>NC_142472.1:67050480-72050480 GCF_049115385.1 Moschus berezovskii
ACTCTTGGCGACCACGCGGACTGTAGCCCGCCAGGCTCCTCTGTCCATGGGATTTCCCAGGCAAGACCACTGGAGTGGGTTGCCATTTCCTTCTCCATTCAATTCTTGATTTTCTTAAATGTCTTGCAACAGAGTTTTGCTATTGGAAAGTCTTATACAATCTGATTTCCTTTCTCTTATCGGTGACTTCATCATTTTACCTGGATGACCTATGAATTGTTTCATTTTCTTTAAAAGTCATAGTTTTAGTAGAATATAGTCAGTTTTCCCAGGTTTGTAGTAATACCTTTCGGTGAGTGTTTTCAGGTCAGGAAGTTTTTCTTGAATCGTAATTTTGAGAACTTGGTCTTTTCCATTGCTCTGATTCTTTCTTTGGGGACTCTTGTTATAAATATTTTGGATTTCCTTTGCCTATCCTTATAGCTGCTATCTTCTCTTCAATCCTTTAATCTCTTCATTTATTTTTATATTTTTAAGTTTTTCATCTTTCCTTTATCTAGTTTTCTTAAGGCATTTATTTGTTCTTGAGTTTCTTCTATTGAACTTGATTTTTTAAATTTTGTTTTCAATTCTTTCCTACGTTCTGTCATCCCTTCCTTCCAAATCTTATTTTTTTCCAATCACCTCATCTCTTGAGCTTTTCTAATTTAGATTTGTGTTTTTCTTTCCTGTTAGTGTTTTCTCAACTTCTTTTAGCTATCTTGAAATATTAGGTTACAGTGTTTACCTGCTTTGGGGGCTTATTTTTCTGAAATGCCTTCATTACCTGTAGAGACATTATTCTATTTTATCTTTTTTCTTATAATAATTGCATATATGATTTTTCTATAATCCTTCTCTGTTCTTCATGTTTCAATGAAATGAGTGTTTTTTAACACTTTAGATCAGAAATGAGGGCTTTGATTTACATTCTAGAGCAACCTCTTCTATTTTTGTCCATGAAGGATTCCAAAACATAGCCCTATCCTCTCTGAGATCTTCTGCTGCTCCTCTCCGTCATTCTTATTGGAACCATCTCTTTCCTTGCTCCTATTGTCCCCATCCTGATCAATTTAAGTTCTATTCTCAATAGTCTCTACTCAACGCAGGGCTTTGTTCTGAAAGTGAACTTACTTGGTTAGTTTCAACAGTTCATAGATTCAGAGAGCCACAGCATCATCAGATCTTACTATGGCCTCCTTGCACTCACTCATGAATCGGATCCTGTGTAGCCCACTCCCAGAATCAGTCGTTCTTCTTAGAGCAGACCACTGAACCTCCAGTGAGTATCACTGGTGATGTGGATCTCCCACTCTCTAGTCCATTATAAGTCTCAACCCTTCTCTCAGCTTCTTGCACAGTTTTGGTGATACCACACAAGTCTTTTTGCTGTCAGGGTTTTGTCCCCAAATGCACATTTATTAGGGTTTGTGTTTTGTTCTTTTATTGTAGACTTCATCTTTGCCATTTGGGTTTGCTACCCACCCATGTTGATTAGAAGATCCAGGAAGAATCTGAACTTACTGCCCGTCTTGCCATCGTCCCAGAATTTTTGTTTCTCTAATTTCTTATAGAAGAGAGCTTGAAAATAAATCATTTTTCTTTCTTCTATACAGATCATATCTCATTGCTGCATCTATGGGGCATCTAAGGGATAATAAAAGCTTCAGTTCAGTTCAGTCGCTCAGTCGTGTCCGACTCTCCGCGACCCCATGAATCACAGCACGCCAGGCCTCCCTGTCCATCACCAACTCCCGGAGTTCACTCAAACTCATGTCCATCGAGGCGGTGATGCCATCCAGCCATCTCATTCTCTGTCGTCCCCTTCTCCTCCCGCCCCCAACCTTTCCCAGCATCAGAGTCTTTTCCAGTGAGTCAACTCATCGCATGAGGTGGCCAAAGTATTGGAGTTTCAGCTTTAGCATCAGTCCTTCCAATGAACACCCAGGATTGATCTCCTTTAGAATGGACTGGTTGGATCTCCTTGCAGTCCAAGGGACTCTCAAGAGTTCAAAAGCATCAATTCAAACACCACAGTTCAAAAGCATCAATTCTTCAGCGATCAGCTTTCTTCACAGTCCAACTCTCACATCCATACATGACCACAGGAAAAACCATAGCCTTGACTAGACGGACCTTGGTTAGTAAAAATTTAAATAAAATATGCTTTGCACCAGTACCTATAAGGGCTGTCAGTTAATTTTCTAGGTATTTTTTAATATTCTAACTACAGAGATATGCAATCTGGGGTGGAGGGGAGGCAGGGGCAGGGAATGGTCAATGAATGCTAATGCAATTAAATTCTTTGTTTTCTATATGACCATTCTTTTTAATTGCTCTAGATTTTCTCTGACTCTGCCATCTTGTCATTTTGTCAGAGAACTGTAACTTTTTCCAGTATACAATGTGATCTAGTCTATCCAATTATTGATAATAGTTTTCCATAAATAGATTTCCTAGATTTGTTGTAGGACTAAATAAGTTAATACATGTAATGTACTTAGAACCCTTAATAGAAATTATACCTGCACCTGGGAAAGTGAAATTCACTCAGTCATGTCTGACTCTTTGTGACTCCATGGACTATACAGTCCATGGAATTCTCCAGGCCAAAATACTGGAGTAGGTAGCCTTTCCCTTCTCCAGGGGATCGTCCCAACCCAAGAATTGAACCCAGGTCTCCTGCATTGTAGGTGGATTCTTTACCAGCTGAGCCACAAGGGAAGCCCAAGAATACTGGAGTGGGTAGCCTATCCCTTTTCCAGTGGATCTTCTTGACCCAGGAATCGAACCGGGGTCTCCTGCATTGCAGGTGAATTCTTTGCCAACTGAGCTATGACGGAAGCCCAATAAATGTTGCTGCTGCTGCTGCTAAGTCACCTCAGTTGTGTCCGACTCTGTGTGACCCCACAGACGGCAGCACCAGGCCCCCCCGTCCCTGGGATTCTCCAGGCAAGAACACTGGAGTGGGTTGCCATTTCCTTCTCCAATGTGTGAAAGTGAAAAGTGAAAGTGAAGTCGCTCAGTCATGTCTGACTCATAGCGACCCCATGGACTGCAGCCTACCAGGCTCCTCTGTCCATGGGATTTTCCAGGCAAGAGTACTGGAGTGGGGTGCCATTGCCTTCTCTGCCAATAAATGTTAGGTACTATTTAATAATGTTCATGTTCATGATCATGTTTCTCGTTTCTATTGTTTTTATCAAGGGGACACATGTTCCAGGCTTCCCCACTTGACCTTATGCTTAGTACTGGATAAGGGACTATATATTAAAATAGAATATTATTTCTGTGAAATATTGAGAAACATTGTGTTCAAAACTAGTTCCAGTATCAAAAAATAGAACATTCTAGATGAAGGGAAAATAAGCTTGCCTTACCCACTGAAGTTTTCTGATAGTGAATTCAAAGCACTTCTCTGTCACTGTATTCACCCCACTCTCTTCTGTTCACCTGCCCCCAACCATGATGTCCCAGGAAGTATTAACATTTGGAGTTCACTCTTAGGAATACCATACCCAACCATTATATTCACCTCAGATGCAAACTTAAGCATACTTCTCTGCCTCAAATGAAAGAATGAACAGAAGGAATAGAAGAAAATTTCTGTATTGAGTTGGTTAAAAAAAAAAAGGAATATACTTGTACCAATGTCTATAATTTACTTCAAAACATTCCATGTAGTCAATGTAATAGGATGTTTGACCAGCTAAAGCTTTAATTCTAAAGATGGTTAGCTACTATGATACACAGAATGCATAGTTTATGGGTAGTCACCTTCATTACATCAGAGAAGGCCATGCTCCAGTGTATGCATGACAAGTCCTTCAGCTCCCAGCATCTCAATGAACAAAATTACTTTACTAATTAGCATCTTAATTTTGCTAATTTTACCGGTTAAACTAGTGACTAGCTTTTGAGCATGATGAATATTAGAAATGAGCTCTCCTTGATGAAATAAATAACAAGATATGTGAACCAGTCAAAACATGTATTAAAAACACTCTCACATGCACAGAGTTTGAAAATCCAATGAATCCTACAACCTGAATGATTAGAAATGATTCCTGATTCCAGTCATTGGTTTAAGATGATTTCTGATTTCAGGGTATCTGTTGGAGTGAGAACACAAAATCCTGACCCTGGAATATCCTGCCTGCTTGGAGTGAATCTTTGAAACAAGATGTGGTAAGTGTCAAAAACAAAAGAGAGCTTAGACTTCATCAAACTTACATAACAGACCCTTTGAAGTGCTCTGTGCTTGCTTGCTAATGAATGACAGTGCATTAAATGTCCAGGGGAAGAATGTCTTTTGGGACATTTTGATTACAGTCACGTAGCAAGTTTGTGTGGAGAAGGCAATGGCAAGCCACTCCAGTACTCTTGCCTAGAAAATCCCATGGATGGAGGAGCCTGGTGGGCTGCAGTCCATGGGGTCACTCAGTCGGACACGACTGAGAGACTTCACTTTCACTTTTCACTTTCACTCTTTGGAGAAGGAAATGGCAACCCACTCCAGTGTTCTTGCCTGGAGAATCCCAGGGACGGGACAGCCTGGTGGGCTGCCATCTTTGGGGTCGCACAGAGTCGGACACGACTGAAGCCACGCAGCAGCAGCAGTAAGTTTGTGGGGGCGTAGCCAAACTTAACCACTTCCAATCTCTTTGGTAGCTACTGCTACCTACCAAAAAATAAATAAGACAAAATACTAAGAGCTGTGCATTAATCAAAGCACCGTTTTTGAAACGGTGAGTTGCCTATTATTCAAAGAACTCAAGAAAATGTTAAGTGTTGGCATAATTTTGATCACTAGAAGGTATCAGCTGAACAGATAACAAAGCACCTTTTAAAAATAGACTTCATATTTTAGAGTAATTTCAGACTTACAGAATAACCACAAGGACTACAGAAAGTTACCACATACCTCACATCTGGTTCCCCCATTATCAACATCTTACAAGCAATGAACCAATACTGGTACATTATTAACTAAATTTCATAGTCTATTGAGATTTCCTTAGTTTTAACCTAGCACCCTTTTTCTATCCCAGGATCCCATTCAGAATACAACAGTCCATTTAGTTGTCTTGTCTCTTTAGGCTCCTCTTTGCTGTGACAGTTTCTCAGAATTCTTTGCTTTTGATGGCCTTGACAGTTTTGAGGAGTACTGGTCAGGTACGTCGTAGGATGCCCCAGTACTGGAATGTGTGTGTTGTTCTTCTCAAGATAAGACTGGGGTTACGGGTTCTGAGGAAGAAGAGGCCATCTTCATCATATCATATCAAAGGCACATAGTATCAGTATGATCTGTGACTCTCAGTGTTGGCCTGGATCATACAGCTGAAGGTAGTATATAGCAAGCTTCTCTTCCTCTCCTTCCAGTCCCTCCCCGGGCTATTTCCATATTATACACTTTGGAATGGAGTCACTATGTGTGGGTCATACATTAGGAATGGGAGTTATGCTCCCCACCCTTAAGGCAGAGGAAATACCTACATAAGTTATTTGGGATAAAAGTGCCTTTTACCTTGATGGGTTTTTTAAAAAAATTATTTATTTTTAATTGAAGGATAATTGCTTTACAATATTGTTCTGGTTTCTGCCATACATCTACATGAATTAGCCATAGCAAACCACGCAAAGAGGCGCGGCCGTGAGGAGCTACCCCACACCTGAGGCCAGGGCCGGCGGCCGAGAGGAGCTACCCCACGTCCAACAGGCGGTGGCTGCGCGGGCGCAGGAGGGCCGAGAGGAGCTACTCCACCTTCAAGGTCAGGAGGGGCGGCCTTGAGGAGATACCCCTCGTCCAAGGTAAGGTACAGCGGCTGCACTTTGCTGGAGCGGCTGTGAAGAGATTTTCCACGACCAAGGTAAGAGAAACCCAAATAAGACGGTAGGTATTGCTAGGGGGCACCAGAGGGCGGACAGACTGATATCATAATCACAGGAAACTAGCCGATCTGATCACATGGACCACAGCCGAATGTGGTCCACTGGAGAAGGGAATGGCAAACCACTTCAGTATACTTGCCTTGAGAACCCCATGAACAGTAACAAAGGGCAAAGTGATAGGATACTGAATGAGGAATTCCCCAGGTCGGTAGGTGCCCAGTATGCTGCTGGAGCTCAGTGGAGAAATAACTATAGAAGGAATTAAGGGATGGAGCAAAAGCAAAACCAATACCCAGCTGTGGATGTGACCAGTGATAGAAGCAAGGTCCGGTGCTGTAAAGAGCAATATTGCATAGGAACCTGGAATGTTAGGTCCATGAATCAAGGCAAATTGGAAGTGGTCAAACAGGAGATGGCAAGAGTGAACGTCGACATTCTAGGAATCAGTGAATTAAAATGGACTGGAATGGGTGAATTTAACTCGGATGACCATTACATCTACTACTGTGGGCAGGAAACCCTTAGAAGAAATGGAGTAGCCATCATGGTCAACAAGAGTCAGAAATGCAGTACTTGGATGCAATCTTAAAAATGACAGGATGATTTCTGTTCGTTTCCAAGGCAAACCATTCAATATTACAGTAATCCAGGCCAATGCCCCAACCAGTAATGCTGAAGAAGCCGAAGTTAATCGGTTCTATGAAGACCTACAAGACCTTTTAGAACTAACACCCAAAAAAGATGTCCTTTTCATTATAGGGGACTGGAATGCAAAAGTAGGAGGTCAAGAAACACCTGGAGTAACTGGCAAATTTGGCCTTGGAGCACGGAATGAAGCAGGGAAAAGGCTAATAGAGTTTTGTCAAGAGAATGCACTGGTCATAACAAACACCCTCTTCCAACAACACAAGAGAAGACTCTACACATGGACATCACCAGATGGTCAACACCGAAATCAGATTGATTATATTCTTTGCAACCAAAGATGGAGAAGCTGTATACAGTTAGCGAAAACAAGACCAGGAGCTGACTGTGGCTCAGATCATGAACTCCTTATTGCGAAGTTCAGACTTAAATTGAAGAAAGTAGGGAAAACCACTAGACCATTCAGATATGACCTCAATCAAATCCCTTATGATTATACAGTGGAGTGAGAAATAGATTTAAGGGACTAGATCTGATTGATGGAGTGCCTGATGAACTCTGGACGGAGGTTCGTGACATTGTACAGGAGACAGGGACCAAGACCATCCCCATGGAAAAGAAATGCAAAAGAGTGAAATGGCTGTCTGAGGAGGCCTTACAAATAGCTGTGAAAAGAAGAGAGGCGAAAAGCAAAGGAGAAAAGGAAAGATACAAGCATCTGAATGCAGAGTTCCAAAGAATAGCAAGGAGAGATAAGAAAGTCTTCCTCAGTGATCAATGCAAAGAAATAGAGGAAAACAACAGAATAGGAAAAACAAGAGATCTCTTCAAGAAAATTAGAGATTCCAAGGGAACATTTCATGCAAAGATGGGCTCGATAAAGGACAGAAATGGTATGGACCTAACAGAAGCAGAAGATATTAAGAAGAGGTGGCAAGAATACACAGAAGAACTGTACAAAAAAGATCTTCACGAGCAAGATAGTCACGATAACGTGATCACTGACCTAGAGCCAGACATCTTGGAATGTGAAGTCAAGTGGGCCTTAGAAAGCATCACTATCAACAAAGCTAGTGGAGGTGATGGAATCCCAGTTGAGCTAGTTCAAGTCTTGAAAGATGATGCTGTGAAAGTGCTGCACTCAATATGCCAGCAGATTTGGAAAAGTCAGCAGTGGCCACAGGACTGGAAGAGGTCAGTCTTCATTCCAATCCCAAAGAAAGGCAATGCCAAAGAATGCTCAAACTACCGCACAATTGCTAGCAAAGTCATGCTCAAAATTCTCCAAGCCAGGCTTCAGCAATATGTGAACCGTGAACTCCCAGATGTTCAAGCAGGTTTTAGAAAAGGCAGAGGCACCAGAGATCAAATTGCCAACATCCGCTGGATCATGGAGAAAGCAAGAGAGTTCCAGAAAACCATCTGTTTCTGCTTCATTGACTATGCCAAAGCTTTTGACTGTGTGGATCACAATAAACTGTGGAACATTCTGAAAGAGATGGGAATCCCAGACCACCTGACCTGCCTCTTGAGAAACCTGTATGCAGGTCAGGAAGCAACAGTTAGAACTGGACATGGAACAACAGACTGGTTCCAAATAGGAAAAGGTGTACGTCAAGGTTGTATATTGTCACCTTGCTTATTTAACTTATATGCAGAGTACATCATGAGGAACGCTGGGCTGGAAGAAGCACAAGCTGGAATCAAGATTGCCGGGAGAAATATCAATAACCTCAGATATGCAGATGACACTACCCTTATGGCAGAAAGTGAAGAGGAACTCAAAAGCCTCTTGATGAAAGTGAAAGAGGAGAGTGAAAAGGTTGGCTTGAAGCTCAACATTCAGAAAACAAAGATCATGGCATCTGGTCCCATCACTTCATGGGAAATAGATGGAAAAACAGTGGAAACAGTGTCAGACTTTGTTTTTTTGGGCTCCAAAATCACTGCAGATGCTGATTGCAGCCATGAAATTAAAAGAACCTTGCTCCTTGGAAGGAAAGTTATGACCAACCTTGATAGTATATTAAAAAGCAGAGACATTACTTTGCCAACCAAGGTCCGTCTAGTCAAGGCAATGGTTTTTCCCGTGGTCATGTATGGATGTGAGAGTTGGACTGTGAAGAAGGCTGATCACCGAAGAATCGATGCTTTTGAACTGTGGTGTTGGAGAAGACTCTTGAGAGTCCCTTATACTGCAAGGAGATCCAACCAGTCCATTCTAAAGGAGATCAACCCTGGATGTTCATTGGAGGGACTGATGCTAAAGCTGAAACTGCAATACTTTGGCCACCTCATGCGACGAGTTGACTCACTGGAAAAGACTCTGATGCTGGGAAAGGTTGGGGGCGGGAGGAGAAGGGGACGACGGAGAATGAGATGGCTGGATGGCATCACCGACTCTGTGGACGTGAGTTTGAGTGAACTCCGGGAGTTGGTGATGGACAGGGAGGCCTGGCGTGCTGTGATTCATGGGGTCGCGGAGAGTCGGACACGACTGAGCGACTGAACTAAACTGAACTGATGTATATGTCCCCTCCCTACTGAACCACCCTCCCACCTCCTATCCTTTCCCACCCCTCCAGGTTGTTAAAAGAGACCTGTTACAGAGCCCCAGCAAATTTCCACTGTACCTTGAGTTTTTATGATGCTGTAAATTAGCTTTAGAAATCCCACCCCCTCCACAGATTTCGTCCCTGGTTTTAAATGATTTGAAATGTTTTCTAAGTCTTCTAGGCACTTGTCAGTATACACATAGATTTCACACTTCACTAATTACCTCTATTGTCAAACAAAATATTAGAAAGTCAAGGAAATAATAATTTAACATAATATAGACACTACTCTCTCTATGAGTAATTTCCTGGGTCTGAGGACAGCATCATTCATAAAAATATATATATATATGAAATACCCCCAAAAAAAACCAATTTGGTTCCGAGGAAAACAACTCTATAGCACTCTTGATTGCTGCTGCAGGCGGTATAAGCCATCCAAAGACACAAAAATAGAAAGAAATCAGCAAGCGGTATTTTCTTTTGTTTTTGTTTTAGAAACAAGAATTCAACGATGATAACTCCATAAATTTCCAGCACTTAAGAAAATATAGTAAACTACTAATTTGGAGGCAGAAACCCAGTATTTAACCATAGAGACACAAGCCTGTACAATAACTTGATGTTCTATAATTATCTCTGCCTTCATGCAGCAGGACTGTCAGGACTCTCTAGGACTCTCCAGGAGAGTAAGATGGAGAAGGTCAAAGGTCAAGAGTCCAATCATGAATTTTCAAGGAAGAAGACAAAATCCCAGAAGGTCTGGAGTTTCCAGCTGTCTGTTTCACGCCAAAACGACATCAGAAGCAAGAGGATGAAGTTTGAATAATCAAAAGGATGTTATTTTCAGAGAAATAATTGTTTTAGAACTCAACATTAAATATTTCCATCCCGTGAGAGGAGAGGTTAAAGTTAAAATAATCCTGAATGGTCTCAAAAGTATTTTCTCATACAAATCATGTACTATCAAGCATGGGTGGCTGGATAAACTTAGGCTAAAGAGATGGTAATTTTTTTCATCTATTTTTGAAGTACCTCTTGTCCTCCTAAACTGAGAGTAGAAAGTTGTACTTATTGTAAAAAAGAAATTGAATACTATAACCAGAAATGGAAAAATTATGGCACATTTAACGATACTTGTGTGTGTGCATGTATTGATAGTAAGTGAGCTTTTGTTGTCTAAGTAACTGGGTATAACAGCGATGGGATCACAGTAGTAACAGTGTTTTCATTTGTTAGCACTTTACAATTAAAAAAGCATTTTGACATTCATTATGCATCTATTTTAACTCTTCAGATCATAAAAGCATGTTTTTATTACTCCCATTTTACAGATGAGGAGAGAGCCTTGATGAGACTGAGTGACTTGCTCAAGGTTTCAGAACTTGAATGGCAGTTCAACAGGAACCCAGCTCTTGAACTTCGGACCCAGAACTTTTCTGCTGCACTAGCTTGCTTTTCCCAGTATGTGTGTAAACTGAGATGGTCCCAGTCAGAATGTTTGGTCTTCCTTCTGCTGAGATGCTGAACCCGGTTCATTAAAAGATTTGTGTGTGTGTGTACACAGAGGTCTCCCTTTACTATATTATGATATCCTTACCTGAAAACCGCTAAGAATCATTGCATCCTCTCCACATCCAGCAAAATTTTTATCATCTTTAAGTAGCTTAAATTAAGAAAATGAAAGGTTTTGGTTATTTTCAAATGTAAATAATACAATTTTGAAAATCTTTGATTGTATTTAATTATTATAAAAAAGGCTTGCTCAAATACACACTCTGCTCCCAACCCCCTATTATTACTTTGTAGGGAATGCTAAACTTCCTCTCCATTACTTCTGCCAATGAACCTAAGTGTCCTTCTGACTAAGAAAAAATAAAATTGAAAGTAGAGACTACTTATCTGAAGATGTACACAGCATCTGTGTTTAGTCTGACACATTAAAAGTGATGCCAAGAAATATCAAAATACATCAAACATTCTTTATGAAGACACATCAAAAACCCCTCAATCCACAAACCTGTTTTCCAAAATATCAAGAAGTCAGGAATGTTTATAACATGCAAAATGGTGGTGGGAATTAAAGTAATTTTCCAGATAATTTAAATTCAAAAGCTTCCTTCCTCTCATTTTGCTGTGGCATTTTGGCCCAAATTAGCCAGGTGGGTGACTCCATCCTGCACCGGACTTTGAAACCTGACAAGTCCTTACCTTTTAATGTGATGATGCATGTCAACACCAAGAAACCAGAAATCAGCATTTCTGACTAAATCAGCACAGACTTACTTAGCACAAACACTTAAAGTGGTTCCCTCTCAGAAAAGGATAGTCAATCTCTCCAGCTTTCTAATCAAGTTACCAGAGAAATTCAAGGTGAAAGTACTCTATTAGGTCATATTATCCATAACAATGCAAACACAAGAACACTTGCTGTGACATACTTCCCTCACATTTTGCCTGAACTTACATGACTTAAATTACAGAAATTCCTCCTCATTCTTGGGGACTCTGTTCCACAACTTCATATACTTCAATGTCAGTATTTGCTGAGTGTGGTTGACATTTTTCTCCATTTTTCATCATGACTTTTAGTTCGAGTCTCCTGAGCATCTTTACTACAATTTGAATTTCATTACTGTCCTCAGGTAACAATAGCCATTTACTATTGAGCTACCATTTTCAAAGTACTTTAAATACACTAATATCTTGATTGGGTGCCTGGGTGTGGTTATTAACCTATTGGGTGCCTGTGTTGAGGCACAGGAGGATTAAGGTGGCACAGTTAGTAAGAGGTAGATTCAGGACTTGGAGCCCTACTGCCCAGCTCCAGGGAGAATGTTGTAACCATCCATGCCCCTGAACTGCATCAACAGGCTCATCTAGAAACCATGGGTTTATTTTTTCCTTATAAATGAATGTCTTTACTATTTTCTGTTGCTGAGAGCATAAAGACCACCCTTCAGGACATACCCATGACCAAGTTGATCCAACTTATATCATCAGAGTCACAATGATGGTTTGACATATGCAAATCAATCAATGTGATATACCACGTTAATAAAAGAAAGGACAAAAACCACATGATCATCTCAATAGATGCAGAAAAGGCATTTGATAAGACTCAAAATCCATTCATGATGGGTGCAGAGGAAACATATCTCAATATAATAAAAGGTATTTATGACAAACCTACAGCCAATATAATACTCGATAGTGAAAAGCTGAAGACCTTCCCAATAAAATCTGCAACAAGACAAGGATGCCCACTCTCACAACTTCTCTTCAGCACAGTATTGGAAGTCTTAACCACAACAATTAGACAAGGAAAAGAAATAAAATGTATTCAAATTGATAGGGGAGAGATAAAACTGTCATTATATATATATGATGTGACACCATGTATCAGTTCAGTTCAGTTCAGTCACTCAGTTGTGTCCAACTCTTTGCAACCACATGAATCACAGCACACCAGGCCTCACTGTCCATCACCAACTCCCGGAGTTCACTCAAACTCATGTCCATCGAGTCGGTGATGCCATCCAGCCATCTCATTCTCTGTCGTCCCCGTCTCCTCCCACCCCCAATCCCTCCCAGCATCAGGCCTTGACTAGACAGACCTTGGTTGGCAAAGTAATGTCTCTGCTTCTTAATATGCTATCTAGGTTGGTCATAACTTTCCTTCCAAGGAGTAAGCGTCTTTTAATTTCCTGGCTGCAATCAGCATCTGCAGTGTATAGGAAACCATAAAGACCCCACACAAAGGGCTTCCTTGGTTTCTCAGTGGTAGAGAATCTGCCTGTTGATAGAAGAGACATGGGTTCAATCCCTGATCTGGGAAGGTCCCACATGCTGCAGAGCAAGTAGGCCTGTGTGTACGTGTGCATGTTAGTCACCCCAACTCTGCAACCCCATGAACGATAGCCCACCAGGCTCCTCTGTTCATGGGATTCTCCAGGCAAGAATACTGGAGTGGATTGCTATTTCCTCCTCCAGGGGACCTTCCCAACCCAGGGATCAAACCTGTGTCTCTTATGTCTCCTGCGTTGGCAGGCAGGTTCTATCACTGCTCGCTCCACCTAGGAACTAATGCACCACAACTATTGAGCCTGTGCTCTGGAGCTCAGGAGCACAACTACTGAGCCCACATGCTGCCGCTAGACCCTGTGCATCCTCGAGCTCACGCTCCACAACAGACAAGCTGCCACAACGAGAAGCCAGTGCACCGCACCTAGAGAGCAGCCCCCTGTCACCACAACCAGAGAAAAATCCATGCAGCAACAAAATAAATAAACAAGACTCCACACAAAAACTGCTAGAACTGATAAACAAATCCAGCAAGGTAGGAGAATACAAGACTAACACAGAGCAATTGGTTTCACTTCTTTACACTAACAATGAAATATCAGAAAAGGAGTGTAAACAAACAATCCCTTTTAAAATTGCATCCAGAAAAGTAAAATATTTAGGAATAAACCTCGCCAAGGAGGTGAAAGACATATGCTGAAAACCACAAAACAATAATAAAGGAAATTAAATATGATTCAAAGAAATGGAAAGCTATCCTATGCTCTTGAATTGGAAGAATTAATATCGTTACGGGGCAAAACTACCCAAAGCAATCTATAGATTTAATGTGATACTGGTCAAATTACCTATGACATTTTTCACAGAACTAGAACAATCCTAAGATTTACATGGAACCATAAAATAAGCAAAATTGCCAAAGCAATCCTAAGGAAGAAGAACAAAGAAGGAGGCATCATCCACCAAGACTTAAAAGCTACGGTAATCAAAACAGTGTGGTATTACTGAGTCAAGTAAGTTAGACAGAGAAGGAAAATTATGACATCACTTATATGTGGAATATAAAAAGAAATGATACAAATTAACTCATTTACAAAGCAGAAACAGACTCACAAACTTAGAGAATGAACTTATCATTCCCAAGGTGAAGGATAGGAAGAAGGGATAGCTAGGAAGTTTGGGATCAACATGTACACATTGCTGTATTTAAAATGGAATACCAACAAGAACCTGGACTTTGCAGGAGATTCAGTGAGTAAAGAATCTACCTGCAATAATTGAGTTCAGTTCAGTTTATTCGCTCAGTCGTGTCCGACTCTTTGCAACCTCATGAACCGCAGTACGCCAGGCCTCCCTGTCCATCACCAATTCCCGGAGTCCACCCAAACCCATGTCCATCGAGTCAGTGATGCCATCCAACCATCTCATCCTCTGTCGTCCCCTTCTCCTCCTGCCCTCAATCTTTCCTAGCATCCGGGTCTTTTCAAATGAGTCATCTCTTCACATCAGGTGGCCAAAATACTGGAGTTTCAGCTTCAACATCAGCCCTTCCAATGAACACCCAGGACTGATCTCCTTTAGGATGGACTGGTTGGATCTCCTTGCAGTCCAAGGGACTCTCAAGAGTCTTCTCCAGCACCACAGTTCAAAAGCATCAATTCTTCTGTGCTCAGCTTTCTTACGGGTTCAATTTCTAGGTCAGGAAGATCCCCTGGAGGAGGGCATGGCAACCCACTTCACCATTCTTGCCTGGAGACAGAGGAGCCTAGCAGTCTAACAGTCCACAGGGTCACAAATAGTTGGAAACAACTGAAGCAACTGAGCACAGCACAGCACGCCAGCAAGGACCTGCTGTGCAGCACCGAGAACTCTGCGCAGTGTTGTGTGGCAGCCTGGATGGAAGGGAGCTTGGGAGAATGGATACATGTGTATGTATGACTGGGTCCCTCTGCTGTCACCCTGAAACTGTCACAGCATTGTTAACTGGTTAAACTCAAATACAAAATAAAAAGTTAAAAAACCAGTGTGGTATCAGCACAAAAACAGACACATGGATCAATGGAACAGAACCGAGAGCCCAGAAAAAAACTCACACAACTATGGTTAATTAATCGTCAATGAAGGAAGCAAGAATAAAAAATAGGAAAAAGACGGTCTCTTCAGCAAGTGGTGCTGGAAAAGTCAGACAGCTGTGTGTAAATCAATGAAGTTAGAACACACCCACACACCATGCACAAAAATAAACTCAAAATGGCTTAAAGACTTAAGATATGACACCATAAAACTAGAAGAGAGATCACAGGCAAAACATTCTCTGACATAAATATCACTGCTTTTTTCTAAGATCAGTCCCCCAAGGCAATAAAAATATAAACAAAGGCAAACAAATGGGACCTCATCAAACTTTAAAACTTTTGCATAGCAAAGGAAACAATAAAAGAAACAAAAAGACAACCTACAGAATGGAAGAAAATTTTTATAAACAATGCAACCAACAAAAGCTTAATTTCTAAAATATACAAACAGTTCATACAATTTGACAACAACAACAACAAAAACAATCCAGTTGAAAAACACGCAGAACACCTAAGCAGACATTTCTCCAAAGAAGATATACAAATGGCCAATAGGCACATGAAAAGATATTACTGAACAATATCTCTAATTATCAAATAGATGCAAATCAAAACTACAGTGAGGTACCACCTCACCACCAGTCAGAATGGCCATCATTAAAAAAAAAATCTATAAATAACAAATGCTGGAGAGGGTATGGAAAAAAGGGAAATCTCTTACACTGCTGGTGGGAATGTAAATTGGTACATCCACTATGGAAAACAGTGTGGAGATCCCTCAAAAAACTAGAACTAGATGTTCTACATGATCTAGCAATCTCACTCTTAGACTTTTACCCAGACAAAACTATAATTTGGAAAGATACATGCACCCCTATGTTTATAGCAGCACTGTTTAAAATAAGCAACACATGGAAACAACCTAAATGTCTATCAACAGATGAAAGGACAAAGAAGATGCAGTATATAGACACAATGGAATATTATTCAGCCATCAAAAAGAATGAAATGATGCCAGATGCAGCACCTAGTTGGATCTAGAGATTATCATTCTAAGAGAAGAAAGTCAGAAAGAGAAAAGACAAATACCATATGATGTCACTTATATATGGAATCTAAAATATGATATAAATCAAGATATCTACAAATCAAAAATAGACTCACTGATATTGAGAACAGACTTGTGGTTGCCAATGAGGAGGAATGCAAATTTGGAATTAACAGAGGCAAACTGTTATGCATAGGATGGGTAAACAACAAGGTCCTACTCTATAGCACAGGGAATTATATTCAATATCCTGTGACAAACCACATGGAAAAGAATATGAAAAGAATATATACGTATATTCTTCTGTTCACTTTGCTGAACAGATGAAATTAACACAACATTGTAAATCAACTATACATCAACAAAACTTAACCAAAAAAAGAAAAATCATCCTCCAGTATATCCTACTGTCTGATGATTAAAAGGTTGGTCTTGTCAACTGAAGTCTCTTTATCTCTGTCATAAGTTTAAAATCTGGTCTTCTGAGTATAATTTTCAGAAAGATTCCTTTAAAAATAATAACAGCAAAAGAACCATACTTCTCCTGTATCCCAAATCCTCAAGAAAATTTCCTGATAGACAACTTGACAACTGTATAATTATTTCTCCGAAGCTTGTCAAGGTTTAAAGATGCCTTTATTTTTCCCACTAAGCTTATTTTTAAGAACTTTATTCCAAGTCATGGTTCTTTTTATCTCCTATCCCATGTTTTTCATATTAATAATAATAGCTAACATCAACTGAAACTTAAAATGTTCCAGGCACTCTTCCAACTGCTTTATAGGAGTTATAAACTCTACATGATATTATTATTATTAACATTATTATCATAAACATATTTTACATATATGTATGAAAACTGAGGCACAGAAGGCTTAACAAATTGCCAAAAGTCACACTGCTAGCAACAGGCAAATGACTATCTTCTGTATTAATACTTAGGGCTCTACCAGCATCCTTCTCAGTAACTCTTTCTTTTCTGTGGCAGAGATGGTAGTACTCACCAAGTATTAGACATACTCCTCTCTACTTCCTAGGTGCCTTGCACTTAGGCAGGGCCTTTTGACTAGTTATAATTGATAGAATATGAGAAAAGCACTGTGTGAATATAAACACCATTGTGCTTATGCATCCATGTGTTGAGATGGAGGGAGCCTGGACCCGAGAGCCTCTGCCTGGAGGAAATATGCTTTCTAGGGCTGCCTGAACTGCACTGGACTTTATGTGGTGAGAACTGAGCCTTTATTCTATTAAATCATGGGAATGTAGAATTTATCTAATTAGTGCAATGTAGAGGAGAAGGGGACAACCGAGAATGAGATGGCTGGATGGCATCACCGACTCTGTTGACATGAGTTTGAGTGAACTCCGGGAGTTGGTGATAGACAGGGAGGCCTGGCGTGCTGTGATTCATGGGGTCGCGGAGAGTCGGACACAACTGAGCGACTGAAATGAACTGAACTGAACTGAACATAATAACAGAATATTACTCTAGTATATTCATCTTCCTCTTCTATTTCTCTGCTGGCTGTAATCTTATATCTGAACTTTTGGTTACCAAATTTTATTGAGAGGGAAGAGATTCAAAGAATTTCTAATTCTACCAGTAATCAATAGGACCACTGAATAAATGCAAATGGAAGAAAACTTTTAAAATGTTAGTCTTAAATATGAATAGAAATACTTCTATAAATATCTAATCCTTATTAATGTTATTTCATTTACTAATTCATAAAAGCCTCCAATATATTAATTAAAATGTTCAAAACTCCAATATTCTTTTTCAACAAAACATGTTTTAAGTACTGACCAGAGGCCTTGAGTTCAAAGTAGAAAGAAAAATTTAAAAAGTAGAAAAGCATGGAGTAGCATCTCGTTAATTGCATTATAGAGGACAAAAAGTTCTATAAAGCCAGAGTGGAGCAACTCTTGCATGTAGGAAAGGAAATCTGGAAATTTTTCTATAAGGAGTGAGCACTGTTGGAAGTTTTTGAGCCAGAGCGTATAAGATTGTGCTTCCAAAAACCTAACCCAACAGCTAAAGCATAATAAATTAGGCAGGGAGACTGGAGGCTGAGAGCTCAATGGAGAAGTTATTGCTAGTCTGAGATCAGGGATAAAGGAGTAGTGAGGGGAGGAAGGGCTTGCAGAGATACTACAGACAATCAACAGGATTTCACTGCACATTCAGATGTAGACAAAGTGAAAGAGAAGGAGCAAAGATTCTATTGAGATTTAGAACCTGGAAATCAGATGGGATGTTGGGTCCATAAATACACAAAGGAACATGAGAAAAGAAGCAAGTTTGGAGTGAAAAGCCTATATATTAAGTTTTATCGTCCTATCAAGTCATTCAAAATATATTTTAACATGCTACGTAAACTTTATTTCGAGGTGTCTCCATTGCATCCTCAGAAGTTATTGTATGTTGTTTTTCTCTTTTCCTGGAGTTCACTCTCTCTTGTGCTCTGATAAATCCTCTTATTAGTCAGGGTCTAACACCAGCGACAACTCTTCCCTGGAACCTAATCACCCCACATCCCTTCCCTCCACAGCCTCTACATTTGCCACTAAGATCCCTGCTGTTGGCACTTCACCATACATAAAAAACACACACCTGGATTCCAAGTCTCTAGAAGACAGAAAAAAGTATGATTCTTTTTATGTCTTAACTTCATGATAACTGTGTCATGATTATGTGCCGAGAGAGAGAGAGAGATGAAACTGTTGCTATCATGGGCGGAAGAGCTACTAAGAAGCAACTCAACTTTATATGAATGCTCATATAAAGCATTTATATGTCTTATACTATAGCATTCTTATGCCCCATATTTGACAAATATTAAAATTTAAGAACTGTTAATATAGCTCTACCACATGTAATTTGCTCCAACTTTTGAAAAATGCCATGTTAATACAAAAGATTGATGCAAAACAGTTGGTCTCTCCATTGTTGACAAATGTCACCATTGACCCCACTCACATATTCCACTTCAACAGTTGAAGACAAGAAATGGTCATCAAAGAACAGGTTTAAGAAATGGCAATATGGATACACAGAACTTTCCTTGAAGCCTCAGCAGTACCAGAAAGAAAGTTTCTGCTTCCCATACTCAGATCTGTGGGCCCTTCCTTCTGAACTCTCTAAAATGTTTGTCTTAGCCAAGAGATCATGTGAAACATACATCAAGCAATCTAAAATTCTGGGTAGATAAATTTATCTTCTCTCTCCTAAGCTATAAAAATGAAATGCAAAAGTTAAATAACCAAGTTGCTCTGGAATTCAATGCCAATTTTCCCCTGAGACAAGACTCAGATTCATCCCTTCTGCCCTAAACCACCTAAAATTGGATCAGAGCCCACTTCTAAATTCACTCAAAAAAGCCAAAGGGTTAAGAGATGATCTAGGAAGTATAATATAGCTTTACAAATTACTCTATTTCCAACTGAACTGCAGTGTTTGTTATTTAGAATTCATTTTCCCCCATCCTGTCCTCCTTCTCCCAATTCAAAAGGCGTTCTTTTTTTTTAATAAAAAGAAGTAAATTTTATCTTAATTTAATCATGCAACTAGCCTGAAAATTAACTCAATGAATAAAGTTGTCAAAAGGAGTAAATGATAGGATTCCTTCTTAGCCAAGCTGTCTGTCTAAAATTAGACTGCCTTTCAGGATTTACTGCTGTTATTAAGTGAAAGTCCTTTTGACGATGAAGCAGTGCTTCTTGGATGTGATGTGCTACAGAAAGTGCTTGGTGATGTACGACTTTGACGGACTCCAGGGATCTGTTTCAGCGCTGTAGTCTGTTCTTGGTTCACCAGACGAAGACGCTGCAGGGGGATGGATGCCCAGTTCAAGACCGGCACTTGGAGAAAGAAGAGCTCAGGGACGCAGAGTACCTTGTTTCTGCCATGCTAACGTGATGAATTACAGTGTATTAAGAAAGTGTTGACACATGTGGGAATACGCTCTTGACAGGCTTGCCAGTAATTAAGGCACATTGTATGTAAAGTCACTACAAAACATTGCAGTCTGGTTCTTTGTTCAGGGTCTTCTGCCAAGTGGTGTTATTCATAAGCTTGATGGAAAATACTTGCATCTACAAAATCTTTGTGATTCACTGCATGACGAGGGCAAGAAGGAAGAGAGATCTGGCTTTATGAAAGCTTAAATGTTCCTGCAGCTAGATGGGTACAGTAATGATTTTCCTGCTGCTCCAGAGGGCTGTACATTTTAAAGATAAATCACCTAAAATGGACAGGGACGTAACAGGACTTAAGAGAATGTTTGGGAAAGACAGAAAAATGTGTGCTCTCCATTTTTTCCCTCATCATTTATCCTTACTGCTCCCTCCTTTAAAGTTCAATGGAAAAAACAAGAACTGCCTAATAGAGCCCTGTTTCATGTCACACTCCTTAAGGACCCACCTGGCTCCTCATCCTTGGCTACCACCAAGAAACTGGGCTTCCTATTTGTGATAATAACCAAGAATACCTAGAGCAGACAAGACCAAAGCCCATAGCCAGACTTCAGACTGCAGCCAACAGGCTTTGTCCAGGTCCTTCTCACTTGGCCTCCAACCATCTGCACAGTCTCACTCCCCAACCTAGCACAGACCTCAGGACCCAGCTCCCAGCCAGGAGCTGTAAGAAAAGACATATCCTAAGTTGCCTCTCCTGATGTCCAACAGGATTTAGGACATTTATGATTTCCAAGGGCTGAACTGTATGTAGTCTGGCACTTTTAAACCTTATTTTCCTAATAAATTGTTTTATTGAGTGATAAGAAATAGAATTGACATCCCTGCCAGGTGTAATGGAAATTCTTGGAACTGTACATCACTAGGAACTAAACTAAACCTCTTGTTCCCTAAGAAGGGTTGAACTGAAGAGTTCGTGTAAACAATAGCCTCATAATGAGTAATTTTCACTAGAGAGCTATTACCCCAAATTGTATCTCAGTGAAGGACAGATACTCAGACTGAATACCTGGCAAACACAGTGGTGAAGAGCAAGCTCTGCCCCTACACTCAAAGGGCCAAAAACCAGACTGGGAGTGGGATGGGCTTCCACTTGCCTCGGCTTATCCTGCCAGAGGGACCCCTGGCTTCCACTTCCTTGGCTGCTAAAATGAAGCAAAATGTCAGAACATATGCAGTGAGCCTCTGACAACAGTCTAAGCCTGGCTGCCTGTTAGAATCAACTGGGGAGTATTAAAAATATATATACCAGTGCCTGGGAGATAATTTTCAAAGCTTCCTAGATGATTCTGACATTCAGCCAGGATGAAGAGCCACCAGGCTGTGGGAATCGTTGAAGACATGTTAACACTGTGACAAAAGTTGCTCCATGGAGGCCTCATCAGTACAAGGTGAGTATTTGTCACAGGCTTTGCACACCTTGTCCAGGTTGCCTGTCACTCACCATAGTCATATCTACCTTCTTTCTTCAAGAAAGGTTAATGCACAGATTAATCATAAAATTATAAAGACAAAATGATAAAAATATCCCACATTCAATGTAGAGAATTTGAAAAATAAAATGTGAATAAAAATATAAAATCCCAAATTCCACCAAATAGATATAAATGCCTTGAACGTTTAGAAGTCTTTGTTTTTTCCTGCAAATAATAGCATACATATTCATTTTGTTTAAAAAACACTGGACAAAGATATGGTTATATGTGTTTAGTTGCTTCAGTCGTGTCTGACATTTTGTGACTCTGTAGACTGTAGCCCTTCAGGCTCCTCTGTCCATGGGATACTGCCGGCAAGAATACTGGAGTGGGCTGCCATTTCCTTCAGAGCATCTTCCCAACCCAGGGATCAAACCTGAGTCTCTTGTGTCTCCTGCATTGCAGACAGATTCTTTACCGCTGAGCCTCCGGGAAAGTCCACGTGGTTACATGCTGTTGTTGTTGTTCAGTTGCCCAGTAGTGTCCGACCCTGCGACCCCATGACTGCAGCACACCAGGATTCCCTGTCCCTCATCATCTCCCGGAGTTTGCCCATGTTCATGTTCATTGAGTTGGTGATGCCGTCCAGCCATCTCAGCCTCTGACGCCCTCTCCTCCTATATGGTTATATAGGAACAGTTTATTTATATCATTAGAATTATTTCTTTCTTGAATGGTTGAAAGAAGTTAACTGCAGAACCCCATGGTTCTAAAACTTTTTTGGATATAAATCTTTGACGTTAAATTTTTTTCATGATATTTGTCTATATAATTTTTTTTGTCTTTTTGAGTCAATCTTGATAATTCATAACTTTCATAACTTTCTAAGAAAACAAAAAACATTTCTTGGCACAGAGTTTAATGTTGTTGTTGCTTAATCACTAAGTCATGTCTAACTCTTTGTGACCCCATGAACTGTAGCCCACTAGGCTCCTCTGCCCATGGGATTTCCCAGGCAAGAAAACTGGAGTGGGTTGCCATTTCCTTTTCCAGGGGATCTTCCTGACCCAGGGATCAAACCCACATCTCCTACATTGGCTGCTGCTGCTGCTGCTAAGTCACACCAGTCGTGTCCGACTCTGTGTGACCCCATAGATGGCAGCCCACCAGGCTCCTCTGTCCCTGGGATTCTCCAGGCAAGATCACTGGAGTGGGTTACCATCTTTCTCCAATGCATGAAAGTGAAAAGTGAAAGTGAAGTTGCTCAGTCGTGTCCGACTCTTAGCGACCCCATGGACTGTAGCCTACCAGGCTCCTCTGTCCATGGGATTTCCCAGGCAAGAGTACTGGAGTGGGGTGCCGTTGCCTTCTCTGCTACATTGGCAGGTGAATGCTTTACCACTGAGCCACCAGGGAAGCCCAGAGTAAATTGGAGTATCTCCTTATATCCCTTGCTATGTTATTCTCAAACAGGAGCAGGGCAGGTAGCAATGGGGGGGAATACTGGATCAGAATCTCCTAGGGGCATCTTTAGAGCATGTGCCCCAACATTCTGCCAAACACGCCCAGTACACCCTATTGCCACCACTCTTTGCCCCTGCCATTGTTGAGAACCAATGAAGTGAATAACAAGCGAGATAACTAGTGAGAAGTACAGATTACACACACGAACGGCATGAAGTCATTAAAAAAAAAAAAACAGTGCTGAGAACCACCATGGGGCACTCTTGCTCCAGACCTCCTTTTTTAGTGGAAGAGCCTGAAACACCGTTGGAACAGCAACACTGTCATCTGGTTTGCCCAATAAGAAGCATGACGTGAAGTAACACACTTTATTTATGTAGTTACTTGAGGCTAACACTACCTACATTCAGTGTGGAGTAGACCATCCAAGCTCATAAATTCTACACATGTTCCTGCTATAAACAATTGGGCTTCACAATTAGATCCAATTACTTTTCACTTCCAAGAACTCAATCACTTCTGTCATAAGATGTTCATTACATCTGAATTTTTATTTTTGCTTTTTGGCAATTTACAATCCTTCTTAACATTGGCCCTGAGGAAGACACGGAGAGCTTCCAGACCTGTAAAAAGACTTAGTCGTCTTTCTGGACAACTTGATGAAGATGTATGCTCAATACACAATGGTAATCCAAAATAAAAAAAGGCATTAGAAGTAAAAGGATTTGGAAAAATATAGGATGTATTATTATTCTATTTCATAAGGCATCCATAACTTATCTTCATCATTTAGGGCCATCTTCTCCCAAAAGGGACAAAAAATCCACAAAAGAGCAATAAAAAAGAAGCAAGACAGGGTGAGGATTTTCTCATACAGAGGAACTGAAAAGCCTGGAACTTTGTTTTTGGAAAAGGAGGAATAATTAGAGAAATTTGAAATAATGTGTAAGGGGAAGAAAATGAGTAAAACAGATGAACGAATGGACAAATGAATGACTGGCCTGCTATGCGAATTAGCCAGTCCTCTTTCTTCAAAACCTACATAGCCACAGCTGTAACGATGATTCAAAGATGTTAGCCCAGTTTTTACTGACTGATTCAGTTCAGTTCAGTTCAGTCGCTCAGTCGTGTCCGACTCTCCGCGACCCCATGAATCACAGCACGCCAGGCCTCCCTGTCCATCACCAACTCCCGGAGTTCACTCAAACTCACATCCACAGAGTCGGTGATGCCATCCAGCCATCTCATTCTCCGTCGTCCCCTTCTCCTCCCGCCCCCAACATTTCCCAGCATCAGAGTCTTTTCCAGTGAGTCAACTCGTCACATGAAGTGGCCAAAGTATTGCAGTTTCAGCTTTAGCATCAGTCCCTCCAATGAACATCCAGGACTGATCTCCTTTAGAATGGACTGGTTGGATCTCCTTGCAGTACAAGGGACTCTCAAGAGTCTTCTCCAACACCACAGTTCAAAAGCATCAATTCTTCGGCGATCAGCTTTCTTCACAGTCCAACTCTCACATCCATACATGACCACGGGAAAAACCATTGCCTTGACTAGACGGACCTTGGTTGGCAAAGTAATGTCTCTGCTTTTTAATATACTATCCAGGTTGGTCATAACTTTCCTTCCAAGGAGTAAGCGTCTTTTAATTTCATGGCTGCAATCAGCATCTGCAGTGATTTTGGAGCCCCAAAAAATAAAGTCTGACACTGTTTCCACTGTTTTTCCATCTATTTCCCATGAAGTGATGGGACCAGAGGCCATGATCTTTGTTTTCTGAATGTTGAGCTTCAAGCCAACCTTTTCACTCTCCTCTTTCACTTTCATCAAGAGGCTTTTGAGTTCCTCTTCACTTTCTGCCATAAGGGTAGTGTCATCTGCATATCTGAGGTTATTGATATTTCTCCCAGCAATCTTGATTCCACCTTGTGAGAGCATTTATTTAAATTGAATGAAAGGTAATGATTTTTTTATATAAAATCACATAGACTCCAGGTCTTAAAAGACTATCAAAACAAATTGGTTTCTGATTTTTTTCTGTACTAGCTAACTTAAGTGTTATCAATAAATTTGCAAACAGATCAAATTAAGTAGTTTCAAGTAAAATATAGCCCTACATGAACAAAGGACTGCCATGAAAATGTCATTTTCCTGGAAGACTCAACTGAGCACATAAAGTGAAACTGGAAAATCATACAACAAAAGAAGAACCTTAACACTTTCTAGGAAACACTTACTAAAGATGATTAACTCTCTACTTAGAACAACTGAAGGATGAAAGCTTTGGCTCATTTATGAGAGTTAGGAAGAGCAGACTCACATAGATAGCGTACACACAGCACTGTGCATAATGTACCTTTCCTTATTTTAACATCCCACATGGCCTATAAACAAGCTGAAAACAAAACTACATGTGTTACAGACACAATGATTTACAAAATTAGGACATCTTTAATAGAAACGCATCAATAGGCAACCATGCTCACCTTTTTTCTTTAAAAGCAAGCAGAATATTTCTTGGGGAAAAACAAAACATTATGAGGACTTAGGTTCACCACTTAGTTCTGGAGAACTCCAAAGAGCCAGAGGCCATGGAAAAGCCTGACTTCACTGAATACTGATTCTGGAAATGTCATCTGTGTCCCACAACGCTAGGTCCTTTTTATAGAAAAGCTGTAGCCACAACCTCCCTTACCTGAATATACAGACTCAACTGTACAAAGTTTCCAGAAAAGCAGTTTGACAATGTGTCTCAAAAGCCTTAAAAGCATTCATAAAATTGCAGGAGAAATTTCACCTCCAGGAATACAGTCTAGAGAAGCAAAACAGAGACTCCACATGCATAGGAATGCTCATTGCATTGAATGTTTTCAAATTTGAACTTGCAGTTTTCAGAGAATTGTATATTCACACGCAGCTAATTGTATGAAGAAATACAGAGAGATCCTTTGTCCCCTTTCCCCAGTTTTCCCTAATGATAACATCTTACGAAACAATGATACAAAATCAAATTAGGATAATGACATTGATAAAGTCGAGATACTGAACATATCCATCACAAGGATCTCCCATGTTGCCCTTTAATACTCACATCCACTTCCTTCCTATTCTCTCCCATCTCCTCTTTAACCTCTGGCAATCAGTTATATGTTTTCTATTTCTATAATGCTGTCATTTCAAGACTGTTGCATCAGTGGACTCTTACAGTAAGAAATCTGGGAGACTGGCTTTTTACATTCAGCATAATTTCCTGGAGATTCATCCAAGTTGCGTGCCTCAAACATTCATTCTTTTTTTTACTGCTGAGTAGTAGTCCCTGATGTAGATGTGTACCCATTGAAAGACACATGGGTTTTTTCCAGCTTGAGACTGTTATAAATAAAGCTGCTATGAGCATTTGTGTACAGGCTTTTTGTGAACATAAGTTTTTATTTCTCTGGGAGGAATACCCAAGCATTTAACTGCTCGGTCGTATGGTATTTGCATGTTCATTTTTTTAAGAAGCTGCCAAAATGTTTTCAGAGTGCTTGTACTATTTTACATTCCCACCAGCAGTGTATGAGTAAACCATTGTATTATTTTAAACACTGAAAACAGTAAACCACTTTAATTTCTAGTGGCAAAAACAAGTAATGCTATAACCTCAGGATGGACTGATATTAGGGCATTTAAAATAGTATTTAATATATCTTTATGGGAAGAAAATACCATTTAGTGCTATGCTTAAAAATTCAAATATAAGTAGGACTAAATATAACTATATAAATGCATGTTGTATTTATATGTGTACATATGCACTGACACATACACACACATGCATGCACACACATGCAGAACTAGAAAACTAGCCAAAACATAACTCTAAGAAATGTAAAAGTTTATTTTTTTAATTTTCTAGACTTATTATATACACTTTTATAATTTAAAAATGTTTCTTATTAATCAATTAAATTATGATTTTCCCACCAAGTCAGTATCTCTTCTTTAAAATGAACTGTATTAATGTACCGTTCGGAGAAGGCAATGGCAAGCCACTCCAGTACTCTTGCCTGGAAAATCCCATGGATGGAGGAGCCTGGTAGGCTGCAGTCCGTGGGGTCGCTAAGGGTCGGACACGACTGAGCGACTTCATTTTCACTTTTCACTTTCACACATTGGAGAAGGAACTGGCAACCCACTCCAGTGTTCTTGCCTGGAGAATCCCAGGGACGGGGGAGCCTGGTGGGCTTCCGTCTATGGGGTCACACAGAGTCGGACACGACTGAAGTGACTTAGCAGCAGCAGCAGCAGCAATGTACCGTTACTTATCCATTCAATGCCCTCATTATACACATTGATGATTTTTCCAGCTTTTTGCCACTTCAAACAATTCTATAGTAAGAATCCTTGAAGAATATGTCATCTTATATTCTAATGACCTCATTTCTGTAGGAGAGATTCATAAAGGCAGAACCAATAGCTTTGACTTTAATCTGCCAGATCACTTTCCAAGGAGGACATTTCACATCCCAAGAGCAATTTATGAGGGCTACTTCCCCACATTCTTTTTACTTCTAGATGCTATGAGTGCTTTACATTATTGCCAGTATAGTACATGAAAATGACAGCTTCTTGCTACTTCGACTTGCATTTCCCAGACAACAGGTGGTATGTGCATCTTTCCATTTGTGTGATTATTCATCTGTTTGCCTCTTCCATCTAGCACACCTGTTCATAGTCTTTGTCCAGTTTAAAACTGGGTTACTTCGTTTTTCCTTATCAATTTGTAGGATTTTTAAAAATATAATAAGGGCATTAGAACATTAACTCGACTGTTACATGAATTATAAATATTTTCTCCCTATGTGATTTGTTTTCAACTTTGCCTATTTTCTTTTTCCAAGAAAATGTTTATTTATTATATGGTTAAATTTATGGCTTCTAGATTTCTCAAGTTGTTTAGAAGTCTACCTCAACACACACACACACACACACACACACACACACCCCTCCAAGGTTATACACAGGAAGTCCTAAGTGTTCTTCTAATAGTTTTAATGTTATACTTTTAATTCCTTAAATTCACTTTTATTTTTATATAATCATCTTTATATATGAGACACAGTAAGCGCCTACATAAATGGGAGGATTGGGAATCATTTTGTTACTAATTTAAAAGGCCAAATTCCCATTTGAATTTAGAATTATTCCTGGACTCCCTATTATGATTTATCTACTTTTGTTTTAATGTCACACAATTTTGATTAAGTAGCTTTATCATAAGTTTTAATATCTGATAAGGCAATTTTCAAAATTATCTTACTGTTTCAAGCACACATTCTTCTACATGAACTTTAAAATCAGTTATATCCATGATATAGTAAATGAAAAAAGGTCAAGCTGTTAAACAGCCTAAATAGTATAATCTTATGGCTTAAAAAAATAGAAAACGCTGGGGGTGGAGGAGTGGAGTTCATGTGTGTGTTTTCTTAACTTCGTGTGAGTATAAAGAAAAATCCAGAAATGGAGCACAAACCAAGCTGTCAATATCAGTTACCCTAGAAGGATGGAATTAGGAGTAGATATCAGACTTTGCAACTCTATTGTTGTGTTACTTTGTGGTCTGGCTTATTATAGGAATGCTAGTTTCAAAGAAAAACCCAATTAAATATTTTAAATAAATAAAATATAACTAAATTATTAGACCTGGAAGAGACCTGAGAATATATCTCTTCCAGCTCCTACTGAAACAGTAATCTCCTTGGCAACATGTCTGCCACATAGTCTTGTATACTGTTTGAAAACATCCAGAGGCAGAATTCTCTTAATTTTGCTCCACGGCCTGCTTTATCACTGGACAGCTGTAACTGTTGGAAGGTTCTTTCTTACATTTATTTAAAATATGTCAGCCTCTAATATCCACTCAGATCCTGGGATCTGTTTTCTGGAGCAATACAGTATGAAGAGAATTTTTTTCTTTGGTCCCCTTAAGCATTTAATTGCATCACAACCAGCTAGGTTAATCCTTCACCTGTACTATTATCCTTGTTAGAGGTGGTATTGTTAAACACATTTTAAAAGTGTATCATGTATTAAGCACTGTGTAATTAAGCATTTTACATGGATTTACTTATTTAATTCTCACAATAACCCAATGATGTGGTTATTGTTACTATCTTCATTTTATAGAAGAAGAAGGTACACCACAAAGGTTATCTTTCTATCTTACATTATTTAGTTAGTAAATGATAGCACCAGGACTCAAAGCTATGTTTGGCTAGCTCCAAAAACTATATTCTAACTACAACACTGTGCTTAACTGTCCCCATAACAAAATTATGGGGTTTTTATTTCAGTGTAGACAATGCTGCAATGAACGTCTTTGATCGTGTTTTCTTTGCACATGTGCCAGGAGCAAAAACCCACCTCACAGAAGATGTACACTTTCAGGGTTATCAGTTCAGTTCAGTCACTCAGTCGTGTCCAACTCTTTGCGATCCCATGAATCATAGCACGCCAGGCCTCCCTGTCCATCCCCAACTCCTGGAGTTACTGATGTCTATTGAGTCGGTAATGCCATCCAGCCATCTCATTCTCTGTCATCCCCTTCTCCTCCCGTCCCCAATCCCTGCCAGCATCAGGGTCTTTTCCAATGAGTCAACTCTTCACCTGAGGTGGCCAAAGTACTGGAGTTTCAGCTTGCATCAGTCCTTCCAATGAACACCCAGGACTGATCTTTAGGATGGACTGGTTGGATCTCTTTGTAGTCCAAGAACTCTCAAGAGTCTTCTCCAACACCACAGTTCAAAAGCATCAGTTCTCTGGTGATCAGCTTTCTTCACAGTCCAACTCTCACATCCATACATGACCATGGGAAAATCCATAGCCTTCACTAGATGGACCTTTGTTGGCAAAGTAATGTCTCTGCTTTTTAATATGCTATCTAGGTTGGTCATAACTTTCCTTCCAAGGAGTAAGTGTCTTCTAATTTTATGGCTGCAATCACCATCTGCAGTGATTTTGGAGCCCATAAAAATAAAGTCAGCCACTGTTTCCACTGTTTCCCCATCTATTTTCCATGAAGTGATGGGACTGGATGCCGTGATCTTAGTTTTCTGAATGTTGAGCTTTAAGCTAACGTTTTTACTCTCCTCTTTCACTTTCATCAAGAGGCTTTTTAGTTCCTCTTCACTTTCTGCCATAAGGGTGGTGTCATCTGCATATCTGAAGTTATTGCTATTTCTCCTGGCAGTCTTGATTCCAGCTTGTGCTTCTTCCAGCCCAGCATTTCTCATGATGTACTCTGCGTATAAGTTAAATAAGCAGGGTGACTATATACAGCCTTGATGTACTCCTTTTCCTATTTGGAACCAGTCTGGTGTTCCATGTCCAGTTCTAACTGTTGCTTCCTGACCTGCATACAGGTTTCTCAAGAGGCAGGTCAGGTGGTCTGGTATTCCCATCTCTTTCAGAATTTTCCACAGTTTGTTGTGATCCACATAGTCAAACACTTTAGCATAGTCAATAAAGCAGAAAGAGATGTTTTTCTTGAACTCTCTTGCTTTTTTGATGATCCAGCAGATGTCGGCAGTTTGATCTCTGGTTCCTCTGCCTTTTCTAAAACCAGCTTGAACATCTGGAAGTTCATGGTTCACGTACTGCTGAAGCCTGGCTTCGAGAATTTTGAGCATGACTTTACTAGCGTGTGAGATGACTGCAATTGTGCGGTAGTTTGAGCATTCTTTGGCATTGCCTTTCTTTGGGATTGGAATGAAAACTGACATTTTCCAGTCCTGTGGCGACTGCTGAGTTTTCCAAATTTGCTGGCATGTTGAGTGCAAGCACTTTCATAGCATCATCTTTCAGGGTTTGAAACATCTCAACTGGAATTCCATCACCTCCACTAGCTTTGTTCATAATGATGCTTTCTAAGGCCCACTTGACTTCACATTCCAGGATATCTGGCTCTAGGTGAGTAATCACACCATCGTTATTATCTGGGTCATGAAGATCTTTTTTGTACAGTTCTTCTGTGTATTCTTGCCACCTCTTCTTAAGATCCTTCAATATTGGCCTCTACAAAGTAACTGGCCAATTTATACTCTTGGTCTTACCTTTCTACAGCTGAATGCATGTTTTCATGCTCAGTCACTTCACTTGGGTCCTACTGTTTGTGACCCCATGGACTATAGCCCGCCAGAAGCAGGGGGAGAAAGATGATGTGATGCGAGGAAGAGATCACAGCCAGGGAAGGCAGGCAACTTTTAAAAACTAGAAAAGATGGGGAAATAGTTTCCCCTAAATTGTCCAGAAAGAACTGATCTGACAACACCTTGGTTTTAGCCCCTTAGAGTTTCTGGCCCTTGGAACTATAAGAAAATAAATTTGTATTGATTAGGTCTACCAAATTTGCAGCAATTTGTCATGCCAGCCACAGGAAACTGATATAGTTTTTAAAGACCATTTTTTTAAAATTCTGAATGTACCGAATTTTATTTATTCCTTTTTTTTGTACATCCAGTGAGATAGATTTTTATCTTTTTCACTTTCTTAAGAGTTTGAATTACATTGATGGGCTTTTTTATATCAAATAATCGTTATATTTTGAGGAAAAATTATACCTAGTCATGATGTATTTTTAAAATATGGGCTCCCTCGGTGGCTCAGTGGTACAGAATCCACCTGACAATGCAGGAAACATGGATTCGAACCATGATCTGGGACGATCCCTTGGAGAAGGAAATAGCAACCCACTCTTGTATTCTTGCCTGGAAATCCCCATGGACAGAGGAGCCTACCATGCTGCAATCCATGGGGTTGCAAAGGAGTCAGACACAACTTAGCAATTGAATAACAGCAATTTTTAAAATATACTGCGGAGTTCACTTTGATATTTTTGCTTTATTTTTTTGTCTATGTAAAAGTATCCTCTCATTTTCTCCTTTTTACTTTGCAGTCTGATGGGGAGAAAGACACATAATGATAGAATAATGGAATAAAACTATTTCTTTAGCAGACTATAGAAGGAAAATCAAGAATGGAGAGACAAATAACCATGTAAGGCACATACTTCCTGTTTGGCCAAAATTTCTGATCCTTCTATGTCCTTGGTCCTTCACAAGACTGACTCCATCAGTCACATTCCATCCAGGCAATCTCCTAATTTCAGGCAGCCTTCTCTGTCTTCCTTCAGGGACCTGGAGCACATGGTTAATTGATCAAAAGGGTCTTCTCCTCCATCTAAGAGCCTTCATCTTCAGCTTGCTTTTTTTTCCCCCCCTAGTTCCTAAAAATGAGCTCCCTCCCCTTATCAATCTTCTTAAATAAAGGTGGCTTTTACTTACCATAATCCCAAATAAACATATTCTCAACTCATCCTTCCAAATAAAGCAGCCCTCCGTTCATTGCCTGCACACGCACAAATAAAGGCTTCAAAACTGTAAAAATCCAAGGAATGCCATATGTTTATAGGACTGTACATTTATATAGAGAGCAAAGTCTTGAAACTGAAGTGAAGCCACTCAGTCATGTTCGACTCTTTGCAACCCCATGGACTGTAGTCTACCAGGCTCCTCCATCCATGGGATTCTTCAGTTCAGTTCAGTTCAGTCGCTCAGTCATGTCTGACTCTTTGCGACCCCATGAATCACAGCACGCCAGGCCTCCCTGTCCATCACCAACTCCCGGAGTTCACTCAAACTCATGTCCATCGAGTCGGTGATGCCATCCAGCCATCTCATTCTCCGTCGTCCCCTTCTCCTCCCGCCCCCAACCTTTCCTAGCATCAGAGTCTTTTGCAGTGAGTCAACTCGTCGCATGAGGTGGCCAAAGTATTGCAGTTTCAGCTTTAGCATCAGTCCTTCCAATGAACACCCAGGATTGATCTCCTTTAGAATGGACTGGTTGGATCTCCTTGTGGTACAAGGGACTCTCAAGAGTCTTCTCCAACACCACAGTTCAAAAGCATCAATTCTTCAGCGGTCAGCTTTCTTCACAGTCCAACTCTCACATCCATACATGACCACGGGAAAAACCATAGCCTTGACTAGACGGACCTTTCTTGGCAAAGTAATGTCTCTGCTTTTTAATATATTAAGTAGTTGTTAATTATTTAAGTTGGGCTTTTTGTTGCTATTCTTGTTATCATTATTACCACATCTTCCTGACTTGCATTTCATCCTCCACAGAAATGACTCCAAGCCTCCATTCTCCCCAGTCCTACCCTTACTCAGGCTACTATCAGAAAATCACCATGCATGGTAGCTGAATTCATAATGCCTCCACTATTTCTCTCTTCCCCAAGACCAGAGCTTTTTCTGTCTTCAGCTTATTATCTACAACAAAAATCCTGTGTCCCCCAGGACTAGTGTTTTCAAAGTTATACTATAACTTATACAAGAAACAAAACCCCTCTGGAGACAATTTGGCATCATGTGTAAAATTATCCATTCGAACTATTTCTAAGAATTTATCCTAAGGAAATGGTTGGAAAGAGCTAAACGCAAAGGATGTCCATGCCAGTATTATTTGTGAATTGAAAAAACTAAAAACAGCTTACATCAATAAAGGAATGACTAAATAAATTTCAACATGCATGTGTAATGGAATACTATATGGTCATTAAAACTGATGAAACAGACAAGTATTGAATAATATCAGTGTCCACGACATAAATAAATGTCCAGGACATATTATTGATTAAAAAGGAAAGAGAGCCATGTATATTATGATTCAATTTACGTAGAAATTTTACATATGTGGTTATCTATATACCTACATGCAGAGAAATTACTTTAAACACATTCAGCAGAATCTTAACTGAGACGGTTATCTCTGAGTGGTGAGATGTGGAGTGATTTTCGCTTTCTCTTTTATATCCTTCATTTATTTGTTTATGTATTTGTATGTGTGTATACATAAGGTCTCAGTTGATAAGGGGCAGCATTTAGTGAAAATATTTTGACAACCAAAACCTTTATCAAACGCCACTGTCTCTAAAGCATAGGACTGGCCATAAGAGGTGAAATTTGTCTAACTGGACATGGATAAAGCCCCTAAGACTTACAGACAGATATACTGTTGGGAAACCTCTATTTTTTATGTAAAATTTGTGCCTTTTTCCAAGGTCCAGCTGGATGTGGCTTTCATATTATCCCTCCAGAAATAAACAGACAAGGTTTAGTAATTGTGTCAAAGCATGTCATCTGTTAACTCACAAATGTTAACATTGACAACTGACAGGTAGGAACGTTTATAAGAATTATAGGCATCTCTGAGTGTATATTTACTGAACCTTTAAGAAATTAAACTTAGAATTTGTACCATGTGCAATGTTAAATAAGCTGTTTCAAACTTAATATGGTAGATAAACATGTTTATAAGAATTGTATTCATTTCTGAGACATTTCTTTGTAACCCAGTCAAAGAAATTTTGTGGGTTTTGGTGTATGTATTTGTTTAACCATAGGTTTAAAAGTTTTAAGTATGAAAATGGCTGAACTATGTGAAGGAATCCATGGATGAAATGCTAATGAAACACTGGAGAAGAGGTTCAATAAATACCAGGACTAAAGCAAAATTCTAGGATGACAGAGACAGAGAAAGGACATTTAAGAAAGACAACAAGTTGGAAAGGAGTAGAGGGGAAAAAACAAAGAAATAATCTAAGAAGAGTACCACGTGCAAATCATTAAGTTGGAGACATACTTCAAAGAAAATACATAGGTTAAAATAGCACAAGGCAATGCAGACATTGTCAACTAGAGTTAAACACAGGATAAACACAATCATGTTTTGTTAAATCATATTTTGTTAACAACTATTAGCTGACAGACTAGGGTATATCATGTCAGGTATGGCTAGTGTACAACAATGTGAGGTGATCACGTGCTACTGCTTATCAACTTGAGGGCTATAAATCACTTCCTCTCTGTTAGTAAATTCTTACACCAATTCAGCCGACCTGGCGGTGTCTTCCAGAGTACTGAGAGTGGGACAGAGGCACACACCCAGTCACATAGCAAGCTAATAGCAAGCCTGGAAGAAGACCAAAGTCATAGCCCATGAACTTCACTCCTACTGTTGGATTCACTTCACCAAACCATACCCTTGAGATGTTAGATTGATTGTCCCTGCGTGGAGTTGCCAACTTTTAACTGTTCCTTTTATTCATGCAACCCTGAGGTGCTGCAGAAACTCGAGTTTGAAATGGTCCCTGGCTTCGCCTGTGAGCCCACAGAAGACACTGAGTGCTGGAAACCACCACCCTGCGAGTCCCCTGGACGGCACGGAGATCCAACCCGGCCATCCCAAAGGAGACCAGACCTGAATGTTCATTGGAAGGACTGATGCTGAAGCTGAAACTCCAACACTTTGGCCACCTCATGCGAAGAACTGACTCATTGGAAAAGACCCTGATGCTGGGGAAGATTGAAGGCGGGAAGAGAAGGGGACGACAGAGGATGAGATGGTTGGCTGGCATCACTGACTCGATGGACATGAGTTTGAGTAGGCTCCGGGAGTTCATGATGGACAGGAAAGCCTGGCGTGCTGCAGTCCATGGGGTCGCAAAGAGTCAGACATGGCTGAGCGACTGAACTGAACTGAACTACTACCTTCATCCATTTTTTATTTGCTTTATTCGGGCTCTTTGAGAAACTCACACACCTGTCTCTATGCCAAGAAAGTCAGTCTGATGACCAGAGTTGTGGGAGGGAAGAACCTTGACACTCACAGCCATTCCCTCCTCTTGTGCCAGCCCACCTTATCAGCTCCCAAGGTGACTTTAGAGTTGACTCTGTCAAAAGAAAATGCTCCAATAGGAAATGAATGCATGGAAATATCCAAGACTTTGACTTTTTAAATAAATTTTGCATGTCATTCAAGAGCTAGCGGAATAACAACAAAGTATACCAATCAGCTAAATCCAAACTTCAGACTAAACGTACTATGTCAACTGCTGTTTGCATGGGACTGAGGAACATCACTCTATAACTGGAGAGCTGAGAAAGGTAACAGTTCGCACAAACATCTGATTCAGAAGAGAAGGTGCTCTCCCTTTTAATTTCATTACATATATAATATGCATATGTATATATTAATAACTTCGTAAACATACATAGGGGCTTTCCGGGTGGCGCTAGTGGTAAAGAATCTGTCTGCCAAAGAAGGAAATGCAAGAGCTGCAGGTTCGATCCCTGGATCAGGAAGACTGAGTGACCGAACACACACAAACAAGTATAGTTTCAGCAAGATTGAAAATGGATTGAGGCAGTGAAAGAAGACGACCATGAGCATAGGACCCATAATGAAAGTGAATATTAATACAAGGGAAATAATGACAGTTAGCAGGAAACTTGTGTGTGTAAGATAGGAGGAAATACTTATAAAAATAAGGAGAGAGCAAAGACAGAGAAAACGTGGAACATGGACACATCATAAATGTGTATGTGAGAGAGAGACTCGGAGATACAGACCCAGTGAATGCGGTGGATAAGAGAGTGAGCATGATCTGCAGAGGGTACTTTTCTCTAGAGGTTTATCTGAGTGAAGCAATGAAATAATTTTCCAGCCCTACTCCTGGAGATCAGGAGCTGGAATTGAGAACAGGTCTGGAAACTGAGAGGACACAATACACCAGTGTAAATACACCAGCTAAACTAACAAACTAGAGGCTGGGGGTGGGGGGAAGGTCTCAGAGGGACTTGGGCACACATGGAGCAGAGGAAATTCCCTCAGGTCAAAGCACAGTGGACGTTATGGTGACTGACATTGGATCTGAAGAAGACAGATGACCTGAGCTTCCAGTTAGGCCATTTTCTTCTCAGTTGACTGTGGACACACTTGGCTTGATTGCATGCTTAGCCCAGATATTTCCCTGTTGCTGCTAGTTTTAAGTTTTGGCTCTACATGAGAAAGTGATTGGGGGAAACAGTGGTTCTATCAATTTGGGCAGCTGGACCATATTGACCTGGTAATCTCATGGGCCCAAACCACATAAACTGCTCCCTCACATCCTCTGGGTATTTGCTCCACACTCAATCACATTTCTGAATTGTTCCTACAATGAATGGGGCCATGACAGTGTCTGGGGATGAGACACAACCTCACGGTGCCAGAGGATGGTTTGAAGAATGAGTTCAAGCTACTGCCATATCCAGCCAAGCGCATAATGCAAAGCAGTGCTTGATAAGGAGCTCAAGAGCAACCTGAGACAATTCATTGTCCAGGAGAAGATGAAAGAGGGAAAAGAAACGGAGAACTTTTCTCAGCAGATTCTTCCGTTACCACTTCACTATCTTCTCAACAGTTACCACAAATTTTTAATTCATAGCTGTGTTTAAAATATTCCTTAGGGGCCTTGTGAATTTGCTTTGGGTTTAAATTGCTTGCTGTTCCTCCTCATTGGCTTATGTACCTGGGTTTTGCTGTCCTTTATTCCATGTCTTTCTTACCTGAGTAGTTCACTGCCACCAGAGGACTTTGCCATTTGCTCCTCTCATGGACAACTTGTTAAAATATATGTATATAACAACCAATACTAAGCCCCAAGTTCAATGCAAGATAGTAGCATTATTAATACTTTGTGTTTTTTCATTTGGCTTGGCTTCTTGTATTCATTTCAACTGTGTGATTTTCCATTTATAATCCAAATATTTGCACATATTATATATATAAGAGAGTTCCAGAAAAACATCCATTTCTGCTTTATTGACTATGCCAAAGCCTTTGACTGTGTGGATCACAACAAACTGTGGAAAATTCTGAAAGAGATGGGAATACCAGACCATCTGACCTGCCTCTTGAGAAACCTATATGCAGGTCAGGAAGCAACAGTTAGAACCGGATATGGAACAACAGACTGGTTCCAAATCGGGAAAGGGGTATGTCAAGGCTATATATTGTAACCCTGCTTATTTAACTTATATGCAGAGTACATCACGAGAAATGCTGGGCTGGATGAAGCACAAGCTAGAATCAAGATTGCCAGGAGAAATATCAATAAGCCCAGATATACAGATGACATCACCTTTATGGCAGAAAGTGAAGAAGAACTATGGAGCTTCTTTAGCAAAGTGAAAGAGGAAAGTGAAAAAGTTGGCTTAAAACTCAACATTCAGAAAATGAAGATCATGGCATCTGGTCCCATCACTTCATGGCAAATAGATGGGGAAACAATGGAAACAGAGATAGACTTTATTTTTTTGGGCTCCAAAATCACTGCAGATGGTGACTGCAGCCATGAAATTAAAAGACATTTACTCCTTGGAAGAAAAGTTATGACCAACCTAGACATCATATTAAAGAGCAGAGACATTACTTTGCCAACAAAGGTCCATCTAGTCAAAGCTATGGTTTTTCCAGTAGTCATGTATGGATGTGAGAGTTGGACTATAAAGAAAGCTGAGCACTGAAGAATTGATGCTTTTGAACTGTGGTGTTGGAGAAGACTCTTGAGAGTCCCTTAGACTGCAAGGAGATCCAACCAGTTCATTCTAAAGAAAATCAGTCCTGAATATTCATTGGAAGGACTGATGCTGAAGCTGAAACTCAAATACTTTGGCCACCTGATGCAAAGAACTGAAAAGACCCTGATGCTGGGAAAGATTGAAGGCAGGAAGAGAAGGGTGACAGAGGATGAGTTGGTTGGATGGCATCACTGACTCAATGGACATGAGTTTGAGTAAACTCTGGGAGTTGGTGATGGACAGGAAGGCCTGGCGTGCTGCAGTCCATGGGGTCACAAAGAGTCAGACATGACTGAGCGACTAAACTGAAACATACACACACACACACACACACACATACGTCTATAACGATGCATTTTCCTGTTCCCTTTTAAAAATTCATTTATCTTTTAAAAATAAGGCTAATATATATGGACAGTAATGTATGTCCTTATGAAGATGAGAGAGAGTAATTTTTAAGACTTTCTCAGTCATTTTGTAAGTTCTTTCAGAAGGAGACTTAAATGAATTTTCCGGTCTTTTGTGAAGATAGGCAACAATTCCAACATTAGGCAGCATCCTCTAGAATTCTAGCACCTACAATAAGAATGCCATTCCTCCCCAGTTGGGCCTTCAACTATGTTTTGATTCCTAAAAATTGTCATTTAAGCCAAATAAATTTAAGTACAATTTAAATTTTTCAAACAACATAATTTGTTGTTCAGTTGCTAACTCATATCTGACTCTTTTTGACCCCATGGACCGCAGCACACCAGGATTCCCTGCCCTTCACTATCTCCTGGGGTTTGGTCAAACTCATGTCCATTGAATCAGTGATGCCATCCAACTATCTCATCCTCTGTCATTCCCTTCTCCTCCTGCCTTCAATCTTTCCCAGCATCAGGGTCTTTTCCAGTGAGTCGCCTCTTCACATCAGGTGGCCAAAGTTTTAGAGCTTCAGCATCAGTCTTTCCAATGAATATTCAGGACTGATTTCCTTTAGGATAGACTGGTCGGATCTCCTTGTAGTCCAAAGGACTCTCAAGAATCTTCTCCAACACCACAGTTAAAAAGCATCAATTCTCCAGCACTCAGCCTTCTTTATGGTCCAACTCTCACATCCATACATAACTACTAGAAACAACACAGCTTTGACTATACGTATCTTTGTCAGCAAAGTGATGTCTCTGCTTTTTAATACGCTGTTTAGGGTCAAAGCTTTTCTTCCAAGGAGCAAGCATCTTTTAATTTTGTGGTTGCAGTCACTGTCTGCAGTAATTTTGGAGCCCAAGAAAACAAATAAAATCGGTCACTGTTTCCACTTTTTCCCCATGTATTTGCCATGAAGTGATCAGACTAGATGCCATGATCTTAGTTTTTTTAATGTTGAGTCTTAAGTCAGCTTTTTCACTTTTCTCTTTCACCCTCATCAAGAGGCTCTTTAGTTCCTCTTCACCTTCTGCCATTAAAGTGGTATCATCTGCATATCTGAGGTTATTGATATTTCTCCCAGTAATCTTGATTCCAGCTTCTGATTCATCCAGCCTGGCATTTCACATGATGTACTCTGCATATAAGTTAACTAAGCAGGGTGACAATATACAACCTTAACAGGAGTTAAGGAGTACCTTTGCCAATTTTTAACCAGTCAGTTGTTCAATGTGAGGTTCTAACTGTTACTTCTTGACCTGAATACAGGTTTCTCAGGTGACAGGTAAAGTGGTCTGGTATTCCCATCTCTTTGTGATCCACACAGTCAAAGGCTTTAAATTAGCATAGTCAATGAAGCAGAAGTAGGTATTTTTCTGGAATTCCCTTGCTTTCTCTATGATCAAATAGAGGTTGGCAATTTGATCTCTGGTTCCTCTGCCTTTTCTAAATCCAGCTGATACATCTGAAAGATCTTGGTTCACATACTACTGTAGCATAGCTTGAAGAATTTTGAGCATTACCTTGCTAGCATGTGAGTGCAATTGTGCAGTAGTTTGAACATTCTCTGGCATTGCCTTTCTTTGGGATTGGAATGGAAACTGACCTTTTCCAGTCCTGTGGCCACTGCTGAGTTTTCCAAATTTGCTGGCATATTGAGTGCAACACTTTAACAGCATCATTTTTAGGATTTGAAATAGCTCAGCTGGAATTCAATCACCTCCACTAGTTTTGTTCACATTAATGCTTCCTAAGGACCACTTGACTTCACACTCTAGCATGTCTGGCTCAAGGAGTGAAATTCCTGACCAGTTAACTAAAGAATTTACCACAGATAATAAACAGCAAATTATTTTTCAGCAAACTGTATATAAAAAGCTCTCTTTGAAACAAACATTTTCTAAGTTCAGTTCAGTTCAGTTGCTTAGTCGTGTCTGACTCTTTGCGACCCCATGAACCACAGCACACCAGGCCTCCCTGTCCATCACCAACTCCCAGAGTTCACTCAAACTCATGTCCATCGAGTCAGTGATGCCATCCAGCCATCTCATTCTCTGTCGTCCCCATCTCCTCCTGCCCCCAATCCCTCCTAGCATCAGAGTCTTTTCCAGTGAGTCAACTTGTCACATGAGGTGGCCAAAGTATTGGAGTTTCAGCTTTAGCATCAGTTCAGTTCAGTTCAGTTCAGTCGCTCAGTTGTGTCCAACTCTCCGCGACCCCATGAATCACAGCACGCCAGGCCTCCCTGTCCATCACCAACTCCCTGAGTACACTCAAACTCATGTCCACAGAGTCGGTGATGCCATCCAGCCATCTCATTCTCCGTTGTCCCCTTCTCCTCCTGCCCCCAACCTTTCCCAGCATCAGAGTCTTTTCCAGTGAGTCAACTCGTCGCATGAGGTGGCCAAAGTATTGCAGTTTCAGCTTTAGCATCAGTCCTTCCAATGAACATCCAGGACTGATCTCCTTTAGAATGGACTGGTTGGATCTCCTTGCAGTATAAGGGACTCTCAAGAGTCTTCTCCAACACCACAGTTCAAAAGCATCGATTCTTCAGCGCTCAGCTTTCTTCACAGTCCAACTCTCACATCCATACATGACCACGGGATCATAGAAGCTGCCAAAGTGAAAGAAGGAAAGGAAATTTCCCATTAACTATAATCTAACTGATTCACTCATTTCAGTAGTCTTCATAACATAGAATTGATCACTGACAAATATTTGTGGTTGAAGAATATTGACTCACAAAAGCAACTGAAGTAAACACTCAGTCAGCTCCACCCATTAACTTCCCACAGAGTCAGGGCCTTCAGTTTTCTCCTACGTTCCTAATAAAGGAACACCAGTAATAATCATTATCATCAGTTCAGCTAACACTTACTGAGTAATTAGCATATTAAGCCCTTAGTTTGTACAGACATTATCTGTTTCAATGTTCACACATGTTTTATTGGAGAAATATGATTATCCTTCCCATTTTTCAGATGAGAACACTGAAGTAACAGTCCCAGGGTCCCACAGATGTATGTGGTGGGTCCATGCATGGGGGCCTCACTTCAAAGGTAGGTTTTATCACCACATCAGTGGATTTCCAACCTTAGAAGCCATAAAAATCACCTGGAGATCTTGTTCAAATGCCAGATTCTCCAGCTAGGGATTCTGTCAGTCTGAGATAGGGCAAGGAATCCGCATCTTAAAAAGCAACCCAGGGGACTCTAACGGAAGTGGTACCCCAACCACACATTGCTATTCTGCCTGCCTGAATGCAGAAACCAGGGACCACCTTCAAGTCATTCTCTTGACTCCTATGTCTTTAACCACAGTGGTTCATAAGCTTTGGGGGAGAGGAGGCGAATCCCAGACCATCTGAGAATCCAATGAAAACCATAGACCTTCTCTCGATCAAAACGCACCACAAATTTTTTGCATTTATGTTTTAGGAAATTGAAGCCCATAAACCCCAGAATAAGTGCTCCTGTTGTATGCTCTCTTTACTTTGTTTTTTCCACAGTGTCTCAACTTAGTCCCATCTCTGAAATAAGAACACGCAGCCTCCTGGCTGCCTACTTTGCAGGCTATTATGAGGACCTCTTTTTAAAATATATATATGTGTGTATCATACATATATATGGATTCTGAGATTCACAAATAGAAACACTATATGTAAACCTCATGGGAATGATGCACAGAGAAATAGGGAAAGTAGGAAACTTGAGTAGGAAACTTAGAAACTTGAATGGAAAAGAGAAACTCAGCTCAAAGTTAAGGAAACAACTAGCAAATAACCTGAGCATAATCAGAAAGGTCATTTGCCATCTGTTGAGTACCTACTATGTGCCAGGAGGCAGTGTGGCTTGCCTTTAAAGCATTTTCAAGCACTCTCAACAGCTTTTTGATGGTCATATCATCTTTAGTTTACAAATGAGGAAACCCAGACTCTGAGAGTTTACATAATTTTACCAATACCAAATATCTAGTCAAGTTACTCAAATTCAGGTCTGTGTGTGTGCAAAACCCATCCAATTTCCATGATATAAAGAGATGGCCAAAACCTCTTTTCAATCAGGATACCATACACAGACCAGGCAGAGTTTCTGAGGCAAGTCCTGGAACTGAGGAGCTGATCTTCCACTTCACCTTCCTCCCAACCATCAATTTATCTCCTAGGATGATAGTCCCAACAGACTCAGTTACTATTATCAACCAGCTAGCTTGTCCTCCCAATGGAAGCAAAACAAAAGAAGGCACTAGAAATGCTTAGGCTCTTGGTGGCAGGGCTGCTGAAGTCAGATCTGCAGCATTATAAAGGTTAACGTCCTTCTGCTTGTTCTGTGGCAAGTTTCTACTATCAAAACCCTTGGGACCAGCTGCATGAGTCATACTTCTAGATGCTGTTCCAACTGGTAGGAAACAGCCTTTCCTTTAAATAAATTTCACTTTCAGAAAAAGCTTTAAAGCACATTACAGATAGGACCATGAAACATTTGGCTACATGTAAATCCTTCCACAGCAAAAAAAAAAAAAAAAAAAAGAAAAACCTCCTCATGTACCAGTAACACTAAAACTAAGTCCAGGAAAGTCTTAGCCAGGAGGGACAAAGAGATATCTGGTGGAAAAGAACGTTTTACTCTCATTCTGTTTCAAACCCACAGGGTCCTTTTGAAAGATTCTCTAATAATAGGAATTAATAGCAAGAACAAAACAAAACAAGAAAGTGTTAACTGAGATACTAAGCCCAGCAGGTAGCCTGTTCTTCTCCACAAGTCACCCTATGCTCTTCCTCTCCTACCTCAGCCCAGCTTAATGTCTTTTCCTTAAGGCCGCTTTTCACGTCCTTGTTTGATGGAATAAAGCTATAACCTAAGCTTGCTTCAGCACTCACAGATATTGCAAGGAGACATTTCAGCTTGACTCCTGTCTCTTGCCCTTCACCCCCTAACTCCTGTCAATAACTCAGTCTTTTGCATCCAAAGTGATAGTTTTAAGGGCACCAGCAATGTTATATACCATCCAATGAATCTTTTTTGGTTAATTTTTTTAAAAGGGGAACTAGCTCCTTTAGCTATCCCAGGCTATTCTTGGCTGGTTATTGGAGAAAACTTGTTACATCAGGCAGTTGCTTTTCTTGTCAAAAATAAGCTTTTCTGATCTGGTATAGGACTGATTCCACTATTTATTAACTAACCTCGTGACTTTCAACAAATTATCATACATCTCAGAATCTTACTTTTCTTTTTTTGCAATACTTTCCCTTAACCCTGACATAAGGGAAGGATCATTATGTCATTTTCAAAAATCATAATAAAGGACACAAACACAAAGCTTTATTATAAGTCATTGGTATTATTTTTATATTATATGTTATGCAGAGGTTTCTGAGACACCGTGAAGCAACACTAATAACAACAGACAAGGCAATTCTAAGCTCAGGCCCTGGATAGATAAATTAGCAGCTCAACATTTTTCTGAACAAATCAGAATATAATATGTAACAGATTCAATATTTTAACAAACCTTATAACCTTGGATTTCTAATTGCTTACCACTTACTAGAATACAGTGGACAAATACACAATAGCTTAGAATTCAGGAATCAAAAGTTAAACAGCAATGGTTTTGCACATAATTGTCTAAAACCAAGGAAACAGGAATGGGGAAGGGCAACTCTCAATAATACTTAACGCAGAAAGCTTGATTCAGCCTTTCAGTGGTCAGGGTTCCATTGCAGAGAAAAGAACTTCATCTGACTAGTTGAAGCAGAACTGTGTTTATTTCAGTGTGCTAAATGGTTACAGGGCATCGGGAAGGCTAACGAAACAAACTCTAAGTTCTTCTAGAAACACATCCCAAGCCACATAGCGGAACCAGGCCACCCAGGTTGCTGCCTGCTGGTTGGGAAGCTGGTGAAAAAACACATCCCACTGCCATGAAGAAGAGACCTCCACAAGCCCTGTCACTGCTGCAGGTTCCAGGACTCCACCAGAAGACCATGTGCACTGGCAATATGGCTGCTTCGTGACCTGCCTCTCAACATTGATACCCTAGGGGCCAGGCCCTGGAGCTACAGAGAAACCACAAGGTCCTCAATCATCCAGTCAGCAGGAGAAATAACTTTGCCTTTCAAATAAGAGTATATGGCTGATTCATGTTGATGTTTGACAAAAAAACAATAAAATTCTGTAAAGCAATTATTCTTCAATTTAAAAATTCATTAATTAAAAAAAAAAGAGAGCAGCTAAACCCCACCCACACTCAGGCTGAAAGGGTTTCTGGGAAATGTAGTTTTTAACTTTTCAGCCCTTGCCCCATAGGAGGCACAGTGAAAGGAGGTTGAAACAAGTTGAGTGACAACCCCTCATGTTCCACCACATAAGTCGATGTTAGGAGACGCGTCTTCTTCATGACCTCTACTCTTCCCCACCCACCCACCAAGACTGCTGAGACAGATGTGGAAAAACTAGGTGATAAATGTAGTGAGGATTTGGTTGTACAAACACATGGCTCAGAGTTGGCACAGCTGTTTCCACTAGGCTGCTTAGGGGGAGAGGTTACAACTAAGTTGAGGAAGCTTTCTTTCCATTAGCCAGCAATTGAAGAAAAGGTTTGTCCTCCTTAGCACCCTCAGGGGAGACGGAATTGCTTTCCTCCCACTGGTGGTCTGAGCTCATTATGCCACTCTATTATGTGCCCTACCCACAAGCCAATATAGTGTAACCTGGCATTATTTTAAACCTTCTCTTCTGAATGAGGCAATCAGATTACTCATCTTAGATTCACTTAATTCTGTTGGGCAGAACTTCTGGACTCACCAAAGACTCTGCCAGAAAAAGGCTCTACTAACAGAAAGCTGTCTATTTGTTAATAAATATCCAGCCAAACTAGCCTTCTTTCTGCAGTTAGAATTGCTATAGTGTTGCTTGCATGTATTTCACAAGAAGATCTTTGCTCTCTGTCTTTGCTATGTCTGCTGTGATTCAGCACCTTCTGTCAGGGACTCTGAATTCCAAGATCCCAACACACATTGAACAAATTCCTATTAGGTGCTATTATATGTCAAGTACAAGAGACACAGAAATAAATAAGACAGACAAGGTCCCTGCCATTGTAGAGCTTATAGCCTAGTGTGTTAGTCGCTCATTTGGGTCCGACTCTATGACCCCATGGACTGTAGCCCGTGAGGCTCCTTTGTCTATGGGATTTCCCAGTCAAGAATACTGGAGTGGGTTTCCATTTCTACCCCAGAGGATACTCCAGGGAGATTTAGGGCTGTAATGATATTGTTTTTGTGCTAAACATCCCATCTGATGGCTCAGATGGTAAAAAATCTACCCACAATGCATCAATGTTTAGCACTCTAAAATATTCTGAATAGAATTTCTGAGAATTAATTGCTCCAAAGTTCGTCACCTTTGGACTTCTTCCCCACATGTTTGAAGAAGTTTTAGCTAAGCCATAAAATTGTTTCAGTGTTCAAATCTAAAGTGTCTTATGGAAGAACACACCAGTCAAGGTGAACATAGAAGCCAAGTGCAGTATTCCAGGTACCAACGCTAATGCCGGAATGGTTTTTCCATCCTAAGGAAGGAAGCCTGGAGCTGATATAGGTCATAACTGAAATGTGGGGCTTCTGGTCAAGGTTCTGGTGTAGATATATTGACACAATGGTGGAGAAGCCTCACGAAACTTGATCTCAATGACAATTAAACGGCCACAGGTCACATTTCAGTTATTTGCCTGAGAAACAGGGATAACGAGCAAGCCAAACTAGCTTAGCCATGGTTTCCTTTACTGTCTGAATAGCACCTGCTTCCATTTAGCTAAGGGAAAAAAAAAATATTTTAAATTAAATTTCCCTTAAAATTTACATGGGTTTAGAAGGTGTTAAACAAAATAGGGGAAAGCTTTGCCAAAAAGATTTTAAAATAGTTCTCTAGAGATTTTACAAAATCCCTCAGGCCGTGAAACTCCCCTCACTCCCAGGTCGATTCCAGTTTGGTTTACATTTAAGCTGGAATTTGGGATGACATTTCATTCTAACAAAACAAGACAGACTAGACATGTTGGGCTTTCCAGGTTCCATATTGGAAAAGAAACAGCCTAATCCTTGTGAGTGGGACCTCATCCCCACTCCTTTCTGCAGTCTGTATTATGAACCAGGCAGTGCTTGGTATTAGGAATACTGAGATGAGTAAGTTGTGATCCATGCCTTCCAGAAAAATAGCCTGTACCTCACAAAAAGAGATAAAGTTCTATCAGAGACACAGGGTCTTATCTGAAGTGGTCATACACGAGCAGCCTATCTTGGGCATCAGGTAAGTATGGAAATATATGCGTGCATGCATACTAAGTCTCTTCAATAGTGTCTGACTCTTTGCAACCCTATGGACTGTAGCCTGCCAGGCTCCTCAGTCATGGAATTCTCCAGGCAAGAATATGGAGTAAGTTGCCATGCCCTCCTCCAGGGGATCTTCCCAATCCAGGGATCAAACCCACGTCTCTTGCATTTCCTGCACTGGCAGGTGGGTTCTTTGCCGGTAGCACCACCTGGGAAGTCCATGGAAATAAATGAAGACCAAGCAAATGCGAAAAGCAAAGGCTATGTATTCAGAGTTTGGTATAGCAAGGCTGTCAGCACCCATCCACTGGTGTTTCAGCAGAGACTCAATGGCAGGGATAGGGGTGGGAAAGCTTGACTGTGGATTAAACGTAAGCCTCCAGTAGGCACTGGTTGGGGGCTGTTGGCCTGGGGAAGCTGGAGGTGGTTTGACTATATGTGGGGCATCCAGTATGACTGATCACGGTGCATGTTTGTCTTTCTTTAGTTGGTCCTAAGTTGGAAGTGGGGACAAAATGTAGGAAGCTGTCAGTTATTAATCAAGTCCTTGGTGCTACTGCTTAGCTTTCTGGACTGTTCACTACAGATGGCAGTCTGGCTTCCTGCAAGCCTGACATCTAGCAGGCAGGCTTTCTGGGTTATTTACTTAGACGAAGTGCTGCTATCCTGGACTGGTTGCTGCAGGTTGTGGGTCAGAGTTCGGTTCTTATATATGGTCTAGCAATTGTCCATTTCTATATTTCGTCTTTCACAAGCCTAAGATTCGACTGTGTCCGGGCCCTAGGACTCCATTTGACATTAGCTTCCCCTGACAGTGGGAGCAACTCTGGAATCTCCCACCTAGACCTCCTTAGTGTCTCCCAATATGCTCAACTTCCGGCCTTCATGACCATACAAGGAGAATGTCTGACAGATGTCCCCCCAGGCAAGACTCTACCTGCCATTTTGCACTGACTCCACTCTGTGTAAGGTAAGCCAGCCTTGCCCACAGCAAATTATATAATATAGCAAGTCCTTGAATCATGCACAGTCCTGTAGCAAAGGCCTGGTTAAACATCTATGGGAATAAACACCCATCAGCAAGCATAATATTAATAGCAAACTGTTGCTGCTGCACTAAGTCGTGTCTGATTCTTTTGTGGCCTCATAAACTGTGGCTTGCCAGGCTCCTCTGTTCACAGGATTTCACAAGCAAGAATTCTCTAGTGGGTTGCCATTTCCTTCTCCAGGGGATCTTCCCTACAGAGGGGTCGAACCCGCATCTCCTGCATTGGCCAGCAAATTCTTTACCATTGAGTCACCAGGGAAGCCAGGGAAAACAGAAAGACTGTACAGCAAAATAGAAAATATAAACATTACTGAATGAAAAGGCATTAAAAGAACAATAATGTACACCATCTCATTCTGAATCATGTGAATGTGAATGTAGAGAACAAATAAAAAGGATAGAAAAAAAATTAAATAAGTTCTCTCTCACTTGTAGAATTAACAATGGTTTTTTTGAAATGTTTGTTTGCTTGATTTCCTTTTTTTACAATTACATGCATTTCTTTGTAAAATCATAAATAACAGTAAAAATTTTAACATTAAAAACCTAGGATGTATTTGAAAATAAGACAGCAGCACAGCTGATTCATTAAACCATTAACAGTTGTCATCTCTGAGCACTTCTATAGTTATCACCCTCATAATAACTATGATTAATCTACAAGGTGAATATTTCTATAGTGTTTTACAGATGAGGAAACCAAAGTGCAGAGAGTAGAAGCTGAAAACCTGCTGGGTCTGTCAGAGCCCTTAGTCATGGAGCTCTTAGTCACTATTCTGTTCTTCCTCCCTTTTAGTACACATGCCCTTAAACTGTTCTCAGACCAGGTGCATGATCAAGGATACTCACTTTCCCTCTTTAAAGTGGGGATGATAATCACGCCTGTCTCAAATGGAGGGTTATAAGGACAAAGAGACAATGCACATACAGAGCTAACACAGGGGAACCTTTAGGAAGTGTTCACTACGTGATTACTGATGTAAGGACCACTGTTTTTAGGGTTTTATGAATACCCCGGGAAGAGCTTTTATATTTAAGTGAAAGAAACAGCAAGGGGTAACAAGAACTATTGCAATAGAGTATAATAGAGATTTGTAAGGAGACTGGGCTTTGGAATAAATTAATAGAGTTAAGAATGAGTGTGAAGGATTTTTTAAAATTTACTCTTGGGTTCACCTTCTTCATTGTTCAACAGGTATCTACTTAGAAATTAGTTATGGTTTATTTTGATAAAATAGTAACACAGAACAAAAAAATTTGAACCTTCCTCAGGTAATCTCAACTGTGGCTAAAGTCAGGTTTCTCTGGGCCTAACACTGGGAGGCTGCACGCCCTGGCTTCCAGCTCTGACTCTGATGTTTAATAAAGTCATCAAGGAGCCTGTAATCCACCCTGATGTCCAAGCTAACCACAGAGGTTTTGATCAAATTAGCCAGTTGGGGCCCTGGCAAAGGTTAGACTTAAAAGTGTCCCAAGTAATGCAATGTATAGTCAGCTAAGAACCATCTGAACCTAAAGTCACAAGAAAATAGAAAATTTCTCTGGGACTCAAATAGTAACAATCCCATAGGCAAGTGATCTGCCTAAAAGCAAGTTAACATGCATCTTGTTTTGAACACATTTTCATTAATTTTATCTTTAAAGTCCCCATTGATGAAAAACAATATCTAATATTTTATTGAGCACTTATTTTGTGCCAGGCATTTTTCAAAATGAAACAGATGACATAGGATTTGAACCAAAGGCTCTACACAGGCCAATCCTTATTTTAGAAGTGGTTTGGATGTTGAAAATGACTAACTTAAAATCTGTAAAGCTGAAATAAGTTTTTTTCATCTGACCATGGTTTTGCACAGTTTATCCTTATAGGCTAAACTGTTTTATTTGTCTGTTTGAACCAATTGTCATAAAACCTCCCTCTCTGGAACAAGCAAATGCATTTAACAATAATGACGGGGCAAATCATTCTACCTCAAAAATTCTCACAGTGTTTCACCCAGACTGTTGAGGACTCAGGGCCCCTCATTTACATGTCCCTGTCAAAGCAATTTTTACTTGCAAATTTGTTTTATTTTTTTCTAAAAAGGACACCCTAAAATCATACAAGATTTACTCTCCACCAAGCCTGGATCAGTCCCTGATGTGGTAGAGACGTGATTTGGTTCTCAGTTCAAGACTAACTCTTGGACTAATGCAAGGGCTTTCTAGCTGATCTCCTCACCTGCAGGCTGTTGGTTCTAATCCTTACCAGAGCCACCATGGAAGAGCCCTGTGAATACTAGTGTTGTCATATCACTGCCCTACCCAAATTCAGTGATTCTCATTGCCTACAGAGCCCAATTATCAGAGTCATCAGTGACTCTTCATATCCTGACTCCCGCTTATACCTTGGGTCTTCTATTATTCTTCCATCTTTTACAGTCTGATATCCCCTCTAAAGTTTCAGTGCCATTTTATACCCCTTTCTAACCAATGTAATTGAGTTTGGTTGTTTTTGAGGGTGACTTGTTCTTTCCCATTCCTTAGTCTTGTTCACTCATGTGCCATTTAAAGCAGTCCTCATACCACGAAAACATGTCAGTCCTTTGATAATTCCTACCCATCTCTGAGGCCCAATACAAATGCAACTTTCTCCAGAAGCCTCCACTGGCCAGAAAAGATCACCAATTTTGATCTTTGCATTTGTGATCTTGGCAATTGTCTGCATTTTCTAGAGGATCCTCATTCTATAACTGCTTGAAATTACAGTTGCTAGCATATGTGTTCATCTCTCCTCCTAGATTGTAAAATGTGGAATCACACATATTGTTGAGCAAAGTGCCATGCAAACTATAGGTTTTCAATAAATTTTGAAATATTTATGGCATCTTTATAGCAAAAAATTTTTAACCTCTGTTTTTGTATAAAATTATTGCTCTCAACTTCATAGACTGTTGGGAAAAGAAGTGTAGCAGAAATAATTTTTCTTTGAGATTGTACTGGACAAGGACTTCCTTTTACCTGGTCAACATCTAGCCACAGAATGATATCCATTGTCAAGGTATGGCAGCCTGTAGACTCTTTTACCTTCTGTCCAACAGACAGGGCATAGAGAAGTGGCATGGCTTTCCCTAGTGACTGTATACAGACAAGTTAAGAATCTAAATAGGTCCACACTCTATCAACATCAGCAAGGTAAATATACCACCTTTAGCTGGGAAGGAGAAAAACTGATAGTAACCTTTAAAAAAAAAAAGTCAAGTAAAGGAAATTTTAACAGAAAGTTGGCCTGAAGACCCAGCCTTTAGCATCTACCCAGGAAAGTATCTAAGTTCAAAATTAATTCTGATTTGTTTAGCAAAAAGAAATAATCAAAGTCTGGAGGCTACAGTGGGGTTAGATTCTTCTGGAATTGCTATAATTAAACATTATCCTAAAGCGAATGCTGTCTAATTGGACTCTTGTCCTTTACCCTCCTGAAAAATTAACTCTCAGATCATCCACGGTTTAATGTAGCTATTTTGTTTTTGTATTTTGAATCTGGCAAAGCAATTGTTATTCATGGAAGGGATCTTGTGCCAGACCTACCATGTAGAATTTGGAGCAGTATAATCAAATGCCATGAAAATGGCCAACAAAGAAAATGCACAGACTCAAATACAGAATACGCAGAGCTTGTTATAAGGTTTCTGGAGACTGAAACTGTCACACCATCTTAGATTCCAGTCTGTACTAGCAAACTTAAATTTAAAACTGTGCAATTATAGGGTATTTGGTATGCCCTCCCCACCCCCTACAAGGCCCTTTCATTTGCATAAACTAAACATAGGAGATAAATGTTTGTATGGAGCTGGAGAAGGGCAGAACCTTAAATCCTCTTGATAGTCATGTATTTTACTGAAATAAGTCTTACCATAAACTTTGCTTGGTTTCTTCACCCCCAAAGAGACCTGAAAGTAATAATGGAATGAGAAGAGAGGGATTACATCTTCATGTGTTTTCAAGAGAGATGCATCTTTTACCATAGAAAATGTTCCCACTGGGGCTGAAGAACAATTTTCATCATAAACTCCCCTTTGTTGATTGCTTATAACTATATGTACTTTTTAAAAATTTAGTTTCCTTTTAGCCTGAATGTCTCAGTCTTGGTCTGTACTCCCTAAGGTAAATTACTCTGGAGCAATTGAGCAAAATAGCCTAAAGCAAAATGCTATTTTTCACATTAAATGGAAAGCACCTTTACCCCTAGCATTCCTCCAAGATGTCTGTGTCCAGGACCTCAGACTTGGCAAACAGACTTAGAAGCACTGATGAAGAGAAACAGACCCAAGCATGACCCCACTGGCTGAGCATTTTATTTAAGATGCAAAGGTTTTCATCTAAAGATAAACTGAGCACTGTAATAGGAGTATTTCTGCTGAGCAACAGAGTCCACCAGAAACAAAATCTCAGAGGGAAAGGCTACCAGGTAAATTGAACTCCCTAAAGTTTCCTCCAGACAATAACAGCCAGTGAAGTAAGACAACTGGAATAATTCATCCTCCTGGAGTTCAAAATGCAGGGAGGAATATGAAATGTGATATTAAGACTTTAAAATGAAGAATACAAAAGTCAGGAATATCCTTCCAAAATAAAAGTGTGGGTGGGAATTGAGTAAACGTTAGAAGTTGCTCTGATATGTTTTAATCAACTAAAAGAAGTTCATCCTGCCAAGATTCAGCGACAAGTAACAACCTTCAACGCTAGTCACCTTCAAACAAATACACAGGTACGGCAGCAGTTAAAAACAGCTGGCTATGAGTTACATCCAGCTGACTTCATCTTGGACCCCCCTTCTTAGGCTTTCACTCCTCATCTAGCACATGGTCCCCGATATGAGTCTTTTTCCCATGAACTTGGCAGATATCACCTGGCACTTTTATGTCAACCCTTGGCTTAGAGTTTGAGAAAAAGCTTTTCTTCTCCAGCTCCTCTGGTTTTTATCTCTGGTATTTTACATCTGCCAAATCCTTATGCTCTAATTCTATAGACCCATCCTGATATACACTTGGCTATGGACAGGGAGGCCTGGCATGCTGTGATTCATGGGGTCGCAAAGAGTCGGACACGACTGAGCGACTGAACTGAACTGATACTCACTTAACAAGATAATTTCAAAATATATAAACCATAAGTTGATGAAATACAAAGAGAATATGACAAATCACATCTATATGAAAGATTTTAACATTCCTAAAATAGATTGAAAAAAATAAAGTTACAAAAGATTCAAACAACAGAACAAACAAGCTTGATCTAAGGTGCATGAGATACCAAAGCTCCTGTAAAGCTATAAAAATTAAAGCAATATGCAAAAAGACTGACATACCAATGGAAAAGAATGAAGAGCTCAGAAATGAAAATTTGTCAAAAACAATACTTTTATGGCCTTAGGTAGGAAATAGTTTCTTAAATAAGACATAATTAGCCTAAATCATAAAAGAAAAAAATTGATACATTCAATTATGTTAAAATATAAACTTTCTATTTAATTAGAACATTATTTGTTAGAAGTAAAAAAGTCAAGCTATAGACAAGGAGAAGATGGTTACAATCACTACAAATAAATAAAAATTTTATTTCAGTAATAAAATTATATAAAGAACTTATATTAAGACAACCAACCCAAGAGAAAGTAGACAAAGATGCAAACAGTCAGTTCCCAAGAAACCATCTGCCTGACCAATATACATATGAAAGATTATTAACCTCTTGAATTATCAGAGTATGCATGCTAAGTCACTGCAGTTATGTCTGACTCTTTGGGACCCCATGGACTATACCCCACCAGGTTCTTCTGTCCATGGGATTTCTTCAGGCAAGAATACTGGAGTTGGTTGCCATTTCCTCCTCCAAGGGATCTTCCCGACCCAAGGATTGAACCTGCAGCCCCTGTGTTGCAGGCAGAGTCCTTACCACTTGAGCCACCGGGGAAGCTCTGAATTATCAGGGACATGTACATTTAAAAAGAGCAATAAAATAGTGTTTTATACTCATGAGGTAAACAAAAATTAAGAAGCCTGACAAGAGTTATGAAGGATGTGTAAAATTAAAACTCTACTGGTGGAAATTAAAATTTGCATCAACTTTTACTAACAGCATAAATTGGCAATATCTAATAAAATTGGTTGGAGAAGGAAACGGTAACCCACTCCAGTATTCTTGCCTGGAGAATCCCATGGACGGAGAAGCCTGGTAGGCTACAGTCCACGGGGTCGCAAAGAGTCGGTCACGACTGAGCGACAGAACGGAACGGAACGAATAAAATTGGTGGTGTATATACCCTGCCACCCAGGAGTTCCAAACCTCTGTATATCCCCTAAAGAGACTCCATCACATATGCATTTGGAACCACGCACAAGGATACTCAATGCAGCATCACTTATGACAGTGAAAAAAACGGAAACTACTTTTCAATGTCTATTACTTATGGGCAGATAAATCATGATAGATTCATTCTATAATATATCAATTGCAGCTAAAATAAATCAACTAAATCCACAAGCATCAACATGGATAAATGTCAGAAACAAAATGGTGAGAGAATAAAAGCAAATATCATTCATATGTGAAGCAGATTAGGCTTCCCAAGTGGTGCTAGTAGTAAAGAGCCCACTTGCCAGTGCAGGAGACACAGGTTCAATCCCTGGGTAGGAAGATCCCCTGGAGGAGGGCATGGCAACCCAATCCAGTATTCTTGCCTGGAGAATCCCAAGGACAGAGAAGCCTGGTGGGCTACGGTCCACAGGGTTGCAATGAGTTGAACACGACTGAAGCGACTTAGCACACGCGTGTGCGTGAAGCAAATTATATGAAGTTATATAATGTTTATAGATACAAGCCATGCACATGCATTATAAAGCCTCTCTAATTAAAACAGTGTAGTTTGTGCTCTAAAAGACGAATCAGTGGACTAGTCAGAGATAACCTAGAAAGAAAAAATCCAGAAAGAATGCAAGTACATATGGCAGTGTAGTCTATGATAAGGCATGGCATGATTTGTTGGCATGGTAAATCTGTAGGTATAAGATAGGCTTCTAAATAAATCTTGAAGAAACATATTAGATAGACATTTGGATAAATTATATGGAGAGAAACAACATGTTCTTGGATTGAAAGATGCAATAACAGTATTTCGAAGATGCCAGTTGCCCCTAAAATCAATGTAGTTTCAATACATTCACATAAAAGTCCTCAAGGAGGGAAAAACTATGTGTGTGTATGTATATAGTAAATGTGTAACGTAAGGAGAGGAACAACACAAGCTAACTTCCAAAAAGTCTACCTGTGAGGAGGAAGAAGGAAGAATGGGGTCAAGGAGGGCAAAATGAGAATTTCTAGCAAGTTCCCAGGTAAGGTTGATGCCACTGGCTGTTATAGGTAGAACTGTGTCTCCCCAAAACTCAAAACATTGAAGCTCTAATCACCAGTGTGGCTGTTTTGGGACAGAGGGCCTCTAAGGAAGCAATGAAGATTGAATGAGTCTAAGGTCATGGACCTATCCAGTAGAAGTAGTGTCCTTATAAGAAGAGACACCAGAGATCTCACTCTCTCTTCATGCACACAAGTTGAGGAAAGGCCAGGTGAGGACACAGCAAGAAGTCTGCAGGCCAGGAAAAGAGCTCTCACCAGAAACAAATCAACTAGCCTGTTGATCTGGGATTGTAGCCTTCAGAACTGTGAAAAAATAAATTTCTGTTCTTAAGTCATACGGTCCCCAACCTTTTTGGCATCAGGGATTAGTTTCGTGAAAGACAATTTTTCCACAGACTGGGGGTGGAGGGTGTTTCAGGATGACTCAAGCACATAACATTTATTGCGCGCTTTTTTCTACTATTATTAGATCATCTCTACCTCAGATCATTAGGCATTAGATCCCGGAGGTGGGGGACCCCTGGTATGGTATTCTGTTACAGCAACCTCAGCTGACTAACACAATGTCAAAACATTAGCATTTGTTAAATCTAAATGGTGACTGTATAGGAGTGTGTTATATTAGGCCCTGAGCTTTTTACTTTATTCTAAATATTTCTGTCACATATGTAGTCATTGTTTAATCTGACAGATGATACAAGGGAACATTAGCCATTTTAGTCATACTAAAAATGATGATACAGAACCAACTCTTCCCAGGAAGTTATAAAATTTTACATGTTGCTGAATTAAGGTTTTGGTGGGGGAAGAGGAACCTTCTGCAACCTGATGAGGTCACACAGGATGCCACTAGGAAGTCGGGGGAACTGACAGGCACTCATGCCCTGCTTCCTACAGTATCTCCCTTTGCTGTTCAACCAGTAAAGGCCCAAGAGGATTGACACCATCATCAGTTTTCCATCTCATGCCTTGAGTTTGGGGAACCTGACAGTGCTGGTCCCAAACACTTTCAATTAAAACTTCTTGACATGGGAGGGAGAAAGTCTTGCCCACACTACCCTTCAAGCAACAAAGAAAGAAATGGTACTTCTGGGTCCTACATTTGCTTGCTATGTCAAACTCTGTGATACTAAATGTGCATTAAAGCACATGAGTACAATGCCTGGCATCTAGTAAGCACTCAACAAGCATTTGTTGAACAAAGCATCTGTGTTTGTAATATTATCATTTGATTTCAGTTCAGCATTTACAGGTTGCTTAAAACTTACTACATGAAATAAGATACCAGCTAAATCAAGTATGTTTCAGACTGAAATCATTAACTTAGAGTGGTGACACTTCTATTCCAGGTATACAAACTTTACAAGGCGTCAAGATTATTGGGAAGACTCACTGAAACACTGATCACTGAGCCCCACCTCCTGAGTTTCTAGAGTGAAACTTAAAAACTGATTTTTGAGGAAGTTCCCAGTTGAAGGTGATGCCATGGTCTGGAGCCTACATTTTAATAGCTATTGGTCTTTACCTATAGGGGTACATACTTTAGAGAAGGTAAAGTAATATTTCCTCTAGTCTAAACCTTTTCTTATTCATATATAGACAATATATATACACTCATATGCATACATGCATATGTTCGATCCCTGGGTCAAGAAGTTTCCCTGGAGAAGAGAATGGCAACCCATTCCAGCATTCTGGCCTGGAGAATTCCATGGACAGAGCAGCCTGGCAGGCTACAGTACATGGGACTGCAAAGAATAGACATAACTGAGGGACTAACATACACACACACACATGTAATAGTATACATTCATATAATAAATTAATTTATGATACTATAAGGTATGATTATCTTAAAATAAGATATAAATAGAATACAATAATAGATCTATAACAATCTTAGTATTCTCCTTAAATTACAAATTAATAAAACTGAAAAGTAATAATAGCTGCCAACTACTGAATATTTATTATATGCAGGGCACTATAGTATAACTGCATAAGACACATTGTTTATTTTACTCTTCCCAACTACTCTGTAAGGTAAGCACTATTACCCCTATTTGACATAGAATAAGTTGAGCCTCAGAGAAGTTAAATGACCCAGCCATTTAGAGAGTGGTGAGACTAGAATCTGTACCCAAGTTGAATTCCAGAGTCCAGGCTCTCAACATTGCTTTTATTGATACTTCTGAAATAACAGTGGGCTTCCCACCACGGCATCAATCCACAAACCTGACAACTGTTTACACTGTAAAGCACTGACAATCGGAGCCATCAAGTCCTCTAATTCCGGGGAAAGGCTCTAAAGGACTTGCTTCCTTTCACCTGAAATTAACCCAATAAGAAGACCAGAAGGAACAAATTGAAGGCATACCTAAAAGATCCAGGCACTATTTTTCTTCTTGATCTCCCCAAATCACAAAACAAAGATTCCTATGCAATACATTCATTTCCTCCCTCAATCCCAGTGGCATCATTTGCAAACACAATAAAGAAGATGACTAAACTGCACTTCGGGGGGAAATAGCATCCTTTAGTTTGGTATTCCCTGGAGAGTGAGCAGTTATGGAAACTTCTGAAGTCTTCACATTTAAGAGACGGAAATGCAGACAGTTGGTTCTCAGTTGTCCAGAAAAAGTGCGCTGATGAGCTGATAAAAAAGGAATGATGTAGCTGCAGTAGCAAGGTATGAAATGAGATTGGCCCAGTCAAAAAGCCAATAAAATTTTAAAACAAAAAAACCAAAGACTGGAAAAATTGGAACAAACTGCTCTTTAAAAGGGAGGAGCAAAGTGTCATCTCTCTCTTTAAAGTAATGGCACACTCATCTTTCATACTTTTATAGTTTTATTTCAGTCTTAAAGAAGGAAAAAGTAAAAATATTAAAATACTAAATGGAGAGCAGAGCTTCTCATTAAAATAAATACATTTTGTTTATTGTTTGGAAAAGTCTAATAAGCTTCAGAATACTAACTGAATTCTTTCATATTTTGAAAAAAGGAAATTCCAGCGTATTTCCAGAAGTTAGCTTAAATTAGTCTACTTAATTAACCTTAAATTATAAATTAAAAGAAAATATGCTAACACACTTAAAAAACTACACATCTTAGACTGCATGTCTGATGTGTTCATGCTGAAATTTTCCTCCTTTTTGTCTGAAATGTGAGGCTATTAGCCACATTAACCTAAATGGCACTGCTGCCTCAGTCTACATGGAGATTATTCTGCTGCTTGACTGAGGATATCAATATAGTTGGCATTGATCTTATATGTTTATTTGGAGCTGAGAAACCCGATATCTATTTGGCACCAGCATCCACGCATTGCTTAGGATTAAAGCTTAAATTCTTCCTTGATGTCTTTTTCTCATACTCTGCTTTTAATGGGCAAATCCCATCAGATCTGGCTTCAAAATATAACTCAAATTCAATCCCTTTTCTTCACCTCCACCACTTCCACCACAGTTCAAAGTTACTAGCATCTTTCATTTAGACTGCTGAATAAATCTCTTCCTGCCTCTGAATATTCTGCACAGAGTGATCAAAGTGATTCTTTTAAACACTGATAGTGTCATGACACTGCACAAACCTTCCAATGGTGGTGCACTTCACTTTGAACAAAATCCAAATTCATTCTGACCCCAACTCATCTCACAGACCACAGTTCTTACCTCTCAAGTCCTCTGTATCCATGGCAGCAAAATGCTACCCAGCAATCACCGGACCCTTCCTTGCTCCATTCCATCCTCTTCTCTCCTAGACAACCACATCACACCTTCTTTCCTCAAAGCTCCAAAAGTCCATTCCCACTCCCAGATGACAGCTTTGCTCCATATTGTACTGAGAAAACAGTAGCAATTAAAAGTCTTAACTCTTAGAATATAAATTAAGATAGCTATCTTATCACGACTGAAGACTACATATTAAAAACCTGAGACACATTTAGGACCCAAAATTCATAAACAACATATTCAATAATAAAATAAGCATGCTAAGTTCCCAACAAATTATCCAGAGTTAGATTGGAAAACATGCAGAACCATATCCAGGGCCATGCTGGGAAATACTTAGCATTCTTAGAAAGGGATGCCATTCAAATTAAGTGATCAACACCAAGGTACTGCAAGGAGATCCAACCAGTCCATTCTAGAGGAGATCAATCCTGGGTGTTCATTGGAGGGACTGATGCTAAAGCTGAAACTGCAATACTTTGGCCACCTCATGCGACGCATTGACTCACTGGAAAAGACTCTGATGCTGGGAAAGGTTGGGGGCGGGAGGAGAAGGGGACGACCGAGGATGAGATGGCTGGATGGCATCACCGACGCTATGGACATGAGTTTGGGTGAACTCCGGGAGTTGGATGGACAGGGAGGCCTGGCATGCTGTGATTCATGGGGTTGCAGAGAGTCAGACACGACTGAGCGACTGAACTGAACTGAACTGAACTAAATGGTAAGAAAGAGTTACTCCTACGTGGAGGATCAAATAGTCACTGGCCCTCAAGCACTGTCATCCCCACAAGCAGTTTGCTCTTAAATAATTTAGGTCTTCAAATAGACATGGTCATTTTACAGAAACCCGAGTCAGAAATAATTGTTTACTATTATGACAACACAAGCAGCGGGACCATTTCATGCCAAACTAATGACTTCAGGACATGCAAAGCACGACTCCTCTGTATAAATCCACTTCAGAGCAGGGGTCAAAACCATAAAATGAATGTTAAACTGGAGTCCCTGGGCCCAGAGTACCCCATGACTCCAGAGGACTGGGATTTGCAAGAAAAATACTAAACACAGAGACAAGTGTAAACACTCTACGAGATTCTTTATACAAATGACTTTTTGTCCGAAATCAAAACACCCAAAATCAGAACTTTAAGTTGTTACTTTTAAACGAAAAATATCTTTAGAAAGACATTCAAGAATTACTTTTTAAAAAGAAAATCCTCTGAAGATGAAGTATGAAGGTATCAGTTGACTTTAATAAGTGTTCTATTTTAAATGATCATTATAAAGACCTGGTCCCTCTAAAACATTTTCTTAAAAATTCAAGCTTAGAAATTTCTAGGAGCTTTAGTGTTAGTGTGATGGGTGATCTTTTTTTAAAGACATGTCCATTTGAAGTTTGAAGGCTGAGTTAGAGGTGAGTGACCTAGCTGCATGATGTCAATACACTGCCACAGAAGAGGGGAAAGAGAGCAAGGTTCATTGAGCTTTAATTTCAAATCTAAATACATGGGACACTTTGTAATTAGGAAAGTTACCCTACACAGAAACTAGCTAGCTTTTTACCAAATCTTTTCAGTTCTCATTTGGCACACACTATATTTCCAGCCACCCTTCAGGTAAGTGTAACTGAGCCCTACCCACCGCAATGTGAGTGGAAGTACTGTATGCCACCCTTAGGCTTTACTATATAAAAACATCTCCCAAGCAATGCCAGCGTAATGTGGATGGGTATGAAGCCTTAGAGGAAAGATGTCAAAGGCAGCAGAGCTGCAGACGGAAGGAGCCCTGGATTGTTATTTAAAAGACAGACATCTTTTAAAAAGGAACCAACTTTAGATGACAAAATAAACCATTTTTAATATTTTTTGTTATAGTAGCTCCTATTGTCTTAATAAACATCCTATCTTAGTTCTGAATGATAAGACTCAATGAATAATTAAGTTACTAATAACTATTTAAGGTAAGCAACTGTAAACCAATCTCCAACATCCACTATCTTCTGTGTTTAAATCCAACAGGCTTGCAAAAGTTGTAAATGGACTAATACCAGAGTCTACTTTTCAATATCTAAAACTTTCTATGGACTAAACACCAAAGACCTCCATAAATAAGATAAAACAAAGATTTTGGTGGCTATTGCTACCACTGAATAAAAGACTTATGGTCTTTTTTACTCTCATCTAGCTTCATCCTATCTCAACCATGGAGAAGAGCAAAAGGATCAGAAAGAGCAGGGGAAGAAAAGTAAAAGAAAAAAAAAGAAGTAAAAGAGCTTCAAAGAACAGAAAAGGGCCCTTGAACCATGGGTCAGATCTGGGCAGGGAGAGGGGAGAAACTTTAGATTCAACATAAAATTGAAATTCTCGTGTTGCATGGACAAGACTTTTAGAGCTTGGAAGTATCTTAATGATCAAAATGAGGAAAGGGGGAACAAAAAAGATGGAACAAACAGAAAACAGACAGCAATATAACAGATATACCTCTAACCATAATAATCATATTAAAAATAAAGGAGCTAAACACCCTTATTAAAAAGCAAAGACTGTCATATTGGACAAAAGAACTCAACTACATACCACTTACAGGAAATATACTTTAGCAAATTAACAATATCAGGAATGAGAAAAGTGACATCATTAGAAATGTAACAGCTATTAAAATAATAATAAGGAAATGTTACAAGCAATTTTATGCCATCAAATTCAAAAACATAGGTTAAAAGGGTAAATTCCATGAAACATACAAATTAGTAAAGTTCACTCAAGAAAAAAAAATAGATAACCTGAATAATCTTATATCTATATCAAAAGTTGAATTTTGTAGTTTAAAAACCACAGAGTAAACTACTGGCCCAGATGCTTTCACTGGTGAATTCTACAAACATTTAAGAGGCGTGATAATTTCAACAGAAATTATTTCAGGAAAGGTATTAAGATTGAAAAGAGAGTAAACCTGCTGTTATTTGTAAATAACAAGACCATCTATGTAGAAAATCCAATTGAGCCTATAAAAAAAAATCTACTGTAATAAGCAAATTTAGTAAATCTGTAAGAAACAAAATCAATCTACCAAAAAATAAATTATATTTCTATGTAGCAACAAAAACAAATTTTAATATAATTTATAATGGCATCAAAATATATTAAGTACTTAGGGATGAATCTAACAAAGAATATAAAGATTTATACACAGAAAACTATAGAACATTGCTGAAGAAAATTGAAGATAAAACTTATCTACATAATTGGATAAATATACTATGCTCATTGTTGGAAGACTCAATATTATGAAGATGTCAATTCTCCCTCAAATTGATCTGTATGATCAGTGTAATCCCAAACAATTTCCCAATAGACCTTTTTGTTAGAACTTGACAAGTTTTATTCTAAAAGTCATATCAAAATGAAACTTTTTAAAAGAACAAAATTAGAGGACTAATCTCAAGTTTCATGACTTAATATAATAAGCTCCAGTGATCAAAACAGGGTGCTTTGGGCACAAAAATAGATCAATGGAATGAAATACAGAATCCAGAAACAGATCCACACATATACGGATAGTTGATTTTTTACAAAAGTACAAAGACAATTCTATGAAGAAAGAATAGTCTTTCAATAAATGGTGCTTGTAAGAATTGGATATCCATACACAAGAATAAAATTAAAAAGCTTTCATTTACACCTCAAACCACAAAAAGTAACTCAACTGAAACATGTCCTAAATGTAAAACCTAAAATGAAAACATCAAGATGAAAATAGGAGAAAATAAATGATCTTAGATTGGTATACATTTCTCAGATAAAACACCAAAAGAACGTTTCATGAAACAAAACTCATAAAATGGACTTCATCAAAAATTAAAAACTTCTTTCTTTTGAAAGACACCATTAAGAAAACAGAAGATAAGCAAAAGGAAGCTTCACAAAATTGTATATAAACAAAGTATTTAATATTAAAGTGGTACTAGATTATAGACTAACTTCTCAATAGCTTAAAAGTAAGACCCAATAGAAGCCATAACCAGTGAAAAGACATCTTTGATAAGCTAAAGGAAATTAGCTGACCCAAATCATAAACTTAGCAAAAAATATCTTTCAAAAATAATACTGAAATAGATGTTATAAGGAAGAAAAAAGCTAAGAAAGTTTGGTATTATCTAATCTTTACTTCAGAGAAGGCAATGGCACCCCACTCCAGTACTCTTGCCTGGAAAATCCCATGGACGGAGGAGCCTGGTAGGCTGCCGTCCATGAGTCACTAAGAATCGGAAATGACTGAGCGACTTCACTTTCACTTTTCACTTTCATGCATTAGAGAAGGAAATGGCAACCCACTCCAGTGTTCTTGCCTGGAGAATCCCAGAGACGGCGGGGCCTGGTGGCTGCCGTCTATGGGGTCGCACAGAGTCGGACACGACTGAAGCGACTTAGCAGCAGCAGCAATCTTTACTTATGAAAATTCTAAGAGATGTATTCCAAGCAATAGGAAAGCAATCCTGAGATGCAAGAAAAAATAAAGAGCAGAGAAATTAATATGTGGGTAATTCTAAACAACCATAGAATATAACGCTACTAGTAGTAGTAGTGATAATAACTCAATAATAATAATATCTTGTGAGGTTTTTCTAAAGCAAGATATAATAGAAAATAAAACCATAACATATAAGTTGAGAATGGGTATATGGAGTTAACACATTCTAAGGTTTTTGTGTTTCTTGGCAGAAGGGTAAAGGTGTTGATTAATTTTAAACCCTGACAAGTTAAGTATGCATGTGGTATTTCTAGATAATCACTAAAATAACAGAAAGAGAGTAGTTAACTTGCAAACAAATAGAAGAAAAACAGAATTAGAAAAAAACAGTTTACCTAAAAGCAGGGATATGGTGAAATGGGAGCAAAGAGCAAAGAATATGATGGTAAGATGTAAATCCAACTGTAGAAATAATCACCTAAAATTTAAATTGACTAAATATTTTAGAAGACAATATTATCAAACTGGATGATAAAAATTTAACTACATGACATTTTCAAGAAACACCTAAAATATAAGAAGATAGAAAGACAGAAAGTAAAAGAATGAAAAACTGAACACCCTGAAAATATTAACAAAAGGAAAGTGAAAGTGAAAGTCACTCAGTCGTGTCTGACTCTTCGCAGTGCCATGGACTATACAGTCCATGGAATTCTCCAGACCAGAGTACTGGAGTGGGTAGCCTTTCCCTTCTCTAGGGGATCTTCCCAACCCAGGGAGTGAACCCAGGTCTCCCGCATTGCAGGCGAATTCTTTACCAGCTGAGCCACAAGGGAAGCCCAGCAAAAGGGAAGCCCAACAAAAGGAAAGCTGGAGTTTTATATTTAAAAACCTTACTATTTTTAGTTTTTTGAGAAAAGTATATGCTGTCCTCTATAGTGACTATATCAATTTACATTCCCACCAACAGTGTACTAAAGTTTCCTTTTCTCCACATTCTTGCCAACAAATGCTATTTGTATTTTTTTTTATGTTGAGCTGTAAGCATTGTTTATATATGTTGGATATTAATCTCATATCAGTCATGTCATTTGCTAATACTTTCCTCCATCTAGTAGGTTGTCATTTCATTTTGTTTATGGTTTCCTTTGCTGTGCAAAAGCTTTTCAGTTTAGTTGGGTCCCATTTGTTTATTTTTGCTTTTATTTCCTTTACTTTAAAAGACAGATTAAAAAATATTGCTGTGATTTATGTCAGAGTGTTGTGCCTGTTTTCCTCAAGGAATTTTATAGTATCTGGTCTTACATTTAAGTCTTTAATCCATTTTTAAATTTATTTTTATATAAAGTGTTAGTGAGTGTTCTAATTTCATTCCTTTACATAGAGTTGTCCAGTTTTCCCAACACCACTTATTGATGAGACTATCTTTTCTCCATGGTATATTCTGTCCTTCTTTGTCATAGATTAATTGACCATAAGTACATGGGCTCCCCATTCTGTTTCATTGATCTATATGTCTGTTTTTAATGCCAGAACCATACTCTTTAGACTACTGTAGTATTTTTGACATAGTCTGAAGGTGGAGAGACTGATACCTCCAGTTCCATTTTTCTCAAGATTGCTTTGGCTATTTGAGGATTCTTATGTTCTCATGCAAATTTTAAAATATTTTGTTCTAGCGCTGTAAAAACCATCATGGAAAAAAAAAAAAGTAATGAAAGTGAAAATCACTCAGTCATGTCCAACTCTTTGCAACCACATGTGCTGTAGCCAGCCAGGCTCCTCTGTCCATGGTTCTACAGGCAAGAATGCTGGAGTGGGTAGCTATTCCCTTCTCCAGTGGATCTTCCTGACCCGGGAATTGAACCGAGATCTCCTGCATTGCAGGCAGATTCTTTACCAGCTAAGCTACCAGGGAAGACCTAAAAATGGGCAAAAGATATGAACAGACATATACAGAAGAACAAAAGATAGATGAAAAGATGCTCAATATCATTGATCATCGGGAAAACTCAAATCAAAACAACAATGAGGTATCACCTCATACCTGTTAGAATGGCTATTACCAAAAAGAACAGAAATAACCAGTATTGGTAAGGGTGTGGAGAAAGGGAAACTCTTGTGCACTGTTGGTGGGAATGTAAACTGGTCCAGCCACTATGGAAAACAATATGAAGGTTCCTCAAGAAATTAAAAAAAGAACTACCATAAGATCCAAATATTCCACTTCTGGGTATTTATCTGAAGAAAATGAAAACATCAACTCAAAAATATACAAGCACCCCCCCCCCATGTCATTTGCAGCATTATTTACAATAATCAAGATATGGGAACAATCTAAATGTTCATCAATTGACGGATGGATAAAGAAATTGTTGTTTATATATATATTGAACTATTTACTATTCTGCTGTAGAAAAGAATGCTACTTTGCTATTTGTGACAATGGATGGACCCTGAGGGCATTGTGCTAAGTGCAATAAGTCAGACAAAGAAAGATAATACACATGATCTCAATTATATGTGGAATCTAAAAACCTCAATTTAAAATTAAAAGCAAAAAATTAAGAATAAATAAAAAGGTGATCAAAAATGTGTACTAAAAGAAATATAAACTACTGAAAATCATTGGAGGCAATAAAAAGGAAAACATTTTATAGTAAAACCACCTATACGACACAAATAAAAGCTATACTCATGGAAGAATATATAGCTTTAAATGTCTTGATTTGTTTTAAAAAGCAGAAAATATAAAGGAACTTTGTATAGTAAATAAGAAAATAAAATAAAATTAATAAAAATAAGCTGGGAAGATAGCATATATAAAGATAAAAGGTAAAATTCATAAAATGATAAACAACAAAAATAAAAGAAAGGATAATTAAACCTAAAAGTGGATTCATTGAAAAGACAAGTAAAATAAAGAAAATGTTTTCTAAGCCTGATAAAGTAAAAAACAAAGAGTACAAAATAAACACAATTTAAGAATGAGAAAAGACACATGACCATTGAATCAGGAAAGATTGAAGAATGACATAAGAACATTAAATGTAACTCTGTGACAAAATATTTGAAAACCCATAACACAACATATTGTAAATCAACAATACTCCAAAAAACCTTTTTTTAAATATTTGAAAGCCCAAAGGAATGAATTGTTTCCTAGCAGAATATCAATTACAAAACCAACCAAACAGGAAGTAGACAATTTTAATCAATTACCAAATAATCCATAAGATAGTTAAGAATGGATCATTTAAAAAGACACCAGGACCACATGCTTCATGACTGACTTTAATCTGGCTTTTAAATAACAGAAAATTCCTATACTGTTTAAAATAAGCCATTGAAATATATATAAAGCTCAATGGCAAGCTACTCCAGTACTCTTGCCTAGAAAATCCCATGGATGGAGGAGCCTGGTGGGCTGCAATCCGTGGGGTTGCTAAGGGTCGGACACGACTCAGTGACTTCACTTTCACTTTTCACTTTCACACATTGGAGAAGGAAATGGCAACCCACTCCAGTGTTCTTGCCTGGAGAATCCCAGGGAAGGAGGAGCCTGGTGGGCTTCCGTCTATGGGGTCCCACAGAGTCGGACACGACTGAAGTGACTTAGCAGAAGCAGAAGCAGAAGCAGAATGATGTGAGAGTTGGACTGTGAAGAAGGCTGATCGCCGAAGAGTCGATGCTTTTGAACTGTGGTGCTGGAGAAGACTCTTGAGAGTCCCTTGGACTGCAAGGAGATCCAACCAGTCCATTCTAAAGGAGATCAATCCTGGATGTTCATTGGAGGGACTGATGCTAAAGCTGAAACTCCAATACTTTGGCCACCTCATGCGACGAGTTGACTCACTGGAAAAGACTCTGATGCTGGGAAAGGTTGGGGGTGGGAGGAGAAGGGGACGACGGAGAATGAGATGGCTGGATGGCATCACCGACTCTGTGGACATGAGTTTGAGTGAACTCCGGGAGTTGGTGATGGACAGGGAGGCCTGGCGTGCTGTGATTCATGGGGTCGCGGAGAGTCGGATACGACTGAGCGACTGAACTGAACTGAACTGAATGATGTCAACTTAATTTTCATGCCCAAATTTAATAAAAAATAGAACCAAAATATAAAACTGCAAGCCAGTTTGGCTTATTTCTGTAAAAATAGTAACTCTAAATAAAATATTAACAAAGAGAATCTGTCAATATATCAAAGGATGTATATATTTCAAGAATAATAGAGTGTTTAATATCAGGAAATGTATCCATTGAAACCAGTTCAGCAAAAATGTGAAAGATGTCTTACAACAGATACTTAAAAAGGCATTTGACAAAATTCAATAGTCGGTTCTAATTAAAAATAGCACTACAAAAAAACTTTTGAAACCAATAACAGTAATTTTCCAAAAACTAGCAATAAATTCTAAAATCAAAATCAAAGATGACCCATTTCACATTAATTATAACACTTTTATAGTATTATAGTAGATACTGAAGCACATGAAATAGCAGGCAAAAAACACTGGAAAAAGCAAAAACTATCTCTTTCACTGATTACATAGCTACATTTTTATACATAGAATACTCAAAAAATTCTAATACAAAACATTCTAAGGATAATAAAATAGTTTGTTCTAGTTTCTGGATTAAAAACAAATACTTTTAATTAACAGCTTTTTTCTAACAATTAGCATCAAGAAATTAAAAGTCCAATCTTTTTACAATAGTGACAAAAACTATAAAACACTTTTAAGTAATTTAATAAAAAAGCCACAGGATAAATAGAATCTTATTAAAATTTGTAATTGTGAAAATATGAAGATGCATTCCATCTCTTATAAGGGAATAACAGAAAAATGTGTTATTCTCCAAAAATTAATCTACAAATTAAATGTAATTTCAATGAGTATCCCAATAAATCTTTAGTTGGATACATGATTTTAAAGTTGTATGTGAAAAAATAACATACTTAAGAAAAATATGAAAAAATGATATGAGAAGATTTGCCTTAACAATTATCAGAATATATTATAAAGTCATTATAATCCAATAGGAGCAAGTAAATGGACAAGTAAAACATGGTAGATACTTCAGAAATAAATCCCAGTGTAGATGAGAGTTAATATATTATAAACATGGTACATTTTTAATAGAAAAATTTTAGATTGTTTAATGACTGGTTCAGTTCAGTTCAGTTCAGTCGCTCAGTCGTGTCCGACTCTCCACGACCCCATGAATTACAGCACGCCAGGCCTCCCTGTCCATCACCAACTCCCGGAGTACACTCAAACTCATGTCCACAGAGTCGGCGATGCCATCCAGCCATCTCATTCTCCGTCGTCCCCTTCTCCTCCCACCCCCAACCTTTCCCAGCATCAGAGTCTTTTCCAGTGAGTCAACTCGTCGCATGAGGTGGCCAAAGTATTGGAGTTTCAGCTTTAGCATCAGTCCCTCCAATGAACATCCAGGATTGATCTCCTCTAGAATGGACTGGTTGGATCTCCTTGCAGTATAAGGGACTCTCAAGAGTCTTCTCCAACACCACAGTTCAAAAGCATCGATTCTTTGGCGATCAGCTTTCTTCACAGTCCAACTCTCACATCCATACATGACCACGGGAAAAACCATTGCCTTGACTAGATGGACCTTGGTTGGCAAAGTAATGTCTCTGCTTTTTAATATACTATCAAGATTGGTCATAACTTTCCTTCCAAGGAGCAAGCGTCTTTTAATTTCATGGCTGCAATCAGCATCTGCAGTGATTTTGGAGCCCAAAAAAATAAAGTCTGACACTGTTTCCACTGTTTTTCCATCTATTTCCCATGAAGTGATGGGACCAGATGCCATGATCTTTGTTTTCTGAATGTTGAGCTTCAAGCCAACCTTTTCACTCTCCTCTTTCACTTTCATCAAGAGGCTTTTGAGTTCCTCTTCACTTTCTGCCATAAGGGTGGTGTCATCTGCATATCTGAGGTTATTGATATTTCTCCCAGCAATCTTGATTCCAGCTTGTGCTTCTTCCAGCCCAGCGTTCCTCATGATGTACTCTGCATATAAGTTAAATAAGCAAGGTGACAATAAACAGCCTTGACGTACACCTTTTCCTATTTGGAAACAGTCTGTTGTTCCATGTCCAGTTCTAACTGTTGCTTCCTGACCTACATACAGGTTTCTCAAGAGGCAGGTCAGGTACTAATATCCTAATATTAGCATATGAGATACTAATATCTCATACAAAAAGAGATCAGATTTTTAGTTAGTAGAGGCAAGAAGCGGAGAAGGCAATGGCAAGCCACTCCAGTACTCTTGCCTAGAAAATCCCATGGACGGAGGAGCCTGGTATGCTGCAGTCCATGGGGTCGCTACGAGTCAGACATGACTGAGCGACTTCACTGTCCCTTTTCACTTTCACACATTGGAGAAGGAAATGGCAACCCACTCCAGTGTTCTTGCCTGGAGAATCCCAGGGATGGGGGAGCCTGGTGGGCTGCCGTCTATGGGGTCACACAGAGTCGGACACGACTGAAGTGACTTAGCAGCAGCAGCAGCAGCAGAAGCAAGAAGTGGGAAGGGGGGGAAGAAAGTGGTAAAAAGGTACAAACTTCCAGATATAAAATAAAAATTACTAGCTATGTAATGTACAATACAATTAATATAATTAACACTGATGTATGTTACACATGAAAATTGCTATGAGAGTCAACCCTAAGAGCTCTCATCACAAGGGGAAAAAGATTATTTTTTAATTTGATATCTGTATGAGATGCTGGGTACTCACTAACTTACTGTGATGGATGTTCACTAACTTATCTCATGGGGTATATAAGTCTCATCGTCATGCTATACTCTTAAACTCACACAGTGCTGTATATCTATTACACCTCAATAAAACTGGAAGAAAAATGATTGGTACTAATATCCTAGATACACATCTGGAAGGAGACAAACATGAAAATCTGAGACTTCACAATTCAGTATTGCCTAGAATTCCTGACTTCTTAAATCTGACTAGAAATTCAGAAGCTAAAATGTGATACATTTGACTAAGCAAAAATGAAAAGCTTTTGTATAACAATGAGTCTCATATAAAAATATAATGGACTAAGAACAGACGTGGAAAAATATTTGTAACACAGATGATAAAATTTTAAGTTAATAATATGCAAAAATATTTTACAAATAGACAGGAAAGAGACAGGTAACCAAATAAAAATAGTGGGCAAAGATAACTCAGACAAATAAATCCTGTGGTAAGGTACAAAGGAAAAGATACACAAATTCACAAAGAGTAACCATGAATATGCAAATTACACTAACTACGTAATTTTCACTTTATACCCACCAGAGTAACAAAAATTACAGCCACAGGATCTATTGCTGGCTGGGATATAATGAAAAGGATTCTCTCATATATATTGCTGGTGGAAATGTGAAGTGTTACATCCTTTGGCAAAAGCAATCTGGCATCATGTATTATAATTAAAACACATACTCACAGACCCACCCAGCAATAATATTCATGGATATCCCAATAAAATAAAAGTATTTCTTTACAAAGATGTATGTAAAAAGATATTGATTGCTGTATGGTTAGTCATGGTAGGGAAAAAAAAGAACTAGAAAAAAAAGCAATGTCTACCAATAGGAGAATGACTTTTTAAAAATTCCAGTCATTAAAAATAATGAGTTGGAGCTCTACCAGCTGACTTGGAGGATTTTCAAACGAGATCTTGTTGAGTGAGAAAAACAAGATGTAGAAAAGCATATAATGTATGATCCTACTTCCATAAAAATCATATAAAACAATATGATATTGTGCCTATGCATGTATATTATATATTATAGAAGATTATATGGAGGATAGATAAAACGTGCAGAAAAGATTCATGTGATGCTGTTTCAGAGGCTACTTGGGAGGTAGAGAGACTGTTGTGAAAGGAAGAAAGAGGATGAAGCAAAGAAAAACTTACAGTAAAAGAACACCTCCTAATTTTAAAGGTTTGCATTTGACCAAATTATGTACATGTGGGTACATACAATTAAAATACATATTATTTAAAATATGTTAGATTTAAAATATTTTAAGGAAAAAGATGAACATACCAATAAAAAAATATTTTCCTTCTTTAGTGATCAAAGAAATCAAAGCTAAAATAATGATAATCATTTTTCCCTATAAGTCTAGAAAAGACTGATAAAGTTGCTAACTCCCACTGATTATGTACATGTGAAGAAATAAACACTTGCAATGCTCTGTAAGCAAAAATTGTTAGAACGTTTCTGAATGATCCTTTAGCAATATTTAAGAAAAATCTTTAAATAACCACTGCATAATCATACATTCCAGTTGAGCTACTTAAAATCCTAAAAGATGATGCTCTTAAAGTGCTGCACTCAATATGCCAGCAAATTTGGAAAACTCAGCAGTGGCCACAGGACTGGAAAAGGTCAGTTTTCATTCCAATCCCAAAGAAAGGCAATTCCAGAGAATGTTCAAACTATTGTACAATTGCATTCATCTCACACACTAGTAAAGTAATGCTCAAAATTCTCCAAGCCAGGCTTCAACAGTGCATGAACTGTAAACTTCCTGATGATGTTCAAGCTGAATTTATAAAAGGCAGAGGAACCAGAGATCAAATTGCCAACGTCCATTGGATCATCAAAAAAGCAAGAGAATTCCAGAAAAACTTCTGCTTTATTGACTATGCCAAAGCCTTTGACTGTGTGGATCACAACAAACTGTGGAAAATTCTGAAAGAGATGGGAATACCAGACCACCTGACCTGCCTCCTGAGAAACCTGTATGCAGGTCAGGAAACAACAGAACCGGACATGTAACGACAGACTGGTTCCAAATTGGGAAAGGAGTATGTCAAGGTTGTATATTGTCACCCTGCTTATTTAACTTATATGCAGAGTGCATCATGAGGAACGCTGGGCTGGATGAAGCACAAGCGGGAATCAAGATTGCTGGGAGAAATATCAATAACCTCAGATATGCAGATGACACCACCCTTATGGCAGAAAGCGAAGAAGAATTAAGGAGCCACTTCATGAAAGTGAAAGAAGAGAGTGAAAATGTTGGCTTAAAACTCAACATTCAGAAAACTAAGATCATGGCATCCAGTCCCATCACTTCATGGCAAATAGATGGGGAAACAGTGGAAACAGTGTCAGACTTTATTTTTGGCATCTGGTTCCATCACTTCATGGCAAATAGATGGGGAAACAATGGAAACAGTGAGAGACTTCATTTTTAGGGGCTCCAAAATCACTGCATATGATGACTGCAGCCATGAAATTAAGAGACGCTTGCTCCTTGGAAGAAAAGTTATGACCAAACTAGACAGCATATTAAAAACCAGAGGCATTACTTTGCCAGCAAAGGTCTGTCTAGTCAAGGCTATGGTTTTTCCAATAGTTATGTATGGCTGTGAGAGTTGGACTATAAAGAAAGCTGAGCGCCGGGGGATTGATGCTTTTGAACTGTGGTGTTGGAGAAAACTCTTGCGAGTTCCTTGGACTGCAAGGAGATCCAAGCAGTCCATCCTAAAGGAAATCAGTCCTGAATATTCATTGGAAGGATTGTTGCTGAAGGTGAAGCTCCAATACTTTGGCCACCTGATGCAAAGAATTGACTCATTGGAAAAGACCCTGATGCTGGGAAGGATTGAAGGCAGGAAGAGAAGAGGACAACAGAGGATGAGATGGTTAGATGGCATCACCGACTCAATGGACATGAGTTTGAGTAAGCTCCAGGAGTTGGTAATGGATAGGGAGGCCTAGCATGCTGCAGTCCATGGGGTCCCAAAGAATCAGGCACACCTGAGTGGCTGAACTGAACTGAATCATACAGAAATGTATATAAAGAGTAATCACTGTCAGTAATGTTAAGAAATTGGAAGCAAGTTAAATAAATAAAAGAAATACATATGTAAAGTACACTTCAAATATCATTAAAACTCAATAAATGTCCTAAATAAGGAAGAATGGTTAATCAAGTTGTAGTCCAATTCAGAAGAGGAAAGAGATAATGAAATATTTAATAAACACTACTAGCATCCTGGCATGGAAAACAACATGAGTTTTAAAAATTACAGTGCAGACCCATATTCATGCCATAGAAGGACATTAACACAACACAAGGTATTATTCAATATTAAAGGGGAAATGAATTTGTAAAGCAATATCCATCTTTGAAAAGATATTTGTAATCATATTTGTGTAGAAAAATGTCTGGAAATAAGTGAAACAAAAGGATAACGCTGGTTATCTCTGAATTGTGGAAATATTTTTTGAGGTTTGTTTTTTAATCTGTTTCCTAATTTTTCCACAATGAGAAAGTATTTCTGTATAATTTTTAAACTTTTCTAAAGCATGTAGAGTGGATAAGTATCTGGAATACGGAATTCCAGCTCCTTATTTTAATAGTAATGTAACCTTGGCCACCTCATGCGACGAGTTGACTCACTGGAAAAGACTCTGATCCTGGGAAAGGTTGGGGGTGGGAGGAGAAGGGGACGACAGAGAATGAGATGGCTGGATGGCATCACCGACTCTGTGGACATGAGTTTGAGCGAACTCCGGGAGTTGGTGATGGACAGGGAGGCCTGGCATGCTGTGATTCATGGGGTCGCGGAGAGTCGGACACGACTGAGCGACTGAACTGAACTGAACATTATAGGTACTTAACTTTTTTAAAACATGTTTTTTCATCTGCTGATTAATTACACGGAAACAAAATAACCCACCCACTGGTGATTCCAAATCAATAGGTATTTACTCTCCTTGAATCCACGGGCAGGGGTGCAAGAGATGGGGCATGCTGACATTTGCTCACACTAGCAAAATTTTTATGTTGCCCTAGTACCTATTCAAAAGACTGGATCAGATACTGAAACTTGTGTGGTTATTTTCAAACATCTCATGACTTAAAGAGAACAGGTGTTGGAGGAAACTGTGTCTACACAGTTTTGCTAGGAAAGCATTCTCAGGTTTCTTTCCTAATCATGGAAAAGATGATACATTAATGTGACTATTACCCCTATTTTCTGAAAACAGCCAAGCAACCAGATGCATGAAACCACATTCAGGAGAAATGAAGTCATTGGTAAGAGTCCCAAGAATTCTAGCAATTAAGCTATTAGAGTTACATAACATACAAGTTCCAACACGTTTTCCCAGGTCCACCATGTACCTAATAAAACTGTTCCAAGTTTTATTGACAATTCCAAATCCATATATCATAACCTTTGGACCAACTTCAACAAAATACAAAGTGTCCCTCATGGGACTGTTTATGGATGCAATTGGTGCATGCTCAAAATTACTTCAGAAGACTAATGGAAATTTTTGATTCAAAGATGGAAAGTGAAAAGGAGGAGAGGACATTCAGTTCTGGCACCAAAAACCATGAAAAAAACGAAGAGCAAGAAGAGAGATTGATATCTCCTTTCTCCTCTGGAAGAGCAAAGTGGGGAGGACAGTGAAATGTTGGAGGGAGCATCTATGTACATCCACTAGCCCAGCACCATTCTTGGAAGGGAGATGATGAGGATCACTGATCCCTTGGAGTTTCTTTAACATTGAGAGTAAGTGAACTGTTCCATGAATAATAAGAGGGCTGAATTCTCAGGAAGAGCTCAGGGTGGAGTCAAATAAAACTGCTGTGAGCCATTTAAAACTGAACTATCATCTCCCATCTGGGTTTTTCCAGTTCAGTTCAGTTGCTCAGTCATGTCCAACTCCTTGCAACCCCATGGACCACAGCACGCCAGGCCTCCCTGTCCATCACCAACTCCCGGACCTTACTCAAATTCATGTCCATCAAGTCAATGATGCCATCCAACCATCTCATCCTCTGTCATCCCCTTTTCCTTCCACCTTCAATCTTTCCCAGCATCAGGGTCTTTTCCAATAAGTTAGTTCTTCGCATCAGGTGGCCAAAGTACTGGAGTTTCCACCCTAGCATCAGTCCTTCCAATGAATATTCAGGACTGATTTCCTTTAGGATGGACTGGTTGGATCTCCTTGCAGTCCAAGGGACTCCCAAGAGTTTTCTCCAACACCACAATTCAAAAGCATCAATCTCTCGGTGCTCAGCTTTCTTTATAGTCCAACTCTCACAGCCATACATGACTACTGGAAAAACCATAGCCTTGACTAGACAGACCTTTGTTGGCAAAGTAATGTCTCTGGTTTTTAATATGCTGTCTAGTTTGGTCATAGCTTTTCTTTCAAGGAGCAAGCGTCTCTTAATTTCGTGGCTGCAGTCACCATATGCAGTGATTTTGGAGCCCCTAAAAATAAAGTCTCTCACTGTTTCCATTGTTTCCCCATCTATTTGCCATGAAGTGTTGGGACTGGATGCCATGATCTTAGTTTTCTGAATGTTGAGTTTTAAGCCAACATTTTCACTCTCTTCTTTCACTTTCATGAAGTGGCTCCTTAATTCTTCTTCGCTTTCTGCCATAAGGGTGGTGTCATCTGCATATCTGAGGTTATTTATATTTCTCCATGCAATCTTGATTCCCGCTTGTGCTTCATCCAGCCCAGCGTTCCTCATGATGTACTCTGCACATAAGTTAAATAAGCAGGGTGACAATATACAACCTTGACATACTCCTTTCCCGATTTGGAACCAGTCTGTCGTTACATGTCCGGTTCTGTTGTTTCCTGACCTGCATACAGGTTTCTCAGGAGGCAGGTAAGGTGATCTGGTATTCCCATCTCTTTCAGAATTTTCCACAGTTTGTTGTGATCCACACAGTCAAAGGCTTTGGCATAGTCAATAACACAGAAGTAGATGTTTTTCTGGCACTCTCTTGCTTTTTTGATGATCCAACGGATGTTGGCAATTTGATCTCTGGTTCCTCTGCCTTTCCTAAATTCATCTTCAACATCTGGACTTTTCCAGTGGCCTCCAAACGGGTCTCACTCTTTCCACTCCAGCCTTCCTAAGGTCCATGTTCATATGGCAGGAAGAGTGATCTTTTTAAAACAAAATAATCAGACCATGTCTCTCCTTTATAGCTTCTCTTTGCACTTGGACTAAAATCCAAAGTCCTCACTGGGGCCAAGAGAGTAATCAAAAGTTTTAGTTTTTTGGTGACAATCCTGGTTTATGGCTAATAAAGTGCTCCTCTGTATGCCTAGGGTTCATGCCCTCGCTTGATCCAGGTCTCTGATCAAACATCATCTTCTCAGAGAGATCTTCCTTGATATTGATATTTAAAAAATGACTCTGTCTCCTCTCCCTGCCTTACTTTTCTCTTTCCAAATACCTTGTCACTACTTAACGTTATATCACATTTCAATTTCTCTCATTTACCGTCAGACTGGAATTGTGCTCTGAAAGGGCAGGACTTTGCTGTCTTCACTGACACACCACCACCTCTGACAGTCTTGCCTGGCAGTGGCTTAGCAAAATCCTGATGAATGAGTGAATGAGTCTTAGACTCTGGCTCGCTAATATTTATTCACTCCAAGTTTGAACATCGCTTGAACTAGTGATTTGTAGATGATAACAAGGCTGATGGTGATGAGTACTACTTTTAACCCTGCCAAACCATATTTCCATTTTCTTCTGATTGCTTTCCTACCTTCTAGGTGTATTGAACATTATCAGTGGGCAATGTCTTGAAGACAAATTCCAAGTATAGATTCTCAACAGTCAAGATTCTTTAGGAAGAACTTCCTCCAGCCTCATGGCACAGACCCGAGGGTCCTTGTCTGCCTTTGAACTTTATCACTGTGTATGTGTAATCAGAAATGACAAAGAGACTAAGAGTAAACGTGATTTTTCACTTTCTACGAAAATGTCCTGAAAAAGCACACAAACACACAAAGAGAAGTCACAAAAATCCCAACATATCTGACTTCTACTGGAGCAAGCCAAGCATTCTCATCTTTAGGGTGAGATAATTTCAGTACCTTGAGTTTAAGGAACAGGTCTATGTTCATACAACTAAGAAGTGGTAGTACCCAGAGTTAGAGATACGATCTCTCTAACACCAAAATCTATGCTACCTTCTTTAAAAAAAAAAAAAAAAACAGGATGCCAGTCTTTAAAGGAAAATGGACTTTCCTATCAACTTTTTCAAAAACTTTTATTGGAGTATAACTGTTTTATAATGTTGTGTCACTTTCTGCTATACGGCAAAGTGAATCAGCTACATGTATACATATATCTCCTCTTCCCATTCAGGTCACCACAGAGCACTGGGTAGAGTTCCCTGTGCTGTGCAGTTAGGTTCTCATTTCTTATCTGTTTTATACACAGCAGTGTATATATATATATATATCAATCCCAATCTCCCAAGTCATCCCAACTCTCTCCTCCCCTCTTGGTATCCATATATTTATTCTCTACATCTGGGTCTCTGTTTCTACTTTGCAAGTAGGTTCATCTGTACCATTTTTCTAGATTCCACATATATGTGTTAACATACAATATACTTTTCATGTATGAGCCCATATCTCAAAGGGGATCCACTTTGCTGAACAAATGACCTGAAAACATATTCTTGACTGCACAGTAAATAGTTGTCAACAAAGGCTCCCAAGGACCCAAACTCCAGCAAAGCCTATCAACCAGCTCAATTTCCTAAACTTTGAAAACAGCTGTAAATGGAGATGCTCCAAACACCCAGCAGCCCCAGAAATGAAAGGCAAGCTCTGCCCTTTATACTTTTACCAACAAATGGTGGCTCATGAATAATTACACCAGAGGCAAAATTTGGCCTTGGGTTAAACTCTCAGGGAATCCAACAGCAAGGCACCTGTGGGGAGAAACTCCATTCCTGGGCCTAAGGGGGTTGAGTTAGTGAAATGATCCCCAAAGTTCCGGGTTCTTCACTCTGTCTCAAAGCAAAGCAGGCATGCAGAATCTGGGATCACAGGATCAGGGCCAGCAGGCCCCTGCACCTAAAATGGTTAAGTCCTGGACAATATTCAGGTTTATAAGACTTTCAGCAATGGGAGGGAATGTGTTCCACTGTTCTGTGTCTTTCTCTTGAAAAGCATCAACTTTACTAACGCTTACCTGGGGGTGGCTGTGCAAACACCCTGGCTCATGGAGTTCTTCCTGATCCCACTCTTTTCCTTTGTCTCAGGGCTCATTCTATCTCCAGTTTTAGGTGTGGGACTGTTCACAGGTCTGAAAAACTACCTTAGGGGGTGGTTCTCTGGGGGGTGTCCATGATATCCTCCAGACCCCTGAGTGGATGGAGGGGGGCTGCTCCTGAGAGGATTAACCAGGACATCTGGGACCTCACACCCCAGGGCCAACCTGTGTGGAAAGCCCACCCTCTCTGCTGGGGTTTCCAAGGCTTTTCATGCTGCTCTTGGGGATGGGAGGGTGGGTGTTGAGACAGGTAGCAGGTGTTAAAAGAGCTGTATCCTAGGGCTGAGGTGCGTGTGCCTAATATCAGGAACTGAGCAGGTCTTGCTGGTGTGTTTCCAGGTGAGGGAACAGCAGAGGCTAAGGAAGTGCCCCCAGGCCTGACCAGGGGTGGCAGGGCTGAAACCTGCACTTCCTCCAGGTGACTCTCACAGGACCGAAACGACACGTTGGAACAGAAATTCAGTCTACAGAACATTGTGCCATGCGTTAATACACTGAATTGGTGTGACCTGAGAATAACCAGAGTCTTTTCTTTGCCATGCCCAGTACTGTGTTCTGACACAGAGGAGACACTGAATAAATATTTATTGAATAAACAACAGAATAGGTGAAAGAAGGGTGAGGGCCAGAGTTGGGAACAAGAATTTGAGGGTCTCAGATTTAGGCTTGTTTGGTTCAGATGGTAAAGAATCTGCCTGCAGTACAGGAGACCTGGGTTCAGTCTCTGGGTTGGGAAGATCCCCTGGAGGAGGGCACGGCCACTCTCTCCAGTATTCTTGCCTGGAGAATCCCATGGACAGAGGAGCCTGGTGGGCTACAGTCCATGGGATCGCAAAGAGTCGGACATGACTGAGCGACTAACACTTTCACTTCACTTTTAGCTTCAGGCCTGTGTAGGATGGGGCCTCAGTTCCAACAACCCATCTCTGGACAATTTCAAGCCTTCTCTCAGACCCTGAAAGGCTATTTATTACTAAACCCAAACTCCCCAATTGCTACAGTAAGTTTACAAAATAGAAGGTAACTGAAACAACAGTTAATTGTCAGATTCCTCTGTGTTTAATACCCCTAGGTATTTCCCCTATTTTTGTGGGAGACAAGGCAATGACTGAGCCTATGCGCCACTACTACGTAAGCCCGCATACCCTAGAGCCTCTGCTCCATAACAAGAGAAACCACTGCAATGAGAAACCTGCTCACTGAAACTAGAGAGTAGCCCCCATTCTCCGCAACTGGAGAAGGCCCAAGCAGCACTGAAAACCTAGCACAGACACAAAATAAATAAACAAATAAACCTTTTTTAAAAAGAACAATACAATATTAATAACTATAGTCACCATTAGACCCCCAGAGCTTATTCAACTCATAGCTGAAAGTTTGAACCCTTGTGCCAGCATCTTCCCATTTAACACTCCCAGCCCTGGGCAACAACTCTTCTACTCTATGGTTCTACTTTTGGAGCTTGACTTTTTTTAGTTCCTCATATTCTTATATTGTATGTACTGATCAAGATTCAACCACTGGGGGCATGAAGGCCAGGTTCTCCACCTGAACCTTGCCCATAGGCCTAGCAGCCAGTCCACAAGAGCCTGGGTTCAAGAGGACAAAATACCCCATTCTTCTTAAACAGGAGAGAGTTAAAGCAGCTTCATGGAAACTAGAGAAGGAAAATTCCTCACAGACAAACATATCCTCACTGTTCAGAATGATTTCTTGCCTCTTAAAGTGAACATTTCATTTGCCTTAAATTAATTTTGAACAAAGGAGCTCAATCCAAAGGCCAGAGGGCTGATCTAATAATGAAAGTAAAGAGTAATTTAACAGCCAATATTAACTTGGTGTTTACTGAGAGCCTGCACTTTGCTAAACACCAGGCATTCGTCATTATTCTTAATATGAATCCCCTTAAACACCATATGATGCAGATCCTCTGCTGCTCCCATTTTGTGGCGAGGAACGAGAGGCGTGCTCACTCCAACAGTGGCAACCCAAGGCAACAATCAGAAAGCAATGGCAGGCCCTTTCTCACAGATTCAAAACCAAACCTGAAGAGACAGAGGAGATGAAAAGACTAGAACTCCCGTTTGCAGGGCAGGAATGGAGACGCAGAAGCAGAGAATGGCCACGTGGACACAGAGAGGGGAAGCAAAGGGTGAGACGCGTTCAGAGAGCAGCACTGACGCAGATGCACGACCGTGTGTGAAACAGACAGCTAGTGCGAAGCTGCTGTACAGCACCGACACCAGCTAGGTGCTCTGGGATGGCCGAGATGGGCGGGTGGTGGGGGCGAGGGGAGATTCCAGAGGGAGGGGGTATATTTTTACATATGGCTGGTTCACTTCTTTGTATAGCAGAAACTAACACAACATTATAAAGCAATTATACTCCAACAAAAATAAAAAAAGCTGGGACTCCAGCAACGCGGCCACCTCAGAAAGACTTTACTGTATTGATTCAGCTCATCTCAGGTGTATATACCATAGGTCCAGATAGACTCCTATAACTGCATTAGTCACTCTAGACACTTTAATCCATTACTTAATGCATTACTCAGATCTTGGTACCAGGAGGGAATGGCAGGAAGTCAAAGTTAGTTATACATGGGTGAAACAATAATAATCTCAAAAACACCTGCACCTGTGAATAAACAGGCAGAGTTTGGAAACAACTGTCTAAACGTTTTACAATTTGTCATTTAAAATACTTGCTGTGGATCTTATTTCTACACACATAGTAACTTTGTGTTAGTGATCAGCTTTTAAATAATCATCCTCTAATTAGAGTAACCCCCAATCAAAAATGAGTCACTGACCTTTTCCTCAGTGTTTTATTTCAGTAAGCCAAAATAAACACGTAGAATTGTTACCATGGAGACCAAAGGTATTGGAGGGACCCAGACTCTCATTAAAAAATTGACACACCAGCAGGAAAAAAAATGATGGATGTTGTGGTTATTTTAGGGAAAATCATGTCCCAAATGTTGAGGTTAAGTCAGCCACCCTTTTTCCTCAAGGAAAAAAAAAAGTTTCCGATGCAAATGGTTTGAATTAATGCCATGGATATTTATAACAACAGTCTGGTTAGGAAACTTATTTGCTATTCATCAAGCAAATGTCCCCTAGGATTAAAGAAGCCCAAAGAAAATATTTTTAAAATAATAAATAAAATGTCTTTTGGGGTGGGAAGCAGTCATATTTGTATTCAAAAGCATGAATGCTGGGTTGAGTCCTCAAAGCCCAAGGCCTCTGGGACTGGACAATTCCTCAATGCTTCTAGAAGAGGTCAGCAGGACACATGTGTCCCAGCTGACATGCCGGCAGGGGAGCCAGTGTTTTCTTTTTTTTTTTTTTTTCCTTTAAAAACTTAATAGCATTTATACATTGAAGGTATTTGATTTTCTTGTAACTAGCACTTCAAATGCAACAAGCATTTGAAGCAACAAGCATTACAGTTCATAACTTTTATAAATAAAATAAATTAAATGTACAGTGAATAAGTTCTCTGAAATATTTCAATATTTCTGCAGGTTTAGTAACATCGTAAAATACATTTCAACTAAAATTCACAAATCTAAAAACCTGTTAGGCATTTTTAGGCGTTTTAAGATGGAAATGAAGACCAATGTTACATCGTAATATGCCAATTACAAATAGTACTTTAAATAGCAAATACTACAGTTTGTCCCAAACTTTAAAAACTATTCATGAACTCAACACTGAACTATTGATGGCTATGAGAATTGTTTCCTAGCCTTTTTGAAAATTTCAACCCATTTACGTTTAAGGTAATTATTGATAAGTACGATCCCGTAGCCATCTTCTTTATTGCTTTGGGTTCAAGTTTATACACTCTTTCTGTGTTTCCTGTCTATAGAAGATCCTTTACCATTTGTTGGAGAGCTGGTTTGGTGATGCTGAATTCCCTCAGCTTTTGCTTGTCTGTAAAGCTTTTGATTTCTCCTTCATATTTGAATGAGATCCTTGCTGGGTATAGTAATCTGGGCTGTAGGGTATTTTCTTTCATCACTTTAAGTATGTCTTGCCACTCCCTTCTGGCCTGAAGAGTTTCTGTTGAAAGATCAGCTGTTATCCTTACGGGAATCCCCTTATGTGTTATTTGCTGCTTTTCCCTTGCTGCTTTTAATATTTGTTCTTTGTGTTTGATCTTTGTTAATTTGATTAATATGTGTCTTGGAGTATTTTGCCTTGGGTTTATCCTGTTGGGGACTCTCTGGGTTTCTTGGACTTGGGTGATTATTTCTTTCCCCATTTTAGGGAAGTTTTCAACTATTATCTCCTCAAGTATTCTCTCATGGTCTTTCTTTTTGTCTTCTTCTTCTGGGACTCCTATGATTCGAATGTTGGAGCGTTTAACATTGTCCCAGAGGGCTCTAATATTGTCCTCATTTCTTTTAATTCGTTTTTCTTTTTTCCTCTCTGTTTCATTTATTTCTACAATTCTATCTTCTAGTTCGCTTATCCTGTCTTCTGCCTCTGTTATTCTACTGTTTGTTCCCTCCAGAGTGTTTCTGATCTCATCTATTGCATTATTCATTGTATATTGACTCTTTTTTATTTCTTCTAAGTCCTTATTAAATCTTTCTTCCATCTTCTCAATCCTTTTCTCCAGGTTATTTATCTGGAACTCCATTTTGCTTTCAAGATTTTGAATCATTTTCACCATCAAAATTTGAAATTCTTTATCAGGTAAATTCCCTATATCTTCTTCTTTTGTTTGTGTTGGTGGGCAATTATCTTGTTCCTTTACTTGCTGGGTATTTCTCTGCCTCTTCATCTTGCTTATATTGCTTTGCTTGGGGTGGCCTTTCCCTCTTCTTGCAGTTTGTGGAGTTCTCTTTATTATGTAGTTTCTTCGCTGTGTGTGGGGTTGGACGGGTGACTTGTCCGGGTTCCCTGGTTAGGGAAGCATGTGTCAGTGTTCTGGTGGGTGGAGCTGGATTTCTTCTCTCTCCTTTAGAAGACAAAGGGCTGCTTTTCTGGGAGCCTGATGTCCTCTGCCAGTATTCAGAAGTTGTTTTGTGGACTTTACTCCGCGTTCAAATGTTCTTTTGATGAATTTGTGGGGGAGAAAGTGGTCTTGCCATCTTATCCCTCCGCCATCTTGTTTCTTCCTCCCCAGAACACTGGATTCTTATATTCCACTTGGTCGTGGAGTATCTCTTCCCAGCTGCTCCAGCAAGGCGCAGCCGCTGTACCTTACCTTGGACGAGGGGTATCTCCTCAAGGCCACGCCTCCTGCTTTGAATGTAGATCAGCTCCTCTCAGCCCTCCGGTGCCCAAGCAGCCACCGCCTCCTGAACGTGGTACAGCTCCTCTCGGCCACCGCCCTAACCCTGGACGCGGGGTAGCTCATCTCAGCCACGATTCTGCACGTGGTCGGTTGCGGGCGTCTCCCGCGTCTGCGCTGCCGGAGCCGGGCGTCTCCCGTGTCTAGCCAGTGTTTTCTTAAGCTGACACCCAGAGTAGCACATAAGAAAAGAGATACCAAGACTGGCCCAATACATAAATCTAAAACTGGAAAGGCACTGACTACCTCTTTTTAAAACAGCTCTATTAGCTGAGTTTTAGAGAGAAAAGGTAGAAGAGGCTAAACATTTTTTGGCATATCACTGGAAAATGCCATCCTCATTTTTTTAAACAGCATTGAGGGAAGATGTGCTGTTTTGGTGGTACCCACAGAAGTGCCACCATACACGCTCTACTCCTTCATGGTAACTCCAGATGGGAGGCTTGCGTGTGTACTCGTGTAGAGGGGTGGGCTGAGAGGCCAAAATGTTACGAAGGGCCCAAGAAGACCTTGGGGGTGAGGACCGCAGGGGCGGCCATGAGTAGATGGCCAGCATGGGGCTCACCATCCTGTCTCCATCCAGATGACCCAGGACCACACTGATCGTGTCTTTATCTTAAACATTGACAATTTGTTCAGATGTAGATTTTTCAAAGCTATTTATCTTAATATTTAATACTTTAAAATACATAAAAGTATTATTTTCTTGATGATTAAATTTTTTGGTGGGCCCTTAAATTTTGTGCCCCAGGCAAGTGCCTCACTTGCCTTACCCTACGGCCTCACCTCTTATTGTGGATGGCAAGGGGGGCCCATCAGGGTCCCTCAGCAGAAGAGCACCTGCCTTCCAAGCCAGGCAGCAAGAAGAGAACAGCTCAAGGAAAACCCGGTATCTGGGAGAGTGGCATCCTGGGAGAATCTCTAAGTAGACAACTGTTCCTCACTCTCAACAAATCAGTCCAAGCAGAACCAACAAGACATCACTTCTAAACCCCGAGATAAATGGCAAGACTGCAACTGCGGCTTTGGATCTCTGGTCTTAGTCCCTTGTCTGCCATTCGATTAGTCAAGCCTCCCAGATTCCCTTTCCTCCTGTGTTCACTGGGCATAATGGAGAAGCCTGCTTCCTAGGACTGCTGTGAGAATTCAGTGGAGGTCTGCACTGTTAGGAAGACCTCAAAACATGCCGTCAGCGTCAGCCATTGTTCTGTTCTTCTGCTCTTGGTTCCTCCACGAGGTACTTCACTCCTTGAACTCTCAGTTTTCTGTCACATGGGAGATTAACAGTGCTACCTCTCAAGGCTGCTGTAAAGAGTAAATGTTACCAAGTGCCTAGATCACTGTCTGGCTGAGGTGTTAACTACTGCTATTACAACTACTACTAGGACCACTATTTCTGCTGTTGCTATCAGACTAGCTTCTCCTCCTTCTATTCTTCCTTTTCCTGCTGCTGTGGGCTTTCTGGAAGCTGGCTAGTTAACACAGCTGCAAGAAAACCTAGAAACAATTTCTTCCACTGAGCAAGGGATCCTTAGGCTGTGTTTAACATTCAAATCAATTTACTATATGCTGTGCTTTTTAAAATGTTTTAAGCTATTCAAACATTTTTATTTTCTGCACGCAATGCCAAATAACCTGTTGAACTGATTTTCTCATTTTTTTAGCTTGGTTGTTTGGGTATGCTGTAGACAGAACCCGAGGCAACAGAAGAATTAGTGTACTTTGATTGTTTATAAAGGAGCGGCATAAAAATAATCTTTAAAGCTAAGGGAATGTTAATATTTAGATCCATCTAAGGGAAAATAATAACAGTTTGTGATTTCCTCCCTCCTCACTCACAGGGCAAACATTTTTGAGGGAGGATTTTATTTTGTAACATAAATTGTTTTCTATATAACCCCAAAGACATGAGTGCTTAATAGTGAGCTATAGAAAGAGATGCCCATAATTAGCAGCTTGGGTACAGTCAGATATAAACATATATTTTGTTTATGAAACACGTATCTTGAAAAAAATCACATATTGCCAGATGTCAAAATAGGGTCAAGATGAAAAGAAAAAAGCCATTAGAACAAAAAATTTTAAATAAAATTCAAATCAGATATCATATATATGTGCATACCTACACCACACAATCCTGAAACAAAATTTTATCCAGGTTTATTCCTTCATCATCATCAATATCATTGTAACTGTCATTGTTAGATTATCAATTTTGGTATAAAACTAAGATTCTGATTTTAATTTTAACTCCATAGACCTTAACCAAATACATGCTAATTACCTTGAATGCAGATAAATGTTTATCATATAATGTGTCAACATTTCATGACTGTATAATTTATATGGTTTATAATCACTAATAATATAATTGATGATATCTGGAACTCATAGGGTATTTATGAAGTACCAGATACAAGCCTGAATTCCTTTAATGCACTGGATCTTGTAGTACTTATAAGAACCCCTGTAGGATAAAAATGATCATTCCCGTTTTATTAACGAAGATGCCAAGACTTGGAGAAATCAAGTAATTTTACCAGTACTGCATTTTATTAGCAGAGTTGAGATTTGAATGCAGTCTGTTGGACATCAAAGCACATCCTCTAAACCACTGTACTAACCATGTACAGCCCAAGTTGACAAGATAACCTCCTTCTGATCACCGTGAACATCCGATATGGCATCCCTGCCCTTGATGCTCTGAATGTGGCTTGTGATTCTTCACTAATAGCCAGCCAGTGATTGGACCAACAGTAGACACCTGACCAAGGAGAGTCAATCAGATTCTTGCTGTGTAGACACTAAACTGTGAACTCCTTAGTAGATAACTTAGTAAGAGATCTGGGATGGGGCCAACAAAGATTGTCCAGGTTGGGGGCTGGGGGGGCATGGCATGCAAAGCAAGAAATTAAAAGAGAGGGGAAGGGCACTTAGGGAGACATGAAAGCCCTCATGTAGCCACTTAGAGACAGTTAAAAAAAAAACTTCATTTTCCACTTTCCAAGGACCCAGCGATACTTCTCTGCCCTTGGTTTCTAAGAGATTTTTGTGTATCCTTTCAACAAACCCTTCTTTGTACTGGCCTGAGTTTAAGGGCATTCTGATCTTTGCAGGACAGAGAAGTGCCCATTCTTGACTAGACATTATCAAATGGAATTTTTCCTTATTATACAAAAAGCAGGGTTTAATTCTGCTCCCCAGATTCATGTGTGTAAGAAATGTGACTTTATTTTTCTACACACAACTGAATTTCTGTTTTGAGAGCCCTTGCTGAAGGGGTGGCAGAAGCTCAGTCCACACATTTCGGAATTCTCGGGGGTGTTGCGTAGTAACAAGGAGACAGGGAAGCAGGTGGTGGACCGTGAGTTCTGGTCATCATCATTAGCTATCCACAGTGGCATCTCTGAGATGCCTGGCCCTGGTTGTTCAACAAGCTCACTGCTTCCCAGCCCACATTCCCATCTATGCTTCTCTTTTTGCTTCTTCTGTGCTCCTCTCTTGTGCCCAGGAATTCACTTACCACTCCGTGAAATGCTGGGGAGAGAAACACTGTGAGGCCATCCAAGAACCCATCCACTTGGCTCAAAGAATCATTTTTCTCATCACCCTGGGCCATAGGAAGCTAATGTTCAGGTGTTTCCTCCCACACATTCAATTCTCTGAGCACCACCAGCAAAGTGCACATCCTGTGTGCATCTAATTCCCACAGATCTATCTTGAGGCTCTGTAGTCACACCTTTCCAGGGCTTGACCTGAGTAAGGGCTGGATACCGGTCTTCTTTCTCAGGAGTTTTCCACACCAAAGATTTCAAATGCCAACCCATCCCCGCAACTCCCTAATGCTTCCTGATGCATGGACTCCTGTCACCTTCCAGGTGAGCAGCTGACCCTCAGTCCCATGATATTCTAGCTCATCAATTGCTCATTCCCTGAGGTTCTTCTCTCTTCTGAGGAAGCTAGGGCTTTAGACCAAAAACTGAGATTGATTTCATATCTTGTGCTTGCCCTATGACCTATCTTCCCTAAGGCAATAAAACTAGACCAGCTTAGTCACTAAATGGAAGCCAAAGCCAAGCAACCTCAGGAAAAACTAGAAAAATCCTCAGTTGATATTTCAAAATATTGCCCTGCCACAATGCATGAGGACCCTACAGCCACAGAAAGCTTTCTTCTGGCCATAGGCCTTGATTTCACTACCATTTCCTCTAGATGATGTTAGCCAAGCTGCAGTGGTATACCTCACCTTCAGCTAAATTGATGGCTCTGTGATTCTGCCATTTCACGTGCGAAAATAGTGACGATGTGTGATGAACCACTTATCTAGCTCTGCTTAAGATTTGTCATTAGGGGCTTCTTTGGTGGTACAATGTAAAGAATCTGATTGCCAAGCAGGAGACACAGACATGCCAAAGAACAACTGAGTCCGTTTGCCACAACTATTTAGCTTGTGTTCTAGAACCCAGAAGCCACAACTACTGAGCCACATGTCCCAACTACTGAAGCCTGAACACCGTTGAACCCATGCTGCACAGCAAGAGAAGCTGCCACAATGAGAAACCCATACACCACAAATAGAGAAAAGCCCATGCGGTAATGAAGACCCAGTACAGTCAAAAGTAAATAATAAATAATTAAATAAGCTAATTACATTTTAAAAAGACATTTGCCTTTAGAGTAAGTCTCACATTGTGAAATCTGGGAGAAAGTAAATTGTAAATGAAGATGTGCCCTCTCTCTTTGTTTCACCTTTTCTATAAAAGTTGTGATAAACACTAAGAAAACTTGTCTTTTTACCTGCTTAAATAACTGTCAGTCCACACCAAAAGTCTCATAATTTATCCTCCTTAAGATACTTCTCCATCTTTGTAAAAATATCAAATAACACTTTCCCATTTATATTTTATTGTCTCATAATAATAGGAAAAACATTTTAATGTAGACAAAAGAAATAATTGGTGGTTTACAGAAAATACATCCACATGAAATACCACATTTAATAAAAATTAAGAAAACAAATAGTCATACTGCTTTATCAGAGTCAATATTAGAAATTAAGAGTGATGTCTAAACCTGACTTAGGCATTTTTTTTTTCTTATTTTCTAGTCTCAAAGAATATCACCTTTTCTAAGCTTCCCTAAGAGGCTCAAACCTTAACTAAACAACATTTCTTAACAAACAAGTACTGGAGCTCACTCTTCTCTTGGCTCCTTTAACATAGATTTATTTTAATTCTACTGTGTACTGGGCATGGGATGCTGCAAAATAACTGATACAAGGAGGTCACAGTTCAGTGGAGGAGATGGAAATTACAGTGCAAAGTAAGTTCTTATGACAGAATTTACTAGGACTAGGTTCAGTTTTCTGCACTGTGTTCCAGTGTGGTGTCTACCACCATTCCAGCCTACACACTGGCACCAGTTCCCTTCTTCCAGTGTAGTCCAGATTAAATCCCCCTCCTGCTAAAAAAAAGTCTCAGTGGTTCCCCAGTGTAATTTCCCAGTCTAAGTTGGGGGATATTAGTTTCAGGTATACCAATCTGAGAAGGTATTACACAAAACGGGGACCTTGTGGTAATATAAAAGGGAAGCAATGATTAAAACAGAGTTAGACCATTTGGTTGCGTTGCTTTCTCAGGAGTTCTCAGAGCTTGTTATTCAAGAATATCTAGCTTTTAGCAATGCTAAAATGCATTAGTGTAATGAAAATATTGTGCATATCCAAGAGGAAAATATTTGAGGTTACTGATATTTTCTCCATATCAATATCAATAACCTCAGATATGCAGATGACACCACCCTTATGGCAGAAAGCGAAGAAGAACTAAAGAGCCTCTTGATGAAAGTGAAAGAGGAGAGTGAAAAAGTTGGCTTAAAACTCAGTATTCAAAAAACTAAGATCATGGCATCTGGCCCCATCACTTCATGGCAAATAGATGGGGAAACAATGGAAACAGTGAGAGACTTTATTTTGGGGGGCTCCAAAATCACTGCAGATGGTGACTCCAGCCATGAAATTAAAAGACGCTTGCTCCTTGGAAGAAAAGCTATGGCCAACCTAGACAGCATATTAAAAAGCAGAGACATCACTTTGCCGACAAAGGTCCATCTAGTCAAAGCTATGTTTTTCCAGTGGTCATGTATGGATGTGAGAGTTGGACCATAAAGAAAGCTGAGTGGTAAGGAACTGATGTTTTTGAACTGTGGTGTTGGAGAAGACTCTTAAGTGTCCCGTGGACTGTAAGGAGATCCAACCAGTCAATCTTCAAGGAAATCAGTACTGAATATTCATTGGAAGGACTGATCCTGAAGTTGAAACTCCAATACTTTGGCCACCTGATGTGAAGAGCTGACTCATTAGAGAAGACCCTGATGCTGGGAAAGACTGAAGGCAGGAGGAGAAGGAGACAACAGATAGTTGGATGGCATCACTGACTCGATGGACATGAGTTTGAGCAAGCTCCAGGACTTGGTGATGGATAGGGAGGTCTGGCGTGCTGCAGTCCATGGGGTCGCAAAGAGTCAGACAGAACTGAGCAAGTGGACTGACTGAAAAGAAAGGATGCATATTTACAGCATCTCTTCTAAAGTTAAGACCATAGAACCCTTTGCTTCCAAGGCATCTTGAGCAACTAGCATTGAGAAAGAGAGAGAGAACCCCACTCAATAAAAAAAACCAAACAAAAAAACCTGAAAAACCACTAGTCTAAGAAACAAAGTTCAAACTTATCAGCAACGTACTTGAGGTTGCTGCCATTTGTCTCTAATCTATTCCTACAGCCATTTCCTATCATTCCTTCCTTCCTGTACATCATGTACAACCCTTGTTGCCGTGTTGTTAGTTCTCAAAGTAGATGGTACACTTTAACAAGCTTGAGTTTTAATTTGTGTATTTCTCTGGTTATGTTGCTCCCCACCATTCTCCTTTACTTCACCTCTCTTCACCTGGACTCCTATCAATACTGCAAAACCCACTCAACTGTCATCTTATCAGTAGTGATCTGATCTACCCAGACTGTGTGACTCACTCTTCTTCTATTGATAGATTTCTACCACTCTGTACTATAGCACTAATCACTTTGTATATATATTTCTCTGCCTCTCTCAATAGAAAACAAGCTTTCTGGGCTTCCTTTTTTTATCCCCAACATTTAGCCAATCTTCCATCACATAAACGATTGCATATATACTGCAAATCTCATATCATCTTCAAACACTTAATGAAATTTCTTCACTTTGTTTCAAAGCGCCAGAAAATTGCAGGTGTGTATTCAGTGTAACCGTTTCTCTTAAATTTAGATTCCCCATTTGAAACAGGGTTCTTACCAATAGATAGGCATCCATGACTACTACAAAGGGACCCTTAGGTCACCCATTATGTCTTAGATTCTTTTTCTTCTGCCCAATTATAACATCATATGTCATAATCATTTTTAAATTTGTACAAGATATTGCCCTGTATCTTTCTATAAACAGAAAACAGGGGCTTTGTGCTACAGTGTCTGGCCACAAAAAAATATTTGTTGGAAACATGTAGAAAGTTATATTCTCTCAGAGAGAAAATAAGCTCCTCCCAAATGCCAGTTCTCCCCCAGGTCCATAGAGCAGACCCACGCACTCCCTGCTGTTCCCTGGACTCATCAGCCTCTCTCCGTGGATTTTCTTTCTTTTATATTAATATTTTTGTCTGCCTCCTAGTGTTCAGGCATCCCCAGGACATCAGCAGAACTGCCAGACCAGGGTGATCTGCACTTCTGTCCTCCTTCTTGGGCCCCCTTGCCCCCTCTCCAGTTTCCTCCTTCTCCCACTGAGACTTGAAGAAAATTTCTTCACTTTGCCAACAATTCTCAGACACTTTCAATTCAGCAAAGAGGTTGACTTATTTTATTCCCTGGTGGGGAAAAAAAAAACGTGACATTCTCTTCATTGTTAAACACTACTTTTTTTCTTGATGCAAAGGGAAAATTAAACATTGTTCAGTCCCCAGATGCTGAAGTTTTTAGTTAAATGGCATTTTCCTCCACATTTTAAAACCTTCTCTAGCCATGAAATTAAAAGACGCTTGCTCCTTGGAAGGAAAGTTATGACCAACCTTGATAGTATATTAAAAAGCAGAGACATTACTTTGCCAACCAAGGTCCATCTAGTCAAGGCAATGGTTTTTCCCGTGGTCATGTATGGATGTGAGAGTTGGACTGTGAAGAAAGCTGATCGCCGAAGAATCGATGCTTTTGAACTGTGGTGTTGGAGAAGACTCTTGAGAGTCCCTTATACTGCAAGGAGATCCAACCAGTCCATTCTAAAGGAGATCAATCCTGGATGTTCATTGGAGGGACTGATGCTAAAGCTGAAACGGCAATACTTTGGCCACCTCATGCGACGAGTTGACTCACTGGAAAAGACTCTGATGCTGGGAAAGGTTGGGGGCGGGAGGAGAAGGGGACGACGGAGAATGAGATGGCTGGATGGCATCACCGACTCTGTGGACATGAGTTTGAGTGTACTCCGGGAGTTGGTGATGGACAGGGAGGCCTGGCGTGCTGTGGTTCATGGGGTCGCGGAGAGTCGGACACGACTGAGCAACTGAACTGAACTGAACTGAGCATGAAAATACGCACACACACACACAGAGAGTTTCTTAGAAGGGTCTAAACACCTCCAATTTGTATCCAGGGTCCTTTATCATCTGCCCCCATCCTACGCCTTTCCTATATGCCCACTGCACTCTAGCTCTGCAGCGATCTGATAAGGCTTGTCAACACCACAACAAGTTCATCCCGTAAATACTTTTGTATCCATGATTTCCACCCTCATCTTTCCAGGCTTCCAGTCACAACTCAGATGATCCTCCAGGAAGCTTTCACTGACTATGGGGTTCACAGTGATCCTTCTCTAATCCACGTGGTATTTTATTTCTATAGCATTTTTATTCAGTTCAGTTCAGTTCAGTCGCTCAGTCGTGTCCGACTCTCTGCGACCCCATGAACCACAGCACGCGAGGCCTCCCTGTCCATCACCAACTCCCGGAGTTCACTCAAACTCATGTCCATCGAGTCAGTGATGCCATCCAGTCATCTCATTCTCTGTCGTCCCCGTCTCCTCCTACCCCCAATCCCCCCTAGCATCAGACTCTTTTCCAGTGAGTCAACTCGTCGCATGTGGTGGCCAAAGTATTGGAGTTTCAGCTTTAGCATCTTTATTAGCATTATTCAAATTTTTTCTAGCCTGATATTCACTGTTATGTCTTGACTCTTTAACCAGCCAGCCAGTGAGCTAGAGGGAAGGTGTGGGCTCTAAAGTCCAGCATCTTCTGGCTCAGGAGCTTAATTTTTGAGCTCAGAGAGGTCTAGATTTTTTTTTTTTTAATTCTGGTGTGGGATCTTCTGGATCAGGGATTGAACCCATGTCTCCTGTATTGGCAGGTGGATACTTTACACTGAGCCACCAGGGAAGCCCAAGGCCTAGTTATATTATTTGTAAAATGAAGAAATAAACAACCCCCAGCAACGTTGAAGGTTGGTGGCAGTTTAGTCGCTAAGTCGTGTCGTACTCTTCCGACCCCATGGACTGCAGTCCGACAGGTTCCTCTGTCCATGGGAGTTCTCAGGCAAGAATACTGGAGTGGGTTGCCATTTCCTTCTCCAGGGGATCTTCCTCACCTGGGGATCAAATCTGGGTCTCCTGCATAGCAGGTGAATTCTTTACCAACTGAGCCACCAGGGAAGCCCAAAGTTGAGGGTTGCCATGCATTAAATGAGTGTGTGTGTGTGTGTGTGTGTGCGCGCGTGCGTGCACATTCAGCTGTGTCTGACTGTCTGTGACTCCATGGACTGTAACCGCCAGGCTCGTCTGTCCATGAGATTTTCCAAGCAAGAATACTGCAGTGCGCTGCCATTTCCTCCTCCAGGACATCTTCCCGACCCAGGGATCAAAGTTGCATCTCCTATGTCTCCTACACTGGCAGGTAGATTCTTTACCAACTGTGCCAGGCACTAAGGGTCTGATTAGCGGCAATTGTTGAAATGCCTAGAATTAACAAAAAGCTGGAAACATAATCTCAGTTGGTGAGGAAATAAGGCATATTTCTAGATTGAACTGGAAAATGAGAAAGCATAAAATGGCAGACCAGTCACAATGCACAGACCATTTCCATATGATAAAGATAATTTATAGAACACAGATGGAAAATTAAATGTCCTGTCTCTAACACCTTGAACAAGGGCTGCCTTGAGTCTTGCTGGGATACGCAACAAACAGATGTCCCCTTCAGCCTTTCTAACTAACCAAGTCCTGATTAGGTCCTATCACACATTCAATCAAAAGACAGGATCTAAAACACCACCATAAGATAGGAAGAACATTTCTTTAGTTTGTTTGTGAGCTCAAAAGTGCTACATAGTTAGGGCTTCCCCAGTTGCTCAGCAATAAAGAATCCACCTGCAACGCAGGAGATGCAGTTTCAGTCCCTGAGTCAGAAAGATCCCCTGGAGTAGGAAATGGCACCCCACTCCAGTATTCTTGCCTGGAAAATCCCATGGACAGGGGTCACAAAAGAGCAGAACACGACTTAGCAACTAACCAACAACAGCCACATTGCTGGTAAAGTCTCACTGTTGACCACAGGAGTCAGAACAAAATAATTTGAGTCCTACCAATTACACAGTGGGTGTAAGGAGAGTGAGTATTTCCATTTTACATGATTTCTATCATTTCCCATCACTAAATGGGAAAAAAATGCCATCCATTCACACAAGGAGTTCCACTGAAAAGCCAAGTACTTCCTTCTGTTTACTTAAGCACGGAGCTAGAATATGGAGACGCACAATAAATTCTAAACATGGTGCACATCTGGTCCCCAAAACCACAATCAATTTATTGCTGCATCTGAAACATTTTCAGCGACTGTCATATAATATATTTTCACACATTTCTAACAAGAAATTTTCTTGGAACCAAAAGAGACAGGTATATCTGTCAGTTCAATTCTTGCAAACGAAAGAGAAAAATGTTTGGCTCAGATGTCTGTACTGTCTTTGGAGCCGTGTAACTATTACATGAGAAGGGTATTAGTCAAAGATGCCAGAAGCTCTGCAATTACTTCCAAAGAGTGAAATTACTGGCTGCACAGAAAAATAAAAAGACATATGCATGTATGTAGGCACCCTCCCTTTCTTCCCATTCCAACAGAACCATTTATTGCACTTATTTGAAGAGATGTACCACAGGCTTGTTAAACCCATCTATCTCCCAGTACTATAATGTCGGACTCCCTATTAAATGGAATCTTTTGATCCCTGTGGCTCTGAAAGCAGAACTTTATTAAAAGTTTTATTAAAAATTAAAAAGCAATTGAAATCACATTCAAATGCTCAAAGGCTCTATATTTTCACCCTAAACCCCTCACAGGCATTTGAAAGGAGAGTCACAAAGGTATTGGACAGCCAAACAGCCCCAAGCCTAATAAAGAGGGCTGCCAAAATGTCCCAGTATTGGCCCCAGTGAAACCTTTTACTGGCTGATTGTTGGCTGCAAAATCTGCCTTTAAGCACTTTCTCCCCTGCAAAAAACCCAGGGCTCCTTTAAGAGCCTTGTCTTAGCACACAAAACTTTCAAGTGATTCACCCAGTTCCACCCTAGTCCCTCACATCAGCTATACAGGCTTTGACCTCTCCTGATAACCCACTAAAAGCACATTCTGCTCTCAGGGCTGGCAAGAAATGCAGAAAGGCAAGACTGTTCTGATGTTGGACAAGGTTCATAAACAGCTCGGACATCATCAATTCTCTTTCACACTTCCTTCTGAGCCTTTGCCTGTGCTGTTCCTTCCATCATGAAGGCCCTGGCTGACTGCCTGGTGAACACCTCATCATGCTTCAGAACTCAGTTCAACAAAGACTTTTGGGTAACATTTTCCCTGACACCCCAACTCTTGCTGAATTAGACTGTCTAGTCTCTTTGCAGAATGGAACATCCCATACAACCCTCCTCCAACTCTACCCTAGCATAAAGGTATTCAGCAGAGGTAGGTTGTGTCATTATGTCTATCTTCCACCCCAACAGGCAAGCCCCTCCTGGACAGGGCCACTGTACCCCCAGCACCAAGAACACTCTTGCATAAAGAAGTGGCTCCAGGGACATCCCTAGTGGTGGTGGTCCAGTGGTTAGGAATCTCTCTTCCAATGCAGGGGATAAGCGTTCAATTCCCGGTAGGGGAATTAAGATCCCATGTGCTGCAAGGCAACAAAGACTGCAGGCCGCAACAAAGACCCAGTACAGCCAAAATTTTTTAAAAATTTAAAAATAAAAAAAAAGAAGGGAGTCTGTAAATATTTCCTGCATGAAAGAACAATAGCAGAAGGCCAGAAAATTCAACTTCTATTGTTTTTCCATAAGCAAGAAAGAGAATCTCAGGAAAGGGCAAACTCGGGGTTTTCAGGTCTTCAGCCAAAGAGCTAACAGTAAGGCAAATCCAAGGGATCACATGGAAATGAAGGAGGGAAACAAATGCCTTTACAACCTGAGCCTGCAAGCTTGCTGTTAGAATTAGAGAAATGCAAAGAGATATGGAAGAGCAGTCAAGAAAAGGGAATTTAAGGGGTTACAGTAGACCAAACAGTGAGTGCTCTTCACTCTGAGAAAAACAAAGGCTGAAAAGATAGGAGCAAGGTGAGGAACCCAGGAAGCAGGTAAGCAGAATAAGCACAGGTGGGGACGGACAGAAGACTCAGGCAAATTCCAGCATCCTAGAGCAGCAAAGGGTTTCCTGGATGTGAGAAGGGTCTATTGGTCCAGGAAAAACTTAGAAAGACTGTCCCTATGTTAGTAGATAAAAAAAGGGGACAGGAGGGTAGATTGCTTGAGGCCGGCAAAACAGTGACCTCAACTTGTGCTGAGCCGAGTTGAACAAAGAAAACTGCACTGATGAATTAATAAGAGGCTAGTCCTATACGTAAGTTGACAATGTGGAAGAGATTCACACAAAACACAAAACTTCAGGAGAGCTAGGCGAGGTCAGGCAGAGGTGCAGCACAGGGCTGGGGGGCCCATGTCCACAGCTCACAGGAACACACAGAGCTCGGCTTGCTCCGATGCAGGTGCGTGTAGAGGAGAATGCCTAACAGCAGCTGAAATAACCAAAAACAAGGTGGTGAATGGCTGCCCTGGGCCAGTATGGAGACAAATTGGCTGAGTGGAGAGTCCCTCTGCAGAGCTCTCCAACTGTTTGAGAATTCTGCCTTCTCTCCTGAGATGCCCTTGAAAAGCCTTTTAAATTTTTATGTGGTTTCTAAGGCATCTTAATTTTTAATAAAAAGTTCTTAATAATATTCTGGATAAAAGACTATGGTACTTACAAGATCCATTTTATAATGCCAAACTCTTTGTGCAATATATGTATATATTTTTAAAAGACCACGGTTTGGCAAATGTGGACAGCCTTTAACATGTACGATTATTCTCCTTCCATTTACTCGACTGCTTGATCCTGCAGCCAAGGGCAAATCCATCCAGTTCTCTGCTCTGACTTTACTTCTTTATAAGGGGAGGAGTTTAAAGGGACATGTAACCACTCCAGTACTCTTGCCTAGAAAATCCCATGGACAGAGGAGCCTGGTAGGCTGCAGTCCATCGGGTCGCTACGAGTCTGACGTGACTGAGCGACTTCACTTTCACTTCTCACTTTCACACATTGGAGAAGGAAATGGCAACCCACTCCAGTGTTCTTGCCTGGAGAATCCCAGGGACGGGGGAGCCTGGTGGGCTTCCGTCTATGGGGTCACACAGAGTTGGACACGACTGAAGTGACTTAGTAGCAGCAGCAGCAACATAGTGTTAATTCCCAGCTGCCTTAGCCACTTAACCATGTTCATCCAGCTGACACTGTTGACACTGGCTTCAGACACATGTTCCCGAAGGCCCAAGCATGTCCAGGGGCATGTAACTCAGGCACGTTTCTAGGAATGATGGCTGTGTGCTCAGTAGTGCAGTCATGTTCAATTCTTTGTGACTCCATGGACTGTAGCCCACCAGGTTCCACTGTCCATGGGATTCTCCAGGCAAAACACTGGAGTGGGTTACCATGCCCTCTTCCAGGGGATCTTCCTGACCCAGGGATTGAACCCATGTCTCTATGTCTCCTGCACTGGCAGGCAGATTCTTTACCACTGAGCTACCAGTTAAGTCAGGGATGATGGCTATCACAAAGAAATAAGACACCTACCCACAAGTACAAAACAGAACCCCTTGAACTCTCCTGTCAATTGGTTAATGCCTTAAAATTTACAAAGTGCCTTCTCTGAGTCTCAGAGAAATGGTACTATTCACCAAGGTTCCATGGTTTAGGGCCAGAGCCAGAAGCTTCACAGATATTTTTCCTGCAGGTCCAGGCTCTGGGAGCATTCTGATGGAATACCTGTGGCCAGAATCAATTCAGTAATGAAGTGCAGTGAGTATCAGCCCAGTACTGGAGTCATTCAGAAGAGTGTAGGTGAGGACATCATGAGGGGGGAAGGCTGGAGCTGAGATATCAGTCGAGGATGGACTGAACACCATTTTCAAAGAACTTCCCAGAAAACTTCCTCAATACAGGAATCAGGTGATGCCTGAGCATCATCAACAATGAGTTGTGGGAAACCATGATGGAGAAGGCTAGACATTGTAGGAAGAGAAAATTCCGTATCACATGTCCTAAACTTTTGGAAATTGCCCAGGCTTATAAGAGTAGGTAGACTTCAGTTCGTAAAGCCCTGATGACCCAGTCAGTAAAGAATCTGCCTGCAATGCATGAGACCTGGGTTCTTTCCCTGGGTTCAGAAGATCCCCTAAAGGAGGGGATGGCAACCCACTCCAATATTCTTGCCTGGAGAATCCCCAAGGATAGAGGAGCCTGGTGGGCTGCAGTCCATGGAGTCACAAAGAGTTGGACATGACTGAGTGACTACACATGTAAGAGTAGATAAATGTGTCATTTGCTTAGGAAATGAGTTAGTTGGTTGAATCTCATTATCTCTTATCTGAGAAGGAAATGTAAGGGGTTGTTCAGAAAGACAAAGGTCCACAAACACAATGAATTTTTCCAATTTGCTAGTATCCTATTTGTGAAGTTAAATTTTCTTTTAGCTTCATGAGTTCATGTCACAGGTTTCAAAACTGTCTTCTGCATTCAAATTTTGACTTTTCTTCAAAGGACTAAGAAGTCACTGCTGCTGCTGCTGCTGCTAAGTTGCTTCAGTTGTGTTCAACTCTGTGTGACCCCATAGACAGCAGCCCATTAGGCTCCCCTGTCCCCGGGATTCTCCAGGCAAGAACACTGGAGTGGGTTGCCATTTCCTTCTCCAATGCGTGAAAGTGAAGTCACTCAGTCGTATCCTTTAAAGACAGAGAAAACACACCAAACTTGAGAATAAAGACAAGGAAATTGGAATTTTCACACTTATTCACACATATATTTGACTTATTTTCTAAGTGAACAACACATTGATCCTACTCTATAATTTAATAGGCTTTTTGTGCCTCTTCTCATCTGTAAAGTAGGAAAAACAATAGTACCTGCTCATGGGTTGTCATTAGGATTAAATGAGTCAATGTATATAAAGTACTTGGCATAGTGGCCAGCATAATAAATGACAAATAAATGGTAGCTATTATTCATATTCCAATGAGTTCGTTCATTTCTATAAATCATAAAAGGTGATCCTTGAACACACATGTGCAAGAAGTTTCCAGTGGTTTGCTAGGTCTATGAAATTTGATCTTCCTTGCCTTTCCTTGGCAAGAATCTTAACTCGCTAAAGTTATTGATCCAGGTAGCAAGATCCACACCTCTACATAACTGTTTCCACTCACTGCAAATTTCCAGAAAGTAATCGTTTCAGGCTGTAAGTGTCCATGTTTGGTCTCAACCCAGGAGAAACTCACTTGCATTGGAAGATGGGAACAGAATCCATACCCTGCTTTTGAGCAACTGGGTTGAGGAACAAACAGACATTTTTTTTCCTATCCCAAAATAATGAGCGTTTAAAAATTACCAAACATTATAAGTTTGATATAAGCATAAAGTAAGCCCTATATATAGTAACTGACCACCTACTCTGAAGTTCCTATTATTTTTAAGATTTTTAAACCTTCTTTGAGACAAAGTAGACCCAAGTTAAAATTTTGGGTATCTTTTATTTTTTTTTAATGTCCAAGTTTTTCAGTTAAAATACTCTACATTTTAATAGTTTCTTCTCTGATTTCTCTCTTTGAAATTTCATAACATATTTCACAGTTCTAAGGTGCTGGTAAAAAGGTATTGGAAAATGATTTTAGCATAGATTAAAAGCCAAGAGCCATCTACTCTACCCACCAGACATCTGCAGCCACAAGTCCTTTTCTTCATGATGCCAAGACGCTCAGACTTAGTGTTTGGAAACATCAGTTTCCCAGTCACCAGACAGAACACGCCCTGCAGTTCATGCCCACCCAGCTCCAAACTCAGTGCCCACCATGACAGATAGCTGATGAGTGAATGAACCAACGGACATCATGTGGACCAAACTAGCACACAGTTAACTGAATATTTCACTCACCTGGAAATTTCTCAGAAATATTAAAAGGTCTTTTTTTTTTTTATTACAAATACTGCATTTTCCAACATGAAGGCTTCCTCTCTCTTTGTCCCTATCTGCTCTAGCCACCAGTGACCACATTACAGAATCAGTGGCTACACATCCCCAAACCCATAGCCACTCAGAGTTGCAGTTGTTTTGACTGCACAGCAACCAAGGTCCAATCGTCCCCAAGGAAAGTGACTCTGAAATGAGACCTTTCTGAACCCCCTTCCCTCTGCTATGCTCCCAAAAACTGAGAATTAGTTCAGATCTAAATGAGGAAATATTTGGATAGAAGGGGCTAGAGGGAGGGGGACACGTGATACAGGAGAGCGGTGCTCAAGCACTAGCTTCAGACTCTGCATCAGAGCAACCTCCAGGCTTTGCAGACTCTCAGAGTCAATGAGAAACGATGGCTCAGAAAACATGTGCTCAGCTCCATTCACAGCTCTACTTAAACTCTTGAAATGTGAAAACCATGTCATTTGCCTCTGTATTCTCAGGGGCCAAGGACAGTGGCTGGAATATGGAGAGGGGGTAGTTTAAGAATTTTTTGTGAGAGAAAGGAAGGAAGAAAGGGAAGGAGGAAGACAGCCAGTCTCCTTGGAGCCCCTGTTTTGCTAAAATATGACTACAACCTCCTCTGGGGGCCCTGCCAGGCCACTGTAGCTACTACAACTTCCTGTTGCCTTTCATCCAACTCCTTCAGTAATTTGTGCCTGGACTGTTTTCAGTTTTCTGGACAACATGGGCTAGGAGGCAAGTCTGGAGTTTGTACAAATGATAAAGTTTTGAATATCAAGTTGGTGAGTTATTTCACATCAGCTCTGCATGAGTGGCTTGCTTTAAATTTAGTGTACAGCTGGAGCCAGGAGGCAGGCATGGGATCCTATAAAACATGGAATTGCATTATTGAAAATCATCAAAGGCTTTCACTTGGGTTCTTGAGGTTGGCAGGCATGGGAAATTAGAGCCATGGAGGATGCTATCTTGGAACCAGAAGACATGACCCTTTGATTAAGCTTCAGGCTCTTGGAATCTCCTGACTGTTCATCTCATACTAATGATCTGGGAGAAATGCTAGAAGGCACGTTAATGGAACTCACTGCTGACTCTGAATTGGGAGGGAGCCACCTGAAATATCAGTAATTGTCCAAAGGAAAGAAATAATTACAGGCTGAATAGATTAGAAATCTAATCTCCACAGTACTTTCCCACAGGTAAATGAGATCCAGCTTATAAAACATCATGAAGGAAAACAAGCTATCACACCCTCATCACTGTGTACCTTAGAAAACTGGCTACATCTGGATTCTCAGCTATGCCCTCTTCAGTTACATGCCAGAGGGCTGGCCCCTCAGACAGAGTGTAGCCTCCAAACAGGCCAAATTGAAAAATGTAACCCCTTAGCCCTACTCACGAGGATTGGACACTTAGCATGCCTGCCACCCTGCTTGACCCAGTGTACGCCAAGCACCCACTACGCACCATACACACTTGTGCCAGACCCTAAGAACCCAGAGATGAAGAAGATCCCATTTCTGGGCTTACAGTATGGTTGTGAGTGGTCCTTCCTTTGGAAGAAGACAACAGGAATTACATTTCTAACTTGAAACTTCTGGGCCAGCTTTGAACTCCATGCTTAGAAGCCTTGCCTTGATGCAAGTTCCTCTAGCAGAGAAGAAACCACTGTCCTTGGAGTCGGAGAACACTGGTCAGATCTAGAGAGGCTGTGTGCCTCAGAGGGTGAGAGGGCTTGCCCCAAACTATCAGAGTGGGGCACCCACCATATATCCTTATTGCACCCCATTTTCTTTCTTCTTTTTCCCTCCAGTATTTCCAAACAAGTGAAGGCACTTTTTAAAAACACAGATTCCTGACCCTACTCCACTCTTGCTGAATTAAAACCCTTGGATTGGGTAGAATTTGTTTTTTAAATAAATCTCTCAAAAAAAATTTATGTCAAGTTAGAGAATATTGGGTACTAGAAAGAGCATAGGCAGATAAACCAAGATCTGAAATTCAGTACTGCCACTTAATTAACATAACGAACCCTGAGGGACCTGGGTTAATTTCTTCTTTATGACCCAGTCTCCTGAGCAGTAAAATGGAACAATTCCCAGTGTTGTTATAGACTTGGAATAGAGTATGCAAAATACCCAGCACTAAGCCACTACCATAATCTTTTCCCACTTTCATTAAAAGATGGCTCCCAGGAAAACATCTTATATTTTATAAGCTGCTTCAAATTTAAGATGAATTTCTCCAGGACAGTTGTTTTATGGGTATCTCTCTAGCTTCAGAAAGAAGAGCTTTGTTCACTAATTTTAAAACTTCAAGAATCATGTTGTAATTATGAAAGACACATTTTAGCCATGGGGATGAAACTATGAGACCCATTCCCTGGAGAGACAAAGTCAATAACAACGTAAATTACTGGAGGCAAGAGAGATCAGTTCAGTTCAGTTCAGTCACTCAGTCATGTCCGACTCTTTGCGACCCCATGCATGCCAGGCCTCCCTGTCCATCACCAACTCCCAGAGTTCACTCAAACTCATGTCCACAGAGTCGGTGATGCCATCCAGCCATCTCATTCTCCGTCGTCCCCTTCTCCTCCAGCCCCCAACCTTTCCTAGCATCAGAGTCTTTTCCAGTGAGTCAACTCGTCACATGAGGTGGCCAAAGTATTGCAGTTTCAGCTTTAGCATCAGTCCTTCCAATGAACACCCAGGATTGATCTCCTTTAGAATGGACTGGGTGGATCTCCTTGCAGTCCAAGGGACTCTCAAGAGTCTTCTCCAACACCACAATTCAAAAGCATCAATTCTTCGGCGATCAGCTTTCTTCACAGTCCAACTCTCACATCCATACGTGACCACTTACATGCCCCTTAAATGTTGGTTTCTAGGAATCCAGTGTGTGCCCTTTAACCTCTTTGCTGCACCCTCTCTCCTTGGACAATCTCATCCACACCCATGGGCCTCTATCACTACCTTCATGTCACAACCTGACAGATCAATATAAGAATTTCCAAATTCAGTTTAAGGTCCTGACTCTCAGATCCCAACTGTCCCCTGGTCTCTCATTTTAGGACTAAAAGAAAATGACCTGAGCTACAAGAAAGAGCTTACAGTAGGATGTTTCTCAGAAGACCTTTTACCTAGGAAGTCGTTCTGAGCACACTTATTGTTTTCCTATTCAAAGCACTCCCCCTTTCCAATTTCATGGCTGCTGAAGCAATATAGGATGTGGTACAAAGGAATCTGGTACCTAGATTTGAACCCCATCTCCACACTTAAGCGACATATCTAATCTCTCCAACTCTTAGTTTCATATCTGTGTTGAGTGGTTCATAATAATAGTCACATCATTATGAATATAAATGAGATGACGCCTATAAATTGCTTAGCACAGTGCCCAGTATTTAGAAAGAGCTCAGTTAGCTATTAGTATATGTCTGTAGTTATTATGCAAAAGTGGTCATTCCCATTCTTCTATCTCAAGAAGGAGGAAAAAAATTTAATGCTTTCTAAGTCCTTTAACCCTTTCCTGCCCCACAGCTACAGATAATCCAAATGGTAGATGTCATGTCATGAGGCTGATGGAAAAGCCTCTTTGAAGAAAATGGACTTTTTTTTCCTCTCTCTCTCTCTTTTGAGTCCCCTGGTCTTTCCTGATGGCTCAGACAGTAAAGAATCTGCCTGCAATACAGGAGACTTGGGTTCGATCCCTGCGTCGGGAAGATCCCCTGGAGAAGGAAATGGCAACCCACTCCAGTATTCTTGCCTGGAAAATCCCATGGGCAGAGGAGCCTGGCAGTCTACACTCCATGGGACTGCAAAGGGTCAGAAACGACTGAGCAACTAACACCTTCATCTAAGTGTAAGATCACCCTATCGACCAGGTTGAGTTCATTTATGCTGAGCACCCTCCAATCCAGGGCAAAGCTGAAAGGGAAGATGCATGTCTGATTTCAGACTGCAAGGAATAAAAGAGATGAACATCAAGCAGTCAGGAAAACAGGATGCCAAGTACAGGGAGCATTTTTTTTTTTTTTTTTACATAAGAATTATTTTTGTCAAATTTGCTCTGCTTTCAAATTCCATCTTTTGCCCTGTAATTAAAATTCTTTTGGTCTCACTCCCATTCAAAATAGTGAGAAAGAGCATGCTTGAGATCCTATGAGAGACAAGAGACTGAAGAGACAAATTCTTGACCAATTAAAACAGTTCTGTTGCTTACATCCCTTTCCCTTGAAAAAAAATATAAAAAATCTTCCTGCAGCTTTATTCTATGCGGTTTCCTTGGTGCCGTGTGTTTGTTCTCATTACCATTGGGCATATACTTTCCTCCCTGCTGAAATCCCAGCTCTCACTTTTCTTTAGAAAGCAACACTTAGTTCACTGGAGCCCACTGTTTATGAGGGTGCACAGACCCAAATGAATCACAGAAGCAGGCAGATTGCACAAATACAAATCCTCCGCACTGTGTCCACACCCACATCAACCTTCTCACATGGCCTCTCTTCCCAGAATCCCTTCCTGGATTACCTCATCCATACCCAAAGTACAATTACTGCATTCAGGAACCAGAGACAGTTAACAATGCAAGGAGGAGTGTAGCAAACAACCTTCTGATCCCTAGAATCTAGACCCAACACAAAGGCAAAAGAAATTTTTTAATGGTATCTATGGGCTTCCCAGGTGGCACAGTGGTAAAGAATCCACCTGCCAATTCAGGAGACACAGGAGATGCAAGTTCGATCTCTGGGTCAGGAAGATCCCCCGTAGTAGGAAACGGCAACCCACTCCAGTATTCTTTCCTGGAAAATTCCATGGACAAAGGAGCCTGGCGGGCTACAGTCCATGGGGTCACAGAAAGCTGGGCACGACTGAGCGGCTGAGCACACACACGCTATGGTACCTATAACAAGTGCTGGAGAGGGGAGGTCATCAGGATCTCTCCATTATCTCATTTCCCCACCGCCAGAAGTATGGGCTGCTGATGGCACAGCTAAGTTCCTTTCTAGGTTGAGCCCTTGGGCTAAGGGGGCCACCTCACCCAAGGTTATACCTCCTTCCCAAAGACAGAGTTCAATACCTGGTCAATGTGGGAGTGTTCAAAGCCTGATCTCTCTGCCTAAATTCAGAGCAAGGAAGATCCCCTGGAGAAGAGGATGGCAACCCACTCTTATGTTATTGCCTGGAAAATCCCATGGACAGAGGAGCCTGGCGGGCTACAATCGACAGGGTTGCAAAGAGTTGGACGTAACTGAGCAACTAACATACACTGCATGGCCACCCCAGGTCCAGCTGTACCATTGATAAGAGCCTTTGTTTGGACTGCGCTGCCCTTCAGCTTCTCCTTCTGCCCAACACCATTCTCATCACTTTTAATAATAAACAGCCTGAGTGCAAAACTCCATCTCAGTATCTGTTTGCCATGGAGCATGACTCAAAATGATAGTTCAGACAGGCTAACATTTCAAAGCACAGCGAGTCCGGTATTCCAGAAACTTCACCAAGACTTGAAGCCTTTCTTAAGAGCCGTGGAAACACCACGGAGCAGTCTATGGTATTCCACAGCCAGCTTGTCTCTTGGCTCCACAATAAGATGGATATGCAAGTAGGGCTCTGGGGACTGGAAAGAGCTGGGATCGGAGCCAACACATCTTGGGCTTAGTTCCAGTCCTTCTTCTGTGTACCCTTAAGCAGGGTTTCAGAGCAATGCTTCTCAAATGAGCAGTGGTGAAAGACCTTTTTCATTTTCAATCTATCACAAACCAACTATATATTTTATATCACACTCTATATATTTCATATATATCACAAACTATATTTTTATAAAGCACAATAAAATAAATTTCAACTCTCCACTCCTTAAGTGTCGGCTGCACATAGTGACTTCCTTCAAAAGAGTGCATGGGAGGGAGATGCGGAAAGACACTTCACAGTAGAGAAAACTGAAAGTCACCACCTCAGCCACATGACCAAGATCAACACAAACAGTAATAAGTCATGCTGATCATATGTAGCCTTGATGTGATGTGATGAAATTGCCCTTCACCTCTCTGGTCTCCCTCCCCAAAACCCACATGCTCAGCTGAATCATGAGAACGTATCAGACAAATGCCAACTGAAGGACACTCCATGAAATTTCTGACCACGACTCCTCAAAGCTGGCAAAGTCATCAAAACCAACAAATGTCTGAGAAATTGTCACAATCCAGAGGTGCTTAAGGAGACATGACAACAAAAGGTAATGTGGGATCTTAAATGGGATCCTGGGATAGAGAAGGGATATTAGGTTAAAAACTGAGGAAATATAAATAAAATATGAACTTTAGTTAATTATGTGTCAGTATGACTTCGTTAATCGTAATGAATGTACCATACTAATGTAATATATTAAACATAGGGAAATTTGGACAGAGGATATGAAAACCCTCTGTACTATCTTCTCAATATTTCTGTAAATTTAGAATTGTTATAAAAATAACCTTATCATAAAAAATGAATGAAATATACATGAATTTTTAAAGAGATGTACATAATATAAGCCTAGTTTTTTAAACTATCAGTGTCAATCGACCTAAAATTCTTCTGTCCAACTATTATAAAAGTTTCTAAATGCTTCTTTTTTCCATTTTTCTTTATTTTTGAGATATGGTCAACTTGTAATTTATATTACTACCAGCTGTACAACGTAACTCAAAATTTTTATAGATTATACTCCATTTAAAGTTATTATAAAATATCGGCTATATTGCTGTACAATATATCCTTTTAGCTTATGTATTTTAACAAAATGCTTCTTACTTTCGCTTCTGTACCTACAGTGCTACCAACCAGTGGTAAGTGGTTCTTAGATAGGCACCAGTATGCCCATTTTTTCTTATCAGTAAAATGAGGGTGTGAGATCAGAAGATCAGATCTCCCATCGATGGTCCTTCTATAGATAGCCCCTGGAATGCTATAAGTCATCACCTTCTGCCAAAAACAGCAGATTTATAGAATCAGATGCCCAGAACCTAGCCCTTTCTCCATGACAACGGCACAAGGTACTCATTGTCCAGTTTTGCAAACAGCTGTTCTCTCCCAGGTTCCCTCGTGGCTCAGACGGTAAAGCGTCTGCCTACAATGCAGGAGACCCAGGTTCAATCCCTGGCTCAGGAAGATCCCCTGGAGAAGGAAATGGCAACCCACTCCAGTACTCTTGCCTGGAAAATCCCATGAACAGAGGAGCCTGGGGAGCATGGACAGATAGTCCATAGGGTCGCAAAGAGTTGGACACAACTGAGCAATTTGTCAGTGTCAATGTTCTCTCCCAAAGCCTCCCAAATGCAAGCAGAACAAAGGGTACTGTCTCCAGGCTTCTTTTTTTCTTAATCCAGAACTAGAAAAGGAAGAAATGAAACATATTAAGTAATATTAAATTATTAAATTAAGGAATAATAACATATTAAATAATAAAAGTAATGCCACATGTTCAGGCTGCCACAGATGGTCCTCAAGCCGGGGTAAGCAGGTGTTCCTTTTCTTCCCTCTCATTCAGAAGCCCTAAGAAATGGAGAGAAGCCTCTTGTGCCAGGGGATTAATGGAGTCATGAACCAGCTGCAGTTGGCCAGGAACCAGAAGACTGTCAGCAGACCATGAATTGTCATAGTTCAGACAGGACACAGTATGAAAGAAGACACATCACAGATGGGGAAGTTGGTAAAATGAGTGGAAGTCAGACCTTCCAATAAGCAAGAAGGAGGGGGTAAAAATGGCAGTTGAAAAACAGATGGTAGCAACCTGTCCCTTTAAATACGTTTTTGAGATGTGAATGGAAGATTTTAAAACAACCGAGGAAGATAATTAATGCATCTTCAGTTCAGTTCAGTTCAGTCGCTCAGTCGTGTCCGACTCTCCGCAACCCCATGAATCACAGCACACCAGGCCTCCCTGTCCATCACCAACTCCCGGTCAAACTCATGTCCACAGAGTCGGTGATGCCATCCAGCCATCTCATTCTCTGTCTTCCCCTTCTCCTCCTACCCCCAACCTTTCCTAATATCAGAGTCTTTTCCAGTGAGTCAACTCGTCGCATGAGGTGGCCAAAGTATTGCAGTTTCAGCTTTAGCATCAGTCTTTCCAATGAACACCCAGGATTGAGCTCCTTTAGAATGGACTGGTTGGATCTCCTTGCAGTCCAAGGGACTCTCAAGAGTCTTCTCCAACACCACAGTTCAAAAGCATCAATTCTTCAGCGATCAGCTTTCTTCACAGTCCAACTCTCACATCCATACATGACCACGGGAAAAACCATAGCCTTGACTAGACAGACCTTGGTTGGCAAAGTAATGTCTCTGCTTTTGAATATACTATCAATGTTGGTCATAACTTTCCTTCCAAGGAGTGAGCGTCTTTTAATTTCATGGCTGCAATCAGCATCTGCAGTGATTTTGGAGCCCCAAAAAATAAAGTCTGACACTGTTTCCACTGTTTTTCCATCTATTTCCCATGAAGTGATGGGACCAGATGCCATGATCTTTGTTTTCTGAATGTTGAGCTTCAAACCAACCTTTTCACTTTCCTCTTTCACTTTCATCAAGAGGCTTTTGAGTTCCTCTTCACTTTCTGCCATAAGGGTAGTGTCATCTGCATATCTGAGGTTATTGATATTTCTCCCAGCAATCTTGATTCCAGCTTGTGCTTCTTCCAGCCCAGCATTCCTCATGATGTACTCTGCATACAAGTTAAATAAGCCAGGTGACAATATACAGCCTTGACGTACTCCTTTTCCTATTTGGAACCAGTCTGTTGTTCCAGGTACAGTTCTGACTGTTGCTTCCTGACCGGCATACAGGTTTCTCAAGATGCAGGTCAGGTGGTCTGGGATTCCCATCTCTTTCAGAATTTTCCACAGTTTATGGTGATCCACACAGTCAAAGGCTTTGGCATAGTCAATGAAGCAGAAATAGATGTTTTTCTGGAACTCTCTTGTTTTTTCCATGATCCAGCAGATGTTGGCAATTTGATCTCTGGTGCCTCTGCCTTTTCTAAAACCTGCTTGAACATCTGGGAGTTCACAGTTCACATATTGCTGAAGCCTGGCTTGGAGAATTTTGAGCATGACTTTACTAGCGTGTGAGATGAGTGCAATTGTGCGGTAGTTTGAGCATTCTTTGGCATTGCCTTTCTTTGGGATTGGAATGAAGACTGACCTTTTCCAGTCCTGTGGCCACCGCTGAGTTTTCCAAATTTGCTGGCATATTGCATGCAGCACTTTCACAGCATCATCTTTCAAGATTTGAAATAGCTCAATTGGGATTCCATCACCTCCACTAGCTTTGTTCGTAGTGATGCATCTTAGAGGGCCATAAATGACTCAGTTTCTGGTGAGTCTTAGAATACCTAGAGTTGATGCCCATGAGGGAAGCCCCAAGAAACAGGGAGTATACACAGCAAAAGCCAATAGGGTTTTGTATCAGTGGCTTAACACAGCAAAAGTGGTTCATTGCAGCTCAGCAGTGAGAGCACGGCTTCAGGTGTTCTTCAGAAATCAGGCTCCTCCCAACATTGTGGCTCTAGCACCTTAAACACATACTAGTTGATGGCAATAGGGAGACTGCAGATAGAAAAAGCCAACCCATTCCTGCTTGCCTCGACCTAGAAGTGACAACATCAGTATTGCTCAAATCTCATTGGCAAGAACTAGTCACATGACCTCAATAGACATAGGAGGACCAGGAAACACAGTTTGACCATATGCCCAGGACAAAGAAACAGGTTTGGCAAGCATGGAGCCAGTTGCCAAGAGTAATTACATGAAGAACTCACAGAAAGCTGCCCAAACATGTTGGTCTTCAATAGTTTTACATGTCTCAGATAATAACATCCTAGGAAACAGGGGCAGTGTCTGGACAACCTTCTTATTAGCATTCGAGTCAGTGCCTCATCTGTTAAAACTTACTCATAGGATTAAAAACGTGCAGAATTTGATTGCCTTTATTCAAAGCCAGATTCTGTTACTTGCCTCCTATGCAAGGTTATACATCCTCTTGGGACCTCAGTTTCCTCACTTGTAAAATAATAATATCGGTACTTGACTCACAGGACTATGAAGTTTAAATGAGATAATTCTTATAAAGCATCCAGCATAGCGTCCAGCACAAGATTTCTTGACTTTTGTTAAATAATTCCTATATTCCGGGGAATACAGGAGCATTAATAAACTAACAATGCTCACAGCAACACTAGGCAGGAACTTTCTCCATTGTATATACTGATAAACAAGTCCAGAGTTGACCCATCCAAAGTCATGCAACTAATAAGTGGAAAAGCTAGAATTGGTACTTTAGGCATTCTGGCTCCAGAACTCAGTCTCTCCACTATCACCTCCCACCTCTCAATAAATATTCCATATTGTTATTGCTATCTTAACATGTCTGTGGGTGTATAATTGAGCTACTGCACATATTTCAGATGCACAATATGATAAGTTTTGACATATTATACACCTGTGAAACTGTCCCCACAACCAAGGTAATGGACATATCCATCACCCCCAGGAGATTCCTGAAGCCCCTTGGTCATTCTTCCCTCCCATCACTCCCTACTCCCCATGATTCCAGGTAACTGCCTATCTGCTTTCTGTGACTACGGATCAGTCTGAGCTTTCCAGATTTTTATGCAAATAGAATTATACAGTATGGACTCATTTTTATCTGTTACTTCAAATTTCATTCATGACGTTGCATGTATCAATAGTTCATTCATTTCTATCGCTAAGCATTCCACTGTATAGTTAGATACACCATAATTTGTCCATTCACCTACTGATGGACATTTCAGTTGACTTTTGTGTTTTACTCTTATAATAAAGCTGCTATGATTAATCATGTACAAGTGTTTTTATAGACAAATCCTTTCATTTCTCTTCAGTAAATTTCCAGGAGCAAAATGGCTGGTCATATGGTAGGTATATCTTAGCTTTTAAAGAAACTGCCAAACTATTTTTCAAAATGGTTGCACCATTTACATATTCACCATCAGTGTAAGAAGGTTCCCAGTTGCTCCACATCCTCAACTTACCATGGTCAGTCTTTATTCTATTAATAATTGGTGTGTAACAGTACCTCATGACAGTTTTAATTTACTCATAACAAATCTTGGTATTGAGCATTTTTAGTATATGTATTTGTCATCTGTATGTTTTCTCAGGTAAAGTGTCAGTTCAAATCTTTTGCTTATTTTTAATTGGACTGCTTTTTCTTTTACTACTTTATTCTGTTTGCAAATTTTTTATTAGATATGTGATTTATAAACATTTTCTTCCAATATATAGACTTTTTATTCTAACAGTCTTTTTGTAATCAATAGAGGTTCTTAATTTTGGTGAAGTCCAATTTTTATGTTTTTATTTTATGGATCATCCTTTTGATATGAAATTTAAGAAGTTTTTGCCTAATATCAGATCACTATGATTTTCTTTTATGTTTCTTTCCAGAAATTCTATTCTTTTAGATTTTACATTTAAATCTGTGATTCTTTTTTGGTCTGTATATGTTGCAAGATTCAGATCAAAGTTTTTTTTTATTTTTTTGCACACAGATATCCAATTGTTCCAGCAGCAATTGTTGAAAAGGCTACCCTTTCTCTACTGAATCCTTTGCATCTTTATCAAAAATCAGTGGACCAGAAACACATGGATTTGTTTTTCCACTATATCCTTTGACACATTTGTCCATCTTGACACCATTACCACTCTATCCAGATTATAGTAGCTTGATAGTAAGTCTTGGAATTAGATAATGTGAGTCCTCTAACTTTGTTCTTTTTCAAAGTTGTTTGACTATTCTGAGTCTCTTGCATTTCTATATGAATTTTAGAATCAGCTTCTTTAATTTATACTTGAAACAAGTCTGCTTTGAATATATAGATAAATTTCGGGAAAATTAACAACTTAAAAATACTGAGTCTCCCATTCCACGAATTCAATATATATCCACATTTTCTTAGTTCCTCTCTAATTTCTCTTAGCAAGATTTAGTTGTTTATAGTATATAAATATTGCTGTTAGTAAAAAATTCTCTTCTACCCATATTATTTCTCTACCTAGATTGTATCTAGGAGAATCACATTTCTCTTGAGTCTTCACTGAACTTCCATTTCCTCATCTGCAAAGAGGGAATTTTTAAAAGTCTACTTCACAGTTGGACACAAAATCACACCTGTAAATCACCCAGTATCTGTGCCTGCTGCTGGATCCTACTGGTCTGATTATAGAGTTGTTAACTTTTATTTAATAATAGGATAAAGAGGAAATTAGAAGAGTTGTCAGGATGAGACCACAAAGTGTGGATGCAAAGCAAAAGACATCTAAACTCTTAAGACAGAGACTAAAGAAAGAACCAAAGACCACAGTAGGTACTGCACATAATTTAACCCCAAAACTCAGATAACTAAATGAGGTGCTGTTATGACAGCATTAACACTCATGGCTACATAGAAAATACATAGTAAGAAATCTGCCGTGTGCACATGCATTAAGAGATTAACTGGTGATGTTCCAGTTAAGGAATGGAATTTAGAAGGGATTAGATAGTCAATACCCAGTTGTGGATGAGATTGGTGATAGAAGCAAGGTCCAATGCTGTAAAGAGCAATATTGCATAGGAACCTGGAATGTTAGGTCCATGAATCAAGGCAAATTGGAAGTGGTCAAACAGGAGATGGCAAGAGTGAACGTAGACATTCTAGGAATCAGTGAACTAAAATGGACTGGAATGGGTGAATTTAACTCAGATGACCATTATATCTACTACTGTGGGCAGGAATCCCTTAGAAGAAATGGAGTAGCCATCATGGTCAACAAAAGAGTCCGAAATGCAGTATTTGGATGCAATCTCAAAAACTACAGAATGAACTCTGTTCGTTTCCAAGACAAACCATTCAATATTACAGTAATCCAAGCCTATGCCCCAACCAGTAACACTGAAGAAACTGAAGTTGAACAGTTCTTTGAAGACCTACAAGACCTTTTAGAACTAACACCCAAAAAAGATGTCCTTTTCATTATAGGGGACTGGAATGCAAAAGTAGGAAGTCAAGAAACACCTGGAGTAACAGGCAAATTTGGCCTTGGAGCACGGAATGAAGCAGGGCAAAGGCTAATAGAGTTTTGCCAAGAGAACGCACTGGTCATAGCAAACACCCTCTTCCAACAACACAAGAGAAGACTCTACACATGGACATCACCAGATGGTCAACACCGAAATCAGACTGATTATATTCTTTGCAGCTAAAGATGGAGAAGCTCTATACAGTCAGCAAAAACAAGACCAGGAGGTGACTGTGGCTCAGATCATGAACTCCTTATTGACAAATTCAGACTTAAATTGAATAAAGTAGGGAAAACCACTAGGCTTTTCAGGTATGACCTAAATAAAATCCCTTATGATTATACAGTGGAAATGAGAAATAGATTTAAGGGACTAGATCTGATAGATAGAGTGCCTGATGAACTCTGGATGGAGGTTCGTGACATTGTACAGGAGACAGGGACCAAGACCATCCCCATGGAAAAGAAATGCAAAAAGCAAAATAGCTGTCTGAGGAGGCCTTACAAAGAGCTGTGAAAAGAAGAGAAGTGAAAAGCAAAGGAGAAAAGGAAAGATATTCCCATTTGAATGCATAGTGCCAAAGAATGGCAAGGAGAGATAAGAAAGCCTTCCTCAGCAATCAACGGAAAGAAATAGAGGAAAACAACAGAATGGGAAAGACTAGAGATCTCTTCAAGAAAATTAGAGATACCAAGGGAACATTTCATGCAAAGATGGGCTCAATAAAGGACAGAAATGGTATGGACCTAACACAAGCAGAAGATATTAAGAAGAGGTGGCAAGAATACACAGAAGAACTGTACAAAAAAGAGCGTCACGACTCAGATAATCACGATGGTGTGATCACTCACCTAGAGCCAGACATCTTGGAATGTGAAGTCAATGGGGTCTTAGGAAGCATCACTACCAACAAAGCTAGTGGAGGTGAAGGAATTCCAGTTGAACGATTGCAAATCCTGAAAGATGATGCTATAAAAGTGCTGCACTCAATATGGCAGCAAATTTGGAAAACTCAGCAGTGGCCATAGGACTGGAAAAGGTCAGTTTTCATTCCAATCCCAAAAAAAGGCAATCCCAAAGAATGCTCAAACTACTGCACAATTGCACTCATCTCACATGCTAGTAAAGTAATGCTCAAAATTCTCCAAGCCAGGCTTCAGCAATACATGAACCGTGAACTTCCAGATGTTCAAGCAGGTTTTAGAAAAGGCAGAGAGGAACCAGAGATCAAATTGCCAACATCCGCTGGATCATTGAAAAAGCAAGAGAGTTCCAGAAAAACTTCTATTTCTTCTTTATTGACTATGCCAAAGCCTTTGACTGTGTGGATCACAATAATAAACTGTGGAAAATTCTGAAAGAGATGGGAATACCAGACCAACTGACCTGCCTCTTGAGAAACCTGCTTCCTGTCAGAAAACAACAGTTAGAACTGGACACGGAACAACAAACTGGTTCCAAATAGGAAAAGGAGTACGTCAAGGATGTATATTGTCACCCTGCTTATTTAACTTATATGCAGAGTACATCATGAGAAACGCTGGTCTGCCTGAAGCACAAGCTGGAATCAAGATTGCCAGGAGAAATATCAACAACCTCAGATATGCAAATGACACCACCCTTATGGCAGAAAGTGAAGAAGAACTAAAGAGCCTCTTGATGAAAGTGAAAGAGGAGAGTAAAAAGGTTGGCTTAAAGCTCAACATTCAGAAAACTAAGATCATAACATCTGGTTCCGTCACTTCATGGCAAATAGATGGGGAAACAGTGGAAACAGTGTCAGACTTTTTTTTGGGGGGGGGTCCAAAATCACTGCAGATGCTGATTGCTGCCATGAAATTAAAAATCGCTTACTCCTTGGAAGGAGAGTTATAACCAACCTAGACAGCATATTAAAAGGCAGAGACATTATTTTGCCAACAAAGGTCCGTCTAGTCAAGGCTATGGTTTTTCCAGTGGTCATGTATGGATGTGAGAGTTGGACTGTGAAGAAACCTGATCGCCGAAGAATTGATGCTGTTGAACTGTGGTGTTAGAGAAGACTCTTGAGAGTCCCTTAGACTGCAAGGAGATCCAACTAGTCCATCCTGAAGGAGATCAGTCCTGGGTGTTCATTGGAAGGACTGATGGTGAGGCTGAAACTCCAATACTTTGGCCACCTCATGCAACGAGTTGACTCATTGGAAAAGACCCTGATGGTGGGACGGATTGGGGGCAGGAGGAGGAGGGGACAACAGAGGATGAGATGGCTGGATGGCATCACCAATGGACATGAGTTTGAGTGTACTCCGGGAGTTGGTGATGGACAGGGAGGCCTGGCATGCTGCGATTCATGGGGTTGCAAAGAGTTTGACATGACTGAGCAACTGAACTGACTGACTGAGATAGTCGGCCAGAGAAGAACCCTGAATGTAGCACTGTACATTCTCTGCATATCTGAGCAGGTTAAAACCTTCACCAAGCCCTGGTAAGAACTGAATACAGCTGGACCTGGCATGCTTTTAAAATATCTGAACCTCTATCTGGGAAAGAAAGGCCACACCACAACCACAGGAAAGAGGGATCCACCTACCCAGAGTGGGCACTCAATAGTGGAACACCTACCAAAATGCTAAGTGTTCAGTTCAGTTCAGTCGCTCAGTCGTGTCCGACTCTTTGCGACCCCATGAATCACAGAACGCCAGGCCTCCCTGTCCATCAACAACTCCTGGAGTTCACTCAAACTAATGTCCATCGAGTCGGTGATGCCATCCAGCCATCTCATTCTCTGTCGTCCCCGTCTCCTCCCACCCCCAATCCCTCCCAGCATCAGACTCTTTTCCAGTGAGTCAACTCGTCACATGAGGTGGCCAAAGTATTGCAGTTTCAGCTTTAGCATCAGTCCTTCCGATGAACACCCAGGATTGATCTCCTTTAGAATGCACTGGTTGGAACTCCTTGCAGTCCAAGGGACTCTCAAGAGTCTTCTCCAGCACCACAGTTCAAAAGCATCAGTTGTATGTAACCACAAATAAAGTTTTGACTGACCAATCTTTTTCTGAGAATAAACACATTTACAATTAGGGTCCTAAAATGTTGTATGTTTGATGGGTGTGGAGAGAGTATATTTCTTAATCAAGGTAATTAGCACTTGTACTCACAACAAAGAAACCAGAATCTTAGAAGCTTAGCACAATAAAGGTTTAGTTGATATGTATTGGTCGGCTTCTTTCAACTAATTGCCGCACAGTCTCTAACATGTGGCCTCCAAACTTGCCACACCAAGGCAAGAGAACCATGGAGGAAATACACTGGCTCTTAACTGCTTCACCTCAGAAGATCCACCCACAGTCCATGGAGCAGAACTAATCACACAGCCCAGTCACATGGCCCATGACTAACTGCAAAGATGACTGGGAAATACAGGGGAGCAAGCAATGTAGTGAGCATTAACTATATTCATGCACATAAAGCCAGTTCTTTCTCCCACTCTACTGCCTTTCGCCCCTCCAGAAGTGGTAGGGAAGTAAGTAGATAAACTATTTAAGCATGGGGTCTGTTTTGAGGTGTGTTAAATGGCAGCATGAAAAAAGAGATGGAAATCAGGTCATAGTGATGAGGAAGATGGATCAGTATCTATGGAAGGGATTTCAAAGTAGAATTCTCAATGACAATATTCTCGTACCCAAATATCCACAACCAAAAAGCTCTGAAATGTTTCTGTGTTCCAAATGTGTAACAAAGGGGTGAAATCAGAGAGACCCCATTTGATATCACTTCAAATGTCCTTCCCTTCCCCAAAATTCTGGGCTCTGAGAGTTGAAGGCTTTGGCCCTTGAAGAGTACATTCTCATCAGAAGACAAACAGCAAGCGTCCCACTGAACTAACAGTTCTGACTACTGAAAGGCACTTGGGCCTCCGAGAGCCCAGCAACTCAAAGAAAGAGAGTAGTCAGCATATTGTTTTATTATATCTCCATGGGATCTGCAGTTATATCCTCTTTTTCATTTCTGATATTGGTAATTTGTGTTCTTTTTTTCTTAATCAGTCTAGCTATAGGTCTATCAATTTTCTCTATCTTTTCAAAAGTCAGCTTTAATCTGTCTTTAAAGTGCATCTCTTATAACCAACATAGCTTCATTGATTGCTGTTATCTTAATTAGTTCCATCTTTTTACTGAATGGGGATTTAATTTGCTCTATCTTTCTAAATTTCTAAGGTACCTTGTACTAAGTCATGACTTTCAATCATGTCTGACTCTTTGCAACCCTATGGACTGTAGCCCACTAGGCTTCTCTGTCCAGGGGGATTCTCCAGACAAGAATACTGGAGTTGGTTGCCATTTCCTTCTCCAGGGGATTTTCCCAACCCAGGGATTGAACCAAGGTCTCTTACATCTCCTGCATTGGCAGGCAGGCTCTTTACAACTAGTGCCACCTAGGAAGTCCATATCCTAGATTATTAATTTATAAGTTTCTTCTTTTCTAATACAAGCCCGTATAGATATAAAATTTCCCCGAGTATTGTTAGAACAGCTGCTTTAAAATCTATGTCTGATAATTCTAATATCTGAGTCACCTCAGGATTGATCTATATTGATTATATTTTCTGAATATAATAGAGAATAGGTCAAGAACTTCATTTTTTGTTCTTTGTGTGTCAAGTAACTTTTGATGGCTGGAGAAGAAAGTGGCAACCCATTCTAGTATTCTTGCCTTTAAAATCCCATGGACAGAGGAGCCTGGCAGGCTGTAGTCCAAGGGGTAGCAAAGAGTTGGACACGACTGAGTGACTAAGCACAGCACAACTTTGGATGGGATCCTGGGCACTGTGGACGACTGCTCATGAGAACTCTGAATTCTATTATACATCTCCCAAAGTGTATGATATTTTTGTTTTGGCAATACTGCCAAAAAAAAAAAAAAGTATTCTGTTTCTTGGGCAATATATCATATCTTGAGTTTAGTTAATTGACCCTTTGCTGAGCTGCTTGTAGTCTGACACATACATTCATGGTTCAAGGATCAGCCAGGAAATGGGGAAGTTTTTACACAAAATTTGGGGCTCTCCTCTCTGGCTCTCTCCTTTTGGAGATTCCCCCTTACTTTTCAATGTCTGTAGCTGCTCTCAACACTTTCTCCTAGTTCTTTAGGTCAGAAAACCTATTGACATTGTCCACAGCCAATTCTTAAGCTAAAAAAAACGATAAGGGAAGGAATTCCTTGTTTTGTCCTTTCATCAAATGCCAACCACCCTTCATAATCTCCTTGCATTAGTTCACGTTCCGGGGCCTTCAGGTAGTTCTTTGCATTTTTCATCTGAGGTCAGTCTGGTAGCAACTTAGCTATCCCAGGAGTCAAAATCAGCATGTATTTTAACAAACAACAATTAGGCATAAAACATCTAAGTGTGGGAATTAACTTCTTGTGTGAATTTTTTCACAAGAAGATTTAGAGGAATGAAAGAACACAAGACAGCTTGGAAGTGAAAAGTAAACATTTCTAAATGTGGAGAAAATACAGAAGGTGAGGCAGACAACATAATTTTTGCATCACCATTGATTCAACCAAACCTGACCAAAGGGATGGAGATTATTGGTTAACATGTTTGGAAAACCATGAGGCCGTGCTCCATACCTTCTGGTTACCCAGATCCACTTTCCACTCTTCTCCACCTGCTCTCTGCCCTGGGGTCCAACCTGTTTGGACCACATCAAGAGCTCCCTTCCCTTCCGGCTTCCATTTGGATTCTGCCAGTGTGAGTACCTGCAAGAGATCAAAGCAAGGGAAAAATGTGAGGTCAGGAAATTTTTTTCCCAAGATCTCTCCCTGGTAGGTTTCTGTGGCTTGACTGCATCCCTCCACCAAAGGCCGCAGTTCTTGCCAGGTGGCTTTCTCCAAAATCTCCATGCTCTGATAAACACTCCCTCTGCTTGCCTCTTCAAACCTAGCATAGGTAATGGCACCCCACTGGGGTGCCGAGAGGTCCCTCGTCCCTTGGTACTTTTTCTAAATCCAGCACACACCTTTGTAAACAGTCCTTTTATTAAACTCTTCCCAGCATGAATGCACCATCTGTTTCCTGCCAAGCTCCTGACGAATAGAGCACTCCCAGAAAAAAATGACTTTAACAGGTCTTAGAAACAGACGATGGTAAAGTACCAGCCTACACGTTGTCAAACAGGGAAAGAGACCTTCACTACATCTAAAATAAGTAACCCATAAATTTCACTCATATGCATTGTCTAATTTAATGCTAACAACACTCTGATTTCATAGGTATTGATATCATTTCCATTAAAAGTGAGAATACTAAGACTCTAAGGAAATGGGGTCACTGGATTCCCTGATTTTCTTTAGACTACAATTCCTATCATCTTCCCCCTATACCCTGACCCTTACCATTCAGATAACACACACATACCAGCAGTGCTGAAATTCAGAGTTCTCTAATTTTGAGGGCAGGCAGGATATTTTTAAAGTCCTTGAAGTCCAGGGAAAGGAGGTGGAGAAATAGCACATGACAATTTCAGGTAGTTTGGAGTTTATCAGTTTGTTAGTTTATTAGTCAGAGACTCCTCTTTCATTTATTTTAAAGAAATTTTATTTAAAAGAAATTATGATTTAATATTGGAGTTGCAATGTATACAGCCCCCTTAAATATTTCTTAAACATTGTCCCATGGCTCCCCAAGAGTTTCCAAGTTTCAGCTGTGAAAGTCATGATATAGACTAAGAGTTAGAAGAATAAATTGAGATCTTGGGCTCTGGAGACAGTCAGATCTGAGTTTCCAGTACATTTCTTGCTAGTAGCTGTGTCCTAGGCAAGTTGCTTAACTTTTCTGATCATCAGTTTTCTCATCTGTAAAATGCAAGTAATAATTATACCCACATCATAATGTTAAATTAATTAAATAAGGTCAAGCACTGTAGTATTTAATACAGGGCCTGGCTCACTATAATCATTTAATAAAACATGGCTAATAATACCCAGATTCAAATTCACAATAAAGATTTATTTTGCCATAACATGGCATGTAAATATTAAAGAGAAAAACAAACTTAGACACATACTGCTGCTGCAACTCTCCCTAATTACAAACTCAGAAAGAAATTAAAAAAATAAGCCTTAAGAGTATCCAACATTGCTCCCACTTACATTTGAATAAAAAAGAGAGAGAGAGAGAGAGAGAGAGAGACTCCAGAAGTTGCCAGACTTCTAAATAAGCCTGTCATTTCCTAAAGTAAATGCTATGTACCACTGGGTATAAAATGTAACAGAAAGCTGTGTGCTCAATTTATTTTATAGTTTCTTACTTATTGTTTTCCATTTCCTGTTTTAAAGCTATAAACTTCCCTTAAGCTTCAGCTATTAATAAAATTATTATTGTCATTGAATTACCTGACTTCATACTACAGAGTCTGGACTGGAGACAACTCCTTCCCACAGCAAACTACAAACTGGGGCTGTGCAGTTTGCTCCATTTTTTTTTCTTCTTTTATTATCCAATTGTACTTTTTTCTCTTTTATTATCTAATTGTCACATATATTTTATTTTTTAATTAATTTTTATTGGAATATAGTTGCTTTACAATATTGTGTTAGTTTCTGCTATATAGCAAAGTGAATGCATTATACATACACATGTGTGCACAGTCACTCAGTTGGATCCAACTGTTTGTGATCCCATGGACAGTAGCCTGCCAAACTCCTTTGTCCATGGGATTCTTCAGGCAAGAATACTAGAGTGGGTTGCCATTTCCTCCTCCAGGGGATCTTCTTGACCCAGGGATTGAACCTGTCTTTTGCATCTCCCACATTGGCAGGCGAATTCTTTACTACTGCGTCACTTGGGAAGCCCCTATGCATATACAGGTATCCAGTCTTTTTTATATTTCTTTCCCATTTAGGTCACCACAGAGCACTGTGTTCCCTGTGCTATGTATATATGTCAGTCCCAATCTCCTAACTCATCCCACCCTTACTCCCTCCCTCTTGGTAATCACAAGCTTGTTTCCTACATCTGTGGCAGCCTGCTTGTGTATATGGTTACGACCTTGCGATTTGACGTAGGTGAGTTCTTTCTGTAGATAAAATTGTTCTAATGAGCAATTTTTAATCCAGATTTTTATCATGGAAGGCCTATTATATATTTGGGGGGATTGATTAACTTACTGCTGCTGCTGCTGCTGCTGCTGCTAAGTCACTTCAGTCGTGTCCGACTCTGTGTGACCCCATAGACAGAAGCCCACCAGGCTCCCCCATCCCTGGGGTTCTCCAGGCAAGAACACTGGAGTGGGTTGCCATTTCCTTCTCCAATGTGTGAAAGTGAAAAGTGAAAGTGAAGTCGCTCAGTCGTGTCCGACCCTTAGCGACCCCAGGGACTGCAGCCTACCAGGCTCCTTTATCCATGGGATTTTCTAGGCAAGAGTACTGGAGTGGCTTGCCATTGCCTTCTCTGATTAACTTACTAGAAATGGGAATATTTTAATACGGATTTGGTCATCTTCCACAGGAAGACCAGAAATTCCTCCCTTATAAAAGCTTTTTAACCTTTTAAATATTTTATCCCAAAATTCCATTAAGTGTTTAGGAGAGCCTCCAACCTGTCTTCTCCTTTTTGGTAAGGGCATGAGCAAGGCCAGTATCACTGAGCCTGATCTCCAAGCTCTGTCCATGGAGAGTTTCAGAAAAACCTATGCTCAGTTGTTGGCTGTCAAGAGTCAAGGCACAAGCAAACCTTCTTGGGGGACATCATCTTGTAGAATTGAGTTCAAAGCCAAAGACTTGTCTGTTCCACAGTTGCTGCTGCTAAGCAGGTCCACAGTTAGGACCCAGTTAGTATGTGAAAGAGTAGGACACAACTGAGTGACTTTCACACATCACTCACAATGTCTCACACACTTTCATTGACATGATCACAAAACTGATATTTTAATCAAGTATCTGGTTGGACCAAGTGGACCATTTGGTGCACTCTCTTGGGATGGCCTCCTGGGTCCATGAAATGACTGGGTGTGGGGGGCTGCAGCGATGCAGAGATGGGTTGAATCTAGACATCTTCCTCTTGCACCCTGAGAGGCATAAAATCCAGGCACAAGAACCATTCTGTCAACAAGAGAGACTGCAGGGCTATGGGGAAAATGCCCCACACAGAGCTGGCAAGGGGATTACACTGGAACAACGCCAGTGGCCTTGGGGGCTATAAATGGGTCCTACCAGGAAGAGACCCTTTACTCTGGACTGAGCTCTGCCTACCAGGTAGTAGAGGCAAATGCTCAAAATACTATTAAAGTACTGAAATGGAAAATATATACATATATATATCTGGTGGGGTTTTTGGTTGGTTTTCTGAGTTGATTTTTTTTCTTTCTTTCCTCCTTTTTTTCCCCTCACCTTCTTCATAATCAATTTCTGTTCTGAAAAATCAAAAAGTAGGTACTTTTGTGTATTGGGGTATAGTGTGCAATGTGGCTTAAACCCTTCAATTCATCCATCCTAATCTAAACCCCCCCTCTTCCCTCCCCTTGGGTGCCCCAGACAAGCACATATTTCTGATTTATGCAACGGCCTTTCAGACAGACAGCAAGATCCCACAACTCAAGATTCTGTACACTTGTGACTGTTTATTTGTGTCAATCATAAACAGGTATCATCTAAACCGCAATGACTTCTGGCATCCCCGAACTTGGACCAAATAAGTTTATACATCTCTGGGGAAGAAACTATTAGATTTCTAACTTAAAATGTTATAAGAACTCAGTGACTCTGAAGACAGATATTTAATCTTTCCTTGTAGTACAACTAACTGGCTGATTAGATAGACAAGACTCCTCACATTACTAATATAAAAGTTATTAAATTGTCTGTCTTCAGCTAAAAAGGAAAAAAAAATGAATTTCAGTTTTCAGTAACCCAAAATGGCACATCACTGTGGCTACTATTATCTTAGGTATTTCAACCGCTGGTTAGGGTATCATTAAAAACTGGAAGCTACTAAACTCAGAGGTGCCACCTCAGGCTCTGTGAACCATCAACCTTCCTGCCAGGAAGTCTGGATATCATGCAAAGTAGCTGGAAAGCAGGCTACCTGTTGCAAGGTGGTGAGTCAATGGCGTCACCCGCCTTCGCCCCACCCACCACAATCTGCATATCAGCAGATGGAATGAACACAGTGCCAGCTGCCACTGCTGAAATGACTACAAATGTCTCCATCATCAGACATGTCCCTGGCCCTAGCTGCCGGAAGGTGGTCAGGAGAGGCCAGGTGGACCTGCTTCCATCCTGAGGCAGTCTCCTTCAGTTCTCCAAACACAGGAGGCTCTTTCAGCTTCAGCTCTCATTTGCCTGGAAACCACCACCAGAGACTGGAAAAATCAAAACTTCGCAGCAATGATAAGAGCACTGAGAAGCAGCTGACTTCCTGAGTCTTGAAAGGAAAGGTCACTGGAAGATATTTTTTCTCACCGCTGTCTGTGTTTTCTTAGGCCCAGCTGTATTCAAAGCCAGTCTCTCCCCATCTTAGGTACTCAGGCCTTTTAGTGACGGAGGGCAGGCAGCTGCAGAAAATGTGCGGCTGTGGGAAAAGGATACGAAACCCTCAGGAAGGTGTGTAATATTTTTGTTGAATCAAATCATGATTTTGCAAGAGGAAAAAAGACACACATAAAAATCCGTTTAATGTTTGGCAAAAAAGGGAGAAAAAAACAAAAAAAGAGCTTTCTGTGTTTAATGCACACTCACTTCAAGGGAGCTGTAGATCAAATTACCAGCCTGTGACATGTGGAGATGGGCTGGGCAGACTAACGGTAACTCAAATACCAGCACTTCTGGACCGTTCCTGAGCCCATAAACTACACAGAAAATGATGCTAGTTGCTGAGTTATTTTCAGTTGCAACAGCTGCTATAACAACTCAGAGAATTTTAATATGCATATACAGGCCTAGTGAGTAACCACTTCAAATATTCTGTGATGGGAAGTCTATCTTTCCTTTCAATCCTTTTAGCTGCGGGTAGTAGTAGACTTGCTTTGAAGAATCCAGAAAAACAAGGGAGCATGTAAGGAGTAGAATTAGAATTCTAACTGGAGGATTTGCAGGAGGGAAAAATGTATTTTTTAACAATAAACATATACTGTTGCATTACTTTTATAATTTAAAAATATACAAACAGCTCATGAAACTCAGTACCAAAAAACACAATCCAATCAAAAAATGGGCATAATATCCAGATAGAGATTTCCTCAAAGAAGACATACAGATGGTCAAAAAGTACATGAAAAGACGCTCAACATCATTAAATATTAGAGAACTGCCAATCAAAATTACAACCTCATACCAATCAGCATGGTCATCATCAAAAAGTCTACAAACAATAAATGCTGGAATGAGTATGGAGAAAAGGGAAACCTCCTACATTGCTGGTGGGAATGTAAGTTGGTACAGCTACTATGGAAAACAGTACAGAGATCCTCAGAAAACTAAAAATAGAATTAACATATGATCCAGCAATCCCACTCCTGAGAATATACAGACAAAACTATAATTCAAAAAGATACATGCACCCCTATGTTCACAGCAGCACTGTTCACAATAACCAAAACATGGGAACAAGCTAAATGTCCATCGACAGATGAATGAACAGGAGATACAGCATTTATATACAATGGAATATTACTCAGTCATCAGCCAGTTCAGTTCAGTTCAGTCACTCAGTCATGTCCAACTCTTTGCAACCCCATGGACCGCAGCACGAATGGCCTCCCTGTCCATCACCAACTCCTGGAGTTTACTCAAACTCATGTCCATTGAGTCCATGATGCCATCCAACCATCTCATCCTCTGTTGTCCCCTTCTCCTCCCACCTTCAATCTTTCCCAGCATCAGGGTCTTTTCCAATGAGTCAGTTTTTCGCATCAGGTGGCCAAAGTTTTGGAGTTTCAGCTCCAGCCTCAGTCATTCCAATGAATATTCAGGACTGATTTCCTTTAGGATGGACTGGTTGGATATCCTTGCAGTCTAAGGGACTCTCAAGAGTCTTCTCCAACACCACAGTTCAAAAGCACCAATTCTTCAGTGCTCAGCTTATTTATAGTCCAACTCTCACATCCATACATGACTACTGGAAAAAACAGAGCTTTGACTAGATGGACCTTTGTTGGCAAAGTAATGTCTCTGCTTTTTAATATGCTGTCTAGGTTAGTCATAACTTTTCTTCCAAGGAGCAAGCGTCTTTTAATTTCATGGCTGCAGTCACCACATGCAGTGATTCTGGAGCCCAAAAAGTAAAGTCTGTCACTGTTTCTGCTGTTTCCCCATCTATTTGCCATGAAGTGATGGGACCAGAGGCCATCATCTTAGCTTTCTGAATGCTGAGTTTTAAGCCAACTTTTTCACTCTCTTCTTTCACTTTCATCAAGAGGCTCTTTAGTTCTTCTTCGCTTTCTGCCATAAGGGTGTTGTCATCTGCATATCTGAGGTTATTGATATTTCTCCCAGCAATCTTGATTCAAGCTTGTGCTTCTTCCAGCCCGGCATTTCTCATGATGTACTCTGCATATAAGTTAAATAAGCAGGGTGACATATACAGCCTTGACATACTCCTTTCCCGATTTGGAACCAGTCTGTTGTTCCATGTCCAGTTCTAACTGTTGCTTCTTGACCTGCATACAAATTTCTCAGGAGGCAGGTCAGGTGGTCTGGTATTTCCATCTCTTTCAGAATTTTCCACATTTTGTTGTGATCCACACAGTCAAAGGCTTTGGTGTAGTCAATAAAGCAGAAGTAGATGTTTTTCTCGAATTCTCTTGCTTTTTCAATGATCCAACAGATGTTGGCAATTTGATCTCTGGTTCCTCTGCCTTTTCGAAATCCAGCTTGAACATCTGGAAGTTCATGGTTCATATACTGTTGAAGCCTGGCTTGGAGAATTTTGAGCATTACTTTGCTAGTGTGTGAGATGAGTGCAATTGTGCAGTGGTTTGAGCATTCTTTGGCATTGCCTTTCTTTGGGATTGGAATGAAAACTGACCTTTTCCAGCCCTGTGGACACTGCTGAGATTCCCAAATGTGCTGGCATATTAAGTGCAGCACTTTCACAGAATCATCCTTTAGGATTTGAAAAAGCTTAACTGGAATTCCATCACCTCCACTGGCTTTGTTCATAGAGATGCTTCCTAAGGCCCACTTGACTTCGCATTCCAAGATGTCTGGTTCTAGGTGAGTGATCACGCCATCGTGATTATCTGGGTCATGAAGATCTTTTTTGTATAGTTCTTCTGTGTGCTCTTGCCACCTCTTCTTAATATCTTCTGCTTCTGTTAGGTCCATACCATTTTTGTCCTTTATTGTGCCCATCTTTGCATGAAATGTTCCCTTTGTGTCTCTAATTTTCTTGAGAAAGAATAAAATAATGCCATTTGTGGTACCATGGATGCAACTAGAAATTATCATACTAAGTGAAGTCCGTCAGAGAAAGACAAATGAATCTAAAATATCACACAAATGAACCTATCTACAAAACAGAAACAGACTCACAGATGTAGAGAACAGACTTGTGGTTGTCTGAGGGGCCAGAAGGAGGGAGAGGGATGGACTTGGAGTTTAGAGTTGGTAGATACAAACTATTACATTTACAATGGATAAACAACAAGATTATAGCAAGGGCTGGTCCCTGGGTCAGGAAGATCCCCTGGAGAAGGAAATGGCAATTCACTCCAGTATTCTTGCCTGGGAAATCCCACGGAGAGAGGACTACAGTCCATGGGGTCACAAAGAGTTGGACACGACTTAGCGACTAAACAATAACAATAATGTAGAGCACAGGGAACTATACATAATATCCTGTGACAACCACAATGGGAAATAATATAAAAAAGAATGTCTGTATGTGTATAACTGAGTCACTTTGTTGTACATCAGAGATTAGCACAACATTGTAAATCAACCATAATTTAAAAAAAAAAAAAGAATAAAACAAAAAAGAGAGACAAAAAAATAAAGGAGTGTGAGCCCAGTTAATGAGATTTAAGATTAACCAGTAAGTTTCCAGAAATGTCTAATTAATATAATTGTACAGTAATGAATTAACCTAACTCAAGGAGAGATATGGCTCTTGTCCCTTGGCTACTAGGAGGTAGGTCTGTAGGTCCCACCTACTCTCTGTAGTTCTCACCTTCTCTCTGTAGGTCCTACCTACTCTCTGTAGGTCCTACCTACTCTTTGTAGGCCCCTGGAATATTTTACCTGATTGGAAGATCTTTGTGGGGTATTTTCCCAGTCAGGGGACTTTGGTCACTGAATGGTTTAACAGTGTGAGTTATAATGGAGGCTTTGGGAAATGTATAAATTCCCAGGCCCAAAGAAACTGGAGACTATAGGTATTAGCCTGAAACTCTAAGAGCCTGAAAGTCTGGAGACTAAATGTCAGTCACACAAGCAGTGTGTGAATAGTGCCTATAAAAAGTCTGGACACCAAAGGCTTCAGTGGACTTCCTCAGTGGGCAATATTCTGCATATGTCCCACACTGTGTCAAGAACAGGTAACAGCATCATGAATCAACAGAGAAAAGGCAATTGGAAGCATGACTTTGGGGACCCTCCTGGACTCTTCCCTATATGTCTCTTCCCTTGGATGATATTAACACGTATCTCTCTCTTTTCAATAAGTTCTGTTGTAACCAAGCAGGACCCTATGGGGCTTTCCTGGAACAGTTCTCTGCCATAGTTCCTCTCTAAAGTACCTAGATAATAGTATCCAATACACATTTCCTGAGTTGTTTTATAGATGTGAAAACCCCCCACCAAATGGATTGTGCTAACTGCTTGATGGCAATCATTAAGCACATAGTCCCCAGACCTCCTGAGCCTAAGGATTGATGTTAACTGCTGGACATAGCCCTGTTACCTCACCATCAACTAACTAGAGAATTGTACCCAATCTGATTACATTCCTGTAATCTCCCCTCCCTTACCTGGCCTTTACAAATGTTTTGCTAAAACCCTTCGAGGAGTTCAGGGGTTTTGAGCATGAACCACTGTTCTCCTTGTATGGGGCCTTACAATAAAGCTGCAATTTCCTTTATCACCAATGTCAGTGTCAAGAGACTGGCTTTCTGTACATGGGTGAGTGGACTCGTGTTTGGCTCAGTAACACTGATTCCTTCTAGAAAATTATCCAATCTGAGGGTGTCTTGGGGAATCCCCTGAACTTGTAGTTGGTGTCAGAAGTGAGGACAGTCTTACGGGGAGTCTTGCCCCAGACCATGCAGTTCAGCAAACTCCACTGTAAATACCCCACATTTCCCCAAATCCTCAGAAAAATCTACTTCATGCCACGGTCTTTTATTAGCTGTGTTTGGGGCAAATAAAGGAGAAGAGGTGATATGCAATATGGAGGAAGGCCATGCACACATAAGAATGCTCCTCATGAAGTAGAGAGACCATGGAGCTAAGCGACAGCAAAGACATGGTTGCAGTACGAGTCCCCATGCTTCCATCCTCACAAAAAGCCCTCTTGGGAATACTGGGTGAGGTTCTGATCTTTCTATCACATGTAAGAGTAGGACTCGTGTCTTTTTACTTAATCAAAGAGCACTCTCTCCAACCCCTTTTTTCCTCAAGTCTTTTGCCCAAGGAAAGAGTGAGTGAATAAATAAATTTATGAAAAATGCAGTTTATTCTCAATGGCATGGACCGAGTTGGTCAGAGAGAACATATATAGTTAAAAAAGGTAATCCACAAAAGCCAACATACACATTTTAATAGGTAGCCTCAAACTTCTCAAAGTTTTCTTAAGTTCCTACAATAGAGACAAACAGGCAGTAAAAATAACTATCCCTTCAACCTGCCTTTGCCTGCCTTTGCCTTTGCCTATAAGAATTGCCAACAAACAGCAAAATTCCCCAAATGCCCTTTTGATCACCACAGAAAGAGTCTCACAGCCCATAAACAGGAGTCTCAGTCCCTGTTCCCCCAAAACACTTAAGATGAAAAGTTACAGAATAAAAAGCAGCACTGATGCCTCTATTCCCCGCTGTTACTGTCTCACGGAGTATTTGTCACAACCATCTTTGATTGCTGACTAGGGCCACAGGTGGTTGACCCTAGCTAGTATATCCCGGGGCTTCCCTGGTGACTATATTAGGAATATAATCAGAGTTATTGTCTTTAAATACACTTGAGCAATGAGAGATTATATGAACCATAAGCATGCGTGTAATACCAAGCAGCAAGTTGTGGGCATTCTTTGGGTTTATGCTCTTAATTTTCTTGCCACTAATGGGCTCCTTGAACTTCGTGGGTCTTTCATTTCCCAGTGGAAAGCAAATCTTGCAAGGCTTGAGTTTAATTTGCTGCTACTGCTCCCTCCCATAGGCTGGATAGGATGCAAACAAATAAACAAAAAAACACATCGGGTTCACTTTTCTTCTCCTCTACTGCTCAATAGACAATTCAGTCGAGGGAGATCCAATGGCAGAAAAAGAAAGGGGAGATTGAGGCAGTATTCTGAGACAAAATGGCCAGAGCCAGCACTGATAAACTTAGGACAAGCAATTTTGAGGCAGAAGCAGTGAAAAACTCCCAGAGAGAAGCCACAGAAAAGAGAGACTGACTGTCAGAGACTGTTGGATTGATATGTAAATTCACACAAATTTTCTGGAAGGTAATTTGTCCCTACGAATCAAACTCCTCAAAACTGTGCTTACACTTTGATCCAATAACTCCAGTTCTAAAACTTTACCTGAGAGATAATCACACATGTGTGCAAACATTTAGCTACAAAGTTATTTATCACAGAAGTACTTACAGCAGTGAAAAACATAAGCAACCAAAATGTCCAACACTGGTGATTAATTATACACACAATAGATATATAGTTTAATCATTAAATTTGCTTAGATAAAACAGGAAAGATATTTACTACAATTAAGCAAAAATAACTCACAAAATTGCGTAACAGGGTACTCCCACTTTTGTAAAAAGAAAGAGTACTACACAGATAAACATCAAAATTTAATAGTGATTATCCAAGTGGGGGGATTACCGGTAATTTTTATTTTCTGCTTTGTGCTTAATTGAGTTTTTAATTTTTCTAAGTATCAGTTTTGCTGGGAGAAATAAAATTATTTTTTATAGGAAAAAAGTAGCCTTTGGAATAAACCAGAAGAGCACATTGGACTTTTTTAGGATGGAAGGTGCAGAGTGGCCAGTTTACTTCAAATTAGGATGGAACTTCTTATGAGAATGCACTGGATAACAAGGAGGCTTACAACCAGTGGAAGTCACAGGAAACAGGTCCAGGACTATCTTGAGGAGCCTCGGGAGGGGCACATCCCAGTCTCGCCAAAGCAATTGGAAGGTCCCACACTGCTGTAGGGGTGAGGTTACTCACCAAAAATAATTCAGTTAATTAAGATGCCTTTATATTCATCATAAATTACTTGGCTAATTAAGATCTTCATTAGAGGAATTACCATGAAAATATTTGACAAGCCTAGATTCATTCCTACCATAAAAATCAGGAGTATTTACAAATTAGTAAAATAAAAGAAGCTTTCAATTACTAAGGTTCTCGTGGGTGGCCAGTTGCTCAGTCATGTCTGACTCTTTGGGATCCCATGGACTGTAGCCTGTCAGACTCCTCTGTCCATGGAATTTTCCAGGCAATACTGCAGTGGATTGCCATTTCTTCCTCCAGGGGATCTTCTCAATTCAGGGATTGAACCCACATCTCCTGCATTATAGGCAGATATTTTTACCCATGAGCCACCAGGAAAATTCTTAATCAAACAAATGAATTAATCAGCCTTGGAAATAAACTTGTAAACATAATATAATGCAATGCATGTATTTGCTGACTTTCCTGCCCCCATGGATGGTCCATAATGTTATTTAAGATTGACAGTGATTCGAGTGGCCGAGGTCTACAGTTAGAAAGGAATGCAGAGAAACAGACTCGAACAGCAGGTCACTTTGGTACAATTCTGAAGTGGTTGGCAGCTGGCTGCTTTGTGCTTTAGGTTGTTTTTGTCTGTTTGTTTGTTTGCTTTTTCACACCAGCTCACCATGACTTTGGCCTGGACTCTGCGCTGACCCAACTCAAATCCTTCTGACTCAGCTCAGTCCCAGGTTTCTCTGGAAACTCTGGTCATCAGAATCACTGTGGTTAGAACACAGGGTGTGCTGAGAAAGAAGGACATGGAAATCTAAGACAAGTAAAATGCCTGCTGCTTGCTTTACTATTTTTGTTTTGGTTTTTATCTTCTTTAAGCAAAGGCCTTCTTCCCCTATATAAGTAGATGAAGCTTAAAGAGCCTGTTTAGTAACTCAACCAAAAGTGACCCTTCACATCACTTTTTACATGCAAGGATTTTAAGGTGGGCATGAGGAGATGTGGGGAGGGAAAGGTACAGAAAGGAAGGAAAGAAAAGAAATGGAATAGTAATAGAGCCAAGTCAATATCAACTCAAAGACTTCCAATGGTGACACAATATTATAATTAAAGTATCTGATTGTCTTTTACCTATAAAAACAAAAATTTCATACGACTCAATCTAATATTTAAAAATAGCCACTGTTACTGCATGCTTACTGTACCCTAGCACTATACACAGTTTATACATAGTTTGCCCATTACAGCCTTTTATTTTTATTACACTTCATTTGTAGTTCATAAATTAAAAAGTTCTGAACACTCAAAGTGTTTTCTAAGTCTAGAACAAACTGACTCAGCAGCAAAAACTGACATAACCTAATGTGAGGCAGCTTATAGTCTTCAACCCATTTGGTACACATTTCATTACAGAAATATTAATGCATTTCGTGAAGGAATAGTTCCCCAGACCCTCTCAGGGTTCCATATAGTGAATGGTATGTTTACTTTGGGCTTCCTAGGTGGTACAGTGGTAAAGAATCCACCTGCCAACACAGGAGACGCAGGAGACTCGAGTTGGATCCTGGGTAGAGAAGATTCCTTGGAGAAAGAAATGGCAATCCATTCCAATATTCTTGTCTGGAAAATCCCATGGACAGAGGAGCCTGGTGGACCACAGTTCATAGCATCGCAGAGTCAGACACAACTGAGCGACTGAGCACACATGCACGTTTATCTTATTACTTTTATAGAATATTAAATATCCTGAACTCTGAAACTCATCTGGTTCCAAGAATTTTATACTTTTTCTCCCCGTTTTATGGATAAGGAAACTGAGATCTATTTGTCTTTGTGCAGTTATCCTGGTATTTTATTTGAGGTCTTTGAGACTTTGCTTTTTTGTTTACTTTTTTCTCTATCCTATTTCAGTTCATATCAATATATGCACTAATGAGAGTTTAGCAAGTTCTCCTACAGAAAAGTTTTTAAAGACATCTTTTTTCCCCCAAATGGAAAATGCTGACATTCTCAGAAATTTTTTTGAACCCAACTGAACTTGTTTTCAATTCCTCCACCCTTCATTTTCAGATTACTCAGTGTATTTAATGCTACCCTTCCTCAATTCCACCCAAAGCTCACGTGGCGATGTTAAGGGCATTGGTTAAGGACCCGTCGAGGAGTCTGAGTGGGCCCAAGACGCTGCTGAGCACTCTGACATGTGTGGTTAGAGTGTCTACATGAAGATTACCCACGCTGGGCTCCAGTGCTTCAGTCGCAACCCCAGAATGAGTTCTTGGTCACTCTGTGGTCTAAACTCTGAGAAAGGCGAGTATTTTATCCTACACTGCATTTCATAAACAATGATTTGATACATTGAAGAAACCATAAATATTATTTATCTTACTGTAGGCCTCAGAATGTCCAAATACCACAGCTAATTAGGGCTCAATAACAGAGTCAATAAGCCAAAGCCTGTTTTTCTGGTTGATCATAACAAGCAGAGCAATGGCCATTACTTTCTAATTTGTAAGTCCTGTGTTTGATGGTTCTGAGTGGGAAGGACGCAGCATCACTTGTCCTATAGGAGGCCTTGCTGCTGCTGCTAAGTCACTTCAGTCGTGTCCGACTCTGTGTGACCCCATAGTCGGCAGTCCATCAGGCTCCCCCGTCCCTGGGATTCTCCAGGCAAGAACACTGGAGTGGGCTGCCATTTCCTTCTCCAATGTGTGAAAGTGAAAAGTAAAAGTGAAGTCGCTCAGTCATGTCTGACTCGTAGCGACCCGATGGATTGCAGCCTACCAGGCTCCTCTGTCCATGGGCTTTTCTAGGCAAGAGTACTGGAGTGGCTTGCCATTGCCTTGCCACCATCTAAAGTCAGCACTAAGCTACATCTGTTGCCATTTACGACACTTTTTCCATTTGTTGAAGCACATTATTTGTTATAACCATAAGAGTACATTCAAATACAGATGGAGCTTTTGGTAGAAAATAGAAACGCATTTTTTTCCCTTCCAACCAGCAAAAAGAAAAAAAAAAAGGATTTGGTTAAAAGAAACTAATGAGAATTTCTTGTTCAATTGTTCTTTGCCCAGCAGCTGGGCCTGTGAAGAACTTAGCTGATATGCTGCATATAAAAACAGACACTTTAAAGTACTGGTAATACACACTAGAATATTTCACCATTTCAGAGTAGCCCACTTGAAATCTTTTACTCAAGGCCCGCTAAACCAAGGTTTCACAACCTCAGCACCATAGATTTTGGGGGGTAGATAATTCTTTGTTATGGGGGATGTCCTTGTACATTGTAAGACGTTAGCAACATTCCTGGCTCATACCCATTAAATGCAGTAGTATCTCCTTTCCAGACCAAAAATGTCTCCAGATCCTGGGGAGGCAAAGTCGTCCCCAACTGAAAACCTTGACACTCTTCCACTCCTTGCATGTGACACATCTTATTATTTCCAAGGAGGTGAGTTTCTAACATTCAAAACTTTGCTCTAAAACAATTACATACAGATGTGTACACCCATGCTGCTGCTGCTGCTGCTGCTGCTAAGTCGCTTCAGTCATGTCCAACTCTGCGCGATCCCATAGACGGCAGCCCACAGGCTCCTCTGTCCCTGGAATTTTCCAGGCAAGAACACTGGAGTGGGTTGCCATTTCCTTCTCCAATGCATGAAAGTGAAAAGTGAAAGTGAAGTCACTCAGTCACGTCCGGCTCTGTACACCCATATTTTTTAATAAATAGGGCATTTGTTTTAAACTATAATATGCTATTTACACCATTCTAGTCTTACATTTTTTACTTAATTACATAGCTTGGAGATCATTACATATCATTGCATAAAGGGCCACCTAATTACTTTTAATATTAGTTACAAATTATGTTATATTGTTAATTAATTACAAAGCTACATTATAATATTAGCTGTCTAGTATTTCCTTGAATGGATGTGCCATAATTTCTTCAAAATCCCCTAGCAAACAACATTTAGTTTCTTTCCAATCTTCTCCTACTGAAACAATGCTTCATAAACTTGGGTGTAAATCACTAGACCATCCAGACATTCTCCTGACTTGAGGCCTCTTCTCTGGCTGTTCCCCTCTTCCTAAAACGCCCTTCCCTGGGATATACACATGGCTAACTCCCTCACCTCCTGAATTCGTGAGGGTTGGTTAGACTGCAATTACAAACAAACCTCAAAATCTCAGTGGTTTAAACACATAAAATTCCTATGTAGACTGTTCATGAAGATGGCATTCTTTCAAGTGGTAGCCAAATAGTTGGGGCTGTTTCCATCTTAGGGCTCTGCTACCATCATTTGAGGCTTCTGCAGTTGCCACAGCAGGGAAGAAAAGAGGGCGTCATTTACCAACTCTCAAGTATTTCCACCCAAATCATTCCCAAATACAGTCCATTGATCAAAACTAGTCCCAGGGCCCTGCCTAACTGCAGGGGGCTGGGAAACATAGGGAAGCGCAATATTCTGTAATCACTAAATATTTCTGCTGGATCTCCTTCAAGTTGTTGCTCACAAGTCACCTCCATGAAGCCAACCCAAACCATACATTTGAAATTGCAACCCAAGAGTGGCCAATAATGCAGAATAGGAAGACCCAGAGGTTACCTCCTCCCATGGGCACACCAAAATTACAACCATTTACAGAGAAACTATTGATGGGAAAAAAACCACAAGACTAGCAGCAAAGATCTTCAGCCTCCCCAGGACCCAACCCCATCAACCAGTTGCAGGCAGCCTCCATACAAGGCAGGGCCTGGCAACCAACCAAGTGGAACGTCATCACACCTGCCAGACTGCCCACAGTAGGCAGCCTGCTACAACAGAAGGACCCATACAGCCCACATGGAGTGCACCCCTATAATATACAGCTCTAGTGATGAGAGAGGGGTCCATCACTGGGACACAGAAGACATCTCCTACAAAAGGCCACTTCTCCAAGGTCAGGAAACACAACTAACTTCCCAAATACATAGAAATAGAAATAGCAAATTAGGCCAAATGAGAGGACAAATGAATATGTTCCAAAGGAAGAACTAAGAGAAGTGGAGATAGGCAACCTATCTGAGTTCTAGATAAATGTAAATATGTTTCAGGAACCAAGGAGAGGAATGAATGAACAGAGTAGGAAGTCAGAATTTTTTAACAAGCAAAAAATATAAAGTACAAAACAGAGGTGAATACAATAACTGAAATAAAAAATAAACTAGAAGGGATCAACCGGAGAAGGCAATGGCACCCCACTCCAGTACTCTTGCCTGGAAAATCCCATGGACAGGGGAGCCTGGAAGGCTGCAGTCCATGGGGTCGCTGAGGGTCAGACACGACTGAGCGACTTTACTTTCACTTTTCACTTCCACACATTGGAGAAGGAAATGGCAACCCACTCCAGTGTTCTTGCCTGGAGAATCCCAGGGACGGGGAGCCTGGTGGGCTGCCGTCTGTGGGGTCGCACAGAGTCGGACACAATTGAAGTGACTTAGCAGCAGCAGCAGCAGAAGGGATCAACAGTAGATTAGGTGATAAAGAGAAACAAATCAGCAAGCTGGAAGACTGAGGAGTGGAAATCACTGAAACTGAACATAAAAAAGAGTAAAAAGAAATGAGAACCATTTAAGAACTTCTGAGACAACATAAAGCACAATAACATTCTCATTTTAGGGGGTCCCAGAAGGAGAAGAGAGAGAGAAAGAGGAAGAGAATGTATTGGAGAACATAATAGCTGAAAACTTCTTTAACCTTGAAAAGCAAATAGATATCCAGGTCTGGGAAAGCATGGAGAGTCCCAAACAGGATCAACCCAAAGAGGATCACGCCAAGACATATTGTAATTAAAATGGTGAAAATTAAAAAGATAAAGATAGAACATTAAAAGCAGCAAGGGAAAAACAACAAGTTACACACAAGGGAACTCCTATAAGGCTATCAGCTGATTTTTCAGCAGACATTCTGAAGGCCAGAGGAAACGGCACAATACATTTAAAGTGATGAAAGGGAAGAGTGGGACAGACATATACACACTACTATAGTATATAAGAACCTACTGTATAGCATAGGGAACTCAATACTCTGTAACAACCTATATGGAAATAGAATCTAAAACCGGGTATATGTGTATGTACAACTGATTCACTGTGCTGTACAGCAGAAATTAACACAACATTGTAAATCAACTATACTCCAAAAAAATTAATTTTAAATAAATAAATAAAGTAATGAAAAAGAAAAACCTACAACCAAGAATACTCTTCCCAGTAAGACTTTCACTCAGATTTAATGGAAAGAACAAAAGTTTTACAGACAAGTAAAAGCTGAAAGACTTCAGCACCACCAAACCAGTTTTACAAGACATGTTAAAGGGACTTGTCGAAGTGAAAACGAAAAGGACACAACTAGAAACATGAACATTATAAAAGGAAAAATTTCACTGGTAAAGACAAACACACAGTAAAGGTAGTGAAACAACCGCGTATAAAGCTAGTAGGAAGGTTGAAAGGCAAAAGGAATAAAATCATCTATATCCACAGTAGGGAGTTAAGAGATACACAAAACAAAAAGATGTAAACTATGATGTCAAAAGCAGTAAAAATGGGAGGAGGGGAGTAAAAAATCAGGGTTGTTAAAATGCATTTGAACTTAAGAGATCAGCAACTTAAAATAATCACATATATTTAGATTGCTATATATAAACCCCATGGTAACCACAGACTAAAAACCTATAATAAATACACACACACAAAAAGAGAAATGAATCCAAACATAGCACTAAAGATAGTCATCAAATCACAAGGGAAGACACTGAAAGAAGAAGAAACAAAAAAGAACTACACAAAACAACCCAAAAACAACTTAAAAAATGATAATAGCACACAGCTATCAATAATCACTTTAAATGTAAGTGGACTAAATGCTCCAGTCAAAAGACACAGAGCAGCTGAATGGATACAAAAGACTTACACAAATGCTGCATATATATGTGTGTATATACACACATATACGTATATATATACACACATATACATATATAAAGAATGAAATTTTTACTCAGCAATAGGAAAAAGTGAAATCTTGCCATTTGTTGGACTAGAGGATATTATGGACTAGAGGGTATTATGTTAACTGAAATAAGTCAGACAGAGAAAGACAAATATTGTATCAGTTCAGTTCAGTTCAGTCGCTCAGTCGTGTCTGACTCTTTGCGACCCCATGAATCACAGCACGCCAGGCCTCCCTGTCCAATACCAACTCCTGGAGTTCACTCAAACTCACGTCCATCGAGTCGGTGATGCCATCCAGCCATCTCATTCTCTGTCGTCCCCATCTCCTCCCACCCCCAATCCCTCCCAGCATCAGACTCTTTTCCAGTGAGTCAACTCGTTGCATGAGGTGGCCAAAGTATTGCAGTTTCAGATTTAGCATCAGTCCTTCCAATGAACACCCAGGATTGATCTCCTCTAGAATGGACTGGTTGGATCTCCTTGCAGTCCAAGGGACTCTCAAGAGTTTTCTCCAACACCACAGTTCAAAAGCATCAATTCCTCGGTGCTCAGCTTTCTTCACAGTCCAACTCTCACATCCATACATGACCACGGGAAAAACCATAGCCTTGACTAGACGGACCTTGGTTGGCAAAGTAATGTCTCTGCTTTTTAATATGCTATCTAGGTTGGTCATAACTTTCCTTCCAAGGAGTAAGCGTCTTTTAATTTCATGGCTGCAATCAGCATCTGCAGTGATTTTGGAGCCCCCCAAAATAAAGTCTGACACTGTTTCCACTGTTTCCCCATCTATTTCCCATGAAGTGATGGGACCAGATGCCTACTGCAAGATATTATCCATAATATTATTATTCTGTTCTGTTCAGTCACTCAGTCATGTCTGACTCTTTGCAACCCCATGAATCTCAGCACGCCAGGCCTCCCTGTCCATCACCAACTCCCGGAGTTCACTCAAACTCATGTCCATCAAGTCGGTGATGCCATCCAGCCATCTCATTCTGTGTCGTCCCCGTCTCCTCCCACCCTCAATCCCTCCTAGCATCAGACTCTTTTCCAGTGAGTCAACTCGTCGCATGAGGTGGCCAAAGTATTGCAGTTTCAGATTTAGCATCAGTCCTTCCAATGAACATCCAGGATTGATCTCCTTTAGAATGGACTGGTTGGATCTCCTTGCAGTCCAAGGGACTCTCAAGAGTCTTCTCCAGCACCACAGTTCAAAAGTAGATTTTATTTGTATATGGAACCTAAGAATATAAAGTCGGACACGACTGAGCGACTGAACTGAACTGAACTGAAGAATATAAAACAAATGAACAAACTGAATAGAACAGAAACAGACTCAAGAGGAAAAAAAAAACAGGTGGCTGTCAGAGGGGAGGAGGTCAGGAGAAGGAAAGGAATAGGTGAAAGAGATGAAAAGGCACAAATTTCCAGTTGCAAAATAAATGAGTCATGGGTATGACATGTACAGTGTGAGGAAAATGTCAATAACTGTATAATAGCTTTCTGTGGTAACATATTGCAATTAGACTGGCAGTGAGCAATTTGAAATATATAGAAATATCAAATTACTATGCTGTATAACAGGAACTACACAGTGTCATAGGACAATTATACTTCAAAAACAAACAAACTCATATAAAAAGACATGAGATATGTGGTTATCAGTTTGCTATGATCCACAGAGTCAAAGGCTTTAGGGTCATCACTGAAGCTGAGGTAGGTGTTCGGAGGTGTTGGTGGGAGGGAAACTGGATGAAGGCAATCAAAAGGCACAAACTTGCAGTTATAAGATAAATAAGTGCTAGGGATGTAATGTACAACATGATAAATATAATTAACACTGCTATTTGATATATATATGGATATATATACATGCTCAATGATATATGGATGATACATCAGTTCAGTTCAGTCACTCAGTCGTGTCCGACTCCTTCTGACCCCATGAATCACAGCACACCAGGCCTCCCTGTCCATCACCAACTCCCGAAGTTTACTCAGACTATGTCCATTGAGTCAGTGATGCCATCCAACCATCTCATCCTCTGTCGTCCCCTTTTCCTCACACCTTCAATCTTTCCCAGCATCAGGGTCTTTTCCAATGAGTCAATTCTTCACGTCAGGTGGGCAAAGTATTAAGAGCTTCAGCTCCAGCATCAGTCCTTCCAGTGAATATTCAGGACTGATTTCCTCTAGGATTGACTGGTTGGATCTCCTTGCTGTCCAAGGGACTCTCAAGAGTTTTCTCCAACACCACAGTTCAAAAGCATCAATTCTTCGGCGCTCAGCTTTGTTTATAGTCCAACTCTCACATCCATACATGACTACTGGAAAAACCAGAGCTTTGACTAGACAGACCTTTGTTGGCAATGTCTCTGCTTTTTAATATGCTGTCTAGGCTGGTCATAACTTTCCTTCCAACAAGCAAGCATCTTTTAATTTCATGGCTGCAGTCACCATCTGCAGTGATTTTGGAGCCCAAAAAGATAGTCTGTCACTGTTTCCCCATCTATTTGCATGAAGTGATGGGACCAGATGCCATAATCTTAGTTTTCTGAATGTTGAATTTTAAGCCAATTTTTTCACTCTCCTCTTTCACTTTCATCAAAGGGTCTTTAGTTCTTCTTCACACTCTGCCATAAGGTTGGTGTCATCTGCATATCTGAGGTTATTGATATTTCTCCACACAATCTTGATTCCAGAGTGTGCTTCATCCAGCCCAGCATTTCTCATGATGTACTCTGCATATAAGTTAAATAAGCAGGGTGACAATATACAGCCTTGACATACTCCTTTCCCGATTTGGAACCAGTCCTTTGTTCCATGTCCAGTTCTAACAGTTACATCCTGACCCGCATACAGATTCTCAAGAGGCAGGTCAGGTGGTCCGGTATTCCCATTTCTTTCAAAATTTTCCAGAGTTTGTTGTGGTCCACACAGTCAAAGGCCTTGGCATAGTCAATAAAGCAGAAGTAGATGTTTTTCTGGAACACTCTTGCTTTTTTGATGATCCAACGGATGTTGGCAATTTGATCTCTGGTTCCTCTGCCTTTTCTAAAACCTGCTTGAACATCTGGAAGTTCACGGTTCACATACTGTTGAAGCCTGGCTTGGAGAATTTTGAGCATGACTTTACTAGCGTGTGACATGAGTACAATTGTGCAGTAGTTTGAACATTCTTTGGCATTGCCTTTCTTTGGGATTGGAATGAAAACTGACCTTTTCCAGTCTGTGGCCACTGCTGATTTTCCAAATTTGCTGGCATATTAAATACAGCACTTTCACAGAATCACCTTTTAGGATTTGAAAAAGCTCAACTGGAATTCCATCACCTCCACTAGCTTTGTTCATAGTGATGCTTCCTAAGGCCCACTTGACTTCTCATTCCAGGATGTCTGGCTCTAGGTGAGTGATCACGCCATCGTGATTATCTGAGTCGTGAAGCTCTTTTTTGTACAGTTCTTCTGTGTATTCTTGCCACCTCTTCTTAATATCTTTTGCTTCTGTTAGGTCCTTACCATTTCTGTCCTTTATTGTGCCCATCTTTGCATGAAATGTTCCCTTGGTAGCTCTAATTTTCTTGAAGAAATCTCTAGTCTTTCCCATTCTATTGTTTTCCTCTGTTTCTTTGCATTGATCACTGAGGAAGGCTTTCTTATCTCTCCTTGCTATTCTTATATGTTGAGATATATATATATATAAATTCTCTATGATATACACAAAGGAAACAGTGACAGACTATTTTCTTGGGCTCCAAAATCACTGCAGCTGGTGACAGCAGCCATGAAATTAAAAGATGTTTGCTCCTTGGAAGAAAAGCTATGACAAACCTAGACAGCATATTAAGAAGCAGAGACATTACTTTGCCAACAAAGATCCATCTAGTCAAAGCTATGGTTTTTCCAGTAGTCATGTACAGCTGTGAGAGTTGGCTAAGCACTGAAGAATTGATGCTTTTGAACTATGGTGTTGGAGAAGACTCTTGAGAGTCCCTTGGACCTCAAGGAGATCAAACAGTCAATCCTATAAGAAATCAATCCTTAATATTCATTGGAAGGACTGATGCTGAAGCTCCAATACTTTGGCCACCTGATGCGAAGAGCTGACTCATTAGAAAAGACCCTGATTCTGGGAAAGATTGAGGGCAGGAGGAAAAGGGGATGACAGAGGATGAGATGGTTGGATGGCATCACCAACTCAATGGTCCTGAGTTTGAGCAAGCTCCGGGAAATGGTAAAGGACAGGAAAGCCTTGTGTGCTGCAGTCCGTGGGCTCGCAAAGAATCAGACACAACTGAGTGACTGAACAGCAACAATGATATATATGAAAGCTGTTAAGGGAGTAAATCCTGAGTTTTCATCACAAAGAAAAAAAGTTTCTTGCTATTTCTTTTGTATCTATTCGAGATGATGTGTGTTCCCTAAACTTACTGTGATAGTCACTTCATGATGCATGTAGACTAAATCAGGTACACCTAACACTTACACAGTGGTAAATGTCAGTTATACCGCAACAAAACTGGAAGAAAAAAATAAATTGCAACCCATACCCACCTCCTGCACACAAAATCTCCTTTATCCTGCTCTTTTTCCAAAGCATCTATCATTTTCTATATATTTTATCATGTATTTATTTTGTCTATTATAGACTGTCTTTCTCCTCTTACTAGAACAAATTTCCACTAGGGCAGGGATCTTTGTTTTATGCACAGTGTATCCCAAGCAGCCAGAATAGACACTAGCACATAAATTACTTATTAAGTGAATTAACAAATGTCACACATATATAACTATATCTATTGAAAAGTTTCCTAAAGTTAGAATTGCTGAGTCAAAGAGCATTGGCATTAAAATTTTCCATAGATATTGTTAAGTTGTTCTTCAGGTGGCTTTATTAGCTTATATCCCCATCAACAATGTACAAAGCTATCTGTTTCCTCAAACACCAAATATGTTGTCAAACTTTTTGTTCTTGGCAAATTGGGTACATGAAAAAATGATACTATCATAAATTTTTTTAATATCTCATAGTATCAGTAAAGTTAAGTGTATCTTCATGTTATAGAGCCATTTGTTCTTATTTTCTGTGAACTACCTATTCTTGCTCTTTGCTAATTCCTTGGGGCTGCTAACCCTTTAATTATTGATACATACATTATATATTTACATATATTATATGTTTATATAAAATAATACAGGCGCCCTGGAAACGTTTGTCAGTTTATTATAAAAGTAAATGTGTTTTGCCATATAATCCAGCAATTGCGCTCCTGGACAGAGAGACAGGCTTATGTTCACACAAAATCCACACATGAATTGTTTGTAACGACTTTATTTGTAATCGCCAAAAATCAAAGAGTGAAAGACGCCAAACCCAAAAGGTGACAGTATGATTCCATGTAAGGGACATTCGTTAAACGATAACGTGATAGAAATGAAGAACAGATGAGTGATTGCCTGGGCTCTGAGCTGGGGAGAGTGGGGCAAGAGGGAGGCAGCTGTGAGCATGAAACAATAACATGAAAGTCCCCTGTGGTGCTGTTCCTGGTCGCATATACACAAAACACAAAATGTGCGGTAAGACTCTATGTTAGTAAACACACGCGCACAACAGAAACTCCTAAGATATTTAAAAATAAGACAGAACAAAGTGAAAACCCTGGCAACTTTCACCACATAGATATCTTATACTACCATGTAAGAACAAAGTAGTAACGCCTCATCCACATCTTACATTGCAAATACATTTTCCAGCTTGCTGTTTGTCTTATAACTTTGTTTATGGTGTTTTAATGACAAAAAAGTTATTTTTGTGCGTTTATTTTATTAATCTTTCCTTGAGCAGCTTTAGAAGTTTCTGCCAGACTTAGAAAGGCCTTTCTGTGGTAAATTGTTTTAAAATGTCACCATGTTTTCCTGTAGCACTTTTATGACATCAGTTATCATATATTTAAATCTTGAATGCATTTGATGCACAAAATGAAGCAGGGTTGTGATTGTATGCAGTGTGTGTATATGTATGTGTGTGTGTATGTGTTAACAAATGGCTACCCAATTATCTTATTGTTATTTATAGAATAAACAACCATTGCCCATCAGATATAATGTACATCTTTATAATATACTACATTCTTACCATATAAGTATCAGACATTTCTAGACTTACTCTCTGTATCACTAATTTATTTATTCATAGAACCAGCATCCTAATATCTAAATTATTATAATTTTATGTAATGCTTTAATGTTTAATAGTTCTCTTCCCTTCTCTTTGTACTTCTTTTTCAGAATTTTCAGAACATTTTAATATGAACTTTAAAATCTAGTCCTTGCCACTAAAAAAATTTTTTTCAAGAAAGGGAGAGGACTATCAGCAGCATCAATTTATACTATTTTCATAATTAATAATCCCAGGATTTATTGAGATCACGTTAAATTCAGAGGATACCTGCTCTACTACCTACTAGCTTAGGCAGTCGGTAGGGAGGTAGGCTCAGTTTCCTTGTCAGTAAAAATGAAGACAATGATAGCGGCCATCACAGGGCTTTGGGATGATACATTACAGAGCACTGAACACTGTGTCTGGCATAAAAGTGTTCGGTGGGTGTTTGTGGTTATTATTCCTCCTTGTTCCCAGGAGCTTTTGTAAATCTCTTCAACTAAAAACCTTCCCACACAAATCGTTTGTTGCTTGCCTATTCGGCTGTGATTGCACAGGGACAGGAACCATGTGTTATTCCCCTTTCACACTAGTTAGAATGCTGTCCCTGCTCTGTTTCCTCACGGCCTCTCACCCCTACATCATGGCTCTTTTCAATCTCTGGTCCTTCCCAGTTGCTTCATATCCATCCTGATGTTCCATGTTGCCCTCTCACTGTTTAGACCCCCTCTCTTACCTTCACCTGACCTGCTTAAATTGGTCTTTGAAGCTCACAGCTTCAAAAACCCTCCCATCCCCTCATCCTACTCCCTCCTTCTCTGCCCAATTAAGTCTATTCCCTGAGCTGAGGATCCCAGTTGACTTTCCTGGCTACATAGTAAGTCATAAATGATGTGATGGTGCTTAGGTTCAATGCTGTAATCCACAAGCAGCTTAAATCAAATGTATTTCTGATTGATATAATGTACCGAGCAGTTTTCTGAAGTCATCTTAGTTTTTCTATTAGAATATAATTGCTTCACAATGTTTTATTAGTTTCTGCTACACAATGAAACGAATCAGTGATATGTATACATTTAGCTAAAACTCTTGTAGCTAAAATTATTGAGCTCCAACTGACCTGCCACCCAACCCACCTACTACTTCCTTTTTACTCCTCATCCTCTTGAAGCAGTTTTTCTGGAAGTTGAAATGCATTCAGTCATATATCTTTCTCTTCCTCTTTTCAAAGAGATCGTTCAGTTCAGTTCAGTTCAGTTCAGTCGCTCAGTCGTGTCCGACTCTCCGCGACCCCATGAATCACAGCACGCCAGGCCTCCCTGTCCATCACCAACTCCCGGTCAAACTCATGTCCACAGAGTCCGTGATGCCATCCAGCCATCTCATTCTCGGTCATCCCCTTCTCCTCCCGCCCCCAACCTTTCCTAGCATCAGAGTCTTTTCCAGTGAGTCAACTCGTCGCATGAGGTGGCCAAAGTATTGCAGTTTCAGCTTTAGCATCAGTCCCTCGTTACCACTTGCCTAAAGGGTTTTTGATGAGCACTCGAATTAAAACTATAGAAGGGAAACTCTACAACTCTGAGGGAGCTGTATGCTCAAAGTTCAGTTCTAACAAAAAGATAAGCTTGGGTTTTTCAAGTCAAGACACTTCCCCTGGTTCCTGACATCCAGATATAGCTTCAAAAGTGGGACTTCCCGGGACAGAGTTTCCAGCATTCAGAGGTTTCAGGAATTGTTAATAATTTTCCAGATCCAAGCCAGAGTCCAAAGCTGAGATGCCCACCTCTGTCCTCAAATACTGCAGACCCCACAGTAATCCCTGCTGACAGAGCTACTCCTGAGGGGGACCCAGCTCTATTCTGCAAGCCATCTTCACAAATTTTATTTTCCAACTCCCTTGTTGTGTCATAAGAGAGGAATTTCAGGGAGGGGAGTGACAGCAGTGTCAGTATCTTAAGCTCACACCTTACTGTGCTTTTATTACACTTTCTAGTCACATCTGAATAACTCACTGCAGGAAAGAAATGCTCTGGCTCTGAGGACTACGATATGGAGTTACTTCCTCTCCAGCGCTCACTTCTCCTTCTCATGGGTGGACCTCTCTCCAATATCATGTCCTCCACGCTCCTCACTTCACACCTCAGTTTCCAGAACAGCCTCCTCACCGCCTTTCCTCCTTCCTTCTTCCCACGTGACTCCATCCCACACATAGCAGTCAGAATCATCTTCCAAGAAACCCATTTACATCATAAAACGAACTTAGTTACTCCTGCTCCTCTCTCCCTCCCAACACTCCAGGCTCAGTCTGAGTTCCATCTCCTCCCTGAAACGGTGGCCTCATCCCTTGCTCTTCAAAGCTCCCAAAACCAGGACTGATATTCCTGGCCATGAGTATTCACTCCCAGAGTATACTCTGATTGGGTCCCATCCCTTCTAAGCCCTTCTGATACCTGTGCGGTAGCATTCCTGTCTACAGTATTTATTGCTTCTATCATTCAGCTGGGTACTTTATCATAAACTGTATCAGTTCAGTTCAGTTCAGTCGCTCAGTTGTGTCTGACTCTTTGCGACCCCACGAATCACAGCACGCCAGGCCTCCCTGTCCATCACCAACTCCCAGAGTTCACTCAAACTCATGTCCATTAAGTCGGTGATGCCACCCAGCCATCTCATTCTCGGTCGTCCCTGTCTCCTCCCACCCCCAATCCCTCCCAGCATCAGACTCTTTTCCAGTGAGTCAACTTGTCGCATGAGGTGGCCAAAGTATTGGAGTTTCAGCTTTAGCATCAGTCCTTCCAATGAACATCCAGGATTGATCTCCTTTAGAATGGACTGGTTGGATCTCCTTGCAGTCCAAGGGACTCTCAAGAGTCTTCTCCAGCACCACAGTTCAAAAGCATCAATTCTTCAGCAATCAGCTTTCTTCACAGTCCAACTCTCACATCCATACGTGACCACGGGAGAAACCATAGCCTTGACTAGACAGACCTTGGTTGGCAAAGTAATGTCTCTGCTTTTTAATATGCTATCTAGATTGGTCATAACTTCTCTTCCAAGGAGCAAGCGTCTTTTAATTTCCTGGCTGCAATCAGCATCTGCAGTATCCTGTTCTTATTTAACTATCCACAATGGGCATACATTTTGACTGTTTTACTAGATTATGTACTCCCCGAGGGGAATCACTCTTTCGAGCTCCATCACCATGAACTAGCCCAGAGGCACATGCAGAAGTGGCCCTTAGAGAACATTTGCTGAAGGAGTCAGTGGATGAGGTAAATAATTAATAGTAAAAACACTGCCCCCACCCATAATCATGTCACCTAGCAGTTTTAGATCCCCTTGCGCTGCCTAAGGGGCTTCCTAGGTGGCTCAGATGGTAAAGTACCTGCCTGCAATGCGGGAAACTTGGGTTCAATCCGTGGGTCAGTAAGATCCCCTGGAGAAGGGAATGACAACCCACTCCAGTATTCTTGCCTGGAGGATCCCATGGACAGAGGAGCCTAGTGGGCTACAGTCCATGGGATCGCAAAGAGTCAGACTCAACTGAGCAGCCTAGGGCTACCCAGCCTGCCAAGTCACTTCACCTCTGTTCCTACCTCTCCCTCTTCTGATTATTATTCCCTAATATGCATACCCCTCCTGGCTGTCTTCTTCACAAATTTGAAAAGAAGCCCCTCGGGGTGCACCCATGTGAGACTCCACCAGCTTTACTGTGCAGGACTCGTCCCAATGGTGCGTGCCTGCTCAGTCACGCAGACATGTCCCACTCTGTGACCCCATGGACTGTAGCCCACCAGGCTCCTCTGTCCATGGGATTTCCCAGGCAAGAATACTGGAGTAGGTTGCCATTTCCTTCTCCAGGGGATCTTCCCGACCCAGGGAGGGATTGAACACATGTCTCTTGCATCTCCTGCACTGGCAGGCAGATTCTCTACCACTGCACCACCTGGGAGTCCCTCTTCCAGGTGGTATCTGAAAGTTATTTCTCTGAGACTTTAAATTGACAAGACTCCAACAAATCAGATTTCTGGGCAAAACATAGATGCCAAGGAAAAAAATCACAACTTCACAGTTGACACGCTTATCAACAACATATTAATTTTAGCTAAAAAAAAGACCATGGAGTCAGTCACCTTTTTAAAAAACTGAAAATAGTCTCTCCCTATCCCCAACCCTCCAATCCGCTTTCTAACCTTCTCTGCTTTGTTCTATATCACTCATCTCTTCCCAACAAGTTTGTAATATACGTGTTTAATCTCATTACAATTCATTATCTGTCTGCCCCAAATAGTCTATAAGCCTCACAACGACAGGGAATTTGTGTAATTCAAGATGCACAAAATATAAAGTTCATCATCTTAACTGCTCTAAAGTGAACAGTGCAGTGAAAGTGAAGTCGCTCAGTCGTGTCCGACTCTGCGACCCCGTGGACTGTGGCCCACAGGCTCCTCCATCCATGGTATTTTCCAGGCAAGAGTACTGGAGTGGGGTGCCATTTTCTTCTCCAGGGGATCTTCCCAACCCAGGGATCAAACCCGGGTCTCCCACATTGTGGGCAGATGCTTTTACACTGTGGTGCAACCAGCCATGCACAGAACTCATTTCAGCTTCACCACCTGAAACTCTGTACCCACAACCACTCCCCTTTTGCTCTTCCCTCCATCCCCTGGCAACCACCATTCTACCTTCAGCCCCTATGGATTTGACCACTCTAGACACCTCATATAAGGGGAATGATACAGTGGATGTCTTTCTGTGACTGGTCTATTTCACTTAGCGTAACATCTTCAAGGTACATCCATGTTCCAGCTTGTGTTAGAATTTCCTTCCTTTTTTAAAGCTGAATAGTATTCCACTGTATACATAGACTACATTTTGTTTATCCATTCGTCCATTGATGGACAACACATGAGGGACTTCCACCTTTGGGCTATTGTGACTAATGCTGCTATGAACATGGCCGCACAAATATCATTTTGAGATCCTTCTTTCAATTCTTTTGGATACATACCCAGAAGCAGAATTGTTGAATCATATGCTAATTGAAAAGATATATATTTCCAGGTAATATAATATATAAAAGGAAAACTCCCACATGGGGAGTTTTGGGGGTGGTTAACACCAAAGCTATGATGTTAACATGGTTAACCATACATGGTTATGGTTATATATGGTTAATACCAGGCTATGGTCATTTAGGGCTTCCCTTGTGGCTCAGCTGGTAAAGAATCTGCCTGGAATGCGGGAGACCTGGGTTCGATCCCTGGGTTGGGAAGATCCCCTGGAGAGAGGAAAGGCTACCCACTCCAGTATTCTGGCCTGGAGAATTCCATGGACGGTATAATCCATGTGTTGCAAAGAGTCAGACACGACTGAGCAACTTTCACAATTCAATATAAGTCTTTTCTATTTGTTTGCTTGTTTATCCACCTTCTCTACCAGAAATGTGAGCTCCAAGTGAGCAAGATCCTTATCTGTCTTGTTTACCAAAGGCCCAGAACAATGACTAACACAATAAAGGCTTCAATAAATATTTTTGAGTGAACAAATTCTGTTAAATAGTTAATAATCACCTTCTGTAGCCACTGCACTCACTACTGCACATCCTGATATAAATATGACATACTTTCTTCTCTCACAGTTTAATTGGGAGATGGTTTATAAGCAAATCATTAAATACAGTGTGTGCTGCAGAATAAATAAGTATGTAAAAATAATACAAAGAAAGAAGTTATTCTAAGTCTATTTGGAGGCAGAGATCAAGGAAGGCTTTCATAGATAAGTGCTCCTTACAAGGTTTTGAAGGTTAACTGGAGTTTCCCTAGAAGAAAAAGAAGGAAATGACATTATATGTTTAGAGGATAGCAGGTTAATGCCACCAGGGCAGGACACATAAGGGTGTACTATGGACACGACAATTAATTTTGTGAAGCTAGATGTAAAATTAAAGGGAGAGGATGGCAGGAGAGGAGTCCAGTGCAGGGACAGATCATAGAGGCTTATTAAAACATCATGTTTCTATGTGATCCATAGGCAGTCAGAGCTACCAAAAGGCTGTCCACAGAAAGTGACATGGTGAGATAATCATTTTAGGGAGTGGACACGGCTCTGGTGTAGCAGGAAGCCGGCCAGGAGAATCAGAGCTTCCTGGAACCCCCAGCATGGGCATGGAACCAAGCAAGCTGCATTCACATTTATAAAGGCTGGAATGGGCTGCTAGACTGGCGCTAGATCCAAATTTGCACCAATTCAGCAAATTCAGAGTCTGAATCTCTATTCTAGCACTTTAAAAGGAATTTCGTCAGAGTTCTAGTCATTTGGGTTTTAGAACAGCTACTTGGGTTAGGATAGTTATATTTGATGTGGAATAATTAGCCATTGGACCCTTGGTTTTCACGTTCTACATCCCAAATTCCTTTTTATCTATGTCATTAGGCTACCCTATACTTTTGTTGGCTGACTAGTAATAAAGAGGGTGTCTATTAAGTTGGGGCTAGTTCATGTGATTTGAATGAGTATATTCTGTGTGGCAGGAGGAGAACTGGCCACTTCAGCCCAGATCGCAGACTGCCTTCTCTTGGGTCCAGACTGCATGTGTGTGTCTGTGTGTTCTGTCACTCAGGCACGTCCAAATCTTTGCAACTCCATGGACTGCAGCACGCCAGACTACCTTGTCCTTCACTGTCTCTCAGGTGTCCAGACTGCACAGGGGGAAAACAAGGTCACTTCAAACAGTTTGAGGTTTCATAAGATGACAGCCTGAAATCAGCTTAAAATTTGCCTCCTCTAGTAGCTCGGTCTCCACTGGGCCTCTGTCCATCCGACACGTCATCCTTACTCTACATGGATCCATCATCAGGTCCCATGTTGCCTAAGAACACAACATATTCCACACTGTAGTAGTTTCTTAGGGCAGCTGGAATAAAGTACCACAAACCAGGTGACTTAGAACAACAGAAATGTACCGTCTACAGTTCTGGAGGCTGACACCAAAGTGTCAACAGGGCCACATTACTGCTGAAACCTGCAGGTAGGAAATTCTATCTGTTTCTCTCCTGGCTTCTGGTCGTTTCCGGGCAATCACTGGCAATTTGGCTCGTTGTTGCTGCTGTTGTTTAGTTGCTCAGTTGTGTCACCCTCTTTGCGACCCCATGGACTGCAGCCCACGAGGCTCCTCTGTCCATGGAATTTCCCAGGCAAGAATCCTGGAGCAGGTTGCCATTTCCTCCTCTGGGGGGGTCTTCCCAACCCAGGGATCGAACCCACATCTCCACGCCTCCAAAACTGAAAGCAGATTCTTTACCGCTGAGCCATAGGCAACCGTGTAATTCCAACCTCTGCCTCCATTGTTACGTGGCATCCTCCATGTGTATCTCTGTTTTCCTGCAGCCAGAAAGATACAGTCATATTGGATTTAGAGGCTACTCTATCCAGTGTCACTCCATCTTAACTAATTAATCTGCAGTGACCTTATTTCCAAGTAAGATCACATTCTGAGGTACTGGGAGTTAGGATTCCAAAATACCTTTAGGGGGAGAGGAGGGGACACAATTCACTTCTAACACTCCTCTTCCCGTGGCTGCTTACCTGCATTGTTTAGTCCAGAGCTGAGAATGTGACAGTGAATGCTAGTTACCAATGTGAATTAAGTCACCAGGCCATCTGCCCATCTGCAAAAGAGCATGGTAGCACTGTGACGACTTTGTGCCAACACACCAAACAGCTTCACTTTCAAGATGACTAAGGAAAACGCTGAGTGGGATTTGATCAAAGTTGTGGTCATGCTGACTGTTTAAAAAAATCGGAGTGAGAATGTTTCAGGGTCACTTCTGACATGAATGCAACATTGAACCTTAACAAAATATAGATTTGTGGGGATGTTCTTACATGAGTCTGTGCTGCCATGTCATTTTAGGCCATTCAAAAGCAGAGTATGACTTTCAATCACGGCATCACCATAATTAGTCATGGCAACATTTCCTTCAAGTTGCCCTTGAGGGTTGTAGAATATCAGGCTGCCACCGCTGCAATTAGACTAACGGCTGGCAAAGAGCCAAATGAGGGAGGTGGGGGAGAATTATACTACCAAATCAAATATGGGTTTGTTTTGAATTAAGCATTCAAACTTCTGGTAGAGAAATCTGCTCTGATTACACCCTGCCATTTGTATAAGTAAAATATGTTAAAAGAAAAATATATATTGAAGACCCTTTTAGCCTTTAACAGATGTCAGAGTTCTTTCTCAATAGGGTCTTTCCAGTGGGATCCATTGGACTCAAATTAATGATTGAGGGTGCTGACCTTGTGCCAGAGAAGGGTCCCTGAGAGCAACCAGGAAGACAAGGTTTGTGTGCCCCTCATTTCATTCCGTCCAAGCAAACAGTTGGCAAGAGGAGACATTTCCTATTGCCTGGGCAACGTTTTAATCACTGTTTAAATATTTGCCATCCTGTCTTTGTTTTGGTTAGAATTGCAGAGTTAATGCAATACAGATTTGTACCTTCTGCTGAGTGAAATATAGATTTCATCTTACGAACTAGAGCTATGTTCATTGGAAATAGCTTCCCCCGCCCTACCTGCGCTACCTGTCTTTCATTTTATGCATCAGATTAATCGTTTTATATCTGCACAACGCCTTCAGGTTAGCAACAAATTGCCACATTAAGTCTCAGCAAACCTGGCCCTATGTATGACTCATTGCAAAATGTTAAGGATCTCAAGTCAATCTCTCTGAGTACCAGCCCAGAAAAATGAGTCCCAGGCAAGAGCCGCACCATCTGATGGACATTCTGGGATCAAGGTAAAATGAGTTTCTGGCCTCAGGATAGTTTCTGATGGACAATTGGTTTGTGCCAAGCACTCTTTTTACTAACAAAATGCCATAAAGTTTCAGCTGGCTCCAGGCTAACCTGGCCCCTGCGTAACTTGATTTCTTCAAACCTCACTAGCCAGGGTGTTCTTAAAGGGTCATATTAACAGTAATAACTCAAATTTCACTGGTTCTTGCTCCCAGCTGCTGATGGAAGGCCTCTGGCTCCTTTTATATTTTTATTTTTGGCAGAATATCGAGTAAAAGTACCCTTTCTGTTTAATATACAGTCAACTCTCTCTAGGCAACTCTTTATAAATCCAGTGGGAGCTGGACAAAAAGGGGTATAAATGACTGACATCATACTCACCCCTCCTCCTCTTTGATAACCTAGATTCAGTTCTTGGGTGAAATTCATTTGTCTGGCTCCTTCTCCCTTCAGGATCAGCACCCTCTCAAATGTCTCCTCAATCCTAACCAGAGAAGAGGCTCTTCCACAAGAACTGTCAGATATGCTGGATTCCCAGCTTTGAATCTCACTCAGACTCTACCTGGGACCCCCCCCCCCACCCCAGACCAGAATAATCACTTACTCCTCTGGGAAAAACTTGATGGAAATTGAAAGGTTTGGGGTTTCTTACTCCAACAGTTGCAGACAGTAAAGTATAAAAAAACATATGTTTGATGGCATTAGGAAGTTAAAATGATGGTAATTATCAGGACAGAACCCAGGAGAAATCACAAGATAGAAAATGAAAGAGGAGAGCCCTACAACAGCACCAGTTTACTGCCATGTTTACTGTCAGGGTTTCCAGGCCCTGACAGAGAAAGTGGGATGTAGTCTAACAGACACCCTATAGTGAAGAGATACAGCTAAGAGTTTCCAAAGACCAACATGGCTAAAGTTGATTGGCTAGTAGGAGAAGAAAGAGTTGCAGGGCAAGAAAACTGGACATCCATAGGGAGTCCCCCTTGAGGATTCAGCAGAATACTAATCAGGGCATACATGGGAAGAAACTAGCAGAGGCCAGAGAAGAACTAACTGAAAGAATTACAAAGAACGTTCCTGGAGCTCATGAAAGGACAGGAAAAGTAATCCCCCCACCAGACTGAACAACCTCATAATTTACAAAGAACTGAATTGAGTAATCAGAAAGTTCTTGCTTCAGTGTGTGTTAGTTGCTCAGTTGTGTCCAACTCTTTGTGACCGCAAGGACTGTAGCCCCCCAGACTCTGTCCATGAAATTCTCCGGGCAAGAATACTGGAGTGGGCAGTCATTCCCTTCTTCAGGGGATCTTCCCAACCCAGGGATCGAGCCGAAGCCTCCTGCACTGCAAGCAGATTCTTTACCATCTGAGCCTTCAGGGAAGCCCTTCTTGCCTCAGCAGTGGGAAACAATAGCTCCCAGACTAAACAGTGTTTCACTCCCACCTCACAAATATTAACGGTAAGATTTCAAAGGATCAAAAAATTCTTAAGTAACTTAACTACATCTAAGCCCAGAACAGAGTTCAAGATATTTATAAGATTAAAAATAACCAGAACTCAACAGATGAGTTCATGAATATGTAGAATTTATATAGCTGCCACTCTATCAAAAATTATTGGACATGCAAAGAAACAGGAAAATATTGAGGAAAGAAAAATCAACCAATAAAAACCAACCGAAAAACACACAGATGTTAAAATCAACAGACAAGAGCATTTTAAAAGATATTTTAATTGTATTTCATATATTCAGAAAGTTGATAGGGGGGAATATATTACCAAAAAAATAAGAAGACTCAAATCAAAGTTCTAGAGATGAAAACACCACTGTAAGGAAGTAATAGCAGAAAAGACATTGCAGGGAAAAAATCACTAAAATAAGTAAATACAAAGAGGAAAAAGACTAAAATACAGTTAACAGAGTGTTAGCTATAGTACAACTTCAAACAGTCTAATATACCTGTACAATATATAACTGGAGTCCCCACTACATTCAGAGATTTAAAACCCTCTCAATAATTGATTAAATAATTACAGAGAAAATCAGTAAGGATATAGAAATTTGAAAAATACTGCCACCATCTTGATCTAATTGATATTTATGGAACACTCCATTCAACAACAGAAAACACACTTTTTCTTCAACCTCACACTGACCATTACCACGATAAGAAGTCTCAGTTGAAAAAGATGCAGGTCACACAAAACACAATCTTTGACCTCCCAAATATTTAGAAACCAAATAAAATGCTTTTAAATAACCCATAAATCAAAACATAATCAAAAGGGAAATTGGAAAGTACATTAAATGAATGAAAATGAATATAAATATGCAATCAATGCAAAGAAATAGAGGAAAACAACAGATTAGGAAAAACAAGAGATCTCTTCAACAAAATTAGAGATACCAAGGGAACATTTCGTGCAAAGATGGGCTCGATAAAGGACAGAAATGGTGTGGACCTAACAGAAGCAGAAGATATTAAGAAGAGGTGGCAAGAATACACAGAAGAACTGTACAAAAAAGATCTTCATGACCAAGATAATCACAACGGCATGATCACTCACCTAGAGCCAGACATAAGTCAAGTGGGCTCTAGAAAGCATCACTAGCAACAAAGCCAGTGGAGGTGATGGAATTCCAGTTGAGCTGTTTCAAATCCTGAAAGATGATGCTGTGAAAGTGCTGCACGCAATATGCCAGCAAATTTGGAAAACTCAGCAGTGGCCACAGGACTGGAAAAGGTCAGTCTTCATTCCAATCCCAAAGAAAGGCAATGCCAAAGAATGCTCAAACTACCACACAATTGCACTCATCTCACACACTAGTAAAGTCATGCTCAAAATTCTCCAAGCCAGGCTTCAGCAATATGTGAACCATGAACTCCCAGATGTTCAAGCAGGTTTTAGAAAAGGCAGAGGAACCAGAGATCAAATTGCCAACATCTGTTGGATCATGGAGAAAGCAAGAGAGTTCCAGAAAAACATCTATTTCTGCTTCATTGACTATGCCAAAGCCTTTGACTGTGTGGATCACAATAAACTGGGGAAAATTCTGAAAAAGATGGGAATACCAGACCACCTGACCTGCCTCTTGAGAAACCTGTATGCAGGTCAGGAAGCAACAGTTAGAACTGGATATGGAACAACAGACTGGTTCCAAATAGGAAAAGGAGTACGTCAAGGTTGTATATTGTCACCCTGCTTATTTAACTTCTATGCAGAGTACATCATGAGGAACGCTGGGCTGGAAGAAGCACAAGCTGGAATCAAGATTGCTGGGAGAAATATCAATAACCTCAGATATGCAGATGACACCACCCTTCTGGCAGAAAGTGAAGAGGAACTCAAAAGCCTCTTGATGAAAGTGAAAGAGGAAAGTGAAAAGGTTGGCTTGAAGCTTAACATTCAGAAAACAAAGATCATGGCATCTGGTCCCATCACTTCATGGGAAATAGATGGAAAAACAGTGGAAACAGTGTCAGACTTTATTTTGGGGGGCTCCAAAATCACTGCAGATGCTGATTGCAGCCATGAAATTAAAAGACACTTAGTCCTTGGAAGGAAAGTTATGACCAACCTAGATAGCATATTAAAAAGCAGAGACATTACTTTGCCAACCAAGGTCCATCTAGTCAAGGCTATGGTTTTTCCCGTGGTCATGTATGGATGTGAGAGTTGGACTGTGAAGAAAGCTGATTGCTGAAGAATTGATGCTTTTGAACTATGGTGCTGGAGAAGACTCTTGAGAGTCCCTTGGACTACAAGGAGTTCCAACCAGTCCATTCTAAAGGAGATTAATCCTGGGTGTTCATCGGAAGGACTGATGCTAAAGCTGAAACTCCAATACTTTGGCCACCTCATGTGACGAGTTGACTCACTGGAAAAGACTCTGATGCTGGGAAAGATTGGGGGCGGGAGGAGAAGGGGACGACAGAGAATGAGATGGCTGGATGGCATCACCAACTCAATGGACGTGAGTTTGAATGAACTCCAGGAGTTGGTGATGGACAGGGAGGCCTGGTGTGCTGTGATTCATGGGGTCGCAAAGAGTCGATCACGACTGAGTGACTGAACTGAACTGAACTGAATGCAATATATCAAAATCTGTGAGACCCTCCTAAAGCAACAATTTAAAGGAAAATATATAGTTCTAATGCCTACACTAAAAAGGGAACCAAATCAATAGCATAAAGCTTCCAATTAAAGAAACTAGCAAAGTAAACAAGTAAAAAAAAAAATCAGAGGAGAAATCAATGAAATAGTAAAAAAAAAAAAAATAGAGAAAATTAATGAAACCAAAAGAAGGCAAAAAATTGTCATAAAACTGACAAACCTCTGCCAAGATTAGTAAGAGAAAAAGAGAGAAGGCTCTTTTTATGATTATCATGAAGGAGAGAAGCAACATCATTACAGATTCTACAGATATCAAAAGCAAAAGAACAAAATATTGTTAAAAACCTTATGACAATAAATCTGATAACTTAAGTGAAATGGAAAAATCCCTTGAAAGACACAAATTACCACAACTCACACAAAATAAATAGGTTACTTAAATAGTCCTTTATTTCTAAAAATGTTAAATTCATAGTTAAAACTCTTCCTACAAAGACAATTTCAGACCCAAAGACTTCAGCAGTGAAAGTGAAAGTCACTCAGTCATGTCCAGCTGTTTGTGACCCCATGGACTATACAGTCCATGGAATTCTCCAGGCCAGAATACTGGAGTGGGTAGCCTTTCCTATCTCCAAGGGATCTTCCCAATCCAGGGATCGAACCCAGGTCTCCTGCATTGCAGGCGAATTCTTTACCAACCGAGCTATGAGGAAACAAAACATATAAGGGAGAAATAATACAATTTTTACACAAACTCTTCCAGAAGATTAAAGAAGAGGAACTATTTTCCAATTCATTCTGCAAGGCTATCATTATACTAGTAACAAAACAACTAAAGACATTACAAGAAAAGAAAACCATAGTCCAATATTCCTCATAAATATAGATGCAAAAATTCAAAACACAATTTTAGCAAATCAGATTCAACAATATATCAAAAGCATAAGAAATCATAACCAAGTGCAGTTTGTCCCAGGAACGCAAGGCTGATTAAACCTTCAAAAATCAATCAACTTAATTCACAATATTAACAAACAAAAATAAAAGCCATTTATCATTTCAATATATGTATAAAAAGGATATGGCAAAATCCAACCAACATTCTGATTGAAAAAAAAAAAACTAAGCAAACTAGGAATAGAAGGGAACTTCTTCAAATGGACAAAGGATATCTACAAAAAAAAAACCTAGAGTCAACATCACACTTCCTCTAAGATCAAGAACAAGACAAAAATGTCTATTTTTACTGCTTTTATTCAACACTATAATGAAGGATATAATGAGTACAATAAGGCAAGAAATAAGAATTAGAGACATAAATATTAGAAAGCAAGAAGTAAAAGGAAGAAGATGACATGACTATCTGTGTGGAAAATTTGATGGAATATACAAAGAAGCTACTAGAACTAAAAAGTGAGCTAACACAGCAAGGTTGCAGCATTATGATACAATGTACAAAAAATAATCGTATTTCTACATACAAGCAATAAACAATCAGAATATAAAAAATTCTAAAAACCACCATGCATAATAACATCAAAAAATACAGAATACTTAGGAAAATAAGAAAATATTACTAAAGAATTTAAGATCAAAATAAATGAAGAGCTGTATCTTGTTCATGGATTGGATGAGAATATTAAAGGGGAAAAAAATCATCTGAGAAGTCAGCTGTATGGAATACAGCTCCCTGAATTCCTTAACAGAGAAGTTAAACAGCAGAACTGCTAGATTACAATCCCCCATTTTGGAGAAAACTGCAAATCCCCATCCTTAGATTTAACCCTTTTTGGAAGCCCACTCCATGACCACACTATTAAAATATGTCAAATGGAAGAAAAGCAGGTGGATTTGTAAACATATATCAAGATAGGTCCTTTCAAAGAACTACATGTTTTGTACACTTTGGATCACTGAAACTTAATGTTTTATCTACAGATTGCTTTTGTGTTCAGGGTTTATTTTAGTCAGCAAATTTTTATTGATTTCAACAGATCAACTCATCAAGCAGTTCCCCAGTGCCTGTGCATGCCAGATTCTGCTTTAGACACAGGAAACAAAAATAAAGGTGTCATATTGAGACATGAGCACCCCAGCATTCAAGGAGCCAAACCCTTCGGTGACAACTGGGGCCAAGTGAGGACCTACTGAGGTGGTCCTAGTGGGAACTTCTCATCAGATCTCAAACTCAAAGGAACTTGGCAGGGTGGGGCAGGTCAGGAAATACACGTGCACACGTTATCAGAAGCCCCTCAGCTTCTAGACAGGCTGCGTGTGCCAGGTGTGCTCAGTCGCTCCGTTGTGTCTGGCTCCTTGCAACCCCATGGCCTGCCAGGCTCCTCTGTCCATGGAATTTCCCAGGCAGGAATACTGGAGTGGGTTGCCATTTCCTTCTCCAGGAGATCTTCCCAACCCAGGGATCGAACCCACGTCTCCTGCACTGCAGGGGGATTCTTAACCCTGAGCCACTGGAGAAGCCCCAAATAAACCAATACCTATCATCAGCTACATATGTGTTTATCATCCCTCGGGCTGCAGGCACTGATAGCTCTAGCAGGAACTTCTTCCCTTCTGAACCAGAGTCCCAGGACTAATGACAAATATGGGGCTACAGTTCTCTGCCAGGGTCAGACCGACAGCAGACGGCAGAGTTTCAGTGAAAGATTTGCTGATGTGAGTGTGCCCATCACACACTTTGATAGATGTGCACACGCACATCAGCCTTTTAGGGATAGGTTCCCTCTCTTCTATACCTCCAGCCACCGGCATCAGCCCAAGTCTGCATCAAACTGATGGCGGCGCTGCTGCAGAGCATGGCATGAAGCTAATCCAAGCAAAATACTCCAAGAGGGAAGTAGGGAGTGGGAGGCTTTCCCCCTGGGGTGCAGGAGTTAATGAAACAGTGGACACTATGCAGTCAACCTCTGATCACAGACTGGGGGGATGTATGCCCCTTTGCTGCTGCTGCTGCTAAGTCACTTCAGTCGTGTCCGACTCTGTGTGACCCCACAGATGGAAGCCCACCAGGCTCCCCCGTCCCTGGGATTCTCCAGGCAAGAACACTGGAGTGGGTTGCCATTTCCTTCTGCAATGTGTGAAAGTGGAAAGTGATAAGTGAAAGTGAAGTCGCTCAGTCGTGTCCGACCCTTAGCGACCCCACGGACTGCAGCCTACCAGGCTCCTCCATCCATGGGATTTTCTAGGCAAGAGTACTGGAGTGGCTTGCCATTGCCTTCTCCGGTATGCCCCTTTAGTGACTTAGCAATCCCACCCTGAGGACAAGTACTCTGCACACGGATGGCAGGACATGCTCATCAATGAACCTACTAGTTTGCAGGATTGGTGGTTTATACCATCACCAGAGTAATGACACTATGAGAAAACTACCCAGTTTGATACTGTCAGCCTTTCCTCTCCAACTGCAAGAGCAGACATCTCTCAATCTCCTCAGAAACAGAAAGAAAGCATGCCCGCCCCAAGGAACACCCAATAGTGCATATGGGAAAGATACAAGGCTTAGCTTATCCAGGGCTCTCTATTACAACCCACCCACACCCTCCCACCTGAATAGGCAAACAGCTACCTCTACTTTCATCCCCAAATAAGACTACAGCCCAATCACCCATGTGACACATCTCACTGCTAGGAAAGTAGAGTTCCCGCAGTTCTCTCAGGCTTTACCTTCTTATTCTTCAGAAGCTTGCAGGGAGCAGGAAACTGGGGGATCTCAATACCTCGGGAGTACTTATTTGCAGGGAACGGAGTAAACATGGGCGCGTATAAAGCATACGCGGGTATAAACTGTGTGCATGTAAAACCATCATGCTGTTAGAAGAGAACAAGTAAGAATTTGGGCACAAAAGACGAATTCTTAAACTTCACTTATTTTCATTAGGTTTCTGGGCTTTTCTTTATTCTTTATTCCTTTTTCTCTATTTTCTTCTCTACATGAACCAAGAAAGAGAATGGCATTGAAAACGTGTTTGTAAAGAGGCTTCTCTAATATTTGCACCTCCTTGGAGATGCAGCAGGAGGAGGAAGGAAGTTGGCTTACTTCATAAAAAGTCCAATATCTTTGTATATCGTGAGCAGATGTGAACGGTAATGGTGCCAGCATCCTCGACTAAGATACCACAAGTTTCCTCTGATGCAGTCAATCTTCCACCCCAACCCCACCCTCAACCAAAACAGACCTGAAACTGAGAAAGCCTAATTATCCCTGCGTTTAAAATTTTATTGGCAAGTCAGCCAGGGACTTTATTTCCTTCCTCAAAAAAATAAGAGCTTCTGAATTTATTTTGTGAAAAACTATAGTATCTTTTCAGTACCCCTGTAGTCTGTAGATGACCCCCAAACCACATAGAGGCGGTCATTACTACCGGAAAACTGCACTGTGACGCCTGTTAAGGGTGAATTGCTCTATTCATGTCTTTCTTTCCCTTCAATATGAAATGAAGATAAATAGTGACAGTGGCATTGTATTGGCTTGTTTAAACACTAGGCTCTCCTCTTAAAAATACTATGCTACTATGAAATATTTCTGACATGATTTTAAACCCCAGTGCATACCCTGCTAGCTCTGAACGCCAGAAGGTACTGTTGACTGCCAAGAGCCATTAATCAGAAGAAGGAATGGATGCACAGGGCTGAAAATGGTGTGGGGATTCTGCTGCTCTACAGACAGGCTTCCCTCCTCTGCCTCATTTCAGTCCAGGTCCCATCTGAGGACACAGAACCCCAAACAGAACACATTAACTTCCCTGCAATGGTGGGAGCCATGAGGAAATAGCTGGGCTCAGGGAGACCCTGTAGCATTCTGAATCCATCCTGATATAAGTGGGTGTCACCACAGCCTGTGGCTAACAGCAGAGGGCAGAAAGGGGCATAACCTGTACTTACACTGGTCTAAGACCAGGCAAGCTCCGGGGACCCTCCCAGGCCGTGCGCCGCAGCCCCAGACGCATCGTGTCCCTCTCAGCACGTGGGGCACATGCACAGCTTCACCAACGTGGCTGAAGTGGACATCCACCCAACAAGCCCGGGATGCTTTCCTGACAACTCTTTATTCTTTCATGACACCTGAAAGGCAGAGTAAAGGAAATGGTCTTAGAAGGTAAACAGGCTACTTTCATTTGTAGGCTTGATACTTTAGAATAAGTCTAAACTAAATTATTTCAAGGTCTTAGATTTAACTTGTTCCATCAGTAACCAAACATATTCAAGAGTTAGTGGGTGTAATGAACTGAAAACTAAGACAAAGATACTATCAACATTCAGACCACTTAGAGGGTGCAGAAAGAGAAAGCAATTAGAAAAATAACCAACCAAAATACAGTCAAACCATCCTTCCAACCTTTTTATTTTATACCTGGGGTAGGGCACAGGGAGAGGTGATGTTAGCTTCTGGTTTTTTGCTTGCAAAAGCACATTTCAGTTTTTGAGCCGGGCTGTGCCAGTTAGTGACATAATGTCCACATGGTAATATGATACAGTAAGCATAAACGCGGCGCACAGACCAGACTGCGGCCTGGGAAAGACAGGCTCTGTCCATATATCAACGGGAATGGCCTGGAACTCAGGGAGTGAGCATTTTGAAGCAATCGCACATGAATTCACCTTCAGGAGATTAGAGGCTGATGTCACCAGGAGAGTGAAGTCATCAGAAATGACCTAAACTAATGGGACGTTGCCAGAACAAAGCCGCACTGTGCAGACACACAGCTTAACTCCTTCTAGGCTTAAGAGTTCTCCTCCAAAGAGGTGTTTTTTGTTTTTTGGGGTTTTTTTTTTGGTAAATGCGAGGAGCTTTCAACAGATACACAAAGCCAGTACGGCTTTCACTCTCTTTAGCATTAGCTGGTGTTACTTGATGAAAGATGTTTGAAAAGAAATAGGTTCCCACTAACCAAATGTCCCAGAGGTAAGCCTCCATCTTTTCATCCCAGAGTTCTACCTTTTCTGTATAGATCCCCAGAGGAAGAGGACTAGCAGTCTTTCAATAAATAGCAACTGAATTGGAGGGAGTAGATTGCTAGCAATAATAGGATCCCAGAGTGGAATAGTTGGGCCCCCAGAATGGTAGTTCAACAACACTACACAAAACCATCCCTCTAAAAAAACAGCTGGCTGCTTGAGTTTGTAATTCTCAGTGGAGTCCTCCATTAACCAGTGAATAATGAGATGTTGGGCCATCCCTGCCTCCCTGGAGTTGCCTAGCATCCAGAAGCCATCCTTTTCCACTTGTGACCTTTATTCTTGAAACCCAGTGCCACGTGCTTATTTCACTCCTTCTGATATCATCTCTTGGTTACTGCTGCTGCTGCTGCTAAGTCACTTCAGTCGTGTCCGACTCTGTGTGACCCCATAGACGGAAGCCCACCAGGCTCCCCCCGTCCCTGGGATTCTCCAGGCAAGAACACTGGAGTGGGTTGCCATTTCCTTCTCTTGGTTACTAGAGATGTCATAAGTCCAATTATACCTTAAGTAATAGCAACATAACTTCAAAAGTTAAAAGTTAATCAGACACAGGAAATAAGGTCAGATAAATGAATCTCCTCCTAGGCAGTGGTCATATTGACAATGAATCATCAAAACAGGCTAGAGAATATCCTGCTGGAGGACTCAGAGGCAGGAAGTTGAACCTGGCCTTCACTTGGGGATGAACCTAGCTTTTGGAATCTAGAATCCATGATAAAATGGGATGGAGTGGACAAAAGCACCTTAACAGTGGAAAAGTACTCACTGAAGGATATTTTGATTTCATGATGGCCCTCTACAAAGCAAGGATAAAGAAGCAAAATCAAGAGGTATGACCTGAATGAGTAGGTATACTGGAAGGCTAGCTACATACATGGAGTGGTGGAAGTTACGCACAGAAAGCCTCCTGTCCCTAACCCTCTCTCTTCTTCCTAATGCCTGCCATATGCCTAAAAACCAAACAACCTGCCGTAAGTCTGTGCGTTTCACACTTTTCTCATTACTACCCATATAAAGAACACAAATTTTATAGCGCTCTTCAGTACTGTCTCCTACATGAACAATTGAAACAAAAATTTTGCAAAACCAATACTTTCCCTGTTGCCTAAGAAGTGCTCTGATATCTTCTACTCTGTTTAATTCTACTTCTTTTTTCAGTTCTGGTTTGATCCATGAGTTTAACTTAACAACCACTAATGGGTCAAAGTTCACAATTTGAATAATACTGAAATTTAAAGCCTTTTGGGGACATAACAGATAAAATATGAATTAAGGTGTTCAAGGTGGAAAATAGGATCCTTAGGAGGGAAACCCCACAATGCTTTAAGGCAAAGTAGAAGGCTAGGATCATTTCATGAATTACCTTGGGCTCCCAGTGGATACCCTCATCAGAGCCTATCAATCTTCTGACTACATAACTCCTCTATCAGTCAGTCAGTTCAGTCACTCAGTCATGTCCAACTCTTTGAGACCCCATGGACTGCAGCACGCCAGGCCTCCCTGTCCATCACCAACTCCCGGAGACTACTCAAATTTATGTCCATCGCATCTGTGATGCCATCCAACCATCTCATCCTCTGTCATCCCCTTCTCCTCCTGCCTTCAGTCTTGCCCAGCATCAGGGTTTTTTCCAATGAGTCAGTCTTCGCATCAGGTGGCCAAAGTATTGGAGTTTCAACTTCAACATCAGTCCTACCAATGAATATTCAGGACTGATTTCTTTTAGGATGGACTGGTTGGATCTCCTTGCAGCCCAAGGACTCTCAAGAGTCTTCTCCAACACCACAGTTCAAAAGCATCAATTCTCTGGCACTCAGCTTTGTTTATAGTCCAACTCTCACATCCATACATGACCATGGGAAAAACCATAGCCTTGACTAGACAGACCTTTGTTGGTAAAGTAATGTATCTGCTTTTTAATATGCTGTCTAGGTTGGTCATAACTTTTCTTCCAAAGAACAAGCGTTTTTTAATTTCATGACTGCAGTCACAATCTGCAGTGATTTTGGAGCCCCCCAAAATAAAGTCTGACACTGTTTCCACTGTTTCCCCATCTATTTGCCATGAAGTGATGGAACAAGATGCCATGATCTTCATTTTCTGAATGTTGAGTTTTAAGCCAACTTTTTCACTCTCCTCTTTCACTTTCATCAAAAGGCTCTTTAGTTCTTCATTTTCTGCCATAAGGGTGGTGTCATCTGGAAATCTGAGGTTATTGATATTTCTCCCAGAAATCTTGATTCCAGCCTGTGCTTCCTCCAGCCCAGCATTTTGCATGAAGTATTCTGCATATAAGTTAAATAAGCAGGGTTACAATATATAGCCTTGACATACTCCTTTCCCAATTTGGAACCAGTCTGTTGTCCCATGTCCAGTTTTAACTATTGCTTCTTGAACTGCAGATTTCTCAGGAGGCAGGTCAAGTGGTCTGGTATTCCCTTCTTCCATCTCTTGAAGAATTTCCACAGTTTGTTGTTATCCACACAGTCAAAGGCTTTGGCATAGTTAATAATGCAAAAGTAGATGTTTTTATGGAATTCTCTTGCTTTTTCGATGATCCAACTCCTCTATCACCCATTCCCAAACTTATCCACAATCACAGCAAGATAACACACCCTCCTGGATAGAACTATTGGAAATCATTAGGCATTATTTATCTTAAACCACTTCAAACCAGTGAACTAATGGCCAATGAATGGACTGAAACCATTATGAAGCTGAGACTGAAGTGGGCCCCAGTTTTCTGGATATGAGTCAAATAACTCTGAGGTGAGTACATTCTTGCATCTGCTGCTGCTGCTGCTTCTAAATCACTTCAGTCGTGTCCGACTCTGTGTGACCCCATAGACGGCAGCCCACCAGGCTCCCCCGTCCCTGGGATTCTCCAGGCAAGAACACTAGAGTGGGTTGCCATTTCCTCCTCCAATGTGTGAAAGTGAAAAGTGAAAGTGAAGTCGCTCAGTCATGTCTGACTCATAGCAACCCCATGGACTGCAGCCTACCAGGCTCTGCCGTCCATGGGATTTTCCAGGCACGAGTACTGGAGTGGCTTGCCATTGCCTTCTCCAATTCTTGCATCTACTTAACAGTAAATGGAAAAATTAGCTCCACTTTCTCACTTTAAAGTATCTTTGACCAGTCATCAGCACAGTTGGCTTTGGAAGCTAGAGTCGGCGTTCAAGGCCATTGAAACAACTGAAAGCACCATGAAATTTATGCTGACTCATTTTGGACTATTGCAATCACTAATGCAACCAAACATTTTCAGACACTGGGTCAATTTTTAAAATACAGTAAATATTTACTGAGCTCTTACTAAGCTGGACACTATAATAAATCTGGGGACTCTTTAACCTGGTTGAATAAACTAGGTGTTTGAACTAACAGAACTGATTGCTGTGATCATGCTTATTGTCATAGCTCTGAACCTGAAAAACGGTCAAGACAGCACCATTTGTGGGTTTCTTAATTGCTGTTCAACATTCATTGCACTGCAACAAAATGTTACTATACATCCTTTGGATGTACTTTACTAAAATATCAATAACTTTCAAACATTCAAATCAATGTCAGAATAATATCTGCAGAAGGAAGCAATTCGGGTATCTTTAAAAGGGGACCCAAATTGGTCAGTTTCACTTTCTGTTTCCATTGAGAGTACTTTCCTATGTAATTGCCTTAAAATCTAGAATGAGTGATAAATTTAACCTAGTTTTAAAATTAAAACCCATGTTTGCTTGCCTTTTTTTTTTTTTTTTCTGAAGTATTGCACCAGCCAGTAGAAGAGATAGTATGCAGGCCCATCCCTAACAGTGTTAGATCCCAGCAGGAACACACATGGAGACCAGGTCCAGGGCACCCTTTTCTTTGCTCTGAACTGCACCTGAGGAACTCTGATCACATGCATGTGCAGGCTCTGACCCCTCTCATTCCACCTTCAAATGCAGCCGTTCTTCAGAACGAGTTCTGTGCACACCAGGCTAGACACAGAAGTCCAGGCGCTGGTCTAGAAGTGGGTTGTCAGGGTAAGAGTGAGGGGTTGGTCAGAGGAGGATAGAACGGGCCTGGAGTCCAGGGAAGGAGCCCTGGGTGTTCAACACCTAAGGGAGGAAGGAGGAGCAATTACTGTGCTAGCATTAATACATTCAAATAAACACATTCACTGTTCTACTGACTGCACATGTGACATCCACAGCCAGTTAATGAAACTCCATCACGACATGAACAGGGCAAGCGTGAAGGTATACCCAGCCCTAATTCAGAAACCAAACTCTAGTGTATTCACTCTTAGAAAACAAATAAACGTAAAACCAGATTTGTTTTTACCCAAGTAGCATTTTTACTTTTTGTTTAAAAAAAAAGCTAATATTTCTCATATACTCATTTTTTTAAACGAGACATTTCAGTTTGGAATCCATTTTAATCTGAGCCTGCTGTGAGCAAGTTCATAACGATCTTCCACCTGACATTCTCTTTTGCTGCCAAGGTATCCTGCCCGTCTGCAGGGGGCAGGGCAGAGGGAAATGCAGAGAAAGCATATATTTTTCAGCAGGTCCATATGTGAGAGGAGCAGGGGAAGAAGTCAGGCACTATTTAAGCTCATGTCTCCCAACGTCAGCTGGTATATCATAATAGCTTGTCTATTAAGAGTGTCAAGTAACCCGTAGGAAAGAAAACATTTCTCCAACACCTGTAAGTCCATTCCAGGGGGCAGATATGGCATCCTCTCCCACCAGGGACCACTGCAAAGTTAAAGTCAACAATTAAGAACAGCTGCAGCCTTGCAACCGGCTGCCCTTGCTAACCCCCTTGGAGTGAGGAGAGGGAGAGTTCTAAGAGTGGTAATCAGCAGAGGAGACTGAAATTACTCTTTCTTTGCATTACTTTCTCTTGTAAAATGTGTTGAAACTGCCCCTGTATACTGAAGAGAGTCGCAAGGCTGCTTTTCAATTTACCAAATGTCCTGCAATATTTCCAAGCCTTATAGACTCTGGTGATATCTAATAATCCATTTCATAGAGCTGGGGCTCACAGCTTCAAATTGCTGCAGAAGATTCAAATATGCAAGGAAATTCTTTTGCATTTGAATAAGTTCCTTTGGGAAGAAATCACTAAAATGTGCCATTCGGTCACAAGCTGTGGGACCTCTCAAGAGCTAAGAAGGGTCCAACAGCTATTGATAAAATTATATGTTTGGTAAATTCTCTCAAAGGATTTGACTTGCCCACAAGTCAGAAAAGAAGAGCCATAACCAGGTGATGGGAAGGTTAAAAGGATGAATAGTGGTTCATAGGTATTTGGGAGAATGAATGAAAGGACAAAAAGAACTTCAGGATTATTCTAAATTAATGCAACTAAAAATATCATCAGAGAAAATGAAAATCATCTGAGAAAACTGTTTGATACTGATGGCTTTTTCTTGAGGAATAGCTCCCTGAGGAAATGGCAAGAAGACTATCAGCTAGACCATTTATAGTAAACACGGAGAAAAGAATCAGAAAAATAGGTTATTTAGAACATTCTCCTCCTCTTCTTCTAGGTTTTCCGGGTGGCAAAATGGTGAATTGAGATTATTTCATGTGTTTTCTCATCTCTTAATCTTGACCAGAGTGAAAACCTGTTTCAGGCTGCATGTCTCCCACCCTCTGCCTGTAGTCTTTCTGCTAATGGGGATGTTCAATACAGAAACCCGGGATTTGATCAATTTTTATTGAGCTTCTCCATTTCACTTTTAAGTAAATTAGGTCATCTTATCAGCACAAATTGTGATTTAGAGAGAAGACAGAAGAATAAATCAGGTTTGAAAGTCCTTTTGCTGTGGATATCACATGCCTGTCTGGGCAATGTTTTGGTGAGCTTAGTGTTTGGTGTTTTCTTATGCTTGTCCACGCTAGGACTTTATAGTGTAAAAAAATCAAAATAAAGCTACTAGCAAAAAGTTGATTCTCAGATGTCTGATATCTTGCTTATCTGATGCCCAGATTGTCTGTTTTTAAAACAAAAGCATTCTCACCTGTAAATCCATCAACAAGTCATAGGAAACCCTGTCCTCTTGGTTTTGCTCTGTTGCTACACTCCAAATGTCTGGTACAGATGATTTTGGATCTGAGAAGTCAACCTATTCGAAAAGTTTTTGTTCAAATTTTTAAGAAAGCTAACGGCACCTAATCAAGAAGACTCAGTCAAACTTAAGAAAATAATTCAAGAATCACTCAGTTCTAATATTATAGACTTCTGAGGACTTCCAATATACTTTATCCCTGCTCTTTTGATTCACCATTACTTCACTTTTTTCCTAAAGTAATTCATGGCAACAGATGTCAACCAGTTTGGATTTCTCTATTTCACAAAAGTAAGCGGCATCCAGCACTCTCTTTAATTTCCAGCAAAAGTTGATTAAGGTTTTGAGAGTGCCAGGAGACTGTGCCTTGCAGATCTCCAACTATAGGAATATTATAACCAAGGTCTCTAGCTGCTGCACCCTGATATAGACTGTTACCTCTGTATCAAGGCCACACTTGCCACAGGCTGCTCCCAGCCAATGACAGGGAATGGCAGGCAGTCCTGTTCTGGGGAAACAGGCTCCTCTGATAGCCAATGCTGGCTCAAGGATTCCACAGTGGCTCTGCTGAACCTTTCCTAGGCTACACGATGGTCAAGGTCACTTCTACCCAACCTTCCTTCCTTCTCTCTTTCACTTGTGGTTAGGCTTGCATCACAGTCTGATGGCTCTGCCAGCTCCTTCTCCATTTTCTCTCATACAGGCATTCCCCCTAATAAAAGCCTTGCACAAATTCCCCTAATAACATTCTTGCACCATCCCGGTATCTGCTTCTCAGAGAAACCAGACTAAGGCAGCTTGATTTTTCATTCTCAGTCCCTTTCAACAAATATAGGAAAGCTGGGGTCTTAGTATACAAATAGAGGCTCCTTAGTTTCTGTACAGTCTAGAAGAAATAGATGAAACTACTGTAGTCAGGAGCAGATGATCTCACTAGAAGAGTTGCTAGGTTCTTCACTCCTGTTCAGTCTAATTCAATCTACACACAAGGCAATAATAGGAACCAGCAATTCCCTGAGTTGTGGCAATGTGATTCCAGCTGGGACAGCAAAAGCCATGGAACTCTGCTCATTTGATAATTGGAGAAAGTATCACTTCCTCTCTTCTTCCTTCATCTCCAATAATTTTGGAAGAATTAGCAACTAAGTCAGAATTTGCTAGTTGCCTATACAATGTCCATTCTCTCCTTTTTTCTTATGAGGAAAATCTCAGTTTTATTCAGAGTACAGTATGTCCATATACATTTTCCAGTCACTCTTGGTGCTAGAGATGGTTATATGATGTAGTTCTAGCTAATGAGATGTAAAGAGAAGTCACTAGTTGGCTCTTACAGGAAACTTCTTTAAAAGAAAGTCAACAGACTTGCCTGGTAGCACAGTAGATAAGAATCTGCCCGCCAATGCAGGAGACGTGGGTTTGATCCCTGGTCCAGGAAGATTCCACATGCTTCAGACAACTAGGGTCACGCAGAGTTGGACACAACTGAAGTGACTTAGCACACACATGCATGCACATATTAGTCTTACTACAAGCAATGGGGTATATAGCTGAAATGCTGTAATACAGATCTAAATTACCAATGGCTTATATATGGGAAAGACCCAACCCCACTTATGTTGCTGCTCCACCATCCCCAGGATGTTGCCTTCATCTGCATGGTCCAGGATGGCTCACCATTACTACTCTCATTCAAGCAGCAGGGTGGAGGAATGATGGCAAAAGGACACATCTCTCCCTTTAAAAGCACAACCAGGAGTTGTACATGTCACTTCCGATCACATCCAATTTGCCAGAACTTGGTCAAGAACATTAGCAAGAAATGTTAGTAGTGGTTAGCTGAATAGCCATGATCGCACTTAAAAATTCAATTGCTATAAACGAAGAGGAAAAGTGGAATCAAGAGAGATGGTGAGTAATAGCCCTGCTGCTACATGGAGTAAATACATTTCTACACCCATTTCATCTACCAAGAACCTACGTACTACAAGAACAGGAAGCAAATTTCTTATTTTGTCAAAACAAATTTCTTATAAGTAAGCATGATTTGAAAAACAACTTAATTTTTTTAATGTTAAACTAATTCTGGCCTCACCATATCTTCCAATTCTCAAAGAATTCTGTTCAAAGTTCACCTTTCCTGTTCAGCTCCCCAGATGAAATACACCTGGTTCCAATTGCTCTAATTACTTCCCCAATTTCACCAACAGCACATATCTGTCTGAGTGTAGCACTAAGTGACTATGCATGTGTGTAGACATTTTTTATTGAGCTTGAATGTATTTTTCTGTGATGAGGTAGAAATAATATGGCTTTTGAAGTCTGGCACTCATTGACTCAAATCCCAACTCTGTGGCTAAGTGACTACATGACCTTGCTACAAACTCCCCACACACACTGATACCTTTGGTCTCAAAAGAGGAGTCTGCTCTGATTCAACCCGTTTCTTGACCCTATCCCTCTCACTTACTCTAACAATTATCCTCCCTGTGCCTTCAATCTCTCTTTCCCCACTAACTTCCTCCTTTTATCATATATACAAGCTCCTCTCCCTCTAATTTTTCCAAAACTCTCTCTCACCACTGTATCCTATTCTAGATAACTCTTCTCTGTCACTTCACCACATAGCTTCTTAAAAGTCTATGTCCCATTCCTTGCCTGCTGGCCGTCCCTATGCTGATTTCATTCCTAAGAACAAAACGAATCTGTCATTGCAAACAGCCCTGACTACTTCTAAAAGCCAATCTAATCATCCATTTTCTGCAGTCTTCAACACAGTTGACCATTTCTTCATTTACAGGATTTTTTCCCCTTGGTTTTCACAACCTCATCCCCTCAGATCTCTGCCGCTCTAGGCTTTCCTTCTGAGCTGCTTCACGAATTCCTCTTCTTCTATTATTTGTCAAAGGTTGGTTTCCTCAGGAGCCATCTTTGGTCACCTTTTCTTCTCACTCTCCACTTTCCCTACGGATGCTCATTCATGCATTTGGCTTTTGTAAATTCCAAACCGTTTTCTCTAGCCCCGACTCTACTGATCTTTAGGCCATTCCAGTTTCCTTGGGTCTGAAGGATTTCTTGAGACTCGGGACTTTAAGACTGAGAAAGTCTCAGGCAAACCACAATGAGTCAGTTGGCCTAGAAACTCAAAGCACCTACCAGACATTTCTACTTCAATGTCCTACAGGCACCACAAATTGAACGTGTTCATTCCTGACAGCACTGTCACATCCCAACCCAAACCCACTCACCTGTTTTAACCTTTTGAAATCAGACGTTTTAATGGTTTGTTTTTTTACTGAATGAAAGATTTCTTAAATTCTATAGTGCTTTACAACTTTCAAGTTTCACACACATGATTTCATATAACCCCAAAATAACTCTTTTTCACCCTCCCCGAGTATTGCCCTAGTATTGCCCCTCCTCCCTCCCCTCTGGTAACCCCTCTTTTGTTCTCTACATCTGTAAGTCTGCTTCTTTTTTGTTTTATTCATTAGTTTGTTGTGTTTTTTAGCTTCTACATGTAAGTAATGTTATACAGTACTTGTCTTTCTCTGTCTGACTTAATTTCACTGAGCATAATTTATGCCCTCCAGATCCATCCATGTTGCTGCAAATGGCAAAATGTCATTCTTTTGTATGGCTGAATAGCACGCCAGTCTATGTATCTGCCATATCTTCCTTATTCATTCATCTCAAACCTGCTCACCTTTTATTCACTTCCTTGGTGAATGGTGCCTAAATCCAAACAGATCCCTCAGCCACTGTGTCCACTAGTCACTAAAACCTGAACAGAACTGCAATGTACCTTTGTTGCCTCTGTCTTTCTCATCTCTTACTGGAACTATCATTACCACATCCTAACCTCCCTACTCCCAGCCTTGTACACCAGTCTATGTAGGCATCAAAGTGATTTTTCTAGAGTCAAAATTCAACCAAGTTACTCCCCTGCTTTGTTGAAGGCTCCCACAAGTTCAAACTCCTTTCAGAGGACTCCTACTAGTTCCACAAGATCTAACCCCCACCTGTGTCTCCAAAAATCCTTCTTCTGATCCCTGCTCCCACCCCTTGTAATCTCCCTACATCAGATACTGCCTCTTTGCACTTTCCTGAGAAAGGGAGTGTTGTTTCTCATATCCATGACTTTGCTCATGCTGTCCTCTCCACTTGGAGGGTCCCTTCTTGCTACCCAACCAGCTCTTACTGATCATTCCAAGCTTGTCTCACGTGTCTTCCTCCATGAGAAGCCATCCCTGTACCTAGAATTTACCTCTATCATACCTCTTAACATATGAAAATGCAATTACAGTTGTATTCACATCTGTTTTCCTTGCCAGGCTGAGTATAAAATTCTTGAGAGCAGGAACCGTGTATATTCATTTTGAATTCAGTGTTTGGAACACACTCAGAACTGAAATATATGTTTAGTTGACTGACAACTTTCTGGATCTAGGTCCCCATTTCTAAGAGCTCAGATGTTATACCTCTTTTGAAGAGTATATTGTGGGGATTAACACACAGGAAAGTACCTATCACTCTTCCCTCATGTTTCTCTTCCCCTTTTCTGTTAAATTGAGATCTGTATTTTCTATATGCTTTATGTCCATGGGTAAAACCTAGACAGCATATTAAAAAGCAGAGACATTACGTTGCCAACAAAGGTCCTTCTAGTCAAAGCTGTAGTTTTTCCAGTAGTCATGTATGGATGTGAGAGTTGGACCATAAAGAAAGCTGAGTGCTGAAGAATTGATGTTTTTGAACTGCGGTGTTGGAGAAGACTCTTGAGAATTCCTTGGACTGCAAGGAGATCCAACCAGTCCATCCTAAAGGAAATCAGTCCTGAATATTCATTGGAAGGACTGATGCCAAAGCTGAAGCTCCAATACTTTGGCCACCTGATGCGAAGAACTGACTCACTGGAAAAGACCCTGATGCTGGAAAAGATTGAAGACAGGAGGAAAAGGGGACAACAAAGGATGAGATGGTTGGATGGCATCACCGACTCGATGGACATGAGTTTGAGTAAGGTCTGGGAGTCGGTGATGGACAGGGAAGCCTGGTGTGCTGCAGTCCACAGGGTCTCAAAGAGTCAGACAGGAATGAGCGACTGAACTGAACTGAAAGCCTGATAGATATTTCTAGATGACTGACACACTGGTTTGGATCTAGGGGTGAGGTAAAGGCTTTATTCCTCCTTGGATTATTGCAGGAAATCAATTTAGGGGTTAATCAATCTTTATATCAGTATTGATTCCCAGCAACAATAGGTCATCTCTACATAAAGTTAGCAAGTATCTATGCTGTCATGCTGTTCAACCAGGTTCACATTCATGGAAGAACAATCTTGTTTTAAAATAATTCTTATCGGTGCACCATATACATTGCAATTATCACCACAGAATATTCGATAAAGATAACTGAGATTAAGTATTTGAGAAAAGAGTGTAAGACCATTTCACACCCACCAGATGTCCCCATGAGGGGGCAAAATTTTTCAATGGGATTGCCAGATGTTGGCAAAGATGTGACCTGATGGAGATGTTCACGCACTGCCAGTGGAAGCACAACTTGGGAGAGCACAATTTTAGAAAATAATTAAACATTACCTAGAAACTTGCAAACACCCTGTAATCAAGTAATTCCACTGTAAGTAGATCCTGTGTACAAACTCCTGCATGCATGTACCAGGAAATGTGCACAAGAGTTCAGAACAGCACAGCGTATATAAGAAAGAGAGAGGGAGAAAGGCAGGGGAGGGAGGGAGAGGAAAGGAAGGAAGGAGGGAGGGAGGAATAAAGGAAGGAAGGGAACGAAGGAGGAGACCCAAGGCCCATAAAAGGGAGTGAAATACTTTCACGACGATGGAAATGAATTAACCAGAGTGATGTGCTTAACACAAATTAATCCCCAAACTTAGAAGTCTGGAGGGAAAAAAAATCAATGAAATTTCACTTACATCAAGTTTAAAAATCACATCAAAACTAAATAGTACCTTGTTTATAGATCTACACATATGATAAAGAAGAGCAAAGGAATAATGTAAACAAATTTCCAGTTCAAGATAGAGTGAAGGAGCACCCAAGAGGGGCACTGAAGGCTTTCAAATGTTGAGCAATGTTGAGTCTCTTAGATTGTATGGCTAGTATGTGGCTTCTTAGTCTATTTTTGTGTTCTGTTCTGTCGCTCAGTCGTGTCCAACTCTTTGCGACCCCGTGGACTGTAGCCTACCAGGCTTCTCCGTCCATGGGATTCTCCAGGCAAGAATACTGGAGTGGGTTACCGTTTCCTTCTCCAGGGGATCTTCCCGACCCAGGGATCGAACCCGGGTCTCCCGCATTGGAGGCAGACGCTTTAACCTCTGAGCCACCAGGGAAGCCCATTTGTGTGTGTGTGTGTGTTAGTAGTATATAATATTGTTCTTCAAACTGGACATGTAAGCCATACTCTTTCTGCATATAAGATTCACTTTGAATTTTTTAAGTACTTTTTTAAGGAGAGGCTAATAAACTTTTTCACGATCATGCTAAGAACAAATGGAGCCACAATTGGAACCCAAGTCTGTCTGACCATAAATTCTGTGGTGTTTCTACCCCCTCACATACATACTGGCTCCCAAAATGGTGCACTCATATACAAGTTGCACATCCTTAGCTCGAATGTCCATGGAAGGACAATTGGATAAACACATTGTCATCTATTCAGCCTTAAGAGGGAAGAAAATTCTATCACATTCTGCAACCTTAAGGACATTATGCCAAGTAAAGTAAGCCAGTTACAAAAAGACAAACACTGCATGACTCCACTTATACGAGGTACCTAGAGTAGTCAAGTCTATACAGACAAAAAGTAGAATGGTGGTTTCCAGGGACTAGGAGAAGGGGGAATGGGTTTTTTTTTTTAATCATTATTGTTTAATAGTATAGTTTCAGTCTTACAAGGATGAAAAGAGTTCTCAGGATGAATGATGATAATGATGACGAAAGTGCAAATGTACTTAATGCCACAAAACTGTACAGTTAAAAATTATTAAAATGGTAAACTTTGTGTTATGTGCACTTTAACCACATTTTTATTAAAAAAATTTATCTGTTCTTCTGTGAATATTAATCAAGGTGAGTAGAATTTAGTGGCAGGGCACAGAAAAAAGTGATTTTCTAAATCTCTAGACGTGGCCTAGTCATGCACTGCTGACCTGTTCTCCTGGCTGCACCATCGCCTGAGTTTCTGGGCCATGGGCTCCTGGAAAGTTGGTCTATCCACCAAGGCAACTGCCATTTCAGGTTTGCCCCTGGCCTCGTCCCCGTGGTGATGGAATGGAAGGTAGGGTGGCTGCCAAACGCAGATGAATGAAAGGGCAAGATCTGAGGTCGAGAGAAACAAGAAATAAAGGAGGAGTGGGTGCTGCCGAAGCAAGCCTGGCGCTCAGGGGTCTGTGGGCCTCGTCACTCCAGCCACAGGGTGAGAGGCATAAGAACAGAGAGAGATGAGGCATCAGAGGAGGGAATGAGAAACAGAAATCAGCACCTGCAACACTCGAGCAAGAGAACCAGTGTCTGCAACAAAGCTGAGCTGTGAGCCTGAACACATCTCTGGAAAGAATGATTCGGCTCACTTATACTTTGGCAACTCACACTTGACAGAAACACAACACAATGCATAAGCAGACATACACAGACGCATTCCAAAACGGGATGTTGAGAGAGACAGTTTCATCATCTGGATAGTTTGTCTACACAATATCAAGAAGCCAGAATCTAGATGACTGACTCAGTGCTTTGTGTCTGGCTTTTTGCATCTGCTGACCCAGCCTCGGAAGTCCAAGTACAGGCTGAAACTCTTCTTCCATGGCATGAAATCTACCACATATTTATCTTAAGAATTATCACAGCCAGTAGACAACATATATATTAAACTAACATTTAGAGGTGAAACGCCACTGGGATAACAGTGCTCTTAAGCACTCATGACGCATCTGATGAGTGAGGATGCTTAGGGTCCCATCTTCGGTTAATCCTCTAGGAGAAAGAGAACTATTAGATGGTCTCTCGTCCACGAGGAGAATCTGAGGAACAAAGAGGCACAGGGACTGGTCAGGACACCACACAGAAGTCTCACTGCAGAGCTGTGATGAAGTCTCCTGCTGCCCCAAGCTCAGGGATGGGCTTGGTTGGTTGGGTCAAGGTACCTCTCTGAGCCGGTCACGAGACCCACAGAACTCTGGCTCCTGACCATCCCCACTCAGGGGTAATCTGGACACCCAGGACATGTTTCACAGGCACCTTCAAAGGTCCTTGACACACCAGCTCCCTTTCAGTCTAAAGGTCCCCCAAATGACCAGATCCTCTAAGCCTCATTCAAACAGGTATATTAATCTACTTCCAAATGGTCTGGACTACGCCGACTTCTATCTCCACTCCAGCACAGACCAAAGCACCAGATTCAGCCTCAGAAAAAGAACATCAGCCTTACCAGAATCCCAGGATGCAGTTTCATGTCTTCTACTAACTCCGAAGTCACCTTATCCCATCTCTCAACTCATGTACCTTCAGACTCCAGAGTTGGTGCAGGAGAGTGCATACCTAGACCGCCCGTATTTTCAGGTGACACACTCAGGGCTGTGCTGAAAGGGAACTGGTCCACGTGAGTGTGTGTAAATGGGGAAAACAAGAGTCAGTAGTAGTCATCAGTCCTACTATTTTTTCTGTTTACCAACGTTAGCTACTCTTGGGTGGTTCTCAGTTGTGAGTGTTTGGCAAAGGCCCAATGCCGAATCTTTACCATCAGTCATATCAGGATGAAACTTCCTACATAGGCAATCTCCTCGTTGAATATCTATGCTTTGGAGAAAACCTCAAAGAACAATAGAAAATGGCAGAAAACTTCAGGTGATGGTAAGCGTCTCTAAAATATATTAGTTTGCCAGATCCATACAGATCATTAGTTAACCAGTCCTTCCAATCCACAACAAGGAGTCATAGATGTTCTCAATATCCAGCTTGCAATTGCAATCCTGGAAAGGTCTCCAAAATTAAAGAAAACAATTTTAAACATAAAATGTCAAGAAAAACAGGAATGGAATGCCACATGGCTCTCCAGGTGCCGGCAGCTCCATCGTGTACTGGGGATACTGGTATTCTGACTACGGTTTTCATCACGCTTCTCAGATGGTCCTGTGCATCCCTTTAATTGCTTACCAATGTGGCTACACCCCAGTTGCATAAGGCTGCATGCACCAGAACTGCATCTCCAGAAAGCTGAGGACTGCCTTGTTTCCATCAGCACGGAGAAGTGACTCAAAGAGGAAGCCATTTAGCTGTGTGGTCCTCCTATCCAGGATAGCACTGGACACCTTCTTAATAATAGCCCAAAGCATGAATCACTAAAAGCAAATTCTCTTGATCAAATGCCACAAATCTCAGGTTTGCAAGAATGCCACTCTGCTTTTCCACCTCAAACTCCAGTTGACAAATGGCAGAACGTGTAATCTAGTTGATTCCAGATAAATAAAACCTTCAGGGTTCTCTCAATCATTGCAAGTTTTGTTAAGTCAGCTCCAGATTTTCTCCTCTACTCTTCTTCTTCTCCCCTGGACTGACCTCAGTTCTAGGGTGTTTATAGAATGTCCTGGTGTCAGTGTTGGAGATAGAGGTGTTTTGGGTGTGCGATTCTCTTCTCTCCTCCCCAGGATACCTGCATTGGTTAGTCCCATAGGGTTTCCGTGTGTGAACATCTTTCCAGGCTGGGACTACGAACCGTCTGTATACCCACCTCTTCCTTGACTACAGGACCAGTGCGACCTTCCGCTGCAAAGACCCCTAGACAGAATCCTAAGATCCATTCAGTTCCACCGGCCCTCCTGCTTTCTGGTGCTTTTTAGTTTCTTCCTTCCTCTTTCCCTCAGCCAACTTCCATACCTTCCATGGAACATGGGAAAACTCAGCTCTTCCGAGAGCAATAGAAAACCATGTGGGCAGCTGTGGCCTCCTCTCTGCCTGGTACCCAGTGAAGCCATCCTAGCTCTCACTTCCACTCCCAGCAGCATGGGGAACCTGTAGGAGGAAGCCTCCTCCCAGGTTTCAAGGAGAATGAGGCACACGCTCTCCTCTTGCACACAAACTTCTCCACGTGTTGTATTCTACAGAGAGGGCGGGGCAAGACACACAGTCCATTCTCGGAAATCTCACCACATACCTCTCTAATTCTCTGTCACCAAGGGCTCTGTCACTTCTTTGTTGGAGAAAATTTGTACTGTAGGTTCAGTTTCAAATATTTCTGTCTTAGACTTGGATCGTAGCTGTCTAGGTTCTTGCTGTGAACAGATCCGGGTAACTTCAGCAGGAAAAGGAGTTTATTAAACTAATACTGGGTGGGTCACAGAATCACTGAGAAGCCTGAAGAATCAGCTAAGAGTTCAAAGAGGCTGGACAGCAGAAACCAAACACTGAAATTGTGAGGACCTTGCCACCACTGAGCATGTCCTGGTTACCACAGTAACTAACCACTGGGTATCCCTGGATCACCACCTTCACACACAGTCTTTGGTGGGAGCCAAGAGTAGTTCACATGTTCACAAGCTAGCTGCCAGGTAGGAGGAAGATGGAATATCCAGCCCCCATGTATTTCCACAGTGAGGGGCAGGAGACTGCCTTCCACCAAGACTTGTGTGATTGAGGAATCCCTAAAATAAGAGGGGCCTCAAAGTAAATAACCACTGCAAGGACAAGACTCTTTTAAACCAAGAGTTAAGAATTTTATTCTTTGATATCTGGCTCAATTCTCTGATTCCCTCTTATTTAGCTGCCTAAATAAAAGAGGACCACAAAGTGAAAGGGAGTGTGAAAGAAAAAACACATAAATGAATATCTCATGATACGTTGCTGTCATTTAGTCTCTCAGCTGTGTCCAACTCTTTGCAACCCCATGGAGTGCAGCACTCCAGGCTCCTCTGTGCATGGGATTTCCCAGGCAAGAATGCTGGAGTGGGTTGTCATTTCCTTCTCCAGGGGATCTTCCCAACCCGGGGATCAAACTTGTGTCTGCTGCATTGGCAGGTGGATTCTTTACCACTGAGCCACCGGGGAAGCCCATCTCACAATATACTATCTCACAAATTTTACCTCCCTAATTTATTATAATTCCATAGATTGATACTTTAATTCCCATTTTGTATGTGAGGATGTCTAGATTATTAAAAAGGGCTCCATGTGATACTGGTAATTTATTTACCTTCTATATGCCCCAGTTATCTCATCTGTAAATTAGGATAAACCTAGGAAATGGCAACCCACTCCAGTGTTCTTGCCTGGAGAATCCCAGGGACAGGGGGGCCTGGTGGGCTGCCGTCTATGGGGTCGCATGCAGTCAGACACGACTGAAGTGACTTAGCAGCAGCAGCAGCAACAGGACTATAATAATTAGATTACTACTTATAAGCAACTACAGAGTTCCAGGGACAACAGTGAAGTAGAAAGAGCACCACTGAACAGGACATTAGGCAAACTGGCCACTAATTCTCTGTAAGCCATGGACACATCACTTTAGCTCTCTTTAGCAGAATGGGCTTCCATTCTGCCATTTGTAAAACAAGCATGTTGAACTTGTCATTGTTTTTGTCTAGTCGCTAAGTCGTGTCCGACTCTTCTGTGACCCCATGGACTGTAAGCCACCAGGTTCCTTCTGTTCATGGGATTTCTTAGATGAGAATACTGGAGTAGGTTGCCATTTCCTTCTCCACGGGATCTTCCTGACCCAGAAATCAAACCCACATCTCCTGCCTTGACAGGCAGGTTCTTTACTACTGAGCAACCAGGGAAGCCCATCTCATGATACACTATCTCACAAATTTCACCTCCCTAATTTCTTATCATTCCATAGACTGATATTTTAATTCCCATTTTGAACTAGATGATTGCTAAGCTATCTTCTATCTCACAAATTTATCATTCCTGGGTTCATCCTATATATCAACTCCATGCCAGATTCCATGTGATGGGACAGTTACCAAGATGCCTAATTTCCCTTGCTGTCTCAGCTCCCAAATGGGGCCTAGTCTCTCTACTCCTCTAGAATAACAATTTGATAGGATACATTAAACAGTGAAGCATGAAGTAGGGATGCTACCTAGACAGCACCCCCAGGATCATCTTCACCAGAAAAAGCAGGACAGCACAATCAGAATGGCATGAGTCTAACAATAAAGCCCACAGGAAAGAGATGAACAGGCAACAGGGCAGGGGATGACCTCCAATGAGAAGCTTTTCAAGGGTGCAGACCCTGGAGGTTCACCATGAGTTTGCACCATTTAAGATTTGCTTTAGTTTGCAGGTTATATTTTTCCCAACATCACCATGTCATCCTGAAGGAGTTAAAACTATTAAAGTCACAAGTTGACTCTGAGATCTGGAAAGAAGAAAAGGGAAAGCCGAAACTGTCTTCACTCTGCAGAGCTTCCCAGTGGCAGTAATAGACAGTGGATGTATGAGTTTGGAGGGAGAGAGACAGGTCAGAGCCTAGGAGAGACAGTCAAGAAAGAAGCGCCCAGTGAGCTGAGTTGTTCACTTGGGAATGCTCTATACTCACTGCACTCTGCTCCCAGCTCCCAACCTTGGGCAGTTCCGAAAACGGAGCATGAGTGACTCCCTCCCTTGCGCTCCCACAGCACTTAGCACATACCTTTATTGCACCACTTCAAATGCTAACGGACCACAGTCTGTCTCCTGCACCAGACTCCTGAGGGTCCCCAGTGCCTGCCCTGTGCCTCAAGCCCAGCAGGTCCTCAGTAATGTTTATTTTACCAATGAAGGCATCAATTAATTCCAGCAGAGAGGGAGGAGGACTAGGTAAAGTTCCACAGAGCTTTTAGTCTATGAACAGGAATTTTTTTTTTAATAAAGATTTTTCCAAATAAGAAAGCAGGAGCACTGGTGCTGAAAACAGAGAAAAATTAAAAGAGAGAAAGGATAAGGCTAGTGTGAAGAAAGACAGGTCTTCTCAGGAGGGTAAGGGGCAGTTAGTAACCAAGACAGAGAACACAGTAAGGACAAGGGAAGCTTGAGGAGCTCCTGGAGACCCAGGAGAGATGTCCCAAAGGGGGCTGTGTGGGTGTGGGGTTGAAGGCAGGAATGTGGATGACCCACAGACAACATGCAGAGGAAGAAGGGATAAGAGCCAAGGAGATGGCTCTGAAGACAGCTACATTTTAGGAACTGGGGAAAGTAAGCATTAAGGGGATAAGAAAGCACATACAGAGAGAGGAGGTAAAATAGATGGGTTTACTGGCAAAGCCACGAGGGAAGAGAGTTTCCAGAAGTCAAAGAACAGGGGCAGCTGAACTGTCGTTTCAGACTTAGCCCAAGCAACTCAGCAAGTGGCTCTTACTTCACATCCCAGAAGCAGCTCTGCTTCAGTGGCTCCAGGCCATCAGGGTCCCACCTCGCCCCTGACAGTTTTCACGGAGACTGGGCTAATCCACTTTAACACCAATGAATGGCCTTGTGTTCCAGACTTATCGCAAAAGACTTGAAGTTCTCAGAACTGGGGCAGTGAGGCCTTTTCTAATACATGATAAAGGAAATGCAGGAGAATGTTGCCAGTGTTGACCTGAGGTGAGGGGTAGTTATTTTCCTGTCTGTAAACCTCTGTGGAACAATCCGGGACTGTCCTTCCTTAAAGAGCTGAGGCTGCTGGCAGTGGTCGCCACCTGGGAGCGCAGGCGTGGTTGACAGTGATACTGACAGGCCTCACCATGCCTGCATCTGCAGAGGCTGCGTGTTTATTTCAACACTGCAGCTGCTGCTCGCAGATCCTGGAGCTGTTTGTGCCTAGCTATTCGAATCCTGGAATGTTTTTTTTTTCGGGGGGGGTGGTAATGCCTTTAGCTCCACAAGACCCATCCCAATTCTGTTTGCTACATAATGCATATTTGTGTTTCACAAAAGTGCTTGAATTTTGCAAATGTTTTGCATGGCTTCAAGGATTGAGTTGGTCTGCCCCAATACTTTCTCCGAAACTTACCCAGAGGTGTCACCTAAGTTGGTACCTTAAATGATTCCTTAGATCCATCCAGAATTCAGTTTGGAGAGTTGACACAAGCCCCTGTCTCCCAACTAGTGCCTGAAAACCCTAACTACAAATTCTTTGAGTTGGAGCTCTGTTCTCTGGGACAAAGAAATGCCCTTGGGCTTCTGGTTTAGAAACGAGAGAACATTCAAAAAACCGTTCACCAAAATCGCTTACATGAACAAAGAAAATATGAAATAAGAAAAACTGCCCACGCAGTAATGTGGAACCTTAGAAATTACAGCACTCTGGATTCCAATGCAAGATAAACAGTCCTCCTTAATACACGGCAGGTGACCAGCATCTGTGCTTATTCCACCTCAGTGCTTCAGGCTCTGGAGTGGGTCTTAGGTCCTGTGTTACCTTGAGACCAGTTTGTTTCCACACTGCCACAGAAAACATTTGTAATGACTTCCTTCTACCTATGTGTTTGCCTCTGCCTGCTCCCGACTGATCCAGTTTGCTTGCGGGTCCAGGAAGCAGTCATTTGTTGACTAGCGGCAAACCAGTGAGTCTTTTCTTCTAGGAGCCACTGTGCTTTGTGCCAGGGGAACTCAGTTTCCATGAAATGAAATCTCAGAGTGGGAGCCACTTTTTCCAGCAACACTTGGCTGTCAATTCAGTACGTTTAGTCTTTTTATCTAATTCCAAAGAGGATCTTTTGTATCTTACTTAAGTGAGGCTATGCACCACTGGGTAGCTTCCATGTCTTGTCTATTCTTGAACACTGATCCTTCATAGGATAAGTAAAGAGAAATAAACCTGGGCATATGAAAATATTCTAAAACATACAGATGAGAAGAAAGACCAGTGTTCAAAGTTTGGGGTTATAAATAATTATTTCATTCTTGATTGTGATATTTCAAAAAAGACAGCTTTTATGGGGTTAGGTTTTGTTTCTTTAAGGTATATTTCAATAGAATGAAAAAACAGAATGTTTACATTTGGAGTAAAATGCAAAGCAAATGGTATATATAGCATAAGTCAGAATAAAAGGGAAATATAGAAACAAAAAGTATAAATCAAACCACCCAAAAGAAAATTTAGTTTAAAAGATATGGAAACAAATGTAAATGGATCAAATGCCTGTACAAAAAAAAAGCTTTCAGACTAGATAAATAACAACAAGCTATCTATAAGAGAGTTCATATATTATTTTTTAAGACTGGCAAGGTAAGCAAATGCAAAATGGAATTCAAAACAAATTACATTAAATTTTAAAGGAAGCAAAAATTATAAAGGGATAATAATAATATTAGGGGCTTCCCTGGTGGCTCAGAGGTTAACACGTCTGCCTCCAATGCGAGAGACCCGGGTTCAATCCCTGGGTCGGGAAGATCCCCTGGAGAAGGAAATGGTAACCCACTCCAGTATTCTTGCCTGGAGAATCCCATGGATGGAGAAGCCTGGTAGGCTACAGTCCACGGGGTCGCAAAGAGTAGGACACAACTGAGCGACTGAACAGAAAAGAATAATAATATTATGGATAATATCTTGCAGTAGGCATCTGGTCCCATCACTTCATGGGAAATAGATGGGGAAACAGTGGAAACAGTGTCAGACTTTATTTTGGGGGGTTCCAAAATCACTGCAGATGCTGATTGCAGCCATGAAATTAAAAGACGCTTACTCCTTGGAAGGAAAGTTATGACCAACCTAGACAGCATATTAAAAAGCAGAGACGTTACTTTGCCAACCAAGGTCCATCTAGTCAAGGCTATGGTTTCTCCCGTGGTCATGTATGGATGTGAGAGTTGGACTGTGAAGAAAGCTGATTGCCGAAGAATTGATGCTTTTGAACTGTGGTGCTGGAGAAGACTCTTGAGAGTCCCTTGGACTGCAAGGAGATCCAACCAGTCCATTCTAGAGGAGATCAATCCTGGGTGTTCATTGGAAGGACTGATGCTGAAGCTGAAACTGCAATACTTTGGCCACTTCATGCGACGAGTTGACTCACTGGAAAAGAGTCTGATGCTGGGAGGGATTGGGGGTGGGAGGAGACGGGGACAACAGAGAATGAGATGGCTGGATGGCATCACCGACTCGATGGACATGAGTTTGAGTGAACTCCGGGAGTTGGTGATGAACAGGGAGGCCTGGCGTGCTGTGATTCATGGGGTCGCAAAGAGTCGGACACGACTGAGCGACTGAACTGAACTGAAGAAATCTTTTATATATCAAAGAATAAAACATCAATATATACAGCTAATTCTAAATTCAGAGATACCAGTACCAGCCAGTACCAGAAACCAGCACACCACAGAATGACCCTGGGATATTGACATCATTGATGGCCTCATTTTAGAGGTAAGGAAATAGACTTAGGAAAGTTAAATGATTTTCTCAAGGTCATACAAATTGAACTCTGGAAGAGTTCAGAACCCATTATCAGGTCTTCTGACCAGAAATCCCATTTACTATACCACCAGTTTCATGTCATCCACTAATACTTTGTGCTTTTGTGTTTTTGCTTGTCCAATCAGTGTGGTGGGCATTAGTGGAGGTCAAAAAATGGCGACTGTCTCCTTTCAGGCACAATTTGCAAACCTGCACACTTGGGATTAAGTGTGGCTGTGTGTAGCCAGCAACGTTCCGGATGACGACTACAACAAAGGCACAGAGCAAGGTCTCCCATCTCCCCGGGATGGACTGGCAGTTTGAGAGAAAACCTTTATTACTTTTGGCCACTAAGTTTGGAGGGTTGTTTGTTATTTCAGCATGGATTAAAGCCCATCCCAACTAATTCATCATTAATAAAATTCTTCTCTAAGATGGTGTCAAGGATAAAGACTGGCAGCATTCCATAGCGAAGCACTTCATAGGCCAAAAGCCATTGATCAGTAATTTCTGGCTTCAGCCATTTAACCAATTACTAATCCACCTAACAGTATAATACAATCACATGGACCACAAGGCTATCAAAAGAAACCTTATCTAAGATTTACTGAAATCCAAAGATACCACAACTGCTGCATCTCCATTATTTGTCAGAGGAACAATAATGCAAAAATAAAAAAGGATGATGGGACTTCCCTGGTGGTCCAGGAGTTAAGAATCCACCTGTCAATGCAGGGGACATGGATTTGATCCCTGATCCGGGAAGATCCCAGACCTTCAGTTGCTGCAGAGCAACTAAACCCATGAGCCACAACTGCTGAGCCCAAAGTGCTACAATTACTGAAGTTCATGTGCCTAGAGCCCACGCACCACAAGAGAAGCCCCCACAATGAGAAGCCCCCTGCACCGCAACTGGGGAGTAGCCCCCACTAGCCACAACTGGAAAAAGTTTGCTCGCAGCAACGAAGACCCAGCACAGCCAAAAGGAAAAAAAAATTAAAAAAGGAAAAATGTTTTTAAAAAGAAAATCTGGTTTTTAAAAGAAGATGATATTAGTGTGGAATGACTTCTTTATCAAAATCCACACAGGTTACCAGTGAGCAAAGGTAGAAAAAATAACTTCACAATAAATAAAGATTTTCATTGTGTGCAAAGAATTTCAGAAACAAAGTGACAGGACTGAGAACATTTCATATTTAAGCCTTCGGCAACCTGTAACAACTAAAGCAAACTTTGTCATTTTAAAGTTACCTAGAAGAATTTTAAATTCATTAAGAGTTAGATGTTAACCTACGTCTTAAGACTGCTTCTTAAGCACGGGGATGACCCAGAGGGAGGATATGGGGAGGAGGGAGGTGGGAGCGGGGTTCAAGAAGGGGAACACATGTACACCCGGGGCGGATTCATGTCAATGTATGGCAAAAGCAACCAATATAATATTGTAAAGTAATTAGCCTCCAATAAAAAAAATAAATAAATAAATTAAAGTAAAAATAAATAAGCAAAATTTTTATGTTCCAAAAAAATAATAATAATAACTCACAAATTTTCAGTAACAACAGCTAAAACTCCTTCTTAAGATTGTTTGCATGCTAAGTCACATTAGTCGTGTCCGACTCTTTGCGACGCTATGGACTGTAGCCCATGAGGCTCCTCTGTCCACGGGATTCTCCAGGCAAGAATACTGCAGTGGGTTGCCATGCCCTCCTCAGGGGATCTTACCAACCCAGGGATCAAATCTGTGTCTCTTATGTTTCTTGCACTGGCAGGTGGGTGCTTTACCACTTGCACACCTGGGAAGCACAGGGAGATAAATAACAGGCTTTTAAAAGTTTTCCATTTGAGGAAAGAATTCTCTCTGCTCTACATTTCTCCCTAAAGTAAATTCATTTCCCATGCACTTGGTGACTCCACTCAGAAACTTCATGACAACAAATAATAGAAAGCATCTGCAGAGCAATTACAGCCTCTCGTTGATTTGTCAGGAGCCACCACACCTCCTCTTCATGCTGTTATCCCTGAGGCCAGAGGTCTCCTGTCTAGTACATAAAGCTGGAAATTTCCAAATAATCTAAGAAAACACTAAAACTGCTTCAGACAGTTTTTTCATTATTTATGATGCAATCCATGATAAGATGGGAATTTTCTTAGGGTCGCACGATAAGCTTCATGTAAGCAAGACGCAGCTAATGGCTTGAGGAGTGGAATTCTGGTGCTTCCTGAAGAGGAATCTTAAGTACAATTTTCCCTTGACAGGGTTAAGCTGCTTATCGATTCCTTTGATAAGACTGGAAAGCAAAAAAAAAAAAAGACTGGAAAGCAGAAAGTAGAATGGAGATCCGATTCTTCAGCTATGGTTTTTCCAGTCGCTATGTATGGATGTGAGAGTTGGACCATAAAGAAGGCTGAGTGCCAAAGAATTGATGCTTTTGAACTGTGGTGTTAGAGAAGACTCTTGAGAGTCCCTCAGACTGCAAAGAGATACAATCAGTCAAACCTAAAGAAAATCAACCAAGAATATTCACTGGAAGGACTGATGCTGAAGCTGAAGCTCCAATACTTTGGCCACAGGATGCAAAGAGCAGACTCATTAGAAAAGACCCTGATGCTGGGAAAGAGTGAAGGCAGGAGAAGGGGAGGACAAAGGATGAGATGGTTGGATGACTCAATGGACATGAGTTTGAGCAAGCTCCGGGAGATGGTGAAGGACAGGGAAGTCTGGTTTGCTGCAGTCCCTGGGGTCACAAAGAGTTGGACACAACTGAGCTATTGAACAACAACAGACCCAATTCTAATGCTTCAAGACAAAAATGACAGAAAATAGCAAATTAAATAACAAAGAGCAAGGCTCTCCATGGCATCCTTCAGTTTGTCTGCCCCCACTGAAGACTAAAATGACAGAAAGCTAAACTGTTTCAGTATGTAATTAGCCACAGAGCTAGGCAAGCATTTTCAAACTGAATGAATCAAACCCCAAATTTCACCAAAATTGCCAACGAATTTGAACCACAGTTTTGGGTTTTTTGTTTTTTTTTCATTTCTGATAGTTGCATTTAGTTTACTACATGGCCATCATTTCTGAGCATGTCTTCATTTAGGTTTTTGGTCACAAGATAGCAGGATGTAATAATGATGCCAATGATAAGACACACTAAAGAGGTAAGAGGGCTTGCTTCTGCTGTCAGTTACGCAAGTCTCACCTTTGCTCATCAGAAACCTATTCTGTTCTGCTGACCAAGCAGCAGGCAGGGGCTCCATTCCGACATTTCTTAAGTCCTTTCTAGCTCAAATTTTATAATAACAGGAAGTAAAAATCCTAGAAAAGTACAAGTTCCTATTTTCACATTTCTCAGGCTACTTTGGAGTTTTGAAACACTAAGCTGAGTTTCAAGCTGGTTTTAGAAAAGGCAGAGGAACCAAAAATCAAATTGCCAACATCCACTGGATCATCAAAAAAAGCAAGAGTTCCAGAAAAATATCTATTTCTGCTGTGGGCTTCCCTGGTGGCTCAGAGGTTAAAGCGTCTGCCTCCAATGCGGGAGACCTGGGTTCGATCCCTGGGTCGGGAAGATCCCCTGGAGAAGGAAACGGTAACCCACTCCAGTATTCTTGCCTGGAGAATCCCATGGATGGAGAAGCCTGGTAGGCTACAGTCCACGGGGTCGCAAAGAGTCGGACACGACTGAGCGACAAAATGGAAATGGAATGGAATGGACTGTGCCAAAGCCTTTGACTGTGTGGATCACAAGAAAATCTGGAAAATTCTTAAACAGATGGGAATACCAGACCATCTGACCTGCCTCTTGAGAAATCTGTATGCAGGTCAGGAAGCAATAGTTAGAACTGGACATGGAACAACAGACTGGTTCCAAACAGGAAAAGGAGTACATCAAGGCTATATATAGTCACCCTGCTTACTTAACTTATACTCAGAGTACATCACGAGAAATGCTGGGCTGGATGAAGCACAAGCTGGAATCAAGATTGCTGAGAGAAATATCAATAATCTCAGATATGCAGATGACACCACCCTTATGGAAGAAAATGAAGAAGAACTAAAGAACCTCTTGATGAAAGACAAAGAGGAGAGTGAAAAAGTTGGCTTAAAATTCAACATTCAGAAAACTAAGATTATGGCATCTGGTCCCATCACTTCATGGCAAATATATGAGGAAAAAGTGGAAACAGTGGCTGACTTTATTTTGGGGGGCTCCAAAATCACTGCAGATGGTGACTGCAGCCATGAAATTGAAAGATGCTTACTCCTTGGAAGGAAAGTTATGACCAACCTAAACAACGTATTAAAAAGCAGAGACATTACTTTGCCAACAAAGGTCTGTCTAGTCAAGGCTATGGTTTTTCCAGTAGTTGTGTATAGATGTGAGAGTTGAACTATAAAGAAAGCTGAGCACTGAAGAATGGATGCTTTTGAACTGTGGTGCTGGAGAAGACCCTTGAGAGTTCCTTGGACTGCAAGGAGATCCAACCCATCCATCCTAAAGGAGATCAGTCCTGGGTGTTCATTGGAAGGACTGATGTTGAAGCTGAAACACCAATACTTTGGCCACCTGACGCAAAGAGCTGACTCATTTGAAAAGACTCTGATGCTGGAGAAGATTGAAGCCAGAAGGAGAAGGGGACAACAGAGGATGAGATGGCTGGATGGCATCACCAACTCAATGGACATGAGTTTGGATAAACTCCGGGAGTTGGTGATGAACAGGGAGGACTGGCGTGCTGTGGCCCATGGGGTCGCAAAGAGTTGAACACGACTGAGCAACTGAACTGAAGCTGATACCTAAAGCAATGAAATAGAGAATTTTTAAAGCTGTAAGAGACTTTAAAAATCATCTATTCCACCTTAATAGGCCAAAGACCTGTACTCTGAAAACTATAAGAAACCCTGATGAAAGAAATCAAAGATGGCACGAAGTGATGGAAAGATACACTGTGTTCTTGGATTGAAATAATCAATATTGTCAAAATGACTACACTGCCCAAGGCAATTAACAGATTCAATGCGATCTCTATCAAATTGGTATTTTTCACAGATCTAGAACAAAAAAAAATTTTTTTTAATTTGTATGGAAACACAAAAGACCCTGAATAGCTAAAGAAATCTTGAGAAAGAAAAACAGAGCTGGAGGAATCAGGATGTCTGACTTCAGACTATAATTAAAAGCTACAATAATCAAAACACTATAGTACTGGCACAAAAACAGGAATATAGATCAATGGAACAAGATAGAAAGTCCAAAAATAAGTCCAGAAAGCACTTATAATGATAAAGAAGTAGAAACTCTCAGAGGAAAACTAACTATTAAAGATGGCAATGCTGGTGTCAGAGCCAAGGCCCTCATTCCCAAACAGGAAAGTATTTCCTCTATGCTGTACTGCCCTTTTGCCCACAATTAAAGCCCGTAAAAGCCCAGAGGTGGAGTGGACAAATCTTACCACCTAAATATTTCTTGACTCTCTCTAGCCCAAACAACACTACCTTCCCCATTTCTTAAATATCATTGATAAAGGTAACATTTTCTTTCCTAAGGTTTTCCAGATTCAAATCTTATCCTCCCAATCCTCTTCTCTGCTGTTTAGAGTAAATAGAATAATTTACCTGAATTTCTCATTGTCAGTTTATTCAGTGTTCCTCTCATGCTTAAAACCTGGTGATTATTTTCCATTTTTTATCATCCTTCTCCCTTTTGTTTGACTGGGTAATACCTTCTCCTCTTTCAAGAGGTGGCTTGAAGAACTGTGCTAATGACCAATATCTACTGAGATCAAACTATTAGCCAAACATGAAGTAAACATACCTTATATTCAGAAGTGCCATGTTAGGTACAGATGAGTTTGCTGAAATATCTTATGAGCCCCACAATGAAAATTCACCAAGATCAAAAACACATAGACAAAATGGTATCTGATTAATAAGATAAGACTTTCCAAGCATAAAAGCAATAGAAACCAAGAAGAAAAAATAAGTAAATCTAACTACCTGAAAATTAGAAACTTCTACAAGCAAAAAAACTTGAAAAATTTTGCATAGGACAAAAGATTGGTATCCTTAATAAATAAAAAGCTCTTACCAAGCAATAAGAAAAACATTAAAAATCACAATATAGGAATGAGTAAAGAACATGAACCAAGATTCATAAAAGATGTATAGATGGCTAACAAACAGTTCTAAAAATTAATTCCATTAGTAGACTAAAATAGAAAATTAAAAGAAAATATTTTTCAACTATTTATAAGTGATCATATTCAGTGATGATAAGAGTAATTAGTAATAATAATCACTCATATTTTGCTAATGGAACTAGATTTATACTATTTATCTGTAAAGCATCACAAACCTTATAATTTCATTCTTTGACTTTTGGTTTGTTTTCTTTCTGTCTCAAAACCTAGCCTGAGAAAACCATCATAAATTACAGAGAACTGTACTTCATAGTGTTATTTATGGTAGCAAAATGGGATATATTATTGTATACAATAAAGAAATTTTTTAAATTATGATATAAACATAAGATATAATGCAGTAAATAAATAGCACAAGAAATGCTTACAATTCAATGAAAAATCTCTTTTAAATTGAATTGAAAAAAATTTTTTGCAATATGATCCAAATTATATTTTACACATATGCATGTCTAGAAAAAGGACTAGAAAGATATATACCAAAATGTTGGACCTCCCTGATGGTACAGTGGATAAGAAGCTGCCTGCCAACGCACAGGACATAGGTTCAATCCCTGGTTCAGGAAGATTCCACATGCTGCAGAGCAACTACGCCCGTGCACCACATCCACTGAAAACCGCACTGTCCAGGGCCCACAACTATTAAGCAGGTGTGCTGCCCCCACTGAAGCCCGTGCTCCACAACAGGAGAAGCCTCTGCTCTCCACAACTTGCGAAAGCCCACGCACAGAAAGAAGAATCGGTGCAACCAAACATAAAATAAATAGATAAATTATTTTTTTAAGTGTTAACATTGATTATTTCTGGGGAATTTTTATTTTTCTCTTTGTACTTTTTATGATTTTCCAAAGACTCTTTGACAACTTTACACTGCTTTTATAATCAAGGAAAAGAAAGTGAAAGTGACTCAGTCGTGTCTGACTCTTTGCCACCCCACGGACTATACAGTGCATGGAATTCTCCAGGCCAGAATACTGGAGTGGGTAGCCTTTCATTTCTCCAGAGGATCTTCCCAACCCAGGGTTCGAACCCAGGTCTCCTGCATTGCAAGCAGATTCTTTACCAGCTGAACCACAGGGAAGCCCAAGCATAACAGAGTGGGTAGTCTATGCCTTCTCCAGCGGATCTTCCCGACCCAGGAATCAAACTGCGGTCTCCTGCATTGCAGGCGGATTCTTTACCAACTGAGCTATGAGGGAAGCCCCTAATCAGGGAAAGATACTAGTTTCAAAAAAAACAAAAAAAAATTAAATGTATATAAAATTTACATATATATGTATACAAAGAGATATATTTTTTCTGTGTGTGTGTGTTTAAAACTAGTTCAATGCAGTAGTCCATTTACAAACCACATAACCATTTTTTTAGCCAGGATATTCCTTTTAATACCTAATAAAGGTATCCAGGCTTCCTGACATTTATAAGAAAATAGGGTACAGCAATCCCACCACTGGTTAATCCTTCAAACAAAAAATTAAGTCTTCTCTAACAGCACCATAAACGTCTTCAGTCACTCAGTTCAGTCACTCAGTTGTGTCCGAGTCTTTGTGGCCCCATGGACTGCAGCACGCCAGGCTTCCCTGTCCTTCAGTCAGTTTCACAATATTTTGTGTAGTTATTTGATTAAAATCCATCTTCCCTACTAGACTAAGAATTCCAGGAGAGCAAGGGCTACCTACATTCTTAATCACTAGCATGTGATCTGAGGTAGTATGCCTGGCTACATATGAGGTACTCAATAATTGATCTTTAATGGATTATGAAAGACACATGGGGAAAAAAATCAAGGATCTCAAAGGCCACGGAGTCTCTAAAAGAATGTGACATCTGCCAGTAAAGCTCTTAGTTATCTCACATCCTACTTCCATGTCTTCACAGTCACCACCCAGAAGGAAATGCTAGGAAATATTGAAATTCAACTTGTCTTCTCTTTTTCTCAAATTTATTCTCACTTAAAGTCCTTTTCACAAAGACAAATTCCTTCCTAATTAGAGCCATGGACAGATAACGATCATTGACACTTGGCAGGATGCCTCCAGGAGGCTTCTGAACCCATAAATAGGCTCTTACTCTCTAGAATGAAATCCTAGTTGACAAAATGATGAGTTAGGGAAGGTCTTTGTGGCCATGTGCATGCCAAGTCGCTTCAGTCATGTCCAACTCTTTGCAGCTCTGTGGACTGTAGCCTGCTAAGCTCCTCTGTCCATGAGATTCTCCAAGCAAGAATACCAGAGTGGTTGCCATGCCCTCCTCCAGGGGATCTTCCCAACCCAAGGATCTAACCTGCATCGCTTATGTCTTTCTGCCATAGGCCTTCTAACAACCCTTGGGCTACATTTCTCACAGCCAGCAAGACCTGCTCTGATCACCTTAAATGAGAAAAAGAGAGAGAATAAAATAAAGAGACACGCCAGTGCTTATTAGTCAGTCTCCCATCCCAACCCATCCTCTCCCGGAGGTCCTCATCTCTGAAATTTCACTTTATTTCTGCTTCTATTTAGCCATGGTGATGATGGCACTCAATTCATTTAATTTTTCCAAGTCTTGATTTCTCAACTTCAAAATATGGGTCTCAGTAAATGCAGCTGCTGCTGCTGCTGCTGCTGCTTAAGTCGCTTCAGTCGGGTCCGACTCTGTGCGACCCCATAGAGGGCAGCCCACCAGGCTCTCTCCAGGCAAGAACACCAGAGTGGGCTGCCATTTCCTTCTCCAGTAAATGCAGCTACTGATAGCTAAAAGAGTATCACAAATTGGCCACTTACTGGAAATGAGAAAAAAGTATGCGTTGGGAGGTTCATCTGGGTTTCTCAATTCAACAATTCCCTCAGGGCAAGTGAAATATTAGACCAAGAGAACAGTAAAGAAAAATGATGTTGTCTTACTGTTCCTGAGACTTACAAGCAAAGACTGAACTGATAAATGCTTTTTAAGCTAGTAAAAGATTTCTGCTTGTTTATAAGGATTATATGATGAGAATAAATTCTATACAAAGAATGAGTGAATGAAGAGAAAACTGAGGATTTCCAATGCACCAAATGATGGCTAATTTCCCCTGAGCCTCCAAAGTGTGAGACTTATTGATACTATCTGAAGTTTATATTCAAGAGAAAAAAAGATTATCTAAACTTTTATGAATCCTCTCTTGCCCTCAATTTGCAAAACACAAAACGACAACCACAAAACATTCACTGTTGCATAAAAGTCTTTGCAAGTAGAAGGGGTGCTGACTCAACCTTCAAAGAAATCTGGTTTTCAATCTGGCTCAGGCACTAGACAGTGACGTGACATTGGCCAAGTCTCCGCCATCTCTCGAAAGGAGAATGATGGCAGCCACCTCAAAAGAGAAACACAGTAAATTATCCTGATACACCAGACACACAATAAATGGTCAGTATGCAGATCTAAGCAAGAATAAAGCCATATAACACAACATTTATTAAATAGATGCTGACTTAATTATACATAGGGCTTCCCTGGTGGCTCAGATGGTAAAGAATCTGCCTGCAATGTGGGAGAGGCGGGTTCAACTCGGGTCAAGAAGATCCCCTGGAGAAGGGCATGGCAACCCACTCCAGTGTTCCTGCCTGGAGAATCCCATGGACAGAGAAGCCTAGTGGGCTACAGTCCATGGGGTCTCAAAGAGTGGGACACGACTAAGAGACTAACACTTTCTTTTCACAAAGTATGTATAGACCTTAATTTAGATCATTTCCTTTTCTTGAATCGGAATTTTAGTGAATCTCCTTGCTTGCAGCAACAGCTTCTCATTTCACTTCACATCATGACTGAGAAGTAGCAAAGGAACACATTTTGAAGTCGAGAAATTAAGATTTAGACAAATCAAACGAATTGTCTGTCATCATCACCATAGCTAGAAAGAACCAGAAATAAAGTGAAATTCCAGGAGTTCAGAGTATTGTAAGTACTTTACTCTTTCCCCCAAGTAGCATGGTTTCTAGATAAATAAATCTGAGCTACCCACTGGACCAACACAGTCAACTAAACAATTAACATTAGGAAAGGTTCTCAAAACAGATGATAGAGACATAAAGGCCATGTGCAACAGGATGTCTAGCAAGAGCAACCCTGCTGTTTGCAGTAAAGGAAATATGTTTTGGAAAGCCAGCCAGCTCAGCAAAGAGCAACAGGTAGTAAGATCATAAGTGAGGTGGGAGAGCAGTATATGGAACTTCCAGACAGAGGAATTACTTTATTTATAATCAAAAAGGATGTCGTAAGAATATGTGTCAAAAAGGACAAAGATGCTCCAGTGGCTCTAAAATAATATTTTAAGTTGAAATAATATTTTTAGATTAATACCACATCTGATACAACTCAGTGAAGCAAGATGAGGAATTGCTCATCAGTAATTTCAAAATGCTCTGAAAACCAAAAGTTTATTTCCTAAGTTTGGCACAAAAACCTCATATGGTGAGCTAACACGAGGTTATCTGATGTACTGTGAATATTCAGCAGTTCCACGTCAGATTAGCAGTATTATCCTAGACCCTGACTGAGGAACTATGTAATATAGCCAGCATATTATCTCTCTAATATCTGCAAAAGTTTTAATTCTTTTTAAAAAAATTTTATTGGGGTAACTGATTTATAACATGTACAATTCATGTGTACAACATTATATTTCTACTTCTGTATACCCTACAACATGCTCACCACCAAAAATTTATTTTCCATGCACCATCATAAGTTGAATTCTTAAATATATGTGGCTCCAAAAGTTTCAGACAAGAACTTAAAGACCTGTATTATTATCTTCATTTTAAAACTGGGAAGTGGTTCAATCTCAAATTAACTTTTATGCTGCTTTGTGTGTAATAATAATCTCTAAGTAAGAACACTCAAAATTATTTAGTAGAGAATCCATATGACTGTCATTTTAAAAACTCCTCATGTACCTGGAAAGAAATCCAGTATATGTCTATAAAACAAGAGCAATTAGTTCAAAAAGGAACTAAATCATGCATAGAGTTCCCAAGGTTACATCTTAATGACTGTAACATGACTGCTAAAGAAAATGTTTTTATCAAACTGTGTTGTTAAAACCATTGAGTTCTGATGTAAGAGGAAGATTTCGGCCAAGTCATCTGAGTGGTGTTCATAAAGACATCCCAGACCATTTGCCTATATTTTCATCTCTGTCGTGATGTGTGTCCTGGGATGGGCCAAGGACTTCAGACCTCTCCTCTCTTGGATAACTGCCTGGAGACCAGGCTTGAGAAGAAAACAGAAGAGTTACATCCTGAAAACAGCAACATAAAAAGATCAAAAAAGCCACAAAATTCCTCTGTTTGAGGAAGATTTTTTAAAAGAGTTATGAGGCTTCTGGGTAGGGCTTGGGTGAGTTCAGAGTTTGTGTGTCTGAATTGCTTGGGGTTGTCACAGAGAGGTGGAGAAGGGGCAGGCTCCTGGGGGTTTGCTGAAAGTCATCTGCTTCAGATCAAATAATTGGCTCAGAACTAATCCCTAAGAGGACCAAACCTGAAAGAAGGAGGTATGTGTGCATTTAGGGGGCAGGGAGGAGAGAGGAGACAAGGAAGGGATGGAGAAAGCATTACACCCTGAGCCAGCCTCTCCAGAGTTTCCCTGGTTCTTTATAAGCTAAAGATGAGCCCTGCCGGGAATCCTTCCCGCTTTCTACCTCCCAGTAACGAACCCTCCCTAAGACAGCAACAGCGATATTTCCTCTGCCTGGAACATCTTCCCTCCTCTTCATCACTCAGCTCCACTCATCCTCCTGGCCTCAGTCTAACAGTCTCTCTCTGTAGGAAGCCGTCCTTGACATACCCTCCGACACACCCCTGCAATGTATTAGATCTTCTCCTCTATAATCCACAGCTCCTTATATCCTCCAGCAGAGTACTCTGCTTTGTTATAATTGCTTTTTCTTCTCTGCCATCCCTGTTAGATAGAACCTCCTTGAGGGCAGGGGCTGCATTTATCTTGTCACTATGATATTCACAGCACCTATGATAATGGTCAGTCCACAGTATGTGTTTCATAAATACCTATTAAATAAATGAATGAATCAATTAATAAATTGATTTCTAACTGCTTGGCATTTGGCGTGCATTTAACAAAGCTCCAAACTGCAAAAGTGGAACCAGTTGGAGTCTCTCAGGTACTGGTAAGGTAGAATGAACTATATAATACGTGGCACCTAGAACTTCAAGAATCAGAGTGCTTCTTCCACTGTAAATGAGGAAGAAACACAGAGTAGCAGCAGGATATGCCTGGTGTGTTCCAGAGCAATAGTGGACCTAACTTACCTTCAACAGAAGGTCTGTGAGGGAGTAAAAGGAGAAAATGCTGGCATGAAAGGATCAGTCCCAGAGCATGGTAGTTGCGAAGCGAAGCTGTCTGAACTTGGTCCCATGGTTAGTGTAGAACCGAGAAGTGTATTTGACCTGGTAATAAAATGCAGAGATGAACTATAGGGGGACAGATGGGCAGAATGAGGGCTAATTAGGAGACAGTTTAGTCATAAGACAACGAGACCATGAGAATCTGGACTGCAAAGATGTGAAAGAATAAAAGAAAATATTAAGAAGTATCCAGAACTTCTCTGGTGATCCAGTGGCAAAGAATCACCTGCCAATGCAGGGGGCAGGGGTTCGATCCCTGGTGCAGGAGGAGTCCACATACCAAGGGGCGGTTAAGCCCATGCATCACGACTACTGAAGCTTCGGTGCTTTAGAGCCCCTGCTCCACAACAAGAGAAGCCAGCTCAGTGAGAAGCCTCCACACTGCATGGAAGAGTAGCCCCTGCTCACTGCAACTAGAAAAAGCCTGCACACAGCAACCGAGACCCAGGGCAGACATAAATAAGTGCCATTATAGAAGTATCCAGACTGAGTAATTAACCGAGTATGCCTAAAAAAACAGCACAGTCTAATTAGGAAGTTAGTTTGAAAAAAGATTACAAGGAATAATAATGATTTCAGCTTTCACTTGCTGAGTGTGTACCACATGCCAAGGGCCTTATATTTAACTTTCACAATAACTCTCTCGGGTATCATTCTGTGTTTTACCCATGAAAAAATTTTAAGTGTTTTTTAAAGGCTGTTGCAATCACATAGGCTAGTAGTTTTCAAACCATAACATCTTCTAGTACTGCCTCATTGGGCAAAGGGGGGTTGCTCCAAGATCCCTTCCCTCACCTTCAATCAAAGAAGCTCCTCTTCACCTGCCTATCTAACAATTCTCTATGTAGGAGTTCATTTCTATAAGCTTTCTCTTTCTTTAAAAAAAAAAAAAAAGTTTGATAACTACAAAGCTAGGCAACAGCAGCTGTGCATGCTATGTCACTTCAGTTGTGTCTGACTCTTTACAACCCCATGGACTGTAGCCCACCAGGCTCCTCTGTCCACAGGATTCTCCAGGCAAGAATACTGGAGTGGGTTACCATGCCCCTCAGGGATCAAACCCTCGTCTCTTATGTCTCCTTCATTGGCAGGTGGGTTCTTTACCACTTGCGCCACCTGGAAAGCCCACAACAGCAGCTGCTGCTGCTGCTGCTAAGTCACTTCAGTCGTGTCTGACTCTGTGCGACCCCATAGATGGCAGCCCACCAGGCTCCCCCGTCCCTGGGATTCTCCAGGCAAGAACACTAGAGTGGGTTGCCATTTCCTTCTCCAATGCAGGAAAGTGAAAAGTCAAAGTGAAGTCGCTCAGTCGTGTCCGACTCTTAGCGACCCCATGGACTGCAGCCTACCAGGCTCCTCCATCCATGGGATTTTCCAGGCAAGAGTACTGGAGTGGGGTGCCATTGCCTTCTCCAGGAGTCATCTGCTGCTCAACACTAAATGTTATTACATTCAAGTTTCCTCACTGATGACGTTTTCTTCAACAATGGAAATATTCTCTATTAGCACTGCCCATTATGCATACTACTATATATGAGAGAGATAACTAACAAACACATACTATATAGCGCAGGGAATTCTACTCAGTATTATTTAATAACCTGTATAGGAAAGGAATCCTAAAAAACTAAAATATGTACACATAAAACTGATTTACTTTGCTATACACTTGAAACTAACACAGCATCGTAAACCAACTATAAGTGAAAGTGAAAGTTGCTCAGTCGTGTTCGACTCTTTGAGACCCCAGGGACTATACAGTCCATGGAATTCTCCAGGCCAGAATACTGGCATGGGTAGCCTTTCCCTTCTTCAGGGGATCTTCCCAACCCAGGGATTGAACCCAGGTCTCCTGCATTGCAGGCAGATTCTCTACCAGCTGAACCACAAGGGAAGCCCAAGAATACTCGAGTGGGTAGCCTATCCCTTTTCCAGTGGATCTTTTCCTGCAGATTCTTTATCAACTGAGCTATCAGGGAGGCCCTCATAAATCAACTATACTCCAATTTTTAAAAACGTCAGGCACTGGCCACATAGTGTTACTAAGAAACTAAATTTTTATTTTTGACTATTTGAATTTAAAAGTTAATAGCAAGATATGTTTAGAGAGTATGGTGTATATTATCCTTCCCTGAAGAAGGAGGGGCTTAAATCCTTTTATTTAAGTGGACTTCCAGGCAGTAAAACAAGATTAATTGGGCTCCTTCACATATTACATATGTTCCTCACTGGCAACAGTTTTTACTCTTTTAAATAATACAGATATGAAATTATGCTTTGACTCACTTGCAATAATGGCACCAATATTGGTGAAACCTAAAGACACTTAACAAACATACTGAGAGACACTAAATCTATCCATCTGCTTACCACAAAAATCATCAACATGCATCTACTTGATTAAAAATAAATATCAGTGAACACAAAAGGATTCATAATTTTACATTCACAAATCTCATGCTGAAACATTTTCCATGTTTCAATAACTATCTAATCATTTGTATCTTATTTTTCACTATTGATTATATTAAACTACTATTTATCAAAATATGTTATACTGTTTATCATGATTTGTTATATTACCATTGATCATATCTATTATAGTATTATTATTATAAATTATATGAATATTTTTAAAATAAGACATATGACCAGAAACTCACCACCAAGAACAACACTGATATTCACATACCTATCTATACTTTCTCAAAGGAGGAGCACCCGTAGTCTATCTTACTGAACTCAACTTTTTGGAAATATATTAACAATAATTCTTGGTTCATAAGCACTTTTCGCAGCTGGATAAGGAGTAGCTCTCCTCTTTATTTCTACTTCATCTATTCATGCATCGATTTACCATCCATATTAATGAACAACAAAAGGTCAAGAACACAATCCTTGAATATTTCTGACTTCCTTTGTAAGCACATTTCCCAAAGACACAATGGACCTCAGAGTTACAAACTGGGTATAAATCAGATAGTAGGGAGAGACATTTCACTTGCATCAATCGAATTTGGTATTACTGAAAGAGGAAGAAAGGGGTGGAGGATGATCTTATGTCTTGGGCTTAGAACCTCCTAACTGGGTAGCAGGGAACCTTACTGAGAGCAGGTTACAGGAGAAAAACATTTAGGAAAGAGAATCCCTTTGGTTTGAATTGGGCTGATTTTTAAGAGACCTCTTAGAAAACTCTTGGAGTAGGAAAAGGCAACCCACTTCAGTATTTTTGCCTGGAAAATTCCACGAACAGAGAAGCCTGGCAGGCTACAGTCCACAGGGCTGCATAAGAGTTGGGCGTGACTGAGCAACTGAGCATGCAGAGGATAATTCCATGAAGACAATCAATTGGAAACACAGGTATGGACCAGCATATTGATGATAGTGAAGCCATGGAGTTGGATAAGATCACCAAGGAAAAGAGGGAAGGAGAAAAAAAGAAAAAGACCAATGATAGAGCCCTAAGGAAAACTAACATTTCATTCATTCCTCCAACAAGTATTTATTATCTACAATGAATTTGTAAATAGAAAGAGAGAAAAGATAGTAAAAGAGACAAAAAAGAGAGAAGAGTAATAAGAGAAACAGTAAGTCACAAAGAAATGAAAAAATAATTTCAATGATAATCTGGTAAGCAGAGCCAAATATGGCAGAGTTCAAATCGGATAAGATTAGAAAAAGAGGAGGTGACAATTTGAAAGTCACAAGTGACCCCTGAGATAAGAAATGCCACTTCTCTTTATCTAACAAGTATTTTCCGAACATCTCTGAAGTACCAGACACTGAGTCAGCCTCTGGTATTTAATGATGAGCACAATCATACAGGTTCCTGCTTTCATGGAGTTTATACATTAGTGAGGGAGAAAAGACATTAACCAAATAATGACACAAACTAAATGTAAAATGGAAATTATGATAAGGGCCAAGGAAGAGACACATGGCAGGCCTTAGAAGTCTACAGCAGAAGAACTGGATCTTGCCTGGGAAGGTTTCCCTACTGAAATGATGCTTGTCAGGGAAGGTTTCTGTACAGAAATAAACTCAGATGGCAGAGATGAGTAAAGAGGAAAGAGCTCATGCAAGGCCGTTTACTAGGAGGAAGCCCAAGATGTGTTTGAGGGGTTGAAACTCCAGCATGTCTACAGCATAGAGAGGAAGAGCAAGCGAGAGGTAAGAATGCAGAGGCATGCAGAAGTCAGGCTGTGTAGGGCTTGGAGGCCACATTGAACAGTTTTTTCCTATGATATCCTAAGAGTAATAGTAAGAGCCAACTCATTGGAAAGGACCCTGATGCTGGGAAAGATTAAAGGCAAAAGGAGAAGGGGATGGCAGAGAAGGAGATGGTTAGATAGCACCACCAATTCTACGGACATGTATTTGAGCAATCTCTGGGAGATACTGAAGGACAGGGAAGCCTGGTGTGCTGCAGCCCATGGGGTCGCAAAGAGTCGGACATGACTTAGCGACTGAACATCAAAGAGTAATAGTGGCCCCTGAAGTGTTTAAGCGCTGGGGGACAGGGAGGAAGGCATGGCAGGACAGATCCAGGTGGCGTGGTTGAAGATGTAACAGAAGCACAATAGCCAAACAAATTTCAGAGTGATGCAAGAGGATCAGCCAGAACAAGAGTAAGGGGCAAGGATAATTTTGGAAAAGATGCCTCATCCTGAGAGATAGGAAGGCAGAGGTTAAGATGCGAGGAAATGACCTTACTTCGAAGTAAAGAGGACATTTTGTTGAAAAGCTGAAATTGTTATTTATCTGCTAAGAATGAAGAAAACATGAAAAGAAGCCTGCTACAGAGAAGACTGCAGTCAAAATTCACTGGATGTTAATGAACGTAAAGGTTTGGGACAGCTGCTGTGGCAAACCCAAAAGGGATCCGGCCAGAGTGACTCTTAGGATTGCCTAGCAACCCGCGGCCCCACTGTGCTCGTTCTTCTTAGTGTGCGCCATCCGTGCCTGGAGGGTGAAATGTGCAGGCTGCAAAATATCATAAACGTGGAAGCCCTGCGGACACCTGCGCTAGGAAAATCTGAATCGTGGCATCATATTGCTTTAAAAATGCTCAAAATTAGGGGGAAGGTCTTTAACGTGCTTGATTACCACCTCGCAAGGGAAACGCAGGTCATCCTGAAATTAGTGTGATTAGTCATAGGTGGTCTGAATATTTTGGAAGTAATTTTTGCTGCTGGCATTTTCTAAAGAAGCATAAATTATGACTAAATCTCTCCTGTTTATATGCAATGCCGTTTCCTCCCACAGCTTTCATCAACAAATAGCAATCAGAGCAATATGGCTAAGAAGTAGTAGCTGAGCCTTGTTTCTAACATTAGCCAAGCCAGGCTTCCAACAGTTGTCTTATCTCATCTCTCCCCCAAGTTACAGAGGCTAAGAGGTAACTGGCTGCTCCCCTGGAGACCAAATTCGGAAATAACAGTACACGATACAGTTTTGATCACTGAGAGGAACAGGTGCAATGTTTTAATCTTTTGTAGCACCGCAGAGATTGGCAGTCCTGAATATTCATTGGAAGGACTGACGCTGAAGCTGAAGCTCCAATACTTTAGCCACCTGATGCGAAGAACTGACTCCTTGAAAAAGATCCTGATGCTGGAAAAGATTGAAGGCGGGAGGAGAAGGGGACAACAGAGGATGAGATGGTTGGATGGCATCACCCACTCGATGGACATGAGTTTGAGCAAGCTCCAAGAGTTGGTGATGGACAGGGAAGCCTGGCGTGCTGCAGTCCATGGGGTCGCAAAGAGTCAGACACGACTAAGTAAGTGGCTGAACTGAACTGAGAGGTAGGGATTTTACCAGTATTTTAAACAGGGAGCATCATTCCCAATACTGATGCATTAATGCACAGGAAGAAAATATTAGAACTTGATTTTTAATTTATTTTTTAACACAAAGAATTAAGCTTTACTGGTGTTAAATTTACTATACAAATCAACACTAGCATTTTACTTAGTCTGAACTCACATGCCGCATGTTGCCCCAGGGAAGGGGAGGAGTTTGGAGGATTTGGCTGTGGTGTTGTCTTTCATTGTGCCTAATTAAGCAGATTTGTGAGCAACCTCAGAAGATATGATTATGTTAGCCTGTCCGTTCTCTCCTAATTGACTTACTGATTCAGTGCAATTTAAATTAAAATTCAATTTTTTTAATAGCTGACAGCCAACTTTTCTGTAGAATCTAATTCTTAAATTCAAATGGAAAATGCAAAGTATTTCAAACAGCTAAAGCAACTTTGAAAAAGAAGATGTGTTGGAGGACTTCCATTCTTTGGTTTCAAGACTTACTATAAAGTCACACTTATCAACACAGTGTGGTATCAACATAAAGACATGCAGATAAATCAATGGAACAGATAAATCACTGGAGAGTCTAGAAATAGATCCACACATACATAAACAATTGATTATAAACAAAAACTATAAAGGTAAATTAGCGGAGTAATAATGATAGTCTCTTCCTGCAAATGGTGCTATACAATTTGATATCCAAATACAAAAACATAAATTTTATCTATACTAGGGCTTCCCTGGTGGCTCAGAGGTTAAAGCATCTGCCTCCAATGCGGGAGACCCAGGTTCGATCCCTGGGTCAGGAAGATCCCCTGGAGAAGGAAATGGTAACCCACTCCAGTACTCTTGCCTGGAGAATCCCATGGATGGAGAAGCCTGGTAGGCTACAGTCCACGGGGTCGCAAAGAGTCGGACACGACTGAGCGACTTTACTACTTGCATCATATACAAAAATTAACTTAAAATGAAACACAAACCTAAAATAAAAATGTAAAACCTAAAACACTGCTACTAGAAATCAGTGGAAAAAACCTTTATGACACTAGGTTAGGTAAAGATTTTTTAAATCTAACAAAAAATGCACAATCTATAAAGAAAAAAAATTATAAAACAGTAAAGTTTTAAAACTTCTGCTCTTGAAAGACTGAAAAGAATGAACAGATAAACTATAAACTGAAAGAGAATATTTGTAAATCACATCTGATAAAGCATATATAAAGAACTCAATAATAAAAAAACAAAAGTCCCAATTTAAAAATGGGCAAGGACTTCCCTAGTGGTCCAGTGGTTAAGACTCAGGCCTCCACTGTAGGGGCGCAGGTTCGATCCCTGGTCAGGGAACTAAGATTCCACATGCCATATAGTGCATCACAGCATGGCCATAAAAAACACTTCACAAAATAAATACAATCAGCAAATAAGCACATGTAAAGATGTTCAGCAACTTTAGTCTTTGGCAAAATGCAAATTAAAATTACACTCTGTCACACTTATTAGAATGGCTAAAATTTAAAAGACTGATTATACCCAGGCTTGGCAAGGAAGTGAAGCTACCGGAACTCTCATAAAGTGTTGGTGTGAATGTAAAATAGTGCAATCACTCTATAAAACAGTTTGGCAATTTCTTAAAAGTTAAATATACCCTTACCATATCATCCAACAATTCTACTCATAGGTATTTGCCCAGAGTGGGAAAAAAGTATATGTCCACACAGCGTTGCTGTTGTTGTTTAGGTGGTAAGTCCTGTCCGACTCTTTGCGACGCCATGGACGGTAGCATGCCAGGCTTCCCTGTCCTTCACTGTCTCCCAGAGTTTGCTCAGATTCATGTCCATTGAGTCAGTGATGCTCTCTAACTATCTTATCCTCTGTTGCCCCCTTCTCCTTTTGCCTTCAATCTTTCCCAGCATCAGGTCTTTTCTTCACATCAAGTGGCCAAAGTATGGGAGCCTTAACTTCAGCATCAGTTCTTCCAATGAGTATTCAGAGTTGATTTCCTTTAGGATTTGCTGGTTTGATCTCTTTGCAGTCCAAGGGACTCTCAAGAGTCTTCTCCAACACCACAATTCAAAAGCATTAATTGTTCAGCACTCAGCCTTCTTTATGGTCCAATTCTCATATCTATACATGACTAATAGAAAAACTATAGCTTTGACTATATGGACCTTCATCAGCAAAGTGATATCTTTGCTTTTTAATAAGCTGTCTAGGTTTGTCATGACTTTCTTTCCAAGGAGCAAGTACCTTTTAATTTCATGGCTGCAGTCACCAACCAGTGATTTTGCAGCCTAAGAAAATAAAATCTGTTTTATTTATTTATTATTTATACTGTTTACATTTTTCCTCTATTTGCCAGGAAGTGATGGGACTAGATGTCATGATCTTAGTTTCTTTAATGTTGAGTTTCAAGTCAGCTTTTCACTCTCCTATTGCACCCTCAACAGGAGTCTCTTCAACAAGTGAAGAGTTCATCTTCGCTTTCTGCCATTAGAGTGGTACTGTCTGCATATCTGAGGTTGTTGATATTTCTCCTGGCTATCATGATTCCAGATTGTGATTCATTCAGCCCAGCATTTCACATGATGTACTCTGCATATTAGTTAAATAAGCAGGGTGACAATATATAGCCTTGTCATTCTCCTTTTCAAATTTTGACCCAGTCAGTTATTCCATGTTTGGGTCTAATTGATGTTTCTTGAGCCACATACAGGTTTCTCAGAAGACTGGTAAAGTGGTCTGACATTCGCATCTCTTGAAGAGTTTTCCACGGTTTGTTGTGATCCACATAGTCAAAGGCTTTAGCATAGTCAGTGAAACAAAAATAGATATCTTTCTGGAAATTCCTTGCTTTCTCCTTAATCCAATGAATGTTAACAATTTGATCTCTGACTTATACACAAACGTTTATAGGTATATTTTTTTGTAATAGCCAAAAACTGGAAACAACCCAAATGTCCATCAACAAGTGAAAGGATAAACAAATCATAATATAGCCATAAAATGAAATATTATTTACCAACAAAAAGGAATAGACTATTTATACATCAACAGTATCAATAAATCTCAAAACCATTACTCTGAGTGAAAGAAGTTCAGTTCAGTTCAGTCGCTCAGTCGTGTCCGACTCTCTGCGACCCCATGAATCACAGCACACCAGGCCTCCCTGTCCATCACCAACTCCCGGAGTTCACTCAAACTCATGTCCACAGAGTCGGTGATGCCATCTAGCCATCTCATTCTCGGTCGTCCCCTTCTCCTCCCGCCCCCAACCTTTCCCAGCATCAGAGTCTTTTCCAGTGAGTCAACTAGTCGCATGAAGTGGCCAAAGTATTGGAGCTTCAGCTTTAGCATCAGTCCTTCCAATGAACACCCAGGATTGATCTCCCTTAGAATGGACTGGTTGGATCTCCTTGCGGTACAAGGGACTCTCAAGAGTCTTCTCCAACACCACAGTTCAAAAGCATCACTTCTTCGGCGATCAGCTTTCTTCACAGTCCAACTCTCACATCCATACATGACCATGGGAAAAACCATAGCCTTGACTAGACGGACCTTGGTTGGCAAAGTAATATCTTTACTTTTTAATATATTATCAAGGTTGGTCATAATTTTCCTTCCAAGGAGTAAGCGTCTTTTAATTTCATGGCTGCAATCAGCATCTGCAGTGATTTTGCAGCCCAAAAAAATAAAGTCTGACACTGTTTCCACTGTTTTTCCATCTATTTCCCATGAAGTGATGGGACCAGATGCCATGATCTTTGTTTTCTGAATGTTGAGCTTCAAGCCAACCTTTTCACTCTCCTCTTTCACTTTCATCAAGAAGCTTTTGAGTTCCTCTTCACTTTCTGCCATAAGGGTGGTGTCATCTGCATATCTGAGGTTATTGATATTTCTCCCAGCAATCTTGATTCCAGCTTGTGCTTCTTCCAGCCCAGCATTCCTCATGATGTACTCTGCATATAAGTTAAATAAGCAAGGTGACAATATACAGCCTTGACGTACTCCTTTTCCTATGTGGAACCAGTCTGTTGTTCCATGTACAGTTCTGACCGTTGCTTCCTGACCTGCATACAGGTTTCTCAAGAGGCAGGTCAGGTGGTCTGGTATTCCCATCTCTTTCAGAATGTTCCACAGTTTATTGTGATCCACACAGTCAAAGGCTTTGGCATAGTCAATGAAGCAGAAATAGATGTTTTTCTGGAACTCTCTTGCTTTCTCCATGATCCAGCGGATGTTGGCAATTTGATCTCTGGTGCCTCTGCCTTTTCTAAAACCTGCTTGAACATCTGGGAGTTCACGGTTCACATATTGCTGAAGCCTTGCTTGGAGAATTTTGAGCATGACTTTACTAGCGTGTGAGATGAGTGCAATTGTGCGGTAGTTTGAGCATTCTTTGGCATTGCCTTTCTTTGGGATTGGAATGAAAACTGACCTTTTCCAGTCCTGTGGCCACTGCTGAAAGAAGACTTTAAAAATAGCCAATACTATGTATTCAATTTATATAAAATTCTAGAAAGTGCAAATTAATATATAATAACATAAAGATCACTGGTTAGCTGAGAAATATATATGTGTGACTGTGGATATGTTTGCATGTATATATATGTTAAAACTTACCAAAGTACACTATCGGTTCAATCGCTCAGTCATGTCCAACTCTTTGTGACCCCCAAGGACTGCAGCACGCCAGGCTTCCCTGTCCATCACCAAATCCTGGAGCTTACTCAAACTCATGTCCATCAAGTCGGTAATGACATCCAACCATCTCATCCTCTGTCGTCCCCTTCTCCTCATACCTTCAATCTTTCCCAGCATCAGGGTCTTTTCCAGTGAGTCAGTTCTTCGCATCAGATGGCCAAAGTATTAAGAGCTTCAGCTCCAGTATCAGTCCTTCCAATGAGTATTCAGGACTGATTTCCTTTAGGATTGACTGGTTGGATCTCCTTGCAGTCTAAGGGACTCTCAAGAGTCTTCTCCAACACCACAGTTCAAAAGCATCAATTCTTTGGTGCTCAACTTTTTTTATAGTCCAACTCTCACATCCATATATGACTACTGGAAAAACTATAGTTTTGACTAGATGGACTTTTGTCGGCAAAGTAATGTCTCTGCTTTCTAATATACTGTCTAGGTTGGTCATAACTTTTCTTCCAAGGAGCAAGCATCTTTTAATTTCATGACTGCAGTCACCATCTGCAGAAAACAAAGTCTCTCACTGTTTCCACTGTTTTCCCCATCTATTTGCCAAGAAGTGACGGGACCGAATGCCATGATCTTAGTTTTCTGAATGCTGAGTTTTAAGGCAACTTTTTCATGCTCCTCTTTCACTTTCATCAAGAGGCTCTTTAGTTCTTCTTCACTTTCTGCCATAATGGTGGTGTCATCTGCATATCTGAGGTTATTGATATTTTTCCAGGCAATCTTGATTCCAGCTTGTGCTTCATCCAGCCTGGCATTTCGCATGATGTATTCTGCATATAAGTTAAATAAGCAGGGTAACAATATACAGCCTTGACATACCCCTTTCCCAATATGGAACCAGTCCATTGTTCCATGTCCAGTTCTAACTGTTGCTTCCTGACCTTCTCAGGAGGCAGGTAAGGTGGTCTGGTATTCCTATCTCTTGAAGAATTTTCTACAGTTTGTTGTGATCCACACAGTCAAAGGCTTTGGCGTAGTCAATAAAGCAGAAGTAGATGTTTTTCCAGAACTCTCTTGCTTTTTCAATGACCCAATGGATGTCAGCAATTTGATCTCTGGTTCCTCTGCCTTTTCGAAATCCAGCTTGAATGTCTGGAAATTCACGGTTCATGTACTGTTGAATCCCTGAACAACCATTGACAGGAGAATTTTGGATCCCACCAAAAAAGATACCCCACGTTCAAGGGCAAAGGAGAAGTCCCAGCAAGATGGTAGGAGGGGTGAAATCGCGTTTAGAATCAAATCCCATACCCAGACAGAGACACTCGGAGGGCTCAAATAAAACCTTATGCATACCAGGAGAAGCCATAGAGACTGAGCCAGACCTGCCTTTGAATGTTTGAGTGTCTCCTGCAGAGGTACAGGTCAGCAGTGGCCTGCCACAGAGGCAGGGGCTCTAGGTGCAGCAGACCTAGGTATGGCATAAGCCCTCTTGGAGGAGGTCACTATTAACCACACTATAGAGCCACCAGATCTTACACCAGATTTGGGAAACAGACTCCTGGAGGGCACAAACAAAACCTTGTTTACACCAGGACCCAGAAGAAAGAAGCAGTGACCCCACAAGAGACCCACCCAGACTTGCCCATGAGTGTCCAGGAGTCTCTGGCAGAGGTGTGGGTCGGCAGTGGCCTGCTGCAGGGTAGGGGGCACTGAGAGCCACAGTGGGTGCACCGGACCTTTTGAAGGAGGTCACCATTATCTTCACTACCTCCACCATAAACAACAGGGAGGGAACACAGCCCCACCCATAAACAGAAAATTGGATTAAAGATTTATGGAGCATTGCCCCACCCATCAGAAGAAGACCCAGTTTCCCCCAGGTCAATCTCTGCAATCAGGAAGCTTCCATAAGCCTCTTATCTTTATCCATCAAAGGGCAGATAGAATGAAAATCACAGTCAAAGAAAATGAATCAAACTGATCACATGGACCACAGCCTTGTCTAACTAGATGAAACTATGAGCCATGCCATGTAGGGCCACCCAAGGCGGATGGGTCATGGTGGAGAGTTCTGACAAAACATGGTCCACTGGAGAAGGGAATGGCAAACCACTTCAGTATTCTTGCCTAGAGAATCCAATAAACAGTATGAAAAATGTGCACAATAGCTATGTGCAATTTATTGTACGTTATTTATATTTCAAAAAAGATGTTAAAAGAAATTATATCCTGTCCAACAAAAAATTATCTGTAGATTCAATAAAATGTCATGAATACTACCTCACCCACTACAGTACTTAGACAGGTATGAGGGGTCATCTAGTAACCTTGCAAAGATTCCAGTTATATATATAAAATGAAAATAACACCTCACTGAAGAATGATGAAAATTATTAACTAGTATTGACTGGGATCACTGTAAGTGCTGACTGTCCCGCAAACTGCTTTATTTTTAGTTATAAAATACGGCAGTTACTTTAGGTCATTAGATCTAACTAAGCATTAATTATCCATTTAATTCCAGGTATAGAATTGTTTATTCATAGTTTAAATTTCTTATCCTTTCACAATAGAGACCTCATCTGCAGAATGTTTTTCCCATTTTATCTATTTTTTATTGCTCAAATACCCTGCCCTTAATAAACAAGTTAAATGCTACTATTTCTGAATGGTCATTTTTATACATAAAAACACATCTTAGACACTTTACACATCCCACCCTTATCCTATGAATGTGTACTCACAGAAAGTTTTGGAATAAAGACTAGACTATTCAGAGGTTTGCTTTGGTTTTAAAAACTAATATTAAATGTGTTAAATTTATTAACATTACCAACCAAATAAACACCAGGCATGGACCAATGATGAGGATGTGTCATGAGCCAGGGATTCCAGTTGACCCAATTCTGAGTACCTGATATTCATTTGATTAAAAAAAAATACATAAACCTCATTGTTCCCTAAATTTTTAAGTTTAGCTTGCAAATATTTCTATATTTGGAACTATAACAAATTCTAGCAGTCACTTTTAAGAACTTTTAGGTGATACTGACTGTAATGTTCAAATGTTTTAATATACCCAATTTATTTTCTAAAGTACTTCAATTATATTTCAGTTCAGTTCAGTCGCTCAGTTGTGTCCGACTCTCCGTGACCCCATGAATCACAGCATGCCAGGCCTCCCTGTCCATCACCAACTCCCGGAGTTCACTCAAACTCATGTCCACAGAGTCGGTGATGCCATCCAGCCATCTCATTCTCGGTCGTTCCCTTCTCCTCCCGCCCCCAACCTTTCCTAGCATTAGAGTCTTTTCCAGTGAGTCAACTCGTCGCATGAGGTGGCCAAAGTATTGGAGCTTCAGCTTTAGCATCAGTCCTTCCAATGAACACCCAGGATTGCTCTCCTTTAGAATGGACTGGTTGGATCTCCTTGCAGTACAAGGACTCTCAAGAGTCTTCTCCAACACCACAGTTCAAAAGCATCCATTCTTCGGTGAGCAGCTTTCATCACAGTCCAACTATCACATCCATACATGACCACGGGAAAAACCATAGCCTTGACTAGACGGACCTTTGTTGGCAAAGTAATGTCTCTGCTTTTCAAATATATTTAGCCAACAAATTATCCCATGAACTTTAAATAATTCTTATATCTTGATAAATTAAATTTATGAATATAGTGAACCTTCAGTTCAGTTCAGTTGCTCAGTCATGTCCGACTCTTTGCAACCCCATGGACTGCAACACGCCAGGCTTCCCTGTCCATCACCAACTCCCGGAGCTCACTCAAACTCATGTCTATCGCATCAGTGATGCCATCCAACCATCGCATCCTCTGTCGTCCCCTTCTCCTCCCTCCTTCAATCTTTCCCACCATCAGGGTCTTTTCCAGGGAGTCAGTTCTTCATATCAGGTGGCCAAAGAACTGGAGTTTCAGCTTCAGCATCAGTCCTTCCAGTGAATATTCAGGACTGATTTCCTTTAGGATGGACTGGTTTGATTTCCTTGCTGCCCAAGGGACTCTCAAGAGTCTTCTCTAACACCACAGTTGAAAAGCATCAATTCTTGGGCACTCAGATTAGTGAACTTTATCACTCAGAAATAATGAACCTTAATTTCTCTTAAATATTCTAATACTATAAACTAAAAACTTCATATTAAAAATCACAGTTCAAAATCAGCTATTCAAAGATGTAAGATCTGTGTCTTGGTTCACTTTTTTTAACATATGAACTTGTGATTGTTCAGCACCATTTATTGAAAAGGTAATAGCTTTTATCCTCTGAATTGCCTTAACTTCTTCATCAGAGAGCAGTTGACTATATTTGTGAGGGCCTGTTCTGAGTTCCCTACTTTGTTCTGTATCTATCCTTTTGCCAGTATCATGATGTCTTGTCTTGACTATTATCAGTTCAGTTCAGTTCAGTTCAGTCGCTCAGTCGTGTCCGACTCTCCGCGACCCCATGAATCACAGCACGCCAGGCCTCCCTGTCCATCACCAACTCCCAGAGTTCACTCAAACTCATGTCCACAGAGTCCGTGATGCCATCCAGCCATCTCATTCTCCGTCGTCCCCTTCTCCTCCCGCCCCCAACCTTTCCCAGCATCAGAGTCTTTTCCAGTGAGTCAACTCGTCGCATGAGGTGGCCAAAGTATTGCAGTTTCAGCTTTAGCATCAGTCCCTCCAATGAACATCCAGGATTGATCTCCTCCAGAATGGACTGGTTGGATCTCCTTGACTATTATAACAGTACAATAAACCTTGAAATCAGATAGTGTAAGTCCTCCAATTTTGTCCTTCTTCCTATGCTTCCTATGCTTAGTTTTTTGCCTTTCCAAACAAATTTTAGAATCAATTTGTTGATGCCCACAAAACAGCTTGCTGAGAATTTTTGCTTACATTTTATTGAGGACTTTTACATCTAGGTTCATCAGAAATATTGGTATGTAGTTTTCTTTTCTTGTAATGTCATCACCTGGATTTAGTATCAGGGTAATGCTGCTTTCATAAAATGAATTAGGAAGTGTTTCCTGTGCTTCTATTTTTCTAGAAAAGATTATGGAGAATTGGTATATCTTCACTAAGTATTTGGTAGAATTCACTAGGTCTGGTTGCTTTCTTTTTTGGAAGGTTATTAATTACTGATTCAATTTCTTTAGAAAATATAGGACTATTTAGGTTATCTGTCTCTCCTTTTGTGAGTCTAGATAGTGTCTTGCAAATAACTGGTTTTCATTTCTTCTGAGGTATCAAATTTGTAGGTATACTGTTGTTCATAGTATTCCTTTATTATCTTTTTAATGTCCAAGAGATGGCCATGTATGATATATAAACATATTTTTCATTTAAAGAATCTTGAAGCACTCCTATATACTTTTCATATGTTTCCTATATCTTAGGACCATACAACTTGAACAGATGTTAAAATGATACCCCTTTGAAGTCTAGATATATCTCATTGATCTGTCCACCTTGTTCAATTCCCAAGGTCTTTTCCCCAAAAGAGTTAGGAGGAGTCTGAGCAGTCTTGTAGTTTGTTTAAGCAATTTTGGCCTAAACGAGCAATAGGTCAGCCTTGTTATTCCAACTAAAAATTTTTAATTGAGTAACTGAGATAGACTTGTGATTTGTAAAGATAAATCTTACTATAATTATGTGTACTATGGAATATTTAAGAGCACTTAGGAATCAGCATATTTAGAAGTTTCTTTTACAGATTTATAAACATTACTTAAATCTTCAGAAAAGTTTTGTTGTCGGACAGCTAATGTACTTATAAAAATCAAAATATTTAATTTTAAAAATAAGTAAATAAAGTGAATTTAAGTTTGCAAATTAAAACCTTATTCAAAGGCATCTTATGAGTAATTGTTAAAATTTATTGAAAAAGAGTGATAAGATCTGTAAGCTAAAAAAGAGAGCCCTCTTACACTGTTGGTAGGAATGCAAACTAGTACAGCCACTATGGAGAACAGTGTGGAGATTCCTTAAAAAACTGGAAACAGAACTGCCATATGACCCAGCAATCCCACTGCTGGGCATACACACTGAGGAAACCAGAATTGAAAGAGACACATGTACCCCTGTGTTCATCGCAGCACTGTTTACAATAGCCAGGACATAGAAGCAACCTAGATGTCTTTAGGCAGACAATGGATAAGACAGCTATGGTACATATACACAATGGAATATTACTAAGCTATTAAAAAGAAGGCATTTGAATCAGTTCTAATGAGGTGGATGAAACTGGAGCTTATTAAACAGAGTGAAGTAAGTCACAAAGAAAAACACCAGTGCAGTATATTAATGCATATATATGGAATTTATAAAGATGGTAATGATGACCCTATATATGAGACAGCAAAGGAGACACATATAAAGAACAGACTTTTGGACTCTGTGGGAGAAGGCGAGGGTGGGATGATTTGAGAGAACAGCACTGAAACATGTATATTACCATATGTGAAATAGATCACCAGTCCAAGTTCAATGCATGAAACAGGGCACTCAAAGCTGGTGCACTGGGATAACCCTGAGGGATGGGATGGGGAGGGAGGTGGGAGGGGGTTCAGGATGGGGAACACATGTACACCCATGTCTGATTCATGTTAATGTAAGGCAAAAACCACTACAATATTGTAATTAGCCTCCAATTAAAATAAATAATTTTTTAAATGCTAAATTTTAAAAGTAAACCAAGAACTAGGTTTTCAATTAAAACTTTAAAAATTAAATATTAGTTTTAAAACCAAAGTCAGTCCCTTGAATTGCCTTTTATGGGAAACAACCACCTTGGAGGCGACCAAAACACATCTTGTGGATCTAGCATTTTTGGGTCAGAGAGTTTGCAAGTAGAAAAAGTCAAGGCAGTACAGAAGAGTATGTTTTTTATAAGTGCTTTATGGGGGTTGATTCTTGTCAAAGTGCCATCCCTAAAGATAACCTATAACCAAGAGTTAAAGTAGCTTAGTGCTCAAAAAGACAAGCCAACTCTATACTCCATGCTTTTACTCTTCAAAGGCTGAAAATGAATGAGGAGGAGGAAATGAAATACGGGTTCAGAAGAAAGTGGCCCTGTTTCTTAATTGTGTGCTTTAAAATGCCTGAAGGAATACTGTACTTGTTAGCACAGGAAGCTGAAGGTGTGCACTTTCAGCAAGATCAGAAACATATTTGGGGGCTTTAAAATAGAACCTAAGACATTTCAGCAGCTTAACAGACCATTAACCAGTGCTCCAAGTGTGTCTAACAATCACAGTGGCAGCCAGAGATGCCAGCAGGCACAAAGCTCAACCACAGACTCATTCTCCAGAGAGCCAAAAATGGGCTCTTCCCTTTAAGACCTCATATGACTGATATTTGTCAAGCTCTTTAACCTTTTGGATGAAAAGTACCACACAGGGACAGACTACTTTCTCATGATTCCAGGCAGTTCTTTATAAATAACATAGTTACATTTACTAGCAGTAAAAAAAAAAATGCACAAGGAAGAAAACTAACATTTGTCAAGCACATGTTATGTGCCAGGTATTATTTCAGCCGATCCCTGTGAGGTAAATAGTATTAGCCCCATTTAACTGGATATTGGAAATTGAAGCTTAGAAATTTTTAACAATTTATCCAAGGTCATTGGAGGCAGGAAGTAAAGTGTCAAGACCTGAATTTCCTATGTGCCTGTTCTAATCAATATTTCAACACCATCCAACAGAAATACAGTGCAAGCCACAAATGCAAGCCACACGCATACTTTTAAATTTCCTTGTAGCCACATTTAAAAAGTAAGAGGTAAGATGAAACAGATGAAATTAATTATAATCACATATTTTAGTTATCCCAGTAGACCCAAAATACAATTTGAGCATATAAATCAATGTAAAAACTATTAATGAGATAGTTCACATTCCTTTTTTCATACTAAGTCTCCAAAACCCAATGGGCTCTTCTAGCTCATCTCAATTTGGACTAGCCACATGTCAAGGGCTAATAACCCAAGTGGCTAGTGGCTACCATATTGCACAACACAGATCTATAACCTCTAGGTCACCCTACCATAGTGTTTTACATCACTGGATTAGAACCAGCTGTCCTACACCTGCAATGAAACTGAAAAGAAAAATGCTACAGATTAACAGTCAAATTACTAGAAAACTACACATCTTTCTGGTCAAAGGACAAATAAAAAAGGAAGTCATTCATCAGCTGCAATCCTCTGTACAACAATCATAAATGCACCAACTGCACTGAGCTATTTACTTCAATGGGACTGGAAACAAATGATCTAAAACTCATAAATCCACACATTCAGAAAGTGCAGACTGCCAGAGAGGGTAGTAAACCCAAATAAGTACTATATGAATTCTAGGCTGTTCTTTTTTAATCGGTTTTAGAGGAATCCCCCACAAATTATACAGTCCTACATGAATTTCATGCATCCTCCCACCATCCACTCTAAAGAAACTCCCTCAAGGGGCTTAGTTTGGGTTAAGGAATTTCCTTTATTTATTTTCCATTTCCTTCTTGTTGTAACTGTAGTTTTATCCATCCTGCTTCCACCACTCCACCCCACCCCCACTTCCTTTCCTCTCTTTTCTAGTTGGTCTCCCAGATTCTTAAAACTGCACTAGGTTTTTTGTTTTATTTTGCTTTGTGTTTTAACATGAATCATATTGTTCTGCTGCTGATTTTTACTGACTGCCTGTCATGGGTATCATGCCCCGCAGCCTGGAGGGAAAAGAGGAAACCTTTCCAGCAACCATCACCAGGGCTGCTCCAGCCGCCACCTGAAAGGAGCACGGGATGGAGGGATGGTGGAGACTTCCACAGCACACATTCCCTGGTGGGGGGCGAGGAGTGGGGTGGGGTGTGTCCAGCTGCCAGTGCAAGTCTTCAATGAAATAAAAGAAATCTTAACGTTGTAAAAATCATTTACTTTGGTTGTTCTGGATTGTGTTTACAAAACAAAACCAGCTTAATTTTTTCAGAAATAATACAAAAAAGTAAAAAGGAGAAAGAAAAAAGGCACCTGAGATTCCACCAGCAGACAGAACCACTATTGGCATTTTCTTTTTTAAAAATCTCCACTTCGTTTTTAACCCACATAAAGTTAGTCAGCTGCCTCCTATCCCCACCCTAGGGTGAGAGGGGGAAGAAAGTAGTTCTGACTTAGGTGTGAAATGATATAACTAAAGTTTGTCTGAAATGAGCATAAAACTCAAATAAGCTATACCTCACTCAAGCTGCTAGCAATCTTGTCTGAATATTTGTCCTTTTGAACCTAGTTATGGGATAATAATAATACCCATCATTTACTGAAAACTAACCACATGACAGGCATTAAACTGGATGCTGGCCATATGCTTTCCCATTTTAGTTTGTGCCACAGCTCCGTGAGTTATGAAGTACTCTTCTCCACTACACAGGTGGGGAAACAGACTCAGAGAGGTTAAGGCCAGCTATTAAGTGACAGAGTTAGGGTCTGAACTTAAGCCTGCCTGGCTCTAAAGGCTGTTCTTTTTGCCATAGCCAAGTGCCAGAGTTAAGGTCATCATAAAACCATGCCATCTCAAGTTGAGTGTTTATTGTTTGTAAAGAAAAAGTAATTTATTAAATTTTCCTTTACCAATTTTAGAAACTCAAATTTCGGCCTAAGAACTTAAAGTCCAGTATGAAGTAATTTACTTCAGGCAGAAAGATTCCTAAAATTTCCACCATACAATTCTCCAGCAGAAAGGTTTCCTCACTGCAGGAACTCCACAGTCTAGTAACTTTGAAATGGAAGCACATACCCACCAGCCAACTGCCATCCCTTTCAGGGTCGGGAGAACTCTGAATTCCAGTTGCAAGGCATTTTCTACAAAAATCAAGAGGAGCCTCAAAAAAAAAAAAACAGCTAGTGGGAGAAACATTTTGTTTTTGATTAACAATGATCTTTCACTCTAAGGGCCATGTGGCTTAAGCTGTTTTTCGAAGGGTAGAATTGAGGATGGAGTGAATTAAGAAATTCACATTTGCTATCCACCATCTCTACCTGTTATGCCCTGAGTCCGGTTCCCCCATACTGGTAGAATAAGACACTCGCAGCAATGCAAAAGCAAGAATGGGGTTTATTTCTAGCTCGAGCTAGGGCTCATGCCTCCTCCAGCGCAGTGGAGTGGGACAAGAGCCCCGAGCCCAGTTTACAGCGGTTTTTATAGTCTCAGGTAACATAAGCACCTATTTCTGTTCAAAAGATCAGGCTGGCAGAAGCTCATTGGCCAGTTCATGCACGCGCGGAAGCTCATTGGCCAGTTTATAAGCGCGTGCGGGGTTTTTCTGGGGGATTTCCCTTTTTACTCTGATTGGCCTGACTTTTGGCGCCGGCGGGACTTTTCTAGGGAGGAGTTTCTTAATTTTGGCGCCAGCGGGATCTTCTTAGGGAGGAGTTTCTGTGGACTTAGCCTCCACCCTCTCTCCAGGAAATCAAAACTTAGGCCTAAGCAAGGTCTCCGGCCTATCCTGGCTACTCAGATGTTAGGGCTCCTAACATCTCCCCCCTTTTCTGTTGTTCAAACGGGGGAATCTTCCTCCGTGGGTAGAGTTTGATCCAGGGATCTTTATACAGCCTTACTCAAAAACAATTTTAGGAATCTTTACTTAAAGACAACCTTATCTAAAATGGAGTAACTTTGGTTTTATGAGCAGCAAGCAGCAAGCAAAGTACAGAAGCAAAAATTGCATTACAGAAGCATTAAGTTCTACATTAGGTTACAGCGTCTAATCTGAAATCACACCCATAATATCATTTTTCAGGATATCTGGGAAATAGTTATTTCCCAGGATGTCTGAACCATAGCTACTCTATTTTGACTTTTAATAGTAAAATTTTTTTAATAGCCAAAGCAGATGTCATCATTAATGACGTCAGTGTTTTTCTAGGTATGAGAAGATGCAAGAATGGGAACTCATGAAACCTTTTTCTGAAAAGATCTGACTATCTGAAGGCCTGTTCTGCCAGTTTTTTCAGAGCACAGAGTGCCTCATTCCTGATTTTCACCCTGAACTTCTTTCAGGGGGTGTTGCAGCAGCTTGCAATGGTCGTGACATAATCTTTGTAGAGGCAGCTGGCAAGTACCAACTTCTAGTCAGCAGGGTCTCTTCATAGCCACATATCCGACCATGTGACACCATTTTTTTTATGGCCATTGTGTCCCGCGGTGCTGGGAAGGCTCATTTCCCAGGTCTAGGGAAGCGATGGGCCACTCAGTGTGCTAAAACTGGACCAGGCCTTGCAAGTAGCAAAAGTCTCTGGACCACTGTCTTACTAGCCTCCTGGTCCAGGAAAATATTCCCTCTTGTTGCTTTTTCTCATACCCAGAGTCACATTATTACAATTATTGATCTCATATGGAACTGCATATCAGCATTATATCACAGGCTCAGTGAAACAAGTGACATAGAAAATAATATAGCCATAGCTAGCAGTTATTAGTAAAATAAGAATTATAAGTCAAGAACTTTTCTTAGATAAAGCCTGGTATACCCCAAGTCACCTGACTTCATTTGTTAAATGACTATAGCCTGGTGTTAAACTCCTGGTTGTACATTATGAAGCATCTGACCTTTATCTGAAGATTGGTTACTGAGATAAGCCTTAGAAACTAACCTAGAGTGTCCTTTTTAATAACTTAATTAAATCTTTTAGCAGTATCACGTAACAAGGAACTGTTTCAGCAGTGAGTCTTAGTAAACACTAGACATTAACAAAACTAGAAACTTAATTTAACAATTTACAACCTTAATATTCCATGATTTTTCATTATGGAGGCATTAACCTTGTAGCCAGGAAGGCTTTAACCCACCAAATAAAAAATGAAGTTTGTCAGGGAGCTGAGAAAAGCCAAGCAGCCATCTTGGATTTCCCATAGCCCTGACTCTGATTTCCAGCTAGTGTTTTTCATTTTCCAATTTAGAAGCAGACTTTTGCCATGGTTTAAGGACATTAGGATGGCACAAGTCTAACAGAGTTTTTGTATAAGCAGAATGAGCTTTTACATGTCTACAAACCCGACAATTGGATTAATTTCTAAAACTAGCATAGGATCAGGCCTATGGTAGAAAACCATTTGATTTATATGCAGAGATCTAAGAAGTCAAGAAAACATCATAAATAATCATACGAATCAGGTCCAGCATCTTGGGCAAGCTATCTACCTCTGATGTCATCGTCTTCTCATCCTGGTGTAGTGTAGTTTCTTCTGAAAAAAGTTCTTCCATCCAGGTTGGAGACAGTCCCTTAAATTACGTCTTTTTCTAGTCCTGGTTGCAGGTCATGAGGCATCTGATCTTCATCCAAAGATAGATCACTGAGACAAGCTTCAGAAACAAACCTAGGGTGCTCTTCAAGAACTCAACCAAATCCTATATTAATATCACATAACAGCAAAGATCCATTCAGGAAATGAGTCTTAGTAGATACAGACTTCCATTAACAAACTGGGATTTAACACTCATTGAAACATCATTTTTTTTCCCTAAAATTACTCTCATTTTTACCAAATATAACCAAATTAAGACTTGTTTACAAAATAAATCTGTTCTCAATAAACTTGACCTGATTATTTATATAACCATAGACTTTTCTTTTTTTTTTTTTTTTGCTGAAACGTTTATGGAGTCTCAAACTTAACTTTAAGACCTTTCAGGGTTAGAGAAAGTCATCTCAAAGGCTTATCACAGATTTTGCCTAACAGATGTGAGTGAATTCCTCCCTTTCTTAAGGTCTCCCAAACTGAGATTTCTGTACCTGTTAGTGAGATAACCTTCTTAGTTTATCTGATAAAGTTACTGGAAGCCTAAGAGTTTCCAGTCTCTGAAGGGGTCAGACAGAGAAAAATGTTAAATGCTTCAATTTGTCTATTAAATACCATTTTACCAAATTACTATTAAGTCATAATTAAAACACAGATTCAAACCAGTAATTTTTCAGAAACCATAAAAGTTATAAGCATATTTGCCAGTTCATTCGGTCCTTTTGTTAACCTTTGTACAGTCATCAGGTTTCTCACTAGAATCTTTTAATTTCTTACCCAGTTCAGAAACTTGTATTTATCCAAAAGTCCTTTTTATAAATCTTCTGGAAGAGGAAGCATTTTCACAAGAAACTTGGTTAGTGCTGTGACAACACTTTAAGATAGTAATCAGAATTATGGCAACATTTTACCTGAATATATCAGAATTTATATACAAATTGTTTCTAGGATATCTGCATTATTAACATTTACCATACAATATACCCGAGACTTATTATTCACTTGACAGTACTTCCCATGTAATTTAACATGGAAGTTGAACCCAATTAGTGTAATATCTCCCTTTGGGATGTTTCAGGGGCCCTCTGAAGCATCCCAAAGTCAGCTAGAAGCCAAAAGTGCTTCATCAGATTGATTTAGGAAGTTTTGTCAACAAATATCAGAAAGGTTTAGAACACTCACTCAGATGGGATTATAGGTCACTGAAACAATAGCTAGTCACGCAGCCATAGTAACAATATAGGATTTCAGAGGCAAATATAGAACAGACCATTTAAGAGGCAAATAATCTTAAATCTATTGTCAAATGCAGTTTAACATCTCAAGAAAACGTTTGTTTATACACAAAACTCTTTCCTTGGGGTCCACTTTCCACAAAACCATTTTATCACTTTCTGTACCCATTTGTTCTCCCATCCTGAAGTCAGACCTATTACCTTTTTCCTTCATAAAATGTAACTTCATTATTCATACCTTCTTTACTGAACACACACATCTTACTTCCCTTAAGCAAACAAGAATTGACCTTTATATTAGCATTCTATAGATTGATGAACATAAATACCAGTGATAACTTAAAAAATTTTAGCAAACATCTCAGGATGGCATCAAACATTACTTGTTAATAGTCTAAAATCTTTAGTTTTTCTGTAAGTTATTATTCAGTAGTGAATGTTTCAGAACCTTATTTTATCTGGAAATGACCTAGCTATTCAATAAACTTTTGTTACTTAATTTAGCACAATCTTAGAAATTCAGGTTACCAAAATTTCCGTTCCGTTCCATCGCTCAGTCATGTCCGACTCTTTGCGACCCCGTGGACTATAGCCTACCAGGCTCCTCCATCCATGGGCTTCTCCAGGCAAGAATACTGGAGTGGGCCACCGCTTCCTTCTCCAGGGATCTTCCCGACCCAGGGATCGAACCCGGGTCTCCTGCATTGGAGGCTGACGCTTTAACCTCTGAGCCACCAGGGAAGCCCAAATTTAGAGAAACTGTTTTAGAAAGACATTTTTAATCTTAATAGAGTTTATCTAAAAGCTCTTGTCTCATTTACATTTCTTAGAAGTTTTTGTGTCTTTTTTTTCACTCAAGGTAATTTCTTTGTCGACAAACTTGTAACAGATATATTTAATTTATATTGAACCTAGGTACAATGAAAATATTCTACTTAATGTTAATTACTCTAAGACATGTCTATATTAGATAGATCAACAAACATTAATATCAGGTATTTAATACTGAATATTTTCCACTTTACTTGAACCTGGAATTTATTAATTTAGAATTATCTGATTTGTAAGCGCTTACCCTTTAAGCCAATTAAATAGAGCTCATTTACAAATTAACTTCAAAAATATTACTCAGAGACAAAGACATACCAAGACATATTAAGACAGACACAGTGTGAGTCTTCAGTCATGAATTAGACATTACAATATAAAATTTACTAGTTTATAAAACAGTTGGACCAATTCTATAGGGGGTCGGCGGAGGGACCCCATAAACAATAAAGGGGATAAGGAAGGAGAGTCACCCAGTCCCCGCCAGTCTCTATTGCCAGTTTTGCCAATGTTTCCTTTAGGGTCCGACTCATCCTTTTTACTTGACCCGAGCTCTGGGGATTGTATTCGCAGTGTAATTTTCATTTAATCTCCATAGCCAAAACCAATCCCTGAACAACTTTATCTTAGCCAAATTCCTTGGTCTCTGGGCAGCTGCTCGGAGGCCTGCCATAAGAGTCTGGCTGTACACTCGGAGATGCTCCCTACCTTCTGCGCGCTCAAAGTCCCACTGGGGCCGGGTCAATGGAAATCCCTCATCAATTAGGTTCGGCTGCAGGGTGGGCCTCCCGTCCACACCCCGGACATGTTTCCGAGCTTCCGATAGAATCCGCTCCCGTTCTTCCATGGTGAAGAGCACCTGTAACAGCTACTGACAGTCATCCCAGGTGGGATTATGGGTGAAAAGGATAGAAACAAAAGGCTTTATCCATGCTGGTGGGTTTTCCACCAGATCTTGCCAGACCAGGATATAGGGCATCTGGTCCGGGTGGCCGGAAGGGCCGGGCATGAGAACCTTCCCCCAACAGCCGGATGGTGGGCAGGCTGAAGGTTCCCTCCCTCGGCCACCCGACATTAAAAGTGGGCCACTCCGAGGAGCAGAGCATCACCAGCTTATTCCTCTTCACTAGCAGAGACAAGTCTCGCGCCCTAGATTTAAAGTCAGAGAAATGATCCATCATGAGGGAGAGCCGGGTAGAGCTTCCTTGACCCATGACCACAGAACAGATTACGGCAGAGAACAGACACAGGAGAGAGACAGAGACAATGCCGGCACACACGATAACACGACAAACGGAGGACAGACAAACGTCCGCCGAAAACACACTACTAGGTCTCTGAGACCTCTGAGGCTTCCTGCAGTTTAAAGTAACCTTACCGAAGGGCGTCCACCGCCCACCAGATTCCGGATCGGGAGAGACCTCCTCTCTCCCGCAGAGCCAGCTGCCTTCCAGCGCGAATGCTGGGCCTCGGCCTTATGCCGGCTATGGCGATCAATTCGCCCCTGACCTTGCAGATCCAGCTGCCTTCCAGCGCGAATGCTGGGCCTCGGCCTTACGCTGGTTACGGCGACCAATTCGCCCCTGAACAGACCTTGCAGATCCAGCTGCCTTCCAGCGCGAATGCTGGGCCTCAGCCTTACGCTGGCTATGGCGATCGCCCCTGAACAGACCTTGCACCGGTGCTATAATCAGCCCTCCTCCAGGCTGATGAACCCCTTCTGCCGGGAGAGCGTTATTCTTCCCAGTCAGAGGGATCCCGGACGAGCCCCCAAATGTTATGCCCTGAGTCCGGTTCCCCCATACTGGTAGAATAAGACACTCGCAGCAATGCAAAAGCAAGAATGGGGTTTATTCCTAGCTCGAGCTAGGGCTCATGCCTCCTCCAGCGCAGTGGAGTGGGACAAGAGCCCTAGCTCGAGCTAGAAATAAACCCCATTCTTGCTTTTGCATTGCTGCGAGTGTTTTATTCTACCAGTATGGGGGAACCGGACTCAGGGCATAACATACCTCCATTTACCCTAACAACTACTTTGATTTACAAGAACTTTAGAGCAAAATCTGTTCATAACATAAAGAAAAGACATAAAGAATTCTTGGCAAGGAGTTAAGCTTATGGGTTCAGACACTAGCCAGCTCCCTGAAAACTTGATGACAAGACAGGTAGTCAATGACTAATGTGACACACTCTTCTTTAAAATCACTGTTTCCCAACATTGTCATGTTATGGCACTCAGAGAAAATGGCACAATGGCGAAACTGCAGGAGACCTGAAGGGAAATCCTTTCCGTTTCCTTATATTATGTGTTTATGACTTTAAAATGAAGTAAAAGTATTTGGGAAGATAGTAAGTATTGAAATACTTAAAATTTCCAAATAAGATCTTTTCAGATTTTTAATACAAAATCTAAGTTTGCTCCTTTGAACATAACTTTTTCATATAAGATTTTATGAATAAGTTAACCATATGTGCTTTCTGGCACAGGCTTTTTAAACCATTATCTCTTCAGAATTCTTGGTCACTATCAATGAGAAACTTTGCACCAACAGGTGATTAAATTTTTTAACATTTTATAATCATTCAAAAATGTATAAGCACTAAAGCTATTTTAGTGAATCTAAGTTCTTCCTCTTATTTTAAATTAAAAGGTCTGCTGATAGTATGTGTTTCAAAATCAACAAAACTTGTTCATATCAAGAATTTCAAAATGATGATGAAATTCTAATTTTCAGAAAGTACCTTACTTGTTGGTGCAGTTCTTCTGAGGATAGTATAAATGCCACCAAAAGCATGTGAACAGGTCTATTGACAGGTCTAGGCAGATTTACGGTGGCCATCTGAAGTTACACCTTCTACCAAGGGGACTGAACCAGACCAACGATTCATTACTTTAATCCATTCACACCACAACTATTGGTAACTTCTATACTAGATGAAGATCACATACCCACACAGACCTATTTTCCAAAGTTCACTCTCTGTTTTTCTTCACTATACATGTTATATTGGCCTGACCAGAAAGTTAGTTTGGGTTTCCATAAGCTGTTATGGAAAACTTGAATGAATTCTTTGGACAACCCAATAGTTCCTGTAGTCAAAACAGCCTTTCTCTCTTGGCCTACCTGGTACCATCCCTTAACTCTCACTGCCTGGATGTTTCCATTTCGCTGAACTCTATTTACAGAGGGCACACTTAGATTTGCCTTCATACCACACAAGAATCACAAAGAGATTTCAAAATGAAACTCCCCTAAAGGATTTCAAACACTAATTTAAAATAGCCTCAATTAAATGCAACTTTTTTAAAGCTTTTATACTTTACTTTTTAAGAGTTTTTAATAGTCCTATGGGGACTTTCACTTACATCATTTTCACATCCATAGGATGATGCTTTAAAGAGACAGCGTGAGTATTACTTTTCCCATTTTACACGAGAAACTGATACAGAGAGACTTAAGAAACCGGCCCACAATCATTGTACTTGTAAACAGTGAACTGGGAACTCCTGACTCATAAGCCATTGCTCTTCTTTGTCACATGACTTACCTACTTGAAGTTAACTACTCACGCCCTGTAGGCTCCCGAGAAGCAGAAGGTCATAGTATAAACCAGCAGTCCCCAACCTTTCTGGCACCAGAGACCAATTAGGCAGAAGACAATTTTTCTATGGACAGAGTTGGGGGAGGATGGTTTGGGGATAATTCAAGCACATTTCATTTATTGTGCACTTTATTTCTCTTATTACTACATGAGGTCTACCTCAGATCAACAGGCATTAGATCCCAGAGGCTGGCAACCTCTGGTATAAAGAGCGGCTGTTACCTTTGTGTCTGCAGGGTCAGGGTCTGAAGTCACTGGCCCAAACCAGACAGACTTCAGGGGTGCTCAGGACTGTCTAGGAGAGATCCTGCTAAAAAAGGTCTGGATCCAGGGCAGGGTGAAAAAAATCATCCCCTTCCATTTCCTCAGCTCTTTTCCAGCTCTTGTTTCTCCACTCCTCAGCCTTATCACAACCCTGCATTTTCCTTTGTCCAATGAGTATGAAATTAAAATAAACTTGATCGAAATCAATTGCATAGACAAAAGGAAACACAAAGGACAAGAGTCTACATGTGAGGGAAGCCAAGACAATCCATCTATGCCTCCAGAAGGTTAAAAAAAAAAGATAGAGTGGTTTCCATGCAACTGAGCCAGAGCCTTTAAGAACTTGCTGGCAGGGCTACCTCCTTTACCCTAACTTCCTCCAGCATCTGTTACTTGATGGACCTCCACCGTGGACAGTGCTGTACCCCAGGGATGACTATGCTGCCGGTTTTCTCTGTATGGCCAAGATGGCTCTGCATGCTCAGGAGGTGTTAAACTCTTAGTATGGGGAGCCAAGCACTCTCATAATATGGATGGATACAACAGCTATGCGACCATATGATTCTAGTATAGCATTTCCTATGCATCATTGAAAATATGGCAAAATGTCAGCATAAAGACTACAGGCTGAAGCTTAGTTCATTCCCAGCTGTCTCTTAGCAGATATAACCTGCTTCCCAGAAAGGACAGCATTGTATATTCATCCAGTTAGAATCTGTCTCTCTAAATGGTTAATTGTCATTGCCTCACATTCCTCTATAATTTTTGTTTTAGCAAATTTCTTTGGCAATTTTTGCCTCCATGAATTTTTTTCCTCACATGAATATCCTCCTTCTGTGAGGAAAGAAAGGAAAGAAACTCCCTGCTGAGTAGTCTCGTGCCTTCAGCTGCCTTCTCAGCTCTGCTGCTGCTGCTGCTAAGTCGCCTCAGTCGTGTCCGACTCTGTGTGACCCCAGAGACGGCAGCCCACCAGGCTCCCCCGTCCCTGGGATTCTCCAGGCAAGAGGACTGGAGTGGGCGCCATCGCCTTCTCCCTTCTCAGCTCTAGCTCTTGCCAATCTCTCTTTATGCCCTTTGCACTCTGAACTTCTAGCTGAACCTCTCAAGAACTTATAAATCAAGATTGCTGTCAAGGTTGTTTATACTGCATTACTATTTAAATCCTTCTCTATACAAATCAAAATGGAATTACACTACTATTTCAATTTAACATTTCCTAATGAAGGGTTGACGGTTGTTACTTCACATGAAAACCCAACTCCGTAAGCCATTTATAATTAATTCAAGTAACTCAATTGTTGCAAGAGTTTGCCTTGGTTTTTCCATTTTGGCAATATAAGAATACTTCACAACTTCATCATATGGGTCAGCTGCAAATCTCAGAGATCCTTTAGCCATGAACGTTAAAGATTGTAGTAACAATAAGTGATGTTTTACAACAAAAATTTCTGGTGCAGTAAAGATGGTGACTATCAAAGAGGTAAAAGGTAATGATGTGGTTTCATACCTCTGACCCAGTGATATGTCAAAATAGTCTAAATGAGTCTTTTCATTTTTTTAGTCCTTTAAATTTTTTTTAATGGATTGCTTTCAATTTTGTACTTGAAATGAGAAACCTACTAACTCAGGAATAAGTCAGGCAAAATGTGTTACATGTTAGCAAGTTTTTGCATAGCTCTGCTTGCATTATTTTTTCTGATTCCAAAGTCAAATTCCCGTAGTCCTTGAACAGTACTTTATACTCAACTTAGCTTTCAGTAGGATTAGGCATAGGTGACCTTTCCTTCCTCTCTGAAACACTTTTCCCTCTTGACTTCCCTGACCATACATTCTCCTGGATTTCTTTCAACCCCATTAGACGTTTCTTCTCAGCTTCCTTTGCTGGCTCCACCTCATTTTTTTCCCACCTTGAAATTATTGGTGTTACTCAGAGCTCAATCCTAGACTTTCTTTATCTCGTGCATTCTTAAGGTAAACACATCCACTCCTGAGACCTTTAGGTTATTTCCTACTTGAAATCCAATACTGTATCTCTGGCTTAGACATCTTCTCTAACTCAACGTCTGCACTTGGATGTGTTACAGAAAGTTTAATGTAACGAGAGATATAAAAAGCTAAACTTCAAGTGTTAAGTTTAGACTAAAGAACTGTCTAGAAAGGCAACATATTTCTATTTATCCTTTGCTGTAATATCTCTCCAACAGCTTTTTTTTAATTTACTGAGGTCTATTGAAATACAATAAACTGCACATAGTTACAGTATATAAATTGATTAGTGTTGACAAATACACCATAAAGCAATCACTGCAAAGATAATATTTTATCACCCTAAAAGTTTTACCCTGTCCTTTTGTAATCCCTCCCTCTCTCCACTCTTTTTCCAGGCAACCATTGATTTACTTCTGTCACCATAAATTAGTTTACATTTCCCAGAATTCTACATAAATGAACTCATACAGAATATACTCTTCTGTGCTTAGATTCTTTCACTCACCATAATGATTTTTTATTGAAGCATAGTTTATTTACAATATTATATCAGTTTCAGGTGTACAACATAGTGATTCAGCACTATACAGACTATACTCCAGTTAAAGTTGTTATAAAAACAGCTATATTTCCCTGTGCTATTCAACATAACCTTTTGCTTATTTGCTTTATACATAGTAGTTTCTATTTCTTTAATGCCCTACCCCAACCTTGCCTCTCTTTCCTTCTCCCCACTGATAACCACAAGTTTGTTTTCTATGTGCCATGCTGTGCTAAGTCACTTCAGTCATGTTTGACTCCTTGTGACCCTATGTACTGTAGCTTGCCAGGCTCTTCTGTCCATGGAATTCTCTAAGCAAGAATACTGGAGTGGGTTGTCATGCCCTCCTCCAGGAGATCTTCCTGACCCAGGGATCGAGCCCATATCTTCTGCAATGGCAGGCAGATTCTGTACCACTAATGCCACCTGAGAAGCTCTTGTTCCCTATATTTTCATCATAATGATTTTGAGATTCATCCATGTTGCTGTGTGTATTCACAGTTCATTCCTTTTTATTGCTGAGTAGTATTCCCTGGTAGCTCAGCTGGTAAAGAATCCACCTGAGATGCAGGGGACCCCGGTTTGATTCCTGGGTGAGGAAGATACCCTGGAGAAGTGACAGGCTACCCACTCCAGTATTCTTGGGCTTCCCTGGTGACTCAGACAGTAAAGAATCCACCTGCAATGTAGGAGACTGGGTTCAGTTCCTGGGTTGGGAAGATCCCCTGGAGGAGGGCATGGAAACCTACACTAGTATTTTTGCCTGAAGAATCCCCATGGACAGAGGAGTCTGGTGGGTTACAGTCCATGGGATCGCAAAGAATTGGACACTGAGCAACTAAGCACATCATATGGTATTCCCCTGTACTATATATACCACAGTTTATTTTTCCACTCTCCTGCTGTTCATTTGGGTTGTTTTTATTTTTGTTTGTTATGTATAAAGATGCTATGATCATTTATGTATAAATCTTTGTACGGACTTAAGCTGTTACTTTTTTTTTCTCTTGGGTAAACACCAAGATTGGAATGACCAGATCATACAGTAGACATATACCTACAATCTTTAAGAAACTGCTGGTTCTGATTCCAGATGGCAACATAAGAGGTTCCTGAACTCACCTCCTCCCATGGACACAATGAACCTATAGTCAAATATGGAAGAATAAGCTCTGAAAGAAATTCGGACAGCAGCTGAGGGACTCCTACACATTAGGTGGGCAAGAAAAATCGCACAGTGAAATGAGTAGGAGAAGCTGATACACAATCTTGCCATAAACCCCAATCCTGACAGGGCATCACACAACTGAGGGGGAACTCACAACTCCCACCTTCTTCCTGAGGCGTGAAGAGCTTGGACTCCCGTATCTGGAGCCCCAACTTTTAAGACTTCCTGAGAGAAGGACATTCAAAGCATTTTGCTTTGAAAGTCAACAACTTGCATCCATTAGACACAAGACTATTAGCAAATTCAGTGACCGTTCTTAAAGGGCCCACACAGACTCACCATGGCTGTCCCCGCAGGACCCAACACAGAGGCAGCACACAAAACCTCACATAGTCTTTTTGTAAAAGAGGTCTATTTGCTTATCTTAAAAGCTGTAGCCTTGGACTGACCTGATGGTCCAATAGTTGAAAATCTGCCTGCCAATGCCAGGGACACAGGTACGATCCCTCATCTGGGACGATTCCACATGCCACAGGGCAACTAAGCCTGTGTGCCGCAGCTACTAAATCCACTCTCTGGAGCCTCTGCTCTGCAACAAAAGAAGTCAGACAGTGAGAGGCCTGCATAACACAACTAGAAAAAGCCCACACAGCAATGAAAACCCAGTGAAGCCAAAAATTTATTTTTTAATTTTTTTCTAATTTTTAAGAAAGCTGTAGTCTTGTGATTTAAATTATGTCTAAGGACCCTGACTGCAATAATCTCCAAAGACCACAGAGGACAGCCGGCATCATCCTCCCATTCTCACTCTGCCTCACTCCAGGTCACTGATATCTCCCGGAGAAGAGCTGGTGTGCAGGACTTGGAGTTCTTCTAGGAGTTTTATGGTTTCAGGTCTTACATTTAAGTCTCCACACTAGAGTTTTCCCCTCAGTCTCCAGCCCCCAAGGGTTCCTTTTCCTGATCTCTCTAGTCGGAAGGACTGGTTTTTCATTAAGATTTTATCTGCCCATAGTGCCATAACAGTACCCACCGTTGGTATAAAGTTGTAAGAAAGAAGTGGGGAGGGGACTCTCACCACCACATGGTGACTAATCCAAGTGTTCCCCTCCCCCAACAATCTGTCTGCTGAGATTTAGTTTTCAGAGTCCTCAAATAGAGTGGGGTTTTTGACTTTTTTTTTTTTTTGGTTCATTTGTTTGTATTTTGTCCAGTGTTTACAGTTGTATGTAATGAGTCAGGAAGATGGCTGTATTGAGAGATGATTTACTACATGCTGGAACCAAATTCCTTGGTTTAGCTTAATAGGCTGAAAACTGGGGCCATTTCTCTGCCATCCCATTTATTTAAATTGAAAAATTCCAACAGAGACTTGGGCACATACATGTGCTTGCATGTATGTTTGTGTGTGCATGTGTGATAAGCACTTGATCTACATATGTCCTAGTATAAATCCTTATCTCATAGTATAAATTCTTATAAATTCTTATCTCTAATTGCAAGGCTTACATAAGATAACAGAAATAAAGTGCCCAGTACAGTGTCAAGTAAATTGCAAACACAGGTAAATATTAGTTCCTTTTACTGCTACTGAGTATAAAGTACACTGAACTGCAATGACCAGTGTTTTCAAACAAAAATAACTATGATGGAAAGTTAGGGTACTTAGACATGTAATTGGCATCTAATGATTACAGACACTGTTTCTCTTTCTGTTCTTAGGCATGTGCTACCTTGTCATTCTCTTTTGTTTACTCTTTCTCTTTGTTGACAATAATCAGTTATGTCATTGGGCTGACAGTGAAGTTATGCACACCTACAGTATCAACTAAAGAAGAGCCTGTTTCCATAGTTCCGGCCCATCCTAAAAACTCAAGTCAGTCCTCTGCCTGCTTTGCATCATTATCACATACAGTGGAATTGCCTGAAAGGAAACCACAAAGAAAACAACCAACTTCTAGATCCAAACTCACTTCAAAGTGAAGAAGTTCTCCACATGCAGCTGAGAATACCAAGGTGCACCCCCTGAGTGGCACACAATATTCCATGACAATTAAGAAAAGATTACTGCAACACAGTCTCCAAAAAGGGGATCTGAAGGAAATGGAAGAGAGATGGAGTGGGGGAAAAGTAAAGAAAGACTGAGTGAGAGAAAGAGACAAACTAAAGCTTCCCTGTTTCCTAAAAGTGTAGGAAGAATACTAGTCAAAATATAATCATTCAAATCCTTTTTAGTCTTGCAGCTGTAACAATATGACCCAGTCCCACAGAAGTCAAAGCCATTTGCCATAAATAGAGGTGTCCCATCACCCCCAGGTCATGCACAGAACAGCTTTCCTGAGGCCCCTATTTCTGGTACTCTGCAAGCAAAAAAATAAAGAGCGTTTTTAAATGGAGAGTTGAAATGCAGTCTGCACAGAATTTAAACCCCTCTGATTACCCTCTAAATATAACCATATCCACCAGCTTTTCTAGTGGCCTTGGTTAGACAAGTATGGACCCCATAATCTACCCTCCTCAGCCTATTTCATCCATTTTTTCAATAAAAGCAATTCTGAAACATTGACCAGGGGAAAATCTGTTTCCATAGATAGCTCTGCTCCATTCTAAAGCTCTAAGCCAGCTCATTGCCTGCTTTGCATCATGGTCACACATAAGGAAACAGCCTGAATGGAAACCATGAGAAAAACAATAACCTTCTAAATCCAATCTCACTTCAAAATGAAGAAGCTCCCCATATGCAACCAACTACAGAGCTGATATCTTTTCATGCAGCTCAGTTTTCCAATTGGGCCAAATGTTTGGAGTTTCCAGACTACGGGCCCATAGGAGCAGACCTCTAAAAGAATCATTTTGGGGATAACAAGGTCTATTTTTGGTCTGTAATCAATCAGAAACTGGAGGAAAGCAGGCCGATGTGATTACTGATTGCCAAGTGTCATACAGCAGGTCCACAGCAACTATAAGTCCATATAAATGTGATTCTCACTCTGATGTCATAAAGGTCAAATGTAACTAAAGATAGAATAGAGAAGGATGTTCAGAGCACATATGCAAGTATTTTTTAAAAGAAGTGAATTACACTATTGAAGCATTCTGTTGGCTCCTTTACTTCATTTTGCTGCAAGTCAGTAAAAGAAAAAGAGAAAATTTAAGAAAGTTTAAAAAAACACCTTCTTGGAAATTTTTATTATTCCTGGATAGCGTTATAGAAAAATCACGCTTGGGATATCACATTTAGTCACTACTCTGCTCAAGCACTCTGCCAAGTATGTTTACAGTAACTTTTTTCAGTTTCACAAACACTGTGAAGTTAATCTCCATTTTAGAGATGAGAAAACTGAGAATCAGAGATAGTAAGTGACTTGATCAAAGTCACAAAGCAAATGAGCAGTAGAACTGGGATTCTAACTGGATCTCTCTGAAGGCAAACATCCTTCCATTTCTACTGTGGCTAATGCAGAAGCAGCTGAGTGCTGGCCCTGCTTATTCATTCACTAACTCACTGACTGACCACGGACAAGTTCCCCTATTTCTCTGGGACTTGTTTTCCTCATATGAAAACGGTGGCTCCCAAGGCTCCCTTCTGTACTACTTCATATGCCCCCACTGCACAGGACTTCCCAACCCTTCCACTACCAAGGACTTTCTCATCTTTCTTATATTTTTCCTCTTGGAAGACATCTTTAGAATGATGAATCTACCCAAATTTGTATCTCTCAAGGAATAACTGATTTATTTTTCCCATTGTAATTAATAATTTTTTTAAAATGCTATGTATTGGTTAGGGTCCAGTGAGTAAAATAGAAACCACGAGGTATTCTAAAACAGAGAAGATCCAACAGGAGGCATTTATTGTACAGATGATAGGAGAGCTAAAGGAGAACCCAGGAAATGGTGAGATGACCCAGAACACAGAAAGAGCAGGAAGCCACTGCCATTCTATGGTTGACGAAACAATGAGAGGGGATGTTGTTGTTAAGAGTCCAAAGCTGCAACCATCTAGCAGCAACCAGAACCACAGTGGAGGCTGCCTAGTGAGATGGAACTATAGACAGAGGGACTGTCCAGTGGAAGCTAGAGCCACTGAGAAAACACAATCCATGAAGGAGGCAGAGCCCAAGGAAGAACACAAAGGAAAGATCCCTGGTTTCGTCCCTTCCTCTACCCTCCAGGCTTTCTCTGATTTCTCCCATTAGCTGAACCAAGGGGCTTCCTGGTAGCTCAGCTGGTAAAGAATCCGCCTGCAATGCAGGAGACCTGGGTTCGATCCCTGGGTTGGGAAGATCCCCTGGAGAAGGGAAAGGCTACCCACTCCAATGTTCTGGCCTGGAGATTTCCGACTGTATAGTCTATGGGGTTGCAAAGAGTTGGACACCACTGAGTGACTTTCACTTTCACTTCACTCATAAAGTAAGTTTGCAAGTAAACCTGGGAACTATAATCCCCTTTGATACAGAGCAGAGCAAGGAAAGGTGGACAATGAATTTGAGTGAAAGCAGGTAAATGATCCACAATACCCGCCATTTAACTGGTAATCAGAGCTTCTGATCAGTATTTAACAACAAAGTGACCCAAGGGACTAGATAGAACTCTGGCCAAAAGCAAAGCAACGTAATGTCTTATTGAGCCCACAACGTGTTGCCTCAGATTAAATGTACACTCTCCATTTGGCTCCCTAAAATAGTTTTGATATCTTCTGGAACCCTCACATGACCAGGGACACCAGTTTGGGAATCATAATTTACATTTCACCAGAATGTGATTCTTATAAAATGGTGAGATCTAGACTCAAAGAGCAGTGAGAGGGGAAACTGCTTTCTATATCTAACTTTGCTTGAAGTGACCCTCAGGAAATGACTCCTTTTCTTTGCATCTCAAATTTTCAGTTTACAAATGAGCGGTCAAAACTTACTACTAATCTCTAGAATTACAAATCATTATGAAATCATTACTAATTAATCTCCAGAGTTACTAAATGAAATTATGTAGCAGAGCTCTAAATTTACTCACACCACACCCAGAAAATGTACCATATTTCTGAGTCTAAAATGTACTTTTTATGCATTTTAACATCCTAAAATTGAGATATGCCATTCCATAACCTGCCATGGGCTTTCCTGGTGGCTCAGACACTAAAGAATCAGCCTATAATGAAGGAGACCCAGGTTTGAACCCTGGGCCGGGAAGATCCACTGGAAAAGGGAATCAGTTTAGTTCAGTCGCTCGTGTCCGACTCTTTGCAACCCCATGGACTGCAGCACGCCATGGACTGCAGCCTAGAGAAGGGAATGGCCTCCCACCATTTCTGCCTGGAGAATTCCATGGCCAGAGAAGACTGGCAGGCTACCGTCTGTGGGGTCACAAAGAGTCAGACATGACTGAGCAACTAATGTTTTCACTTTTTCATGGTGAAACAGTGACCTGCAAAAGAGGTCACTGTGATGGTAGCTGTGATGGTCAGTTTTATGTATCAACTTGACTAGGCTACAGCCATCAGGAATTCATTCAAACACTAATCTAGGTGTTAGTAAGGTATTTTATAGATGTGATTAAATAATCAGTTGACTTTTTTGTAAACTTTTAAAAAAATAAATTCATTTGTATCTTTTTTTTAATTTATTTATTTTAATTGGTGGCTAATTACTTTACATTATTACTTTGCCAACCAAGGTCCGTCTAGTCAAGGCTATGGTTTTTCCCGTGGTCATGTATGGATGTGAGAGTTGGACTGTGAAGAAAGCTGATCGCCAAAGAATTGATGCTTTTGAACTGTGGTGCTGGAGAAGACTCTTGAGAGTCCCTTGGACTGCAAGGAGATCCAACCAGTCCATTCTAAAGGAGATCAACCCTGAGTGTTCATTGGAAGGACTGATGCTAAAGCTGAAACTCCAATACTTTGGCCACCTCATGCGACGAGTTGACTCACTGGAAGAGTCTGATGTTGGGAGGGATTGCGGGTGGGAGGAGACGGGGACGACAGAGAATGAGATGGCTGGATGGCATCACTGACTCGATGGACATGAGTTTGAGTGAACTCCGGGAGTTGGTGATGGACGGGGAGGCCTGGCGTGCTGTGATTCATGGGGTCGCAAAGAGTTGGACACGACTGAGCGACTGAACTGAACTGAACTGATTGTATTGGTTTTGCCATACATTGACATGAATCTACTCTGGGTGTACATGTGTTCCCCATCTCGAGTCCCCCTCCCACCTCCCTCCCCATATCATCCCTCTGGGTCATCCAAGTACACCAGCCCCGAGCATCCTGTAACATGCATCGAACCTGGGCTGGTTATTCATTTCACATATGATAATATACATGTTTCAATGCCATTATCCCAAATCATCCCACCCTCACCCTCTCCCACAGAGTCCAAAAGACTGTTCTATACGTCTGTGTCTCTTTTGCTGTCTCGTATACAGGGTTATCATTTGCATCTTTCTAAATTCCATATATATGTGTTAGTATACTGTATTGGTGTTTTTCTTTCTGGCTTACTTCACTCTGTATAATAGACTCCAGTTTCATCCACCTCATTAGAACTGATTCAAATGTATTCTTTCTAATTGCTGAGTAATACTCCATTGTGTATATGTACCACAGTTTTCTTATCCATTAGTTTGCTGATGGACATCTAGGTTGCTTCCATGTCCTGGCTATTATACACAGTGTTGCGATGAATATTGGAGTACATGTGTCTCTTTCAATTCTGGTTTCCTTGGTGTGTATGCCCAGGAGTGCGATTGCTGGGTCGTATGGCAGTTCTATTTCCAGTTTTTTAAGGAATCTCCACACTGTTTTCCATAGTGGCTGTACTAGTTTTCATTCCCACCAACAATATAAGAGGGTTCCCTTCCCATTTGTATCTTTTTTAACTTTTTATATTGGAATATAGTTGTTTAACAATGCTGTTAGTTTCAGGTGCATAACAAAGTGATTCAGCTATATACATATAGGTATATATAGGTATATATATATAGATAGATATACACACGTATCTATTCTTTTTCAAATTCCTTGCTAAAACTCCAATCCTTTGGCCACCTGATGCGAAGAGCTGATTCATTTGAAAAGACACTGACGCTGGGAAAGATTGAGGGCAGGAGAAGAAGGGGATGACAGAAGATGAGATGGTTGGATGGCATCACCAACTCAATGGACATAGATTTGGGTGGACTCCGGGAGTTGGTGATGGACAGGGAGGCCTGACGTGCTGCGGTTCATGGGGTCGCAAAGAGTCGGACACGACTGAGCGACTAAACTGAGCTGACCTGAATCTGTGCTCTATAGCAGGCCCTTGTTGGTTATCCAGTTTCAATAGAGTAGTGTGTACATGTCAATTCCAAACTCTCTATCTCTTCCCCCAGACTTTCTCCCTGATAACCATAAGTTCGTTCTCTAAGACTGTGAACCTGTTTCTGTTTTGTAAAAATAAAACTGGAATATTCTTTAACACCATAAACAAAAAATAAGCTCAAAATGAATTAAAGACCTAAATATGAGGCTACATATCACAAAACTCTTAGAGGAAAATATAGGGAAAACACTCTTTGACGTAAATCACAGCAGTATCTTTTTTGATCCGTCTCCCAGAGTAATGGAAATAAAAATAAACAAATGGGACTCAATTAAACTCAAAAGCTTTTACACAGCAAAGAAAACCATAATCAAAACGAAAAGACAACCCACAGCATGGGAGAAAATATTTGCAAACGATGTGACTGAAAAGGGATTAGTCTCCAAAATTTACAAACAGCTCATGTGGCTTAATATTATCAAAACAAACAATGCAATCAAAAAATGGGCAGAAGATCTAAATAGACACTTCTCCAAAGAAGACATACAGATGGCCAAGAGACACATGAAAAGATGTTCAACATCACTAATTATTAAAGAAATGCAAATCAAAACTACATTGAGATATCACCTCACATGAGTCAGAATGGCTGTCATCAAAAAAATCCATAAACAATAAATGCAGGAGAGCATGTGGGGAGAAGGGAACCCTCCTATACTGTTGGTGGGACTGTAAATTTGTACAGTCACTATGGAAAACATCGTGGAGATTTCTTAGAAAACTAAAAACAGAGCTACCATATGACCCTGCAATCTCACACTGTTTACAGTAGCCAAGACATGGAGGCAACCTGAATGTCCAACAACAGAGAAATGGATAAAAAAGATGAGATAAATATATATATATATGTGTGTATATATATATACATATATATGTATGTGTGTATATATATGATGGAATATTATTTGGGCATTAAAAAAGAATGAAATAATGCCATTTGCAGCAACATGGATGATGTAGAGACTGTCATATGAGTGAAGTAAGACAAAGAAAGTGAAATATTGTATAGTATCACTTATTTGTGGAATCTAAAAGAAATGATACAAATGAACTTATTTATAAAATCAGTTGACTTTAAGTAAAGATTATCCTAGATAATCTGAGTGGGACTGATTCAATCTCTTAACAATATCTCCTACTAGTTCTGCTTCTCCAGTTGAATGTTTACTGATATAATAGCTTTATTTCTTTTTTATAATTCATAAAATAATGGTTCTTCTATTAATCAATAGCTTTGATAAAATACAGGGATTCCTACTTTCTTTCCACAACCCATATGATCATCCTCATAAGCCCCTAACCTCTAAGCCTGGGAAAAAAATTAAAGGACTTTCCAATTGGCAAACTTGATCTGATGCAACAATTACTGCAGTTCCTTTAATAACTGCTTAATCTATTTGGGTAGAATCTCCTCTCCTTCCTCATATATGATGATGTGATAGAGAAGGAGAGGGGATCCTCAGTGCCAAATGGGGTCATCTGGATTCTAAAAAGTGGCTGGACTAAGATTCTCCACGAACTGGTGACCACAGAAGGACAAATGAGTCTGCCTGATCATGTGAGGCCACATGCTGGCACTCACTGCTGGAGCCCATGATTTAAGATATTTATCCCCTTCTTTCAGTTCAGTTCAGTTCAGTTCAGTCGCTCAGTCGTGTCCGACTCTCCGCGACCCCATGAATCACAGCACGCCAGGCCTCCCTGTCCATCACCAACTCCCGGAGTTCACTCAAACTCATGTCCACAGAGTCCGCGATGCCATCCAGCCATCTCATTCTCCGTCGTCCCCTTCTCCTCCCGCCCCCAACCTTTCCCAGCATCAGAGTCTTTTCCAGTGAGTCAACTCGTCGCATGAGGTGGCCAAAGTATTGCAGTTTCAGCTTTAGCATCAGTCCCTCCAATGAACATCCAGGATTGATCTCCTTTAGAATGGACTGGTTGGATCTCCTTGCAGTATAAGGGACTCTCAAGAGTCTTCTCCAACACCACAGTTCAAAAGCATCGATTCTTCGGTGGTCAGCCTTCTTCACAGTCCAACTCTCACATCCATACATGACCACGGGAAAAACCATTGCCTTGACTAGACGGACCTTGGTTGGCAAAGTAATGTCTCTGCTTTTTAATATACTATCAAGGTTGGTCATAACTTTCCTTCCAAGGAGCAAGCGTCTTTTAATTTCATGGCTGCAATCAGCATCTGTAGTGATTTTGGAGCCCAAAAAAATAAAGTCTGACACTGTTTCCACTGTTTTTCCATCTATTTCCCATGAAGTGATGGGACCAGATGCCATGATCTTTGTTTTCTGAATGTTGAGATTCAAGCCAACCTTTTCACTCTCCTCTTTCACTTTCATCAAGAGGCTTTTGAGTTCCTCTTCACTTTCTGCCATAAGGGTAGTGTCATCTGCATATCTGAGGTTATTGATATTTCTCCCGGCAATCTTGATTCCAGCTTGTGCTTCTTCCAGCCCAGTGTTCCTCATGATGTACTCTGCATATAAGTTAAATAAGCAAGGTGACAATATACAACCTTGACGTACACCTTTTCCTATTTGGAACCAGTCTGTTGTTCCATGTCCAGTTCTAACAGTTGCTTCCTGACCTGCATACAGGTTTCTCAAGAGGCAGGTCAGGTGGTCTGGGATTCCCATCTCTTTCAGAATGTTCCACAGTTTATACGAACCCCTGTCTCATTTTAGGGCCTCTGTTAGTTCACCAGGACCCTCAGCATCTCTACCTCCTCTCCCTGGGCATAAAGTAACTTAAAAGGCCCAGGGGATTCAGAATAAAGGCTTAGTTCTCAACACCACTTGCATATGCCACACTGGCCACGGTACCAACCCCACACCTGCAACTTTCCTGCAGGGTTCAGCCTTCAGTATACTAGTCCAAAGGAGCAAAGGTTTCTTTGGATCCCTTTTTCCAACATGAATGACACTTTCTAAAGCCCCTCCCCTTCCCTATCCTGTATTGGATCCTTAAAGAAGAGAAACAAAGATCCTGACAACTGACTTCTTGTTCCCACAATCCTCCAGGTCTGGAAGAGCAAACTTTGTGTGTCGCTTTCTACTTCATGCCTTCCTTCTACTTAAGGACAGCAAGGTCCCTGGATCAACCTACAGAGGCAGCACAGGAATCTTCTAAACACTTCAGGAAGAAACTAAATGATCTGAGTCCTCCAAATCATATTCTTGGTAAGCTCCAGATATTTAGAAAAGCCTCTTTCACTAGTTGACTGAGTTTATCTCAATAAGTAGTGCATGTGTGTGTGTTAGGTCACTGCAGAAAGAAAGTGAAAGTTGCTCAGTCATGTTCGACTCTTTGCAACCCCATGGACTATACAGTCCATTCTCCAGGCCAGAATACTGGAGTACTGGGTAGCCATTCCCTTCTCCAGGGGATCTTCCCAACCCAGGGATCGAACCCAGGTCTCCTGCATTGCAGGCGGATTCTTTACCAGCTGAGCCACAAGGGAAGCCCAGGTCACTGCAGGAAACCCCCCAAATATCAAGATTTATAAAAGAGGGAAATACACCTGGAAAAAATTTCAGTATATCATCTACATTACAAATGCTTTTGTTACCATTAGGATCAAGAGTCTACATGCCACAAATGAACACAATACCCATAAATCCATTAAACAAACCCATTAAATCAGAAAGACTTGGATTGACTGAGTGAGTTTTACTGAGTCAATAATAGGTAACACACAGAGCAGCAAATCCAGGTCTTGCCACTTAAACATCTGAGCTCTGCTACCTCCTCTGCAAAACCCTTTACTGCAATGTGAAAATGCTTTATAAATTTCACAGTGCTATGTGCATACAAGGTATTAGTATTACTCTTTTTGAAAGCATTAAAATCCTTGTTTCACTAGTTTTTAAAATTATATTACTCAGACTAAGTTCTTAAGCACTACTGGTCTATAGCCAATTTTCCCAGCTAAAGAAATCCATGGTCTCATTATGCTGCAACATAAGGTATTAGAGCAGCACTATTGTTATCGTTCATAGTCAAAGTTATAGTTTTTCCAGTAGTCATGTACGGATGTGAGAGTTAGACCATAAAGAAGGCTGAGTGCTGAAGAACTGATGCTTTCAAACTGCATTGTTGGAGAAGACTCTTGAGAGTCCTTTGGACAGCAAGGAGATCAAACCAGTCAATTAGGAGATCAACCCTGAATGTTCATGGGAAGGGCTGGTGCTAAAGCTGAAACTCCAATACTTTGGCCACCTGATGCAAAGAGTCAACTCATTGGAAAAGACCCTGATGCTGGGAAAGATTGAGGGTAGGAAGAGAATGGGGGTGACAGAGAACTAGATGGTTGGATGGCATCACTGACTCAATGAACATGAGTTTGAGCAAGCTCTGGGAGACAGTGGAGGACAGGGAAGCCTGGTGTGCTGTAGTGAATGGGGTCACAGAGTCAGACACAATAGAGCAACTGAACAACAATATTGTTATTGTTACTATTAGTGAAAAGTGAAAGTGAAGTCGCTCAGTCGTGTCCGACTCTTTGTGACCCCATGGACAGTAGCCTACCAGGCTCCTCTGTCCGTGGGATTCTCCAGGCAAGAGTACTGGAGTGGGCTGCCATTTCATATCTAAATGAAATATGTTCCTTGTTTCAGTTAGGCATCTTGACATTTCTTCTTCCTTTTTCTGTTTATTTCCTAATAATCTGAGAAGGATTGAACACATTTTCTAACCAAATTTTATGCAGTGTCTTAGGACAATAATTATATCTAATTTGTTCAGTTTGCCATTTGAATCAAAATGTGTATTGCCTCATTTTTCAAACACTGCCAATATTCTATGGTTTTCAAGAATTTCAGCAAAATCTTGTAGATACAAAGAAATTACAGAAATTCAGATTGTCCTGAATGTTTACTGTAGTAGGTTACAGGACACCTAGTGGGGTCACTAAGGGTCGGACACGACTGAGCGACTTCACTTTCACTTTTCACTTTCACACATTGGAGAAGGAAATGGCAACCCACTCCAGTGTTCTTGCCTGGAGAATCCCAGGGACGGGGGAGCCTGGTGGGCTTCCGTCTATGGGGTCACACAGAGTCGGACACGACTGAAGTGACTTAGCAGCAGCAGCAGCAGCAGCAGTGGCTTGCAGTATTAGAAGTCATATACTTCCTGAACTTGATAATGCTGACAAAGCTCAGAAGAGTTGGCTGATAAGAGCAAAAACTGCCTCGAGTCAAACAAAAGTGCTGCCGTGTCACTGCAACTCTTAAGAGCAAACAAATCCTAGACTCAGAATTAAATTCGTCTGCATTCTCTGAATAACCACCACCAGCTATACTTAACGTGTGCTTTTAAAAAAAATTTGCTTTGTAATGTTAGCTCACACCACACCCACAAGGGCTGGGAGCTGCCTTTCTGAATTTCAGAGAGGGCCCTTTGTTACAACTGCTAAGGACTGTGGTTGTGAAATGCTCAGGCCTGTCTAACACCAGCTTTCATCTGAGTTTTTATCCAGGGTGGTTACTGTAACAGCGGCTTGGAGGCCCGCTCATCACAGCAGGTGGGTTTAATTACTTTTCTGACCAACTAAGTAGAGAAATACTTCATTTGGGTTCTCTGTAGAGTGCTTTATTTGGTAATTGGTCTTAGAATAGAGGAAGAAAAAAAATATTTTTTGGCAGGAGCTAGGACCTCCAGACAGAATTTCTAGGAGTCCTGTGTTTAAATAAAGAGGGTGCCAGCAAGGCCTTGATGAAGCTTATTTTGACCATTCCAGAAGTCAGTGTCTCCAGGGGCCTGCATGGGGACATGTGTTAGTCTCTTAAATTGTCATCTTTGAGGACAGTTGATTTTTGGAGATGACAAGAGGTCATACGGAGCCAAGTCCACTAAACTAGAACTTTGGGGTTAAAAAAAAAAAAAAAAGCTCCACTGAAAATAGAACATTCTCCTGTGTGGTTTGCTCACTGGATTTTAAAAACCATTCAAAGGTAAAAGTTTAAAAATGTATCTGAGCACTAAACTCAGAGTAGGTAATAGAAAAATATTTTATTGTCACAGTAACTCAAAACATGAGACATCATCAGACTAAGTACATAATCTTGCAAGGTTATTGATTTAAAGAGCAATACTGATTTGAATAGATAAATTCTGGAAATCTTAGTTTTTAAAAAAGTTTGATGACTTTACAATCTCATTGTCTCCATGCCCAAAGGAAAATAAAAACTCTTAGAAAGTACTTTCTAGACCTTCAGACATGGGCACTGTCTCATCCTGCTTTGGGTCTACACATATTATCAATAGTTGGTCACCTGGGGAGCATCATTCAGAAGACCAGATCATAAAAAGACTTTGCAACCATATGAGAGGGACAATCCTAAAGGATTTGACCTGATCACTTCCAGAAAAACTGAAGAACAGCAGAATAAAGCGACAGGCACGATGAGGGGACATAGAATCCTTAAAAAATGAAGAACAATTGCCAGGTTTAAGGAAACTTCACCTGGAAAGAAGAAGTGCTGTGGGACACTTGATGGTCCACCTATACCTACAAAGACTTACTGCATCTTCCTCTTCACCAAGAGGAGGAATTAGGACCGTAGACAGGAGTTATAGGAAAGTAGACGTGGATTAGTATAGAACTTTATGAAAATTAAAATGGTCCCCAAATGAAATGAGCTGCTGCCTAATGAGATAAAAAGGGGCCATTATCAAGAGGTGTTTAGGTAGAAATGACATGACTATTTGTCAAAAATATTATAAAAGGATTTTTGCACCACAAATGAACAGATAATTGACCAGGAAGACATCTGAGGAAATTTCCCAATTCTCATAGGTCTTAATTCTAAATATTATCTGTGATCCCTACTACATATGCTATATGTATGTATACACTTTACATGGGCAGTGGATTTCTGTAAACTCATTAAAAATACTGTGACCTTACCACTGAGAGGAAAAAATAATGTTACTCCTTTCCTGACATAACTGCTATTAACCACTTATCATTATGAAACTTTCTTGCATTTTTTTTCAGTTCCATCTTACTACTAGGTAGGAAGTCTAACTGAAATACTTGCTAACTTGAGTGCTTAATATTCAGAAGAGGCCGGCAAACACTTACTAAGCACATTTACGTGTAAGGCATTGCATTCAACACCTGCAAGAATGATAAGGCATAGTCTCTTCCCATATGGTTTCTATAGTCTAAAAGATCAAATTACATTTGAACAAAAAATTTAATCTATTCAGTAGTAAGCAAGAAGCCACAGAACCTATAGAAGGAGCCCCTGGTTTAAGGGAAGACTCTCTGGAGAGAATGATGGCTTGACCAGTAAAAGTGAGCCAAGCAGATGAAAATGGGAAGGGTACTCCAGGGAGGACTGCTGTGAAATGTCGAGCAGCACAATGTGGAAGGCCCACTTCTGTGTGAAAGGTCAAATGTAAAGCAGGGAGGGGCAGGAAATCGGGCTGTGGAGACAGAGAGAAGGAATGCACAAAGGGTTCACATCCTGTTCCTTCGGAGCTTGCAGACCAGCCACCGCAGGACCATAACCATGGCAGCAACGAGGGGAGATCTGCATCTGAGGGAGAGCAGTCCAGCTATAATGACAAAGAAAGCAAACTTAAAACGTGTAAACAAGAAAACTCATTTGAAGGATGATTTACTCACACACAGTGTTGAAGGTTTAATATTAAAATCCCACTAGATTAAACCCTAGGTTAAACATAGTTAACACCCTAGGTTGCTGCTGCTGCTGCTAAGTCACTTCAGTCGTGTCCAACTCTGTGTGACCCCATAGACGGCAGCCCACCAGGCTCCCCCGTCCCTGGGATTCTCCCACACAAAAGCACAGATACAGTACAAAACAATGGTGGTAAAAGCAACTGCTCACATGGCTCTTTCTATGATCCACCTCTCCCTCTACTTCCCACTCCCAGGAACAGGAGGGTCAACCAAACACAGCTCTTTCTTATTCGGCTTGTTCAGAAATACATCTGGAAACCACCATTCATCATCATCTTTGTCCTAATAAGCTGAAAAGCAGAAATATAAACCTGCCCTTGAAGAAATAAATTTGGGAGATCTTTCTTTTTTTATTACTGATGAAAAGTCACTTTTAGCTTTTTTTCATATCACCATGGACTGGTTTAAAGGAGAAACCTGAAATCCAAGTTACATTCAGACATGCCTGTTCTCACCACTGATCATTCTTTTGAGACCAGAATGAGAAAATGATGATCTTTACAAACCTTAAAGTTCATCTCTGGGAATCTCTGAGAGCAACCTGGTTTTATCTGGTGAGGTGCCCCATCTGAGACGGGACAAATAACACTCCTAGATCAGGAGCTCTTATTTCTTCAAAATGAAAATCTCCTGTTCAGTGTACACACCACAACTCTTTTACCCTCCTGTCTCCCAGTATTGGTGACAGAGAGTCCCTTTTCCAGCACCTCTTATAAAACAGGTGTAACCTCCCATTTAAGTAAAGGGATGTTCACAGTAACATTCTAAGAGTTTGGTTTAGAGTAGCTCAGTCTGAGCATCCACACTGCATTTTTCAAATGTGTGCATGTGTGAATAAAACTATTTCTTTTTTCAAAAGCAAAAACTAACTTCTACTTCCTTATAATTCTACAACAAAGCCACAAAAATGCTAAATAGGAAAAAAAAATTCAGCAGCTTGGAGGGCTGGAGTTTTGCAACAATTTGCAAACGCTTCATGCATCTCACCAAAGACGTCTCACAGCCAAAAGTGGTCAAGAAGAAAACCATTATACGGCCATCAGGTAAAGAAAGATGTTTCTTCCTTTTCTTAATCTCTAATCCCCAAATTCTGTTATTTTCCAGAGAAAAGTTTAATAACATGGAGCTATGGGAAGTCCTAGAATTTTGCCACTGTATTTATTGAACTTAAAGAAGGGAAGGAACAGGGGTTCTGAAATGGAGGAGCTGGGGAAAAGGTTAGCTTGAAACAGTGCAGGAAAAACCAGTGGACACGGGGAGTGATCCTTTCTGGGTGAATGACCCCAGGGAATCTAGCATCCCACATGGCCCCCGATTGTGTACAGCTGTTGTTGGCAATGCCTGGGTTTCTATGATTTGTGCTTTTATTTACCTTTCCTTGGTTCTGCCCTGCCTTCTCCAGAAAGCTGGAAGGGTGGGTTCTGTAACTTCAACTTCCTCTGAAACTACAAACAACTAATAAAGTGCTCGCCACATACGGGGCACGTGAACAAGGCCAACTGTCTTGACGACAAAGTGAACTAAAGCGGAACTGGCCACTGAACGTGGAAATTCCCTGGAGGAGAACCAGCCTGCGGCTCCATCCACGGAGTTCCAGACTGGTGCCTTCTGAAGACATGTATACTTTCACCGAGAATGAATACCATCCCCCGCTGAACAACGGACTTCACAGCTCACTGAAACAGTGAACAAGGTTTGAGTTACAGCAACATTTTAAAACTTTACCAAAACTTGAAACTTACATGGTAAGTCATTTAGGTCTCAAGTGACAAAAGTCACTTCCTCAGAGAGGCCTATTCAAACTACCAAGCTAAAGCCACATTTAATGACTCTACTTTATAATCCAATGTTTAACCTTCTGCTTAGTACTTATCTGTACCTGAAATTATTACACTTACTAATGGTTCACTAGCTTAACACATATTCATTTATCAGCTTACTGTCTATCTCCACTTACCAGAATGTACAAGATCAGGAATGCTGTCCTTCTCTGCTTTATCCCCAGCCTCTAGAACAGGGTCCTGCACATAGTGTATACTGATTAACCTTTGTTAAATCTCAAATATTGGTTACACCTCTTCCTGTCTGGTGTATACACTTGCTCTGGATGGGTTTTTTTAAATTTAGAGAACACATAGACATTAAAATTAAATAGAGATTGGAGACCACTTGGGACGTGAGCATAGTAAACCAAATAGTTCCATTAGATGAATGCTTGGGTGAAATCGTTTTCTTAGAAAATACCCATTAATCATTTTAAAAGTTAATTGGAAAATATGCAGCTAAAAAATAAATGTGAAGTACTTTTTCGAGAAATGCTGGCATGGAGAACAGATTCCTAGGCTATAGGAAACAGGTACATCATGCAGCAGGACACCTACCCCTTGATTGGGACTAGTTACATAATCTGTGGTGCCCAGTGCAAAATAAAAATCCAGAGTGACGTGTTCAAAAAGAATTAAGAACTTAAAGATGGCAACAGCAGAGTCGTAAAACAAACGCAGGGCCCTTCTGAATGTGGGACCCTGTGTCCCCTGCCCATGACACTGGACCTGCTCCTTCTTCGTCCACAGTAATACAATGGGCCAAGCAGGGTGGTAGAGACACTAATCAGAATGGTAGCTTTTTGAAGTTGTGTGTAACTGGAGACAAGAGACTTCTTGGCTCAGCCCTGATGTATGTGTGGATGTGTGGGGTGTGAGAGAGAGCTGCACTCATGCAAGCACATACCGCCACCCCGTTATCTAGCAGTAAGCAACCGCCACCAGACAGTGAGAATCCGCTCAGGAAGGGCTCGCAGAGAACACGACGTGTCTATGCACAGGGAAGGGGAGACGGGAGAAACCAGGGAAACCAACCAACCTCCAGTAGCAAAAAGATGTGCCATGGAAAAAGGGAAAGTTGCCCCAAACTGGAATAAAGTAATTATGGTCTACTTTCTAATTTTCCCAAAAGCCACTTTTGCTCACTTCCAACCTCACAGGAGCCAATATATTTATTTCCCTTAAGATTTTTTTTTAATTGGAGGATAACTGCTTTATAACGTTGTGCTGGTTTCTGTCACACAACATGAATCAGCGTAAGTATACATATACACCTCCCTCTTGAGCCTCCCTCCCACCCCTCATCCCACTCGGCTAGTTCATCACAGAGCACCGAGCTGAGACCCCTGTGTTATACAGCAGCTTCCCACGAGAAAGCGATTTTACACATGGTAGTGGATATATTTCAACATTACTCTCTCAATGTGTCCCACCATCTCCTTCCCCGGCTCTGTCCACAAGTCCATTCTCTATGTCTGTGTCTCTATTTCTGCTCTGAACATTGGTTCATAAGTACCATTTTTCTAGATCTGAGTTTTATTTATGCTATAAAACATACCAAGTGATGGTTAAAGGGGACATCAGGCCCAGTAGTGTGATGCTGGTAGATGCTTTTTAAGAAAACCTCCCAAACTCCAGTTCCCCCTGCTCATGCCCCACAAATCTCGTCTGGAAAACTGGAGTGAGTGTGTGAGGGTCTCCAGCTGGGGCCCTGCTGCAGCTGGGTGGCAGGGGTTGGGGACACTTCACCTGGCTCCTACAAGCTGGTCAGGGCCTTGAAGAATTTGCCTTGCCTTAAGTTCCACCAGGACCTATTCGGTGCTCAGAGTTTTCTCTGAGCATGTGTAAAGGGGAGAAGTCAGCCCTTCTTAAGTTACTTTATCATGGACTAGTGTGTGCTCTTAAAAAAAAAAAAAAGGGATCTTCCCTACCAGAAAAAATAACTATAGTTCAGAACGAGATAGCTGAGCTTTTCAAGGGCCTACTTATACCAATTTTAAGATCCATCTCTGACCAAGCAGCTTCAACCTTGTAGAAACTCTACCAGGGCAAGGAGGGGCTCCAGGGCCCCCCTGGGAGTATTGGTTGATCCTATGCTGGGGGGATCACAGAATGTTCAAACTGCACTCATCTCATATGCTAGTAATGTTCAAAATTCTCCAAGTCAGGCTTCAACAGTACATGAACCATGAACTTCCAGATGTTCAAGATGGATTTAGAAAAGGAAGAGGAACCAGAGATCAAATCACCAACATTCATTGGATCATCGAAAAAGCAAGAGAGTTCCAGAAAAACATCTACTTCTGCTTTACTGACTATCCCAAAGTCTTTGACTGTGTGGATCACAAGAAAATCTGGAAAATTCTTCAAGAGATGGGAATATCAGACCACCTGACCTGCCTCCTGAGAAATCTGTATACAGATCAAGAAGCAACAGTTAGAACTGGACATGGAACAACAGACTAGTTCCAAATCAGGAAAGGAGCATGTCAAGGTTGTATATTGTATCCCTGCTTATTTAACTTATATGCAGAGAACATCATGAGAAATGCCAGACTGGATGAAGCATAAGCTGGAGAAATATCAATAACTTCAGCTATGCAGATGACACCACCCTTATGGCAGAAATCAAAGAAGAACTAAAGAGCCTCTTGATGAAAGTGAAAGAGGAGAGTGAAAAAGTTGGCTTAAAACTCAACATTCAGAAAACTGAATCATGGCATCTGGTCCCATCACTTCTTGGCAAATGGATGGGCAAACAGTGGAAACAGTGAGATACTTTATTCTGGGGGGCTCCAAAATCACTGTAGATGGTAACTGCAGCCATGAAATTAAAAGACACTTACTCCTTGGAAGAAAAGTTATGACCAACCTAGACAGCATATTAAAAAGCAGAGACATTACTTTGCCAGCAAAGGTCCATCTAGTCAAAGCTATGATTTTTCCAGTGGTCATGTATGGATGTGAGAGTTGGACTATAAAGAAAGCTGAGTGCTGAAGAATTGATGCTTTTGAACTGTGGTGTTGGAGAAGACTCTTGAGAGTCCCTTGGACTGCAAGGAGATCCAAGCAGTCCATCCTAAAGGAAATCAGTCATGAATATTCATTGGAAGGACTAATGCTGAAGCTGAAACTCCAATACTTCGGCCATCTGATGCAAAGAACTGACTCATTGGAAAAGACCCTGATGCTGGGAGGGATTGGGGGCAGGAGGAGAAGGGGACGACAGAGGATGAGATGGTTGAATGGCATCACCGATTCAACATACATGAGTTTGAGCAAGCTCCAGGAGTTGGTGATGGACAGGGAGGCCTGGCATGCTTCAGTCTATGGGGTCGCAAAGAGTCGGACATGACTGAGAGACTGAACTGAGCTGAACTGAACTGATGCTGGGGGGGTTGGGGGAAGAAGCACAGTTTTGGACTTTCAGGTCATAGAAATCAAAATCACCCCAACCCAATGAGTACAGAAATTTTAGGGCCAGGGAGGAAGTAGAATCTCTGTAAGCATATGATTGAATGATACAGTTCAGTAGAATAGATTCACAGCTAGTTATAAACAAGCATAAACCAAGTGTTAATCACTTGTTATCAACCTGGAAGAATGTTTCTAACAGAGTACTATAGGCCTCTGTCCTTAAATCTGTTCTTTGATTTACAGGAAAAGTTAGCAAGCCCATTTATCGGATCTACAGATGACCCAGAAATAAGCAGAATAACTAATATGTTAAAATACAGAATCCATATTCAATTGTATCACAACTAGTGAAATGTTAAGCTAAAACCAACTTAAGAGTTACTGTAAAGACCCTTTCAGTTCCTAAAAAGTAAATTTCAAAATTGAAGAATATTAGCAGAGGTTCAGTTTGAATAATCTAAAATTCTAGCTAACCAGAAGTTTTTTTAAATGCAGTTAATATGACATGCCTACTCTAAAAAAGTAGGGATGGGGAGATTCTGAGACTGCATTAACAAATAAATTCACAAAAGCCCAGATCACAAGATAAAATAATCCCACTTTGTCTTGCATATCCTCAAGCAGGTTGCAATACTCATTTTGTGCAATGGTATGATTTTAAAGAATGTAACAACACTTGCATATGGCCCACCACTACAAGGCTTATAGTGCAAAGCCAGAACTAAGACCCAGTTATACCCAGTTCACCAATTTTCCCCACTATATTATAGCTCTTGCAAGTCATATTTGGTATCCTATCTAGGATTGGGCTACCCTAGTGCCTCAGTGGTAAAGAACTTACCTGCCGATGCAGGAGTGCCAGAGACACAGGTTTGATTCCTGGGTTGGGAAGATCCCCTGGAGGAGGAAATGGCAACCGATTCCATATTCTTGCCTGTGAAATTTCATGGACAAAAAAGCCTGGAGGGCTACAGTCCATGGGGTCACAAAAGAGTCAGGCATGACTGAAGCAACTGAGTTGTTGTTGTATCTAGGATTAGAATGTGTTCAAGAACATAATTTGTATTCACTTTCTCCAGCAATTTGACCCATATAGAAAAGAATGGCTTTGGAGAATCCAAATAGGATTTAAGAATGCAATAAATGGCAACCCACTCCAGTATTCTTGCCTGGAAAATCCCATGGACAGAGAAGTGTGATAGGCTACAGTTCATGGGGTCACAAAGAGTCGGACACGACTAAGCGACTTCACTTTCATTTTCAACTTATGTAATACTCATATAATCAGTTTGCAAGACATTTATGGAATTCATACCATGTGCTTGGCATTGTGGGGTGGGGGGTGGGGTGCTGACACTACTTAATAAGACCATTCCTCCCCGGCTCTTGTCATTCACAGTTCGATGGAGGAGACAGCAATGTTGATAACTGAATTCTTATTATCCGTCATAATATAGCAATAGTTGTAACTAGAAGGTACCTACTATGGTCTGAATGTCTGTGTTCCCACTCCCAAAATTCATATGTTGACAACCTAATACTCATGGTGACAGTATTAGGAGGTGAGACCTTGGGGAGGTGACTGCATTGGATATAGGGATTTAGGGGGGTGACCTCACAACGGGGATTAGCACCCTTTAAAAGAGGCCCCAGAGACCTAGCTCACCCCCTCCCCTATGTGAAGAAACAAAATTTCTGTGACCTGGGCCCTCACTCGGCCATGTAACCATCATGATCTCAGACTTTCAGCCTCCAGAACCATGAGAAATTTTTGTTGTTTGTAAGCCACCCAGTTTGTGATATTTTGTTATAGCAGCCTGAACAGACAAAGAAGCAGTAAAATGACAGCAGGTATTGAGTCTAAGAGAGCCAAAGAGGCTTCAGAGAGGAAGGGATATCCTACTTATATTTATATCAGACCCCAGAGGGGTTCCCGTGTTAAGTCAGCAAACAAACTAGCTCTGCACTTCTGTGGGAAGAATGTGAAAAGGAGGCAAGCCTTGCTGAGGTGAACTTACAACATGACCCAAATAGTTACCAAACAGCACACAAAGAGGGTAGAACCATATGTAATGACAGAATCATTTAAAATAAATCTCACATAACAAAGGGATAAAGTAAAGGCTCAACTTCAGCATCCACCCTACAAAGTTCTTCAAACATGAAGACCTCAGAAATGCACTGACAACACCGCATACTAGGGAAAGAAATGTGAGGAAAAGCGTGCCTTTCGCTTTCATTTTCGTTCTTTCTCTCAAAAACCATCTAGTTATGCCCCCAGGCACTGTCTCCACCAGAATAAACTCACCTCAAACTGTCTGGCTTTGGTCCATTGTTGTCTTATTTTTTTTCAGATACAAATGTCACCAGGGTACTTTTACCCACTGAGGTCCCCGGGAAAAAATAAGATAGAATTAACTTCCACTTGCCTATAGGGTACTGAGTGTAGAGGTCTTGTACCCAGCACTTCAGACCAGAGTTACTAGTGCAAGATGGCTGTGCCCACACCTCAGCTGGGCCGTTGCAAGCAGAGCTGCACAGGACCCCACAATTCAAGACGGCGGCAGCGGCCGCCACAGAGATGGTGACTGCGTGACTCAAAGTGGCGGTGGCAGCCGTGTACAGACACGCTGACTGGACCTGGCGCGTCAGCAGCACAGCTGCACAGCTGCACCCAGTCCCACAAGAAGTTCGCTTCCTCCGCCTGCTGACGAGACCCTGTAAAGAAGCCCTGTCCATGGGAAGAGCATGTGCTCTGGAGTGCAAGCTCGCACCTCTCCATTCTTTCACCAAATAAGCTTTTCTTGCTTCTGAGCAGAATACTGTTTCATTCAATTGCCTCAAGTCATACCGAATAGAAGGACTCTTGTTGGGGCCAGATTCAGGAGGGTAGGTAACACTGAAGCAGTACCCTTTATCTTTTAAACAGACTACGTGCTCCGTCCGTGCTTGCTAAGTCTCTTCAGCCCTGTCCAACTCTTTGCAACCCTATGGACTGTAGCCCGCCAGGCTCCTCTGTCCATGGGAGTCTCCAGGCAAGAATACTGGAGTGGGTTGCCATGCCCTCCCTAGGGGATCATCCTGACCCAGGAATCGAACCCACATCTGTTATGCCTCCTGCCCTGGTGGCATGTTCCTTACCAGTGAGCTATCTGGGAAGACCAAATAGACTACATCTTGCTGAAATTTTCTCTGTGCTGTCAAAATGACTCCCACTATATTTCAAAAGGAATATTACGTGAAGTGTACTGTTTGTTCTAGGGTATTTTCTCTTACGGGGCTTCCCAGATGGCACTAGTGGTAAAGAATCCATCTGCCAATGCCGGAGACACAAGAGATAGGGGTTCGATTCTGGGCTGGGAAGATCCCCTGGAGAAGGTAATGGCAACCCACCCCAGTATTCTTGCCTGGGTAAATTCCATGGACAGAGGAGCCTGGTGGCTACAGTCCATGGGATCACAAAGAGCCAGACATGAGTAACTGAGCACATTCCTCCTCTCTTATGTGTGAGCAACTGTGAACTACACATGTTTAACTGCTTGAGAGTATCATCGGGAGGTTCTTGCTTGGAAGGTATTGCTTACCGCTGGTTAGGAAGAGGGCTTTGTATTTTGGAGACTCGTTTTCTTGTGTAGGGTCTGAGATGTGGAGGTTAGAGAGGGCTACACATTGACAGTAACCAGATAACTTCCGAATACTCAGTATTTGACCTGCAAGTTCAGCCTAGTTCAGCCCTCTGGTGCCTCCTGCCTGGGCATGAGTTCCCTTGTGGCTGGGCTTCCCTTGTGGCTCAGCTGGTAAAGAATCCACCTGCAATGCAGGAGACCTGGGTTCAATTCCTGGGTTGGGAAAATTCCCTGGAGAAGGGAAAGGCTACCTGCTCCTATATTCTGGCCTGGAAAATTCCATGGACTATACAGTCCATGGGGTCACAAAGAGTTGGACACGACTGAGCAACTTTCACCCCTCACTTCTTTTCCTATTATAGTATTAGTATCCTTCCTCTTCCTCTGTGAAATGTTCCTCAAACCCTGCTCTGAAACTAGTTTTTCTTTCTGTCAAGTTCCCATTTCACTCAGCTATTACAGCCCTTATCTCATTCGTCTATTACAGTTAGATGTTTCTACATCTGTCTCCATCACTTCTTAGGAGTAAGAACTGTTACAGTTCATCTCTGATTTTTTTCTTTGTTGGCATGGAACACAGTGCTTTACAGTGAGTAACTCTTTAGTAGGCTGGATTCTATTAACTTCCATCTTTGCATGAAACAGACAATCTGATCAATTTCTTTTCAGCAACATGTAAACGGACTGCTTTAACTTTCCACTAAACTTCATCCTTGAATTTTCAGTTCATGCATTAAGTTCTTGTATATGTGCTATCAGCCTAAGATTACAGGGTGACTAAAAGTGTAGCCCACACATTAGTGCAGCTCACAATTCTGTCCTAGGTGGTCCCAGACAGCTTCTTTTCTCATTTTTCCCTCAGTGATCTTACATATGTCCGCAACATCAACTACCACTCAGAGACCAGTGACTCCCAAATCTCACACCTCTGGCCCTCAAGCTTTAAAACTATACCTCTAATTATCCATCCACATATTCATCTGAATGTCTCACAGATAACTCAAATTCAACGTGACAACCATTCTCTTAAAAAATCACACCAGTTTCTTGGGGCCAGCAGATGATAACTACCATGTGTGGTCTGAAGGATGCTAAAAGCCTCTACACTTTGCCTAACATTTCTACTATAAGAGCTATTCCTTTGGATCAAGGTATGAGATTCTCATAGATCTCCACTGAAAGCAATACAGTATATAAATTAATGCGATCATTTTGCTATGACTCCCCTTATTTGTGATGCAAGAAAAGAACAAATTATCATGACCTTATTCTACCTTCTAATGAGATAAGACTGATGGCAAGGTATAAAAGAGAAAAAGAACATGTGTTTGGTCCCATATTTTGTTTAAACCTAGAGAGGGCCCATTTTATTTCCTTGGTACATTTATAATTGATGCTTATGAACTGTGGTGTTGGAGAAGACTCTTGAGAGTCCCTTGGACTGCAAGGAGATCAAACCAGTCCATCCTAAATGAAATCAGTCCTGAATATTCATTGGAAGGACTGATGCTGAAGCTGAAACTCCAATACTTTGGCCACCTGATGCAAACAACTGACTCACTGGAAAAGACCCTGATGCTGGGAAAGATTGAAGACAGGAGGAAAAGGGGACAACAGGGGATGAGATGGTTGGATGGCATCACCAACACGATGCACATGAGTTTGAGCAAGCTTCGGGAGTTGGTGATGGGCAGGGAAGCCTGGTGTGCTGCAGTCCATGGGGTCACAAAGAGTCAGACACAATGGAGAAACTGAACTGAAATGAAATTTATAAGATGGACTTTCCCAATGGCAGAAACAGTAAAGAATCTGCCTGCAATGCAGGAGATGCAGATTCAGTCCCTGGGTGGGGAAGATCCCCTTAAAGAAGAAATGGCAACCCACTCTAGTATTCTTGCCTGGAAAATCCCATGGACAGAGAAACCTAGGGGGCTACAGTTCACGGGGGCTACAGTTCACAGGGTCACCAAGAGTCAGACACAACTGAAGTGACTTAGCGCACACACACATGATCTAACACCTTTGTGCATGTGGGGTGTGGTCTTACCTCCCAGCCTGTGGTTTCACCATGGATCCCCAGGAGTTTGCCCTGGAGGGTTGAGGCAGGCAGGTGTCTGACCAAGACACACTGAGTGCTCAAGGTTAATGTGTCCTCAGGCCAGCTTCCAGCTATAGACTCATGAAAGAACTATGGAAGGGTATTCCAGGCTGACAGTGGTGTCCAAGCCTTTGCTGGTCAAGTTCCCTCCTAGTTTGAGTGGAGAGAAAACCCTCACACAAGTGGCAGCTTTGATCTCCCAGATCCCAGAAGGTCATTTCTTCTTTCCACTTCTCCCTACCCTGGTTGGGACTGAATAGTATATGCAGATGTGTAACTCAAAGCTATTGGGGAAAAAGTCAATTTCTATAAATAAAACCATATTTATCCTTGATTTTCATGAAGTTATACTCTCATAAAATAAACATTTTGTACCTAAAGATATATAGTTAAATAATATGAAAAACCATTTGAAGTTGTATACTTAAACAAAACATCTTGACAAAATATTAATAATGAATAACGATCAAAAAAAACCTGGCACCATTCAAATGTATCAAACCATTATTAGATAAAGTTCACAGAAGAGACAGTGAATATTGGTTAGTAACCTTTTAATGTCAGTCTTCATCTCATCCTAACAAAAACAGGCCCATTTCAAGCTCTAAACATAGCTGTCAGTGTTCCTTCTGGGGAACGTTTGATTTACAATAGGTAGATCTAAATTGTGTGTTTCATAGCTCATGTTAGGGCTCTTACAGTTCTCCATGTGTATATTTAGCAACTTTTGTCCATTTTTCATGGAGAAATTTGTACCATTGTGCACACAACTTAAACAGTTATTGACTTAATTATGGCTAAGAGAAGGGCAAACCTTTTCCCATAATGAGAATTTTTTTAATGCAAGATCGATCATTCAGCCTGTTACTAATTTTGTAATATCTTTCAGCAGCTGTAGTTTTTTTTTCAGTTTTAAACCATTCGGTAGAAAACACTAATTGCTAACGTATTTTCAATACACAACTGCCTGTGCTTACAATCCTCTTTTACAACTGCTGTTCATGACCAAGCCTCACACCTCAGTGCCTCCTACCCACCCCTGCTAATAAATAAAGCAAATTTTTAAAAATTTAATAAGAAACAAATTGAAAAAAGAACTATTAGGAAACTTTCATTGTTTGTTTCAAACCCTGGTTATAATTGAAAGGTTAACCTAAATTCTCAGGCCACAAGCTGATGGGAAAATAAAGGTGATGAAAGGCATGTGTTTTATGTACTGTCATTTGGAATGTTTAAAGCCTGAGAGCGCTAAATGGGGAATTCTGTACTCATCTGCCCATCAGGACTGAGGATCCAGTCTTGAGGCATTAATCAGGGAAGGCTGTGGAAGTGAACCTTATTACCTTACTCAAACAGAAATAAATCCCTTTGAAGGCAATGAAGACATGCCAGGCAGAGAATCTTTACAGAAGTGTGGGCTACAGAAGCATCTGGGAACCAAACAATTGCACCTCTCTCCAGATGTGCCAAATAACCATTTTCTTTAGAAAAAGAAATTTCTAATCTCATTGCTTTCCTTCCACCACTCTGCCCCCTTCCAAGATAAAATGCCTACCAAGCTTCCTCTGCTAAAACTTGAGGACAAAAGTGGGAGTCATCTGGACTGATAAACTATCAGGCTTAAATCGCTTTCAGAGAAAATCTTCTTACTCCTTTGCTCTAGGGGGACCCTTATCTAGACTTTTCAGGAATTCATTCTGATTAAAGGGTGATTGAAGCAAGATAAATCTATGGGAGGCTGCACAGTTTTCTATCACCACAAAGATAATGGTGAAAAAATATCTGAGCATGTTATAAATCAGCTAGAATAAATTAATGGTTCCTCTGACATGCTCAGAATAAACGTATGCTTGTCATAGGAAAAGTTAAATGCTGAAACAATTACCCACGTGGTTTAAAGCATTATGAAAATATTATGGAAAAGAGAAATGGGAACTGTTACTAATAGAACATGGGGATTTTCGTGTCTTTGGCCTTTTTTCCCCCTCCTTCTCCCTTAATGAAAGGAAAGAGCAAATAATATTTATGCAGTACTTTATATGTGCCACTAAGTATATTCATGTTCATCATCTCTCTTGATTATCATAAAAGCCTTGCAAGTTCATCTGACAGATAAGGTAAAGTAACTGAAGCTTTTAGATTACAGGTAACTTGCCCCAAACCACATGGCCAACCAGTAGATGAGTTAGCACTCCAGTTAAAAGTTCATGCAACCACAAAATACCAAACTCTTTCACTTCTGTTACTCAGCGTCTCACCCCAGCCCTCCATTCCACACTGTCTCTTTGCAGAAGCCAAAAACTTCAACCCTCACCACTTCCATGCTGCTCTGTCCACTGCTCAGCCTACAGCAGTCAGGACACGTAGATTCCTCTTCCTGGCCCAGTGACTATACCCTTGACTTTTATTAAATATGTCATCTGTAGGCAGAAAATATGAAAAGTAACAATTAAAAGAAAACAAGAGGCAACTAATGTATTTGTGGCTCTCTCTCAGAGACTACAGAAATCTGCCTATTAATATAAGTCCCTAGTGGTGAGAAGGTACTGGGAGGGCAGCCAACAGTAAGTGGGAGTGGGTGTGGGAAAAATGCAAAAGAAAGAAGGAAAGTTGCTAAAAATGACTGGCCATATGTAGCGAATTATAAATTTTCTGGCTGCAAAAATAATTTCTGCAAGTCCAAGGCGTCTTAAGGGAGCACACCTCGGACACACGGCAAGAGCCAGTGAGTAGAACTCAGTGGATGTCCAGACAGGGCCACCCAACTATACTAAGATATGCACCTTCTCAATGACCCAAGAATTCTCAATGGCTGAGAATCTGGAGACTGACAGCCTGGTGTTAACAGAGATAATAAAGATACTGTCTCAGGGTCATCGCCCAATCCCAGCTCAGCTTCAGCCTATGAAAAAGCTGACACCCTAACATAATTCAAACTTTGGAGGTTTCTGAAAATGTACAAAAGGATTTCATTAACCTTTCACTTAGCATTACGGTCATCAAGGAGCACAGACTAAGTGAAGGGAATTTCTGCGTTCTGAGTAATAAGGAGCAACTTAGGCAAGAGCACGCACCGTTGGTACCTCTCCCCTAATAACGCTTTCTGCAAAGTAAAAGCCAAGGATGATTTGGGTGGCTTGAAAAATCCCTTATCCACAAACCACTTCCTCCATTCTCCTAAACAGCCTAAAATTCCCATATCACATTCTCCTTTGGAATAAAACTCTCAAAAGATCCCTTTGAAGATGTAAATGTTATCTTGGAAAAGTAAACCAAAGAACTAATGCAATCTATAAACACCACAAGTCAAAGGGTTTTATTAGAATGGCTCACATACTAAGCAGGGGAGAGACACAGGAATGAGAGTAAAAGACACCACCACCGCCCCAAGAGCAAATCAAGTTGGGTTGGTTCAGTGGCTAAGTCATGTCCGACTCTTTGTGACCCTGTGGACTGCAGCCTGCGAGACTCCTCTGTCCGTGGAATTCTCTTGGTAAGACTACTGGTATGGGTTGCCATTTCCTTCTCCAGGGTTTCTTCCTGATCCAGGGATCGAATCCAGGTCTCCTGCACTGCAGGCAGATTCTTTACTGACTGAGCTCCAGGGGACCTAGTGCAGCCCTGTCGTCACGTATGTGTTGTCTTGGTACCAGTTTTATTGAGATATAACTCACATACCATACAATTCAGTCATCTAAATTGTACAATTCAATGATTTTTAACATATTCACAAAGTTGTGCAACCATCACCACAACCAATTTTAGAATATTTTCATCACCCCCCAAAAAAAAACAAAACCATGTACCTTTCAACTATCACCCTCTTATTCTCCCATCCCCCTACCCAGCTATAAGCAACCAGTAATCTAATTTCTGTCTTTATAGATTAGAAAATTCTGGATATTTCATACAAATGGAACCATACAATATGTGGTCTTTTGTGTCTGGCTTCTTTCACTTAACACATGTTTTCAAGATTCATCCATGTTGTAGCATGTGTCAATACTTCGTTTTTTTTTCTTTTTATTGAAGTATTGATATTTTAGCCCTCAGCTTTTTTCTGTATTTATCTGTTTTAGATCTTTTGTGTGTGGTTTGAGGTTCATATACAACATATATATATATGTTTATATATTACATATATAATTATACAATTATTTTAAATTGATATCTCTTAAATCTGAATGATTTTAATAATCCTGCATTTTTATGCACTCCCTCCATGTTTACTATGTTTAACATCATAATTTACATATTTTTGCTTTATGTATCTCTTAACTATTTACTATAGATAAAGATGATTTTACTATTTCTGTGTTTTAATCCTCTATTAGCTTTATAAGTGGGTGATCTACTACCTTTATTGTATGTTTGCCTTTACCAATGAGATTTTTTCTTTTGTACTTTTCATATTTCTAGTTATGGTCTTTTTTGCTTAGAGAAGTCCCTTTAACATTTGTTGTAAAGCAGGTTTAGGGTACTGAACTCTTTTAGCTTTTTCTTGTCTGTAAAACTCTTCATATCTCCTTCAAATATGAACAACAGCCTTGACTGGTAGAATATTCTTGGTTGTAGGGTTTTGTTTTTGTTTTATCACTTTAAACCTTCTGGCCCATAAGCTATCTCTGAAAAGTCACCTGATAGTCTTACGGGAGTTCTTTGTATGTAATTAGTTGCTTTTCTCTTCCTGCTTTTAAGACTCTTTAATTTTTGCCATTTTATTTATAATGTGTCTTGTTGTGATCCTCCTCAGGTTCTTCTTGTTTGGAACTCTCTCTTCTTCCTGGACCTGGATGTCTGTTTTCTTTCCTAGTTAGGGAAGTTTTCAGTTACTTTTTCTTCAAATAAGTTCTCTGCCCCTTTCTCTTTCTGTTCTCCTTCTGGGACCCTTATAATGCAAGTGTTAGTATACCTGATGTTAATGAGGTCTCTTAAACTATCCTCATTTTAAAAAATTTTTTGTCTTTCTTTTCTGTTCAGCTTCAGTGATTTCCCATCCAAGTACTAACCAGGCCCAACCCTGCTTAGCTTCCAAGATCAGACGAGATCGGGCGCGTTCAGGGTGGTATGGCCATAGACCAGCTTCAGTGATTTCCGTGACCCTGTCTTCCAGTTTGCAGATCTGCTCCTCTACATCATCCACCCTACTGCTGATTCCCTCTAGTATACTGAGTTATTGTATTTTTGAGCTTTGTTTGGCCCCTCCCTATATTTTCTAATTCTTTGTTAAACTTCAACTGTGTTCATTCATTCTCTTCCCAAGTACATTGAACATCCTTACAAACACTTTATATTCTTTATCAGATAGATCACTTATCTCCACTTCACTTAGTTCTTCTTGGGTTTTATTTTGTTTCTTTATTTGAAACATTATCTTTGCTCCTCATTTTGCTCAGTTCCCTGTGTATTTCTGTGTGTTAGGCAGGTCGGTTACATTTTTCATCTGGAGAAGTAGCCTTATGTAGAAGATGTCCTCTGGGACCCAGTAGCATACTCTCTCCTGGTCAACAGAGCCATATGCTCTAAGAGTGAGCTGTATGGGACCCTCTGTTGTGGTGCAACTGACGACTATGAGCATGTTGGTAGGCAGGACTGACCCTCAGACAATTAGCTGCCCAGCCCTGCTATCCATGGTGTCTGCCAGCCTCTTGGCAGGTAAGACTGTGTCCTGGGGTGGCTGACTGCATGGCGTGAGGGGTCCCAGGCTGATGCTGCCCCACTGGTGGGCAGAACTGGGTCCTGAAGTGGCTGCTAACCATATTTCTCTACATGCAAACATGCCACCTACTACGTAGCATAGTGGAAAGCACACTGGGATGGGAGGGGGGGGCTCTGGCTCCTCGTGGTGACCTGTCCCTACTGGCAGAGCTCTGAGGCCTGCAGGGCCTGTATCTTATGTCTGCGCAGTGAGGGATGCTGAGTGCAGAGCTCTCTGGGGACCACTCCAGATACCTGGTTCTACATCTGGAAGAATTTACTAAAGGGCATTTGCTCATCTTTCTCCTTCCTCTCCAGAAATCTTTTTCACCTAAAGTAAGTGTCTACTGACATATGTAAAATAGATAGCCAATGGGAATTTGCTGTATGACTCAGGGAACTCAAACCAGGGCTCTGTGACAACCTAGAGGGGTGGGATGGGGTGGGAGGGAGGTTCAAGAGGGAGGGTACATGTGTATACCTACGGCTGATCCATGTTGATGTATGGCAGAGAACAACACAATATTGCGAATATCCTTCAATTAAAATTTTTAAGATTTTAAACAAATAAATAAAGCATGTGTCTAAAATGCAGAGCAGAGAAAAGAGGTGATGACATATTTTGCATCAGGAAATACTGTGAAAAGAGAGCTGAACAGACGTTTGGGGCATCATGAAATGTGGAGCCACTTTCTGACTTGAAATCATTCACAAACAGATCTGACTGACCACAATAAAAGGTCTCATCTCTTTGAACCTACAACTATCTCCTTTCCTCCCCCTCTTTGTAATTATCAGTCCAAGTATAAGTTGATTGCGGTTGTACTGCTGCATGGGAATGTAGTTGATCAGCCTGTCAATGAATGAGCATGGGTAGCTTTTCCCACACCAGGCAAGATGTTGAAAATGCTGAACGGCCAGAACAGGGTCCCCATCAACCAGAACAGGCTCACAGTTAACATCACAGACACGGGCTGGCCTGCCTCACAGGTGTGTCCCAGCTGAGTGTCAGCTGTGCCCTGCTTCCACTCATACTCCTGTTCAGAAGGAGGGGGACACAGAGATGCAGTTAGGTGGTACTGGGCCTGTCATTCTTGGCCCTGGTGACCCCAGCACTTCAAGTGACAGGATCCACTTGTAAAGTGCTGTAATCGACAAGATGGGCAGCTTGAATAGGAGATTGAAGACTCTTTTTAAATATATGGCCTGCGGGGACTTCCCTGGTAGTCCAGTGCCTGAGACTCTACACTCCCAACGCAGAGGGCTTGGGTTCAGCCCTTGGTCAGGGAACTAGACCCTACATGCCGCAACTAACAGTTTGGATGTCATAACTAAGACCTGGTGCGGCCAAATAAGTAATGTTTCTTGAAAAAGACCCTTTAAAATAAATAAATATGGCCTGTACCTGTCTATCTATTTACCTATCCATTCATCCATCCTCTCTCTAATACTAAAATATTATTTTAAGTTATTAAAATAAGTGCCCACAAAACAAACAAAAGCTAGATTCATTAACAGTATTCTCTCTGTAACTACACAGGTTCCCCATTCATCCCACTGTCTTCACCCACCTGAAATAACTCTCATTCTAAGTTCCATATTCAATACTCCCTTGTTTTTCTTTCATGTTGCATTGCTTTATACTCTTCACAAAAATCATATTTTTATTTTGGTTACTTTGGACACTATTATAAACACATCATGTTATTTGTTCTCTTTTGAAACTTTTCTAGCTAAACATTACAATGCTAAGCTTCACCATATTGTTGCACTGAAGGCTAATTTTAAAGTGACCTCCATCTTATAATAAAAATTAATTCATTTGGGAAACACACAAAAAATTCAAGAAAGAAAGTAAATCATAACCCTGTATTTCTTTTAGTTTTTGCCTTTCCTATGTACATATATTTTTCCTCACAAAATTGGGATCGTGTTGCATAAACAGTAGACAATCAAGTATTATCAGTTCAGTTCAGTTCAGTCGCTCAGTCGTGTCTGACTCTTCGTGACCCCATGAATCACAGCACGCCAGGCCTCCCTGTCCATCACCAACTCCCGGAGTTCACACAAACTCATGTCCACAGAGTCGGTGATGCCATCCAGCCATCTCATTCTCTGTCGTCCCCGTCTCCTCCCACCCCCAATCCCTCCCAGCATCAGACTCTTTTCCAGTGAGTCGACTGGTCGCATGAGGTGGCCAAAGTATTGGAGTTTCAGCTTTAGCATCAGTCCTTCCAATGAAAACCCAGGATTGATCTCCTTTAGAATGGACTGATTGGATCTCCTTGCAGTCCAAGTGACTCTCAAGAGTCTTCTCCAGCACCACAGTTCAAAAGCATCAATTCTTCGGTGATCAGCTTTCTTCACAGTCCAACTCTCACATCCATACATGACCACGGGAAAAACCATAGCCTTGACTAGACGGACCTTTGTATTATAGGTAAGTACAAATTTTGGTAAGTGCTGCTGCTGCTGCTGCTCCTGCTAAGTCGCTTCAGTTGTGTCCGATTCTGTGCAACCCCAGAGAAGGCAGCCCACCAGGCTCCTCTGTCCACGGGATTCTCCAGGCAAGAATACTGGAGTGGGTTGCCATTTCCTTCTCCATTTCTTTTCAAAGCAGTATTTTATTAAGTAAGACATGTATGAAAGCTCTAAGCCCACTGGGAATGCAGCTACACCGAGGTAGGTGCCAACCTAAAAAAGAACAAGAAAAAGAGAGGCTCCCATCACCAAACCAACTGTGGCGGCAGGAACCAGGTGAGTGGCAACTTCCTGCAGGCTTGCACACTCGCCCTTGTTATTTTTTGTCTGAGGACTTTAAGCTGCCAACAGGAAACCCAGAGTATACTTTTTTACGTGTAATAATAATGGGATAGAAACCACGGAATTGTATACTTTTACGGGTGAATTTTATAACATGTATTATATCTCAACAAAGTTATCTTTCTATAATATAGTCAAAGGACAGATGAGCAAATTAAGGTAGATAAGGAAACGTTCTAGTATACACTGTGCAGAAAGGTTGGAAAAGAATTTGTCAAATCAATTTAATACTTGAAATATATGTGATTTGTTGGTATACACATTCTTCAGAGACCTTCAGTTCAGTTCAGTTCAGTCACTCAGTCGTGTCTGACTCTTTGCGACCCCATGAATCACAGCACGCCAGGCCTCCTTGTCCATCACCAATTCCCGGAGTTCTCCCAAACTCATGTCCATAGAGTCAGTGATGCCATCCAGCCATCTCATTCTCTGTCGTCCCCTTCTCCTCCCGCCCCCAATCCTTCCCAGCATCAGAGACCTTAACAACTTGCTTTAACAATGTGTTAAAGCCATTTGTTGCCATTTGTTGTTGGCATTATTTTAAAAACTGTCTTCTTTAAATAGTTTAAGAATTGCCACACCAGAACTCTAGAATACCATCTAGCAACATTTCATAAATAAATCATATTTGTAACCTGAGCAAACAGAATAACACTATGTGAATTTTTCTCAGATTTTATCCTGAGAAACCCATTTCGATAAATCATTTTTGAATCAGATGAAGCTTGAGAAACTTATATTTTAATGAACTAAGAAATTAACAGCCACCTTAGAATGACAATAAAATCACTTTTGCTACTATGTGGTGGTGGTTTAGTCGCTAAATAATGTCCAACTCTTGAGACCCCATGGACTGTAGCCTGCCAAGCTCCTCTGCCCATGATATTTCCCAGGCAAGAATACTGGAGTGGGTGGCTACTTTCTTCTCCAGGGGATCTCCCCAACCCAGGGATCGAACCTGTGTCTCCAGCACTGCAGGCAAATTCTTTACCAATTGAGCCATCAGGGAAGCCCCTTTAACCAGGAGCCCTAAAGGGTTTATGTGAAGTACTCACCCCAGGATCTCTATGAAGTGAGTAATTTCATCATTATTTTACAGGTAAGGGCCCTAAGCCCTAGGAGGCAGACAGTTTGCCACAGTAAATCATTTGCAGCTAGAATGTCAGTACATTACTGCTGGTTTATAGGTGTCTACATAGAGTCGGACACGACTGAGCAACGGAACGAAACGAAACGAAACACAGTACAAGCTAGAGATTTAGTAAGTATCAAGTTCAATGAATCAATACACACAGCCCAGTTGGATAATTCAAGTTTATCGCCATCTGTAACCTAACCAAATGTATGCAGTTTGGCAGGAAAAGTACAGTTGGTGGAGGTCAGTACAATCATATTAGTCAAGGCTCTTTCCACTGCAGGTATAAAAATCCCATTAAACCAGCACTTTTAAAAGGAAACTATATTGGATTCCCATAATTAGAAAGTCCAGGGGCAATACTGAGATACAAATATTATCACTGGGAATCTGCCTCTAGTCCCCCATCCCTTAGCCCTGCTTCCTTTGTGTTGATTCCTTTCTCAATCTGTCTCTTCCCAGGAGTAGCAGAGGACCATTTGGCAGCCCCCGCAAAAGACTGTACCTCTTCCTAGACAGCTCTAGTAGCTCCAGGACAAGCTCAGACAGGGGGACTAACTCAGTCCCCCTGAGCCATTACTACAGCCAGGTGAATGGAGTTCTTTGATGGCCCAGGTCTGGGTCATGGGCCCACTTCTGGGTCCAGAGGTTGGAGTCAGCCCCATCAGAACCTCAAAGCCCGAGAATAGTGAAGGAATGGTGCCCACAGAGATGTTAGGCAGACAAACAGCTTGCTGACCACAGTGACTACACCCCATGGTTTACTACTCTGGCAACAAAGACTGCAGCCTCAGGCTTGGGAAATGCATCAAGTGCCATGCTTCTACAATATGGACAGTGCTGTTCACCTGAGATTGTAAGATGGTTGGTCTCAATTCATAGCCAGAGCGCAAGTTTAGGGAAAGCGTGCAGGAGCCACCTTGGCTTTAAATTTAGACGAGAAAAGTCTGGGATGGGACACATCTGAACGCTACAGTCTTGACTGCTCACTTAGCATCTGTGTCAGCATGTGCATGTGCTGGCATTCTGCGCCGGGTATCAGCACAACTCCGCTACAGCTTCCTGACACGGGATGCAAAGCTGTGAAATTCAATGAAACAGACTAACATCTTGGAAGCATTCACATTCTTTTGATGTACATGTGAAAACATTAAGATGAAACATCTCTGGATATCTTTTTGGTAACGATGTCATATGAAGGACCAAGATTTATGCAGGCTGTAAGAACTAGTTGATAGTCTTAACGTTTTATACAGATCTCTCTGGGTTTTATATTATTTGTTTTCTTATTATATCACCAGAAATCTAAAGCATTTATGTCAACAATTATGTTTCTTTGAAAATACAGTTCAGAAAATCACTGTGTTTAGAGCTATAGCATATAATCAAGTATTTCGTGTAATACCCCTGTTATAAACAAGGTACCTTTGGAAATAAATATTCTAGAAAATCAGAGTATCTCTGGCTAGCACATGCAATACCCATGCGGTGCCTCCATAGCTAGAGTTTTCGTGCTCACACAAGGGAAAATACACTGCTATTCACCAGTGAACAGTGTAACACCATGACCGATTTGAATACCTAACCCCTCTAGTGAGAGAGAAGGCTATGATGAGGGAGAGGGGTTCCACTTTGAGCCTAAGCTGTTTCTATGGCTAGAATTCAGAGTGTGGGGGTCTTGTCTGAAGAGTAAGTGGAACAACTCAACTAGAAGGCATCAATTTAAGGAAATGATATGAGAAATCAGTAGAAAATAACTCACTCTGAAGTGGAAACATTTGCATGAGCTTGGCCTTACATCAGTGCTCCATCTTAGGCCCCAGACCACATCCCCACCCCAACTCCTGTCTTAGCAGGCACAGCATGGTGTCAGCCTAGCAATAAAAAGCTGGGAGGGAAAAACACAAATAAAATCTCTGTGAAAGGGTTTCTGTTTAAAATGATAGACTGGTTCAAGAGGGGAGGGGACATATGTATTCCTGTGGCTGATTCATGTTGATGTATGGCAGAAAACATCACAATATTGTAAAGCAATTATCCTCCAATTAAAAATTAATTAATTAATTAATTAAACAATAATGATGGCTGGACTCCTGCTGTTCCATCCCCAAACTGTACCAAAATATCCATAAAAAGGCATAAGCCCTTAAAGATAGGTGTGAAGATGGAAGAGGTGATAACAGCAGCAAAATCTGGAAGCTATAAAGCTGATGAAAAAAATGGTAATGACATCACAGAACAAAGACAGCTGAATTTTAAACTGGCAATTTGGGGAAAGCCAGAAGCAACACAATTTATACCTCCAAATCCCCAAAAGGCTTGGGCATCTCTGGAAACAGGGACAAAGGACAGGCTAAAAGTAGGTTTCTTTAAAAGTCTTCAGATCCCCCAGGCTCCCTCAAGAGGACAAAGGCTTCTTCTCTAGAAAGAGTCAAACAAGTCTCTGGATTTCAAAGCAACAAGCACCAGTGAGGGTGGGTGTGCCGCACTGACACAGGAAGATGAAGTAAAAGCAGGAAGATGCTGAGATTCCCAGGCTCTTCTCTCATTCAACTCCCTTAACACTAGCAGTGAGGTTTATACCCTCTGGCAGGAGCTTGGAGCTAGAGGGCATAAGCCGACCCAAGAGAAAAATACCTAAAGTTATGCACATCAGAAATTCACCCTATAAACAGCCCATCAAGTGAGGCGCATGTGCACGCGCGCACAGACACACACACACAGGTTTCCAATCTGTTGTTGGTGCCCCATTTTTGCATATAAGTAGGCAATTAAAGAGATGAAATATTAGAGGAGAACTTCCATTATGAAAGACAAATACAAAACAAACAGAAAGAAAAGCATAGTCTGGGGAAACAGAATATGGAGGGAAAAGAAAGCTTAAAAAAATAATCTATCAGTAATAACTTCAGAGAGATAAAGAGAAAATTGCACTTATTTTAAAAACTTGAATTTTTAATGTAGTCAAAGAACAAAAGAAAGCATTAGAAAATTTTAAAAATGTGATAGCAGTCAAGAAAAACTCACTGAAAGGGCTAGATGTTAAAAATCAAGAAATCTGGAAAGTACAACTGAAAAACAAAGATGAAAAGAGGAAAGAGAACATAAGAAAAGGTATATATAAATATAGCAATACATATAAATATTTAAATACTTCAATACATAAAATACCAAATATATCACTGAACACATATGTAAATATACATGTGAAACATCTCTTCTGACTCCACACACCAAAAAATATGTGGGATGTGTATGCATATATATATATGCAGATATATAAGTATATCTGCATATGTATATACAGATATGTATACAGCTCTCCCTCAATTATGATGGGGTTGTTCAGTCACTAAGTCATGTCCAGCTCTTTGCAATCCCATGAACTGCATGATGGGGTCACATCCTGATAAACCTACCATAAGGTGAAAATATCATAAGTCAAATGGATTTAATATACCTAACCCACCAAACATACCAGCTTAGCTGTTCAGTGCTTAATCAGTGGTGTCCAACTCTGCAACCCCATGGACTGTAGCCCGCCAGGCTCCTCTGTTAATGGGGATTCTCCAGGCAAGAATACTGGAGAGGGTTGCCATTTCCAGGGGCTTCTCTGGTGTCTCAGATGGTTAAGTGTCTGCCTGCAATGCGTAAGACCCGAGTTCAATCCCTGGGTTAGGAAGATTCCCTGGAGAAGGAAATGGCAAGCCACTCCAGTACTCTTGCTTGGAAAATTCCATGGATGGAGGAGCCTGGTAGGCTACAGTCCACGGGGTTGCAAAGAGTCGGACACAACTGAGAAACTTCACTTTCTTTGTTTCTTTGCCATTTCCTTCTCCAGGGGATCTTCCCAACCCAGGGATTGAACCCAGGTCTCCAGCATTGCAGGCAGATTCTTTACCAGCTGAGCCACTAGGGAAGCCCCCAAGTTTAGTTAGCCTACATTAGATGTGCTCAGAGCACTTATGTTAGCCTAGAGCTGGGCAAAATCATCTTAAACAAAGCCTATATTATAATAAAGTGTTGAATATTTCAGGTAATTCATTGGATACTGTACTAAAAGTAAAAAATAGAATGATTGTACGGTTCAGGATGGCTGTATGTGTTACCGGTTGTTTACCCTCATGATCATGTGAGGACTGGGGGCTGTGGCTCACTGCCCCTGCCCAGCATCATGAGAGGATACCACACCACATACCAATAGCCAGGGAAAAGATCAAAATTCAAAAATTTCTACTGAATGCATATCAATTTCACACCCTAATAACATCAAAAAATCATATGTTGACCCATTTCAAGTCAGGTACCATAAATCAAATCATCTACATATTGCTCTGTCCGTGGGGATTCTCCAGGTAAGAATACTGGAGTGGGTTACCATGCCCTCCTCCGGGGGATATTCCCAACCCAGGGATCAAACCCAGGTCTCCTGCATTGCAGGCAGATTCTTTACCAACTGAGCTACCAGGGGGCCCCTAGATGCTGCAAGCACCACAGAAAATCATACAATTTCCTCCTCTAAACAGCTAACCAAACATGCCACACCAAATGGACATGGTAGAGAGGGAAGAGAGGTACTACAAAGGATGTGAAGACGGAAGCAACTGCCGCCTAAGGACTGTCATTGGACCCTCTGGAAATCTTGATGGTGATGGCAGAGAAACTGAAGAATCAACAGAAATGGCTGGAGTAACCCTCTATTTGATGACCACCCTGGGTCACACTTTAGGGGTTGACTATGAACTCCAGGAAGGCAAGAATGCTGCCTACTTGGCAGTCTTTACTGAGAACATTTCCAGCCCCTGTGTCAAGAAAGCTGAAACTGCACCAGGCCACTCAGAAGATGAAAACATATAGTGAGGAGGTGGTTCCCCTCCTTTCACAAAGGGGTCAGGTGTTAATCACAGCACATAGCTTGAAGGGTTGAGAAATGTGTGTCAGTATTATTCTCATGGTACTAGCACAATTCCATGGAATTCTCCAGGAGGCACAGACCAGAACATGAGAGCAATCAAGGAAGGACAGCTCCTGGGTCTGTGGTGGTGAACCCCTACCTGGAGAATCAAAGTTCAAGGCACAGGTCATGTGAGCCTTCCACCCACTCATTCCTACCAGCACCACAGCAGGCATTTACACCCTGCATTTGTGGTTTAAATGAACATCAAGGGCAGACATAACATATATTTCTATAAGGTTTATAAGACTATCCATCCTTGTATCTGAATCCCAGTGCATGCAACCAAAAATAATTTCAAGATAATGCAAACATCATGAATGACATCCATAGAGACCATTTATACTTCATACTTCACTTTCTTCCTTCTCCATTTTCTTCACATATTAAACTGCTTCCAAACTTCTCTCCCCAGTACATAACCCCAAATGTTCTTCTAGCACCTTGTCCCCAGGTGCCCCTTGGACAGTTCACCTTCCTTCCCCCAGGCCTACTCAGGAAGGGAGACAAGCTCAAAAACTACAAGTGTTCTTCAGAGGTGGGACAATTGGAGAGAGTAGTGTGGAAACATATACACTACCATATGTAAAACAGATAACCGGTGGGAATATGCTGTTTGATCCCGGGATCTCAAACAGTTACTCTGTGACAACCTAGAAGAGTTAGATGGGTGGGAGATAGGAGAGAAGTTCAAGAGGGAGGGGACATACGTATACCTATGCTGATTCATGCTGATATATGGCAGAAACCAACACAATATTGTAAAGCCATTATCCTTCAATTAAAAACAAATTTTTTAAAAACTACGAGTGTTCTTCTATTAATAATCTTTATTCTATCACGTCCTAAGAAGGAAACATGAAAGACATTAGCTAAAGTGTTCTTCTAAGTGTGTGCATATGTGTGTGTGTGTGTGTGTAACACAAGAGAGATCCAAACGAACCTGAAGATAGGTGATGTTGTTGGGTATACCTGTACTCTATAAACTGGACTGAGGAAGAGAAATTGTGAAGAATGAATAATGTGTAATTCATAACCTGGTCAAGTCTATTCACATAGACAGCTACAATACTGGTGTCAGCACAAAGAATAAATATATTCAACATCAATAATTTCAAGCTGAAGTTGAAAGGGAACTGGCAAAATCAAAAATCCTGTCATTTTGGATACAATTCCTCCAGGAATTGAAAGCCAACCTTGGGGACAGCCCACAGAGGGAACAGAAGGCTAGAGATATGACCACAGGCTCATACTGGCTACTTCAAAATTGCCATGAAAAACTTAGAGAAGAAAAACCATAATAAAAAGGACTGGGTTTATTACATTTCACTCGTAGTTCTTTTGATTTGGTGACGTTTTCTTTCCTTTAACTTGATCACACAAATAACATGTGGTTTAGTTTATCATCTTGTGAAAGGAAAGAAAACTGGAGCGGAGGTGCAAACCAGAGAGGGCAGTGGTATGAGACACCGCTGCCCTATATCAGCATGAAGTCAGGTCCCCAAGAATACACGCAGACCATAAAAGACACAGCCTCCATGAGAGGAACATTCTCCACTTATTATTAAATGGTCTTTTCCAAGTTTTCTGCAATATGCAAGTATCACTTTTATTTTATTTTTTTTTTTTAGGCATTTTTAGGCGTTTTAAGTTGGAAATGAAGGCCAATGTTACATCATAATATGCCAATTACAAATAGTACTTCAAATAGCAAATACTACAGTTTGTCCCAAACTTTAAAAACTATTCATGAACTCAACACTGAACTATTGATGGCTATGAGAATTGTTTCCTAGCCTTTTTGAAAATTTCAACCCATTTATGTTTAAGGTAATTATTGATAAGTACGATCCCGTAGCCATTTTCTTTATTGCTTTGGGATCAAGTTTATACACTCTTTCTGTGTTTCCTGTCTATACAAGATCCTTTAGCATTTGTTGGAGAGCTGGTTTGGTGATGCTGAATTCCCTCAACTTTTGCTTGTCTGTAAAGCTTTTGATTTCTCCTTCATATTTGAATGAGATCCTTGCTGGGTATAGTAATCTGGGCTGTAGGGTATTTTCTTTCATCACTTTAAGTATGTCTTGCCACTCCCTTCTGGCCTGAAGAGTTTCTGTTGAAAGATCAGCTGTTATCCTTATGGGAATCCCCTTATGTGTTATTTGCTGCTTTTCCCATGCTGCTTTTAATATTTGTTCTTTGTGTTTGATCTTTGTTAATTTGATTAATATGTGTCTTGGAGTATTTTGCCTTGGGTTTATCCTGTTGGGGACTCTCTGGGTTTCTTGGACTTGGGTGATTATTTCTTTCCCCATTTTAGGGAAGTTTTCAACTATTATCTCCTCAAGTATTCTCTCATGGTCTTTCTTTTTGTCTTCTTCTTCTGGGACTCCTATGATTCTAATGTTGGAGCGTTTAACATTGTCCCGGAGGTCTCTAATATTGTTCTCATTTCTTTTAATTCGTTTTTCTTTTTTCCTCTCTGTTTCATTTATTTCTACAATTCTATCTTCTAGATAGAGCTTATCTTCTAGTTCGCTTATCCTGTCTTCTGCCTCTGTTATTCTACTGTTTGTTCCCTCCAGAGTGTTTTCTGATCTCATCTATTGCATTATTCATTGTATACTGACTCTTTTTTATTTCTTCTAAGTCCTTATTAAATCTTTCTTCCATCTTCTCAATCCTTTTCTCCAGGTTATTTATTTGTAACTCCATTTTGCTTTCAAGATTTTGAATCATTTTCACCATCAAAATTTGAAATTCTTTATCAGGTAAATTCCCTATATCTTCTTTTGTTTGTGTTGGTGGGCAATTATCTTGTTCCTTTACTTGCTGGGTATTTCTCTGCCTCTTCATCTTGCTTATATTGCTTTGCTTGGGGTGGCCTTTCCCTCTTCTTGCAGTTTGTGGAGTTCTCTTTATTATGTAGTTTCTTCGCTGTGTGTGGGGTTGGACGGGTGACTTGTCCGGGTTCCCTGGTTACGGAAGCATGTGTCAGTGTTCTGGTGGGTGGAGCTGGATTTCTTCTCTCTCCTTTAGAAGACAATGGGCTGCTTTTCTGGGAGCCTGATGTCCTCTGCCAGTATTCAGAAGTTGTTCTGTGGACTTTACTCCGCGTTCAAATGTTCCTTTGATGAATTTGTGGGGGAGAGAGTGGTCTCGCCGTCTTATCCCTCCGCCATCTTGTTCCTTCCTCCCCAGAACACTGGATTCTTATATTCCACCTGGTCGTGGAGTATCTCTTCCCAGCTGCTCCAGCAAGGCGCAGCCGCTGTACCTTACCTTGGACGAGGGGTATCTCCTCAAGGCTGCCCCTCCTGCTTTGAATGTGGATCAGCTCCTCTCAGCCCTCCGGTGCCCAAGCAGCCACCGCCTCCTGGACGTGGTACAGCTCATCTCGGCCACCACCCTAACCCTGGGCGCGGGGCAGCTCCTCTCAGCCATGATTCTGCACGTGGTCGGTTGCGCCGGAGCCGGGCGTCTCCCGCGCGCCGCCTGAGCCGGGCGTCTCCCGCGTCTGCGCCGCCGGTCCCGGAGCCGGGCGTCTCCCGCGTCTGCGCCACCGGTGCCGGAGCCGGGTGTCTCTCAAGTATCACTTTTAAAATCACTTTTTTCCTTCTTTCTTTTTTATATTTTAAATTATGAAAGCATGATAACACATTGACAGGAGGCTTGGAAAATACAGAACAAAGTTACATATAGTTCCACTATATATTACAATTTTTTTAAGTAGATAAATTAAGATTTTTAGTTGGAGTTTAAATATCATCACTTTCAATTTTTTTAAATATTGAATGGGCCCTCCTTCTTTGCTTCTTGAACTTCTCAACATTGTATATATGCAACATTGCTTAAAAATCCCTTGATTGTTTCAAATGTGCAGGTCAGTGAATTCCTTGATGACAAAAATCAGCATTTGAAAGACTTGAAATGGTTGTGACACTGTTTAGTGGCATCACTGGGTACCTGGGTTCAGCTGACTGACAGCACACCTGTCACTGACAGCAGACTAAGGCTTCTTGCCCAGAAACTCTTGCAATACCTGACATCTGACCGTTCAAAGAGAGAACACAAGAGTAGCATGTGCTGTTTTCTTTGAAAGGGTACTACTTCGCTCTTAAGAGATTTTCATTCCAAAAATAAAGAATGCAAATAGGAACACACAGTCCAGAATGATGGAAATGTTCAGGGACTGAAGAATAAATATAGGTTGACTTTTATTCTATTGGGCCTATTGTCAAAGCACTCCTCAAGATAAGTCTGATCTCTCTCTCTCGTTAGCTTCCCAGTTGCTCTCAAAGAGTCAGAAAGGGGCCCGACCCCAAGGCTTTTCTAAACACTAATTTGTTGCAAACTGAGGGCGTGCTAACTGGCAGGACTACCTCCAGTGAGCCTATAGGTGAAATAAAAGATTCTGCTGGGTCTTCCCTGGTCGTCCAATGGCTAAGACTCCACAGTCCCAATGCAGGAGGCCCAGGTTCCATCCATGATCAGGGATTGAATTCCACATGCTGCAACTGAAAGATCCCCATGCTGCAACAAAGATCAAAGATCCTGTGTGCTGCAACTAAGACCCAGCACAGTCAAATAAATAAATACTAAAAAAAAAAAAATAAGATTCTGTTGACTCTTAGTCTCCTTTTGAACAAAAAAACAATACCCTCCTTAGCTTGAACTTTTTTATGTCACATTACCATGTTTATGGAAGCAACAGTTAGAACTGGACATGGAACAACAGACTGGTTCCAAACAGGAAAAGGAGTACATCAAGGTTGTATATTGTCACCCTGCCTATTTAACTTCTATGCAGAGTACATCATGAGGAACGCTGGGCTGGAAGAAGCACAAGCTGGAATCAAGATTGCCGGGAGAAATATCAATAACCTCAGATATGCAGATGACACCACCCTTATGGCAGAAAGTGAAGAGGAACTCAAAGGCCTCTTGATGAAAGTGAAAGAGGAGAGTGAAAAGGTTGGCTTGAAGCTCAACCTTCAGAAAACGAAGATCATGGCATCTAGTACCATCACTTCTTGGGAAATAGATGGGGAAACAGTGGAAACCATGTCAGACTTTATTTTCTGGGGCTCCAAAATCACTGCGGATGCTGATTTCAGCCATGAAATTAAAAGACGCTTACTCCTTGGAAGGAAAGTTATGACCAGCCTAGATAGCATATTAAAAAGCAGAGACATTACTTTGCCAACCAACGTCCATCTAGTCAAGGCTATGGTTTTTCCCGTGGTCATGTATGGATGTGAGAGTTGGACTGTGAAGAAAGCTGAATGCCGAAGAATTGATGCTTTTGAACTGTGGTGCTGGAGAAGACTCTTGAGAGCCCTTTGGACTGCAAGGAGATCCAACCAGTCCATTCTAGAGGAGACCAATCCTGGGTGTTCATTGGAAGGACTTATGCTAAAGCTGAAACTCCAATACTTTGGCCACCTCATGCGACAAGTTGACTCACTGGAAAAGACTCTGATGCTGGGAGCGATTGGGGGTAGGAGGAGACGGGGACGACAGAGAATGAGGTGGCTGGATGGCATCACTGACTCGATGGACATGAGTTTGAGTGAATTCCGGGAGTTGGTGATGGACAGGGAGGCCTGGCGTGCTGTGGTTCATGGGGTCGCTAAGAGTCGGACACGACTGAGCGACTGAACTGAACTGAACTGAACTACCATGTTTATATATTCTTTACTGTTCCAGGTCATCAGTTCTTTGTGTATGCAGAGTTATATTAGAAGAGGGAATATATGTTCACACTTTTGATATGGTTTGGCTGTACTTAGTGGTGAATATACTGAGTTCACAAGTTTTGGGTGAATGAGAGTAACATTCAGGGTCACAGCTATGCTAGTCCAGTCCAGTGTGTGCTCAGTCATGTCCAACTCTTTGTGACCCCACGGACAGTAGCTCACCAGGCTCCTCTGTCCATGGGATTCTCCAGGCAAGAAAACTGGATCAGGTTGCCATTTCCTCCTCCAGGGGATCTTCCTGACCCAGGGATTGAGCCGTGTCTCTTGTGTCTCCTGCATTGCAGACATATTTTTCACCCACTGAGTCATCAGGGAAGTCGATACTATAGCAATGCTGTAAAAGGTTAACACATGTTAGATCTGGCAGATATATGCATTATGAAGAAGCCAGTGATTAGCACCAGGCTGCTTGCTTGAAAAGCTGTGACTAGCATATTTTCCTCCAGTGAATTACATCGCAACATGCACTGAATTTTGACAACTGCCTATCTCAAGACTACTTGAACGGCAAAACCATTTTTTTCTGTAAGAGATTCTTTCATTTCTTGGGAAATGTCTCTGAAAATGGACTTGTCTCTGAAAAGACCCTTTACTGAATCTGCATAAATCTCAATTCTTGGGGCTCTGTCTAAAGAGCATTCTGGAAGGCAGCTCCACACTGTACTTCAGAGAGCAGATCCTTGGTCAGAGGCCATACATACAAACCCAGAGAACAAGAGAAAGAGGGGGCCTGTCAGTCCCAATAACTGTGTCCTAAAGCCCCTGAGGCTTTCCCAGGTGGCTCAGTGGTAAAGAATCCACTGGCCAGTGTGGGAGATAGGGGTTTGACCCCTGGGTCAGGAAGATCCCATGAAGAAGGAAATGGCAACCCAATTCAGTATTCTTGCTTGGGAAATAGACAGAGAAGCCTGGCAGGCTACAGTTCATAGGGTGGCAAAGAGTTGGACATGACTGAACAACTGAGCACATACACGCAAACCCACTAAGCTCTCTGGACTCTTCCATCTAACTAATTTCCACATAGAGAACAATGGTTCTACATGTGTTTCTTTTGAAGAGGCTGGGAAACATCATAAGCTGCAAGTGATCAGAAGATAGATACCCCTTAAAAGGACAATGGATAGACTGGGCAAGAGTGGTAGGATATATTTAAACAAAAGAGTTTAAGGAATATGCTCCTTACATCAGGGAGGACCTTCCAAAAGTCGTGTGTGGTCTGCACCATGTTTTCCCAATTTATTAGTAACATTCAACTATAACAGTAGAATCAACTCAGTGTGTGTGCTGGAAATTCCAGCCCCTTTTCCAAAAACACTCTCTTGTCATCACCTCAGACACTGCCATTGCAATCAGTGTCGTGCTCCAGACAATAAAACGGCAAAGGAAGAGGAAGAAGAAAAACTGCTGCTCAGAAACCTAACCACTACCAACCCCAACACCTCCAAATTAGGGTTCTTGCAAAGTTACCCAGCTCCCTCTAGGGTGAAGCACTCCAATTCAGGCGCATCTGCATGCCTGGGTGAGGACATTTTTCAAATGTCACGTCACAGGACACATCCGTTGTCTGCATTTCTTCAGCTCCCACTCACTCCCCCAATTGACTCCAATCTGGCCTTATTACCCCACCAAAACAGCTTTCCCAAAGGCCACCGAGACTTGAGACGACCATGTGTCCACCCCTCTTCTCATGAGGTTTCTCAGCAGCTTCTGACCTTAGTGACCGCTCCTCCCTTGAAGCCTTCTCTTCCTTTGGTTTCACTGACATCACTCTGGATTCTCGTCTCAGTTCTTTGCTGCTTCTCTCTCTCTCTTGCTCTCTCGATAGCTCCTTCCTCTCTGCCTGGCGTTTCAATATTGAAGTAAGTCAATATTTGATCCTCAAAGCTCACCTTCCTTCCCACTCCATATTCCCTTCATAGGTCATCCATGGCCATCACGTGCACAGTTCCAGGAGACACTGCTGCTACTGCTGCTGCTAAGTCGCTTCAGTCGTGTCCGACTCTGTGCGACCCCATAGACAGCAGCCCACCAGGCTCCCCCGTCCCCAGGATTCTCCAGGAGACACTAGACAGCACAATTCCAGGAGACACTAGGCACACCACTGTCTATGTAACTGGCTCACCCTCAAGTTGTACAGTGCATGGCTTGTGTGTCCATAAGGGCAGTTTCTATCCACTCCTGTGGCTTTAATTACCATATACATTAGGTCTTTACCTAGGGCTTCCCTGGTGGCTCAGATGATGAAGAATCTGCCTGCAATGCAGGAGACCTGGGTTCAACCCCTGAGTTGGGAAGATGCCCTAGAGAAGGAAATGGCTCCATTCCAGTATTCTTGCCTGGAGAATTCCATGGACAGAGGAGCCTGGTGGGCTACAGTCGAGGGGGTTGCAAAGAGTCAAACATGACTGGCTCCTATCAAGTTGTACAGTGCATGGCTTGTGTGGACATAAGGACAGTTCTATCCCCTCCTGTGACTTTAATTACCATATGAACATTCAGTTCAGTTCAGTTCAGTCGCTCAGTCGTGTCTGACTCTCCGCGACCCCATGAATCACAGCACGCCAGGCCTCCCTGTCCATCACCAACTCCCGGAGTTCACTCAAACTCATGTCCACAGAGTCGGTGATGCCATCCAGCCATCTCATTCTCGGTCGTCCCCTTCTCCTCCCGCCCCCAACCTTTCCCAGCATCAGAGTCTTTTCCAGTGAGTCAACTCGTCGCATGAGGTGGCTAAAGTATTGCAGTTTCAGCTTTAGCATCAGTCCTTCCAATGAACACCCAGGATCAATCTCCCTTAGAATGGACTGGTTGGATCTCCTTGCAGTCCAAGGGACTCTCAAGAGTCTTCTCCAACACCACAGTTCAAAAGCATCAATTCTTCGGCGATCAGCTTTCTTCACAGTCCAACTCTCACATCCATACATGACCACGGGAAAAACCATAGCCTTGACTAGAGGGACCTTGGTTGGCAAAGTAATGTCTCTGCTTTTCAATATGCTCTCTAGGTTGGTCATAACTTTCATTACAGACTGCAAAATGTTTATCTCAGACCTGGCAACACTGAAACTTAAACCCACAGATACAACTGACTACTTGAGACCCACTTGTTCATCTCACAAGCACTTCACATAGCATATCAGAAACGAACCCACGCTCTTTCTGGACAAGTCTGGTCTTCCCTCAGCATTCCTTGTCTTGGTGAATGGGCCCAGCATCCATCCAGTTGCCCATCCTAGAGCCCACAGGGCATCTTGTCACTTCCCTCTCTGGCACCATAAACAAATGATCTGTTTGCATGTGTGTTTGTGATCTGTCTCCCTCCACTACAACATAAGTCCTGTGAAAGTTGAGATCTCTCTCATTCACCATTATGCCTCCAGAGCTAGAGGTATGTCTGGAATAAATATTTGTCTAGTGAAATAATAAAGTCCTATTGACTTTACCTGCTGTCTGTTTAAGGTCATCTCCATAGCTACCCAGTAGTCTTGCCCAGGTTGCCCCCTCAAACACCCCTTCTTTTATTTTAGTTAATGCCTGTTTATCTTTCAGACCTCAACTCAATATCACTTCCTCAGGGAACTTCCTCTGGTGTACTAGCCTGGGCCAGACCCCCTTTAGATTCTATCATAGCTCTTCTTACTTAACATTTCTTTCCCTCTCTTTTCTCCATGACATTTTTATCTTTTGTACAATCTCTATCAAAGGCATTCTTCACTTTTCCATTCCCTGAAAATTGTTCCTTAATTCACCACCCTGCAAAAAAGTGCCAAATCCCAGGTATTAAGCTGGGTGCTGCAAAAACTAACAGGGTAAGTCTGAATAAGTAGTTCAGTAAAGCATAAGAGATGAAGACATACACACACACACACACACACATATATATATATATATATAAAATACATTATGTGGGGCTTCCCAGGAGGCATAGTGGTAAAGAATCCACTGCCAGCACAGGAGACATCAGAGATGTGGGCTCAATCCCTGAGTCAGGAAGATCCCCTGGAGGAGGAAATGGCAACCCGCTCCAGTATTCTTGCCAGGAAAATCCCACGGACAGAGGAGCCTGGCAGGCTACAATCCCTAGGGTTGCAAAGAGTTGGACACAACTGAGTGGCTTAGCACACAATACATTATGTAATATCTGCAAATACAGAGATATATACAAAGCAGAGAAAAAATGGTGATTAATCCCATACAGGTGAGGGTGGCCAGAGACATCTCATTGAGAAGGTTCCGCAAAGATCTTTTACCCTACTTCCTCAAAGATCATTCCTATATTTACAGGATTCATGCACACTGCTTAAGTTTTCAGTATTTTCTCTTAACCCAGCTCTCGGGGTCAGCTCCATGCATTTCCCTGGAATGCACTTACCCTCTCTTCGTGCCTGGTGAATTCATCTCCTTCATTCAGCCTCAGATCGAACCCTTCTTCTTCTTCTGACTCTCACCGTGGCCTGCGCCTCCCCTGTCAGAATACTTACACACGTGTAGCTACTTAATCTTCACAACTGATGGTGTGCCTTGTTTCATCTGGATCCCCCAGGGCTTCACATCGTGCCTAATACATAGAAGGTCATCAAAGCCAGTATTTATTGAATCGAATTGCTATTAATATATCTGTGCCTCCACATACTTTCATTGCTACAACCATCACATATCTTGTAAGTAATTTGTTTTCATGTCTGTCTACTTCCTTTTATAGGAAGTCTCTTCCAGGAAATCGTGAAGTATTAAATTTTTAATTCCTGGAGACTAGCACATTTCCATGGCCCTCAATAAATGTGGCAAGAAGGGAGGGAGGGAGGAAAATCAAACTGGTTGTCATTTATACAATTCCAATAAAGTCTTAATAATAGCGAACCTTTATGTCTGTAGGGAATCACATCAAACATTGTAAAAGCGAGGGGTCAAGCTCTTAGTGTTTGAAGACTCAAAGACTTCAGAAATAACTTGCAATTTTTTGAAAGGGTCTTTAGTCAGCATGTTTGCCAGCACCCATAGCATCCGGATTGCCCTCCTTGCAAAGAAGAAAAGGAACACCTAACATGACTGAGCACGTACTATGTGCCAGAGCTTTGCATACAACATAGCTGACTCAGCAACAGCCTAGCTGAGTATTAAGTTGCTATTAGGAAATATGCATGTGACCAGGCAACCAGAGATTTTTTAGTATCCACTTAAAAAATATGACTCCTATATATTCAGTATATTGTAGTAACCTACAATGGAAAAGAATCTTAAAAAGAAATACATACAGTTGATTTGCAATGCTGTTATACACAGATATGATACAATCACTTTGCTGTACACCTAAAAGTAACACAACATTGTAAATCAACTATATTTCCATTTAAAAAATTTAAAAATATGACTCCTAGAACTGAGCACAATATTTCTGTTGTGTTCTGACCAATTCAGCTTAGGATACTCTATCTCTATAACTTCAGCCTAGGGTTCCACTAGAGCATTTCATAGCTTCAGCCTTTGGGTTACCTATAATAGTGCTCGTGGTTATTTAACTCATCTCTAAGGTCTTTCCAACTGAAAAAACCTCAAGTCAGGTTTTCCACAGCTTGGATTGAGTCAATTGATTTCAAAATCTAAATTTGATACTTTACACTTTTTGCTTTACATTAATTTCACCATCTCTCGAGTCTACCAAAAATGTTTAATTCTTGGGGAGGATGGGATGAATTGAGAGAGTGACATGGAAACATATACATTACCATGTATAAAACAGATAGCCAGTGGAAATGTGCCATATGACTCAGGGAGCTCAAACTGGTACTCTGTGACAACCTAGAGGGGTAAGTTGGGATGGGAGGTGGAGGGAAGGTTCAAGGGGGAGGGGCCATATGTATACCTATGGCTGATTCACGGTGATGTATGGCAGAAACCAACACAATATTGTAAAGTAATTATCCTCCAATTATAAATAAATTTTTTTAATGCTTAATTCTTGATTCTGTCATCAAACATATAAGAGTGGCAGCCTGAGATCACAAAGCAAACTCCAACAGATCTCTTACCTTCTCTGAATGGGGCTGTCAAGTTGAACAATTCCAGAAACCTCATTCACATCACAGTCTACGTGAGTGGTGTCTTCTGAAGTCATTCAGTGACCCAAGCTTTTTGCCTCTGTAAAATCAATGGGTTGGGCCAAAACTTTCTTCTATGCTTTGGGCTTACTTACATTTTTGATAAACATTTCTTCTATGCTTTCATCCTATTTAATGATAAAATGACCACCTAGAAGCAAAATGACGAGGAACATGTGTGTACCCCAGGTCTCATTTTGCATTCTTGGGAGGTTAAGCTAAGTAGGTCAACAGTCATCCCTCACTTCCTTTAGAGCACATAGGCCTTCAAGAGTGTGGAAGACAGCAAATTGCCACTTCCTTGTCACACTGAGCGAAGTCCTCATGAGCTACAATGTGAAACATATATTCTGAAAATCCCTTAAAGAAAAACACTGACAATCTTATTAACCAAGAGAATAAAATAACCGGTCTGAAAATGGGATTGTGATCTATTATGGGCCTTTTTCTCTTTTGGTTCTGCTAGGAAAACACCCATAATCATGAGACACGATTGGATCTTCCTGGAAAGACAGGGAATTGCCATGCAACAGAGTGCTGGTAGAAGATGAAACCAATAGTGCTCTATTTCTCTAATTATGTTTCCTGAAAATATTGGTAGTAAATTAGTAAATGGGTCAATAAAAGGAAATAAGATAAATGTGCTGTTGTATATAAAAGTCAAAAAGCAGCATGTAAAAAAGCCCTACCTGCAATGGGAAAGGGCTTAGTGAGTTGAAGGACTAAAGAAAACCAAAGTGGGAGGAGCACAGGAGTCAAACAGAAGAGCGATGGGAGTTAAACCAAGACGGACCAGATCACACGTGTCTATAGCCCATGTTAAGGATCCTGGGCTTTATCGCAAGTGTGACTGAATACCTTTGTCCAACAGTAGAAGACTGGGCTAGTAAATTATGTTATAGCAACACCACAAAACGGGGCTTCCCTGGTGGTTCAGCAGTAAAGAATCTGCCTGCCAATGCAGGAAGATCCCCTGGAAAAGGAAATAGCAACCCACTCCAGTATTCTGGCCTGTGGAATCCCGTGGACAGAGGAACCTGGAGGGCCACAGTCCATGGAGTCGCAAAGAGTCAGACACAACTGAGCCCTAAACAACAGCAACAACACAGAATACTACCCACCGCTGATTTCCAAAGTGTGTTCTAAGTACTTATCTGTGGAACAGATATTTTATGGTGTATTTTTTTTAAGTTTTCATGTTAAAATTAATATGAAGAAAATGTGCCATATTATCCTTTTTTTTTTATTATTAAAGCCTCTGACAATATTATACCCTTTGGGAAATCCTACAGTGAAAGAATGTGTTTACTTTTACAACTTACCAAACTTATTGGCTCTCAGAGATATTTTCTTTTCTCCAAGTTACATCATTGAGAATCTAGAGATTTTAGCTAGCTAAATTTTTCTACCTAAAGAAACTAGCATTTGTAAAAATATCTCTTGCTAAATATTGCTATATATGCATTTTAAATGTCCACGTATAGAGAGTCTTCAGACAAACAAAAAACATCCCACAATTGCAACTGCCTGAAAATAAGAATATATGTGAAGGTAACATGAAACAATTAAAATATCTGTTGCTTACGATGACAGATATTACAGTGATTTTATTTCTCTACTACGTTTTTCTTTAATTTGGATACTAAATCATTTTTTCAATTAAAAATTAAAAAGTAGTAAAAAATTAATGACAGCCATATTTTTTAATGTATTTGAAGCTTTGCCAACTCAATCAATTCACAGACTGCTGCACAAATTTCACTTCATTAGTGTGTCTAGAGACTACGCAAGCTGCATTTTATGACGGAGAAAAATCAATCATCATAATAACAGTTCTATTCCCCTTGCTAGTAGGTTAATATAATTAACATCTCTTAATTGGATGCATTAATTTAAATAAAATCAAAACTTGATTCATGCCATGTTTAACTACAGACATCCTTCATAGGATTCATAAAATCCTCTCAACTTACCTTTTAATCCTATGACTACCCAGAAAGCCATTTGAAAAAGTACTTCATATACACAAATCAAGATCATTTTATAACTTTGGTTTTGGGGCCAGAAATTAAATCCTATGTATTTGTTCCTTCCTTCATTCATTCAACAAACATTAATGGAAAGCATTAAGCTATGCCTAAGAATATAAATGGCAACCCACTCCAGTGTTCTTGCCTGGAGAATCCCAGGGACGGAGGAGCCTGGTGGGCTTCCGTCTGCGGGGTCACACAGAGTCGGACACGACTGAAGTGACTTAGCAGCAGCAAGAATATAAAACTTGAAAAGACAAATCTTTATCTACAATGAATTCTCAGTAAGTGATACAGACATGCAAAAAAGTTCAGTTCAGTCGCTCAGTCGTGTCCAGCTCTTTGAGACCCCATGGACTGAAGCACTCCAGGCTTCCCTGTCAATCACCAACTCCCAGAGCCTACTCAAACTCATGTCCATCGAGTTGGTGATGCCATCCAACTTTCTCATCCTCTGTTGTCCCCTTCTCCTCCTGCCCTCAATCATTCCCAGCATCAGGGTCTTTTCAAATGAGTCAGTTCTTCACATCAGGTGGCCAAAGGATTGGAGTTTCAGCTTCAGCATCAGTCCTTCCAATGAATACCCAGGACTGATCTCCTTTAGGATGGACTGGTTGGATCTCCTTGCAGCCTAAGGGACTCTCAAGAGTCTTATCCAACACCACATTTCAAAAGCATCAATTCTTCGGCACTCAGCTTTCTTTATAGACCAACTTTCATATCCATACATGACTACTGGAAAAACCATAGCTTTGACTAGATGGACCTTTGCTGGCAAAGTAATGTCTCTGCTTTTTAATATGTTGTCTAGGTTGGTCATAACTTTTCTTCTAAGGAGTAAGCATCTTTTAATTTCATGGCTGCAATTACCACCTGCAGTGATTTTGGAGCCCCCCAAAATAAAGTCTGTCACTGTTTCCACTGTTTCCCCATCTATTTGCCAAGAAGTGATGGGACCAGATGCTATGATCTTAGTTTTCTGAATGCTGAGTTTTATGCCAACTTTTTCACTCTCCTCTTCCACTTTCATCAAGAGGCTCTTTAGTTCTTCGCTTTCTGCCATAAGGGTGGTGTCATCTGCATATCTGAGGTTATCGATATTTCTCCTGGCAATTTTGATTCCAGCTTGTGCTTCATCCAGTCCAGCATTTCTCATGACGTACTCTGCATATAAGTTAAATAAGCAGGGTGAAAATATACAGCCTTGACATACTCCTTTCCCGATTTGGAACCAGTCTATTATTCCATGGAGAATAAATAGTGTAATTTTGGTATGTATTGGCATAATGCTAATATAAAGGAGAGAAAACTAGTTCTTCCCAGAATAGGGAGAGAAGGTCAGAAAGGCTTCAAAGAGGATGAGACGTTTGAGCCACATCTTCAAAGGTGTGAGCATGAGTTTGCCAGGCAGGTTGGGCTGGAAACATTCTAGGCAAAGAAACGAGTATACAAAGCATAGATGTAGGATTCAGTGCAAGAATGAAGTAGGATATAGTAAGAGGGCACAGGGAAGCCTGTCATGGATCCATCAAATAAGATACAGACTAACAAATGACTGCAGGTTTGGCTTTTAGATGGCAGCACCTATTTCAAAGCAAGAGAGGGAACCTAGGGGTAGGGAATTAAGAAGCACAAACTATTATGTACCAAATAAGCTACAAGGATATATTGTACAACACAGGGAATATTGTCAATATTTTATGATAATTATAAATGGAGTTCAGTTCAGTTCAGTTCAGTTCAGTCGCTCAGTCGTGTCCGACTCTCCGCGACCCCATGAATCACAGCACGCCAGGCCTCCCTGTCCATCACCAACTCCCGGAGTTCACTCAAACTCATGTCCACAGAGTCGGTGATGCCATCCAGCCATCTCATTCTCTCTCGTCCCCTTCTCCTCCCGCCCCCAACCTTTCCCAGCATCAGAGTCTTTTTCAGTGAGTCAACTCGTCGCATGAGGTGGCCAAAGTATTGCAGTTTCAGCTTTAGCATCAGTCCCTCCAATGAACATCCAGGATTGATCTCCTTTAGAATGGAGTATAACCTTTCAAATGTGTGAAACACTGTATTCTACACCTATAACTTATATAGTACTATATTAACTATACTTCAATAAAAACTAAAAATTAAACATTGAAAAAAAAGCAAGAGCAGGTTCAGAGAACCAAGGAGAAGGGTTCAAACTGCAATCGATTAAAGAGTGAATAAAGGTGTCAAGAAGCACACTCAGCAGAACCACTTAAACGTGGGGCAACATTTTGGCAAGTGATATTCTTAACTCATGTAGTAACCAGGTGCTTCTGGTGGGATTATGCAGTGCATTAAAATTTTTAAGATGTATTTGTAACTCCAGACTTCTAACATGTGGCACTGACAATCTAATGTATAGATGACCCTTAAGAATTCAAGAAGTTCATCCTTTTACTTCTTTATAAACAATAGCACTTCATGACAGATTGTAGAGAAACACTGATACCCTCCAATGAAAATGCTATGTAAATATAAAGGGTGATTTGTTAAATCCACTTCAAGTACAAAGACTCCTAGAGCGCATGGCAGAGAAATGTGTGATTGTTGATCTTTGATGAAACAAAGAGAAGAGTGGTGCATATTCATAGCGATCCTACACTTTGAGTGTTTTCAGCACTTCGTTACGGGTTGCAGAACACCTTGCAAATATGTTTACTCTCGTATGAAGAGAATAGTCTGTGCTCACGTTCAAAGAAAGATAGATAGGTGATATTATAAAATGCAAGAACTGCAAGGACCTTAAGTGTCTATCCAACCTCTTCATTCTATGGATGAAGAAACAGAATCAGAGAGGTTAAGTAGGTTGCCCACAGTTCACACAGTGAGTCAGAGCTGAAACCAAGATTGCAACCCAAGATCCCCACGCTAGCAGTCAGGAGCATCTGTTTTTACTGCACCCTCCTGGCCTGTGCCAAAGGCCAAAACTAACTCAGAAACAGAATTAAGTGAGTTAAAAGTTAGGAATCAACAATATAGTGATCCTACTACCCCCAGGCCTATAACTGAGCATGCATTTTAGAGAGAACAGGGGAAGGGAGAGTCTCTGTGAACTCCTGCTACATGCCAGTCACTTTGCTGACCACTTGCATACACGCAAAACACAAGATGCAAAAGTATTCTCTCCTCATTCCATAGTCAGTGAGTCAAGAAATATTTCCTGCAGTCTCTTTGTGCCAAGGACAGTTCCAGGCCCTAGAGATCACATTGCACTGAACACGACAGTGTCCCTTCCTTCACAGAATACATTCTAGTTGGAGGAGACAGAAAATAAACCAGTCAACTAATGACTACACTGCCGCTGCTGCTGCTGCTGCTAAGTCGCTCCAGTCGTGTCCAACCCTGTGTGACCCCATAGACGGCAGCCCACCAGGCTCCCCCATCCATGGGATTTTCCAGGCAAGAGTACTGGAGTGGGGTGCCATTGCCTTCTCCCAATGACTACACTAGAAAGTATTAAGTGCTAGACAGAGAAATGAAAATGAAATGATGCAAAAAGGGAGGAAGTGGAAGAGTGGGTCCTGCCTTACCTAATCAGGTCTTTTCCTTCCTGGATGATAAGAAGGACTTGAGACCATCAGTCAGGCATGAACCTTCATGTAAGAAGATGTAAAGATGGCCTAGAACCTAATGTCTAGGGATAAAACCAAGTCAGAAGTCAGGGCGGGGCAGATGGACGTAGAGATTATCAAACTGAGTGAAGTAAAACAGACAGAGGAGAAATATCAAATGACAGTCCTTCTATGTGGAATCTAAGAAGAAATGATACAAATGAACTTACTTACAAAACAGACTCACAGACTTAGAGAAGGAGCTTAAGTTTGCCAAGTAGAAGGATGGGGGGAAGGGAGCGCCAGGGAGTTTGGAATGGACATGTGCACACTGCTGTATTTAGAATGGATAACCAACAAGGGCCTACTGTATAGCACAGGGGAATCTGCTCAATGTTATGTGGCAATCAGGATGGGAGGGGAGTTCGGGGGAGAATGGATGCATATATATGTATGGCTAAGTCCCTTCCCTGTTCACCTGAAACTATCACAACATTGTTAGTGGGCTATACCCCAATACACAATAAAAAGTTTATTAAAAAATCACATCAGGGCGGGACATGTGTGTGGAGGCACATGTCTGTCCAAATACACCAACAGAAGCAGAAGAGAATGGGCTGAGGACAGCTCAAAAGAATTCTCTGTAACAGTTCACTGCTGTTTCCTGTGACTTTTACTGGGATGAGCAACTTAATGTGCAATGGTTTTCACCCTGTGGCCTCCCTTCCTCAAGACTTTTAATATCTAATGCCCCCCTTTCTCTCCATAATACTCCTTTCCTCTTTTAACTGGATATAACTGTTTTATAACTGATGGGTTGCAGGTGATAGAGAATGACTATCAAGACCCCCACGTTAATCACAAGCATTTCCCAGACCAACCAGAGAGACAGAAAGCAGAGTGAACCCTAAGTCAGTGCAATACCATCAGGATTTCTTAAGGGAAAATAGCAATGAGATGTTGGGACTAATTGGAAGCCTCTGACATTGACAGAGCTGGAAGCAACACGAAGCTCAAAAAGTCAATCTGCTTTGGGAATGTTAAAAGGAAACACTTGCTTGGAAAGAATTTTTAAGTGTGAAAAAGAAAGACTATTTTCGGTGGAATTTGTGAGCAGTGAGCCTGACCACACCCTGAGGGCTGAGAGAAGACGTATCGCTGAGGGAACCGTGGCCCAGCTCCCAGCAGTTGTCGAGCCCAGCACCCAGCTGAGAAACCGCGCGCTGTGATGACTGCGTGCGGCGCCAAGTGCCTCCACTGGGAGTGGACTGGACTCTCACATCCAGCCTCGGTCTCACTTCCACGCTGCCTTCTCCTCACCCCAGCATCCTCTGCCTCTTCATTCCGTGCTGTGGGCCCGTGAGAACCACACACCTAAGGCTTAACTGTTCATAAGTCACTTCCTCATTCTCCACTGTGTAAAAACAAGTGCACACAGAACACTCCACTCCAGTGAGAGGGTTCCAACTGAGTCCACTAGACCACACTTCCTGTGACACATGCCTGAGACCGAATTAAAGTCCACAAGGCTAAAGGACTTCCCACCTGGAGTGAGCCTACCTCCTCCATGTCTGGGCCAGTTGGGGCATGTTTTATGACATCTGTCCCTACTCTTAGTGTCTGGATGGACACTCAATCTTTTACTTGCCTTGTTGGTGTGATATTCAGGAACATTTTGGATCCCAGGGGTAAAAGAGTATACACTGTTCTGATTTATCTTCCTGGATAGCTTTTTTTTTTCTACCACTTCCTCAAGCACCAGTGGATCCTAAAAAGTACCTTTCTCGCAATCAACATGCATTAAAAAATGTCCAGTCATCCCCCAAATTCCATCATCAAGCTACATCCGTGAAAAGAGGTAACAGTGGTATACGCACCCTACAACTGAGTTACAAGAGGCTGGCTCCCAAGACTGGGGAAGCAAAAACACACCCACCAGCTGTGTAGAGTTAGAAAGCCTTCCTAGTGTGAAACCTCCATTTTTCTATCTCCTGATTTGCTAATCCAGAAAGCCAAAACTCCTCTGCTTCTCAGTGAAAGGTCCTAATATATTCCATATGACCATGACCCTTGGAATGGGTCATTTTCCACTTAAAGCTACAGTAGCTTTCCCGTCATAATATCTTAAATGTGAAGCTTCTCTGTCCTTCAAAGATACTAGAGACATAAATTTAGAAATGATTTTTACAGAGTGATAATAACAATAGATACCTCCTACTGATAATTCCTCACCAGGGTGAAGGAGAAAAACTTTCAGGTTAGACCTAACAGTGTTTAGTACAAACTGCTATGTATAAAATAAGTAAGCTACAGGATATATTGTAAAATTCAGGAAATATAGCCAATATTTTATAATAACTCTAAATGAAGTATAATTTATGAAAATACTGAATCACTATGTTGCACCTGAAATTAAATAATATTGTAAACCAACTATAATTTAAAATAGATGTTAATATATTCTTTAGGTATAAACGTGATATTTCAAGAAATCACTGAAAATTGTCTCAGTTCAACCTTTTCCACTGCAACAAAGGAAATTTTAAGCTAGTGAGCTATACAGAAGACAAAATATGACATGATATAATATAATGTATACATAAAATGTATATAAATATATAAATAATATCTATAGCCTAAAGGTTTAAAGCTTAAAAGATCATATAAATCTTTAAATTCTTTTAGCTCACCTTATAATCTGATTTTCTCATTCCAGTTCTCCTGGATCAAGGATATGAAATGAAGAACCATGATTTTACATGACTACATATAATATTTTGTAACTGACATGTAGTAAAATTGCACGTTTTGTTTTATTAAATATAATGACCTACTGCACAAACTTCATGGATATACAGTCAATCCTCATTTCTCACGGATTCCATATCTGCAAATTCTTCTACCTGCTAAACTTTCTTTGTAAGCCCAAAACCAATACAGCACTTTCATAGTTGTCTGAAGACATAAGAAGCAGTGAAAATTTTGTATTGCTTGACGCACACATTCCCAGCTGGGGTCAAATAAGGTCACGCTCTGCCTTCTTGTTTCAATTCTTATGGTATAAATGAGTGTCCCTTTCAGGGTCAGCTAAGTGCCAGGTTTTCACATCGTTGTGCTTTTTGCTGGTAATTTCTCTGTGTAACATGGCCCCAAACATAGAGCTGAAGTGCCATCTAGTTTTTCTAAGTGCGAGAAGGCTGTGATGCAGCTCCCAGAGGACAGATCTGTGTTAGATAAGTCGTTCACACCTCAGTTACAGCACTGATGGCTGTGCGTTCAATGCTAATGAATATAGTAAATAAGGCATCTAAACGCAAACACACCTAAAACAAGATTTTGTATTGATTGATGACAAAAATGTTGCAGCCACAGACTGGCAGGAACCAAACCCCATGTTTCCCCCAAAAGCAGTGGTTTGCTGCTGCTGCTACTGCTAAGTCACTTCAGTCGTGTCCGACTCTGTGTGACCCCATAGACGGAAGCCCACCAGGCTCTGCCATCCCTGGGATTCTCCAGGCAAGAACACTGGAGTGGGTTGCCATTTCCTTCTCCAATGTGTGAAAGTGAAAAGTGAAAGTGAAGTCGCTCAGTCGTGTCCGACCCTTAGCGACCCCACGGACTGCAGCCTATCAGGCTCCTCCATCCATGGGATTTTCTAGGCAAGAGTACTGGAGTGGCTTGCCATTGACTTCTCCGAAGCAGTGGTTTAGCATTCACTAATTCAGCATTCAAAGTGACTTTACAGAACAGAACTTCCATGAATAACAAGAATCAATTGTATCGCACTTAAAATAAGTTCGTGTGTTACAAAAAATGTTCTCCAAAATTTCCATGCTTCCCACCTTGAAAACTCAAGGATGGTGACTATGGAATTCTCTTTCCACAGACCCTATCTGCTGCTGCTGCTAAGTTGCTTCAGTCGTGTCCGACTCTGTGCAACCCCACAGACGGCAGCCCACCAGGCTCCCCTGTCCCTGGGATTCTCTAGGCAAGAACACTGGAGTGGGTTGCCATTTCCTTCTCCAATGCATTAAAGTGAAAAGTGAAAGTGAAGTCGCTCAGTCGTGTCCAAACTCAGCAATCTCATGGACTGCAGCCTACCAGGCTCATCCATCCATGGGAGTTTCCAGGCAAGAGTACTGGAGTGGGTTGCCATTGCCTTCTCCACAGACCCTATCTAAGAACTATTAAAATGGGTCTCTTTACACTGCTATAAGTGTAAAGGGGCAAGAGGCTAGGAGGAAAATCCTGACCAGTAACCCTGGGAGCCTGAAAAAAGTTCCCTACAAAGGGAAGTCCTCTCACCAGAGCTATCACAAGGAACCATGGGCAGCTCCCAGAGGCCGTATCCCACACAAAGTCACGTGAGCACTAAGGTGTATGTTCCATGGCCAGGTTATTACACCTGAATGGGGCAAAATGAGAAGGGACAATCAAGAGGAGAACTCACAGGGTTGGAACGTGATCTGGGCAGAGGTCCAAAGGGAAGACTGTGTCAGGGCCAGGAGTCTCCTGAGACTTTAGAGGAGGGGATGGCCTGAAGCAGAGGGAGCTGCTAAAGTGCTGAAACAGGGAGTGAACAATGCAGACAGGTACCTGAGTAACCTCCAAGGGAGGTAGACGAATCACCTCCAAGGTCCCTTTCAGCCCCTCGGGTGTATGATGACAGGGTAATGATAAGAAAGAACTGTGCCAGCTGACAGATCAGCTCTGTCAATTTTTAATCTACATTCTTGCTTGCCATCAGAATCCTTAAAAGAGAAACAAATGTCCTTTGGGGAACACAGTTTCCCCAGTCTCCAGTAGTACTGAAGAGGATATTCAAAATGTTGCATATGTTTCATAGTATAAAATGTCTTTTTACTTTCTTAAGCTGTAACCAAAAAAAAAGTTTTTTTAATGCCTGGTTCTGTCCAATTATTACATCAGTCTAGTCTCTTTTTTTTAAATTACTTCCCTGATGGCTCAGACAGTAAAGAATTTGCCTCCAATGTGGGAGATCCAGGTTTGATCTCTGGGTCAGGAAGATCTCCTGGAGAAGGAAATGGCAATCCACTCCAGTATTCTTGCCTGGAGAATTCCATGGACAGAGGAGCCTGGCGGGGTCGCAAAGAGTCAACCAACACTTTCACTTTCAGTCTCTTTTTTTACATTTTATTATAAACTCAATCAAACAAAAAGTAGAGAGGATCATCTAATAGATCCTTATGCGCCCATCACCTAGCTTCAATTATTTTCAACATTTTACCCCAGCTTTTTAATCTTTTTATTTGACTAACAGAGCTTTCATATATTCTCTCACTCAGCAAGTATTTACTGAGCAGCTGCCATGTCAGGCACTTTTCAAGTCCTGGAGCCACATGAGTGAAAAGAAGAAAACAGGCAAAAAGTACCTGCTGTGTCAAGAGCTTACATCCTAGTCAGACGGATAGTAGTAGCTAATTTTACTGAGAGTGACAGGCCATCACTGTTTTGGACCCTTTTCAAGTATTTCATTTAATCCTCACAAGAATCAGTGACATAGGTGCTTTTATTATCCTCTTTTACTGAGGAGGAAACTGTGACATAGAAAGGTTAGGTCATTTGCCCAAGGTCACATAGGCTCCAAATGCAGTTGGGGCTGAGGTGGGCTCTGGAGCCTGTGCTCTTCAGCACCACGCCTACAGCTTCTCCAGGCCTCAGCAGGTCCTGCCTCTTTCAAAGGCCACTTCTCTGCAGAATCCTGGGCTTCTCTGACTTCTTCAGAATAACGAAAACTGCAAGAACAAGGCAGAAATTTGCTTCATAGCCCTTTTTCCTCACTCACGTTGACCTGGTGGAATCTTCGGATTAACAAAACCGTGACCACTTGTCCTTCGTCCATTCCACTCCTCTTAAGAGAGACGTCTTTTGTAGATTCCAATTCAAATATTATAGCAAGCTAAAATACCACCAAAACCCTACACTTTCTATCCTAATATGAGAATAACTAGCATTTATTGAGGCATTGGGCTGAGTTCCTTAGGTCCCTTCATACAGCCCTCATAACAACTCTACAAGATAAATATCATTATCCTTATGCTGCAGATGAAGAAATGGAGGCACAAACAGATTATATAACCTACCCGAGTTCTCATGACTAAAAAGAGGCAGAACCAGAACGTGACTTTATCCCACATTCTTAAATACACTACTCTACCTCTACCTTAGAGGAATTCTCTATACTATAAAATCTGAACTCTTCTGATGGTTCAGCAAAATATTTTACATCTATCATATAGTACTATTCTTCAAAACAAAGATTTTCAGCTTTTTATTGTACCACCCTACATTTCAAATTGCATTTAAAACTCTAGTTAGCTCTCCAAAGGGTCCTGGGAGTATTAATATTCTGATTAATTAGCTCATGCTATTTTATCATTCAAGACTGGGGTAAACCAACAGAACAGGGTTTTATGACTAAGCGACGCTCTCATATTAAAGGTATCTGTAGAGATAGCAAAGGGACCCAGAAACAGGATAGAAATCACGTATGAAGGAAAACATTCAATAAGGCAGGCCCTATTTCAAGCCATAAATCACCAAATAAAAAACAGTAGAGTAGTTGCTGTGCTCAGTTGTGTCTGACTCTTTACGACCCCACAGACCATAGCCTGCCAGGCTCCTCTATCCATGGGATTTTCCTGGGAAGAATACTGGAGTGGGTTGTCATTTCCTTCTCCAGGGGATCTTCCCAACCCAGGGATCAAACCCAAGTCTCTTGTGTCTCCTGCATTGAAGATGGATTCTTTACCACTGAGTCACCAGGGAAGCCCAGGGTGCTTGTTGACATTGGTTCAATTCATTAGTTTTTAAGTCGTGTGCAAATAAATCAGACTCTGCTTTTGAAAAATAGTCCTGAAATCCAACAGCAAGCTATTTGTTACTAGCAAGGTGGAGTTGCTTAAAATGTTTCACTGAGTAACAGAAATCTCCCTAACCTCCACTGAAGATTAAATGCATCTAGTGGATGCTCTTATACTTCTCCGCATGTCTAGCAGATCTGTACACATCTTATCATATAGTAATAATTCGTCTACATGCCTTCCCAAGAAAACTATAAACTCCATGAAGGTAACTACTTCTGGATCACGTTCACTGCCATATTTCTAGTGCATAGCATGGAGCCACAGTAATGAAAGACAGATCAAATAAGTTTCATTGAAAAGAGTGAATGAGGAAGTGGGTGAGTGAGTGAATGAAACAGGCCCTCCAGTACTGGAGAGGAAATGGGGGCTATCCAATTCATTCTGGCACCAGCTTTTCTCAGGCCACAAGGAAATTCAAGTACACACTTGTATACACTCAATCAGAATTTCCACACCCAGGAGTTCTCACTAATGTTCTATGACCCTCTCCTTTTTCCTTTCTTCTTTCTAGTTTTTGTCTTGAGTTCATCTGCTTTAGTTTTAAAATATCTGTTTTATCTATACCACCTTAACTCTTCTCTATAAGTCAGTCACTCAGTCAGGCCTGACTCTTTGCAACGCTATGGACTGTAGCCTGCCAGGCTCCTCTGTCCATGGGATTCTCCAGGCAAGACTACTGGAGTGGGTTGCCATTCCCTTCTCCAGGGGATCTTCCCAACCCCGGGGATTGAACTCGGATCTCCCGCACTGCAGGCAGATTCTTTACTGTCTGATGCAACAGGGAAGCCCTAAGTTAATAAATAAACTATAAATACTCCACATTAATTTATGATTTGCCTACTAGAGAATTCCTATGCATAAAGAAATGTTCCAAATTCTTATTTCTGGCTAAATACCAGTGTATTATTTTTACTTTCCCAGAAAGTTACCTTTAAGCTATTGAATTTTTCACATATGCTTAGATGATTTGCAAACTGATGATTTGGGAATTACACTGGCCCTCAGTTAACTCTTTTCTATCTAAAATTAAATTTTGCAGCTACCCCAAAATGTTTGGAAATTCAATGCCCCCGATGACTTTGCAATTCAAGTCATAACACAAAGGCTTAACATTTATAGAGTCTCTCTCTAATTTTCCAGAGCTAAATGGAGTGAAAAAAGAGGAAAGGAAGAGAAAACCTGATGGAATGCTGTCAGAATCACACTTTCCTGACATTTCTTGACGTTACCGGCATCTCCTTTTCATTCCATTCAGCATAGTCACAGAACTCTGGAGTTCAGTTGCAGCAAAGCTGTTAAAGACGGCTCTGGGCTGGAGTCAGATCTCCCCCGTCAGTGACTCTGCCTGGCCCAGGTTCAGGTAGAAACCTCCCTCACAGCCAGGAAGTGAAAATTCAACTGGCTCAGGTGCTATTACTCCAGCCATCTCTAGCTGATAGTGGTCCTTTGAACCGTGAATCTACAATATCTGTCATTCCTGCTATTTTGCAGGTTGCCAACAATAGGCTCATCAGTTGGGACCCAGGTCTGAACACAAACCTGTGAGCAAGGTCATTTGAATCTGAGGATGTCACATAGTGAATGGGTGATGTGCTCAGAATCTGAGACTGGGGTCCTAATCCCAGTTTTACCACTAACTTGTTGTATGACAAAAGGTGAGTTCCTTTACCTCTCAGGACTCTGGTTTCCTCCCTTGTAGGGAAATAATTTTACTTAAAAATGAACACATTAGAATGTGGTACCCTCCAACATCCTCTCTCTTCACCTCATTTGGGGTTTCTCTTGCTGATCTCCCCAAACCAACCCTGAAGAAGCCCTCTTAGACCATGAGAGACAAAGCCTTTCTTCAGCACCAATTCTGTGACCTCCCAGGGTGTAACTGGGAAGGAGAAAAATCCCCTACTATGTTAGTGGCCTATTCCTCCTCCTTTTCCTCCCTTCCAACAAAAAGAAAAATAGTAATAACTACAACTATTACTATTTAGCCTTACATCAAGCATTTGACTCACACTGGCTCATTTGATAGCCACAAAACCCACTTTAATAAGAGTCAGTAGCCCCATTTTAAGTACTAGTATCATTTTACCAATTACTGGTCATTTATCAGTAACTATCAGTAGCCCTGTTTTAGTGATGAGACAGAAAATGAGCTTAAATAACTAGCCCCACTGAAATATCTTCAGGACTTCCCAATCCCAGTGTTGGGGAGGAAGAAATCCCTTCAGGTCAGAACTTCAGGAGTTGTGGCACACCGATCAGAAAGATCGTTTTTGTTTGAGGACTGGAAGATTCGTGTTTCTGAATCATATTTTCAGCCTTCCTTCAGGGAACATCTATGAAAACAAGGTAGCTCCAGAGTTCTCCCAAGTCACTCTCAGATTAGACAGCCCTGGATTCCAAAACAAAAGTACCCAGTGCAATTTAAAAAGAGGAGGGGCACATGAGAAAGACACTAGTCCCAGGGAGCACAAACAAGCTTTCCCTCCACCACCAGGCATATTTACAAGTGACCACGAAAATTGTGATTTAACGGTCCAGCATGTGGTATAAAATGTCAGCAACTTTCACAGTTTTGAAAACTGGTGCAAATAGAGAAGCAGAGAAAGAAGTCTGCTCTTCACACCCACACAGTACTGTACACTTGATTTGAGCGCCCCGAAAATTCCCCTAAGCATTTTTATCGTTACGTATCATTTGTATCACTCCACAGTTTAGTCAGCCAAACCATATCCTTTTCCAGCTTTAGATAAATTGCCTTTTGACAAACTGCACACAGACAAAATATCACGAAGTCCCCAAGTTGTAATCTTTACCCTGTTTTTCTACCGAGATGAGTAAGATTTTCCTATTTAGTTTAAGTACAAAAGCGCCAGATGCATATAACAGGCGAGTATCATCTTCAGCATGTTTACTCACTCTTTCTTGCAGTGTATCTGAGTTTTATCACTACTTTTCCCAGATTATGGTACCTGCAAAATGTAATATAGAAAATTACTGTACAAGGATACATTGGTTTGAAAAAAGAAGTGGTCACTCGACTTTTCTAACTCTTCATTATGATGGATAAAGCTTTAGCTGCATTTGAGGGGAAAAAATGGAAATCATCAAAAAGTGCAAGATGCTTTGTCACTGTCACCAAATTTATCATCAATATTTAAATAAATCTTTTAATATACTATAGAGAAGTCAAACTTTATAAGCCACTACAAAATTTTTAAGCATAATTCATCTTAGCCAGAGTCAAATAAAAGCTCACCTTGCTGTTGCTGTAACAAGGCTATGTTTATTTTGAAGAGAATACAGTAACTAATACTTTATTCATTACGTTCAATGGCCATCCAAGAAAATACTTAAGATTAAGATTAGATAAAGAAAAAAATGCACACAGTTCCCAGTGGCACTAAGCCTTTTAAGATCATTAACACATCAAAAAGGCCTTTGTCTATAAATACGTGGATGCAGCACTTTGCCAGGCTAATGAAACTGTTGTGCTATTCAACACACACACCACACACAAATATACATACTTGGAAAGACTAGCGGAGAAAGCAGTGGCAAGCCACTCCAGTACTCTTGCCTGGAAAACCCCAGGGACGGAGGAGCCTGGTGGGCTGCAGTCCGTGGGGTCTCAAAGAGTCAGACATGACTGAGCGACTTCACTTTCACTTTTCACTTTCATGCATTGGAGAAGGAAATGGCAACCCACTCCAGTGTTCTTGCCTGGAGAATTCCAGGGATGGCAGAGCCTGGTGGGATGCTGTCTATGGGGTCTCACAAAGGTGGATACGACTGAAGTGACTTAGCAGCAGCAGCAGCAACCATTAGTCAAATTAACCAGTGATTACTCCAAGAAGAGCAGTAGAAACATAACTCTGATACCTGGTGTACATGGCAAGATCTCAGTATTTGGTCATGGATACTGATGGGTATATAGGCTTCTCCTGTGGCTCAGATGGTAAAGAATCCACCTGTAATGCAGGAGACCTGGGTTTGATTCCTAGGTTGGGAAGATCCCCTGGAGAAGGGAATGGCTACCCACTCCAGTATTCTTGCCTGGAAAATCACATGGACGGAGGGGCTAGACAGGCTACAGTCCATGGGGTGGCCAAGAGTCAGAAACAACTCAGTGACTAACACAACAACTGCATTTAACCCTCATGTACATTTCTTACATGAGGATTGTAAAAATATTGGACTCTGAGAATAAGTCAGAGGCAAGAGTGTTGAATATTTTTAACATCTCAGTTTTGTTTTTATGTTTTTTTCATAAATGTCCTTCTTGAAATTAATATTCTACACCTTGAAATTAGTGTTACACAAGTTGGCGCGTTTATATTCACATTCTAAAGTATACGAGTTTTACTTTCAGTTTTTACCTAATGAAACGTGTTTCTTCACCATACACATTAATTCACATAATCCTCTACAAAGCTAAGTGCTTTCAAAATGATTGTACTCTGTATCTGTAGAGCACCTCAGAGTTTTCAGTCACCTTCAAGCACTTTATCTCATTTAACAGCAAATAACCATCATGGGAGTGAGAAACAGCTTCACTGACCCGTCCTTACCAAGGAAACGAGCTCAGAGAAGTCAGTGTCTGAGCCGATATCACAGAACTAATTAGTGACACAACTAGAACTGGAATCCAGGCCTCCTGGGTTTTCCTTCGACATGCCACCCACACATAGCACAACAAAATTACAACCATAAAATTCATCATGCAGAAACTATTTCTACTATGCCTTCATTGGTTCAACAGAGTCTATTTACTACCTACATGTGCCAGACAATGAACTAGAAAGATAGATAAAAGCTCAACACCACTGCAAGCTTTTCCAGAAGTTTTGTCTGACTCTTTTCCTTCTGCTTCTTGCCAGGGTAGCCTGGGTTTTCCCCCTTTAAACTGTCCAAAATAAACATGGCAATGGCTACAAGTCACAGCATGCAATTGTGGGCACTGTGATAAATGTATCTCAAGTCCATGTGAGGGAAAGTTTCTGAGACCTTCTTCGAATTTTCAGTCTCCTGAACACTTTGGGGTAAAGCGGGGAGGCATGACTCTGCACTGCTTGAAAAATATGATTCTGTGCCAGAGGAACAAGCTATATTTAATGTCCCACTGATTTCTGTCCCCATCATATCTATGGCGAGATCACCCAGTGAGTTGGTAACCTCCTTCCAGCGACTATCTTCTACTCTAGAGGCATGTGATTCACTGAATCCCCCACCCACTCACCTCGGTCTGCACATCTAACCAGGATTCTTTAGGGAGGTGCTTTCTGGAGACCTGAGAGGACCATAATTTCTTCTACAAAATTTCTCCTTCTTGCAATGCTATCATTCAAGTTTTATACTTTTTCATTAAACGTGCTTCTCACCATTCAGTTTGTTTTTCAAATGTGAGTGCTGCCAGAAAAATGACTGCGGGAAGTTTCTATTGCCTTAATGTGAATTTGATGACTATGAGCTTTCTAGAAAGGTGGGAGGAACTGGCAACCGCACGTCACTGGGGTCCTGAGAAAGGAGCTGCACAGAACATTTAGAGGCAGGGAGGAGAAAAACAAGGGAAGGACACAGCTCCCCAACAGTTGTGCTAAAAGGAGCTCTGAAATAAGAGGTGTATCACTGGCTCCTGAAGACATTATAGCCATAGGGCAGTTTTTCTGCCTTTGGTCCTTTTTTAAGAAAAATTAATTTTTAATGTAAAAATAGAACTCTGGCTTCTAAGGAGAAAATGGATAAATTATTTTGAGTATGAAATTTTCCAGCTGCCCCTAAAAATTTCTATTCAAGTACATCACCAAATCATCAAATAAATCATCATCCCCCAAAATCTCCTGATAAATGGTCAGTTTTTCTACAAATCCACCATTTAGTCTAAGATAGTGGGAACCTCTTTAATACATTCTCTGTCTTTTTACCCATATCTAATCTATCACTGAATGCTGACACAAGCCTCTCTCCAAACCAAGCAATTTGTTTTATCCTGTGACTCCATTCCTTCCCATTGCACCCCTGGATTACAGCAGTGACCTGGGGACTGGACTACCTGCCTGGAGTCCAGTGGTTCTCTACTTTGGTTTAACCCTAGAGAAAGTTTTAAAATACAAAGCCTGAGGTTCACTCACAGAGATTCTGATGTGATTGGTCTGTGGTACAACCTGGGCATTAGAGGGTTTTGTTTGTTTTTCTTTATTGTGATAAAATAAACTTAATATAAAATTTACTATTTTAATTATTTTTAAGTGTATTGTTCAATAATGTTAAGTATATTTAGACTGTGTGCAACCAATCTCCATAATTCTTTTCATCATACAAAACTAAAATTCACCCCCTTATTAAAGCATAACTCCGCATTCTCCCCTCTTCAGCCTGTGGCAATCACCATTCTACTTTCTGTCTATGTACCTCATTCAAAAGGAATCACACAGCGTTTGTCTTTTTGTGACTGGCTTGTTTCATTCAGCATGATGTCCTTGAGGTTCATCAAGTTGTAGGCTGACTAATGTTCTATGATATGCTCCTCTGTTCATGGGATTTCCCAGGGAAAAACACTGGAGTGGGCTGCCATTTCCTCCTCCAGGGGATCTTCCCAACACACGTCTCTTACATCTCCTGCATTGGCAGGCAGATTCTTTACCACTAGCACCACATGGTAATCCACTCATCCATTGATGGACACTTAGATTTGTCTCCCCTAACTTAGATTTGTCTCCCCCTACCCCTCCCCCTTCCCCTCTTAGCAGCTATTATGAATAATGCTGCTAACTGTGCAAATCTGTCACTGGCAAAGCCCATTAACCATTCCCGGAAAATAAAAAGAGAATTTGGGTGACCAATAAAGTTGAACCTTTCTTTCCTTTGTGCTTAGTCTAGTTTCACTTGCTCATAGGCTGCCACATGAAGAGGACTTGAACTTGGCACTTCAGAAGAGAGTTCCTAAGGCAAAATGGCTGCACCCACACCTCAGCTGGGCAGGCACGTGCAGAAACAACTCAGGACAGTGCAATTCAAGATGGCAGTGGTGGACCATGTGCAGAGATGCTGCCCCCAGCACTGGATCCAGAGCCAAGAGCAGTGCTTGCCTCGCGAGAATTCCCACCCTTCCCCACTGATGAGACTCTATAAAGCAACCTGGCTGACAGTCTGGCAGGGAAAGCATGTTCTCAAGAGCACAAGCATGTACCCCTCCATTCTTGGCTCAAAGAATCAAGCTTTCCTTTGCTTCCGAATCATATGCAAATACTACACCATTTTATATGAGGGACTTGAGCACCTGAAGATTTAATACCCTCAGGAGTCCTGGACCAATGCACAGTACTGAGACACACATAGAAAGAGACATGTGTGTGTGTGTATGTATCAACTATTACACATATATCAAATTCTAAAATTTTTTCAAGACATTGTCTTCTTATTTGGGGGGGTCTCCTTGCCAGGACCCATAGCCATGTTGACCGTGTCGTCTGGGTCACTCGACACTGTCCATCCATCTGGCAAAGACTAGGATTGGGTCCAGAGCCAACTCAAATAAAAGCCTGGGTCACATTTCCTGGCCCCTCCACACACCCAGCAGGGTCTGGGAGCAGGACACTATAATCCAGTCCGAATGCTTTACACCATTTAGGGGACCCTCCTAGACAGTACATCACTAGATCCCATGGGGCGGAGGCACTGTGCTCTCACGTATTTATAGACAAGGGAGCTGAAACCCAGTCTAAAGCCACACGACAAGTCAGTATCTCAGCCTGCTGTCCTGCCTAAGACAACTGCTCTTGTCCACGGCTCTCCTGGCATGCATCCCCCCGGCTCCTGCTCCCTTGGTAATCTAAGCCCTAGAGGAAATGGGAGCCCCAAACCCTCTTCCCAGGACACTTGTCATCCAGAGAAGAAGAAAGGATGCACATAATGAAAACAGACAGGAACACAAATTGTTTTAAATATGTAACCATATACAAAACCAGCTGCAGCTGGCGCACAAGGGCTGTGGGAGCTGACAGAGGAAGGGGTGGGGCTGCTCAGGAAGAGGTGGGCTCCGAGCAGAAGAGGGTGAAGGGACAGGGAGAGAGGCCGGCGCAAGGAAAACGGCTGTCCTGCAGCAAAGTTCCAAAGTAACTTGGAGAGACATGGAGAAAACGGGTCTGGGAGCCAGAAGGGGCCATCTTACCAGAACACATGACAATACATGAAAATACAGGCAGCTGACAAAGGTCACAAAGTGATGAACGGACTTGTAGGTTGGTTTGTTTTTGTTTCTAGAGGTAACCAGATGCCAAGGACACAGCAGCTTCCCTCGGGAGTGTACTGGGCCTCAATTCCCCTATGAGCTCTTCACACCCACAACCACTACCTCATTTTCTCCTAAAGTGACCTGTGGTGAGGCCATAATTTGAAGAAATGCTTCAGTGTAGTAAATAATAGGGTAATGATAGGAAGGATCTGAAAAGTGCCAGAACAACCTTACATGAAAGAGAATTTTGATTGATTCAAATATCTCAATAGGGCAAGAAAGCAGGTCACTTCAAAGGCATCATTCCCTCTCTTTTAACTCTCCACTAACATTCTGAAAGACAAGATGAAGTTCTCAACAGGACCCTTGTACGTCCCCTTCCTAAAATTCTTCCCATTTGTGGCTGTTTGTTTTCTGACTATCTTGCTACTAGACAGTAAGTTCTTCCAGGGTAAGAACCACATCTGTCTTCTTCTCACTCAAATCCCCAGCAGGTTCCACAAAACCGGCTTATCATAAGTGCTCTGTAAATATTTGTTAATTGTCTTCCTGGAGAACTGTGGAGACCTGAGTAAGTTACACCCCCTCTTTGAGCCTCAGTTTCCTCATTTATCAACTCACAGGTTTAAATCAGCTCTACAGTAAAAAAAAAAAAAAAATCTAACCATGTTTGTGGTTAGCATTTCCCAAAAGGAAATGGGCTGCGATGAGGCATACCCAATGCAGGGCAGAACCAGAGGTCCTATCTCAACCTCCACTGTGCATCCCTGGTCCCCAACACTGAGCTCAAGGGGAAACCTGAGGCGGGAGCTGGAGGAAAGGCTGAGGATGTGTAAGGGGGCAAGATTCAATGGGAAATGACTGACCTGGAGTTTAGAAGACCTGGTTCTAGTTCTGGGTCCACTAGTCTCACTTGTGACCCAGAGAAAGTCACTGTGGGCTTCCCATTTGCTAATCCATAAAATAACTGGGTAGGCACCAAGGAAAATTCCCTGCAGATCAAAGATCTTTTTGTTTTTCTCTTCAAAGCCAAAGGTTGCTCAGCCAGAGCTGGGCTCACCATAAAAGAGACTTGAGCCCAATATTATTGCTAATATTCCCCTGATCTGTGGTCCTTCAGATCTGCACAGTTTCTTAGGTGTATGGACGGGAGACTGAATCAACAAAAAGGAAAGAGATTTGGTTTCCCCTAACCTAAGCCGTATCAGGCTACCGGGGGGAAAAAAATGTAAAGGCTATCAGTAGGAAAATTTGGAGCATCAGTATAATCCCTCCCCAAGTTAGAATAACTGCATTTTTTTCAGTTTCTGCATCTGTGTTGTCACTGGGGAGTTAGCTGGCTGTGTCTGTGTTTTAACATCTGTCAGCTAAATCAGAGACTTAACTGCAAAAATCGTAGGGCTCAGAAGCACCATGTGGTTTTGACACTCCCTGGATGACACAAGGTCAAGAAAGCAATAAATGAATTGCCATGAGACCCAATATAACATTTTCATCAGTAACACAGTCCTTGTTCCAAAAAGCCTTTGCTCCAAAAAGAAAGAACTTGTACCCATTTTCCCCAGAACCATATTTGGACATTTCAAAGGAGCAAACCATAACAAACTAGAAGCATCTGGGGCAAACAACTGGCTTTCTATTTAAAGAGTGTCGTGTCTCTCAGCATAACAGGACTGACGTTGTCCATCAGAACCTACTCCAGGTATGAATAATATCACCTTGAAGCAAGATAGTGATACATGTGCTTTGCCATCTGTGAAACAAAATCTTAGCCGTATGGGCATTTATTCACGTAGAACTGCTTCCTAAGTTCTATCGCTTTAACCAAAGGTTTCTCTTTGAACATACTTTGTTTTGCAGATAAAGAAACTGAGCTAGGAGGTAGTAGAGTGATAGGCAAGCTCAAATAGCCTGATTTATACTAACACCAGGATTCGAAATTACAGAATTCTCAAGATTTCATAGAAAAATTGAGTTACCAAATCACTCTGCCCTGCACAAAGTACAAGTGTGGTATCAATGTTTCAGAAGACCAGGTGGGCCACCAGCAAGTCCACAGAACATGTCTTTCACTGGGGCTGGGGAGCATCTCCTCCCCTAAAGGGGTCCAAATTTTTATTACCTACTAATTCCAAGCAAGATTTCTCAACTACAGTTGTGATCATTGAAGCCCTGTGGAAAGAATAGTCCATGAATTTCTACACTGACTTTCCACTTAAGCTTCTCTTTCAAATTAATGTTTGCTTAAATGAGAGTTTCTGAGCCCCTTTGCTTTTCACAAGTTTTGAACTCCACACCCAATAGCCACATGCAGCGGAAGGCCTCATCTGAACTCTTGTCTGTACTAACCAGATGCATGAATGCTTTCTTGCGCTTCCCTTAGACAGCAGCTGAAGTTCATTTGATATGTAACTACTAAGATTTAGTTCTTACTACGGTGCATCCATCGTTGTAAGTTCTTTACATGAAATACCTCATTTAATCTTCAAAACAACCTTACGAATTAAGTACCATTTTGTCATCCCATTTTACAAATACAGAAACCAGAGGCACAGAGAAGTTAACTCATTATTGACTAGGGGATTTTAGCAGAAACTAATGCCTGTGTCCATGGGGATTCTGCAGGCAAGAATACTGGAGTGGGTTGCCATGCCCTCCTCCAGGGGATCTTCCCGACCCAGGGATCGAACCTGTGTCTCTTATGGCTCCAGCACTGGCAGTCAGGCTCTTTACCACTAGCACCACCGGGGAAGCCCACAACTTAGCACGCACGTGCAACATCTGTGGCCAGAGATTTTTATTTTAGCCAGCCAAAAAACAATTCTGTTATTTCACTAACACTTTGTAGATTATTACATTCAACAACTAAACCTGAAATACCTGAAAAATCTGATTTTCATGAAACACTGTCTTTAGTCTACTCTTCTGTAGAAGCAAAGGAGCATTCTTTAGTATCATGAATTTCATTTTCACTTTCCATATCAGAATCCATCACTAACGTTTTTTGTCTTTTTCGTGGTCTAATATTCATGTTGACTGAATCAGAACTATTTTCTGAAGAACTATCATCTTCTGAGATACTAGTATATATGTCACTCCAGCAGTCAGAGAAAGTATCTGCTTAAAATTCACCAAAAAATTCTTCTCCACTCAAAATTTCATGATGCATCATTTTTGAAAATTTTATGTATATAATAAATGCAAGGTTGGAACAAAAACCTAATGGAGCAAACTGTGAATGATAATGACAATCATAAATTGTATACTGAACCTTTGACCAATTTTAAGCACTGCACGGTGATTTTAACTGTATCACTCTCTAGAAACACAGATTCATCTCCAGTCAATAATTACGAGATAACAAAAGACACACTAATACATTCCCAGGCAATAATCTGTTAGTCAAAGCTAAGTAACCCAACAAGCTAATAACTGAAGGAGTCAGGATTTGAACTCAGGCTTTTCTGCACTAGCAAGCAAGCTTCATGAGAACAGAGATTCTGCTTTATTCACTGCTGTATTCTCAGCCATCTCCACAGTACTTAAGATATAGCATGCACTCAATAAATATTTATTGAATGACTGCATCAAACATCTTCCACAAACCAAGAGAATGACCCAGCATCACAAGCACCAGCTTGAACCAAGAGAAAATCGCTTAGAGCAGCATTTTGGACAAAAATTCTTCATGCAACCCCTGGGCTTTGTGTAAAGAATGCAAAGCCCATTGGGAATGTCTAAGAAAAGCTGGGAGAAAGCCATCTGACCTCTTTTGTTCAAGCTGCTCTCCAAGCCCCCCTTCTCCCCGGCCACCCTGATTTGGTCACTGCTGAAACTGGGTCAGTGTCGAAACACCGCAGTCAGCTTACAACGCTTTCACCATTAAAGGTTACTCTATCATCTGCACATTAAAGAAAAAAACTACCACACCAAATCACAATGCCAGAACCTCCTTTAGGTCTGGCCACAGACTCATGTTAAGACACAGACTTAGAGTTTGCCTCTAGTGTATCACAAAATAACCCTTCCAGAAACGGATGGAAGCCTGTGAGGCCTCCAACTCCTCCACTCCCCACCCCTCACTGGAGGGCCACCTAGCTCCTCTCCTCTGCTATTCTCCCAGGCTCCTTCCTAAATTAAAATTTTGGATTACCCGAACTCTAATGCCTATTTAAAATAAAACCTAAATTACTACCTTATGTTTGGGGCAAGTCAACACTCTGTCTGGCATCTCTCATTTCTGTGTGAGATTCGAACAAACCCACCCGGCACAAGTGGAAAATTGGTCTTGCATCACATACACTGTTGGGATCACCACATTTGGAATTCTAGGTTTATTCTCCCACAGAGTCAAATTTAGCCGAACCCTCGAGAACAGCTCTGTGCACTCTGACATTAAAAGTAATATTTGCTAAAAAGCGTGGGGGGTTTGCAGGCAACTTGAGCTGCAGCAAGAGGCATGTTATTACTGACTTAACTCCTACATGGGTTCCATCTTAGTCATCAGGCACATGGCTGGGTTTCACAACCTCCCCCTTTGTTTCACTCCAACCTCAGAGGACCCAGGTAGGTTTTGTGCAGTTGGTGTTTTGTTTTGTGACAGCCAAAGAGTAAGCCATAACAGTTACAGTATTTTTTAAAGGAAATCTCACCAAAGGCGAGACATAACATATATAGGCAAGTATGTTTTGAATGAATGGAAGTAATGATGGTTCCCCCGGAGTAACCTGGACTGAACAAGGAAGTAGCCATCTTTAAAATATTCTGTGACTTAAAACCAAATTTTAAAGCTAAACTTGGTTCCCAGTGGGATTTATTTATCCCTCATGCTGCCAGTTTTCACTGTTCACCAACCAGACAAGCAGATGTCATTGTGAAAGATAATTTCTCTTCTAAAGACTGAACCACATTCAGATGACCTCAAGGAAAACTTAGACACATTTTAAAGATAAATGAGCTATGACTTTCCTGGTGGTCCAGTGGCTAAGACTCCACACTCCCAATGCAAGGGAACTGGTTCGATCCCTGGTCAGGGAACTAAATCTCACATGCCACAACTAAGAGTTCTCAAGCTCAAACTAAAGACTGAAGAATCCGAGAGCTGCCACTAAGACCCAGCACATTCAAATTAATACATATAATAATAGCTAAATAAATTATGAAAAATAAAATTGCTTCTAAAAACTCAGGACAGTTTTGGAAATGGTACACTCTCTAGCAACTTTGTGGGAATTTTTATACAAGCAGTGTTTTATGAGTTATATAAAATGTTATAAAATAGAAAAAATAAAATTGTTTCCTATATTTGATATTACTCTAATTTTTAATCCTCCCTTGTGTTTCTTTCTAATGGAGATATAATTGACATACAATCCATTCTCCCTCATTTTTAAAAATCAAGCTGGACAAATTGGGCAAAAACTTTAAATAGTAAATGTGATCATAATTGGAAAAACTCTGAGAGACTTTGATTCATGTGGAATAATGGATGAACTCTCAGCTCTTTCAGAAAAGTATCTGTCAGGGAACATCATTATTCCCCTTCAAATTATCCCAACCCAGATTATTCAGTTCTTATCACCAAGAACCGAAAAAAAAAAATGTAGGATGCACACAATTTGAAGGAAAATCAATAAACATTGGTTTCTGTCACCGTCTCTGCTTCTCACAAGCAGCACTTTCCTCTTATGGCTCACTGATGCTCGGAAGAGAGTTAAGACCAACCACTGGCAATTCTATTATACTTACTGCATGCCACTTCTCGACACTCCACCCAGTCTTTCTTTGATATTAAGAACAATGTTTACAATGTGATAACAACACGGTCCCTGTGCAAATGGAACCAACAGTCATAAAAGCAACCACCCAGGACCATCTCTGTCTAATGTGCTTTACAGTATGCGTCCCCCTGGGATAAAGGCGCCCAGTGCTTGGGGAGGGAACTGTGCTACAAGTGTCCATTGACCTGCAGCTGAACTTACCACTTGCTGTCTTTCTCTTATAATCTAAATCTGGAAATGCCCTGTCTGGTCAGCAGTGCACTACCAAGTCATTCAGCAAAATGCTCCAGATGCCATAAAAGCGTGCCTGTGTGTTAGAAAATGAACTTGTAAAATATAGTCTAAGGATTGTGTGAAGGCCGTATTTCAGACAGCCAAAAGGCTTCTGCAGAGACACCTTTGTAATGCAGCCCAGCGGCAGCTGTGGGTATTGTAGACGCTGTGGGTGTGAGTCTGTCTGCAGTCACAGCTGACCCTGCCCCGGGGCCTGCCTTGTCACTGAACACCCTCGCTGGGACAGGGTCCCCAAGCTGTCTCACTGGGCACAACCCCATCGGCTGGGCCAGGACTGCCTCAGCAAGTTCCTTTCACATCAGCACTCTCTTTAGTCTAACTTTAAGACAGATCATGACTCTCCAAACCACTGGCAAAGTGGAAAAGAGACACAAATCATATGTGACAAATTTTATAATTTGATAAGGAGCAAGCCAACTTTTTGAAAAACACTGTTGTGGCTATTTTGAAAAAATAATTGTGCCTTAAAAAAAAACACAAGCATTTCATTATTCTATCTGGACTTTTGGTTCTTCAGATCAGAGCAGTGGTTTTCGTTTTTCCTTGTGTTTGTTAGTCTGTTGCTTTTTCTCTTGCTTTTTAACAAATACATGGTGTTGATATCTTTTAGTAAAACTGTGTATTTATGTTTTTTGTATGTATAAATTATGTTCTTTATCACTGCATAATCTTTTTGTTGATTCCACCTCCTAGTTTTTTCTCAGCTTGGTTCACTGCTCCTCACCACAGTCTCCCTCTCCGAGCCCCTGTATTAGCCTCCTACCCAGCCTCCCCACTTCACTGTTGCTCCCCCATCCATTCTGTACACTGCAAAGAGAATTATTTTTTGAATCCACTTCTGACCAAGACACCGCCAGGCTTAAAAACTTTCAGTGACTTTCTAATGGCCCCTTCTTACTTCTCCAGCTTAATCGCACATCAATTTTCGCCCTCCACCCCAGCACCTGCCCCCATACCTCAGGACTACAGGGGTCTTCTTTCAGTTCCTCCCAAGTCCTTGTGCCCTTCAGACACCTGCCAATGCCATCCCCTCTGCCAGAAATGCCCCTCCCACCTCTTCACCCCCAAGAACTCCCCCTGATCCCTCCTTGCAGCTAAGATGCACTCCCTCTATAACTGTCAACAGGGTGAGATCCTGCCACCTGCTCTCAAAGCACCCTGTCCATCATGCTTATAATCACAATGTACTTAATTACCATGTGCAACTAGCTTCTAATATGTGGTTTTGTGCCTGTGTTCACTTTGGTCTCCCCAAGATGCCTGAAATAATACCTCAGCAAATACCTGTCACATGGTGAGTGCATCACCTTTACACGATATGATAACAGCTCAAAAGAACAACTAGAGTGACTTCCCAGGTGGCTCAGCAGTAAAGAATTTGCCTGCAATGCAGCAGACATAGGTTCGATCCCTGGGTTGAGAAGATCCCCTAGAGAAGGGAATGGCAATCCACTCCAGTATTCTTGCCTGGATAATCCCATGGACAGAGGAGCCTGGCAGGCTACAGCCCATGGGGTCCCAAGAGGTGGACATGACCCAGCCAGGAAACCATCACCACCACCAAAGTTGCACAGAAGGCAGGGGCGGGGCGGGTCTGAGAAGGTGGCTTTCCACCGATGGGAACAGTCTTCCCTCAGTGTTTCTGTCTCCCTGGAGTCTGCGAACAGATGATTAATTCAAGTCTGGCTGAGAAGCTGGCTGGTGAAACGTACAGCCCAAAATTCAGTTGGCCAAATCGTACAGGAAATCACATTTCTAAAGTTAGAAGGACCTCCAGATTTTATTTATCTCTAGGAGTTAATGTCTAATAATCCAGTAGGCTCTGAATTACATTTTTCTCCTATTACTTTTTTCCTTGACTTACATTTTATTTTCAAATACTTTAGATTACTGTGACATTAATAGAGTGAATTCTCATACACCCCACACCCAGTTTCTTCTATTACTAGCATCTTCTACTACAACGGGATATTTTTTACAATTAATGAGCCAACATTGATATATTATTATTAACAAAGACCACACTTCACTCAAATTTCCTCAATTTTCCTGTTATGTCCTTTGTCTAACCCTAAACACATTATATTTAGTAGCAGATATCCTTGGACTCTTATTGGTATGACAGTTTCTCAGATTTTTCTTGTTTTTGATGACCGTGACAATTTTGAGGATTACTGAACAGTGTTTTGTATTCTATTCTTCAAATTGCATTTTCTTAAATTGAGATATAATTCACAAACTATAAAATCCATTCTTTCAAAGAGTACAATTCAGTGGTTTTAGTACATTCACAAAGTTGTATAACGATCACCACTATCTAAATCCAAAACATTTTCACCACCCTAAAAAAAAAAAAATCTGGCACTCATTAGACATTATCTCTCATTTTCCCTCCCCTTCCCCCCGAGTCACAGCCAACCACTAATCTAGCTTCTGTCTCTATGGATTTGCTGTTCTGGAGATTTCTTCATACCATGTACCATGCTGAAATTTTCCTTTACTTTCTCTGAAAGTCTCTGAACAACACTTAACTGAGGCTGAACCTCATCCTGATTTCCAAGAAGATTTTCAGAAAAAGAATTTACCAGTCTCCCACTGCTCTAAAATAAAGTGGACTCTTTGTAACTGGACTATGTTTCATTTTAGAACAAAAATACCTGGATTCATGGCCTAGGACAGAGTTCATGCCATTATTCTGTTAATAGATATAAACTCCTAGTTACTCAAAAAGACTCTCTAATCTCGGAACACTTTCTATGTCTCTTAACATGTTACACTCATCTTAAGCTGAAAAAATCCTGACACGGACAAGAGAGGCTGTTCCGACAGACATCCGCTTCTTACGGCGCCAATTCATATACTTGAAAAGAGTCTGATGCTGGGAGGGGTTGGGGACGGGAGACGGGGACGACAGAGAATGAGATGGCTGGATGGCATCACCGACTCTGTGGACATGAGTTTGAGTGAACTCCGGAAGTTGGTGATGGACAGGGAGGCCTGGCGTGCTGTGATTCATGGGGTCGCGGAAAGTCAGACACGACTGAGCGACTGAACTGAACTGAACTGAACTGAATAGTTTGGCTCTATCTAGAGCACATGCAGATCTCCAGGGTATTTGAATACTCCATCACCTGGTGGTGCCACTGACAAAAGAGGAGCCAAAATGTTTGCTCCTCATTCCCGAAAGAGGTCTTCCCTGGTGGCTCAGATGGTAAAGAATCTGCCTGCAATGCAGGAGACTTGGGCTCGGTCCCAGGGTCAGGAAGATCCCCTGGAGAAGAGAATGTCTACCCACTCCAGTTTTCTTGCCTGGAGAATCCCATGGACAGAGGAGCCTGGTGGAATACTGTCCGTGGGGTAGCAAAGAGTCAGACACGACTGAGGGACTAACACTTTCTAAACAGAGGCCTGATGAATCACATACCACTGAGAGATGCAATATGGCTTAAGCTATAATCAACTCCCAGGAAAAGCAATTCCATGTTCCCCATAGAGGAGATAAGGACACAGGAATCGGACCGTTTCTTCCAAGGAGCCTTGGAAGAGCTACTTCGGAGCTCGGGCAGTATTCAGAGGCTGGAGTACAGCTGGCCTTAGTCACCATTCAGAGCCAAACAAGAGGAAATGAATCTAAACCTCATCAAAAGAAATCTAGGTTGGACAAAAGGAAAAATCTGTGAAGACTGTTAGCAGGATACAATGCCCAAATGTTTGTCCAGCATTTTTTAAATTAGTCAACTGTCCTCACCAGTGGCTGTGACTAATTAAAAATCATGTCACCACATTCAAAAATGCAAACTGGCTGTAGCAACAATCAACTACAAGAATACAACACTTCATGAACTGATATAAAAATCTTGTTCAACCCAGAAAGTGTTCCTGGGATATTTCTATACAACATGAGAATTTAAGAATTTAGTTTTAAGTGACTACTGAAATAAACTCTGTGACATAAGCTACATGAAGATAAATAAACTGGGGGGTGGGGCTGGGGTGGTTAAGTGTGTTTATTCAAAATTAGAGAAAATCTACATAATTCACTATATATCAAGCCTGAACTTGGAAAGATCCATCATATACCAATTATGTGGTAACCAGTTTTTGCAAAACACTGGCTAACTTCCAATCAGTAATAAGGAATCTTTGAATTCAAAATGCACATTGTTCTTTGGCTAAAAATAGTAGAAAATCTCAGTCCTTATGATCTCTAATTTAATGCACTTCCTGCCACCAACAAAAACTTCAGTTCAGTTCAGTAAAACTTACTGAATACCTATTATGTGCCTAGTTTGTTAAAAGGTTTTGATAAACATCAAACTGAAAATTTTAATATGAACAAAAAGATGTTTTAAACCATTAAAAAAAAACTGTTTAGCATGTTTGGAAAATAGCATTATACATTTTTGACAAGATGTAATTTAGTCTGTATTTTTTTCCTTCTCACACTGAGTAGCTAAATTTCCTCAAATCCCTGAGACCTCTATAGAATTTATTTTCAAGTGCTAAAGATTTAAGCACAGATTTCAGAACTGTGAGACAAGTTTACGGAAACAAACCCAGTGATGTGTAGGAACACAGGAATGCCACAGCAATTGTGCTCCTGGCCCCCGACGCCCTCTGAGTTTACCGCCACCCCCCACTCTCCACCCCCGCCCCTGGGGACGTCTGGAGCTCCAGTCTGGGAAAGCAAAGCGCCTCCTGCACATCCTCTCCCAGGGTCTCTGCCCAGGCCCGCGTCCACGAGCAGAAACGCTGACTCATAGCCTCGGCGGTGGGGTAGCGGCTCTCTCTTCCCCAGCCCTGCTAGGCGGGCCAGGGAGCGCAGCGAGAGGGTGGGTGTGGAGGGCTGGAGGCGTGGAGGGCTGTGGGAAGAGCGTCTGGCGGGTGCTGGGAGCTACAGGCAAGACCTGGAGCCCCGGGATCAGAATGTTGGGCTGATCCCGGGAATCGCAGAAAAGGAAGAGGGAAAAAAGAAAGGAAATTAAAGGTCAAGAGGACAGAGGCCAAGGGAGAAAATGAGGAGAAAAAAATAGAAGTGCCTGGGGTCAAGCGGTCAAAAATGGGCTGCCCACCCTTTTCCTGGGTTCTCTCTTCTTCTCCTGGCCCTCCCCCCAGCTGGGGGCCTCCGGGCAGGATGTGTCCCTGTCCCTGGGGGCAGCCAGCCAGCAGAATGTCTCCTTGCTTTGAGCTGACTTAACAAATAATCTTTGGCCAGACACCTATTTGGGTGTATTTGATTGCTCACTAGGCTCCCTTCCAAAAGGGCCACAAGGAGAAATTTTAATGGAAGCTATTTGCTCCAAAAGGGGATTCCCAGCTGGCTCTGTTGTAAAGAATCCTCCTGCCAATGTAGAAGACACCCATTCAGTCCCTGGGAGGGAAGACCCCCTGGAGAAGGGAATGGCAATCCTCTCCAATATGACAACCCACTTGCCTGGGAAATCCCAAGGACAGAGGAGCCTGGTGGACTACAGTCCATGGGATTTCAAAGAGTTGGACAACTGAGCAACTGAACACCCACTCACGCATTTGCCCAAGAAGATAGTCCAAGCTCTCGCTTGTCCACCATATTCAAGGGTAAACTACTGCTCTGCACTGGATAATACCTCACTGATAATAATCTATGATTTTGTGTACTTTAGGACCCTGAAGGCCATATGTCATCACCCCAGAAACTTAAATAGTGCTAACAATAAAAGAAACGCTCTTTTTTATTCCCAAAAGTAGTTGTGTAATTCTAGTTGTAAGTTCTAGAAAATAGGCAAAACCAATCTATGATAGGAAAAAATCAGGACCATTGTTGTCTTAGGGGTTTGGGCATGGGGATGGACTGGGGAGGAGCATGGAAGGAACTTTCTGGAATGATAATAATGTTCTATATTTTAGCAGTGATTTGGATTACACAGCTATATGCATTTATCAAAACATATCAAATTTACCTGGAATTTATCAAATTCCTGGTAATAAAGTATGTACAGTTTATTGCAAAAAGGAAAAAAAATCATAGAAAATATTTAACTCTAGCTGAAGACACGTATGCTGAAGTGCATGCATGTCTTCAGCTGGACATAAAGCACAACAAAAGAGAATGATTAAAAAGTCATCATATGAATTAACAAATAACAATAGCTTTTATTTTATCACATGCACAAGTTAACTTTTGTTAATGCAAAATAAATTTTATCTGCTGATACATGGGAAAGGCATGCACAGAAGTGTCTAGGGCATCAACCTATGGGTAAATATTCTCGGGAACTGCTATACAATGTTCTTCATAGGGTGACAGAAAAGCTCCCCTACAGTCCCTGTCGTGTATATCTCTGTGCGCTATATCCACATTACCAATCCCTTTGGATTATAAGAACCAGCAATTTTAAAACTAACTTGAAGTAGACAGATGGAAAGGTACATGTGGAGTGGGCTGAGAAACTCTCGTTGAACATTAACAATATGGTCTTTATTTATGACTGGCTTCCCTCCTCAAGATTTTGAGGTGTTTCCAATAAAAATACATGTGATAATTGATAAAACTAAATAAAAAGAAGAGCATCAGGACTAAACAAAAGTAGTGGTTTTAGACCAACAAAAAGAAAAACACAAATATAGAACATAGGCGCCTAGGATAATAGCTACAGCTGAGCTTCATATTTGTCTCTGAGCCACCAAGAAAAGGAAGAATCAGTTATATTTTTATTTTCTAATCTAATATTTAGCACAATGTTCTAAAGCAATTTTGTTATCTGAAACTTTTTCAGGTGATGCAGCGATGTCCCTGACAGTCACCTCAACACCATTCCTACCCCCAAAAAATGTACTGTGATTTTCTAGACCGAGTTATTGTCATATTCTTACATTTTATTATTTTTTATAATAAAAATAGCACTCAGTTCAGTTCAGTCACTCAGTTGTATCCGACTCTTTGCGACCCCATGAATCACAGCACGCCAGGCCTCCCTGTCCATCACCAAATCCCGGAGTTCACTCAAACTCATGTCCATCAAGTCGGTGATGCCATCCAGCCATCTCATTCTCTGTCGTCCCCTTCTCCTCCCGCCCCCAGTCCTTCCCAGCATCAGAGTCTTTTCCAGTGAGTCAACTCGTCGCATGAGGTGGCCAAAGTATTGCAGTTTCAACTTCAGCATCAGTCCTTCCAATGAACACCCAGGATTGATCTCCTTTAGAATGGACTGGTTGGATCTCCTTGCAGTCCAAGGGACTCTCAAGAGTCTTCTCCAGCACCACAGTTCAAAAACATCAATTCTTCGGCGCTCAGCTTTCTTCACAGTCCAACTCTCACATCCATACATGACCACGGGAAAAACCATAGCCTTGACGAGATGGACCTTTGTTGGCAAAGTAATGTCTCTGCTTTTCAATATACTATCCAGGTTGGTCATAACTTTCCTTCCAAGGAGTAAGTGTCTTTTAATTTCATGGCTGCAATCAGCATCCGCATTGATTTTGGAGCCCAAAAAAATAGTCTGACACTGTTTCCACTGTTACCCCATCTATTTCCCATGAAGTGATGGGACCAGATGCCATGATCTTTGTTTTCTGAATATTGAGCTTCAAGCCAACCTTTTCACTCTCCTCTTTCACTTTCATCAAGAGGCTGTTTAGTTCCTCTTCACTTTCTACCATAAGGATGGTGTCATCTGCATATCTGAGGTTATTGATATTTCTCCCAGCAATCTTGATTCCAGCTCGTGCTTCTTCCAGCCCAGCGTTCCTCATGATGTACTCTGCATAGAAGTTAAATAAGCAGGGTGACAATATACAACCTTGACTTACTCCTTTTCCTATGTGGAACCAGTCTGTTGTTCCATGTACAGTTCTGACCGTTGCTTCCTGACCTGCATACAGGTTTCTCAAGAGGCAGGTCAGGTGGTCTGGTATTCCCATTTCTTTCAGAATGTTCCACAGTTTATTGTGATCCACACAGTCAAAGGCTTTGGCACAGTCAATGAAGCAGAAATAGATGTTTTTCTGGAACTCTCTTGCTTTCTCCATGATCCTATAAATTGTAAATATTACTATACACTGCACAGCTTGCAGGATTTTAGTTCCTCGACCAGGGACTGAACCCCTGACCTTAGCAGTGATAGCACTGAGTCCTAACCACTGACCACCAGGAAATTCCCACATCCTTCAGTTTTAAAAATCTGCAACATAAGAAAATAGTTATTCCCAAAGCAAGGACTTCTAGAAAAGGGAATTCCAGGTAATAAAGTATATATCTCCTCCAAAGTTGATGGGATAGATAAAAGTAGATAAGATAGAAGTAAATAAAATAAGGTTTTATGTCATAGTTTATGCCCTATATGAGCACCAAAGAATTAACGCTTTTGAACTGTGGCATTGGAGAAGACTCTTGAGAGTCCCTTGGACTGCAAGGAGATCCAACCAGTCCATCCTAAAGGAAATCAGTCCTGAATATTCATTGGAAGGACTGATTCTGAAGGTGAAAGTCCAACACTTTGGCTACCTGATGCAAAGAACTGACTCCTTGGAAAAGACCCTGATTCTGGGAAAGATTGAAGGTGGGAGGAAAAGAGGACGACAGAGGATGAGATGGCATCACAGACTCGATTCGTCCCACCCTCTCCTTCCCACATTGTGTCCACAAGTCTGTTCTCCATGTCTGTGTCAGCCCTGAAGGAATTCTTTCAGAGAGTTCTGTGAGACAACAGCATTGTATCCTTTTGATAAACTTCCTGTTTTTCTAGGATAATATTTAATGAATATAATTTCATGAGAAGATTAGAAAATATATTCCAAGAATGGAAATTTCCATTGGTTTGGCTTGATTCAAGCACAGAATTTGTAACATCTAGAGGAAAAGATGAATTCTAAACAATCTCCCATAAATACCACTTTTCTCAGCCAAGCTTTGATGAAGGTGATGAACAGCAGAAAATTTGAGTTGGCATGCTCTTGCAGGGTCTGGAATGCTCTTCTCTGAGCTGATCCATATGCTTCAGAAACCTCACAAGCAGATGGTGAGGTGTTGATGTTTTTTGAAAATGGGGTAGACTTTTCTCTGGGCTCATCCAGATGAGCTCAGACTCATGAGGTTAATCAAGGTCAGCAAACTAGGGAAGATCTGAGCTCACCAGGTAGAATGGGTTTTAAATAGTTTTAGTAGCAATAAGCAGTCATTGAGCTTTGATCAAATATAAGGCTTTTGATGAAAAGTGTGAAGGTTTATAATGTCAGAATCTAAAGGAGGCCAGTTGTGCAAGAACTATGGAGTTGGGAAAAGCAAAACTTTCAGATGTTAAGTGGCCATCCAGAGCATCCAAAGGCAGTTTTCATATTAATTCATTGTTATTTTTATTACGAAGTATGTACTGTTGTTGTTATTGTTTAGTCACTAAGTCATGTCCAACTGTTTTGTGACCCCATAGACTGTAGCCCACTCCAGTGTTCTTGTCTGGAGAATCCCAGGGACAGGGGAGCCTGGTGGGCTTCCGTCTATGGTATCACACAGAGTCGGACACGACTGAAGTGACTTAGCAGCAGCAGCAGCAGACTGTAGCCCGCCAGCCTCCTCTGTTCGTGGAATTCCCCAGGCAAGAATATTGGAGTGGGTTACCATTGCCTTCTCCAGGGGACCTTCCTGACCAAGGGATTGAATCCACATCTCCTGCATTGTAGGCAGAGTCTTTGCCTCTGAGCCACCAGGGAAACCCAAAGTATGCATACTTATTGCAAAAAATTCAGAAAATATAGAATAGTATTTTAATAGAAGGTAAGTAATAACTTGGACTTCCCTGGTGGCTCAGTGATAAAGAACCTGCCTGCCAATTCAGGAGACACGGGTTTGATCTCTGGGTCAGGAAGATCCCCTGGAAAAAGAAATGGCAACCCACTCCAATATTCTTGCCTTGGAAATCCCATGGACAGAGAAGCCTGGCAGGGTACAGTCCATGGGGCTGCAAAAGAGTCTGACACAACATACTGACTAAACAGCAACAATTAATAACTCAATCTCTCAGGATAATTACTATTAATATTTTGCTATATATCTTTCTATACTTTTAACTAGGCTTAAGAAAAAAATTTTCATATAAAAATGTTTTATTTATATATACTATTGTGTTCTCTCAACTATATATTATAAATATGTATCAGTGCCAATAGAGTCTACCTCATCACTTCAACTACATAATATTCCAGTAAATGGACAGACCATCATAATGTATTCAATTTGTCTCCTACTCATGCATGTAAGTCATATCTGACTCTTTTGTGACCCCCATGGACTGTAACCCACCAGGCTCCTCTATCCATGGGATTCTCCAGGCAAGAAAACTGGAGTGGATTGCCATTTCCTTCTCCAGGAGATCTTCCTGACACAGGAATCGAACCCACGTCTCCTTCATCTCCTGCGTTGGCAGGCAGATTTTTTACCACTGAGCAAACCTCGGTTCAGTTCAGACTCTTTGTGACCCCGCGGACTGCAGCATGCCAGGCTTCCCTGTCCATCACCAACTGGGAAGTGACAATAAAATCATGTTGTTCTATACCACCCAGTTTGTGGTACTTTGTTACAGCAGCTCTAGCAAATTAATAAACCTCTCCACCCACCTTTAACACCAGAAAGAATAAAGTGTGAAACACCAAAAAATAAAGGGATTTGATTTCTCAAATCCTGCTCCTCTTTGGTGATAGAAAATAGTAATAAATCACAGAAATTAAGTTGTAGCATCAGATACTTGATTAGGGTCCCAGAAAGAAACACTGCCCTCCTCCCCCACCGATTAGAGAATTAAATAACTTACTCTAGAGCTAGTAAGTGAAAGATCTGAGGTCTGACCGAGGCCTGTTCTAAAATAGTCATTCCATCCTGTACTGTCCTGGGCAAGCTCTCACCTCTCTTCTGAACCCTAATCCATCTCCTTGTCACCTCTCTTTGGCCCTCAGATACCCAAGGCCCACATGACGCCTCTGGTCCCAGCCCCCACTGCACTCAACCCAAACCACCCTCCTCTAGGGAACTGCATTCCAAAATGCACCTTCCTTGCTCCCCCTCGCTCCCCAAATAAAACTCCTAGGCCTTCAGAATCAGACCTCTGCTAGATTTTCAGAAAAAAAAAAAAAGGCATCTGAATATCTAAAGCAATTTATAAAGCATGTACTTAAAGTGGACACCTGCCTGAGGAGTCTGTAAACCAAAGAATCTCTATTTGGCAGAAAGAATGGGGAAAATAACTTCCGAGTTTTACATGATGACTCTGGGCAACTTCTCGTACTCCTCCCAAACCCCCTTCTCAAGCTGTCTGAATGCTGGTCAGGGATATAGAAAGTATTAACCAGCCCCCCAGAGTCCTTCCTCAACTTCATTCATCTGTTTATGTTCTGTTAAAATGCACAGGTCCCTGGGAAATGTACAGTTCAGGGCAGCTGGCCTCTCCTGAGAGCCGCTGAGGTTTGCGGGGAACAAGAGTGGCAATATCCCAGGTCAGAAACAACAAAATTCTGTAAAGCAATTATCCTTCAATTAAAAAATAAATTAATTAAAAAAAATATTCCAGGTCACAGATGGGGGAGAGATGCCTGCCCCACCATCCTGCCCATACAGAAATAAAAACTTTCCTAAGAGCTTTTCCCCTAAAGTGCCTTTAAGATGTCATGGAAACAGCTGCTTTACTGAGCATTTTTGCTAGCCATTTCACTACCCTCAGCACTTTTTAGGCATTAACTCATTTTGTCTCTACAACAATCCTAAGAAACGAGTGCCTCTATCCTTCTTTCATAAATAAAAAACCAGAAGCACCAAAAGGCAAAAAGAAAGTGAAAATGACTAAGTTGTGTCACTCTCACTTTCTTTTTGCCTTACTGACCCCATGGACTGTAGCCCACCAGGCTCCTCTGTCCATGGGACTCTCCAGGCAAGAATACTGGAGTGGATTGCCATTTCCTTCTCCACCAAAAGGCAAAACTAGTATCCAAACCGAGGCAGGCTGACCCCACAGGCTCCTGCTCTAACCACTGTTTTATACAGGGAAATCATGTATGTGACATGGATTATTATTATTTCAGCAAAAATGAATAGTAGTAAATTTAAAAATTTGCCCGACCATTTGAGATGCAGCAAATATTTCCACTTAGATGCTCAAATCATACATCAACAGCTCTAATGGGCCAGCCTTCCAGAGTCACCTGAGGATCCCACAGATCCTGTTTGAATGATACCTGGGAATGACAACCAAAGGCCTGCCCCGGGAACCAAGTTCAAGTAACTAAGCAAATCTGAAAACATGTCTTTGCCCTGAGGACTCAGGCTATTCCTTGCGGGTCAGATTCCAACTGTGCCTTCTGACTGTATTTCACTGGAGATGGCTGAGTGGAGCCCCCAGTGCAGTCACCCCTTAATCATGGAACTGAGAGGCCTCCCTCCTGCCTGCCCACCTCTGGAGCATTCCACAGTGGCAGTCCAAACAGCTTGTCCAAACTGTCACACTAAGGGAATTTATTTTCAAACAGAACAGATAAAAAGAAGAGATCCCAAACGTCTGCTCTCCTTCCAAGATTTAAAAGGCCTGATTCAAGAAAGTAAAGATAATAAATTTTAAAGTGTGTGATTCTAGTGAGTATAATGTCTCAGTTGTTCATTTTACCATAAATTCTTTTTTTTTAATTTATTTATTTTTAATTGAAGGATAATTGCTTTACAGTGTTGTGTTGGTTTCTGCCACACATCAACATGCATCAACCAGAGTATACATAAGTCCCCTCCCTTTTGAACCTCCTCCCACCTCCCACCCCATCCCACCCCTCTAGGCTGTCACAGAGACTTGGTTGAGTTCCCAGAGTCATACAGCAAGTTCCCACTGGCTATCTATTTCACATATGGCAGTGTACAAGTAAATTCTTAATCTGCCTGTGTCTTTTCACTGCGATAAGGAAGAAGTATGGGCTTCCCAGCTGGTGCTAGGGGTAAAGAACCCACCTGCCAATGCAGGAGAAGTAAGAGATGCGGGTTCAATCCCTGGATTGGGAAGGTCCCCTGGAGGAGGAAATGGCAACCCACTCCAGTATTCTTGCCTGGAGAATCCCATGGACAGAGGAGCATGGTGGGCTAGAGTCATAGGGTGGCACAGGATCAGACACGACTGAAGCAAGTTAGCACACTTGCAAAGAGAAAAGTATAGTGTATCAGTGCTGACTGTAACAAAACTGTAGCCAAATAAAAGGATGGCTCTATCAAACTGGCTTTGATTTCAGAATATCAACCTGAGCTTGTGATGGCTTTCAATTTCAATTTTATGGGCAGCTCTAAGAATTTCACACACACGTGCGCATGTGCACACCCAGCTGTGCACACACATGCTTCTCTTACAGAGTGATCCTAGTGATGAGAAACAAAACACGGCATGCACAGTGAAGTGAAGGCCAGGACAGGGTCTGCTCAGCTTTTGAGGGAGAGTCTGAGAGCTGCCCTAGTTCTCGAAGTTGTCCTCAGCCAAGCCCACCGAATCCCAAGGGAGAAGGGACTGCTGAGTTGCCCACTTCTAGAGCACACAAGCCTCCTGCAGACAAAAAGACCCAGGTCTACCCCTCCCCCTAGGAAGGAAGTATCTGCCAACAAGCTGATGAGCTGAAGTGTGTAATATACAAAAAGGGATGGGGGGTGTGTGGTCCAGTGGTTAAGACTCCATGCTTCCACTGCATGGGGCATAGGTTCCATCCCTGGGAGGAAGCTAAAATCCCATATGCTGGTGCAGACCAAAAAAAAAAAGGGAGAGTGAGATAGCAGACTCTCCTCCTCCAGAAGACGGGAGGAGGAGGAGGATCCAGTGGGAGCAAGAAAGGAGAGCAGGAAGGAGGGACGCTGCATTCAAGAGGAATGGTGTGTGTTCTCAAAAAAAATATTTGTGGGGAATGACGTAATGAGTATGTTGGATCAAGTCACAGCCTTTGCCTCTTTTTCTATATCAAACGGGTAAATCAACCTATCAAATCCATAATTGTCCTGGGTGGATTCTGCCTGAGGAAGGAAGTCCTAGAGAAAGGGGGTAGTGGCCACCGTGTCATCATTCAGGGTCCTTCATCCATGGCAAAGACTGACTTGACTCCTCCTGTGGAGGAGAGCTGGAGACCTGCCTCCTGGCTGCAGGGGCCCGCGGTGGGGGAAACTTTAGTTCTGCAGGAGCCAAGACACCCCACACCCAGGAGTAAGAGGCAGCAAGACTGCACTTGTGGATGTTTCCTATCTACAGGAAATTGAAAATGAACAACCCAGAGAGAGAAGAAGGGTGAGGCTCCTGCCACTGGGAGTTACACTGCTAACTCCTATGTTTGTTCTCTTGCCTCTCTGTTTGCTCCTCTACAGCGAAGAGCTCTGAAGTCCTTAAAACAAAAATGGTATTGGCCAATTCACAGAGACAGAAAGTAGAATGGTGGTGGCCAAGGACTGTGAGAAGGGGGCATGAGAAATTGTTTAAGGGGTATAGAGTTTCCGTTTTGCAAGATGAAAGGAGTTCCGGAGATGATGGGGGGTGATGGTAACACAACAGTGCGAATATGCTTCATACCCCTGGACTGAACACATAAACATGGCTAAGATGCTGAATTTTAAAGACATCTCTGGTGGTCCAAAGGTTAAGAATCTGCCTTGCAAGGCAGAGGATGAGTTTGGAGAACTAAGATCCCACATCCTGCAGGTCAACTAAGCCCTCTCGCTGCAACGAAAGATCCTGCATGATGCAACTGAGACCTGATGCAACAAAATAAACATATTTTTTAAAAACTGAATTTTTACATGGTAAATTTTCTGTTATGTGTGTTTTACCACAAGTTTTAAAAATTAATGTTATTTGCTGAGCTTCAGGGACTTCCCCCGTGGCTCAGTGGTAAAGAAACCGCTTGCAGTGCAGGAGACACAGGAGATGTGGGTTTGATCCCTGAGTTGGGAAGATTCCCTAGAGAAAGAAATGGCAACCCACTCCAGTATTCTTGCCTGGAAAATCCTATGGACAGAGGAGACTGGCAGATTACAGTCCATGGGGCCGCAAAGAGTCGGCCACAACTGAAGTGACGGAGCATTTATTGTTTGTAGATTTTCTTCATGATGGCCATTCTGACTGGTGTGAGGTGATACCTCATTGTAGTTTTGATTTACCTTTCTCTATTGATGAGGGATGTTGAGCATCTTTTCACGTATTTGTTGGCCATCTGTATGTCTTATTCAGAGAAATTTCTATTTAGGTCTTCTGCCCATTTTTTGATTGGGTTGTTTGTTTTTTTTATATTGCCCTTCATGAGCTGTTTGTATATGTTAGAGATTAGTCCCATGTCAGTTGCTTCGTTTGCAAATATTTTCCCCCATTCAGAGGGTTGTCTTTTCATCTTATTTATAGTTGTCTTTGCTGGAGACAAAGTTTCATTAGGTCCCATTTTAAGTTTCATTAGGTCCCATTTGTTTATTTTTGTTTTTATTTTTGTTATTCAAGGAGGTGGGTGAAAAAAGATGTTGCTGTGATTTATGTCAAAGAGTTTTCTTCCTAGGTTTTCCTCTAGGACTTTTATAGTGTCCAGTCTTACATTTAGGTCTTTCATCTATTTTGAGTTTATTCTTGTGTATGGTTGTTAGGGAGTGTTTTAATTTCATTCTTTTACATGTAGCTGTCCAGTTTTCCCAGCACCACTTATGGAAGAGCCTTGTCTTTTCCAAACCATTGCTGTTCTTTCCTCAAAGCACTCCTCCTTTGAAGCACATGCTATCCATCGTGTAATACCATCCCTTTCCACCCACTCCCCCAGTGGGTCTGAAGGTCTTGGCATCTGGCTCCAAGTCTTTCTCACCCCTGGACTCCTGCCAGCATCCGAGTAACTTCAGTGTTCTCCTTGATGACTCGGCCAATCCGACTTCCCAGATAGTGAGTGCCAGGCACTCTATCAGTAATTTCACATTGTTATCTATAACTCTCACAGCAAACCAAAAGCTCAGCTATAGCACCCCTATTTGGAGACAGCAGGGGCTGGGATTCTAAACCATGCTGGTCAGACTCCCAAGTTCATGCTCGCCTCTGCGTCAGAGCGAGAGACATCATACTACCCTGTGTCACAATGCACCTAAAACATAAGCCTAAAAACACTGCTCCCTGCCGTACACTCTTCCCTTGCCCCCTCTCCCAATAAACCTCTTTCTCCACCTCAGCAAACAACCAGCCCCTCAATCCTTTCTTGGCTCCCAGTTAATCAGCCCTTCCTGACACTTCTCCTTCCATACCTGTGGCCAGAGAAAATGCCAGGAAACCCCTCGTGAGATTGTTTCTTTGGCCCAGTGCCCATGTTATAAGCCCGCTCCCTTTGATCACCAGACTACTGATTAAATTAGCAAAATCCGCTAGGCCTACAATTGTAAGCGATGTTTTGGTGGTGATATAAGTGCCGGTTTGAACTTTTAAGAAGTGTGCTAGATTGGTTGGGACCAAGTAGAGAGAAAACAGCTGATGGCAGGTGGCAACTGATAAGAACCGGGGCTACTCCCAGCTAGCCCCATAAACCAAAGGCCCTGTGGTTCTTCCTGGGGCTCTTGGCCTAGCAAGAGCACCGTCACCATGAAGTCACTCCTGGCATCCACTAAAAGACATGGTATCTCTGTCCATCCTAAAGACAGTGACTGAGCACTCTAGGGGTCCCACGGTGGCTGGAAGAGATCCCCACTTCCCTTACCACCCATCAACATAGAACCACCACTGTTGACTCAAATGGTAAAGAACCTGCCTGCAATGCAGGAGACCCAAGTTCAATCCCTGGGTCAGGAAGACCCCCTGGAGAAGGGAATGGCAACCCACTCCAGTATCCTTGCCTGGAGAATTCCATGGATAGAAGAGCCTAGCAAGCTACAGTTCATGGGGTCTCAAAGAGCTATTTAGCAAGTAACACACATGGAATGATAAAATGTACTCTTGAGTAAACACCTCCCTTCCATCTTCTCTGGGACCAAAGTCTGTAGGGAAAGGTGAGAAGAGAATTAAGTGGACTTTGGTTGTTTAATGTGAAAACATATTTATGCCTCTGTGTTCTTTGTCTTTAAGCATTTCAAAAATGCAAAAAGTGGGCTTCCCTGGTGGCTCAGTGGTAAAGAATCCACTTGTCAATGCAGGAGATACGGGTTCAATCTCTGATCCGGGAGGATCCCACATGCCGAAGAACAACTTGGCTGGTGTGCCGAAACTATTGAGCCTGTGTTTTAGAGTCCATGCTCCGCATCAAGAGAAGACACCACCATGAGAAACCTGTGCACATCAACTAGAGAGTTGTCTAGTTGTCCTGTCTTGCGGCAACTAGAGAAAAGCCCGCGCAGCACCGAAGACCCAGAACAGCCAAAAATAAAATTAATTAGTTAATTAATTTAAAAATTTTTAATATAAAAGTATATGAGACATATCCATGACAAGTCCTGAACTCTTGGTCATCAATAATACAGACAGTAATACTTGGCAATCACATCAACAATGTCCTCATCAACATTTCTGTTCTCTTGCCCTGTTAGCCTGACCTGTTTCCCTATAGTAGTACTTCCAAACTCTTCCAGGTTCTTTGAGCCCCCTATCCTAACCCTAGCCCATTAATGAAAGAGTGAAAGTTAATGAAAGCCCCCAAATGAAAGAGTCATCTACAAGGTCCATGCCTTTCACCTTTCCAGTTTTATTTCCACTCATCTTCTCCACTTGATTCTTGTCCAAAAAGAAAAGTACGCTACTCCTTTCTACACCCAATCACTCCTGCATTTTGATCCCATCCTCATTTTCCTCTTCTAGGATGTTTCATCAGTTATTGAATTTTTTTCCACCCAAGCCATCAATCAATAACCAGGCTTCCCTCAACTCCACCTACTTCTCAAACCACTACCCTGCGTGCCCTTTCATTCACCACCAAGTCTATTTGTGGTCCTCGGGCCCTCAGCTGCCTCAACTCCCATTCATTTCTCACTGCCTGTAATTTAGTTCCCAGTCCGACTCCTATATTGAAGTTTCCCTAGCAAAAGTAAAAAAATTCCTATTTGTCAAACCCAGTCTTCAGTTCTCATCCAACTCTCCTTTCTGGAGTTACAGCACGGCTGTGAGGCAATACCAAGTGGAATTAATAGCAGGAATCCTGGAGTCAGTGGTCTGGGTGCAGCCAGTTTCCACGTGGTTACAAACTGTTTGACCTTGAGTTCAAGTATTCAACTTATCTGCACATCAATTTCCTCATCCCTAAAATGGAGAATGTGCTAATAGTAGCTCCTAGCATTTAAGGCTTATTAGCTAGCTTAGTCGATGAGGAGGTGCAATCTGAGATAGTGAAAAGCCAGATTGGGAGTCAGGGGAACAGGGATTTAATCCCAACTCTAGAATCTTTGTAATAACAAGATCTCTGGGTCTCATTTTTTAAATAAACTGGGTGATCGTGAAAGTGCTTTCTGGCCCTAAACACTTCTATGAGACATTAAACAGTTTGGCAATAATTTGAGAAAATGTACAAAGGAGTACTACATGAACAACACATGTAACAAGGGATTCAGGGAAAGGGAAAAGTACTGTGAGCAAGATAGTTGAAGGTTAAATGGGCAAAACTTCAGTGGACCCCAAGAGACAGGGAAGATTTTGATCCATGTAAAAGAGGGGGGAAAGTTCTGAGTTTGAGAAGCAAAACAAAGGTATGCAGTGATTTTAGGCACACCAAGAAGACCTTCCTGTGAAAAATAGCTTCCCCATGACTTGTCTGTGTGTCTGTGTGTCTGTGTGTGTGCGCTCAATTGCCCAGTCATATCCGACTCAGTGATAAGTTCTGAATGTTAATGGTTAATGGTCTGAAGTTATTGTTAAACCACAAATAAACTGTTGTTTATAACTGATAAAAGTGAATGTGACCTATATCCTGCAGCCACTTAAGGCAACTTGCAGAAGAATAATTAATAAAGGATGTACACCAAGATAGGCTTCCCAGGTGGCACTAGCAGTAAACCCATCAGCCAATGGAGGAGACACAGGAGAGCCGGTTCGAACTCTGCATTGGGAAGATCCCCTGGAGGGGGGCATGGCAACCCACTCCAGTATTCTTGCCTATTCTTGTCCATGAGAGAATCCCATGGAAAGTGGAGCCTGACGCGCTACAGTTCATGGGGTTGCACAGAGTCAGACATGACTGAAGCAACTTAGCACGCACGTACACCAACATATGAGTGGTGGTTGTCTCCAGACAGCGGTTGCAACTGACTTTTATTATGCTTATCTGTATTTTCTAAAATGGACATGAGGGACCACCCTGGTGACACAGTGGCTAAGACTCTGTGCTCCCAATGCAGGGTTAGATCCCTGGTCAGGGAACTAGTTCCCACGCGCCACAATTAAAGGTCCCGTGTGTGCTTTGTTGCTCAGTCATGTCTGACTCTTTGGCATTCCATGGACTGCAGCCTGCCAGACTCTTCTGTCCAAGGGGATTCTCCAAGCAAGAATACTGGCGTGGGTTGCCATTTCCTTCTCCATAAAAATCCTGCATGCTGCAGCTAAAAGATCCCACATGCTTCAACAAAGATTGAATAATCTGCATGCTGAAACTAATACCTAATTCAGGCAAATAAATAAATTATTTAAAAGGAACATGAATTGTCATTTATAACCAATATGAACAAGAGCACATTTAAGTTTTTAAATGTAATTAAGGGGGTTGTGACATCTTAAACCAAATTAGCAAAGGAAGTGACTGCTTGGCAGATGATTGGGACTCAGTTGAAGTCACAGAGATGCCGGGGGACTGAAAGAATTGTTGCAAGTGGGGACAGTGAAGCATTGGCAACAGTCATTGCCTAGAGCCTAATTTGCCCCTGCAACAGTATATTGTAACCTCTTAAAGCCTATTTTATTTTTTTTACACCCACTTTTATTTCTAATACCCAAAAATATTCAACAATTTTATTAATTACAAAAGATCTCTGGGAATTCCCTGGTGGTCCAGTGGTTAGGACTCTGCACTTTCAGTGCAGGGGCCCAGGGTTCAATTCCTGGTCAGGGAACTAAGATCTCACAGGCTATGCAACACAGCCAAAAAAAAAAAATCTCTTTTTAATTACTGATACATAAAGGGTATTACAGCTGCTCAACATTTTTCGGTGCTTTTTCAGTGACAAATTATTCCTCACCTCAGTCCTTATTCTCAGATTTATGATTACCTTGGAGCAGTTAATGGAGTTCTGAAGAGTGAAGTTTTGGGCAAGACAACTCATAAGAATAAGCATGATAGGGATCATTTTTGTATATGTTAAGCTGTATTCTTAGTTCATTCTCTCCTATAAATCAGATTTTCTGCAGCCTTTCCACCATTATACCCTCAGAGAAGGGGAAAAAGCAACTCCATAGAAAGGAGGGAATGACTTAGAAACATTTCCTCCCAGTCAACAGGGGAATTAAACTTTCCAGTAAATGGTGACTTCAAAATAAGAGACATAAGCAGAGACAAGTGTGGCCTGGTTCCTTTGCCTTGGGCCTAAATCTCAAAGTAAGAGGTCGATAGGTAAAAGCCGAGGGAAAAGTCCAAAGCTGAGGGGTTCCTGCCCCCACTTCCTATTGGGGCTTCAAGAAGAAACCTCATCCCAGAATAATTTCCTCATCAGTACAGAAGAGTCTCATGGGGGAGGGGGGAGGGGAAATGGTATGATTAGAAAGAGATCTGTGGGAATTCCCTGGCAGTCCAATTGTTAGGACTCTGCACTTCCACTGCAGGGGGCCCAGGTTCGATCCCTGGCTGGGGGGCTAAGATCCCACATGCCATGTGGCACAGCCAAAAGTAGAAAGAGAAAAAGAAGACAAATATCTGTGGTAGCACCCCAAAGTCTTTCTCAGCTCCCTTATGAATAGAAAGGATCCAGAAATTCCCCGGTTTCCCATGGAGGGCTTCCGGATGAATTTCCATGGAGGTTGCCAGGGTAGCAGTGGAAAGATCCTGAGACCAAGGACCGCAGAACAAACCACCCAGTCTGGGAATAAATAAGAATCCCAACAGACCTCAGGAGCATGTGTGGTGTCAGCAAGAGATGAGGTGAGTCAGGACATCTAAAGAACAGCCATGAAGGCCCGACCAGACTGAGGGAGAGGCCCAGGCTCATCAGAAGCTGATATCAACAGGTGGTCAGTGACCTGCAGAGGTGACACTGATGTACAGAAAGGAGGGAACACAAAGGCCTAAGCCTCTGCACAGACCTAGAGGTCACTCAACACCAGTGATGCTCTAATAAATTAAATATTTAACAACAGACTCTCCAGAGAGGAAAAGCCCTGGTTTGTGGTATTTAGAGATGTCCTTGTAAAGACTGCCACCAAGGAAGATTTCATCTTTGCACCATTGAACATTAGTTGGGAAGAGATGAGGTTCATAGAAGCATACAATTTTATAGTATTTCCACTTACAGATACAATTGATAGAACTTCAATAGCATAGATAACATTAAAATATAGTCAAAAATTAGGAAGTGGTGAATTCTGAGTATTACTTTTCTTGTCAGTATTATTTCTTTCATTGTAAGTTTGTGCAACTTAGCTGTTACTGAATGTTGTATTTAAAAACTGACTTGCAAAATTCCCCAAAATTAAATAATCAGTTCTGGTAAGCTGATGTAAGTCAACTAGAGTGTGCCACTGCTTAAGAAACCCAACCCATTTTTTCCAGATATCATCTTGGAGAGACATACGGGTAGAGGAAGAAAAATCAAACCACTGGGGCATCTAGCCCAAATAAATTAAATTATCATTGATTAATAAGTGTCAGTATCTACTATCTCCTCCACCACCATCATTTCCAACCTGAAAGCTGGGGAAGAAGATGAAATCAGTTATAAAAAATTAAATAAACTGTATTTTCTTTTCATATCTCCATTTAAGTGTGTGTCAATTAAAAATTTTGCACCCAATGAAAAGATGCTCAGCATCACTCATAACCAGAGAAATGCAAATCAAAACCACAGTGAGGTACCATCTCACACCAGTCAGAATGGCTGTTATCCAAAAGTCTACAAGCAATAAATGCTGGAGAGGGTGTGGAGAGAAGGGAACCCTCTTACACTGTTGGTGGGAATGCAAACTAGTACAGCCGCTATGGAGAACAGTGTGGAGATTCCTCAAAAAACTGGAAATAGAACTGCCATATGATCCAGCAATCCCACTGCTGGGCATACACACCGAGAAAACCAGAATTGAAAGAGACACGTGTACCCCAGTGTTCATCGCAGCACTGTTTATAATAGCCAGGACATGGAAGCAACCTAGATGTCCATCAGGAGACGAATGAATAAGAAAGCTGTGGTACATGTACACAATGGAATATTACTCAGTCATTAAAAAGAATGCATTGAACCTGTTCTAATGAGGTGGGTGAAACTGGAGCCTATTATACAGAGTGAAGTAGGCCAGAAAGAAAAACACCAATACAGTAAACTAACGCATATATATGGAATTTAGAAAGATGGTAATGATGACCCTATATGTGAGACAGCAAAAGGGACACAGATGTATAGAACAGTCTTTTGGACTCTGTGGGAGAAGGCAAGGGTCGGATGATTTGAGAGAACAGCATTGAAACATGTATATTATCATATGTGAAATAGACTGCCAGTCCAGATTCAGTGCATGAGACAGGGTGCTCAGGGCCAGTGCACTGGGATGACCCTGAGGGATGGGAGGGGGAGGGAGGTGAGAGGGGTTCAGGATGGGAAGACACCCATGGCTGATTCATGTCAATGTATGGCTAAACCACTACAATATTGCAAAGTAATTAGCCTCCAATTAAAATAAATTAATCTTAAAAAATTTGTACCCAGTAATAGAAGGCAATGACAGTAGCTTATGTGGGTGTAGGTTAATCATTCTCACATAACAGAGTCAGGCCTGCTTGTACTCCATGGTCACAAAATAGCTGCACCAGGTCCAAGCAATATACTTTCAGTCAAGTCAAGATGAAGGGGCAAAAAAGCCCAGCAATTTCTGCACTCTTTTATCAGAAACACAAAAATTTCCCCCAGAATCTGCCTTCTCTTGCCCCTCCCCACTCACTTCCTCTCAGTGGACTTCTGTTACTCAACCTTGCTGTTCTGAACTAGGTTATCAGCCACCTCTACCTGCAAAGCAGACTGAGGAAGATATCTTAATTAGCCTAGACCAGTCATGATCCACTGCCCGGGGCTGGGCATGCTGCTGTCAATAAGGAAAAAATCAGGGTTCTGTTAATAAGGAAAAGAGGGTAATGGAGAACAGGCAAGCTGAAAGCAAGTGGGGCACAACATTAGTCAGTATTTCTAACCCCAATACACACAGCAAAGTGGAAGAACAATTTTAAAGGGGAAGGAGCCAAGATGTGGCATTTTTCCCCCAGAGTTTAAGATGGAAATGCAGGAAGAGCCTGGCAGTATGGCGAACATCTAATCAGAGACTGTGAAATGTGAAAGTAATAATAGCTCAGTTGTGTCCAACTCTTTGTGACTCATACTCCTGTCTCTGTGGAATTCTCCAGGCAAGAACACTGGAGTGGGTTGCCATTTCCTTCTCCAGGGGATCTTCCCGACCCAGGGATCAAACCTGGGTCTCCTGCATTGCAGGCAGATTCTTAACCATCTGAGCCATCAGGGAATCAGAGGTTATTAGGGGTGCAAACAAAAGGGAGGCTTGGAGGGTTTAGCTGCCCAAGCACTGGTCCCCCTCAGATTCCTAGAGGAAAACCACTTCCTTTTAGCAAGAAATGGGGTAAAGACAATGAAGTTCAATGTTAAAGAGGCTTCCCCATCAGGGAGAGTAGGAATAATAGACTCTTGTTGCTTAATAGTTTAGGATGCTCAGAGTTTTTACCAAGCAGTGCCTTCTACGGACCTGAGTCCCACTTGTTCTCTGCTGAGTACAGACTTCAGGCGTCACTCACAAAGCTGGGGAGAGCAGCAGGACTGAGAAGGAAAGTGAAAAGATCCTTCCTTCCCTGCTTCTGATGAACCTCTAGACTCACAAAGGTTAATTGCTCAAATGGTTGGGGCTTATTCCTTGGGAAAGGAGCTAAAGACTAAACATCTGTGGGTGCTGAGTCACACAGCCCATCAGCAAATGAAGCCCGCCCTACTGTGACTGGCTGCATGACCATCATTGGCCAACTGCAGGAATCATACTAGATCCAGGAAAAAAGCAAGTCACAGATACTCAGGCCAGGGTCTAGAGCAGGTGAAAGATTAACTCCTAAGTTAAATTAAAAGTTCCACACTTTCTGATACAAAATGGAGGCCGTTTAGTTGAACAAACTGAACAAATGCAACAAATTTCAAGCAAAAAAGATCTGAGATTCATCAGGTCACACTGCAAAAATTACACACGTGCATTAAGTTCCTTCTTCTAGAGCAGCATAGCCAATGCTTTCCCCTCTCATATAGTATTAACTTGTTCAAAGAACACACATACAACAGCATTTTGAATTTTCCGTGTTTCTCAAAGTTCTCTCCCTGAAATCTGTATTTGCGGGAAGAAGAAAAAAAGTTGCTGCCTCTTTAAACAAGTACTCAGACCTGAAAATGTTAACTAATTTCATTTTCTTGATAAAGTGTGTCTGTGATCAGAACTGAGTCATACCAAAAATACTTCGACAAGATTTGACCTTTTACTTAAACCCCACATTGAGATAATCTTCTTAAAATCGTTATCAATAAGACCTTTGTTTTTAAAAGCACATTTAAAATAAATCACTTTTTTAAAGGAGAAAACTGTGTTCAATTAAGTTCTTTACAGGCAATCAGCTTGAAAGTTATGTTTGCTCTTTTATTTTCTTTATATATAAATTATGCCCAAGAGTGCCATGATAATCGTACTACACAAACTATGCTTTACCTTTGTATTTACTTCTTGTCAAAATAAACTCTACAGATTAATTTGTTTTTAGAGTGCTTTATGACCAGCAAGCCCCAGGGTGAAAACAATGCAAGCCACCACCATTTTTTACTGTGAATGAGCAAAATCAAGTCCAATTATATGAGCATAATTAATTCTTAATTCCTTCTGACAAAGAGTTTTCTTGCAGTGAAAATTTTTATTCAACTATAACAATGTTTCATTATTTAGAAAACTTTGGAAGACAGACTTTTTTGCTTGAGTCCCTGAGAAAAGTAACATTGTGATACCTAAATAAGGCTAATTGCTAGGATTGGTTTCCTGTATGTTTTAGTCACCTAATTCTTTTGTCATCAAACTCCTATTGCTCCTCAAAATGCTGGGAACTTACTAGATGGATATATAATCTAAAAATTATCCATTCCAAAATAGATATTTCTCAAATTTCCTAATTTTCTCCCTTTGGGTTAGCCCTCTACCCCATCCATGTTAAAGGCTGCTTATTAGTGGCAGATTTTATATTTCCCTTAGTGATTTACTATTAATGTTCTAGAGGAGTAAAATTATGACCTGAGCAAGCACAAGTTTGGAAAAGAAAATAATCTAGGGATGAAATAATTATATTTACTTATTTTATATATAAATTTAATCCAAATCTGTGTGTGTGTGTGCGCGCGCGCAACTCTTTGTGATCCCATGTACTGTATTCCACTAGGCTCTTCTGCCCATGGAATTTTCCAGGCAAGCACACTGGAGTGGGTTGCCATTTTCTTCTCCAGGGGAATCTTCCTGACCCAGGGATTGAACCTGTGTCTGCTGCATTAGCAAGCAGATTCTTCCACACGCCACCTGGGAAGCGCCTCAAAAACAAAAAAGCACTCTAAAAACAAATTAATTTGTATAGTTTATTTTGACAAGATGTAAATACGAAGTGAATATAATGCCTCCACTCCAGTATTCTTACCTGGAGAATTCCATGGGCAGAGGAGCCTGGCAGGATACAGCTCATGGGGTCGCAAAGAGATGGACAACACTGAGCAACTAACACTGTCAATCCAAATCACTATAAAATGATTCTGCTTCTAAAGTTACTTCTTAAGTTAGCTATGGGGTTAAGCGCAGGACTTTTTGAAAATTGGACATTATCAGATATTTCTTGGATTTCTCCTCCTTTACCCCTCCCACCATGGCCTACATAAGGAAGCACAGGGTGAGGCCCCAGAGTCCAGAATGCAGCTGGAAGAGGTGTTTATTTCAAAATGAGAATTAGAGAAGAGTCAAGAAGAGAAAGAAGCTGAAAATATCATCAACCGAAAGGGGCAAGCACAGAGCTAGAAATAAAAGACAATGGTCAAGTTTGAGACTGGATGAGTACAAAGAACAGCCCAGGAGATCTGAAGGGATGAGGCGCACTTGTACCAGCCACAAACCACACGGAGGAAGGGACATGGGTGAGAAAGGGATTGGGTGTGACCAAGCAGTCTGGTTGGAAGGCACAAAGGGCAGCAATAAGAATGAACACGGACGTCCAGTAAAGCCAACATTTCTCGTGAGTCTTTCTTTTGGGCCAGTTGAAAGTGAAAGTCGCTCAGTCAGGTCCAGCTCTTTGTAACCCCATGGACTATACAGCCCATGGAATTCTCCAGGCCAGAATACTGGAGCAGGTGGCCATTCCCTTTCCAGAGGCTCTTCCCAACCCAGGGATCAAACCCAGGTCTCCCACATTGCAGGCGGATTCTTTACCAGCTGAGCCACCAGGAAAGCCCACTGGCCAGCTACTGGTCCAAAGATCTCTGAGATTTACCACAAAAATAACAACATTACAGCATATTTAGACTCCCAGTTAATTGGATTAAGAAAGTTAGGAGCTATATTTCCACCCCTATTTTAAAGCCACCTCTGAAAGAAAGAGCCCCACACCCAGAAAGCCTGTCCCACCCGAAAGGTATTTCCCTGCACTGTGGCCCAAATAACTCCACCAGTCTGTTGACAGACTTGTCTCTTAGTCAAATTCTCAGATGAAGAAAGCTGACAATATAAAACCCAAAAGGCATCATACTGAGGTGAGTCAGCTTAAGCAGGCTTCTCTGAGATAACACAAGTTAGATGAATCAAATGGGGAAAAAACCACAGGCTTTCTTTAAGCTATCATTCAGGCAGAAATTCTGGTCTAACTGTTCCTGTTGAGGTAGGTAAACCATTTAGAGACTTTATGGAGTGGATATAGCACCTTCTATGGTGAAAAAGAACATCATCTTTTCATAGCACAGAGAAAGAACTATCTTATTTCCTGATGTCAAAGGCAGCAATATAAAGCATATACCCTAAATTGTTAAATGGAGTGGAAGAAAAGATGTCTCTGGATTAATATAACCCTTTGAGAAAAACACGTGCGATAAATAATTTTATTACAGCTTTCCCATGCCTTTCCTTTTACTGAACTCTAAAAACACAATCATATCCATCAAGGGATATCCATACATGAAAGTGTGAAAGTTGCTCAATCGTTTCCAGCTCTTTGCAACCCCATGTACTGCCTGTCAGGCTCCTCTGTTGCATGGGATTCTACAGGCAAGAATACTGGATGGTATTGTCATGCTCTTCTCCAGGGGATCTTCATGACCCAGGGACCAAAACTAGGTCTCTGCATTGTAGGCATACTCTTTACCATCTGAGCCCCATCCATGTACTTGAATGGAAATTGCATTGTAAATTATATACTCCTACAATCTTGTAAATACTATTATGGATAAATTTATGTCAACTCGACTCGGCTCCAGAGTACCCAGATATTTGATCAAACGTTATTCTGAGTGTGTTTGTAAAGGTGTTTGTGGATGAGATTAACCTTTGAACGGACAGCCTGAGTAAAGCAGATTGCACTCACTACTGTGGGTGGGCCCCATCCAATCAGTTGAAGGCCAGAATAGAACAAAAGGGATGAGTAGGACAGAATTTCCTCTGCCTGACTGCCTACAAGCTGAGATATCAATTTTCTCCTCTCTCCAGACTTGAACTGAAACATCATCTCAAGCCTGCCAGCCTTCAGACTAAAACTACATTATCAGCTCTCCTGGGTCTTCAGTTTCCACACCCATCCTGAAGATCTTGGAATTTGTAAGCCTCTACAGTCACATGAGCCAAATATATATATATATATATATATATATATATTATACACACACATCCTGTTTCTTTGGAGAACCCTAATACAGATGCTTCTATACATTTTATAGCAAACTTGTATAAAAAATAAAGATATATCAAGTAGCCTTAGCCGTTTTCCTCTCCCCTGGGCCCCTAGCCATATATTCTGCCCTGGCAGTGACTCAAAGAATGATTGGGAGTAGAAGTCACACCCAGACCTAAAAGGCACTATTAGCCACTGCCCCCACCACCACCATTGTATTTAGAGCTGCCACATTCAGTCAGACCCATTTACATCTAAACCTACCACTTCATGGGCTTCCCTGGTGGCACAGTGGTAAAGAATCCTCCTGCACCCGGGGCGAATTCATGTCAATGTATGGCAAAACCAACCAATATAATATTGTACAATAATTTGCCTCCAATAAAAAGTAAATTAATTACTAAAAAAAAAAAAAAAAAGAATCCTCCTGCAATGCAGGAGACACAGGTGATGCAGGTTCAGTCCCTGGGTCAGGAAGATCCCCTGGAGGAGGGCATGGCAACCCACTCCAGTATTCTTGCCTGGAGAATCCCATGGACAGAGGAGCCTGGAGGGCTGCAGTCCATGGGGTCTCAAAGTCAGGCATACTGAAGCGACTGAGCATGCAAGCACACTACCACTTCATATGACCTTTGGGAGGCAGGCTGTTTTAAACAATATAACTTCTAAAGAGAGAATAAGAGAGGAAGTGAGGAGTGCTGCTTTGGGCCCAGCTGTCTGGTATACACTCTAACTAGAACTGTACACCTCCCCTTGTAGCGGCCCCACTGATTTAATGAAAGAGTGAAGGCAGGTTGATCTGGTTTGCAGGGTCTTAGAAGACTTGACTGAACACATTATATCAACTTAAGAATAAGCAATGTGTCTCAAGCCAAGATCAAAGAGTAAATAAGAGCAAAACATTCAAAATGATATGAAATTTTCATTCACCAGAATTCTGGGGCAAGGGTGGCTTATGTTCACAAGGAAACCCACCGGAGCTAGAGAGTACACATTCTAGAGGAAATGAGTGTGTGTTGTGGGAGAGCACACCCAAAAGTGCACTCCACATGAAACAAGAGAGATGCTCACCGTTGTCCTGAGTGAGAAGCTGGGGGGAAGGAAGAGTGCAAAAGGAAAGTTTAGGAGACTTTCTGTATGACTTCACTACATGAAATTGCTATACTGAGACATTTTAAAAATAAACCTTAAGGTAAATATTTACATTATCGTTCAAGGTTTCTTAAGTTACCTTTTGTTGAAAGTTGTACTTACAAGAGATTAGAGCCATACAAGGAAGCCTGGCTTTATGTGAGTTTCATTTAGACAAAGTCCATCTTCAGATTTCAGTGTATTTCCCAAGCCCCTGTCAGGGAAGACCTTTCCTTTTATTATAACAACTGATGATCCATGATAAAGAGAACATGGAAAGATGGAACTCTGGTGAAATCTTAGCTTATTTTTATGACTTTTAGTATATTGGGGCATAAGCATTCATCAATCAACTCTAAAAAAGCAACTTGGAGCTCGTCCGATATTTTGACTCTGGGCATGGCTCTAAGTTTCCTCCCTAATGTCCCAGATCAGCAGGAAGGTTCTATAGACTCTATACAGCACATGGAGAGAAGGCAACAAATACCAGCTCCAACTATATTCTCATCACCTAGGAAGACTAGAAAATATTTTACATTACAAAGGGAACACAGGGGCTTCCCTGGTAGTTCAGTGGTAAAGAATCTGCCTGCCAATGCAGGAGACACAGGTTTGATCCCTGATTCGGGAAGATCCCACGTGCCATGGAGCAACAAAGACCAAACACCACAACTCCTGAACCCGCACTCTAGAGCCCAGGAGCCACAGCTACTGAGCCCTTGTGCTGCAACTGCATGGCACGAGGAACCTCCAGGAAGCTTGCAGCCCTAGAGCTCGTGCTCATCAACTAGAGAAGCCATCGCAATGAGAAGCCCATTCACTGCAACTAGAGAGTAGCCCCTGCTCACCACAGCTACAGAAAAGCCTGTGCACAGCCAAAAAATAAATAAATAAAAATTATTATAAAAAATAAGAAATACAGCATGTCACCAGTCTGAATTATGTCACAAAAGGCACCAGAAAGAGAAACCAAACATTACTATAGTGTAATTCTTAGGGGACAGATTCTAAAATCAGCACTTAGGGTTAAAATTACATAGGATTAAAATGACCCAATAAAATCCCTAAGGAGGGCACCATGTAGGAGACACACAGTCCCTCAGTTCAGGCCAACACGTCCGGATTTTCCTCCAAAGGTAAAACAGATGACCATGGCTTTGGTTAAAATCAGAGACCTGGCTTCTGTTTAGAGACTGTCTGGTAACAACAATATGTTATATCAATCAATATCAAAACCCCACTCAACAGGAGGAAAAGTTCATAGCACGAGCAGCACACGGGAACTAAGACAACCAAGGGAAGGGCAGGCTGTTTTCTATCATCTCCTGCATGTCCCCAGGCAAGCACTCACTGCATGGAGTAGGGAGCAAAATTTTTTAAGTATAATTGTATTTATTTAAGCTAAACATACAGCTGATATGATTCCAATCTTTCAGAAGAGAAAACACAGTGGGGAAGAAGACACATCAAAGTAAACTTGACCCTAATCAAAGCATTGAATTTGACCCTACAACTGAAGAGTCAGTGTCACTCACACTAAGTTTGCATGAATGTTTAGTCTCACCAGCAAATACACTTTTTTGAAATCCTAAAGATTCTAAAGTTTCTTTGAATTCTCAGAATTATCCTGAAGATGGAGAAAAGAGAAACCACCTCCAGAGTAGACACTGGCCCAGAAGAGTTTAAGAGAGGTCACACTCTGTTTTCCACTAACTTAACAGAGAGTTGTGGCCCCATGAAAACCAGAAGTGACACAACATGACAAACAGAAAGCATGTTCTAAAAAGCTGAGAAGCAACAGGAGAACACTTCCCAGTCCCAGAGTCACCGGCATGCAATTCATCCAAAGATTGCTGAAATAAGAGGTACTGTGAACACAGCTGATTTTAAACCCCGTAGGTTACAAAGAATGAGAAGCCCATCTCGGATATTCTTCTACGAAAGCCCTGTGACCACTGATGACCATCCCACCTACCCAAGCATCTGGACAGGAAAGGCCAAGGTAGAGGCAGGTGTCTATGTCTGCATTTGAGAGAAGCTGCATAAGGATCTGATTCTTTTTTAAGTTATACTAATAATTTAATAATAATCATCATCATTATTACAATTCAGTTCAGTTCAGTTCAGCCGCTCAGTTGTGTCCTACTCTTTGCAACCCCATGACTCACAGCACGCCAGGCCTCCCTGTCCATCACCAACTCCCAGAGTTCACTCAAACTCATGTCCATCGAGTTGGCGATGCCATCCAGCCATCTCATTCTCTGTCATCCCCTTCTCCTCTTGCCCCCAATCCCTCCCAGCATCAGAGTCTTTTCCAGTGACTCAACTCTTCGCATGAGGCGGCCAAAGTCTTGGAGTTTCAGCTTTAGCATCAGTCCTTCCAATGAACACCCAGGACTGATCTCCTTTATAATTACCACTAATTATCTCTTTATTCCCAGTGTCCAGCACAAAGCCCAGTATGCAGTAGACTCAATCAATCAAATAGAACTGTGGTTAACACATTAACTATGATTCATCTAGAACTCTGCTGTCCAGTACAATAGCAACCGGTTATATGTGGCTATTGAGCACTTAAGACTGTGTCTGCTGCTGCTGCTGCTAAATCACTTCAGTCGTGCCCGATTCTGTGCAACCCCATAGACGGCAGCCCAAATTAAAATGTTCTATAAGTTTAAAATACTCATCTGAGGTTGAAGACTTGGTATAGAAAACAGAAAGCAAAATATCTCATAAATAATATTTTATATTGATTATGTGTTGAAATGATATTATTTTGAATCTTTCAGGCTAAATAAAATATATTCTTAAAAATAATTTTGCCAGTTTATTTTCACTTTTCAAAACAAGATTGCAGTAGAACTACCATATAATCCAGCAATTTCACCTTTGTGTACTTACCCTAAGAAAACAAAAACACTAATTGAGAAAGTTATAGGAATTTCCAATGGTTGTCCAGTGGTTAGGACTTTGTTTTCACTGCCAAGGGCCCAGGTTCAATCCTAGCGGATCTGATTCTGAAGTATCCTCATTTTCAGTTCAGTTCAGTTCAGTCACTCAGTCGTGTCCGACTTTTTGCAACCCCATGAATCACAGCACGCCAGGCCTCCCTGTCATTTTACGTCCTTTAATTACCATCAGTCAAGTCCAGCCTAAGAATTCAATTCCTAAACCAGTCCTTGTCTTTTCCACTGGGTTAGAGAAGAAAAGGCGGGGCGACAATGGGACAGCAGTGATGAGGGCCCACGGGATGAAGAGTGAGGGTCTGAGAAGATAAACAGAAATGGAGGCTGCTGCCAGAGGGACTGAACTAGCAGCAGCATGACTGTCGGCCTCGGCTGACCCAAGCTATTCATGCAACAAACGCTGACTGAGCATCTACTGTGTGCACAGTACCCTGCCGTGCATTTCTTATGTCTGCCTGTCTTAAGAGGGGATTGTTTTCAGTGTCTACTGGGTAAGGAAGCAATGACTTTTCCTCTCCCTAGGCAGGTCACAGTTCTCACCCCACCTTTATGCAGTCAGGCTCCTGACCCCAGAGGCAATGAAAAGAAGCCAGACAGAGCTGTAAGCCAGGGGAATTGCCTCAAATATGGTCAGAGCTTCCAAATCAAAGCAGGGACTGGGTTCACGCAGTGTTCAGTGGTAAAACAACGCTTCATTTTCACTGCAGATCCCTGGAGGAACATATTTAGCACAGAAATCTGAGAACACTTGGATTATTCACTAGAACTCTAAAAGGGAAGCCAATGAGGGTAATTTACAGTATTACAAGAGATTTTCAAGTTCAGAGATCAAGGATGGAGTCTAGAAGATTGCAACACAAGTTAACATAAAGCAAGGGTTGTATGTGGTGAGGCTGACAGAGGATACACTTCATCTTCTGAGGGAAGAAAGATGCCTGCAATCCAGTTGCCATTTCTCAAAAAGACTATTTCCTGCCTGCAGTTCAAGAATTGAAGAAACCGTTGTTCCTAAGCCACAGAATTCATCTTTTCCTTGATCTAGCAAAAATGTGCCCATCTGTGACAATGAACTTTTGGGTAATTAGAAAATAAGATCAAAGACAAGGAAATCCCAGCCACTGTCTTCTGAAAGCTCTCCTCAAGGCTGAGCCCACCGTCCTTGTTCTCCTTGACACTGTTTATTGATTTTTCTTTCTTTCCTGTTAAAAACTATAATTATTAAAAGAAAAAGTAGCAGTGAGCATTGATAAGCTATTGTCCCGATGTACTTGTACCTGCATGAGACAAAGCTGAAAGTAGATAATTTAAAAAACATTATTGACTGCTGCTGCTGCTGCTAAGTCGCTTCAGTCGTGTCTGACTCTACGCGACCCCATAGACGGCAGCCCACCAGGCTCCGCCGTCCCTGGGATTCTCCAGGCAAGAACACTGGAGTGGGTTGCCATTTCCTTCTCCTAGAGATAAATTAATATGTCTTTTGCTACCTAAACATTTTTGACCAGAGATATATCAATATGTTTTTAGAGAGTGATATAATTAACATCACCATGAGCAGTTGTTAGAGTTTAAAATTGATCCAATATTCATTATACAATCTATTTTGTCATTATCATTTACATTTTGCTCCATTAGGTTTTTATTCCAACCTTGCATATTTTATAAACATAAAATTTTCAAAAATGACGCACCACAAAATTTTGAGGAAAGAAGACTTTCTCTGTGAATTTTATGCAGATACTTTCTCTGCTTGACATATATACTAGTGTCTCAGAAGATGATAGTTCTTAAGAATATAGTTCTGATTCAGATAATATGAATACTAGGCCAACAAAAAGATTAAAAAAGAAAACCTTAGTGACTGATTCTGATACACAAAGTGAAAATGAAACTCACAGTGTTGGAGGATGCTCCTTTGCTTCTATAGAAGAGTGGATTGAGACAATATTTCACAAAAATTAGAAAATTTTACAGGTATGTCAGGTGTAACCATTGTATGTAATAACCCTCAAAGTGTTGGGCTTCCAGGTGGTGCTAGTAGTAAAGAACCCGCCTGCTAATGCAGGCGACATAAGAGACATGGGTTTGATCCTGAATCAGGAAGATCCCCTGGGGGAGGGCATGGCAACCCACTCAGGTATTCTTGCCTGGAGAGGAGGACAGAGGAGCCTGGGGGCAGGGGGTGTTACAATTCATAGGGTCACAAAGAGTTGGACCCAACTGAAGCAACTTAGCACACACACACACAACTCGTAAAGTGTTAGTGAAATAATAGAATTAATTTTTGGCCAGCCAAAATAAAAATCACTGGCCACAGGCATTAGTGTCTGCAAAAATCCCCCAGTCAGTAATGAGTTAAAAGTTCCTAGACAAGGACTGCAAGAAAGGGACAATAGAAAGCAGAATCCAACTCCTTTCTTACCTCAGTAAATGTTTTGTTCCAAAACCATCCCTCTCAATTAGTCTGGTTATTTATCTCATTAAATGAAGCAATAAGCCACAGTAAAACCATCAAGCACAGCATAAAATAACTTATCAGTATTATTATTCCATGGCCTTGAATCTAAAGAGGAAGAATAACTTAATGGTACTAACATGGAGAAACAAAGAACTGCCAGCTGTCTAAATCGAACCTATAGTTTATTTATCATTTGATTACAGCAGAGGAAAAAGACATCCTAAGCCCAGTCCAAAAGCCTAAAACAGAGTTTGAGGTAAAGAGAAAAGGAGTTTTGGAATAAAAGATGAGAAGATTCCAACCCCTTAAATATGGATTTCCATGGAAAAGACAAAGGGAATATAAAATCAGAGCAGCCGGCATCGAACTGGGAAGGACTGGGAAGTAGGGACGAAGCATCCACTGTGAGAACTGCTGAGGAATTTCTGAGAGACACACATCCAAGGCGCAAGATCTGCACCCTGACTCCCACCCTAGCACACAACTCCTTCCACACACACATACAGAAGTAAGCAGAGGAGACCCTGGCAGAACGCCATGAGCACATCCTTGAGGAGGGCCAGGGCAGCCAGAGGGCGGGCAGACACATGAAGCAAGTCTGCCTCAGAGGCGGCCGGGGCGCTTGGTGGAGTGGAGGTCCTGGCAAACATGGTCGGTATGAAAAAATTTCCTCTGCCCAGAGATAACGTGGCCAGTTGTGACAGCCTAAGACCCTGCCTCTTCGTCACCCTCCACCCTTGGATGCTGGGTCTCTGTGTAAATTTACAACAAAGGTTGTAAATTTTGTCCAACAAAGGTTTCCTGTTCCTACTATTTGAATAGGAAGGATTTGTGCATCTGAACCGGAAGGAAATTCACCAATTCTGTGCAATTCTACTATACACAAATTCTCCAATTTCTGACAGATCCCTCCTCAGCTCTAACTTTATTATAAGCTAGTAAGCACGCACATACCATTGTCTATGTGTGTGTTACTTGCTCAGTCGTGTCCAACTCTTTTGCAACCCCATGGACTACAGCCTGCCTGGCTCTGTCCATGGAATTCTCCAGGCAAGAATACTGTAGTGGATTGCCATTCCCTTCTCCACACCATTGTCTATAAGAATAAACAAATAGGGACTTCCCTGGCAGTCCAGTGGTTATGACCTCTCCTTCCAATGCAGGGGGTACAGGTTGGATCCTTGGTCGGGGAGCTAAGACCCCACATGCCTCGAGGTCAGAAAACCAAAACATAAAGCAGAAGCAGTAGTGTAACAAATTTAATGAAGATGTTAAAAATGGTCCACATTAAAAAATAATAATAACAGAATAAACACAGTAAAAGTCCTTCTAGCCAACCTGCCCTAAAGACTATATATTTAACAGGCATGAAAGTCCTATACATACAAAAGACATAGAGCTCTATGTCCTCAGGAAAACACACAGGCTGACACCACAGCATCTTTAGTTCCCACAAGCCTGCAGGTTTCTTCTCCTACCAATTGCATGGTAGGCTTTCCAAGGATCAGTTGGTAGTAAAGTGGTGCCATTTGTACTTACTATAATGATATAATTCAATTAAATATTTGTGAGCTGGTGAAATATGAGAAGAGAGTTACATTTGAAAAAGCAAATCAAGTTACTTTAAATAATCAATAAAGATGAGTTTCTAAGAAAATCTGCTCTTAAATTGGCTATGAGTGATACAACTATCAATGACAGAGAAGCAGCATAAAAATACATAAAAATACACTGCACTCATCACATCACAAGTATCTTCAAGTTCTTGCTCCTGTTTAAAGAAACTGAAACCAGAAATCATGTCATTTTGAGTATGATTTATGTAAAAGAGATGATATGAATAATTAGCAGGCCCATTTTCAAAAAAAATGCCTTGACCTTATACTAAAAGGTTGGCTAATTGAACGTATAGGGATATATTTTATTTTAAAAGATGCAGATGCATGATTTTCTAAAGTCAGTTCCATGAGGAGAGACACCAGGTCTATTTTGTTTACTGTTGCATTGACAGCACTTATCTCAGGGACCAACATATACTAAACATTCAAAAAATATTTGCTTCATAAATAAGTGTTGAAAATGAATATTCTACATCTAATATTCTATCTATAGGTCAGGACCCAGGTAGGGGAGAGCAGTGGATATAGGCTGTGAAAACTGCACCTGATTCTATCTGTAAGAAGGAATTCATTGAAGACATCTGAGCAGTTGAATAACACGACTGAAGTAAGGAGTAGGAAGATTAACCTATTTGCAATTAGTAGGATATGTTAAAACAATCTAAATGTCCTGTCCGTTGATGGATGAATGGATAAACAAAATGTAGTTATATACATAAAATATGTGTGTATATGCTCAGTCATGTCCAACTCTTTGTCACCCAGGACTATAGTCTGCCAGGCTCTTCTGCCCATGGAATTTTCCCGGCAAGAATACTGGAGTGGGTTACCATTTCCTTCTCCAATATACATACAATGGAATATTACTAAACCTTTATAAAGAAGGAAATTCTGACACATACTACAACATAGATGAACCTTGAAAACATTACACTAAGTCAAACAAGCCAGGCACAAAAGGAGAATGGATATACTAGGAGTTTGCATTTTTCCACATGACTGGAGCAAAACATTTGACATGTACAAGATTAGAGTTAGAGTGGTTATCAGAATAGGATGAGGAGACATGGCAACTCTGATAAAGAGTTTGGACTTGGCACTAGTGTTTGAATGAGTCTAACTAAAACGTTCACAGTCATTCATGGAGTTAGAAAAAAAGAGGAGAAACAGATGACAAGATGATCCAGGAGGCTGTTACATCGATGCATGGTCTAAAGCACCATTCCTGGTATTGGAAATAGAAAGGAAGGAAAGAACTTTTAACAAAGCAACACAAAGGAAGTATAAATGACTCGTTGATTTATAAACAAAGGGTTTAACAAAAAGAAAACGTCAAAGTTTTTAGCCTGGGACTGGAAAGGTGATGGTATCATTAAGAGAAAAGATAGGACCAACAGAAAGTGGTTTACAAATTAAAATGATTTCCCTCTTTACACGCAAAGTTGGAGGTGAGAAGAGAAAAAATAGCAAGATGGGGAAGTCCAGTAAGTAGTTAGAGATTTCAGTATGAGATTTAAGTAAGTGATACAAAAAAAGAGAGCTAGTTCAGTCTACCAAATGATGCTGAGGACATCATCCTCACCATGTAGTGGCTGGTGAATTAATAATGACCTTCAAGTAAATGACCTATACGGGTACAGCAAACATCCTGCCTGCTTTGCCAAAGACTGATCACTACCACAGAAACAAGCTATTAAAAAGGTTATGAAAAGACAACAATGCACACATCCTCTGGTCTAAAATCAAGCACATTCTGTTTAGATTATAATATGCCGAGATAATTTTTTGAAGGAATTGCTGTGCTGTGCAAGTCGTGTCCAACTCTTTGAAGGAAATAGCTATTTAGTTTCCTTTCTCTATCAATTTTGGCAGGGAATCTTTGCATTAAGCTTCTGGCATAGCAGAAAGAGAGAAATCCTTGTAGTCAGACTGACCTGGGTTCATTATCTCTGCCATGTACTGTCAGTGAGAAGCTAAAGCAAATGACTACCCCAAATCACCCCATCCAAATTCAGGTTCTCATCTGCATGTCCTGTCAGGGTTGGGGGTACTGTGGATAAAATGTGTAGCACATACTATTTAAACAATTCATAGTTATTTTAGTGATATATCCCCATTGTCTATACATCTTCTAGAATAAGGAAGATGAGGGTCTGAGTTTGAATGTGCCAATGCCAAAAATCTTTGGGTAGTGGAACATGAACTTGGCATCCTGTGGGCCAAGGAAAGGTTCAGATTTGATGTTTATTTGGTTCTTCTTGTGATTGTTTTGGGAGGTTTGGGGAAAATGGGTGTCAAAAAAGTGAGAAGGTGTTTGAGAAATAATTTTTGAGACAAATTTCCTTGGGTGGACTAATGGAACCAAAGGAGAAAACTTTAGAATCTATACTCTCAACTTTTCAATCCAGTTTTCTGAATTACTCATCTGAGATTTCTTAGTCTAATAGCAACATACATTCTAGAACCATAATGTAAGAAGGACTGTCAGTATCCTATTCTTTGGCACTATTATTATTCATCTTACCATTCAACAAACAGGTATTGATACAGAATTAGAGTAGTAGGAATGCAAAGAAGAATGCCACATATCCCATGCCTTGGAAGAACCCAGAGTCTAGAGAGGAAAAATAGAATAGGTGAAGCATTGCTCCTGACCCAGATATTAATAGTCTTACCAAGGCTCCTGGTATAAGTCTCCTGATAAAAAAGCCCACTTGTAGAGTCTACCTCAGCTTTTAGAAAAATTTGGTCATATTATCAGTTGATAATAGCAAACTATTACAACCAATTACTATATCCTTGGTTCACCGATGCATACGCAATAATTCTAATTATCACTTTCAAGGTATGGAGAAAGATGGGTGATAGCAGTTAGCAAGAAAGGACAGAATGAGCCATCAAGTTATCAAATAACTTTGAAGCTCCGCTCTACTTAAATATGTAAACAGTATTATTTGAAGAACCGAGAATTGACAATACTACACAGCCGAGCCAGCGGGAATTGTTGCAACTTTTACTATCTATACATTTCAATCAGCATGTTAAAAAGGACCGACTCATTCTGCTCACTATTATTTCATAACTATATCCTTTTTTCCCCAGATATCATGCCAGCTCCTTAAGGATAAGAATTATGTCTTACTTTCCTTTTGAGACTCCTATGAGCCTAGAGTAGGTTTTAATAAATGCTTGCTTAACCTAATGAAAACAAATCATGTATGTGCCTTGAAATCCTGTGTCAGTTTCATTATATTGTAGAACACTGCCAAATTAGTAATTAAACATGCCACCCTTGGTTAGTACCAGATGATTTCTCTTTGTTGTTTTTTAATATCCAAAGTGCTCCTTTTCTCTCTCATAGCCAGTTCCTACAACTTTGGAATTTACAGTATTTTCATATTTCCATAATGACACCTGCTGGTAGGAGAAGAACGGATGAACTGCAGGAATTTTATTCAACTAGCTGTATCCAGTCATGCTGCAGTCTGAAATAACTAACATCTCTGAACATACAAAGAATACAGCTCAGTGACTCCAAATACTCAAGCACTAAAAATTTGACAATATAAGGTAAGTACTATTTCCATGATCTTTTCCAACCAGAATTAAAACTTATCCCAGTAACCTCAGCTCAAAGCAAAACTGCTGCAATCGAGAGTAGTTATTATGAAGGGCCTTAAAATTATCAATTAACTTCTGTTCCATAGTCTAAATTTAAAATATGGCTGTCTGAGACAATCATTCTTTTAAACTTTTCTGTTGTTTTATATGAGTAATTAATAGATCAAGGTTTAAGTGGCCCAGAAGACAATGAATGGGGCATTTGTCTCAGTGGTAACCTGCATGTCTTGTTCATTGAGAGAGCAAACCCAGCCACCTCTGGACACACTGCTGGAAGCTTAGCATTAGCCCCAGGTCTCCTACAAAACCCAAAAAAGATATATGGCTGCATGGTCCTCTGTCCTGATCAGGGACAGGGTCATGCCTGCTCACGCCCGCCGTCCTCAGCACACCCTTGCCACAAGGTGTACATGGATAAATATTTTTAAACAAGTGTGTGTGTCTGTCTGTATGTGTTTAGCAGCCAAATAGTCTAGATCCCAGGTAGATCTCAGCCAGACACCATGACATCAACCAGATTTAAGTGGGTTCACTTTGACAATACCTGAGTGAGTTTATTTCACTCAGTAGTTCAGAAAACAGGAAAATTAACCAAGATAGTCTCAAACAAATTTGGATAAGCTATACACACACAGCTTTCTTTAATATGCAGAGGGTAAACAAATAATCTATTAGGACACGTATTATATATACTCTTTCTTACTTGACCAAATATTCCTCTTCATTAGAAATCAGTCATGTATGACAGTTACAGGGGGACAGAGGTAATCTCAGAAAACAAGTTTTCTAATTTCCAGCAGGTTAGAGTCCACACTGCTCTTCACTCAGCCGAGAGTCTACTTGTGATTTTTTGGTCTTTATAAGTATGCTAATTTCTCAGACGACTCTGGACTTGCTTATGTAAGAAAAGACGGTTTCTTTCACACCAAGTAGGAAGAGCTTATCAGCAAAATGTGTGAAGTAGACCAATGTTGATTTCCCATTTGAAAAATATTCCCCTTCTTCAAAAATATCATGGCAAGAGACATAATATTCATGCTTATTAATCAAAAGCTGCAGTTTTTTTTTCAAAAAGGGAAACCCTTTGGGCACTTCAAAAGTCTTTCTTTTTAATTCTACTGTATACAGATAGACTATAAATTGATTTGATAGATACTACGAACACCTACTATGTTAGCCCTGGTAGGAACTGAAAAAAAAAATTATATTCTTGGATCTTGCCCTTGAAGAAAAGAGTTCACGGTCCAACATCACAGACATTAGTCAGTCCGCTCTGCAGGCTGACTGGTACCCTGACAGCAAGTCAGGATTCAGCAAACTCTGTGTTTCTACTTCCCACTCCCACCACCCAGAGACTATGTCTGCATGTATGTGACTGAAGCAAACCTATCAGAAAGGTTGTGCTGTTTGTTCCAGGGAACATCCCAGAAAAAAGCTATTTGCTCATGAGGACACCCCACAAACTTCAAATCCCAGTTCCCAGATTCCTATATCTCATGAGAACCTAACACATGGCTTGGGGCTTTGCTTATCAATATTTTTTGATTGACAGATGAAGTTTTTAAGGAAAACTTCAGTGATTCAGAATTATCTAATCCTTGACCCATATCAAACAAATTTGAGAGAAAGAGCATGTGTGTGTGCGCATGCGTGTGGGGTGTGAGTGTGTGTGTGGTGTATGTGTGTGTGTATATGTGTGTGCATGTGGCAGACACACTGAATTGGAACTTTCAGCCCAATACTCTTCACAGCTGATGAAAGCACTTCATTCTTTGCTTATACTCAGAAAATATTGTTGTGATTCATTTTGTCTCAAGCTTGTTAAAGATAGGAATCACAGGGGAAACCCCAGCACTCTTTTTAATATCCCTATATCAAAATTCATTTTGAAAAGACAAAATATTTCCTCCCCTGAGGAAATATTTATCTCCCTGACCTCAGTTAAACTCATGAACCATTCCAGAGAGAGAGAGGGAAAAAAGGGAAATAAGATTTATTGAGTGCTGATCGCATGCCCCACACTATGTTAAGTATTCTTTGAAGTCTTACAACAATCTTGTGAAGAAGGATCATCCAAACATTACAGCTGAGGAAACTGAAGTTCAGAGAGGCTAAGAAACTTGCTGAAGCCACACAGCTCGTAGGTGGTAGAATCAAGGTTTCTCCTTGTTTCAAGCCCCCACCCCCGCAACACACACACACATGTACTCCCAGATCCTACTGAACACACACATGAGAGTGAAGGTATGGAGCAGAGTGGATCCAGGTTCTACAGGGCCTAAAACTTATACAAATGTTGTGACCCCTGTCAACTGCAAATTGGCACTTGCCACCTACCTCAACAAGGATTAAACCACGTGCTGCTGCAGCTGCAGATCCTCAACACCTCCTGAAAGGAGTTTAGGGTGGAGAGAAGAAATGAGGCATTCTGTCCCCAGGGGAGGGGGAGGAGGGACTGGCAGGACAGGTCTTCAGATAGTTAGATATTTTCAGGAGCTGATTTTATGAGCCCAATTCTTGTATCTCCTCCTAGAAAAGCACTACAATCCTTCATGGTGATGACTGCTCCCTCATGACTAGCAGAAACCTTCTGAAAAAAAAACCAACATGCCTGATTTCATGGGCTCCCCCTTCACCAAAATCACATATATACTGGCCGTCTCCCCTGCCTCTTTGGAGCAGTTTCTCAGAGCTATCTCAGGTGCTGTCTCCTAGGCTGCAGTCCTTTTGCCCCAAATAAAACTTAACTCTCACATTGTGCATTTTTTAAGTTGACACCCTCTTTAAGGAAAATAAAATACAAGATTCAATACAAAAATGAATTATGGAGAATGAGTAATTACACAAGTTGCAATTTTTTAAGTTTTTTTTTTTCACATGGACCATTTTTAAAGTCTGTATTGAATTTGTTACAATATTGCTTCTGTTTTATGTTTTATTTTTTTGGCCACAAGACAAATGGAATCTTAATTCCCCAACCAGGGATCCAACCCACACCCCCTGTGCTGGAAGGCAAAGTGCCAACCACCAGTCATCCCACCAGGGAAGTCCCTACAATTTTTTTAAAAGATGACAAGTACCACAAATAATTTCTTTCAATTTCCATTTTTGACTTTCAAGACACATACATCTTTCTGGTCACATCTGAATTTTTGTATGAGCAATAATACTGGCAAAAAACACAAAACTAACCTGAAATTAAGAAAGACATAAGAACAATTCTAACGTTTCTACATTGCATTGAGTTATGTAACAGAAAAATTGAATTCCTCTTATGCCACGAACTGTGGCTTGTGTGTGAGATGTGTGTGAGAAATGTGTGTGAGAGTTTTGTCACCTGAACACTAGTTTCTCAGAGCATTTCTCTTGCTTTGGTGGCAATTTTGTGCATCTTTCCCCACAGAAACCACCAAGTTTTGTTGGGACAAGATGCAATAGATACAAGAAGGTGAGACCCAGAATAGGATGCTGGAAACATGCATCTTCTCCCACAGACATTCTTGCTGTACTGCCTACAGCCTGTGCCCTACAAGCACAAGTGTTCTAACAAAATCTATTCCACACTATTCATACACACGGTGAGTTTATAATTGGATACTCAACATAATTAACTATTTTCCAGACAAGAGAGCATCAATATTCTTCTCACAACTTTATGTCTGCTGAAGGTAAGAATTTTACGCAGCTGAGCTCAAACCTAGATTCCAACCTTCTTTTCCCTCCACGTCCGCCTGTACATGCTGTGATGACTGCCAGAGGACTGGCTCATAGCCTTAGGACCTCTGGCACTCCAAGGTGGTAGGAGTATTCATAAAAGCCTTTTCTCACCTAAAGTAAAGTAAAGTGAGGTCACTCAGTTGTGTCCAACTCTTTGCGACCCCATGGACTGTTGCTTACCAGGCTCCTCCACCCATGAGATTTTCCAGGCAAGAGTACTGGAGTGGGTTGCCATTTCCTTCTCCAGAGGATTTTCCCAACCCAGGGATCGAACCCAGGTCTCCCGCATTGTAGGCAGATGCTTTCCCTGAGCCACCAGGGAAGTCCCATCTAGTTCCTCACCTAGATGGTTATAAAAGGGACTGCAAACTACATAAAACTATCCCATTAAACTATCAAAACTTGGATCCCCAATTCAACTTCCTCTTAGCCAGATCCAAAATACACCCATCACTCAGGTGGCAGCTGACAAATGGTGACAGAGAGGAAGTCAGAGCAGAAAGAGAAGGTGATCTTGAGTAACTGCATTTAGAACATCTTGCTTTGCAGGCTTCCCTGGTGGCTCAGTGGTAGAGAATTCACCTGTCAATAAAGGCAGGAGACGTGGGCTCAATCCCTGGTCCAGGAAGATCCCACATGCCACAGAGCAACTAAGCCCATGCATCACAGTTACTGAGCCTATACTCTAGAGACCAGGAGCTGAAATACTGAACCAACGTGTCACAAACACTGAAGCTCTCACGCCTTACAGCCCATTCTCTGCAACAGGAGACGAAACAAGAAGCCCACACACCACAACCAGAGAGTAGCCCAAGCAGCAACGAAGACCCAGCACAGCCAAAAATAAATAAATAAAATTTTTAATCTTGCTTTTGCAAAACTTACAAACACACACAATCCTGTGGACACACTGGTAGCACCTTTTACAGAGCTTTAATTATTTTATTGCTGGAGGCTGGCCACTGGTGTGAAATAGACTGTATTGTAGGAAAATAGAGTTGGAAGATAGGACATTGATGAGTCTAACAAAGCCTTTGGGTGTCTCTATATACCTGTAAGACTTGGTTCAAAGCAGATGACAAGTAGGGAAAGAAGAGTAAAGGTCCAGCAATCGTCCATGCTTCAGTGATTTTAACTCATCATTGACCAGAGAAATGTTTGCAAAAAATAACACCTGTGGTTTGCAATTTTTATTTTGGTCAGTCAAAAATTATATTATTTCTCTAACACTTTGTGGGTTATTCCATTCAATAGTACTTTGTACACCTGACACACCTCTAAAGTCTTCTAACTTTTCTGAAATGTCATCTTCAATCCACTCTTCTGTAGAAGCAAGGAAGAATTCTCCAGCACCATGAATTTCACTTTCACTTTCTATATCAGAATCCATCACTGGGGCTTTTTATCTTTTTTTTGGTCTAATATTCACATCATCTGAATCAGAACAATATTCTGAAGAACTATCATCTTCTGAGACATTCTGACACATGTCACTTGGACAATCAGAGAAAGTATTTGCATAAAATTCACCGAATTCTTCACTCAAAATTTTGCAATGTGTTATCTTTGAAACCTTTTGAAAGAAAGTGAAAGTGAAGTCGCTCAGTCAGGTCCGACTATTTTCGACCCCATGGACTGTAGCCTACCAGGCTCCTCCACCCATGGGATTCTCCAGGCAAGAGTAATGGAGTGGGTTGCCATTTCCTTCTCCAGGAGATCTTCCCGACCCAGGGATTGAACCCAAGTCTCCCGTATTGTAGGCAGACACTTTACTGTCCGAGCCACCAGGGAAGTCCTTTGAAACCTTTTATGTTTATAATATACACAGAGTTGGAACAAAAATCTAACAGAGCCAAATGTGAATGATAATGACAATCTCAAATTGTATAATGAACTCTTGACCAATTTTAAGCTCTAATAACTTCTCACGGTGGCATTAATTTTATCACTCTCTAAAAACGTATTGATACATCTCTGGTCAATAATGGAAGCATCGTCAGCCAGTGAGATGGAGAATCTTCCCTAAATGTTACCTCCACATTCCACTTTAAAAAAACTTCAGGCCAATATGGTACAGTTCAGGATTACCTTTTCAGCCTTTTTTTCTCCCAGAGTGGTAGTTTCTTATCTTCCTCACATGCATGTAAGGACCACTTTGTAGAAAGCTTAGCAGGACTATTGTCTCACATATTATTTTTAAGAGTCTGCTAGAGGACTCCCCTGGTGGTCCAGAGGTTAATAATCCACCTGCCAATGCAGGAAATATGTGTTCGATCCCCGGTCTAGGAACAATAAGTTGTTCCCTGCCGTGAAACAGCTAAGGCTGTTTGCCACAACTACTGAGCCCCTGCTCAAGAGCCTGGGAGCCACAAGAGAAGCCACAGAAACGAGAAGCCCATGCACTGCTACACCCCAGTGAAGAGCAGCCCTGCTTGCAGCAGCTAGAGAAAACCCGCACACAGCAATGGAGACCCAGTGCAGCCAAAATTAAACAATTAATTAAATTGCTTACAAATGTGTATATATATACATATCTATGTATAAATATAGAGAGAGAGACAGAGAGTCTGCTACAGACTGAAAGTTTGTGGTTGTTGTCTTTTTTCCCCTCTTGTCAGTTTATCAAAGCTTACATGCCTAGTTTCAGGGGAGGCAAATTGGTTTCCATCAGATTGAAAAAACAAACATGATCCCTCACAAAAAGTGTCAAGTCCCTTTACTCCATTTGATATTGTCTGAAGAGCTGATCCTTCAAAGCGAAATATCCATTAATTTCAGCTCCCAATGACACACAAAACTGACCCCACAGGACTTGAGGGCTTCATTTATGTGTCTTATATAAACAATGCCTCCCTGCCCTCCTGTTGCTACCTGAATTTGGTGCGATGGCCTACAGAGCTTGGTAATGCCTCTCTTCCCAGACACAGATATTCTGCATGCAAATCCCACAGTCTTGCAGACTTCTCCTAAACCCCATACCCAAACGCCTAATGCAAGCTTTTCTGACGGTTGTGAAATTGAAAAAAAAAAAACAACTTACCATGCTTGCTTAGGACTCTCCAACAGACTCACATCACACTTCCTCTTGCCATAATGCTGGTTCACAAAAGAAAGGGAACACAAAATTTAGTTACTGGCTACTGTCAACCAGAAACACACATACACACTTCATGCATTCCCTTTTGAGGAAATACCGTTATCCATATTTTTTAGATAAGGAAACTGAGGCTCAGAGAGATTAGAACATTTTCTCCAAGATCTTGTGGCTGTGAAGCAGCTGGGGGACTATTCAAACAAAAGATATCTAACATATTTTTTTCTTAATTTTTTTATTTATTCATTTTTGGCTGCACTGGGTCTTTGACATTGCCCACAGTCTTTCTTTAGTTGTGACAAATGGGGGCTACTCTTCATTGCAGTGTGTGAGCTTCAGTAGTTGTGGAACATGAGCTTAGTTACTCTGTGTCATGTGGGATCCTCCCAGACCAGGGATCAAACCTATGTCTCCTGTATCAACAGGTGGCTTCTCAACCACTGGACCACCAGGGAAGTCCAGCATCCGACATCTTGTGAAGTGGTACCTACAGCGTGGGGAGATCATGGGCTCTGGGCTTAGCTCAAGGCTCTGCACAGGATAGTAGTGTGACCCAAGACAGAAATGATGCCTCTTTGCTTGTCATAAAATAGGGGTAAGAACAGCACCCACCCAGGTTGAATGGTGGAGGTTGGAAAAGGCCAGCACTTAAAAGATATCCAGTAACTTTGCTATTTTCTCTCCTCAACTTTCTTGGAAGCAGAGGCAACACCTTTTTTCTTATCTTACATGCACCCAGCCCTTAGTAATTATGTGTGAAAATGACTCCTGTCATGTCTAGTGCTTTTTGGTGTTTTCCAAGGCCACACTGGTATCCCTATGCTCCAAATATTAAAACTCTCATTTTAATAGACTGATTGGATAAAACACCTCACACGATAATGTGAATAAAGTATGAAATGTATGAGAGATGCATTTTGCAATTTATTAAACTATCAGTTCCAAAATCTTTTTTAATTTTTTTAAAAAATTTACTTGTATTTTTACTTTTTTGGCCACCACCATGCAGCAGGGATGAACCTGAGCCCCTGTAGTGGAAATTCAGAGTCTTAATCACTGAACTGCTAGGGAAGTTCCCAGCATCTCTTTCTCATTAAAAAAATATATATTTTAAGTCAGAGGAATGTAATAATCAAGTTGTCAAACATTCTGAGCAGCATCAGACCCTTACAATAGGCATGAATAGCTAGTAAGTCAGAATTACATCCAATCCAGTGCCGCCCAGCTTCTATGGTTTTGAACCAGCTAGCTGCTCAGACACTAACCTAAGAACATGAAAGCTGAAGCTAGCCTCTAGCCATAAATAAAGGTTACACCAGTATGAGAAACAGGATTGGGCCTGCAAAGACACATTTTGGCAAGAATTGGTCCACTTCTCCCCATTTCTATTCCAAACACCCTAGTCTAAGCTACCATTATCTCTAGCCTGGAATTCTGTAATAGTTTCTCAGAGGAGCTTCTCATCCTGCTCTTCCATCAATTCTCATACTGCAGCCATAACTTTTAAATACCAAATCAGACTCTGTCAGTCTCCGAGTCTCCCACAGTTCTTAGAATCAAAACTAAACCCTTAGTCACTATGGAGAATAGTATGGAGTTTCCTTTAAAAACTAAAAATAGAGCTACCATATGACCCTGTAATCCCACTCTGGGCATATATCCAGGAAAAAAAATAAAACATGATCCAAAAAGATACATGCACCCCAATGTTCACTGCAGCACTATTTACAATAGCCAAGATACGGAAGCAACCTGAGTGTCCATCAAGAGAGGCGTGGATAAAGAAGATGTAGTACATATATGCAATGGAATATTACTCTGCCATTATAAAGAACGAAATAATGCCATTAGCAGCAACACAGATGGACCTAGAAATTGTCATGCTGAGTGAAGTAAGTCAGACAGAGAAGGAGAAACATTGAATGACATCCCTTGTATGTAGACTCTAAAAAGAAATGATAGAAAACTAAATCCTTCATTATGACTTGTAAGGCCTAATGAGGTCTGGCTTTTGCTTATCTCTTTATTCAGTGAATGAATGAATGTGTAAGATACAGCAATGCACCATCTATCCAGGATGAAGCTCAGAATGTCTTGTATACGATAGGTGACTTCATTGCTCTCAGTTAAACTTTATGGAATGACGTAAACACACTGGGATGTGTACAGAACAACAAAAATAATTCAATTCCTACACTTCAAGAGCTAATTTTCCAGGAGGTAGTTTTCCAAACATGGAAAGAAGGGAAAGGTCTTACTTGGCAACGCTTATTTCATTCTCTTCTCCCTTCTTCAGGGTTCAGTTCAGTCAATCAGTCATGTCCAATTTCTTGCGACCCCATGGACTGCACCATGCCAGGCTTCCCTGTCCATCACCAACTTGCTCAGACTCATTCCCATTGAGCCGGTGATGCCATCCAACCACCTCATCCTCTGTCATCCCCTTATCCTCCTGCCTTCAATCTTTCCCAGCATCGGGGTCTTTTCAAATGAGTCAGTTCTTCACATCAGGTGGCCAAAGAATTGGAGTTTCAGTCTCAGCATCAGTCCTTCCAATGAACATTCAGGACTGATTTCCTTTAGGATGGACTGGTTGGATCTCCTTGCAGTCCAAGGAACCAAGAGTATTCTCCAATGCCACAGTTCAAAAGCATCAATTCTTTGGTGCTCAGCTTTCTTTATAGTCCAACTCTCACATCCATACATGACTACTGGAAAAACCATAGCTTTGACTAGATGGACCTTTGTCTGCAAAGGCTTGTCTCTGTTTTTTAATATGCTGTCTAGGCTGGTCATAGCTTTTCTTCCAAGGAGCAAGCATCTTTTAATTTCATGGCTGCAGTCACCATCTGCAGTGATATTGGAGCCCAAGAAAATAAAGTCTCTCACTGTTTTCATTGTTTTCCCATCTATGTGCCATGAAGTGATGGAACAGGATATCATGATTTTAGTTTTTTGAATGTTGAGTTTTAAGCCAGTTTTTTCACTCTCCTCTTTCACCTTCATCTTCACTTTCTGCCATACGGTGGTATCATTTGCGTATCTGAGGTTACTGATATTTCTCCCGGCAATCTTGATTCCAGCTTGTGCTTCACCCAGCCCAGCATTTTGCATGATGTACTCTGAACATAAGTTAAATAAGCAGGGTGACAATATACAGCTTTTCCCAATTTGGAACCAGTCCTTTGTTCCATGTCTGATTCTAAATGTTGCTTCTGGGTTAGACAGAGAAAATGGCATGTAGAGAGCCATGAAGAACTATGAAAGAGAAACTAGGAATCTAGGGAAAAGTAGATATAACCACTAGGAGGAAGAGAGAAAAAGAAATCAGTGAAATGATAAAGAATGGGGCAGGGAGGTGAGAGAGGGGAGGAAGTAAGGGGGAAGCCATAAATGGCTCTTGTCTCTCCCTGCCTGAAACAGCCGCTTAACTGGAAAAACCAGAAATTAAAGTAAGTCCCTGTGACCTCAGACAGACCTGTGACCATCCAGGAATGATCTGCAGTACCTAGAAGAGCATATATGTGTACTCGGTTCTCTGGTCTGGTGGACAGAAAGCAAGAGCTACTGTTGGTTAATATTCTACCATCACTACCTTCATCTGCATTTCTGAAAATGATTTTCCTGTCACTCCCCAAATTTCCATAGACACTGACTTCATAAGAGCAACACTGCATGAGCAAGGAAGTAAGAGATGAGTAAGCCTTCTTCCATTCTCTTCATCCCCTCTCTCACAGGGCTCCAGAGTCACTAAATGAGAGGAACAGATTATGGGTATATTAGCTATTTAAATAATCCCACTGTTCCTTCCTTTCTCTAAACTACTAAATCATTATGAATATATGTATTATATGTTGTTGTTGTTGTTTAGTCACTCAGTCATATCCAACTCTTTTGCCACTCCATGGACTGTAAGCTGCCACGCTCCTCTGTCCATGGGATTTCCCAGGCAAGAATACCAGAGTGGGTTGTTATTTCCTTCTCCAGGGGATCTTCCTAACCCAAGGATCAAATCTGAATCTCCTGCATTGGCAGGAAGATTCTTTACCATTGAACCAACCTGGGTTTCCCCATGTTTATCATATACTATCTTATTATCTTGCTGATTGAAGTATGCCTTGTCTCTAATACCAAATGATCTTACCCAAATGTGGAATCTAAGGAAAACAGAAAAAAACAAACAAAATAAGCTTACAGATTTAGAGAACAAATTAGTGGTTGCCAGAGGTGGAGGATGGTGGGGTGAATGAAATAGATAAGAAGGATAAAAAATACAAACTTGCAGTTATAAAATAAATGTCATTAGAATATAATAAATAGCAATGAGACTATAATTAATAACACTGTCACATATTTGAAAGTTGCAAAGAGCATAAAAGTTTTCAATATAAGAAAAAACAATTTTGTAACTACATATGGTGACAGAGGGGCTTCCTTGATGGCTCAGCAGTAAAGAATTCACCTGCAATGCAGAAGATGCAGGTTTGATCCCTGGGTCTGGAAGATCCCCAGAAGAAAGCATGGCAACTCACTCCAGTACTCCTACTGGGAAAAATCTCATGGACAGAGGAGCCTGATGGGCTATCATCCATGGGATTGTAAAGAGTTGGATATGACTGAAAAGTGACTGAGCATGATGGTGACAGATGTTGACGAGAATTACTCTGATGATCATTTTCAATAAATACAAAATAAATACAAATATAAAAGCATTATGTTGTACACCTGAAACTAATATAATGTTTGTCAATTATACCTCAATGCTTTTAAATAATAAAAATAAAACAACCCATCTTTTGAAAAAGTGGGCAAAAATTTTGAATACACACATTACAAAAAAAAAAAAGATGCCTTGTCTCTCAATAAATTATAAGTTCCTTGAGGTATTCCCTTCATTTCTGTGGTATCCACCACAGCACTCAGCACACAGTGTCAGAAACACAGCAAACATTCAAGAAAAAATCATTGCACTAAAATATCATTTAGTGTTCTGTTGTCTTCAAAAATCTTCTCTCAAGAACATGAGAATTTACAGTCTGACATTTGAGAAAAAACTAAGAAATCACAGCTAAAATGTCAACAGTAATTCCAATAAATCAACGCATTCAACTTTTCCAGAAAAAAATAAAATCAAAAAGCAATCTGTATAGCTGGTCTACCACAGCAAAATACATTCTGATACCCCATGATGTAAGCAGTACTAATAATAGTTCATACCGTTGCCATGTAAACACTGAAGAGCTAGCCCATCAATAGATGTGCTGGAAATGCTGATCCAAGTCTAAAAATAACACTTCCTTTTCTCTTCAAGAAGCAATTTTCCAGGTTTATACAAATATGCAAGGAGGACACTTACTTAGGGCATTCAATGTTCCTGTAGATTCATTAACTCTTGTAGAGCCTTCATTAACGAGATCTCCAAGCTCTTCTCACTCTTGTCAGGACAGGACTAGGTTGTCACTGTCATTGCTGATCTACTTAATTCTCGAAAATGCAGCAGAATCTATGACTACAATGACGGACTGCTTGTTCCCCTTGGACCTGTGGCAGAAATCATCAAATGATGGAATGCCTTCCCCTGAGTCTGGCCTTGGCTTCAGAACTTCTCCTTGAGCCAGCACCCCAACCCAGGCAACCTCAATCAAGCAGAGTAAAGACTTGAGATGAAACCTTTTCCCACACATAGACTAAGGCCTTCTAATCTCCCATGAAGAGCTACTGTAAAGACCAAATTCAAAAAAAGTAGAGTAAAAATGGAAAATAGAGTTTAAAAAGAGATTTTTTAAAAAATAAAGAAAAACAAAAATGAAAGCATAAAAAGCAAATTTTAAAAATTGAAAGAATAATAGAAAAAAGAGCAACAGAACAAAAAGAAACAAAAAATAATAGCAATAACATTAACAATGTTTTCCTGATGCTTCAGCTATCAATGTCCTTGCCCCCACAGTGAGTCACAGCCAATCCCTGCCAAGTGGGGATGGGATGAATGGGGATATTGGGATTCACGTATATACACTATTCAGTTCAGTTCAGTAGCGCAGTCATGTCCGACTCTGCGACCCCATGAATCGCAGCATGCCAGGCCTCCCTGTCCAACACCAACTCCCAGAGCCTACCCAAACTCATGTCCACTGAGTAGGTGATGCCATCCAACCATCTCATCGTCTGTCATCCCCTTCTCCTCCCACCCTCAATCTTTCCCAGCATCAGGGTCTTTTCAAATGAGTCAGCTCTTCACATCAGGTGGCCAAAGTACTGGAGTTTCAGCTTCAACATCAGACCTTCCAGTGAACACCCAGGACTTACCTTTAGGAGGGACTCTTGGATCTCCTTGCAGTCTAAGGGACTCTCAAGAGTCTTCTCCAGCACCACAGTTCAAAAGCATCAATTCTTCAGTGCTCAGCTTTCTTCACAGTCCAACTCTCACATCCATACATGACCACGGGAAAAACCATAGCCTTGACTAGACGGACCTTTGTTGGCAAAGTAACGTCTCTGCTTTTCAATATGCTGTCCAGATTGGTCGTAACTTTCCTTCCAAGAAGTAAGCGTCTTCTAATTTCATGGCTGCAATCACCATCTGCAGTGATTCTGGAGCCCAAAAAAATAAAGTCTTTCACTGTTTCCACTGTTTTCCCATCTATTTGCCATGAAGTGATGGGACCAGATGCCATGATCTTAGTTTTCTGAATGTTGAGCTTTAGGCCACATCTATAAGTAAATACATGAAAGTCACTCAGTTGTGTCTGACTCTGCAACCCTACGGACTGTACAGTCCATGGAATTCTCCAGACCAGAACACTGCAGTGGGTAACCTTTCCCTTCTCCAAGGGATGTTCCCAACCCAGGGATCAAACCCAGGTCTCTCACATTGCAGGCAAATTCTTTACCAGCTGAGCCACAAAGGAAGCCCAAGAATACTGGAGTGGGTAGCCTATCCCTTTTCCAGCAGATCTTCCTGACTGACCCAGGGATCAAACCAGGGTCTCCTACACTGCAGGTAAATTCTTTACCAACTGAGCTAACAGGGAAGCCCAATTATCTATAAAGTAGATAACTAATGAGAACCTACTCTATAGCACAGGGACCTCTACATAATGTTCTGTGATGGCCTAAATGGGAAGGAAATCCAAAAAAGAGGACGACTATATATACATAGTGAGTGAAGTGAAAGTCGCTCAGTCGTGTCCAACTCTTTGCAACCCCATGTCTGTACAGTCCATGGAATTCTCCAGGCCAGAATACTGGAGTGGATAGCCTTTCCCTTCTCCAGGGGATCTTCCCAACCCAGGGATTGAACCCAGGTGTCCCGCATTGCAGGTGGATTCTTTACCAGCTGAACCACAAGGGAACTCTTGTATATACATATGGAGAAGGCAATGGCAAGCCACTCCAGTACTCTTGCCTAGAAAATCCCATGGATGGAGGAGCCTGGTAGGTTGCAGTCCGTGGGGTTGCTAAGGGTCGGACACGACTGAGCGACTTCACTTTCACTTTTCACTTTCACACATTGGAGAAGGAAATGGCGACCCACTCCAGTGTTCTTGCCTGGAGAATCCCAGGGAAGAGGGACCCTGGTGGGCTTCTGTCTATGGGGTCACACAGAGTCGGACACGACTGAAGTGACACAGCAGCAACATATATACATATAGCTGATTCACTTCGTTATACCGCAACAAACTAACACATTGTAAAGCAACCTCAATTAGAAAAAAAGATTTTCCTTTCTGGAAAAACAAAAAAACAAACAAAAAGACCAAACTTCAATTCAGGTTGTAAAATAGGTTGCATTTGTCTTCAGGGATCTTTAACCTCCTTATCAGACTTACTCCATTGTTTCTATCATCCTCCACCCCAACAAAGCCCCCACATCTAGGATGTATATGCTAAATCAAGCTGCCAAATTTCCGTATATACATATGGAGTGCTTACCCCTGGCCTCCCTTCCACAGATGTTATTATATTCTCAGGACCTTTATTCCTCCAACTTATTTTCTATTAACACCTGGATATCTATCATCCCACTTCTCCCGGACCTTTCTTTCTTAGTACCATAGATAACTGCTTAGTTAGTCAGACAAAATCACCTCAATTAGTGTGCTAACACTACAAAGGGACATCTTTGAATTTTAGCAGGGTTCTTCTTGGAAATAATGCCCTGGGATGACACTAATGGGGCAAGTTTTAGAGCTTTGTGTTAACTGGCTGGAAGAGAAATTTGGGAGCCTGCTCCCTGTCATTCCTCTTTGATTTTCTGAGCGCACTCAGGAACCATGGTCTTTTCTAGATCTATTTCAACAAGTCAACTTAACCACTGCATAAGTACATAGCCCATGATAGGATATATAATACTAGGTAGCTATTAAAAATCATGCTATAGCACTGAATTTGTTTGGACAGTAAATATTTCTTAAATTACTAATGTGCCAACTACCATGATGAGATTGTAGGAATAAAAAAGTGGACACAATACATTGCTCTCCTTCAAGGAGGCAATCACTCATGAAAAGAAAATACCATGAAACTGTATCGATTATGATCCATGTTCTAACTAATTATAATTTTGGCACAGAGGAGCTGATTAAGGGAGGGTGGTATGTCAGGGAGGTCTGAGCAGAAGCGATGATTCTTACAGGTACATATGTGCATGCTAAGTCATCTCAGTCGTGTCCGACTCTTGGCGCCCCTAAGAGCTGTAGTCTGCCAGGCTCCTCTGTCCATGTGATTCTCCAGGCAAGAATACTGAAGTGGCTTGAAATGCCCTCCTCCAGGGGATCTTCCCCCGTCTAAGGATCAAACCTGAGTCTCTTATGTCTCCTGCATTGGCAGGTGGATTCTTTACCACTAGCGCCACCTGGGAAGCCCCAATTCTTACAGGTAACTCTACTCTATCCTCTGTAATGACCTATATGGGAAAAGAATCTGAAAAAGAGTGGTCTTAGGTGTATGTATAACTGATTCACTTTGCTATACAGTAGGAACCAATATAACACTGTAAATTAACTATACTCCAATAAAAAACAAATTTTTAAGAACATAACCCAGGAAACATGTAAAAATTCCTAAGAAAACTTAAAGTGATTGGAAATTTTAAAAAAGCACTTGATTTCTATGGGTCTTTGGGCATGTGCTACCTAGAAGAGTTTGCTAGCACCTTCCCCCACCCTCTCAAATTTTAAATCCTGTCTCTATAAGCATCAACCTTCCAGAAGCTGAATAAATTAGCTATCCAATACCACTTAGAGTAAGTGGCTTAATGTTTTCACCAGATCTGAACAGGCCTAGACAACAATGAGTGGGTAAGGATGAACATGTATTTTCATTTCTTTCCTAAGTCTTATTCTCTGTGGACTGGTTGTTTCTAAAACGACACAGAAAGCTTTAACTGCATGAGTAATTTTTGTTTTGTGGTATATTATTCTTCACTTTCAATCATGCAACTCAAAACTGACTTACAGGATTACAAGAGAGTAGTATAAAGTTTCTAATACAATTCAATGGCCCTTAAGTAAAAACATGAACACCATCAACTGCAGTTATCCTGTGCAATGGCAGAAAACTGTCAAGCCCAATTATGTAAAAACGCCAGAGAACTGTTCAGACAAGCTCCTCACCCAGCCTTGCCATTGCTCATACAATGGAGGATGCTTAAGATCAAAACTTTAATGACGTTACATTGGTTTTCTGAATATAAAACATGCTTTTCAAGTCAGGTCAAGATAGCATTCTCTGTCCCGGTACATGTATTAGGATAAACATTCTAATAGTTACTCCTAGGAGGAAGATCACAGAAGCCACTTTCCAATCAAGATCTGTACATTCCAGGTGAAGGTGGAGAAAATTCTTGAGGTAAATTCACTAACGGAGAGTGATTTGAAAATGCAAAATATTTGAGACACACACGTGTATCCCCAGCTATCCATCCTGTTTTATTAAATGTAAATCCATTTCTTTGTATACTTGTTCAATTGAAATTTTGGAAAACTATTAGATTTACATTTGGCACATAGTAAATGCACAAAAAAAATGTTTGATAAATAAACGACTTTTTACACAATCTAAGGAGTTCCAACAGATGTAGAAAATTCACACATGAAACCATACCTCACTTTCCTCAAAAATGTTATTACTACTCTTCCGTGTTAATTACTCTTCTTAAGGAAGTTTCTCTTTTTGAAGTGTTTTAAGGAATTTATCTTCCCAGAAATGAATTAAATATTAGTTAAGCATCTGTACATTTATATTATTTAAGTATAGCATGTATTTTTTCCCTATTTCACAGATTTCCTAAAATGTCGCCTGCCAGTGATAAGTCATTAGCAGACAAGGATAAAAACTCACAACTTTTGTGTTTTAGTTTATCTCATAGTCTGCTTCACAGCCCAACCAGGTCTCATAATGAAAACTCCCCTCAGCCAATGCCTCCAGCACTTAACTTTTCAAATACAAATGATTTGGCCAATATCATTATGATTTAGAAATGTTTTCCTCCCTGTTGGTCTCAGCCATGATCTCCTCTGGATATAGTTCAATTAGATGCCTTTTCACTTTTTCACAAGCAGCCTGTTTTTGTAAAAGTTTGAAAAACTTTGAAAAAGTACTATAAAACGTTTTCACTGTCAATAGAAAAAAAAAAAAAATGGATTGCTGGAGGCAGACACAGCTCCCCGTAGAGCTAACCTTTTGATCCTGGAATCCTTTCATGCACTTAAGTCTTCTCTAGAGTCAATGGGAGTGTTGTGTATGCAAGGGCTGCAGGATCAAGTTCAGTCTCTTCTTTAGTACTCTGTAGCCAAGTGGGGTAGCCAGCTGAATCTGGTTTAGTTAAAAAAAAAAAAAAAGAAACTTTCCTGATGCTTTGAAGTTTTTTTGGGCGGTGTAATAATATCAGGATTTGTAGGAGGTTATTTTGCATAATCCTTAATAAGATATTCTTATGGCTTCAAAAAGTTAGTGGGATAAGAGATGCAAGATGAAGTATTTTTTTAAGTTTTCTGCAGAAATGACCCAAATGCATTTCAGGAAGATGTATAAAGTATAAGACCGTCCAACTGTGTGTCTAGGCAGGAATGCACCTAAAACCATTCCTGAAAAGATGGATTTCTACCCTCTTTTTAAAAGAAAGAGATATAATATCCCTCAAAAAAGTCTCCATGAAATAGAATGGTGGTTGCCAAGGGTCAGGGGAAAGGAAGAATCGGCAGTTTTTGTTTAATGGGTACAGGGTTTCAATTTTACAAGATGAAAAGAGTTCTGGAGATGGATGGTGGTGACAACCACACAAAAATGTGAATGTATTTAGTGCCACTGACTTAACGTACTTAAAATAGTTAAAGTAAACTGTATGTTATGTATATTTTAATGACAATTTTAAAATATATTAAAAATTTAAATTTAAAACTGACTCAATGGACACGATTTTGAGCAAACTCTGGAAGATAGTGAAGAACAGGGAAGCCTGGTGTGCTGCAGTTCATGGGGTCCCAAAGACACCACTTAGCAACTGAACAACAACAAACGCTTATACAATTTAGAATCAGGAAAATTGGAACTCTGTTAACTGGACAGTTCCATAGTTTGCATTCACTTGTTCATTTTTTTCCCCTTAACTAAGTGCAAAATACTCTGATGAACAAAAGGAGTTTGCTGGAGGATTCGACTACGTGTAATGGATTAAGTATCCCTGTGACTAATGCAGTTATTTGAATTGAAACAAAACACTCTTTCCTTTAATCCTTATCACCCTAAACCCACAAATACTCACTGATGAGGATGTTTTTCCAAGCAAGGCGAGAGGGCTGAGCAAGGTGTGCCAAGTGGAAAAGGGAGCTGAAGAAGGGGGAAGTACAGGGGCACATCCCAAGCCGCAAAATCTCTCTGCTGGAAGTGAGTTCACTTTATTATTACCAAGAAACGGAGCTTCATTTTCTGGCATGTTGGTCTGGAAAATTAAGAATTTAAACTAACCCCACTGGACATAACCTACCTACTGTTTTTAAAAACAAGCATTTTATTATCACTCTGTGGAAGGGTACTAAAACCCTTGTGATTTATTCATATTGGGAATTCAGCAGCAACTTCAGTCTGAGGGAAAAAAATAGCCTCACTCAAAAAGTGATGGTCTCAACACTATATATGAAGTTAGGAGGGAGTTTCTCTCTAATTAAATACACACACACACACACACACACATTATAGAACCCTGATGATAAAGATGAAAAAAAAACAGAAGAAAAGTAAACATTTATTCAGCAGTTGGAAATAAAGTGTTATTTTAATATGCATAAATAAGAAACTGATTTTTCCCCAATTTTTTGGAAACCAGATATTAAACAACATAATCTTTGCTCCAGATGACTGCTGTCTCTTTAATAAATTCTTAAAACTTCAGTTGTGGTCCTCAGACAAAAAGACACTACATTAAGAGGTAAAATCTCCAAACTCTCTTCTTTGCCATCTCTGACAAATGAGGACTATGGGTCCACATGTTCACTTACCAGTACACCCGACTAAAGGAAGTATTTTGTCACCTGTTTGGGATACAGTTTAGGATTATAAAATTAGATGACTTCAGCAGAATAAAATAGGTCTCTCTCTTTCAAGAAAAATCACTGGACAAAGAACACACAGTGAATAATGGCCAATAATTAAGGAAAGACATATTCTGTTTTGCTTGTGATGTAAGCAATGCAAATAAATCCAGTAGAGCAACTGTTCTATCAAGATGGCAAATTTTAAAAGACTGACAATCAGAGCATAGGGGCAAATGTGTGAAAACAGATACCTTTGTGTACTATTGATGATGGTATAAATTTGAACAACTTGAGCATAAATTTAGTGACTCAGCAAGTTTGTCACTATCAAACTGTAAAATATTTCCATCTTTTGACCCAGCAATTCTAAGCAATTTGACCCACTTCTAAGAAGTTTCTCTAAACAGATCACAATACATGGGAACAAAGACTATACAAAAGGATATTCATTGCAGTGTAATTTACTATAGTGAAAAATTGGAAATAAACCATGTCTATTAATAGGAGATTGGCGATTCAGTGGTTAAGACTCTGTGCTTCTAATGCAGGGGGCATGGGTTCAGTCCCTAGTTGGGGAAAACTAAGATTTCATGTGCTGAGTGGCATGGCCAAAATAATAATTAAAAAACAGGAGATTGGTTAAATAAATTATTGCTCATCCATTCAACAACTATTGGTTAAGAGCCTACTGAATGCCAGGCAGCATTCTATACACATTATATACATAAGACATCCAGTAAAATAATGCTTAGACCTGTAGTTATTAGTATAGGAAAAGATTACAAAGCAATTTTTCGGTATTATTTCATTTATGTAAAAGGACATATAAAAGTACATATTTATATGTGAACATGAGGATATTGAGAAACATCTGTAAGGATGATCACGAATGTGTTACCATACTACCAGCATTATCTCAGGGTCTTTTTTGTTGTTAACCTCCATACTTTCCTATACTGTTTGAATTATTTTCTAACAAAGCTACCTTATTTTTATAATCTAAAAATATTAGGAGAATATTCATTTTGAAGGGATAAAAAGAGAACCATTGGTACAATTTAATCATATTAATATGCAGAAGAAAATACCAGACAGCCACAGAATTCCAGAATCCAGCTGCAGTCCTAAGAAGTAAGATGAAAAAGCAGATGCTTGCCCACAAGGATGAGGTAAATAGGGATGAAGCACAAGGGGTCCATAGAACTCAAATGCACAATACAGCTGAATGTACTCTACTAAACTAGAAATCCAGGCCAGCAAAGTCCCCAAAGACTATAAAGCCTAAAAACTAATAACAATAAACATATCATACACAGGGCTTTTATATAACTTGCATGTTATTTGTGTTGAAACGATGGTCCTTCAGCAGTTTATAATATTGCTTTTTAACTTGATGTATCATTCTTTTTTCCTTTAAAAGTGATCTCTCATGAACCCTCCCCTTCCCTTTAATGCTCCAAAACAGTATTTAGGCTGGGCAGGTAGGAAATGTATATCTTAATTAAAAAGCTAAAATATTCTTGCCTTTACCTACCTTTTCAGTATCTTAGACAAAGTATCAAATGCATATCACAATGCAGCCATATTCCAAAATAATTCCTTTCTACCTTCATGAGCAGAAATCAATAGGATGTGCATCATAAAAACAGATAGAGAAACCATTACACAGAATAATATACCAGAACTCCTGCTAGAAATTCTCCCATGAATCTGCTGCATCTGAATATATGAATAGCAGGCCAATATGAATAAAAGGACAGGAACATAGGAGCCCCTCAGATCTATTAACTGTTAGGGACCAACATTCACAGATACCTCATGTTATACGAATACTGCAATTACTTAAAGGTCTGGACTTCTCTTGTGAGAGGTGTTCTAAGTATTCAACTTGGGATTTTTTGGTTGTTGTTATGTTGCTTTTTATTCTTACTGGGTCACTTTGCATTTTGATACCTTGTACTACACATGCATCATAAAACACCAGCTTTCTGAAATCTGTATAAAACTTCTGCTCCAGGTCTTTCAGATGGAATCAAATCCCAACAGTAAGCAAATACCTTGCCTTCACAGTTTTTATGATAAAAATTGAAAACGAAACTTGAAGACGTTTAGTTCAAACAGAACAAAGCAAGTACTATAGTCTGGTGTCCTGGGCCAACTTTGAGTTCTGAACACCAAGCTCTCTTGACCACATAGAAGTCTTAAGAATAAGTGTCAAATGCTACCATAAACCCAGAAGATGTATCTAACAGTCTAGCTCTGCTCAAAAACTGTTTCAAGAAATCAGCACAACCCACAAGCAAGTTTTGAAGAACTGAAAAAGTATTCTGTAACATATGACCTTTCCAATTAGAGAGAGGGTACATACGGACTACTGACCAAACCCAAGCTTCTGGCTGTCGCTGTTAGCAAAGCTGAAAGACTTGCTGACTTAACTAAGTTACCTGGACCGGAAGCATCAAGCTTTCTCTGACTTCTTGCCCTTACTTCCTCGTTTGTTATATTCTTTAGATGAAAAAACCCAACTTTAAGCAGCCTGCTGGTGTCCCTGAATAAATCAGGTTTTATAGACCTAAATATCTTGCAAGAACAAAGAAAATTCAGCAAGCCCTAAAACTATTAGACTGACCCATTAATTTTTTTTTGGATGTTGACCATGTTAATATGAATAGGTCTGGTTACCTCTATCGGGGAAGAGAAAGGTAAGAGTTCAGGTTTCTGGACTTTATATTAATAGTTCAAAGCTAGGCAGTGGGGTGGGAAATTGAGCACAAGTCCCTCCTTTCCTGCCAAAGCACGTCCTCACTGCAGTTGCTTCTTTATGAATCTTTGTGAATGGGGCATTAAAGGCAATGACTAAAAGAGAAAGAATAGTCCATGTTCATTAGTCTGATGCTGCACGGTAAAATGTTACTTTCGTTTTCTTTAAAGACATTTTTGTAAAATGATGTCAGAAGGAAATCTCAAAACTTCTTAAAACAGTTGAAAGAGAGAAATCTCTAGGCTAAAAATGCAGTAGTATAATCTTTCATCTTAACTGTTCAGTTTACATTTGATTGTGTGTGTGGTCATAATCAGTTATTAGCATTGATTCAATCTCTTATTATAATTCTTTTTTTTAATTTAATTGGAGGCTAATTACATTATTGTATTGGTTTTGCTATACATTGACATGAATCTGCCCTGGGTGTACATATGTTCCCCATCTTGAACCCCCCTCCCACCCCCCTCCCCATCCCATCCCTCTGTTTCATCCCTGTACACCAGCCCCGAGCATCCTGTATCACGCATCAAACTTGGACTGGCAATTCGTTTCACTCTTATTGTAATTCTATAGCAATAACTGTGTTTGAAGCAACCAAGAATATTTTATTAGCCAATATGCAAAATTTTAGTACTTAAAACTGAGTAAATATTGTCAAATCTCTTAAGTTGTGTCTAAATGATAAAATAAATTTTCAAAAATAGAAAAATTCAAATCAGTAAAAGTATCATACTAGCAGTTCGGTTAAAAATAGCACACTGAGTTATTTTGGCCAATGTGATTTTACTCATAATTCTTGTGATACTATGTGTAGTATTTACTACTATCATGGCAATGCAATTCAGGGATTATTAATAAGCTTAGAAAAACTCTTCCACAGTTTTAAATGAGATAGCCACTCCAAGATTTCAAGCAAGCTTAAAAATCTAAAATTCTAGTAAGTTTATTAACAAGAACCAAATGGAATGCTTCTTTGGAGATACACACATATTTCTGTATCTCAAAAAATTTAAGGAAGAAGCAGTTTTAATGAACACACAGAAATTATATTGTTGAGGAAAAAACAGTATTTGAGGCAAAGAAAGAAGGAAGGAAGGAAAGAAAAAAAGGAGTTACAAGGGTCCCTCACACTTCATAGACTTTTCCCTTATTCACTCAGAATTCTTTGAAGGGGGCTTATGTATATTTTTTCCTGTGACAAGGCATCGTTCTTTACCTCCTTCCACTCCTGGCCCAATCACCACTTCCCACCAAGTAATAATTAGATACCAAGAAAATCAAGCCTGTGGCAGTGTGAACACTGGCTCAGCATCCGCTAAAACAGTTGAAGGCAAGAACTAACCTGGCACTCCTCCATACCTGGTCAGACTGAGGTCCAGCTGGCTTGGTGTAGGGACCAGCAAGGGGAAGATTATCTGGTTGATTCTCCAGGGCCCTAGGCAAGACTCCACCTCTTCAAACCATTCTTCCCACATCAGTTTATGACTTAATCGCAAACATCTCCAGAAAGAGAATTCACAGTAATCCATTCCAATGCTAAGCAAACCTCACTTTGGGGAAATGCTTCCCTGTGTTCAATCTAGCTCCCCTCTGCTGAAGTTAGAGACCATTTCCTTTTGTTCTCCTCTTAGCAGCAAAGAGAACAGCTGGTCACCAGTTTCCATACAATAACCCTTCATATACCCGAAAAGTCTTATTAAGCCACCCACAAGTTTCTTTCTTCTAAGCAAAAATAATCCTGGCTCCTTTAACCCTCATATAGTCCTATTTTGTCAAACTTTTGATTAATTTTTTTCTTTCAACTGTATTCTCTTCCTGCTATAATTTATATAATAAATTCCTAGAAAACAGAAAGTGAAATCTGATAACATATACACACTGTGTGTGCTGTGCTTAGTCACTCAGTCGTGTCTGACTCTTTGCAACCCCAAGGACTGTAGCCCACCAGGCTCCTCTGTCCATGGGGATTCTCCATGCAAGAATACTGGAGTGGGTTGCCATGCCCTCCTCCAGGGGATCTTCCTGATCCAGGAATTAGACTGGGGTCTCCTACATTGCAGTTGGATTCTTTACACACTGCTATAGATAAAAGATTGAGGACAGAAGGAGAAGGGGGCGACAGAGGATGAAAGATGGTTGGATGGCATATCGACTCAATGGACATGAGTTTAAGCAAATTCCAGGAGATAATAAAGGACAGGGAAGCCTGGTGTGCCGCAGTCCATGTGGTCACAAAGAGTCAGACACAACTGAATGAATGAACAGCAACAAATATATAAAAATTAATTAATAAAAGCCTACTGTATAACCCAAGGAATTCTATTCAGTGCTCTACCTATAATGATCTATATGGGAAAAGAATCTAAAAAAGAATGGATATATATATGTATGTATGCATGTATAACTGATTCACTTTGCTTCACAGCAGAAACTAACAAACGTTGTAAATAAACAGTACTCCAATAAAAAATTAATTAAAAAGTAAATAAGAAATAAAAATGAAATCTGAAATGTTGAGTCCATTAAAGTGGACTGAGGAATGAGTTTGAGGATTGTAAAACAAGGTGTGGGGATGGTCAGAAAGGGTGACAGACAGAAAACTGGAGAAAGATACTGAAATGTAATTCCTAAAGCCAAGATAGTCTTAGAAATGTCTTAGTCATTCTAAATTCTCCACCAATATTTTAAAAATAAACATGTAAATGTTCCACAATTGCTTATAGAGTCACTGCATTTTCAAGACCAGCATTGGATAACTTTTCATTCATGTTGCAAGTTTTGTCAGTCTTGCCCAACACTTGGAAAACATGTCTGAGGCACCCTTCCATACCATGCTAGACTGCAGTTAAACAGCTCGATAATATCGGCTATCCAAAAGAATGCCAATCTCCAGTAACTCATCAGTTAGTAAATGCTGAATGCAAATGTTTAAACCACACACTGAAATGCATGGTTTGATGCTATCTCAATCTTTCATCAAGAGAGAAAGCATGATTGATGCCTGACACGATCATTCCTTGTCCTAAGGTGGTCCAATGTGCCTTGCAGTTTTGATCTAAATCCCAGATGGCAGAAAATGTGAAACTGTTTCTTAGAGCACCCTGGGTGTGCCTCAGAGAATGTGCCATACTTAATACCCTGAGAGTTCTCTTTACAAGTCTTTTTCTCAATTTTTATTAAATAAGAATCCAATAAATGCATTCAAGTATACGAAGTTAACCTTTTTATTCTTGATTATGACAGGATACTTAAAAAAAATAAAAATAAAAACAATGTTTGGAAAATTGAAAATGAAACCTGCCTTACTTTGTGGCCTCAATAAAGTGAAATAAGGAGGTTCCCTGATGGCTCAGTGGTAGAGTTTGCCTGCCAATGCAGGGGACACGGGTTCGAGCTCTGATCCGGGAAGATCCCACATGCTGTGGAGCAACTAAATCTGTGCACCACAGCTATTGAGCCTGTGCTCTCGAGCCTGGAAGCCACAACTGTGGAGCCCACGCACTGCAACTACTGGGGCCTGTGTGCCTAGAGCCCCGTCCTCAGCAATAAGAAAACCCACTGCAATGAGAAGCTCACTCACGGCAGCTAGAGAGTAGTCCCCATTCTCCGCAACTAGAGAAAAGCCCTTTCAGCAACAAAGACCCAGAACAGCCAGAAATAAAAATAAATAAAAGTATTTTTAAAAATAAAGTGAAATACAGATTGTGTCCACTTTGTCAAGTTTTAACAAAGTGTGGTATTTTACAAGTTCTTGTTTCTCAAATACCACATTTCTGCCTCAGAACTGTTTTTTCTTAAGGTATAATTTTTCCCAAAATAAACATGGTTCCATTTGTATTCCCCAACTGTAAGTCCAATTCTGTTCTCAAGAATCGGTAAGGCAGGGCACTTTAATAGTTGTATGCACATTCCTGCATCCATCGGTGAATTGTGTATGTGAAAGTGTTTTTGGAATGTGTCTTTAATTTACCGTCCTGTTATGCGGACACGTTGGTCAGTCACTGGTTGAGAAGGTATTGAGCTACTCATCAAAAACAAATTGTTGCCATCTGTAAAATAAGTGATTGAAGAAGATATTAGTTCAACAGTGAAATTCAGGAATTCAAAATCTTTGAGGCAGAGATACTTTTAATATTCAAATTTGGCTTTTCTCCCCGTCCCCGCTTCCAATCTCAGCATACTGAAGAAGGATCAAACAGCAATAACTGCAAAGATGAGTTCATACCTCCCACTGGGAAGCCAGCGGTGAAGTTCTCAAGAGGCCAGAGCATCTGCAAGGCATGCAGAACCCAGGGATGCCAGAAGTAGGGTGGGCTCCTTTAATGTGTGCCTTGCGGTCAGACTCCCCTGACTCCTACCACTGTGAATTTTAGGGAGTAGCAAAGGACCTGACACATTGTCAAAGTCAAGAAACCTTTGCTGAATAAATGAATGAAGAAATAAAGTCACAGATGCTAGGCTATAGCTCACTGGTACCAGTATTTTACTGTAGTGGAGAAACTCAGGCAAAGAAGAAGAGAAGGCCTGTCTGTATGCCAAAACTGAATTCGGTGGTTAGGTGTTCTTTTTTCCCACTTGTATTTTGACCACCGAAATTAGTGAAGATAACCATGGAGTGTTAGGGCCCTAAACTGACTTGCTCATTCACACTGTTATTTATTAGTTGCCTATCCTGTTATGGGGGCTTCCCTGGTTGCTCAGCTGGTAAAGAATCCGCCTGCAATGCAGGAGACCCTGGTTCAATTCGTGGGTTGGAAGATCCCCTGGAGAAGGGAACAGCTACGCACTCCAGTATTCTTGATTGAAGAATCCCCATGGACAGAGGTGCCTGGCAGGTACAGTGCATTGGGTGGAAAACAGCTGTACACAACTGAGCAACTAAGCACAGCACAGCGCAGCACATCCTGTCATGACCTTCGTTACCTGTCCAGAGTTATGCGGGTTATTTAATTCCTCCAGGGCCAGGAATCAAACAAAAGTATCCTGGCTTAGGGTTGAACCTGCTCCCCATTATACCACGACCTCAATTCCTTTGTGACTAGTTACTGCATTCCATTGTCATAAACAGAACCCCCACGGAAGAGTGCTATATTAAAATGTTGTTGGCTGTGTTTCAAAACATTGCCCATTTGGGAGCTCTCTTTTCTAGGAAAAAGGCATAGCAATAACTCCAGTGTATCTCCAGTCACAAAATCTAAAGACCGGGAAAATATTCAACTAAAATGTAATACATTTTTTTAAAGACTGAATGAAATTGTGGTTTTGCAACTAATGGTTACAGCTAGATAAAACCGAAGTGATAACGTGTGTTGCTCAATGCAAATAAAATATGGTTACCTTTACTATTAATACTTTTAAAAGGTTTTGGATCTTGGTAATTTTTAACTCCAATGTATTTAAATTGCTATTCATTACACTGGCTCTCCATTGGTCCCCTGGCCCTCCAACAATGACCTTTCCTCTAGGATAAAGTGCCCTGTCCTCCAATCTTGGACTCTCTTTCCCTTCTACTGACAAAGATTTTTAGAAGCTCAATCAAACCAGAATCTAGTTCTAGAATATGAATGACAATGTCCTTTAACAGGTTTCATTCCCAAAGGACTTTATATTTTAATAGAAGAGGAAACCTAAGCCAGCCAATTTCAAAATTTAAAAGAAGAAATATATAAATTATTAATCTATGAGTCCAGAAATACAAATCAACACTGCTTATGTATAGTAAAACTTAAAATTCCCAAGCGTCTTTTACAAAGTTTCAACAGAAGAATCAAAGATGATCAAGACACCAGAGATTTTGAATTACTTTTTTTTCCTATACTTTTTGTTAACTGACACTTTTATTTCATTTGGCTGCACCACAAGGCATGAGGTTACTGAGTCCCCCAACCAGGGATTGAACCAGCACCCCCTGCATTGGAAGCACAGAGTCTCAACAACTGGACCACCAGGGAAGTCCCTTTTTTCCCTATAAAAGAATGTCCTGAACTAAAACTGAGGTAAAAATTGGTACAGTGATGATGAAAACTTTGCTTTAAATATTGACAAGTTCTGAATTGGAAATGGACAAAGCTTCTCATATATGGTTTTCAGGAATATAAACCAAAATGATCTTTCTATAGAAAAACTGTCAATAAGTACCAAAAATCACAGGGCCTTCCTGGTGGCTCAGACATTAAAGAATCTGCCTGCAATGTGAGAGACCCAGGTTCAATCCTTGGGTTGGGAAGATTCCCTGGAGAAGGGAATGGAATCCACTCCAATACTCTTACCTGAAGAATCCCATGATTTGAGGAGCCTGGCAAGCTACAGTCCATGGGGTGGCAAAGAGTCAGATACACTGAGTGACTAACACAAATCAAAATGACCTTTCTGTAGGAAAACTGCCAATAAGTACCAAAAATCTCATTTGACCCAGTCATTTTACATCTAGGAATTCATTCTAAGGAAATAATCAAAGATGACCCCAAAATTTGGGTATAAGGTATTTATGCAACACTTTTAAAAGCAAAATAAAATAATTTTAAATCAACCACAATGTCCATCAATAGGAGACTGATTAAATAAGATTGGTCAACCCCATGGATGGAATCACTGTGAAGTCACTGTGGTAGGGTAATTCTGGCTATACAGACTCTAGAAAATATCCACCCCATTGATCATTTTAAAATGTATAGAAATATCGAATCACTATGTTGCATACAGGAATTAGCACAGTGTTAGAGATCAATTATATTCCAAAAACTAACAAACTCACAGAAAAAAGAGACCAAATTTGTGGTTACCAGAGGAGGACAGACTGGATGAAAGTACTCCATGGGTACAAACTCCATCATAAATATACACTATGGATGTAGTGTACAACATGATAATCAACACTGCTTATGTTACATATGAGAGCGATTAATTGAGTAAATCCTAAGAGTTCTCATATCACAAGGAAATCTTTCCTATTCCTTTACTTTTGCATCTATATGAGATGATAGATATTCACTAAACTTACTGTGATGATCATTTCACAATGCATGTAAGTCAAATCATTATGCTGTATGCCTTAAACTTATATAGTGCTATGTGTCAATTACACCTCAATAAAACTGGAAGAAAAAAATAAAGAAACCGTGCACCCGTGATGCTGCCTGAAAACCCACAAAGTGTAAAGTGGCTTGAGTGAAGTGACCTTATTTAGAAAAAACTCACATATGCAGACATACACATACATTTATATACTTATATTTTTTAATGACCATAAGAATATACCCCAAGCTTTAAATGGAGTTACCTCCAGGGAATATGACTGAGACAAAGTGAGTTGGCAGTGTGTGAAGAGAGTTTAATTTTCTGCTTTATGAAACTAGTTATTGCTTAAATCTTTATATCTGGCAAATATCTGTTTTATAGTTCAAACATGAAAATAAACAGATTTCAAAAATCATGTTTCAGAATAAGGACATGGGAAGCAACTCACAATGTTTTCTCAAGTGAAAAAAATACAAAACAGCATAAACAATGTAAAAATACTTTACAAACTTTGTAAAAATAAATCACATATGGCATAGAATGTACTAGAAATATAAAGAGCCGAAAGGAATGAAAATGTATCAAAATATTACTGGTTAGTTCTGAGTAGTGATATTAAGATCATTTTTTTAATTTTTCTGAATTTCATATATGTTCTGCAATGAACACAGAATAACAGAAAAAAGTAAATGTTATTCTTAATACATTTAAATTTTTTCAAGCTGTCAGTTCAATAAGTTAACGGTATTTGCTTTTCTATTGCTAAGATGTATATACTCTGCCAACACTGACACTCACTTTAAAAGCTAAGCAGTGCTATTTTGAGATGTCAAATTTCTACAGACAAGCATCCTTGTAGCTCGCTGTAATGTGCTTGTTCTAATAAAGACAAAATATTAGACAAAAGAAGTGACCTTACGTGGCAGACCGACATGCAGCTAGCATAGCTGAGGTTCAAAGAGTTAGAGTGGTTTTCCAAAAGCGCAAATCTTTTCGTTTAATGGAAGGACTGAGACGAGAATTGATCCTCCCAGCCCAGTGTTTCTCCATGACATGAGATCGCTATGTTTTTGGATGAGAATCACTGAAACCACAACAAAAATAGCACTTTAAGAAATATACAGCAAAAGGGCAAATGAACAAAATCTGTTCGCAGTTTCATGGAGAGCTGTTAAATCCAGCAAAACTCCAGGTTCCACTCTCAAAATGCCATTGGCCTTTCTGAGAATTCTATCTAGAAAAAAAAAAAAAGATTAGATCGGACCTAGAAGAATACTTAAAGAAACCTTGATTTTTTTATTTTAATAGTAACACAATTCAAAGCTTAAATGAAAACATCTGGTTTCACTTTCTTTACTGATTATGATAGCTAGAGATTCTGAGACATCAAGCATGACTCTCGTTTATTTGATATGCAAATAAAGTTCTTGGCTTGAGTGTAAATCTCATACTTTCAGTTGTGTCCCTTGTAGCTAATTATTTTTTATATCCCCCCTTGGGCCCAAAAAAGTTGGAGGTAGAGTTAGCCATTAAGAAATGCATCCTTCCCACAAAATGCCTACAGGCACTATTCCCCCCACCAAAAAAAAAGTAGAATAAAAGTAGACTTTAATTAATTAGAATCCAGATCACTGGGATAACTGCCAAGTCTACTTTCCACCCTTCCACAAAGGTTGTGACCCAAATCTCAAGAGGAAAGGCCAAATTTGGGGGCAGGGGGTGGAGACAGGGAAGAGGGAACCATGTGGCAGAGGGATCAGTTTAAACCACAGCGAGGAAACAAGCCACTCCTTAAGAGCTGAGTACTGTGTTAAATGAGAGTCAGAGATTACCAGGTTCAGACGAGAAACTTGGGGTTGTTCCCAAAGGGATCAGACCCCCGGAATTGTTCTCATACTGCCTGGCTCTCACCAAACACCCTCTACACATACACACACACCAGAACAAAAACATCCAAAACTATCAGCCCTCTCATTAACCAGATAGGTTTGGGCACTTTCACCCTGGCTAGTGAAAACCTTGCTTTGGTTCTGTGTATCACAACATAAAATGAGTAATTCTGGATCTCAGTGATGAACTACTACTTCTGGGACTTGTTGCAACACATCCCCATATTTTGAGGGCTTTAGGCCTATCTTTTTCTCCTACTTGGGATCTGTGCCTATATTCACCGACAGTCACAGAGTACAAGAGTATGACTGTATTCATTCACATCAGGCAACATGACATTTCAGAAAATAGGGGCCTAGAAGGGTCCTCTCCCTCAGTTTCTATTTCACCAGACCTAGATATAAAATTGATAATTCCATCTGAACCAGAAAGAGACACTGAGAAGAAAACCCAGATAATAAGAGTACAAATATATACCTTTCCATAGTCAGTTACAGCCTCACTTCACAATACTCCTGAATTTAGTGTAGAGGAGGAAATATCCAAAATATTCCTTCATTTATTTAAGCAAACAGATATTAAAGCAATGGCGGAAAAGAAATGACCCACAAATCACAATTAATAATTATTTAACTTTTTAAAAATAACCAGTTCATGTAGCTAGAATTTTTAAAAATATGTCCTTCAACCTCCTTTTATGAGATGAGGGCAAATGAACAGTATTTCGACTGGCAACAGGATATTAAAATAGGCAACTGACAGGTTATACCAACTAAATTTGTATACACTAAGCCCAGTCCTCCCATTTCCATGTCTGATGCTGCACAGTAGCAACTGTGGCTTATAACCCACTGAAGTTCACAGTAATAACTGGGATGTCCTAAAATGGCTACTAAATAAATCAACTAGATTAAATTCTATCAGTATCATCATGTTAATCGAGAGATCTCGTATTTTTTCTCAGATTTTAATTGATCATAAACTGGCAAGCCACATACGATAACAAAGTCCTGCTAGTTTAAAATAGCCCCGTCCTAAACATTTAAAACCACACTGACTTAACCTACTACGAATATGACAAGTAAAACAGAAAAAGAGACCAAACCACACTGACAAACCAGGAAGCTATATTCACTGCACTGTCTCATCATCTAATACTACATGCTGAAATATTTAAGTATGTCCCGACTTTTACATCCGTCCAGATCTCATATCCGTAAATAGACATAAACTATTTTCCAAGTGCAGAAATCAAGCTGGTTTCTTTTATTCTAGCTCCCTGAGAATTCTGACCACTACTCCCCGCCTCCCTCGACTATTCGTACATTTTCACCACTTGAGACATTGCAGGGTGAGGGAAAGAGAAAGAAAGAGAAGTCTCATGACTTCTGAAATTGGAAAGAGGAATTAAGTTCTGAAAAGGAGAAAGAGAGTGGCAGTTTTGCTTAATTCAAGGATTGAGTAAAATATTGTTGTTTAATTATTTTTCAAAAGATACACTCCAGTGTAACAGATAACTGAAGTAATTACTTTTTTATTTCAATGACAGCATTTTTCATTCCTAAGATTTATAATCAATTCTATTTTGTATTTCCCTATTTTGTTTCATTTTTGTCTGGTGTTGATTAATAATTTGTTGGTGTTTAAAAATGGGGAAAAAAAGATACACTCTTTTTGGCCATCTCTTTATTTGATTTATAAGAAATGAAACTGTAATGTAATGAAACTTGACCAAATAAAAATCACTTTGCTTCACACACCTGACAACATCCCACCCCCTCTTACCCCCCAAATCATAGCTCGAGTGATAGAACCTCCTTTGTACTCTTAAGTATGAAGCAAACTAAATGTTAAAATGAAGAGTCTAACACAGTGGAACTGGGAAAAACACAAAGTGGAAATTTATCCCCCTTGCAAAAATAAGTGAAGTCTATGTTAAGGAAATGGGTAATTCAGGGAACCAGAGTATTTAAATAAATTCCCAGATGTTTGTGCTACTGTCTGAACATTTTAAGAAGGAAAGAGCTTTTCATGACTTCATGACTCCTCTCATTCTGAAGATGATTTCAAAGCCCCCAGCATTCAGTAGAGAAAATCTGTTCTCAGAGCTGTCAGGTTCCTGTTGCGTCTCGGGCACCATGAAGGTTCCAAGAACCCACAGAGAAAGCTCAGGCCTGAAAAATGTCTGATTTTGACCTCCCAATCCCCAAGTCTGTGTTTATATAATTCACGATTAAGGTGGATTTATGAAGCTCAGATAAAGTCATATTTCCCCAATCGATATCTCAAAACAAGTACACCAACAGTACTTTTAACATTACCTGCATGGACAGGACAGTCATAAATCCTCACACCTTCCCCTGCACCTCACACGCCTCCACTGGGAAGCTTTAACTACCTCTGGCAGTACCAGTGGATGTGGTTAAAAATCAAGCAGAAAACGCCAAAATGTGCACACTCAGCTACATGATGTTCACTGTCTAAGACTCGAAAAACTTTTTCTCAAACAATTTTCACCCAATTGAGCTTGCCTTTCTTGCCTGTAAATTGCAATACTGCCAAGTTACAAGTTAAAGGTTCTGCCAATTTTTCAGTTTTGCAAGAAAAAAAAAGAAAGTCAGTGTACTTTCCCTAAACGGGTAATGTGTGTATATTGAGTTAACACTTGGTTACAGCAGTATACCACAACTACATATGGAAATCTTGTTCAAAATTTCCAAAATAACACACATACACACACACACACACACACACCACTTTTGTGTACAGATCATTAAAAAAAAGTCAAACCCAGACTGAACTGAGAGGACTGGGAAAGATATTGTTTGTAAGCTGTAAGTGATAATATCCATTGCCATTATTGATGCAATTTGGGCAGAACAATTTACCACTCTCCTCGATCTTTATTCTAAAGTGACTCATATCACACATGTGGTCAAGTGACTAGTTTCAACCTCCACACAAACAAATTTAACTTCTAGAGAAGTCCCCAAAGCAAATTCACAGCCAAAGACAGACTCAGTTCAGAAGTGGTGGTGGTCATGGTGGAAGAAGTTCTTCTGGGGTGATGTCTTATTTAGGCCCAAGCATGAAGCTCTGAAATCAAGATGAAAACACTCAGAACACCCTGCGGGCATGAGGCAGCAGCCACAGAGCCAGCTAATCAGCCTTCCTCAGAAAATGTTGCATTTTAAGAAAAAGCAAAATATTGAGATAGATTTTTAACTGTAAATATCTGAAAAACATCTATACTACCTCCAGGGCTTTAATACCCTCCCTTTCTTCCCAAAGCTAGGAAAGTGGTGTGCTCACTATCAAATAACCAGTACAGACTATGAACAGCCAGACTGTCATTACAGGGTGAGTAGCAAGAACTTGCATCCATTGTCAGCAGGAGTCCAACCATTCCGGGGGGTCAAAAGCCTTAAAAAATATTCATTCCTTAAATACTGAGACACAGACACACAAAGATTAAAGGATACGCAGTGTCCTTTCCTTTCCTTCAGACTAGTCCTTTCCTTCAGACTAGTGAAAAATGGAAAACAATCCAAATGTTCAACAATAAGAAATTTGTTTGACAAAACATGGTACTTTCTTCCATAGATTATAACGTAGAAATTTAAAAATTATGTTATAGAAGAATACTTAATAATATAGGAAATATTCATGTATATTATTTAATGATGAAAGCAAGTTTAAGACACATTAGGATGTGATCCTAATTTAAGAAAAAAAAAAAAAACTACTGCATAGGGCTTCCCTGGTGGCTCAGTGGTAAAGGGTCCAGCTGCCAATGGAGGAGACACGGGTTAGAATCCTGGTCCAAGAAGACTCCACATGCCATGGAGCAGTCACAACTGCTAAACCTGTTCTCTAGAGCCCATGAGCCCCAACTACTGAGCCCATGGGCCCCAACTACTGCAGCCCAGGCACCCTAGAGCCCCTGCTCAGCAACAAGAAAAGCCACTGCCAATGAGAAGACTGTGCACCGCAACCAGAGAAAAGCGCACACAGCAACAAAGACCCGGCATGGTCAAAAATAAATAAATGAATGAAAAAAAATTTTTAAAAGATGACTGTATAAGGATATGCTTGGAATGACAGATATCAATAATAGCATTATTTCTGGGTAAAGACAGGAAAAAGTAATTTTTATTTCCTTCTTTGTGCTTTACTGTATTTTCCAAACTTTCTACAGTGAAAATATATTATTTTCATCATCAGCTCAAAAACAAATTTTATTTTTAAAATTAATCATGTGACATTCTTACAGAGAAATGGTTTCCTTTCTTCCTTTCTGTCCTATCCTACTACCACCCTCACATACAAATCAGCCTGCATTTTTCCAGTTTTCCTGACTTCACCTGGGTTCTTTTCATGACTAAATCAAGTGGAAACAGTCTTAGAGGAAATTAGACTGTAAAAACCAAATGTTTCATAAATTCATGTTCAAAGAAGGCAAGTAGGACCATTATGTGGCCAAAAGAATTTGCAGATGAAAATGAGCCACTAAATGGATTATTTACTTTAGTCTTTACTGATAAAAAAAAAAAAATTAGCAAGCTTTGCATTTCCCAGTTACATTTTGAAACAGAAATGATGGCATTTTACTCATTTGTTCACTCAGCCATTGTCTTAGTCCATTTGGGACTGATACAGTAGAATACCAAACACTGGGTGATTATAAACTCAAGGAATTTATTTCTCACTGTTTTGGAGACTGGCAAGTCCAAGGTCTTGGTGCCAGCAGAGTCAGTGTCTGGTGTAGGTCAGCTTTTTGGCTGATAGATGGAAGTCTTTTGACTGTAGCCTTGCCTGGTGGAAGGAGCAAGGAAACTCTCTGGGGTCTCTTTTACAAGGGCACTAATCCCATTCACAAGGGCTCCACCCTCATGATCTATCATCTCCTAAAGACCCCATCTCCAAAATACCCACACATTGGTGTGGGATTAGGTTTCAACACAGGAATATGACAGAGAGGATACATTCAGTCCATAGGAGTCATCAAACACTGTGCACTTATGTGCCCACACAGTGCCAAGGCCAGGAACACAAGCCCAGTCCTTGGCTTATGTCCCTCACAAGCTGCTGAATTCAACTGTACTTGCGGTTTTCAGAGAACCCACCTCTTCCTCACCCATCCTTTTCTTCAACCACAGCAGTTCTTTATACGTCAGCCTTCCATTAAAGTTTCATTGGAATAAAAGATTCCTTGACCTAAAAAAAAAAATAAAAGAGCATTTGGAACTCTCTACTCTACTCTTATTTAATGAACTAGATGGAGTTGAGTGGCATCCACTCACAAATTTTAAATGAACTCACGGGTAAAACTATCAACCAAAATTTTCCCCAATATAATGTGTTATAATTGTATGTCATCATCATCATCTGTTTTGAAATTTTCCTGTCAAACTTTCCTACACTTTAGAACACTGAATTCCCTAAGTGGGTTTGAATTCTTAACTTTTGATGGTAGGGTATAACCACATCCCAGTTAGGCACTGGGGGACTATTTTCCTTTAGGCCACTTTGACTATAATCAAGTGGTCTAGTTATTTTCTCCAAATTCTGGTCTAGAACTAGAATAAGAGCTATTGGAGAATTTGTTTAAAATGAAGAGTCAGGCCCCACTTCCAGAAAATCTGATTCTACAAAAGTGAGTGGGATTTTATGTTTTTAAATGAGCCATTTCAGTATTCTTGCCTAGAGTATTCCATGGACAGAGGAGCCTGGTGGGCTACAGTCCATGGAGTCACAAAGTAGCACATGACTAAGCAACTAACACTTTCACTTTCACTTTTCAATGAGCGGCCCAGGTGTCTTCTAGATTGACAAACACTTTGGGCAGACAAAGGTTCTAGTCTTGGTGAGGGAGGTGCACAATATTGTTAGATCTCAAGAGTCCTTGGGCCTCTCTTTAGCACATTTTCATAATCTACTGCTTATATATTCTCTTTCACCCACTAGATTTGAAGCCCCTTTCCGAAAAGTAACTTGCCACAGTTTCTGTGTCTACAGGCTCAACGCAATTGTCTATGTCCAATAAATGCTTGGCATTACAGTAATTAATAAAACAAAGAACAGCAATAATTCATCAGATTCTGATCCTATTGGGCTAGAAGCTTTTTTTTTTCCATCAATAGATTATTAGTAATACACTTGCTATTAGAGTTTATATGATTTTTCTCTTGTGAGAGTCAATTAAGCTAAACAATTAAGATTAGCTTTAAGAAAAAAAAAAATTCTTACAGTGCTTTTGAGTTTTAAGAGTGCTCCATGAAGTAAACAGGATAAGAATAGTTATCCAGCTGTTTTAGTTGAGGACATAGGCCAAGGAGGGATAAAATGACTAGCAAGTACTCACAATTTTTAGTATTTGCACAGTCAAGAATGCAGTGTGTTTTAGTGAAAATACATACTCTTTATGCTGTGTTTGAACTGGAGCTCTGTCATTCACTAGCTGTGTAATCTTGAACAAATTATTTAAATTTTCTGAGCCTCTATTTTTTTGCACAGGTACACTATACACAGAGACAAAGAGCAGGCTTGTCTGAAGGAGTAAATGTGTCTAGGAGAGTGCTGGGCACATCAACCCAGGGAAAGTGACCTAGAGACTATAAACTGGGAAACAAAAAGAGAGTTTCCATTTAAACATAAGATAGAAGACTATACATGTGTGTTTCTCTGTATAATAAAACAAAACTAAAATATCAGCATCTCTTTATTCTGAAATTTTTCTAGCAAACAAAGATGGCAAAGACAAATTAATCACATGTGTGAATTCAATCTGTATAAAACATTCCTACATATTGTGATCTCCTTAATTTTTATATTGGCAACCCTGTAATAATTAATAGATACTATAAGTTCACCCAACCCTATTTTTTTCCACAAGGATTGAAAGTCCTCAGATGTGAGTTCTCTTAATATGATTTTCTTTTCAAGGCTCATCACCCTCCAGGTTGGAAAAAGACCTCACGAGAAGAGTAAACAGAACACAGACTTGAAGCCAGATAGCTCTGCAACTTACTTGCCAAGTGACCTTGCATAATAAACTCACTAGGCCTCAGTTTCCTAATCTATATAATGGAAATATAAACACCTACTTCATGGAGTTGTTATGTGGGTTAGAAAAGGCAATGTATGTGACGTGCCTATAAAACACAGCAGGCACTCAAAAAGACCCTGATGCTGGGAAAGATTGAGGGCAGGAGGAGAAGGGGACGACAGAGGATGAGATGGTTGGATGGCATCACCGACTCAATGGACATGAGTTTGGGTAAACTCCGGGAGTTGGTGATGGACAGGGAGGCCTGGTGTGCTGCAGTCTATAGGGTCGCAAAGAATCCGACACGACTGAGCAACTGAACTGAACTGAACCTGCCCCTGCCAAAATGCTATGAAAGGATTCAGTAGCTCCAATTAAAGGTACAACATCTAGGTATTTTCATAATTAAGCACTGGGACATTAATGTAACATTTCTTAAACTCTAGTTAGTTGCAAGACTTTTCCTTTGTCCCTCTCGAGCAGAGTTATTGGCTTTGAGCAGTACTGAGATTCCCAAATGTCGGGAAGGCTCCGACATTTTCTGAGAGGAAAAGGACTGTGTCAATCCATGAAAGCTTTCTCTTTCCTATGAATATTCTCCAAGTTTCTCCATGGGACTTCTCTGAACTACTATGAGCTAACTGCCCCGCTCCATGATCTGGTTTCTGAGAGTTTAAAGCCTGCCCTGTCTGCTGCCCTTTATATATCAGAGATGCAGAACAGCTTGTATTTATTTCTTTGTATCTTCCACTGGTTTGAAAATTCATGTGGTTAGAACAGTGTCTTCCTCACTATTTTAGGGTTCACCTTAAATATCAATTTTCTAACTGCAATATTGTCACAAAATTTTATACTAGATGAGTTCTCTTAAAATCAGTTTTTAAGGGGAATTCCCTGGAGGTCCAGTGGTTAAAATTCAAAGGCCCAGGTTCGATCTTTGGTCAGGTAACTAAGATCTCACAAGCCTCAAGGCATGATCAAAAATAATTTAAAATTTTTTTTTAATTTTAGGGGCTTTTTCTTTTCAAGGTCTGAAATGTTAACTATGCAGTAGAATAGGCATAGATATGTTTTATTCATCTATACGTGCACCTACACTGGGCTTCCCTGGTGGCTCAGATGGTAAAGAGCCATCTCTCTGCAATGCAAGAGACCCAAGTTCAATCCCTGAGTGGGGACGATCCCCTGGAGGAGGAAATGGGAACACACTCCAGTATTTTTGCCTGTAGAATCCCATGGACTGAGGAGCCTGGCAGGCTATGGTTCATGGGACCACAAAGACTTGGCCGTGACCCAGCAATTAACAGTTGCACTTTCACTTGCCTCAGCAGATGGTAGCACAGAATACCAGGCCCCTTAATAAAATAAAAGTGAATCCTTCAAATCTTAACACCGGAAGGGAAATGTAGAGGGCATCTGATCTAAAGCAGCACCAAGGCCTCCTCAGCATCATTTCCTGTGCCACCACCAGGACGGCCCCATGATGCGCTGCTCTCCCTTTAAACTCCTCTCTTGGGTCCAGGCTAATCACCCACGCAGTCCTCTCCTCTCTGTGCTCCAGAAATGTTGAATTTCTTGCTGCTGTTGTTCACTCACTCAGTTGTGATAGACTCTTTTGTGACCCAGTGGACGGTGAAGCCTGCCAGGCTCCTCTGTCCATGGGATTTTCCAGGCAAGAATACTGGAGTGGGTTGCCATTTCCTTTTCCTGAATTTCTTACAAACAGCCGTAAACCGTCCCTGCTCCCTTCATCATATAGGAGCCCACCTGTCCCATTTCACAGCATATTTTAATTGCCTGTCTTTTCCTCTCTACAGAGAAAATTGGATGGTAAGCCCTGTGAGGACCGGAACTGTCCTATTCATTATCCCATTCCTGCTTCAGGCATATAGTAGGCTCTCAATAACTATCTGTTTAAAGAAATGACATCCTTTTGGCAAGATCTTCAGAAACACTTGACTAAAGAGTAAACAGAAAACAAATGGGAAGGGATTAAAATACAAGAAACAGCAGGAAAACAGAGATTTTCCACCCTGGCTCGGTCTCTGGGAGCTGGGGCCTTGCCCCCCCCCACCTTTAGACTGGGCATATCCACCGTGTCTTCCTAGTCCAAGTAGCAAAGCTCCACAGGCCTCTTTTTCGCAGGGAGGAGGCTGTCCTTACCACCCCCAGCCCTCCACACACAGCTCAGGCACGCCCCCTCCTTACTCTTCCAGGTAGGCCTGTCACTCGCATCAGACCAGTCTGGCAGAGAAGCCCACCTCCCCGCACAGTGCCAGTGCGGGGCCTCCCCCGCAGGCCCAGCAGCGTGTGGGACACACAAGGCCCCAAGAAGGTGGCACAGGCCTAACAGGGGCGAAGCGTGAACAGGCCTGTGGCCAGCTCACGTGAGGTTAAAGAGGAACGGCTCAAATTCACTTATACAGGCCAAAAATACCTAGAGGATCCTAAGAAAGCAGTCGGCCTGGAGTTCACCGCAGATCTGGGAAATTTGTGTCATTCTTTTTTGGTGGAAGCAGAAACCTGACTCTGAACTAACCCCTGCCCAGAGGCCGCTGGGGCCTGGAAATACCCCTGTGAATTCTCCGCGTCTAGGCCGGGGCCTGGGGGCTCCCTGCCGTCCGGCTATCTGCAGGGGCCTCCCTGAGAGCCAGGTCGGCCACGACTGGACAACCTGCGGCCAGACTGAGGCCCACACCCCGAAAGCGGAGGCCGCCGTGTCGCCCGGGCTGGGAGCGCCTCGGGGTCCCTCGGGCCAGGCCCGGCGTCGCCGCTGCAAACTCTGAGGCTCCTGCGACCCTCACCCCGAGCGCCTCCGCTGACCCTCCGGACCCGTGGGAACAGAGAGCGCCTCCCCGCCCCTCCTTCCCCTCCCCTCCAGACTGGCCTGCGCCTCGAAGCTCGAGAAGCGGTTCCCCCTGCGCGCCTCTCACTCCAGGCCGAGTAGGAAGCCCCTCCGACTTCGCCGCGGCGCCAGAGCCCTCATGGGCTGCCCTCGGCCGCCGCTGCTCTGTAGCCCCGGCTCCGCGCGCGACGCCGTCCCCGCTGCCCCGCGCCCCTCAGTGCGAGGCCCGGCCGGGACCCCGGGGGTCCTGGGAGCCCTGGCCCGCCCGACCCCCTGACCCTCCAAACCAGAGAGCCCTAGAGTTATTCCGGGCCGCGGGGGTGGTGGAGCATGGGGGTTCCACTCACGTCTCGGTTTGCAACAGTAAGGACCTGTCCACCACCCCACCGAAGGCCAGCCAGTGACCCCGCCGGCCCTTCAGGCACGGCGTCTAGTTTGCGCGAAGTCCAGTAACCACCAACTGCTACGCTCTGGGAAGGATTTTGAGTAGGTGCGTAGCTGAGCCCCAGACAGCAGCTCCGGGCCGGACTACAAATCTATGTTTTATCCGATCTGACCTGGATCCGTGGCTCTGAACTTAACGTGACCTCGGCGGCCCGCCTTGAGCTCTGCACGTGCTGGAACCCCGGTGCTGGGGAGGGGCTTGCAGACCACTGGAGGGCAAGTCGGGGAGGTATTTGTATGGTGGGCTTCAGTACGGGATATTTTTCTAGAACAAGATATATAGACCTCAAAAGTAAAGACCTGGTCCCGAAGCAAGACCGCGCCCCTAGGTCTCTCCACAGATCGCCCCGAGCGCTTGTCAGAAGAGGAGACTGGTGCCCCAAGTTTTCCTCCCGCGCGGCGCGTTGAACTTGGGCGCAGCGTTGGAGAAGCGCACGCTGTGCCCACGCGCTCACCTCCGCGCGAGCCACGGACCAATTCGGCGCCCGGGTTCTCCGGCTCCGCCGACGGGGCATCCCGGCTCCAGGAGGCTGAGACCTGCCGCGGACACCAAGGTCACCCGTCGTGACCCGCCTCGTCGTCATGTAGGAGAAAGGGCCAACGGGCTGCTCGGGACACTTTTTAAAAATACTTAACAATTTGAAAGAGGAGCCTGAAAGCGGAGACGAACGTGCGGGAATTCTCTGTTGTTTAAAAAGCAGTGCAAACTTGCTAGGAAACTGACTACGACGTGACTGTTTTTTCCGGGCGAATGGGCCCCAAAGAAAATATGCCCGGACCAGATGACCGGGCGAGATCCCCAACGGCAGCCGCTCCCGGCGACTCTCCTCCCGAGAGTCCGACACCCGGGAGGGACGTGCGGGCAGGTGGGTTTCCTCCACCCGTGAGTGCTACAGCCTCCTGCTCTGTTTTCTCATTTTATTTTTTTAAATTAAAAAGAGAGAGAGAGCGCACAAGTCCTAAAAGTGGATAGCCAAGCAGCGTCCGGTAAAATTTGCGCTATGAAAAATATGAGGTCGAGATAGATCAGTGTGTGGGTGAAGGCTGCTCTAGCAGAAATGCGAGAAATGAGCAGGAGCCCACAATTTTCGTTTTTACTATAGAAATCGGTAAACGAAATCGAATGGTAATGGTTTGCCTATTACGGCCACTGAGAAAGTTCGAAATAATTTAATGTTTCGGATTTATACGTATGTTATCACTATACTTTTTATTTTGTCTAGCTATTTCCATTAAGTTTTAATAAGCTCTTAAAGTTCCCAGGATAAATTTTGTGAGGTTTTTTTTTTTTTTTTTTTTGAGTGAGTGGAGATTACATGAACCAGAAGCGAAGTTTGAGCATAATTTCCTTAGCTACTGGGAAGTCTGTATCTCCTGCCAAAATTTCCAAGGATGTAGAGAAGAAAAGAAGACGAGATACTCATTGAGTACCTACTATGCGCAGACACCCTGGTAGAACTGGCTTTACAAATTTTATTTCATAGTAATAATTGTTGATCAATAGGTGCTCTTTTTAAAAAGACCAAACCCTTTCTTCTGCATCCAAGACCTCAAGTCGACAGCTTCCATAATTTTATTTTATTCGCAAGAATTTCGTTTTTATTACTTCCTTCTTCGAAGTGACATTACTGCCAAGGTTAATGGAGAGATCCCTGTTTAATGATATTAAAGTCTGTTGGTTTAACTGATTACATCGTTTAGTGCTAATCCTGTGGGGGAGGGGGGAGTAAAGGTGAGTCAGCACTCACCGACTTTCTCCTAACTCTTTAGGTCCGCGTAAAAATAAATAAATCTTTATTATGTTTGGCAGGAGAGGGAACTTGTAACTAGGAAGAGATCGCCATCACTGAAAGCAATGGGGGGTAGGGGGATGGGGAGGGAAACATGCAAACCAACACTTTTCCGTCTCTGTGGATCAAAGGAACCGAAAACACCACTCATTTTGTAAGGACGACGAAACACTGTGGCTTATACTGACCATTGACAGGCTGAGTTAGACTAGAGGCTTCGTGTGTTACAAAGGATACGATGAAGTTGAGTATCAGGAGCTTTAAAAAAGAGAGAGAGAACCGAGTTGACAACCAGATAAAGTGGGAAAGAAGGGGAGGAGAATACACCCAGGAGGCTGAGCAGGCAGGTAAATCATCAAAAATTCAGTTCCTGCAACTAATGAAAAAACCAATCTCACTGTAGTCCAGGGGAAATGGTTCGCTGACGCAAGGCTCGATGGTGAGTCTATTTGTCGTGCTTCTTTTCCGGACTATCAAAAAAAGTTATTTCGAGATTCAGCCAAATGTTTTGACTGGGAGACTGAAAACGGGACGAGGAGTTTCCTGCCGTTACGTCCGAGCCCGCAGCAGGGCCCAGCGCCGAACGCGCCCCGAGCCGCGCGCCTGCTGCCCGGGGAGGCTCAGAAAGGGCGCTCCCCGCTGCCCTAGGAAGAAGCGAGCCCGAAGTCAGCCGGCGGGGGCTGCTCGGCTTCCCCGCGGGGCCTGAACTGCAGCCTTCCTTCGGAGGAACGCTCCTCTAGTTTTGTTCTGGAAGGGGAGATGGGCTCAGATCTTGGAGAGCTCTCAGGATTCCCAGTCGCTGGACAAACCTGGAAACTTTGGGAAGGATTATACTGAGCTTCTCCGGCTCCCTGAGTCCCTTTCTATCTTCGTTTCCAGGGCTAAAGGGCCGCTTGCCGAGGAGGGGTGCTTCTTTATTTTTTTTCCACGTAGACTGGAGAAGCGCCGCCGCCTGCTCCGAAGGCGACTTGCCGACCTCAGCGCCCTGGGCTCGCGCGGCGCACCGCCCGCCCCTCGGCGCCCGCCAGGCCCGCTCGCGGAGTGCGCGCGAGGGGGAGTATCGTCTCCTCCGGCCGGAGCTCGGTGCCAGGACGCTTTCCTGACATAACCCTGCCCCAAGGCGGGCCAAGACGGGCACTAACCATTGCTTAGCTTCCCTACTGCCGCTCAGGTCCCCACTACGACCGGCAACTGCCTTGAAACCCACCCCCAATGGCAGACACTCCGGCCTCACACCTCCCCTTGGTCCCCGCTTTTCCGGCCCCTTCCGGGGATCCCACACCCTCACCCCATTTCTCCCGCCCGTCGGGGGCGAACACTGGCACTCTCCTCGCGCGCATTCCGCCGCGCCATTTTAACCCCTTCGACGTTTCCGCTGCGGAGGGGGCGGAAACGGAGGAGACCCATCCTCCCCACCTCACCCCACCCCCGCCCCACCCGCGCGGGCCCTCGCCTAAGGCCGCCCGCAGGGGATTGTGAAACAACCCGGTGGCAGGCGGGGGTGGGGGACACGCTACCTCCGGACTCTCCAAACTTTGGCAAAATCTCGGGAACACTGGTGATCCCCCAGGACAGTTTTCTTCGCCTCGCGGCGAGCGCGGGGTATCCGAGTTTCTCGGCACTAACAGCGAAGAGCCTCTCCCTTTCCCCAGCCCCTTTAAGGACATCTGATCTTCAGTCTCTTAACTTTCTCCTCGAATCTAACAGCTTCGTCAGCCGCGGAGAGCGACCCCAGGCGAAGCCGGAAAGGGAGAAAGCCAGGGTGTGGGGCTCACCCAAACCCGGGCGCCCAGAGGTTGGCTGAGGCCCTGCGGGTCGAGGCCCCGCGCGCTCTTGAGGAGAGGGAGCCCCGGGGGATCTGCGCGGGGCACGTTGCCGCGCCTGAAACAGGCGTTCCCTTTTCCAGATCATATTCCCCATAAAATCTAAAGCCAGATGCATCGCTTTGGCAAGTTCCCATTTCACCGCGAAAAGCACAGATTTGTTTCCAAACTGGACTCCAAATCGAGGTTTCTGGTGCGGGTTCCAGTGACCCGCGCAAGGTTGGGGTTTCGATGCCTCACCGGACTGCCCGAGCGGGTAACGTTTTAGATACTATAGTCTGAATCTAGCCCAGGCAAAGCATCATTTGTGAATGCGGAGATTTAATTTAAAAAAGGGGCGGGGGCGATGCGAAGTAAAGACAACTAGGAGATTTCAAAGCCGTGTGTGTACTTTTTAAGTGAGATGGAGGAGAAAAGATCAATTTCATCTATAGACGCCCAGTTTAGCAAGATAACCTGATGGAATCTCTGTTTCACAGAAATAAGTTACAAGGGGGGGGAAACTTGCAAGAAAGTGAGAACAGTGGCCACACATGAAACCAAAGGGTGAGCATGGTGAAAGCAGGCATTTTAATCACCCTGTTGAGTCAAAAACTAGCTTTTGCTGAGTTTGCTTTTTTTTTTTTTTTTTAAGAAATAGAAGGCTCCTTCCCAAAGTAATAGCCTACGGGTCTATTTCACCTGCAGGTTTCCTCTCATTATTGTATAAAGAAATTTGGGTGGAGTGGGCCATGTTTTTCACAAAACTTTCTGGTATTTGCAGTTGTGGTGAACATGGAAGGAATAAAAACGAACATAACTAGTCTGGGATTGACTACTGCCTATTACCGGCATAACATCAGTAGGAAATCAAGACTGCCTTCCCGAGTTTCGCTTATAAGAATTCAATTTCGCATCTTTTAAAATTATAGCCGTTTTTGAGTCCTTTTGGTGAAATAACCAGCGATGCAGGACCTAAACAATGCACACAAGCACACAATTCCAAGTCTGCTTATTTAAGGAGTGAAAAGATGCGATGCGAAAGCGCCCCTGCACGGGTTGAGGTGTCACGGCTGTGGGGTGCGCCATGTATTAGGTGCCAGTGAGAGAAAGCACAGACCCAAACTATTCGCACAGAAAACTGTTTCCACGTTTGACTCATTTAGGATCAAATGGTATTTTTAACACTTGCCAAAACCCACAGCTATTGCCACAAGAAAGGTGCCAGGCAAGAATGAAGTTAGTTGTTTATTAGGGCAAGGTGGGGCTTTTCGCGCTTTTGGTTACATAAATGTACCGAAGTGACAGGGTGAGCATCTTGCAGGCCAGTCTCCCCGTGCTGGTTCACTGCAAGGGAAGGTGGTGGGGAACGGAACGCCTTTTAGCAGATCAGACTCTGGCTGTCACCGGTGAGGGGTGGTGGTGGTGGGTGGTTAACTTCACTTCGTAAAGATACTCATCCTCTTCTTAACTGAGTAAGTCTGAGGCCGCGAAGGCCGCCCACAGAGGCCGCGGCCTCGTCCAAATCTGCTCAGGCCGCCTTTGTCCCCGCAGTGACTACCGAGAGGGAGGGGGGCGGGCGCGGAGGTTGTCACCAAAGTTTCCTGAAGTCTTTATACGGCGAAGAACTCTGGGGTTTTGCGGGTAAGCAGGCTGCCTATCCAATCTGAGTGGAGCGACAATTCCGTGGGCCTCCGGTCCCCGGCGGCCTCCGCGCGCCCTCGCCCGCCCCGGCCTCTCCCCCGATCAATCGCCGGGGGCCAATGCTCGACCCAGCGCCACACTCCTGGGCCTCTGGGTCCCCTCCGCACGGTCCCAATCAGTCTCGAATTTCAACTCAAGACCCAGGCCAAACTTTCCCTTCGGGGCTGGTATATTCTCACACGCGGACGCCTTTCCCAGGGGGAGGAGGAGCGATGGAGCCCCACGCAGCTCCCGGGGGCCCTGCGGGGACCACCCGCCACCCGGTTTCCACGCAGCCGCCGCGCCCACCCTTGCCTCCCGACCCTAGACCTTGACCTCCCACGGCCGTGCTCAGGGAAGCCGCCGCGACTGATGTGCCCCGGGTGCTTTCGTTTTGCTTTCGCTCCCTTCTCTCCGCAGCTGGGACGACTGCGGAAGAACAAAATGGGGGGTGGAAAACGCGTGTCCTGACAAAAGTGATGGGGACACCGCGGTTCCGTCCAAGGCTGGGCGGGGAGAGAGGGAGGCTTAGGCTGAGGCCTGGGTACCCCTGTCCCTTGCATGGGCAAAAAGGGCCAGGAGGCCCTGGCTTGTTTTCTTCGTGTAAAGAAACGTGATTTGTAGATACTGAAGGAACAAAGTTGGCGCGGAAACGAATTCGCCTTCTTAGGAGGACTGTGTCTTGCAGATACAGACGAATACGCAGGGTAGAAAGGCCGGAAGAGGGGCGGCCGGAGCCTTTCACTAAATTGGAAGGAAACCGAGACAGAGCCGGATCCGACTCCCACCCCAAGCTCTGAGTACCATCAGGTGTGAGGGGGACCAACGCCCAGTCCCATTTGCTGCTCCTCCACTCAGCTCTGCGCTTTGGAAAAACCCAGCAACCACTGCACAGGCTCGCTTCACTTTATCTCGCCTCTCTCTTTATGGTGAGCAAAGCACATGTATCCTAAACTGATGAACTCGTGGCCTAAGCTCTCCCGCTTTAAAAAAAAAAAAAAAAAAGCCTAACCTGGAAAGGTTTCTCAAATAGAGGCAAACTTGCTGCTGCCCCGAGTGGCCCGTGCTAAAGCTCTCCTAGGTTTGCATGAGCCCAGCGCAGGGCCAGGAAGCGCCGCTCCCGGGCAAGGGCCGGGGCAGAGTCCCGCCCTCCTCCCCCGGCGGCCTGCACTTGAGCCCGAACGAGGGTGAGTGCAAGGGAACAGTCTCTCCAAACTCCTTAGAAAATAACTCTTGCAGACTGTTTACCACACTGTCCAGCTGCCCGGAAAGGTCCGACGCGTTTCCTGCACTCGTCCCAGCTCAGTTCGAGCTTTTCTCCACCCGTGATCTGAAGGGCTAAATTATTTTTATTCCGACTCTGGAAAGTTAAACTAAGATCTAAATAAATCACTAAGGGAAATGACCGGAAGCTGCGAAGGTAAATTACACTCAAACCAACTACTTGCACTTGTTTTTTTTTTTTTTTTTTTTTTCTTTTTAAATAAGGCCTTCCTCTAGTATTGACCGCCCTGCTTGTTTACATCGAGCTCAGAACAGAAGCTTTAGGCCAGCAAGGGAGCTGTTTCATTTCGGGGCGTATGGCGGGGCCTATCACTTCGTCATCAGGTTTGAGAAGAAAGTTCGAATGTTTTTTGTCACAGATCTAACTTCCAGTAACTCCTCAGAAACTCCAGTACCCCCACGGCGGCTCAGGTCTGCAAAACTCCTCGGTCCGCAGATGTCCGGGAGGCAGTAAGTTGAGCTCGCGCGACGCCCCGCTGCACCTGCGGAGGAGGCAGGGCGTCTCCGCGCGTCTCGGAACGGCCGCACCGTACTTCCCGCGCTCCGCCCGCCAGCCTTCGGGCGGCCGCCAGCCACCCCGGCGTCCCTCGGTCCCCCGCCCACAGCCGATCGTGCGGGGGGGGGGGAAGGGAAGGGGGACTGGCATCCCCTCGTCTGGGGAAGCGGCCGCGCGAGGGCCCAGTCAGGCCCCCGGCTCGCAGCGAGGCCCGAACGCGCGCACACTCGGCGACCAGGGCGGTGGCGCTCCAGAGATCGGGCGGGGTGGTGGTAGCGGGGGGAGGTTTGAGAAGGGCGGAAGCGCGGATGGCTAGCGAGCACTCTCGAGAGTCGCGGACCCCGGGTCCCCCCGGGCGACTAGGGTGCGGGTGCCCACGTTGTGCGCGACGCCTGGGCCACTGGCTGGAGCCCACGAGCCGGGCGCACAGCTGAGCGAGGCGGCCGCCGCCACGGAGCCTGGGGGGCGGCGCGGAGCCCCGCGGAGCTGGTTTTCCCGGGCGGGCACGTGACGGGGTTGGCAGCGCTCTGGCCCGGGCAGGGAGGAGGTGGGGGAGGCGGCGAGCGGGAGGCCGGGGGCGGGCGGGCGGCTGGCGCGCTGTGTACTTAGGTCGTGTGCTGGGGCTTTTCTCTCCCAGGAGCCGGCTGGAGGAGGGGAGGGGGGAGGGGCCACCGCTCCGCCTTCTCCTTTTCGCAATGTTGACGCAATCTATAAATAGTGGAACAAAAGGACCAACTTCCTCGGAGCTTTGCTGAAACTGCACAAAAAAATCGAGCTGGGGGGTTCCCTGGTCCCTGGCGATGGGGCGGGGAGCGCGGCGCCCGGGGGAGGGGGCGGGCGCGGCCGCGCGGGCCCCGCCGAGGGGGGACACCTGGCTGAGGCATTGCCGCCGCCGCCGCGCCTCTCCGCGCGAACCCAGGGCTCCGGTCCCTGCGCGGGCTCGAGAGCTCGCCCGGATCCGGGGGTCTTCCTCCTCCGCCGTTGACAGGTCAGTCCGCACCGCCCCTTTCTACACTGGGTTTTCTCTTCCCTTCCCCAAGCCTCTACTTTTAGAAGGGAATAAAGGGGGAAAAATTAGAGCGAGGCGCAGCAGTGACAGCCACCCAATCTGGAAGCTCAGCAGTGCACGGCGGGGTGGCCGAGGGGTTCCGGAGACGGTCAGCGCCGGGACCCCCTCGTCGTACAGCCGGTGGCCGCGCCGTGGCCGGGGACGAAGCCAGGACTAGCTTGCGCCGCCCAGGCGGCGAGGAGAGGGGAGGCGGGAGCGCCGCGGGGGCGCGGGCGAGCGAGCGGTCGACGGCGGGCTCCCTGCTGCAGCTCTTGCCGGGGGTACCGACCCCCCGGAGGCGACGCGCCAGGACCAGGGGGCTGCTGAGCCCAGCTCGCCCCCTCGGAGCTCGGACCTAGCGTCCCGGCCTCGTCCCGCGCAGCGGCCGTGGGAGGGCTGAGCGGAGAAGCGCTGTCGCCGCACGCCACCGCACACCCCCGGCTCCGGTGCCCACGCGATCCGCCGCGCCGGCGACTGGCTGGGGGGCGAGGTGAGGACAGAAGGCAACGCTTCCCTCCGGGGCGCCCGGACCCGAGCGCTAGCGCCCGCCGCGCCGCCGTGGCGGTTACACTGGGCGCGGGGGAGGGGGCGGAGCTGGCGCTGTTGACAGCCGCGCTGGAGCGGGGAGGGGAGAGCTGGGGAGACGCGGGTGGGGGAGGGAGCGCGAGAGCGCGCGCGCGGGATTCGGCCGGGAACGGGGGTCACGTGACGGGCAGACGCCCCCGCTACAGGCTGACAGTGGGTGACGTCACCATCCCCTGACTGCAGGGGGTGGCACTTCCGTTCCCTCCCCCCAGTCCCCGAAGCGGCGGCTGCAGCCATTTCGAGGTGTGGGAGTGGGAGTGGGCCAGCGGGAGGCGGGCGGAGGGGGTTTTCGTTGCCGTCCCCGCTCCTGGCTGCGTCCCCAGCTGCCCGGAACCCCGGGCCCGGGCCCAGAGCGCTGGCTGAGGCCGCCCTCCCCCGGCGCGCCCCATTGTGTGAGCGGGCGGGCGGCGCCGCGCGGAGGCTGGTGCCGGCCCCCTGCGGCTCTCGGCCGCGTCCCGAGAGCGCCGGGCGCGCTCCTCCGGTCCGACTCTCAACTCCAGGCTGGGACACAGGCTGCCGTGCCCGCGTGGTTGGGGACCCCGCTCGGCGGCGCAAGCCTAGCGTCCAGCCTGGCGGGTGTGTGACAGCGTTTGTCACCGTTCCGGAGGACTCGATTCCAGCAGTCGTTATAAAGCTATTTGGGGAAACTCCGGGTTTTGGTGACTCAGCGCGGTAAGCGCTATTTATAAGTTGGTGCGTTAGTAGCAGGGAAATACACTTCGCTCTGCTCTGCCCGCCCGAGGAGGAAAAAGAGCTCTGTTTCGAGGCAGCAATTAAGGCTTAACTTTTTCTGAACGAGTAAGAGAGTTGACTTAAAAGCCTGTGCTGTGAGAGAAAGCAGATCTCACAAGTACACAATGTATCTGAAAAAGCAGGAGCGTCTTCCTGGGTAGATGAAGAATTTTAAGGACACATCACGATGTGTTAGACCTTTTTGAGGGTGGTGATGTTGCGTGAACCAAGGAGAAACAATTCAGATAAATGACCCAGCAATCCTAGTAGATGGCAGAATATCAGAACTGTGTTTATTAATTTCAATATTTGTTAAATACGTAACACCATTTGGTGACTGGGCATAAGATAAAATAGGATGATACTGAAAATTTCCTGTAGGAAATTCTCTTAACAGGAAGGTGTCTGTTGCGTTTAGCATCAAAACTCTGGGGCAAATATAAATTACACGTTTGCTACCCAATCTCTCCCTCCTAAGAAAGCACTACAAAAGTGTATACTACAGCCTGGGATGATTCTTCACTGGAAGTGCTACAGAAACAATTTATTAGTCACTGCTTGTTTTACAGGTTTTACTTCACGGTTTTATTTTCTTCCTACTTCCACCCCAGTTTGGAGATCCAAGAGGTAGACGCTAAGAGAAAGAGCAGTTGCTAGCCTGGCTTCAAGAAGGCAGGAATTCACACCCAGCTTGCTTAGCCTGAATAGCTTTCTGTAGGTAGCTGACCTGAGGTTCTTCTTAAAGAAGACGGTTTCCTGGATGGGCAGAAGTCAGACCAGCTAAGGAAAGAGTTTTCCCAAGCTGAACAAGCAGAGTAGCAGGTAGAAAGACCTGTAGTGAACAACTACAGCCAAGTAAGAATGGGTGGGCTGTGAAAAGGGAGAGAAGGGAGGCTGGATGAAAGACCAGGTCACACAGAACTTTGTAGTCCACGCTGGGCAGTTTGGAATGTAGCCTGAGACCTACAAGTTTTTAGTTTTTGGGGGCATGCATACCCTTTTGAGAACCTAGGGAAAGCAATCTGGTCTCTCTCCAGAGTAAAAAGCACCTACAGACCTCTACTACAATTCAGCATACAATCTCAAGTGTTTACTCTGTGTGTAAATGTTTATTGGGCCTCAGGATTTAAACCTACAGAAAAGGGAAAACCATAAAAGGATTTCGTCTTTTTAATGGAAATGCATGGTCAGGTATGAAAAGAATACAGGTCCTTGAAAAGATTACACCAGTTGGGGTCCTGGAGACAGGAAGATGGAAAATAAAATAGCCCGTGATCTAAGAATCAACTAGGACCACTGCTGTATACCAGTGGCAGGGGGGATAGGAGAGGGGTTCAAGAAAGCTAATTTGAAATAGTTGGTGGAATGGTAAAGTGACTGATGGGCCAGATCAGGGGATCCCCATTCTGGTCTGGGCTGTGGACTGGGAGGAGAAATGGGCCTCTGGTTCAGGAGGAGGAACTCTGTTTTGCTTCCTTGAAAAGGAATGAAAAGCAGTGGCTGAAAATCCACTGAAAAGGCTGTGTACCCTTCCAGTGAAAAAGCAACTTCCCAAAGATTTGAATTCAGAAGGGAGATGAGGGCAGGAGAGGATAAAATCTTGCTTTCCTCTCTTTTTTAAAAAACTGTGGATAACTAGAGAAGAAGAAAAGAAGAGATAGATGGAATCAAGCTTTGTTTTTGCCCTGCTCAACCACTAGGCCTTCAAGGAAAGGGACATGGGCTAAAGTGAATTCCCGTAAGGGTGGTATTTGTTTCTCATGGCCTTTCAAAACCACACTTAATCATACACAATTAGTACCCAGAAGTGCCTAAGATCTCAGTCTGGCTAGGGAAGCAACAAAAAGTGAGGGGAAAGGTTTCCCAGTTGTCACAGCTAACCTGAGCTAGAGATTTAATGGAAGCAGGGACTCAGATACAAAACAAACCACCCCCAGGACTTAATGGTTTAAAAACAACACTTGCTCATGAATATGCAGTATGGGTAGGGCTCTGCAAGACAGCTTGTTTCTAGTCCACAGGGAGTCAGCTGGGGCAGCTCACAGGCTAAAGGTTTGCATCATCTGAAGGCGTGTTCACTTCCCCATCTAGCAATCCCTGCTCACAGATGGCTAGGATCTTAGCTAGGGCTTTCAGCCAGAACACCTGCACATGGCCACTCCTTGTGGTCTGGGCTTCCTCACAGCATGGCTCTGGGTTCCAAGGGTCCCAAGACTGAAAGCCAAGTGAAGCTGTAGAACCTAATCCTAGAAGTCCTATCCATCACATTCTGTTCATTGAGGCGTTATCACTTAAGCCATACAGATTTTAGAAGGAGAATCAGACTGCCTTTTACTGGGAAGAGCGTCAAAGAATTTGCCATGTGTTTAAAATCACCACACATTTTAACTTCAGATAAACATTTAAACAATACATTGTATATAAAAACTGTTTAAACATAACAAATCAAATAAATATCCTTTTTTGATACTAGAATGGAATATAAAAGCCTATTTCATCATTACAGCAAAGCTAATTGAGAGCCAGTCTGAGTGGGCAATCTCATAATCTTCCCCCCTTTTTCTCCTTCATGACCATTCCCTCCCCTTCACGTCAGGCCTCCATATACAGACTCCTGTCTCTCCAAAGCTAGGTAGGACACTCCCAGTGGCTGCCCTTTTCAAAGAGATGATCAGGTCCTAAAAGTTTTTCCACTGCCTCCTTAAACTGTCCCTGACTTTGGACATTACTAGATCACTGGCACGACCATCAGTGACTTCTCAAAGTTTAAAAGCAAAATGCTATGGAGATTATTCCATTAAGTAATTTTATAATAAATTCATGTTATATAATTAAGACAGAATGACAGTTCTTAAAAACGGTTATACATTTTTAGATATCAGGATCTTTTTTACTTGGGCTTGTTGATTCATAAAACTCAGTATAATTCTAAAGGGACGGTTAAGATTTTAGGTATAAGAATCTGCATGTTTCCTTGAAGTGATATAAAACTTGATTATTATCACACAAAATTTGAATAGCTCTTCTTTCACTTTTACAATGCCTACTGCCTGAACTGCATGACATACTGTTATTTGGTTGGTAAAGGAGCTTAAGAGTTCTCTAAGGAACTGAAAATACCTTTCTCTATTCAGTCAAGATAAAATAGTCTTTTCTTATAACCTGGTATCTTTAAATTCTCCCAAAGCTGATATTATTACAGTTTATATACCTTTGATGTTCTCATAGAAAACTTCCTTTATGACTTAGAGAAGAAATAGTGCTTAGGCTGTTTTAATAATTCATACTCTCCTAAAGGCTGTGCTCTATACATTTTTGTAATTTTGCATAATTATTTATAGTTCTATTGGGTCAAAATCACACTGTGAATTCATGATGTACAGGTTTTAAAATAAGCACATTTAGGTAATGAGCAAATGTACATTTATGATTGCTTTGGGCTCTTTTAAAAAATAAAATGAATCAATATCTTTGTTTTTAAACTTATGCGGCAATGATTAAAAAAAAAATTGACAGTGTTCACATTAAACTAATAGACTTTGTTATCAGGCCCCAAACTGTTCCTAATTCTCAGTGACTTCATAGCTACCATGGAGGCAGCCCAAAGGAGCTTAAGTAAACACTTTAAAATTACGTAATGCAGTTCCAAAGGAGGAACAACCCCAGCCAAACTGTGCCATACAGTTTTACAGATGCAATTTTGCTGTATGCCAGAATGCTTATTAACCTATCTATAGAATGACTTCATAGCAAAGATAACAAGTAAGGAAGTTGGAAGTGAGCCAGTCTGTTTCTAGGCCTCTTGAATGAAGGCAGGGTTGTGGAAATTATTTCAAAGTAGTTATCCAGTGAATGTTTCTCTTAACCTTATAGACTAAGTATTTCGAAGCATTCTGAAAAGTCCTGTAGTGAAAATGGCACCTTAAGCAATAAATTCAATATGATTTCCATAAATAAAATACGACGTTGCTGGCTGATAGTAATAATGCTCTACTACTGCATTAAGAATTGAAGACTACATGTGCCTTTTCCCTTCACCCTACCCCTAACTCCAATCCCAGCCATCTAGGTCATCATCACAGAGCAGTGTTTTGTGGTCAGAATATGGCCTGTACAATTTCTCCTTTCTTGTACCGTGTTGAACTTCCTTTGTGCCCAAGAAATAATTAATTGGATATATATTTAATGGAAATGTAAAAAGAAGCAGTATTCTCCATTTCTATAATGGAAAATCAATTTATATATCTATTAAGCTTCTTAAACGATCGTAATAAAACTTTCCTGTTTCTAAAAAAATAAAATTAAGTACAGTCTTTATTAAGTAAAATAATTTGAATCCTTTTTATGTTACTTTTTCTTCACCTTTCTATGTGTTCAAAATATAATTTATCTTAAATACTGCCAAAGCCAATAACAAAATATATTTTCTTCAATATCTTGGCAAGGCTCTATAAAGAACTGTAAGTCCCTAAAATGGTAAAGTTATTAATATGAGTGTATGAGCAAAATGCAACTTTATCTAAATTACAGAAAGAGTCTTTCCATCAGATTGGCAGAGACTGAAAATAAGTGCTAATAACTGTCACTAAGAATGTAATTTACACACCCATCTATTACTATATTACCTTTCTGGAGTCAAAAATGTCCAAATCTTTGATACAGTAGTTTCACTTACAGGAACCAATCCTGAAAAAAAAATCAGATATGAAATCAAAGATTTATATGTTTATGACAGTATCTATAGATAGGAGACCATCTGAATACTCAATAGTAAAGGAGTGATAAAATGAACCAAGGCACATCAATCTAATGGAATTGTTGTAACCACTAAAAATACTGAATACCACAGAGAGATGCTAATGTTGAATTTAATGTACAGATAAATCTTTTAGGTTATAAAACTATTTCTCTTCAAGGGTTGGGGGGAAAATATACCAAAGTATATTATGTAATTATGACAATTTTTACCTTTTTTTTTGCATTTTCTAAAATAAGCCTATATTTTAACCATAAGAAAAAATCATTAAAAGATTTCTTCCCAAATATATAAATCAAATGACACATATTTACATTCTTATAACACTAAGATATTTAATAGAGTTATACAAGTTACTTTTTACATACATCTTTTTATTTTGCATATTTATAACAACATCTGCCAGTGAATGATCTCTGTTTCTAAATCAGATAAGATATAAGCAAATACAGAGTATTATTTGAAGGATATAACTTGAGTAATGTTTGGTGGAAAAGTTGATTTGGGGAGAATTTTGGATAATCAAAATCTATCTGGAAAGCCATAATGGCTGGACCAATTTTATATCATAACTTTTATAACTATTTTTTATTTTCAATTGTGGTTAAAAATGGTTAAAAAAACATAAAATTTACCATCTTAATTTAAAAATGTATAGTTCAGTAGTATTAAGTGTATTTGCAGTGTTGTATATAATAGTATTTTAAGGATGTTTCTATTGGTTTCATAAAAACAATACATGTTTTTATAAATAATTCAAACATAGAAAGTTACAGGAAAAATTTTAAATCTCTTAAGATCTCAGACTTTATCATCAGTATTAAGTGATCATCATGGCAGGCATATTTCTATTATCTTATTATACAAATAAGATAATCTTATTTAAGATGAGAATGTGTACACTATTTTTAAATTTTTTAAATATTAAATTTAAAATTATTTGAATATGGTAGTACTATGATAAGCTGAAGGAATTGCTGAACTTCCAGAAAATATGTTTCTTTGCAACAAGAGATCTTATTTCCTAAAATATCCAGTTTAAAAAATTAAGAGTTTGGAGATTTTTTTATTTGTATGTTTCCAATTTAGAAACACAAGTTGACTGCTGTGAAAAAATGTATTTTTTTGGTCAGTATTTTAAGTGAAGGTTTTAATGTTTCTGTTTTGTAACCTTAACTTCCTTTGGTCATTTGGTCATGACCTCTATTTTAAAATCCAGTGGTCACAACACACCTCAATTCTTAATTCCTACTTACTAATTTTGATTCATCACTTATCTGCTCTTCATTAAGTAGTTTTGTTCTTTTTTTCCTACCAGGGATTCTTGGATGCTATGTTTGCCTTTCTCAGTCAATTTCTGAATAACATTTATTTAGATATCATAGTTTGGGGTCTTTGCTGGCTTTGCCTTAAAACTGCAAAACATTCTTGGTTTGAATATTGTTTAGAGGAAGTCTAAGGCCAGCATGGTTTCCTCCCTCTTATATGTTCGTTTTCAGCCTAGAGGTCTGAAGTTCTTCCTTCATTCTTCGTTGTTAATAGCTTAACCAGTATATACCTTGATAGTGAATATGTATGTCCCTTTTTCTTTGAATACGTTATTCTGTATATTCAGTTCTTTCATAATTTTGTGGAAATTCTCTTGTTAATCTTTAAGTGGTTTTTCTGATTCATTTGTTGCATTACGTACTCAGGGAGTGGCATCCAGCTATATTGTGTTGTCTTTGTCTCAGTTGCATACTATCTTCTTTGCAATTACTTTGGTCCACTTTTCTGCATTTTCACTGCAATTCACTATTAAATTTGTCAACTGGAATGTACTGAGTGCCAGCACGCAGTGGTAAATAAGATCACATGCCTTCCTTAGATGAAGCAATGGAGCTTTTTCACTTGAGAATAGGGAAGGGACAAATAAATTTAACAAAATCAGGTAATGATCATAATAAGAAACCCAGGTAAGGAAAGGGAGGGTTGTGGGCAGGAATCATGCATTTTAGATACTGCAGTGAGAGCAGGTCTCTGTGAGATGACACTTGAGAATAAACGTGAATGAAGCCAGACACTGAGTTAGACAAAGACCTGGGCAATGCAGAGGCAGAGAAGAGCAAGTGCAAAGGACCCATGGTGGAAATGCAGTGTATTCAAGACAGAATGATAAGAGTCAGATGAGAAATCAGGAACTGGTGAGAGATGAGATCAGAGAATCAGACAGGCCAGGTCACAAAAGAGGCCGGAGGCCTGAGAAGAGGTGGCTTAATTTCGTTCTGTGACAAGGAGAAGGGGAGGACCATATGTGCTTTAGAGCAGGGGTCCCCAACCTCTGAGATCTAATGCCTGGTGATCTGACATGGAGTTGATGTAGTAATAATAGAAATAAAGTGCACAGTAAATGTAATGAATCATCCCCAAACCGCCCTTCACCCCCGGTCTGTGGAAAAATCGTCTTCCACAAAACTGGTCCTTGGTGCCAAAAAGGTTGGGGACCACTGCTTTAGAGGAGGCACTCTGGCTTTTGCTAAGTATTTCAACAACAGTAAATTGAGCATAAAAAATTGATCAAGTGTTGTCTGATAGAAAACGGAAAAGGGGAACACTAAGAGAGTAGTAACTTCAGGAAGTCGTCTAGTCCTGGATTAACCGAGGAAGACCTGAAGTTACTAGAACCCAGCTTCCCAGTTGGTGCTAGGGTAAGGAACCCACCCGTCAACACAAGAGACGTTAGAGATGCGGATTCGATCCCTAGGTCGGGAAGAGCCCCTGGAGAAGGACATGGAAACTCAATCCAGTATTCTTGCCTGGAGAATCCCCATGGACAGAGAAGCCTGGAGGGGGAATAGTCCATAGCAACTTAGCTTGAGCACAAATGCACAGGAACCAGGAGCAGGGACTCACAGAGCCGGAACCCTGTCCTGGGGTAGGAGGTGTTGCCCACTTGCTGGTAGCTCTGAGAGGGTACGCTGAGGCTGCTTCCAGGAGAGTAGAAGATCGTTGAAATTTGGGGCTAACTGCTGCTGTCAGGGTGAAGGTCTACAATGGGCAATGCTGGAAGGTACTGAAAGTCAGCGAGGAGGAGCAAGTTCTTTTTCTGTCTTTTAGTCTTTTATCTAATGCCTCTTACAGACTATAGCAAGAATTCAGCTGAAAAAAGTAAAAATGTAGCTTTCAGAGTCCCAGCCACAGAAGCACAAAGCAGAGTGGGGAACAGTTTATTGCTAGAAGTTAACAGTCTAATAACTGGAAAAAAGAGGAATTCAGGATGACCTCTAGGTTTCTGTCTTGAGCAACTGGATGAAAATAATGCCATTTATTGACATGGGGAAAACTCAGAAGTAAATTGAGAGGGAGAAGAAAATATGTTTCGGTATGTTATCGCCAATTCACTATTTAAATACAAACAAATGCAAAATTTATCATTTTTCCCAAGTCTATTTCCTTTAGCCCAACTAGACTACTCAGATCTCTCATTCATTAATCTTTGTATTCCTTTGCTTTTGTTTTTAAATTTCTTCAGTTTTTGATTGGAGGATAATTGCTTTACAATGTTATGTTGGTTTCTGCTGTATAACAACATGAATCAGCTGTTCAGTTCAGTTCAGTTCAGTTCAGTTGCTCAGTCGTGTTCGACTCTTTGCGACCCCATGAATCACAGCACGCCAGGCATCCCTGTCCATCACCAACTCCCGGAGTTCACTCAAACTCATGTCCATCGAATCAGTGATGCCATCCAGCCATCTCATTCTCTGTCGTCCCCGTCTGTAAGTATACATATATCCCCTCCCTCTTGAGCCTCCCTCCCACCTCCACCTCCATACCCTCCACCCCCACGCACCCCATCATCACACAGCACCAAGCTGATAGTTCCCACAAGCTACCTGTTTTACACATGGTAGTGTATATATGTCAAGGCTACTCTCTCAATTCATCCAGCCCTCTCCTTCCCCACCCCGTGTCCACAAGCCCATTCTCTACCTCTAACATGTGAATGAATTAATTTTGAGGTCCTTATTAGATATATGAGTGGAGTTCCTGGGAAGGGAGTTGGATATGAGTTTGGAGCTCAACCAAGGTATTAAGGATAGAATACAAATTTCAGGAGCCCTAAAAACACAGACAACATTTTAAAACCAGAAAAACTGAATAAGAGGACTCAGGGAGGGGCAAGGAATGAATACTGATAAGAAAAAAGGGGAGTGAGGAACATGCATGCCTGCAAGTCCCAAACATTTGGGAAGAAGATGATCTGGCAAGAAGGTAATTGGTGATCTCAACAAGAGCAGTTTAGGTGGAGCTGTGGACACAATAATCTAATTGGCATGGATTGAAGAGATGATATACAGTGAGGAAGTGGAAACTGCAAGTACAGACAACCTTTTAAAAGTCTACTATAAAGCAGAGCAGAAAAAATGGGCTCCTACTAATCATGAAAGCAGAGGGGGATACGAGATCTAGGGTGATAGTATTTTTAGAGGGGGAAATAGTATAGTATGTTTGGAAGTGGTGGTGGTTTAGTCTCTAAATTGTGTCCAACTCTTGTGACTCTTGGACCCACCAGGCTCCTCTGTTCATGGGATTTCCCAGGCAGGAATACTGGAGTGCATTGCCATTTCCTTCTCCAGGGCATCTTCCTGACAAGGATCGAACCTGTGTCTCCTGCATTGCAGGTGGATTCTTTACCACGGAGCCACCAGGGAAGTACTGATTGGATTAATCCAATAAAGAGAGAGAAACTAAGGATGCAGGAAATGGAGGGGATAATCACAGGACACATCTTTGACTATGTAAGAACGGGTGGGCTTCAGAACACTAGTGGAGGGGCTTGCCTTAGTTAAGAGCAGGGCTAGCTAACCCTTTACAAAAGAAGAGAGAGTTTATATGAGTACAGATGAAGTCAGGTTGATATAGTGTGGGAAAGATGAGTTTCTCTTGTGACAGCTTCTATTTATCAATAAAATCAGAGTTTGACATGAGGAGCAGGGACATGTGGGAGATGTAGGAGAGAGGAGATGAGGCATCATCATCTTGATGAACTGACTACAGGATGTGCTGCAGCTGCCAGTCTGGTTCTGGTGATTCTGATTTCCAACCATGCTTATTTCATTTCTTGATGTTCCAAATTTATTTATTTTGAAATGATAGTATTACTCTGGCCTTCATTGGCTTAGATAACAGACATTTTCTTTTTCTTGCTATTTCTGGTAATGCTTTTAAAGGAGTTTTTATTGTTCTTTCTTTTGCACAAACTGTTTTGTCAAGTATTTGGGGAGGAAGATTTTGTGATCTGCCTTCACTCCCCCATCTTTATCTGAAAGTCTAGAATGTTTTTAAGTAGACGGCACTTCATGTTTTTTCAATTCACCCTATATATAGTAATGTGACATAAGAAATCATAGTAATATTACATATTGTATTATTACAGTAGCCACTGTTTACTGAATGCCTGTGTGTCATGTACTATACTGGGCGTTTACATACATGATTTCTAAACCATAACAACCCTACAAGGTAGGTATTGTCACCAGTTATTTCCACAAGAAACCTTTTCTACTGGTGGTGTTGGATCACAGAATCTTACTTGAAACTCATAGCTAGCCAATATAAACAAGGTAAGAACTAATTTTTCTCCCTTTGTGTCTGTAAAAAATTAGCACTTAAGAGGCTGTTCTTTTTGAAGTATAAAATAATACTTTGCAAAAGTGCACCACAAAAACTAAGGGAGATTTTATGGACAGCTTTTTGACACCGGACTATATCATTAATCTCTTGGTGGGAGAGTTGCTAACTGACAGATTCAAGGAACTTGGTAAACTAATTGAGGTGTCCCTTCTCTAACCATATCATCAGCAAACATACTGAGAGCCTGCTATGCTGAAATAACTAGTAAATTATACTAAACCACTATAATTTTACAAGTTATAGGATATGTATCAGTGTTTGTTTTGGAAACTCCATTTGGATTTAAGTAATATCAAACTTTTCTTCTGGCAACAATATTTATACTCATATGATGATACTGAAAACATATCACTGGGACATAAACACATATCTATGCCAAGTAATAGGTTTCTTTTTCTGATTATAAAAGTAGTAAAAGTAAAGAAAAATTTGAAATTATGTTTAAAGAAAAAATGTTCTTTCTTTTAGGAAAATATAGATAAAATAACCAATAATTCCTTTATTTAAAGGTAACTGACTTACAGTTGACATATTTCCATGAAGTGTTTTAAGCATATGAAGTTTAAACTGTTTTCCTCAGCAGCTGACTTTTTTCATAACAGTTTATCAGAAATGCTTCCTCAAGTCATTTAAAACTCTGAAAATATTTTCAATGGCTACATAAAGATCCTTCTGTGGAGTAGGGTTTCCTTAGGTGGTCACTTACACTATTTTCCTTACTTTCTTATAAATAATGTTGCTGTGAACTTTTTATGCGTAAATATACTTTAGCATTTCAGATTATATCCTAAATTAGGATCAATTCTTAGAAATAGACTACATGGCCAACATTTTTAGGCTTCTTCATCTGTAAAAATTTTGCTGTTAAAAAGTCCAGGTTCGACGCATAAATTTTCCTCTGTTCATTTCTTTGCATTTGTGCTTTTTTAATAAAATTCTTTTTTAGAAATAAAAAAAATAAATAAAAAAAAAAGTGTCTTAATTCTCTACATACACGTATATTGAAAATAAGCCTGAGGGGAAAATGTATGAGGCCTACCTTTTAAAATTGAGATTAATATTTAAATTTAGGTTCAGTATTTTTGTTTTGCTTTGTTTTTAATATCTTACCTTTAAGGAAAAATCCACTCTTCAAAATATTATTTACTTTTTTTCATCAGGTTTAAAATTTACACTTAATTTGAGATGGGAGTTTAAATGTTTACTTCTTTCAGCCTAATGCTTCTATTTTTCAAGGTATTACCATTTCTTTTTTCCTATTTCCAAATATGCTCTCCCACAGTGCTGCCTCCAGACTCATCAGTTTAATCTCACATGTACACCACTAATTCATGGTATAAGTGTACACATGCATCTGTGGATAAAAACCTAAATAACAGATCATGGTCATGCTCAAATCTAGCAAATCTGGCACAAGAGTTTAAGAGTACCAAAATTAATATTATAAAACAGTTCAAAGGTATTAGACTGAAATGCAGAGCTATGAATGGGACACATTCACCCAATTCTAAAATTAATTTACAGTGGTGAAGGAATCACAAAACTTGGAAAAACCTCCAGAAGAAATCAAAGTAAACAAGGAGTACTGCTTTTTAGTACTGCTGCTGCTGCTAAGTCACTTCAGTCGTGTCCGACTCTGTGTGACCCCACTGACGGCAGCCCACCAGGCTCCCCCGTCCCTGGGATTCTCCAGGCAAGATCACTGGAGTGGGTTGCCATTTCCTTCTCCAATGTGTGAAAGTGAAGTCGCTCAGTCGTGTCCGACCCTTAGCGACCCCACGGACTGCAGCCTACCAGGCTCCTCCATCCATGGGATTTTCTAGGCAAGAGTACTGGAGTGGCTTGCCATTACCATTTATTAATTCACTCAACTAATTAAAGATGTTCAATACTTACTGAACATCTTTTATATGTCAAACAGTTGCTAGGAGGGAGCAAAAAGATACAGGCCTGCCTTCCTGGAAGATATATCCTAGTGGAAGAGACAGGCAAAAGCAAATGAACAAATAAGTAAAGGTCATAAGTTGTAATCTAGTCGCTTCTGTTACTCAGTATTATTCCTGTGAGACAAAGAAGTGATCTGAGTTCTACCCCCCCAAATTTTTAAAGCAGTACTAAGTAAAAAAAATTGAAGATTTAGAATTATTAAGAAATGGATCTTTATAGATATTTTATGACTTATTTATGGCTCATCTTATTTAAAATATTTTAGATATTTTATGACTCATTCCCTTGTACCCTGCACACTCCCTTGCCAAAAGTATCCAGTCTGCCCCTACCTCGGTTGTAGCGTATTACAGCAGAAGGTGTGTGTATGTGCTCGGTCACTCAGTCGTGTCCGACTCTTTGTGACCCCATGGACTGTAGCCCACCAGGTTCCTCTGTCCATGGAATTTTCTAGGCAAGAATACTGGAGTGGGCGCCATTTCCTTCTCCAGGGGAATCTTCCCAACTCAGGGATCAAACCCACATCTCCTGCATTGGCAGGAGGATTCTTTACCACTGAGCTACCTTTAAAATGTGCCAAATTTGGGGAGCAAGGAAACCCAGGTTTTAGCAAGTAGCAGTGCTGATACTGAGATCTTTGGTAAGATGTTTAATTTTCTGGTGTCAGTTTCCTTTGCACGATGATGAATTTTAACTAAATGATGGCTAAAATCCCTTTTGGCTTTAAAATTCATTGTCTATACATCTGTCCTTAAAACCTTTCTTCTGTTATGCTCCTATTTATACTGGGGGTGGGGAGGAAATGGCATGAAGAATACAGAGGTTGGAAAGAATAAGATTGATTCCTGTTTGATAGCAATAAAGAATTTATAGTTTATAATGATCATTTCCCCATGTTATTTAATTTTTTGAAAACATGTTTTTAACACCTGCATGGCATTCTAACATATGGATATACCAAATTTATGCATGCCTTCGTTTTAAAACTTGTTTTCCTAATTTCTGCAATTATCTGGATATTGAAAACCCATACTCTACTGGTGCTCAGAAGACTGGCAGGCGCTCACGCTGTCTCGCTCCTTTTGCAGAAAAAAAAGTTACTGTGATTCCTTCTTATCTACTCCAGCCTATACATGGCTTTCTCTTAACATAAAAACTCCACTTTAGACAATGATCCACAGCCCGTCCTTTCTCCTTTCTAAAACAGCATCACCCCTGAGTGAAGGCCTTATTTCTGCAGCTCTCCCAAAGCAAAAGAATGTGAATTAAAGCCAATTCTGTGCCTGCATCAAGTCTGGATAATGTATATTTTTAGTTTTAACCAAAGCTGAGATCCATGAGATTAAAATCCCTACCAGCAGACACATAGGTAAAGATTCATTTTTGTCAGCTATAACAAAAACGTGATTTAGCACTAAGTCACGTATGACTTAAGTTAACTCTGTCAAAAGTTAACTGTGACTTGGGTGATTTTGCCATGATCCTGAACTTGTTAAAGCATTAATTGTTATTATGTTGAAACATTAGAACGTAAGTATACAATTAGGAGAAGTAAGACTTAATTTTTAACTGCTGAATTCAGCAAACAACTGCACACTCTGCTATTTAGGGTTGTTTTTTTTTTTTTGGTAATATGGTATATATTATTTCAATAAATGTCAAATTCTGCGCTGCTTTGATACTTCACCCACAGAGTAAAGGAATCAGAGAGGTGACAAAGTGCTTTATAATTACCCTAAAAATTATCCTGAGTGAGTTAAAAATCTTCCCAATTTAATAGTTTTTGTTTGGGAGAAGAGTAGAACCTTTGTTGTACCTCTTGGACTGTGAATTGCCACAAGTTAAACATCTTTTTTATAACTTCAAGTTACTTTTAAACACCTGTATAGTATCAATTTGAAAGAATACTCACATTAACAATTATTTCTACCAATAGCTGTGGACATTGTAGTTACAGATAGTAGAATTTTACTGAAGGGATCTTTGGGGTCATATAATCCAGCTCTCATCTTACAGAAAAGGAAAATGAAGCCCAGAAAAGTTTTTATAACTCATAACAGTAAGCTTGGCGAGCAGAGGAGAAGAAGGCTCCTAACACACTCTTTTGGCCTAACGCATGCCAGAGGGTAACAGGTTATAAGAAAAGTCTATAGTTAGCTACAGTTGAATAACTCTAAGAAAAAGACCTGCTTTGGTTCCTAAATACACATTTTCCCCTTAAGATTCTTACTGGATGATCCATTCCACCTTAATTACCACAAACACAAAAGGGAAGTGTCTTTACACAAATTAATGCGCCTACAAAATAAAACCCAAGAGAGAAGCTGGAGTTCGTTTGGCAGAGCTACAGTGTTGCACAATGTCTAGGGAGGACGTTTATACATATAAATATGTATACATACTGTAGCCTCTTAATTGTGCTTCAGGAAATGGCACTGACATACATTGTGGGTGTAAATGTTGCCTGCAGGAGTTGTACAGCACACATGGACACTGCAAATATAAGTTTTGTATACTGAACTAATTAAGGGAGGCTAACTGCCAAAACAGATCAACACCAAAATATAGCATGGCTCAAGGACATTTCTTGCTAAAAGAAACAAGCACTACAATAATTACTTTTCAAGGTCTTTCCGTACAGTCGCTTTCAGAACCAAAGTTCCAAGATCACCCTAAGGGTCTTTTCTCTTTCAACCTGTAGGAAAGTGAGTTTTTAGGGGAGAGGCTTCCCAGGTGACACCAGTTGTAAAGAATCTGCCTGCCAGTGCAGGAGATGCAGGAGATGTGGATTCAATCCCTGGGCCGGGAAGATCCCCTGGAGTAGGAGATGGCAACCCACTCTAATATTCTTGCCTGGAAAATTCCATGGAAAAGGAGCCTGAAAGGCTGTAGTACATGGGGTTGCAAAGAGTTGGACCATCACTAAGCACACATGCATGCGCGTGAGCGTGCACATACACACACCCTCTCTCCAAGTAGAACATGTTAACTTCCCTTCTCACTCTATTGGCTGTAACTTAAGTCACATGTCCATAGCTAACTGCAAGGGAGCCTGCAGACAGACTTACGTGTATGGCACAGAAGTGAGAGCATGGATTTTGATGCCTAGTTAACAGTCACTGCCCACTTGAGTGCTCACTCTCTCCACATATACACACACACACACACACAAATTCTAAAGTTATCACCAAAATAAATTAACTCATATAATTATGCTTCAAATAGACTACGTTAGTAGTGGAAGAAAAGGCCTTTTACTTAAGAATTAGATTCATCTCTACCCTTTCCCTCCTTCAGTTCAGTTCAGTCGCTCAGTTGTGTCCAACTCTTTGCGACCCCATAGACTGCAGTACGCCAGGCCTCCCTGTCCATCACCAAATCCTGGAGTTTACTCAAACTCATATCCATGAGTCAGTGATTCCATCCAACCATCTCATCCTCTGTCGTCCCCTTCTCCTCCCGCCTTCAATCTTTCCCAGCATCAGGGTCTTTTCAAATGAGTCAGTACTTCCCATCAGGTGGCCAAAGTATTGGCATTTCAGCTTCAACATCAGTCCTTCCAAAGAATATTCAGGACTGATTTCCTTTAGGATGGACTGGTTGGATCTCCTTGCAGTCCAAGGGACTCTCAAGAGTCTTCTCCAACACCACAGTTCAAAAGCATCAATTCTTTGGCACTCAGCTTTCTTTAAAGTCCAACTCTCACATCCATACATGACTACTGGAAAAACCATAGCCTTGACTAGACGGACCTTTGTTGGCAAAGTAATGTCTCTGCTTTTTAATATGCTGTCTGGGTTGGTCATAACTTCCACGGAGCAAGCATCTTTTAATTTCATGGCTGCAGTCAGCATCTGCAGTGATTTTGGAGCCCAAAAAAATAAAGTCTGTCACTGTTTCCTTTATTTCCCCATCTATTTGGCATGAAGTGATGGGACCAGATACCATGATCTTAGTTTTCTGAATGTTGAGTTTTAAGCCAACTTTTTCACTCTCCTGTCTCACTTTCATCAAGAGGCTCTTTAGTTCTTCTTCACTCTCTGCCATAAGGGTGGTGTCATCTGCATATCTGAGGTTATTGATATTTCTCCCAGCAATCTTCATTTCAGCTTGTGCTTCTTCCAGCCCAGCGTTCCTCATGATGTACTCTGCATATAAGTTAAATAAACAGGGTGACAATATGCAGCTTTGATGTACTCCTTTTCCTATTTGGAACCAGTCTGTTGTTCCATGTCCAGTTCTAACTGTTGCTTCCTGACCTGCATACAGATTTCTCAAGAGGCAGGTCCCTCCTTCAGGCAGAACTAATTGTTAATTAATGCATAACAACAGTCAACTGAAATCTCAAAATAAAGGAAAAAAGCAAATGTTTAGACATATATATGTATGAGATACAGATATAGATTAGAAGGAGGTTGGCTTGGTTTCGTTATCCCATCACCTACTCAAATTCAGGACTAAAACTTATAACTGGGCTATTTGTTTTAAATGCACAAGGCCATCAAGTTCCCTTTTAATTACAAATAAATTATGTCTGAAGAATATTCAGCTTTCTTACACAACACAGATAGTAATTCTATAAATAGTAAATTTAGTGTTTTTTTTTTTGTTTTTTTTTAGTAAGTTGCCATTTTAATCCTCAAAACTGTTCCCAATTACTTAGTTTTTCACAGAAGCACTGCCTGGCTGCAATTCTGAAATCATAAACAGGAAGTATGATATATAAATGTCAGTAAAACTAAAACTCAATCCTATGGTTTGATGTTTTTCTTCCTCTCATATTACCACATTAAAGTCTGATTTTATGTGTATTGTACTTAAACCAATTACATGAAGGCAAACATTCATTACCTGATCAGTTTTCTTTGGCAACCTAACAGTTTTGGGGGGCATAGAAAAAATATGTGGAATAACTTAAATGTCGTTCATCTTCATGGAGGAGGGAACAGAAATGACCTAGAAACTGCTGCTGATTTTGCACTGTTAGAAACTGCTTTCATGCATAGGTTGCACTACTTCATTGTTGCCAGAAGACAGTGTAGATGGAGAAAGAGGCCAGAGAGTGAATGACTCTTTATAAATACTTGAAAACCCATTACAGAAAGCATTTTTACAGTTTGCACCATCTTATTCCATTCCGATCTTCAGTAAATCCTTGAATGTGTTTCCCTACATTAATTCTGTTGTGAGACAACTAAGGAGTTGTTTAAGGAGTGCAGAAATTCAGGATGTTATCTCTGACTTCCCTATGAAGAAACTATGGTTCTTTCCATAGTTAGTATTTTCTATGTAACACTATTTCAGTGTCTCTGCTACCTGAACTTTTCTATGGAAATTCCAAGAAAAAGATTAAAATTGACCAGTCCAGTTTGTATATTACCTTAAATATTTCTGGAGAAATGTTACCAACATATAAATGCTGCTGTAAATCTAAAAGATGTTTCTTTAGGAAACCATTCCTGACCTTGTTCTTAAACTGAACACTGAAGGAATGAATTTACTCAAAGTCACACAATTATATGAGGGGGAAAAAAAAACAATCTATGTATCTAAACTCCCTTTCAAGGCAGATCACACAGACCCACAGAATATGTTTCAGAAGGAGGTAACCTGCCTATCTATCGAGGGTCTACCTTTCTGGAGACAGGAGGCACTGCTGAACTGCACATATGGTATTTAACACTTGAGGCATTATCTTCTAGTTTAAAATACAACATACATAAAATAGATACAGGAATATGTGAAAAGTAACATAATATGGCAACCCACTCCAGTGTTCTTGCCTGGAGAAACCCAGGGACGGGGGAGCCTGGTCGGCTGCCGTCAATGGGGTTGCACAGAGTTGGGACACGACTAAAGCGACACAGCAGCAGCAGCAGCAACATAATAAGAATACACTAATCAAGTACAAGCTACAAATAATTGCTATAGGGGATGTGGAAAATGAAGTAACTTAAAACTAGATGGATAATGGACAGAAGTTTAATGGAATCAGAAAGTCTTAAATAGATATTTTGAAAGTGCTGATGAGTTTGGATTCCCAGAGAGAAAAAATAACCCTTCATTTATTCATCAAATACCATATTTACTAAGTGCTTCCTATATGTTATATGCTAGGCATTGTTCAAGGCACTAGAGATGCAACACTATATAAAACTGCTACAGGCACAGGCAGGTCATCTCACTGACACGATGGGAATAGAGAGCACAAATATGAGAGTAAACAGAAATTAAATACTAGGTCTTAAATGCTAAAGGAAAAAGTGCTAGTCACTCAGTCATATCCGACTCTTTGCAACTCGATGGATTATAGCTGGTCAGACTCCTCTGTCCATGAAATTTTCCAGGTAAGAATCCTGGAATGGGTTGCCATGCCCTTCTCCACGGGATCTCCCCAACCCAGGGATCAAACTCAGGTCTCCGGCATTGCAGGCAGATTCTTTACCATCTGAGCCACCTATGTGCTTAAAGAAAGTGAAGTTGCTCAGTCATGTCTGACTCTTTGCGACCTCATAGACTGTAGACTACTAGGTTCTTCAGTCTATGGAATTTTCCAGGCAAGAGTACTGGAGTGGGTTGCCAGTTTCTTCTCCAGGGGATCTTCCTGACCCAGGGATCAAACCCAGCTCTCCCGCATTGCTAGCACACACTTTACCATCTGAGCCATCTGGGAAGCCCAAGTATTTATGTGCTTAAATACGAGGATGTTTCTAAATGGGAGAAAGATGTGTAGTGTGCCTTGAACTCCTTTTGTCATTATGGTCAGAACAAACTGCTTTCCCTTCTCAGTTGGTCAGCTCTCTTAGCCTCTTGGATATAACTTTATTACAACCAGAGTGACACAGTCAAATAAATACTACATGCATAGAGATTCCCAGCTGAAGTGTGCAGAGAACAAAAAGGGAAAGAATGGTTAATGGGAAGTTCAATTTTATGGCTCCTTTTATCATTCCAGTGGTTACTATCATATATTATCAGTCTCTTCCCAGAAACATCTCCCACTTGGTATTTGTCTGAGTTGTGATTCAATTCCTGAAGGTTCTGCTCTCCTCCTTTCAGGCAGAATCACTGAAAGGAGACTCCATGTAAATTCCTTTTTGCTACTGATACTTAATCAGGTTTTCTTTATTCATCCAGCAATACTTCTCTACAGACTGTTTGATGGAAAGTATTCTGTGTTTTGGAGAAGGCAATGGCAAGCCACTCCAGTACTCTTGCCTAGAAAATCCCATGGACGGAGGAGCCTGGTAGGCTGCAGTCCATGGGGTCGCTACGAGTCAGACATGACCGAGTGACTTCACTTTCACTTTTCACTTTCACACATTGGAAAAGGAAATGGCAACCCACTCCAGTGTTCTTGCCTGGAGAATCCCAGGGACGGGGGAGCCTGGTGGGCTTCCGTCTATGGGGTCACACAGAGTCGGACACGACTGAAGTGACTTAGCAGCAGCAGCATTCTGTGTTTTGTGTAAGCTAGTGGGGAAGAGGATAAGATGGGATGGGGGCTAGGGAGACCACCAAGAGGCTGCAATACAAGAGGCTACAATATAAATGACAATTAAGAGCTTGGATTAAATGGGCAGTTTTCAAAATGCAGAGGAACGTATTAAGTACCAACGTAGAGAAGTACTAGAAGAACTAACAAGTTTAGCAACTGTGTACCTATGGGAAGTAAAGAAAGAAAGACATAACCTAAGATTGCAAGTTTGAAGGTTCCAAAATTTGTGTTGTCACCAACAATAGCCAAGAAATTTGGAAAAAATAGCTTGAAGGAAAAAAGTGAAACTGATGTCAGATCTAAGCAGGATATCACTAGAAGACAGAGGACTCAAGCTTTCTTGATAACCTATTGGGCCTGCTGATGTACATGTGAAAGTCATTATTATATAGAAAATAGATTGAAACCCTATGGGCTAAAGGGAATGCAATGAACAACATCAAATGGCTGTGTATGATGAGGTAGCAATTTCAAAAGAAGTAATATGGCTTTGGAACTCTTCAGGTCAAAGATGCCCTTTACTAAACATTCTCTCCCTTTTAGCAGACCCCTTAGTGAGTGAGAATAGTAAACCTAACGAATAAAATTAAAAGACTTTGTTTCCCTGGATTATCTGTAGGTAGTAAGTAGGCAGAGCTAGGATTTAAGTCCAGCTCTGTTTGATTCCAATGCTACTTTTCTTAACTAATACTCTACTTTGCCTCCAAAAGTTACCTAAAAACAATACGTAAACAAAAACTGTTTGGCTATCCTAGATCATTTGCATTTCTATATGAATTAATTTTAGAATCAGCTTAACTTTTTTTTAAGCCTACTAGAATTTTGATTTGAATTATATTGAACCTTTAGATCAATTTGGGAAGAACAGACATATTAATATAAACCCATAAGTCAGGTAAATCTCTCCAGTTACTTAAGCCATTTTTAATTCTTCTGAGCGCTATTTGCTCTTTTCAGTTTTCAGGCTTTCATGCCTTTTTTCAGATTTATTTATAAGAACTTCTTATTTTTTATGCTACTGTAAATGCTCTATATTTTTCACATTTCCATTTTCAATTGTTTGGTGCTAGAATGTGGAAATATAAATGATTATTATATATTGATTTTATATCCCACTGTCCTGCTAAACTCAAGTTATCCTAGTAGCTCTTTATCAGTTCCACCAAGTGGAAGAAATGCATGATTTATTGTTGTATAGTTGCTCAGTCCGACTCTTTGTGACCCCCATGGACTGCAGCCTGTCAGTCTCATCTGTCCATGGGATTTCCCAGGCAAGAATACTGGAGTGCGTTGCCATTCCCTTCTCCAGATCTTCCCAGCTCAAAGAGCAAACCCGCATCTCCTACATTGCAGGCAGATTCTTTACCACTGAGCCACCTGGGAATCCTCCTAGATGGATGATTATATAAGTTTTATTTCCTCTTTTCCAATCTGAAATTTTTTTTTCCCCTTCCTGATTGTACTGGTCAGAACTTTCAATACTGAATAAAAGTGGTAAGACCAGAAGTCCTTGTATTGTTCCTGATCTCAGGGAGAAAGCATGCCATCTTTCATCAGTAGATACAAAGTTATTTTAGGTTTTGTGTAGATACCTTTTATCTGACTGAAGAAATATCCTTCCTTTCCAAGTCTGCTGAGTTTTTTAAAGTCAGGAATGAATACTGGGTTTTGTCACATGTTTTTTCTGCATCTATTAAGATGATCAGTTTTTGTTTTTTAGTTTAAAACGGTGAATTATACTCATTGATTTTTGAATGTTAAAACCAATCCTACATTCTTGAGATAAACCCAATACTATCCTTCTTATATATGGTTGGATTTTATTTGATAACATTTTGTTTAGGATTTTTACATTTATGTTTATGAGGAAGACTAGCCTGAGTTTTCTTGTTATGTCTTCATAGTGTTTGGGTATCAGGGTAATGCTGGCCTCCAAGAACAAGTTTGGAGGTATTCTCTCCTCTTCACTTTTCTGTAAGAGCTTATGTGTAACTAGTATTATTTTTCTTTTCCTAAATGTTTTAGAAGGATTTGTCAGTGAAGCCCTATGGACCAGAAGTTTTCTTTGTAGGAATATAGATATATATATATATAACTTATTTATTTGGCTGCATCAGGTTCAGTATTTGTGGTGTGGGCTTAGTTGCTCTGAGGCATGTGGGATCTTACTTCCCCAACTAGGGATTGGACCTCTGTCCCCTGCATTGCAAGGTAGATTCTTAACCACTGGACCACCAGAGAAGTCCCTGTAGGAATATTTTAAACTAATAATTCAACAGAACAATGACGATTCAGGTTATCTATCTTCTATTGTATCTATTTCTTCTTGAGTAAGCTTGGTAATTTATAATCTTTCAAGGACTTTGGCCCTTTCATCTAAATTGCTGTGTTGTTTGCCTGAAGTTGTTTATAATATCCCCTTATCATCCTTTAAGTACCTGTAGAATTTGTAATGATGTTACCTCTCTTATTCCTGATTAGCAGTCTTCCTGATGTGTCTTTTTTTTTTCCAACCAATCTGGCTAAAGGCTTATCAGTTTTACTGACCTCAACGAACCAAGCTTTCATCACACAGATATTCTCAATTGATTTTTTTTCCATTTCATTGATTTCCACTTCAATCTAAATTATTTCGTGACTTTTTATTTTTCTTGCTTCTTTGTGTTTAATTTGCTCTTCTTAAGTTGAGGTCATTGCTTTGAGGGTTTTTTTTTTTGTATATTCTAATACAGGCATTTCATTTATTCAGAATTCAATGATGTATTTTTATTCTCCTTCAGTTCAAAACACTTTCTGATTTCACTTTTGAGTCCTTTAATCAATGGATTATATGTTTCAAAATATTAGGGATTTTCCAGTTAGCTTTCTGTTATGATTTCTAATTTAATTCCTTTGTGGCCATAACATACTTTGCATGATTTGAATCCTTTAAAATATACTGGGACATATTTTATGACCTAAAACAGAGATCAGAAAACTTTTTCTGTAAAGGCTCAGGAAGTAAATATTCTAACCTTTGCAGGCCAAAAGGTCTGTCAAAATTTTTTTCTGTTTTTCCAAGAAACCTTTCTAAATATGAAAACCAGTCTTAGTTCACAGGGCAATATAAAACCAGGCTAGATTTGGCAGTAGGGCAATAGTTTGCTGACCCCTGGCCTAGAAATGCTCACTCTGGGTAAATGTTTCATGTATACTTGAAAGGGAATGTGTATTCTGCTATTTTAGGTGGAATGTTCTAGGAAGTCAATAAGGTAATATTGCTGAATAGTGTTATTATTATAGTTTATTACATCCTTGTTAGGCTTCAACTTTTTCAAGCAGTTATTAAAAGAGGTGTACTGAAATCTCTGACTATAATCGTAGATTTTTCTTTTTCTCCTTGCAGTTCTATCAGTTTTTGCTTCATATATTGTGAACCTACTGTTATTTGGGGCATAAACATTTAGGATTGTTATGTATTCCTGATTAACTGGCCCATTTATTATCATGAAATGACCTTCATTATCTCCCGTAATATTTTTCACTTTGAAATCTTCTTTCTTTCATTATGTTAATCTAGCCATACCAGTTTTCTTTTGACTAATGTCAGCATCAGCATGGTATTTTCCATCCTTTCATTCTTAACATTGTTGTGGTTTTGTATATAAAGTGTTTTGCTTTTATCCAATCTGATAATCTCTGCCTTTTAATGAGGATTTTTTAGATCATTTACACTTAATGTGATTATTGATATGCTTAGATTTAAGTCTATCATCTTGCTGTTTTCCATTTGTTCTATTTATCCTATGTTCCATTTATTATTCCTTTTTTCTGCCTTTTTTCAGATTGAATTTTTTATGGTTCCATTTTTTTCTCATTTGTTGGCTTACTATCTAATATTGTTTTATTATTCTGCTGGTTGTTTTAGGGTTTATAGTCTGTATATATAACTTATCAGTCTACTTCCAAGTGATATTACACTACTATATGTACAGCAAATATACTTTTATTTTTCCCTTCCTGGACTTTATGCTATTGTTTTCATATTTTTTTACTTATGCATGTTGTAACCCCCATAATATATTGATATTATGTTTTTTAAACAGTTGATTATCTTAAAAGAGAAGTAAATAGAAAAAAATCTTACATAGTTACCTTTTCCAGTGCTCATCATCCCTTTGTGTCAATGTGTATTTCCACCGGGTATCATTTCCCTTCTGTCTGAAGAACTTCTTTAACATTTCTTGTAGTGTAGTCTGTTGAAATTTCACTCTGTGAATTTTCAGTTTCTGTAACACTCTCAGTTTCAATGTGGGTAAGCATATAATTAATCAATTCCCTGCCACATACTACTATAAATAACGTTGGCTAAACTGTAGGAGAAAAAACTGAAAACTAATGTATTGTACAACCATGAAATAGCCTAGAACCTTGCCTATATAAGTCCAGCTTTGGGCAATGGGAATTTTAAGTATTCCAGGGTGTTAAAAGCTGAATAAACTTGGATCATCTTCTAAAATATCAATTTTACTCAGAGATTTTGAAAAAAATTATAAGCATTATATTTATATTAACCTTAGGACTATTGTGGTATATAAAGCACTTTCACTTTAAATTTAAGACAAAGCGCAAAACTAAAGAAAATTCTAAAAAAAAAAAAAGAAAATTATATCTTGGGACCCAGATTTGGGGGCAGTTATTCACTCTTCTCTACTATTAACCAAACTTTTGTGGAAAAGTCTGACTTTGATGATTATTCATGATTTTTTAAAACCTTTCCTAAAATTGGATGCTGTCAACAAATGTAGATTATTCATAGATTTTTATTTAATTTGAATATGTATTTCTAAATTGACCACTATATCCTGTTATTCAGCTCATGAATCATTTCTTATTGTACTCATAAAAAGTGTACTTGATCTCAAGTTTTTAACACACCCATCATTATTCCTGTGAAGAAGGACTTTTACTTACAATTCTCACCTTGGCTGGTCAGTATGCCTGCATCAATCAGACCCTGCAACATTGTCCAATGTTCTGATTCCAGTCCAGGACAGAGTAAGAATGCACATAAACAAGCCTGTTAGAAGCAGGCCTAAAATAAAGATAGAAAAAGTGTTAGTCGCTCAGTCACATCTGACTCTTTGCGACCCCATGGACTGTAGCCCACCAGGCTCCTCAGTCCATGAAATTCTCCAGGCAAGAATACTGGAGTGGATAGTCATCTCCAGGGGATCTTCCCAATTCAGGGATCGAACCCCAGTCTCCTGTATTGCAGGCAGATTCTTTACCATCTGAGCCACTAGGGAAGCCCGAAAATAAAACGGCTTATTATGAAGACCTACCAGAAAATCCAATTCTAAGATTGCATCCTAAGGAAATAAGTCAAAAATTTAATTATTTTATTGTTCTTTTTACCAGTAGAGAAAAATTGGCAGGAATCAATAAAAAGATTCCCAAATAAGAAACTGCTTATTTTACAACCTAATATTCTATAATAGAATACTTATTCAGTCATTAAAGTATATTACAGTTGAATACCTTTTGCTCAGAAATACATATGAACAAAAAAAAAGGTGTGAAAATTTATTCACTCCATTTACTCCCTTAACACCTGCTTTCTTACCTTATTTTAACTTCAATTCTCAGCTATTCCATTTTCCTTCAAACCACAATCTTTCACTACCTTCACGTCATTTCCTATCCAGCCTAGATTCCCAGGCTCATCAATCTCTCCTGCTTATAACCTTGCTCCCTCTCCCATTCTTTATAGCATGTATTATACTTTCACTTAAACTCACCTACACATTTATCTTTTATGTTTCCTTTATCAGAAAAAAAAAATCAAAAGTTTATCAGCCATGAATCTCCATTTCAGTCCCACAATTTAAGTTATACATGTAACCATCTTTGCCTCCTCTCTATTCTGAGAGGAAGAAGTATCCTTCCTTTTCTTTTCCAGCTCAGTTCCTCTACTTACACCCTTGATCCTGTACCAGTATTGAATATTTCCTCATATCTTAAGGTCTTGCTTTACCTTTATCCCTATTTTTTTAATCCCTTCTCTTTTTAATCTTTCCTCTCTGCTGTCTCTTCCCCACATTTTATAAATATGTTAAACTCTTTTCACTGTAGAATCTCCTCCTCTATCTTTTAACTTCCTCCCTATAACTATCCATTCTTTAATTCTATTTTGTTTTGTTTTTTTTGTTAGGAATTATTATCTCCATTTTTATTTTTATTTTTTTTAGGTAATTATTTTTTTATTGGAGGCAAATTATTTTACAATATTATATTGGTTGGTTTTGCCATACATTGATATGAATTTGCCCCGGGTTTACATAAGTTCCCCCTCCTGAACACCCCTCCCACCTCCCTCCTCCCTTTATCCTCCCTCTGGGTCATCCCCGCATGCCAGCCCCGAGCATCCTATAACATGCATTGACCCTGAACTAGTGATTCGTTTCACATATGACAACATACGTGTTTCAATGCCATAATTCTATTTTGAATAAGAGATGAAAAGTTTTGGAAATTCCCTGGCAGTCCAGTGGTTAAGCTTTCACTGCTGGTTCCCTGGGTTTGATCGCTGCTCAGGGAACTAAGATTCCTCAAGCTGCATGGCGTGACCAAAAAAAAAGAGTGAGGGAGAGAGCTGAGGAGACTTGGAATAATATAAATTTAATATAACCTCTCTCAATTTTAATATACTTTTCAACTCAACACAAACAGAATTCTGCTACCATCAGTACACTGAATGTGCACTGCAAACATTCTGGCAAACAATACTAATAACAAAATTGTCATCATGTTTTTCAATTTATTCCACTCGTGTTTACTGTCTGACCCTCCTGACTTCTTTCCTTCTGAATCTTCTCTCCCATCAGCTTCTCAAGCACAGTTCAGTTGGGGCGCCCTTCCCTTCCTCTGCTATTTCTTATCGGTTCTTTATCTTCCTCCTCTTAATTTGCCCATTTACTAATGCTGGTTCTCATTTCCTCTCCATATATTCCATCTCTATGAGCAATGGCATCCCCTGATTTTAACTATCACCTATTTAATGATATCTGCCTTCAGCCCAGGCCTTTCTCCGCAGCCTCGGACACATAGATGCTGAGCTCCCTTGTGAACTTCTCTACATGGATACCCCACTGGCACTTAATCTTCCATATTCAATATGTCTTCACTGAGTTTCTCATCTCCCTCCCCTTTCCTAGTTTTCCATTTCACACTTTTTCATATACACACATACATAGAAGCCCCATTCCTCCTCCATTTGTCTCTATTCCAGTAAAACTGTACTGTACAACCAAGCTGGGAACTAGGGAGTCATTCAAGACTCTTATCTCTATTCCAGGTATAACATCCAGTGCAAAATCTCATTATTTCCCTCCATGGCTATAAAACTACACAAAAATACTTCCATTTAAAAAAAGCACATTTTCTAACACTCCCTCTAGTATTCACACTATGGAACAACAATCATGTTATCTTACTAGCAAACCATGAAGGTTTTATGTTGTTATTTAGTCACTGAGCCATATCCTTATCCTGGTGGGCTGCTGTCTATAGGGTCGCACAGAGTCGGACACGACTGAAGCGACTTAGCAGCAGTAGCAGCAAGCCATATCCAACTCTTTGCGACCCCATGGACTGTAGTCCGCCAGGCTCCTCTGTCCATGGGATTTCCCAGGCAAGAATACTGGAGTAGGTTGCCATTTCCTTCTCCAGGGGATCTTCCCAACCCAGGAATCAAACCCAGGTCTCCTACATTGGCAGGCAGATTCTTTACCACCGAGGCATCAGGGAAGCCCTATGGATGTTTATTTGGAAAATATATAGCTTGCACTACTTCCAGATACTAGAAGCCTTGTTAATACCCCTGTACCTAATGGTAGTTAGCACACAGCAGTTATTGCTTAACTCTCTGTTCATTTCTGAATAAAGTAAATGTGACATATTTGAAGTTATCTATAGTAATGATTAAGCTGCATTTTACACAGTTCAATAAATGACAGGACTCATATACTACTTTATAATTAGGGAGGAAATGTTCAAAAATAAGTTCGCAGATCCAGTTTTAAGGGCAAATAAAATTATACATAAAGTATCTTTACATCAAGTAATTTAGAAGAAGCTTTAAACTTTATTATAATTAACAAATAAAGCAAAGAAGAACTAAAGAGCCTCTTGATGAAAGTGAAAGAGGAGAGTGAAAAAGCAGGCTTAAAACTCAACATTCAGAAAACTAAGATCACGGCATCTGGTCCCATCACTTTATGCCAAATAGATGGGGAAACAAAGGAAACAATGACAGACTTTATTTTGGGGGCTCCAAAATCACTGCAGATGGTGACTGCAGCCATGAAATTAAAAGATGCTTGCTCCGTGGAAGAAAAGCTATGACCAACCTAGACAGCATATTGAAAAGGAGAGATTACTTTGCCAACAAAGGTCCATCTAATCAAAGCTATGGTTTTTCCAGTAGTCATGTATGGATGTGAGGGACTATGAAGAAAGTTGAGCGCCAAAGAATTGATGCTTTTGAACTGTGGTGTTGGAGAAGACTCTTGAGAGTCCCTTGGACTGCAAGGAGATCCAACCAGTCCATCCTAAAGGCAATCAGTCGTGAATATTCATTGGAAGGACTGATGCTGAAGCTAAAGCTCCAATTCTTTGGCCACCTGATGTGAAGAACTGGCTCATTGGAAAAGACCCTGATGCTGGGAAAGATTGAAGGCAGGAGGAGAAGGGGATGACAGAGGGTGAGACAGTTGGATGGCATCACAAACTCTATTGACATGAGTTTGAGCAAGCTCTGGGAGTTGGTGATAGACAGGGAAGCCTGGTGTGCTGCAGTCCATGGGGTCGCAGAGTTGGACGCAACTAAGCAACCGAACTGAAACTGATATGTGCTAACATTTTTCACATCTAAGGATTAAACTTTAGGAATCTCAATTTTATATAGTAGGAAAGGAAACTGAGTATAAGTAGAGATAGATGAAAGGACCATTAGATTTAGCTACATGCTATAAGAATTTCTTGTCAGGAAAAGGTTTCCTATCTACTATACTCTATCAGTGGTTTTGCAGTTTATTAGAAGTTCTGCAGTTAAGTCACACCAGTTTTGGGTTGTTTTGCCAACAGCATAAATACCTAATTGTAAAAACCCCGTGTTTATAAAAATACATCTTCCAAAAGGGGGAAAAAGTTCTTTGGTTAAGTATATGTGTGCTACTTCTCTACATGGAACACTGAAATGAATTTAATCTTCTGTTTCACTTCAAACATTATTTTTCTTTAAGGGTTTCTTTAAAATTAGCTATGTGGTCTGTATATACCATCCAAGTTCATTGGGTCAAAAGTTAACAGTATGGGGTCATCAAGTAAATTAAATGTTAACAGCAAAAATTAAAGGACTTAAATTAAAAACATAGGGCCTAATCCTATGATGAAGAAAAGTAAGGAAAAAGTGTTCCCTTAAGAGCTATAAACTGTTCACCTATTTAAAATAAATTACTTCTTCAGAGCTGCCTTAAAAAGTTAATTTGTTTAAAACACGTAAGCATTTCTTTGCCAAAAGGGAACGTGAGGTATTTTAGTCTCCTTATTTCCCTGTATATTTCTTCTGTAAGAAAAAATTTTTTACATATTAATAAGAGAAATGGAGCATGAAGCCAAACTGGTCACATGGCCTCGGTCATATCTCCTAGAGCCCAGAGAGTTCCAGTTTGACTTCTGTTTGCTAGAAATGAGTAAGAAATCAATGTCAGTAGATTCTTGTCCTCCTCAACTTCTAGGAAAAGGTTCTTCCCAAGTCAAGAAAGCCTCTGAGAAAGCCATGAAATGTTTTTTACTCATGGTAAAGTTTACTTACCATGTGTGCCTACTCAGTCGTGTCTGACTCTGCGACCCCATAGACTGTAGCCCACCAGGTTCCTCTGTCCATGGGATTTTCCAGACAAGAATACTGGAGTGGGTTGCTGTTTCCCCCTCCAAGGGATCTTCCTGACCCAGGGATCGAACCCACATCTTCCTGTGTCTCCTGCAGTTTCTTTACCACTTTACTCAATGTGAAGTTTATTTATTAAATCCCTTCAATTTTCTTTCGACACAGAGTCAAGAATATATCCATTTTTATTATTTACCAGTCCTTTATATTATATAAATTGTTCCTCAAATACACACATTTTAATGGCTAGACAAAAAGTTAACCGACCCCTGTGTATTTCAGGCCATATATGGTACATGATCTACCATTTGGGGTGTCAGTTTTTGAGATGGGCTCTGTTAAACTGGAGAATAACCAGAAAAGGGAACCAAGAGTATGAAGTGTTTAAAATCATAAGCCACTAAAGAAACTAAGGATATTTGCAGAGTAGAGGTTCAGTTGTCCTCATGGTTGAAAATACTGATAGTCATACTTAAGGGGTTATCACATACAGATGGGAATGAATTTGTTCTCAGCAGCTCCAGGGGGCAATTACAAATAGGTGTGCTTCACCTAATAAAAGTCTATGATTCTAAACATGAATAGGCTAACTTTCCTTTACTAAGAAAATTTAAATTATTTTAAAATAGTATTTCAGAACACTATATTTAATATATCATCTGAGGTCAACACTTTCACACTAATTATTTAGAAGGTAGATAACTGAAACAAATGGGTTTATCCCTTTCCAAGTATCCTTATTGTAATGGGTTGGGAGCAGGGTAATTCATACTTCTTTAGTAAATATTACCATTAATAACTGTAAATGAATTTTAATTTAGTCCTACAATCTGTGGCCAAGAATACAGAAGCAAAACAATTTCTCAAGTAGGGAAAAATCCTAACAGAATCAGAGGTGAAAATATGTATGCCTGTCCTAAGCCACTTTCAGAAACTAGGGCTCAAAACCATGTAAAGCAAATTTCCCCAAACAGAAGTGTATCTCCTGATCCATGTGTAAATTTTCTCCTATATAACTAACATGGATATACTCTAAAAAGAAACTACTCTAAAAGTAGTTTCTTTTTTTTTTTTTTTGTCTTTGATGACTTTTAAAGGGTCCTCCCAAAATATTTATGTATAATAAAGTACTTATAAACTGATACCTAATTAACCAAAGCATATACTTATGAACCATTTAAGTACCTTCTGAGGAGGACTGTATCACTGTTTTATCAATTTAGTTACAGGGAAAGACTATCAAAGTTACTTCACAGAACAAAGATATTATCAATATCTGAAATAAAAGACACACTTGCATTTTAAAAAGGGAATGTAAATGGGTGAATATATGGGAAGAACTCATCACATTACCAACAAATTTCAGTGAATGTTGTACGGGTTTATGACTGGAGAACTAGATGCTGTATCTAATGAAACAGCTGTTGTCCATCTTGAGGTCTGACACTTCACAGACCTAAAAAAAGACAAACAGTAATTTCAATGAATTCATTTAAAAAGTACAGAAAATTACCTAGATTTTGGATTTTTACCAATATATACAATATTTTTATCGATATATGTGTATATACAAATATACATACACTCATCTGATTAGAGGCTTAATTTAAAATTTCCAGGTAAATATTAAATTTGAAAAATTAAGAGCTCATAGTAGAAACTAAATAGCCATGGACAGATATATGACACAGATAAGAAACATTTTCAAACCAGCCATTGTTAAGCCGTATTCTTTTTTCTTTTTTCATGAACTTTTTATTTTATATGGAAGTATAGCCAGTTAACAATACTGTGACAGTTTTAAGCAAAGAGTGAAGGGGCTCAGCCATACAGACACATGCATCCATTCGCCCCCCACCGCCCCCTATCCAGGCCACCACATAACATTGAGCCGAGTTCCACCTGCTATACAATAAACCTTATTCTTTCTGCCTTATTATAATTCTTCCAGTTTACTAGTTATAATATTCCTAACATTTTTTAGGGAAAAAATCCTAAGCATAGCTATTTTTAGCACAATGTTTTAAATATATGATAATCATCAAGTACAAAACAGTCTTAGAACACTTTGTCCATAAGAGATACTCAAAAAACATCATTTATTTCAATTAGAAAACAGTCTTCAGGATGGACATGTGCACACTACTACATTTAAAATGGATAACCAACAACGCCCCACTGTATAGCACAGGGAACTTGACTCAACTCTGCTGTGTTTATGGCAGCCTGGATGGGAGGGGAGATTGGGGAAGGATGGATCGTGTATGGCTGGGTCCCTTCACTGTTCACCTGAACTATCACAGCACTGTTAATTGGCTATACCCCAATACAAAATAAAAGGTTAAAAAATAAAAATAAATTTTAAAAAACAGCTTTTACAATCAATGTAGAACAAATATTTAATATTTTATATTCTTACCATTTTAACTCACAGATTATAAGAACACACAGAACATGAGAGAGTAAAAAAAAAAGTAATTCTCAAATTTGTTCAGGTGGCAGAATAATTGGTTCTAAGTACCATTCATTCCCATTAAATCTTTAACAATTACCATAACTTTAGTGGCTTAAAACAACAGAAATGTATTATTTTACAGTTCCAGAAGTCAGAAGTCCCAAATGGGTCTCAGTGGGCTAAAATCAAGGTGTAGACAGAGCCTCTAAGGAAGAATTTGGAGCCTTTCTGGAGCCTCCAAGGAAGAATCTGTTTTCTTGGCTTTTCCAGCTTCTAGAGGTTGCCTTCATCCCTTGGCTTGCGGCCCGCTTCTATCTTCAAAGTCACCAATGGCTGGTTGAGTCTTTCTCCCATCTCACCACTCTGACACTGACTTTTCTGCTTCCCTCTTCCACATCTAGAAAAACTGTGGAATTATATTGGGTCTACTCATAATTCAGGATGGTCTATTTTTAGGTCATGTGAGTAGCAACCTTAATTCTGTCTGCAACTTGAATACCCCTTGCCACATAACAACATATTCACAGACTCTAGGGGTTAAGATGTGGACTTCTTTCAGAGAACCAGTATCCTGCCAACCATATAAACGAACCATTTTCCTCTGCTTTTCTTCAGGAACTCCATCGACCATCATCTAACTCGAACAAAATTACATGCAAACAGTTCACACGTGCACACAATTTCAGAGACGGGGGGCCTGCAATTATCAACATATTCTGAACGTTTAAGAATCACTGGACTAGCTCATAGAATATCCATGTTCCACAGAAGGATCTTTTGATAGTATCAACAATGCCAAATTTTAGACTGGCTTTTTAACATGTATATTTTTAGCTTTGATCAGAAAACCTTGATATGTTTAAAGTTTTTTTCTTGTATTTCCTCTCTATGTATTTTTTAAAAGCAGCTCTAATCATCCTAATTATACCTCTACATCTTGCACTTATAAACAGTTTTCCAGTTGGTATGCATCATTTTGTGATGATGCTAACAGTAAATCCAGTGATTTTCCCACAATTAATAATCTTACTACTATTGGACATTCCAACACAATCCTCCCTTTCTGCTACTTAGTACTATATTTAATATTCTGGGCATCTTCCTGTATAGATCTTTTCCCATAGTTCAGATTTATTTCATCTAAACTAGATTCCTGAAATTGGAATTTCTGGCAGGAAAGATGAATATTTCTATCACCCTTTTTATTATTGCTAAATTACTTTTCAAAAGACCTTACATTGACACCAACCTTTCCTCACTCATACCATCAATGTGAAGGTTTTTTTTTTTTAACGGCTTTTGTGCACTGAAAAGAATATTCAGAGGTCATTTAAATTCTTATCAAAGTTATGAGCTAAAAGACTTAGTTCTTGACTTTTAAATTCAAGTTGAAGCTCTGGTTAGTCTTTGTAAATTTTACCAGCAATCACTTTCAAGGAAGCTTTTAAAGGTCTCTTAAATATTTAGTTTTTAGAATTTTATAACTTCTATAACTTCTGCTTTCCTTAAGTACTTAAAGATGGATTAATAAACAAAACCTCTCCAAGAACTTATTTTAAAAAGAAAAACAAGAAAAACCTGTATTTGTTTGTCTTCTTTTGCTGTGTATTTGTTAACTGTTCTGTTTTTCCTATAGACCTCTTATTAACCCTTTATCTGCTTTACATGTTAAAAAATATTTTTTGATTTGTCATGTGTCTTTACCATTTATAGCAAAATTTTTCCTGTGTGTATGCATTTTTTGTGTAACTAACAATGTTCTCCAAGATTCTGTGTTGAACCTTTCTATCATTCTACATACCTCCTGCAGTGATCTCATTCAGTCCCACAGTTTAAACTACCATCTACAACTATAATTAGTAGTTACTACAACTACAGTTAGTCAAGTTGTAGTAAATAGATAAAATTCTAGTAAATCTATAGATAACAGCGTACACCTGAACTTCCCCTAAAGTTCCAGACTTCCAAATCAAAACACCAATCCTAATATCCAGTTATCTCTCCAGAGGATGGGAGGATTGTACTTAACCCAGAGGCATATAAAAATCAACATTTCACATGTCAAATTCCATCAAGCCTGTTCTGTTTTTCCCTATCTCGGGAAATAGTACACCAGAAACCGAGAAGTCCTACCTTCCTTCTCTCTCTTCTCCATATACAAAGGCTCCTAAACCTCTTTAGTCTCAGCTTCAACTTTCTCCATCCTAGCTGACTCTGCTTGATCCATATGGGCATTGAATTTGCTGGTCCTTTTGGCACAGGACATTAACATATGCTCTTTTGCCTAGAGAGGTCTTCCATTTTTTGGCCTACCTAATTCCTAAGTCTCAGTTTAACTGTCCCTCCTTCAAAAGTGTTAGTTGCTCAGTTGTGTCTGACTCTTTGCAACCCCATGGACTGTAGCCCACCAGGTTTCTCTGTCCATGGAATTCTCCAGGCAAGAATACTGGAGGGGGTTGCCATTCCCTTCTCCAGGGGATCTTCCTGACCCAGGGATCGAACCCCGATCTCCTGCATTGCAGGCAGATTCTTAACCATCTGAGCCACCAGGGAAGCCCTACATAACACAGAGTAGATGCTAAACAGTTACCTGTAAATAGTTACACATTAAAACTGAAGAAGTAAATCCAATTTTATATTTCATTTCACCATCATTTCGAATCTGTGCTTCAAGTACATTTAATCTCCTGCCTGGATACTAGTGATACCATAGCCTCTGAAGGACTTTCTATCGCTGCTCTTGCACTTTCTAATCTGTTCTCCAGTACCCTTGTTAAAGTGAATTTCTAAAATATAAATCTGATATTACTCATTGGTTTCAGATTTTTCAATTGCATCAATATACAAGTGACATGTAAGGCCCTTCATGGTTAATCCTCTATCCACTTGATGAGGCTGCTGCTGCTGCTAAGTCGCTTCAGTCGTGTCCGACTCTGTGTGACCCCATAGATGGCAGCCCACCAGGCTCCCCCGTCCCTGGAATTCTCCAAGCAAGAACACTGGAGTGGGTTGCCATTTCCTTCTCCATTGATGAGGCTAACCTTTCCCAACTCCTCCAAAGGCATCTAGACCACAAATCACACAAACTACCTGAATCTTCTTGACCATGCCAGGTTCCTTCTGACTCTTGGTTTCTTACATTCCCATGATTCTGCTCAAAATGCTTTGAAAGGCCTATTTCTGCTCTCTCTTTTACACCGGGACAATTCCAATCCTTTAAGTCTTCACCAAGATATCCTTCAAGACACAGCTCAACCACCACCTCCTAGAAAGCTTTCCTGAGCCACCTATTCCTAACCTGAGTTAAATGTTCTTCCTATACACTTCAAATTATCATTTTAAAGAATTTATCTTTCCTCTGTTGGATTTTCAGCTCCTTGCTAACAGGGATTACATATTTCTCATCTCTATATATCCTGTTCACACATTTGACTAATCTGTGTGCCACTACATATCAAACTCATCAAAACATAGCTACCTTTTGAGAACCAGTATTCCCCCTTATGAGAAATCATCTAATAAATAAAAAAGAAAATCAATTAGAAAAGCATAAAAATATTCAAGATTATTTATAATAACTAAAAATTGGAGACAACGTAGATATCCATCAACAGAGGAATGGTAGAATCTACTAAATGATAATGTAGCAGAGAAATTCAGAATGAGATTGTAAAACTAACATAGTAACTCAGATGCTTCTTACATGTTAAGTGGAAAAAGACAAAACTATTTCATATTGTGACCTTATAAAATTATATGTCAGTTCAGTTCAGTTCAGTTGCTCAGTCGTGTCCGACTCTCCGCGACCCCATGAATCACAGCATGCCAGGCCTCCCTGTCCATCACCAAATTATATGTACAGACATTTATTAAGGGAACATGAAAATTACATGAGAATTTGTTAATGTGAATTGTGATTTGACTTTATTCAGAACTATAAATTGCTGTATCTTCTCAATTATAGTTATAATAAAGATAATTTAAAATTAAACCCATGTTATTAACAGATACATATATTAGTGTATGCATATTTTAATGTGCATAGACACATATATATTTCCTAACTCTGTCTCCTAAAAGGTCCAAGAAGCAGCAATGAACCTAACCTTGGTCTCTAATACCATATTCACTAAGAGGAAACGGTTCTTTAGAGAAAAAGCTAACTCCAGGGTTAGGGCAGGAGCTAGACTGGAAACATCTTACTATACCAGAAAGCAAGTAAGTATTCCCAGAAAATGATGTAGGCACACCACAAAGGCATAGGACCCAGATTAAAGGTGCTCCCACTAGCTGAATCTAGGACAATTCAAACACCAAAGCTAATCAAATACAGACTTTAAAATAGAGGTGAAAGGTCATGATGTGTGTAACTTACCTTGAAATGGTTCAGAAAAAAATGTACAAAACATACACATACAAATATAGATAGAACACAAGGAAACAAAATACAGAAGTGTAAAAACACAGGAATTCATAAGTTAATTGCAGATAATAAACAGAGGAGAAGAAAGGGCCCTCTGTTTGCAGTAGAATGCTGTGGACTGACTGGTCAATATCAAAGGACTTAATAGATTTGTTGACTCATGTTACAACCATCATTGTAGAACTATATTGGCAGTAACATATCCTAAATTTAAATGGGAACTTTGATGAGTAAGATGTATCTTCAAGTATTTCCCCACAGATTGCTTATTTGCCAGGAAGGAAAAAAAAAAAACAGTTAATCATACATTGGAGAATTCTGGCCACATAAAGACCAGTAATCAAAATGAACATCATCAGTGAGGGACATATGGCTATCACATGCTTCCAGAAGTGGTCCTCAGAAGGATGCAATATCACCTGTATTTAGGGATCAAGGGCCAAGATGTATGTAACTTAACCTCAAATGGTTCAGAAAAAAATTGCATATAAAGAGACATATTTGGAGAGAGACAGAGAATTTGCAAAAGAGCAAGTAAATGATACCAGTGTTCTCTGAACTATTCCTATTTTTGCAACTTTTTGTAAATTTAAAATTATTTCCAAGTAAAAAAAGTTTTTTTTTTTAAAAATTAAGTCCACCTCAGAAAAACAAGACCAACAGGAAAATAAAAGCTATGTAGCTTTTACATCCGTGCAGTTTGCATCTATGCAAACTGGTTTTAAAACATTAACCAGTGTATACTGAGTTTTCAGGTTACTGTTCACAGTGTTTTAAGAGGCTTCATTCTTCCTTAATAGATGAACAGACCTGTAACTTTCACAGTTTATCTAAATAAGCTAATATGTTGAAGCCAACATTCCATCAGTTGCAGCTTATTCTTAAGAAACAGCAGAAGGGGAAAAAAGCATCGAAATTACAAGACCTCTGCTCTCCACAATACCCATACTCTTCATTTGCTGGTGATTGCATGGCAGTTTCCAAAGTAAAACCTCAAATTTTAAATTATGACTTCAGTTTTACTCTTATGACAAGTCAGGAAGAGTATGCAGAGAAACAAACTAGGTGCGTGGAAAGGGGTGGGAGTAGGGTGACTAACTCTTCACTGTACTGAAGATGAAAGAAAGCGGAAAACTTCTGCCCCAGTTGAGTCCCTAAACAATTGAGTTCGTTCTTTTCATCAAGTGTATCACTGTGCAAAGTATTAAAGTTCAAGGAAGGTATTCTTATTAGTGTTTTACCTGGGAATCTGAAGATCTGAAGTAAAAGTGCTCTTTTTCCTTCGCTTTCAAGTTCAGTTCGGGAATTTGCACCCCCTTGTGGTCAAACATAAAATTCTTCATTTTCAAAACCATTTTTTTTTTTTTCCAGTTAGGTTTTTTTTGTTCTGGCATAAGAACCGAGTTACTTGACTTTGTTTTCTCCCATGTTAGTGAATCAAGAAACTTTAATGAAGGATTTTTAAATCCTTTTTTTGTTAAATAGGATCTGAAACAAACAGGACTTAATTCTTCTAAAAGTGACCTCTATATAAACTTTAGTCTGTGCAAAATGGAGACAATAATTACACCTACCTCCTGAGTTATTATGAAGATTCAAGGAGAAAATGGACATACATGCTTAGCTGACATACAGTACCTAGTAGGTACTCAATAAATGTTATTATTTATTAATATCAGCATTTTGGAATTCTCCTGACATAATAAATCTTAAAAGTGGATGGACTGGATAAAAATTTTTACCAATTCATGATATACTAGTACAGTCTTGCAAATAAGTTCCCCCAAATATACCACTTATCCAGACTACAGCTAGCTGATTCTCTCCACAGGTATATTGTTAAATTACAAACAATATGTGTTTATCTCTAGATGATAGAAATCTGGATGGCTTTATACTTTAGAGTGGCCTGATTTTTTCCCCTTTTCTCCCTTTAATAATTAGAGCAGTAAAACTATTCCATTTTCATAGGTTACTCTTATGAAATGGCAAAATAAATTATTATTCATCTGACAGAAATTATCACTCCATTTGGCAAAAATAATTTGCCTGGCTGATTTATCATTTTAAGAGGCTCTTGAACACAAATGCTAATTCCTAATGGCCCTAACTGTAATCTGGTCTTTGAAACACCTCTAAAGAAACCATCTTCAAAGATTAGTGTTAATGACTGACCCACAACAATAGCTAACATTTACTAATATACCATGCATTGTTCAAATACCTTTAATATATTAGCTCATTCACATCCTTAAAACAACTGGATGAAGTACTAGCATTAATCCTTTTACAAAAGATCAAACTGAGAAAAAAGTAACTCTTGTAGGGTCCCAAAGCTACTACACAACAGATGAGCTCCAACCCAAGCAGTTTGGTTCCAGAGTTCATTCACTTAACCAGTACACAAAAAGTACCAGAGAGATGTAAGTCACATACTATGCAGCCATGATACTACTTGATGATGTCAAATTATTAAATTATTAAAATCCATTTCTCTTCTGATTGTACCTCAGTAATGCAAACCATTTCCTTACTTCTTAGTACTTGAGGCATTTTCACACTCGTCTAATTTAACTCTCACAATGATGTATGTTTTTGTATACTCAAACAGCTATGATTCATCACAAGTTGTTTTACAATAAAAACTAGGAAAAAGTGTAACAATGCCCCAGATTTTTAACTGTTGGATTCTTTAGAGAATTCATAATAACTTGGGATCAGGAAAAAAGCAACCAGTTTTAAAATAATCTTAAAATGTAATCATTTAAGATCAAAGGCAGTCTTTTTTTTTTTAATCTTAACTAGCCTGGCAACAGGTGAAATAACTCTCTCAAGCAAATAAATAGTTAAAAGGTTTTTAAAGAAGGTATTCGACAGCTCATCATCATTTACCGTCCTACCACAGTGCCCAGTTTTTTTGACACTGGATAGATCGGCGTAGGTCTTGTGCTTCTGTTTAGTAGTTTTACGACTTTGGGGCGAGTTTCTTAAATCTGTGTCTCAGGTATCATCTTGTGTAAAATAAAGATAATGCCTACTTCACAGAGCTGTTGCGGGCAATAAACATGATCATTCCGTAAAGCGTTTAGTTAGCACCAAGGCAGCCCAGAGTACAGTCAATACAATGTATCTAGTTATTACTTTACCAATGCGTGGCACAATAGAAACCCATCTTTGCTAGATTAAACCATTTTTTAAAAATCCCCCTAAGTGATCCCCAAAACTGCCCATAACCCATTCACCTCTCCAAACCCCGGCAGAATGTTTAAGAACGAGAAGACAGTGAGACTAGATTCAATCAAAAGTTGCAGAGCAAGGTAGAGAATGACCCGGCCTCCAGAATCTGACAGATGCGGACTCGTACACGTGATTGCTACCTGTGCTACCTTAGGGAAATTACTTAAACTCTTTGGGCCTTGGTTTCACGGTCTGCAAACGGAGAATAATAACAGTACCTACCTCATAAAGTTGTTCTGCGGCTTAAGTGCGATAGCTCCCGTAAAGCGTTGACTTACAGCAAGAACTCTGCAAACAGGCGGAGCTGCTCTAAAGTACACGTGTATCCATATACACGCTCCCAGACACATTCCGTTGTTAGGAGTTTAGACACGCAATAAGCTGTTTCTCTTTTCACCTAAGCTGCACCCCTGTTTGTTTTCCTTGAACAGTAGAATAAATGCCTACCGATTGATAATGTCACCTACGGACCCTCGGGCCCACAGCCCCCACGGCCCCTCCAGCCCCGCGGCTGAGCACAGGAGCTGCACGCACGCGCAGGAAAAGAGGTAGGGCTACCGCGGCTGAGGAAGCGAAGGGAGAGAGGCGACCACGCGAGGATTCTGCGCATGTTCAAGGCGAGGGGTTGGAGTAGGAGTTTGCGCATGCGCAGAAGTGTCGGGAACGCTAGCGTAGTCGGGGTTAGGAGGCGGTATTGACAGCTGTGGAGGCAGCCCGCGTTCCCGGCATGCCCCGGGGCGGCGGGGTTGGCTCTAACGAATTTGAATGAGGAGCCTCAGCGCTTTCGGCGCCATTTTCGAGTGATGCCTGATCTCATCAATCTAGCGGGAGAGACGGAGTAACCTGTCCGAGACTACAGCGCCTCTAAGACTCGGCCGAAAAATCTCTAAAAAAATCCCAAAAATTTACTTAGAGCAAAGGGCACTTGGCGGAGCCTCGTCAGGGTTGGCGCAGCGGGTAAGAGCCTGAAGAAGTAGCAGAGCGGGACTCGGGAGGTGGCAGTGGTGGGACCGGCAGGCGGTGGGGGGGGTGCAGGGAGTGGGGCAGTGGGTCCGACTTCATTTTAATCGCAAAAAAAAAAAAAGTGCAGGGAAGATAGGGTTGGGGGTAATTGGCTGTCTGAGTGGGCGGCGGCGGGCGGCTGAGGCGGGAGCGCGGGGAGTCGCGGGCGTGGGGGAGGGGAGCTGCAGTTTGAGCGGGACGCGGACGCGCTGCGGCTCCGCGGCCGCCGCCCAGCGGATCTGTCAGCGGGACCCCCCGCCCGCGGCCGCGGCCGGAGCGCGCTGGGGCCCGGCCGGCCGCGGCTCCTTGACAGGAGGAGGGGGACGGCGCCGCGTCCCCCGCCGTTGGCCAGCCGAGCCTACCTTTATCGCAGTTTCCCCGGCCCGCGGCGGCCGTCTTCCCGTGACAAGAAACTTGAGGTCGGGGGAAAACTGAGGACCCGGCGTAGCGGGTGCCTCCGGTCCGACGCTCGGACAGTCCTCCCCGCGGGACCCAGCCGTGTGTATCGTCGCCTCTGACGCCAAAGCGGGAGATGCCCTCGCGATGTGAGTCTGTCCACGCCGCCCTCCGGCTCCGCGCCCCTGGGTCCCGGCAGGGGTAGCACTGACCCGCGTCTGGCTTTTCCAGTTTGGGCAAGATGGGGCGGGGGCAGTTTTGAGGTTTTAGCGGGCTCCTAGGAAAGATGCTGGACTTTCGCTTTTTGCTCGGGATTATGGTCTTTTGCTCTCACGGTGTCGTCCTTTCGGGGTGGGGGGTGGGGGCGGGGGGAGTGTTCTTGGGTGAGACGAAAGATGGGGCTTCGACCTTGCTATTTCCTTCTCCGAGCCACACTTTTCTTAGAAGACTTTTTCCTTCTCCAGCCTTTGAAACATGTCGCAAGGAAAAAAAGGCAATCTTTGAAACTGTGTTGATGTTTTCCTCCCGAAAAGTGTTTCCCCGGAGAACTTAACGGTAATTTTGCAATCCCCACCTTTTCTTGGGAGCGCTCTTGACTTCGAGGCGGAGGGGAAAGGGCTGTTATTTGCCTTTCCCTTTAGTGATTTTTTTTTCCTCCTCGTAGTTTCTACCAATTTTTGCTCGACTGCACTTGAATGATTTCAGCCAGTGACGGCTTTAACTTTAATACTTTATAGGTAGATAATGGCCTTTGTAAAATTCCTGATTAAAAATGTACTGGATCTTAAATCCTTTTCTGCGCTGAAGGCACCCAGATTAACCCTTTGCTGCTGTGATGTATTGCGTATGGGGCGCGCGACTCGGTTGCGAATATGCAGGAGTTGATTTTTGCAGCAGCTATTCAATTGTTCGAAAAAGAGGAATAACGCTTTCAGTCACACACTTATTAGGACTGCCTGCCTTAAGTTTACCTCCCCCCCCCCCGCCCCTGATATAGCAATTGATTGAGTTCTTATTTCTGTAAAAGATTGGGGGACCCGCCCTCACTTAGAATCTTTCCGCGAAGAGAATAGGAGAGCACACTGTGATGTTTTTCAAATGGTGTCTAACGGAGCTCCCAAAACACCGAACTTGTTACCCCTGATTGGCTGGAAGGAAGCGGGACTGGGGGGTTTGAATGTTGAACACTAGATTATAATTCTTGACTTTCCAAAAAATTACACTTTTAGAAAACCACGTAATGAAACGTTAAGACGAGGAATTTAAAAGCTGGTGTGTAGTATTTTTTTCGTCCATAAAGGATTTTCGAGTGATTTCGAAATGTATATTAAAAGTAAAACCTAGAGAAGACAATTTTCGCAAAATTGTAATTCTGCTGGCTGAGATTACAAGACTTTTATATATTTGCCCCTGTTCTCTGTTGGTTAAAAACTGAGTTTGGGGTTCTTTTTTGTTCCTCTGACAGAAAATTTTCATCTTAAGCCACATGTATTTGTCAGATGCAGATTACGGAGGAATTGTTTCCTTTATTTCCATGAAAAGAAACTTTAATTTTCTTAATGTTAAGAATGAGCCTTTCCACAGTTCCCACAGAAATTGAATACATTTTTTAAACGTTTCATAGATAATTTAAAATATATAGGTTTTGCTAATTTAGCCATTGCAATGGACTTAAAACCTTATTTACAAGAAATATATGTTGCTTAATTTAGACAATACAACAGGTAAGTAGCACAGGTGCAGTGTGTATGATTTCATTCATAAATTCATTATGAAGAAATGTATAGCATACAACACTGTGGATGTGTTGTGTTTTATTTGGTTGATTTTCAGTTGATTTTTGTTTGATGTTGCTTCAGACAACCGTCAGTGTATTTGTTTATTACAAAGCTTGTCATTCCGTTTAATTGTATCTTGATAAAAGGCGGGTGTGGTTTACAAAGAAAATCAGTAAACTCACTGATAAACAAGATAGCCATAGATGGGTTTTGAAAGATTTTTTAATAGAAATTTATACTTTTTATGAATAGTAATTGAAATTTTGAAACTTAGGAGTTTGTATTCTTACATTAGGTCAAATATCCATTGTTAGAAAATATTCAGATGAAAAGATCCTAGGACTTTTTTTTATAAATCTCTGTAGATCTAAAAATATAATTTATGTTAATAAGTGGAATAGCTGAGTTTATAAATCATATTATTTTATGTTGCCTTCAAAACAGGAATTAGAACGACACAACCTATGTTCATTACTTTTTTCCAGAGCTGTTTATTTTGAATCATCTGTTGAAAATTTCATGAGATGCTAATTATCCTCTCTAAAATTTGCCTTAATGAAATTGTATGAAACTATTTCTATTTTTAATGTAATTTTACCTGAAATACCAGAGTCAGTAGCTTTTGCTGTTTTAGGTTTTGAGCTTTAATTTTCATTCAAATTATTATGTGACTTGTAGAGTTTTGAGGGTGGGGTGGGGAAAGACTTTATAAATTCCATCAGGCTGGTTATGTTTTGGTTTATGGGGTTTTTTGTTTGTTTTAGGAGGTGATAGGTGCGGGATTGTTACTTTTAATAAGCCATCTTGAAAAGAGTGAAGAGATTCCTTTATTGTAAATACTACACTGAAGCTTGAGAACACACTAGCACCTAAATAAAATCCACAGCATTCACAATATTTTCCCATTTACGTGGTGCTAGTAAGAGGAAGATTTTGGTTTTAGGCTTGTGGGCATGTAGATATGAGTGTATATTAAGTATATTAACTATATTCCTCTGCAAAAATGGACAGTTCTAGTTTACTTTTTACTGTAAGGACTAGAAAAGTCTTACATTACCACAGGAAAACAATGGTGGGGAAAGGTGTTGATACTGTAACTCAACTCTTTTTAAAGCAATGTTTGCATGTTTTGGGGCAGAGGGAACTAGAGAAGGCAAGGTATCAGTCTTCCTGGTAGCATTGATCTTCATTTGTTTGCCCTTCCTTCTGTTTTATAAAAGTCCGGTTTTAGACTTTGCCTTAATGCTGAGAAGTTGTCTTAGTTGTACATTTACAAAATGTAGCCTCAGGTGTTTGTGTGTAACAGCTTTTTTCCTAATCAAATTAATAATCACTTCTAATGTTCATCTAGAGCTAAGGATGAAAATTTCAAAGTAGCTTTCATATTCTGGAGCCCTTCTTTCATCATGCTTTGTGTACTGCATTTTTGTTTGTTTTTGGTTTTGTGGAGACATACATATTTTTATCTCTGTGTAAAGCAATATGTAATAACTGTTCAGAATGTCACAAAATAACTTCAATCAGAAATACTAGTCAGTTGATTTGGTTTACAAAAGAAAAAGAATGCCCAGTGACTATATTAGATATTTCTTCTACATGATACATAAGATATTTCTTCCAGTTAAAAATACCAGTATAAACTTAAACACGATTTTGAAATTTTATTCTATAAAAAAATTGTCTTATTTTAAAATACTGGCCTAAAATTGACTGTCCCTTTTTTTTTCCTTTTGTTAAATGAAGCTTGAGTAATCGTCACTGATTTCTCTTTAACCCTTTTTTAGAAGAAACAGATTATTGGTCTGATTATAACTAGAAAACACCATCTTAGAATTATCAGAGTATTACTATAGATGTAGTTTTACTTTGTTTTAATTCAGCAAACTTAGAAACACTATGTGCCAGGCAACAATTTTGGCATGTAATTAGAATTCAGACTATGGCTTTCTGAGATTTGATAGCCCCAAATCCCTTAAGACCAAAGGAAATCAGTAATAAACTACCACTTTTCTTTCAGATAAGTGTCAAAATGAAATTAAGCTGCTTTTGCATTTTTTACAAGTGACAGTACTAGAACTTTAAAATCATTATTAATATTAACAAGTAAATCAGTTGTAGAGTATCACATTACTAATATGTGTTTATGGATTTTTCTTATTATTTGTATGAACAAATGACTGTAGAACTTTCCTAAGAATACTGCTCTCTGGTAGGGAAATGATTTTCTCTTGTCTTTTTTTTTTTCTTTGCCTGTATTAAAGATACTTTAAAGCATCTTTCTTTTAGAAGGACAAGTTTAAAGTATTAGAATTGATATTAAATAGATATGTGAATTTTAGTCTTAATATTTTTTATCAAATTCTGAGACATTAAATACACTTTTGTTTAATCCTGTCCCATTTCACTAAAGAGTCTTTGTACTGGAAAGACTTGTCGTAGGTTCAAAGTGTAAAAAGCTGTGTTTTGTAATAGATTTGAATTTTAGTATTTCAAAATTTTTTAACATCTTTTTTATCAAATCATTTGGTTTAATATTTGTCTCCTGTCTGAATCTCTTTCCACTTTATTATTTAGTGCTTTTTCTTTCCCTGCTATTTAAAATCTTAACATTTGGCATGGAATACATATTGGTTTCTTCTATTATCCTGTGATTTTTAAAATTAAGATAGCTTCATTTTCTATATAATCACATATAGAAAACTGTATCTTTGAGGAAGACTGCAGGAATTATTCTAGTATTTTTAAATGTCATGGTTTCAGGATTAGTGTTTGAGTTATATATGTGTGTTTTTTGTCATTAAACAATCATATTTCGCTGCAGAGGAATAAAGGATTGTTTTATTTTAAATAAAAATGGAAAACTCAGAAGGTTGTGGTTCACATATATGTATTATAAGCCTTTGGTAATTAACTAATATTTTTATACAGTTGATCATCACTAAGTTATTAAGATTCAGGTAAAACAAATGAAGATACCCTTACGTACATATAGTTACACCATCTCTACTTGGACAAGTTAAACGAAACAGTAGCTCAGCATTCATCCATTTATTATTTACAAATATTTTAATTTGTTTTAAAAGTAAATTCTAAATATTCTTCTGTTAGATTGTAACATCTTAAAACATTTGGAAATAGCAGTGTTGTTATTCACTCAGGCTTGAAAAAAGACTAAAGTTAAAAATAGTGGTAATTTCTGTCATTAAAGCATAATTTGGGAAGAAAAGTAGATAAAAATTTGTCTCTATCCCTTGAAAACTTTTTAAGCTGTGGATTTTATGAGTTTGAGAAGCATAGACAAACTATATTTCTATTTTCTTCATGGAGTCTTCTTGACCAGTCCTCTAACAACTACCTACATAAATACACACTCATCTACACTGCTTTCAAAATGAATGCCCTAAAGAGAAATGAAAGCAGAAACATATTAATCTGATTTGTTTGAAGAGGCTTCGGATGATAAAGCATATCACAGGTGTTTCTAATCAAGATATTTCTATTTTTAAAACGTTATTTTCAAGTTAGGGTTTCTTTGAACATAGGCAAGATTGGGGTTGTTTTGAAGATCTTACCTCTGTGTTCAGGGATCAACTGTGAAACTGCAGGAGGCGGAAATCTGTTGAGTGTCTTCATGCTATAATACATGACATTTTTATTGCAGGTTTTGACCTTTAGGAGAGAGCCAGTTCTGGAGAACAAGCTAACTTCTCTGATTGAACATATAATGCATTGGAACATAATAGGAGATTAAGGTATACTAATGAATTTTAAAAGCATACAATTTTATATCCTTGCAATATAATTGAGCTAGGTAGTTTGTAAAGCTAGAACTTTTTGGTAAGCTAAAATCAATAAAGATTTATTAATAGATAGAAATCATGGAGTGAAGTGGCCACAGTTGAGTTCTCTATTTATTAAAACTTCAGTTTTTTTTTATATATATAATTAATGTTCTTATCATTTGGTCTTTGGTCCAACTCCAAGTGAATTCACTTATTCTAAAAATGAATGTATATATAATCTTTCTTTTTTCTTCTTAAGGTTATTATTACATTGTTATATGTAAAAGACTTAAGTAGTGGATTTTTCATATTATAAAATGGTAGATTTAAATCAAATAGAATTTGGTGCTTTGCTTTGCTCTTTGACAGGTATAGTAGTAGATGAGCCTGCAAAATCAGATAAAATTAATGAGAATGTTTTAAGAGATTTGAAGTATTCCAAGTACTGTCCTAACCAAAAGTGGCAATTTGGTTGAAACTGAAAAACCCACTTTCCTAAGCAGAAACTAGCCTCTTACTCATAGGACTCTGAGTAAAATACTTAAATTGTTCATATCAAAAGTTGCAAACTGTTTAAAAATAAACTGTAGGATTCCAAAACTTCCAGTGACTTGTCTTTACCTCCAAAATACTTTATCACAGATAAAATGATTTATACTTTGCTAGCATGTTTATTTGCTTTGAAAGAAGATTTATTTAATAGTTTTAATTGAAATTTTCAGACACTTACCTATTAAAATTTTGGCTGTCTTCTGAATTGTAATCTGGTGTAATGAGAATTCACTGTATTATAGTGAATTCTTTGGTTAATTTTTGAGTAGTAAAGTACAACATGAAAAATTATTAACCATAATGTTTTTTAAAATGCTATTTGCTAAATAAAGTGGGGTTTACTAAAAAAAAAAAAAACACTAATTTTTTTCTTTAAATTTTTTCACCTAAAAAATGCTTACTTTATGTATTTAAGATACAGGAAATTACAAAGGTTTGTTTTCATAAGAAAAGTGTAATTTAGTCTTAAGAGTGAAGTGTATTTATCATATGGTCCTAGAACTGTTTTTATCTTTAAAAAGTGTTTTTAAAAAAATATTTTAAGTGTATTATCAGATGTGTGTTTTTAAATGTTTGAACATTGAGATACATATCAAAATAAAAAATTAGATATTTCTGTTTCATTTGATAATCCAGGAGTGTGAATCTGTTAACAGTTATAGTTAAGTAAAATGTTAAAATTTGATAGAAATCAGTTTGATATAAAAGTGAAGTTCAAATATTGGTGTCACTGTACTGTAAAGTGGTTGTTTGAGATAAATACAAGATGCAGAAAGTCTTTATAACTTTAATTTGAGAATGTTATTTTTTAAAAAGCAGCTTAATTTGGATAGAATGAAAATGACTACAATTTTTTCCTCTTTAACTTAACCAGTGTATTCTAGGTGAGAGAATATTAAAATGAAAAGTAAAAAATATAATTTCTGGGGAAGAGTGAAAAAATATAATTATCTAAGGGGAAAAAAAATCCAAGTTCAGCTTCTCACTTTCAATCCAGATATCTTTATACACAGCCTTAAATGGGGGAAGAGAGACAGCTTTTGAGTTTATATTGTGAAAAAGATGTAAATCCACACAGTTATTCTTAATTTAAAGAGTTTATGATTTGTGATCTCTGAAATTTCCAAAACTTACTGTTTGGATACAAGTATTTAGAATTAGAAAACTGTCCCATCTGTATAGTTTGTAAACTTCCAAATTTTTAGCTTAGTTAAGAATATATAAAAGAATTGTGAATATATTAACTGTTTTATTTGGTCAGTTCTTCAGAGTAAGAAACTTTAACATAATTAGTAGTATGTGTTATTTTAGGAAACAGGTTAATAAGGGCTTTTACTGCTGTATGTGATTGGCTATCCCTTAACTACCCCTGAAAGGACATTTTGTAAGAATTTTGGCTGTTTTAAATTTACAAACTTGGTTATCTAACTAAGCCTTAACATGTAGTTCTTTATAACGAGATACGATGAAAAGGATTTATCTTGTTATATTTTTTCAGTGATAGATTTGTCTTATTTGTGAAATATTTATATTTTTGGTTAAATGCATTTTCAGGATTAAATAACATTTATTTTCAGGAAAATTCTTAGCTTTTCATAAAATATAGTTACACTGTCAGTGTTCTAGTTTTATTGAAAGAGTTATCTTTGGGGGAAAAGAATATTTGGATAAACTAGAATAGAGGCAATTTAACATATCTACATATGAAGGGACTTGAAATTATTCATTATTTGTTACTGATGTATAATGCTGGTATATAAGGACAACTTATATTTTAAAAAGTTTGTCAGCTGTAACCATTTTCTTTGAGGTCTGCCATGTTGCCAAGGATTCATTAAAGAGTAGCTACAATTTCTTAATGAAAAAATTTTTAATGTTTATTTGAGGTAGTTTTGTATGTGTGTGTATCTTATGTTTTCTTTTTTGACTAGCAAATAGATCCTTAATCTGTTTGTTTTCTTCATATAGACCTAATGCATCAGAATTGTATTTTCTGATGAGTATTTTCAAAAAGCAGTATTTAATTAATGTCTGGACTTAATTTTTTTTTAATAGCATTTTGAAGTAAAATTTCCGTTCTCAGCACCACAAACCACTTTTTATATTTCATTAACATATGTGATTTGACTTAGTTTTACTTTCCTATTTTCATGGTTAGAGTCACTTGGAAGAGAAAAATGCAGCCTGATTCAAATGTAGTTACTAAGACTGATTGGGTAATAGTTTTTTTTAATTTATTACTGTTTCTAAATGTCTTAATTTTTAAAAATCGTTAATACTTGCTGTTATGCTTTTTTATTGAAAGCTTTCATACTAAACAAATATATTTAATTTTGTTATCTTGTGATCCTCAAAATTTTTTTTTAATTTTTATTAATATTGTTATTGAGCTGCTGCTAAGCAAGAAAATTACTTTTTCAATTTTGATAAAAATTAAGGTTGAGGTTTTTAACAAAATATCCAAATTGTAACTATTACTTTATCTTATACTTTTATTTTAATCTTACACCTAGCCTTCTTAACTGTCTATTTAAACTTACCACCCAATTCTTGCATTTAAAAAATTTACAGATGTCCTGATTTTTCTGACTTAAGTATTTTTCAGAATCAAAAATACTTAAGATGTTAAAGAATAAAAATTTCTTTTAAATTTAAAATCATGAGTCCATAAAAATCACATTAAAGATAATTTGACAGAACAAATATTTGTTAGTCATCAATTGATATGTACTTACTGAGTTTTTAACTTTGTATTACACATTCAAAGGAGGTTAATTACATGTGGAAAGTTTTTTTAATGGAGTTTTTTGTAAAAACTTTTGGGGTAAAATCTTACTTGCTAATAGTATCTGATGTCAAACATATGATGCTGATTAGATATGTGGAACCTGGGAGACTGGAGCTCTTTATAAGCATAATATAATTTCATCTCTTGATTAAAGTTTAGATACTTGCTTATATTCTAGGAGAACAGCTAGGGGAGATATTCTTTATGATTTCACCCTCATCCTTGTTCAAACTCTTCTGAGAATTTTGATAATTGAACAGTTAAATCTAAACTAGGAACTGAAGTGTCATTAAGGAAAAAAATTAATGATACATGTAGATACATTACAGGTTCCCTTTCTAATCAAAACACCAATTTTGTCTTTAATTCTCTCTCCATCCCACTTTTTAAAGAAAAAATTCCTTCTTACCTGATATCATGTAGTGATACAAGCAGACCTGCTAGATAGGTTGAGCTGAGCCAGTTTTTCCTTCTGTGTGCTAAGTTTAAGTTGCATGTTCTTTTCTCATCTTGCTGCTTCAGTAGCAGCAACAGTGAATAAGCAAGTATCACCAACAGCCCTTGTTTTTGCTCTTTACAGTTTGGAGCAGGGACTGGGAGATTGCTGCTGCTTCTCAGCAGTTGTACAGAATAGCATCAATATGTAATAATGGTGGCCAATGGAGCCTGCACCCACAAGCTTTTACAGACCAGGTGGGAAGGGCCCAACTATCAGTGTAACCCATATATAGTAAGATGAATACATTCTTTGACAAAAAGGTGTTTTCTTCCCAAAATAGCTTAAAGAGAACAGTTAGAGGCTTATAGTTCTCAAGACATTATATTTGACTATTTATTCTTGTTTTATTTTATTTTTATTCAGTTAATTACATGTGTTTGAATGGAAAGCTGTCTTGATTCTGAAAGTATTTATGGTATGTTTCATGCTTTTCATTTTTAAGCTGGTAGGCTAGAATAAATTATTAATGGTTGTTGATAACCCAAGTTAGGTAATACATTGAGGAAAGAAAAGTTGACTGTGGTGGCATAGGAGTGTTTATTTCACTTTGGGACCATATTCTAAGCCCATAATGCTTATATTTTATAGCCCAGTCCAAACAAGGCCAAATTTTTTTTTATTTCACTGTAACTAGAAAGGACAACACCCTGTACTGCTTGAACATTGTGTATAAAGACAAAGTGGGCTACAGGTGGAAGCCCATAAATCTTTACTTTTTTGTATTAGTAAAATAATGTCATATCTGAAATTAGTATTTGCAAATTTCAGATTATTCTCAGTCTTTTGGAAATAAGACTGTAATTTCAAGTAGTATAGAAGAGTCGTTTTTACTTTTAATTATTTGAATTTGCAAATGTTCATCATCTAAATACTGTCTATATATTTTTCTCCTCTTTTGTTTCCAAATTCCAGTAGGTTGTAGCTAAAGGGGAGTGAATATTGGATTTCTATTAAAGTTCAGATTTCACTTGTAACATTCTTGGAAAAGTTATAAATGAAGTTTTTAGCATATAAGCTTAGTGCCCCAGTTCTTAAAGTCCAACATTTACATAACATTCATTCTTTTGAAAAGATAATCATAGGGTATCTTTTTTTGTTTGGTTGCTTGATTTTTGGTGTTTTTCCCCCTAATACTACAGTGTTTTCATTAATATGCTGATGTAATTTATTATTTTTTTATTTATAAAATTTAATAAATGGTACAAAGCACAATGCCATAAACATTAACAGTTAAAATATCACCGAATGAAAGAAATACTATAGAATACACAGTTGCAAAAAGCTACATTATTTTACAACTGCCTCAAGCTGCAAAAAGAAAAAAAACCCAATGCCTTACCTAAGTTATCCCTCTCTCAGAATAATGCCATTTATATTGTAAACCACGAGCTCCCCATCAAAAGACGAGAACTGCTTTTGTTAATTCATATATATATACATATATGTATATATATATGACTGTATAATTCATATATATATATATATGACTGTATCACTTTGCTATACACCTGAAACAAACACAACACTATAAATAAAATATAGTACAATATAAAATAAAAATAAGTAACAGATCTTTGGGGCTTTACACTGAGTTAGAGTTCCTATCCGAGGGATAACAGCACCACAGCCGCACTGAATCCTCACAAAGGAGGCACACAAATGACTGGGTTACAAGAGTTACAGATATGAGAGCTGCTCATTTCCCAGAAACTACAGCTCACAGAAAACCAACAAAGGCAAGAGATACAGACCATTCACTTATGAATGTGTAAAATTGCTACAACATGTCGAAAGTGCCTGAGAATTCACACAATACCAACTTTCTCATGGTTCTAGTTACATTACATATACCAGTTTATAACAAATGGCAAAATCTGTAACTCTGTTCAAAGTTTTAAAAAATTCCTTAAGAATAATTTCTTGTATTTCTATGCTGATGTAATTTAACAGATAACATATTAATTACTATTACCTATCCTTAACAATGGAGAAGGCAATGGCAACCCACTCCAGTGTTCTTGCCTGGAGAATCCCAGGGATGGGGGAGACTGGTGGGCTGCTGTCTATGGAGTCGCACAGAGTCGGACACGACTGAAGCGACTTAGCGGTAGCAGTAGCAGCATCCTTAACAAAACATAGTGCTTTATATTGGAAACATCTTGTTATTACTACTAATCACTGTGTAAAGTGTCTGTGGACCACCTATACCAGAATATCCTAGAATAATGCATTTTTCCAGATGTGTTGAACCAGAATTTGTGGAGCTGGACTTAGGAATCTGTGTTTTTTACAAGTGCTAAGTGAGATGTTTTGTTGGGGTTTTTTTTGTTTTGTTTTCAGAAGTATCACGTGTGAGAACACTGCCCACATTTATTTGGGGGAGGACTCCTCACACCAATAAGCCATTTACATTATCTGCTTTTTTTTTTCCCTCTGAGCTCAAAAACTAATTATGAATCTTATCATTTCTTACACAGTAGCTCTAAATTAAGTCTTGGTATTTCTTCCATTGTTAGATTTTTCTTTTATATCATGAAAACTTTTTGTTTAAGTACCTTGGGCCAAATTTTAATTTTGTTTGTTGGTATATTTGGTATACTTCTATTTAACCTGTACTTGATGAAAACAGAAGGAATTGATCACTTGAATTTTTTAAATTTCCATTTAGATAGTAACTATTTATCTTAAATGTACTTCTAAATATATATTGGAGAAAATTCAGAAAGGGAACCTTTCATATGCTACTTGTGGGAGCATTTGGCAACACCCTGCTAAAGGATGAAAATATACATAGGCTTTAGCTCAACACTTCCATTCCTAGATGTTTTATATAAACTCAGACATTTGTAGTAAAGGCTTATTTATTTTACTTTTAATAGAAAAAAATTGAAAGCAATGTAAATGTTAAGCAACAGAGAATGACAAATTGTGACATAGTCATGTGATGAAAAATGTTTGTTATCCAGCTATTAAAATGAGAGCCATGTGGATCATCACAGATGAATGTCTTCTAATACTTGAATTTGTAATAATAGTGTAAAAGGATCCATAGGAATTAAATACCAAATTCAGGATTATGATTATGTCTTAGAGAGGGAATGGGATCCAAGGTATGGTACAAAAGGGACTCAGCTATATGTATAGTCTTTTATTAAAAATAAAAGCAAAGTAAGCATGACCAAATATTATAATGCAATACAGCTTCATTGGAAGGCCAAGGGTGGGATATAGGGATTCATTTTACTATTTTGCTGACTTTTCTGTGGATTTGAAGTATTTATTTTTCAAATAAGTTTTTAAAATGTACTGTCGTTTTTGGTGAAGATACTCTATAGTAAGACGTACAGTTGGAATACTCCATTAAGAACATGGATTTAGGTTTATTGTATTCTGTGTCTTGTAAGTGTTTAACAGTTAGTTGGTATATAGACTACAACTTATAACCATGGCCCACAGAAATCAAACATACTAACCAACTTAAGCTGCTAGGATATTTTAAAATTCTTTTATTTTTAAAGATGAGCTCTGCTGTTTCCTTTCTTTGCCTGCTGGCATTTAATCTTCCTACTCTTATAAGTAAAGGACAACCATGGAAAAAGTTTCTCTTTTTTTTTATCACTACTCTTTCATTTACTCTTTAATTCAAGCAATTTCATGACTGTGTTTTCTTTGGTTTTGACCATAGATCATAGCATACTGTTTTCAGAGATTTCTTTATGCATCTTAAATTCCAACTTAAGCTTAGTATTTATAGTGTATTACAGTAGAATTCTTGGAATTGGGTAATATATGGATTTGTACTTTTCATGTGTATGCGTGTGAGAAAAAAAGATTGTTAAGTGTGGAGGTATGGTACTGAATTTATCTTAAAATACCTACAAGTATATGATGTCCTCCAGAAGCCTCAGTGTGTTCCAAGTTAGACATTGAAATATGAGTTTTAGTTACACTTACAGATTCAACTTTTAAACTTCAAGAGGGTAATAGTAATAGAGAAATGAATTTTAAAAATTAGCGATAGTACTCTGAAATGAAATATTAATATATAAATGCTGCTAGGTATTTCTCATCTGTGTTTGTCCTGTGCTACATAAGGACTGAAAAACGATGATTGTCAACTTGTTGAAAATTTTCTAACTCATATAATATGATCAAAGTTTTTTGAGGCTTTCTTGTTTTTTTTCCCTAGGTTATTAACCATAAAATGAAGACCATAGTATAATAAGCCCCCTACTTAGCCCTGCAGTTCTTACCTTGTAAGTATTAACTGACAGCCCTCCTACCATTGCTATAAAAAAGTTACTGTTTGGCGTTATGCTTTGGTTTATTTCTGAATTTTTTCCTACTATCCTAGAATGACAACTTTCTAACTTATTCTGGCCCCCAACATGTTGAAGTTTGATATTAACTTACTCCATTTTAGAGCACAAATAATGCCATTGCCTTGGGTAAGTTTTCTGTCTTGGAAAGGATTTTACAACTCGGCCCTCTCATCTCTGTATCTGAGAATCATAATTTTAAACCCTTTTCCTTCAAAGGAACTTACATATAAGTAGTAGTCTCTTTTATTGTCATCGTTATTCAGGTTTACTAAGTTATTTTGTGGTTTCAGAAATTGGAATGTCCTCTCCACCTGATAATTTTTTCATTTATCTGTTTTTACATTTCACTAGATTCTACTTCTGACTTTTGTGACGTGCTTAAAACTTAGCTGTTAAACTTCAAGAGGTGGGAAAAACAGGAAGGCAATCCCTTTTCCTTCCTTTTATATATACACATGCGTACCTCCTTCTTAGAATAAGAAACATTTTTACCTTGCTTCATTTTACTTTTGAGAAACTTCCAAATGCTAAGGTAATAATTCTAATAGATTAGCTAAAATTAATATCAGATCCCTAGAAAAACTGTTGAAAACAAGGTTATGATAAATGGTCAATATATTTGAGACACTGAAATCAGTTACCAAAAAGGTTAGTTATCATGTATTCCTTCAGTTAATTTTACATTTGTAAACAAAAAATTCAAGTGCTCCTGTTTTTGTTCTTGATATTGAGGGATGGCCCTATTTAAATGAAAACTAGAGCGTCAGATGCTTCTCTTACATTACCTCATACCATTGCATTAGTGACCCAGTAAATAATGTGTATGTGTCAAGGAGTGACTTTATTATCATCGGTCAGCCATTGAACTCAGTAAGTAGTTTTTAGGGTGGGAATCAATTAAATATTGAAAATATAATAATAAGCCAGTTTGAAGAGTAGTAGCCAAATGCCATAGATCACTTCTTTTTCTATTTTTTTCCTTTTATATTTTTGTTTCTGGAAAACTAGAATGGAAACCTTTGCAAATCCCCAAAGAATCCTATATAATCCAGGCTTGGGTTTCATAATTGGTCCCTTGGAAGCCAGCTCAGCTTTTTCTTCAACTTAACTCTTAGAAAAAGAAATCTTTTCAATTGGTATTGCACTCTTACTGTAGACTGGAGGACAGTACACTTTTCAGAAGGAAATAAATAGCATTTAATTTCCAGTAGATTTGTAAGTACTGATGATGTCACATTCTTAAGCTCATTTCATCTGTTTTATAAATTTCTAAGCAAGCAGCCTTTCTTGGATACTCTGCAGCCTCCTTTAAAACACAGGTCATCTGCTATATTTCATAGTTGGAATGCTTTCTCTTGTCTCTTTTAGGAAATATGCCTGGAGTTCCTTTTAGTCTTAGATACTGAGATAGTGATGTTTCCAATTAAACTATACCCAGAAAAATAGGCCCATAGTAACAGTGGTCATAGATTCTTCATGGTTGTGTGTGTGTTCCTTCTCTCTCTCTCATGTTTATTTTAATGCCACTATTTCTTTAAGATATTTTTTTAACTATTTACTTGTGGAACGTAGATGTTCCAGAAGTTATGGAATATTACTGTTCCATATGTTTGATACTATAAAAAATGATAGTGTTTTGGATTCGTTTCTACAAGTTGAGTAGATTAAATATTTTTCAAGTTTGGTTTTCAATTTTAAATTTTTTTAAAAAACAATTTTAAACTTCTGTTGCTTAACATAAAATATTCAGAAATAGTCACACTTCTTCCTACTTTTTTCCTTTCTTGAGCTATGTTTTTGATTTTTATATATTTCTGTTTTGTGAATTTAAAATAACTTATCATTTGGTGCAAAATAAAATAGCATCTTTAGGTTCATTGTCAGCAGTTAATATTATTGCTTCTGTCTCTTTAACCTACCACAAAAAATTTTGACCTTGACTTCGTAAATTAGGAAGATCTCCTGGAGTAGGAAATGGCAACCCACTCCAGTAATCTTGACTGAAGAAATCCCATGGACAGAGTAGCCTGGCAGACTACAGTCCATGGGGTCACAAAAGAGTCCGACACAACTTAGCAACTAAACAACAACAACAAATACCACTCATGAGGAAATTTTAATTATCTTGAATAATTTTGCAATGTGAATATTTCTGGGAGATGTGTGCCAAAAGAGGAAAAAAACAAATTGCTCTTTTGGCACTTGGATTAGTAAAGGATATTAAAATCTGAAGCAGAAAATGTTGTAAGGGTGCTGGGTACTGTCAGCATTTGGTGATGAAGAAAGACTTGCAAACTTAATAATATCATCAACTGATATTTAGTAAACATCAAATCTAAGCTTTTAAAGCTATATATATTGTTTTATAATTTGTGAACAGAGATAGTTCATGATATATAATAGCCATTTTCCACTCACTGTTCAGATAACTTTTTGAGAAGTAGACAATGCTTAACCAAATACCAAGTGTTCCTGTCCTCAAATTTTGTTTGTTTGACATATATAGAGAATGGGTTAAATTTGAGCTTTAATGATTAAGGCAATGCTGTGTTTGTTATCTCATTAGAATTATAGCTGAAGTTTGAATTTTAACACCAAAACTATAGAAAAGGAGTAAATTCAGTGTTCTCCCACCCTGAACAACTTCTCAGCTCAAGATGGATGACTCAAAGAAGAATAATAGAAAACTTATGAACTTACTTTGGATATTTTCTTAGGAAATAAAGGCAAGGCAGAACTTTAAATAGCACAAGCCTTGATTTAAGTAGGAATGGAGAAGACTCTTGAGAGTCCCTTGGACTGCAAGGAGATCCAACCAGTCCATTCTAAAGGAGATCAATCCAGGGTGTTCATTGGAAGGACTGATGCTAAAGCTGAAACTCCAATACTTTGGCCACCTCATACGTCAAGTTGACTCACTGGAAAAGAGTCTGATGCTAGGAAGGATTGGGGGTGGGAGGAGACGGGGACGACCAAGAATGAGATGGCTGGATGGCATCACCGACTCAATGGACATGAGTTTGAGTGAACTCCGGGAGTTAGTGATGGACAGGGAGGCCTGGCATGCTGTGATTCATGGGGTCACAAAGAGTCGGCCACGACTGAGCGATTGAACTGAACTGAAGTATACAAACCTAATGAACTTTATTAGTATAATAGCTAAAATATTAGTATAATAGGGATTTCAAGTTCTAAGCATAAATATAGTAGGTAACATCCCAAACTGTTCTTTGTAGTTTTACCATTTGCCTATTTGTCTGAAATTTGAGTCTACAAGATTACCTCTCTGTAAAAATAGGAATAAGTTGAATGCAGATTGACATAATCATATATCCAGTTGTCTGAAATCACACCTGACTTTTTGCCTAGACTGTCAGTTGTACTCTTCCTGTTATTTCCGATAAGTTTATTAAAATTGCTTTCAGTTTTATTTTCCTTAATTTGGTTCTATAAGCTGTTTCTTTTGCCTCTGGAATTTGGTGCCCTATAGTCAGAACTTAAAATTGGCAGTTTGTCCTCCAAATCCTTAATAAGACAGGTTAGTAAAATGCAGTGAATTTTTTTATAAGTTTTTAAATTGATCTGTATTCATCTTATATTAGCCCTCAGAATATTAGAATTAGAACCATAATAAATAGACTTCTTCCTTAGTGTTATAAATTGTATTTATATCTGTAATAACTCTGTGATAATAGAAAATAAAATTCTTGTAAGGGAGCAGGTTTCAGTTTAGCATGTAACTTAATTTTGGGACCTGATTTGTCTTCTAAAAATAGGTTTTGTATTTTGAGCTAAACATTCCCATGTCCTTACACTAGTTCTCACAATATGAATTCTAGACCATTAGTATCCTGAATATTTCACTTTGGATCTGCCACATTTTGGCAGTATTTCTTTTAAAATGCTGTATAAAGAACTGAACCCAGTATAATCAGTGTGGTTTGAGGTACAAAATGCAGTATGTGTCTTATGAATAAGATACTTACAGTAATGTATCCTTATTCCACTTTCTCTTTGTCATCAGTACTGTTGGTTCATGTTGAATTATAGGCCACTGAATCCCTAAGTCTGCCAGAATTGTGTTTCAAATCCTACGTAAATTTGGATACAGCAGGTTTTTGTTGAATACTTGTTCACTTCTCGATTTGCTCATAAAAGTTTAAGATTTTACAGTCTTAACACCCGGTTTATGAAGTAGCCATTAATAGGTCCGTTTTACAAAGAGGAAACTGAGACTTTTGTGTACTGAAATATTTTATCCAAAATCTTTATTCATAAAGGACAGAGCCAGAATTCCATCTTGGGTCTTCTAGCTCCAAATTGACCCTTCTATGTAGTTGCTGCCTCAGTAAATTACTTCTACTGCTCATTTATTTCATTGATAAAGTTAGAAATGCAGAAATTGACCAGTGACTTCTACTGCAGGATGATTTAAGAGTTTAGGAGATATGTTTAGAGCTTTTTAATATCTTTGTTAAATACAATAATGCTTTATGTAAACTATATGAATTGAATTTAGAGCAGTGTCAGATAGAAAGTAAATGTACCTAAGCAAAATTATTAATGAATACAAAATTAGAGTTGCATATCACTTACAAAGCGGTGAGGGGAAAAAAATCATTAACTTATGTTAAAATGCATAATTTTTGTTCTTTTGAAATTCTTGTTGTCTGTTATCTAATATTAAAGCTAATTTAAGTTATGTAAATATTCCCATTTACTCAGACTCATTTTCAGATTGACTTAAGTGAGACATTTATTTTACCTCACCTTTCAAAATGACTTTTTTTCTTAGAAGATCGTAAGAATGAAAAGTTGATACCTCAAAAGCCAGTAGAGATACACAAGAGGCTGCAAGCCAGAATACAAACAACCAGACTTGGAACTGAGAACTATTGTGTAAAGATTAAAGGACAAGAACTGAATAGTTCTGTTTCCTGAATTTTTTAGGAGACTTTTTTTGGTTCTAACTCTAGTCTTTAGAGTTCCTTTCGTAACTGCTTGGTGAAGTTGTAGGTACTATGTTGTTTCCAATGGACTGGAACATAGGAGTGGAGGAATGGCACGGTTTGTACCAGCAAGCACTGTCACGTAGCTAGTCTTAATTTGCAAGGAGGATAAGTATAAAATAATGAAACCAGTTTTATGCTCAGCACAGTATTCAATCCTGGGAATAATTGTGTGGATTCAAAACTTACTGTGAATGGATAGTTTAATTCTTCAGAGAGGCTGAAGTAAGAATCCACTAGAGAAGATAGACTTCAGTCGTCCTTAAATGTAGGGACAAATGGAAGGGGGCTTAATAAATATTTTAGCCTCCAGTAGTAGGTTTGGTGAAAATTCAAAGAGCAGGTAGGAATATTCTCCTTATCCGGGGAAAGAACTGGAAAATAATTTATTACAGGTTCTCCCAGGAGCCTTCACATAATGGGAGAGGATAGTCACTACTCAAATGATGAGTAATTGTGTTTTTTCCACTTTCTACTCATCTGGTGACCACAGTAGCATCAGGCCTGATCGGTCTTTTGTCTGCTCAAATAGTTCGTACGCTTCTCTATTTATAGGGACCCTTTTTCCCTAAGTGTATAAGCACCATACTTTGAACACACTAACAAAATTATTAATAACCTCTTACTATAATGATACCTAGCTCCTGTTAAAATTTCTGTTTCAAAAAGATCCATGTAAGTCATTTGGTTGTCATGGCTCTTAAAAGAGATGTTTTAACTTGAATTGTGGAGTGTTTTCATTGGCGAAAAATAGGAAACACTGGAGAGGGCCTGGTTATACATTGATACTAGGCAGAAAAGTACACACTCCACTTGGGAAACCACAGATATATTCTTGAATGTATGAGTTTTAAGAAGTTGTGTTAGATAACTAAAGACAGGAAGTCAGGCTGAAATACAGTTGTAGATATCTTGTACCTAGACCTGATTTGAAGGTATGAAATTATGAATGGCAAAGAAGTTGATGAACTATAATCTCAAAGAAAGAGCCAGTTTTATTGACCAACTGAATAGATTGACAGAATAGTAATGGATAAGTATTCATAATATGATTGTAAAAGAGTAATGAAAAAAAGTTAAGATAAACAGCATATTTGTGTTCTCATCAAACTTTATATTGCATTTTTTGGCTGACATGGTATATTTATAATTCATATCTAGGGAGTAGAGAGAAGTCAATCAAAAATTAAAAACTATTTAGAAAACTAAGTGATTTAATTTTGTATATAAGGATACTATTGTTAGGATAATGATAAAATGATAACATTTTGAGAATACTTTATATATGGGGCTTCCCAGGTAGCACTAGTGGTAAAGAACCTGCCTGCCAATGCAGGAGACATAAGAGACACAAGTTCAATCCCTAGGTCAGGAACATCTGGAGGAGAGCATGGCAACCTACCCTAGTATTCTTGTCTGGAGAATTCCATGGACAGAAGAGCCTGCAGGGCTACAGTCCATAGGGTTGCAAAGAGTTGGACATGACTGAAGCAACTTAGTGTACGTGCACTATATGTATATATGTGTACTCATATATATAGTATTTGTATAAATACATATATCTCTGACTTTTTTGGAATAAATTATTTAGATTGAAATCCACTTCATGCACAGTTTCTAGGTAATCATTAATTTCTTCATCGGAAAAAAAAGTGGCAACAGTACAACTTTATATTCACTTAAACTGAGTTTTCTTTGGATTATAAAACAGGCTTTCTGGATTATATCTAAATATTGCTTCATTTTAAACCTATTCTCAACACTGAATTTTAAATGTATCTTATTTGGTTAATAAAATCTTTGTTTTTAAGCATTTGTATCCAAAAGAACAAGAAAAACAAATTTTAATCTGTTGTCTGTGAATTTTATTTTCTCCGGGTATAATATCTATATATCATACCACCTGTGTAGTAGTATTCCACTGTCCTGAGCAGGAGAGTCAGTCTGTGCCCCAGGAGCTATGTATCACCAACTCCTTAGAGGTTTATATGCATAATTTGAAGCATACTTGAAGTAACTACTATTATAAATTATGTTAATTCCAGATTAAAAGTAAAACTATTTAGAAAATCTAAAGTATTTTAGTGACACACAAAGGATATATATAAACAACAAAGTAGTATAAATATTTCCACGACACGTATTAGCATCTGAATGTCCCTAACATGTGACAATAGAAACTGTCTATAGAGTCAAAGAAATTTTGAATTTAACACTTTCTTGAAGGCATAATAAAAAACTTCGGCACCCAAAAGTAGGCAATTATTATCAATGGAAAGGAAAAAAATCAGAGCTTATCAGCCTAAGAGATTACTGTTGCTGTTGAACACGAGTAAAGAGACATGTACCTTCCCATGCTGGAATTGCTTCACTGTAATCTTTCACTTTATTAATACGTTTAAATAAAGGATTTCCATATTTTTCTGGCATGTGGAAAGAAATGTTTTCTAATATTTTAAGTTTTTCAGGCTTTCAAATAGAAAGTGTTGGTTTTTAATTATCTCAGAAGTAAAAATAAATAGGAAAAGATCTTTGTGTTTATTAAAACATCAGTGATAAAATTGCAATATTTTCACAGAAAAGTAGTAATCTTTAAGAGGTGAAATTAAGATGAGAGAAATTGAAAAGTTGGTTTGCTGATAGGAATGATGCAATAGAGAAATTAAAGATGTAAGGGAGAGTGCTACAGGAATATCTTTAAGTTATCAAGAGAGGATAAAATCTATGAAAGGGGCAGGATTGGTCATATGAACAGTGATTGTTCATAATATAAAGAAGAAAGAGTTACATGGGCACAGGCACATATATGTGTATTGCTGCGGTGGAAATCGGCAGAAATTCTTTTCTGATAGTTCCTCTTTTCTGAGTGAAAGTGAGGATGAAAGGGAGATGTTGGAGGTTTGAAGGGAGAGAAGAGACACCTGTTTGATGTTTTTCTAGAAGAACGAAAGGACCAAGATTACCAGATAGCTGTGAACCAATTTTAGGTGTAAAGAATTTAGAAAGTATGGAGAAGGAAATGGCAACCCACTCCAGTATTCTTGCCTGGAAAATCCCTTGGACAGAGAAGCCTGGTGGGCTACAGTCCATGGGGTCACAAAGAGTCCGACACAACTGAGCGACTACACTACTACTACTAGACTGGGGTTCAAACTACAGTCAACTCTCACTTACCTCCAAGGGTAGAAGAGAGAAAAGGTGGAGCTCAAATGGGAAATAAGCTAACAGTGCAGACATTGCTTGAGATTGGACTTTGGAGTGCAGGGGCGCACACTCAGGTGTGTGTACATACACACTGCATGCATGTCCACAGTGACCTCCTTCCGGACCCTTACTTGGAAGGCAAGTTTGGTTAATCGGCAGATAATTAGAAAGTGCTTAGAACATGTGTTCTGCTCACTCCAGGAGACCTAAATGTGTTACTAAAAAGTAATGAGGCTGGGACTTCCCTCGTGGTCCAGTGCAGGGGGATGCAGGTTTGTTCCTTGGTTGGGAAGCTAAGATCCCACATGCCTCCAGGCCCCAAACATAAGACAGAAACAATATTGTAACAAATTCAATAAAGACTTTAAAAAATAAAAAAATTTAGAAAGTAAAATTATTTCTGTTCACAGATGACATGATATTTGTAGAAAAACCTTGATCATAACACACACACACACACACACAAACCTGTTGTAATAAGCAAAATCAGCATTCAAAAATCAGTTGCATTACTATGCACTAACAATGAATAATCCAGAAAGGAAATTAAGAAAACAGTTCCATTTACAGTAACATCAAAAAGAATAAAATGCTTAGGAATAAAATTAACCCCAGTGGTGAAAGACTTGTGTACTGTGAACTGTATAACATTGCTAAAAGAAATTAAAAAGATACAAATAAATGAAAAGATATCCCATGTTCATATATTGGGAGTCTTAATTTTGTTAAGATGAAATACTACCCAAAGTGATATACAGATTCCGTGCCATGTGTATCAAAATCTCAATGACATTCTTTGCAGAAGGGGAAAAATGCATCCTGAAATTCATACGGAATCTCAAGGGACACCAAATAACCAAAAGAATCTTCGAAAAAACAATGTTGAAGCTCTCAGAGTTCCTGATTTCAAAACTTAATATAAAGCTATGGTAACCAAGCAGTATGGTACTGCTGTAAAGTCAGACATATAGACCAATTGGAATAAAAGAAACCCCTAAAAGTAAACTAGGGGCCCCAGACCCCATGAACATATATGTTCAGGTGATTTTCAACAAATGTGCTGAGACCTCTAAATGGGAAAAGGGCAGTCTTTTCAACAAATGGTTTTGGCGAAACTGGATACCCAAAAGAAAAAGTAGATACCTCACACCATATACAAAAATTAACTTAAAATGGATCAAAGACTAAATGTTAGAAGTAAAACAATAAAACTCTTAGAAGAAAACAGGGGGAACACTTCATAACATCGGACTTCTATTTCTTGGATGTGACACCAAAAACACAGGCCTGGTGCAAAAGCTAAATTTAGAACTTCTATGTGTTAAAAGATACTATCTATAGAGTGAAAAGGCAACTGATAAAATAGAAAATATTTGCAAGTCATTTGTCTGATAAAGGTTAAATATCCAGAATATATCAAGAGCTTCTGCAACCAAAAAGAAAAACAAAAACCTCAGTTTAAAAAGTAGCAAAAGACTTCAAGAGACATGATATGTGTTGGCAAGGATGTAGAGAAATTGAAACTTGTACAGTGCTGATGGAAGTGTAAAATGGTACAGCACTGTGGAAGACAGTATGACAGGTTCTTAAAAAATAAGAATTGCTATATGATCCAGTTATATATAATGGGGTATATACCCAACAAAATTGAAATCAGAACTCAGATATTTATATACCATGTTCATAGCAACATTTATTGTAATAACCAGATCAAAGCAAATATCCATAGATTAATGGATAAATAAAATGTAGCATATACCCAATTGAATCTACTCAGCCATAGGGTAGTCGCTCAGTCATGTCTGACTCTTTGCGACCCCATGGACTGTAGCCTACCTGGCTCCTCTGTCCATGGGATTTTCCAGGCAATTGTACTGGAATGGATTTCATTCCAGCCATTTCCACTCAGCCATAAGAAGGACATAAAGTCTAATATATGCAATATGGATGAACCTTGTTATGTTAAGTCAGACACTAAAGGACAAATACCGTATGACTCCTTTTATACAGAGTACCTAGAATAGGCAAATTCAGAGAGACAAAAAGCAGAGTGGTAGCTTCCAGGGGCTGGGGTCATAGAGAAGTGAGCAGTGTTTAGTTGGTACAGTTTCAATTGGTTCTGGATGAAAAGGTTCTGGAGATGGATGGTGTGATGGTTGCACAACAAAGTGAATGTACTTAATGCCACAGAAGTAAAATGGTAGAATTTAAATTTAAAAGCAGTTTTTAAAAATAATAAGTGCAGACATTCTAACTGAAGTTTTTTAAAAGGTTTGTAAAACTTTACATTTTGCAGTATTCACACTTATTTTTTTCAGGTTTGGCACACCTGGCTTAATTTCAAATATGTAATTTTAGGGGAATTTCCTGGCAGTCTAAGGGTTAGGACTTTGTGCGCTCACTACTGAGGCCCCGGGTTCACTCCCTGAATAAGATCTCATAAGCCACGTGCAAGCCAGAAAGAAGAAATTAGCTACATATACTTTTAATGGGAAAAGATTCACAAAAAATGTGAAATATGTGACGGTTATGCTTTGTATATACAATTAGATATTATTCAGTTCAGTTCAGTCGTGTCTGACTCTTTGCGACCCCGTGAATCACAGCACACCAGGCCTCCCTGTCCATCACCAACTCCCGGAGTTCACTCAAACTCATGTCCATCGAGTCAGTGATGCCATCCAGCCATCTCATTCTCTGTAGTCCCCATCTCCTCCCGCCCCCAATCCCTCCCAGCATCAGAGTCTTTTCCAGTGAGTCAACTCATTGCATGAGGTGGCCAAAGTATTGGAGTTTCAGCTTTAGCATCAGTCCTTCCAATGAACACCCAGGATTGATCTCCTCTAGAATGGACTGGTTGGATCTCCTTGCAGTCCAAGGGACTCTCAAGAGTCTTCTCCAGCACCACTGTTCAAAAGCATCAATTCTTTGGCGATCAGCTTTCTTCACAGTCCAACTCTCACATCCATACATGACCACTAGAAAAACCATAGCCTTGACTAGGTGGACCTTGGTTGGCAAAGTAATGTCTCTGCTTTTTAATATACTATCTAGGTTGGTCATAACTTTCCTTCCAAGGAGTAAGCGTCTTTTAATTTCCTGGCTGCAATCAGCATCTGCAGTGATTTTGGAGCCCCAAAAAATAAAGTCTGACACTGTTTCCACTGCTTCCCCATCTATTTCCCATGAAGTGATGGGACCAGATGCCGTGATCTTTGTTTTCTGAATGTTGAGCTTCAAGCCAACCTTTTCACTTTCCTCTTTCACTTTCATCAAGAGGCTTTTTAGTTCCTCTTCACTTTCTGCCAGAAGGGTGGTGTCATCTGCATATCTGAGGTTATTGCTATTTCTCCTGGCAATCTTGATTCCAGCTTGTGCTTCTTCCAGCCCAGCGTTCCTCATGATGTACTCTGCATATAAGTTAAATAAGCAGGGTGACAATATGGTATTATTAGGGAGGGGCATATTTCAAGTGCATATCACCTGTCCAGAATAGATGTAGTATGGCTTTAGCATAGATGTTTTAGTGATTAGAAAACTGGTGTAAAAGAAGTTGCCAGACCTTCAGCTAGAGTGGTGGTAGTTTTCTGGTATCTTTTTGAGAGAAATAATTTCATATGTATATGAAAACTATTTAGTAGGAGTATACTTCCTTATCCGGTGAAGATTGAGAACTCTAGAGAATAGGAAAATCAACAACCACAGGTTTCCAGTTTTATTTCTCATCTCTGGATACAAAATAGACTCGTTTTTCCAAGACTTCATTTATTAAAGTTATTTCCTATATAAAATGTTATCCAACTCTAACAGAATAACTAATAGATAAATGCTGAAGGTAAAATAATATTTGGGTTTTTTAAACAAATTAAGAGAAAGTTTTAGGCCTCCTGTATATTTTTACTGTATTATTAAAATATTTCACATGATCTCCTTTTTTCTCTTTAAAAGTATACTTGCATTTGACTAGCTTAAGTTTATTGAAGCTTAGCTTTTGTGTGTCATTTCTTATTTTTCCTTTGACATGAAATCTTACCTACTTGATGAAGATGTCGTTTGAGAGGTGTACTGCAAGGAGTTAAATGCTGTTTGTAAATAATGCTTTTACAAAGGTAAAGACCAAATTTTATGAATTCGCTTTTTGTTTATAAAAGAAAAATATAACTTAATATATTTTAATACTTTCAAATATTTGACTATTTAACTATATTGACTAAGTTGACACAGAAAAAAAAAATTTTCTATTTCTCATATTATACATCTTTGTGTTCCTAACTTACAGCAGTGTGCTTTGCACGTATTAGGCTTTCCTTAAATATTCAGTGTAGGAATAAGTTTTATTATGCTGCTCAAAAGTGTCCAAGAAATAATTATTTATATCTGCTATGTTAATGTTAGAATCTTTAAACCTGGCTTTTTTAATGTATTTATCCTCTTTTTCTGAAAGAAAAATTTTTTCATATCTTTAGGTGCTCATGTGTTTAAAAAAAACAAAACCTTGGAGTAAAGTAGCAGCACATAATGGTTTGTGGATTTTGAAAAGGTGCAGGCCATATTGTGCTGCCTCAAAAATACAAGGATCTGATCTTCTGAAGAAAATATATTTCTTTTTTTTCACAGCTTTTATGATAGAAATGTCAGCAGTGCCTTAGCAGCACGTAAATATTGGCGTTAAGATTCTAAAATTATCTCCAGTATTAACTGTGCTGCTGAAGTAAGGTTGGCCATACTCTACAGTCATATTTCAGCATATATTAATATTGCCAGTGTATTTTCAGCTTTATTGATAATTAATTTTCAGTATTATAGTCTTGCTATATTCCATGATTGAATAAAAATAAGATAGTACTAACTTTTTTAGATGTGTATTAAAATAGTGTATTGTAATTTAATAATTGTGTTGAATGCCATCAAGAGTTTATTGAAAGCTCATACAGCATCAAATAAATTTATTTTAATGTATATTTATATTCAGTTTAAATATTCAATTTTTACTTCAGAACAGAAATACTACTTTTCCCTTTCTCTACTTAAGTGAAATTAAGACATTTGCTTATTTCACAGATAAATATATATTGTAAAATATACATTTTGAACAGAACTTAGAGGATAATTTTTAGTAATATTTCTAAATATTCTGTTATAAGGGAAAGGGGAAAGTATCAAAATATGTGAATTAAATTCCTGAAATCCTGTTTCAAAGATGCACTTAATCATAACTTTAAAGGTAGGAAAGACCTTACAAATGACCAGTATATTTGTTGGATAGCTCAAGAAATGGAAACTCAAGTAATTTGCTACCCTTGCAGATTAAGATATTAAACCTGTGTCTTCTGACTTTATACTGTCATATTGGTTTTTTCGTGTTTTTACTAAAAAATTTTTTTTATCCTTAGCCACAGATTCTTGTTTGTAAGTCAAATAAAAAACATGTAGGCCTTGTTTCGTCTTTTTAATATCTAGTATTTTAACTTTAACATAAGACCTACAAAAATTATAGTTACTAATTTTATAGATGCAAACAAAATTTTAATTAAAATTTGAAGGAAAATTTTTCTTTACCTTCTGTTCCTTATTTTTTGATGTTTAATAAGTCATTAAACTAAAAATTGATGTTCAGGTAAGAAGAGTGTGTTTGTATAGTGTACCATACTCCTGGTCTTATTTTCTACAAGAAATATCTCACTCCTTTAAATTGTAACCCAGGAGAAAATCTATAAAATACAAGCAGTTCTTAGAAAATTACTTCAATTTTAATTGTCTGTTTTGAAAACCCTTAAAGTATTTCAGGTGTAACTTAAGGAGTTGTGTTTGAACATCTTCTGTTTAAATTATAATTTCAAGGTAAAGAAAATTACTTATTATAAGAGTTCTCATTTTTAAGAAGAGTCTCACTTTTTTTGTGTGTGTGTTTATAACAGTTTTTTGTGTTTTTTTATTATTTTTTTTTATTTATTTTACAATATTATATTGATTGGTTTTGCCATACATTGACATGAATTCGCCCCAGGTGTACATGAGTTCCCCCTCCTGAACCCCCCTCTCACCTCCCTCCTCCCTTTATCCTCCATCTGGGTCATCCCCGCACACCAGCCCCGAGTATCCTGAAACATGCATTGACCCTGCACTGCTGATTCGTTTCACATATGACAACATACATGTTTCAATGTCATTCTCTCAAATCATCCCACCCTCACCCTCTCCCACAAAGTCCCAAAGACTGTTCGATACAACTGTGTCTCTTTTGTTGTCTCGTATACAGGGTTATATTTCCATCTTTCTAAATTCCATATATATGTGTTAGTATACTGTATTGGTGCATTTCTTTCTGTCTTACGTCACTCTGTATAATAGGCTCCAGTTTCATCCACCTCATTAGAACTGATTGAAATGCATTCTTTTTAATGGCTGAGTAATACTCCATTGTGTATATGTACGAAAGCTTTCTTATCCATTCATCTGCAGATGGACATCTAGGTTGCTTCCATGTCCTGGCTATTATAAACAGTGCTGCGATGAACATTGGAGTACATGTGTCTCTTTCAATTCTGGTTTCCTGGGTGTGTATGCCCAGGAGTGCGATTGCTGGATCAAGAGTCTCACTTTTTTCCAGCAAAACTTTTCCCCAGAATAAAGAAGTAATACAGTATATTGGCTAGAATCAAATGCCAGCTTTTACAATGGAAGTAATACTGCCTTCAGTTCAGTTCAGTCGCTCAGTCGTGTCCGACTCTTTGCAACCCCATGACTCACAGCACACCAGGCCTCCCTGTCCATCACCAACTCCTGGAGTTCACTCAAACTCATGTCCATTGAGTCAGTGATGCCATCCAGCCATCTCATTCTGTCATCCCCTTCTCCCCCTGCCCACAATCCCTCCCAGCATCAGAGTCTTTTCCAGTGAGTCAACTCTTCACATGAGGTGGCCAAAGTATTGGAGTTTCAGCTTCAGCATCAGTCCTTCCAATGAACACCCAGGACTGATCTCCTTTAGAATGGACTTGTTCCAAATAGGAAAAGGAGTGCGTCAAGGTTGTATATTGTCACCCTGCTTATTTAACTTATATGCAGAGTACATCATGAGGAACGCTGGGCTGGAAGAAGCACAAGCTGGAATCAAGATTGCCAGGAGAAATATCAATAACCTCAGATATGCAGATGACACCACCCTTCTGGCAGAAAGTGAAGAGGAACTAAAAAGCCTCTTGATGAAAGTGAAAGAGGAAAGTGAAAAGGTTGGCTTGAAGCTCAACATTCAGAAAACAAAGATCACGGCATCTGGTCCCATCACTTCATGGGAAATAGATGGGGAAACAGTGGAAGCAGTGTCAGACTTTTTTTTTTTTTCAGACTTTATTTTTTTGGACTCCAAAATCACTGCAGATGCTGATTGCAGCCAGGAAATTAAAAGACGCTTACTCCTTGGAAGGAAAGTTATGACCAACCTAGATAGCATATTAAAAAGCCAACCTAGGTCCAACCAAGGTCTAACCCTAACCCTAACCGTAACCCTGATAAAAAAGAATAAATACCAAGATCCGTCTAGTCAAGGCTATGGTTTTTCCAGTGGTCATGTATGGATGTGAGAGTTGGACTGTGAAGAAAGCTGATCGCCAAAGAATTGATGCTTTTGAACAGTGGTGCTGGAGAAGACTCTTGAGAGTCCCTTGGACTGCAAGGAGATCCAACCAGTCCATTCTAGAGGAGATCAATCCTGGGTGTTCATTGGAAGGACTGATGCTAAAGTTGAAACTCCAGTACTTTGGCCACCTTATGTGATGAGTTGACTCACTGGAAAAGACTGATGCTGGGAGGGATTGGGGGTGGGAGGAGACGGGGACTACAGAGAATGAGATGGCTGGATGGCATCACCGACTCGATGGACATGAGTTTGAGTGAACTCCGGGAGTTGGTGATAGACAGGGAGGCCTGGCATGCTGTGATTCATGCGGTTGCAAAGAGTCGGACATGACTGAGTGACTGAACTGAACTGAACTAGGGCTTTTAAAAATCATTCATCAAGCTTTTAACCTGTTTCCTTTATTTCATCTCAGCCATTTCATGAAAGACTGTTACAAATATATGATAATTTTTGGTTCCATTAAAAACATTCCAGGAACTAATATGGAGATATTTCAAAATATTTATTGAATGAGTTACAGAGTTTCTCCAGTATTTTAGAGAACAACCCCGAAATTAGATTTCTATTTTGATTTTGTTTTCTTTAATGTATTTGAAGTCAGATTTTAGAAAATTTTATTTTGTCTAATCTGCCTTCTAAATGCATTTTACTTTTACTAAGTAAACCTTTATATCTAGTTGCTCAAGATGTGAAAAAGGATCATTTGGGGCTAAATAAAACCTTGAGTCCCGAGAATGGATTAAAGAAAAAATTGAAATATTGGGAGAGTAAGAAAGTATAGAAAAGCTGTTGCACTGAAATTTATTATAACAGTATGCAGCTCCTTTCCAGTCTCTTAATAGAGAACAGGAAATAGCCTGTCGATACCTAATGAAACACTCATTTAGGTAACTCAGCAGGACTTAAAGTCTTATTTATAAGGGTTAATATACTTCCATCTTTGTGTACTTTTGAAATAGAGCAAATGGTAAAATAAAAGTTATACCCTTTCATGTTAGTCTTAATATGACCATTTATTTTGCAGAGAAGAAATAGTTATATGTGGGTATATATTAAGATTTCATTTTTTCTGTCTTTGGAAAAAAATTCTAATCTTTTTCATTCAAGTTTAAGTTGATGCCAAATAATTACAGTGTTGAGCATCTTAAATCTGTTACTTGGAGTATGGATTGAGTTTGGCGCTAACTCAGAGGACTACAGGCAAGTATTCAGGAGATAGCCAGAGGGATATTTTAGTAGGTTAACAATTCATTTCACATACTGTGTTCAAATTCAGGTATCTTAAGATCACATATATGTAAATGTAGAATTGAAAATTTGATCATAAACTAAATATCATATTTAACAGTAAATATTTTCTTCAGTTAGTCATGTGACCTTTTAATTGTTAGAGAATTAGAAGTGTTTTTAAACTACCAAGTATCATTAGTGGTATACTTGGTTAGTCATAACTGGTTTAGCAGGATTATACTTTAATAAACTTTGATCTCTAAGTGATTATATTTATTTAGAAGTTGAAATTCTAAATCATTTTTTTTTCCTTTTGCAGGTGGATATTACTAGCCCTTATTCATGGAAAAAGTTAATGCTAAGTGTTGTTTCTTATTGAGTATTAGCAAAAAGGAGAAAAATTAATAGCCTAATCTTTTGAGATTAGATTTGGCTCTAGTAAGTAATATTTAGACCAATTATTGGGTTGGCCAGAAAGTTCGTTCAGTGTTTTCGTGAGCTTGCCTCTAGTAGCACTTAGTTGTTTTTAAACTTGATTTGAAACAACTTCCCTAGATTGTATTGTATACAATTGTCATATCAGAGTGCATTTGAAAAGAAACAATCAAAATTGGCAAATTTTTGTATAGCTATTTTAATGCTGAAGATGGAAGAAAAAAGCAACATTTTCAACATATTATGCTTATTTCAAAAAAGGTAAAAATGCAACTGAAACACAATGATTTGTGCAGTGTGTGTAGAAAGGGCTGTGACTGATTGAGTGTGTCAAAAGTTAGTGAAGTGTCATGCTGTAGATTTTCTCACTGGATGATGCTCCACGTTCAGGTAGACCAGTTGAAGTTGATAGTGATCAAATTGAGATCAGTGTTATACCACACAGGAGATAGCCAACATCCTGAAAATATTCAAATCAAGTGTTGAAAATCGTTAGCACCAACTTGGTTATGTTAATCGTTTTGACGTTTGAGTTCCACATAAGTTAAGAGAAAAACCTGCTTGACCTTATTTCATCGTGCACAATTCTCTACTGAAACATAACGAAAACTTTTTGTTTTTAAAACAAATTGTGATGAGTGATTAAAAAGTGGATACTGTACAATAATGTGGAATGTAGGAGATCATGGGACAAGCAAAATAAACCATCACCAACAGGCCAGTCTTCATCCAGAGGTGATGTGTATATGGTGGGATTGGATGGGAGTCCTCTATTATGAGCTCCTTCCAGAAAACCAAACAATTAATTCCAAGTACTGTTGCTAGTTAAACCAACTGAAAGGAGCACTCAACAAAAAATGTCCAGAATTAGTCAACAGAAAATACATAATTTTTCATAGGGATATTGCAAGACTGCATGTTTCTTTGATGGCCAGGCAAAAACTGTTGCAGTTGGCTGGAAGGTTTCGATTTATCTGCTGTATTCACCAGACATTGCACCTTTTTGTTTTCCATTTAGAGTTTTTACAAAATTCTCTTAATAAAATTTCAGTTCCTGAAAGGCTATGAAAGGCACCTGGAACAGATCTTTGCTGAAAAAGATAAAAACATTGGGGAAGATGAAATTATGAAGTTGCCCGAAAAATGGCAGAAGGTAGTGGAACAAAATGAGGAATACATTGTTCCATAAAGTTCTTGGAGAAATGAAAGATGTGTCATTTTACTTTGAAACCGAAGGAACTTTTTTGGCCAACCCAAGCACTTGCATGTCTGGGAGACCATCATCAGTACATTTCCAGCTAAAACTTTTTATTTTCTTACCTCTTATCAAGGATTTATTTTTCTTTGAATCCCTTTAATGGAGAATTAATTTCTCCAGTAGAATTTAAGAATTTATGTTCTTACCTTGCTTATTTATAAAATGTATACCAGAGATTTCTGATATTTTTTTTAAGCTATTTGCAGTGGAAAAAAAAGTTGGCAAAATAAATAAGTTTAAACTTGCTATGTTAAAATTACTGTGCAGTGTGATAAATTAGTTGATGAGTTTTTGTTTGTATTATACTGAAACTAAATTCAACATTTATAACTTCTATATGGGTCTGTTTCTTGATTATTAATACATGGGATTCATATAAAAATACATGAATAATACATTTATATTAGCATATTGATGAGTACAGGTTCCCCTTAATTCTGTTTAACTTCAATAATCTGATACTTACTATATTCTTATGATTATAAGAATATATTACTTATTAATAAGAATTATATTACTATATTCTTAGGATTACATTCATGTTTTGCAAAAATGTAAACTGCCTAGAGGATCTTGTTTATATTTATGCTATAGGGTTAGATTTTGAGAAACTATTCTGAGAAAAAAATTTAAGCCACCTTTACACTAAGTGTTCTTCAATTTAATTAACTTGTTATTAAAGTTATTCTGTATATCATTTTATAATTTAACCACTTAGCATTAATTAATCTTTAGGAAGTAGTAGAAATTTTAAAATCACTCCAAAGTTTTCTTATTTCCACATGTCATTATTTTATAATCTTTAGAAATGCTTATATTTATGAAAGTAACATTTTCTGGGATATTAATTCTTACAGCACCATTAAAACTTTTTTTTCCTTTGGACTTTAATACATATGCTAGTAAACTATAGGATAATTTTTTTTTAAGTTTTCATGTGATCACTTAAATGCCAATTTAGCGTGAAACAACAAAGCATTGCCCCATAGTTAGAAGTAGAGAAAGTGTAGGTACATCATTTAAGATAATTTGTACATTTTCACACAGTCTATGCAGATTTTTATATTGTATTTCCATAAATGTCTTTTCTGGCTTATGTTTAACAAAGAGCATTAATTAAATAGATTTGAAGCATTTATATAGAGAGGACTACAAATTTTATTACAGGCACTAAGGATCAGCCCTGAACAAAGCAGATAAATTTGAGCCCTCATAGAGCTTACAATTTTGGGAGTGAGGCATGGGTAATAGAATACACAAAAAACTGATAGGTGCTAATATCTGGTATGTCAAGTGGTGGTAAGTTCTATGAAAAAAAATAAAGCAAGGGGTGTGGGAGGAATGGGTTAAACGGGTTTGGAAGGCAGGCAGGCAGATGTGTTTTTCAATAGTGTGGTCAGAAAATGCCTCACAAAGAACATTTGAACGAAGACCTAAAAACTAAAGGAACAAACCACTAGGTTTCTGGGAGAAGAGCCTTTCGAGCAGATGAAATAACACCTACAGAGACCTTGTGGCTGAAACATTTTTGATGTTTACCAAAAAGAGCAGCAAGAAGTTTTGGATGGCTATGATCAAATATACAAGAGAGAATAATAGCTCATAAAGTTTCTAGGAGCTAGATTTTACGGCTGTTTAAGCTGTTAGCTTAACATACAGGTTTAATTTTCCTTCTTTAAAACTACCTTGATGTTTGTGTGTGTGAGGCTCAGCCTATTTGACCTTTGTAGATAAGAGTATTTTTTTTTTAGATCTGACTCAGTTAGAACCTCCATCTGAGACCATTTAGAACATAAAATATTAAAATGGTTGGTTAATAGGTATATGTATGATGATCAGGTTTTTATGAATTGTTTCGATGGCTCTGAAATTGTTTTTACTTGCTCAGTTTAGCCTAGTCAAAGCTAGCTGAATGAATTGTCTGATTCCTCCATTCTAGTAATTGCTGTCGTTTTTCTCACTTATTCCAACTCTGTTAGCATTTTAGCTAAGGACTTACTTGCCTGAAAGTGTTCATCGCCTATGGTATGTCCCACTAATTTAATCTTCCTAATGCACTGCTTTTGCATATAGGATAAAACTCAAGACTTCTTGTACCTCATGATCTTGCCCCAACATTTTTGAAGTTTTTCCGTTTTTTTCAAGCAACCTAGTCCTACTCAGTCTTGTTTTTCTATCTCTAATTTCAGTGCCCTTATTTATGCCCTTTCACCACCCCAATTCTTCCCCAACTTATTCCTGTACAGTTTTTAAATGCACTATGCTGAATGTTCCTTGAGTTTCTCTGGCATTTTCTCTCCTTCCCATGTTACAAAAAATTTATCCCTGTAGCTCTTAACCTTTTTCTCTCACTTAACAAAGAAATACAGCATTTCTATCATTAATTTTACCTCATTTATTCATGTATATTTTCCTTTTATAAATGTACTGACAACATGAAAAAAATTTAAAATAAAAAATTTAAACTTAAGAAGCAAAAGGCAGGTAGACTAAGACATCCAGAATTTCAAAACACCCAAAGTTCAAATATTAATTTTATGCTGACAAATGATACAGCTGATTTTTTTCTCAGTTATATGAAAATATATATACCACATACAGTGTGGACTAGTCATATTTCTAGGCTCTTAGCACACTAGAAGAATTAAAGAATTCTTAAAAGAATATGGATTCTTTATTTCACTTTGCTAATACGGTAAGCAGTGTTGACAAATAGAACCATTTAAGAAGTATTCCATGTGTTTATTATAGTATTGTTTATAATATTAGAGGATTGGAAGAGTTTTTAAAGTGTCCAGTAATAAACTGATTAACATGCTGAGTGGAATACTGTGCAGCTATTTAAAATAATGTAATGAGTATTTAATGAGCTAGAAACTTCCTGGTTATGTGAAAAACGTTACCACATAGTATGAATCATTAGAAGAATCGTATGCTAAAATGTTATTACTGGTGTACTATAGTGTGAGGTAAATCTTATTTTTTATATTATAAATAAACATGTATGATTTGGGGGGTGGTGTTGGGAAAAGATCCTTGAAAAATAGAAATACTTGAAGCAGCCTTACCACCACTTAATCACCTCCTTTGGAAGTTCATAAATGGAAAACCTAAGTTCTTATGGGTTCAGGAACTTTAGAAGTGATAATGAAGAATTAACTATTTTGGGAAGAACTAAACAGGTAATTTCAAAAATCAAATAACTTTAAAATCCGCCTCAGGGCAGCAGTCTGCTCTGTTTCTTAAAGGAGGGTTGAGAAGGAATTCAAGAGTCACTTCTTGAATTCTTTGTTGAAAAGTTTTGCTGTCATTTCTCCTGCCTTCCAGCCCCCCAAAACCTAAAAAGGTAAGTATAAGAAAAGGAGTGGCTATCTGTTTTAACTTTGGAACTATATTAATAAAGACAAGTTTTTAATTTTTTCCTACCATAGAAATAATGTATAGGCATAGAAACCTCAAAAAAGGCAAAAAATTCTGTTTAAAAATTATATTTTTATCATCCAGTGAGAATTACTATTATTAACAGTATGTTATTTCCTTCTAAATGTATAGTTGGATTAGAGAGTTTATTTCCTAACTTGTAACTATGCCAGGAGCTAGAAAGAACATCACCCTCTAGAAGAGAGATGAGATATGCTGCTGGCTCAGAAAGTTTTTCTTGACGTTTATCTAAAATACAGTTGACCCCCAGACAATGTGGGTTTGAACTGTGGGAGTCTTTATTTTTCTCAATAAATACATGCTACAGTATTACACGATGTACAGTTGTTTGAATCTGAGGATGCAGAACCGTGGGTGTAGAGGCCGGCTAAAGTTATGCAGGTGGCACTAGTGGTAAAGAACCTGTCTGCCAGTGCAGGAGACGTAAGAGACAAGAGTTTGATCCCTGGGTCAGGAAGATCTCTTGGAGAAGGGCATGGCAACACTCCAGTATTCTTGCCTGGAAAATCCCATGGACAGAGAGGAGCTTGGTGGACTACAGTCCATGGGGTTCCAAAGAGTCAGACACGACAAGTGGCTTTGCATACGAGTGCATAAAGTTGTACATGGATTTTCAGCTACAAGGTGGGTCGGTAAACCCCCTTGTTGATCAGGAGTCAACCATATAGGTAAAAACCACTAATTTTATCATCTGTTCCATAATATTTTACTGTAAAAATGCTTAAGTTTTTGAACTTTGCTCAAGATATTTGAGTAAACAAGCACAGGAGAAAATGCATCTTGTTTGCCATCTGGCTTCCTCTTCCACACCTGCCTGTCATCCCCAGTACCTTTCCATTGTTTGAGAGCCTTTCTGAGGCAGGGGAGGTCATTGAAGGATTTTAATTGGGAGAGAGAAATAATTACTGAAAGTGTACTGTTCGAGATTTGCTGAAGAAAGTCTTGGACCAGTATAGTAATTAAATCCTGTGCGTACCCCAATAATTACGTCAAATTTATCAAAAAGCTGAACCGGTGTTCTAAAATTATGGAAGTCACATTCAATATTCAAAAAACATTTACTAAGAAATTTGGATTAAAACATGACTGGTTATCAGAATGTAAACATGACACATGATATAAATTCATAACCTGTTACAGCAACCCATTTAGAGAGCAAAAATTGTCTCAATCTGTTTTTCTCACATTTCAGTATTTTATAATTTAAAACTCTTAAAAGTAGTTTAGATTTAGAATACGACAATTCAGCTAATCAAGAAACTTGGGAGTTTAAAATCTGACTGAGAGGAGGGGTGTTTGTCACCAGAACTCGCCTATGGTACAGGTGTCAAGTTAGACCCTCTGTTAGGCTAGTTTTGTCACCATTTTACTTGGCATTGTATCCTTGAAAAAAAGTAGGGAAAGCACCCAAAAATAAAGGCTCAAGTTCATCATAAGCCCTCAGACCATTTTTTTAGATACAACTCTCTTGGTATATTTACTTATAAAACAAGGAATTTGGATTTTTAAAAATTGATGACTAAATTTCCACATAGTTATACTCTTCAGAAAAAAATCCTGATGAGTTTACTTCTCTCTTTAGATATTAAATTCGTTTAAGACAGTAATAAAGGGAATTGAAAGTGTTTTTTTGGGGAACCAAATTAGATGATTTGGAATTTAGGTACAGGTCCACAACAAGTTTCAAAACTAGCATGAAAATTTTTCATTTATTTAGGCTTATAATTTATTGCTGTATGCTAATAAACACTTGTTCCCCCAAACCACTGTTGATTGAAAGTTGGTGCGTGTGGCTTGTGTAGGCCTCATACAGATAATGGATGTGAACCAATTAGAGGGCATTCAGAGAGCTGAAAAAATAAGAGATGGCAAATGTCCTAAGGGGTTCTTGAAAGTATTGAGAAGCTTGCTTGAAAAAATAATATTGAGACCTTTTTTTCTGTATTGCAAAATACAGAAGGGCAAAACAAGAGATGGAGTTTCAGGGAGTGCAAATGTAAACTATTAAGTAAGGGATTTCTACCGACTGTGGAAGTGTACATTATGGAAATGGACTGCTTTACCAGAGACCCCAAGAGGGATGAAATTGGAGGGAGGAGTAAGATTTAAACATAACATTTGAAATGAAGAAAATCAGTACATCAGCTTGAACAAACTTGCCTTTAAGAGCACATGTGCTAACTATCTTTGACTAAAGGACACTAGGGAAATTTCTGGATTCTTTTTAGGACAGTTTTTACTGAAAACCATTATTTTAACAGAACTGAGTATATAAGAAAATTTGAAGATCAAGGTTTAGAGAAATATGTGTCACATCTTAAAACTATGAAAATGTTAACAATGAGCTACTAAAGTTTGAACATAAATTTTAAATACTAAAAACTTACAAGTTGGCATTTGTTTTCAAGAAGGATTACTTTATCAAGGCTGTTGAATAAACCCAGTATAGAACTGGATCATTAAGTTTTCATTTTCCTCTTAAAACTTCAAAGGAGAATAAAGTTGAAGACGTTGGATAAACAAGAAGGGGCCAATTCTGGAGAAATTCTTAATCACAGTTTTGAGAGGGCAGTTAAGTCAGTGTCAATGGGATATTCTTTGATGTTTATATTCTAGGGTGCTTGGATTTTTCATAAGACTGCAGAGCCATAATTTGGGCTTAGAATAGCTGCTTTTGGAATTCTGTATATGTAGTTAAATACAGGGAGATTCAGCTTCAACTGGGGATTTTATTACCTTACCAGACACAGTGTAGGTGCCCAGTTATTAAGTGGAGTGCTCCTAGGAAGATCAGTCTCACTCTGAAATTGGCACTGGATTGAGTTGTCATCTGTCATCAAACATACAGGAAACAATTCTGTAATATATTTGCTAGTCTTTAGAGCCCACATCATAGTTGAGACTTGAGTAAATAGTACTATGAGTTGGCTGAGATGATTTTTATGACATCTTTTAATGATGGCTTCTTAGTTTTTACAATTAGTTTTCAGACTAGTATGGTTCTCTTACAAATTGATAGATTCTTGATAGAGAGTTGTTAATAAGGAACATCAGCCCTTGGACACTTGTTAATGTTTATTTGTCCCTCTGGGAAATAGGCCATTAAATTTTTATTTTGAGTGGTTATTTTAGTAAAAGTAATCCAAATCAATCAAATCAAAACATTGAAATATCTACCCCTTGGGTTGTGGCTATGATTTCTTTTTAACTGCATATGGAAACCACTCATTTAGGTGCTATTAGTGACAGAAATTACTGCTGACACATTTTTATCCTTTGCCAGAAACTTTTGCATTTAAAAATCCTTTCAACTCTCATAAACCACCTAATGGAGGAGATACATTATTACTCCCATGTTGTAAGGAAACTGAGTCACAGGGAAACAGATTGCCTACTGTCACATAACTAGTAAAAGGGGAAGTCAGAATTGAAGCTCAGTTTGATTGCAGAGCTCATACTTAATGAGCTACAACCTCTGTCCTATAGTTAACAAGAGACAGAGGAGGAGACAAAGTTGAAATTAAGCCCTAAAATGCTCAAAATGATAGTTACACTTTCCAAAGAATGTTAAGATAGATTTGTATGTGAATGGACTATGCTCCTGCTGCTGCTGCTAAGTCACTTCAGTCATGTCCGACTCTGTGTGACCCCATAGACGGAAGCCCACCAGGCTCCCCCGTCCCTGGGATTCTCCAGGCAAGAACACTGGAGTGGGTTGCCATTTCCTTCTCCAATGTGTGAAGTCGTTCAGTTGTGTCCAACCCTTAGCGACCCCACGGTCTGCAGCCTATCAGGCTGCTCCATCCATGGGATTTTCTAGGCAAGAATACTGGAGTGGCTTGCCATCGCTTTCTCTGTGGATGGACTATACTAAGCACAAATTAACTTCTGAAGTACTCCATGATGGTGCTCACACTGCAAGGAGACATGCTCTGAGAATGGTGTTTTGGTAACACTGGACCTGGGTGTTTATGTGTGTCAGCCCTTAGTAGCAGTGTCCGCCCTGAGAAAACTGCCCCACCTAACTGTCCAGAGCAAGTCTACAAATCTGTAGGTCATACTTGGTTGTACTGCTCATAAGGCATCCTAGCATCAAACAGCATTGTTATCTCACTTCACGTGTCTCTTTAGAAACTAATCAAAATCTAAGAGAAAATAGAGCTTTTGTAACTAGAAGTCTGCAGAAAAATTATACATTTAAATTGTAAACTTATTTTGCAGATTAAGCTATGAAACATACCATTTTCTTTGTATTTCATGTCAATTTAAAGGGCTTCTGGCCAGCTTAATCATTATTAACTTCATTGTGTCCTATAGAGAAATTCTAGGCAGTATTGCAGGTTCTCACTGAGGCTTCAGAAATATTCTGGGGTATTGTCTCAGAAGGTCAACCTCCTCCCTCTTCACATACACACACACAAAATTAACAACTCCCTTTTCTGTTCTCATCCCTATAGTCATTTCATTATTGCTTATGTTACATCATATTGTGATTATTTTCCTTATTTCTCTGTGATTTTCCTGTAAGCCTATTAGGCTTGAGCCCAGACTGTATCTTAGCCCATTTGGTGAGCCCATAATCTCATATAGCACTCAATATCATGTTAATTCCCTTCATTGCTGTTGAATGCATTGATACCAATAATGCATTGATTCCAATATTAGGATGACTATTCAAAACAACTGGCTTGTTAGATAGCCAGAAGCTAGATCCTTTCAGTAGAATTCTCCTAAGATCAGTTAGATCAAATCTATTTCCAGATCACCAGTATCACAGTTTCACTGAAGGATCACAGGGAAAGAGAAATGAGAAACATGAAATAGTTCTTCCCAGCTAATAGCAAGTTTTATATTTTATACATAAAGTAAGTCTGTGAAGGCTCTTTATCTCTGACTGAGATGATGCATTAGTTAAGGCATAAAGAATTTCACAGAGCATGTTTTATCTTCTAGGTAACAGACAAACTTTGACAGTACACCGGATGTAAGTCTTAGGAAAACTGTGTGGTAGATTGAAGTGGCTTCCGAGATGTTCTTCTTGAAATGTTACAAGAAAGCATTATGGAGGTCAGGAATTCCAGTTAGCTCTATTTCCATCTCAAGATTTGGGGGGTTATAAAATATTGAGTAATTTTAAAAGTATTAAAATTATTTGATGGCTATTTTCCCCACTTTATCATTCACCTGACTGACCCTACGCTCCATTGCTTAAGACAGCCCAATTCAAATCAACCTTGCTTAGACCAATCAAGTTATATTAGCTTGTATGTAAGAATTCAACCAGAACAACTATTTATGACTGTCTCTGTTTCTCATCAAGAAATAGTTTTCACTTTCATCTTTGCCACTGAGGTCATAGGGTGTGACCTTTTTTCCTAGCACTGTCTTCGTGTTCTTTTCTTTCTGATCTCCCAGACTCTTTAACCAGCTTCCTGAACACACAGTACCCAGCCTCTAAATGCTGCCTGCCTAAATTCATGGCATTCAGCTACTTGACCCTGAATTGGGAAATCATCTGACTTCTGTACTCTACTTTCGTTTGGAGAACCCAAATATATTCCCAAATTAACTGAAGTTCTAACCTTATAATACTCTGCTTGCTCTCAGATTGATTTCGCATGATGGTCTCTTGCTCTTCATAGTTAAAATGCCTTCCAAACTAGACATGACCTACCAAATATTTGGGTGTTTTATAATTAACAAATCTGTTCATTGATAATATTCCTGATAGGTCTGCACTCTGAGATTGTTTTTAAGATGTTTTCTAAAATTAATTGCTCACTGCCAATAATATCGTCATTTTTAAATAAGGAAGAAGCCTAAGATACTGTTTAGGATTTTGACATCAAGATTCTAAATACAACACATGTCAGCAGTTAGTTACCTTTAAATAGATAATTGCGCAATGGAATTTATCCAGAGACCTGCGAAAGGAAGCATGCGAATGATGAAATCAGCCTATAACCTTGTCATCAATCTAGGACTGCATAGTTCCTTGCCACAAAGAGGTCTAAAGTTGTATGGAAATTACTTATTTTGGCAGTTTACTTTTCATCTTGTTTCATTTCCTGTCTTAGTATGACAACCTTTTTATATGAAACTGCTATTTAAATTTTTGTAGTTTTCATTTGTTTGTGTGTAGAAATGTATAATTTTTATTATTTGTGATATCTGATGTATTTCAAGTAACAATTTCCTTATGCATATAAGAACTGTAAAATTCAACTGAAAACATACCTGACATGGAGTAGATTTCCCATAAACATTTAAATTGATATTGAATGAATCCATCTGATTTATTTAACATGGTGGTAAGTTAGAATTTTTAGAATTCTGTTATCAACAGTCTTACAACTTTGCAACCTCTGTTTTCAAAATGTTTACTTTTAATATTCAGTAGTTTTTAATTTCTCATAGTTGAAAATATGAAACTTCTAGAAACATAATTTTTCTAGAGTAAATCTTTTTAGACTATGTGTTTGGTTCTGTTACTGGCTCCTAAGGAAAAGAAATTGCAATGATCTAGGTCTTTCTAAAAAAAAATGATTCAGGATTAGGATTCCTACGAGAATTAAGAATAATGTAGAAAATCAAGAAATAAATTAGAAGTAAAAATATCCATTAGATTAATTTGATGATTCTAGACATGAGAATCTGTAAGTTATTTTCTCTCATTTTGTCCTCATTTTTAAAATCTCCAACAATGAAACTTCCATCACTTGAATCTCATTCAGTAATGTATGAGTGTACAGTAATGTACAGCTATTTATTCATTCAACAAGTTATTCAGAGGCATTTACCTCTGATACTAGTCTCTTCAGTGTCATCAAAATGAATTTGATTTAGATGAATTAAGCATGTAGGAGAAACATAAGTTTTCCCACTGATTTAGAAGATCATGAAATGAAGCATAACAAAAAGTTATAATTTAGTATAATAAAGTTCATATTTGTGAATATTGTCCTAAAGAAGTGTTTAGTACCGCTTGGTTATTTTGCCAGGGGAATGACAATGTAAACAGAATCTTAAATTTTTCCTATCCTAGAGAAGTTAAATGTTGTCATATTCAAATAGTTAAAAATTGGCTTGGCTTAAAGTTGTGTGACCTTAAGTAAATTGCTCTCTTCAAGTCTCAGTGTAAATTGTAAGTAAAAGATCTGTCTTGTCCTAATTTTTTATAATCCTAGGACAGAGTCAGTCTACAATGTATTTATTTTATAAATAATTCTGTACACTAACATGTTACTCATTAAAGAAAAGGTTACATAATCCTGCAGACAGGTGGAAACCTGTTATCACCTTAGAATTTTGGATATTATATATTTACCTTTTCCATTCTAGAAAAAATTTTAGATTTTTTTTCCCACACTTTTGTCAGATTGTAACCTTGACTATATGAAACATAGCCAACAGAAAGAAAAACAGCTCCATGGAAACTTGGAGAAGGAGAGACACACTCATTCTTATTTTTGAAAAATAAAAAAATTTAATGTTTATCAGATAAAGTATTTAATTTAATTAATGGGACAATATGAAGCACTGGATATTTAGTCAACTGGAGTTTACAATGATCTTAAACCTTGTTTGAATATTTTGTAAAGCAGTAATAAAAATTACAAAATTTCAGTATATTTTGTCTTAAACAATATGCTGAATATTTTATGTAATGGTCAAGTCATATAATAGGTATAGAAGTTTCAAGAGTAGTATTTAATGTGTTCTAAGCCATAAAATCCAAAGGGTGTTTGGTTATAATTTTTCTTAAAGTTGACTTTTTTCTTGAAGTAGAGTTCAAGAGACAAATTCAGGTGGATTCAATTTGAAGAATTCAGATTCCTTTAAGCAAAATTTCACTTTATTTCAAACTGAACAAAATTATATTGTATTTGTAATTTGACAACACACTTGAAAGGTGTATAGTCTAAAGGATTCAAATTTCAAACCTTTCAATTATAATCTATTGGCTTTAAGCAAGGCCACAACCAAGTATTAATACTTGTAAATCTCTCCTATTGCCAGAAATTGTATCAGAAGGGATTGGATTATCAAGAATGGCTACTGTGTTTTGTTTTGTTCTGGGCTGTGTGGCATGAAGGATCTTATTTCCCCAATCAGGGAACCCATGGATCGAACCCGTGCCACCTGCAGTCGATGCATGGAGTCAAAAGCACTGGACCACCCCGGAAAATCCCAAGAATGGCGACTGGTTTTGATCATGGTTATGTACATAACATGTTTATTTATGTATGTTATATACCTTACCAAAGTAGAGCAGGACAGTTTTATTCATATGCAAATCTACTTTGAATAGTGTAAAAATCTGACGTGATAATTTGAGGTCTATAAATGAGATTGAATATAATTTCATCTCATCAAAAAGCTATTAAAATAATTCTTAAAATTCCTTAAAAGTTTTCTGTTTACATTTTTCAAGTGAGATGATCTTTTATTATTAAAGACATATTCTATGCCCGGTACTTCACAATAGTCTAAAAAAGATGGTCACTGTCAGCAAAGAACTTTTACCCTAGCTGGTAATATTGTACTCACTTAAACAACTAGAGAAGAGTGGCGTCTGTCTTATGGACTTGAAGTGCAGTAGAATCTCAAAGAAAATACGGATCTAGAGAATGGAGAAGACTTCTTAGAGGAGGTGGAAAATAAGCTATCTATTGAAAAATAGGATTAACTCAATGAAATGAAAGAATTGGAGACTTAGTGCAGAAAACATGAAGAAAGTCATGATCAGGTAAGGAAGAGAGTTACAGGTTTAAAACAGATTAGTCTTGGGGAGATGGTAGGGAAATAAGTGTACATGTTTGAGATTGTTTTCCTTCCTCTGCATAATGTGCCTTAATTTCTAAGTGAAGAAAATGAGAGTATATTCAGATTGCCTGCAGTCCTTTGAAAAATCAAAGTGTGATGATCTGAAGGAAAATAAAACATGAGTTGTAAGAAATATTAGAAGAAAGCCTAGGCTTAAGTTAGATCAAATTACCCTAAATATTGGGCAGTCTAGGCCTTTAACTCAGCAAATCAAGTGAGAAATCTTGAGAGGAAGAGGTTGCATAGCCAAAAGCCTAATATCAGGGATACTTTTTGCCCAGTTGAGATTGACCTTACCACTACAGAAATGATTATTAATTAATATTGTAGCACTATTGTTAAGCCAAATAAAAACATTACTCCTTTTCCAAACCTCTAATTTTCATCTTCCCTTAGCTCAAATTATTTACTCTTAGGATGTACTTTCCCTCATCTTTAGCTATCTAAATATTTTTAGGCTATCTAGCCCCTGCATGAAATTTTCCCAGTTCACTTTTCCTCCTCATTCAGAAATACTGTTTCTCTCTTTTGTGCTCCTGTATCTGCCCTAGAACAATTAATACATCCTTCTTTATGGGCAGAAGCTTTTTTTTTTTTTAACACATTAGCACAGATTAGTTTATTTGGCACCTCTCCTGGGTAACATCTTAATCCAGTTAAAATGCCTAAGAAATTATTTTAATGAAATCTGATCATGGATCCATCTATTTTATTTTTTATTATGTACTCTGCAAGATGCTTGATAAATGGCAATTGATTGCTGAAAATCAGTAGTAATTTGGAGACAATATGTTCTGGAAAGGCTGAATACCAGCTACATAAATATAAAAATGCCCAGACTCTTACCTGGTAATTCAGAAGTTCTCCATCTTTAATTGTTTCACTTATCAGAGCTCCTCTGTTGTATGCTGCCTGTTAACATTTAAGCCTTAATTAACTATCTTGAAGAAATTTCTTTTTAAAATTTTAATCAAAGCCAGAAACCTGTGCATAGGGGAATGAATTGTTGGAAAGCCTATGAAATTTTGAGGCTATTCGTGATCTAACTGATCATCTAAAACTTTCCAAGAAAGTATAATTTAACTGTATCCTATTGGCTTTTATTTGTTGTCTCTCTGAGGAGATGGACTTTCCTGGTGGCTCAGCTGGTAAAGAGTCCACCTGCAATGCAGGAGACCTGGGTTCCATCCCTGGGTTGGGAAGATCCCCTGGAGAAGGGAACAGCTACCCACTCCAGTATTCTGGCCTGGAGAATTGCATGGACTAGTCCATGTGGTTGCAAAGAGTCGGACACGACTGAGCAGCTTTCACTTCGCTAAGGAAATGAGGCTCTCCCAGTGGCTCAGCAGTAAAGAATCCTCCGTAATGCATGAGACGCAAGTTCGATCCCTGGGTCAGGAAGACACCCTGGAGAAGGAAATGGCAACCCACTCCAGTATTCTTACCTGGAGAATAGCTTGGACAGAGGAGCCCAGAAGGCTACAGGACATGGGGCCTTAAAAGAGTAGGACACAAAACTGAGCAACTAACCACACATGCACACACTGAGGAGATGGGAGATGCAAGTAGAATGAAAAGTCCTTATATTAAAAATTACTTTTCAGAAAAAAAATTTCCAAGAGCCCTCATTACTATAATCACAAAAATAACTGTATTGAACATCTGCTACAATGCATTAACTAGAGTTAATGGTATGCTTCTGAATCCCTCTGCTTATTAGAGCTACCTTATTGACTGAAATGGGTTTTCTTATAAACTTTCTTGGACAATTTTATGAAAGACTGTCCAAGTCACTTGATTAAGCTTTCAGAAAGAAAAGAAAAAATTGTGGATCAATATGGAACTTTTGCCTTCTGCTAGGACATTTAAGTCATATTTATAATGTGATAAGGATTTATTTTTACGTACCCTTAGAGCTTTTATATAAAATCTATAGGACATTTTTGTCTGATTTCTGGAAACTATAAATTACATTTTTTGAAAAGTCTAATGTTGCTGTTGGGTTTGATTTGGCTTTGAGGGAGGTTGACATATTTGCTAGACATATTTAACCAGAAATCAGGAATTCAACCAGCAATTAAATAATAATTCCCATGGTGAAGCAGTTTCCCCTCTATACTGATTTGCTTTGTGACCTGTTTTCTAGGCACTTATTTTGACATCACCACTGCCCCCATCAAAAAAAAAAAAAAAAATCGTATCTTGTGTGCCTAGACCATGTGGAGAAAGGACTGAGACCAGAAGCAGAAAACAGATATTGTCCATACAGAGCAAAGTGCCAGACAACAGCTCGTTCTAGTAAAAGGCAATAAATGCCACATGTGATGATCTTCTCAGTTCAAAACTGTAAGTAGGGAATTGCAGGGGCATTGGACAGATGTCTCTGCTGACTCAGTAAAAAATGTCTTCATTTTGTAATTTGTGGCCTGTATGCTTGTAAATTAAGATGCTTTGAGTTGTCAAGTACTGGACTTTTCTGGTTTGTGGGTAAGATCCTAAGCCAAAATAGAATGCAGTGTTCCCCCAAAAGTAACTTGGGACCGTTGCTTTAAGACCCGAGGCAAAGGTCACATGAATTTAGATAACTAGGTTAGAACTAAGTCATTGGGCCTTTGCCTAGATATTAGGCAAATTAGGGGGCTTTAGTCTTGATAGACTAAAGCCCCCTAATTTGCCTAATATCTAGGCAAAGGCCCAATGACTTAGGAGACGGAGAAGGCAATGGCAAGCCACTCCAGTACTCTTGCCTAGAAAATCCCATGGATGGAGGAGCCTGGTAGGCTGCAGTCCGTGGGGTCGCTAAAGGTCGGACACGACTGAGCGACTTCACTTTCACACGTTGGAGAAGGAAATGGCAACCCACTCCAGTGTTCTTGCCTGGAGAATCCCAGGGACGGGGGAGCCTGGTGGGCTTCCGTCTATGGGGTCACACAGAGTCGGACACGACTGAAGTGACTTAGCAGCAGCAGCAGCAGTCTTGATAGAGCAAGGAATAGTGGACTGATGCTAAAGCTGAAACTGCAATACTTTGGCCACCTCATGCGACGAGTTGACTCACTGGAAAAGACTCTGATGCTGGGAAAGGTTGGGGGCGGGAGGAGAAGGGGACGACAGAGAATGAGATAGCTGGATGGCATCACCAACTCTGTGGACATGAGTTTGAGTGAACTCTGGGAGTTGGTGACGGACAGGGAAGCCTGGCGTGCCGTGATTCATGGGGTTGTGGAGAGTTGGACACGACTGAATGACTGAACTGAACTGATGGCCTCTTGAAACCAAAACAATAAAAACATAATGGAATTTTTGGAAATTAAATGCAGCTATACTGTATACAGAAGGATTCTAAGAAAGTCTGTTGGCAACAAAACTGGGCATGTGTCTACTATGGTGATCTAGGAGTAAAGAAAACCTGAACAGAATAGTGACAATGAAAATGGAGATAAGAATAAAATTAAGATATTTTAAAAGAAAAAAATTATACATCATCATAATGAGTTGAATAAAAGTGGGTGTCAAAAGTAAACATTTTCTATTCTGGAAGACGATGATGGTATCACTGAAAGAAGAGAGTTAAGAAAAACTAATTTGAGAAGGAAAGATGCTGAGTCCCATTTTTGTAACATTGAATTTAAAATGATATCCAGGCATTCTTTTGGAATTGCTTTGATTAAAAGTCACTGAATATACAGAACTGGAATTCTATGTAAAAGTCTGGCTGGAGAGGCAGTGTCAGTTACCCATTCAAAGCTGATATGGGTAGACAAGCTAACTAAAGATCTTAATTAAAGACAGTATATCCCTTTCTTTTAAAAAGAAGTACATAAACACCTACACTTATGTAAAAAAATTATTTGGGTATGTAGTCTTAAATAAACATTTCCAAAATGGAATTAAAACCTTTTTTTTCTTAGAATGTCATATCTCAAGCTTCTGCCTTTAGGAAAATTCCTACACTTGTATCAGTTATGAAAGTCAATAACTAAAATGTGTTAATATTCTTGAACCTTCCCTTTGCTTCTATTCACTAAACAAAATCTTTCTCACTGTTACACTGAAGGAATGAAATTGAGAACTTAAAGTCCAAACAATTCAGTCAGTTAAAACTGTAAAATTGACATAACTTTAATTTCTCAAATGGAAAAGCATGTAATTAAATTGTGGGAAATGTGCTGGTCTCCAATTTCAAGAAACAGTACAGCACAAAGGCCTGGCATTCTGGCTGAAGAATTGTAATAATAAACAGAAATTTGAAAACCAGGAAGACAAGTTTTCCAAGAGAGCAACTGTGGCATTTCAAAAGAGATATAACAAGAAATTCCAGAAGATGGTCAAAAATAGGTTTAGATCATTGAGATTCCTTATTTAAATACTTGTTTTTGATAGAGAAAAACAGTTAAGAGGAAATTAAGCTGTCTAAGAGGTCTAAGAGGTTGATGGTTTTTCCAGTGGTCATGTATGGATGTGAGAGTTGGACTGTGAAGAAAGCTGATCGCTGAAGAATTGATGCTTTTGAACTGTGCTGGAGAAGACTCTTGAGAGTCCCTTGGACTGCAAGGAGATCCAACCAGTCCATTCTAAAGGAGATCAATCCAGGGTGTTCATTGGAAGGACTGATGCTAAAGCTGAAACTCCAATACTTTGGCCACCTCACGCGACGAGTTGACTCACTGGAAAAGACTCTGGGGAAGGATTAGGGGCGGGAGGAGAAGGGGACGACAAAGAATGAGATGGCTGGATGGCATCACCGACTCGATGGACATGAGTTTGAGTGAACTCCGGGAGTTGGTGATGGACAGGGAGGCCTGGCGTGCTGTGATTCATGGGGTCGCGGAGAGTCAGACACGACTGAGCGACTGAACTGAACTGAAGAGGTCGAAAACATTTTCTCCTTTCACCCTAAATTGGGTTTGCTTCTGAAGAAAAGCGTTAGCCAAAAAAAATCGAAAGTAGTAATCTTGTTTTCTAGGAGTTAGACCTTGCTTTATAGGATTCCTATTTAGAAAGTCAAAGTATCTTGATTGGTTTCCCTAGTAATTACATGCCCATCATGAGACAGAAATATCATATTACTCTACATTTTAAATTTCTAATATATTCTACCTTAATGATATGTAAGGAGACCTAAAGTATGAATCTGTGCTTCCAAAATAGCCTTTTAAAAACTCAGTAATATGTCTTCTGAATATACTAGAATCTTTTAGACCCTTTTACCTAAATCTTTGAACCATTTGATTAATCCAAATTCAGTGAACCTATGTCTTCAAGTAGGTTATCCAGAACTGGGAACATTTGTTTCTGTGTTTCCATCCTAGTTACATCTGACTTACGTGCCAGGTCTGATGACTTCTACTATCTTTTCATGACTTCTAAATTATGGAGGTAAGTCAAGATTTAATATTGACTGTAGTCATGTAACATTCATTCTGAATTTGTAGTCCTTTAATATTTATTTAATTACTAAGCATTCTTGTAGCATTACACTTTCATTAGCGTATTATGGTATATTCTAGTTTGGCTTGGCTATTTTAAATGTATAATTTTGCATAACTTTCAACTACTTAGTATTTCTATATACATATATGCTTTCATCTCGATTTTTGTGTGGTTACCCATATAAACTTCTCATAGACAAATACCATGGGTTTCTTTCTGTAGTCTTTAACTTGAATCAACTCATTCAGACTCGTCATGTAAAATATCATTTGTCTTTGAATCTACTGTCATTCTTGTTTTTCCAAGTGGATGTTTACTGAGAATATAGTGTTCCAAATTTTTCGCTTCAGTTCAGTAAGATGTCTAGCACCGCTGTTCAGTTGCCAAGTCGTGTACAAGTCTTTGCAGCCCCATGGACTTTTGTTAGCTGCCTCCTGTACAATATTACAAACCTCTATCCATCGTTCTTCAGGGACTCTGTTCACTGGATCTAATCCCCTGAATTTATTTATCACCTCCACTGTTTGGCACTGTTGGGGAATATAAAGACTAGTCTGAAGCACAATCCCAGTCCTCATCTTAAAAGAACTCATGGAACCGCAGACATTGCAACCAGACTTTCTTGGGGGCGTTTTTACAAGAAGGGTAAGATCAACCTCTCCTATTTGGCTTCCAACTTGGGAACCCAAAGATATTCATTCTTACCAGAATGTGAAATGAGAAAAGTAACATGAAATAGAAACACTTGGGAGTTGGTGTGTTTTGCTCAACTGGCGGAGTAAAAAAAAAGCCACTTTAAAACAATGATTTCTGGATTTGAGGTGTTGGTGTGAAACCTGAAGGTACAGAAAACTCTTGTGTGATTAAGTCTTAGGCACATTTCAGTTTGGGGAGTAAAGTCCTATTAATTCTGCTGTATTTTGTTGCTTATTTATTGTGTGCCATGCTTAATACTCATTTCCCATTCACTATGCAAGGGGTTAGCTTTTTATCTATTAAAATATTTGGGGGGTTGGATTGACTTCATTGCTTAGATAAATATTAAGGCATTTTTCAAGCTTAATAATTTTGAGATGATGAGTCTTTTGGTGAAATTTGTACAAAACTTTTCATCTCTAATAGATCCAATAGAAGGCCTAACAATTCATGAACTGTAGTTCTGGGACAAAGCTGGTGAGCAATTATGTTTTTATGATGTTGTTGATATTCCAGAAATTAAGTATTTTTAGTAATATATTTTCATCTCATCTCTTTACTTCTTAAACTTTTGCTTAAAACACTAAGTTTGATGTTACATTGGTGTTTTCCATGGGTTCATTAGCTCCAGGAAGGTAATAAAATTTCCCAAATTTCCTTTTAAAAATCTCCTCTTAGTGCCTTCTGCATTGCTTAATGTGCTGTTACAGAGTCAACTTCCCCAACACAGAAGAAAAATAACAGTAGAATATGGGATATTTAAAAATCTTAGCAAGTCTTTTATTATTTCAGCAAGGTCTCTGGTAATGTGACGATTTCTATTGTTCATGATAGAGAACCAATTTGAAGATGTATATAACTAAGCTGACGTTTGTTAGATAGAAACAGCATACGAGACAAATCAGAAACAGCTTACAGTTCCCTAAGTCATGTATTTCTCAAGCTGCTTTCCCTTGGCCATTTATATTACTTCAGACTCCTGATTGCAGATACATTTTGAAGTGAAAGTCACTCACTTTCACACTTACTTACATCGCAAAGTCACTCACATCCCTAAGTCCGACTCTTTCTGATGCCATGGACTTTACAGTCCATAGAATTCTCCAGGCCAGAATACTAGGGGTAGCCTTTCCCTTCTCCAAGGGATCTTCCCAACCCAGGGACTGAACCCAGGTTTCCCACATTGCAGGCAGATTCTTTACCAGCTGAGCCACAAGGGAAGCCCAAGAATACTGGCGTGGTAGCCTATCCCTTCTCCAGTAGATCTTCCCAACCCAGGAATCGAACCAGGGTCTCCTGCATTGCAGGCGGATTCTTTACCAATTGAGCTATTATGGGAACAGCTCAAATTAAGTTTGACTTTAACATAACTCAGAATTCTTTGCAATTATGACTTGTACGTTAAATTCAAGAATAAAATTCAACACTAGAGCTCCTTTTCAGAAAATCTTTTTAGAAAGAACTTCCAGCCACTTAAAAGTTTACATCGTTGAGATTCAAGAATAAGCTAAAATCCTTAGTGCCTTATCAGAAATGAAACTTTAGGTGGTAGAAAGAGGCTGAAACAGAGAATAAGGGAAGCCCAACTAGATGGACAAACCATGCTTGGTGATGATTCCTCCCTATGTATCTGAGATGGACTGATGCGAGTCTGTGATTTGATTGCCAGAGTTTTCAGTTTGGTTGACCAATACAAACTTCTGCCAGTATTTTCTTATGATTTTCTTATGATCAATTCGGTCAAGAAGTTAAGTGATACCCATATGAATATCTTAAAGTCTTCTATTTTCCCTAAATCAGGCAAGAGTTTGAATTTGTCTGTGGTGCATCTAACACATCCCTGTTTGCTTCCAACCATATGCCTGCCTCCCTTTCTAAAACAAGACTCGGTTTTTTGTACATGTTGATGTCTCACTCATCATGCCCCACTCTCTGTTGGAGTGAAGACAGACTTACTGAGATGATCTTGACAGACGTGTCTCTAGATATCATCTTTAAAATAGTTACTAAAATAAGAAACTCAGTCCACTCTGAAAGTATACTTTTCCTAGTCAATAATATATGATTTTTAAATTTTGATAATTTATCTCATTCTTAAAACCTCTGGATTGTGAACCCATGTCTTTTGAGGAACTATTTAATTAAAAGCCTAAGTTAATTTAAACCCATCGTCAATGTTATGAATTGTATTTGTAGTAAGCTCTAGAAGGGAAGACCTTATTTTGCTCCTTGCAGTATCCTCAGTGTCCGGAAGAGTATTTAGCACACAATGTCAATAAATATTTTATGACTGAATTAATTAAATATATGTATATTACATGTTTCCATGGGTAATGTTTCTAGTAACACATTAAAAAGAACATTTTATTTCTCATCTCAAGCTAGTTTCTACAAGTTGAATGACTAAACACATTAATAGCAATTTAAGCATTCCCTGTCTTATTCTTTGCCAATCTGTAGTTACAGTATTTTTTCTTCCCTATTTCTTTAACCAGTTATCAGTCTTTAATAATCTTCTCAGCAAAGCACTATAGAGAATTAAACAGTGTTACATGTATAACCATGCCAACTTTACCCAGCTAGTTAAATCACGCACTGCCCAAAACTTAGCAGAATGGAAATATTGTACCCTAGAATACAATGCTAGTGAGAAAACCAGACCAGACCTAACCCCAAAACTAAGATGGCAGACTAAAACAAGTAAGTTGACTTTTCTGCAGTAAAGAGAAGAGTGCTGCCAAAAACGAAACACTCATTCGTAAGGCTTTTTTTTCTTATTTGGGTCATTGTTTTCAGTTGCTAACTTTAACATTACTAATCTTGAAGTATTTTTGTGCTTTTCCATTATACATAACCTCTTGTGGTACTACTAGGAGACTTTTGAAAAGATCTTTCTTCCCTATAGCTTAGTACACAAATCTACATATAATTACTAGAAATTTTTGGAATGGAATTCCTTTACTAAGTGTAAGGATTTCACAGGAAAGATGTTAGGGTAAGATTTGAATCAGTATGAGATAATAGGCCATCCTATGCCAAAGCAGTCCCCTAACCCTGGCACATACACATAATCTTTCAGGCATGGCTTTTTCTTCCCTTTTTAAAAAAGACCTACCTGGTCTGGTGAAAAGTAAGTCTTCCTCCCACATTTAAACCACATTCACTTAGTTCTTTCTCCACAGGTGGCCATATCTTTGCTGAAAATTCCTGAATATATATATATTTTTCATACAAATGTAAACTACATACTGCACATAAAGTAGAAATATATTTTTTCACTTTATTCATTGTCTTACACTTTGCTTTTTTTCAGCTTATAAATATTTGACAATTCTTCCTTCTTAGTTTATAAATTGCTGTCTCATTCGTTTTGAAGGCTGCACAGTATTTCACTGTGGCCCATAATTTACCCATTCTTTATTGATGAACTTTGAGTTTATTTCTAACTTTTATTGTTATGATGATACAGTTTCTCTCTTGAATGTAAGTTCATTAAGGATTTTTGTTTTACCCTTGTTTTAAATTGAAAACTTACTGTCCAGCAAATGTTTAACAAATGTTTTAGAATGAATGTTTGTACTTTTTAAAATGGTGCTCAACTGCTTCCACTCAACATTTTTTAACCCTTTTATGTGCAAAGTACTTGGTGCTCTATTTTTTAGGTTTGGTTTTTTTTTTTAGTGTTTAAATTATGAAAGTATGACACATTTACAGGAGACTTGGAAAAAGAACAGTTACATATCAGTTCAGTTCAGTTGCTCAGTCATGTCCTACTCTCTGTGACCCCATGAACTGCAGCACGCCAGGCTTCCCTGTCCTTCACCAACTCCAGGAGCTTGCTCAAGCTCATGTCCATTGAGTCAGTGATGCCATCCGACCATCTCACCCTCTGTTGTCCCCATCTCCTTCTGCCTTCAATCTTTCCCAGCATGAGGGTCTTTTCCAATGAGTTAGTTCTTTGTATCAGGTGGCCAAAGTATTGGAGATTCAGCTTCAGCATCAGTCATTCCAATAAATATTCAGGACTGAATTCCTTTAGCATGGACTAGTTGGATCTCCTTGCAGTCCAAGGGACTCTCAAGAGTCTCCTCCAACACCGCAGTTCAAAAGCATCAGTTCTTCTGTGCTCAGCTTTCTTTATAGTCCAATTCTCACATCCATATATGACTACTGGAAAAACCATAGCTTGGACTAGATTGACCTTTGTTGGTAATGTCTCTGCTTTTTAATATGCTGTCTAGATTGGTCATGTTAGAGTCCGGAGTCACCCTTCCCTCAAAGGAACAGAGGACACTCATGATAATGCAATACACACAGCGAGGTTTATTTCCAGCTAGCTGGGGTCCTTGTTGAAACCCGCTGCATCAGGCGGACACTTGGACCCCAGCTAGCTGGAAATAAACCTCGCTGTGTGTCTTGCATTATCGTGAGTGTCCTCTGTTCCTTTGAGGGAAGGGCGACTCCGGACTCTAACAGGTCATAGCTTTTCTTCCAACGAGCACGTCTCTTTTAATTTCATGGCTGCAGTCACCATCTGAGTGAAAAAGTAGTCTGTCACTGTTTCCATTGTTTTCCCATCTATTTGCTATAAAGTGATGGGACCGGATGCCATGATTTCAGCTTTCTGAATGTCGAGTTTTAAGCCAGCTCTTTCACTCTCCTCTTTCACTTTCATCAAGAGGCTCTTTAGTTCTTCTTTGCTTTCTGCCATAAGGGTGGTGTCATCTGCATATCTGAGGTTATTGATATTTCTCCCGGCAATCTTGATTCCAGCTTGTGCTTCTTCCAGCCCATGATGTACTCTGCATATGAGTTAAATAAACAGGGTGACAATATACAGCCTTGATGTACTCCTTTTCCTATTTGGAACCAGTCTGTTGTTCCATGTCCAGTTCTAACTATTGCTTCTTGACCTGCATGAAGATTTCTCAGGAGGCAGGTAAAGTGGTCTGGTATTCCCTTCTCTAAGACTTTTCCAAAGTTACATATAATTCCACTATATATTATAATTATTCTTTTAAGTAGATTAAGATTTTTAGTAGGAGTTTCAGTATAAAACTCTCAAAAATTAATAGAATTAACAGACAGAAAAGTAGAAGGATACAGTAGACCTGAGAAATACTATGAACCAATTCAACATAATTAAGATTTATACAATTTTCACACAACAGCAGGATACAAATTCTATTCAAGTTCCCATAGACTATATACCAGGAGACACTGAAACATATTCCAGGACATGAAACAAGGTGTAAAAATTTAATGGTCTAAAAGTATTGAAATCATACAGAGTGTGTTCTCTTACCACTGCAGAATTATGTTAGAAATCTATATCAAAAGATACTTGAAAATAACTCACATATTTTCAAGTGTAATATAAGAGTTACCAAGAGAGATCTTTGACTTAGTCATCGAAAGCCTCAATAAAGTTAAAAGACAAAAAACACAGAAGGTGATTGCAGAGAAGAAAGCATTTAAATGAGAAATTAATAGCAAAATGAGTAACATCAAAGATACTTTGATATCTCCATGTGTTTGGAAAATAAATGTCCACTTTTAAAGGATGAGTGTATCTAAGAAGCCATAACAAGGAAAATTAGAAAATACGTGTAACAGAATAAAAATGAAAAGAGAATTTGTTGCATGTAACTGAAGCTGCTCAGTGCAACTAAATACAATGTGGAATCTTGAATAAGGAATAAAAACAAATAATGAACATTAGCATAAAATTTTGTGAAATTTAAACCAAATCTGTACTTTAGTTAATAATTCTGTATCACATGTTAATTTCCTGGGTGTCTTATACAACATAGTATTTCTTTATATTCTCAGAATTGAATTAGAAGTTTCAAGCCTCATTCAAAAAATTGTTTTAAATCACTAAGCTAATAAGCTCTCTAGGCTTTTAGCAGTAGTACTAGACACCAGAATAAATGGAACTATCCAACCTTTGAGTGAATATAAATTAGAAACCTAGCATTCTATTCATACTTATTCAAACAATTGGAACCTAAATGTCATAAACTTTTTAGCCAGGCAAAAATTCATAAGTTTTCTAAAATATGTATATTATATATATTATATAATGTACATATATTTTATATATATATAAAAGAGCTTTTCTACTATACTTAATAAAGGCTTGAGAAAGAACAAGAGATGGAGAAGTTGGAAAACATAAACTAAATTATATGGACGCACTGAAATAGAAAAAGTGAAACAAACTAGATAAAAGTAAAAGATCATATAGTCTAGTTGTTTTTAAACATGGCTGCTCATTAGAATCACATCTAGAGCTTTGGGGGAAAGAAAACAATACCTGGGCATTTGTATTTTTTTTTAAATTCCAAGATAATTCAAATGTGCATCTGGATTTTAAAAAATGATTACAAATTTTTCTATTAAATGGAAGCTTTAGTAAGATTGAAAGTAGGTTTTCCCTAATTTCTTAAATTGAAGAAAGTAGGGAAAACCACTAGACCATTCAGATATGACCTAAATCAAATCCCTTATGATTATACAGTGGAAGTGAGAAATAGATTTAAGGGACTAGATCTGATAGTTAGAATGCCTGATGAACTATGGACGGAGGTTCGTGACATTGTACAGGAGACAGGGACCAAGACCATCCCCATGGAAAAGAAATGAAAAAAAGCAAAATGGCTGTCTGAGGAGGCCTTACAAATAGCTGTAAAAAGAAGAGAAGTGAAAAGCAAAGGAGAAAAGGAAAGATATAAGCATCTGAATGCAGAGTTCCAAAGAATAGCAACGAGAGATAAGAAAGCCTTCCTCAGCGATCAATGCAAAGAAATAGAGGAAAGCAACAGAATAGGAAAAACAAGAGATCTCTTCAAGAAAATTAGAGATTCCAAGGGAACATTTCATGCAAAGATGGGCTCGATAAAGGACAGAAATGGTATGGACCTAACAGAAGCAGAAGATATTAAGAAGAGGTGGCAAGAATACACAGAAGAACTGTACAAAAAAGATCTTCACGACCAAGATAGTCACGATAACGTGATCACTGACCTAGAGCCAGACATCTTGGAATGTGAAGTCAAGTGGGCCTTAGAGAGCATCACTATGAACAAAGCTAGTGGAGGTGATGGAATTCCAGTTGAGCTATTTCAAATCTTGAAAGATGATGCTGTGAAAGTGCTGCACTCAATATGCCAGCAAATTTGGAAAACTCAGCAGTGGCCACAGGACTGGAAAAGGTCAGTCTTCATTCCAGTCCCAAAGAAAGGCAATGCCAAAGAATGCTCAAACTACCACACAATTGCATTCATCTCCCACGCTAGTAAAGTCATGCTCAAAATTCTCCAAGCCAGGCGTCAGCAATATGTGAACCATGAACTCCCAGATGTTCAAGCTGGTTTTAGAAAAGGCAAAGGCACCAGATATCAAATTGCCAACATCCGCTGGATCATGGAGAAAGCAAGAGAGTTCCAGAAAAACTTCTATTTCTGCTTCATTAACTATGCCAAAGCCTTTGACTGTGTCGATCACAATAAACTGTGGAACATTCTGAAAGAGATGGGAATACCAGACCACCTGACCTGCCTCTTGAGAAACCTGTATGCAGGTCAGGAAGCAACAGTCAGAACTGTACATGGAACAACAGACTGGTTCCAAATAGGAAAAGGAGTACGTCAAGGCTGTATATTGTCACCCTGCTTATTTAACTTATATGCAGAGTACATCATGAGGAACGCTGGGCTGGAAGAAGCACAAGCTGGAATCAAGATTGCTGGGAGAAATATCAATAACCTCAGATATGCAGATGATACTACCTTTATGGCAGAAAGTGAAGAGGAACTCAAAAGCCTCTTGATGAAAGTGAAAGAGGAGAGTGAAAAGGTTGGCTTGAAGGTCAACATTCAGAAAACAAAGATCATGGCATCTGGTCCCATTACTTCATGGGAAATAGATGGGAAAACAGTGGAAATAGTGTCTGACTTTATTTTTTTGGGCTCCAAAATCACTGCAGATGCTGATTGCAGCCATGAAATTAAAAGACACTTACTCCTTGGAAGGAAAGTTATGACCAACCTTGATAATATATTTAAAAGCAGAGACATTACTTTGCCAAGCAAGGTCCGTCTAGTCAAGGCTATGGTTTTTCCCGTGGTCATGTATGGATGTGAGAGTAGGACTGTGAAGAAAGCTAATCGCCGAAGAATTGATGCTTTTAAAGTGTGGTGCTGGAGAAGATTCTTGAGAGTCCCTTGGACTGCAAGGAGATCCAACCAGTCCATTCTAAAGGAGATCAATCCTGGGTGTTCATTGGAAGGACTGATGCTAAAGCTGAAACTGCAATACTTTGGCCACCTCATGCGACGAGTTGACTCACTGGAAAAGACTCTGATGCTGGGAAAGGTTGGGGGCGGGAGGAGAAGGGGACGACAGAGAATGAGATGGCTGGATGGCATCACTGACTCTGTGGACATGAGTTTGAGTGAACTCCGGGAGTTGGTGATGGACAGGGAGGCCTGGCGTGCTGTGATTCATGGGGTCGCGGAGAGTCGGACACGACGGAGCGACTGAACTGAACTGAACTTAGTAAGATAGAATTCTACTACTTTCTGTTGACCAATCATGATACAGTGGTATTAAGACGAATAATAGTTACATAATCACAATAGTAAAAGATGTTTATCAGTTTTCTATCAATAGCCAAACAAAAAATTAAAATAATTACAATTGGAAGCCATAATGGAAGCATGATTAACCTAACAATATAAAATAATTACATACAATTTAGGGTGTTAAGTAGAGAGATGTGATAACTGAAAGTGCATACAGGCACATGTTTTCATCCACCCAGCCAGTCTGTGTCTTTTGGTTGGTACATTTATTCCATTTACATTAAGGTAATTATATATATGGATGTTTATTACCATTTTCTTAATTGTTCTGTTTGTTTTTTGTAGGTCTTTTCCTTCTCTTGTGTTTCCTGCCTACAGAAGTTCCCTGGTTCGGTGGTGCTGCATTTTCTTAATTTTTGCTTGTCTGGAAAGCTTTTGATTTCTCCATCAAATCTGAACAAGACTCTTGATGGGTAGGTTCTTCCTTTTCATCACTTTAAATATATCATGCCATTTCCTTCTGTCTTGTAGAGTTTCTTTCAAGAAATCAGCTTATAACCTTATGGGACTTCCCTTGTATATTGTCATTCATCCCTTGTTGTTTTTAATATTTTATCTTTGTCTTTAATTTTTGTCAGTTTGATTATTATGTCTCGGTGTGTTTCTCTTTGGGTTTATCCTGCCTAGGACTCTCTGTGCTTCCTGGACTTGGTTGACTATTTCCTTTCCCATGTTAGGGACGTTTTCAGCTATTATTTCTTCAAATATTTTATCAGGTCCTTTCTCTCTCTCTTCTATTTCTGGGACTCCTACAGTGTGAATGTTGGTACATTTTATGTGGTCCCAGAGGACTGTTAGACTGTCTTCAGGTTTTTTTTCGTTATTTTTTCTATATTCTATTTTGCAGCATTGATTTCCACCATTCTGTCTTCCAGGTCACTTGTCTGTTCTGCTGCCTCCTTATTCTGCTCTTGATTCCTTCTAGTATATTGTTTGGAGAAGGCAATGGCAAGCCACTCCAGTACTCTTGCCTAGAAAATCCCATGGATGGAGGAGCCTGGTAGGCTGCAGTCCGTGGGGTCGCTAAGGGTCGGACACGACTGAGCGACTTCACTTTCACTTTTCACTTTCACTCATTGGAGAAGGAAATGGCAACCCACTCCAGTGTTCTTGCCTGGAGAATCCCAGGGACGGGGGAGCCTGGTGGGCTTCCGTCTATGGGGTCACACAGAGTTGGACACGACTGAAGTGACTTAGCAGTAGCCGCAGCAGTATATTGTTCATCTCTGTTTGTTTGAAAGGGGCATCGCACACAGCAAGTTGTAGAGGGCACAGAGGGGCCTGGGAGCAACAGGACTACAGATCATCCCTGTATTCCCTCCTTGTCTGTAGGAACCTGGAGTCTTAACAGGGAGGCCGGAACATGGTACAATGTGATACGTGTTACAATATGTACAGGGTATCCTTGTGGGGGCAAAGGCGAAGGGTTGTGGAGGAGACGAGGGAAGCTTCACAAGGAGGCAGTACTGTAGACTGAAGAAATCTAGGCATTTAACATGTGAGACAAAATTGGAATCACGTATAAAGCACAACGGAGAAGGCAATGGCAGCCCACTCCAGTACTCTTGCCTGGAAAATCCCATGGACAGAGGAGCCTAGTAGGCTGCAGTCCATGGGGTCGCTAAGAGTCAGACACAACTGAGCGACTTCACTTTCACTTTTCCTTTCATGAATTGGAGAAGGAAATGGCAACCCACTCCAGTGTTCTTGCTTGGAGAATCCCAGGGACGGGGGAGCCTGGTGGGCTGCCGTCTATGGGGTCACACAGAGTCAGACATGACTGAAGCAACTTAGCAGCAGCAGCAGGAACTAAAAAAGTTCCTCTAAAAAAAAAAAAAGTTCCTCTAGGTCTTTGGTAAACATTTCTTGCATCTTTTCCATTCTATTTTTGAGATCCTGGATCATCTTCACCATCATTATTCTGAATTCTTTTTCTGGAAGGTTGCCTATCTCTACTTCATTTAGTTGTTTTTCTGGGGTTTTATCTTATCTCTTCATCTGGGACATAACCCTCTGCCTTTTCATTTTGATTAACCCTCTGTGATAAGGTTTTTGTTCTGGCTGGCTGCAGGATTATAGTTCTTCTTCCTTGTTTTGTCTGACCTCCAGAGGATTAGGCTAAACAGGCTTGTGTAAGCTTCCTGATGGGAGGGACTAGCAGTAGGAAAAACTGGGTCTTGCTCTGGTGTGCAGGGTGTGCTCAGTAAAACTGTAATCTGATTGTCTGCTGGGTCTGTGCTCCCTCCCTATTAGTTGTTTAGTCTGAGGAGACCTAGCCCTGGAGTCTACAGGCTCTATTGTAGAGTTAATGGTGACCTCCAAGAGGGCTCAGGCCAGGGGCTGCACTTCCAAGGACTGCTGCCGCCAGTGCCCCAGTCCCCATGGTGAGCCACTGCCAACCCACACCTCCACAGGAGACCCTCCAGCACTAGCAGGTAGGTCTGCTCCGTCTCCTGTGGGGTCATTGCTCCTTTCCCTGTGGGCCCTGGTGCATGCAAGATTTTGTTTGTGTCCTCCAAGAGTGGAGTCTCTGTTTCCACAGTCCTGTGGAAATCTTGTGACCAAATCCTGCTGACCTGCAAAGTCAGATTCCTTGGGGATTCCTAGGCCTTCCGCTGGATCCCCAGGCTGGGAAGCCTGATGTAGGGTTCAGAACCTTCACAACAGTGGGAGAGCTTGCCCACTCAGAGGATTATGGGATCTGATTTTGATTGCACCCCTCCTGTCTCATTGTGGCTTCTCCTTTGTCTTTGGATGGGGGCTATGTTTTTTGGTGGGTTCCAGTGTCCTGTTGATGGTTGTTCAACAGCTAGTTACAATTTTAGTGCTCTCATAGGAGGAAATAAGTGCACGTTCTTCTACTCTGCCATCTTGAACCAATCCCCTCTCTTTATGCTGTGCTTTTTCATTTAACGATTTCCTTTCTAGATGTTTATCCTAATATTTTAAATGACATATATATATGAGGATTCCTACAAGAGGACTCATTAAATCAAAGTAATATATGAACATTGAATGTTAGTATTAACAGAAGCTATATTCAAAAGCTTTTCACCAGCTGCTGCTGCTGCTAATTATTAACAAAGGTATTTCTTACCAAATGTTTAGCACAATGCTTTTACACATAGTAGAATTTAAATTATTGAGTGGATCAAGTTCACATTCAGGTGAGAAAAATTTGTTTTTATGATGGCATGTAAGTCTATACAGAGAAAAGGGCTGCTTTCTATGCCTAGGAAAAGAGGAAAACAGGCCTCCAAGAAGAGGTGCAATTGAAAGTGGGTCACCCATCTTCCATCATTATCATCACTGATAGCTATGGAGTGACTTCCATGTGCCAGGCAATGTGCTGAGTATTTTACATTATCTCCTTTAATTTTCACATACCCTATAAGGGAGATATATTATCCTATAACGGATATTTATTATCCTCATTTGATAGATTGAAAAAAAGCTGAGGCACAGAGTGACTTTCCCAAGCCATATAGCTAGTTAGCGACTTAGTTGGGATTAGAAATCAAGCAGTCTAGTCCAGCGTTCTGGTCTGTTCCCACCCAGCCACCTGCCCCAGACTCAGCGCCTCCATGCCCATAAGTGTGACATGGAGGTATACTTTGGTGAGTGGGTGACCTCCCAGGGGAAGGACTGGCACCAGCCTTGCCTGAAGTGTGAGAATGTGGAAAGACACTGGCCTCAGGGGGTTACACAGAGCATGAAGGCCAGCCCTCTGGCAACCACCCCCGCTGCACAGCCGTGTTTGGACCCAAAGGCTTTAGGCGCAGTGGGGCTGAGAGCCACTCTTTCCAGTAGACCCAGGTTTTGAAGATCCTCTCTTCAACTGCCTGCTGCGCTGCTGCCTTCCAGGCTGATAACAGGCCTTCCCACAGGCACCTGAGGTTCCCCTGCAGACCCCCATCCCCCCAATAAACCCAGATATTTTGGGGGGAGACATCAAGCAGTCTGATTCCATAGCGCCATTTTTTTTCTTTTTCCTACGTTGGGTCTTCATTGCTGCACATGGGCTTTCTCTAGTTGCAGTGAGTGGGGGCTACTCTACTTGTGGTGCACAGGCTTCCCACTGTGGAACGTGGGCTCAGTAGTTGTGCTGCGTGGGCTTAGCTGCTGTACGACATATGGGATCTTCCAGAACCAGGGATCACACCCATGTCCCTGCATTGGCAGGCGAATTCTTAACCACTGGACCACCAGGGAAGTCCCTTAATAGCCCTTCTTGAATGCTTTATGTGTTCATGAAGAAGAGAAAGGGAAAAGAGGCACTGAAGGTAGAAGGAACATACACCAAAGCACCAACTTCACAGTGTTGTTTAGAGAGCAGCAAGCAGTCAGTGTGGCTTGAGCACTAAGGTACGATTGCCCAAAGATGGCGTGGTAGAAAGCCAGAAAGATCGACTGAGTACATATTTGACTAACATATATTCCCTATATATGTAATTTCTAAACAAGGAGATGGCTATTGCTCTGGCATGAGGGTAGTCTCTGATTTCAGTGTTTTGTTCATGGCAAGAGCGACAGGCTTTTTTATCCTTTCGAAACTATAGCATTCAGTTCTGTCTTCAGAGGATACTGTTCTGGTGCTGACCAGATGGAAGCCTTCCATCAGTAAAGTGTCAATCAGTAAACCAAGAACATTAGTTCCGTTGGCCAGTTTTCGGTTGTCAGGTTTTATGGAGACATACCTAGGACACACAAAAATGTTCAGTTATGAAACATTCCTTTAATAACTAGCAAAACTAAATATATAAATTTGATTTATAACTTCAAGTAAAGGCATAATACCACTTTTATCAGTTTTTTTTAAAGATTTCATTTATAAATCTAAGCCAGTAATTTCAGGCTACTGAAAACAGAGACCCTACTGTAAGCTCCAAAGTCATTTTAACTCCACATTTAGGAATATAGCTAACACTGAAGAAGTCTCACTAAGCAATTATTTTCTGGAGCAAACAATTTCATCAAACAATTAAATTTGCTTTTGATTGTTGTATAATGTAATTTAACTATTTCTAATTTTTTTGACTTACTAAATATTGTTTTAATTTAATTGATTCAATCATTTTGATAAACATTTGATACTTTTACAGTTTCCCCCTAGATCTAATTTTACTCATTATCAGCACTGACATTACAAATTTTCTCCTGTGACTTTCTGTTATCAAAAGCATTTTTTCAGGTGAGGTTTTGCAGATATTAAATGTCAAGATTTTATTGTCAATTTCTCAATAACTATCCATAGTTGAAGAGCAAAACATAGGATCTAAAAGGACTCTAGAGTCAAAATGCAAAACTTCCTATTTCCTAGAAAACTCAGTAAAATCAAAACACATAAATCAAGAAAAAATATGTATCTTAACTTTTCAGATTTTTCAGATTGACTGTGCTGTGCTGTGCTGAGTCACTCAGTCGTGTCTGACTCATTGCGACCCCATGGACTGTAGCCTGCCAGGCTCCTCTATCCATGGGGATTCTCCAGGCAAGAATTCTGGAGTGGGTTGCCATGCCCTCCTCCAGGGGATCATCCCAACCTGGGAATCAAATCGGGTCCTGTGCACTGCAGGCGGATTCTTAAGCATCTAAGCCACCAGGGAAGATTGCTTTAATAACGTCAACATAACATATCCACAAAGATACAGCTATATTGCCCCTTCTTTATCTACCATCCAGGATGTTTTTTATGTCTTTGTGTCCTCCCACATGACATGAGTTTGAGCAAGCTCCGGGAGTTGGTGATGGACAGGGAAGCCTGGCATGCTGCAGTCCATGGGGTCACAAAGAGTAGGACACGACTGAGTGACTGAACTGTCCTCCCATCATTTGTTTATGAAATGTGGAGAAAAAAAAAGGCTAACTTAAATTAGTTCCAGACTGCCACCTAAACTGTCTGTGGTTTTATGGGATAAAAAGAGCCTTGGGAACACCCCTAGCCTTTTAATTATGATTGATAGACTGGTTATTGTTGCTCACATTTAGAAACTCATTCTAGACAAAGAAAATAATTCAATAATGTAAGAATTATGAAACTACAAAGTACATACCCAAAAAGTGTTTATTATTTTTAATACAGCAAATTTTTAACATTAGTAAATGATTTCATCTACCCACAAGCCCCAGATCTTGACTGTAGAGCCTAGAAACATTTGTCAAAGAAAAAATGTTACAGAACATCTGACAAAATTAAGATCCAAGTAGTATTGTTGTTCAGTTTCTAAGCTGTGCCAACTCTTTTGCAACCCCATGGACTGTAGCCCTCCAGGCTCCTCTGTCCATGGGATTTCTCAGACAAGAATACTGGAGTGGGTTGCCATTTCCTTCTCCAGGGGATCTTCCTGACCCAGGGATCGAACTCAGGTCCCCTGAATTGGTAGACGGGTTTATCACTGAGCCAAGTGGAATGTACTTGCAAGAAATCACTGGGCCTAAATATCAGGTTCCCTAAGATGCCAAATTGAGAAATGGAAGATTTCAAGGCACAAAAAAAAGAGAAAAGAAACCAATGGGAAATGGAAAATCAAAACTTCTTTTAAAAACTTAAAAGGCAACTACACGTCTCCATTTGAGCTAGTTTAAAAAGGAAAAGACAGAATATTCTACCAAAGACTCTAGAGTCCTGTGACCATAACTTGAGCTTGATAATGTGGTATCATATGAATGGTCCTCTACAAGATGCATGCCAAATATTTTTAGTTCTATGAACTTAAGAGATAATAACTGAGCAACTTGCTAGGTTACCAAAACCTCAAAGTGATAAATCATATTAGTAGAACATAACTGAACAGCTGGATGATGTATCAGGCTCTGAGGAGCCATTCAGGCTTACTTCTCCACTTTTCACCTTCAAATAAAACATCTGAATGGACAGATTCAGACCAAGGAGTGAGCAGGAAATAAAAACGATTGCCAGCTAAGTGGAATATACCTAAGGTGGGCCTCTTAAGACCGAGTTTTCATCCAGTGACCTAAACTGCCAATAATGTCACCAGATTTGGGTTATCTCAGTTCAGTTCAGTTCAGTTGTGTCCAACTCTTTGCCACCCCATGGACTGCAGCCCTGCAGCCAGGCGTCCCCGTCCATCACCAACGCCTGGAGCTTGCTCAAACTCATGTCCAAGTCAGTGATGCCATTTAACCATTTCATCCTCTGTTGTCCCCTTCTCCTGCCTTCAATCTTGGGTTATCTACCTCTACTTTGAAACTGGAATTATAGAAAAAAAAAAAAATCACGAACTACTTATCAGCTGAAAAAACTCTAAACTTCAAACACTGAATACTATTTGGTGATGCAGGAAAAAATCTAATTTTAAAAATTGCTTCTAGTTTTAGAGTTAACTATTTTGAAATTCAATTATAATGCCATTCTCTTATTAAGATGAAAAAAATCTGATTTGTAAAACACAAACAGTAAACAAGAAAGGGGAAACTACTGTCATTGTACGCACACAAATATCCCAGCTTTTCTGTTTTTCAAGATTACAAAACGATTACATTTCAAGACTACATTTTCTCCAAATAGTGTAGTTTTTAAAGATCATTTAGTATTTCCAGGATATATTTTTACCTTGCATGTCTCTTCTTGAAATCAATTATACCATTTTTCCTTATGTTTTTAACTTTTTAGAAAGGGATCCCCAAAGATCTTAATCATGCAAATTTTTAAATAAAAACTGATAATTCCCCTTTTGTTTATTTTGGTGTCCTACCAATTGTGCACGGAGGTGTCTTAAAACATTTTGAGGTGAAGACAGGGTCTTAAGTTTTCTCCACAATCAGCATGTTAATTTAACTGGATCCCTTTCCCCAAAATGACATTTCATGAAAGACAGATTTTAAAGTGTGAAAACTTAAGAACTGTCATACTGCCCAGGGTTTTTAAGCTGGTATGCAGGACCACGGGCTATGTTGTGGGAGAGGTAAACATTGTTCATTCCTGGTGTCTACTGCAAAAGTTAATATCCCAAAATATGTCTACCTTTACCCCCAAAAAAGTATATGTTATTTAAATAGTATCAGTAAAGAACATATATAGACTTTTTTTTTCCCCTCCTGAAAATTAAAGCCAGCTTTCACAGTTAGTAAAATAATAGTGGGACCGCATTAAGACATCTTTAAGGGGTAAAAGAAGTGTCCGTGACAGCAGAGTGAAAATCAGCCTGAGGGTCCAGCCAAGAATAACAGGGGGAGAAAGTGAACAACTGACTCGGAAGCAGCTATGCTTAATATGCTGACAGCCTATCCCAGTATTTTGAGTTGTGCAAGAGTGCCAACGATGTAACGGGAGGCGAGATTTGCCATGGGATATATCTGCCTTAATGGTGTTTAAGAAATAAAGTGGAATGGAGAAAAATTAGTAGCCAAATCAGAAGGGCTGAAAGAACAAATATACATAGAGTGAGGAAATCAGGACAAACTATTGAGCCTTTACTGAGTGCCGGCGACCAAAGAAACCCCTGGGGTGGAAAAAGGCGTCTCATTCCATGGGACTGGAACGTACTCTATGAAATTACTTCCTCCTACAACCTGAATGACTCAGTTTTCCCTGGACTATTTTGATTTATTCCTATTGTCCCATATAATAACAATTATTTCTTTCACTCTGAAAAGTACCCCAATCTGGACAATAATTATCTGGTCATTCCACCCAACTCTACTGATTACCTCCCCCACTCCAAAAAAATATTATTTTGTCATCATTTTTTCTAAGAAAATTCAGGCATGAGAATATTTCAGTTCTGAGGGAAAACATTAGGAACTGGTATAGAATAGAGGCTTCAAATTACAAAATACCTGATTCCTGTTTGGTTATCAGTAGTGCTGTCAGAGCCGCATTGGAAAACCAGGTCATGGTAGGATGGTCTTTGTGGAGGCAGTGGAAGTAAGGTCATCTGAGGAGGGAGAGAGTTACTGCTCGAGGCTGGTGCAGAACGTTGTTCTATAAACACTGTAATCCTCCCAGTTAGCATCTCAATTGTTTTGCTGCAAGAACCAAACACCCTGAAGAAAGCCTGAGTGTTTCGGCTTAGGAAATGTACCTCCACAAGAGCAGGTCTTGGCTGTAACATGTGTTCTTGGTTTAAGAGACCCACCAGAGGATTGAGTTCATAGAATAGAGCCTCTCTCTGAAGTCTAAGATGGTCTGAAAAGTCAGTGGGTAGTAGAAGTTGGTGAGTTCTCAAAAAATCTAAGATGAAACTAAATAAAACACCATCTCTGTCCACAAAAATCTGGCCACCAACCATCATGAATTCTTTGTCTCTGCCATCTAACATTCTCATCAGCCGAGAGCCAGCAAACTGCTTTAAGGTGGAAGACCTTGTGGTGAATACCTTCCCTCCCACGTTCAAAGTGACCAGTTCCTGATCACTCATTCTTCTCTTGCTTCCAAGTAAAGGCCACAAACCATCAGACACAGCCTTAGGAACCTGTAAATCAACCTTAACCACAATGTTAGTTATATATGATTAAGAAACCTAGGGGAGGGGAAAATAACAAACACAGAGACCTAGATTTCCAGGTAACTAGTGTTAAAGCAAATAGTGTGTCCATAGCTGTGTTTACAAATTTGAGAGTTGCTTGGGAACCTGCAGTATACAAAATGAAAAAGCAACAGATGAGAAACTGGATAGTTTTAAGGAAACTGCCAATAGGTCTGAGAATAGGGAAGAGTTACAGTATCCCATTTAAAAAGAAAAATCCTTCATAAAAACCTCTTGTAAATATATATTAAAATATATTCTGGAACCAGAAAACCATTCAGCCTCTCCACACCTCGTATCTACTCTTGAGTCCTCATGGCAGAGACACTATTTCTAGAGAAACATCTTAATTTCTTACGACCCCTTTAGAAATTTAGTGGCTAAATCCTAGATTGACAGTTGGGGATGAGGCAGTCATTACCTCAACCAGCAGCTTAAGTTGACTACTCTTCTCATAACTGCAGATTCTTCTGTACTTGAAATTTAGTTGCCACCTTTTTTTCCCATCCCTACCTGTATTAACCTCCTCTTAACCAAATTAATATACTGGGGTAAACACCCTCTGGGCTGTCAAGGAATGTCTTGCCCCATGACAGAAATAAGTTTGACTGAAAGAGGTTCTAAATCACTTCCTGTTTTCATCTGAAGCCTAAACAAGGTGAAAAAAATTAAGTATTTTTGTTCTGTGGGAGATAGGGCATCTTTATCTCATGTGAGCAGACAGGATAGTGAAGTCACTCAGTCATGTCCAACTCTTTGTGACCCCATGGACTGGGGCCTACCAGTCTGTAGCCTACCAGGTTCCTCCATCCATGGGATTCTCCAGGCAAGAATACTGGAGTGGGTTGCCATTTCCTTCTCCAAGGGATCTTCCCGACCCAGGAATTGAACCCAGGTCTCCCACATTGCAGGCAGATGCTTTAACCTCTGAGCCACCAGGGAAGCTTACCACTAGACAGGATAGTACTATTGTTTAGCTGATTACTTTGTACTTTGTAATAGCTAATAGACTGCTTCATCTACTGTCAAATGAGTCTCACTAAAGTTCTTTAAACAAGTGTATTGGTTGGTTGTACAGTTGCCATTATATTTTGGAACAACGCTTAGTTGCCAGTAAAAAGGCGGCTTTCCCATTTCCTGCTTTTGCCATGTGTTCTTTTTAACCCATGTCTTGGCTTGCACTAACACTACAGAAGTCACTAACACTTCTGTAGTTTACCACCAAATTCCTTTGGTGATAAATTCACAAAACCTAAAAGCAGATAAAAGGCAAGCTGAAATAAATCTCTACCCTCCTAAAAATGTCAACTTAGCATAAGAAAATGCCAGTTTTTGTTTACATGAGATTTACATTGTATTGAAAAAGGAAATCAACCCTCTGCAGAAAAAGCTGCAAATTCAATCCATCTTATCTTATTCCTTTTTTAAAGGATGTTCACTCTCAAAAAACAAAAAACAGTTGCTTTACAAGAGTAGTCTTTATTACGTGCTTAAAAACTATCATTATTACACTACTTCATCAATACAATATTAAATCATGTACTCTCTTAACCCCTCCTTTCATAGCACAGGCATAACCAATACTGGGGATAGGATGCTAATTTCAAAAGCACCTTAGAAAGGAAGGAGGGCTGGAGACTAAACTACTAAATTTCACTTTTATCTTTATGTTACATAATTTCAACATGTATAAGACATTATTTTTGAAAGGAATACTTTTAGAGGGCAATATCTGACTGGACTCTTAACCAAATCTGAACTACCACTCTATTCTAACAAATTTCTAACAAAAGACACAGAACTATGTACTTGAAACAGATTTTATAATAGTTTATATTTGCACACAAATTCTGCCACATTGTTCAGCACCACCAAAGTAAAACTCTTCAATCTTTCACTGAAAATGAAAAGTCCATCTGTCAACTGTTCCCAGTAGAAAACTGATTGTTCTACAAAATCAGCTGATCTAGTCAGGTAGGAACTAAAGTTTGAAAGATTATCCTTCCAAGTTGCGATTTCATCAAATACGGACCATTCTAGGAACACGGCGGGACTGAAGAAAATGAGAAAGCCAAGCAGAAGGACCACCACAAATAACAGATAAAGTCTCCAGGGAATCTTGCTAATGAACATGCCAGTGTCTTGAGGCAAAGAAAGTTTATCCACGTCCACTAGTTTTATGTCTTCCCACTGACTGGTATCAAAGTTCTTCATCAAAGGGCTTGAGGGCAAATTTGAGGGAGGCAAAGGAGTTTCCTTGATGACTTTTATTTTCTCCCTGAACTCCTGCATCTGCTGCAGAAATATGATGGGTTCTGACACATCTTTGAAAGCCTCAGCAATGTTAAAGGCCATTCTCTGTTCCTGCAAGATGGTGTTGAGTTTGTTGATCTCTGGGTCATAGGCCTGCATCACTGCAAGTTTCATAGTCTCAAAGTCAGACAGGATTTCATTCTTCTTTTGATCTAACGTGTGTTGTAACTTCTCAAAAAACTCCTTCACTTTATCCGAATCTTTAGTCAGCAACTGTAGAGACTTCCTTTTGCTAGTTTCCAAGGTATCCAAGCGAGAAAGGGCATCTCCCCGACGCCAGGTCTCAAAGCTCTGGAAGAGGGACTCGAAGGCGTCCCTTTCCTGAGCATAAGCATCTTCGATAGAACAGAAGACGTGCTTGGTGTGCTCACCCCGAGTCGCACAGATGCCACAGATCAGCTGCATGTCAGTCAGGCAGAAAATGTTGAGAGGCTGTCCCAAGTGTCCTTTGCACACTGGCATTTTGGGAGAGATCTTAATCTTGTTATACTTTTCCACAATACCCTTCAGGGAGTAATTAACCTGCAGGCTGTTGACTCCCGTTGCTGAAGTTTCCTTCCGGCACGTGGGGCACTTAAATGGAGAGGATCTCCACAGGGAATTCCGCACATTCCCCTCTAAGATCCCTTCTAAGCACTTTTTGCAAAAGTTGTGTGAGCAAGGCAAAACCCGGGGATCATCAAACAGACTGCAACAGATTGGGCAAGTGAGGTCTTCTTCAAGCAGCTCCATCACATCTCCTACCAGAGAGAGAGAAACATTTTATTCTATGCCAGTAATCCCCTCCATTTGGACTATGAAATAGTTAGAAGAAACTATCTTCACAGCCATTAAAAAATGCTCTTGTCACAGAAATAACTGGTCAAACAAAGAAAATAAGAGAAGTTTGGGACAGGAATGCACACCAAAGCAGATTTCATCTGCTGGGACTAGAACACACTCCTTATCAGTGGGGCTCCCTGTACACAAGGCCTTTGTGTGGGCTTTCCAACAGCAGTCATTGGCTGAGACAGGGCAGGGACTGGGACAACTGCAAGTTGAGCCAGCAGGGCCCAAATGCTTGTTTTAAAACAGAGCTGACTACTAGCCGTCAGAAACAAAGCCACTCAGTGTCTGAACAGAATGAGCTCTGTAGTCTGGGCCCACCAGTATAAAATGGTATGCTATTTAAAGAAAGAAGCAGAGATATAAATCCAAGCATGTTCTCTCACGGAGACTTTTATTAAAAACTGGCACATTTTCCTATTTCAAAGGCAAGATTGCAATTATTAAAATCAGGGGTAAAAACAAAATGAGAGAGCTGCAATTCATTCTTCCCGAGAGAATTAAATGGATATTTTTTAAAACCACTGGGACAGTAATCAAAGCTGTTTGCACTGTCTGGAGCAATCTGTTCTCAAGATGCAGTGGGGAGAAACCTGGGCGTCCCTAAGGCTCTTCCAGGGCACCTGTGAGGACAATACTATTTTCATAGTAATACTGAGATGCTATTTACTTTTGGCACAGTGTTGACACTACGCTGTTAAAAAAGCAATAGTAAGCAGACACGGCTGGGGCCTTAGCAGGAACCAAACAAGACCACAGGTAGCCCCAAACTGGATTCCTAATGTATTCTTCACCACCACATAGGTGAGGGCAGCCAGTTTCATTTTAGAATGTTCTTGATGAAACGGTAAAAACTATTCATTTTACTAAATCTTACATGTCTTTTTAAATCTTTCATATAACAAAATATGCAGTAACCACAGAGTATTTCTATTGCATACCAGCAGATACTGTCTGGAGGAAAAGCAATTAGGCAATTTAGCCACAAGCTAATCATCTGCTTTTTTCAGGGAACACCATTTTTATACTTAAAACAATGAATGACAAACTATGGGTATAGAGACTTAGGTATCTGGCAGACGTTTTTCTGAAAACAAACAAAATGAGCCCATCACTTCAAGGGAAACATATGACAGTGTTTCTGATAAAAAGTTGAATTTTTAAGTGAAAACTGGATTTTGGCAAACAGTTGCCACTTAAGAGCTTGATAGCTTACCATTAAAGACTTTTCTAATGAAACAAGTGGTAACATTAATATGCGTATTGTTTTACGACAGAGATCTTTGTATAATGAAATATGTCACTGGAGATCTACTGGAGAAGGAAATGGCAACCCACTCCAGTATTCTTGCCTAGAGAATCCTGTGGATGGAGAAACCTGGTGGGCTGCTGTCCATAGGGTTCCACAGAGTCAGACATGACTGAAGTGACTTAGCGTGCGTGAGTGCAATGGAGATCTACATTACACAGCAAATTAACTGGTTCAAATCACCAATGCATGTTACAGGTCATGCCTGGGTAAAAGATCAAAAGACCAATATGTTAAAAAAAAGTATGATTTCAGATTTCATACTTCAACTAACTTTTAAGAAACTACCACTTGTTGAGTTTTGGGTATAGTATCAAATAAGAGTGATAGTTTTCCAAACAGGGCATTAAAATATTCCTTTCACCAACTATGTATCTGTGCCAAGCCAAACTGGATTTGCTTTGTATATTTCAACCAAAATAACTGATTGTAACAGATGTAACGCAGAGATACAGAAAAGATGCCTGTTGTTGTCTACTAAATGGCAGTTCTTGACAGATCTCTAAATATGTAAAACAAGGCCACCCTTCTCACAACTGTTCGAAAAGTTATTTTTCAAATTATTTATGTTAACATGTGATAGGTTTATTGTTGTCATTTTAAATGAATTACCTTAAATTTTTTTCTCAGTTTTAATTTCAAATACACATGTAAATAAAAGCTCTTGGGAGCCTCAGCTTTGAAGTGTAAAGGGGTCCTGAGACCAAAATATTTGAGACCTCTGAACTAGAGAACACTAATTCTCAATTCAAGTTTATTCTTTTAAAATGTATATTTTAAAACTTTTATCCCAAAAGTTTTAGAAACAAAAATTGGGATATGTCCCCATTCAGTTTACTAAGATAAATATATCCTTCAGTATTTATCACATTACCACCAAAGTAATAAATAAAATTTATAAATAATAAATAAATAAAATAGGGTCTACTAATCTCTATGTCATCTTATAACCAAAAGTAAGTAAACACTTTTGACAGTAATTTTAAGAATCACAATTGGAGCTACAATGTAGAAGACTTAAAAGATACGCTGAACTTGCAGGACTAATTAGTTTATGGTCTTAGGTTGTGAGAGATACATGTATAATAAATATATAATACATATATATGTGGAACTGGGGCTTCCCTGGTGGCTCAGTGGTTTGGTCTCTGGGTCAGGAAGATCCCCTGGAGAAGGAAATGGCAACCCACTCCAGTACTCTTGCCTGTGAAATCCAATGGATAGAGGCGCCTGGTGGGCTACAGTCCATGGGGTCGCAAAGAGTCAGACACGACTGAGCAACTAAACAACAATGCAGAACCAGAGTATTCTGTCAAAATTTAGTGTTATACAGCAAAAATGGCGATGAGCTTATTTTCCTGAAAAATCTTTTGTGACATGACAAATCAAATAATCTTTGAAAAGCACTGGAAAGAGAATGGCTTCAGAGACTGAGGTTAGTGTGCTGAAAGGTTATCAAGCGGTTATAAAACATTCTGACTCTTTAGAGCAAAGAAAGAAAACTTTTCATGATCCTCCACCACTAGTCCTGGTTCCATCACCTTCCCTGCTCTCTAACATGTTTCACCTAGAATTATATTTTGGAGTATGCAGTAGAAACAGGAAAGTAGCGGTGGCAGCATTCAATAAAGTAAACCTAATTTACTCTTCCTCGCCAGGTTAATATTTCCAGAGAATCCTATCTAAGCATGTTAAATAACTAAAAGAAAGAACAAAGGATACCAAGTTTTGTCAGGAGAAGGAGAAAAAGGCACCCAAGACAAAGAAACTTTGAAGAAAACTGAGGATACTGCAGTAGCGGCCAAGAAGAATTTTAAGGCAATCAAGTATAATCAAAAAGAAAAAAGAAAATGTCACACACAGGAAAATTTAGAAATAATAGTCATCCCAAAGCCATAATCAATTTACAGCTCTTAAAATGAACCAGAGAAAAACTTTACTATTTGGAAAGTCCCTTTTCTAAAAAAATTGCATCTAAACCATAGTAGATCCTGTTGTTCCACTTTTAGTGATACAACTTATAAATTTTAGTTCATAATTTAAAGATTTTCATTTTAATCCACATTAGAACAATTTTCTTTTCTTAGCTTTATACGCAAAACCTTATTTCAAAACTCTGTGACCAATTCCCTACCTGACTTTTAGAGAAAACTGAGATATATTAGCCTAACAACCCAAGAAACCATGGCAAGTTTGCTGCCTTAAAAGTTTTAAAGGAAAACAATAAGGTTTTTAGTCTTACTAAGAGAAGGGTATGCTTCACAGTAAAGGAACTTACAGATACTTTTCTTAAAAGTGTGCTAACACATAAACAACTAAATAAATCACCTGAGCTTACTTCTTTGACGAAACTAAAATATACAGCCCCTTTTTGGGGGGACAAATATAGATGTCAAGAAACTATATTATGTGAACAAAGTTTTTGTTCAACAGTCATAAAATTTCAACTTAACCAATCTCAAACTAAGTATATAAAGGCAAACAAGTTTTCCAAGATTCATTTCTTCTTTTGAATTAAAAACTTCCCAAGTTCTGTTTATTTTGGCTGCTCCACACAGCTTGTGGGATCTTATTTCCCTGACGAGGAATTGAACCTGGGCCTGCAGTAAGGATATCGCAGAGTCCTAACCATCACACTACCAAGGAATTCCTAAAAATCTCCCAAGTTCTATACCAACAAAGCAAGTAGCTGAATATATAACTAGTTACCTACCACCTCCTCTGGTTTTCAACTTCATTTGTCTACTGTATTTATACTTTAAAATATATATTTTAATTTATGGAGAATAAAACTCCTTTTGATACATAATTCTATGAGTTCTGACAAATGCAGCTCTATAACACCACCATAGATTTATTTTTAAGCAAACTTTCAAAATATCCACTCAAGGAAGACTACAAAAACTACCTTGAGTGGGTATATATTAAAAGCAACAGAGTCTTTAATACAACAACCAGAATATTTTAAAAGATAGAAAAGCTAACAGTTACGGGCTTCCCTGATGGCTCAGACAGTAAAGAATTTGCCTGCAATGTAGGAAACCCAGGTTTGATCCCTGGGTCAGGAAGATCCCCTGGAGAAGGGAATGGCTCTTGCCTGGAGAATTCCATGGACAGAGGAGCCTGGCAGGCTATGGTCCATGGGGTCGCAAAGAGTTGGACAAGACTGGGGATTAACACAACCCAAAGGAAAGGAGTCATAAAACAGAAGTAAAAGTTGACTTCTCCCTCCTGGAAGCCTTTTTGTTTTTATATGATCCACTCAAAATGATTATAAATGAAGAGGTGTTCATTTTATTCACTCTTAAAAGGTAATTTTAATACCTTTTTAATAATATATAATAATAAAACCTTTTAATTAAAGAACCTTTCCTATTAAATCTTTGCACTTCATTAGTTGACAATATAAAGTTCAAAATAATATCCATAATTTTTTTCCAAAATCCCATTAGAGAATAAAAAGATTATACCTTGTATCTTAGAAATCTAAAACTAATTTCCATCCTGCTTTGAGGCATCTTTGAATTCAGAAATTTCAAAGCAGTATCTAAATACCTAACAAGTAACTAGATAGAAAATACTAAAACTCATTTCACAGACAAAACTAAATTATGTGAACTCTACTAAACAGCCAGTCATCAATCAACCTTATTTTGGAACAAAGTATAGAATAAAAGAGCTCACCTTTTAAAAAACTTATATCCTCTCCTCCCACTAGTTAATCTTATTTTCAAGTCGCATACTGATAATTTAGTATGAGATCCACTAAATGGTTTCCTGAAACTTGCTAAAGATGTATTAACAATGATTGAATCTAGGTAGAGGATATAAGGATATCTATTGTAGTGTACTTTTAATTTTCAGTGTATTTGAAAATTTTCACAAAAGTTGAAAAAAAACAGTGAGACCAGTTATAAGAAAATCATATTAAGCTAAAAAGGTAAAACTTCAGAAACACTAGCTGATTATGATAAGCTTCATAAAGAGCTTAATCTGCTATAATATTTTTTTATCTTTTATAAAATAAAAAGTATCTTATTGGAAATCTCTGGATCCAGGCCTATAAGTAGACTGACATACTCATTTTGCTCTCAATCTATGACCCTGGACAAACCACTTACACATGTTAGTTTTTCTCCTCATTGAAACACTGTTTTGAAAGTTATCTAATAATCTATGAAAACTATTTACCAAGTTGTTTTTTATAAAGTACTCTTTATCAGTATGTTATTAACACTTCATTCTGGCTTTTAGAGACTGTGCCAAAACATGATCCAAACAGGATAATGTGAGATTAAGAAAAAAACAAAATTTCTGATAACTTAAAAAAGGAATATGAAAATTAATATACCACGTATAGTATCTAAAATAGCTTATTTAATTGTTATATGGCCCTTGCAAACACCATATAATTTACCTTTGTGTCCATATAAGACATAAGTAACCTAACTTTTCTGGCATTGTCCTAGAATACGTAGCAGTAATAAGTAAATAAGTAATAATAAGTAAAATTTCCCCCACAGTATTTTTAATAGGATTCCTGATTAGGGCAAAATAAACCTAGTACAGAAGGTCTAGCAGCTTAGAAGCCCTACCTACTCAGAAAGTTCACAAGTTTTTGGACTAAGATGACATCTCAAAAACCAAAAACTAGGTCATTACCTTCACAGTCCAGACAAACTTGGAAACAATTAGTTTTTTCCTTTCCTTCATTCTCTTCTCTATGCCACTCTTTTTCCTTGACTCTTTTGTCTATTCTTCTTTTAACTCATCTCCCCCATTCTACTTAAAGGAATATAATCCTTTTGATTTCCTCTCATTCCCTCCTTATCTCACACCTTCTCTCTCTCACCTGATAGTCACCCAAGATATTATTCCGTAATCCTGTTAATCAGCAGCATTAAATCAATAGTTCTAGGATTATGAGCTAGATCAGGTATCACTATCCTATTTATGAACAACTATCACCGAAGAATTGATGCTTTTGAACTGTGGTGCTGGAGAAGACTCCTGAGAGTCCCTGGACTGCAAGGGGATCCAACCAGTCCATCCTAAAGGAGATCAGTCCTGGGTGTTCATTGGAAGGACTGATGCTAAAGCTGAAACTCTAATACTTTGGCCACCTCATGAGACGAGTTGACTCACCGGATGCTGGGAGGGATTCGGGGAGGGAGGAGACGGGGACGACAGAGAATGAGATGGCTGGATGGCATCGCCGACTCGATGGACTTGAGTTTGAGTGAACTCCGGGAGTTGGTGATGGACAGGGAGGCCTGGCGTGCTGTGATTCATGGGGTCGCAAAGAGTCGGACAGGACTGAGAGACTGAACTGAACTGAATTTAGAAATCTATGAGGGATGGAATCCCATTCTCTCCCACCCAGATGAAATCAATTAGAATAAAATGAGGATATGAATTTCAAGGAAACATAACATATGGCCTAAATTATTCTCCTAGTCTGGTACCAACCAGATTCAGATTATTTATCTTTACCTGTTAAGAGTTAAAATTAACTTAAACTGGAATTACCGACAAAGGTTTTATGAACCAGACGTGTCTGGTTTTTTTCCTCCCAAATAAATGTAAAGAGGTTTAAATGAAGGTGACAAAATTTTACCCCTAGAACAAATCTTCTTTCACAACAATAAACTTAGCAATCACTAGCCTAAATTATTATCCCCAACAGATTGGTATCTATTACAAGTTTTCATCATCTAGCCCTGCATTTGAGGTTAATGCCAGCTTTCAGAAAAGTACTGTCAATTCAGTACACAGCAAGCTAGATCTATCTGGTAAGTGAAATCACTTAGTGTGTAATACTGCACCAAGAGAAAAAGGTTATTTTGTGGCTAACCGATCAGTACTACCTACCAATAAAATTGGTCTGAACCAAGTTCCCTTTGTTCAGTGTAGAATTACATACATTTTATTCTAAGTAAAACTCATCTGGAGAAGGAAATGGCAACCCACTCCAGTATTCTTGCCTGGAGAATCCCAGGGACAGGGGAGCCTGGTGGGCTGCCGTCTGTGGGGTCGCACAGAGTCGGACACGACTGAAGTGACTTAGCTTAGCTGCAAAACTCATCTAGAAAATATTTCAAATCGAAAGCTGGTTATGCTAAACTTTAAGCAATTTCCAGGTTGGCTATATTCTATCCACTATGCTGACACTCCACCCTCCTATTCAGTATCTGCACATATTCAGGGGAACAAAGAAAGAGCTCCTCTGGGAATTTTAAAGGGGTGGCCAGGCTATTGCCAAATAGGACACACTTGTGGTGCTTATTCCACAGTAAAGACAATGATTTAAACTATCGGCAAAAATTTTGTTCCACTTTTCCTTAGAAACGTATCTACATCTATAATGCAAATGAATTAGAAAGCATCCACATTAAAGGAATCTGCTTGGATTCCCTTAAGGGCTTAAATGGAGTGTAACTATTCTATATGTCAAAGGACACCTGTTTTTGGTTAACTGTTAGGAGTACTATTCCTCTAGTACCTAAGAGTTTCAAGGCAAGGTAATGACAGTAGCAGTGTCTTTCACAAATACAGAAATGGATAATCCAACGATCTAATGCTCTTTTAAAAGATAAAACATTAAGTCAAAAATCAATTCCTGCCCTAAATTCCAAAATATAGCACATTTACAGAGGTATTATCATACAGGGTGTGATAAATGCCTTACAAAAGGACATAGAAAGCTGACACCATACTAAAGTTGGAGAGGTTTTCTGTACAAGTGGATTTTGTTTTTCTAAAATTATAATTTGTGATTACAGAAAATTCAGGAAATATAGGGAAAAAAATTACCCATAGTCACATTGCCAAGAAATAACCATTATTATTACTTTGGTGTATTTCTTCTAACATTATTTTGGCATATTTCTTCCAATCTTGTGTGTGTACGCACATACACACATTTTAACAGAACTGGTAGCATAACACAACTCTGTGTCCATTTTCCACTTGTTTTATTACTTGCATTTCCCCTATTGTTCCCCTATTCTTTTAAAACATGATCATCCATCTTATGGATATGCTATTTCCTACTGTTTATTTTGGGGGGATTATAACATTTTAATGAACAATGTAGCAAAGTCTTAGTCCAACACTCTAATTTCCTTAGATGGTTCCTTTAAGTGTATTGTCAGGTGAGTCAAAAAGTAGAACATTCTCAAGGCTCTTGAAAAAACCACCAAGTTTCCCTCTAGAAAAGAGTATACCACTTTCTGAATTCTGACCAATGATGTATGATGGTGCTCCACCTCTCCAAGTAGTTCCTGACCATACAACAGAACCATACTTTTATAGAACTTAGTTAAAAAAAAAAACAAAAAGAAGAAAATGGCATACTTAACCATACCTAAGTTTAAAGTATAAAACAGTTTAAGGCAGTTAATATTAGTATGTGTCTGCATATTACCAATATATAGTATATGGTGCTAAAAGTTATGGGGTAAGAATAAAACAAATACTGGGCTTAAAAACATCTTACAGGTCATTCAGCTAAACACCTAACTTTACAAGTGAAAACACTGAGCCCCACCCCACCCTGCAACTGTAAACAGCAAGCAAGGCATAGGATCTGAGTTGCCCAATTGTGAGACCTTAGCACTATCCGAAAAGTGGGTCAAGAATTCAGGATCCTCACTCATTAAATGGAGACATTTAATCATGAGCTCTCTAAATCCCTTCTAAAGTGCTATAATTTTTACAAAGTAGGTTGAAACAGATTCTCCAGTGAAGGGCAAAGAGCACTGAAACTGCATCTAACTACCTAGCTTTCCAAGCACTAGTTCCACCCTTCATGGAATCAGGATTTTTACAATACCTACCTCATAATATTCTTGGAAAGATTAAGTAATGTGTGATAATCTTGTAAACTACTGACCTACATCAGTGTAAGGTGATTTAATTAACGTATGTGTGTATAGATACTGTAAAAACTGTAACTGCACATTAAGAGTGTTATGTTACAGCATGAATGTACTAACCAAGAAAAGTCCTAAGACAGTTGGACTCTCTTGAACTATAATTTCAAGGGAGGGCAAAGTAAGTGTTACATAGCATAGCAGGTGCAAAGCACCGTTGGTGGAGATGGGCATAGCTGAACAGCTGTGGCAGAAGCAGGGCCAGGTAACCAATACATGTAGAGACCAAAAATAACCTGGTGTTACAGAAAGACTTGCCAGAGAGGCTCAGTATGTCAACTGGTGCAAAAAAAAAAAAAAAGACAGTATTTTTAGGGAAAGACAGGAGAGTATGAAGAAATATATCTTCTTACTGTGCAAGACAGAAGTATAACTAGTTAATCAACAACTCCATCAAGTTCTACCAGAGGGATTGGCTATGTAAAAGAATTTCTGCTTTTAAAATACCTATTATATAAACGTCTCTAGGGTCAGAACACTCAAGCCCTGTTGTACAAACCCAAGCAGCAGTGACACAGGAATTGAAAAAAAAAAGACAAACCCTATTTAAAAGCAAACGTTGTTGTAGCCTCTTTTCCTTTGCAATACAAATCTTTGGATTATGTTTCAAATAACTGTCATATAAAGAATGTCTTAAGTATTGAATCTATTTTTCTGGGTTTTGACAAAATATGAAAAGAACAAAAACCATTTATGAGGGTGGGAACACATACACTCGACAGAGTTCGATTTTGAAAGGTTCTGGGCCTAAAGAAATTGGGTGCTTTTTTGCTTAATGTAGGTTAAAGTATTGTAGTTTACCTCTGTCACTTGCAAGCCAGGAGTATTGGTCGGGGTTACTGTTTCCCAAGGCAAAGCAATCAGGTTTTGGTTTTTTTCTTCAGGTCGTGACTGGTAATCAAAACGAGGCTACTGCAAAGAAAGAACAAAGGAAGAGTGTTATGCATTTATCTGCACAGGATCCTTAGTCTTGACCCTCAATTTTTTTTTCAATCATCCCCCAACAAAGCCAACCGGCAAGGATCAGGAGACTGGGCGAGCCTGGCGATCTTTTGTCCTAAGGAGCTTCACGGCTAGGGCGCCCTCCCCCGGCACCAGGCAGCCTCCCCACGTTCAGTGCCAGAGGGTGGTGGTCGCGCGCTCCGACTCTGTTCACGGTCGCCTCTTCTTTTGTAGGCGATCCCGAGGAGCCGGCGGTGAAGCCAGGAGCGCCTGGTAGCGCAGCAGGTTTCCTGGAGCCCGGCCGCGCTGGCCCAGCCCCCGGCCGCCACCCACCTCCGGTAACCGGGTCCGGCTGCTCTCGGCAGAGACCGGAGCGCAGAGCGAGCTCTCCGCCAGCCCACGCACGCAGGTGCCCGCCCAGCCAGGGCAAGTCCCCACCCCGCTTCGCCAGGAGAAGCCGGCCGGCGCGTACTTATCTCGGCCCTCCGGGGCCGGCGGAGGGGAGCCGCGGGGAGCCGCTCAGCGGCCAGTCCTTCGGCCGCGGGTACCGCGCGCTTACGAGGCGGGAACGGCTGCAAAATGGACTCGCGGAGCCGACGGGTCCCGCCCCGAAGCCCTCCTTCCGCCGGCACCTCGGTCCGCCTCCCCCGCCGAGCCGCGCCTTTGTTCCGCCTCCCGGGGCTCGCCTTTCCCCCGGGGAGGGAGGCCGCGGCTGAGGGTAGGCGGGAGCCCTTCCAGTATCTCCAACAGCCGCCTGCGTCCGCCACCGCGCGGGGCCGAGGGGCGGGCTCCCGGCGGCGCGCTCCGCTCGCCTCGTGAGGGCTGCGCGCGCCCGCCGGGCGCCGGGCCGGGGGCGCGGATCGCGCGCACCCGCGGGCTGGGCCCGGGACGAGCGCGGGCTACGGACGGGTGGCGGCGAGGTCCCCGGTGGAGCCGCCTGGGAAGGAAGCCGGCGCACAACGAGATGGTTGGGTTTGGATTGTTGTACTTTTTTTTTTGTTCGTTGCATTTTTAGGAACAAAAAAAAAAGCCCAACCCTTCACACCGCTTCATCTGCATCTCTCACGACCAGAAGCTCGCCTCAGCGGCTTGGGGGAGACGGCTGTCCGCCTGCACCCTACAACCCGGAGTGGGTGGGAAGAGCACTTGCGCTGAGACGAGCGCCAGGGCTGTAGCCAAGGGCTCCAGCCAGAGCACAGTCAAAATAGTTAACTATTGCCGCCCCCGTCCTCTCCATCTATTTCTTTGCAGGCTTTAGCTGAACAGGAGGGACCCAATTCAAGGTTTCTTTTTAAGAAAAACACCACAGCCCTTTCCTTTGGAGGGAAACAACTTGAATACAATTAGCCTAGCCTGACTCAGTATTCTGACGTCCACAGCCCCCTGTATAGGGACATTCTCTAATAGCAAAGGCGTTTAGTTCAGTTCAGTCGCTCAGTCGTGTCCGACTCTCCGCGACCCCATGAATCACAGCACGCCAGGCCTCCCTGTCCATCACCAACTCCCGGAGTTCACTCAAACTCATGTCCACAGAGTCGGTGATGCCATCCAGCCATCTCATTCTCGGTCGTCCCCTTCTCCTCCCGCCCCCAACCTTTCCTAGCATCAGTCTTTTCCAGTGAGTCGACTGGTCGCATGAGGTGGCCAAAGTATTGGAGTTTCAGATTTAGCATCAGTCCTTCCAATGAACACCCAGGACTGATCTCCTTTAGAATGGACTGGTTGGATCTCCTTGCAGTCCAAGGGACTCTCAAGAGTCTTCTCCAACACTACAGTTCAAAAGCATCAATTCTTCGGTGATCAGCTTTTCTTCACAGTCCAACTCTCACATCCATACATGACCAGGGAAAAAACATAGCACTTACAAATGAGCAATTACAAGATTACAAATGTGAAAGAATGGCTTCTCCCAAACTTACAGGCTTGAGGGCTGTGAAGCAAGGACAAAAAAAAAAAAGGTCACAGAATATGCCCTGGGGTTGAGTTTGTCTGTGCACATGAAGTCTGTGCTTTGGAAGTAGAATTCCTGGGATTTTGATTGGTGCTTGGGCCCAGTAACTAATACTGCTTAGCTCAATCGCCATAAAAAGCTCCTCCCCACTCCCTTCTAAGCATGGCCAGTTCCTGAACATGCTTGAGTCCCATTCAGTTCAGTTCAGTCGCTCAGTCGTGTCTGACTCTCCGCGACCCCATGAATCACAGCACGCCAGGCCTCCCTGTCCATCACCAACTCCCGGAGTTCACTCAAACTCATGTCCATTGAGTCGGTGATGCCATCCAGCCATCTCATTCTCTGTCGTCCCCGTCTCCTCCCACCCCCAATCCCTCCTAGCACCAGACTCTTTTCCAGTGAGTCAACTCGTCACATGAGGTGGCCAAAGTATTGGAGTTTCAGCTTTAGCATCAGTCCTTCCAATGAACACCCAGGACTGATCTCCTTTAGAATGGACTGGTTGGATATCCTTGCAGTCCAAGGGACTCTCAAGAGTCTTCTCCAGCACGACAGTTCAAAAGCATCAATTCTTCAGCGATCAGCTTTCATCACAGTCCAACTCTCACATCCATACATGACCACGGGAAAAACCATAGCCTTGACTAGACGGACCCTTGTTGGCAAAGTAATGTCTCTGCTTTTTAATATGCTATCTAGGCTGGTCATAACTTTCCTTCCAAGGAGTAAGCGTCTTTTAATTTCATGGCTGCAATCAGCATCTGCAGTGATTTTGGAGCCCAAAAAAATAAAGTCTGACACTGTTTCCACTGTTTCCCTATCTATTTCCCATGAAGTGATGGGACTGGATGCCATGATCTTCGTTTGAATGTTGAGTTTCAAGCCAACCTTTTCACTCTCCTCTTTCACTTTCATCAAGAGGCCTTTGAGTTCCTCTTCACTTTCTGCCATAAGGGTGGTGTCATCTGCATATCTGAGGTTATTGATATTTCTCCCAGCAATCTTGATTCCAGCTTGTGCTTCTTCCAGCCCAGCGTTCCTCATGATGTACTCTGCATATAAGTTAAATAAGCAGGGTGACAATATACAACCTTGATGTACTCCTTTTCCTGTTTGGAACCAGTCTGTTGTTCCATGTCCAGTTCTAACAGTTGCTTCCTGACCTGCATACAGGTTTCTCAAGAGGCAGGTCAGGTGGTCTGGTATTCCCATCTCTTTCAGAATGTTCCACAGTTTATTGTGATCCACACAGTCAAAGACTTTGGCATAGTCAATGAAGCAGAAATAGATGTTTTTCTGGAACTCTCTTGCTTTCTCCATGATCCAGCGGATGTTGGCAATTTGACCTTGGTGCCTCTGCCTTTTCTAAAACCTGCTTGAACGTCTGGGAGTTCATGGTTCACATATTGCTGAAGCCTTGCTTGGAGAATTTTGAGCATGACTTTACTAGCATGTGAGATGAATGCAATTGTGCGGTAGTTGGAGCATTCTTTGGCATTACCTTTCTTTGGGATTGGAATGAAGACTGACCTTTTCCAGTCCTGTGGCCACTGCTGAGTTTTCCAAATTTGCTGGCATATTGAGTGCCGCACTTTCACAGCATCATCTTTCAGGATTTGAAATAACTCAATTGGAATTCCATCACCTCCACTAGCTTTGTTCGTAGGGATGCTAAGGCCCACTTGACTTCACATTCCAAGATGTCTGGTTCCAGGTGAGTGATCACGCCATCGTGATTATCTTCGTCGTGAAGATCTTTTTTGTACATTCTTCTGTGTATTCTTGCCACCTCTTAATATCTTCTGCTTCTGTTAGGTCCATACCATTTCTGTCCTTTATCGAGCCCATCTTTGCATAAAATGTTCTCTTGATATCTCTAATTTTCTTGAAAAGATCTCTTGTTTTTCCTGTTCTGTTGTTTTCCTCTATTTCTTTACATTGATCGCTGAGGAAGGCTTTCTTATCTCTCCTTGCTATTCTTTGGCACTCTGCATTCAGATGCTTATATCTTTCCTTTTCTCCCTTGCCTTTTGCTTCTCTTCTTTTCACAGCTATTTGTAAGGCTTCCTCAGACAGCCATTTTGCTTTTTTGCATTTCTTTTTCATGGGGATGGTCTTGGTCCCTGTCTCCTGTACAATGTCACGAACCTCCGTCCAGAGTTCATCAGGCACTCTATCTATCAGATCTAGTCCCTTAAATCTATTTCTCACTTCCACTGTATAATCATAAGGGATTTGATTTAGGTCATACCTGAATGATCTAGTGGTTTTCCCTACTTTCTTCAATTTAAGTCTGAATTTGGCAATAAGGAGTTTATGATCTGAGCCACAGTCAGCTCCTGGTCTTGTTTTTGCTAACTGTATAGAGCTTCTCCACCTTTGGCCGCAAAGAATATAATCAATCTGATTTTGGTGTTGACCATCTGGTGATGTCCATGTGTAGAGTCTTCTCTTGTGTTGTTGGAAGAGGGTGTTTGCTATGACCAGTGCGTTCTCTTGGCAAAACTCTATTAGCCTTTGCCCTGCTTCATTCCGTGCTCCAAGGCCAAATTTGCCTGTTACTCCAGGTGTTTCTTGACTTCCTACTTTTGCATTCCAGTCCCCTATAATGAAAAGGACATCTGTTTTGGGTGTTAGTTCTAAAAGGTCTTGTAGGTTTTCATAGAACCGTTCAACTTCAGCTTCTTCAGCATTACTGGTTGGGGCATAGGCTTGCATTACTGTGATATTGAATGGTTTGCCTTGGAAACGAACAGAAATCATTCTGTCGTTTTTAAGATTGCATCCAAGTACTGCAGTTCGGACTCTTTTGTTGACCATGATGGCTACTCCATTTCTTCTAAGGGATTCCTGCCCACAGTAGTAGATATAATGGTCATCTGAGTTAAATTCACCCATTCCAGTCCATTTTAGTTCACTGATTCCTAGAATGTTGACGTTCAATCTTGTCATCTCCTGTTTGACCACTTCCAATTTGCCTTGATTCATGGACCTAACATTGCAGGTTCCTATGCAATATTGCTCTTTACAGCATCGGACCTTGCTTCTAGCATCAGTCACATTGTTTCGTTTTGGCTCCATCCCTTCATTCTTTCTGGAGTTATTTCTCCACTGATCTCTAGTAGCATACTGGGCACCTACTGACCTGGGGAATTCCTCATTCAGTATCCTATCATTTTGCCTTTTGATACTGTTCATGGGGTTCTCAAGGCAAGTATACTGAAGTGGTTTGCCATTCCCTTCTCCAGTGGACCACATTCTGTCAGACCTCTCCACCATGACCCATCCGTCTTGGGTGGCCCCACACAGCATGGCTTAGTTTCATTGAGTTAGACAGGTAAAATCCAGTTTTGTGTGTATCTGTTAAACCCAGTTTTGCCTTTGAAGAATATGTTGCCGTCAAATATAGTCACAATCTGAAAGTTGAGAAATATGATTTATTCAGTGGGAATTTTCAGGACTTCAAGCCTGAGAAACAGCATCTCAAGTGACCCTGAAAGAACTGCTGGGGGTGGGTAGGGAGGTCAAGTTAAATAGAAGTTTGCAACAAGGGGCAGGTCGTCTGAACATTAAAAGACTTTTTGTGAATTAAAGAAAACCAGATACCTCAAGGAATTTAGTGTTTTCTATGTACCAAACGATGCAAGCATCTGGGCTCACTGAAATCATTCTTTTCATATGCATCTCATATCCTGTTTTTTCTCAGTGCTCACCATAGGGAACAGCTGCAGCCTAATGGCTGCCCTGCAGCAGGTATTATTTTCCTTCCTGGTTGCCCTGGAATCATTGATAACTGTGACATCCTTGTTTGTTATATGGCAGGAAATACTCCATTTCTCAAATAGTTCCTATATTTATGGCATTTTGTTTTCATTCTTATGAAAACTGTGGAATGGCTATTGTGATCTGCAACGTATCGATGAGGAAGCGGATGAAGTGATATTTCCAAGACAAAAAACAGGCAGAACTGAGACTCTGAAGTCAGATTCAAGGTACACAGTCTTTCTATAGCAAGGTAACTGTCAGTACGAAAACTGCACCCCAGTCTCCTACTAAATAAGTGTTACTTAAAAAACACCTGTTTGTATAAACATTTTGAATTACCCTAATATTAAAATGATACAAGAGTGAAAATTTATTAATTCATAAATCAGAAAGCATCCTTATGTAATTACATGATACTCATGTGTATCTGGTTGGTGGTGGTGGTAGTGGTGGTGGTGATTTAGTCGCTAAGTCATCTCCGACTCTTGCGACCCCATGGACTGTACCCCACCAAGCTCCTCTTTCCTTGGGGTTCTCCAGGCAAGAATATTGGAGTGGGTTGCCATTTCCTTCTCCAGGGGATCTTTCCCACCCAGGACTCTAACCTGGGTCTCCTGCATTGCAGGCAGATTCTTTACCAACTGAGCTGTGAGGTAATCTCTCTGGTTGGTGGTAGATATTAACAAATAAACTTCTGGCCAACTAAATGAACACATTGGTTAAATCTGTGTAGAAATGCCTAGATTGTTTTAAAAATTAACTACTATGAAAACGTTGTGTATTAAACTCTCAAGTGTAGAAAAATAGGGAAGGAAGAATAACCTATTTTCCCTCCCATGGCCCTAATTTTGTAAAATAGACAATCAGGCAATCACCACATATAGTACTACTAGAAAAAGAGAATTACTGTTGGAGTAAAACCTACATGCACAGCACCATCCTTCCTGGAAGAGCACAATGTAACTAGATCCCATTGGAGATAGCACTAGGGATTGTCAAAATGCTTGTCACACTGGAATTTCCTTCTATTGACTGTTCCTCAAATAAATAGACTAAGCTAAAGATTGGAATTCTTATGTTAGCATAGCAGTAAGATAGAGTCTTATGTAGGTTGAACTTTCGTGAAAAAAAAGTATTTTTACAGGTAGAATTCCTTTTTGCTTTTTTTTATATTTTTTTAGTATTTTTATTTATATTTACTTTTTGGGTCTTTGTTGCTGCATGGGCTTTCTCTCATTGCAAAACAGTTGCGGTGTGTAGGCCTGCGCTGGCTTTTCTTGTTGTGGAGCTGGGGCTGTAGGCACACAGGCTTCGTAGTAGTTGTGGTGCATGGGACTAGGTACCCTGCAGCATGTGAGGTGTTCCCAGATCAGAGCTCATACCCATGTCTCCTGCATTGGCATGTGGATTCTTAACCACTGGACCACCAGAGAAGTTCCTAGAGTTTCTAATGTCATATATTTGAAATATATAAATATTCTTATTTTTTGTGATTTATTTCATGCTGTTGCTTCTGTCCTGAGCCTTGGTGAAGTTAAAATTCACCAGCATTCCTTACACCTATCAAGACATGTGATCAGATGTTAGATAACAAAAGGGACAGCACCAAATTTGGTGTACACCGAAGAGTAAACTGTCAAGAGTTGGGAACATCTAATAATTAAGACTGGAGCAGTTATGTGCAGGAGAGGGTTGCTGGTGAGCCTCCTTGGATATACTGGAACATTTCATTACTGTTCTATCCTTCCCTTCCCAACAGCCACCAAAGTCATGAATGCACGCCCAGCATTCCCCAGCAAGAATTCCTGGCAATACAAGGCACTGATGTTGCAAGGTGTAGCAAAAAGAGCAGTGACTTTGGAATCAGTTCTGGATCCAAACTCGAGCTCTACCATATACAAGTTGTTCAAATTACTAAGCATTTCTAAGCCTCAATTTTCTCTTCTGTAAAATGGGGGTCACGTTTCACTTGATTGGAAAAATTAGATAATGTAGAAAGCAACCAGCATGGTATCTGACATATTAGAGGTGCTTAATAAACAGCTGCTACTGCCATATGGAAGAAGAAAACCATGCCAGTTTTGAATAACAGTTACTTTGGATTTGTGAGCGTCAAGCACAACAATCTTAAGCAGAGGTAAACTACCTATACAGTAGAGGAAAGTAAAGTGTTAGTTGCTCAGTCATGTCCAACTCTTTGAGGAAGCTGGCACCATAATTTCTGCTTTTTTACACCCAGTCCAGGATGGCCTTTTAAAGGTACAGATCCTTCCACTGCTGTATCTTCTTCCTTGTGCTTAGGGAAAGGAGAAGAAAAAGAAAAAAACATCTCACTTAATGAAAGGAAGACTTTGCAGTGTTTTTTAAAGCTTTACAGTTTCACTGAAATTGTTGGAACATCCAAAACATTCCATTAAAAGGAAAAAAATATCTACCTGTAAACATACATTTATCACCAAAGACAGAAACTTGCCTAAGACTTGGGTGAAATTAAAGAAATTGGTCCTTGGTTGGAAGAGAATTCCAGGCTCCATGTATTTCAGTTGCACAGTGAAGATTGTGCATTAAATGGAGCAAACAGCAAGACCAGTTAGCTTTGGGAGAGAATGAGAGACACTTAAGCAACAGTAAATTTAGCCTTTAGTTGTGCCATTTCTTTAGATGGAAAGATAATTTATAAGAATAAAGTAAAATGTCTGAGGTAATTAAGATGATATTAACATTTATGGGTTTCCCTGGTAGCTCAGTTGGTAAAGAATCCGCCAGCAATGCAGGAGACCCCGGTTTGATTCCTGGGTCGGGAAGATCCGCTGGAGAGGGGATAGGCTACCCACTATAATATTCTTGGGCTTCCCTGGTGGCTCAGCTAGTAAAAAACCTACCTGCAATGCGGGAGACCTGGGTTCGATCCCTGGTTGCGAAGACACTGGAGAAGGGAAAAGCTACCCACTCCAGTATTCTGGCCTGGAGAATTCCATGGACTGTATAGTCCATGGGGTTGCAAAGAGTCAGAAAGTGAGCAACTTTCACTTTATAATTTTATACTCAGGACTGTGCTGGACACTAAAAACAGTAAATGAGGAATTTCCCATTGGTTGAAGACACAACTTTTAAAAGCATGAACTAGTATAGTAATAGTGGCTGCTTGAGAGCCAATGTTTAAGTGGTGAAAACAAGATCAGAGGAAGGCCTGGAAGCATCATAAAGATTTCAGGGGGGAGGTGGGAGTCCAACAGAACCTTTAAAGATCACAGGATTTGAAGATGAGAAAGAGGAAGAGCATTAGAGGTAAGGAACACAGTTCAGGGTGGGAATGAACTTCACTGATACTAAGTCAGTGAGGGGCATGGCTTTAGTTTGGGGGAAAAAAAGTTCTGAGGCCAAATTGTGGAATGTTTTGATGTCAGAGTTGAACTTCATTCTGTAGGAAACGGGAAACCACTGGATAATAGCATATGGCACTAAAAAGATGAAAACAGAATTGTAGGAAGACTCATCTGATATCAGGAGCCAAGACCTAAGGTTGAAGATGTTTCCTTTATTTTAATACTGTTGAGGTTATTGAAAATTATAGATTTTTTTAAAATGCAGTCGGGTACAACTGAGTGACTAAACAACAACAACAATGTATATAAAAGTACAAAGTATGTTAAAAAAAAAAAAGGAAACTACAACATGTGTGCCTAGGTTAAATCCCACTGAACCATTTAATTTTGCTTATTAAAGTTCTCAATTTGTAAATAAAATGGAAGAAGAATTAACCATGACAAATGTCCTCCTAAAGTCCTCTGAGGGGAAATTATATGTGTGTATATATATATATTTATTTATCAATTCTATATAATTTATCTTACTATAATGACCTTAACTATATTGCATGACTAATGTTACTCTATTGCTTAAATATTAATGACACTTTAGAGTATTCCATACTAGAGCTTTAAAAATCATTACTTTGAAGTGTAATGCTCTGTTTTGATATTTTAACGATGATTACATTCAATTATGTTAATTTTTTCTAAATTTAATTCCCATACATGTAGAATTTTTTTCTTGATAAAGAGTTATTTTATGGGGGCCTTAAGAAATGATTCATTCAGGTAAATATTTGCAATTTTTAAGAGAACTTGATTTGCAGAAACTGTTTAGTTTGGAATATTTGTGTTGAGTTCATTAATCATCATGTGCTCTAGTTTTCTCTTGAAAATGTCAGTTATAATAAGAAATTTTATAATTTCAATTTAGGAAACTACTCTCACCCTGTTCTATGAGACATTTTTAGAATATTTCTTCTACAAATAAGGGTACAATAATTTTATATTATAGTTTTAAATAACTGGTAGATTTCTATACTTCTAACACACTTTCTTTATCTCAAGTAAAGGCAGCAGTACATCTTATAGAACTTTGGCTCTGAAGATCTAAATTTATCAGATACCTACCTATACAGCACGGCATGAGAAATACATGCTTCTGTTTTTTAATGAGTCCAGTTGAGTCTCTCTGATATCAAAGCATGTGGTAATAAATGCCTTGTCAAAAATGTATTTATCTTATTGGGGTTTCCCTAGTGGCTCGGTGGTAAAGAATCCACCTGTCAATGCAGAAGATAGGGGCTCAAGCCCCGCATCGGAAAGATCCCACATGCCGTGGAACAACTAAGCCAGTGTGCCACAGCTACTGAGCCTGTGCTCTGGAGCCCGGGAACCACAACTACCAAAGCCCACATGCCCTAGAGCCTGTGCTCTGCAACAAGAGAAGCCACCTCAATGCAAAGCCCGCACATCACAACTAGGGAGAAGCCCACGCAGCAACGAAGACACAGCACAGCCAAAAATAGATACATAAAATTAGTTTTTAAATATATATATATTTATCTTATAATGGTCTTGTTTACAACACTATCCTGGTTATGGCTAGAATGTGACCAGGTCTCCGGGAGCTTGCGCTGGATCTGAAGCAGCCCACACTCCTCCCAGTCACAGCAAAAGACATGGACGATCCAGAAGATGCATGAGGCTTGTCAAACAGTGTGAGCCCAGGGTGGGCGTTTAGGGAAGGTCACTGACCTCTGGGTTGTGAAATTCAACAAACAGTTCTTTCAGTTCTCATTTGCTTTGGTCTCGGCAGTTCTCACTGACTTCCTCAAAAAGCCCTCTTTCCCTGGCCTTTAGTAACATCATGTTCACACCCAGTTTTTCTTTTTCCGGCTCAGGGACTCCTGCTGAGTTGTCCTTTTGTATCCAGAAGTTCTAGAATCCTTTGAACATTCAGGTTCAAGACACTCTCCAGACTTCAGCTATCATCTAATGACTCTCACATTCCCCGCCAAGCAGAGATCACAAACTGATAACCCTCAGTCACATCATTCTTAAATTTATATACACTTTAGGGAGGCATGGCCCTTTTTCGTCTCCCACAGTCCTTCCTCTCTGCAAGCATTTGAGTTAGCCCTTGTGTTGCTCAAGTTTCCTCCTGTTCTTCCAGATTCAGAGTTCCTGCTCCCATAGTTCCTTGTCTCCCTAACAAACGCCCCTCGCTGGGCCCTATATGCCTCCTCCTTGTCCTCATCCTTCAAGCACAGCACAACTGATACATCCCAGGTTAGCTTTCCAAGATTTTCCGGGCCAATGTCAGATCCCTCTTTTTTTTAAATCAAATTTCCTTATTTTTGGCTGCACAGGGTCTTCATTGGTGAGCATGGGCTTTCTCTTAGTTGCAACAAGCGAGGGTTACTCTCTATTGCAGAGTGGGGGTTCCTCCACAAGAAAAGCCACCACGGTGAGAACCCGAGCACCGCAACTAGAGAGTAGCCCTCGCTCACCACAACTAGAGAAAAGCCCTAGCAGCAAAGAAGATCCAGCATAGCCAAACTTTTTAAAAACAAAAATTGTTTTAAGTTGTATCACGATATACAAGGATGCATATTTTTAAATATAACGTTTCAATCATAGGAATACATGCTGTCAACTGCTAGTTGGGGATGAAATTTTGCAATCTGTCTTCCTTCTTTCCCCAGGAAGGGGTTATGATGAGGAGTGAGAGCTGAGATGCTTTAGAGGCCTTGCCTGGCCTGGAATCCAGAATCTTCTATTCACCAGCAGCAGCACATTTAACAAATCACTTATTCTGGTCTTCAATTTCCTCATATGTAAAACAGAGGTAATCACAGTCCCTATTTCATAAAGTCATTTGAGTGTAAATTAAGGCCATGCCTGGGAAGCACTTGGCTAGTATGGTGAAGCACAGTGCCCAGATGTGTTCAGTTAGCGTTTATCATCATTGTTGTCATCTTTATTATTGCAGATATGAATCTAGACATCTCTGTCTCTTCCTATAATGAAAGTGTTACATATAACCAGGGCCAGCTCAGAGTAGGGGAGGCTGACGGGTTTTCTGCCCTCTCCCAGTGGTGTGCCGATCAACAGTTAACATTCAGCTTTGGGCAAAGGTAGGGGGTGGAGAGGCATACTTTGTACTGTTTGCCATTTTCCATGTTGTAAATCCTCCCACCATGGCTGATTTCAAGCTGTTAATGTGAGTTCAGTGAACTCACACTGGGAAGAGTTATCAGAATTGGGAAGAGTTATCAGAAGAGTTGGGGAGAGTAATCAGAATCAGTTCTCAAGTCCTATGAGCCTGCTTCAACACACCCAAAAGAGAATTTCTTATCTTTTCTGCTGCCTCTTTGTTCACTGCTGAAACTAGGATCTGATCCATCTCAGGCAGAGGACTAGACATACCTATCTGATGGGCTCCTGCAGAGGTAAGAGTTTATTTATGCCTGGAAGATAAAGGAAGTCTTCAGATCTGAAACCCAAAGCAGGGCTCAGACCCAGCTTACCAGGGTGCTCATAGCAAATGACACTTTTTCATTTGTGATGTTCCCTTTGTCCCTGGGAAATCTTGAGTGTGAGTGTGGGTGTGGCTGCGGTCTAGGGTAATATACTGTCTTCTTTGGTCATGTGGCCATAATGCCTTCTTAAGAGCATCAGCACCTTACCTATTTTTTTTCTTTATTGTTTACTTTTATTTTTAGCTGTGCTAGATCTTCATTGTTGCTCGCGGGCTTTTGCTAGTTGTGGCGAGTGGGGGCTATTCTCTGGTTGTGGGCTTCTCATTGCAGTGGCTTCTCTTCTTGCAGAGCATGGCTCTAGAGTGCGGGCTCAGACAAGTTTAGTTGCCCCAAGGCATATGGGATCTTCCCAGACCAGAGATCAAACCCATGTCCCCTGCACTGACAGGTGCATTCTTAACCATTGGCTCACCAGGGAAGTCCCACCTTACCTATTTATAACTTGTAATATTTTGCATTGCACTCTTTCTATTGATACTTAAGGTGTTCAGGTAATCATTTTGTCATCTTTCCACAGTTTTATAGATACCTTCTGATGGTTGCATAATTCCATTAATACACCTAACTGTTGAGTTTATGAAAGGAAAAAGAACAAGGAGGCAAAAACCAGGAAAAGGAACATAGATGGAAGAAAAAAAAAGAATCTCAAGAACTGAGTATAGTCATAACTCTTGACAAGAAAAGTAAGTTGAGCCCTAAAAAATAACCATCAAATCTTACAATTAAGTTTCTAACGCTTTCAGGAAAAGAAGGTTCACCTCTGGACGAGGGACAGAGGTGGGTAGGAAGAGAGTAAAGTGCCTTACCTCATGTAGAAGGTACAGTGGAGAAACCGAGGCTGGAGTGGTTCACTGACCTGCTCAGGGCCACACAGAGCAGATCACCCAGGCCAGGCTTCACTCCACCGTAGTCGGGAGTGAATGAGAATTAAGGAAGTGGATACAGGAGGTATGAACGATTCCTTCTGGAAGCAGGATGGGGAAAGAAGAGAAAGAGCAATAACTAAATACAGTATAAGGACACGGAATCACTGCTTTTTAATAATAAATACAGGGCTCACTGGGGCTTCCCAGGTGGCGCTAGTGGTAAAGAACCTGCCTGCCAATTCAGAAGATATAAGAGACGTGGGTTTGATTTCTGGGTCGGGAAGATCCCTTGGAGGAGGGCATGGCAACCCTTTTCAGTATTCTTGCCTGGAAAATTCCATGGATGGAGGAGCCTGGCAGGCCACAGTTCACAGGGTCACATAGAATCGGAGACGACTGAAGTGACTTAGCACACACAGCATGCATAGGGCTCACTTCCTCCTAAGTTGCATTGAAAAAGATCCCAGTGAGGGCAGGGCCAGAAGCAGACAGCCCACAGAACCCTAAACCCTGTCCTGGAGATGTGTCTGTATTGGAAATCTCACCCTGATTCTCTTTGCTCCATCAGACCCTCCTCAGATCCATCCCTCCTTTGATAGCTGAGGCCCAAAAGTGACATGACAAAAGGCATTTCTTAATATCTCGTGGCACAACCAAGTCAAAGCCAGAAAGTTTAAATGGCTTTTCTCAAGGCAAGAGCAATGTTTCCTGACCTTGCCCGTCACAGAAACTGTCCCAGACCCTCATTTAAATATACAGAATGTCAAGAGATTTGGATTCAGGTCTGTGTTGGTGGAGGATGGGAGCAGGTATCTGAAAGTAAAGTCAGTTATCCTTTAATTCCAGCAGTTTTGGGTATCACTGTACTGGCAAGTAACAAAGAGAAATAAACACAGTAGCATAAATCCCCATGGTTCAGCTCACAAGAAAAGGCTTACTCATAACCATGCTAGGGGTCCTCACCCTGCCTCTGTGGTCTGATGCTATCTTGGCATATGCTGGTTTAATCTTCAGCCCAATCTGGGCACAACAGAGGGAGGTTCGTTGCCAAAATTATAAAGTGTCAGGAGAGAAGGAAACAGGGCTTCTTCTGTTCTTAATCTGTTTTGAACTGACTATTAGTTCCTAACCAGCACACCAATCCAGACAAGGCCCGTCCTTGCCTACCTTGGGTTTCCCTGGTTGCTCCACAGGTAAAGAATCTGCCTACAGTGCAGGAGACCTGGGTTTGATCCCTGGATTGGGAAGATCCCCTGGAGAAGGAAATGTCAACCCACTCCAGTATTCTTGCCTGGAGAATACCTTGGACAGAGGAACCCTGAAGGCTACAGGACATGGGGTCATAAAGAGTTGGACATGACTGGGCAACTAATATCTCCTACCTCATCCCCTTCTTCTCTTTCCCTCCAGCAGGCACCTGATGGTGGCAGCCACCCCCCCTCCTACAGGCTTCTCAGTCTTCGAGAGGGTGACCCTACATCTTTGTTTGCCTGGGAGAGTCCCAACCTACTCCTAAGAGCCCAGAGTTCTCTCAGGTTTGGTGTCTGCTTTTATATTCAAAAGGGCCCCAGTGTGGATGATAAATTCCATGTTCATGCTGCCTGTGAACAGCACAAGAACAAAAACACAAGTGCATGAAAGCAAGAAGGAGTCTGCTAACAGTTTACAATGACTTCCATTTATCAAGCAAATCACTCAGTCATCTCAGTTAATTTTCACAGCCACCCCATGAAGGAGCTCTGGGCACAGGGGTTTTTGCAGATGAGGAAAGTAACAGGGTTAAATGACTTGACCAGGGTCATCCAACTAGGAAGAGCAGAACTGGATTCAAACATCTGTCTGTGTGAGCCCAGCTTCTGCGCTAAAAGGGGACTGCCTGCCTTCTCAGGCCATGTGGACACCCACCCACCAATTTCTGAATGTGTTAAGAAACAGAGCTTTACCCAGAAAGTCAGTCGTTTGGTTTCAACACTAAGGGAGCTGTCTCAAGTTTCCTATGTTTCATCTTACATTTGCAAGTAGAAATCTATTTCTGCAGCTGTGTGTATAATTCAGCTCTTGTTTCTGTAACCTAATTTAAGAGAACACGTCCAAAAGCAGCAATGACATCTACGAGAGCACAGCTTGACTCAAGTGGATCCAACCAATTTGCAAATGGAAAATAACACTGAAGAATAAGCTTTACATCACAAATGTGGCTGCTTCGAGTCATCCTTCGTGAAACTAAAGATGTAAGCGTAACCCAGAAAATGGTTCAAAATCTTTGCTTTACATATGCATAGTTTAATCTTCTAAACCAGTTGCTCTCCCAGAAAAGACAACTTAAAGTTGCACCCTTTGCTTTCACCACCAGATTGTCTGCAGTTTCCCTTTCTTTTTTCCTTTTAAAAAAATGGGCACTTTTTTCCATTTTTAATTCCAAAGGACTGCCTTTTAAAATACACACATATATATTTATTTATTTATTTGGCTGCACCAGGCCATAGTTGTGGCACCTAGGATCTTTAGTGGTAGCATGTGGGATCTTGTTCCCAGACCAAGTATCAACCCGGGCCCCCTGCATGGGGAGCTCTGAGTCTTAGCCACTGAGCCACCAGGGAAGTCCCAGCAAAAGCACTGCCTTAATGCATTTTCTTTGGAAAAAAACAGACAAACTTTTATCAATACCCCAATTTCAGACCTGTACATTGTACATTGTTACTGGTTTGTTTTTGTCCCTCTGTTTTTCTATCCACTATCCACTAGTCTACATATTCCTTTTTTTTTTTAATTGAAGTTTGGTTGAGTTACAATACTGTGTTAGCTTCAGATGTGCAACATAGTGTTTCGGTATTTTTTCAGATTATGCTCCATTATAAGTTATTGCAAGATAATGCATTTCATCCTACATATTTCCTTGATTATTGTAAACTCTGGACAGGAACAATTCGCCCAGCATTTAGAATAGTGCCTGGCATGTACCTAGTGCGTGATAAGTCGCTTCAGTCATGTCTGACTCTTTGCGACCCTATGGACCGTAACCCACTAGGCCTCTCTGTCCAAGGGATTCTCCAGGCAAGAATACTGGAGTGGTTTGCTATGCCCCTCTACAGGGATCTTCCTGACCCAGGGATCGAACCCATGACTCCTGTGGCTCCTGCATTGCAGGCTGATTCTTTCCTGTTGAGCAACCAGGGAAGTCCTCAATAATTCTTTGTTAAATGAATGAAGACTTTGCACACGGCAACCAGCAACTAGATCATGTAGGGCCGTAAGTCCTCCACTTTATCTTAAATGTGAAGGAAAGTCGGAGAGTATGTGGTCTGACTTACAGTTTAAAAAAATTACTCTAGGACTTCCCTGACAGTCCAGTGGTTAAGACTTCGAGCTTCCAGTACAGAGGGTATGGGTTAGATCCCTGGTTGGGGAGCTGGGGAACTAAGATCCCGAATGCCATGGGATGCGGCCAAAAAATAAAAATAAATAAAGTTAATTAAAAAGACCACACTGGCTGTAGTGTGGAAGAAAGATTCTATCAGGGGTAAGAGTGGCCTGGGGGCAGTTAGAGGCTAATGCAACATCCAAGCAAGAAAGAATGAGGACTTGAGTTAGGGTGAAAAAAAGGTCAGATTTTTAGATACATTTTGGTGTTACAGATGGAAGAACTTGTTAATAATGAGGGTCTGGGGGTTGGAGAGGAATTGAGGACAACATCGAGGTTTTTGGTCTCAATACTCAATCTTCCTGAGCCTGTTTCCTCTTCTGTAATTTGAGGATAATTAGAGCATCTCTCTGTTGGGATTATTGTGAGAAAGAATAGAGGACCTTGATGGCTCACACAGCACATGGTAAACCCTCAGTGAATGTTAGCTCTTCTACTGCCCTACAGATAAGCGTTTCCTAGGATTGCAAAAATATCCACCTCACAGAGACTGAGGGGAAAAAAAAATTGTTTTGTAGAGTGTACCCTCCCCTCCCAAGGGACAGATATTTATTTAACAGAATACTTAGCATTAGTGTTGGAACAGTTTACTTGCACACAGATACCTAGAAGAATTCCTCATATCTCAAACGGCTCATAATTCTCCTTTAAGTAGTGCTGTCCATTTAATATTTACCAGAAGGAGTAAATAAAGAGTGAAATTAAAACCTCTGCTGAGTAAAAAATCAATCAAAATGTAAGAAAAAGTACATCTGAAATAATAGTGATTAAAAAAACAACAACTATTTGCTGCGTTTTAATACACCAGAAACTAAAAGACCACACTGTCTGGTTCAGCACAGGACACCTGGCAACCCTCTTTGTCAGTTGTAACTTTCTGCAAAACCAACAACCAACTCTTTTTGGCTGCGTTGGCCTGTCCTTATTTCCCCCTGAAAACTGTTTTAAACTTAGCACAGATAACATTTTGCCTCTATTAGAATTAGCAGCTGCTCTCAATGGGTCACCTGGCTTGGCAAGTGCTCGTGTGGGGTAACCCACTATCTTCTTTCAAAGCCTCCCAATGGTGGCCTCCAGGTAGCATGTGAAGAGCTGTCTGTGGGAAATTTAGGGATTCCTTCATGCTCTTCAGAAACTTTCCTGCTAGCATCTTCTTCTGCCTCAGCAGATCTCCCTCATTATTGGTTATCTGAGCCCTCCACCCAACTAGAGACCAGCCTTTCTTCTTCGCATACAGCCTCTCAGCCCTGCCCCCTCACAGCCAAGGCCTTTTAGGGACCCTTTTCTCTTCCTGAAGACCTCCACTCAGTCCTCTCCTCAGGTGAGACCCTAGGACATTTCTTCCAGGGCTGTTTTCCTGCTTTATTGACTACGCCAAAACCTTTCACTGTGTGGATCACAACAAACTGTGGCAAATTTTTAAAGAGATGGGAATACCAGACCACCTTATCTGCCTCCTGAGAAATCTGTCTGCAAGTCAAGAAGCAACAGTTAGAACTGGACATGGAACAACAGACTGGTTCCAAATCGGGAAAGGAGTACGTCAAGGCTGTATATTGTCACCCTGCTTATGTAACTTATATGCAGAGTACATCATGCGAAATGCTGGGCTGGATGAAGCACAAGCTGGAATCAAGATTGCTGGGAGAAATATCAGTAACCTCAGATACGCAGATGATACCACCCTTATGGCAGAAAGTGAAGAGGAATTAAAGAGTCTCTTGTTGAAGGTGAAAGAAGAGAGTGAAAAAACTGGCTTAAAACTCAGCATTCAGAAAACTAAGATCATGGTATCCAGTCCTATCACTTCCTGGCAAATAGATGGGGAAACAATGGAAACAGTGACTGATTTTATTTTTGGGGGTTCCAAAATCACTGCAGATGGTGACTGCAGCCATGAAATTAAAAGATGCTTGCTCATTGGAAGGAAAGTTATGACCATTGTCAACAGCATATTAAAAAGCAGAGACATTACTTTGCCAACAAAGGTCCATCTAGTCAAAGCTATGGTTTTTCCAGTAGTCATGTGTGGATGCAAGAGTTGGACTATAAAGAAATCTGAGCTTTGAAGAATTGATGCTTTTGAACTGTGGTGTTGGAGAAGACTCTTGAGAGTCCCTTGGACTGCAAGGAGATCCAACCAGTCCATCCTAAAGGAAATCAGTCCTGAATATTCATTGGAAGGACTGATGTTGAAGCTGAAACTCCAATACTTTGGCCACCTGATGCAAAAAACTGACTCATTGGAAAAGACCATGATGCTGGGGAAGATTGAAGGCAGGAGACTGAAGGAGGAGAAGGGGACGACAGAGGATGAGATGGCTGGATGTCATCACCGACTCGATGGACTTGAGTTTGAGCAAGCTCCGGGAGTTGGTGATGGACAGGGAAACCTGGCCATGGGGTCGCAAAGAGTCAGACATGACTGAGCAACTGAACTGAACTGTTTTCTTGCTATCCTTCTCCCCAAGTAGGGGGAGCTGCCTCTTCTGCTCTCTTAGAGCTGCTTTGATCTGTCTAGTGACAGCCCCTGAGAGCTGGGCCTGACTGCCCCAACTTGGTCTTCTGCTGGATCCTAGTGGCCTCTCACGGGGCAGGGACCCCCCCCTACTTCTAATGGCTGACCCTGGAGTCCAGATGTCCCACGTGGCCTGAACAGACTATACTTGATCATCTTTCCTGCCAGCCACTCCCTGCAGCCCCCACAGACAAGCCAACTACAACAGTGGCTGACTCAGATGGAGACATTCAGGAACAGGAGAGGAAGCTGATGAAGAATCAGCTTCAGAGAGAAAGTTGTGGTTCCTCTGAAACAGCAGACTACAAGGGGGCAGTTACATTTAAAATGCTCCAAGCAAATGATTCTCCGAAGATTTGGGCATTTGAATTTGGGGTTTCTGTTTTGGGGTTTTTTGTTGTTTGTTTGCTTTTTTAGCCACGGCACATGGCATGTGGAATCTTAGTTTTCCTGACCAGGGATGGAACCTGCGCCCCTAACAGTGGAAGCTTGAAGTCCTAACCACTGAACCACCAGGGAATTCCTGGGGTTGCTTTTTCGTTTTCCAAAATGAGAAAAGATTGTCATATGACTTTTCTGCACCCTGGAAACCAGAGCCTCACCTGGAATCATAATGTAAAACTTCAGACTCGGATCTGGTGGACAGGTTCACCACTCACATATTCTTTCTCACATCTTTACCATTTACTACATGATAGATTTTCCCTAAAAAGGATATTATTAAAGGCCAACTTCAAACCTTTTAAAAAGTACCTATGAAATGTGATCTACATTCATGATTAAGATAGTGTTTTCAAAATTTTATGAATTTTATTTAACAATTCCTATAGTACATTTTTATGTACCAAGTATAATCCTAAGAGCTTTACAAAATTAACCTATTTAATCCTTAAACTAATGAAACATTTACTATTATTAACCTCATTTATAGGTGAGAAAATTACATCACAGAGATGTTAAGTAACTTGCACAAGGTCATACAGCTAATAAGTGACAGAACCAATTCAAACCTGGTGACCCTGTATGCTGAGGTCACTAGGCTATGCTGCCTCTATAAAGGGCCTGAAAAATAAATAGATAGATGTGCTGTGCTGTGCTGTGCTTAGTCACTCAGTCACGTCTGACTCTTTGTGACCCCATGAACTGTAGCCTGCTAGGCTCCTCTGTCCAGGGGATGCCCCAGGCAAAAACACTGGAGTGGGTTACCATGTCCTCCTCCAGAGGATCGAACCCAGGTCTCCTGCATTGCAGGCAGAGATAGATAGATTTTTAATCTATATTTATCATATATATATACTATGTGCTCAGTAGCTGAGTCGTGTGCGACTCTTTGCAACCCCATGGACTGTAACCTGACAGGCTCCTCTGTTCATGGAAGTTTCCAATGGAGTGGGTTGCCGTTTCCTATTCCAGGGGATCTTTCTGACCCAGGGATTGAACCCACATCTCCTGCATCTCCTGCATTGTCAGGCAGATTCTTTACCACTGAGCCGCCTGGGAAGCCCCATAAAATATATACTATATGCATATATTTTTGTGTATAAATGTTATATTTTATACAGGTACAAATCTGTGTGTGTGTGTGTGTGTGTGTATAAGAGAGAGCAGGATTGTAAGTGCAGTTTTCCAAATGGCCCTCTTTTGGGGTGTTTTCAAAGCATGGCTAAAACCCAGAAAAATTCTATATAATTTTTCTGTAGCTACATCCTCTTGAGGAGACTAGGGAACTGGTTTCATAAAGGTCGGCTTCTCCTCTGACAAATGAGGTGTCTAAATCAGAAGAACTAGTTCGTCAAGTGAGTGTAAGAAGCGTCCAAATGCAAAATTATTCAAATTTCCTGGAAGGCTGCCCAGGGAATTTTCCTCTTCAGATCTGACTCTGGGAGGTGTCCTGACTCAGTATTCGGTAAGCTAACTCCGGACTATTCTTGTGCCTTTAGGACTAAATATAATGCGAGTTTGTTCTATTCAATAGTTCATATTCTAATACTGATGTGCAGGTTTAAGTTTAAATTTCTAGGGTCTCACGCCTCCGGATTCACCAAAAAGGTAACGCGCAAGTAAACAAGTGGGGCGTTCTAGCTACTGGTGCAACTGCGCCCCCTGCCGGCACTGGGCCGGCAAGCCGGCCTCGTCAGGGGGCCTCTTCGGCTCCCCACAGCACAGCGCAAACTTGAGCCCTTCCCCTCTTTTGCTGCTTTCCAACCAAGCCAAAGTGGCTTAGCGCTGACCCGAGCTAAGCACAAGTGCACTTAGCGCTGAGCATCGAAGGTAAATCAAAGCCTCGCAACCTTAACGTATCTCATGGTCTATCGGGGCACACCCAAAGCAGCCCATTAGAATGCAGCTGCAGCCAGCCTCCTGTCCCATACGTTTGCAACCACAAGTGGCACGCCAGAGCCTGAACCAAACAGCGTAGTACAATGCCCTTTTGTTGGGAAGGAGGGCTGTGACTCACCCCATCATTTTCTGTGTGCGCAGAAACCACGGCCTGCACAGGAGCGACCAGGCCAATCGATCGGTGCTTCGCTGAAGTCCCAGGTTACCTGGAAGCTGTCCCGATAGCGAGCTCTCTAGGGTGGGCGCCAGAGGGACTGCACAGAAAACTCACGATTAAGGTTAACAGGGGCCAGGAGGAGATCAGTGCATTCAGATATTAAATTAACAAGTAACAAGTGCATTAAAAATATAGGACCAAGACCTCTGATGCATTAGTAACAAAATGCTAGCTTTGCTTCCCAACTAGACTTTGTTGGATTTTTTAAAAACAGAATTTCATTTGTGTTTTTCAAACTAGGCCAAGTTCAGTTCAGTTCAGTTCAGTTGCTCAGTCGTGTCCGACTCTCTGCGACCCCATGAATCACAGCATGCCAGGCCTCCCTGTCCATCACCAACTCCCAGAGTTCACTCAAACCCATGTCCATCGAGTCGGTGATGCCATCCAGCCATCTCATTCTCTGTCGTCCCCTTCTCCTCCCACCCCCAATCCCTCCTAGCATCAGTCAATTTCTAAAATACAGAAATTCTTTGTGTTCCTCTTCTCAAACCAAATCAGACTCTGGACACACCCAGCAGCTCACTGTGTCTTTTAGTTAACTCTCTGTCGCCTTTCACTTTAGAGAAAATTCTGCCGGTAACAAAACCTGCTGTACTAGCCAAGAGGGAAAAGGACTTGAAGGAAGAGGAAGAACAAGTTTTTAATAATTGTTCTCAAAACATATGAGGATAAAAAGTAAAAAAAGTGGAGAAATATGCCACTCCATGCAGAAGTCACTCTGGACAAGTGTTTCCGAGCTATGGGCTATAGGTCAGCCATCATGGCAACCAAAGGAGAATGTAATTACAAATGACCTGTGAGGAATCTCTGAGACGGTTCCCACAAAGGGTACAGTGGAGAAGAAAATCTATGCAAACGAAGAAAGGCAACACTGGACGCTCAGGAGAGCAGAGAAGAAGAAAAAGGTGAGAAGGGAGGGAGAACGAGGCGGGAAGCAGAGAGAAGGGGTGAGTGTGGATAGCCACGGGCAGGCTGCATCAGGGTGAACCGCTCACATTTGTAATTTGATGTAAGTCATGCATGGCTTTGTAAAAAAGCAGGCAAGGAAAGAACTTCAGTGTTCTCATACACATACACATAGAGTAAATATGTGAAAATGCAGACAATGCAGAAGAGCGTAATGTAGAAGTGAAAGTTTCTCCCCCACCAACAAACAGCTATTAATGGTGGAGCAGAGGTGCAAGGGATTGGGACAGGCAGGAGGCCAGGCAGCCCTGAGACAGCAGCTAGAAGCCAGCCCTGGATATTGTGGTTTAAATCCAAGGTTTTCAGCTAATGGCTTCACAGGAAACCCTTACACAGGCTTCCCCCACCCCTATAAATCCTCACCTAATTCTCAGCAAATGTGAGAACTGTGGCCAAAAACAACAGCCACGTCCCTATTTGATTTAATCAGAAAAAAACAAACACAACACCTCTATTTTTATGCATGCCTGGAATGTTAAGAATGTACCTGTAGCAAATTTGAACAGAGAGCATTAAGCTTTGTTATGTAGTTAAACTGAGTGAAGGTGTGTATGACAAATATACAGATGTCACTCTCAGGACCTGGGTCAGGTGGTATGTGGGTAAAAGCTGACCAGTTATGTCATATTTATATCTCTGTCCTCTGTCCTAATTCACAGGAGGTGACAGTGGGAATGAAGATGAGGCTGTAGAGGAGGTGGTGGAGTAATGTCTTATGCCTGGTGATAAATGAAAATGCTGAATTTCCACAGGTATGTTAGAATTTCACACATCCCATAGAGAGGTTAAGATAGCATTTTCCCATATAGTGTTAACATAAAATAGTTAATCCTGAAGAATGATTAACATATTACCTATTAAAGAAATAATAATAATACTATTTATGTAATAAATCATGAATAATAGATATTTATCAGAAACAGAGTCTCCTTTATACAGTTATAAATGAGTTCTAGCTGTTATTTTAATAATAATCCTTTATATAATAATTATTTATGAATTATTAAACTACCAGTTTGACCTCTACCTGAAATATCTAGCAAAGTTAGGACTTGAATAGTCCTCACTGTATCGTACATATTATATCTCTGTATAGTTTCTGGGTCTTCCCTGATGGCTCCCCCAATTGTAGGCGGATGGTAAAGAATCTTCTACAATGCAGGAGGCATAGGAGACACAAGTTAGATAAGAAGATCCCCAGGAGGAGGAAATGGCATCCCACTCCAGTGTTCCTTGCCTGAGTAATCCCATGGACAGATGAACCTGGTGGGCTACAGTCAATGGAGTCACAAAGAGTCAGGCCTGACTGAGCACATGGCACATAGTTTTTTAGTTGGTTGATTTATACCCTGCTTTGTTGAACAGGAGATTTAAGATTGCCCAGTGCCTTTCACATCAGAGGTGCTAAATAGTCTCCAACTGCATGCTATTAGGCTGTATATAAATATATATATCACCAATGCAATGAACATGAACTTGGGCAAACTCTGGGAGATGGTGAGGGACAGGGAAGCCTGGCATGCTGCAGTCCATGGGGTTGCAAAGAGTCGGACATGACTGGGTGACTGAACAACCACAAGTATATACAAAAAATATATGCCAATTAGAGTGATCATAATGTTAGATGACTATATTTGAATAATATTCTAAAACACATGGTAATTGAAATGGTTTTTCTCTCTCTATCACACACACACACACACACACACACACACACACACACACTGTTTTTAAACCCATAGCTTTTCTGAACAAAAACAGAAGAAAAATGCAGAAAATATAAAGCCAAGCTGGAGTAGGTCCTATGCAGTGAGCCCTTTTGGGTCCTTAGCAGAGACATACATTCCAGTCTGTTCACAGTCATCCAGAGTAAGACAGCAGAACAGGGACGTGAAGACTTGAGAAGACTTAGTCTTCTCAGCATCGTCCTTTCAAGAGCTATCATCAGACTCCTTTTGATTCTAAAGGGAAAAGGATAATAACACTGTTCTTCTTAGGGAGCTAATTCTTTCTGGCTGAAGTAGTCAAACCACATAGATCTTTCTGTTTATTTACAGTGTTGTAATTGTATAACAGGATAGAAGTACCAATGCATTCAATAGATAAAATACACTTTATTTAAAATAAGGAAGGATTTCCTGGGGGAAGCATAAAATTAAGAATGTCATGATAATTTTGTAAACTATCCAGGTGTAATCACCAACCAATAAAAATAAAATATTTCACAATACTCTTAGTTTTCACTAGATATTGGTTTATAAGTCATGGTTCTATTGTTTACCTTGTCGCAACAAAGTCCTTAAAACCAATATTCTTTATTTGTTGATATGTACTAGGTGGAAATCTTTATAATCCTGGGATTTTACGTGCAAAAAGCTGCCCAGGTAGGCCCCAGCTCCACGTGTGCAGTGCATACAGGCCGTGGGAGCATCCTTGTGATCCAGGGGCCTAGCTTGGCTGGACCTTTTCCAAGGGACCCTGAAATAACACAGCTAAAAGTGGAGAAACAGAAGCTAAGATCTCAGCTGATAAGATGGGCCTTGCATGAGGTCAGAGGACAAGTAAAGTCATCAGTAAGAGAACAGTAGTGATTAGAACTGGAAGTTGAGAAAAAGAACAAGGCTTTATGAGGGCTAAATCAGCTAAATCAGTTCAAAACTAAGGCTCTGAAGGACAAAGAGTGTAAGAATATTCCCCATCCCCTGTTTTTAGTCTCTGGTTTAGGGGATGATTTAGGGGGTTCCCAGGTGGTGCTAGTGGTGAAGAACCTGCCTGCCAATGCAGGAGATGTAAGAGGTGCGAGTTCAATCCCTGGGTCGGAAATATCCCTGGAGAAGGGCAGGGCAACCCACTCCAGTATTCTTGCCTGGAGAATCCCATGGACAGAGAAGCCTGATGGGCTAGAGTCCATAGGGTTGCAAAGAGTCAGACATGACTAAAATGATTTAGCACACATGCAAGCATTACTGATTTAAATTTACACTGAGAAATTCATGGCCACAAGCAACCAAAATGATGATGATGATGATGGTGGCATGATTGGTGTATTTTCTCCTGGAGTTCCAGACATATGATGCAACAGCTCTTAATCAAGAGTTGGTTGCTTTTCTGGTTTGATTGAGAAATCACTGTCACAAGCATCAGAAGAACTCAAATAGTGCATTCTTTCCACGGGCCCACATGGGAATTAGAAGGTAGCCCGAAGAACAAGGAATACAATGGCTTAAGGTGATGATAGTTTTAGGGTCCATCTCACTGTTGGAGTATCTTACTCCCCCACAGCATCTGCATTAGAGCTGGATTTGCATCTGCATTAGAGCTGGATTTGCCACTGGGACCAGAAATGCTGGCTGTTAGTCCTTTGGGATCTAAAGCTGTGAAAAAGGGAGAATCGAGGGGACTAGGAATTGTTTCTGCATTCTAAGGAATGTGGAAGATTTTGCAGTTTATTTTTTGTAACTTGGAGATATGATACCACCACCACCACTATCGCCCAACCCTCCCCCCACCCCCACCAAAAACAAAAACAGAAACCTCCTAGGCTCTAGGAATGGAGTCTTGTAGTACTCAATGGATAATATGGTCCTGTCAGTTTTAGCCTCAGCCAAAGATGAAGGAACTAGCATTTCTGATAGAATTAAGAGATCGAAGATACTGTTTACTGAAAATAAGCCTTGGATGGAGGATTCAGGGAAACAGGGACAAAACTGTATCCTCAGCACCTAACAGGGCCTGGTTCACAGAAGGTGAAGATAAGCATTTGAAAATGAATAAGCAAATAGATAAACCAGAAAATCAAAATACAAGGATGATGAGGTAACTAGTTTTAAGTAATAAAAACCCTGAGAGATCAGAATCCAGGAAATTAGATTCAATCTGAAAGGCTATCAAGCCCAGAAATCAGAATACAGGTCTAATCATAACAGTGGCCTCTTTTGCATTTCCTGCTGAACTAGGATGGCATTAAATTTCTAGATTTTTCCCCAAAACATTTTATTATGAAAATTTACAAATTTACAGCAAAGTTGAGAGAATTTTATAGTGAGTTCTGTGTAATTACCACCTGGATTCTACCATTAATATTTTACTATAGATGGGTGTTTTCAGTTCAGTTCAGTCATTGAGTCATGTCTTGACTCTTTTTCTACCCCATGGACTGCAGCACGCCAGGCCTCCCTGTCCATCACCAAATCCTGGAGTTCACTCAAACTCATGTCCATCGAGTCGGTGATGCCATCCAGCCATCTCATCCTCTGTTATCCCCTTCTCCTCCTGCCCTCAATCTTTCCCAGCATCACGGTCTTTTCAATTCAGTCACTTCTTCACATCAGGTGGCCAAAGTATTGGAGTTTCAGCTTCAGCATCAGTCCTTCGAATGAATATTCAGGACAGATCTCCTTTAGGATGGACTGGTTGGATCTCCTTGAAGTCCAAGGGACTCTCAAGAGTCTTCTCCAACACCACAGTTCAAAAGCATCAAGTCTTTGGCGCTCAACTTTCTTTATAGTCCAACTCTCACATCCATACATGACTACTGGAAAAACCATAGCTTGGACTAGATGGACCTTTGGCAAAGTAATGTCTCTGCTTTTTAATATGCTGTCTGGGTTGGTCATAACTTTCCTTCCAAGGAGCAAGCGTCTTTTAATTTCATGGCTGCAGTCACCATCTGCAGTGATTTTGGAGCCCAAAAAAATAAAGTCTGTCATTGTTTCCACTGTTTCCCCATCTATTTGCCATGAAGTGATGGGACCAGATGCCATGATCTTAGTTTTCTGAATGTTAAGATTTAAGCCAACTTTTTCACTCTCCTCTTCCACTTTCATCAAGAGGCTCTTTAGTTCTTTGCTTTTTAAATTTTGATTTATTCATTTATGTATTTTTGGCTGTGCTGGATCTTCGTTGCTGCGCACAGGCTTTTCTCTAGTTGCTGAGAGAGCTCTCTAGTTGAGGTGCTTGGGCTTCTCACTGCAGTGGCTTCCCTTGTTGCAGGGCTCAGGCTCTAGGGCTTGGGCTTAGTAATTGGGGCACACTGTCTAGTTGACCCTTGGCATGCCCCTTCCCAGACCAGGGATCAAACTATGTCCCCCACATTCACAGACAGATTCTAAACCACTGGACCACCAGGGAAGTCCTTTATGCGGTTCGCATGCATGCTAAGTCACTTTATTTGTGTCCAACTCTGTGCAACCCTAAGGACTGTAGCCCACCAGACTCCTCTGTCCATGAGATTTCCCAGGCAAGAATACTGGAGTGGGCTGCCATTTCCCTCTCCAGAGGATCTTCCAGACTCAGGGATCAAACCCGTGTCTCTTTACATCTCCTGCATTGACAGGTGGGTTCTTTACCACAAGTGCCACCTGGGAAGCCCAATGTAATCTCTGCTGCTAAGTTACTTCAGTCGTCTCTGACTCTGTGCAACCCCGTAGACGGCATCCCACCAGGCTCCCCCGTCCCTGGGATTCTCCAGGCAAGAACACTGGAATGGGTTGCCATTTCCTTCTCCAATGCATGCAAGTGAAAAGTGAAAGTGAAGTCGCTCAGTCGTGTCCGACTCTTCGCGACCCCATGGACTGCAGCCTACCAGGCTCCTCCATCCATGGGATTTTCCAGGCAAGAGTACTGGAGTGGGTTGCCATTGCCTTCTCCGAATGTAATCTCTATATACCCTCAAATGCTGAAAGATAACACTGGAAGAACACCTGCTTTAGAAGCAAATAGTCCTAATATCTGGCTCTAGCACTTACTAGCTATGCTTTTGCTTAAGTTACTTAATCTTTCTGAACCTCCATTTCCAGATCTTATAAATGCAGATCATAATTTTTACAGTGATGTTATGAGGCTTAAGAACAGATGAGAAACATTGGTGTCTTGGTGATTAGTATTAACTCACATCCAATTGCATTATCCAGAATAGTTTACATTTTTTATTCATGTGAATTTCTTAGATGAACATACATATATGTATATGTACAGTAAATATATTCATATATGAAAAATCATAATCAGCTATTATTTCAAAATGGCTAATATATAAAAGATATGGTAATATTCAGTTGATTATTTGCAGTTGTGTTCATAACTTTGCTCACAAATAAAGTACCCATTGTGCCAATATGCCTTTCTAGTGAAGCAAAAACACCATCATGTACATTTTACATGAAATATTGATAAAGTTAACAAATTATATAATATTTCTAATATTTAAAGGAATGTTGTTATAAAGCCATCATACTCTGATTGGAATTAGAATAAATCTTCTAATTAAAAGCATAAAAGTCTTGTCCTTTATAGAATGGCACAATCAAAAAATGTGATTATTTGAGCCACATAATGTTGGAGAAGAATTTATTTCTTTATCATTGCTTATTTCATTAGGCTATGATACAGTTTTGATATAAACCATTAAGATAGTAAGAGATGTCAAAAATCACCTGTGTGATTAATTATAGTCAATATAAGCAATATAGTCAATATATTAAGTCAATATATTATTATTACATAATAATATGTACATAATTACACAATATATGTATAATAATATATACATAAAATATGTGTATATGTACATAATATATATATCAGTTCAGTTCACTCGCTCAGTCGTGTCCGACTCTCCGCGACCCCATGAATCACAGCACGCCAGGCCTCCCTGTCCATCACCAACTCCCGGGGTTCACTCAAACTCATGTCCACAGAGTCGGTGATGCCATCCAGCCATCTCATTCTCTGTCGTCCCCTTCTCCTCCTGCCCCCAACCTTTCCCAGCATCAGAGTCTTTTCCAGTGAGTCAACTCATCACATGAGGTGGCCAAAGTATTGCAGTTTCAGCTTTAGCATCAGTCCTTCCAATGAACACCCAGGATTGATCTCCTTTAGAATATACATATATTACATAATTATTACATATATAATACAGTTATATATGTAATTATATGATAATTACAATTATTACATATATCACCTAATATACACATATTACATAATAATATATTGACTATATTATATAATATATTAATATATTATTATAAGGGGTTTCTCTAGTAGCTCAGATGGTAAAGCATCTGCATTCAATGCAGGAGACTTGGGTTCGATCCCTGGGTTGGGAAGATCCCTGAAGAAAGAAATGGCAACCCACTCCAGTATTCTTGCCTGGAGAACCCCGTGGACAGAGGGGCCTGGGAAGCTACAGTCCATGCAGTCCTGAAGAGTTGGACATGACAGACTAACACTTCACTTTACTTCACTATATTATAAGCATATGAAAGTAACCTATGTGATTATGAAGTTTTACTGCCTATATATAGAAAAATAAATTTCATTTTAAAAATTATTGACAATAGATATATAGGGATTATCAAATGGTAGAACCCTTAAAAATTATTTCATAGAAAAAGTATACCCTTTTGCAATGTTATGGTATATGCAGCAAATAACATACTAAGCTACTTTGATCAGTAATCAAAACAGGATTTATAGTTAACCTGAAATGTAACACTGGCTCCTTCAAGTAATTCATTCCAGTGTTTATCAACAAAGCTTATTACCCAAAATTCCTAGTGAAAGAGTTCATAAATCAATGAATGTGGCCATCAATGCTGAGAGATTTCTTAAACAGGTACAAAAGGCACTCACCAAAAAGGAAAAAATTGATAAATTGGATCTAATTATAATTAAGAACTTCATCAAAGACACCACTAAAAAAGCAAAAAAAAAAAAAAAAAAAGCCACAGACTGGAAGATGTTACTGAATGCAAGTTCTCAAGTTTGTGTGCCCAGCGCACAGTGAGGCCAAACAAACCCAAAATGTCAGAGTTTGGAGCAGAGAAAGTTTTATTGCAGGGCCATGTAAGAAAAATATGTGACTCATGCTCATAACCCCCCCAGACTCCCCTGGTTTGGGGGGAAAAGCTTATATGGGCAAAACTTGGGGTTAAGGCTGCTGGGTGTGAGACTTTCTGTTGATTGGTTGGTGAGGAGGTAACAGGGTGGTGCTCCAGTAATCTGGTTCAGTTCAGTTCAGTTCAGTCGCTCAGTCGTGTCCAACTCTTTGTGACCCCATGAATCAAAAGTAATCTGGTACTCTCTCTGAAGTTGCCAACCTCCACTGGGTGGGGATTTTTTTTCGGGTAGAACTCAAAGATATTGTTACCTATACATCTTGAGGAGGCACCAGGGTCTTGCACTATAATTTTCTGATTGTTCCTCCTTTGTTTCTATATCCCCTTACTTCCCTGATTAGCAACTGTTTGAATCTGCTCTTTGGTATTCAGGAAGGTCTAGGAGACAGAAGCCCTTTTCCTGCAAATAAGAAAACAGGGGACACAGAAAGGCTTTTGTGCGCAGGAAGGCCCCACAAGGGTCCTGCTTGCTTTCAAGATATTCATAATATCTTATATCTGACAGAAGACTTTTATCCAGAATATATTTAAAAACTCTTACAAATCAATAATGAATAAACAACAATTCAGTTGTTTAAAAAAGGCAGACTTGAATAGGCACTTCATGCTCAAGACAGCCTGCTTTATCTTCCACAGAAAAGAAGGAGATTAAGGTACACGTCTTCTAGGTTGAAAAAAAAGTGAAAGTATTAATTGCTCAGTCATGTCTAACTCTTAGTGACCCCATGGACTGTAGCCTGCCAGGCTCCTCTATCCATGGGATTCTCCAGGCAAGAACACTGGAGTGAGTTGCCATTCCCTTCTCCAGGGGATCTTCCCAGTCCAGGGACTGAACCCTAGTCTCCTGCATCTCAGGCAGGTTCTTTACCATTTGAGCCACCAGGGAATCCAGGTTGAAAGATTTTGGTAAATCACATTTTTTTATTCCCTGGCATCTTATTTATACAGCACATGCTACTGGCTTTTTTTCCTTCCTTTTTAATATTAAAAAATTGTTCTGTTTTATCCTCTATTATTATTTTCCTGTACTTTTATCCAATACCTTTATTTTACCCCATTTTCTTTTCCCTTCCTATGCCAGATCTCTATCTTTTCCATCTGCATCCTGGCTTAAGTGTCTTAGAAATTGAAAGTACTAAATATCCTTCTCTTTGGGCCATTTAGAGACATCCTATGAAGGACACTGCTGGAAAATATTCAGTGGTGCTGCTGACAGCAAAGCTGCAAGATGACTAATGTGTGTGTGTTGCAACTGAAAGGTTCTCCGTGTTATTTGTCTTGTTTTTGGTTGTTGAATGTAGGTAATACACTTTATAATTCAGCAAACCCAGATTGAATGACTGCAACTAATGCTAGGTAAATTTAAACATCAACTTCTGAGGTAAGATAAGAAAAGGAAGTAAATGAAATCAGGGTATTGACTCTTAAATGTGACACCCTAGGGAGGCAGTTTGCATAGTGGTTAAGAACACAGACCAAAAATAAATAAATTTAAAAAAAAAGGAAAAAGAACACAGACCAGATTTGCCTGGATTTGAATCTAACTTCCCTTAATGACTATGTGACTCTGGGCACATTTCTTATCTTTTCTTTGCCTCAGCTTCTTCCTCTGTAAAGTTGGAAAACAGTTTGACCTCATGGGGTTGTTACAAGGATTAATTAGTTTTTTAAAAGTACTTAGAACATTGCCTGGCAATAGTAAATACCACATAAACATCATTTACTATCACTCAAAATTATAATAATGAATAGATGAAGACTCCAGAAACATTTTTAGTTTTTAGAAGTCTGAGGTGTTTTTTTTTTTATAGTGTTTCTGATTTTTAAAAGATCACCAATGGGGCTTGGATTACTCCAAGAAAAAAAAAGTGTGGCTTAATACACTGATAAATGAGTTTTTAAGAAAGAAACCATTTTGTATGACCCAGTACAAGGAGTACAGTTGACTCACAGGAGATGTCTGGCTGGCATGAAAACCATTAAAGAAAATCCTGAGCACGATGTTGACCTCAACTCGGAAACACATGCTTTACGTTATCATCCTATCACTTCTTGAGCTCCTGGCATGTGTTGCTGAAACAGACAGACTTCTTGTTTTTTTTTCAAGCAGTCATTCTCTGTTATTGCTTTTGACTTAGATAAACGACCTTCTAACTAACTATTGGGAAACCTTTTGTAGACTTTATTTGTGATGGTTATTTAAAGTGATAGCTGGGAAAGACTGTCAAAATATCTCTTAACAGTGTGCTTTTCCAAAAGAAACACCAATTTCTTTGAAAGTAATAATGAAAGGATAATAGAATCCCAGATATAAGAAGGAATAAGGTCTGTGAGCTCATGGATGGCATTCATCTGCCAAGACAGGAAAGTCTGTCGCAGGAGCTAACCGGTTTTGCTTGCTTCATACTGCTGAGTACACTTGAGTAGCTACAACGGGAGCAAAGTACACTGGGCAGTGCCCCAGCAAATGACTTTTCTTGCCAGGAAAGACTAGGGCAATTCTGCCTCTACAGTAGAGGCTGATTCACAGCTGTATAAGAGTCTGGCTTTTCACTGAAGATGTGACTACCTTGAGTGGCCTGAATGTTCATTATATATTCAGTATATGTACTACTTTTAATAGGGCTTTCCCGGTGGTTCAGCGGTACAGAATCAGCCTGCAGTACTGGAGACACAGGAGACGTGGGTTCCATGCCCTGGGCTGGGAAGATCCCCTGGAGGAGGGCATGGCTACCCACTTCAGTATTCTTGCCAGGAGAATCCCATGGACAGAGGAGCCTGGCAGACTACAGTCCACAGCATCGCAAAGAGTTGGAGATGACTGAGCACGCATGAATGCACACACTACTTTTAATAATATTTCTGAATATTCTACCTTATAACAACTAATTTTATTTTATTGTCTAAACACATGAGTTATGGCAGCTTATGGCCAATTCAGAGATTAATGAAACATACAAAAATAAAGTGCACTTCTGCCTTTTGAACTGAGAGCACATTTAAGAGGAAAGGAAGTGGCAACCCACTCCAGTGTTCTTGCCTGGAGAATCCCAGGGACAGGGGAGCCTGGTGGGCTGCTATCTATGGGGTCGCACAGAGTTAGACATGACTGAAGCGACTTAGCAGCAGCAGCAGCCTTAACTGCAAGAGTCAGAACTTCAGAATTTGAAGCAGCATGATCTGGTGGAGCAAATACAGGCTTAGGAGTCAAACTGATGGGCTTTGAATCCCACCTTGTTTATTTACTAGTCATCTGTGTCTACCCAAATTATTTAACCCCTCCAAGCCTAGTGCTTCATCTGGAAAGTAGAGGCAATATTAACTCTCAAAGGTTTCAATAATTCAATTAGATATATATGTGAAAGAGTGCCTACCTCACACACAGACAGAAAATTTTTGTCTCTGCAACATGCTTTTCAACCTCCCACTCCTTCCCAATAGAAAAAAACTAGAACACTAACACTTCTCAGAATATTGGTCAAAGTTTTCAGTAAAAGAAAATTTCATGTGTAAAATGATTACCAAGAAAATACTTCATAGGCAGTGAGGGGTTCAATCATCATCTTGATTATTAATCCTACCATAACTAAATCTCAAAGTACAAAGTGCTCAGTTGCTTCAGTCGTGTCTGACTCTTTTCGACTGTGTGGACTCTGGCCCTCCAGGCTCCTCTGTCCACGGGATTCTCCAGGCAAAAATTTACTGGAGTGGGTTGCAATGACCTTCATAAGTATTATAATGAAAACACCATTTGTATAAACATCAGAGACACAGGCCCCTGAAAAATTTCTCCATAAAGGATATTTGTACTCAGGTCCCCAAAATGTTGTGTAGAGGAACCCACTACATTGTAAGAGGGTATTCTGCGTCGGGGTTTCCAGGACTTGAAGCCAAGGGAAGCCTTCAGGAAGGAAACCTTATTTGGGAACAGAGGTTTGAGCCTGATTAATTTCAGGATAATTCTAGATAGTCATCCCACACCATCTCCAGACGCCAAGTGGGATCTGAAGATGGAAAATGGATCGGGGCGGGTGATCTACGTAAGCACGAAGATGACAGGTAATCACCAAGGGAGATTCCTGTGTGGAAACAGGAAAGAACAAGCGGTAGAAACGGAGTACTTCCCTCGGAGGCCCTGCATTCTTCCGGCTACCTCCAGGTTCCCATCACACTCATCAGAACTCCATGCCCACGAGGAGGATGAGCTTGGAAGAGGCAGGTCAAGGATCGCCCTCCCACCCTGCCCAAGGGGTCCCTCTCAGAGTGGCCTTCCTGTGCGACTGCGACCGCGCGGCACCCGAAGGTCACGACGAAAAGCTCATCTCTGTACCTAAAATGCAGCAGGACCAACGACTCGGAGCGCGGGATGTATATTCACAATGCAGTCATTAACAGCCATTAATCCTGGGCCCTGTGCGTCAGTTTAGGATTTGAGAACACTCTTCAGAAACCAGTCACGGTAAGGAGGGTGGGGGTGGGGGGCGCGTCAGAGGCTCTCGGGTGGAGGCATAGTTTTCTCAGTCCTGGGCGCGCGGGGGACAAGCTTGGGGCTCTTCTAAATCGGCTCCCGTTCCCCAGCCAGATTTGCCTCTGTCAGCTCATCTCTAAAGATAATGTTGAAGGTGGGGGGCGGCACAATTTTAAAGATACAGCACCCCAGGACCCCTGAGCGTACAGTGAAACCGGCCAAGCTCGTACATCATCAGGACACACAGCTGGGCTTTGCAAAGGAAAAAAATCCTCCTACGCGCAGGCGCGCGCCGTCCCCCCGTCGTCCGCCCGGCCGCCACGCCCTTCGCCACGCCACGCCCCCAGCCCCGCCCTCCCCGCCCCCAGCCCTAGCCCCGCCCCGCCCTAGCCCCGCCCCCGCCCCGCACGCTGGTCTTCCGTGTCTTCCGCCCAGGCGGGCTTCTCCTCTCCCTGCGCTGCGCCGTCCCCGCCTGAGGCGTCGCGGTACCCGCCTCCGCGCTGCTCACAGACACCCCCCACCCCCGCCGCACCTACTCCAGCGCTCGGGCGCGGGCGGGAGGCGGGGCGCAGGGGCCGGGGGCGGTGTCGCCTCAGCCCGGGAGCTGCAGGCGGCGGCGGCGCCGGAGGTCCCCGAGATATGGCCGCCTCGGTGTTCTGCTGCCTGCGGTGCTGCAGAGATGGCGGGACGGGCCACATCCCTCTGAAAGAGATGCCGGCCGTGCAGCTGGACACGCAGCACATGGGTAAGGGCCCTCCCTTCCCCAGACCCAACGGCCCACCCTGGGTCGGGCGCGGCGCGTCGGGGGGCAGCCGGGGGCGTCTCGAGGAGCCCCGCACGCGGCCGGGCCCCGCCGGGCTCCTGGCGTCGTCCCCTGCCCCTCGCCCTGCGACGCTGCCAAAGACGCGGGTCGGCGTCACGGATCTCCTCCGGACTCCGACCGACCGCACCTCGGCCTGGTTCTGCTCAAGCAGCCCGGTCCGCCCCTGTCTCGGGGAGATACGGGCGTGTGGACCTTCCCGTTCCCACAGGAGTCTCCTCTGGGCCGCCGCCTCCCGAGACTCGTCAGACGTCCCCGGCGAGGGGCGCGGGGGCGACTCGGTTCTCCTCCCATCCCGCCGTCGAGCTTCAGTCAGATACGCACATGTTGAGAATCCTTAGCTGTCCTCGCGCCTTCTTCTGCCCGGACAGCTTTCTATTAGCCCGTCAATTATGGGTTGTTTGCTCTCACCTCCTAAAGTCAAGACAAGGCAAGTTGCAAAAGCCTAAAGTCACAGCTTAGCTCAGGACATGTCATTTCAACAAAAACCTCCCCTTGTGCGGCTCCTCCTGAGTCATGCTTAGAGGTGGTGTAATTTCACCTGGCTGGCTTCTTCCTAGCAGGTCAGGCTATTGCAGAAATACCGTGTTGCTTCTTCCCATGTATGGTTTTTCCTTTCAGTTTCAGACGAGCCTATAGCTTCTCTAACATTCTCCTCCTCCCCTCTATAGCCTCTCGCCACCTTATTATTTGTTTCTTAGATTTGTCCCATGTACTTCCATGCTTCTGGAGTGTGGTTCTAGGAGATGACATTTCCCACTGTAACTGTTTCAGAGTACTGTCTTTTTGCCGAATTATTCTCTTCTAAATATACGTTTGCACTTTTAGTTTTTCCCATCTCTTTCTGACTAAAGGACAGTGCATTGAAATAACAAAGGGAATTCGTAAATATTTATAGCAAAACCCTCTCCTGCCCAGATTCTTTATACTCTGAAAACACTCTGCTCATTATATTTTTCTATTTTTTCACATTTATTTAGCATGTACTAAATAACAAATGTGATAATTGTTTACTACTTTGTATGTGGGTTTTTACTTTTCATTCTTAGATCTCCCAAGTGTAATATAGAACACAAATACATAAATATGTATGTAGGTGTATGTATATCTCCTTGAATTATTTCTTATTCATCATCACTTAGATGTTTAAATTCTGTGATTTCCCTCAGGAAATGTTTCCATTTCATGTATTCATTCACTCAACTGATATTTATTGAGTGACTGTCAGATGGCAGGCGTTGTTTTATATGCTAGGAACACAGTAAAGGAAAACCACACATAGTTTCTGGAGGTAATGATCAGCTTTAGTTCTTTCTGTCTCTACTGCCAAACTCCTGAATTACTACAGTCTACTCTTTAAAGTGTTTGTTTTCTCTGGTCTCTTCTCCACAGAGAGCTGGTCACTGGTACTTGTTCCACTATGTTCTTCCTTTTTCCAAAGCTGCCCCGCATCTTTCAGTAGAGTAATATCATCCCCTGATTTTCTTCCTGCGTGGAAACATTTTCTTAACCTGTCTTCCAAAAACTTCAAATTCTTCAGTCACAGAAAAAGCCTGATTTTAGAAAACAAATGATAGGAGAGGCTTATCAAGTTAGGAATAGGTTTCAAGCATGAATTGATCTTAAGTTGAAATATGAGAAGCCCACTGAGTGAATATGCATGTATTTGGATATGTGAAAGGTTAATATGATTGCCTTTTTTTTTTTAAGTCTGTGCATTTCATATGAAAATAAGTGTTGTCTCTTTCCAAGTTGTCACTTATATTGGTAATGCTACATCATCTAAAGTGATTTGGAATTCTTCTTGGGATTTTCTGTGGTGTAGTTTTTATAAATATCTTCTATTTTACCACAACCTCCATATTTAATTGTGATTTGGATTTTTAGAAATATAGAACTTCCCTGGTGACTTGAGTGGTAAAGAATCTGCCTGCAGTGTGGGAGACTGGTGTTTGATATCTGGGTCAGGAAGATCCCCTGGAGAAGGGAATGACAGCCCACTCCCAATATTCTTGCCTGGAGAATCCTATGGACAGAGGAGCCTTGTGGGCTACAGTCTGTGGGGTTACAAAGAGTTGGACCGACTGAGTGACTAATACTTTTTAGAAATGAATGTCTTCCAAGGTAGCTTCCTTGAAAGGGATGTTATTCATTTAGAAATGTCTAATGCTTTTTAAAAAATACTCTTTGGCTATGTTTATATATTTTCTGACTGTACTCAAATTTGCCTTGACTTTCTAAACAATGTTGATAATAAAACCGTATAAATCACACAGAACCAAATATAGGATATCTTTGTACTTAAAAAAGAGAAATAGAATAGGGTTGAAATAATTCCCTAATGATTCACACTCGAATGTTCTCTGAATATATCCATCTTTATGTATAAAACATTTCAGTAACTGGCAGAATGCCTTGGAGATAAGAAATGATATTGAAGTAAGAGCATAATAGCACATTCAGATTTGGTTCTTTGGGTCCAATTCAGAGTTACATGTAAGAACCATAGAGTATTGCTGGGTTTAAAAAAATACCATGTATTTTCATAATTCTTGTAATGTTTTTTCACTTAGGGTGCTTTCAGTTACAAGCAGTAAAACCTACAATTCAAAAATTGTTGAAAAATGAAGGAAATTCATCGGTTTGTGTAAATTTAAAAAGTAAAACGCAGCACTAGCTTCAGAAAAGACTCAGTGCTGCCAAGGACTGGGCTCCTTTTCTCTCTTTCCCCCATCAGCTGTTGCTTATTCCTGAAGACTGGCGCCCATGACAACTTGCAGCCTCTCCCTGTACTGTTGGCTTCCTCATTCGAATCCAGCAAGAGCATCTTTATCCCCTCACTCTCTGACTGCAGAAGCCCTGAGACTGTCTCTGACGGCAGTGGCTTAGGTCACATGACCGGTTTTTACTCAGTCACTGTGGCCAAGACGTGTGGAGTGCGCTGATTGACTGAACCCAGGTCACAGCTGTGCCCCGAAGCCAGAGACTGAGTCAGCTTCCTTGGAGCTGTTTTGATCTCCAGAGAGAAGTTCGTTGGGAAAGAGAAAACAGATGCTACATGTCCACGACAAAGTACTTAGCAGAGCATATTCAATCATTTCCGTATCAGTTATTTGTCGAGCGTCTGCTGGATGCCAAGCACTCCGTGGTCTTTGCTATTAAGGAGGAGCTGGGCCCTGGTTGCTCTCCAGCAACTGCTGGAGATCTGTGAGGCAGCTAGATGTAAATTATGTATAAAGCCACTTTCCCAGAATTTGCAGTTTAGCATTTTGTAATTAGGAAAAAAAAAGGATGCTAATGAATTTTTAATAATCATATAATAGGATCTTGTGGGCTTCCCCGGTGGCTCAGTGGGTAAAGAATCTAATTACAATGCAGGAAACCCAGGACAAGCTGGTTCAATCCCTGGGTTGGGAAGATCCCCTAGAGGTGGAAATAGCCACCCATTCCATTATTATTGGCTGGAAAATTATATGGACAGAGGAACCTAATGGGCTACGGTCCCTGGGACTGAGCATGTACATAGTACAGTACAAAGGATCTTAGTTTTACCTTCTATAAGAGTGTCTTTAATCAGCCCATTTCGAATTGTGGTAAAGTCTTGAAAATTTGGTATTTCTCATATGTATTTGTCCCAAATAATTTTTTAAGGATGAATTCAACAGTGAATTGAGAGACTTGCCTGTTAGTACATTTGTTACTATTTTCTAGTTTTATTTTACCCCCTCTGGAAAGAGGAGTTCCCTACAGTTCTCATAGCCAGATCTGCTTGGTTTGTAAACTTATTAGCAGGAAAGTTACACTGACTGATTACAGATCTTGGGACTCTGTCACATGATAGTTATGGGATATTTCTTACAGATAAGCATTTTGTTAAATTTCTTCATGTTCTCTGATATGCTTTCCTAAAATCACTGTTTGGAAAAGAATTGGTATTGGAATCACATGATCAAGAGATTATTTTTCTTACTCTCATCTATCAAATGTTATTTGAACTAAACTAAGATTTTCCATGAGAATAAAATGCATTTAATGATGTTGAAACCTTGTTTACATCTTTTCAACGTGATTAACAGCAGCTATCTTACAGATATTTTTAAGATCCTAAAATTGGCATTTTTCCATGTCAGCTATTTCAAGAACATAGATGTATGTTCCTTTCCATGGTTCATTACTCTTCAGTGTTTACTTGACCAATCCACTTGCATAAGGCCTTGTACATACATTCATTCAGCTTTTACCAGGTTGTTTTGTTTGGATTGAACTGAAAATTGTACTAATTTCCCAACTTCTTTTAAGTGTTTATGCCTTTATTTAAATCAAGAGATTTATGAAGTCATCAAATTGATTCACTGGCTAAAATGGAAGAAAGTCTACTTCAGGGAGTTGCCTGGTGGCCTAGTGGTTAGGATTGTGGGCTTTCACTGAGGTAGACCCAGGGTTCAGGGACTGAGATCCCACAAGCCGCACAGCACAGCCAAAAACAAAAAGAAAGTCTACTTCTGCCTTAAAAGTGTTTAAAATATTCAGTATGTATATTAAAAAAATTCAGTATAATTCAAAATTACTGTTTATATGAAACTGTCTAATTAAACAAAATTTCTAGCCAAAAATTAATGTTAAATATTTAAATGTTCTCCCAGAAAAAAGTGAATTAAATATTTTAAATAATTTATCATTATTTCGTATTTCGAAGTATATATAGTTTCCCTATTTTTTGGAGACTAAGAGTTAAAAGTGAAATAGAAATTAACCTTGAGGGACTTCCTTAGTAGTCCAGGGGTTAGGAGCCCACCCTGCAATGCAGGGGACACAGGTTCCATCCCTGTTGAGGGAACTAAGATCCCACATGCTGTGGAGCAACTAAGCCCGTGGGCTGCAACTAGAGAGTCTGTGGGCTGCAGTGAAAGATCCCACGTGACTCAATGAAGATCCGTTGTGCCACAGCCAAGACTCAACACAGCCAAATAAGTAAACAATAAATCAGTAAATATTTTTTAAAAATTAATCTTGATTGTTGGGTAAGAGAATACAAAACTTTACACAGTGTCTGTATTTTATGTTTAGGAACTGACGTTGTCATTGTAAAAAATGGAAGACGAATATGTGGAACGGGAGGTTGTTTAGCCAGTGCACCTTTACATCAAAACAAAAGCTACTTCGAATTCAAAATCCAATCCACAGGTTGGTATAATGGTACTTGACTGTTAATACTCTGAATGTGAGGAGGAATCTTCAATATATGGAAAAGATTAATGAGGTAATTTAAAAAACCACTGAACTCTTACTTAAAGACCTTTTTCACTAACATCTTCTTGTGAGATCCTGGTTTCATTAGGTAATTTAGTTATATTAGGTTCAGTTTTCTCATCTGTAAAATGGATTACAGGAGCCGCCCTTCCCGCTTTATAGGAGCTGTATGTATGAAAGTGTTTTAACAACAGGATGTGCTGGTTCCGTTTAACACACAGACATTGTTACTAATATGGTTAATGATTAGCAGGAGCTAGGTGAACCATTTCATTTGGTCAAGTGTGTAAGGTGTAGACTCTTTCTGTTTTATCTTAGGATAAAATTAATCTTATGATCCTGAGTTTTTCTCTTAACTCTTGTTAAGATTCCCTGATTCAGTGTCTTCTGAAGCGATTGGCAGATTTAGAATTTTGGTAGAAGTCTAAAGTCTCTTTAAAATGTTTTGAATATGTACACCTGAAACTAACACAATACTGTAAATCAACTATGCTTCAATTAAAAATTAAAACAATTTTTTAAATTATGAAGTTTCTTGACTTGTATGGCAGTTCTGCATGAGTATTATAATAGTTATTATTAGTTAACTTGTGGCAGTTTTGAATATGGGGGAATTTTTTTTAGGCTTTATTAGAAAGAAACTTGTAGTAAAATATGGCATGAGTAATATAGGCACAGAACAGGGAAACTAGAGTGGAGTATATTAATTCTGCTCTTACATTAAAGACATAAAATATCCCTCTGGGGCTTGTTTTTTAAATTGTTTTAAATACTGATTTTCATTAAGTGTGTAAAATAAATATAAATCTGTCCTCCATTCCATTCTTTTGTAAGTTAACTCACTGGCTGCAAAATGTCTCTGGTTACCTTAATTTTCTCAAGTGTAACATACCTTTTCTCAAGATTAGTGAATATTTCCTTGAGCCTTAAATGTAATACAGATTTTTTTTGTGGATTTTCTCTAAAGGATGCTATCCTCAAAGATATTTCTAGAATAAGTGTATTGTTGGAGTTTGTAGCATTGATCCCTCAATGGAAGCTTCAGGCAGTGTGCCAAAGGGTGTCACAGTGCACAGTTCTTTAGGGGGAAGGGGACTTTGTAACCCTGTCTAGAACTGTTGTCACATGAAATTAGTATTATCCCCTACTGTCACTGTTGTCTCACCTCGGAGGATAAATTATACAATCAAATTGTTTAGGAAACCAAGACAGTGAAGTCCAGACATGCAGCTCTCTGATGGCCTGACTCAATCTGGGAAAATTGATTGACAACATGGTCTTCAAGCATTTTTTAGAATTTCCCCTGATTTTGATAAAAACTGAGAAGGAAACAGTTTGAGATATAATCAGGAGCCCTACGTATTCTGTTAGACTGATAAAGAAGAGGGCTGGTCTCTTCCACATACACCAAAAGGTTTTAAGTCAACCTCATGGACTTAAGGTATTGGATAAGAAAATGATTTTACATTTTATCATTAATTTTCTCCTCTCCATAGTATTGATCAGGTCATACATTATTGGTCACATATTACAGATGCAAAAACTAAAGAAGTAATTTCCTGCTTCTCAGAGGTGGTGCTTGAAATAGAACCCCAGGCTATAATTCAATGTGTGGCTTTTTAGTAATATTCTTGGGGAATAATAATAATAGTAATGACAACAGCTAGCATCTTTAAAAATACTTCCTCTGTGCTTTACTTATCTATTAAAAAAAAATACAGTGTTCCAATTGTTTTACTTGGATGATCTTGCTGTATCTTCTGATAAGTTTAAGAGGCGAGTACTGTTAGGCTTCATAGTTGACAGGTGAGGAAACAGAGAGAGGTTATGTAACTTGCCCAAGATGAAATAGCACACGCAGAATTTAAACCAGGCAGGACAACTCCAGGGCCCACTCTTATCTCTCAGGCTGTACTACATCTGCAGAGATGTAGTACATCATTTGCAAACTACTTTAAAAAAAATTTTTTTTAAGATTAACAAACAATAAATTAGTGATAATATGCCACTTTCTTTATAAACAATTTACACTCTCTTTTAAAACAACTCCTTTCATATTTGTATTCTTCAGATTTGGGGAGCATTTAAATTATTATATTTTTTAGGAATCTGGGGTATTGGCGTTGCAACTCAGAAAGTTAACTTGAATCAGATACCCCTTGGCCGAGATGTCCACAGTCTGGTGATGAGAAATGATGGAGCCCTATACCACAATAACGAGGAGAAAAACAGGCTGCCGGCAAACAGCCTTCCACAGGAGGGAGATGTGGTGGTGAGTTTCCTTGTGGACTTGTTTTCCACTGTGAATTATTCAATTTGAACTGCTTTTAGTATTTCTAGTTTTGCCTGGGAGTTTGTGGTCCAAATTCCAGAGCACCAGGATTGGATCTAATGAGGTAGTTCATTTTCCAAAGAGAGTTCTTGATGTAGATGCTGCTGTCATATTACTTAACTGCCTTCTTTCTAGAGCTGCACTGGCCAGGAAAATCACCATGAACCCTTATTTCTATTTAGGAGAGTTTATGACTGGTTGGCTGCTAGTTAACATCTCCTGCCACTCTCACATAAAAGAAACTTTGGCCCATAATTTTAAAAGAACACTGACCCTTCGGTTAGAAAAGATTAGGTATTTTTGCAGCTGGCGATCTCTTAGAGAAAATTTTGACATTTATTACTTGGTTTGTTACGAACTTCTGTTAAAGAATTACAGCATTTTTATCAGGAGTGTTGGTCCTTGTTAAACTTAACCTGGTTAAACTTCCTTCACTTTCAGAACTCTTTCAAGAACTGATTCAAAATCCTAAGGCTTGATTGTGGAAAAGTGTTTTTTTGGAAAGCAGGGGATAGAAGGAGTTACATATTATGAAGTCTTCTCAGTTTTTATTCCTAACTAGGTATATTCAAGTCTTTGCCAAAGCCAACCTGTTGAAAATATAATCCAGAGATCCCTTTCTGTCTTTTTCAGATACTTCTCACAGTGTTTTCCAAAAACCTTATACGTTGAATTTAGGCCATTAGCTGTTGAGAACAGAGTTCTTGGGTCTCCTTTAGCAAGAGTGTCCTTATATACAGAGTCTTGGGTTCCTGGCACTTGTACCAAGTTGAAAGGAATCTAAAGAATGAGAATTTCTAATAATTAGATAACAGACAAGGTAAATCCAGGTTAATGAATTAAAGAAGTATACACTATTTGGGAGAAGGTGAAAAATGACGAGGAAATGAAAGCTTTTGACTATGGTCTGATCTTCTCTTCAGTTTAAAAAAAATTGTGAAGAACAGTTTTTAAATAGGTAAATTATTGAAAGTGTTTTTTTCCCCAAATTAAGAAAACAAGGAAACCAAAGGCATAAACCATTTTTAAAACCTGCTTTTCCTCATTCTTCCTTTTAAATAGTTGATTCTGTGTTTATAGATCATTGCCAGATGCCCATAATGTGGAACACCCTATTCAGGGGGTTATTTCATGAAAGGAAATCTTGAAGTCAAGTTGATGCTGTCAACCTGCTTATACTAAAAAATGAAATTCAAACATAAAGGATAATCAGGGAAACTCCTTGGTGGTTAGGACTCCGTGCTTCCACTGCAGAGGGCACGGGTTCCATCCTTGGTCAGGGAACTAAGATCCCATGTACCGCGTGATGAGACCAAAAAAAGAAGAAGAAAGGATAATCAGTAACAGAAATTTTTCTTCGTTGATGTACTGAGCTTGTACTGTGTGTTATTCTTTCCTTCCTATCTCATTCCTTAAGATGACTGGTACTTCATATTGACAGATTTAAGAATGTCATTTTTAGTCTGTCAGCATTATTAAATTAGACTTTGAGTTTTTGTGCCCATTCTGATAAAAGGAGAGCTCAAAAAAGATGAAATATGAGCAGAATCCTGAAAAAGCATTATCCCACACTAAGAGCTGTATCTCCCTAGTCAAACACTTGCAAGCAAATTTCACCAAATTGCTGACAATAGCGTAGGAAAACTGGAATGAATTATAAGACAGTAAAAACATTCTCATATGTGCAGAATTTCAGTCATATACCATTCTCTGAGGAAAAATCACAAAAAATAAGCTTTCAACATCCAACCAAATGGTTATGTAATAACCGTACAGAGTCAGCAGGCCCTACTGCAGCACCAAGGAGGCACACCTGAAACAGCTTATGCTTATTTTTTCCTTTTGTATATAGTTCTGAAAAGTGCAGATTACATTTTAAAATTGCAGTTTTCAGTTTAATTTCAGAGAAGGTGAAAAAGGTCGTACTATTATTACCATTTTACGGACCAGAAGTTAAGTAATTTCTTATTCAGAGTGATCCCAGGATTACAGTCTAATTTCAGAGTCTGTTCACCAAACCTGCAAATAATTATTGATAAACACTTAGAACACATCAGGTTTTTAGTATCATTATGAGAGAATCAAACCTAGTATCTAGAACGGATAAAAGGGCAGATTAAGGGAATTTCCTGGCAGCCCAGTGGTTAGGACTCCGTGCTTCCACTGCAGGGGGTGCTGGTTTAGCCCTGATCAGAGAACTGAGGTCCTGCGGTATGGTGTCTCACAAACTCCCTCACGTCTCTCTTTGGTATTTTTGTTGTCTAGTTGCTAAGTTGTGTCTGACTCTTTGCGACCCAATGGACTGTAGCCTGCCAGGCTCTTCTGTCCATGGGATTTTCCAGGCAAGAATGCTGGAGCAGGTTGCAATCTCCTTCTCCAGGGGATCTTTGATACTGGGTATTGGGTATTGTCCCCTGGAGAAGGGAAAGGCTACCCACTCCAGTATTCTGGCCTGGAGAATTCCATGGACTGTATAGTCCATGAACTCACTCACTCACTCATTGGGTATTGATGCTCGAGGGTGGGGTTGAGAACTTGCAATAGGTTATGTTGCCACCAGGTGGGGAAGGTGCCCAGATCATAACCTGTTAGTCTGAACTGGTGGATTTCCAGTAATACTGTAAAGAGGGTTACATGCTGCTTTTTATGTAATCATGTTTTTAAAATGAAAACAGATTTATTTCTTCACTAAAAAGCAAATCCTGGCAATCACTTTATTATTATATTTAAATACATAAACTTAAATAAAGCAAAAGCAGTTTTGTTTATCTTTCTCAGTCTTTAGTCTAACCCTGGCTTTGCTAAGATTTGAAGAGCATCTTTTATAGCACTTAACATGTTGACTTCTCTAGGCCTTTGCTGTCTTAACTGGAAAGTGAAGGATTTAAGACTAGGTCATCTGTAAGGTTTTTTTCTACCTATAAAAGCTTTTAGGTTTATATAATTTATCCACAGTCAGGAATCCTTCAAGTGGTTGCTTCTTGATCTATGATGATTTTTCTATTGAAAGGTCTCTGCTGTCATTCTTCAAAGGAAAGCTCTCCGTCTTCAGCTAGTAAATACTGTACAGAGTTTTAAAGAGAGTTTTAAAAGTGTAAAAGTCCTTACAAGCTTTGAATTGTGTGGCAGTTAAGAATAAGTTCTCCAAAGCTATACTGCATCAGTTTAAATTCCAGCTCTGTCACTTCCTAACCGTGCAACCTTAAATAAGTTATTTAACCTCTCCGTGCTTTAGCTGCCTCATCTGTAAAATGGAGATAATAAAAATACCTAGGATTAAATGAGTAAATATGAAGTGTCTAGTGTTTGGTACATAATACAGGTTGTTTTCCAGAATGTCAATAATAATAATTTTAATTTTATACCATTAATAATATACAGAGTGATATATTTTTATTTTGCTGTCTTTTAAAAGTCTTTTGAGCTGCTGTTTTTCTGTTTTCCACTTGATACTAATTACCAGTTATATGCAGTTGTAAATAGCCACCTTACCTTAGTAATGCATTTCATGTATTTGAAACCAAGGTAAAGAGATAGAGAAATACATTATTGTCTGATCTCGGAAGCTAAGCAGGGTCGGGCCTGGTGAGTACTTGGATGGGAGAAATACATTATTTCTTTTTGAAAATAAATTGTATAAAGGCAGTTCACAACTGAAAACAGTGATAGGTAATAATCCCTAATGGTGAAAACTTCACTGTTTTCCCCCTTTGTTATCTAATTCTATATAAAGCAGTGTTTTCTATATGAGTACAAAAGGTCTCTCTATTTACAGTATATAGTACTTATATCATCTTAATATTCAAAATATAAAACCCAGATTATCTGAATAAAATACTAGGATTTAGTTTTACCCCTTGAATGTGAACTCAAGGGATTTTACCTTTCCCCTCCCCCGACATAATCACCACCACTATTTTTTTTTAGCTCAATTCAAATAGAAAAAAATCTGTTATGATCTTTTGCTTAGTTTTTTGTTTCCATGTTCCCCAGTTAGTGCTTTCTGACTGTTCAGGTTTTTATGGAGCATATATATTTTCCCTCTTTTTAATATTTACTTTACTTTCTAGGGTATTACATATGACCATGTAGAATTAAATGTATATTTGAATGGAAAAAACATGCATTGTCCAGCATCAGGTATACGAGGGACAGTGTATCCAGTTGTTTATGGTAAGTGAAAATATTTCTAAATATTATTAAATGTTAACTTTTGCTTGGCATTTTCATTAACTTTGTAACTCATTCAGAAGGCTTTACAAATTAATAAGAACCTTTGTATATGGAGTATACTCAGTAGGTTATCACAATCCCTCTTTGCAGGACTAAGGAAAGTTTTTATTTCCTTTGTATTTAAAAAATAAACTTGCTAAATACAATGATTATTCTTAAATATGCAATAGCCCTATTCCGTTTTAGATCATATAGTCTTCTATTCCATAAAGTTTTAAAAACTTTACGGAATTTACAAAAAGGTATTCTTGCCAGTTGTTAGAAAGGGTTAGATGAACAGAAAATGTAATTGTAAAGAATATTTTGAAAGTAGGGATGGGAATTCCATGTAGATTGAACATTGGTTACCTTTACAAAATCACCTAAATGTTAAAACTCTTCTGAGAAAAATTAAGACTTAGAATGGTTTCGTATTGTTTGGTTTGCTTTTGATAGCCGTGTATGTATAAGTATAGTTTCTGTACAAGTATATCTCCAAGAACTGGGTTACTTAGAGATGACTGTACCCCTCAGTTACTTTTATTTTATTACAGAAAATTCCAAATGTGTAGAAGTAACCAGAATAGAACAATGAACCCTCATGTACCTGTTACTTAAGTTCAGACAGTTGTCAGCTAATAGCCAGACAGGTTTCATCTCCTCCCTACAGTCCTCTGTTCTTTACCTCCCCTCCTTATATTGTTTTGAGGAAAATGCCAGACATTTTACCATTTTATTCTAAAATAGTTGACTCACTGGAAAAGACTCTGATGCTGGGAAGGATTGGGGGCGGGAGGAGAAGGGGATGACAGAGAATGAGATGGCTGGATGGCATCACCAACTCTATGGACATGAGTTTGAGTGACTCCGGGAGTTGGTGATGGACAGGGAGGCCTGGCTTGCTGTGATTCATGGGGTCGCAGAGTCGGACACGACTGAGCGACTGAACTGAACTGAAAAAATAAGGTGTCTCTCTTTATAGGAAACATACATAAGTACAGTGCCTTTATCACTCTCTTCTTCATTTTTTATGTTATCAACTTGAAATCAACAAGTGTATGATTTTTCTGCCTGTGGTATTAGTGGATCGCAAAACATTTTCTCATTTAATTACTTTAAATAATTAAGGATTTGAGCCATAGCAAAAACTAATTTTAACTTTTTTATAGTAACTTACCAGAAAAGTAACAGACTTTGTTCAGGATGGCAGAAAAGTATACAGTAGCCAATATAAATATTTAATAATTTGATATAACAACCAAAGCCTGTGCTTTACTTTAAAGTTTTAATTTATCTTCTTTTTCCCTAAATACTACTTTTCAGTGCTTCTACCTTCTTTGTCTTTGCATATCTTTGCATGAAAGGTGTATTTTAAAACTTGATATAAGTTAGTTTGCTTGCAGTATTTGGTAACCCTAAAAGTAATGTCTTTATTTATTTAAATAAATGGAAATGTAGCTTAATATTTGAAATCGTTTAGTCTGAGAAATGAAATAAATATCAGTAAAATTTTAGACTGCGTTACACAAATGAAGATAGCAAATGAGATTTTTATTCTAAATTGTTACTTTGATTTGTCATTATTTTTAATGCAGTGAAGTTTATGTAGTAATATATTTTATAAATTGAAATTGATAAATCAGTCCAATTAAATCAAATATTTGAATAGCCAGATACTATCAAAGATAAAAATAAAATTCAAATTGCCTTACCTTTGCCTTCTTTTCTCCCCAATCCTAATTCTTCCCAGTTGTTCATACTGTCAGTCCTTATATTCAACCTGTGGAGAGACAAAACTGAGTAACAGTGAAGAAAAGTGTTGTTCACAGTTAGGACTTCCAGCTGCATCTAAGTTCTCTGTGTTTTTTACATCTCTACACCTTCCATATTTTCGTCATTCTTGAATTTCCTATTCATTCTCTGTAGATCCATCTTCCACTTTATAGAGAAACACTCCATCATGGTGAACTCCAGCTTCCCTCCCCCACCCCCTAAAGGTTTTCTCTTCCAATCTTGTCTCCTTCCTACCCCATCTTAGAGGAACTGGTGCCCTTCATGTTCAAAAAACTCAGTCTAGATATCAAACTTCCCAATTCTGGGACTTTATTGTCGGTTATTTCATCTGTATCTCATGTCATCAACCTCGTTCTTCAATGCCTGTAAACATTCTAAATCATTCTTATTCCAAAATACCCTCCCTTAAACTTGGACACCTCACCAGGCCTGGGTTTACCCTTCTCTATATGACTGCATTTCCTATAAAATAGCTTTCGTCTCTGTTTGTATTATATCTTCAACTACTGTGGCTGCATTTACCACCACTTCACTGAAACCACCTCTGTTAAAAATCACTAGTGATTTCATGGATGTCACTTCCAGTGCTTAACTTTTTTCCTGCATTGATAATGAAATATAAACTAGTAATGTGCATTAAACATATATATGCAACTTAACAAATAGCTGTAAAGTGAAACCCACATCATCACTATAGTCAAGATAATGAACATATTCTTCACCCCTAAGTTTCCTCCTGCCCCCTTGCCATGCATTCTGCTCACCTCTCCCCACCCCACCCCCCCTTGTAGCCACGATCTGCTTTCTGTCACTATAGATTATCTTATGTTTTTAGAGTACTGTATAAATAAAATCATACAATTTGTATTTTTTTAATCTGGCTTCTTTTACTCAGTGTAATTAAGACTCATCCATGTTGTAACATGTATCAAGAATTCATTCATTTTTATTACCAAGTAGTATAGTTCATTGTGTGGATATATCACAATTGATTTTTCCCTTCACCTGTTGTTGGATATTTAGGTTGTTTCCAGTTTTTGGCCATTACAAATAAAGCTGCTGTGTACATTCATGTATAAGTCTTTATGTGGATATATGCATTCATTTCTCTTGGATAAATACTGTTAAAAAAAAAAAACCAGAAAAACATGGAGCAGCTGAATAAGGTCTGCGGGCTGATTAACAGCATTGCATCAGTGTTAGTTTCCTGGTTTGGACATTGTACTGTAGTTGTGCGAGATGTTACCACTGGGGGAAGCTGGATGAAGATTACCCAGGACTTTCTGTATTGCTTTTGCTACTTTTTGTGAATCTATCCTTTTTTAATAAAATATTTTTTAAAGAGTAATTTATCTTAATGTGTAAAATTGAGAAAATACAGGTAGGTAAATAAGGAAAAATTCAAATTACCTGTATTTACATCATCTATAAATAATCATAATAATATTTTGATGTATTTCCGTTCAGTGTTCTTGACAGATTTGATTCTTCACTGTGTGGCTGTTTTTACCCAATAGGATCATGTTTTGTAACCTGGATAGCAGATGTGTTTCTTCTTCTTGCATGTTAATTTCATGGCATTATGGAAACAGTTTATAAGTATGTACTCATTCAATTTAAGGTGTTTGCTTCTAATTTATTTTCTTTCTTTTTCTGTCTCTAGTTGATGACAGTGCAATTTTGGATTGCCAGTTCAGTGAATTTTATCATACTCCTCCACCTGGTTTTGAAAAGATATTATTTGAACAGCAGATCTTCTGAATGTATTTGTTTTTGAAACTTGTATTTCTGCACTGTTAAAAGTGTTTACCATTTAATAAAGCTTTATCTGACATATAGATGAAAATATATTCTTAAAAATATGCTTGTTAATATTGTCTAAGGAACCAGTGTATACACTATACCACCCTGAAGTTGTGATTTAAAATACTTAGGTTTTGTGATATGAAATCAGCATTTGGGGTGGTTTATTTAACTCTTATTTAAATAAATATAACTGTGGGTTTAATTAACAGTATTAAATGGAAATATGTATATAGATATTTAAAAGGGAGTCTTTCTTAATGTAAAATATTTGTATTGATAGAGACAGAGTTGTGGGGTTTTTGGTCATTCTGATGTTTAGACTTCATTAACTGTTTAAAGTCTGCAGTCCAATAATTTTGTGTCTCAGTGTCTTTTTTATATAGAGTATAACAGAGTGACAAATTTATATTATTGGCAACTTCCGTTTTGGCAATTTATTTACTGTAAAATGTACCACTTTAAAAATGTTAATTGCTTGTTTGGTTTGTATGCCATTTTTTTTTAAATTTTCCTTGTGAAAGGAGATAAATGTGGAGCATTTTGTTGAAGACCATCATGCTGTGTTACTTCAACACCTGAGTGAGTGGTGGTTGACTGGCGGCATAGTGTATGCAGCAGACATTCAGAATAGTATGTTGCCTTCCGTTTAAATGGAAATGAGATTATCCTTTAAGGATTTAAATTTAAATGATAATAAAATAATAGTAATTAAGGACTATTCAGTACTATATTAAATACATGTTCTTCCTGTTTTGTTTAATTATACTGTAAATTCACTTTGCTCTTGATTATTTCAGAAGTTTAGAAATAAGTGAGTCCTCTCCATGACCCTGACTGAGCCTTTGCTTAGTTTTCAGAAAGAATTGCTATCCTTTAAATAATACCCTACAAAGCTGAACAAATCACTGTCCATATCTTGGGGACAGTCTCCTTTCCAGATAGGCCAGGCTAAGGATGCATGCATTTCACTCATTTATCAACATGGAGCAGTATGTTGTACCAGAAAAACATGGCTTAAGAATCAAAGGAGATCTGAATTGTAGTTTTGCCACCTGATCCCATTATCTCTTCAGGCAATTTCCTCAGTTTCTCTGGATGCAGGTTCCCCATTTATAAAAGGGATAGTCACACCTTATTGGTAAGATTCTATAACTGATTAATATTACATATGCAAAACACCCTCATCATTATCCACACATAATGAATGCAGCGTCTTTGTTGACTGCGCTCAGTGGTTTTCATATTGCGGCCCTTAGACCAGCAGCATCAGCCTTACTTGACAACTTGTTGGACGTGGACACTCAGGCCCCACCCCAAACCCATGGAATCAGAAACTGCTGGGGACGCACCCAGGAATCTGTTGGAACAAACCCTTGAGGTGATTCTGATCCACGCTAAAGATTGAGAACCACTGCTCAGGAAAGAATTCTTTGAGAATGATTGCCTACTATAAATTTTCTAAGGATTTAAGATTATTGTCAACACATAGATAAGAGAGTCCTGCACAATATTTATTTATTGTTTATTTGATAGCTAGAAATATAACAATTTTTAAAACATAGATTTGAGTAACATATTTACATAAATCCCAGATATAACTCTGTAGATACAAAGAATTGAACTAACTTTATTATTTATGTATTTTTGCCTTTCTGACCTTGTAATTTTAATTAGTAAAGAACATGGTAATTTCAGAAGGAGATTTAATATAACTAGTGCTCGCGTTCTTTATAATGCAGGTAACTTTATAAGGTAGGTGACTACCTCCAAATTATTTTTTTAAGAGCTAACCTTTTTTTTTTTAATAATCATGTTCTTTTCTCAAGACTATCTTTGCTACCTCTAATCATAGTGAATAGGTACAGAATTGGTATATGAGTTATGTCCATGACAACAGTTTGATGAAATCTAGGTGTGCTTTTAAACTCTAGCTATCTAATTTCTCCTAGGAAAATTACCTATAACCTCAGTCTTACCTTGAGAAAAACATCAGATTCATAAAGGGGCATCCTACAAAATACTTGAGCAGTACTCTGTACTTGTCATGGTCATGAAAAACAGGGAAAATTTGAGACATTCACACCCCAGGGAGCCTAAGGAAACATAACAAGTCAGTGTAATGTGCAAACCAGGAACAGAAAAGGATATTAGGTAAAAACTAAGGAAATCTAAATACATCATGGACTTTAGTTAATAATGTATCAATATGTTTATTACTTGTAACAGATGAACCATAAAAATGTAAGATGTTATTAACAGAAATTGGAAGAGGGGACATATGGGAACTCTGTACTACTGTCTCAATTTTTCTGTGAATCAAAACTGTTCCAAAAAATAAAGTCTATTTAAAAACCTACATTCAGCTAGAAGAAAATTAAAGGCTTTCTTGAAGACAATAGAACATTAGTATGGTATATACTTATAAGTATTCAGTGATCGCTAAATATAGACATAGATGGGACATAAAACATCCTTGTATTTTAACACACAAAAACCTGCATTTGTTCCTGGCTGAAGAGACTGTCCATTGTCTTGATTCTGTTTTTCACAGAAATCCACTTCTTCACACTGATGTAACTTTTTATACTCACATTGAAAATTAGTCAGTGATTTATTATCCATATTATTTCAGTGATTTAAACATTGCAAGGGACTTGCAATGGCAGATATGTGAAACAATGAAAATCTCATAATAATAAGTTTATTAAACACCAGAAAAAGATACTGGCTTTTAACTGCTGTCAGCTCACCGGTTAAGATTATTTGAATATATTTTCCACTTGATTACAAGCTATTATCATTTAAGAATAATACAAAATATAAGGCTTTTAAAAATCATTAACAAAAACAGAAACATGTATGATAGTGTTGCTCACATCTTTTTCTTTTAACTGCATGTTTACTTCTTAATGTAATTCTAGCTATGGACCAGCAAAAGCATAGCTGAAAATGTGAGTTAAATCTTAGACTATTCTTGATAAGCTACATTAAATCAATAATTTCTTTTGATAATGTAAAAACACTAGATACTGTGAGAAGAAAATTTATAATTAAAACTATGGGAACTTTCCTGTACATAGTACTCAGTGAAAGTCGCTCAGTCATGTCCGACTCTTTGCAACCCCGCAGACTATACAGTCCATGGAATTTTCCAGGCCAGGCTACTGGAGTGGATAGCCTTTCCCTTCTCCAGGGGATCTTACCAACCCAGGGATTGAACCTAGGTCTCCCGCATTGCGGGCGGATTCTTTACCAGCTGAGCCATAAGGGAGGCATAGTACTCATAAGTGGAATGTAATTAACTGCCACTTAAATTAATTTGCATTATTTATGCAATCTGATAGAGAAATACTTTGGAGCTAAATGGGCTGTTCTCATGAATGAATGGAAATATAGAATCAATCAATTGTCATCCAATAGGATATGAATGTCCTTCAACTTGTTCTTTTAAAATAACCAGGACCAAATTATTGAAATAATCAGTATAAACACAGCAATGTTAGATACAATTAGCAATATAGATGAATCACATACCATCCAAGACTGCTATAGAAATTTGAAGGAAAAACTGTCCCAGTATTGGCTGAAATGCATAATCTCTAAATCCATAGGAATCATTACAATGTAGTCATTCAAAAATTGAATCATTTATGTGTTGTGTTTCATAAATACTCAAATGCAATATTCTGTGCCCTCAAGCAACTCGGCTAATTGTAATTCATAAGTATGGCTCTACAATACCCAAGATATATTAGTAAAATTTTTCCCATAGAGCCATACTTAGGAATGAATCATTTCTTACATTTATGAATGAATTACAACTGTATGTATAATATGATCCACAGTCCAATAGGAGGGACCTCGCTCTTTCACTGCTGGAGCCTGGGGTTCAATCCTATCAGGGAACAAAAATACATTCCTCAAGTGTGGCATGGCCAAAAAACAAAACCCCAAAGGCTTATGCATAGGAAAAAATATATACTATACACCAAAATGGGAATAAGATTACAGGGAACTAAGTCATTGCAAATTTATCTGATTTTTTTTTTTTTACAATTAACATACTATTTGGGAAAAAATAATTTTAAATAAGAGAAAAGTGACTCTGGAGGAAGCTCTGTGCACTAGCGAACGGGATTTTACATTCACACTGAAAAAATCTAAAAGGCTGCAGTAAAATCACAGCTCAAGTACAGGATATAATGTGTTTCGTGACAATTCATCTTAAAAGATTCAGAAATTTTAGTTGATGCCATGCCTGGCAACACAATAGACCGGGTCCCCAGGCCCATGGAAATAAGTGAGAGGGGAGCCACACGTGGAGCAGACCAGTTCCAGCAGACACTGCACTTGAAATCAAGGACAGGGATAAGCCAGTGAAGGCCACCGGCCTGCTGAGCAGCTGCTTAATTAATCCATGCATCCATGAATGAATGGTCATTGAGGATGTTGGAAGACTATATTTAATCCGCTGAGCTATTGAAAGCAGAATGACTTGTGAAATACTAGTCATTTGAAGGAGACTAGAAATAAAGCCCCCCAAAATCTACAGTCACGTGTGTGATTCTCACACATGTATTTCAGCAAAGACAATCATAGATGTATTTCAGATATCTGATGGTTCATCTCTAAATAATGGGTAGATTGTTTTCTATTGTCCTGCAGGCAGAGTTATTAGAAGGTACAGGGAAGCAGATTTCCGTTTAAGATGGAAAAGAACTTGCCTATTTAGTTCACTACTGAAACTGCTGCCTTGCAAAGAAATGAACTTCTGGTCCCTGGAATTGTTTTAACTGGTGTTTTTAAAATGTAAGTTTTGTCTTTATTTAGGTATGGTGAGCAGGGGACTACTGCCATTGAAAAAAGATAGTTTGTTACAGTTCCAAAGAGGAGAGGGCACGCCATGCCACACAGGGACCCACAGGTAAGCATTGGAGTTGGTCAGGAGGCAGAAGGAGCATGGGAAGGTGTAGGCATCAGCCCTCGTGGTTCCCATGGGCAAGGCAGGGTAAGCACGCTCAGGATTGTGTGCTGTGTATGCTCAGTCGCTCAGTCATGTCCAACTCTGTGCAACCCCATGGACTGGGGCCTTCCAGGCTTCTCTGTCCATGGGATTCTCCAGGCAAGAGTACTGGAGTGAGTTGCCATTTCCTTCTCCAGAGAATGTTCCCGACCCAGGGATCGAACCTGCATCTCGATTTCAGCAGGCTCTAGGGTATAGAGGCTGTCCCAGCTGTCTGGTACCTGGCCCTGGAGTGAGTAGGACAAGGGAATATTGATTGACATGAATGTAAGAACTCCTTGGGAAAGTGGGGGCTCTGGATTGGTTGGTTTGCAAATGAAAGGCAGGCTTCTGGGGTGAGTTGTTTGCTGTCTCTAGGAATTAACTAACCCTGGGTGAAGCAGTCCCTCCTCTGACAGTAAGGCTCTCAGGAATACAGAAATAAGAAAATATAATTAATACGGAGGCTAGAGGACTACCCCAGAGACCTCATAAATATGGCTCCTCCTGGGTTAGAGACCAAACTAGATGCTTTCTAGAACTCTGTGATTCCGATTCACTCAGACTATTGCTGAGTCTCCAGACAAGTTAAACTGAAAGCAAGAAAACAGGAGATGTGGAATCTCCAGGGATTATGTAAGGCTTCATCACATTAAAATTTGTGTTAATTCTGGAAAGCGGTGCTGCTGTGTGCTCAGTTGCTCGGTTGTGTCCGACTCTTTGTGACCCCCGTGGACTATAACCCTCCTCTCCCCTGTGCCCATGGGATTCTCCAGGCAAGAATACTGGAGTGGGTTGCCATTTCCTACTCCAGGAGATCTTACTGACCCAGAGATCAAACCCGCATCTCCTGTGTCTCCTGCGTTGGCAGGCAGGTTTTTTACCACTGAGCCACCTGGGAAGCCCACCCGTCACAGTAGAGGCATCCTATTTGTCTTGGATGATTAAGTGCTTCCACTGCCTCTGCCACACTGAGATCCAGTATCCTCATTAGAATCTGAGAGACTATATCAGTGGTGGTATTTTTTACCTGACTTTCCAAGGGGAGCAGCCACAGAGCTCTCCTTTGAGAGAGCTGGCAGGGGCTCCACTCATGAAAGCATTCACTCTATGCTTTCGCGAAGCAGATGCACTCTGGGCCTGGTCATGGAGCGGGACTGAACAACAATGTGATGAGAACAGTGAAGAAATATTTTGTACCATCTTCTGGGCTCTGTTCACAGTTGAATAACTTTTCCCTAATATTATGGGCTGTTTAGATGTTGTAGACTTTTTAGAGCATGACAGAAGATTACAGAAAGATATTAGGATATTTCTTGAATCAAAGCCTCAGGACAGCCAGAAACCAGAAAGGTTTCTGGATTCTTCAGCAGCCTTCATCCATGACTCTTCTTTTTAAGATTCTGCCATCATTATGCCATGTTTCCCATCCTCAGTCTTGGGTCTCCCCGTTAACATTCTAGAAAAAGAAGCCAGTTTCTCTTCTGTTTTATTAATTTTCCTGGAGCCTCTACTGACCAAAGCCAAATTCAGTTTCAATTCAGTTTCAGATTCAAAGGCATGCTTTTAACTGGCCTGCTTAGCAAGTACTTTGAAGAGCAAAGAACTTTCACATCAGTTTCCACAAATGCATCCAACATCATGCATTAAGCTGGAAACAGTGCTTGGGGAAGTACCCAGTGGTATGTATAAACCTGAACAGGCTGTACTCACAAGGAAAAATATGTGATTTATCTAAGCATAGTAAATACTTCAGAGTTTAGATTTCAGAAAAGGAATGTCTCATGTAAACAGTAGCAGTGGCTATCCCTATAGCAAAATTTCTAAGCATGAGAATACGTCAGATCTTTCTTAAGAACATTTGCTCAGTCATAGAAGAGGGAAGAAATTTGAAAAACATATTGCCCTCTCTTTTCTCATGTCCTTTTCTTTACCATAAAATTACTTTGCACTGAATTTCAAGACCAAGGCCATATCATTAAAGCTGTCAAATTTTGCAAATTCATACCATGACAGTTTGGTGTTCCTCTACTGGCAGACTTCTCTCTGGCCAGGGATGGAACTCAGGAACCCTGCACTGGCAGTCTTAGCTACTGGACCACCACGGAAGTCCCAGCCACGCCTTTAAAGGAAAAATGTAAATTCTTTCATGCAGTCAGGTGAAACAATTGTGCTCTGTTCACTCTGTCTTCACTTTTGCCTACAGAATGTGGGGTCCTTGAAGTGCCTGGCATATATCGTTTTTAAACCAGCTCCGTCATTTCAAAAGCAGATGGTAGGAATATTTGCCGAGAAGAACATACCTGAAAATTACGTTTTGATCCATGGGCAGTGAAGATTCCATTTGCCTGTTCTCTTCCACTTGGATTTTGGGCCTTATCCCTGTTGTACCCCCGATTAATACTTATTTTCTCAGGGTTGTGGTTTCATGGTTTTTGGATGTCACTTCTTCCCAAGTGACTTGCTATCCCTGCAACTCTAAGAGGATCCCAGCAACTTATGCCCTTCCTTTTTTTCCTTTTCCCATCTACTAATTGACTTGGACAGTAAAGAATCTGCCTGTAATGCAGGAGACCTAGATTCGATCCCTTGGTCCCGAAGGTTCCCTGGAGAAGGAAACAGCAACCCACTCCAGTATTCCTGCCTAGAGAATTTCATAGAGGAGCCTGGTGGGCTACAGTCCTTGGAATTGCAAAGAGTCGGACATGACTGAATAACTGTGACTTGAGTTGACTGCGCTTGAACTCATGGGTCTTTCAGTCCCTGGATTCCTGTGTTTCCATCAGCAGAGCTTCCAACCAAATTGGCACACTAACTCCTAAGCAAGCCGACTCACATACTAGTCATAGAGTTAACTTGGAAATACTGTTCTAACTTCCAGACCTTTGTGAAAATCAAAGTGAGTGAGACACTCCTGTAGATAAACCGTCTATTTTGATTAGTATTTTGCTGGTATAGCATTTAGCATTCATTTACCTACATCCTTTGCATTTTCCTTATGCTTTAGGTTCATCTCTTATTAACAGCACATACTTGGATTTTTTTAAAAATCCAATGGTCAGTCTTTTTCTTAAACTGATTAATTTAGTCCATGTATATTTGCTGTAATTATTTATATATTTGGACCTGTTTCTGTGATCTTAGTATTTTATTTCAGTCTGACTCACTTTTTCTATACTTCCTGTTAACCCTTTCTTTAATAAGTATATATTCCCCCCGCCCCCGCCCCGGTGACTCAGATAGTAGAGAATCTGCTTGCCATGCAGGAGACCCAGGATCCATCTCTGGGTCAGGAAGATTCCCTGGAGAAGGGAATGGCAACCCACTCCAGAATTCTTGCCTAGAGAATCCCATGGACAGAGGATCCTGGTGGGCTACAGTCCATGGGACTGCAAAGAGTTGGACACAACTGAGCGACTAACACTTTCATACCCCTAATAAGAGCAAGGCTTTACTATACACTCATATCTCTTCATCTCTAACCCCAGACCTACATTACATTATTCTGTGTGTGCATGCTAATTTGCTTCAGTCGTGTTGGACTCTTGTGACCTCATGGACTGTAGCCCACCAGGCTCCTCTGTCCATGGGATTTCCCAGGCAAGAATATTGGAGTGAGTGGCCATTTCCTTCTCCAGGGGATCTTCCCCACCCCAGAGACCAAACTCGTGTCTCCTGCAGGTTGGCAGGAGGGTTCTTTACCACTCTCACCACCTGGGAAACCTACATAGTGTTATTGCCTACATTTTAATGCCAGTTTATGGGAAATATATCGGAGAAGGCAATGGCACCCCACTCAGTACTCTTGTCTGGAAAATCCCATGGACAGAGGAGCCTGGAAGGCTGCAGTCCATGGGGTTGCTGAGGGTCGGACACGACTGAGCAACTTCACTTTCACTTTTCACTTTCACTTTTCACTTTCATGCATTGGAGAAGGAAATGGCAACCCACTCCAGTGTTCTTGCCTGGGACTCCCAGGGACAGGGGAGCTTGGTGGGCTGCCATCTATGGGGTCGCACAGAGTCGGACACGACTTAAGTGACTTAGCAGCAGCATGGGAAATATATATTCTTTTTTTCCTTAGTCATAGCTATTATTTTAAGTCAAACAAATTTTACCAGTATCTCTTGCAGCACCTACAAATTTTCTCCCCACTTATTTTAAGCTCTTTGTCCAAAACAGTTTCCAGTGTAGTCTTTGTGTGATAAATTTTCTGAGGACTTCAATGCCTGAGAATATTTTTTAATCATGCACTGCTTTTGGTGGCAGATTGGAGAAAGGAAAGAGGCTGGTTCTAATTTCTGTCCCCTCAATATTTTGAAAATACCACTCCACTATTTTTTCTCTCTCTCTCTTTTTTTTTTTTTTGGCATATGGGATTTTTCCCTGACCAGGGACTGAAACCATGCCCCCTCCAGTGGAAGCTCAGAGTCCTCACCACTAGACTGCCAGGGAATTCCCTCCACTATTTTCTTGAATCAGTTGTTGCTATTGAAAAATCTGATGCCATCTGACTTCTCTTTTTGCGATCTTCTCTTTCCCTCTGCAGTACTTTAGAATTTTCTCTGCTTCTTTGAAATTCTTAATTTTACTGTAAAATATCCTGGTGTGGATTTTTTTCATTATTTCTCCTCTATAACTCTTTCATCATTTATAAGTTACAGAAAATTATCTCAATTTCTCCTCGAATACTTCTTCCTCTTCATTTTATTTTTCCTTTCTTTCTAGGACTCTTTATCAGTCACATGATAGTATTCAAAACTTCTACTTCTATCTTCCAAATAACCTAGCTTTTAAAAAATATTTTATATCTCTTTGTAAAATAAAGTAAAAATATTTTATATCTTTTTCCTCCTTCCTTCTGGAAGACTTCCTTCACTGGTCTTCCAAGTTGCTAATTTGTTCTGCAGCCCTATCCATTCTGTTATTCATCTACCTGATGTGTTCTTTTCAACTATTATTGATACATTTTTCACATCTAAGATTTCTTGTTTGTTTTCTTGTTTTTGTTTATACTGCCATATATTCTTATTCTTTTATCTCTTTTGAAGGACAGTTTTGCTGGATATGGCTTCCCCAGTGGCTCAGATGGTAGAGAATCTGCCTGCGATGCAAGAGACCCAGGTTCGATCCCTGGGTGGGGAAGATCCCCTGGAGAATGAAATGAAAACCCACTCCAGTATTCTTGCCTGGAGAATTCCATGGACAGAGAGGCCTGGTGGGCTACAGACCATGGGGTTCCAAAGAGTCAGACATGATTGATAGACTAATACTGCAACTACTACTAATCCAATATGACTAGTGTTTTTAAAAAAGAGGAAATTGGGGAACAGACATGCATACCGAGAGTGAAGATAGCCATCTACAAGCCAAAGAGAAAGGCCTGGAAAAGATCCCTCCCTCAGGGCCCTCTCAGGAAGAACCAACTCCATCTTATTTCAGACTTCTATCCTCCAGAATTGAGATGAGAAATTTCTTTGTTTAAACCACCCAGTCTGGGGTTTTTTGTTATAGGAGTCTTAACAAATGGGCTTTTCTGGTGGCTCAGTGGTAAAGAATCCACCTGCCAATGCAGGAGACACGTTTGATCCCTGGGAAGATCCCCTGGAGGAGGAAATGGCAACCCACTTCAGTATTCTTGTCTGGGGAGTTCCATGGACAGAGAAGCCTACTAGGCTACTGTCCACGGTTTCACAAAGAGTTGGACATGACTGAGCGACTCAACAACAACAAGCAGATTAACACAAATCTCAACTTTGGCATGTTTCAGCTGTGCAAATACCTTCTTTTAGGGTGCTTCAGTTACCTCACCAGAAAAACAGAGGATAAACCTCCCCTCACAGGGCTGCTGAGAAGTTTAAACAAGATAAGGTTAAGTGAAGAGCACCCAGCTCCCACACTGGAACAGAGTGAATGCTCAGTAAATACTACTTGAGTCTTTCCTACTTGAACAAACCAAGTATTTCTTTCAGTTTACCCGACTGTGGTCAGCTCAGCAGCCTGGGGTGCAGCCTGGTACCGTCGACAGAAGCCACTCGAAGCCCTAGGTAAACACAGAGAAAGGATTTGACAGCTTTGGGCGGCCCCTCTTCAGCCTGTGCCTTTGGCCAGGGGTGCCCCTAAGGTTCCGGAGAAGGCAATGGCAAGCCGCTCCAGTACTATTGCCTAGAAAATTCCATGGATGGAGGAGCCTGGTAGGCTGCAGTCCATGGGGTCGCTAGGGGTCGGACACGACTGAGCGACTTCACTTTCACTTTTCACTTTCACACATTGGAGAAGGAAATGGCAACCCACTCCAGTGTTCTTGCCTGGAGAATCCCAGGGACGGGGGAGCCTGGTGGGCTTCCGTCTATGGGGTCACACAGAGTCGGACACGACTGAAGTGACTTAGCAGCAGCAGCAGCAGCCCCTAAGGTTTCTATTCCGCCCTGTGTAGGAAGAAACCTGTGTTCCGGAGGACGGCCTCTAGGGGGCGCGCTGTCTTCAGAGCTCGAGCCTGGACTCGCCCCTCGAGTGGAGGCAAGGCGGCTCTAAGGCCTCGCGGAGGGCGCGCCCCCAGCTGGCCCCCTTCCTCCCCACGCAGTTTGCTCGCAGTAACTCCGGGAACCGGAAACCCCTCACTTTCCAGCCCTTCAATGAGCGCGCACTGATGCCCAGTGTGCCATATCACTTACTCTGGACAAACCTTTCTCACAACTAAGTTAAGGCTCAGAGAGGTTAAGTAACTGGCCGAAAGTCACACAGCCAGCGGACTAGAACCCATCTCTTCCCGACTTCAAAAGCAGCAAAACATCTCTGTGGTCCAAGAAGCGCCAAGTGTTCAGTTCTCCAAAGGGAGCCAGGTGACTTGCAGACCTAATCATGGGCCCACCAAAAGACCCCAGGGACAAGAGAACCAAAACAGCCTTTATTAATACTATCCTTTTCTCCTCCGAACTTGCTTTTGCTTCTGCAACCCTGTGTCTCTGCCTCTCTTTGCATCCAGTGGTGATTTTTTTTTTTAAGCTGCCCTGACTCATTCTGAAAGTGAAGTCATTGGAGGTTAATTCCTTTTCCTTCTTTTCTCCTCAGATGGTTGATTTTCACAGCCACTTCAAAGGAATGTTCAGGACAGTGTAGGAGAAAACGTTTTAACTGTTTATTGCCTCCACTGAAGGAGTCAGGACACATTAAAAAACAACAGTAGTGACTGCATGTAATTGATGGCTGATGTCTACACTGCTGGGCAACAGCAGGGTTTTTCCTCCGAGACATAGTCTCCCATGCCAGAAAAAATAACCAGTGTAACATGATGTTCCTTGACACTGAATTTGTACTCTGAGTCTGTCCAGGTGATATTCTCCAGCTCCTTCGGGCAATTGTTTGTTCACCTACCCACCCATCCATCCTGCCAACAGTTGGGAGCCCATAGCACGCACACCACGGAGCCCCAAACCTTGACGGTATCTGCCTACAGGACAATTGTGATCTGGCAGAGCAGCGCTCACGGGAGACCTGACACCAAGCCCATATTCAGAAAACAGTCTTTAATGAAGGCCATGTTCATGCAAAAGATGTCAGTTCTTTCTGGGCTTTTTGTTGTCTGGTCTTGTGTCAATTCTTTTTGAAAGTATAGGTGTGGGACTTCCCTGGTGGTTCAGTGGTTAAGAATCGGCCTTGCAGTGCAGGGGACAGTTCCCTGGTTGTGGAACTAAGATCCCACATTCCTCGGGAGCAACTAAGCCCATGCACCGTAACTAGAGAGTCTGTGGGCTGCAAAGAAAGATCTAGCATGAAGCAAGGAAGATCCTGAGTGATGCAACTGGATCCAATACAGTCAAATAAACAAATATATTTTTTTTAAAAAGTATAGGAGTGAAGAGAGGAACAGCTTGGAGGCTGGAATTCTGTTTCTCTCTGTTACACTCTCCAGTCCCAATGTGGTCCTGTGGAAAAAGCCCTGGCTTTTTGTGTTTGTAAAGCAAGGAACACAGGCTCCTTTCTAACTCTGCCAGACTCTCATGTCACAAACTGGCATCATCAACTGCCGCAGCCTCCAAACACCTTTAGTATCTCTTCTGCCCACAGCAGAGTTCACAAGCCTAATGCTATCTGTGTGCAAGGTGAACTGCATCTCAGTGAACCCCTGGAAAACAGACTCCTGGGCCAAGACAGCCTGCCTGCCCCCGCTCCTTTGCTGTGCGTTTATTCTGAAGGTTAGTGGACTCAGGGAGGCCACCCTGCCTCGGAGGCCCTCCCCAGGCTCTTGTTCAAACATGCCACCATCAATGTCTAAGTAAAAGTGATTGGGTGTCATGGAGAGCAAAGACACTTAGAAGGTGCTTGAAGGTCACAAAAGAAGAGCAGAAAGTCTTCAGAACAATCCTGGTGCCTTGGAATCTTGATGGACTGGCGCCCTTCCCTTCTCCCCACATATGACTGAGCACCCATCCCCAGCCTGGTGCTCAGTGTCCTCAGCCGCCCAGCCAAAGCTGCAGGAGCAGAAGCACAGCATCCACGAGGCAGGACGAGAGGCGCTGGCTGGCTCTGCCCCTCAGGAGCTCTGAACATTTGGATGGTCGCCTGGTCTCCAGGCCCAGTGTCCTTGTCTGTAAAATGAGGAGAGTGATGTCCAGGGCGGCTTCCCTGGTGACTCAGTTGGTAAAGAATCCACCTGCAATGCGGAAGACACGGGTTGGATCCCTGGGTGGGGAAGATCCCCCGGGGAAGGAAATGGCAACCCACTCTAGTATTCTTGCCTGGGAAATCCCATGGGCAGAGGAGCCTGGTGGGCTGTAGTCCCTGGGGTCGCGAGAGTCGGACACGACTGAGCGACTAAACCGCCACCACAGCGTCCCGCACACAGAATTCCTCCTGGCCACATGAAGCGATGGCTGTGAAACAGCAGCATGTGCTCTGGGGTAAACTGGTTTTTTGTATCACTTTATTTATCTGGGGGTTGTACTAGGTCTCTTGCTGCACAGGCTTTTCTCTAGTTGTGGAGTTGGGGGCTATTCTCTGACGATCTGCAGGCTTCTCACTGCGGCGGCTTCTCTTGCAGAGCCCGGGCGCTAGGGTTTCGGTAGCTGTGGAATGTGGGTCTAGAGCACAGGCTCAATAGTGGTGGCCCGCGGGCTTAGTTGCTCTGTGGCGTGTGGGATGCCAGGCACTGGCAAGTCGACTCTTTACCACTGGGCCACCAAGGAAAGTCCAGTTATTTACTTATTTATTTAATATTTATTTTTATTATTTGGCTTTGTCAATTCTTAGTTTTGGCATGCAGGGTCTTTAGTTGCAGCATGTGGGCTCTAGTTCCCTGACCAAGGATCGAATCCGGGCCCCCTGCATTGGAGCACAGAGTCTTAGCCACTGGACCACCAAGGAAGTCCCTGAATAAGCTTTTTTGTAAAGAGTGTTTCTTTCCCCCAGGATATGTATATTTTGCCAGGGCACAAAGTCCAGTCAAAGGAATGACCTTGTACAGTGCCCTGCAGGTCATAACCAGGAAGGAAAATGTATTTGGAGGGGTTGGTCATGTTTCCACTGTCATCTTACCCCAGCAAGGGGGCAGCTATGACAGAGACCTGTCCTGACACTGGAATCCTACAACAATAATGAGAGTATTTCGAATAGTACCCCCTTACATTTAGAAAATGATTTATAATGATCAATGAATCCATATTTGCTTTGGCTCATTTGATTCTGAGCAAGCCCCTTTAGACAGGACAGATATCAAAATGTCGATTGAAGGGAGGTAGAGGCTGGGGCTCACAGAGATGAGGTAACTTGCTGAAAAGTAACTAGAACCCAGGGACCTAACTCCTCTGGATTCCAAACTCAGTGCTCTCTCTACCAGGCCACCAACTATGAGTGTGCAATGGTGACACTTAGCTAGACCGTTGGAGCTTCCCTGGTGGCTCAGCAGTAAAGAATCTGCCTGCGATGCAGGAGACCCCAGTTTGATCCCTGAGTCAGAAAGATCCCCTGGAGGAGAGCATGGCAACCCACCCCAGTATTCTTGCCTGGAGAACCCCCATGGACAGAGGAGCCTGGCGGGTTGCAGTCCATGGAGTCACAAAGAGTTGGACACGACTGAAGCAACTAAGCAGCAGCAGCAGCCAGACTGTTAGAGAGCCACGGACGACACGTCACATGACTCCTGTCCCATGGGGCCCTCACAATCCTGCATGAAGGCATCTCCAACGTCCTGCTGAGAACTCCTGTGGTTTTTACCCACAACTTTACTTCCCACCAAAACTTCTCCAGAACACGTTTGCCCTGTACCACAGACAGACCTGAACTTTAGATCTTACCGGCAAATTGGCTTCTCCTCCACCCTTGCCTTTCTTGTGTGTAAGACTCCATCTGTGCTCTCCTTTCTCCCAGAAAACTGCCCCTCACCCACACATCCCATACTCTGCCCTGGTCCTTCCTCTACAAAGTACAGCTCCATCCTCTCTCTCTCTCCACTGCCCTAATCAAACCACCATGTTCTCTAGTCTGACGTCAACTGACATCTAATCACTGGGAGAGTTTTTGTTAAAACTCAGGTTGCAGGGCTCCCAACTCTAGTGTTTCTGATTCAGGGGCCCAAGAATGCGCATTTTCACAAGTTTTTGGTGAAACTGAAGCTCCTGGAGTCCACTCTTTGACAAACTGAACCTCCTTCCAGTCCTTTCTCTGTGTAGCAGTCCGAGAAGTCTGTGTGAAAATCACTCAGTCGTGTCCGACTCTTTGAGACCTCATGGACTATACCGTCCATGGAATTCTCCAGGCCAGAATACTAGAGTGAGTAGCCTTTCCATTCTCCAGGGGATCTTCCCACAACCCAGGGATCGAACACAGGTCTCCCACATTGCAGGCAGATTCTTTACTAGCTGAGCCACAAGGGAAACCCAAGAATACTGGAGTGGGTAGCCTATCCCTTCTCTGGTGGATCTTCCCAACCCAGGAATCAAACCGGGGTCTCCTGCATTGCAGGCGGATTCTTTAAAAACTGAGCTCTGCAAAATCTCATTTGGATCATGTCACTTTCTGTTAGTCTTGTCAGGCCACTGTAACAAAATACCATAAACTGGGTCACTTATAAACAAAAAATTTATTTCTGACAGTTCTCAAGACTGAGAAATTCAAGATCAAGGTGCCAGCAGATTTTGCGTCTAGTAAAGGCCCACTCCGTTTTCTCTTACCCTCGTGTGTGGAAAGGCCAAGGGAGCTCTTTTATAAGGCTCTGATAGTATATTAAAAAGCAGAGACATTACTTTGCAAACAAAGGTCCATCTAGTCAAGGCTATGGTTTTTCCCGTGGTCATGTATGGATGTGAGAGTTGGACTGTGAAGAAAGCTGATTGCCGAAGAATTGATGCTTTTGAACTGTGGTGCTGGAGAAGACTCTTGAGAGTCCCTTGGACTGCAAGGAGATCCAACCAGTCCATTCTAAAGGAGATCAATCCTGGGTGTTCATTGGAAGGACTGATGCTAAAGCTGAAACTGCAATACTTTGGCCACCTCATGCAACGAGTTGACTCATTGGAAAAGACTCTGATGCTGGGAAAGGTTGGGGGCAGGAGGAGAGGGGGACAACAGAGAATGAGATGGCTGGATGGCATCACCGACTCTGTGGACATGAGTTTGAGTGAACTCTGGGAGTTGGTGATGGACAGGGAGGCCTGGCGTGCTGTGATCCATGGGGTCGCGGAGAGTCGGACACGACTGAGCGACTGAACTGAACTGAATCCCATTCAGGATGTTTCAAGTGACTCAGTGGTAAAGAACCTGCCTGTCGATGCAGGAAACAGGTTCAATACCTGGGTCAGGAAGATCCCCTGGAGAATGGAATGGTGACCTATTCCAGTATTCTTGCCTGGGAAATCTCATGGACAGAGGAATCTGGCGGGCTACAGTCCATGGGATCACAAAAAGTCAGACACGACTTGGCAGCTAAACATCAACAACAATCCCATTCATGAGGGTGGTGCCTCATCACCTTCTGAGGGCCCCAGCCCCCAATACTGCCACATTAAGGGTTAGGATTTCCACATATGAGTCTAGTGGGGGACACAAACATTTGGCCTATAGCACTTGAAACTCCAGTACTTTGGCCACCTGATGTGAAGTGCTGACTCATTGGAAAAGACCTGGATGCTGGGAAAGATTGAGGGCAGGAGGAGAAGGGGACAACAGAGGATGAGAGTTGGATGGCATCACCGACCTGATGGACATGAGTTTGAGCAAACTCTGGGAGACAGTGAAGGACATAGAGCCTGGTACACTGCAGTCTGTGGGGTGACAGAGTCAAACACGAGCTGGCCACTAAACAACAACAAACTGGTCTAAACCCCTTCATGGTTCTCATCGCACTTAGGAGAGGGAACTATGTCTGTCTTGTGTCCCTGGCCTGCTGCTGGCACAGAGTTCCTTCAGAGTCCATGCCACCAGACTAAACCCCTGGCACCCTCCAGTTGCCTTCACTTGCAGCCTCCTTGTTCCTGAAGAACTTGAGTACTGAACTCACCATCTTCATCTTCACCAACCCCTTCCGTCACTATTTAGGGAGCTTTGGCCTCTGTGTTCCTGACCTCCTCACCTCGAGTGATCTATCACTTTCCATCCTGGTGGACCTTGTCGTCACCTGTAAGTCTCAATTTGAAGGCCCCCCTTCTTGAGCACCTCTTCCTCACCTTCTAGCTTATTGGTTCTAATGCTCCCATCCCAGTGATTCTCTGACGTCATCAGGGCCCGTGATTCACTGGCCTTATCATTTTTTCATCCCCCATCATAGTTTAGTTTTTCACTTCCTTCCTGACTCAGCTTAGGGTAAATGGCATATTTTTTAAGAGCACTTCCTCATAAATACCACTAACACTCAGCTATCCCCTGCTCTATCCCTGTACCCAAGCAGCCAGAAGAGAACACTAGCTCGGGTGAGTGTTCTCACTTTAATTCCTGGCCACAGACCCTAAAGGTCCCATCACACTGCCCACAAGTCCGATCTATTTCCCTTACTGGACCAACAGCACAGACATCACTTTTGCACATGCAGAAGCTCACGCCCCACCCGGACTGCCTGAATCAGGATGATCTGCACTTTAACAATGTCCCCTGGTGATTCATTTCTGCATCAAATGTTCAAAAGCACTGCCCTGGTGGTTTGCTTTCTGAAATTCATTCATCATCTTTCTCTTTCTCCTCAAACCTTCTGAACCCCTGTGGCCCATCACTCAGCTCACAGTCCACTGAGAATGCCGGACGCAGTCGTATGAATTCAGCTGTCCATCACATCCTCAATCTGCTTCCATCTGTAGGGTCCTAGCTCTGGAGGAGGCCGTGGCCTCCAGATTTCATCCCTTTTGCTCCTGCATCCCTGAATCATGAGATGCGTGTGCTATGTCACTTCAGTCATGTCCAACTCTTTGCAACCCCGTGGACTGTAGCCCGCCAGGTTCCTCTGTCCATGGGATTCTCCAGGCACGAGTACTGGAGTAGGTTGCCATTTCCTCCTCCAGGGGATCTTCCCAACCCAGGGATTGAACCTGCATCTCTTACATCTCCTGCTTTGGCAGGCAGGCTCTTTACCACTAGTGCCACCCGGAAAGCCCACTCCTTGGCTACTGGACATGTTCTCGTCCTGTCTTAAGAGACCCTCCCGTGATCCCACATCCTGCTCCTACCGCCCACCTCTTAGCTTCCCAGCAAGTCTCCCGGTCCCCTTTCCTGCTGCGTTCTCATGGCTCACTCGCTCTCTTCACCTAGGTCTTTGCTCAGCCACCCTTTATAAAATCTCTCTCACACACACATTTTAATGATTTTTATAGCGTTTATCTCTGCCGGGTATGTTCTCTGTTTGTTTAGTGTCTGTCTCCCCACACCGGAATCTCAGCTCCAGGGCATGGGGTCTTTTTCTGCCTGTGGCTGCATCTCAGGGCCTGACAGTCACTCATATTGCATAAATGAGTAGGAGCTTGGCTGGAGTGTCACACACCAGAAAGAGACAGAGGCTACCAAGAAGGGCCCTGCAAGCCCAAGACCTCAGGGACCCCTTCATTTGACAAGAGGTGATGGGACAAATAATATGTCATTTTCCACCCTTCATTGCTTTCTTAGGACCGATTTGTTGCAAGGATATAGAAACGTGCTTGTCATCTCCAGTGAAAAGGAGGGAGACAGTTGTTATAGGATAAGCAGAGTCTCACTGAATCCCAGGGGAGAATTCAGAGGGGCCTCAACTGGTGGAAGGTGGTCCCAGTAATTCTCCCCCAACTGTATTCCGGTCCTGGTGCGCGATCCTCCTACACCAACCAGGCCTGACGTGTAAGGAACGGACAGGATCGTGGAAACAGCGGTCTATGTGTGTGGCTTCCAAAGTTAGATCATAGAAGACACTGTTTTAGGTCACTCGTCCCAGGGGAAGCCAGCTGCCATCTCCCGAGGACACTCAGGAGTTCCCGGGGAGTGGGGCTGGAGGGTCAGTCCACACAAGGAGGAACCCAGGCCACAGCTGGTGCTACTCAGCAACCTCCAGAGCAGCCCTTGGAAGCGAACCCTCCAGTCCTCCCCGAGCCTCTGTCTCTGCCACTCCCTTCTCTGCGGTCCCGCTTTCTGTGGGCAAATGCCCCGATGTCTATACATCTCCCTCTTGTCTCTGCCTGAGCCTTCTTCCTGCTTACCTTTTAACATACAAAAGACAAAAAAAAAAAAAAAAATAGTCGCCAGTTGTTGGTCTACTCCACGAATAGGCCAGCTTTTACTCTAAAGGGCCAGTGGTAAATAATCAGACTTTGCAGATCCTGTTGCTTCTGTTACAACTATTCAACTCTACTCCACGTCTGTAGCACAGAAGCAGCCATGGACAATACCTAAATGAATGGGTGTGGCCGTATGCTGATAAACTTTATTTACAAAGTCGGGGCAGTGAGCTGGATTTGACTGGAGAGTCGTGGTCTGCCAACTTCCAGTCTTCAGGACAGCACAGTTCCAGGGCCCAATACCATCTGATGGGCTAAGCCTGAGGCTGGTATCCCCTGTGGGTGAATCAGTTTTGGCTGAATACCAACAGTGAGACGAGATGAGTTAAGGGAGGAACAGATTTTCTAAGAAAGAAATGGTGCTGATCAGCAAATAATGTGCATCTTTTAGCAGAGTCACATTCAGTCCGTTCATTAACTGACCATCTACATCGTGCTGAGCAGCTTTGATAAGATATGGGAATATGAGTGATACACGCCCCACACGAGGAGCTATTATGTATATCATGCTTAAAACTGCCAGACTGGCCAGTAAGTACTTTATACACTTAACCCGCAAAGCAAAAATGTGAGGAAATTGAAGCTCAGAGACATTAAGCAAGACATTATTTAAGGCCATACAGTAACAGGGGAGCCAAGCTGCCCTTGACTGTAGAAGCCAGAGCCCTTAACCATTATGACTTGGGCTATTCAATGCTCCCTCTCAAGTTCCTTGAATTCTTGCCCTCTGAGAAGAGCATGTAGTCGCCTTGGACTTCTTTTTTTTTTTTTGGTAAATTCTCTATTTTTTTTTGCAAATTAGTTTTGAATCCTTTTGGTTGTTAATAAACCAATTATGTAATCATGCCCTCGATTGTTAATAGAGTGACTCTACAATTAAAAGTGATGTTGAAAGGGGCCCTGTTAGCTGGGCAGAGCCTGCACCTGGCCAACTTTCTGGCACATGGGATTTGTGGGTCACTTACAGACTGGCAGTCCTTGTGGCCCGCAGCTGCCGTGGCATCTCACAAAGGCACGTTTAGGAGCTTTGTTGAGTAGGCTGGGGATCCCGCCCCAGTTCATTTCTCATTGTCTCCCTAAACTCTCAAAAATTGCAACATGAATAGACATTCTAATAGTTCACTTGCATTATTTTTCAGCGAATTAGAAAGCAAATTGCAGTGAACTAAATATATAATTTCCCAGAAGAGGCTCCCTTATTCTTTCAATCATGAAACATTTAATTTTTTTTAGCTGCTTTTTCAAGGAGCCAGTTAGACATATTAGAATTTAAATCTTAGAGATTTACATCGTTGTTTTTCTATTTAAGTTCCAAATCATCATTAATAATATCTACTAAGAAAAAAAAATATCCCAGAACACTGTTATATTTGTAATAATAGCATTTTTGTTTCATAATTCTGAAGTTACAAATCAACATGTGTGTGTCAGTTGTGTCCGACTCTTTGGGACCCCATGAACTGTAGCCTGCCAGGCTCCTTTGTCCATGGGATTCTCCAGGCAAAAATACTGGAGTGGGTTGCATTTCCTCCTCCAGGGGATCTTCCCAACCCAGAGATGGAACCTGAATCTCCTGAATTGCAGATGGACTGTTTACTGCTTGAGTCATCAGGGAAACCCCTGCAAATCAATGATAAAGAATTATACTATATCATTTAACTTTTTTTTTTTTTAATATTTGACCATGTAATTGTGGTTCTGTTTCAAAAATAGAGGTTTTGTCTTATAGACACTGTGGTAGGTTGAAAAACCTGGTGGGACTTCCCCAATGGTCCTGTGCACTTCCACTGCAAGGGGAGCAAGTTTGATCCCTGGTTGGGTAAACAAGATCCCACATGCTGCATGGTGAGGCCAAAAAACAAAAAGCTCCAAAACACCAAGTCTTCTCTGGAGTAAGAACATTCCCCCAGAGCCTTAAAAGTTGTCTCTCCTTGTATAAATGAGGTCCTGAACTCAATAAAATAATAATAATTGGGAAAAAAAGTGCTATGCTAAGTGGCTTCAGTCATATCTAACTCTATGCGACCCCATGGACTGTAGCCCACCAGGCTCCTCTGTCCATGGGACTCTCGAGGCAAGAATACTTGAATGGGTTGCCATGCCCTCCTCCTGGGGATCTTCCCCAACTCAGGGATCGAACCTATGTCTCTGAAGTCTCTGGCATTAGCAGGCAGGTTCTTCAGCAGTAGCAGCACCTGGAAATCCCCACTTACACCCCCTTAAAATGCTGCCATTGCCACAGAAGGAAGCCAAACTTTTGAAAGGTAAGCAGTTACATGAAGAGAGAATCCCAGCTGACAGCCAGCACCAAGTCCCCTGACACTGAGGCATCTTAGGTTAGACCTGCCTACCACATTCAAGCTACTTGATGACCTTGGCTACATGAATCACTTGGGGGAAACAGAAGAATCACACAGCTGAACTCAGCCTAAATTGCAGCTGCTGCTGCTGCTAAGTCACTTCAGTTGTATCCGACTCTGTGTGACCCCATAGACAGAAGCCCACCCGGCTCCCCCATCCCTGGGATTCCCCAGGCAAGAACACTGGAGTGGGTTGCCATTTCCTTCTCCAATGTGTGAAAGTGAAAAGTGAAAGTGAAGTCACTCAGTCGTGTCCGACCCTTAGCGACCCCACGGACTGCAGCCTACCAGGCTCCTCCATCCATGGGATTTTCCAGGCAAGAGTACTGGAGTGGCTTGCCATTGCCTTCTCCACTAAAGTGCAGGAGTAAGAGCAAATAAATTGTTGTTGTAAGTGACTATGTTTTGGAGGGAAAGTGAAAGTGAAATGGCTCAGTTGTGTCCGACTCTTTGTGACCCCATAGACTGTAGCCTAACAGACTCCTCTGTCCATGGGATTTTCCAGGCAATAGTACTGGAGTGGATTGCCATTTCCTTCTCCAGGGGATCTTCCCAACCCAGGGCTCGAACCCGGGTCTCCCGCATTGCAGACAAATGCTTTACTGTCTGAGCCACCAGGGAAGTAGCTTGTTATAAATGGATACAAGCAAACGTGTGTGTGTGTTAAGTTGCTTCAGTCATATCTGACTCTTTGTGACCCTATGGACTGTAGCCCTTGGAATTCCTCCCTCCACGGGATTCTCCAGGCAATACTGGAATCGGTTACCATAACCTTCTCCAGGGGATCTTCCTGACCCAGGGATCGAACCCACATCTCTTAGGTTTCCTGCATTGGCAGGTGAGTTCTTTACCCCTACCACCATAGCAGACACACTGAAACATTTATGGATAAAATGACATATCATCTTGGATTGACTTAAAAATAATCTGATGGTAGAGAGAAGTTGGTGAAGGTATAGTTGAAGATTGGCTGTGAGTTAATAGTTGTTGAAGCTAGATAATAGATGTTTAGGGGAATTCACTGCTTTATTCTCTCTCCCTTTAAAATTTAAAAAAATATTTGGATATGTTTGAAATTTCCCTGATAAAAATTTTTAAAAAATAAGTCAGTTTGTAATACTGCAAACCAAATAGAAAATTACCTATGTAGTATATTATAACTTAAACTAATTTATTTTAATTCTCAGGCTTACCTGCATTTTGAACATGGAGTCTTAACCACTGGACTGCCAGGGAATTTCCCTAAACTTAAACTTTAATGTTGAATATTAGAAGACTTCATGTCAGATTTCATTAAAAAAAAAATTAGGTTAAAAATCAAAGAAATCAGGCTAAGAGGAATATAAGGTTCAAAGAAAGGGCAGAAAACTTAGGCTGTTGGTTCTTGAGTCATCAGAGGCTGAATGGGTGCTGTAAATGTGCATGGCTGCCATGTTTTTTAAGCCTTTATTGAATTTGTTAGGGCTTCCCAGGTAGCTCAAATGGTAAAGAACCTGCCTGCAGTGTGGCAGACCTGGATTCAATCCCTGGACCGGGAGGATCCTCTGGAGAAGGACATGGCAACCCACTCCAGTATTCTTGCCTGGAGAATCCAATAGACAGAGGAGCCTGGCGGATTACAGTCCATGGGGTCTCAAAGAGTTGGACAGGACTGAGTGACTAACACTTCACTTGAATTTGTCACAATATTGCTTCTGTTTTATGTTTTGGTTTTTTGGCCCATGTGTGATCTTAGCTCCCAGACCAGGGGTCAAACCTGCACCCTCTGCCTTGGAAGGCAAAGTCCCAACCACTGGACCACCAGGGAAGTCATGGCTTCCAAGTTTTACAATTAAATGTTAAGAAAGAAGCATTGATCGAAACTATTTTGCAGTCACCTGTGTGTCAGACTCTATGCTGAGAACTGGAGTTGTAACAGAGGGCTCATCCCAACCTTCCTTATCTGCTCTTGGACACTCTGTAATTTCTTTTTCTGAGAAACTCAGTGCCCACGGTCTAGTCAGGTGCATACACAAGTGAGGTGGCTATAAGGCGAGGGCTGTGGAAAAGCGGACTTTCTTCTGTTTTCTTTACTTTCACATATGCCTTATATGTCCCTCATTTTCTGCACTGCTGTTTTCTTTTGTATTTATTTTTTTCTTAAACAGAAACATTTAAACTCCTTTCTCATTTCTTTTGTGTATATTTTTCAGCTATTTGCTTTGTAGTTGCCATGGAGATTACATTTGACGTCCTAAAGTTATAACACTTTAATTTGAGTTTATGCCAGCTTAACTCCAACAACATTAAAAAAAACTCTGCTCCTTTCCATCTTCATCCCACCACCTTTTGGTTGTTGATGTCACGGAATTTATACATTCTGGGGGTGTTCATTCACTCAGTCTCATGTCTGACTCTCTGCCACCCCATGAACTGCAGGACACTAGGCTTCCCTGTCCTTCACTGTACCCCAGAGTTTGTTCAAACTCATGACCATTGAGTCAGTGATGCCATCCAACCATCTCATCCTCTGTCGCTCACTTGTCCCCTCTTGCCCTCAGTCTTGCCCAGCATCACGGTCTTTTCCAATTAGTCAGTTCTTTGCATCAGGTGGCCAGAGTATTGGAGCTTCATCTTCAGCATCAGTCCTCCCAATGAATATTCAGGGTTGATTTCCTTTAGGATTGGTTGGTTTGATCTCCTTGCTGTCCAGGGGACTCTTTGTTCTGTAGCTGACCATGATGTAATTATTTAATATTCCTGATTATTTAATATAGCATTCATGTCATCCGTTCAGTTCAGTTCAGTCGCTCAGTTGTGTCCAACTCTTTGCGACCCCGTGAATCACAGCACGCCAGGCCTCTCTGTCCATCACCAACTCCCGGAGTTCACTCAAACTCACGTCCATCAAGTAGGTGATGCCATCCAGCCATCTCATTCTCTGTTGTCCCCGTCTCCTCCCACCCCCAATCCCTCCCAGCATCAGAGTCTTTTCCAGTGAGTCAACTCTTCGCATGAGGTGGCCAAAGTATTGGAGTTTCAGCTTTAGCATCAGTCCTTCCAATGAACACCCAGGATTGATCTCCTTTAGAATGGACTGGTTGGATCTCCTTGAAGTCCAAGGGACTCTCAAGAGTCTTCTCCAACACTACAGTTCAAAAGCATCCATGCTTTGGCAATCAGCTTTTTTCACAGTCCAACTCTCACATCCATACATGACCGCTGGAAAAACCATAGCCTTGACTAGATGGACCTTTGTTGGCAAAGTAATGTCTCTGCTTTTTAATATGCTGTGTAGGTTGGTCATAACTTTCCTTCCAAGGAGTAAGTGTCTTTTAATTTCATGGCTGCAGTCAGCATCTGCAGTGATTTTGGAGCCCCCCAAAATAAAGTCTGACACTGTTTCCCCTGTTTCCCCATTTATTTCCCATGAAGTGATGGGACCAGATGCCATGATCTTAGTTTTGTGAATGTTGAGTTTTAACCCAACTTTTTCACTCTCCTCTTTCACTTTCATCAAGAGACTCTTTAGTTCCTCTTCACTTTCTGCCATAAGGGTGGTGTCATCTGCATATCTGAGGTTATTGATATTTCTCCCGGCAATCTTGATTCCAGCTTGTGCTTCTTCTAGCCCAGCGTTCCTCATGATGTACTCTGCATATAAGTTAAATAAGCAGGGTGACAATATACAGCCTTGACGTACTCTGTCAGAGTTTAATTTTAACAATTCCTCTCTAAGGACTGTTGACTTGTAATCTTGAAACCATGCATATTTACTGCATTCGTTAAGATGTTTGTGGTAAAGAATGTGCTTCACTTAAAATTATCACCACCATGGTTTTTCTAGAAGATTGAATTTGTTTACCAGCTTCGCCATGAATTTCTGCTGAGTAGTCCTTACTGATCTAGTTCCAGTGTAAGTTCAACAGAAAGCTTTCTTAATTAGATAGGCGAAGTATCTGAGAGTATCCTTCTTGTCTGCAAAGGGAATTTTGCAGCAGCGAAAGTAAAGTCAGTCAGTGGTTCTAATAGATTATTGTTACAGCACAAATCAAACCCTGATCCGTCTACATCAGTGTAGATAGTTTCTGTGAGATTGCTCAAGAAGGGTGACGAATGAGAGGAAAAGAAGCCCTGAGCAGAGCGTGAGGAACAGAACCTGCGAGAAATCTATTAGAGATCTCCGTGCCTGCCTCGAATCTCGTGGCCCATCCTTTCTTATAAACTTTGGTCATTTCTGTGGCAAACAGGCACGTGGGTCCCAACAGCTCCTGCCCTCGGCTGCCAACTGAATCTTTGGATTTCTATGGGAATGGAGGTGAGGACTGCCGCCACCCGTGGCATGCCTGTGGGGACCCACTAAGCCAACCAGATTTGTGTGAAAGCTTGGAGGTACAAGGAGTTACCCACCTTTAGGCAAGCTTGGAGCCTCTGGAGGCAGCCTGACAATTTTGAGGTCCATTCTCCCTAGCAAGTCGGCCTCCCCAGTGGGGTCAAGTCCCAGTTGTCCACAGCAGTGACTGGCTTGACAGCCACTCCCTCCCAAACCCCACTCTCATTCACTGGGGCCACTTTATTTTGTTAAGAATTTATTTATACATATATATTTATTTATTTTTATCTTTGGCTGTGCTGGGTCTTTGCTGCTGTGCGCTGGCTTTCTCTAGTTGCAGCAGATGGCAGCTCCTCTCTAGGTGAGGTGCTTGGGCTTCTCATGGCGATGGCTTCTTTTGCCATGGAGCAGGATCGAGGGCACACCAGCTTCAGTACTTATGGGGCATGGGCTTAGTTGCCCCCATGGCATGTGGGATTTTCCTGGACCAGAGATTGAACCAGTGTCCCCTGCATCACAAGACAGATTCTTAACCACTGGACCACCAGGGAAGGGAAACCCCCTCCTTGGGGCCACTTTACAAAAAAAATTACATGTGTATCTGCCTCAGGGTCCACCTAGGTTAAGTAGAAAGCACTGTGTATTCTCTTCTAATACATTTATTTGTTTATTTATTTTGATGGCGCCACAGGGCATGTGGGATCTTAGTTCCCCAACCAGGGATAGAATCTGTGCCCCCTGCAGTGGAAGTCTTAACCACTGGACTTCCAGAGAAGTCCCAGCACTGTGTTTTTTAAACAGAAAGAATTTATTCAGAAAAATGGTTGCATGCATGATAGAAGAAGTTAAGAAGCCCACAGGGGTCAGGAAGAGGGCAACAGAGAGACCGTAGTCTGAAGCCATTGACACCACTGGGCAGGAGGGACAAAGTACTGCGGTGATGGCAGCAGAGTCTAGAAGACAGAGCATCACAGTGGGTCTGTCCAGCGGGAGCTGGAGCCCCAGAGGGTGTACCTTTGCTGCCGGAGGTGCTGCCCTCCACTTGCTTCAGGCAGAAGCTGGCTGAGCTAGGAGCCTAGGAGATGCAGCCTTCAGGGGTCAGCTCACTGCAGCACAGAGAAGAGCAGGGGTAGGCGAGGAGAGGAGGCAGGACAGACTGATTTGGACTGGCACAAAGGAAGTGGTAGGGAGAGACAGCAAAAGAGCCTGAGACTGAGTGGCCAGGGAAGCCTAAATTGCTCCAGGTTTTGTTTTTTTTTTTAATGTGCTTTGTAAGATTGAAAGAGTCTTCCCGTGTGTTTCTTGCTGTCGGCTGAGGGGGCCTGGGAGCCACTACACTCCAGTGCTGGTGAGCACATCCAGTGCCTAGGTCTTGGTCTGTAGTATGTATGTGCCATTCTTCAGTAAGAAGAACTGGGGTCCTCGGAGAAATGGCTGACTCTCGGACTCAAGCAAGAGCTATACAAGGTGAGCCTGGAGCATCTTGTAGGGCTAGAAAGTAAAGTGTTAAAACAAACACGCGACTTCACTGGTGGTCCAGTGGTTAAGACTTTGGGCTTGCAATGCAGGGGGCACATGTTCAGTCCCTGGCCAGAGAACTGAGATCCCACATGCCATGAGGCATTGCCAGAAGATTAAAAAGAAAACAAAATAATACACACACACAACAAAATAAAACAAACTGCATGATGATGTAGGTATGTGAAAGGGACAAAGGAGTCAAGCGAAAGTGCCTCTAGGGCCTTCCCAGGTGGTCCAGTGGCTACAGATCTGTCTTCTAATGCAGGGGCACAGGTTCAATCCCTCATCAGGGAACAAAGACCCCACATGCTGCAGGCAACTCAGCATACGGACCAGCACAACTACTAAATCTGTGTGCCACGACTAAGGCCCAACGTGGCCAAATAAATACATACAACCTTTCTTAAGAAATAGACTTCCCTGGTGGCTCAGACGGTGAAAGCATCTGCCTACAGTGCGGGAGACCCGGGTCTGATCCCTGGGTTGGGAAGATCCTCTGGAGAAGGAAATGGCAACCCACTCCAGTATTCTTGCCTGGAAAATCCCATGGATGGAGGAGCCTTGTGGGCTACAGTCCATGGGGTCGCAAAGAGTTGGACATGACTGAGCGACTTCACTCACTAATGGCCAGAGTTGTAGCATTTGAGCAACAAAATAAAGTGGCACTGGATTACAACCCAAAGTATAAAATAAACATCCAGGAGTCTATACTGATGTAAATAAGTGATTGAGTAAATAAACACAGGAGTGGAGAGACACATCTCCCATGCGGAAGGATTCCAAAAAAATTAAGTAGACAGCCCTCCAGGAGGTGGAGCATAACTCCCACTCCTTCAAAGCGTGCTGCAACTCTGACTTCCAAAGGGTACAGTGTGAGAAGGGCGGGGGGTGGGGGGATGAGCACCTTTAGAATGGAGAAACCTGACAAACGCTGCCTTCACCAGGTGACCAAGGTCAACATCAACGGGGACAAATCCTATTGAGAGTCTGTATGCTTGGTATGGTGTGTTACGAAGGACACTTCATCTCTCAATCTTCTTCCCCCAAACCCGTAACTCCTGTCTAACGAGGAGAAAAAAAATAATTAGACGAATCACAATTGAGGGACATCCTACAAAAGAGCTGACCAGCACTGCTTAACAGTCAAGGTCATTCAGTTCAAAGAAAGTATGGGAAACTGTCACAGCCAAAAGAAGCCCAAAGAAATGTGGCAACTACATGTAATGTCAGATCTTGGAATAGAAAAAAGGACATCAGGTAAAAACAAAGAAAAACTGGAATGCCGTATGGACTTTAGTTAATGATAATGAATCAGCATTGGTTCATTAGTTGTGACAAAATACCATATTAATGTTAGATGTGAATAGTTAGGAACACTAAGCACAGGTCATGTGGGAGCTCTTTGTGTTATCTTTAGACATTTCTGTAAATCGGAAACAGTTCCAAAATTTTTAAATTAGAAATAAGGCCTGCCTAAGTGTAAAACCGTCTATCACTTGGTTCTCCAGGCGTTAACTGAATGCCTCGTCTCAGCAGACCTGGGCTATAGGATCTGATAACAGATTCCTTCCCTCAATAAACACAGTCTGGTATGATGCAGGTTGTTGTTGTTCAGTGGCTAAGTCCTGTCTTTGCAACCCCATGGACTGCAGCGTACCAGGCTTCCCTGTCCTTCACCATCTCCCGGAGTTTGCTCGAGCTCATGTCCATTGAGTCAGTGATGCCATCCAACCATCTCATCCTCTGTCGCCCCCTTCTCCTCCTGCCCTCAGTCTTTCTGAGCATTTCTCAATCTTTCCCTATGCACTTCTCAAATCCTATTTGGGCAATAATTTTTTCTTCTTCTGATTCAATCTCTCCTTTCTCTAAATTGTTTTATATTTCTATTATCGCATAATTCTATTATTTTGTGCCTTCTATGTATTTCTATTATTATTTAATTATACCAAATTTAATATATATGAAATTTGATATATATATATTATTTGATATCCAAACAATATATATGTTATTTGGTATATTGTATATATTGGTATATATCCCAAATAATATATCTATTATTTGGTGTATGTGTGTGTGCTCAGTCAATTCAGTTGTGTCTGACTTTTTATGACCCAATGGACTGTAGCCTGTCAGCCTCCTCTGTCTATGGGATTCTCCAGGCAGGAATACTGGACTGGGTTGCCATGCCCTCCTCCAGGGGATCTTCCTCACCCAGGGGTCGAATCCTAGTCTCCTGCATTGCAGGCAGATTCTTTACCACTGAGCCATCAGGAAGTCCCTACTATTTGGTATATATGTATTATTGGTATACACCAATATTTATCTATTATTATTTGGTATATACCGAAGTTGATATATAAACTCTAGAGAGAGACTTTCCAAGCATGAGAAAACTCCCCACAGTATAAGAAGGAAGCAGGAAGGGATACAAAGAGCCAGTGGCAAACCAAAAACAGAAACAATAGAAAACTCAGTTATGCCAACTGCTGCCAAGGAGAAAAAAAATCAGTGATTAGTGGATATGATTTGGACAGATTGCAAAAGAGCACAAGACTGGGAGGCAGAGGCTTTAAAGATCTGGGTGAGGACTTATTCTCCTGAACACTAAATTCAAATAAAGATGATCTATTACATCTATTTGAATCACCATCTTTATTTTTCTCCTCATTAGTTTTCAGTTTAGATTATTGGAAACTCATTTTCCTTCAAAAAGTGTCCCTTTTGCAGGGAGGGAGAGACCCAAAAAGCGACAGAATATGAAGCCCTATGAGGCTTGGCATACCTTTGTATCTGCAGTGTCTGGCATAAAACTCAGCTCTCTTGGTTCAACCCTAATCGTTTTGATCCTTTTTCCTCAATCATATTTTGCTGCCTGCTCTTCCATCTACTTAGTTAGGAGTCACAGTTGATATGGAAGAGATACACAGAACCTTAGGAAAATCTGTACAACACTCCAGTAATATATTTGAAAATATAGAGGAAATCCATGACTTCCTAGTAAAATATAACTTACCAAAATCGATCCCCCAAAAAAGGAAGAAAATCTAAACCAGTCAATACTCACTGAAGAGAGTAAAATAGTGATTTCAATCTAACCTTTGAAAAAGCAGTGGGCTCAGGAGGTCTGGGTCCTATCTACCCTTTAATACAGTGCTATTGCAAAGTAGCCAGTGATGTTACTGGCCTGCAGTTCCTGGAACCAGTTACTGGAATGTTACTGGAAGAGTCTTCTGAGGATACCCAGGGATAACTGTATTTCGCCACAGAGAAAAAAACTAAAAGTCTCAAACATTTTATGAACTTATCATAATCTTAAAATACAATCAAGATACCCACCCCTCCCTCCTCCAAAAAAAAAAAAGAAAAGGAAGGAAGAGGAGAACTCTAGGTGTAAGAGAGCTAGCAGGAAACAAGGCAGAGACCGTATAGTGGCTTGTGTTCTCGAAGAGGGGGATTGACTGTAGCACAGAAACAGAACACTGACAAACACTAAGAAGGTTAACTGGAGCAACGTGGTGGAAAGTTCCAGGGGTGAGGGCGAATCTGCTTCAACTGCCATTAATACTTTTTTTTAAAAATTCTTTGCAAATCTGCACCCTTTTTCCCCTCAATCAACCCACAGCACTTACCTCTCAGATCGTCTCTGAACCCCTTTTCTTACCAGAAAGTTGGGTTTACCTCTTGATGGATGTTGAGCCGATAGACACAACCAAACCAAAGAGTGGGAGAAGGAAGGACTTATTGTTACCTGCCAGGCGCTGCTAGTGGTAAAGAACCTGCCTGCCGATGCAGGAGACAGAAGAGATTCGGGTTTGATCCCTGCGTCAGGAAGATCCCCTGGAATAAGAAATGGCAACCCGCTGTAGTGTTCTTGCCTGGAGAATCCCATGGACAGAGCCTGGCAGGCTACACCCCGTAAGGTTGCAAAGAGACACGACTGAAGTGACTTAGCAAATAAGAACCCTTTCCCAAAGCGATGTCTCCCCAACAGCAAAACTGAGGAGGTTTTAAACTAAGGGTATATGCATATTCATAAGTGGGCTTGAGCAAAGGGCTTCACCTGGTGGCTCAGATGGTAAGGAATCCACCTGCCAATGCAGGAAACCTGGGTTCGATCCCTGGGATAGGAAGATCCCCTGGAGAAGGGCATGGCAACCCACTCCAGTATTCTTGCCTGGAGAATCCCACGGACAGAGAAGCCTTTTGTCCATGGAATTGCAAAGAGTAAGACATGACTGAGTGACTCAGCAGGCAGGCAGACACATGCATATTCAACATGGGGCTTGAGCAAAGGAGAATTCAGCACAGAACTGGAGCAAAAAGGTTGACAGGGTCTACACGTGAGTTGATTGAAGTCCAAAGAGTCACCATCATCATTCTGTCCTGCACCTGGGTAGGGGGCCTTAAATCCTGCAGAATTTAAAGATGTATTGTTATGCATATTCCTTGAGGAACAGGACACTGCCCCAAGGCTGCCCTATTGTTTCTTTTTTTTTTTTTTCTCGGGCAACAGCTTGTTCATTAGGGCGTGTCAGACAAAGCAAAACTGAAAAATAAAAAAGCAGTTCAGAAGAGCCCTCGGAGGTGCTTGTCATGGGCTGTGACCTGCTACTGAGGATACAGAGCGAGGCTTACTCAGATGCTTGAAGCTCCAGCTGCAGCAGAGGAGGAAGCAGCCGGTGAAGAGCAAGGTGAGGCCGCCGACTCCGCTCCTCACGCTGGTGCGGCACGAGATCCAGCCTGTGTGGACAGCTCCCAGGAGCCTCCTGAGAGAGGAGCTGGCCGGGCTTCCAAGCTCCTTACCGCCGTCGAGCTTTCCAACCAAGGAACTTGGGAGAGTTTCTCGCCCTGGGGACTGATGACAAGCAGGGGCTTCCGGGCCAAAGTGCTCCAATGCGGGGTTCTCTGGCAGCACCCCGAGGCCGAGATAACCAGAATAGAGCTCTGGAAACCACTCCAGCCCCGGGGCGCTCGACAGGGTCTGACCGGCCAAGGGGCTTCTGGAAGCATGGTGCTGGGCTGAACGTGCAGACTGCAGTCCCCGGGGGCGTGATGCTGGGGGCCGAGAGCCCAATTCAGTTGTCAGAGAAGCCCACTCCTCACCCGCCACCAACGCCTTCACAGCAGGGACTCGATTCCGGCTGCCGGCTTCTGCTTTCTCTTCCTGGAGAAATTTTACAGCCAGAGAGGCGGGACTCTGGTTACGTGACTGTGCTGTGGGAGATGCTCAGGGCAAGCTGTCCCCGTTAGCGGGAGCGAGTGTAAACCGGGACCTCTGTCTCGGGGTTTCTTCTCCGTGACTGAATCATGGCTCCGGGAAGCCCAAGCCTGCCTTTCTGTCACAGATAACGCTTTTCTCCGCGCCTCTTGGCTCCCATATGTCTCTGCTCCAAGGTGGAGTGCTTTCCCCTGGTTCTCCCTGCCCTGGCTGTTACCTAAGGAGTTAAGTTTAAAAGCAGCCATCTGTGATTCTGCGTTCTTTGCCAAAGTCCTGAAGTCTCTATCAGCAGAGACTCCTAAGAGGTGACCCTCAGCCGTGGAATCTCTCTCTCTGACTGATGATGACCTGTTTCCTCTCTGAACCCGTGACTGCAATTCAAGGGAGGACTATGGCCATCGCCAACGGGTGCATCGAATAATTTCACGAGTAGGTTCTGTCTTGAGGCATCCACTCTGTCCAATCTTAAATCAGCGGAAGTGGCTTGTACACCATTCCGTCCGTTCCGTTCCGTTCAGTCGCTCAGTCGTGTCCGACTCTTTGCGACCCCGTGGACTGTAGCCTACCAGGCTTCTCCGTCCGTGGGATTCTCCAGGCAAGAATACTGGAGTGGGTTACCATTTCCTTCTCCAGGGGATCTTCCCGACCCAGGGATCGAACCTGGGTCTCCCGCATTGGAGGCAGACGCTTTAACCTCTGAGCCACCAGGGAAGCCCCTGTACACCATTAACCTTGCCTCAAAATATTAAAGGATACTAAACCAAAGGTTGCAAAAGAATATTTCCTATCGTGATTCGACTGAGAAGGTGCCACTGGGCCAGGAGGCAAAGGTGTTTCCATTTCTGAAGGGTTATCTCTACTTTCTCCTGATTGAGGCAAAGCTTTGGCAAGTTCTTTTGTAGAAACTGGTGTTTTCTGATGCAGAAAACTGGGCTGTAGTTTCTCCCTGGAACGCAACCTTTGGTTTAGTATCCTTTAATATTTTGAGGGAGGGCTTAACTTGACTCTTGACATCTTCATCAGCCTTTTTATGACTTGCTATTTCCAAATCAACAGCTAGTGCTGAAGAGGACTTGACTGTCCGTTCTGAATTGTTCCCTTTCAGTTCCACATTTCTTTTCTTACTGTCTGTCCCTAACTCTTTCTCTTTTGCTTTAATTGAGTCTCTGATGGGCGCTTTGGTTTTTTTACCACATGGGAGTATAGCCGGCTCGCACTGACGAATTTCTTGATCAGCAGGCATAGTTGCTCCTAGCATCTTACTGTGCGGCAAGTGGGATTTCAATCGTTTAAATGGCTTCTTACAGTAAGGACACGGTTCCATCCTGGGTGGAACAGCACTCTCCTATTCCTGAGTTTTTGTAGAAGGATGCTAATTCTGCGCCTGTTTCTCCTGTATCTGCATGCTCCACGACCGCCGTTACCCAGGCAGGCAGGGTGAATTCGATGTTAAGGTCAGCCTCTGGGGGTCCCGGAGAGCAGACGTGGGACCAGCCTTCTGGGCACCGGGCTGACCTCAGAGCCCTCCCTTCTGAGCCCTCCAGTGGGCTTTTCGGCTCCCCTCTCCCTTGCTCTTTCAGGAGAGCAGTCGGGCGACTTCCAGGGAGTTGGGTGGGACCACCGAGGAGCTCCGGGGGCCCAGCTGGCTGCCCCTCGGGCTGCCCCGCAGCCTCCCCCAGCCCCGGGCGCTGGAGCCGCTGGGGCGCCGAGCCTTTGGCTCTGCCCTATTGTTTCTTGACTGCTTCTCCCTTGTTTGAACATCCCCTTTCTTAAGATTATTAATTACTGAGACCTGTTCAAGGGCAAGCATTGTGTCCAGGCTTAGATCACACAATGGCTTTATGTCAAGCCATTCCTGGTTCTCTTTCTTCAAGGATCCTCTAATCTATCTCTTAAACTAGAGCACGAAGACTGATTTAGCCCTCTTCCTATCACATGATAATTGCACAAAAATTGCTGACTAAGTTCCACAAAGGCTCTCATCTGATCCTAACTATAGCACTGAAGCAGCCGTTGGTGTGTCCTGTTACCAAGGAAGACACCAGTTCAACTTTCCCAGGGTCATTGAACTAAATAATGGTGGAGATGAGATGCTAACCTGGGTCTTTCCTACCCAGTAACTCCAGTTCACTAGAAACGCTGTTGTTAAGAGGGCTAAGGGCTTCCCTGGTGGCTCAGAGGTTAACGCATCTGCCTCCAATGCGGGAGACCCGGGTTCAATCCCTGGGTCGGGAAGATCCCCTGGAGAAGGAAATGGTAACCCACTCCAGTATTCTTGCCTTGGGAAACCCATGGATGGAGAAGCCTGGTAGGCTATAGTCCACGGGGTCGCAAAGAGTCGGACACGACTGAGCGACTGAACAGAACAGAACAGGAGGGCTATAGTGAAGAACATGCCATGAGCCACCAGTGATTTGGCTTCAACTAGTATCTTTCCTGCCTTTTCTCTTGATCTTTCTCCATTCAAAGCTAATGGCCAGTTTGGTTTTAACATGATTAAAGCAATTCTAGAATGAACTACCAGAAAGTAGCAACTGAGAGAGGTTGCTTTCCAGAGTAAGATGTTATTAGGATTAAATTCCCAATTCAGGCTGACCTGACACTGTGGTTTATTCATTTCCCAGAGATGAGACTAAGCTCCTCTCTATTTCCTGCTCCTCATCAAGAAGGCAAGAATTGGAAATGAGATGTTGCAGAGGTGAGCACCCAAAGCCTCCAGCTCCTTGCTTTGCTGGGCCCTGAGCCTCTGTGCCGTCTCCCCAGCGCCCTCCGGGAGAAGACAAGCAGCCTTTGTTGAAGATTTGCACGGTGATGACACAGCCCTTCAAAACTGCAGAGGAGACTCCTTGGACAGTCTTGAGAACTGGAGGTAAATGCCCTGGGCATTCTAAACCAGCACAATCTCACCTCCTTAATGGAGTCACAACTAGGATGTAATTCCCAAGTGTCAGGGAACTTAAGTGCTTCACAAGTTCTTTCAAGCGCGATTGTCTCTAGGTGTCTGTTGACAGTTTTTCCAGTCTCCTTCTCCCAAGCCTGCCCCCGGCTTTAAAACCTTCCCTAGGTCAGTGTATCCCTCTGAAAGCCTTCCTACCTTTGATTCTCATCTGCAAGTCCTTCTGGGAAGGCCAAGATCAATCAATCAATTGGATAGCACTGATTTTCTAAGTGCTTTCTTTAGTTTTTTTTTTTAATTAATTTTTGAATAGATGATTCATGTACATTCCAATAACTGCAAAACAACAATAGGGTATGTAGGGAAATACATGTTTCTTTTCTCTCTCTGTACCAATCTGTTACAGATTCAGAAATACTCTGTGCCCTTCTTTTTCTTTTTTTTCTGTTGTTGTTCAGTCACTCAGACGTGTCCTTTGTGACCCCATGGACTCAGCACGCCAAGCTTCCCTGTCCTTCACCACCTCCTGGAGCTTGCTCAAACTCCTGTCCATTGAGTCAGTGATGCTGCCCAACCACCTAGTCCTCTGTTGTCCCTTTCTCCTCTTGCCCTCAATCCTTCCAGCATCAGGGTCTTTTCCAGTGAATGGGCCCTTCCCATCAAGTGGCCAAAGTATTGGAGCTTCAGTTTCAGCATCAGTCCTTCCAATGAATATTCAGGGTTGATTTCCTTTAGGATTGAAGTGGTAAATAATGAATACTCTGTTTTTCACCTAAAATGCCTAGGGGACAGGTCCAAATTCATTCAGGTAGATTTGTCTAAAGGAATTTGTGGCTGGAAAGCATTATGCTTTATGGATGAACTTGTTACCAAACAAAGTTCATGTGCCCAGGATACAGTGAGGTCAAACAGACTGAAAATATGGGAGTTTAGAGTCGGACACGACTGAGCGACTGAACTGAACTGAACTGAACTGAAGCAAGGACAACAAGTGGCTCATGCTCAAAACCCTTGAACTCCCTGATGGTCTGCGGGGAGAGGTTTTTATCGGCAGATTTTGGGGTGAGGGCTGCAGGGTGTGTGGCTTTGTTCTGATTGGCTATTGGTGAGGTAAGAGGGTGGTGCACATTTTTGATGATAAGAGGCTCAAGGAGATAACTCTGGTGAAGGGATATGCTCTCATTGTATTTGACATGAAACTTCATTAGGCTTGAAAGCAGAGACATTACTTTGCCAACAAAGGTCTGTCTAGTCAAAGCTGTGGTTTTTCCAGTTGTCATGTATGGATGTGAGAGTTGGACCATAAAGAAAACTAAGCACTGAAGAATTGATGCTTTTGAACTATGGTGTTGGAAAAGACTCTTGAGAGTCCCTTGGACTGCAAGGAGATCAAACCTGTCAATCCTAAAGGAAATCAGTCCTGAGTATTCATTGGAAGGACTGATGCTAAAGCAGAAACTCTAATACTTTGGTCACCTGATGTGAAGAACTGACTCATTGGTAAAGACCCTGATTCTGGGAAAGATTGAAGGCAGGAGAAGGAGACGACAGAGAATGAGATGGTTGGATGGCATCACCGACTCAATGGACATGAGTTTGAGTAAACTCGGGGAGTTGGTGATGGACAGGGAGGCCTGCTGTCCTGCAGTCCATGGGATCACAAAGAGTCAGACACACCTGAGTGACTGAACTGAACTGAACGGTCCCCTTTCCCCTTGCCCAGCTCTTTAGTTCTGGAGCCTATAGGCACTCAGGCCCAAGAGAATGGGCCAGGTGGGGAATTGGAGGTGTTCCACTAAAAGAGAGATTTGTCTCAATCTTTCCCTTATAGCTCAGTTGGTAAAGAATCTGCCTGTAATGCAGAAGATCCTGGTTTGATTCCTGGGTTGGGAAGATCCCCCGGAGAAGGGACAGGCTACCCACTCCAGTATTCTGGCCCAAAGAATTCAATGGACTGTATAGTCCACAGGGTTGCAAAGAGTTGGACACGACTGAGCAACTTTCACCCTCACCCTAACCTGTATCAAAGTGATCATTGTTTTCAATGATCATGAATTCGCTTTAAGCTATTGACCTTTCTGTGCTCCGGGGAAAAGCTGAGGCAGAGCTGGGGGAAAGTGGGATGGAATAAAGATGTGAGGGGGGAGGTCTCCTAGGTAGGAAGGCTGCTGGTTCTGAATGAAGGGCACTGAGAGAGTGGGGAGAAGTGGATATGAGGCAGAGTCCACCCTGCCCCACCCCCATAGTTACTGCCACCCCCCCCCCACTTTAAGGCAGCCCATTCCACTGCACCTCAGCTCTGACGCCACCCTTCCTCCCCTTAACACCCAGGTTAGGGGGCTGCCCCGGAGTAATATTTCCTAGGAAGGAAAAACATATTTCCATTGTTGAAGAAAACGTCATCAGTGAGGAAACTTGAATGTAATAATATTTAGTGTTGAGTAGCAGGTGACTCCCGGAGAAGGTGATGGCACCCCACTCCAGTACTCTTGCCTGGAAAATCCCATGAATGGAGGAGCCTGGTAGGCTGCAGTCTGTGGGGTCGCTAAGAGTCGGACACAACTGAACGACTTCACTTTGACTTTTCACTTTCATGCATTGGAGAAGGAAATGGCAACCCACTCCAGTGTTCTTGCCTGGAGATTCCCAGGGATGGGGGAGACTGGTGGGCTGCCGTTTATGGGGTCGCACAGAGTCGGACACGACTGAAGCGACTTAGCAGCAGTAGCAGCAGCAACCCTACCTAAGGGAATGCTCTGGTTTCCTACTGTCCAAGATGGCCTGAGTGTTGCCCTGAAGATCAGAGACACAAGGCTGCATGCCCCCCATTCCGGCCCAAGGGGGCCATATCGTTTGCCCCCCATCCAGTAAAATGCACCTGGAAAAACCTTTATTGTTTATGATTTACTTCAAGATAAATCTCGCTGGGGACTGGGGTGTGTGTGTGTGTGTGTGTGTGTGTGTGGTGGTTTTGATTTCTCCTCTAGGGATGGCTAGTTACTCTTTTTAATCCACTGGTCATCCTACTTGGCGCCTCCTCAGTGGCTCAGTGGTAAAGAATCCACCCCCAGTGCAGGAGACACAGGAGACATGGATTGGATCCCTGGGTCGGGAAGATCCCCTGGAGAAGGAAATGGCAACCACTGCAATATTCTTGCCTGGAGAATCCCATGGACAGAGGAGCCTGGCGGGCTACAGTCCATGGAGTCGCAGAGTCGGACACGACTGAAGTGACTGAGCACACACACACACACACACACACACACACCCCTTACTGGACCTATCCTACTTCCTTTTAAGGCAGTTGCTCACTCTGTCCTCCTTGAAACACTTTCTTTTCTGTTTTTAAATGTATTGAAGGAAGTCCATGTTATGTTTGGAGCTCTTTTCTTTGTAATTTTATTTATCTAGTTGTTTCTGGCTGTGTTGGGTCTTTGTTGCTGCTCCGGGCTTTTCTCTAGTTGCGGCAAGGCGGGGAGCTACTCTCTAGTTGCAGTGCTTCAGGCTTCTTGCTGTTGTGGCTTCTCTTATTGCAGAGCACAGGCTCTAGGGTGCATGGGCTTCAGTAGTTGTGGCTCCCGGGCTCTAGAGCCCTGGCTTAATAGATGTGGTGCGCGAGCTTGGTTGCTCCACAGCTTGTGGGATCTTCCCAGAGCAGGGATCAAACTCCTGTCTTCCTGCATTGGCAGGTGGATTCTTTACCACTGAGCTGCTAGAGAAGCCCTGGAACACTTTCAGGACAACACAGCCTCCACAGTTTCTGGCCGTCTGCCAGGGCACTCCTGGACCTTAAAGTACCGAAGGATCAGTCCTCAACCTTCATCCCCGTTCTGCCTCGTCTCTTCGTGTTGTCTCATGGCTTTAAGTACTGTCTCTGTACCAATGACTCCCACATTCATCTATCCAAGCAGGACCTCTCCTCTGAACTTGAAACCCTTCTATCTAATTGCCCGCTCGACAGATCCAGTATCTTACTGGCTGTCAACACCAACAGGATTTGCCCCTCAAAGCTTGCTTCTCTGGTTTTCTCCCCCATTTTAGTAAATGGAAATGCCACTCTGAAAGTTTTGGTTTGTACAAAAAAAAAAACCCAAACAAAAACAAAAATGATACAACCCTGGAGAGTCATCCTTGACTCCTGTCTTTTGTATAACCTGTCTCACTCAGCTTATAAACCACAGTCCTTCCAGTGACCCATGAGTCTGACAAGTGTGTGACTAAATTAGCCCTGTTTCCAGACTTGATCGTGAAATAATGGCGTAGGGTGAACTTACATTCCCTACAAAAATCTAATTTTTGGAGTCTACAGATGTTTGCAAGTTCAGTTCAGTTCAGTCGCTCAGTCTTGTCCAACTGTTTGTGACCCCATGACTCACAGCACGCCAGGCCTCCCTGTCCATCACCAACTCCTGGAGTTCACTCAAACTCATGTCCATCGAGTCAGTGATGCCATCCAGCCATCTCGTCCTCTGTCGTCCCCTTCTCCTCCTGCCCCCAATCCCTCCCAGCATCAGAGTCTTTTCCAGTGAGTCAACTCTTCGCATGAGGTGGCCAAAGTATTGCAGTTTCAGCTTTAGCATCAGTCCTTCCAATGAACACCCAGGACTGATCTCCTTTAGAATGGACTGGTTGGATCTCCTTGCAGTCCAAGGGACTCTCAAGAGTCTTCTCCAGCACCACAGTTCAAAAGCATCCATTCTTCGGCGATCAGCTTTCTTCACAGTCCAACTCTCACATCCATACACGACCACGGGAAAAACCATAGCCTTGACTAGACGGACCTTGGTTGGCAAAGTAATGTCTCTGCTTTTTAATATACTATCTAGGTTGGTCATAACTTTCCTTCCAAGGAGTACGCATCTTTGCCAGAGGCGTCCAAAAATTGAAAGACTAGATGCGCTTAGGTTGGTCACAATAGGCTTATTTCCTCTCAGTTCGTTTCTTCAACAGCTATTTACTAAGCAGCTACTCACAGCCAGACCTGGCTCTGGATGCCACAGATACATCTCTGAACAAAATAGAACTCTGTAATCCAAAATAGAAAAAACTCTCTAATCCATTTTGAGCTTATTTTTGTGTTTGGTGTTAAGGCGTGCTCTAGTTTCATTCTTTTTCATGCAACTATCCAGTTTTCCCAGCACCTCTCTTTGAAGAAACTGTATACTGTTGTATAACGTATATTCTTGCCTCCTTTGTCATAGATTAGGTGACCATAGGTCTGTGGGTTCATGTCTGAACTTTCTATTCTGTTCCATTGGTCCATGTTTCTCTTTTTGTGCTAGTACCATACTTCCAAAAGATCCATGTACCCCAATATTCATTGCAGCACTATTTGCCATAGCCAGGACATGGAAGTAACCTAAATGGGAATGGGCATGGATAAAGGAAAATGTAGATAAAGAAATGGATAAAGAGGTTTGGTACATATATACAGTGGAATAGTACTCAGCCATAAAAAGGAATGAAATTGTGCCATTTGCAGAAACATGGATGGACTTAGAGGCTGTCATACAGAATGAAGTAATTCAGAAAGAGAAAAATGTCTTATTTTCACCCATATATGTGGAATCTAGAAAAATGGTGCAGGTGAACCTGTCTGCAAGGCAGAAATAGAGACACAGATGTAGAGAACAAGTATAGGACGCTGAGGTGGAGAAGGTGAGTGGGATGAATTGGAAGATTGGGACCGACATATATGCACTGCTGCTGCTGCTGCTGCGTATATACACTACTATGTATAAAGTAGGCACCTAAGGGAACTGGAATGCAAAAGTAGGAAGTCAGGAAACACCTGGAGTAACAAGCAAATTTGGCTTTGGAATATGGAATGAAGCAGGGCAAAAGCTAATAGAGTTTTGCCAAGAGAACGCACTGGTCAGAGCAAACACCCCCTTCCAACAACACAAGAGAAGACTCTACACATGGACATCATCAGCTGACCAACACCGAAATCAGATTGATTTTATTCTTTGCAGCCAAAGATGGAGAAGCTCTATACAGTCAGCAAACTCAAGACTGGGAGCTGGCTGTGGCTCAGATCATGAACTCCTTATTGCCAAATTCAGACTTAAATTGAAGAAACTAGGGAAAACCACTAGACCATTCAGGTATGACCTAAATCAAATCCCTTATGATTATACAGTGGAAGTAAGAAATAGATTTAAGGGACTAGATCTGATAGACAGAGTGCCTGATGAACTATGGACAGAGGTTCGTGACATTGCACAGGAGACAAGGACCAAGATCAACCCCAAGAAAAAGAAATGCAAAAAAGCAAAATGGCTGTCTGCTGCTGCTGCTGCTGCTAAGTCACTTCAGTCGTGTCCGACTCTGTGTGACCCCATAGATGGAAGCCCACCAGGCTCCCCCGTCCCTGGGATTCTCCAGGCAAGAACACTGGAGTGTCTGAGGAGGCCTTACAAAAAGCTGTGAAAAGACGAGAAGTGAAAATCAAAGGAGAAAAGGAAAGATGTGCCTATTTGAATGCAGAGTTCCAAAGAATATCAAGGAGAGATAAGAAAGCCTTCCTCAGCGATCAATGCAAAGAAATAGAGGAAAACAACAGAACAGGAAAGACTAGAGGTCTCTTCAAGAAAATTAGAGATACCAAGGGAACATTTCATGCAAAGATGGGCTTGATAAAGGACAGAAATGGTATGGACCTAACAGAAGCAGAAGATATTAAGAAAAGAATACCCAGAAAAACTGTACAAAAAAGATCTTCACAACCCAGATAATCACGATGGTGTGATCACTCACCTAGAGCCAGATATCCTGGAATGTGAAGTCAAATGGACCTTAGGAAGCATCACTACGAACAAAGCTAGTGGAGGTGATGGAATTCCAGTTGAGCTATTTCAAATCCTGAAAGATGATGCTGTGAAAGTGCTGCACTCAACATGCCAGCAAATTTGGAAAACTCAGCAGTGACCACAGGACTGGAAAAGGTCAGTCTTCATTCCAATCCCAAAGAAAGGCAATGCCAAAGAATGCTCAAACTACCACACAGTCGCACTCATCTCACACACTAGTAAAGTAATGCTCAAAATTCCCCAAGCCAGACTTCAAAAGTACGTGAACTGTGAACTTCCAGATGTTCAAGCTGGTTTTAGAAAAGGCAGAGGAACCAGAGATCAAATTGCCAACATCCGCTGGATCATGGAAAAAGCAAGAAAGTTCCAGAAAAACATCTATTTCTACTTTATTGACTATGCCAAAGCCTTTGTGTGGATCACAATAAACTGTGGAAAATTCTGAAAGAGATGGGAATACCAGACCACCTGACCTGCCTCTTAAGAAACATATATGCAGGTCAGGAAGCAACAGTTAGAACTGGACATGGAACAACAGACTGGTTCCAAATAGGAAAAGGAGTACGTCAAGGTTGTATATTGTCACCCTGCTTATTTAACTTATATGCAGAGTACATCATGAGGAACGCTGGGCTGGAAGAAGCACAAGCTGGAATCAAGATTGCTGGGAGAAATATCAATAACCTCAGATATGCAGATGACACCACCCTTATGGCAGAGAGTGAAGAGGAACTAAAAAGCCTCTTGATGAAAGTGAAAGAGGAGAGTGAAAAAGTTGGCTTGAAGCTCAACAGTCAGAAAACGAAGATCATGGCATCTGGTCCCATCGCTTCATGGGAAATAGATGGGGAAATAGTGGAAACAGTGTCAGACTCTTTTTTTTGGCCTCCAAAATCACTGCAGATGCTGATTGCAGCCATGAAATTAAAAGACGCTTACTCCTTGGAAGGAAAGTTATGACCAATCTAGATAACATATTAAAAAGCAGATACATTACTTTGTCAACAAAGGTCCATCTAGTCAAGGCAATGGTTTTTCCCGTGGTCATGTATGGATGTGAGAGTTGGACTGTGAAGAAAGCTGATCGCCGAAGAATCGATGCTTTTGAACTGTGGTGCTGGAGAAGACTCTTGAGAGTCCCTTGGACTGCAAGGGACTGGTTGGATACCAGTCCATTCTAAAGGAGATCAATCCTGGGTGTTCATTGGAAGGACTGATGCTAAAGCTGAAGCTCCAATACTTTGGCCACCTCATGCGACGAGTTGACTCACTGGAAGAGTCTGATGCTAGGAGGGATTGGGGGTGGGAGGAGACGGGGACGACAGAGGATGAGATGTTGGATGGCATCACCAACTCGATGCACATGAGTTTGGGTGAACTCTGGGAGTTGGTGATGGACAGGGAGGCCTGGCGTGCTGTGATTCATGAGGTCGCCAAGAGTCGGACATGGCTGAGTGACTGAACTGAACTGAACTGAATGCGAGCCTACAAAAAATAGACAAAAGTCTCTGCCTTCTTGAAACATGCATTCTAATGAGGTAACAGACAGCAGATAAAATATCAACTAAATGACATAGAATTAGCCAGAGCGTCCTGAGAGAAAGCTCAGGCAGCGAGAGGTGTGGAGAATATTGGGGAGGGCAGGGGTTCCGTGTCCCAAGGTGGATGAGGTGTTCAGAGATGGCCTCGCTGAGCAGGTGACGTTTGAACAAAGGCCTGAAGGACATGCAGAGTGGCAGCGGTGTTTGGAAGAGTGAGTGAGAAGCACGGGAAAACCCGAAGGCACAGACAGGGCCTGCGCAGGAGGTTCTCTGCTCTCTTCAGCGGCGCCTTGAGTAAGGAGGCGGCGTGCCAGCAGTGAAGGGAAGGAGGGCCGTAGGGGAGATGAGAGCAGAAGCGGGTCGCCTGGCTCTTGCCATGGAAGGACCCGCTCACACGGCAGTCCCAGGAGTGGGAAGCGCCCCGCCATCCGCATGTGGCCACTCAACTGTGGTCACTAAAGGGAGCCAGGGCTTCTGTAGTTCACTGATTCCAGAGCTGGGGCAAGAAATGAGCATTTTGTCCTTCTAGAAAGCAAGGCGGCTTTCAGAGATGACAGTTTGCTGTTCTTCAGTCTCTCAGGCGTGTCCGACTCTTTGGACCCCATGGCACGGCAGGCTCCTCCGTCTATGTGATTCTCTGGGCAAGAATCCTGGAGTGGGTTGCCATTTCCCTTTCCAGGGGGTCTTCCCAACCCAGGGATCGAACCCTGAGTCTCCTGCATTGCAGATAGGTGCTTTACTGCTGAGCCACTGGGGAAGCCCTTAGAGATGACTGGGTTATATCCAAAAGATTCAGGTCAGGAGCCAGTGAGGTTAAAGAGACTCTCAGCATTCAAAGATGGAATACTTTGAGCATCTCCAATGGATTGAGATTCATCAAATATATTAAAATTTGTGAGTTTATAATTATACCAGGAGAAAAAAAACCTCCTCATGGGTCACCTTTACAGGTTGCTAAGGAACCAACTCATCACTCTGAATGCTGGTTTAAAAAGGGAAAGAGCTGAGCATTTGTCTTGTCTTTTCTATATGAACCGTATCTTAGGATAGCTGAATTGTTGTTGAGGAAAAGTTCTTGTTTCAGAAACTTTCCAGCTGGTAGATGAAGGAGGAATGCTGGGATTAGAATACCGTTTCTAATCGCTAATGAAATAACAGATCTCAGCAATGACCATCAGTGCCTGTTGAAAACTCTCAGGGGAAAAGCTTATGGGGCACTTTTAAATGGACGGATCAAGCTGGCAGTGCCTGTATTCACTCGTCAATCCTAGCATCACGAAAGAGGAGACGAGCAGACACCATGTGAGGCTGATGCGACGCAGTCGGAGGTTCACGGCACCAGCTATGAAGTATCCTTGTCAAAAAATGGACCCTGAGATAGTTATGGACTTAGGGAAGGTCATGTACACACTGCCATATTTAAAATGTGTAACCAGCAAGGACCTGTATAGCACAGGGAACTCTGCTCAGTGTTCTGTGCCAGTGGAAATGGGAGGGGGGTCTAGGGGAAAAAGCATACATGTGTATGCATGGCTGAGTCTCTTCACTGTTCACCTGAAACTACCACAGCGTTGTTAATCAGCTCTACCCCAGTACAAAATAAACAGTCTAAAGTCTGGGTGAAAAAAAACGACCCCGATCTAATCACGATGTAACCGATACTTTTCAGGAAATGCAGGGCTTAGGGAAACACGTTGAATGTTGCCACAGGGGTGCAGTCAGCAAAATGCAGAATGTAGGTAACTGCAAAGTATCCCAGTTTTTCCAACAAATAAAAGGAAAGAAGAAAAGAAGGCAGGACAGTTTATTTAAGTGAAAAGAGATGTAGAAGATACTTAAACTGACTGCAGTGTATGGACCATAAAATACTAATTTTAAAAAGCTGTTAAAAAATAATGAGAAATTTGGAATATCTGAACACTGATTGACTATTTGATAACATTAAGGCTTTTCAAGGTATGATGATGACATTGTGATTTTATTTTTTTTAACAGGTATGTATTTATTTGGCTGTACCAGGTGTTAGTTCTGTCGTTCTGTCTTCACTATGGTATGCGGGATCTTCAACTGCAGCATGTGGGATATAGTTTCCTGACCAGGGATCAAAACCTGGCCTCTTGCACTGGGAGTGTGTGGACTCTTAGCCATTGGACCACCAAGGAAATCCCAGTGGTTATAATTTTTTTCTGTGTCTAAAAAGAGACACACTACTAAAATATGTGTGGATAATATGATGTGAAATCTGGGACTAATTTCAAAATAATCCAGTTAGATAGAGGAAAGTTGGATTTCCACATGTAAATGATTGTTGAGGCTTGGCAGTGATCCATTACATTATTTTCTCTGTTTTGTATTGTTTGAAAATGTTCCATAATACAAAGTAGAAAAGGAAGAGGGGGGATCATGTTCAGAGGAGTCATAAACAAAGACTTTCCATGACACATGGGGATAATAATCCCTATTTTCTAACTGCAATGCCAGCATATAAGTCATCCTCCAGTATTTGTTATTGTTTAGTCACTCATTTGTGTCTGACTCTTTGCAACCCCATGGACTGTTGCCCACCAGGCTCCTCTGTCTGTGGGATTCTTCAGGCAAGAATACTGGAGTAGGTTGCCATTTCCTACTCCAGGGGATCTTCCCAACCCAGGAATTGAACCCATGTATCTTATGTCTCCTGCATTGGCAGGCAGGTTCTTTACCACTGTCACCACCTGGGAAGCCCAATTCAGCTTTCAGTTCAGTTCAGTTCAGTTCAGTCGCTCAGTCGTGTCTGACTCTTTGCGATCCCATGAGTCACAGCTCACCAGGCCTCCCTGTCCATCAAAACGTTAAATAATATTAAAAGCAAATGAACAACAACAAAAAACCCCAAACAGCATTACTTTTCTACTGGAATTTAAAAAAAAAAAACAAGTTTTGACCAAACCTCCAGAAATGTTGCTTAAGCAAAATATTTTAGTTTTCCCACCCTGTGTGTGTGCTTGCATGCTAAGTCGCTTCAATCAAATCCACCTCTGTACAACCCTGTGGACTGTCACCCACCAGGCTCCTCTGTCCGTGGGATTTCCCAGGCAAGAATGGAGTGGGTTTCCATTTCCTCCTCCAGGGGATCTTCCCAACCCAGGGATCAAACCCTCATCTCTTACATCTCCTGCATTGGCAGGCAGGTTCTTTACCACTAGAGCCACCTGGGAAGCTCCCCTGAGTATGTCAATATGATTTATAATCAGCTACAGTATATATCTTTAATGCTTTTATCTTACACCCCTGCTTCCAGCTATTTGTCTTGAATACATCCTGCAGCAAAATGAAATGCCTCAAAACCACAGATTATTTTTCATTCCTTTGCAATTCTCTATACTGTCGAAATGCTACTGGTTCAAGCAGGACCACTGATTAAGGCTGGTGTCATCAGGTTCTGTTTTATTTGACTCCACTCATGTTAAACCACTAGCTGTGCTGTGTTGTGCTTAGTTGCTCAGTCATGTCCAACTCTTTGCTGGCCCTGGTATTAAAAATAGCCCAGATTTATCTTTCAGGATTATCACCTAACTTTGCCATGTCTACTGTGCTTCACAGAAAGAGCTTCACATGAAGAAAAGTGAGGCAGGTTTGGGACAAGAATCGTGTTACTTTGCGGCTATCATTTATCGTAGGTAAAGTATGGTGATTTAATGAAGATACTCTCTCCAATAGGGCTTCCCAGGTAGCGCAGTGGTAAAGACTCCACCTGCCAATGCAGGAGATGCTAGAGATGAGGGTTCAATAACTAGGTTGAGAAGATTCCTCTGGAGGAGGAAATGACAACCCTCTCCAGTTTTCTTGCCTGGGGAATTCCATGGACATAGGAGCCTGGTGGCCTACAGTCCACGGGGTCCCAAAGAGTTGGGCACGGTTTACCAGCACACAGCCATGCCTTCTCTCCAATTCTAGCTTAAATTTCGTCTGAAAGAGTCCAGTAGGTTCTGTCTGCAGGAAAAGGGCTCTTTCTGCATCTGCAGTGGCCCCTACTCGTGTTCTAGTGCAGAGTGGCTGAGACTTCTGTTCCTTGCCCTGGGAAAGAAAGGATGTTCTGTTTTGTAAAGTACTGAGGGACCTAGATGGGTCAACACTGCTCTATTAATATAAAATGAGATTATTCACCAGCTGTTGTTTCACTGCTTTCATCAGAGCCATTGAAACGTTTGCAAAACAGCAGAGGGTTTCTGATGGGAGGGATCGATGTTCAAAAGCCAGACCAGCCAGCGGGCACTTCACGTAGTAGGCTTTGCACCCAACCTTTGCAGAAATTCTATAATGTATTAAAGAGTATTTTATGATGGCTCTGTGCCATGGGGAAACCATAGCTCCCTCGATTTTCTTCCCACTGACTTCTTTTTCCCTGTTATTTCCCCCTTTTTTCTATATGACCATGTGTGTGCATGCATGATAAGTCACTTTAGTCATGTCCAACTCTGTGAAACCCTATGGACTGTAGCCTGCCAGGTTTCTCTGTCCATGGGATTCTCCAGGCAGGAATATTGGAGTGAATTGCCAGCTCTCCTCCAGAGGATCTTCCTGATCCAGGGATCAAACCCATGTCTCTTGCAACTCCTGTATTGGCAGGCATGTTCATTTCTACTAGTGCCACCTAGGAAGCTCTGTATTGCCATAGGTTTCCCTAAAAATCTACGGAATAGGAGTTACTAAATAAAGTAAAAACAAGTCCAGTTAAAAGGATAGTAAATGTTTGGTTATAAACTTTGTCTTTTTGAGTCCATCACATGACCTACTGTGTCCTTGATTTTCATAGACTCATAGAATATTATCCAAGATGAGAGAGAGGAGACCAGAGAAGAGATCCATGTGGAGAAGCATGCGCCTCAGACTCCATGTGCACTCAAACCGCATGGGCATCCTGGCTTTCCTGGTGGCTCAGTTGGTAAAGAATCCACCTGCAATGTAGGAGACCGGGGTTCAATCCTTGGGTTGGGACGATCCCCTGGAGAAGGAAATGGCAACCCACTCCAGTATTCCTGCCTGGAAAATCCCATGGACAGAGGAGCCTGGCGGGCTACAGTCCATGGGGTTGGGAAGAGTTGGACACAACTTAGCAACTAAACCACCAACCACCTACCAGGTCTGGAGAAGGGCCTGAGAACCTGCATTTCTGAAAAGCAGTCCAAGCGATGGACAACTCTTTGAATGCAAAGGTCTCAGTTCAGTGGTGTTTCCATTCACATTTTTCAGTGTGTCTGTAAATTTGCCCAAAATTTAGAAAATACAGCCCAAACAGATAATCAGAGTGGCAAAACTATTCTCCCTAAAGCTGAATTCCTTAATGAATACTTTGTTATAAAAATACATGTGAGAATAGAGCATCATTCAGTATCCATTTAAAAAAATGGTTCTCCTCTCCTTTCTACTGATGGATCACTCAGCCTCAATGGCCATTTTTGTTGCTTTTCTGCTGAAGTGTAAATACAGGACGCCTATTCTCTACTTGGATCCAGTGTACTAACCTATAACTACCTTTCACATGAAATAATACTTTCCAGGAATGAGTTTCCTAGACACATTTTGATCACGTGACAGGGAAGGTCAGAATCTGGGTCTGTTAATTGGGAACTGAATGACTTTGGACAAATTGCTTAACCTCTCTGATCCTTAGTTCCTGCACCTAAAAGAAGAAAGGAGAGTGGAGGAATTAAAAATTTTAAAAGAATATTTTTTTTTTAAAGTGGAAAAATAGGACTACCTATCTCACAGGATTATTGTAAGCTTTAAATAAGATTATGTATGCAAATTACTTGCTACATTATTCAAAGTAAGTACATGAGCCATGTGAAGTCTTCCATAAGCCGAGCTTCAAGACAAATGAAACCCTGACATTTACATTTAGAATTTCTAAAATGTTTTCTTGTAAACCATTTTGGAAGGAAGTCTTTCCAAAATATTTCTCACCCCCGTAGCTTGTGTTACAGGCTTCCCCTGGGGCTCAGTGGTAAAGACTTCTTTGCCTGCAGTGCAGGAGCCACAGGAGATTTGGGTTCAATCCCTGGGATGGGAAGAGCCCCTGGAGGAGGTCATGGCAACCCACTGCAGTGTTCTTGCCTGGAGAATCCCTATGGACAGAGGATCCTGGTGGGCTACAGTCCACACGGTAGCAAAGAGTCGGAGACGACTGAAGTGACATAGCGGGCATGCACGCACCTTGTGTTTCGGCGTATTCCAAGTCCAATTTAGCTCTTCCCTCGTGACTCAGGGTCCTTGTTTTGAAAGTGAGTGAGTGCCCTGTTCTGGAACACAGGCATGACCTCAGTCAGGGCGATGTCGATCTCGGCCTTTCTCAGATCCACCCTTTCTCAGATCGCCCCTCTCCCCTGCTAGCACTCCCGAGCCCTTCTGTTCATACTTCCACAATAGCTCTTACCACATGGAGACCAAAGTATCTGTCTATTCAGGTTTTTGGCCTCAGACCTCCTTGCTCCGGGCAAGGGCCAGGCCTTCAGTAAGTGTTTGCTGTTGAACGAAGAGCTCCCTAGGCCCTACTTAAAGGGTTGGATGTCAGGAACTCAGAAGCATAGCTTGTGATTTCATTTATTCAGACACTTTAAAACGCCTCCATGTTCTCAGCCAAGAGCTGAAAGCGCTGCTCTATTTTATCTTTTAAAGATAGCCAGGGAGGGACAGAAATTGTATTCCTCCTTAGAACCTTGTGATGATTTTTAATTATTGCAGGGCCAAGAAGTTATTTATCCTTCTGGTAAATTTTAAACCCATTCTGTTTTTTTGGTTCTTTGAAGATGCTTTCCCGGTCGCTCAGCAGTGACGAATGTGCTTGCCAAGCAAGAGATGCGGGTTTGACCCCTGGGTCAGGAATTTTCCCTGGAGAAGGAAACGGACAAGCCACTCCAGTATTCTTGCCTGAGAAATTCCATAGTCAGAGGACCTGGTGGACTGTAGTCCATGGGGTTTCAAAGAGTCGAACGCGATTGGGTGACTGAGCACTCTGCATGCTGCTGCCACTTTTGTTGGCAGCAAGGCCGCTGAAGCCAGGCAGCCCGGGATTCGAACACTGAACTGCAGTTTGACTCCTGTTTGAAGCCTGTTTGACTCCAGGCTTTGATGCTCAGTTTCCAAATCTGTACAAGGTTATAAAAGTTTGCTGAATGGCTACGTTTATGGAGATGGCAGTAAAGATATTTCCAGAAGTCCTCTTAGGGAGGAGTTTTAACATTTTCCGCTTTGATAATCCCACTAGGGTTAGGGGCAGGAGTGGGACTCTAAAGAGCCTCCCTGCATAATATTAGACAGCTGTGAACTAGAGTTGCAGGGAGCTTCACCTTTTCAACAGTCGGGCATTTTACTTTGCAGAGCACAGAAATGAGCAGGATACCAAGCTGCTTCGTATGGACAAGCCTGGTGGAAAATTTCTCAGCAACTCTCCCTACCCTTTGTCCTTGCTGCCAGAAGCCCCTTTCCAACTCTAGAGGCTAGAAACACCAGTATTAGTTACTACAAGCCTGTGACTCAACTCTGGTGGATGAGTTTAAAGATAAATCTTCTGAGATATTTCTGGGAAACATTTTCTCTTCTGATTTAGGGTGGGAAGTCGGGGATGTGGTGAGAAATGCCACTTTTTCTATTTGTACTGCTACTGCTAAGTCGCTTCAGTCATGTCTGACTCTGTGCGACCCCATAGACGGCAGCCCACCAGGCTCCCCCATCCCTGGAATTCTCCAGGCAAGAGTACTGGAGTGGGGTGCCACTGTAAGTATAGTTATATGCAGGTATAATTCCTCGAGCTATGGCAGTCATCTTGTGATCATGGATAACAACTCTGAGGATGAAAACTTATATTCCGTGAATGGCAAAGGAAAAAGGCAGAAAGCACCTGGGTTGGGTGCTTGATGACATTGTTGTGCTTCTGAATTAACCAAACCTAGAAATGATATTTCCAGTGATAATAAACTTTATTGTTTAAGCTGTGTTTATATTGCGTATTCTGTTATCTGTTTCTTTATTCAGTATAAAATTGAGGCAGCTAAACCTTGGAGATGGGAGAATAAGGAGACCTGATGGTAGCACAGCAGAAGAGGACATCAGAGAAAAGCCACTTCTGTTGAGAATTTTGACATCTATTGGATATGCAGTGTAGAACTCTGTTTCATGTCTTTGGGGAGGCATCAGTAAATTTATATTGCTTGCAAATAGTTTTGGTGCTGATGGATTATTATGGGGGACTTGAAGAAGTGTTGAAATCTACATCAAGAATGGTGCATGATGTTAAAGTCCCTAGTGATCCAGTGGTTAGGACTAGGTGCTTTGAGGGAACTAGGTCTGGGAACTAGGATCCCTCAAGCCCAGGGATGTGGCCAAAAAAAAAAAAAGAGTGGTGCTTAATGAAAACAAAGGCCTGGGAGTAACCTTCATACCTTACATAACTTATAGGTTATGTAGGGACTAGAGATCCATCTGTCAAGCATCTAGAATGATGCCTAGAACTTGGACATATATAATAAATCATAGATGCTATTATTACCTTGTATTTTTAGTTTTAATTTTATTTTTTGACTGAGCCACTCAGTTTATGGGATCTTAGTTCCCCCACTAAAGACTGAACCTGGGGCCCTTGGCAGTGGTTAGGGAGGTCTAACCACTGGTTTGTCATTGTTGTTTAGTTTAGTCGTGTCTGACTCTTTTGAGACCCCATGGACTATAGCCTGCTGGGCTCCTCTGTTCATACGATTGCCTAGACAAGAATACTGACATGAGTTGCCATTTCCTTCTCCAGGGGATCTTTTCTACCCAAGAATCAAACCCACGTCTCCTGCTTGGCAGGCAGATTCTTTACCATTGAGTCACCTGGGAAGCCCCTTGTGTGTAACCACTGGAGTGCCAGGGTATTCCCACTAGTGTTATTATCTCAGCTCCTATATATGTAAACAGAAAGGAGGCAGAAATTAGATGCTCTTGGGTGGGGCTGTACTTGAGGGCAGACCACGTGGTAGGCTTTGAGAAGAAGGTCTGTGAAAACAACAAGGAGCCAAGCATCACTGGCAGGAGCCCTGGCAGGTGGGCAGGGAAGTCCCACAGCAGAGCTACTGTGACCCTACGGATGGGGCAAAAGGCTGAATGCAGAGGCTAGAGGTAGAGGCAAATGGGGCGTTATTACTCAGTTTCAGTTATGAGAGATGAAGGCGTTTGGGAGAGCTGTACACAGCAAGTGCATCTAACACACTTGTGCTGCACACTTGAAAATGGCTAGGAGGGTGAATTTCGTGTTATGTATTTCTTACTCCATTTTTTAAAAAAAAGGAGGGAAGGGTCTAGAACTAAAGCCTACAATCAGAACAGGCTCAACAGAAGCCTGACAATTGTTTGGAGAGAGGCTTCCTTCCTGGATTTCCCCTGATTAGAAAAGGACAGGTTCCAGAGCTTACCCTCAAGCTGCCATGTAGAAGTCAAGTTTCCTCAAGAGTGGAATAATACTTTAAGACTCTCATGTTCCACTCCAGGGGATATGGGTTCCATCCCTGGTCTAGGCCGCATGCCGCATGCCGCATGGCATGGCTAAAAAAATAAAAATTAAAAATAAAGGGTGGTATAATACTATATGGGCTTCCCAGATGGTGCTCATGGTAAAGAATGTACCTGGCAGTGCAGGAGACACAAGCGATGCGAGCTCAATTCATGGGTCAGGAAGATCTCCTGAAGGAGGGCATGGCAACCCACTCCAGTATTCTTGCCTGGAGAATCCCATGGACAGAGGAGCCTGGTGGGCTACAGTCCACAGGGTTGCAAAGAGTTGGATATGACTGAAGCGACTTAGCAGGCAAGCAAGGATAGTACTGTGCATGTTTGTGTGTGTGTATCTATACATATAATATCTTCTTCTCTCTGTGCTTTTGTGTGTGTGTGTGTATGTGTCTCCTTACCTTATTTAACCTCTCAAAAGGGCCTTGGGTGTCAACTGAATTCATCTGGACAGCTATGGGGAGCCTCCAAAGCTAGGGACTTGCTTTGGCCAAAGTGTTGTGAAAGGACATAGCACGGACACCTCTTGAACTGAGACTTTAAAGGTTATTGTGGGCGTCTGCACCTACTTTCTTGCTCTTCTGTTCCGGCACAGGACTGGCACGTCTTGCATAGGAGCTACTCCTGCAACCTTGGTCCCAGATTGTGAAAAGACATGGAGCAGAAGCAGAGCCTTTACTAATGTGGCGGCAGACATGATAGCAGAGTAAGGAACACTGGTTGTTACAAGCCACTGGGAGTCAGGGAGTCCTTTGTTACTGTGGTAAAGCTGACTGATACATCTGGACAATCACCTTTTGCCAACACACAGAATCAAGTAAATTAATGCATTGTTTTAAGCCACTGCATTTCAGGGTTGTTGTAAGGCAAAAATAGATAATTGGAGCATCCTATAAAGAAGGAAAGCTAGCTTGATCCTAGGCAGGGTAGAAAGAGAGAAGATAAATTTGAGGAATATTAAAAGAGTGTGTTTGGGTACATATACACAATGGAGTATTTTTCAGCCATCAAAAAGAATGCATCTGAATCAGTTCTAATGAGGTGGATGAAATTGGAGCCTATAACTGTGGTGCTGGAGAAGACTCTTGAGAGTCCCTTGGACTGCAAGGAGATCCAACCAGTCCATTCTAGAGGAGATCAATCCTGGGTGTTCATTGGAGGGACTGATGCTAAAACTGAAACTCCAATACTTTGGCCACCTCATGTGAAGAGTTGACTCACTGGAAAAGACTCTGATGCTGGGAGGGATTGGGGACAGGAGAAGGGGATGACAGAGAATGAGATGGCTGGATGGCATCACCAACTCGATGGACATGAGTTTGAGTGAACTCCGGGAGTTGGTGATGGACAGGGAGGCCTGGCGTGCTGTGATGCATGGGGTCGCAAAGAGTCGGACACGACTGAGCGACTGAACTGAACTGAACTGATACAGAGTGTAGTAAGCCAGAAAGAAAAACACCAATACAGTATACTAACGCATATATATGGAATTTAGAAAGATGGTAACCTTAACCCTGTATACGAGACAGCAAAAGAGACATAGGTGTATAGAACAGTCTTTGGGACTCTGTGGGAGAGGGTGAAGGTGGGATGATTTGGGAGAACGCCATTGAAGCATGTATATTATCATATGTGAAACGAATCACCAGTCCAGATTCGATGCATGATACAGGATGCTCGGGGCTGGTGCACGGGGATGACCTGGAGGGAGGTGGGAGGGGGGTTCAAGAAGGGGAACACGTGTACACCTGGGGTGGATTCATGTCAATGTATGGCAAAACCAACCAATATATTATTGTAAAGTAATTAGCCTCCAATAAAAATAAATAAATAAAAGAGTGTGTTTGAACTCTTTTGGTCACTAATGATAAAATTTGAGCAAAAAGTAGAATCTTATTGGCTAAAGTTACTGAAAAGGAGTGAGGACTCAAATGATGTCACGGGGTTGTTTCTCTCCATCTCTTGACTCCCTTCCCTTGGTTGGATGGGTACCCTGGACTCTGAACAGTGGATTCCAGCAACCCTGAGTATGGCTTCCACAGCCTCATGTCTTCCAAGGTTCAAGTTCAGTATTCTACCAACCTTCTTATGTTATCCTGCCCACAAAGGTCCTGAGATTCACTCTGAATAGACTGACTGAGGTCAGAGCCCACCCCTGAGACAATTCCTATGACAGAGGCTGCAGAAAAGGATGTATTTGTTATGGGTCTTTCTGCTGAAACTCAACCAGGTTTTTTTGAAAAGAGAATTTATTCAGTGATATAACTTAAAAAAAAAGAGAGACAGAGAAAATTTCATGAACTATTCCAATTTCAGGTGCAGTTTGATTTAGATCCAAAAGAATGTGTCCAGGATTTATTTCTTGACTTTTAAAAATTATGGCCAGCTGAGATACTCTTCCTACAGAGGATTTTGAAAACCAAGGAGAAGTGGGTTTGATGACAATAAGAGGTTACCATCAGGTGTTTGTTTTTTATTTTTTGGTCGCACTTTAGGGGTGTGCAGGATCTTAGTTCACCAGAGATCAAACCCGCACCCTGTGCAGTGGAAGTATGCAGCCCTAACCACTGGACCACCAGGTAAGTCCCTTGGAGTTCTTCTTTCTAATTGATTTCTACAAACAACCATAGCTGTATTAGTCTTGCTGTATGATCACAGGTTTGTGTATAGTAAGGAATTGTTCTTTATTTAAGTTCATTAGTGTTCCAACTGCCCCCAGAGGCAAGATTGTAAAATGAATCCAGATTGCCTGAGCTTAGATCCTGGCTCTCACACTGAGTAGCTGTATGACCTAGGGAGAGTCTCCACTTTGTGCCTCAGTTGATATCTCTGTAAAGTGGGATCAACCAAAATCAACCCTGAATATTCATTGGAAGGACTGATGCTGAAGCTGAAGCTCCAACACTTTGGCCACCTGATGCAAAGAGTCAACTTATTGGAAAAGACTCTGATGCTGGGAAAGATTGAAAGCCAGAGGAGAAGTGGATGACAGAGAATGAGATATTTGGATGCCATCACCGACTCAATGAACAGGAGTTTGAGCAAACTCCAGGAGACGGTGAAGGACAGGGAAGCCTGGCATGATGCAGTCCTTGGGGTCACAAAGTCAGACACGACTGTGCAACTGAACAATAAAAATGGTATTATCTACTTACCTTGTAGGTTTGTGAGTAATATATGTAAATCACTTAGGGCAGTGCTTCAGTTCAGTTCAGTTCAGTTGCTCAGTCGTGTCCGACTCTCCGTGACCCCATGAACCACAGCATGCCAGGCCACCCTGTCCATCACCAACTCCCGGAGTTCACTCAAACTCATGTCCACAGAGTCGGTGATGCCATCCAGCCATCTCATTCTCCTTCGTCCCCTTCTCCTCCCGCCCCCAACCTTTCCCATCATCAGAGTCTTTTCCAGTGAGTCAACTCGTCACATGAGGTGGCCAAAGTATTGGAGTTTCAGCTTTAGCATCAGTCCTTCCAATGAACACCCAGGATTGATCTCCTCTAGAATGGACTGGTTGGATCTCCTTGCAGTATAAGGGACTCTCAAGAGTCTTCTCCAACACCACAGTTCAAAAGCATCAATTCTTCGGCGATCAGCTTTCTTCACAGAAGGACAGTGCTTAGAACGTGTTAAATGTAAATATTAGCTGCTCAGTTGTGTCTGACTCTTTGAGACACCGTGGACCGTAGCCCACCAGTCTCCTCTGTCCATGGGATCATCCAGGCAAGAATACCAAAATGGATAGCCATTTCCTTCTCTAGAGGATCTTCCTGACCAGGGATTGAACCCAGGTATCCTGCATTGCAGGCAGATTCTTTACTTATTCTCATTTCCATAACTACTAATGAAGACAGGTTTTCAGAATGATGGCTATTTCAAATGGCAGGGCTTAGCTTGGTTCAGATTTTCCTTTGGCAGTAAGTGACTGGAATTATATCTGCTCATACTGTGGGTCGAAAGACAATCTTATGGTATTTTTCTATGTATTTTTAATGTGTTCATCTGTCCCATCCTTTTTCCCTTTAGTTGGGTTGTCTAATGTTACGAGAGAGAAACAACTCATTAGACTTCCCCAGTAGTCCAATAATTAAAAGCTGGCCTGCCAAGCTAGGGGGCACAGGTTTGATCCTTGCTCCGGGAAGATCCCAGGTGCTGCAGGGCAACCGAGTCAGCGCACAGCAACTACCGAAGTCTGAAGTCCGTGCTTTAGAGCCCGTGCTCTGCAAGGAGAAGCCCGTGCACCACAATGAAGAGTAGGCCCTGCTCACTGCAGCTGGAGAAAGCTTGCTAGCAGCAATGAGGACCCCGCACAGCCAAACGTAAATAAATACTTTTTCTAAAAAAGAGAGAGAGAAACAACTCATTTCATTGTGCTTCTTTAATATGAAAGAAAACCTAAGCAGAGCTCTACTGAAGTCTAAGCAGAAACAAACTAAAGACTTCTTTAATTAGAATATTTTTCAGTCTAGCTTTGAACAATAAGGACCGGTTATTGTCCTCTATCTTTTTATCTTCGCATTGCATAATCTCACTTCTCCTTTTTCTTTTTCACCTTGAGAAGCTTAGAAAAACCGGAATTTCCAAATGAGTGTGACGTTAGCAATTCATATCATGATGAGTTGTAAGTTACTCATAGCGTCTCCTGGTTATTTTTGTTTGGGTCGTTCTGTGTAGTTGTGGTTGATAGAACAATTGTTCTGTGAGCCTGGAATTATCTTGGCTCTACCAGCTAGCATTCCTATCTGTAATGTGTCCCTCTGTGAGAGTGGCAGGGATTAAGTTCTATGGGCACATTATCCACAGCTCTCGGTTTTGGAGGGGTGGCTGTTAGAGCAGGCTCCATATTGATCTGAAAGTAGGACAAGTGGATGGGGCTGGAGAGACACTTAGATAAGTTGAAGTACTTTCAAAAGTCCTGGAGTGTGCAATTTGCATGGGTTTTATTCCCAAGCTAAAGGGTGGTGGGGAGGGGGAAGTGTGAATTTTGTCTCATTGCTCTGGAAGGCAGACTTGGATCACCAAGAGGATCCTGTTCAAATGCGAACATCTGCTGAACCTGTTCCTGAATTAAATTTTAGGGATGGTTTGGGAATCAGAAATCTCCTGGGTCAACTTATGGGTTTAAATAGCTACCCACATCTTAGGTTTCTCCAGGGCAATTCAACTTGTTTTCTCCTATAAAAGTTTGATGTTATAAATGAAGAAACAAAAATATGTGTGTCTGAGGACTTCCCTGGTGGTCCAGTGGTTATGACCATGCTTTTACTGTAGGAAACATGAGTTTGACCCTTGGTCAGGGAACTAAGATCCCAAATGCCTTGTAGCACAGCCAAAAATTAAAAAGAAAGAAAGAAAGTGTGTAGTGTGATGTTTTTAATTTTTAAAATCTTTTTTAAAATGTATTTTTAATTGGAGAATAATTGTTTTACAATGTTGTGTTGGTTTCTGCTGTACAGCATGAATCAGCTCTAAGTATACATATATTCTTTCCCTCTTAATTTTTAAAGTCTTTTTGAATAGCCAGCAGGATTTATTGAATATTCTTGGCATGAAGCAAATATTGGTTGATGTCGAATTAGAGTCTCAAAAAACTTGTATTTTTGATCCCTATGCATTAATAGTTTTATTAAGGGATTAAAATGCACCAGGCATTAACTGACTATGGGTGTAGATATTAATATTTCTAGCTCTACTTTATAATGTAAATAACTGAAGCTTTGGAAGTTTAAGAACTTTCTTGTGATCACAGTCTAGTAAAAGATGGGAATTGAACATGTTTGCTGTGTGGTGCTAAGCTGGTTCAGTCTTGTCATCTCTTTGGAACCCTACAGGCTCGTCTGTCTATGAGATTCTTTAGGCAAGAATACTTGAGTAACCCACCAGGGGCCTCTGTCCATGGGATTTCCCAGGCAAGAATGCTGGAATGGGTTGCCATTTCCTTCACCAGGGATCTTCAGGGATCGAACCAGAGTTCCCTGTGGCAGCAAGTGCGTTCTTTATCACTAGCGCCACCTCAGAATTGTGAACAGAAGTCTGTCTGTTGCTAAGTCTACATCCTTTCTAAGGCAGGGTTGTCTCATGGAATTCTCTGAGGTAATGTTCTTTGTCTCTGTGTTCCAGTCTGGTAGCCACAATATTGGTGGCTTTTGAGCACTTGAAATGACATTTGTGTGACTGAGGAAATCAGTTGTTTTTTTAAACAAATATTTATGGTTGTGCTGGATCTTTGTTGCTGCGCTTTCCCTAGTGGTGGCAAGCAGGGGCTCCGCTCTGGTTGCGGGGTGTGGGCTTCTCATTGCAGTGGCTTATCTTGTTGCAGAGCATTGCCTCTAGATTGTGTGGGGTCAGTAGTTGAGTTGCATGGTCTTAGTTGCCAGGCAACTTGTGGAATCATCCCAGACCAGGGATCGAACCCTTGTTCCCTATTTTGGCAGGTAGAATCTTAACCACCGAATCACTAGGGAAGTTCAGAAATCAGTTTCTAATTTTATTTAATTTTAATCAAACACTTAAATTTAATAGCCACATGTCTCTAGTGGCTACACACAGCTGTAGGACATCACATTGTTTGGTCTGTAAAAACGGGCTGCTGTGGTCTCATGCATAGTAGATCTGGATCTTGAAGACAGCAAGTGTGAGCAAGTAGTTGGAGAAAAAAAATAACCTTTTATGCAAATCAAAGTCATTTAAATTGCAGATTTTAAAGGAAAGTAGACCTCAAAGTTAAAAGACTCACAAAATGTAAGTAGGGAAAATTTCTTTTGGAAAGCTTTGATAGTATATTTTACTTTATTGTTGTTGTTTAGTTGCTAAGTTGTCTGTGACTCTTTGCAACCTCTTGGACTGTAGCCCACCAGTCTCCTCTGTCTATGGGATTTCCTAGGCAAGACTACTGGAGTGGGTTGCTGTTGCCTTCTCCAAGGATCTTCCTGACCTAGGAATGGAACCTGCATCTCCTGTATTGGCAGGCAGATTCTTTACTGCTGAACCAATGGTTATCAATATATTGGCAGTGTTGATTATAAGGGATATCAGTTCAGTTCAGTTCAGTTGCTCAGTGGTGTCCGACTCTTTGCGACCCCATGGACTGCAGCATGCCAGGTCTCCCTGTCCATCACCAACTCCCAGAGTTTACTGAGACTCATGTCCATTGAATCGGTGATGCCATCCAACCATCTCATCCTCTGTCATCCCCTTCTCCTCCTGCCTTCAATCTTTCCCAGCATCAGCGTCTTTTCAAATGAGTCAGTTCTTCCCATCAGGTGGCCAAAGTATCAGAGTTTCAGCTTCAGAATCAGTCCTTCCAATGAATATTCAGGACTGATTGCCATTATGATGGACTGGTTGGATCTCCTTGCTGTCCAAGGGACTCTCAAGAGTCTTTTCCAACACCAACTTGAAAACAGGGAAGAAATTGTGCCTAGAACTGTATTCTTACTGCAAGATTCAGTCCTCTAGGTGTTTTCATTTAGGGAATCATGAATAACCCAAATATCATGGTAAGGACAGAGGAGTATATTTACAGTCAAACAATTTAACCAAGCTTTTTTGATTTTTACTTTCAGGCTTCTCCTGCCTCCAATTATCCTGTTTTCCATGAATGGTTTTAGAGCTGCATATTTATAAATTGGAGCCTTTGCTGGTCAATATTAACAAACAGACTAGGTCTCCTTCAAAGAGTGATACACAAACAAAACATAGATGCCTACTTAGTAAAAGTCTACATGAAAGCCCCTTTTCTATCTGACCTCTCGATTTATGATTGTTACGAAAAGCTTGGCTTCTTTGTACACTGGTGCCGAGTCGAATCCCGGAGGCAGAGTTTTGGGTGAAGTAGAAAAGGATATCTTTATTGCTTTGCCAGGCAATAAAGTTTTTTAAATTAATTAATTTGGGTGCACCTGGTCTTCGTTGTGACAGTGGGATCTGGTTCCCCTTCCAGGCTTGGAACTCCAGGCCCCTGTCCCCTGCACTGGGAGTACAGTCTTTGCCACTGCACCACTAGGTAAGTCCCGTGTGACTTACTCGGTAAGTCCTTTTTGGTTCTGCTGTGGTTGTGTTGCCATTTGCATATCGTCACTGACTGTCCACTGGGAAGGTGGGCAGTGGGTCAGAGGAAGAAAGAAAGTTTGACCGACTCTCCAGGCGGAGAGGCTTTCCCTACTGTCTCTGCTCTGCTCCCTACACCCCTGTCCATTAATGCAAGTGCGTGATGAAGACAGTGTATGGGAGGTGCTGGACACTCAAAGTATGTTTGGAACAGAAATACAATTAAAAGAAGAATTGTCCAAAAAAAAATGTTGTCAGAAATTTCAGAACAAAGAGGGAGAGTAGAATGAGGGAAAAGAGGAGATGGTGGCTGACAGAGAGACGCCCCAAATTTGAGTCACTGGTGACAGTCATTTCCGAGAGAGTAAGGACTTCAGTGAAAGGACATCTTGATGAAAGTGAAAGAGGAGAGTGAAAAAGCTGGCTTAAAACTCAACATTAAAAAAACTAAGATCAATGCATCCAGTCCCATCACTTCACGGCAAACGGGGAAACAATGGAAACAGTGATAGACTTTATTTTCTTGGACTCCAAAATCACCGCAGTTGGTGACTGCAGCCATGAAATTTAAAAATGCTTGCCCCTTGGAAGAAAAGCTGTGACCAACCTAGACAGCATATTAAAAAGGAGAGACATTGCCAACAAAGGTCCATCTAGTCAAACCTATGGTTTTTCCAGTGGTCACGTATGGATGTGAGAGTTGGACCATAAAGAAAGCTGAGTGCTGAAGAATTGGTGCTTTTGAACTGTGGTGTTGGAGAAGACTCTTGAGAGTCCCTTGGACTGCAAGGAGATCCAACCAGTCCATCCTAAAGGAAATCAGTCCTGAATATTCATTGGAAGGACTGATGCTGAAGCTGAAACTCCAATACTTTGGCCACCTGACGTGAAGAACTGACTCATTTGAAAAGACCCTGATGCTGGGAAAGATTGAAGGTGGGAGGAGAAGGACAGAGGATGAGATGGTTGGATGGCATCACCAACTCGATGGACAGGAGTTTGAGCAAGCTCCGGGAGTTGGTGATGGACAGGGAAGCCTGGTGTGCTGCAGTCCACGGGGTCTCAAAGAGTTGGACATGACTGAGCAACTGAACTGAACTGAGCTGAAGGACTTCAAGGCCTGGTGTGTGCTTCAAGTGGAAGAAACCTGGTCCAAGTAAGAATGCAGAGAGATTCTGGGGCTAAGGTATTGATATGTAGGTATTGAAATCACTAGGAATAATGGCAAAGCGTACAATTGACTAAGATCTGGGCAAGAAGGGACCTTGCTCTGGACCCTGCCTTTTAGAGGTCCTGACCCTGGCTCTCTTCTGCTGCACTACTCCCCGTTGAAAGTTCCTGGGGCCAAGTGGTCATGCTCATTGGAACCTGTGCCCCTCAACCCAGCTCTGAATACCAGGGACTGGTGATTCTCTGTTTAAATGGCCAATCCTGCTTTCAGGATCTTCCTAGGCTTCTTTCCTGGATCTGTTCTCCTGGGGGCATGTGATGCTGCAGCTTTGCACATTTAGGCCTGAGCAATGGCCAAGTGGCATCTTTTGAGTCAGGTAGAGAGACGTGATGGAGAAGGCAATGGCAAGCCACTCCAGTACTCTTGCCTAGAAAATCCCATGGACAGAGGAGCCTGGTAGGCTGCAGTCCATGGGGTCACTACAAGTCAGACCTGACTGAGTGACTTCACTTTCACTTTTCACTTTCACACATTGGAGAAGGAAATGGCAACCCACTCCAGTGTTCTTGCCTGGAGAATCCCAGGGATGGGGGAGCCTGGTGGGCTTCCGTCTATGGGGTCACACAGAGTCGGACACGACTGAAGTGACTTAGCAGTAGCAGAGAGATGTGAATAAAGCTTTGTAGGAGAGTGGCAGAACTTGAACACTGTGAATAGGGCTATGTATACTTGTTCTCAAGGTCTGTTCCAGCGTGGGGTGGAGCCAGGACAGGGAAGAGAAGGGAAACAAAAAGTGGGCGAGGGTCTGGCTACCATGCTTCTTTACACAGCCACATTCTGAAGCAGAAGTCCAAAAAGGCAGGAAATTTAAATTCAGACTCAGACTTCCAGGTTGTAATGGAAGAACATTTGTCAAAGTTTAGAGTATATTTTAAGCTTGGAAGCTGGATTTTTAACTTTAAAATTTTAGACATGTGATATGTAGACTTCTTTTTGGGATCTTGTCCTTATGTATTAGGAATCAGCAGGTTATAAGGGTCTTCTTGCTGTGAGCCTTGACACCCGTCACACATTTGGGGGATAACTTTTTATTGTCTGTCTACTCTGATAGATCTGAAGTTATGTGAAGGCAGAATACCAGGCTGTCTTATTTACAAATATATCCCAGTGTTAGTGCAATGACTAACACATGGTAAGTGCTCACTAAATATGCCTAAAACTCTAAAATGATGACTTACATGGTTGGTGATAGCAAGTAGGGTGAAGAGAAGAGGTAGAAATGGGTAAAGTAATTGGAAAAGAGAAGTTTTTGCTAAATTGTAATAGAACTTGAACAACAGTGGGCAAGTTTCCCTTCAGTCAATCAGAGGAGTGGCAAATATGCAACATCTATTGCCTTAAGAACTAGAGTTGAAGTAATCTGTTTATTCATTCTAAGCTTTTGATGTTTTTTTTTCTCCCCATCAAATGCGTGTTTGGACCATTTGGCCCACAATGTGAGGGACTGGAGTTTTTGAGTGACTTATTCCCTAAAGTGCATTAAAAAAACATGAATCGACATTTTAAAACGAAGTAAAAAAGAACCCAGCTTTTTGGTTTACCTTGAAAAATTGGACCTTTGGCAACCCTGATCCACAGTCCAATATGGCAACAATGGTCTGAAGCCTTTAAATAAGCCTGTGTTTATCAACAGGCCAATATCCACCACCTACAAAAATGGCCCAGACATAGCCAGGCCTACAAAGGCCTCTGAATTCATGACCTCTGAACCTGAGGTTCTCTCAGTTCAGTCGCTCAGTCATGTCCGACTCTCTGTGAACCCATGAATCACAGCACGCCAGGCCTCCCTGTTCAACTCCTGGAGTTCACCCAAACTCATGTCCATCGAGTCGGTGATGCTATCCAGCCATCTCATTCTCTGTCATCCCCTTCTCCTCCTGCCCCCAATCCCTCCCAGCATCAGAGTCTTTTCCAGTGAGTGTCTCCCTTATTTTGAAAGAGTATCTTCTTCAATCTTTGCATGGTTATATTTCTCCCAACCTTTGAATGACCTCAGTGTCAAACGTCGCTTGTATCTGCCAGAGATTCTGAAAGTAAAGTATTTCACATACATTCAAAGAAGCGCACCTGCTCCAGAAAGCAACTATTAGTGTTATGGATTCAAATTTCCCTTAATCAATTCCTACGATGACCCTAAAGGGAGATGCTAGACTAGAGAGTCTGCGGGTCAGGGCTTGACTACTTCCTGAACTGTATTATGTATGGTGGTGAAACAGAGGTATTGGGATACATAAATACAGGAACTGCCAGAGTGGAGGTTGCAGAAGGGCCTGGGACGATAGTGAAAAAACAGACGCTAGAGCGCTAATCAGTTCAAGTATTTATTGGTTATTGATGACGTGCCAGGCACTGTATTAACAGAGGGCTTCAGCAGTAGACCCACCACTGTCGCTACTTTTATTGCGCTAATTCCGATGCGGCAAACCAGGTAACACACACACACATAAACACACATATAACATATATATGTATGTGTAATGTGGAGATAAATGCTAGTTATAAAACCAAAGCAGAACAAGGGAACAGCAAGTGAAGGTGGGTGCTGTCTTAGGTGACCCTGGTCAAACAAGCAAAGGAGCAAAGCAGGAACCGTGGATCCGTTTCTAATTTTCTTGGAAGCCTCCTTGGAAGCCCCGCCCTCTCCCTCCCAATAGGCGCAAAGAGCGGTCTCCGGGGAAGCTCCTCCCACACTCCCGCCCAGAGGCGGGCTTGGGGGCGGAGCCCCGCGCCCAGCTCTCCGAGAGCCCCGCGCAGAAAGCCGCGCGCTTACGGTTCCCGGCATTCTCTGGGTGCCTTGCAGGCCGAGAAAATTACCCCCGGCGAAGGGTGGCATGCTGGGAACTGTAGTTTCCGACCGCAGCCCCGCGTCTGGACGGGCAGTAAAAAGCCGCCAAGTCTGGCTCCATTCCTGGCACAGGACTGGCAGCTCCGAAGGGTTGTAGGAAGGGTCTCTGGAGGGTAAGAGAGTAGGGGGCGGGTCACTCCGAGAACCGTCAGGCACGTCCAGCCGGCTGAGCATCCAGGCCGGAGGCGGTCACGTGACTCAAGCCCCCTCCGGCGCCCGCGGCTCTCTTCAGCGCGGTGCCCGCCCCGCCCCGCCCCGCGCGTCCGTCGGCCCGAGCTTCCCCCGGCGCTGCTGCCACCTCGCGCTCGGAGGCGTCACGGAACGTGCTCGCCTCTCCCCCTCCCCCGCCCTTCCCCTCTCCCGCCCTCCCCCACCTCCCCCTCCCTCGCCGAGAGTCGCCGCCGCCGCCGCCGCAGCCGCAGGAGTAGCCGCCGCCGGAGCCGCGCGCAGCCATGGCCGAGAACCCCGGCTTGGAGAACCACCGCATCAAGAGCTTCAAGAATAAGGGCCGCGATGTGGAGGTGAGTGTGCTTCCGCGGCGGGGGGCCCGCCCGGCCGCGCCGGCCCTGCGGCGGCGGGGAGGGGCAGGGGGCCGGCGCGACCGGGCTGGTTCTCGCCGGCCCGCGGCGGGTCGGAGTTGGCCGCCGCCTCCCGTCTCCGCGGCCGGGGGGTCGAGCGGCGGGACGCGGGCCGGGGTGCAGCCGCCACCGGGCGGCTGCCCGGTGCGGAGACCGGGAAATGCCGGGGTTTTCGGCCCCGTCACGCGGGCGCGGCCTGCTGTCGGCGAGGAGGAGGTGTGGAGCTGAGGCGGGGTCCGCGCGCCGGGGCCTCGCGCGCCGGGGATGCTGCGGCCGCGGTCTTTGGGCCGCCGCGCTGAGGGGGCGGCGCGGCTCTCGCCCGGCTCGCGGTGCAGCCTCCCGCCCGGCACGGCCCCCTCAGCGCCTCCCGCGCTGCCGCACATGGAGCCTCGGCTCCGCGGGTCCCCGCGCCTACCTTCGGCGAGCCGGGCCCGGGCGGGCGGTGGCGGCCCGCAGAGGGGGGTGGGGACCAGCTGGGTAACCGACTTGTTGGAGGGTGGCGGGTGGGGGAGGGTAGGATGCGCCAGGACCCTTTTCTTATAACCCGGTGCGGTTCCCCGGAGCCGTCATGCTGAGCTTCTCCCAGCTCGTACCCTCGTTACCCGCTGGCATTTGGAGCAAGCCGGAGGTGGACAATAGTTTCCCGTCTATTGTGTGGAGGGCTTTGGAAGAGACGTTGTTCCGACCTCCGCTCCCAGGACCTGTTTTCTTAGCCTTTTCTTGTAGCGGAGGGGGTGTGCATACAAGGATCATTCCTTTGACACGTTGTACTGAAATAAATTGGAATCATAGGCTCGGAGGGCCTCTTGCTGTAAGCTGGTAGAATGTCCAAGTGGTTACAAAACTGTAAACATTCATCGCGGTCACTCAGTTCGTTGCTACTCAGCATGTTGCCATTGTCTCATTAAGGTGACATTAGCAGGTACTGTTTGCAAACTCTGCTTCTGCAGGCAGCGCTAGAGGTCTCTCTGCAGCTACTGAACGCAGTGTAGTGTGGTGCACAAACTTCACTGGGACTCTGACCTCTGGATTTGCTAGGGGGAAGGTGTTTCAGGTCCACAACCTCCTTTTCTAATACCAGGTGACACAGTTTGCAGTTTTGTCATTCTTGCTCAGAGGCCAGTGTGACTTGAGAAAGTGTGCATTTTATCCTGTCTTAAAAAGAGAAAGTGGTGGTGGTGGGGCTATGCCATTCAACGTTCTGTTTTGTAGAAAAACAGAAAACTCAGGCTGTTTTTCGGAGCTGCCAAATTAAATACTAATTAAGAAATACCGTAGAATTTCCATTTGACTGAGACAAATAAAGGTCATTTATGTCTGCACTGGTCATGCTTAAGCTTCTTTTATGAGAAATACTTTCAGGCAAAAATGACACTTAGGAATAGCAACAAGAAATTTGGGGACTGCCTCTGATTTTTGGTCCACTTGATGATAGGAGTTAATTTTGAACTTTTCCCATCAGTATTTGTTCTTGAAGCTTACGCCAGTTATAAAGCAAAGCTTAATGTAGTTTGAAACATTCCGGTATTGTTTGTATCGAAGTAATTAACAATCTTTCCGCTTTGGGGTGTTGGTACAGGTTTTTGTCTTTTTTTTTGCCTTTCTTGTATTCTGGGAACTCAGTGATAACCTGGAAAGGTCTCCTGCACATAATACTCGCAGTAAATGCTTGCTGATGATCAGGCTGTAACCAGTAACAACTTCTAGATGCATGAAAAAGATGCTTGGTTGCTAAGGCTTCCAGCCTGAAAGTATTGATCACAGCATTACGATTCCCAGGATACAGGAAGGAAGCTAAGGCATGAAGTAGCAGCCATTGGAATGGTAGTTCCACATGGCAGGCACTTTACTAAGAGCTTCATTGATAACCGCTTTTGGTTCTTAGGACAACTTTGTGAGCAAGATGTAGCATTATCCCCACTTTACAGGAGGAAAGTACTTTGGATGACGAAGCTCAAGACTGCCTGTACAGGCTGCACAAGGTCATGGAGTGGGTATGAGCATTCATTCATTTTCTGTTGGGTATATAAGGTTGCTCAGTCTTTACCTCGAGGAGTTTACTTTTACAGTTCAGTAGGAGTGTAGGAAAGTAAACTGATCACTATAGTGCAGTAACATCAATACGTGTATGCTGAGAATGCATGAGGAGATCCTGACTTGGAGCTGAGCAGTCAAGGGAGATGTTCTGGTTGATTCCTAGTGGATGAATGGGAGAGTAGATCCTGAAGGATGAAAGAAAGTTCACCTGGGAGAGGGCGAGGGCGAGGAAGGGGCATTTCAGACGTGAGGGAGCAGTGACGGAAGAGTCCCGAGAATGTAGGGCTCTTCAATTACCACTGTAGTTGGACTGCTAAGAGAGAGGGATGCTAGAAATGTGACTAAAGGGTGAACTGGGGTCACATCTGCTCAAGTGCCTTTATTGTGGAATTTGGTATAACTGACACTAGACCTTATTTAGTCTTATCCTTTTTAGAAACTATTACACTAGAAACTTAGGTTGCAACTTAGCTCTGTGACTAAATAGTAGTGATTATCAGTCTGTTTAAAAAACAGTGAAATATACTTTGATGAGCTATCAATCATTCCTATCTTTTCTCCTACAGAACAGAGAAAAGATAAAACATTATAGATTATATAGCCAGCCGATACACAAGTTGAGATGCTAGGTGCAAGAATAAAGACACTAGGTGGAGTTATACCAGGGAATTGTGACTGGGGAGAGGGTTGAAGAATGCAGTTTCATAGTCATTTATGTTGGGAATGGCTTCATAGAGAAAATGTTGGTGAATTTTATAGAACGGATGTACTAAACTTGCACCGGGCACACAAGAAATTAGTGAATAAAGATCTGGGTGGAAAAGAGGAGAAGTCAGATGAAGGAGGGAAGAGATGGGACTTTAAGGTTGCCTGTGGTGATTTGAGAATATTTTTATGGCAAAAAGTTGTTGATAAGGAACTTCTTAATAAGGAGATCTGAAGGAATTTGTTTCAGAGTAGGGTTAGGAGGTGTAACATGATAACAGTGATGGGAAAAGGTGACTGGGCAGAGATGACTAGAATAAATTTTGGAGGAAAGGTGCTGTTACCCGTATGTAAGGAGGCGTTTGCCAAAAAATTAAGATTGGTATGGTCCTAACATGGAATGAGGATTTGAACCTCCTCCCCTTCCTTTCTCTTCTTTGTAAAGCTCACTGGAGAGAAAGGAGATAAAGGTTATCCTGAGCTTTATAGATGGAAGTAGGGGAGGGAATAATTATCATGGTCAGCAGTTTAAGGCTTGGGTAGGGGGAATGGATTTTGTATCTAAGACTAGGGAATACATAATTCCATTTAGTGAATACTTATAAATCAAACGCAGATAATTGCCACCTGGGTCAAATGTTCACTTCAAGGATGTGATATTTAATCTGTGACAGAAATGAATGATTATTTAAAAATTCTTAACGTTTATTGAATGCTTACAGTGTACCTGTACCAAGTATCAATTCTTTATGTGCGTTATTTAGTCTTATGAAGTGTGTATGTATTATTATCCAAGGAAGCTTGAGGCTTAACAGTTCTTAAGTAGCTAGCCCCAAGGCCTCGGATGGTTTAAGTGACAGTGTGTATGCAACTCTTTGTGACCCCATGGACTGTAGCCCACCAGGCTACTCTGTCCATGGGGTTTTCCAGGTAAAAATACTGGAGTGGCTTGCCATTTTCTTCTCCAGGGGATCTTCCCAATCCAGGGACCACTTCGCCACCTGGGAAGCCCCTTTAGGTGGCAGAACCTAAACTTACAATGAAGCCGCGTGACACTAAAGCCAAAACTCTTGCTTACTGTGCTTTACTGTCTCTTCACTGAGTAGAACCTAAGACTTGACTTGTATGATGCACATCATACATCTGAAGGTTAATAAATGGGGAAAATAATTAGGAAACCTTGACTATATCAGAGAAATTCCTATTCTTCCCAACCCAGGGATCAAACCCAGGCCTCCCACATTGCAGACGGAGTCTTTACCAGCTCCGTCTTCACCAGAGACACAAGGGAAGCCGGAGAATACTGGAGTGGGTAGCCTATCCCTTCTTCAGTGGATCTTCCTGACCCGGGAATCAAACCGGGTTCTCCTGCATTGCAGGCAGATTCTTTACCAGCTGATCTATCAGGGAAGCCCATTTCATTATTTTAAAACCTTGCTAATAAATGTTTTTGACATTCAGTTTATCATTTTGATTTATTTACCTTTTAATTTTTTAAACTCTTGCAAAGTTTGCCTATAGTAAGAAGTTAGTTTGTTGGTTTCACTGAAAAATAGTAACCCATATTCTTGGCCTTACTACTTAAACTTTAGGTTTCTGTTTCTTTTGTTTCTTTATTTTAAAATTATTTTTTAATTGGGGGATAATCGCTCTAAAATGTTGTATTGGTTTCTGCCATACATCACCATGAATCAGCCATAGGCATACATGTGTCCCTTCCCTTTTGAACCTCCCTCTCACCTCATGCCATCCTTCTAAGTCGTCACAGAGCACCAGGTTTGAGCTCCCTGCATCATACAGCAAATTCCTACCTGCTAGCTCTCTTAGGTATTGTAATGTATATATTTCAGTGCTGCTTTTGTTTGTCCTACCCTCTCCTTCCCACACGGGGTCCATCAGTCTGTTCTCTGTGTCTGTGTCTCCACTGCTGCCCTGCAGATAGGTTCATCACCACCATCTTCCTAGATTCCACATATGTGTATGCATGATACTTGTTTTTCTCTTTCTGATTTCACTCTGTATAGTAGGCTGTAGGTTCAGCCACCCCAATAGAATTGACTCAGATGTGTTACTTTTTATGGCTGAGTAATAGTCCATTGTATGTATGTACCACAACTTCTTTATCCGTTCATCTGTTGATGGACATCAATCTAGGCTGCTTCCATGTCCTAGCTATTGTAAATAGTACTGCAGTGAACTTTGGGGTGCATGTGTCTTTTCTAGTTATGGTTTCCTCAGGAAATATACCAGTAGTGGGATTGTTCGGTCTTATGGTAGTTTTATTCCTAGTTTTCTTTTTTTTTTTTTTAGGAATCCCCGTACTGTTCTCCATAGTGGCTGTATAAATTTACATTCCCACCAACAGTGCAAGAGGGTTCCCTTTTCTCCACACCCTTGCCAGCATTTATTGTTTGTAGATTTTTTGATGATGGCCATTCTGACTGGTGTGAGGTGATACCACATTATAGTTTTGATTTGCATTTCTCTGATAATGAGTGATGTTGAGCATCTTTTCTTGTGTTTGTGAGCCATCTTTATGTCTTCTTTGGAGGAATGTCTGTTTAGGTCTTCTACCCACTTTTTAATTGGGTTGTTTGTTTTTCTGGTATTGAGCTGCATAAGTTGCTTATACCTTTTAGAAATTAATCCTTTGTTAGTTGTTTCATTTGCTGTTATTTTCTCCCATTCTGACGGTTGTCTTTTCACCTTGTTTAGTTCCTTTGCTGTGCAAAAGCTTTTAAGTTTAATTAGGCCCTATTTGTTTATTTTTGTTTTTATTTCCATTATCCTAGGAGGTGGGTTATACAGAATCTTGCTGTGATTTATATCTCGGAGTGTACTGCGTATGTTTCCTCTAAGAGTTGGATAGTTTGTTTATTTTTAATCGGTGGATAATTGGTTTACAATGTTGTGTTGGTTTCCGTCACACAATAGTGTTCATCAGCTATCCGTTCGGTTCAGTCGCTCAGTCGTGTCCGACTCTTTGACCCCGTGGACTGTAGCCTACCAGGCTTCTCCGTCCATGGGATTCTCCAGGCAAGAATACTGGAGTGGGTTACCATTTCCTTCTCCAGGGGATCTTCCCAACCCAGGGATTGAACCCGGGTCTCCCACATTGGAGGCAGACGCTTTAACCTCTGAGCCACCAGGGAAGCCCTATAAATATACATATATCCTTTCCTTCTTGAACTTCCTTCCTTGGCTTCAGTTTTTAATACTAGGGCTAAATAAATATTTTCTTATCCTTAAATTTAGCTAGCACTACTAAACTTGTTTCTTTCTCTGAAACCTCTATTGGCAAGAGATATACCTAACTGTTCAAGTTTAAAAACCTTATCCTGGACTTTGATTCCCTTCTTCCTTGCCTTCACTTTGCTGTTAGTCATCTGACGAGCCCTCGTATTTCTGTCTTTGTTATCAGTCTTAACGCTCTGCCCTAGCGTCGGCCCCTGTCACAGTCACCTACGCAGCTGTGACGGCGCCCCAGGTTTCCCTGGGTCTTTCCTCCCCAGGGTAGCTTATGGATTGATCTTTCTGAAATCTTTCTGTAGTACTTTTCTGGCAATTCATCCCGTTGCATTCAGGATAAAATTAAAAGTCCTTAGTATGCTACACTGAATTTTACAAAAAATTCTGTCCTACTTTACCTACCGCTTCTTATATTTCCCATACATTTTGTGCATTTGTATACATTCCTGTGTACTTGCTTTTGCTGTCTGTTTAGTGGGGCTCATTCTGACAAGCTCTTTCTTCACTCAGACTCCTCCATGCATCTGTGAGACACCGAGATTGCAGTTCCTCCAGATATCATTGTAGTTCAAAAAAAACCCTTCAGTAATTCTCCGCAGGGCCTTTCTTGACCAGTAACATACTTAGTACTATTATTCCCTATTTTTTTTTACTTCCCTCTAATGCTTTTCTCTGAGTTTTCCTTTACCTCTTTGGTATAGATTGCTGTGACATACAACAAATCTTGTATGTATAACAGCTGTTAAAGTGGTGTCTGTCAAGAAGCCCACTGAGGCTAGGGACTTTGGGTTATGACTGGTCACTTATTGACTAGCATGGACAATTTATTTAATAAGCACTCTTTAAGAGAGATTAGATAACATAGTTGGGAGTGAAAAGTACAGTCTACTATTTTAATAAAATTTCTTTTATTATTGATTTTATGGCATTAATACTGTTGTCTGACCCTTCATCGACAGTCTGTTCTACTATAATGTATTTCTGTAACATAAACTAGTTCATATTTGAATGTTATAGAGAAATGATGTTAAATCATGCAAAATTCATGTAGACTAATACTTGATTTTTACCAGCACATGAACAGCTTAGCCCTCCCAAGTAACAGGAGTTGAACACAAGTAGTTAAAGTACAGAAAGAGTTGAACAGAGCCAGCCCAGGAGTATGCCTGTTGGCTCCCATGAAATGTGTGTTCTGTCCTAAAGGTGCTTATTGTTCTAATTGTCTTGATGTATTTCCCTCTTTCTTCCTAATTTTGCAGAACATGAAGTTTTTCAGAACTCTATATGTCCTGTAGTAGATACACTATAATTATCTTTTCTTGAATTCACTCTCTGGACATATAATCTCTCCTGGACCTTCTGCCTTATTGATTATTCTTTTCAGATCATCTTTGCCAACTCTTCTTTCTACCTGTTGAGTATATGCATGTCTTGAGGTTCTGTTCATAACTTGCTTCTCTGTGGACTTTTTCCTGCCCACATCAGAAGTTGCCTTAGTTTTAACCATCATTTCATTCTGGGGAACTTAAATCTGTTTTAATCATCTACTAGAAATTAATCATGCGAGCATCACATCAGCTTCTTAAGCTCAAAGTGTTTAAAGCCTTTGTTTTGTTCTTTTTTCTGTTTATGGCATCATCACTCTCACCGTGACCTGAACTTGAAATTTGAGAGCTTTCCTGGACTCCTTCCTCATCTTCCACGTTCAGTCAGATGCCAGTCATGTAGCTTGAACCTCTGCTGTCTCAGAGATTTGGCCCCTGCCTCTCTATTGCCTTGCCTCCAGCCTACTTTCAGCCTTGTTACTTAGCATCTAGCAGTTTAAAAGTTGCCTGCAAAGTGGGGTTCTTCCTTCAGTTCGTGAGGCTTTTCAGTGAGCCTGACATCTGATGATTTCTCCAGGTTCTGTGTCCATTCCTTACCCCCCAGCCCCCTGCCTTTAAGCTCTGGCGACACTGAACTTCTTATGCTCTTATACATAATCTGGTATCCTGCCCTCCCCTGCTTGCCATGCTATTTCTAGTCTCAGGGCTGTCCTGCTGACTGGAATATCCTTCGCTGCCTCCTGTTGCCTGGCTAATTCCTGCTACTGCTGCTGCTGCTAAGTCACTTCAGTCGTGTCCGACTCTGTGCGACCCCATAGACAGAAGCCCACCAGGCTCCCCCGTCCCTGGGATTCTCCAGGCAAGAACACTGGAGTGGGTTGCCATTTCCTTCTCCAATGTGTGAAAGTGAAAAGTGAAAGTGAAGTCGGCTCAGTCGTGTCCGACCCTTAGCGACCCCACGGACTACAGCCAACCAGGCTCCTCCATCCATGGGATTTTCTAGGCAATAGTACTGGAGTGGCTTGCCATTGCTTTCTCCGGCTAATTCCTACCCCTCCTAAATACTCATCTCTTCTGAGAGATCTTTCTGAGTCTCCCTTCATCCTCCCAGGTTGTTAGCAACCTTTCTTGCCTCACTGTGGTTGGATAATTATTTTTTTGTTTTTACTTTGAAATGTTTTTATTATGTTTTATTTATTTCACCTCTGTGTACCTCCATTGCAGTGGTTGGAACAAAATAAACATTAAAATGTTTCCTGAATGAGGACATTCATTGTAATTTTCCTAAAGTATCTTTTCTCTTTTTTTTTTAACTGAAGTGTTCAGTCTTTTAGTGCATTTTTAAAAATTGCTTCCCCACAAAAGCCCAAACTTTTAATTTGATAGGTTAACTCCAATACTGTGGCCACCTGATGTGAACTGACTCACTGGAAAAGACCCTGATGCTGGGAAAGATTGAAGGAGGGAGGAAAAGGGGACAACAGAGGATGAGATGGTTGGATGGCATTACTGACGCGATGGAAATGAGTTTGAGTAGGCTCCGGGAGTTGGTGATGGACAGGGATGCCTGGACTGCTGCAGTCCATGGGGTCACAAAGAGTCAGACACGACTGAGTGACTAATCTGATCTGAAGAAATATTGAGAGATTAAGACACGTGCACAGTAGAATTTGCTTATACATCAAACATGATAATTTATTCCCAAAGACTTTGGCTACTTCTCTAAAAGATAATGCATTCTTAAATAAATACCACCTCACCCTGACACAGTTAGTCATTTCCTGATAATGGCTAATGTAATCTGCATTTAAATTTCCTCAGTTGTCCTTTAATTAAAAAAAAATTTGGTTGTTAGAACCATGATTACACAAGATCTGATGACATTTGGTTATGTCTCTTCAGTTTAGTCGCTCAGTCGTGTCCGACTCTTTGTGACCCCATGAAAAACAGCACGCCAGGCCTCCCTGTCCATCACCAACTCCCGGAGTTCACTCAAACTCATGTCCATCGAGTCGGTGATGCCATCCAGCCATCTCATTCTCTGTCGTCCCCTTCTCCTCCCGCCCCCAGTCCCTCCTAGCATCATAGTCTTTTCCAGTGAGTCAGCTCTTAGCATGAGGTGGCCAAAGTAATGGAGCTTCAGCTTTAGCATCAGTCCTTCCAATGAACACCCAGGACTGATCTCCTTTAGAATGGACTGGTTGGAACTCCTTGCAGTCCAAGGGACTCTCAAGAGTCTTCTCCAGCACCACAGTTCAAAAGCATCAATTCTTCGGCGCTCAGCTTTCTTCACAGTCCAACTCTCGTATCCATACATGACCACTGGAAAAACCATAGCCTTGACTAGACGGAACTTTGTTGGCAAAGTAATGTCTCTGCTTTTTAATATGCTATCTAGTTTGGTCATAACTTTCCTTCCAAGGAGTAAGTGTCTTTTAATTTCCTGGCTGCAGTCAGCATCCACAGTGATTTTGCAGCCCCCCAAAATAAAGTCTGACACTGCTTCCACTGTTTCCCCATCTATTTCCCATGAAGTGATGGGACCAGATGCCATGATCTTAGTTTTCTGAATGTTGAGCTTCAAGCCAACCTTTTCACTCTCCTCTTTTACTTTCATCAAGACGCTTTTTAGTTCCTCTTCACTTTCTGCCATAAGGGTGGTGTCATCTGCATATCTGAGGTTATTGATATTTCTCCTGACAATCTTGATTCCAGCCTGTGCTTCTTCCAGCCCAGTGTTCCTCATGATGTACTCTGCATGTAAGTTAAATAAGCAGGGTAACAATATACAGCCTTGACGTACTCCTTTTCCTATTTGGAACCAGTCTGTTGTTCCATGTCCAGTTCTAACTGTTGCTTCCTGACCTGCATACCGGTTTCTCAAGAGGCAGGTCAGGTGGTCTGGGATTCCCATCTCTTTCAGAATTTTCCACAGTTTGTTGTGATCGACACAGTCAAAGGCTTTGGCATAGTCAATGAAGCAGAAATAGATGTTTTTCTGGAACTCTCTTGCTTTTTCCATGTACAGGAGACAGGGACCAAGACCATCTCCATGGAAAAGAAATGCAAAAAAGCAAAATGGCTGTCTGAGGAGGCCTTACAAGTAGCTGTTAAAAGAAGAGAAGCAAAAAGCAAAGGAGAAAAGGAAAGATATAAGCATCTGAATGCAGAGTTGCAAAGAATAGCAAGGAGAGATAAGATAGCCTTCCTCAGTGATCAGTGCAAAGAAATAGAGGAAAACAACAGAATAGGAAAGACAAGAGATCTCTTCAAGAAAATTAGAGATACCAAGGGAACATTTCATGCAAAGAAGGGCTCGATAAAGGACAGAAGTGGTAGGGACCTAACAGAAGCAGAAGATATTAAGAAGAGGTGGCAAGAATACACAGAAGAACTGTACAAAAAAGATCTTCATGACCAAGATAATCATGATGGTGTGATCACTCACCTAGATCCAGACATCTTGGAATGTGAAGTCAAGTGGGCCTTAGAAGGCATCACTACGAACAAAGCTAGTGGAGGTGATGGAGTTCCAGTTGAGCTCTTTCAAATCCTGAAAGATGATGCTGTGAAAGTGCTGCACTCAATATGCCAGCAAATTTGCAAAACTCAGCAGTGGCCACAGGACTGGAAAAGGTCAGTCTTCATTCCAATCCCAAAGAAAAGCAATGCCAAAGAATGCTCAAACTACTGCACAGTTGCACTCATCTCACACGCTAGTAAAGTCATGCTCAAAATTCTCCAAGCCAGGCTTCAGCAATATGTGACCCGTGAACTTCAAGATGTTCAAGCAGGTTTTAGAAAAGACAGAGGCACCAGAGATCAAATTGCCAACATCCGCTGGATCTTAAGTCTCCTTTAATCTAGAACGGGCACCTCCGACTTTGCTTTTCCTTCATAATATAAAATTTACCATTAATATATATACACATAAATATAAAATTTATTATTAATATATAGACATAATATAAAATTAACCAATTTATTTATTTATTTTTTTTTTGAACAGAGGAAAATTTATGCGTCGAACCTGGACTGGTCACTTATGATAATATACATGCTACAATTCCATTCTCTCCAATCATTCCACCTTCACCCTCTCCCACAGAGTCCCAAAGACTGTTCTAAATGCCTATGTCTCTTTTGCAGTCTCTTATACAGGGTTCAGGTTACCATTTTTCTAAATTCCATATATATGCGTTAATATACGGTATTGATGTTCTTCTTTCTGGCTTACTTCACTCTGTATAATTGGCTCCAATTTCATCCACCTCATTAAAAAAAAAAAAAAATTAACCAATTTAGTGTACCCTTCTGTGGCATTAGGTACCTGTACATTGTTGTATAACCTTTCCCACTGTCCATCTCCAGAACTTTTTCTTCCCCAACTGGAACTGTCTCCATTAAACAGTAACTAAAATTTCCCCTCTCCCCAGTCCCTGGCATCATCTCTTCTTTCTGTCTTTATGAATTTGACTGTTTTAGGAACTTTATATAAGTAGAATCATATAACGTTTCTCCTTTTGTGACTGGCTTATTTCACTTAGCATAATGTCTTCACGTTCATCCATGTTGTAGCATGTGTCAAAATATCCTTCCTTTTTATGACTAATTAGTATTCCACTGTATGGACATACCACATTTTGCAACATTTATCCACTGATGGATTCTTGGATTGCTTTTACCTTCCTGCTATTTTTTACCACCATTTAAAAAAAAAATGGCATTAATTTGGTGAAGGTAGAAATCAGATCCATTTTCTTATATTTAGTCAAACCACGTGAAATTGCCATTTTTACAGTTCAAAGCTGCCAAGTATCATCGAATACCTATGGTTCAGCTTATTAGGCTGTCCTTGGGAAATAGATGGAAAAACAGTGGAAACAGTGTCAGACTTTTTTTTTGGGGCTCCAAAATCACTGCGGATGCTGACTGCAGCCATGAAATTAAAAGACGCTTACTCCTTGGAAGGAAAGTTGTGACCAACCTAGATAGTATATTAAAAAGCAGAGACATTACTTTGCTAACAAAGGTCCGTCTAGTCAAGGCTATGGTTTTTCCCATGGTCATGTATGGATGTGAGAGTTGGACTGTGAAAAAGCTGATTGCCGAAGCATGGATGCTTTTGAACTGTAGTGTTGGAGAAGACTCTTGAGAGTCCCTTGGACTTCTAGGAGATCCAACCAGTCCATTCTAAAGGAGATCAATCCTGGGTGTTCATTGGAAGGACTGATGCTAAAGCTGAAACTCCAATACTTTGGCCACCTCATGCGACGAGTTGACTCACTGGAAAAGACTCTGATGCTGGGAAAGGTTGGGGGTGGGAGGAGAAGGGGACGACAGAGAATGAGATGGCTGGATGGCATCACCAACTCTGTGGACATGAGTTTGAGTGAACTCTGGGAGTTGGTGATGGACAGGGAGGCCTGGCGTGCTGTGGTTCATGGGGTCGCAGAGAGTCGGACATGACTGCACGACTGAACTGAACTGATTGTCTTCTGGCTTTATGAATTCTGTTTAGAAATCCATAGTCACTTGAATGACTTTTCTCCTATATGTAAGATGTTGTTTTTCCATAGTTGCTTTTGAGACTTTATCTTTGGTCTTCAGTAATTTGACTATGATATATCAAGGCATGATTTTACTTGAGTTTACCTATTTGGGGTTTGCTGAGCTTCTTGAATTCATAAAATTTTGTCTTTCTACAAATTTGAGAAGTGTATAGCCTGACTCACTGGAAAAGAGTCTGATGCTGGGAGGGTTTGGGGGTGGGAGGAGACGGGGACGACGGAGAATGAGATGGCTGGATGGCATCACCGACTGGATGGACATGAGTTTGAGTGAACTCCAGGGGTTGATGGACAGGGAGGCCTGGCGTGCTGTGATTCATGGGGTTGCAAAGAGTCGGACACGACTGAGCGACTGAACTGAACTGAACTGAACTGAATTACCGAGTATGTCTTTCTTTGTGGTGTTGATTAACTTGTTTTTCCTATTTCTTACTACCCTCTGAGTTTTCTGGAAACTGGAGATTAGTTTTAAAGGCTTAATTATCTTTAAGCCTTCTTGATTTTAAAAAGCTCATCAGTTGGTGATGCTGGGTAATATATCCCAATAGTGATGTTAGATTGATCAGGTGGTTTGGATGATAACGAGTAGTTTCATGTTATTATGTCAGAGTTACCATATTTGCTGCTGCTGCTAAGTTGCTTCAGTCGTCTCCGACTCTGTGTGACCCCACAGATGGCAGCCCACTAGGCTCCCCCATCCCTGGGAATCTCCAGGCAAGAACACTGGAATGGGTTGCCACTGGCGAGAGGAATTTTAGTTGTTTGGGTGAAATATGATAAAGACTTGAATGTCATTTGAAGTGAAAATGTCTCCTGACTTTTTGGGTAATAAAGGAGTTAGAAAATGTATCTAGAACATCTCACTTCAAGGTCAGTGATATTCTTTTTCCATGACTGACAGCGCTCCAACATTCACTTTTTTTTTTCTTCTCAATAAAAGGTTTGGCCGTATTCTCATTTCCAAGTCTCTCTTCCTTTACTTTGCAAGTAAAGCAGTATTAAATAGTTAAGGACAGTGTAGCTATCCTTTGTGGTAGTTTTGCCATTAAGAAAAAAGAATGTCACAGCTTAGGATACCAACATAAACAATTAAAACATGGTAGGATAAATCATGATTATATTTACTTGGAATTAATCATTCCGAACTTTTGGGTTTATCAGTTTTTTTTTTTTTTTTCCTTAAAAAAGTTTTTTTTTGGCTGTACTGAGTGGCACATGGGATCTTAGTTCCCTGACCAGGAGTTGAACCTGTGCCCCCTTCATTGGAAACTCTTGAGTTTTAACCACTGGTCCACCAGGAAAGTCCCAATTCTATTTCTTTACATGCCAGATTTTTTTTTTTTTTTAATATTGGTGTTTCTAAAAGTGTTCTGTGCATGAACTTCTAGGGAAGTTCAGTTTGGTAGGAGAGACTGACATCTAAGTATATACTTAGTGTGCAGTATAAGTTCTGTGATATAGGTACATAATTTGCAAAGGACTCTGCGACCATGGAGAAAGGGAATGACTCTATCTGGGGAAATTGAGTAAGGTTACACTGAAGATCACTCTTGAGCTAGGTCTTGGAGCAGGAATTTGCCAAGACAGAAAGAAAAATAGCATGAATAACAGCGATTACATCATAAAGTGTTAATTAAAAGCATGGCACGTTCAAGCACCAGTTGGTTTGGTGATCTTACATCTATTTCCCCTTCTAGAAACAGCATTCTGATTTCACCTTTGGAAGCTACTCTTCTTTAATTGAATACCTTTTGGTGGAATTTTTAATCAAAAGCTCCTGCTTCCTTTGGTTAATTAAAGTGTTTCACTCTTTCTGGATAACACAAAATTAGCCAATCACATGCTATCCCGGGGCATGTAAATCTGGTACTGGGACCTAAGTGATTCATCCTAGCGAAAGTATTGTGAAGAAATCTTCCATTAATTCCTGCCACCTAGATCTTTGGAGTTGCTTTCATCCTGATTTGTTCATAGATCTCATTCTTTAGCTTTTCCTTTGGTTCTTTGAATTTTTCTATGTTTTTGCAGTAACTTCTCTTCTGTCTTCTTGGTTCCCTTTTATATCTTAAATTAACTGAAGTTGTTTTTTTTTATTGTTTGCAACATGTCTCTAAGGTGGTGACTGTCCTGGTTTGGTTAGGACTGAGGGAGTTCTCAAGACACAGGACTTTCAGGGTTGAGACCAGGAAAGTTCTGGGCAAACCTTAACAGATTGGGTACCCTAACTGAAACAGTTCAGGAGTAGGGATAATGAGTTTGGGAGTCAAGCATTGTTCGGATGGAAATACTCAGTATGAAGCTGAAAATCATCTGTGCAGAACTAGCTTGCTTCACTTATTTCAGCCAGCAGTTATCTGAATTCTGAACTAAGTGTGAGGGATAAAACAATGAAAATATTGATAATGAATTGTTGTTGAGCATTTACTATGTACAGGGGACTCTGCTTATAAGAATAAATGTAAATAAACCTCACAAAATTGCCATTCTACAGATGAAGAAAATGAGTTAAGTAATTCATTTAAGAAGATACAACTAGGGTGAGGCAGAGCTTGCGTTCAGTTTTAGATTTCCTAATTGAAAATCCTGTGTCCCTTAATGACCATTCTCCTACTTTGCCTCAGGGTCCCTGCTCGAGAAGACTAGTACGGAAACAGTGTAAAAGCAAACAAATTATTATAATGAAATTATGTAGAGAATACATTGGGCACATAGGGGAGGAGTGTAGGTGAGTCAGAAGAGGCTTCATGGAGATGACTGCTTAAGCTGATGCTAGGAAAATGTGTAGTTATTTAGTAGTAAATCTTGGGTGGTCCTGAAAGTGATAGCGTCATATGCTCTGGGGAACTAAACTCATTTAGTATTTCTTACAGGTGGAGTGATTAGAAAGCTGGAAAAGATAGGCTGGGGCCAGATTGTGAAAAAGGCTTCCCTGGTGACTCAGTGGTACAGTCCGCCTGCCAGTGCTGAAGAGCCAGGTTTGATCCCTGGGTCGGGAAGATCCCCTGGAGAAGAAACCCACTCCAGTATTCTTGCCTGGGAAATTCCATGGACAGAGGAGTTTGGTGGGCTACAGTCCATGGGGTCACAAAAGAGTTGGTCATGACTTACGGACTAAACAACAGCAAGATTGTGAAAAGGCTTTATTGTGGGGAAAATTTTACATGGGGAAGTGAGTTTTGTGCATTGAGAAGAATTGCTTTGTTTGTACCATAGGAGATGGATTGGTGAGAATTAGAGCTTGGAAGGAATAGGTAGGAAACTCTCAGGGGTCTCAGAGACGGATTGTCTGACTGATAGCACTGGCATTGGGTGGCAAAGGCAAGAAGTTGTCAGGACTATTTACCTTCTAGAACAGAGGTTAGTGAACTTTTTCTGTGAAGGGCCATAATGTTTTTAAAAGCCTAAATACTTAGGGCTTTGAGTGCCATAATGTTTGTCACAAGTATTCACTCTGCTGTGAGCATGAAAGCAGCCATAGACAATAGGGAAACAAAGCTTACTTACAAAATCAAGCGGAGGACTGATTTGGCTCACAGGCCCTAGTTTGCCTACCCCCTATTCTAGGACGATGTGGCAAAAATTTGGAAAATAAATTTTTTTCCCCCAAAATGGTGATTAGAGTGTGTAAGATAATGCATTACTAGATATGGGCTCATAGGGATAAGAAGAAAAGAGGACTTGAAGCAAAGAACCCCAGGAACCACTTCATTTTAGAGTACTAGTGAAAGTGCCACTGAAGAATGAGTCTGCAGGAGACTTCCAGCAAAGTGTGGCATCAGAACTTTAGGGGATAAGAGTCTCCTGAAGGAGGGATATCAGTTGCAGTATTAAATGCTGCAAAGGACAGGTATGAGGACCTGAAATAAGCTGTTCATTGTCATTGAAGACTAGCGATTAATTGGAAAACTCCACGAGTGGTGGAGGCTGGGAGCTAGATTATAATAGGGTGAGAAGTGAGTTAGAGTTGATGTACTAGATAGAATCAGTCAGTAGAAACTCAGTTTAAGAAACTTGGTGCTCATGGGAAGGAGGGACCACAGGTCATCTTGAGGAGGCAGTATGGGTAAAAGAATTATTTTTGTTGTTTCTCAGTTGTTGAGAAGTGTGGGATTGGCTACTGTTTGTAGGCTAAATGGAAGGAACCAGAGCAAAAGAGATTTAAGGACCTAACTTGCTAGAAAAGGAATAAATGATTGAGTCTGGCATACTGGGTGGGGAGCCATTAGGAGGTGAAGTAATAGATACATATTGTGGGGTTAGGTTTGGAAGGGCTCTCAGTTGGAAAGGACTTGGAGAACTAGAGATAGAAGTGAGGATGGGCTGCAGTAGGGTGGAACAGATTATGCCTGATGGCCTGTGTTTTCTTTGACTAAGTTATCTTAAGAGAATAGAGTCTAAGAGAGGTAATACTTGAGGTTAAAGATTTTGGGGGAGTGCAGACTACCTGGCAATGAAGGCCTAGCTGAGATAAATACAGTCATCCCTTGGTATTGGCAGGGAATTGGTTCTAGGAGCTCCCTGAGATACCAGAATCCGTGAATACTCAAATCCCTTTGTAAAATGGCGAATGTAGTATAATGAGTACATTTGGCCCTTAGAATCCAGGCAGACCGATGGTACTATAGTGTATTTTGGTAACAGTTATGAACAATTTTCAGTTGATTGTGTCAGATTTAGCTACAAAAGCATCCTGAGTTATAGTTAGAATTGTTAGTTAAGCCAAATATAAAGTGTAGAAATCATACTCACTTGAATCATTAAAAAACTGAACTAACAAGATGCAGAAATTGAGACTGAACCATTTTCCCCACAGATATGGAAGCTGGGGGTGTAGAGAAATAAGGAATGTTGTTCACTCACCTAGCTGATAACCAGGTTTTCTGATTCCAGTACTTGGGTAACACAACATGCTTAAAAACAAAATTTGTATTTTAGAAAACTTTAAAACATACAATAGTAGAGAGAATAGTTTATGGAACTCCTGTATACCACCTTAAAACAGTAATAATTTCTGGCCAGTCTTATTTCATTTATATTTTTACCCACTTTTATTCTTCCCTGGAATATGTTGAAGCAAATTCCAGATATCCTGTTTTGTTTATCAGTATTTAACATGATCATGAACTCCTTATTGCAAAATTCAGGCTTAAATTGAAGAAAGTAGGGAAAATCACTAGGCCATTCAGCCATGACCTAAATCAAATCCCTTATGATTATACAGTGAAAGTGAAATTGCTCAGTCGTGTCTTTGCAACCCCATGGACTGTAGCCCACCAGGCTCCTCCATCCATGGGATTCTCCAGGCAAGAGTACTGGAGTGGGTTGCCATTTCCTTCTCCAGGGAATCTTCCCGACCCAGGGATCGAACCCGGGTCTCCCGCATTGTAGGCAGACACGCTTTACCATCTGAACTACCAGGGAAGTCTTGATTATACAGTAGAGGTGATGAATAGATTCAAGGGATTAGATCTGTTAGAGTGCTTGAAGAACTATGGGTGGAGGTTGATAACATTGTACAGGAGGCAGTGACCAGAACCCTCCCAAAGGAAACGAAATGTAAGAAGCAAAGTGGTTGTCTGAGGAGACCTTACAGTTAGCTGAGAACAGAAGAGAAGCGAAAGGCTAAGGAGAAAGGGAAATGCTCTCTGCATGAAATGTTCCCTTCAGTTCAGTTCAGTCGCCCAGTCGTGTCTGACTCTTCACGACCCCATGAATCACAGCACGCCAGGCCTCCCTGTCCATCACCAACTCCCGGAGTTCACTCACACTCATGTCTATCGAGTCAGTGATGCCATCCAGCCATCTCATTCTCTGTCGTCCCCGTCTCCTCCCACCCCAATCCCTCCCAGCATCACAGTCTTTTCCAGTGAGTCAACTCGTCGCATGAGGTGGCCAAAGTATTGGAGTTTCAGCTTTAGCATCAGTCCTTCCAATGAACACCCAGTACTGATCTCCTTTAGAATGGACTGGTTGGATCTCCTTGCAGTCCAAGGGACTCTCAAGAGTCTTCTCCAGCAGCACAGTTCAAAAGCATCAATTCTTCGGCAGTCAGCTTTCTTCACAATCCAACTCTCACGTCCATACATGACCATGGGAAAAACCATAGCCTTGACAAGACGGACCTTGGTTGGCAAAGTAATGTCTCTGCTTTTTAATATGCTGCCTAGGTTGGTCGTAACTTTCCTCCCAAGGAGTAAGCATCTTTTAATTTCATGGCTACAGTCAGCATCCGCAGTGATTTTGGAGCCCAAAAAAATAAAGTCTGACACTGTTTTCCCATCTATTTCCCATGAAGTGATGGGACCAGATGCCATGATCTTAGTTTTCTGGATGTTGAGCTTCAAGCCAACTTTTTTACTCTCCTCATTCACTTTCATCAAGAGGCTTTTTAGTTCCTCTTCACTTTCTGCCAGAAGGGTGGTGTCATCTGCATATCTGAGGTTATTGCTGTTTCTCCCAGCAATCTTGATTTCAGCTTGTGCTTCTTCCAGCTCCAATTTTCTTGAAGAGATCACTCACCTAGGGCCAGGCATCCTGGAATGTGAAGTCAAGTGGGCCTTAGGAAGCATCACTACAAACAGATCTAGTGGAGGTGATGGAATTCCCGTTCAACTGTTTCAAATCCTAAAAGATGATGCTGTCAAAATGCTGCACTCAATATGCCAGCAAATTTGGAAAACTCAGCAGTGGCCACAGGACTGGAAAAGGTCAGTTTTCATTCCAATCCCAAAGAAAGGCAATGCCAAAGAATGCTCAAACTACCACACGGTTGCACCCATCTCACACGCTAGCAAAGTAGTGCTCAAAATTCTTTGAGCCAGGCTTCAACAGTACATGAACTGTGAACTTCCAGATGTTCAAGCTGGGTTTAGAAAAGGCAGAGGAACCAGAGATCAATTTTCCCCTACCAGCTGGGTGCCCTAGAGTTCAACAAAGTTTTGATGCCACCTACCTGGAGACAGCCTCAGATTCCATGGGCTTCCCTGATGGCTCAGAGGGTAAAGAATCTGCCTGCAATGCAGGAGACCTGGGTTTGACCCCTGGGTTGGGAAGATCCTCTGGAGAATGGCTACCCACTCCAATCTCTTCAATAGAAGAGTTCTATAGTAAATGGCATTTTCTTTTGTTTTCTAAGTTTTATGAATGTAGGGCTCATGCAAACTAACATTGTTGTGTATCCTTTGAAACTTTGGGAAAGTGGGATAATTGAGAGTGTTGAGCTAAGTTAATCAAATTTTGAAATACAGAGGGAGAAAGTACCTGGACCATACACTGATTATGGTGAAGTGCAAACAGCATTGTCAATGAATATGACTCAACACAAGTTCAGATTTAATGTTATTCGCAGTGAAGTGAAGTGAAGTGAAGTGAAGTGAAAGTCACTCAGTCCTTGGAATTCTCCAGGCCAGAATACCGGAGTGGGTAGCCTTTCCCTTCTCCAGGGGATACTTACTCAAACTACCTTTTAAAAGCAGTTCTGAAAAAGATTTATTTATGGCTGTACTCAGGCTTTCTCTAGTTTTGGCAAGCAGGGGCTACTCTCCAGTTGCTGCTAGAGGGCTTCTCGTCGCAGAGCATTGGCTTTAGGGCACCGGCTCAGTCATTGCAATGCACAGGCTTAGTTGCTCCTAGGCATGTGGGATCTTCCTGGACCAGGGATCTAACCCATGTCTCCTGCGTTGGCAGGTGGATTCTTAACTACATACTTTTTTTTTTTGGTGTTGTGGAGTAGAGGGAAGTAAAACTGAATGAAACAAGTTCTCTGCCTTCAAGGGGAATTTAATCTAAGACATAAATACAGCTGTTGGTAACTATAAGATGATGATTGTTTAATAAAAGTAAAGGTGGTTTGGGTACACAGGAGGGATAGGTGAACGCTGGCCTTAAAAGATTTGACGGAACTTCATAGTGGAGATGACATGAATGTTTCCTGGTTTGCACAAGATGTGTAGGTTAGATATATGTTTAGCAGAAAGAGCCTTTTTTAATTAAGCTAATTTCTTGATGACAGTGTATGTATGACCCTCCCTCTAGTTTGTTTCAGTGACCCAGAGTGTCAGCATGGAGGTCTGTTATGTCAGTGTTTCTCATCTGTTGTGATGTCCTGGGGTGGCCAGCTAGGGATCTGGGTAGTAGAGCCCTTGTGGTCTTTTCCCTTAATCTCAGTGCTTTACAAATGTGTTTTGTGTGTGTGTGTGTGCGCCGGGGTGTATGTGCCATAATGTGAAGGAGGCTGGAAAGCACTGTTTTAGATACTTACTATTCCTCTTCTGGTAAGAAGTTCTTTGGTATATAGTTTTGCTTTTGTAAAAACAGCTAGAATAGTTTCATGATAAGAACACATTCTGGATAAATGATATTAGGTACTAGTGCAGACAGAATCTTCTAGTAAACCAGATATTAGTTCCATGCAGTGATTAGGGGGCCCTACCAGGTTTTTAATTCTCAGTTTTGTATTTATGAACATGATGGCATTAAGTGAAGATTTGATGTTTGTTGTCACGGCCACACTTTAAATAAATGTGACCAAAATACAGTATTCCTCCATATGCTTTTCTTCTGGTAAACATAGTAGGTATTGGACCTATTTTTGAGAAAACTATACTCCGCTCAGCAGGACAGGTACTTTGGAGGAAGGGAAGTTGGGCAGATTTGCTTATGGTAGGGAAGCCTTGAGAGGAAGTCCAGAGCTCCCTTCCAGTAAGAGGCAGAAAAGGGAGAAGGAAGCAGAAGGGAAAATTCTGAATTTACAACCTGGAAGAAAGCAGGCACATGGACAACCAGTCCTAGGTGTTACACCCTAGTTGTGACTGCCTGGAACAGTTGAATTCAGGACAGAACTGTAGATTTTGGGGGCTGGTGTGACTTGAGATACAGCCCCCCCAGTATTAAAGAAGAGAAATTGGGGTCCCAACTTTCTTATCAGTGAAAGGGACTAAGATATGGTAGCAAAGGGATAGTTTTGGTGCTGCAGACTTTCAGAGTACAGTTACTTGTTGCTTGTTTTGTTTTTTGTTAGTGAAGTAGAAGATACCTGGTGTCTTGAGGGTATTTTAGGGATCTTAAGAAAAATTCACCACCTTCCTACTCTTCTTACTCAGTTCCTCTGCCTAGTAAACTTAAATAATGTGTCTTTGGCTATATAACAGTATTGGTTAGCTATTTAAAGAAGAAGAAAAGATTAAAGAACAGACCATACCAGCACTCTTCTAAGTTGGAGTATTGTCTTTTGGTGGGATAAAGTATGTATCAGAATTTATGGTTTCTCTGCAGCTAGGGAGCCAGCCTGCATTCAGCCTGGAATTTGTTCTTTTCCAGCATACATGCAAGGCGCTATTAATGGCCTTTCACCATGAAGATTATTTTATGTGCTGGTATTTAAATTCTAAGTAGTTTGTTTTTAATTACTATTATAAAAAGATGAAATAGTTTCAATTTTGAGCACTCCCTCTAGACAGGAAAGAAACAGGGAAGTCCTTTTATTCCAAAATTATAAAGCACATGAGAGAATAAATCTATTACTGGTAATGTGCAGATACCAAAAATAGTCGTAAATCTCCTAAGAAATTCAGTAATAGAGATATCAGAGAAAGACTGTAAAATAAATATTTTTAAATGAATCATATAAGGAAGAATCAGAAGCATTAGGAAAAAAACCCAAGATACTACCAGAGTAGATCAGGCATACTTGAAAAGGACTTAATATAGCTAAAAATGAAAGAGAAAAAAAGAAAATCAGTGACATTAGGTACTCAGTGGACAGAAGTGACAGGATTTAAAATTGCAAATGCTTATTACAACCTATAGAAAAGGGAAAGAGGACATAGATGACTGCTTACTTAGTGATATAAACTGTGCCAGGCTCTTCTGTTAACATTTATCTCATTTAATTCTCAGAACCACTTTTTGAAGTAGTTTTAATATCCCACTTTTAAAAGAGTACTGTTGTTTACAGATAAGGTAAAAAAGGTAGGTGAAGCAAGATTAGTGAGGAAAATGATGAACTCTCTTCTGAATATGCTGAGGAATTTGTGGGGTGTTTGCTGAAGTGATCCAGAAGACGCTCAGCTCAGGAGAGAGATCTGGAATTAAAGTTTTAAGCTGCTTCATTTCCCAGGGTTGTTGGACTTGCAGAATATACCAAAATCTGTTTATTTCCTAACACAGTGGTTTATTTAAAGGATACTGGCTAAAGGGAACTATAGTTGAAGGGATGACTCAAGTCTGACATTGAAATTTACTGTCTGTGTTGGCCACCTTTCCTTCTCTGAAAGTAAGCCTCTTTTCAGATATTCCCTCCCTGACCCCATCATACATTTTATTCATTTCTCATGGGTAGCAGCTTAAAAAAAATTTAGTGCATATAAACTGTCATCAGCTGATGAGAATAGTTTTTAATGTTATTTTAAACTAATCTGATGTCTTCTTGGGGGATTATGCTTGAAATGAGGTCTTCACATATTATTAGTAGTACTGTTTTAACAATTGATTGGTCAGAGTACTGGTTCATTAATTAAGACTGTGTGGTACTGGTATAAGGAAAAATATACAGATCAATGGAATATAAGTTAGAATCCAGCAATAAACTTACATTTACAGTAAATTGGTTTTCAACAAGGGTGCCAGTGCTGTTCCACAGGGGGAAAATGGTCTTTTCAACAAAAAATATTGGGACAGCTGAGCTGTATATCCTCAAAGCTGGATATCCTCAAATCAAGAAATGAAGTTAGGCCTCTGCCTCACAGTCTTAACTTAGGTGGATCAAAGACCTTTATGTAAGAACTAATATATTAAAAACAACTTTAGGAGAAAAAAGGTAGGTGTAAATCTTTGTGACCTTAGATTGGGCATTAGTTTCTTGATGACAGCATCAAAAGAACAAGCAACCACATAAAAAATAAATAAACTGAACTTCATTAAACTAAAATAAATATTTATGCTTCAAGGGAGATCATCAAGAATGAAAAGAAGCCCACAGAATGAAAGTATTTGCAAATCCTCTTTGATAAGGGACTTACATTGAGACTATATAAAACACTCTTAAAACTCAATAATAAAAGACCAGCCCATTTCAAAAGTAGACAATAGACTTGAATAGACATTTCTCCAAAGGAAATGTGGCCAATAAGCAAAAAGATGCTAAACATAATTACTCACAGTGAGATGCCACTTCATGAAATCCACTAGGATGGCTAAAATAATAAAAGCAGATTATAACAAATATAGTTGAGATCGTGGTGAAATGGAAACCCTCATCACTGTTAGGATTGCAAATTGGGCTTCCCTGGTGGCTCACATGGTGAAGAATCTGCCTGTAATTCAGGAGATGAGGGTTCCAACCCTCCTCGTTCAGGAAGATCCTCTGGTGAAGGGAATGGCTACGTACTCCAGTATTCTTGCTTGGAAAAGTCCTTGGACAGAGGAGCTGGCAGGCTACAGTCCATGTGGTCACAAAGAGTTGGACACGACTGAGCGACTAACATTGTCTCTTATAACTGCTGTAGAAAACAGTTTGGCAGCCTCTAAAGGTTATACATTGAGTTACAGTATGATCCAGCAGTTCCATTCCTAGTTTTATACTTCAAAGAAATGAAAACATGTTTCTCCATAAAACTTACTCGTAATAGTAAAGAAGTAGTGAAAGTGAAAGTCGCTCAGTTGTGTCCAACTCTTTACAATCCCATGGACTATACAGTCCTTGGAATTCTCCAGGCCCGGATACTGGAGGGGGTAGAAATAATCCAAATGTCTTATCAGCTGATGAGTGGATAAGTAAAATGTGGAATATATCCTTACAATGGAATATTATTCAGCAACAAAAGGAAAGAAGTACTGATAAAAGGAAACAACATAAATAAACCTTGAAAACATTATGCTAACTGGAGAAACCACTCACCAAAAGAAAAGCATATACTGTATAATTCCATTTATATGACCATTTATATTCCAGAAGATTCCATTTGTATTCCAGAAGAGACAAATCTTTAGAGACAAGAATAGGTTAATGTTACAAAGTACTGAGATGAGAGTTGGGTAGAATCAGGAGGTGGCTGCTAAAGGAAATAAGGTTTCTTTTTGTAGTGATGAAAATACTCTAGGGACTTCCCTGGTGGTCCATTAGTTAAAACTCTGTGCTTCCACTGCAGAGGGCATGGGTTCAATCCCTGATCAGGTACCTAAGGTCCTGAAGGCCACATGGTGTGGCCAAAACTTTTTTTAAAAAAGAAAATGCTATAAATTTGGTTTTGGTGATCGTTGCACAACTCTGTACTAAAGACTGTTAAATGGCTCAGTTATGGGCGTGTGAATGAGGAACAATGGATCCACTTGGAACCTAGACTGTGTGCAGGTAGGCAGAACAATATACTGTACTATTTTAAACACCAGACAAAAACACTTTCCTATAAAGATTAACTGGATGTTTCCTAATACAAATATTTATAACCTTGCTGAAAAGTTACACACCATACATGTTTCAGAATTCATCAGTAAACAAACCCAGATGGTTCAGAGTTATTAATATAAAGTTGGTAATTGAAGCCATGGAAATACAATATTCTGGAAGGGGTTTGTAGAGGAAGTAGGTGAATGGCCTGCAAGGTTGTAGACAGAGCCTAAAGGGAGAACACCATAGATGGACAGAGGAGGATGGCGGGAAGTCAAGGAAATGAGAATGAATGGATAACTGTGCTCCTGCAGAGATGCCGCATATGGATTTGTTTCATGAACAGAAGATTGCTGATGGTGTTTGCAAAAGCAGTGGTAATGAAGTTTTTTGGAAGCTCGCTAAGTGAATGGAATGAAGAAGTGGAAAACACTGTAGGCTGTTCCTTCAAGAATTTTGGCTAAAGGAAGACAGTAGTCAAAAGAAAATGTAGATTGAGGAAGAGCTTTTTCTTTTTTTTCCAAATAAGATGAGAGGGACTTGAGCAAACTCATGATGATGAGAAATAGAGCTTGAAAAAATGGACAAGGGGGTAACTGATGAAGAAGGACCCTGTGGATGTGATAGGATGAAAGGAAAGAAGAATGTTCGAGGATGCAGTTGATTGGGGATGGAATTGAGATTTGGAGGTGCAGTGCATGATAGGAAGTTGAGAGAATTGCTACCATCTCATGGTTCCTGTTTTCTTAATAAATAGAGAGCCTGGTTTTCTCCAAAGAGGAAGGAGAATATGGAAAAGGGGGCCTGTGAACAGTAACTTTTTTGTGCAAAACCTACATAAGATAGGCTGGAAAACTGTCCAGACAGCAAGCATTGAGAGTTTAACTGAGATTAGAGACCTGGAATTGGTAATTTGTTTTTGTTTTTTTCTCTTGCAGCACTTACTAGCCTGGCTTTTGGAGTAAGACTTGAAGTGAGTCAAAGTTAGCTTTTTATCAGGGCAACAGGATAGAAACACAGGGGGCAGAAGTGTTGAAGTATGAGGACTATGTAAGAAGGAAGCAAAACAGGAAGGAAGGGGTAAATAAAGTGGGAGAAAATCAAGGGCTGAGGGTCTAAAGTAATCTTTGTGGATCTAGGCCAGTCTGTCCAGTGACTAATTAACGGGAAGTTGTCTAGTGCCTTAATTGGATCTTTGGAGTGTTTTGCTGCTAGGGTCAGAGATTCTTCAAATTAGAGGTCAGTGTACATAGTGTTTAAGGGAAAGTCTACCCATTTCATATTAAAATGTGGAATATTCCAGAGTTTATGCTGCTGCTGCTGCTAAGTCGCTTCAGTCGTGTCTGACTCTGTGCGGCCCCATAGATGGCAGCCCACCAGGCTCCCCCGTCCATGGGATTTTCCAGGCAAGAGTACTGGAGTGGGTTGCCATTGCCTTCTCCGCCAGAGTTTATGAATGAAGTGTAAAGCATCCAAAATTTAACCTAATTGGACTGGCAGATCTGTGGTTGGTTCTTGACGAAAGGATTGCTGGAAACTTAGAAAAAAGAAGAACTGGTGAGCCTCAGGAACAGGCTGTTAGAAGGGTTGTTGAAGATACCAGGGATGTGGTCAGGACTTGGTTTGGAGAGGAAAACTAAACCAGCTTCTAGTCTTTGCTGGTTTTAAGGGCACTGGTGATAGAAATGAAAATGGGAACAAAGTGATATGGTTAAATGGTGTAAGTTCTTTTCCACAGCTCCGTGGAAGCAGTGGTCTTGAAGTATATGGAGGTAGAAGAGACGTTGACTCTGACACATGTGGAACATGGGGACATCGTTAATAATGACGATGATAGCTAATGTTCTTTGCGGGCTCTCTGTGCCAGGCACTGTCCCCATTATGTAAACTTTTGAGATGAACTTGACTCATTTGTTGATGTAATCCTATGAGGCATTGTTATCATCATTTTATAGATAAAGAAGCTAAGATGAAGAGGCCAGCAACATTTCGAAAATACCATCCAGTTTGTATGGGGTAGCCTGAATTTAAACCTAGACCACTGACTCCAGAGCAGATGTTTCTAACCACTGTGCTGCGCCATTATAGGATAGTGCTCTAATGTAATTTGTATAATATGTATTCAGTGTGTGTTGAATAATTTACATGAAACCTCAGAGGAAAATTGTTCGGTATGATACGGATGCTTTCTAATTTAGTGATAATTTTGTTGGTTATTTTATGAGAAAATTAACCAAGAGCAGTGGTTAAGAGTGTGGTTCCAGTAGCATCAGCATCGGTATCATCTGGGATCTTGTTGGAAACAAATTCTTAACCCTTACCCCCAGCCTTGCTGCTTGAGAAATCTGGGAGCAGAGCCCAGCAGTCTGTTAGTTTGTTCTTTTTTTCTGGCCTTGCTGAGTCTTCATTGTGGCACTCGGGTGCAGTGAGCGGGGGCTACTCTCTAGTTGCAGTGTGCAGGTTTCTGATTGCGGTGGCTGCTCTTGTTGCAGAGCACGGGCTCTAGGGCATGAGTGTTTCAGTAGTTGCTGCTTGAGGGCTCAGTAGTTGTGGTGCAGGGGCTTAGTTACCCCAAGGCATGGAAATCTTCCCAGACCAGGATCGAACCCCTGTCTCCTGCATAGGCAGGCAGCTTCCCAACCACTGGACCACCAAAGTCCCAGTTTGTGTTTTAACAAAGCTAGTTTATTTTACTGCAGGCTAAAAATTTGAGAGCTGCCTGGTGGCTCAGAGGTTAAAGCGTCTGCCTCCAATGCGGGAGACCCGGGTTCGATCCCTGGGTCGGGAAGATCCCCTGGAGAAGGAAACGGTAACCCACTCCAGTATTCTTGCCTGGAGAATCCCATGGACAGAGAAGGTTGGTAGGCTCAGTCCATGGGGTCGCAAAGAGTCGGACACGACTGAGCGACGGAACGGAACGGAACGGAACCCAGAGCAGAGCATCGTATCAGAAAGTAAATTAGAATCTGAATTAGCCTTTAATGATACTGAGATTGTCAGTGTTTTCTGGATCACATTCTGAGGCTTGAAATCTGATACGGATTTATTAGTATTAGATAGTCCCTGGTGGCTCAGATGTAAAGTATCTGCCTACGATGTGGGAGACCTGGGTTCAATCCCTGAGTCAGGAAGATCCCCTGGAGAAGGAAATGGCACCCCACTCCAGTAATCTCCAGCAAGATTTTCATACTCTTGCCTGAAAATCCGATGGACGGAGGAGGCTGGTGGGCCGCAGTGCACAGGGTCGCAGAGTCAGACACGACTGAGCGCCCTCACTCTCCCTCTTCACGTTCATGCTCTGTGACTGCGGTTTGATATGCTGACTCCACTGGTCGCAAGTCCGTGCATCACAGCTGCCGGCAGCTCACAGTGCTTGGTTGTGTATCAGTAGTGCTACTTTCTTTCCTTTAAACATTTAAAAAATTGTGTAACTTTTGATATACAAAAACAGATACTGTAGATAGGTTTTGAAACAATAAAACAAATATCTGTGCATCCAGCGCTAAGTTTCAGAACTAGAAGCAGCAGCACTGTCTGGTCACACCCTCACTTTGTGTCAGAAGGAAGTCCGCAGTCTAGGTGGCGGCATTCTTGTCTGAGTCTGTCGCTGTCCTGCCCGTGGCTGGGCTGAAGGGCTGGGCCTGACTTGGGGCCTCTGTGTAATAAAGGTGCACGTGTGACTCCAGAGCCAGAGCATGCATTTCATTCCACACACACACAGTAATCCAGTGTCATAAATGTGTGTAAATCATTACTTTGCCTTTCCTGATTTCTGTACATGTCTGTATCCTGAAATAACATAGTACTTAATTTTGCTTGCTTTTTTTATAGTGTGAAATATTCATACTGTATAATGTGGAAAATAAAAAATATTTAGTTGTTTTGTTCATGTAATGTTAACAGTTCTAGATTCATTTGTGTAGCTGTAGTTCATTCATCCTCATTGCTGAGTGATGATTGCCTCACAATTCACTTATTTTCCTTTTAAGGAACATTTGAGTTGCTTTCAGTATTTTTGTTTCTTGCTATTATAAACCAATGATGCCAGAAACCACTGATATTTATCTCATGATGAGTATATGCAAGAGCTTCTGTAGGATTTATACCTTAGAATAGAATTGTGTGTACTTGAGTGTTTTCATCTTTACCATATTTTAAAAATGCCAAATTTTCTCCCAAAAATGATTGTACCAACTCACCAGTTGCTCTACATCTTCATGAATACTTGGTGATATAATACCTACTAACGTTTTGGCAGTCTTAAGTGCAGAAAGGTATCTCACTATACTGTTAGTGTGTATCTTCCTACGTGATGAGGTTGACCATCATTTCATGTTGACTGTTGTTTTATCATCTCTGAAATGCCTTGTCTTTCTCCTGTTTTGTCTATTGTCTTTTCTTAGTGATGTATGAGAACTTTGTATATTCTGGATATTTATTGTTTAGTATTCATGCTTCAGGTTTCTTTCCAGTTTGTCTTCTTTTTTCACTTTCTGTATGACATCTTTCACAGACCAGAAATAATAGATTTTAATGGAGTTATTCTTTTGATTTTAGCATTTTTGTGTTCTATTTAAACTTTTCTCCACCCAGGGATTGTAAAGGCATTTTTCTTTAAAAACTTAAAGTGTTGATTTTATAAATTTTCAAACCATCTGAAATTGATTTTTCTGTATGGTGATACAGTAGGCATCCAGTTTCTTTTTTTCCCCCCAACATGGATAATTATTTGGCTCAGGACCATTTATTAAACGGCCTGTCCTTTTTACCAGTAGTCTTCAATACCATCTCTATCACATCAAGTCTCCATGTATGTTTGGGTTTATTTGAGGGATCTCTTCTTTTGGTGAATTTATTTTCTGCTTTAATCTGTATATACGTTTATATCTTGAAAAGTTAAAAAATTTTAAAATTACAGCTAAACATCATTAATAGAAGTAACTTTATTTAAATATCCAGTGTTCATATTTCCCCAACTGTGTTTTATATGTAACATACATGCACACATTATAATGTGTGTAGTGTTGTTGTTCAGTTGCTAAGTTGTGTCTGACTCTTTGTTAGCTCATGGACTGCAGCTCTCCAGGCTTCCCTGTTCTTCACTATCTCCCTGAGTTTGCTCAAACTCATGTCCATTGAGTCAGTAATGCCATCCAACCATCTCATCCTCTGTTGCCCGCTTCTGCTCCTATCCTCAATCTTTCCCAGCATCAACATCTTTTCCAGCGGGTTGGCTTTTTGCATCAGATGGTCAAAGTGTTGGAGCTTCAGCTTCAGCATCAGTCCTTCCAATGAATATTTGAGGTTGATTTCCTTTGGGATTGACTGTTTGATCTACTTACTGTCCACGGGACTGTCAAGAGTCTTCTCCAGCACCAGTTTGAAAGTATCAGTTCTTCAGCACTCAGCCTTCTTTATGGTCCAACTCTCTCACATCTGTACATGACTACGTTATAGTTTGTTTGGATCAGTATTCGTATAAGTTCTGTGTTCTGTGATTGGTTGACATGTCTCTTAAATCTCCAATCTGTAGGTTCCTGCTCCATTTCTCAAGCCACCGCCCCTCCCCCTTTGCCTTGTTGCTTGTTGTTGTTTGAGAAATGGAGTTGTTTATCCTGAATTTTGCTGGTTGCAACTTCTTGATGTTTAGTATGTCTTTCTGTTATTTTCATTTCCTGTAAATTAGTTGTTAAATGTAGAGGCTTGGTATGTTTTATTTATTAATCTATTTGCAAAGATTGATTTGTATGTGGTATTATATACTGCAAAAGAAAGATCTTGAGATACAATTTACATACATTTTCACATCTGCTCAGTGGTTTTTAACATATTCATACTAAAAGTAAAAGTTGTACAGCCATCTCCACACCCAATTTCAGAATCTTTTCATTGCCACAAAAAGAAATAATATGACCTTTAGGAGTCATTCTCCATTCTCCACCCCCCTTCAACTAATCCACTTTCCATCTCCATAGATTTGCCTATTCAGGACATTTATATAAATGGAATCATATAGTATGTGGTCTTTTGTGATTGACTTAATTTCATTCAACATAATGTTTTCAAGGTTCATTCATGTTTTTAGTATATGTTAGTAATTCATTCTTTTTTATTGCTGAGTGATTTTCCATTGTATGGGTATACCACATTATATGTATCCATTTGGTGGGGCATTTAAGTAACTTCCATGTTTTGGCTATTGTGAACATTCTGGTACAAGTTATTGTGCAGGCATATGTCACATCTCTTGAGTATATACAAGGAGTACAGTTGCTAAATCATGTGGTGACTCAATGTTTAAATTTTTGAGGAACTCCCAGACTGTTTTTCAGACTATTGTGCAATCCCACCACAGCAGAATGTGAGAGTTCTCATTTCTCCACCTTCTCACCAGTACTTATCTGTCTTCTTTATTTTATCCATTTGAATGAGTATCTCGTGATTTTGTTTTCTATTTCTCTGATAGCTAATTATGTTGAACATTTTTCCTGTGCTTATTGACCATTCGTTTATCTTTGGAGAACGGTTTATTCAGATCCTTTGCTTACTTTAAAATTGTGTTGTCTTATTACTGAATTGTCTGGGTCCATTCTGGGCTTCCCTCGTAGCACAGTCAGTAAAGAATCTGCCTGCAGTGCAGGAGACCTGGGTTTAATCCCTGGGTTGGGAAGATCCCCTGGAGAAGGAAATGGCAACCCACTCCAGTGTCCTTGCCTGGAAAATCATGGACAGAGGAGCCTGGAGGGCTGCAGTTAATGGGGTCACAAAGAGTCAGGCTTTTATTCTAGACACATGTCCCTTATCAGATATATAACTTGCAAATCTTCTCTCTCATTCCACGGGTTGACTTTTCACTTTCTTGGATAATACATGATTTTTATTGTTGTTGTTCTTTAGTTACCAAGTCATGTTCAACCCCATGGACGGTAGCCCACCATGCTGCTCTGTCCATGGGATTTCCCAGGCAAGAATACTGGAGTGGGTTGCCATTTCCTTCTCCAGGGAATCTTGCCGACCCAGAGATTAAACCTGCATCTCCTGCATTGGCAGGTGGATTCTTTACCACTGAGCCCAGGTGGTGGTGGTTTATTTGCTTAGTCATGTTGGACTCTTGCAATCCCATGGACTGTAGCCCACCAGGCTCCTCTGTCCATGAGATTTTCCAGGCAGGAATACTGGAGTGGGTTGTCATTTCCTTCTTCACAGGGTCTTCCCAACCCAGGAATCGAATCCGGATCTCTTGCACTGCAGGCAGATTCTTTACCGACTGAGCTACCTTTTTCCTGCAGGGAAGCTCATAATTTTTATTAGGTGATGCATAGTGAAGGGCAGGAAAGCCTGGTGTGCTGCATTCCATAGGGTCGCAAAGAGTTGAACCCGAGTTAGCGACTGAACAACAAATAACAGTGCTGGGTTATTTCATTTCCTAATATTAGCAACTATTGATGATCACTGCCTAGATCCATTAATTTGTTAATTGTAAAGTGGTGTATTGAATTCTACAATTCCTTCTTTGTAAGACTTCTCAGTTTGAAGTTAATGTTCCTTCAGCTTATTGGAGATACCAATTTCACCGCTCTGGGGCTTCCATTGCTTTTCAGAAGTCAGCTTTGTCATGAATACCTTGAAACATGGATGACTCAGTTGGTGGCAAATTTAGTTATTATTGTCCCAGAGCTATTTTTTTCTAGTTTTATCACTACTTGACAGGTCAATTTTATATCCTTAATGTAGTCCCCTACCTCCTCCCCAAATAAAATTTATACATTTGCTTCAATTACTGTATTTAGAAGGAGCAAGTATATAAATACCTGTATTGCAGAGGATTTTAAAAGCAGGTTTATGTTAGCATGGTTTATATATAGTATAATTTACTTACTGTTAGTATAAAGTTTGATTTTTAGTAAATTTTTCAGTTGTGCAGCCATCACAAAAATCCAGTTGTAGTCTACTTCCATTAACCCCCATATTCCCTTCCTGTCCTTTATTGAAATTACTTACTTTTATTATAGAGATTAATAACCTGGAGTTGATAGAGGCTTTCTGATGGCTCTAAAACCACATGAAATTATATGTAAACTGTATGTCATATAGGGCCTGTGTTTTTAAAAAGGCAAAATTTTAGTAAAGTGTTAAATTATACTAGTACATTTTAGAGTTGACTGGGGATATACAAATTACTGTGTTGAAGGTTACAGGAGATAGTATGACTGTGCCACTAACTGGATGCACATTTAGCTTCATGATTTTTTTTTTATTACTTTTCTTGAAGTTTCATTTTGTTACACACATATATAATTCATTTTCATACATTCTGAAGTCAAATGTTGCCTAATTTCCTTGAGCTCTCTACCTTATTTCTTCCCTGTTCCCATATATTTATGTGTGAAATAGTCCTAGGTGATTCTTTCAGTATACTTTTTGATATTTTATAGAAGGTTTGTATTTTTGTTATGGTGACTAGTTAGCTTTATTTGGTTCCTTCTCTTTTAGTTATTATCTATTGATTCCCTGTTATGTGCAGTTTGGAAATTGATTATGACTTCTTCCCCTCCTCCTCCTCAGCATCTGATATAAAATATATCTTTTTATTTTTTAGTTTTTTTTGTCTGTCTCTTGATCATTTTTTTTTGGTAGTTTGTGGCTGCACTGCATAGCTTATGTGATCTTAGTTCCTGGACCAGGAGTCTAACTCACGCCCTCAGAAGTGTAAGCATGGAGTCCTAACCACTGGACCACTAGGGAATTTCCTTTAAAGGTTTAAAAAAATTGACCTTTATTTTGAGATAATTGTAACATCATATGCAAATGTAAAACATAATACAGAGAGAGCATTTATTCAGTTTCCTCCAATGGTAACATATTGTAAAATATTGATATACAGTCAAGAGCTTCTCCATCTTCAGCTGCAAAGATTATAGTCAACCTGATTTCAGTATTGACCATCTGTTGATGTCCATGTGTAGAGCCAAAGATGGAGAAGCTCTATACAGCCAGCAAAGACAAAACCAGTCAGCCAACACTGACTCAGATCATGATCTCCCTATTGCCAAATTCAGACTTAAATTGAAGAAAGTAGGGAAAACCACTAGGCTATACAAGTATGACCTAAAGGAAATCCCTTACAGTTATACAGTGGAAATGACAAGTAGATTCAAGGGATTAGTGCCTGAAGAACTATGGACGGAGGTTTGTAACATGGTACAAGAGGCTGTGATCACAACCATCCCCAAGAAAAAGAAATGCAAAAAGGCAAAATGGTTGTCTGAGGAACCCTTACAAATAGCTGAGAAAAGAAGAGAAGTGAAAGGCAAAGAAGAAAATCAAAGATAGCCATCTAAATGCAGAATTCCAAAGAAAAGCGAGGAGTAAGGAGTGTATAAGAAAACCTTCCTCAGTGATCCATGCAAAGAAAGAGGAAAACAATAGAATGGGAAAGACCAGAGATCTCTTCAAGACAATTAGGGATACCAAGGGAACTTTTCATGCAAAGATGGGCACAATAAAGGACAGAAATGGTATGGACCTAATAGAAGGAGAAGACAGTAAGAAGAGGTGGCAAGAATACACAGAAGAACTGTACAGAAAAGATCTTCACAACGAAGATAATCATGATGGCGTGATCACTCACCTGGAACCAGACATCTTGGAATGTGAAGTCAAGTGGGCCTTAGAGAGCATCACTACGAACAAAGCTAGTGGAGGTGATGGAGTTCCAGTTGAGCTCTTTCAAATCCTGAAAGATGATGCTGTGAAAGTGCTGCACTCAATATGCCAGCAAATTTGAAAAACTCAGTAGTGGCCACAGGATTGGAAAAGGTCAGTTTTCATTCCAATGCCAAAAAATGTTCAAACTACCAGATAATTGTACTCATTTCACATGCTAGCAAAGTAATGCTCAAAGTTCTCCAAGCCAGGCTTCAACAGAACATGAATCCTGGAGATTCATCCAGGCTGTTGCTTGTATCAATAGTTCATTCATTTTTTAAAAATGTTTTTATTTTGGCCACACCACGTGGCGTGCAGAATCTTAGTTCCCTAACTAGGGATCAAACCCAAACCCCCTGCAGTGGTAGCATGGAGCCTTAACTGCCGGACTGCCAGAAAATTTCCTCATTTCTTTTTATTGTTGGGTAGCGTTTTGTGGTATGGATTACCAAAATTTCTTTTAAACTACAAAGGTTGTCTGGGTTCCAGGTTTGGGCTGTCATGAGTGAATGAAGCTGCTACCAACATTGTGTACATTAATGAAATATAAGTTTTCATTTCTTCGGGATGAATGTTTAGTAGTTGCTAAGTCCAGGGCTTCCCTGGTGGCTCAGAGGTTAAAGCGTCTGCCTCCAATCCGGGAGACCTGGGTTCGAGTCCTGGGTCGGGAAGATCCCCTGGAGAAGGAAACGGTAACCCACTCCAGTATTCTTGCCTGGAGAATCCCATGGACGGAGAAGCCTGGTGGGCTACAGTCCACGGGGTCGCATAGAGTCGGACACGACTGAGCGACGGAACGGAACGGAAGTCCAGTGTATTTGCATGTTTAGTTTTTTAAAAAATGATTTTCCAGATACTACTTTACATTCCACTAGCAGTGTATGAGTTTCTCTACATCTTCCTCAGCGTTTGGTATGGTCTCAGTTATTTAATTTATTTGTTCTGGTAGGTGTGAAGTAATATCTCATTTGGTTTTAATTTGCATTTCCCTAATGGTTAATAATATTGAACATCTTTTCATGTATTTATTTGCCATCTTTATATCTTCTTTAATATCTCTTCTTTTGCTTATTTTCTAGTTGTTCTAATATTATGAATTCTCTATAATAGAGTCATTGACAGTATTTCATTTTCAGTTTCTAGCTTGTCTTTTCATCCTTTCCACACGGAAGCTTTCTAAGAGTAAAATTTTAAATTTTGGTGAAGTTCCATTTATTGGTTTTTCCTTTTATGGATCATGCTTTTAGGGAAAAGTCTAAGAATTCTTTGCCTAGTTCCAGATCCTGGTTTTAACTTTCAATATGATCAGTTTGTGTTATATTTTGTGTATGAGGTATGAGTCTTCAAGTTGAGGTTCATATACTTGTCTGTTAACGTCTACCTGAATAACATGATTTGTTGAAGAGTCTAACTTTCCTCTATTGAATTATTTTCATACCTCTGTCAGAAGGCAATTTAGCATATTTGTATAGGTCTGTGTGGGGTTCTTCTGTTCCTTCGATCAGTGTATGTATTTCTCCATCTATATCACACAGTGTTTATTACTGTAGCTATATAATAAATCTTGAAGTTAGATAGACTAATTCCTCCCACGTTTTTTCTCACAGAATTGTTAGCTATTCTGATTACTTTGGCTTTCTACATAAACTTAGACCAGTATTATCAGTATTTGAAAGGAATTGTGCTAAATCTGTATATCATTATGAGAAGAATTGACATCAGCTTGAGTCTACCAGTCTATGAACACAGTATGTCTTTACATTTTTTTAGATTCTTAAATTCCTTCATCAGTGTTGTGTCATTTTTAACATCTGTACCCTGTACATGTATTGTTAGGATCATACCTAAGTATTTTTTTTTGAGAAATTATTAATGATATTCTTTGTATTTTTCAGTTTGATGCCCATGTGTGCATCGTTAGTTTATTGCTGGAGGAATGAGGCTCCCTGACTTCAGACTCTACTACAAAGCTGAAGTAATCAAAGCAGTATGATACTGGCACAAAAACAGAAATATAAATTGGTGGAATGGGATAGAAAGTCCAGAAGTAAACCCACACACCTATGGTCAATTAATCTCTGACAAAGGAGACAGGAATATACAATGGAGAAAAGACAGATCTTCAGTAAGTGCTGCTGGGAAAACTGGACAGCTGCATGTAAAAGAATGAAATTGGAACTTTCTCTTTGTTAGTTTTGATGCCCATGTGTTAGTTGCAAGTGTATAGACATACACATGGACTTTTGTGTTTTTATCTTGTATTCTGTGACCTTGTTGAGCTCATTTATAAGATCTACCCTACATATAGATGTCCAGAGGCATTTTTCTTTTCTTTTTTTGAAATCCATTAGTCTTTCTAATATATCTTGGCATTGGTTTTTCTGGATTGATTTCCCAGTACTTTGTGTGCTTTTTCAGTATTTTATTTCAGGTCTTTTAGTTTTAGAATTTTTCTTTTTAAATTATTGTCTTTATTGTTATTTCTAATAATTGTTACCTTCATTTCTTTTTTATTAAAATTTTATTTCTTTACACATTCTGTATCTCTTAAGCATTATCTGTTGTGTGATTGTTCTTGGTTAGGTTTTCTTTCTGAAATTTTCAAAATTTTCAAATTCTTTCATTTCTATTACCTAATTTTTTAGTTTTTCTGAATAATAATCTTTCACGTTTTCTGTCGTTCTCTAGGATATAATTTTTATCTGTTGTATTTTAATGGATCATTCTGTTCCTTATGTCTTATAACGTAGAATTTGACCCCAGTCCTTTTATGTTGTTCATTTTATGATACGTTTTCCTGAGCTTTTCAGAGCGAGGGGATGGGTTAGGGTAGCTTTTCTAGCCATACCACTCTAGACCACCTTCTTCTTTTTTAAAAAATGATTATATATATATATATATATTCCTATCTTCTGAGATCTGGCTCTTTTTCACTCACCCACTTTCGTCTGGATCCTCTCTCTATTTTGCCCTAGTTGTGCCTGTCTTCAGTTCAGTTCAGTCGCTCAGTTGTGTCCAACTCTCCGCGACCCCATGAATCACAGCACGCCAGGCCTCCCTGTCTATCACCAACTCCCGGAGCTCACTCAAACTCATGTCCATTGAGTCGGTGATGCCATCCAGCCATCTCATTCTCTGTCATCCCCGTCTCCTCCCGCCCCCAATCCCTCCCAGCATCAGACTCTTTTCCAGTGAGTCAACTCGTCGCATGAGGTGGCCAAAGTATTGGAGTTTCAGCTTTAGCATCAGTCCTTCCAGTGAACACCCAGGACTGATCTCCTTTAGAATGGACTGGTTGGATCTCCTTGCATTGCCAAGGGACTCTCAAGAGTCTTCTCTAGCACCACAGTTCAAAAGCATCAATTCTTTGGTAATCAGTTTTCTTCACAGTCCAACTCTCACATCCATACATGACCACGGGAAAAACCATAGCCTTGACTAGACGGACCTTGGTTGGCAAAGTAATGTCTCTGCTTTTTAATATGCTATCTAGTTTGGTCATAACTTTCCTTCCAAGGAGTAAGTGTCTTCTAATTTCATGGCTGCAATCAGCATCTGCAGTGATTTTGGAGCCCCAAAAAATAAAGTCTGACACTGTTTCCACTGTTTCCCCATCTATTTCCCATGAAGTGATGGGACCGGATGCCATGATCTTAGTTTTCTGAATGTTGAGCTTCAAGCCAAACTTTTCACTCTCCTCTTTCACTTTCATCAAGAGGCTTTTGAGTTCCTCTTCACTTTCTGCCATAAGGGTGGTGTCATCTGCATATCTGAGGTTATTGATATTTCTCCTGACAATCTTGATTCCAGCCTGTGCTTCTTCCAGCCCAGTGTTCCTCATGATGTACTCTGCATGTAAGTTAAATAAGCAGGGTGACAATATACAGCCTTGACGTACTCCTTTTCCTATTTGGAACCAGTCTGTTGTTCCATGTCCATTTCTAACAGTTGCTTCCTGACCTGCATACAGGTTTCTCAAGAGGCAGGTCAGGTGGTCTGGTATTCCCATCTCTTTCAGAATGTTCCACAGTTTATTGTGATCCACACAGTCAAAGGCTTTGGCATAGTCAATGAAGCAGAAATAGATGTTTTTCTGGAACTCTCTTGCTTTCTCCATGATCCAGCGGATGTTGGCAATTTGATCTCTGGTTCCTCTGCCTTTTCTAAAACCTGCTCGAACATCTGGAAGTTCACGGTTCACATATTGCTGAAGCCTGGCTTGGAGAATTTTGAGCATGACTTTACTAGCGTGTGAGATGAGTGCAATTGTGCAGTAATTTGAGCATTCTTTGGCATTGCCTTTCTTTGGGATTGGAATGAAGACTGACCTTTTCCAGTCCTGTGGCCACTGTTGAGTTTTCCAAATTTGCTGGCATATTGAGTGCAGCACTTTCACAGCATCATCTTTCAGGATTTGAAAGAGCTCAACTGGAACTCCATCACCTCCACTAGCTTTGTTCGTAGTGATGCTCTCTAAGGCCCACTTGACTTCACATTCCAAGATGTCTGGCTCCAGGTGAGTGATTACGCCATCATGATTATCTTCGTCGTGAAGATCTTTTTTGTACAGTTCTTCTGTGTATTCTTGCCACCTCTTCTTAATATCTTCTGCTTCTGTTAGGTCCATACCATTTCTGTCCTTTATCGAGCCCATCTTTGCATGAAGTGTTCCCTTGATATCTCTAATTTTCTTGAAAAGATCTCTTGTTTTTCCCATTCTGTTGTTTTCCTCCGTTTCTTTGCATTGATCGCTGAGGAAGGCTTTCTTATCTCTCCTAGCTATTCTTTGGAACTCTGCATTCAGATGCTTATATCTTTCCTTTTCTCCTTTGCTTTTCGCTTCTCTTCTTTTCACAGCTATTTGTAAGGCCTCCTCAGACAATCACTTGGAATTCTTCTCCCAGAAATTTCTTTCCAGTTACAGGGCTTTTCCCAGGAAGGAGGACTTCAGCCTCTTGTTTTTGAGTCTGCTCTCGTCATTTCTTACAGTGTTTAGTCCCTTTCATTTGCAGCTATCCTCAAATTGCCTTTCTAAAGTCTAGAGATTCATGATTTGGGGTTCTCCTCCCCTCTCCTCCTTCAGTTACCCAGTTACTTCTGCCCTCCTGTTTCCGTCAGCAGATATGCTGAGAACGTGTCAGTCCTTATAGGTGGTGATTTAACCAGATTTAACCTTCTTGTATTTGAGAATTCATGGGGTTGCCTTATCACCCATTGTAGATTTTGTCCATGGGATTTTGGTTTGACTCTCTTGGTAACTTTTTTTTTTTTTTGGTGAAGTGAAAGATTCTAGATTTTTAAAATTCATTGAAAGATTTTATTCAAGAGAATTGTAATACAGGTTTGCATTAGAAACAGAATGCTCTGGCTACCTTATGGAAAACTGGTTCAGTGCATAGAAGGAGACTAGTAATGATCCAGGTGACATGATAGTGGCTTAGTCTAGGATAGTGGCAGTAAGGCTAGAAGGTTTGAATCCTATTTTGTTGACCTTGTTGGATGTCAGAGAATGAGAGAGTGAGTAGACATGGATGATCTACCAGGATTGGGGTTCTTGAACTGTTTGGGTGGTTGCACTGTTTCCTGGTACTGGGGATATTCATGGAAGCATAGGTGGTGTTTTTTTCTGTGGGGGAAGATCAGGGAGCAGGTGTGGTATTTACAAGCAGCTGAGTTTGAGGCCTTGCAGTGATCTGTCCCCATCCCTAAATTTACACACAGGCACACATATTTTAATTCTTCATTGAGCCCTTTCCTGACCCTCTGATCATGTCTCTTTCTGATACAGAACTTTATTATTTATTTTCCTATCTTAACAATTAACACATTTGTATTACTGCATGTTATTACTATCTTTTCCCCTAGACCAGCTGTTGGCAAACTTTTCTTAAAAGGACAGATAGTAAATATTACTGGCTTTGAGGGGCCAAGAGACAAAAATAAAGGTATCATACAGACATTTAATATCCTTTATACTGTAATCACTTAAAAATGTACAAACTATTCCTGTGGGGCCCTGCAAAAATAGACAGCTTGCCAGAATTGGCCCACAGGCTATGGTTTGCTGACCATTGTACTAGACTATAATTGCTAAATTTGCTTTCTAGTTGCAGGCATATTGCGTGGAGCATTTTGGTTGGATTTAGTAAATTGTTTACAAAAGAGTGAATATTGTGCTTACAGATTTGAAGCCCAGGCGAGAGAGCAGAATGGATATTTGGGAGTGGTCTTCAAACTGTAATTGAAGACGGAAGAGTAGATGAGATCACTTGGGAAGAATGTAAGGAAGGAGAGGCCCTAAGATGAAGCCTTTTTCTATAACTTAAAGAGAGTGGAGAGTAAGTGATACCTAATTCAAAGGTACTTGTGCCATAGATGGTAGTTAGGACCTGTTGCTGACTGACCAAAGCCATTTGGCCGTTTACACCCATAGGTTCTTTTGGATGAATCAGTTCAGTTCAGTTCAGTCGCTCAGTCGTGTCCGACTCTCTGCGACCCCATGAATCACATAGAAGGCCTTTAACTGTATAGATAGGTGAGGGTAATAGGTGATTTCCCTTAGAAATTTTACTACCAGTGAGTTATACTATTATTATTATTGCTTTTGACCATGCTGTATGACTTGTGGGATCTTAGTTCCCCGATCAGGTATTGAACCCAGGTCTTCAGCAGTGAAAGTGCTGAGTCCTAACCATTGAACTGCCAGGGAATTCCCAGTGAGTTATAATAAAATAACCCTTAGACAGAATTTGCTGTTAATTCTTAAACAAGTGTGTATTAGCGAGCAGTCACAAGAAGTCATGGAGCTTGTTTTATGAATTTAGCTCTTTTAGACCCTGAACTACCACCTAGCAATAAAACTTGAACCCTGAAAATCCCATGGACAGAGGAGCCTGGTGGGCTGCAGTCCATGGGGTCGCGAAGAGTCGGACACGACTGAGCGACTTCACTTTCACTTTCCACTTTCATGCATTGGAGAAGGAAATGGCAACCCACTCCAGTACTCTTGCCTGGAGAACCCCAGGGATGGCAGAGCCTGGTGGGCTGCCATCTATGGGGTCACACAGAGTTGGACACGACTGAAGTGACTTAGCAGCAGCAGCAGCAGCAGACACCAGAAAGATCTAACTAGAATTAGGGAACAAAATCTTTCAAGATGAGGTGGGCCACAGAATCGCTCAGACTCAAAAACTTCTCTGAAGACCGACTAGGGCTTGTCAGATTCTTAAACTGCGAACAGGTAAGAATCAAGGCACTTGTACAGTATACCTAGTTAATCCATATGTCTTGAACAATTCCAGTTCAGCAATAAAAAATTATTTCCAACATCTCTTACATTAAGTAACAAACAAGTGTCTAAATTCAGAAGTTGATATTTGAAGCATGTACTAATTGGGAATTAACTCCTGATTTGAGCATGCTAACTAACCTCCTCTGAAGTGTAGAGTCCTCATTTATTTAGAGAACTTTAGAAGTTAACCCACCACTTCTAGCCTTGCTGAAGTAGTATTTTAATGGAAATTATAGTGTAGCAGTAACTTGATCATATTTTCGAAGAGATAGGCTGCCTGAGACCTTTTTGTTGTCTACTGACTTTTTTTAAAAATTAATTAATTATTTTATTTTTGTCTGTGCTGGATCTTCTTGCTACGTTTAGGCTTTCCCTGGTTGTAGAGAGCGGTGGGCATCTCATTGCGGTGGCTTCTCTTGTTGCAGAGCACAGACTCCAGGGCTTCAGTAGTTGGAGCATGCGGGCTTAGTTGCTCTGCTCAATGTGGGATCTTCCTGGATCAGGGATCGAACGTGTCCCCTGCATTGGCAGGCGTATTCTTAACCACTGGACCACCAGGGAAGTCCTTGTGTACTTTCTTTTAAACAGTTTGTAAACAATTGAGTTGAGTAGTTATTACAATCAGAATATCTTTCTCTTCTCAGTTTTAGTAACGGTTGGATTAGGCAAACATTTTATACAGGCAGATTTTGACAGTTGGTAGTTTTTCAGGTGAATAAAGACAGCTTTCTTTACAGAGTGATCAGATAACACTTCATTAATATTTGTATTTGCTCAACATTTATTATAATTTGTATGATTAATCAATACATAAAGCATTCTCTGTATTAATAATGTTGAAGCCTAAACCCAGAAACATTAAATATAGAATTATATTCAGGGCTCTCTCTTTTTACTGTTGAACCCTGTTAGTAGTAATAGTTTTAGCAGTGCCTTTTTCCATCACATCAAATAAATGTTGCTAATTTGAATTTTGTTTGGCAGTTTCCTTTACATTAAATATATATCTGTCTTTAAGCATGAGTTTATATCTAGATTAATATTTCAGTGTATTTAACAAAGTTTATAATTTGGTTTCCGTGGGATTCTTTTTCCTACAAAGAGATTAACTTATCACTGCAGTTTAAGAAAACTTGACAGAGGCACAATAACAAAAGATCGTTAAATAGAATAATATTAATAACAGTGCATCTAGTAGTGTATTAAAATAATAATACACCGTGACATGTGGCCTTTATTCTAAAAATGTAAACACTTACTGTATTTGTGTGTGTAATGAAATAATCCATTATATCACTGTGTTAAGGGGAGAAGGGATATATGTGCTGTCCTTTGTGGCTCAGTCATATCCGACTCTTTGCAGAACCATGGACTGCAACACGCCCGGTTCCTCTGTCCATGGGGATTCTGCAGGCAAGAACACTGGAGTGGGTTGCCATGCCCTCCTCCAGGAGATCTTCCCAACCCAGGGATTGAACCTAGGTCTCCTGCGTTGCAGGCGGATTCTTTACCAACTGAGCTACTAGAGATATCTAGTTATTTTAATAATTCCTATTAAGACATTTGTGAGAGAACCTCTTAGTAAACTTAGAAGGATACTTCTTTATCTTTTGATACAAAATACCTGTCTCAAGTTTATTTTCATTTTTATGTGATTTTTAAGGTCATAACAATGAGTAATTTACTTTTTTGAAACATTAATTGTTTGAGATAGAATACATCAGTTGCAGGCATAAAAAATTGGTTCTGGCTGACTTAAAAGCAAAACCATATTGGAAGACTATGAGGTCGTTCATTGAATGAGTAGAGACACCAGATAACTAGGAATATAGCAAGTTCAGAAATAGGCATGACTCACTGCCTTGTCCAGATACTTTGGTAATTAACATGCTTTTTAAAAAACTTTCCCCCTTTCTATTTTGCTCTGGGTTCAGAGTTACAGGGCAGAGTTCTGTTGGCAGAATTTGAACTCATGCTGTTTATGCTAGGAGAGAGTGAGATGATTTTCCTTTTTTCGGAGATGCTTTAATAGGTGGTTCCATCAAGACTATACAATGGAGAGTATATAATTCCCCATAGAAACCTGGGTGCAGTTAGCACAGGGGCTTGGGTCTTAGGCAGCTGAGCTCTGTCTCCCACTCCTCACAGAACTAATCAGGTATCCAGTAAAATAGACAGGAGTTTTGACTTTTTAGCCTCCTATAGTTCATCATTTAAAGTCTAAAACTGATTAATCCTTAATCTTTAAGAATAAAATCTAAAAAAAAAAAAATGCCGGAGACCTTAATTTATACTAGCAGTATCAATATTTAGATACTAAATGAAATTTTTGCTTTTCTTACAGACAATGCGAAGACACAGAAATGAAGTGACAGTTGAATTGCGAAAGGTAAGAGTGATTTGTGTTTAATTAAAAAATAGATTTTTTTCTGATGTTAAAACTTTGTATAACTTGAATAATGAAAATACTATGGCAGATTAGTGGGCATCCCTAAAACTATACAGCATAAAAACATATGGTTAAATAATTTATGATGGTATACATTTTTAGTACCTTCCATTTATTGAGGTGTTAGGTACTGTGTGAAGTACTGTACCACTGTTGTTGAAATTCTCATAACATCTGGTGAAGTTCGATACTGTTTGTTAAAGACACTTTAGAAAAATAAATAAAAATAGAATAACCTTATATTCTACCAGTTGGTTGCAACTGCTGTTAAAAATTTGTTTTGTTTTCTTCTATTAATTTTGAATTGCCCTTGATTAGATTGTGTTTTTATGCAAGCGCATTTTAGTTTTTTAAGCATATTTTCTTTTAAGGAAGTTTTAATTATCCATTAAGAAAGTACACATAATAAATTCTGTCTATATACACATGTACATTTAAAAAATAGATTTGCGACTTACTTCTAAATCTTTGTGTTTGTCTTAGGTTAGATTTTCTTCATCTGATTCACTCCTAAAACTCATATATTATCTTAAATCTTTCCAGTTTCAGAGAAAAAGACTATCTTGATTCAGAGAGTACACACTCAGTGAGTCACTGAAATTAGATGGACCTGTACATTTATTTAATCAATTAGTCTTTAATACCCACTTTGTGTCATGAATTTTTATTCAGCATTGATATTATGCTACTTGGTATAGTATACAGTTCCTGAGATCCATTCTTCCATACCCCTTCTGACCCATTTTTTATTAAATTTGAAAAATACTTGCAAATCTCAGTTCTTTCGACTCCTTAACTTCATGGATACTCAGAGATTAACCTCAGTGATTTGTCAGTTTTCAGATTGTTAGGTCATATGGACCAGAGAACTGAACTAAACCTTAGCTTTTAATAAAATAAGTGAGGTGAGCTCCTTGCCAATCTTAACACTTTGGACTTAGCTTCTTTTTCTAACTTTTTATTAGCACATACATACAAAATATCAACACAAGTGTACAGCTTGATGAATTTTCACAAAGTGAACACTTCTGTATAATCATCTCCTAGATAAGAAACAGAACAGTACCTGTATCCTAAGGCCCCTTCACAGTTAGTGCTGTGCCCCAAGGTAACCATTACCCTGATTTCAAATGTTATAGATTATTTTGCATATTTTGAACTTTATATAAATGGAATAGTACGTGTCCATTTGTATTTGGTTTTTCATTCATCTTGTGAAGATCATTCTCTGTAAGAGAGCCACTAGGAATAAAATTGAAATTAAATAATTATTCATTTTTTGTTATCTCTTCACATTACATCAGCTCTCTCCCCAGATGTAAGCCTTCATTTTCCCTTAACTTTTCATGCTTGGAATACAATTCTGAGACTTTTGTATTGGTCTTGGTATTATTCAGAATTCTTTCCTGTTTTAAGCTTTTTAGCTCTTCTGGTATGCTTATAAATCTAAGCTCTTCACTTTTATTTATACTTGGCGATTTGTTTCTCTTATATTAATAGTTGTGCTCCCTCTGTATTTAATTTATAGAATTAAAGTTTCTTCCTTGCTGGAGTACGTCTTTTCTTAATACCACCTTGGTTTCTTTAGAGAGCACTTTTTTTTTAACTTTTATTTTATATTGGAGTATAATTGATTAACAATGTTGTGTTAGTGTCAGCTGTACAGCAGAGTTATTCACTTAAACATATACTTGTATCTGTTCTGTATCAAATTCTTTTCCCATTCAGGTTTTTTAAAATATTGAGCAGAATTCCCTGTGATATACAATAGGTCCTTGTTGGTTGTGTGCTCAGTGACTTTAGTCCTTTCGAACTCATCACAACCTTGTGGGCTGTAGCCCACCAAGCTTCTCTGTTCATGGGGTTTTCCCAGCAAGAATACTGGAGTAGGTTGCCATGCCCTTCTTTAGGGGATCTTCCTGACCCAGGGATCAAATCCGTGTGGTGGTGGTGGTGGTTTAGTCTAGAGACCTCTTTCTTATCTCATTTTTTCCCTTCTGGATAACAGTATTTCCTTTCTAATTACTCTGATTAATTCCTGAAAAAAAAAAAAAGCTTGTAGGATGATCAAAATAAAATTAACTGAAGAAATTTCAGGCAGTTCCTTATTTCACATTTCAGAATTCCTTGAGTAAGCATCAGAAAGTGACCCCTTTGTGAAACAAAGCATAGACTTCAAAGCTTAATTGATTTTGATGTACTTCTTCAGAGGTGTGAAGAGCCCTTCAAAAGAAGATTCTTCCACTCTTTAAGGACAAAGTATCTGTCTTTGATTTCAGCCTTGTTATCTCTTTTGCTCCATTGAAGAGAAAATCACAACATTGTTATTACTGACACTGAGATTGTTGAAAATACAAGAAAGGGAGCTAGTTCCCAAAGTTTCTTAGATGAGCTCTACATATTTCTACTAGGTGGTCAGCTTCTAAATTGACTGTGTTAACTACGCTCCCCCCATCCAACCCCAGCTTCCCGCACCCCAGTACTCCTAGGTCTCTTCCCCAGCCCATCTCAAAATGCTTAGTCAGATTCTGGACATGTAGTTGAAAGTATTAGTCACTTCATTGTGTACACCTCTTTGTGATCCTATGGACTGTAGCTCCCCTGTCCATAGAATTCTCCAGGCAAGAATACTGGAGTGGGTTGCCGTTCCCTTCTCCAGAGGATCTTCCCAACCTAGGGACTGAAGCTGGGTCTCCTGCATTGCAGACAGATTTTTTTCTACCGTCTGAGCCACCAAGGAATCACAGACATGCAATTGGTAAATGAAAGTGAAAGTCACTCAGTTATGTCTGACTCTTTGCAATCCCATGGACTATGCAGTCCATGGAATTCTCTAGGCCAGGATACTGGAGTGGGTAGCCTTTCTCTTCTCCAGGGAATCTTCCCAACCCTGGAATTGAACCCAGGTCTCCTGCATTGCAGGTGAATTCCTTACCAACTGAGCCACAAGGGAAGCCCAAGGAATACTGGAGTGGGTAGCCTATCCCTTCTCCAGTGGATCTTCATGAACCAGGAATCGAACTGGGGTCTGGAATTGTGATATCTTAAATTTTTACTTAAATTTACATAACTTATTGAAGTTTTACGAAAAACAGTTTAGTTATAGAGTAGTGCTATTCAGAAGACCTGATCTGTGACAAGTCAGGGCACTTGTTTTAAAATAGTAAACAAATCTGAAGCAGAGGAACGAATCAGTGAGCTGGAAAATAAAATGGTGGAAATAACTTCTGAAGAGCAGAATAAAGTAAAAAGAATGGAAAGAACTGAGGATAGTTTCAGAGACTTTTGGGACAATATCAAACACACCAATATTCGAGTTATATGTATCCCAGAAGAAGAGAAAAAGAAAGGGTATGAGAAAATTTTCGAAGAGATGATAGTTGAAAATTTCACCAACATGGAAAAGGAAATAGTGAATCAAGTCCAAGAGGCACAAAGAGCCCCATACTGGATAAACCCAAGGAGAAATATGCCAAGACACATACTAATCAAACTAACAAAGACTAAACAGAAAGAATATTAAAAGCAGCAAGGGAAAAGCAACAAGTAACATACAAGGGAAACCCCATGCGTTTAACAGTTGATCTTTCAACAGAAACTCTGCAGGATATATTTAAAGTACTAAAAGGGAAAAATCTACAACCAAGATTACTATACCCAGCAAGGATCTCATTCAAAATTGATGGAGAAATAAAAAGCTTTACAGACAAGCAAAAGTTAAGAGAATTCAGTACCACCAAACCAGCTTTACAGCAAATGTTAAAGGGACTTATATAGTCAAGAAATACAAGAGAAGAGAAAAGATCTACAAAATCGACCTCAAACAATTTAAAAATGTCAGTAGGAACATATATATCAATAATTACTTTAAATGTAAATGGATTAAATGATCCAACCAAAAGACACAGACTAACTGAATGGATCCAAAAACAAGATCCATATATACGCTGTCTACAAGAAACCCACTTCAGACCTAAAGACACATATAGACTGAAAGTGAGAGGATGCAAAAATATATTCCATGCAAATGGAAAGCAAAAGAAAGCTGGAGTAGCGATCCTCATATCAGACAAAGTAGACCCTAAAATAAAGATTATTACAAGAGATAAGGAAGGACACTACATAATGATCAAGGGATCAATCCAAGAGGAAGACATAGCAATTGTAAATATCTGTGCAGCCAACATAGGAGCACCTCAATACATAAGAAAAACACTAACATACATAAAAGGAGAAATTGACACTAACACAATAATAGTAGGAGACTTTAATACCCCACTCACACCAATGGACAGGTCATCAAAACAAAATTAATAAGAAACCAGAAGTCTTAAATGATACAGTAGATGAGATGGATCTCACTGATACCTTTAGGACATTCCATCCAAATGCAGAACAGAAGTGCACATGGAACATTCTCCAGGGTAGACCACATCTTGGGGCACAGATCAAACCTCAATAAATTTAAGAAAATTGAAATCGTATCAGGCATCTTCTCTGACCACAATGCTGTGAGACTGGGTATCAGTTAACAAGAAAAAAACTTTAAGAAACACAAACACATGGAGATTAAACAGTGCGTTTCTAAATAACCAGCAGGTTACTGAAGCAGTAAAATGGGAAATCAAAAAGTTTCTAGAAACAAATGACAAAACATAACAAAACCTATGGGATACAGCAAAAGTAGTTTAAGAGGGAAGTTTACAGCAATACAATCCTACCTCAAGAAACAAGAAAAACACCAAATAGACATCCTAACTTGACACCTAAAACAACTGGAAAAAGAAGAACAAAAAATCGCTAAAGGTGGTAGATGGAAAGAAATCAGAAAGATCCAAGCAGAAATAAAAAGAAATGAAAGAATAGTAAAGATTAATAAAACTAAAAGCTGGTTCTTTCAGAAGATAAACACAATTGACAAACCCTTAGCTGGACTCATCAAGAATAAAAGAGAAGAATCAAATCAAAATGAAAAAGGAGACGTTACGACAGAAAATGCAGAAATACAAAGGATTATGAGACTATTATGAACAACTATCTGGCATAAAATGGATAACCTGGAGAAATGGACAGATTCTTAGAAAAGTTCAATCTTCCAGGACTGAACCAGGAAGAAGTAGAAATTATGAACAACCCAATTACAAGCACTGAAATTGAAGCTGTGATCAAAAATCTCCCAAAGAACAAAAGCCCAGGACCAGATGGCTGCACAGGAGAATTCTCTCAAACATTTAGAGAAGAGCTAATGCCTGTCCTTCTAAATCTTTCAAGAAATTGCAGAGGAAGGAACACCTCCAAACTAAATCTACCAGGCCACCATCAACCTGATACCAAAACTAGACAAAGACAACACAGAAAAAGAAAACTTCAGGCCAGTATCACTGATGAACACAGATGCAGAAATCCTCAACAAAATTTTAGCAAACAGAATTCAGCAACACATCAAAAAGCTCATACACCATGATCAAGCTGGGTTTATTCCAGGGATACAAGGATTCTTCAATATACACAAATCAGTCAATGTGGTACACCATGTTAACAAATTGAAAGATAAAAGCCATAATGTAATCCAAATAGATGCAGAAAAAGCCTTTGACAAAATTCAGCACCCATTGATGATTAAAACTCTTAAAAAATGGGCATAGAAGGTACCAGCCTCAACATAGTAAAGGTCATATATGATAAGCCTATAGCCAACATTATTCTCAATGGTGAAAAACTGAAAGTATTCCCCCTAAGATAGGAACAAGACAAGGGTGTCCACTTTCACCATTATTCAACATAGTTCTGGAAGTCCTAGCTACAGCAATCAGAGAAGAAAAATGAAAGGAATCTGGATCAGAAAAGAAGTAAAGCTCTCACTTTTTACAGATGACAGAAAACCCTAAAGATAGTATCAGAAAATTACTAAAAGCTAATCAGTGAATTTACCAAAGTTGCAGGATACAGAATCAATACACAGAAATCACTTGCATTTCTATATACCAACAATGAAAAATCAGAGAAATTAAGGAATCAATCCCATTCACCATTTCAACAGAAATAATTAAATATCTAGGAATAAACTTACCTAAGGAGACAAAAGAACTGTACACAGAAAATTGTAAGACACTAATGAAAGAAATCAAAGATGGCATAAACAGATGGAGAGATATTCCATGTTCCTGGGTAGGAAGAATCAATATTGTGAAAATGACTATACTACCAAACACAATCTACAAATTCAGTGTGATCCCTATCATTCCCAATGACATTTTTCATAGAACTGGAACAAAAAAAATCTCACAATTCGTATAGAAACACAAAAGACCCTGAATAGCCAAAGCAGTCTTAAGAAAGAAGAATGGAGCTGGAGGAATCAACCTTCCTGACTTCAGATTATACTACAAAGCTATAGTCATCAAGACAGTATGGTACTGGCACAAAAACAGAAATACAGACCAACAGAACAAGATAGAAAGCCCAGAAATAAACCCATGCACTTATGGGTACGTTATTTTTGACAGAGGAGGCAAGAATATACAATGGGGCAAAGACAGCCACTTCAATAAATGGTGCTGGGAAAAGTGGACAGCTCCATGTAAAAGGATGAAATTTGAATACTTCCTAACACTATACACAAAGATAAACTCAAAATGGATTAAAGACCTAAGTGTAAGACCAGAAACTATAAAATTTTTAGAGGAAAACATAGAACACTCGACATAAAGCAAGATCCTCTATGACCCACCTCCTAGAGTAATAGAAATAAAAACAAAAGTAAACTAGTGGGACCTGATTAAACTTAAAAACTTTTGCACAGCAAAGGAAAGTTTGAGTAAAGTGAAAAGACAACCCTCAGAATCGGAGAAAATGATAGCAAATGAAGCAACTGACAAAGGATTAATTTCTAAAATATACAAGCAGGTCATACAACTCAAAGCCAGAAAAACAAACAACACAATCAAAAAGTGGAGAAAAAACCTAAACAGACACTTCTCCAAAGAAGACATACAGATGGCTAACAAACACATAAAAAGATGCTCAACATTGCTCATTATTAGATAAATGCAAATTAAAACTACGATGAGATACAAGATATCACCTCGTAGTGGTTAGAATGGCCATCATCAAAAAATCTACAAACAATAAATGCTGGAGAGGGTGTGGAGAAGAGGGAATGCTCTTGTACTGTTGGTGGGAATGTAAATTGATAAAGCCACTATGGAAGACAGTATGGAGATTCCTTAAAAAACTGGGAATAAAACCACCATTTGACCCAGCAATCCCACTCCTAGGGATATACCCTGAGGAAACCAAAATTGAGAAAGACACATGTATCCCAGTGTTCATTGCAGCACTATTGACAATAGCTAGAACTTGGAAGCAACCTAGATGTCCATCATCAGATGAATGGATAAAGAAGTTGTGGTACATGAACACAATGGAATATTACTCAGCCATAAAAAGGAACACATTTGAGACAGTTCTAATGTGATGGATAAACCTAGAACCTACTATAGAGAGTGAAATAAGTCAGAAAGAGAAACATAAATATCATATTCTAATGAATATATACGGAATCTAGAAATGGTACTGAAGAATTTATTTACAGGGCAGCAGTGGAAAAACAGGCATGGAGAATAGACTTATGGACTTGGGGAGAGGGGAGGAGAGGGTGAGATGTTTGGAAAGAGTAACAGGGAAACTTACATTACCATATGTAAAACAGTTCAGTTCAGTTCAGTCACTCAGTCGTGTCCGACTCTTTGCACGCCAGGCCTCCCTGTCCATCACCAATTCCCGGAGTCCACCCAAACCCATGTCCATCGAGTTGGTGATGCCATCCAGCCATCTCATCCTCTGTCGTCCCCTTCTCCTCCTGCCCCCAATCCCTCCCAGCATCAGGGTCTTTTCCAATGAGTCAGCTCTTCGCATCAGGTGGCGAAAGTATTGGAGTTTCAGCTTTAGCATCAGTCCTTCCAATGAACACCCAGGACTGATCTCCTGTAGGATGGACTGGATGGCTTTCCTTGCAGTCCAAGGGACTCTCAAGAGTCTTCTCCAGCATCACAGTTCAAAAGCATCAATTCTTCAGAGCTCAGCTTTCTTTATAGTCCAGCTCTCACATCCATACATGATCACTGGAAAAACCATAGCCTTGACTAGACGGACCTTTGTTGGCAAAGTAATATCTCTGCTTTTCAATATACTGTCTAGGTTGGTCATAACTTTCTTTCCTGGGAGTAAGCACTTTTTAACTTCATGGCTGCAGTCACCATCTGCAATGATTTTGGAGCCCAGAAAAATAAAGTCTGACACTGTTTCCACTGTTTCCCCATTTATTTCCCATGAAGTGATGGGACCAGATGCCATGATCTTTGTTTTCTGAATGTTGAGCTTCAAGCCAACTTTTTCACTCTCCTCTTTCACTTTCATCAAGAGGCTTTTGAGTTCCTCTTCACTTTCTGCCATAAGGGTGGTGTCATCTGCATATCTGAGGTTATTGATATTTCTCCCGGCAATCTTGATTCCAGCTTGCGCTTCCTCCAGCCCAGCGTTTCTCATAATGTACTCTGCATAGAAGTTAAATAAGCAGGGTGACAATATACAGCCTTGACGTACTCCTTTTCCTGTTTGGAACCAGTCTGTTGTTCCATGTCCAATTCTAACTGTTGCTTCCTGACTTGCATACAGGTTTCTCAAGAGGCAGGTCAGGTGGTCTGGTATTCCCATCCCTTCAGAATTTTCCACATTTTGTTGTGATCCACACAGTCAAAGGCATTGGTGTAGTCAATAAAGCAAAAGTAGATGTTTCTCTGGAACTCTGTCTTTTTCGATGATCCAGCGGATGTTGGCAATTTGATCTCTGGTGCCTCTGCCTTTTCTAAATCCAACTTGAACATCTGGAAGTTCATGGTTCACGTACTGTTGAAGCCTGGCTTGGAGAATTTTGAGCATGACTTTACTAGCGTGTGAGATGAGTGCAATTGTGCGGTAGTTTGAGCATTCTTTGGCATTGCCTTTCTTTGGGATTGGAATGAAGACTGACCTTTTCCAGTCCTGTGGCCACTGCTGAGTTTTCCAAATTTGCTGGCATATTGAGTGCAGCACTTTCACAGCATCATCTTTTAGGATTTGAAATAGCTCAAGTGGAATTCCATCACATCCTCTAGCTTTGTTCGTAGTGATTCTTCCTAAGACCCACTTGACTTCACATTCCAGGATGTCTGGCTCTAGGTGAGTGGTCACACCATGGTTGTTATCTAGGTTGTGAAGATCTTTTTTGTACAGTTCTTCTGTGTGTTTTTGCCACCTCTTCTTACTGTCTTCTCTTTCTGTTAAGTCCATACCGTTTCTGTCCTTTATTGTGCCCATCTTTGCATGAAATGTTCCCCTAATAGCTCTAATTTTCTTGAAGAGATCTCTTGTCTTTCCCATTTTATTGTTTTCCTCTATTTCTTTGCATTGGTCACTGAGGAAGGCTTCCTTTTCTGTCCTTGCTGTTCTTTGGAACCCTATTTCAAATTTGTTTTTTTTCCTTTTCTCCTTTGTCTTTTGCTTCTCTTCTTTTTTCAGCTAATTTGCAAGGCTTCCTTAGACAACCATTTTGCCTTTTTGATTTCTTTTTCTTGGAGATGGTCTTGATCACTGCCTCCTGTACAATGTCCCAAACCTCCGTCCATAGTTCTTCAGACACTATCAGATCTAATCCCTTGAATCGATTTGTGACTTCCATATATTTGTAAGGGATTTCATTTAGGTCATTCCTGAATGGTCTAGTGGTTTTTGAACTCAAAGGCCAAATTTACCTGTTACTCCAGGTATCTCTTGACTTCCTAGTTTTGCATTCCAGTCCATTATAATGAAATGAACATCTGTTTTGGGTGTTAGTTCTAGAAGGTCTTATAGATCTTTATCAAACCGTTCAACTTCAGCTTCTTTAGCATTACTAGTTGGGGCATAGACCTGGATTACTGTGATATTGGGCTTCCCTTATAGCTCAGTTGGTTTATCATCTGCCTGCAATGCAGGAGTCCCAGTTTGATTCCTGGATTGGGAAGATCCCCTGGAGAAGGAAATGGCAGCCCACTCCAGTATTCTTGCCTGGAGAATCCCATGGACAGTGGATCCTGGTAGGATCTCAAGAGTTGGACACAACTTAGCGACTAAACTACTACCATCACCACCACTGTGATATTTGCCTTGGAAATGAACAGAGATCATTTTGTTGTTTTTGAGATTGCATCCGAGTGCTACATTTTGGACTCTTGTTGACTATGAGGGCTATTCCATTTCCTCTAAGAGATTTTTGCCAACAATGATAGATATAGTGGTCATTGGAATTAAATTCACCCACTCCAGTCCATTTTAGTTCACTGATTCCTAAAATGTCGATGTTCACTCTTGCCATCTCCTGTTTGACCACTTCTAATTTACCACTTCATGGGAAATAGATGGGGAAACAGTGGAAACAGTGTCAGACTTTATTTTTTTGGGCTCCAAAATCACTGCAGATGCTGTTGGCAGCCAGGAAATTAAAAGACGCTTACTCCTTGGAAGGAAAGTTATGACCAACCTAGATAGCATGTTAAAAAGCAGAGACATTACTTTGCCAGACAAGGTCCGTCTAGTCAAGGCTATGGTTTTTCCCGTGGTCATGTATGGATGTGAGAGTTGGACTATAAAGAAAGCTGATTGCCGAAGAATTGATGCTTTTGAACTATGGTGCTGGAGAAGACTCTTGAGAGTCCCTAGGACTGCAAGGAGATCCAACCAGTCCATTCTAAAGGAGATCAACCCTGGGTGTTCATTGGAAGGACTGATGCTAAAGCTGAAACTGCAATACTTTGGCCACCTCATGCGACGAGTTGACTCACTGGAAAAGACTCTGATGCTGGGAAAGGTTGGGGGTGGGAGGAGAAGGGGACGACAGAGAATGAGATGGCTGGATGGCATCACCGACTCTGTGGACATGAGTTTGAGTGAACTCCGGGAGTTGGTGATGGACAGGGAGGCCTGGCGTGCTGTGATTCATGGGGTCGCGGAGAGTCGGACACGACTGAGCAACTGAACTGAATTTACCTTGATTTATGGACCTAACATTCCAGGTTCCTATGCAGTATTGCTCTTTACAGCGTCAGACTTTCCTTCCATCACCAGTCACTTCCACAACTGGGAGTTATTTTTGCTTTGTCTCTGTCTCTTCATTCTTTCTGGAGTTACTTCTCCATTGATCTCCAGTAGCATATTGGGCACCTACAGACCTGGGGAGTTCATCTTTCAGTGTCTTATCTTTTTGCCTTTGCATATTGCTTATGGGCTTCTCAAGGCAAGACTACTGAAGTGATTTGCCATTCCCTTCTCCGGTGGACCACATCCGTCCATCTTGTATGGCCCTACACAGTGTGGCTCATAGTTTCATTGAGTTAGACAAGGCTGTGGTCCTTGTGATCAGATTGATTAATTTTCTGTGATTGTGGTTTTCATTCTTTCTGCCCTTTGCTGGATAAGGATGAGAGGCTTATGAAAGCTTCCTGATAGGAGAGACTAACTGAGGGGGAAACTGGGTCTTATTCAGATGGGCAGGGCCGTGCTCAGTAAATCTTTAATCTGTTTTTTTGTTGATGGGTGGGGCTGTGTTCCCTCCCTGTTTTTTGACTTGAGGCCAAACTATGGTGGAAGTAATGGAGATAATGGTGCTTCCAAAGGTCCCCTGCACTCAGTGCCCTTGACCCTGCAACAGGGCGCCACTGACTCACGTCTCTGCTGGAGACTCCTGGACTCTCTCGGGCAACTCTGAGTCAGTTTCTAGCTGAAAAATGGCAGGACTGAGTTTTTAACAATTATGCTATAATCCCTCTTAATGTAAATGTTTAAGCCTTTTCATATACTAAGTGGTAGTTCCATGTGGTTCAACCAGTTGTCAGAAAACAGAAGATCTAAGAAGTATTAAATACATATATGAGGGAACAGATTTATAATGGATTTCTAAAAGAACTTTAAAATGGATCTAATCTGTGTGTATATGTTTGGAGATAAAGTAGATGTTGAAACTAGGCCAGTTTTCATATCCTCTGAGCTCCCCTCCCATTTGATCAAAGAAAATGATAGCTTTTATAGATGCTGAACTTACTGTAACAATCTCTAAGAGGGTAAAGATATCTAAGTGACAAGCAAAAGGACAGTTGAAGTTGCTGGTTTTGGTGATTAATTACATCACCAGCAATCTGCCCATGGATTGATCATCTTAACTTCAGTTCAGTTGCTCAGTTGTGTCCGACTCTTTGCGACCCCATGAATCACAGCATGCCAGGCCTCCCTGTCCATCACCAACTCCCGGAGTTCACTCAAACCCACCTCCATCGAGTCGGTGATGCCATCCAGCCATCTCATTCTCTGTCATCCCCTTCTCCTGCCCCCAGTCCCTCCCAGCATCAGAGTCTTTTCCAGTGAGTCACCTCTTCGCATGAGGTGGCCAAAGTATTGGAGCTTTAGCATTAGTCCTTCCAATGAACACCCAGGACTGATCTCCCTTAGAATGGACTGGTTGGATCTCCTTGCAGTCCAAGGGACTCTCAAGAGTCTTCTCCAACACCACAGTTCAAAAGCATCAATTCTTCGGCAGTCAGCTTTCTTCACAGTCCAACTCTCACATCCATACATGACCACGGGAAAAACCATAGCCTTGACTAGATGGACCTTGGTTGGCAAAATAATGTCTCTGCTTTTTAATATGCTATCTAGGTTGGTCATGACTTTCCTTCCAAGGAGTAAGCGTCTTTTAATTTCCTGGCTGCAATCAGCATCCACAGTGATTTTGGAGCCCCCCAAAATAAAGTCTGACACTGTTTCCACTGTTTCCCCATCTATTTCCCATGAAGTGATGGGACCAGATGCCATGATCTTCGTTTTCTGAATGTTGAGCTTCAAGCCAACTTTTTCACTCTCCTCTTTCACTTTCATCAGGGTAGTGTTATCTGCATATCTGAGGTTATTGATATTTTCCCAGCAATCTTGATTCCAGCTTGTGCTTCTTCCACCCCAGTGTTCCTCATGATGTACTCTGCATAGAAGTTAAATAAGCAGGGTGACAATATACAGCCTCGATGTACTCCTTTTCCTGTTTGGAACCAGTCTGTTGTTCCATGTCCAATTCTAACAGTTGCTTCCTGACTTGCATATAGGTTTCTCGAGAGGCAGGTCAGGTGGTCTGGTATTCCCCTCCCTTCAGAATTTTCCACAGTTTGTTGTGATCCACACAGTCAAAGGCTTTGGCATAGTCAATGAAGCAGAAATAGATGTTTTTCTGGAACTCCCTTGCTTTTTCCATGATCCAGCGGATGTTGGTAATTTAGAGTAAAGTATAAGTTTCATGCCCTAGGATGCCCAAAATATACTTTGTTAGGATGATTTGAATTCAACTATGAAGGTTGTTACTTAATTCATGATAAAAGAAGCAACTTACTCAGAGGCTGTTGTTGTTCAGTCACTAAGTTGTGTCCAACTCTTTGTGACCCCATGGACTGCAGTACACCAGACTTCTATATCCCTTAGTTGTTATAACTGAGAAGCTATAACAACACTAAACTTGTGTATGCCCAGATACTAATATATGTAAGCCAGAATTGACACAAGTACAAGGAGACGTTTGTCCATTGTCGGAGAACTTTTAAATACACCAGTTAATAAGAGATAGGTAAATAACTTAATTTGCAGGTACTTCCATGGTGGCTCAGACATAAAGCATCTGTCTTCAGTGCGGGAGACCTGGGTTTGATCCCTGGGTTGGAAAGATCCCCTGGAGAAGGAAATGGCAATCCACTCCAGTACTATTGCCTGGAAAATCCCATGGACAGAGGAGCCTGGTAGGCTATAGTCCATGGGGTCGTAAATAGTCAGACACGACTGAGCAACTTCACTTCAATATACATATATAAAGCCACATGCATATTTGAATATTGCTTTTGTGAATAGTATGTTGCCTTAGTTGCTGTACTGTGCAGTGAGGTACCATGGAACTCTAGTGAATCAGAGGAATACCTTTGGATATTCTAAATTTTTATGAGAAACACAGTGACACTTAACATTTCACATACCACAGAATCATTCATTACCACAGAACTGAAATAGTTCATAATTTGACCATTAGATTGCACTGTGTTTTTTTCAATTACATATTTTGTCTAGTGAAATAAAGGTATTTTCTTTAAACTTCTGTGTGCCTTGGCACATTCCCCCCTCCCAAATAACTATTAACTTATTTGGACCTAACTATTTGATAAAGAAAACTGTTCGGTATTGCCTTTGGCTTATACTATGTACTGAAAAAGTTTGGAGAACTGTGTTATAAAGAAAATGTCAGCTAATTTCAGTGTTGTACAGACTTTGTTCTGTAATTACAAAACAATTAAATGAGAAACCAGTGAATGAGAAAGTTACCAAAACCTCATAATTGTTGGGGAAAAGTAAGTACTTCTCAATACCTTGAGCATCAAGAAGTCCTAATGAAAGTTAACTAACACACCACTATATGACCAATAGGAAGATGTTACATGTCAGAACCTATGGAATTGAAGAGTTACCTTTATAGGAGAAATTTATAGCAGGTAGAGGGAAATGAAAGGAATTTAAAAGGTATGTTAATTCATATGTAGCATTATTTTTAAAAAATATTAGTACATTACTTCCCTGCATAGTATAGATCCCCTGGAGAAGGGAATGGCTACCTACTCCTGTATTCTTGCCTGGAGAATTCTATGGATAGAGGAGACTGGCGGGCTACAGTCCATGAGGTCGCAAAGAATCGGACACGACTGAGCAACTAACACTTTCACTTTCACATCACTTAGTTTTTACTGCATGAGAAGACTCTTGAGAGTCCATTGGCTAGCAAGGAGATCAAGCCAGTCAATCCTAAAGGAAATCAACCCTGAATATTCATTGGAAAGATTAATGCTGAAGCTCCAGTACTTTGGCCACGTGATGTGAAGAGCCAACTCATTGGAAAAGACCCTGATGCTGGGAAAGATTGAGGGCAGGAGAAGAAGGGGGCGACAGAGGATGAGATTGTTGGATGGCATCACCAATTCAGTGGACATTAGTGTGACCAAACACTGGGACATAGTGAAGGACAGGGAAGCCTGGCATGCTTCTATCCATGGGGTTTCAGAGTTGGACACGACTTAGTGACCGAACAACAACAAACCACTCCGAAGCCTAGTGGCTTATTAACAAAATAGCCATTCTGTTCCACTGACAATTCTGTGGGTTGGCAGAGTGGTTCTTCTGGTTGGGGCCAGTTCACCTGATCTCTGCTTGAGCTCCTTCACTCATCTCTGGTCAGCTGGTGGGTTAGCTAGTGACTGGATGATATAAGATGGCCTCATAGAAGTTTCTTACTATTGACTGAGACCTTAGTTGCCTTCCACATAGCCTCATCCTGTAGCAGGCAAGCTCACAGTTGTTTACCTGGTGGCTCTAGAATTATATAAGCGGCAAGAGAGGACATGCTTGGATGTGGAGGAGCTTTTCAGGTTCATTTACTAAACTCAAGTCCATTGCCCAAGCAAGTTACATGGCCAGACCTGGGATAAATACAGGACCAGATTATCCAGAGGCATGGATATGGGAAGGGCAATGATAACCATTTTCTAAAACAACCACAATTTGAATATGATCAATTTTATGCCAATAAATTTGAAAACTTAGGTGAAACAAACAGTTTCCCAGTGGAAAAATTTAAAGTAATTTACCCAGCTTATTCAAGAAGAAATTTAAAAACCTGAATAGATTTTAAAACCATTAATTAGATCAGTAACTAAAAATTTAACGTCTCTTATCGCCCTGAAAAGAAAAGGTACTCACAGATAGAACTCCAGCAAACATTCAAGGGACTGACGATTTCAGCCTTACTTGGTGATTTCAGAGAAAGTAGAGGGAACATTTCTCAACTCATTTTATAAGGTTAGCAAAGCATAACACCAAGAACCAGGCAAAGACAGCATGAGAAAAGATATATATAAGCCAGTTTCACTTATGAACAAAGGTGGGAAAAAATCCCACATAAAGTGTTATTGAATTGAATCCAGTAATGAATATACATACATATTTTAATTCCAAGACAGGTTTATCCCAGGTTATAAGTTGAACATTAAAAAGTTCTGCGTTTAACATTAAAAACTCACAATTTACAACATTTATAGATGAAAGGAGAAAATTATGTGGCCATTTCAATAGATTTTTTTAAAAGCACAGTTTAATAAAATTGAGCACCTCTGTGTGTCTGAGAAAGAAAAAGAGAATTTAGCAAATTAGAAAGGAGGTTCCTTACAGCAGACATAATATATAATGGTAAAATGCTATCCCTGGATTGGGCATCTGTGTACAGAGGAGGATTTAGTTGTGCTTATGCTTTTGTATTACTTTTGTGCCTGAAATACCTGGGAGAGTAGGAGGAATAGGGGGAGTAAGATCCCCGAAAGACCTTTGGAAGCTTAATTATTCAGACTGGTAAAGTTAGAGGAAACAGGATGAAAATAGAATCAGGGTTAGAATAATTTTTGTTTTGTTTATCTGTCAAATCAATCAACTTTTTAAAAACTTTTTAAATGGCTTAGATTCCAAGAAGTGTTTAAAATTACCATATAATAGATGTTGTGAGCCACACAGTCAAAGGCTTTCTTGTAGTCAGTGAAGCAAAAGTAGATGTTTTTCTGGAATTCCCTTGCATTCTCTATGATCCATCGAATATTGGCAATTTGATGTCAATTTTTTGGGCTCTAAAATCATTGCAGATGGTGACTACAGCCATGAAATTAGAAGACACTTGGATTTTGGAAAGAAAACAATGACAAACCTAGACACTATATTAAAAAACAGAGACATTGCTTTTCCAACAAAGGTCCATATCGTCCATAGTCAAAGCTATGGGTTTCCCAGTAGTCATGTACAGATGTGAGAGTTGAACCATAAAAAAAACTTGAGTGCCAATGAATTGATGGTTTAGAATTGTAGTGCTGGAGAAGACTCTTGGAGTACCTTGGACAGCAGGGAGATCAAACCAGTCAGTCCTAAATATCTGATGAATATTCATTGGAAGGACTGATGCTTGAAGCTGAAGCTCCAATACTTTGGCCACATGTTGCCGAGAGCCGACTCATTGGTAAAGATCCTAATGCTGGGGAAGATTGAAAGCAAAAAGAGAAGAGGGCAGCAAAGGATGAGATGGTTAGATGGCATCACTCACTCCATGGACATGAACTTAAACTCCAGAAGATGGTAGAAGACAGGGAAGTCTGGTGTGCTGCAGTCCATGGGGTTCTCAAGAATCAGGCACAACTTAGCGACTGAATAACAAACAATAATGGATTTTAGGGTTAACTATATTGTAAGTCACAAAGTGAAAAAGCATACTTTTTTTTTAATTTGGAAAAAATTTCATACTTGCAGTTTGAAATTCAGAGTTTCAAGAATAGTACCAAAAAAGTATAGCACTCAGCACTCAACTTCCTTGATTCTTGACATTTTCCCATATTTGCCTTATTCTCATTTTCTCTCTGATAAATAAATATATATATTTATATAACCCCCCTCAACCAGTTAAGTTGTGGCATGGTGCCCCGTACACCCTTAGTACATTATTTTCATACACCTTCCAGTGTAACCACAGTTCTTTTTTCAAGTTCACACAAATCTCTATCTAACCCATAGACCGTCACTCATACTTTGCTAGCTTTTCCAATAATATTCTTTTATAAATCCAAGATCCAGTCTAGGATTAGACATTGCAAGTTGTTGTATCGTTTTTAAGTCTCCTTTGACCCAGTCGTTCTTCATGCTGTATCTTTCTTGACTGTGTGTTTGAATATATAGGCTAATTTTTAATAGAATGGCCGATTTAGGTTTGTCTGTCTGACTTTTCTCAGGTGGTCGTTGTTATTACTACTGTTACTTTGCTCAGGAGTGCCACCAAGATGATACTGTTTTCTCAGTACATTGATGAGAAGGCATACCGTGTTGATTTTCATTTACTCTGTTCTTTTTAAACTGTATTTGAAATTTAAAAAAAAATTTTTTTGTTGGCCTGCAAGGAGATCAAACCTGTCAATCCTAAAGGAAATCAGTCCTGAATATTCATTGGCGGACTGATGCTGAAACTGAAGCTCCAATGCTTTGGCTACCTGATGCGAAGAACTGGCTCACTGGAAAAGACCCTGATGGCTGGGAAAGATTGAAGGCAGGAGGAGAAGCAACTGATAGCTGATTCACTTTGCTGTATACCTGAAACTAACACAACATTGTAAATCAATTATCAGTTCAGTTCAGTCGCTCAGTCATGTCAGACTCTGCGACGCCATTGACTGCAGCACGCCTGGCTTCCCTGTGCTTGGTCAAACTCATGTCCATTGAGTCGGTCATACCATCCAACCATCTCATCCACTGTTGTCCCCTTCTCCTTCTGCCCTCAGTCTTTCCCAGCATCAGGGTCTTTTCCAGTGAGCCAGTTCATCACATCAGGTGGCCAAAGTATTGGAGCTTCAGATTCAGCATCAGTCCTTCCAATGAATATTCAGGACTGGTTTCCTTTAGGATGGAGTGCTTGGATCTCCTTGCACTCCGAGGAACTCTCAAGAGTCTTCCCCAACACCACAGTTCAAAAGCATCAATTCTTTGGTGCTTAGCTTTCTTTATAGTCCAACTCTCATATCCATACATGACCACTGGAAAAACTGTAGCTTTGACTAGACGAACCTTTGTTGACAAAGTAATATCTCTGCTTTTTAATATGCTGTCTAGGTTGGTCATAGCTTTTCTTCCAAGGAGCAAGTGTCTCTTGATTTCATGGCTGCAGTCACCATCTGCAGTGATTTTGGAGCCCCCAGAAATAAAGTCTGTCATTGTTTCCATTGTTTCCCCATCTATTTGCCATGAAGTGATGGGACCAGATGCCATGATCTCAGTTTTCTGAGTGTTGAGTTTTAAGCCAACTTTTTCACTCTCCTCTTTCACTTTCATCAAGAGGCTTTTTAGTTCCTCTTCATTTTCTGCCGTAAGGGTCGTATCATCTGCATATCTGAGGTGGTTGATATTTCTCCTGGCAATCTTGATTCCAGCTTGTGCTCCATCCAGCCCAGCATTTCGCATAATATACTCTGCATATGAGTTAAATAAGCTTGGTAACAATATACAGCCTTGACACACTCCTTTCCCAATTTGGAACCAGTTTGTTCTTCCATGTCCAGTTCTAACTGTTGGTTCTTGACCTGCGTACGGATTTCTCAGAAGGCACGTCAGGTGGTCTGGTATTTCCATCTCTTTCAATTTTCCACAGTTTGTTGTGATCTGCATAGTCAAAGACTTTGGCATAGTTAATAAAGCAGAAGCAGATGTTTTTCTGGAACTCTCTTTTTCGATGATCCATTGGATGTTGGCAATTTGACCTCTGGTTCCTCTGCCTTTTCTAAATCCAACTTGAACATCTGGAAGTTCACAGTTCATGTACTTTTGAAGCCTGGCTTGGGGAATTTTGAGCATTACTTTACTAGTGTGTGAGATGAGTGTAATTGTGCAGTAGTTTGATCATTCTTTGGCATTGCCTTTCTTTGGGATTGGAATGAAAACTGATCTTTTCCAGTCCTGTGGCCACTCCTGAGTTTTCCAAATTTGCTGGCATATTGAGTGCAGCACTTTCATAGCATCATCTTTTAGGATTTGAAATAGCTCAAGTGGAATTCCATCACCTCCACTAGCTTTGTTCATAGTGATACTTCCTAAGGACCACTTGACTGCATTCCAGGATGTCTGGCTCTAGGTGAGTGATCACACCATTGTGGTTATCTGGGTCATGAAGATCTTTTTTGTATCATTCTTCTGTGTATTCTTGCCACCTCTTCTTACTGTCTTCACCTTCTGTTAAGTCCATACCGTTTCTGTCCTTCATTGTGCCCATCTTTGCATGAAATGTTCCCTTGGTATCACTAATTTCCTTGAAGAGATATATTTGCTGCTTAAGATTTTATTTTTCCCCATATAGGCCATTACAGAATTTTTAGTATAATTCCCTGAATTATACGTATTTTTTCCTTTACTCAATTATAACCTTTGCCATTTGATCAGGAAACTTAGCTGCCCAGTTTTTTCTCTGTAAATTAGTAAGTATTCTGTGGGGAGCCACTTGAGACTATAAAATATCAGTGCATGATTTTCATATTTGTGAGATGCATTAATTTGAAAATAAGGTAGAATTAATTATTTGAGTAGATACTAAACTGTGCTGTGATATAATTTGAAATTGGTAATCTCTTAAGCGTTAGCGTACATGTAAGCATCTAGTTTAAACATGCTTACTTGTACATAGCATGAAAGTAAATACCATGCATATAACCCAGTAAGCCTCGTCTGTCTGTAGTTTTTCTAATTGATCTGAATTTTAACATCAGTATTAATACATCATCAGTACCTTTCTGTTGTAATCAAACACTTATGTAAATATTGAAGACCAGAAGGTAAAGCCTTGAAAGTTTTAAACTGAAAAGAATCTTAGATATCATACAGTCTTTTATCTATTTTTACTTAATTCTGTAGACAAACTAAAAAAAGAAAAGTTGTCATTTACCCAGTTATATATTATGTAGAATGGCACACGTTGCCATTACAAAGAGTTCAAATCCCATAAAATGTAGAAATAAGAGTTTAAAACTGAGGTAATAGCAAGTAGATGACATTTTTGCTAGTGAATTCCCATTCCTGCACTCCCAATAAGTGGGATACATACAAATCTTAACATTTGAACAGTAAACCCTCATTAAGCTGGCTTCTTAATAAATGCATTGCTTCAGGCAACCATTAGCAGTAAGTTTATGAAAGCTAGTATACTAGTTGAAATATATTTGCTAGTCCTTTATAATAAGAGAAGGAAATGGCAACCCACCTCAGTATTCTTGCTTGGAGAATCCCAGGGACACAGGAGCCTGGTGGGCTGCTGTCTATGGGGTCGCACAGAGTCGGACACGACTGGTGTGACTTAGCAGCAGCAGTATAATAATTTAAAATTTGAATCTTCATTACAAATTAGGAAGCACAGTATTGGTGTAAACAGTTGCTGCCTAATAAATTGTCTGTGTGTAAGAGTACTGGCCTTTAAACCAGTTAATTTTATTACCAAATCCAGAATGTGTCCTGTCATTGATTTGCAATATACATATTTAATTCATATTATCCTTATAAAGAGATTTAGTATTTATTTCACAGTTGGCTGATAAAGTTGAAATAATTTTAATGACATTTTCATTAGCAGCAGCCTTTACAACTGAGCTATTTTATTGGTTGTCTTTCAGAACAAAAGAGATGAACACTTACTGAAAAAAAGAAATGTTCCCCAAGAGGAAAGTTTAGAAGATTCAGATGTTGATGCTGATTTTAAAGCAGTAAGTTAACCTTGCTTATACGATGTTGTAAAAGTAATTTTTGTAATAACCAGAGAACTCTCAATCTTAAGACTAATTTTACAATGATGATTAGGGTATATTAACTCTTTAGTAAATACATTAATTAATGTAATTTTGCTATTAAACTCTTTGCTGAACTATCTTTTTTTCTTTTTAAGCAAAATGTAACACTAGAAGCTATATTGCAGGTATGTTATTAATTTAATATTCTCTTTTAGAAGTATTTTGAAATTGATTTTTTTTTTTTTTTAATTTCTGAAATTTACGTTTGGTGTTGCAGAATGCCACAAGTGATAATCCAGTGGTCCAGTTGAGTGCTGTCCAGGCTGCAAGGTAAGGACGAATTTGTCCAGAGAGAGAATTATGTCACACCTGGTCTAGAAGTAGTACATTGTTATTTCAATTCATAGTTTGAAACTTAAAGCAGTTAATTTCTCATACTTCTTTTTCTAGAAAGCTTTTATCCAGTGACAGAAATCCACCAATTGATGACCTAATAAAATCTGGGATTTTACCAATTCTAGTGAAATGTCTAGAAAGGGATGATAAGTAAGTATGGATTTGACTCACTGTTCACTTTTTTCAGCCAACTGAAAATTTGGGATTATTGTTTAACTAATAGGTTCCATTTGGTTTTGTCTTTATCACATTTTTCATTTGTCATGTATTTTAATGTAGTTTTCTTAATACTGTGATCATACTCTGCAGACCTAAGTGCTTTTCTTTTTAGTTTATGAAGTATGTGTGTGTGTTTTCTAGGAAAATTTTAACGTCTGTTTATTGTCTGTTCTAAATTATCTCAAACATTTATAGTCTTTATTTGTTAGTTGGCTTTTTCTTCAGTAATGTTTTAAAACAACCCAAATAGTGTTTGAGTCATTCTTTGCTTATGAGTCTATATATAGATTAACCTCATGACTTGAGTCAACATGAATGGTTTCCAGAACTGAGTAGCTCTTTCTTACCCTGGGAATATTCCAGCTGATCCACTGATACTCTGTGAAGTCTTTAACAGAACTCCAGCCATGATTAGTTGTCTATCATCATGGATTTTATTTGTGGTAAATTAAAAATAAGAGGGCAGATTATAATTTCCCAAAATAGAAAAACACCACTTGGTATCTTCTGAGGTACTGGCCCCATTTCTGCTAGCGTTTAGAGAGATCTTGGTGTGCTGGATCTTAAACCTCATCAGTTTGAGTTAACTGGGTAGAATGTAAGTCTGAACCCCAAATACATTTAAACAAAGGCTCGTTTTTCTTTTAAGGAGCATTTAGACTAAAACTTGGGGGTAATTTGCTAAATATTGTCTATGAGATTTTCAGGTGACTAGATTAAAATAGTAGCATTATAAATGTTTCCACTAAGGGTTTTTATTATTTTAAAATACTTCATTCTTTTTCCGTTATGTGCCACAACCATCTCTCCAAAAGCCCTTAACACTTTTTTAAATACTATCTTATATATTTTCTATAAGATTTATTTAAGCAAAAATAAGTTTTATTTCAATTATTATTATTTTTTTTTTGATTCTGTTTGCCTCTACCTTTAGGGCCCTCTTTTTTTTTTTTTGGCTCTTGGGCTGCTTTTCTTTTTTCTTCTCTTCTTTTCCATTTATTTATTTATTTTGCATTTTTGTTTTTGTGATGGGCTCATTTGTATGGGTGTGTCTGTGAAATGTAGCTTGTATATGTAACAGAAGAGTATGCTGAAATATATAGAGACATGTATAACTACCACTGAAGGTAAAAATAGAAAATTGTCAATGGTTTCAGTCTGACTTAATGGATTTGTTATGGGAAATTGTGTCATGATATAAAAGACCAGAAACTGGAGCCGAATAGACCTTGGTTTAAATCTAGGGTTTGCTGCTGACCTAAACCCAAATAGCATTTGATTCTTAGGTACCTCATCTATAAAATTTAGGTGGTTGCGAGGAATGAAAATAATATATACAAAATACCACATAATACCAAGCATATAATGTTTCTTTATTGTTTACTTATTGTGCTCATTTTATTACTTATTTTCTCTATCTTATCTCTCTCTTTTTAAGTGATATCTTAGAAGACTTTCCCTAGCTTTGTAATTGTATTTTTTACATCTTTCTGTTTTCTCATTTCAGGCCCTCGTTGTCAGTATTTTGCCAAACCATCTACCCTAGTTTAATAACTCTTTCTCCTTCCAGTCTGAGACAGCATAAACCATCTCATCATCTTTGATCGTATCATTCCTTTATTTCCCCTCAACTTTGATGCCCTCTTATTTCTTGCCTTTTGCCAAGGTTCATCGCATATTGATAGTTCTTGCCTGCTACTTCATTGTCTGGTCTGTTCCATCTTTTTAACCTTACTGCTTGCTATTATCACTGACATTTTTTTCTTCTTAAAACCTTTTCCTTCTCTGATCTCTCTAATCTTTTGGTATTAACAACCTCACTCTCTTTCTTTGATATTTATAAAATTTCTTCTAAGTTCCTAACCTTTGGCTTCCCTTGGTTTTTGCTCATTCCCACCTCCTCCCACCTTGGCATTCTGTTTGAAAAGAATTGATGTTTTTCAGCTATCTACCCTGACTTAACATAGATAATTTCTTCTTAACAGATTTTTCCTCCATCAGCCTTTGACCATTTTTATCTCTTCTTCATGAACTTCAACATTGTTTTCTTTACTTCACTTTTGTCTGTAGAATAAATTCTAAGTCCTGAAGCCTGAGATTTGAGTCCTACTACACACCCACACCCACATACACCCACACCCATACCCATACCCACACACACCCCAGTCTGTAGAATAAATTCTAAGTCCTGAAGGCTGAGATTTGAGTCCCGCTACACACACACACGTTGTAACTTACACACACCGTTGTAACTTACCCTTGCAGTTTTACCCCGTGTTACAGTGTTGCATATCTTCTTGGCTTCAGCTCTCTTGATCTCTATGTTGTCACCTGCACACATCACGATTATCCCAGCCATGGTGGTTTTATTTGTATTTCCAGCTGTCAAGTGCCTTTCTTTCTTTATCGCTCTTGGAAAACCTAGTTCAGTTTTCACTTTCTTTGTGAAGTGTTCCATCACCATTCCAAATTACAATGATCTTATCCTTTCAGCAAATTATGTAGCCTTGTAATATCGCTGGTATGTGAAGCAGGTGATGTAGTGGAGTCAGAGCTTTAAGACCTGTCTAGAGGTTGTGGCAGTGATTCAAATGAGATGATGAGTGCTTTGGCTACCACAGTGATATTTTAGATGGCACTATAAATATAAGAAATGTTTAAGAGGTAAAATTGATATGACCTATTGGTTAGATATCTGTGGGAGAGAAAGAGGTCAAGGAAAATAATGACTGGCTAAATGTTGCAACTACCAATGAACCTAAAGAAGTGAGTTTATATTGACTGACTGAGAGCAAATGAGACATTCAAGTGGAGATATTCAACAGGCAGTTGGACGTAATTAGGTGAAATTGAAGGACAAGGTAAAGGATAACCATGTAATCTGTGGGTCTTAAATGGTAGTTATGTGTCTGAAGTTTTTTTTGTTTGTTTTTTACAGTCCTTCATTACAGTTTGAAGCTGCATGGGCATTAACTAATATAGCATCAGGAACCTCTGCACAGACTCAAGCTGTTGTACAGTCTAGTAAGTAAATTAACTTATTTACTTACTGCACCTTCTGTCATTTGTATGAAATGTGCTGAACAGGAAAATCTGTAGAGACAGAACAGAGCAAATGGTTGCCTAGGGCTGGGGGAGAAGGTAGTAGGACTTTCTGGCTATGGGATTTCTTTTGGGAGCAGTAGAAATGTTGTCAGATTGTGGTGATGACTACACAACTCTGTATAAACTCTAAGAACCTTTGAATTGTACACTTAAACAGATAAAGTATATCTCAGTAAAGCTGTTAAAAGTTTGAGTCAATTTTAATTTAAGCATTCAATAATACAGGTAGTGCAGAGATACATCTAAAAATCCTAGAGGTAGTATACAGCTGACTGAAATTTTAAGAAAAAGTGATCTGCTTTATACTTAGTTCTCATCTGAAATGAATGTGATACCAGTCTTTTGGAATTTGAGTTAGTTCATAAGTTATGTGTAGAGTAAGAAGTATAATGATGAATTATCTTGAAATATAAGGTAGGCTTGATATGGGTATAATCAGTTCTTTAATTAATCCCATATCAACAATTGGAATCATATTGACTCAAGTATTCTAAGGTAGAAACCTTTTTTCAATGAATTACAAGAAAAACTTCATGCTGTTGTTTTCATTTAATTAATACAATCGCAGTTCTAGATACTGTTAATAAGTCTGTTGCTTGAGACTAGGGAAACACTAAAATGTAGCATATTTAGGGCAAAGGTATTTGCTCCATTTATTCATTCACTGAACTACAATTGAGCAACTCCAGTGTACCAAACTATTCTGTATATATTTTATCAACTTATTTAGGCTGAAACCTGTGAACTCTTCAACATTTTGCAGTGTAAATATTAGTTTTTCTTTATTATAGATGCCGTACCTCTTTTTCTAAGACTTCTCCATTCACCACATCAGAATGTTTGTGAACAAGCAGTATGGGCTTTGGGAAACATTATAGGTAAGTTGAAATTAGGTTTGAAAACACTCCAACTAAGTATCTTAATGAACTTTTTTCCTACATTGGCCATTACATACTATGTTTCCTCTAATTTTAATGTGGGTTGACTATCTTCTTGCTTCATAAATATTAACTTAAGATTGTACCTCTTTAGATGGGTATGCAATTTGTTATCCAGGACTGGTAGGTTAAATTTGTGTTCCCCAAATCAAAATCTGGAACACTTGATGCCCTTGACTGATGGTGAGGAAACATAGAACATCAGTGTCCCAACATGAGCCATTGCATACATTTCAGACTTTCTCATCCTGAATGTAATTTTTTTTTAAATACAATTTTCATTTCTGTAGGTGATGGTCCTCAATGTAGAGATTATGTCATATCACTGGGAGTTGTCAAACCTCTTCTGTCCTTCATCAATCCCTCCATTCCCATCACCTTCCTTCGGAACGTCACATGGGTCATTGTCAATCTCTGCAGGAATAAGGACCCCCCACCGCCTATGGAGACAGTTCAGGAGGTAAATGAAGAATTGCAAAGGCCAGATGGTATATTTTCCCTATGTTTATGCTTTAGGTTTGATGTACCGGGAATGAAATAACACACATACTGATTTCATTGCAGGTATGAGATATTTAAGTAATGTATTATAACTTAATTTTTGACTTCTGTGAAACAAAAGTTGAGACTTGTGGCACCTGACCAAATACAGTCTACCTAATTCAAGAAACCATAAACAGAAAAATACAAAAGAAGAAAACAAAATCTCAGTTTTATTACTACATTGAGTTGTTGCTTTAGCACTAAAAAATAAGGGATTGCTGCAGATAAAACTGGAGAAGGCAATGGCACCCCACTCCAGTACTCTTGCCTGGAGAATCCCAGGAATGGGGGAGCCTGGTGGGCTGCTGTCTATGGGGTCGCACAGAGTCGGACACAACTGAAGCGACTTAGCAGCAGCAGATAAAACTAGTGTACTTATATGCAAATGTTCTAGAGTTAAATTGCTGTGTTAAATCTGCTAATTAAAGCAAAGTAAAATCTTTGCTCTTTACGTCTGATTTGTAAGTGGATCTGAGTATTTTAAGTTTTATAAAATCCTGTGTAACCCTTAATCACTTGACTGTATAGAGAAATGTTGACTGTGAGTCTGTAATCTTTATAATTGGCATCATTCACCATCTTCTGCTACCTCTTGCCCGTATGGAAAGGGTACTTAGTGATTCCCCCTACTCCCTCACAGATTTAAAGAAACTATTTGAAATGTCTTTATTCAACAGACTATACTGGTCATACTTTTCTTGACTAAATCTGAGGTCAAATACTTTAATTTGACTCAAGTAGTTCATTAAATAAAATCTTAGTTTTAAGCAGGTAAGTGGGACAGTGAGATCAGTTTTAAGAATGGCTTTTTAAAAATAACTATATACTCACATCTCCACTGTTTCCAGTAGACATGTCATAAAGAAGATTATTGAAAACAAATGTTTTTCCTTTAAAGTACATTAATCTCTGTCAGACTTACTTGAATATTTTAATTAAACATCTGAAATATTTTTTGGTGTTTCAGATTGAATTTATTGTATTTTAATTTTCCTAATAGAGATTCAAAAAACTTAATGTTGTTTTTCTGGCCCTCAAATAGTATTTACTGCTTTTTTAAAAAATCACAGTTACTCGTTTTTGCAAAGACATGTTTGTCAGCTCTAGAGTTATTTATCATTTGTTTTCTTTCCTCAGATTTTGCCAGCATTATGTGTCCTCATATACCATACAGATATAAATGTAAGTAAAGCAGAACCTTAGTTTTGGAATTTGGCTCTTAATGAGACTGAAAGGGTTATTTATTCTTATGCTTTTAGTAAATGTCACCATATATCTTAATAATTTGTCAAGCTTCCACAATGTATGTGGAAGAAATGTATGTTCTGTTTTCAGAAATAGGATTAAGGTTAAACTGAGTTTATATCTTAAATCATTCAGATAACAAAAATGCTAACATTGGAGAAATTATCACATATGTAGTTAATTTAGTTATTTATATCATAATAGTATTTTTAAGTATAAATATTTATAAAGTGGTAAAAGCTTTATAAAGCTCCTTCGTACTTTAAAAAAATTTGTTATTTGTTTTTGTAATTGTTAGTCTAGATATTATTATCCCCATTTTAAAGAATAAGAAACAGCCTCAGGGAAAGGTTAAGTGACTTATTAAAAGTTGCGTAGCTTATAAGGGTCAATGTCCATATTTAAAACTGAGGTCTTCTGATGACAGATTTGTTTACTTTCTATGAAACCGTACTAACTCCCAGGCTATAACCTTTTGAGGTACAGTATTGAAGAATATCAAGTATCGCTTTAAATGCAAAGGTATCTTTAGATGATTTGTTCATTCTATGAGGTTTAGTTAAGCACTTAGTGTATATATTCTGGCACATTTTTGTTTCAGGCAGTCTGAGAATTCTCCTGATTGTGGCAAGGCTGAATGTCAATTCTTCCACAAAGTAAAACAATGGATAAATTTTAGAGAATTCAGAATTGACTCTAATGTTCATCTAGTGTGAATTTGGCTTCTAATATTTCAATTAAGATCTCTTCTGATTTGTATGTTTGTGTTCTTGTGTATCTTTGTTTACTCATAATATTTATATGTACGGGTGCCAGAACTATGTGTGATTTACCATTGAGATGAAGAAAATATATCTTTGTTAACATTTCTCAAGAAGCAATATATAATTCCTATATAAGTACTGAACCACACATTTCCTATTTAGTTTTAGGACTTTAAGTTCTTAGGAAGGAATCTTTTAAAGGTAACTGAAGTAATTTTTTATTTGTGAAGTGTTAGCCTGAACTGTCAAACAATTAAGTGAATCCTCGTTAGTTATATACTGTCCTGTTTTCAAAATGGATATAAAAGTGACTTGGCAGTAGACATAAGATACATTAGAAGAAAGGAGGAGGAGGTAAAATTATTTTTAAAAGTGTATTTGTTGTCACTGAATGCTAAACTTAGTCCTAAACTTTCTGAAAGCCAAAATTAAAAGGAAAATAAGCAAGATACCTGATATCTCCACCAAGACTTCCCCACCCCCAGGACATTAGGGAATTGATTATAGGCGAATAAAAGCTTCCACCACCTATTGGTCTTGTTTATTTGAAACCTAGAGGTATTAAAGTAATGAAGTACTGTAGTTTTAAGTATATTTATCAAGTTTAACAAAATAGATTGTCCCACTTAGGCAGAATTGTGCAAAGAATTGTAGGCACAAAAATGAAGAAGACATGGAGACTGTACCCTCTAAGATGTCAGCATTAGCAGCAGGTAAAAAGAGTGAACGAAATGGACTTTTGTCAGTTGCTTGCTGTACTAAATCTATTTCTGTAATCTCCTTTGATCTTACCAGCACCCTTATGAGATAAATTTTGTTCTCTTATTTTACTAGTAAGGAAATTGAAACTCAGTAAAGTAAAATAACCTAACTAAGGGTCATACGATGAATAAAAGCCATGGCTGAGAATTAAAGCCGAGTCAAGGCCTATGTTGTTTTGTACCATGATCACATAAGGATACAATATGTGTGCAAACAAACAAGAAAACAGAGAAATCACCAACATGCTAGAATTATCAAAGCACCTGTTCTCTCTGGCAACCGGAAAGCTTCACTGACAAAGTTACATTTGAAATAAACATTATAAGGAGAAGGATGGTGGTGGAAGTGTTGTTAGAGGTGAAAAAAGATGAGTATGTTAATAGCATTTATTAAGGGTTTTAAGTGTGTCAGGCACTGTTTAAATTTTTAGCACTTTTTCATATATTAACTCATTTATTCCTTAGAAAAATCATATGTGATTGGTTACTAAAATTGTCTTCATGTTACAAATACGGTAAAAAACAACAACAAAAAAGATAGCTAACTAATTTGTGTGTAGTCGTACAACTAGGATGAGAAGGGTTTTGTCAAGTTGAAAAAGTTGTTTCAGGTACCAGAGGAACTATATTAAGGATTCAAGAGAATACGTGAGGATGTGGAGAATCCAGGTGGTCAATAAACCAAAACATTTGCTGGGGAGTTAAATTACAGGGTTTTGTATCCTGTGTTAGGGAGTTTGGGCTTCTCTTGTAATCAGTACAGAGTCACTAAGATTTTCAAATAGAGGAGTGATATGTTCATGTCCGTTATAGTCAGATAATTTGAAAGAGGTAAGGAGGATCTGGAATAGGGCAAGTTTGAACATAACCTGGCCTATTTTGCTATCATAGTAGGTTTGAGGAACTTGATGAAGGTATGAACCCAAAGTAGTGATGGGTCGGAAAGATAAAGTGAGCAGAACTTCAAGAGGAAAGAATCAAATAGGAGAAGTGAAAAAGTAAAAGAATAGCATTAAAATAAAGACTTCATTTATGAGACAGTCATTTGTGAGACTGCTGGAGAAGCTGTGTTGGGGTGTAGTGAGAACTAGGTAGCTTTTGGACATTAATGTGCTTTTATGATGTTAGAAGAACTACGTACTGACTCTGAGAACTAAGGAAGAAATCTGGACTGATTTAGGTCAATCTGTGTTCATTTTCTTTCGAGCTATTGTTCTTCTTAAAGTCAACGTGCAGTTGCAGTGATTCTGTAGCATTTGATTTTCCTCTCCTTTTTGAAGTTACTCATCATGGTTTGATATGCCCAGACAGTTTTGAGTGTTACCTAACATTTGATACAAATCTACCTTGCTTTGCTGCTGGTACAAATGAAATCAGTCAGTTGTGGCAGATTGGTTATATGCCGAGACTTGATGTGTAGTGACACCTGATGATATGTCAGGGGTCCCTGAGACCACCTTCAAGTTCAGTGATTTGTTAGAAGGAATCATTAAAAAGCTTTTACACTCATAATTTATAGCAAAAGAATACAGATTTGTTTAGGGAAAACTGTCTTTTCCCTTCTGTGTAGGAAAAAAACCCAACTCTTCCTGTGGGTCTCTCTCCTATGTGTTTCCTTTACTGCACACACAGAACACTTCACTTCTCATACTTCTGGTTGACAGATATGTTGCAGTAGGGATTTGGGGGGAGGTTCCCCACAACACCAAGTGGGTATCTGCCTCCACTGGATATCCTACAATTTAGTTCGGTTCCAGCATTAACCAGAGATAGTGTCAGATCTCGCAGGTCAAGGACTCACTCCCACGTGGTGGCCACCTCTTCCCCTAACCCACAGGCACACTTCAGTTGGCAGTCACAAAGTCAGACCAACGACCAACGAGCTTTAAACTGGAGGATTAATGAATAGAACCAAGACCTCCTCCTTGGGTTCTATTAATTTGCTGCTGCTGCTGCAAAGTCACTTCAGTCGTGTCCGACTCTGCGCGACCCCATAAACGGCAGCTGACCAGGCTCCGCCATCCCTGGGATTCTCCAGGCAAGAACACTGGAGTGGGCTGCGATTTCCTTCTCCAATGTGTGAAAGTGAAAAGTGAAAGTGAAGTTGCTCAGTCGTGTCCGACTAGTAGTGACCCCATGGACTGCAGCCCACCAGGCTCCTCTTGTCCATGCGATTTTCTAGAGTAGTTCGAAGAACTTAGGTAAACAGTTATATTTACTAGTTTATTAAAGGATGAAGCTCTATACAGTCATCAAAAACAAGACCAGAAGCTGACTGTGGCTTAGAACATTAAATCCTTATTGCAAAATTCAGACTTAATTTGAAAAAGTAGGGAAAACCACTATACCATTCAGGTATGGCCTAAATCAGACCCTTTATGATTATACAGTGGAAGTGACAAATAGATTTAAGGGATTAGATTTGATAGAGTGCCTGAAGAATTGTGGACAGAGGTTCATAACTTTGTACAGGAGATGGTGATCAAAACTATTCCCAAGAAAAAGAAATGCAGCAAAGCAAAATGATCATCTGAGGAGGCCTTAGAAATAGCTGAGAATGGCAAAGGAAAAGGGGCAAGATATACCCAGCTGAATGCAGAGTTCCACAGACTAGCAAGGAGAGAAAAGAAAGCTTTATTAAGTGAACAAAGCAAAGAAATAGAGGAAAACAATAGAATGGGAAAGACTAGAGATATCTTCTGGAGAAGGCAATGGCAAGCCACTCCAGTACTATTGCCTAGAAAATCCCATGGATGGAGGAGCCTGGTAGACTGCAGTCCATGGGGTCGCTAAGGGTCGGACACGACTGAGCGACTTCACTTTCACTTTTCACTTTCCCCTTTCACACATTGGAGAAGGAAATGGCAACTCACTCCAGTGTTCTTGCCTGGAGACTCCCAGGGACAGGGGAGCCTGGTGGGCTTCCGTCTATGGGGTCACACAGAGTCGGACACGACTGAAGTGACTTAGCAGAGATATCTTCAAGAAAATTGGAGATACCAAGGAAACATTTCATGCAAAGATGGGAATGATAAAGGACAGAAACAGCAAGGACCTAATAGAAGCAAAAGAGATTAAAGAGGTGGCAAGAATACATCAGTTCAGTTCAGTCGCTCAGTCATGTCCGACTCTTTGCAACCCCATGAATCACAGCACGCCAGGCCTCCCTGTCCATCACCAACTCCCGGAGTTCACTCAAACTCACATCCATCAAGTCGGTGATGCCATCCAGCCATCTCATTCTCTGTTGTCCCCGTCTCCTCCCACCCCCAATCCCTCCCAGCATCAGACTCTTTTCCAGTGAGTCAACTCGTCACATGAGGTGGCCAAAGTATTGCAGTTTCAGCTTTAGCATCAGTCCTTCCAATGAACACCCAGGATTGATCTCCTTTAGAATGGACTGGTTGGATCTCCTTGTAGTCCAAGGGACTCTCAAGACTCTTCTCCAGCACCACAGTTCAAAAGCATCAATTCTTCGGCGATCAGCTTTCTTCACAGTCCAACTCTCACATCCATACATGACCATGGGAAAAACCATAGCCTTGACTAGATGGACCTTGGTTGGCAAAGTAATGTCTCTGCTTTTTAATATGCTATCTAGTTTGGTCATAGCTTTCCTTCCAAGGAGTAAGCGTCTTTTAATTTCCTGGCTGCAATCAGCATCTGCAGTGATTTTGGAGCCCCAAAAAATAAAGTCTGACACTGTTTCCACTGTTTCCCCATTTATTTCCCATGAAGTGATGGGACCGGATGCCATAATCTTCGTTTTCTGAATGTTGAGCTTCAAGCCAAACTTTTCACTCTCCTGTTTCACTTTGATCAAGAGGCCTTTGAGTTCCTCTTCAGTTTTTGCCATAAGGGTGGTGTCATCTGCATATCTGAGGTTATTGATATTTCTCCCGGCAATCTTGATTCCAGCTTGTGCTTCTTCCAGCCCAGCGTTCCTCATGATGTACTCTGCATATAAGTTAAATAAGCAGGGTGACAATATACAACCTTGATGTACTCTTTGGAACCAGTCTGTTGTTCCATGTCCATTTCTAACAGTTGCTTCCTGACCTGCATACAGGTTTCTCAAGAGGCAGGTCAGGTGGTCTGGTATTCCCATCTCTTTCAGAATGTTCCACAGTTTATTGTGATCCACACAGTCAAAGGCTTTGGCATAGTCAATAAAGCAGAACTAGATGTTTTTCTGGAACTCTCTTGCTTTCTCCATGATCCAGCGGATGTTGGCAATTTGACCTCTGGTTCCTCTGCCTTTTCTAAAACCTGCTTGAACATCTGGAAGTTCACGGTTCACATATTGCTGAAGCCTTGCTTGGAGAATTTTGAGCATGACTTTACTAGCGTGTGAGATGAGTGCAATTGTGCGGTAGTTTGAGCATTCTTTGGCATTGCCTTTCTTTGGGATTGGAATGACGACTGACCTTTTCCAGTCCTGTGGCCACTGTTGAGTTTTCCAAATTTGCTGGCATATTGAGTGCAGCACTTTCACAGCATCATCTTTCAGGATTTCAAAGAGCTCAATTGGAATTCCATCACCTCCACTAGCTTTGTTCGTAGTGATGCTCTCTGAGGCCCACTTGACTTCACATTCGAAGATGTCTGGCTCCAGGTGAGTGATCACGCCATCGTGATTATCTTCGTTGTGAAGATCTTTCTTGTACAGTTCTTCTGTGTATTCTTGCCACCTCTTCTTAATATCTTCTGCTTCTTTTATGTCCATACCATTCCTGTCCTTTATTGAGCCCATCTTTGCATGAAATGTTCCCTTGATATCTCTAATTTTCTTGAAAAGATCTCGTTTTTCCCATTCTGTTGTTTTCCTTCGTTTCTTTGCATTGATAAGGCTTTCTTATCTCTCCTAGCTATTCTTTGGAACTCTGCATTCAGATGCTTATATCTTTCCTTTTCTCCTTTGCTTTTTGCTTCTTTTCTTTTCCCAGCTATTTGTAAGGCCTCCTCAGACAGCCATTTTGCTTTTTTCTTATCCATGGGGATGGTCTTGGTCCCTGTCTCCTGTACAATGTCATGAACCTCCGTCCAGAGTTCATGAGGCACTCTATCAGATCTAGTCCCTTAAATCTATTTCTTACTTCCACTGTATAATCATAAGGGATTTGATTTAGGTCATATCTGAGTGGTCTAGTAGTTTTCCCTACATTCTTCAATTTCAGAGAAGAAAGCAAGAATACATAGAACTGTACAAAAAAGGTCTTTAAAAATAATTAAAATACCTCAGGGTTGCTGAAGACTTCATTGGCACATGATTAATCTGATTACTAGCTGAAAGGAAAAGAGTATAGTCATTGACTGTTAGTGACTGTAAAAGCCAGGCATTTAACCATAGAAATCTAGAAAATTTGGGAGGGAGGAGAATATTAGATGGAGGAGTTGTAGAATAGCAGAAGCAGTTCAGATGGGAAAAGGCAATGAAATAAAGCAGCTGTTAGCCTGATTACGTAGGTGAGGAAAGCAAACTGCTGAAAACCGAAGAAACTTGAATAGTCTGATAATCTTGTGTTGTGAATTCAAATTTTTAAAACATTTTAAAAATGAGATTTTCATTGAAGGTCCAATATGTCATCAAAAAGAAAAATTAAAGAGCGACTAGAAGAGTCTGCAGTTTCAGGGGACCTGAGACCTAGTTGTAGCTTACTTTCTCCCACTAACCTCTGAATGTTGTCATGAGATCCCACCAAAAACCTTGAATTGATTTCAGCTTCAGTTCATTTCAGTCGCTCAGTCGTGTCTGACACCTTAAATATTTCATTTTTCTAAGCTACTGTGTATTAGGAAAAAAAAAAACAAAACTATTTTCTGCTAATAGAAGGGGGCTATAATGGAAGGGGCAAAGTTAGATTTCATTTAGCAACCTCCTAAAACATCACAGGCCAAGGCAACCAGTATTGTTATGCACAGTATTCCATTTTGTGGCTAAGGTTTATTCAAACATCCTACTTGGGGTAGGCAATTAGTCCATTTCTTGAGTTTTGCAAATATGAATAATGTAGCAGGGATTAATCATGTGTATTTTCATATTTTTGGAGGTGTATTTCAGGGTAAATTCCTAGAAGCAGGATAGCTAGATCAGAGAGTGAATGCACTGTAATTTTTGTTACACACTACCAAATATCCTGCATAAGGGCGGTGCCATTTGCATTTTCAGGAGAAATACATAAAAGTGACTTTCTCCTTAGCCTTGCCCATAGAATGTACTGTCACATTTTAAGTTTTTGTCAATCTATGAGAAACTGTATTTCATTTTTAGTCTGTGTTCCACTTTTTGTAAGTGAAGTTGAACTTGATTTTGTTGAAGAGCCATTTTTGCATCTTTTCAAATAGCCTGTTTATCTTTTATTGCTCATTTTTTATCAAATTTTTGGTCTCTTTTTCTTAGCTTATAAGAGCTCTTTATGTTTTAAGGACGTTAGCTCTTTACTTTCGATATATATTTCAAATATTTTCCTAATTTGTCCTTTGTCTTTGATATATTTTGTCATGCAGATTTTTTTCTTTTTTTTTTAGATTTTTTCTTTTTATATAGTCAAATTTATCAGCCATTCCTTTTGTTGATTTAGATTTTTATTCCTCGGTTACAGATGTTTTATCATGTTAAGGAAATGTCCATAAAATCCCATTTTGATTGTTGACCTCAGAAATGAGTGTTGGAATTTTTCAGTGTCTATAAAGATGATTATATGATTTTCTCTTTAAATCTATTGATATGACATAGATAGATGTTCCTAAAATTGAATCATCCTTGCATTCCTTGAGTAATTCCACTTGATTATCATATATTATTTTCTTAAGGTAGTATGGGCTGCTGTTCACTCATATTTTATTCAGAATTTTTATATTACTGTTTACCAAATGATATTGGTCCACAGCTTTTTTAATGGTGTCTTCGTTGGGTAGTGATATTTTTACTGCATTTAAAAAACATTATTCTTCATTTATTTTCTGTGCTCACCCTGGAGTCTGTCTGTCTGATCTTTGCAGATTTGGTAGCTTTTCCCGTTGAAGCCTTTTGGGTCTAGATACTTTGTGGGATTAGTTCCTTGATAATTGTCTCTGGCTATTGAAATTGGCTTAAGTTCTCTTGTCTCTGCTGTGGTCAGTTTTTTATAAGCTGTTGTCCTAGGAAATTATTCATTTCTTCTCAGTTTTCAACTCTGCTTGCATGTAAGTATGCAGAATAATTGTAAAATTTTTTTGAGGGGTTTAATTTACTGTTTCACGGGTTATTTTCCTTATCATTTCTTATTTTGTACATTTGTGCTCCCTCCACCACTTTCTCTAATTAAGTTAACAAGGACTTTTCAAAGTTTTTTTCAAAGAATCAGGATTCCAGTTTTTTATCTAGATTTGTGGGTTTTCCTTTTCTTTACTTCATTTCTTTCTACTTTTGTATTTGTTGTTTCTTTTTAAGTTCTGTCATATACATTTTTAAGGCTGTGAACTTGCCTTTAAACAGTTTCACCTAAATCCCATAGCTTCTGATATATTGTATTTTCTTATAATAGTCTAGAAAATTTTTTGTATTTTTTAATCCAAGAGTAAGACTCTTAAATTTCCATACAGTATTTTGTACTTATTAATATCTGATTTTATTGCCTTGTTAATTTTATAGTATTTCTGCTTTATGTAATTGATGTTTAATTTGGACCTAATTTTTTTGTGCCCCATCTGCATGTTATATTATCTATTATCAAGGTTTGAATTTCAGTATATATTTATAAAATCTATATCCTCATTTTTCTGTCTGCTTGACCTCATACTGACAACAGTGTGTGAAATGTCTGCCATCAGTATATTTTTATTTTTTCTTGCATCTTTTTAGTTTCTCCTTTATAGAGATATTTATAGGGTTATTTGGTAAATAGATGTCTTTAACAGTTATATCTTCATTGTAAATTGTGGGAGTTTTAGCATTATAAAGTAGCCTTCTTTATTCTTTGTAATGATTTGTAGAATGAATTATACTGGTCAGCTAATAGGCTTGTAGTATCAACTTTCTTATAATTTACTTGGTGTGCCTTTGCTTGTCCCTTTATTTTTAGCCTTTCTGAATGACTTAGGTGTGTCTCTTGTATACAGTATAGAATTGGGTTTTGTTTTAGGATTCAATTTGAAAATCTTTTTCTTGTTACAGGTGAGTTAAGCCTGTTCATGTTCGGTTTCAACTGTGTCCTGTTACTTTGAGTTATAGTTTCTGTGTTGTTTTATTTTCTACTTAGTGTTCTTTCTTTTAAAACTTACTTTTGGTATTTAGTAATGTTTGTTTTTCTTGTAATGTTACCTTTATACTTAAACCTTTTATAATGCCTTTTTTTTTTTTTTTTTTTTTTTTTTACTGTCTGGTTTGACAGGTTTCAGTGGTATTTTTTGACTCCTGTCTTTACCCATAGAATAAGTGACTAGGTTATTCTATTTTCACTTTTCTCTCACCTAATTCTCCCATTTTTGAATCTCGGTTTGTCTTTTGCCCAATTTGGGAAGTTTTCTGTCATTATTGCTTCAGATACTTTTTCAGCTTCACCTCTTTCTGAAACTCTACTGACATAAATGTTACGTCTTTTGTTAATCATCCTACAAGTTCCTAAAGCTCTCTTCATTCTTTGCCATCTTCCGCTCCCCTCCATGGATGATTTATATTGATCTGTCTTTGAGTTAGTTAATTTTTTTTTCTTTTTCCCTTCTACTTCCAATGAGTTTTAAATTTTGGTTATTGAGTTTGTTAATTTTAAAATCCATTTGGTTCTTATATCTCCTTTTTATTTGCTGAGATTTTCTATATTTTGTTTCAAATGTGTTCACAATTGCTTGGTAAAGAATTTTTATGACAGTTACTTTGAAACTCTTGTCAGATAGTTCCAACATCTGCGTCATCTCAGTATTTGGCGTCTGTTGACCACCTTTTCGCTTTTCAGTTTAGATGATCCTGGTTCTTGATATGCTGAGTTATTTTCTGCTGTAGCCCACATTTTGCGTGTTGTTATGAGACTCTGATTTCTATTTAAATCTTGCTACCTATTAATGCCAGCCTGAGGAGTAGACAAGCTCTGCTCCACACAGCATCTGTTCACACCCTCCAGTAAGGAGGCCTTCCTTGTGGGGGTAGGATGGTAGATGGAGGCAACTCTCGGGCAAACCTTCTGTCCTTTCATTTTTGAAGTTGCAGTATTTCTATTTTTCTGAAACATATAATTTTAAAGGTATTCTTCCACTCTTTATCATCCCATTTGCGTTAATTTTTGATCTACAATGAAATATTTCTTCACTTATCTCTTAGTTGAAAGAAGCTCATCCAACTGATAGTAAATATTGTAGGATTTTTTTGAGCCACGTGGTCTCTGTCTCACTAATTTGGAGTAGCAAAGGATATGTTACTCTAAGTTCTTTACTCCCCTCTCCTCTTCTCTGAAGTCTCACATAAGCTTAAGGCAAGAGGTCCAGACAAAGGATGGAATTCAGTTTTTTCTCTTCTTATAGGTAATTTGAAATTTGTAGCATTCTCAGCGGAGAAGGCAATGGAAAAGCCACTCCAGTACTATTGCCTAGAAAATCCCATGGATGGAGGAGCCTGGTAGGCTGCAGTCCGTGGGGTCGCTAAGGGTCAGACACGACTGAGCGACTTCACTTTCACTTTTCACTTTCACACATTGGAGAAGGAAATGGCAACCCACTCCAGTGTTCTTGCCTGGAGAATCCCAGGGATGGGGGAGCCTGGTGGGCTTCCGTCTATGGGGTCACACAGAGTCGGACACGACTGAAGTGACTTAGCAGCAGCAGCAGCAGCATTCTCAGACTCCTAGTAATGTTGAAGATGTGGGCTATTTGTGGTTTTCAGTTCAGTTCAGTCTCTCAGTCGTGTCTGACTCTTTGCAACCCCATGAACCACAGCACGCCAAGCCTCTGTGTCCATCACCAGCTCCCAGTCCACCCAAACCCATGTCCATCGAGTCGATGATGCCATCCAACCATCTCATCCTCTGTCGTCCCCTTCTCCTCCTGACCTCAATCTTTCCCAGCATCAGGGTCTTTTCCAGTGAGTCACCTCTTCGCATCAGGTGGCCAAAGTATTGGAGTTTCAGCTTCAACATCAGTCCTTCCAATGAACACCCAGGACTGATCTCCTTTAGGATGGACTGGTTGGATCTCCTTGCAGTCCAAGAGACTTTCAAGAGTCTTCTCCAGCACCACAGTTCAAAAGAATCAATTCTTCATGCCCTTATTAAATAGTATACTTTTTTGAAGGATACATGGAGAGATTAGAATTGAGATGGCAGCATTTATTTTAGAGCAACAGATGTCTTAAATAATAGGAAACATCTCTGGATTTCACGTGAGATCAGACCTGTGCTTATGTTCTTCTGTCAAGACACCAAGGAAAACTACTTATAAGCTCTCTGAATAAGTCAACAAACCTGAGCCTGGTTTTTGTTTTTTATTATTTGCAAAGGTAGATGGGTGTAGTGTTTGGTTTATACTGTGTGCTCTTCTGCTGGAACATTTTTCAAGAGATTTGCAAATAATTAACTTTTTTTCCTAAAGTTAAAATGCCAAGTCATTTATCTGTGTAATAGTCTGAAAAATTACATTGTTAAACATGTTTGAAAACTACTAACATGGATAAATGATATTTGGGGGCTCTTCTAGACTTGAAGCAGCATGGCATACTGATTTCATTCTGTATATAAAGTATTTCCTTATGATTATTGAGTATTCAGTTTGTGGGAGCAGGAAGAATTCCTTTTCTGCCTATTTTTAAATTTATCTGCTTAACATACAGATGTAGAAGTTGAGGTAGAAGTTGGCCCAGACTTCTGTGTCTCATTTTTGTGAAGAGTGACCTGAGGTAGCCATTGAGAGAGTTTTTTTTTTTTTTTTGAGAGAGTTTTTAACTTGTATCAGCTTAGCAGATATTTTTGCTACCAAGCTAAAACAAAATTTAATTACTTTTTATATCACCATCTCCTAAGTGTGTTATGTATCTTAAGCATTGAAACAAATATATTAAGTGGCCATTCGTTTTATTTCCTACAGATTCTCGTGGACACTGTTTGGGCACTGTCGTACCTGACAGATGGAGGTAATGAGCAGATACAGATGGTTATTGATTCAGGGGTTGTGCCTTTCCTTGTGCCCCTTCTGAGCCACCAGGAAGTGAAAGTTCAAGTAAGTATTAAGCATTTTTCTTACTTGTATAAAATTTGTACTTGCTATAACCAGTTAACTTATACAGCCAGGCTTCAGTTCTGTCTGTATGCACATTTCTTCAGTATTTCTTCTGCTGTTTTACTGAATCTGATTTTGTTGATTTCTAAATCTTTATCTCATCCAGATTCTTTGATGAGTTTCAGACGCATATAGCCAATTGTCTTTGAGTCCTTAGACATAACTGCCAAGAACCTCCTTCAGTGATATTCTATTATTATTTCAAGCAGGCAAAAATGAACATACCGTCTTCTTCCACAAACCCACTCCTCTTCATATATCCCCTATTAACGGACAGCATAGTCCAAGCTAGGAACCTTGGTATTCCTCCTCTTATCTCCGCTCCATTTTAAAACCCTGTCAGTCCTTACTCTATAGCTTTCACATCTGTCTTCTCCTTGTGTCTGGAGCCACTCATTTAGTTCAAGGTTCACTTTCTTTTCTCTGGATAACTGCATCTCTCTCTCTCTCTCATTTCTCATCACATCACTGATAGATCTGTTCATCCCACTTCTGCCAAAATGACTTTAGATAGAAATCTGTACCCATTCCAGGTCTTTATTGAAATCTTCCTGTGGTGCCAATTTACTAATAGATAAAAATAGCTATGAAAAAAACGGACCTTTACATTTTTTTATTTTAATCTTTTCTCCAACAGTTTTTCACATAATTTTTCCTGTATAATTCCAGTTTTCACAATACTATTATTTAAAATTCAGAATTGCTTCTCAGTTCTACAAAATGCTTTGTGTAAGAATGCAGTAAGTTTTAATCATTCACCGCTTGCATTTTTACATTTTCTCGGGATTATAAAAAACAGAATCAGTTTCATCATAAACAATTTATAGAAAATACTTTATCCCCACCCAGACAGCAGCACTCAGAGCAGTTGGCAACATCGTGACGGGCACAGATGAGCAGACCCAGGTTGTTCTCAACTGCGACGTCCTGTCACACTTCCCGAACCTCTTATCACACCCCAAAGAGAAGATAAACAAGGTAAGGCACGTAACAGCCCATCAATGCGTTTCTTTCTCTTTGTATATCTCATGTTTAACCACCTTCTTGTTTCGATTGCTTTTCATTTGTGATTCTCTTCAAACCACTCTGGTTAATTTCAGATCACCTCTGTAGTTATTTTCTTTCATTTCTTAATTGTCTGCTGTAAGTGCTGCCATGATCATCACAGAATAAAATTATTTTCATTTTAACCGGTGTTTTTATTTCAATAGATTGAGCAGTAGCAGTGATCAACAAATTAGTGGCCACTAGGTGGAAAGAACATACGAAATTTTCCATTGGGTGGCTATTATCTTTTTTTTTTTTTTTTTTGCTGGTGTTTTTTGTAATCAAATAGATCATAATTTAATCTCCCTACAAAATTAGATTGAATGTAAAACTACAGTGCCTAAATTAAAGGATCATTAAAACTGTTTTCTGTTTGGTTTTTGTTTTTTTAAGATTTTAAGCTTACGATACAAACTTACTGTTAAACATGTGCTGAAGTACTTTAGTCTTCTTGTCTAGCTTATTTCACATTGCACGTTTTCAGCATTCATCTATGTTGGAGCTTGTATCAAAACTTCATTCCTTTTTATTGCTGAATAGATACTGCAGTGTACCTATATACCATATTTTGTTTATACATTCATTTGTGGATGTACACTTTTGGATTGTTTCTACCTTTTGGCTCTTGTGAGTAATAATACTTCTGTGAACATTGGTTTGAGTCCTTGCTTTCAGTTCCTTTGGGTGTTTATCTTTACGAGTAGAATTGTCCAGTCACATGGTAATTGCATGTTTAGCTTGTTGAAGAACCATCAAACTTCTTTCCATAGCAGTTGCACCATCTTACATTCCTGTAAGCAGTGTTATGAAGGTTCTAGTCTTTTTTTATATATATATATAATTTATTTATTTATTTGACTATGCCAGGTCTTAGTTGCAGCAGGTGGGATCTTCAGTCTTCATTAGAGTATGCAGGATTGTTCATTGTGGCATGTGAAATCTAGTTCCCTGACCAGGGATCAAATCCAGGCCCCCTGCATTGGGAGGGCAGGGAGTCTTAGCCCCTGGACCACGAGGAAAGTCCTTCCAATTCCTTTTTTTAATTATTATTGTTACTATCCTAGTACTGTGAAGGTAGTATCTGCTTGTTTTGATTTGCATGTAGTGTAATACAGTTTTATCTGCCTGAAATGCCACTGTCCCTCAGACTAATAGAACTGCTTATTTCTTCTTTGTCATAACTATATTTATATAGTTACTTGATTAAAATTTGATAGTTGGATTTTTATAGAAAAGTATGTTGTCAGAAATCACATTTTGTAGGTGCTTTTGTTCCAATGAGCTTCCCTGGTGGCTAAGGTGATAAAGAGTCTGCCTGCGATATGGAAGACCTGGGTTTGATCCCTGGGTCGGGAAGATCCCCTGAAGAAGAGAATGGCTACCCACTCCAGGATTCTTGCCTGGAGAATCCCATGGACAGAGGAGCCTGGTGGGCTACAGTCTATGGGATCGCCGAGTCAGACACAACTGAAAACTAATACTTTCACTTTGAATTTGTTCCAGTGAAGGAAAGAAGCCAGAGTCTTTTAGGCTGTAGGCAAATACACATGATTTTTACAGCTGAATGTATTAGTATTCTGTAATTGGAAGCAAGGCTGAGAAGTGAGGAAGCTGGACAGGAGTAGGTAGAGAGGTTCTGGCCTGGGAGCTGGTATACTCTGAGTGAAGGTATCATAGGGGAAAGGAAAAGGGTTTCTATAGATAGGTTCTCTTCAGCTTCAGCAAGGAGGTAGTTGTTGCAGAAGTTTTCTACCTTGAGTGTTTGTGTTATTTGCATGTTGGTTACATCATAGTTGTTTGGAGGTGTAAGTTACCAACTCGGTTTTTTTTCCCCCCTCAACCTTTTACTTTGAAAATTTTCAAATGTGCAAGAAATTTGCAAAAACAGTGTAGTGAAACACCTTTGTACTCTAAAACACCAGTTAACCAGTTATTAATATCTTACTACAATTGGATGACAAAAAAGTGTACAATCTTTGTATTTATTTGTTTAGGCCATGTGACAGGGCTTGTGGGATCTGAGTTCCCTGACCAGGGATTGAACCAGGCTGTGGTGAAGAAAGTGCTGAATTATAATCACTAGGCCAATGGGGCTCTCCTATAATCTTTCAGTTGTAGAGGAGGAAGAAGATAGTACTTTAACACTAAACTTAGAAATAAACCTGTTTGCTCATGAATGACATCTATCCTCTAAGGTTACAATAAAATTTGTCATATAGATCATTCTTAGACTAGTTAGAGACTTAAGTTCTAATATATTTTGCAAGTAAGTATTTTTACAATAAAGCAATAAGTATCAGGAAATTCTGTCTTCTATTTATTTCTGTCATTTGTCTTTTAGAGCAGGGGTCCCCAACCTCTGGGCCGGGGACTAGTACTAGTCCCTGGCCTGTTTGGAATTGGGGCTGCACAGCGGGAGGTGAGCAATGGGCAAGCGAGCAAAGCTTCATCTGTATTTACAGCTGCTCCCCATTGCTTTTCTTACCGTCTAAGCTCCACCTTCTATCGGAACAGAAGCGGCATTAGATTCTTGGAGCTTGTACCCAGCTGTGAACTGTGCATGCGAGAGATCTAGGATGTGAACTCCTTATGAGAATTTGTTGCCTGTTGATCTGAGGTGGTGGTGCTCAATAAATATAATGCCCTTGAATCATCCCAATTGCCACCCCTGTCTGTGGGAAAGTTGTCTTCTACAAAACTGGTCCCTGGTGCCAAAAAAGTCAGGGACCACTATTGAGAGGGAGTTCATGTAGCAAAAATGTAAGGTCCTTGCATAAAGATTTTTCTGTTTTGTTCACTGCCATGTCACCACTGTCTAAAATAGTGCTTAGGGTATTGTCCTAAGCATCTGTATTATTGAAGGTTATGCTAGGTTAATGGGCCAAGATACTGTGCTTAAAAGTTTCCTAATACATTTAAAATGAAAGATACTGTATTGCCTAATCACTTTTAGATGCATTTGCCTTATTGCAACTGAGATGATTTTGTTATTGTATATGTAAACGACATTAAAATAAGAGCATAAGCACATTAAAGATGCAATTTTTCAAATAAAGGTGCCCTGTATTTTATTTAATTATAGGAAGCAGTGTGGTTCCTTTCCAACATTACCGCAGGCAACCAGCAACAAGTTCAAGCTGTAATAGATGCTGGATTAATTCCTATGATTATTCATCAGCTTGCCAAGGTCAGTCATTGTTATGAGTTCATCATGTCTGTTAATATGTTATAACCAAGACTTTTTGAGCAAAAAATTCATTTTAGCATTTCTTTTTTAATCTTCAGGGGGACTTTGGAACACAAAAAGAAGCTGCTTGGGCTATTAGCAACTTGACGATAAGTGGCAGAAAAGATCAAGTGAGTCTGGAAAAAAAAAATGTTGTGATAATACTGGGAAGTATACTACTCTCTTGTGTTTAGGAGTTTTTGATTGTTTATAAGCCCTGTACTGATTCTTTTGGAGGAAGAGGCAATTATGTAAACAAGAGTATCTCTTCTCTTTTGTTGTCTAGGTTGAATACCTTGTACAGCAGAATGTAATACCACCATTCTGTAATTTATTGTCAGTAAAAGATTCTCAAGTTGTTCAGGTGGTTCTAGATGGTCTGAAAAACATTCTGATAATGGCTGGTGATGAAGCAAGCACAATAGCTGAAATAATAGAAGAATGTGGAGGTAAGAGGGTTGATTAAAGAAAAGTAGCTGAGCTGTGGAATTCTGAAACATTAGTTCGTTTAAAGACAGTTAACTTGAAAGAAAAGTGCTAGGATCCATCGCTATCAATATCATCTGAGGATGTTGCTATTCTTTATTTGCTGTGTTAGTAATCCAGGAAGATTTTCCAGAAAACAGCTGATTGTGAAAGTCACTCTATAACCTTCTTAGAGTTTTACAATGCTTTTTAGGAAACACAATTACTCCTCTTGAAGTCCTGTTGCATAAGATTAAGTGAAAACAAATGTGATAGCATCACTGCATATTCAGGTGGAAAATGTTCTCTTACTAACAAGAAGAAAATATCCTAGAGATGTTAAGGAGTCTTGTCCATGGTCAGAGAAATAGTTTGTGGTAGAAGCATAATTAAAAGCCAGATCATCATACTGTACTACTATTAATTCACTACTCATTTTGTTTTTAAGATGTTTTATTAATGCATATATATGGAATTTAGAAAGCTGGTAACGACGATGCTATATGCAAGGCAGCAAAAGAGACACAGATGTAAAGAACAGACTTGGACTCTGTGGGAGAAGGCAAGGGTGGGATGATTTGAGAGAATAGCATTGAAACATGTATATTACCATATGTAAAATAGATGACCAGTGCAAGTTTGATGCATGAAACAGTGCACTCAAAGCCAGTGCCCTGGGAGAACCCAGAGGGATGGAGTGGGAGGGAGGTGGCCCCATGGCTGATTCATGTCAATATGTTGCCAAAACCACCACAGTACTGAGTTAAACAAATTAATTTTTTAAAAATTAATTTAAAATTAAAATAGGAATAAGTAAAATCAATGGAACTATTTTTTTAAAAAAGGATGTTTTACTTTTTAAATAATTTGAAACGAGCATTGTAGTCTGATTGAGAACAATTTAACTCAGAAAGTTTGAGCTGTAGAATTGTTACTCCAGCTTTTTATCAGTATAGTTGCTTCTGTGAGATAAATACTTATAATTAGGATACATATTTACTTAGCATTTTATGATTTTATAAAGCACTCTACATCCATTATCTTTGATACCCATTTTCCCATTTTTCTGGTTTGGATGTTACTATAGAAAAAACGTAAATTTTTTAATATAGTAACTTAAATTTGTTACTATATAAAAAATTTATAAAGCAGTTATTTTGAAACTACTTCAAAATAACTAAAAAGACATTGAAGGAAGACTATTTAGTATCAAGGATTTAATGGAGTTGCATCTGATATGGAGTAAATATTTTGGGAATATAAATTAAGGCATTCTGCAGTTAACTATTCTGAAAAAATATTTCCCAAATTGATGTGACTATAGGAGATAAGCACCCTATTTCTTTTGTCCTTTTTTTTTTTTTTTTTAAGAAATCACTTCTGAATTTAAAGTTTTATCTTCTATTTATGTCAATCTTTGAGTAACATTTGGAAAACAAAGAAAAAGATAGAAAAATTATTGTATGCAACAGTATGATTATACTAAAGGAATCCTAGGCTGGGGGAGATCTTGGTTCTAGTCCTGTCACTCACTTGCCAGGTAACCTGAAACAAACCCCTTACATCTGTGCCACACTCCCTCATCTGTCAGATGGAGTGTTTAGGTGATTTTCAAACTGCCTGCCTCAGGGAACACAGTACCTCAAGGGCTTCTAAAAAGGAAGAAATTAGTGGGGTGCTGGTTCTCTAACCAGAACAACTCAGGATTTTATCTGTTTTTTAGATGAACGATCATCTTTGGAGGGTGGTACGGAGGGCGTTTTTAGTTCTTTAGGATGTTTCATGATTAAATGAGAACATTTCTTTATTAGTATATACTTAATTATTTTAATTATTATCAGGTTTGGAGAAAATTGAAGTTTTACAGCAACATGAAAATGAAGACATATATAAATTAGCATTTGAAATCATAGATCAGTATTTCTCTGGTGATGATGTAAGTATATATTAAAGAATAGTGTTTCTGCATGTACATTAAAATCTATACATAAAGTAAGTTTGCTGCTGCTGCTGTTTCTGAGTCGCTTCAGTCGTGTCCAACTCTGTGCGACCCCATAGATGGCAGCCGACCAGGCTCTGCCGTCCCTGGGATTCTCCAGGCAAGAACACTGGAGTGGGTTGCCATTTCCTTCTCCACTGTGTGAAAGTGAAAAGTGAAAGTGAAGTCGCTCAGTCAAGTCCGACTAGTAGCGACCCCATGGACTGCAGCCCACCAGGCTCCTCTGTCCATGCGATTTTCTAGGCAAGAGTACTGGAGTGGCTTGCCATTGCCTTCTCCGAAAGTAAGTTTTTTTACGAAGAGTTAATTTTCCATGACTAAATTTATACTGTATTTCTGTCACCTTTGCTTTTGTAATTTGCTAAATGGGAAGAAATAGTAGTTATAGAAATGATGTATGTTGAAATAGGTAAAATCTACAGATACAGGAACTTAACAGTGGGGCAGTTTCTAAATGTTCAGTTTTAAATTGTTGAGTCTCTTTCTGTTTTTGTCTGTGTTGGGTCTTTGTTGCTGTGCAGGCTACTCCCTAGTGGCAGTGCATGGGCCTCTCGTTGCAGAGCACAGGGCTGTAGGGCACAGGGCTTCAGTAGTTGTGGCTCCTAGTCTCTAAAGCACAGGCTTGGTAGTTGTGGCACACGGGATTGGTTGCTGCACAGAGGTGGGGTCTTCCCACATCAGGGATAGAACCCATGTCCCCTGCATTGGCGGGCAGTTGGTGTCTTTACCTTTGAGCCAACAGGAAGGCCCTAAGGTGTTAAATTTCTTAATAGCATTGTTGATTTTCTTAAAATATTTTTAGGTAATAAAAACATACACACACAATTCTTTCCTAAGAAGTAAATCAACTCTGCGTACACTGTAATGTATAGTATCTTAACATAATGAAAATTCTTTTTCTTGCTTTTTGTAGATTGATGAAGATCCTAGCCTCATTCCTGAAGCAACACAAGGAGGTACTTACAACTTTGACCCAACGGCCAACCTTCAAACAAAAGAATTCAATTTTTAAATTCAGTTGAGTGCAGCATCTATCCCACATTGAATACGAAGCACCACCAGATGGCTCCCAAAATGACAAGAGCAACAGCAACTACCGAAGACTCCAAAACATACATGCCTCTTTGTTTTGATGCTTCTAAAGCAAGCCATGTCTCAGTCACTTTGCAGTTGCCAAAAGTCACTATCCACATGGACTGTAAATGCATATGCATGATTTCCTAAACTGTTTTAGAATTCTCCTTAACAATCTCGACTACCCTATTCTCCCCCGTTCCCTGGTGCCACACGCTGACATCTGCAGTCTCCAGTTTAGAATATTCCGTAGTGGTGGCATGTCAGCTGCCCATTTGATACTCCTTTGGAAAATGGTGCGCTGTGGATCAAGACACTTTGGTATGACACATACACGCGTTGGAAGACTTTAAAGAGGTGCAGTCTGATCTGAGCCTCCATCATTGTCCTCCACAAACATATTTTCATACTCTTTATGTGGAAGAATAGATTTTAAAAGTACAAGCCAAATGATTTTCATTGGTGGAACTGACACAAACAAAAAGTAACTTAAAAAAAAAGAAACTTGGTTATTGATTAAACATAAGTTTTAAAAAACTGTGCTTCATCTACCAGTAATTGATGTGTTTATTATCTGCCTCAGAAGCCAGGGTTGGAGGAAGGACTTTAGCTGTGGATGGTAACGCTTTTGCCATTATACCTAATTTTTGAGAACAGCAAGCCCTATTTGACCACTCACTTCAGCCTGTGTGTTCCTGCTGTTTTGAAGTAATCAAATGCTGTGCATGGTATTTTACCTGAGCTGCAACCTGTTACGGACTTGAACTTCTGTTTAAGTTGAAAGCAAGAATCCCTGACCATAAAGAAAAATAAAACCAAAAAACACAAAGGTCTAAAGTACCCATTGGTGATATTAAAAAAGAAAATCTTGCTTTCAGCTTTCAGGAGTTAATATTTTTTGTTTTAAATTGATAATTGGATATGGTTGATTTATATTGGGTTTAAACTGTGGAGCTTTCATGTTTACTGTAATTTAGTCTTAAAATATTTTTTACTTAGTAACCAGTGCTTTTGATAATGTGGTTGGCAACAAACCAGCAACTATCTAGAAGTGTCATAAAAATTCATTCTTTGAGTATTGGAAAATTCATTCAGATCCTACTCTAAAAGCATATTCACATATGAAAAGATTCAGACAAGGGTCTGCCTGGAGGAATAATCTGCAGTTATTTAACATAAACCTGATTTGCAGTGATCTTCAAGTAATTCTGAAAAATCTGGTATTACTGTGTAAAGTCATTGCTTTTGGTAAATTGTCCGACCCAGTTATTAATGAAAGAATATGGATTTGAAATTTTTTAAACTGAACAGTTTGTGCTGTCACAGGAATGGTTTTGTTGCTATTGTTTACTGGGTATAATTCCCCAACGCGTTGATGTGAAGGGATAGGAAATCTAAACTAGTTATCTGATGGGAGGGGGGTGTATTTACTGTGATGAAGATGAGACACATGCCATCAGAGCTTTGTGAATCAGCGGGGGTGTTTTCACTGATAACACATAGCAGGTTGCATTCATTACAAATATATGTATCTGCCAAGGTGGAGCCACTTTAAAGAGTGAGTTTTGTCTTGTATCTAAAGTGGATACAAGCGTATGTTTAAAATGCAAGATTTTTACTTGCTAGAGAATCTGTTTTAATATAGTGGTTTGGCCTCTGATTATTTATAGGTTTTATAAATTTTAGAATCAATTTCTCTTTAAGGTGGCTCAGACTTTTCAACTCTTGTGCACATAAAATTGAGTTGAAGTTCATTGTGCCTTTTTTTCTTTATCCAAATTTTGAGTTAAAGCTTCATATGGTAACTGCATCCTGTTCAGACACCATGGTCTAAATTTTTGAAACTGTGTGGTGTTCACTAAAAGTAGGAGTAATAAAGTCAAAGCTAATTAAGGTCACAAACTTCGGTGAAACCCTTACAGTCCAAATCTTCTTGATATTGTGAATTATACCCCTTCCAGTTTACTTCCTTCTGGATTCCCCATAGTTCCTGACAGTTACCTTTTAAATTTTTCACACATTGAGACTGAATTGGACCTCTACTATGCCGACTCCTATTTCCTCTTGTGTTTTAAGTGCAAACTAACATAAGTGAACATTAGCATCAAGTAGTGCAGACGTCCGTGTGCATTGGCTTGATCCAGTTTGTTGTGACCTATCGGTTTGGAATTGGAATTGCACCATTTCGTAGACAAAGGAAACTAAGTATATTGCTGCACTTTTACGTTTTCAAAACAGTGTTGAAAATTTGCATTGTTTTTATTTTTTTTAAACTCAGTTAAAAAAGACTAAAACATTCTTTCAAAAGAGGCATCTAAATGTGTTCCTAATTTTGTATATGGGCTTAGGTTTTGTAACCAATAAAAAAGCTGCTATCAAATATGGTAAAACATCGAAGAACTTATTTTTGAAAGTATCTGAATTTCCTAGTTTTGTTTTCTATGTGGTTAAATTTAAATTTGGAATTATTTTCCAAATATTAGCCCCAATGGAGGTGAATCATGAATTTCTCTTTCACTGTATTTTAATATCTCCTTTCCACTAGAGCAAACTAGGATGACCAGTATCAGTGCTAGATTTAAGAATATCATGTAACATAAGAAGTACCAGAATCTACACTGATTTCCTAAGCTGCTGTAGACAGTGACAGAAACAATAGAAACTTCTTGTTGCACAGGCTTGAGGCTGATGGCTGGGGCTTGCTCTCTTGAGGGAAGGATCTTCATCTCTTCCTGCTTCTGGTGGTCCTCAGCTGGTAGCTGCATCTCTCTAGTCTCTTCCTTTGTCAGCACACGGTGTTCTCTGTGTGTCTCTGGTTTAAATACCATAACTCATAGAAAGCCATTTCAGATAATAGTGTAATTGTGACTTTCATGAAACAAAAGGTGAAACTTTATTTAAGGCTTGTCTAATCCTTGAAAACCAGAATTTTGCAAGATAGTAATTGAAGTAAACCTAACAGTTTTAACCTGTTAGATAGAGGCTGTGGCTGTAAATGAAATCTTGGATTTTTTAAAAGAACAAAGGATCACCCAAACTTTACTTTTGTATAATGACACTTCAGATTATTTTTGAACGAACTCAATGTATGAGAAAATAAATTACACTACTCCTATTTAATCTTGCTATCATGTACTTCACAAGGGTTGTCCTTTTGAAAAGATTAACTATTGCTGGTAAAAATTTATGGATGTCAGTTGTCTAACAGTGATAATTATGAATTTTCTTAACCCTAGTTGAACTGGGGGTTTAAATCTATTTGGAGAAAGGGAGTATAATTTCTGTACATTAAGCTGTAAGTTTTAAGGCATATATAAGCCAAGAAGTGCTGTCTTTAACCTACCACTCATTTGTCCAAAGTGTAAAAGGAGCTCTTCACATACATGATATACTTTGTTCAATAAGTGAAAAACACTGGTAGAATGATTCTCAAAAGCACAGCATATGGATGAGGCTCTGTCTATACATACTTGTATATAGCTGACCCTGGAACAACATGGATTTGAACTGTGTGGGTCCACATGTATTTGGGGTTTTCTCAATAGTAAATACTATAGTATTGCATGATCTGCTGTTGGTTGAATCCTTGGATGTGGAACCAGTTACACAAAGGAACTGCTGTATGGAGAAACTCTGTATATGGAAGGCTGACTATAAATTATAGGCAGATTTTCCAATATTCAGAGGGTCAGCACCCCAACCCCTGTGTTGTTCAAGAGTCAGTTATATAGATGGACTCAGTACTCAATCAAGACAAAAGGAACAGGAATGTGGGAATGCAGCATATTCACAATCCTTCATCTTGTTCAGTCCCTAAGTCGTATCCAACTCTTTGCAACCCCAAGGACTGTAGTGTGCTGGGCTCTGCTGTCCTTCACTATCTGCTGGAGTTTGCCCAAGCTTCTGTTTATTGAGTTGGTGATACTAGCTAAGCATCTCATCCTCCTTGTCCCTTTCTCTTCTTGCACTCAGTCTTTCCCAGCATCAGTGCTGTGCTGTGCTTAGTTGCTTCTGTCATGTCCAACTCCTTGCGACCCCATGGACTGTAGCCTGCCAGGATACTCTCTCCATTGGGATTCTCCAAGCAAGAATACTGGAATGGGTTCGCATGCCCTCCTCCAGGGGATCTTCGCAGCCCAGGTCTCCTGCATTGCAGTCAGATTCTTTACCATCTGACCCACCAGGGAAGCCCAAGAATACTGGAGTGGGTAGCCTATCCCTTCTCCAGGGGATCTTCCCGACCCAGGGATCCATCCGGGTCTCCTGCATTGCAGGAGAATTCTTTACCATCTGAGCCATCAGGGACGCTTCCCTGGTAGCTCAGGTGGTAAAGAATCCCTCTGTTACGCCCCAGTAAACTCAATTTTGCTGGCTGCTGGCATAACCTTTAACTCTGTGTTCATTAATGGATTGACTAGGGATCTTTTTCAATCTTTCGCAGCGTCAGACTCTTTTCCAATGAGTCAACTCTTCGCATCATGTGGCCAGAGTATTGGAGTTTCAGCTTCAGCATCTGTCCTTCTGATGAATATTCAGGATTGATTTCCTTTATTGATTGACTGGTTTGATCTCCTTGCAGTTCAAGGGACTCTTAAGAGTCTTCTCCAGAACCACAGTTCAAAAGCATCAATTCTTCAGTGCTGAGCATCAGCCTTCTTTATGGTCTAACTCTCACATCCATACATGACTACTAGAAAAAACATAGCTTTGACTATGTTTGACTATGTTTGGACCTTTGTAGGCAAAGTCTTTTTAATACACTGCCTAGATTTGTCATGACTTTTCTTCTAAGGAACAAGCATCTTTTAATTTCATGGCTGCAGTCACCGTCTGCAGTGATTTTGGAGCCCAGGAAAATAAAGTCTGTCACTGCTTCCACTTTTTCCCCATCTGTTTGCCATGAAGTGATTCAAGTCAGCTTTTTCACCGTCCTCTCTGACTCTTACCAAGGGGCTCTTTAGCTCCTCTTCACTTTATGCCATAGAGTGGTATCATCTGCATATCTGAGGTTGTTGATATTTCTCCTGGCAGTTGTGATTCCAGCTTGTGAGTCATCCAGGCTGGCATTTCGTGTGGTGTACTCTACCGATGAAATCCCTCAACTAACTTTAACGTGTTTCAGGGTTTCTCAAACGCTTCAGTGTTGACATTTTAGGGAATTCCCTGGTGCTTCAGTGGTTAGGACTCTGCACTTACACTGCCGAGGGACCAGGTGCGATCCCTGGTCAGGAAACTAAGATCCTGCAGGCCTTGAGGTGTAGTCAAAAAAAGAAAAATGGGACATTTTAGACTGGATAGTTTTTGATTGTGGGAGGCTGTCCTGTGTATTGTCGGGTGTTTAGTTGCATCGTTAGGCTCTGCCCACTAAATGTTGTAGCACCTCTGCACTTCCCAGTCAGGACAGCCAAAAATGTCTCAAGACACAGCCACGTGTTTCCTGGGGGCCAGAACTGCCCCGGGTGTGAAGGATTGGCCTAAATCAATTCAGCTAGGAAACTTCTCCACTCAAATGAGAAAGCCTAAATCAAATCATGTCTTTTGTTCTATGAACAGTGCCAGGTCTCCCCCCGACCTCCGCCAGAAACAAAAGATAAAAAGAGAAGACCCCCTCCCCACCCCCACACACAAAAAAGTGCCTTTTCTTCATTCTCAGTTTTAGGAGAAATCAGCTTAGCACACTTCCCAGATCCCACATGAGGACCCCTGGCAGTCCGGAGCCTATCTGCGGCAGAGGGCTTAGGGGGAATGGGAATGTGGAGTAGTTACTCTCTTACATGCATCCTGTGGCTAAAAGGAGCTGTGTGTGTGTGCGCACGCCACTCGGCAAAACCAGTTTGCCCAGTTGCATCCAATTCTTTGCCATACTGTGGAATGCAGGCCACCAGGCTCCTTTGTCCATGGAATTTCCCAGGCAAGAATACTGGAGTGGGTTGCCATTTTCTCCTCCAGGGAATCTTCCCAAGCCAGGGGTCGAAACAGCATGCCCTGTGTCTCCTGCATTGACAGGTGGATTCTTTTTACCACTGAGCTACCAGGGGAGCCCTAAAAGAAGTTGTGTGAAACAACCAAATGTGTTGATTGCCCTTTGTTTTCTCGACACTTCCCTGTAGCAATGTGTTTGAAACATTTTTAGTTGAAGAGCTTGAAGTTTTCTGGGAAAGCTGGGGTTGGGGCAGAGAAATCCCTAGCATAGTTTGTAAAACACCTCTTTGAAGCATTGAGAGATTGCCCTCATCAGGATACTTCACAGGTTTATTAAAAATGATTAAAACAGGATCTATGGCTGTTCTATAAAGTATGTGTTCCCTGCAGGGCCTTCTGCAACATCCGTTTTCCCAGCCCTGAAGAACTGCCTACCATCTGCCTTCTTGAGTAATTCTTCTTTAAAACGGTGGTTCCCAGAGATAAATGGGGCCTTGTGCCAAGTGATGTGTGAAGCCTCAAGGGAAACCAGGCATCTTCACAGGGCAGTGGTTTTACTTGCTGTAAGAAAGACAGTTTTATGGTACTGCAAACCTAGGTGTTAAGAGTAAAGGACACATTTTGCATAATGTTTTAAAGACAAAATCAGATTTTGTTTTTGAGGCAGACCATTTTGTGGACACATTTCTGCTGGCTAGGAGTCATAAGAGTTGGAGAAACAAATGCACTCCCAAGTAGACCTACTTATGGACTAGCTTTCATTGTGACTGAATCTTAATATTGAATAGAAGTCACCACTCTTAAAGAACCATCATTACAAATGAACTGTTCTTGATTTTGATTATAGACTTTTAATTATTCCCATATTGCATAAGAGACAGATCTGTTTTTATTAACTTTCTTTCTCAACCTGAACACTCCATGCATTTCAACCATCCTGCTTTAAAGTCCTTCCTGGACCTGGTTCCTCTTGGCTTCGCACGTTCCAAGAACCCCGTGTATAAAGTGTGCTTTGGCTAGTTTCTGGGTACAATGGAATGGGAACATTCCATTATCTGGCATTTAATTCTGTTAACGTGGAGGAGACTATTTTAGTTACTTTACCAGCTTCATCATTAGATTTGTGATCAGAGAACAGTTTCAGTTCCCTTCGTTCTCAGCTCTTTTCCATCCAGCAGTTTGGCGTTTACAGTTTTCAAACCTTAATAGAATTTATAAATTTCACTTTATTTGATTTCAGCTCAGTTGTCTTCATAATAAGAACAGGTTCCATATCTGTATGTATCCTTTCCATGGCTTCAGTCATATTTTTATAAATAAGAATTTTGAAACTAAGCCTTTAAGAACATTCAAGTACTTCTTGAGCAGCCTATGGTCCCGTGCTAGGGTGCATGGTCCACACACACACACGAATAAAAGTAAAAGTTAGGACAAATGTTAGAGATATACAATGACATGTAATAGAGGGAGGTGGCCTGGTTAGGAAGGTGCTAATCAGGCTGGCAGTGAGTTCTCAGTAAATGCCAGCCACTGGCATGAGCGCTTAAGAAGTAGCAACTTGGCCCTCAACATCTCTGTGATGAAGATTCTTATTATCAGGCAGACAGAAGTTAAGTTCTCCAAAAATTACACAGCTGATAATGGTGAAGGAAAAGCAGGAGTTAATTGGGCAGATTCACTGGAAAAGCTTTTCTGGCAGAAGAAACAGTACAAAGGAGGAAGAAGCATGGGAGTCCAGGTAGTGAAAGGAAGTACAGCTGGAGCCAAAATGATAGTGACGGGGAGGGCTGCCAGGGGCAGGGGAGGGCTGAAGAGATAGGCAGGTGCCAGAACCACCCCCAGCCCCCCTGCCCGTTAAGGCATACAAAGAAGTTTTGATATTCTACAAGCAACGGTAAATCATCTTCATTAAACAAGAGTGATAATAGAAATATTGTGTTTAATAACAGTCATTGGCTGGTGAGGCAAGGACAGGAAATGGACTTTGAGCTTAGTAATGTGTGCCAGTTGAAATAGTGAGTGTGAAGCCCTGAAGCAAGAGATGGTGAATAGCTTGGTCCATGAAGTGGATGAAAGAAAGTGTCCAACTCTTCATGACCCCATGGACTGTAGCCAGGCTCCTCTGTCCATGGGATTTCCCAGGCAATAATACTGGAATGGGTTGCTGTGCCCTTCTGCAGGGGATCTTTCCAACCCAGGGATCAAACCCGGGTCTCTAGCATTTTGGGCAGATTCTTTACCATCTGAGCCACCAGATGGAATAGAGAGATACTGGCAACTAAAACAGGAGCTAGCAAAGCGTAGATCAGGAATTAGGAAAGGAAAGTATCAAGGATGATTTCTGTGTTTCTGGGTTGCTATAACTGATGAATACTAAGTAGCATAAAAGATAAGCAGCACTGAGGGGGAGTTCCCTGGTTCATTGGTTAGGACTTGGCACCGTGGCTGAGGATCAATCTCTGGTGGAAGAACAAAGAACACGAAAGTCACAGCGCAGCCGAAAGAAAAAAGCAACAATAGACAGTCAGACGCAGGGAGTAGAGGGTGATGAGTTCAGTTCGGGTTGAGTTGAGTGGAGACATGCAAATGATGGTCAATGATGTAAATACTGGTCTGGGGCTCAGAGGAGAAAGCCAGCGGTAGAGGTCTGAATCCTCTGTTTTGGGGATTATTAAAACAGGAAGTGCAGGTCATCCCTGGTTATTCATGGGGCATTGGTTCCAGAAGCCCCTGTGTGTACCAAAATCCATGGATGTTCAAGTCCCATTAGTTTGCCCTTCCTATCTGTGGATTCAAGGGCTGACTGTTCAGTTGCTCAGTTGTGTCTGACTCTTTTCGACCCCATAGACTGCAGCATGCCAGGCCTCCCTGTCCATCACCAACTCCCAGAGCCTACTCAAACTCATATTCATCGCGTTGGTGATGCCATCCAACCATCTCATTCTCTGTCATCCAACTTCTCCTGCCTTCAGTCTTTCCCAGCATCAGGGTCTTTTCCAGTGAGTCAGTTCTTCGCATCAGGTGGCCAAAGTATCGGAGTTTCAGCTTCAGCATCAGTCCTTCTAATATACATTCAGGACTGGTTTCCTTTAGGATTGGTTGATTGGCTCTCCTTGCAGTCCAAGGGACTCTCAAGAGTCTTCTCCAACACCACAGTTCAAAAGCATCAATTCTTCAGCTCTCAGCTTTCTTTATAGTCCAGCTCTCACATCCATACATGACTACTGGGAAAACCATAGCCTTGACTAGATGGACCTTTGTTGGCAAAGTAATGTCTCTGCTTTTTAATATGCTGTCTAAGTTGGTCATAGCCTTTCTTCCAAGGAGCAAGCACCTTCCAATTTCATGGCTGCTGTCGCCATCTGCAGTGACTTTGGAGCCCCAAAAGATAAAGTCTGTCACTGTTTCCATTGTTTCCCCATCTATTTGCCATGAAGTGATGGGACTGGATGCCATGATCTTAGTTTTCTGAATGTTGAGTTTTAAGCCAACTTTTTCACTCTCTCACTTTCAAGAGGCTCTTTAGTTCTTCTTCGCTTTCTGCCATAAGGGTGGTGTCATCTGCATATCTGAGGTTATTGATATTTCTCCCAGCAATCTTGATTCCAGTTTGTGGCTTCATCCAACCCAGCTGACTGTAGTTGTCTGTTAAGCATCTACTCAAGGGTCAAAAAGCAAAGGCCTTGGGGACACTCACTTGTGGGTTCTGGCCTCGGCCCAGTCACTGAGAATCCTTAGACAAGTTATTTAAATCTGTTATTTGAGCCTGTTTCCACATTTGTAAAATAGGAGAACACACACTGAGTTCCCAGAGTTGTAAAGAAAGATAAAATACCATATGAGCTGGCTCAGCTGTAAAGAATCTCCCTGCCAATGCAGGAGACAGGTTCCTTCCCTGGGTCGGGAAGATTCTCCTGGAGAAAGAAAAGGCAACCCATTCCAGTAGAACAGAGAAGCTTGGTGGGCTACAGTCCCTGGAGTGGCAAAGACTCAGCCACGACTGAGCAACTAAACAGCAACACAGTGAGTACAACGTAAAATACCGCAGGTGAACTATCTGGTACCAAACTACTGCTCCTCTCACCCATACTTATGCTGCATTTTGGATCTTTAAGGATAGTGTTAAGAGTAAGCCATAATGCCTACCGATGGTTGCTTCAGTTCAGTTCAGTTCAGTCGCTCAGTCGTGTCCGATTCTTTGCGACCCCATGAACCACAGCACACCAGGCCTCCCTGTCCATCACCAACTCCCGGAGTTCACTCAAACTCATGTCCATCGAGTTGGTGATGCCACCCAGCCATCTCATCCTCTGTCGTCCCCATCTCCTCCTACCCCGAATCCCTCCCAGCATCAGACTCTTTTCCAGTGAGTCAACTCGTTGCATGAGGTGGCCAGAGTATTGGAGTTTCAGCTTTAGCATAAGTCCTTCCAATGAACACCCAGGATTGATCTCCTTTAGAATGGACTGGTTGCTTGCAAGGGCCTAATTAGAACATTCTGTCCCTAAAATTCTTCCCCCCCCACCCCTCCCTTCCCCCACTGCAGGCTATTGGCAAAATTTCCAACAGCTAGACTTCACTTCCTGGCTTAAGGCTTTGAACCCTGTTAACAATCACACTGCATCAAAAGGTTTGGCCCTATCACAAGCCTTTTGGGCGTGGTCTGGGAATAGGTGGCTTGCCTTTTACTCCTTGGAAGGAAAGTTATGACCAACCTAGACAGCATATTAAAAAGCAGAGACATTACTTTACCAACAAAGGTCCGTCTAGTCAAGGCTATGGTTTTTCCAGTAGTCATGTATGGATGTTGGAGAAGGCAATGGCAAGCCACTCCAGTACTCTTGCCTAGAAAATCCCATGGATGGAGGAGCCTGGTAGTCTGCAGTCCGTGGGGTCGCTAAGGGTCGGACGCGACTGAGTGACTTCACTTTCACTTTTCACTTTCACACATTGGAGAGGGAAATGGCAACCCACTCCAGTGTTCTTGCCTGGAGAATCCCAGGGACGGGGGAGCCTGGTGGGCTTCCGTCTATGGGGTCACACAGAGTCGGACACGACTGAAGTGACTTAGCAGCAGCATGTATGGATGTGAGAGTTAGACTATAAAGAAAGCTGAGCACCGAAGAATTGATGCTTTTGAACTGTGGTGTTGGAGAAAACTCTTGAGAGACCCTTGGACTGCAAGGAGATCCAACCAGTCCATCCCAAAGGAGATCAGTCCTGGGTGTTCATTGGAAGGACTGATGTTGAAGCTGAAACTCCAATACTTTGGCCACCTGATGCGAAGAGGTGACTCATTTGAAAAGATCCTGATGCTGGGAAAGATTGAAGGCTGAGAAGAAAGGGAGGACAGAGGATGAGATGGCTGGATGGTATCACTGACTCGATGGACATGAGTTTGAGTAGGCTCTGGGAGTTGGTGATGGACTGGGAGGCCTGGCGTGCTGCAGTCCGTGGGGTCGCAAAGAGTCGGACACGAGTGAGTGAACAGAACTGGGGACAGGTCTGGTTTCGGCAGTTAAGAAAATTGGTGAGCACGTACCTGAGTTGAGAAAATGTCCGGCTCTGCTGCCTAGGGACTTCGCGGGGCAGCGGGCCTGGAGGGGAAGGCCTCCTTCCGCCCCGCCCCTCGCCGCGCAGCCCCGCCCCCTCGCCGCGCAGCCCCGCCCCCTCGCCGCGCAGCCCCGCCTTCCCGCTCCCTGCTCGCGGGACGATCCCAGCCCAGGTGTGGGCAGTTTACGCTGGGAGCAGGAACCATGCACGCGGGCGGGGAGCTGGGTGCCGCGGCGGGCGGCTCGCTGCTGCTGTGCGCCTCGCTGCTGGCAGTGGGCTGCGCGCTGGGCCTGCGCCTGGGCCAGGGGCGGGGAGCGGTGGACCGCGGGTTGCTCGCCTGGCTCTGCTTCAACGCCCTGGTGCATTTCGCGCTGGTAAGTGTCCTCGCCGATAAGTCCTCGCTTGGGCCCCGAAAACGCGGGCGGACGCCGCCTCTCTTGAGACCCTTTCCTCTAGTTTCCAGGAAAGGACGCGGACGCCAGGGACGCCTTGGCCGCCCCGGGCCCTGTGGCGGGAGACCCGGGATTCACCTGGAGGCCGTGGTGCCCGTGGCCTTTGGCCAGATACTGCACCTCTCCGAGGTCCCAAGGCCGTAGTGCAGCTTCCCTAGGGGTGCCAGTTTCTCTACCAAATTAAAACTAAACCAGGAAGAGCCGAACATTGTTATCCCTCTGCGGTGCTGTTAGTTGGACTGTATGCTTCCGAAAGGCCTTGGCTTGCTTGACTTCGTAACCTGCACATAGATGTTTAAGATAATTGGGAGTTTTTGAATGACCCAAAGGCAGCAGGGAGGGGTGATGAGATACGCTGGGGCCTGAACCAAAACCCCAAACCCACTCCCAAATAGTAATCACCATTTATTGGGTAACTACTGACTGAACTGATTGAATGACTGACTATATGCAGGCCCAGTACTGTGTTTAAAATTTCTGACCTGCGAACACCCCATAAGTCACTTACTATTGTTCCCATTTTACAAAGAAACAAGCCTTGCAAAGTTAGATGACGTCACAGTGCCACACAGCTGGTGTGATTTTCGAAATAACTTAATTAGTCTGACTCCAAAACTTCCACTTTATTTCATGCCAGGCTTTAGGAAACCTGTCCTTAAAACTTCACTCACTTTTTGTATGGCCAGGACGGTTGTTTTTAAGGGATTCTATTGAAAATGCCCCACTTCCTGTGCACGTTCTTCTTAAAGCCTTTTGTTAAACCAGGCAAAATATCTTTTTCCTTTTTTTGCCAATTTGACCTTGGTTAAATCTAGGCAAACCCAAAGCTAATGTGAAGCCAGGGTCTCTACAATCGATTCTACTCTATATCCGCTGGTTTCAATCAACGGAGGACAGAAAATACAAGAAAAAAAAATTCCAGAAATTTCCAAGATGAATTTGCCCTCCTCTGCAACTCCCCCTCCTCTCGCACAACTAGTTACATGGTATTCTGATGCTGGGAAAGGCTGGGGGCGGGAGGAGAAGGGGACGACAGAGAATGAGATGGCTGGATGGCATCACCGACTCTATGGACATGAGTTTGAGTGAACTCCGGGAGTTGGTGATGGACAGGGAGACCTGGTGTGCTGTGATTCATGGGGTCGCAGAGAGTCGGACACGACTGAGCGACTGAACTGAACTGAACTGATGTAGCATTTGCATAGTGTTGGGTATTAAAGGTGAGCTGCTGCTGCTAAGTCACTTCAGTCGTTTCCGACTCTGTGCGACCGGACAGACGGCAGCCCACCAGGCTCCCCTGTCCCTGGGATTCTCCAGGCAAGAACACTGGAGTGGGTTGCCATCTCCTTCAATGTGTGAAAGTGAAGTCGCTCAGTCGTGTCCGACCCTTAGCGCCCCCATGGACTGCAGCCTACCAGGCTCCTCCATCCATGGGATTTTCCAGGCAAGAGTACTGGAGTGGCTTGCCATTGCCTTCTCCAAAAGGTGAGCTAGAGACGATTTAAAGCCTAGGGGATGCTGTCCAGTTATATGCAGATACTACACCGTTTTTACATAAGTGACTGGAGCATGTGGGTTTTGGTGTGCCTGGGAAGCAGTCCCTCTCTGAGGGAGGACCATAGTATTGAGAAAGAAAGCAGAGTCTTGGAGAATCACCTTGGGCTGCAAATGTTTATCAGTTGGGTATGTGCACATATCAGATACTGCTGGAATGGAATGACAAAATCCCTTCTTTCCTAATAGTCAACTTGTGGAGGTTGTAGACGGTAACTATTTCCCTCAACTCCTTTATTTATAGAATTTATTTATTTTTTTTGCTGTGCGGGGTCTTGGTTGCAGCACACATTGATCTCCATTGCAGCATGCAGGATTTTTAGTTGCGGCATGTGGGATCTAGTTTCCTGACCAGGAATCAAACCGTGGCCTCCCTGCATTGGACCACCAGGGGAGTCCCTAAAGAATATTTAAGCCGTCGCTGAACACAAGGTGTCCAAGGAACAGAGGCAGTAAAATAGGTTACAAGGCCCACTTAAAGTGTATTATATTTTAGACACACAGAAAGGGTATAAAAACACTAAAACATACACCCACATGTTCACCACCTGTTTTAAAATTAAAGTCTGCTTTTCAAGGGCCGACTGCCAGGAAGCCCTGGATACATCTCCACTTGTGGCTCTTTGAGGTGCAGCCCATGTATGCCCCACTCTCCTCCTCTATTCTGAAGGAAATTCTTCCCCCACCACCGCCCATGGGCCCATCTTGTGCTGTTTACCTGTCTCAGCTGTGAAACGTCCCACTGTTTTGAATGCACCATACCATACACACCTGAAGTGAAAGTGTTAGTCGCTTGGTCGCATCTGACTCTTTGTGACCCCATGGTCTATAGCCTGCCAAGCTCCTCTGTTCTTAGAATTCTCCAGACAAGAATACTGGAGTGGGTTGCCTTTCCCTTCTACAACGGGTCTTCCCAACCCAGAGATCAAACCCGTGTCTCCTGTATCTCCTAATTGTAGGCAGATTCTTTGCCATCTGAGCCACTGGGAACCTGAATACATACAATAGTCCCTTAATTCTAAAAGGTCCGTCTAGTCAAGGCTATGGTTTTTCCCGTGGTCATGTATAGATGTGAGAGTTGGACTGTGAAGAAAGCTGATCGCCAAAGAATTGATGCTTTTGAACTGTGGTGCTGGAGAAGACTCTTGAGAGTCCCTTGGACTGCAAGGAGATCCAACCAGTCCATTCTAAAGGAGATCAGTCCTGGGTGTTCATTGGGAGGATTGATGCTAAAGCTGAAACTCCAATACTTTGGCCACCTCATGCGACGAGTTGACTCACTGGAAAAGAGTCTGATGCTGGGAGGGATTGGGGGTGGGAGGAGACGGAGACGACAGAGGATGAGATGGCTGGATGGCATCACCGACTTGATGGACATGAGTTTGAGTAAACTCCGGGAGTTGGTGATGGACAGGGAGGCCTGGCGTGCTGTGATTCATGGGGTCGCAAAGAGTCAGACACAACTGAGCAACTGAACTGAATTCTAAAAGGCACTATTTTTTTTGGCATGTTACAACAATCAGTGGCATAACCACTGTGGGTTATTTTATTGATGTATTAAAATGTATATTAAATGTATATATACACACATATTTGAGCTTCTTTATGACTCAGTCAGTAAAGAATCTGCCTGCAGTGCAGGAGAGCCAGATTTGATCCCTGGGTCAAGAATATCCCCTGAAAAAGGAAATAGCAACCCACTCCAGTATTCTTGCTTGGGAAACCCCAAGGACAGAGGAGCCTGGTGGGCTGCAGGCCATGGTTTTGCAAGAGTCAGACACGATTTAGCCAGTAAACCACCACTAAAAAATATTTATTCATTTGTTTGACTGCACCAACTCTTAGTTGCAGCACCCAGAATCTTTTACTTGTGGCATTTGAACTGTTTGAGCAGCATGTGGGATCTAGTTCCCTGACCAGGGAATCCCTTGCATGGAGAGTGTGGAATCATAGCCACTGGATCACCAGGGAAGTCCTTGATATTTTGTGTCTCTGGATTAGGTTGTATCTTAACAGTTGATAATGAAATATGATAAATAAAAGCACGCCCATTAATATTGTCTGGTTGAGCTGACTCCTTACACACAGTGCTTCAACCAGCGTCTTGGTGCACATGTCCTAGAGACTGGTGAGAAGGGCTCTTAGGTGGTGAGGCCTCCAAGGCAAATGCACGTCCATATTATCTTTGAGATGATTGGCGGTTCGGAAATGTGGGCGGAGCTAAGATTTGAATAGAAAGACTGGAGGAGGTCTGAAACCCCAACTCACTTCTTCCCACTGGAACCTGAGCTGTCTCTCCTCACTCCTTTTGCCTTGACTTCTCAAATTGAGGAGATGTCTGGGTCTGTTGGCCACCATCAAATGCTGAGCTTCCCTGTTGCACAGAGATTTAACCAAGCATTGCCAGAGATGGTTCAGCTCCCTGGTGTCCAATCAGACACTGGTTACCTGGGGCTGCAGCTCTGACCTTCAGTTCATTGGTTATGGCTGGGATGGAGGACTGGTTGGTTATCTGTCTGATGGGAGCCATGGTGACAACCATGAAGAAATCAGTCGTTTGGCTCACCGTTGCTCAAAAGGTGCCATGGGTGTTTCCTGCCCTGGTGCTTCATGGGTTTTCCCTCATCTGTGACCTAAGTATAGCATTCTAGGCATGGTCGGGGGCTTCCCAGGTGGCACTAATGGTAAAGAATCTGTCTGCCAATGCAGGAGACACAGACCCAGGTTCAGTCCCTGTCTCAGGAAGATCCCCTGGAATAGGAAATGGCAACCTGCTCCGGTATTCTTTGCTGGAGAATCCCGTGAACAGAGGAGCCTGGTAGGCTACAGTCTGTGAGGTTGCAAAGAGCTGAAAACAACTGAGTGACTGAGCATAGGCAAGGCCAGAGCCTGGAGGCAGGATGTGTATGCCTGTTTGGGAAACATATGGAAATCCAAATTGATTAGACAGAAGATTTACATAGGGTGAGACCCTAGCGACATATGTCCAGCTGATATCTGCAGACCTGGGTGATTATCCTCTTGGTATCTATGGTGGATTGCTTCCATAACCCCCTGGGATACTCAAATCCACAAATTCTGAAGTCCCTTATATAAAGAAGGGGGACAGACTGGAAAGAGAACTTGAATTACAGGTAAGGCTTAGAGTTTTATTCTATGGAAGGAAGCCATGGAAGTGTTTCAGTCAAGGAAGTAAGGAGGGCAAAGCAGATCTTTCAAAAGATAGTTTGTTGGTGGTGTGTTAAGTCACAGTGTAAGGGGTCTGAGATCTTACCCTTCTTCAAGTGAGGTTAGCCTTGTTGATTGCCCAGGCTCCACAGGGCAAGGCAGTGAGGGCCAGGTGGTACCTTCACAGGCTGGGGGTACGTTACAGGAGAGGAACTACCCCCAAATTAGGTTCCCATCTTCTGTGGAGCTGCTGGTGACCTGCTCCTACTTCTCTCTGGAGGAAGACCTTGTCTTTACTCAGCAATGTAAACAGATCTTCTCTGAGGAAGAAGAGGTGAGGTCTTTATCTTCACTACCCTGAAACATCTCAGGAAGGAGAGGTCTCTAAGCCCTACTACTCTGGAATGTCTCCTGACATACATATTCTTTTTTTTTTAATAGATTATTATTTTTTTTACATGTTTTTCTTTTTAAAATAATTTTATTTTTGGCTGTGCTGGGTCTTTGTTGCTGTGCAGCCTTTTTCTCTAGTTGCAGTGTTAGCTGCTCAGTCATGTCCAACTCTGTGGACAGTCCGACCCCATGGACTATAGCCCACTAGGCTCCTCTGTCCATGGGATTCTCCAGGCAAGTATACTGGAGTCGGTTGCCGTTACCTTCTCCAGGGGATCTTCCCGACCCAAGGATCTTGGTTGTGGCACATGAACTGTAGTTGTGGCGTACAGGCACCAGAGCCTGTGGGCTTTAGTAGTTGCGTCCAGAGCCCGTGGGCTTTAGTAGCAGTTTAGTGCTTAGGCTCAGAAGTTGCGCCCCTGGGCTTACTTTCTCCACAGCATGTGGGATCTTAGTTCCCTGACCAGGGATCAAGCTCACATCCTCTGCACTGCAAGGCAGATTCTTAACCATGAGACCACCAGGAATATTCTTAAATTAGTGTGAATGCCTGTGCTTAGACACCCCACCAGACATTGCAAGAACAGGAGATCTTTATGGAAAATTGTCTCCTAACAGATGCAGGGTGGATTGGAAAGGATAGTTCAGGGGCAAGAAGATCAGCTAAAAGGGATTGCAGTATTTTAGGAATGAGAAGAAAGCTGAGCTCAGGTGTGATGGAAGTTAAAATGAGGAGGAAAGCGAAATACAAGAGACTTTGCTGGGAAGAATTTTATGAGTCAGAGTAACCACTTATACATCGGGAGTGGAGATGATCTTGGAGTTTAGAATTTGGCCGACTTGGATAATGTTGATAATGTTAACGAGGACAAGAAAGTCTGATTTTAGAACTGTGAATCTGGGACCCCAGGCTGTAAAATTGAGGGGAAATGGTTAGAAGGCACTGAAAATGTAAGACCCGTTGGAGAGACAGTCAGGGTGGAACAGAGAGTTGGAAGTTCCTCACTGGACTGGAGGAGACACTAGGAAGCCCTGGGGAGAGTGACTTTCGACTAAAACAGAACGGTGAAGAGCCTGGGGGATGACAGCAGAGTCTTTTGATATTGCTATTGAACAACCGGGAAGAGGAAGATCCAGGAAGGATCTTGGGGGCAAGGCCAAGAACAAGATACAGTGCTGGGTCCTGGGAGCCAAAGAAAGGAATTTCAGGATCACTGTGAAATGTGCAGCATTGTTACAGAAATAAAAAGTTCAAAAAGGTGAAGGCTGAGCCTTTTGGGACCAGCCGTCAGGAAGTGGATGTAGATGGCATTGCTTGAATGGAGGCACCAGCAGCCAGGGGCCAGGGCTTAGCAGGTGGGGCAGAGGGGAAGTGGACGCAGCATATGCCAGACTGGCAGGAGATTTGGTGGTGGGAGGAAGGGCAGTGCAGGGGTGTGCCGACTTGAAGAAAAATGGACAGACTTAAGAGCTGTGAGTGTAAGTTGTGTTTTTTTTTTTTTAATTTATTTAATATAGAGAGGTTTTTTTTTTTTTTTTGGCTGCACTGGGTCTTTGTTGCTGCGTGGGCTTTCTCTAGTTGCAGAGAGCAGGGGCTACTCTCTAGTTGGTGTGCACAGGCTTCTCTTACTGGGGAGCTTGGGCTCTAGGCATGTGGGCTTAGTTGCCCCACAACACATGGCATATTCCCCGGCCAGGGATCGAACCCATGTCCCCTGCATTGACAGATGAATTCTTAACCACAGGACCACCACGGTTGTCTGTGAGTCTTAAGTTTTAATTCAGGGACCTTACTGAGGACTGTGAGTGGCCCAGGAGACAGCCTCTCGGGAGCTCAGAAGAAACTGCTCCCAAAAGATAAGGGAAAAGAAAGAAGAAAGAAAGTTAGTCAGTCGTGTCCGACTCTTTGTGACCCACCAGGCTCCTCTCTCCATGGAATTCTCCAGGCAAGAATACTGAAATGGGTTGCCATGAAAGAGCTTATATATGGGTTTTGGCTAGGGAAGACATGCAGTCAAGCATACGTCCTCGATAAAAAAATCACTGCTGGTCACAAAAACAATATCAGTGCTTATCCAACCATATATGTGAAGATGCTTGAATGTGGGCTCATGAAAATTCCTCCTGAGTTGTGCATCCTACAATCTCTGGGGCCTGTTTTTCTGAAGCTCAGTGTGTCTCATGCTGCATTTCACCCCCAGTTCCTCTCGGGGAGCGCGGTCCATCAGCAACTGCAGTGGCTGTTGACTTCATCCTCATAGAGCTGGGTGCTGAGCAACACCCTTTATTCTTCCTTGTTCACGAAGAAAAGTTCAAAAGATACGGCAAGAGCCAGGGAGTTGGGGTTTAAGGTGGGAAGGCCTGAGCGCATGCGTGAGCAGGAGCCTGGTCCAGGGGAGGGTGGACGGCAGAGCTGTGTGCGGGCCCACGTGTTGTCTGGTGTTGGCCGGCCCCGTGAACTGAGGGGAATCGGATGTGCCTGACTCTACCCCTGGTCCTCTGCTCAGACCCCTAGACTAGCCATTCCCACCCTCTCGTGACTGCAGCACCACTCGGGCTTGTCCATCAGGATGCAGGACAGTTGTCACGGGACGTCTGGGCTCTGTAGTCTCTCCATTCATTCTGCCTTAACGCCCAAGCATCGTCTTTCTTCAAGAAATCCTGAGGCTGCTTACCTCCCTATTAATCGGTGTATTTTGGACATTACCCTTTTCCGTTTCACACTGCCATCTGTTCTTTGCCTTCACGGCAGTAACTTCAGCCTCTGATCTTGGGACTTTCTAAAACTGTCTTCCTCCCACTACTTTGTCATGAGGTCTGAAGCTGCCTTTTAACTCACTGTTGCTGTCTGCTGTTTTCCTTTCCGTTTTTGGCATCATTGTCTTCATCAGTTTTGCTCTGAGATAGATATCCCCTCTGGTAAATGAATTTATAGTCCTTGTGCTGTTTGGTAAGCCTGGTGAATCACAGTTGGTTTAGCTATGTATTAAGAGTAATGGTTCATGCTGGTTAGTTTTGTTGTCACCTTGACTGGGCCATGGGGTGCCCAGATATTTTGACAAACGTTTTTCTGGGTGTTTCTGTGAAGGTGTTTTGGATGAAGTTAATACTTACATTGGTAAAGCAGAATGCCCTCCCTAACACGAGTGGGCCTCATCCCGTCAGCTGAAGGCCTGTTGCTGTTCAGTCGCTCTGTCATTCTGACTCTGCGACCCCATGGACTGCAGCACGCCAGGCTTCCCTGTCCTTCACTGTCTCCCGGAGTTTGCTCATGTCCACTGATTCAGTGATGCCATCCAGCCATCTCATCCTCTGTCGTCCCCTTCTCCTCCTGCCCTCAATCTTTCCCAGCATCAGGGTCTTTTCAAATGAGTCAGCTCTTTACATCAGGTGACCAAAGTATTGGAACTTCAGCTTCAGCATCAGTCCTTCCAATGAATATTCAGGATTGATTTCCTTTAGGATTGACTAGTTTGATCTCCTTGGTGTCCTGACTGGAACAAAAACCTGGTCTTCCCTCAAGTCAGGAAGAAAGCCTCCTACCTGATTGCCTTCACGCTGAGACATTGGCTTTTTACTGCCTTTTGACTCAAACTGAAACAAGGACTTTTCCTGAATCTCAAGCCTGCTGGCCTTTGGACTAGATCTGTACCATTGGCTCCGTCTGTTCTCAGGCCTCTGCTTGGATTAGAGCTCCATTGGCTTTTTTGGGTCTCCAGCTTGCTGACTCAACCTCAGGTCGTGGGACTTGTCAGCCTTCATAATTGCTTAAGCCAGTTCCTTATGATAAATCTAGGTTCATAGATATATAGACATATATACACATAAATTTAGGTACAGATCTAATCTCCTGGTGATTCTGTTTATGGTGTCAAATTAAAGCCTAAAGAATAGCGCCCAGAATGAACCACTATCCATTATTTAGGGTGGTAGACAGTCCTCGTACTTCTACAGACCAGGATTCAGTCTGTTTTCTAACATGATGAAGAATGTTCCTTAGAAATTGGGATGGCTGTCCATGTAGCCACATCTCAGAATGACATATTATTCCTCATTTCCACAAAATTTGAGTGCCTACTGGGGTACCTGTGTCTAGACACAAAATAAATGACCCTTGTCCTCTCAGAGTTTATGGATTAGCAGATTTTTTTCTTATTATTTCATGTGGAAAACAATATTTATTAGTATCAGTTTAGTTCAGTCGCACAGTCGTGTCCGACTCTTTGCGACCCCATGAATCATAGCACGCCAGGCCTCCCTGTCCATCACCAACTTCTGGAGTTCACTCAAACTCATGTCCATCAAGTCAGTGATGCCATCCAGCCATCTCATTCTCTGTCGTCCCCACCTCCTCCCACCCCCAATCCTTCCCAGCATCAGAGTCTTTTCCAATGAGTCAACTCGTCGCATGAGGTGGCCAATTTATTAGTATAAGTATTAATAATATTTATTAATGACACTCAATATGAGAAATTTCCCATATGAGAGATTTCCTTTGTAGATAAGGGCTAGGAGAAGCTTAGTTTCTTTTTAAAAAATCAGTCTATTTCTCTCTGATGGCAAGAACAAAATAAATGTTTCTCCTTTTCACTTTGGCTGCTTGGATGCTCAGAACCATACTTAAGCTCTATCATAACAAAAGATAGTCTACATATAGATGTTTCTATTGTCCCCGATCCAAATTCTTATGTGTATTTTACCATTTAGTGGAATGTTTTTGTTGTAATTAACCTAAAATCTTTTGTAAAAGGAGAAAGCCTGTAAATCCTTCAAAAAATTTTAATGCAACTAATTTCCTTTGAAATAAAAATATTCCAGGGAAATTTTTCTTTTTTTATAACACTATAACACTTTTTTCTTTTATAACACTAAACACAATTTGTAACTGTTTTGTCTTCCTCTGTCTCCAGAACATGGCCTGGTGCCTGGTGTGTAGGAGCTGTTCTGGGATATTTGTTAATAATGAATGGAAGACTGATTCTATTCATTTAATTTTTAGCAGCATCTACTGTTTACATTTTTAACCTCTTATTGCTCAGATATCTAAAATGTCAGTTCTTGGACTTCCTTTGTGGTCCACACTCCTGGTGCAGGGGTCATGGGTTCAATCCCTGGTCAGGGAACTAAGATCCCATATGCCACTTGGCCAAAAAAAAAAAAAGTGGTTAAAACGCCAGTTCTTTTTCTATGTCAGACAGTCTTTTAAAACAAAATTTGTTTAATTATTTATTTCCACAATAATTGTAAAAAAAAAACAAAACATATATCTAAAAGGAAGAAAGTGAAGTCGCTCAGTCATGTCCGACTCTTTGCAATTACATGGACTGTAGCCTACCAGGCTCCTCCATCCATGGGGTTTCCCAGGCAAGAATACTGGAGTGGATTGCCATTTCCTTCTCTAGGGGATCTTTCCAACCCAGGGATCGAACCTGGGTCTCCCTCATTACAGGCATATGCTTTACCGTCTGAGCCACCAGGGAAGCATGGCAACCCACTCCAGTACTCTTGCCTAGAAAATCCCACGGACTGAGGAGCCTGGTAGGCTACAGTCCATGGGGTCGCAAAGAGTCGGAAACAACTGAGTGACACTTCACTTCAAAAAGGAAGAAAAGTTAAAATTACTTACAGATAATTATTGTTAGTATTCTTAAAAATAGTCTTCCAGAATTTAAATGAATATATATATCCATATAAATATTTTTCAGGATCCTTTTTACAAAAATGTGATCATATTATTCATTCTTTGTTGCTTTTTTCATTTAGCTGTGTTCAGTGACTATCTGTTTGAGTCTCTTGAACTAGTAATACCTCATAAATTTAAATAACTGCTAGGATTCCATTATACTTCATGTATAATCTATTTCACCAATCCTAAATTGTTGGACTTACAGGCTTTTCCCAGTTGCTGGCAATTATATTGAATGTTCTCTGTACATTTTTATGCGGTTGTCTTAAGTGTTTACCCAGGATGAATCCTGAAAAGTATAGTTGCTTGCTGTAAGGGAAGCTCAGGGCTTCCCTGGTGGCTCAGTTGGTAAAGAATCTGCCTGCAATGCAGGAGACCTGAGTTTGATCCCTGGGTTGGGAAGATCCCCTGGAGAAGGAAATGGCAAGTGATTCCAGTATTCTTGCCTGGGAAACACCATGGACAGAGGAGCCTGGCGGGCTACAGTCCATGGGGTCACAAGAGTCAAATATGACTTTGCGACTAAACCAAGGGAAGCCAGTGTTTGAAGATCCCAGAAACGTGATCCCCATTTGTAGTCCCATCAGCTACTTTCTCCCAGTCGTCCAGTAGAAGATAGCAGGATTGTATCTGGTACCTCTGGCTTTATCTGACCTTTGACAGCTGGCCCTGCTTCTGCCACCATGATGGCAACCAACTCCAGCTTCACTGGGTCCCATCCAGGCAGCTTCTGCTCCCAGCCCCTGCCCCAGGCCCCTCACATGCCACTCAGGTGTGAGGTCCTGGGGTCCCACTCAGCTCCCACACCCCTGCCCACGGGATGAACCTTTGACAATGGTTTTTGGGAACCACAGGATAAATTCTTCCCTCCTCACCCAAGAGGAACTCCCCAAAGAAGCAATAGTTCATACAGTCTCTGGACAAGTGTAAGATTGAGACATCAGTTAGCTTGTTACTAAGCAGCTTTACTAAGTTGCTAAAGGCACTAATGTAGCCTTGTACCTGATTCATGCCTCTCCTTGGTCCCATTTCCCATTTCTCCGCCTCTGCCTCCTTGGGACAGCGATCCCCGTAGAAATAGTAGAACACAGTATAATACCTCCTCACTTAAAGTGAGGTCATGAGTGTGGACCTTCTCCCAATAATGACTGGTGCCTTACAAAGGAGGAATTTGGACACGGAGAGAATGCCATGTGAACTCGAAGGAATCGATCAGAGTAAGGCTCCTTCACGCCAAGGAGCACCAAAGAGCACCATCAAACCCCTGGAAGGTTTAGGGGAGCGGGGCACAAGACAGATTCCCCATGCACCCCTGGGAAGAAACCAGCCCTGCTTACAGGTTGATCCTGCACATCCAGCCTCCAGAACTGTGACACAGTTAAGTGTTTGCGGTTTTAAGTCACCCGATCTGTGGTACTTTTCTGTGGCAGCCCAATCGAACAACGACACCGTGCTTCCTGGTAACTTAACTTGATGCAGAGTGTCGATTTGTTCTGGGCCTCCCCTGACCTCTCCTACATTTTAATTGTCAGAATCAGATTGGATTCACGCCCTCTTTCTGAATTGGTGCTCTCGGAGAATAAGAACGTGGTCCTGGGGCCAGCTCAGGTCTGTTCAGATTGTGATGTTTTGCAAGGGCTGCTTCGTAGGCCAGCCACCAGCCCGTGCGCTGCCTGCCTCCTTGTCCCTCCCGATCCTCAGATCCGAGCACCCGCAGCCAAAGGAGCGGCTGTCACAGTGTAGACGTCCAGTCCGTGGAGGGCACAGTGTGCGTCATGCCCCACACATCCAGAGGAACGCCCAGGACTGCGTGTGGAAAGTGAGAAACTGCCGTAGTCTAGGAGGGGCGTTTAGGAGCCAAGTAGCCCAGTCTCCCCCTTGAAATAGGACTTTTCTCACAGTCCAGACAGACATCCTCGGGTCAGCCACCTGGGCTTGGAAATGTTCAGTGGGTGCCATCTTTCCCAAATAGAATAGCTCTAGTTACAGGAAGAAGTGGCCTTACGTTGAGCTGAGACTCCCCATTTTGATCTCTCTGGGTTCGGCTTGTGCCGTCTTCTGTAGCCCAAGGGAGGCCGAGTCCTGTGTGCGCTCCGCCGTTTCTCGTGGCCTGGTTTCCTGGCTCTTTTCCGTCCTGTCCCTCACCCTCACACACACCACAGGCTGCCTTCCAAGCCTGGAAGGCAGCGCTGTTCCAGAGGAGCTCTGACTCAAGCCTGGGGTGGAGTGGGAAGGCGGGGGAGCATGGGCTTTGGGGTCCGACAGGTGTGCTGGTGCGGCCGGCTCTGTCTTTTCCCACCTGTGAAATCCTGGGCATCGCCCATTTTCCCGCTGGAAATCCTTTCTGTCATGCAGAGAGGAAGGAAGAAATATACGTGCATTATGAAATATCGTGGTGGTTTCGTGACTCAGTTGTGTCCAACCCTTTGTGATTCCATGGACTGGAGCCCGCCAGGCTCCTCTGTCCATGGGATTTCCCAGGCAAGAATACTGGAGCAGGTTGCCATTCCCTTTTCCAGGGGATCTTCCCAACCCAGGGATCAAACCCAGGTCTCCTGCATTGCAGGCAGATTCTTTACTGACTGAGCCACCAGGGTATGTGCGTTAAATATGTGTGAGAAATACAGGCTGAGGAGGCTTTGCAGAGCACATACAGAAAAACCAAAATTCTCACTGCAGTGATTTCCCCCTTTACTGCTGCTGCCAAGTCACTCAGTCGTGTCTGACTCTCTGCGACTCCATGGACTGTAGCCTGCCAGGCTCCTCTGTCCATGGGATTTCCCAGCCAAGAATACTAGAGTGGGTTGTCATACCCTCCTCCAGGGGATCTTGCCAACCCAGGGATCAAACCTGAGTCTCCTGCAGCTCCTGTATCAAAGGCAGATTCTTTACTGCTGAGCACCAGGGAAATTATTTGTTTACTCGTACTTGTATTTTGCATTAAACTCCTTTGGCAGCGAAGAGAAATAAAAAGCAAAATAATATGTTTTGTTTTTCTAAGGGAGGGAGAAAGGAAACTTTCTTTCTGGGTTTCCTTATTGTGTTAGTCTCTTTAGGCTGCTGTAACAAAATGCCACACACTGGGTGGCTTACAAACAACAGAAATTTCTTTCTCACAGTTTTGGAGCCTGGAAGTCCGAGATCAGGACCCAGATTTGAGATGTCTACCCCAAATTTGTAGACGTAAAGTATGGAACTAATATTTTCTTCAAATGGTTGTTGAAAGGATTAAATAAACTTTGTAATTTAGGGCAGGTCTTCTCAAACTTGACTGTGCCCAGGAATCCCCGTAAGTCTGGGCTAGGGTCTGACAGTGCACACAAGCTCCCAGCTGGTGCCCGAGCTGGTGCCCATGAATAGCAAGGATGTAGGTCACTGCGCCCGGAGCTTCGCGGAGTCCAGTCAATGTCCACTCTTCTTCTGTCTCTTGTGTGACCCCTCCTCACCATCCTTCTTACTTGGGTTAAGTTTTAATTTTCATCCTGTCCCTAAGTAATAATGTGATAATACACATGTCCAATAAACATGAGCCTGGGAAGGTTTCAAATCTAAGAAGTAACTGCCTCAGCAAAGGAGGGTATATTCTTTAAAGGGGAGAAGTGGTTTTTAAGTCCTAAAGGAAACACTAAGCCGTGTTGTAGGAACAGTAGAACTTGTGTGGCTGTGTGATTCCCGGACTTGTGTAAGGGCCAGCATGGTCCATTGTTAATATCGGCAACGGCCCACCTGCTAGGACCGAATGGAATGGTGCCATCGAATGGAGGTCGTCGGCTCATTAAGCGGATGACAGCTGGGCAGCATATATTCATGAAGTCAGTAAAGCCTTGTCTTTGAGGGGCTGTAGGAGACTGAAGCAGCTGATCCGTCCAGAAACAGTGACGTGTGCTGTTGCCATGACATGGAAAAATCAAGTCCGATTAGGCTGAGGTTTTATGAGTCAGATCAGTAAATGCTAATACATTTTGACAGGATTTATTTATTGATTCTATTCTTACTCCACTTTATTCTCCCACTCTTAACGCATTGCAGTTTTTCTGGCTCTTCATTCAAACATGTTTTTTTTTTAAACTTCGCAAATATATTTAACTATAAATTCAGCCTTTACAAACACAAATTACAAAGAAGAAAATGTATGTTCTCTTTTATTTCTATAAAGCCTGTAAAGACTTATAAATTTTTTTCTTTAAGGGTGAAATGAGTAAATTCAGCGTTCTTTACAAATTGGTCATTGAGTTATAAATAGAAGAAACTTGCCCAGCTCAAGCTTGTTTTTAAATCTGAGCTTTGACTTGTAGCTGTCTCAAAGTCTATAAAATGCATTGTTAGAACTACATGTCTGGAACACATTAAGTGAAAAATGAGATGAGACCAGCGTTTTTTGTTTTTTTTTTTCTTCACTTCAAGGCATGTGAGATCTTAGTTCCCTGACCAGGAATTGAACATTGGAAATACAGAGTATTAAACCACTGAACCGCCAGGGAAGTCTTGCCTTTGTCTCTAAATTTATTTGCCATGATTCATTTTAGCTTTTAAGTTGATTTTGTTAGCAGTTCAATTAGACAGTATAGTCCAGTCACATTTTAGAGCATTTAATATGAATTAAATGGTTTTTAAACCAAAATTCCTGATGCATTGAACTTAAAATCTTTTAAGTTAATAAACATTGTAGAATTGTCCTCATCACCCTCTAGGTTGATAGTAGGAAAACTAACAGCAGGGAGAAAGTATTTTAAATATTTATAGCTATATAATAACATATACATGAAAAATTTCCTGAAGGCTACTGTGGAAGTCAAGCAGTGATATCTCTGGGGGGTGAGATTGGGGATCAGAAGAGAAAGAGACTTTTACCTTTTTGTAAATTTTTTTTAACTTACAGCATGCATCACTTCGGTAATTTTTAATAGTTAAAATGGTAATGGTACACCACCAGAAAGGATGTCAGAAGAGTAAAGGAAAGGGTGATGGGAAGTCAGCACGCCGTGGGGGTTGGGAGCACCGATTGTGGCAAGGACAGGTGAGTTGAACCGGAAAAAAGCCCTTATCAGGGTGAGCCCCAGCAGGAAAGACCCGGCCTGCCAGCACAGGAGATGCAGGAGAAGCGGGTTTGATCCCAGTGTCGGGAAGATCCCCTGGAGGAAGGCATGGCAATCCATGGCAGTATTCTTGCCTGGGAAATCCCACAGAGAAGCCTGGTGGGCTACAGTGCATGGAGTCACAAAGAGTCAGACGTGACTGAAACGAACTTAGCATGCACACAGAGGGTGAGTGGGAGCCCACTCAGTGCGGCCTCTCTGCAAACTTGACAACACGGAGAGTTCCCTCAGCGTGTCACCCGGAGCCAGGAGGACACAGGGGCTAGCATGTCAAAGGGCACAGGTAGTTTAAAAAGGGACTCCTAACACCAAGACCGTTTCCCTTTCTTTTTGCGGTCATGGCCATTGGCTCTCCTTGCTTTTAATCCTTGTTTCGTGTTTGTGTGTGTGTCCGTGTCCCTGTGTGTGTCCGTGTGTGTGTGTGTGTAGGACACGTTGGGGCTGGTGAGAAGTGTGAGGGCAGAGGACCTCTGGGACCACGGGGTCCTGAGATGTGAATCCAGAAACGCAAGGGACAGCAGTTCACTTTTGACAAAGTGCTGTATGTTGTTCAATCAGTCGTGTCCAGCTCTTTGCAGCCCCAAGGACTGCAGCACGCCAGGCTTCCCTGGCCTTCGCCATCTCCAGGACTTTGCTCAGATTCACATCCAGTGAGTCAGTGACACTGTCTAACCGTGAACAGTATGAAAAGGTGCTATATATATATATATATATTTTAAGTATTTATTTATTTTATGTATTTGACTGCACCAGGTATTAGTTGTGGCACGTGAGATCTAATTCCCTGACCAGGGACCAGGGATCAAATCTGGGCCCCCTGAGTTGGGAGTGGGCAGAGTCCTAGCCCCTGGACCACCAGGCAAGTCCCATGTATCTTTCTTTAAATTAAGCTTTGCTGTGAAAAATTTTAAACATGCACAGATGCAGAGAGACTAGTGTGCCGAGCAGGTTCAGTGTTTTCAGATTTTGCTGCACTTGCTTCATTTGTCACTTTTTTCTTTTTCTCCCTCCCTTCCCCCCCACCCCTTCCTTTTTCTTTCATTATTGCTGAAGTATTTCAAGGGAACCCAGACCTCCTGTCATGTTGCCCCTACATCATGAGTGAGTTTCTCTCTAAAGATTCAGGCTGTGCTTCTTAGGGGACAGGTGTCTGCCTCTCAGACAGTGGTAGGAGTTATTGCACTCACTCCGAAATTCTTGATGACAGCCTCAAGCCCAGTCAGTCAGTCGGGGAGTCTGCCCTGGTGGCTGCCATGAGCCTGGCCTTCCCGTGACTGATGACCAGTGGCAGGTGTGGGACGCACAGCCCACTCCTACTTGGAAGGCTGGGACTTACACAGCGCTGACCCCACAACCCTGCATGGGGCCCCTTCCTCCACGCCTGGCCCCGCACTGAGGCGCTTCGCCTGGGCCACTGCTCAGTGAGGTCGGTGGACCCAGCGCCGCACTCGGGGCTTCCAGTCAGCGGGCGACACTCTGCGGAAAGGTGGAGATATGACCTGACTCTGCTCGTCACTGTGTCATTCAGTTCTTCGTTCATCGGACGTCTGTTGAGAGCTTCACTCTGTTGCTTTATATCGATGAGGGAGTTGAAACTCAGAGAGGTCAAGGTAGCAGGGAATATGAGAAATAAAATCCGATGTATTTTTTTTTTTGCTCAAGCTCACCCAGATCTCCAGCCTGCAGCACAGGGCGCTTACCCCTCCACCTGTTCAGGCCCTCCTTCCCAGTTAAGCAACACCCTACTGATGGCCTTTACTGCTTACCAAGCACCTTTCATCTGGTCCTTAAAATCTCCACATAGCTGTTGAGCTCAAACATGAATTTTAGTTCTGGCTGGCTAGTTCTTCACCATATAGTATGATTAAAGACTTTTGGAGCTGATAACCTCCCAAGTTTATTCTGCAAGTTAGTATAAATTTCGTCTTCCAGAGCCTGGACATAATTTTAACAGGGAAGGAAAAGCGCTTTATAGTTCATTTGATATAAAATATGAATTCATGGATGGGAGTAAGTCTGTTTCCATTCTCTAAAATTCTACAGGTAATTTTGGCTCTTGGCAAATAGTAACTAATGTTTCCAGTGACTTTGATCTTGATCTTAGATCCAGGTCCCCATCCTGCATTTACCCACAGAATTGCTCCTGAGGAAAGAACCAGACAGGATGTCAGGGTCCGGGTTTGCCAATGGCTCCAGTTGAAGAGGTTGCTCGTGGAAGTCATGAGATCAACAGCCTAATTTTGGGAAGTCCTTTATCTCACAGATAGGTGGACTGAGCCCCACAGAGGGTCATATTCAGCTCAGCCTCATTATTCATACTGGCCAGACCAGGAGATGTATTTTTGTCTAGAAAGTTCCCCATCCATGCCAGGGAAGTGATGTGGACTTCCTATGGGTCTGCTAAAAAAAAAAAAAAATCAGCTGGTGAGAATAAGGAGCTACAAAGTAGATAGGGAGTACTTGTTTAGAAACATTGTTTATCTCATTTGTAATTTTTAAAAATCTGCTTTAAGGAATAGGATTTTCATGTATGCTCTGAAATAAACCATACTTTAGGTACTTACAGAATGTTAAGAAAAGGGAAAATAGGGCTTCCCTGGTGGCTCAGTGGTAAAGAGTCCACCTGCCAATGCAGGGACACCGGTTCCATCCCTGATCCAAGAAGATTCCACTTTGCCGTGGAACAACTAACCCTGTGTGTCATAGGTGCTGAGTCCACTCTCTGCAGCTACTGAGGCCCGTATGCCTAGAGCGTGTGCTCCTCAACAAGAGAAACCACTGCAGTGAGAAGCCCTCGAGCCTCAAGAAAGAGTAGCCCCCGCTCGCTGGCAACTGGAGAAAGCCCAAGCACAGCAATGATGACCCTGCACAGCCATAAATAAATACATAAATCTTTAAAAAAAAGAAAAGAGAAACCAGCTTCAAGCCTCTGTTCAGCAAAGACTGGAATGGACAAGAAGCTGTAAGATTATGTTAATGAGATGGGGAGAAAGTAGGGTTTCTTCTCTCAATTAGAGAAAAAGAAAGGCAATTACAAACTGTGGCATAAACCAAAATATCTTATAAGAAAGTCCTGGCCCAAAGTCGAAGGAAACTAAAATGTAGCATGATTTTGAGAGATGTGTGAATGTAAGAAAGAATATTCCATTTGTCATATTCTTCTTAAGTGGCAGAAATACTGATTTGTAGAGTAAGAAGTTGTGGCCTGTTGCAGTGAACACTGTTTATATAATCACCATATTGTCAATAGAGCATTGACTGACTTTTCAGCTTTGAGAATCTACTTATGGATAAAATGGGGAGGACAAATACATTTACAGAACAAGAATGTGATCAATCTCAGCAGCATACAAAGTGGACAGAGGCTGAGAGAAGTGGGGAGGAGCGGGAGGGAGCTTGCTGGGGGTTCTCATACTTGCCTGATATCACAGAAGTCCATATACTGCACAGCACTGATGAAGGACAAATTCGGGATAACCGAAGAATTAAAGAGAAGTCACGTAACTGTTAAAGGAGTTCAGAACACGCCACGCCAAATTGTGCCACTTTGGCACGTTGATGATTCTGAACAGAAGCAGCTGAGGAGCAGTAGGTGCAGAGGGCTCTCTGCTCTTCCTGCTTTCTGTCTCAAACCAGGTCTTTGAATTTCCCCTGAGAAAGGTGCCCGCCCTTTACCAGGAGGAAAAGAACGTTCATTTCACTGGGGACTGGGAGTCAGTGCTGATGTGGTCCTGTGCAAATAGCCCGACTAAAATAACCCTTGTCTTCCATTAGTTTCTCCCTGTGTACTTCCTGGGGACAGTAGTCCTCAGCCCGAGCCCCCTGGTCTCTTCATGTCCCTGCAGTTACTGGTCTTTAGGTAAAAAGGCATATGAGTTTTGGGGGCTGACAGCTTTTTCAGGTCATTTTCCTTTTGAAGAGTCCCATGTACATGCCAACATAGGAAATCAAATGTGTCTGCTTTTCTTTTTAATCCATTTATGTCAATTAATTCTTAAACCAGCTTACAGAACCTAAGAGGGGAGGAAGAAGTTTTTCCTCCCTTACATTATCAAAAATTGGATGGAGGGAAGGGAAGGGGAAACAGTATAATTTATAACATAATTTTTCAGGATAGGCAGTTAATAGTGGGCCTTCCCCAGTAGCTCAACTAGTAAAGAAACCACCTGCAATGCAGGAGACACCGGTTAGGTTCCTGGGTGGGGAAGATCCCCTGGAGAAGGGGTAGGCTACCCACTCCAGTAGTCTTGGGTTCTGTTGCGGCTCAGACGGTAAAGACTCCACCTGAGTGTGGGAGACTGGGTTTGATCCCTGGGCTGGGAAGATCACCTGGAGGAGGGCATAGCCACCCACTCCAGTATTCTTGCCTGGAGAATCCCTGTGGACAGAGGAGCCTGATGGGCTACAGTCCATGGGTTCGCAACGAGTCAGACATGACTGATCGACTAAGCACAAAGAAATAGTAATAGAATTAGTAATATAAGTGTAAAGATAGTTGCCAGAACTACAGTTAGAAGTGGTTAAAACTGGTAGCCTCTGGGGAGTTGTACTAGAAGTGAGCTTAGGGTTTAGGCAGAGACACTGTTCTGATGTCATAAGTGATTGTTTTGGTAAAGAGAAACAAAAAGTTGTATTGACCAGCAACAAAATTTTTTTAAAGGAACAACATAATCAGATATCTTAGAGAATCCTAGTTAATCCAGTTTTTGAAATTTTAGGCAAAGGAACATTTCTCTGATGAGGAAATGCTAAATTGCAGAGATTTCCTTACCCAAAAATTTAAATACAGCCTGTAAGCATTTTTAATTTTCCTAAATTTTCCCTCATGCCGGAGGAAAGAACTAGTTCCTGCTCTGATAGTGATACTTACAATGTGCCAGATTTGTTAAGAGAGATCTTGGGGTTTTTTTGAGGTGAGACACAATGAAGTACTCTGAAGTACTTCTGGATTCATCCAGAATTTAGCTTATTTACTATAACATTTAGACTCTTGGACAAAATTTTCAGCTTATTTTTTTTTCCCCATCAGAACACACCTCTGATTTTAGAATGCCAGTCACTGAAAACTAGCATTTACTATATAAACATTCACTTTGGATGGATCTATTTCCAAGGTCGGCCTTCACCTGCCCCTGCCCATACACACTGGGATTGTGCGGTGTGGAGCTGAGGGTGCTGGCCGGGATGTGTGCTCCTGCAGGCTGGGCAGGGGGTGCTGCCTGCACAAAGGTGTATCTCCGGTGCCATCCTATGGGTGTGATGCTGAATTAGACCATGTTTTCCTTTTCTTCTCTCTAGGAAGGCCCTTATGTCTACTTGTCTATGGTGGGAAACATCACAGACTCAGATGCCTTGATCGCTTCATTGTGTGAGTAATGTAAAATGTTGGCACTTGCCACGTTTGAGGGGTCAGTTCCAAGTACGGCTGTCCCTTAAATGAGTACCTGTACTCCACGTTGTACGATTCTGTTTGCATGAAATGTCCAGAAGAGACAGATCTATGGAGACAGATGACAGATTAGTGGGTGCCTGGGGGTGCAGGAAGGGAGCGGGATTTGGCCAGAAATGGGGAGTGATTAACAATGGGTACAGGTTTCTTTTGGGAAGTGGAAACTAATGTAAAGTGAGGTTGTGGTGATTCAAATCTGGGAATGTACTAAAACTTGTTGAATTATACACTTTAAACAGATTTAAGAAAAAACAGACCTGGCACATGGATTATATCTCAATAAAGCTATATTCTAAAATGTTTGCAGTGAGTGCAGATTGAGGAGTCTGCAGTATTTAAACTGGGTGTTTTCCATACTTTCAACATTTATTTGTCATATATGTGTATATATTGTACGGGCTTCCCGGGTGGCTCAGATGGTAAAGAATCTGCCTGCAATGCGGGAGACCTGGGTTCGATCCCTGGGTTCAGTACTAGAAGGGCATGACAACCCACTCTAGTATTCTTGCCTGGAGCATTCCATGGACAGAGGAGCCTGGTGGGCTACAATTACATATATATATTCTTGTAGATAATTTCCAGAACTCTTCCTGCTTTACAGAGATACTAACTAGTTTTCCTTAGTGATCCAGTGGTCGAGAATCGACCTTTCAATGCAGGGGACACAGGTCCGATGCCTGGTTGGGGAACTAAGGTCCCGTATGCCTCAGAGCAATTAAGCCTGGGTGCTGCAACACAGACCCAGCACAGCCAAACAAAAGGACACATGTTGCTTGGGGTTCTTTTTAAAGTGCAGATTCTGATTCCAGAGGGTCTGGGGTAAGGCCTCCTAGTTATTGATCTGTGGACTGTCCTTTGATTCACCAGGATGTAGAACTTGTTAAAGATGGTGAGGAAGACATTATTCCACAGAGACCACAGCAGTGGAGGGGAGATTGGCTCAACCCTTAATACAGGGACGTGTGTTCATGTTCAGTCACTCAGTTATGTCTGACTCTGCAACCCCATGGAGTATAGCCTGCCAGGCTCCTCTGTCCATGGGATGCTCCAGGGCAGAATACTGAAGTGGGTTGCCATGCCCTCCTCTAGGGGATCTTCCCAACCCAGGGATCGAATTCACGTGTCTTACATCTCCTGCATTGGCAGGCAGGTTCTTTCCACTAGTTCCACCTGGGAAACCCCAAAATGGAATTCTCTGGGCAAGAATACTGGCGTGGGTTGCCATTTTCTTCTCCAGTGGATCTTCCCAACCCAGGCTTGGAACCTGGGTCTCCTGCATCGCAGGCGGATTCTTTACTATCTGAGCCGCCAGGGGAGCCCTAAATACAGGGACGTGTGTTCATGTTCAGTCACTCAGTTATGTCCGACTCTTTGCAACCTCATGGACTGTAGCCTGCCAGGCTCCTCTGTCCATGGGATGCTCCAGGGCATAATACTGAAGTGGGTTGCCATGCCCTTCTCCAGGGGATCTTCCCTTCCCATGGATCGAACCTGGGTCTCCTGCATCACAGGTGGATTCTTTACCACCTGAGCCACCAGGGAAGCAGAATATTATTCAGCCATAAAAAGAAGGAAATCCTGCAGTTTGTGATGACATAGATGGACTTTGAAGAACATTATGCCAAGTGATAGAAGCTAGACAGAAAAAATTGAAAACTACAATGTCTCATTTTTATGTGGAATTAAAAAAACCAAAACTCATTAGAGAAGGATCAGATTTGTGGTTACCAGAGGCAGGGGCTGGGTAGTGGAGGAATTAGATGAAGATGTTCAAAAGGTACAGACTTCTAATTATACAATAAATTCTTACTAGGGATGTAATGTATGACACAGTCAATACAATTAACACTGCTGTGTGGCATTTATAAAGCTGTTGAGAGAATAAATCACTAAGGTTACTCAGCAGGATTCTTGGTCTGAGCCCAGAATCCAAGGTGCTGAGGCCTTTTGGAGAAAGGGTTTCGGAGGAGGCTAACTTGAGTTTGGTTAAGAAAAAGAGTCGCCGCCCCTCATGTCCTCATCTCTGCCCTGTGGCAAAGACCACGGCCATGGCTTGGCTCCTGGATACCTCCTCTGGCTCTGCTTGTGCCTCTCTCTAAACTTCTGCCCGAGCCTGGCGGTCATTCACAGGATGAAGGACGAGGATCACATTAGGTTTGTTAACGCTCTGCTTGTGCTTTCCCTCCCTTTATAGGCGCTGAACCTGCAAAGAGATGGTAAAATTAAGCGGTAGATGAGATGCCAGAGGTCTGGTACACTGGGGCGGGCAGATAGCAGGGCCTGCTTCCCCTTCCCACCCTGCCTTCCTCTCCAGCATGGATGCTGCCCCCATCACTCCCCCGGCCCCCAATCTCACACACACACACCCCGCCCCGTCTCCTTCAACTTTGCTGAATTACCTGTAGTTTCAGACGCACCAAGCGCTCTCAGCCCCAGGCTTTTGCTCAGACTTTTCCCCTGAAACACCTCTCCCTCCCCTATTCAGGGCTCGCCTCCTGTGATTTAAGACCTGAGATTTTTTATTTGTTTCTCCACAAAATGCACTTTATTTCTGTAATGTAATTCAGATTATTTCTTAGCACAAGTTCCAGAAGAGGCCATTTGATCTAGGGAGTGAGAGCCGTGTTTCAGTTCATACACACTTCTGCGCGGTGGGGGCAGCTGACATCACACGAGGGTCCATGTGGGGCTCGTGTTGAGTGACCCACTCCTCTCACTGGCCCTTGAGGCTGGACTGGGTGCCATTCGGGACAGAAACAAGTGGTGGGCTGGCCGCTCATCGGTGTGGTGCTTATCCTCGCTTCATCACCTTGGTTGCTGGCGGTTGGACGGCATCTCTGATTCGATGGACACGAGTGTGAGCAAACTCCGGGAGATGGTGAAGGTCAGGGAAGCCTGGCGTCCTGCAGCCGGTAGGGTTGCAAAGAGTCAAACACAACTGAGCAACCGAACACCAACAATGGAAGGTCTGGGAGTAAGAGAAGAGCCTGAGATTAAGATCCAGGATTGCGTGTTCCTTGACTCCTGGTAAAATCCGGAGGTCCTCAAATGCCCTAATTTCGTGGCCCCTCCCCACCCTGCCTGCCTGTTAATGGAAATCGAGACAAGCAGCCCACGCCCACCCCATGCCCTCCCGTCTCGCAGACCAGCACGGCACCTGCGTGTCCCTAAGGAGCCGGCTTCAGTGCCCTGCCAGCCCTCGGAATGACTCCAGCAGGCCAGCCACATCGCCGTGGGAGCAGGGTCACCCACCCTGGTGTCAGTGCAGAGCCCGCCTCCCACAGCCCCTCCTTGTTCCCTCCGTGTCCTAGTGCGGCCCCCACGGGGCCCCCGTGGCGCAGTGCCCTCCTCTCTGCACCTGCAAGTGTCGCATCACCAAGGAGCAGCCATCAGCCTCATCCGTCCAGTGTCGGCCGCCTGCTGTGTGCTGAGCCGCCCCATGAGCCCAGGCTGGGCCCCGTCCCTCCCCTGTAGGGTGAAGAGGCGGTGATCAGAACCCTCGTCTCCTAGCCTGTGAGTCAGTGCCTTCCCTCCCGGCCCCATTCTCTGTCCCCGTCACTTACTGCGTGGTTTGACTTCGCTATAGCATGAGCCACCAGCAGGCAGACTTTGTGTTCTGTGCTAGGCATTCTTGAGGTCTAGCACAGAGGCGTCTGTATGCTACAAAACAATTGTTGAATTGAAGAATGAAATGGGGACTTCCCTGGTGGTCCAGTGGCTAAGACGCCCCGCTCCTGATGCCCTGGGTTCAATCCCTGGTCAGGGAACTAGATCCACATGCTGCAATTAAGAGTTCTCATGCTGCTCCTAAAGACCCTTCATGCTGCAACAAAGACTGAAGATCCCTGCTGCCACAGTTAAGACCCAGCACAGCCAAATAAATAAAATTTTTTTAAATGAATGAATAGGGTTATTTTTGTGAATGTCTGAATACCCACTAATCTCTTCACTCTTAAAGCACTGACCTTTTACTTGTGATATTTTCTTAGATTTTGGGTACACTAGGTGCTGTATTTCACCTATTGTATCTGTGTTTAAAGTTAGAGGGAGAACTTTTACTTTCACTGTTAGCTGTTTCCCAGTGAGGTCACGGCTGGCAGTCAGCTCAGGACAGGCTGGACGACTCTGCCGGCTGTGTCTGCCCCTCGCAGAATTTCCGCTCAGCGTGTGTCTCTGTTATCTCTGTTTACTGGCCTGTCCTTTCCCTGAGGACAGCCTTTCATCGGAAGCCTCTGTCCCCAGCCCTGGAGGGACCCTGACTCTAACCATTAAGAGACCGTTGTTTTGTGCTGTTCAGACCAATCAGTCAGATCATGTAGCTAATTTTGGACCATTCATAGCTTCCCTAAGTTATATGAGAACCGTAGTTAAAGGAAGCAAAGGGGTAGGGGCTTTGGGTTTTTTTCCCCCACTGGTGATTTGAGATCTTGGGACCAGCCTGTGTTACTTTGGTAAACAGCAAAAGGAAGAGAGAAAGAGAAGGTGAGGCGGGAGAAGAGGAGGAAGGAAAGACGACTTCAGGCAAGGCCCTCGGTCCAGCACTAGAAGGACTGTCTGGTCTCATGGTGCTTTTTCGAAGAAACCATGCTGATAATGGGGTCTGAAAAGATTTCTCAGTGCACACCTGCTCCCGGGGCAGCACAGCGGAGGCTTTTGTGGCGGCTGCTGTTAGTGAATACCGTGTCTGTAGCAGCCCGAGATGCCGCCTTGGTCCATTTCAGATTCATTCTGTCGTCCAGGCTGTGTTGCTCCCCTCCCCTCCTTGCTGGCCCCTCAACACTCAATTCCTCTTCAGTTATTAATAAACGTGTTTTTATAAACATTTCCTGAACAGTAATTTTCCCACGTCTGACTAATACAAACTTTATATTGAAATTTTAAAGTTAGGAATTATAATGTATCTTATAATGCATTATAATTATCACACATCTACCAAGATAGTTATTAAAGATTATCTTTGCAAAGTCTGACGGTGTCGAATTAATTTAGAATCCTGCTGCTTATGATGAAAAAGGAGGAGGTGAAGAAGCCACACCTGTGAAAGCACTTTGGAAAATGCAAATCATTTTACAAATGTAATGTGATGTTGTTATCTTTACTTGTGTCCGGTGGTAATGTGTTTTTGTCTCAGGACGCCTCTTTCCTTCCACTAAGGCTTCATGAAGACTGTAGAGAGAATGGCAGTTCAGTTATTCTTTTTATCTCCTCCAAATGGGGGGGGGTCATTTCCACCAACTGTCATAAAAATAGTTGCCAGATGAGTAACAAAGTATATTTTGTTTTTAGGGAAAGAATACGGCAAAGCTGATGCAAGATGGCTTTATTTTGATCCAACCATCGTGTCTGTGGAAATTCTGACAGTCGTCCTGGGTGGATCTCTGGCTCTGGTCCTTGTTTATGCCATCGTCAAAGAGAAACATTATCGGTAAGTACTCTTCTCCTGTCCGGCTGGAAAGAGGAGAAACAGCTGTCCCGATGCCACAGTGACATGTGGAGTGGATGGCGACCACCGGCCTTTGTTAGGCAAAACGTAGAACAGATGAAAGTCATCTGATACAGTTTAATTTCAGATCGGTCAAAATAAAAAACACCAGCAATATGATGGTGGTGACGACCTCGATACTGTATATACAAGCACAGTGTTAGCAGCTTTGGGTGATTTGCTGCCAGTATTGTGGAAAATCAAAGGGTAGTTATTTTCATCCTCCGCCCCCAAATCATTCTAGAAACTTCTTTTCCACGTGTCACAAAGAGAAATCTCATGTAATTCTGAGGTGGACATGCAATTAAATAAGTCTTTTCAGAAGCAGCTTATGGACAGTATGAGGAAGGCCGAAGGGTGAGGAGATGGAGGAGAAAGATGGCAGATTAACCGTCCGTCAGGCCCTGAGACTTTGAACTCTGCTCCCTCCCTCCGTTTCCTTCTTCTTCTCCTTAGGGACAGAGTGACCTGGGATGAACAGATTGCTTTCCTGGGAATGATTCCCAGAGACTGGTTTTAGACTCATGTCAGCTCGGCACAGTGGCATTCCATTTTCCACCATCTTGTATCAAAGAAGTCTGTGTAAAACTTCATCATGAAATTTCAGACTCGAAAGAAACCTCAAAAGTCGTTTAATCTACTTGCCCCCACCCAATTTTACATAGCGAGTTGGTAGGAAAAATTTCCTCCTGGCTGCCTTGTGTTGTTCAGTCGCTCAGTTGTGTCTGACTCTTTGTGACCCCATGAACTGCAGCATGCCAGGCTTCCCTGTCCTTCACCATCTCCTGGAGCTTGCTTCTGGGTGCCTTACATGACCTTGACTCCATGGTCGTGGCTGTGGATTTACTACATTTACCCATGTGTTTATTATTTCAAACATTTTCACACATGTGCATTGCTGAATATGTATGCTTTGTCAGGCACAGTGCTTTATCTACATATCTCATTTAATCTCTACAATATTATTCGAGGTTGTTGTTGTTTAGTCGCTAAGTCCTGTCCGACTCTACAGACCCCATGGACTGTAGCCCGCCAGGCCTCCTCTGTCTACGGGATTTTCCAGGCCTCAATATCAGAGCGAGTTGCCATTCCCTCCTCCAGGGGATCTTCCCGACCCAGGGATCGAACCCCAGTCTCCTGCACTATCAGGTGAATTTTTTACCACCGAGCCACCAGCGAAGCGTTATTCAAGGAAGGGATTATTATTAGCCCTTTTCCCACAGGTGAGATTGGAGCTCATAGATTCACATCCAGGTCTCTTTTTCGTGGCTTCATTAAATCTTCCAAGGGATAGGGCTGTATACCCAAGAGACCTTCTTTAACTCCAAGTATAATCTAGAGAGGGTGCTGTTGCTTCTGCGAGGAAAGTGTCGCTTCATTGTGTCCGACTCTTTTGTTACCCCATGGACTGTAGCCTGCCAATTTCTCTGCTTGTGGGATTCTCCAGGCAAGAATACTGGAGTGGGTTGCCATTTTCTTTTCCAAAGGAAAATGAAAGCATGGGTCTTCATCAGTTATCAACTTGCCCCATCAAGGAACCTCTCCGCAAAACCTGAGGTCCCACTTCAGGGAGGTGTTCTGCTGTGGGAGATAATGTTGGTACAGCTGGCAGTTTCATCCCTGTCTCTTTCTTTCTAACAGGCATTTCGTACAGATTACCCTGTGCGTGTGTGAATTGTATGGCGGGTGGATGACCTTCTGCCCAGACTGGCTTATGGGAAGCCCCAACCTCAACACCAACAGTTGGCTCTACTTTTGGGTCTATCTGGTATTTTTCAATGGTGTTTGGGTTCTGATCCCAGGACTGTTACTGTGGCAGTCATGGGTAGAACTCAAGAAAATGCATCACAAAGGATCTAATTCACGCAAAAAGTTTCAGTGAATTTTCAAAGTCATAAACACTGTCAGCTTGCTTTATGAGAATGAATCCTTTTTGTTGGGCCAAAATGTAATGCATTCCAGTCTGTGCTTTGTTTTTTTTTAATTGTCATTTTGGAACAACCTAATTGATTTCAGTGGAATCAATTTCAAATGGACTGTAAGGTTGACGAGTTTTTGCTATTGTTTTTTCCAATTAAATGGCAATACAGGGAACAGAATAAATTTTAAACAGAATGAAACAGATTTAATTATATCCTTTTATGGCTAACATTAATTGTTCTACATTAATAAAGCCAATTATCATGAAATGCCATAGAGCATGTTATATTAATTTTTTATTTCAAAGAACTTATTGTTGCTTCAACTTCTGATCTTCCCACCAGTCTTTTGGTTACTGAAGTGAAACCAGAAATGAAATGAATGCTTCTGTTTTGCGTTTGTACTGTATCAAATTTGTGAAGCCAACAAAAAAAAAAATGACAGTAGAAGGAATTTGTGAGTGGGTTAACTCCTCATGGGTAAACACTGGGGTTTCACCAACAGCTGATTAATTTATATCTGTTCTCTTGCAAGGAGGAAGATTTGAAATACCTTACAAAAATACGATAAAAAGTTAATCAGGAAATAGGAACATAGGGAAAGTATGAGTGAGAAATAATAAGATAAAGGTAAAGTTAATATGCAGAAAGGCATGCCATGATGTCGTGTGTAAGTGATACAAGTGACACATAAATTTGACATTTACCTTCAGTACCAAGAGGGAAACACTACCACCCGCGGTTGCAGGAAACACTTGTTTTGGCAGATGTTGTGTTCTGTCGGAGGTGGGGAGCGGGTACTCACCTTAACCCGTTCAGCACCTGCTTTGCTCACAGCCTCTTAGCTCACGGATGTGTCTCTGCCTCGGAGGGTTGCTGGCACGTGCACACACCAGGCACTCGGTTGATCATATTGGACGCGGTCACTCAGCTCAGCCTTTGTGCCACCTCGATCGAGGTCTCCTCGTGCAGAGGGCTGCAGTTATAGTCCAGACTGGTTTCACCATTTGAGGTATTCATGAGAGGTTTGAAGGGTGAAAGCATGGAGACCGTTTTCAACTGTTCCTTTTCATTGGTGTTTTTCTGCTCTCCGGTGACAGGGAATGTCTATGGCTGTGGAAATGTGAGGGTTTGGGGCATTAGCACATCAAGTGTTCAACCTTGTGGGCAGTGAGAGGCAGTTGTGGTTGGGGCAGTGGGAATAGAGGGCCAGTGGTGGCCTCGGGGGTAGTGCCGTACTTGGGAGGGGCCGTCCTGTGCTCATCTGGGAGCCATTTCTAGAAATTTAGCCAAGCACCTGCTCTTGCTGTCCCCTAGTAAAAGTCCCGTATTCAATTCTCCTGCTTAAAATATCTAGAGTAATTGCTGTTTTCTGTACTTATCTCTTGAATGATACTTGACTACGATGTTTGTTGAATACTGGATGAATATGGGCAAGTAAGCTTCAGGAATATTATATTAGCACATTCAAGACTTTAGAAGTTCTGCAGTAAAGAAGCGAGATTAATTTGTTAAGCCCAACTTTCCCCAGCGTGTATCAGACCACTTTAACAAGTGGGATGGTTGTTTCATGAAACATCAGGTAGGGGGAAGCTCTGAGTAACAGAGTCCAATTTTCATGGGATTAAAAACAAACCAGTATATAATTAAAGTAGCAGTTTAACAAATGTCATTTGGTATAGCATTCTAATATCAGGGGAAAACAAAGATATTCAAGTCTTACACAGAAAACAAAGACAGCTATAAAACACTGAGAGAAGTTCAGTTCAGTTCAGTCGCTCAGTCATGTCCGACTCTCCGCGACCCTATGAATCACAGCACGCCAGGCCTCCCTGTCCATCACCAACTCCCGGAGTTCACTCAAACTCATGTCCACAGAGTCGGTAATGCCATCCAGCAATCTCATTCTCTGTCATCCCCTTCTCCTCCCACCCCGAGTCCCTCCTAGCATCAGACTCTTTTCCAGTGAGTCAACTTGTTGCGTGAGGTGGCCAAAGTATTGCAGTTTCAGCTTTAGCATCAGTCCTTCCAATGAACACCCAGGATTGATCTCCTTTAGAATGGATTGGTTGGATCTCCTTGCAGTACAAGGGACTCTCAAGAGTCTTCTCCAACACCACAGTTCAAAAGCATCAATTAAATAGACCTAAATGGGCTGGAAGAAGCAGAAGCTGGAATCAAGATTGCTGGGAGAAATATCAATAATCTCAGATATGCAGATGACACTACCCTTATGGCAGAAAGTGAAGAGGAACTCAAAAGCCTCTTGATGAAAGTAAAAGAGGAGGGTGAAAAGTTTGGCTTGAAGCTCAACATTCAGAAAACTAAGATCATGGCATCTGGTCCCATCACTTCATGGGAAATAGATGGAAAAACAGTGGAAACAGTGTCAGACTTTATTTTTTTGGGCTCCAAAATCACTGCAGATGCTGATTGCAGCCAGGAAATTAAAAGACGCTTACTCCTTGGAAGGAAAGTTATGACCAACCTTGATAGTATGTTAAAAAGCAGAGACATTACTTTGCCAACAAAAGTCCATCTAGTCAAGGCTATGGTTTTTCCCGTGGTCATGTATGGTTGTGAGAGTTGGACTGTGAAGAAAGCTGATCGCCGAAGAATTGATGCTTTTGAACTGTGGTGTTGGAGAAGACTCTTGAGAGTCCCTTGTACCGCAAGGAGATCCAACCAGTCCATTCTAAGGGAGATCAATCCTGGGTGTTCATTGGAAGGACTGATACTAAAGCTGAAACTGCAATACTTTGGCCACCTCATGCGACGAGTTGACTCACTGGAAAAGACTCTGATGCTGGGAAAGGTTGGGGGCGGGAGGAGAAGGGGACGACGGAGAATGAGATGGCTGGATGGCATCACCGACTCGATGGACATGAGTTTGAGTGAACTCCGGGAGTTGGTGATGGACAGGGAGGCCTGGCGTGCTGTGATTCATGGGGTCGCGGAGAGTCGGACACGACTGAGCGACTGAACTGAACTGAACTGAAATAAGGAAGAGAGATCTGTCACGCTCATGGACTGGAAGGCTTAATATTGTAAAGAAGTCAATTCTCCCCAAATCGACCTATAGATTCCATGTAATCCTAATTAAAATCCAGACAGATTTATCTATTTGCCACTTTTTAAATAAGTTGATTTTAAGATATTTTACGGCAATGCAAAGGGCCAAGAAGGCTAAGACAACGCTGTGAGAGCTCAGAGCTGGAGGACTTACTCTGGCAGACATTAAGTCTTCATATAAAGCTGCAGTAATTACGGCAATGTAGTGTTGGTTCAGGAAAACCAGTGAGTAGACAGACCAGTGAAGCACACTAGAGAGACCAGAAACAGGCCTTCCCGTATGGACTCTGGATTTCGGATGAAGGTGCCACTGCAGAGCAGTGGGGAGAGGATAGTCTTTTCAGTACATGTTGCCGGGTCAGTTGCATATCCATGTGGGGACTATGAATTCTGATCCTTACCTCACACCATGCATAATATCAACTCCAGGTGAATTGTTGATTTTAATATGAAAGGCAAATAATAAAGCTTCAGGAAGAAAAAATAGGAGAATATATTCTTTAAAAGGATTCAAAACCAGCAATAAGTTTGACTGCTTTAAAATCAAGTATTGATACTTTCGATCATCAAAATTCACCATTAAGAGGAAAAAAAAGAAAGCCAGGAGGTGGAAGACATTTGTAGCACATATAGCTGACAGAAGACCTATCCCAGTGAGTAAATCAATTAGACAAAGACATGCAATTTAATAGAGAAAAGTTGATGAGATAATCTGACTAAATACTTCACAAAAGAGAAGGGATTTGGGGGAATGATATTTAAGGCCACAAGATGTTGCTGTGTGCTGCTGTGGTTAGTCACTCAGTCATGTCTGACTCTTTTCAGCCCCATGGACTTGTAACCCACCAGGCTCCTCTGTCGGTGGGGATTCTCCAGGCAAGGATACTGGAATGGGTTGCCATGCCCTCCTCCAGGGGATCTTCTCAACCCAGGTATCAAACCCAGGTCTCCCACATTGCAGGCGCATTCTTTACCTACTGAGCTACCACAGACCTGTTAAAATGGCTGAAAATGAAAAGACTGACAGCGATGAGTGTTGGTGAAGATGCAGAACCACTGGACCTCTCATATACTGCTGGTGGAATGTAAAGTGGACACTGTGTTGAAATGGAACTGAACGTGTGCATGCCCTAAAACCCAGCTGAGGGATGCTTCACAGAAGTGCTTACGCTATGCACCAGAACGGCAGCAGCGTTCATTATAACCCCAAACCAGAACCAACCTAAATGAATAAGTTGTGGTACATACATATAATGGACGGTAGATACATACAGTGAAAATTCCAATATGAAAATTAACAACCTACTTCTCATAATAACATGGATGCATTGCACAAAAATAGTTATAAGTAAAAGAAGCCAGACCAAGAGGGTACATGTTGTATGATTCAATTTCTGTAAGCTTCAAAAGCAGATAAACTAGGGGAATTCCCTGGTGGTCCAGTTGGTTAGGATGCCTTGCTTTCACCGCTGAGCTGGAGGGTTCAGTTCCTCGTTAGGAACTAAGATCTCACAAACCACACATTGCAGTTAGGAAAAAAGTGTAAAAGAAAAAAAGAAAAAAGTGTATACATGTCAATTCCCATCTCTATCTATAAAATAAATAACTAATGAGAACAGAACTCTACATAGAAGGAAATCCAGAAAAAGAGGGGATGTATGTATGTGTATAGCAGATTCACTTTGCTGTACAGTAAAAAACTAACATTGTAAAGCAACTATACGCTTACAAAAATTAATTTTTTTTTAAATGGATAAAACTGTGGTGGTGGAAATCAGGACAGAGGTTGCCTCTGGGGAAGAGGGTGGGGATAGTGATGGGGAGAAGTCACGAAGGGCTTCTGAGATGCTGGTAATGTTTTATTTTTTTCATTTGAATGGTTGTTATAATTTGTGATAATTCATTCAACTGTGCCTGTATGAATGGTGTACTTTTCTCTGTGTATGTTATACTTCAACTTAAAAAGTTTATTTGTTGAGATTACTGGTATAAAGACCTGAAAAATGTTTCCAGCAGGTCCTCATGAAGAGAATGCTGTGTCCTTGACAGCAGTTTGAGTGTGACAGGGGCTGTTCTAACAGTGTCCCCAGCGTGGGCTGAAGGCAGGATGCCAGAGAGAGTCTGGATCAGCCTTTCTATGAGGGATTACCTAGTTGTTTCCAGTATTTTGCTCTCTGCTGATCTGGCTCAAGCCACGGGTAAACAGAGTAGAGAAAAATGGACGGGCTTATATATTGTGCAAAAATACGACTTTTTCAACTGAGCTTTTGCTGAGTATTGGATGGGAGAGAAATGGAGGTTATAGACTCTGACAGGACCTTGGAGGACAGATACATTTTACTGCCAAGTAAGGACCTGAATGTTTTAACCCTTCAGTGAATGGCAAGGATTGGTGTCCCCATATGAAGTCTAACATGTCACTGAACAAAAGCCTATCTCCCTGTGACAGGGAGGAAGGGGCAAGGTGACAGGTAATGCTGTATTTCATTAACTCTAAGATAGATATTTTCCACCCACATTTTAACATTTAAAAAATGAGAATGCATTTTAAAGCTGATGTGTCTTAATTGAGTTGGCCATCTTTTTTGTTTCAAAAATATAATCATCTATAATTGATCACATCTTGAAAGTGAAAGTCGCTCAGTCGTGTCCGACTCTTTGCGACCCCATGGACTGTCCAGTCCACGGACTTCTCCAGGCCAGAATACTGGAGCGGGTAGCCATTCCCTTCTCCAGGGGATCTTCTCAACCCAGGGATCGAACCCAGGTCTCCCATATTGCAGGTGGATTCTTTTATCAGCTGAGCCACCAGGGGAGCCCTATGGCATCTTAGAGTCAATTAACTAAGTCACTTCCTTCAACATTGTTCCTCTCTTCAAGGAACCACTTGGATTCAAATATGTCTTAAGTCTAAATTTTACTTGGGACCTTAGGAATCATTTACTCCAATATCTGCCCCACCCCTGCACCATCTTTCCATCATATTTGTTTCCTAGGAGCTGGCCATAGAAGGCATATTTTGATGATTTGCCTATCAGATGATTTGCAATGAGTTATGAATTGCTTATATTAAAGGCAGCTAGATTCCTGCAAACTGTCCATCCTTTCTCAGTGTTGTTTACACCATAAATTTCCTCTGCTTACTCTTCCTTTCCAAGTAATGTTGAGGCAAGTGTCAGCATAATCCATCCAAAATCAGAGTCTAAATGATGACGTTTTCTTGTATTTAATTATGTCAGCTCTGCAATCCAAAGTACTAGCACTGAGGCTTTAGGAAAAGTCTACAGGCTGCAGTGTTGTTCAGTCGCTGAATCATGTTCGATTCTCTGCACCCCCATGGACTGTGGCCCACCAGGCTCCTCTGTCATCCGCTGCCCCTCAGAGGTTGCTCAAGTTCACGTCCATTGTGTCGGTGACGCTATCTCAGTTCAGTTGCTCAGTCGTGTCCGACTGCAGCCCCGTGGACTGCAGCACACCATGGGGTCACAAAGATGCTGTCCAACCATTTCATAAAACCTTGTCCAAAAAAGGCTTGACGGAAACCAAAATGCACAAAGTTTGGAGAAGAATCCTTTGTTTTCTTTCTTTTCAAAGTATTCTTAAAATCCATGTACCGTTGTTTGTTATGAAAGCTGGTCGGATCTAAACATAATTTATAATGAGAATAATTGGATAAAGCCTTGAATGAGAAAGGTTAACTGTTGCTGTCCTTACTCTTGTAAAAGCCCCTCGAGGTCAGTAAACACCCTGGCAGGCCTCCTCTGCTCGCTGTCCTTTTAGAAACTCTGCATCTCCTCTCGCTTCCCACTGCCTTGACACTCCAGCCGACCCGACATCACAAAACCACTGCTTCACTGTCGGGTGCAGATCACATCCATTAATTCACATTACGGCGCTAGTAACTGATAGTGGTTGGATGTATCATCCTTCCCGGATGTATTTGCATTTAAAAAATACAATTGATCCATGCTCGTTGATAAAAAGGGAAAATCCAGATAAGCAAAAAGAAAAATAATTACCCCCAGTATCATCAGACAGAATTGCTATTACAAAGTTAGTTTCCATTTCACAAGCTGTTGCCTGTGCTGTATTAACATAGGTGGGAGAGGATACTTTTAACATGTGAAGAAGGGTTTTAACCTCCCCGCTGCCTTCCACTCTCTCTCCCTTGCCCCAGATTTATCATCCAGGAACTACTATACATGTCCACACAGAACCATCTGGATAGAATTACAGAACATGCCCCCATCCTTGAGAAATTCATGTGCTCACAGAGGCTGATAGGTAGCAGTTACCATTTATTTTTGGAAACCAGTCTCCTTAGATGTTTATGTCCACACAGATCAAGTTGACATCTTAAAATATTGGATTGGCCACCTCCCAGCTCTTCAAGGGAAGGATCAAGTGTGCTGAGCATGCTGCAGTGCTGTGTTTTAGGTGTTTGATCCCTTCCCCTTTGGAAGCCTCTCTCAGTCCCCCAGTCAGAAGAGGAGGACTCTGCATTCTTGTAGCCCTTGCCTGTGTCACTTAAGTGGCCTCGTATTGTTTTTGTTATTTTTGATATCCACCTTCCCAGCTGTACATGGGCCCTTCAAGGCCACACTTAGAATCCTAGAATCATATATTGTTTAAAGGGGCCTTGAGTAGGTTCCCTGGTGGCTCAGACGGTAAAGCGTCTGTCTAGCAATGCGGGAGACCTGGGTTCAATCCCTGGGTCGGGAAGATTCCCTGGAGAAGGAAATGGCAACCCACTCCAGTACTCTTGCCTAGAAAATTCCATGGACGGAGGAGCCTGGTGCAGGCTACTGTCCATGGGGTCGCAAAGAGTCGGACACAACTGAGTGATTTCACTTCACTGAGTAGGGAGTAGGGGAGGATGAATTGCGAGACTGGGATTGACATTTATACTCTTCTACATATAAAATAGATAACTGATGAGAACCTACTGTATAGCATGGGCAACTCTACTCAATGTTCTGTGGTCATCTAAATGGGAAGGAAATCTAAAAAATGGATGTGTATATATGTGTGTGTGTGCGTGTGCATATATATATAACCAAATCACTTTGTTGTACAGCAGAAAATAACATTGTAAAGCAACTATACTCCAATAAAAATGTTTTAAAAGAGGGGTGGGGCATGAGTAGGTTCAGTTTATACACAAGGAGACTAAGGCTCAGAGAGGTTGGATAACCTGCCCAAGTCCACATAGCCTTTTAGTGAACTAGAACCTAGTTCACTTAAAAGTACTTTTAGGGACTTCCCTGGGAGTCCATTGGTTAAGCCTTCACCTTCTGATGCAGTGGGTGCAGGTTTTATCCCTGGCTTGGAGCTAAGATTCCATGGGCCTCCGCTAAAAAATATAAAATGAAGCAATTTTGTAACAAGTTCAAAAAAGATGCTCCACATCAAATAAGTACTTTTTTAAGTCCAACTGTGTTAGACCTGTTGCCAGAACCCTGCAAGCTATGAAAATCATTCAGTTTTGTGGATTTTTTTAATGGTCAAAAAATTCAACCTCAGTACATTTTTGATCATCTGGGTCTATTCATTATACTTGAGAAGCCTCTCAGTTTCATTGTTCTGTGTTTGCTGATGATGCATTTTAGTTAAATAAATATTCTGTCTTGGCCTCTCATTTCTGATTTGCTGTTTTGTGCTGAAAGGAACCGTGCACAAATTTTTGGCATTTCTTGGTTACATTCTGGGAGTCGGACTGCTTTTGGTCCTAGGGGTGCTGGAGGTGGAGTTGGTTTGATCTAATCACTAAGAACTGGAAGCAGGAGTTGGGTCTTACCAGTTGGGTTGCAGGAATTGGGTGGGTCTCGTGCTTCCGAGCGCCCACAATTTGAACTGTCTCCGTAAAGTCATTGCCTTTACGGCAGTAGGAGATGAGACCGCAGATTCATGCTCCATGGAACAGCGACATCTGGCGGCTGTGGGGTAATTTGAGAGGCTGATCTGTGGGTTCAGACGGGATGCCTGATTATATTTATTAACAGTAAAGTTTGTCGCTGTGGAAGCCACTGCCCTTTCCCGGGGAGCCCCGTTTCCTCCCATGACACACCCACCTCTAACCCCCCACACCCAGGAAGCACCTGCAGCAGCTTCCTGCCTCCTGGGGGCACTCTCCTCCTAGCCCCACTGGCTTGCCCGGGTGTGAAGAAGTGGACTTGGGCCACCTGGCACGGGTCGGCCGCCAGCGGCCATGGTAGGCCAGGCCTGGCCTGCATTCTGGTGCTTGAAGGCCAGTGATTTACTGCCCGCTTGGGCATCAGGTGGCAGGGGTATTTTTAGTGTCCCACTGTGGAAAGTGTCAATAGTTCACTAGCCCGAAGTTCTGTTCTGTGTAGAAAGGGTTCCGTGATCATGATCAAAAGCTGTACACTGTAAAATCCTGCCTGCCTTGCTTTTGTTGTTCAGTTGCTCAGTCGTGTCCAACTCTTTGCAACCCCATGCGCTGCAGCACGCCAGGCTTCCCTGTCCTTCACCATCTCCCGGAGCTTGCTCAAGCTCATGTCCATTGAGTCGGTGATGCCATCCAACCATCTCATCCTCTGTCGTCCACTTCTCCTCCTGCCCTCAATCTTTCCCAGCATCAGGGTCTTTTCCAATGAGTCGGCTCTTCACATCAGGTGGCCAAAGTATTGCAGCTTCAGCTTCAGTTCTTCCAATGAATATTCAGGACTGATTTCCTTTCAGATTGACAGGTTTGATCTCCTTGCAGTCCAAGGGACTCTCAAGAGTCTTCTCCAACACCACAGTTCTTGCTTTAGAGCCTGGCTATTCCTGTCATCATATTAAGGGCTTTGAGATGTCCTTCAGTGGAGAAACCTGTGTAATTCCATTAAACCTAGCACCTCCCAAGCTTGTTGGACCACAGAACCCTCTTTTCAGGCCAACAGCCCTTCACAACCTTCAGAACCGGTGGTTCACAGATCCCAGCTTGGGGAGCGCTGGCCCACATGCCATAGCCACGTGCTATGACTTGTGTCATAGCTGCCTTGACTCGTGTCTGCATCCACATCCCAGATGGCATCTCCTTGGACGCCAGTTGCTCCCAAAAGTGAACCTGAGCTCATCATGAGTCAGCCCTGCCTGGACCATTGCCCCAGTCCTAATTTTGCTCCGCCCTGGCTCTCCACCACCTCCCAGCTTGCCTGGTAGCTGAACCGTTGGGAGGCAGCAGGGGAGAGAGGAGCCCCCCACGCCTCCACATCTGTTGCAATCCTTTTCCTCCTGCCCCCCTCCCCGCCCCCGCCCCAGGTCAGCACCCAGAGGGCGGTGCTTGCTTTGAGGCCAGGAGCCCCTTAGACAGCAATCTTCTTGCTTTTTCTTGCTTTCTGCCTTCTGAGTCCTCATCCTGTGTTCCCCAACATCTGCTCGGAATGCCCTGGGCCTGGGAAAGAAAGTGAAAGTGTTAGTCGCTCAGTCACATCTGACTGTTTGTGACCCCATGGACTGTAGCCAGCCAGGCTCCTCTGTCCATGGGGATTTTCCAGGCAAGAATACTGGAGTGGGTTGCCATTCCCTTCTCCAGGGGATCTTCCCCACACAGGGATCAAACCTGGCTCTCCCGCATTGTGGGCAGATTCTTTACTGTCTGAGCCACCAGGGAAGCCCCTGGGCCTGGGAGTAGCCTTTTACTAAGTGAATCAGTCCCACAGTCCTGACTCGGAAGACTTCAGCCCTGGCTACCCTGGCTGGCATTCTGAGAATGTATTACCCCGCCTTTTTTTTTTTTTCCATTAAATCCAAGCAAGATGTGAACCACAGCCTTTGAATCTGTGAACTGGTCCTTCATCCCTGGTTTCCCTCCTCTTCACATCCCCAGACCCCACGTTTTTGGTTGAGTCTCTCCCACTTGGCAGCCCCATTCCAAGCAGAGCTGGTTCTGCAGGAAGAGCAAAGGTGGTTTGTTACAGGACTGAGTGCGATTAAACCCCAGGGGTGCTGCCAGCTGAGGTGCATTCCCCCTCTGCTGCTTCCTCCTCTCTACTTTGATCAACATTGTACAGGAATCTCTGCTTTAAGTCCGTTCCAGGATCTCTGGCTTCCAGAACCCATTGCCTGCTCTCCATTCTTAACTAAAACCTGCTCTCAGCATAGCATCTAATCCGTATGTTCACACTAAGTTAGAATCAACTGAACACCCACGCGATGGAAGAGAGTTTTATGACCAGGGACTCCTCCTGGGAGCATGTGAAATTGGAAAACCAAGGAATCTTAAGAATTCCAAAAAGCAGTTTCACACAAGACTGAGAAGTAGCCATTATCACTGCATCTTCCCCCTCAACATCCATATGCCCCTGGCGTGACCACGTTTATGTCAGACTGTCCTCTGTAAAAATGTCAAAGCACATGCCAAATTTGTGGCACATTTGTCAACCACCACCCCTGTCTGAGGTTAGTTCTTTTCTTAGCTCGTAAAAGATTCAAGACTCAAGCTCTTTTTATGATTCGACCTTGGGATACAACCCTTGAGCATTATTTTATAAACCAGTGAAATCATGGTGTAAAACTATAGATAGGTGGTTTCCAACATTTAGTGCCTGTATTAGTCCCCCAGCACCGCAGGGGGAAAACAAACAACAGTCTTCTTAGTGGCATGCAGTGGTAAGCATTTGTCTTCAGAGCCCTGTGGGTGACGAGGATCTGGCTGATCCAGACTGGCCTCAGTTGGCCATCTCTGCTTGGGCTGCAGTGGCTTCAGGTCTCTGGACTACTTAGTAGTTTTTTGTTTGTTTTAAAATTATTTTATTTTTGGCTGTGCTGGTTCTTTGTTGCTATGCTGAGGCTTTTTTCCAGTTGCAGTGAGCAGGGGGTACTCTCTGGCTATGGTGCGAGGGTTTCTCATTGCGGTGGCTTCTCTTGATGCAGAGCATGGGCTCCAGGGCACAGGTTTAGGAGTTGTGGTTCATGGGCTTAGTTGCCCCTTGTCATGTAGAATCCTCCCGGAGCAGGGATTGAACCCACGTCCCCTGCGTTGGCAGGTGGACTCCTAACCACCAGGGAAGTCCTTGGCAGTTTTGCTCTCTATGCCTCTCATCCTGTCCTCCTCAGACAGCGGGCTAGCTGAAGCTTGTTCTTCTGCTGGCAGAGTCAGCAGAGGGAAACCCCCGCATGCAAACACTATTCAAACCCCTGCTTGTGTCTATCTGCTGACAGCCCATTGGCCAAAGAAAGTCACATGGCCAACCCCAGTGTCGACAAAAGGATACTCCATCCACGATGAAGCCGTAGCAAATGTGTGGATGGAGAAAGGAATGAAGAATCGGGGCCAGTAATACCACCACGCTCGCCGGTGGCACACACGAAAACGATAAAGGGTTTCTTTGGCCAGCTGCTGCCAGCAGCGTTTTGTTGCAAAGGCGCTTCAAGGAGCCCAGCCAGTCCTGGGAAACTTCTGAAAGTTAAACAGCTCACAGGCTCCCTGTGGTCAGAGAACCGGGTGACCACTGTGCTTAATCCAAGTCAGCTTCTGGTGGGAGAGGGCAGCCCGGGAGGCCAGATGAGGAGGGAGCAGTCGACAGAGGTGTAGAGAACAGAGCAGACAACCAAAGAACTCTTCCACGGCTCAAGGGTGCAAACCTCTATGCTGTGAGGCATTGATGCCAAGGAAAGCAGAGGGCAGAGCCTCTGGGCCTGCCAGGTGAAAGCCGCGCTAGCCGAAATCTGGACAAGAAGGAATACCAAATAGGCAAGGTTGAGACCCTGACTCGAGCCCTACAGTTAGTTGGGTTTAGATGCTTAAATTAAGTGGCTGACTTTATTTTGGGGGGCTCCAACATCACTGCAGATGGTGATTGCAGCTATGAAACTAAAAGATGCTTACTCCTTGGAAGGAAAGTTATGACCAACCCAGACAGCATATTAAAAGGCAGAAACATTATTTTGTCAACAAAGGTCCATCTAGTCAAGGCTATGGTTCTTCCAGTGGTCATGTATGGATGTGAGTTGGACTATAAAGAAAGCTGATCGCCGAAGAATTGATGCTTTTGAACTGTGGTGTTGGAGAAGACTCTTGAGAGTCCCTTGGACTGCAAGGAGATCCAACCAGTCCATCCTAAAGGAGATCAGTCCTGGGTGTTCATTGAAAGGACTGATGCTAAAGCTGAAACTCCAATACTTTGACCACCTGATGCGAAGAGCTGACTCATTTGAAAAGACCCTGATGCTGGGAAAGATTGAGGACAGGAGGAGAAGGGGACAACAGAGGATGAGATGGTTGGATGGCATCATCGACTCAATGTACATGAGTAAACTCCGGGAGTTGGTGATGGACAGGGAGGCCTGGCGTGCTGCGGTTCATGGGGTCACAAAGAATCGGACACGACTGAGCAACTGAGCTGAATTGAACTGAACTGAAGCAAAGTTATCAGCGATGTTCTGGTTGCTGTTGCCTTATTTATTATTTAAAATGTAGTTTTCATTTTTATAAAAATCATACAGGTATCTAGTTTAAGAAGTGAAATAAAACCCAGAGGCCTATTATGGAAAACAGCAGTCTCCTGCTTGGGGCTTCCCTAGTGGCTCAGACGGTAAAGAATCTGCCTGCAATGCAGGAGACTGGGGTTTAATCCCTGGGTTGGGAAGATCCCCTGGAGGAGGGCATGGCAACCCACTCCAGTATTCTTGCCTTGAGAATCCCATGGACAGAGGAGCCTGGCAGGCTGCAGTCCATGTGGTTGCAGAGAGTCGCACATGACTGAGCCACTAACACACCTAGTCTCCGCCCCTACCAAGTCTTAATTACTTCTCCCCAGAAGCAGCTATTTTAGCTGTGTCTTGTCATATTTTCTCTGTATTTCCCCCCAAATTTATGTTGCTGTTCCTTGGTTTTTCAGCCTTACACGTCATCTGTTTTCCTGCCTTGGAAGAGAAGAAGTTAACCCTCTCACACTCTCCCCTTTGCTCCACCCTCACAGGTATTTTCCTTCCTCCATCCTCCCAGGAGAGACATTTTGGTTAAATGGATATTTTAGTACTTATATTATTATGACTTATGTAAAAACTTTTCACAGCTGAGCCATTTAGTATACTATATTCCCTTTTGGTGCAACTTTTGTTTCCCCAAGAGGGTTTTTTTTTGGTCTATTTGCTTGGTTTTCTCTTGATAAATGCTTATCAATGATGCAGCCCTAAACTGTCAGAACTGTGGATTTCAGTGATGCAATCGAATAGATAAGAGTTAACCACTGGGTTTTTTTGGTAGGTTTATCTGCAACATCCTTCTGGGAACCACGCATCCTCTTGTTCCCTTCTATACTAATTGCTCTGGAGGCCGTGTTCTCAGAACTCCTCTGCTTCCCTCTGGCGGTGAATCTCACAATGCCTGCATCCCTGATCTTCATTTCAGTTTATTCTCTTGGAGGAGCGTGACGATCGGTACCCTTCTAATAAAAGATGCCACGCATTCTCATTTATCTGAAAATGACATTCTATCCTCATAAATGATTGATAGCTTGATTGGGTATAAAATTATAAGGGGAAATAATTTTCCCTCAGAATGTTTTCTCTTAACTTTCCATTTTGAAATAATTTTTGACTTACAGAAAATTGCGTAAATGTTACAGGGTTCTAGCTAATGCCTTTACCCAGCTTCCCCGAATGCTAACATCTTACATAGCCGGGATGCACGCAGAAGTGTACATCAAAAAAAAAAAAGAGGCAACTAAGCAATTACCTTCAGTACACTGTGTGAACAAAGCGGCAGACTGGATGCCACCAGTTTTTGCAGTAATGTCGGTTCATTTTCCAGGATCCAGTCTAGGGGCTCACATCATACTGAGTTGCTAAATCTTCTTCGTCTCCTCCATCTGAACCAGCCCTCAGTCTGCCTCTGTCTTTCATGATCTTAACAGTTTTGAAGAACCCTGGTCGATTATCTTGTACAGTGTCCCACGGTTTGGATTTTTCTGATATTTTATCACAATTCGGTTGATTATGGACTTTGGGGTGAGGACGCCACCGAGACCGTGTGCCCGTCTGTCTGCCTCACCTCAGGGCCCGCTGCTGATGCTGTGCTCACCACTCAGGGTGTCCGTCTTCACCACCTGGCTAAGTAGTTCATGCTAGGCTTCCCATTCTCATCGTTATTTTTCCTTTTATAATTAGTAAAAATATTAGTAGACATACTCTAAGATAACACAAATATCTTGTTTATCCTCAAACTTTCACTTATCAAATTTTAGCATCCGTTGGTGAATCTTACCTATCAGTAGTTATTAATATAATGTGCTTAATAGTACTTTTCTATTTGCCGCATTTCTTTTACAGTCATTAATGAAATTCTTTTGTAAGATGAAGCGGTTCCTTCTCCTCCATGTATTTAGTCATTTAGCTATGTGTATCAGCATGCACTCACCGATATTTCTTTTATCCTAGGGGTTATCAGACAATTTTATTGTTCAAATTGCCCTCTGAATATTGAAGGCTTTGTTCCATTATCCTTTAGGTTTCAGTATTGCTGTTGAGTTTAATGCTATTCCGGTTCTTGACCTTTAGTATGTGACCTGTCTTTTTTAGGATGTTCTGAAATTGAACAGTATTGTGCTCATGATTATAACATGCATTTGTGTTGGGCAACTCCGTAGACTTTCTCAAGCTGAAAACTCATGTGTTCTGAAAAATGTTCTTGTTTTATTTATTTATCTGATAATTCACCCCCTCTACTTTTTCATTCTTGCTGATTTTTCTGGGACATCATTATCCCAATGCTAAACTTTGAGACTAATCCTCTAGTTTTCTTATATTTTAATTCCCAATTTTTCCTCTTTTATCTTTTTGTTGTAATTTTTAGGAGATTTTTGCTTCTACTCTGTCTTCCAACTTTGTACTGGGTTTTCAGTGTAGATTTCCAAGAGTTCTTTCTTGGTTTCTAAATTTTTTTATAGCCATCTTCCTTCAGTTTTGTGAGGTCTTCTCTTATTTCTAAGGAGATTTATCATTTGGGGGAAGTTTTCTTTTGCTTCCTGCAGTGATCTCTTTTTCCTCTTTCCTCCGAGTTGTTTTTTCCTCTCTCTCTCTCATATTGGAGACTTTTTCTCAGATGTGCTGTCGCCCTTTATTATCTGTTCCTATTTGAGTAAGGCATTATCACTTCTTCACACTGGAGCAATCCGTCACTCACTGCCTTCAGCAAGAGATGGAGCTTTGCTTCCCCACTAGTGAGATAATCAAATGTTGTCCCCTGATGAGATGCAGCATGAAGTAGAGAATGTCACCTCCCTGTGTCACCAAAAACATCCGATCTGAACCTCATCGCACCTTTAGACCTGACTTCCACTTGACAGCATTTACAAGTGATACGGGGACCAATTAAATGACACAGACACACGACCCAGTCAGACACATCAGCTCTGAGATGCTTCTTTAATGAATGACCTGGTCCCTTCAAAATGTCAACATTGTGGGGCAAACAAATGGAAGGAGGACTGTTTTAGGAAGGAGAATAAGGAGACATAATAACCAGATGCAATGATATTCTAGGGACAGTGCGGGAAATTTGAATATGGATTAAATACTGGAATGTATTTGGGAACTATTTGAAATTTTCTCAGGTGTGATAATGCATGTGGGTTAGAGCTGATGAGATCCTTATTCTTTGAATAGAGATACTGAAATATGTGTAGGTGAAATATAATGTCTTCAGTCATTTTCAAATGGTTCAGAAAAATACTATATGTTCATACCTATATCTAAAGATAAAGCAAATATGCCAAGGTGTTAGCAATTGTAGTACGTTAGAGGTGGGCATATGGGTGTTCATTGTAGTATTTTTTTCAGCTTTTCTGTATGTTTATATTTTCCATAATAAACATGTAGGTGGAGGAAAGAGAAAGATGCCAGAAAGCTTCTAGAGCTCGTTTGAGTCCTGGCCCGTGGGCAGTCAGGGCTCATCAGCTGGTGAGCCAGCTGGTTCATTCGGGGGCCTTCAGATGTCAGTGTTGTATCTTCTCTCCAGCCAGCCAGTTCCTAGGGAGGGGCTCCCAGTTCCCACCTCCCTGTTTAAACCTCACTGCCAGCCCCTGGGAGCTGGAGGCCGGAGGGTCCAGGCAGCCTCACTAGTCCATTCACACACTTTCAAGGAATTTTTTCATTGATGTCTCATCTCATCCTCAACTGGGTAACACCTCCAGAGAATAAACTGAAAGCAACCAGTTGTCCAGACTGAATAAAATAGCAAAGGAATCTGAGGATACGTCTCTTCATACAGACGTTCCACAAATTATATTTCCTTTGTTGCTTCATGAGAGCCCAAGTCCTGAGATGTCCTGGGGTTTGTGTCAGAAGGACTTGCTTGTGTGAGGCTGTGTAGACCAAGGTTTCTGGGCCACACTTCTGCAGAGGTTCAAATTCTGCTGTGTGACCTGGGACAAGTTGTTTACCCTCTCCGTGCGTCATCCTCCAGATCAGGTTAGAAACTCTCACATTGTTGGGGGATTATGTAGGTTAATACACCTTCAACACTTAGACCAGTGCCCAGCAGAGTGAGTCCTTCGACTAAGTATCCACAAACACACACATACGTACATACATCCCAACCCCCAGCAACTTGTATCTCCTCTTTCTTTGGTCTGTGAGTCACTTTCTGTTTTCTGTAATCTTAGTGCTATCTCAAGCCTGCCAGATTCACTTCTGTTTTCTTTGTCCCTGTAGGCTTTGGCATTTTTTTTTTTAATCCCTTTATTGTCCCTCCTGTCAGGTATGGGGAGACAGTAGAGTCATGTGTCTATGTGCATTTCACAATGTGGAACCACAAGTCTCAACAGCTTTCTTGCTTTGTCTCTCCTGAAGCAGCCCCCCAGGTAGTACATTCATCATAGTCTGGCCTGAGCTCACAGAGTGTAGCAGGCAGAGCCAGGGAAGCAATTGTCAGGCCTCTTACTCAGGTGTGGAGCCAGCTCCTAAAGTTCTGTCTAGAAAACGCTGAGCAGCGCCTCGGGATGAACCTGCTGGTTGCACGTCCCATGAGCTCCTTTCTGAAATGCCCTGAGGCGCCAACACTGGCTGGGGGGAAGGAAGGGTGTGTGATGGGTCCACCCCGAAGCATGTGTCAAAACCTCATGACCCATGGCTGTGACAGAACCTAACAGCCAGCCGGCTTCTCCACCCCACCGCCCAGATCTGTTGATTCCTGGGGATCACCTGATCGACCCAGAGAACTCAGTCTTGTCTTCAAAATGGTAGAAGGGGGCACCTCTGCACATGACTTCCCTGAAGAGTTTGGAATGCTGGTTTAATAGAATTTCTCCCCAGGCAGGATGCTGCTGCTGCTGCTGCTAAGTCACTTCAATCGTGTCCGACTCTGTGTGACCCCATAGATGGAAGCCCACCAGGCTCCCCCTTCCCTGGGATTCTCCAGGCAAGAACACTGGAGTGGGTTGCCATTTCCTTCTCCAATGTGTGAAAGTGAAAAGTGAAAGTGAAGTCGCTCAGCAGGATAGTTGTTGTTAAGTCACTAAGTCGTATCCGACTCTTTGTGGCCCCATGGACTGCAGCATGCCAGGCTTCCCTGTCCTTCACTGTCTCCCGGAGTTTGCTCAAACTCATGTCCATTGAGTCAGTGATGTTATCTAACCATCTCATCCTCTGTCACCCCCTTCTTCTCCTGCCTTCAATCTTTCCCAGCCTCAGGGACTTTTCAAATGAGTTGGCTCTTCTCATCAGGTGGCCAAAGGATTAGGCCCACAGAATTTTGATCTTTTTCTGCTTGGGTCATGATGTTGTCCTTTTACACGCAGAAGCCCCACTTAAAGTGTACGATGTGCTAAGTCGCTTCAGTGTCCGACTGTTTGTGGCCCTCTGGACTGTAGCCCACCAGGCTCCTCTGTCCTTGTGATTCTCCAGACAAGAACACTGGAGTGGGTTGCCATGCCCTCCTCCGGGGGATGTTCCTTCCGCTCACTCAGGGACTCTCCCATCTTGGCTCAGCCTCTGCAGCGAGAGGCATGGCCTGAACAGTCTCATCATTCTTGCTGACTTGCATCTGTCTGTCTGTGGGGCAGGGGTTTCTGGAAGCAGGTGGGGCCCCGCTGGTCTTGAGTTGCATCAGGTGGGTTCTGAAGGAAGACGAGTCTTTATAGAGGCAACCGCACTACATGACCTGAGGTTGCAGCTGGGATGCTGGGGGTGGCGGAGGACGAGAAGGAAGGCAAGGTGCTGGCTCAAACATGTGCTCGGGAGTGGGGCCTGGTCCACTTTAGAAGACACAGCTGCCCCCAGCCCCAGCGGGAGGAGGTGAGTGAGGAGATCCATGAGGATGGACAGCCGCAACCCGAAACTCAGCAGAACCAAACCAAAACCCAACTCCCATGGTTTGTAACTTTCACTGAAGGATCGCTTCTGTCCAAGAGGGGAGGGAGAAACATCTTCAGAATCTGAGTCAGAGGGGCTCCCCTGACGACTCACTGGTAAAGAATCTGCCTGCCAGTGCAGGAGACAGGGGTTCGATCCCTAGTCTGGGAGGATCCCACCTGTCTCGGAGCAATGAAGCCACAGCTGTTGAGCCTGTGCTCGGGAGCTCATGCTCCATAACTAGAGAAGCCACTGCAGTGAGAAGCTCGTGCACCGCAACGAGAGTGACCCCTGCTAACAACTGGAGAGAAGCCTGCGTGGCAAGGAAGACCCAGCACAGCCATAAGTAAATAAATAAAAACCAGTGAGTCAGAGAGGGAGAAACTTGACCCATATTCAAAGAGGTAATCGGCTTTCCAACGTGAAACAAATCTCACGCATACAGTGTTTGCAGAAAAAAAAATTCATTTATATATAAGAAGGCAACAGACATGTGGTTTTCAGCCACATCAGCTCCTGCACCTCCTTATTCTTGCTCATGGGTTAATGGAAGGCAGATGGATCTGAAAGGTGTGGGTGATTTGAAACATGCAAAATACCTCTCCCATAAGGAGAATACCTTTTAAACAACAAAATAAAACAGAAGGCACAGTTTGATTTTTCCTAAGGTCCCGTGTTGCAGCTCTGTGGTGTAAGTATATATCCATATGTATATCTGAGCAGAAGAGCAGGAGGGAAGCCCCTCTGTTCCATGTCCCTGGTGGGCTCAGGCCTGACTCAGGAGGGGAGGCAAAGGCTGAGGCCATCCTACTGGCCACAGACTGCCCCACCTTCCAGTTGCCAGCAGCCAGGAGAGTAGAATCCCCAGTCCTACCAGCCAGCGTTGACCTGTTGCCACTCTTGCTTCTGGTAGGCAAGGCCAGCTACCCTATGGTCTTCAGGGAAGAGTCTAAAGGAAGATGGGGTTCCACCCTCCCTCCAGACCCGCCATGGTTGGAGTGGAAGCAGAGGAAAGATGGGGGACCCAGAGAAGGCAAAGCCAGCCACCACCTGTGTGCCTTAAGCCATCCTGGTCTCCTCCCAGCGCTGGCTCTGGGTCCTGCATCTGCTCTCACTGGCCAACTCTGGGGGCTCAGCCATTCCTGGGACCCTGGCAGGTGCCCAGAAACATGGCAGATGGACCCTTTTCCACTATGGAGTCATAGTTCAGTTCAGTTGCTCAGTCGTGTCCGACTCTGCAACCCCATGAACTGCAGCACGCCAGGCCTCCCTGTCCATCACCAACTCCCTGAGTTCACCCAAACTCATGTCTATGGAGTCAGTGATGCCATCCAACCATCTCATCCTCTGTTGTCCCTTTCTCCTCCCACCTTCAATCTTTCCCAGCATCAGGGTCTTTTCAAATAAGTCGCTTATTCACATCAGGTGGCCAAAGTATTGGAGTTTCAGCTTCAATATCAGTCTTTCCAATGAACACCCAGGACTGATCTCCTTTAGGATGGACTGGTTGGATCTCCTTGCAGTCCAAGGGACTCTCAAGAGTCTTCTCCAACACCACAGTTCAAAAGCATCAATTCTTTGGTGCTCAGCTTTCTTTATAGTCCATCTCTCACATCCGTACGTGACTACTGGAAAAACCATAGCTTGGACTAGATGGACCTTTGTTGACAAAGTAACATCTCTGGTTCTTAATATGCTGTCTAGGTTGGTCATAAATTTCCTTTCAAGGAGCAAGCGTCTTTTAATTTCATGGTTGTAGTCACCATCTGCAGTGATTTTGGAGCCCAGAAAAATAAAGTCTGACACTGTTTCCAATACTTATGGAGTCATAAGTATTAGGTAAATTATAGTCAGAAAAAATGTTTTAATGTAGGCTATCATTGAACATTTGAAAAAAAAGGGAAATCCAAGTGGCAGAAATGAAGGGGGAAACCATAGCCAAAGCAGTTAAGTGAAGCCTGGAGTCCAGGAGCATCTTAGAGAAGCCAAACCTAGATTCTAGGGACCAGTCTGCCATCATAGCATCTGCATGGGGATGGGGGATGTGGCCTCACTCTTGTTTGGAGGGGAGAAAATTTTGCTTTGAGCTCAACAGAAAAGCAACAGAGCATTAAAGTGGCACCCCTCTCTTAAAAGGGGATTGGAAAAGTCTGCTCACCAGCTCAGCCAGGCTTGTGGAAGCAAATGGTCTATCTTGGGATATGAATGCAAAGAAAAACTGTCAGAAACTGCATTTCCAGGGCCTGGGATGTGAATGAGTGCAGAGTTCAGATTTCTACTGCCTGGGAGGTCTGTGAGCCCCAGGCAGAGAAACTAACATAGTATCTGGTCTCAAACAATCGGAAGCCCCAGCATCTAGTAGACAGCTAAAGGGAAACCCCTCTGTGTAGAAACCCTGTCACAAGCCAGAACACAAGGCAGTCACACAGGAAAAGCACACCCTGCTGAAGATGAGCTCACAGTGAAAACAGGACCAGTCACGGGAGGAGATGAGCTTCCATGAACAGAAACCAGCAGATACCCCCCAGGGGTCCAGGGTGCCCCGGGGTCTGCAGATAATGGCACAGTGTGAACAGAGCTATAAACACATTCAGACCCAGCGGAGCCCAGCAGTTCAGACCCCTTCACAACCTGCTCCTCCGTGTCCACCTTCTCAGTTCATTCCAATCCCAGCTGCCACACAGGCTCAAAACCTTGAGTGTCCTCAGGTTCTTCCTCTCTCAGCCTCTTCTCTTAGAAATGGCTCTCAGTGTTCTGGTCTTCCTCTCCTCTCCTCTCCTCTGTGACTGCGACGGGCATCCACTGGGGTTCCCTGCTCTCCATTCCCAGTGTTCCCGCTTCTCTTTATTTCACCCCTACACTGCCACTAAATTAGCCTCTTAAATGGAAGCCAGACAGTTTCACTTCTCTGAGTCCAACTCCTGATTATGAAAGTCTAAGCCTTCTCGCGTGTGTGTTAGTCACTCAGTCGTGTCCAGCTCTTGGAGACTCCCTGGACTGTAGCCCATCAGGTTCCTTTGTCCATGGAATTCTCCAGGCAAGAATACTGGAGTTGGGTTCCCATTTCCTTCTCCAGGGGATTTTCCCAACCCAGGGATGGAACCTGGCTCTCCCAAATTGCAGGTAGATTCTTTCCCATCTGAACCACCAGGGAAGCCGTCTCAACTTGGATCTAAAATTTCTCTCCATTAAAAAAAAAAGTAACATTTATTCATTTATTTGACTGTGCCAGGTCATAGTTTCAGCATGTGGGATCTAGTTCCCTGACCAGGGATCGAACCTGGGCCTCCTGCATTGGGAGCGTGGAGTCTTAGCCACTGGACCACCAAGAAAGTCCTTCCTTTCGGTTTTGTTTCCTGTTATAATACATACTACCTCTCACCCCCAACCTCCTGTTTCAGGTTTTTGTTGTTTTTGTTGTTTTTTTGGTTTATTTGTCCTTCCTACACCGTACCTCATGCCTCCAAACAATCTCTTTCCTCTGATTAGACTGCTCCCCCATCTCATCTGCCAATCAATGTCAACCTTGGCTTAAACCTCCTAGAAGCACGATGTCGTGGAAGAACACAGGCGTCATCAAGGGCTAGAACATCTGGTTCAAATTCCAGAGGTGTCACTTAAGAGCAGTGCCTCAAGCAAGTCACAACCTCTCCGAGCCTCTGTCTAATTCTATAAAATGGGAAGGATACCTGCTTGGCAGAATTGGGAGATTTAGAGATCATCTCTTGTAAGGGACTGAGTACAGAACCGGCCCCAGTACATGCGCAGTAAACAGTAAACTCCCATCCTCACCTTTTCATGGGAATCATGTCCTCTGCTTCCCCACCCAGAGCTCCCTGAGTCTGGAGGCCTTGTTCCCTTTGTCTTTGCATCTTTGTACTTTTCTGTGTCCAACACAGGAAGTCTTAAAACACATCAACTGTCAAGAGGTGGCAAAAACCAGGCACATCTAAGCTGATGTTAGAAGGGGACACTTAGGGTAGAGGGACCTCTCAGACATCAGAGGGGTGTTGAGGGCCAGTTGTCACATGTCACTCCACAGAGGGCAGAGCCACTGTCAGGAGCTCTTAGGAGGCTGATGGAAGCCCAAGAGGGAAAGAATATCCAACATTTAGAGCTGTTTAACACGAGAGCAGGTACCAAATGAAAGCAGCTTGCTATTAAAAAACTCAGATTATAGGAAGTATTCCTGGGTTGGATGAAGGATAAGACCAGATTGGTGCTTCTTACCTTAGGGAGTCACAGGTGCCTTTGAAAATCTAATGAAAGTTTCTGATCTTTTTGCAAATAATTTCAGGAGCTTCATGGATCCCAGGTAAAGATCGCCTCACCTGAAAACCCTTCTAGGATGCTATGTCCAACTTGGTCTTTCACTGTAAATAGTCAGAGGTGCATTGCTGCTCTTCATGTCTTCAGAATTCACGCCTCCCATCTGGAGGCCCCGCTTCATATCTAAAACTCATTGCCCTTTGCCACAAATTCCATGCTCAACATATTTTTGATTGAGTGAATGAATAAATGGATGAATGAAACTGACTGATCTTTAAGGGAATCTACACACTACAAGGAGAAGAAAGAGAAGGAAAACAGAAAACAGTGAAGGATTCTGGAAAAAGACTAGCACAGGATAACAAAAAGTTGGAGAAGGGCTGTGCATTCGTGCATGTATGCTCAGTCGCTTCAGTCATGTCTGACTCTTTGCGACCCTATGGACTGTAGCCCGCCAGGCTCCTCTGTCCATGGGATTCTCCAGGCAAGAATACTGGAGTGGGTTGTCACACCCTTCTCCAGAGAATGACTAGTCAGGGTCAGAGAAGGTGATTGATTTTGGAAGGTCCGAACTCCCAGCCTCTGTCCAGGGCTGAGTGCCCCACCCAACTTCTAACCCGAGATCCTCTGGAAGCAGACTTGACCTTGCTGGCCCTGACTGCTTGCGATTTAGGGGGCTTCTAAGGACAATCACACATAAGATCGTGAACATGTCCAAGTTTGATATTCTGATCTGATTTTGAAACCTCTTTCCCTCTGTGAATTTAGGTCTTAATTATTCGGCAGCCACTTGTTCTGATATTACAGTTTCTCAGTTCACATGCGGTAATGATGAGCTATTAAACGAATTATGTTGAGGTATTTTTTTTTCTTTGTTGTTGTTTAGTCGGTAAGTCATGTCCGATTCTCTTGCGTGCCCATGGACTGTAGCCCGCCAGACTCCTCTGTCCACGGGATTCTCCAGGCAAGAATACTGGAGTGGGTTGCCACTCCCTTTTCCAGGGGATCTTCACGACCCAGAGTTCGAACCCACATCTCCTTCATTGCAGGCAGATTCTTTGCTGCTGAACCACCTGGAACACTTAGAGTATCATTATTCCAACAGCAGCTGATTGGCAACATAAACACTGGTGACAGTAAGTCCCAAGACTTAAATATTGTGTCTGAGCCTAGGAGGGTTCCTTGTTTGATAAACAGAACTTGAGGTTCCCTCTAGGATTAGCTGGTGTTCCAGTCTGTAAGAGCAGAGAAGACAGGCTGCTCTGCCCGGATCGAGGCCCTCAGGTCTCCTGACGCCTGTCCCCTGCACTCACCTGGAGACTTGGGGGCCTGCGGTAGCTCAGGAGACGCCTCAGGCTCCCCAGGGCCTCAGGTAGCCCCTCACCAGTGAGGGCACTGCAGGCCCGCAGCTCCCAGCAGAGCCCCGGAAACCTCCACAGGCCCAGCCTGTCTCGGATCTCAGGCAGTGGCAGGGCGTGGGGTGCCTCCTGCTTGTTGGCCAGCACCAGGATAGGGACGCCGTCCAGGTGGGGGTCCTCCAGGACCTCCGTGAGCTCAGCCACTGCCTCGGGCAAGCGGGCCTCGTCTGTGCTGTCCAGCACGAACACAAGGACAGCTGTGCCCTCCAGGTAGTCCTTCCAGCTGGCCCTGAGTGGGCTCTGCCCCCCGACATCCCAGAGGGTGAGGCACACCTGCCCAGGGGCCTCGAGGGGCTCCACGTTGAAACCCACGGTGGGCAGGGTCTCTACCAGCTGGTAGCCCTTCAGTTTGTACAGGAGCGTGGTCTTGCCGGCCGAGTCCAGGCCCATCATCACTACCTGGGCTTCCTCCTTGTGACTTCGGGAACTCACAGACCCCATGGGGGCCACTGCCAGACCCTAGGGGAGAAAGGCCAGGTGCACTCGTCAGAAGGAATACAAATCCATGTGGGCCACAGGAGAAGGGCTTCTACACCCAAGGTAATGTCCACAGTGTCATCTTTCAAACCCAGGTCTGGGCTTTGAAAGGGCAGGGAAGTAGGGCTGTGTACGTCCGCATCAGCTGACCTATCTGGGGGTCGTGGGGGAGGGGTGCCTGCTGCAGAGAAGAGACCAGGGTCTCCCCCTGAAGACATGGAACACCAGCCCCCATCCCTTGGTAGTTAAGGCAAGGAGGCACAACCCACTTGTGTTAGACAAACCTGGTTGAGTAGAAGTGACTGAAGGATGTCTTGGATTCTTGCTGGTCCGTGGCTTCGAGCCTCTGGTGTCCACCTGGAAGCCTAAACCCCAAGGGGAAGTTATGTCGGGGTCAGTGCACTGAGAGAAGTAAGCAGGGGCTGCTGGTGACTTCCGCAGCCTTTGGAACCAGCCCGCCCCGCCCCGGACCAGGCTGCCACCCTGTTAAGCTTGCCTAGTTATAAATCCTTCTGACTGTAGACAAAGGAACCGGTCAGAGCAAAGTGGTTTCCTCCAGTGGCTTACCGACATAAATCACCTCCAGAACATTACACAGGTTTTTGAAGAATCTCGAGTGTTAAGACCAAGACCTGTCCCCACCTTAAGCCCAGGAAACCTTGGCTGGAACAGGGGAAGGGACATCTCAGGCCCAGGAATAGGTTTCAGCTGCCCCGTGGAGGAAAACGAGGCGCCCTCTCTCTTCAATCCTCAGGCCAGGGGTAGAAGCGTAAAAATGACAATTACCTCAGAGTTACTAGGCTGCGGCCGAAGCTGCCCGTCTGTGCGGGCCTCCCAGGACAGCGGCTTTCAGTCCTGAGACGCTAGTACAGGGTGAGAGCACGGGGCCGGCTCCCCTTTCTCCGCCTCCTTCCCCGGGGGGCGGGGCGGGGCCGGCTCTGGGCCCCGCCCCCGGCGCCGCGGCTCCAGGAGCGTGGCACCCTGGTGCTCTGCCCTTCAGCTCTGCACTGGGAGCCCCGGCGCAGCGCCCGGTCTCTGCCGCTCAGACTCCGTAGGCAGGAGGGCGGGCGCCCGGCTCGGAACCGGGTCGTGTTCAGCTGCTTCTCTCCTGCCCTTCCTCTCAGGATCTCAGATCCCCTCCACGCAGAAAGCTGAGAACTGCCCCCCTGTGTTTCTGGTGCCTGGAGATTCTTTCGTTTGCTTGGAACCATATGTGCTTAAGAACTGCCTAAGTAGGATTAAAACAGTCTTAAAAAATAGGTCTAAAAGTGTTGAAAGTAAACCTGCTGCTGCTGCTAAGTCGCTTCAGTTGTGTCAGACTCTGCGACCCCATGGATGGCAGTCCACCAGGCTCCCCCGTCCCTGGGATTCTCCAGGCAAATATATAATATATATATTTAAATATATAAAATAATATATATAATTATTATAGATATATAATTTTATGGTTTACCTTATATGTGAAAGTGTGAAAGTGTTTAGTCACTTAGTTGTGTCTGACTCTGCAACCCCATGAACTGTAGCCCACCAGGCTCCTCTGTCCATGGAATTCTCCAGGCAAGGATCTTGGAGTGGGTTGCCATTCCCTTCTCCAGGTTTAACCTGGGGTTAAACCTGAGTCTCCTGCATTGGGGGCAGATTCTTTACTATCTGGGCCACCATATATATATATGCATATATATATAAATGAGCTTGAGCAAGCTCCAGGAGTTGGTAACAGACAGGGAAGCCTGGTGTGCTGCAGTCCATAGGGTCGCAAAGAGTCAGACATGACTCAGTGACTGAACTACTACTGCTGCTGCTGCTGCTGCTAAGTCGCTTCAGTCGTGTCCGACTCTGTATGACCCCATAGACGGCAGCCCACCAGGCTCCCCCATCCCTGGGATTCTCCAGGCAAGAACACTGGAGTGGGTTGCCATTTCCTTCTCCAATGTGTGAAAGTGAAAAGTGAAAGTGAAGTCACTCAGTCGTGTCTGACTCTTAGCTACCCTACGGACTGCAGCCCAGCAGGCTCCTCCGTCCATGGGATTATCCAGGCAAGAGTACTGGAGTGGGGTGCCATTGCCTTATTAAAATTAGAAATTTAAAATTTTATTAAAAAATTATAAAGCTGTGTTAATGTAGTTAAAATTAAGGATGATTAAGCAGCTTTCTTAATTTTTTTTTCCTGAACGGTGTCACTGTATTTTTCCCAGTAGAAACGATGCCCCCGGAAAATAGAATTTTCAAAACATTGGCCAGTCAGAAGCCCTTGCTTCTGTAGCAGATCCTGATTTGGATCTGGAGCGTCAGTGATTTGGCTCTCATAACGGGCGACAACCCTGCTTTCTGGCACATCTTTCATTAAAATGTCAGGAACCAAGCTGGGGGTTGTGATTCTCTCATCTTACCAATGAAGAAACAGGCTCAGACGGGATAAATAATTCGCTCATGATCTTGCTGAGGTTTATAATTCATCTCTTTCTCTTTTATCACATCGTGTTACTCATCAAGGAAGTGCTTTGTAAATGGCAAGCATCTTATTGTGATGACTGATATCATCAGGCTGCTATATTTAATAGGAGGAAGCAACTGGAAAAAATCAGAAACCTAGACAGCACTGTGTTGTTGAGGTTACTGTTGTTTTGTTCTTTTGTGAGTCTGTGGTTGTGGCTACCGTGGTCTTGCATGGGCTGTGTGTGTGTGGTAAGAGGTACCACACCTTCCTTTTATCAGGAAGGAAGTATTCCCCCAAAGCCTCCCAGTCAGTTGTCTCTAATATCTCATTGTCCGAGAGAATGAAATGACTTGGTTTGGCCAGGCAGGGTTCACCTCTGAACATACTGTCTCTGTTTCTCAATAGCTGAATAAAGTTGCACTATCCTAAGCAAGCAGGAAGTAAGAATAGTGTTCGGTGAGCGGCAGTGTCTACTGTATTTCCCCAGCATTCCATGGTAGAAGGTTGTCTTCTTCCAGCACATGCTTTCTTCCAAGATCGTCTTTAACAAGAATTAACAGTGTGTGGGGGGGTGGGGTGGGGGGGTAGGGGGCATGTCCCAAGTGCTCATACTTGGTTGCTTAAGTATCTCGGTCGTCAAGTCCAAAGATAAGAAATCAGAGGAAATGCTGCAGTAATTCTTGCTTGCTGTCTAGCAAATGAGAGAGCAGAAGAGTGAGCCTGGAATTGTGAGGCACCATCATATAGTAGGAAGAAGGTATGTTGATGAACTAGAGATCTGAATTCAAGGCCCAGATCTGCTGCTTCTTATCTGTGTTGCCTTGGGTCAGTTATTTAATCTTTCTGAACCCCAGTTTTCTAATCTGTAAAGCAAAAAGGTAGGACTAGGTCATCTCTAAATTTCATTCTGCTCTAATATTCTATAAATACAATGCAATTTTTTAAACTTTTTATTTTACATTGGCGTGTACGTGGTTAACAATGTTGTGATAGTTTCAGGTGGACAGCAAAGGAACTCAGCCATATATATACATGTATCCATTCTCCCCGAAACTCTTCTCCCATCCCGGCTGCCACATAACAGATTCAGTGCAGCACTTTATTAAAGAGCAGCTGTGAGCAGTGCTCTGTAGAGTCTATCAGGTTTGGTTTTTTTTTTTTTGGCTGCACTGCTCAGCATGTGGAATCTTGGTTTCCTGACCAGGGATCAAATCCGGGCCCTTGGGAGTGAAAGCATCCTAACCACTGGACCACCAGAGAGTTCCCCAATTAAAAAAAGTAAATCTTTCAAAATGCATCTGGATGTTTTATGAATGGGAGAGGTCAACATTGCTCATGCTTAAGGAGACTAGGATATCATATAATAGAATTAGATATAGAGTTTAATATTGTAGACTTTAAATGTCTGTGTTTAGCATTACAAATTATACTTTGAGTTATTATCACTTTGGCTGACTTGTGTTTTACATTTACAGCACAGCTCATCTTCCAGACCTTTTCCATGTTTCTAGTTTCCATTTTACTGAAAACACCATCTCTCCACTATGGTGGAGCTGGGGGAAATTTTTGTGCCTGTCTCTCTTTGCTCTCTCTCTCTGGCTCTGAACAGAAATAGTATCTTGGCAGTGGATCTTTGTCGCTTAAAAAACACACAGGAAAAGGAAACAGCAGTGGGTGATCTGCTTTTTGAAACTGTGAGAAAAATCTGAAGAATGTTAGCTTCTCACTCAAGCTCCTTCAGCTTCTGCTTTTACAATATTTGCAGGAAGTTTCCTGACACTAAAGGGGAAAAAGACATAGTGGCCAGAGGCTGCCTTGTGAAAATATGCAGGAGGCCAAGAGAGACGTGTGTGATGAGCTTCAGCCGTGGTCCAAACAGTCACTGATGACAGGGAGGTTTTGCTACTTTTCTTCCAAGGTTGTTTTAATATGCAAAAGTCTATGGCAGCAGCAGCTGCTATTCAATCAGCCACATTTCCTGAACTGGAGAGTGTATTTTTAGTTGGCAGGAAAAAAAATCACTTGATTAGGAAGGAGTGTGGAAGGTCACTTCTCAGAAACTCCAATCAGCACTTGAGACTTTTCTCCATTTCCCAGATGACTTCCTGTTACTCTGGGCAGAAAGCAGCAAAGTGTTTACTTCGATTTTCTTCTTTTTATTAAAAAGCATTACATAAGTGATGATGAATATATTCTTCTGTACGAGAGTCAAACAATATAAAAATCTAAAAGGTGTAGTTCCTAAGTTCAACCCCCAAATCACTACTTCCCTTCTCAGAGATCATTAGAATCCACAGTTCAATGTACATTTTTGCAGTTCTCTTTCTATGATATGCTTATGTATTTTGGAGCACACGTCTATTTTATTATTTTTGTTTGGTTGGGTCTTTTTTTAAATGTAATTGTGATGTCTGCAACTTATTTATTTTATCTACCAGTGTTTCTGTGATTTCTCCATGTTGGCAACTATACCTAAGTATCTACTGCTAAGTCACCTCAGTCGTGTCCGACTCTGTGTGACCCCATAGACGGAAGCCCACCAGGCTCCCCCGTCCCTGGGATTCTCCAGGCAAGAACACTGGAGTGGGTTGCCATTTCCTTCTCCAAGTATCTACTAGTTAGTCCATATACCTAGTTGTCTATCTAATTATCTTCTGTTATTATTTTAAATAAGAATTTATTAAATAATGAGAAGGCTGTAAGAAGTATAATACTAAATGCAGGAGAAATTATGTGACTCTGAGATTTGCTTGTCAAAGGAGAAGAAGTGGCTTGGAATATAAATATAACAAGATTGGCCGTAAATTGAAAATTGTTGAAGCTAGGTAGATCAGGGGTATACAGTATTAGTCTTTGCATTTTACATATATTTGAACTTTTCCATAGTAAAATATAAAAAAAAACAGAAGAGGTATACATTTTATATAAAATTATATAAGAGATATAAAACCTCTGATTCTGCCGTAGCTCAGAAGCTTCTGGGACCTTGTCACACCTCACAGTTTTTTTCTGCAAGAATTTGAAAGTTGCCCTCTCTGGACGCCTCTGTTACCTGGGCAGATGCAAATTGCCCTTGCTTTACCCTCATTGTGCTTTGTATGCAGATGCAAATTGCCCTTGCTTTACCCTTATTGTGCTTTGTATGTCCAACCCTGAACACACACAGCATAGTCACTCATATGCTCACACCTCAAAGGAAACAGTTTCCTAAACTGAAATTTTTTAAAAAAGAGTTATCACTGATTAAGTCCCTCGCCTGTATCATACATGATATCTATGTTAGTTTATGAAACAAGCACAGATCTCACTAAGAAGGAACATAGATGAGGGCTCCCAGGGAAAGTTGAGCTATGGAGTTTCTGAACCTGACTTTAGCTCGCTTGGAAGTTTTGTAAGAACCCCTTCTGGGGCAACTGGTGGGCACAGCCCTTCTTGGGAAGCATACGGCTCACTGTGGTTGGGGAAGCTGGCAGGCCTTAAGTGTGGGCCAGCACTGGTTATCTGTGGTCACTAGGAATGGACTGCTCTGTAGTTTTAGTTCCCAGTCAGTCAGTCAGTCCAGTCGCTCAGTCCTGTCCGACTCTCCGCGACCCCATGAATCACAGCACGCCAGGCCTCCCTGTCCATCACCAACTCCCGGAGTTCACTCAAACTCATGTCCATCGAGTCGGTGATGCCATCCAGCCATCTCATTCTCTGTCGTCCCCGTCTCCTCCCTCCCCCAACCTTTCCCAGCATCAGAGTCTTTTCCAGTGAGTTCTCAGGAGCTGGCAAATCAGAATACCTCTTAGGGTGTGTCCTCAGGGAGTGTCCTCAGCTGATCCTGGCTGCAGGGCATAGAGAGAAGAGGGGAGAGACTTCATCAGCACGCATTCAAGGCCTAGCAGGTATAGACGTGAATCTGAGCCAGGGTGGCCTGGGAGCGTTTTCCTCCAGGTAAAGAGTGTGATAGCTGCAGAGAGCTTGAGGGAACAGCCCTCACTGAGCCTCTAAGTAACCCCACCTCGGTTGAAACTGGTCACTCTCCACATGGTCCGCACATCCTCTGTGAGATCCCCTTGACCTCACTCCTGTGTTGATCCTCTGCTTTGGATTCTAGGTTTTCCCCTTTCTTGGGTCACTCTGTTGTCTTGATGGAGCACGTTTTCTTGGATGCGTGGGAAGTACCATTTTATGAGACCTTGAATCTCTGAAACTTTATTTTACTCAAGCAACCGATTTGACAGTGTGTCGATGGGTATGAAAGTCTAGGATGGAATTATTTCCTCTCAGGACTTTGTTTTTTTGTTTTTGGCCACATTATATGGCATGTGGAACCTTAGTTCCCTGACCAGGGATCAAACCTGCACCCCTTGCATTAGAAGCACAGAGTTTTAACCACTGGACCACCAGGGAAGTTCCCCTCTTAGAACTTTGAAGGCATTGCTTCTTTGTGTTTCAGCATCCAATGTCACCGTTGAGAATCTGAAACCAGACTGACTCTTGATCCATTAAGTGTGACTTTTTTTCTCTCTGGAGATTCATAAAATCTTCTCTTTGTTCCAGGAATTCTAAGATTTAATAATCATGTGTCTTGATATGAGTCTCTTTTCATCCATTACATTGGAAACTTAGCAGGTCCTTCACTCTGCTACCTACTCCTAGAAGTAAGTTACTCTCAGTTCTGGGACATCTTCTTGATTCTCCTCTCCAGTTTTTATGTCTCTTGCTGGAAATCCTATTATTTAGTTGTTAAGCTCTGACTTATTCTCCAATTTAAAAAAAATATTTCCTTTTCTACACCTTTGGTTTCTTTTTTTGGCATTACCACCTAGCATTGGGAATCTTAGTTCCCTGACCAGGGATGGAACCCGTGCTCCCTGAAGGGGAAGCTTGGAGTCTTAACCACTGGACCACCAGGACAGTCCCTTACACCTTTACCTTTTCACTCTACTTCCTGGAAGATTTCTTCAATATTATCTTTTAACCCTTCTATTATATTTTCTGTTTTCATCTATGATTTTTTAAAAATATTTTCAAGGGCTCATTTTTGTTCTCTGAATTTTTGAAAATAGCATGCTTATTTTGCATCATCTCTCTGAGTTTCCATGGAACCAAGCAGAATGACAACAGGAGACCCTGAATCAGAAGACAAATGTGGTAACACCCAGAGGGGTCATGTTGTTATTTTTTGAGTTGAGGTCTGATTCCTTCAAGGTAGCCTGCAGTCTGTTTCCTAGCAGGGAGCCTGCTTCTACCTGGATCCTATTGGCCACTTTGGAGCAGAATGCTGTCTTGTCCGTGTGCACAATAATTACATGGGAACCAAGTGAGGGAACACAGAACATGCACCAGTGTAGCCCGGATGGTGGGCTATTAGAAAAGTCTCAGTAATTATAAAAGAATTAGGGGCTTCCCTGGTGGTCCAGTGCTTAGGACTCTGCACTTTCACTGCTGAGGGCCTGGGTTCAATCCCTGCTGTGGGAACTAAGATCCCACAAGTCGTGCCTTGGCGGCCAAGAAAAAGATGATAAAAGAATTGAAATCACAATCCACCAGCCATCATTCGATCCCTGGGTCAGGAAGTTCCCCTGGAGAAAGAAATGGTAACCCACCCTGGTATTCTTGCCTGGGAAACCCCATGGACAGAGGAGCCTGTCGGGGCTACAGTCCATGGGGTCACAGAAGAGTGGGACACAACATAGCGACTGAATAACAATAAGAAAGTAATGGGCTGATATGTGGAAAAGTGCCCCCTACATTTTTGGAAATTAAATAACACCCTTCTGGGACTTCCCTGGTAGTGCAGTGGATAGGAATCTGCCTGCCAGTGCAGGAGAATACGAGTCTGATCCCAGATCTAGGAAGTTCCCACATGCCGAGGAGCAACTGAGCCCCAGCACCACAACTTCTGGGCCTGTGCTTGTGAGCATGCAAGCGCAACTATAGAAGGTCACCAGCCCCACAGCCTGTGCTCAGCAACAAGAGAAGACACCGAAGTGAGAAGCCCACGCACTACAACGAAGAGTAGCCCCTGCTTGCCTCAACTGGAGGAAAGCCTGAGCAGCAATGAAGACCCATGAGGCCAAAAATAAATGAATGAATTTTGTAAAATGGAAAATAAATAAATAACATACTTCTAAAAAACCCACGGACCACGTCAGAAATTGCAAAAGAAATTAGAAAATATTCTGAGCCAAACAAAATACAATATATCAGGATTTATGGGTTACAGCAAAAGCCTTGGCAAACTCTTACACTTAAATGCTTATATTAGAAAAGAAAGAAAGATGTACACATCAGTGATCTGAGTGCCAATCTCGAGAGAAAAACATAAAAGCAAGCTAAATACAAAATAAGTAGGAGGAATAATAAAATAAGAATGGAAATCAATTAAATGGAAAAAGAGAAAATTGAGAAAGTTGAAAAGATTAATAAAGTCAATAAATTGCTGATAAGGCTGATGGAAAAAAAACAAAATTATGAGGAATGAAAGACATCATTGTAGATTTAAGACATCAAGAGGACTGATGAGAATTTTTTTTAATATATTTTTAATTGAAGGATAATTGCTTTACAATGTTGCGTTGGTTTCTGCCATACATCAGCATGAATCAGCCATAGGTATACATATGTCCCTCCCTCTTGAACCTCCCTCCCACCCCATCCCACCCCTCTAGGTTGTCACAGAGCCCTGGTTTGAGCTCCCTGAGTCATACAGCAAATTCCCACGGGCCATCTGTTCACACGCGGTACTGTATGTTTCCATGCTTCTTTCTCCACTCGTCTCAGTCTCTCCTTCCCTGCCGTGTGTCCACAAGTCTGTTGTCTGTGTGTGCGTCTCCACTGCTGCTGTGCAAATGGGTTCATCTTTATGGATTCCATATATCTGTGTTAATATATATTTGTCTTTCTCTTCTGACTTACTTCACCCTGTATAATAGGCTCTTGGTGCATGCACCTCACTAGACTCAAATGCTTTGATGAGGAGGATATTATGGACAACCTTATGCCAATAAAATCAACAACTTAGATGAGTTGAATAAATACTATTTAATGAACAAGCTATCTTTTTTTCCTGGCTAACTTAAGTATCACTTCTGTTGTATTCTAATTCATATATTGGCATGGAAGCATGGGTTTGAATGTTTCTGCCTTCTGTATTCCATTCCATCATTTGATTTGTTCCAAGAGCCAGAGTTCCAGGGAACAAGTAGGCAGCTGCATCACCCTTTCTAACCCAGCCTGAGAAGTCACATTAGGCTACTTCTGCTTTTTCTTGGTTACAAGCAAATCATAAGCCTACCCAGTTTCCAAGCGAGGATACACAAACTCCATCTGTCCATAGGAGAGATACAAAAACATTTGTGGCTTTTTATTTTAATCCATGCTATCTTTAGTGGTAATAGATCTAACGTTTTCATTCAGTATGATATTTTCTGTCAGTTTTGCACAAATATCCTTTTAGTAAAAAATGGAGGACCTCTCAGATTAGATTATGGTCAAATATATACATAAAAACGGTTATCGTTTGTTTTTCTCATAGAGAAGTTAGCATAATTCACAGAATAGGTTTCTTTAACCATCTTATTTATTCATTAATTTTTGGCTGTGCTGGGTCTTTCTCTAGTTGTGGCGCGTAGGGGCTACTCACCAGCTCTGGTGCTCGGGCTTTGTTTCGGTGGCTTCTTCTGTTGCGGAGCACATGCTCTAGGCACACAGGCCTCAGAAGTCGCAGCTCGTGGGCTCGGTGGTTGGCGCTCCCTGGCTCCAGGGCGTGCGGGCTTCAGTATTTGTGATATATGGGCTTAGTTGCTCCGAGGCATGTGGGATCTTCCCAGACCAGGGATCAAACCCTGCATTGGCAGCCCAATTCTTACCCACTCTACCACCAAGAAAGTCCTAAACAGCTTTAGATATCATTTTTTTAGATATCACTTTTATTTTGATAAATGCAGGGAGAGGGCAGGGAAATGTCTGCCTGGTGACTTACAACATATTAAGCTTGTATATTGCTAAAACTCTAGGAAATGGTGAACTCTGTCTAATTCTGACACTTCTTCGTCCTAGGGATGTTTTATCCATATTCAAAGAGTCTTTAGAAATCCCCATTGCGTGATTGGGAATTCTGTCTTCTAATTTGGCTCATTGAGTCACTTCTGAGTTGTTCCCTTGCTAAATCATGTCTGACTCTTTGTGACCCCATGGACTGTAGCACACCTGGCTTCCCTGTCTTTCATCATCTCCCAGAGTTTGCTCAAACCCAAGTCCATCGAGTCAGTGATGCCATCCAACCATCTCATCCTGTCATCCCCTTCTCTTCCTGCCTTCAATCTTTCTCACCATCAGGGTCTTTTCCAATGAGCCGGCTCTTTGCCTCAGATGAAGTAGACTGAGATAAATCTTCCTAGTTGTTATATTTGTTTCTTTGTTTGTGAACACCAAAGTAAGTAATCCTCTTGTGAGAATGCCTAGGCCACGTTTTAAAAGTTGGTCACCCCCGTAGTAGGATCAGAAATATTGCAGTGGTTTTTAGAATTGGATGAAGAAATGTATCCTGAAATTAAAAAGTACTTAAACCTATAACATTGACAGAGCTGAGTGTGAATTTCTTAGCAAAACCATCATCAAATCTAGGTTGGTTAAATAAACTAGAAGCAAACATAGTAAATGGGAATAAAGCATTTAACAAACGTTGAGTTTTGGCCCATACCACACGGTGGCAGGCTTACTCTGTGTTATGCTTCCTGTTCATGAAGCAAATCTCAATGTTTGGATTTCAGTCCAGGAAACCACATCTTCTAGGAAGTTAACTTTTAGAAAGAATGGCATAAGTTATTGGTTTGTCAAGACTATGTTTTCTTATAAAATGTTCTTTACAACCTTCAACAGGACATTCTGCCTCTAGATCTCAGTTTCTTCATCACTAAAAGTATGGGTTTGGATTACTTCGAGTTCTAAAATCATCCTTTTTTTTTTTTTTTTAAAGTCTTCACTGGATTTATTACAATATTGCTTCTGTTTAATGTTTTGGGGTTTTTTTTTTTTGGCCACTAGGCATGTAGAATCTTAGCTCCCTGACCAGGGATCCAACCTGCACCCCCTTGGAAGGCAAAGTCTTAACTGCAGGACCACTAGGGAAGTTCTAATCAATTGCCTTTTAAACAAATTTAGATAACTTTTTTATTTTGATAAATGCAGGGAGAGGGCAGGGAAATGTCTGCCCTTTTATAACCTCTCTTAAAACTAAAAGAAAGCCTAAACATTCTTCATTTCATCCATATTGCAGTTAACTTGATAAGGAATATAGCTTTTCAATTAGATTGCCTAGATTTGAATTTGAGTTTGTCATTTATACTGTTCTTGGGGTTCTCAAGGCAAGAATACTGAAGTAGTTTGCCATTCTGGAAACAGTGACAGACTTTCTTTTCTTGGGCTCCAAAATCATTGCTGATGGTGACTGTAGCCATGAAATTAAAAGACTCTTGCTCCTTGGAAGAAAAACTATGACCATCCTAGACAGCATATTAAAAAGCAGAGACATTACTTTGCCAACAAAGGTCCATCTAGTCAAAGCTATGGTTTTTCCAGTAGTCATGTATGGGTGTGAGAGTTGGACTATAAAGAAAGCTGAGCGCTGAAGAATTGCTGCTTTTGAACTGTGGTGTTGGAGAAGACCCTTGAGAGTCCCTTGGACTGCAAGGATATCCAACCAGTCCATCCTAAAGGATGTCAGTCCTGGGTGTTCATTGGGAGGACTGATGTTGAAGCTGAGGCTCCAAAACTTTGGCCACCTGATACAAAGAACTGACTCATTTGAAAAGACCCTGATGCTGGGAAAGATTGAAGGCGGGAGGAGAGGGGGATGACAGAGGATGAGATGGTTGGATGGCATCACTGACTTGATGGACATAAGTTTGAGCAGGCTCCAGAGTTGGTTATGGACAGGGAGGCCTGGTGTGCTGCAGTCCTTGGGGCCACAAAGAGTCAGACACGACTGAGTGACTGAGCTGACTGAACTGTGTCATTTATTAAGCGTGAGATAATGGACCTGGCCTATCAAAATTGCAGCTTCCTCATCTTTAAAGGACTATAAATTATACTCCTATCGGGTGGATTTGTTAGGATTATATGGGGAGAAATATATGTATGGCAGAAACTGGGCAAACTGTTCATTAAATCATTCTTTTTTTTTCCTGGGCAACCAGCTAAACCACATTTCACATCATCACCTGCAGTTAATTGTGGTCGTATGACCACATTCTGGCTAATGGAATGTAAGAGGAAGAGGTTCCTGCTACTCTAGGCTCAGCTCACAAAAACCTCCCATTGTGATCCTCACTGTTCTTTCAACTTCTGCAATTTCCCTGGAAGCTACTTCTTAGAGATGGCAGAGCCATCACCTTTAGGAAATGGAAGGGAGCTTGGTCTTGAAACGACGTGGAGAAGCACCTCATGCCTATTACCAGCACTCATTATGGACTTTACGTGAGTGAGAAATAAACCTCGATTTTGTTAAGCCACAAATATTTATCTAATCTGGCAGCTGTCATTAACTAAAATAGCACTTAAAGCACTTATCACAATACCTGCTTAATTAATATTCAGTTCAGTTCAGTCACTCAGTCACATCTAACTCTTTGCGAACCCATGAACTGCAGCATGCCAGGCCTCCCTGTCCATCACCAACTCCCGGAGTCCACCCAAACCCATGTCCATTGAGTCAGTGATGCCATCCAACCATCTCATCCTCTGTTGTCCTCTTCTCCTGCCCTCAATCTTTCCCAGCATCAGGGTCTTTTCAAATGAGTCAACTTGTCGCATGAGGTGGCCAAAGTATTGTTTTTGTTGACTGTATAGAGCTTCTCTGTCTTTGGCTGCAAAGAATATAATCAGTCTGATTTCGGTGTCGACCATCTGGTGATGTCCATGTGTAGAGTCTTCTCCTGTGTTGTTGGAAGAGGGTGTTTGCTATGACCAGTGCATTCTCTTGGCAGAATTCTATTAGCATTTGCCCTGCTTCATTCTGTACTCCAAGGCCAAATTTGCCTGTTACTCCAGGTGTTTCTTGACTTCCTACTTTTATTGATTAATTTTATTATTTATTTATTTAATATTAGATATTATTAATATCATGACTCTTAATAATATAGACCAAGTGGATTCAGGGGAGGAAGGGGAAGGTCTTCTGGAAAATGTCTTTTCTTGGCTCCAACACTTTGTGATATTTTAATGCTTTTGCTCATGCCTATTCCCAAGTTTCTCTAATGAAATGCTATCTATCTTAAAGTCCAGATCAAATTTCACATATTCAGTCAAAGACTTCCAAGACATCCTTGTTGTAAATGATCCTCGTTATACTGAACTATAACATTTATACAATCCAAGCCTATTCACCTTTGTTGTCTTCTACAGTAGGATGGCATCACCAACTCAATGGACATGAGTTTGAGTAAACTCCGGGAGTTAGTGATGGACAGGGAGGCCTGGCGTACTGTAGTCCATGGGGTCACAAAGAGTCGGACATGACTCAGCAACTGAACTGAACTGAACAGTAGGGTTTGGCGTCCCTGGTGGCCCAGTCAGTAAAGAATCCACCTGCCAATGCTGGAAACATGGGTTCCATCCTTGGGTCAGGAAGATCCCCTGGGGAAGGAAATGGCAACCCACTCCAGTATTCTTGCCTGGGAAATCCCATGCACAGAGAAGCTTGGTGGGCTACAATCCATGGGGTCGCACAAAGTCAGACACGATTTACTGACTGAACCTCCACCACCAGAGTAGAGTTTATTTTCAGGTGGGTTTATATAGCTTACTTCTCCCTAATTAAACTATGAACAACCTGGTAAGAAAGACTATGTTTTTCTATTTTGTATTGCCACCAGAAAAGAGTAGAGTGTTGTGCAAATAGTTTTTGATACTTGACTCTTTGGTAAAAAAAAAAAAAAAAAGAAACCCAAGTAGTATATGAGATTCCCTCTAGCATTTTTTTCCCTTTTGGCCACTGTGCAGAATGTGGGATCTTAGTTCCTGGGCCAGGGATGGAACCTGTGCCCCCTGCATTGGGAGCACGGAGTCATAACCACTGGACCGCTAGGGAAGTACCCCTCCGCACATTTTAGTGTAAAGCTTTCATGGAGGTTTATAAGAATGAAGAGCAACTAGGCACTAACTCTTTGTTGAGGGACAACAGTGGCAGATGTGGGTATTTTATGGTCAGTGGTTTCGGTTGGAGGAAATTTATAAAGAATAAATTGGTACCTGATTTTCCATTTTGAAACAAGGATGATTTTATATATACTACTAGTTACTGGGTGTTCATTGGAAGGACTGATGCTAAAGCTGAAACTCCAATACTTTGGCCACCTCATGCGAAGAATTGACTCCCTAGAGAAGACTCTGATGCTGGGAAGGATTGGGGGCGGGAGGAGAAGGGGACGACAGAGAATGAGATGGCTGGATGGCATCACCGACTCGATGGACATGAGTCTGAGTGAACTCCGGGAGTTGGTGATGGACAGGGAGGCCTGGCGTGCTGTGATTCACGGGGTCGCAAAGAGTTGGACACGACTGAGCGACTGAACTGAACTGAATCTTATTTTGTTTTTTTTGTGGGGGTTTTTTGGTCATTTTTTATTTTTTTCATATTCACTTAAGATGTTTTCCTTAAAAAATTTAAAAGTTATAGGGGAATTTAACATTGTATATGCATCATAAGGAACTTAGACTATTTAATTCTGAATTTGCCTTTCATCTTCAATTTGATTACTATGTAATATCCTAGTTTCACCCTGTACTTTATCCTGTAAAAATTAGTAATTTTCTAAAAGTATTGTTTACTTAGATTTACCAATGCAATCTACTAATTTCTTTACTCATTATTGATTCTTGTATTCGAATCCTTCCTCCTCAGTTTATTTTTCTTCTTTTTGAAAGGGTCTGTGAGTGGAAAATTTGCTTAGTCTTAATTTGAAAATGTCTTAGTTTTTTATCTTTATTATCTCCCTCCTCACTGTCAATTATCACCTCTGAAGGTTTAGGTGACTTACCCAGTGGAGGGACTCATTCTCAAAACTCATGAGTTCCAGTTACTGTTTATCACGTCCTTCTCAGGCTGTACCTGCTGTTCTTGTCCATTTGTCATCAAAACTGCCCAGGACAGTACTTAGAAAGGTTCAAGTTAATTATCTGGGTGCCCCAATACAGGCTTCCCTGACTCCATTGGGCTTCCCTGGTGACTCAGACAGTTAAGAATCTGCCTGCAAAGTGGGATACCTGGGTTCGATCTCTAGGTTGGGAAGATTCCCTGGAGAAGGGAATGGCAACCCACTCCAGTATTCTTGCCTGGGAAAACCCATGGACAGAGAAGCCTGGCAGGCTACAGTCCATGAGTCACAAAGAGTTGGACATGACTGAGCGACTAAGCACAGCACAGCACATTGTGTAACAGCAGAACACTAGCTCCATTGCCTCTTGGTGATAAGTCAGTTACCAGGACCTTACTATTGCCTGCTGGTCCCTGACACAGGGGCCCAAAGTGCCTGAGCGTTGGTGTAGCTTAAAGATCAATGAAGACTCTTGCTGTGTTCCCTGGTAGAAATGTTCCCCCTCTGGGAACCAAGACCTTCAAACCTGTGGTTACAGCTGCGAGGATGAGAAAGCAGAAATTCCCCACGTGGGTCACCAGAATTGATGGTAAATAGGGACACTCCTGCTTCCACACCTTGACTCTCATTTCTAGTTTCCTACTGAGGATAACAGCACCATATAATGGTGATTGATTTAGAGCATTTTGCATCCTGGAGGGTGTAGCACCTTGTCCTCATAGGGTATCGTCTCCAAGATGGCAATTCAGCTATGTTTTCAACCAGCTGTTCTATTGTTTACCAGGCTAACCGCTTCTGGGTGCTATACCATGGGACAGGTCCACTGGATTCCATGCCCATGTGCCCATGTGCTCCTTGGCTATAAAGTGGTTCCTGGATTGGATTTCACATTTAGGAAGCTCTTTCATCTGACCAAGGGATTCCCTGGTGGCTCAGACGGTAAAGCATCTACCTGCAATGCGGGAGACCCAGGTTCGATCCCTGGGTCGGGAAGATCCCCTGGAGAAGGAAATGGCAACCCACTCCAGTACTCTTGCCTAGAAAATTCCATGGATGGAGGAGCCTGGTGGGCTACAGTCCATGGGGTCACAAAGAGTTGGACATGACTGAGCGACCTCACTTCACTTCATCTGACTGGGGACAAGGAAGCAATTCTAAACGGAGTGTGTTGGGTCACTTGTGTACGCCAAGGTGACCTTGTGTGGGAGTGGTGTTAACACCACGGGAGCAGCAGTATCATGGCTGGTCTCATGGCTGGCCCAGGGAGGGAAGCAGGTTTTATCTTTTTATGCCACCTGTTCAGCAAAGCATCTGCCTCAGCACAGGGGAAGATATGAATCAGCGGAGCCATCTCCTTCGGCCAGGGCTAAGGTGCTTGTTTGTTTATTTAACATGTTTGCATGAGGAGCACAGGGAATTTATCTGGTTCCTGGGGTGAGGGCAAAAGGGAATTAGAATTAAAATTCTTTTCCAGGTCTCCATTACTTCTCTCAAGCTTTTCTCCCCATTTTATGCCATGTCCTTTCATCCCAACTGTAAGAGCAGAAATTATCCCCAAGGTGTTTGATCAATAAGGACTGAGCTTGTGGAGCTTGTTGTCACTGATCACATTCATCTGCTTGGTTAAGCTCGTTGAAGAATCTCCCTCTGGATAAACTCAACGTTTTATTACATTTGCACAATGCTAGAAGTTATGTCATCTCAAGTCTCAAAAACAATGATGTTGTTTTTGAGAATGCCAGACAGATTTCCTGACTGGGTATTACATAAACAGGTAAGCAGTCTTATATAGTGACCTAAATGTTCCCTAGTTAACCATTATAAGGGTTGGCGGTTCTCCGGTTTATTTCTCTGAATCTTGACTAACCACAAGAAGAGAGAGGGGCAGAGAAGAAAAGACGGAGATAATCTGAGTGCTCCCAGCTGTTTTCATTCTCTCAGGAGAAATAATATTCAAGTGTTGAAGGAAGTAAGTGAAATCCCTTTTAATTTTGCTTGCTGAATATCAAGAACTTCCCAGTGACCTGTGAAAGACACATGTCCGCCTAGGGAACCTTTGGAAGACTTCCTTGGCCAAGAAAATTGTGTAAGAGGTGCATTCAGTCAAGCATTAGATAGCCCAGCTGAAGGAAGTGAGGCTGGTTTGGCTGACCCAAATGACACTCGGAGTAGAACACAGTGGAGGGGAAGGGAGCAAACAGAAGATGATGTTCAGAGTTTCCATTTACTGAGAGATTAACTTTTGAAACGAAATTCTGAAGCCTCCAGGAGTGCTTAGAATGGCTCTCCTCCGTCCGATCCCACCTCAAACCTTACATTAACTATGTTTCATGAGTCTATTGACAGACACTTCTCATCAGCATAGGCCTATATTAGCATGAACACCAGGACTGGGTATCCCCCCCCCACGGCTGGAGATAAGAGCCCAGTTTCTTCCTTAAAGAACTCCTAGTAAATGGAGTTCTTTTGCCCTGCAGGCAAATTTAGAGCTCAACATTCAGAAAACTAAGATCATGGCATCTGGTCCCATCTCTTCATGGGAAATAGATGGGGAAACAGTGGAAACAGTGTCAGACTTTATTTTTTTGGGCTCCAAAATCACTGCAGATGCTGATTGCAGCCATGAAATTAAGACGCTTACTCCTTGGAAGGAAAGTTATGACCAACCTAGATAGTATATTAAAAAGCAGAGACATTACTTTGCCAACCAAGGTCCGTCTAGTCAAGGCTATGGTTTTTCCCGTGGTCATGTATGGATGTGAGAGTTGGACTGTGAAGAAAGCTGATCGCCGAAGAATGGATGCTTTTGAACTGTGGTGCTGGAGAAGACTCTTGAGAGTCCCTTGGACTGCAAGGAGATCCAACCAGTCCATTCTAAAGGAGATCAATCCTGGGTGTTCACTGGAAGGACTGATGCTAAAGCTGAAACTCCAATACTCTGGCCACCTCATGCGAAGAGTTGACTCACTGGAAAAGACTCTGATGCTGGGAGGGATTGGGGGCGGGAGGAGAAGGGGACGACAGAGGATGAGATGGCTGGATGGCATCACCGACTCGATGGACATGAGTTTGAGTGAACTCCGGGAGTTGGTGATGGACAGGGAGGCCTGGCGTGCTGTGATTCATGGGGTTGCGGAGAGTCACGACTGAGCGACTGAACTGAACTGAACTGAAGATAATCTCCTTTGGAACAAGTAATTTTGCTGTTTTTAGATAACAGTTACAGAGAGCTTTTGGAGCTGGAAAAAAAGAAATCACCCAGCAACAGCACACAGTCCAATTTTAGGTGAAAAGACTATAATTTGTCTGATGGAAACTTATTCAGTCCAATAAATAGTCCTAATAAATATATGATTCTTTCAAGTACCTTAACGTTAACCTAATTAGGTGTCCTTTGTTCCATGTGTAAACAAGGGCATCAAGTCCAGCTATGCAGGGTGACTCGCTTTTCCTAAATATATAACACTGTTTCAGGCCTCCCTATCTTTGAACACATTGCTCTCTCTTCTGGAAGGCCTTTCCTTCCCTTCTTCATCTAACTACTTCTTGTCCACCTGAATTTGGTCAAACTTTTTCTTTAACCCCCTAATTCTTGGTGCCTCATTTGTGTTCATTTAGCATTCCATATCACACTTTCATCTGGACTGGAATAACCAAACTACACCTTCCTTGAAATCCACAAGCATGTCTTACTAAACTTTTCATTCTCCAAGATTCTGCATGCCCAGCATCTGGCCCATGATAAGCAGTGAGTGCTCAGGAAATATAGATGACTCAAACCCCAAACTCCCTTTTTTTTTTTCCAAACACGTTTTACAGGAGAAATTGACTTCAGTGTCTTTGAGAAAAGTAGACCTCTTTTAGAACATTCACTGAGCGGCTGCCACGTTGGGGTCAAGCTACTTCATTCAGTGCAGATTGAGGGTCTTTATATAAACCTTCACTCAGTGGTACTGAGGATCTACCACACTGATCATCACTCAGTGGATACTGAGGGCATCAAAATAAGCCCAGAAGCCTGGTTTTAAAAGAGTTTATAATCTAGGAAAGAAGATAGGGATAGATAATTTACTTCTTACCAGAACTGAATGGAACCTTTCTGAGCAATGTGAAATTTACGTATCAGAATAGGTATACTGTCCTGGAAATTACAGCTGACACCTCTGCATGAACTTCAGTTGCTGTTTCATCAGGTGGAGGATGCAGGGAGGAAGACAAGAGTGGGTTTTGACCTGGATTTTGAAAGATGAGTAGGAGACTGATATGTACTGATATGGGATAACAAGAACTCCACAGTGGTTAAGGCAGTAAGAACAAGAATTTATTCAGCAACTATTGCAATAGGGGAAAACAAACCTCACTATAGAACTGGACTCAATTCCCTTGTGGCAATAGCTTGTGATCAAAATCTGTTTTTACTTTGTTAACTACTGTTGGGCTCTGGTTTTCTTCATGGGAGGAGAGGGCGTTCAGGGCATCTCAGACTGAGGCCGAAGAATGAACAGAGTAAAGCAACTTGGGGAAAAAAGGGTAAGTAATCCAAAGAAAATTGAGCAGTCAAGGGAAGCAGGAATTCTCTGCAGCCAGAGCATGGAGTAGTGTTGAGTTAGCCCTGGAAGATGAGGAAAAGTAGGCCTCTTTTAGTAGATTAGCTGAGCTGTTTGGTGATGCTTTAAAAATGGTGTGTTTTCCTATTTAAACGGGAAAAGTAAGTTTCAACAAAATTGCTTGGAAAGTTATGTTATGCCAAGAAGTTGGGACTTACATTGTGGAGCCAGAGAGTTTCCCCAGAGCTGCGCAGTACTTTATAAAGGTGACAGCAGTCTCCATGCTTTCCCATGTGGCGCAGTGGTAAAGAATCCACCTGCCAATGTAGGAGATGCCAGTTTCGGATACCTGGGCGGGGAAGAGTCCCTGGAGAAGGAAATGGCATTCCACTCCAGTATTCTTGCCTGGAAAATTCCATGGACGTGGCGGGGGTGGGATGGGGTCTACAGTCCATGGGGTCATAAAGAGTCCGACAGTCTGAATTACTGAGCATGCACGCGCGCGCACACACCACGGACGTGGCCACAGCGGATGACAGGCTGGATGGAGCAGCAGGTCGCATGCCCACTCCCGGCCTGTTTTTGTTTTTTTTCATTTATAACAAAAATAAATAAAGGGCCATTTGCCGTCTTAGGTCCCTTCCCGTCCTGACAGCCTGCATCCGAGGTACCACTGCCTTCCTTCCATTACCGGGGCCCTGTACCTCCCTCCCGGCTTCCTTCTGATCATGGTGCAGGGGCCACTTTCTCTATTCCTGGGCCTTAGGTGCTTGTCCACCGGGAGGTTAAATGAGAGACGGATGCTTGGGGGGTGCGGGGGAGAGACATCTCTGGCCTTTTGCCCCTGGCAGCATCCCCTAAGTAATGCCCCCGCGGGCAGGCGCGCTTTGGAGAAGGGTTTCCAGCCGAATATGTCCTTCCTAGGCCCCTTTCGGGTGGCTGGACGGCCCCCTCCCCGCGGCCAGTCATCCAGAGCGAGGGCGGCGGGAGCAGCAAGGCAGGACAAAGCCGCCGCGAGCGCCGGCAGTCACCGATCGCGACCGGGACTCCGCGCAGAGCCTGGGGGCCGGCCTCGGGCGGCCACGCGGCTCCTCGCGGAGCCCGGCGCCCGCTGGCCCGGGCCGAGCGCCTCGCCCGGAGCGCGGATGTGCCCGGGGCCGGCGGGCGGCGGGCGGCGGCGTCACGTGAGGCGGCCCGGGCCGCGTGACCCGGCGGCCCGGCCCCCGGCGCCCCCTCCAGCTCCGCCCCTTCGCCCGCCACTCGCCGGAGGTGCTCGGACCCCGACGCCTCCGCGGTCCCGGCGGCTGGGCCTGGAGGGACGGCGCGCGGCCGCGGCTGGCCTCCCAGGTACCGCGGCGGGGCGGGCAGGCTGCGCGCGGGCGGGCGCACGGAGGCCCCTTCCCCTCGCGCCGCCGTCCCCGTGGGCCCGGCCGGCGTGCCCCGCTCCTCCTGCGCGCTCCCCCCGGCGCTGCGGCCGGGCGGGCGCTGGGGCGGCCGGCCCCGCACCGTTAGCGCCTCTGCTCGCTTTTCATCCGAGGAGGAGGAGGCGCAGGGACGGGGTGGGGGAGAAGCTCTGCAAAGTTTTCCCGGCTCCCTCTCTTTTGGGAGCTGCGGAGACGACGTTTGGCTCGGAGCTGAAGTCTGGCACTGTTCTGGGCGCTTGTCTGCGCGAGAGGAGACCTCCCCTCCGACTCTCCCGGTCCTCCCTCGGCCCTTGGCCAAGATCTTCGCATCTGCTCCTAAGCCTCAGTAGGTCGCCATACTCTGCACCGTCTCCCTTTAACCCGCAACACGGAGTCCACCAAAGGGGTTTTATTTAATAGGGACTCGGTCCAGGAGTGCGATGAACCGAGTGAAAAGACATTTCTCTAGTTCTGCCTCGGTTAAGCTGTCTGCTCTATTTAAGATGACCGTCTAGGCACTCTCTATTCTGCTCTTGTAAGTGACTTTTTCTGTTTATTTGCACGTGAGACACTCCGATATCATCTGCTGCAGAACTCTGCATCTGGGGATTACAGTTTTATAAAGCAGTTTCATAACACTTAAAACCCAGATTCATAGTCTTATTTGGTTTTGGCTTATTCTTTTTGGAGGGAGGATTATAGCTCTTGGAGGCAAAAACTGAGTTTCTGAAGCTGGTGTGTGTTGTGTGCTAGAACATGAAAGTATCAAGGTATATAATGCTGAAAGGAATGGGGAACATGATTTGAACCTGACAGCAGTGTGTGGTGTGCTTTAAATTTTAGCAAGTATCTATTTGTAGAGAACACTGGTAAATTTCACCTCTTTGGACTGCCTTCAGGGTTGAATACGTATATTTAGAGTCTGTTAATATGGCAGTTAATCTGTGGAATGGATATCTTTTAATCCATTGTGCAAATACTAGTCCATTTATTAATACTTCTAGGCTAGTCCTTTTTTCCTACCCTGCCGGCATTTCTGTTGAAGAGGAAGGGTATTCATTTTTAAAGAGATTTCTTCTGCAGTGATTTTTATGTGATCCAAACGATCAAGTTCTGAGAACTTCAGAAAGCAGGTAGCCATAGAAATCAATACTATCAAGTTTGCGGCTTAAAAAAAAATTCTTTAAAATTGTTTAAAGAGTTGCCTCTGTGTTCTGTGTCCAACAAAAGCTTGGCTTCATCTTAATAATCAACAGTTCAAACTGGGAAATCCAAGACAGTGTCCTCCTTTATCTGAAAGAGTGGGGAAAATGAAACAGAAGGGAAGTGAAAGACCTTTATTATCATTATTACACTGTTTCTTCTGTGTGTACTGCATTAAACAGTAAGACAGGCATGGAAAAAACAATGTTTGGACCCTCAAGAAATGTCGAGTGCAGTCAGACATTAAAGAAGAATGTGCATCACCTGTAATTTATATCATCTAAAGAGAACAAGTTAATATTTTGGGTGTAAGTCCTTTTAAAAAAAACAAACTTTTTTTCAAGTCTAGTTGCTTTACAGTGTGGTGATAGTTTCTACCATACAGCAGAGTGAATTAGCTATATGTAAACATATATCCCCTTATAAGTTCTGTTTTCGAAACAGGTATACTGGATTGCTTTGTTCAGATAGTGAGATTTTATATTGTAAAAGGTACTGTGATACTCAAATTTAGTCCATTCCTGAGCCTAGAAGAGCCAGTAGCAAGTTTGAGTATTGAAGTACTTCGACAAATCTTTATGATTCTTGAGTTTGGCTAGAAAGAGTTAAAATAGCTGGGGAGACCTTTCTTTATATATATATTTAGTATAGATATGTTTTTAAAAAATGAGATCGTACCCATGCATACGTAATATATTGTAAGTTGTGAAATGACTTCAGGAAAGGATAAATCCCATCTAGGGAAGATTATACTCAGACCATTCCTGAAGTCTGATGGTCTGTCTCCATCCCACAGTCTCAGAAGAGAAGATTCTGCGGCTTTTGTGAGCTCAGCATCCCAAGGGGGAAAAAAGAGTATTTTTTGCCCAAATATTCTTTTTGATGCTTAAGAAAAAGTTTGAGTTTTGGAAATAGATAAAGTCTATACCCTCTCTAGTGCTTCAATCCTGAACTCAAGTGGTATCTTGAAAACATTCAGTAATACTGTCTACAGCTGTGGAAGAGTGTTCCAGGGTTGACTGCCAGCAATTTCTCCCATCCCTCCACTACTGCCCCTCCTCCCCTCAAGAGGTGGAGTCTGTTTCTGCTCCCTCTGAACCTAGGCTTTCCACGTCACTTGCTTTGACCAGTAAATGTGGTGGAAGTGCTGTGTGTCAGTTCTGGACATAGTCCTTAAGAGCCTGGCAGCTTGACCATTTACTCTCTTGGGAGCCTACAGCTGGTATAGAGGCTTGAGCTAGACTTGGTGGAGAAAGACCACCTGAGAGAGTTTATGTGAACAAGGCCTGGCCTGTTACAACCCTGGTTAAGCGCCCAGTGCCTGCGATCCCAGCTGAGCCCACTTCAAACACAGAATTGAGTGAAATAACAAATTGCTGTCGTTTTAAGCCACCGAGTTTTGGGATGGCACGTTACTCAGCAACAGGTAACTGAAACAGCATAGCACCTTGTGCAGTGAAACCCTGGGTATGAATCTGGTTCATATGTAAGGCCGTCCCAAGACGGGCTCCATGAGCACAAGATTGTGGTCAACATACGCAGTGGCATGCGTTAAAGGTAAGTCTCTCAATTAATTACATCTTTACCTCATAGTACATAGGGATGCACTAATTAAGTACAGCTTAATGAAGACTATGGCTATATCTGGGCTTCCCTGGTTGCTCAGCTGGTAAAGAATATGCCTGCAGTGCAGGAGACCCTGGGTTGAGATTCCTGGGTTGGGATGATCCCCTGGAGAAGGGGTAGGCTACCCACTCCAGTATTCTTACCTGGAGAATTCCCATGGACGGAGGAGCCCGGTGGTGTATAGTCCATGGGGTCGAAAAGAGTCGGACACGACTGAGCCACTCAGCACAGCACCTGGCTGGCTATGTCTTGTACTCTCCTAGATGATGGTTAAGTCAAAAGACAGTTTCTTTTGTGGAATTGGTTATTATTTGTATATTTGATTGTTATTATCAGTCTTAACACTTGGTGATAGCAGTGTCTGACATATTTTAGAGGAATTGCCCATTGTTGAGACGTCGGATGTATGGTGTTCCTTGAAGTTTGCCACTTGATGAATGTAGCATCATCATCATGATTGTAGTCCTAAGTGCAGATGTAAGATCTGCTGCAGTGAACACAAGTCTGGGAAGTGCTTTGCTTTAAAGGGTCAAGGAGAGTGAATTGTATGCAAGCTGTCATTTCTAATAAATATGATACAGGACTTCAAAAAACCACTGATGGATTTTTCAGGGGCAGTTCTTACTGCCTTTTTAAAAAATTATTTATTTGGCTATGTAGGTTCTTAGTCTTGGCATACAGGATCTTAGTTGTGGCACGTGGAATTTGTTAATAGTCCCCTGACCAGGGATGGAACCCCAGCCCTCTGCACTGGGATTGGGAAGTCTTAGCCACTGGACCACCAGGGAAGTCCCCTTATTGTCTTCAAATGAAAAAAATCACCTGAGCAGCTTTTCACTCCAATTCTGGTTCAGTTTAAAACAAACAAATCCAAAAAACCCTCTTTGCTGGAGACGAAAATCTCATTGGAGATCAGATGAGTGCTTTTATAGACTTACAGTCTTCACCTCCTGCTGGACTCCGTATAGCGTCTTTCTAGGTTTCCCTAGTCAGTGTTCTCTCCCATCCTCCCTGGTGGCTACTTCAGACTTTTCCACCCCACCTCCCCCTTTTTTTCTTAAAGATTTTTTGATGTAGACCTTTTTCTTTTTTTAAGTCTGTATTGAATTTGTTACAATATTGATTCTGTTTTATGTTTTGGTTTTTTGGCTGTGAGGCATGTGGGATCTTAGGTCCCCGACCAGGGTCAAACCTGTACCCCCTGCATTGGGAGGCGAGGTCTTAAGCACTGGACCTCCAGGGAGGTCCTACCCTTATTTTTTATTGGTTCGCTCCATCTTTTATTGCTACCTCCCCTCTTACTCTCAACAGAAAGCCTTCCCTCTTCGTTCACAGGGAGAATTGATGAAAGAGAATGCCCTCAGATGCAAATCAAACCCACAATGAGATGCCACCTCACACCTACTAGGGTAACCATAATGACACAGACAGACAGTGAGAGGGGGAAACTGGAACCCCCTGCATTGCTGGTGGAACTGAAAAATGCAGACTCTCAGTAGCCAAGAGAAACGATAAAGAAGGAAATTACCTCCAACCTTTTAAATTCCTTTTCATCAGATCATCCTTTGCCTTTCACATGTTCTCAAACCGTTGCAACCTGGCCTTATTCACCCACGGCCTCCCTGAGGCTGCTTCTTACAGGTGCCATTAATCTTTGGTAAATCCACAGACCTTTCTCGGTCCTCAACTTGTTTGGCCTCTCAGCAGCATTCGACCCAGACACTGCCTCCTTTGTGTCGCTAGGCGTCTGTGACACTCTTCTCCTGTTTTTCTTCCTGCTCTGCCTCTTCCTCCCGCCTCTGTCATGAAGCCCTGCTTGTCCCTTTGCTGTTGGAGTTCCTTTGCGTTCTGTCCAAGACCCTCTTCCCTTTCTTAACTCCACACGCTTTTTCCTGAGTGATCTCGTGCCGGATTTCCAAGTCTCCAATCCAGATCTCTTTCTTTTTAAAATTATTATTGTTATTTTTTGAAGTAGAGTCGATCTGCAGTGTTAGTTTCAGTTGCACATCAGAGTGATTTGGTTATACATTTGTGTGCGTATCTGTACAGCTCTCTTTCTTCAGATTTATAAGTCTGTCTACTCTCCATACCCACTTTGATATCCCACAGGTAGCTAAAATGCCCAGAGTAGAATTCCTCATCTCCCCCTGAAACCTGCTGTGTTCTCCTCCATCGTGAGTGGTGGTGAAGCCTCCCTCACTGCCTGAGCCGAGCGTCTGAGTGCGAGCCTCGGCTCTGTCTTTCTCTTGTGTCTCTTCCTCCTCCCATTCAGTCCGCTGCAGAACGCTTCTGAGTCTCTCTGGGTTGTTTTCTCCACTTCTGTTTACCTGGCATAGACTCCCGTTCTTTCTTCCCTGGTTACCGCAGCCACCTTAGGCGCTGGGTGTGTCTCCTCCGTCATCCGCATCTATTCTCTGCATTCTGTCGAAGTTTCCTTCACAGACACACATCTGATCATGCCGCTTCCATGCTTAAGTTCCTTTGGTGTTACTTAAGTTACTTGTTGCTCTTTGGATAGACTAAGCTTTTTGGCCCCCCTATGCGAAGAGCCGACTCATTGGAAAAGATGCTGAAGCCTGGAAAGATTGAGGGCAGGAAGAGAAGGGGATGACAGAGGATGAGATGGTTGGGTGGCATCACCGAATCGATGGATATGAGTTCAAGCAAGCTCTGGGAGATGGTGAAGGCAGGGAAGCCTGGCCTGCTGCAGTCCATGGGGTCGCAAAGAGTCGGACACGACTGAGTGACTGAATAGCAATGAGCTTTTTGCAACAAGCATGGGCATGCTGTGGTTAGCATCTATTTCTGTGCCTCGAAACCGCCTCCCCACTGCCCTGATTACATGAAGTTCTGCTGGTGGCGAGATTGGCTCTGTGTCTTGCTTACCTAGAGGACATCCAGTAAACACTTACAGAGTGAATATAGTGTGCTTCTGCCCATTCATTGCTGGAATTGTAGTTTGGCTTTAGGCTATCACAGGGCACAGGGATACTCTTCATGAAGTGAAGAGTAGTAGGTGAAATCATTTTAGAGATGTCCCTGGAGGAGAGGTTCATGACACCAGAAATAGATTTGAACTTGGGCCCATCCATTTCTTTAACTATTCACTTGTCTATTTTTATGCAGCCTATTTTGTTAAATCTGCATGCTTGAGGCAACAAAGAATAGACGCATAGAAAAAAATTAATTGTAGTCATGGAGATTTCTGGTTTCCTTTTGAAAATAAAAGTATGTCGTAAAAGCAGCATAGCGTCACAGCCCTGCGCATTATCCTCTTTGGTTGCCAGCGCTATGTCCACTTGGCTCGTTTGCTTTGCTAACCTGAGCATGTGGCTCCTGTAAAATGATTTCTTCACTTAAACGATGAATGGGCCGTCAGATTCCCAGGTGTCCTAGAGTTGCCTCAAGCTTCTGTGCAATGACATGAATGCAGCCTCTTGGAGGATGAGGCTTTAGAATCGCTTCCTGAGGCCATTATTACACATTGAACTTCAAATCAAGTGACCTGTTGGTGGGTGAGAAGTAACAGCTGTCTTCTTCAATGAGTAATGGACTTGAATGAAGCTGATGAGGCCAAAGGGAATCGCAGTTAAGTGTTAGGAAATTGTAAGAGAGCAGTCATGCGGCCTTTTAATGAAGGTAGGAGGATTACCTTGTCAACTGCACAGAGGCGTCTTGATGAGGGATGGCAGAAACTCCTTTGGCAAACACTTCATTCTTGGGGTCCCATAGTCTTTGTGGAATTTGTCAAGTATTCGGGGCATTCTTGCTTACTCTTTCATTCTTGAGTGAGTGAGAGTCACTCAGTCGTGTCCGACTCTTTGCCACCCCATGGACTGTAACCCACCAGGCTCCTCTGTCCATGGGCTTTCCCAGCCAAGGGTACTGGAGTGGGTTGCCATTTGTCTGCAGTTGTCACTCTTGCCTTACAGTAATACTGCAGGAAAGAGAATGAACGGCACTTGTTCCAGCTGTTTCAGCATCAGTGTCTCAGCCCGTCTGTGAAACTTTGCTGCTCTGCAAGACTTATCTCAGAGAATAGATGAAATAGTTTTAAAGTGTATTTTTTAAAAGGGTGAAGTAGTAAAAAGAATACGAATTTATTATTTTATAATTGTGTTTAATTTCTTATTATTTTGACTTGAATGTTTTAGCCAGTGCCCTTTCTTCCCTAGGATCAAGGCACCTGGGGAAGGTAGTTATTAATGTTTCTTATGTGTATTATCTTGTTGTATAAGGGTTCTGTGTGCAAGTAAATTTGTGAAAATCTGGGTTAAATGATCTTAAGTAACCTTTCTTTTTCACAGTAGTGAAGGATATTTACCAGTTTTCATCAATTAATAGCCAGACAAAAAAAATTAAAGATCATTACAATTGCACGCCATGATGGAAACATGATTAACCTAACAGTATAAAATAATTACGTAACAAAAGTGTTTTTTTATTTAAAAGATTTTTGAGCTCATTCTCTGGACCTGGGAAATACATTTGATGTCGAGATCAGTGTTGTAGCATCTGCTGGGTCTCAAAAAGCTCATCAGAATAAGTGCGGAAGAAAATAGTAAGAGTAACATGTGGCTCTTCTGTAACTTCAGAGGTTTTTTGAATTGCTTGTGTTGTAGCATAGATACAAGACACAGCAAGTTATAAAATGGTGCTTTAGAAAAGTTTACACCGAACCCTAGAATTGCTGTTTGAAAGTCTTCCTAGAATTGAAATATAATGTACTCAAAAATGGGGGAAGATGGCCACGCCCTAAATCTTTTGTGTTCAAATGGGAACTTACACTAGTGACAAAAAGAGGCTATAAAAAAACACTTGTTCCTGCAGGAAGCCTGGATGAGCTTCCCTGAGGAAATGCTTTCATTTTGTCCTATGCTGGAGAGAATTTGACTTCTGGAACTTCATATAACTGGTTTCCAGGATGTAAAAAAAACACGTTTTTCATATAATTAAAACTGTCTCACACATAATTTTCCCCATTTACAGGCGTCACCTGGCCTGTGTGTTGGCGTGTTTGTCTCATTGCTGACTAAGTTATTCCACTGTGTTTGCATTTTAGTTTTCCACTTACTAGATTGACTTTCTGTTAGTCCTAAAGTTTCTCAGAGGCAGGGGTCATGATTGGATTGCTTTATGATTTTCCCCAGCGTTATTGGTATGTGGGGTCAGAAGAATGGCTATATATTATCATTTAGTTGAGATTATCAGATGGTAGTACTTTCTTGTGAGATATCGTAGACTTTATCAGTAGCTCATTAACTATAAATAAAGCCCTATGTTAAGATGGCCTAGCAACTAAACTGATCATTAGAATCATCCCCCATCCAGTTTATGGAAATAAGAGAAACCTTTACTAGGGATCTGCAGTTTATATATAAGTGCTGTAAAGTTTTTTTAATTAAAAACTAATTTTTCGTATTTGCCATGACTGTTTCTGGATGTCGTCTAAACCTGGCCATGGCTGGTATGCTGAGGAACACATAGGCCATTTTAGATGGATTGTTCCAACACTCAGAGTCCTTCCTGTTTCCTGTGAGGATATCAGCTTCCGTGATAAAGAGTGATACAGTCTCACCTCATGCCCCGAGGATGACACCAGCCGGAGGAGTCAGAGTCTTGGAGCTAACCAGTTCTGCTGGGTGTCTCACTCTGTTATAACCTCTTTTCCTTCTCAAGCTTTCGGGGGAGCAGAAGCCGGGTTGGGGGACATCCGTCTCTCTTGTGCCAAATACATCTGGGTAGAGTTCAGGGGTTGAGGGCTTTGTGGAAGCCAAGGGCTGGCTTACAAGGCAACCCTAAATTTCTGGTATTGTTTAGTAGTGAGACCATTATTTCATCAGAAACTTTAAGTATGAACGTTTTCCTGTATTATTTTCCTCCATTTCCTGTTTTTTTTTTTAAAAAAACTCTAAATATTTTCAAATATATTTTTGCTAGATCAGTAAAACAACACCTGCCCTGCACCCTCCCTTAACACTGGGTTCTTAGGGGAAAGGAAAACAGACATGCTCTTGGGGGGATCAGAAGATTGGCTGCTGCATACTCCTCAGTCTCCGGTTCTAATGCAGGATTCTATAATTGGAAGGTCTGTGTCTGTCCTCTTGATTGAATTTGCTTTCAGAGCGTACAATGAAACACCCTTTTCTTGCCCATGCCACCAACTCTGAGGGACAGTGCCAGTTGCTAGGAAAAGCCAGCCAGGGACTGTGATACAGATCTGTGATACTAGTGCATGCAGAGTCAGTCTGTGGCAACACAGGATGTATATTCATTTTTCTTAGGATGTATTTTCTAGTGGCAGAGATAATACAGAGATCTGAGTGGGTTGGCACATTATCCTTTGAGAGTGTGAAAGTGAAAGTCGCTTAGTTGTGTCCGATTCTTTGTGACCCCAGGGACTAACTATACAGTCCTTGGAATTCTCCAGGCCAGAATACTGCAGTGGGCAGCCTTTCCCTTCTCCAGGGGATCTTCCCAACCCACGGATCAAACCCAGGTCTTCCGCATGCAGGCGGATTCTTTACCAGCTGAAGCATAAAGGAAGTCCTTGAGAGGGTTAAACTCTTTTCTAATCTCTGCTTCCATTTATCTTTTTTGTTCTTTCATGCTTATTTTATATCTGTATAGCCAAAAAAACACATTGATTCACCTATTAATGTACAATGAATGATAATTGATTCTGAACGCATCAGTGCTGTTTATAAGAAAGTATTTCCTAAATAATGGCTAAAAATAATGTTGCAAAAAAAAAATCACTATCTTGTTGAACTTCAGGAGTAACTGTTTAGCGTAACGGGCATGCTAATTACACCTCATTCTTTATGATTATCGATCAAGTCCTGGAAGGACCTGTTCATCATAGCAATTAGTTTGGTCTAGTTTGAATTGCTGTATGTACTGGAAAGTTCTAAGAAGGTTATATTTCTTTTATGAGTAGAAATGTTCCATTCAGAATTTCCCTAATCTGAGCTTGCCTTCCCAAGACAGAATTATGACTATTCTTTTCCTAAATTATATTTTAGTTCTGAAACTCTTCTACATTTAACTTTTAAAAATACACGCTTGAGTTTATTAATACAGGCTTGATAGAAGCCCGTGGGACCTTTCTTTGATTTTTAAAAATTGTGGTTAAAATATGCATAACATTAAGTTTACCATTTTAAAACCATTTCTGAGTATACAGTTTCATGACATTTAAGTCCATTCACACGGTTCTGCCAGTGTCACCACTCTCAGTCTCCAGAATTTTCTCGTCATCTCTTCTGAAGTTCTGTATCCTATTTACTAACTCCCGTACCCACCTCCCCAGGCCCTGGCAGCCTCTTTCTGCTTTCTGTCTCTGAGTTTGAGTACTCTAGGTGTCTCATGTAAGTGGACACATATAATATTTATTCTTTTGTGTCTAGCATGTTTTACTTAGCATAATGTCTTAAGGGTTCATCCTTATTGTGGGTTAGTATTTCATTTCAAGGCTGCATAACATTCCATTGTATCCATGTTTATTCATTCCAGTGGATACATATTTTGTCTGTCCGTTCAGCTGTTGATAGACATTTGAATGTTCCACCTTTTGGCTGTTGTAAATAATGTTGCTTTGAACATTAGTGTACAGCTGCCTGAGACCCTGCTTTCAAATCTTTGTGATATACACTAGAAGTGGGTTGCTAAATCATCTGGTAATTCTGTGTTTGAGTTTTTGAGGAAGTTCCATAATGTTTTCCATGTTGGCTGTTCAGTTCAGTCGCTCATTAGTGTCTGACTCTGTGACCCTGTGGGCGCAGCAACCGGGCCTCCCTGTCCATCACCAGCTCCTGGAGCGTACTCAGACTCACGTTGGCTGTACCATTTCACATTCACACCTTCTACACTTAAGTTTATGTTAAAAATTCATTTTACAGATTTGCCAGAAGCATTCTGTCTCCCTAGGTAGTGAATTGAAGGTACAAATACCTCTTAAAACTTGTAACAGATTAGGAGGATAAACATAGTTAAGATAACTAAACTTTTGTTTTCATTTAAAATGCTTGTTTATTTTTGATCACAAAATAGGTATTATAGAAATTTGGAATATAATTAAGCAAAAAAAGAAAAAAATCACCTCTATCTTTCCAGAGAAGTACGTTATACATGATACTTAAAAAATTGTATTCCTCTTCGGTATACATTATACTTAAAATTGCATTCACATAGTACATGTTGTTTTATTGCATGCCTAAGTCTTCCAGAATACTTTTGGTTTTTGTGGGTTTCTTGGTTGGTTTTTGTTTTCCTCTCGGGAGTAAGCACATGGTTTAACTTTTTGTTGGCATCTTCCCTTGCAGTGCACGCTGACATAGGACGGGAAAGCACTGGACTGTCCGCCTTAAGATACCTGTTTGTCATGGTTGCTGTTCAGGCACTAAGTTGTGTCCAACTCTTTTGAGACCTCATGGACTGCAGCACGCCAGGCTCCTCCATTGTCCCAGAGTGTGCTCAGATTCATGTCCATTGAGTCAGTGATACTATCTAACCATCTCATCCTGTTGTCCCCTTCTCCTCCTGCCTTCAGTCTTTCCCGGCATCAGGGTCTTTTCCAATGAGTCAGTTCTTCGCATCAGGTGGCCAAAGTATTGGCACTTCAGCATCAGTCCTTCCAATGAATATTCAGGGTTGATTTCCTTTAGGATTGACTGGTTTGCTCTCCTTGCAGTCCAAGGGTCTCAAGAATCTTCTCCAGCACCACAGTTCGAAAGCATCAGTTCTTCAGTGCTCAGCCTTCTTTATGGTCCAACTCTCACATCTGTACATGATTACTGGAAAAACGATAGCTTTGACTAGATGAACCTTTGTCAGCAAAGTGATATTTTTGCTTTTTAATATGCTGTCTAGGTTTGTCATAGACAAAGAGGAGGTAATGGCAACCCACTCCAGTATTCTTGCCTGGAGAATCCCATGGACAGTATGAAAATGCAGAAAAGACAGCCTGGTTAATCACTGCTGAATACTTACCGAGGTATGTACCTGTCCAGGGTGGCTCAGGTTGAGTGGACCTAGTGAACCTGACAGGTGTGAAGATTCTTTCCTATTAGTTACACATCTTCAGTACATGCATTGGTAGAATAACTTCACAGGTTGCTATTTGAAGCATTTAATTTGTTTTTTAAAACTCTGGAGTGATGATTTAAGTGAAACATAGTTGAACTATATTTATGTTCCTCTGCAGTGAAATCATACAGTTAGATAAAAACTGTTAATCCCTCTACTTCACATTTAGGCACAGTTAGTAGATGTCATAGGACATCAGCATTGTCCCAGCTAATTCCACTCTTCCTGTGATGGATCCTTGTATTTCCCAGTCATTGAAAGTCACAGGGTTCTTCAGTCTGATAAATGCAGGGGTGCTAAGTTGCTTCAGTCTTGTCTGACTCTTTGCAGCCCTATGGATTGTAGCCCATCAGGTTCCTCTGTCCATGGGATTCTCCAGGCAAGAATACTGGAGTGGTTTGCCATGCCCTCCTCCAGGGGATCTTCTGACCCAGGGATCGAACCCACGTCTCTTAGTCTCCTGCATTGGCAGGCAGGTTCTTTACCACTAGCACCACCTGGTATGTCTGATACAGATTTCAAAAAAGGTTAATTTTTAGTGATTCTGCCTGCTTTGGCTTTTTGGATTAGGACATTATAATTTTGTGATAGGGGGTGGAATGTTAAGTCTTTGAAGTTGATAGAATTACGCGTCTTAGTATGAGTTTCTTAATAACCAGCAAAGATACCACTGCCCCCAGGAAGAAGAGTGATTAAATGTCTCACCACAGTAATCTAACTAATGATGATGGTGGTCATTCTGAGCTAATCAGAAAATTCTGGTGGTATTTACATTTGCATTGTGCTGCCACAGTGAAGACACATCATGAGCCCAAGCTCAGAACTCATTTGTGTCATGGGCAGCACAGGACAAGTCCTGGGTTTTGATAGCTCCACAGAGCTCTTAGAGAACCTTGTTTCGGTTCTGAAGATTCCCTGTTCATGTTATCAGTTGGCCAGGTTGAGTCTAGTCTAATGAAGACCCACTCCATGCCTTAGTCTACAACCCAAGGGTATACTTTGTGTCACATGCTCTTGTGACCTCTCTGAGGATGAAGGACACATGTAGTCTTCAGGGCCTGCCTTCTCAGTGGTTTTTGGGAGAATGAAGGTACCAATGACATTCCCAAGGTTTAATCAGGTAAATCCAGACAGAGGTGTTTTGGGGAATGGATTTTTTTTTTGGGGGGGCGGTAAATTTCTTTTATATTTGAGGCATTTTGAAAAGATGCTGGTGTACATGTCTGAGACAAGGTAAAGTCAGAAGGAAGCCGTGTTGGGAGCAGTTCAGCCTTTGAAGGACTGATGTTCTCTGTAAGAAGAGTCTCAGGAGTGGGGGTTGAATCCTGACTGCCCTGTGACCTGGGGAAGTCATTTCACCTTTCACCTCTTTAATTACCTGGTAAGCGTGGATTATGGCCTCTTCCTTGCGAGGATATTGTGAAGATTAAATGGAATAATGTATGCGAAGCTACCAACAGAGAGCAGGTCTCGATCCTTACTGGTTTCTGACTTCCTGCTCGTCCTGGTTTCATTACCAGGAGTAAATTGCTTGCTTGGCTGGTGTCACTGCCTTTGTTTTCTCACGTGTTCAGAAATCCCTGGAGCTTATTCTTTGCTTCTTGAACTGTAGATTTTTGCAGAGCAGCTTTTTGGAAAACCCAGGCTCAGAAAGGTTATCACATCCCATGGATTGATTAAAAGTAAACCTGGGACTAAAACCCAGGCCTCAGGACTCCAGTCCTTTCCACCAGACCAGGGTTATTGGTCATGCTTTCTGCTTTTCTGAGGAGTGTGGGCATGGAAGATATATGCTTTGACTTTTTTATTGACTCTCAAGTTACCAGCATTTGGAGCAGTATCTCATAAAGCGTCAAGTAATTTAGCATGCATAAACTCAGTTCGTATAATAAGCTATCATTATGCACGTTAGCTTGATTTTTTTTTTTTTTAAAGCAGATTACCAAACCCTTAGGGCAGAGCTGCCTGTAAACTGATTAATGACTTCAGAATAATTGCACTGCTGTCAGGAAAGTGTATGACTTTGAATGGTAATATCCTTTTGTGTTATAATTTTAAAGGTGGTAAATCATATTTTTGGCTGATATAATTATTCCCCCCATTTAAAATGTAATTGTATATTACCATAAAGTATTAAATTTTGACACAGTTTGATATAGGCTTTGATTTAGTTCGTATTCTAGAAGAATAGTGTCTGGATTTTCTTGGAATTTATGTACCTGCTTGAAGATATCCACACTGTTTCATTTCTTGTGTTTTTCTCCTCTTGTTTTGTAAGAGGCGCAAGGCAGACCATTTGGGGGGGCATCTTTTCTGTTACTTCTAAAAGCCTTTAAGACTGTCTTCTTAGCATGCAAAGAACACTTCTAAATCAGGAACTAAGAAAAGAATGACAGTCCAGTAGAAAAAATAGTGACTTTATGTAATAGGTTGACACCTGGTCTCTTAATCATATGAGACCAAGAGGTGAAGGGTGCACACGCTGGCTCCGGGTGGCATGACTTCAGGTCCCGAATCTTCCACTTACTAGTTTGAGCAAACTCTTGAAATCCATTTGTCTCCATTTCCTTGTCTGTCAAGTGAGGATTAAATGAATTAATAAATGTAAAATAACTTGGGATAGTATTTGGCACACAATACCCAAGAAGTGTTACCTGTTGCTATGATTGTGATTATTTAAAAAAAAAATTATCCCAACCTCACTCATCCTAAGAGAAATTCAAGTTTAAACAAAACTGAGACACGTGAAAAATATACCGTGAGCAAGGGTGCAGGTGAAGGGTGGTGCCGTACGTGCACGATTCTTTTATCTTAATATATTGGTACTGCTAGCAGAGGACAATTTAAAATAGCTGACAAAAGTAAAAGAGCTATTAGATTTTGACCCTGCTATTCCACTTTTAGGAATCTATCTTCAGTTCAGTTCGGTCGCTCAGTTGTGTCCGACTCTCTTGCGACCCCATGAATCACAGCACGCCAGGCCTCCCTGTCCATCACCAACTCCCGGAGTTCACTCAGACTCATGTCCACAGAGTTGGTGATGCCATCCAGCCATCTCGTCCTCTGTCATCCCCTTCTCCTCCCGCCCACAACCTTTCCCAGCATCAGAGTCTTTTCCAGTGAGTCAACTCGTCGCATGAGGTGGCCAAAGTATTGGAGTTTCAGCTTTAGCATCAGTCCTTCCAATGAACACCCAGGATTGATCTCCTTTAGAATGGACTGGTTGGATCTCCTTGCAGTCCAAGGGACTCTCAAGAGTCTTCTCCAACACCACAGTTCAAAAGCATCCATTCTTCGGTGCTCAGCTTTCTTCACAGTCCAACTCTCACATTCATACATGACCACGGGAAAAACCATAGCCTTGACTAGACAGACCTTGGTTGGCAAAGTAATGTCTCTGCTTTTTAATATGCTAACTGGCAACCCACTCCAGTGTTCTTGCCTGGAGAATCCCAGGGACGGGGGAGCCTGGTGGGCTTCCGTCTATGGGGTCACACAGAGTCGGACACGACTGAAGTGACTTAGCAGCAGCAGCAGCAGCAGTTTGGTCATAAAACTTTCCTTCCAAGGAGTAAGCGTCTTTTAATTTCCTGGCTGCAGTCAGCATCTGCAGTGATTTTGGAGCCCAAAAAAATAAAGTCTGACACTGTTTCCACTGTTTTTCCATCTATTTCCCATGAAGTGATGGGACCAGATGCCATGATCTTTGTTTTCTGAATGTTGAGCTTCAAGCCAAACTTTTCACTCCCATCTTTCACTTTTCATCAAGAGGCTTTTGAGTTCCTCTTCACTTTCTGCCATAAGGGTGGTGTCATCTGCATATCTGAGGTTATTGATAATTCTCCCGGCAATCTTGATTCCAGCTTGTGCTTCTTCCAGCCCAGTGTTCCTCATGATGTACTCTGCATATAAGTTAAATAAGCAAGGTGACAATATACAGCCTTGACGCACTCCTTTTCCTATTTGGAACCGGTCTGTGAATTTATCTTAGAAACTTATATTAAAAAGACATGTATGTATGCAAGCAGTAGTTTCAGTGTTGTTCATGTTAGCAACAGACTGGTAGTGGCTTATCTGTTTCTGGTGGGAGACATTTAAATTGTTAAATTCATATAATGAAATGTGCTGTGGAACCACTGAGGAGGGACGAGGTACGTGTGTTAATGACTCCAAAGGGGAAGGGGAAGCTTTCACCCCCACACCTGCCATGTGAGTCTGCACTGTCTCTGGAAGGAATTAGAATCAACTGTGGTAGCGGTTGCCTTTGAAGAGAGGGTCAGGGAGGGACGGTAGGGAGGCCTATTTTCCTGTATCCTTTTGTACCATCTGAAACAGAAAAGTGTTAACATGCCTAAGTGTTAGCTTTTCCCCTCCCTGAAGTCCTTTATGTGCTCCCACCATCACACACACACAGATGTGTGTGTGCATGTACGTAAACCCTCATGCACACTTTTCAGAACATTCAAATGTTAGTCCAGGGGTCCGGCTATGCAGTGATAAGAACCAGCCTGTGCTGGTGGTGGTTAGTGCTTACTGAATATGCACTGTGATCCTTGAGGCGTTGCAAGCATCTTACCCTTCTCATCCCAGCAGGTGCTGATGAGAAAAACCTCCCTGGGTGGTGGAAACTGAGGCCCTGGCTAAGTACGCCCAAGACCCAGGGCTCTCCTATAGTTGCCGGCAGAGGTCCTGGGGCCAAAAAGACCTTGACTCGTGTGTCTGTTTTTAGAGATCTGCGAGGAGAGTGAGTTTGAAGGACCATCAGAAGTTCTGTGCCTCATTAGGAAACCCTGGATGTGTCTGTCAACTCTTTGATTCTATTTCAGTTTCCAGAGGTGAGAGCCAGAATGGAAACTCGCGTGGCTTGATAGATTTTTGTGCTTCGTGCAGCCCCCTGGAATTTCTAGAAATACTTTTGAACCCTCAGAGAATTGGAGCTATGACCAAGATTCTTTGTGTGCAACTTCTTGAACAGATCAAATGTAGAGTTTTATGGAAATTGGTACATTTCTCTACCTTGTATAGGATGCTCTTTAAGCTGATTGCTACTTGCCTGAAGGCTGTAGTTATCAACCCTGACACCATGATGAAGGTGAATTGGCTTATCCTTGTGCGTGTGAAATGCAATGTGGTCTGTATATATGTAGAAAAGGTATTCATATAAATTACGCATTGAATATGGTACTTTCTTTTATGGTTTCATCCAGTAAATCTTAGGCTACTGCTTCTTAATATTTTTGCCACTCCAGGCTGTTGAGGGATGTTCCATTTCTATCAGTAAACAGTGGCTCATTGGGGCAGTGATTTTTCTACAAGGGACCCAGGGGTCGTTTAGGGTATCCTGGGGGCAGTAGTGGAGAGTGGGAAGGTAGAGATAAATTATTCTAATTTTTATAACACACACACACACACACTCTCCTAGTTGAGATGAGAATTAACTCTCTTAGACAAATGAATATTGTAACCTTTAACTTTATCTCATTACCCTGGAGGCAGAAATACCTGAGGAGACCTTGATTTCACTAGTTGGCATGTCTTATTTCCATTTATGTGCTGTCAGATTGCACATAAAACATGTTCATGACCAATGAGCCCTGACTTGTAAGCAGGCACGACAGACATCTGGTTCTAGCCAGTGGTTCTTCTCGTTACAGGAAAAGGCACAACTTTGAAGGTGGAGGGATTGGACGCGGTGCTGGGGAACGTGAGCCATCCATTTAACCAAAAGTAGGTGGTTTATTCCGAATCAGCTTCTGTTTCTTCTTTATCAATGTGGTCTTTTTCTGTTTCAGTGAGTGGCTGCTTAATCTCTTCTGGAACCTTCTTTGTTTGTTACAGCAGAGATGTCGGCTCCTTTGTAGGAATTACTTGAAGCCAGAGTCATGGTGGACGTGGGAAAGTGGCCCATCTTCACTCTGCTGTCGCCTCAGGAGATCGCGTCCATCCGGAAAGCTTGCGTCTTCGGCACCTCGGCCAATGAAGCGCTCTACGTCACTGACAGCGATGAGGTGGGCCTGGCCCAAACCCCAGGGCTTCCTTCTAGGGCTTTCCGGGAGGTTGAGTCTGCCGTGTGCAGACTGAGGAAAAAGGAGCGCAGAGGGAGAACCTGAAATCCAAGAAGGTGGTGCGTCTTTGGTGTCACCTGTCTTTTCCTTCAGCTTCTCGGTTTAATACCCCTCATCCCTGCTGCCCTTCGAGTTTCACTGTTGTCGCTCAGCAGCTTAGTCACGTCCGACCCCCTGGACTGCCGCACGCCGGGCTTCCCTGTCCTTCACCATCTCACGGAGTTTGCTCACACTTAGCTCTGTTGAGTCGGTGATGCCAACCAACCATTGAGTCTCACGGTACAGCCAAATATTATAAAACCTAAGTAGGCAGCAGAGGTTGAATTTGAACAGCCGTGTCAGTCTCTACCTGTCTGCTGAGCGGCCAGGCTGAGCTGACGCGCGTCTTATGTTCCGGGTGGAGAAGGGAGCCTTTGTGTAGCTGTTGCTACACTGAGGCCACTGTAGGCCAAGTGACTCAGACAGAACTGTTTGTCTCCCAGGTCTTTGTATTTGGACTGAACTACAGTAACTGCCTAGGAACTGGAGACAACCAGAGTACACTTGTACCCAAAAAGCTGGAAGCCTTATGTGGAAAGAAGATTAAGAGTCTTAGTTATGGGAGTGGACCCCATGTTCTTCTCAGCACCGAAGGTAAAGTGGCAACAAGCTCAGCTGCTTCTGTTTGTGGGAAATCGAGCGGTTAATTCTAAGCTACGAGGAGGTAGGGCTGTGCCACATACTGAGTTTCGAATGATTTGTTTCTTAATTTCTGAGCGGACGTACATAAAGCAGGTGAAAGTTACTAAACACTTCAGGCTCCCCTTGGAACAGCCGTCGGATGACTTTCATTTTAAGCAAACTTCTGAGGTTTTAGGCGACTTCTGTAAAGTTGCGGAAATTGAATCGCAGCAGACGAAGTAAGTGGTCCTTCAGCCCAGTTTTTCAGTGAGTTTTGTTGTAGCGTGGTAACATCCAGGTTTTACCTGGTGTGTTTTTAAAAACACTGGTGATACTGGTTTTGCTTTACTAGTGTCATTTCTGTATCTTGAATTCAGGAAGTCTCAGTTCATTTCCTGGCGTTCATGTGACCGTCATATAGAAAAAAGCTTGGGTAGATTCTTTCTGCCTCCCCGAGATCACCAGAGAGGCCTCTGCGTTCTTCCCAGGCTGTTGTTCTGCACCGTGGGCCCCCGATCTCCCTGAGTCTGTCGTGCATAACCCGGCTTCTTCCCTTCACGTTTTAGGCACACGAGTTCTTGCTCTCTAGCTTTCTGTTGGGTAAACTGCAGGGTGCACGTGGGAGCGTTTGTGTCTCTGTCTTTCTGTCTCTGGTCTGGGGAGTCACGGCTTCCTTGGATGTAACCACCTGTCTTAGTATTGAGCTTTTTAGTTGCCTTTGACTCCCACTGGAATCCAGCCGGGTTCTCGGCATCTTCCTCAGGCTGTGAGGTCCAAATGTGAGCATGACTGTCTAGTAAGAGTGTAACTGGCGTAGAGCATAATGAGGTGATTATTCCGCCTCTGAGTTGTATGATCCTGCCTTCTGGCATCACATGGACCCGTTCAAGCAGCTGCTTCTTTGCTGGCTGGCTCAGCTTGTCATCTATTGTGACCTAATGGTTTAATGTTTTCCTAACGCATTAATTTTTTAACGCAGCGGTTGACTTCCTGCCATAAAGTACTGAAGCGGGTTTGTTTTTTTTTTTTGTCATGAGCGAACATATTAAAACATATGCATGACCTTGGGAGACTTAGCTTTTGGAATTATTTTTGGAGTTCGGATCCTGCAGTTTTAAATATGTTGAGTGTTATAATTAAGATATAAATAAGCAGAAAGCACAAATATAAGTAACTGATTTTCTTGTGGGAGTAGTCTTCTTTTTGTTTTTAATTCAGTTTTGATTGTTATAATATGTTTTACGTAACATATATCATAGGTGATATATAGCATGTTTAATGTATGTATAATATATACATTTGTGTGTATTTTGTTTCAAGTAGTCATAGAGTTCAAAAACAATTTAACACTTTAAACCATCAGTGTATGACTTTTAGTAAAAACCAGCACTCGGTTTCATCCGTCCTTACTCTTAAAAACCACTCCTTTTTAACTGTTTTTTTCTGACTTTTAATCTCATGTTTTTACATTAATATGCTTATGCTGTTGGTTTTGAATTTTAGACCTTATCCTTGGACTTTTTGTAACAGCAGATGGAATTAGCCCTCTTTCTGATTAGCCTGATTAGCCTTCCCTCTGCTTATCCTGTCAGTGTAGTGATGTCAGTGGCACCCCACTCCAGTACTCTTGCCTGGAAAATCCCATGGATGGAGGAGCCTGGAAGGCTTCAGTCCATGGGGTCGCTGAGGGTCAGACACAACTGAGCGACTTCACTTTTACTTTTCACTCTCATGCATTGGAGAAGGAAATGGCGACCCACTCCAGTATTCTTGCCTGGAGAATCCCAGGGACGGGGGAGCCTGGTTGGCTGCCATGTATGGGGTCGCACAGAGTCAGACATGACTGAGGTGACTTAGCAGCATAGTGATGTCACCACGTCGCCATGTGCAGTTTTCACATTCCCAGGACTCGAAAAGCATTATTCATAGCTGAGCCATTCTCCTTTCTTACACAGCTGTTTGCTTCCCTGGGCTTACTTTTCTCCCCATCTGTCATTAATGTGAGCTGGAGCTCCCGCTGTATCGCAGTGTTGCTTCTGGGCACCTCTGAACCCATCAGGCCGCTCCAGGTCACCCTGTCCCCCGGCTCCAGCCTGACTGGTCACTCCAAGCTGCTGCACACCTGTTGTCCTGGATCTTCATTTCACCATCATCCTCGGAAGTCCCTTCACCTTTGTCCTTTCTGAATCGCCTACGTTTTGGGTCCTGTGTCTTCCTCCTTGGATTATACCCTCATGTGGGTGCGACACATTTTCTAGTATCTTCCCAAGAAAGGGATATGAGAGAAGTCTTTGAGACACCGTCTTAAAATGCCTTTATCTTCCCCAGGCAATTGATCCGTGACTTGTCTACACAAAAAAAGACTAAACAACAAGAAAACAGCATTTTCCATTCCAATCCTTTAATAGTATTTTGAGCACTTGCCTCTACTACCTCGTAGGCAGAGCTCAGTCCATAGTAAGGGTCTCTTCCTAGTAGGACCCATTTATAGCCCCCGAGGCCACTGGCGTTGTTCCAGTGTAATCCCCTTGCCAGCTCTGTGTGGGGCATTTTCCCCATAGCCCTGCAGTCTCTCTTGTTGACAGAATGGTTCTTGTGCCTGCATTTTGTGCCTCTCAGGGTGCAAGAGGAAGATGTCTAGATCCAACCTGTCTCTGCATCGCTGCAGCCCCCCACACCCACTCATTTCATGGATCCGGGAGGCCACTCCAAGAGAGTGCACCAGACGGTCACTTGGTGGTTCTCATCACCTTCTTGTGATGGGCGTGGACACGTCATACTTTAATGCGCCTCTTTAATTCCCAGAGTGATGGCATAGGGCCATGTCCCATGTGGGCATCCCTTTTCCAGTTGTTTCCATTGCCCATCCACCTGACCACACAGCCAGGCCATTGGCTGTAGCCAGTGAGTTGGTAAAGACCCAACCACAGGGGCTTTTCTGATTGCTCAGTTCTTGTGTCGCTGCTGGGAAAACAGCCTGCAGTTCAGCCACTGAGCTGATTGTTCTTGCCTCCTTCAGTCAGTCTTGCCATCCACTGGTTTTAATGTGGCCACTTTCCAAATGGGAGCGTGTCCATTTGCCTTGGAACTGTGTCTGTAAGGCCAGCAGCTCTTGGTTGCTCGGTTAGAGCTTCACAGGGCACATCCGTAAGGCAGTGGGTTCTAGCAGCTTCTCAACCGGCTCCAGAGTTGGTCCTCAATGAACAGAGGCTGCCTGCTTCATGATACAGCAGGCACCTCCCCACCTTACCCCAGCAGCACACCCCCTGGGTAAAACATTTCTGTTTTATTATGAAACCCTCTGGGCACTGCCTTCCTGACTAGAGTGCTTCTCCAACACCACCCAAGATGTTGTGGGTATCTCAAGTTTCATGACTATTTTATGTCCTTCAGTCATTGAGGGAATCTCAGTTACCGCCCAGGCTGCTGATTTCCTCTCAAATGGTGAGCAGCATCTGGGAAATTTCTGGTCTGAAATCCCAGTGGTCACTGCTGGGAGGTGCTCCAGGTTGGCTGTAAGCTTCTGGTGCAGAGTGCAGGTGGCGGATACTCTCAAGGTCATGTCTGAGTCAGTGCCTTCCCACCTTTCAGCAGTGGGAGAGCTGCCGCCCTCTGCTAACTCAGACATACCTACTCTCATGCAGGACCCCACTCAGATCCAGCTGTCTTTCGGGTAATCTTACAGATGGGGCTTCCCTGGTGGCTTAGTGGTGAAGAATCCACCTGCCAAGCAGGAGATGCAGGTTCAGTCCCTGGGTTGGGAAGATCCCGTGGAGAAGGGAACGGCAACCTGCTCCAATATTCTTGCCTTGGAAATCCCATGGACAGAGGATCCTGGTGGGCTACAGTTCATGGGGTTGCAAAGCGTCGTACACGACCAAAGTGATTTAAAAATGCCTGCTGTTAGTCCCCAGAAACCATCTGCCTTTCCCGCAGGCCACTGGGCAAGCTTCAATCGTTCAGTGAGTGCATTGGGCGCAGCGCCCCAGCTTGAATTACAGTCATGAGCTCTTCTTGTCCACGGGGTGTTCTCTCTTTAAACACCTGTTTGGGCTTAGGCAGTTCTAGGGGTTCCAGCCAGCGCCCAATTAAAACTGACCTGAGGGTAGATTTCCACGCCTCATGTTTTAGGTAGGGGAGGCAGTCCCCAGTCAGAACTAATATCTACCCAATAATACCTTCAGGTAAGGGAGACGGGACCACCTCACACAGAGTCTGTTCCACATCCCCAGTTTCCATCCAGACTGTCACTTGGCTCCCATCCACTGTCTGTATCCTCTCTCCCCTTGGCTGTTTCACTCACACAGGTGCTTATGCCTTTGGGTGTCTGGCCAGTGGTGGGGCCAGAAGATCCTGGCCTTCAGGTCAGTCTTTATCTTGATTCATCTTCCTTATCCTTGCCCCAGGGCATTCCGGATCAATTTTCTTATTTTAATCATTCAGTTCAGTTCAGTCGCTCAGTCGTGTCCGACTATTTGCGACCCCATGAATCACAGCACTCCAGGCCTCCCTGTCCATCACCAACTCCCGGAGTTCACTCAAACTCATGTCCATCGAGTCGGTGATGCCATCCAGCCATCTCATTCTCTGTCGTCCCCGTCTCCTCCCTCCCCCAATCCCTCCCAGCATCAGAGTCTTTTCCAGTGAGTCATTACCTTCTAGCTTTTTGAAAAGTGAAAAGTTGCTCAGTTGTGTCTGACTCTTTGTGACCCCATGGACTGTAGCCCACCAGGCTCCTCTGTCCATGGGCTTCTCCAGGCAAGAATACTTGAGTGGGTTGCCATTTCCTTCTCCAGGGGATCTTTCCAACCCAGGGATTGAACCCATTGGGATTGAATACAGGTATCTCCTATATTATAGACAGATTCTTTACTGTCTGAGCCACCAGGGAAGCCCTTCTAGCTTTTTAAATGCCTGTAAAACTGGGATAAATAGAGTCAACTTGTTTGGGGCCCTTCAGTGTTAGAGACCAACATGGGGTCCCTTCGGTCCACCAGCCTGTGACAGTGCCATGGTCATCCCTTGGTTTCAGTTCCATCAACATCCCTTTTATTGATCCCACTCGGTAATTGAAGACTTTTATTCTGCTGGGTTGGGTCCCTTGATTCTCTCCCTTTGTCTTTCTCCATTTTCATAATTCCTTTCCTGTTCTCTGTAAGATTCGTATGAGGAAGTTGAGAGAGCATATTGGATACGGCATCTCAAACTATTTGATTTTGTATTCAGAGATGAATACCCCAGGTATCGTAAAGCCAGTCCCACATGGCTTGCATCTCAGCTGCTTCATCTGGGATGTTCCATTTGCCATTAATAGGGGGAGTTGGGAAATCCATCTTCTCAGGATAAACACACTACCATGGCTTTTATCCTGTCTACCACCCTGGCAGTCTCCTTGGGAATAACCTTCTGGGTCATGCACAGCCACGTATGATGGTTCAGTAGAGAGTGGTGGGTCCTGCTTCAGCCCACACATGCTCTTCCAGCCTGCAGCCTTGAAAACCACAGACACAGCCCTTATGTCAGTTACACTCACAGCCCGTGTCAGTAAAGGTTCCTCAGGAAGCCGGTGACATCAGCCCTCAGAATGAGCCAGTTTTTGCACACTGTACCCCCTGCTTTCAGTTGTTTCTTGGTTTCCCCTTCCCCTAGGTTAACTATTTTCTCATTTGACTCAGAGGTACTAGAGGTGCTTTCCATTGCTCCTGCATAATTTTCTTGGCCACTTTGAGGCAAATGGCTGAAGCTCAGATTGACCCAAATCTGAGCTTGAATCAACATCAAGGGCCCCACCCAGCACTTACTTTAATTTTTATTTTGGCTGTTATATATGAAATAAGCAGGAAATTGTTCATTTAGCGTGCTTTTTATTTTGCGTTTCCTTATGTATCTGTTGAGCAAGTTCTTTAAGAGTAGGCTCTACTCCAATTTCTCAATTGCATTGGTAACTTTGACCTTTAGTAACTGATTACAGCACAGCTGCAGTTTCATACCACGGTGACTAGGTAGCTATCCAGTAGTCAAAGTTTCCTCATTCTTTGCTCTTTAATCTCTTTGTCTTCAAAAAACAAATGTGAGCCATTTGCAGGCTGTTCTGCAAATCCCATCCTGACATCAACTAAATAGAGAGTTCTGGGGGTGGGGGGGTGGTGTGTGTGTGTGTGTCAAAGTATTAGTTAATAGGGGGTGGGTGTGTGTGTCAAAGTATTAGTTAATTCCTAGACCCAATCTGTGTGTGTGTGTATATAGGCATTCCCACACCCAAAAGTAATGCTTCAATATTATCAGGGTGTCCAGGAATTGCACACAATTCTGATGCTATCTACTCAGAGATAGAATCAGATTGTACAGGTAAGAGGCTCAGTCCCACAACACCACCCTCCACTTGAGATGCTGGTCTCGAGCCCAGGTTGTTACCTGTGCTTCTGATGAACCTGCTGCAAATCCCAGGTTCCCTCCATCTCTCCTTGGGCTTTGTGGGTTTTTATTTTTCTTTATTTTTTTTCACTGTGGCATGTGGGATCTCAGTCCCCGGCCCAGGGATCAAACTCAGGCCCCCTGCAGTGGAAGTGCAGATTCCTAACCACTGGACCACAGGGAAATTCATGCTTTGGATTGGATTAATTTGCTGGAATGACTCAAGGAACTCCAGAAAACGGTTTAGTCCCTGGATGACGGGTTATTGTAAAAGGATGTGAATCAACAGCCTGAATAAAGGGGCCTGCATCCTTGTCAGGCTTGCTGCCTCACGCAGTGGCGTGTGTGAGTGTTCTGCTTCTCCGACATGGAAACGCTCTGAAAGGGGGCCAGAAAACTGTCCCCTGCAGTTCTTACGGAGGCTTCCTTATGTAGTCATGACGGCTAAGCCATCGGCATTGGCAGTTGATTTAGCCTGCAGCCCTGTCCCTTCCAACCCACTTACCTTGTGGTTAGTTCTCCTGGCAAGAGATGCCAGGAGATAATATTCTCATTATCAAAAGACCCCCTCATCATTGTCAGCTCTAAGGAGATTCCTCCAGTTTTGGGAGCTGTGAGCCAGGAACTGTGGATGATGACCAAATATACAAGAGCAATGTATTTTTGTAATCTGGGTGACCAAATATACATTTCTTACAAATCACAACGTCACTAAAAGAAGTAAAGGGTGGAATACGAGTTGTACAGAGTCTGGGAGGAATGTTTGGGGTCGGCTGTCTCTTCTCTGAGCTGATTGTGTGTGGCCCCCCTTGTGTAGATGGAGTCGTGTATGCCTGGGGCCACAATGGCTACAGCCAGCTTGGGAATGGGACAACCAACCAAGGCCTGGCACCCATCCAGGTCTGCACCAACCTCTTGATCAAGCAAGTGGTTGAAGTAGCTTGTGGCTCGCATCATTCAATGGCTCTGGCAGCTGATGGAGAGGTAAGTGCCCTGCTCTTAAGCTTTATTTTTACTTTTATTTATTTATTTTTAAATTTGGGAGGGCCATTCCTCAAGGTATGGGAGATCTTAGTTCCCTGACTGGGGATCGAACTCGTGCTTCCTGTAATGGAGGTGTGAAGTCTCAACCATTGGACGGCCAGGGAAGTCCCTCGTTTACTTCTGTGTAGCTCAAACGGTAAAGAATCTGCCTGCAATGCAGGAGACCTGGGTTTGATTCCTGGATTGGGAAGATTCTCTGGAGAAGGAAATGGCAAAGGGAGAAGGAATGGAAACGATACCCATTCCAGTATCCTTGCCTGGAGAATCCATAGACAGAGGAACATGGTGAGCTACAATTCATGGGGTTGCAGAACGTTGAACATGACTGAGCAACTAACACACACAAAAGACACATAAAAGTTACCATCTTAACCGTTTTTAAGTGCTCAGTTCAGTGACATTAAGTACATTCACGTTGTTTTGCAACCATCACCATCCACAGCACTCTTTTCATCTCTCAGAACTGACCTCTGAGCCCATTAAACATTAACTCCTTCCTTTTAGTCCCAGCCCCTGGCAACCCCCATTCTGCGCTCTAGGAACCTGACCCCTCTAGGTGCCTCCTGTGAGTGGGATCACACAGTGCTTGTCCGCTGTGACCACCTTATTTCACTTAATGTCCTCAAGGTTCATCCGTGTGGCGGCACGTGGCGGATTTTCATCCCTTTTTGAGGCTGGCAGTGTTTCACTGTTTATCTCTTTTGTTTATCCATTTGTCTGTTGGTGAACATTTGGATCATTTCTACCTTTGGCCTTGTGAAAACGCCTTGCTTTTTTTTGTTTTAAAAGACCATATTTGTACTTGAACTGACGATGGTGTGAACATAGCTGCCCTGGGGACATAGCTAAAAGCACTGTGAGAACAGGCTCCTTCTCTAACACAGCCTACCTTGTGTGATCTGGAGCACTCTTTGGAAGACAGTAGACTGAATTCTTAAGGCAGCTGAGCCTCTTGCTTTTTGCTCAGATTACAAATCAGATGTGTATGACAGTGTTCTGTACTGTCGTTTTTTCAATGACCTCTACCTGCGCCCCCCCAGGTCTATTTTGTTAGTCAGTAAATGTAGTGATGTCATAGCATCACTACCAACATTCCAGTAGGTTCTATACAGCTTGATTTCCTGCCCCCCCAACCGAGTTCCATGCATATCTTAAATGTTACTCATCCCGCTGGTTCTGTCCTCTAGTCTCTTGTGTCATTTTGTTCCTCTCCATCTCCATCACCTTAGGTTGGGCTTTGCCATCTCCTGGACCGTTGCCATGGTCTCTTCTGTTTCATAGCTTTTTTTCCTTTTTTAAATATTTATTTATTTATTTGCCTGTGCCAGATCTTAGTAGCAGCATGCAAGAACTTTAGTTGTGGGGTGTGGGATCCAGTTCCCTGACCAGGGATCAAACTCAGGTCTCCTGCACTAGGAGTGCAGAGTCTTGGCCATTGGCTCACCAGGGCAGTCCCTGTCCCATAGCTTTTACATTGGTCTAAACTGTGCAGTATAACTTCTCTGCCCACTGTGTCTTCTGAAATAAAAGTCAGATTCTGTTGTTCCCTGTTGAGTCCTTCAGAGACGTTAGTGATTTCATAAATGGGGCAGGTTGCAGCTGAGGAAACCAGAGCAGCTCGGTGAGATGAGGGTTTCGTGGCTGTAATGTGCTGGAGCCAGGCCTTGCACAGAGCCCTGGTACATGGAATCCACTGTTCCCAGGCTGTTTCTTGGTCAGTGGAACCCCAGTCCCCATTTTTTTAAAAACCAAAGGCAACTGCATTGGAAGAGAACTTGGGCTGTTTGAAAAGAAGTGCAAAAGAATGATGGTTGAAATTAGAACTTGCTAATTGTGCAGCCTTCCTTCCTGGTTTATCGTAAACTTAAGCACATGCTACTCTGGGTAACTGGTAAATATAAATATTTACACTGGCTGTTCCTGTGAATCCGTTTAACAGGAAGTAATTACTGTCAGGGTTATTTCGTTTTGTGCCTGTGAAATGAACCTGTACCACATATACTTTTTAAGACATCAGCCGTGGGTTTCAAGACAGTACATGGGCAGCCTCAGATGTGTGATCTTAGGTAGAAAATGCTGACAGAGGCGGGAGAACAGAGACTCGTGGCAGCCAGAACTCAGGATGTGTGAGGACCGCTTGCCACAGGCAGGTGAGAGGGGTCCTCACAGATCTTCCTAGTGATGGAGGAAGTTACCTCCTCTGCCGCCAGCATCTGCCCTTGGCTGATTCTTCTCTTTGGACACACTCTTGTTTGGCAGGCTCAGTTAATAATTAACTTGAAGGGATTTTTCATTTTGTTTTTCATCTTTAGCTTAGAGATCCATTTGTGTCTCTCCATTTAGAAATACGGTTTTCAGGCTATGGCTGATCACAGGCCAAACAGGATGCAGTTGAGGAGGGGAGCTGCTTGGGGATGACAGCAAATGAGGACTCAGAAAACATTATCAGGAGCAACTCAACATTCTAAAGCAGTAGTCCTACAGCTAAAAATAATAATAATTAAAAAAAAAAAGTTTCCTAATGACCGCTTGTCATTCCTGTAGGGACAAGCATCTCCTTAATACTTGTGAGCCTGACTGTGTTAGGAAGTGGAACTGTGATTAATAATTATAATGATGGGGCTTGTGGAAGGAAGGGTATATAGTATTGCCCACTGGTGATTAATGAGATAGAGGAAAGTAAGTATTGTTTTGAAGGATTTCCATGGGGGGAAAAAAAGACTACACCCAAAGAGTTAGGCTGATTTTTTTTCATAATCACTGATACTTACGTGGCACATACCTCATTTCCTTTGGATGCCAGATTTAAAAACCATAAAGAGCTACTAAAATTATAGTGGCGGTGTAACAGTGTGGAGAGCACCGCTAGGCTGCTTGGGTTCACATTAGTAGTAAATCGTATTTACTAGCTGTGGAATCTCAAGCAAGTGACTTAACCTCTCTGTGTTCCCATTTACACGTCTGTATATGATGGGGATGATAATAGTATTAATACCCACCCCAGGGTCATCTTTCAGGCTTGCTGTGAGGGTTAGACAGGTTCCTGTGTGTGAAGCACTTAGGACCGTTAGCACGCTGTAGGGACTCATCCAGTGGGTTTGTTGTTGTTTTATGATGATTATTGTGTGTTAGCATTTCCACCCTCACTCTTTCTCCTTTCTCCTCGTGTTGTGTAGGTATTTGCTTGGGGCTATAACAACTGTGGCCAGGTGGGGTCAGGGTCCACCGCAAATCAACCAACTCCTCGGAAAGTGACAAACTGTTTACATATTAAGAGGGTGGTTGGCATCGCCTGTGGTCAGACCTCGTCCATGGCTGTTCTGGACAATGGTGAGGTGAGCATTCTTTGCACCCCTCTTTCTCCTGTCCTTTTCTTTATGAGGTACGGGCTTAGATCGTGGAAGGAAGAGCTCTGATTTGATAGCTCCATGGATAGTTAACTCATAGAGGTGTAACCACAGGCTGTTCGCGCCTCATTATGAATTTTTAAGTTCCAAGTTTATCTGCAAGTAGAAGTTCGAATGTGTTTTTGCCAGATCCACATAGCCCGATGCTTGTAGGCATTTGTTTGTGATTTAATGTAGTAGATGAAAGAATTTGACGTTACCTCTTTCTTCTAATGGAAGAGGACTCTTTTTTTTTTTTTTTTTTTAAGTGAAAACTGGTTTATTTAGAGAGATACACATTCCATAGACAGAATACAACCTGCCTCAGAAGATGAGACCAGCCCTTAGAGGAACACTCCACAGAGTGCGGGCCATCTCAGAAGGTGAGAGGCCCTGTGTGCTCTCTAAAGTTAGCTGATGGTGTTTATAAGCAGTGATGCTAATGGGCATGAAGGCTCTGTGCCTGCCCATGTCTGCAATGCTTGCCCCCAGGAAGAAGCAGCTTGCAAATGCAGAATTTTTCATCGTGATGGTTATTAGCTACTCTTAGAAAACCCACCTTTCAGTGATCCTTGACCATGGTCACCTTTGAGCTGATGGTTATTTCTGTAGAATTACTCTGGTTGCAGCTTCTCCTTAAATGGACCTGTGACCACTTGTCCATGTCCCAGTGCACAAACACTACTCCAGGATACTTCTCTGGACGCGAATGTACGGCATCCTGCATCGGGGTGTGCGGGTCCTGGAGGTTACTGAGAACTCAGCTCTGTTAGCTGACTTTCTGAATCAAGCCTGATACTATGCTGGATGACTTCCGAATGCCTTGGGATAGTCGTCTAACATCCTCCATCCCAGTGTTTTCCACTTCTTTCTTTTTTGAAACACTTTTTTTATTTTTAAAAGTAAATTTAATTATTATTATGTGATTATTTCAACAAAGGAAAACAAATAGGACACGTAAAATAAAAAGTGAATACCTTTCCCTCAGTTTTTTAATGGTTTGATATATATCCTTTTGGACCTTTCTCTATAAATAGTTGTATACAGGTGAGTATAATCACCTACTGCTTTTCTCTGCCAGTCTGCACCTTTTCTGCTTAACAGCATAGATATTTTACCTAACTCCACTGGCAGACCATTTATAGTTGCTTCCATTATAACAGTTGCTTAATTTTCTTTGTATGGATGTTCATTTTCCATGACCCATATCCAGAACTCTTCTGATGGGCATTTCAGCTTTTTTTTTTTTTCATATTTGGCTATTAAAAACACTGTTGCACTGATTTTCTGTTATTATTTGTGTGTATATCTTTGTACACACATACAAGTATTTCTATAGAATAATTTTCCAGACATAGGGTTTCTGGGTCAGAGAATATACCATTAAATTTTTTGATAGCTCTTGCCAAATTTCTCCCCAGAGGTTCAAACCTGTTAGATTTCCGACACTGAATGTGCTTTTAACCATCTCCTGCTAGCACCCTGAACTCCTGTCCCCTTTGCCCCTTGTCACACAGACGTGGAAGGCCCTCACCCATGCCCGTTTGCCCTGCGTTGCCCTGGGGTGTGTTGCCACCCACACCGCGTGTTTCTGATCTGAGCCAGGCCTGCTGTCTGTTCCTGGCCAGTACTTCACCCTGTGCCACGCTGGCTGTTCTCAGCCTTCACCACTCGCTGTCAGACCTGTGCCCAGCTCTGCTGCTTTGAGCGATGGCCCCTCTTGCTGCAGGTGTCTGAGGGGTCCCCACACTCTCCTGTGTCTCCTCTTTCACCTCTTTCCTCTGTCCCCTCTCTTGTCCTGCCATCACTGCCTTTGCTGGCCCCCGTCAGAGCTCCCCTCTCTGCCAGTGGGAGATGAGCTTATGTGTTTGAGGCCTTCCTGCCTCACCCTTCGTGTTGCTGCCTGCAAGGTCGCTCCAGAATACAGCATTAATCATGGTAATCTCTGCTTTGGGATATTTCAGTGGCAGATCCATGTATGCATTTTGCAGTCCTTGGTCTGTGTTTGGGCACTTCATCCCTTGGCCCTTTTCCTTCTGGTCTTTTCCCTGTCACCACCCAAGGTGGGTCCAGCCAGCCCACCTGCTTGTCTCCTGAACCTGCCTCTCCCTGGGATACCTTCATCCCCATCTACCCTTCAGCCAGATCTGAGCATCTATGCTGTTCAGGTTTCTGCTATCTGAAAAAATCTTTCCTTAACTTTATTCCTATGGCTCAGTCCTTTCTCCTCTCTACCTGTGGTGCCTTGATTATATCTCTGCCCCAGCACTTGCTCTCTGGCTGCAGAAAAATTGCGTATGTCCATCTCCCCTGTTCAACCGTTTCCAAAGACTTAATTCCTAGTACTTTTCAAAAAAGTACTAGGAAATACAGTAGGTGATTAATAGTTGTTAATGAGCCTCAGGTTCCTCTTGTAGCAAGCAAGGATTAATGACTCGCCCAAGGCTATCCAGCTGGTAAGCTCTGGAGTAGAAGTTGCCAGATTCTGTCATCCCCACGCCTGAAACATCTTCTGTTTGGAGATCAGTTGTAGGACCTCATTCAGTAGAATATGAGCATTGGAAGGGAAAGAAATCTCTCATTTGTTTAGACGGATTTCATTTTTATCTCTTTCCTCTTCCCAGCAGTTTTAAAACCCTCTTCTCCCCCTTTCTCTCAGGTGTATGGCTGGGGCTACAATGGCAATGGTCAGCTCGGCTTGGGAAACAATGGCAATCAGCTGACCCCTGTGAGAGTGGCGGCTTTGCACAGTGTGTGCGTGAACCAGGTACATGTGGTGGGCTCCTAGCTGCTGTTCCCTGTCTATCTTCCCTGATCTGACTTGGAATATCTGTGAGAATTTAGCTCCTGGAGCAGGGATTGAACTTGTTCCTCCTGCAATAGAAGCATGGAGTCCTAATCACTGGACCAATACGGAAGTCCCAGAGATTTACTCTTTAATAAGACTTTTTGAACAGTACTCTGTGCCTTCATCTGCCACATTTAATATTATATCCTCCCTAAATTCCCATGATGAGAAGCAAGACCATGGTGCTGGCACACTGGTCTTGATAATTTGAAAAGCTACTGGGAAGAATCCAGTAGTCTCAGGTATAGGCTTTTCTAATGCTTTTTTAATGTTCCAGAGAATGTCAGTCCACACCTGATAATGAATTGGCATTCTGCAGGAGCTGGCTGTAATCTTTTTAAGTAGATGTTTCCCCTGCCCTTCCTGTTCTCCTGTTGATGGTAACCATGTAAATTTACTTGCAGATTGTCTGCGGCTATGCACATACTCTAGCACTAACCGATGAGGGCTTGCTCTATGCCTGGGGAGCTAACACGTATGGGCAGCTGGGAACTGGCAATAAAAATAACCTGCTAAGCCCAGCACACATCATGGTGGAGAAAGAAAGGTAACTTGGTGGTACCATATCTTGGGATTGTGTATGCCTGGGGACTTGGCCTGTGTGCGCTAGAGCGCTAGTGTTTGGCTTTGTAGCTCTTCCGTTCATTAACATTCTCACTGTGAACAAAAGAGTGTTGTACCTGTCATAGTGAATGTGAAGTTGACATGATTCTCATGCAGCTTTCTCAGATGTCCACCCGAAGTAACCACTGATAGGCATTCATGCATTTTGGTGTATTGCCTGCAGACTTCCTAGTAGGGTCCATCACCATGTTGAAATTTAAAGCATATTATTTTCCCTTTGAGCCAACTAAACTTTTAAATAAATAAAATCTGCCCTTGAAAGGCCATTATCTGTTTAAATATTGATTTGATTTAATGTGTGTTACTGGAATAGATGCTTAATGTTTGTTGAGCCATATTGTGAGGTCTTGCCCACTAAGCTTTAGGATGTTGACTTCTAATTCTGGGACACCGCCTAAGAAGCATGCAGAGAAATGTAGTAAGTTTGGCTTGATGGTCCCTTTGGATTGGGATAGTCAGAGTCCATGACCCCTGGACCACTGCTTAATCAGCCTAATGAGCATTCTGAGCCCCGATTAGGGGTAAGAGAGAAAGTTGTATTTGTAAGGAAATGGTTTATTGAATACAGAATTTTTTGCTACTGGTTAAGCTCCCAGAACTGCCAGAACATTTTTTTCAGTGTCTACTTTCCTCATTTACTTTGGTTGCTAGTCCGTTTTCCCGGGTTTTCCTCAACATTATGCATTGCCTATCCTATCTCAGAATGAGCTTCGGGTGAGAAAGGGCGCACCAGGATGAGCCTAACCCAGAGCTGTTGCTCCAGTCTTTTGGTTTTGTCCGTATGACCTGACAGCTAACTTTGAATCCGTGTTCGGAGCACAAAACTTTTCCTTTACCGTGTGTGCTGGGCTTGGGCTTCTGCGAAGAAAACGTGACGTGTGTTGTTCTTAAAACTCTCCAGGGTGATTGAGATTGCGGCCTGCCACTCGGCGCACACGTCGGCCGCCAAGACGCAGGGCGGCCACGTGTACATGTGGGGCCAGTGCCGCGGCCAGTCGGTGACCCTGCCGCACCTCACGCACTTCTCCTCCACCGACGACGTGTTCGCCTGCTTCGCCACGCCCGCCGTCACCTGGCGCCTCCTGTCTGCGGGTGAGAGCTCGGGGCGGCCCGCCCGGACCGAGGGCAGCGCCCGCCGGCCGCCGTGCCTGCACGTCTGCTGGCTGTGGGCTCCGCCCGGTTCAGAATGCTTCATCCTCCTTTAGCTTTAATACCCTTCCCCAAACTGGATTTGCGTGATACTGTTTATTAAAATGCTTTGGAATATTACATGAATTTATTATTTACTCCCCATGGGTGTTTTCGGTTTGAGGTGAAATTCACATACAAAAATTAACCATTTTTAAAGTATACAATTCAGAGGCATTTACTGCGTTCACCATGCTGTGCAGCCAGCATTTACATGAAGCTCTAAAGCATTTCATCACCTTAGAAGAAAACCCTATACCCCTTACAGTCACTCCCCATTCTTTCTTTCCCCCAACCACTGGCAACTACCTGTTTGTTTTGTTTTGTTTCTATGGATTTACCGGTTCTGGATGTTTCCCTTAAGTGGAATCTTACCATGTACAACCTTTTGTGTCTGACTTCTTTAACTCAGTGCTTCTGAGACCCATCCAGGTTGTAACATAATACGTGTCAGTACTTCTTTTTATGACTGAGTAGTGCGGAGCCTGGTGGGCTGCCGTCTATGGGGTCGCACAGAGTCGGACACGACTGAAGCGACTTAGCAGCAGCAGCAGTGTTGTATTATATATATAGACCACAGTTTGTTTGCCATCTACCTGTTGATGGACATTTGGATGGTTTCCACTTTTTGGCTATTGTGAATTCTGTTGTTATGAGCATTCATGTACCGATATTTGAGTGTGTACAAATATTCTTAAGTGCTTTTGTTATACTATATTATATAATTTAATATGAACAAAAAGTGAACTTAAAAAAATGAAGAACTTGTTAACTTTGTGGAGTAAATTCCACTTTTTTTCTCCTTTTTTCCTTTCAACCAATCTCAAAAGTTTTTTTTCCTTGGAGGAGAGCTAAGGAGAGGTATTATGAAGGATAGTGGGAGACTTCCTTGGTAGTTAAGATTCTGTGCTCCCACTGCAGTGGGCCCGGGTTTGATCCCTAGTCAGGGAACTAAGATCCCACCTGCCGCACAGTGTGGCCTGAAAAAGAATAAAAGGATAGTGGAATTCGGGGTGATCTTTGGTTACGTCATCTGTCCGTTTTCTGACTACTGTCTTCCTTCACGGGCCTGTTGTTGATTGAAAATGTGAAGCTGTCATCAAGCTGAGTAGCCATTAGCAGGATAATCTTAGTCTCTTTTTATTTCTTATTTGTACCTTTTAGCCGATGTATTTCTTCTAAATTATTCTTTTGTTTATAATGCCGAGGGAATAAAGTGAGTCACGATACCCTGTGCTTGAAAATACAGCTGTGACAGCATGGGATTTGGGTTGCTCAGTAGTTGATACTGAAGGTCTTGTAATGCACGTCCAGCTCAGGTGTGTCAGGTGGCTGGAGCTGTCCCATCTAACAGGTGACCAGTCTTTGTGGTCATGGGGGCAAGAGTATGTTTAGGAAAAGTAAAGCTGCTGCTCAACTTAAAGAAATGGAACCTATCCAGGTTCTTTAACTATAATTCAGTGATTGTTTGCAGTGAATGTTGTGATTAGAGAAAATTTGGTTCATAGGATGGAACTCCTTGGCTGTACTCACACATATGTATAGACCCGTGCACATCTTCAGAGTTTCATATACCTGCCTGTCCTGGAACTTTCCTTTGTTTCTTTGCATTGATCGCTGAGGAAGGCTTTCTTATCTCTCCTTGCTATTCTTTGGAACTCTACATTCAAATGGGAATATCTTTCCTTTTCTCCTTTGCTTTTCACGTCTCTTCTTTTCACAGCTATTTGTAAGGCATCCTCAGATAGCCATTTTGCTTTTTGCATTTCTTTTCCATGAGGATGGTCTTGATCCCTATCTCCTGTACAATGTCACGAACCTCCGTCCATAGTTCATCAGGCACTCTATCAGATCTAGTCCCTTAAATCTATTTCTTACTTCCACTGTATAATCATAAGGGATTTGATTTATGTCATACCTGAATGGTCTAATGGTTTTCCCTACTTTCTTCAATTTAAGTCTGAATTTGGCAATAAGGAGTTCATGATCTGAGCCACAGTCAGCTTCTGGTCTTGTTTTTGCTGACTATATAGAGCTTCTCCATCTTTGGCTGCAAAGAATATAATCAATCTGATTTCAGTGTTGACCATCTGGTGATGTCCATGTGTAGAGTCTTCTCTTGTGTTGTTGGAAGAGGTTGTTTGCTATGACCAGTGCATTTTCTTGGCAAAACTCTATTAGCCTTTGCCCTGCTTCATTCCGTGCTCCAAGGCCAAATTTGCCCTTTCCTCCAGGTGTTTCTTGACTTCCTACTTCTGCATTTCAGTCCCCTGTAATGAAAAGGACATCTTTTTGAGGTGTTAGTTCTAAAAGGTCTGTTGGTCTTCATAGAACCGGTTAGCTTCAGTTTCTTCAGCGTTACTGGTTGGGGCATAGGTTTGGATCACCGTGATATTGAATGGTTTTCCTTGGAAACGAACAGAGATCATTCTGTCATTTTTGCGATTGCATCCAAGTACTTGCATTTTGGACTCTTTTGTTGACCAGGATGGCTACTCCATTTCTTCTTAAGGGATTCCTGCCCACAGTAGTAGATATAATGGTCACCTGAGTTAAATTCACCCATTCCAGTCCATCTTAGTTCGCGAATTCCTAGAATGAAACCTAGGATTTCATCACTCTTGATGAAAGTGAAAGAGGAGAGAGAAAAAGTTGGCTTAAAGCTTAACATTCAGAAAACTAAGATGGCATCTGGTCCCATCACTTCATGGCAAATAGATGAGGAAACAGTGGACACAGTGGCTGATTTTATTTTAGGGGGCTCCAAAATCACTGCAGATGGTGATTGCAGCCATAAAATTAAAAGACACTCCTTGGAAGGGAAGTTATGACCAACCCAGATAGCGTATTAAAAAGCAGACATTACTTTGTCAACAAAGGTCCATCTAGTCAAGGCTCTGGTTTTTCCAGTAGTCATATATGGATGTGAGAGTTGGACTGTGAAGAAAGCTGAGTGCCGAAGAATTGATGCTTTTGTACTGTGGTGCTCGAGAAGACTCTTGAGAGTCCCTTGGACTGCAAGGAGATCCAACCAGTCCATCCTAAAGGAGATCAATCCTGGGTGTTCATTGGAAGGACTGATGCTGAGGCTGCAACTCCAATACTTTGGCCACCTGATGTGAAGAGTTGACTCATTGGAAAAGACCTTAATACTGGGAGGAGTTGGGGGCAGGAGGAGAAGGGGACGACAAAGGATGAGATGGCTGGATGGCATCACCGACTCGATGCACATGAGTTTGGGTGAACTCCAGGAGTTGGTGATGGACAGGGAGGCCTGGCGTACTGCGATTCATGGGGTTGCAAAGAGTCGGACACGACTGAGCAACTGAACTGAACCTGGACCTGTTTATGAAAGGCTTCCCTCAGGTTCTTACATCTTAAAATCCTCATCTTGAAAAGACATTCCTTTCAGACCAAATGTCCTACCATTTTCTACTATTAAGTTTGGAAACAGTACAGTCACTAAGTATATCTCCCAGGTGACCCCTTTTCCTGTCCACCCTGTAAACTTCAGAAGTGTTTGTTTCCTCGCAGTTTCTGATCTCAGCAGAGTGCTGGGAAGAAAATCAGAGGATGAATGGGTACCTCTGAAGAACAATTTCTTCTCTGGAGGGTGGTACTATGCTTGTTGCTAGAAACCAAGGTGGTCCAGCCCTTACAACCAGATGCAGGAGTTGAGGCACTGAAAAGGATCGTGTTTTGGGTGGGGAGGGTGGGTAACAATCTAGACTCTTGGACTCTTTGCCCATCTTAGTTATTTCCCATCTTTTCATTCACTGGGGATTCAGATTACAGGGTCAGGTTTTTGAGAGAATATCTACCTTTCCTCCACAGCCAAAGAGCTCTGCATCGTCAGGGTCGGAGGGGAGGCTGTAGGTTAGAGTAAGAGGGCTTAGGCATTTCCTTAGGAGAGTCTGATAATAAAGCTCATGGAAAGCTCGTTGTTAGGTTTCAGCCTAGCTTTTAGCAGTTGTCCCTCTGTAAGAGTTGCCCTGGTGACTGCAGCTGCTGCGAGTCTTGGGGGAAGTCCTCATGTTGGGGGACTTGGAAATGGGTCTTCTGCGTCAATAGTGCCTTCATTCAGCAGTGCTGGTGAGGGTCTCTGGAATTTTTGCGTTTCCCTGTTAGCCACCTTCTTCTTCTCCTTTGTTCACACGTGTAAAGCACAAGACAGCGTTGCACGGGTTTGTGCGCACGCCTTTGCTTTCCTTCACCACAACTCAGTTCTCCTTACATTGAAGAATTATGTCCGTGCACCTTTTTATCAGGCGGTGTGACCACGGTTTTGTAAAGCTACTCCTCTTAAGTACACATTCCTACTAAGTAAATTTGCTCTGCTTTTAGATAGTGTGTAAGGATTATGATTGTGCTGCATTAATTTTTAAGGTTAAGAAGGATGTTTGAATGCCAGATAGGGAAAAGGGTCACCCTGGGAAAGAACACCACTCTAGAGTGACCACTCAAGTAAGGAGTGTGTATCTTAGGACTCCTTGAATTGAATTTACCTACCCTTTGAAACTACCCCAAAAGCAGAGCAAAGGTGTCCAAAGTGCTTCAGTGGAGGAAAACTGATCAATTCTCAGCCTTAGATGAACACTGATCAAACTTTCTAGAGAAGAGTTTATGTAAAATGACGATCTATAACTTTTTCTTTTCAAGAAGTTTTTTTTTGGATGTGGACCATGTTTTTAAAGTCTTGATTGAATTTGTTACACAGAATTTCAGTTTTATATTTTGGTTTTTTTGGATTTTAGCTTCCTGACTAGGGATCAGACCCACACCCCCTGAGTTAGAAGGTGAAGTCTTAACTACTGGACTGCCAGGGAAGTCCCCAGAATACACATTTTTAATGTCGGCTTAGCATGGAAGACCAGTTTTTGGCCTTTCCAAATATACATTTTTTTAAAATTAGTTTATTTTTTTATTGAAGGGTAATTGCTTTACAGAATCCAAATATACACTTTTTTTCTTATAGTTTATACACTTGGCGACATTTAGGTATCACCAGCTGCTGAGAATCACCTTCTCATCTTGGGGACATCAAAAACTATCTCCTGTGTCTATAGTACCTTCATTCAGTGCTGACAAGGGTCCCTGGAATTTTTTGTCTCCCTGTTAGCCCGTGAAATTTAATTTAATTTCTGTGACATTGATTTTAATACTGGAAAGTTGATTTGTCGAGTAAGGTGTGAACTTTTCTGAGAAAAATCTAATGGAATTTATCCATCGTGCTAATCACTATCTTTGTGAAGTCTTTCAAAGCTTGAGCACCTGTATTAATGTGCTTGCTTCCTTCAGAGCATGAAGACTTTCTAACAGTTGCCGAGTCACTGAAGAAAGAATTTGACAGTCCAGAAACTGCCGATCTGAAGTTTCGAATTGATGGGAAATACATCCATGTCCACAAAGCTGTTTTGAAAATCAGGTATTTTCTCATGAGTTTAGAGTCATCGGTACTCTTTTGCAGTCTCCATTTCTTTGTTATTCCACACAGTGGAAACTAATAAGAACTAATCTTGGGAGTGGAGTGAAACAGCACACTTAATAGTCTTGCAGGTATTATCAGTCCACTCATTATTGAAATGTTTTTCGTGTGTGTGTGTGTGTGTGTGTGTGTGTGTGTGTACTAGTCAGCCATCAAAAAGAATGAAATTCTGACATTTGCAACAACATGGATGGACTTAGAGGGTATTATGCTGAGTGAAATCAGTTAGAGAAAAAGACAGATACTGTATGTTTTCACTTACACGTGGAACCTAAAAATTAAAACAAACTAGTGAATATAACAGAAAAGAAACAGACTCACAAGCATAGAGAACAAACTAGAGGTGACAGGCGGGGCGAGGGAAGGGGCTGACGCAACAGCGTGAGGGGACCAAGAGCTGCAAACGATCATGTTTATCATGAACAAGCTGTTAGGACACACTGGACCACAACACAGCCAGGAGTTTACAATAACCATAAATGGACTATAAGCTATAACAATGTTGAATCAATATGTTGTGTATCTAAAACTAATATTATAAATCAACTGTACCTGAATAAAAAAGCCAGGACTCCATCTTAGACCTGCTGAAGGAAGATTTCCCCTGGTCTAGATGCTGCTGTAACTTCAGCTTGCCTCCCTGATGTTACACTCATGTGCCTTTTAGAAAAAACATACTGTGGGAGTATTTTTCTGTATTGTTTGTTAAATGAAGTAGCCCGTACATAATTATTTCCATCAAAAAAATTGTGTATAGGTTTAAGAAAATACAAAGTCCTATCAATGAAAAGTGTATATGTCTTCTTTTAATTAAAACCCAGAGAAGGCAGTGGCACCCCACTCCAGTACTCTTGCCTGGAAACTCCCATGGATGGAGGAGCCTGGTAGGCTGCAGTCCATGGGGTCGCTAAGAGTCAGACATGACTGAGCGGCTTCACTTTCACTTTTTACTTTCATGCATTGGGGAAGGAAATGGCAACCCACTCCAGTGTTCTTGCCTGGAGAATTCCAGGGACAGAGGAGCCTGGTGGGTTGCTGTCTATGGGGTCGCACAGAGTCAGACACAAGTGAAGTGATTTAGCAGCAGCAGCAATTAAAACTTCATTTTCCACAAGCAGAAAACTTAGGAATAATGGACTTTCTGGTCCTGAGAGACTTCTAATTCCCAGTTGAAGAAATATTCTCTAAATATGGTGCATGGCAGGAGTTCTTTGTATAAATGTGAGCGAACTTTGTATTTATTAATAACTGGATGATTGCTCACTGAGGCTGCCATTTGAGAGAGAGGCACATAAAATCTGACCATTGAGAGTTAAACTGGCCATTTATGAGTCTTTTTTCAAAATTTAGTTTAATATCTATTGACAAAATAACATGTTTTTAGGGAACTAAAATGCTATGTCATTTATTACTTTAAGGGAGTAAGTGTCTACACCAGAGTAGTAATTGAAAGGGTGAAGGGGGATTATTTCTGTCCAAAGACCTGTGGTCAGCCCATGGGTCCCTTTCCTGCACAGTGTTCTGACCAAGTCCGTCTATTAACCCTTGCCGGGGAGCCTGTTTGGCTGCCGTCTATGGGGTCGCACAGAGTCGGACATGACTGAAGTGACTTAGCAGCAGCAGCAGAGAACTGAAACTTTTTCCCTCCCAGATGAGGTAATTTCCTTTGTAAGTGGAGCCATTCTTTCAGTATTCTGAATGGATATTGAAAATATTTTTGTGATTTTCTACTATAACTCATTTTAAAAAGGATTTGAAAGATTGTGTTTTTTTTTTAAATTATAAAGTATGTTATACTTTAAGAAAATCAAATATTCAGAAATCAGTTCCTCATTTAGGTGTATCTTACATGTAAATACAGTACAAAAAGACCTGTTTAGTTTTTCTTCAAATATGTGACTATCCTAGTAAGTGTGCTTTACAAATAAATTGGTAACAGGCTTGGGAGGAGAAGGGGAGCAGATGAAAGAAAAGGAACAGAGTTGGGATGGTGGCTGTTTTGAGGATGAGTCAGAAAAGAAGGAAAGTTGTCGTGTATGGTGATGGAATAAAAATCCTTTTGAACATAGTCCCGTTAACTTTTAAAACCATTTTAAGAACTGTGGTGTTGGAGAAGCCTCTTGAGAGTCCCTTGGACTGCAAGGAGATCCAACCAGTCCATTTTAAAGGAGATCAATCCTGGGTGTTCATTGGAAGGACTGATGCTAAAGCTGAAACTGCAATACTTTGGCCACCTCATGCGATGAGCTGACTCACTGGAAAAGACTCTGATGCTGGGAAAGGTTGGGGGCGGGAGGAGACGGGGACGACAGAGAATGAGATGGCTGGATGGCATCACCGACTCTGTGGACATGAGTTTGAGTGTACTCCGGGAGTTGGTGATGGACAGGGAGGCCTGGCGTGCTGTGATTCATGGGGTCGCGGAGAGTCGGACACGCCTGAGCGACTGAACTGAACTGAACTGATTACAAGAATGCTGATTACAAGAATGTGCTGATGACATACAAAAATTGAATCATTTGAGTGATATTAATATATATCAAAAGTTTAAACAGTCACTTTTGAATTTCTTTTCAATTTCATTGTTTGAAATGCCCTTCTGTATAACATCTTTTAAATAAAACAGGTAAGCAGAAACCTTAATCTGAGTGAGGTCTGTCAGATGCACAGTGGTACTTGTTGAAGCGCTGGTTACTTTGAGGTTATGTATAATTCTTACTGTTTAATAGGCAGTACCTTAAAGAATGAAAGTGAGTGTGCATAAAAGGTGAATATAGAAACCCTTGCATGTGGAATATATCTCGGTTCTTGTATGTGGAATGAATGTTCTACTCAAATAGAGTAAACATACCTATCATACTTGTTTATCCCTGCTTCCATCAACTTAAGTAGGTAAGTTTTGCTGTTCTGTTTCAGGTGTGAGCACTTTCGATCCATGTTCCAGTCTTACTGGAATGAGGACATGAAGGAGGTGATAGAAATAGACCAGTTCTCCTACCCTGTATACCGTGCCTTTCTCCAGTACCTCTACACAGACACAGTGGATCTGCCACCTGAGGACGCCATAGGTACCAGCCATGTTGGGAGTGGCCAAGACACAGGGCCAGAAATATGTCTGCTCATACCCTTACTGGGCTCACCTTGTGACTCAGCTGGTAAAGAATCAGCCTGCAATGCAGGAGACCTGGGTTCAATCCCTGGGTTGGGAAGATCCTGTGGAGAAGGGAAAGGCTACCCACTTGGGTATTCTGGCCTGGAGAATTTCATGGACTGTATAGTCCACGGGGTCGCAAAGAGCTGGACCCAACTGAGCGACTTTCCCATACTCTTATAGTTCAGTTAGTTGCTCAGTCGTGTCTGACTCTGTGACTCCATGGACTGCAGCACAGCAGGCCTCCCTGTCCATCACCAACTCCCGGAGTTTACTCAAACTCATGTCCATTGAGCCGGTGATGCCATCAAACCATCTCATCCTCTGTCTTCCCCTTCTCCCACCTTCAATTTTTCCCAGCATCAGCTTCTTCTCCAATGAGTCAGTTCTTTGCGTCAGGTGGCCAAAGTATTGGAGCTTCAGATTCAGCGTCAGTCCTTCCAGTGAATATTCAGGACTGATTTCCTTTAGGATGGACTGCTTGGATCTCCTTGCAGTCCAAGGGACTCTCAAGAGTCCCCTCCAACACCACAGTTCAAAAGCATCAGTTCTTTGGTGCCCAGCTTTCTTTATAGTCCAACTCTTACATCCATACATGACTCCTGGAAGAGCCATAGCTTTGACTAGATGGACCTTTGTTGACAAAGGAATGTCTCTGCTTTTTAATATGTTGTCTAGGTTGATCAGGACCTAGGTTGTCTAGGACTGCAAGGAGGATCCAACCAGTCCATTCTAAAGGAGATCAATCCTGGGTGTTCATTGGAAGGACTGATGCTGAAGCTGAAATTTCAATACTTTGGCCACCTCATGCGACAAGTTGACTCACTGGAAAAGACTCTGATGCTGGGAGAGATTGGGGGCGGGAGGAGAAGGGGACGACAGAGAATAAGATGGCTGGATGGCATCACCGACTCGATGGACATGAGTTTATGTGAACTCTGGGAGTTGGTGATGGACAGGGAGGCCTGGCATGCTGTGATTCATGGGGTCGCAAAGAGTTGGACACAACTGAGCGACTGAACTGAACTGAACTAGGTTGATCATAACTTTTCTTCCAAGGAGCAAATGTCTTTAAATTTCATGGCTGCAGTCACCATCTGCAGTGATTTTGGAGCACCCAAAAATAAAGTCTGTCACTGTTTCCATTGTTTTCCCATCTGTTTGCCATGAAGTGATAGGACCAGATGCCATGATCTTAGTTTTCTGGTAGTATTGAAAGGTAAGAGGTTTCAGATTTATTGGTTTTTAACGTGGTTTTTAAGAATGATTTAAAGTAAATGCCTTTAGAAATAGTATTGAATTTGCGTGAGAGATAAACTTCCAGTTTGGGGTTGGTAGATGCAAACTATTACATACAGGATGGATAAACAACATCCTACTGTATAGCACAGGGAACCATATTTGATGTCCTGGGATAAATCATAATGGAAAAGAATGTAAAAGAGAATACGTTGTTCAGTTGCCAAGTCATTTCAGACTGTTTACAACCCCATGGAGTGCAGCATGCCAAGCTTCCCTGTCCCTCACAGGGAATATGCATTTATTTCATGATATGCTCGTGGAGATGGTGAAGGACAGGGAAGCTAGGCATGCTGCAGTCCATGAGGTCGTGCAGAGTCAGACACAACTGAGCAACTGAACAGCAGCATGATAGAATATAAGTGTATAACGGAGTCGCTTTGCTGTACAGCAGAAATTAAGACAACATTATAAATCAACTATACTTCAATTTAAAAAAATTTAGAAAGTATATATAGATATCACAGTTAATAATTATGGACACAGTTATTTCTGACTGTGATCTTATTTTACTGTTTTAATCTTGAAGTAGAAGTTGCAAATGAATTAAGGATATCATTTTGGAAACCCAGGAGAATTTGATTTTTTCCTCTTCCTTTGTACTATAGAAGAAATCGTATAAAGGGAGTATAGGAGAGGTGTGTTTGGGAGGTGGGGAAGGGACAAACTTAGAGCATTTATTTAGTAAGATTCAGAGTACTGTTCCCTAAGAAGCTCCTGCTGACTTATCTGTATAACTCTTCACCAAAATGAAATATTTATGTTTATAGATGATTGGAAACTATTACAAGCTCCACTAAACATCCCATACTTTACTTTCAGGTCTTCTGGACTTGGCGACGTCCTACTGTGAAAACAGGCTGAAGAAACTTTGTCAGCATATCATCAAGCGAGGAATCACCGTGGAGAACGCCTTCTCACTGTTCTCCGCCGCGGTCAGATACGACGCAGAGGTAACGTCAGCCAGCGCGCAGACACACACAGCGCCGTAACTCCCCGTGGGCGCCTTTCCCCTTTTTTTCTCATGGGACAAGGAACACGATGAGTGACTTCCCTTTTGTTTAGGGAATCATTGAACAAACTGACCCCTAAACAAATGAAATCTGGCTTACTTTATTCTCTGTTCACAGTTTCAAAAATTGTTGCTTCTCCTGTTTCTACCTAAGATAGGAAACTGGAGTCCCAGCAGCTCCACTGCAGGTTGGAATATAAAGAGCCACATCTGATGGGACTAGCAGACGGCATATGATACTTTCAAATATTTCTCCAGTCGAGCTTACTGTATTTTTTCTCAGGACCTGCTGTGCTTCTGCCCTATCTTTGCCATGTCATAAGCCAGGGCTGCCCTGTGATTTATGCCTGTGTTTGCTCTGAAGTTCTGTCATCATATAATGGTCACTCACGGTTACTCATGGATGAAGAGCCTGCTCTAGACTCCTTTTTGTTCTGTTGCTTTTTATACTGGATTGATTCATGGATCTCTACAGAGTCCCTGAGTGAAAGGGCTATTGGGAGCCTGAAGTTCTTTGTTTATATGCATTTTCTGAAAGTGAAGAGCCATGGTACCATCAGAATGTAAGCGCGCTCTGAGCAGGAACTGTATCCTGTTCATCTGTGTGCCTTGTGCCCAGCACATGGGTGACCAGCGTTTGTTGAACTGAGTGAAGGTGGTACCATGGGAAGGATGCATTAAGGCTAATTAGGGAACTGAAGGCTGATATGGTTGGTTTTATGTCTTCTTGGAGAATAAAAGTCAAAGAGCAATAGCTTTGGCATTTGAGGTGTCTAGCTAAGGTTTGCGGAGAAGGAAATGGCAACCCACTCCAGTGTTCTTGCCTGGAGAATCCCAGGGATGGGGGAGCCTGGGGGGCTGCCATCTATGGGGTCGCACAGAGTTGGATATGACTGAAGCGACTTAGCAGCACCAGCAGCTAAGGTTTGCACCCAAGGTTTGCACCCAAAATGACACAGTTAGTTTTTCATTTTATCATCATTTGACCAGGGAGATCACCTGGTGTCAGAGAATTTCCCAGACTCATGCAAAGATCTGCAGCTGCGGCCTTGGAGATGTGTTGGAGGACAGACTGCATCTTTGCCGTATTTGGGGATCAAAATGGACCATTATGTCTTGGATTTTCAAAATGCGTCCTATTTTTATTTCAGATTATATTATGATTATAAATATTTGATAAGGACCTGATTTTCTCTGGCCTTTTCAACAGATGGGATGATAATCAAAGTAAATCATTTCTAATAGGAAATGGATGTCTAGTCTTTTCCTACCCTTTGTTTGTCATCATGAACATCTCTATTAGTAATGCTGTTTCTTCAGATTTTATTTCCTCCCAGTGATACAATTTTAAATTGGTCCATGACTTTTCACTTCATTTGGCAATTGACTTTGAACTTCCTGTGTCTCTCCATACTCCTCCTCACTGCTGATGAGGTCTGTGTTCTTGGGATAAAGATCTTGCTGACCAAAACCAGTCAGGACCACCTGTGCTGTGTTAAGTTGCTTCAGTCGTGTCCATCTCTTTGCTATCCTATGGACTGTAGCCCCAGGCTCCTCTGTCCATGGGATTCTCCAGGCAAGAATACTGGAGTGGGTTGCCATGCCCTCCTCCGGGGATCTTCCCCACCCAAGGATCAAACCCGCGCATCTTTTGCCTAACCTGCATTGGCAGGCAGGTTCTTTACCACTAGTGCCACCTGGGAGCCAGGACCACTGGGGCAGCAACTCGACTCTAGTTGCTAGAAAGTTCTTTCTGACCTTCAGCTAAAATCTGCCCCAGAAAGTTTACGGAAGATGCCTTATATGTACCCAGGCCAGGTTATTTCCTTCGCTAGTTTTCCCTTTTCTGATATCAAGTACGTTAAAAACTGTCCCTTGTTTGAGACCAAAACGTGCTTCACCAGAGTCTGTCCCAGTGCGGGCATATAGTTGGCACTCAGAAATACATGCTGAGTTAAATGAATGAATGAATGTGTTTGAAACATGTCACCATAAAGTTGTACTTTTAAAAAAATTGTTAAACAATAACTCATAAGCCTGTAACTTTTATGTATTCAATGTAGAGAAATTAGAAAATAGAAGGCAAAAAGCCTTCTTTTTAGGTTGTATTATTTTTTATTCTGTTGGGAGTTATATAATTGACTAATGTACCTTTATGTTTTATTTCCTTAATACTGTAGAATGTAGAAAGTAAATAAACCTTTAGAATATAAAAATAAAGCCCACTTACTATATCTGTTAGTTGATGGGAAGCTGCTGCTAAGGCAGATTGGAAATTAGCTGCAAAATCTGTTATTTTCAGTGATTCAGCTTAGGGACCCTACATGACTTTTCTTTCATTCTGTGAAAATGCTGGGAGGGTGGAGACTCCCTACCTCTCATATTTCTTCTTTTTTCTGTAAAAATTACTGTGATTCCTCCATGCTTCCTTTTGACAAGAGAATTTTGAAGCAAATGTGCATACATTAAAAGAACAAAAATGTATTGACTCAATAGTTGTGAAGATTTTTGAAAGTAAGCTAATTGTTTAGAACCCTTATAGATGCATTGTCAGACTTTCTGCAAGTTTTTAAAAAGTAAAGAAGGACTTAGAGAAAGAGGACTTAAATATTCCTATAGAACAAACCTGAATAAGTGTTGATATAAGGGGAGAAAATGTGAATAAAACATTGTTTCATGATAGTTGTGATAATGTTATAGGGATAAACATTTTGAAATGCTTCTATTTATACTGTTTCTTTTCAGGAAATTTTTGTTTTCTGTGTCTCGTTGAACATTAGAAGAAACAGTTGGGGAGTTTTTTTTGTTTGTTTAATCAGATTAGAGAACTTTCCAGAAAATGCTACTTTCTGAGCAACTATGTCTTAAAATTTTGCTTTTGGTTGGTAGAAATAAATATGAGCCAAGAATCTAATTACAGAACTGATTTTGGGATATGATTTTTTTAAAACTTAGTGCTAATGCCAGATGGTCAGCATTTACTTCTTTTCTTAGAAGGTTAATTAAACATTTTTTGTGATCAGCAGACCACAGAATATTTTTTGAGTGTATATTCAGTCACTCAGTCATGTCTGACTCTTTGTGACCTCATGGACTGCATCTTGCCAGCCTTCCCTGTCCTTCACTATCTCAGAGTTTGCTCAGACTCGTGTCCATTGAGTTGGTGATGCCATCCAACCATCTCATCCTCTGTCGTCCCCCTCCCCTCCTGCCCTCAGTCTTTCCCAGCATCAGGGTCTTCTCCAATGAGTTGACTCTTTGCATCAGGTGCCCAAAGTATTGGAGCTTCAGCATCAGTCCTTCCAGTGAATATTCAGAGTTGATTTTCTTTAGGATTGACTGTTTTGATCTCTTTGCAGTCCAAGAGACTCTCAAGAGTCTTCTCCAACACCCCAGTTCTAAAGCATCAATTCTTCGGCCCTTGGCCTTCTTTATGGTCCAGCTCTCACATCCATACATGACTACTGGAAAAACCGTAGCTTTTGACTCCTTTGTCAGTAAAGTGATGTCTCTGCTTTTTAAAAATTTTTTCCAATATGTGAGACACTGAAATACTTTCTAAAAAAGAAAATCAAAACCCACTTTGATATGGAATGTTTTTGTGCTTGATGTACAGTTGATCCTTGAACAGTGCAGGGGTTAAAGGTGTATAATTTATAGTCAGCCCTCCATATCCCTGCAACCAGTCAACCTCGGATCCCATAGTGCAGTTAGTATGTGCTGTTGAAAAATATCACCCTGGCCGAGTAGTCCTTCTGCAAAATGTCTTAGCACTCGTGTATTTTGGCCTTGGGCTTTTAAGACTGGAGAAGAGCTCCATTGAAAGCTGCAGCATCATTTTAAAATGTGGATTTTAAGACTATCAATCTTCCGTGTTTTGTTCTTTTGTGGAAAGAAAAACCAAGTTATTTTCAGAGTGTGTACAGTGATTGGAATATGCGATGTTTAAAGATTGAGAATGAATTTATAAATGTAGAATAGCAATATTGTATTTTGATCTTCCTTCCTAATTACAACAAATCTGCTATTTGATCTGCTTTAGAATCACTTTATAATAATTCCACCACAGAATGTCATAAACATGGACTTTGCTTTCTGAAACACCAAGAATATCATATTATGAGATTCCCTGAATTTACACCCTTGCCCACTTTCATATTCCATAGCCTTGAGAAGGCGCTTAGAAAGTTTTTTTATCTCCTCATCCTTCTTAGAATTTTTTTAAGTCCAGCAGTCCTATTATAGTTGACTTATTAGTTGGGTAAGAGTTGCATTTTTTTTCCTAGGTAATTGAAGATCTGATCATTTGCATATTGAGCTGAACAAATCATGTAGGTTCTTATACTATTTAAGAATTCTCAGAAGGGCGTTTTTCTAATTCACATATCAACATCAGCAGCACAGGGGCTCAGGTTGCTGATTGAATTTGCTTGACTGTGCAGCTCTGGTTCATGGAAGTGAACGTGCAGATTTTAATTCCTCTCTTGAAGTGTGTTCAGCGCGTCCTTTTCCGAAGATCTGCCTTAACCACAGTTTAGTTATTCAGACAACTCAGATTTAGATTACTTTCAGTATTATTTAGTTAGCCTTTCAGTGTTTGAAACTATTGAACATTGGTTGACTATGGTTGACCCTTGATCAACATGGGTTTGAACTGCACGGGCCCACTTATACATGGATATTTTTCAGTAGTAAATACTACAGCACTGTTAGCTCCATACTTGGTCGAATCTGCAAATATGGAGGGCCAACTGTAAATTATACTTGGATTAATTATACTTGGGTTGATCCCCCATGTTGTTCAAGGATCAACTGCACTGAGAAATCTCACCAAACTAAAGGGAGGGGAAGACAAAGCAATTTGATTAAACTATTTTCATAGAGTTGTGAACTGACAATTTAGCAGCCCCATTTGTATACCCGGGGCTTCCCTGGTGGCTCGGACGGTAAAGAATGCCTGCAGTGTGGGAGACCCAGGTTTGATCCTTGGGTCGGGAAGATCCCCTGGAGAAGGGATTAGATACCCACTCCAGTATTCTGGCCTGGAGAATTCCATGGACAGAGGAGCCTGGTGGGCTACAGTTCATGGGGTTGCAAAGAGTTAGAAATGACTGAGCAACTGACACTTTTCACTTTGTATACCTGTACTATATAAAAAAGTTCTTAAAAGTTTATACCCCAGGTAATCTGTACAATTAGTAAACTGAATAAACTCACTTTTTCATTATACTACAAAGATCTTTAATTCCAAATTAGCAGATACAGAAGTGGTAGGTTTTTTTTTTTTTTTTGCACTTTTTATTTTGTATGGGGCACAGGGGAGTGGCAGAGGATGATGAGATGGTTAGATAGCATCACTGACTCAGTGGATGTGAATTTGAGCAAACTCGGAGACATATGAAGAACAGGATAGCCTAGCGTGCTAAAGATCCGTATCTGATAGGTGACGTGGTCTGAAGAACTTTTTGTGCTATGACTGGGTCCTTCTTCCTCAGTTATATGTAGATAAACTAGTTACATATTTTTGATAAAATGTGACTTTCATTTTTCTATGGAATATGACTTAGTCCCTCAAGCTATTTACCATTGAGTTATAATACCAGGAGTAGTGCTTTTTCCTGAGTAACAATGTGAGAGAGAATGTTTTATATTGTAGGGCATTCAGCTGTCCATTTAGCTCACCGGGAATCTCTTACTTTAAAAAAACAAAGCAAAGCCATGGATCCAGAGACTGTGCTAACAATGTAAATGCGTTTTCAATTATCTGGGAATAAAACTGGCAGCAGCTGGCTGAGAGACTTCAGATGTGGTTTCTCTCTTCCTGGTTATATGACTGAAGGGGGTGCTTCTTTCAGCAAGGGACAGAGAGACTCGTAGAATGAGGAAGCATTTGTTTGCAGGGGTCTGAAAGGGGCATTTCTGTGTGGGAAGTGGCCCTTCCCCACCCTGCCTGATATTCTCATTTGGTGGGAGCTGGGATGCATGAAGCCAAGACCCTACAGTTTAACTGTTGTCGGGATCCTGGTCTGGTAGAACCCTGAATATTGACCTTCAGTATTGCTGGCCAGGTTACAGAAACTGAGCTGTTAGACTTCACCTTTGTGTACATTCCAGGTTACCTAACTGATTTAATACATGTATGTTGCAACATTTGAAGGAGCAAAGGCCACAGTAGCATTTTGCTGGGGATGAAAGCATGTCTTAGCACAGGCAAAAATAGATCCTTAAACTGTTGGTTTGCCACTTGTGTTTGAGGCTTCTCCTGTGAATGTTGGTAGCTGGTGACTATTTTCTGATTGACTTTCTGAGAAATTAATATGGTGGAAATTATAGTGTATTACTCCTTGTGGCTTTTAAAATGAAGACTTTTATATAGAAGAGCATGAAAGTGATTTTAAGGTATTTGGAATTCTTATTAAAAATTTTTTTAATTGTTTTTTTAGAATTTTTATTTTTAATGTGTCACTTTAGGTTGACATTTCTATTCATCACTTTTCTGTTTCTTAAAGTCTTTTCTTCCCTTGAACCAAATGACCCACACCTCACTGCTTTTCTCTGATGCTTGAATGTAGTAAAACATATGATATGGACTTAAGTTGCTTTCAGCTTTTTAAAACTATGTCTTTGAGTGACTGGATTATGTGATAATTGTAAAGAAACTGCACCCCCCCCTCCACATACCACAACTGTGTGTGTGTTTTGAAGAGTCAGACCTGAGTAAGGGAACCGTTGCTTTTACTGTGTGATGAGAAAATAGTTTGTATTATTTCTGCCTTGTACCTGTGGTCACGTGTTTGCCTAGGTTGAGGTTTCTGGTCTCAAATCTCTTATAGGGGAGGGTGAGAGCTTTGGGGTGAGGGATCTGGAGAGCACTAATTCAATCAAAGTTAATTAAAAAAAGGCCTCTTCTTGTTTTTATTTTTGTTGTGTGTGTCCAGGATTTAGAAGAATTCTGCTTTAAGTTTTGCATCAATCATTTGACAGAAGTCACACAGACTGCAGCATTTTGGCAAATGGATGGCCCTCTGCTAAAGGAATTCATTGCTAAAGCCAGTAAATGTGGAGCCTTTAAGAACTGAAGCCCAAGACTGCTGGGTTTTGTGTGAGTGCTCTGGGGCTGGTGGAGGCATGTCATTTTTGCTCTGTGGGGGATGTAATTCTGCAGGTAAAAAAAAAAAACATCACATGTCTTGCTCACATGGGGATACAGTTCCCTGTGTAGGGATATGTGAAGAGTGCACAGCTCTTCCTGAACCCATTTTAAACTATTTCCAGATGTGTGTATTTTAAATGTGACCTTAACATTTGGCTGGGACGTTGTAAAGGGGTGAAAGTTTTGCTGGTTGGTTGTTTTTTTGTTTTTGTTTGTTTTTGATTAGAGGAACTTCTAAAATTGAAAAGCGGACGTTTGTGGCAACTCTCCTGGCTCATGTATCAGCAGCCCCTTTGATCCCAGGAGTTTGGATAGTGCACGAATTGTGAGAGGCATAGAGGCCCCCCCCCAATCCCCCCGGAATGAAAGGTGCTGACTTGGGACTTGGCTGAAGAGCTGCATTAGTCGCTAGGTTTGTAGCCTCACTTTGAAGGGATAGTTAAGATAGTTCGTTTGAGGTTTTGTTTGTGTTTTTGCATCATTGATGACTTTTTTTAACTTCAAAATGATATTCAATTTAATACAAACCTATTGAAATGATAATTACGTGAAGACGAATTTCTCGGTTAGTCAGGGTTTCTCTTAAGACTTAAGTACATTAAAGAGTAGTAATGTAGAACCATCTATGAAAAATTAATAATGGAAGAAACTTCACTTGGGTGAAGGTGAATATTTTATAAATCAGTCTCCACTTGTATCTAACAGTGTTTTATTAAGGTTAAATTTGAGAACCCAAATTTAAATGCCCCCACCTTTTCCCCAATAAATGCTAATCATGTAAGAGGATAATAGTGATATATTCAACATTCTCTTGCTGCCTAAATCGTGGTTGCTGAGTCATCAGATTTGTTATGTCTGCCTCAAATAAGTAGTTCTTAAACCCGTTTCTTACAGGACTTAACAGTTTGTTTCTATTGGTTTGTATCTGTGCCAAATACCGTCATTCATTTTGCTTATTTGAAATTTCACCAGCTTTCCCATTTGACTTTCGTTTTGGTTGTGTTAGGTATAATATTTAGCACAACTGAACTTTGAAGAAGGATCTAAATTATGGGGCGAGTGGTCTGGTTATGAAATGTGGCTTTGGGAGTAAGAGTGTTCAATGTGTGCCTTTTGAGCTTGCTTCATGTGTGTCTGTTGAACTTGCTTTGAGAACAAGGATTTGTTCTTCTCTCTGGCCAGCAGACTCATTTCTCTCTGTGGAAGCTCCCTTGGTGAACTGTTTCCTGTTTGGAAGGTCTCCCATCTGAATTGAGACTAGATACATTTTCAGACTCAAATGTCTGTTTTTAGCAAAGTTTCTGTGTGTGTGTTGGTGGGGGAGGGCCCAGATGGAAAGTCATTGATGGGGGCAATAAACACAAGCCCAGAAATCCCAGCCCCCTTTTCTTGAATGAGTTACAAGTGATCAAAGCCCAGTGAGTTACTCCATTAGGATTATTACTGCAGCATGATAGAATTTTCTTACTAGGTTGAGAAATGTACATTAATTTGATTATTAGCTATGATGGGTAGTATTTATAACAATCACCATCATAGGCTTATGATCCGGGCAAAACAAGAACTTCAGTGTGTTTACTATTGCTCTTACTTGAAAAAAAAAAACACTTTAACAAAAGCACAAATGAACGTAGTCTATCCATTTCCGTAGATAATTCAACAAATATTTGCCGAGTTCCTAATAGGTGAAGAACCACTTCTCAGATTACTGAGTTATTTGTATGAGTATGTATTCAGTGAAGAGAACAGGAAAAAGTCCTTCAGAAAGTACTTGTGTGTATGTGTTTGTTTGTTTTTTTTAATATGCTCTCTTGTTTTTCTACCTAGTTTTGTTAATCACAGCAGGAGATGAAAACTATTCTTTGAGTTGTTTTCTTCATCTGACGTAATTATGAAATCTGAAGTATTCATATTTCTTAAAATAGCCCTAAAATGTTCTCTTGATCTTACTGGAACAATGTTTGATACTCCAGTTATACAAGTTGTATTTATGCAGTGTTTAGAGTGACATGTTAATAAATAAAGCAGTCTGTTAAAATGGGCATCTAGAGTTATCTTTTCCCTCTCAAGAGTCAATAATATGCAGCCTTAAAAAGGAAAGAAATTCTGACACACGTTGCCACTTGGATGAACTCTGAGGGTGTTACGCTCAGTGAAAGAAGCCAGCCACAAAATGACAAGCCCTGTATGATCCCACTTACATGAGACCCCTTGAGGTAGACGCATCTGCCTCAAGGTGGATGGTTGTTGCCAGGGGCTGGGGGAAGGAGTCCGAGGGGTTATTATGTAACAGGTTCATAGTTTCAGTTTTGTAAGATAAAAAGCGTCCTGTGCACAGATGGTACACAACAACGTGAATGGACCTAATGCTCCTGAACATAACCACGGTTAATACAGTAATGTGTATTTTGCAATGAAAAATTTTAAAGAAAGCAGTACTCTGATTCTTGGATATTAGGCTAAAAGCAGGTACTACCGTAAGCATTTCTCTGGTGGCTCAAAGGGTAAAGCATCTGCCTGCAGTGTAGGAGACCCAGGTTCAATCCCTGGGTCAGGAAGATCCCCTGGAGAAGGAAATGGCAACCCACTCCAGTATTCTTGCCTGGAAAATCCCCATGGACCGAGGAACCTGGTCGGGCTACAGCCCGTGGGGTTGCAAAGAGTTGGACACGACTGAGCGACTTTCACTTCACCATGAGCATGCTGTTTCTCAGCTATCCTCCAACCCCAGAGAATAGGCTCTAGTTTTATTCCTGCTGAAAGACACTACAGTTGAACCATCACAGCAGAAAAATATTAATACATCCGGATCCTTTGGGGGACTAATGAATGAGGGGTGAGACACAGCCCCTGTCTTCAAGGAGTGTGAAAGTTGTTGGGCGAGAGGAGCGAGGTTTAGGAGTAAACACCGTAACAACATTTATAAACGGCGTTTCCTGAGTCATTGAGAAGAAACCCAGTTGGGTTTGTGTGAGAAGCGGTCGTTCTGGAGGCCCCGAGTGTGCAGCACGGGGCACTCACGGTGTCCTTTTAGCTCACTTCCAGAACAGGCGAGTGGCCCGAGCAGCGGCTTAGCGGCGGGCCTAACCGCCTTCCAGGGCTTCACCGTGAGCAAGCTTGTGTCCAGAATGGAGCAGCTGAACCAGGGCTCCTCAGGCAGCAGTGCTGGCGCGGGGAGAGTGCGTGGACACGTGTGGTGTGTGTGTGTGTGATGTGCATGAGTTGTTTCCCACGGTGCCAGGCGCTGTGCCCTGTGCTTCACGAATGTTTTGCTTTTGTTTTCTGGCCTTGCTGAGTCTTCACTACTGTTAGAGGGCTTTCTCGAGTTGCGGCGCGGGAGCTGTTATTCATGGTTACAGTTGCACGGGCTCCTCATCGCGGTGGCGTCTCTGGCTGCAGGGCATGGGCTCCAGGTGTGCAGGCTCATTAGGCGAAACACTGACTTAGTCCGCCCTGTGGAATCTTCCCTGGCCCGAGATCGAACCTGTGTGCCCTGAACTGGCAGGCAGATTCTTACCCGCTGCACTACCAGAGGGAGAAGGCAATGGCAAGCCACTCCAGTACTCTTGCCTAGAAAATCCCATGGACGGAGGAGCCTGGTAGGCTGCAGTCCGTGGGGTCGCTAAGGGTTGGACATGACTGAGCGACTTCACTTTCACTTTTCACTTTCACACATTGGAGAAGGAAATGGCAACCCACTCCAGTGTTCTTGCCTGGAGAATCCCAGGGACGGGGGAGCCTGGTGGGCTGCCGTCTATGGGGTCACACAGAGTCGGACACAACTGAAGTGACTTAGCAGCAGCAGCAGCAGCACTACCAGAGAAGGCCCCTGTGTTTTCTTTTTTGATGCCCATATTTTAGTACCATAAAGTAGGCAGAATCAGGCTCAGATTAATTTTTTCAGCAGTGAGTGACTCTTGTGAAAGTGCAAACCCAGTGTTTTCACTTGTCCAGCATTTGCCACTTGATGGCTGCCTAATTCTTGTTGCTCTGTTGTGCTGAGTTACCACTGTGAATGACCAGTGAAATCTGAAAGTAAAGTGGAGGCCAGAGGGTTTTTTAGAAATAAAGGTCATGACATGAGAACTGTTACTCAGATAAGCTTTGCTATAGGATGTAACATCAGGGAGGCAAGCTGAAGTTACAGCAGCATCTAGACCAGGGGAAATCTTCCTTCAGCGGGTCTAAGATGGAGTCTTGGCTTTTTTATTCAGGTATAGTTGATTTATTAGTTTTAGCTACACAACATATTGATTCAACATTGTTATCGCTTATAGTCCATTTATGGTTATTGTAAACTCCTGGCTGTGTTGTGGTCCAGTGTGTCCTAACAGCTTGTTCATGATAAACATGATCGTTTGCAGCTCTTGGTCCCCTCACGCTGTTGCGTCAGCCCCTTCCCTCGCCCCGCTTGTCACCTCTGGTTTGTTCTCTATGCTTGTGAGTCTGTTTCTTTTCTGTTATATTCACTAGTTTAATATTTAGGTTCCACGTGTAAGTGAAAACATACAGTATCTGTCTTTTTCTCTAACTGATTTTACTCAGCATAATACCCTCCAAGTCCATCCATGTTGTTGCAAATGTCAGAATTTCATTCTTTTTGATGGCTGACTAGTACACACACACACACACACACACACACATATCTTCTTCATCCGTTCATCTGTTGACACACACACACACCCTCCCACACACCCCACACACACACACACCTTCCCACATCTTCTTCATCTGTTGATGGACACTTAGGTTTCTTCCATATCATGGCTATTATAAATAATGCTGCTATGAATATTGGAGGATTGAACCCAGGCCATGGCAGTGAAAGCGCCAAATCCTAACCACTGGATCACCAGGGAACCCCCCTAGTGATGGTCTTTTTGAGGACAGCCATTCCAACAGGTGTGAGGAGATACTTCATGATACTTTTTGCGTCTCCCTGAGGATTTAGCAGTGTTGAGCATCTTTTTCCGTGCCTGTTGGCCATCTATCTCTATGTCCTTTTTAAAGAAATGTCCCTTTTTTTGTCTTCTATTTTTAATCAAGCCGGGGTTTGTTTTTTGATGTTGAATTATATCAGCCGTTTACATGTTTTGGACATTAACCCTTTATCACTCATATCATTTGCAGATACTTTCTCCCATTCAGTAGGCTTTTTGTTCTGTGGATGGTTAATGTGTCATTTAAGATCAGTGTTTCCTTACAGATTTTGTCTGGATCATCTGTCCATTGATGTCATTGGGCTGTTAAAATTCTCCACTATTACTGCATTGCTGCCAGTTTTTCCCTTTATGTCTGTTAATATTTGCTTTATAAATTTAGGTGGTCCCGTGTTTGGTGTCTGTATATTTCAACTGTTATATCTTCTTTGATCCCTTGATTGTTATGTAATGTCCTTCTTTACCTCTTTAACAGTCTTTGCTTTAAAATCTCTTTTGTCTGGTACAGTATTGTTTTCTTTTGATTTCCACTTGCATGGAATGCCTCTCCTTCTTTTAACTTTGTCTACATGTGTCCTTAGACCTGAAGTGACTCTCTTGTAGGAAGCATGTTTTGTGTCCATTCAGCCAGTCTCTCTGTCTTTTGATGAGAGCATATAATCCATTTACATTTGTAATTATTGGTATGTTTGCAGCTATTGCCATTCATTAATTGTTTTGTAGTTCTGTTTGTAGACTGTTTTTGTATTTTTTGTTTGTTTGTTTTTGTATTTATTTTTGTTTTTTTTCCTTCTTTTGTTCTCTTTCCCTTGTGATTTGATGACTATTTTTAGTTTGTTTGAATTCCTTTCTCTGTTACAGTTTTTTTGGTTTGTGGTTACCATGAGGTTTTGGTATAGCAGTCTGTGTATATGTATATGTGATTATTTTAAATAGTCGATCTCTTAATTTCAGATGCATTTTAACAGCCCTACAATTGTACTTTCCTCCCCTCATGATGACTGTTTTTGACATATATTTTAAATCTGTTTGTCTTGTCTATCCCTTAACTTCTTTTTGTAGGCATAAATGATTTTACTCTTACTTTAGTCTTTTCTGGAGGAGGGCATGGCAGCCCACTCCAGTATTCTTGCCTGGAGAATCCCATGGACAGAGGAGCCCAGCGGGCTACAGTCCCTATGATCACAAAGAGTCAGACAGGACTGAGCAACTAACGCTTTTTGTCTCTTGTCCTTCCTACTAACTTTGTTCACGAATGATTTACTGTCTTTGCTGTATCTTTGCCTTTACCAGTGAGTTTTTCCTTTTATAATTTTCATGTTTCTGGTTGTGTGGCCTTTTCTTTTCCTCTAACATTTGTCGTAAAGTCAGTTTGGTGGCATTGAACATTTTTAGCTTTTCCTAGTCTGTGAAACTTTTCATTTTCATCAGATCTGAACGAGAGCCGTGTCAGGTGGGGTATTCTTGGTTGTAGGTTTCGCCCTCTCTCCACTTTAAATGCTGTCATGCTGCTCCCTTCTGGTCTGTGGAGTTTCTGCTGCAAAGTCAGCTGATATCCTTATGGGAGTTTCCTTATAAGTAACTTGTTGCTTTTAATATTCTCTCTTTATCTTCCGTGTTTGCCGTTGTAATTACAGTATGTCTTGGTGTGGTCCTCTTTGGGTTGACCCTGTTTGGGACTCTGCTTCCTGGTCTTGGGAGACTGTTTTCTTTCCCAGGCTAGGGGAGTCTTTGGTGCTGTGTCTTCAGATGTATTCTCGGGCCCTTTCTCTCCTCTCCTGGATTCTCTATAATGTGAACGTTAGTGTGGCTGTTGCTGTCTCAGGGACTCTTCCGCTGCCCTCTTTGTCTTTCCTGTTCAGTGTCAGGGACTCCCACTGCTCTGTCCTGCAGCTCATGGGCCCGTCCATCTGTGTCATTTTAGTCTGCTGCTGATTCCTCCTAGTGTTTTCCATTTCAGTTACTGTATTCTTCATCTGTCTGGTGGTTCTTTATGTTTTCTAGCTTTTTTAAGAACTTCTCATTTCTCACTCTGTTCATTCATTCTTATTCTCAGTTCTTAGTCATCTATAAGATCATGACTTGGAACTCTGCCTCTTCTTAGCTCTAGGATTCAATCTTTCATCTGGGATGAAGTCTTCCTGTGTCACCTCATTTTTTTAGCTTACTGTGTTTATTTCTATGCATTGAGGAGGCTGGTTATGTTTCCTGATTTCGGAGAGGTGGCCTTTGGTAGGAGGTGTCTTCCGTGTCCCAGCAGGGCACCCCTCCCTCTTTGCCAGAGCTGTATGATCTAGGGGTGCCCTGCTGTGTGGGTCTTTCTGCTGTGGCAGGCTGACTGCTGTGGGCAGTCTGGAAGGTGTGGCTGGCCTCTTGGTCTGATGGGTTGCCAGGTCCTGCCTTGTACAGAGGCAGCTGACCACTGGTTGGCAGGTGGATCACAAGGCTGTGGAACCCTGTGAGGCTCGTCCAGGGGCTGGTGCTGGCTCACTGGAACCAGGAATTGGGTCCAGGAGATTCTGGAGCTGGTTCCTGCCCCCTGGCGGCTAAAGCCAGGTCCTGGGGTCCCAGAACTGGTGTCAGACCCCTGGTGGATATGGTCAGTTCCTGACACAGGTGGCTACAGGGTCTGGGGTGTCTTTTTTTATTTTTAAAGCTGTGCTGGGTCTTAGCTGTGGCATCAGGGATCTTAGCTGTGGCATGTGAACTCTTCATTGCACCATGCAGACTCTCCTTCTCTGACCAGGGATTGAATCCAGGCCCCCTGTATTGGGAGTCTTAGCCACTGGACCACCTGGGAAGTCCTGAGTCAGGAGTGTCTTGAAATTGGGTTTATCTCTTGGTGGGCCCAGAACTGGTACTGGCCTGTTGGGGAGTGGGCTGTCGTTGTCCTGAGGTGGGTGAGGCTGGTCCCCAGGCTGGAGCAGGCTCACTGGTTGGGGCTCCGGGGAGTCTGTGGCTGATGTCTGCCCACTGGTGGACAGAGCTGGGTCCCAGGGTGGTCAGGTCTACTGTCTCTGTACTGGGGCCTGGCCCTCTGGCGAGCAGGGCTGTGTCCAGGGGTGGCTCTGGGCTCGGGGGGCTTAAGGCGGCAGGTCTTCTGGGGTGTGGGGCTCTGCCCCCACCCAAGTTGTTCTGCCTGAGGTATACCAGTTGCTGCTGCTGTTTAGTCGCTGTGTCCAACTCTTGCAATTCCATGGAGTTGTAGCCCACCAGGCTCCTCTATCTGTGGAATTCTTGAGGCAAGAATACTAGTATGGGTTGCCATGCCCTCCTCCAGGGAATCCTCTCGACCCAGGATTGAACCCACATCTCCTGCATAGGCAGGTGGATTCTTCACCACTATGCCACCTGGGAAGCCCAAGGTCTCCCACTACTGGTACCTATAGGCTAGTGGCCAGGGGCACAGCTCATCCTGAGGCTAAAGCTAGCAGGAGGATTCCAGAATGGTGTTTGCCACTGGTCTGCCACCAGCGTCCATGTGGAAGAATGAGCTCCCAGAAATGCCGGTCTCTGTGTTCCCAGGTGAGCTCCAGTTGCCTCCCAGCTCTCAGGGAGACGCTTCACGATCAGCAGGTAGGTCTGTCCCAGGCTCTTTTCAAACTACTGCTTGTGCCCTGGAGCATGAGTTTCTCTGGGCACCCTTTAAGAGTGAAGTGTCTGTTTCCCCCTGCTGTGTGGGGCTCCCAAAGGTAAGCCCCACTGACCTTCAAAGCCAAATATTCTGGAGGCTTGTCTTCCTGGCACAGACCCTTCGGTTTGGGGACGCTGATGTGAGGCTCAGACCCATTGTTCCTTGGGGAGAACCTCTCTGTAGTTTTAATTATTCTGCCTTGGGTCACTCACCCCCAAGTGTGGGTCTTGACTGTATTGTGTTTTTGCACCACCACACGTCTGGTTATGGTTCTTTCATCTTTAGCTGTAGCAGACTGTTAGGTACCTTCGGTCTCTCTGATCCATAGCAGTTCTTTGTGTGTGTGCATGCATGTGCACACATGCTCAGTCGGGTCTGACTCTTTGTGACCCCATGGACTGTACCCTCCAGGCTCCTCTGTCCATGGAATTTCCCAGGCAAGAATACTGGAGTGGATTGCCATTTCCTTCTCCAGGGGTTGTTCCCAAGTCCAGGATCGAACCCACATCTCTTGTTTCTCCAGCATTGGCAGGCAGATTCTTTACCACTGTACCATCTGGGAAGCAGGTTGTAATTTTGGTACAGCCTGTGAGACGAGGTGAGCTCAGGAGTCTTTCTACTCTGCCATCTTCCAATCTAAAGTATGTGTGTATATATATATTTGGCTTCTGTAGTTTGTCTTCAGATGATTCGGATGTGTAGCCAAATTTGAAAACCATTGAGATTTTGCCCCCAGTTATTAGTGACTTGGGCTGGGGCTGCCATTACAGCAGGGATGGACATGTTCTTCATTTACATCATACTCTTCAGCAGATATTTTTTGAGTGGATTATGTGCCAGATACCATGTTGGGGACTCAGATCACACTCATGCTGAAATGTATCACTGTTGTGGATCAGACAGTGTGGTAAAAAGGTAGAAATGTGAATGGGAAGTTTTCAGAGGTCAGACGTGAATAGGACGTAACATCTGAACTTGTTAGGTTGAGAGAAACCTCCAAAGAAGCCAGTTTTAAATGTTTATTTTAAAGATGATATTGTACCCATGTGGTGACTGTGAATGAAGAGAAATTTCAAAAGCAGACAGATTTGGTAATGTATAATATTAAAATTTATTATATCAAAGAGGCATTATGGGCTGGAACTAGTCTCAAAAGATAAAAACAGTTTATGCATTTAACGTTTACTGAGCATGCTAGCTGCTGGAAACGTGACAGGGAGAAAAACATAGGAATGTTAGTTTCTGCCCACAGGCTGCTCCTACTCCAGTGCTCTGATGTGCGATACAGTAGCTCACACCGAGAACAGACGTGAGGACAAAGGACGACCTCGGCGAAGACCTCACAGCAGAACGTGCAAAGGCCCTGGGGTGGGAGCACCTGGCGTCCACTTCGCTCACTGGAGTGGGGGCGGGGAGGCCACTCTAAGGGATTTTTAAGAGCCATGGGAAACATGGTCTTAATTTATTCAGGTAGACTCGGAGGAACATTTTACTAGTGGGAGAGAGGTAGAAGTGAGATGACAGTAAGGAGGGGGAGGCAGTAAACAGGCTTCAGATGCCCATCAGCAAGAACAGGTAAGAGCGGGCAAGGACCAGAGACTCCCCAGGGGCCTGGTGCTGAAGGTGTGTGGCTTTCACAGGCCGGTCTCCAGCTTTCACCCTGTTTGCAACTGTGCTTGATTCCTGGCTTAGGAAATGGTCCTTCTTAAGAAGACAGAGAAGAATCTGAAGTGGAACTTGACTGAAGCCCAGAGCACAAGGTTTGTTTCAAGTCCTGGAGTAGCTCAATCTCTTCCTTCAGCTTCCGTCGCTTCTCTTCAGAGTCATGAATTTGATTCTCTATTGCTGTGAGAAGGAAGTTATTTCAGGTTATTCAGTAGTTCTATGCATAACGTACTATTTCTAGCCTCTTTTGAAAGTGCATAGTACACAGCACTGTGCCCAGATGAAAAGGATCCAGTGTCTTGTGAGCTCTCATGCCTTTGCTTCCTCTTCTAGTTCAGGATCGAATTCTAGTATTTATCACACTTAAGGCGCGTTCATAAATCTTTAAAATTTTGTATACAATTAGAAAAGGTAGCTTCTGTATATCTTTGAGGACTTGAAAGCAGCGACTGTATAATCTTCATGCTGCACATTATCCATTTATTGGGAGAGGATGTGGTTAGACTACCGAGGGTAAGGCAAATCTTTCAGACAAATGCATCCTAGTTTTAATGTTACATAAAAGCTTCTGGCTTTATTTAGAAACAGGAGTGCTTTTATTGTGGCAACTTAGAAGCTACTTTAGTTATTAGGCTTTATGAATTTATAATATTACTCAACGGCAATGTCATTTTTTTAAAACCTGAAAATGGAAGAATATTAAAATATATACATACATAATCTTTTCTTAGAGTATCTGTATATCTGTAGTTAACTTTCTGAACACTGGAAAGGCTGAATTAAGCACAAGAGTTATCACTTGGGAGCGTCAGAAGTTAAATCTAAGTTGGTTCTCATGCAATTTCAAATAGTGTCTCTTCCTGGTGCTCACACCCCGCAAACAATACACTGTACTCCCAACTGACTCACCTAGGTACTTTCACTTTTATATGAAAGAAAAATAAACACAAATGAAAGTCAAAATACAAAATAAAGCAGGTGCTTTCCAAAAAAAGGTACTCCCATTAGAAGTATGCAGACATTCTCAAGAGACTGGTGAAAAAAAAAAACACAACATTTTCCTGCCGATTATAAATGTAACACAAAATTCAAACAGAAATGTGTATTATGAAAACAAAAATGAGAAAGGCTTGTGCATACTGAGAGAGGAATATGAACTAATATTTTCTTCACAGGGAAAGTATTTTCTTAATACATTTGCTGGAAAGACAAGTACATCTCAGGAAAAGAACAGAGTGTAGGGCATTGTTTGTTTTCAACTTCAGGGGGAGCCCTTTGCCCCAAACCCTGTGCCCTCCGCTCCTGCCTGGGATGTGCAGGGCACAGCCTGGCCAGCTGTGTGTGGCAGCCTTGGTGGAGAAGTCAGGTAAGACCCATCAGTGTGAAGCTTAGCCTCTTTCAAAGGCATCTGAAACAGTGGTGAAAGGACCACTGCTCAATTTATGGAAAAATTATGTCTCTGTTTCCAGCAGGTTTTTTCAAAAATTTCTTGGCGGTTCTTTTTTGATGATGAACTTTAGAATTGATCACAACTTTCCCTCTCCCCTGTTAGATTTGAAGATTAATGTTGGCAGAATTGAAATTTATACACACCACACCAAGTGAGAGGGAAACAGTGGCATCATGATTTATCACAGTCTCACCCATTCCTGCTGATGTTCACACATGGTGCCCAAATACTTCCATTCTGCAATTTTTTTGTTGTTTCTACTTTAAATGAGTTTTTTTCTGGTTAGAAAAGTATTCTGTGTCTGTATTAAATGTGGAAAATGAGCACTAAGACAAAAGAAGTTACTACAATCCAGCCACTTACGGATAACCGCTGTCTCCATCATGTGCCGTTTTTCTGTGTGCATGTGTATATGTGTTTCTTCTTCCGGGTGTGAGGGCTCGTGTTTGTCATGGGCTTTTTAACGGAATGAAACTGAATTGAACATTCTTCTAAAATAGGACTTTTATCACCTGACTAGTGATATATTATTTCAATATGGAAGTATTTATGAACTTTGCTGCTCAGTTATAACTCACATACCTGCTTGAAAGTTTACAAGTGTGTCTTCAAACAATCTACAGTCAAAAAGTAAAGTCCCGATTTCTTCATAGTCTGGAGGGAGAAAAACATTTTCAGTTTTATAAAGACAGAAACACCTCACAAAGTAACCCCAAATAAGGAGCAGCACACAGAACCGACACCCCTGTAGCCTGAAGCAGCAGCAGCCTCCCCAGGGAACTTGTTGGAAATGCAAATTCCTAGCACCTTTACTGGATCAAAAAGGTCCCTGGCCCCTCCCAAAATGGGCCACTGTGTTAACAAGCCCCCCAGGTGGTCCTGAGGGGCCTGCTCAAGTTCACTTGTGCTTGATCTAGAGACAAGAATAACAAAAGAATGTAGTGAGTGATCTTTGGCCAATATTTGCTTATAACTTCACTTTTTGGTTTTGTCCTATAGAAAAAAAATCCCTTTCAAATAATCATATATTTTACATTGTTCCCTAAAATACAGACTGTCAGGCTTTTCCTTTTAAGACAGCTATGCTGCTGACCTCCTTTGCCGACAAAAATCCAGGCTAAAATTTATAGCCAGCCCCCAAATATGCAGTTCCTCAATCTGTGGTTTTTGCATCCACAGATTGGGTAGTAGTTTATTGTGTAGTAGTTACTGAAAAAAATCCAGGTATAAGTGGGCGTGTAAAGTACAAACCTGTTATTTAAGTGTCAGATTTATTTATAATAAAGCTTTTAAGCTCCTAACACAGCTTGTAAGAAGGGTATGTGGCTATATACCTGCGTGTACAAAGCTGTTTCTGAAAGGCATCTTTAAACCAAAATCAAAAAAAACGTTAAAATTTCTTCTATGCTTTATAGTTTAAAAAAAGGCAACTAGGTTTTTAATGAACAGAATCTGAGTCAAGTCAAAACTAACGTAATGAATGCCATTCTCAGATCTCAGAAGTAAACATGCTCAGTTGCGGGGTGGGGCAGGTGTGTGAGTGAATCTAGTTCTGAGCTCTTGCTGCTCACTCTCAATTATGAACCTCTGGGGAAAAAACATTACAGCTTCCAGGACATCAGGCTATTTTTTTTTCTTTTACTATGTTAATGAGTTTGTGAATTACTTACATCCTGTTGACTTATAAAGAGAGATCTGGATCAATAAACTTTATTAAAGAATGAGATGAAGGAAAAGAAAAAAGAAACAGCATAGGAAGAAAATGTGTCCTTTGGGGGGGTGTTTGTTTTGTTCACGATGTAGGTCTGTGAGACATCTCTATATGCAGAAACTGTTATTTCAGTACCTGATTCTGCAGTGGTCTCATCCATGAGTCTTTCCTGAATCAAATGAAGTTTGTCTAATATTTCTTCAAATAAAACGTCAAGAAGCCCTGCTTCTTTACATTTCTTGAGAAAAGCAGCTTTCACAATTGCATCTATGAATAAGAAAAGAATTTTAGAAGGACATGATATGTCTCAGGGCAGCCATCCTACATACTCACTTCTTCAGACTTCCCATAATGGTGGAAATGGAGCATTACTAGATAATACATACACAGCACTTTGGGGCTACCCTGGTAGCTCAACTGGTAAAGAATCCGCCTGTGATGTGGGAGACCTGGGTTCGATCCCTGGGTTGGGAAAATCCCCTGGAGAAGGACATGGCCACTCACTCTAGTATTCTTGCCTAGAGAGTTCCCGTGGACAGAGGAGCCTGGAGGGCTACAGTCCATGGTGTCACAAAGAGTCGGACAGGACTGAGTGACTAAGCACAGCACAGCACCTTTATCTTTTCTATTGATTTCACCATACCTTTCTTTTTACCAAGCTGAAACAATGAAATATTATAAAAAGGGAAAACTTCTCTGCTTAGAATAATGATGTAAATAGAATTTTCTAAAATTTAGCTTCAAATCTTTGAGATAATCTCCCTCATTTTTTTTCTGTCACAATTGGCTTTACATTTTTTACATACTTTACACATTTCACATTATGGAATATCTATTTCCTTAACTGGATACTGGAGTGGGCAGCCTTTCCCTTCTCCAGGGGATCTTCCCAACCCAGGGATCAAACCCAGGCCTCCCGCATTGCAGGCTGATTCTTTACCAGCTGAGGCCAAAGGGAAGTCCATTTCCTTAACAGAAAGGTAAAATTACTGGCTTAAGCCTCCTAGGGTGAGAGGAGGGGATCACACGGTGAGGGGCGGCACATCATTGGACTCTGAACTCCAGCAACCCTGGCTTCTATGTCAAGAACTGTATCGTTTCCTAATACTGAAGAGCAGTGGACCATCCCACCCTGTTACCTTGATCTGTTGAGATTTTGATGGAGTGGACAGTCATGACAGAAGATTTCTACTCTCACAGTTCACTACTACAAGTCCAGAAGAATAAAGTGGGATACCAACTCTGAAATTCACGGTAATAAGTACTGTAAGTCATATTTGTTACTGACAAAACAGAGCAAACCTGTGTGTTTGCCGTCCTTTTCCTTCTTCAGTGCCATTCTCTCAGGTGGCTAGGAGAGAAGAATCAGGATTACTTTACACTGATTTTTTACTGCTGACATTTAATACAGTAAGTCCTCTACATATGAACAAGTTCCAGTCTGAGAGCGTGTTCCAAGTCCAGTTTGTTTGTGATTCCAACAGTTAGCCTAGGTACCCAACTAACACCATCGGCTATGCAGTACTGTAATAGGTGTATAACACTTTTCACAAAAATAATACATAACACACCAAAAAACATTTTTAGTATTACAGGACAGTACCTTGAAAAGTACAGTAGCACAGTATAAGAGCCGGCATACAGGGGCTGGCACTGAGCGGAAGGCAGGAAGTTACTGACTGGAGAAGGCAGAGGGGGTGGGAGACGGTCTAGAGCTGAAGGGGCGCAGCACAGGAGGTGGAGGGCGAGCTGCAGCTTCACTCACGCCTGAGGCTGAAGGCACCGGCTCTGGTTCCTTGTCAGATTCAGTTCTACCTACCCTCTTGAAAAAGCGATCCAGTGTTGTCTGGATAGGAGCTCTCTTTTTCTCGTCACAGGTGACAGGGCAGCACTGGACTGTGTTCTGAACGGCTGCTGCAGCCTTCGTGGGCCGTTGTATGTTCGGGTCCTGTGCTTGAAATAAAGATACTGGACTACTGTAGTCTCTGTGGGACTGTAAAGTGTACAAAAGAACCACCACCTGTACAGGATGCACGCAGGTGACAGTGTCGGCCAGACAAGTAAACCAGCTTACGTGACTGGACATGCGAACACACCTTCGCATCTCTGAAAGGGTGCAACTTGAAGGTTCATATGTAGGGGACTTACTGTATTGCATAAAATGAGAAATTTTATCAAATTCAGTGATATGCCTATGGTGAAAGTCATGTCTGTAGGCATAAACATCAAATGTATTTTTGTGTTGTCTAACAAAACCTTAAGAGGTGTAACAAGCCCCTCTTGTATAAAGGGTGAGAGGCGAAGGCTGCTGGCTCATATTAATTTAGCTTATATGAGCTACTGCAAATCCCCAAAACATTTTCATATGCTTTACCCGTAACAGGAATCCAGAAAATTATGAGTCATGTATTAGGGCAAATATGGATCCTGTAGCTGGGAAATACTTGGCTAGGTAAGGATGTTCCACTGTACCTGAGCCTGTTTTAAGACCATAAATACCACGTGGGCTCACATCCTCTCACTGATTTGGTACCAGGGCATGTATTATAGGAGCCACAGGATGGTTACCTCCTGGAGGTTATGTGCTTAGACACCCAAGACACATCCAACTTTTCTTTCTTATTCATCTTAACATCTATCATTGTGTCACCCAAATTCAGAATGATATAAAAAAAAAGACTGTATGGAGAAAATTAAAGCTGTAATAAAACGAAGTCAGATTACCTGTACCTGATTGCCTGTTGAGAGACGTTTAGGCCTTCCTCTTTTTCTTTTCACTCCTGAAAAGTAGGCTGAAAAATACAAATTATGTAGACATTGGAATTCGTAAAGGAAAAGACTAATGCTTGACTGCATGACTACATAAAGTGTAGAAAGTCAAACTTTAGGTATGTCAGACTTAAGACTAAATGTTTGCAAAACAGACGACAAAAGGCCAAAATTTAAAATATAAAAAGACCATATAAATCAATATCAAAAAGGTAGCTTAGAAAAATGGGCAAATGGGGAGCTCTAGAGAAGAGGGTTCATTAAACAGAAAAACAAATTAGGTCATAGGACAACAGATGTAACTGATCAAAAGATAGGGAAATACACTCAATTTCACCCAAAGTAAAGATATGCAGAGGAAAACAGAATTTTTCACTGGTCAGATTAAGATGAAGATGTTTAATATACAAAGTTTGCAAGGATTTGGGTCACTGTGTGCACTGCTGGTGTGGCCTCTAGAAGATAACTAGCCAACAGTTAGCCCAGAGTTTCACTCCATACGCTTTGACCAGCTGTCTACTTACAGGAAGTCGAACAGTATTGTTACATACAGGCACAAGGATGATTGCAGAGAATGTTCAGTATTTAGTGTGATAGAAAAAGCTGGAAACTGGTTCCACTATACAACTGAGTAAGATACACAGTGGAAGACTATGAAGCCTTTTTTAAAAAATGAGGTGAGATCTACTTACAGCCACTGACAGGGAAGAATCTCTAAGATACACGAAGTGAAAAAAGCTTAGTACAGTAGTTGGTATACACAGAACACTTTTGGAAGAATTAAAAAAAAGATGGTTTCACCCAGGGAAAGGATTTATTACAAATGGTGTTACAACTTGCTTTTTGAAACACATTATGGTCATCTTTTCCTGTCAATAAACATTGATTGACAGCAGTATTTTGTATAGTATATCTGATAAGTTGAAGGGCTAATGGCTGGAGAATGAGGGTAACTCTTTGGTTTAAGGCATTGTTTAACACCGCACAATGCAGCTAGCAGGACAGGGAACTAAGTTTTACTCAAGAGGGCTGACTCCCATGCACAGAGAGCATTCCAGATAAGTGTTGGCAAGACAGCTGTTCCGGCAGTACACAAAGGCTACCTAACTCTAGGCGGCCAGGACCCAGCTGTCCTCAGAACAGAAAGGCTAATCATGAATTCTTAGGAAAATTGCATTCAGGGAACATACAGCGCTTTGTCAATTTTATCTGCTGAAAATTGATACTCATTTTAGAAGACGAACATTCACAAAAGTCTCAGCTTTTTACCGTGTCTTGGTTTGGTCTTCTCGCTGTAGTGAGAATGGAAGACACCAGACAAAGGCTTCACCGAAGGCAGGTCTGGTTACAGAGAGAAAGTTAGGCCATTATATACTGCACAGCGCACAGGGACCAACAACTTCATTTTAAAAGTATTTAACACTTTAACTCAAAAACTTGTATTTTAACTTACTGAGGCCAGTAAATCAGATTATTCCATGTCTTACCTAAATGTTTACCTTTTTTTAAACCCACAACACTGAGTTTTAGATACTTACCATTTTGAGGGTCAGCATGTTGTTGGCAAAACACTCTGAAAACATGAAATTTCAGAGAGTCAGATATTTTGATTTACACTTTGCAAGTATTATGCCTATCGCTTTGTGACTTAAAAGGGAACTAACCTGTTTTTCATGAGGGCTTAACCTTAAGTATTTATTTTAAAAACAAAATTGCTGGGCTTCCCTGGTGACTCAGTGGTAAAGAATCCGCCTGCCAATCCAGGAGACACAGGTTAGATTCCTGATCCCGGAAGATCCCACATGGCCTTGGAACAACTAAGCCTGTGTGTGCCACAATTACTAAGCCTGTGCTATAGAGCCTGGGAGCTGCGGTTACTGAGCCCATGTGCCCCAACTGCTGAAGCCTGCTTGCCCTACAGCCTGTGCTCTGCAACAGGAGAAGCCACAATGAGAAGCCCTGCTCGCCACAGCTGGAGAAAAGCCCTTGCAGCAATGACGACGCAGCACGGCCAAAAATACATAATTAAAAACAAAATTGCTGGGATTTCCCTGGCTGTCAAGTGGTTAGGACTCTGTGCTCCCAATGTAGGAGGTGAAGGTTTGATCCCCGGTCAGGAAACAGATTCCGCATGCTACATAGCACGGCCAAGAAAAAAAACCGCAAAACAGAAAACTGCAGCTCAAGCCTGCGTTCATGATTGACGCACATCAAGTGCAGATGGAGCCCATACCAGCATCCCCGGTGCCCTTGAACCATGTGGACCGTCAACGTGTTCTCTGCAGGTGTGAGTGCTGATGACATACTTTAAACAATATGTTTATTACATAGGGGTCAGTGGGATTTTACTGTATAAAGATCCTCAGCAATCCAACAGCTAAGGTGCAAATTTTCATCTGACTATATAAAGTTCTGCTGCTTTTCCACAATAAGCACAAAATTGGACTTCCCTGGTGGTCCAGTGTTTAAGAACCCACCTGCCATTGCAGGGGACACGGGTTCAATTCCTGGTCCAGGAAGAGCCCACGTGCCGCAGGACATCTGAGCCAGCATGCCACAACTACCGATCCCGTACTTCCCCAGCCCACATGCAACAAGAGGGGTCACCGCAATGACAAGCCCGTGCACGGCAGTGAAGAGCGGCCCCTGATTTTCACAATCGGAGAAAGCCGTAGCCCGCCAGGCTCCTCTGTCCATGGGATTCTCCAGGCAAGAATACTTCTTCCCCCTTCTCCAGGGGATCTTCCTGACCCAGGGATCAAACCTGGGTGTCCTGTGGTGCAGGCAATTCTTTACCATCGGAGCCACCAGGGAAGCCTGATACTTGATAAAAACTATGACAAAAAAGGATTATTTTATGGAGTCTCTCTTCAGTGGTTCTAATGTATGATCAGTATTTTTTCAGACTTTAAGGTATAGCAGGAACTTTTTGTTTGACCTTGTAGCTCTGCTAATAACAGTCTTTCACAGTGGATGTTTCAGGTCTTTGGAGAAGTCATAATAAAACAAGCTCTTTGGGAAGGTAAGTAATAAAAGTGAAATAGAATATTACAACCCATGGGTTTCTCCATAAATCAAATATAAAAAGAATATAAAATTAACATTCATACATTTCCTGTCTAGTCTCAAACAAGAAAATACCTATGGAACTTAAAAAATCAGATGTTAAGTTTTTTATAAATTATTTTAAACTTCTTGGAATGTTAGGTTTGCCCATATTTTAGCATATATGGCCCCTACGCTTAAAGAGAATGTGGTGGCAAAGAGCAAAGTCTCTGGAGACCTTTAGCCCAACTCTGCTACTTGCCAAAAGTGTGACCTGGGTACAAATTACTGTCCCTCAGGGCCTCAGTTTCCTCATAATAATATGGGAATAACAGTATCTACCTTACTGGGCTATTTTTTTTTTTTTTTAGAGTTCCCTGTACTATACAGTAGGTTCTTTGTTTTTCTTTATTTTATTGGAGGCAAATTACATTAATATATTGGTTGGTTTTGCCATACATTGACACGAATCCGCCCCAGGTGTACATGTGTTCCCCTCCTGAACCCCCCTCCCACCTCTCTCTTCCCCATATCCTCCCTCCAGGTCATCCCCGTGCACCAGCCCCAAGCATCCTGTATCATGCGTCAAACCTGGACTGGAGATTCATTTCACATATGATAATATACATGCTACAATGCCGTTCTCCCCAATCATCCCACCTTCACCCTCTCCCACAGAGTCCCAAAGACTGTGCTATACACCTGTGTCTCTTTTGCAGTCTCATATACAGGTGAGTTTTAAATGAATTAACCTTTACTTTGAAGTATTCTTGGCATAAAGTGGTTAATAAAGTAATAAAATAGTGTTGGAAGACTTTGATAAAATTGGGGGGTAGAGTCTACCCTCCATATGGAATTTTAAAATATCATTTAGGAATGTAACAGATCTTATAAAAATTGTATTAAAAGTATCCCTCTGGGAGGGATAAATTAGGAGTTTGGGATTAGCATATATATACTACTATATATAAAACAGATAACCAGCAAGGACCTACTGCATAGCACAGGGAACTCTGCTTAGTAACACCTGTAAGGGAAAAGCATCTGAGAAAATCTGAGCTGAATCAGTTCGCTGTACACCAGAAACTAACACAACACGGTAAACCAACTCTGCTCCAATTATAAAATAATAATCCTCTCAACACCAATCCTATTATTCAGATACTATGACTGAAAAAAATGTATATATTTCACTGAGCTTTAAAATGTCCGGGACTTCCTTGGTGGTCCAGTGATAAAGAATTCACCTGCCAATGCAGGGAACACAGGTTCGATCCCTGGTCTGGGAAGAGTCCACATGCTGAGGGGCAACTAAACCTGTGCGCCACAACTACTGAGCCTGTGCTCTAGAGCCCACGCACCCAGGGCCCGAGCTCTGCAACGAGAGGCCACCGCAAGGAGAGGCCCTCTCAGCAACGCGAGAGCGGCCCCCCATTTTCACAACTAGAGAAAGCCCGTGGGCAGCAACGAAGATCCAGCACAGTGAAAATAAAATGTCTGGCTCGATCAGAATCTATTCACATGCCCCAAAGAGGTGACAAGTATCTGCCTGGCTTGTCCACGCTGGACCATCAATCTCTGTTTTACTCCATCTCATAACATTAAAGAGGTCAAAACTGTTAAGACCATTATATAACTTTCTTCACCTTTATATAACATATTCTAGACTGCATCTGTGTATGAAAGAGTTCACTTAAAATGACCTGAATCAATTAACTGCTGGCTTACTGATTTCCTCTGACTCAACTGTATGACAACTGACATCTTTCATCAGAAGGAAGATCAAGTTTCTCTGGGTAAAACAAATACAGTTTTTGTAGTAGACTTGAAATACGCCTCACTACGTAAAAATTAACATGACAGAATTATTGAAAGACAAGGAGCAGGATTTCAAAGCCAAAACAAGTTTTTCTTCAAGGACTTGATGTCTGATAACTGTACCTGCTGCCTAGTTTATCATTTTCAGAGGCTCTTTATAGTGAAGAGGGTGGTGATATTAGTGGGAAAATGCATGCATTTGGAGACAAGATGGGTATAGCAGGGACCTGTGACTAAGAAGGCTCCTTTCCTGTTTGCAGAAAAGAGCGAGTGTGAACTGGTTCCCAGCCTCGTGGCCACCTGTTAGGTCACTAGCACCCCTATGACAAGTAGCACTTTCTACCAGGAAAGAAAAGATGCAGGGAGAGTAAACTCCAGACAAAACCAACCCTGCTTCTTTTCTTCCTATGACTATTGTTGTGGCTGTTTAGTCGCTAAGTTGTGTTCAACTCTTTGTGACTCCTGGACTGTAGCCCGCCAGGCCCTCTTGTCCATGGGATTCTTTCTCCAGGCAAGAATACTGGAGTGGTTGCCATGCCCTCCTTCAGGGGATCTTTCTGACCCAGAGACTGAACCCACATTCATGCACTGGCAGGTGGGTTCTTTACCACTGAGCCACCTGGGAAGCCAGGGATGGTCTTTTGAAGTCAGGTTCCTAACTGGGCATCTCCCAAACCACATTCCTATTTGGAAACAATTTGTATAAAACTAGCTTTAAAAAATCTTCTCTTAATCTAACCATTCCATATTCCAATCCACCCCTCCCCCAAATGTGGCTTTAAAACAGTTTTATTAAATACTTATAACTTCCTGTATGTCCATCAGCTTGCAGAACTGCGTGGTCATTCTTGGCACAGAAAAAGTGGTAATTCTTGAAACAGGATTTTAAGTCACATCCCACGGTGGCTCCTTTTTTCCCACAAAACGTGCATTTCTACAGAAGAGATTTACTGAGTAAGCACCTGCTTTTTCAGAGTTTTTGTTAAGAATTAAAAGGCAAGAGGTCATCAAGTGCTATTTTCAAGCTGGCTGTCCTCACGTCCTCAGTTGCAAACACTGGGTCCTGACATCTGGCTGCTCATTTTGAAATTTCAGCACCACCTCAACTAACTGGAATGTTTTATAATGATCTGATTAAAAGCAGAAAATTCTTTGTTTCCAACTCCTGTCCCCTCTCTTCAGGAGAGTTCTAAAAAGCAGGGCTGGCAACACTGCCTGGCTCTAGGCAAGAGGTTCTGCAGGTGACACTGAGCCTGTGGCCAAGGGCAGCTCCAGGGGGTGCCCTAACAGCTGTGTGATCTCCAGCAGGCCCCTTCCCCTCTCCGAGACCTGCATTCTTCCCTGGGGATAACAGCGCGTGTCTTGTAGACGCTTGACTAAGGAGACATTAGAGAAAGGAAGGGAAACCTCTTTGGCATCTATGCAGAGAGGCCACAACGTAAAAGACAAACATAAAAAAAGCTGCTGAAGAGTAAGCTTTTTCCTTACTTCAGCTCATTTGGTCTCCTGCCTCTCTGTTTTAGTCTCTTGGCCTGATAGGAAGGTGGGGTCGAGACGGCTAGGAGGACAGAAAGCTAACTGGGGGAACCCGGGCCATGACCAAGGCTGGTTCGTATCGCACTCCGGCCTGATGAAGTGCAAGCTCAAGGCAACCACCTAGCAAAACAGGAGACAGCTCACACTGCATCTGAAAAGCAGCACAAACCACTCTCTAAATAAACCAAATGCAAATATGGGAGAGCAATTCGATTGTGCAGAAGGCAGGATGTGAAGTCAGAGCACAAAGAATGATCATTTAATGTTGGGGGGGGCATCTAACTAGATGCATAGGAAAGCAGTAAGAGTAAGATCCCTACCTCACAATATATTTCCCAATAAATTTCACGTGGAGTAAAGCTTTATATGAAAAATGGGTTATTTTTAAAAACCTACAGAAATCTGGAAAATATGAGAAGAAAAAAGTATAGTACTGAGTTGAGGAAGGCTGTCTAAGCAAGGCAGGAAACTCAGAAGTCACAAAGAAAAAGACTGATCTGACTACATAAGAAAATGTAAGCTCCACCTTTAAGGTGATAAGACACCATAAAAAGAAAAAAGGAAGACTGCTGCATAGTTGATAAAGGCTTTCTGCCTGCTGTGCAGGAGACCCGGGTTTGATCCCTGGGGTTGAGAACATCGCCTGGAGAAGGAAATGGCAACCCACTCCAGTATCCTTGTCTGGAAAATCTCATGGAGAGTGGAGCCTGGTGGGCTGCAGTCCATGGGGTCTCAAAGAGTCGGCCACAACTGAGCGACTAACACTAAGACTCTACTAAGCCACAGAAAAACAGGAAGAGCCAAATCACACCAGAAATACAAACAGCTAATAAACATCAAATGGGAAGATGCTTGCTCCTTGGAAGGAAAGCTATGACAAACCTAGACAGCATATTAAAAATCAGAGACATCACTTTGCCGACAAAGGTCCATATAGTCAAAACCATCGTTTTTTCCAGTAGTCATGTACAGATGTGACAGCTGGACCAAAAAGAAGGCTGAGTACTGAAGAACTGATGATTTTGAATTGTGATGCTGGAGAAGATTCCTGAGAGTCCCTGGGACAGCAAGGAGATCAAACCAGTCCATCCTAAAGGAAATCAACCCTGAATAGTCATTGGAAAGACTGAGGCTGAAGCTCCAACTTTGGCCACCTGATGCAAAGAGCTGACTCATTGGAAAAGACCCTGATGCTGGGAAAGATTGAGGGCAGGAGGAGAAGGGGGCGACAGAGGATGAGGTGGTTGGATGGCATCATCAACTTAATGGACATGAATTTGAGCAAGCTCCAGGAGACAGTGGAGGACAGAGGAGCCTGGTGTGCAATTCATGGGGTCACAGTGTCAGACATGTCTTAGCAACTGAACAACAATAAACACTGACTCACTGAAAGACCACAAAGCAGCTGTTGACCTGGCAGGCTCTCTTCTAGAACAGGGGAAACAGGAGTGGATAAGGTACCTGCCATTATGAAGTAAACTTTGTGGTGGAGACAGACAATGATCAAATCAAGCCAACTTTAAAACAATGACATATGCTTTGTAGAGAATTAAGGCCAAGTGACAGAGTGTCTCTGGTTCCCTACTTCAGATTGGGTGGTCAGTGATACACAAGGCCTCTCTAAGGGGGTAACATAGAAGCTTAGATTTTAATAAGGGCTCCTGCTGCTGCTAAGTCACTTCAGTCGTGTCCGACTCTGTGCGACCCCATAGACGGCAGCCTACCAGGCTCCCCTGTCCCTGGGATTCTCCAGGCAAGAACACTGGAGTGGGTTGCCATTTCCTTCTCCAATGTTGTGAAAGTGAAAAGTGAAAGTGAAGTCGTTCAGTCATGTCCGACTCATAGTGATCCCATGGACTGCAGCCTACCAGGCTCCTCCATCCATGGGATTTTCTAGGCAAGAGCTCCTAGTCTACATCAAAGCAGGGGTAAGGACATCATCAGCAGAAGGCCTTATGTTCTTGAGACAGGAATGAGCTTCCGTACTGGCCAGCTTACAAGAGGGATGGGTAGTGTTGCTGGAACAGAGGGGAGGCAAGGGGGAGAGTCTGGGCTGAGATCCAGGGGGTAACTGAGGGCTTGGACATTTGGGCCTTATGAACCACAGTGATGAGCTGGGGTTTTATCTTCGTGCAAGGGGAGCATAAACTGATGTGTAAAGACACTGTTCTGGCAGCTGTGTGGAGGATGGGCTGGGAGGGGCAGGCGGGAGAGAAAAGCGGGACAGGTATCCACAATGTTCAGCAACCGTCCAAGAGAGTGGGGTCAGACCCCACCCTGGCGGATGGGTGGTGGTGAGAGAGAAGAGGAGGGCTCAAGGTCTATAGGGCGACACTGATGAGATTGATGCTGGGCTGGGGCTGCAGAGCAGATGCTGGCAGACAAGCAACGTGCTGTTTGCAGAGGAGAAGCGGACAGGTGTGGATGGACTGTGCAGGGATGTGCAGGGGATAGAACTATTTTTTTCTGGGCCAGTTTAACGGGAGATGCAATTAGACATCCAGGTAAGTACGTCAGGCTGGTCTTCAGGGCTGGAGATAAAAGAGTTCAGGGATAAGAGTGGTCCTGAAGCCATGGGAACTGGATGAGGTCATGGAGGAAGGATGTTCAGATTGATGAAGGAGGCCAGGACAGGGCCTCAGGCACTCCAAACCACAGAGGGTGAGCAGAGGAGGAAAAAGAGCCCAGGCAGCTGGGAAGAAGCAGCCCGAAAGGTAAGAGACATCCCAGCAGAGTGTGTACGGAACGTGAGAAGAAGGAAGTGCTGCAAGATGCAGGGCAGGGACCGCTGTGTGAGGGTCCTGCCAGAAGGTCACCTAAGTCAGACAAGTGACCCTGTAACTGACCAGCTTTTGGTGTATGAGGAAAGATTTTTTTTAAAAAGATGACATGATCGGTTGATCATGTTTATATGCTGACGGGAATAATCAAGTAGAGGGGACACTGATATGAAGGGGCGGGGGAGGAAAATGCAAGAGCCTAGTCCTTGGGGAGGGGGCGGGGGGCAGCGGCTCCAAAGCCCAGGTGCAGGGTTAGCTTTGACAGGCTGAAGGTCTAGGGACAGGTGGGTGGAGTGCTCAGGAAGAGTTCCTGTCTAATCGCTTCCACCTTCTTGGTAAGAATAAGGCGAAGAAATGGACACCACCAGGAGGGAACCCTAACTTCAGTGATGGCCTCTGCGTGTTTCTGATGTGTCAGTGTTGTTCATCAGCTGTTACAAATGTCCCCTCTCAAGGGGGGGCGGTGTTGATAAAGGGTGTGGGGGGGATATGGGAACTCTCTGTACTGTCCCCTCAGTTTTTTTTGTGAACCTAAAACTGCTCTAAAAAATAAAGTCTTATCAGAAAGAAAAACTGAACCGGGACTTCCCTGGTGGTCCAGTGGCTAAGACACCAAGCTCCCAGTGCAGGGGGCCCTAGTTTGATCTCTGGCTGGGGAACTAGATCCCACATGCTCTAACAGTTCGCACAGTGCAACTAAGACTTGGCGCAGCCAAATAAATAAGTAATAAATATTAAAAACAAAACCCACCAAAACCAACAAGCAGAGTCATCATCTTGGGAATGAGAAGTGGGGGTGGGGCAAGACTTCAAAGACAGATGAGAGGACATGAATCAGTTTGTGCGGACGGTGCGGTGCTGACGGTCTGTCTGAGGTTTGTGGCCGTGAATCTAAGATCAGTGAGAACGTCTGTGGGTCTTCTCGGGTTAACTGCTCGGCTACCAGCGCTACTGAGCTCCTGCAGACGTCATGCAGACATGCTTCCCAGGGAGGGGTTCTGCCCTGGACCGCGGCCAGAGATCACCCAAGAGCCGCTGCAGCCGGGCGAGCCGGGAGGCCAGGACGATGACTAAGGAGGGGAAATGGTCAACCTCTCCTGGGGTCAGGGAAATGCAATGTAGAACTTGGTGAGACTGGGCAAAAATCAACAGGGTCTGTGACACTCATTTTTGTCTAGGGCTGGGAGAAGCACTCTTTTATCCACGAAGAACGGACGTATAAAGTGATAGTCTTCCTGGGGGTCATTTTGTCAGCACGTTTCAAAGATTTTAAAGGGAATTCTCTCTGACTCAGCTGTTTCTAGGACTGTGCCATACAGTACCCCTCACACCAGCACAAAAGGGTAATGCACAAAGAAGTTTACTGCAGCTTTGCTGTTCCAATGAAAACCAGAGTCAACTCACTATCTAAGGGCAAGGGAATGGCCTCACATCTTCTATTACATCCTATCTAATTCTGTGAAGTCAGTAAAGAGAATGCCAGGGAGAGTCCTATGCTTGTGGTTCTATGAACACACCACATCTTCTTTCCAGCTTTCCATAAGCTTTTGCACACCCTGTCCCCTCTCTCTGGAATTCCCTGTCTTCATTTTCACCCCCACCCCCAGCGTGGAAGGCTTCCTGAGCCCCAGCTGTGCTGAGCTGCCTGCTCACTGAGAGCCCAGAGCAGGCACATCTCAAAGTGCATCGGGTGCTGTGGAAACTGCCCCTGTATATGCTGACATAGCACAAGGACTAAAACAGTGTTTGCTCTGGATCCTAACCTGACTGTGGGTTGTGGTGGTGCTGAGTGTCAGTGCTTATGCTTGCTGTACTGCTGACTAAGCTGTGAAGGGTGCTGTCACTGGGGGAGTCTTCTGCAGCAGCCCCGGGAGGGTAACTACCCGGGGTGCTTCCTTCCCAGGGAGCTGACCCCAGCTCCAAGAGTAGATCCTGATTACGTACGGTTGCCTCCAGCAATTGGTGCAGAAAGAGAACTGTGGCCTAACTCAGCTTTCAGGAGGGCTCTTAGGCCATGCTTGGGGAAGAACTTTTTATAGACAGGAAGACGAAAGTCTGATACTTCACCACTTCAGCAGCTGCCTGTGGCCACCCTAGGATCACAAAGGGACCAGCTGATGCTGTGGACAGCAGGGTGGAAAGGACGATGGGCCCCTGATGACATCATTGAGCCCCTGAATTGACCAACTCTGAAGCCAGTTTTTCCTCTGGCTAAGTGAGAAAATGACCACGGGGGGGCGGGAGGAGAAGGGGACGACCGAGAATGAGATGGCTGGATGGCCTCACCGACTCTGTGGACATGAGTTTGGGTGAACTCCGGGAGTTGGTGATGGACAGGGAGGCCTGGCGTGCTGTGATTCATGGGGTCGCGGAGAGTCGGACATGACTGAGCAACTGAACTGAACTGACTGAACTGAAGTGAGAAAATGAGCATTCTTTTTTTTAAAGCCAGTCTCAGCTGGAGTTCCTTCTACTGTCAAAGCATTCTGACTCGTTATCTATTGATACTTTGCTGATGAAACACATTGTAGCTTATTTAAAAATATTAATATATTCAATTGAATCTAAGTTTCCAATACAGGTCCTACTTCTTTCAGCTCTCCAAGATACATCTGTATCCCTGGTTTATTATTCAAATAGAATTTCTTTTGAAGGCATTGCCAAGGGTCTGTTCATCTTTGCAAGAAAATCATTCATACTTACCAACTTCCTTCCTCTCTTGATTTCTTTCTTTACTGATTCCACATCAAAATTTCTATCATTATTGGGTGGATCATGGTCCTCACATTCCACAAGTGCCGAGGAATACAGCTGCAGATTGGGAAAAGAAAAACAATCCAGATTATGTACAAAGAAACGCTGAGAGTGACATGTCAGAGAACGGTACCAAAAAGTGTTCATCAGGAATGGAAGCTGACAACCTTTTGGCGTGTGTGAGCAGAACTCAAGCCACCCAGCTTTTCTTTGGGAATGGTCCTGACCCCCGGGCATGTTTCACACTGCCTAACCCTGACCCTCAGCGGCTAAATGGACTTGGTCAAGACCCAGATCCCAAGCTGGGCCAACCAAAGTTCCTATTCTAGGAAAGTTAAACAGGCTCTGAGGCACACGGTCAGAGAAGAGAAAGTCAGTCTACTGAGAGAGGGAAAACAAAAAATGAGGGCTAGACAGGACATTCCAGGTTCCTAAGCGCTTCTCAGCTGCTTTCTTGGCCCTGCCTCCAGGAGCCACAGAATGGCCCTGCAACTCATTACAAAGCCTCCTGTGTATTCAGGTTGGCTTGAGTTTCTAAGAGCTTCTTGAGACCAAAAGAATCCAAACTACTTCCGAATGAAAGACCAACATTACAGTATATTTAAATTATAAAGGGTGTGAAAAACATAACAGAAAAAAATTCTGACCCTGACACAGGAAAAGATTTCTAATAAAAGCAGAGACTATAAAAAAGTTGTCAAGTTGGTTGGGACTTCCCTGGTGGTCCAGCAGTTAAGAATCCGCATTCCAATGCAGAGGACATGAGTTTGATCCCTGGTCAGGGAACTAAAATACCACATGCCATGGAGCAACTAAGCCTGTGTGCTGCAAAAAAAGACCACATGTTGCAACCAAGACTCAACACAGCCAAATAAATAGATAAATATTTTTAAAAGTTATCAAGTTGGAATTCATCAAAATTGAAAGTTTTTGCTCTTTGAAGGACATTGCTAAGAAAACAGAAAGGCAAGCCAGAAATTGGGAGAAAATATTTGCAATTCATATACCTGACAAAAAACTTATATCTAGGATATAGGAAAAAGTGTTGCCACTCAATAAGACAATACAATTAAAACTGGGCAAAAGATCTGGACAGACACTTCAGAGAAGAAGAGTTACAAACGGTGAATAAGCACATGGAAAGATGCTCAAAATTGGTAACCCATAGCCACAGCCACAATGAGATACCAATACACACTCACCAGGTTGGTTAGAATTAAAAAGACTGAAAAATAGCCAAGTGTCAGTGCAGGTATGGAGCAAATGAAATGCTTACACATTGTTGGTAGAAGTGTAAAATAATGCAGTCACCTTTAAAGTTAAACATACACTTACTTTATGACCCAGCATTCCTATTCTAGATATTCACCCAAGAAATTGTATGTCCACATTTAAAGAAGGCAAGAATATACAAAGGAGAAAAGATAGTCTCTTCAATAAGCAGTGATGGGAAAATTGGACAGCAACATGTTAAAAAATGAAATTTGAACATCTTCTCATCATACACAAAAATAAATTCAAAATGGACTAAAGACCTAAGTGTAAGATGGGGCACCATAAAACTCCTAGAAGAAAACACAGGCAGGACACTCTTTGACAAAAACAATATTCTATCTCCAAATGCAAGGAAAATATAAGCAAAAATTTAAAAATGGGACCTAATTAAACGTAAAAGCTTTTGCATCAACAAACCATCAATAAGACAGAAAGACAACCTATTGAGTGGGAGAAAATATTTGTATATGATAATGACCAGTAAGGGGTTAATACACAAACAGCTCATAAAACTGAAGATCAAAAAACAACCTGATTAAAAGATGGCAGAAGATCTGAATGGATTTTTTTCCAAAGAAGACAGACAGATGGCCAAAAGTCACATGAAAAGATGCTCAGTATCACTGATCATCAGAGAAGGGCAAATGAAAACCTGAAAGAGATGTCACCTCACACCTGTCAAAATGGCTGTCATCAAGAAGACTGCACACACGTTGGTGAGGATGTTGAGAAAAGGGAACCCTGTACATGGATGGTGGGAATGTAAATTGGTGCAGCTGCTATGGAAAACAATATGAAGATTCCTCAAAAAAAAACTAAAAATAGAACTACCATATGATCCAGCAATTCCACTCCTGGGTAAGCATCCAAAGAAAATGAACACACTAATTCAAAAAGATACATGTACCACAATGTTCATAATGGTATTATTTACAACAGCCAAAGTATGGAAGCAGACTAAGTGTCCATCAACTGATGAACGGATAATAAAGATGTGCGGTGTGTGACTCTTTGTGACCCCATGGACTGTAGCCCGCCAGGCTTCTCTGTTCATGGAATTCACCAAGCAAGAATACTAGAGTGGGTAGCCACTTCAGAATTTCCCTTCTCCAGGGGATCTTCCAGATCCATAGATCAAACTTGAGTCTCTCACATTGCAGGCAGATTCTTTACTGTCTGAGCCACCAGGGAAGCTCCTATATATATATAATATATACACACACACATACATACATGTATGTATGTGTATATTTAGTATGTATACACACACACAAAAAAAAACACACAATGGAATTCAGCCATAAAAAGAATGAAATTTTGCCATTTGCAACAACATGGATGGATGTGGAAGGTATTATGCTTAGTGAAATAAGTCAAAGACAGTACATGTCATCACTTATATGTGGAATCTAAAAAAAAAAAAAACTAGTGATATAATACACAAAAAGCATGTCTACATGAAGACACATATTCAGATGTTCACAGCAGAGTTATCTTAAAATCCCCAGGTGGCGCTGGTGGTAAAGAACCCACCTGCTAATGAAGGAGACACAAGAGAAGCAGGTACCATCCCTGTGTTGGGAAGATCCCCTGAGGAGGGCATGGCAACCCACTCCAGTATTCTTGTCTGGAGAATCCCATGGACAGAGGAGCCTGGTGGGCTACAGTCCATAGGGTAGCAAAGAGATGGACACGACTGAAGCAACTTAACACAGCACACAGCACAGCCCCACAATGGAAATAATACATATGTCTATCAACAAATGAATAAACAAATTATGATAGATCCATACAATGGAATACTATGCAGAAATAAAAAGGAGCAAAATACAGATATGAGAAACATCATGGAAGAATCTCCAAAGACTGTTAATGAGCAAAAGATGGCAGACACAAAGCATACATACTGCTTCCTTTCATACGAGATGAGAAAGACAGGTTCAGCCTAGAGGTGCTGGGGCTGTGGGGGGAAGTGGTTACAAGGAGGCATGAGAGAACCTTCTGGGGTAACAGAAACATTCTGCATCTTGATGGTGGTAGCGGTTACACTGGCAAATACGTGAATTAATACTCTCTGAACTGTACACTTAAAATGAGTGCTTTTTAATATAAATTATACCAACAAAGTTAACTAAAAATAGAAAATGAACATTAAGAGTATATTAGGATAAACATCACAATCAAGTAGTGATATTCTCAGAATGGCTTAACAGCAGAAAATAAACAAGTACTTATAGTAACAAATTAAAAGGAGAAAACTTGAGACATGAAAACCAAACATATCAGACTCTTCTGCTATAAAGAAAGTTATTAGGACACTTGAACCTGAAACCTGAGTGGTCTGAGGATCAGGTGATAATAATATATTAATGCTAAATCCCTGATTTTGATGGTTACACTGTGATTATGTAAATATCCTTATTTGTAGAAAAGACGCACTAAGTGTTCAGGAAAGATAATGCATCGTGTCTCAATTTAATTTCCAATGGTTCTGTCAATGAAAATACTCAATAAACAATCTATAATAAGAATGGATTTGAGCCAAATGAAGGCCTAGCCTGGAAGTCCATTTCCCAGATTACTCTAAGAAATTGCTCTGCAGAAGCACTGTTTCTAGTACAGTTTTATACCTTGTCAGAACAAAGAATGTTAAACAAGTCAGCATTACATTTCTTCAAAATTATTTTTAAAAAAAAGAAGAAGAAAAAGAACAGACCAGCATGTACGCAGTGAGTCAGTATGACTTGGTACCTGGGAAGGGAGTTTTATCATCAAAGAAGGACCAGCACTGACATGCCAGGAAGAGAGGCATTTAATCTTTATTTTTAACATGGACATTCTTTACTTCTGGTCAATGTGCATTTTCTCTAACAAATAAAGCAGATGTACAATGTATATTTGATAGGCCACAGAAAGACTATTTTAGTTAGCATAAAATTCAAGTTAACTCATGTATAAGCCAGAATGACTTTCCTGTATCTCAATATGTGAATATTTCTTTGATCAGTTCCAACTAAAAAGATTCTTTGTAGTGTATGTGCAACTTTTCTATAAGTTTGAGATTTAAGAAAGTCAAAGTGTGTATGTAAAAAAAGAAAGCATCTAGCATTATGCATGGCCAGAGAAAGAGGGAAAGAACTCAGAAGATCATTACAATGGATGAAGGAAAAAGCACTTCATAATATTCAATACTTTAACTTGTAGACAACTAGAAATAAAAGGGAGCTATCTAATTTTAATAAATTGAAAGTATTAAAAACCCAAAGTAAATACAAATTTAATGATAAAACCCAGAAGCATCCCAGTAATATAAGAACAATCAAGACTCATTAAAATGCTTCTAATCACCAGTATAACACAATGTTCTAGAACAATGTGGTAAAATAAGAAAAAGAAATTAAGAGGCCCAGAAATTTGTAGGAAAAAAAAAGTCTTCATTTATAGATGCTGCTGCTGCTGCTAAGTCACTTCAGTCGTGTCCGACTCTGTGCAACCCCATAGACGGCAGCCCACCAGGCTTCCCTGTCCCTGGGATTCTCCAGGCAAGAGTACTGGAGTGGGCTGCCATTTCGTTCTCCATCATTTATAGATGAGGACTGTCCAAATAAAATGTCCAAGTAAATCTGATTTTTAGATGCAAGAGTTTGGCAAGATTTTTGGATGAGTTAAAAAAAATCAATAGTATTTGTGTATATCAATTATGTTGTTGTCTAGTTGCTAAGTCATATCCGACTCTTTTGCAACCCTGTGGACTACAGCCTCCTCTGTTCATGGGATTCTCCAAGTAAGAATAAACTGGAGTGGGCTGTCATTTCCTCTCTAGGAGATCTTTCTGACCCCCAGATTGAACCTGCATCTCTTGTATTGGCACGTGGGTTCTTTACCACTGAGCCACCTGGGAAGCCTGTATACCAATAATAGTCCATTTTAAAAACGTATTAACAAAAACAAAACAAAACCAACACAGGAACAGACCTAACCCAAAGTTCTAGACCTCTAGACAAAAATTGTTGGACATTTTTGAAATTCATAAAAGACCCGACTAATTGGAGAGACACCCCTGTTAATGGAAAGACATATTGTGAGGGTGTCTCATTTTTTCCCAAATTTATCTATAAATTCCATAGAATTCCAGTTAAAATTCCAATAGAAATTTCTGTGAAAACTGATAAGCTGATCTCAGATTCAAAGTGCAAAAAAAATAGCCAAGGCTTATCGTAAAATCACAGTAATTAAGAGCATTGTACCAGCTCAGGGATACATAAGTGACCAGTGGAACAGAATGGACAGCCAGAAAGATATCCGTGCCCATATGACAATACTGTTAAGAGCAACAGGTAAGGATGAAGGTTCAAGAACTAGACATCTAGGTGAGAGTCCTGGTTCAGTCACTTACAGCCCTGTGACCTTGGGCAAGTCACTTAATTTCTCTGTGCCTCAGTTGTTCCACCTTGAGTTTGGGCATAATTACAAAACCTCCGTCTTAGGGTAGTTGTGAGGATGAATAATTAAAAACAGGTTAAGCTCCCAGAGTATTACCTTACACACAGTGGACACCAAATCATAATAACAACAGTTACCATTATTATCACTATAAATTAGTAAGGAAAGGATAGCTTGTTTTTTTAATAACAGCGCAAGAAAGTGAAAGTGTTAGTTGCTCAGTTGTGTCTGACTCTTTGCAATCCCATGGACTGTAGCCTACCAGGCTCCTCTGTCCATGTTATTCTCCAGGGAAGAATACTGGAGTGGGTAGCCATTTCCTTCTCCAGGGGACCTTTCCAACCCAGGGATCGAACCTGGGTCTCCCACACTGCAGGCAAGATACAGCTGGGGGAAGTAGTTAATTACATGGAAAAAAAAAAAAAGTGAGAGCCAATTCTAGGTAGGTTGATAATAAGTCCAGGGTACTCAAGGAGGAGAGAGGGGTCTGGAGTTCCCAAAGAGAAGAAAAGGACAAACGTTTTTTCTACATTGCTTTGTCTTTGTCAATATAACAATAAATATTGCTCAAAGACATGTTTCTCCTTAAAAAGAAGCTTCTGCCTAATCTTGTTATCTGAAGATGTATGTTGTGGGAGTGGGTCTGGTAAGACCCTTCACTCTAATAAGGTACATAGCGCCCTTGCAAAGACCAGTGAGCGATGTACTCTCCACCTCTCTTCTGATGTCTGTCAGAAGCTTTCTGTCCCTTTTTCACTTTAATAAAACTCTGCTACATAAAAGTTCTTGAGTGATCAAGCCCGGCTCCTGGTCCCAAAGCTAAATAATCATCTTCAGATATCACGAATCCGACTTCGTTCACCATAAGCTGTCAAAAGTAGATCCCTGCTTTATATGTTAATCCAGATAAATTCAGTTGCATCAAAAATATCACTTCCCTTAATTATTTCAATCTTTCCTTTAGCTTTCTAATATGTTGTTGTTTAGTAGCTAAGTTGTATCCAACTTGTTTGTGACCCCACAGACTATAGCCCAACAGGCTCCTCAGTCCATGGGGTTCCCCAGGCAAGAATACTAGAGGGGGTTGCCATTTCCTTCTCCGGGGGATCTTCTCAACTAGGGATCAAACCCACATCTCCTGCACTGTCAGATGGATTCTTTAGCAGTGAGCCACCTGGGAAGCCCATAGCTTTCTAATCTACCTCAGTCCTAAATGAGCTGTTTCTAAATCCAAAGGCATTCTTATTATCAACAATAAATTGATTAGCATAATTTAAAAAAGAAGCTAAATGAGAACAACACAGTTTTTAAACTTTTTGGGAAACAGAACCTTAATATGGAAAAGAAAGTCTTAGGGTGAAAATCCTACAAATTATAAAGGAAAATGATTAATGTTAATTACATTACAAGCTTCCATGCAACAGGAAGCACCATAAATAAAATCAAAAGCCAAATATATGATAAAGCATAGAATGTATTTTTATGCAAAGAAACATATATAAGTGAAATTAAGATCTCAAAAATAAAATGTAGTCTCGGAATAGAAGTCATAGAATCAACAAACAGAACCACACAGAAGCACAGCAAGGGAGGTGCAAGCCTCTTGCAAGTCATCCAGTAACTGCAAATCCAAACAAGAGACTATCTCACACCCATCTGAAAGGAAAACATGAGATTTCATAGTGTCATGACAGACACCAAACCATAGACCCAAGGAGGAACTGTGAAGAGAAAGAAAAGAAAAGCTACAGATTGGGGTACATAAAATGTATCTGTCAAAATATAAAGAGCTCTTAAAACTTAACAACAAGCTAATTAAAAACTGGACAAAAGATCTGAATAGACACCACCAAAGAAGATATACAGATGGCAAATAAATACATGAAAAGATGTTCAAAATCTCATGTCATCAGGCCATTACTGATTAAAATACAAACAACATGAACTCTCACTCATTTTGGGTGGGCATGTAAAATGGTACAGCCACCGTGGAGGACAGTTCGGCAATTTTCTACATAATTATGCACACTTTTACCAGACCAAAATAAATAAACCACACAGAATTAAGTGTTGACAAAGAAGTAAGAACAGTGGAAGTCAAACTTAGCTCAATCCCTTTGGAGAGCAGTTTGGCACATTTCGTGAGATGCAGAATGCACCTTTCCTGAGGCCAGCAGTTCCGCTTTTTGCTAAGTGCCCCCCGGATCAGAGGAAAGCTCCCGTGAATTCAGTTCAGTTCAGTTCAGTCGCTCAGTCGTGTCCGACTCTCCGCGACCCCATGAATCACAGCACGCCAGGCCTCCCTGTCCATCACCAACTCCCGGAGTACACTCAAACTCATGTCCACAGAATCGGTGATGCCATCCAGCCATCTCATTCTCCGTTGTCCCCTTCTCCTCCCACCCCCAACCTTTTCCAGGATCAGAGTCTTTTCCAGTGAGTCAACTCGTCGCATGAGGTGGCCAAAGTATTGCAGTTTCAGCCTTAGCATCAGTCCCTCCAATGAACATCCAGGATTGATCTCCTTTAGAATGGACTGGTTGGATCTCCTTGCAGTCCAAGGGACTCTCAAGAGTCTTCTCCAGCACCACAGTTCAAAAGCATCGATTCTTCAGCGATCAGCCTTCTTCACAGTCCAACTCTCACATCCATACAGGACCACGGGAAAAACCATTGCCTTGACTAAACGGACCTTGGTTGGCAAAGTAATGTCTCTGCTTTTTAATATACTATCAAGGTTGGTCATAACTTTCCTTCCAAGGAGTAAGCGTATTTTAATTTCATGGCTGCAATCAGCATCTGCAGTGATTTTGGAGCCCAAAAAAATAAAGTCTGACACTGTTTCCACTGTTTTTCCATCTATTTCCCATGAAGTGATGGGACCAGATGCCATGATCTTTGTTTTCTGAATGTTGAGCTTCAAGCCAACCTTTTCACTCTCCTCTTTCACTTTCATCAAGAGGCTTTTGAGTTCCTCTTCACTTTCTGCCATAAGGGTAGTGTCATCTGCATATCTGAGGTTATTGATATTTCTCCCAGCAATCTTGATTCCAGCTTGTGCTTCTTCCAGCCCAGCGTTCCTCATGATGTACTCTGCATAAAAGTTAAATAAGCAAGGTGACAATATACAACCTTGACGGACACCTTTTCCTATTTGGAACCAGTCTGTTGTTCCATGTCCAGTTCTAACTGTTGCTTCCTGACCTGCATACAGGTTTCTCAAGAGGCAGGTCAAGTGGTCTGGGATTCCCATCTCTTTCAGAATGTTCCACAGTTTATTGTGATCGACACAGTCAAAGGCTTTGGCATAGTCAATGAAGCAGAAATAGATGTTTTTCTGAAACTCTCTTGCTTTCTCCATGATCCAGCGGATGTTGGCAATTTGATCTCTGGTGCCTCTGCCTTTTCTAAAACCTGCTCGAACATCTGGGAGTTCACTGTTTACATACTGCTGAAGCCTGGCTTGGAGAATTTTGAGCATGACTTTACTAGCGTGAGAGATGAGTGCAATTGTCCGGTAGTTTGAGCAGTCTTTGGATTGGAATGAAGACTGACCTCTTCCAGTCCTGTGGCCACTGCTGAGTTTTCCAAATCTGCTGGCATATTGAGTGCAGCACTTTCACAGCATCATCTTTCAAGACTTGAAATAGCTCAACTGGAATTCCATCATCTCCACTAGCTTTGTTCGTAGTGATGCTTTCTAAGGCCCACTTGACTTCACATTCCAAGATGTCCGGCTCTAAGTCAGTGATCACGTTATCGTGACTATCTTGGTCGTGAAGATCTTTTTTGTACAGTTCTTCTGTGTATTCCTGCCACCTCTTCTTAATATCTTCTGCTTCTGTTAGGTCCCTACCATTTCTGTCCTTTATCGAGCCCATCTTTGCATGAAATGTTCCCGTGGAATCTCTAATTTTCTTGAAGAGGTCTCTTGTTTTTCCTATTCTGTTGTTTTCCTCTATTTCTTTGCATTGATCACTGAGGAAGTCTTTCTTATCTCTCCTTGCTATTCTTTGGAACTCTGCATTCAGATGCTTATATCTTTCCTTTTCTCCTTTGCTTTTCGCCTCTCTTCTTTTCACAGCTATTTGTAAGGCCTCCTCAGACAGCCATTTCACTCTTTTGCATTTCTTTTCCATGGGGATGGTCTTGGTCCCTGTCTCCTGTACAATGTCACGAACCTCCGTCCAGAGTTCATCAGGCACTCTATCAATAAGATCTAGTCCCTTAAATCTATTTCTCACTTCCACTGTATAATCATAAGGGATTTGATTGAGGTCATATCTGAATGGTTTAGTGATTTTCCCTACTTTCTTCAATTTAAGTCTGAATTTCGCAATAAGGAGTTCATGATCTGAGCCACAGTCAGCTCCAGGTCTTGTTTTCGCTAACTGTATACAGCTTCTCCATCTTTGGTTGCAAAGAATATAATCAATCTGATTTCGGTGTTGACCATCTGGTGATGTCCATGTGTAGAGTCTTCTCTTGTGTTGTTGGAAGAGGGTGTTTGCTATGACCAGTGCATTCTCTTGACAAAACTCTATTAGCCTTTGCCCTGCTTCATTCCGTGCTCCAAGGCCAAATTTGCCAGTTACTCCAGGTGTTTCTTGACTTCCTACTTTTGCATTCCAGTCCCCTATAATGAAAAGGACATCTTTCTTGGGTGTTAGTTCTAAAAGGTCTTGTAGGTCTTCATAGAACCGATTAACTTCGGCTTCTTCAGCATTACTGGTTGGGGCATAGGCCTGGATTACTGTAATATTGAATGGTTTGCCTTGGAAATGAACAGAAATCATTCTGTCATTTTTAAGATTGCATCCAAGTACTGCATTTCGGACTCTTTTGTTGACCATGATGGCTACTCCATTTCTTCTAAGGGATTCCTGCCCACAGTAGTAGATATAATGGTCATCCGAGTTAAATTCACCCATTCCAGTCCATTTTAATTCACTGATTCCTAGAATGTCGACGTTCACTCTTGCCATCTCCTGTTTGACCACTTCCAATTTGCCTTGATTCATGGACCTAACATTCCAGGTTCCTATGCAATATTGCTCTTTACAGCACCGGACCTTGCTTCTATCACTGGTCACATCCACAACTGGGTATTGGTTTTGCTTTTGCTCCATCCCTTAATTCCTTCTATAGTTATTTCTCCACTGAGCTCCAGTAGCATACTGGGCACCTACCGACCTGGGGAATTCCTCATTCAGTATCCTATCACTTTGCCCTTTGTTACTGTTCATGGGGTTCTCAAGGCAAGTATACTGAAGTGGTTTGCCATTCCCTTCTCCAGTGGACCACATTCGGCTGTGGTCCATGTGATCAGATCGGCTAGTTTCCTGTGATTATGATTTCAGTTTGTCTGCCCTCTGATGCCCCCTAGCGACGCGGGAGACGCCGGCCCCGGCGGCGCAGACGCGACGCGGGAGACGCCGGCCCCGGCGGCGCAGACGCGACGCGGGAGACGCCGGCCCCGGCGGCGCAGACGCGACGCGGGAGACGCCGGCCCCGGCGGCGCAGACGCGACGCGGGAGACGCCGGCCCCGGCGGCGCAGACGCGACGCGGGAGACGCCGGCCCCGGCGGCGCAGACGCGACGCGGGAGACGCCGGCCCCGGCGGCGCAGACGCGACGCGGGAGACGCCGGCCCCGGCGGCGCAGACGCGACGCGGGAGACGCCGGCCCCGGCGGCGCAGACGCGACGCGGGAGACGCCGGCCCCGGCGCAACGAACCACGCAAAGAGGTGCGGCCGTGAGGAGCTACCCCACGCCTGAGGCCAGGGCCGGCGGCCAAGAGGAGCTACCCCACGTCCAACAGGCAGTGGCTGCGCGGGCGCAGGAGGGCCGAGAGGAGCTACTCCGCTTTCAAGGCAGGAGGGCCGGCCTTGAGGAGATACCCCTCGTCCAAGGCTGCACTTTGCTGGAGCGGCTGTGAAGAGCTTTTCCACGACCAAGGTAAGAGAAACCCATGAATTAGGAGACCTATCTAAGGATATTCATGGCAGCTGGTCAGTCACACAAAAAACTGGAAAACCCCAAATGATCATTCACTTTAACAGTGATTATCGGGACTTCCCTGGGGGTCCAGTGACTAAGAATGTGCCTGCCAATGGGACTTGGGCTCGATCCCTGATCCGGGAAGATCCCACATGTCTTGCAACTAAGCCTGTGCACCATAACTGCTGAGCCTGAGCCCTCCGGAGCCTCTGCTCTGCAACAAGAGAAGCCCACGCACCGCCAACTGGAGAGTGGCCCCTGCCTGCTGCAACTAGAGGAAGCCCAGGTGCAGCAACGAAGGCCCAGCGCAGTCAGAAGATAAACAAATACTAAAGAAAGAAAAACAAAGTCATTTTAAAAAGATAGGAATTATAGTCATAAAACGGAATAATGTAACATTTAAAATTAAAGATCAGAGCTACCATCAACATGGATAAGTGTCTAAATAATCCACAGAATTTGATAGAAATTCTGTAAAGTCCAAGACCACGTAAAACAATATCATATGATTGTTTAGAAATACTTAAATATGTGGTGGAAACATAAAATTAAAAACACAAGATAATAAGTACCAAATTTGTGTTGGTGAAGGAATGCCGCGAATGGGACAGAGAAGGGAGAGTCCTTAACTATCTACGTTGTTTTTCCTTTAAAAAAAGAAAAGCTGAAGTGAGTATCATATAGTATCGTTTTATAAATGTCTGTGGATATCTATTATATTTGAAATATTTAATTAAAATATCTTTAAAGAAGCTTTTTCACCATAATTCCTTATGTTTGATCAGTTATAAATAAAGCCAAAAGTAATCAAAAAGTATTACTATCTGAAACTTTAAAAAGAGAAAAATATGCTCCCCAAATCCCCACTTAAAAGCCCAAACCATGGGCAGCCAATGTGTTGTTCTTTGTTGTATTTAAAGTACATTTATCTATTTTGGGGTGTCCTTCCCTGAAAGGACTCATGTGTGTTCAAACTTACCAAACAGTTTTCATGAGCAGCTATATTCTCTGACTGTGCAAAGTACAGGACACTACACTCGAGGTCTTTGGGGCAGAGCGCGCATATCCTTTTTTGCAACCTTTCTGCAACCTGGAAGACACCTACAAAGTAATAGCCCTCATGAGAAATGGAAAAGTGGAATTTCTTGGTCTGTAACTCCTCCACCCATCTTAAAGGAGAGGGTCGGGCACTTGTTTTTAGAAGAGAGTCTCAGCTCCCAGGGAGAAAAAATTTGGGACCCAAGTAGAAAAGCACCTTTGCAATTTTTTAAATTTTACTTTTGCATTTTTTAATGGCTTAATGAAAAAAAAAAGAAAATGTTGTATTTAAAATGTCCAGGGACTTTCTAAATAAATAAATACAATATCTAAACATGAGGAACAATGGGCTTCCCAGATGGCGCTAATGGTAAAGAACCCACCTGCCAATGCAGGAGACATAAGAGGCACGGTTTGACCCCTGGATCGGAAAGATTCCCATGGAGGAGGGAATGACAACCCACTCCAGTCTTCCTGCCTGGAGAATCCCATAGACAGAGGAGTCTGGTGAGCTAACAGTCCACAGGGTCACAAAGAGTCAGACACGACTGAAGAGACAGCACACACAGACATGAGGAAAACCTTTGCCTAACAAACCTAAGTAGGAATTTAAATACAAAGTCCTCACAACACTGCCCTGCCCACAGTAAGCTCTCAATTATAATCACTGACATTATAAATCAATTGTATTCAAGAAATAATGCTCTGATTACCTACCTATAAAAAAGAATTTAGATCCTTATACTATACTATATTCAAAAATAAACTTGGGGTGAATTAAAGAAGTAAATGAACAATGTACTTAAATGTGATGTAATCTAGCATTATAATAAATTAGGAGAGAAAGATACATGAAGGTAGGAAGCAGTTTTTTGTTTTTTTTTTAAGAGAAGAATGAAGAAAGGAAAGAAACAAAGGAGAGCTAGGAAGAAGATGGAAGAGTCAGAGACGGAGGAAAAAGCCAGCTCTTCCCAACATCCCACTTGGACGCAGCAGTGGGAGACAGCTTTCCTCTCTGTTGCTTTACTCTCTTGTGGTTTGCCACAAGCATCCATGCAATATTTCTTTGCCCTTTCCAATGCTCATCCTCTTTTTTCATCTGGTTTTCCACAACAGAAAGCACTTTGAATTTTACCTTCAAATTTTAGTTCTGAAACAAAAACTTCATTTAACGGTGAAAGTGTTTAATTTAGATGAGGTTAAACTGCTTAAACGCTTCTTAAAAGTCTTTTTGGTTACTCCAAAGTCTAAGATCTCTGAGCACCTCTCTTAAATTAGATTTTGCGTCTCACATTGTCCGAAGACCTCACTTTGGAGCTAGCATTTGTTTCACGTTCAGTTGAGTTTCTTCTTTAATTATCGTCTGTTTCCTGGATTGGAGTCCTGCTTAGTGGGGCTACAAATGAGTGATCCTCCTGCTCCTATCAACCAAGAAAACAGGAGTTGGGGAGACTGAGAGAAAATGCCTCATATGAAATGAAATGGCGAACTGCTGTTTTTCATTCCTCTCAAACTACCACCAAGTTAGGAGCGCCTCTTTGTACAACAGTCACTGTGTTGAGGGCTCTAGACCATTGCTGTCCGTAGAAACACCATGTGAGCCACAGGTGCAGATGAAGAATTTCTAGAAGCCTCATTTAAAAAAGCAAAGGCGGGACTTCCCTGGTGGGCCCGTGGTTAACACTGTGCTCTCCAAGCAGGGGGCACGGGTTTGATCCCGTTGGGGATCTAAGATTCCACATGCTGCATGGCAGGTCCCCCCAAAAGGAAGTTGGTGAAATTAATCTTAATAGGCTTTATTCCATCAAATATATACTGAGTTTTGAAGTCCAGTGTGTTTAGGGCTTACTGCACATCTCAACTGGACAATCCACATTTTCAGTGTTCAAGAGGCACAGGTAGATGGTGGCTACCATATGGAAGATATGGCACAGATGGAAGAAGGTGCAACAGAGGATATAAAAGAAACAGGAGACAGAACTGTTGCCTGCAAGAAGCTTACAAGGTAAACAAGGAGCCGAAGCAGCAACCAGGAAAGTAAAATACCAGAATACATGGCACAGAGTAATATAACTGAGTAGGAAATAAAATACACGATATGGCCAGAGGAGGAAGTGCTCCCTGTGGGATGCGGTACTGTCAAGGACACGGATTTGAGCCGGTGCAACCTGGAGATGGAAAGGGGAGTCAAGGTGGGAGGGACACTGCAGACAGAAGCACAGATGGGGCAAAGGCCAAGAGGTCTGACTGCGAGACAGCCGATCAGTGGGCCTGAAGAGGAGAGTTCGTGCAAAGGAAGCTGGAAAAGAATCTGAGGAACAGATGGTGAAAGGCTGCCAGGAAGGATTTTTGAGGAGGGGAATAACATGATGAAAGAGTTGTTTTAAGCTCCATTTCAATACAAGGAGAGAAATACGGTGCAGCGGACAAGAGGCTGGATGTCACAATGCTGTCTGTTCTATCCAAATAAGGGCAAACAAAAACATGCTGCCTGCCATCAAGCCATCGGCCACTGCAGCAACCCCCACCCCCAAAAAACAGTGTGCCCTCAGGGGAATTCAGGATGGTGGAAACAGAATACTTGCTCTAAATACTTACGAGGCATTTCTAAGGAATAATTTCCATGAGCCCAGATTCTTGCATCTTCCCATACTTAGAAAAGCTCAAAAATCATTAACTTGAGATTTCGTTATTAGCAGTAGTCTTCTGATGTTCAACCACATGTTTGTTTTCAGCAAAAACTACATATCCTGCCTCCTCTCTCACCTCCTCAAAGCAGTTCCTCAGAGTCTGGCTCCCAGGCTACAGTCCTGAGTAGTCCCCACATGAAGCAAAACTTGCAATTTTTAGGTTGTGTTTTTCTTTGGTTGGCATAAGTTTTAGATTTAATGCCATTTCAAGTTAAATCTCAAGAAGGTTATTTTAAAGAAGTTGAAAAATATATTATTTGGAAGAATAAATGATTATGGGCAGTGAAAAAAACAGGAAAAAATGAGAGTGTCTGATTTTAAAACATACTATAAAGGTACAGCTGGGACAGAAAATTAGATGACTGAGTCAAAAAAGAATACAAAGTACAGAGAGAAATGAATCATCATCTCTAATGATGAATATAGGACATCACAAGGTGGCATTTGCATTTCTTCTCTGGCATTGACATCCTTAGCCCATCTTTCTACTGGGTTATTCACTATTTCCTGATTTATAAGAGCTGTACTATTTCCTGATTTATCCAGGCTCACCATCACACACAGGAAAGACCCCAGCAGACATGTCTGTACTATGTGACTCTTTCCCTTGCACAGCTGACAGTCCTAGAGGACCTACCTGCCCGTCCCCGATATACAGAATTCAGAATAGAAGATTTTAGTTCAGACTGGGCTGGTTTCTTGAAGAAGGAGATGTAAAAAACTGAGAAGCTGTGAGTGTGGCCATCTTCTATCCCATTAGCAGGAAAACTGGACCAAAGAAAGAGAAGAACAAAGCAGATATGCTGAGTGCTGTCGAAGTTTATGAAGACTTTTCAGGCCCTGGTTCCTGGCTCTTTCTGGAAAACACAACAGCATCCATGCTCCTGGGATGAGTGTGGTCTCCCTGCTTTCCAGTAACAAGCATCCCCTTTGCTTAAATGTATCAGGTTGATTTTGCAGTGTTTGTAGCCCACAGGTCCTGATTAACACTGGAACTACCATGGCCTGATGTGTGTGGAGGCACACGCCCACCTGAGAGCGAGTTCCGGCAGCAGTGTGGGGAAGTGGACTGCCTTGCCCTCACTGTCTTTTACCCTGTCCGTTCTGATACCCTCATCTCCCTCCTCCTGCTTTCCCTTGTCACGCCTCCACTTCCTTCTTCACACTGCCGCCAGAGTGAGCTATCTAAAATGTCCACTGTCTGCGTTTCTCTCCTGCTGAAAACCCTTCTCTATCAGAAGAATAGAAGCCAAGCTCTTCACATGCAGACTCACTGGTTTCTTCAATATGTGATGAGCACCTATTATGTATCCTTTTAGGCACTAGAAATAAAGCAGGGAGTAAGATGTGAATTTCAACACTCATGAAACTTACATCCTGGCAGTAGAGACAGACCCTCAAACAGGTATTATTTTCAGGTAGTAGTAAGTGCTATGAAGAAAAACCGAGGATGGGAAGGAGGGTGAGATTGATGAGGGTTGGGGGAGGGCTCTTCCAAACAGGGCGGGCAGGCAAGGCTGTCTGTGGAGGTTACCTCTGAGCAGAGATTTGAATATGGTGGCGGTTTTAGAGGACTCACAAGGCAGTGAGGGGGTGCAGCCATCAAGATGGGTAGGGACTGGATCAGATCAGGACACGGGGTACACGGTAGCCACAGTAAGATTATTCTGAAAGCAATGAGAGTGCTGGAGTGCTTTGAGCAGGAGAATCACATTTGCTTTTTGTTTTATAAGGTCCTTTTGGCTACCGTGTAGTCCTGTCTGTATGAGAGGCTAGAGTGGAAGCCAGAAAACCCACAGTCTAGGCCTGAGATGATGGTGGCTTGGATGGTAGTGATAGAAGCGGCAAGAAGAGGTCAGGCTCGAGATATATTTTGGAGACAGCACTGACTGGTCTGACTAACAAGTGAGATGGGAGGTGAGGAGGATGGAGCGGCACCCAGTGTGCCGCTAGGGTTTTGGTCTGCGCACCTGGGTGGCTGGAATGGGGAAGGCTGCTGGTCGAGCAGGTCTGGAGAATGTGGGTGTGCTCAGGCAAACGCTCCAGGCATTAATTAAATTGGTTATAGAAGTCTGGCGTTTGGAGGAAAGGTCTGGAAGCAACCTCATCTCCAGTAACTCATCTTGCATTCTGTATGATCACTAGTGCTAGTGTTAAGTCGCTCAGCTGTGTCCAACTATTTGCGACCTCATGGACTGTATATAGGCCACCAAGTTCCTCTGTCTATGGGATTCTCCAGCCAAGAATACTGGAGTGGGTAGCCACTCCCTTCTCCGGGGGATCTTCCCGACCAGGGATCAAACCCAGGTCTCCTGCATTGCTGAAAGAGTCTTTACCATTTGAGCCACCAGGGAAGCCTGCTAGCTAAATGCTCATTGGCTAAAATGAAACAGTCAACATGTTGCTTCACTTGTGGCTGCCACATTTGATGTTTTGTGGCTGGCGCCTTTATTCAAGTCTTCATCTCTGGACTGTCCTTTCAATTTTTCTACCCCTGGGTGACTGACTCTTGCCTTTTAAAACGAAAACAGGGTGTCTCCTAAACATCAGACTGAGCTGAAGGAGCCCCTTATTTGTTCCTTTGGTTCTCAGCAGCTTACACACGAGTTGCCTATTAGATTCTCTAGGGCAGGGTCTGCCGAGCTCATCTCTGTACTCCTGGCTCCTGATCCTGAGCCTGCACTGGGAAGAAGGTCTACACGGGTTAGAAGATCCACACCTGTTGAACTGCAAGAAAGGTGCCCCCTCAAGAGGCTACTGCCTCACTTAAAGACAGGGCCACAGACTTGAACTACTAAATGGAAAGGAGGGCGTGGTTCCAAAACGTTACATTCTCTGTGGAAAGTTTCCAAACTGCTTCCTTAAACCCGGCCAGCCCGCCCCCGCCCCCACCCCGCTCCCCACCCGGCTTCTCCGGTGGCTCAGCGGTTAAAAAAAAAAAATTCCGCCTGCCAATGCAGGGGTTCGATCCCTGGGTCCAGAAGATCCCCTGGAGGAGGGCATGGCTACCCACTCCAGTATTCCTGCCTGGAGAATCCCTTAGACAAAGGAGCCTGGCGGGCTACAGTCCATGGGGTCACAAAGAGTCGGACGCGATTTAGCGACTAAACAACTGATCCAGAGACCCAACTGACCAGTTCTCTTCAAAAGGGGCCCACTTCCAGCCTAGCTCCCCCCTCCCCGGGGCACTTCTCCGACCTCATTGTTTTAGAAGCGGGTGGAGCCGCGCTGGGAGAGGAAACCCACAGGCGTTTCTTTCGCTTTCCCCAGCTGGCTGCATTCCTAGCGTTGTAGGACCGCAGTAATGGGCTGTCCCGTCTGCAGCGGGGGAGGCAAGGCACACGGTAAACGGAGGCAAACTCGCCCCTCCGAGAGGCCCTAGGTAGTGGTCTGGGCGCGGGGCCGCTGGCGGTGGACGCCCGGGAGCCGCGGGGCAAAGACTTCAGCGCGGTCTCGGAGGCGGGGCCGGCGACCCCGGTAAGGCGGCGACCGGAGAGCGGCCCTGGGCCCCCACCGAGCCCCCCGCGACCGCCCCCGGCGCGGTACTCACCGGTCGGGAGCGGGACTATGTCCCGCGCGGCCTGGGCCTCGGGCCAGCCGGCGCCGCGGGTTGACTCGGGCGCGGAAGGCCCCGCCGGATCCATGTCTGCGCGCTGCGTCCCCGCCGCCGGAAGTCCGCTTTGGCGAAATCGAGATGACCGATTTCCCCTGCCGGGAAGCGTACCGAGGCTTTGCAGACGTCTTCTCAAGCAGGAGCTCGCGGCTTCTCCACCTCAGAGTCTGAATTCGAACTGCTTTAAAAAAAAAACTAATCACCCCGGGCGCTCCCCACCCTGCACCCACTTATCCGATGGTCGGAGGAAAGGTGGCCGAAGCCCCTGGACTCAGCTGGGGAATAGGTCTTCCTGAGGGATTACCCGTTATTTTCAAAAAACCGTTATCACATGGGGCTTCCCTAGCGGTCCGGTGATTGAGACGCCACACTTCCACTGCAGGGGGCCCGGATTCAATCCCTGGTTGGGGAACTAAAATCCCACATGCCATGCGGCACAATCAAAATAACACTCCACACACACACACACGCCCCCAAGTATTAACTGAGTGCAATGCCAGTTTCCAGTGGTCAGCCATTATTTCACACACACACCAAGTTTGGTCTGAATAGGTCTATCATAAGCGGAGGCATAATTAACGGAGTGCAATGCCAGTTTCCGGTGGTAAGCCTTTATTTAGCACCCATAGGGTACACAGCACCATACAAGATGAGGTTTCCGGCACACGGAACAAATACACAACAGAACACAGACGCGGGTAATTAAATCGCAGTTACAAAATAAGTTGCTCTGTAAAAAAGAAACATGTAATAGCTGGTGGTTTGCTGAGGCAATCAAAGGAAAAACTTCTGGAAGTCTTGCTTTTTGAGCAGGTTTTGAAGAGAGGAAAGGAGGCAAATTGGGGCTAGAAAAGAGAAACAGTGTTAAAGAAGATAACTTAGTCTTGACCACACACACATGAATTACAGAAGTAGGTGTGTGGAATGGCAAAACGAGAGAAAAGGGCAGGCTGGCAGCAGTTTTTTGCCTTCAAGCAGTAAGACTGACTCATTGCCAGGCCAAAAAGAAAGTCATGAGTTTGAGTGAACTCCGGGAGTTGGTGATGGACAGGGAGGCCTGGCGTGCTGTGATTCATGGGGTCGCAAAGAGTCGGACACGACTGAGCGACTGAACTGAACTGAACTGAAAGAGACCAAATAAGAGATTGAATAGTTCAGCTGGGCCAAGTGAAGCAGGTGAAGGGTCCCTTTCCCCACTCTCCGATCACAATCTCAGCCTTTCAGTGTTCCACTCTTGAGGAGCAGACTAACTGAGGAAAGCCTAAAACCTGAAAGACAAAGACCAAAGGACACATACAAAGAAAGCAGAAACCTTGCAGCTCACAGAGTATTCAGGAAGAAAATACAGACATGCATGCCTGTGTGTGATGTACTATATAAACAGTATTTTCCAAGAGATAAGATACTGCAACCATTAACCAAAAATAGGATACTACTGAAGAAAAACAAAATGTTCAGAGAAGAGAGCTCTAGAAATAAAAAAATGAGACCCCCCCAAAATAAACTAAGAAACCAAAAAACCCACCACAATAGACAAATTGGAAGATTAAGTTGAGGAAATCTCCCAGAACGTAGAGCAAGAAGACAAAGCTGGAAATTAACAGAGAAGAAAATAAGAGAACCAATCCTGGAGGTCTAATGTCTGGGTAACAGGAATTCTAGAAAGAGAGAACAGATGAGGAATCATTAAAGAAACACTTCAAGAACAGTTCTCTGAACCGAAGAACAAAGTTTTCAGATTGAAAGGTCCCACCAAGCACTTAGTATGAGGTATAATAATAGACCTTTACTGGGAACAGAACACTGGGTCAAAGAGATTGTTGTAAGGTTCAAGAGAAAGACTGGTCACGAATATAAAAGATAAATTGGGTATGAAAGCTACTCACGAACTCTCTGCCCTGCCAAAACAGCAATCAAGTGTAAGGGCAAAAGAACATGTTAAAACATATAGTCTCATTTACCTCTCATTTTTTCCCTTTCAAAAGGTACTGGAGGATGTGCTTCACCCATAAAGTGAAAGTCACTCAGTTGTGTCCCAACTGTTCGTGACCCCATGCCCATATGTGGCAGTAAATCCATGAAAGGAGAAATAAGGGAATTTAACTAGACACAGACCTGACATCGGGAAGACAAAGGGAATCTCTAGGATGCTGATGGGAGATGACAACTGGGAACCAGTACAGATGAAGGAGATCAAGATGTCAGATCTTTGTACAAATTTCCCATACTTTTCAAGTGTCTTCATTTTATTTCAGTGTGTTGCCTGAAATTCCTGCATCTTTACTGTGAATAAATGAACTTCTCAGCTTTCCCCATTTGTCTATGGCTGTCGAGTTACAATTTCTTGCTCCCTTTCCTAGCTCTTTGGTTTCCCACTCTCTAAACCACCTTCAAGTTAAATTTTTATTTAGTTCAATATTTTTAAGAAATTAAATCCGGTACAAATTTAGATTGTTCGAAAGGTGCTGCTGCTGCTAAGGCACATCAGTCGTGTCCGACTCTGTGCAACCCCATAGATGGCAGCCCACCAGGCTCCTCTGTCCCTCCAGGAGAGAATACTGGAATGGGTAACCATTTCCTTCTCCAATACATGCATGCTAAGTCGCTTCCGTTGTGTCTGACTCTGTGCGATCCCATGGACAGCAGCCCACCAGGCTCCCCTGTCCACGGGATTCTCCAGGCAAGAATACTGTAGTTGCCATTTCCTTCTCCATTGTCTGAAACCAAAGGTAATTAAACCCAGAAGCAAGCTGAGAAAAAAGAAAAAAACAAACCCTAAAAAACCCACAACTACTTCAATTACTCCTTTTTGAGCCAGTATTCCCATGCTGGTTCCATGGGCGGGGAGAATTTCCTGACAGCCAAATGTACATCTTTGTTATAAAGTTAGTTTTAACTCTTGGAGACTCTCACAACCTCTTCACTAGATGATCATGGTCAGGAAAGCTACAGCAGAGTAAATCTTACCATTTTTCTCTAGGAAAATACTTTGCACATCATGCCCAGAAAAGTCCAATGGTCTGTTTCAGACTTTTTCAACAGAATTGTTGTAAGTGAAATTCTTACCCAGCACCATCTCTTCTGGCAATAAATAAGCCACGTCTTGACTATTCTCTTAACTTTCCTTTTCTTATGGTTCTACTCTGTCTAGAACAAAAATATTTCAGCTCCTCCAAGTTTCTATTCCCTCTTTTCCTGTGTTTATATAGAAGGAGTGAAGACAATCTATGGAAAAGAAGTTTCATTTCAAAAAATGTGCCAGAACATTCCCCTAGGAGAGTTTCTCTTCTTTCTCATTCAAATGGACTGACGGGACACTATTTCATGGAGCTTATCCAATTAACTTAAAATACCTGGAAGTAATATGCATAATATTAATATTCTTCAGGCTCTGATGCCCATCTTATGGCTCACAATGATAAATTATTTGCCAGGAATTAAACATAAATAAATGCTGTAAGTAAAGAGGTGAAATTTGGCCCTGTGGGGCCCTGAAAGTCAAAGATAATAATTACAAAAGCAGTAACAAGTGCTGAAATCAATTGTGACATTTGTTCTTCTGAATATATAATTTACAAATAAGTTACAAATTATATAGTGGTATTTCATATAAAATATATACATCCATTCTACTCATGTATAGTTGAACAGCAGTAAGAATAAAGAGATAAGACTATGCATATGAAAATGTCCCTATTTTGTTCCAAACATTTCTAAGTAATGCAAATAAACTCTCCCAATAAGGGTAAACTGAGAGGAATTCTCTTGACAGACCGTAATGTAAATTAATTCCACTGACCACAGGGGTTTCTTTTGCATGGCCCTAGTTTCAGCTTGATCAGCTGATTTCATGAGCAGGCATTAACTACAGATTTATAATATTTTTTTTCTACACTTATTAACCCCACATTGGCAGAGGATTTCTTTCTCAGGTATAGTCCCAGCTTCATAACCATAATCCCATGTTAGTTCTGTTCTTGCTTTCACATACCTAGAAAGTAGAAATTTTAAAAATAATCATAAATATCCTGAATGAACAAAATTTGATTATAATCAATTTTCATATTAACATCATTAACCCTCCTCAACAATATGGTTTTCTCTCTCCAACATCCACTACTTAGGAATGCTCTTTTTATTTGAGTTTTATTTCAAATCTACTACAATCCCAAATAAGAAGAAACCTGTCAATATCCACAAGGGAGGAAGTATGCTTTTAAAAAGAATGGGCCCCAGCAATGCACTGAGGCCTGGGGAAGTAATCGGGGGTAGTTTTGACTTAAAAGATGTAGCATTCTGCATCATTTATTCTCTGAACTGAACTGACTGAGACCTGCCATTCTTCGCCTTTTTGGGCATTAATTCTAAGAGGAAATAAGAATTAAAATTTCAACTATTTAAAATTTTATCTCCTCTAAACAGTTTGGGATGACTGAGTATTCTAGGGTACCAGAGAGTTGGGGCTATAGCAGACATCTTCTTTTAAAATTTTGTACTGTTATTTTTAAAGTCACAATTTCAAAATTAATCATATTAAAAAATTTTTCAAACCTGTTGGTGAAGAACGCCACCAAGGGAAAATTTCTGTCATGTGTTTCTACAAAAACATTCTGTACCAAAAGATTTGGGCAACAACTATGCTGTTAACAAAAACAGACAAACACATAAGTTAGATACAGCATAAAGTCTGATACATTGTTCTTTGAAGCATTCTAGAATACCATTCTGTTTCCAACACATCTTATTTTTCTTTTTTTTTTCTGATTAGTATGCAAAATATCATAGCTTATTACAATTTTGTTGATGGTAGGAATTCATTCAGAAAGCCCTGTTTTGACATTCTTACATCTTGCCAGTAGAAATGCAAAATAGTAAAAGCTCCTATTTATCATTATTATAAATGCATTTATCTTTTGATTCAACAATCCAGTATCTGGGAGTGTATTCGACAGATATATCTGCATATGTATCCGCATAAGATTATTAAAACTTCTGGATAGCCACACATTGGAATCATATGCAACTATAAACAACAAAAAAAATGAGGAGCTCTGTGTACTCATACAGAAAGATCTCCAGGGTATATTGTTAACTGAAAACACAAGGTAGGGCACTGAATGTAATATGCTATCTTTTAGGTAAGGGGTAGGAATAAGAACACATCCTTTCATTTACTTGTATTTGCATAAAGAAAACACTAGAAGAATATACCAAAAAGTAATAAAAAATGATTTTACTATAGAGGATGGATTAGGGGCAGGGTGAACAGGGGCAGAGTACATTATTTTTAAAACAAAACATTTAATATGAAGAGTATGTTATGACCTGAATTTTACATCAAACATATCCTTTGGAAAGGGTATCTATGTGAGTAATTGGTTTCTCTGCTGAACACAACCATCATTTACTGTTTTTCCAAGGCTTCTAACATGGTGATGACTTCTTCCTATCACCACCATCTCAGTGTGATTTTGCTGCTCCTGGGCTGTTATTGCTACATGGTCATTATCACCAGATTCATAGAGGGGTCGGATCCCAGCAATATTCCTCAGACACATTTGCCACTGTTAGATTTCAATGGTAACTACCTATCAGCCATACGTATTTTTCAGTTTGAGCCTGGTGAGCTTTACTCAGGGTACATACTTGGCAGGGTCAGAGCTGCTGTGAAACAATTGTTTGTATGTATTTTCTAAGGTGTTTTATTTTATTTAAGTTTTTAAATCATGAGAACGGATTATCTATGTAGAAAATTAAATTTAAAAAGACAGAAAAGCCTTGTTTTTCTCCTCCTATAAACAAGGGGGGATCTGGCTAGTGAGACCAACCATATCATTCCAGTGCAGCCACTATTCAACCTAACTGACTGGAAAGAAAGCCACAACAGTCCTTTGCTAGAGATCATTCTTTACTGATCTCCTGGCTCTCCTGGCATGTTTAGTAGCTTCCAGCATGTTTGGCAATAGTGTAGAAGTAGTGAAAGTGCAGGAGACCCAGGTTCAATCCCTGGGTCAGGAAGATCCCATGGAGAAGGGAATGGCAACCCACTCCAGTATTCAGAGAGGATTCTCTTGTTAACCAAGTATCCTTCTATCTAGGAGAGAGAAAAAGAAAAAGGCCAAACAGATTTCTCTAGCAAGGAAAAAAAGTTCTTTGGTTTCAAAGATTTTCTGACTTGAGAGTACTTTTTTTCTGATGGCACATGACTTACATGTAAAATCATCACTAAACATCAATTTCAAACCATTCAAATGTCACATTTTAAAGAGATGTTGAAGGAATTCCCTGGTGGTTCAGTTCACTGCAGAGGGCACAGGTTTGATCCCTGGTCAGTGAACTAAGATCCTGTGAGCCAAGTAGTAGAGTCACAAATAAATAAATAGGTCTTGAGTTTAGCAAAGGAAATATATAAAACAATCTTGGGCTATGCATGCTTCCCATTATTTTAAGGGAAAAGTCAAAGCTGCCCATCCCACTAACTGAACCCCACAGAGAGGAAGAAGAGCTCTGATACAGAGCAAAGAGAAAAATTAAGGCCGTATCCAGAGATCAGTGAACCTGAATGGACCTTTCCAAAGGATGTGTGGAGGCTATCATAAAGCTCCCGTCCTGCTTCCACAACTCCTCGTCACCCTCCTGGGTAGGATAAGTCAGAACAAAGTAGAGCCCAGAGAGTAGGAGGAATGCAGGTGGCTTCTGCACGGTCCGGCTGGCCAAAGACAGGACAGTCTATATAGACACTGGGACTAGTGGTGAAGGTATTTTTCTTTTTTCCCCTGGAAAATTTCTGGGACTATACATTCTTTGAAAAGCACATATGATGGTAGGAGGCAGGAGAGACGAAACTGGCAGTCTGATGGGAAAAGCTAACTCCAATTCCAGCCTACACAGTAGTAATGGCCAATAATACAAAGTATCCCTCTCATCATGAAGATACCAGGAGTCTTAAGTGTCAATGAACCTTGTGAAGTGAAAGTTGCTCAGTCGTGTCTGACTCTTTGCGACTCCATGGACTATACAGTCCATGGAATTCTCCAGGCCAGAATACTAGAGTGGGTAGCCTTTCCCTTCTCCAGGGGATCCTCCCAATCCAGGGATCGAACCCAGGACTCCCACATTGCAGGCGGATTCTTTAACAGCTGAGCCACAAAGGAAGCCCAAGAATGCTTTAGTGGGTAGCCTATCCATTCTCCAGTGGATTTTCTCAACCCAGGAATAGAATCAGGGTTTTCCTGCACTGCAGGTGGATTCTTTTCCTACTGAGCTATCAGGGAAGCCTGATGAACCTTAAATCAGAGAAATCATAAATATTCCTTTATATAAATGAAAATAAGCCTCATTACATATATCCCAAAGATACACAGAAACAGCAAATGACTATGGCTTAGGAATAAAAAAAGAGTAAGATAGTAAAATGAAATATTCTGATAAATGCACTGGTTTTCTGTATTAAGCTACTGCTGCTGCTGCTCAGTCACTTCAGTCATGTCCGACTCTGTGCAACCCCATAGACAGCAGCCCTCCAGGCTCCCCCATCCCTGAGATTCTCCAGGCAAGAACACTGGAGTGGGATGCCATTTCCTTCTCCAATGCATGAAAGTGAATAGTGAAAGTGAAGTCGCTCAGTCGTGTCCAGCTCTTAGCGACCCCATGGACTGCAGCCTACCAGGCTCCTTCGTCCATGGGATTTTCCAGACAAGAGTACCAGAGTGGGTTGCCATTGCCTTCTCCAGTACTAAGCCACTAAATCACTCAAAATTTAGTTAGAGTAGTAAAACATAAGTGCTCCCAACTAATTTTTTTTAATAGAGGCATTTCGGAATAAGACATTCTATTATATGAGACACAAAAGAAATAATTATTCTATGTGCCCCATTGTTTTTTTCAAGGAATGCATCTTAAAAGCCTTTCAATAAATATATATGATTTTCTTACTTATAATTTCTTATAGTTTCTTTAAGCAAATGTTTACTGTGTGCTAGATACCATTTAAGCACTTTATATATAATACATTTAATCTTCACAACATTCTAGACAGTTATTAACTCCATATTATTGAAGTGGGAAATACAGCATGGAGAGGTCAAGTAAGATGTCCAAGGTCATATAGGTAGAGGACTGGCATTCTAATCCAGGTAGTGTGGCTTTGGAATCTGTCAGTCATATTTTCCTCATGATTTTGTGAAGAAGCCTAGGAAAAAAATGTGTTTAGATACAGGAATCTCAGCCCACATACTCACATTAAGGAAGCGGCCCACATTTCCCTCTTTTGTAGCATCCAATAAAAACACATCTTTATTGAACTTCTCTAGAGAATCAGATGAAGCATCCTTGGTTTCATTTGGTAACTCTTTTCCACAAAAGCCCTGCTGGTTTTGACATGCTGGAGATCTTTCCTCTTGGGGCTTTCGTATTTGAACCTCATTCTTGTTATCCAGTGTATCTGTTTGGTGACATGTATCCCCTGGCGGAGTTTCTTCTCTACACTTGGTTATATCTATCACATCGGATTCAATCACAGGGTCGTCTTCAGAATCTTCAACTTGGTTTGAGCTTGAGTCCTCTAATAAACATTTTGGAAGGAATTGTTAGGGAATGTAATTGGCTGAGCAATACTGCTGAGAGTAACAATACTAATTAAGTGCAAGTTGTGTTAATTACTGCTAATCCGTACAATGTATTAAGGTACACAGTACTTCAATTTTACAAATGAAAACTCTTGAGTTTCTGAAGGCTTAAGGGATTCACTCAACTAACATAATAATGAGAAGTGGGGTAAGAAACCCAGAAACATCTGATTCTGAAGTCTACCTTCTTTCTACTACCTAACAATGCCTTTTTATGAATCTGTATACATGTTGACCCTGTTACTATAGTTAAGCTCTGCTGCTGCTGCTAAGTAGCTTCAGTCGGGTCCGACTCTGTGTGACCCCATAGATGGAAGCCCACCAGGCTCCCCCGTCCCTGAGATTCTCCAGGCAAGAACACTGGAGTGGGTTGCCATCTCCTTCTCCAATGCATGAAAGTGAAAAGTGAAAGTGAAGTCGCTCATTTGTGTCCGACTGCTCGCGACCCCATGGACTGCAGCCCACCAGGCTTCTCCGTCCATGGGATTTTCCAGGCAAGAGTGCTGGAGTGGGTTGCCATTTCCTTCTCCGATAGTTAAGCTCTGCTGCTGCTGCTGCTGCTAAGTCACTTCAGTCGTGTCCGACTCTGTGTGACCCCATAGACCGAAGCCCACCAGGCTCCCCCGTCCCTGGGATTCTCCAGGCAAGAACACTGGAGTGGGTTGCCATTTCCTTCTCCAATGTGTGAAAGTGGAAAGTGAAAAGTGAAAGTGAAGTCGTTCAGTCGTGTCGGACCCTTAGCGACCCCACGGACTGCAGCCTACCAGGCTCCTCCATCCATGGGATTTTCTTACAAACCGACTTCTCTTCAACTTTGGACTCTGCATTTAAATATATTCTAAACAGCTGTAACAGGGAGAATTTCAGGCCTTTATGATACCAATGGAAGGTTGGCGAGACCCTGATTAAGAGTCATCCGCTCTAAGGCCCAGAGCAATAACAACCGCTATGGGTTTTGTACACGTGTTTTTGCTAGATGATCATTCAGTAATTACACTTTTACAAACACCAATACTTTAGAAGATGAACTGCTTATTTTTCTTATCCAATAATGCAAATAATTTTCCAAAATATTCAAAAGTATGAATGCATGTCAAATGGAATAAGTAAAATTATTTGTTAAAAAGTCATCTGTACTGCCTAATTCAGTGGCAGAAAGAAATTACACTTTTCTAAAGTTAATGTTTTTGATGTAATCATCACTGTTTCTGGCTGCTTTTTCCTATCATAGGTTACTTGCAGTAATATTAATAGTACATAACTACTTTTGTAGTGCCTGCTATATGTACTGTAGTGGTCAATGAAAACAACAAAAGAACCAAAAGCCAATAGTACTCAGATGACTTCCATGCATTAAATGGTGATATGTCAGAATGTTGTCCCAAAATACACATCTTTGACATAAGAACTATTTTGAGCTAAGGGTAATTTGAGCTAAACAGTAATATAGGAAAAGCTCTCAGTCCTCTCCCCTCTCTGTCTAAAAACAGGATATAAATTTACAAAGGTGTCCCTCTTTCTATTAATACTAGGAAGGTGGGGAGTTGGGGGTGCATATGCCAAGGGAGCCCAAAGGGAGAAGAGGCCAGTCAGTCAGTTCTTCACAAAGGGTCATGTCTCAGCATGAGCATGACATCTCTCCACTGAGGGATATACTGAAATGCAAATAAACTAAAGTCCAGTTTTGTCAGGTTTTAATATTAAATTGGGCTTCCCTTGTGGCTAAGCTGGTCAAGAATCCGCCTGCAGTGTGAGAGACCTGAGTTTGATCCCTGAGTTGGGAAGATCCCTGGAGAAGGGAAAGGTTACCACTCCAGTATTCTGGCCTGGAGAATTCCATGGACTTGTATAGTCTATACCATGGCAAGACTAGTAATACTGAAAGATGAGCACTCAGGGTAGCAATATTTTCACTTTTTTCTAAGCATCCTCTGGGGAAGAACTGGCTGGAATACTGCAGGAGAATGTCATGTCTTTATTTTTACAGGAGCCTAAACCGAGAGTCAGGAAATGGCTGCGCTGGATAGGGCTTCCAAAGCTGGAGATGGACTGTGAGTTGTCCATGCTATTCTCCTGCCCAGCATCAGGTCATGGTTGGCATCTAGACCAGGGGTCAGCAAACTTCTGTAAGGGCCCAAACAGTTAACACTGTGGGCTACACCATCTCTGTTGTGAGTATTCAACTCTGCTACTATAGTGTGAAAGTAGAGACGGTATAGAAATGAAAGAGTGTGGCTATCTTCTGATACAATTTTTTGGCAACACTGAAATTATAATTTCCTGTAAGTTTCGAGTGTCACAAAGTATTATTTCTCTTCTCATCTCTTCTCAGTTATTTTAAAAGGTAAAAATTATCTTAGCTTACAGGCCATACATAAACTGGTGGTGGGCTGGATGTGGCCCACAGATCACAGTTTGTCGACCTCTGATCTAGACATACAGAAAGCCTTGTGATGAATGCAGCATTTTTGCAATGGTGTCTGAAAAAATGAGCTACAAGTATTGAGTATGAGAGACAAAAAGGCAGAAGAGGCAGGCAACCACAGAATGGAACAAAGCCTACTTCTCACTTCCTTGGCTTTAGAGTTCAGATGTAGTTGAGCTGGATTAAGTTTCCCATTATCTTCTGAGGTGACAGTCTCTGAGGAAGTAAATCCCTTAAAAGAAAACAAGGAAGATGTCTTTACTTTCTAGGTTAGGAAAAAGAATTTAAGTTAGCAGCAAGGCCTCTTTCATCAAGTATCAAACTCCACAGGCTGTAGCAATTAGTTTTCAAAGACTCAAAGGTGATAGCCTGAGGAATCTCTTGACACAATGGAGCCCTTTTAGCTGTGTTCTACTCCCAGGCACTTTAGCGAGCCACAGCTATGAAAATTATAAGGACTGTCAAGACATTCTTGAGGCATTATAAATTCAAAATAAAATACAAATATATCTGCCAGTATCCCTCAGTTCTGATACTGGATGATAAATTTGGCTTCCACTATAAGATGTGCAAAGATTAAAAACACTCTGGCTAGTTACTTGAAAGAAAAGGTTAAAGGAGCTGCCTATCTCCATGAGTTGAGGACACTGCAATCACTTTATATGGTAATGATAACTTTCAAAAAGGGGTATTAGGTTTAGCACAATGCTTGGCACGCAACACTTTTGACCATTATTCTTCTTATCCATGTACTTCAAAGGTCAACATGTGTTGAGCACTTAGCTGGGTGTCAAGCATTGTGCTACACTAAGTTTCTGAAGTTATCTCATTTAACCTTCTTTTTTTTTTTTTTTTTTGAACAGAGGAAAATTTATGCGTCGAACCTGGACTGGTCACTTATGATAATATACATGCTACAATTCCATTCTCTCCAATCATTCCCTACCTTCACCCTCTCCCACAGAGTCCCAAAGACTGTTCTAAATGCCTATGTCTCTTTTGCAGTCTCTTATACAGGGTTTAGGTTACCATTTTTCTAAATTCCATATATATGCGTTAATATACGGTATTGATGTTCTTCTTTCTGGCTTACTTCACTCTGTATAATTGGCTCCAATTTCATCCACCTCATTAAAACTGATTCAAATGCATTCTTTTTGATGGCTGAGAAATACTCCATTGTGTATATGTACCAAAGCTTTCTTATCCATTCATCTGCAGATGGACATCTAGGTTGCTTCCATGTCCTGGCTATTATAAACAGTGCTGCAATGAACATTGGAGTACATGTGTCTCTTTCAATTCTGGTTTCCTCGGTGTGTATGCCCAGGAGTGCGATCGCTGGATCATATGGCAGTTCTATTTCCAGTTTTCTGAGGAATCTCCACACTGTTCTCCATAGTGGCTGTACTAGTTTGCATTCCCACCAACAGTGTAAGAGGGTTCCCTTCTCTCCACACCCTCTCCAGCACTTATTGCATGTAGACTTTTGGATAGCAGCCATTCTGACTGGTGTGAAATGGTATCTCATTGTGGTTTTGATTTGCATTTCTCTGATGATGAGGGATGTTGAGCATTTTTTCATGTGTTTATTAGCCATCTTTATGTCTTCTTTGGAGAAATGTCTGTTTAGTTCTTTGGCCCATTTTTTGATTGGGTTCATTTAACCTTCTTAATTCTGAGATAGATACTATTATTCTAATTTTTCAGAAAAAGAAATGCAGACAGAAGATGTTAACCAGTTAGTTAAGGTGCAGTGTTGGAGGGCAAACCAGGTCTATGTGATCTCCTGGCCCAATCTTCGCATAATGATGTGGTATTAAGGAGTTATCTTCTGTATGTTACTAGGCAGAGGGCAAATATGTGTGTACCACCTACGTTAGAATTTTTATTTTTCACCAACATGCCATGAACTACCGTTTTGTCTGCCTGTTCTGTTTCTTGCATCATTCTCTCAATTTCTGAAAAGTGTATCTTCAGAGGCTATCATGTAAAGTACTGCTTTCTGGATGATTCTCTCATTAGACTGCTTCTGTTCTTTCTCCTACATCTCACAACCATATCTCCTCAACCTAAATTACTCCATCCTTCTTTCTTATGTAATACTATCACTTTAGCATCTTCCATGAAATCTTACACTGTATAGCTCTCAGTCTCAGTAGAATACACTGTCAGATCATGATCAACATTCTCCTTCCATATCTAAGTTGGGAACATGCCAACCATTACTTAGGATACAAAGTCAATAAAAAACATAGTCCTAACACTTCAACAGCACCACATTACAAAATAATAAAAGAAATCCTACACATTATTAAGTAACACAAACAATTTGAATTAAGTAGTAGTTAATGTTCTCAGAAGGGCACCATCTATGTTTTGCACTTTTTACCATATTTTTCCCATTGTGTTGAATAATGACCGTCTTGGTTTTAGGACTTCTAATGACTGAATGATATCGAATTCTTGAAGTGCTGTTATATTTCATTCCTCTGAAAAGGAAAACAAAGTTATTCTGTAAATCACTAAAAATGCTCTTTATTGTGCCCTTAAATATAGACAGCATCACTGTTACGTAAATATTCATTAGAAATTAAATTATAACACCTATGCCTACTCCTCACTAGAATAATCATATTTTAAAGTCAATCATTCTGGAAGTATATTTAAAAAATGAAGAAAATCTAAGAAAACCTTTGCAAATAAAATGGTGATAGAAAATAAAAAGAACTGCCAAAGTCATGACATCCATAAACAATCTGATTAAAGTCAAAGTTTTTAAACATGAAGTTCCACAGATGGAAACTGAGGAAATACAGTATGTTGGTTAGATTTTTAAATTTAAGTGCCCTATATTTCTCAGTGTGAAACTTACAACTGGGAAGCAAATTGATATATAGGATATATGGAAGTTGGAGTGGAAAGTAAGAAGAAGAAGAAAGAACTACTCTTAATTGGTATTAAACAGTATAGATCAATCTTGACTGGGTTCCTACGATCTCACTCACATAATAGGCTCTTTGGTATCATTATGGAGCTTAGGTGGATACTCCTGAGTCTCCACACTTCTAGGACGTGCTTCCAGTTCTATTGGGATAACTTCAACCTCACAATCTGCAACTTCTATTTTCCTCTTTTTGGAAAACATATTTTTCATAATATTCTCTTCTTTTCCATTTTCATCAATAGCATCAGGTTTCTCAGTGTTAGATCTGCTTAGTAATCTTCCTAAAAGAAAAAAGTAAAAGAGCTAAATATGACAAAAAGTAATACAGTTAGTAAGCAACAAAAGGGCATCTCTTCTGCTCTGTTAGAACCGTGTATGGTGCACCTCATTTCTAGAATGAAGATAAACATTAATTCATCCCAGAAAACTGTGATAAATAATAAAAATAAAAGACCAAGAAGAGATTTCATATCTTCCAGTACATGAAAAAACATAGGAACAAGTATTTGTCTGAAGTGGAATAACACAGAAGAGATTCAGCTACAATAATAAAAAACAAAAATACATATCAGAAAGCACTCTAGGAAATTAGAGAGGTGAACTCCAGTCTTATAATTATAGCTTTTGTGTCTAGTTACGAATGTTTTATAATTTAAAAACTTTATTTATAAAGTGATGTATTTAAATCTGTGGTGATATGTGCCTGTTCTCATCTTAAGTCTTAATGTAATCAAAATGTTAATCTGAAGTTTATGCATTTTCTTTCAAGAAACTTAAAATTACAGTTAACAAGTCAAAATTAACAGCTAGATTAGAGAGAGACCCTTAGGTGCATTTTCTAGCAATGCAGATAAAGTCAGTAAATGATACTTCCTGGACACCATCTGGCATTTTATGGTAAGCTAACTTTTATCAAAGAGTTATTTTGAGAAATATGAGAGACAAATGTCCAGGCAAGTTGTATTTGTGTCTGTAAGTGGGATGTGGCAGGGATCCAGCTGTGACTGTTCTGAACTCTGAGGATTCTTGCCCTCACTGAAGTGAACCTGGAATTCCAGATGAGAGGATTGCTCTGGTCCCTGCTGCCTGGCACATTTCCTTCAGACTGCCTTGAGAGCCACATTTCACCAACCTTTCTCACTTCGTGGTACACACAGAAAGTGAGGACTTTTGCCTGACACTCTGGGGTAAAAGGAAGAGACTACTAGAGATGGATGTGTCTGGCCTGTGGGCTATGGCCTGGAAGAGTCAGTAATTGCACAACCGTAGCACACTCGGGGGAGAAGGCAACGGCCCCACTCCAGTGTTCTTGCCTGGAGAATCCCAGGGACGGAAGAGCCTGGCGGGCTTCTGTTTGTGGGGTCACAGAGTTGGACACGACTGAAATGACTTAGCAGCAGCAACACACTGTGGGGAGGCTTTGCTCAGAACATGGGTAACTCTCTATAGAATCCCTGAAATGGAGTGAACTGCCTTAACTGACCTGGAGAAGGCAATGGCAACCCACTCCAGTGCTCTTGCTTGGAAAATCCCAGGGACAGAGGAGCCTGGTGGGCTGCTGTCCATGGGATTGCACAAAGTTGGGCACGACTGAAGCGACTTAGCAGCAGCAGCCTTGACTGAATCATCACCTAAAAGTATTCATTATAACATTAACTTGTTAAATTCTAATAGCTCAAGATGTTGATGAAGACAGTCTCTTACCAATAATCTTTACCTTAGTAAATCAGTCATTTTTCTATTTAAAAGTTTTCTTACTTTACCATGAAGCATCTGCAGCCACAGAGACCAAAAAACACATCTCATGCAGTAACCCAAGTTTTATCCTTTAGCCTTTCTTTTCTGGAACACCTGGCACCTCCTAATGCATGTCATCTCTTCAGTGCTCAATTTCCCAGTCACTTGTCTTCCTCTGATACTCCTCCTATATTGTCGCTCTTGTCCTTGCTATAAGATCTCGGTGGCCCTGACTAGTAAAATGGAGATTCAGAAATGTAGATCTTACCGCAATGTAATGTGAAAGTAAACCTTTGCTTTACCTGAATAAATGCAAACAAACGTCCCTCTGTCAATGTCATCTAGACAGCGCACTCCCCATCCCTTCTTCTCAGTTTTGAACACTTGTAACCTCACTTGAGGTCCGTGCTGGACAACTCGGTTTTGACATATTCGTCGATCACACTTGCATAATAGGCTGCATTCATAAATGCTTGTCAATAAAATATACAAGAGAAAATCAATTAGATATCTTAAAAGCAAAAGCACTTTCTATTGCTACCTCGTTAATAATCGCTGAGGGAAAGAGACTAAGTGTGAAGGCTCCCAGGCCTAGTTCCCATCACAGCTCCAGCACTCATTAGCTGCATGACCATGGATTTAATCTCTTTATGCTTCAATTTTCCATTTTTAAAATGGGGATTATATGGTACTACCATATAATATGGATTATGTGGCATAGGGTGGTTTTGTGAAGATTAAATGAATTGGGAAAGTCAGACAGAGAAAGACAAATATCACATGATATTTTTTATATGTGGAATCTAAGAAAAGGGTATAAATAAACTTATTTACAAAGTAGAAATAGAGTCAGAGATGTAGAAAACAAACTTAAGGTTACCAAAGGGGAAAGTTGGCAGGGGGACAAATCGGAGATCAGGGTTGACATATACACACTACTATATATAGAACAGACAACTAATAAGGACTTACTGTATAGCACAGGAACTCTACTCAGTACTCTATAATGACCTATATGGGAATAGAATCTAAAAACAAGTGGATAGATGTATATCTGAATCACACTGCTGTATAGCCGCAACTAACATAACATGGAAATCAACTACATTTCAATAAAATTTAATTTTAAAAAAAGATTAATAAATAAGCCAGTATTTACAAGGTGCTTGAGACAATGCCTGGCACAGAATAAAGGTTAGCTCTTTTAAAATGTCTCCCAATGTCTAAGAAGGGAAAGTCTAGGAAGAATACTTTTCTGTTTGTCTTTTAGTAATAACAACCTTGAAAAGATGAAAATTCCCAATTCTCAGATGACCTCTGCACAGTATATGTCTTAATGGGGAAACGTCTACCCAAAGTAAGCTAACCCAACAGGGGTAAAGCCAATGAGTGTCAAGTACAGTCTGCATGTTACATGTGTGCACTCTGACTTCCATTTCCAAAAATGATATACAAGCTTTTAAAGAAATTCTTTAATTTAGATTTTTGGTATAAGAAATTAATTCCAGCTGAACTATTTAAAATCCTAAAAGATGATGCTGTTAAAGTGCTGCACTCAATATGTCAACAAATTTGGAAACTCGCCAATGCCACAGGACTAGAAAAGGTCCACTTTCATTCCAATCTCAAAGAAGGCCAACACCAAAGAATGTTCAAACTACTGTACAAATGTGCTCGTTTCACATGCTAGTAAGGTAATGCTCAAAATCCTTCAAGCCAGGCTTCAGCAGTATAGGAACTGAGAACTTTCAGATGTACAAGCTGGATTTAGAAAAGGCAGAGGAACCAGAGATCAAATTGCCAACATCTGTTGTCAGAAAGCAAGAGAATTCCAGAAAAACATCTACTTCTGCTTCATTGACTGTACCAAAGCCTTTGACTGTGTGGATCACAACAAACTCTGGAAAATTCTTAGAGAGATGCGAATACCAGACCACCTTACCAGTCTCCTGAGAAACCTGTATGCAGATCAAGAAGCAACAGTTAGAACCAGATATGGAACAATGGACTGGTTTCAAATTGGGAAAGGAGTACGTCAAGGCTGTATATTTTCACCCTGTTTATTTAACTTATATGCAAAGTATATCAGTGCCAGGCTGGATAAATCACCAGCAGGAATTAAGAATGCCAGGAGAAATACCAACAACCTCAGATATGCAGATGATACAACTTTAAAAGCAGAAAGCAAAGAGGAATTAAAGAGCCTCCTGATGAGGGTGAAAGAGTGAAAGAGGAGAGTGAAAAAGCTATCTTGAAACTCAAAACCCAACAAAGATCATGGCATTTGGTCCCATCACTTCATGACAAGTAGATGGGGAAAAAGTGGGAAAACTGACAGACTTTCTTAGGCTCCAAAACCACAGTGGACAGTAACTGCAGTCATGAAATCAAAAGATACTTTCTCCTTAACGGAAAGCTGTGAAAAACCTAGACAGTGTATCAAAAAGCAGAGACATCACTCTGCCAACAAAGTCTGTATAGTCAAAGCTATGGTTTTTCCAGTAGTCATGAATGGATGTGAGAGGTGGACCGTAAAGAAGGCTGAGGGCCGAAGAACTGAGGCCTTTGAATTGTGGTATTGGAGAAGACTGAGAGTCCTTTGGACTGCAAGATCAAACCAGTCAAATCCTAAAGGAAATCAACCCTCAATATTCAATGGAAGGACTGATGTTGAAGCTCCAATACTTTGGCCACCTATGCGAAGAGCCAACTCAATGGAAAAGACCCTGATGCTGAGGAAGACTGAAAGCAAAAGGAGAAGGGGGCAGCAGAGGTTGAGATGGTTAGATGGCATCACCGACTCAATGGATTTGAATTTGAGCAAACTGAGGGAGACAGTGAAGGACAGGGGAGCCTAGTGTGCTGCAGTCCATGGAGCTGCAGAGTCGGAAATGACTTAGCAACTGAACAAAAACAACAAATAAGAAATTAAGCATTCAGTTCAGTTCAGTTCAGTCGCTCAGTCGTGTCCGACTCTTTGTGACCCCATGAACCACAGCACACCAGGCCTCCCTGTCCATCACCAACTCCCGGAGTCCACCCAAACCCATGTCCATCGAGCTAGTGATGCCATCCAACCATCTCATCCTCTGTCGTCCCCTTTTCCTCCTGCCCTCAATCTTTCCCAGCATCAGGGTCTTTTCAAATGAGTCAGCTCTTCGCATGAGGTGGCCAAAGTATTGGAGTTTCAGCTTCAACATCCTTCCTTCCAATGAACACCCAGGACTGATCTCCTTTAGGATGGACTGGTTGGATCTCCCTGCAGTCCAAGGGACTCTCAAGAGTCTTCTCCAACACCACAGTTCCAAAGCATCAATTCTTCGGCGCTCAGCTTTCTTTACAGTCCAACTCTCACATTAACAACATTTATAAGACTAAATAGGCCACAATGATAAAGTACCCTCCTTCAAAGGTATAAACAACCTGCAACAAATCCAGTGTATCTTACCCAGTAGGTATCTGTCTCTCTAGTCTTTTATATTTATATCCAGTGGTTATTTTATTACTTGACAAGGGGACAGTCTTGGCATTCCTTGCTGTCAGTTGAAGACATGCACATTTTGTTCTAAAAGGAAGACAATGGATGGAGAAGTCAGAATAAAAAGCATCAAGTTAAGAGACTCTCGACAAAAGTATAAAGAATATAATTGTATTTAAAACAGTTGTTTGGCTCATGGACTGTCAAGACTTCTTCCCTAAATAAAACAGACCTCTTTGAAAGACAACATTTACCAAAAGTTTATAAATAATTATAAACTGCCCTGTACCTCGACTTGCTCACAAAATAGTTAACTATATGAGTTTTAACATTTCAAAATGAATTCCTTTCATTTCCTATGCAGCAGAAGCTTCATTGTGAGAATTCTCCCAGATTTGCTCTCCTACAATGGATAAACTTAAACGTGTCAAGCTCAAAAGAATTTACATAGTTTTGTGTATGTTTTATATTATCTCTCTCTCCAATGACATAAAAATAGATTGAGGAGACTGATGCCATGTATCTGGCTACTACAATCTGTTTTTCATAGCACTGCTAAGCAGTAAACATGAAAACCTAAAAACAAATTTCCTCTCTAACTACTGAGATGACTATCTAACATGACAGGGACTTAACACTCGATAGGAGTAAGGAACCTGGTTATCTCAGCTATAAACCAGATATGTGACTACTGGTTAAAAATCTCTGAATCTCATCTCCTGTGTTAAATGGCAAGTGACTTTAAGATCGTTTCCTCTATGATTCACTTCAGTATTTTTCTGTATATATACATTACATGTCAGAGTGGTAACTACCGTTTGCAACAGAAAAAATAAGCAATAAATTGATTGACTTGGGTTCTATTTACAGATGTAGAAATCTATTGTTGCTTTTTCAACATGAGTTCGTTTGTAAAATTTACAAAGTACAGACAACACAAACAATAACAAACACTCATTTTGACCACACAGAATCAGCTGTCATCATTTTGTCTAGTCCTTTCTCCTAAGTATATACAGCTGACCCTTGATCAGCATGCGTTTGAACTACACAGGTCCACTTATATGTGGATATTTTTCAACAGTAAATAACACAGTACTGTGAGAGTTGGACTGTGAAGAAAGCTGATCGCCGAAGAATCGATGCTTTTGAACTGTGGTGTTGGAGAAGACTCTTGAGAGTCCCTTATACTGCAAGGAGATCCAACCAGTCCATTCTAAAGGAGATCAATCCTCGATGTTCATTGGAGGGACTGATGCTGAAGCTGAAACTGCAATACTTTGGCCACCTCATGCGGCGAGTTGACTCACTGGAAAAGACTCTGATGCTGGGAAAGGTTGGGGGCGGGAGGAGAAGGGGACGACAGAGAATGAGATGGCTGGATGGCATCACCGACTCTGTGGATATGAGTTTGAGTGTACTCGGGAGTTGGTGATGGACAGGGGGGCCTGGCATGCTGTGATTCATGGGGTCGCGGAGAGTCGGACACGACTGAGCAACTGAACTGAACTGAACGTAATCTACAGTTGGATAAAAACTTTGATGTGGAATTATGGATGCGGAACTGCTTATGTGGAGGGCCAATTATATGTTATATTTTCGAGGGCTGACACCCCTAACCCCTGCACTGTTCAAAGGTCAACTATAATTTACAACATATATACTGTATATATGATCTTCCTTAAAAAAAAAAAAGATAAAACTAAGCTCTCAAGAGGTTTGGTGAAGCATCCTTTATACTTTTACATATATATTTACCCACAAACAATACAATGTATTGTTTTAAAAAATTACCATAGTTATTATCCTATAACTTGTCTTTTCATTCAGTATAATGCTTTTGAGATCCACCTTTTTAACTTTTCCACAGCATTTAGAATCACAATTAAACTGCTTCTAGTTTTCAATACAACAATGCTGCAACATCCTTATTCTTATGTCCCTGTCTAAGCATCTCTTGGGTGGCAGCTTTCAAATATTTTTGACTGACCCACAGCAAGAAATGTCTTACATTTCTAATTAAAGATCCTACAGAGGCATGCATATTTATATGCGTGTGTATATGTAAAGTAAGAAACAGCAGTCACATATAAGTACCTTATCATTGTACTTTCTGTACACAAGGTATTTTCTGTTTAATTTAATTTTTAAGATTCTAGCTACAACCCTTTAAGTGATTTTCAGTTCAGTTCAGTTCAGTTCAGTCGCTCAGTCGTGTCTGACTCTCCGCGACCCCATGAATCACAGCACGCCAGGCCTCCCTGTCCATCACCAACTCCCGGAGTACACTCAAACTCATGTCCACAGAGTCGGTGATGCCATCCAGCCATCTCATTCTCCGTCGTCCCCTTCTCCTCCCGCCCCCAACCTTTCCCAGCATCAGAGTCTTTTCCAGTGAGTCAACTCGTCGCATGAGGTGGCCAAAGTATTGCAGTTTCAGCTTTAGCATCAGTCCCTCCAATGAACATCCAGGATTGATCTCCTTTAGAATGGACTGGTTGGATCTCCTTGCAGTATAAGGGACTCTCAAGAGTCTTCTCCAACACCACAGTTCAAAAGCATCGATTCTTCGGCGATCAGCCTTCTTCACAGTCCAACTCTCACATCCATACATGACCACGGGAAAAACCATTGCCTTGACTAGACGGACCTTGGTTGGCAAAGTAATGTCTCTGCTTTTTAATATACTATCAAGGTTGGTCATAACTTTCCTTCCAAGGAGCAAGCGTCTTTTAATTTCATGGCTGCAATCAGCATCTGCAGTGATTTTGGAGCCCAAAAAACCAAAGTCTGACACTGTTTCCACTGTTTTTCCATCTATTTCCCATGAAGTGATGGGACCAGATGCCATGATCTTTGTTTTCTGAATGTTGAGCTTCAAACCAACCTTTTCACTCTCCTCTTTCACTTTCACATCTTACTAAACTTAAAGCTTGGAAAACAATGCTCTAAGTATAAAAATACTATTGCTGAAAAGTAGGAATGCATATCTTCAACTGCTGTGTAACTGTTTGAACACCCTCTTAACACCCCCACCCCACACCGTATAACTGTCTGGTTTGTTACAGAATACTAGTTTTATTTTCCTTCAGCATTTTAAGCTAACATGCCTTTTTGTCTTCTATTACTTTTGATGAAAACTGCCTTGTCAATATATTTTTTCTCTTTTCCATCTGCTAGCATATTTATTCTTTGCCCTAGATACTTGCAAAGTTGCATCATGATATATTTAGATGTACAGTTATCTTATTTTCCCTTCCTAGTACACAGTAGGCTTTTTCACTCTGAGGACTCCTGTCTTTCTTCAGTTCTGGAAAATTCTCAATTATCTCTTTGAATGATGCTCTCTTCTCACAGGTATGTTGGAATTTCTCAGGGACCTTTCCTATTTTTCAACCTGTAATTTTTTTTTCCTCATATCTTTATCTCTTTGCATTCTGGGAGAACGCTTTAGTTTTGCTTTGCTATTCACTGATTGTTTCTCCAGCTATACCAATGCTACCATTTAGTCCATCTACTTAGTTTTTTATTTCCATAACCATATGCTTTATTTCCCATATTTCCAAATGGCTCTTCTACTTATATAGTACAGTTAAAAATAATCTTCTCATTTCATGGATATTAATGTTTTCTCTCTTTGGACATTTTAAACGTACCTATTTTAAAGTCTCCTTCAGTCATATTCCACATTTATCTCTGATTCTTCAGGTGTGACCTTCCATTTGTTGGAACGTATGCTGCTTTCATGGTCCTAAATGCCTCTGTGTGCTCTGTGTGAGGTTATACTTATGTAGAGGTTACTCCTGGGTGCTCCTCTACACTGTCTGCCCTGGCTCAGACATACAGGTTTCACAGCTCTAAGCCTGGTCGTTATCAATACAACTATACAACTGCGGGCCCTGTGAGTTATTAGCCAACCTCCTAGCCTTGGGTAGGTCCCTGTTTCTGCCCCCTTTCCCTGAGAGCTCAGTGCCCGCTCTCCACCATGCATGGGACACGTTGAATTCCCATTCCCGTCAGGATTAGACTCCCTGGCTACAGTGCTCGTGTCCAATTCCACATTCCCGTGAGCCTCAGCTGTTGCTTATTTTGTAACTTCTCTTCTAATTTGTGACCAAAAAACGAACATATGTATGCTGGTGGTGCACGTTACATTAGTTTCTATGGTCTAAGGCAAAAATCACACACCATCAAAATTATTCTTGAAAAAAGCCTTGTTAAACTAACTATAAAGTACAGTAAAAACTGTCCAACCCAACAGTTAGTTTTTTCTTTTAGCACTGAAGGAGACTGGACTTGGCCAGATGTAAACAGGTTAGAGGCAATGCTTCAAAACAACAACTTAAATTTAAACAGAATAAAACTTGGCACAGTGAGAGGTTTCCTCTATGACAAAACCTAAAGGAACTGGGCCAAACTAGATGTATCTCATCTCACATTCCTAACTGACAGGATGGTTAAAAACTGCTATCTATACAATTTAAATTAATTCTCTTTATCTCTCTCATGCATTTTCTTTTCCCCAGTATAGGCAAATAAATTTGCATTAAGTTAAATGTACATATTATGCAACTCTGCTCTACCGATGCAAACCTACAAATACCAGTAAATTATAGACCTTTAAAACAAAATGGTTTTCAGTCTTAATATATTGGAACAAGTCTTCATTTTTTTATGGAATGTCAATTTTAGGATCAGGACAGGCACCATTAACTGTCTAAAAAAGGGGCAAGGAAAAGATATGTGAAAGTAAAACATGACATATAACAGTTAAGAGCATAGGAGAAGGAAATGGCAACCCACTCCAGTATTCTTGCCTAGAGAATCCTGTGCTGGTGGGCTGTTGTCCATAGGGTCGCATAGAGTCGAACACGACTGAAGCGACTTAGCATGCATGCGTGCACTGGAGAAGGAAATGGCACCCCACTCCAGTGTTCTTGCCTGGAGAATCCCAGGGACGGAGGAGCCTGGTGGGCTGCTGTCTATCGGGTCGCACAGAGTCAGACACGACTGAAGTGACTTAGCAGCAGCAGTAGCATAGGTTCAAATCCTGGTGCTTAAATTTGTTGATCTTACATTTGGTTTCTCAACTTCCTCATTTGTAACATGGAAATAATATTAACTACTCCATAAGACTTTGTGAGAACGAAACAAGAAGATAGATGGAAAGCACTTGTCACTTGGCACAGTTACATGGCATTAGCTCTAATTGTTGCTATCAAGAGTTTCAGTAACAGATTAAGGGAAAAACTTATCTTTGCAAGAAATAATTCCCAAGTTAATAAAATAACTGGTGAAGAGTTTCCTTCCTATTGCTAAAGAGAGAGTGCATCTTTCTATTTTCAATTCTTGATGAACTGGTTTTAGATAAGACAGACAGACAAACTGATACACAGCAGGATTTCTTGTTAAGTATCCCTACATTCAGAAGATTTTTTTGAAATGCCATGTTCTTCTACTCACATGTCTACGCAGCCCTCAGGACAGTCACATGAATCAGTAAACATGTTGGAAAAGCTGTTTAGATAATATGCTCGTGGCCACATAGTCTTTCTGTACTTAAACTGTGGAAGTTTTCTATTGTCAATTTCATTACAGAAAGAAATGGGCACCGATTCCACTCCATTGCTAATATCCACATCAGAAACAATTTCTTCTTCCTTTGGGTAATTCCGAGTCAACTGAACATAGGTATTGAAAGAAAAGTTATCTGTAAATAGAAAGTTACACTCTGTCTCAAGCAGGTAACGAAAAACTTCCTCCATGTTTCGTAGACTCCTTCCACAAGGGGTTTTATAACTCACGTGGAGTGCTGAAGAATGAGAGTTTGTCTTCGCGTGTCGTCTTTGGAAATGGCATTTGATTGGTAGCTGCAGAGGGTTTTCCCCCTTGAAGGTAAGTGGCATTTTCATCAGACAGGCGCCAGAGCACTCATGCTTTAGGTAAGATAAATTTAAAGAAGATTCTTTTTCTCTAAAGTCTGCAACTTTATTTTCCATAGGGGGAATTTCCCGGTTTTCTGTAGATCTGTTTAAAATTAATTATTTATTAGAACCTCAAATTTATAGCACTAGCACAATTCCCCATATTAAAAAAAAAGCCACTAAGATGATATTTAATTCCCATATTAGTTTCTTCTCAGACAACATGAAAATAAGCCAGACTCTGAAATAAAACATCTATGTTCTGCAGTTATACAAAGTTATGTGTTTTTTTTTAATCTTCTTCTGAGCACCAAATATGTGGTGTTTTTTTCCAGCACCACTTCTTCAATGAGTGTCCAACAATTCAGTTCAATTCTGGCATTATCTACCTGGAGTCAGCATCAGAGTCCACAAATTAAAGGATTCAGTCCCACAAAACTGCCCCCAATCCAGATGCAAAATGCATTTTCCAGGTCACCCACACTTCTGAACAATCCATGAGTTCCCACAACCTCCTCCTCTTTGTTAACGGGCTGGAAAGACTCACAGAATTCCCGGAAAGCGCTTTAACTACTATTACCAGTTTATAAAAAAGATGCACTCAGGAACAGCCTAATGGGAGAGAGGCAGGGGGCAAGGCAGGTAAGAAGGGGCATGGAGTTTCCGTATGCCCTCTCCAAATGCACCCCCTCCCAGCACCTCAAAGTGTCTGCCAACCAGGAATCTCCAGGAGCCCTGCTGTTTTTTATAGTGGTTTAACTGCTTAAGCATGAAAGATTAAATCCCTTGCGACTGGTGATGATCTCCACCTGCAGCCTTTCTCCCCTCCCTGGAGGCTGGGAGGTAGGGCTGCGAGTACATAAAGGATTTCTTGAATGCCTGCTATGTGCCAGGTGCTATGAAAACAAAGATGAGAGCCCTGTAATCTCAAGGAACTTACATTTGAGGCGGAGAATTAAGTATTTATAATAAAGTATAAATGACATTATGAATAATGCCATGTTAAATAATGTTATGGAAAGATATCTAACCTTCTATTTTTCTGATTTTAAGGGTTCTAATTTTAAAATTGGAGAAGGAAATGGTAACCCACTCCAGTATTCTTGCCTGGAGAATCCCATGGATGGAGAAGCCTGGTAGGCTAGAGTCCACGGGGTCGCAAAGAGTCGGACACGACTGAACAGAACAGAACAGAATTTTAAAATTAATTTTTTAGGTTTGAGAGTTCAATTTCATCTAGAGTTTATACTGATGTAACATGAATATCTAACTTAAATTATCCAAATGATATCCAATTGTTCTAGAGTCTTTTACTGAATACTGTAAAGAGTCCTTTCACCTGACTTTGACTTACTAGCTTAATATCTCAAGTTTTTATAAATACATAAAAATGGTCTCTTATTTTCTAGACTCATTCTGCCTTTCGATTGAATTCTTTTGTTTTTCTTTTGGCCATGCTGTATGGCATGTAGATCTCAGTTCCCCGACTAGGGAAAGAACCCATGTCCCCTGCACTGGGAACATGGAGTCTTAATCACTGGACAATCAGGGAATTCCCTAAATACTGAATTTTTTAATGAAAAACATGTATTTTCATTTTCTAGTTGCTGGAATCATCCTGAAGACTAGTTTAGATATTGTGATTTCCTTCACTGGAGCTATGAGCAGCAGCACAGTGGCCCTAACTCTATCATCTTAGCTTGAAACTCTTTAACATTTCCTAAAAAAAAAAACATTATAACATATGGATAATCCAGAAAATATTTCTATAGTGTTCATTAAAATCATTGGTTTTCTGGTAATGGTTTCTTTTTTAAGAACACTATTCATCATTCTCTTCTTTTTCTCATCCATTTGCCCTTTTCTTCTACATTTTGGGTAATCTTATAGATTCCAGACTATACCTTTGAGTTCTTTAATAGGCATCTTTCACAATGAATACTTCCTTAAAAGAAAGTTTGGGGTAAAACTGATCACTGTACTACTATTTAGATTAGGTAATATTTGAAACAATCTATCCATTCTTAAAGGGGTGGATAAATAAAATGTATTTTCACATTATGGAAATCCAAACAACAGTTAAAGGGAATGAAATAGATCTGTAACACAGCAAGCAACATGATTAGATCTCAAAACTAATGCTGAGTAAAGTAAAAAGGTACATATATGACTATTTATGTAAAATTTAAAAACTAGAAGTAATAAAACTAAATATTACTTATGCCTATGTAAATATTAAAAAAAAAGAAAGAACTAGAAAAATAACTGATGACAGTGACTGCTCTTAGAAAGGCAGAGAGGAGAACAGAACTTTGTCAGGGTGAGAAGTTAGGTATGGCTCAAAGAGACTACAGTGTTTTGTTTTCTTTTAAAAAAAGACACCGGAAGCAAACACAATGAAATGTTAATAGCTGTTAGTTCTGGCTGGTGTTAGTATAGTTTTTGCTATATTTTTTTATATGTTTTCAATGTTAAAAATTCTGAAAAAGATAGTAAAAAACATTGAATGAGAATGCAGCTAAAAGATCAATGCAAATCTATCATATCCATGGACTACAATGTACCTAATACATTAAAAACGAGGAAAGAAACAAAAAAATAGAGGTTAGGTTATGTTTTCCCTTAAATAACTTCAATCTATTTTAGTAGTTTTGAATAATACTGGGGGTACATTCCATAGTAAAAATATATAGTCTATAATGCTTTTTTTGCTTTGTTCTTCCATTTTTGCTTTGTTTTTCCATCTTCTGTCTTCTTAGCCTAGTCCACTTTAATAAGTTATTTGTTTATTTACTTTGGTATTCAGTATTTCCTTCTTTTTTAAATACTGTGCCTGGAATTACTCCTTCCTTATTATTAAGTGCCAAGTTCCTTTCTACCACTTTTTCTTATAAAGCATTATAGTATATTCTGAGCTATGAGCACTACTATTTGTCTACCTGGGATATATATACCTTTGGCTTCATTCAGTACTTACTGAAATAAAGTTCTCTTAAGCTCTCATAGCTTTGTTCTTTGTTTTGTTCTAGACTAATTTACTCTTGAGTGATTTACATAGCTACAGTTTGGCTCAGAGGGTAAAGTGTCTGTCTGCAATGCAAGAGAACCGGGTTCGATTCCTGGATCGGGACGATCCCCTGGAGAAGGAAATGGCAACCCACTCCAGTACTCTTGCCTGGAAAATTCCATGGATGGAGGAGCCTGGTGGGCTACAGTCCAAAGGGTCACAAAGAGTCGGACATGACTGAGCGATTCCACTAGTGTTGTATAACCAGTAAATTGAATGTTTCATTTTCCTTTTCAACTTGATTTTGAACTTTAAAACAAATAAATTATGTTTGAAGCTGGGTTCTGTGGCATTATTTTCTACAAAATGTCATTAATTTATTTTCCCTATTTTTGGGGAAGGGGAATATGAAATATTGATGATTCAAGAAGTTCTTTGTTATGAAGGGATTAACAGCGTATATTCAAGAGAAAAAATTGTATCTAGGGTATCCTTAGTTCTAAAGTTTATTAAATGATTTTATTACTTATAGATTTAACAAATAACCTAAGTAGAGAATTATGAACCTACACAAAATACACAACTTTTAAAACTTTTTGGGAAGGGTAGGGGAAATGGATAGTTAGAGAGTTTGGGATGGACAGGTATAAACTGCTATATTGAAAATGGAGAACCAACAAGGACCTATTGTAAAGCACAGGAAACTCTGCTCAATGTTATATGGAAGCCTGGATGGGACAGAGTTTGGGGGAGAATAGATACATGTATATGTATGGCTGAGTACCTTTGCCATCAACCTGAAACTATCACATCATTGTTAATCAGCTATACTCCAATACAAAATAAGACTTTTTTTAAAAAACTTTTCATGGGAAAGAACCCTTTTTTTATATATTTTATCTACTCTTATGTCAAACGATTAGCAACAGTAAATCGCTTTCTGGGAGCAAAAGCACTAACAACATAAATAAATTTAACTTCTGTACATACAGAGAGGTGCAGTCTTTTGGAAAGAAGTCTTCATATGATGTCGAGGGCAATGAACTTGATTTGTTTTCTTCTGCGTTCTGGGTCACAGATGTATGACCTACATGAAAAAATTACAAACAAGTTAAAAATGAGTCACTGTAAAATATCTAAATAATAACTTTATTGACTAGAGATATAAGGAGTCCTTAAATCTGAAACCATTAAGGTTTCAAAATTGAGGCAAAAATTAGGTATCAACTTTTTCAAAAATATTAAGAAAATAAGATAGGATAAAATAAGACGTAGAAGAAATTTCTACTGCAGAAATTCTAATTTGGCCCAAACTTTATCTGAATTTTAATCGTCCTTTAAAGCAAACATCAAGTATCCCTATTTCTGTTTGTGTTTTACAGAAAAAATAGTGTAACTCTCAGAGACTCTATTAAGGTTGCAAAATGGGAAGCCTTTACGTTTCTCTTGCTTTCTCATTATTCTATTACTTTCTATTTTTGCAGAGGAGGGAAAAGTATTTGGGTTGCTCTTTTTGTCTTTTCATTTGTTCACTCATAGTCCTCTTAGTTTCCCCTATATCTTTCTGCACTTAATTTTATCTTGAGCCAGGATGTCCCTGGTTCATTCTTGTCTCTGTGTTTTCCAATTTCACCTATTCTTACTCTCTAACATGACTTCACTATACAAATAAGCTATGCAGTTAATGAAAAAAAAATTATGATTTCCTGCTCTTAATTTTGAAAAAAAAAAGTGACTATGCAGAACAGTCTATGTTTGTTTTTAAAAAAATTGTTTTTAATCATGCTTTTTCCTATGCAGTGGTGGACCTTAATAAAAAAGTGATCCTCTTCCTGCCTTATTATTAACTTGCAATGGTCCTTTAGTATAGACCAGTCTGTTTAGAAGCAAAAAAAGTTTAAGAAAATACAAGAATAATTTAAGTTATAATCCAGGGTCATGTGTGTAGATGCATGCGTCGCTTCAGTCATGTACAGCTTCTTGTGACCTTAGGCCACCAGGCTCCTCTGTCCATGGGATTCTCCAGGCAAGAATACTGGAGATGAATACAAGAATACTTGGCATGCTCTGCTCCAGGGGATCTTCCTTACCCAGGTATCGAACCTGCATCTCATGTTTCCTGCATTGGGAAGCAGGTTCTTTACCACTAGTGCCACATTAAAAGCCCTAATCCAAGGTCATCCTTGGCTAACTGGAAAGCAAATATCCCTCTTTAGTTATTGAGGTAAAGAAAGAAGATTTAAAATCTGATAGATGAAGAGAGCTACAATAACTGATTAATAAATAAGTTTTGATCAGTGGTTAAGACTCTGCACTCCCAATGTAGTAAGGGGCAAAAGTTCAATCCCTGGCTGGGGAAGTAATAACCCAATGCCACATGGCACAGCCTTTAAAAAAAAAAGTAAGCTTTTCAAATTAAGAATTTCTGATTTTTTCCAGCAAATTTCTTTGAATGAGCCATATAACGCCATACTAACAAATACAAACATAACAAAGGTATATAAGCATAGTCAGAAACAAGATTTACTAAAAAACATGGAGATTTTATATTAACCATTAGATAAGAAGAGAAAGGAGAAATAATGATTTCTTTCAAGAAAACAGTATCCAGTTCTTTGTATTAAGATACAGCAAATATTTACAGAATTATACACAAGCAAAGAAAAATCAAACGTAAATTAGCGGTTTGGGGAATTCAGGCTGGATCTGGGATGGCTTGTTTTGACCTCAGCACCAAGTCCTTTTGTTTCTCCCAGTCTCAGTATTCCTTTTAAAATAAATACTAATATGAAACTTAAAGTTTAATAAAGTTACTATGAAGTGTTTAATCCCTACATTTGCTAGCCATGTCACTACATAATTCCCTGATTACTTTAAAAACATCTGCTAGCTCTACCACTAGCAAACATATACTTCTGTTTTGATAAATTTATTACACTGCAGATGAACTATATAAAAATATGAAACTAGAATACTCTGCATTTCTACTAATAAAATCATTACTTTAAAAGAACCAAGACAAAAACCCAACTTACTTTCTTTTACTGGGAAAGATTATTTAGAAAAAAAAAAGCTGTTTAGAATTATTTCTTCTTACCACCTCTAGCAGTTATAGGTTTCTCTCTTAGAAAACTAATCTAACCCCTTGAGGGTATGTTGATTCTAAGTGCTACTGTAGGCTACTGGGAGAGAGACTGTTTTCTTGAAAGAATGTACTCTCTTCTAAAACTTTACATTAGCGACTGAAACTGAAAACATTTCTGAATAACAAAACCTTTCTTTAAATAAACTGATGATGTTAAGCCATATTTTCAGAGATTTAAAACTCTAAGGCTCCAAATTATGACAGTTAAAATGATTATAATCTGTTAAAAATATTTAGCAGTATTAATTAAAATTTAGAAAATGTACTTCCTCAAACACTTCAGCAAATCGGTGATAGTCTAAGATTTATAGGATAGTGATTCTGATAACTTTTTAATTAAAAAAAGTTTTTTAATTGAAGGATAACTGATCGACAGTGTTGTTTGTTATACAGCAGTGTGATTCAGTTATATATATATATATATACACATATATATGTTGTTCTTCACATTCTTTTCCATTATGGACTATTATAGCATATTGAATATAGTTCCCTGTACTATACAGTAGGACCCTGTTTACCTAAAATAACTTCCCAATTTTTCATTTTCTAATCGTAGTACATTATCTTTGTTCAATTCCTTTAAAGTCGATACACTGATGTTCTAATAATAATCTAGAAATGAAAAAAGTTTCCATCAATTTATCTATACCAAAATACATCTTTCTAGCATTGTTCTTTACACAAAGCAGGTTTACAGTGGTTTGGAGTCTTGGAATTCTGTTTGTGCTTCTTATAGGAGAAGCTTTTTTGAAGAAGAGATACATTTGTTCTTCCTGAGAGGTTTAATAGGGTGTGCATTTCCTATCTCTGGATGGGCAGGACTTTTCATTGACTAGGAACACTGATTTCCATAACTTACCTATATGGATCTTGCAGTTTTATTTTAAAGTGTCTTTGGTTAAGGCAACATAATTAAGGCTGGCTTGCTTCAAAGCAAGAAAACAGCAGAGAATATTCTAGGTTAGGATTAGAAATGTACATACCCTTTATCAATGTTGAATTGTGGTTTATAGTTGCATCTTTTACTAGAATCATTGCTTGGATGTATTCTGTTAAGGTAGGGAAAAAAGTAAAAACAATCAGCAGCAGCATCACCTTTATTCAAGATGTTAGCTACTGTGCTATGCAATTCACTGATACATACTTGATATTATTCAATCTTCACAACTACTCTGAGAGGTTTTTATGAGTATTTACTTTAAAGACAAAGAAATGGAAGCTTAGAGGTTAAGCTGTTTACCTCAGGTCAATTAGATAGGAAGAGGCAGAACTGAATTCAAACCTAGATATATCAGATTCATGAAGGAATGAGAATATTAAAATGAAACACAGTATTAATTCTGTAGACAAACACACAACAGATTAATGTCACAGAATATCCAAAAAGAATTAAGACTATCCTGGGGAAAACAATAGGAGGGGGGAAATTTTGCTTGAAAATCATATATTCTGATGGAATGAAGGACATTTCCATATAAAAGTCTATATTCTACAGCTACCTGGGCTGAAGACAAAGAAACAGAAAAAATAAAAACCTGGATGACTGAACTGACTGCCTATGTAAAACACAAGGTTTGCCTTCTGAAGACTACTAAGGCAAATTCTGTTTAAAGCAGGCAAAACATATCCATAGAAGTCTATGCTGTCTCTGAAAGATTGGGTGATGGATAATCTGGTGTATTTTTCTGTATGTACCAAATGCTCTACAAGGAGCACATGCTAGTTTTGCAATACAACCGCTCCACCCCCGCATAAAGTAAAATGAGGGAGAGAAAAGAAGCCCGAGATAAAGAGAGATTTATTCATAATTTATTATTCAAAATAATCATCTTCATCCACTTTTACAAATGTTCATAGTTTGATAAAAATGAGTTTTTATAGAAACAGAGCATATACACACAAAAAGCAAACAGAACTGATGTCAGGTTCTTGGAAAACAAAAAAAAATATTTTGACTTTTAAAACAAACAGCAATACTGGAAATAGAACTGTACTGTCAGTGGGTAATATTCAGCATTAAATGTGTTGAAAGTTTTTATTGCTTCATACCTTTATTTGTGGCAGACCCATCTTTGATCTTTTGTTTCAGTGACTGCAGCACATTTTGCACTTGTTCAAATATGAAATCCACTTTCCCATCATCTTCCAGCTCCATCCAGAAAGTTTTTGCATCACCTAAAGAAAAAATAAGTGAATAGCCTAAGAGTTCAACAGACACAGACTGTAACTTTCCTAAGGCACATGCTATTAAAAATCTACTTGGTTTCTAAATAAAAATTAAGATTTAATTGGGTTATTACTTTCCTTCAGGAAAAAGATTTTCGTCACTGTTTCTTCTTTTCTCTTTTGGCCACATGACCTTAGTTCTCTGACCAGGGACTGAACCAGGGTCCTTGACAGTGGAAGTGTGGAGGCCTAACCACTGGAGTCCTTGGTCACTATCTCTTTAGAAAGAATGAAAAACAAACAAGATGAACTAGGCATCTCCCTTATTTCTGCCAATTAAAAAAAAAAAAGTGTTGAAAACTTTAGTGAAACTATTTCTTGACTGGAAAACAGAAGGAATGACTTCATTCTGGGGTTGAAGCGGGCGTACTTATAGACAACTATACATTTAAAAATTTTCAAGGACATACCTCCAGTGAGTATGCAAGTGGATGGTTTCAGAATAAAATATCTCAACAACTGTTGAAATAATGAAATGTCTAACACTAATGCTTTTAAAAATATCTTTGCTATCAACTTTTTAATAGTTATGTTGACTGAAGAAAAACAAACAATTTAAAAGCTGCGAATTATGTTTTACTTGGGGACCTACTGAGGACTACAGTCTGGGAGAGAGCCTCTGAGATAGCTCTGAGAAATGGCTCCCAAGAGGTAGGGAGGAATCAGGATAAACAGTTTTTGCTGAGAGGAAAAAATAAAACATGTAATTAAAGATTGAATGATTACTGCTAATCACAAAGAACAGATGTCTCCATTTAATGATGCTAGTGCTTTTTTACATTTAGGGAGATACAAGAGTCTGGGCTCATTGAAATTATTCTTCAGATATACATCTTACTATCTACAGTCAGTATCTAGTTTTTCTACCTTCTGAACTCTCCTCAGGGAGTGCCACTGGGGGCGGATGTAAATGTTGGCTTGATGGCAGGCAGAACTCACTATTTTCTGAAGTGGCAGGCAACATTTTTTGTTCACAGTGACATGAGGCAAAATATTGTTTAAAGCTTTTATAAAGTTATATAGATAAATCAACATTTCAGATGCTCAGCAAACACTGTAATCAAAAATTTCCATCCTTTCACAGTTGAAAACAGAAATATGAGAAATGTGATGAAAATAAACTGACAAAAGGCAAATCTCACACCATGTTTAAAAAGTAACAAAAACACCTAAAATGTTAAACACAAATTATTTCTAAAATAGATAACATTAATGTATAAAATGCTTAAAATGAATAGGGCCTTAAGCAAAGGAGGAACTGCCCTATAGACAGGTCACTTGAGAAGACACTGGAAGGATTAATGAGCAGACAGCACAGTAAGTTCACCAAAAAATACATTTTCCTTCATAAAAGTTAAACCCAGAACCTCCAAGTTAGTAATGATGGGGAATTCTTCAAAAGAGGCTTAGACTTCAAAGTCCCAACTCTCCCTGGCAGTCATCTTACCCAAAGGGGACCTCTGGCTAATGAGGCCGCTGCTCTCCAGCAGCCTCAGGAGGAGCACTGCTTCCCTGTTGACTCTCTGGCCTATTGTGTACTACACAAGACTAAGCCTACTTTTAATTCCCCAAAGCACAGTTCAGACAAAGGTTTCAACACTTGAAAAAAAAAACACAATGTGAAAAGGCAAAAGGGATGAGAAATGATGTTTTAGAGAAAGGTAGTGGCTGTGACATGGAGGGCCTTGTGCATGCTAAGGAACCTTATTTTTATATGGAAGGCAATGGGCAGTCACTTAAGAGGTTTTAAGCATCTTACTGTTATGTCATTAATTTGTCTTTAAAAAATATCACTCATGGGGCAGTGGGAAAAGGGAATCAAGACTGATTTCTCTGTTTCTGATTTGGTCAACCATATGTATAATACTTGTATTATTTGCAATAGTGAATAAAGGTAGAGCAACAAGTGAGAAATTCAAGCAGCGTAGGTAAAGTGGATACATAGGTTCCAGAGTAAGATCTGGTCCAGATATACAAATTAATTTTGGAGTCAATAATACAAAAATTCTTGATTGAAGCCACAGAGGATATGTGATTAGAGAATGCTTAGAACGAGAAGGGTTTTCTGTAAAACATCAACATGTTAAGTGGTGACAATAAGAAAAAGGAACCACGGAGACTGAGAAGGAATATAGCGGCAGATACTTGAGCTGAAACTCAAATCAGTAAACTAACACTGCTGCTACTTGCCTCTAGAAATGAAGAGTATCATCATACAACTCCACTGTCTATCCAAGCTTGCTGCATTATTCAGCTAGATATTAAGATTTACTGAAAGAACATAATAATGAAGCAAGAGGTACGGCACCTTTGCAAAGAAGGAAGACAAGTAAACTATAGTTATGCTATATGTCTTCCAATCTCACATGAGAGAGAAAGTCTTTGTAAAGAGGTAACGCTCATGAATCACATTGACCTGAGCTCATTTAGTAGATGAATATTTATGGACTACTTACTAAATACACTGATAATGACCTAGGTACATGTATATTTATGTATTTATATTTCTCCATCCATTCCTTGAAGAGCTTCAGGGCAGTGGTCCAGAGAATCTCTAAGACACCTTTGAGCCTGTTACCAGCAAAGTATTGTCTATGAATTCTTGGATGTTGGGGCTTCCCTGATGGCTCAGATGGTAAAGAATCCACCTGCCATGCGGGACACCTGGGTTTGATCCCTGGGTGGGGAAGATCCCCTGGAGAAGGGAATGGCAACCCACTCCAGTATTCTTGCCTAGAGAATACCCACGAATAGAGGAGCCTGGCGGGCTATAGTCCATGGGTCAAAAGAGTCAGACACGACTGAATAACTAAGAACAGCATAGCACAAATCCTTTCAGACAATACACTAGGTCAAACTATTTTAACAGTAATACAAGACATTATTTGCCTTTTTCTTCCCTATACTGACATTAGCGGATGATTCAAAAGCTCCGGTGAATAAAAGTGCTGGAGCCTTAGTGTGAATCAAGGCAGTTGCACCAAACTACCAGTTAGTCATTGTATTGTTTACCACCAATTTCACTTAGGGTCTTTGATAAAGCAACATAAATAATTACCACAGTACAATGGCTCTTTCAAGGAAAACCACTAGTGAGACCGTTTTGAGTTGCAAGATAAACTAGCTTTCTTATTCTCCCATCAGTTCAGTCGTTCAGTCATGTCCGACTCTTTGCGACCCCATGAATTGCAGTATGCCAGGCCTCCCTGTCCATCACCAACTCCCAGAGTCTACCCAAACCTATGTCCATCGAGTCGGTGATGCCATCCAACCATCTCATCCTCTATCGTCCCCTTCTCCTCCTGCCCTCAATCTTTCCCAGCATCAGGGTCTTTTCCAATGAGTCAGCTCTTCGCATCAGGTGGCCAAAGTATTGGCGTTTCAGCTTCAACATCAGTCTTTCCAATGAACACCCAGGACTGATCTCCTTTAGAATGGACTGGCTGGATCTCCTTGCAGTCCAAGGGACTTTCAAGAGTCTTCTCCAGCAACACAGTTCAAAAGCATCAATTCTTCGGTGCTCAGCTTTCTTTATAGTCCAACTCTCACATCCATACATGACCACGGAAAAAATCATAGCCTTGACTAGATGGACCTTTGTTGGCAAAGTAATGTCTCTGCTTTTTAATATGCTGTCTAGGTTGGTCATAACTTTCCTTCCAAGGAGTAAGCGTCTTTTAATTTCATGGCTGCAATCACCATCTGCAGTGATTCTGGAGACCAGAAAAATAAAGTCAGCCACTGTTTCCCCATCTATTTGCCATGAAGTGATGGGACCGGATGCCATGATCTTAGTTTTCTGAATGTTGAGCTTTAAGCCAACTTCTTCACTCTCCTCTTTCACTTTCATCAATAGGTTCTTTAGTCCTTCTTCACTTTCTGCCATAAGGGTAGTGTCATCTGCATATCTGAGGTTATTGATATTTCTCCTGGCAATTTTGATTTCAGCTTGTGCTTCCTCCAGCCCAGCGTTTCTCATGACCATGGAAAACCATTTTTACTTAAAAGAAACACTAATAAAAATTATGGTTATCTGACTGGGTGTTTCGTACACATTTTCTCAAACTTGAAGGACAAAACTAACGGCAGTCACTGCTAATGATAAAATTCAAGCTACCAAATTAAAATTGAAAATTTAGAAAACCTGAATCTGCCATGGTAAGTTTGAAAGGTTCTCACTAATTCATCGATTTTTGATGATTGACAGATATTAACAAATATAATTTTAAACTATTGTGATTAAATGTGTCAACATTTGGAAAAATCTGCATAATTCATTGCACCAATGTTTTCCAAGTGGCCAAAGCATGATGTTATAAAATCATACATGTGTAAGAGACCTATTCAAAGTGCAAGACAAATCAATGGATTTTAATGTAACAGTGTAAAGAAAGCTCACTGATATGAATTCAGATTCCACACTATAACTAACCTTGAAGGAATGACTACTTGTTGAGTTTTGTAGTTGTATCAAAGAAAAATCTCCACGATTATCTGAGAGGCTATTAAAATATTCTTCCTCTTTCCAACTTCTTGTCTGTGTGAAGCTTCATTTCCTTTATACATTTACACCGAAGCCCCATATCACAACAGACTGAAGGCAGAAGCAGATATGAGAATCTCTTCTATTAAGCCAACTATCAAAGAGATTTGTAAAAATAAAAAACAGTGGTTTTCTCACTAATTTTTTTGTTTCAGAAAATAGTTCTCTCTCACATAATTTATATTAATATGTTGGGTTTATTATTTTAAAGATATAAGTCAATTACCATTTTTTAAGCTTCTCAATTTCTTAATATAGCAAATATGAACAGATATAAACCATATAAACAAAAGCTATTGGGGGTTTTAAATACTTTTAAGATAAAGTAGTTCTGAAACCAAAAGAAGGCTTGAAACCACTGGCCTAGATAACTGTCCAGTGAGATAGGTACTACAATCTGTATAACAATTCACCTATTACACATATGTTAAAGGGTGGTGAAACTATTCTGTATGATACTGTAATGGTGTATACATGACATTATGCATTCATCAAAACCCACAGTACTTGAAAGCACAAAGAGGGAAGCTTAATGTACGGCAATATCATTTAAGAGATCAGGGATCCCAGGAAGGCATGTATATACAACTTTGCTGAAGAGCTGGGTGGAAAAGATGCTGATGGAAACAACTTTGGAAATAAGTAGACTCTGTAAAACTACAGGTGAAAGGAACTTGCACAAGCACTGAGGTTTCCCACCTCAGAATGAGTTTATACTTCTGATACTGATATACATATATATTGGAATTAAGCAAATAATTTAAGTGGATAACAGATAATGGGAATTTACAGATAAGCAAGGAGACTAGGTTAGCATACCCATGTGGTAATGGATTAGAGCCAGAAACATCAGTATAAACTCATGTTTAACTTAATATAGTTAGAGATGGTTACATACAGAAATATTTATAGATACGTGTAAATACAATTTATATATACCATGCTCTGTCAGTTGAGAGGGCCTATAATCAAGACACCCCAAGAGCAACAAACACACATACTGCCAAGATCTTGGTTTGTAATACCATTCTCCAATAAAAGGAACCAGGTAGGCTCATTCAAGAAATGGCTCATTCTAGGAGGATGGCAGGAAATACACGAGATAAACTTGCAGCATCTTTTAGTACCAGAAAATAAGAAAGTGCTAAAAACCAAACTAAAAACCAAATCAGATATGCAGATGACACTACCCTTATGGCAGAAAGTGAAGAGGAACTCAAAAGCCTCTTGATGAAAGTGAAAGAGGAGAGTGAAAAGGTTGGTTTGAAGCTCAACATTCAGAAAACAAAGATCATGGCATCTGGTCCCATCACTTCATGGGAAATAGATGGAAAAACAGTGGAAACAGTGTCAGACTTTGTTTTTTTGGGCTCCAAAATCACTGCAGATGCTGATTGCAGCCATGAAATTAAAAGACGCTTGCTCCTTGGAAGGAAAGTTATGACCAACCTTGATAGTATATTAAAAAGCAGAGACATTACTTTGCCGACCAAGGTCCGTCTAGTCAAGGCAATGGTTTTTCCCGTGGTCATGTATGGATGTGAGAGTTGGACTGTGAAGAAGGCTGATCGCCGAAGAATCGATGCTTTTGAACTGTGGTGTTGGAGAAGACTCTTGAGAGTCCCTTATACTGCAAGGAGATCCAACCAGTCCATTCTAAAGGAGATCAATCCTGGATGTTCATTGGAGGGACTGATGCTAAAGCTGAAACTGCAATACTTTGGCCACCTCATGCGACGAGTTGACTCACTGGAAAAGACTCTGATGCTGGGAAAGGTTGGGGGCGGGAGGAGAAGGGGACGACGGAGAATGAGATGGCTGGATGGCATCACCGACTCTGTGGACATGAGTTTGAGTGTACTCCGGGAGTTGGTGATGGACAGGGAGGCCTGGCGTGCTGTGATTCATGGGGTCGCGGAGAGTCGGACACGACTGAGCGACTGAACTGAACTGAACTGAAAAACCAAAAACAAAGAAAACAAAACCAAACCACCTGCACTGATGGGGTATGTCAAAGGGGGAGGAGACTGACTGAAAGAGCTCCAAATGCCCAATCCTGGGATAATTTGAATAACAAAATAAAAAAGTACTGGATTGTAACCCAAAATATAACATATGTATCCTTGAATCTATACTGATATAAATACACGACTGAATACATATATTGGGGATAGGAGACCAATCGCCCTTGCAGAAGAATTTTGAATAATAGTGTGAGTTTCCTCCTCTCAAAGAGGAGTAAGACTTTCCGCTCCTTAAGTATGGGCTGCACATAGTGATATTCTGTCAAATGGTTAAGTAGGGAAAAGGAGAGCAGTAATTTACAGTGGAGAAATCACTGAACACGATGTCAGCCTGGTGATCAAGCTCAATATCAACAGGCGAGAAATCATGTTGATAACATGTACCCTTGACAGCATTTGGTAAAAAATGACACTTTACCTCTATAGTCTTCCTCCCCCAGATAAACAACCCCAGGTCTAATCATGAGAAAAAAAAATATCACTCAATAATTCCGTTACAGGGGCATCTTATAAGACACTTGGATACAAAATCTTACATAAACAAGAAATGTCTGAGAAACTGTTATATCCAAGAGGACCCTAAGGAGACATGACAAGTAAATGTAATGTGGTATCCTGAATATGGGTCCCTATAATGGGACCCTGGAATAGAAAAAGACATCATGTAAGGAAATAAGAATAAACTATGGACTTTAGTTAACAATAATGTGTCGGTAACAACAACATCCGCTGGATCATGGAGAAAGCAAGAGAGTTTCAGAAAAACATCTATTTCTGCTTCATTGACTATGCCAAAGCCTTTGACTGTGTGGATCACAATAAACTGTGGAACATTCTGAAAGAGATGGGAATCCCAGACCACCTGACCTGCCTCTTGAGAAACCTGTATGCAGGTCAGGAAGCAACAGTTAGAACCGGTCATGGAACAACAGACTGGTTCCAAATAGGAAAAGGAGTGCGTCAAGGTTGTATATTGTCACCTTGCTTATTTAACTTATATGCAGAGTACATCATGAGGAACGCTGGGCTGGAAGAAGCACAAGCTGGAATCAAGATTGCTGGGAGAAATATCAATAACCTCAGATATGCAGATGACACTACCCTTATGGCAGAAAGTGAAGAGGAACTCAAAAGCCTCTTGATGAAAGTGAAAGAGGAGAGTGAAAAGGTTGGCTTGAAGCTCAACATTCAGAAAACAAAGATCATGGCATCTGGTCCCATCACTTCATGGGAAATAGATGGAAAAACAGTGGAAACAGTGTCAGACTTTGTTTTTTTGGGCTCCAAAATCACTGCAGATGCTGATTGCAGCCATGAAATTAAAAGACGCTTGCTCCTTGGAAGGAAAGTTATGACCAACCTTGATAGTATATTAAAAAGCAGAGACATTACTTTGCCGACCAAGGTCCGTCTAGTCAAGGCAATGGTTTTTCCCGTGGTCATGTATGGATGTGAGAGTTGGACTGTGAAGAAAGCTGATCGCCGAAGAATCGATGCTTTTGAACTGTGGTGTTGGAGAAGACTCTTGAGAGTCCCTTATACTGCAAGGAGATCCAACCAGTCCATTCTAAAGGAGATCAATCCTGGATGTTCATTGGAGGGACTGATGCTAAAGCTGAAACTGCAATACTTTGGCCACCTCATGCGACGAGTTGACTCACTGGAAAAGACTCTGATGCTGGGAAAGGTTGGGGGCGGGAGGAGAAGGGGACGACGGAGAATGAGATGGCTGGATGGCATCACCGACTCTGTGGACATGAGTTTGAGTGTACTCCGGGAGTTGGTGATGGACAGGGAGGCCTGGCGTGCTGTGATTCATGGGGTCGCGGAGAGTCGGACACGACTGAGCGACTGAACTGAACTGAACTGAACTGAACAATAACTATAACAAATGTATTAGCCAAATGTTAGATTTTAATCATAGGCAGAACTGGGTGCAGGGAACTCTGTACCAGCCTTTCAATTTTTCTCTAAAGTTGAAAGTTTTCTAAATAAATAAAGTATATTTTTAAAAAGTACATTAAAGTACTAACTAAGCATTACAGATACACAATTAATTATAAAGAGTCAAAACTGTTGTTCCATGAGAATAAATCCTTAATTGTAATTCAGGAAAGTCACATGCAATGAAAAAACTTGAAAATTTGACAATTCAACTTCATTAAGTAGTCTATATACTTTTAAACATAAAGTTTAACAATAGTTTTTCAACCTACCATTTTTTTCTCCCATCTTCTGGTGCTGTTTACAAACATAAAATTCTTCGAAATTAACTTTATCAAAGAACTGAATGAATCACTTTGATTGTAGAATATAACTGGAATCCAACTGTGGTCTCTGAAATTTGCAGTACTCAGAGAAAATATATCATTATACTGTTTTAAGCCGAATATTCTTTGACACTTGAATTTTAAACTGTGCTTGAAGAAACTTTCAGAAATGTTTACTAGTCCAACTTAATGATCACTCCATGAATCTTTATCAAGTGAATACATACAGCTGCATCAGATCATCAACAATATCTTTTTAAAAACAAAAATCAACTCCATCTTTTGGTCCATGAATACATGAAACATTCTGTAAGGAAAACAATAAGGAATGGTAAATGGCATATTTGAAAATAATAAAATATATCAGAAAAAAAGGGTTGTTGTAAAAATAGCTCCATCTTTTAAAACAGCATGAACTATCATGCAAAAAGAATACATATTAACTGGAAAAACATGTAAAATATCAATATTACCAATGTTATAGAAAAATTCAAAATTAACTATTTAAAATATGTTAATTAATATAAACTATCTCCATTTCATAAACCTTTAAAAACTTTTAAATGAGGCTAATAATGTTAACTACTTCAAAAGACTGTTGTGAGGCTGACTTAATCCCTTAGACTAACACCCGGCACATTACAAAGGACTCAATAAATGCTAACGGTTATTATTATTCTTTCAGTATATTACTTTAAAAACAAAATTTGAATTTAGTGTATATAAATTTTTATAATCTTTTAAATAAATCTTGCACTTTCTCTCATCTTTAATGTTTTCCTATAATATGACCTTTTAAGTGATTGTACAATATACTTTGGTCAATAATCCATAAGTTAAATTATACTAAAGAATTTTAATAATTAAAATGTAGTAAGTTATTAAGTAAACCTCTATATCAGACATTTAGATTATTCTGTTTTTCCAATACAATAAATAATGAAGAATATACTTTACGCCTATCTCTGATTATTTCCTTAAGATATACACCTAGAAGTGGAACTAAAGGTCAAAAAGAGGTCAGCAATTTTAGTCTCAGGATGTTAGTCAATACGTGATAAATTCTTCTCCTACTGCCATACCAAATTCACAGAAATCTTAATTTTTTAAATTAAAAATATAGAATCATGCGGAAAATAAAAAGGAAAGACTGAGTCTGTGGGACCTCTCTGTGGAAAGGAAACAGATGGGAAGTTGCAAAGACAATGCCAACCACAAACGTATGGCAAAATAAAGAGCAGATCCTCTCAGAGGAGATAAGTATATACAACCAAGAGTCATCAAACATCTGAAAAAAGTTACACCATGGAAGAGACTTAACAAGCCCACCAAACTGATGAATTGAGTTGAATTAAAGAGAATTAACAGAGCATCCTGAAAATAATTTAAAAACAAATATTATTGTATTTAATATCAAAGAGCTAAAGAAATAACATACAATTCTGAAAAATAATTAACTGGATATCTTGGATATAAAAATAGTTGTTAAATAAACTCAATAATTAACAGTCATAGTAACAGATTCAGATGAAGAGCCAGTTAGTAAGCTAGGAGACAAAGTTGAGTAACTCACTCAGAATACAGAGCAAAGAACTGACAAAAAGAGGGCTAAGTAGAAAGAAGACAAGGCAGTAATGATCAAAAAATTCTTATAACTGGAAAACACATAGGCCACTAAGGGTCCACTGAGTAACAAAATAAACTTATTAATACAAACCATGGGTAAACCTCAGAATATCAAGAATAAAGACAAAGTCTTAAAAACTTTCAGAAAATCTAGATGATCTAAAATGAACGTTTACCAAACTGGTAATCAGATTTCTCATCAAAAATGTCGATGCAAAATGTTAAGGGAAAATAAGTCTAAGTCCAGAATACTTTTCAGCCACGTTATGTTTCAACAGTAAGAGGTTAAAAAAAAAAAAGGCTCTTACAGACACTCAAAGAGCCATTCAGAGACTGAAAGAAATGAAGAAGTACCTCATTAATAAAAACTAACCTAGAAGGAAGTACTGAGGTAAAAGAAACAAAAGTGAGCAAATACATAAATAAAACCATTAATGCTAGATAAAAAACAGATTAAAAGCGGGTTTTAATGACAAATGAAATGCTAGAAAGTAAAACCACAGGAAATTAACATTTTTTGGAGGAGGGACGGAAGGGGATTGTTGTAACATTATAGAAAGTAAAGTAAAACATACTAAGTTCTTTGTAGAGAGGATATCAATGCGAACTAAATGTATGAATTGCATTAAAAATATAAAGGTAACACATTGTAAAGCAACTATCCTCCAATAAAAATTAATTTAAAAAATGTAAAAGTACAGTACGAAAAAGAAAACGGAACAAAGAAAACTTGGGGCTAAGCTCATTTAAAAAGAAAAATGGAAAAATACAAGATAAAAAAAATACGAACAGAAACATGGTAAATAAAGAGGACATGAAAAAGGCCAATTATGTTAGTAATCACAAAAAAGGTTTTCTTCAGTAAATTTGCAAAATATTGTAAAGCACAGAGAAGAAAATTTAAATCATTCATAATCTCATCATCCAGAGACTAGCAATTTAACTTTAGATCGTAACAGTATTTAAAAATTTGTTTATAATTTTCCCCCCTTCTCTTTTTCATTTTGGCAGAAAAACACTGTTTCGCTTCGATTTATGGTTCGTTTTCACCAACAGGCTTTTGTGAAACTGTGACCATTTCTTCTGTTCTGTTAACAGTTAACATAGTGATGACAGTAATGAACATTTATTGAGTATAAACCATGTGTCAGGCAGGCTTCTAAACACTTCCTGTGTTCTTATTAACCTGCATAACAATCACGAGGGACAAATTGTAGCATGCCTGGTTTTTCTCACAAAGAAGCTAAACCATGTTACACTGTAAATAGCAATAAGGAACCAAGCAGCCTGGTTTCTGAGCCCGTTTTTGATCCTTCTCATCTACCGCTTCATTCTTAACACACACAGAACTCACTACAGGATTCCACTTGCTTGATGAGCACAATTACGTATCGTTTCTTATTTTATTTCCTACCTACTGGGGATAGCTACTTACTGGGTTGTGGTTAACGAGAGGGGCTCTGAGCAGCTGCTCTCAACTCCGTGATCTTGGGGAAATGATTTTACTTATTCAGGGTTTCTGTAGTCTTACCTGTGAAATGGGTCAATGGGTAAACGTCAAGTTCTGCTTCTGGATTTTGGACTGCAGTTCATTTTCCGCAGCCCCTTTTATACCTTCAGGTTCCCAGCTGCTTTGGGAATCCCCTCTCAAGAACGTGTGCAACCAGATGACAAGAGACTGAAATGCGGGGGGTGAGCACTCAGGGCGCCCGCGGTCCCACTCTTCAACCCGGGACTGTACGCGGGTGAAAGGGAGAAGGTAGGTCGCAAGGGCTGGGATCCAGGCGGCAGAGAGTTCGCCGCGTTCCCTGGTGCTGGACCGAAAGAGCCTTCGGGAGGGCCACCCACAGCAGTTACACTAGCTCAGCTAACGCTTTCCACGCAGCCCGCGACAGCCGAGAGCTGCGCTCCGCCCGCCCCGCTGGCGAGACTGAGTTCCCCGCGGGTCGGACTCCTCTCCCACTCCACGCCGCTGAGAACCCGCGGCCTCAGGTGACCCCTGGCCGGGAAGTACTTCACCATCTACTAGTCCTCACCTCAGCCAACGGTCCCGCCTCGCCTCAGCTGGGTACGGAGGACCGCCCATATTTCTAAGGTCCACGAACCCGAAATGGGAGGAGCAGGACACCGACCGCTCCCACTACCCAGCCCCTAGCTCATTGGCTGCACACCCCCACCGGGTTCACGCCTCAGAGGTTCCGAGCGCGTACAGCTTGCAACGCGGCGGCGCTTCAGCGCGCCGTCTTCCGATTGGCTGTCAGAGTTCTCGGGTTGTCTCGCGCTCTCCGACTGGACCAATGCGGATACCCACAGTCGAGAGACCGGCATCGCTGGAGTGGTGGTTCGTCTGTTTCCTCTGGTAGGTGTTTGGCTGCCATCTTGTGTGTGGCTGGGCCTGGGCTGCTGGGCCTTTGGAACCTTAGCGGTTCAAGAAGAAGCAGTGGAGAAAGAAGGGGCCTGAGAAAACAGACCTGGAAGCTTCTTACCTCCCTGAAAGGGAAAGGTTTTCCTGGTCTGAGTCTCAGCCCTGGCTGGAAAGAGAGATAAATGATGGAGGTGATTAGGATCACAGGCTTTGGTTTGTTATTGTCAGGGCTTGGCGTGGACTCTGATGCTTTAACAGTGATCCCTTGGGTTTCAGGGAACTATTCTAGTAATCGTTGTCTGCGAAAGATTCTTACCATCAACCTTCTATTCTGACAAGGAAGGCTGTCTGATGAACTGCCTGATTGAGAAAGGAACAAGACTGGTAATGGAAGAGGAGAGAGGGAGATACCGCTGTCTTTAAGAGTCGAAAGAGACGTCTTCGTTTTCTGTCGTTTGCGAGGGAGTGACTACTCATATGTGTTTTCCTTAACCTCTAAGGCCATCCTTTGGAAGCCGTGAGCCCCAGGTTCTGCGTTAGGGCAGTTTTATTCATTAGTGTACAGCCGGCACTCCTGCAGTGGTGTTTTGTTTTTTTTTTAAAGCTAGAACACGGATGGCCTTTGCAGAAGCAGTGGAAGCAAAGGAAGAATTTTGTGAAATTTTGGTTTTCCTGATTACGATTTGCTGAAGATTTGGGAATCTCAGGGTTTGCCTTGGCATGCTTGGTGGCTTCGTCCTGGGTAGGCAGAGGTTTATGTAAAAGAAAGCATTTGTAACTCCCAAGCTCTTTGAGATGGGAGGACGGAGGAAGGAATTACCTCCTTCTCCTCTTTATTATTTTTAAAAATCAAAGTACAACGATTGCTTGGTTATTCATTTGAGAGGGAAATTATCTAAGATCCGAAAACCTAGCTAAAATGCTAGTATTTTATGATTAACGTTAGCAGTTTTGATACTCATGAGAAGAAGCGAAGATACTGCCTTGAGTTTAGAAATCGTTTATCAAGGTTAACTGGTAACCCAATCAAGTCAACAGTGCCTTGTATTTTGTGGCAGGAGTATCAAGGAGAACAGCAGTAAAATAAACAATAGAAAATTAATTTTCTTTAAAAATTTTACTTTTATCCATGAATCTTAAAAACAAGTTATACGAGTTCAGATATCAGTAAATTTATTATGGAGTTGATGGCTTAGGTACTAGGTGCCTAAGGAATTTTGGTATCTATGGGGAGTTTTGGTACAGTCCTTGGCTCTGGAGAACTACATAGGCTATCAAAGGGATTGGTGGCTAACAAACACCAATAACACAAAGTAGCTGCTCAGTAAATGTTTGTGAAAGCCTTTGGATAACTATAATACAGTTCTTGGCATATGTTCAAAAATATAATTGTTGAATGAATGAATTTTTGTAAAAATACAGCAATTGGGAGGTATGGATATACTTTTTTTTTCAGTTCAGTTCAATTGCTCAGTGGTGTCTGACTCTGTAACCCCATGGACTGAGGCACACCAGACCTCCCTGTACATCACCAACTCCCAGAGTTTACTCAAACTCATGTCCATTGAGTTTACTCCAACTCATGTCCATTTTTTTTCTTTAGCCTAACTGAAAAATAACTTTTTAATCTGCTTTCCAGAAAACTTGACCTTCAGTTTGTTTTTCTCTTCCAATTTATACATTAGAATAATACTAAGGACAGGTTCATAATCCTTTTTTTCTGAGGTCTGTTTATGAGATCCTACAGTAGAGATAATGAAAATGAACCCTTAAGTAATAATGCTCTATTTGCCATTTTTTTCTTGAAAGTATCCAGTCTCAGTAAATGATGCCAAACTTATTGCTTTCAGTCTCTTCTGCTGAAGAAAATTTATTACTCTTCTAGTTTCTTTTTAACACAACTGAAAGTCAAAATACTGTGTTTACATTTATATAAATATTATCTATATTGCATAAATATGTTCTGTATGTAAGTAATTTTATAATAAATTAGGTGAGTGCAGACTTTTGTTTGAAGAACATAATTCTCTAGATTTCATAATATATAATCTGAAGATCCATAGAAATGTTTTAAAATAACACTTTTGCTGAAGAATATTGTGATGTTAATTAAAAGTGATTTAACTTTGATGTTAGAGATTATTTTTTAACACAATCTCATATATACAAAGGAGAAGGAAATGGCAACCCACTCCAGTGTTCTTGCCTGGAGAATCTCAGGGATGGGGGAGCCTGGTGGGCTGCATCTATGGGGTCTCACAGAGTCAGACACGACTGAAGTGACTTAGCAGCAGCAGCATATATACAAATTTAATTTTTTTCCCATTATCAAGTGATACATAGTTTATAAAAGAAAAAATTTGATGAAACCTTTTAAATATGTTTTGTGACTGACTGTAGATTAGAATCTATCTAACACAGCATTTTAAAAAGTCAATAAAAATTGTTTTCAGAACCTGTTTGGAATTCTTGCATTTGGTACTTAAAAATGCCAAAAGGTTTTGAGTGAAGGTTTTAGATTGATGATAAGCATTTCTTTTATATTATTATTAGAGTTAACTTAAATATTATGTAGTTTCAGGTGTTCATTGCAATTCAATATTTTTATATATAATACTTCATACAAAGTTAATATAAAATATTGACTATATTTTTTACTGAACCAAACGTGAGTCTGCTCACCTGCCATACAGCAAAGCCAATTTATTGACAGTGCCTATGGTAAAGGATGGCCACCTCATGCGACGAGTTGACTCACTGGAAAAGACTCTGATGCTGGGAGGGACTGGGGGCCGGAGGAGAAGGGAACGACAGAGAATGAGATGGCTGGATGGCATCACCAGCTCGATGGACATGAGTTTGAGTGAACTCCGGGAGTTGGTGATGGACAGGGAGGCCTGGCGTGCTGTAATTCACGGGGTCGCAAAGAGTCGGACACAACTGAGCGACTGAACTGAATTGAACTGAACTGATGGTAGAGGAAAGTACAGTGATTATTGCAGGCCCTGATAAGAAGTATGGACAGCTCATGTTAAAAAGAGCCAAACTCCTGATTGGTTTTCAGGGGATCAGTTTTAAAGAACATTTCAGGGTGAGGGCTGCAGGATTCATGACTTTCTTCTGATTGATTGGTAGTGAGGTAACAGAGTGATGCTTCCGAAGTCTCAATCGTCAACCTTCTGGCCCTAGCTCATCTGGGGTCTAGTGCTTGAGGATGTATTCACCATCCTCCACCTGGGTGGGGAGTTGGGTGGGGGTCTTAGTTCCCCCATAAAGATATCCATCAGATTGTTATGTCTATCCCTTGAGGAGGAACTAAGACTCTGCTTTATCACTGAATAATTGTCATTACTTTTCTTGTTTAACAGCTTTTCCTTTGTTTCTACATTCCCTTATTTCCATAATTAGTAGCTGCCTGTGCCTGCTCTTTGGAACTCAGGGAAAGCCTGGAAGACTAAAGCCTTTTTCTACAAACAAAGAAATGGGGAACACCGAGGGGGCTTTTGTACCAAGGAGGGCCCCCAGGAACCTGCTTTGTTTCAGTACCTTCTATTCTTTGATACTGCTTAATCATGAGGGAAACAGGTGGGGACAAGAAAGGAAATAAAGTTCTGGTTGGAGAGGTTAATCATCAACTCACCAGAGGAACTCAGTTTTAGGGGGACTCAGTTTCATATTCCCTGTGCTATACATTACATTCTTCTAACTTTTTAGTTTTATACCTAGCAGTTTGTACCTCTTAATCCCCTTCACCTGTTTTACCCTTTACCCATACCTCTCCTCTTTGGTAACCACTAGTTTGTTCTTTGTATAATATCTGTGAGTCTGTTTCTGCCTTGTTACATTTGTTTTATTTTTTAGATTCCATATATAAGTGAAAATACAAGCACTTCTTAATTTAAAAAAAAAATTAAAATGTGATAGGTTTTCCTCTCTGTAACTAAATTGCATATAATCATCTTTTTAAAATTTATTTTGAAGTACCAGAAATACTTTGCTGGGCTTTGTAATTAGTTTTGACCATGTAGATGTCACTTTAGGGTGAACATTTTGAAATTTTCAGAAATATTTCTATATTTTTCATTAATTTGATGTGTTTCACCAATATTTTTCTGATATTCAATATGTCCATTATGGGAATAAAACAATGTGACTAAAAATAAAAAATTATTTAAAAGTTATAAAGATCATTCTATTGTATAGCTCAGAGAGCTATATTCAATATCCTGATGTAAACTGCATTGGAAAAGAATATAAAAAATGTATACATGTATAGCTAAATCAATTTTCTGTATGACAGAAAAAGACACATCATTGTAAATTAACTATTTCAATTTGAAAAAATAAAAACTGTATAAAAATCAAAATGACTACTGCAGTTTGTGCTTTTCAGCTAATCAATGGAATTGATTGGATGTCTGAATCATGAGAATGTCCATTAATTACTGAAAATGCTTCTGAAGTAAACATATGGTACATTTATATTTCACTTAAACAAGGAAATGTTTAAATTATTATATATTTAGGTTTTTTTAAAAGCATAGGGGAATTGAAACATTATTTCTTCCTTTGAAATCTCACTCGTTCCTGCTGTTCATTTTGTATAAATGAGTCCTAATTCTAAGTTCTGCTCTTTTAAGCACTTGACACACATGTCTCACAGCCTTTTGACAGTTCAGTTCAGTTCAGTCGCTCATTCGTGTCCGACTCTTAGATCTACTCAATTTATGTACTACTCACCCTCTTTCATGTTTCCTATCTTGATTAATGGCTTTTCAGTGGCTCAAATGTAGAACAAAAGTCTTTGTCTCCCTTTTGCCCAATTTTATAATCTGTAACTTCAGCCTCCAAATGGCTTTCTTCATTTTCTACTATCACTGCCACTGTCCTGATTTATTTTAGGTCTTCCTTTTCTTTTTCTTAACATTTCATATGCCATGGTAGTATTGACAAAACCCATATTCCTTAACCTTAAATTTGTATTAGTTAAGACATAAGTTTGACTTCCATGACTGCACCCATGGAGAAAAGACCAAGTAAACTTGGAAAGAAAATCAGATAGGATTAGATTTTTTTAGCAGTGACATTTTATGCCAGATGTTAACAAAGCATGGTGGTAGCTCAGTGGTCAAGAATCCTGCCAATGCAGGAGATGCAGGTTCAATCCCTGGGTTGGGAAGATCTCCTGGAAAAGGAAATGGCAACCCACTCCAGTATTCGTGCCTGGGAAGTCCCATGACAAAGGAGCCTGATGGGCTGCAGTTCACGGGGTTACAATAAAATTGGACGCAGCTACTAAACAACAATAACCCAACATGTTTTAAAAATTCAAGGAAATAAATACTCCATTTCTTACCAAACTATTAAGAATTCAGGACATCAACAAGCATTTATAAACATGAAACAACTCAAGGAATGTTGTTCCTAGGAATGCTTCTTGACAAATATACTGGAGAATTTCAGACATAATAGTGATAGGAATGATAGTGATAGAATGGTATGTAAATATTATATAATCTGATGTTGAAATAATACAACCTACAGAAAAAGGAAGAGGTGAGTGGAAGTGCAAAGTAGAATAGCGGTCACTTGGTTAAAAGGAATTAGCTATGAGGAAAAGGATAACACTTGAAGCTAACTGATGGACAGAAACATATAAATAAGTATACATACTTAGATGTAAAACACTCATAAAAGTGTTAAAATACCAGGTGGGGGAGAAGAGGAAGTTACTAATTTTGTTACTGCTAAAAGCAGGGAAAAAGCAGAGACATTACTTTGCCAACATAGGTCCCTCTAGTCAAGGCTATGGTTTTTCCAGTGGTCATGTATGGATGTGAGAGTTGGACTGTGAAGAAAGCTGAGCGCCAAAGAATTGATGCTTCTGAACTGTGGTGTTGGAGAAGACTCTTGAGAGTCCCTTGGACTGAAGGAGATCCAACCAGTCCATCCTACAGGAGATCAGTCCTAGGTGTTCACTGGAAGGACTGATGCTAAAGTTGAAACTGCAATACTTTGGCCACCTTATGCAAAGAGTTGACTTACTCTGATGCTGGGAGAGATTGGGGGCAGGAGGAGAAGGGGACGACAGAGAATGAGATAGCTGGATGGTATCACCGACTTGATGGACATGGGTTTGAGTGAACTCCGGGAGTTTGTGATGGACAAGGAGGCCTGGTGTGCTGTGATTCATGGGGTCGCAAAGAGCCGGACAGGACTGAGTGACTGAACTGAACTGAACTGAATGGTATCTTAAAAAAGGCGGGTCAAAATGAAGAGTATTGTATAAAGCTATTACTATAGAGTTAACCCCTTATAACAAAATACACAACACTCCCCTAAATGTTAAAAGAAATACTTACCCTAAAAAGAGCAAAGAGAACAGACCGTATAATGATGTGAATACATATTCTATATATTTTTATCTGTACACACACAAAATGAAGGTAAAGCATTATCTCACTGCAAAATATATCAGATGTATTAATAAATGTGTATGGCTCAACTTAATGATTGTTGTATATGAAAGATACAGTTGTAAAAAGTATAAACAAAGGGAGTTAGTAAATGAATAATTTAAAAATAATAAGAGTGTAAGACATATCAAATGCAAATTTTTTAGAAAGCAGGGTTCATCATCTTATTATTAGACAAGGCAGAATTTAATTGAAAAAACATTAAGATAAAGGATATTATAAAATAGCCCTTATAAAGCTAAGGGCTATATTTACAATAAAGATTTTAAAAAATATCTATTTACCAAATGACACATCAATAGATATCATAAAGTAGAAACTGCTAGAGATGTAAGAAGGAACAGAAACCTGCTAATAATAGAAGACTTTAACACATGTCTCAACGTAAATCAGGTTAAGTGGACCAAAAAATTCAGGTAGCTCTTACAGATTTGTATCAAAGTCTGAATCCATTAATAGAGAATATATCTTCTCAAGTGCACATAGGACAGTTATAAAAATCTATTTTATATTAGACCACAAAGAATATCTTGGCTCCAGAATACAAAAAGTCAAAATTTTGATCACAAATGGTAAGTCAAGAAAATAATTCAAAAATTAAAAAAATAAAACCTGGCTCAAGGTTTCCATAGGATGATGGTAACTTTCTAAATCCAAATCTCTCTATATATCCTTTTGAAAACCACACAGATCTATAAGGAGAGCAAAGCAAATTACCACCACCCTTGCCTAACTAACATAATTTCAAATTATGGTTATGAAGGCAAGTTAACACTGAAATGAAACAGCATCAGCTCTAGAACCTGTGTTCAGAATGACAAGTGAAGTTGAGACTTCAGAACAGAGGAAAGGGAAGCAGGACCTGGGGTCAGTAGAATGCAAGTAGAAGAGAAAAGCCTACCCTAAAGAGGAAAATCCTTGGTGGCTCAGTTGGTAAAGAATTCATCAGGGCTTCCCAGGTGGCACTAAAGAATCCACCTGCCAATGCAAGAGACGCAAAAGACATGGGTTCAACCCCTAGGTCGGGAAGATCCCCTGGAAAAGGAAATGGGAACCCACTCCAGTGTTCTTGCCTGGAGAATCCCAGGGAAGGGGGAGCCTGGTGGGCTGCCGTCTATGGGGTCACACAGAGTCAAGACAAGACTGAAGCGACTTAGCAACAGCAGCAGCAGCAGAACATATATGCATATTGCAAAAACAGCCAAAAATGATTCATGTTGACATATGGCATCACCAACACAGTATTGTAAAGCAATTTCTGTTCAGTTAAAAATAAATGTTTAAAATAGCCACAAATGATTAATTATCTTAAAATAGGTTTTCTCACCCAAATCCAAAGTTATATAATATAGTCTATGGACTGTGGGAGGCTAGCACTTTGATGCCTTTCTGGTAAGAATACAAAAGTTCAAAGCCCAGGAGGGAATTGGACAATATCTCATAGAACTGTGTATGCATCTATCTTTTGACCCAGACATGTCACTTTTAGGAATCTGTTCTAAGGACACATTGGCATAAAATATAAACTGGCATTTGTATAAATTTAGTCAAACAGAATTACTTGTGTTAGCAAAAGATTGGAAACAATGAAATAATCTCTGGGCTGATGGTATCCCTTCCAAGCCACCCATTTTCTCAGAAGGCATAAAGAGAATGTAGAAAGTCTCCATGCACCAATATAGGGTGATCTGCAGAGTATATTTTGAAGTGGAAAAAGCAAAAGCCCAGAAGAGTCTATAGATTAATCTATAAAAGTAGAAGGGATGGTGCCAATGATGGAGATATTTCTCTATAACTTGTTTATATGGTTTTGATCTTAGAATCATGTATGTTTACATATTCAAAAATAAAGAGGTAGTAAGAGAAATCTAAAAAGGAAATAAATTTACGTAACTATAAAGAATTTTGATGACATAGCCACTCAAGAAAAGAAACAATTTTAGTAACTTTATTTTATCTTTTAAATTTATTTATGGCTGCATTGGGTCTTCATTGCTGCTCAAAGGCTTTCTCTAGTTGCAGAGACGGGCTCTAGGGTGTGCGAGCTGAGTAGTTGTAGCTCGTGGGCTTAGTTGTCCCACAGCATATGGGCTCTTCCCCGACCAGGGATCGAACCGATATCCCCTGCATTAGTAGGCAGGTGCTTAACCACTGGACCACCAGTTCAGTTCAGTTCAGTTCAGTCGCTCAGTCCTATCCAACTCTCCGCGACCCCATGAATCACAGCACGCCAGGCCTCCCTGTCCATCACCAACTCCCGGAGTTCACTCAAACTCATGTCCATCGAGTCGATGATGCCATCCAGCCATCTCATTCTCTGTCGTCCCCGTCTCCTCCTGCCCCCAATCCCTCTCAGCATCAGAGTATTTTCCAGTGAGTCAACTCGTCGCATGAAGTGGCCAAAGGGAAGCCCTAATTTTAGTGACTTTAGAATATAAATTCTGGACTGTACCTTGGCCCTCTGCATCTTCAGTGTCAACCAACCACAGATCGAGCATGTTCCAGGAAAAAAAAATTTGAGAAAGTTCCAAAAAGCAAAACTTGAATTTGCCCCAATTTATAGAGCATGTACATTGTTAAATAATATAGAGATGATTTAAACTATATGTGTAATGTGCATATGATATATGCAAACACTATACCATTTTATAGAAGGGATTTAAGCATGCATGGATTTTGTTGTCCATGAGGGGATTGGGCTTGAACCGGTCCCCCATGGACAAAAGATGACTGTACCTTAGTGCGATATATTCAGTAGTATAATTGTTGTTGCACTGCTATTTTTGAAGTATTTTATGTCTATTGTTGGGTAAAATAAGTGTTGCAAAATGTTAATTCTTGAACAGAGCCACAGTAGCTTATCAGGCGGAGAAGGCAATGGCAAGCCACTCCAGTACTCTTGCCTAGAAAATCCCATGGATGGAGGAGCCTGGTAGGCTGCAGTCCGTGGGATCGCTAAGGGTCGGACACGACTGAGCGACTTCACTTTCACTTTTCACTTTCACACATTGGAGAAGGAAATGGCAACCCACTCCAGTGTTCTTGCCTGGAGAATCCCAGGGACGGGGGAGCCTGGTGGGCTGCCGTCTATGGGGTCATACAGAGTCGGACACGACTGAAGTGACTCAGCAGCAGCAGCAGCAGCAGCTTATCAGGGCTATGACTTAGAAAATTTAGCTTGGAAAGTCCTTTGCTAGATTGAGCAAAGTGGAAATGAAGTACAAAATTACACAGAAAGACAGCTAACATAATAGAGCACAGGTCACATGGCAGGCTTTGTGATAGGCACTATATATATATATATAAAATTTGACTCTTAACATGTGTCCTTTGAGATTTGTGATACTATTTTCATAAGAGGGTCAGAGATGTTGAGATTTAAACCCAGATCTATGTAATTCCAAAGTCTGTGTTTTTTCTATTACATTATTGTAGGATATATACATCAAGTATTGAGAAGAAAGAATATCAAGAGCTAAATGTTCTTTTTAAACGGGTAGTCGCTGCTCAGAAAATAAAGATGCAGACCCAGAGTCAGTGGTTTATACGTTCTTCATGCAAGAGCATTATACTGAAGGAGAGAGTGTAAGTTTTCTCTTATTTCTAATGGGAAAATGTAAACATACACACATGAACAAGTGTACACCATCATTTGGATATTGAGAGAGAAAAATTTTATAAAAGTTGCCATTGATGACTAAAATTAGTGAAAGATACGAACTAAAGCTATGGCAAAGCAGAAAAGAAAAAATCTAGTAGTCATGGGTTTTCATGGTGCTTTTATCAGTAAAAAACCTTTCAAAGCTTCCCTTTGTGATATTTCAGAGCTCTTCTAAGCTTTGCACAACCTTTTTGTACATATTGAAGATATGTAGTTTAGAAAATACTAGTTTAGATAAGGTGGTTTCGTCCTGTGTAGGGTGAAGGCTGATAGGGATTTCAGCCATGTTAGAGTTCCTCTCATCCATACCACCCTTTCACATTTCTATTTATTTCCCCCAATGTTGAAATATTTTTATTTGGTTCAATACTACTTTTTAAAACGTCTACCAGTTAAAGTAATCGGGGTAGGCTATTTTAATTTGGTTTATTTGTATTGATATGTGGTGATGATGAAAATTCAATGTATAATTCTATGTACCTGAGAACAATAAGAAAAAACTGTTAAAATTTCTATAAAGATTTTTAAAATTAAGTTTTTAGCTTTTCTTTTTGTCAGAAGCTGTGTTGATCAGTGACTGTGGTGAAGGCTGAGAAAGTTGAAGCAAATTTGCAGGTGATACAAACTTCTAAGGTAAGCTAACATACTGGATTGGCCAAAAAGTTCATTTGGGTTTCTCCATATCATCTATAATAACTCAGTCAAGATTATAGGTGCCCTTGACAGACTTGTAGACTACCCTAACACACTAAAACAAGATTTATCAGGAATAATTATAATATCCCAATTTAAATTGTACAAAGCAATTGCAGAAGTATTAAATAGATTTCCATTTCTAAGAATATGATGGAGAAAAGAAAGTGAAGTTGCTTAGTCGTGTCCGACTCTGTGACCCCCATGGACTGTGTGCAGCCTGCCAGGCTTCTCTGCCCATGGGATTTTCCAGGCAAGAATACTGGAGTGGGTTGCCATTTCCTTCTCCAGGGGAATCTTCCCGACCCAGGGATTGAACCCAGGTCTCCTGAATTGCAGGCAGACTCTTTACTGTCTGAACCACCAGGGAAGATCATGATAGAGAAGATGTCCATAAAATATGTAAAATAGTAGATTCCATATTAAAAAATCCTTTAAAATAAATGAATGAACCTATAAGAAAACAAAGGAAACTTTCTGGGGCTAGAAATCAAGCAAGTCTAATCTGTGAGGTAAACAAGTGCTGAAATCACTGAATACTTTGGCAGCATCCATCAATCTCTGTTGGTATAGAAACTTGTACATGGAGAAAAATGGAGACTTGGGGAAAATCCCTTGCATTCTGCAAAGTGTAAGGGGCCTGTCAGAGACCATCCTGGAGAGGCATACAACTCTGCTGCTGCTGCTAAGTCACTTCAGTCGTGTCCGACTCTGTGCGACCCCATAGACGCCAGCCCGCCAGGCTCCCCCGTCCCTGGGGTTCTCCAGGCAAGAACACTGGAGTGGGTTGCCATTTCCTTCTCCAATGTGTGAAAGTAAAGTTGCTCAGTCACGTCTGACTTGTAGCGACCCCATGGACTGCAGCCTACCAGGCTCCTCCGCCCATGGGATTTTCTAGGCAAGAGTACTGGAGTGGCTTGCCATTGCCTTCTCCGGCATACAACTCTAGGTGGAGTTAAAATCTCCCTGAGCAATTCCTGGTTACCAGCTCACATTTACTTGAATCTGAGGCCTTATTTTATACTATTTCATGGTCTCTAAACTCTACAAGTAGAGAGTTTTAATTTATAATAGACTTGGGTCTGTAACAGTTTTCAGAAACCATCACAAATCCTCCATAGAGAGGATTATCAACATAGTTATCAAATAATCATAGTTAAAATTCTAAAAAATAAGCTCATACACATTTTTTAAAAATCACAAAACACAACAAGGGAGAAAAAATAAAAATACGTTGAGCTAGAGTCAGCAGAAACCAGAACTAAAACTTATCTACAGATATTTCAGCTATTAGAAGTACCCAATATATAAGATAAATATATTTAATAAATAAAAGAGGGATTCTAAAATATAAAAAGTAACAGACTATAAAAATGGCCAGGCACACTAAAATAAGAACAAATTAGGATATCAGAAATGATAAACCCCATAATAAAACTAAGAAGTAAAGATGTTAAATCCAGCATATAAGGCACAGTTTAAAAGAGAAAGAAACTATAGTTGACCTTGTGAATTTTTTTCAAAAAGTACCTACTACAGTACTACATGATCTGCGGTTGGCTGAACCCACAAATGTGGTTACTGCAATTACGGAAAGCTAATTGTAAAGTTAAACATAGATTTTTGACTGCCTGGTGGTTAGCACCCCTAACCCGCCATTTGTTCCAGTGTCAACTGTGCATAGAAGGCCATACAAAGAGAAAATAAAAGAAATTGTGAGATGAGTTAATCAGAATAGCAGGATACAATTTGTGTAAGAAAGTTAATAATAAAGTAGAAAAGATGAACTTCTCTAGAGAGAAAGCATCATCCCCTTTGTAAAAGCAGAAATTAAAAAAAGCAGAACTAATTTCATTTAGTGAGTTCCCCAACTCATCACATAAAAGTCAGCACTTCCTCCTTGTCTTACTTTTTGATTCAAGACAAAGAACATAGTAGAACAGGAAAGTGATTCATAATTTTAAAAAATCAGTTGTAGATTTATTTACAAATATTTTCTGAGGATAAAGCAGTGAACAAAACACACAAATTCCCTCCCTTCACATTAACTTATGTTCTAGTATCCTTAAAGTTGTCAGTTAGGAAGTAAACATCAAGACAACAGCTTGATGCTTTTTCCTTTCCTTTTCATTCATAACTTTCCTCAGCATGGGATTATAATGGAAATCCAGGAGTCTGCAGACTTTATCATATTCAGAGGATACAATAGTGTACAGTGTGTACATTATATGTATCAGAGCCTACATTTAAAAAAAAATGCCTATTTAAAGAGAAACATAGCTGCTACTTTTTAAAAAATGAAACTTTATACTTGCAAATGCTATGGTAGAAAACGCAGTGTTTTTCTTTTTAAACTAGAACATTTATTGAGCAACTAATTATCGAAACCCTTAAGATCAACTGGATGCTGCCACAGCTGCTCTTTTGGGGTTCAGTTCAGTTCAGTCGCTCAGTTGTGTCCAACTCTCCGCGACCCCATGAATCACAGCACGCCAGGCCTCCCTGTCCATCACCAACTCCCGGAGTTCACCCAAACTCATGTCCACAGAGTCGGTGATGCCATCCAGCCATCTCATTCTCTGTCGTCCCCTTCTCCTCCCTCCCCCAACCTTTCCCAGCATCAAAGTCTTTTCCAGTGAATCAACTTGTCGCATGAGGTGGCCAAAGTATTGCAGTTTCAGCTTTAGCATCAGTTCTTCCAATGAACACCCAGGACTGATCTCCTTTAGAATGGACTGGTTGGATCTCCTTGCAGTACAAGGGACTCTCAAGAGTCTTCTCCAACACCACAGTTCAAAAGCATCAATTCTTCGGCGATCAGCTTTCCTCACAGTCCAACTCTCACATCCATACATGACCACGGGAAAAACCATAGCCTTGACTAGACGGACCTTTGTTGGCAATGTCTCTGCTTTTCAATATACTATCAAGGTTGGTCATAACTTTCCTTCCAAGGAGTAAGCGTCTTTTAATTTCCTGGCTGCAATCAGCATCTGCAGTGATTTTGGAGCCCCAAAAAATAAAGTCTGACACTGTTTCCACTGTTTTTCCATCTATTTCCCATAAAGTGATGGGACTAGATGCCATGATCTTTGTTTTCTGAATGTTGAGCTTCAAGCCAACCTTTTCACTCTCCTCTTTCATTTTGGGGTTAGGTGATGTTATTCAGGAATTCACGCCTGAACCTGCTGTATACAACTTTTAGGTGCCTTATTCAACTAATGCCAATGGCATCTCTTTTAGCATTGGCACTCCAGTTATATTTTCTCTTTCACTTGGCAGGGTAGTCACATTTGCCACAGATCGATTTATATCAGTGATATGACTTAGAGCTACGACAGCGGCAGAGCGTGTGTCTTATTGTGACATTTTCCAAACAACGACATTCCCTTCCTCATCTCACTTCTGATTATTACAGAAAACAACAGAGAAAAAAAAAGTAATCCTAAAAACAAAGAAAATTACTTTAAAAATTTTATTGTATTTACTTCTAATTTTATCTGCATAAAAATTATATGTGTACGCTGCTGCTGCTAAGTCGCTTCAGTCGTGTCCAACTCTGTGTGACCCCATAGACGGCAGCCTACCAGGCTCCCCCGTCCCTGGGATTCTCCAGGCAAGAACACTGGAGTGGGTTGCCATTTCCTTCTCCAATGCATGAAAGTGAAAGTGAAGTCACTCAGTCATGTTCGACTCTTAGCGACCAGCTTTCTTCACAGTCCAACTCTCACATCCATACATGACCACTGGAAAAACCATAGCCTTGACTAGATGGACCTTTGTTGGCAAAGTAATGTCTCTGCTTTTTAATATGCTGTCTAGGTTGGTCATAACTTTCCTCCCAAGGAGTAAGCGTCTTTTAATTTCATGGCTGCAATCAGCATCCGCAGTGATTTTGGAGCCCCCCAAAAATAGTCTGACACTGTTTCCACTGTTTTTCCATCTATTTCCCATGAAGTGATGGGACCAGATGCCATGTACAATGGCATTTTCTTAGTTTTCTGAATGTTGAGCTTCAAACCAACTTTTTGACTCTCCTCTTTCACTTTCATCAAGAGGTTTTTTAGTTCCTCTTCACTTTCTGCCATAAGGGTGGTGTCATCTGCATATCTGAGGTTATTGATATTTCTCCCGGAAATCTTGATTCCAGCCTGTGCTTCTTCCAGCCCAGCATTCCTCATGTGTACTCTGCATGTAAGTTAAATAAGCTATCATATATGTTTGGTGGTGGTGGTTGTTGTGTCCAATTCTTTGCAACCCCATGGACTGCAGCCCACCAGGCTCCTGTGTCCGTGAAGTTCTCCAAGCAAGACTACTGGAGTCAGTTGCCATTTCCTTCTCCAGGTTGTATGTATATATGTAATTAAAAGTGAATTTGATGTATGTATATGGGCTTCCCTGGTAGCTCAATCGGTAAAGAAACTGCCTGCAGTGCAGGAGTCCCAGGTTCAATTCCTGAATCCGGAAGATCCCCTGGAGAAGGAAATCGCAACCTACTCCAGTATTCTTGCCTGGAGAACCCCATGCACAGAGAAACCTGGCGGGCTCTAGCCCATGGGGTCACAAGAGTCGGACACAATTTAGTGACTAAACCACCGCCACCACCATACATATTTAATAGCTGATTCACTTCATTGTACAGCAGAAACTAATACCATATTGTAAAGGAGTTGTATTCCAACAAAAAATGAACTTGAAACACTCATATATTTTATTTTTAAATTTTTATTTACCATATTCGTCTTATATGAATATATGACCCTTTCAAATGTAATTTTGACATTTGATTAAATTTTATAATAAAATGGTAGCATAGCATAATTTATTCAACCATTTCTTTTTTGTACATATTCCAGGCTTTCCTGTTATAAATAACATTGTATAACATCATTGAATATCTGGTCACATTTCTGATTACTTTCTCAGACTAGCTTTCTGTTAGTAGAAATGGTGTGTTAAAGAGCATAAACATTCTGAAAAATTGCTTCCTAGAAATATTCTTAGTGATTTTATTCTGCACAGCAGCATAGGAGATTTTGTGTCACCACATGGTGGTAGTTTATGTTTTAAAAATTCTTTCTTCTGTTTCTTAGGAAGATTCTGTTTCTTATAACAGTTATGCTTCTTTTACTAAGGTGAAAACTTTCATCTACATTTTTGATTCTGTATTGAAATGGAGAAATTTCCATCTTTTAGTAGATGGCACAAGAATTAGTTCACAGTTTCTTTGTAAAACAAGATACCATTGTGTGTTTATATTTATTACAGATTTTTCCCCCCTGTGGTCAGTGGTTATTAATAGACTGTAATTATTTCTTCTATTCTAGATTATATTTTATAAATCTTTAAAGTTATGGTAAAATGTGTTTTATACAGAAAATGGAATCCAACTATAGTTAATGAACTAATTCCATAGAGATTTTTCCATTCAGTGTGTATGTTTTATTATAAGTTCTATGTATTTGTTTGCTGACAATTGATTTGTTGGAATCTGAAAATTAAATATCTTGTTTAAAAGGACTTTCCATTATTAACAAGCTTCAAAACATTAGAAAGGGATACTTTGAGACAAGTGTCCCTTGACATTTTAAGCTGAGTAATTTATAACTCAAGGTTTTCTTTCTCTTCATTCAGCCTTATCTTTCTTTGTCCTTTCTGTGTTCTTTTTAAATCCTGTTTTCTTCTTGGCTCTAGAGCACCAGCTTACAGATTGTACTTTTAAAGATTTATAATAGAAATAATATGATTTTCCAACATAAAATTTTTCATGTAGCTCTGATTTCAATAATTTGTAGCAATGTGAAAGTTTGTAAAAACTTGGCAAATTAGAAGATGACATACTTTATAAAAAGAGCAACCATGGGATGAGAGTTGTTTAAAAGCTATGTTGTGTTTGTAACTGATTCAAGAAAGAACTTTTCATAGAAGTATTGACTGTGGAAAAAAGTAGAAAACAGCTCCAGCGAAGAAGGGCAGAGAAATATGAGACTCATCACCGTCTGACCCTAGTTGTAGCACTCAGCCCTCCTCTGTCGGTTGTGATGCTGTTGTATCTTACGCCTGAGGAGTCCGTGACTTCCTTCTTCTGTCATTCTGTTAGTCCTTCAGTGGGGAAGCTGCAGGAATACCACAGCATGATTCTCACCTAGTTAGTTTTCGTGGTGCGACCGTCAGCACTGACGTAGACTTTGAGGTTCGTGGATCACAGCCTTCAGCTTTTCCTCTACGTTTGTGTGTTTTTGTAACCTCACTTTTCTCTGCTCCGGTGCGCGTTCCGTTACTTCACTCTCTTGAGCTGATTTTGAGTCCTTCTCTTCTGAGAAAGTGGAAGCAATCATGTGCTTTGTAACTTCATTCCTCTTTACCTGGACAGTTTCTTTACTCACTCTTTCTCTTCCTTTTTCATTTTAGAAAATATATATATAATTCTTCGTGGGGGTTAAACTTTCCACTATGGTCTTGACTCCGTCTTCTGTTGTGGGCTTAAGACTCTTGCCTCATTAATTGTCCTCTTCTTATCTTGCATCTTCCTCCTATCTGTTCCACCCCCCTCAGTCTACTGAGAGTTCAAAGTTAACAAAGAAAAAGCAACAAAAATCCCTTCAAGCCCTCCTTCTGTTCCTTATCAAATGCTTGGAAACAGTGTTATGTGCTAGTACCTTCATCAGCTCATCCTTAACCTCTTACAATCCTACTTTTGCCCTGGACTTCTTGTTGTGTGTCAGGTGCTGCGAAGACTCTGACCTTTCATTCAGTGTTCTAGGTGAGGCAGCTGAGCCATGCTACCTAGATCTGAACCACTATTACCAGTTTCCCAGAAGGACTGCCTTGGAGTCCTCTTCCTGCTTTATGCTTTGCTATAGTGCCCATATGGTGCTTCCCAGGAGACGCTAGTGGTAAAGAATCTGCCTGCCAATTCAGGAGACCTAGGAGATGCAGATTCAAGCCCTAGGTGGGGAAGATCCCCTGGAGGAGGACATGGCAACCGACTCTAGTATTCTTGCTTGGAGAATCCCATGGACTGAGGAGCGTGGTGGGCTACAGTCCATGGACTCGCAAAGAGCTGGACACAACTGAAGTGACTTAGCACGCATAGTGCCATATGATCTGGTGATCGCAACCTGGCTTTGACTTCTCTATCAAGAAAAAGAAACAAAAAAAAGGCAAAATGGTTGTCTGAGGAGGCCTTACAAATAGCTGAGAAAAGAAGAGAAACTAAAGGCAAAGTAGAAAAGGAAAGATACACCCATTTGAATGCAGAATTCCAAAGAATAGCAAGGAGAGATAAGAAAGCCTTCCTCAGTGATCATTGCAAAGAAATAGAGGAAAACAATAGAATGGGAAACACTAGAGATCTCTTCAGAAAATTAGAGACACCAACGGAGCATTTCATGCAAAGATGGGCACAATAAAGGACAGAAACGGTATGGACCTAGCAGAAGATATTAAGAAGAGGTGACAAGAATACACAGAAGAACTATACAGAAAAGATCTTCACGACCCAGATAACCGTGATGGTGTGATCAGTCACCTACAGCCAGACATCCTGGAATATGAAGTCAAGTGGGCCTTAGGAAGCATCACTACGAACAAACCTAGTGGACGTGATGGAATTCCAGTTGAGTTATTTCAAATCCTAAAAGATGATGCTGTTAAAGTGCTGCACTCAATATACCAGCAAATTTGGAAAACTCAGCAGTGGCCACAGGACTGGAAAAGGTCAGTTTTCATTCCAATCCCTAAGAAAGGCAATGCCAAAGAATGCTCAAACTACCACACAGTTGCACTCATCTCACGTGCTAGTAAAGTAATGCTCAAAATTCTCCAAGCCAGGCTTCAACAGTATGTGAACCATGAACTTCCAGATGTTCAAGCTGGATTTAGAAAAGGCAGAGGAACCAGAGATCAAATTGTCAACATCTGTTGGATCATCAAAAAAGCAAGGGAGTTCCAGAAAAATATCTACTTCTGCTTATTGACTACACCAAAGCCTTTGACTGTGTGGATCACAACAAACTGTGGAAGATTCTTAAACAGACGGGAATACCAGACCACCTGACCTGCCTCTTGAGAAATGTGTATGCAGGTCAGGAAGCAACAGTCAGAACTGGACATGGAACAACAGACTAGTTCCAAATAGGGAAAGGAGTGTGTCAAGGCTGTATATTGTCACCCTAGTTATTTAACTTACATGCAGAGTACGTCATGTAAAATACTGGGCTGGAAGAAGCACAAGCTGGAATCAAGATTGCCGGGAGAAATATCAATAACCTCAGATACACAGATGACACCACCCTTATGACAGAAAGCAAAGAAGAACTAAAGAGCTTCTTGATGAAAGTGAAAGAGGAGAGTGAAAAAGTTGGCTTAAAACTCAACATTCAGAAAACGAAGATCATGGCATCTGGTCCTGTCACTTCATGGCAAATAAATGGGGAAACAATGGAAACAGTGAGAGACTTGTTTTGGGCTCCAAAATCACTGCAGATAGTGGCTGAAGCCATGAAATTAAAAGACACTTGCTCCTTGGAAGAAAAGCTATGACCAACCTAGATAGCATATTAAAAAATTAAGACATTACTTTGTCAACAAAGGTCTGTCTAGTCAAAGCTATGGTTTTTCCAGTGGTCATGTATGGATGTGAGAGTTGGACTATAAAGAAAGCTGAGCGCTGAAGAATTGATGCTTTTGAACTGTGGTGTTGGAGAAGACTCTTGAGAGCCCCTGGGACTGCAAGAAGATCCAACCAGTCAATCATAAAGGAAATCAGGCCTGAATATTCATTGGAAGGACTGATGCTAAAGCTGAAATGCCAATACTTTGGCCACCTGATGGAAGTACTGACTCATTTGAAAAGACCCTGATGCTGGGAAAGATTGAAGGTGGGAGGAGAAGGGGACAACAGAGGATGAGATGGTTGGATGGCATCACTGACTCAATGGACATGAGTTTGAACAAGCTCTGGGTGTTGGTGATGGACCGGGAGGCCTGGCGTGCTGCAGTCCATGGGATCGCAAAAAGTTGGACACAAACACAACTGAGTGACTAAACTGAACTGAACTGATCAGCCTGTTTTTCAGGATTTTAGGGGAATGTGAATACTTAAAGGTCCCCTTCCTTATCCTACTTCTTTGGATATCACTATTTCCCCTAATGCTTTTGGTTTTTAAGAACTGAAAGCGAGCCTTGGAAATTAGATTACAGGTTTCCGTAGGGTGCTCATCACTGCTCTGCACTGTTCAGTACTGCTATTTCACACTTCATATTCTTGATGCTTTGATTTTTGGTCATGATAGTATACTCTTCTGGTTCTCCTTTCCTTCTCTGACTACGATTTCTTTAGCCACTGTTTTTTTCTGCCACCACCTGTAGGTGTTCTTTAAAGGTTTGTTCTTGTCTTTCTTGTTGGTCTCTCATATTGCATTGACTTCCCAGGTGGTACAGTGGGAAAGAATCCACCTGCCAATGGAGGAGACATAGGAGATGCGGGTTCGATCCCTGGGTCAGAAAGATCCCTTGGAGTAGGAAATGGCAACCCATTTCAGTATTCTTTCCTGGAAAATTCCATGGACAGAGGACCCTGGCAGCCAGCAGTCCATGGTATCACAAAGAGTTGGACAAGAGTGAGCAGATAACTGAGCACACATTGCATAGGCAGAATGAGTGACCCCCGATGTATGTATCTACTCTCACATAGGCATGGAAACTCATCATCTTGTTTGTTCTCTACATTACCACCTACATTTATTCAGTTGCCAAATCTATTGTCTCTGACACTCACGTAGTCCTCTCCTTCCCACCGCATAGTTAGTTTCATTGTCATCCTGCTGCTGCTGCTGCTAAGTCGCTTCGGTCATGTCTGACTCTGTGCGACCCCATAGATAGCAGCCCACCAGGCTCCGCTGTCCCTGGGTTCTCCAGGCACGAACACTGGAATGGGTTGCCATTTCCTTCTCCAATGCATGAAAGTGAAAAGTGAAAGTGAAGTCGCTCAGTCGTGTCCTACTCTTAGCGACCCCATGGACTTCAGCCCACCAGGCTCTTCCCGTCATCCTAGACTAGTGCAATTGCCTTTCATTTCATCTCCTCCTATTTCTCTACCTTTTTGATTCTTTTTCACTCTGCTAAATTCATATTCATGAGTTTGATTACCTCATGGCTCTCCTTTGCCCACAAATTAACAGTTAAACTCATTAACCTAGTGTTACAAACTCTTCATAATCTGATCCCGATCTGTTTTTCTTTTTTCTGTCATTCACAGGGCATTTGCTTCTGATAAACTAAATTATTATTTGTTATTTACGTCTTACACTTCCTAAATCCTCTGTTCCTATCTCCATGTGACCAAATGCTACCCATCATTCAGAACTGGGTTCAATGTACCTTTTCTCTGAAACCTTCTGTGATTCCTCAACATATAAGTACGGTTTGGCTTTCCTGAATTTTTTGGCATTTCATTAGTCTTTTCATTTGTGATTCATAACTTTTTGCCTTACACTGTAGTGATTTTTGGTACATGTATTATACCCCCTAAGAGAGTGTGAATTCCTTATTTCACTCTGTATCCCCAAAGAGCATATTTTCCTCAGATGGTTGGATGAATGAATCCTATATATGGACATGATAAGAAAGTTGTAATAGGGCTTTGCCATTGTGTTCAGGGCCATTGCATATTAGTTGTATAGTTTGTCCACTGCTTAAAACTCCTGGCTAGGGAAGTGAGTAGGGCCTGAAATCCAGCTCACATTCCCCCTTCCCTCCAATCAAACTATGTGCCAGGCTGGTGCAGGGTTGCATCTACCTGAAGAAAAGGATACTTGTTCTTTGTATGATGAAGCTATATTCTGGTTAATCTGTGCGCGTACTTGACTGCACCTGTCCCTTTTTCTGACTCTTACCAAAGTAAGCTAGTAGCAACCCTGAAAGTACCGACAGTATTGATCAAAGTTCATTATGGAAACTACTTTGGGGACTTCCCTGGTGGTCCAGCGGCTAAGGCTCCCCGCTCCCAATGCTGGGGGCCCAGGTTCAATCCCTGGTTCAGGAACTAGATCCCACATGTGGAAACAAAGATGAAAGATCCCATATGCGGCAACTAAGACCTGGTGCAGCCAAATAAATAAATAAATATTTAAAAAACCCCTACTTTGTGTCACATAGAAAGTACCCCAGATTTGTTTGTTGAAATGAAAGATATAGATTAATCAAGTATAAAATAAAGCATTGTTATAGACAGTCTCCTTGATAATTTGCAATTAATCTCAAATTCATAAATATTCTGGAACCCCTGTGATACTTCTAGAAACTTTGAGATTTCTTGTAATATTTTACTTAAATCAAATGGTTAATAGTCCTATTTCCCTTTCCTCCACCTCAACTCTATCTGTTGGTTAGAGTAAACTAGACTAGACTCCAGAGTTTCTGTACTCCTGTCTTGTGCTTTTTTAAAATGCTGCATCCAGGGAATTCCTTGGCAGTCCAGTGATTAGGAATCCATGCTTTTAATGCCAAGGGCAGGTTCAGTTCCTGATGGGGGAACTAAGATCCCACAGGCCATGTGGTGTGGCAAAAAAAAAAAAAACTGCATCCAGAATTCTTTTTTTTTAATTTATTTATTTTAATTGGAGGCTAATTACTTTACAATATTGTAGTTGTTTTTGCCATACATTGACATGAATCAGCCACAGGTGTACATGTGTTCCCCATCTGGAACCCCCCTCCCACCTCCCTCCCCACCCCATCCCTTAGGGTCATCCCAGTGCACCAGCCCTGAGCACCCTATCTCATGCATCAAACCTGGACTGGCGATCTATATCAGAATTCTTATAATTGAATTATTTTGGCTTGGTTGGTATATAAGGCCTTTTTTTTCTTTTTTGGACTGTCGGACACGACTGAGCGACTTCACTTTCTCTTTTCACTTTCACACATTGGAGAAGGAAATGGCAACCCACTCCAGTGTTCTTGCCTGGAGAATCCCAGGGACGGGGGAGCCTGGTGGGCTTCCATCTATGGGGTCACACAGAGTCGGACACGACTGAAGTGACTTAGCAGCAGCAGCAGCAGCATGGCAAACTCAATGGACATGAGTTTGAGAAAACTGCAGGAGATAGTGAAACACAGGGAAGCCTTAGGGTGCTGCAGTTCATCACCCACCTTAGTGACTGAATAACAAAAGTGTCATACAGGATCTTAGAACTTCAACCCAGGGTCAAACCCACCCTTCCTGCAATGGAAGCATAGAGTCTTAACCACTGGACCACCAGGAAAGTCTCAAGACAAATTTAAAAGTCCTTAAACACAGAGTTAATGACTTGTTGGTGTGTGGGTTATGTGTATCTCCGGGGTTCTTACTGAAGCACTTTGCATCTACTAAGTGTTTCATGAATGAGGTTGCCTACAAACTGCCTGTGACCCCCTCCAGTGGATCTGCTTCATTTGAGAGTAGTCACAGAGAAACTTCAAGTTGGATGATGTACTTTATGAGTTTTTTTTTTTTTTAATTTTGTGAGTGGATCAGTGTCTAACATTTAACAGTTAACTAGATGCCAGGCATGTATATATATTTCACTTGATCCTCATAACTAGCGCTGGAGTTTATACGGTTGTATCCAATTTAAAGATAATATTGCTAACATACAATCTGTTTTCATTCAATTCTGGGTCAGCCTAATTCCAAAGATTCTATGGCCTATGAAACTAGCCACTTGATATGAGAAGAATGTTCAGAATAGTTTATCACATAAAGGCCTTCAGAGGCTATATAGCTATATTCATTTATTAGTGAATAGATGTACCTAGAGATATATTTTATCTTGGCATTAGGGAAACAAGGTGGTCCTTCCTTAGACTGGCATGGTAGAGTTCACTGCTGAGACCTAAGTATTATAGCTGCACTGCAGCACTGTACCAGCAGGGGGCCAGAGTAGTGCTCCAAATTGAGAAAAGGTCTGATGTTCTCAACTGAAAGATTGCTCCAGCATTTTGGAAATATAGCCAGTGGGCAGGATTGTCACATAAATTCTGTAATCCAAGCTTCCTCCTTCCTAAAAAAATCAGGCAGAGATGGAAGCAGAGTTAATATGAGAACAAAAACAGACTAATGAAGCTTTGTTATCTTGCTGAAGATCTTTTAAAGCTTTCCAAATTTAGCCAAGGATTAGCAATTAATGGATAATTGGAAATGTGTTTTCATTCTATCAATTAACCCTCATTTCACTGCAGCTTGGACACCTCTAAAGCATTTCTCATCTAGCATTTCTTCTATATTCTGCTTTTATGAAAACAATTTGAATATCTTTAAGCAAGTTCCAGGGTAACAATTCTGCCTGAAACGGGAATAATGAAGAGAACTTGAGGTATCTGTGGTACGTGGATAGCATGGCAAACTCCTAAGGTAGTAAATGGATTCTTTGCTTTGGGGCTTTCTTTTTGGCTTAAGACTGTTGAAGAATAAGTCAAATGTTATCCCTAGGCTACCTGAATGTGTAGCTGTTTTATTAATATTTTGTATCTACACTGTAGTCTTTAAGAAGAGAGAAAAATAGAGAAACAAAAGCATAAATGAGGAGTGAGGGGGAAAAAACAAAGAGAGAGGTAAATACCACTTAGAAAAATCTTTAGTTGCCCAATTAGCAAAATAATAGCAACAAGTTCACTATTTGTTAGCATATTCAAATATATATATACATACATATATTTTATGGTGGTGAAAATAACAGTCATTTCTGCTTTAACACGTTTTGAAAACACAGATTTGTTCCAGTATGATTGATGTATTAGGAAACATTTGAACATAATGCAGATTTCTCATTTGCTTTTGTACAGTTTCATGAATGCAGAAAGCCACCCAGTTGAACCAAGCCATGGAGAAATACACAAAACATAGACATGCACACATCTCAAACACATACCAGCCATCTCTGTGTACCTCATGTTACGTGAGTCATATTCATCCACCTTTGGTGTTAAAGCTTTTCAGCTGATAACAGACAATCCTCCCATCCAAGTACTAACCAGGCCCAACCCTGCTTAGCTTCCAAGATGAGATGAGATCAGGTGCATTCAGGGTGGTATGGCTATCAATAAGAGAAATCCTATTTCAAAATTCCACTTTTGAAATAATTCACAAGCTATAAATCTTCTAACATCCACCTCCACAAGCAAATATCAGGTCTTTTTCAAGGAAAAATGCCATATTTATTGTGGTACTTATTTTATGTATTTGTTTATGCCATATTTATTTTATGTACTTCTTAAACCACTTGCTGTAAAAAAATGTGTTGTTTTTATTAGGTTCCTACTTTAAGAGAAAAAAGTATGTTTCTGATGACATTATTGAGTATTGACCTGCAACCCAATTTCCCCCACAATTTCTGTGGTTCTTACTACATGATACAGAGCTGTGTAGCGTGGTGATTTTTAGGAACACTTACCTTGTTTTGTAGTGAAACTGATTATACATGTTAATTATAGAATATTTGGAAAACACTGGAATATATGAATGTAATCACCAGTGTTGGTGGTCCAGTGATTAAGACTCCGTACTCCAAATGCAGGGGGCCCAAGTTCCATCCCTGGTCAGGAAACTAGATTCCACCTGCTGCAGCTGAAAAAACAAAATTCCCACATACTGCAACTAAAGATCACACACGTGGCAACTTAGACCTGGCACAACCAAGTTAATAAACAAATAAGTAAATAAAAAGAAATATTAAAAGAAATTTTTAAATATTTTAAGAAAATTACCAGTGTTCCAACTAACGTTAACACCTCGTATTATTTCCATATCCATATAAAAAGAAATGTTTATGGGAAAATTAGAACAAAAATTGGGAGCTCATATTCTTTATTAAGCTTAGGATCTTGGATTTTTTAACTTGATATTATGTAATAAATATATCCCCATTTCTTTAAATATTCTTAAACAGTTTGACTATGATGTTCTGTTTGGATGAATGAACTCCACTCAGTATTCAGCAGGTATGCTGAATGGCCTGTGACTATGCTAGTTGTTTGTACACTTGCTTCGGTTGGCCAATGCCCATGCTACATGGAATCCAATGATTAAATACAGTCAGTCACATAGTTCTGGACTTTCTGGGGAGGGCTGTTTGCTATACGTAGTAGTAGTGGCTCAGTGGTAAAGAATCCACCTGCAATGCAGGAGGTGCGGGTTTGAGCCTTGGGTCAGGAAGAGCCCCTGGAGGAGGGCGTGGCACCCCAGTCCAGTATTCTTGCCTGAGAAATCCATTTTACAGAAGAGTCTGGCGGACTGTGTATCCATGGGGTCACAAAGAGTTGGACACAACTGAAGCAACTGAGCACACACAGTGTAATAAAGATGTCTGTACATGCTTCCTTGCATATTTGTTATTCTTAGAATGAATTTGTAGACATTGAATTACTAAATGAAGAGGAATATGAATTTTTTAAGCCTTTTGCAACTTATTGTTAATATCCCTACAGGGAAAAGTTATGTTAATTTACACTCTGTGTTAAAGTACTAGAGTTCTTGTTTTATTTTACCATCACCAACCTTAGAAGTATAATTAAAGCAAACACAAAATAAACTTTCTTATGTGTTTAGGTAATACAGTGTTATTGATCAGGAGGGAAGACTCTGAGGGAAAAAAGGCTGACCCCTTTCTATAGAGAGTTAAATACAGAAAGATATGGACCATGGGAAGTGGAGTGATGTACAGAACTAATAAATAGGAATTTAGTTATGTAATAAGAGGTCTTTTAGAAAAATGCATGCAAGATAAGGTGAAAGGAGGCTATAAAATTTATGCCTTCCTGCAGAAAAACTTGTTGGCTGACCCAAGTGATATAAATAAAGTAGAAAAAAGAGAAAGAAAGTCTTATTTAAGACCTTCCAGATATCACTTCCAATTGCCAGATTTTAAGCTACCCTCCTCATGATATTGTAAATAAGCAAAGTTGCAGGTAAATGAAATGATCATAATCACTGAAGTGGAGTAATATGTGATTTCACAGAGTTCTACCTGGGTAGAATTTGAGTCAAAGGATTTTGAGTAAAAGATAATGAACTCATATGAGAAATTTGAGCAGTTGTTTTATATGTGTGTGTCTGTTTAAATTTTTGGCCACACAGAGTAAACATACAGGTTTTTAGTTCCCTGACCAGGGATTGAAGCTGTGCCCCCTGCAGTGGAAGTGAGGAGTCTTAATCACTGGACTTCTAAAGAAGTCCCTGAACAATTGTTTTAGATTTGTCTTATATATTGTTACAGGGCTTCCCAGGTGGCTCAGTGGTTAAAAAAATCTGTCTGCCAAGGCAGGAAACATGGTCCCTGGATTGGGAAGATCCCCTGGAGAAGGAAATGTCAACCCACTCCAGTATTCTTGCCTGGGAAATCCCCCAGACAGAAGAGCCCGGCAGGCTACAGTCCGTGGGGTCACAAAAGAGTCTGACACAACTGAGCAACTAAAAAACAGCGTATACCATTGCAGATCCTCTGGGACTTGCTTGTCTCATTTCAGCTCTGTGCGAACCCTCATGCAGGCGCAATCTCATAGCTTCATCTCTTGTCATTCTGCAAACCCTTTGCTCCCTGCCCCAAGGCTTCCCTGTGGGCACCGCTATGAGGTCTCCTCAACGTCCAGACCCACACTTGTGCAACCCAGAAGAACAGAGGACTTAAACTCAAGGGTAGGGGATTTAATGCCCTTTGGGGAAAGCCTTTGATCAAGAAAAGATGAGAGCCATAGGTAAATTCTTCCCCTTCCTTTTCCACCCTCCCACCCCCAACCACTAGGGATGATCCTGAAATGCACTTTATATGGCTTCTAAGAGGCTCGGTCTGATATAGTTAACAGGCGGCCAGCTTGACGAGGCACTGTCATATTGGCTGTCCTCCTTCTTTGCTTTATTTCCCTATTCCCTCATTCCTGCTCACTGTGATTGGATTTCTTATTAAAATAATATTACATGAGCCTTTTGCTTCAGACCATGCTTTTGGTGGGGGCAAAAACACAGGCTGCAAGGACAGCAACAAAAAGAATAGTGCCTGTAGTTGACTGAAGCGTATTAAATATATGAAAATTTGTGAACCTAATAGCGATAGTCAAGAGAAGAGAAAGAATTCCCCTACCAAAAAAACCCAGTCTCTCATTTACCACCATTGAAAGTGAATATTGTAAGCCTCCTTCTCTCAAAATTGATAATTAGGACTTTCCTGGTGGTCCAGTGTTTAAGACTCCATGCTTCCACTCCAGGGAGTGTGTGTTTTATCCATGGTCAAGAAACTAGGATCCCACATGCCACACAGCATAGCCAAAAAAAAAAAAAAAAAGATAGTTTGCTCTATAATTATACATGTATAATAATGAAAAAATGTTTTTTGTAACCTTTAGCTTTTAAAATTTTCACTGAAGGGGTGTTATATATCCTGACTGATAGTGCTTGCGCGTGATGAAGTGGGGAGGGATGAGGAGCATTCGGTTTGCACATAAATGGTATAAACCATTTTGTGTTTGGTGTTGTTTCTCCATGTTCTATGTAATTTCCTTTGTATAACTAATATTGATTCTAAATTTCAAAATATGCCATATTTAAAAAATTTTTTCACAAAATTACATTGAAATTATGAATACTCATTCTAATACTTCCTTTGCTTTTTTAAGAATCTTCTGATCTATAGTCAGATGCATTATCCATTGCATCACTGACCCCCCATCTCCCTTGCTTTTTAAATCTCAAGATTAAATTACTAATATTGGTGTATTTACTTCCTACACTTTCTTATTATGACTGAAAATAGCATCTACCCAGAGGAACTAGCATATTGGCAGATAAATTTGTTATCACTATCAACATGCCTTTGTTATTTACATTTTGAAACAAGATGGTCAGGGCAATTTAATCTGTTGACAAAACCCCATGCAAGTATAGGACTTAAGAGGGGGAAAAAATGTGATGAGAAAAAAATTTTGTTTATCCCTAGACTTTTTTTTTTTGGCCAAGAATTAAATTTGCCTCAACTTAATTGCTTTACACACATTCTTGTGACATTGCATGATTGGGAGGGAGGGAGAGAAAGACGGAGCTGTGGCTGTGTGGTATGTGTCTAAAAGGAGAGGAGAACGCACAAGCAAGCTGGTTTGACCAGAAACAGAACTGCCTGTGACAGATTAAGAGACAAGCGAGGCTGGGAATCTGAGAGCAAGTAAAGAGAGTGGAAATTTACAGCTGCCCGGTGTGAGTGTTCAGTGAGCATTTTCTGCTAACGTTTTCCGGTGGTAACTGTTACTCTTCAAAGAGAGAGACAGAAAGTCAAGACAGATCGTGGAAAGTCTTTTCTCTGCCATGCTTTGGTAATAGGAGGCACCCTCTGTTAAATGGAAGATAAAGGCTGCTTCATCTAAAGTGCTTTGAGCCCCAGAGAGAGCTGTCTTCAGCACCTCACCATGGGTCTACCTTTTGCTGCTTAGACAAGCCTGGACTTTTCTATAACACTGGGTGAGTATCAACCCGGTTACCTATCCTGGTTCACAGAAATGGAATTAATATGATAAACATTCATTTAGTTGAGGTTTTACAGTTACTGCTTATAAATTTGTTTTATAAACCAAGTTGTTACCTCGTTTCTTTGTGCATGATGAACTGCTGTTACTAGGAGAGGTTTAAAAAAACAACAACAACTACAAAACAATACTTCTCTGTTGCCTAAGGCACTTGAATCATTACCAACTATTCTGTGTCCGTGGAATATCTTATTTTGGAAATGGGTTTTTATTTACAGAGTGTTTCCAAAAATAAAACAGTGGCAGGATACCATTTGTCATGTTTCTCTTTAAACTAAATGAAAATTCCAAAGTTACCTCTGTTTATTGTTAGTAAATTTAATATGATCATTGTGATGTTTGATAATGTCAATTATTATAAATTGCAGCATTCCCTCATAATTCAATTAGGAATGTTAATGATGCCATTAATTGAAGGGATTGAAATTTGAATGTTGAATGCTTCAGTTAGACTCAAAGTTCTATAGTGAAAACAAAAATTAGATAATTTATATCTCAAACTTACCATTTGATACAAAATGAATGCTCCTTTCAAATTAAGGAATAAGGAATAAGAACAGTTATTTTGTTCTCATCAGTTCAGTTCAGTCGCTCAGTCGTGTCCGACTCTTTGCAACCCCATGAATCACAGCACGCCAGGCCTCCCTGTCCATCACTAACTCCTGGAGTTCACTCAGACTCATGTCCATCAAGTCGGTGATGCCATCCAGCCATCTCATTCTCTGTCGTCCCCGTCTCCTCCCACCCCAATCCCTCCCAGCATCAGAGTCTTTTCCAGTGAGTCAACTCGTCGTATGAGGTGGCCAAAGTATTGCAGTTTCAGCTTTAGCATCAGTTCTTCCAATGAACACCCAGGATTGATCTCCTTTAGAATGGACTGGTTGGATATCCTTGCAGTCCAAGTGACTCTCAAGAGTCTTCTCCAGCACCACAGTTCAAAAGCATCAATTCTTTGGTGATCAGTTTTCTTCACAGTCCAACTCTCACATCCATACATGACCACGGGAAAAACCATAGCCTTGACTAGACGGACCTTGTTTGGCAAAGTAATGTCTCTGCTTTTTAATATGCTGTCTAGGTTGGTTATAACTTTCCTTCCAAGGAGTAAGCGTCTTTTAATTTCCTGGCTGCAATCAGCATCTGCAGTGATTTTGGTTTCTCATAGATGGTACCAAACTCTCATATAATATGTTGTTCTGGTGAAGAACTATTTTAACCAGTTGCATTTATGTATATAAACAGTAGAGCAGAGAAAAAAAGAATAAACCCTTGAAATATGTATTCACATTCCCATAAACTTCATTTTACAATCTTAACAGGGGAGATTGTATGCTAATTTTACACATCTTTTTAAAGGCATCCATGGAAGGCATGTAATCTTTCTTCTGTGGGAAGAAGGAAGTATATATTGTTAGCTGCTAAAGTGAGTCATCGCTTAAAGATGCATCTTTCTAAGCAAAGTTTCTAATCTAATCTGCCAGCCTCAAAAAAGATGTCCTCAGTTATTAATTCAAGAGAGTCCTTTAAGGCAGAACAACTTAGCAGAAGTGAAAACTTAAGCAGTGTCAGTGAACAATTAAAAGGGTTTGTACCCTAGGTATAATATAAACTGGCTGTACTTTCTCTGATATTTCCTGCTTGTGTTCAGAAGCTTGTAGAACAGGTTTTGTTTCATGGGTTTGTGTGTGTGTGTGTTTTTTTTTTTTTTTTAAACTTTTGACCTGTGTATAAGAAGAAACTTAGCTGGTCTGTGGAAACCTTTTCTGAACTAGTGTCTTGTTCTTGAAGTAAAAGTAAATCCAAAGCAATTATATTTATATCACAAACCAGGTTTTACTTCTTTACAGAATTCCCTGTACTCAGTGCTTAGACTGATGGAAGAATTGCACATAGCTTCACAATCTTCAGAATAAGCTTTTATTTTAAACTAGTATTTCATTGACATTATCTTAGCAGTGGCACCATTTCTTAAGCCTATAGGATTGTAAATATACAGAAACAGGGAATAAGTCATCCTCAGATTCAAAGTGTTTTGTACCTTAGAAATTTATTTGTGAGTGGGTTGTTGGGAATTTAGGAACCATCTTCCCTGGGAAACGATTTAACAAATGATTGCTTGATTTTATTATAGTCTAAGATTATATTTTATTCACACTATAGAAAAACCATTGCCACCCTGAAAAATATTAGAAAATCAGTTATTGCAAAGATTCAGACAGACTTAGCAACTGAACAACAACAACAAAAAGTGATGAAACTAAATCTAAAAACAGTTCAGGGTTGAATAAGACATTTTTATTTTTCCTAAATATTAATACTTGAAGAAAAGCAATATGTTTATAAATAGCATTTCTATGTACTTTTAAGAGCTTCTAAGATTAACTGCACTGTTTATGAGACCTAATCTTACATTAAAATCAGTGATTTTTCTTTTCCTTGTTACAGAAATATTTCTAGCCGTTTCTTTTATACTTATCAGCCATTTCTAAGATCTAGCCCAGTATCTGGCACATAAATAGGTAGCTAATAAATATTTACCACATGGGGACTGAAGTCTTTCTTTGGTTTACAAAAATGGAACTGAGTAGTTTTTCCAACAAACCCCAAAAAGGAAAGGGGTTTAGGGGCACACAGTTTTCATTATGAGAAAGAGAAGGCCTGTCAAGAATTTAATTTTAAGAAGCAAACAAAGCAATAGTAGTACAGAATAGGCCTAACTGTTAAAAGAAGAAGAAAAGACCATGGTGTAACTTAGTGACAACCCTGAATGAGTAGGGATGGTGATGGGGGGCAGTAATTTACAAGCTTGTATCTTGAATACATGGGCCATTCTGAAGTAAGGTGTCAGCTTCAGACATATTACTTATTACTAAATATTGCATATCACTCTAACTTCAACTCAACAAATAATGACATAACAATAATGATGTGCTTTGTAATTTATTATATCTGGGAAGGCAGTTCTAAGTTATGATTCTGCAGTAGGGAGAGGCCTATTCAGGATATAACAAATACAGTAGAACTTTTATGTGTACCTTTTTATTTTAAAATTTACATTTATTCAAATGTACCCATTTTAAGAGAATGCTTCACTGAATGTTGAGAAATATATATACTCCTGTAATCTCCATCCCATTGATTTTTTTAAAAATATTTATTTATTTATTTATTTTTGGCTGCGTCCAGGTCTTACTTGCTATGCATGGGATCTTCTCTATGGCAAGCGGGATCTTTCAATTCCATGTGCAAGTTTAGTTGCCCCGAGACATGTGAGATCTTTGTTTCCTGACCAGGGATCAAACCCATGTCCCCTGCCTTTAAAGGTGTATTCTAAACCACTGGACTGCCGGGAAAGTCCCCATCCCATTGATTTTTAAAAATGAAACTTATTGGCCCAATTATTTTCCCCCATAGATGTACTTTTTCATTGCATTATCTATCTGTGAGTCGTATTTGGAATACAAGATAAAAAAATGGGAATTTCTGAACTTTCCTGAAATTTTCTTTAATGTGGTTGTTTAACTATTTTTTAGTTGAGAGAAGGTAACTGTGACTTAAGTTTAAATTAGCAAGCTCTATGGAAGACTTTTGGAAATGATCCCCTCTTAACTTATCGCTGATTATAAAAGAAACCTATATGAAGGAAAAAAAAGGCTAATTTAAAATATATATATTTTTTTAATTGGAGGATAATTGCTTTACGGTGCTATGTGAGGTTCTGCTGTACAACAAATTGATTCAGCTATATACATATATATATATATATATCCCCTCCCTCTGGAGCTTCCCTCCCACATACCCCCATCCCACCCCTGTAGGTCATCACAGAGCACAGGCTGAACTCCTGTGTTCTACAGCAGCTTCCCACCAGCTATCTAGTTTACACATGGTAGTGTATATGTCAGTGCTGCTCTCTCAGTTTGTCCCACCCTCTCCTTCCCCTGCTGTGTCCACATTCCGTTCTCTACGTCTGTGTCTCTATTCCTGCCCTGCAAATAGGTTAATCAGTACTGTTTTTCTTGATTCCATATATATGCATTGATATGCGATATTCATTTTTCTGACTTATTTCACTCTGTATGACAGATTCTGGGTTCATCCACCTCACTACAGCTGAATCAGTTTCGTTCCTTTTTACGTCTGAGTAGTATTCCATTGTGTATAGGTACCACAACTTCTTTTTTCATTCATCAGTTGATGGACAGAAGATACGATTTTACCCATGGAAATCCTGAGACTTTTTTTGTCTTCAGAGATAAATTTCCCACTCCCTTAAGATTTTGTGGAAAACCTTTGAAGTTAGAACTGTTATTGAACAGTACAGTCGGAGGTTAGACATAAAGGCCTAGAAATACTCATTAGCTATTTCAGTTCAGTTCAGTTCAGTCGTGTCCGACTCTTTGTGACCCTGTGGACTGTAGCACACCAGGCTTCCCTGTCCATCACCAACTCCCGAAGCTTCTCAAACTCATGTCCATTGAGTCTGTGATCCCATCCAACCATCTCATCCTCTGCTGGCCCCTTCTCTTCCTACCTTCAGTCTTTCCCAGTGTCAGGGTCTTTTCTAGTGAGTCAGTTCCTCACATCAGGTGGCCAAAGTATTGGAGCTTCAGTTTCATCATCAGTCCTTCCAATGAATATTCAGGACTGATTTCCTTTAGGATTGACTGGTTTGATCTCCTTGCAGTCCAAGGGACTCTCAAGAGTCTTCTTCAACACCACAGTTTAAAAGCATTAATTCTTCAGCGCTCAACTTTCTTTACAGTCCAACTGTCACATCCATAAATGACTACTGGAAAAACTATAGCTTTGGCTAGACAGACATTAGCCATTTATTCCCCTTTAAAATACTTTAAAGGATACCATCAGGGCATTTAAGGCCCCAAATGACCTCTTCTAGCTTCTCCTTCCCCCTTCAAATGCACTCCTCTCCACTTACGTCATAAACATGTTTAGATGAGTCATTGGAGTGACTGACAGTGGGTCATCTGTAGAGACGCACACACGTAAATTAGGAATATGAAATATTTCACTGTGTCTTAGGAAAAGGAATGCTGCCAAAATCTACTAAAAGTCTACAGGGCCTGAGTTGCCTGGGAGCAGAGCTGAATATTATTTGGCTTTCTCTCCAGGATCTAAGCCAAGTACAACTCTTTAATGAAATTTCATAGCCAGAGTAACAGAAATCATTTGTTTGACTAATGCTTTGAAAAACATGATGATCAAATATTCCACAGTTTGAACTTTAAAAAACGGTTATTTAGTCATTAAAATTTTCATTTATGAGAAGGTGTTTCCATTGTAAACGCATTTGCATGATCTATTAAACAAAGTTTGAAGAAAAAAGAAAATTTTAAGGAAAAAGAAAATTAAATATTCATAATCCAGCTACCCAGAGGCAATCACTGTTAACTTTTAAAAATTGTTTTCTTTCTGCATAAGTTTTGTGTATTTGTGGTTTTGCTTGCTCTTATGTAATTGTCATTATGCTCTCTATTATGGGATGGTGCTTTTAGCAGCCTGTACATTTTATTTCACATTCTTTGTAAACATTTTCATAGCCATAAACTGTATTCCATCAAATCTAAGAAGTCATTGGTTATAAGGCATACACTTTATGTACCACCAAGAAAGAAAACAAACAAAAGAACAAAAATACCCTGCCAGTTAGTATAAGGTTCCATCAATTATTAAGACACATGTACATTTTAGGGATGTTGAAATGTGAAAAAAAAGAGTTGTAAAGATAACCATTATTAGTTTATTTTCTTAGGACAAACGGATAGAAACAGAATTACTGAGTCAGAGGTTATGATATTTAAAGGCTCTAGATCCATGTTGCCCAGTCCCACCAATGAGAAAAGAGACAGCCTGTTGCATCTCACCATCAATAGACAGAATTTTCTCAAAACAACAAAGACACTATGTTACATCATGAGCAAAATAGTCCTTCATTTTTAACTTTGCGTGTTCCCATTATAGAAAATAAACATTTACTGTGTGTTTAACTATATTTCCTCCTTTGTGGTTTTCTAATATGTATACATTAATTCTTCATGATTTTCTTATTTGCTTTGGATCTCCTTTTATAATGATTTTAGCCCTCTGTCTTTCATATTCATGTCACAGAATTCTCTTATTTGTTGTTTGCCTGTAATGTTATTATTATAGCCATAAAAATTCAAAAAGTTTTAATTAAATTTGTAGCATATTTATATTAACTGATTTGTCACTTTTTAGATTTACTTCATCACTTGTAAAATTAGAGAAATTATTTTATATCCAGAAGTTTGAAAGTCACTTACAGTCACTTCTGTATCTGGACTGTTTTGTTCCATTGGTCTGTTTTTCTTGTCTTACTGTTTTACTTATAGCACTTTATAACACTTTTAATTTCATTCCCCCGTAAGAAATCTTCACTTTAAAATTTATTATCCTTGTTCTTTTATATTCTTGACTGAATTTATTTACTAAAAACTTTCTTGGATTTGTGACTGGAATTGTATCAAATTATGGCCTTTAGGAATAATTGACATTTTAATGATATTTAAATATTTAATATTTGATTTTTCTATTCAAAAACAAAATGGGTTTTTCTATTCAGTTCCTTGCTTAGTTATATGGATTTTTTCCCTCACAAATCTGTTTATTGTTTCCAGAAAGAAGAAATATGCTCATTATAGGTAATACAGAAAAACATCAAGATGACAAATCTCATTCAGATAATATGAATTAACGTTAATTGAGCCACATTCTGGAAATGATTCTGTGGTTGTATACAGTTAAAAAGGTGGCTTGCTGAAGGATTGAATAGATAAATAGACACATCTTGTACATCTTTAAGTACCTCTTTCATTTGTTAGTTTTCTGCCTCAGGAACAATAACTATACTTATGTTGGATTATTGCTGTCAATTTTCCATAGTAATAGATTCTTTATTTTTAACTTTTTATTTTGAGATAACTATAGATAAGAAACAATACCAAGAGATCCTGTATACCTTTCATCTAGTTTCAAAACCCATAATGACATCTTGCATACCAATTAGCAGTTAGTGAAAGTGAAGTAAAAGTCGCTTAGTTATGTCCAACTCTTTGCCACTGCATGGACTGTAGTCCGTCAGGCTCCTCTGTTCATGGAATTCTCCAGGCCAGAATACTGGAGTAGGTTGCCGTTCTCTTCTCCAGGGTATCTTCCCAACCCAGGGATCGAATCCAGGTCTTCCACATTGCAGGCAGATTCTTTACCATCTGAGCCACCAGGGAAGCCCAACTAGCAGGTAGTGAATTAATTTAATGGATAATGATCAGGACTCGTTTTTTTTTTTAATGATGTAGGATATAACAGATAGAATGGAATCTATCCAGAGTTCAGTTATTGTTTCATGAGACAATTATACAATAATTTATACACTCCTTTGCTTTGGGTCACAATATAAAGTGCATTTTTTGCTATATGTCACTATTTTAAAAGGTGAGGGAGTTTCCTGGTGGTCCAGTGGCCAAGATTCCTTGCTCCCAAAACAGGGGCCCGGGTTTGATCCCTGCTCAGTAAACTAGATCCCACAGGCCGCAACTAAACATCCCTCAGGCCACATCTAAGACCTGGAGTAGCCAAGTAAATAAATAAATATTTTAAAAAAATAAACAATTAAAACTCAGAGAGTGAGTGAAATTCGCTCAGTTGTGTCCGACTCTTTGCGACCCCATAGTCCAGGGAATTCTCTAGGCCAGAATACTGGAGTGGGTAGCTGTTCCCTTCTCCGGGGGAATCTTCCTAACCAAGGGATGGAACCCAGATCTCCCACACTGCAGACAGATTCTTTACCAAATGAGCCACAAGGGAAGCCCAAATTGTGGTATAGTCATAAGTGCATGCTAAGTCGCGTCAGCTGTGTCTAGCTCTTTGTGACCCTATGAACTGTCAGTCCCCTCTGTCCATGGGATTCTCCAGGCAAGAATACTAGAGTGGGTTGCCATGCCCTTCTCAAGGGGATCTTCCTGACCCAGGGATCAAACCTGCATCTCTTGCATCTCCTGCATTGGGAGACAGGTGTTTTTTTTTTTTTACCATTAGCACCACCTGGGAATCCAATGGGATGCTTGATAACATGTAAGATAAATGTGAGATTTGTATCAATACTCAAATCTCATAAACATAATATTGATGGGGGGAAAGAAACTGACTTGTAGTACCATTTCTGTAATGCTTCAAAGCACACATGACAATATCACATATTATCTGTAATGTTAGTAAAAGTGTGAAAGTATGTATAGCTTGGGCATAAATAGATACAGTATTAGCCAGAGGTGAATGGGATCAGAGAACTGAAGCTACCAAGATGGTGGCTTGGGTTGTTTTAATTTTTGAGCTGGATGGTAAGTACACAGGAACTTGTTACATTGTTCACTATTTCTTCTTCTAGATGCCCCAAATATTTTAAACTAAATTAAAACACCTAATTTAAAAAATTAAAACGCTTACTCCTTGGAAGGAAAGTTATGACCAACCTAGATAGCATATTTAAAAGCAGAGACATTACTTTGCCAACCAAGGTCCATCTAGTCAAGGCTATGGTTTTTCCAGTGGTCATGTATGGATGTGAGAGTTGGACTGTGAAGAAAGCTGAGCGCCAAAGAATTGATGCTTTTGAACTGTGGTGTTGGAAAAGACTCTTGAGAGTCCCTTGGACTGCAAGGAGATCCAACCAGTCCATTCTAAAGGAGATCAGTCCTGGGTGTTCATTGGAAGGACTGATGCTGAAGCTGAAACTCCAATACTTTGGCCACCTCATGCGACGAGTTGACTCACTGGAAAAGACTCTGATGCTGGGAGGGATTGGGGGCCGGAGGAAACGGGGACAACAGAGAATGAAACGGCTGGATGGCATCACCGACTCGATGGACATGAGTTTGAATGAACTCTGGGAGTTGGTGATGGACAGGGAGGCCTGGCGTGCTGTGATTCATGGGGTTGCAAAGAGTCGGACATGACTGAGCGACTGAACTGAACTGAAAACAACTAGGGGGAAAAGCCGAGTTGAAGCATATTTTGATTAGCTTGGTGGTGTCACAATCTGTTTGTGAGCCAATTCCTAGAACCAGGGCAGTGGAAGAAATACTCAGCCCTGCCTGGGTCATGTTCTCACCCTCTTGCTAGAGTAGGTGGGGTGGTGTGTGTGAGGTGGGGTGGGAAGGAGAGCAGAAAGGTTTATCACCAGAAAAAAACAGGCACCCAAAGTACCAGAGACTTTCTTTTCCTTTTCTGATTCAGTTATTTCTAATTTTATTGTTATTTCCATTCTTCATTTTCTTTGAAATTTTTTAAGGCTGTTTCCTTTTTGACTTATTTAGTTCAATCCTTTCTTCTTTTTATTCCCACATGAATGAACTGTAGATTCTCACCCTCCCACATCAAGGCTCCCTTTGAAGAACTATTTCTGGCTTTGTTGAGCTTTTGTGGGTTTGACTCCATCTCAACTTTTGGTAAAAACTTTATGAAGTGTACACAGTCTATTTGCACATAAATATGTTGGCCAAAGATTTAATTATGAGGTTATAGACTTTCCTTTCAGAACTCTAGATTTTCTCCATGGCTTCATGACATGTAGTTTTATGAAAGTCCAAAGACAACTTAATTTTGATCCTTTTTGTTGTTACAGTCATTTTGTAGGAATGAGCTTTAAGAGAAAAATGTTGGTTTCTTCTGAAAGCCACACTGAATTTTGTTGATGTTGTTCAGTTGCTCAGTCATGTCCGACTCTTTGCGACCCCATGGTCTGCAGCACACTGACTAGTTTGGGGTCTCATTATTGGTCTCAGCTAGAAAAGTCCTTTAATTAATGATCACATTTAGATCTCTTTTCTACTTAAGCTATTTTATCTTTGTTGCTTCTACTCCATGTTTTAGTTCCTTTTGCACTTGTTGGCTTCCTCCACCTCTTTTCATTGTTGTAATACGTGTTTTTATAGGCTATAACACTGTATCTTCTCCATATTTCTATAATACTGGGTTGGCTAAAACGTTCATTTAGGTTTTTCCAATGCAGGACACACATACACACACACAGTATCTTATCTCCATCACACACACACACACACACACACACACACACACACACACACACACACACAGTATCTTATCTCCATCATTTTAATTTGAGCTTTTCTGGTGTTCTGGCAAAACCCTTCTGTGTGGCTGTGTCTCCCACTACATCGAGAACTCTCTGAGGCTTATTAACTTTTGCATTTAGTAGTGCAAGGCCTCGAACCTTATAGGAACTCAGCAAATATTTTTTGACTGAATAAATATGGACTAATTGTGTACGTTTCAGTTGTCCTCAGTTAGTGTTCTATGGGGTCACTTCTGCCTTGCGCAGATCTGGATTGCCATGCTACGTCTGGGGATATTTCTATATGTGTGTGTGTATATTATGTGTTGATCTTTTATCTTGACAAGTTCTCCTCTCTTTTTGTCTAAGTCCTTTCCTTTCCTACCTCCCCATCCCCAGTTATCTCTGTTCTGTCTGCTACAGAGAATTAATTCTGGAAGTAACCTTTCCTGTTGAAGTCCACAGGACACTTATCCCTTTTTCTTGTACTGCTTAAAAAAAAAAAAATAACCTGTGTTATTTGTTGTTTATTCTCTTTACTTACTTTGTAAATGGGAAAAGTACAGCAGGGCCCGTGTCGGTTGTCTGATATTCGTGTTGCTGCGTGGCCCACTGTCACCACTAACCTGGAGGCAAGTTGATTTTCGGTGCCCTGGGGGCATTCGTCTGGGCAGTGTCCGTCTGTTGGACCTAACATGGCATCTTCTCTTGTTCCTGCTTCTTGTGTTGCTGAAATATAATGCATGTTCTAGAAACTCTGAGGTAGAATTTATGGAAAAATTACTAGTACCACGTTATCCCAAGGAGGCAGCATTTTCAGAACTCCCCCTTACACCTTTTCTCTTTGGCCTTGATAGATACTAAGAATTAGACTCAGAATGGGTGTGGGCCATTGATGAACAAGCGAGAGCTCACTGTATTTGGCCTATCTAATTTGAAAATATGATGCTGTATCCTTCTTTATGAATCAACCTTACAGTATAAAGTGAAAGTGAAGTCGCTCAGTTGTGTCCGACACTTTGTGACCCCATGGACTGTGGTCCACCAGGCTCCTCCGTCCATGGGATTCTCCAGGCAAGAATACTGGAGTGGGTTGTCATTTCCTTCTCCAGGGGATCTTCCTGACCCAGGGATTGAACCCAGGTCTCCCGCATTGCAAGCAGACGCTTTAACCTCTGAGCCACCAGGGAAGCCTTACAGTATAAAGGTTCCTCAAAAAATTAAAAATAGAATGACCATATGGTATAGCAGTTCAACTTCTGGGTACTTATCTGAAGAAAATGAAAACACCAATTCATAAAGAACTATGCACCCCCATCTTTATTGCAACATTATTTACAATAGCCAAGATAATGGAAACAACCTTAGTGCCCATCTATGGATGAATGGATAAAGAAATGTTCTGTGTGTGTGAGGTGTGTGTGTGTGTGTGTATAAAACAATATTATTCAGCCATAAAAGAATGAAATCTTGCCATTTGTGACAACAAATGGAACTTTGAGGGTATTATGCTAAGTGAAGTAGATCAGAGAAAGACAACTACCATATGATCTCACTTATATGTGGAATCTAAAAAACTAAGAAACAGAAGCCAAGCTTATAGATACACAGAATGGATTGGTGGTTGCCAGAGGCAGAGGGTGGGGTGCAGATGAAATGGGTGAAGGGGGTCAAAGGTACCAACTTTCAGTCATAAGCTAAGTCAGTCATGGGGATGTATTAAAAAATAAAATAAGGTAACTTACTTGGTACTAACAGATAGAATGTATGTGGGCTTTCTCAGAGCCTTTGGCAACATTTGTCCTGATATCTTCGTGAGTGAGATAGGAAAAATATGAGTTAAACATTATGAGAAGGTGAATTCACAGTTCGTTTAAAAAAACACTTATTAAAAACTTAAATGACATGTAGACAAGCATGATAACTTCTAAATCACAGTGGATCAGTTACCAAGTCAGAACTAGATTAGGATTTAAATACTTCACGTTTGTTTAGCAGATACGTTGAATGCCAGCGTTATAACTCTTGATCACAAACAACAAATACTGAAGAAAATTTTTGGAAGGATATCAGGCAACTCAGAGATTTGACAGAAATCCTGCTGCTACTGCTGCTAAGTCACTTCAGTCGTGTCCGACTCTGTGTGACCCCATAGACGGAAGCCCACCAGGCTCCCCCGTCCCTGGGATTCTCCAGGCAAGAACACTGGAGTGGGTTGCCATTTCCTTCTCCAATGTGTGAAAGTGAAAAGTGAAAGTGAAGTCGCTCAGTCATGTCCGACTCGTAGCGACCCCATGGACTGCAGCCTACCAGGCTCCTCCATCCATGGGATTTTCTAGGCAAGAGTACTGGAGTGGCTTGCCATTGCCTTCTCCGGACAGAAATCCTAGGGAAGCAGATTTGGGAAGTAGGAATCTAGGGGATGTAGTGTATAGAACCGTAACCAAGGTTATGCTGGATGCATAACTAGTTAGACTATTGTTATCAGTTGCTGTTATGCATTTGTGTAGAATACTCTTCATTGATTAATTGCATTATTGTTAATAAGAAAAATATGAGGGAAAATGGAGTTAACCCAGAAGTCTTTCTCTGGAGGTATTGGTAAAATAAAATTTAATAAGAAATTACCAAATACTCCTAGTATTATATGTCTGTATAATGGATGTTGTTGTCGTTTAGTCACTCAGTTGTGTCCAGCTCTTTGTGACCCATGGACTGCAGCACGCCAGGCTTTCCTGTCCTTCACTATCTCCTGGGTTTGCTCAAATTCATGTCCTCTGAGTTGGTGATTCCATTCAACCATCTCATCCTCTGTTGTCCCCTTCTCCTCCTTCCCTCAGTTTTGCCCAGCATTAGGGTCTTTTCCAGTGAGTTGGCTCTTCGCATCAGGTGTCCAAAGTATTGGAGCTTCAGTTTCAGCATCTGTCTTTCCAATGAATATTCAAGGCTGATTTCCTTTAGGATTGATTGGTTTGATTTCCTTGCAGTCCAAGGGACTCTCAAGAGTCTTCTCCAACACCAGAGTTCAAAAGCGTCAATTCTTCGGTGCTCAGCCTTCTTTATGGTCCAGCTCTCACATCCATACATGACCACTGGAAAACCATAGCTTTGACTAGACAGACCTTTGTCAGCAACGTGGTATCTCTGCTTTTTAATATACTGTCTAGATTTGTCATAGCTTTTCTTCCAAGGAGCAAGCATATTTTAATTTCATGGCTTCAGTCACTGTCCACAGTGATTTTGAAGCCCAAGAAAATAATGTCTGTCACTGTTTTCATTGCTTCCCCATCTATTTGCCATGAGGTGATAGGCCCAGATGCCATGATCTTAGTTTTTTGAATGTTGAGTTTTAAGCCAATGCTTTCACTCTCCTCTTTCACCAAGAGGTTCTTTAGTTTCTCTTTGCTTTCTTCCATTAGGGAAAGCCAAAAAAATACTATAGCCCGAAAAATACTGTTTTTAGTATTATTATATTTTGGTTTTAAAAATATATTTTTATATAGAGAGAGAAAAATTAAGGAGGAATATTATAAAAGCATAAAAGCTGATAATAGTTGTTAACTCTGGATCACTGGTTAATGGGAGCTTTTGATTAATTACATCATATTTCTGTAATGTTTGACATATTTTTGCTAATAAATGTAAAGCAAATAAATATGTTTCTCCTAACTGGAGCCTTTAATTTAGATCTTTTTCCCTAGCACATTTTTAGGATGATAATAGCTATATTTGGCTTTTTCTGCTCTATGCAAATAGATGTTCTCAAAAAGAAGAACTGATTTTTCTTTTCCCCTTCTCCTCACCTCCCCACTCCCACCCATCATGGTAATCCTCATTTCATCAGTGAGTATAGCCAGCTGAATATTTGAAGAGTAAAAAAAAAAAGAAAACAGATTCTAAATAATTTTATATTGTAATTTTGTGATTGCTATGGAGTGGAATGTTTTAAAATATTGCTTTACCAGAGCTTGTGGATCCTAGTCTGACTTTTGTTTTGCATGTTCTATTTTATTTATCATCATTAATATCACCATCTTCCTCACTCTCTTTAGTCAAAATATCTAGTTTTAAGTATCAACTTATTCTCTAAGAATACTCCTTTTCCTATTCTTGCATAAATCTTTAATTTCTCTTATAAGAAAGATATTAAACTGTGAGTAAAAGCTTTTAGGTAAACCTTTAAAAATATCTTTCTTGAAATATTTTACATTAACTTAAATTTGGCATGAAACTTAAAACTTGTTTTAGTTTGATCGATTTTAATGTTCCATATTACTGAATTGGTTGTTGAAAACATGACATTTTGGTATAACAATTTAATCATGTTAAGAATTAGAATCATAATTTTTGTTTCTTTACTTGTTTTTAGCATTCTATATTACGTGAAGAGATTTCTATAGATGAAAAAATGCCTCTGTTTAGTAAATCACACAAAAATCCTGCAGAAATCGTGAAAATTCTGAGAGACAACTTGGCCATTTTGGAAAAGCAAGACAAAAAGACAGATAAGGTATGAGCTAAAACAATAACGTTATTATTAAAATACATGAACAGACCAAAAGCCAATCTAAAAGCTTAATGAAGAATCCTAAACATGGTCTGGGATGCACTCTCAGGGTCTTTGTGAATACATTTAAACTGGTTTCAGGTCTTATGCCATTGATAATTATTGAATCTGTTGTCTTGAACTCTTCATTCATTTTCTAGAGCCTCAGACCAACCTTGGATCCTCTAGACTTAAGGAGTAACAGAATAATACTCAGTCGTAAAAAGGAAAGGACATCTTGCCATTTGCAACAACTTGGATAGACCGAGAGGTTCACTGTGCTAAGTGAAATAAGTCAGAGAACCAAACACTGTGCCATGTCACTTATATGTGGAATCTAAAAAACAAAGCAACATTAAGAAGAAACAGTTATTGTCAGAGGGGAGGTGGGGTTGGGGTTGGGGGAAGGAATTGGTGAGGGAGATTAAGAGGTACAGACGTCCAGTTGCATGGGTATGAAAAAGACAGTGTGGAGAATGTAGTTAATAACTAAGTTGTGTCTTTGTATGGCCACAGATTGTAACTAGACTTACACATTTTAGAAATGCATAGAAATGTAGAATCACTATGTTACGTAACAGAAACTGACATAGTGTTATAGGTCAATTGTACTTCAGAAACATAAGAACAAACTCAGAAAAAGAGATCAGATTTGTGGTTACCAGAGGCAGGACTGTTGGGAAGAAGGAATTGGATATAGACAATCTTCCGGTTGAAAGGTAAGAAAGTACTAGGAATATAAGTTACAGCATGATAAATGTGATTAACACTGCTGTATGTTACATATGGAAGTTGTTAAGAGAATCCTGAGTTCTCATCACAAGGAAAAATATTTTTTTCTCCTCTGTTTCTTTAATTTTGTATCTGTATGCAGTGATGGATAAACTTACTGTGATAATCATTTCATGATGTATGTAAGTCAAACCATTATGCTGTACCTGAAACTTATACAGGACTATATGTCAATTATATTTCAATAAAACTAGAAGGAAAAAATGCAGAATGAAAAAAACATCTAAGGGGTTTTACAGTTAAGCGTCTAACAGGTTATACTGTTAATACTTATACTGTGTATAGTGTTATACATGAAGGGTAAAAGGTTTGTGTTTAAAGATCATCTGACAGTTTCTACTATGAGGCTGCCTTTTTTCTCTTTTTGGGTACACCACAGCGCCATGTGGGATCTTAGTTCCCCAACCAGGGATTGAACCTTGCACTGGAAGCATGGAGTGGTAACCACTGGACTGCCAGGAATACCCAGTGCAGCCTCCTTTTAACATTGTTTTAAAGTCCTACTGAGCAGCACTTCCTCAGAGTGGGTCTTTTTAGTATCTTAGTTATTCCCTCAAAGGGACATTGAATCTGACATATTCAGTTTGTCTGTAAAGTAAGTGGGGCTTCCCTGGGGTCTCATTGGTAAAGAATTCGCCTGCAATGTAGGAGACGCAGGAGATGTAGTTTGATCTCTGGGTGGGGAAGATCCTCTGGAGAAGGAAATGGCAACCGACTCCAGCATTCTTGCCTGGAAAATCCCCATGGACAGAGGAGCCTGGCGGGCTGCAGTCTATGGGGTCACAAAGAGTTGGACATGACTGATCACACCTGTACCCCCGCACCGCATTGCATGCATGCTCTAAGACACTGCGGTTCCCTCCTAGTGTAAACTCTAGAGATGTTCTTGCACAGGTGCACCAGGATGCGTTGTCAAGAATGTTCATAGCATTGTTGTTCATAGTAACCCATCAGTGGAAACACCTCAATGTCCATCAACAGTGAAACTGAGAAGTTGCAGTCCAGCTATCAATGGAATACTATACAACAATGAATTTAAAGAAGTGCTGCGACATACAGCAGAAAGAATGAGCCTTCCAAATACAGTGTTGAATGAAAGAAACAAATCATAAGAGGGTATGGGTGCTATTCCAAATCAGCAGAACTAAGCTATGTTGTTTTGGAAAACAAACATAGATTTTAAAATAACCTGTAAAGAAAACTAAATAAGTGATTGTCATCAAAGACATAAAAGAATTTACTTCTAGGCTGAAAAGAGGGCATTCAAGGTAGCTTCTGGGATGCTAAAAATGTTCCCTTTTTTGACCTCTGTTTTGGCCACACAAGTGTTTGCTTTATAATTATTCTAAATTCTATATATTAAAGTAATCTTCTATAGGTATATATAACAATTTAAGAAAACTTCTTACCTTTAATAAATTAAGGATTTCTTTGGTCATATCATGAAATGTATCTGGAAATTAATTTTTTAATAACAACTACTATGAGTTAGTTTTTTATTATTTTGCCTTATTCTCTCTGTTTCCTTCTTTAATTATAATGATTAGAGTACAATAGTTGAAAGTACTAAAACTATACCTACTTTAAAATATTCAGCAGTGTTAACTAATTTGCCTGTTCGTTTTCCTTATCTGTTTTTTAAAATTTTTTACTATAATTTTTTAGTATAATTAAGATACTATACAATGTACCATTTTAAAGTGTGCAATTCAGTGATTAGTTTATTCAGAGGTTGTGTACCTATCACCACTATCTAATTTCAGAATAGTTCCAGCACCCCATTCTCCCCTCCCCAGGCCCTACTCACTGATATACTTTCTTCCTCGATAGGTTCTCCTATTATTCTTTTAATTAATTAGTTTGGCTGCACTGAATCTTCGTTGCAGTACATGGAGGTTTTAGTTGTGGCATGTGAACTTAGTTTAAGCATGTGGGAGGGTCCCCTGCATTGGGAGGGTGGAGTACTAGCCACTGGACCATCAGGGAAGTCCCTCTCCTATTTTTCTTTAGAATGCAGTGAGATTTTTTGCTTTTTTTTTTTTTAAGCTTCGTAGATAACAAAAAGATAATGGTTATGTGTGAGGGATCAGTGGGTTGAGAAAGGTTATGGGTTTTGACAATATATGATTTTGTACCTATTACGTTTAAAAACTCAGAATCATAGGGATTTGTTGAAAATCATTAACAAATGCTTTAAATAAGATTACTTGCTACTGATAAGTCTTCAACATGGATTGAATTTAATTTCCAAGAGTTAAATTTATAATTAATTACTAGTAAAGTTCACTATGAATATGATTTAAAGAAAGATCATTTCAATTATATTAACCAAGTAGAAATACTAAAGATCTCTCTTTTATAAATTAATTTCAGTAATATTTTCAAAAAAACCAAAAACAGTGCCTACTACATGGCTTTTGTTTGTTTGAACTGTGTTGAGTTCTTTAATCATAAATAAGCAGAAAATAGGTAACTAGTGGGAAGCTGCTTTATAGCACAGGGGGCTCAGCTGAGTGCTCTGTGATGACCTGGAGGGGTTGGTGGGGTAGGAAGGGAGGTTCAGGAGGGAGGGGATATATAGCTGATTCATGGTGTTGTACAGAAGAAACTCACGCAACACTGTAAAACAGTTATCATTCAATTAATAAAAAATAATTATGCAGAATTTTAAAAGTAAATAAATAAGCAGGGCTCAATAAGTGGTTTTTGTTTGTTTGTAGCCTGAAATTTTTTTTTTCACTTTTAACTATTAGCGTATATTTTGGTCCCTAGGCTTCAGAAGAAGTGTCAAAATCACTGCAAGCAATGAAAGAAATTCTGTGTGGGACAAGTGACAAGGAGCCCCCAATGGAAGCTGTGGCCCAGCTCTCACAGGAGCTCTACAACACCGGGCTGCTGGTGACACTCATAGCCGACCTACAGCTGATAGACTTTGAGGTACACTATCTGCCAAAGGATGACAGTTGTACTTTTCAAGTTTTGTACATGTGACTACCAATATTTGACTGTGATTTTTTTATTACTGTTGTTGTTGTTCAGTCGCTAAGTCGTGTCAGAGTCTTTACGATCCCATGGATTACAGCATGCCAGGCCTCCCTGGCCCTCACTTTCTGCTGCAGTTTTCCCAAGTTCACGTCCATGGAGTTGGCGACGCTATCCAACCATCCCATCCTGCTGCCCTCTTTTCCTTTTGCCTTCAATCTTTCCCAGCATCAGGGTCTTTTCCAATGAGTCGGCTGTTTGCATCACATGACCAAATTATTACTATTTATGTATTATTTAAAATCCCATTTTCCCCACTAAAATTTCTAAAATTACCTTAATCTTTTTTTTTTAAAAAAAAGCAAAAGGTATACCGTAGTTAAGTTTTATGCAGCTAAGTAGTGAAGTTAATGGTCAAAAATAATAAAAGATAACTTGTTGAGTGCTTACTGAAAATTGAACAGTTTTTAAGCACTCTTCTAAGCACTTTTAATTCTTTTCTTTTTAAATTTTAAAAAATATTTATTTATTTGGCTTGCCAGGTTTAATTGGGGGCATGTGGGATCTAGTTCCCTGACCAGGGATCAAACCCTGACCCAGGGATTGAACCCAGACCCCTTGCATTGGGAACATGGAGTCTTAGCCACTGACCACCAGGGAAGCCTCATTTTATTCTTAAAGCAACCTGTATATGATCAGTACTATATTATTAGCCTTGATTTATAGATGAAGACCCTAAAGTTTAAAGATATTAAGTAATTTCCCCAAAGTCACTCGGTCACTAAGAGCCTAAGCTGAGATTCAAATGTAGTATCTCCCAGGCCTGTTTTTTTAATTAAAACATTTATACCAATGATTTAAGAATTTTGTTAAATGCTAGTAATATAGGCTACTTCTCACATTTTTTGAAAGCAGTTACACCTAATTACTGAAATAATATGTAAAACAATAATCTAGAAACATAAGGGGTGAATATGTGTAAGGATTTTATTATCTATGGTATATCTAACTTAGAACAGTGGTTTCTCAATGAAATGTGTGGTTGTAAGACACATTTCACGATGGAAATCTTGGTTTTGATTTGACTGTTGTTTTGTTACTACTGTCAGGCTTTAGATACTGTCAGGTAAGTGCTTGGATCTCCATTAATTCTCAGAGATAGAAGAGAATGGAGATTTCTGAAGTAAATTGCTTTAGTTTTGTCACCGAGGAAGTAAAAGGAAACTCATTACAGTGATAGACCAAGATAAGGTCAGGGCTCTGGGGATGTGTGGAAATACTAGCTTACAGTTCTCTGGATGGCTTGGATGGAAGAAGATTTTGGCCAACTAGATCTGGGGAGAAGGAATGCAGGGCAAGACTGCTGTGTGTTTGACTGGAAGCAACACTGACCGAGGGCCCCACAGGGCCCAGATTTCAACTCAGCCTTCCGTTCAGAAGCCTCTGTCTTGTCTATGACCATACCACTCTGAATGCACCCAGTCTTGTCTGATCTCCAAAGCTAAGCAGGGCTGGACCTGCTTAATACTTGGATGGCAGAAACGTGTCTTTCTTCCTTCCCTCCCTTATCTGTTTCTCTAACTTTGACATTTTCTGCTCAATTATCTCCTTTCTTACTTTTTCTTCTTGCTTGGCTTGTCATTCTCCCTCTCCATCTTACTCCCTGTTTCCCTTAAAAAAAATTTTTTTTATTTAGTTATTTATTTTGGCTGCACCGGGTCTTAGTTGCAGCATGTGGGATCTAGTTCCCTGACCAGGGATCAATCAAGGGCCCTGTGCATTGGGAGTGTGGAGTTTTAGCCACTAGACCGCCTAGGAAGCCCCTCCCCATTTCCTTTTTTAAAACAGACTTAGTGGAATTAAAATGTAATTTTATCATTGTGTTTATGTACTTTCATGTTTCCTTAATATCGTTTAAAATGAGGTATTATGGACATTTGTAGGAGCTGTGCATAGTGGAAAACACTTGACTTAGATTTAGAATTGTTTATGGAGTCCCTGCTCTGCCATTTGGTAGTTAGCAACATAACCTCTTTGAGACTAACCTTTGCCATCTATAAAGCAGGAATAATATGAACTTACACCATTGTTTTTAAATATTAAACTAAATATATATACATATATGTGTTATGGAAGAACACTAAATACATATGCAAATATACAGATGCCAAATAGTATACTCTCTCCTTCTCAAACTTAAGTTAAATATAATCTGGTTTATTTTTGTTATAACCCTTGATGTTTGTTTCTTTATTATTTTAGTTTTAAATTTGGTTGATGATTGACCATAAATGGGAAACTCCCCTGCTCTTAGAATATGGTGTTCAGTTCAGTTCAGTTCAGTTCAGTTCAGTCGCTCAGTCGTGTCCGACTCTTTGCGACCCCATGAATCACAGCACGCCAGGCCTCCCTGTCAAGATTACACACGTATTTTGTTCTGCACCTTGTTGTTTTCAACTAGAAATCTTTCCATGTTAGTAAATACATAGATAACCTCTTTCTTTTTCATGGGTACAAAGTATTCTATTGTTAGCATCCACTTGCTTATTGATGGACATTACAGATAATGCTTCACTTATATTCTTAGCACTTATATCTGTGGAATAATTCCTAGACATGTATTGATGTTTCAGAAGTTATGTTCATAGTTTTTTTCCCATTTTCTAACTGGGTTGTTTGTTTTTCCACTGTTGGCTTTGAGACGTCTCCATGTATTCTCAGCAGTTGTCTTTTCCAGGTCTTCGATTTAGATTTCTATAAATCTATTGTTTTGTTTGTTTCCCTGAAAGCAGCAGTGTATTAAGCTATTATCATCATTAATTTAGCTTGAGTTAGTTTATGAGATTAACCTAATCTGCAGTGGGATGCTGGAAGGACTATGACCAAGGTTGGTTATGTTTTGAAGACCGAGGCAAGGGTGAAATATTGTCGGGTCCAGTGACCTTGTGAAGCCTTGAGCAACCACAGAATAGCATAGGTTCAAAGTGCTTGCCAAGAATTGAGGAGATGGGAGTAGACCAAAGAAAAGCTTTGTATGTTTCACATCTTTGGGCTGCACTGACTTAGGTAACAAAAGAGGAACAGTAAGAAAGTTTACTTAAAATTATCTGGGAATTAAGTCATTAAATTGCCTAAAAATGGACTTCTACATTATCAAGTAGAGTAAAATTTTACTCTCTAAAATCCTTGGGGAAAAATATGTATCTTCCTGAATATTTGAATTTTCCATGTAGCTGAAGGTTAAGTTAACTCTTCAAATGGATAGAGACTAGTAGATAAGTAGTACTTTTGTGGCTTTCTTTACATTTTCCTTATAAAATGCATTGTAGACGTGCCTGTCCTCCAAAATGATGTGCTAGGTGTAATAATTTTCCCTGGTGACTCAATACTGTCATTACGAAGGCTTGCAATCATGATAATTGCAGGCAGTTTTTTTTTCCAGCTTTATTGAGGTGTAATTGACCAGACAGCTCTTGCCTTTGTTCATTCAATTGTCACCTAGACATAATTATAAATGAATGTGATATTCAGTAGGTGAAGCCGTCCTCCTCAATCAGGCCCACAGAAAATAAATACTTCTAAATGCCTCTTGGTTGAATGAATGAATGAAAAGCAGTTAAAGTTGAAAACAGTTTAGTTTTAAGCATTCCACCGATTACATACAGTATTTTCAGAAAGAACGGCACCATTACGAGCATTATTAGACTACTTGCAGAAATGTACTATCCATTTCTATGGACTGGAAGTGTTAAAAGATCAGCCCACAGGCAGCAACTTTTCTTCTCATGCTTAAAGTATCCACATTAAAAAGTGCGTTTTGGATGTTAAGTCACTTCAATCATGTATGACTCTGTGCGACCCCTATGGACTGTTGCCCTCCAGTGTCTTCTGTCTATGGGATTCTTCAGGTAAGAATACTGGGGTGGGTTGCCATGCCCTTCTCCAGGGAATCGTCCCACCCAGGGATCGAACCTGTATCTCTTTGATTGTAAAATCTTTGGTGTGTTTTTATAACAGGAAAGGAAAATTATTTCTTTAGGGATGGGCTGCAGCTTTTGCCATATAGCCTAAAAAGATGAAGCATTGCTTACAGAGAAAAACAGATCTTTTGTTTAGAAGACACCTACATGGGGTTTTTTATTCACTGTGAAAAGTGAGGTCTCCAGGCAGTGTTTGGAAGGAAAAGACTGAAAGAAAAGACCTTAGATTCCTTTTGCAGAGTAAAATAACAGAAATTAGAGAAATGTCCTCTCATTGGCTAACTTTGATAGTAGAAGGAAATAGGAGATAGGAAAAGAGGAATTGATGCTTTTGAATTGTGGTGCTGGAGAAGACTCTTGAGAGTCCCTTGGACTGCAAGGAGATCCAACCAGTCCATTCTGAAGATCGATCCTGGGTATTCATTGGAAGAACTGATGCTAAAGCTGAAACTCCAATACTTTGGCCACTTCATGCAAAGAGTTGACTCACTGGAAAAGACTCTGATGCTGGGAAGGATTGGGGGCGGGAGGAGAAGGGGAAGACAGAGAATGAGATGACTGGATGGCATCACCGACTCGATGGAGGTGGGTTTGAGTGAACTCCGGGAGTTGGTGATGGACAGGGAGGCCTGGCGTGCTGTGATTCATGGGGTTGCGAAGAGTCGGTCATGACTGAGCGACTGAACTGAACTGACGGAGTAAGGGAGATTGAAGGCTCCAGAACCATGACAGAGGAAAGGACTTAAGGAAAAAGATACTCAGAAATGCTGAGGAATCTTTAATAATAGTGATGTGTGGGATTCAATTGGAAGTTGTTTCTGCAGTGTGCTGTAATTACCCTTTGTTACCCTTAAACCCTTGATAAAAGAACTATGTACTAATAATATGTTGAATAAAGGAGAAGAGGCATTTTTCTACACTTGGGATAAACTGTATATAAAATAGCTAGTCGAGAAAATAACTGGGTGTAGAAGGCAAGACAATGAACAAGGGTTGAGAGGAGCCAGGAGCAGGGATTTGAAATCCAGAGCTGACAACAGTGATGGTGGCCCAAGGCGTTGCTTTAGATTGAGTAGCAGAGACCAACTCAGCAATTTGTGTGACAAAACCACTTCCTTCTTCAGAAATCAGGAGGAAAGTAGTCCAATGGGGTGAGGAAAGTACTGGAAGACCTTGCTGTGATGTGAATAAGGGCTCATTAGAAGACAGACCTTTGGGTTAAAATTGTTTAAAAAGAAAACTCATTACTTTATAACCATAAATTTTTGTCTAATCCTTTAAGCCTTAAAGATGCTGACAGAAAAAAAAATTACTTCAGCATATTCTTATGAGTTCCAAAAAAAAAAAGAGTTATGGCTGAGATTGCAAGCTTTCTGCTTTATGGGCTCAGGATCAAACTCAGAGCTACGGTTTTTGAGGTTTGGCCAGTATTCAAGACACAGCCTTAGACTCTTTGATGTTCTGAAACACAGTGTGATAAGAGATCAAAGGATGAAAACGTATTGTATGTAAGAGTCCATGCATTCATTTTAAAGGCAGGTGTGTCTTGCAAAAATAGGGTGGATACAGTCAACTGTTCAGGTTGAATTAGAAGGCAACTCCAAAATGCAGAAAACTTCCTACTGTGATAATTTAATCACTAATGATTATTTCTTGCTACGTTAAAAAAAATAAAAGCAAAAAAAGCACTCTAGAATCAGCTTCTCAATAAGCCAGTTTATGGTCCTAAGTTTTTGAAACTTTCTATCCCCTTAAGATCTTTTTCTGTTCCCCAACCCTAATTAAAAAGTGGTCCTTAACCTTTGGTTTTATTACTGTAAAAATAGAGATCATAAAGCCTTTAGACACAAGCTTTGACTGTACTTCATGCATTTAATGATTTGAAATGCTTACTATATGTGTAGGGCATTGATTTTATTTGGCCTTGACTCTGGTTGTTTATTTAATTTTGTACACATCTTTAGACAAATGAAGTCAAAGAATGCACAGGTGGGAAAATATCATATTAAATGGACTGAGTATGTGTGTGTTTGTATATAAACAGCTTTTGAAATAATGTACATGCCATACAATTCACCCATTTAAAATATACAACTTAATGGTTGTTTGTTTCATTAACAGGGAAAAAAGGATGTGACCCAGATATTTAACAACATCCTGAGAAGACAGATAGGCACTCGGATTCCTACCGTGGAGTACATTAGTGCTCATCCTCACATCCTGTTTATGCTCCTCAAAGGGTAGGTGCATGCTTTCCTTTAAAGTAGGTTTGAGTTTGAAAAAGTTGTTAAAAGTAGATAGCATTAGCATCATTTGAGATATGATCAGTTCCCTTTTGGATTCATATTTGCTATGCTTGAAGTCAGCCCTCCGAATCTATGTCTCTGTGATTGTTCAGGCTGCAACAAAATGCTTTCTAAGTAAAATTCCTTCCACCTACTGCCTCTCTTTCCTCCACTTTCCTGTCTTCTCTGCCTATTACATTATAGCTTACACTTCCCAATCCGCCCTCTTTCTGGCTGCCCACTAGTGGCTCAGATGGTAAAGAATCTTCCTTCAAGAGACCCAGCTTCAATCCCCAGGTTGGGAAGATCCCCTGGAGAAGGGAATGGCTACCCACTGAAGTATTCTTGTCTGGAGAATTCCATGGACAGAAAAGCCTGGTGGGATACAGTCCACGGGGTTGCAAAGAGTCGAACACGATCGAGCAACTAACACTTTCACATTTACACTTTACCCTCTTTACGTAAGATTGAATCCCCTCTTTACACAAACATACACAGACACGGACGCATACATACAATATCCTTTCAATGGTTAGCTTCTACTCCGGTGACATGCTTTCATGTGGGAATAGAAGAAATATCACTGTACGTATATGGGACCACAGGGCAGTCAAAAACCTAAAGTCTCATCAGATAATAAAATCCCCGATTATGACCTTTTTATGTTTGCTCGTTTACAAAGGTTTCTTGGGCATTGTGAGGCTACTCCAACTCCTAGGATCAGAAATATGGATGTAGCAAGGCTTGGGGATAGCAGCTTTTTGTCTTTTGTCTCCCCTTCTCTGTCTTTCTACTTTACCATTTTGAACTTCATATGCTATTCCATACCTAGTCCATCCTATCTGTTTTCAATTCCCAAGTCCTTGTGCATTTAAAATATTTAATTGTATCAAGATAATACGTGCTGCATAGTTTAAAAACCAGATATAGGGACTTCCTTGGTGATCCAGTGGCTGCTCCGCCTTCCCAATGCTGGGGGCCCAGATTCAATCCCTGGTCAGGAAACTAGATCCCACATGCCTCAACTAAGAGCTGGTGCAGCCAAATAAATAAACCACACACAGAGTCGGACACGACTGAAGTGACTTAGCAGCAGCAGCAGCAACAGCAAACAGCAGCTCTTTGATTCTTCCTTCTCCATTCCTCAGTCCCATTTACCAAAGACAACCACTTTGATCTTTTTTATTTCTTCATCTGGCATTTACCTCTATGTTATGAATCAGGAGCTTTTACTAAGTTTGAATTTGCCGATTTAAAAAAATATCTTAAATTTCTCATGGACTAGGTAACAATTTAGTTTTTCTACCACCACTACGACTCCATTTTCCTTCCCCTCACCCTTCCAATATCCTTTATCACAATTTTTTATTTCATTAAAAAGTCATATTTATATTATTATAGCTATGTAGTATACTGTTACTTTGTTTTTCCATACAAAATGTTATTTCTACTGGAGAATTGTCTTTAAATTCTGGAAAGGGCAATATACTTGTATCATGTATTAGGATAGTTTAAAATTATAAGAAACCTTAAGCTTTATAACAAATAGACCCTACAATGCAGTGGCCCCACTACAAGATAAATGTATTTCTCACATAATAGAGAAGAACAGATGTTCTAGGTCAGCAGGGGTTTCTTCAAAGTGTGCTTCCTAAGATCACTTTGTTGATTGCCAGTTCAGCCCACAGGAAGGCAAAAATACTTGGGAGAATTTATGAGCCAGGCCTGGAAATGGCTTGTGTTACTCCCACTCACATTCCATTTGAGAGCACTTAGTCACTTGGCCTCTTAATTCTTAAGGGAACCTGAGAAATGTAATTAGCACCCAGGAAGAAGGGGAGAAAGGATTTCTGCAGACAGCTAACATTCTCTGCCCCTTAGTGTTTCTTTGAAAATTTATTCACTTCCATATTCTCTGTCCTTACTTTCTAGACCTCCTGTTAGTCAAAGCAAAATCTCTGAGATTGATTTCTTAACTCTTCCGTTTTCTGTTTGTCTTTTTTGTCTCCCTAGTCAGAAGATGTTCTTAATTGTATCTTCCTTTGAAGATAAACTCAACTGAATTTTCCTTTCAACTACCCTATTTTTAATTTATAAGAACTCTTTTTTGTTCTCCTTATTCCTTTTTCTGGTCTCTTGCACTTATCTCTGTGACCTTGGGCAGCTTTCCACCAAGTCTCAGTTTATCTGTAAAGTAAGAGTAAAATTTGTAATATTACCTTTGCACGAAATAATGTTACATTATATGCACTGTCTGATTTTCTTGTCCAGTCAGGGTTCTGCTATTTACTTGCTAAGACTTTGGACAAGTTACCTAACTTCCTTAAGTCTTGATTTCCTCATTGCAATCTGCAGACAATAATAATACCTACTTCAGTAGGTCATTATGAGTCTTTTAGTGAGGTAGTTTCTGCAGAGTTTAGCTCTGAGCACATGGTACTCTACTTGGTAACTACTAGTCTAAAAAATTATTATTACTATCCCTCTTAAGAGCTGCAGTTCATACTGAGTAAAATTTTGAACAAATATAATTAAGACCATACATAAGTGTCAGAATAATACTGTAAAGGGAAGTGTTCATTTCCAGTTCAGGTAGTTCTACAAGATTTAATGGGATATGATCCACACACCTGGTCATTAGTGGAAAAGGCTGAAATGATCAATTTGTACCCCCATCTGGAGATTCTAAAATGTTAAGCTAAAGCATTTGACACATCCTGTAGGAAATGGGAAGCCATTGGATTGTTTTGAGAGAAAAATATCAGATCTGTGTTTCAGCAAGTGAAGACAAATTAATAGTCATTTGAAGTTGGCTTGCAGGACTTCCCTGATGGTTGAGTGGTTAAATTAATCTCTGGATTAAATTAAATCCAGAGATTAAATTAACTGCCAGTGCAGGGATCCCTCCATGTTCGATCGCGGGTGCAGAAAGATTCCACATGCCATGGAGCAACTAAGTCCGTGCAGCACAACTGCTGAGCCTGCACGTTCTAGAGCCTGTGCTCCACAGCAAGAGAAGCCACTGCCATGAGAAACCTGAGCATTGCCAAAGAGAGCAGTCCGTGCTTGGCGCAACTAGAGAACGCCAAGGCACAGCAATGAAGACCCAGTGCAGCCAAAAATAAATAATTTTAAGTTCATCTCCTTTAAAAAAATAAAATGAAATTAGCTTGTAAATAAGTGACCCTTGACAATGCTGCAATATGTTGTCCTCCTAAGAATATGTTGGAGAGCACGTCAGCTGATGTGGAAGAGAAGTGGTGTGGATGGTTTAAAATGGTATCTTCTGCAGTGAGGTCATTATGTGAAAGGAGACACGTAACTCCACGAACTGCATTTTCTGAGTGGGAATTATTTGTTTGGAGGATCTCCTTTCTGTAGTTGCTCTCACTGAATAGCAGTCAGATGATGGCAACTGCCTTGTATTTATTTTGTGAAAGAGCTGCACCAGATACAAGTGGCTCTGCTAAAGACATGGATTTAGTGTCTTCTTACCAAGGAAGTTATAAACACATGAAAGTTATTATTGCTAAGCTTTAAGAATTCAGATTAATGAAGAGGAGGGGACTTGGTGGACTTGGTGGTCTAGTGGCAAAGTCTCCACACTCCCGATGCACCGGGCCCGGGTTTGATCCCTGGTCAGGGAATTAGATCCCACATGCTGCAACTAAGGAGTCCATGCGTGCGTGTGCATGCTAAGTCCTTCAGTCGTGTCCCGACTCTTTGCAACCCCATGGACTGTATGCCCTCCAGGCTCCTCTGTCCATGGGATTCTCCTGATCCTGCATGTTGCAACAAAGATCAAGGATCCCTCATGCCGCAACTAAGACCCAGCACAGTCAAATAACTAAAAAATTTATTTTTAAAACTTCAAACATTTTAGAAATCTATAATATAGAAAGGGAGTGTATACCCTATTCCCTCCCAAAGAAACGATTATCAACAATTTGGTGATGAGTTCTCTAGTTTTTGTCTCTATTATAATGATTCTTCCTTTATTTTGTAACCCAAACTTTAAACTCATTCCTTCACGTCCTGCTTTATCAGTTCAGTTCAGTTCAGTTGCTCAGTCATGGCCGACTCTTTGCAACCCCATGAATCACAGCACGCCAGGCCTCCCCGGCCATCACCAACTCCTGGAGTTCACTCAAACTCATGTCCATCGAGTCGGTGATGCCATCTAGCCATCTCATTCTCTGTCGTCCCTGTCTCCTCCCGCCCGCAATCCCTCCCAGCATCAGAGTCTTCCAGTGAGTCAACTCGTTGCATGAGGTGGCCAAAGTATTGCAGTTTCAGTTTTAGTATCAGTCCTTCCAATGAACACCCAAGATTGATCTCCTCTAGAATGGACTAGTTGGATCTCCTTGCAGTCCAAGGGACTCTCAAGAGTCTTTTCCAGCACCACAGTTCAAAAGCATCAATTCTTTGGCAATCAGCTTTCTTCACAGTCCAACTCTCACATCCATACATGACCACGGGAAAAACCATAGCCTTGACTAGACGGACCTTGGTTGGCAAAGTAATATAGACACCATTTATTGAGTGTTTGCTATGTGCCAGTTATTATATTCAGTGTCTTCTATCAATACTCTGAGGACTAGGTATTATCCTCGCCATTTTACAGATGAGGAAATTGAAACTTAGAGTAAGGCTATTGCTCAAGGTTATATATACAAGTGAGTGACAGCCAATTTTTCTTCCAGATCTGATTCTAAATTCCATCTTAACCATTATTACATCCTTATAAAGACTTGAAGCCCTTCAGATAGGAAGGGAGAGGGAATTATAGAAGACCCTGAAGACAGAGTAGACAAAAAGAAGCCTTAAATGGACCCACTGCACCTGAATCAGCTTTCCCCATTACCATTTTCTAGGTTAGCTTGAAATGCCTGCAATTTAGCTAGCTGTTTGGTAAAAGTCAGCATTTTTACTGAATTTTCTCTTGTAAAGTTGCTCAAAAACTTAGAACATAACTTTACTGGTGCACTCATATATCAAACAATGATGTTATTTAGGGATATGGTGGTAACATGCTATATTGGACCTAAGTTGAACCATAAAGAATGTAAGACAGAAAGAAGTTGATTCTTGTATATCAAGGAGAATCATTTGGATATGGGATACAAAACTTGGTAAAAGGATTTGGAGCCCAAAGTTTATGAAAAGATTATTTAAAAGGACTTTCTCACTTTAGACAAGCTTTTCTCCTGGCCCATGCAAATGACATTCCAGGATACTGAGAGAATTTGAGAATGAGGTTGCTAAACTGCTCTCAGTGGTTCATAAAGAACCCTGCCAGTGGAAGATGTTCCAAGTCCAATATTAAAATAATAAATGTATCCTAATAATCCTATTTTTAAAAATTTTATTGCAAAACTTTTTTCAACCATATGCAAAAGACAGAAGAAATCCCATGTCCCAGCCTTCATAACCATTGATATTTTGCTGTGTTTATTTCCGCTATCTTCCCAACACTCCTTCCTTATTTTTCTGTTTTTTTTTTGTAGTATCATTATGTACTAGTGGACTTAGTGTGTTTTCATACGTCTTACATAATTGTACTTTTAATCAAGCATCAATTTTGTTAAATGCATCTATATAAGATCTATAAAAAAACACTAGGAAAAGTTTTATAAAATATCTTTCCGCAAACACTTGGCCCCCTCAATATAACCAAGAAGTTTTGCTTCTAATCTAGAAACATTTGCTCACTTTAAAAGTAGCAAGCTAACACTGTCCACTGAAAAGGCCTAGAAGCAGTAACAACCCAATGTTAATGAGTATCCCTAGCATTCAGATTGTAGTTTCTAAGAACCATTTCTAACTAAAAGGAGCCAGAGTCCTTTGTAGAAATGGCTAATCCCAGGTCTGTGTTAGGAAAGGTACAGGATGGCCAGAAAGCAAGGCAATGTTCACAAACTAATGGGAGTGACAGCAAAATGACATGGGTCATCTTGAAAAGGCCCCTTTTGTTTTTGATGCTTTTCCTAGTGCTGGCTGCCCTTGTTTCTTCTATCAGGAGCAACAAAAGTCATTTTTCTCCTCACATAATATAATCTGCATTCTTAAACTGAGATATTCTTGCACAGGATCTTTCTTCAAATCATTTGATGTGTAATATTTATTGTAGCTCACCACCAGATGAGATAAGTGCTCTTACACTTTGGCTTTTATTAAATTTGAAACAGATCTTCTGTGCTATTTGAATAAGCATGCATATAAAATAGTGTGCCCTTCTCCACACAGACACAGTTAACTATACGGTTCAGACTTCCCATGTGGTTTCCCAAATAGCTCAGTGGTAAAGAACCTGCCTGCCAATGCAGGAGATGCAGGAGTCTCAAGTTCAATCCCTGGGTCAGGAAGATCCCCTGGAGTAGGAAATGGTAACCCATTCCAGTACTCTTGCCTGGAAAATTCCATGGAGAGAGGAGCCTGGTGGGCTACAGTCCATGGGGTTGCAAAGAATCGGGTATGTCTGAGCGACTGAGCATACATGAATGCATATGATCTAAACAGCAAGTCAGAAGGAAGATATGGTTCAGTTCTATAAAATAATGATTTACATTCACTGGAACAACTTTTATCAGCAACCTGCCACTAAGTTAGTTGTTGTGGAGAACATAGTGATTTGTCATGGTCCTTATCCTTGAGACCCTAATCCACAAGTAGAATAAAACAGTTGAGGTAAATATTGATTCTTTACCAAACCTAAGGATATTAACTGTACAAAAAAGATCTTCACGACCAAGATAATCATGATGGCGTGATCACTCACCTGGAGCCAGACATCTTGGAATGTGAAGTCAAGTGGGCCTTAGAGAGCATCACTATGAACAAAGCTAGTGGAGGTGATGGAATTCCAATTGAGCTATTTCAAATCCTGAAAGATGATGCTATGAAAGTGCTGCACTCAATATGCCAGCAAATTTGGAAAACTCAGCAATGGCCACAGGACTGGAAAAGGTCAATCTTCATTCCAATCCCAAAGAAAGGCAATGCCAAAGAATGCTCAAACTACCGCACAATTGCATTCATCTCACACGCTAGTAAAGTCATGCTCAAAATTCTCCAAGCCAGGCTTCAGCAATATGTAAACCGTGAACTTCCAGATGTTCAAGCAGGTTTTAGAAAAGGCAGAGGCACCAGAGATCAAATTGCCAACATCCGCTGGATCATGGAGAAAGCAAGAGAGTTCCAGAAAAACATCTATTTCTGCTTCATTGACTATGCCAAAGCCTTTGATTGTGTGGATCACAATAAACTGTGGAAAATTCTGAAAGAGATGGGAATACCAGACCACCTGACCTGCCTCTTGAGAAACCTGTATGCAGGTCAGGAAGCAACCGTTAGAACTGGACATGGAACAACAGACTGGTTCCAAATAGGAAAAGGAGTACGTCAAGGTTGTATATTGTCACCCTGCTTATTTAACTTCTATGCAGAGTACATCATGAGGAACGCTGGGCTGGAAGAAGCACAAGCTGGAATCAAGATTGCTGGGAGAAATATCAATAACCTCAGATATGCAGATGACACCACCCTTATGGCAAAAAGTGAAGAGGAACTAAAAAGCCTCTTGATGAAAGTGAAAGAGGAGAGTGTAAAGTTTGGCTTGAAGCTCAACATTCAGAAAACAAAGATCATGGCATCTGGTCCCATCACTTCGTGGGAAATAGATGGAAAAACAGTGGAAGCAGTGTCAGACTTTATTTTTTTATTTTTTGGGGGCTCCAAAATCACTGCAGATGCTGATTGCAGCCATGAAATTAAAAGACACTTACTCCTTGGAAGGAAAGTTATGACCAACCTAGATAGTATATTAAAAAGCAGAGACATTACTTTGCCAACCAAGGTCCATCTAGTCAAGGCTATGGTTTTTCCCGTGGTCATGTATGGATGTGAGAGTTGGACTGTGAAGAAAACTGATCGCCAAAGAATTGATGCTTTTGAACTGTGGTGCTGGAGAAGACTCTTGAGAGTCCCTTGGACTGCAAGGAGATCCAACCAGTCCATTCTAAAGGAGATCAATCCTGGGTGTTCATTGGAAGGACTGATGCTAAAGCTGAAACTCCAATACTTTGGCCACCTCATGCAACGAGTTGACTCACTGGAAAAGACTCTGATGCTGGGAGGGATTGGGGGTGGGAGAAGACGGGGACGACAGAGGATGAGATGGCTGGATGGCATCACCGACTCGATAGAGGTGGGTTTGAGTGAACTCCGGGAGTTGGTGATGGACAGGGAGGCCTGGTGTGCTGTGATTCATGGGGTCACAAAGAGTCGGACACGACTGAGTGACTGAACTGAACTGAAGGATATTAATGTTCTTGGGACTTGAAACTTAAGGTACTTAACTTATGGAGCACTTCTTTATATAGCAAGCAATAAACTATCAAAAGTCAGTATCCTGGAGGATAGGTTGAAACATGTGAATTACAAGTTCCTTAAAGGGTACTGAGGAAAATTAGGAATTTCTTTATATATCCCAGTATATTCCTAACTGTAAGAAGTTGTCAGCTTAGAGGAGTGACCGTTCCACCCTTGGGCACAAACTATTAGGATGGAATGACCAATGTTCTCACCCAGAGTAGCATTTTGAAAAATACTCTCTTGGTTCTCAAGAATAAATAGTCTCTGCATCACAGATGGTTCCGATAAACTTCATCTAATGAAACACAAAAAAAGGAACTAATTATACATGAAAGTTGCCAGTAGAAACTTTTTTTATATAGTTTCTATTTGACAAATTAAGAAATGAGAATGGCAGTACTCTTGCCTGGAAAATCCCATAGACGGAGGAGCCTGGTAGGCTGCAGTCCATGGAGTCGCTAAGAGTTGGATACAACTGAGCGACTTCACTTTCACTTTTCACTTTCATGCATTGAAGGAAATGGCAACCCACTCCAGTGTTCTTGCCTGGAGAATCCCAGGGACGGGGGAGCCTGGTGGGCTGCCGTCTATGAGGTCACACAGAATCGAACACGACTGAAGCAACTTAGCAGCAGCAGCAGAGATCATACAGTTTTTTCTATAAGCCAAAGTTTGTGTCTCATTAGAGACCCCTAGTATTAGGAAGTTTAATCAGAGTTTGAAGTTTACTAAATTCTTTATACACCTTTGTGAAAGACATTATACTAAGCAATCTTTGGAGACTAGGGTAAGGATAGAGGCAGGTACCAGTAAATAAGACACAGATATCACACGGAGATTCACATCGAGGAGGTGAAAAAGTTACAGGATGAGTAAAGCGTATCCTTAGCAATTAAGCTGTTTGAGATGAGGTAAAGAAAACAAATGTATAACAATTTATTGCAATGGGCCATACTGAAGAATGAGAAATGTGTTAAAGTGGAATTACAGACAAGCTGTTTAGGAGTCTGAAGGAGGGGAGGGTGACTCTGGTAGGTGATTGGAAACACTTCAAGGAGGAGGTGGCATTTGAACTAAGCTTTGAAAAATGAGAGAGAATCTTAGAGGTGAAAACTTATGGAGCAGGGCACTCTAGGTTGAGAGAAGGTCATACCCCCAAAGAATTAAGGGAAGTGATAGGAGATGAAATTGAAAGGTTAAGTTTAAAGCAAAATTTTGAACGTCCATAAATATCTTACTAATCAGTCTGGATTTTAATTGTGTGCCCCTTACATTTTTTTCTCTAGGTCACCAGTTTTGTTTTTTTTAATCACTTCTTCAGTGCTCTATTAGTAAATGACTGTTCTTCTTCTTCACATTTCAGAAAATGTTCCCCTCTTTATGAAGGGGTACATCTTTAATAAAATCCACCTTATAACTCTTCCATGAATGCCAATAGGCTGCTTTTCAAATTCTTCAGATAAGAGAAATTGCTAATACTATAATTTGGCATTTTTTAATATTCTACAAAGAATTGTACCTGTCTGAATATATTAGCATTTAATGTTAACATGAGTTTGTCAGGGAATATTCAGATGATATTTGTGAATATTATTCCACATAAAAATGGCACAAAATGAATAAATACCACCCTGGTTTAATGACTTCTCTCAGAGACCTTTCTTTGCTGTTTTCCCTACTATAATTATAAATTTGAAGTTGCCAAGTAGCCTGTTTCCTAAATTGTGGGAAAGAGATTTTATTCTCGAATCTGAAGTTCATGTAAATATTCTTTTGCTATTCTTGAATCCTCAATTTCCCTCAGCCCAAATTTATTCCTCAACCTACCACAACATCTGCAAGCTCTGTTGACTCTTCCTCTGAACAATATCCATGACCTGCCCACAGTCCTCTATTCTACTACCACCGCCCAACCCAAGCCCCCATCGTCTCTAGCTGGGCCGCTGTTCCTCCTCACTAGCTAGTCTCCCTGATTGCCCTTTAGCTCCACAGCCCACTCCTTCCTGTTTTACAGAATTCTCCACAGGGAGCCAGAATGACCATTTTTAAAGTATCCGATCAGCCGTGTTAATTGCGTACGTTAAACTCTGCAAAGGCTTCCTACCACACTTACCTTGGCTTACAGAGCTGCTGGTTCTTTCCTTGGACCTTTTAGTTCCTTTTCCTGGAATGCTTTTCTCCTTCGAGGACCACTTAGTCTAAAGTAAAACAAATTAAGGAGTCACACTCTCTAGCGTACCTATTTTATTTTCTTCAGTTGCATAGCCCTGAAGTATATGAAATTACCTGGTCATTGTTTATAGTCCGCTTCCTGTCCCACCAGAGGCATTTTTCACTAAATTGTGCATGCTAGGAAGGCAGTGACCTTGTCTGCTGACTGTTGTATCCCCAACAAAAGATGCTGTTGTATCTTTTCTAATCAATTCCAAGATTTCTTTAAGTGTGTCGAGCTGTGAACATTTGTTGTCGCTTCAGATGCCTTTGCTACTTTTAAGGTATCCCCAGCATCTGAAATAGTGCCAGGCACATTGCAGATATTTAGTGGGTATTCAGTGAGTGGTGTTTGAATGAACTGTGACAAATGGTACCTATGCTTCCATTAACAGCAGTGTTGAAATGGTGCTTTTAATACCTAGTTCTCTTTCCTGTTTGTGCTTTAGCTATGAAGTCCCGCAGATTGCCTTACGTTGTGGTATTATGCTGAGAGAATGTATTCGACATGAACCGCTTGCCAAAATCATCCTCTTTTCTGATCAATTCCAAGATTTCTTTAAGTATGTCGAACTGTCAACATTTGATATCGCTTCAGATGCCTTCGCTACTTTTAAGGTAATTCCCTGCTTCCCCCACCGTCCCCTCCAGAATCAGCAGGGTTATTTAGTTTCAGTACTTAAGTCACTTAGCTCTAAGAAACAGTTTAATTTTAAAAAGCAGAAAATTGTATTTCTTAGACCTGAGCATAGCCAACCGTGTATGATATGGATCGTAAGAGAATTCAGTAAAACAGAACACAATCTACTAAACCCGTCTGTCACATTGTGGAAAGAGCAACTCAACATGCTTGTCATGGGTCTTCCCTGGTGGTCTAGTGATTAACAACCCACCTTGCAATACTGGGGACTCTGGCTCAACCCCTGTTTGGGGAAGATCCCACATGACATGAGGCAACTGGGCACATAAAAAGTCTCACCCAGCCAAACGACAGTTGTACAGTGGCTGCAGATGAAGCCCCCAAGAGAATATCCTAGAACACATGGTAGGAGGGGCCTTGGTGCGTCAGATATGAAGAAGGACATTTAACACAAAGGACGATTCCATTTCTTTCTAGCAAATATTTGTGCCGAAACAATTAAAAAGGTGTTCTCTATTAGTAAATACTGTAGTGCCTTTTTTTTCCCCTTTTCTACCTGATGACCATTTGCCATCATGGAAACAAATTAGTTCCTTTTTTGAAAAACCATAGATAAGACTTCACGAATAGCTGTACACCTACAGCAGCTCTAATGAAGGGGTAAAAAGCAAATTCAATTCAGCATTTATTTCTGAAAATTTCCCCAAAGATTTTTCGACATTTAATAGCATAAACAAATGTGATAATAATGTCTTGACAGCATATGATCAATCCAGTTTAATTTTCAGCACAATACTGAAGCACAAAGATAAATTATGACAGTTTGTATTAGAGCATATTTTTTTGTTGAACTTAAGACCCTGAGAATCTAAATAACCTTTAAAAAAAAAAAAAGCTTTCCTAGTATGCTACTGATATTGAAAATGCCAATTTTCTAGATTTTACCAAAGTGCTGTGGTCAATATAATGTAATGAATGCAAGTCGCTTTTTAAAAATCAATTTATTTATTTTTGGCTGCACTGTGTCTTCATTGCTGTTTGGGCAGGCTTTCTGTAGTTGCAGCTAATGGGGGCTACTCTTCCCTGCAGTGTGAGGGCTTCTCACTGGAGTGGCTTCTCTTGTTGAGCACAGGTTCTAGAGCCCAGGCTCAGTTACTGACTGACTGACTAACATGGGCTTAGTTACTCCAAGGCATGTGGGATCTTCCTGGACCAGGGATCGAACCCATGTCCCCTGCATTGGCAGGCAGATTCTTATCCACTAGGCCACTAGGGAAGTCCCACTTTTTTTATTTAAGTAACTGCTTTCAAAGGGATTTGTTTGCTTGATTGGTTGGCTGGTTTGGGCTTTTGTTTTTAACTTCTTAGGCTTAGCCTTTTTTTTTTTAACCTGTAGGATGACTGTTGTATAGTTTAATTATTGATGTTTTACCATTATTGGATTATATTTTTTCATGGCCTTGTCTGCAAATTTTCCATTCCCCAAAAAGATTCCTTAGAACCACAGTCTCTTCCACGCCCCCCGCTCTAAGAATTGACATGCTGAAAAGTGGTTTGAATTCCATCTCTGTCTGCACCTGATTTGCTGTACGTCCTTGAGCAAGTTAGCCCTTGGGCCTCATTTTTTTCATCTGTGAGATTAGGAACATAATCCCCGTTTTTGCAGAGTTGTGCAGATTAGAAATAACCTATGTAAATTGGAAGGACTGATGCTAAAGCTGAAACTCCAATACTTTGGCCACCTCATACGATGAGTTGACTCACTGGAAAAGACTCTGATCCTGGGAAGGATTGGGGGCGGGAGGAGACGGGGACTACAGAGAATGAGATGGCTGGATGGCATCACCAACTCGATGGACATGAGTTTGAGTGAACTCTGGGAGTTGGTGATGGCCAGGGAGGCCTGGCGTGCTGTGATTCATGGGGTCACAAAGAGTCGGACATGACTGAGCGACTGAACTGAACTGAACTGAAAGTGTGAAGCACACTCTACAGCACATAGTAAACGCAGCTGCTGCTAGCTGCTGTGATCTTGGGTCCCTGCCATGGAATGTGTGTCTCTGTCATTTCACCCTGAGTTCTTCCAGGCTGTGCAGAATTCACTAAAATACCAATATCAATAATTTTTACAGAACGATTTTACAGAATAATAAATAATTTACAGAAATAATTTATAGAATAATTTATAGAAAGATTTAGACCGTGTAGAAGCTAGTCCTGTCAAAACAGAATTGTTAGGAGGTGGGATGAAAGAGTACACTATTTTGAATAATTTTTAAAATTTTTTAAAATTTGAATTTCAGTTTTCTTGGCAATTTCCTGGCTTTTTCCTTTTTTGGGGGGATCCTAGCTATTTTTTCCCCACTCAGTTCTTTGATCTTTAATAATGCGACAACTGTATTTGTCTATGTATTGTGTATATATACACATGTGTGTGTATATACAGACACACATATATAAGATACTATAGAAAAATCCAAGTGAACCTTTCAGCCCACCCTATATATGTATATGGGGGCTTCCCAGGTGGTGCTAGTGGTAAAGTACCCACCTGCCAATGCAGGAGATGTAAGAGACACAGATTTGATCCCTGAGTCAGGATGATACCCTGGAGGAGGGCATGGCAACCCACTCCAGTATTCTTGCCTGGAGAATCCCATGGACAGAGGAGCCAGGCAGGCTGCAGTCCATTGGGTCACACGGAATTGGACACAACCGAAGCGACTTAGCGTGCATATATATATATGGGGCCCCTGGTGGCTCAGATGGTAAAAAATCTGCCTGCTACGCAGGAGACCCGGGTTCAATCCCTGGGGTGGGAAGATGCCCTGCATATGGTACAGTCCCTCCAGTTTTGTGCATGCATTAATATGTGTATAAGTTTGAGGGTATATCTGTGTATATATAATGTGTACACACTTATTGTCCCTATCCACATATGTGCTGAAGGAATTTTTCTCTACCCTATTATATATTCTATCGTTGGATTTTAAAGTTATTTTTTCCCTTAGAATTTGAAGAAGCCGCTACTCACAGAACCCCTCCTTATTTCTCTCTCTTTGGTGTAACACTAATGTAGGGTGAATGGAAAACCTTCGCAGGCAGCACTTATCTGCCAGGTACTCTTTCCGGTGTCACCATCATTGCAGGTGTAGGGCCTGAGGCCACGGCAGATTGTGATCCTTGTACTCAAGGCTGATGACTGGCATGATAGATGCAGAGCTCCATGGATGCAGCCATCCAGAGTGCCTGCTGCAGCCCAGGCAGAGACCTTTCTAACCTGAGTCAGCTCAGAAAACCACTAGTAACACTCAGGAGATTGAGGATGTGAAAACTGGACATTCCAAATATCCACTTAGAAAAAGACTAGGGACTCCAAATAGATGCTGTGGAACTAGGTGGTCCCTGATGTAGCAACTAGTTTGAATTTTGACTGGGATGAATTCCTCAGAGGGTTTTCCCATTTTAAAATCCCAGTTCCAGAACTGTACTGTTACCTTCTCCTGGGGAAGCATGTCTCCATTGATAGGTCCAGTGGTCAAACAAGTTGTGACAATAAGTAATAGGAAATGAAGTTAATAGCCAGCTTCATTATTTGGGGGCTTGAAAATTGTAGTGCAAACTGATGAGGATCTACCATATATCACAGGGAACTCTACTCAATACTCTGTAATGACCTATGTGGGAAAAGAATCAGAGAGTGGATATACGTGTATATATATAACTGATTCCCTTTGCTGTACGGCAGAAACTGACACAACATTGTAAATCAATCATATGCCAATAAAAATTTTAAAAAAGAAAACTGTAGTGCAAAGTACTTTAAATATTTAACCTTTTATTGAAATAAAAATAAGTGTTTTACAACCCAGGACTCAGTGGCAACCTGGAGGGGTGGGATGGGATGGGAAATGGAAGGGAGGTTCAGGAGAGAGGGGACATCTGTATACCTGTGACTGATTCATATTGATGTACGGCAGAAACCAGAACAATATTGTAAAGCCATTATCCTCCAATTAAAAAAAATTTTTTAAAAGAAGTGAGTTTTACTGTTGCGGCTGCCTTCTTTTTCTCTTTGAGGTTATGTTGTGTATCTTGTATATACTTTTAATTAAATTAGAAGATTTAATTAAACATGTATTAAAGCATGAGAATTTATTTTGGAAAACTTGAAAATTCATGTTGTTTTTAATTAAATTCTGCATTGTACCTAGGCAAGGCATTTAGCCTTTAAGCGTATTAAGAGGATTAGCTGGGGCTTGTTTTCTTTTGACATCAAGGTGACTTGAGGTTATAATTTAGGTGTGAATTTCCAGTCACAGGTTCCTTTATGCTTTTGTTCAGTTTCCCAGGAGTTATGACTATAATTAGATCAGGCTACTTGTCCTCAACTTTGAAAGGGTGCATTGTGCTACTTAGTAACTGCACAATACTTCACAGCCCACTAACCCAAGCGCAGGACTAGGACAATGCTGAGATAAATGTCATTCTTGTGGGACTCCCTGGCAGTCCAGTGGCTGAGCCTCCACGCTCCCAATGCAGGGGCCCAGCTTCCATCCCTGGTCAGGGAAATAGATCCCACATGCCATAACTGAGAGTTCAAATGCTGCAACTAGAGATCCCACATGCCACAACTGAGACCCAGTGCAACCAAATAAAGAAGTAAAATAAATATAGTTTTTTAAATGTCGTTCTTGTGCTTTCGAGAATCCTAGGCACCTCCATTTCAAAAGTGATTAAGAAGAAAACTAGAGGTCAATCATTGAAAATCTGTTACCTTGTGAGATATGGTTTTAGTCCGTTCAGAACTTTTTGTTTGTAATAGTTATTAATGACATTTTAAAAGATCATCGTAAGCTTTATTTGAGTATTTATTGTATCATATTCACAATGAATAGTTATGGGCTTGAAGAAATATAATGTAAGCTTGTCTCTTTGGCGACTTTTGTTTCACTAGTTGAATTATTTCTATAATCCAACAATGATGCGAATTTAAAGCACTCTTTGTTGTTTTTACCATGAAATAAATTGTATTTCACACCTTAAACTAAGAAATGGAAATAATTCTGGGATGTAAATGAAAATATTCTGAAATTGTTGTGCTTCAAATTTATTGACTTAGAAAATCTTTAGAAGAATACATTTGTAAAATGTATTGCCTATAATAATTTTGTTTCATTGACTGTTCTTTTTCTAGGATTTACTAACCAGACATAAAGTGTTGGTAGCAGACTTCTTAGAACAAAATTATGACACTGTAAGTAGAAGTCATTTTTAAGTCTTTATCTCACTCTTCCTTTCTCTCTCTCCTTCTTAGATCTCTTAGCCCTTACTTCTATTTATGAGAGAAGTTGAAACCAACCATCCACCCGCTTGGTTTATTACCCAGAAGTCAGATCGTTAAGAAACTATGAAAAATAGAGGATAGCAGGAGACCAGGGCGTCCTTGTTTTTCTTATCTCTTCCTGTTGTGCTCTGGAGCTCCAGGAAACAACTAGCGCCAGCTCACTTTGACCTTGACTTAAGAGCATCCATGTTGCCCTTAAGAGGAAGTGTATATGTATGTGCTAAGTCCCTTCAGTCGTGTCTGACTCTGTGTGACCCCATGGACTATAGCCCACCAGGCTCCTATCTCCATGGGATTCTCCAGGCAGGAATACTGGAGTGGGTTGCCATGCCCTTCTCCAGGGGATCTTCCCACCCAGGGATCGAACCCATGTCTCTTACGTCTCCTGCATTGGCAGGCAGGTTCTTTACCACTAGTGCCAGGAAGACCCAGAATACTGGAATGGGTTGCCATTCACTTCTCCAGGGGAATCTTCCTGACCCAGGGATCGAACCCAGGTCTCCTGCTTTGCACCAGATGCTTTACCATCTAAGCCATACAGGGCACCCCACGCTTAATAAAATGAATCATTTTATATGGTTGACAACTAGTTTCACTGACTAGTAGAAGTACCAAAATATACATCTGTCTTTCAGCTCCCTTCTCTAAGGGTGAATCCATCTCATCCTTTTGATAATCAGCTGTCATTGTTATTGAACCAAACTTACCTGGCATGCAGCAAAGCCAGTCTGTTGACAGCAGGTTGTGGTGAAGGAAAGTCCAGCATTTACTGCAGGGCAATAAATGCCCCACACTCCTTGGAGTGTGGGTCAGCTAATTCTCAAAAGACTCAAATCCCAAATAGTTTTTCAGGAAGGGGTGAGGGTTGTGAGTGGACCATCTTCTGACTGGTTGGTAGTAAGGTGACAAGGTGGTATATCAGGGGTTAACATCATCAACCCCTTCTTTTCGACCAGTATGAGGTCTCTGTACTTGTGGTCAGTATACAGTTAACTTCTTCCACCTGTTTGGGATTTCAGTCTCTCTTAAACAATTCAAGGATGTGGCTCAGGATATCATCTATAGACTATGGAGGAGCTGAAGATCCCTGACTTTGTTTTTGGCTAAACTATTACTGTTTTGTCTTGCTTGACTGTTGTCTTTTGTTTCTGCATTTTCTCATTTCTCTGATTAAATTTACTCTTTGGAACCCAGACCTTGGAGGGTAAACCTTTCCTGGAAACAAGAAGTGGAAGACTCAGGAGGGTACATCCCCGGGAATCCCCTCAGGGTCCTGCTTGGTTTCATCATGTGACTCTTCTAGGAAGCTTTCCCTAACATACACCCTAACCCCCTCACCCCCAAACACACACAGACACACACTCTCTCTCTCCCCCTCCCATTCTCCTTCTTTCTCACATGTTTTCCACATTGTATACAACATTATTATGGTGTGTCTTTATATCTTTCTGTCTGGTTCATAAGCTCCCTGGGAGGCAGGAACCTTATCTGTCAAACACAAGGGTTCAGAATGCAGTACAGATTTATGTCCAGTTGCTTTGCTTCAGAATCCTGCTGTGTCTCTTACTAATTATATGATTCTGAACAAGTTACTGTGCCTACCAAAAAATGAGGATATTAATAATAGCTACTTCATAGGGTTGTTGTAGGAATTTGACAAGATTTATGGTTTTCGGGATAGTACCATGGCTTAATTTTTATCCTGATCACTTAAATCCCTAATACCTAACTCAGTACCATATATTTGGTGGTGTTAAATGAACATTGAATAAACAGACCCAACCAAGAGCTGCTATGCTTTTGCTAAGTGTATCAGAAACAGAAACAGCATTCAGTTCAGTTCAGTCTCTCAGTCGTGTCTGACTCTTTGCGACCCCATGAACCGCAGCACACCAGGTCTCCCAGTCTGTCACCAACTGCCGGAGTCTACCCAAACCCATGTCCATTGAGTCAGAGATGCCATCCAGCCATCTCATCCTCTGTCGTCCCCTTCTCCTCCTGCTCTCAATCTTTCCCAGCATCAGGGTCTTTTCCAGTGAGTCAGCTCTTCACATCAGGTGGCCAAAGTATTGGAGTTTCAACTTCAACATCAGTCCTTCCAGTGAACACCCAGGACTGATTTCCTTTGGGATGGATTGGTTGGATCTCCTTGCAGTCCAAGGGACTCTCAAGAGTCTTCTCAAACACCACAATTCAAAAGCATCAATTCTTCGGTGCTCAGCTTTCTTTATAGTCCAACTCTCACGTCCATACATGACCACTGGAAAAACCATAGCCTTGACTAGATGGACCTTTGTTGACAAAGTAATGTCTCTGCTTTTCAGTATGCTATCTAGGTTGGTCATAACTTTCCTTCCAAGGAGTAAGCGTCTTTTAATTTCATGGCTGAAATCACCATCTGCAGTGATTTTGGAGCCCCAAAAAAATGAAGTCTGAGACCGTTTCCACTGTTTCCCCATCAATTTGCCATGAAGTGATGGGACCGGATGCCATGATCTTTGTTTTCTGAATGTTGAACTTTAAGCCAACTTTTTCACTCTCCTCTTTCACATTCATCAAGAGGCTCTTTAGTTCTTTTCACTTTCTCAAATTATCCAAAGACTAATAGCTACCAGCAAGACTGCATAACGCATTTCTTTAAAATGGCATAAAATTAGTTATCCTGCAGCTCATTAGATGAGTTAATAGATGCTTTCTTCAGGACTTCCCTGGTGGTCTAGAGTTAAGAATCCGCCTGCCCATGCAGGTGATATGGGTTCCATCCCCGGTCTAGGAAGATCCCATATCTGAGGGGCAATCAAGCCCATGTACCAGCACTGCCGAGCGCATGCACTGCAACAAAGACCCAACACAGCCAAAAATAAAATAAATATTTTGGTCAAAGTGCTTTATTGGGAGGACTCAATTACTCCATTTTTCTACTCAGTTTCTAGTTTGCAGAACTAAAATAAAACAGAGGGAAACATGTCTCCAGTATCACCCACCTCCTCGTCCCCCGGTATCTCTATGAGTAAGTGAGGATGGAGAAATGGGGAAGCCTCCCCATGGACAAAGGCGGTCTGCCCAGAGATACACAGCCCAACCGCTGGGCTGGGCTGAAGGACCGGGGATTTACTTCTGAAGCAAACAGACTTAATGCAGAGAAATCACTGCTGGGTTTACATTCTTAATATTTCTTTTCTTTTCATTAGATTTTTGAAGACTATGAGAAACTGCTTCAGTCTGAGAATTATGTGACTAAGAGACAATCTTTGAAGGTAATGTCAAATTTCTTTAAGTTAGAGTCTCCAGAAGTTGATATACTTGTTCGTAAATGACTGGTTTAATGGTGGAACTTCTCTGGTGGTCCAGTGGTTAGGTCTCTGAGCTTCTACTGCAGGGGTCATGTGTTTGATCTCTGGTCAGGGAACTAAGATCCCTCAAGCCATTCGGCACCACCAAAAAATACAGAAAAATTATTCTCTTTTTTCTGTAACTTGAGAAGTATTTTCTATGTTATGACCATGTGTGTCAGTCACTCAGTCGTGTCCGACTCTTTGTGACCCCATGTAGCCCTCCAGGCTCCTCTGTCCATGGAATTCTCCAGGCAAGAATACTGGAGTGGATTGCCATTTCTTTCTCCTTGGGATCTTCACTCAGAGATGGAACCCGGGTCTCCTGTATTGCAGGTGGATTCTTTACTATCTGCGCCACCAGGGAAGCACATGTTATGACAGTACTTTGTAGCAAAACAAGCTAAGTGCCCTGCTTCAAATACTTTTTGGAAGTAGCAGTAAAAGTATTAAGTACAGGGTAAGCACAGGATGAGGAGTCTGTGTTTGTATGTAACCAAACAGCAATATGAGATTCTGTCTCTGATGAAATGCCTGTAGAAATGCCTGTCCCTCATCAGACAGGGACCTGGCCGAGTACAGCTATATCCGTCCATGAGGGACCTCCCGTTCCTCAGTGAAGAGGTGCCTGGAGGCAGCCATTTTGCCCACATGAGGAGGGACAGCTCCTAAGGGAATGGGCATTGGCTGGAGCGGCATCTCTGCCCTTCAGATCCTACTCAGAGCTTCAAAAGAAGGTTTTTGGCAGATAATAATTTGATGTCTTTTGTCAAGCCATTTATATGATGCTTGAACTTACTAAATATTATTTTATATTATTATATATAATTATTTTATTTATTATTTCTAAAATATATTATTTTTACATGTTGACATTATAGAACAGTGCATTTGTTTCTAAATGTTGGATACAGTTTTAAACTCAACAGGTAAATCTATATATTATTACATATTAATATTCTATATATTATTTCTAAAATATATTATTTTTGTATCTTGACATTATAGAACTTGTTTCTAAATATTAGATGCAGTTTTAAGCTAAAGCAATAAATTAAATATGTCTTGTACCACATGTTTGTCAGTTCACTCTGCCCGCGACTGTGTCGGCCTTGACCACGCTCCCCTGCTGCTCCAGCTTTACCCGTTGAGGGGGAGGTCAGTGGACTATTTCCAGCCAGTCATTCAGCACTCTTTATTGAGTTTCTTCTTTTGGAGAATCCCATACAGTGTGATCCACGTTGAAAAAACTACCGTGGGTGCACCGCTGTCTGTACTGGAGGTGAAGTAATGAGATGAAACTTCAGGCAAAGGCCATCAATGCTGTGTTCCCCCACATCCAGAAAGCTCGTTAAAAGCAGTTGAAGGGGCTTCCCTGGCAAGTCCAGTGATTAAGAATCCACCTCGAAGTTCAGGGGACATGGGTTCAATCCTTGGTCAGGGAACTAAGATACCACATACCATGGAGCAACTAAGCCCGCACACTGCAAGTACTGAGCACACACTCCATACCTAGAATCAGTGTGCTACAGTGAAAGATTTTGCATGACATAACTAAGACCCTATGCAGCAAATAAATAAATTATTTAAAATATATTTTAAAAAAGAAACAGTCAAAGATGAGGGTACATCCTGTTGGGACAGCCGTGTACTGAAAGAGTCAAGCCAGGAAAACTCTGTGTTACAGAGGTAGGGGACTTTGGAACAGGAAACAGAGGTGACAGTGCTCTAAAGGGCCAATGTATAGCTAACTGCTTATGAATTTTCCAAGTCCTTCCTCTTGTTAGTGGGCATCTGTCAGATACTGGACCAAAGTAGAGAGGTTGGTGTGAACTAAGATGATTGAACAAATTTGGATCAAGAAAGCTGGGGTCATGGGCTTAGAGTTGATCCTCATACCATTTCCCACAGTGATGAGAACTTGTGGCAGATTTTTCTGAGATTGACAGTCTCCAGGGCCTCAGGCAAAGTTATAAAGCTGACATTTTTTTTACCCAAATATAGCCCTTCTTGGACTTCTTCCTGCTTTTCTTTCCCACTGTCCTGTCATCCCGTCCTACACATGTACCCTCATTCTCTTTTCAGGTTGTTTTCAATCCCACCTGGTCCTGTTCCCTTGTTAATATTTGTAAAATGGTTAGAACAGAACCCATCACATGGTAAGGACTGGATATATTTGCTAAAGAAAATTGAAGTATATTTCATTAATAAATATTCTTCATCATTGTCCCCAGAGTTCAGTCTCTGGAAGGCAATGATCTATTCTAAATAAATAATTGGGACTAGGGTATGAGTTAGAGGGCTTCCCAGGTGGCTCAGTGGTAAAGACTCTGCCTGCCACAGCAGGATATGCACGAACAAAGCTAACGGAGGTGATGGAATTTCAGTTGAGCTGTTTCAACTCTTAAAAGATGATGCTGTGAAAGTGCTGCACTCACTATGCCAGCAAATTTGGAAAACTCAGCAGTGGCCACAAGACTGAAAAAGGATAGTTTTCATTCCAGTTCCAAAGAAGGGCAATGCCAAAGAATGTTCAAACTGCCGCACAATTGCACTTATCTCACAAGCTAGCAAAGTAATGCTCAAAATTCTCCAAGCCAGACTTCAGTAGTATGTGAACCGTGAACTTCCAGATGTTCAAGCTGGATTTAGAAAAAGCAGAGGAACCAGAGACCAAATTGCCAATATCCATTAGATCGTCAGAAAAGCAAGAGAGTTCCAGAAAAACATCTACTTCTGCTTTATTATTTTTTAAATTTATTTATTTTTTTATTTTACAATATTATATTGGTTGGTTTTGCCCTACATTGACATGAATTCGCCCCAGGTGTACATGAGTTCCCCCTCCTGAACCCCCCTCTCACCTGCATTAAAAAAAACAGCAACAAACAAACCTCTTCCTTTTCAAACTGATTGCTACCTACTTATTTACGGATGCCCCAGCCCACTCATAAGGTCTCTTTCTTGTTCATTATTAATCCACCCACACATACCACATGAGCCACTATTCCTGCCTGAAAACCTTTACAGTTGACCATCTCACCAATGTTTGACTTACAACGTGGTAAAACTGAGCATTGGTCAGACATTGAAAAGCACTAGTAGAAGGCAGATAAGGCATATCAAGAATGCAAAAATTGTTCAAATCATTATTGAAGATGTCCTTTTTGAATGCTAGATGCTAAGCAGAGGTATTGCTTAGATGGTCTTGTATCACTCTATTCAAGGAATGAACTTCTCAAATATTGTTTGCTCTTTTCTTCAACCGAAGAACATCGTTCTGGAAAATTCCCCCATGTTACTGGTGGATTTTCTTATGAGAAATTACATCTGTGGTAGCAGTGTGTCCTGTTTTGATGTAACATTGTTTATATCTCTAGATTCTGTAGTATTTTGCACATCAGTGTTTGGTAATTTTAGAAAACAAGAGAGGTTAGATTATTGTAAGAGTGTATTTACTCACAGTACTGTCTAAGTAATAGACTGAAAACTAGGCTATTTTCTGATTCCAAAGTATTTGCTACCTGCTGCTTATTGTTAATCATATTCTAAATTTTTTGAACTATCTTGAGGTGCTTAGATTCCTGGTGTCAATAAAAAGTAATTAACAGAGAAATTCCTTTCACTCAGGTGACACAGCTTAGGAATTTATTTCTTATCTTCTTCAGAGGCCTGGTATTTAATTACTAGCAGGAAAGATTATAATTCAAAAGAAGCTTGGTGGAATTTTGGATTTGGGGATGGCTCTGGTCAATTTCATTAAAATATAAAGTTTTTATTTTTAAAGTTTTAATTATTTCTACATATGATACATGGTTTCACTGTGTGCTATTAAGCCTGTAACGTGAAATTTAAAGAAGCAGAAATATAAATCTTTTGCCATTTACTTAGTACAGTATTTCTTTATAATGCTTTGTATTATTATGAAATACAGCACTATTTATCAGTATTAATGAATAGACTAATATCTAATGACTAAAAGACTCAGTGTTTTTGGCCAAGTGGTTTAACACAATTGCTTGCTTCTGAAAAGTAGTGAAATTATATAAGGAGGATAGATTGATAGAATTTATATGTAGGTATTCCCATGTAATAAAAACTGAAGTGACTTTATCTGAACTTAACTCATAAATATCACTGCAATAATTATTTATTGAATGTGTGTGTGCACAAATTTTAAATTTTTTAAATGAAATTTCTCTGTGGTCAAAAGACCTTTTGATATGTATAGGAGTATATGATATATGTGTATACGTTATACATATTATATTTAAATAAATATGTATCTACGTAGAATCTGTAGTTACACAGAAGCTATATATACATATATGTGTATGTGTGTGTGTGTGTACTCAGTGGCTTCAGTTGTGTCTGACTCTTTGCGACCCCATAGACCATAGCCTGCCAGGCTCCTCTGTCCATGGAATTCTCCAGCAAGAATACTGGAGTGGGTTGCCATTCCCTCTCCAGAGTATCTTCCCAACCCAGGGATGGAACCTGCATCTTCTGCTCTACAGGCAGATTCTTCACCACTGAGACACCGGGGAAGCCCATATTTGTGGGTATATATACAGATAAATATGTATATATGTATATCTGTATATATATCTTTAGAAGCTTCTTGTCAGTTTTACACCTAGAATAAGTTTTTGAGAGTCTGGGAGCCATCCCCCTGGAATGTGAACATCTAGGAAGATAGCACCCCTGTCTCTCCATCACAGGAGAATTTAACCTTGGTCCTGCTCTCCAAGCTGTAACCATTTGCTTGTCAGAGCGATAAGAAAAGATTTATTATCCTCTTCATTAGTTGGATAAAAACAGCTAGGTAAAGCAAATGGCTACTTACATGGCTGGGTGAATTCAGAGTGGACTATGAAAGAGTGCAATCAAGTCCTCTTATAGGGGAGAGAAAAGAAAGTGAAGTCGCTCAGTCGTGTCTGACTCTTTGTGACCCCATGGACTGTGTGTAGCCTGCCAGGCTCCTCTATCCATGGGATTTTCCAGGCAAGAATACTGGAGCAGGTTGCCATTTCCTTCTCCAGGGGAATCTTCCCGACCCAGGGATCGAACTCAGGTCTCCTGAATTGCAGGCAGACTCTTTACTGTCTGAGCCACCAGGGAAGGTCTCTTATAGGGGAATGACCAGTTATCTTTCATCTTGAGACTATATGGATATACTGGGTTGTAACTGTTTGCCTGTATAAATGAGGCAGGGTTGTATGTCTCTGTAATGTCTTCTGTGTGGAGTGCCTATAGCGTCATGCCCTGGATACATGTATTCAGGAATAAAACTGCTTTCTTTCTATTCTACACTTTGTGGAGAGGATTCTGTGTTGTTTGGACTTTATTTCCCCCGTATCCACACACCTCACACAGGTTGTCAAGGCTACTGATGTGAGCAGGATTTGACACATGCCCTTGTGGAGTTTGTATTCTAAATAAGCTTACCAGTAACTCTGTTTTGCAAGGCAGAGTGAGTGCAACTAGGAAAAAGCAAAGAGCTCAAAGGCCGGAGAGGAAATTCAGCTGAGGAGGAAAGTTGAGGTTGAGATGTGGAGACAGAAGAGAGAATGGTGGTTACAGGGTGGGGGGCAGGGAGATGGGAGATGTGGGTCAAAGGGTCCAAGCTTCTGGTTATGAGATGAATGAGCTCTGAAGTTCTAATGTACAGCATGGTGGCTATAGTTATTAATACTGCATTGTAGGACTTCCCTGGTGGTCCAGTGGTTAGGACCCCAAGTTTTCAACGCAAGGGGTGCAGGTTCCATCCCTGGTGAGGAACTGTGATCTCATATGCCATGCTCTGCAGCCAAAAAAAAAGAAATTCACAGTAATATTGTAGTGTATGCTTGAAAGTTGCTGAGAGTAGATCTTAACTAGTCTCACCACAAAAAGAGGAAAGGGTAACTACATGAGGTGATGAATGTGTTAATTAAAATTGATTGTGGTAAATATTTCACAGTATGTACTCATATCAAATTTTCATGATGTACACTTTAAATGTACACAGTTTTGTCGACTACACCTTGCTAAAGCGGGGGGGATATTGGAGCAAGGGGAGTGAAGCCACAGAAGCAGAAGAATGAGAAAAAATAAGTGAGATAGTGGAGGGAAGGATGGAGTCGCAATGAGCCGTCACAGTGGGTTTTGTTTGGGGTTTTTAAAAAGTATTTTTGTTTGTTTGTTTGGCTGCACTGAGTCTTAGTTTTGCTGCCACTATGGTGAAAATAAGAGTTCAGCTATTTCCTGCCAGAGGGTCTTCAACTAGTCTCTCTTTTTTGGCATTTTTATTTTGTTTTGAAGTGTCTTAGTCTCTTTGGGCTGCTGTAACAAAAATACCATAGACTGGGAGGCTTAAAGAACGCACATTTATTTCTCACAGTGTAGATGCTAGGAAGTCTGAGATCAAGGGGCCAGCAGCACGAAAGCTCCCTGGGGTCTCTTGTGTGGGAGCACCAAACCCATGCATGGTGGCTCAACCCTCATGTCCTGTTGACCTGCAAGAGGCCCTACCTCATAATACCATTGCACTGGGAATTATGATTTCAACATGTAGATTTATAGGGACAAAAACCTGCAGTTCATAACGTGGAGTAATGCTGCATTTTAGGAATTTTTGTCCCCAGAAAATGTTCTGTTTTACTTTTTGATAAAAACTTGCTGTACATATTAAATTTCATATGGACTCAGGGTCAATGAATATTTTTTTTCTGGCTCTATATCAGGTTTTGTCATGAAATTTAGGGAGAAGGTAAGAGTCACTTAATATAGTCTGTTTTTCCAGTAAACTACCAAAGTATATTTATTCAGATAAGGGAAGTATCATTGTTGAGTTAGTTTTGTTATTCTTATCCTATCTCAGTACCTAAGGAGCAATACATTAGTGAGAATCACATTAAAGCAAGGGATAAAAATTATAAATTAATTTCTGGCTAACTCTTGATGACAGCTGCAGAGAGAGCTTTTTTTTTTTTTGTCTGCACTGGGTCTTCATCGCTGCATTTCTCTAGTTGTGGCGAGTGGGGGCTTCTCTCTAGTTGTGGGAGGTGGCCTTCTCAACGCGGTGGCTTCTCTTGTTGCAGAGCACAGGCTCTAAGGTGTGAGGACGTAGTTGCCCCTGTGCATGTGGGATCCTCCCGGACCAAGGATGGACTCGGTGTCCCCTGCTTTGCAAGGTGGATCCTTAACCACTGGACCACCAGGGAAGCCTGAAAGAACTTTTTTTTAAGCTGCAACAATGACTGGCATAAGAAAAAAAAAAAAAAGACTCAGAAATGCACTAAGCACTGACTTTAGCAAGACTGTATGAAAAGTTTAAAAATAACAAGGATAACTACAGCTTCCGTGCCTGTGCTTTAAGATGCACTTAAGGACTCTGATTTTTTTTCGTGTCAACATTCATAACTTACATTTTGTTTTCTGGTGAGAAAGGAATGGGATATGTTTTTTTTTGGGGGGGGGGGATATGTTTTGAATAAGAGGACTCTCAGATTCTACTTTGATTTTGTGTTTTTCTGTAGCTGCTAGGTGAACTGATCCTGGACCGGCACAACTTTGCCATCATGACCAAGTACATCAGCAAGCCAGAGAACCTCAAACTGACGATGAACCTCCTCCGGGATAAAAGCCCCAACATCCAGTTTGAAGCCTTTCACGTCTTTAAGGTAAACAGCACCCTGCAGAAATAATGTGGGCATTCGTTTTCCAGTTCAAATGGCAAAATCCCTATTTTGGACCTTCCTTTTGACTCAAGAGAACATGAACTAAGCATTAAGCAGTCTGTCGGTTTTGCGTGACTTAGGTGAAATTCTAGAGTTATTTGAGTGGATGCCCATTTGTTTCAAAAAGATTTGCTGACGAATCTATATCTCGAAATATTTGCATCTTTTTCAGTAAGAAAATAGGTGGATACTGTTTCCCAGAAATTTCTAAGATAATCGGTGATTGAGCTAAAACCCAAACCCTGAGTGTCAGAATTTGAAGATTTCACGTCTGCCTTAAATGTTCCTTTGAACTTTAAATGAAACTGAAAGGAACACAGTGTACTACTCTTATTCCTTGCTTAGAAATATTTTAATGCATTTTAAAAGAAAACTAGTCTATGTAACACCTGCTTTTTCGAATATTTTTTCTGTGATGTAAGAGTAATAAAATCATCTCCTAGAAGCTTTAAACAGTAGATTTGTTTAAAAGTAGAGTAGGGGCTTCCCTGGTAGTCCAGTGGTTAAGAATCCACCTGTCAATGCAGGGGACATGGGTTTGATCCCAGGTCAGGAAGATCTCACATGCCGTGGAGCAACTAAGCCCATGCGCCACAGCTGCTGAAGCCAGGACGCCCTCGAGCTCATGCTCCACAAAGGGAGAAGCCCCTGCAGTGAGAAGTCCACGCACCGCAACTGGAGAGGAGCCCCAGCTTCCTGCAACTTGCGAAAGCCTGTGCACAGTGATGAAGACCCAGCACACCCCAAAATAAATAAATAAATCTTTTTAAAAGAAAGTGACGTCACTCAGCCACGTCCGACTCTTTGTGACCCCATGGACTGCAGCCTACCAGGCTCCTCTGTCCATGGGATTTTCCAGGCAAGAGTACTGGAGTGGGTTGCCATTTCCTTCTCCAGAGGATCTTCCCAACCCAGGGATCGAACCTGGGTCTCCCGCATTGGAGGCAGAGGCTTTACCATCTGAGCCATCAGGGAAGTCAGATCTTTAAAAAAAAAAAAAAAAGGTAGGGTAGGTGAGAGAAATCTAATCTGTAATCCACTAACCCTGACTTAACTCTTGTAAAGACTTTAGTAAATTTCATTTTCCTGTGCACGTATGTAAAGGTTTTTTTCTGCAGTTGAATTCACATTGCACACAGTATTGATACACTAATTTTATCACTTAATGCTATACCATATGTGAACACTAATTCATTGTTGTCATATATAGCTTTTTAAAAGAGTCAATAGTTTTATCGGTATCACAGTTTTTCACTGAGTTTATTTACTCTAGTTTACTTAAATATTCCCGTGTTGTTTATAGTTAGGCTATTTTCAATTTGTAGCTACAATGAGCATTTTATGTATCAAGCTAATTTGTCTCCATTTTTAGGATTATTTTCTTAGGATAAGTATCTAGAATAGAATTAAGGGTTGAGAGAGTTCCAACCTCTTTTTTTCTTTTTAATCTTTGTAAGGTATATTCTGTGATTGAATTTATATCTATAAGTCAGAGACACAGCAATTTTTAAGGTGTGTAATTGTTGCTTTGAAAGGTTAAAAAAATTTTTTGGTCCATCTTTCAGGCCACCAGATCTTTATTGTGCAAAAAACCACTAGAGCCATTCAAATCCCATATTAATTTATAAATTCTACTTAATTGCATTCAGAATCCTAGCAGGGCTTTTTTGGAACTTGACTAGCTGATTCTAAAATTTGTATGATAGAGCAATGGCCTGGGATTATCTGTGACAATTTTAAAAGAAAACAAGGTAGAGAAATCCACCCTACTATATATTAAGAATTCCTCTGGATTTATCATAAATGGAAATAGTACTGTATTGGCATGGAGGCAGATAAACAGAGCAACAAAACAGAGTAAAGCCCGGAAGTGAGCCTGTGCAAATATGAAAATTTGATATTTGGTAGTGGAGAAATTATAAATCACTAAAGAAAGAGTTACTGTTAATAAATGTTTCTTAGTTCAGTTCAATCGCTCAGTCATGTCTGACCCTTTGCGATCCCATGGACTGCAGCACGCCAGGCTTCCCTGTCCATCACCAACTCCTAGAGCTTACTCAAACTCATGTCCATTGAGTCAGTGATGCCATCCAACCATCTCATCCTCTGTTGTCCCCTTCTCCTGCCTTCAATCTTTCCCAGCATCAGGGTTTTTCAAATGAGTCAGTTCTTTACATCAGGTGGCCAAAGTATTGGAGTTTAAGCTTCAGCATCAGTCCTTCCAATGGATACTCAGGACTGATTTCCTTTATGATTGACTGGGTTGATCTTTTTTCAGTCCAAGGGACTCTCAAGAGTCTTCTCCAACACCAAGTTCAAAAGCATAAATTCTTCAGTGCTCAGCTTTCTTTATAGTCCAACTCTCACATCCATACATGACTACTTGAAAAACCATAGCTTTGACTAGATGGACCTTTGTTGGCAAAGTAATGTCTCTGCATTTTAATATGCTGGCTAGGTTGGTCATAGCTTTTCTTCCAAGGAACAAGCGTCTTAATTTCATGGCTGCAGTCACCATCTGCAGTGATTTTGGAGCCCAAAAAAATAAAGTCTGACATGGTTTCCATTGTTTCCCCATCTATTTCCCATGAAGTGATGGGACCAGATGCCATGATCTTCGTTTTCTGAATGTTGAGTTTTAAGCCTACTTTTTCACTCTCCTCTTTCACTTTCATCAAGAGGCTCTTTAGTTCTTCTTTGCTTTCTGCCATAAAGTTGGTGTCATTTGCATATCTGAGGTTATTGATATTTCTCCCGGCAATCTTGATTTCAACTTGTGCTTCATCCAGCCTGGAATTTCTCATGATGAACTCTGCAAATAAGTTAAATAAGCAGGGTGACAAGATGCAGCCATGACGTACTCCTTTCCCAATTTGGAACCAGTCTGTTGTTCCATGTCCAGTTCTAACTGTTGCTTCTTGACCTGCACACAGATTTCTCAGGAGGCAGGTCAGGTGATCTGGTATTCCCATCTCTTTAAGAATTTTCCACAGTCTGTTGTGATCCACACAGTCAAAGGCTTTGGCATAGTCAATAAAGCAGAAGTAGATGTTTTTCTGGGACTGCCTTGCTTTTTTGATGATCCAGTGGATGTTCGCAATTTGATTTCTGGTTCTTCTGCCTTTTCTAAATCCAACTTGAACATCTGGAAGTGCACGGTTCAAATACTGTTGAAGCCTGGCTTGGAGAATTGAGTATTACTTTACCAGCGTGTGAGATGAGTGCAATTGTGCGGTAGTTTGAGCATTCTTTGGCATTGCCTTTCTTAGGGATTGGAATGAAAACTGACCTTTTCCAGGTCCTGTGTCCACTGCTGAGTTTTCCAAATTTGCTGGCATATTAAGTGAAGCACTTTCACAGCATCATCTTTTAGGAGTTGAAACAACTCAACTGGAATTCCATCATGTCCACTAGCTTTGTTTGTAGTGATGCTTCCTAAGGCCCACTTGACTTCACACTCCAGGATGTCTCGCTTTAGGTGACTGATCACACTATCGTGGTTATCTGGGTCATGAAGATCTTTTTTGTATAGTTCTTCTGTGTATGGTTCTAGGATAAGGGATTATTAATATAGAAAACTCCCATGCACTGTATTCAGAAATAAATTATCAGTAGAGATCTACACTTGAAAAGCAAAACATCTTTTAACTTTTAAAAGAGAAAATAAACCTTTTATGATGTTGGGGAAGGAAGAATTTTTAAAAAGAATTTGAAATCACAAGCCATAAAAGGAAATAACGTTTGACATTCAGATTTAACACCTATTTGAAAAGACATCATAAACAAAGTGAGAGAACAGGACAGAATGTGACACATAGAGTTGACAAATCATTTAGAAAAAGGCAAACGATTAACTAGAAAAATGGGCAGAAGATACAAGTTGGTAACTTACAAATGAGGAAACCTGTTTTTGTTGTTGTTTGTTGTTTAGTCACTCAGTTGTGTTCCACACTGTGACCCCATGGGCTGTAGCCTGCCAGGCTCCTCTGTTTGTGGGATTTCCCAGGCAAGAATACTGGAGTGGGTTTCCCTTTCCTTCTCCAGGGAAAGCTGATTGGCCAACCAATAAGTAAAGATGCTCATCTCAGTGGCAATCATGGAAATGGCCATTAAAATATCAATGAGATGTCACGTTACATTTTTCATATTGCCAAAAATGTTTAGGTCTGACAATATCAAATTGTGGTAAGGTTGGGGGACAGTAGGTTTGCGCACTGTAAATTGTATTAATACAAGCACTTGGGAGAGTGCTTGTATTAGCAAAATAAAGTACTGAAAGTGTCCATACTCTTCATTCCTAAAATCCCATTTCCTGGACAATCTTGCTCACAGGCATAAGGAATTATGTACCAAAATGTTTATAGCACATTGTTTCACATGTTGCAAAATGAAAAAAAAAGGGTTATTTGCAGAAATCTAAGACAATAAATTGTGGTATATTCATATAATAGCATATAGTAATGGTTTAAAATTAATAGAGTTATATGGGATCAATGTAGGTGAGTCTCAGAAACATTGAGTGGGATTAAGCAAATATTAAAAGGATTTTATTTATTTAAAGTTTAAAAACATGAAAAACTATACTCTGTATAGATTCACACGTATGTAGTTAGTGTCTAAAAACCTGCATGGAAATGATAAATAACCAAATTCAGGATAGCAGTCACCTCACAAGAGGAAGAATGACATCAGGAAAGAGAATGACATCAAGAAGTGTCTAATGGCCTTTATCTGCAGTGTTTTATTTTATTCAGATTCTGAAGGCACATATGGCAGAAATGATAGAGCTGATGATGGGAACTTGAAATCTGTTACTTGCTGTGCTATTCTCTGTATTATTTCATAAGGAATAAGCACAAATTGGATGGAATAAAAATAGGCTCTTGTAGGACAGGAAAATGCCTGCACAGTATAAAATGATAGACCCTGTTAACATCCTTCCTTTTTGACTGAGGAAATTATAGAAGGCTTGCCATTGTTTTGTCATTCTAGCTCCCACAGGGTTTTACTATGCCATCCTAGATGAAAACATGCTTCATATAATTTTGTTCCAAAGTGCAATATTATAGAAGTATTCAGTGGGTGGCAAAATACAAAATAACCTACTTCCATCCTGTGAGATCAGAATTTGGATCGTCTCATTAGTGGATAGAGTAGGTACATTTAAAAATAGTTGACCACTTGTTTACTTGCATGCGTATAAACTGGACGTACCCGGACCCTGACTTTCTTGCTTCCACTGAAATGCACACTGAATTGTTCACTTGCCAAAAATAATATTTTGTTATTTAGAAAAATTAAGTTATTTTTCAGTTTTTTTTTCAGTTATTTAGCAGTTCTTTATTAATAATAGTCTCTTTCCCCAAGTACCTCCCATAAGATACAGAAAACGTGGTCTAAAAATGTCTTCACCAGATTGTTAATGGCCAGTTTTCATTAGCTTGCTTGGATTGTTCAAGGACTTGAATGAGATGCCATTTCGTGTTTTCTGTGCTATTGACAAACAAGAGTGTACGATGGGAAAGGACTGGCCAGAACTCAAGAGACCTGGGTGTTTGTGGTGGCTCAGTTGCCAGTGACTTTGGGCAAATCCATTTGGATCTGTTTCTTCACTTGCAAAATGTTAAATTAAAAAAGTTAAAGTTAGGGACTTGCCTGGTGGTCCAGTGGCTGAGACTGCACGCTCCCAGTGCCCTGGGCCCGGGTTCGATCCCTGGTCGGGGAACTAGATCCCATATGCTCCAATTAAGAGTTCACATGCCACAACTAAAGAACTAAAGGTCCCGCGTGCCACAGCAAAAATCAAAGATACCACATGCGGCAACTAAAACCCAGCACAGCCAAATAAATAAATAAAAATTTAAAAATGTTTAAAAGTTACAGTTAGATTAAAATGAAAACAATCTGGACAAGGTGGAAGGGAGGCTCAGGAAGGTGTGGATGGATGGATGGATACATAGAGCTGATTCATCCTACTGTACAGCAGAAATAACAAAACATTGTAAAGCAATTATACGCCAAGAAAAAATAAATAAACATGAAGTATTTTATTTTTAAGTGTAATTCTAGGATACTAGGTTCAGGAGACCTTTGTCTCTATGATCCTGCCTCTTCCAGAAATGTGCCCAATGGGAATTTAGGAATCCACTATGAGCTGGTATCTCTTTCCTTTCCCTGTTAGCCTCCTTAATAGCAAAGGACCGGACTGCCACTTTCTACTAAGCCATGTAGAGGATGGGGTTGGTCAGTGCCTTACAGCTCACCACACTCAGAGCTGCTGGAACTTGAGCATATATGGTGCATGAGTGAGGTGTCGCAACCCTATGGACTGTAGTCCCAGGCTCTTCTGTCCATGGGATTCTCTGGGCAAGAATACAGGTGTGAGTTGCCATGCCCTCCTCCAGGGGATCTTGTGGACCCAGGGACTGAACCCCTGTCTCCTGCTTTCCTGCATTGGCAGATGGGTTCCTTACCACTAGCACCACCTGGGAAGCCCAGTTTTGTCTCAATTATTACATTTAGCCATATGCACAGAAAAAATGGGCTTCTCGGGTGGCTCAGCAGGAGAGAATCTGCCTATCAATACAGGGGACATGGGTTCAATCCCTGGGTTGGGGAGATACTCTGGAGGAATAAGTGGCAACCCACTCCAGTATTCTTGCTTGGAGAATCCCATGGACAGAAGAGCCTGGTGGGCTACAGTCCATGGAGTCGCAAAGAGTTGGACATGACTGAGCAGCTGAGCACACAGCAAGCACTAGTCTCATGGCGGTTTTCATTTGTGTTTCCTAGTGACCTAATGATGTTGAACTTTTTTTTCACATGCATATCAATAATTTATATATTTTCTTTGGGGAAATGTTCACTCAAGTCCTTTGCCCCTTTTTAAAAAGCGTTGTGTGTATTTTTGCTGTTGCATTGAAAGAATTCTTTATATATTCTGGATAATAGACACTGGTCATATATACGATTTGTAAATATTTTCTAACATTCTTTATGTTGTCTTTTCACTCTCTTGATGGTATCCTTTGATGCACAAATGTTTTAAATTTTGATGAAGTTCACTTTACCCATTTTTTTCTTTTCTTGCTCATGCTTTTGATGTAGCTATGAAACCACTGTTAAATCCAAGGTCATGAAGATGTACCTATATATTTTCCTCTAAAAGTTTTATTAGCTCTTATATTTAGGTCTTTGATCAGTTTTGAGTTAATTTTTGTTTATGGTGTGAAATAAGGGTCCAACTTAATTTTTTTTTTTTGCATGTGGATTTCCAGCTGTCCCATGTTGAGTAAGCTTTATTTTAATTATTATGAAAAGGTATTGGAGTTTGTCAAATACTTTTCTGCATGAGTTAAAATGATCATATGGTTTTCTTTCAATGTACTCACGTGTCTATTGACTTCCTAGAGCTGCTTTAACGAAGTACATAGGCTAAGTGTCCTAAAACAACAGAAAGTCGCTGACTCTGCATTCTGTTGACTAAAAGTCCAGAATCAAGGTGTCAGCAAGCTTGTCTCCTTTTGGAGCTTTCAGGGAGAATCTAGGCCTCCCTCCTAGCTTCTGGCGATTGCCAGCAGTCCTCAGCACTCCTTTCCTTATAGATGCATAATCCCAGTTTAATTCAGGTTTATTCATTGTGTCTGAAGTAATGCTCATTTTTCTGCATTCCTGTCTCCATCTTCACATGGCATTTTCTTCTGCTTATGTCTGTGTGTTTCTGTGTCCAAAATTTCCTCTTCCTCTAAGGATACTGGTATTAATAATGGGATTCAGGTCCAGCCTAGCCCAGTATGAACTCATCTTAATTTGATTACATCTCTACTTTCAAATAAGGTCATATTCACGGGTACCGAGGGTTAGGGCTTTATTCATCTTTTGAGAGGATGTAGTTCAGTCCAGTACATGTGGTGTATTACATTGATTGATTTCATCATGTTGAGCCATGCTTGTATTTCTGGGATAAATCCCACTTGGTCATAGTGTGTAATCCTTTTACTATTATTCTGGACTTCATTTACTTGTCTTTTGTTGAGGATTTTTGCATCTTCATTCATAAAGGATATTGGTCTGTAGTTTTCTTGTGGTGGTTTTGTCTGGCTTTGGTAACAGCATAATGCTAACCTCATATAACAAGTTAGGAATTATTCCCTTCTCCTTTATTTTCTGAAAGAATTTGAAGTAGATTGGTGTTGATTTCTCTTTTAAAATGTGTAGAATTTACTGTGAAATCATTTGGTTCTGTCTGGACTTTTGTTGAGAGGTTTTTGGTTCCTGATTCAACCTCCTTATAGAAATAAAAGATTATAAGAGAATACTACAAATAATTGTACATCAATAAATTAGGTAACCTAGATGAAATGGACAAATCCCAAGGAACATACAATCCACCAAAGAAGAAAGAGGAAATCTGATTCATGGACTCTCATGTCACCTGCACCATGATTTTCTTCCAAAAGGGAGTAAAATCTTGGGCTCCCTGTGTTTAATAAATCAAGTAACAAATGAGACACGGGAGGGCACCATGTTTTCCAGGTGTGCGTTCCTTGACCTAGGTGTTTGTTTCTCACGATTCAGGTGTTTGTGGCCAGTCCTCACAAAACTCAGCCTATTGTAGAGATTCTTCTGAAAAACCAACCCAAACTCATTGAGTTTCTGAGCAACTTCCAAAAAGAAAGGACCGACGATGAGCAGTTCACCGATGAGAAGAACTACCTGATTAAACAGATTCGTGACTTGAAGAAAGTGGCCCCTTGAAGTCCCACCGAGTTTCCTGCCACCGTCACCGTCTTGTTTATTCAGTTCGTATGAAAAGTGTCATTTCAAAAAGTAGCCATTCTTGGGAAGGCTGTGGAGGTCCCTGATTTTTCTCAGTCTGTCATTCAGGGTAGGTGAAATATAATCTTTTGAATGAAAAAAAATTAATTTAGAATAATATATTCATTTTAACTTGTGATTATTTATATGAAATCAGAGCCATTGTATTGGAAAATTGATAAAAGCAACTTTAACCCTTTCTTAATGAAAGGCAGCAAGGCTGTGGGCTTGCAGATGAACCCTCAGTCACCACGAGCCACCAAGTGGTGGGAACTCGAAGGGTGGATGTCACCCAGCCCTCATTAAATTCCCAGAGGAGAATTGGGAGTTGGGGCAAGATGCACAAAATTGTTTTGCCCATCTGCAGCTGGACCCACAGATTTCTTAAGGACTAAGAAAATAAGATCCGTATTCTCAGCCATTACACGTTCTATTCCCTGCCCACATCTTTTAACCGTAATCAGTCATTCTTAACTTCCTAGGAAACTGACACCCTCCTTTCTGCTTATGACTCCACATTCCATCTCAATGAGTCTCCTCTGCACACCCGACTCATGGTAGACACACACACACACACATACACACACCCTGCTCTGACCAGGTTAGCATGGAACCAACTAGGTATAAACAGGATGGTCTAACAAGGATCATAGGCATGGAGGACCCAGCGGGATAGGACCTGCTCACTTGAAAACTTGTAACAGACGGTTAAGAACCACAGCTCTAGCAGAAGTAATTGCTGTTTCACAGACTTCTATAGGGTTAGTGAATATTTGGAATATTTCATTCATACTTCTAAATTTGGGAAAGAAGTTTTGTGGTGAAAGTGTTTTTCGGAGTAAGAATCATTGCATCGAGATGCCCAGTGTGTGTAAAACCACAGGTCCAGAGGGCCACACAGGGTGTTAGACCACTTATACATAAGGGACACTGCAGTTGCAAGGACAAATGATTACATGCATGAAAACCTCAAAGGACTAAAATAAACTTTCACTCTAATTTCTGATCTGTCACTGTAATTTCACATCAGATTCTTCACTGAAAAGGTTTCTGTAAAAATGTTGGTCTCAAGTACTCTCTTGCATACTAGGATGATTTAGGAATTGATTTGTGTTTTTTAAAAATAAAGGTCACGGTTTGTTTTCAGACATCAAGTGTACAAAATGGAATTTTAAAGCTATATTTACAAGACATTAAAGGTACAATTGTTAGTCTGTATTTTTTTTTGTATTTTTTTTTTTTAATGATTCTGTTTCCAGATCATGAATTAGTGCCTTCAGTAGGAATCTTCAATTTTTACAATGTAGGGTACTGTGTTCTTGAACCAGATATTTCTCCAGCCAGAGAGGGGAAGATCCCTCTCCAGGATCCATGCTTTTGCAGATTTGGCATCTGAAGCATCACCTGGCGTGGTTTCATCCTTCTTGACTACGTTTTTCCCCTCCCCCAGCCCCAGCGTTGAATTCTGAGGCAGATGCTATCGGGTCTGCGGGAGCTTCTTGTAGCAGCACTGATCAGTGCTGGACCATCTGATGGCCTTCAATCTTGCGTTGCTGAGGTCAGATAATTTTTATAACATTCCCTGACAGTCCAGAGTCTCTTCGAATCTGACTTTTCTGGTTTTGTTTGTTTAAAAGAGATGAGTGTAAATATTAAAAAAAAAAAGAAAGAAAGAAGGCGCAGCAATGACTATTGGAAATTTATTTCTTTGCTTAGATACTGTCCCACACATCATGGGACTCGTGCTTTCAAGTGGAAAGCAAAACCTTGTTAGAATTCTTTTTTTGATAAGTAAAACATATTTTATTTCTTCTGAGCTTGAATTAGCTCTTTCCTAGCAAACCCCCATAATAAATGAAGTAGCTGGGGTTTTGCTGTGATACAAATTTGTAAATTATTAACGTGAGAAAGAGGGAGCCAAAAGCTCACAGTTAAAGTACGTTTGCATAAAAGTCACTGTAAATATTGTGAGATTTGAGTTTTGAAAAGGTCATATTTAATAAGCCATTTCAAAAGCACACATTTAAATAAAGACTGACTAAATGAAAAGGTGCCACATACTCCTTGGTCGGTTTCATTTCTCTCTGCGTGCCCCACCCCTGTGTTCTTGTCACCGCTCCAAACAGGGAAAGCACCGGGCTGCCCGGAGGCCCCACGGACCCAGCTGTCCCATTCCCCGCTCCTCCCACCCGGTGAGGCTCCCTGCCCTTGACCAAGGGCTGCCTGTCAGGCAGTAGACATTTCACGGCTGCTTCACTACAGCCAGAGTCATTCCCATTTTACACTTGAGGAAACCAAGGCGCTAAGGAGTTTATCCCAGACAACATGGACCAGAGCTGGGGAGCAAAGCCACGGTGGCCAGAGGCCAAACTCCTACTCTTATTCTGTTTTTCATCCCCAGGGCTGTGAACGAGGGGCGGTCCTGGGGGTCTGGACTCATGCTATGACCTCCCCCACTGCCGCCTGGTAGGCTCCCAGGGGTGAAGGCTCTAGAACGAAGCCAGGATGGATTGAGATCATATTGTTTTTGGACGGGGCTCTGGCTCAAGCCAGGCCCAAATGTTAGGATTATTATCGTGGGAGGAAAGGCCAGGAAGCACGCGGTCGTTGAGCAACCGTTCTGACTGCCAGCCTCTGTGGCTGCCTGTCTTTGGAAGGCTCTGGGGAGCAGTACCTACTGGAGCGGGGTGGGCAGCGAGCTTCCCAGTGCCTCTGTCAGCAACCACACTTGCTGGTCCGTGTGACACGCAGCTGCTCTGAGCCACGGTGCGATCTGGAAACGACATATGACCTGAAAGTGACTGGAAGCATGTGAAGGAAAATGAAGTTCAAAAATCACTAGGATTTTTAAAATATGAAATGATAGTTGTTTTAAAATAACTTGACGTATCTTTCTAGTCTTAGAGGCACTTCAGATTTATATATTTTACTTGTTTTTTTCTGTGTTATCCAAAAGAATATTGTACGTATGGATGAATCACCACCATCTTTTCATGCCTGTTCTTTCAGGAAGGTTTTGGCTATTTTAATGAGGGCCCATAGTTAGATAAAGCCCGAAACAAAAAGAGACCTGGAAAAGCTAGACTTAGTCTTCCTAAGAAGATTGAAAAGACAGAAGATGGCTGTGAACACGGATGTGATTTTGTATTTGGGGTGTTGTTGTTTTTTTTTTTACATAATTTTATTTATTTATTTTTGGCTGTGCTGGGCCTTCATCGCTGCAAGCAGGCTGTCTCTAGTTGCTGCAAGTGGGGGCTACTCTAGTTGCAGTGCATGGACTTCTCTTGTGGACCACAGGCTCAATAGTTGGGGCACTCGGGCTTAGTTGGTCTGTGGCATGTGGGATCTTCCTGGACCAGGGATCAACTGCATTGACAGGCTGATTCTTTACCACCCTGAGCCACTAGGGAAGCTTGTGATTTTATTTTTGACCTACAGAAAGTGCTGTTATGGGACTTCCTTGGCGCTCCAGTGGTTAAGACTGCTTCCAGTGCAGGGGGCGTGGGTTTGACCCCCGGTTGGGGAACTAAGATCCCATATGCCATTTGGGGTGGCCAAAAAATTAAAAAATAAAAATACTAAAAAAATTATTTTATTTTTTTTTTGATCTTTATTTATTTTTTTTTATTTTACAATATTATATTGGTTGGTTTTGCCATACATTGACATGAATTCGCCCCAGGTGTACATGAGTTCCCCCTTTTAAAAAGAAAGTGTTATTATATGACTACCTAATTAAAGCAAAGTACAGCAAAATGAGCAGCCTAGCCGGTGCTAAGCCTCTGCAGAAACCCCTTTGTATCAGTCCCAGAGCTGACGGAGGAAAGCGCTGACTCACAGAAAGGGTAAGTAACTTTACCCGGTCAAACAGCTGCAGCAGGGCCAGGCCTGAGGGCCAGGCCTGACCCCAGCGTCCAGGCTGCCTCCCCCAAGCCTGGTCTTCAGCCCCACCCCCAGGACAGATACACCCTTCATCACGGCCCCCAAGGAAAGGAGGAAATCCTGCTGAAGGAGCACTCAGCAGGAAAATTTCAAAAGCTTGCTTCATTTCAGGGGCAGCTTTGCTCCATATGGTTGTCTGATGCTGGAAGAAGATGTTAGACCTATGTGTGGGATAAGAGACTCCATCTTGAATTTCTGGATCCTTTTGAACAATCTCTTGACTCTGAAAAAAGAAAGTGAAAGTGTCAGTTGCTCAGTCGTGTCCGACTCTTTGCGACCCCATGGACTGTAACCCGCCAGGCTTCTCTGTCCGTGGGATTCTCCAGGCAAGAATACTGGCATAGGTTGCCATGCCCTCCTCCAGGGGATCTTCCGACCCAGGGACCAAACCCGTGCCTCCTGTGCCTCCTGCATTGGGAGGTGGGTTCTTTACCATTAGTGCCACCTGGAAAGCCTGTGGTTGACTGCAGGATGGCACAATTCATTGTAGAGCTCCCCTGGCTGAGCCTAGATTTGGAGCAGCTGAAGGACAGGGTGCCGGGGGGGTGGTGGTGCTGGACCCTGACGACAGGCCCAGCCAGGAGGCCCGAGCTGTCATGGCTCCACCTGCCCAGTGAAAGGGTGGCTGCCACCTCACTTCCATTTGCAATGCTGCCAACTTTCTTTTGAGCCCAGCCAGGCAGGAGAGAAGACCCTGGAAGCCTGTTGCAGCTCAGTTAAATGGACATGTTCCAAACTCACCGTGCAGGTGCCGCACTGGGGGGCTGTGTTCTCACACCCTCTTAGCATCTTATCCCCGTGAAGACCTCTGGCTGGTTTTCCCTCTTAAATGACACTAAAGGGTTGTGTGGTGTTGATGGAACTACACAGATGGTGGGGACAACCATAGCTGGGCTTCATGACAAGGATTTGATCTTGAGAATCACTCACCTTCATTTTCCTACCTGTAACATGATGGGGAAAGAGAAGCTGCTTCAGAGAGAATCAACGAGATAAAATTGTGATGTGCCAACCCAGGGTCACTCCCATGTTGACTCCCTCAGCGACCCCTTGGGGTTCACGGCCAGTGGGAGAGGGAATCACACTCCAGTGTAGAGTCTGGGTGGAAGGGGCAGGGGCATGAATCACATGTGGCCAGAGATGACAGGTGTGTGCCCTGAGTACTGAGCGTGTGGAGACGGGGAGGGATCTTGGAGGGGAGCCTTCAGTGGCACCTCAAGGGTTCAGGGCCATCGTGGAGGCAGCTGGCTTTTCAGCAGGAAGTGACCTGCATCCTGCCTGTCAGAGCGGTGTCAGTCTGGAGGGCAGTGGCCTGGCCTGGGGAGTGCTGAGCGAGGGAGCCTCTGAGAGCAACTGTGGCCGATCTGAGCCTTCTCTGGGTTGACCCGATTCCAGGTGCTTCACAGATACTAAACTCAAACCTTAGAACCTCCTATGAGGCAAGTGCTCTTATGATCCTGACTTTACAAATGCGGGAACCGAGGCTCAGAGAGCGTGGGTCACTGGCCGGGGATTGTCCGGTAAGCACATGGTGGGGCAAGGTTCAAACCCAGGGGCCAGAAGCAGGAGCCTTGGACCCTTGACTGGGCTTAGTTCCAAATCCCTTCTCAAAGATCAGGGCGTTAAGAGCACGCAAAACTTGGCTAAAAGGATGCCTGGGAGATGGCCCCTCGGGACAAATAAGAGACTGCTGTTTGAGGTGACAGTGAAGAGGAGGTTCAACTTGCTGGTACAACTTCTTGGACCGTCAACCTTCCTCCAGGTGCTTCTTTCCAGAAAAATATCTCCTCTAAAAAGTCACAATCACCTGGCACAATGTACCCTGTGCATAGAGATGCCATGTGAAGGACCCCATGATGCCCAGGTCAACTGGCAAACTGCAGCTTTTATGGAAGATAATAAATGGCCATCTAGCATCATACGTCTTCAGGTTGGTTTGTTTGCACTTTGGGACATGCCCACGTGACACAGAACACTTGGATAAACATATAAAAAAATCTCCCCGTGAACCAGAGACACAGGTGTTCGATGTCAAGAAGACAACATGGTCAGACGACTGGCAGTTTCTCTTTCTTCCTGCTTCTCATCCAGTCAGTTCAGTTCAGTCGCTCAGTTGTGTCTGACTCTTTGTGATCCCATGGACTGCAGCACGCCAGCCTCCCTGTCCGTCACCAACTCCCATAGCTTGCTCAAGCTCATGTCCATTGAGTCCATGATGCCATCCGACTATCTCATCTGCTTCTCATCCAAGGACCTGCTGTATCTAAACCGTGCTTACCTCGCTTCAGCATTCCCCCCACCCCGCACCAGTTCACTGGTTTCTATAAAAATAAAAGGATATCTGGACTCATTGATCATCTGCTGAGAATCACATCAAGTTACCTCAGCTCTGATTTTGATGACTTGACTCAGTAAAACTTAACAAAGGCCATAAAGCATTCAGAGTCAGCAAGTGCCTCTGTCTGAACAATGGCAGACCGTTTCATACCAAAGGAATGTATCTACCAGGACTTCTCAGGCCCATTAGACAATATAAATGATGGGAAAGGGGAGAATTCCAGTCATTCAGTTCAGTTCAGTTCAGTCGCCCAGTCGTGTCCGACTCTTTGTGACCCCATGAATCACAGCACGCCAGGCCTCCCTGTCCATCACCAACTCCCAGAGTTCACTCAAACTCATGTCCATCGAGTCGGTGATGCCATCCAGCCATCTCATTCTCTGTCGTCCCCTTCTCCTCCTGCCCCCAGTCCCTCCCAGCATCAGACTCTTTTCCAGTGGGTCAACTCGTCTCATGAGGTGGCCAAAGTATTGGAGTTTCAGCTTTAGCATCAGTCCTTCCAATGAACACCCAGGACTGATCTCCTTTAGAATGGACTGGTTGGATATCCTTGCAGTCCAAGGGACTCTCAAGAGTCTTCTCCAGCACCACAGTTCAAAAGCATCAACTCTTCGGCGATCAGATTTCTTCACAGTCCAACTCTCACATCCATACATGACCACGGGAAAAACCATAGCCTTGACTAGACGGACCTTGGTTGGCAAAGTAATGTCTCTGCTTTTTAATATATTATCAAGGTTGATCATAACTTTCCTTCCAAGGAATAAGCGTCTTTTAATTTCATGGCTGCAATCAGCATCCGCAGTGATTTGGAGCCCCAAAAATTAAAGTCTGACACCGTTTCCACTGTTTCCCCATCTATTTGCCATGAAGTGATGGGACCAGATGCCATGATCTTCGTTTTCTGAATGTTGAGCTTCAAGCCAACCTTTCCACTCTCCTCTTTCACTTTCATCAAGAGGCCTTTGAGTTCCTCTTCACTTTCTGCCATAAGGGTGGTGTCATCTGCATATCTGAGGTTATTGATATTTCTCCCCGCAATCTTGATTCCAGCTTGTGCTTCTTCCAGCCCAGCGTTCCTCATGATGTACTCTGCATAGAAGTTAAATAAGCAGGGTGACAATATACAACCTTGACGTACACCTTTTCCTATTTGGAACCAGTCTGGTGTTCCATGTCCAGTTCTAACTGTTGCTTCCTGACCTGCATACAGGTTTCTCAGGAGGCAGGTCAAGTGGTCTGGTATTCCCATCTCTTTCAGAATGTTCCACAGTTTATTGTGATCCACACAGTCAAAGGCTTTGGCATAGTCAATGAAGCAGAAATAGATGTTTTTCTGGAACTCTCTTGCTTTCTCCATGATCCAGCGGATGTTGGCAATTTGATCTCTGGTGCCTCTGCCTTTTCTAAAACCTGCTTGAATATCTGGAAGTTCACGATTCACATATTGCTGAAGCCTAGCTTGGAGAATTTTTAGCATGACTTTACTAGCGTGTGAGATGAGTGCAATTGTGCGGTAGTTTGAGCATTCTTTGGCATTGCCTTTCTTTGGGATTGGAATGAAGACTGACCTTTTCCAGTCCTGTGGCCATTGCTGAGTTTTCCAAATTGGCTGGCATACTGAGTGCAGTACTTTCACAGCATCATCTTTCAGGATTTGAAACAGCTCAACTGGAATTCCATCACCTCCACTAGCTTTGTTCGTCGTGATGCTCTCTAAGACCCACTTGACTTCACATTCCAAGATGTCTGGCTCCAGGTGAGTGATCACACCATCGTGATTATCTTCGTCGTGAAGATCTTTTTTGTACAGTTCTTCTGTGTATTCTTGCCACCTCTTCTTAATATCTTCTGCTTCTGTTAGGTCCATACCATTCCTGTCCTTTATCGAGCCCATCTTTGCATGAAATGTTCCCTTGATATCTAATTTTCTTGAAAAGAGCTCTTGTTTTTCCTATTCTGTTGTTTTCCTCTATTTCTTTGCATCGATCGCTGAGGAAGGCTTTCTTATCTCTCCTTGCTATTCTTTGGAACTCTGTATTCAGATGCTTATATCTTTCCTTTCCTCCTTTGCTTTTCGCTTTTCTTCATCAGCCCGCCATTAAACACGGTTCTGCTGTTAACATTACAAAAAAGCTGCCAGCACTTGAGTCCAATTATCCATTTGCTTCTATTACTGTTCCTCTGATAGTCCAGTTTCCCTGACAGCTCAGTTGGTAAAGAATCTGCCTCCTAATGCAGGAGACCTTGGTTCGATTCCTGGGTCGGGAAGATCCACTGGCGAAGGGATCGGCTATCCACTCTAGTATTCTTGGGCTTCCCTTGTGGCTCAGCTGGTAAAGAAACTGCCCGCAATGTGGTAGACCTGGCTTTGATCCCTGGGTTGGGAATATCTCCTGGAGAAGAGAAAGGCTACCCACTCCAGTATTCTGGCCTGGAGAATCCCATGAACTGGAGAATTCCAAGTCCACGGGGTCGCAGAGTCGGACACAACTGAGTCACTTTCACTTTCTTTCACTCCATCACTGTAATGGGGCTGCAGGAGGGATCCCTCGGCCCTTCCTTGGGTTTCCCCAGGGGTGGTGTTTGCCCCCAGGAACCCTGAAGGCAAGGCACAGTCATGAACTTTCAGGAACTATATCGTTTTAAAAGATTTTTTTGATGTGGGGCATTTATTGAGTATGTTAAAAGACTGCTTCTGTTTTATGTTTTGGTTTTTGGGCTTCCAGGCATGTGGGATATTAGCTTGGCGACCGGGGTCAAATCTACCCTCCTGCATTGGAAGGCAAAATCTTAACCACTGAATCGCCAGGGAAGCCCCATGAACTGTAGCTTTTAAAAGCTCTCGGCTGGGACAGAGACCCTTTGGTGACTAATAAAGTCACCACATCTTAGTTTGTCCTGCTTACCTGTTGCTTTTCCTTATCATAAACACACATGCACACACATGTAAAAAAGGGGATTCCAGAGCAGGTCAGGCTTATCTTTAGAAAGCCATCATCACTAGAAATACAGGCCACAGCTTAAAAGAGACCCTCATATTTAAAAAAAAAAAAGTTTCTTCATTTTTGATGACTACAGAAGTCATTAAAACATGACTTCTAAAAAAAAAAAAAACATGACTTCTCAGAATCTAAGAAAAATGTTACTATTTGCAGCCTGGTTTAGTGCAGTGGTTCTCATTTCTAATACAGTAAACGTTGATAGGTGGCTCAGACAGTAAAAGAATCCACCTGCAATTCAGGAGACCTGGGTTCATTTCCTGGGTTGGGAAGATTCCCTGGAGAAGGGCATGGCAACCCACTCCAGTATTCCTGCCTGGAGAATCCCATGGACAGAGGAGCCTGGTGGACTACAGTCTATGGGGTCGCAAAGAGTCAGACGTGACTGAGCAACTAAGCAGCAAACATTAATAGATTTAACCCAAATAAATGAATCATTTGGGTCTTTAATAATTTTTCAAATGGTTTTATTTATTTATTGGCTGCATTCTGGGTCTTCGTTCCTGCATGGGCTGTTCTCTAATTTCACAGGGTAGGGGCTATTCTCTAGGTGCAGTGCTCAGGCTTCTCATCGTGGTGGCTTCCATTGTTGCAGAGCACGGGCTCAATAATTGAGGCGCACGGACTCAGTTGCTCTGTGGCATGTGGGATCTTCCTGGATCAGGGATCGAACCTATGTCTCCTGCACTGGCAGGCAGATTCTTTACCACTGAGTCACCAGGGAAGCCCGGGTCTTTAATAATGAGAGTGTAAAGAGGTCTTAAGACCAAAAAATTCGAGAACTTCTGGTTTGGCTGAAAAAATGGTACGTTTTGGAGTAAAATGATTTTTAAATTTATCTCCCACTAGCTAGGTAACCTTAGCTGAGAAATTTAACCTCTGTGTCCTTCCACTTACTATGGGTCGAACTAATTGCCCTTGTAATTATCTGCTCAAGCATGTTTCCTTGATTATGTCCGTAGGGTTGGTTCCACAACCCCAGAACCTAGCACAGCACATTGCATGACACAGGACAGGGCCTCAATAAATAACTATGAATTGATCGGTTGATCGGTGGGGCAGATGTGAGGACTACATGGGGCAATATATGCACAGTGTTGCTGAGGTACCTGCCTGCGGGCACGCTAAGTCATGTCTGACTCTCTGTGACCCCATGGACCATAGTCCACCAGGCTCCTCTGTCCGTGGGATTCTCCAGGCAAGATTACTGGCATGGGTTGCCATTTCCTCCGCCAGGGGATCTTCCCCAGCCAGGGATCGAACCCAGGTCAGCATTGCGGGCAGATTCTTTACCGTCTGAACCACTGGGAAGCCCCAAGTTACCCAGCACAAAGCAAGTGTCACAGGTACTCAGTAAATGTCAGATCTCTTTCCTCACCACAAGGCTGTCCTCCGTTAATGCACAGTTCACCTAAATAAAGTGAATATATAAAGCTGCTGCTGCTGCTGCGTCACTTCAGTCGTGTCCGACTCTGTGTGACCCCATAGACAGAAGCCCACCAGGCTCCCCTGTCCCTGGGATTCTCCAGGCAAGAACACTGGAGTGGGTTGCCATTTCCTTCTCCAATGTGTGAAAGTGAAAAGTGAAAGTGAAGTCGCTCAGTCGTGTCAGACCCTTAGCGACCCCATGGACTGCAGCCTACCAGGCTCCTCCATCCATGGGATTTTCTAGGCAAGAGTACTGGAGTGGCTTGCCATTGCCTTCTCCGGAATATATAAAGCATTGGGTCTCAAAGTGTGGTTCCTAAACCAGCAACAGCAGTATCACCTGAGAAATTGTCAGAGATACAAATTATTTGACTCTTAACGCTAGACTCACCCAGTCAGAAACCCTGGAGGTGGGGCCCACGTATCTACATTAAATATTGTTGGAAAGTATTGCAAGGGAGGAAGGTGGTTAGGCGGCTGAGAGGTTATAGAGTCGCCCCTGCAGCAGGCCCTGGGACCGCACAGATCCTCGCCTCTCCCATCTCCCAAGACGTGGGGGCCGAAGTTCTCCTAGACTAAGACGCTGCCAGCAGCTCTTCCTAAAGAGGAAGGCGAGGCAGTTGGGAAGGGAGAGTCAGAAGAAGTGAAGTGAAGTGAAAGTCGCTCAGTCGTGTCCGACTCTTTGCGACCCCATGGACTTATTCTCCAGGCCAGAAGTGTCTGGTCACCAACTCCGCCGCTTTGGGGAGTTTCCACCAACCCCATCCCTGAACCTAGAGGTCTGAAACCGCCGGTGCTCTGGCGCCCTCTAGCGACCGTCGCGGTGAGGTCAACTCTCCTTCCGCCCTGCTGCCTCGGTCCTCAGCCCGGGGCCGCTAGGGGCGTTGACCACCTGCCAGGCTGATGCTGTTCCTCCTTTCCCTCTACGCGCAAACAAGCGTCCTGCGGAGGTTTAGGATCTCTTGCAGAAGGAAGCTCCTTTAGTCAATACGCTTTAACCCTGAGAAGGTGGGTTTCTAGAATGAACCTGAAATCCTGTGTTTTCCTCCCGGTGTTTGCAAGAAGAAACAGCCCAGAGAGCAGTGTGCTTGCTGGCCCCTCGCTGACAGCTGCCTCTGGACATCAGGGGCCCACGAAAGGCCCCGTGCCCCCTCTCACGGCAGCGCCCTGGCTTGTTAGGCAGGGAGGCTCCCAGCCCCGCGGCCTGGGCCTCTCCGAGGGACCCTGATGTGTGGGATCACCATGGTGCCTGGGAAGGTGGAGAGAGTGAGGGCTGGGCACCCGGCCTGCATCAGCTGGAATCATTTCCTGACCACTCGGTGCCTGGACACAGAGGAGGCCCTGAACCAGAGGGAAGAGTCAGTCTCCCCGAAGAACCTCCTTTCCCACGGGCCCCAAGCCAAGCACAGGTGCCACACGTCACGAGCTGATGTGCGACAAGCCGGGGAACGCAATCCAGCACCCCGGCCCCCGGCCCTGCTGAGGGATCCCCCTTTCCCTCTTCGGTGACAGCGACTCAGAGCCAGTCCCAGCGTCCCGATGTCTGAACTGCGGTGGTGTGACCTGCTCCACACAACTCGGTTTCCAGATCATTCAGACACGGAACAAGAGCACCTGCCCGGTGTTTTAGCTGCAAGGTCCCCGCTTTACAAACTGCCGCATGACTTTTGGGGTTGGGAGATGTGAACATCGAAGCCCGAGATCAGCAATCTTATGCTTTGATGATGCAAGTAGAAACTGGGGTAACCTCTTTGAGGGTACTTGATAATATTAAAATTTCCTCAAAATTTTAACTTCTGGATATTATTCCACAGATATCCCTGTGAAATTATTTCGACGCACAAGATATTTGTGCAGACGGTGCAGGTACAGGACTGGAAATGACTCGCATTTCCATCAACAGAGACTGAGTCAGTAAATTCCGACAGGTCCACAAATTCAAATACACAGTTATGTAAAAAAGGATGCATAAACTATTTACAGATATAGAAATAATTCCAAGACGTACCCTGTGGGTATTAACCACGTCTGTGTGCCAAGACAAGGGGAACTCACCAGAGCACATTCACACGTGTTTCAGTTCAGTTCAGTTCAGTCGCTCAGTCATGTCCGACTCTGCGACCCCATGAATCACAGCACGCCAGGCCTCCCTGTCCATCACCAACTCCCGGAGTTCACTCAAACTCATGTCCATCGAGTTGGTAATGTCATCCAGCAATCTCATTCTCTGTCGTCCCCGTCTCCTCCCACCCCCAATCCCTCCTAGCATCAGACTCTTCCAGTGAGTCAACTCGTGGCATGAGGTGGCCAAAGTATTGGAGTTTCAGCTTTAGCATCAGTCCTTCCTGCCCCTAAAGCAGCTGCTGGATGGCATGAGAAAATACTGCCATAGTTAACTGTGGGTCGGAAACTTTCCTCTGGGTTCCTCTACATATATATATGTAATATATTTTATTACATATGTGTGTATATTACATATGTATGTGTGTAAAATATAAACACATATGTATATATTTTAGTTTCGCACCATGTGAATGTACTACAGATTCTAGATATTAGTTTTCAAAGTACAAAGCATCACACTACCCTTTTAGAATGGAAATTCTAAAACTGAGGAAAAAGAGATAAATTATTTGCAAGTCTTAAATAGTAGGATATGTGCACAGAACTCAAAAACTGTGTGTGTGTGTTCAGTTCAGTCGCTCAGTCGTGTCTGACTCTTTGCGACCCCATGAATCACAGCACGCCAGGTCTCCCTGTCCATCACCAACTCCCAGAGTTCACTCAAACTCATGTCCATCGAGTCGGTGATGCCATCCAGCCATCTCATTCTCTGTCGTCCCTTTCTCCTCCCGCCCCCAATCCCTCCCAGCATCAGAGTCTTTTCCAGTGAGTCAACTCGTGGCATGAGGTGGCCAAAGTATTGGAGTTTCAGCTTTAGCATCAGTCCTTCCAATGAACTCCCAGGAGTGATCTCCTTTAGAATGGACTGGTTGGATCTCCTTGCAGTGTGTGTGTGTGAACTTGCCTAAATAGAACTCTGCTCTTGGGAACACTTCCTGGTACTTTCCTGTGAAATGAAAACTGTTACCTTGCTGATTGAGCTAATGGGGGTCATGGGATTTAAGATAACTGATTTAATCAAAAGGATCACTTTAATTTAAGGGGGCTGATTGAGCCAACAAATTTTGTGAAGAAAAATTGCTTATGCGCAGTTTTAGCTTTCACTTTCAAATGTCACAGCTGAATCAACCAAGTCCACAGAGAAATTGCATGTATTTACATTTCAAAGGATCTACAGGGGAATCTTTTATTCTATCTTTAAAGAAAGATCCATTCAAAAAGAACAAACTTTCTAAAGTGTTAATTTTACAGTCCTGGTTCAGAACATCAAAAACACATGATAACTTTATATTTTTAACTGTGTGTTTATTTGGCTCTATTGGGTTGCGGCCCGGGGCCTCTTCACTGGGTAATGTGGGAATCTCTCATAGCTGCCCAGAACCCTCTAGTTGTGGCACGCAGGCTCAGTAGTCCCGTGGCATGAAGGATCTTAAATCCCCTACCAGAGAGCAAACCTTCATCTCTTGCATTGTAAGGCGGATTCTTAACCACTGGACCACCAGGGACGTCCCTAACTTTGTATTTCTTATAACTTGGAAAACTAGAGCTCTTTCTCCTTGGAAACACATGGAGAAAAATACAGTATTTCAGGTTCGTGCTTGAAACGACCTTCGCAGGATCAAGGTGTATTGACCAAAAGAGCTTCCTTCTCCAAGAGATCCTAAACGTCTGTAGGGCGCTTCACTGAGCTTAGAGGGAGCGGAGGAGCGCAATCAGGCTGGCAGACGCCAAGTGCCAGTGCAGCCCCGGGGCTGGGGAGAAGGCAGGAGGAAGGGCCGAGCGTCGGCTTTAGAGAGGACGGCCGCTAGAGGGCACCGGGCACCAGCGGAGCCCACCTGCGGCTCCCCGGCCAGACCTCCAGACTGCGAGATGCAGTTGGTGCAAGCCCAAGGATGTGCCCAGAGAGCACAGGTTGGTTCCCGGGCGCCTCTGACCCTCCGGCCCAAACTGCCTGGCCTCACAGAGGCCCCTTCGGCATCCAATGGGTCACTTCCCGTCTGATCGGGTGGCTCAGGGGCTGGACAGGCTGTTTCTGAAGAAGCAGTACTCTGGACCCAGAACTACCTGGCTTGACTCTGGGACTTGCAGCTTGCCTGCGTGGGTGTTGGCATTTGGAAAAGGGGTGATGGGGGTGGCGGTCCTGAACGGCAGCCTGTATTTTGGTGGGTGGGCTGTGCTCATCCGTGAGCCCTTTCTCTCGAGAGATCCCCCCCAAACTTCCTTCTTTCTTTTCCATCTGAGCCTCTCTCCTGTCCCTACACCCCTTCTTCCCGAAGCAGAAGGGTCTCACGTATCCATCTGTTGCCCAATCACAGATCCTAGACTTGGCGTCAAAAGCTATGTGAGGTGCTGGGATCAAGGAAGAGTTCCCAACTTTTGAAGTTGCAGGCTTAAGGGGCAGACGGAGCGGTGGAGCTGGGTTACGTGACTAAAAGCCGCCCACCGGCCCTCCATCCCGGACACCTGGCGCTCAGCGCCGGGGGCGGGGCGGGCTGTAGTGACCGGGGCCGAGCGCCCGGCCGCGCGGAGCCGAGCGGGGGTCACTGCGGAGCCCGGACCCCGCGCGCCGCGACTCTGCCATCCGCCGCCGCTGCCGCCCGGGCCGCACCTGGGGCCGCCCGCCCGCCGCGCTGGCCCGGACCCTGCACCGCGTGGTGGGGGGCACGAGGCCGACTTTTGAGGCGCAGGGGGTTCGCTCCGAGCTGCGGCTGCTCCTTCGGAAGAGCGGCCCCGCAGCACCTTCCGTTTAGTTCCGTTCAGTCGCTCAGTCGTGTCCGACTCCTTGCGACCCGGGGGCCCGCAGCACGCCAGGCCTCCCCGGCCATCACCAGCTCCCGGAGTCCACCCAAACTCGTGTCCACCGAGTCGGTGATGCCATCCCGCCATTGCATCGCATCGTCCCCTCTTTTCGCCCCTTTGCACTCTGCGCGGCAGCTCGGCCCCGCGGGGGCGGGAGGGGGCCCCGGCGTGGAATCGGGGAGGGGAGGGACAGGGTCCGGGCTGGACTCGCAGAGCCCTCCTCCTGTGGGCCGGGAGTGTTTGCGGGGGGGTGCGGGGTCCTGGGTCTGCACCCCAGGGGGCGGGATTCAGCCTCCTAACCTGCCCCCACCTTACAGTGGAATTTCCAGTAATTCTTAATTGCCTCTCGAGTTCTCGGGCTTAAAATTCATCCATAGATTCGCAAGTCCCTTGATTTAGCCAAGCGCCTCTGCGCTCCTTCCGCTGCTAGATCAAGTACCAGCGGGGAGGGGACAGCGGATGCGACTGGAGGGGCCCCCGAAGCCCTGGGCTCAGCAGACTAAACAGGTCGGAGCCGCGCGGTCACAGACGGCCTTGGGGTGGTCGAGGATGATAGTTAATTGTAAATGGAATTATTTTATTTCTTTCTAATATTTGGTCACTGTTGTACTCTGATGCTGGGCAAGATTGAGGGCAGGAGGAGAAGGGGGCGACAGAGGATGAGATGGTTGGATGGCATCATCCACTCAGTGGACCTGGGTTTGAGCAAACTCCAGGAGATGGTGAAGGACAAGGAAGCCTGGCGTGCTGCAGTCCATGGGGTCGCAGAGAGTCAGCCACCACTTAGCGACTGAACGATAAAACAACAACAGATTTTATTAATGTGTAATGCGGCTGACTTTTGTATGTTGATTCTGTATCCTACAACCTGACTGTACTTACTACTGCTATTAATACCATTTGGGGTGGGGAGCCATATATAAGGTCACATTTTCTGAAGACAGAAGAAGCTTTACTTTTTCCTCTCCATTTTGGATGCCTTTCTATTTCTTATTTTTCTGTCAGATTCCTCTGCTTAGGACTTCAGTACTGTCTAGTCAAGGCTATGGTTTTTCCAGTGGTCATGTATGGATGTGAGAGTTGGACTGTGAAGAAAGCTGAGCGCCGAAGGATTGATGCTTTTGAACTGTGGTGCTGGAGAAGACTCTTGAGAGCCCCTTGGACTGCAAGGAGATCCAACCAGTCCATTCTAAAGGAGATCAGTTCTGGGTGTTCATTGGAAGGGCTGATGCTGAGGCTGAAACTCCAATACTTTGGCCATCTCATGCGAAGAGTTGACTCACTGGAAAAGACCCTGATGCTGGGAGGGATTGGGGGCAGGAGGAGAAGGGGATGACAGAGGATGAGATGGTTGGATGGCATCACTGATTAGATGGACATGAGTTTGGGTGAACTCCAGGAGTTGGTGATGGACAGGGAGGCCTGGTGTGCTGCAATTCATGGGGTCGCAGAGTCGGACACGACTGAGTGACTGAACTGAACTGTCTGTAATAAGAGTGGTGAGTGTGGATAGCCTTATCTTGTTCCTGATTTTACAGGAAAAGCTCTGAATGTTTTGCTTGGGATGGAACCCGGTTCTCTTGCATCTCCTGCATTTGGCAGGCAGATTCTTTACCAGTGCACCACCTGGGAAGCCCATATATCTGTTAGGGTTACGTTTCTAAGGCTTCAGCCCCAGTGGTTCAGTTGGTAAGGAGTCTGCCTGCAAGGTGGGAGACCTGGGTTCAATCCCTGGTTGGGGAAGATCCGTGGAAGAAGGAAATGGCTAACCCACTCCAGTATTATTGCCTGGAGAATCCCATGGACAGAGGGGTCACAAAGAGTTGGACATGACTGAGTGACTAACGCTTTTTACTTTTCTAAAGCGTTATTCAGGTCAGTGTTTTTCATTAATTTTCTGCCTGGAGATCTATCTGCGTTTACAGATGGGATATTGAAGTACCTTGCTATTCATTACTGCTCCTTTGTATGTAATTTTGTTCATATTTGCTTTAAGTATCTACATGTTCCAGTGCTGCGTGCACATATATTTATACTTGTAATGTTATGCCCTGAGTCCGGTCCCCCCATACTGGTAGAATAAGACACTCGCAGCAATGCAAAAGCAAGAATGGGGTTTATTTCTAGCTCGAGCTAGGGTTCATGCCTCCTCCAACGCAGTGGAGTGGGACAAGAGCCCCGAGCCCAGGTCACAGCGGTTTTTATAGTCTCAGGTTACATAAGCATCTATTTCTGTTCAAAAGATCAAGCTGGCAGAAGCTCATTGGCCAGATCATGCACGCGTGGAAGCTTATTGGCCAGTTTATGCGTGCAGGGTTTTTCTGGGGGATTTCCCTTTTTCCTCTGATTGGCCTGATTTTTGGCGCCTTCGGAACTTTTCTACGGAGGAGTTTCTTAATTTTGGCGGCGGGGGGGGGGGGGGGGGGGGGGGGGGGGGCGGGGGGCGGGGATCTTCTTAGGCAGGAGTTTCTGTGAACTTAGCCTCCACCCTGTCTCCAGGAAATTGAAACTTAGGCCTAAGCAAGGTCTCAGGCCTATCCTGGCTACTCAGATGTTAGGGCTCCTAACAGTAATAGTCTCTTAATAATTTGACCCCTTTATCACTGTAGGGTAACATTCTTTGCCTCTTATGACTGATTTGGATGGAAAACCTGTACTAAGTACAGTTACTCGTGCTGTCTTTTGGGTTTCTATTTGCGTGGAATTTATTTTCACATCTTCTCACTTTAATCTATATATGTCCTTATGTTGAATTAAGTCTCTTGTAAACAGCATATTGCACGTTCTTTTTAAAATTACTGTTTTTATTTTGGACATGCTGCTTGGCCTGCAGGATCCTTGTTCCCGAGCCAGGGATTGTACCCAGGTTCCCAGCAGGAACTTAACCTCTAGATCTCCAGGGAATTCCCTGTAGGTTCCTTTCTTAAATTAATTCAGTCACTTTGTGTCATTTAACTGGAGAATTTCATCCATTAATGTTTAAGTTGTTGATAAGGATTTTCATTGTTTTGTGTTTGTTATTGTTGTTCTGAAGGAGGAAACCGAACCGGCTCTATCTTGAAAGCAGGACTCCATCTTGGGCCGGATTGTAGACTTTGAGCTGGATGCCCAGTATCTATGGAAAGGACATACCAACTGGAAAGCCAGGCCCCCAGAGGGAAGCTCCCCAGGGCTCTCCATCGCCTAAAAGAATACCCTAATTATCTGTGTAACCGAATAGAATCATACATTCTATTATGCTTATTGGGGCCTATTGATAGGCCACAGGCCTATTGATAATTGTCCACTGTTAACTACCGAGGCTTAAGGCGCGTATGAATCATGGCTTAACTCTGATTGTATCTTTCTTTTTCCTTTGTTCAGACTAGTTTCAGGGAATTTGGGGTATAGAAGGTTTTCACAAAAACTGGTTGGGGTCCTTGGCTAAGAGGAGACTCTGCCTGGGGCCGCCAGTGTAATAAACTGCACTCCACTATCTGCATTGTCCTTTTCAGTGAGCTTGTTCCCGGAATGCGTGGCTACAACAGTTCCTTTAGGGTTTTTTTTTTTATGGTATGAATTAATTCTTTATCTTTTGTATAACTACAGTAGATTTTTACTTTGTAGTTTCCATGAAATGTATGTAAAGTATCTTGTATGTAAAATATATTTAAGTTAATAACTAAGCTTTAATTTCATAACTATTTCATGTAAACCATAAATTATCCTCAGAAAAATACTTGTATATGTGTTTCTATATATATACACACACACAGAAACACACAAATATCCATTACACATTTGGATATTGGTATATTTTTCTTTGCATGTAAGAGTTCTTATTATATTTAAGGAAGTAATTTTTTTCCTTTTCTTCAGTTATTTTTTCTTGTATTATCTGTATGAGGAGTTCACGATAATTTTATTCATATGAACACTTTTCCACATGTGGTGTTAGATTTATTTTTATTTTCTTTTATACTTTTAAAATCGCAGCCTCCCTTTTAATATACCTTTTAACTAATGTGTCTGTGTGAACTGTGTACTACATACTTATGCTATAGTCTTTAAAATGTCTTATTTTCTTTTTTTTTTAATGTCTTATTTTCTGTAATGAATTTCCATCAGTTATTCAGACTTATTAGACATAGATCCACATGCTCTATAAATGGAGATGACTTTAATTCTTCTTTTCCTGTAGTAATTTTTTTACTACTCAAAGTGTTGTTAGGCGTTGTCTCCTAGTGATCTTTCTGACAATTACAGGAAATTAATGTATTATTTCTCTATAGGTGAACTAGTGTTGTGGGTATTGGACATTTCTTTGGGTACATAAGCATTAATATCTTTATTTTTATAATTTTTCCCTGTAATATTCTATCTTGCTACTTTGTGTCTATCAAGTTGATCACAGGCTTTTCCTAAATTTATAAGTAAATTAGTTATATATTAATATATTTCCTAACAACCAAAACATTGGATTCTTCGGTGTTGGGCTCACTTAATCTTGGTATAAAGTTTTTTCCTAAGTTAGCTTTGAAAGTGAATGTGAAAGTCACTCACTAGTGTCCAATTCTTTGTGACCCCCGTGGATTGTAGCCCACCAGGCTTCTCTGTCCATGGGATTCTCCAGGCAAGAATACTGGTGTGGGTTGCCATGCCCTTCTCTGGGGAATCTTCCCAACCCAGAGATCGAACCTGGGTCTCCCTTATTGCAGGCAGATGCTTTACCATTTGAGCTACCCGGGAAGCCCAACTTAGCTTTATTAAGGCATTATTCATTTCTTCAAATGTTATTGAAATATAATCAACATACAGCATTGTGTAAGTTTAAGGTCTACAGCACAGAAGAACTGTACAAAAAAGATCTTCATGACCTAGATAATCACGATGGTGTGATCACTCACCTAGAGCCAGACATCCTGGAATGTGAAGTCAAGTGGACCTTAGAAAGCATCACTACAAACAAAGCTAGTGGAGGTGATGGCATTCCAGTTGAGCTATTTCAAATCCTGAAAGATGATGCTCTGAAAGTGCTACACTCTATATGCCAGCAAATTTGGAAAACTCAGCAGTGGCCACAGGACTGGAAAAGGTCAGTTTTCATTCCAATCCCAAAGAAAGGCAATGCCAAAGAATGCTCAAACTACCGCACAATTGCACTCATCTCACACACTAGTAAAGTCATGCTCAAAATTCTCCAAGCTAGGCTTCAGCAGTACGTGAACCATGAAATTCCAGATGTTCAAGCAGGTTTTAGAAAAGGCAGAAGAACCAGAGATCAAATTGTCAACATCCGCTGGATTATTGAAAAAGCAAGAGAGTTCCAGAAAAACATTTATTTCTGCTTTATTGACTATGCCAAAGCCTTTGACTGTGTGGATCACAATAAACTGGAAAATTCTGAAAGAGATGGGCATACCAGACCACCTGACCTGCCTCTTGAGAAACCTGTATGCAGGTCAGGAAGCAACAGTTCGAACTGGACATGGAACAACAGACTGGTTCCAAATAGGAAAAGGAGTACGTCAAGGCTGTATATTGTCACCCTGCTTATTTAACTTATATGCAGAGTACATCATGAGGAAACATGGACTGGAGGAAACACAAGCTGGAATCAAGATTGCTGGGAGAAATATCAATAACCTCAGATATGCAGATGACACCACCCTTATGGCAGAAAGTGAAGAAGACCTAAAAAGCCTCTTGATGAACGTGAAAGAGGACAGTGAAAAAGATGGCTTAAAGGTCAACATTCAGAAAACTAAGACCATGGCATCTGGTCCCATCACTTCATGGCAAATAGATGGGGAAACAGTGGAAACAGTGGCCGACTTTATTTTTCTGGGCTCCAAAATCACTGCAGATGCTGATTGCAGCCATGAAATTAAAAGACGCTTACTCCTTGGAAGGAAAGTTATAATCAGCCTAGACTGCATATTAAAAAGCAGAGACATTACTTTGCCAACAAAGGTCCGTCTAGTCAAGGCTATGGTTTTTCCAGTGGTCATGTATGGATGTGAGAGTTGGACTATAAAGAAAGCTGAGCACCGAAGGATTGATGCTTTTGAACTGTGGTGCTGGAGAAGACTCTTGAGAGTCCCTTGGACTGCAAGGAGATCCAACCAGTCCATTCTAAAGGAGATCAGTCCTGGGTGTTCATTGGAAGGACTGATGCTAAAGCTGAAACTCCAATACTTTAGCCACCTGATGCGAAGAGCTGACTCATTGGAAAAGACCCTGATGCTGGGAAAGATTGAGGGCAGGAGGAGAAGGGGACAACAGAGGATGAGATGGTTGGATGTCATCACCGACTCGATGGACATGGGTTTGGGTGAACTCTGGGAGTTGGTGATGGACAGGGAGGCCTGGCGTGCTGTGGTTCCTGGGGTTGCAAAGAGTTGGACATGACTGAGCGACTGAACTGAACTGAACTGAACTGAAGGTCTATAAGCATAATGATTTGATGAACATATATCAGGATTATCCCAATCAGTTTAGTTAACATTCAACACCTCATACAGGTATAAAATCCAAGAAATAGCAAAAAATTTTGAGATAACTCTTATGATGTACTCTCTAAACAACTTTCATATATAACATAAAGTGGTGTTAATTATATTGGTCATGTTGTACCTTAATCCCTAGCACGTATTAATTTTATAACTGGAAGTTTGTAACTTTGGCTGCATTCATCCAGGTCCTTCTCCACCCATACACTGCATCAGTCAGTCAGTTAGTCAGTTCAGTCACTCAGTTGTGTCCGACTCTTTGCGACCCCATGGACCGCAGCACGCCAGGCCTCCCTGTCCATCACCAACTCCCAGTTTACTCAAACTCATGTCCATTGAGTTGGTGATGCCATCCAACCATCTCATTCTCCGTCGTCCCCTTCTCCTCCCGCCCCCAACCTTTCCCAGCATCAGAGTCTTTTCCACTGAGTCAACTCGTCGCATGAGGTGGCCAAACTATTGGAGTTTCAGCTTCAGCATCAGTCCTTCCAATGAACACCCAGGACTGATCTCCTTTAGAATGGACTGGTTTGGCCTGCTTCTGTTAGGTCCATATTATTTCTGTCCTTTATTGAGCTCATCTTTGCATGAAATGTTCCCTTGGTATCTCTAATTTTTCATTTTTTATATTTCCTACTTCTTTTTTATTATTATTTTTTAAATTTATTTTAATTGGAGGCTTATTATTGTATTGGTTTTGCCATACATTGACATGAATCTGCCCCAGGTGTACATGTGTTCCCCATCTTGAATCCCCCTCCCTCTAATTTTGTTGAAGAGATCTCTAGTCTTTCCCATTCTATTGTTTTCCTCTGTTTCTCTGCATTGATCATGGAGGAAGGCTTTCTTATCTCTCCTTGCTATTCTTTGGAATCTGCATTCAAATGGGTATATCTTTTCTTTTCTCCTTTGCTTTGCAGTTCTCTTCTTTTCACAGCTATTTGTAAGGCCTCCTCAGACAACCATTTTGGTTTTTTGCATTTTTTTCTTGGGGATGGTCTTGATTCTTGTCTCCTGTACAATGTCACGAACCTCCATCCATAGTTCATCAGGCACTCTATCAGATCTAGCCCCTTGAATCTATTTCTCACTTCTGTATAATCGTAAGGGATTTGATTTAGGTCATATTGGAATGGTCTAGTGGTTTTTCCTACTTTCTTCAATTTAAGTCTGAATTTGGCAATAAGGAGTTAATGATCTGAGCCACAGTCAGCTCCCAGTCTTGTTTTTGCTGACTATGTAGAGCTTCTCCATCTTTGGCTGCAAAGAATATATCTGACTTTGGTATTGACCATCGGGTGATGTCCTTGTGTACAGTCTTCTCTTGTGTTGTTGGAAGAGGGTGTTTGCTGTGACCAGTGCGTTCTCCTGGCAAAATTCTGTTAGCCTTTTCCCTGCTTCATTCTGTACTCCAAGGCCAAAGTTGCCTGTAACCTGGAGTACACTGCGTCTGGTAACCACATATCTCTTTTACTCTGAGTTCGTCTGTTGAACTCTAATTGACCTACGACACTGGTCGTTCTGGTTGCCCAACATAGCAGTTAGATATTTCTGGACATTTCAAAATGATCAACACAGTAAGTCTGTGTATGTCATCATACACAGTTAAGTATTACATAACTATTAACTACATTTCTCAAATCTCATACCCAAGACTGTTTATTTGTTTGCAGGTCTGTACCTCCTGATCTCCCTCACCTGTTTCTTCCCTCCTCCCACTCCCGTGCCTGGTGACTACCTACTTTTTCCTCTGTATTTACAAATCTGTTCATTTGCTTTTTTAGATTACACCAATAATTGAAGTCATACAATAATTGTTTTTCTAAGTCTTATTTTCACTTAGCATAGTACCCTCTAGGTCTATTCACATTGTCTCAACTAGCAAGATTTCATCCTTTTCTACGGCTGAGTAATATCCTGTTGTGCATATGTATGTATGTATAATCTTCTTTATCCATTAATGGGCTCTTGGGTTGGCTATTGTAAATAATGCTGCCGTGACTGTAGTGGTGCATATATATTTTCCGATAATTGTTTTGATTTTTTCAGCTAAATAACCAGAATTGGAATTCCTAAAATACATGGTAGATCTATTTTTGAGAAATAGCCATACTTTTTTTTCCAATTTTTTCCACAGGGACTGTACCGATTTCCTTCCCACCAAGAGTGAACAATGGCTACCTTTTCTGTGTTGTCATCTGTTATTGTTTTTAATGACAGAATATTCTGACAGCTGTGAGATGGGATCTTCTTGTGATTTTGACTTGCATTTCTCTGATGGGTGGTGCTGAGCATCTTTTCATGTGTCTGTTGATCATCTGTATATTTTCTTTGGAAAATTTGTCTCTTCAGATCCCCTGCTCATTTTTTTAAACTGGGTGCTTTGTTCTATTGACTTTTATGAGTTCTTTGTATATTTGAGGTATTAAATCAGATATATACTGTGCAAGTAAGCTTGAGCCTGAAGCCACCTAGTGGACCAATTCCAGCAGATGTTTAATATGAACTAAAATACATGGTTAGCCTGGTCAGGTGTTTTCTATTTTCAAGTCTTTTAAAATATACAATCAGAAATAACAAATAGAAAAGACACCCAAATGCTATAGTGGTGTTGAATAGATTTTTAATGCTTTATTCCCAAAGACTGTGTTTTAGAAAATCTGTATTTTTCAGGTATTCCTTCCTCACCTTCATCATCTAAAAAATAGCCCTCAGCAGAAGGACACATACTCCTCTGACACAGTATCTTTGGGGCTTATCCCCAGGGGAAAGATACATAATATTAGGGGGTGGCTATTTGTACTAAATGGGCTTCTCTGGTGGTTCAGCGGTAAAGAATCTGCCTGCGATGCAGGAGACATTGGTTCGAGACATGGGTTTGATCCCTAGGTTGGGAAGGTCCCCTGGACGAGGGCATGGCAACCCATTCCCATGGAGAGAGGAACTTGAAGAATCCCATGGACAGAGGAGCCTGGTGGGCTACAGTCCATAGGGTCACAAAGAGTCAGACACAACTGAAGCAACTGAGGCCATTTACACTAAATACATTAATTTTTTAAAATGACTACAGGAAAGGAATTTCATGCTTAAAGTCAAAACATTACAGAAAATATGAAAATGGAGAAGTGAACAAACATATTAATTTACCTCTGTTAATGCCCCTGAAATCATAAAATGAGAGTGAAGTTTTGGCTTTCTTTGTTTTAAACATAAGCTCAGGACAGACAGAACAGAGGACTCAGTGATGACAGTCAGATGCTCTGCCTGGGAACGTGCTGCGGTGCATGAAGCTGTGCTCCACTCTCTACTGTCCTGAAAGATGTTGCCCAGCAGCCCTCGTTGAATCTGTGAGTCAGATCGACAGCCCAAACCCTGAAACTCATTCCAGTAGTGTAACCAGGATCATGAAACAAGGCCTTCAGAATTGAGGCGGGGGGCGGGGCGGGGCGGTGGTTATTCCCAATCTAGAATTCTACACCCAACAAACTATCTAAATTGAGGGCAGAATAAAGAAAGTCACAGATACCCAGTATTGAAACTGTTCCCCAGCAACAGTCTATTCTGACAGTCATGTCACCACCATGTACCTTTTCTCAGGGACCTTCTGAAAGATATGCCCGCCCAACTAAGAAAGTCTGGATTCTGGGGGTTCCAGTTCAAGAAGGTGGAGGATGTCTCTGTCCCCGCCCTCTGCCACCCCAGGAGCGCTGCGGAGGGAGAACCCGGGAAGACAGCAGTGCAGAAGGTCCACTGACTGATCAGCCCAGGCTGGAGGTGGTCAGAGGCTCTGGGAGGCACTTCTTCAATAAGAAAAGCTTTTTAAGACACCCGATGTGCCTGAATACCGAGAGAAGGTTACACAGCTGGGAGAAGGGTTTGGTTGCTGCTGCTGCTGCTGCTAAGTCACTTCAGTCGTGTCCGACTCTGTGTGACCCCACAGACGGAAGCCCAACCAGGCTCCCCCGTCCCTGGGATTCTCCAGGCAAGAACACTGGAGTGGGTTGCCATTTCCTTCTCCAATGTGTCAAAGTGGAAAGTGCAAAGTGAAAGTGAAGTCGCTCAGTCGTGTCCGACCCTTAGCGACCCCACGGACTGCAGCCTACCAGGCTCCTCCATCCACGGGATTTTCTAGGCAATAGTACTGGAGTGGCTTGCCATTGCCTTCTCCGAGGGTTTGGTTACAGGTTAGCAATAAAATATACAGAATCAAGGTCCCTGCAGCCCTGCGCAGAAAAGACAAATTTGAAACGTGAGAAAATATTTTATACAGAAAGTCATCACAGTACACAACGTGATAAAGCTGTGAGCAGCACTTACAGTCATAATACCAAACAATGAATACTGATGACCAAGCTGAAAGAATGTTGGGAGGATGGAGACATGGAAGTGTGTGCTGAGGAGAGGGAGGTAAAAGCAAGGCCTTCCATGATGGAAATTCAAAAGAAAATGCCTAAAACTGAAACACTAGTAAGGAACGTGTGATTTGGAGACAAAGTAAAGCAGCTAAAATCCTTGAGCCTGGTGGCCTCTGGGGAGGGGTGCTACAGAAGGCAGAGTGGGTCTCGCTGTTTCAAAGAAAGTTTTATAGACCTGTTTCGCTCATTTAAAATGTGTAGGTGTAGTTTTACTTAAAAAATGACTTAATTTACAACTATAGAGTCTTTTATTACTGTCACATACGTGTTAAAATCAGCTAATACGTCAACAGGTACAGGACAAATGAGCACTGCCATTAAAAACAAAACTGAAAACGTAAAGAGAGAAAAAACCAAAGTTGATACTGATTGAGGCCCTTGTGACATCCTGAGCTAGACTTTAAGAAATCATTCACCTTCTGGACACTCGTGTTTCCAGTTCTGCAGAGGGGTATTCTAAATAGATGAGATCTAAGTTCCTTTGAAATCTAAGTGCAGTAGTTGAATAGGGTAAACACATTTTATGGACGCATTTCTAAAGGGTATTCCATTTTAAACAGGCCTTGTTTTCAATTGGTACTGATTAATAGGGCTTTTCACTTTTCTTATATGTAAAAAATATGTAACAGTTTTAAATGATCGCAGAAAAACCCTTAATATGACACATGAAATGAAGGTTCTAACTGTTCCTTTACCTTAAGAAGCAGTGGTAACGGCCACAGCTCAATGCTAAGCGGCCACTCTTGGCAATACCAGAACTTCAAAACACAGCTCTAAAGTGGGTTAAAAGCAGATTGCTGTGGTAGATATGAAAGCTCAACTGTTCATGCATAAACTGAAGAAGATTTATGAGAAGGTATATTCTCAAACTCATTAAGTAACTGAGGAAGAGAAACCCATGGAAAAGCCGAATAAAAGAAAAAGCGTTGGCAGTGATCCAATACAGGTAAAACCTCATGCACCCCATCTGACAGCCGAGGGCTGAGCCGGGCCTGTGCTCATCCCACCTCCAGTTGGCACAGCTGCTGTCCAACAAATGCAGTAAACAAATGCAGAGCTCTTTTTCTAATTATGCATTTACTATCATCTTCCCAAACTTTGAAATTAATGGTGATGTACTTTTAAGGGCAAGTTCCGATTTCTCAGCCTGCGGGGTGAGCCCGCTTGACTGTGGGTGCCTAGGTTTTAGGCAGTACTGTTGCTGCCCCGGGGGCTCCTGGTACAGGTTAGCAATCTTTGCGTGAGTTCCCAGTCGCTTCCCTTTCCTACTTCCCGGGGTGACCACCCATCTCCATTACTTCCTCAGATGTTCATCTCACCCGCACTGTTCGCCTGCCACTCTCTGCAGCCCCTTCAGGGCCTCCACTTCCACGCGGCCTCCACTTCTACGGGCCCTTCTTCCGCGACTCACCCGAGTGTCTGCCTGCCTTCTTGTGTGTTCCTTCCAGCACTGTTCCTTCAGTGACATCCACAGGGCAGTTCTCAACCTTGAAGGTCCTCAGAGTCACCTTGAGGGAATGCTGGCCCCAGCCCCAGAGTTTGATTCACCAGGTCTGGGTTAGGGCTTAACAATGTGCACTTCTAACAGGTCCCCAGATGAGGCTAACGCTGTTGGTCCAGGGACCCCACTCTGAGAAGCACTATTAGTAATACGTGACTTTACACTTTAACATCTGTCACTAGACTGCAAGCTTCTTGAGGTCAGGGAGCACTTATTACATGTCTCATCTCCAGGGTCTAGCCAGTGTCCAACAGTTATTTACTGAATGCCTGTTACGTGCCAGACACTGTTGCAGGTACTAGATTCAGAGTTTAAAAAAAAAAATTTACACAACACAGGCTAAGCGGGCTGCTGTCCAAACAGGGGCACCGGTCCACGTGTGGGCTGTCCTGTGCACACTCCTGAGACTGGTAGGAGGCCCTGTGAGGATACGAGATGCCCTGGGAAGAAAGTGGGCAACAGCAGAGGTGAAGCTGACTCCCCGCACAGAGCATGTCACACCCCAGGCCTGCTTGCAGGCCACCAGCCATGTGGCTTCCTCCCTAACTTCAGGAAAATACAAAGCCTGTGCCTTCATCTTTGGGCTAATTTTCTGAAAGTTTCCTCAACAAATAAAAAATGAGAGGACTCATGAAGAGCAATTTGGAAAATAACTGAACTGGCCATCATGTTCACTGCCAAGACTTTCAGTATTCTTAAGGTTTGCAAATGTTTTTATAAGGCCTTCCATTCAAAGCCCTGAAACACTCTCTGCTAATTATATGGAGGGGATAACAGGCAGCATTTGTGAATGGAATTCCAGACTGAAATATTTCTTCTCTTGTTAGTGGTTTCAAGAGTCAGTGAGATCAGAGAATAATATTGTCTGAGAATAATGCCATCTTCCTATTGCTACCCAGAATCAGTGATGTAACACCAGAGTCCAACAAGTGATCATTTTTACACACTGAAAGACTGGAAAAAAATGAATAACCTTGTTAGAAACATACTTTTATAATGGAGAGCAGGTCCACCAAATTCATTTTTATGACTCCATGCCAATCAAGTAAATTCTGATTACCAGAAAGCTTTGGGTATAAATGGGGCCTTTTGGTGAGTCACACATTGACTTAAAAATGGTCAGGTTGCTGTTTATTTCCCTGGAGTACATTAATAATTATCACCTTCATAATCCAAAGGGATTAATATTTCTGAAAAGGTGTGTACTTCTTTGCTGAGATGTGACCTCCAATGAACCAGCCCCTTTCAGACTGGATCCCCTAAAGCTAAGACCAGGAGAAATCAATCCCTGTAGCCGACTGAACTGGTCTCATGAAATGATTTGACACCTCCTTCAGTGTAAGAAAAGAACACACCACTATACTCTGGAAAACATACAAATAAATCTAAATAAAAATATTCTCCTTAGTATCTTTCGTATGCTAATAATAAATTAGCTTCCTTTAAAATTTTTTTTCAACTATTTACAAAATCCATTCTTATTTTCTGAGTTAACAAGGCTGGATTTTAAAAGTGCAATAAAAATTCTTGAGGCCTTCACCCCTTGTTCAGACAAGACTTCTTAGTGGTTTGCAAGACGCAGCTTCTTGTTCTGGTGAGGTTCTTCATCCAGGGGGATGGATCCCAACACGCCATCTGATGGTAAAGAATAACTTAATGTCAGGAAAATGTCACTTCAAAGAAATGAGCATTTGTTAAAGTCAGAGGCTGTAAGGTCAAAATAATGCTTAAGCTAAAGAGGAATATTTAAAAAATAAAAATGAAAAAGGGCATACTGATTTTATCTTTAAAATTCTCAACTGTTAAAGAAAAGCTGATCGCCGAAGAATTGATGCTTTTGAACTGTGGTGTTGGAGAAGACTCTTGAGAGTCCCTTGTACTGCAAGGAAATCCAACCAGTCCATTCTAGAGGAGATCAATCCTGGGTGTTCATTGGAAGGACTGATGCTAAAGCTGAAACTGCAATACTTTGGCCACCTCATGCGATGAGTTGCCTCACTGGAAAAGACTCTGATGCTGGGAAAGGTTGAGGGCGGGAGGAGAAGGGGACGACAGAGAATGAGATGGCTGGATGGCATCATCAACTCTGTGGACATGAGTTTGGGTGAACTCCGGGAGTTGGTGATGGACAGGGAGGCCTGGCGTGCTGTGGTTCATGGGGTCACAGAGAGTCGGACAAGACTGAGCAACTGAACTGAACTAGATAAGTCATTCACAGGTGACACAATGTATCTGACCTTTTACAAACTGGGTTCATCAACAGTGTATAGACAACAATTCACAAAATTTTGGGGGGGAAAAAGTTATTACTATTAGGCTGGAGGAGACAAAATGACCCATCTGTTGTCCAGGGAGAGAAGGGAGTAGTCTGTGGGGCAGCGAGGTGTGAGGGGACACACCCCCCCACCGGAAGGCAAGCAGACTCATCAGCTTGGTCAGGTGGGAGACGGGCCTGGCTTCCACCTCGCCCCATGACCTGATTTCCCTGGCTTTCCTGGGACACTCACTGTGCGTGTGTAAAGTGCACAATGTGATGGGTTTCAGCAAAAGCACACATCTGAGAAACCACCACCACACTTAAGATGGTGAGTGTACCCCCCACCTCTGAAAGTCTCCTTCTATCCTGCTCCCTTCTGTCTTTCCAGGGATCTGCCCCCACTCCAAGCCTCTGTGCTCACCTTGCTCTTCCTAGTCTTAAGGACACCTGGGTCAGGGTGCAGGGAGAATAGGTCTGGAACGCTTTCTATTATGTAATACTGGAAACATTAAAAAATAGAAGAAGACTGTGTGTGATACAGATGGGAGTCCTAAAGCCTAATAATAAGTTAACACTCAAGAACTACTTTGTTGTTCAGTCACTAAGCCATGTCTGACTCTTTCACCCCAGGCTCCTCTGTCCTCCACTTTCCCAGTTTGCTCAAGAACCTACTACCCAAACCCCAAAACTAGAATGTTACCACCTCTCAGGTGCCCCCCAGTCTAATCCCACCCCCCTGTCACCCTTATTCAGAGGTAACCACCATGCTGAATCGTTTATCATTCCATTGCTTCTTAAAAATAGCTTTGCCACATGTAAAAAATAGCTTTGCCACATATACTAACCAATACAGTATTTGCCTTCTTGTTGAACTTTACATAGAAGTTGCATTATAATGTATTTAGTCTTCTGAAACTTGATTTTTTCATTCAGCATTATATTTCTAAGATCCATCCATGTTTAAGAATGTAGATGTAATTCATTTTACTTTCACTGCTTTATAATATTCCACTGTGATATTTTAATTTCCAGAGATAAATTTTTGTGCTATTTCCAGTTTTTGCTTTTAAGAGCAATGTTGCAATGAATTATTTATCTCTGTCTTTTCTATGAAACATGTAAGAATTTTCCTAGGGCATATGCTTAGAGGTCAAATTGCTGGGTCATGGAATATACACATCTTCAGTTTTACAAAGATAACATTAAACTGCTTTCCCAAAGTGGCTGTATACATTTTCGGTCCAACCAGCAATATACAAAAGTTTCTAACGATCCACCTCCTCACTAGCACTTGGTGTCGGCAAACTTTAATTTTGCAACTCTAGTAGGTACAGCAATAGGGGTGTAAACACTGTTGCAGTGATTTTAATTTGCATTTCCATGACTGCTAATGAGCTTGAGCATTTTTTCATGTGTTTATTAGATGTGTTTTTTCTGTTGTGAAATGCCTGTAACTATCTTTTACCTATTCTCAAATGAACTCAACCATTAATCAACTGTATATAATTGACAACCATGGACTACTTCATCCAACAATAGCAGAATACACATTATTCTTAACCTCACATGGAATGTTCACCAAGAGAGACCACATTCTGGGCCATAAAACACACCCTAATCAATTTAAAAGAATAGAAATCATACAATGTCTGCTCTCAGACCACAATATAATTAAAGTAGAAATGACTAATAGAAACATAACTGGAAAATCCCAAAATATATGTGGAAGTTAAATAATATTGCTAAATAACAAATGAGTTTAAAAAAAACACCCAAAAAACTCAAGATAAATTTTAAAATATTTTGAATAAAACACAACTTATCAAAATTTGTAGCATTCAGTGGAAGAAATGCTAGAGAGAAATTTACAGCAGTGAACGTATATATGAGAAAAGAGGAACGATCTATCAATGGCCAGAATATATGAATCCAAATAACCAAAGTAGATTCGTGGCAGCCTGGGGCTGGAGGTAGGAGGAAACAGGGATGACTAATAAATGGGTAAGAGGATTCTTTTTGAGCTGATGGAAAATTCTGAAATTAGGCTGTGGTGATGGTTACACAACTCAATCTACCAAAACCCACTCAATTCTGTACTTTAAAAGGGCAAATTTATGGTATATAGATTATACCTCAATCAAGCTCTTATAAAATTGAAAAAGAGATAAAGATATTATTTACTGATATAAAAATACATATTAACAAATTTTTTTAAGAAATATATATTTGTTAAAAAATACATACAAAACATAAACCTGCAGTTCAGTGGACAGTCACAAAGCAAACATATTTAACCATCACCCAGGTCAAGAAATAAAGCATTGCCAGCAAAATGAAAGCATTGCTCTCATCCCCTCACCATCACTACCCCTCCTTCCCATCTCAGGACATCCCCCGACAGCACGTCTCCCCTTCCTTAGTGATCTAGGGACAGGGAATCCTGGCTGCAAGACTCTTGATTATAAGTGGCAAAAATCTCCTCTTTAATGGCTTGCCTTTGTACTTTTTTAATGCTATCTTTTGACAAACAGATGTTCTTTATTTTAACACAGATAAATGAATTCATTTTTTATGTTTAATGCTTTTTTGTGTCTTCTCCCTAACAACAGGGAATTATTAACTCACCCCCCTTGAACACTATGATTGAATACATATTCTTTAATCAGATCCATATTTTTTCCTTTCCTTTTATCTTTAACCACTTTTATCCCCCCTGATAAATTTTTAAAAAGAAAGATGGAATGGATATGTACTTTTTTTCCAGACTGCAAATTAAAATTTCACTACTTGAATAAAATAAAGCTAAGTTAGAACACAGAAAATCAGGATATTCACATAGACATTATTTTCATAAAGACTTTCATATTTACTGATTTTTCAGAGTAATCAAATCATTGTTATTATCAAGAAAATTTTACTTATTATATTGAACTTCTACTTACCTTGAATCCACAGAGATAACTACTATTTTAAAATAATATTGTACAGTAATAATTCATACTCAAAATAATACGCATGAGGAACTGTAAGGCCTCCTAAAGGCTATACTACACTAAAAATATGAGTTAATATATAAACAGTAAAACTCTAAAGACCAATAATTCATTCATGGTATCTGTGATGACTCTTAATTAGATTATTAAAATAACCAGGATATTTCCGTTCTCTGACCAATCTGAGCTAATGTGGCTTTACTCTAACAAGAATCTACATAGCCTCATAATTTGGCCCTAGATCCATCTGTATTAATTATATGTATTTTTCCTTTCTAACTGCCCAAGAGGCTTTTGTTTTGGTATAGAAGAGCACTGTTGCCTATAGTCTCATATAAATTTAATTTATAAATTCAATTTGTGCATGATTATCTGTATTAAACTGCAGAGTCCGTAGGACTAGTCATTAATCACACTTCCCATGACATGCAGCATACAGTCGATACACAAGTGTTTGTGCACAAGCTGAATGGCAAAAATCTAATCTGCAAAAAGAATCTGCTCCACCTCCAACCACAGCCATTTCCAACATCTGATCATTATAAGTCACTATTTTTCTTTTCTTAGCAATAAAGTCAACCCCAATAAAGGACTTGCAGATACTTACTCTCTCTGCTTTCAGGCTCATTTTGCTCAAGAACACCAGTTCTTGATGGATTCAGTTGCCACTATAAAAGGACACAAACATTTTATGTATATGTTTAAGAAGGTTTTAATAGCATTTCAGTATTATGCTTTCAAATATCAAAACAGCTTAAAACAGTAGGAAAAGTTAGTGTGTCATACCAACCAAGCCCTGAATGATATGACTGCTGGATTCAGGATCAGTATTCTTAGAGAATCTTATATATATGGTTTAGTAAGTATTTTTTAGGTGCTTTATATGTTCCAGGCACCCTGGACTCAAACAGAAAAGTCAAGTTGAAATCTATAAACAATACTATTATATGCCTTTTGTACTTACTGCAAACTATAGCATATAAAAGTTATATTCAGTGCCAGAATATCATTAAAAAGCAACACATGATTCTGAACAGGATCCTTTTGCTATAAAGAACTTTATCGGGACAACTGGTAAACCCTGACTGAACTCTAGATTAAATGGTAGCAACATATCAGTGAAATTTCCTGAGTTTTGTGGTTGTATTGTGGTTACGTAGGATAACCTACTATTTGAAGAAATACACAAGAAAGTATTTAAGAGTGACTTAGCATCATGGCAACAACTTAATTCTTAAGTGTTCTGGAAAAAAATTCTTCGAAGTGTTTTTGTAACTTTTCTGCATGCTTGAGATTATTTCTAGAAAAAGAAAGGTTTTTAGAAACCAGGGTAGTTAAAAAAAAACATGAGGAATTAAAGTTCTGAGTTTTCCACAAAACAATTACCACCTCAGCAGTTCTTTGGAAATATCAAATACTAATTGCTTCTAATTTTTTCCTGATTTTTCTCATGAGAAATGCATGTGTATGTGTGTGTGTTCCCTTCTTTTGTGTAATCTTAAACTTTAAAATATATTCATCTCTATCTACTACTGAATTTAAGTTGGCTTAAAGCTCAACATTCAGAAAACTAAGATCATGGCATCTGGTCCCAACACTTCATGGCAAGTAGATGGGGAAACAGTGGCTGACTTTATTTTGGGAGGCTCCAAAATCACTGTAGATGGTGACTGCAGCCATGAAATTAAAAGATGCTTACTCCTTGGAAGAAAAGTTATGATCAATCTAGACAGCATATTAAAAAGCAGAGACATTACTTTGCCAACAAAGGTCCATCTGGACAAGGCTATGGTTTTTTCAGTAGTCATGTACGGATGTGAGAGCTGGACTATAAAGAAAGCTGAGTGCCAAAGAATTGATGCTTTTGAACTGTGGTGTTGGAGAAGCCTCTTGAGAGTCCCTTGGACTGCAAGGAGATCCAACCAGTCCATCCTAAAGGAGATCAATCCTGAATATTCATTAGAAGGACTGATGCTGAAGCTGAAACTCCAATACTTTGGCCACCTGATGAGAAGAACTGACCCATTTGAAAAGACCCTGATGCTGGGAAAGACTGAAGGCGGGAGGAGAAGGGGATGACAGAGGATGAGATGGTTGCATGGCATCACTGACTCACTGGACATGAGTTTGAGTAAACTCTGGGAGTTGGTGATGGACAGAGAGGCCTGGCGTGCTACAGTCCACGGCATCGCAGAGTCGTACATGACTGAGCGACTGAACTGAACTACTGAATTAAAAGTGTGCGGGAAGAGGTGGGTCAGGGACTTTCTTTTGTTAGCCACCAGATGGCACTATAGAACCAACTAATGAACCATGAACTCCCAGATGTTCAAGCAGGTTTTAGAAAAGGCAGAGGCACCAGAGATCAAATTGCCAACATCTGCTGGACCATGGAGAAAGCAAGAGAGTTCCAGAAAAACATCTATTTCTGCTTCATTGACTATACCAAAGCCTTTGACTGTGTGGATCACAATAAACTGGAAAATTCTGAAAGAGATGGGAATACCAGACCACCAGACCTGTCTCTTGAGAAATCTGTCTGGTCAGGAAGCAACAGTCAGAACTGTACATGGAACAACAGACTGGTTCCAAATAGGAAAAGGAGTACATCGAGGTTGTATATTGTCACCCTACTTATTTAGCTTATATGCAGAGTACATCATGAGGAACGCTGGGCTGGAAGAAGCACAAGCTGGAATCAAGATTGCTGGGAGAAATATCAATAACCTCAGATATGCAGATGACACCACCCTTATGGCAGAAAGTGAAGAGGAACTCAAAAGCCTCTTGATGAAAGTGAAAGAGGAGAGTGAAAAGGTTGGCTTGAAGCTCAACATTCAGAAAACAAAGATCATAGCATCTGGTCCCATCACTTCATGGGAAATAGATGGGAAAACAGTGGAAACAGTGTCAGACTTTATTTTTTGGGGCTCCAAAATCACTGCGGATGCTGATTGCAGCCATGAAGTTAAAAGACGCTTACTCCTTGGAAGGAAAGTTATGACCAACCTAGATAGTATATTAAAAAGCAGAGACATTACTTTGCCAACAAAGGTCCGTCTAGTCAAGGCTATGGTTTTTCCCGTGGTCATGTATGGATGTGAGAGTTGGACTGTGAAGAAAGCTGATTGCTGAAGAATTGATGCTTTTGAACTATGGTGCTGGAGAAGACTCTTGAGAGTCCCTTGGTCTGCAAGGAGATCCAACCAGTCCATTCTAAAGGAGATCAATCCTGGGTGTTCACTGGAAGGACTGATGAAACTCCAATACTTTGGCCACCTCATGCGTCGAGTTGACTCACTGGAAAAGAGTCTGATGCTAGGAAGAATTGGGGGTGGGAGGAGACGGGGACGACAGAGAATGAGATGGCTGGATGGCATCACCGACTCAATGGACATGAGTTTGAGTGAACTCCGGGAGTTGGTGATGGACAGGGAGGCCTGGCGTGCTGTGATTCATGGGGTCGCAAAGAGTCAGACACAACTGAGAGACTGAACTGAACTGAACTGAAGCTGAACATTTGTGACTAGGCAAGTGCTTGCACATAAAAATAAACTCAATGATAATATTTTGTTGAAACTCTTTAAAAGGGCAAGAATCATTAAAATATGCAGCAGAGTAACTTAACAACATGGGCTTCCCAGGTGGCTCCGTGGTAAAGAGTTCGCCAGCCAATGCAGGAGACATGGGTTCGATCCCTTGGTCGAGAAGATTCCCTGGAGGGGGAAATGACAACCTACTCCAGTATTCTTGCCTGGAAAATCCCATGGACAGAGGAGCCTGGTGGGCTACAGCCCATGGGGTCACAAAACAGTCGGACATGACTTAGTGACTAAACAACAGCTATCAACATAATACAAAGTATATTTGAAAAAAATGTGTATCTACTTACTGTAAATTTGCTGACACCTTCAAGTTCCCCAAATCTCATGTAAGAGATGTCTGCCTTCTTTTTCCCAACATCTACATCCCCTGCATAGATTTGTTTTATGCCTGCACCTTTAATTAAAGGTACACATTCATCACAAGGGCACTTGGTCACAAAAATCATACTTCTTTCTTCTGGTTTTATTTCTTGACACCTACAAAAGTATATATATATATATATATATATATATATATGAAAAAATCAGGAAGGTAGTCTCTGAAAGGGTAAGTTATGTTTTAGAAAAATCTTTAAAAGTTAAAATTGAGCCATTTTGGAAACAGATTTACAACATTATACCCAATAATGATCAAGCTTTATTCTTGCTGAATTAGTCAATGCCAAGATTTTCAGTATTTAGACTACAAAGGAAATAAAAACAGAGGGAATAATGCTTTCTAAGTAGGAAACTCTTTATAAAGCTGAATTACAGGCCAGAACTAACGCCTTCCCTGAGAATGCACCATGTGTGATGAGACATTAAGTCATCGTGGTAGCCAGAAGGTCCACCTCTCCTCTGGTGCCTAACAGATATTTAAGAAATGCTTACTAAGTTGATTAATGTTAGAGTTCTGTTTTGAGTTATAGTTCCCTTACTGCTTTTACCTCACATAGGATAATTTAACACTTGGATTTGACAAAATGAAGCAGGTAAATCTGTAATGAAGAGTTCAAGGAAAAAACCTGTGCGGTGAAATTTTGCACGCCAGGGTAGTTTAGGACTGAGGATAGAGGAGTTGTACTTTTGGGTTCTGTGGTTTACAAAGCTCTCGGTCTTATGCTCCCCACCACCAGCCTTCCGCATCCATGTCCTCAGTGTAGAGTCTAATTCTGTTCCCCTGGACCAGGGAAGCAGAATTCTATGCATCCAGCCTGTTCAAACCATATACCTGTAACCTAAGTAATCATTACCGCAGCTCTGTCAATGTCTTTCCATGTGTCCACTACTACCAAATGAAGTCTAAACTCGAAGGCCTCCATTGTCAGTCCCAAGCTAGCCCGCAGTCCAGCCTAACCGGAACATCTATGTTCCGAAATACACAAGCATTTTCCATCTTCTAGGAAATGGCAACCCACTCCAGTGTTCTTGCCGGGAGAATCCCAGGGAAGGGGGAGCCTGGTGGGCTTCCATCTATGGGGTCACACAGAGTCGGACACGACTGAAGTGACTTAGCAGCAGCAGCAACAGCAGCAGCAGCAGCCCCCTGCCATGCCTCAGGCAAGAATGGTTTCCCTTCAAGTAACCATCTTCAATTGCCACAATCCTACCAAAGCTTTAAAGCTCAGCTCAAATGCCAGTTTCTCCATAAAGGTTTTCCCTCACACTCCCTCTCTATCTACTGCAGCCCCTGAATTTCCATCCACTTTGTGTTGGAACTTCCTACACAACTGACCACGTTAGGTTGAGTACAGTCTTATATCCCACACTGGACTATAAACTCCTCAGGACAGAAACCATAACTCATACAGATCTGAATCTCCCAAGAGCACTCACTAAATGGTAAATGCTGAGAAATATTTGTGGAAATTATCGAAATGAACATTAGAAGGAGGTAATGCCAGTGATAATCTCTAACAAAAACTATGTTAAAGCAATCTGGATAATAATAAAACCTATATATTCATAAATACATGCTCAGAATTTAGAAAACAAAGGCGATCTTATAATGCAGAAATATGCAAGACCCTAAGGAAAACTTCAGTTTTATCCTGGAGAGAGAAGGAAGAAAGGAAAAAAGATTTGCTCGATAAATTTGAAGGCCTGGAGGATCCCTGACAGTGGCCTCTGGTCACGTAGCAAAAACCAAGTACGACCGGAGCTATGCTTCTGAAAAGGATATTTCTTGGAATTTTTAAAAAGGCAATAAATTACAGCAAAATGAAAGCTAACTTCAACTAACCCTTGCTACATTTTATACAAATTACACACAAAGGGATTTCATACCTAAATGTTAAGGCATTCTGTTCCGCATGTACGATGTATCTGAATTTCCTTATTTCTCTGTCTTTCTGTTTGTCATCCATGTGTGGGAAGTCAGCATACTCAGATCCAACAGGAAAAGCATTGTAACCGCATCCTATGAAGTACATGGCGCCTGTCCCATCACAACTTCTCTATGGAAAGTGAGCAAACCAACAAAGCTGTGTTCAACATTCTTAAAAGGCATCTTACATTGTATCTTTAGAGCCTAGTATCACACTTTGTATAACGGATTAACTTTTCCATAATACACTATAAAGTTATGGTAAACCTAGACAGCATATTTAAAAGCAGAGACTTGGCTGACAAAGGTCTGTATAGTCAAAGCTATCGTTTTTCCAGTAGTCATGTACGGACGTGAGATTTGGACCATAAAGAAGGCTGAGTGCTGAAGAACTGATGCTTTTAAATTGTGGTGCTGGAGAAGACTCTCGAGAGTCCCGTGGACAGCAAGGAGATCAAACTAGTCAATCCTACAGGAAATCAATCTTGAATATTCATTGGAAGGACTGAAGCTGAAGTGCCAATACTGCGGCCACCTGATGCAGAGTCGACTCACTGGAAAAGACCCTGAGGCTGGGGAGAACTGAGGGCGGGAGGAGAAGGGGGTGACAGAGGATAAGACGGCTGGATGGCATCACCGCCTCGATGGAAAAGACCCTGAGGCTGGGGAGAACTGAGGGCGGGAGGAGAAGGGGGCGACAAAGGATGAGACGGCTGGATGGCATCACCGACTCGATGGACATGGGTTTGAGCAAGCTCTGGGAGGCAGAGAAGGACAGGGAAGCCTGGAGTGCTATAGTCCATGGGGTTGCAGAGAGTTGGACACAACGTAGTGATTCAACAATGAACAGCTGTGATAAACTGAGCCATCGGAAAAATACAGTACTAGATCTTCCTTCAGCAGGGTGATCATGTCAAAGTTAAATTTCAAGCAGGCTGATCATCTCCAGTATATAATATCAAGACAGTCCTTCATTCTAGCAGTTAGTTAAATACTAGCTTAATTCACAAACTGTTTCACTTGACTCAGACATCCCTCCCTGATTGGTTATAAGATCCCAGAGAACAAAAACCATGTTTTATACCTTCTTTCTGGCCCTTAAAGCACACCTATTATAGTGGTCCATACAGAGCAGGTACTCTATATTATTATAAATTATTGTTAATTTATTATATGCTCTGCGCTGTGCTACTGGTTAGCAAGTCAGAAATTCTAAAAATATTTTGAACAGTCTCTGTTTGGGGTTAAAAATGTGCTATTATATATATAGTTGGAAAATAAACAATGTATTTTCCTTTCATCTTTATGTTTACTGAGCCTCTGTTGTGTGTGTATGTGTGTATAATAGAACTTCCTACATAAGTGGCATTTTTCTTTCTCCTGGTCAGTGGCATATTAGGTGTTAATATGAATGCTTTATCAACTCTAAGAGTGAAATATTTAATAAACCAAACCTGTTCATAATAGTTTGGAAAATGCCATAAACCTCACTAAATTTCAATATATTAATATTATAATTACTCATGTGATAGTATCACCAGCATCATATTTACTGTCTCCTAGTTCCATTCCTTCTCAACACATCCCCATAATTTCAAGTCCTCATCATCTCTTTTCTTGATCTATTTCCTGTCTAGCCCTACTTTATTTTTAAAATTCAAATCTGATCATTTTTCCACTTAAGACGTTCTTGGATTGCACTGTCCAATACAGTAGCAATTAGGCACACGTGGTCAGTGCAAAGTGAGAGGTGCCAAAAGATGACTGGAGGAGGAAATGGCAACCCACTCCAGGATTCCTGCCTGGAAGATCTCACGGACAGAGGAGCCTAGGGGGCTACAGTCCATGGGGTCGCAGAAGAGTCTGACAAGACTGAAGTGACTAAACAACAACAAATAAGTATAAAATACACGCAGAATTATGAAGACTCAATACTCCCCTCAAATGTAAAATATTTTATTAAAAATAGTAACCAATATTTTTATATTGGTTACATGCTGAAATGGTAATATTTCTTGACAGATGATTAAGTATATTCCTAAAAATAATTCACCTGTTTCTTACTTTTTTTAATGTGGCTCCTAAGAACTTTTAAATCACATATGTGGCTTGCTTTTTATTTCTGCTGGTTAGTGCTATGCTAGGGTATGCCCACTGTCGAGAAGATAGTCTAAACTCTCCCTGGTATACAAAGTTCTTCATGGTGCAGCCTAATTTTTTGCTACTCTACTAGACAGGTCTCTGGACTCCAATGTGCCAAATCTCTTGCATTCCCCCACATTCCTACGCACGACCTCTGCGTGTTGCCCTCTGAGTCCCACTGACTTGCTCGGCTGAGGAACTCCTCCTCATTCTTTAAGAATGATAGCACCCGACCACCTCCAAGAATGCTTTGCTTATTTCTCCGAGCAGAGGAAGAGGCCTCCTCTATGCTCTCACCATGTCATGTTATGATTACAGTTATATGACCGTCTCTTTTTCACCTCTGTCTCCATCACTAGACTGTGTAAGGCCGTGAAGCGTGGAATATGTGGCCTCTGAAGTGAAGTGAAGTTGCTCAGTCGTGTCCGACTCTTTGTGACCCTGTGGGCTGTAGCCCACCAGGATCCTCGGTCCATGAATACTGGAGTGGGTTGCCATTTCCTTCTCCAGGGGATCTTCCCGACCCAGGGATTGAACCCAGGTCTCCCGCATTGTAGGCAGATGCTTTACCATCTGAGATACTGGTGGGCACAGAGTCTACCCTGTCCTGTGGAAGGTGTTGAATGAAGGTTTACGAAATGAATGAATCTATCTAGAAAACTGCTGAAAGAAAGCGCAAATGTTTTTAGAACTTAATAAATACCCTACTAAGAAATATTAATCCCCATGGGTCAACAAAATGTCATGCACTTAAGATCAAAATATGTTAAACAAAATCAAGTTTAAATGATTATAAAGAATTAATGTCACACTTACAGATTTTCCTTCTGCCCAGATGACTGCCCCGACTCCTGTTTTATGATCCTCTGAAAGATACATGGCATGTGACTCAGTGAAAACCAATGATCTGTTAGTTTCAGAAACAGATTGTTTTTCCAAAAATAATAAACATGTATTAATTGAAATATACTTCATAAATGTAGCGGCAATCCTTGACAACCTCACTAATTATGGAAAAGTATGAGAATAAATACTGTCAAGCGTAGAATATGGGAGCTAGGTATGAACTAATTACAGACAGTGTCACTACCAGCCCAGTCACAGATGATGCGTGTGCAGAGATTACTGCAGGAGCAGTGCCCACGCTAGGGTGACTTCAAAGCTGTAACCAGACTTTGGGGTAACTTTACTGAATCTCCACCAAGTCAGTTTTTAAATACCTATTTCTAACAGATGATGAAAGTAAGATAGAAGTTTCTGAACTAATGGATTTGGTGTAATATAATAACCATTCACAGCAATCAAATCTGTCTTCTAGCATTTTTTGCACTCTCATCAAGGAAAATACATTTCATGGACGTGTTCTTGCCATGAAAAAAGTTCAAACTCATAAACATATATCGTTATGGGCCTTCACACACATATATTTATATATATATATATTGCTGGAAGGTACATGAAAGGAATTTTAATTTACACAAAATGATGTCCTTTCCCTGAGTTTACCTTGTGGGCAGAAGAATGCAAAGTTGGTGACATGATGTGCGTTTCTAAATCAAGTGGTAGAAGTTACAAATATTAGATTAAAATTTCCCTGCAGAACCAATTTAATTACTCTGCAACAAGCAAAGCTGTATTTCTTTAAACTATTAACCTTAAACAGAAAATACAAAATCCAAACAGAAATTCTACATATTCAAATTAAGTGATTAAGATTTAGGTCTCTTCACTCAACCTGCTTGCCTTCCTCTGACATGAAGAATTTCGTGATCAAGACTTCCCTTTACTGAATACTGAGTCCCTACACTCATGAAGCTCATGGTCTGGTGTGGGAGGAAGGTGCTAACAAGAAAGAGTCTAGCAAAGGCAGTGTGCTGGGCTATAAAGGAAAGGAGCATGATACCAAGAACAGTGTGGCAGGAATGTACTTTAGAGGCAGAGACTGTCAGCAAAGGGATTTGGGGATAAACAAAGTCTTGTGCCTTCCAAGATCTTCCGAATATAACATGGTGAGAAAAGAACATAATTATGGCTTTATGCTCATTTCTAAGGCAAGTAGCAGAAGCTAAAAATGAAAACCTCTAAGTAAAATTGTACTTAATACATGCATAAATCTGGAACAAAAAATGAAAAACTCATAGAAATTCTTCAAATCCCAAGTTTTTAAAAGTTAAAAATATTAACTTTATGTAGAGAGTTCAGGGCAGTGACTAACACATGGTAAAAGCTCAAATAACCATTTGCTGAATGAAAAAAACAGTAATTTTAATGAAATAAGAAAATCTATTTGCTGGGGGGGGGAAAGAAATTCTTCATATCAAGTCTACTTTTCCTACCACTAAGTATTCTTCATATTATTATTTTTTAGTTCAGGAGCCACCTTTTCTGTTTCAGTCTAAGGACAGACTAAATCTTGTCAAGAGGGGGAAAAAATGTGATTTTTTAAAAATATTTCTTTTTTTTTTAGAATTTTATTTATGGCTGTGCTGGTCTTCGTTGCTGTCCAAGCTTTTCTCAAATTGTGGTGAGCGGAGGTTATTCTCTAGTTGCTGTGTGAGAGCTTCTCAATGAGGTGGCTTCTTGTTGCAGAGCATGGGTTCTCATCTAGGTTGCCCCGGCTTCAGGAGTTGGGGCACATGGGCTCAGCAGCTGCAGCTCCCGGGCTCTACAGCACAGCTTCAATAGCATATGGGCTTATTTATCTCATGGCATGTGGATCTTCCTGGATCAGGGATTGAAGTCGTGTCTCCTGCATTGGCATGTAGGTTCTTTCCACCGAGCCACCAGGGAAGCCCCCGCAAAATGTGATTTTTAAACTAAGCTCCACTGTTTAGCTAAGTTAGTTTCACCAAGAAAATATACTTTACTACATGTCTTTTGAAATCAGAATAAAATTTCATCCATATACAATGGAGTAGATTTTACCCAGCACTCAAGGTTGGATGACAGATGAGGTAATTTCTCGAAAATCTTTTCACATCTGTAATTTTTATGTAAAACTTCTTAAAAAAAAAACAATATTTCATTGCTATGCAGGATCTGCTCATTCACAGGGTTTTCTCTGTATACCCTTGAAGGAAAGGTCAACTTGTAATCACTGAACCAAACTCCTCAGACCCTTTGATCACCGAAAGTCAGAGGACTCTTTATGCTATTGTTTTGGAACAAAAGTGTGGTTATCTTCACTCCCAATACTGTGGTCACATCAGGGTTTGTCCAAGTGTGGTCCACAGACCAACTGCATCAGAACAACTGGACGCTTGTTCAAAAGGCAGACTCCTGACTCCCATGGAAACTCCCTGAATTACCCTTTCCAAGGGAGGCCGCAGACGCCTCAACTGAAAGTTGAGAGCCGCTGAGTTACGATTGGAAGCAGTGAAGCTTTCTTGGCTATGTCACCCTACTTTCACCATCCACACTGTGTGGTTCAGGACAAAGGCATAATTGTCAGCTTTGGAAAACACCTCGTCTAATGGAAAACAGGACACAAACAGAAATCAAAACTCACACTTAAACCAGACAGACAAGACTAGATGCCCTACAGTTGTTTGGCATCATACAGTTTGTGCCTGCAGTAGAATCAAATGCTTTTAAGGTGATGATTAACCCTGTTGAATGTTGGAATCCCTTGCAGAATTTTAAAAATTCACAGGCCTAGGACACACCCACAGGGACCAGGTTTAGTGGGTCTGGGTTAGAATTTGAGCATTTGTACTTAGAACTTCCCTGGTGGCTCAGATAGTAAAGCATCTGCCTACAATGTGGGAGAACAAGGTTCAACCCCTGGGTCAGGAAGATCCTCTGGAGAAGGAAATGGCGACCCACTCCAGTACTCCTGCCTGCAAAATCCCATGGACGGACGAGCGTGGTGGGCTACAGTCTGTGGGGTCGCAAAGTGTCGGACATAACTGAGTGACTAAACTTTCATTTTTAATAAAAGTTTCTATGGTGATCCTGACAAGCTGCCTTTTGAAAACCTCCATCTTACTGAATTTACTTCAACCCATGGTCTTTGTTGAGCGTGTACCGCAGACCAGTGCATCTGTATGGACTTTTTCTGAAGATTTTCTGTATCCTCCTTCTCTTCTTGGGATAAGTTTTAAAATTCCTACTATATAGCCCACTCACCAGATATTCCTCTACTGCTCCTCCTGCCAGCATTTTCTTTTCCCTATTTCAAAGTCGCATTTTAAAAAAGTGATCATCATTCTACTTTCAAAAATGTTATGTCTGGTAAGATGTAAAAACACTATTCTGTAACTGGAAATATAGATACCACCCTTTATCATGATAAGGTAAAATTCCCAAGTAATATTTTCCTTCTTCACATACATACTCATGTACAACTTAAAAAAGTAAAAATGTTTGCTTTCTCCCCTTGCTGTTTGAAAACATACCAGAAACGGGAAGAATTTGCCAAATTTTCTTTACTTTGATTCTACTGACTATTCGAAATTCATATTTTTAAAGATTTTTCTAAGTTTTTACTAAATATTGAATACATATAGAATATTGAGCAGTTAAAAAAGAGGAATAATTCTGGTTCTCTCTCTTTCCTTGTCTCCTTTCTCTACTGGAGGGCTCATTCAACTGGGAAATGATGAAAGCAAGAAGCAGAAAGGGCTGAATTAGATCCTGATTTATAAATGCAGCATCCAATATAGGCCACAAGAAATCCTAAAACTGCTCTAAGAAAGAGCTGTCTGCTCAAGGGTCTCACTCACTTCTCTATATTGGTATGAGCAGCAACACTTTAGTATCTAAGAGTCAATAAACGCTACCAGAAGTGAAATGAACACCACTTTTATGTCTGACACACACACGACCCCATCAACCCCGATTTAGGAACTAAGCGTGTAACTCACCAGTTCGATATGCCAGTAACCTGGCCTGAATCATGCAGTGCCTTGCAATTTCTTGTGGCAAACTTTGATTGTGAATTTCATTACTGTGTTCGGTGTTGCCACAATAAAATCCGTAGTGTTTAAAGTTGGGCACGCTGGAAGCTACCGCGGCCAGCAGAAGGACAAGGTCTTTCATGTTCTGCCTTAGATTGCTAAAGTACGGATTCTCACACAAGTTCTCCAAACCTATAGTCATCAGTATTTGCTTATGCATTTCTTCATTGGAAACCAAAAATATCATTTCATATTCTTTTATTCTCTCTTGTTTACATTCAGAATAAAAATCAAAGTTAGTGTCTGGCAACGTTTTGGAAATTTTTTGAATAAAGTCACATTTGTAAGAGGTCTCCTCTACAAACTGCACCATGTAACACACCAAAGGTTGAAGTAAGACACACACGTGGGCCCGACTGTTTGACTTCAGTCTTTCCACTGCTTTGGCATCTAACTTTGCGTCTTCAAAACCAGAAGCCTCAGTGAGCAAACTTATTTCTGGGTCAGCAGGCCAATATGAAATTCGATTAACTCCAGCTGAAATACAAAAATATGAAAGGTAGCAGATGCCTGCTGAAATTAAGGGTTTTCTTGATAAATCCATCATATCATTGCAGTAGATCCTGAGGTCCCAATGTAATAAATGTCTACCACCAAATCACCAGTAATATAGCCCGAGTGTTGGCAAACTATGGCCACAGGCCAAATCTGTCCCGTTGCCTACTTTTGTACAGTTTGCGGGTCAAGAATGGCTTTCACAGTTTTAAATAGTTGAGAAAATCAAAAGAAAAATACTTGTAACACAATAAAAATTATATAAAATTCAAATTTCAGTGCCCATAAAGATTTATGGGAACACAGACACACCTAATCACTGACATATTTTCATTGTTTCTGTACTTTGATGGATTAGCTGAACTGAGAGCTGAATAGCTGTATGAATACGATTAGGCCTGCAAAGCCTAAAATACTTCCTACGTGGCCCTTTATAGGAAATGTTTGCTGACAACAAAGCCTGTGGGAAGTATCTATGGAATCAATGGTTTTGCTAAGTGTGGTCCCAAAGCCCAGAGCTAGGAAGATGCACCAGAGTCCTCCAAGTAATGAAATGGCTGCTTCTAGAAATAGTACAGCATAACTGATACTGACTAGCGTTTTGAACCTAAAATAAACAACTCACCCACGCATGAAAATTGTACTGGTATTCTCTGGGAAGCTCGTCTAAGAAAATATGTGAAGTAAAGACAAAAAATAAAAATTCATGTACGTATATGTTTAGTGCAGCATTGTTTAAAACAGTAAAAATAGAAAAAATCTAAATGGCCAAAACAGGGGAACAGTTTAACACATTACAGTCCTCCTCACAACAAAATATACAGTTATCCAAAACATCCACAAAGAATTTATAACATGACAGGAGCAGGGAAGCAGCGGGGGAGGAAGAAGTGTGAACTGCTTTTATGAATACAAAATTAAAGAAAAACCAACAAACCAGAAGGAACATTTTTCAATCAATGTAGCAGAGGAAAAGTTAGTCATTTTAATATGGGCTGCTGTGCTTAGTGGCTCAGTCGTGTCCGACACTTTGCAATCTGATGGACTGCAGCCCACCAGGCTCCTCTGTCCATGGGATTCTCCAGGCAAGAATATTGAAGGGGGTTGCTATGCCCTCTTCCAGGGGGATCTTTCTGACCCAGACCAAACCCAGAAGCCGGATCAAACCCAGCAGTATTGCAGGTGGATTCTTTACCGCTGAGCCACCAAGAAGTCCCATCTTTAACAGACAGAGATCGAAATTCTTGACAGCACATGTGAATTGACAAGAGAGAAAGTAAACTTATAAAAGAGAAAGCAAAACTGAATAACAAACATGAAAACAGTTTTAAATTTGCGTTTGGAACTGAACAAGATGCCTGATACAGAATTAAACACATAAATGTTCATCAATTAATTAGTATTTAAAACAAAGAAACCCCTTTGCTCATGTCTCATATAATTTCCATTAGAAGAGGCATTTATTTTTTTATCATTGTGCCCAAAGGTGAATAGACAGATGGCCCACAGATTTTCTCTATTCAAAATAATAAACATCTGAGTCGAACAAATGCACATTTCTATCTACTCCTTGCTATTACAGACTCTAACTGTGGCTTGGGCTATAAGGTAACTGTGAAGGCCTCCTTTGAAGGGGGCTCTAGCCACGTGACCACTTCTTCTGGAAGTGCCTATAGCTCAAGGGAACTCCCCTTACCACCAATCTGATCTTTACCCTCTTGCACAGGCAGGCAGATTCCTTACCACCTAGCCACCTGAGAAGCCCATGTAAAAGATTTACCATTTTTTAAATAGGAAAATGGTCTGGATCCATACCTAGGTGCAAAACAGAATCATAAACACAAAGATTAGAGAAGACTAGCCCAGTGTGTATAGATAGCTCCACATCTTTGTGCTTCTCCTTCCAAGGGGTAGAGTAGTCACTGGGAGGCAGCCACCCAGCCAGGAATTAACAGTTCCCACAATGGACACGAACAGAAATGATGTCTGTGACTTCCAGGCCAGGGTTTTTAAGAAACAGGTATGCTTTCTCTTGCTTTTCCTAGTGGCTCAGTGGCAAAGAATCTGCTTGCCAACACAGGAGACTCGGGTTTGATCCCTGAGGTGGGAAGATCCCCTGGAGAAGTAAATGGCAACACACTCCAGTACTCATGCCTGGGAAATCCCATGGACAGAGGAGCCTGGTGGGCTACAGTCCATGAGGTTTCAAAAGAAGCAAAGAAGACTTAGAGGCTAAACAACAATAACAAAGCAATATTTTTTTAAACATTCAAAGAGTCAGACACTACTTAGTGACTAAACAACAACATGCCTCCTCTACTCTGTCTCTAGATACAGGAGAGGCCAGCAGGGATTCCAGTAGCAATAAGACAGAAGATGCTGAGGCCCACAGATCAACCACATAACAGTTGGCTGCTGTTTGATAACACCTGCATTGGACTATGACATGCATGATGAGTGTCTAATATATTAAGCCACTGAAATGTTGTTGGTGTTTGTTAAAGCAGCTAGTATTAGTCTACCAATACACTGAGGGTCACCTAACTAGTTAGTGACACAGCTGAGACTAGAATACATGTTTTCCGATTCTTCTTCTTACAGTATATCAAACTGTCTTCAGATACATATGTATATTTTTAAATTATATTAGGCAATTTGATTTGTTCTCAGATAAATGCTATTAATCCCCAACAAAGCCTTATCTGCACTTACCATTTACAATCATTTTCAAACAAGCAGAACATGGCTTTCTGGAAAAATAGAGATCACAGTTTTTCAGCTTTGACCCATGTTTTATCAGAGCAATTTTCCCAGCATGTAAATCTTCACTTGAACAGTGGAGACCAACAATTTTCATATTTTTCACCACCACAAGACCAGTTCTCTTCACCTATATTAAGATATAAAATAGTAATTTATTTTATAATATCTAATGATCATATCACGGATTATACTTGGTTTATGAATAAAATGAAAGTTTAATTCTTCATCTGAACATAGTTTGAACAAATGCACATTTCTCATTAGGTCCAAAAAATTTTCTGAAGGTTTAAAATGTTGACTTTATACCAGAAGTTTTCTAAATCTAGGCTTTCTTAACCAAATAAGCACTTAATTGTCACAAATTTATCCTAGTAAAAAATGAATTACTTTTCACCCCAGTAAAGGGCAATAATGAAGTTAATTTGACTTGTTTCTTATAGCATCTCGCCTAAGACTACTTAGTATTAAGGTTCTAGACAGTAAGAAGGAAAAATCTGACAAACCCTGTGATTTTACACATGGCTAAGTAAAGCCCAGAAAATTTACATGAATTTCTGAAAGACTCACAGATGGTAAAAGCCAGAACGAAATCAGAGGTCATCTTAAATTAAAAAAAAATTTTTTTTTAATTCAAGTATAGTTGATTTACAATGCTGTATTAGTTACTGCTGTTAAGCAAAATGATTCAGTTATACATACATACATTCATTTTTTTATATATATTCTTTCCCGTTATGGTTTACCATAGGATATTGAATATAGTTTTCTATGCCATAAAGACTCTTGAGAGTCCCTTATACTGCAAGGAGATCCAACCAGTCCATTCTAGAGGAGATCAATCCTGGATGTTCATTGGAGGGACTGATGCTAAAGCTGAAACTGCAATACTTTGGCCACCTCATGCGACGAGTTGACTCACTGGAAAAGACTCTGATGCTGGGAAAGGTTGGGGGCGGGAGGAGAAGGGGACGACGGAGAATGAGATGGCTGGATGGCATCACCGACTCTGTGGACATGAGTTTGAGTGTACTCCGGGAGTTGGTGATGGATAGGGAAGCCTGGCGTGCTGTGATTCATGGGGTCGTGGAGAGTCGGACACGACTGAGCGACTGAACTGAACTGAACTGATGCCATATAATAGGACCTTGCCGTTTATCCATTCTATATAGAAAAGTTTACATCTACTAACTAAAAATTTTTTAATTGATCATATTTTACTTTTTATTTTTATTTATTTACTTATTTGGCTTTGGCATGTGGGATTTTAGTTCCCTGACTGGTGATTGAACCTGTGCCCTCTGCATTGGGAGCAGTGTCTTAACCATTGGACCACGAGGGCAGTCCCTAAAATACTTTAAATGCTGACTAAAATAAAGATAATTCTCAACTTCTAACAAATGATTCTACTAATTTCTAAAACTATGGCAGTCTAGACTAAGTGGTTAGGATCCACCTCCCACAAATACATAGGTTATTTATAATTTTTCAAATGTTTTAAAACATGTAGTCAAGCTCAAGGAAAGGAAGACATAACCTCGGGTGTCAGAAAGGAAGAGAGAACTCAAAGCAAGAGCAGTAAGCCACAGCCGTCTCAGCTGTCTCCCGCCCACAGTAAGGGGCTGGGCTGACTTATTTTTCAGTCCCAGAAGCTGGGCATGGGCTGGAGGGCTAAAGAGTGGTTCCTTTAAACCTAAAGTGACCTAATTTATACAGATACTAATCAAAAAGGCAGCTGTAACAATATTACATCAGATAAAATACATTAAGGTTAAAAATAGCTCTCCGTGTGCCACAAAATAGCCATTTTCACAGTAAAAGATTCTGAAGGAAGGGACATAACACTAATCCTTGGCTTCATAAGGGACTTTACAATAGGAGGGGGAATTGGGCTGAGAACACAGTGTCCATTATTCCCTATTCCCTTTCAAAAAGATTTTACTCTAGAGTTATTCCCAAGAGGACATGTTTGAAATCACTTTCAAGACGGGACCAAAAAGAGCCAAGTTTCAGTTTCAGTTATGAGTATAAACTTCTGTAACGGTGGAGAATGAGACTCAGTGGAATATCTAAAAATCATTCTTAAAAAATGAAGCATTACTCATCAGTTAATTTTTTAATTGGAACAATCTTTTAGGCCACATTTATTAGTTTTTATTGAGGGCACTTTTTACTTTCGAAAGTATTTTCTTCCCCTTTTGTTTCTTCAGTTCAGTTCAGTTCAGTCGCTCAGTCGTGTCCGACTCTTTGCGACCCCATGAACCGCAGCACGCCAGGCCTCCCTGTCCATCACCAACTCCCGGAGTTCACTCAAACATGTCCATCGAGTCGGTGATGCCATCCAGCCATCTCATCCTCTGTCGTTTCCTTCTCCTCCTGCCCCCAATCCCTCCCAGCATCAGGGTCTTTTCCAATGAGTCAACTCTTCCCATGAGGTGGCCAAAGTATTGGAGTAGCTAGGGCCAAAACCTCAACTTTGAGACCAGGATTCTTCCATCCCAAACTTAAAGCCAATAAAAGCCTCTGTTGCATTCCATTCTGGGACTTCTGCTTACTCCAACTCCCAGAGGACTAAATCTTTGCAGTGAGTCACTGTTCTGGATCCTGATTTTGCTTCACTTCACTAATATCTTGGCAAGTCGTCTACATAATCCTAATCACAGAGTTTTATAGTAAAACAGAAGTGAAAGAGGACAGTCTGTTTTGTATACGTTCACTACATTTTCCTTTTGCCTTTCTTATAATTAAAAACATCTACATATTCTAAAAACAAATCATTTCTATATTCTTGTTGGGCATTTTTGAGACTCATTCTCAAAAATAACCAGAAGTCTCCAGGAATGTACATCAAGGTAACTTTTTTGAACAACAAAAATGTACAACAAGGTAACTTTTTTCAAAATATGAATGTTTTGTCTCCACTCCACACCCAATGAATCACAGAGTCTCTCTGGAAAACTCAAAAGATTAAGATGGCAAGGAAATACTATACATATTAAAAAGAACGAGGCTCATCTGGTGAGGTCTGGGCTTTGATGTTACTCTACTTATAAGCTCGTAAATTGGCCTGGTACTGTTTCACAGATGCTAGCAGAAGACATCCTAAGTCAGAACAACTATGGTTCATAGTACAGCAAGCAGTGTGAGCCTCAGGTCTGCGATGGCTCCCTTGCCCACAAGGGGTCATGCGGACGGGCCTATATAGATTTCTAGACACAAAGTGAGCTAGCTGTGTTACGGGAGAGGAACACTGTGCTCGGGAATTCTGCTGTGTTTTATTGAGAATAGTGAGCAAACCTGTCCGATGTCCCAGAGAAACATTACTTCAACCCTCAGGTTACCTGCTGCAAACTCAACTCCCGAGAAATGGCCTGGGCAAAGCACAGGGAGGGCCTCGCATTCTTGGCAAGACCAGCAGGACGTGCTGGAGTTTGAGAGAATATGGAAGAGTGTTTCTCAACATACTCTATATGAACTCACATGGGAAAGTGATTAGAGTGAAATTTGAAAATGTTAAAAAAAAAAAAAAGAGCAAGGTGTAGGAATAGATTGTAGACTATATAATCCTATCTGGTCTCACCTCCCCACCCCCAGCCTTTGCAGAGACATACATAGTCTTATAAATATATGATTTTTAGAAGGGTACACAAAAACTTTCCTTGGAAATGGGAAAGGGGAACTTGAATATAAAAGAAACTTTTATTCTACTTTGTATCATCCCTTTTGCTTTGTTATTATGAACATGTCTTTTTTTAAAATCATAAAAATGCACCTGTTTTTTGTCAGCAGATACTCTGGCCATCTCTTCATTGTCTCCTAAGGGTCCATGCTTTCCTTCCTCCTTTTCCTAATTAAAAGCAGATTAAAGGGGGAAAAAAGGATTAGTACATAAAATGTGATTAATTCAATATTTCCTGTGTAAAGAACAGGAAGTGGAGGAAGTAATGATGGCAATGAAATGACGGGGGTGTGGATGGTGGCAGTGGCAGGGCTGACTATATGTGTGATGATGATAATAATGCCTAACAGTCACCGTGGATCTGGTCCTAAATCACCTCCTTCAGTTACCCCAGCTTTACAAAGTAGCTATGATCATTCTCAGTTTCCAGATGAAGAAACTGTATCTCAACCATGGTCACAGAGCTAGTAAATGGGTAAGCAGGGATCTGAGCCCCTAATCCATTGTCTTCACCATTATGCTATATTACTTCTGTCCTGGAAAAGTATGTGTGGTCTTTCAGCATAAAGATAAGGTCCCAGAGGACACCATGGGAAGAGCTGGGAGAGAAAGACAATACATGATGTATAGAGAAATACGAGGGAACGACGCAGTCATTGTAAAGTCTTACTGAAGTAATATTCGGGAAATTTTAGAAAAGTCTTACTCAACTGAAATTTAAAACTATGAACCAGTAGGAGAGATAACTATTTTTAAATGACAGCCAAGTTCAATAGTATTCAATTTCTATTCCAAAATATTTTTTTCAAATTTATTTAATTGGAGGCTAATTACTTTACAATATTGTATTGGTTTTGCCATACATTGACATGAATCAGCCATGGGTGTACATGTGTTCCCCATCCTGAGCCCCCCTCCCACCTCCTTTCGCCATCCCATCCCTCAGGGTCATCCCAGTGCACCAGCCCCAAGCACCCTGTATCATGCATCGAACCTGGACTGGCGATCTATTTCACATATGATAATATACATGTTTCAATGCTGTTCTCCCAAATCATCCCACCTTCGCCCTCTCCCACAGAGTCCAAAAGTCTTTACATCTGTGTCTCTTTTGCTGTCTCGCACACAGGGTTATTGTTACCATCTTTCTAAATTCCATATATATGCGTTAGTATACTGTATTGGTGTTTTTCTTTCTGGCTTATTTCACTCTGTATAATAGGCTCCAGCTTCATCCACCTCATTAGAACTGATTCAAATGTATTCTTTTTAATGGCTGAGTAATATTCCACTGTGTATTATTTCAAAATTTTTAAATACTTATGGTGTTTTTTTTCCCTCAGAAGTCCCACTCATTTATCTAGTTTTAGACTGGATAATTAAAAATTCTTACTCTTTATACTATGTATACTTTGCTGGACAATCCTCAAGACACATTCATACAGTGTAAATATTTGACAACACAGAAAACTCAGTTCAGTTCAGTTCATTTCAGTCACTCAGTCGTGTCCGACTCTTTGCAACCCCATGAATCGCAGTATTCCAGGCCTCCCTGTCCATCATATATTCAGAAATGGTTGTAGTTAATAATTCCCTAAGGTTGGCAAAAATTATAATTTAAATGTTCAATAATAAGAAAATAAACATGTTACATTGATAGAATGGATTGTTATGCAATCATTAAGATGACAATAAAATGATACAAACCTAGAAGAAAACAGGTGGTAAGCTTCTTGACATAGGTTTTGGCAATGTTTTGAATCTGACACCAAAAGCAAAAGAGCAAAAGCAAAAATAAACAACTGGAAATACAACAAACTAAAAAGCTTGTTGAGTTGGAGAAAATATTTGCAAATCACATATCTGACAAAGCGCTAATATTCAAAATATATAAAGAACTCACACAACAGCAAAAAAAAATCAACAAATCCAATTAAAAAATGGGCAGAAGATCTGAATAGACAATTTTTCAAAGATACACAGATGGTCAACAGGTAAACAAAAAGATACTCTACATCATTAATTATCAGGGAAGTGCAAATCAAAACCACAATGAGATATCATTTCACACCTGTTAGAATGGCTATCCTCAAAAAAGCTAGAATTGACAAGTGTTAGGGAGGGTGTGGGAAAAGGGAACCCTCATGCACTGTTGCTGAGAGTATAAATTGGTTCAGGCACTATGGAAAACAGTATGGCAGTTCTTCTAAAAATTAAAAATAGAACTATAACATGAACCAGCAATTTCACTTCTGGGTATTTATCGAAAGAAGATGAAAACACTAACTTGAAGAGATATATCCACTCCCAAAGTTCACTGTTTTGGCCACCTCATGTGACGAGTTGACTCACTGGAAAAGAGTCTGATGCTGGGAGGGATTGGGGGTGGGAGGAGACGGGGACGACAGAGAATGAGATGGCTGGATGGCATCACCGACTCGATGGACATGAGTTTGAGTGAGCTCCGGGAGCTGGTGATGGACAGGGACGTCTGGCGTGCTGTGGTCGCAAAGAGTCGGACACGACTAAGCGACTGAATTGAACTGAATGTTCACTGAAGCATTATTTACTTACAATAGCCCAAATATGAAGACAACCTCAGCGTCCATCAACAGATGAATGCAGAAGACACATTGTGTGAGTATTCAATACACACAATGGAATATTATTTAGCCATAGAACAGAATGAAATCTTGCCATCTACAACAACATAAAGGGATCTCAAGGGCATTATGCTAACTGAAGTAAGTCAGACAGAGAAAGACAAAGACCATATGATCTCTCTTATACGGGATCTCAAAAGAAACAAACAGAAGTCCCCAAGTTCGTAGACACAGAGAACAGAATGATGGTTGACAAAGACAGGGGTGAGGGTGGGAGAAACTGCTGAACCACTGGCTACTCTGGAAGTATTAGACTAAGTTGCCACTCCAGTGTTTATAACAGTATTACAACATGAGCATTTCCAATGTTGCTAAGTCAAAAGGGCAGGATCCAGAATTAAATGATATCCAATGAATAAAGGAAATAGAGCAAAAAGATTGGGAAACAGCACAAAAATGTTAGTAGTCTCCAAGTGGTGCAACTATGAGGGAATTTTTTCTTCTATTTTGTAAATAATAAACATGTATTATTTTCATTATTTTATTTTTAAAAAGACAAAGATTTTTAGAGTGTCAAAAGCAGTGTTTCCAATACAAGTACATATGAAATTGCATCTCAGAGTTTCTGTGGCTTACTTTCTATAGCAAAAGCAGGATAAAGAATTCAAGTGAAAGGAATTTATTACTTTAGCTTAGAGAACATTTTTCTTAACAGGAAAAAGATCTTATCAACTTTGTGAACATCATGTACAATTAATAGTGGAATTATTTGTATAAATTAATGTGCCTGTCTGATGAAAAAGAACAAGATCTATTTTGGTATGTATGTGTGTGTGTGTGTGTGTGTATGTGGTGTGCATGAATGAATTAAAATGATACCAAATCTTCATATTAAAAAAGGTTCTTAAAAATTATTACTCAATTTGTAAAAAGCCCCGCTTTTAATTAATGTTTAATTGAAATATATTTGACATATAACATTGTAAAAAATGAAGGTGTACATTAATTTGATACATTTGTATATTATAATATGATTGCCATTATAGCAATAATTAGCACCTCAATCATGTTACACAACTATTCACTTCTTTCTAGTAGTTGGAATAATTGAGTCCTAGTCTCTTAGCATGTTTGATGATTATAAAACAGTATTGTTTTCTGCATTCCCTGCGACTGTGCACCAGATCTCCAGGGCTTATTTCCTACTCATGAGTCTGCACCCTTAAACACCATCTATCTCAGCCCCGTAACCACCATTTCACTCTCCTCTGAGTTCGGCCACACAGTACTGTCTTTCTCTGACTTACTCATTTTGCATAATGTGCTCAAGGTCCATTTATTGCACTGCAAATAGGAGGATGTCCTTCCTTCTCACAGCTGAATATCACTGCAATGTAAAGTCCAACTTTTAAATGCACTTTAAAAGGCTTAAATCTTAAACATTTCCTTCTGTCTTTTTAAGACAAATTCCATCAGCAAAAAAAAATCCCAAAACCAGAAAAACCAACAGCTTGGCAATCTTCTATTTTCATAAAATAATACTAAGCTATTAACAACTAGGGAGAAAAAAGGACTTCAAAATCCATGAAGAAAATGAAGAACCTTCTCAAAGCCAATAATAGTAAGTGGTTGAAAAATAGGAAATAAATATGCACATCTTAAATAATGTTTTATTTATAAAACATTTCACATAGGTATTGGGAGAAAACCACTCCAAGAACTATCATTTTATCATGAAGTAAATTCCCTGTCTACACATAGACCTTACATGCTTCACAAAAATTAACTCAAAATGAGTCACAGACCAAAACTATAACAATCCTAGAAAATAACCATAGGAGAAAACCTAGATGATTTTGAGTATGGCAATGACTTTTAAAATACAAAAAAGTTGGAATTCATTAAAATTAAAAACCACTCTGCAAAAGACAATGTCTCAAGAGAATGAGAAGACAAGTCACAGACTAGGAGAAAATATTTATAATAGACACATCTAATAAAAGACTACTCTCCAAAATATACAAAGAACTCTTAAAACTCAACAATAAGAAAACAGATAACCTGATGAAAATGTGGACCTTAACAGCCAGCTGACCAAAGAAAATACAGATGGCAGTGTGAGAGGGTAACTGTCAATATTCTATTTTTAGTTTGGAAAGCGAAACCATCACAGCTATGAACTACAGGCATCACAGAAAACCAGAAGAGTGTTTTGCAAATTTGAAGGCTTGTTGAGTGTGTTTTTAAGTGTGACCAAAACTAAAGCAATAAAATCAGATTTTAGACCGCCGCTTGTCTAAAGGTTGAAAAACTATCTATGAAACAAATTATACCTGAGATTTCTGTCTTTGGGTTTTCACTGCTGGGAAGAGTTCCATCCAGAGACTGAGCAGAGTGAAAAGGTTGACTTTAGAAAGCCTTGGTATTTCACCTACAAAAAGAGAGGGCAAACACTTAAAACTTTTACTGATGATGAAAATAAGAACTAAGCTCACTGCTACTTGGGTGCTGCAGCCTTGGCTCCGCTGTTTTAGCAAGAGGCAGAGAAACTGGATTCGTGTGCAAAAGAATCAAAGCACTTTCTTATCAGAAAGTTTCAGTCTCCTTAAGGGCAACCTCTTCCAGCACCTTCGAAGTTGGGCCCTCTTTCACCCAGCAGGGGAAAAAAAAAAAGTACAAGTGATGCACGGAGCTATGGGAATTCCAAAAAAAAAAAAAGTTATGAAAAGTCCTTGCATCGGAGATCACGGTGGAGCAAGCTTTACTCTGAACTGTGATGAGGCGCTGCAACAAGGGCGGGGATTAGAACACAGAACTAAAAATACGGTGACCTTAAAAGGTAAAGGAGCTGAAATACAAGAAAGCGCCGCGTGCGGTTAATTTTGGAATTAAATTTAAAAAACAAAACACGGTTTAGGGAGTTCTCAGGCTCGCCGATCCCCAGAAACCCCAGCTCCAGGTCCTGGGAGGAAAAAGTAAAGGGGAGTGAGGAGTGAGCGCAACTTCAGAAGCCAGTGCAGCCGGGCCAGGAGATCCCGGTGACGGAGGCGGGGACGCGCCCGGGGCAGGGATGGGACACCCAGGAGCGGAAACGCGGGCGAAGAAGAGCAAGCAGGAAACCGGGAGTGAAACGGCGGGAGACGCGCAGAGCAGAGCGGGAGGCTGACGGCCGGAGCGGGGTTCGGGGCACTCACCGGTCATGCTGCCCGTCTGGGTGCTGACTGACCGTCCGGCCCCCGCGCTCTCCAGATTTTGCATCTGCCCCGCTTCTCTCATCCCCAGCCTAGCGGCCTCTGCTGCCCAGCAAACCTCTCGCTGTCCTGCATGATCTTTGCCCCAGCAACCCCACCTCTCGCCTCCTCCCAGTAACAGACAGGACGGCGACGGCCGACTCGGCGCGGTCAGATGACGCGCGGGCTCGGCGGCCATTTCCGGGCGCCCTGTGTGACGTCACGGCGAGGCGCGGCCGCGGTGGCGTCGGGGCCGCTCCTCCTGCGGCGACCCGGCGAGTAGCAGGGGACACGGGGCCGTGAGTCATTTGACGCTCGTGTTTGGCTGCGTTCTTAGGGTTTGCTGAATGAAGTCTGGTCGCTTGAGGATGTCTTGGCTCGAAGTCCCAGGTTGCGCACACTCGGCGAGGGCGATGAGGGCTTCGCATACGTGAGAGTTGGCCCGAGCGTGAAGGAGAATTGAAATGGAAGTCTGTGTTAATCTTCAGTCGTCTCCCACTCTTTGCGACCCCATGGACGGTAGCCCGCCAGGATGCTCTGTCCGTGGGATTCTCCAGGCAGGAATACTGGAGTGGGTTGCCACTTCCTCCTCCAGGAGGTCTTCCCGACCCCAGAGATCGAACCCAGGTCTCCTGCATTACAGGCAGATTCTTTACACCCAGAGCCATTAAGATGGAAACTAGCCCCCATACAGTTAGCGGTCAGGGTCTCAGAGAGTTTGAGAGGCGAATGAGGTGGGAGCTGGGCGGTCCCATGTGGTTATCCTCTAAGATTGGCCAGTCCTGGGCAACTTAGTGCTGGGGACCGCCACAAGAACATTCTGCTGCTTCTTAAGCACATGAAGACATTGAGGGTAGAACTGTCCTCAGGAAATTGAGGATGCAGGAAGTGGCCCTTGGAAAATCTGAGAGATACCAGACCTTGTGGATTTGTGCTCAGTGCAATTTAGTTTTATGATTTGATGTGTCCTAGGCATGACTCAGAATGAAGCTCCTCCCTTCCCCCACTGACTCAGGCCATTTTCCGTTCAAACCTAAGCTGTTATCATATTTGATTTAAAAAATAGGCACAAAAACCGCTCCACGACTGTGAAAGCGAAAGTCAACGTTATGAAAGTACATTTTTTTGTAAAAGACTGAAGAGAATTTTCAGTGTTGATTGCTATGATTGTGGTTCATTAATTGTCACTGTTGTATTTCATTGTAGCTGCTGCTGCTGCTAAGTCGCTTCAGTCGTGTCGGACTCTGTGCGACCCTATAGACGGCAGCCCACCAGGCTCCCCCGTCCCTGAGATTCTCCAGGCAATAACACTGGAGTGGGTTGCCATTTCCTTCTCCAATGCATGAAAGTGAAAAGTGAAAGTGAAGTCGCTCAGTCTTATCCGACCCTCAGGGACCCTATGGCAGCCCACCAGGCTCCTCCATCCATGGGATTTTCCAGGCAAGAGTACTGGAGTGGGGTGCCATTGCCTTCTCCACATTGTAGCTATATACCACAATTTATTTACCCATATTTGAGTCAAGAGACATTTGCTCTATCTCCAGCTTTTTGCTATTGCAAGCAATGCTGCTTTAAACTTTTTTGTATATATTTTCTTATGTTCATATGGATGAGCTTCTTTAGGGACTACACTTAGGAGTAGAATTCTTGAGTTGTCAAGTTTTCCAAATACTGCTGAAAAGTTTTCCGGAGAGATTGGACCAATTTACATAGCTCTGTATCCCCACTAATTCTTGGGTATTGTCAAACTTTTAATTTTTACCAATCTGGTTGGCATAAAATGATATCTTGTGATTATGATTTTCCCTGATTTCTGCCTAGGTGCATTGGCCATACATGTGTCCTCTCTATGAAATACCTGTTAACCATTTTTCTATTTGGTAGTTATTTTTTATTCATTTGTAAGCATTTTTTATACATCCTTGATACTCATTCTTGGGCGGGAATGTGTATGGTAAAAATCTTCTCCCCATTTGTCACTTGCTTTTTCACTTAATTATTTTTTTCAGTGCATAGTTCTTTATTTTTTAATGTGCCAAACATACAAATAATTTTCTTATGTGGGTTTTGTATCTTTTCAAAAAGCATTTTTTATCCAGGTTTATAAAGATACCTTTTGTCTGTCTGTGTCAATTAATCTCACCTTTTTAACAGTAACTTTTATATTTTATCTAAAGGCCATAGGTTTTTCTTTTCATATTTATATCATCATTCATCTAGAATTTAGTTTTGTGCATTACTTTGCCAACCAAGGTCCGTCTAGTCAAGGCTATGGTTTTTCCCGTGGTCATGTATGGATGTGAGAATTGGACTGTGAAGAAAGCTGATTGCCGAAGAATTGATGCTTTTGAACTGTAGTGCTAGAGAAGACTCTTGAGAGTCTCTTGGAGTGCAAGGAGATCCAACCAGTCCATTCTAAAGGAGATCAATCCTGGGTGTTCATTGGAAGGACTGATGCTAAAACTGAAACTGCAATACTTTGGCCACCTCATGTGATGAGTTGACTCACTGGAAAAGACTCTGATGCTGGGACAGGTTGGGGGCGGGAGGAGAAGGGGACAACAGAGAATGAGATGGCTGGATGGCATCACCGACTCGATGGACATGAGTTTGAGTGAACTCCGGGAGTTGGTGATGGACAGGGAAGCTTGGCGTGTTGTGATTCATGCGGTCGCAGAGTCGGACATGACTGAGCGACTGAACTGAACTGAACTGTTGATGTTAAGTCAGAATCCACTTTCTTTTCCACTTGGAAAATCAGTTAGCCCAGCATTATCTCATTGATCTGCAGTGTCACTTCTGTCATGTATCCAGTTTCCATATATACGTAAATCTATTTCTGGGTTCTATATTGTACATTATTGGTTTATTATACCTCTGCCCCCTTAACTCCCCCCACTACCCCCCAATAAAACCACCTGATTTTCTTCAGGAGTATCTTGGTTATTCTTGACCCTTTAATCATCCATGTAAGTTTTATTTTATTAATTTTTAAAATATTTATATATTTACTTGGCTGTGCCGGGTCTTAGCTGTGGCATGTGGGATCTTTAGCTGCACATGTGAAATATTAGTTGTGGCAAGTGGGATCTTAGCTTCCCGACCAGGGATCAAACTGCACCCCCTGCACTGGAAGGGCGGAGCCTTAGCCACTGGACCGCCAGGGAAGTCCTGTCAAATGACTTTTTGGCCAGCTTATTCAGAGAATGGGGAAAGAAGGAGGGAGAGACAGATGGAGGGGATGGAGGGGGGTAGGGAGGGTTATTATGTTTATCCCAAATTTTCTTAAAAACTCAATGATCCTAGGTAGCTCAGTGCTGGTAAAGAATAGGTGCTCAACATCACTAATTAGTATCCTTCCCCGCTTTGTGTTTCATTTACTTATTCTTTGTAGATAACCTGGATCTCTTTCTTTCATTCTAGGTCCTGTTGATTGGGAACATTGGTCCTAGCAGTGTGTGTATCTGGATAGAGTCCTCTTACAATAAAACAAGCTGAGGTGTCTGTGCTGGGTTTGTTGGTAATGGTGAAGTTTGGCAGAGGCTGAATACCTGGCCTATAGAAGAAAACCTGCCTCACCCTCGGTCCTGCTCTGGTTGGTGGCAGGCACACCACGACCAAGGACCGTGCCGCCTGCGCGCCTGGAGATAAGGGGCCCCTGGTGGCCAGTGCACCCTTGTGCAAAGGATCGGCCCTCACGTGGTTGTTTTAGGCAAGGATGTAACCATAAGCACCATCCTGAATCCAGAAATTGAGGCTTCCTAAAGAATTCTTGGAAGGCAGTTCCTGGCAGTACTTCAACCTCAAAGAAGCAAAGAGAAGCCAAAACAAAATCCAGACGCCCTTCATGGCACATTTGCTTTGTTATGGAGGGCAGTGCTGCCAGAGAGAAATCACTTCTCAAGTTTTCCATATATTGTCCCTACTGGTGTCCTAAGAAAAGTAAACTCGGTGCCACAGAGATCAATGTGCTATCCGGGGACCCTGAGGGCGTCTGTGCCCCACGAGGTAGGAAGGACGGGCAGGCCCGCCTCCTGTGATGTCCTGGGGTTCTCTGCCATCGGCGGCCTGGGAGCAGGCAGGCAGTGGGCCTGGTACCACGATCCATGGCCATGCTTCGTGAGGGTCCCCATGTGTGCAGCACCGTCTGGACTGGGTTTGGGCGTTTCTGAATCAGCAGCCTGAAGAGGTTCCCTCATGATTCATGTTAGAAGTCCAGGGACTAGAGGGAGGGGTAGGAATGAGAGGACAGGTAAGACAGGGAATAGGGAACTAATGCTGGTGGAATAGCTTCTTGAATCAACTTTATAACAATGATAATGGTAATAGTAATAATGGTATCTTACAGTACAGAGCGTTTGCTATGTTCCAGGCTCTGTTCTAGCCATTTTGCGTGTGTTCCGTGCTCAGTCGCTCAGTCATGTCCAACTCTTCTGTGAGCCCATGGACTGTAGCCCGCCAGGCTCCTCTGTCCATGGGATTTCCCAGGCAAGAATACTGGAGTGGGTTGCCATTTCCTTCTCCAGGGGATCTTCCTGACCCAGGGATTGAACCCACGTCTACTGCATTGGCAGGCAGGTTCTTTACCACTGAGCCAATTGGGAATGCCATATTCATTTACTCCTTCCAACAACCGCATGAAGTATGTATTTTTATTTTTATCCCTACTGATAGGAACTGAGACATTGAGTACCTTGATCAAGCAGACACAGCTTGAGGGGGTGGGAGAAAGATATAAATGCTCATCACTTCATTTACTATAACATCTATGATGCAGATTTTCATCTCCATTTTACAGGCAAGGAAGCTAAGGACCAGCAACATCAGCATCATTTAGGAGCTTATTAGGAATGCAGAACCTTGGGTCCTACTTCAGACCTACGAAAGCAGAATCTTTCAGAATCTTACAGAACCACCTTTTTTTTTTTTAATCACTTGAAATTCTGCAGGCCCTTCTGATGTCAGTGCTTTTATTGGCCTGTGAGCTGAATCTGTGGTTAGTCTACATGATACAGTCATACATTTCAAGGCCAAAAAGGCCATTCAAAAGTCGAGATGATTTCAACCCCATAACATGAACTAATGTTTCTAGGGTATTTTGTCATACACTTTGCTCGGTGAGTATTTGTGGAGTCAATTAATGAAACACAAACCCTTCCCCAAGGTTGGTGCCTCACTTGGAAAAAGCTGGGGGGCTCAAAGAGAGCTCTTTCTGGGGGCAGCGAGAGTTCCCAGTCAGGGCATCCAGGACACCATCCTCAGGGCAGAGGGAGGCCCAGGACTGAAATTGCAGCCACCCATCCCTCTCCAGTGACCCTTGACTTGAGACCCGTGGGGCCACTCCTCACGTCTTCCCATGATGCCTCTCCCCTTTACAGCTAGTGGTCAACGCAAGAAGACACTTTCTGCTGTGCTAGAGAACACTTTGGGGATTCCCAGGTGGTGCTAGTAGTAAAAAATCCACCTGCCAATACAGGGGACATGGGTTTGATCCCTGGGTCAGGAAGATCCCCCTGAAGAAGGAAATAGCAACCCACTCCAGTATTCTTGCCTGGAAAATCCCATGGACAGAGCAGCTTGATGGGCTACAATCCATGGGGTTGCAAAAGGTTAGACGTGACTGCTGCTGCTAAGTCGCTTTAGTCATGTCCGACTCTGCGCGACCCCATAGACGGCAGCCCACCAGGCTCCCCCGTCCCTGGGATTCTCCAGGCAAGAACACGAGTGGGTTGCCATTTCCTTCTCCAATGCATGAAAGTGAAAGTGAGGTCGCTCAGTCGTGTCCAACCCTCAGCGACCCCATGGACTGCAGCGCACCAGGCTCCTCCGTCCATGGGGTTTTCCAGGCAAGAGTACTGGAGTGGGTTGCCATTGCCTTCTCTGTAGACATGACTAAACACAGAACAATTTTAGACCTTAGAACAACTTTTCAAATATATTTGACTATGACCCACAATGAGAATACATTTTATGAACCATGAAAGATACCAACCGATATATAATTGCAACAAAAGTTTCACAACATAACAGTTGGCTTTACTACACATGATACACTGATTATTCTACTCACATTCCAATAAACATGTGACAGACTGCAGTCATCTCACACTCTGCCAATGGATGAGGTGGACATTTTGAAAGCAGGTGCCCAGCCATCCACAGGAGCAATGGAATTCAGAGCCTCCATGTCAGGGACTCAGTGGTAAGGAAGGCTGATGCTCCTTGTGACACCTGGAAACACACCTCTGTCACAGGAAAGTGTGATGCAGATCCCTTTTTTCTAGAATCTGAACAAGAAAGTTCAAAGGAGAGCTCTTTGCTTCTAAACTTTATACCATAAATAAAATGTTATAAAAACATAAAAGCATTATAATATAAAGAATGTATCAATAAAATTCTTGGCCATGATTTTCCGCAGGGAAGAAGCCACTTCTGACTGCCCCAGAGAGGAACTCCCATGAGAAGAAAGACTGTGTGGCTGCAGCTCCAGCACGTGCCCCTTAGTGCCACCAAGCAAACGAGTGGCGGAGGCACAAGGCTGCACTGAGAGCCCAGTGTGCGCCACCCCCCGCCATCAGTGTCCCCAGCAACAACTTCTCAGAGCCTCTGACATCTACTTTTGTGTTGTGTGACTCTTGGGAAGGTGGGTACAGCATGCAGTGTTTTTCTATCATAGCTGACCACAGAATCCTTTTTTCAAATGCTCTCTTAAAACCTGCAGAACACAGTTTAGGGACTGCTGCCCCAAGTGACCAGTATGCCTCTTTCACTAGTTGGAAGAAACAGTGTAGACGGGAGGCTTCCTCACTGCTGCACGAGGGCAGGGCCAGGGTGTCAGGACGCTTCAAGGGGACTTGAAGGCGTCACGTACATAGCTAATCACATGAAAAAGCATAAAAAAGGACCTGGTCAGCATGTGGAGCAGTCCCTTGTTTATGGAGTCACCATTTTAGCTCACAGCTGAGCCAGTTGTATCCTGCCTACCTCCAGGGGCCACCATTCATAAGACCCTGGCAGTGGCTGAGGCCCTTTGGAGTTCCCAGAGGCAGCAGCAGCCCTCTGAAAACAGGTTTATGTTTCAAACTAAAACAACGTTACACAGTTGTTGGCCAGAACATCCATACAGTCTCTCTCACCAAGACTGCATCCATTGTTGTTCAGTCACCCAGTCGAGGCCGACTCTTTGCGACCCCATGGGCTGCAGCACACCAGGCTCCCCTGTCCTTCACTATCTCCCGGAGCTTGCTCAAACTCCTGCCCATTGAGTCTGTGATGCCATCCAACCATCTGGTCCTGTCGCCCCCTTCTCCTCACGCCCCCAATCTTTCCCTTGACTCATGTTTTTCTGTAAGTATAGCTTCTCAGGGTGGGAGTGGGTAAGGCTCTTAAGAAATCAGACTCAGTCCTGAGACTTAAATCCATTCAAGTCTTGAATTCGCCAAGGCGAATAAGGCATATTAAAGCTCTTATCGGGCTTCCCTGGTGGCTCAGAGGTTAAAGCATCTGCCTCCAATGCGGGAGACCCGGGTTCGATCCCTGGGTCGGGAAGACCCCCTGGAGAAGGAAATGGTAACCCACTCCAGTATTCTTGCCTGGAGAATCCCATGGACGGAGAATCCCATGGACGGAGAAGCCTGGTAGGCTACAGTCCTCGGGGTCGCAAAGAGTCGGACACGACTGAGCGACTGAACTGGAACCGGAAAGCTCTTATCAATGTGATCAGCAGTCTCTTTGTGGAAGCCAAGTCCTGCTGCAGCTCCCTGCCCTCAGGCTTCAGTGACTATGTTCTGAACAGAGGGTACTGTGCCTAAAGTAAATGATTTTCTACCAGCCTGAGAGAGGTGAGACCCCTGATCACTCAACTCTACCCAGAATTCCTTTCACTTGTTTCTAAACATTTTTGCTGCCATAAGTAAACATTAAGTAATTTCTTGAATCAAAATCTCATTATCCTGGATTCCTGGTAGATGCATCATCACATTTATCTAAAACATAAACAACACATAACACATATATCTAAAACGAAACACACCTCTGGCCTCACAGGTGACAGTTTTCACGGCAGCATCTGTCTGGATTACTTGTTAACTGGAAAATGAGTGTCATATCCTGAGAGTAGGAGAGTGAGGACTTACAAAACCTCCCCAGAGCACATTTTATGATGTGGGATTTCAGGAGGATGAAATGAACTTCCCCAAGGAGGTACAGGAAAGGAAAGCCAGAGAATTGGTACAGATACATCTCATACCTTTGTTTACAAAAAAAAAAAAAAAATTCACGCTAAGCTGCTGACAAACTTGCAAAACGTCAACCACTCTTTCTTGTTGTTTAGTCGCTAAGTTGTGTCCAACTCTGCAACTCCACTCTGCAGCACGCCAGGCTTTCCTGTCCTTCACCATCTCCTGGAGCTTGCTCAAACTCATGTCCACTGAGTTTGTGATGCCATCCAACCATCTCATCCTCTGTGGCCCCCATCTCCTCCTTTCCTCAATCTTTCCCAACATCAGGGTCTTTAACAGTGAGTCGGCTGTTCCCGTCAGGTGGCCAAAGTATTGGAGCGTCAGCTTCAACATCAGTCCTTCCAATGAGTATTTAGGGTTGATTTCCTTATACTGCAAAATGTCAACTACTCTTTTCAATTCTCCTTAACAGCATCTGTTACCCCCTCCTGATTCTTTCCTCCCTACAGACCTGTTTTCCCTTAAGTCCCAGAGTCATAGGACAGGGCACCAGGTTTGGCAGTGCTGGTTGCTGACGCCTGCATGTTGGTGCTGTTCTTCGTGCAGCCAGCCCTGTCTCCGGCGAGGTTCCCTTTGGCCTCCCTGCTTCTGCAGAAACCTCTCTGTCTGGACCATCTGGCCAGCAGCAGTTTCCAGGCCGCTGCTCTATACTTCTTCGAAATGAGGTTGTAGAGGATGGGGTTGATGGAGGCGCTCAGATAGAAAAGTTGCAGAGCAACGATGTTAAAGTACTGAGAGAAGTACATCATCTGGGAATCTTTGGTATTTATGTAAATGATTCTGCCAACATGGAAAGGCAACCAGCAAACTATAAACGCCAGAACCACCACCACTGCAAAACAAAACAAAGACACCAGAATTAGCCAAAGCATCCGAAAACAAGAGTTCCCACTGAAGCAATAATTAACAGCAAAATCAATAAAACTCTGGCCTAGCCAGATCCCCACCCCAGAAAAACTACCAGGTTACAGACAGCATCAATGTTTGCTTTGAAATTGAATATTCGAGAACAACAACAGCTGAATATTCGGCTCATACATGCACTAGCAAGGCCGGGCATAAACCAGAGAGACTGATTTCTACTAACAAGTAGAAATCGTTTCTTTCCACAAACCTATTTCAGAAACATGTTCTCTATTTTCCGTTGAAAAGAATTATGCAACGTCTGCACGATCTTTATTTTTTTTTGACACGGGCACGATTCACTTTAGTCTTCAAGATAACATTAAGTGAAGAAACTTTATCTTAACGTGAGGTATCCCGTCTTCTCCAGGGTTCTGTGAATAATTCCGCTTCTGCGGCATCTAAAGGACACAGGCAGTGGGCTTAAGAGCCTGCAATCTATTCATCTTGGATCAGTCTAGCTCTCTGCTCACAGAGGCTAAATAAATAATAGTTATTTACCAGACCCGAATATCCCACCGTTATGGGGGCTCCCTGACGGTGACACAGAGCTCCTAGAAGACGAGATGGTTTTCTACGGAGACTGGAGGGACAAGCAGGTGGAGGCTGGGGTCGACTACAAAAGGAAGCGTGGCCAGAAGGGGTGCCGAAGGCTGGGAGATCCGGCGAAGGGGCACCGCGCGGTTGGGGTGTTTGGAACAGAGGCGGCGTCACTTACGCAGGACGCGGACCGTCTGCCGGTGTCCCTTCTCCCGGCCGGAGGTGGCCGGGCCTCGCAGCTTCCCGCGGCTCCTCCACAGCTCGCGCCCGATGAGCCCGTAGAGGACGCTGAGGCATAGGAAGGGCAGGAAGAAGTAGGCGGTGGTGACCCACAGCATGACGCGCAGCGCGCCCCGCTGCGCCGGGCTCGGCCGGCACTCCCGGCTGAACAGCGCGGCGGCGGCTGCTTCGGGCCCCGACGGCGGGGACGGCGGGGAAGCCAGAGAGGACCCCAGGAAGGGCAGCGGCGGCACGGGGGAGGGCCGCGCGGTACCGTTAAGGTCTTGGAGCGCATCGTGGCCGGGGTCCTGCTCAACGCCCACCAAAAAGAAGAAGGGCCCGGCGGAGAGCAGCGCCACGGCCCAGAGCGCAGCGATGAGCGCGCGGACACGGCGCCGGGTGACCAGGACGCGCGCCCGGAGCGGGCGGCAGACGGCCAGGTAGCGCTCCACGGCGAGCGCCGTCATGTGCAGCAGCGTGGCGTAGGTGCAGCCCTCGCCCACGTAGAGTGAGAGGCGGCAGAGGAGCTGCCCGAACACCCAGGGCCGCGAGCGCCACAGGCGGTACAGGTCGAAGGGGAGCCCGAGCAGGATGAGCAGGTCGGACACGGCCATGCTGCCCAGGTATAAGTTGGTGGTGGTCCGCATGTCCCGGTAGCGCCCGATCAGCAGCACCGTCACCACGTTGCCGCTCACCCCGACGGCGAACAGCCCCAGGCACACGGCGGTCACCGGCACCAGCGCCCCCAGGGGGAAGGGCGAGCAGCGGCGCTCGTCGCACAGCAGCAGCGCGGCCCACGGCGGCTCCCCGGCGCCCCGCGAAGCGTGGCTGCGGTTCCCGGGGCTGCCCATGGGCGCGGCGCGCGGGGTCCCCGGGGCAGGGCCGGGTGCCCAGCGCCTGGCCCCGCTGCGAAAGCGCTTCCTTCGGCGGCCGGCGCGCGGAGTGCGCGCGGAGCTCCCGCCGCCCGCACGGCTCGAGCGCCGCTGCACCGCGCGCCGGAACGCGACTCCGCGGGGTCCGCTGAGGGCTGCTGAGCGGGTGGCGCGCAGTCCCCGCCCCCGGCCGCCGCCCGGCCCGCCCCGGCCCCGCGGGCGCGCCCGCTCCCCGGCCCGTCGCTTTGCAGGCGCTTCCCTCCCCAGCTGAACGCGGGAGGCGGCCGCCCAGGACGACGCCTGCCCCGACGCGGGAAAGCGATTTCTGAGCCCCCAGCCACATAGGTTACTGCGCCCAGCGGAGTGCGGGCGCTTTTTTACGGTTGGGTTCTGAGAGGGACCTTCTGAGGGACCTCGGCTGGTGGCTGCGTCTTGACGGCTCGGGACGGAGCCGCAGGACTAATAGCGGGAGCGGAGCTTAGACCAGATCTAGAGCCCCTCCTGGGCTCTGGTGGTGGCTCGACAGCCGAGTCATCTCAGGTCAGCCCCAGCCTGAGGGGGCAACAGCCAGTTCTCCTCTTCTGTAAATTTTCAAATGATGATGGAGTTGACCAAGTAATTTGAACGATCTCTTATGACTCTGAAATCTATGGACATGACCATGTCTACTCGTTTTAAGGGGCTTCCCCCGTGGCTCAGACGGTTAAGAATCCGTCTTCAATGCGGGACCCCTGGGTTCGGTCCCTGGGTTCGAAAGATCCCCTGCAGAAGGGAATGACAATTCCTTGCCAGGGGAATTCCATGGACAGAGGAGCCTGGCGGGCTGCAGTCCATGGGTCACAAAGAGTTGGACAAGACTGAGTGACTAAGCACAGCACTCATTTTAAAGAACAAGGCTTAAGTATTTATGCTGATATCTGAGTACTTAAACGTGTGCTGTTTTGTTTCTGTGTACGAAGTATGTGATTAACTTAAAGCATAGTGTTGGCCAACACCAAGGACTTCCCTGGTGGCTCAGACAGTAAAGAATCTGCCTGCAATGCAGAAGACCCAACTTTGACCCCTGGGTCGAGAAGATCCCCTGAAGGAGGGCATGGCAACCCACTTCAGTATCCTTGCCTGGAGAATTCCATGAACAGAAGAGCCTGGTGGGCTGCAGTCTATGGGGTTGCAAAGAGTCGTACCCTACTGAGGGACAGTCACAGAGGAAGAACTAAAATCCTGGGGGAAAGACGAAAAACTGAGTCATGAGTCCATGCATTGTGGTCTTGATGACAGCTGAGAGCTCAGGATGTGTCTGGTGCTGTGCTTCCCGTTTAATTTTCAAGTCATTGGAACTGAGTTCTTTGTTTGTGGATGGACACTGTCTAGCGGTTTTTCCATCCGTCCTGCTGTGGTTTAAATCCTCAACTTATTTTTCCGAGTTCCCTTCCTCTTCCTGGAACTGAAAGCAGGCTTTGGTCTAGCCTGGCTCCCCCCTGCTCCGCTCAGCCCTCCGGAAGAGGGGTACCTGTCACTGCCCTCATCATCACTGTCCCGGTTGTCCTAAAACCTATCTTTAAATCTAACCTCCTCACACTGTGCCCTCTCCAGCCCCTCCCCACTCATTCAACGTCATTCTTGAGAATTTTGGCACCTGACCTTCATTTTCTCAGGAGCTCTGATATTAATAAAATTCACGCCCCTACACAATTCCTCTGCCTCTCCTTTCTATCCGTGGCCTTGTCCTCCGCCTGGCCTCAGGCAGTGCCTTTGTGAACACATCCATTATGCCTTATCATTCCATTCCCAGGACCTGGGGGCTCGCCTTCGTCTCAGTTTCAGCCACCCCAGATTCTGACCTCCAGCCCCTGTCTTTCTAGCTCACTTTCTCTGATCCCTCAACTCCTGCAGCTGCTGGAGTTCAGTGGGACCTCCACTCAGTCTCTCCTCCACCCTGTCCCTCACGAGTCTCAGGCCCACACTTCACGACTGTAACGACTTAAACTCCAAGAGCAGGCTTCCAGGAAAACACTCTCAATGCCTCTGCTCTTTTCTTTCTGGTCTCCTTGGCCAGAGTAACCCTGGTGAAGCTGAACCCTCTGCTTACTTCGTGCAAGCTTCCACGTATCTTGAGTAGAGTTGCATCTCTTGAAATTCACAACCTTTATCTGGGGGCTTAGTTTTCTCCCACCATCCTCATCCTTATCCTATTTCGTTTGCTTTTCCCATACTCCAGACCGCTCTGTACATCCTCCTCTCTCCTTGATCCTCAAGACTTCCTTCCCATCCTCACGCTCAGGTGGTGACCTTGTACTTTAATTCCTGGAAAGAATAGAAACAGTTGGACGAGAACTACATGCTCCCATCACCACAGCCACCATCCCCCCAATCCCCAGAGAGATGAATGAGTGGATGTTGTTGTTCAGTCACCCAGTCTGCCTCTTTGAGACCCCATGGACTGCAGCACGCCAGGCCTCCCTGTCCCTCACTATCTCCCAAAGTTTGCCCAAGTTCACTTCCACTGCATCAGTGATGCCATCTGGCCATCTCATCCTCTGACGCCCTCTTCTCCTTCTGCCCTCAATCTTTCCCAATATCTTTTCCAGTGAGTCAGCTGTTCACATCAGGTAACCAAAATACTTGAGCTTCAGCTTCAGCATCAGTCCTTCCAATGAGTATTCAGGATTGATTTCCCTTAAGACTGACTGGTTTGATCTCCTTGCTGTCTAAGGGACTCTCAGGAGTCTTCTCCAACAGTACAGTTTGAAGGCATCAATTCTTTGACACTCTGCCTTCTTTATGGTTCAGCTCTCACAACAGTATGTGACCACTGGGAAGACCATAGCCTTGACTGTACGGACCTTTGTTCGCAGAGTAATGTCTCTGCTTTTCAATACACACACCCCCTTCCACTTCCTGGACAGATGAATGAGTGGATGGTACTTGTACCTGATCAACTCTGCCACTCGGCACTTCATTCACTTCCTCAAAATCCTAGAACTCACTCTGGAAATTCTCTCTCACACGCATCATCAGATTTTCCTCCCTCTTCTGGATCGTTTCCATGTTTTCAGCAAAACTCAAAACAGTTTCTGCATCCACTGTCTCCCCTTTGCCTCCCTCCGTCTCCCTCTCTGCCTAAGCAACAGAAATGTAATTTCTCCATCTCTGGTTGATCTGAACTCTCCCTTACTCCCTGGGGTAGCAAGAAACAATTATCTAGCCGCGTAAAGCATTGTCCAGTTGGGTGAATTAGACAGCTCCTCTCAGCAGTGCTCGGCCCTCTTCTCTCCTATGGCTTCCTCCTTCTGCCCCCTTTCCCTAAGAGGGCCCAGGTGGGCAGGAAGTGAAGGTCAGGTGGCTTAAAGGGACTTAGGAAACAAGCAGGGAGGGGATGCCTAGCTTTGTGTTGGTTCCTGGGGGGCTGGCACTTGCTGGACTCCAGTTCAGGATCCTCGTCCACCTTGGTCACTAGGTGCTCTGCTAACCTGAAGGCAGAGGTCTGTGGCTCATGAACCTGTGGTCTTTTTCTTTGACTCCCGTGATGCTCCCAGGAACACCTGGTAGGTACCAGCTGTCGGCTGTCACAGGCTGCAGCCCCCTCGAGTCTCTGTCCTTGGGTCCTTTCTGCTCCTTGGCCTGGTGGTCTGCCCACGTCTGCTGAAAGGCCCCCTCACCTGTCTCCACCACGTGACCACTCTGAGAAAGGCCCACTGCGGCTCAGCAGGCTCACAAAAGCCGACCCTCCATCTCCTCTGTACTGCGCACCTCCATTCAGACCCTCCCCTGCGCTGCTGCGTTTTCTCTGTGGAGCTTACGACCAACTGACCTGCTATTGAATCTACTTAGCTGTTTGTTATCCAGCCCCCTCCATCTCCTGACATCACATGCTCCAGAAGACAGGATTTCATCTTTCCCTAGTGCCCTGTACCAAGTGAGAATTCAATAAATATTTTTTAATCTCAGAGCATGAATATGCCTCTCCAGAACAGGGCACCACTATTTTCTTTACAATTCCCAGCAGTTGAGAACAGTACTGTGATTACAGGAGCTGTTCAGCAAGCACTCCTTGATGATCTGGTTGGAGATAGAATACTGATAGAGAATTAGATTCATGGCCAGGTTTTCATTATGTTTTGGCTCAAGCATGACTTGGTCCCTGGGGCAGATCTGAACCCTATTATGATGGCTTGGCCTTCCATGTTTTAGGAAGAAATGGGACCAGATACCTGAAGAATGACTCAACCCTCTTTCTGGTTTGTATTTCTAAGCCATCCACCAGCTCATGACGCTGTATTCATTGGAGGAGAGGGAGAATTTTCAGCAGTCGCAGCGTGTGGCTATCCTCCTCCTCTACCGAATGTGAAGCATCCACCTTCACATTTGCTGCTTGTGTGGGGCAAAACCGAGCCTAAAACTGACCCAGCTCTCCCCCTGCTTCCCTGGAAGCAAGGGGCTGATGTCCTTAATAGGTATTTCGTCCCTGGCTGGAAGCCTCATAGGCTGGAATGTACTCCAAAAAGAAAATAAAGCCAACTTTGTGCTGTATGTGAGGCGCATTTTCAACTACCTGCATATGGTAACTCATTGAGTCTTTAACCACAGCCTTTTGAGCAGGTGCTTTCAGTATGTCCATTTTATAGATGAGGAGACCAAGGCACCGAGAAGCTGCCTTAGGTCACGCAGCTGGTGAGTGTCTGCTTCCCAAGGCCGAAGGCACGACCTCTGTGCCAGGGCCTCTCACTTGGTGGGCCATAGCACAACCAGTCTTAGGAATGGTTCGTGTGATCGACTTCTGCTTGGAAAGTATGTTTTAGTTCGTATTCCATAAACCAGATTTTTGTGGACAAATGGAAACAGAAGTGGTTTGTTTTTTTTAAAATTGAAGTATAGTTGATTTGGGGTCTTCCCTGGTGGTTCAACAGTAAAAAATCTGCCTGCAATTCAGGAGACTTGGGTTCAATCTCTGGATGGGGACAATCCCCTGGGTAGAAGGAAATGGCAACCCACTTCAGCATTCTTGCCTGGGGAATCCCATGGCCAGAGGAGCCTGGTGGGCTATAGTCCAGGGGGTCATAAGAGTCGAACATGACTCAGCAACTAAACAACCACCGTGATTTACCGTGCTGTGTTAGTTTCACACTTACAGTGCCGTTTCCCGTGCTCCTGGAGCCCTTGTAGGGTTGAGTCATCCTTGAGCAGGCTCCTGCCACTCATCTTCACCTCACTAGGGAGCTGCCCTTGGGCTGCAGCCTCTCCCATCTGCACAGGAACCTGGAGACTGGGCCACAGTAACCCAGCCTGGTCCTCAGGCAGAGTGAGGGGTTGCCGTGGAGGTTCTCCGCCCAGCTGTAACGGAGTAGAACCTTTGTATTCTATTACAAGTTAATCACTAAAGAGATGATGTCTGTAAACTTACATGGCCCACCTCTAAGGAGCCCTGCCTCCCAGGTAATGAGCATTAAGCTAAAACACCTTTGGCTGGCTGAACCATCCTGACCAGGCCCACCTGTGAATGACTGCAGGGAGGAAGAAATGAACACATCCCCTTTGGAGGCTGACCTGGAGCTGGACGTGTTTGTCTTTACTTCCTATGCTTTGAGCAAAAGAGAAGCCTGAATTCTGACTCGGGCAAGATGGCTCCCCAGCTTCTTGGTCAGCTGGCTCTCTGAATAAAGTTGCTTGATTTTTTTTGGCCTGTCGTGTGGCGAGCAGTACCAGGTTGGACTTGATAACAAATTTTGGTGCAGTCAGCCAGGAGCCTTGCTACTCATGGCTAGCTGGTCCCCTTTGGGGAATTTTCGGGTAAGGCCCTAGCAGCTGCTGGGACCACTTGTCTTGAGAATCTTCTTAAAATGTCCCAGAGTGGCTCTGGCTGCCTCAGCGCTTGGCAGTCGGAGCAAGGAATCAGCATTTGGAGGCTGACAGGCTCCATATGGTAGGGTAAGTTTCTCTGGTGTGTTCAGCCAGAAAATTGATTTCCTTTCCATTCGGGGTCTTTTCTGAGAATAAGCCGATTTGCTTTGCATTTGAGTGGGGAACCCTGTTGGAGAAAGGAAAGAGCTGTTGGGCTTTGACCTGGTTTGTGACCGGTTCACTTGTTTCTTTGGGTGCCGTATGTGTTTGTATATGCAGTTTGTCCTTTGTCTTTTTTGAAAAAATTACTCACCTTTTATTTGAAGGATAATTGCTTTACAGAATGCTTTGTTTGTCTTGAATTTCTGTCTTTAAAAACGGAGAATGTTTCAACGGTCCTCTGAGGTGCATTTTGGATCAGTGATCTGGTTACAGCTGTGAACCCATGAGGGAGAAAAAGATATTTTACTGAAACAACGTGTGGCCACAGTGCCTATTAGGATCTCCAGGAGGGGTTGAGGCAGGGTTATCTGGGGACCCTGGGCACCTTGTACTGCTATCCTTGTTGTGTTAATTAGATCATTTAGGGTCTCCTCCTTCACTGGCATATGTCAAGCCCCCAAGTCCAAAATTGAGGGTTTATTTAGATTTTCTGATTGTCCTTTAGGTTTTTTTTTTCTTTTAAATTTTGCTTGATATTCTTTCTCCATTTATCGCCAGCCCACTTTGGTGATATTTAAAATTTTTTTACTGATGTCAAGTGGAGGTAAGGAACAGGAAAAAAAGCAAAGAGAAAACAAACTTTTTTTTTTGTCCAAGAGTGGGATATTCCCAGGAAGAAGAGAAATCTTCCCCTTGGTTCCTAAAATTACCAAAAGTTACAAACAGAAATAGACGTGTCTTTTCCATGAATATTAGTAAGGGGTTTTGCCATCTAGACAGATAGGATTTATTCTGACAGAAACCCAATTTGAATCCACTCTCTTTTGTAACTGATGGGTTATACAATGTTATACCTGATTCATGACTGAAATTTTGGAATGGGAACTGTGTTTGTTTGTACATGTTACAGATGTCTTGCATTGCCAGAATTAATTTGTGAAATAACTTAATTGACCTAAAGGAATTTAGGCTTCCCACACAGAGTCGGACACGACTGAAGTGACTTAGCAGTAGCAGTAGCTCAGCTGGTAAAGAATCCACCTGTAATGTGAGAGACCCTGATTCGATTCCTGGGTCAGAAAGATCCCCTGGAGAAGGACTGGCTACCCACCCCAGTATTCCTGGGCTTCCCTGATGGCTCAGATGGTAAAGAATTTGCCTGCAATGCGGGAGACCTGGGTTTGATCGCTTCATTGGGAAGATCCCCTGGAGAAGGAAATAGCTACCTACTCCAGTATTCTTGCCTGGAGAATCCCCATGGACAGAGGAGCCTGGTAAGCTACAGTCCATGGAGTCGCAAAGAGTCAAACATGACTGAGTGACTTTCACTTTCAAAGGAATTTAAGTGCTTAAATAAATACTCAAATATTTTTTAAAACACTGGCCAGAAGGAATTTCAGGTTCATGTGACCTAGGAAATATTCAGTATTGAATTAATGTCTGGTATTAAAGTTAGCTTAAGCTTGTTGGTTTGATTAATACAGACATGTTTTAGGTCATCAACATCAAGTATAATACTTTTATTGTGCCTAGGTTTGCTAGAAATCAAATACTGTAAGACCTTATTATTCCTATTACAGCAAGAAAAATAACAATATAACAAAGCTTTTAAGTAAATAAAATAGAGATAAATGAGGTAAGAGTTTTAGGTAAACACTATAGAAATAGCTGGGGCTTCCCTGGTGGCTCAGCTGGGAATCAGCCTGCCAATGCAGGAGACATAGGTTTGATCCCTGGGTTGGGAAGATCCATTGGAGAAAGAACTGGTAAACCACTCCAGTATTCTTGCCTGGGAAATCCCATAGACAGAGGAGCTTGGTGGGCTACAGTCCATGGGGTCACAAGAGTCAGACATGACTTAGCGACTAAACAACAAATAGGAATAATTATATTTTGGGAATATCTATCTAAAATAGTTTCTCCAGATTTATGTAATTTGAAATTCAACAAAGTTAAATGAAGAGGATCCATTGAATATCTGGGCCATTTCAAATGGGATAAAATATTAGGACATTAATTTCTGGGCATGTCTAAGTTTACCTACCTTTGCCTTCTCAGGAAAGGAAGACTAAAGCTCAAGTTTGTCAGTTAGGAAATGCGATATGACAGTTTCCAATTACTTGCTTCTTCGTTTTTCACTAGAGGTGAAGGTTTTAAGGTTCAGAATTGCAAGGTAAAATTTCAGCATGCAAAGATATAGGACATGTGTTTTCAGCAAAGAAGGTATGAGGAATGAAAATGCATTTTCCTGAAGCAAAAAAGGTGGTTTTGTCTTAGAGATGACTGTTTCTTTTTTATACATGAATTTATTTTTAAAATTTAGGCTGCACTGGGCCTTCATTGTTAGCACATGGGCGTCTCCTTACAGAGTGCGGGTTTAGTTGCCACGTGACACTGATCAGGGATCGAACAAGGCGGATTCTTAAGCGCTGGACCACAGGAAAGCCCTGAGCTAATTGTGTCTGAATGGAAAAGAAAGTGAGGGATAGATTAATACAGATACAGAAATTGTAGAAGGTTCTTAGAGCAGGAACACTGAAAGAGTTTTGTGCATGGTCAGGACTGGCTAAGATAACATTGAACTGACTTAAGAAAATGAATTTTAAAAATAATGTACAAAACCTGAATTTCATTCTCTAAAGAGGACAAGATTTTCTTAACATATTGAACTGCTTTTGATAATTGTGCATTTCCTTAAGTGTTCTGTATTTGTCATTGAGATACTTTTATATCACTGGTTGAAACTTTTGATATTTTTGACAAACTGCCCAAAGATCAAATTCTAAATGAAGTTCATGTGACCTCAAGCTAAGTTTGAGGCTTTCCAAAGGGTCCCTGGAATACCTCAAATTATTGTCTCCATCTCTGAGGAATATCAAGCTAATTAGGCTTGTTTGGTATGTTAAACTACATAAGAAGCATTGTCAAATAAATGGTGATGAAATAGATTGTATTATAGAACTTCTTAGATTGTATCTATGGGTAAATGTTAATATACACATTTTAGAAATTATGTGAAATTCCTAAAATTCTGGTTCAGTTCAGTTCAGTCGCTCAGTCATATCCGACTCTTTGCGACCCCATGAATCACAGCACGCCAGGCCTCCCTGTCCATCACCAACTCCCGGAGTTCACTCAAACTCATGTCCATCGAGTCGGTGATGCCATTCAGCCATCTCATTCTCTGTCGTCCCCTTCTCCTCCCGCCCCCAATCCTTCCCAGCATCAGAGTCTTCTCCAGTGAGTCAACTCGTCGCATGAGGTGGCCAAAGTATTGCAGTTTCAGCTTTAGCATAAGTCCTTCCAATGAACATCCAGGATTGATCTCCTTTAGAATGGACTGGTTGGATCTCCTTGCAGTCCAAGGGACTCTCAAGAGTCTTCTCTAGCACCACAGTTCAAAAGCATCAATTCTTCGGCAATCAGCTTTCTTCACAGTCCAACTCTCACATCCATACATGACCACGGGAAAAACCATAGCCTTGACTAGATGGACCTATGAGCAATTGCTATTTATGGCTTTACAGTGGCTTTTGAATGACTCTGTAGCTATATTGGGGCTTCCCTGGTAGCTCAGCTAGCTGGTAAAGAATCCGCCTGCAATGCAGCAGACCCCTGTTTGATTCCTGGGTCAGGCAGATCCCCTGGAGAAAGGGTAGGCTACCCACTCCAGTATTCCTGGGCTTCCCTGGTGGCTCAGTCATTAAAGAATCTGCCTGCAATGCAGAGACCTGGCTTTGATCCCTGAGTTGGGAAGATCCCCCGGAGGACGGCACGGCAACCCAATCCAGTATTCTTGCCTGGAGAATCTCCATGGACAGAGGAGCCTGGAAGGCTACATACTGTCCATGGGGTCGCAAAGAGTCAGACATGACTGAGCGACTAAGCACAGCACACATACCTATTTTGTGAAGAAGCAGGATTTCATCAGGTTCAAATAGCTGTAGATTAAAAAAAAAGGATTGATTAGAGATTCTAAGAATATTCATCACCTCCATTCAGTAAGAAGTAGCCTGAACCATCTTCATCCTTTTTCCCATAAGATTCTGGAACTGACATTGACACTGGGGAACTGTAATAGGGAAGAACCTTTGTATTCTATTACAAATTAATCACTAAAGGGATGTTGCCTATAAGCTTAAATTATACATAAATGGCTCATTTCTGGGAACCCTGCCTCCCAGCTAATGAGCATTAAGGTAAATACCTTTGTTCAGCTCACAGGAAACATCCTGACCAGGCCCACCTGTGAATGACTGCAGGCAGGAATTAACTAACACGTTCTTTCCAGCAGCTGGCTGGAACCAGGAAAAGTTTGACTTAATTCCCTTCCCTTTTAGTATAAAAGAAGCCCGAATCCCAACTCGGGCAAGATGGTTCTTTGGGACCCAAATCTACTATCTTCTTTCTTGGTCTGCTGGCTTTCCAACTAAAGTTGCTGTCACTTGCCCCAACAACTGGTCTCTCAGTTTACCAACCTGTCGTGCAGCAAGCACTGCGAGCTTGCACTCAGTAACACAACTAATAGGCTGACACCCCAAAGGCTGGGAAACACCTGGGGAATGGCATTGCTGGAAGCTCATTCTCTCTGTCTGGCCTGGATCCAGGAAATTTGAGGACAAGGGCACCTGACCGGAGCACCTGCGTTATTCTGCACTTTGTCATTTAGCTTAATGACTTATCTTGGTGCTCTTTCCAGATCAGTCAATAGGAGGCTACTTTAATCTCTTTTGCTATAGCTGCACATGGTGTTCCACTGCGTTGGGTGTACAATTTATTTAACTAGTCTCGCATTGTGGCTCATGTAGGTAATTTCTGGTCTTTTGCTGGTACAAACGGTCTTCAATGAATGGTGCTATCCAATGTTTGTTAGTGAACTGCCTGCTCAAAGAGTGCAAACAAAATTTAATTTCCCTTCATAAGGATTGCATAGCTTAAGCTCCACCAGCACTATCTAGTTTTTCTACAGTTATCAATGGTGTGTAATCAAAGCTTTGCATTTTTGCCAGTGAGAATGAAAATGGTTTTTCTGGGTTTTTATGTTTCTTATTTCATTTCCATATTTCAGAACTTACATTTTCCTTATTAGAAAGATTAGATGAGCCCTTTTCTGGGATATTAGTGCAAGTATTTCCTGGTTGGCTATTTGCTATAACTATTTTTTTTTGTTTGTTTCTTTACTGCTATACAGAAGTCTTTATTTTTATGGCATTAAAATGATCAGGGTTTTTGTGACTTCTATGTCTTGAGGCACAATTTGAAAGGCCACCACAACTCCAAGATTATAAAGGAATTCTCCATATCTTCTCATTTATTTAGTTTCATGATTTATATTTATATTCCTTTGGAATTCATCCTGGTATAAGGTGAGAAATGTGGCTCCAACTTTAATGTTTAGGTGGCTACCCAGCTGCACCAATATTATTTGTTGTGGTTTAGTCGCTAAGCTGTGTCTGACTCTTTGGGACCCCATGGACTGGAGCCTGCCAGGCTTCTCTGTCCATGGAATTCTCCGGTCAAAACTACTGGAGTGGACTGCCATTTCCTCCTCCAGGGGATCTTCCCAACCCAGGGATTGAACCTGTGTTCCCTGCTTGGCAGGCGGATTCTTTACCCATCGTTTGATGACTTGTTCATTTTTACTCCACTGATTTGAGGTGCCAGCTTTATTAAGTACTGAATTCTTCTATGTAATTGGGTCTATGGGCTTTCTAGTCGGTTCCAAACAAATCTTTTCTGCTGTTATTATTAAGGCTTTATAATTTAGTGCAGTTAGTCCCCTCTCATTGCTCTTTCTCAGCATTTTTCTATTTTTGTTTTCCCAAATGAATGACAGTTTACTTATTTACAGTAGATTTATACTATCTTTTAAAATTTGGTGTCCCTTTAAAATGTTATTGATGATATTGTCATAAACGGTGTGTGCTCTTTCTAGAATAATGTGTACTCCCTGGATCCTTTGTAGTTTTATACTTGTCACCCATCTGAGGTAATTAAAAAATTTTTTTTGTTAATTAATTAGACTGCTTCGCATCTCACTTGCGGTACTCTGATCTTCATTCTGTCAAGTGGGCTCTAAAGCTGTGGCATGGGGGCCGAATTACTCCTTGGCATGTGGAATCCTAGTTCCCCGACCAGGGATTGAACCCGTGTCCCCTGCATTGCAAGGTGGATTCTCAACCGCTGGATCACCATGGAAGTCCTCCTCTGAGGTCATTTTGAGCCAGATTTACATTGTTCATAGCATGACTGGATACTAGACTTCATGCTGCTTTTAAAGGTCTGAATCAAATTTAGAGAATCATACATTAATTCTATGAGTATTAGTACTTGAAAAAAGTGGAAGTCACTCAGTCATGTCTGACTCTTTATGACCCGATGGACTGTAGCCTACCAGGTTCCTCTATCCATGGAATTCTCCAGGCCAGAATACTGGAGTGGGTAGCTGTTCCCTTCTCCAGGGGATCTTCCCAACCCAGGATTGAACCTGGGTCTCCTGCATTGCAGGCAGATTCTTCACCATCTGAGCCACCAGGGAAGCATTAATACATGAATTTTCCTCACATGATTTTTAGGTTGCTTTTCAGAATACAGGCTGTAAGGAAAAAGGTCTTATGCTACCCTATATGAACTTCTTACTGCACAGCTACTGTCATTGGTAAACTGAAACTGTAAAACGTAACTTCCTCTCCAACATCACTGGGTCATCCTAGAAATGTTAAGAGTCAGACAGAGCTGGCAACTAGTAAGCAGGCCAAATCATTTAATAGCTATTAATGACACCCATAAAAGACTCCGTTTTACCAGGCACAACCCACCAACTAAAGGGAATGGGAACACCCAAGGATATCAGGGAAGTTGGAAAGGAAGTGAGAAGTTGGTCTGTGTCCTTAGAAACGTGGACTTAATGACTAGGTCACTTTATTGACTTGATGTCCAGGATTCTCTAGTCATGTGCTATCTGTATATCAATCTTTAGGAATGTCTTATAGTCCCTTCTAGAAATTGAGGTAAAAGTCACTGAAAATTAACCATCTCAAAGTGAGCATTTCAGGGGCTTTTATTTATTTGACTGTGCTGGGGCTCAGTTACAGTATGTAGGATCTAGTTCCCTGACCAGGGATCAAACCTGGGCCCCCTGCATTGGGAGCATGGAGTTTTAGCCACTGGACTGCCAGGGACTTAGTATAGTCACAATGTTGTGCAACACCTACCTACTTCTATCAAGTTCCAAACCATTTCCCCAATGAAACAGCATACACATTAAGCAGTTACTCCCCATTTCTTTCTTCCAGCTCCTGGCAACCACTGATCTATATGGATTTATGTAGTCTTGATATTTCCAATGAATAGAATCACACAATATGTGACCTGCTGTGTCTAGTTTGACTCAGCCTGGTTTCAGGTTTCAGCCACGTTGTACTAAATTGATCAAAAAGTTCGTTTCTCTGTGAGATGGCACAGAGAAACCCCGATGAACTTTTTGGCCAACCCAATAGCTATATTCCCTTTTTGAACAAGTGAGCTTGTCTCACCTGTGGGTGAATGAGTGTTTAAGAGAATGAGTTAAACCTAGGGCAGGGTGGAGGCTCAAAATGGGAATCAGTGTATCTAAGGATGAAATTTTGGAGTAAAGAAATTAGAGCTTTATGTGTGGTCTGAAATGCCTGTACCAGATTTTCTATGTCCTTGGGACTATGGGCTTTCTGTTCTTTTCTGTGTATGTGTGCTGGTATTATAAGTTGTTCAGTTCAGTTCAGTCGCTCAGTTGTGACCGACTCTTTGCGACCCCATGAATCACAGCACGCCAGGCCTCCCTGTCCATCACCAACTCCCGGAGTTCACTCAAACTCACGTCCACAGAGTTGGTGATGCCATTTAGCCATCTCATTCTGTCGTCCCCTTCTCCTCCCACCCCCAACCTTTCCCAGCATCAGTCTTAAGGCTTTAAAATTTAGTGCAGCTAATCAGAGTCGGACACGACTGAGCGACTGAACTGAATCCCCTCATTGCTCTTTTTCAGAGTTTTGTACCAGATTCTCCTAGTCTGATTTCTTTCTGTTCAGTTTTAAGGGGACTGTGAGCTGCTTTGGATGTGGTGAGGTGTTCAGCTTGACATTCAGGAGTACTCAATAAGTACTATCATAAATGCAATTAATTGAAGTCAATTATTATCTTGATTTCCTTGAGTTTAGGGCTTCTCTGGGAGACAGCAGAGGATAGTGGTCAAGGTCGGGGGCACTAGACCAGTCACACGGATTCAAATATCTAGTCTCGGCTTTCTCACTTATTAGCCATGTGATCTTTAGCAGATAATGCTCTGTGCTTCAGTTTATACTTAACGGAGCAATTAAGAGGACTATGAAATAACCAAGATAAAACACTGAATACAACATCTTTAACACACTGAGTGGTCAAGAGATGCTTTTGTGATTTGAATGGGTCATGTGGCTTTAAAATGATTTTGAAACTTTTCTGGTAAATTTCCCACAGCATCCTGATATATAAGATGAAAAATAGTCCTTATAACATCTAAACATTTGAAGGCACCACTGCAGACACTGGTTTGCTGACCCCAACTATTAAAATCTTAGTTCTTCTTTCAACTTCTCCTTTAAGAGGGTCAGGGAGAAAACCAAGAGTAAAGGGACACATACAGATTATTCTCAACCTGTAATATTTAAAAAGCTTTCCCGTGACTCAGACAAGGAATCTACCTGCGATGTGGGAGACCTGGGCGTTTAAAAAACACAAAGCACTATGGTCACCTATGTTGATGTTAGGTGTTTAGATTTTAGGATGACAAGTGTTAGGTTTAGGGGACCCATTTCCTTTTTGCAGTCTGTTTGCATAACTGAGCCACCGCAGACATGGGATCCTCCTGCGGAGAATCTGTTGATGATGTTAAGGTACATACATGTGTTGGAAACCAACCCACAAAATGCTTAAGCACAGCATGTAACATTCCGATTTCCAATCTATAAGAAAAAAAACAAAAACGAGGTGATGTGGAACCATGAATCCAGTATCTTATTCTTCTCAAGGGTGGATTCCAACTCAGTTGCTTCCATGTAGCAATGCCCCTATGTCCAGTTTCTCCTCTTCCCCAGCCTAACATTTTAAACTTTCTCGTGGTGCCTACAGTTGCAGCAGTTATAGCTCCACTTGGATTTTAAAAAGCAATGTATCTCTGGATGAGGTCCGTGGGATGGAAATTTTGAGATGAGAAGGAACGTTGAACCTTCTGGTGGAAAGGAGACCTGGTTCTGGGCTGGAAAAGAATGCAGGACAGGTGAGGAGAGGTCAGATTTTCTTTCCAACGGGAAGTTTACCTCAGACCCATCTTTACTCATTAGATACCTTGTTTTCTTTATGTATATATAATGAACTGCACAAAATCAGCTCACTAGGATAAAACTTGACCTTCTTGAATATGGATCCTCTCCTGTTGAAGATTTAATTATTTTGGGAAAACTGTTCTAAGCCAATTTCAAGAGGGGAGACCTTAACATTTCATTCTCCAAAAGAGGCAGCAAATAATGTTTATGAATACAATAAACATATCTCAAAAAAAGAATGATACAACTTTTATTTTCCATGGATTTTAAAGATATTTTTACTACATACTTTATGTATTTTTATGAGATTATATTTTTTCATCTGTATGAAGTTCATCCTTACACAATTTTAAGGTGATATGTTTGGTAGTGTATCTATCATCTTTAAAAAGTTTAGAGTTTTTGGAATGTACAGTATATGAGGTAAAATCAAGATTACATTAAAAATTGTTTCTCCTCTGCACTCATTTTGCAGTGAGGCTCAAATGGCAAGTACACTATTAAATGACATTTACTATCAAAAATAGGAGTTCCTTTGAGATACTATGAAAAACATAAGCCACTGTAACTGCCACAGTGGCACATTTTACCATTTTAGACATTCAACTATATAGAAATCTCTTGGCTATTACACTCAAACTCATTTGTACTGCCAAATGTGGCACTTTTAAGAAGTTTCTAGAAAACAATCACTGTTTTGGGGGAAGTTATCAGCCTACATATAAGAGATTAAATTTAAATAAAATGTAAACATCCAGTATTTTATAGTGACAGATCATTCTTACCACTTGGGAAGGCCAAGTTTATCCGTTTCTTTTTTGAACAAAAGTTAATGTTTTTTTCTACAGCACAGATCATTTGACATAAAACAATTACAATACATGCCCATTCTAATAGAAGAAATTCTTCAGAGATCTTCAAAGCACAAAACATATGTCCTTTTTTTCAAAGACTGACAGAAGTGCTTAGTAATCACTAAAATGCTAACCTCAGCAACTAAAAATTAGTGATTCACTATCCTAAAATTCAAATAATAAATTAAAAAGGCTAGTTACAAGTGTTTTACAGATAACAGATGTGATAAAACAAGAATTTTAGATAATTTCATTACAAACTGTATTATTACTGGCAGTCATGGACATCTACGCAAGATGTACAATGTGATACTTGACAAGATTCAGTCTGATCATCCAATAACTCACAAATGCAAGCTCACAAAACATTAATGAATTATGTAATTGCAAAGTGCTCTAATGCAACATTAACCACATGCAATCAACACCTGGAACAGTATCCAAACAGACATTACATTAAACATTAGTTTTTCAAGAAAGAAAGCAGCTTGAAGTTTACTGGTGCAAATTAATTTTGTCTTCAGATTTGGTGCCCCAAACAAAAAGGTTAGGTTTGATTATGAATTCTGATGGTGATGGCAGTAGTATGGGAGAAGCAGCAAAACTTACGGGAGTTCTTCAAAATTAGCCTATACCAGATAGATGGAGTGAGAGTGTGTGTGTGTGTGTGTATATATTATATATATATATTTATACACTTGGTATATATAAAGCCATATGTACGTGCATGTCCTTATACACACACATATAGTTCAAAGGCTCAAAAATAAAATAAGTCTGAAATTCAGAATTGATTATGAATTACTTTTAAAAAGTTATCTAAAAGCCCTCTGTTCTTTTCCATGTTTTCAAGACCTGAAGATATGTTTCTGAGTAAACATTAAAATATTTTTAGGCCAAGTAAACTGTCTGTGCTTTCAAGTGACTTATCTGTGAATTCATGAATATATACTTGTAACGAAGAACTCCACATTTATCAAACAAGAAGCTTTTTTCCATGTATATTCTTTCATCCAGTTTTTGTCTGCTAAGCCCCTCCAGTTATTCATCATAATCCCACTTACCAAATTAAGACAAATGAGGAGGTAGAAATATAGCACTAGATTGCTTTCACAGCATCATCATACTTTAACATTTTTATATAGCATGTTAGTGTGATTTTTAACCATTCTGAATTTTTCACTAGGTAATACTCTTTAGAACAAACAGATCAGGATGTCACTGTTACACTCATGCCGACTGGTCAAAATATCAATTATATATTGTATTGTTGCCTCTCAGAAATTTTGTTTCACAAGAAGGCATGTCAAAAAAAGAAAAAAGGCAAGAAAGAAAAAAAAAAAGAGCCCCAACCAAACAAAAAGCCAAAAATTGCTATTTCTGTGGCTTGCATTCTAATAAGGTGCCAGCCTCTACCTAGCAATATAAAGCATTAAAAATGGCCAAAATGATGTACTAGAGTCTCAATGCCAGTGCTAAATGCCACTGTTCTTGTAAAAGCAATACAGAAATAATTTTAGTACATGACAAAATAAAATGTAATATTAAAAATAAAGTTATATTTTCACTTGATTACAAAGTACTGAATGATAAAGGCAATCAAAATGGAAAAGAACGCAAAGAGCGCAAGGATGACGGCGGCGCATTGCTCGTCGCTCAGCGCCCGCCCGGCCCTCGTGCTTTCCACAGTGTCTCTGCTGGCGCTGGCTGGTGGCTCTGTCCTCTGAGAGATGACGAGCACTGTCGTGCTGTAGGGACCGACGAGGTCCTGATGCCCCGCGGCGTCTTGGCACTGGCGAATGGCACATGCGCGGAAACGATATTCACAGTTCAGCTGAAGGCTTGAATACCGGAATGAAGAGTCGGGACCTCTGTAAATCTGATAGTAAGACATGAGGAAAGGAAGAATTGTATGTGAAGGCTGGGTAGAAAATCTATGTTAAAATCGGCTAGGTTTAGAGTTATTTTTGACATGGAAGCTTGTGAGAGCCACTGCCTGGCTCTTTTAAATGAGATTTTAAAATACCTATATATTAAAGAACTCAACTGTTTGCTGTATAATGGCAGGGGAAATCTGAAGAGTCAAGGTGTGCTATCTCCCCTCACAGAGTTTACAGACCAGCTGAAGAGGAAAGATGTGCCCCCAGAGTAGCTACAGAATAAGCACAATCAGTCCACGGGCATTTCTCTGGTTTCACCAAATGTAAGAAGTCAAACTTGTGTGAAATCATTCCATGAAAAGAGGAACGGTGCCTAATCTTCCTCTCCCATGGAATCTTCGTAAAACTGGTTTTCTGCAATGTTTCAAACAGATGTAATGAATGAAACAATAAATGAAAAAGGAGAGCTTGCTACAGGTGTCTGTGGCAAATTATTTTATAAACTTTAAAATGAGAGGTCACTTAGAACCAAAGACTTAGATCTTAAAACCCAACTCCTCTGCTCAGTCCCCCAGAAGGGCAATAATGAGAATGGAATCCCACAGATTTTCAAGGCAGAGTGTAGTGACTGCAGGGACTGGGCTCTGAGCTCTGCTCTAGCCCTGCACACGCTGTGACGGTGACCGTAGTCAGCCTGGATGGCAATTAGGAGAATGAAGTACACTAATATGTTACGGCGCTTCCTAGCACAGCGCCCAGCACATAGCCAGTGCTCAATAGATGGAAGCTCTCACTTCCAGTACTGAATCCCTTCACTCATTCTCTAACTGAGAAGACCAAGACTCAGAGGTTTCCCAGTTGCGTTTCCCCAGCTAGTTGGTGGGTTACAAGTAAGGTCAAGCAATTTTAGCTGCCTTGTTTGTATCTGTGTTATAAATCTAAATTTTTACATACTGGTTTGTTCCCAAAGGAGCAAGGTAAGATCTTTCCCTCAATTCTGTGTCTCTAGCATATAATAGGTACTTATTAATAAAAGGCCACTATATTAGTACTGACTATGTATATATCAAAATGTATAACGGTGGATACTGAAAAGATATATAAATGAATTTTTATTGAAAAATGAATCTTTAAGAAATGCTGAATATGCCTTAGTCCTGAAGACGCAGATGAGCATTTTAGGGAGTGGGAATGTAGAAATGATTTATGTTTCAGTGATGGTAAAAGGATGAACTTAAGTAAATGAGACCACTGTATTAGAAAGCAGTGTGAAACAATATACATACAATGGGTCAATTTAGTTTTTAAAAGTTAAAAAGTATGTATTTGTCTTATAGGTACAGTGGATGATACTCATTTTTGCCTTTGAAATTTTTTTTACTTTCCATTTGTCTCCAAATGATCATGATAAAATGATTTGGGAAAAAGCCTCAACAATGGCAGGAGGGTGACAGGGGAGGCGATTTGACAGCGAGAAGAGGACCATGTTAATACACTAACTGGAGATTTAGGTCTAATTCCACAGGGGCCACTTTACCGTGTGCTATTTAAACAGTGTTTAAGGAATCCTGATCATAATGTTGAGTGAGGGATTGAGGGAACTGGGCATGACAGGGGCTCTTGGTGATAAAAGCACAAGGTTTCAAGTGAAAGTGTTAGTTGTTCAGTTGTGTCTGACTCTCTGCGACCCCATGGACTGTAACCCGCCAGGCTCCTCTGCCCATGGAATTCTCCAGGCAAGAATATTGGAGTGGGGCAGCCATTCCCTTGTCCAGGGGATCTTCCCCACCCAGGAATTGAACCAAGGTCTCCTGCATTGCAGGCGGACTCTGTACCGGCTGAGTTATCAGGGAAGTGTTTATGGATACTGAAGTGTTTATGATAGTGATAAATGAGGAGGAAGCTGGAGAGGAGAGACTGGGAAGATGATATAAGATCATTTTGTTTAGATGTCGGGAAGATGTCTAAATACAGGTAACTGTAAATACAGGACTTTGCTGAATGTGAACAACCAAGAGTAAGTTCCCCGTGGCAGGCAACGAACACTGAGAGAAACTATGTCCCTGATGACTGCATTAAGCTCCTGGATCAACCTGCCTACCTACAGGGTTCTCTCTAAGAGGATTTATACTTTATATGCCAATTTGAATTAATTTTCCTGGTACTTGTAACATTAATGAGCTTGGACACAAAAACTGTCTCAGGTACAGACTCCCAAATGGGAATTATCTACTTTGAAGGTGGTTCTCCTCTCCCCCAATATTTTTACTTCACCCTATTTTACCACTTGAAATGCTGCTTTGGTTAAAAAGCACTTGCTTTAAAAAATGTATACACTGCTGGGAGGACCAAAAAGCCAGCCGACACTTGACTTTTGATATGAATTTTCCCAAGCAAAAAGTTTTTTTCCTAATGCCCAAAAGGTCAGTTATAATGTGGAGATGAGAGTTACAATGTATGTGAGGGAGGCAAGAGTCAGGGCAAGACTGTAGTTTTAGAGAACTAGGCCAAGCCTTGGTAAAGTGCTACAGAGCCGGAAGTCTGGTCAAAGCCAATGAATGATCAAACAGGGCAGAAAAGGGAAGAAGATAAAGAACTATAAGTGCGGTCCAGGGTCAGAAGTACTGGTTGCTGTCATGCTAATTTGCATTCAGATCCCCCAAACAGGCAACATTACAGGTTAAACAGGTTTTTATAGGCTAGCCTAGAAAGTCAACCACCAACTTAAATAATCCCTTTCTTAAAAACATCAACAGTTTTTACTGCTGTAGAATAAAGACCCACCAAGACCTGGCCTCCTCCACTCCACACTCCATTCTTGAGACTTACTCAAGTCACACTTGAGAGGCCACTAGCCCCCTCAAGAATCCCTTCAGTGATAATCCTTTTGGAAAACATTCTAAAGTTCAGGGGGGAACAATCATTCCTTTTTATAAAGTATGTTTTATCTTTATTATGACCTTTTATTTGTTTGCTTACATAAAATGTCAATTATAGTATTTCTGCTTGCTTGCTAATGTGTAATAAATGGAAAATAAGAACAGTAATATTAATAATGTAGCCTCCTCAATTTCTTCATATGTAGTATTTAATACATGTGTGTTGAATATCAAGTAAAATTTTAAGTAAAACATTAAATTCTACAAATGAGATCAAACTCTTAAAAAATGACCTTCAAACTTTTGGAATATACTTTGTCAATAAATTATAAAATTATATAAACATTTAAGAGATTCAGATGAGCATACGTACATGCATATATATGCTGAAGTTCTAAGGAAATCAGTTTTACAGTATGCTTATAATCTAAAGTAAGAGTGTTGATGGGGATAATTTAGCTTTTAAATTAGAATTAGCACTGCTGTTTCATGTACTGATGTGTTCACATACTACTCAAATGTGGGATCCCTATTTCCTTTAAACATGTAGTGCAATTACATTTTCTTTAGTATTAATTTTATTTCTTCCTTGGAAGGAAACCTGTTTATCTGTAAATTATATTCAAACCCACTTATCATGTCAATTTGCAGATGACTTAATAAAGAAAAACAACCACATTCCAAATTTAATCTGACCCTTTGGGGCCTTCTGTAATTCTGATTAAGAAATTATGCTTCCATATTTAGCAAAACTTGAAAGGAAAAAATTATACCTATATTGAGAAGTAATCTATTATTAATAATTATAACAGCACAAGAGTGAAATAAAACAGATGAATGACTGATTTTTCTACTGGGAAAAGAAAATACAAGGTAAGATACTAAATTGAAAACAACCCAGTTTAAAAGCCCTCCAAAATCAAGAAGTTCAACAGCAAAAAAGGAGAAGCAGATGAAATGCCTAAAGAAATAAGGCTTTTGAGCCGCATAAAGACTTCATTTATAAGTTATAATGAACACTGACAGCTCCTCACTTCATTGGCTATCCACTCTACTAGGAATCCGTCTTTGAAATTTCTTGGCTGGGAGGGTGATACTTCCTCTAGGCTTCCATACTTCAACTCTGCACTCTAACTATGACTATTACCAACACTGTCAAAGCCTCCTCAGTGGTGCCTGTGCATCTGTCCTCATCCTACTCTAGTCACAATGAGCTTGTGTCTGATCATGTGACTGCTCTGGTCACAACCCTCCACTGGCTTCTCATTTCATGTGGAGTAAAAGCTGAAGCGTGGCCTATAACACCCTGCATGACCTCCATGCTGCTCAGAGACCCTCTATGATTAACTCCCTGACCTCATCTATTATTCCTCCCTTTGGTCCCACTGCCCCAGTCACAGTGACTTTCTTCTTGTCCATTAAATTTAACAAGCATGCTCCTGCCTCAGGGCCTTTGCACCTACTGTTCCTGCTTTTTGGAACACTCTTCTCCCAATATTCACTTCCGTGAGTCTCTGCTCACATGTTACCTGCTGTCCTGTATGAAACAGCACTAGTTGTCCCTTGCCCTAGTACTCCTTACCCCTTTTATCCAGCTTTATTTTTTTCTCCATTGTGCTCATAACTATCTAACACTGATACAGTGATGTGTTTATCTGCTTTTAGTATCTCTTTTTTTCTGCTAGAATGTAAGCTGCACGAAGGCAAGGACTTTTTGTTCCGTGCATATCCGAGTTCAATAAAGCCTATCAAATGAATGAATACTCTGTTTAAGTACAGCTCATACCTAAAAGATTTTGAATCCTGATACACTGTGTAGTTACTAATCTTTGGAACACAGTAAGCACTGAGCAAATGTTTCTGAATTAGGAAGATATAGGTTAGTCAAATCTTGTACTGAAACGATGTTAAAGTGAAAAAAGGTAATAACATGTATCTATAGAATTATATTTTGATACATACCTGTTTGAACTCTGAATCTTTTCCCACCATAACCTGGAGACTGTAAATAACTGGATCACCTTTCATTGGCTGTAAACACTCCCATGTAATATCACAAATGTGATCATTTACTTTCTCTATTTTGGGGGCTGTAGAGAATAAATATAAATAAAATCTGTTTGACCTGATTTTTCACTTGGCACATCACACAGACATTTGTTTTAATAAAAATCAACAGACTTTAAAACCTAATTATAAACTTGAAGTAAGCATCAGTGAATTTTTGAAATTTGCTGAGAAATGGTCAATGGCTAACTCTTACTGTTCTGCCAGGCCATACAATCTATAAGCATTACAATGAAGACTGATTAAAAGATCTGTCAAGATAAGTACTGTTTTCACTGAGCTAAAAAGCTACTGGTAGTTCTACAACATCTTTTATGGTACTTCAAAGAGCATAACTAGAACATGAAATTTTATAATTTAAGAAATTTCCTCAGAGAATGAATTGAAAAACACCCCCAACTTCTTGACCACACATATGACTACCTCACTCAGTAGCGTGGTAGAAGGTGTCAAAACCAGCAATCTTCTTAAGGTTACGAGACAACTAAACCAGATGAAGAAACAGAAAAATAACTCCGTGAAATCCATCAACGTAATTTATCAGAAGGAGTATTTAAGAACAATCTTGCTATTATGGGTCCGGTTAACAGATGGTACATTCAAGTATATGATCCAGGACACTGTACTAGAAGTGTTCATGATTTGTCCTCAGAGGGAAAGGAATTTTAGTTTTTTCTTGGCTAAATGCATAAAGCACAATACTTGCCAGAGTCATTTTAAAATAAGAACTCTGCTAAAATTAATCATAAATATATAATACATGCACAAATGTGTGAATGTGTATGTAAATTTGACTTAAAAGTCAAATTAACTGAGTATTTATGTTTTGCTAAACAGATGACCTGACTCTCCCCCTGAAATCCAAATGAATAAAATAGCAATGAATCAAAACAACAAGAACTGTGATTTTTTTTCTTGAAATAACAATAGTGAAAACGGTAAATGGCCCTATTAGAAAGCCAGCCTATCTATTCAATCTAGTACTTTTATGTTTATTTAAAAGATAAGTGACAAAAAACAGCACTGTCTGATTATCAATATGCCAGGTAAAATAGCTTTTATTATTAAGTGAAACTCCCAGTAAGTAGGCTTGTCTAGCTCATTTCCTTTTTATAATTTAAATGTTAGACACATACTAGATGATAAATTTTAACCATACAAAAAGTACAATATGAAAGAGCATTTAAAATTAATTTACTATTAAAGAAAGTAACTTGAGGATGGAGAACTTACCTTTCAGGGCAACTGGGACAGATTTTGGAGTAGTGAAAATATATTCTTGGGAAAGAGGACCTTCCCCTGCTTCATTACAAGCTTGAATACAGAATTTATAGGACGTTGACTCGTTAAGTCTTTGTACTTTGTATGTATGACATGGACCTCTGTATAAGGATACAAACCTAAAATGGAAATGACTCTTATGAAGAATAAACCTTGACTACCTTAGGAAAATGTTTAAAAACCACTAAAAAACAACAGTTCAGACATTATTTAGGAGCAGTAAGTTACTCCTAGAATTTAATGCCACAATGGTTTGTCACTCAATAAATCCTTATTTTTCATCAGGTGAAAATCACAGAATTAGTTAATTTCCAAATTTGCCATAGTTTCCTGAAAATTTATTGCAAAATTTCATATCCAATCACAGTAACTGTTTCTTTTCAGGCTTCTGGTATAGCTTTGCTTCTGACTGCTGTTTTTTTAATGTATACATCTTAAAAGATACTCAGAACATCACAATTTTCATTATCAATTATTTCTAACTAGAGTTACAGGCATACAGTTTGTCACATAAAAAAGATAATTCCCTTTCCTAAGCCTCTTGATGAAAGTGAAAGAGGAGAGTGAAAAGGTTGGCTTGAAGCTCAACGTTCAGAAAACGAAGATCATGGCATCCGGTCCCATCACTTCATGGGAAATAGATGGGAAAACAGTGGAAACAGTGTCAGACTTTATTTTGGGGGGCTCCAAAATCACTGCAGATGCTGATTGTAGCCATGAAATTAAAAGACACTTACTCCTTGGAAGGAAAGTTATGACCAACCTAATTAGCATATTAAAAAGCAGAGACATTACTTTGCCAACCAAGGTCCGTCTAGTCAAGGCTATGGTTTTTCCCGTGGTCATGTATGGATGTGAGAATTGGACTGTGAAGAAAGCTGATCGCCGAAGAATTGATGCTTTTGAACTGTGGTGCTGGAGAAGACTCTTGAGAGTCCCTTGGACTGCAAGGAGATCCAACCAGTCCATTCTAAAGGAGATCAATCCTGGGTGTTCATTGGAAGGACTGATGCTAAAGCTGAAACTGCAATACTTTGGCCACCTCATGCGATGAGTTGCCTCACTGGAAAAGACTCTGATGCTGGGAGGGACTGGGGGCAGGAGGAGAAGGGGACGACAGAGAATGAGATGGCTGGATGGTATAACCGACTCTGTGGACATGAGTTTGAGTGAACTCCGGGAGTTGGTGATGGACAGGGAGGCCTGGCGTGCTGTGATTCATGGGGTCGCAAAGAGTCGGACACGACTGAGCGACTGAACTGAACTGAGGCATAATTTTAATTGATTTGGTGAGGTTTTCTTAATATCTGTAACAGTATGAGATATTGTATATAATTTCCCATAAATTGTCCACTTGAACTGTTCAATGGAAAGCTTAGTTGTCATATATGTCATACATGTACTGAATGTTCTCCAAAGTTTTAATTGGCTGTTTTAAAAATTTTGGGAAATTGAGGAATGAATAATGAATACTCAGGTAGTTCTAATAGTCTGAAAATTGTAGTTAGTTTAAAATGAAGGAATACTTAATGATTGTTAGTAACACTGTTTCCAAGAAGTAGCAATTGGATAAGCCTTGCCTTTTGAATCTCCATTTTTTTTTTTTAAACTGAGAGGATTAAAAAAACCAGTGGCAAAGCCACTGTTGTAAAAAGCTGAACCATGATAAAAAACCTGTGGTCAGGGAATAGATGAGGCAGCATTCCGACATGATCCCACAACAAATGTGAAGAGTTGTGAAAAATCAAAGGAAAGTAACTAAAGATATTAAATTGATTTATGAAATTTATGTGGTAAATTTACAATATCATAAAACACTTTAATTTCTTTATTTTCCACAAAGACCATCAGCCATACCCTATACCCTGCAATAGTTCTCTAGATGCCAGCTAAACATTAATCATGCTTAAAGTTCTACAATAGAATATAGACTAATATCATCTATACTTCAGAGAATCTTTGTTCTATTACTTTTCAACCAAATACCAATTAAATTTGTTTCCAGTAAATCTTGCATGACCCTAAATGTAAATTAATTCACCTAACAATAACAACATATATTAAAGATAAATGGCTATACCAAAAACGTGCAGCAAGGCAAAAAGCTTCCTTCCAGACATAAGGTTACAGAGAGCACACAAAATCCTGCCAGGAGCAAAGGCTAACATTCAGAGAGGCACAGATTTCAGGAAACAATCAATCAATACTATTTGCTCTGTGTAATGCTTGAAAGAGGAGAGTGAAAAATTTGGCTTGAAGCTCAACATTCAGAAAATGAAGATCATGGCATCTGGTCCCATCACTTCATGGGAAATAGATGGAAAAACAGTGGAAACAGTGTCAGAGTTTATTTTTTTGGGCTCCAAAATCACTGCAGATGCTGACTGCAGCCAGGAAATTAAAAGACGCTTACTTCTTAGAAGGAAAGTTATGACCAACCTAGATAGCATATTAAAAAGCAGAGACATTACTTTGCCAACCAAGGTCCGTCTAGTCAAGGCTATGGTTTTTCCCGTGGTCATGTATGGATGAGAGAGTTGGACTGTGAAGAAAGCTGATCGCCGAAGAATTGATGCTTTTGAACTGTGGTGCTGGAGAAGACTCTTGAGAGTCCCTTGGACTGCAGGGAGATCCAACCAGTCCATTCCAAAGGAGATCAATCCTGGGTGTTCATTGGAAGGACTGATGCTAAAGCTGAAACTCCAATACTTTGGCCACCTCATGAGACGAGTTGACTCACTGGAAGAGTCTGATGCTGGGAGGGATTGGGGGTGGGAGGAGATGGGGACGACGGAGAATGAGATGGCTGGATGGCATCACCGACTCGATGGACATGAGTTTGAGTGAACTCCGGGAGTTGGTGGTGGACAGGGAGGCCTGGCGTGCTGTGATTCATGGGGTCGCAGAGAGTCGGAAACGACTGGGCGACTGAACTGAATGCTCTTATGATTGATACAGGATATTTAATTCCGTATGCTACTTTAAATGTGTAATTATTTCTGATAGAGAGTACTGATATACAAGTACCTTGAGTATTCCATTACTGAATATTTGGCTGACATACAAACCAAATGCAAAAAAACAAAGTAACCTTGGGAAAAACTGTCACTAGTACTCTGAATCTATCAGACATACAATTTTACTTCTAACAAATTGAGTGAAACATAAAAAACAAACAATTCTTAAAAGATTAAAGTAACAACTGAGGAAGATATATGGCATTATTTTGGATTTAATATCAATATACTGCCCCAGATTGGATTTTGACTAATTTACACTAATTACTTTGAGTAGCACTATAATTCAAATGCATGATTTAGTGGAATAAAACAGCACGCATGTAATGAGATGGCAAAGGACAGCAGAACAGAGAAGAACCTGAGTAGCCAGGGGACTGGACTATTTATCAGAGGGTCTAAGATCTGATGGTGAGGAAGTGAACTCCTGCATTCACATGGTGTCACACCCTGTGAGAGTGTGGAGGAGGGTGAGACATAACCCTTAAGGATCTCAAAGGCCTTATGCCAATCAACTGTTTACTGTAAAAACTGCCTCTTGCTGGAAATCAGCATTGAAGAACTTATTTTGCAGTAAAGATTGCTCCTTTTACTAGCTTGAAGAGAGTGAATGGGTTAGAGAGTCAAAGAACAGCTCCCCTATTATTTTCTCTCTTCACTATGTCTTCTGATGTTTCAAAAATGGCATATTTAAAAATTATTTCTTATGAGACTTGTTTTTGAAAACTTAATGTATTTCCAGTGTTAAAAAAATTTATATACTTAAGACCTAAGAAACTATATAAAGAAGCAATTAGAAACACCCACCTTCCATTCTTATCCTCCATCTGAAGGTGGTACTGAACTGAATCTGTCGACAATGTCTTTGGGGTTCCTTCTCCCCACTTCAGTTTAAGGTTCTGGTGGCTGAAGGCAACGCACTCCAGACGAGGTGGATCAGGAGGGAGGGGTTTAGTTTTTAATTTTATCATGTGGCTGAAAGGACCAGCTCCAAGGCTATTCAAGGCTTGAATTCGTATTCTAAGTGCCATGTTAAAAAAAAAAAAAAAGGTTTAGTTTATGATTATTCTATTTAAAGTGTCTCTCTGGTCTAGACAAAAATTAAGATGGTTTTTACTGTGTACCTGTATGTTGTATCTGGCTGCAGATTGTCTAGAATGTAGTTTGTAACCTTTCCCACTGTCAAGGGCTGTTTATCTCCAAAGTCTATGCTGTAGGCAAGGATTTCTGAACCATGATCACAAGGCTTTTCCCAGCTTATTGCAAGGCATGTAGATGGTGAATAATTGGGATTTTCTATATCATCATCATTTATCTCTTGAAGACAAGTCACAATAGCAGGAACTGATGGTGGAGTCATACAGGCTACTACTTCACTAAAAGGGCCTGCACCCACAATGCTCAGAGCCTACAAATTAACAGAGCCCCAAAGTTAAAGACATAATCATGCCAATGCTCACAAAACACAAAACTCTACACAGTGACAAGCCCCCTACCACCTTTACCTGGACTCTGCAGTAATAGGCAGTTGCTGGTGAAAGTCCTTTTAACTCGTGCCCGAGACCGGGCCCGCAGTAACATATCTGCATACTTCCTTCAACGCCTCCCCACTCCAGTCGGTATTCAGTGACATCAGTTCCATTACTCAAAGGGGCCTTAAAGTTAAGAAAAGGGGATAAAGTCTTTTGTCTTAAGTTCTGATAATGATTACATAGTTTTGGGGCAAGAATGTTATTGACCCAAGCACATAAAAACCTGTTTTTGGATTTCTAAAAAAATGTTTAACAGAATATAATCTGTTTAATATTACATTTTTATTCATTAAGGCCACCTGAATTAAAGATCTGTTAAAAAATATAACTGTTTTCAATCAGACATAGAAATATGATTCAATCACTTTAGAAACAGTATCTTAAGGTAAATATACTTTAAAATAATTCTATTAAGTAATATAAATGTTAAATCATAGAAGGATATTTTCTTTGTTAAATTTGGAAGGAAACAGAAAATGTAATTATCATTATTGATTACTACTATACGCAGTTAAGTATACTGGAGATAATAAACATGAGAGAAATAGTATACACTAATTCCTATGAATGTTCTGAACATTAAGTGCACCATGGCTAAATATCTCAGTACTGAGATGGGGCACCGTCATGAACAAGAATCTAAATACTTGTAAACATATATCTTATTTAAATACTTAAAAGAGAGAAAAGAATTTACTTTTTACCAAGTGGATTTAACTAGGACTTTACTCTTTGTATAATTTATGGAGATGAATAGTCTTCATTCTTTTATGTAAAATTATTTTAATCATTTAAAGCAAATATAAGTGAAGGAAAATACAATACCTCCCAATTCACTTGTGCACAAGTTGCAGATCTGCACGTCACTTGAGGGGGCTTACACTGATCTGGTGGTCCAGGGGCTGTAGTAATATCATGTTTTTCTGAAAATGGCCCAAACTAGAAAAACAAATATTAATCAGTGTTTTCATTTTTCACCTACCAATTGCACAGCTCTCCATAAATATTCACAGATAATTAAATTCATCATCCCTTTCCTTTAAGACTAATTAGTCATAATAAAATCCTCCTAAAAGAAATCACAGAAAGTAAAGATTTAATTAATGATCATGGAAGTAAATATGTGAGGTATTTTAAAGTTTCATTTACTATAGTTTCTCCTCTTGCCCCTGATTCCTTCATGAATTGGTTTTTTGTAAGAAGGGAGGGGAATTCAGGAATTAGGTCTAATAAAAAGAAGAAATCATGTCAAGAGTGAAGAAATGAATACCAATTAAAGGCACGAGAGACTGTAGGCATAAATTATAACTTAAACTTAGGTAACAGCTTTAGTAGGGTGTAAAAATGCATTCTGTGAAAATATAGGGAACAAATATTTACTTGATTCTGACAAGTTATCACAAACCTGAAAACACAGATTATAGACACTAGTATTAAAGATGCTATCCCATGTACTGCAGCCTTGTGGGGCTGACAAGATCATCAGAGTTTACTAAAATCTGAAGTAATGGGGAAAGACTTGTCAGTTTAATTTCATGAAATTTTAATTATACTATAGTTTTAAGAAACACAGTGCTAACTCAAAGTCAGAAGTGACTGGTTGGTCCTCAGAGAACTTTTAATTCAGAAATGAGAGATGTCACAGTTGAGCGGAAAGGGTTTTGGCTCCAGAGTCAGACAGAGTGACTGATGTCTCCCACTTTTTAGCGTGTGTGACTGCTGGGGCAAGGAGTTTAGCTTTCCTGAGCCCCAGCTTCCTCAGCTGTAAAATGGAGATTATCACCTATTCTGTCCATTTTATGGAGTTACACAGATACAGAGATAATTAAAAACAAAAACAAAAAAATAAAACCAGAAATGCTTAGAATGTAAGTCTTCCCTTAGGCAAAAAAAATGAATCACGAGTAGCTGTCAACTGGAAATAAACACTGCGTACAACCAGCCTCAAAACACTTACTTACTCTTAAGTATTTCATCTTATGATTATGTTTCTACTCTTCTTACTAAGTAAACTCCATTAGCACTGCCTGAAAGGCTCAGCTCAAGTTTAAAGTGTCACATATTAGTAATTGGAGTTTTAAAGTACTGAGATTCTGTAACAGTTAAGCTATGGTACATACTGACTTCTCATTTATCAACAGAGGCTTATAAAAATTTTTAAAATTTGGAATCACATGTTGAAAGCAAAATGGTCAAATAATGGGCACAATGACATGTTATATGAAATACCACTGGGATTTATAATTCAGTCAGCTCGGTTTTCCTACCCCCATTTTGTTAGCTGCACGTAGTCTGAAGCTGTAAGTCTTTCCAGGAAGAAGGTTGCTCACTGTACATTCTACTTCAGGACCTTGGTAAACTTCTCTGGGTTCATCTCTTTCTACAGGAGACATTTCCACCCCATAGCAAGAAATGGGTGATCCACCATTGACCAGAGGGGGTCCTAAAGGTGGAAAGATTCACGCAGTTTAACAAGAGGAATATATTTAGTACCAACTTAATTATAATTTATTACCAAAATGAAAATTACCCCATCGTAACTGTATTTCTTTTGCTTTGGGTCTACCCTGTAATCTGGGAGGGAGGCATGGGCCAGGAGGCACAGCTGGAGTCTGCACAAGTAAAGATTCAGATACCTGCCAAAACAAAAGCAAAAACAAAACAAAAATGCCCCAAGCCAAATAATCAGACTACTTTTGTTAAAGGAAAATAAGACAAACACAAAGACTGCACCAATAATTTGCATCTGAGTATCAACAGAAAAGGAATAAAATTCTGAATAAAATAAAATCTAATTAAATCATTAAAACACAAATTTTATACAGGCAAGTAAAATAAGAACAAGTATTATGTGCCTACTAGATATAAAGTTACCAGAAAAAGAAAAAAAGCCCCAACAAAGAACTCTTTTCTTCTTTCCGTAATTAAAAAAAAAAAACTTCCCTTATAACCTAATGGACATTATTTTAGGTGTCCAAATGGATCTACAAATCTCTTCTAAAGAAAATATTTTAACATTCTATAAAAGCTGTTTGCTATGTTTTTAGGAGGTTTAGACTATTTTGACCACTTAACTGTATTTTTCAACCTAAATGCTAATTTAATATTAACAACAACAAAAAAACTTTTCTTTCACCCTAAAAATAATTTAAAAATCAGATAAGTGTTCTCAAGTATTTGGCATCTTTCCAGGTATTTGGTATTACTTTTCATATCTATGCTACTAAAAAAAACTTTTAGTTTTATTTTAAAAGACATTCTCTTAAAAGCACTGACACAAACTCAGTGCTAATATTCATTATCTGCACTGTATTAAGGTTTATACTTAATATTTTATAAACAGTAAGGTTCACACTTAAGATTTTCTTATTAAAGAAAATGAAGCAATTAGATCCAAAGCCTCTTGCACAGGACTTGCAATTCAACTTCATTGTACTCTCATTTTCAACAAAATGTTCCTAATTCATTAAAAAAAATTACTTTCATTGCATTAAATCTCATTTGAAAAAAATAACAATTATGAATGCTCTAAGATACATTATTGGTTGAATTCATTAAAAAATCACTCCTATTAAAAAACATTATACTTTTTCAAAACATTACAAATGTCTCATACATAATCAATGGCACATTTAAGTCCATTTCTGTCTCTAGTAAGAAATAAAATAATTGCCAAACTTTTCTGAAATAAGTGTGTATTTAGAATTTGTGTTTAAATAATGATTTTGTTTCTATTTCTGTTCAGTTCAGTCGCCCAGTCATTTCCGACTCTCTGCAACCCCATGAATCACAGCACGCCAGGCCTCCCTGTCCATCACCAACTCCCTGAGCATCATCCTAAAATTTATCTTTGTAAAATTTTTTGCAATGTTTTTGTATACCTGTTTTTTCCAAAGCTAAACAGCAACCAGACAACAGATATTCACTACAAGCTAAATACTTCATTAGGCTAGTCTGGTCACTAAAAATTTAACCACCTGGGTTATACATTTTATGGTACTTCAATATTAGAGGTGGCATCTGATGATTTCAACTCATTTGACCAAACTTGAGAAAAAAAATCTACACTTAAGTATTACCGCACTCTGTCCTCCATCACTGATGCAGTAAACTCGAAAACGATAGAAACAGCCTGGATTCAGTCGATCACAAAGATGTTCCCTAGTAGCTCCACTGTATATCATATCCCATTTGTTTCCTGAAAGATGGAAGAATTATGCTCCATCAGTGACAAGGTAATGTTTAACATTTTGGTATCATGCACATGGCAGGTAACCTAGCTTCACTAAGTTAGCATTTATGTAACTAAGTTAGCGTTTATTTGTCAGAAACGATTTAAGCCTGTTTTTTGAGTTTCCTGGAAATGATATAATTTTCTTTATGTGTACAGTTTTCTAGACAAATTTGCATGGCTTTTTTCACTTCACTTTGTTGAAGTGAAATATCTCTGTAACTCTGTACAGACTGTGACTTAGATCGATAATTTGCTTTTAATTAAGCATTTTATTTTTTTTGGGGGGAATTTTAAAATTAATTTTTATTGGAGTACAGGTGCTTTACAAGTGTCTGCTGCACAGCAAAGTCAATCAGCTATATGTATACGTATATCTCCTCTATTTTGCATTTCCTTCCCATTTAGGTCACCACAGAGCACTGAGAAGTTGCCTGTGCTAGACAATAGGTTCTCATTAGTCATCTATTTTATACACTGCTGCTGCTGCTGCTGCTAAGTCAGTTCAGTTGTGTCCGACTCTGTGCGACCCCATAGAGGGCAGCCCACCAGGCTCCCCCATCCCTGGGATTCTCCAGGCAAGAACACTGGAGTGGGCTGCCATTTACTTCTCCAATGCATGAAAGTGAAAAGTGAAAGTGAAGTCACTCAGTCGTGTCCGACTCATAGCGACCCCATGGACTGCAGCCTACCAGGCTCCTCCATCCTTGGGATTCTCCAGGCAAGAGTACTGGAGTGGGGTGCCACTGCCTTCTCCTAATTAAGCATTTTAAATGTGCTTACTGGCCCAGTAATAACATTATAACACAAAGAATAGAAAGAACCAATACCATAGGAAGTTTAAGTCTTAATTAAAAGACATTTTTGTTTTTTGCAAGGAAATAGGCCATTTGATATAAAAATGTGTGATTCAAGAATAAAGTTCACTAGACAAAGAACTTATTACTAAAACTTCTATAAGTTAAATTTTAGAAGATTTTTCTGAGGTATAGATCTGAGTGAGCTAACCTTCAGAAGACTTTAGTCTAGGTATACTGGAACTGAGCAATGCAAACCAATGAGGAAAAAAATAAGAAAATGTAATAATATAAATATATAGCAGTCCTCCATTTGAGTCACTGTATATCTGGAGATTACAACTTAAAGTGGGTCATAACAGGCAAAATCTTTTATCTGCTACAAAGGAAAAAAAATCAAGAGGAAAGAAAAGACATCATGTAAAATTTAGAACCATGAAGACTAAAGGTAGACTGGTATAAATGATCAGTTTTAACAGTTATTCTTACCGTTTGAACCTTCTGCCATCTCTACTACATACTTATTGATGGCTGCCCCTCCGTTGTCTTTTGGTGGGTCTATCCAAAGAAGCAAAAGTGGTATTAGGCAGAGTATATACAATTCAAAAAACGACATAAACTCATAATAAACAGAACACCAAACTCAGGATTGTTCTAAAAGAAAGAATCACCTGCAATGACTTTTTAAAAATTAATACCAGCACCTAATTTACTCTTTTTGTTTTTACACAAACAGATTCTCAATAAATTTTGCTATAAATGAATAAGTGATTTTAATTTCTCATGAAAACCAGAATGAGCCATGAAAACTTTAGCTACAAGTTCAATAATCTTTCATCTCACACAGGAGGCCCCTGCTCACAGTTCTAGAGTTGACCCCAATTCCTCCATCAAACCTGAACTTAGTATGTATGAGTACAATGCTCTCCATAAAGCAGATCATCAAACAGTGAATCTCACATTTCTCACTGAACTTACCTGAGTTAACAAATTTACTCAAGTATCTTAAAAATGATCTAAATATTCAAATCATTTAACTCAAATATAAAAGTAATGACATACAAATATGCATAGTATCTTACCCCAAGTTATTTTAAAACTATGTGAATGTATCTTTCCTTTAACTGAAGGCTTTACAGGGACTCCGGGTTTATCAGGACAGGTAGTAAACTCTACTACTTCACTTGGACTACTTTTACCTTCTGAGTTATAAGCAATAACCTATGATGAGAACACAAAGGCATAATTAATGTCTGATACTTAATGATACTGGCTTAATGAACAAAGTGATGGGAGACAAATAGGGTCAATCAAATGATTTATGTGAGAACTGCTTGTCTTCAAAAGGAACTCAGCACATATGAAGAGAATTCAGGTATAATCCCCTTTCAGTCAGTCCTGAAAACACAAGTGAGTCTAGCATTCTGATACTAAACAAGAGTCATCACTGGAACAAGCTATATAATTTGATGATACTTGGCGAGGCTTGACTTAACTTATTCTTTTAATATTCTTGAGGCATTTAAAAAAATGTCAGATGCTCTGAATTTCCTCTCTTTAAAAGATGAAGGTTAACTCCTCCTCCTTTTGAATTGTCCTTAATAACTTGCTTCTAACAAAGTATGTAGCAGAAACAATGGTGTGTGTAGCTTCCCGATGGAGAAGCCCATGTGGTGTTGTAATTATAACTAAAGCAAAAATGCAATCCAACATTGTAAGAGGAAAACTGGAATAAATGTATGTATTCCTTAGATACTTTGTAAATTGTGTCAATATAAAAAATGTATTTGAAAATTAAAATGATCCAGTGCTATCAGAAGTTTTGAAAATGAAGCTAGCATACAAAATAAGTATTTCAGGCATACTCCTTACTGTCTGAGCCACCAGGGAAGCCCAAAATAAAACATAACAGATATAATTATGCACTAAATAAACAAATTTCCTGATATCACTATAATTTTCTTTCTTAGGTTCTCAAGGAGTAATAAAACTTTTCTTTTTAATAGTGAAAACACTTTACAATGGCCTATATCATTTATTTGGAATAATTTGTTCAAACAATGGTAGGAAAATTCAAATGCTGAATTTGTCAACTAGTAAGCATCCTGTTACATTTTTGGGAAAACCTCTGTATGGAAATGAAGGCTGGCTTATATTAAATTGTATATTAGCTAATTCAAGGCCCTGTCTGCCAAGCAATAGCAATGTATATCACTGACCAAGTCAAAGATAGACTATATCCTAGAATGGATGCTTGGAAAGATTCAGGATTTCAGGAGTCTCCATAGGAGAATTTTCAAAGCTTGCTATCGCTTCAAGTGAGCAAGAATGATATGTAGAGTCTCCAGGCCTCCACTGAGCAAGAATGACATACAGAGTATCTCTACTTCCCTAAAATAATTAAGTCTGAAGGCCATCAGATGGGCCAGTGAGACAAGCACGTGTGCTGGGGGTGGACGAAGGTTGGGCGAAGGCAGGAGCATTCACCCTGCACAAACTCAAGTGCTCTGGATAGGACTTTAGGGAAGGCGATGAGGGCAAGAGGGGTTTCATCCAGTAAGTAAAATACCGTGAACATAAATGGCGAAGAGTTTCTCACTGATGATGATGGGAGTTAGAAATAAGGCAAGTGAGAAAATTAGAATTAATCCGTGGCACTAGATCAAATGGAGGTACAGGGTGCAAACTCATGACTTTTAAAAATATAGATATATATGTAGAAATATGTGTTCCTGCATGTAAAGGGTCTATGTGTGTCTACATATACACACAAAACATACACACGTACATCTAGTTCTTGGCTTTGTCCACTGAGAGGAGGCCTAGGAGTGGCAAAATCCTATAGCATTAGGTACACTTACTACCCAGATCCTGACTTCTATATACCACTGTCTGCTTAAAGGACCCAGGTGCTCTGAGAAATGGTCAATGTCAAATTTGAGGAAGAGAAAGTACATGATGAGAATGTAGTATCATGTGCCAGAAAGGAGGGGCTCAAAGAATGATGGGGTGAGGACATGTCAAAAAAATTAGAAGTCAGCTTGACAAGGGCTCCCAAAATCTAAGACAATTTGAACCACATGAATGATAACCACAGCAACAAAATATAACACACTCAGTAAACAGGAATCCATGAGTTCATACTAATATAAATGAGAAGAGAAAGCTCTTCCTTGTAGTATAATGCCAACTAATCAATGTAGAAGAAATTTGAAAAACCACCACTTGGCAACCATTATCATGGTTACTGAATGATTCAGGGCAAGAATTATCAATGGATGTTAAAACTAGCGGGTGAGACTTTGATGAGGAACAAGATGTCTATACAGTATTTGCAGAATACTTATCACAAAGGGAGAAAGAGCAGCTTTACAGCAAAGAAACATGGTGGCCATCACCTTAAGTAGCTACTAGTAAGTGGAGCCCCACTTTAGAGAGCAAACAGTGTTACTCTTTTCTGATACACCTGCCAAAAAAGCTGTCTACGTTCAATGATATCCACATTTTAAAAGGTGTTTTGTTCACATTTTAGAATCTTGTTAAAATTAAGACTGCTTTGAATTTAAATTTAAGAAGCATTATTATATAGTAAGAGGGTAAAACAATAAAGCTCATTAGAAAAGGCCAAAATATTTAAGATTTAAAATTATGCGAATGAGGCATGCACTTGGTTTTAAAACAGAACAGTAAGAACAATAAACCTTTCAAGGGCTTTCAAAGCTTACCTTAAATTTATACTTTGTACTACGTCTGAGATTTTTCACTGTGTAAGCAAGGTCTTCCCCATCATACCTAGGCTTAAAACCATATCCCTGGAAAGGGAGAAAAAGTCTTCATTAGATGGCAAACAGCAGAAATATGGGGAATAAGCAACATGTGAAAAGATTCAGGTCCTCTTCATCTTCTGCTGTGCGTAATGTGAGTAATGACTGGTTGACTGTAATCTTCTCCTTGATGTTTCTATCTTGAGAAGACAGATCAAGAAATGCCACTGACCATTTGTGGCAGGATGAAGAACACCACTTATTCTTAGTAAATACAGTAACCAAGAAAAGATCTTTGTGTTGAGGGAAAATCAGAGACGATGGTAACATTACCATCAGTAAGCTTATCCCTAGAACTAAGGTGAATTTACCAGACGGACGCTGCAGAATTAAACAAAACTATAACTATTTAACATATTTAAATCTCCCTGGACACACACTTGTGTTTAGGTGAAAGATGAGAGATTGGTTGGGCTGGCAGGCTGAGATGTTATTTAGGTTTGGCATTATTATTTCTAGCCCTAGGGACAATGCTTCACTACTTTCACAATGTTATTTTTAAAAGCTACAAAAAAAACTGAGATATAATTCACAAACCATGAAACTCCCATTTTAAAGTATAAAATTCAATGATGTACAGTATAATTCATAAGCTTGTAAAACCATCATTAATTCCTAGTTCCAGAATAAAGCCTAAATAAATAAAGTACTTTTATTTTCTGCTTAGCAGTCACTTCCTCTCTTTTCTTATACACTAATATACTTTCTGTCTCTATGAATTTGCCAATACCTACCTATATAAATGGAATCACATAATATGTGGTCTTTTGTGACTGTGCTCTTTTATCTAGCATGGCGTTTTTAAGGCTCATTCATGTGTGGCATATGTCAGTACTCTATCCCTTTATATGGCTGAATGATATTCTACTACATGGATATATTACATTTTGTTTATCCTATTATTAACATTAGTTGACGGATATTTCAGTTATTCCCACTTTTTGGTTATTATGATTAATGCTGCTATGAACACTGGGGAACAGAGTTTTGTACAAACATACTTTCAACTTTTCTGGGTATATATCTAGGATGGACCAAACTATTTTTGACTCATATTGCTTCAAAGTAACTCTGAAACGCTATGGAGCTATACATAACTAACAGATGACAGTCTAACACTTGTTCAGCTCAGTGCTGTCTCGCCGGAGATGAGACACTGTAACTGGATGGTACTGTGTGAGGCTCTTCAAAGTCTCTGTGGCAGTTGGGGAAGCAGCCTTTGCACACAGCTGGAAAACGCAGACACGCTCTTTTCTTATCTTTTAGAGTTGCTTAGTCTAAGGTTGTGGTGATCTTGCCCTCTCTTTATTCTCCCCAAAACATATATACTTACATGGGGTCTGTGTTGTTCCCAGGCACCAAGTGCATATACGCATACACACATAAAAAACAAAACCCCTCCCACATATCGAGAAAGCAAAAGACTGAGCTGTTCCTCACTTCCAGTCCTTTCCAAACAGTAACCAACCAAGGTTTCAAAGGATCCGGAGAAGGAGCTAGCTATTGTGGCAGTATTTACTGTATCAGGATTAATGTCACACTGAAATGTTCTAAATACCCTATTTAAAATCCATATACTTACTGAAGTTTCTTCCTCCATCTCTAAAATGTAAGAAATTCCTTCATCTGATGGCGTTCCTGAGGGTTTACTCCATTGTAAGGACAACCAAGTAACCCCGGCTTTAGTTAATATAGGACTTGCTGGCATAGATGGGGCACAGCCTGAGGTGTAATACAAGACTTCTTCACTAAAACCGCTGTGGAAACAAATGGTTTTTAAGAAGGAATGAAGAAAAGTTAATTTTCGAAAGCCAAAGAACACAGTTTTGATAAATGACATTTTTGGTGAAAATGATAAATTTGATAATGAATTATAATCCAGTAATGTATCTTTGATGTGATAATATCTTTACTGGTAATTAGGTCAGATACCTAACGAATTATTAGTCTTTTAAAACTGCCATTTACATAATTACATTTCTCTTATAGCTTTTGCTAGGTTAGTAACACATCTTAACCATATCAACAAAGTGACAATAAACTAAGGCAGAATTTTTAGTGGTTAATTTCGACTGTAAATAATTTATACAAATGAACAGTCTAAAATACCTATATTAAAATGTATCTTACCTTGTACCATAGTCATTTTTGGCTGATAGTCTAAATTTACAACCCATTGCTGGTGACAGTTTAGTAATTTTAAATTGCTTCTGTAAGCCCATATAACACTGACAAAATTCTCCATTTCCTTTTCCCTAAAAGAAAGTTTTTATACATCACTATATATTAATTCCTGACAGTAACATATTAGCTAGTATACATTTAAAGTCATCTTCGTCACATACATGTCATGAATCTCAAGAGAAGGTTGAGACAACACATCCTTTATACGGTACTCGTTGTTCATTAATGCAAAATTAAAACCAAAGAGTAGGCATCTCTGTATAGCTTCTTGAACTAAACATCCCATTTTAGAGCTGATGCTAAACCTTTGGCTTTTAATAAAAGAAACTCTTTCTGGGTATGGACCCCACAACTCTATGGGGGGACTGGTAGTGGTAGAAATAGGTTGATCTTCAACATGAGTATCTAGCTGCTCTCCTTAACCTATGAAAAGTTCTATGCAAACAGTTTTTAAAAAGGTCCCTCCTATGTATTTCAAACCACCTGGACAGCAGCTAAACGTCCTTAAAAACTTTGATGTTACTACTGATTAGATTTAATACTGAAAAAGTATAAATAGATAGAAAAACTCCATGACATGTATTAAGATGGGAGGGAGAAAAGTTTGCAGTTTAGGACAAGTGAAGAGTTTTAGAAATTTAAGTGTTATATAAAATCGACAAATTTCTCATTTTCTAACTATTTCTCTTTATTGTATGGTAGAGGTAAAGGACAGGGCTTCCCAGGTGGCGCTAGTGGTGAAGAACCCGGATGCCAATGAAGGAGACATAAGAGACACGAGTTCAATCCCTGGGTCGGGAAGGTCCCCTGGAGAAGGGCGAAGCAACCCACTCCAGTATTCTTGCCTGGATAATCTCCCCAACTGAGGACCCCTGCAGGTGGGCTACAGTCCACAGGGTCACAAAAAGTCTGAAGTGACTTAACACACACACACACACACACACATAAAGGGTGGTTAGAGTAACCTCTGTCAGAGAAAATCTGTAGTCTGAATTTGGTTTGTTTAACTCTCATGTTCGTTTTAATAACGTTCACAGTTTATTCTATTATCTAAATAGAAACTCATATCATCTCTAATCCCCCAGGCCAGCCATCATAGCTCTCTTTTTTTGATACTGTTTAGCTATAGTTTCCTGAGGAATGTCAAATAAAGGTGGGAAAAACTGGTAACTTTGACTTATTTTTTGTTTGGCTAGAAATGCTTTTATTGTTTAGTGATGTTACTTCACTTAATACAAAACTATCAAATAAGGGACTACCTTTTCATTCCTAATTTGAGTTTTAAATGAAACTGGTAATAAATTTTATCAAATACTTGTCATATTTATCAAGATGATGGTATTTCTTCTCAATTACTCTGATACTGCAACAGATTGCCTAATTCTGTATTCACTTAGAACTTCTGGAATAAAACTTCCTGGGTTGCGCCTCATTACTGTTTTAATATATGGCTGGAATTTCTTCTACTTCCTCTGGCCACTCCTCTTTGCTGCACTGAAGCAGCAGGGCAAAAGAGAACATAACAAATGACAGTAAAATAAAGTACTAAATAGTAAAGCCGAGGATGCTTGCTGTGGTAGGCCCCCAAGATACCCAGATCCTGACTCCTGGAACACATGAATAAGACCTCAGATGGCAGCAGAGGCTATATAAACGCGGTGAAAGTCAGGCTCCTGAGTTGGGAGCTGGGTCGTCTGGGTTCAATGGAATTACAAGTATCTTTTCTAGAGGGAGGCAGAGAAGGACCTGAAGATGGTCATGTGACAAGGGCAGCAGGGGGAGAAAAGGCAATCTGATGTGGCCATGAACCAAGTAATGAGGAAGCCTCCAGGAGCTGGAAAAGGCAAGGCAATGGGTTCTCCTCTAGAGTCCCTGGAGTAAGCAGGGCTCAGGTGCCACTCTGATTCTGGCCCAGTGAAAGCCATTTTGGATTTCTGATTTCCAGAATTATAAGAATAAAAGTGTTTTGAGGCACCCAGTTTGTGGTAATTTGTTAAAGCAATCACAGTAAACAAACACGCTTGCCTTTAGGGCTGATGTGAAAGAAAATATTCCATCAAGTTAATTAACCAAGTGATTGCTTTGAGGTTGGTTTAGTTGGAAAAAACTAAAACATCAGGAGGTCTGGTCAGTAACAGTTTCTAAGAACACCATCAACTGACTCAAGCACCACATGAAAACATTCATATTGTTTTTAAAGAGGAAAAAATTAATAAACAGAAAGGTATTTCTGCCTGAAGGCACACATACATTTTAGGCTAATTAAAAAAGTTCAAATGTACTTACCTCATCCCATTCTAAAATAAAACTTTGGATTTTAGAGCCATTGTCACTAGGTGCCTAAAACAAACACCAAAAAAACCCAAAATGAGTACAAGTTAGTACTTTTATAAAAGGTATTAGTGATGATCTAATCTAAGGCATCTATTGTGCTATAGATGTTCTCTGGGATTTAGCCCCAGAAAAAGCAGCACAGAGAATACAGATATAGATGTACATCCTATAATCTTTTTAACTGCCAGAAAAGAAAACAAAGCAGGAGGCTACTCAGATTTTTCTGAACTCTGAACAATCTCTTTTATCAAGAACTATCTTTTATCAGAAGGTTTTATCATCTTTAAGCTTTTGGGATAGATCCTGTCATTTTCATTAAAACTCAATACAATCTGCAAGTGATTGTAATACACTAAAAAGTAAAAGAGCAAGTGTGCTGAGAGGAACTCCAAGGGTGCATACTATCTGGATCTCCACTTCTAGGCCCCATGTGTTGATTGCCTAAGACTGTTAGTTCATCAATCTGTTAATTTTCAGTGGTGAAAATTTCAGTTCTAGTCATTTTCCCCCAGGATTTGGTCACTCTAGAACTAAAGAATTTCACCTTTATTTCAGAACCATGAAAAATTGTATTTTTTTCTCCAGGACATTTTTTTTGAGAGCCTATGATAATTTAAATTTTTTTCTGTTTTTTTTCCATCCCCTTTTTGGTAATTTCTTTAAAAATTTTTTTAACTGGAAGATAACTGGTTTACAATATTGTGTTGGTTTCTTCCTCCATGACTTTTGAATATATTCCTGAATATCAGTTTATTATAGCCTAGAACATGATTCTATTTTCCAAGGTATCAGTAGTATAATTTTAACGGTGTATTCCCCTAAATGCAACTACTATGCAATTTGGGAAAGACTGTACTTAATTTTATTCAGAGATTTACCAAGACCTATGTTGTGATTTCAGAAAATCATGTCACCAATGACAACAACGCTGTTCTATTTAGGATCCAATTCTATCTAGTGTCTATCCACTTTATTACATCTTCTTGTGTAATATTGGGTCCAAATATTTATACACTAAAAAAAATATAAAGAAACTGCCTGTTGATGCAGGAGATGTAAGAGACGTGGGTTTGATCCCTGGGTTGGTTAGATCCCCTGGAGGAGGGCATGGCAAACCACTCCAGTATTCTTGCCTGGAGAATCCCATAGACAGTTCATGGGGTTGCAAAGAGTCAGACATGACTGAAATGACACAGCATGCATTCTATTAGAAATCATTTTATTCCTCCTTTATGGCACCATATTAATATTTGGGTTAAGTTATCATGAATCTCATTGTAGGATAAAATTCAGGATATAAAGGTGTTACTACAAAATATAGAAAGCAGTGAGTCTGAGAAACACACATTGCAGTGTCATCACACATTCAGTGTAAGGACTGCTAATTATAAGCCAATCTTTTCTGTTACATTTATGTTATGTAAATGTTATATTTTTCTGTTTCTGTTACATATATGTTATATACAACATATATATAATTTATTTATAACAATGTTTCTGTTATATTTATGTTACATTTATATTTGTGTTATGTAAGAAAAACTGATAAGAGTGTTATTTTAGGATACAAGGAACAAATGCCTATTTAATATATGTGAAGAGCAAGAGCAAGTTAGCTTAAACCTCTTTTTGTCTCCAAAAACAAATGAAGTTTAATAGTACAGGGAAAAGAAAAAAGGACACAAATGTCCAGTTGGAAATACTCTACAGTCTTACCTTCCACTGCAAAGTAAGTGAATTTTTGGTCCGATTGGCTATCCTTGGTGGATTAGGTATGTCAGGTTCACAGCTCAAGGTGGTAAAGGTTTCAGCTTCGGAAGGAGTTCCCTTTATAGAATTGTATTCTGCCTGGACTCTATGGTGATAAAATAAATTGTAGTTTTATCCTGCAGAATCACTGTATCCTACCATTCTATAGCATCACCTTTAAGTATCTGCAAGTCAGGCCCTCTAAATGTTCTATCGAGAAATACGCGTATCAGAAATAAAGGGTAACCCTTAAAAAAAGAAAAATAGAATAAACCAGTGGCTTGCATATTTTTCTGACTCCTCAGAGTAAGAAATACATTTTAAACTATGACTCTGTCTCTGCAATATGCATTTACACATACGCACATATACATCATACATACACACACACAACAAAAGGAGTATTCTAAAACAATGTCCTCAATTGGGTAATACACTGATATTTTCAATTCCATTTGATTATATTTAATTTAAAAAATTCTGACTATAACCCACAAAATTAATTTCATGATTCAATAGTGGTTATAATTCATAGTTTGAAAAATATTAGGTGGGATAATACTTAGGGTTCATCCACAGGGAGTATAATTGAAAGCAGTTTAATAGGATAATCTCAAGTACAAGTGTTCTTTTTAAAGATAGGAGACTGAATAAAATGTTATACGAGTCCTAGCTGGGGAGGCCCTATAGTCTAAAAAAATAATTTTGTGAAACCATAATAGAAGAACTGTGCAGAGTAAAACAGTGGTATCTAAGCTATCCCAATTAAATGTTACGACATTTTAAGAGTTAATATTCCAAACTCTTACAAAATAGGATGGAATAAATATACATAACTGGCAATTACTATTTATGATTTTGCTTTGTAAAAATTTCAAAAGCTGGCACAGTCTTCCAGTGCTAAATCAGGTATTACAGATATAGTATACATATTATCTGTCAGTTCAGTTCAGTCCAGTTGCTTAGTTGTGTCTGACTCTTTGTGACACCATGGACTGCAGCATGCCAGGCCTCCCTGTCCAGGACCAACTCCCAGAGTTTACTCAAACTCATGTCCATTGAGTCAGTAATGTATATTCATTCTAATCCCTAGGTCCTGCAAACCAGGCCATTCACCCTTCAATATAACATTTGAGTTAAATGTTTTTTGGGGGAATGTATTGATTATCATAGCAAAACAAAAATCAAAAGCCACAAACTCCATGTTTTTAATCCAAAATTAATATCGAAATTATACTCTAGACTTCTAAGGAAATCATTAAGAGCAAACCCTATGCTACAATATAGCACATAAAAGTAGCATATAGGAATTCCTTACTTTGCATGGTAATCTGTAGCTGGTTTGAGATCATTTAAAGTGACACTGGTTTCCTCTCCTCTGGGGGGAAAAAAGGTAACATATCATTATTTGATAAATATAGCATTTTTAGAGAATGTGTGTTATATATACTACAGTTTGTGGTATTTTACGAAATTATACTGCTTCTTACTTTCCCAACTGTAACCACATTCAGACTGTATCAATAAGTAATTTGCATATTTAGGATATATGCCACACTTAGGTATGCACCTGCATAACACTTGAAAACAAAAAGGTGTGTTAAGTAAATGGACTGTATAAGCAAGACTGTGTGTGTATATGTGTGTGTGTAGCTAGGGTAGATATTTAGCTTAACTGAAGAAATGGAACCATTTTCAATTACTGGCATATAGTTAAAATGCTAAGTAACACATGAAATAAAAACTGAAATCAAAACTATCAAATTTTTACAAGGAATCTGCCACTATTGGAACTTTATTTAAATGTGGAACTTTATTTAAAATGTTACAATTTAATGAGCAGGTTTCTAAAAAGTGAATCACAATTTAAGGTAAAGCATTTTTCATAGCCACTATTACATTTTCAAATATAATAGCACATATTTTCTTAAATAATTATTTGCTACCACTATTATTGGTATGTAGCCAACAAGTTAGCCTGTTTCCTCTTCCTTTTCTTTTAAATCACTGTTCTCTGTTCCATTTCCTTCAGTCAAGTTTCTTTCCTCTCCACTTAATGGACTTCTTTCCTCCCATCCTCCTCCCACTTTCCTTCCGGGTATCCTGTTTCTCAAATCAAAGCCAGTGAATAGTATGAGAAAGGAAACAAGTCTCCCTGATGGAAGGACACCTTCCTGAATCGGGGCAGTTGTAGTAGCAGCCTCAGAAAGAGACTTTAATTGGTGCAGGATAACGAGATGACTGAGGTTGACTAATGTCCCTCTTGTGCTCTCTGGTCAGGCTGCAAATGGAGATAAATTCTTTCCCTTAGGAAGCAGTCATATCAAACTAGAACAGCTATTAACACAAAAAAGAAACCTTTATGTTGATGGTCCTTTACTCTCTATTTAGCCCGTAGGTAGGTTTGCTCTTTCAAGAAAATGAAATACAATACACACAAGGCAGTCTCAACAATGAGGAGGACACTTTGTTACTAGATGACAGTCACTGAAGCAATTTCACTTTCCTTTCTTCCCCATACTAGCTTTTTTTAAAAAAATACACCAGGAAGGTTGATTTATCCAGTGTTTTGTGTTAATAACAATCATTCAAATGGCTAACCACGACCTCCTTTACAATCTTCCTGGTGAAGTTATATAACAGTTATCAATTTTACTCTTTTTCACCAGAATAAACAATTTCTATATGAACAAGAACAGAAAAATAATTTATTTTACAGCTGTCAATCACAAAGTCACAATTTTAGCCACTGACACTTTCTAAGGTTTCTTGGAGTATAATACACTTTTGAACCAAGAAAAGAGAACTGTGGCATTTTCAGCACACAAATGAGGAACAATGGTACTAAATTCATTTCACAACAGGACATGAGGTTGTATATGTAGGAATGAAATCTAACTCCCTAGAGGAGCAACACTGCATGAGTTCACAATGTAAGAGTTCTCCATTTCTGGTCCTGGCTTCTACATACTACAATTTATATTTATATAAATATAAATATGTGGACAGTGAAATATCTATTAGGGAGCCTATTGAAAAATAAAAAAGCTGAATGTAGCCAATGAAAGTGAATTATTCCAAGGGAGTTGTAGACAGAAATGTGAAGCAGCTGGCATGTGGACTATTTACATTGAAATCAGTATCACCAGTCAACACACAGATTCAAAATAAAAGCATGAAGAGGGAAAACAGCACAGAATTAGTATTAAGCTCTTTATGATAAACCATTAACTTATGTAACGGGAAAGAATAAAACAAAACAAATACCTACGCAAAAACACTTTTGTATTTCCCATCTTTTCCAGTGCTTGAGACCAGAATTTCATAACCATAGAGCTCTGGTACAGTAGTCTCATCTGTTTCACCATTTATGAGGCTGGAAGGTGGTGACCAGGTAAGAACTACTGTCCTTGCCTGGATGTCTGAGGCCTGCGAAAACATAATATTTAAAAGCTCTCTGAAACAACTATAATGTGCACAACAAACAGCACAAAATCTAATAGGGTTTCATATCTGTAGTTACTTACATAAAATGACTCACCAATAGAAACCTGCCCATTGGTAACTGAGATACAATCTGCCATGAAAGGGTAGATTGGTTTGACAAAGTTCAAAGACCATTTTTTTTGGCTGTTTAAAACGATTACTGTAAACATTATATACAGTTGAAAGAATGGCAGAAAAAACTCACTTGCAACCGACTTGAAAGGATTCATTTCCTCACTTTAGAAAATGTCTAACAATAAGAAAAAGACCAAAACCTTAAGAGAAAAATGAGCAGAAGACTGGGACTGTCCAAAGAAATATAATTGAATCGTATTTAAAAAATAAAAATGTACCTAACTACCTTCATAATTAAACAATCTGTACAGAGCATAACTTTCTCTTCTTTTCATTTGTGTAAGTTTTTTACTGAAAAATAAGACCTCACCATTTCAGAGAAGTTTATGTTTAAGTACTAGTGAAGAACCCTTTGGGGTCTTAATGGGTCTAAAAATTCAGTTTGTATGAGCATTTTACTTAATATTAATCTTTTATCTGATGGAAATATTTTTCCTATCAGAATGATAGCCTTTATTTAGGCTATTTTAAAACACACAGAAGCTTTCCAGATGGCACTAGAGGTAAAGAACCCGGCTGCCAATGCAGGGATGCAGGTTCGACCCCTGGGCCAGGAAGCTCCCCTGGAGGAGGGCATGGCCACCCACTCCAGTGTTCTTGCCTGGAGAATTCCATGGACAGAGGAGCCTGGCGGGCTATAGCCATAGGGTTGCAGAGCTGTACACGACTGAAGTGACTTAGCGCACATGCACGCATGCAAAATACACAGAAAACTGTATGTAGCCAGTTTTGCTGTCATACACTTTCTGATTTCTTCTATTACATCTGCACACAAATAGGACTGGGGAATATTAACTTTCTTCTATAGTTTGATTTTAACTCTTTTTGCAACTGGAGTTAATTGGATGTATTTTATATGGAAATAGCAATTTTTTTTTTTTAATGATAATCAGTTGTACCTACACTCTTCATTAGATCTTTGCCTGGTCCAGTGATTTTGAATGTCATTGAACATATACTAAAACCTTGTTTAAAAAATGAATTGCTGGTTGAGTATTCGGCCGCACTGATTAACAGCCTCGCTCTCCTTATGTCAGATCTGTATTGATCTATTATTACTGATCTCACATTCCTTCAGTTCAGTCGCTCAGTCGTCTGACTCTTTGCGACCCCATGAATCACAGCATGCCAGGCCTCCCTGTCTATCACCAACTCCTGGAGTTCACTCAAACTTCATGTCCATTGAGTCAGTGATGCCATACAGCCATCTCATTCTCTGTCGTCCCCTTCTCCTCCCACCCCCAATACTTCCCAGCATCAGAGTCTTTTCCAGTGAGTCAACTCGTTGCATGAGGTGGCCAAAGTATTGGAGTTCACATTCCTTACATACAGTTAAATTGTAAGTAAGCCCTGAACCTACCAAAATCCTATGTGAATATACTAAATGTAAATGTCAAGAAAATACATGCGATACTTACCACTGGTTTGACAATGTTGGAAAGAAGTGCTTCAAAAGCTTTAGTTTCTTCATCTTTTTCTTAAAAAAAAAAAAAAAAAAATTTTTTTTTTTTGGAATTACAAAAAAAAAAAACAACTTAAATGTAATCATCCTGCTCCCTTCACAATATGTCTTCTAAAACATGTAACAAGAGGCTGGTATTTGAGAATTTTATTTTCTAGTTTTTACTCCTTAGTTCATATTCAGCAGTTTGTGGCTTTTTATAGAGTTCTTCTGCCTTGATTTCTATTTCCCTTTTAACCATAATAACTAGTTATAGTACCACTATAAATATCCCTTTAAAAAAATAAAGTACTCTCTCTCTTAAAAGTCCTTATTTGCCAATCTCATACCTCTTAATGACAAGTTAATTAAGCATTTGTTTCATATATGCCTTAATTGTGGTTCCCAAATAAGAATATAATTGACTTGACCATAACTTAAAACCACCACTGAAGTATCTGAAACTTTAGCTTAACTCCTCTGAAACATCAGTGCTGAAATGAATGATCAGAAGGTCTCAAAAATATGGGAGAACATTTTAATAAATGTTCATATTACAAGCCAAGAGGTTGTTAAAGCAATAAATTGATGGGAAATAGAAATTTTAAAGAAAAGGAAGTAGTGCTCAGAGTTCACATGGTAGGTCACAGGTTAGAGGAAGGATGTAAGGGAAACAGAAAAGAACTTTTGAACAAAGAAATGGACAAGACTCTATCCTAACTATAACATTTGTAGAGTATATAAATGGATTGGTGAACTACATAACTAGTTGCTATCAGGGACTTGTATAAGAAGCAGCTGGGAAGAATAAAAGTTTTGATTAAAAACCAGTTTAGCCTTATTTAGGTTCAGAAAGAAGAAACGAATCTGGATGAACTTTGAGTTTTCCTATCAAACAGAAGTTTCTCATGGTTAGTAAAATTTATGATATAGGTGTAAGTATTAATTGAGCTTTCCCAAAATGTAAAAAGAAATACCCTAGTAACAATCCAGGTTCTAAAACTTACCCCTCACATTTCGATAGTGTTATGCTACTAATCTACAGTTTATGTGAAGCATGATGAAATGACTGAAAGGTCAGGTAGCAGGTTAAATGATGATAAAAAGACAATTAGAATGTATTTTAAATAGTTACCTTCTATTTCTGTATCAATTTGTGCACCACCTTTCCCCTTTCCCGACTTGTTCTTCACTGATCCCGTGTTTGTGCCACCAGCATTCTGCCCTTTTGTAAGCCCATTATGTTCACTTATAGGAGAAGGGCATTTCTGGGGTGATGACGGTGGACTGCTCATCTTATCTTTCTGTGTTCCTTGGCGATCCTTTAATTTTTTCTGCAAACGTTCATATGTTTTACTAGATCTTTCATCTCTAAAGTTGGACCTTCCATGTGAAGAGTGAGCATCTAAGAAGAAATGAAGTAAAAATCATTTAGAAAAGGTCGCTTTCTCCAAACACATTTATGGCATGAGAAAAGAGTAGGAAATAAATCTATCATTATATAAAACTTACAAAATAATTCAAAGAAAAATCTTGCACAACACAAAGCTATTTCTGTATCTCCACTAACTGAAGAGAACCAAGCTTTATGACTTGATTATAATTATAATCTTACAGATATTTCTTTCCTTCCTCTTTTCTCAAGTATTAATCTCCATAGAAACAGCTTGGTCCTAAGCCATGACTGTCACAGGAGGGGAATAAGACCTGAACTGAGCTGTGGAGAGTTCTTTTACTCTTTTGCAGCCATTAATTTTAGCATCTCTTTCAACTTCAAACATGTCCTCTGAATAACAATGGCTTTTAACAATATAAAATAGTAGTATACTATAATAGCTAAGATTTTTCTTATAATTTTCTCACATTTTAAAAAACTAGGTCATAATTAGGAGTAAAAGAGATGAAAGAGACTGATTTATAGTATAAACTCTTGCTATTGCTATCAAAAGTATGTTCATTGGGCTACTGCACGAGTCTTACCTGGGAATTTGTTAGAAATGCAGAAAACCAAACCAACCATACTCAAACCTACAGAATTAATATGCATTACTTGGGCAACAGAAATAAGTCTGAAAAAAATGTAATAAGTGACATAATGTGTAATATATCTACTACTTACAGGCTGTGTTACATAATTTAAAATTTGTATTTAGAGTTATTTCTTCTACAAATTTACTAAGCTTGAATGACAAGTACTGATTAAGTGAAAGGAAAACAGCGATGAAAAAAACAGATTCAGTTCTTCAGGGGTTTAGAGTTAAACAAGGGAAAAAGACTTCTAAATAAACAACAAAAAACTCAAGTTGTGTCCAGTTCTGTGAAAGAAACTGGTTTCAGAGATTGACAAGGAAAGGTTATGGGAAGATCACTGAAAGCTAAAATCTAAAGCAAAAAAAAAAAAACAAACCCAAAGAAGCAGCACCTTGCATGTCAAGGGGGGGAAAGCACTTCTAGGAGAGAGAACACCATGTGTAGAGGCACTGAGGGAAGAAAGAGCTTGATTCTGAAAAACCAAAGGTGGGGTGTGTACATGGGAACAAGTAAGACAAGGCAGACTGAGGCCGCAGAGCAGGACCTTGTCCAAGGCAGTGTTGGCAATCAGGTCCAACCGTGGCCCCCGGGAGTCATCTGGCAGTGTCTGGAGATACTTCCAGTATCACAGCTGAGCTGGATGAGGGTGAGGGGTGGAACTGTGTGCTACTGGCATCTAGTGGGTAGAGGGCAGGGATTCTTCTAAACATCCTACAAAGCCAGCTCTGTCCTCCACAGTAAAGACTCATCTTTCTTCAAAGATCAAAAGTGCTGCAGTTGAGAAATTCTGGTCAAGGGGAAGGGTTTAGGATTTTATTCTAAATGTAGTGGAAAGTCACTGAACTCTATTAACTAGAAGAATGGTCTGATTTATATTTTAAAATGATTACTCTGGCTGAGTGTGGATGGTTGCGGGCAGGAATGACAGCAGAAAACCAACTGGAAGGCTGCTGCAGGTGTCCTGACCAGAGGTGATGGTGGACTAAGTCTGAGCAGCAGTGGAGAAAAGTAGTCACCTCTGGGAATCTTCTGAAAGTAGATACCAACTGATGTGGGGGTTGAAAGAGGAGGAATCAAATTTGGTCATCTGGTTTTCACTTGTGCAAACTGAGTGGACAGTGGTACCACCCATGGAAATGAAGATGACACAGAAAATCAAGTTCCGTAATTATGTTTTAAAATACTATAACTGAGATGTATGAGACACTTAAGTGGAGTTATCAAGAAGGCAGTTAGGGGAGTAGCCTGGTGGTCTAGTGGTTAGGAGTCCATAGTTCAGGCTTTTAATACCATGGCCTGGATTTAATCCCTGGCTCGGGAATGCAGCGCAGTCCAAAAAAACCCACAGACAGAAATAAAAGTATGGGGCTCAGAGGAAAGGTTTTTGACTGAAGATACAAATTAAAAAAAAAAACAACTGTCAGTCTATGGATGGTATTTAAAGCTACAGGAAAGAGTAAGATGATTATTTTGTGTATATGTAGCTGTCTATTTTTCCCAACAATTTATTAACTCCCTGAGGGCAGAGATTATGTTTTGTTTTTTTCCCCCAGTATCTTATAGAACCTAGCAGTGTTAGTGGCATCAGAGGCTTCAGAATTTAACAGCAGCATGATCATTCCTGACTAAAAAATTTCCTCAGAGAGCAGCAGGACAGACAAGTAGACCTCTTGTTTGAATATGTCCCCAATGAATGTTGCTGCATGATGTAAGTTACTTTACCTTTCTGATTTTCTGTTTACTCACCTGCCTTGAAGGGTGGGCGTGAAGATGAAACATTTAACATGTTTTTTAAAGTTAATTTTTACTGGAGCATAGTTGGTTTACAATGTTGTGTTAGTTTCTGCTGTACAGCAAAGTGAATGGGTTACCCATATACATATATCCATTCTTTTTTAGATTCTTTTCCCATACAGGTCATTACAGAGTACTGACTAGAAGTCCCTTAACACAGTGTTTGAGTGACAGAAAATTATTGTGATAGTTACCATTTTTTTGTTTCATTTAATGTGATAATAGCACCTATTACATCCAAGCAAAGAACAGTCAACTCCATAAAATAAGAATAGTTTCTAGATGTCTTACCTACATCTCCATATACTTGTGAAGACTGATACTGGGGCATATACTGTGCTGTCATGTCTCCGGCTCCAGTCACTGGTGAGTACATGTGGCGTGGTGGTGGAGGGGGCATCATGGTTGGGACAGGAATGAAACCAGGCAGAGGAGGGTGTGGAGAACGATGGATGACTGTGTGACCACCAGGATGGAACTCTGGTGCCTGAGGGACCACAACAACTCTTCGAACACCATTGTCTTCAATAACCTATAAAATGAACACCAGATTAAAAGTTTCTTCCATAGGACTTAAGCAGTTTTTTCCAGATATGTGAGAGGAAGAATTATTACACCTATTAGAAGTTAAGAAATTTTACAGAACATGAAAAGATTTTATTAAATATATTACATACATATGAATTAGCACCGAACAACATGAAGTAGTTTTTGTTATACAATGCAATATAAATCTTAAAACACTGACAAGATTAGCTAAATAATAACATATACAGTGAGTTATGATATTCAGTATTTATCTTAGGTGTGACATGCATTTAGTGATACAGTTAAAACGTAGCAATGGGACCAAATGTCTCAAGGGACCTTCTGGTTTCAGTATAACAGGGTCAGGAATTTCTTTCTTTTTGTGGGGTAGGGGAAAAAATAAGATATGGAAAGAACAGAAATTGTGAAATAGCAATGGGGAAAGAAAACTGGATCCAAACTCCCTACATCAAGTGTATACTGAATTTAGGCATAAAACTCTTAGGACCGTGACCAGAACAATTTTAATAGTTGAAGATCATGTCAAGGGAGGCAAAAACACTCCCAGTTAAGGAAAATATCTGTGGCTCTAAGTCTTAGAAATTTCTACATAGGGGTCACACTGTGGAAAAATATTTTAAAAAATGACAGATTTCCCTTTGAACCTCACTGGAACAACAAGAACATACAGAAAGGACTAAAAAGATACAAGATTTTACCTCAAAATTAGAAATCCTTCAATGAGAAGGACTCTTTATCTTTTAGATTTAAGTAATTACTACTGAAGTATAAAAAACAGCTAATAACAGAAAATGATTAAAATGTAAAGCAGTAACTTAAAGGCAAGTCCTAATATTTTCACATTTTACTATGGAAGAGTAAGTTTTACTATGTCTAAACGAATAGCAAATTTTGTTTATAAACATACGTGCTTGGTAAGGATGTTAGAAAACACAGTTACTTGGATACAGATAAGCCTAACTTACAAATAAATTACTGCTTTAGAAAGAATATAGTTGCTATTAAATAGGTGATTAAACTTTCCCTGTTGAAGTGTGAGATGACTTGTGAGATAACACGGACCAGAAGAGCAAATGAATCACTGTCTTGATATACTAGGTGCAGACTACAACGTTTGTTTCCAGCACAATGGAGACCTCATATCCCATGTCTCCCTATTTAACCCAGTTCTGGATTCAAGCCTGGACAACTGCCTATGACTGGTGGAAACAATGTCCTATCTGGAACCCTGAAGATAATCTGGAATCTGTTTACCATTTTTCAGCCTCTAACCTATAGGAAGGGACCTGAGAGGAAGTCTGAAATGGATTTTGAGTGAGCCAAACCATAGTGTCTGCTATTAACATACCACTTTCACCTTTATCAACTGCCTGACTCACAAATCTTAAATGACCCCCATTGCTGATAGGAGTGCATGGCACATACTCTTCAACCTAGCATTCCATCTGGTTCCAGCCTCTCCTTACAGCTGTGATCTTTCTTCCACACCACACTCTGAGCCCTTCATTCCAGCCAGGTTGGTGTACTAAAACACCTGTCTTCATACTCACCTGCACATTTCCTTATCGTGTACTTTGGCTGATGCCATCTTCCATCTTCATTTTACTTTCCCCCTGTCTGTATCTATGAAAGTCCCATCTATCCTTCCAAATCTAGCACTAACCACCTCCATTCATTAAAACAAAATTTGTTTTTGAACACAAAGATAGTGGTAATTTAGGAGAGAAAAAAAGTGACACGTTTGTGTGGGCACACACACTAACAGGGGCAGACAAACATGACAGCAAAAGTAAGTTACTTAGCATGCTGCACAGTGATAAACACTATGGAAAACAAACAACACACCAGGTAAGGAGGATCAGAAGAACCGCAAAAGGGGGACAGTTGTAGTATAAAAGAATGACCAGGATAGGCCTTATTGGCAAAGTGAAATTTGAGCAGAGATCTGAAGGAATTGAAGGAATTAGCCAGGCAAAAATCTGAAAGACTGTTCTGGGAAGAGGGAACAGTCAGAACAAAGCCTTTAAAGTAGGAGTGGCTAGGAGGAAGCCAGTGTGACTGGATCAGCGTAGAGGAGAAAAGACAGAAGCAGGTGAGATCAACAGATACAAAATGAGATGACGGCCGAGTCAGGCAGGCTGTACTGTACAGGCGATTAAGGACTATATGTACTCAGTGAAAGGCAGGACCATCACAGAAACAAGTGGTTCTCATCGAGGGGTGATTTTACTCCCTAGACCAACAGTCCCCAACTTTTAGAAGAACTGGTTTTATGGAAGACAGTTTTTCCATGGACTTAGGGTAAGGATGGTTTTGGAATGATTCAAGCGTATTACATTTATTGTGCACTTTATTTCTATTATTATTACATTAGCTCCACCTCAGATCATCAGGCATTAGGAGGTTGGAGACCCTTGCTGTAAAGGACATTTGGCAGTATCTGGAGTCATTTTTAGGGCTTCCCAGGTGGCGCTAGAGGTAAAGAAGCTGCCTGCCAATGCAGGAGACAAAAGAGATGGATGCAGGTTCAATCCCTGGGTTGGGACAATCCCCTGGAAAAGGCCATGATAACCCAACTCCAGTATTCTTGCCTGGAGAATCCCCATGGACAGAGGAGCCTGATGGGCTACAGTCCATAGTATGGTCGCAAAGAATCGGGCATGACTGAAGCGACTGAGCATGCTTGGAGTCATTTTTGGTTGTCACACCTGGAGTTGGAGATACTAACTAGTGAGTGGAGGTCAGAGATGGTGCTAAATGTCCTACAACACAGAGGACAACCCCCCCACAACAAAAAATTATTGGCTTACACTGCTTATGGTGCCAAGATTGAGAAATCCTGATATACCCTTACATTTAATAGGGTTACTCTGGTTGCTGAGTTGAGGAGAGCCTGTAGGGCAAAGCCAAAAATGGGGAGATCATTCACGAAGTCATTGCAGAAATCTAGGCAAGAGATGGTGGTGGCTTGGACCACGGTGGCAGCAGTGAAGGTAGTCAGAAGTTGCCCACATTCTATATATCTTTAAAGGCAGAACAAGATTAGCTGATAATTCCACTGGAGAAGTGTGAAAAAATTTTGGAATGATGGTATTTCACCAACAGTGAAAGGGAATGCTATAGGTTAGAACAAGTTACTTTAGCAAAGTAGGGAGAAGATCTGGAGTTTTAGGTTTTGTACATGTAAGTTTGGTAAGTCTGTAAGTAGAAATGTTGAGCTGGCAGTTAGATAATAGTGGTCTGCAGTTCCAGAAAGATAGGAAAGGACAAACAGGTAAGGCAGGAAGAAAACTTAAGAGTGTGGAGTTTGGTTAAGTACATCAGGGAGAATGGATCGATTTTGTTAAGTGTCGCTGATAGGCTCAATAAGATGCAGACTAAGGACCACTGGATTTAGCAATTTGGAAGTCATAGGGACCTTGATGAGAGCAGTTTTAGCATAATCATAGGGGCAAAGCCTGAGTGGTGTGGATTTAAGAGAGAAAGTGGGGAGGAGAATTAGAGAGGTAAATTTTCACAATTTTTGAAAGTTTTCCTGTAGAAGGGAACATGTAGGGTGGTAACTGACAGTAGAAGAGTCAAGCAGCTTAAAAAATCTGTTGCTGTTTTTAGTGGGAGCAATTACAACATGCTGATATACTAATGAGCATGATCCATCAGAGAGTAAGAAACTGATGATGTAGCGGGGAGAGAGAGCTAAGTAATGTCCTTGAGCAGGCAAAAGAAGAGGACAGTCAGGACTCCAGCTGGGGCACAGGATTTAGATAGGAGCAGAAAAGTCTGTCTTTGATCTAGATGAAAAAGAAGTATGGACAGATGAGATGAGAAGGTAGAGAATGTAACTTCAGATGCTGATAGAGATGTGGGGTTAGGAGTCTAGTTTCCTTGATTGCTCTCTGTGAACTCTTTCCTAGATACCAGAATCTCAGTGTTCTCTCCTTCCTATCAATTCTATTGCATTTATTCCCTATCATCTGTTTGGTATCCCTAACACTGCAGTATTTGCGAATTTTCCAACATGTCTTACTCTATAATTTAACTGTAAGTTTCTCAAGGGACATGTGTTAACTATTTAATCCTCAAAACAATGCTAAAATAGGTAGCATTATATTTCCATTTTTTTAGACAGGGAAACTGAGGCATAGAGATGTTAAATAACTTGCAAGGTTACACAGACAGTAAGTGGAGGAGCTAGTAACTGAACTCAGGTAAGCTGGTTTCAATTCCATGTTCTTATTCATTTTGTCAGCACAGAATCCACAAATACCTGCCTCCTAGTGCCTTTTTAAATTTCACAAACACAAGTGAGATCTCATCAGTTAAAAAAGAAATGGCTAAATTGCTTATGAAATTAAAACCACTTTTGTGCTGAAAAAGAACATTTCAAATATAAAGATAAGCTGAGGGAAGGGAGACTGGGGAGTTAATTGTTTTAAAAGGTTTTGAAATGAGATTTCAACAAGCAACCTGATTTAAAATAGTCTGGAAGCCCAGAAGAGGGGAGCTCTCAGGCACTACTGTTTGCTGTCCCTTGCAGACTCTAGCAGGAATCATATACCTTGCATTTCCCAACCGGAAGGAAAATTTTTTTCCTTGCTTAGTATGGCCAATGAGAAGCTACCACAACTAGCCTAATCAGAAGCAGCCATAACCCTCAATTCTCTTTCCTCCAATGGACTTTGCTCAAAAACCACCCCTTCCCAACTCCCCTCTTATTCTTTAAGAATGGTCCTCTTCTTTGTTTTGGGAACTTGCCTATGGTTTGCCATAGTTTGCATGTCCTGCACTGCAATTTCTCGGCTATTCCTGAATAACACCATTTTGCTGTTAACTATGTATTTTATTTTTAAGGTTGATAAGGTACAGAGTTCAGTTTTGCAAGAAGAAGAGTTCTGGGATGGATGGTAGCACAACAGTGTGAAATGTACTTAATACCACTGAACTGTACCTTTAAAATAGTTATGGTATATTTTTAATGTGTATTTTACAATTAAAAGAAAAAAAACTAATAAGATACAGAGATTATCAAAAAAAAAAGAGAGCCAGATCAGGATCAAGAGGGTGTGGAGAACTCCACCACTTCAAGAAATCATCTGAGCAGCCAGTAACTTCAGAGTGAGGCCAGAGACCTCAAAACTATCCGCCTAGTCTCTAGCTGCCAAAAAATAGCCAAGACATTGAATTTTACACCAACAGGGTACAATGATGGCAGAGATTAAGATAAAATCAATAAGTTCTGAGAAGGAAAAAGAGGTAAAATATAATCCAAATTAGTCTATGCTAAAAAAATTAAAGATGATGAGATAAATGGAACTATCAACACAGTCTGACCACCTAACCACATACACCATGCAGGATCTAATTAGACAAAAGCTGTTTTGTTTCCTTCCCTGAACACAGACGTAACTGAGAGGGGCTGCAGAGAAAGGAGGTTGTGTTTACTATCTAATGTTTTATATTGTGCTCCAGAATGGACATTCCATGACAGATCTGTTCTGTATCCTGTTTTCTCCCCAATAACTGGTACAGTACACGAAGTTATGACAGATGCTCAAAAAATATTTGTTTGATGACTGATATGACCAGAAATAAATGCTATTAGTTCTACTCCAATCTCCCACCCTGCTTAACACTAGCCAACGACTAGGGTTCTGTGACTTCTTCAATTCCTACAACCTTTGCTTCCCCGCTACCTCTAGCAACCTACTTCTATTGCATCATTCTGAACTGCTCCCAATTTAAGCTATTGAACAGTATTATAGACATCTCTGGCCATTCCCCTCACAGATTCATCCAGCATCTGAGCAAGCACACAGCAACGTAAACGACTGCAACCTTTCTCTCCAGCTCTTACTGTGTCTCTTCATCCTCACCTAAACCTCTGAATGCCCTTTCAGTCTCTTACACTGCTGCCCATCTGTTTTGGTTATTCTTTCCAGGAGAGTCAAAGACTGAGATCAGACTTGTTTGTACAATACTTTGAAAGATTTACTAACCTCATTGCTGTGTGCTGACATAAAGGCACAGTGAAATACCAAGTCCAGCTCAAAGGAGTAATCTGAAACTTTTCATGAAGCTGACACAGGCCCTTTCCCCACATTATGAGATCTACAATCCCCTCCCTGTTAGGTACCCTCTCATCACCATAACAACCCAGATTCCATAAAAAACAAGGAGCCATTACAGAAAGGCAGAAGGAGGGAACTTTTGGTATTACCTTTCAGGAGTCCCATTCAGGTTAAGTCTACACTATTTTCTTGATAATTCATTAACTTCATCACTAAAATATCAAGTGTTATTCCAAGCTGCAATGCCCTTAGGGACTACAAGTTATTATTTGCCAGGAAACTAAGTTCCTTCTACACCTGTCACCATATGCTTTCTGTGTCATCATTTGTTTTCACTGTTTTTGTTTACTGTACTGTTTCTCCCTTTGGTGTCTGAGTTCAGCTGGCACATATTTCTGTCTCTATGCAGTATGTCAAATCACTAATAAATTTCCCTTTCTTATTTGTTAAACTGTAATAATCAAGTTCATTAAGATTATGTCTAAAATTATGTCTGTAAATTAGAGAAAAGGCTAAGGGGAAACATACTAAATGTTTACAGAGAGTATCTCTGGGTTATAACACTCAATGGAATTTTTCCCTACCCTTTTAGATGTTTTCCAAGTTTTCCATATAATAATGATCAGAAAATGTACAACTGTATTTGTTACTTTCCATTAGTTTGCTTGCAAAATTAATATTCCTTGACACTTAAGCTTCTGGTGAACAATTACATTTTCAGTTCAGTTCAGTTCAGTTGCAGAGTTGTGTCCGACTCTTTGCAATCCCATAAACCGCAGCACGCCATCACCAACTCCTGGAGTTTACCCAAACTCATGTCCATTGAGTTGGTGATGCTATCCAACCATCTCATCCTCTGTCGTCCCCTTCTCCTCCTGCCCTCAATCTTTCCCAGCATCAGGGTCTTTTCAAATGAGTCAGCTCTTCGCATCAGGTGGCCAAAGTATTGGAATTTCAGCTTCAACATCAGTCTTTCCAATGAATACCCAGGACTACTTTATGCATAGTCCTTAATTAACTTTAGGTTCCCCAATCATATTGCAAGTATCTTATGGTTAATAAAAAAATTTTTTAAATGATGATCCATTTTTCTGATCCAACAATAAAAGCTACGCAACTAAACAATTAAGTCGGACTATTCGCATTACTGCTAAGTAGAATGCTGAAGTATCAGAGAAATAAGGTACAAATATAAATTAACAATATTATAGAGCTCCTGGATAAAGAAGCAAAGAAAGCATAACAAAATTGGCAATTTTAATGGCAATGTTGGGCTTTGCAAATTGCAAATGAGAAAAACAGAAGCAATGAATCCCCAAATTACCTAATATATAATACGCTGTCTGTTATTCTAAAAAATCAAGTTAAAATATATGTGAATTATTGATAAGTACACATCTGAAATGCTTCTAAACTTAAAGGCATTCGTACAAACATAAAAAATTTTAAGGTTAATTTATCCTGGGTAAATCATGATTTCTTCATCTCTACTTAAGTACTTTGTTAAATCTTGATCTTCATCTGAGATTATTTATCTTTTGAATCTTTTTCGGCCTCAATATGCTCTTTGGTTTGTAGCATGATTGCTTCCTCAGTGGTAGAGCTAGAGAGTCCCAACATTGGATTTTATTTTTTTCAAATTAAATTTATTTTTAATTGGAGGACAACTGCCTTACAACATTGTGTTGGTTTCTGCATACTGGATTTTAATTTTTGGTCCTTGTTTGTCTGACCAAATGTTTTAGGATATTTACATTTGCTGAATCCTGTTACTGTATGTACTGAATTACATGATGGTATAGCAAAAACATTACTTGACCCTCCTTTGATCGTTGGCTTTCAACAACAGATAAACAGAAGGCAGGGATGGAGTTATTAAACTGCTGCCCCAAGGGGAGAACAGTATACAGAAGTCTAAAAAGAGACTGCTGCTGCTGCTGCTAAGTCACTTCAGTCGTGTCTGACTCTGTGCGACCCCATAGACAGCAACCCACCAGGCTCCCCCATCCCTGGGATTCTCTAGGCAAGAACACTGGAGTGGGTTGCCATTTCCTTCTCCAATGCATGAAAGTGAAAAGTGAAAGTGAAGTCGCTCAGTCATGTCCGACTCTTAGCTATTCCTGGACTTAGTGTGTGTGTGCTCCTTAGTTCCCACTGAGCCAAATACAACATACACTTTATAACAGCCATCTTCGTGTCTTAATGTTTGGTTCAACTCCAAGCTTCTATCTTTGCTAATATAATTATGTTTGCTTATGCGTCAAATTTTGGACAATTACCAAGCTCTGAGCTGTGCTGAGAACTTGGTTCTTGATAAGTATTTTCTAACATGAGAAACTGTGTATGTCAGGCAATAGGGGTTGTACTTCAACGGTGATGTCAAAATGTTAGAATTCATTCTTACACACTAGGTACTTAAATTATTTCAATAATGATAAGACTAGATTTTTGTCTTTGGATTACCACTGTGTGCTTAAAAATGACACATTTCCTAGAGACAATGATTACTGTTAAAGTTCATTCACTTACTTGACAAATATTTATGAAATACATGCTATATTTGAGTTACTACAGAACAAAAATAATAAAAGGTACCTCCATACACTCAAGGAACTTAAAATCCCATATAAGGAGAATATATAGACACACAATTATAGTATCAGGTATGTATATGTAACTAAAGAATGGTACAAATAACTTGATCTAGGTTCTCAAAGATGGGCAGAATTTCAAAAGGCAGAAATGAGGGAATGAATAACATTACCCAGATAACAGCATTAAGAAAACCATGGAGAAAGAAGAACATCAAGTGAGCATGTGAGTAGTCACGTTTGGCTGAAAAAATAGATAGGTGATTACATTTATCAAGAGAAGGGTACAGAGACAAAAAGGCCTTATGAGTCAAGAAATCTAGACCTCACTGAGTGGCCAAGCCAACTAATGAGCACAAAAGTGAAAATACTAAAGAAGTTATATAGAAGATTATTTTAGAGGCTCTTGACCTAAAAATACAGCACCTCGGACTTCCCTGGTGGTTCAGTGGTTAACACTGTGCTTCCAATGCAGGGGGGGCGGTGTAGGTTTAATCCATGGTTGGAGAACTAAGATTCCACATGTTGTGTGGCATGGCAAAATAAATTTTAAAAAAGATATAGAATCTCAACTTGGATGATCATTTGATTGATTTACTAGTATTTATTGCGCCCTTAATACATGACAGGCACTGTACTCAGCACTGAGGAAATAAAGATGAATGAGAATTCTGTATGATCTAGTCTTATTATCTCTCTGACCTCACTGTTTACTATTATTCTGCCTTAAGGACTCAGTCCAGCTGCAATGGCCCCCTTGTTGCTCCCAAGCATGCTCTCATCTTGGGTCTTTTGCACCAGCTGTTTCTGTTCCCAGAATCCTCTTTCCCTGAATAAATGCATGGCTAACTCCCAACTGGAGAAGGCAATGGCAAGCCACTCCAGTACTCTTGCCTGGAAAATCCCATGGATGGAGGAGCCTGGTGGGCTGCAGTCCATGGGGTCGCTAGGGATCGGACACGACTGAGCGACTTCGCTTTCACTTTTCACTTTCACACATTGGAGAAGGAAATGGCAACCCACTCCAGTGTTCTTGCCTGGAGAATCCCAGGGACAGGGGAGCCTGGTGGGCTTCCATCTATGGGGTCACACAGAGTCAGACACGACTGAAGTGACTTAGCAGCAGTAGCAGCAACTCCCAACTGTCCTTCAAGACTTGGTTCAAAGGCACCTTTCCAATGATGCCTAGTCTGACTACCCTATCTTAAAATGTAACTAGCTCTGTTTTCTTTCTTTTCCCCCCATTTTACTCACCACCTAATACATTATATAATTTATTCATTTATTATGCTTATTGTTTCCTTTTCCCCACGAGAATGTAAACTACGGAAGTACAGAAGTCCTTGCCTCTTTTTATTCAAGCACTGAGAGAGTCCCTAACATGTAAGAGCACTCAATAGATATCTGCTGACTACCGTTAAATACAGGAACTGTATGAATTCATAATCTTCTCTTCTCAGGAAAAAGAATTTGACTAAATAATGTGAAAAATTTGTTAAAAGAGGGATATACATAATGTGCTATGAGAACCCAAATGGAAAGGCACCTGAAAAGGTTCAAGGAAAGTTAATTCTAGAAGGTCATAATTGAGTGAATTGAGAAGAGTAGAAATTTGCCATAAAAATGAAAGGTACTGTTAGGTGAGAGAGCAGCAGAATACCTACAACTGCCTTCGAATAATCTGTCTTAATCATCTTTATGTCACTAGCACCCAATACAGAGCTTGGCACATGATGCCATTCAACATGTTTGTTAAACTGAGCTATGCTAGAGAGAAAAGACTAGGTAATCCTCTTTATGGAGATGGAGAAAGGTCTGAAAAGGAGCAGAGAAGTAGGAAGAATCAGGATAGCATTACTTCAAGAAAATCTGGGGTAATCTGGGGTAAATCATATGAATGTTGTTTAGTTGCTAAGTACTGTACGATTCTTTGTGACCCCATGGACTGTACCCCGCCAGGCTCCTCTGTCCATGAGATTTCCCAGGCAAGAATACTGGAGTGGGTTGCCATTTCCTTCTCTAGGGGATCTTCCTGACCCAGGGATCAAACCCAAGGCTCTTGCATTGGCAGGCATACTCTTTTACTACTGAGCCACCAAGGAAGAGTCAAATGTTCAGAGGTCAAAGAGGACTGTAGCTGTTCAGTCACTCAGTCGTGTTGAACTCTTCGCAGCCCCATGGACTGCAGCACACCAGGCCTCCCTGTCCTTCACCAACTCTCAGAGCTTGCTCAAACTCATGTTCATTGAGTCAGTGATGCCATCCAACCATCTTGTCCTCTGTCATCATCCCCTTCTCCTGCCTTCAATCTTTCTCAGCATCAGGGTCTTTTCTAATGAGTCCGTTCTTCTGATCAGGTGGCCAAAGTACTGGAGTTTCAGCTTCAGCATCAGTCCTTCCAATGAATATTCAGGACTGATTTCCTTTAGGAGTGACTGGTTGGATCTCCCTTCAGTGCAAGGGACTCTCAAGAGTCTTCTCCAACACCACAGTTCAAAAGCATCAATTCTTGAGTGCTCAGTCTTCTTTATGGTCCAACTCTCACATCTATACATGACTACGTTTTTAACACATGTTTAGAGGTCAAAGAGGATTATGCTGGAAAAAGGGCTTTGGTTTGGTGTATAACAGAGTAGATTTAGTAGGGTAAAAAAGGCAGGCAGGCTAAGGAGTCAGTGTGCTAAACAAAAGCAGAAATAATGAGCAGATTATTCTTCTGGAAAGCTTACAAAGTACTTTCAAATATGAAAGAAAGTGAAAGTATTAGTCACTCAGTCGTGCCTGACTCTGAGAACCCATGGACTGTAGACTGCTAGGCTCCTCTGTCCACGGGATTTTCCAGGCAAGAATCCTGGAGTGAGCTGCCATTTCTTTCTCCACTTTCAACTATATTATCTCATACATTTTATCATCTTATCTTACAGTGAGGACACTGAGGCTCAAGGAAGTTGATCTGTCCAAGGCCATGCAGCAAGGAAGGGTTTTAAACATGATATGGATCCAGTTTTTTGACTCTAATTCTCATACTATTTCCATTATCCCCAGCATCATGGTCCTCTTTTGCTGTCATTCATACAGTGGGGGAGGCTTCAGATAGTGGCCAGTGAATCTACCACAATAGCCCACCAGTATTCTGGCATAATCAGGGAGGATATGAGAGGCTCTGAAGAAAATTCCAAGTATGGGAGCTTTGCTGGTGGCTCAGTGGTTAAGAATCTGTCTTATTATATTAAGATATAATCAAGTATACATTAATTATACTTAAATATATATTTAATATACTATATTACAGAAGAAGCACAAGCTGGAATCAAGATTGCCGGGAGAAATATCAATAACCTCAGATATGCAGATGACACTACCCTTATGGCAGAAAGTGAAGAGGAACTCAAAAGCCTCTTGATGAAAGTGAAAGAGGAGAGTGAAAAAGTTGGCTTGAAGCTCAACATTCAGAAAACAAAGATCATGGCATCTGGTCCCATCACTTCATGGGAAATAGATGGGAAAACAGTGGAAACAGTGTCAGACTTTATTTTTGGGGGCTCCAAAATCACTGCAGATGCTGATTGCAGCCAGGAAATTAAAAGATGCTTACTCCTTGGAAGGAAAGTTATGACCAACCTTGACAGTATATTGAAAAGCAGAGACATTACTTTGCCAACAAAGGTCCGTCTAGTCAAGGCTATGGTTTTTCCCGTGGTCATGTATGGATGTGAGAGTTGGACTGTGAAGAAAGCTGATCGCCGAAGAATTGATGCTTTTGAACTGTGGTGTTCGAGAAGACTCTTGAGAGTCCCTTGGACTGCAAGGAGATCCAACCAGCCCATTCTAAAGGAGATCAATCCTGGGTGTTCATTGGAAGGGCTGATGCTAAAGCTGAAACTGCAATCCTTTGGCCATCTCATGCGACGAGCTGACTCACTGGAAAAGACTCTGATACTGGGAAAGGTTGGGGGCGGGAGGAGAAGGGGACGACAGAGAATGAGATGGCTGGATGGCATCACCAACTTGATGGACATGAGTTTGAGTGAACTCCGGGAGTTGGTGATGGACAGGGATGCCTGGCGTGCTGTGATTCATGGGGTTGCAAAGAGTCAGACACGACTGAGTGATTGAACTGAACTGATTTCTATATTATATTAAGATTCTGCCTTATTATAATGCAGGGAACATGGGTTCAATCCCTGGTCTGGGAAGATCCCACATGCTGTGGGAGAACACGTGCAGCCTGTGTGCTGCAACTACTGAAGCCTGTGTCCCTGGAGCCCAGGAGTGGCAACAGGAGAAGCCACTGCGAGAGGCCCGCACACGGCAATGAACAGCAGCCCCCACTCACTGCAACTAGAGAAAGCCAGCGTGTAGCAATGAAGACCCAGCACAGCCATAATTTAAATAAATAAATACATCTTAAAAAATTTTTCAAGTATAAATTCAGTGCTTGGATAAGAAACTGGCTATTTCCAAAAAGTTTTTGAAGTAATGAGTGCTGACTACATAGAATCTCAGTGGCAGATATTGACACCTATAGATTTTACAAGTGTGCCTGTGCAAATAAATAAGCTATCCTTTTTTCTTTAAGTCAGAGCTTTTCAACTTGTATGAAAGAAAGAGCTACAGGTGTGTGGTGATACTGATCCCCTTAGCCCTTAGGGTTGCAGGTCTACAAGTCTAAATTCTCTTGTATAGACCACAGTGTGCCATCCAATGATCATGGGCACCTGTGAATGAGTGTAAAAAAAAAGTTGGACACACTGGCTTGGATTACTTTTAAGTAAATGGTTAATTTTAAAATATTAGCATAGGTGCCTTTAAACATTATTATATTAATTATATTATTCACGTATCCAAGGAGATAAAACTCTAAAATTAATTCTTTATTATAATTCAACACCCAAAGACAAGGCCAAATGATGAGTGCTACTAACGTATTTTTTCCTCCTTTCCAAATAGCACTGAATGTGCTAAAATATTTGAAATAGATTTACCAAAGATACACTATACTGGGTAATAAGCTTCGGCATCTAAATTTTGTTTGCATTCAATAGTAATGTTACAATCACTAACACACACACATATAGACAAAAGTAACACAAAACATACCTGTGGGGCATAGCCAGGAGGCACATAAATCGGAGGCACAGAACCATTTGGGGACATCATTGGAACCTGAGCAGGACCTGAACAGATCACAGAAATCATGTATTAATCCTGGGTTACTTAACAAGCAAAAATTGAAAACAATTTGAATTACATTTTGAATTCTGCATTTTAAACTAAACCCTTAAACTAATAGTGTATAACCATGAAAAGAAATTCACATGATTCACCTGCTAAAATAAAGATGTTTATCTTTTAAAGGGCACTGACTGCTCTTTACCTACAGTTGTGTTTTTCAAACCTGCCTGGTGATCATAACAGTCACCTGGGGTGATTTTTAAAGCACACAGGGACTTCTCTGGCAGTCCAGTGGTTTTAGGACTCTGCATTTCCACTGCAGGGGCTGTGGGTTCAATCCCTGGTCAGGGAGCTAGAGATTCTTGTTTAGTATGATTACAGTAAATGGGAGTCTTGAATCAGTGTACTTACAAATGTCCCAGGTAATTCCTGTGCAAACTGTGCAAATTAAGAAACACTGACCCATGGAAAATCAAACCAAACTTTGCATATAAAATCAATGAAAAATACAAAAGGCAAAATTTGAAAAAATAGTAGGAAAAATCAAGAAAAAGTCAAGAGGAAGAAGCAGTAAGAAGAATAGTTAGAAATTTGGAACTTGTTTTCTTAGGGTTAAAAATCTCTTTTAACCCTATAATGCGTAAGTCATGCCTTTGGGGGCTTGAGAACAGTTAGAAAAATGGAATACATGAGTATTTACCCAAAGAAAATTTTTTTGTTTCTTACACTGAAAAGTCCTTTAAAAAAAAGAAAACTCAATCTTATTCTACATTTCCTTTCATTTTTATAGTAATATCCTTTCCCAACAACTTTTTAAAAAGTTGTTTCATATCTAAGGATATATTTCTACTATGTATTTCTGTTCTGTTCTGTTCTGTCACTCAGTCGTATCCGACTTTGCGACCCCGTGGTCTGCAGCCTACCAGGCTTCTCCGTCCTTGGGATTCTCCAGGCAAGAATACTGGAGTGGATTACCGTTTCCTTCTCCAGGGGATCTTCCTGACCCAGGGATCAAACCTGGGTCTCCCACATTGGAGGCAGACGCTTTAACCTCTGAGCCACCAGGGAAGCCCACTATGTATTTAGTAAACACTAAAATATTATGTATTTTTTGGCAACTTTTGTAACGAGCTTTAAGAAATATGCTCTGATGCTTCTAAGGACAAGTACGGTCTTCTTTATTTTCATATCCTTGGAAAACAAAAACAACAAAATTTTTCTACATCTAAGTCAACATTACCTATAAATTTACTAAACAATACTTGTGAAGTGCTTTACACCTCTAGGCAAGAGAAGTTTCATCCAAAACTCACCTTTCAACTTCTATATGCTGGACTCAAGAAATGGTAGCAGTTTTAAAGTTATGCTGGTTTACTTCTGTTAGTTAATTTATAGAAAACTATAAAAAGCTAGCTTTCTGAATCCTGAGATCTGGCTTTGAGATTATGCAGAATGTGTGAAATTTAGCTGAGAACCAGAAAGAGAATTCACTGAAAACTATTATCTGTAATCTTAATAAAGGAAACTACTTTGTTGAGTTTCTACTGTATGTGCCAGAGACTGGTTCCTTGCATGTGTGGTAAAGTTTAATCCCTATTTCAAGTTATCAGAACAAGTTGTTTTTTAGCCATCAGAGTAAGAAATAAGATATTACCAATTACATTTAAACTTATAAAACTACATAACTGCTTTGGGTTGCTCTTCTTTCACTAAAGATATGAATATATAAATACTGCTGCTGCTGCTGCTAAGTCACTTCAGTCGTGTCCGACTCTGTGTGACCCCATAGACGGAAGCCCACCAGGCTACTAAGCAGTTGCAATTCAAACCATAATATACTTTGAAAGCTGCTAAGTGTTTATAATTTAGTAGTACAAAATTCTACATTATTCTTTAATTATATCTAAGTGTGATTACTGAAGAGAGCACAAAACAAACCTAATCTCAAATAAACCAGGAGTAAACCCATAGCTAGTTGCAGTCCAGGAATAATCATTAACTCATATCCCTATGAAGTAATCTTTTCACTTCAGCAAGTGAATTTTCTTATCCTGAGGGAAAATGGTACAAGGTTAGATTTTTTTTCTTTAAAACACACACACACACACACACACACACTTCATGCATAGCATTATTTAATATCTAAAATACTGGTGTGAAGTAACACTCAACACAACCTATAAAACTCCCATTGTATAAATAAAATAAATACAGGTATTTATTTTGTTGTTTAGAACTACAATATTTATAGCACCATTTTTATTGCTATTCCTGTCTATAGTAGCAAAACTCCAAAACATCGCATAGTTGATGATGCAGAAGTTCCATCACCTCCTTAATTCTAACAATACTTTTTAATTTAGGAGGTATGAAAAGATTAACTACAAACTCTTGATTAAGGGCAGTGACAGAGCTCCTGTCCCAGTGAAGAAGCTGTCTGTTACAGACTGTACCATTAAACACACATCTGGCAGGAGAGGAGCTGTATCTGAACCACTGTAGATCCACCAAGTGACTGCTTAATAATATATACGATTTGATAAAAATCTACCACAAATCATATACCTATTGATTTTTAAGGGCATATTTACTTTTCTAAAATCTTGCATAAGAGTAAACAACTCTATTTACCAATTGACTTAAGAAATTTGAGAAGCCTCAATTCCTTAAAAATTGCCATCAATGATTTAGTAAAGACAGTATTTCATCTAGTAAAATGTCAACTCTTTTTAAATTTTTTCTTTATTAGAGACATTAGATTAAAAAAACAAACAAACGAGAGATCTGTCCGAGTTCAAATTCTTAACATGCAACGGGCTGCTGACGTGCCACACATTCTCTTTACAAGCAAGCTTTCACAATGGCTTCCAAATAATCTGATGCCAATTTGCAGATTTTAGTTGTAAGAAGAAAATCCTAGTAAAGGCTCTGGAAAGGAATATTCTGTGGGATATAAAATCAACCCAACGCTAAACAGAGTCTAATCTTTTTATAACTACATGGCCACAATGTAAAATTTTTACAGCGACAGATCTGGCATCTATTGAAAAAACACACCGCATGACTTTAGAGTAATACAATACTTGCTACGTTTTAAAATAAAAGCAGAATGTTCAAACCAGTAAATCTTACCACTCATTTTGTTTTTACAGTAGCAGCAGAGAACAAGAAAATCCAACAAGCAAACAGCGTAGTACACGTTAACAGCTTTAATTGGAGAACCGCGGTTGCTGCTTTTTTTTTTTTTGCAAAGCTACGAGGAAAAGATCCTTTGACCGAGTCACGTGATACTGGCCACGTGACCCACAGTGACCCGCCGAAAGGGAAGGAAAAAAAAAAAAAAAAAAGCAGGCGTTCCGGCTGGCAGTGTTTGGCATACAGTAAATGATTAAAAGATTTCTACTGATTCTGCCCTGGATTTGAAAATTTTCAGACTCCTTTATGAACCAACTCAAAAGCTCATCAAGATATTCATGGAAACATAGATATCTGATGTAAAATAATTTCCTTTGTTCTCATTTTCCTCTGATAACTAATAGGCCTGTGTGCTAAGTTGCTTCAGCCATGTCCGACTCTGTGACCCTATGCATTGCAGCCTGTTCTGCTCCTCTGTCCATGGGATTCTACAGGCAAGAATACCGGAGTGGGTTGCCATGTCCTTCTCCCCTGGATCCTCCCAACCCAGGGATCGAACTAGAGTCTCATCATGCACTGGCAGATGAGTTCTTTACCATTAGAGCCACCTGGAAAGCCCTACATACTATCTACTAATTCAAATTTTATTACCCCAGCCGGCTGCTTTTCATTTATAAATTTTAGGACACATATAACACTAATTTAGAAGATTCACTCTGAAATGTCCTTGTGTAACTGATGAACTCTCCATACTCAACCCTTAAAATTCTTTTGTGTATTGTCGGCAACCCTTAAGGAAAGCCCACAGTACACAAAAGAATTACCTACAGACTACAGGCTTGATCAACTTGTTCCTTAAACATGGGATTTCTATTTCAGACTGGCATTTAACATCTCAAGTTAATAAAACTGCTGCTGATGATGCTAAGTCGCTTCAGTCGTGTCAGACTCTGTGCGACCCCATAGACAGCAGCCCAACAGGCTCCCCCGTCCCTGGGATTCTCCAAGCAAGAACACTGGAGTGGCTTGCCATTTCCTTCTCCAGTGCATGAAAGTGAAAAATCAAACTGAAGTCCCTCAGTCGTGTTCGACTCTTAGCGACTCCATGGACTGCAGCCTACCAGGCTCCTTCACCCATGGGATTTTCCAGGCAAGAGTACTGGAATGGGTTGCCACTGCCTTCTCCATAAACACTACCTTTTTTTAAAATTACTGGTTTTACTTTCTTTTCTTCTGATTTCTTCTTGTTGTTTCTAAAGGTTTAACCTGAACACTAATACAGATACTTGGTAGATGATATTCTCACTCATGCTCATGAAATCTGAAGACAGGTCATGATTGGGGCTTAAAGTACTTTACTCAAGCATGTGTAGAGATCAGGAAGAAGACTAAATGTTCAGTTATAAGAGAGGGGAATCAGACTGTAAGAACTTTGGAGGGCTTTTCATGACTTTATGGTGCTGTGTAGTTAAGGATATTTATTTACAGCTAATACAAATATACAGGTAATGATAATGACTGTGATTTGTAATAAATTGAACAGTGGAAAGAAAGTGGATTTTGGTATCAAAAGATGTAAGTTTTAACAACAGCGTCAATATTTATTAGCAAGGCAATTTACTGCTCTTCTGTGAGACTCAGTTTTCTTCTATAAAATGGTTAAAACAATCAACTTCATAGCATTATGAGAATCAAACTAGATAAATTTAAAGTACCAAGTACACTGGCTGGCACCACTTAATAAATGATAGTTATTATTATAAGAATGGTCACTATGGGGCTTCCCAGGTGGCTCAGTGATAAAGAATCTGCCTGCCAATGCAGGAGACAAATGAGACATGGGTTCAATCCATGGGTCAGGAAGACACCTTGAAGTAGGAAATGGCAACCTGCTCCAGTATTCTTGCCTGGAAAATTCCATGGATAGATGAGCCTGGTGGGCTATAGTCCACGGGGTCACAGTCAGACATGACTGAACACACACACACACGTTTGAGAAAGTAATAATGGACAGGGTACTATTCAATGTTTTACATGTGTTAACTCAATCCTCACAATAACTGAAATAGGCATCATTTATAGGTAAGAGAATTGAAGCAGAATGCAATTAAGTAACTTGCCAAGAGCACACAATGAGGCAAAGCCAGGATTATTTTAACAATAAGGCACTATTTTAAACATATATAAACCATGTTCAAAGACTCAGTCTTCCAAAAAGCTGGAAAAGAACTGGCAAGGGATAACCTGGAGGTTTCAATAAATACATGCCAGACATTTCAGAGGAGATAAGACACTGAAGTATCATTCTCACTAGTGGGGAAGGGTAATTGTTACCTTCTAAGTCCCACTAAAAGGCAAAGCTGCCCTGAAGAGCATAGCTTAATACCTGAAAGTCTCCTGGTCTCAACAGAGTCTTCTCATCAATGCTGGCTTCAGGCTCCCAGTGAATCCAACCGTGCCTCTGGTCTTTAGCCCCTAAACAAAAAGCAAGACCGGGCAGCCCGCTTCCTCATTTTGGCTCATGGTCTCACACAGCTGTGTTTCCATTTCTTGACTCTTTCTTTAATAGATGATCTTCTCATTTCTTCCCACTGTGCTCACTGGAACATTTTCCTTGTTATAAATTCCCCTAGATCCTCAACCTTTTCACAGGACACCTGCTCATGGACTTTCTTTAAATGAAACCCAGCTCGCCTCCAGGACAGCTTTTCCAGCAGCTGCTGGAAGCAGCGGCTTCTCATTCTCTCCTGAGGCAGGCTCCAGACACCCGAAGGGCTGCTTCCCAACGTCACTACTGTCACTGTTTCATGCTTCAGTCTCTTTTTCCCTGAGATCATGCCATAGTAGTACGCGGTAACACACCACCCTCTGCCCCTTCTCACTGCTGTCACTTACTGAGAACTTCGGCACCATGTTCACAGTGTCTTTCCCAGCTCTTGCCCATCAGCAAGATGACTTCCGTGTCCAAGAAAACCTAACTTACACCTTTCTTGAACTCTTCTATTCTGTTTTTAGTAATGCATGTTCAATGATATATCTTAGAATTTATCACATAGAGTTCCACTACAGGATCTCATCTTTGCAATGTTGAAACTTCCATGTTTCAGTCTCTGGTCACCGTATCTATCTTTCATCTCACCAGTTCTCTTTCTTCTACAACATTAGGTCTTCCTCATAGTGGTCTCCTGTTTCTCCTGATCCACCTGTGTCTTCATGGCCTGATCTTTTTTTCCCACCCATGTCTTCCTTCTACCTCGCCTTCACTAAAATTACCCAATTTTAATAAATCAGATTTAATTATCTTCTCATAGACCTGAACTGTAGAAATCAAACGTTATGTGGACTGGCATGTTTATGAATTTAATTATATCCAACCCTAACTCAGCCATCAGCACTGCTCACGAATCCTTTCAGGAATTTATTCCTGGCTAATAAACTTATATCCTGTTTCCTACAGGGATTATCAGAGATCCCCACCACTCTTTAAGGATGTCCCCCAATTCAACCTCAACTACATATCTCAGCATAAAATTGAACTCTTTCAGTGTCATTTACAAACTCTTCTCACCTCTTCTATTTTCAGAAGAATCATTGTTCTTTCACACTGCATTAAAGCTATCTCCCCCCTTCTATTCTTGATCTGATCTCCACTTCCTCCTCTACTGGGGTCTGTCTTCAGTTCAGTTCAGTCGCGTCCGACTCTTTGCGACCCCATGGACTGCAGCACGCCAGGCCTCCCTGTCCATCACCAACTCTCAGAGTTCACCCAAACTCATGTCCATTGAGTCGGTGATGCCATCCAACCATCTCATCCTCTGTCGTCCCCTTCTCCTCCTGCTCTAAATCTTTCCCACCATCAGGGTCTTTTCAAATGAGTTAGTTCTTCGCATCAAGTGGCCGAAGTATTGGAGTTTCAGCTTCAACATCAGTCCTGCCAATGAACACCCAGGACTGATCTCCTTTAGGATGGACTGGTTGGCTCTCCTTGTAGTCCAAGGGACTCTCAAGAGTCTTCTCCAACACCACAGTTCAAAAGCATCAATTCTTTGGCACTCAGCTTTCTTTATAGTCCAATTCTCACATCCATACATGACTAATGGAAAAACCACAGCCTTGACTAGACGGACCTTTGTTGACAAAGTAATGTCTCCGCTTTTTAATATGCTGTCTAGGTTGATCACAACTTTTCTTACAAGGAGTACACATCTTTTAATTGCACGGCTGCAATCACCATCTGCAGTGATTTTGGAGCCCAAAACAATAAAATCAGCCACTGTTTCCACTGTTTCCCCGTCTATCTACCATGAAGTGATGGGACCGGATTCCATGATCTTACTTTTCTGAATGTTGAGTTTTAAACCAACTTTTTCACTCTCTTCTTTCACTTTCATCAAGAGGCTCTTTAGTTCTTCACTTTCTGCCGTAAGGGTGGTGTTAACTGCATATCTGAGATTATTGATATTTCTCCCGGCAATCTTGATTCCAGCTTGTGCTTCATCCAGCCCAGAGTTTCTCATGATGTACTCTGCATATAAGTTAAATAAGCAGGGTGACAATATACAGCCTTGATGTATTCCTCTTCCTATTTGGTTCACCACTAGCGCCACCTGAGAAGCACGGGGTCTGTCTTCAGTACCCTCCTAACAAGATTCAGCTCTATCCCCTCACTATCCTCAACTATTTCCATAGCAACCACATTTCTAATGCCCAAGGTTAGTGTTAGGGGCCATACTTTCGAGGACTTTTCAGTTATACTAGAAAAATAAAAGTTAAATTTATTTCATGTTTTCTAAAGCTATGTTAATTTAACAATGTGCATCAATTTCCCCACAGAAATAGAGAATGCAATGAGAACACCAAAATTACAGGAAAACATTTTGCAGTGATGAATACATTTTTCATTTTCCCTTTTGTACCTGATTATATGACAATTTTAACAAACAAAAGGCTCCTGGTTTTTATTTTCTCAGTTCAGTCGCTCAGTCGTGTCCGACTCTTTGCGACCCCACGAATCACAGCACTCCAGGCCTCCCTGTCCATCACCAACTCCCGGAGTTCATGTTTGCAGAGGGTTACTGGAGGCCTGGTGACACCAAGTGGCCATCAGGGGCATGAGCATCACATACTGCCACGGCCACCAGCAGGAGACTGGAAGTTCTGTCCTTCACCCTCCTTATCAAAGAACATTCTGCTCTGCTACTAAGTACCTTAACTGCCATGCTTGCCTTGCTTCTGACAGGGGTCAGGAAAAGAGAAACAGTTTATTCTAGTTGCCTTTAAATATAATCACAGGTTAAAGTAAAAACAAGAGGTAGACAAGCTGCTTAGAGGAGATCATGGCAGAAACTGGCAACACAAAATGATGGCTGATCATATACATCAGAGCTTATTTTAATGGAACTATTAATTATACTCTGTTAAATAATGAAAAGTCTGGAACAAATGTTAAACCAGTTAGATATCAAGATGAGAGGAATAAACTGGGATTGTCCTAGACAAAATACAGTCTAAAATACGGTCACCCTATTAATAAGCGATGTTTATCTGTTAAGGTTACAAAACACCTGACAATGTTTATTCACATGAGGCTGGCAATCAGCACAAGCCTATACAGTCTTGGAACTGAACTGAGTTAGTCGACTGTAATTTGATTGTATGTATTTTTTTGATCACATATTTTTCTTGGTGTAACTGAAAAGTCCTTGAAAGTAAGAACTCTAACACTAATCCTGGGCATTAGAAGTGTGTGACAACTGTAATTTGGGAAAAGAATAAAGTAGGAAATTAGAAGAAAGAGAAAAGATCAAGGTAATTATTATTCACTGCTTTAGGGGCCTTTCTTTTCCTTGAAAATTTATTATTCCTTTTTAAGGCTGGATAAAGTAGACTATTAAAATCAGGGGTCTAAGGATGATTCAGAATTATGGGTAATTTCATTTATCTGTGTACAGGTAACTAAAAATTTCTATAATCAGACTTGCTAAGCATTTAGATGTATCAGTGACAAGCATATCAAGTAGGAAAAGGATGAAGATTGACTATCATACTATGGTTAGACTCTATCTTTAGCACTAAATCAAACTGTATATAGATAGAAAACAGTAGATATGTTTACCAAGCAAGCACCTGCTTCTAAGCAAGAGTTATTTTTCGAGCTCTTGTTTAGAAAGCTACAAAGGCTCTGATATTAATGTGCATGGATGCAGCAGGTTGTGAATATTACTATTTTTAGTACCAGTCCAATGTGAACAACCATGAATCATTCTTTGTTATTCTAGTAGGAAATAGTGCTTGGGATTTACTACAGCACGTGAGGTTAACTAGGTCTCACTAACTGTACACCCACATGCTGACATCACACAGGCAGTGATATGGATCAATGACGCAAATCCTGTCAGGATCAAACATTAAGGCCACAGAGGTTAAAAAAAAAAAAAAAAGTGCCTGCATGGCAGGGCAAACCCATCATCCAACATGTACAGACTGCATTAAATCAGTATTGCTGCTGATGAAGAGGCTTGTGTTAGGTCCTTTTTATACAATAGTTTAACTTTTTTATTTTAATTATAGATTTCCCACATATAGACTCTATATTTATCTTTAAGTTCCCTCACAGCTTCTGTGGTTTAAGGTCTGGACCTTTAAAACATATGTTAAGGCTCCGCCAGCCACATGAGTTATCCGGAAAATGGCCTCCGTAGCCAGGCTCTTTAGACAAATCTTTTGAAGACTACACCACCACTGACTAAGTATATTACATAATGTATGCTTAACAAACAACATTCAGATTTAGATTTGAAGCACTACTCCGTGGCCTCACAGCTTGCTGCTATCTCAGTCTTCTTCCCACTGTCACCTTCCTCTTTGAGCATTTACTGTTTTTAGTTTTATTGGCATCAAAATATTAATTTCTTATGGTTACAGATAGATTGGAGAAGATAGCTTATTAAGAATAACCATGTATCAGGTTTCAAAATACCTTCTCTTTGAATTATGTGTACCCACCTGGAATTAGAGATTTCATCTCCTGTAACAGGAACAAAACCTATCCCTGGAGATGTGCCACAGGACGTTCAGGTTCTTCTGAAAAGGAACTTGGTCTCTGCACTTAAAGCATCACCCTTCCTTCTCATTTCTCATGCTCTCCTCAAGGACTATCACTTCCCAGGAGAACTGGAAGGCCAGGAGACGAGAGCTAGAGGTGTTTCCTTCTATCACTGTTTGACATAATCAGGCTAACACGAAACCATGTCTTTCCCAAGCTTTCAGGCACCTGTTTTCATGCTGTTTCCTCAACTAATGGTGCTTTTTATGAGAACGTAAAAAAGGTTGGTGAGTTGTTGCTTTTTTAGTGTTTATTGGAGTATAACTGATTTGCAATGTTGTGTTAGTTCTGCCTTTATTAATGTATAGTTGATTAACCATGCTGCGTTAGTTTTGAGTGTATAAATCTTAATAGAAGTATTTAATGCACACAAAAGCAATTATGTGTATACTCTTTTAAAAATACAAATGACAGTATACTACACACATTGTTCTGTACTGTAATAATATAGTTTGCTTAGAGAGCTTTCCATGTGGGTACATGCACAGGCTAGTCCAATCTCTTAATGGCTGCATAGTACTCCACCATAACAATGGCCCATAATTTAACTATTTCCCTATTGATGCTGCTACTGCTACTGCTAAGTCACTTCAGTCGTGTCCGACTCTGTGTGACCCCATAGACAGAAGCCCACCAGGCTCCCCCGTCCCTGGGATTCTCCAGGCAAGAACACTGGAGTGGGTTGCCATTTCCTTCTCCCTATTGATACTCAACTCATTTTCAACATTTTGCTATTACAAACAATGGTGTAATGAACATCTCTGCACAAACATAAATCATAGATGTATCAGTATGTCAATAGGATAAATAACTAGAAGTGAAATAGCTATATCAAAGAGAATTTGTTTTACAAGTTATCAAATCTCAGAGTTTGTATTTATATTCTCATCAACACACCCTTACCAGCAGTTATCAAACAGGGACTTGCTGGAGAGCCCTAAGACACATTACTAACCTTTCTTATGAGAGAGAGCTATAAAACCAAAAAGCATTTTGAACCTAACGTGCTCAGTAATAAATTAATCATCTCTATCCTACCCAAACCAATTTTTTTTTCTCTTCCTTGTATATGTTGCAGCACAGCGAAAGACACTGTTATTTATCTTTATGCTCAACTGATTGTGAAATCTGTAAATCATTCTAGTTTCTTCTTACCCTCCCCACTGAGTGCCCAAGTCTTACCCTTATTACTTATTTGCTTTTGTTGTTGCTATTTTCCTACTTAAAGTGAATCCTTCAGTGGCTCTTTGTTCCTTCAGGATAACACCTGAACTCTTTAGCATGCTATAAAGGTATTTGTAACACACCTGGGGCTTCCCAGGTGGCGCACTGGTCAAGAATTCACCTGCCAATGCAGGAAAGGCAAGAGACGTGGGTTTGACTTCTGGGTTGACTGAGCACCTATGCTTCCATTTTTAGTCTCATTTTCAGATACTCCTCAGTGTATTCTGTTTTCCAATATATTTCTTTATTCATACCTTTCAGTCTCCTCTAATTTCTCTGTGCTATGCATTTGCACGTGCTATTCCTTCTACTTCTAAGATATTTCTCAGTTATTTTTCCTCTTGGCTAAGCAACTATTTCTTTAACCATCATCTTTTCCTTCACGTGCGTGTCTGGGTACTCAGTCACTCAGTCGTGTCTGATTCTTTGTGACCCTAAGGACTGTAGCCCACCAGGCTCCCCTGTCCATGGAATTTTCCAGGCAAGAATACTGGAGCAGGTTGCCATTTCATCCTCCAGGAGATCTTCCCGACCCAGGAATCAAACCCGCACCTCCTGCGTCTCCTGCACTGGTAGGTAGGTTCTTTACCATTGTGCCCCTGGGAAGCTTTTCCCTGCACATGTGTGTGCCCAGCGCTTAGTCATGTCCAACTCTGTGCACCCCTTTGAACTGCACTCACCAAATCTTCCTAGCTGGGTGAGGTATGCCTCTCTGCCCTCCCACATATGTCTGGGCATGCTTAGTTCCAGTGCATACCACCCTCTCTGCTTTAACTGTAGAGTGCTTGCCTTTCTTCCCCACTATACTGTGAGGCAGCGTCTAAGTCTTTCAAACGGTTGTCAAGAATGAGCTGTCCTTCAGAACAGTTAAGAGATTTGGGCAAAGTCTCTTTCCAGGAAAAGAGCATGCACACACTTTTAGGTATCATGTTTTCTGTATTCTGGCAACACCTAAGCATGGGAGACTGAGTACAGGATGACGAGAAATTCCAACATATTAAGACTAAAAATAAAGTAAAATATTGAAATATGATCTTTCATTGTAATGATAAAGGGTTTTTCCAAAAATATTGAGGGAATATATGATAAAATGAAGCAGAAGAGGACATCAAAGACAAGAGAACTTTGCTCATCCATAAATAATGGGAACGGGATGTGACTAAAGTTCACCTTCTAAAAGTGAATCAACATCCTTAAATGATGTTACTGCATGTATTTTGAGATCAGAGTTCAGTGTTAAAATTACGATTCTGGCAGACAGTAACTTTGCCTCTGGAGCCTTAGAGAAACTAATACAGACTTGCAAGGAAAACTTCTACCACCACCCTTATTATGTTGTTGCCTGACTCTTATGGTTAATGGCAGCATGTTTGGATGTGCCTTAATATAACACCATAACCACAGTCAGAGGCAAAGTCGTACTTTTATAAATATAAGAAGGGTCTGTACTAGATAGGAAATTATGCCTTGTGTTAGCTGCTGTGACACAGGAAAATGAGAATTGTTAAAGAATGATTTTTTCCAGCCCTTTATTATCTAGGTAGGTACTAAAAATCACATTCAATATTGTTGCCATATAAAGAAAGGAACCAGAAAAGATCTTTTCTTTTTTCCTGGGACAATCTCTACAATAGGGAAAAGGATATATAAATCAGATTATATAATTAATTCATGGTAGTCTCTTTATAACTTTATATAAATGTTCATTGAAGATCATAGCCTTGTGTTGTCCCAGCTACGCTTTGGGGACAAAAACCAGAAATGTTTATGCCTAAGTTAGGCTGCTTCATTAACACTTCCCTGGGTCCAAATCTGTGGCTGCAGTTACCACAGGGAAGACAACTCTGTGTCAGTTTGTATTCAGTAGCTCTTCTCACCAGGAGATCCTTCCAGGGATGCTAACTTTAGAGAGTCTGGTCTTTATTTTTAATAAGAAAAGTGATCTTCCTAGACATTCTGACATAAGGTTAAGAAAAAGAATGCAAAGCACAAAGTAGGTTTGTAGTAAATACTTGTTCCTTTTCTAGCATCCCTTTACAGAATGATTTGGTTAAATAGAGGGGATCCAAACAAACACTTCTTCTTTCATTAAGTACAGTCTAGCTTACTTATATTGGTACCTTTTTGGGGCTGACAAAATCCTCAACGTCTAATGGTTTTTGCCCTGGGTTCATATCTGTCCGTTTGAATGTCAGAATTCTTTAAGCCAGTTCTAAATTATGGTATCAAATTTACACATTTCTTTTTTCCACCTGCTTGATTTCAAAAATTGTCAGACTATTACTAATATTATATACTTGTAAACTTGGTATGTCCCACATTTTTAGTTTTCACTAGTTAAAAAATCACTTATCTGCAACCAAATGGTCCACCATTTCCCTTAATAAGCTCAGGGTCTCAGCTTAAAAAAAACCCAAACTCTAAATTTTATAAAATAAAATCGGGACTAAATTTTAAAGGAGTTACAACATTTATATGGTTATTTAAGCAACTAATATTCATCAAAATTATCAAGTTATACAGAAAACATAAATAAGGAAAGAGATTCCTACAATCCTACCACATAGGGGCAGGCACTTGAAGGAAATGTGCTCAAATTAGTTTTGATGCATATGTACTCATTAAAAATATTTTTCCTTATTACAAAAAAGCTAATTACGTTGATACCCTCAATAATGTATAATCAATAAAGAGACTTTAAGATTCAAGTCCTGATTAAATAAAGCTACTAATTAATAATCTTTTTAATCTTCCATTTTGGGGAAAAAAAAGTAACACCAGAGCTTATCCTTTGTGTGTCCTCCAGGAAGTCCTCCTAGTCCCTCAGCTGGGGTGGATGTTCCTACCAGAGCTTCTATAGCACCCTTCTTGTTTTCTTCCATCACAGCCCTTTTCTCATGTTACTGACTATCTTCCCTACGAGATCACAAACTTCGTGGAGGGTAGGGATAGGGTCTATCTTACTCACCAGTAAATCCCCAGAGTTTTGGAATAGTGACTGTACATATCGAGTTCATAATAATTTGCTAAATAAAAGAATGGCTTTTAAATGAAACCTAATACCCTAATCTAGTCTCAGCAATTTACTCAGAAATTCAATCTTCTAAATAATCTACACTATACCACCATACAATCAGTTTTAATGCTTATAGTGATTTAGGGCACTGGAAGATTCTAAATTATTTTCAGTACATTCTGTTCACTAAGGCTAAATTTAAGTGTTTATTTTGTAAATATTTTCAGTTACATGATTTGGAAAAAGATTTTCTAGTTTTCAGTTAATCAGAAAGGTATTTTAACAAGAACACCTTGCCCCAGGTTAAAGTTTAAGGCATATACCTTATGCTGTACTAAGTTAGACTGCTTCATTAACACTCTAATAATATCATCTTTAGCAAAAATACTTAAATCCAGCTGATGAAAATTTCTTCCCCAAAAGATGAGAAGGTAGAATTGAAAGATACAAATCTTCCTGTCAACTGTCCTCATCATTTTAGGGTAATAAAAATTAAGATCTTTCTCAAGTATAAATGAGAAAAGAGCCTTTTCAAATTCTAATATTTAGAGAGTTTTAATATAAAATATGGTACTATTTACTCCTTAAAGTTCTTATGGTAGATTCTCTCCTCAAAGAAGATCAATGAATTGATCTTCTCAAATGAATTGAAACATACATTCTCAGTGCTCTGAGGAAAAAATTATATCTTACAATTAAGAGTTTTTTCCCTCCTAGCATCATGTAGTACAACATACATAAATCTATGTTGTACTTTTTGATAGGGTTGGTCTTAGGGTTCAGAGATAAATCTATAATATAGTAGTTTGGTTTTGGATCTTTTGAAATAAGACACTCCCGTTTCTAGAATAGTTTTGAATGACTTGTAGTAAATATATGAAAATATTTCAGAAAAAAGTATGTGGTTGAGAGAAGCTAACTATTGTTAAGTCATGAGTAGAGTGCCATCTCAGATACTTATGTTTGAGAAATAGCTGTAAAGTGTGGATTTTTCAGCCAGACTACCAGAGTTCAGGTCCCAGCTCAGCTGTTCAGTCACCTGTAACTGGGCAAGTTATTAACCTAGGTCTCAGTTTTCTTGTCTATAAAATGAAGACAGTAATAGCTATCTCACAGGGGTGATAGGGGAATTAAATAGATTAATTAAATTCAGAATGTTTACAAAAGTAACTGGTACAGTAATTGTTCAATACTCATTAGATAGTATCATGCATGCTAATTAAATTATAAGTCACTTTCTGCCCTTTTTCCCATTACTTGCAGTTCTATAAAGCATTGGTCTTGCAGTTAGAAATAAGTGCTGAAATAAAGACAACTCTGTTGCTTATTCCTAAAATAAGTCAACTAACATTCAGAGTTTCTATAAATGTAATGGACAGTTCCAGGGGCTAATGTTCGGGAAGGGGAGGAGATCTAGACACAATATGGTCTGTACCATAATCATTTGAGAAAGGTTGGTGTGGGTCTAGACACCTGCACGTTTAAATTTCCCTGTTGAGTCTGATCCCTTGGTGGAGGGATAAAAATTATAATCTTTACAGTCAGAAAGCCCTTCCTTTGAGTACCAGATCTTTCAGTAACTAGCTATGAGACTCTAACGACCCTCAAGTTTCTTACTCTGTTAAGGTTTAAGTAAAATTAATTGTACACACCACAATGCTGTCAGACAATGAGCACTCAATTACATGATTAGTGGTGGACTCTAAAATAGAAAAAAGACAAAAACCAGTAAGTAACATATAAACCAGTAAAAGACATACGCCAAGTTAGAGATATAGGCCAGACAATGAGTGTGAAAGGAAACTGAGGAGCACTTTTTAACCCTGGGGTGGTCAGAAAGAATCTCAAGAGATGGGGAACTAATCTGTACTGCGTTTTGAAGAACTGCAAAAATTCAGAAAGCTCTCGTGTGTACACATGTGAAGGCACACTCTTGTGTAATTTTTAATGAAGGGGCAATGTAAACAAAGGTATGAGAGGGGTCTCTGTAAGAACTATTTGGAGACTGGTGCTGTGCTTAGTCATTCAACTGTGTCCAACTCTTTGCAACCCCATGGACTGAAGTCCACCAGGCTCCTCTGTCCATGGGGATTCTCCAGGCAAGAATACTGGAATGGGTTGCCATGCTCTCTCCTCCAGGGGTAGAAACTGGAGTATCTACTAATTCTGGTATATCTGGAGTAGAAGTTTCTGAAACTAAAACCAGAAAGAAAGACTGGAATGAGTTGATGGAGTGAGTAGAAAATGAGGCTAAGAGTCCTATGCTGTATGAAATGAAAGAAGGCAGGTTTTTCAGTTTGTTTTTAGCATGGTAATAAAAAAAGTCGTGCTTTAGGAAGGCCAAACTTGTAGTAACAGAAACAAATATGGAAAATAACATTTCTGTAAAGAAATTTGAATCCTGTCAAATCAATGTGGGACTAATGTGCTTATTAAAAGACTTCCCTTGTGGCTCTGCTGGTAAAGAATCTGCCTGCAATGCAGGAGACCTGGGTTCGATCCCTGGGTTGGGAAGATCCCCTGGAGAAGGGAAAGGCTACCCACTCCAGTATTCTGGCCTGGTGAATTCCATGGACTGTATAGTCCATGGGGTTACAAAGAGTTGGACACGACTGAGCAACTTTCACAGTAAAGTGCTCAAAAGGGCGTGAGACTACTCAATTAGGTATAATACATACTTACACAGATTTCTGTGACAAGTTTTAATCAAATCCAGTTAGAAAGTATAGCTCTCTAATGTGGCTATTTGTGGAAATTTCCCCAGTATATCAAGGGCTTTCCTGGTGGCTCAGATGGTAAAGAATCTGCCTGCAATACAGGAGACCCAAGTTCAATCCCTGGGGGAGAAAGATCCCCTGGAAAGGGAATGGCAACCCCACTCCAGTATTCCTGCCTGGAGAATTCCATAGACAGATGAGCCTGGCAGGCTACAGTCCATGGGGTTGCAAAGAGTTGGACACAACTGAGCAACTGACACTTTCACTTTCTCCAATTTATAAGCTAGTCAAATTGACTTGATAAATTACAGTATCATCAGCCTTGGTTTCCTCATTTAGGAAGAAGCTGCTTCATACATATAGTACTCAACTTATTAGAAAGGTAACTGGCTAAATAGGTATTTCAAACCCAGAATGTACTACTCCATGCTTTCAACTTTATAAATGGTAGCAAGGCTCTGCTATAATTAAATACTCACAAAATAAATACTGATATGGCCTAAAAAGTAGTTAAAATATTGTGCATGCGCAATGACAACAGAGTAGAATGACCTTTTCCTAATACTGTAAAATATATCAGGATGTATCAAATACTTTAAAATATCTTATATACTTAAGGTATATATATATGCAGTACATATACATATATATGTATATATATATGCAGTACATATACATATATATGTATATATATATTTGACATGGCCTCCACTGGGCTGAGGTCACTGACTAAACAAACTCCAAATGATGAAAATCTCAAAGGGACAAGGAGGAACAGTGGAGAAATACTAATCACATCAGGACAGGTAAGATGTGGCTGAGGGAAGGTAGACAAGTATCTTTTGGGTAAAAAGAAAGTGGGGTGGTTCTTAAATACAACCCTTATATTTTACAAGATTCAAAAATGAAAAAGTATAAAAAAGAAGAGAAGAAAAACTTTCCCTTCATCCCTGTTCCCAATTTCATGCAACACCACTCGATAAGTAAACACTGTAATTATTTTTGGAGGATCTTTGAAGATTTTCAATTATTATTATGATTTAAAATAGCATGTGGCATCTATCAGTTATTTTCTGGTATTTGTTCTTCACTTTCATAGTGATAATCTTCTGAATGTTAGTTGGATCCATGGCACCTCATCCAAAGGCAACTTTTCAGTTCAGTTCAGTTCAGTCACTCATTCGTATCCGACTCTTTGCGACCCCATGAATCACAGCACGCCAGGCTTCCCTGTCCATCACCAACTCCCGGAGTTCACTCAAACCCATGTCCATTGAGTCAGTGATGCCATCCAGCCATCTCATTCTCTGTCGTCCCCTTCTCCTCCCGCCCCCAATCCTTCCCAGCATCAGAGTCTTTTCCAATGAGTCAACTCATTGCATGACTGGTTGGATCTCCTTGCAGTCCAAGGGACTCTCAAGAGTCTTCTCCAACGCCACAGTTCAAAAGCATCAGTTCTTCGGCGATCAGCTTTATTCACAGTCCAACTCTCACATCCATACATGACCACTGGAAAAACCATACCCTTGACTTCTCTTATTTAGTTAGAAGTGATCAGCTAAGCTATCGCTAGTGAGCAGAAGTTACTGCATAACAACAAAGTATGTCCTTAAAGAAAGAGGGCCTATCTTTGATCTCTTCTTCTCTTCCTCTTTCCCATTCTGTCTGGGACATGAACAATGGTGGTGAGCCATCATGGATCATGCAGACAAGTGTAATATTCTAGGGATGGCAGATCAAGATGGAAGTAACCTGAGTTCCTTTACTACCTATGGGGCAAAGAACTCCATACAAGTACTAACAGACCTCTGAACATGACGCATGAGAGAAAAAATGTTCACATTATAATTGTCATAGTTTTCTACTGCTCTGATAACATTAGCACAAACTTAGTGGTTTTAAGAAACACCAATTTATTAGTCCACAGTTCTGTAGTTCATAAATCCGAGTGTGTATAAACTGGGTTTTCTACTCAGGGTCTCACAAAGTGAAAATCAAAGTACTGGCTAGGGTGTGTTCTCATTTGGAGAGGCTGGAGTCCTTTTCCAATCTCATGAGGCTGTGGTGGAATTGAGATTCTTACGGCTCTAGGACTAAGCTTCTCATTTCCTTGCTAGCTATTTTACACAATTATATTTCTAGGTCTTACTTTCCTTTTGCCATCACCACTCATTAAAATTTTTTTAATTGAGATTTTTATCACTTTTAACAGAACTCACTGAACTGGTTGAGATTTCCTATTTTCAAGAGAACAACTTTAACAATGATATTTTATTCATTAGGAACATAAAGAATTGAAGACAACTTAATTTGCCTGAATTTTCCTTTTTAACATAAACATTGCAGCTTTCTCTTAACTAAATCATATATAACACAGTTTCTCTTGAAAGGTAACATTTAATAGCATTTAGGGACAATCTGGGACTATTACACAAAGTACTCAGGATGAATTATTCACTTAACCTAAAATGGGCTGAATTTATGAATGGATGATCTATTATGATTCATTTTCAAAAACAAGACTCATTAATATTTCAAAATGAGTCTTTTGAGCCTCTCTAGTGAAACTGATGGTTTCATTTTAGAAGGAAAAATGTAGAGGGCAAACTTAATAATAGATTTCCACCACACAGTTACTTATGTTTTTAGAGTATTTCCTAAGGGTAGTTAAGATTTCCTAAGTAATGTATAAAAGATATAACTTCTCCATGATTTAGTTTGTTAAATTATTTAAAAAAGCAAATAATAGCTAATCATATGGGAATGAGACTACTGCATATTGGTTTGGACTTGAGTTAATTATAATTTCCATATACCTTAAAGAACTTCATTTAGTTCAGTCAGATTTGTAGTAAAAAAAAAAAAAAAGTCCTCAGTCCAAACATAATCAGTGACCTTTTAAAAAATTCTTGGAATACTGATCTACTTATTATTAAAATAAATTTAAGATATGGCATAAGATATTACCATAATTATGAATACCTAAAAAATTGAGAGTTGGTAGAAAATTGTTGAATCTAATTCACACTAGTGCATCCTCATTTCACAGATGTGCAAAATCATGGGCAGAATTTAAGTAATCTACTGAGGGATATAGAATCGGAACATTTTAGACTTGTAAAGAACCTTAAAAGGCATTAACTCCAACCATCTACTGAAGAGAAATTAAACCTGCTAATGGCATCATCAAGTGAAGACTCAGTAGATGCCTTACCACCTACAAAGGCAGAGGGGAAACTGATTGCTCCTGAGTCTCTCTGACAGCTCTGTTTATTACAAAGTTGTTCCTCATATTAAGCTAAATCAGTTTTCCTTTAACTTCTACCCACTAGTCCCAGAACCCAGGCTGACCTACTCCCAGACTTGTACCTTTAAAAATACACCATTAATTAATTCATACATTTTATTATTAATATTTCTTTAAAGTTTTATTGTGAATTTAGTAAGAAAAGTTATATTTCATTCTGTTATAATAATTATAGCAAACAATGAAACAGACATTTAACTTCTAATAAATTTCAGACATTTTTAATATCAAGGATCTGACATATCTAACAAGATTCATGGGGCCTGAGGTGTAGTTTGCACACATGTCTCAGGGATTCTAGGATATCAGAGCAGGTCACTAGGGGTCCTACTTGGATGAAATCGTCCTCTCCCATCCCCAACAAAGACATCCTGGGAGAAAACAGCCCTTTTTAAAAACATGAATATTTGCAACCATTTATGTTAGCCAAAATCTGGAAACAACTCAAAGGTCCCTCAACAAATGATTAAACAGACACAATATGGGGGTGTTCCTGCAGTGTAACACAACTCAGCAATAAAAATGACCAAACTAATGACACATGAACAACATGGATGGACCTCAAACTTGTTATACTAAGTGAAAAGAAGCAAAAAGTAAAGTTCTGTATATGCTTTCATTTATGATACTACTAGCAAAGGTAAACGGAGAAGGCAATGGCACCCCACTCCAGTACTCTTGCCTAGAAAATCCCATGGATGGAGAAGCCTGGTAGGCTGCAGTCCGTGGGGTAGCTAAGGGTCAGACACGACTGAGCGACTTCACTTTCACTTTTCACTTTCACACATTGGAGAAGGAAATGGCAACCCACTCCAGTGTTCTTGCCTAGAGAATCCCAGGGACGGGGGAGCCTGGTGGGCTGCTGTCTTTGGGGTCGCACAGAGTTGGACACGACTGAAGTGACTTAGCAGCAGCAGCAGCAAAAGTAAAACTATAAAGACAAAAGCATTCTGAACAGACCTAACGAGCACAAGGATTCAGACTAGAACACAGAGGCCAGAAGTGCCAACATTTGGAGTGCAGAGAACTCACTTTAGGGTAACAGAGTTGGGATAATTGGGATACAGAGCTTGTAAGTATTTAACAAAATGTTGTTTTACTAATGACCTAAATGTCATCTGGCTCAGTTTAGGAGAGACTTACTAACAAAATGCTCTGCAAAGGAGATGGCAAATATCAAAGAGCTGACCACATGTGTGCTTATCCTCACCATGATCCCAAAACACATGGAGAACAGAGTGGTACTTACTAGTGGGGACAAACCTTCCCTAACTTCAGAAGCCCCTGTAAGGGTAGGAAGAGTCAAGATCAGGCGTATGAGGAGATAATGTGAGAGCAGAAAAGCAGTAATAAAGAGCAGCAGCAGTAAAGGGAAGACAAACATGAACAGAGGTGCTGACAATAACCGCCCCAGGAGCAACAGTGCTGGTCACTCTCTGAGTTAGATGACAGTAGAAGCACCAAGGGTCCAATAACCTCCCACTGGCAGACTAGAAAGTGACACCAGCAGCAACAATGGTGAAACACACATCAGTAACTACTGAGAAGCTGGTCAGAGCTACCTGGAAACAAAAAGAAAAGCAGGAAGATTTAGAGGAAGATGTAGTATTAATGGCATACTAACTCTAGTGGGTGAAGGGGCTCGGAATCAACACACTGGGTAACTGTCAATGAGTTCCTGGCTTCTCGAGGTAAGGTGAGCTATAGCTTTCAACAAAACTGAATTCACTTGAACAATTTTTTTTTACATGTGAAAGTCAAAGCATAATAAAAAGCCAGAAATCCAGGATTTGGCTAAATGATTAACATCCAGGCATTACTTATGGCTCACTACATTTATATTTTTACATTAAAATTTCCATATTACCATGCAATCTTAATTGGTGCTCATATTGAAAACCCTAAGGCACTAAAATACCTCTGAGTATAAAAATATATTTTCAGTACATAGTAGTTACCAACACAAACAAGCATACCAATATACTTAAAAATATTTTAGCAGTTAGTTTTAATAAATATCAACAGCACACCTACTAAGCAAAAGGCATTATTTTAGCACAGAGAATCAAAAGTTAAAAAGACACAGTTTTTGTTGTTAAGAAATCAAAACAGAAGGAAGCTAATACTCCGAGAACATTTTTATTACGTAAGGTTTTATGTACCAAGCTAAAGACAGCATCATTATTTCTGTAAGTTTTGAAGTTTAGTGGAAGTTTCTCTTACAAGTGTTTATTTCATTAGGAATTTGAATTAATAAATTAGCTAGTGGGCATCTTATTTATACAGGTCTATTAGGGAGCAATAAATATTCACTAACTCAATTACTCTTTGATTACTCTTTGAAATGTGCCTCTGCACAGATATACTTGTTAAATTTAGGGCCCTCATTCAGAGTACTTACTTCCAAAATTAACTAAGATTTTAGTTTAATTAACAGGTTACTTTGGAATCAAGGACTCTTCAGTTAGAATGAATGCTGGAACTTACACAACCAAAATTCTTTCACTACACAAGAATTATGCAGTAATTCATCTAACCAGTACATGAGTACACATCATGATGGGTCTCTATAAAAAAACCTTTTAAAGATAAGATCTGAGCTAAGTCTGGAAGCACTTGGATAGACTGGAGGTAGTGGTGATATGGGTAAACTGTAGATAAGAAGAACAGTACAGAAAGTATTCAATATAAAAAGGGTTCAGAGATAGCGGATAAGCCAACTTAGCAAGACTAAAGGAAAAAGTATTGAAAGGAAAGTGGGGGAAAAGCAAGCAAGAATGATGAAATGATCTTTCAAAAAGCCTAAGGAAACTGAACTGGATCCACCAAAGATTTTTTAGCAGGGGAGTGACATGAACACCATTATAGTATATTAACCAAGAAACCCTGGGAAAGAGACTAATTGGGATGTTACTACAATAGTTAAGCCATAAAGTATGCAAAATTCGTGCCTTGGTGTGGTGGCAGTTAGAAAAGAAGAAACCACAAGCATATAACACTTTTATGTTATCATAAACTTTAGTCTTGTCTCAAATGATAATAAATTACCATTCTTACCTGTAATGCACTGAAACTGTCCATCTTCTCTTCTTATTGTAAATGCTTCCCCTGGATTAACTTGTACCAGAATAACCTTAAAATGAGGGGAAGAAGTATTAATTATAAGAACAGCAGATCAAATCTGCATATCAAGATATTAAATGCTGCAAGTTAAGAGAGTAGATGTATGCTATTTAACAGGGAAGGGAAATGGGAACTACACATTTGTTGAAAAAATTAATTACTTCACTTTTCTGGAGATCAGACTTAAGCCAAAAGTAAGGGAATAAAAAAAAACACTTCACTGCTGACCTTCCAATTTCTAACCCCTTTAGAAACCAGAGTTCAGATCTGACAGTTACACCACACTCTGTAAAATTACTGAGCAGGTTCTCTTCTCCACTCAGCTCCTTTCATTTCTGACATCCTTGTATCCATGCTGCCATGCTTAAGACCTCACTCAATTCACAGGACAGATCAGCCCGGCAGTTTTCTTTCGTCATTCTTTGGAGAAAATGCTTTTAATGACTGGTTTCAGTTAATACTGTCAACAGGGGGTGAGTGGACAACTGATACAAGTAATTGCCTGAATATGTGCCAATAGTTAACTTCTAGCTCTCTTAGCATTTTGAACAGAGATACATACAGCTATTGAGCGTTAAGTATTCTGAACTTAAATACTCATACTACTAATATTTATATTACTTCCTGAATAACAGATAAAACATATGCTTGAAACATATGTTTTGGATAAGATGGCTACCACCAAAGGGCAGATTAAAATTTATAATGACTGTAAATAATGCCGTATCATGGAGACTATTCTTAGAAGTAGGCTATGATGATACATGGGCTTCCCGGCTAGATCAGAGCTAACAAATCCACCTGCTAATGCAGGAGATGTGGGTTCAATTCCTGGGTTGGGAAGATCCCCTGGAGTAGGAAATGACAACCGACTCCAGTATTCTTACCTGGGAAACCCCATGGACAGAGGAGCCTGGAGGGCTACAGTCCATGGGGTTGAAAAAGAGTCAGATACAACTTAGCGACTTAACAACACGATGATACATGCAAATACTAATACAAAATGTTACATAAACGTAACACAAAAAAGTGTAATGAAAATGTCCCTGATTAAAGTTATAACTATGCTTAGTATATACACTAATGAAAACTAGAAAAATCTAGAAAAATATAATTAACATTTAATATTTATTAAGTTTCCTAATAAATAATAATAATAAAAAATACAGTGGCTTGGTGAAGTTATGGAAGAAAACATAAAATTTAAGAGGATATATAAAATTATTTTCTTAAAGAAAGAAAGAATTTTCAAAAAAAACAAGACAGCAGAAGAAGACATCTCTGGAGTGAGAAGGATAGAGAAGGACCAAGATGCATAGATAGATAACAGAAATCAGCAAGCCTGCCATGAACACCTCTAAACAAACAGGGCATAGAGCCTGGGGAAAGTCAGAGCTAAGGAAACCTGAGATATCATTTAGTCCAATGCAGATTTATTTTTTTAAAAGTAAAATAAGAGATTAAGTAACTGAAAAGTTACTTCATTTTACAAGACCATTCAAACAAACTTTCTCTTAAGGTAAACTCCCAGTGCAGTGGACTTAAAACTTATCAATTAACTACTTAAAGTGAGGCAATTTCAAATGAACATTTACCACCTTGGAATCTGAACTACTACATCAAAGTGCTAAACTTCATCCAAATGTCAGGGCATAATCATTTATTAATAATATCTCAGTTCAGTTCAGTTCAGTCGCTCAGTCGTGTCCGACTCTCCGCGACCCCATGAACCACAGCACGCCAGGCCTCCCTGTCCATCACCAACTCCCGAAGTACACTCAAACTCATGTCCACAGAGTCGGTGATGCCATCCAGCCATCTCATTCTCCGTCGTCCCCTTCTCCTCCCGTCCCCAACCTTTCCCAGCATCAGAGTCTTTTCCAATGAGTCAACTCATCGCATGAGGTGGCCAAAGTATTGCAGTTTCAGCTTTAGCATCAGTCCCTCCAATGAACATCCAGGATTGATCTCCTTTAGAATGGACTGGTTGGATCTCCTTGCAGTATAAGGGACTCTCAAGAGTCTTCTCCAACACCACAGTTCAAAAGCATCGATTCTTCGGCGATCAGCTTTCTTCACAGTCCAACTCTCACATCCATACATGACCATGGGATTTTAAAGGAAACACAATAATGAGTGAATAATTTTTTATTATTTTTATCAGTGCAGATCTGTTGCTTTAAGGATATGCCCTCTAGTGTAGGAGAAACGCACCAATTTACAGGACAGAGAGAGAACATACACAGGACACAATGTTTATAAGATTTCTCCTGAACTGATGCTGGACACCTGCCTACCTCTTACTTTCCATATTTTCCTGCACTGACCACCCTATAACTTTTCAGCTATCCGTCTGCTCTATTCCGTTCAATCTAGTATTCCATAGTCAAAAGTTTCATTTTCATTTGCTGGCCTATGATTTATTTACTATTCTCCAGCACAATCTGATTCACACTTGACTTCTGCTGACATTTTCCTATGAGGAACTATTTCCTTCTTCAGGAAATACAACTCATCCTTCAACAAGCTGACACCCTAAAGCAGGGTTAGGTAATTCCTGTATTAGAGACACAGCACTTTGTATATCCTTCTATTAAAATACTTGGTACATGACTGTATTCACTTGTTAGTATGTTGTCAACTCTACTACAATACACATGAGCCCTTTACTTCAGTCTATTTATTTTTATATGCAGAGACTACAGAAGATGAACAAGTTCGCTGAATTAACTACTGTTCAGTCTCTAAATAGCTCATAAATCTTTTCTTCTGAATTTGAGAACAGGGCTAGCTGATAAAACTTTCTGTGATGATGAAAGTATTCTATAATGGTGCTGTCTGATAATAGCCTCTAGCTATATTTGGCTATACATGGCCTGAAAATGTACACAAGTGCTACTGAGCATTTGGAATGTGACTAGCGAGAATGAAGAACTCATCTTCTTTAATCTTCATTATTTTAATAAAATAGCCGCATGTAGTTAATGGCTACTGAGTATAGCTCTAGGTTCCCCAAACTCCAAAACTGTATTTCCAACTAATTTCTGGATTTATTTACCTTGATAAACTGCAGATACCCAATCTTATTATGTCTAAATTTGAATTCATTATATGATTTTCCTGAGAAATTAAGCCAGGAAATTGATTTCACAAACAAATATGAATTAATTAAACATCAAAATGTTATTAAGCTGATTTCACTATTAAGAACTTTGAATCATGCTTTGTTCTTCACTGGATCCTGTCAATCTGTAGTTGGGCTGGCTGATGTAACATATTTCAGCTGAAGTCTACATAGAGATTAATAACTGTAAATAAAAGGGCACCTATCAAACTAATGAATTTAATTCTTAGTCCTATGAAGGAAAATAATTTTCAAACTCAGGTAAGAATACCAGCATATTGACAAACAATTGAGATCTGTTAACCATTCACTCTTTAACTGACAAGTAATTAATGAGCAAATACTAAACATTAGGCATGTTTTGCAGAGCTGAGGATATATGGATGAATCATTAAGGGAAATTAGTTACAGCCAATTACAATGCTAAGCTAGAATACAAGGTATGCAATATAATATGTGGTAAACAGAAAATACTTTCTATTAGGGTCATCTGTCTTCACAACTGCTTTTTTAGAAATAATAGCACTATAACAGAAAAAATGTGAATTTGGAATCAGACAATTCTACACTGAAATTCTGCTCTATTGCTTAATAAATATGGTTTTTAGACAATTTAAACTCCATGAACTTTAGTGTCCTCTTTTCTAAAATGTAGTGTTTTTGAAGGATTAACAGAAACACTGTACGTAAAATGCCAGCACAGTGCCTGACATACAGCAGACCCTCAAAAACAATTAACATTTCCTTTAATTAGGATTCTTTTTGTTTTACATTTAATCTTTTATCTAGACTGTGGAATACTTCATTACAGTTTATGGCAGAATAACATTTCACTGTATCACATTTTGTTTATTCATTTGTTGATGAACATTTGGATTGTTACCACCTTTGGCCTATTAATAGAAAAGCTGTACACATTTTTATATGGCATATGTTTTCATTTCTCTTGAGTAAATACATAGAAGAAGAACTGCTGTGTTACATCATAACTGCATGTTTGACTGGGGAATTGCCAGACTGTTTTCAAAGTGGATACACCAGTTTACATTGTCACCAGCAGCATATGAACGTTTCAATTTTTCCAAGTTTTTGTTAACACTTGCTACTATTTGACTTTTTTATTCTAGCCATTTTACTGGGTATGAAGTGGTTTCACTTGAATTTTTCTAAACATTAATGTCGACATTAATTAACTGAACATTAATGCCAACAAAGGTCCGTCTAAACAAAGCCATGTTTTTTCCAGTAGTTTTGTATAGAGTTGGACTATAAAAAAAGCTGAGCACCGAAGAATTGATGCTTTTGAACTGTGGTGTTGGAGAAGACTCTTGAGAGTCCCTTGGATTGCAGGAAGATCCAACCAGTCCATCCTAAAAGAGATCAGTCCTGAATATTCATTAGAAGGACTGATGCTGAAGCTGAAACTCCAATATTTTGGCCACCTGATGCGAAGAACTGACCGTTTTGAAAAGACCCTGATGCTGGCAAAGATTCAAGGCAGGAGGAGGGGACGACAGAGGATGAGATGGTTGGATGGCAACACTGACTCAATGGACATGTTTGAGTAAGCTCTGGGAGTTGGTGATGGACAGGGAGGCCTGGTGTGCTGCAATCCATGGGGTTGCCAAGAGTTGGACACAACCGAGCGACTGAACTGAACTGAAACATTAATGATGTTGAACAACTTTTAATGTACTTACTGGTCATTTACATACCTTCTTTGAAGAAATGAGTATTCAAAACCTTTGCCCAGTTTTTAATTGGGTTAATTGTCTTTTCACTGCTGAGCTCTAAGTATACATATTCTGAATACAAGATCCAACAGATTTACAATGTTGCATCAGAAGCTCTTTTGAAAAAAGAAACATGTTTATAGTTCATTTTTTCCTAAACTTGCAGTATATCTTTTTCATTTTTGTTCAATATTCATGTTTGTATATATCTAATATTAGTACTGATACATAACTATTGATTTGTAAGGCTTTTTTTTCCAGTTTACGTCAGTGGCATCATTATATTAATATAATGATCATATATAATATCCCTTTCTAATTTGCTGTTTTATGCACCCTTTTACTTTTTAAGATTTATCCACAGTACAGGTTCATACAATGGAATACTGGTAATTATATTCTAGCATTCCATTATATGAGGGCTTCCCAGGTGGCGCTAATGGCGCTAATGGCATGTGGTTCTAACCCTAACCCTCTTTTAGGCATTCTAGGCATTCTATCACATGAATCCTCCAAATCCTCTTCATTTCTCTACTGTTAGATATTTATATTACTTCCTGTTTTCTTGTTATTACAAAGCAATGAACAGGCACACACATGTGCTCTTGTATACATGTATAAGATTTTCTGTAGGATAACTACCTGGAAGAATATATTAGATTTTAGGTCTGTACTTTTTCAGCTTTATTAAATATTGCCAGATCACTTCCCAAAATAGTTGCGCCAGCAGTGTACAAAGGATTCCACTGCTCCACTGACTTACTATATTTCAAGTTTCTTAATATTTACATTATCACTAAGGTTTTAATTAGCATTTCCCTCCATCAAAACAGTTCCAAACTCCTTTTTCTCCCAAAACCCTTAATTAGTCCAATGAATCATCCCCAAGAAGATAGGGTACTTTGTTACATACAGGCACTTTGTTGCCAACTTTGCAGCTAACATGAAATTCTTTCCTTATACACTAATCACTCATTAATGTGCCAGTTAAGTTTACCAATGGTTTTAGTTTTAAAACATCAGTTTTTATACTACATAGGCTTGTGTTAAGTCGCTCAGTAGTGTCTGACTCTTTGTGACTGTATGGACGGTAGCCCACCAGGCTCTTCTGTCCATGGGATTCTCCAGACAAGAATACTAGAGTGGGTTGCCATGCCCTTTTCCAGGGGATCTTCCCGACCCAGGGATCACAGCTGGGTCTCCTGCACTTCAGGCAGATTCTTTACCGACTAAGCCATTGCTGCTGCTAATGCTGCTAAGTCACTTCAGTCATGTCCGACTCTGTGTGACCCCATAGACAGCAGCCCACCAGGCTCCCCCGTCCCTGGGATTCTCCAGGCAAGAACACTGGAGTGGGTTGCCATTTCCTTCTCCAATGTGTGAAAGTGAAAAGTGAAAGTGAAGTCGCTCAGTCATGTTTGACTCGTAGCGACTGCAGCCTATCAGGCTCCTCCGTCCATGGGATTTTCTAGGCAAGAGAACTGGAGTGGCTTGCCATTGCCTTCTCCGGACTAAGCCATTAGGGAAGCATATTACATAGGTACACAGACCAATAAGCGGTCAATTATATGTTTACAGATACTGTAATAATAGGTATTTTATTCAGATATTCCCCAAGTGGAGGCATATCTATTTTTGTTCACACAGGAGGCATGTGGATATTTCCTTTAAAATTTAAATAGTATATATATATATCTATCAAGATAATAGATAGAACAATTCCAAACGTTGATTTGACTGCAGAGCAATAGCCAAAAACATACTGCTTGTGGAACTGGTGCTGCCTCTTTGGAAACCTTTTTCTTTTTTTGCCAATAGTAGGATAGGAAAAAATAATCTTCCCTAGAGGGAAGCAGCAGATATTTGGGGAAAATAACAGTCCTCACCAATAAGGAAAAACTGAAGCAGTAATAAAAGCTTGGTGTTTGAGGGAATATGAGAAGAGTTCAATTGTATTTGAGGTATTGGGGATGTATAAGTAGAAACGAACAAACAAAAATAATAGCAGTTACTACTTGAACATATATTAATATATTCCCTATGCACTCCATTACTAGGTATATACCCAAAAGAAAAGCATACACATGTGCAAAAGTTGTGTACAGGAATGTTCCTGAAGAATCACTTGTGGTAAGCAAAAACCGGAAACAACTCAATTTTCCATCAACAATAGATTGAAGCAACTGAGGCATATTTATAGGACAGAATATTAAACAGCAAATACTATGCATGCTATGAATGGTAACAGGAATGAATGTTATATGTTGACCAAAATAATGCATACTGTATAATTCTGCTTATGTAAAATTAAAAGACAAGCAAAACTAATCATTAGTTTGGGGAAGTAAAAAGGGATAGATACTCTTTGGGAGAGAGGGAATACTTCTAGGAAGGATTAAAAGCATAATCCTTCCCAAGAGACTTCTTGGGATTACCTTTCAAATCCTTCCCAAGAAGCCTCTTGGGGGTGCTGGTAAAGTTCTATTGCTTGACCTGAGGATGGTTACAGGGGTTATGCTCCTTTTAGTTTTTTAATTTGCCTGTACAGAAATGACTTGTGCACTTATCTGACTTATGTTGGTTTTAAATAAAGACATTCTTAAAATCTTAAACAGTTCAGATAAAGCAAAATTTTAACCTCTTGCCAACAAACTCCTTTTTCCTAAGAACCACTGTTAATAAATGGATATATATGTGTACAGAGCTTTTCTTCCTGTGATATATGTGTATGTAAACTTGGACCTGCATGCCTTTTTTCCTTTTTTAAATTGTTAGAACTTTTTTTTTTAAGTTTAAAAAGTAATAAATCCACAAGATTAAAAAATACTCAAACAGTACAAAAGGTTGTATAAAATGTAAACTCTTTTTCTGGGGTCAGTCCCTGCTTATAATTTCTTGTATAATTTTCTGTCATGTGTTTATATACGTGTGCATATTTGTCTGATTTTCAAATGTTCTTTTTTGAAATATCACATAAATGCATTTCAGGAATTTGAATCCTGGGCGTTCTATCTGGCGGTAAGTAGACATACAACAGTACTTGATTATAAAACAACCATAAGTTTATTATCGAAAGGGAAACATTATAAGAACTGAAAAAGCAGAATTCAACTTCTAGTTCTACAAACATCTGTATAGTTTTTGACAAAAAACCCTCACTTTGTATTAAGCTAATGTAAGAACATACAAAAGATCATGGGAAAAATCATCTTTGTAAGAAGCCTCCTTTTCATTTAGTGTCTCTTATTACAGAAGTTTATAATTAGATTCACTTTAAAGAATTTTCAGTATCCCATGGATAAATTTCAGTTGAATGCATTTCCTTATTTATTCAGTGCCGTTACCAGTTATTCTTTATTTCTTCCTCACTTCAGTCCAACTTACATCTCTTAAAACAATTCTTACATGATTCTGGGGCACAGTAGCTGACTAAATACAGAATTCCTTAACTACAGAATTAGGAATTATTCTAACTGTAGACTATCTAGGAGTTAATTTAATAGAATATCTATTGTTTTTAGATCAGAGTCCATCAAAATTCCATGACCATTATGCTTTATTTCCCTAAGATGCTGTTCCCTTTAGATTTGATGATTCTGTCTTCCACAACAGGTTTAAGTGTGTGTATATACTCATAAATATTTCATTAAAATAATGTAAAAAATTTAATGTTTTAAGTTACAGAAACAGCTAAGTGTCAATACATTGCAGGGCTGCAGCAAGGTTTCCTAGGAGGTGGCATATGCTCTAAATTGGTGTCCAATATATGTTGCTGTTTCTCTCACAGTCAGTCCAAGTCCAAGAATCAGGAATAAAAACGGGAGGGATACCACTCTCTTATAATAAAAATATAATAAAAGATTATTATCCTGCAAGGTTGCTAGATATTAAAGCAATATACAAAAACAAGCTGTGTTTCTATTTACCAACAATAGAACATGAAATTTCATACACATGCATACAATTTATAATAGCTTAGAATACCAACTTGAACTTTAAGGACTGAAAGACTCGATAGTGTAAAGATGTCAATTCTCTCCTAATGTGATCTACAGACGCACAGTAATCCAAATCTGAATCTCAGAAGGTTGTGTCTGTGTGTACTGAGAGACTATTTCTAAAGTTTGTATGTAACGTGAAGGCCAAGCATGTCAAGATACTCTCAAAGAACAACAAAGTGAGACAGTTTGCCCTACCAGATTCCAAGACTTCATTTAAAGTATTGGTGTGTTCTTGGCACAGGGATAATCAAAACAGATCAACAGAATAGAATTAATAATTCAGAAAAGATTCCACAGATTTTTGGTCACTTAATTTATGGCATAAATATCACGGTGAAGCAACAGGAAAATGACAGTTGTTTCAATAAATGGTGTGAGATAATTTGATATACGTATGAAAGAATAATCAAATTAACACAATTCACAGAAGAAAACTCCAGTGAATTTTTGAATAAAGTGTTCGAAGTAAAACCATACTTTTTAGAAGATAATGTAGAAAAACATTTTCATTACCTCAGTGAAGAATTTTTTAAACAAACAAAAAATACAAACTCTAGATAAAAGAACTGATAAATGTGACTACATTAAAATTAAGAATTGTTCCTCAAGATACTGAAAAGTGTGGTTACAAGGATAAGAGAAATCATTCACTACACTGCTGCTGCTAAGTCGCTTCAGTCGTGTCTGACCCTGTGTGACCCCATAGACGGCAGCCCACCAGCCTCCCCTGTCCCTGGGATTCTCCAGGCAAGAACACTGGAGTGGGTTGCTATTTCCTTCTCCAATGCATGAAAGTGAAAAGTGAAAGTGAAGCTGCTCAGTCGTGTCCAACTCTGAGCGACCCCATGGACTGCAGCCTACCATGCTCCTCCGTCCATGGGATTCTATAGGCAAGAGTACTGGAGTGGGTTGCCATTGTCTTCTCCAATTCACTACACTGGTGCGAATATATACAAAGGGTTTTGACAAATCGAAAGAAAAAACAGCAACAAACTAGAAACTGCCTAGATGTCCATCAAGAATAGAAGAGAGAAATGAATATACTGTTGTAAATCCATACATGGAATCCTATACAGCAAGGAAAAGAACACATTTCAGCAATATCTAACAATAAATGAATCACAATGTTGGATAAAACCAGCAAGACACAAAAGATCAGTTATAGTATAGATTAAAGATCAAGAATAGGCAAATCTAAATTATTATTGCTTAGTGATACATACATACATAAAACTATAAAAAAAGAGTCTGGAAGTAATTCCTATAAAAGTAAAGATAATGGTAACCTCCAAACATAGAGGGTATTGTGATGTAGAAGGAACACACAGGCGATTTCGAGGATGTTGGCAGTTAGTCTGGCTGGTAGTTATAAGAATTTATGTTTTCTAATCACGTGCTATATCCTTGTTTTATGTACTTTTCTATATATATAGGTTGTAGCTTATAATTTAAACAGGCTTTGAAAAGAGCTAAGCTGAGGGCATGTTCCCTGTTTTCTTAAATTCTCTTTCTAGCATCTGTTCATCACAGAACCAATTACTTTAACCATATTTTCTTATTTCCTGTGTTCTTGATGCTTTGGCATTTATGGTTGAGCTGGCTAGGGAAGAGACTACCCATCCCAGGGCTAACCAATTCTTAGAAGTGGCAAAGGGCTCAGTCAGGAGCACACTCCTCATATGCAAACCAACCAATTACAAGTCTACAGCTCCAACTAATTCCCTTACTGAACTCTTACACACCAAGCCAATATTTCTGCTGCTCTAAATCATCCCAGGGCCAAGTAACAGGCATCTAAAGACCACCTGTATAGCCCCAAATCTGCCAGAATCATTTTTTTATTTTCTTAATATTGATATATAATTGACAGAACATTGTATTGGTAGTTTTAAGTGTACAGCATGATTTGATATAAATATATTACAAGATAATTACCACAGTAAGTTTAGTTAACATCTACCACCACACAGTTACAAGTTTTTTCTTATGATAACTTTTAAGATCTACTCTCTTAGCAACTTTCAAATATGGTGCTGCTAACTACAGTCATTCTGCTGTACATTACATTCCTAGGATTTATTTATCACTGGAAGTTTGTACATTTTGGCCATCTTCACCCTGTTTGCCCACCACCCTAATTCCCCACCTCTGCAATAACCAATCTGTTCTCTGTATCTATGAGCTCATTTAAAAATATATTCTATATAAATATTACTCAGCTTATTAGAAAGAATGCATTTGCATCAGTTCTAATGAGGTGGATGAAACTGGAGCCTATTTTACAGTGTGAAGTAAGTCAGAAAGAAAAACACGAACACAGTATATTAACGCATATATATGGAATGCAGAAAGATGGTAATGACGACCCTCCCAGTTTATCCTAAAGGAAATCAGTCCTGAATATTCATTGGAAGAACTGATGTTGAAGCTGAAACTCCAATACTTTGGCCACCTCATGCGAAGAACTGATTCATTTGAAAAGACTCTGATGCTGGGAAAGATTGAAGGCAGGAGGAGAAGAGGACTACAGAAGATGAGATGGTTGCATGGTATCATCGAATCGATGGACGTAAGTTTGGGTAAACTCCGGGAGTTGGAGGGAGGTCTGGTGTGCTGCAGTCCATGGGATTGCAAATCAGACACAACTGAGCAACTGAAATGAACTGAACAGAACGACCCTATTCATGAGACAGCAAAAGACACACAGATATAAAGAACAGACTTTTGGACTTGGTGGGAGGTGAGGGTGAGATGATTTGAGAGAACAGCACTGAAACATGTATATTACCACATGTGAAATAGATGACCAGTCCAAGTTCAATGCATGAAACAGGGCACTCAAAGCTGGTGCACTGGGACAACCCAGAGGGATGGAGTGGGGAGGGGAGTTCAGGATGGGGGACACATGTATACCCGAGACTGATTCGTGTCAATGTATGGTGAAAACTACCACAATACTGTAAAGTAATTAGCCTCCAATTAAAATAAATTAATTAATAAAAAAATATATCCCATATATAAGTGAGACCATACCACGTCTTTGCTATTGCAAATAATGCTGTAACAAACACAACACAGGAGTACATATATGTTCTTTAACACACTGATTTCATTTGCTTCAGATAAATACCAGAAGTAAAACTTCAGGATCATGTGGTAGTTCTATTTTTAATTTTTTGAGGAATCTCCATATTGTTTTTCATAATGTCTGCAACAATTTACATTCCTATCAACAGTGAACAAGGGTTCCCTGTTCTCCACATCCTTGTCAATACTTATTTCTTGCCTGCCACAATTAATGAACAGCCAATCCTAAATTGTTGACCCTGTTGTGTCTTTCCTGAGAAAACACTAATTAATGGTTTTGTTCTAGGCTTTCTGCCTGTTTATGCTTCCTGACCAAAATCTGGTGTTTTCCCTGTGGCCCAGCATGGCATGGCATGCTCTCTTCTCTCAGGAAATGTAAGTAACATAAATTCAGTCTATGTCCTTACTCAAGTCACCTCCATAAATTAAAATCCTGCAGGGACAAGTGAGATAAAATAGTAATGGAGATTTATAAAATAACAATTAAAAAATTAATGAAATGGAGAAGATTCTGATAAAGACACTAGACAGGCACTTGAGTTTTGAAAGACCTTAACCAAAAGTTTCAGTTCTGTTCAGTTCAGTGGCTCAGTTGTGTTCGACTCTTTGCGCCCCCATGAACCGCAGCACGCCAGGCCTCGCTGTCCATCACCAACTCCTGGAGTCCACCCAAACCCGTGTCCATTGAGTCGGTGATGCCATCCAACCATCTCATCCTCTGTCGTCCCCTTCTCCTCCTGCCCTCAACATTGCCCAGCATCAGGGTCTTTTCAAATGAGTCAGCTCTTTGCATCAGGTGGCCAAAGTACTGGAGTTTCAGCTTCAGCATCAGTCCTTCCAGTGAACACCCAGGACTGATCTCCTTTAGGATGGACTGGCTGGATCTCCTTGCAGTCCAAGAAACTCTCAAGAGTCTTCTCAAACACCACAGTTCAAAAGCATCAATTCTTCGGCGTTCAGCTTTCTTTATAGTCCAACTCTCACATCCATACCGGACTACTGGAAAAACCATAGCCCTGACTAGATGGACCTTTGTTGACAAAGTAATGTCTCGGCTTTTTAATATGCTGTCTAGGTTGGTCATAACTTTCCTTCCAAGGAGTAAGAGTCTTTTAATTTCATGGCTGCAATCACCATCTGCAGTGATTTTGGAGCCCAGAAAAATAAAGTCGGCCACTGTTTCCACTGTTTCCCCATCTATTTGCCATGAAGTGATGGGACTGGATGCCATGATCTTAGTTTTCTCAATGTTGAGCTTTAAGCCAACTTTTTCACTCTCCTCTTTCACTTCATCAAGAGGCTCTTTAGGTCTTCTTCACTTTCTGCCATAAGGGTGGTGTCATCTGCATATCTGAGGTTATTGATATTTCTCCCAGCAATCTTGATTCCAGCTTGTGCTTCATCCTGCCCAGCATTTATCATGATGTACTCTGCATATAAGTTAAATAAGCAGGGAGACAATATACAGCCTTGACATACTCCTTTTCCTATTTGGAGCCAGTCTGTTGTTCCATGTCTAGTTTTAACTGTTGCTTCCTGACCTGCATACAGGTTGCTCAAGAGGCTGGTCAGGTGGTCTGGTATTCCCATCTCTTTCAGAATTTTCCAGTTTATTGTGATCCACACAGTCAAAGGCTTTGGCATAGTCAATAAAGCAGAAATAGATGTTTTTCTGGAACCCTCTTGCTTTTTCGATGATCCAGCAGATGTTGGCAATTAGATCTCTGGTTCCTCTTCCTTTTCTAAAACCAGCTTGAACATCTGGAAGTTTACGGTTCACATGTTGCTGAAGCCTGGCTTGGAGAATCCTGAACATTACTAGCATGTGAGATGAGTGCTACTGTGCAGCAGTTTAAGCATTCTTTGGTATTACCTTTCTTTGGGATTGGAATGAAAACTAATCTTTTCCAGTCCTGTGGCCACTGCTGAGTTTTTCAAATTTGCTGGCATATTGAGTGTAGCACTTTCAGAGCATCATCTTTCAGGATTTGAAATAGCTCAACTGGAATTCCATCACATCCACTAGCTTTGTCCGTAGTGATGCTTCCTAAGGCCCACTTGACTTCACATTCCAAGATGTCTGGCTCTAGGTGAGTGTGAGTGATCACACCATCATGATTATCTGGGTCATGAATATCTTTTTTGTACAGTTTTTCTGTGTATTCTTGCCACCTCTTCTTATTATCTTCTGCTTCTGTTAGGTCCGTACCATTTCTCTCCTTTATTGAGCCCATCTTTGCATGAAATGTTCCCTTCAGTTCAGTTCAGTTCAGTCGCTCAGTCATTTCCGACTCCTTGCGACCCCATGAATCACAGCACGCCAGGCCTCCCTGTCCATCACCAACTCCTGGAGTTCACTCAAACTCATGTCCATCGAGTTGGTGATGCCATCCAGCCATCTCATTCTCTGTCGTCCCTGTCTCCTCCCACCCCCAATCCTTCCTAGCATCAGACTCTTTTCCAGAGAGTCAACTCGTCGCATGAGGTGGCCAAAGTATTGGAGTTTCAGCTTTAGCATCAGTCCTTCCAGTGAACACCCAGGACTGATCTCCTTTAGAATGGACTGGTTGGATCTCCTTGCAGTCCAAGGGACTCTCAAGAGTCTTCTCCAACACCACAGTTCAAAAGCATCAATTCTTCGGCGATCAGCTTTCTTCACAGTCCAACTCTCACATCCATACATCACCACTGGAAAAACCATAGCCTTGACTAGATGGACCTTTGTTGGCAAAGTAATGTCTCTGCTTTTTAATATGTTATCTAGGTTGGTCATAACTTTCCTTCCAAGGAGTAAGCGTCTTTTAATTTCCTGACTGCAATCAACATCTGCAGTGATTTTGGAGCCCCCAAAAATAAAGTCTGACACTGTTTCCACTGTTTCCCCATCTATTTCCCATGAAGTGATGGGACCAGATGCCATGATCTTCGTTTTCTGAATGTTGAGCTTCAAGCCAAACTTTTCACTCTCCTTTCACTTTCACTTGGTATCTCTAATTTTCTTGAGGAGATCTCCAGTCTTTCCCATTCTATTGTTTCCCTCTATTTCTTTTCATTGATCGCTGAGGAAGACTTTCTTATCTCTCCTTGGTATTCTTTGGAACTCTGCATTCAAATGGGTATATCTTTCGTTTCTCCTTTGCTTTTCGCTTCTCTTCTTTTCACAGCTATTTGTAAGGCCTCTTCAGACAGCCATTTTGGTTTTTTGTATTTCTTTTTCTTGGGGATGGTCTTGATTCCTGTCTCCTGTACAATGTCACATACCTCCATCCATAGTTCATCAGGCACTCTGTCTATCAGATCTAGTCCCTTAAATCTATTTCTCACTTCCACTTTATAGTCATAAGGGATTTGATTTAGGTCATACCTGAATGGTCTAGTGGTCTTCCCGACTTTCTTCAATTTAAGTCTGAATTTGGCAATAAGGAGTTCATGATCTGAGCCACAGTCAGCTCCCGGTCTTGTTTTTGCCATCGATGTTCTCTCTTGCTATCTCCTGTTTGACCACTTCCAGTTTGCTTTGATTCATCGACCTAACATTCCAGGTTCCTATGCAATATTGCTCTTTACAGCATCGGACCTTTCTTCTATCACCAGTCCCATCCACAACTGGGTATTGTTTTTGCTTTACCTCCATCCCTTCATTCTTCCTGGAGTTATTTCTCCACTCTTCTCCAGTAGCATATTGGGCACCTACCGACCTCGGGAGTTCAACTTTCAGTTCCTATCTTTTTGCCTTTTCATACTGTTCATGGGGTTCTCAAGGCAAGAATACTGAAGTGGTTTGCCATTCCCTTCTCCAGTGGACCTCTGTCAGAGGTCAGACCTCTCCACCATGACCCGTAAATCGTGGGTGGCCCCACAGGGCATGGCTTAGTTTCACTGAGTTAGACAAGGCTGTGGTCTGTGTGATCAGATTACCAAAAGTTTACATGCATTCAATATTTTTGGAAGGTAAGTGAACAGAAATTAGAGAATGTAAAGTTGAAAGAGGAAAATGCTGAACCACACAAGAAACCAAAATATCTGAACTTTCCTTTTGTTGGTACCAGTAGTGACTAGAACTGAGAGCATTTCACGTAATTTAAGGCTCAAATTCCCTAAAGCACATGTGGGGGTTCTAACAGGGTAGGAGGAGCACTCAGAAGGGCTTTACCAAGAAAGGATACAATCTCAGATCAAGCACATGGCTGAAGATGTGAAATGACACAGCCACTCTGGAAAACAGCTTGTTAGTTTCTTATAAAGCTAAACACAGATCAAGCAATGACGTTCCTAGATATTTATCCAACTAGTTGAAAACGTATGTCTAACCAAAAACCTACACATAAATGTTTAAAGCACTTTTACTTATAATTGCCAGAAACTATAAACAACCAAGCTGTCCTTTAACAGGTAAATGAATAAACCAGTACATTCATACAATGAAGTATCATTCATATAATGTATTATTCATACAATACAATCATACAATGTATGATACAACAGTATCATTCATACAATAATAGAAATGAGCTACTGAAACAGCCACCAAAAGAAATTTTCTAGATCATATTGCTAAGTGAAAAAAGTTGGTCTGAAAGGCTACATACTGCATGATTCAAACCATAAAATATTCCGGAAAAAGATAAAAGCTATAGTGACAGTAAAATATAGCTATTTGCCAAAGTTTCGGGGGTGGGGAATGAGGGAGGAATAATGGAGCATCGGGGAGTTTTAAGGAAGTTAAACTGTTCTGTCTAATACTATAGTAATGATACATAGTATTATACATTTCTCAAAACCCACAGAACTGTACAATGCCAAGAATGAACCCGAATGTAAACTGTGGAACTTAATAATGTATCAATATTGGTTCAGTTCAGTTCAGTTCAGTCACTCAGTCGTGTCCGACTCCTTGCGACCCCATGAATCACAGCACGCCAGGCCTCCCTGTCCATCACCAACTCCCGGAATTCATTCAAGCTCATGTCCATCGAGTCGGTGATGCCACCCAGCCATCTCATTCTCTGTCGTCCCCTTCTCCTCCTGCCCCCAATCCTTTCCAGCATCAGAGTCTTTTCCAGTGAGTCAACTCATTGCATGAGGGGGCCAAAGTATTCAAGTTTCAGTTTTAGCATCAGTCCTTCTAATGAACACCCAGGATTGATCTCCTTTAGAATGGACTAATTGGATCTCCTTGCAGTCCAAGGGACTCTCAAGAGTCTTCTCCAGCACCACAGTTCAAAAGCATCAATTCTTCGGCACTCAGCTTTCTTCACAGTCCAACTCTCACATCCATACATCACCACTGGAAAAACCATAGCCTTGACTAGACGGACCTTTGTTGGCAAAGTAATGTCTCTGCTTTTTAATATACCATCTAGGTTGGTCATAACTTTCCTTCCAAGGAGTAAGTGTCTTTTAATTTCATGGCTGCAATCAGCATTGGTTTATTTATTGGGCTTCCCTGGTGGCTCGGATGCAAAAGAATCTGCCTGCAATGTGGGAGACCTGGGTTCAATCCCTGGGTTGGGAAGATACTCTGCAGAAGGGAAAGGCTACCCACTCCAGTATTCTGGCCTGGAGAATCCCTGGGGACAGAGAAGCCTGGCAGCCTACAGTCCATGGGGTCACAAAGAGTCGGACACGACCGAGTAATTAAGCACATTGGTTTATTAACTGCAACACATGTACCTACAAGATGTTAATAATAGGGAAAACTGTGTATAAGATGTAAATAAGAAAACCTCTCAGCTCAATTTTTCTGTTAACCTAAAATACTCCAAACATAAAAAAAGATGAATGAAATTTTTCAAACACAAAAAACAGTTCAGGTGCTGCCAGTCAAAATGAAATATAAATGTCTAAAAGCAACACTAGCAGTAATGATGTCAGGAGTGATTCCTTCCAGTGTAATTCATAAGCCAAAAGACCCACTAATGTTTGTGACACTGTATAAAATATGTTTGCTATAAAAAAGTGAGAAAATATTGATGAGTATTTTAGATAATCTGGACAGTCAACCATAAGAAAATTTATTTGATCTCAAGAGGTGGAACAGAAATCATCTCATATTCCCAAGAAGAAACAGAATGATATTCCCAAGACAGTAAAGACAAAGGACAACCTATCTGTTATCCTAAACTGTTAACATCATGCATGTACACGAGACTTCCTTCTGTCAGGAACTGTCTTCAGCTTGCCTCTTTACTCTGGGCACCAATGAGGTGGTGTCACACCACCACAGGCAAGCTCTTAATTTGGCCATGCTTGGCATAGCAGCAAGTTCATGAGTTAAGACAAAGAGATGTGTGTTGTCAATTGTTACCTACTTATTGTTAGCTTCAGTTCCTTACAGTCTACCATAGCTATCGGTCCATTTTGTTACACTTATACTCAGTATCAGTCATAATTATTTCTCAGCTTACTATAACTACATCTGTTGACTTAAGTCCTGACTGACATACCTATAGTTTCTTCAGTCTTTTAAGCATTCATTGAGTGCTTCAATTCAAATTCAGAAAATATTTACCGAAGCTCATTTCACCCTCAAAGGTACACCTACTGTAAGCAGTTATTATTACCTCTCTCTCAGACAGAAGTTAAATAATTTGTCTTAAGTCACCCAAATCAAATCTATCAACCAATCCTATGCTCGTTCCACTCACTGATATCTCTCTCCTAACTAGCAAATAGTGCTAGTTAGAATTTAAGGCTTTATTCCACCTCTTGACACCTGACTTATCAAAACCTACCTAAAAACCTGTCTTCTAGAACTACTGACTCCACCTGATCCTTCAAATCTATCTCTAGTAAGCTCTTCTATTCCCAGCTCCTTTCTCTGTATCCATCTACACAGTCACTACTATATGCTAGCCACGGTGCTTTTAAGATCTCAAGGAAAATTCTGCCAAAAGAATCTCCTTTTGAAAGAAAAGAGAGAAATAAATCTTAAGAGGGCATTCTGGTCTTGTTTCAGCCTATTGTCTTCCCTTTAACAGACTATACACTATAGGAACTACATCAGTTCAGTTCAGTTCAGTCGCTCAGTCGTGTCAGACTCTAGGAGCTACCCCTCGCCCGAGGTCAGGGCAGCGGCCGAGAGGAGCTACCCCACGACCAAGGAGCGGTGACTGCGTGGGCGCAGGAGGGCCAAGAGGAGCTCCTCTACGTTCAAGGTCAGAAGGTGCGGCCGTGAGAAGATACCCCTAGTCCAAGGTAAGGAGCAGTGGCTACGCTTTGCTGGAGCAGCCATGAAGAGATACCCCATGTCCAAGGTAAGAGAAACCCAAGTAAGATGGAAGGTTTGCAAGAGGACATCAGAGGGCAAACACACTGAAACCATAATCACAGAAAACTGATTACACGGACCACAGCCTTGTCTAACTCAGTGAAACTAAACCATGCCATGTGGGGCCACCCAAGATGGGTGGGTCATGGTGGAGAGGTCTGACAGAATGTGGTCCACTGGAGAAGGGAATGGCAAACCACTTCAGTATTCTTGCCTTGGGAACCCCATGAACAGTATGAAAAGGCAAAAAGATAGGACACTGAAAGTTGAACTCCCGAGGTCGGTAGGTGCCCAATATACTACTGGAGATCAGTGGAGAAATAACTCCAGGAAGAATGAAGGGATGGAGCCAAAGCAAAAACACCCAGTTGTGGATGTGACTGGTGATAGAAGCAAGGTCCAATGCTGTAAAGAGCAACAGTGCATAGGAACTACATCAGTGAACTGTAATTAACTGCATCAGAGTCTTTCTTGTATTCCACTATAAACAACTTAAAACCAGTGATTTGCCTGAGGCAACAATGATAAAAGGCACTCCCAGAGCCTTAAAGTAAACGGATATCTGCCACATCTATTATTTTTAAGGGAGGAAAAAAACTGTTTAACAGACTTGAATTTTATCATAAAAAGCAACTTTAGTGAAATGAAGTTGCTGCTAAAAGCTATCAGAGCATGTGTGAAAATAAAAACCAGTGTATACTTTTCATACCACATTTATTCAAAACAGAAAAATGTAGAACACAAGCTCATCACTCGATTTTTCAATAGCAAAGTGAACAGAGTAGTCCGTTATCTGGTAAGCAAATCGCCTACTGTAGATACTAAGTTTATAAAGTAACAAAATACAATTATACTTCTCTTAGTTTCCCAAGGAAGCAATATGAATAATGGAGCAAGAAAGCTTTGTGTGATCTTGGGCCTTTCTGAAACTCATTTTGTTTCATTTGCAATAGGGACAGAATTGCTGAAAGAATTAAATAAGATCATAAAGTTCTTAGCACATGTTTTATCCCATAGTGAGAACTCAAACTGTTCCTTCTCTTCCCTTATTATTATTTATTATGTCCTTAATCTTTGTTTCCTTACTCACAACATTAAAATCCAGACCATACAAGGTAGCTGTGAGAATTAAGTACATAGCTTGGCACATCACAGGTACCTATGAAAGTCCATCATTCTCATCCCTTAGGATTTCTGAGGGAATGAGGCATCAACGAAATAACAGAACTTTATTTGTAAAGCCCTGGGAGAAAAACACACTAGGAATTGTGTGTTTGCTTTTAGCGGGGAGTGGGATTCTGGTGAGAAGAAAGATTTTATTATAATATAATGCAGGCAGTCATTTAATCATATAATTAAATTATGATTTCATAATGATTTGAAGTAATGATCTATAATAATCATTAAGGCACAAGGTTAAACTTAGTTAAAAAATGTTCAGGGACTAGGATACTGTTTGCCTAAAGTAAAATAAAAAAAAGTTCAGTGGCAACTAAATAGAAACACAAGAAATTTAACCATTAATTAGTGAGACATTTTAGAAGCAGCTTCAGAAACAGTCTCATTTCATTTTCCTACGAAACCAGAACAACAGTGTGAACTGGACTTTAAAACATTAACAGGAACCCATTGTTGTGATGCCCCGTTCTATTCTACATTTTGCATTCTTCTGAAAGAAATACATGTGTACTAGACATCAGAGAATAAACATTTCAGTTTCCTTACCTGTTGTGTTCCATCTGCACTTACAATAGGGGCAGACAGAAGAGAAATATCACTACTTAAAATCTGAGTTGTATCCAGTAGTGGTGGATGTTCTGCCATTATCAATAAGACATTAATATACCGGATAACCCTCCAACTCTGAAAAACAAAAACATATAGCCATTTGTATGTACATCCTTAAAAATACACTAAAATACAATGCATTCAAGATAAAGAGATATTCTGACCCTTCTTTCTGTCAACAGTTCATTTAAGGAAACACATTTCTTGTTTACCAACCATCTGTCAATGTAGACAGCAAATCAAGATACGTTATCAGGAGCTTCTATTTAAATTCCATGTCTGTCTGTCTGTCTCTCTAGTCCTTCCATCTCTACATACCATTTATTTAATTTAACCACCACTACTTTTAGCTAAATCCTGGAATAAGAATTAAAATGCATGACTGAGTGAGGCCACTCTATCACTGATTCTTTTTCGTTTGACCTGAGAAGGTGTTTATGAAGAAACAATTAACTCTCATCACCCTATCAGTCTCTAGGAACTACACAAGAACTACAAGCTTTTATTGATTGCTCAGACAGAGCAAAATGGTAGAAAAATTTCCTCAGGATTAGAAAAAGAAACTTCAAGTTTTAAGTGTTAAGTTCTGTCTTTGGTCTTCTGTCATTATGGTTTTATTATTTCTTCCTAAGAACTTTACAGTTAGCCAAATCATTTCAGTGATAAAAGCTCATCATTTAGAACACTTTAACTGTATGCACAGTATCACTTGTTATATATTTTACACAAAGTAAAAGATTTGAGGTAGTAATCTACCATGTATAACATCAACCAATGTCAGCAAATTACATGTCAAAATGAGTACACCTGAGGTCAATCATAAATTCTGTCAAATCTATACTGAAAGGTAAAATAAACATTTTTGGATGCTTGCAGTAGTCTACAATTCAGTAGGGTCAAAATGTTGAACTTTTTAAAATGCACTTTGTTTTTACTCATTCATTTTGGCTGTGCTGCACGGCATGTGGGATCTCAGTTCCATGACTGGTATCAAAACCTCACCCCCTGCAGTTTTCTTGGATTGCTTTCTTGTATGGCCATATTCACACTACATGCAAAGCAGTTGGTTTTACTTCAGCTTGCAAACTGGAAACTTCAGTCATGCAACTAAAATGTTGCATTTGGAAACCTAAAAGTTCCTTTAATTCCTGCCCAGAGAGCACCGTCAGCTTCTTTCAATCAATTTCTTTTAATTTTGCTACTACTCAGTTCCTATGTTCTCATCTTGTGAACACAAATACCCACTTGTTTTATAATTCCAGAAAAATAAACGACCCAATCAAAAAATGGGCCAAAGAACTAAATAGACATTTCTCCAAAGAAGACATAAAGATGGCTAACAAACACATGAAAAAATGCTCAACATCCCTCATAATCAGAGAAATGCAAATCAAAACCACAATGAGATACCATTTCACACCTGTCAGAATGGCTGCTATCCAAAAGTCTACATGCAATAAATGCTGGAGAGGATGTGGAGAGAAAAGAACCCTCTTACACTGTTGGTGGGAATGCAAACTAGTACAGCCACTATGGAGAACAGTGTGGAGATTCCTCAAAAAATTGGAAATAGAACTGCCATATGATCCAGCAATCGCACTCCTGGGCATACACACCGAGCAAACCAGAATTGAAAGAGACACGTGTACTCCAATGTTCATTGCAGCACTGTTTATAATAGCCAGGACATGGAAGCAACCTAGATGTCCATCTGCAGACGAATGGATAAGAAAGCTTTGGTACATATACACGATGGAGTATTATTCAGCCATTAAAAAGAATACATTTGAATCAGTTCTAATGAGGTGGATGAAACTGGAGCCTATTATACAGAGTGAAGTAAGCCAGAAAGAAAAACAGCAATACAGTATACTAACACATATATATGGAATTTAGAAAGATGCAAATGATAACCCTGTATACGAGACAGCAAAAGAGACACAGATGTATAGAACAGTCTTTGGGACTCTATGGGAGAGGGTGAGGGTGGGATGATTTGGGAGAATGGCATTGAAACACGTATGTTGTCATATGTGAAACGAATCACTAGTTCAGGGTCAATGCATGTTATAGGATGCTCGGGGCTGGCATGCGGGGATGACCCAGAGGGAGGATAAAGGGAGGAGGGAGGTGGGAGGGGGGTTCAGGAGGGGGAACTTATGTAAACCCGGGGCAAATTCATATCAATGTATGGCAAAACCAACCAATATAATATTGTAAAATAATTTGCCTCCAATAAAAAATAAATTAACTACATAAAAAAAAAACAAAACAAAAACACTAAAAAAATAAATAAATAAATAAATTTGATATGTAGAAAAAAAAAAAGAGACGTGATTTGTCACACTTGCTAATTTCTATGGAATGAATACACATATACCCCCATGGTCCATTTCAAGCCTTCATGGTTTAAAAACTGGCCTGAAAATGCCTGAATTTCTAACAATCACTCTTGTACACAAGAGTATAAGATGGCTCCAACATATCACTCTCTGCGTCTGGTACATCAATATCTGACTGTCTCTGACAATAAAATATTAACGTCCAGCAAGTCTGGGTGAAGAACAGCTGGATATCTTTGTACTATTGCAAATTTTTTTTCTAACTAATGTCAAATTAAACAAGGTTTAAAAAATTGATGCCAGATAGATTGCATATCTGAATGCAAAAGGTAAGACAAAAAAGCTCCTAAAGATAACACAAAAGAAAATCTCATAACTGTGAGACAGAGAAAGGTTTTTTAAACAGGGTATAAATTATGTTTCTTAAATTATAAAGTAAAAGAATGACATACTGAACTTCATTAAGAACTATGATTCATTTAAAAAAATCTTTAAGAGAATGAGAAGGCAAGCCACAGAATGAAAGATGTTTACAACATATATAACTGTAAAAGAGAACATATTTAGCAAATTCAGGCCTCCTAACAAATTGAGTTTTTAAAAAAAAGAAAAATGAGATGAGACCTGAATACACTCTTCACAAAAATGGAAATTCAAGAGACCAATAAACATATGAGAAGATTCTCAAGTTCATTATTGGGAAAAAGTTAATTAAAATCACAATGAAATGCCACCACATACTAGGATGATAAAAACAGAAAAGACTGATGATATCAAGTATTAGCGAAGCTACAGAGCAACTGACACAATCATAAGGAATGTGAATGAAAGCTCATAAAAATCACTTTGGAAACCAGTTTGATATTATCTACCAAAATTGAACATATATGAATATTCTATGACCTGGCTATGATTCAGCTATTAGACTCCTCAGTTCAGTTCAGTTCAGTTCAGTCGCTCAGTCGTGTCCGACTCTCCGCGACCCCATGAATCACAGCACGCCAGGCCTCCCTGTCCATCACCAACTCCCGGAGTTCACTCAAACTCATGTCCACAGAGTCGGTGATGCCATCCAGCCATCTCATTCTCGGTCGTCCCCTTCTCCTCCCACCCCCAACCTTTCCCAGCATCAGAGTCTTTTCCAGTGAGTCAACTCGTCGCATGAGGTGGCCAAAGTATTGCAGTTTCAGCTTCAGCATCAGTCCCTCCAATGAACACCCAGGACTGATCTCCCTTAGAATGGACTGGTTGGATCTCCTTGCAGTACAAGGGACTCTCAAGAGTCTTCTCCAACACCACTATACACCAAAAAGAAATGCATGCACACATGTATCAAAAGATAAGTACATGAAGGTATACAGCAGCATTCATCTTTAATAACCCCAAACTAAGTAATAACCCCAAACTAAGTAATCTAAATGTCCCTCAACAGTAAACGGAACACTTTATCTGATTCATCCAACTGACTACTATACAGCAATAAAGATTAATGGACCAGTGATACAGAGAACAACAAAAATGAATTTTACAAATACAATGCGTGTAAAAAATAGACACAGCAGAGTACATACTGAACAATTTATAGAAAGTTCAAAAACCAATTAAATTTGTCTGGTATTAAAAATCAGGTAGTGATTGCCTTTGGAAAGGAAGAAAGGATGGGGACCAGGAGGGGCACAAAGGCAGTTTTGGGGGTGCTGCTACTGTTCTACATCTTGACCTGGGAGCCTGTTACACGGTAATTACTAGTGTGTTATAGGTTTCCCTGGTGGCTCAGAGGGTAAAGAATCTGCCTGCAATGTGGGAGACCTGGGTTCGATCCCTGGGTGGAGAAGATCCCCTGGAGAAGGAAATGGGAACCCTCTCCAGTATTACCTGGAGAATACCCATGGACAGAGGAGCCTGGCAGGCTACAGTCGATGGTGTCACAAAGAGTTGGACATGACTAAGTGATTTCACTTTCAGTGTATTATAAATTTAGCTATATACTATGTATATACTTCTCTGCATATACTTCAATAAAATTATTTTTTAAAGTTAAAATGAACACATGATCACCTCAATTGATGCAGAAAAAAAAACACTTGATAAGATTCAACACACTTTCATGATAAAAATACTCAACAAACTAGGAACAGAAAGAAACTACTTCAATGTAGTAAAAGCCACATGTGAAAACCTCAGAGCTAACATTATACTCAGTGGTGAAAGGCTGAAAGCTTTCTTCTAATCAGGAAAAAGGTTAGAATGCCCACTCTCACCACACCTATTCATAGTATTGGACACAGTACTAGAAGTCATAGGCAAAGCAATTGGGCATGAAAAAGAAATGAGACATACAAATTGGGGATAAATAAGTAAAACTATCTTTGTTCACAGATGACAGGATCTTACATGTAGAAAACCCTAAATAATTTTTTAAAAAAACTATTAGAACAAATAAATGTGGTAAAAATACATGACATGCAATCAATGTACAAAGGTCAGCTGCATTTCTATACACTAACTGAAACAATCTGATATCTGTTCCATGTACTTTTAAAAAGAACAAAATAATTAGGAATAAATCTAACCAAAGAGAACAAAGATTTGTACACTGAAACCATGAAATATTGCTAAAAGAAATTAAAGAGGACACAAATAAATGGAAAGATATCCTGTGTTCATAGTTAGAAGGCTTAATATTGTTAAGATGTCCATAATACCCAAAGCAATCTACAGACCAAATGTAATCTCTATCAAAATCTCAATAGCTTTTTTTTTTTTAGAAAAATTCACTCTAAAATTCCTATGGAATCTCAAGGAATCCAAAACAGAAAAATAATTTCGAAAAGAACAAAGCTGGAAGACTCAAACTTCCTGATTTCAAAACATACTACAAAGCCATAGTAATCAAACAGTAATCAAGCAGACATTAAGACAAATACACCAATGGAATAAAACAGACAGCCCAGAAACAAACTGTCATGTATATGGTCAAATGATCTTCAACAATGATGCCAAGACCAGTCAACAAGGAAGGGCAGTCTCTTCAACAAACAGTGATGGGAAAACTGCATATCCACATGCCAAAAAATAAAATTTTTTTTCAAATGAAGTTAAACCCTTATCTTGTACACCACATTCAAAAATTAACTCAAAATGAATTAAAGACCCAAATGTGAAACCCATAACTCTCCAAGAAGATAACAGGGGGAAAGCTTCAAGACACTGGACTTGGCAATTATTTCTTAGATATAACACCAAGAGTAAAGGCTACAAAACCAAAAATAGACAAACAGGACATCAAACTCAAACACTTTTGTGTGTCAGAGGACACATTGAATAGAGTGAAAAGGAAACCTATGGAAATGGGAAAAAAATACTTGCAAACTTAGCTCCAGTTGCTACAAAATACCACAGATTGGGAGGCTTAAACAACAGACATTTACTTCTCACAGTTCTACAGGGTAGGAAGTCTAAGATCTGGATGCCAGCATGGTCAGGTTTTTGGCGAGGGCCCTTCTGGCTTGCAAAGGACTACCTTCTTTCTGTATCCTCACATGGCCAAGAGAGAGAAAGCTCTGGTCTCTCTTCCTCTTCCTGGATATAAAGGGCACTAATCCCATCATAGGGGCTCCACCCTCATGAATCACCTACCTCACAAAGGCCCCACTCCTTAATATCAACACATAATGGTACAGAGCTATGACATGAATTTTGGAAGGACACAAACATTTAGTCCATACTAAATGCTGCCCCTGCCCCCCCATTCATATCCTCTTTTCATGTAAATTAAAACACACACATACACACACACACACAAACAACACATTCATTCTATCCCAATAGCCACAAAAGTCTTAACCCATTTCAACAGAGTCTAAAATTGCATCTAAATCAGATTTGGGTGAGACTTGAGGTACAATTCATCCTGAGACAAAATTCCTCTCCTACTGTGAACCTGTGAAACCTGTTAAGCTTCATGCTTCCAAACTACAACAGTAAAATAGGCATAAGATAGATATTCTCATTACAAAAGGAAGAAATCAGAAGGAACAGGTGACAGGTCCCAAGGAAGTTTTAGCAAGGCAAAATACCATTAGATTTTCAGGCCGGAGAAGAGTATCTTTGGTTCCAGGCTCTGCCCTCTGGACCCTAACGGGTGTGCCATCACTTCCACAGACATTCCTTTCGCTTGGCAGAGTCTTGCCCATGTGGCTATGCAGGGCAGAAGTTCCATCCTGTGAAATCAAGGTGGAGGTACCCTGCCCTTCAGGCCTGTGCACTCTGAACCTATGGTAGTAGCAGCCCTGATGACCCTGAGTCACCTTTGGGATACTTCTCTATTCTTGAAGAATAACACATGTTTAAAACCTTCCTTCACTGCTTTCTCCTTGCTTCCGTGAGTCTCACACCTGGCCCTTTAGCCCCACCTGGCAGTGTTTTTAATGGTATAATTCCATCTATTCCTAGCTTCTGTTGAGATGCTGATTAGGTCCTTGCTCAGGTCCACACTAATATCCTTATTAAATGGTTGGTGAGCCACACTCTTGATATTTTCTTCTGAAGGTGCTTTCTCATTTTTGCAACCTGGATCAGTTCAGTTCAGTTCAGTCACTCAGTCGTGTCCGACTCTCCGCAACCCCATGAATCACAGCACGCCAGGCCTCCCTGTCCATCACCAACTCCCGGAGTTCACTCAAACAACCTGGATAGGCTGAGAATTTTCCAAATACTTTTAACTTCTGGTTCTTTTTTGCTTAACAAACTCTTCTTCAATTCATTTCTCTCCTTTCACATTTTGCTATACACAGTCAGAAGGAATCAAGCCACTTCTTTAACACTTTGATTAGAAACCTCCTCAGTTAAATATCTAATTTTATCACTCACAAGTTTCACTTTCCACAAAATGTCAAAATGCTGCCTGTATCACTTAACATTACATATGAAGCACTCAGGACCACAACTAGCCCATGGTAGGATCTCAGTGAATGCTCATTCTCATCATTTCTTTCTTGGAGGAGTCAAAGTTACTGTGGGTCCAAGGGTTATTTGTCCTCTTTGCAAGATTTACCTGATTGGGCTTAGTGTTCTTCTACTGGGGGAAATGAGAAGTTGGAGTAATTCAAAGACCAAAATGTTAAACAGTGACTTTTACTGCTCCCTACTGCTCCCGCCCCTTCTCCAAGTAGGTGAAATTAACATGGGTCAAATTGCCCTTCCTTCTCCCCAGCTTAGTCTTTTCATGCTAGGGACCTTAGTTTCATTCAATGGCGTCCAACTTTTTGCAACCCTATGGACGCAGCACACTTTTTTCTGGCACATAAGTCAAAGTTTGTCCAGCCTCTGCTCATTACCCAGTTCCAAAGCCACTTGCACATTTTTAGGTAAATATGTTACCACTGCACTCTACTTCAGAGAAGGCAATGGCAAGCCACTCCAGTACTATTGCTTAGAAAATCCCATGGATGGAGGAGCCTGGTAGGCTGCAGTCCGTGGGGTCACTAAGGGTCGGACACGACTGAGCGACTTCACTTTCACTTTTCACTTTCACACATTGGAGAAGGAAATGGTAACCCACTCCAGTGTTCTTGCCTGGAGAATCCCAGGGACGGGGGAGCCTGGTGGGCTTCCGTCTATGGGGTCACACAGAGTCGGACACGACTGAAGTGACTTAGCAGCAGCAGCACTCTACTTATCATACCAATTACTGTCTTAGCTTGTGCTACTGAACAAAATACCATAGACTGGGTGGCTTAAACACCACACATTTTTCTCACAGTTCTTAGAGGCTGAGAGTCCAAGATTAGGTGCCAGCACAGATTCTTGGGGAGGGCCCTCTTCCTGGCCTGCAAATGGCTACTCTCTTGCTGTATCTTCACATGGCTAAGAGAGAGAAAGCTCTTCCCTCTTCTGTGTCTTATAAGAATTAGTGAATCCATCATGAAAGCTCCAGCCTCATGACCCCATCTAAGCTTAATAATTTCCCAAAGACTCCACCTCCAAAAACAATCACATTGAGGTTTAGGGCTTCAGGATATGACTCTGTGTGGGTGGGTGGGTGGAGGAGACATTCAGTTACAACCCTACTAGGTTTAGAAACAACTGTTTTCTCACTCAGTCCCTGTCATAATTCTGAAGCTGTACCAGTTTCCCTGTGCATACATTTTATCAGTTTCTCTTCCTAACCTTCTTATTAACAGCCACCCAGAAGATCCCCTGGAGAAGGAAATGGCAACCCACTCCAGTATTCTTGCCTAGAAAATTCCATGGATGGAGGAGCCTGGTGGGCTACAGTCCATGAGGTTGCAAAGAGTCAGACATGACTGAGTGCCTTCACTTCATTCTACAAGAATTTGTTCTATTTTAATGATGCTGCTGTCATAATGATAACAGTCGAGACCTAGAAGCCAAGGTAGATAACTCACGGAAATAAGCTTGGCCGGGGGTTTGAAACTTCAGCTCTACTTGTTCAAAAAGTATGTGGGAAAATACAAAGAAAGATCCCACTTGGATTACAGCCAGAGTGTAACTGACAGACACATAGGAAAATTATGTACACTTATTAGTATGTTGAGAAATCCAATTTTTTTTTTGGTCTTTTGCCTTGTCTAAATCAATGAAACTAAAAATTATAAGATTCCAAGGTCACACATGAAATCACAAGACTTTTAAACACTCCAAGATAGATTTAGTACATTTAAATCTACATTTTAGGGTTACTTTAAAATATACATAAGAAAAAACATTAGGTAAAAATATTAAAATTGCAGTAGCAACGGAAATGGCAACCCACTCCAGTGTTCTTGCCTGGAGAATCCCAGGGACAGGGGAGCCTGGTGGGCTTCCGTCTATGGGGTCGCACAGAGTCGGACACGACTGAAGCGACTTAGCAGCAGCAGCAGCAACTATATTAAGATAGTGGAATTACAGTATTTTTCTCTATTTCTTCAACTGTTTTGTAATGTCGCTATGGTTACATCACTTTTATCAAAATTCTGATTTAAAAATGAACAGTCTCAAGAAGCCACAACTTCTCAAGGCAACTACAGAGTTGCATCCAGCTGTAATAAACTATCTAAACACCCTTTCAGGGAAATTTCAAGAAATTCTGCTTGATCTTGGACTTTTATCCAAATTACTAATTCATCTTATGAACTGATATCCTAAAATGTATTTTTCCAATTTAGATCCTTTTTTTTCAAACATCTGGATTTTTTACTTTCTAAACTTGACTACATTAGATTAAAAAAGAGGAAGGGGAGCATTTTAAAATCCCCCTGCAGTGAAACTTAACGAGATGAAAGTCACATAAATCATTATGCAAAATCATCTTATTATTCCTTACCAGAAACCTAAAACATTTCGCAGATTTAACAATGATGTTAATTATATTTTTCCTAAGACTAATTAATTCAATTACCCTGTTTGATGTTAATGGTACTCCAGAAAAGACTCTTAAATATATATGTAATTTGGGACTTCCCTGGTGGTCCAGTGGTTGAGAATCCACCTTGCAACGCAGAGGATGCAGGTTCAATCCCTGGTCAGGGAACTAAGATCCCACATGTTTCAGGGCAACTGAGCCTACACATGGCAACTAGAGAGTCTGTGCATCACAAGTAAAGATCCTGCAAGATACAACTAAGACCTGACACAGCCAGGGCTTCCCTGGTGCTCAGTGGTAAGGAATTCACCTGCCAATGCAGGAGACACAGGTTCGATCCCTGGTCTGGAAAGATACCACATGCCATGGAGCAACTAAGCTCATATTTCATAACTACTGGGGCTGTGGTTTAGAGCCTGGGAACTGCAACTACTGAAGCCTGTGCACCAGTGTCTCCTGCTTGGCAGGCAGATTCTTTACTGTTTACCTGGGAGGCCTGTATGAGGTTTAGGGGAGTGGTTTAAATATAACTGTGTAGACTGGTGAGTGTCTTTTCATGTAAAATGTCTTAAAGAGTTTTCTAAAGAAGTATATCTGTATCCACTTCATCCTTTTTCATGGCTGTCTAATATTCTACCAGGAGGGTATGCTATAATTTATTCCAGTGATGAGCACAACATGCTTTCATCTTCATGTATTCCCCTTTCTTCAAGGAAAAATCATGTAATATTCTCTATGAAACTATGATATTATTTCTGTATTATAGATACACAGAAATGAAACTTTTGGTTTAGAAGTATACACTTTCAAAATTGATAGAAACAGCTAAACTTCTACCCTAAGAAGATAAAATTGTTCATACTCTGTTCAACAGTTTGAGAGGCTACTTTCCAATTTGATACTTTGCTAAGGTTTTCCAATTTTTGCCAATTAGCAAAGATTTAAAAATATCTTATCTCATTGATGTTTTGAATTTCTTTTATTATTGGTGTGTTTGAGTATCTCTTCAAAACTGTAGGCTATATTTCTACTTCTATGAATTCCCTACTTATATCCTTTCTCATTTTCTACCAGGTTGATTTGAAGGCACACCTGTATACCTTGAATATTAACTTTGTCTATTACATGTCAAATATTTTAGCCCAGGCCACCACTACTTGTCTTTTTTAATGCTATTTAAGTTTGACATCTCATTTGAAATGGCTTTCACTGTCCTGAAATTTTTAAAAAATTCATTTCTTCCAAAATATTTGCCATTTTATTTTTTACTTACTGAATGTATTTAGTCCAACTGGAACTTAGTTTTGAGAGTGCCACGAAGTGAGTACTTAATTATCTTTTCCTCAATAGGATAGCCAATTGTCTGACATCATTTATAGACTAGCTCTTCCATTACTTACTTGTTTATCATACAATAAATTCTTCTGTAACCATGGAGCTCCTCCTTAATTCCTTATTCTGTTCCTTTGATCAACATGCTCATTCCTACTCCAAACTCTTATTAATAATTATAATTTTATGGTATGTTTTTTTATCTTTGAAAACAAAAGGTAAATTCCCTTTTGTTATGCTTCATATTGAAACTTATCTGTCTATTGTGGTGCACTTTCCTTCTCAAAACTTCAAACATCAGTTGGTCAAATCCCATTTTAAAAATTCTGTTGGATTCCTAATTAGGATTACACTGTCTTTACTGACTAATTTGGTAATTAAGTTCTCACATTCAGGAATATACTATTCTTCTATCAGGTTAAGATCTTCTTGTACTTTTTTTCTTCAGATGGTGCAACATATTTCTAAAAATTTCTTAAGTATTTTATAATGTAGGCTTCTATTTTTCTGTTTTTCACAGTTGGCTATTGCTGGTTTATAAGAAATCTAATGAATCTTCTAAGTTTATCTGATAGCCACTTGGTTTATTGAAATCTCTTTTTGATTCAAATCATTTTCTGTTGCCTGTCTTATATTTTCTAAGTAGATAATCATATGAACTGCAAATAGTAACCATAATATATTCCACCTCACTCCTCTTCCCCATTATCTAGAAGTTATTTTTCTAGTTTCTTAATGTACTGGCTACTTTGACCAATGTTCCTTTCTTTTAATGAAAGTACTTCTAATAGTTCACTATGACATTTAATACAGGTTTCTGTAGTCTCTTTACAAGATTATGTTTAGTTGATAAAAAGTTGTCAGGGATAACTGAATTTTAGAAAATGATTTCTTTTCTTTAGCATCAAAGAGAGAAACATACACTTTCCTCCATTAACCTATTAATATAGTGAATTACATTAATATATTTCCTAATACTGGAAATAGATGGGGAAACAGTGGAAACAGTGTCAGACTTTATTTTTTTGGGCTCTAAAATCACTGCGGATGCTGTTTGCAGCCATGAAATTAAAAGATGCTTACTCCTTGGAAGGAAAGTTATGAACAACCTAGATAGCATATTAAAAAGCAGAGACATTACTTTGTCAACAAAGGTCCGTCTAGTCAAGGATATGATTTTTCCAGTGGTCATGTATGGATGTGAGAGTTGGACTGTGAAGAAAGCTGATCGCCGAAGAATTGATGCTTTTGAACTGTGGTGTTGGAGAAGACTCTTGAGAGTCCCTTGGACTGCAAGGAGATCCAACCAGTCCATTCTAAAGGAGATCAGTCCTGGTGTTCATTGGAAGGACTGATGCTGAAGCTGAAACTCCAATACTTTGGCCACCTCATGCGAAGAGCTGACTCACTGGAAAAGAGTCTGATGCTGGAGGGATTGGGGGTGGGAGGAGACGGGGACGACAGAGAATGAGATGGCTGGATGGCATCACCGACTCGATGGACATGAGTTTGAGTGAACTCCGGGAGTTGGTAATGGACAGGGAGGCCTGGCATGTTGTGATTCATGGGGTCGCAAAGAGTCGGACACGACTGAGTGACAGAACTGAACTGAACTGAATACTGAATCAATATTGCTAAGTCACTTCAGTCGTGTCCGACTCTGTGCGACCCCATGGACGGCAGCCCACCAGGCTCCGCCATCCCTGGGATTCTCCAGGCAAGAACATTGGAGTGGGTTGCCATTTCCTTCTCCAACGTGTGAAAGTGAAAAGTGAAAGTGAAGTCGCTCAGTGGTGTCCGACTAGTAGCGACCCCACGGACTATAGCCCACCAGGCTCCTCTGTCCATGGGATTTTCTAGGCAAGAGTACTGGAGTGGCTTGGAATTCTACGTATCAGAACTGGTATGATTCAAAGCTAGGCTCTGGAGTCAGATGCCTGGGTTCAAATCCCAAATCTTTCACTAACTAGTTATATGATTTTAAGCAAGTTATTTAACTTCTTTGTGCTTTAGCTTCTTCATTTTAAAAATGATGACAATAATATCTACCTCAAAGAGTCGTTTTAAGGATTAAGTAAACTAATATATATAAAGTTGTTTACAATAGTATACAGAATACAGAACACATTTAATACATAAAGAATTATTATCATTTACTGAGTGCCTTACATTTGCTAGGGTATGCAGCATTACAGGGGTCAGCAAACTAAGACCTGTGCACTGAATGTGGCCTCCTGCCAGCTTTTATTGGAATGCAGTTATACCCAATATTTATAATTTATCTATGGCTATTTTTAAGGCTCCTAAACCACAGTGGAGAAGGAAATGGCAACCCACTCCAGTGTTCTTGCCAGGAGAATCCCAGGGACTGCGGAGCCTGGTGGGCTGCCGTCTCTGGGGTCGCACAGAGTCGGACACTACTGAAGTGACTTAGCAGCAAACCACAGTTAAGTAGTTGCAACAGAGTTCATACGGCCATGAAGCCTAAAATACTTGCTATCTGCTCCTTTACAGAAAAAAACAAAACTGCCAACCTGTGAAGTACTCTTCAAACTCACAGAGTTCAGTCTAACAGATGAGACAGGCAAGTTAAAATATATATATATAATATATACACGCTACAGTATGTTACATACACATTCATGATATTCTGAGCATACTGTGGAAATATATGGCAATTCAGTACTAAACTACAGAAAGGATTCACACAAGAGAAGAGGTATTTTATTTATTTTTTTTTAATTTACTTTTCATTGTAAAATATTTTTATATACCTTTCTCTCTTATCCAAGTGTGTGAATTGCTAGACAAAAGGAATACAATGTTGATTTCTGTGACATTCATATTCTAAGTATCCAAAACATTTAAGCTTTATAACAAATGATAGATACAAAAGTGAATGGTGAAAACAAGAACTTGGATACCCCAACAATGATTAGAAATGCCTATCAAAGGTCTAGATATAAGAATCCCATGGCAAGTATTTTACTTGCCATGTTAAATAGGCTCTTTCTTTTTTAATCCCTATAACAGCTAATTCTGGGAGACAGAGCCCTGTATTACCCCTCTTTAAAGTGAAGAAACTAAGGTAAAGTAATATGTTCATGTTCATAACAGCCAGGAAGGGACGAAGTCAACAGAGAAACCTATACCTGCCTAACAAAAAATACATGCTGTTTATACAACAAAGTTGGCAAGTGGTGGGAAATAGATATAGTCAAAGAATTTGTTGTTGTTTAGTTGCTAAGTCATGTCCGACTCTTTGAGACCTCATGGACTGTAACCGGCCAGGCTCCTCTGTTCATGGGATTTCCCAGGCAAGAATACTAGAGTGGGTAGCCATTTCCTTCTCCAGGAGATTTTTCGGACCCAGGGACCAAACCTGCATCTCCGGCATTGCAGGCAGATTCTTTACCACTGAGCCACCTGCGAAGTCCAGCCACAGGATATCATCAGAGTACAAACTCTTAACATAAAGACAGAAACTGAGCAATGATTTAAATAAATTTGTATTTTTGAAGGAATAGTCTGGAAGCAGCCTGAAGATGAACTAGAGGGACAGCTGCCCACACATTCTACTCAAAGTCTACTCTGTCACACACATGAGACCAGTTTTGGTCAGGTTCAAGTAATCGATGAAAAAATATAATTGCTAGCACACTATGGCATTTGAGGAATAATGATCTGAACTATTGGAAAGAGCTAGTCCTAATACAGAAGAAACAAAAATATATTTCATAAACTACTAACTAAAATGTAAGGGAAAATATATATTGCAAATGAAAATATTACATAGAAAAAAATCAAGTCTAAGAATGAAACTGTGATTGAGAATGGCTGTCACAAAAAAGACTCACAGACTTAAGAGAATGAATTTATGGTTACCGAAGGGAAAGGTGGGAGGGAGAGATACAATGGAAGTTTGGGATTGACATGTATACACTGCTATATATAAAACAGAAAACCACCAAGGACCTACTGTACAGCAAGGAAACACTGCTCAATACTCTGTAACAACCTAAATGAGAAAAGAATTTGAAAAAGAATAGATGCATGTATAACTGATCTCTCTCCCGAAACATAGCATTGTCAATCAACTGTACTCTAATTAAAAAAAAAAAAAGTCTTTGGAAAACAAAAAAGAATGGCTATCACAAGCCAACCAAAAAATCGGAGAATGAAAACACAATAAAATCACAAATTAAAAAATCACGTCTTCACTTTTATTTTTATTTAAGCCAATCTTAAGACAAATGGATTTTTAAGTAAATGAAATCACTACTCCCTTCAAGCTAGATCTCAACAAAAGTACACAGTTGTATTTGACATCTATTCCTGCAAAGAAAGCATATAATTACTTTTTAAAGAAAAGTCTTAACTATGCTTTAAAATGTACTTAAACATCTGTTTAGAACTGCCAGAGAAGTAGGCAGATTTTTTTTTCCTCCTCACTGCTGCTGCTGCTGCTGCTATGTCACTTCAGTCGTGTCCGACTCTGTGTGACCCCATAGATGGAAGCCCACCAGGCTCCCCCGTCCCTGGGATTCTCCAAGCAAGAACACTGGAGTGGGTTGCCATTTCCTTCTCCAATGTGTGGGGAATTGGATTTCACTAAGAAATCACTTAAATTGTTTAAATTATTCTGTTCATATATATGTTAAAATGTGGATTCTGAAGAAGGAAAGCAGAACACAGTAACTCAGACATTTTTGATAGAGGTTGATTAACAAGTTATCAAATTTAGAGATCTTTTACACCAAGGTTTATTTCAAAGCACATATCATACTTACTTTGTATTTCTAACAACTAGCACATAAGCAATCTCAAGAAATGAGGCAGGAAGAGATGGAAGTCAATCAGAATAGTTTCATCTGTAAAATGAGAGTACCACCACATATCTGGCAGTCTGTATAGGATTTAAAAAAATATAATCAACTTTCCAGTCAGAGTTCAAGTGGATCTTATTACTATACATACAGAAATAGTCATCTACTTGGAAAAAAAAAAAACACACACACACACATAAGGAATTCACTTTTACATATTTCTATCCCACTGTGGAAAGACTAGCTGAATTTCCTTGGAATAGATCAGTATTCTCTTGCAAAGAGGAAAACAGGCATTGGATAGGGACAATGAAAGATTAATAAGAATGGAAAGAAAGCTTTTAAAATGTGCACTCTTTGCCAAGAAGGCAGTTAGAAGTTTTGAGTAAACTAAATGTTTACTGGAATACTATTATTTACAGAACTTTGGAGGATAAAGCTTGAACTCTTGATTTCTGGTCTTACTAAAAAAAGGCTGCATTGCTTCCAATGTAGTAGTATTAATGTAAAAACATACGGTACATTAATACCATCATGGTTTCCAACATCTCTTTGGGTGCTCACAATATTTCTGTGGGGAAAACAGGATATATATTACTCTCCATTTTAAGAACTGGGAACCCAAGACTCAAAAAAAAAAAAAAAAACCTAATATGAAATCATATGGCTAATAAGGATAAAGTTGGAACTAAAATCCAAAGTACTTTATCTCCTATTTAGGAAACTGCAACAGCTGGAATAATGAAGCTATTTCAAATACTGACAAAAGCGGGGTGGCAGAGTGAATTGTTAATTTCTCCTTAAAGCGAAATTTAAAAAGCTTAACTTTTATTATGCAGCAATTCATGAAGGCTTGAAATATAGTTCAAAAGGTCTATAATGCCTTAAAACTGAAAACAGTACACACACACACACACACAAAGTAAGGAAAATGCTAGTGTAAGTAAAAGGGCAAAAGTTAACTTCAGTTTGGGGGTTGTGTTGGTTTGTCTGCTTTTAATGTCTTTAAGAGGAAGAAAAGAAACTCTATTGATTTTACCCAGACAGCTCTCCATCTTATATATCTTTACTTTTCCCAGCACCTAATGCTATCTCAGACATACAGAATGTATTCACTAATTCCTACTGATTCAAGGAAACCTCTCATGCTATATTCCTACTTTCTTGATAGGACAAAATACAGAGTAACCCTAGCCAGTTTGATTCATGCAACCATAACCCGAAGCACCACTATTACCTGGTAATGGTACATGAAACACAATGTGCTGAAGGAAACAGAACTGCCTTAGAAACACACACCTGTAAATTTAGAAACTTCAAGAGATATTTCATGTAGAGGAATTTTCAAAATAACTGATACTTACCCTTTAAATCACTGTAACTTATCTTTAAACAATCATAATGAAAATATTTTAAAAGAGACTTCTAGGTCTTTTTTCTTTACCTCAATCTACACGTGATACAATCTTTTCTTGATGACTCAAGCTCGTCAATGTAAATGTCAATTATTAGGCTATTCTATAAAACAGTGACTCTTGGAGTTACTGAGGGATGTTGCAACTGTTCTTCTCTTTACTAATTCATCCTCAACTACTTTTACAAACAATGTTTCCTGCTGCCTGCTCCCCAGTTGTCACTTACAGGCCACCAGCATCCTAGTCAAGGCTTCTAAAATGACAGTTGTAGTTTAAAATATGTACAACCTGAATAGGCAGTTGATATACTTAACCTTATACAGATTCTAAATCAAGCCCTGGAGTAGCTATTTTCACTGCTCTAAGGACTAGCTCAAAGGCTCTTCTTCTTTCACTTCCTAGTTCTGAAACTCAGTCTAGGCAGTTGCTAGAAGTCTGGTCACAAAACAACAATTTACAATAGAAGTTATTTCTGCATGTTCTCTTTATTTTTATTTTAACATATGGAAAAACATAAATGATACTCAAAAACACACAAAACAACCATGTAGACAAATGATGTGAGGCAGCTCATATTATGTGCTATATGGACAATTAACTAGCCAATTATTAGCCAACAGTTAGCAAACTAGGCCCGCTGGTCAAATTCTGCGATTGGAAGAAAACAAATAAAAAAGGATAGTCAACAGAGACTATAAGTGGCCCACAAAGCCTAAAGTATTAGCTATTTGGCACTCTACAGAAAGTCCGCTGATCCCTGATCTAAGCTATAATAAACACACACATATAAAATATACAAGCTACTCCTCAAACATAAAGCTTAAGTTATTAATATGTCAAAGTAGATGCAGCATTCTTCCAGTGATGGCTTCACAATGATACAGGCAAACTGTCCTGTCCAGCCCTGCCTATTCCTTTCTTGACCATGTCATGGCGCTTAGCCAAAATCTTGACTTTAACTTGCTTTTCTTCTTCCTCCTGATACTCACCCTCTCAGACTGGTCTCCTTGAATGTCTTTCCTTTTGCTCGATCCTGAAATCCTTCCTAAGATTCAAGTCTGACTTCTTCTGAATGCCTTTCAGGTTCATTCCTGCCCTCAGTAGCCTCACTTTCCTTTAAATTCCAGTCCTTGCCACATAATTTAATAAGGCCATCTTCTATTTTTTGTTAAGGACTTCTTGTGTGTTAGGCTAGTATCCCCAACTAGTCTACTTGAAGGAAGGAAACACATCCCATTGCTTTTGTATCCCCACTCTAATAGCTCACCATCCTCTGAGCATGTCATCTCCCCAGAGATGACACATGCAACTCTCTATCTTGAGAAAAAAAAGCCGGAGGCCTGGTAATGGGTGATAAGTGATTGGAAATATCAAAGGAAGACACCTACAAAGGAACTTGATGTAAGACCATAGATTACACCACAAACTTATAAAGTATATGTGAAAGGTAAGCAAAACTACCACAGTGGGAGGATGGAGATAAGATCAAGGGATAAAGAGGCTACAGCACAACACTCTGAAATAAAATGAGGCCAAAATATTAAGAAAATAGTAAAAGCTCCCAATACAGGTTAAAAAAAAATTGTCTTTCACCATTATTGGTCATTCATTTCTTTTAAGCAAGCAGGTCTCGACACTGATATCCATAGGGGCCATTTTTCTTTTTCTTTTTGCAATGTGATAAACAGAAGCACTGAAAAAGACTCAGTGGAATTGCAGGCAGAGCATTCTAAACCTTTGGATTTACAATATTGTGAGTTTATTTGAAATCTGCTAGAGACTGCTCGGGGGAAAAAAGCAATCATTTATCTTTTGATCACCTGGCTAATAAAATTGGAAATCATATGCATAGCCCTACATCATTCTCAAAGACATTATCTAGACTCATTTTCAAAGAAAAATGCACCAAGAACATTAAAAAAAAAAAAAAACTTTAGGTTACCTCATCAAACTGTATTTTAAAAATACAGGCAAAATAGAAGATGCACAAGCCTTGGGTATATACACATTAAAATATACAAATATTTTTTAAACAGACATAACTATTAACCATAAATCTAAACTAAAATTATAAATTAAATGCTCTTTACCTAAGTAAAGCTACAAAAGATGATGAGAATATTAATCATGCATCCCTATTCTTTTCTGGGTTTTGTAGCCTCTCAATCCTGACCTCTGCCTGGCTGGTCAGGGAAAAGGAAGAAATTTTTTCTTAATCAGAAATAAAATATGCTTAATATTATACCATAGAACTTAAAAAATTAAAACATAATTACTAAATGCCGGAGAAAATAAATCAGCTTTCAGTTACCCATATAAAGGGGGAAAGTGATGACACATATGACATCAAAAGGTAATCCTAAATCTGTTTTTTAATGCATATCATTAATTTGGGAGAAGTAAATTACCTCTATGTTTGATTGAAACCAATGTTAACCAGCAGTTAATTTTTCCTAAACAGTCAATGATTTTTGAGGGTTCAGACAAAATGGAAAAAGAGGGAGTTCATTCAGAAGCATACAGGTGGTTAAAAGCAGCCAGCCTGGGATAAAAAAATTTTCAGTTAACCTATCCAAGAAAACTGAGAGATGTTCTCTGAAAGGAAAAATGAAAATTTCATAAAATTTACTGTGACAGTGCTAAAATTTTGAAACAAAATTATTTATAAAATTTTTAACAAATTTTTTTTTCCCTGTCAAGTCAGTATCCTCTCTTCCCACTAACTGGTATAAGTGGTGATGGCAAGAATCATCAGTGGGTTAAGAAGCTGAAAGCAAAATTTTAGGCACTAAATTACAGAAGATGTGTTACAACAAATCCTTTTTATCACTGTTTTAAGTCCACCATCTGTCTCAGTGTGCACTTTTATCTCATTACTTGAGCAAAATCAAATCAACCGAGAAAATATCAAAAAGGCAGGAGACTCATTTCTCTGGACTATTTTTAGGTGATTTAAAAGCTTACACGATGGCAAGAACTACAGATTTAGCAAATAACACAAAAACTAAATATTTATCCAAATACAAGATCATAGCCATAAGACTCATTTAGTTTCTGCCTAACATATGGCTCCAACTCCTGGGTGGCATATGTTTAGCACTAGTGCTGGTACTATTATGGTGATAAAATATTATAGTAACAGTTCAACTTTTCATTCTTATAGTACAGAAAAATACCAATTTTGCTTTCAAGAACTAAAAACACGGAAAGCAGCAAAATCGTTTTGCCGCTCAATTTTGAGTCCACAAATCTACATGCACATGAGCTTTAGAGTCAAAAAAAAAAAAAAAAATCCCGTCAGCCTGATATTCTTAGTTAATAGAGGCTCAGAGGCAAAGGTGTCCAAAGGAACTTACATGAAATTTCACAAAAGAAAATCCCGAATTTACGATTCCTAGCACCCCCACTATCCATTACCCACCACCTAACCCCACAAAAAAATAGCCCTTTTTTTTTTTTTTTAACGCTAACAATTTAATGAAAGAACGACCAACATTAATTAAAATAGCCGCTTTTCTGCCCGCGATTTTACGGCTAAATTATGAGTTCATTTTCCTTTACCTAACACATGACGTCCTTCCACCGCCGTGTCAAAAGTTCAAAGATCCAGGTTGTTAAACAGGGCGAGGACTGCAGCCTGGAGTCCAACCCCCCCGCGACTGAACAGGTGGTTAACTCAGCCGGCTGAAGGAACGGCCAGGTACCGGCACCCGCCAAACGAGATCAAACACAGCCGGGCGGGTTTTCGAGGTTTGAACCCCAACAGGCGCGGGGGGAAAGTCTCTTCAGAGGGGCGTTCAAGTTCGGCGGCCGGCGGGCGGCCACGACCCCGGGCGCTGCGGACGCTCGGCGATCCTCTCCGGGAGGGCTCCGGCACTCGACCCCCGGCGCCGCCAGGAGCGGCGCTGCTCGCCGCGGGCCGCCGGCCAGGGGGGCGGAGGGAGGGCCGCCCGCGCCCTCGCGCCGCCTCCGCGGGCTGCCGGCGGGGCCGTGGCCGCGCCCCCGCGAGCGCCTCCCGGAGAGAATCGGGCCCGGCAGGTGCCCGGCAAGCGGATGCGTCGCGCCCGCGGCCCACTCCCCGCGCTGGGTTGAGCGCGCGCCCCCGGGACGGGGTGGGCCGCGCCCCTCGACGGGCCCGGACCCGCGCTCGGCGCCCCGGCCCTTCACGCGCAGCCTAACGGTTTCCGCGACGCCTGCCCCGGGGCGCCTCCGTCTCGCCCGCCTTTCCCGAAGGCAGCGCCCGCGCTCTCACCTCCGAGTCGCGCCGCTCTGAGGCGGAGGAAGGCGGCTACCCCGGCGCCTCTTCTGCGGGCTCCCGATCGTCCCCGCGCCACCTCAGCGGCAGAGCCAGCTCTCGGGGCCGCCGCAGCCGCCGGCGCACTGACTGTTGGGGTGGTTTCCCGGCAGTGACGGCGCCGCCTCAGCCCCGCTCCTCGCTCCCTCGCCGCGTAGCTCCCGCTTTCTGTTTCACCCGAGGGACCGCGAACGCCGCCGCCGCCATGCTTACTACGGAGCCGGGAGGAGGAGCCCGGAGTCGGCTCGCCGAGTGCGGCTGCGCGAGCCCCGCCGACGGCGCCCCCGGCCGGCCCGGACCCCGCGCCCCCGCCCCGCGCCCGCCGCCCCGCGGGCCGTTCCCCGGAGCGCCGGCGGCCGAGGAAGCCCACCTGGCCGCAACCCGGGACGCCCACCGCGCTCCCGGGCTCCGGGCTCTCTCCCGAGGCCCGGCTGCGCCCGAGTCGTCGTAGCCGCCGCGGCGGCCAGGCTGCTGGCGACACTAGGGAAATGAGGAGTTAACGATGGACGTTCCCGGGACCACTCACACAATTCTCAGTCCAAACTCTAAAAGACTCCCTGTGAGGCGCACCGGGTCTGCCTCTTTCCGAAAGCACAAAACTTAATGCCGGCAGGTGCTTTCAAAGACACTCCCCCAAGGAATAGGAAGCCAACCGAAGTGGGCTTGGATGTTTTCAGTTCCAAACGCTTTAGTGCCATGGATCTCCTCAGCAAGCAAAAATACTTAAGATATTTACTGCAGTTGAAAATGTGGGGGTTAGTTTTGACTTCTCCCCCCCCCCCCAGTCAAATCGCGTGGAAGCCCATTACCTTAATTTGTGCAACAGCCCGAAGACCTGGAAGGGAACGCTGCCGAGACGGTCCTGAACCTCCAGCGACTGGGGGCGCTGCAATAATGCCTGAGGGCTGCCCTGGGCTGCTTCCTTTTGCGGGTTCTACTGGAAGACTTGGGGTGGGGGTAGTCCTTGGGACGGGGAGTCTAACCCAGGAACTGTCCCTTCAGAAACAATGGCGATGTGATCAGGCTTCTTTGTCTGGCTTTATTTCGGTTTATTAATTGTGCTGCCTTTCAAAAATAGCAGTGCTTTTCCCCTCCACCTTTTAACAGGAATCCTTTGAAAACGTATTTATTCCCTACCTTCTTAAGGAATACAATGGTTAATGAAATCCTTTGTTGATGACTGGCCATCAGATGCCATACCTTGGCCATAACCTAAAGTCCCAAAGGATTGCTGAGGTATACAGGGTCTCTTACTTAGGTGATCTCTTTTTTTTCTCTTTGGAATGTTCTCATCACCTTTTCTAATCTCTGTTACTGCTTCTCCTCTTCTCATTTGCCTCTTGAACCACTCAGATCCTTCCTCTCATCCTTTCTATTTTACTGTTTATTTTTTACTCTTTTCTCCTTTCTTGTGCTTTATCTCTGTGGCTCCAGGTAATGATTGATGAGGTGTTTATATCCACAATCAGCCAGGGAGAGATTTGTTTTCTTCCTCTTCTTCCCATCAGTAAATAGGACAGTGACTCTATATCAAGTGGTATCTTGAGATACTTTCATTGTTGTTCACTCTCAAAAGTTCTTTTCCTTCGAGAGAGAAAGGTGTTTCCTTTTCTTAACTTCCAGATTTGGCCCTCTTCCAGACAATTGCTGGAAAGCTGATCTCTGAATAACTGAAGCATAACTGTATGTTTTAAAATAGGATTTATCAGAGTGTGGGCGAGTTGGGTGGCTTCTCCATATTGCTTCCCTAGCTCTATTTGGTCTGAGAGAGACTAAGCTGCTGCTGCTGCTGCCGCTGCTAAGTTGCTTCAGTCATGTCCGACTCTGTGCGACCCCACAGACGGAAGCCCACCAGCCTCCCCCGTCCCTGGGATTCTCCAGGCAAGAACACTGGAGTGGGTTGCCATTTCCTGCTCCAGTGCATGAAAGTGAAAAGTGAAAGTGAAGTCACTCAGTCGTGTCTGACTCTTCGCGACCCCGTGGACTGCAGCCTACCAGGCTCCTCCATCCATGGGATTTTCCAGGCAAGAGTACTGGAGTGGGGTGCCATCACCTTCTCCGGAGACTAAGCTAGTGGTTTCCAAATCCAACTCTAAGTATTTTCCAAAGCTTCCTATTCAGGAGTTTTTTAAAAAGACAGAATCTTGTAATCTATTCCTCAAGATTTAATTCCTTTGGCGTTGGGGTGGGGGTGAGGGGAAAAAAGTGTCATTTTAAAAAACTATATTATTAAAAATTATATTTGGGGCATACCTCCATGTATAGGCACAACAAGAAAGAACAGCTATTTTGGAGGAGACTAACATGAGTTGACTCACTGGAAAAGACTCTGATGCTGGGAGGGATTGGGGGCAGGAGAAGGGGACGACAGAGAATGAGATGGCTGGATGGCATCACCGACTCGATGGACATGAGTCTGAGTGAACTCCGGGAGTTGGTGATGGACAGGGAGGCCTGGAGTGTTGGGGTTCCCAAAGAGTCGGACACGACTGAGCGACTGAACTGAACTGAACTGAAGACATAATTCAGAATACCATCGAAGTAGGCATAGATTAGTCAACAATATGCGATGCTGTAAGGTTGAGTCAAGTGAGGACTGGGGAATTTATGTTCGGTGGAGAGAATGAATCACACACGTAAATAACCCTAGCATGGCCACCAGTATGAATTCTTTGGGAATCCAGAGAGGGACACGAATTTACACTGACTTTGAACCAGTCACTTCTCAGTGCTTCATTTTCCTTATCAATAAAAGTTATTTTAAAATCCTCATTTTTCTTGAGCTCTGAGGAATACCCAACACTTGAATCACTTATTTCCTTGAATAGTTCTTCTTCCTTTGGCACTATACTCTCTTGACTTTCCCTGCTACCTTTCTGGGTATCATTTCTCTAATTCCCTCACAGATTCCTTCTCCTCTCCCTAACTGTTAAATATAGGAGTACCTCACAATTTAGTCTGGGTTCTTTTCTGTTTTCATTATAATCTCTTGGTCTGAACATCATCACCCACCCCAGTTAGTTCAGTTCAGTTCAGTTCAGTCGCTCAGTCGTGTCCGACTCTTTGCGACCCCATGAATCACAGCACGCCAGGCCTCCCTGTCCATCACCAACTCCCGGAGTTCACTCAAACCCATGTCCATCGAGTCGGTGATGCCATCCAGCCATCTCATTCTCTGTCGTCCCCTTCTCCTCCCACCCCCAGTTACTTTAGTTATCATCAAAAGTTGATGATTTCCACGTATGTGTCTCTAGCCCTAACCCTTATCCTAAAAAAATCAATTGCTTCATTAACTTGGTCACTTAAAGTCTCAAAGTTACAAAGTTTAGACCAACTTAGTTGATAAACTCTCCTTGTTTTCCTTTCTCCTCATCTATGTGTGTGTGTGTGCATGTTTTAGCTGCTCAGTTGTCAGACTCTTTATGACCCCATGGTCTGTAGCCTGCAAGGCTCCTCTGTCCATGGGATTCTCCAGGCAAGAATACTGGAGTGGGTAGCCATTCCCTTCTCCAAGGGATCTTCCCGACTCAGGGATTGAACCCAGATCTCCCGCATTGAGGGCAGATTGTTTATCATCTGAGCTATCAGGGAAGCCCTGTCCTCATCTATCCAGTTGTTCAAGTCAAACAGGCAGTAGTCACCCCCTGACATCTCCCTTAGATTCATTGCAACACCAAGTTCTGGCAATTTTCTCTCCAAAATCTCTCAAATTGGCCTACTTCTTTCCTGTTGTCACCAATCTAATCTGGTCTCACTGCATATGATCTGAACCCTTCCATCAGTTGTCCACTTTGCAGCTAAAACAGTTTCTCTAAAAGCAAGTATGACTATTCCTCTTCTCACATAAAACCCTTAAACAGCATCTCCCTGCTCCAAGATAAGACTAGCATTCTTAAGGTGGCCTAACAGAGCATGTGAGGTCTTGCCTTTTCTAGTCTGATCTGACACCACTCTCCCCTGGCTTCCTGTGTGGAAGACTTCCCCACCACCTTTTATATTCTCAAACATGCTGCAGTTTCAACAGCACAGGCTCTGTGCACATGACCCTCTTCTCCCTTTTAACTTGAGTAAGGAAAAAACATTTCTAACTTCCCAGACAAGTTGAAGACCCCTTGTTGATGAAGTCCTTCTACAACTAATGTACCTTTCCCTCTATGACTTACCTCAGTTTGTAGCATTTGGTTGGAGAAGGAAATGGCAACCCACTCCCGTATTCCTGCTGGGAAAATTTCATGGACAGACGAGCCTGACAGGCTACAGTCCATGGGGTTGCAAAGAGTCGGACACGACTGAGCACACATACGTAGCATTTAGTATGCGTATATACTGCATATGTGTCTATTGTTCCCTTCAAGAGGAGAACTGAACCTGTTTTTGCTTACACAGTGCCTGGCATTTAACAGCTGCCCAATATTTCTTAAATGAATGTTGTCCTTTGAGGTTCCTTTTGGCATTCTGGAAAGTTGTTGAATCATGCAATTAGGAGATCTGAGAGAGGAAACTTTTGTATGATTAGTAGAGATATGGTATACGTTGGCAGACAATTGTTTCACAGAGCTGTCATACTTCAGTACATCTAGTAAGCAGAGACACCAGCGGTTTTGCTCTAGACTATCTTTTTCAGATGTTTGTCTATCAGACTTACAAGGTTGAGATCATGTTTCCCACTGGAGCAGGAGTCACATCCAATATGATAACTTTGCCTTCTGTAGTGAAGGTTGAATGGGTTTACCTGTTCAGTTTAGTCGCTCAGTCATGTCTGACTCTTTTCGACCCCATGGACTGCAGCACATCAGGCTTCCCTGTCCATCACCAACTCCCAGAGCTTGTTCAAACTCATGTCCATCGAGTCAATGATAACATCCAACCATCTCATCCTCTGTTGTCCCCTTCTCCTCCCGCCTTCAATCTTTCCCAACAGCAGGGTCTTTTCCAATGAGTCAGTCCTTCCAATCAGGTGGCCAAAGTATTGGAGCTTCAGCTTCAGCATCAGTCCTTCCAATGAATATTCAGGACTGATTTCCTTTATGATTGACTCGTTTGATCTCCTCTTGGTTCAAGGAACTCTCAAGAGTCTTCTCCAACACCACAGTTCAAAGGCATCAATTCTTTGGTGCTCAGCTTTCTTTATTGTCCAACTCTCACATCCATTTGTGACTACTAGAAAAACCATAGCTTTGACTAGACAGACCTTTGTCGGCAAGGTGATGTCTTTACTTTTTGATATCCTTTCTAGGTTGGTTATAACGTTCCTTCCAAGGAGAAAGCATCTTTTAATTTCATGGCTGCAGTCACCATCTGCAGTGATTTTGGAGCCCCAAAAAATAAAGTCTCTCACTGTTGGCATTTTCCCCCCCATCTATTTGCCATGAAGTGATGGGACCAGACACCATGATCTTCATTTTTTAAATGTTGAGTTTTAAGTGAAAAGCCAACTTTTCACTCTCCTCTTTCAGTTTCATCAAGAGGCTCTTTAGTTTTTCTTTACTTTCTGCCATCAGGGTGGTGTCATCTGCGTATCTGAGGTTATTGATATTTCTTGTGGCAATCTTGATTCCAGTTTGTACTTCATCCAGCCCGGCAATTCACATGATGTACTCCGCATATAAGTTACCTGTTCAGTTCAGTTCAGTTGCTCAGTCGTGTCCGACTCTCCGCGACCCCATGAATCACAGCACGCCAGGCCTCCCTGTCTATCACCACTGTAGCTCACTGTAAAAGATGTAGGCTTCTTAAGCTTGAGGTTCTTCAGCTCTGATGCAAACTCACTGCATGTGCAGCGTCACCTGGGTTACTCCATGTTTCCCTGGCTGAGATCCGGGAGGCCAGGGAACTGCTATGAACAGGAAGCTGGTGCTCCTTGCTGTGAAAAAGTGAAAATGAAAGTCACTCAGTCATGTCCGACTCTTTGCAACCCCATGGACTGTACAGTCCATGGAATTCTCTAGGCCAGAATACTGGAGTGGGTAGCCTTTCCCTCCTCCAGGGGATGTTCCGAACCCAGGGATCGAACCCAAATCTCCCGCATTACAGCCTGATTCTTTACCAGCTGAACCACAAGGGAAGCCCATGCCATGTGTATGGCCCAGAAGATTCAGATCTTCTGCTAGCATCCAAGAAACTGTAGCAGGCTAAGTAAGGAGTACGTCAAGGCTGTATATTGTTACCTTGCTTATTTAACTTATATGCAGAGTACATCATGAGGAACGCTGGGCTGGAAGAAGCACAAGCTGGAATCAAGATTGCTGGGAGAAATATCAATAACCTCAGATATGCAGATGACACTACCCTTATGGCAGAAAGTGAAGAGGAACTCAAAAGCCTCCTGATGAAAGTGAAAGAGGAGAGTGAAAAGGTTGGCTTGAAGCTCAACATTCAGAAAACAAAGATCATGGCATCTGGTCCCATCACTTCATGGGAAATAGATGGAAAAACAGTGGAAACAGTGTCAGACTTTATTTTTTGGGGCTCCAAAATCCCTGCAGATGCTGATTGCAGCCATGAAATTAAAAGACGCTTACTCCTTGGAAGGAAAGTTATGACCAACCTAGATAGCATATTAAAAAGCAGAGACATTACTTTGCCAACCAAGGTCCGTCTAGTCAAGGCTATGGTTTTTCCTATGGTCATGTATGGATGTGAGAGTTGGACTGTGAAGAAAGCTGATCGCCGAAGAATTGATGCTTTTGAACTGTGGTGTTGGAGAAGACTCTTGAGAGTCCCTTGGACTGCAAGGAGATCCAACCAGTCCATTCTAAAGGAGATCAATCCTGGGTGTTCATTGGAAGGACTGATGCTAAAGCTGAAACTCCAATACTTTGGCCACCTCATGCGACGAGTTGACTCACTGGAAAAGACTCTGATGCTAGGAAAGGTTGGGGGCGGGAGGAGAAGGGGACGACAGAGAATGAGATGGCTGGATGGCATCACCGACTCGATGGACATGAGTTTGAGTGAACTCGGGAGTTGGTGATGGACAGGGAGGCCTGGCGTGCTGTGATTCACGGGGTCGCGGAGAGTCGGACACGACTGAGCGACTGAACTGAACTGAACTGAAGTTATTAGCTTGCAAGGAGCATAAAATCTCAGACCCTTCACAGCTCTTAACAAAATACAATGTGCTGAAGCAAAAGAAAGAGATGAAAAGGTCAAACAGCAGGTGGAGATTTGTCTTTTGGGAAATTTGGGGGGAAAGTCTCTTGAGGAAGAGAGCTGGGACAAGAGACTGAGGTGGGAGCATTTTGCTGGTCAAACCTGAAAACCCTGGGAGTCATAACTCAGAACAGAGCCAGAGAGAACACCAATTGTCATTTGCTCCTCTTTTTGGATAGGGAACTGTTGCAAGTCAGGAAGAGGAAAAGGTGAAAGCAGTTGATCCGGAAGTATACCAGTTAAAGCAACCTGAAGTTTTTCATTTGTCTCTGAGGGGTGTGATGTAATGTAGGGGAGGAGATAAAGGCTTGCATGTAAGTGTGCTAAGTCACTTCAGTCGTGTCCGACTCTGTGACCCTATGGACTGTAGCCCACCAGGCTCCTCTTGTCCATGGGGGATTCTCTAAGCAAGAATACTGGAGTGGGTTGCCATGCCCTCCTCCAGGGGATCTTCCCTACCCAGGGATCAAACCCAAGTTTCTAATGTCTCCTGCATTGGCAGGTGGGTGCTTTTACCACTGGCGCTACCTGGGAAGCCTGAGAAAGGCTTTGGAATCAGGTAAATCTGGGCTCAAATCTCAGCTTTATTTCTGACTGATTGATCGATCTTGGGCATTTTTCCTCCAGAGCCTCAATTCCTCACCTGTAATCTAAAGGTAAAATATCTACTTTGCAAGGTTAAGTGGCATGATGCATGAAAATGCCTGGTATATGCCCGGTGCTCAATAAATAAGTAATATTACTAACTATATGATTAGGATGTCCTGGATAATTGTGACCTGATGAGGGTAGGAAAGTTCAGAACCTTCCTCAGTATTTCCAAAGACAGGAGTTGGTCAGAGTCAAATTTTGCTTCAAATTCTTGATCCTATTGCAATTTCCATGCTGCACTGCACTTTCCCACCCATACTTTCCTGTGTGGATGAAATAGCTGCTTCCCTAAAAGCAAAGGAAACACAGAATAAAATAGAAAGCAACTTGACATTGAACGCTGGTCATTCTCATCACAGGAAATTTCTTACAGGCCATCATTCTCCTAAGATACCACTCTGTTGCCTTGGATCCTCACTCTGCTAAGAACCTCCCCCACAATTTTTTTAATTTCTGGGACCCACCTCCCAAATCTGTCTTGGAACAATTCCCCAATTCTTGTTCATTTATTACTCAGAAATTTTCTTTTTTGTTTTCTGTCCTCATTTGTATCCCAAATAGCTTTGGAAGCCTTATTTTCTTTTCAAAAAATAAAAAAGATCCATTCAGTGATTTTTGATAAAGAGTTAACTCTGTTTTACAGAAGTAATTCTTAAAATTTGGCATGAATGAAAATCACCTGGAATGCTTATTTAAAATATAGTGGTTCTACCATGTGTCCTCCACACAAAGATTTGGATTCATGAATCTGTATTTTATAAACACTCCAAGAGTTTCTGTAAAAGGCAGTCCATGGGCCATACTTTGAACATCTTAGAACAGCTCAAACAGCAGTCAGCTTTCACAAATGAGATGGTTTTTCTCTCTGTGACATGGAGTTAAACTAGGATTGACTTAGTTGTTCAAGAAAACGGATCGTCTATGGTTCAAGTCTTTCATGTTGTTTCTTTATAGAGAAACCAATTAGGAAAGACTAATTCCTAATTCCTTAATCACAAAATGATATCCTAATAGTCCAAATTTGTTAATGTTAGTGATATGGTTTCAAAGCAATGCTACAGGAGACAGTCTTACTTCCAAAGAGGGAAAAGTCTTATCTGGTTACTGGTCAGGACTTATTGAATAGGTTCCTGATTTGAAGGGGCCATACAATAATAGCCAGATTATAAGGATTTTCTCTAGGTTGAGAAAATAAGGTTTTTATATCTGTCTTTTAGACTGTCAACAGGTCTTTGATGTTTTGTACAGCTTTAGGAGGCAGTGATAGCAGCCCTGGAGTTGAACACACCACAATCATTATCCAGCATAACCAGATGACATATGAATCAGTTTTAAAGACAGAAGAAGGAGATAGCCATCTATAAGGATAATAAGGCCAAAGATGACTCAGGATTCAAAAAAACTATCTCCAAATTACCTACCTTTTGTTTCTCAAAAAATCAAAATTCAAAACCAGAGCAATACTTTATCAAGATAACAATGGGATGTTCATCTGGAAAAAACAAAAATAAAATTTAAAGAAGTTAGGAAATGAAAATTTAGATAATCTAAATGCAATCGTCACCAAAGTTCTTCCACAAACTTCAGAAGTAAATATTTAAACTGAGTTGCATTTTCAAACTAACAGGCAAATCAACTATTCGTGGTAAGTAGAGCAAACATCTTTATATAATCAATTATCATTAATTTTTACATATACAACTGAAACAGGGATCTTTTAAATAAGGACAATGAGGTATAGTAATGGGAAAAACTAGGGAAATTGTTTATAAATTGAATACTTTTAATGAGGTAAATAAAATACTAATTTAATTTAAAATTTTCATGAATAAAGTTTTTAAAAATCAAGACACATCTGACCTTTGATCTTGCTTTCTCTTTACAGTGTACATCTAAGATATAAATCCAGTATCATTCTATTGAAAAGACAAAAACTAAAATTAATTACTAGAAGTAATTACCATTATTAAAATAAAATGAAGAGATTCACTTTAAAAGTAATGAAAGATGACTTCACCAACTACATATTTAGATTCAAATTAGAGAAACTACTGACTTAAAACATTAGAAATTCAGATGTAGCCCATTTTCTCAAGTTACAGCAAACTAAAATTAAAAACAGAGCTGTGGTAGAACTCGCAGAGTAGTCTCACACTTTTGTCCCATCCACATGCAAATTTCTTCCACAGGATTCTAACAGTCCCCAGGGATTTGTACAGGTATAGTCCAAGAAATTAGTCCTCTGAGAAACTCCATAGCGTTCACGGACTTCCTCCTTCCCTCCCCTGGTGTACTGAAGTATTTTCTCCTGTTATTTCCAAACCCAACAAAACTTCCCCCCTGCAGTTCTGTCTGTGCCAAAGCTGCCAACCCTTAACTTGAAGGGCGCTTATGTCTGTACTAAGATACAGTTTGCCATCAGCGCTATTTCCTCTTGCTCTTGTCTTTAGCTCCCAAACTCCCATGTGCATTGTTGCAAAACATATAATTATATAATTTATTTGTAGCTCTAGGACTTAGGCATGAGTTCATGGAATAGACAACATGTTCCACTAAGCCTTTTTCTCTAACATGGGGCAATTGACCTTAAAGCGAACTTTTCGTACTTCTCTTCACTTAGGATGAGTTGTTTTTTCCCTTCCTCTGTAAATAGACTGCTCTACTGCTTTGCTAATGTGTCCAAACATGCTCAAATCCTAGACCAAAAAACAGTTGAGTTCAAACTGTGACCCCAGCTACAAAAACAACTTCTGAAGAGGGTCTTGGATGTTAAAGAGATGATTTACTATATTAATATTCTTAATAACAGCTTCTATTGAACACTGGACTTCCCTGGTGGCTCAGACAGTAAAGAATCTGCCTACAGTGCAGGAGACCCGGGTTCGATCCTTGAGTCGGGAAGATCCCCTGGAGAAGGGAAATGGCAACCAACTCCAGTATTCTTGCCTGGAGAATTCCACAGACAGAGGAGCCTGGTGGGCTACAGTCCATGTAGTCACAAAAAGTCAGACATGACTGAGCGACTAACACTTCACTTTCATTAAACATGGATATTAGACTAGGCATCTTACTCAACACTGAAAAAGAACAACTACTTCCTCCTAAGAATTTAAACTGATAATCCAAATCTGCTTCAGAGAGAAGTCCATTGCAAAAAAGTGAAGTGAAAATCACGTCCGACTCTTTGCAACCCCATGGACTATACAGTCCACGGAGTTCTCCAGACCAGAATACTGGAGTAGGTAGCCTATCCCTTCTCCAGCACATCTTCCTGACCCAGGAATCCAAGCAGGGTCTCCTGCAGGTGGATTCTTTCCCCACTGAGCCATCCAGGAAGCTCTCCATTGCAAAGGAGAGAATCAATCAAGAAATATTTATAGAATACCTTTTATATTAAAGACTCTGTACAAAGAACAAATGCCTTGACCTTAACAAATTTACCATTTGTGCTGATTATTTATGTTGTGTTCTCAGCTCCATGCCCACCCTTGCATATTCTGCTCTGGGATCTGGGTTTGGATCTGGAAACTACATTTCCCAGACTCCTTTACCAGTTACCTTCATCTTAGGGTCACCCAGTGGAGGCTGTGGTAATTAAAGAGATATTGGAAGGGTGGTAAAGGGGAGACAGGACTTGCTCTCTATTTGCAATTCCTGTCAAAATATAACAGCTCCAAAATAATTTCAATATCTTTGGGCATATTTAGCACCAACGATGTCACACCCCTCCAATGCTGCTGCTGCTGCTAAGTCACTTCAGTCGTGTCCGACTCTGTGCGACCCCACAGATGGCAGCCCACCAGGCTCTGCCATCCCTGGGATTCTCCAGGCAAGAACACTGGAGTGGGTTGCCATTTCCTTCTCCAATGCGTGAAAGTGAAAAGTGAAAGTGAAGTCGCTCAGTGGTGTCCGACTAGTAGCGACCCCATGGACTGTAGCACACCAGGCTTCTCTGTCCATGGGATTTTCTTGGCAAGAGTACTGGAGTGGCTTGCCATTGCCTTCTCCGATGCTGCTGCTAGGACTAGTCAACTCCTGCTTCCTTATTAGTGTAAACACCAGCCATACAACACATCCCTCATCGGTTCGGTTCAGTCACTCAGTTGTGTCCGACTCTTTGCAGGCTGCAGCGCGCCAGGCTTCCCTGTCCATCACCAACTCCTGGAGCTTGCACAAACTCATGTCCATCGAGTCAGTGATGCCATCCAACAATCTCATCCTCTGTCATCCCCTTCTCCTGCCTTCCATCTTTCCCAGCAGCAGGGTCTTTTCAAATGAGTCAGTCCTTCCAATCAGATGGTCAAGGTATTGGAGCTTCAGCTTCAGTATCAGTCCTTCCAAAGAATATTCAGTCCTTCCAATGAATATTCAGGACTGATTTCCTTTATGATTGAATTGTTTGATCTCCTTTCAGTCCAAGGGACTTTCAAGAGTTTTCTCCAACACCACAGTTCAAAAGCATCAATTTTTTGGCTCTCAGTTTTCTTTATAGTCAACTCTCACATCCATACATGACTACTGGAAAAACCAAAGCTTTGACTAAACATACCTTTGTTGGCAAAGTAATGTCTCTGCCTTTTAATATGCTGTCTAGATTGGTCATAGCTTTTCTTTTCTTTTTTTTTAACTAGGGAAACGAAATGGTTTGCAAGGAGCAAGCGTCTTTTAATTTCATGGATGCAGTCACCATCTGCAGTGATTTTGGAGCCCCCAAAATAAAGTCTATCACGATTTCCATTGTTTCCCCATCTATTTGCCATGAAGTGATGGAGTCAGATGCCATGATCTTAGCTTTTTGAATGTTGAGTTTTAAGTCAACTTTTTCACTCTCCTCTTTCACTTTCATCAAGAGGCTCTTTAGTTCTTCTTTACTTTCTGCCAGGGTGGTGTCATCTGCGTATCTGAGGTTATTGATATTGCTCATTGCAATCTTGATTCCAGCTTGTGCTTCATCTAGCCTGGCATTTTGCATGATGTACTCTGCATATAAGTTAAGTAAGCAGGTTTACAATATACAACCTTGACATACTTTCCTCGTAGACCCGGGTATTAACAATATGAGGACTCTTCCTATAAGCAAGAGGTTTTTTTATTTAGTTCTCTGCCCTGCCCCAGCCCAACCCAGCAGTTGCTAGCTACTAATACTTTCGGCATTCCTGTTGCCCTTTCAGTTTTTCAATACCCATGTGACTGTGGTTTAGTCACTAAGTCATGTCTGATTCTTGGAACCCCATTGACTGTAACCCACGAGGCTCCTCTGCCCACGGAATTTCCCAGGCAAGAATACTGGAGTGGGTTACTGTTTCCTTCTCCAGGGGATCTTCCTGAACCAGGGGTTGAACCTGGGCCTCCTGTATTGCAGGTAGATTCTTTACCATTCCTGTTGCCCTTTCAGTTTTACAGTATCCATGTGACTAATTCCTTGAATTAAATTCCTCCATCGGAAATACCTAGCATGGTTTCTGATTTCCTGCTTGGACTCCAATTGGTAGATTTTAATCAGGTAGATTTAAAATATCTGGTCAAGGAGACAGTATTTACTCATGCAAAAAAAAGAAATGTTCAGAAAAATAACCTTTGAAATAAACTACTCTGATAAAATATCCTGCAGGGATTCAAAAAAGCAACCAATCAGTTGCTATGGGTTGATCAAACACAGGCATCACGCCTTTTCTTTCTTAAAAAATAATTTTATTTATTTGTGTGGCAGTGCCAGGTCTTAGTTGTGGCGTGTGAGCTCTTCAATGTTTGTTGCAGCATGTGAACTCTTAGTTGCAGCTTGTGGGATCTTAGTTCCCTGACCAGGGATCAAACCCAGGTCCCCTGCACTGGGAACAAGGAGTCTTAGCCACTAGACCACTGGGGAAGTCCCATGATTTTCAATTAAATTTTTTTGGATTTAATGTTCAACAGTGTGATCAAAGTACTATTAGTTCTCATTCTATAGATGAGAAATACTGGTTCTGAGAGGTTAAATATATGCTTACCTACAGCTAAGATGGTAGCAAAACTGAGATTCATACCTAGGTCTGTGTATGCATCCTTTCCATTATTCCATGTTAGTTCAGAAGGGGTGCTACTTGAGGTGGATCTTGAAGAATAAGCTTCAAATAGAATGGTCAGAGGAGAGCACTTTAATGGGAACGATAGCTAACAAAGGCATGAGACTGGGAAAATGCCAAGTATTCCTTGGGATAAGAAATAAAACTTGTGCAAAAGTTTGTGATGAAAGCCATCACACAGGGCAGAAAAAGTAGGTTGGGGCCAGATTAAGAAGGACCTTGGGTGGCAGACGAGGAATTTAGAAACCACATATTTTAAATCAGGGATCAGAGAAGTGAAATGGCAGAAGTGAAAAGCTGTTTGGTATTGTTGATTAATGGACTTTATCACTGTTATTTGTCAAGCTGCTGTTGTTACCAAAGGCTTTTTAAAGAACCAACAAATAAAAACAAGACAAGAGAAAAACCTTTATGGATTAACCATCAAAACAAGTGATTAGAAAAGGAATTTTAACTTTGCATAGATTTCAGGGTTAGCAAAAAAGCAAACATCAAGCAAAAAAAAAAAAAAAGAAAAACTTTTAGAGAAAGAAACCGGTTTTTATCACAGAGGAAAAAGAAGAGTACTTGTTTATCCTTTGCTGTAAGATAAATCAAAGTCCTGAAATAATCTACATGGCTATGAAAAATGTTAAGTACTTTTTGTAGAAAGGTATTATTATTTGACTAATACATTTTTCAGGGATAAGATGAAGAAATATTAAAATGACAAGTCAGCAACCCTAAATTGAGAGACACCAGTAAAGTGGGCCACCCATCAACCTGTCAGTGGACTATTATGTTCTGTTACAAACCTCTCCTTGAAGCAATTGGATTCAGACACATTATGGGTTAGATAGACTTTTGTGGGCCAGTCTGGAAATTCAACTGTCATTTATAAGTTTGTTTCCATGGCAAAATGCCTTTACAAGTTCTAAACAGCAGACTTTCAAATTAACTTTTGGAATATAACCCGTTTGCAACTTAGGGACTGCCTGTGCTTTGAATGTAGATTGTCTATTATAACACGGTTTTAACTCTACTGAATCTCAGAGGATTTCAAATTAGTATCTTTCTTTCAAATCCAATACCTTATTTGGGAAAAGGGGATTTAAAAATGCAACCCACCTAGTGTGAAGAAAAGGCAAACCCAATGACTTTTTTTCCATTAATGGCGTGATTATAAGGAAGCAAGCATTTTGTCTTTAAGTAGAAAGAGTAAAATGATGAATTAAAAAAACAACTGAGTATTTATCTCATGAAGACAGTATTTGTTATCTTTTTGCATAGCTTTTCTCTACGATGCAAAGGTAACTCAAAGAAAAGAACTGCATTCATTAATCTTAAAAAGCTTGCTTAAACTATTCTTAATGATGATCTTTGTATGCTGTAGGTGAAAATTTTCTAGACTAGAATGGTAGGGATTATTGCAGTAATTTTCCATTGAACACTACACCAAGAGATGTAGGCAAACACCTATAAATGAAACCTGGTGTTAATTTTTTTTTCTTTTCCAGGGAATGAAATATTTGTTGTTCAGGAAAAGGATATAAAACATTTGCCTGGATTTCCAGTTAATTTTACTCTTTCAGGTAATTTCTTTTGTCCTCTGTAGAAAGAATTGAAATAGATACAGCAAAATAAAAGATATTTCTCTTTTCTTTCACCTTGTACTTTATTGAAGACATTTGTTTACTTAAATTTATTTTTAATTGGAGGATAATTGCTTTACAATGTTAGGTTGGTTTCTGTCAAACAGCATGAATCCGCCATATGTACACATGTATCCCCTTCCTCCTGAGCGCCCCATCCCTCCCCTCTAGGTTGTCACAGAGCTCGTGGCTGAGCTCCTTGTGTTATACGGCTGTTTCCCACCAGCTATCTATTTTACACATGGTTGTGCATATATGTCAATGCTATTTTCTCAATTGAAGACTTACTTAAATTTTTTAAATTCATAGCTGATAGGTTTGGGACAGTATATGATATGAAGTTCTGATTTTCCATCAGTTAGGTAGCTCATTCTTAATGGTGGCTTATTTGTTTACCCCTGGAATTTTTGTTTGCTTCTTTTATAAACCAGATTTCTTCCTGGTCTATTTATCATGTAGGTGGTAGGGATAATACCCTTTATAGTGAGATCTTAAAAGCATTTTGTTTTATTAGATACCCTAAGTATCTTTTGAAGCCAGCCTGACAGTTTGAAAATTGTTATTTTTTTTAATTCAAGTTTACCTGGTCCTTTATTTTTGTCTATTGTTTTCAAAATTCTTCATTTTGTATTTTTCATAATAACAGTTGAAAACCACCAACCTGGGAGTCACAAATTCTGGATACTAGTTTACTCTTTCAACAAGTACTTCCTGAGGGCGTTTTTGTGTAGTTCATTCATTGCCATTCAGTTCTACAAATGTTTTACTTTTTATTATGATTTTCTCTATGATCCATAGAGTTATTTAGGAGTACTTTTTGTTCTTTCCAAACATTTTAAATTCACATTTTATTCTTGAATTCTAGTATTTTTTATCCTGGGCAGAGAACATATTTTATACAATAGCTGATTCATTGAAGTGGTTGAACTCTCTTTGGTGATGTGTATGTAGTCATTTTTTTAAAAATATGCACTTGAAAAGAATGTATATTTTCTATCTGATGCAAAAATCTATTCATATCTATTGGCTTAAGCCTTTTAGTTTTGTTGTTCAACTCATGAAAATTCTTATTAGTCATTTTGAGTTTGAGCGCTCCATTTAAAATCTCCCACCGAGATTATCAATTCATTCATGTCTCCTAGTAATTTAGTAAGATATTTCTTTATAAATTTTGGAGCCATGTTTTTAAGTACACGTTGGCTTCCCTGTTGGCTCAGATGGTAAGGAATCCTCCTGCAATGCAGGAGACCCGGCTTCTATCCCTGGGTCAGGAAGATCCCTTGGAGGAAGGCACGGTAATCCATTCCAGTATTCTTGCCTAGAGAATTTCATGGATAGAAGAGCCTGGTGGGCTACAGTCCAGGGGGTTGTAAAGAGTTGGACATGACTGAAGGACTAACACTTTCATACTACATGTTGAAGGTTGGTATATTTTCTTAGTGGATCATTCCTATTATTCAATGTCTCTTTTATCTTATTAATACCTTTGCCTTAAATTCTCTTTTGGCTCATTTCACCTTTGCTATTAAATGTTTTTCTATTTGTCTGATTTAGCATATATCATTTTTCTGTCCCTTTATTTTTTTATCTATCTGTGCAGTTGTTTTACTTGTGTCTTGTATAAACATCTAGAGCCTATATTTTTATACATTCTGATTATCTCTATTATTTTATAGGTGAATGTAATTTTTTTTATATTTATCGTGATTACTCATCTATTTAGACATATTTCTACATACGAGTTGTATTTTTTAATTGTATTTTTCTTTGTTTTCTCCTTTTCTGCTCTCTAATGGGTTGAACAAAGTTTTCCATGTGCCCCATAATTTTCTCTTCTAGCTTGGAAATTGCAGATTATTTTTCTGTTCTTGAGTGGATTTATTTATTTCTATTTCTATCCTCTCACTGAGCACAGTTCCAATTTTGACAGACCTTGTGTGCATGCTAAGTTGCTTCAGTTGTGTCCGACTCTTTGTGACCCTATGGACTGCAGCCCACCAGGCTCCTCTGTCCTTGGGATTCTCTAGGCAAGAATAGTGAAGTGGGTTGTCATGCCCTCCCTCAGGGGATCTCTCCAACCCAGGGATAGAAGCTGTGTCCCTTATGTCTCCCGCATTGGCATGCTGTTCTTTACCACTAGCACCACCTTGGCAAACTACTCTTTAGTAAATACAGCTCTGCTTTCTCAGTGCTCCCATTTTGTTACTTTTTTTTTGTTTATATATAAAGTTTTAGTGTATTTCTTGATTGAGCAAAAAATATATTTGGCCATTAATTTATACTGTTATTCATATTTACTGGCATATTTTTAGCTATTTCTGTTCTCCTTGTTACATCTCATATCCTTCACTTTCCCTATAAGTTCATTTCTCTTCTAGTGGAATGAAGCATGTACTTTAATAGCTCTTTTGGTGAAAATTTTGGTCAGGATCAAGTGATTCTTAACCATATCTGACCCAGATACATCTTTTTGTAATTAGTATTTTGTAGTGCCTTCTTTTGGAGAAGGCAATGGCACCCCACTCCCATGGACAGAGGAGCCTGGTAGGCTGCAGTCCATGGGGTTGCTAGGAGTCGGACGTGACTGAGCGACTTCACTTTCACTTTTCACTTTCATGCATGGGAGAAGGAAATGGCAACCCACTCCAGTGTTCTTGCCTGGAGAATCCCAGGGACGGCGGAGCCTGGTGGGCTGCCGTCTCAGGGTTGCACAGAGTCGGACACGACTGAAGCGACTAAGCAGCAGCAGCAGTGCCTTTTTTACTTCATGAAATAAAATACATAGATAATATAACAACAACATATAAAAATTTTAAGCAATCAATATAATGTCACAGTTCAGTTCAGTCGCTCAGTCGTGTCCGACTCTCCGCGACCCCATGAATCACACTGCTTAGTAAAAGGAAAGTAAGTTGTAAAAAATAATGTGCTTCTTTGGAGGTCTAGTGGTTAAGAATCTGCCTGCCAATGCAGGGGACATGAGTTTAATCCCTGGTCTGGGAAGATCCCACAGGGTGCGAAGCAACAAAGCCCGTGTGCCACAACTACCGAGCCAGTGCCCAAGGGCAGAAGAGCCACAGCTACTGAGCCCACATGCCACGACTATTGAATACCGGGTGCCCAGAGCCCGTGCTCAGCAACAAAAGAAGCCATTACAATGCAAAGCCCTAGAATCGCAAGGAAAAGAAGCACCGGTTTGCCACAACTAGAGTAACCCTGTACACAGCAACGAAGACCCAGTACAGCAAAAATAAATACATTTTTTAAAAGTACTATTTTTTAATGTAAATAAAAGTTTGAATACAACTACTAGAAGGCATGATGAAGTAATCACATGCTTACGTATACGTATCATGTTTAAGTTTGGATTTAAGGGAAGGAAAGCAATATTTAACTCAATATTATCAGTATTTTTATTTCACATTTTAATTTTACATTTTCTCATTTATGTTATTTACTGCTTATTTTATATTTTACTTCATATTTGACATTTAAATAAAGAAGCTAAATATGTGTGCACATCCACATATGCACATCCATACATAAAATCATATGACTATGATAGCTACAGGGTACAGATGTGTTGTTTATTGGGACTCAAATTTATTCAATGACCTTGCTATTGGTGACACAGTTTTCCAAAATAGTGAAAAGTCTTTAGTACAAAGTTTTAAATGACACAAATTACAATGGTCCCTCTCTGAATTTACATCATAGTTGTTTTTCTGGGTAATTCAATATATATTATTTTTATGATGCTTTTGAATTGTGGTGCTGGAGAAGACTCTTGGACAGTAAGGAGATCAATCCTAAAGTAAATCAACCCTGAATATTTGTTGGAAGGACTGTTGCTGAAGCTGAAGTTCCAATTCTTTGGCCACCTAATTCAAAGAGACAACTCACTGGAAAAGACCCTGATGCTGGGAAAGACTGAAAGCAAAAGGTGAAGGGGGCGACAGAGGATCAGGTGGTTAGATAGCATCACTAACTCAATGGACATGAGTTTGAGCAAATCCCAGGAGATAGAAGAGGACAGAATAGCCTGGCATGCTGCATCCATGGGGTCACAAAGAGTCAGATATGACTTATGAACAATTTTTGTGTTCCTATGTAAAAATGGAGATAGGTCTTAGGTTCAGAAGATTATAGAGAGGATTTTCACCTATATGTATATATGGTAGAACATTAGCGAGTCATTCAGGACAGAACAGTATTTTGTTGAATGGGACTTCCTCAGCATATAGCTGGCCATCCAGCATTCCTGGCCCTCCTGTCCTCTAATGGCCAATAGTATCTTCCCAATTACTGTGATAACTCAAATTGCCTCCTCACATTTCTCACATACACCATAAGGGCAGTACTGCCCCATCTGAGGCCAACTCAACTAGTTAATCTCCTGGATAGTGGTTCTTCACATTGGGTCCGCAGAAGCTCACGTGATTTCAGGAGATCCATGGACTCTGAAAAAAAATGCATAGACTTTCATACTTGATACAACATACTTCGTTGGTTTGTCAAAGACCACCATTTACGCTCTGTTCAAGCCCAGCAACAATAACCTTCACATTGGTCTATAACGTGAGAACTTAGGGACCACATCTATTTATCACTGTATAATCTGTATAACTTCTATCTCTCTACATATGATTTATATACATTTACCTGTTATATAGAACATTAAGAAAAGCACATAATGGTAGGGCAAATTTACTTCCTTCTTTCAATATGTTGATAACTGTTTTTCGACATAATTGATGTACTTTGTTTTATGTGTTTAATTTTATGTATTTTACAACATTATTTTTAGAAGTGAGTGCCATATCTTCACTAGATTACCAAAGGGGTTTTCCACCCAAAAAGTGGATAAAATCTCAGACCCAGGGCTTTAACATCTTCTAATTATTTTGCTTACATTGCTCCATGGTAAGGGTTCAGAACCAAGACCTCAGTGAGGAAGTGTCCAAGAAGGAGTTAAAAGCCAACATAACTCAGAAATATAGTTAGACTGTACAAGACAGGAGTACAAGAAGTTACTGATAAGGTAATAGTCTCTTTGACCCAGTTTCTCTTCCATCAAGCTAGACCTAGGGTTCCCAAACTTTGATGTGCCTAAGAATTCTGAAGAGTAAGTTCAGAAACACTGAGTTAGTTGAATCAGAATCACTAGGGGTTGGAGTATCATACTGGTGATATGGGTGATTCATAGACCAAACTCTGAGCAACCTGGGCTACACATGGACTTCTTACACAATATTTTAAAGGGACCAGTCGGAACCTGATATACATTGCGTTTTCCCACTCCATTGCCCTGAAAAGTCCTTCTCTTATTTTATCTCCTTGATGTACTTTTACTTATCTGTTAAGCCTACTGCACAGGGAGACCCTATCTTTATTCCTTTCCAAAATTCTCCCACCTCTCACATATTCCTTTATGCATTTCTCATGCAAAAGGGGTTTTATATTAAATTATTTATTTGAACACCTGTGTCACTAGGCTAAGATCCTTGAGGGCAGGAAAATATTTCTATCCATCGTGGGTTTTTTCCTTCTCATATCTTAGATATTCGTTGAATTGAAAATGAAGAAATTCTCTTTTCATTGAAAATTCTCGTAGATTTTATTCTGAAATCAATCTCATACTTTCAGACTTCTCTATCTATACGAAAGTTTTATTCATTTTGGGGCACTTTATGCTCCAGGAAAACTGGTGGAACAGGTCTTTAGATAGATATTTTCAGGAACTGATTTCATGATCCCAATCCTTGCATCTCCTCATATCTAGAAAAGCACTAAATCCCTTCATGGTGACATCAGCTCTTTGTGACTAGCAGAAAACCTTTGTAAGATAAATGCTTAATTATGTGAACTCCTCCTTCACCAAAATCACATATATTGATCTCCCACTGCCTCCTAGGAGCCAGCTTCTCAGAGCTATCTGAGGTGCTGCCTCCAGGGCTGCAGTCCTCATTTTGCCCCAAATAAAACTTCACTTGCAAAAAAAAAAAGTTTTATTCATTTCATCTTTTCCTTTCTTCGATCAAGTTTCTTGGGAATATGTACATATACATTCACCAACATGTATTAAAAATACCACATATCAGTTATCGTGGCAGAGATAGTTGCTTTCAAAAGTGAGAATGCCCCTTCTTACAAGCAAGCCGCCAAAACAAAACAAAAACTCGTATTTCCCAGTCTTCTTTTCAGAAGAGGACAATCCTGTTTCTAATGCTGAGATGGGAGCAGAAATTATTGAGCAAGACCTCCAGGAAAACCCTTAGAAGGAGAACAGGTTTAGCTGGTTTGAACATTTTTGCGCTTTCCCTTTTGACCTTCAGCTTCCTTCCATCAGGACCATGGACACACTGTTGGGAAGTGAAGTGGCATCTTGGGAGCCCAAAGTGATGAACAGAGTAATGGCTGAGTGAAGGATACAGGAACTTGGACACTGATTACATCATGGAACTGCTGACCAGCCCTAGAATTTCTGTTTTTTGATTTCTTGCAGCTAGAGAAAAATAAAACGCCAATTTATTCAAGTTGCTCTTCCCTTTCTCTCTTGTTTCCCCGCTCTTCCTTCCTCCTCCCATCCCCTCCTTCTTTTCCCCAGCTTCTTTTTTTTGGGTTTCTACAGTAGAACGCAAACATTTGACTGATAGTTACCTAGTGTCATCAATGAGTAAGGTTACATTCCTATGAACCTATGTTAGTGCAGCAGGAAACTGAAAGAACTTGTTATTACTCTGTTGTCTATTTGACCACTATAGAGATCAAATATATATTCTATCTGCTTTCACCAGACTAAGTTATAAAGCGGCACTTTTTGGGGGGTTGGGTCTTTGTTGGCATGTTCAGGCTTTCTATGGTTGCAGAGAGTAGGGGCTACTCTCTAGTTGCGGTGCATGGGCTTCTCATTGTAGTGGCTTCTCTTGTTGTGGAACCCAGGCTGTAGGACACAGGCTCAGTAATTGTGGCCCTTGGGCTTGGTTGCCCCATGGCATGTGGCATCTTCCTGGACCAGGGATCTAACCCATGTGCCCTGCATTGGCATGCAGATTCTTACCACTGGACTACCAGGGAAGTCCTAAAGTGGCATTTAGAAAATCAATGTCATGTTTATAAAGTCATATATGCTGTCTGTATATACAGTAAGTATATATATATACAAATATATAGCTATTTAGAAAGATGGTTACCAATGCCCCCAATAATTGACAGTGGTGGGATTTTAGATTATTTTTATTTCATTTCTTGTAATTTTATATTTTTCTTGAATCTCTTACATGACTGGGATGTATGAACTTTTAATACCAAAAATAATAACAACTTTTAAAAAGTTAAATGTAATAGTAAGAATTAAAAAGCAGAGACATTACTTTGCCAAAAAAGGTCCATCTAGTCAAGGCTATGGTTTTTCCAGTGGTCATGTGTGGATGTGAGAGTTGGACTGTGAAGAAAGCTGATCACTGAAGAATTGATGCTTTTGAACTGTAGTGTTGAAGAAGACTCTTGAGAGTCACTTGGACTGAAACGAGATCCAACCAGTCCATCCTAAAGGAAATCAGTCCTGGATATTCACTGGAAGGACTGTTGCTGAAGCTGAAACTCCAATACTTTGGCCACCTCATGCGTTGTGCCAGGGTTACTTTTCGTCCTGTCCCACTTGTTTTACAAGCAGCCGTCTTAAAATCTTTCTATAGTTAAACACAGGAAGCTACAAAGTGATCAGTATGTTTAAGAAGAAGAATGGGGATATTGAATAAAGTAGGATTTAAAGTAGTTCTTTTTTTAAAGTTTATTTTAAAATTTTTCATTGTTTATTTTTTGACTGTGCTGCATGGCATGTGGGATCTTAGTTCCCCAACCAGGGATTGAACCTGTGCCCCCTGCAGTGGAAAAAAAGAGTCCTAACCTCTGGACCACCAGGGAATTCACTAGAGTAGTTTTAAAGAGAACATGTACTAACATATACAATCATCACCGTGAAAATCTCCAGGGCTGCAGTGTTGCAGCTTTTTAGGATTTTATGTAAACAGAATCTCCTGTGGTTACATAGCAACAGTGGTTTGGGAGGTACTCTGGGAAAATACAATGAAACTCAAGGGATACAGCTGTATGAGGCAGGGTTCTCGAGAGAGAAAGAACCAACAGGAGATATGTGGCTCTATAGATATAAGAAAACATTTATTGTAGGAGTTGGCTCCCATGGTTAGAGAGGCCGAGAAGTTCCATGATCTGTGTCTGCAAGCTGAAGAACCGAAAGCCTGGGTGTAATTCATGCCTGGTCTGAAGGTCTGAGAGCCAGGGGAACTGATGGTGCAGCTCTTGATCCCTGGTCCCAGAACGAGGGGTACCGGGTGTGTTAGGAAAGGAGGAAACAGAAGTGCCAGCTTTAGCAAAGAGAGAAAAACTTGCCTGTAGGTGGCACAGTGGTAAAGAACCTGCCTGCCAATTGCAAGAGACACAAGAGACTCGGATTCGATCCCTGGGTCTGGAAGACCCCACTTCCCGACCGGAGTAGAAAATGGCAACCTACTCCATTATTCTTGCCTTTAAAATCCCACGGACAGAGGCACCTGGTGGGCTACAGTCCATGGGGTTACAAAGAGTCTGACATGAACGGCTTTCATCATTTCATCATCCACTCACATGGGTGAGAGTGATCTTCCTCACTCAGTCTACTAATTCAAATGATACTTGTGGTGACCCAAGGACAAAAGAGCAGATAAAGCCAAGGAGGGTCTTGGAATACAGGAACAGAAAAACCAGACTCTTACTGACCTTCCCTCCCATCCCCAATGATGTAACTATTAACCAATTTCAGGTCCTTCTGACCAGTATAACCTTTCCCCTCCCCTTTCCCCATAAAGGGAGAGGGTATTTGCCTTACTCTTCACCCCCTACCCAATATGCCTACCTCATTCAATCAGCAAATGACCCATAAGACCCCTTTCCCACTCCTAACACCCAGGGTATAAAAATGAATCAAGAACCCCTGTTCACTGTTGGCTCTCCCTGACTGTCAGGAAGCCAGCCTGCTGTGCTGTCAGTGACTCTCCCCTCCCCACTCTAATAAACTTTATTCTTCTTTCATTCTGCCTCATGTCTGGAAATTCTTTTCCAACCCATGCCTGGACCACAACGTTAATGTCTTCCAGAGACACCTTCACAGACACACCCAGAAAAAATATTTTTTGTTTGTTTGTTTATTTTAGTAACATTAGCCATCACAACATTTCCTCCAAAGACTTATAATCTGGCTTGAGAGGGCAAATATATTCAGACAGCAAGATAACCAATAAGATTTCTGTCTTATATGCATGTCTTATGTACAACACATGTATAATAAGTGCCATAGAATTTCAAGGATAGAAGGCAATCACTGTAGGCCAGGATGATCTAGAAAGCACTGAGAAAGAGCATTGTCCTGTTGGTCCTTGAAGGTAGGCAGGAAATCTTACAGGCACACAATAGAGGAACACCTTCCCTGTTCCAAAGGAGCTCATTGAACTAGAAATTCTTTACTTAATAAGAGTTAAGTAAAATTCTTTTACCCTTAAAATTTTTCCTACCCTATAATTTATATAATGTTTCTCTTAGCAGTGAAATTCACATTCTGTGAAGTGTTATACATGAAGCACAGTAGTTAGTTTCTTAACAGAAGACACAGGTCTATATAGTTTAGGTAAGGCTCAAGTATGTAGTATGAAAAATAAATCCTTAAATTAGCTTGATCTAGAATCTGTTGTAAAATATTACATTTAAAACAAAACAAGAGAAATCCGAGATCTTCAAAGGTTTTTATTTTCTAAATACTTACTCAAATCTTTCTTTCGTATGTTAGCATTATTTACTTATAATGTTAAAAATTAGATGAATCCAACTCAGGGAACAAGAAGTCAGGTTCTCAGTTTTTTCTTGGCTTAAATACCTTTTTCAGCTCCTGGCACAAGCTGTTCACACATGATAGTCTCAGTACTTAATTGCTGGATGAATAGCTACATGAATAAAGAACAGGAAGATTCCGAGGGGAAAAAAATTAGCAAAACCTGGTTAACACATTTCAGTAAATATTTTGGCTGTTGAAATTGAAACCAAAGCATCTTGTTTAAGAATAACCGGCTTAAAATTACATACAAAAAAATCAAGTTGCTTGATTTAAATGTGCCTTGCTCTTTCTCATTAATGTACATAGTCATTGTTTTCTCTAGTTATGTTGCAACTGCTGTCAGGTTTAAACCTTCAGTCTTTTATTGTGACTCATTGTGTGTGTGTGTGTGTGTGTGTGTGTGTGTGCGCGCCTGTGTGTGCTCAGTCTCTCGGTTGTGTCTGACTCTTTGGACTGTAGCCTGCCAGGCTCCTCTGTCCATGGAATTTTCCAGGCAAGAATACTGGAGCAGGTTGCCATTTCCTACTCTAGGGGATCTTCCCGACCCAGGGATGGAACCCACATCTCTAGTGCCTCCTGCATTGGCAGGCGGATTCTTTACCACTGAGTCACCTGGGAAACCCATTTGCACTTTTTAAAAACAAAAAAGGGACAAAGGTCATGAGGCCAACCATCACAACATATAAAGTGAATTAGCAATTCACTAAAGCTTTTTTTTTCCCCTTGCATGAGCTTCTTAAGTTTTTTGCAATAAGCATATGTTCCTTTTGTAAAAAGAAAAAAAAAAAAAAATCCTAAATGTTTATTTGAAAATACAGTAGGTTTGAAAGGATACAAAAGGGTTCAGGATTTTAACCAGTCACTCTATGATTTTATGGTATGGGGTGATTGTAGATCAATTATTTCCTACCTATTTTCCACTCTCACTGCACTTTAACAAGTGCCATTCAGCAGTTAGACGAGGTTGGAGGTAAGAGGCTCCCCTGGCCTGCTGGGTACAGATTCTAGCAGGTAGTTACTGTATTTGAAACTCTTTGAAGAAGAAAGGTATTATTTAGGTATTAAGCATTATTATGAACATCCTGTCTTTTAAGAGCTCAAAGGAAAAGACAAAAGGACCTGTCCTTATTAGTATTTCCAATTAAACTGGGAAGGATAAATTATTTCCAAACCATCTAATCTTTCCTACGAGTCCCCACTACACCCGCTGCTACACTTCAGTCAAATCTACACGTGGAGAGAGACAGGAATCTAACCTCTAATTTTCCTCTTAGTTCTAATAAACACAGTTTATTACAGGGTTTCCCTGCATGTTGTTTGTATCTTCGAGGAGTCAGGTTGCTTCTGCTAATGAGGTTTAAAAATATTCTCATAAGCGGTACTACTTGCCCCTCGCTTCCCAGTTGAGTGAATAATACAAGAACATGTGGCTGTTTAGTTTGGGGTCTCATAAAGCATTGTGCAGGTCCTTTAACTGCAAGACGGTGATGTAAATTTGTCTGGGTATTCCTAAAAGAGTCATATACTTCTAGAGATTAGTTACAGGGAAGTTTTTACCCTTTTCAGGGAATTAACAACAGTCTTCAGCTCAGTTGTGTCCGACTCTTTGCGACCCCATGGACTACAGCATGCCATGCCTCCCTGTCCATCACCAACTTCTGGAGTTTACTCAAACTCATGTCCATTGAGTCCGTGATGCCATCCAGCCATCTCATCCTGTCATCCCCTTCTTCTCCCGCCTTCAATCTTCCCCAGCATCAGGGTCTTTTCAAATGAGTCAGCCCTTCGCATCAGGTGGCTAAAGTATTGGAGTTTCAGCTTCAGCATCAGTCCTTCCAGTGAATATCCAGGACTGATTTCCTTCAGGATGGACTGGTTGGATCTCCTTTCAGTCCAAGTGACTCTCAAGAGTCTTCTTCAACACTACAGTTCAAAAGCATCAGTTCTTCAGTGCTCAGTTTTCTTTACAGTCCAACTCTCACATCCATACGTGACTACTGGAAAAACCATAGCTTTGACTAGACGGACCTTTGTTGGCAAAGTAATGTCTCTGCTTTTTATTATGCTGTCTAGGTTGGTCATAACTTCCAAGGAGCAAGCGTCTTTCAATTTCATGGCTGCAATCACCATCGGTAGTGATTTTGGAGCCCCCCAAAATAAAGTCTATCACTGTTTCCATTGTTTCCCCATCTATTTGCCATGAAGTGATGGGACCAGATGCCATGATCTTAGTTTTCTGAATGCTGAGTTTTAAGCCAACTTTTCACTCTCCTCTTTCACTTTCATCACGAGGCTCTTTAGTTCTTCACTTTCTGCCATAAGGGTGTGTCATCTGCATATCTGAGATTATTGATATTTCTCCCGGCAATCTTGATTCCAGCTTGTGCTTCATCCAGTCCAGCATTTCTCATGATGTATTCTGCATATAAGTTAAAAAAGCAGGGTGACAATATACAGCCCTGATGTACTCCTTTCCCGATTTGGAACCAGTTTGTTGTTCCATGTCCAGTTCTAACTGTTGCTTCTTGACCTGAATACAGATTTCTCAGGAGGCAGGTCAGGTAGTCTGGTATTGCCATCTCTTGAAGAATTTTCCACAGTATGTTGTGATCCACACAGTCAAAGGCTTTGGCATAGTCAGTAAAGCAGAAGTATATGTTTTTCTGGAACTCTCTTGCTTTTTTGATGATCCAGTGGATGTTGGCAATTTGATCTCTGGTTCCTCTGTCTTTTCTAAATCCAGCTTGAACATCTGGAAGTTCACAGTTCATGTACTGTTGAAGTACTAAAACCATAATCACAGAAAACTAATCAATCTAATCACATGGACCAGAGCCCTGTCTAACTCAATGAAACTATGAGCCATGCCATGTAGGGCCACCCAAGACAGACAGGTCATGGTGGAGAGTTTGGACAAAATGTGGTCCTCTGGAGGAGGGAATGGCAAACCACTTCAGTATTCTTGCCTTGAGAATGTCTGAACAGTACAGTATGAAAAGGTAAAAAGATAGGACAATGAAAGATGAACTCTCCAGGTTGGTAGGTGCCCAATATGCTACTGGAGATCAGTGGAGAAATAATTCCAGAAAGAATGAAGAGACGGATCCAAAGCAAAAACAATACCCAGCTGTGGATGTGACTGGTGATAGAAGTAAACTCCAATGCTTCAACAACAGTTTTAACTTGCCAGTTAAATTAATTGAATTATCAGACCCTTTGTGTGAAGTCAGTTTTGACATGGATGCTTACCCAGCCATCTCCCATAGCTTTCAACCTCCTGAGTTATAATTCCAAAGTCATCCAGCTTTAAACTGGCCAAAGAGCTCATAATTTGATAGAAATGATATTTCAAGGGATATAAATTGAATTTCAAAATGACGTTAAGGAGTTCCAAATAACAACCTGAATATCTGTCACAAGTACAATGATTCAGAAAAGGGTATGTCTAAACAGATTAGAGACTCAATAGAGAACATCATAAATTTAGACCAGATAATTAGAGGATATAATTTTTAGCCTAGAGGGATGTGTTTTGAATTCAACACCAGCTAGTTTTGGTAGAAGGTTGAGACTGAATATTTCAAATGAAATGGCACCACATTAAATTATGTGTTCTAAAACGAGGACCTTTGTCCTCTTCATGAGATTCCCTTTTAGAAGTACAGTGTAATAAATTAAAATTTGGACTGCATACTAAATTGAAAGCATGAAACCCCATCTTTAATTACTTGAGAAATCAAGCATTTGAAAAATCATGGTATCGCAGAGGACTATTTTGCTTCCACATGTGTAAATGAATTGGTTCCATAAAGACCCTGGAAGAGAAAATGGTAACCCATTCCAGCATTCCTGTCTGAAAAATTCCACTAACAGAGGAATCTACTGGGCCGCAGTCCGTGGGGTTGCAAAGGAGTCGGACATGACTGAGCAACTGAGCATGCGTAGAGACCAAATTTCTTGCCCCATCGCAAAAGTAAAGAGTTTCAGTCAAAAATATACTTTCTTTCTGTATGTATGAATTTAAAAGCCTGAACGCATTGTGTGCTAGTAGTCAGGAGGTTGTGACAGCAGCCTAAAATGAAGAGCTCACTGCACCCTTCCAGAAGGATCATCAGGAACCTGATGACATCGTTTAGACTATCTAGAGAGTCTCCTGAACCATGTTCCTGTCACCTGGGAGCTCTATTAAGGTGATGGAGACAGTCATCATGAGTCATCAAACTTATTGATCACAAAATATAAACATATAAGGGAATAATGTTAGCATCCACCCTGTCAATGTGGGAAACCTACTTTTAAAAATAATTTGGGAGCTAAGGGTGACCTAATACTAATAGACACGCTCCCAATCTTGCCCTCATACTTTGGTCCCCTATCAGATTCTCTCTTCAGGAATAATATTCTCATCCCCCAGCTGCTGGGCACATTGACTGCTTTCAGTTCACTCTGTATTTCTCACTGGAACTTCCCCCAAGGAAGTGCGCTCACTAAGCAGCGGCTTGTGACCCATAACTGGAGAATATAGAGAGAAAAGGACCAGCCCCCATGCCTCAGTATGGAACCACACCCAACCCCAGAGCCCTTTAAAGGGTTGGCTGAGGACTCAATCAGTCCTTCCAATGAACACCCAGGATTGATCTCCCTTAGAATGGACTGGTTGGATCTCCTTGCAGTACAAGGGACTCTCAAGGGTCTTCTCTAACACCACAGTTCAAAAGCATCAATTCTCCGGTGATCAGCTGGTGCTAAAGCTGAAACTGCAATACTTTGGCCACCTCATGCGACGAGTTGACTCACTGGAAGAAACTCTGATGCTGGGAAACGTTGGGGGCGGGAGGAGAAGGGGATGACAGAGAATGAGATGGCTGGATGGCATCACCGACTCTGTAGACATGAGTTTGAGTGAACTCCGGGAGTTGGTGATGGACAGGGAGGCCTGGCGTGCTGTGATTCATGGGGTCGCGGAGAGTCGGACACGACTGAGCGACTGAACTGAACTGAACTGAACTGAGGACTCAGTTGCAACAACTTTGCAGGTCAGCTCCTTTGATTTTAACTTTGTTTTTCACTCCCTCATAGGACAATGTCCTGAAAACATTCTCTAAGTGAAGTTTTTGCAGTTCACACCTCATCTGTCCCTCTTCTCAGGGAAGCCAGTTTAACACAGAGATAGTCAAAATGCAGGCATGCAAGCTGTGTGCTAAGTCGCTTCAGTTTTGTCCAACTCTTTGCGATGCTATGGACTGTAGCCCACCAGCCTCCTCTGTCCATGGGATTCTCCAGGCAAGAACACCAGAGTGGGTTGCCATGCCCTCCTCCAGGGGATCTTCCTAACCCAGGGATCGAACCTGAGTCTATTACATCTCCTGTATTGGCAGGAAGGCTCTTTACCACTAGCGTGAGTTTGGCCAGTTGTGTTGGCGAAAGCTGTGGCTACTTAGATTGACCTTCTTGTCAAAAACATTACTACCACCAACCTGTTCAATCTGGTGGTCAATACTGTCATAGTCAAACCATTTCTTTGAATTGGTCATGAAGGTATGGGGTATGTGGGAAAGTTGTGTAGCAGAAAACAAGACCCTCCGTGGAAGATAGTCTACGTGGTGAGACTGGATGAATTACAGGAAAAGAAGAAGGAGGAAAGATCTCATACAATCTGCTTTGAAGAAGTTCATAATGGGCTTCTCTGTACCCACTGGTGCTGGATTTATATGTCATTGAGGGAGGCATGAGGAAGGTGACAGGAAAGAATGGGTACCTGGAGTCAGGGGTATTGAAAGGAAGGCAGTGGAAGGGAGCAACTTCTTCAGTTCAGTTCAGTCGCTCAGTTGTGTCCGACTCTTTGAGACCCCATGGACCGCAGCACCCCAGGCCTCCCTGTCCATCAGTAGCTCCCAGAGTCCACCCAAACCCATGTCCATTGAGTTGGTGATGCCATCCAACCATCTCATCCTCTGTCATCCTCTTCTCCTCCTGCCCTCAATCTTTCCCAGCATCAGGGTCTTTTCAAATGAGTCAGCTCTTCTCATCAGGTGGTCAAAGCATTGGAGTTTCAGCTTCAGCATCAGTCCTTCCAATGAACACTCAGAACAGATCTCCTTTAGGATGGACTGGTTGGATCTCCTTGCAGTCCAAGGGACTCTCAAGAGTCTTCTCCAACACCACAGTTCAAAAGCATCAATCCCTTGGAGCTCAGCTTTCTTTATAGTCCAACTCTCACATCCATACATGACCACTGGAAAAGCCATAGCCTTGACTAGACAGACCTTTGTTGGCAAAGTAATGTCTCTGCTTTTCAATATGCTGTCTAGGTTGGTCATGACTTTCCTTCCAAGGAGTAAGCGTCTTTTAATTTCACGGCTACAGTCACTATCTGAAGTGATTTTGGAGCCCCCAAAAATAAAGTCTCTCACTGTTTCCACTGTTTCTCCATCTATTTGCCGTGAAGTGATGGGATCAGATGCCAATGATCTTAGTTCATAATCTTGGCTTTAAGATGACTCTACAATGAAGCTACGGTAGACCACTCCTGCCCACACACATAGTTTTCTCTTTTGAATTCCTTTTGCCACTCAGTTTATTGTGAAATTTTTGTCTTATGTCACTTAAACATTTAATAGGAGTGTGCCTTTCCTCATGCTTCTTTTGAACACCTTATGGTACCAACACAGAACTGTTCATATAAGCACTGTGGATGCATGACTGGATAAACATAAGATGGAAAGTTTAACACATTAGAAACAAACACTTGTGACCCGAAGGTCCTAAATATACGGTTTTGGAAACTTTTAAATGTGGGATTTAACATAATGTCTTGTTTTTTTTAGCACAATGTTTTCGATAGGGAGCAAGGGATAGACATCATTTTATGTTGACCAAATCCAAACAATATTTTTGAGAGGGCAATTTCAATCTCAAAGTCATAACGGTATAAATATCTTGTCACAGGAAATAATAGATTCATATTCATGTAATTTCAGTATATGCCACAGCTCAGTGAGAGCAAAAAGACTTACTGAAAAGTTACACGCTTTATGTAAACGCTGAGCGGTAAATGACTTCTTTCTGTTCAGGTATCTCCAGACACCCCCTCCTCCTGTTGAACACAAGGTTCTGCCTTGTAAGAGAACAAAGGTGCGGATGGCAGAGCACTTCTGTCTGGAGGCTGACCTGGCTGTAAACTGACTCCATTTCCAGACGAAATGACTTGGATCCTATTTCTCTTGGACAAAGTCTTGATACATTCCTTTCTTCCCCTTAATCCCACTGACCAAAATACTCAGGTGAAAACATTTCTAGGAATAGTTTGAAATGAGGATAATAACCATTTACTCCTACCACACTCTACTTTTCCAGGAAAGATAATTTCTTCTTTAATTGATGCTTATTAAGAACACTCCACAGTTACTTCTTCCTCCAAGTAAAACATCGAACTAAAAATATTGAAATCAGTTTGCATGTATTCATAAAGTAAAAACCTGTGGGCTAACGTCTATCGTAACATTATTTAAAACAGACAGAAATGTGAATGGCTGTAATAAAGAAGCAAATAATGATCTCTTTTTAAAAGGTTAAAGCATTTACGTTTGAAGAAACCTCTTTTGAACTGCAGCCACAATCCTTGAGGTGGTCTGCAACGACATTATTCATTTGAAATAGGACAAGCTATTTTGAAAAGGCATTTTTAAAGTCACACTCAATACATGGAATCTATGTTGAAAAAATTATTAATCATTTATAATAGTAAGAGCTCAATTATCTAGAAACATCAGTTAACCTGAAATGCATTTGTTACACTTTGTAGTTGGGTGATTCAGACAAGCTACAGGAAAAGCTGGTGAAGATAGTAACTTAATATCAAAAGCAAATTTCAGAGGAAAAGCTTTCTTCAAGAAAGAGTGAGCCCTCTTAGGCCCATGAAAAATATATGATTGAATTCCTGAAAGTTTTAACCCATTGAGCATGACAAATAATTTTGGCCAAGAAAAATCTCAGTAATGCTCCCATGGAATATTTCTTTTTTTAAACAAAATAGCTTTCTGATGAACTCACCATGTAATTCAAGTTACCACATGGATTAATGTTTTGCCTGGAATCAGGAAATATGAGTCAATTACCCTTTGGAGGACATATTTTAAAGATAGTTTTAGTTTCAGGGACTTATATGAAGTCTTTTTTTTTTCTGAAGATAATCAGGCACTAGAAATAGTTAAGTAAAATAAACAAGTGAACAAATAGAATAAAACAAAACAAAAATATTAATAGGATTACTAGAAGAGAATGGAGACCATGCATTCAAATAATTGAAATAAAATTTGAATTATTCTGTCTACACTGCAAGGGTATTTCCCATTTGACCAGAAATATTAAAGTGCAGACCATCTATGAGGATCAATAACTGAACTTGGTTTGTGTTGCATTGTCTGTAACCAACTCTTGTTTCTCAAATCAATGCAAGGAAAGGTAATAAAACGTTTACAGATTCATGTTATTCTTGACAGATTTCTCCACAAGGTAAATAATACGACAATAATCAGTAAATGTCTAATTGTACCTGAATCCTTTTGCTGTTTGGTGTTAGTCATTCAGTTGTGTCGTACTCTCTGTAATCCCATGGACTGTAGCCGGCCAGGCTCCTCCGTCCATGGAATTCTCCAGGCAAGAATACTGGAGTGGGTGACTATTCCCTTCTCCAGGGGATCTTCCCAACCCAGGGATCGAACCCAGGTCTTGTGTATTGCAGGCAGATTCATTACCATCTGAACCACCAGGGAAGCCCTTGAACAAGAATAAAAGGACGAACTGAGAAATCCAGATTTGTAGTTTGAGAAGGGAAGCTGGTCTAAGTTTTTATAGAGCGTTCAACAAACTGACACATCTAAATTTGGGGGAGAATAGAGAATTTACACTTTGAAGAACAGAAGGACCACATTTGCATCCTTCTATACGTATCATGCCTGTAAAGGTAAACAGGTGAGTCCTACAGTCCCCTAATTGGAGCAGGCTTTGAATAGTTCTGAGAGACAGAAGTCTTTAGTCTTTATAATCTTAAAATTTTAGTCAAATGAGAGATTAAAATGACTCTATTTTAAAATCAAATTCATTATTTGCCAAAAATCTCAATTCTTATGTGATTGTTTAGAGTATAGATGTTATTTTTTACTCACTTCACTATGATCTATAAAATGCCTTCCACCAGCTAGTATTCATTACCTGGGAATAATTTTCTTCTCTGTGTGGCTCTATACCTTTTCTATCTTTAAACTAATTGTTCTGGCCAGCTGCTGTGATCTGTTGTGTCATGGGGATGGGGAGAATAATTTCTTAATTGGGGTCTAAACTGAAAGCAACTTTTCCATTAGGCAGAAACATGGGTGCCATGGCGACTTCTGGGTCAGATTATTAAACACAATTGCGGTTACCCAAGGACGTTTATGCTTAAACTTTTCCATGGCCGATGTCACTCACAAGGTCAGTGTGTTATGAATCTTTCTTTTTGAAGCATTTCCTGAATAACAGTATCTCCAAATCTGTGTCATTAATTGCTTCTAATGGTCAAAGCCAGGACCTCCCACACTGACTTATTACAGATCTTAGCGGATGATAATGAGATTCAAATTTCATTAGCATGGTCCATGGGCTGTATCCTCTACTAGAAGCTGGGAACACAAGGACAGAAAGGCTTGTCTTGAATTGTCTCTTTCAATTCCCATTTCGCATTCACCTTTGCTATGTTGACTTCTATCAGGCTTTATATTCAATAAATATGTTCAGAAATAGCTCAGCAAAGCTTATATTTGGGGGCCAGGAAGGAAGCCTCTCTCTCAAGGCAAGCAAAAAGGAAACTTCAAAACAAGCACTGCCGAACTCATATACTTAGACATTTCTGATGGACTTGGAGAGCTCTTCATTTCAGGACAATGTTTGTACAGTATTGCAAGACAATCAATAAAGGGTTCAGGTATATTTCCTGTACTCTGTTCACTCAGGAAGAAAATCATGTATACATAAAATCCCAAGTGATTATCTTCTCCCAAACCTGCTCTTTTCCCCATAATTCTAACTCAGATAATGATACCAGCATCCCATAAAACCCAAGTCGTTGCCTCTAGCATTGGTCTCCAAGTTGTGTGGATTTTGAATCCATTCTCTGTTCTCTACCCTCACTGCCATTGAGAAGCTTCAGGTTTTCATCATCTCTGTCATGAATCACTGCACAGACCCAGGATTTCCTCACGGGCCCCATTACCTACAGTGTGTCCCTCTTCAGTCTGTCTGTGCTATACTCAAATGTGTCTTTTTAAGATACAAGTGTGATGGTGCCCCTTTCCTCTTTATAATGTTCATTGGCTCCTTGTAGGTGACGTAGCTCTTCATCTGCTCTTTTATCTTCATTTCCCATCTCTTCCCTGGTGGCTCAGATGGTAAAGCATCTGCCTACAATGTGGGAGACCTGGGTTCAGTCCCTGGGTCAGGAAGATCCTCTGGAGAAGGAAATGGCAACCCACTCCAGTACTCTTTCCTGGGAAATCCCATGGGCAGAGGAGCCTGGTGGGCTATAGTCCATGAGGTCACGAAGAGTCGGACACGACTGAGTGACTAAACTTTCAAATTTTCCCATCTCTTCCTGTAGGATGCCCTTTGTACTTCTCTGCCCTTCCATGTATACCTCTAGACTATGTGCAATGCCTTTGACCTTGTTTGCCTTGTTTTGTTTTAATGTTTCAATGTCACAGCCTCTAATTCTTTTGGTGTTTTCTCTCATCAGAGAAGATTGTACTTTTCCCTGTACTTTTGGGTTACTTTGTATGTGTTTCTAATTTAACTAATCATTTTATCTTCCAATTATTTGATTATGTTTTCTCTCTCCTACATGCTAAGCTACTACAGAGTTGTTGTTTAGTTGCTAATTCGTGTCTGACTCTTCATGATCTCATGGACTGTAGCCTGCCAGACTCCTGTCTGTGGGATTTCTCAGGCAAGAATACTAGAGAGGGTACTATTTCCTTCTCCAGGGGATCTCCTGGGATCAGGGATTTAACCTGTATCTCCTGCATTGGCAGATGGGTTCTCTACCACTGAGTAGAGAAAGTCCCTACTAGAGAGTGGGGGTTATCTTATTTGTTGTTGAATCTCCAGGCTTAGCTCATTGATTGATCCAAAGTTGCCACCCAATAAATGTTGGATGAATGAAGAAACAAGAATTGATATGTTCCTGCAATTTATTTATTAGGTGTGTATGGAATATGGTGCCATCAGCAATGTGCTGGTAATGCATGATATTGATAACAATAACATAGCCAGACTTTTCTTACTATGCTTTGCACTCCATAGAGGAAAGCCACAGATATGTATCTAATTTGCTTGAATTCTGGAGATGAAGTGCCATAATTCCCCAAAATATTGGATGAGAAAATTGTACATGGCTCAGGAGAACAATGTATTCTTTGACGTTAGCTATGAAAGTTTTCAAAACAAAAATATAACTTCTCCTCACCTCTGAGCTGTTTACCCTGGTCTCTTTCCTACGAGAGATCACATTTTTCTTTCTGTATGCACAGTATTTTTAGAGCACTCTGCTGTTATGGAGCATTCTGCAACCCCTAGTTAACCTATTTAGATCTCAGTGTTCTTATCTGTATGATGAAGCTAATGGTACTAAGCTGCTCTATCAGGGATGTTTGATTAAATATGTTTCGTGACATTGCATAGACCCTGCATACATCAGCAAGGGTTTTCAAAATAAAATGTTCTATATGCACAGAAAATTGTTTCATTTGGCATTGTCTTAAAGGCAAGCACATTTCCAACAGGAATGTTTGCATCATCAGCAAACATTTCAAAATGGATCTAAGGTAAAAATTATTATGACTGCAGTGAAAGTTTTATTTGGAGTTGATAAGATAGGCAAGTATTTCAAAGCATCTCCACCCATATTTTTTTTGTGGGAAAAGCAAGGCTTGGTGGACTGTGAGGGAGTTTTTGCTCAGTATGCTGGTTCTTACAGGGAATTTTCTAATATTTTTAACTTCAAGACAGGCCTATCGTGGGTCATGTCTTTGTACAATGCCTTGACACTTCAAATAGGAATGGAGCCCAGAATTGCTGATGGCATGCCCTGCCCTGGTGATTTTCCTGTCATTGCTTGGGGGCAAGAAGGCCTGCATTCATCTCTCACACATGCAGAGCAAGATTGGCTTAGGTAGATAGAATCTCTTCTTCTACAACTCATTTTCCGGTCCATCTGACCTCTTCTTTACTTCTACCTTTTTTTTTTTTTTTTTTTTGCCAAACTGCATTGGCACTTGGGATCGAACCTGTGTCTCTTGCAATGGAAGCGTGGTGTCTTAACCGCTGGACCTCCAGGGAAGCCCCTCCAGGGAAGCTTTTTGTGACAATGGCCAGTGTTTCTCCAAGTGAAAGGTAGACCACACAGAGAGGAAAAGCCAGTAGAGAGAGGAGAGAATGAATGGAAATCAATAAAAAATATAAACAAAACATATCCTAGAATGCTTCCTAGAGGCTGAAAATTGGTGGCATGAACTCAGATTTTCCCAAAAAATACAGAAGAATATTCCAACTCACATTCTCCTATCATCTGTTTCAAACCTAGATTCAGTTGTCAATATGTGAATAAATGAGTGCTTGCTTCCTTCAGTAAAATTGGTGTGAAAAATAATGGCAGTTAAGCCAGGAGAAATAGCATAGACAAAGGTTCTGACTCCAGAAACTAGTTTTAGTCAAGTTTTGATTAAGCTTCTTTTCTGTGCTTCCATAGTTTGACATGCAACAGAATCGTCTGGAAATATTTTTAAACATTAAGAGAAACTTTTTATTGAAGCATAATATATATTAAACATTTTTTATTAGAGTATAATTGCTTTACAATGTTGTGTTAGTTTCTGCTGTCAATACTTTGGCCACCTCATGCGAAGAGTTGACTCACTGGAAAAGACTCTGATGCTGGCAAAGATTGGGGGCAGGAGAAGAAGGGGATGACAGAGAGTGAGATGTCTGGATGGCATCACCGACTCGATGGACATGGGTTTGAGTGAACTCCGGGAGCTGGTGATGGACAGGGAGGCCTGGCGTGCTGTGGTTCATGGGGTCGCAAAGAGTCGGACACGACTGAGCGACTGAACTGAACTGAACTGAAGTATAAATGCTGAATTTTCACAAACTGAACACATTCATTACCAGGTCTCCCACATTGCAGGCAGATTCTTTACCAGTTGAGCCACCAGGGTATCCTTATTATTTATTAACAGAATTCTAATTTTCTGTTAGGAAAATTGTCAGAGAGATATATGGTTACTTAGAATCAACACTGAATCTTGACCTCTCTTGCAGTTAGATGCAGGCATGTAACTAAAATATAGCCAATGGGATTTAAGCAGAAGTGTCATATGTGACTCCTGGGAAATCTTCAAAGGGTTGTGGTGTCTTCTTCTTGATCCTTTCCTTTTAGCTAGTGTCTGGAATATGGCAGCATTGGCTGGAGCTCAAACAGCCATTTTGATCCAGGTCGATAAAGCCCATATGTTATGAATGGCAGAGCAGAAAGCTGGACGGAACTTACGTTCCTTAGGACTTTATGGATTTCATACCAACTCTGTAGTTAGTATCAATTCAGAACTTTAGAATAAAGTATTTCATGTTTTGGCTACTATTAATGTGAGTTTTCTAATACTAAAGCTGAACCTAATCCCAACTGACTCAGAGGATTTTTCTGTTCTATATGTCTGAAGGATCCCAAGAAGAGGTGGTGATCTCTCAAGAACATGGTGTTCTATTACTTGCTAAGAAACAATTGAGAGAAAATTTGGGTTTTGATAATGAATTCTTAAATAAGACAAATGTGTGCAGTTTTGTACAGTAGGAGCTTTCTTTCCGGGAGCTATGTTAGCGATTGGTCTCTTTTCATAGTCTTCATGTCTTATCTGGTCTCTGGAGCTCTTGGGGGAGATTCTCCAGAGAGTGGCTCATTCTTTGCAGGTCAGTGTTGGCCTTAACTTATTGTAGTTTTAGGGGAATTCTATGGGTTAGGGCTTCCCAGGTGGCTCAGTGTTAAAAGAATCTGCCTGCCAATGCAGGATACATAGGAGATGCAAGTTTGATCCCTGGGGTGGGAAGATCTCCCAGAGGAAGACATGGCAACCCACTCCAGTATTCTTGCCTGGAAAATCACATGGACAGAGGAGCCTGGCCATAGACTATAGTCTATGGGGTCGCAAAGAGTCGGACACTACCGAGCACGCACACAGACAAGATAGATGGATTAGGGCAAGTTTCCAGCAGCAGTTAAGGGTACTGGATTCAATTCCTAAAGAGATGAAGCTGGCATGAGTCTGGCATATTGTCATGTTTTAAGCCAAGATGAGCGGGAGTGGGCTGTCATTGTAACTCCAGTACCAGGGGGAGAACTGAGATGGGAACCAGGTGCTGGGATGGAGCTGGAGCAGAGGCAGGGAAGAGTAGCAGGTCCCAGGGCATCAGAATGCCCAGGATTGGCTGACTCTGTTCTGCAGCAAGACCAACTTCAAACCTCTATTGATCGGTGCCTGAGGTTCCTAATGTATGTATACCCTCTACCTTGGTCAGAACCCAGACAGGGCTGAAGTTACTGATAAAAGATAGCACTGCCTGAGGCCAAAATGCATGAGAATGATCATTGTCTGACTTTTTGCAACTTACTTAACTCTTCTTGGGCTTCCCTGGTGCTAAAGAATCTGCCTGCAATGCAGGAGATCTGCATTCTATTCCTGAGTCAGGAAGATCTCTTGGAGGAGGGCTATGGCAACCTACTCCATTATTCAGTCCATAGGGTTGCAAAGAATTGGATATGACTGAGAGACTAATACTCTCTTCTTAGCCTCATTTCTCTCTTCTGTAAAATTGGAGCTAATAAGACCTGGCTCAGAGGTATTCTATGATAAATTAAAAGAAAAAAAGCTCTGTGCAAGGAGTTTGCAAATTGTGACAAGTTATACAAATGTAAATTATTATTACTCTCTGGGGAGAAGGATGGCAGCAATTTAACTATGCAGAGCAAATCTCCCTAGCATTTAAGATGAGATGAATATAATTCATTCATCTGAAATGAAAGGGGGTAGATTTATAGCATCAGGATATAATTACTAGATTTGTAATCTGGTCAGGAAGCTTATGTCAGAGACATACTGTATTCTTATTTGAGAAAAATGCAAGGCTTTTAAAGGGATCACATGATGGACTTGTTTACCTTTTAATCATTTCATAGGCAATATGGTTTATCTTAGGGAAGCCACGATTCATAAAAGCCCAGCTTATGATCTATGTGCATCAAGAACGGCCATGTTGAGAGAAATTAAATGTTGTGTGTTATTCAAGACAACCATTCAGCATCAAATACAAGAGTCAAGAGTGCTTGCTTTTTGCCATAAAACAGCATTGGGGCGTATAGGTTTACAATTGTATTTGTTGTAATAAACCGTATTTTATAGGCAACAGGTGTAGCTGACTTACACCCTAAATTGTGTGAGGCTGTGCTGTCAGGCAGGCTCTAAAGGGATTTGGAAAGATTTATGAGACTGAGTGACAGCCAAGGTGATTCTTGAAATTGACTTTTTAAGGTGTCATTTTGGCGAATGACAGGTTATAGTTACTAAAAAAAAAAATAAACCCTCATAATAATAAGGAGTTTGTCTTTAAATGGCAGTAAGGCTGTTTAGTGGGGGGGAAAGCTCATTTTTAAACTAGAAATTGCTACATTTTGGACATCCGGCAAATCTAATTGGCTCTGAGCATGTGGCCTGACTTGCTCAGCCATTCAGAATCACTTCTTCCCCCAGCCAAAGGCCACATGCCTTCAAACTGAGTTATAATCTACTCGCCCTGCTTAAACAGAGTTTGCTCTTAATTAGGATCTTTTCTGATTATTGCAATTAATTTTAAGACAAAGGAATCAGCTATGCATCAAAGGAAGAGAAAGAGGAAAAAAATAAAAGAAGGAAAAATGTATTCCATGGTCTTGTCAAACGAACTTCTGTTTCCTTCTGTCATTCTGCTCAGGGGCCCCCATGCTTGCTCCTCTCCCTGAGATAAATCATTTAATCTTTACCCTCCTCTCATGTTTCAGACCAGTCAGCTAGTCTCACAAAGCTTGTCAGCATTTGAACTTAACATTTTCAGGTTGAATAAGAAGCATTTTTTTCCCTTTCATTTTTGATTGGTTGTTAAATACGATATCATAACTGTAGAGAAAATTTTAGAGGAAAAAAAACTGCCTGTCATTCTCCTTACGGTAATTGTTTCTTTTGTGTTTTTGTTGCCAATTCATTTGTTTATATGACAAATAATTATTGCAAGCCTTCAATAGCCTGAGCTCCATTTTAGACTGGGGATATAACCGGGAACAAACCACTCTGCCCTTCTGGGATTTTCATTTGAATGTGGGGAGAGAGAAAATAAACAAATGAATATTATGTCAGATGGTGTTGAGGTCTAAGGAGACAAAACAGGGTAAATGTTGGGAGTGTGAGGTTGGGTGGGGAAGCTATTATTTCCTTTCTATTTTCTTCCAACCACACACATACTCACTCTGCGCTCTGTAAGACCATGTAGAAAATGCTAACATGCTCCACTCCTCCCCCATGAAAAACCCAACCTGTAAATATATATTTAGAGATACAGTCTAAACTTTATTTTTTCATAGCATTCATATGACATTTTACGTGACAACACAAATAAGAGTCTTCCCTGGTGGCTCAGATGGTTAAGAATCTGCCTGCAATGAAGGAGACCCAGGTTTGATCCCTGGGTGGGGAAGATCCCCTGGAGATGGGAATGACAACCCACTCCAGTATTCTTGCCTGGAGAGTCCCATGGACAGAAGAGCCTGGCAGGCTACAGTCCATAGGGTCACAAAGAGTTGGACACCACTGAAGCAACTAACACTTTCACTTTCTTTCAACACAGAGAAGAGGTTTGATGCTAATTCTCAAATGGAGAAACTTGGAAGAAATAGACGTAGAGAGATAAAGCATCAAATAAGAGAGGAAATTGGCACAAGACAGAGGAGAAAAAGTTCTAGTCATTAAAATTTGCATTCATATCAAACTCTGAGAATTTGGGGCAAGACCAAATTATAGGGTAGAGAAATCCTGAGATAAAGTTAGAAACAAATCAAGGAAGATCAAAAGCAGTTTATGTCGGGGCTTCCCTGGTGGTCCAGTGGTTAAGACTTCATACTTCCAATGCAGGGGGTGTGGGTCGAATCCCTGGTTCGGGAATTAGGATCCCACATGCTGGGAGGCCAAAAAACCAAAACAGAGCAAACAAAAAAGCAAATGAAATGCACATAACAAAATTTTTTTAAAGAGCAGTTTATGTCAGAGTCAACAGTCTTGTCCAACCTGTGTACACTGATTGTTTTTGTTTTGCATAAAGTTCCTGAGTTCCCTCTGGTCCTAGAAAATAGTCAGAAGATTAAAAATATTAAATTCTGCCTACCTAGAGATGTCAAGACTATTAGCAATTCAAGAGATGCACTAACACCTTAAAATTGAAAAGTCTAAAATTAGAAGAAGGACTGATGCTAAAGCTGAAACTGCAATACTTTGGCCACCTCATGCGATGAGTTGACTCACTGGAAAAGACTCTGATCCTGGGAAAGGTTGGGGGCGGGAGGAGAAGGGGATGACAGAGAATGAGATGGCTGGATGGCATCACCGACTTGATGGACATGAGTTTGAGTGAACTCCGGGAGTTGGTGATGGACAGGGAGGCCTGGAGTGCTGTGATTTATGGGGTCGCAGAGAGTCGGACACGACTGAGCGACTGAACTGAACTGAAACTCTGATATTGGCTCTTTCAAGAGTCTACGCCAAGTTGAAAGTTGAGTAATTCAATTTTCCCTGCCCCCTTTAAATGCAAGTATATTTATATATGACTAATTTTCATTAAAATAATGGTTAGAATTGTCACATGTAAAATTCAATAGCCCCCTTTACTCTGGGAGCCACTAAGCACCAGCAGAATGAGCTCAGCATTGGCAGTAGGCAGATTTGGATTTGAATCCTGGCTTTTCCAGGTATTCATTGACCTCAGGCAACTCAGTTCACCTCACTGGAACTATTTGCTAGCCAGTGGAGACATTTATGGTGCTGAAAATGATATGCATTCAAGAACCTAGTGTTGACTTGCACGCATGAATGCTCAGTTGTGTCCAGGTCTTTGTAACCGCATGAACTGCAGCCTGGCAGGCTCCTCTGTCCACGTATTTTTCCAGGCAAGAATTCTGGATTGGATTGCCATTTCCTTCTCCAGATATAGTAAGTATTCAGTATTATTGGGACTTCCCTGGTTGTCCAGTGGCTAAGACTCTGTGCTCCCAATGCAAGGGGCCTGGGTTTGATTCCTAGTCAGGGAACTGGATCCCACATGCTGCAACTAAAAATCCCAAGTGCTGAAACTAAGACCCCACATTGCCAAATCAATTTTTTAAAAAGTCGCCATTATTATTGCCATGCTCATTCAGTATTTTAAAGATTTATTTACTTGAAAAATCTTACCACATTTGTATACTGATGAAGGCCTTTAGGTGTTCAAAGGACAATCATATTAAGTTTTTTGCTTCAACAGTAGCTTCATTGGATGTAACCCATGTTGCATAAAATTGATCCTTTTAAAGTATACAATTTAGTAGTTCTTAGGATAGTCACAGAATTATGCCACTCTCACCACTAACTCTGGAAATTATCACCCCTTGAAGAAACCCCATAACTCCTAGCTGTCACTTGCTGTTCCCTCTCTCCCCAGCCTTTGGCAACTACTTACCTACTCTCTGTCTGTGAATTGGATGATTCTGCACATTTCGTATAAATGGAATCAGATAAATGTGGCCCTTTGTGATTAATTTATTTCACTTAGCATAGTGGTTTTAAAGTTTAGACATGTTACAGCATGTATCAGTATTTCTTTCCTTTTTATGCCTGAATACTATTCCACAGGGTATTCCATTTGGTTTACCCATTCATCAGTTGATGGACATTTGAATTGTTCCTACTTTGGGGCTATGTTGAATAATGCTGCTATGAACGTTTGCATACAGGTTTTTATGTAGACATATGTTTCCATTCTCTTACAAAGGAAACTGCTGGGTCATATGATAACTATATGTTTAATGCTTGAAGCTACTGCCAAGCTGTTTCCTTTATTCTAAATGGCTAAGAAGTGGGTGATTCTAGCAGAGAAAATACAAGATGACCTTGGGGCATCTGTAGTGCAAGAAAGCATGGAAGTGCTAAAAAAATAAAAGATGAAGTCATATTAAAGGGACACAGGAGCCAACCTAAAGGAGCTACCAATGATCTGGAACAATTTGAATGGTAAAGGAAACAGCCCAGTGTTAGATCACAATCCAAATATAAAATAAATATGTGTTGGTTCACACTGATATAAATAAATGATTGAATAAACAGAGACTTCTCTGGTGGCTCAGTGGTAAAGAATCTGCCTTCCAATGCAGGGAAGCTTAAGCCCAGGTGCCACAACTACTGAGCATATGCTCTAGAGCTTGGGAACCACAGCTACTGATCTCAAGTACCGCAACTCCTGAAGCTCTCTTGCCTAGAGCCCGTGCTCTCCAACAAGAGAAGCCGCGGCAATGAGGAGCCCGAGCACCACAACGAAAAGGAACCCCCACTCTCCGCAACTAGAGAAAGCCTGCGCAGCAATGAAGACCCAGCACGACCAAACATAAAGAAAGCAGTACAATTTAAAACATAATTGAACAAACGAATAAATAAGAGAGAAGAGACAAGTCTTCCTTAATGAAGAATTTCAAGTAATATAAGTAGATATTCCCCTCTCCATAAGGTGAAGTTTGAGTGTGGACTGAACTTAGTGACTTGTTGCCAAAGAAGAGAGTATGGAAAGGAAAAAAAATAGTAACTTTATAGAGATATCTGGTAACCCTATCTTAGCCAATGATCCAGGTCAACATCACCAGCAATAAGTCATGTTGAGGTCGTGTGCCCAGTGATATGATGTGATGAGAAGGGCACCTTACCTATGAGGTATTCTTCCCCAAGATCCATAACCCTGATTTAATCATGAGAAAACGTCGTATAAATGCAAATGGAGGGACATTCTGCAAAATGCCTGATCAATACTCTGCAAAATTGTCAGGGTTAGGAAAGAAAGCAAAAGACTGGGAAACTGTCCTAGAGCAGAAAAGACAAACGAGACATGATTGAATGCCAAGTGGCAACTTGCTTGGGATCCTGGGGCAGGTAAATGACCTGAGTTGAGGGACTTCCCTGGTGGTCCAGTGGTTTAGACTCTGAGCTTCCACTGCAGGGGGCACAGGTTCAATCCCTGGTCAGAGAACTAAGATCCCATATGCTGTGTGGCACTGCCAAAAATTAAACTTTTTTAAAAAAAGGATCTGAGTGGGGAAACTGATGATATCCAAATAAAATCTGGAATGTAGTTAATAGTGATGTACCAATGTTGGTTTCTTAGTTTTGGCAAATGTTCTACTGTGATGTCATGTGTTGGGGGTTCCCTGGTGGCTCAGTGGTAAAGAATACAGCTGCCAATGCAGGATATGTGGGTTCAGTCCCGGGATTTGGAAGATCCCCTGGAGAAGGAAATGGCAACCCACTCCAGTATTCTTGCCTGGGAAATCCCATGGGACATCCCTGGGACAGAGGAGCCTGGTGGGCTACAGTCCATGAGATCACAATAGAGTCAGACACAACTAAACAATAATAACAATGTCACATGTTAACATCAGGGTTAACTGAGTGAGGGGTGTATAGGAACCATGTACTATTTTTGTAACTTTTCTGTCAATGTAAAATCACTCCAAAATGAAAAGTTTACTTAAGAAAATAAATCCATTACATGTAAACATAAATAATACGTTTTATTTGAAATATAACTATATGTGTCAACACACAAAAATTCTTTAATGAAGAAAGTCCAGTGAGTATAGGAATGGTTAGCCAGGAAATTCAGATAAAAGAATCTGTCATTGACAATGAATGCTAAGATTGATCTGAACTGGTGGCTTGCATGGATTAAATTTGCCAGGGAATTGCTTATCTTTCTATCAGACTATCTAAAGTTACAAGGTTGGCTGCCTAAAGCAACAGCGGCTACTGCAGCAACAAAGATTTCGAGCATTTGATCCCTGGCATGGGGCACTTAGGGCACGGCTCTGTTGTCTTCTGTGGATTAACTTCTCTCTTTTCTTAAGCAGTATCAGCATTTACCAAATTAGTGAGTTAGGGTTACACCAAAGAAGATATTCATTTCTCTTGGCCTCCTTTGCCTGGGATTGCTGAATACACTTTCCACATGCCTGCCAGTAGATCTCACTCCTAGTTCGGGACTCAGGTCTTGTGTAAACTGTGATGACTCCCAGATCTGTATTCTCACACTTCCCCCTCGAGTTTCCATTTTCTGACTTTTTCTCGATGTAAACTGGCTGTCCCATGGCACACAACTGAAAACACTGCAAAGTTAAACCTATTCTCTTGCTACCTTTTGTTCCTGTTAAAATTGTTCCCCCACCAATATTCCCTTCCTGAGGTCTAACGACTCAGTGCTTTTGTGGTAGCACAAGAACAGCCATAGACAATACATGAGTAAATGAATGTGGCTGTGTTTCAAGAATACTTTATAAAAAAGGGCAAAGGGTCAGACTGGGCCCGGGAGCTATAGCTTGCTGATGTCTTGTTTAAATCATAGCATTGGGTGAGATTGCCTGGGGTGGGAGGCTGCAAAGGCCAGAAGCTCTGGAAAGAATCCAGAGGAACATCAGTGTTAAAAGTTGCTGACTTGGGAAAGAAATTCAAAGGAGGAGAATGAGGAAGAGTATTCAGAGAGGCAGGGAGAAAATTAGAATATAGAAGTCTCCTGAAGTCAAAGTAATAGTGTACCTGCATCATTAACAAATGCTTTCAGAGAGATGAAGGGCTTCTCAGGTAGCTTAGTGGTAAAGAATTCGCCTGCTGATGCAGGAGATACAGAAGATGTGGGTTCGATCTCAGGGTCAGGAAGATCCCTGGAGAAGAAAATGGCTACCCACTCCAGTATTCTTGCCTAGCAAATCCTGTGGACAGAGGAGCCTGGCAGGCTACAGTCCATGGGGTCACAAAGTCAGACATGACTTAGCAACTAAACAACAACAACACAGAGATGAAGTAGGAGTGTTGGATCTGGGTGAAACTGGGCATAAACCATCCTGAGACCACTGTGCTTTGTGACAAAGGTAGACAAAAGTTTGGAACTGGGATAATGCAAGCAGAAGTTCAACCATGAGTCCCAGACCATTCAAGGAAGATTGGGGTGAGAAGGAGAAAGAAGTGAAGTTCTCCTTGTATCTGAGGTCCAGGGCTTGCTCAGGATGCACCAAATATTGTTCTGGATAGCAAACATATGCTTTGGAGTGGTGGAATTGTGAACTCCATGGCTTTACTTCTTAATTTAAAAATGTGGATACATATCTTAAAGAAGCATATAGACCTTGACTTAATAGGTTATCATTGTAAGACATCATTTCTCAGTAAGATAACACTGTCTGTTGGTGGTTGGCGGTTTGGTCGCTAAGTCATGTCCTATTCTTACGACTCCATGGAATGTAGCCTGCGGGCTCCTCTGTCCATGGAATTCTCCAGGTGATAATACTGGAGTGGGTTGCCATTTCCTTCTCCAAACACTGTCTATTGGCTTGGTCAAAAAGTTTGTTCAGATTTTTCTATGGAAAAATACCCAAATGAATTTTTTTTGTCAAATCAATTCTTTCTGGTGGGGAAATTGGAAATAGAAAGTTTCTGGAAAGCTTGACATCATGGATAAAAGCAAGCAAGCAAGCAACCAATCCACCAGTTCCTAACTGTGTCTCTCGATCTCCTTCTCCAACCCTGCAGACAATTTGAGAAGAATTTAATTCCATACCACATAGCCCTCCAAATCATTTTCCGTTGTCATCCTCTAAGAACATGATTGTGCTTGGCATATCATAATTAGATAGATAGCTCACAATAACCTATATGCACTAAATTGACTTTGAAACGGTTTTACTGACTATGGGAATACACCATGCCCTCAGTGTACAGATACTGAGATGACCTCACATGGTTAATGATTCTGAACCTCAATCTTTCTTTTCATAGATTTGAGAAATCATTTCAAAAAGGAAGAGCTGATAGCCTTCACTGGTAACCTTATCTCAAACATTTTATTCATCATTCATATGACCACATTTTTCAATTAAAAAGATACTTAGGATGGAATTCTTCTTTTGGCTTTCTCTTCTTTTTTCCACATCCTTACACTTCTGGGACATAGACATGAGAGATTAACCACCTCAGAAACATCCTGAGGCTCAAATCACAGTAAAGCCCAAGAACACCCCATGACCCGGCTACCTTTTTGTTCTAGGAACTCTGCTCTCTAGTTCTTGGAAAACATGAGAAGTGGATTAGTGTTACAGTCCAGTGTTTACTCGAGAGTCGAAAACAGAGACGCCGAGAGAGGCCTGTGACTGCTCATTTTGCCTTTTGATCAGTGGGAATAAAGCCTGGTTCTGACCATTTTACCTCATTAGTGGGGCTCACTGACCACACCTCTCTCTTTAATGCTTTCCTGAGTGAATTTGTAATTTGCCTTTGGTTTCTGCTTTTAAAAGAACAGATTGTGAAGGATCAAAGAGGAACTGGATAATGACAAGGAGGAAGTGGCAAGTTAGTGATATTTTTGTAGAAGGACTAGTAACTATACACAGTGTGATTAATCAGAATCAGTCTTCTGAGAAGTGACCAGAGAATAAATTCCAGTACAACAAACTCTAAGACTAAGTATCTTATTTATTCTTTACTTCTTGTCCAGCCATGAAGCGTTTATTGAGCATCTACTATATGTAACACTTGGTAAAAAATAAGTGTAAAATAATGGATAAGAGACTGAGATCTTAAACAGGACTGTATATAAGTCCCTGGTTCTACTATTTACTAATTGTACTGGGTTATGTCAACCAGAAACTTCAGGAAGTGACCTTATTTGGAATAAGTCTTTGCAGCTGTAATTAAGGTAAGGCTCTTAAAATGAGATCATCCTGGATTAGAAAGTGAAAGTGTCAGCTGCTCAGTCATGTCCAACTCTTTGCGACCCCATGACTGTAGCCCACCAGGCTCCTCTGTCCATGAAATTCTCCAGGCAAGAATACTGGAGTGTGTAACCATTCCCTTCTCCAGGGGATCATCCCGACCCAAGGATTGAACCCAGTTCTGCATTGCCCTAAATCCAATGACGATTGTCCTTATTAGAAGCAGAAAAGGAGAAGAGACAGAGATACATAAGAAGGCTACATGAAGATGGAGGCAGGGATAGGAGTTCTGCCGTCCCAAGACCAAGAATATCAAGGGCTGAAGAGAAGCTAAGAGAGAGGCAAGGGAGGGATTCTCCCTCAGAACTTCCGGAGGGAATCGTCTCTGCCAACATCTTGATTTCTCGATTCTTAGACTCGAGGACTGTTTAAAAAAAAAAATTGTGTTGTTTTGAGCCAACAAGTTTGTGATAATTTGTTATGAAAGCCCTAAGAAACCATTACACTAGATGTGACTTTGGGGTTAACTAACTCTCTGTATTTTAGTCTCTGCCTCTATAAAAAGAAGAGGATAATATTACCTACTCCTAGAGTTATTGTAATGACTCAATGAGATAATACTTGTAAAGTGCTTCTGGCACACAGTGAGAGCTCCATATGTGTTGGCAATCATTATTACCGTACTTATGGTTCAAGTTGATTTCTAATTTATCAATATTGTGATTACTTGCATAATTACCTCCCTTGCCTTTTTTGTTTGGGAGATCTTTTACCTTTAAAAGGAGTAGAAGAGGGAAAGAGAGGGCCCATCATGCAGATGAATCACTCCTCCCAATATTGTTAGTTGCAGAAACCATATGGACCCCAGAACTTCTGCTCCTATGGCAAGAGCATAGTATACATTCCTCGAGGGGCTGCCAAAGGCTTGGTTGGAGCAGTAAGGACTTTAAATATTGTTTACAGACTATAACTTTTATCAAGCCAAGTTATTTATGTCTCTCCAAGTTGATGGAAATCCCAGTAGTTCTCCAGAGCAAAGATTCATAGAACCATGCCCCTTTCCCCTCCAAAAAAACCCACCCCTGTCTTAAAATTGTGCTTGGGGGAGCTATTTCTTTAGGTCTTTTTAAAGAACATTATATTTAATAACATCCTAAAGTTTTTTTCATAAAGTTCTTATAGATATGTATTACATTTATTCTTAAGTTTCTAGCTTGCTTCTATTTCTAAATTATATTTTCTGGTTTGCTGAAAATTAAAAACATTTTTTTCCTTTTTATTGTTTTTGTTTTTTCTTTTATTTTTATTGAAGTACAGTTGATTTGTAGTGTTGTGTTAGTTTGTAGGAACTAAGATCTGGTGCAGCCAAAAAAAGAAAAAAAAAGTGGATAAACTGCCTCCAAAATCCAAAATAAAAGCCCACCAAGTGTTGTGCCACTTTTTTAGTGGTTGGAGGTGGAAGGTGCAGCAACTTGTTTTTCTTTTTGGCCTTGATGGAGGCCTCAGCATGTTCTAGTTCATGGGAATCCAGAAACTTTACTGAGGAGATGGGTTCCTGAATTTTCATGGGGTTCATCTTTCACCTTCTGGTTTACATTCTCACACATTTTCCCCATGTCTTTGTCAGCGCAATCAACAACCCTTGCACTTCTTTAAGCCATTTTCTCCTAAATCAGCCTATGTACTTTCCCCCTTTGAACACGATGAGATCTAACCTTGTAGGTACCTGGTGACAACAAGGAACAGTGAGGCAAATTCTTCAGGAGGATGAGCGCCACTTTATAAGGCAACTGCCTCAGATGCAGTTATTATGGGGTAGTCAAGCAAGGAATAAATAGTCTCCTTAGACATGGAGGGGCTTCCCTTGTGGCTCAGTTGGTAAAGAATCGCCTGCGGTGTGGGAGACCTGGGTTCGATCCCTGGGTTGGGAAGATTCCCTGGAGAAGGGAAAGGATTCCCACTCCAATATTCTGGCCTGGAGAATTCCATGGATTGTATAGTCCATGGAGTCGCAAAGAGTCCGATATGGCTGAGCAACTTTCGCTTCACTTTAGACGTGTAGGTCAGGCTCCTTCTACTGGCGAGAGGATCTCAAAGTGACTTAGTAATGGTGATGGTGGCAGAGCCTGCGTGGGGGAACTGGTTAAAATTCTCATCTTAACCAAGCAGATGTCTCCATTCCAAATCTCATCTCACTCTTATCTAATCAATTCCTTCACTTTTACATGAGAGACTTAGGCAGACTATGAATTCTGTTTACATTGTAATTCTGCAACCTGTATTGTTAAGTTTTGCGTTCAGTTTTCAAAGATATTTGCCTGTGGCTACCAATGGTAACCCACTCCAGTACCCTTGCCTGGAAAATCCCATAGATGGAGAAGCCTGGTAGGCTACATACAGTCCATGGGGTCGCAAAGAGTTAGACACGACTGAGCGATTTCACTTCACTTCACCAGATATAAGAGATTTTTTCAGGGATAGAACAGAAATTATCTGATAGTCTGTGACAAGCTGGAGTGTGTAGAGACCTGGACTCGTAATTTTATTTCTGTAACTGCTCTCTTTGAACTCAGAAGAATCCATTCAATACCACAATCCTTGTAGCCAACATAACAATCAAGCGAAGCAATCATTTGTGTCTCCAAAGTACTTAATCCATTGAGAACTTATCATAACCAACCACAGGTATAATTTGATTAACTGTACTACCAATGCATGAATCACCAGTATTCACTAGTTCCATGATCAAGGCACTACATTCAAGCTCAAGGACACAACCAAATCAATCCCCTACATAATAGTTTTAAAAATTTCCCTTAGAAATTTCTGGTATTAATTCATGTGTAGTTGATGTCTCAGGAAACAGACTTTATACAAGTTATTTTAACAGAGATAATTTAATATAAAGAGTGACTAACTAGGTATTAAATTGATAATTAGGTGGGACTTCCCTGGTGGTTCAGTGATTAAGACTGCCTTCCAATGGAGGGGGTGTGGGTTTGATCCCTGGTCATGGGAGCTAAGATCCCACATGGCTCTCAGCCAAAAAACCAAAACATAAAACAGAAGCAAAATGTAACAAACTCAATAAAGACTTCAAAAATGGTCCACATTAAAAAAAATACTTAAAAAAATATTTATTTATGGCTGTGTCACGCCTTAGAGGTAACGCGTGGGATCTTTGTTGAGTCATGTGGAGTCTTCAGTTGCTGCCCACGGACTCTTTCCAATTGTAGTTCAGGGGCTCCAGAGCACACAGGCTTAGTTTCTCCGAAGCACGTGGGATCTTAGTTTCCTGACCAGGGATTGAACCCACATCCCCTGCATTGCAAGGCAGATTCTGAACCAATGGACCACTAGGAAAGTCCCAAAATAATCTTAAAGGAAAATTTTTATAACTAGGTAACAGAAGAGCTAGAAAGAGAACACTAATACATCATGAAGACAGCAACTGTGGGGACAGTTTCCATCTTTATGGCTGGGCAAATCAAAGGGAAGAAGCTGGAATTATTAACACAAAAATTTAGAGGAGACGCCCCCCCACCCCCCAACTGTGAGCAGGAACTTACACTACTGGGAAGCAGACACAGTTTGACTGTCTGTGATGTCTCTGAACTTGAAGGAGAAACCCTGTGGAGGTGGGGCCCAGACTCCTGAGGAGGGGACACTAGCCAGTCGGTGCTGGTGTCTCTAAGGGAGTGTAACGAGGTTTGTCCTGCGAGTGTCGGAAAAATTGCAAACTCATCGAACTACTGCGACGGGAAGGGACTGAAGTTGCCAAGATGCAGGATGATAGTCACAGGAACCGGAAGCAGGCAAGAAGCAAACAGGAAGCAAACAGGAAGTGCAAGTCCTTTCTTCTTCCTCCAGCCTTGCAGTCTCCCTCTAGTGCTGCCTTATGGTGAGTCTGACAGGGAACTAGGGGGCAAACAGAAATGTGGTTTGCAAGGTCCTGGCATCGGCAACACAAAGCACAGAATGGAAGGATATGTTCGAAGTTATGGGACAACTGTTCAGACCCCTGTTTGACTCTCTTTCTTACAGTTTCCTTATTACTCTGAGTGTATGAGGGAGCAAGGCAATGAGAGAATTGAAGAAACATTTATTTACAAACTATTAGCAATAATTATCACTTTAGTAGAGGTAACTATTTACTCAGAAATCCAGTGTTATAAAACAAAAGCCTTTAAAGGATTGTGCTTATTGCTTATAAGAATTGGAATTTATACCCCAATGACAGAAGTCCTGAAGGCTGGACAAAAGGTAGAATTGAATGGTTTAATTAGAAGGAAAAATAATAAAAATGCAACATGGAATTTCATTTAAACATAGATTTATTTGTGTTCTTATTGTGTAATTTGCAGCCATTTGACATTCTACTGATTCCTTATAAAATCTTGAAACTTATTGTGAAAAAACTCTTAAAAGGCAAAATTAAAATTTAATTGATACCACACTAATAGAAAAAGGCTCTCATTCTTTATAACTTAAGATACATTTGTTCCAATTCAGTGATTCATAGTAGATTCATGGCTGATGAAGTTTGCCTTAAAAATAAGGAACAAAATATGGAAACATTTTAGTCAGAGAGAAGTTTCCTACAGGGTCTAATTGCAAGGATTCTCTGTAATTAAACTGTTCTGAATGTTGGCTTAAGTTTTAATAAGCTGATGTCTAACTTTCCCATGATTATCCTTATTCAAAACAAATCAGACTTAAGAAAAATATTTTTTTTCCCCTGAAACTGCAGTGCATTTGAAAGACGGATATACTTAAAATGTATTCAAATTATAAAATGTAGTACCAAGTGCTGCATTTAGCCCTTAATGCGTTTAGTATTTCCAAAGCAGTCTTACAACTTTTTTTTTTAGCATTGTCATAAATCATAACACAGATGGTGTTTCTTGATATCTTTCAGTCAGATTTCAGTCTTGTGTCATAGCAGCAACCTCTGTCAATATGGTTTTTTAGTAAGTGGCTTCATTTTGCTGTTGACAAGGCTGATATAAACAAGCTGTATAATTGACTCTACTACTGAATAAATCACATGTGAATACTTAAGTTTAGCTGTGCTAGCCTGATAGTCTGGCAAGTGTTTTTGTCTGCATAGAGAATATTTGACATTTCAGCTCAACCCAGATAAACAAAAACAAACGCTTGAATTTATTCTCCTGTGTCTGAGAAGAGTAAAATGTGGTTTAGCTCTAAGTTCAATAATGGGGTTAAGGGGTCATACTTTCTATGGGTCTTTCTAGGCAAGTTGTTTTTAAGGAAACCCCAAGTCTTCTGATAAGGGAAATGATGTCATATGGTGATTTTGATGTAAGCATGAGTCTGTGACTGAAACCTAAGGATGCTTGATTACCTGTTGGTAAAGTGTATACATCCTGAACTTCTCTTGCTAGGAGGAATTAGTTAAGCACCTCCTGGGTATAGGAATGACACAGGATAGGTATGCCCAGAGTCTCTTACATTATTGAGGAGATGTTTTTGTCTTTCTCATTTCTTTAGATTCTAAGACAACGGTTGGGTGATGAGTGTGTTGAAAAGATGCACATGAAAATATGCTCAACATCATTAGTCATTAGGGAAATGCAAACCAAAACCATAATGAGATAATACTTTACACCAGCTAGCTTGGCTGTAATGAAAAGGAAGGAAAAATAAATGTTGGTCAGGATATAGAGCAATTGGAACTCTCATATATTGCTGACGGGAATGCAAAGTGATACAGCAGGCAGAGAAAACACTTTGAAAGTGAAAGTTAGTCTCTCAGTCGCGTCTGACTCTTTGTGACCCCATGGACTGTAGCCTGTCAGGCTCCTCTGTCCATGGGGATTCTTCAGGCAAGAATACTGGAGTGGGTTGCTATTTCCTTCTTCAGGGGAATCTTCCCAAATCAGGGACTGAACCCAGGTCTCCTGCATTGCAGGCAGGAGCCTGTAATTTACTGTTTGAGCCACGAGGGAAGCCCAGAAAACACTTCAGTGGTTCTTTAAAAGGTTTAAGATAGAGTTACTGTATGATTCTAGATACATACCCAAGAGACCTGAAAATGAATGTACACATGAAAACCTGTGCCTGAATGTTCACAGCAGTAGAATTCTTAAGAGCCAGAAAGTAGAGACAACTGAAGTGTTAATGAATGAATGGATAAAGAAAAGGTAGATCCATACAATGAAACATTATTGAGCAAGAAAGAGGAAAGATGTGCCAATACATGTGACAGCATGGTTGAACCTTGAAAACAGTAAGCCAGTTGAAGGAAGCCAGATAGATTGTCTGATTCCATCTATATGAACTGTCCAAATTGGCAAATTCATGGAAACAGAAAATATATTAGTGGTTGACAGATTTGAGGGTTGGTTGGTATGAGATTTCTTTTAGGGTAATGAAAATGTTCTGGAGTGAATGGTAGTGGAGACAAAACTTTGTGACTAATACTGAGAATTAAAGTTCATAGTTTAAGAGGATGAACTTTAGGGTACTGAATTATATCTTCATAAAGCTAGTACTTTTTCCCCCCACTTTTTTTCTTTGTTTGTTTTGTTTTGGCTGAAAATCTTGCAAGATCTTAATTCCCTAAGGAGGGTTTGAACCCACACCCTCAGCAGTGAAAACACTGAGTCCTAACTACTGGACCACCAGGGAATTCTCAATAAAGCCATTATTTAAAAGAAAAAAATAAGGTGGCATTCATTTCAGGTGTGAAGCCCACACTTGCATGAGCCTAGAAGTAAAGGCCTCATTAAAATTTGACCCCTGGGTATCTTGTGTGCCTTTCCCTAGTCTAGGCCCTACAGAGACATGATGGAACTCTGCCATTGGCCTGGTCTTACATTTTGTCTGAGTCTTATCCTTTGTTTACTTGTACTGATTCATTTTCATAACCCTAATTCCCCACATTGCTATCCACTGACTGGCCCTCCCCCAAAGCCTATGGCCTCCTTTGCCAATCCTGACTGGAAGGTGAGGTCTGCGTCTGTCTTGTTCCGAGGCAGCCAGAGTGCCTAGTGTGTAGTAGGTGTTCCAAAACCTGTGGAACAGAAGCCGTTTTCTTAGAAAATATCATCCAATGACTTCCTATCACTTTCGGGTTAAAATTCATACTTCTTCCTGGGTTGGCATGTAAGGTCCTTGGGACTGTACCCTGATCAGGCTGTTCTGTCTCCTGCTGTCTTGCTATTCAGAGCTCCTTGCATAATATTCCTGTTATACAGAACCTTTTGTAGGTGGCTGAATGCTTCATACTTTGGCCACTTGATGCGAAGAACTGACTCAATAGGAAAACAAACAAACAAACCTGATGCTGGGAAAGATTGAGGGCAGGAGAAGGGGACCGCAGAGGATGAGATGGTTGGATGGCATCACCGACTCAATGGACATGAGTTTGAGCAAACTCTGGGAGTTGGTGATGGACAGGGAAGCCTGGCGTGCTGCAGTCCATGGGGTTGTAAAGAGTCAGACATGACTAAGCGACTGAACGACGATGACAAATGCTTCATGAGCTCTCCTTTCTGCCTTTGTATTTGTTCCTCCTTTTCCTGGAGCATTCTCCCCCAGTAGTAGCTCGGATCCTACCCAATCCTTCTTCCTTCCCCTGTCCCTCATGGATGTCAGATCTGCATCCGAGTCTGTCTAAGGTTGCTTCTGCTGTCTCTGACTTCAGCCTCTTTCTCTTTCACAGACTTTTTCTCCAGCAAACCTCTTGTCTTCCTAATCCTCTTGTGGTATCTGCTTCTCCATGAACTTGAAGTAACACACTAGCTTGACAGTCACACCTTCATTTTTATTCTTGCACTGTTTTTCACTCCCCCAGAAATTATACTGTGGGCCCTAACTGACATCATTCTAAATTTAATAGCTTAACTTTCTTTTCAAATAATATGAAGACTTCTGATTCTTACACTGCATTTGTTCATACTCCTCATCAATATGGTATAAATGTTCAATATTAAATTCTTGCTTTGTTTTAAACATTAATAATATAGTGTTATTACTATTAGTAATATAGTAATTATTACTATATAAATATTATTGTTGTTTCATATGATCTTAATTTACATTTATGTACATATTTACTATTTTCAGTGCACTTTATTTCTTCCATTTGCAATCACTTTCTTTTGGCCTGAAGTACATCCTTAAGCTTGGACTGTGAGGAGATCAAACCAGTCAATCCTAAAGGAAGTCAACCCTGAATATTCATTGGAAGGACTGATGCTGAAGCTCTAATACTTTGGCCACATGATGCAAAGAACCTACTCATTAGAAAAGACCCTGATGCTAGGGAAGATTGAGGGCAAGAGGACAAGGAGACAGCAGAGGATGAGATGGTTAGATAGCATCACTGACTCACTGGACATGAATCTGAGCAAACTCCAGGAGATAGTGAAGGACAGAAGAGCCTGGTGTGCTGCAGTCTATGGGGCTTTAAAGAGTTGGACCTGACTTAGTGACTGAACAACAATAATACCTTAGCATTTCCTTCCTTGAGGTCCTACTGGTGGCTGACTCTTTCTGTTTTTGTTTATATAATGTCTTCACGTTGACTTTGTTATTGATAGGTAATTTCACTGGATGTAGAATTCTAGGATGGTAGTTATTTTCCACGACTTAAGGATGGTGAGAACTGGAGAGCTAGAACGGTGTGTTTGTTGACTGAATAAGCCAGTGAAGCAAAGGACTTGTGATAGAGAAAAATTTATTGAAATCAAGGAAAATCGGCAATGTTAGTTAGTTAGGAAATAGGGGGAAAATAGGTTACATATTGGAGTCACTGTGGGCAGATAAGAAAAACCTGCTTGGGTGTGGGTGGGTGAAGGAAAAAAATCAAAGAATTTCAGTAAGAGATGTTTATCTATTCTTAGAGTGGGAAGATAAGAGCCCAGCTGGAACTCCTATCTAGGCCAACCTCATGCGAAGAGTTGACTCATTGGAAAAGACCCTGATGCTGGGAGGGATTGGGGGCAGGAGGAGAAGGGGACAACAGAGAATGAGATGGCTGGATGGCATCACTGACTTGATGCACATGAGTTTGGGTGAACTCCGGGAGTTGGTGATGGACAGGGAGGCCTGGCATGCTGCGATTCATGGGGTCAAAAAGAGTCGGACACGACTGAGTGACTGAACTGAACTGAACTGAACTGAACGACCTGCACATAGACCTCCTCCCCTCCTTCCTCCTCAGGGGTATTTCTCTCATGTATCATCACATTTCCCCTTACCACTGGATAATTCTCAATTTTAAAATTTCTTTTTTTTAAAGATTATTTATTTATTGTTTTTGGCTGTGCTGGGTCTTCGTTGCTATGCAGGCTTTTCTCTAGTTGCGGCTAGCGGGGGCTACTCTGGTCATGGTGTGCAGGCTTCTCAGTGCAGTGGCTATGCACTGTGGAGCATGGGCTCTAGGTGTGTGGGCTTCCGTAGTTGTGACTCCCAGGCTCTAGAGCACAGGCTTAGTATTTGTGGAGCATGGGCTTATTTGCTGCTCAACATGTGGGATCTTCCTGGACAAAAGGGATCGAACCTGTGTCTCCTACATTGGCAGGTGGATTCTTTACCACTGAACCACCAGGAAAGCCCTCATTCTCATTAAAAAAAAAAAAAAACAAAACCAACCAACTTATTTATTTATCTGGCTGTACCAAATCTTAGTTGTGGCATGTGGGATCTAGTTTCCTGACTAGGGATCGAACCCAGGCCCCCTGAGTTAGGAGCATGGAGTCTTAGCTACTAGACCACCAGAGAAGTCCTGGATCATTCTGATTAGCATTCAAAGAAGTTGTAGTGTCTTCCATCAAAATAATTGCCCTATAACTTCCCCATCCCCGTCCAACTACAGCTGCATTTCTCTGTCCCATTAAAGCTGTTTGACAGAATTGTCTCCACTCACTGTTCCTATTGACACTTTCATCTCTTCCCATCCTCCTTTGAATTTATCTCAATCAGGCTTTTGCCCCATTACTCCACTGGAACAGTTCTAAACACTGTTATCGATCGACCCACAAATTGCCGAATCTGCAGGTCAATTCTCAGTCCTTATTTTACTTACTCTCTTAGCAGCTTTTGAAAACAATCTTCCTTCCTGCTTGAAACAATGCCTTCTAGCAGACCACTTTCTCAGTTCCTCTATTCAACACCTCCTCTTAAAAGACTAATGGGTGTTTCACATGTAATATATATGATATTTAACTTCTGATTTCCACCTACAAACCTCATCCTTCTCTGTCCTTCCAGCTGCTCAGGCACTCAAAGTCAACTTTGAGTTTTTCTTCATCTCACATCAAATCCATTGGCCAAATCAAATTGGTACCATCTTCCAAACAAATTCAGAATTTGACCACTTCTTCACCTCAACTGATGTTGCCCTGACTGCAGCCACCATGATCTCTTTCCTGGGTTATTGCAAGTGTCCCCTAACTCTTCTTTCTGATGTTACTCTTGCCTCCTCCCAGCTCCTTGTTTTAGTCTATGGTCAACAAGCAGCCTTTTAAAACCTAAAGATTCTTTTAAAATCAAAGGTTATATCTTTCCAACCTTCTCCATTGGCTTTCCATCTACTCCAGAACAAAAACCTCAGCTCCCCCTCCGTCCCCTATTACCTCTTTGACCTCTCCTACAGATTGCTGCTGGTCTCTCTGATCATATTTGTCTCCCGATTGTCCCTTGACCACACCAAGCCCACTTTTGTCTCAGGACCTTTGCATCTCCTTTTCTCTGTAAGAAATGCTTTTTTGCCCTCCAAGAGCCTTATAGTTTACTCTCTCACTCCTTCAGTTCTCTGCTCAGAGGTCACTTTGTCAAAGAGGTCTTGCTTTTTAACCCTTTTGAAAATGGTACCACCTCCCTTTACTCTCTTACATTGCTCCATGCTCATTTTATCATTGCCACATGTTGTATTTGTATACTATCTGACTCCCCCTTCTACTATGACTGTGTCTTTCTTGCTTACTGCTATGTCTCCAAAGCCTAGAATAGTTTCAGGTACATTACTGGATGCTTTAAAAGTATCTGTTGTATGAATAAAAGATTCCCTTCAGAGAGGAAAACAACTTTGCAAAGGTCACTGAAGTCCTTTTAGATGCAGTGTCCAGGACAACATCCATGGTGTAAGCTTTCCAGCCATGGCCAAGGATTTGGAATCCAGCAAAATGAACTGAGAGCATGAGCCCCCGAGGTAGTAGGCTGACTAAGTGTTAATAAAATAGCTAAAGCTGAATTAGCCCAGTGGAAATCTGAGGAGCTCATACCAGCCTGTCACTTGTGCCCCGTGTGTGTTGAGTGTGGTTTCTGAGATTCCTCCCTGCAGAACCAGAGTTGCTCCTGCTATGATGTTGGGACGTTTGGTTGCCAGTACCATTTTGTGTAGGACTGGGGAGATGGGTGCAGTGGGATGCAGTTGAGTTGCTCCCAAACATAGACTCTTCCATGTTGCTACAGTGATAAGATAAAGAAACCAGCAAAGAAAGTGAACAAGGTAGTTTATTTTTAATCAAATAAATATGCTGATCCCTCTGTCTCTTTTACACATTTCAGCACTGTATCTGAGTGCCTTTGAAAATGATGAACTATTATTGGAATTTGACAGTGTAAGGCAACTAATGTTTATTGAGTAATTGGCCTTCATCTGGATATTACAAGAGTAGGAATTGAATCAATCAAAATCACTAAATGTTGCCTTGAACAAAGCAATACAGTTAAATGTTTTAAAAGACAGAAATAGAACCTGGGTCATTGGTTCATGTAGTCATTGGATGTCCACTGTGGAGACCTCTGTAAAACTGACTGTTGACTTTCTGCATTCCTCGTGCTCAGAGCTGGGAATACTGTAGAGTTCTTTGTGAAATTGTTTTCCAGTCTCCCCTGCTGGTAGGGAGGCTGTTAGACGCTAAAACCAATCTCTGCAGTGGAGAATGGTTTTCTCTCTAGAATTTTATAATTTTGAGCAAATAAACCAATACTCAACACTTTCTTTTGTTTCTCTGTAATTCTTTTAGAGATCTACCAACATATCTTTTTGATCTACTGATAACCATTCAATGTATTTTTCAGAGATACCAATAGGGTTTCCAGAGAGTCTACCAAGTTCTTTTCTGAGGCTGTTGATAAATAATCAAAGTAACAACATAAACATTGTTTATGGCCACCTGATGCAAACAGCTGACTCATTGGAAAAGACCCTGATGCTGGGAAAGATTGAAGGCAGAAAGAGAAGAGGGTGACACAGGGTGAGATGTTTGGATGGCATCACTGATTCATTAAAAATGAACTTGGGCAAACTCCGGGAGATGGTGAGGGACAGAGAAGCCTGGTGTGCTGCAGTCCATGTAGTCGTGAAGAGTTGGACATGACTTGTCAACTGAACAAGAACAACATAAACAAATTCCATCTCTAGCTCATTCCACTCCCAGAGAAAGGTCTAAGGAACTACAGATGGACAAAATCTGGTCTGGTGAGGCCAAGAAAAAACTACAAGCAGGGAAATAGCTATTACCTGAATTAAAAAAAATATATGCCCTCTGGGTGAGAATTAGAAAACAGTCATTCTTCCTCCAAGATTGACAGAGCTGAGCCTGGAGCACCCAGTTTGGTGAGTGGAGCCAGACCCATACTTGGCAACCCTTCCACCCTTTCTGGGCTCCTTGAGATCCCTTTGCTTGGGTGCAGTCACATGGTGCTGTTACCAAACTGAACTGGGGTCTGCTTGCTCACTAGGCAGCAAAGTCAATTTACTCACAACGGGTTGTGGTGAAGGAAAGCGCAATGTTTATTGCAGGGTCAAGCAAGGAGTACGGGCAGTTCAAGATCAAAAGATCTGAACTCCTTGATGGTTTAGGCAGAAGAGTTTTTAAAGGCAAAAATTGGGGTGAAGGTTTCAGGGTGTGTAACTTTCTTTGAATTGGTTGGTGGTGAGATAATGAAGCTTGAAGCTCCCATCTTCCCTCTGGGCGAGGACCTTAGTTCCTTTATAAAAGTTCAAAGACGTATTTGTATGTGTATCCCCTGAGGAGGAACCAGACTCTACTTTATTGCTGCTCTATTGTTGCACAGCTTTTTATTTGTTTCTGCATCCCCTCATTTCCCAATTAGTAACTGTTTGAATCTACCCTTTGGAACTCAGGGAAAGTCTAGAAAGCTGAAGCCTTTAACCTACAGACAAGAAATGGGCCTTTTATACTGGGAGGGCCCCCCAGGTTTCAGTGGCTGGAAAGTTTGAGTTATTCTTCAGTTGCTGTCTCCTTAGGGCTTCCTAGGGGGCTCAGTGGTAAAGAATCCACCTGCCAAGGCAGAAGCCACAGGTGATACAAGTTCGATCCCTGGGTTGGGAAGATTCTCCTGGAGGAGGAAATGGCAACCCACTCCAGTATTCTTGCCTGGGGAATCCTGTGGACAGAGGAGCTTGGTGGACTTCACAGTCCATGGGGTCACCAAGAATTGGACATGACTGAATATGCACGCAAAGATAAATCCTTGGGTGGGGAACAGATAGCTGCATGTTGAAGCTCCTTTGCTGCATTTTTCTCCAACAGAAATCCCAAGTGGGAGACTTCAAGGTGCAGGGCCTTAGTGTGTGCAACACAGGGTGCAGTGATCGAGGGAGTAAGATGAATGCTTTGTTCTCAACACCATGTTTAAAATAGGATATCAGTTACTGTCTTCTCTAGATCTTTCTTGCTTGATTTTTCCATTGCACTCCTCCATTTGATGCCCCACCACAGTGGTTCAGTTTCATAGCTTTTGTTTTTTTCCCGGTTTTTTTTATAGGTCTGAACAGGTATATTCTAATAGACAAGCACATGGTTTACCAATGATCATACACCTAATGAGTGTACAATCCACAGGAGTGGGTGCTTGTTCTCGTACATGTCTTTTCAGAATATCAAGAAGTGTTTGATCTAAAAGCCAGGGTTCTTGATGAAATAAACCTGAGTTCAAGTCTCAGGCCTTTCTCTTACTAACTGTGTGATTCTGGGAAGTTGCTAACTACAAGAGCCTCCTTTTCCTCATGAGGATTAAATAAGAAAGCATGCAAGTGCTCTGTTAAGCCCAGGGCCTGATGTACAGCAAGTATTCAAACTTTAGAAGCTCTGTCTGTCATCATAGTTAATACAAAAACTACCCTGCCCATGGCCGATCTTGCCAATCAATCATAGTATGTACTACATCTTGGCCTCAGAATACTTTCCAAAAGTAGATTTTAAGTAGTCACTACTAAGGGGTTGGCCTGGTCAACCTTGCAAGGTTATTAATACTTGTATAAATATAAGGTGTCCTGTTGTGGGGACAGTGGGGTAGGGTGGACCAAGCCAGGAAAGGCTGGGGCTAGAATCCCACTCAGGGACAAGAAGCTGTGTTGGAACAAGAGGGAGGAGACAGACTTGGTACTGTGAATCAAAAGTATGAAGCCATATCCTTAAAAAACCAAACACAGAGCTACTATGTGATACAGAAACTCCACTCCTGGGCATATATTCAGAAAAGATGAAAACTCTAATTCAAAAAGATACATGAGATATATATGTATGAAAGTGAAAGTTGCTCAGTTGTTTCCAACTCTTTGTGACCCCATGGATTACACAGTACATGGAATTCTCCAGGCCAGAATACTGGAGTGGGTAGCCTTTCCCTTCTCCAGGGGATCTTCCCAACCCAGGGATTGAACCCAGGTCTCCTGCATTGCAGGCGGATTCTTTACCAGCTGAGCAACAAGGGAAGCTCAAGAATACGGGAGTGGGTAGCCTATCCTGTCTCCAGAAGATTTTCTCAACCCAAGAATCGAACAGGGGTCCTCTGCATTGCAGGTGGATTCTTTAGCAACTGAGCTATCAGGGAAGTCTGATATATATGTATATACCACAACAAAAAGAAGATGTGATATATGAGTTGAGTTGAGTTGAGTTGAATTCAGTTGCTCAGTTGTGTCCGACTCTTTGCGACCCCATGGACCGCAGCATGCCAGGCCTCCCTGTCCATCACTGACTCCCAGAGTTTACTCAAACTCATGTCATCCCCTTCTCCTCCCACTTTCAATCTTGCCCAGCATCAGGGTCTTTTCCAATGAGTCAGTTCTTTGCATCGGGTGGCCAAAGTATTGGAGTTTCAGCTTCAGCATCAGTCCTTCCAATGAATATTCAGGACTGATTTCCTTTAGGATGGACTGGTTGGATCTCCTTGCAGTCCAAGGGACTCTCAAGAGTCTTCTTCAACACCACAGTTCGAAAGCATGAAAACATCAATTCTTTGGCACTCGGTTTTCTTTAGAGTCCAACTCTCACATCCATACATGACTACTGGAAAAACCATAGCTTTGGCTAGATGAACCTTTGTTGGCAAAGTAATGTCTCTGCTTTTTAATATGCTGTCTGGGTTGGTCACAACCTTTCTTCCAAGGAGCAAGCATCTTTTAATTTCATGGCTGCAGTCACCGTCTGCAGTAATTTTGGAGCCCCCCAAAATAAAGTCTGTCACTGTTTCCACTGTTTCCCCATCTATTTGCCATGAAGTGATGGGACCAGATGCCTGGATCTTAGTTTCCTGAATGTTGAGTTTTAAGCCAGCTTTTTCACTCTCCTCTTTCACTTTTATCAAGAGGTTCTTCAGTTTCTCTTTGATTTCCGTCATAAGGGTGGTGTCATCTGCATATCTGAGGTTATTGATATTTCTCCCGGCAATCTTGATTCCAGCTTGTGCTTCATCCAGTCCAGCGTTTCTCATGATGTACTTTGCATATGGGTGACAATATACAGCCCTGATGTACTCCTTTCCTGATTTGGGACCAGTCTGTTGTTCCATGTCCAGTTCTAAGTGTTGCTTCTTGACCTGCATACAGATTTCTCAGAAGGCAGGTCAGATGGTCTGGTATTGCCATCTCTTGAAGAATTTTCCACAGTTTGTTGTGATCCGCACAGTCAAAGGCTTTGGCATAGTCAACAAAGCAGAAGTAGATGTGATATATATAATGGAATATTGCTGCTGCTGCTAAGTCACTTCAGTCGTGTCCGACTCTGTGTGACCCCATAGACGGCAGCCCACCAGGCTACCCCATCCCTGGGATTCTCCAGGCAAGAACACTGGAGTGGGTTACTATTTCCTTCTCCAAGGTGTGAAAGGGAAAAGTGAAAGTGAAGTCGCTCAGTCGTGTCTGACTCTTAGCGACCCCACGGACTGCAGCCTACCAGGCTCCTCCATCCATGGGATTTTCTAGGCAAGAGTCCTGGAGTGGCTTGCCATTGCCTTCTCCATAATGGAATATTACTCAGCCATAAAAGAGGATGAAATAATGTCATTTACAGAAACATGGATGGGCCTAGGGAATATCAGACTAAGTGAAGTAAGTGAGACAGAGGCAGCTATTATATGATATCACTTATATGTGGAATCTAAAAAGGAATACAAGTGAATTTATTTACAAAACAGAAACAGATTCACAGAGAAAGAAAACAAACTTATGTTTACCAAAGGAGGATTAATTAGGAGTATGAGTGTAACAGATATGAACAACTACAGATAAAATAGACAAGCAACAAGGATTTACTGTATAACACAGGGAACTATATTCAATATCTTGTAATAACCTATAATGGAAAATAATCTGAAATAAAAAAAAAACTAAACTGCTGTTCTGTAAACCTGAAATTAACACAATATTGTGAATCAACTATACTTCAATTAAAAAAAAATGAGTATGAAGCCATGATCAGGGGCCAAACCAAAGGGAACAAATTAAAAAAGAAATCTGAGGAGAGCCAGAAAGAAGTTTAAAAATTCCTATGGTGACTGGGAGTCTGGATGTTCAGTTAAATGCAGGCCCAGGGGAGAAGGACAGTGACATCCAGACAAAGGAATCCTAGAATGGTGACCTGCAGTTGCTGACATGAATGTGAATCCTCCCAACAGTGCCCCAAGCGATAACTTGGCTTATAGACAGGTGTGGGCAGTCTTCTGACCTTGTTTGTGACTGTGTGAAAGTGAAAGTGATAGTCACTCAGTCATGTTCAACTCTTTGTGACCCCATGAACTGTAGCCCACCAGACTCCTCTGTCCATGGAATTCTCCAGGCAAGAATATTGGAGTGGGTTGCCATTCCCTTCTCCAGGAGATCTTCCAGACCCAGGGATGGAACCAGCATCTCTTGTGCCTCCTGCATTGCAGTCGGATTCTTTACCTTCTGAGTCACTGGGGAAGTCCTTGTGACTATGTATTACTCTACAATATAAGACACGGCTACTTCCGTGACTGGACTACTGTTAACCCATTTTCTGGTACATAGATGAAGATAGTATTTGTTTAAGGTAAATGTTCCCTTATCTACCTGGATCCTCAGTTTCAAAAGGAATCCATACATTTGATAAACAATCCCACTTCGAATTTCACAGGAGATAGAAATGTAATTTGGTCTTTTGAGCTGGACTGCAATCCATTTTCCTATAGGCATATGCTTTACTTGGGAGCAAATGTTTTCTTAGTGGAAGGATTCTACATTTAAAAATTTGAAGAAGTGTATAGCTCAAATATTTTGCCCTACTGTCCTTGAGAATTCTAATATTTTGAATATCCCATTCAGTTCAGTTGTTCAGTCATGTCTGAGTCGTTGTGACCCCATGGACTGCCAGGCCTCCCTGTCCATCACCAACTCCCAGAGTTTACTCCAACTCTCATGTCCATTGAGTCGGTGATGCCATCTGACCATCTCATCCTCTGTCATCCCCTCTCCTCCCGCCTTCAATCTTTCCCAGCATCAGGGTCTTTTCCAACGAGCAGCTCTTCGCATCAGGTGGCCAAAGTATTGAACTGAATATCCCAGATTATTTTAAATCCTGAAAAGGTGTGAAATTTTTTTGAATATAATTACTATAATTACAGTTTAAAAGGATACCTGAAAAATGTTTATTTGGTAAGTTAACCATTGCACAATATTGGTTCTTTGAAAGAATGACCATGAAGTCGTGAGCAACTGATTTTCAAAGAAGCATTGCTAATTTAGAGAAGATAAACAGTTTGTAGAAAAACAAAGAGTTCCTCTTATAGGCTACATAACTCCATCTGAGGCCAGTTTATTGAAAATGCGGCAACATCATATGAGAAAGAAACCTCTAACCCTGTGTCCTTATCTGTCTCGAGGACAATTTCTTTCCTTATAAGCTAGTTAGAAAGTTCTAGGCAGCTGGCCAGGGCACAGAGCTTGAGTGTGTCTTAGACTAGTTGCTCTGCCCTTTACCTGTCCAGCTCTGTTTCACAGGTAAAGGGAAGCCTGCATTTCTCAGGCTTTCTTGCCAGTTGGTGTCTGACTTGATTTGGCCAAGGGGAGGCTGTGGTGGGAGAGCAAGAAGGAGACGCAAGGCTCTCTTCTTCATCTTTTTTTTTTTAAACATGTATTTTTAAAAATTATTTTCTCACTGCTGTGGCTTCTCTTGTTTCAGACCATGGGCTCTAGAGCACTGGATCAGTAGTTGTGGTGCATGGGCTTTGTTGCTCTGAGGCATGTAGGATCTTCCCAGACCAGGAAATGAACCCATGTCCTCCTCAATTGCCAGGCAGATTCCTTTCCATTATGCCACCAGGGAATCCCCCATCTTCATCTTGACAGTATCTTCTTTCTCCTCTCCTGGCATGGATATCTCTCAGCCTCTTCCTGCTCCCTTGTCCCGTTATTCTTTATAAGCATCTCCTTCAATAAATATTTGCATCTCTAATTCCATCTCAACCCCTGCTTCCCAGAAAACCCAAACCAACACTGATATCTTCAGAGACCAGCAAAGGTCAGGGTTGACATTTTTGCTGGGAAAAACAAAACTGAAACATCACCATTCTATTAAAGAAAGGCTTAAGATTTCACTTATTTTGGTAGTTATGTAACAGAAGGGAAAGGGGCAGGGTACAACTTTTGAAAGAATGACATAGCCCAAGGAACAACATAAACCCATTAGAATCAAAGGGGACCAAGGTGGCAGACAAGACTAGACCTTGATCCTCAATCAGCAAGTGAAATGACACACCCAGAGATGTCATGACAGTTCCAAAGGGAAAGTCGCTCAGTCGTGTCTGACTCTGTGACCCATGTACTGTAGTAGTCCATGGAATTCTCTAGGCCAGAAGACTGGAGTGGGTAGCCTTTCCCTTCTCCAGGGGATATTCCCAATGCAGGGATCAAACCCAAGTCTCCTGCCTGAAGATTCTTTACCAGTTTAGCCACCTGGGAAGCCCAAGAATCCTGGAGTGGGTAGCCTATACCTTCTCCAGCAGATCTTCCCTATCCAGGAATCGAACCGGGGTCTCCTGCATTTCAAGTGGATTCTTTACCAATTGAGGTATCGGGGAAACCCATGACAGTTCCAAGGCACTGTTAAAAGACCAAGGAGTTAGGTGGTAGCCCAATTCCTGAAAATCTCCATCCTTTCTCCAAAATAGATGGAATAACCCTCCCACTCATTAGCATATTTTACCCAGCCTATAAAAACTAATCACGCCACATTTTATGGCTGCACTTGCCCTCTGCCATGGCCCACATTCTGTCTGTGGCGTGTGCTTCTCTCTGAATCTGAATAAATCCACTTCTTACCTATCACTTTGTCTCTCACTGAATTCTTTCTGCAATGAGGCATCAAGAACCCGAGCTTCATTAGGTCCTGAAACCAGATACCATGGGTTTTGGTTGGGTTTGAATCCCAGTACATGTGTTCAAGTCCCAGTCTGAGGTAAACAGTTTCAGTTAGACCAGATATACCCAGATAAAGTGTCATGTGCTTTTATTTTTGGTTTAGCTCAGGTCCTAAAGTGTTTAATTTTTCCTCCGACAGTGGGTTGTGCTATGCACACTTATGCACGAAGACATGAGGGCACAGCACAGTTTCTACGAGTTCTGCTTTCACTCAAATAGCCAGAGGCGTTGTGAGCAGACATTAGAGGAAAAAGGCAGCTGAGTCAGTGCTATTTGTCCCAAAGTTCTTTGTGGTAGGCAGAAAAAACAGCCCCTCAAAGATGTCCACATCCTAATTGCTAATACCTGTGAATGTCACCTGCATGGTAAAAGACTTTGCAGGTGTGATTCAAAAGGAACCTGGGATGAGGAGATTATCCTGGACTATCCAGGTGGGCCAGTGAAGTCACCAGGGTTTTACTAGAGATAGGAGGGCCAGTCATGTTACACTGCTAGTTTTGAAGATGCAGGAAGGGTTCACAACCAAGGGATACAAGCAGCCTCTAGAAGTAGAAACAAAGGCAAGGAAGTGGCTTCTCCTCTAGAATCTCCAGGAGTGTGGCCCTGTGCATACCTTGATTTCAGCTTCAGTTCAGTTCAGTTGCTCGCTCAGTTGTGTCCAACTCTTTGTGACCCCATGAACCGCAGCACACCAGGCCTCCCTGTACATCACCAGCTCCCAGAGTTCACCCAAACTCATGTCCATTGAGTCGGTGATGCCATCTAACCATCTCATCCTCTGTCATCCCCTTCTCCTCCTGCCTTCAATCTTTCCCAACATTTCAGCTTAGTGAGAGTGATTCTTGACCTCTGACCCCCAGAATATTAAGATAATAAATTTGTGTTGTTTTGAGTCACTGCGTTTGTGGTGATGTGTTAGAGCAGCAATGGGAAACAAGTACAGTCTTATTCAGGCTTGTAATTTTATCTTCTTTGTCACATCCTGACATTTAGCATTTACTCACGGGCTCTGAAGTTTCACACCAAAGAGATCTCTGGGGTCCATCTCCATGTCATCACTTCATTTATTAACTCAGAAATGTCAGTGTAGCACAGTTGATTAAGACTCAACCAGGTTTGAACTTTATGGGCTTCCCCAGTGGCTCAGTGGTAAAAATCCACCTGTGTTGCAAGAGATGCTGGAAACGCAGGTTTGATCCCTGGGTTGGGAAGATTCACATGGAGAAGGAAATGGCAACCCACTCCAGTATTCTTGCCTGGGAAATCCCATGGACAGAGGAGCCTGGTGGGGTCACAAAGAGTCAGATATGACTGAGCACACATGACCACTGCCATTTCTCAGTTCTGTGACATTGGGCAAGTTACTTAACCACCCTGGGTTTCAATTTTCCCATCTTCGAAATAGGAAAGGGTTTACAAAATTATGGGTTTTGGCAGCCTGGATGGGAGGGGAGTTTGGGGAGAATGGATACATAAGTCCCTTTGCTGTTCACCTAAAACTATCACAGAATTGTTAATTGACTATACCCCAATACACGGAAAAGGCAATGGCAGCCCACTTCCAGTATTCTTGCCTGGAAAATCCCATGGGCGGTGGAGCCTGGTAGGCTGCAGTCCATGGGGTCGCTAGGAGTCGGACACGACTGAGTGACTTTGCTTTCAATTTTCACTTTCATGCATTGGAGAAGGAAATGGCAACCCACTCCAGTGTTCTTGCCTGGAGAATTCCAGGGACAGGGGAGCCTGGTGGGCTGCCATCTCGGGGTTGCATAGAGTCGGACACGACTGAAACGACTTAGCAGCAGCATACCCCAATACAAAGTGAAAAGTTAAGATTAAATAAAATATTCACACACACACATACACACACACATATATGTGTGTGTGTGTATATATATATGTATATGACATTATGGCTTTTGGGCCAAACCCATCTTCTTGGCTCTTTTTACAAATACAGTTTACCTAGAACACAGCCATGTAATTTGTTTACATATTGTCTGTCTATGGCTGCTTTCACACTATAACAGTGGAGTTGAGTAGTTGTGACAGAGATCTTTTGGTTCATAGTACCTGAAATATTTTGGTGATGGACAGGGAGACCTGGCGTGCTGTGATTCATGGGGTCGCAAAGAGTTGGACACGACTGAGCGACTGAACTGAACTGAACTGAACCTGAAATATTTACTATCTCACCCTTTAATAGAAAGCTTGCAGATCCCTGAAATAGAATAGATATTATCTACATCATGGCATTTTTATGAAGATAAAGTTAGCCATGAACTCAAAAGGAGTTCTTGACACATAGTAAGACCTTAATAAATACTAGCTAGTGTTTTTAATATCATCACTATATAATTTATTATTATCACCATCATTATTGGGCAATTCAGCACCAACTCGACAGTGGACATTGGGGGTCCCTACTACCCCTGCTGTCACTGCCAGGACTGACTCCTCCTTGAGTCTGAACTACAGGGTTTCTCCTGGAGTTCTCTCTATCCACACCAATGCCCACTTCCAGGTTTTGGGCTGCCTTTAGCCTAGACCAGGGGAGACAGTAGTGGGAAATATAAGGGAAATACAATGAACTCACTGTGGATTTGAGGGTACTTTGAAATCTGTTTTCTCCCCTAATCTGCCTAACACTGTTTACAGAATCCTTGAATGACTGCTCCATGCATTCTGTATTCAGTGGAAGAAACAGGTAGCATGTGCTTATTCCATCTTACCCGAGAGTGGAACCTCTCAATACAGTTTAGTATCGTAAATTTTAAGACAAGATGCCCATTATTTCTGGGATTATTAAGAAATAGTATGACTTGGTCCCTGTCTTAAAAAAGTTTAATGGAGGGATTTCGCTGGTGGTCCAGTGGTTAAGAATTTGCCTTTCAATGCAAGGTCGAAGGTTCAATCCCTGGTGGGGGAACTAAAATCCCACATGCCAAGAGACAACTAAGCTTGAGGGCCACAATTAGAGAAGCCCACACAGTGCAAGGAAGAGCCCACACTTTGCAACGAAGACCCAGTGCAGCCAAAGAAACAAAGCTCGGTGGAAGGTAAGAGGTCAGGATAATCCCCACGTGTCAGAGTTTGGTCTTTTTTTTGCCCCCTGTGTATATGTGGGGAAAGGTTAAAGAGTGGGTTGAGCTCTCAGCCAAATGAAACTAGTAGGGAGCAGGTTAGGGTTAGGGCTATAGTCCATGGGGTCACAAAAGAGTTGGACACGACTTAGTGACTAAACAACACAATGAGCACCCAACTTTCACCAAAGTAGGGTTCTCTAGTCAAAAGCTGTATTTTCAAATGTGGCTTAGACGGGGAGACTCCAGCAAGGCTTTGGAATCATTTCTGCTTGAAAACATGAAGGCAGTGTCTCTGTTCATTTGGAATAGAATAGAATGGGCCTGAGAGAGGCCTTGACTGGGCTGTTTCAGCAGCAAACCTTGCAGGCTAGCTTACCTCACAGGTTCAGCAAGAGAAAAAGCAGAGCATGACTATCTATCTTTTATATCGCACAGTAAGTTGGCCCACTATTAAACACAGTGCAGTTAGCATTTAATCTCTAATCAGATTGGCAATTCTCCTTCCCTTTCGGGAGGAGCTTGTAATAAACTGGAGAGAGGAATAAGAAATGTTATTGGACACTCCTTTATCTATGGGAGAATTTGACTTCCCAAAAGGGATGAAAGTGATTTTGTACATTTGAACAGAGAAACTCCAAAGGATATTAACCCATGTTAATACTTCCTGGATTTATGGTAGTAAACATAAATGAATGTCTGTTCCCCAGGCAACTTTGAACAGAGTCCAAACTTCCTCTCTAATACCTATGCTTGCCCAGAATTGTTTCCCTAAAAGAGTGACAAACACATCCCTTGATTGGTTTTCTCAAAAGCCCTCAGGTGAACTTAGATCTCCCCAGCAGGTCTCGTCAGAGACAGGTGAAACCTTTAAGCCTTTCTGGAGCTCCTCATGGCCAAGCTGAGGACAATTTGTGCAACAGAATAAATAATAATAGTGGTTGATTATAATACATAAAATAAGACAAATATCCAAGAATCCATATTGATGTTAATAAATAATTGAGTAAATAACGAGAGAGAACTTCTTCCTTATGGACTACCAGTTAAAGAATGAATGACTGAAATAGAAAAACCACTCTTTTGCAAACACCTCTGTAATAGTTGTTTCAAGTACCATCAGTGGATGGTAAAATCAGCGGTGAAGACATCATGAGAAACAGATATTTGTACAGTTTCCCTCTCAAGATATTCTTAATGTAAAGGGAAAATAGTAACTTTTATTTATTTTTTTAAGGCTTTTTTTTTTTATGTGGACCATTTTTAAGGTCTTCATTGAATTTGTTACAATATTGTTTCTGTTTTCTGTTTTGGTTTTTTTGCTTCTTAGTTGCCTGACCAGGGATGGAACCCATATGTTTTGCATTGGAAGGCTAAGTATTAACCACTGGACCTCCAGGGAGACCCCAAATAGTAACTTTTAAAAGTATAAACCTGGCAGAAATCTCTTTAACCAAGTGATCAAAGTTAACATCACTGCAGTAAGACATACAGATATCATGTTCCTCCTGGTCTGTTGCACTAAGAAGGTTGAACTTCTGTAATCTTGCCCCCAAAATGCATAAACTCGACTAATCATGAGAAAGATCAGACACATTCAAACTGAGAGATATCCTACAAAATAACGGACTCTATGGTACACTTTCATAAAAGTCTGAATAACTTTTCCAAATTGAGGAGACCAGGAGACACGACAACTAACTGTAACATGGGATCCTGACTTGGTTCCTGAACCAGAAAAAGGACACAGGTAGAACAACTGGTGAAATTCAAATAAGATCTATGGATTAGTTAGTTTTATTGTACTAGTGTCAATGTTCTAGTTTTAATAATTTTATTATAGTTATGTAAAATTATAAAATTTTGGGGAAACTGAGTGTAGGGGATATGAAACTCCCTGTACATACAGTCCATGGAATTCTCCAGGACAGAACACAGGAGTGGGTAGCCTTTCTCTTCTCCAGGGGATCTTCCCAACCCAGGAATTGAACCCAGGTCTCCTGCACTGCAGGCAGATTCTTTACCAGCTGAGCCACAAGGGAAGCCCTTCTTGAAGTCTAAAATTGTTTTAAAATTAAAAGTTAGAAAATAAAGTCTTTCTGAATTTTGTGAAGATATTCCTTCACCTTTAGAATTATGCAGTGAAGTAGGGCAGAAATTATACAGAAGATAAAAAGTTGGTATATGACATTAAATATTTTGTAGCATATATTAGGTATATAATTTGTAATTGATGAAACATAGTCTATAGGTTCATTTAAAAACAAAGTTGGATATTAAACCTTTAATTAGTAATTTAATGCCCTAATACGACTTTAAGTCTGTGAAGAAACAATTTTAAGCTTACATAATTTTGACTTAAGCCACTGTTTCTAGAAAAGCAATCCTCTGCAAAACTGGGAATGGTCCACAAATGAATTACATTTATCAGAGATTGAGTAGATTGACTTGCAGGGAGGTTCTGACCATCTTGATTTGTTTTCTTTCTGATTACAAATCATCAATGATTTCGATAGATAAACTTAATTGCGGCTAAAGTGTGGCCATCATACTGAAGGACTTTGGGGCATATGTCATTATGCAAGAATGCATTGATTAAAAACAATGGAAAAGAAAGACAAAACCTAATTCAGTTCTGGCTTCTGAGAATAATTTTTAATCTGAAGGTCTCAGAATCAACAGGGACATTCTTTGGGAAGATTCATTACCTGAAAGGACACTTTTGTTCATTCAGGAGCATGTATTACAAGAACCAAGGAAGATGTATGAGAACATGCATGACTCTCCAAAAGGAAATGATATTGGACATAGATGTTATTCCTGTCTGATTTGCATGATGACTGTATTCCCAGATCCTATGCTACGGAATACCAATCTACTGATTTTGGAAAGCACAGAGCCCTTAGTACTGGGTAACAGGAATGGAAATGGTGTGATAGTTCGTGTGACGGTCAGTGTGTATGGAGGTGGAAGTCACTTGCAAATACTCAGGTGAATTAGTGAATTTTGTGAAAATGCTGGTTTATTTTCTTGGGCAACACTAATCATGAGTAGACGCTAACTTCCAGTTTGCTTGCTATCTGTTAGGCTCTGTGCTGCACACTTTCTGCGTAATTCATGTAATCATCAGAGCAACCCTACAGGGTAGATACTAATGGAGACCTCTACTTTACAGATGAGGAAACTGAGATCTGGCAGTAACTTAACTTGCCAAGTGGGTGAATCTGGGTGGCCTGGGTCTAGAGTTATGCTTTTAGCCACTATACTATATTTAATGTAGGGCTTCCCAGATGGCACACTGGTGAAGGATCCACCTGCAAGTGCAGGAGATGTGGGTTTGATTCCTGGGTTGGGAAGACCCCCTGGAGAAGGAAATGGCTACTCACTCCAGTATTCTTGCCTGGAAAGTCCCATGGACACAGGAGCATGGTGGGCTTCAGTCCATGGGTCACAAAAAAGTTGGGCATGACTGAACAACTGAGCACGCATACTTAATGTAGTTTAGGGTTTTGCTTCTTTGGTTTATTATGTTCACTTTTCTGACCATATGCTAGCGATGTTCTATTGGTTCTGGGGATAAGCACTTTATAAAAATTAAATCATTTAATTCCCATAACTAACTGGTGTGTGAATTTCAATGTCTTTGTTTTGCAAACTGAGGTTAAGTAAAAGTCCTAAGTCCCTAGCAATTAATTAGCCAAGGTGAGAGTAGCTATTAGAGAGACAGAACTTCTATTCTTCCTTCTCCCCTCACTTTCTTTTTTTTTGCATTTGGGATTCTACGTCCCCCACCAAGGACTCACCCCATGCCGCCGGCATTGGGAGTGCACAGTCTTAACCAGTGGACTGCCAGAGAAGTCTTCAGGGCTCCTATTCTTTTTTTGGCTGCATCTCTTGACATATAGGATGTTAGTTCCCTGACCATGGACCAAACCCTCGCACATTGGGAACATGGAGTCCTAACCACTGGACTACCAGCAAAATCCCCAGGGCTCTGATTCTTAAATGCTACTCTGAGCTAACTTTGGAGGATGTGGCAGATTGCTTTTCCTCACAACCCAAGTTTGTTCTCCCCCTTCTTCCCAATTGTGGAGTTTGGGGTAAATAACAGGCCCCTCTATATGGGCTTTGTTAACCAGATGCCCTTGAAGTTAGATTTGGCCATTCAACTAAGCCCTAGCCAATGGAATGTAAGCAGAGGCGAGTCTTAAATTTCTATCAAAAAATTGGCTGGACTTCTCTCTTTCCTATGGGGGAAAGCAGAGTTACCAAGCTGGTCTGGATCTGCTGGACTGTGATACCAAATTTGTTCTGACTGAGGATAAGTCATAGCCCTTAAACAACTACTCTCTCCCATATCATCTGAAGTATTCTAATAACAAATGTTTCCTGCCTTCTGGCAAAGATATTTTATTTTTTTTCTTACAGCAGCTCAACTTCTACCACAACATCAAATGGTTCAATAGTCATGTACCAGAACCGAATATAATATTCCAAGCAGTCACCTATGAATTCAGGATCTAAGCATTCTGAGAACAGCTGCTGCCTAGAGATGTTCTAGGTTCATTAGTTTGTGAACAGAAATATTGCTGTTCATTCGACTGTGATTTCCCAATGACCTGTGTAACTTTCATCATGCATCCATTAAAAATTATAGGGCAGAATACTACTTAATGACACAGAAGGGAAGATGTTCATGATATTTTTTCAGTGAAAAAAGTGCCTTCCAAAATGATAGGTCAAGTATGACCCCTGGTTTATAATAGTAGATCTCATTACGTTGAGTAATTACACATTTTTATCTCCTCTTTCTTGACTTATTTGTATTACAATATTTTTTCAATAAAATCGTATTATTTTTATTAAAAAATTTAAAAGATGAAATAAAGGTGGAATGTATAGTATATATCTGTGTATGTGAATATGTGTATATGTGCTGTGCTGTGCTGTGCTAAGTTGCTTCAGTCATGTAGAGCTCTTTGTAACCCTATGGACTGTAGCCCACCAGGCTCCTCTGTCCATGGGATTCTCCAGGCAAGAACACTGGAGTGGGTTGCCATTTCCTTCTCCAGGGGATCTTTCCCACTCAGGGATTGAACCTGTGTCTCTTATGTCTCCTGCAATGGGAGGCGGGTTCTTTATCACCAGTGCCACCTGGGAAGCCCCGTTTGTGTGTGTGTGTGTGTGTGTATAGCAGCTCTTTATGAAAAAAAATTATATATATAATATATATGTAATTATGAGAAGGAAATGGCGACCCACTCCAGTGTTCTTGCCTGGAGAATCCCGGGGATGGGGGAGCCTGGTGGGCTTCCGTCTCTGGGGTCACACAGAGTCGGACACGACTGAAGTGACTTAGCAGCAGCAGCAGCAGCTCATGTGTATATATATATATATATACACCTGTGTGAAATAGAGATGCTCTAACAAATTAAACTGAAAAATATCCTGGCTTAGAGAACTAGAGTTTCAGTTCTTGCTCATGTGATGGAGCAGACAGCAGGTTCCAAGTTGGTTGGTGGGGGCTCTACTCCCTGCAGTCATTCAAGGGCTCAGGCTGACAGAGGCTCTGCCTCATTGAACAAATGGCTTTCAGGTCACCAGAGTCATCTTCATTCCCTCCAGCAGAAACGAAGTAAAAGCCCAGAGAAATGCATATGGCAGGCTTTTTAGGGTCAGGCACACATTCTACTCACATTCCATTGTCTAGAACTCAGTCTTGCCACATCCAACCATACCCCATCGTCATTAACCTAAGATGTAGTATCATAGTTCCCAGTTATTCACTCAGGTTGAATAAATAATTGAACAATATGACTTTTTATTTCTTATTTTTAGATTATTTTTTGGTTCAAACTTAGTGCTGCGAAGATAATTTATCAGTTTTCCTGTCAATTTTTTTTTCATAAAGAGTGGGAATAAGAATCTTCTCTCCCCAATGATTCAGGACCTAGACTGTTGTACTTTAGCTTTCTAACAATCATATTGATTCACTTTGGTATTATGTTCTAACTAAGTTTCATTTCAGAGCAAGTGGCACCTATTACTTACAGGTCAGGAAAATAGTTGACATTCACTCCTGTCTCTGGGGTGAAACTAATGAATTGTGAGATTGGGTCATGGTGAATAAATTACTTTGAAACTGCGGAATTCAGATGTTTGATATTTTCTTTTTTGAATCTGTTTGCTCTCTGTGACTCCCTGCTGTTTGCTTTTTGATTTTACAGATTGTATGAAATAAGCTCTTTGCATCCTCATCTCCACCCTCTTCTTTTCTAACCTCTCCTCAAGTAAAAGGATAGTTTATTAAATACTGAATATAATCCAAAGAATCAAGTGGGATTGATTTCCTTGAGTGATGGTCACAATAAATTTCTTCTGATCAAGAATAACTCCCAACACCTTAAGCAACTTCTCCCTCTCACCCAGTCTGAAACATTCTGATGACAGAAATGTTTTCTGTATTCTGATCATGTTATTCTGATATTGAAAGAGAGGAAGCAGTTAGGAGATGTGAAATTCTGAGTCGGGAGAGTAAGAGTGAAGCTTTAAGAATTAAAGTTAGGAAAAATGAAAGATTATGAACAATGTTTTGAAAGCTAATTCATATCTCAGAGGACAGTGAAGAAAAGAACCAAGATCTGAAATGTACGGATGTGAGAGTTGGACCATAAAGAAGGTTGAGTGCTGAAGAATTAATGCCTTCTAACTGTGGTGCTGAAGAAGGCTCTTGAGAGTCCTTTTGACTGCAGGGAGATCAAACCAGTCAATTTTAAAAGAAATCACCCTGAATATTCATTGAAAGGACTGATGCTAAAGCTGAAGCTCCAACACTTTGGCCACTTGATGCGAAGAGCTGACTCATTGGGAAAGACCTTGATGCTGGGAAAGATTGAAGGCAAAAGGTGAGATGGTGAGATAGTATCATTGATTCAATGGACATGAATTTGAGCAAACTCTGGGAGGTAGTGGAGGACAGAGGAGCCTGGTATGCTACAGTCCATGGAGTCAAAAAGAGCTGGACACGACTTAGCAACTGGACAATAATAACAACTGAAATGTATGGTTTAAACAAGTAGAGCTGCTGGTAAAAGTGGGTTTTCCAACACTCAAGAACCTATCAAGTCTTGTCCTCCTTCTCATGTCCTCCTTTTCAACATATCCCTCTCCATTATTCATAAATTCTTTTCTCTCCTTCTCCATTCCCTGACTTTCTTACCTGTTCCTTTCACACACCTGTTTTTTTCCTGGTACCATTCTCAACTCTCTACACCTCTTTCTCACACCTTAAGGTAGCCACAAAATGGAATGGTATAATCTAAAATACATACATTTATTTACAAATAATTTTAAGCTCTAAATGTCAGTGTCCACATTAGGATCCAGACGTCCTGATCTCAAATAACTCATAGTCTATTTGGTCAAACGCTTCCACTCTTCGGGAGTATGAAAGGCAGAAAAGATAATTTTACCAAGGAAAAGCTTCCCTGATTCTCCCTGGCAAATAAGGGGACACTTGGGTCTTAACAGATGATTAAGATTTTTCCAGGTAAAAAAGGAGGGAAGACACTTTCAGGCAGAGGGAACAGCATAGAAACTCTTTTTTTTTTCTTTGAAAAGAGATTTCCCAGTACTGAATGAATTTCTTCAAGAATTATCGAAGAGAAAGTATTTCCTTTCTTATCTATTCTGAGATACGTTTCACTGATTAGTGATGTCAAAGCAAGATTTTCCTATCTATAACCCAGTTATTTGGAATTCCTATCTCTTGAGAACACAGCTGAACATCAAGCAATAAGCAGACAGAGATATCAGGGTAGCCAAGAGTTTCGCTGTAAAGTGTCTCTGCTTAATGAAGAACTGTTCAGTCCGAGCCTCTTTCTGGTTATTACACACTTTGTTCTAACAAAGCAAATCAGAGACAGTCATATGGGGTGAGATCAGAGACAGACCTGAGAGTTAGAGGGCTATTTCAGGCAGACTTACTAAGAGCTGTTGTTTAGTCACTAAGTTGTGTCTGACTCTTTTTGCAACCCTATGAACTGTAGCCTGCCAGGCTTCTCTATCCATGGGATTTCCCAGGCAAGAATACTGGAGTGGGTTGCCATTTCCTTCTCCAGGGGACCTTCCTGTCCCAGGGATTGAACCCATATCTCCTGCAGTGGCGAGCAAATTCTTTACCACTGAGCCACCAGGAAAGCCCTTACTAGGAGCAGTAAAAAGTAATGGCTAGAACCCTGAGAGTCTGAAAAGAATCATAAAAACTAGCAGTGGTTTCTGAAGCTCCAATCACAGCTGCCCTGAGACCACTGCATGAGAAGGCAAAGAAGCTGGCCAGCTTTGGTCAGCTCTGCACAGGTAGCTAGTTGCACTGATGGTCTCAGTGATGATAATGGGTCATTTACAAGGGAGGTTAAATTCAATTCCATGTGCTCTGCCTTAGAGAGCAGCTTATGATTAATTTTAGAAAAACTGCCACCCTAGGTGGCTAAAATTTTCTTTTGAAATGTACTGCTGTATCCTAAAATAGTCTGCTCTATTAATTCCTTGCAAGGTTTTGTTATTTTACTATATATTCCTTAATATACTACTTACATTTTGCCTTTAAAAAAAAACCTATCTTTTAAAAAACTCTTTTAACTGTCTTTACAACTTAAATCAAGCAGTTAGCTGGAAGGGTCGGGGAAAGATACAGGCACCAGAGCCTTCTTCGTGCCCATCAGAGTCACCACCAAGCTTGGGTCTGCACGGAGATGAGTAGGAGCATGCTGCCTAGGAGAGGGGTAACGTTCTAGGGGAAGGACCACATTAAACCAGATAGTTCAACATTTAATTTCAAATGAAAAGTTAAAGCATGTTCAAAGCCCTGTTTACATTTAACCACCATTTGTTTATATAAAAGAATCACTGGCAGGCAGCCGTCTTGGATCAGATTGAATCACTGAAAACTTGGCATGGCCACTTCTGAATATGTTGCCGAAGATCAGAGCCTCCTTGACCACTTCTTTCTGGATTGTTCTCTGCTGCTCAGTCTTTTGACTTGACTAACTTTAGGGCCATGCAACCCATATTTGGAGCTTCCCTGGTGGCTCAGATAGTAAAGAATTTGCCTACAATGAGGGATACCCGGGTTCGATCCCTGGTCAGGAAGATCCCCTGGAGGAGGAAATGGCAAACCACTCCAATATTCTTGCCTAGAAAACCCCACGGACGAGGAGCCTGGTGGCCTACAGTCTATGGGGTTGCAAACAGTTGGGCACGCCTGAGCGACTAGCACTTTCACTTTCATACAACCCATATTCATTTGGTGCTCTACAGGAGAAACAGGCAAGGAAACTGGGGTCAGGGCAGAGATGAAAGAGGCATTTGTCTTGCCCCTCCAAGAGTCTGGTGGGGGGCAAAGGATGTTTACAGAGAATTCAGGTCAAGGTATAATGTGAAGAGCATGATAAAAACTACAAACAAAATGGTATTGCAAGCATTGGTGGAGTGAGATTATTTTCAGCCCGGCAGTCAGTGGCTTAGGGGTTGAATCAGGGAAGATTTTGTAAATAAAGAATATGGAAGCTTAGTCTTAAGGATAGGTATGATTTCAAAGGGGAAAGATGACAAGGAAGACTTCCCTGGGTGATAGAGGGGACAGTGTGTGTGAAAGCATGGGGTTAAGAAAGCACATTATTATTAGAGGCTTCCCTGGTGGCTCAGTGGTAAAGAATCCACCTTCCAGTGCAGAAGAAATGGGTTTGATCCCTGGCTGGGGAACATCGCACTTGCTGCATAGCAACTACTGAGCCTGTGCTCTAGAGCTGGTGAGTCCTAACTACTGAACTCACATGTTGCGGCTACTGAGCCCATGCACCTGAGAGCCCAAGCTGCCCAACAAGAGAAGCCCCCACAACAAGAAGCCTGTGCACCGCAATTAGAGTGTAGCCCCCACTTGCAGCAGCTAGAGAAAACCCTCCCACAGCAACAAATACCCAGCACAGCCAAAAAATAAATGAGTAAATGTTTAAGAAAGGACGCATTAGGTTTCAAGAATCAGGTTTTGAAGTGTGCAAAGATGGAGAGGGATTGGTATTGGAAAGAACCCTAGGCAGGGAGCCCGGAGCTAGGCTGTGGGGTGCTGTGCCTAGGGCTTCACCTGTGGGCCGTGAGATGTGGGGGAGGAACAGTTTGTGGTGCCTGCGTTATAGCCAGTGCTGCCGCCCGAAGTGGAAAAGCATCTGCTCCTTCCACGTGATCGGAGAAAGCTGGAGCTGGGAGCTCGAGGCTCGAAGCAAGAAGTGAGAAAGAGCAAAACAAATATTGCACAGCAACACATAGATGTGGAATCTAGAGAAACGGTATAGACGGTATAGACGAACCTATCTCCAAGGCAGGAGTAGGGATGCAGACATAGAGGTAGACGTGGTGGGGGGCGGGGAGAGAGTGGGACCAACTGGGAGGGCGGGACTGACACATATACAGGACCAGGGAGAAAACAGCTAGCTAGTGGGAACCTGCTACAAAGCATAGGAAGCTCAGCTTGGTGCCCTGTGATGACCTAGAGGGGTGGGGTGGGAGAGGGGAGGGAAAGGATATGTATACGCATATGGCAGATTCACATCATGGTATAGCAGACACTGACACAACATTGTCTGAACTTCGCAATAAGGAGTTCATGATCTGAGCCACAGTCAGCTCCTGGTCTTGTTTTCGCTAACTGTATACAGCTTCTCCATCTTTGGTTGCAAAGAATATAATCAATCTGATTTTGGTGTTGACCATCTGGTGATGTCCATGTGTAGAGTCTTCTCTTGTGTTGTTGGAAGAGGGTGTTTGCTATGACCAGTGCATTCTCTTGACAAAACTCTATTAGCCTTTGCCCTGCTTCATTCCGTGCTCCAAGGCCAAATTTGCCAGTTACTCCAGGTGTTTCTTGACTTCCTACTTTTGCATTCCAGTCCCCTAGAATGAAAAGGACATCTTTTTTGGGTGTTAGTTCTAAAAGGTCTTGTAGGTCTTCATAGAACCGATTAACTTCGGCTTCTTCAGCATTACTGGTTGGGGCATAGGCCTGGATTACTGTAATATTGAATGGTTTGCCAGATCATGAACTCCTTATTGCGAAGTTCAGACTTAAATTGAAGAAAGTAGGGAAAACCACTAGACCATTCAGATATGACCTCAATCAAATCCCTTATGATTATACAGTGGAAGTGAGAAATAGATTTAAGGGACTAGATCTGATGGATAGAGTGCCTGATGAACTCTGGACGGAGGTTCGTGACATTGTACAGGAGACAGGGACCAAGACCATCCCCATGGAAAAGAAATGCAAAAGAGCGAAATGGCTGTCTGAGGAGGCCTTACAAATAGCTGTAAAAAGAAGAGAGGCAAAAAGCAAAGGAGAAAAGGAAAGATATAAGCATCTGAATGCAGAGTTCCAAAGAATAGCAAGGAGAGATAAGAAAGCCTTCCTCAGTGATCAATGCAAAGAAATAGAGGAAAACAACAGAATAGGAAAAACAAGAGACCTCTTCAAGAAAATTAGAGATTCCAGGGGAACATTTCATGCAAAGATGGGCGCGATAAAGGACAGAAATGGTATGGACCTAACAGAAGCAGAAGATATTAAGAAGAGGTGGCAGGAATACACAGAAGAACTGTACAAAAAAGATCTTCACGACCAAGATAGTCACGATAATGTGATCACCGACCTAGAGCCAGACATCTTGGAATGTGAAGTCAAGTGGGCCTTAGAAAGCATCACTACGAACAAAGCTAGTGGAGGTGATGGAATTCCAGTGGAGCTATTTCGAGTCTTGAAAGATGATGCTGTGAAAGTGCTGCACTCAATATGCCAGCAGATTTGGAAAACTCAGCAGTGGCCACAGGACTGGAAGAGGTCAGTCTTCATTCCAATCCCAAAGAAAGGCAATGCCAAAGAATGTTCAAACTACCGCACAATTGCACTCATCTCACACGCTAGTAAAGTCATGCTCAAAATTCTCCAAGCCAGGCTTCAGCAGTATGTAAACCGTGAACTCCCAGATGTTCAAGCAGGTTTTAGAAAAGGCAGAGGCACCAGAGATCAAATTGCCAACATCCGCTGGATCATGGAGAAAGCAAGAGAGTTTCAGAAAAACATCTATTTCTGCTTCATTGACTATGCCAAAGCCTTTGACTGTGTGGATCACAATAAACTGTGGAACATTCTGAAAGAGATGGGAATCCCAGACCACCTGACCTGCCTCTTGAGAAACCTGTATGCAGGTCAGGAAGCAACAGTCAGAACTGGACATGGAACAACCGACTGGTTCCAAATAGGAAAAGGTGTACGTCAAGGTTGTATATTGTCACCTTGCTTATTTAACTTATATGCAGAGTACATCATGAGGAACGCTGGGCTGGAAGAAGCACAAGCTGGAATCAAGATTGCCGGGAGAAATATCAATAACCTCAGATATGCAGATGACACCACCCTTATGGCAGAAAGTGAAGAGGAACTCAAAGGCCTCTTGATGAAAGTGAAAGAGGAGAGTGAAAAGGTTGGCTTGAAGCTCAACATTCAGAAAACAAAGATCATGGCATCTGGTCCCATCACTTCATGGGAAATAGATGGAAAAACAGTGGAAACAGTGTCAGACTTTGTTTTTTTGGGCTCCAAAATCACTGCAGATGCTGATTGCAGCCATGAAATTAAAAGACGCTTGCTCCTTGGAAGGAAAGTTATGACCAACCTTGATAGTATATTAAAAAGCAGAGACATTACTTTGCCGACCAAGGTCCGTCTAGTCAAGGCTATGGTTTTTCCCGTGGTCATGTATGGATGTGAGAGTTGGACTGTGAAGAAAGCTGATCGCCGAAGAATCGATGCTTTTGAACTGTGGTGTTGGAGAAGACTCTTGAGAGTCCCTTATACTGCAAGGAGATCCAACCAGTCCATTCTAAAGGAGATCAATCCTGGATGTTCATTGGAGGGACTGATGCTAAAGCTGAAACTCCAATACTTTGGCCACCTCATGCGACGAGTTGACTCACTGGAAAAGACTCTGATGCTGGGAAAGGTTGGGGGCGGGAGGAGAAGGGGACGACGGAGAATGAGATGGCTGGATGGCATCACCGACTCTGTGGACATGAGTTTGAGTGTACTCCGGGAGTTGGTGATGGACAGGGAGGCCTGGCGTGCTGTGATTCATGGGGTCGCGGAGAGTCGGACACGACTGAGCGACTGAACTGAACTGAACTGAACTGAACTGACACAACATTGTAAAGCAATTATATTTCAGTTTTTTAAAAAGAAGTTCTTTCAAGCACCCCTCCCTCTCAAGCCTCCCTTCTATCTCTTGAGGCCCATGACTGAAGACCCCGAGCTCTGGGTGACCCAGCATGGCCTGTGCTCAGCTTCTGCAAAGCCCCTTCTCCACTACAATGTCCCCCACCCCAGGAACACAATCACCTTCATTCTTGAGCCCCATCAACACTGGTCTCTTTGACCACTCTGGTAGGGTCTTTTGCTTCATGAATGAACTGATTTCAGCCCCCCTGAACTAGATATAAACTTCTGGAAGGCACGAGTCAGTTCTTTTGTTTATCCCTATTTGGTGACAGGTGCATAGTAGGCTTGCAAGAAAAAGGTTTTATTTTTTATACCAGCCCACTTTCCTCCCCACAAAATGGCTGAAGAAAGAGTATTAATATAGCAAACTACTTAATCCTTTGAAGATTCCCAAGAAGAAAGCTATAGTTTTGAAATAACTTAGATGGTTTTCCTTCAATTAGCACCTTTGATTGCATGCATATTTTTAGATTTCTGTTCAAGGTATAGAAGTCCCCAGAGTGCCAGTGGCCGCTTACACCCACTTCTTGGCCAATATTTTTTTTACCAGGCCCTGAGTCATAGCTCTGAAATCAATTCTGCCCTTTACTGCAAAATCATTACAGGGCCAAGAAAAATGATCCTTGCTGTTTAATCAGCGGGGGTGCTGGAAAATCAGGAGACATTGATACTGTGCCGTGTGATAAAGGTCTGAATGAAGTATGCCACCCAGAGACATGAAGGATGTGATCACGTTCAATCTCAAGCCTGGCTCTAAAATGAACTCAAAGGAAATGGTGTTCTGATGCACTCTCTCTAATGCACAGAATCACAAATTTTTTGCACATTCAATTTCTCGCGGAGTCTTTTAAATCTTTCTTACCCAAATAAAAAGAACATTCTAAAGATGAAGCGTGTGACCATAAGAAACTGAACCTAGGTTTAAAATGGTGTCAATCTACTGCCAACTTTTTTTGGTTTGCTATCCTCCTTAGTTTAAAAAATGAAGTTGGACTCCAAGAAAACAATGAGAGAGCAAAGATAAAATATCCCTATGCAATCAGAAAAATCACAGAGCTGAGGAGACTCCAGTAGGAAGACATCAGTGTTCTTGCTGTATCATCCAAGCCAACAGCTGTAAGACTAAGGCTCGGGAAAGATGGGAATTCAAGAACTGTGGGGAGGAAATGGGTCCTTTCTTCATCTTTTCCTGGAGACCCTGGTGCCTTAAGTGGAGACCCTAAATGAAGGCTTGGTCACCAATTCCCAACTTCAGTACATCAGAGCCAGGATGGAAGGGGCCACGAGACATAAAGCGTGATGGTTTAAATAAGGACCTGCTTCTGGCCTCTTTATTTGGGAGTAGAGTAGTTTTGCGGCCTGTAGAATCAGAACCTCTGAGCCCATGATCAGACTACAACTCCTTCAGGTTCATGGGATTTCCTGCTGTTTGCATTGCGAGTTACTGAGATCAGAGCCCTCTTTACCAGCCACCACTTTCTGGATTGTTCCCATCAATCAGTCTCTTGTTTTGACTAACTTAGGGCCATGGAACCAGTACTCATTTAGTACTCGAGGACACACATAGTAGGAACTGGGTTGGGGGAACTAAGATGAATAAGGTGTTTTTTTTGTTTTTTTTTTTTTGCCCCTGGGTAGGTTTGGAGTTGGGGGTGGGAAAGGATGATCACAGAGAATTCTGTACAAATACCTCTGTAACTAACCCTCTTAGCCTAGGCATGCTCTCTTGCTGGGCCAGTGGAGACACTCTCTTTGAGGATCTTGGCCACTGAGCCCATGGAGAGAGACACAGTAGGGTGACCGGGGAGCTTGTTCATTTCCCCTCCTTGCCAATAAGGTACTAACCTTGTTTATCTTTGTTGGTCTAGATCTGTGGGCAGTGACTCTACATACTGCTCTCTCAGCAATTATTTGCAGCAGCTGCTAATAATAACGGGGCTTTCCAGGTGGCACTAGTGGTAAAGAACCCGCCTGCCAATGCAGGAGAGGCAAGAGATGTGGGTTCGATCCCTGGGTCAGGAAGGTTCCCTGAAGGAGGAAATGGCAGCCTGCTCCAGTATTCTTGCCTGGAAAATTTCATGGACAGAGGAGCCTGGCTGGCTGCAGTCCCCGGCGCCACTGAAGCACAGCCAAACAACAACAATAATAATAACCATTTAATGAAAATTCATTATGCACCCAGACCTTCTCATGCACTATGTTCAGCAAATCATTACGAAAATCCTTCTGAAGTAGAGACCACTATTTTCATTTTTCAAACGGGTCTCTCAGAGATCAGGAGCCCTACAGAGTATCTGAATAGCATGTCCTCATCAGCACAGACAGACAAGGGTATGCTTTGGATAATTTAAAAAAGCATTGTTTTCTAGTTCTTTCATCAACTTATCCATCTAACAAACTCTTATTGAGTGCTAGGACTATGTGCTAGGAGGCCCCAAGATAAGAAATAGACGCAGAACAAAGTGTTTTAAGACATAGTTCCTTGTTTTGAGAAATTCGTTTTTATGCAAAGGAGATAGACACATGAACCAACCATTTTATTTCAAAGCCCTTAATGGGACTATTGAGCAGAACTACCTGCCTAATTAACAAGTTATGAAAAACACAGTATTCTAAAACATTTGTGATGCTAATTATGAGACTATTTACAAAAGTATCTAAAAATGGTTTAGATGTGAGGAGGTAAGTCTTTATTCTAATTTTTTTTTCTGTGATACCGTTTTCTAAGATGATAGTACCGCTATTGATGTTTAATTTCCCCGGTGTTTCTGTTTTATTGAAAGAACCTGATGGAAACCTAATAGTTCTTTCGAAACACTATTTAAATTTTCTTCTTGTCGTTCTTCCAAATACTTTCTCTCAGCACATTTTTTCTTTCAGATATTTTATGGTCAGCATTTTAGAGACAGCTTCCTTTTTAATTTGGATCTTGGCACCTTAAAAATAGGGCTTGATAAAGGAACGTGCTACAGTTCCTTCCGCAATCTTGAACTGCCTAAGACTGCCTTCTTAATAACGCTTCACATTTATCTTAGCACTTAAGAGTTTGCAAAGTGCTTTCCTATACATTATCTTAATGAACCTTCTTGATTACTTGATGGGATAGGCTAGAAAGTATTCTTATTGCCATTTTTATTAGTGCTACAAAAACAATACATGAAGACAGAAAACCCCCCAACAACACGCACAATTACAAAATAAAAATGAAAAAAAAAAAGGGCTTCCCTAGTGGCTCAGATGATAAAAAAAAAAAATCTGCCTGCAGTGTGGGAGACCTGGGTTTGATCCCTGGGTTGGGAGGATCCCCTGGGGAAGGGAATGGCTACCCACTCCAGTATTCTTGCCTGGAGAATTGCATGGACAGAGGAGTCTGGTGGGCTACAGTCCATGGGGTTGCAAAAAGTCTGATGACTGAGCGACTTAAAAAAAATATCTCTTCCCAGACGTTCCCTCATATGTTACCATTTTCAACTGCTTTTCTTTTCTCTTCTTCTGGTACTTTTCTCTATAATTTCAAATAATAGCATCTGGTCATTTCTTTGCTTGTCAGCCTTAGGTAGAATCTAAGAATCTAAATGGATTCCTTTCTATGAAAGTGAGAAATTTGGCTTATTTATAATACCTTCCTCTTTCACTCAACTTTTTGCTAGTTATATATTTATTTTAGTTCTTCATTGCATATCTTTATAATACTAAATAACATAGTGCTTAAAATCTGGAATGCTTCATATTTCAATTTTAGAAAAAATATATTTACCCATTTTATGGCAGATGAAGAATTTTTACTTTTTACCTCATCAAACGATATTATTCTTTACCTCATCTCTCTCCCTGTTACTCCAAACTTCTATCAGTCCTATCATTACTTCTGTATGTTAAGGTTTTAAATTTTTACCTTGTGCCCTGTAACTATAATTAATTCTTACATGCTTTGTCTATGGGTTGATTAAAAAATTAAAACATGGTATTTATTCTAATATGATTATGAAAATACCATGCACTATATACAGTCCATGAGGTCAAAATAGAGTTGGACACGACTTAACAACAACATCTAATTAGTGATTAGTTACACAGTGGTGAAGGTAGTCTTGTAATTAAATCTATGTAATTTAAAGGAGAATGTTTCAAGTGTCAAAGTCAAATGAGACTTAGGTGATATTGATTGTCCCAAACTGAACTGCAATGCTGCAATTTGGGTCACATTTGGATCTATTTTTGTTTTTTTATAGCTTTTTGTTTTTCCTAGAATTTTAAATTGCTTAACTTTCCCCCATGTTGTCATTTCACTTTATAGCCATGTCTCAGCTGCAATCAGCATTGGCTTCTAAGAGCCCATAAATGCCCGCTTTTCCAGAGAATTGTCCTGGGCCAAATGAAAGCTGCCTTTCCAGTGAGGTTACCTCTTCTCATACAAGCTTGTAGCTGGTTGACTGTCTGAATGGCTGACACAGGGGCAGTAGACCAGCTTCCTGCAAGATGGGGCCCATTCTCTCCTGCAATTTGTGATCCCTATTTCCCTGTGGAGTCACTATACAGCTTGTATTGAGCAGAGCCACATTCTTGCTTATTTTTTTAAAAAATCTTTTATTATTTCCCTCATTCTCCTTATCCAAAGAGCGTTTCCTCAATAAATCACTTATAACAGAATCCTCATCTTAAGCTCTGCTGGCATTATCAACTAAATATTTTTCCTCCTCAAAAATTTTTCTTTTGAAGTCCTGATCCCTACTGTGATGGTATTAGGAAGTGAGGCCTTTGGGAGGTAATTAAGTTCAGATGAGGTCATGAGGTTGGAGCCCTCATGAAGGGATTAGTGTCCTTTTAAGAAAAGAAAGAGTCCAGAGCCCTTCCTCTCTCTCTATCCAAACACACCACAAAAAAGCCATGTGAGCAAACAGCAAGAAATTTTATCTACAAGCCAAGAAGAGCACTCTCACCAGACACCAAATCTGCCAGCACCTCAATCTTAACTTCCCAGCCTCCAGAACTGTGAGTAATAAATGTCTGTTGTTTAACTCACCCAGTCTATGATTTTTTGTGATAGCAGCCCAAGCTGATGAAGACAGCTAGGATATCCAGACTAAGACAGTTTTGATAGAAGATCACAAGTCCTCACCAAATCACTTACAATTACATAGTTGTTTTTTTTTTTAAACCTTACTATTTATTTTAAAGGAATCCACTTTCTTCTTGAATACATTTTTTGTTAGAATCCTCTAAATTTGGATCAACTGCTCCCTAGGTATACTATGCATCTAAAATACTGAAATTTCTTTGATTGCCTCACTTCTGGGTTATATCCCCTAATATTTGTATCATACAATACAGTTTTCTATTTCTTGGGTTCCCTTTTGTGTTAAAAAAAAAAACATGTAATAAAATATAAAGCAATTGTCACAAAATTTGGACAGGGGCTTAATTTTGTGAGTCATAACCAGTATGAAAATCTACTTTCACCGACTTTATGATTGACAGTTTGGCTAAACATATAATTCTTGTTTCAAAATAATTTTCCTTCACCCTTTAAAAGGCAATTCTGCATTGTGTTTTAGTTGCTAAGGATGCTGATGAAAAATCCAATGTCAATCTGATTCTCTGGGGGGTGGGTAGGAAATCTATTATTTGTCCCTGAAGTTTAAAAAATTTTTTATCCCTTTCAGTTTTCTGAACTTTCATCTATTTGGTCACTCAATGGGCTATTTCACTCTGACAGCTACAGCCTTTCTTCAGCTGTAGGAAATTTCCTTGAATTATTTTTTTAATTGTTAAAGCTCCTTTGTTTTTTTCTACCTCTTTCTGGATTTCCTCTTAGATGCATAATGGCTCTCCTGGATTTATCTTCTGTATTTCTCTTAGTCCCCACCTCCACTCCATATTTTAAAATTACTCTCTACTCTCTGGGAAGTTTTCACAATTTTACCTTCATCTTGGTGTCCTTCTTTGGGGCTGTTTTGATTTTTTTTCTCAATTATGAGGACTCCTTAGCTTTCCATTAATATTTATGAATAAAGTACTAGATTATTTTTGTGAAGATCTGGTACGACTTGCTCCTGGGGTATGTGGTTCTTGGAGAGGGAGAAAAGTAGACTGCTTCTATAATGGATGTTTCGTGTGAGCATGCTCAGTCGCTCAGTCGTGTCCGACTCTTTGTAACCCCATGGGCTGAAGCCTGCCAGGCTCTTCTGTCCATGGAATTTTCCAGGCAAGAATACTGGAGTGGATTGCCATTTCCTTCTCCAGGGGATCTTCCCCACCCAGGTGAATCATGCTTATTGTCATCTGCAGCTCACTTTTGTTCTCATATCTGCTAACTCTGGGCTTAGAGTTTCTTCTGATCTTACAGGGAGGAACAATTTCAACTCCTGTCTCTGCTGCAGTCTCCTGCGTGGGTCCTGGGCTGTGACTTCCTCTCTCAACATGAGTCATTTCCAAGGCTCTAGTTTTTGATACTGTTTTGGATGCGTCCTCCTCATACATCTTTATTATTGAGGGATACCTGGGAGGACAGTGAGGTCGGCGCGTGTGTGTCATCTACCCTCCTGAATGAGATCTTGATCACTGCCATTTTCTAGTTCCCAAAACATGGGCACTGAGCGATTAAATGCTTTGTCTCATAACTAGGAAGCTGTGGTGGTGAAAGCTAGAATCCCAGTTTTCCGTCACCTAATGTTCTGTCTGTGTCTCTGTACCTTTCTGCCACCTCTTGTCCTCTCAGTCCTGGTCCGTGGAATTCGAGACAGCTGAGCAGGAATGTTTACAAGCAGATTTCTGCGCACGTAGCTCATTAGAGCCAGATGTGAGAACAGATAATGTGTTTGCATTTGCTCTGAATGTTTTTCCCGAGTCAGTGTTGCTCTCACTCTCTTCTTGGGCTTACGCACAAACGTCTGAGATAAAGAGATTTGGAAAGTTTTTACTTTTAAAATCAGTGTGAGTCACTTGCAATAAGAGCTTTAGAATCAATTAGTTGACTGGGGGGAAAAATTGCTTTAAAAAATCCTCATTATGACCTGTGAACATCACATTTATTAGGGCCTAGTTTGGTTTTAATTTCTGAAAACTAGCTTTGTGTGGGATGAAGGAAAGATACATAAATTGCTTTTGTCCACTGTGTAGTCAAAGCATACAACTCCCTTAACCTCATTCAGATCCACCTAATATTTTCCCTCTCGCAACCAGTTTTTGTACCCATTAATTATTAACAAATGAAAGCTGGAACTTGGAATTATGGCTGTTATTAGACACACAGGGCCTGTTAAGCAGAGTGAATTAAATTTTCTCACCTTCATTTTGAGAAAACTATGGTTAATATGAAAGAAATTGTGGAGAAAGTAGGGATTCCTTTTCATCAGGGAATCGGAGAGCAGAGACTAACAATTCACTCATTCAGTGAATGAGTATCTATTGTGTATCTCCTACTATATTCAGGCATTGTTGGAAATCTGGGATAAAAACAGATAAAATGGAGGGCATCTACTGGAGAAGGCCGGTGTGAAGCAAATAATAGAAATATATGGTAACGTAATGAACTGGGAAGACACCATGAAGGGAAAGTCCACACACAGAACCATGGATAACTGGGGGAAGGCAGTCAGAGAAGGCTTTTCTGAAGCAGGGGCATTTAAAATGAGTTCCAAATGTGAGGGAGCAGGGTCTAAAGGGAAGAGAATTTTAGGCAGAGGGAACAGAAGATGAAAGGGCCCCACAATAGGAGGGGGCATGGTCTAGACTGAGGAGAGCCAGAGCAGCTGTAGAAGGGGAAGAATCCACAGCACAAGGGCCGGCGAGCTTGGGCAGCAGGGGAAGGCACTGAAGATGGTGTGGGGGTCTGACTGGATTTGCGCTCAGAAAAACTGTTCTGTGTCATGAGGTACAAGCTGGGAATGGGCTACAGAGGAACTAGCAGGTCAGCTGGAAGACCATACTAGTAATCCAAGTGAAAAATGGTGCTGACTTAGACAGAAGTCTTATAGTAGAGATAAAAATGGGTGGATTCAAGCGATATTGAGAAAATAGAATTTCTGGGGCTGGTGGTAGATTGAATTCAGAGACAGCATGCATCTGGACCTCAAGGATGACTGGCTTTTCACAGGTGGAGGAAACACCATATTTTGGGAATAGGGTGATTAAGATGAGCTTGAGAATGGGTTCTATACCAACAGTTAAAAATGAGAGTTAGACTGCTGTATTTAAAATGGGTAACCAACAAGGACCTACTGTAGAGCACAGGGAACTCTGCTCAATGTTATGCGGCAGCCTGGATGGGAGGGAAGTTTAGGGGAGAATGGATCCATGTGTATGTATGACTGAGTCCCTATCATATCATTGTTTATCGGCTATACCCCAATACAAAATCAAAAGTTTTTTTTTTTTTTTAAAGGATGAGTGTTGTGATGAGAAATGGCCTTTTAAGGTAAGGGAAAAGATGGAAATGAAAGATACAAGGGTAATATAACCCAGGGTACAACAAAAGTGGAAGAGCCTGAGGAAAGGATTAGGGTAGGCAGGAGAAGAGAAATGTGAGTAAGAAGTTAGAAAGGCTGGAAAGATAGGCTGAAGCTAGATTTTTCTAGAGCTGTGAGGACCATCTAAGGTGTCTTGGCTTTATTTTCTAGACAATGGGCTTCAGAGATTGAGAAGATTAAAGTGAATGGAGCCATGGCTCCAAGATTTCAAGCCCGAGTGGGTGGAAGACTAGTGGGCTATCCTCAAGAATGGATAAGACAGCAAAAACACATGATTTAGAGGGGCTGATAGTGCTAAAGAATCCGCCTGCCAATTCAGGAGATGTAAGAGAAGTGGATTCGATCCCTGGGTCTGGAAGATGCCCTGGAGGAGGAAATGGCACCCCACTCCGGTATTCTTGCTGGGAAAAATCCCCTGGACAGAGGAGCCTGGTGAGCTACAGTCCATGGAGTCACATGACTGAGCATCTGAGCCCTAGAGGGGTTGTCAGGACAGCCAAGGAGAAATATTTACCAGGCATTTGAAAATACGTGACTTGAAGCTCAGGACTGGAGAACTGGATTTGGAAGTCATCTCCAAATAGTTAAAGCTGGGATGGGGAAAGGGGAACGTTGATGAGATCACTAAGGAATTAAGAGTAAGGATTTCAGAAGACAGACCCAGATGAGAATCTCAGGAAATGGCTTCAATCAAAGGGCATAAAGAAGAAGCGTTGTCAATAACAGGAGTAGGGATAAAGCTGACAGAGAGGCAGGAAATGAGTGGGAGGGGAGTGACGTCAGTCAAAGCAGGGGATCAGCTTTGTAGGATGGGGATCAGAATTGTAGGAGGAACAGGGTTAATAGTGTTAAATGACTCTTCAAGTCATAAGACTGAGAAATCTGGGAAAAAGCTCGTTATGCTTGAGGCAGAGAAGCAGAAAAGACAGGACAAATCAGAACTGAAGGGAGATAGGGACTGGCTCAGGAAATGCTTGTTGAACGAAAGAAGGCTGGAAAGTGGGCCGGCCTCCCTGCCAGAGAAAGCTCTCCATGGCACCTCCAGAGCTTATTTTTTAATATTTTTCTTGATAATTTTGTTGATTTCTATCTGGCTGTCCTGGGTCTTAGTTGCTGCACAGGCTTTTCTCTAGTTGTGTTGCGCAGGCTTCTCCTTGTGGTGGCCTCTCTTGCAGTGGAGCACGGGCTCTAGGGCACAGGGGCTTCAGTAGTTGCGGCTCCCGGGCTCGAGAGCACAGGCTCAATGATTGTGGCGCACGGGCTTAGTTGCTCCATGCATGTGGGATCTTCCCAGATCAGGGACTGAACCCGTATCCCCTGCATTGACAGGTGGACTCTTCACGACTGAGCCACCAGAGAAGCCCTAGAGTTTTAACTTATAGCTGTGCATCTTCCATTGTTTTTAATTGTATTCTGAAGACCATAAAATAATGCAGCCGGAATGATTATTTACCCCTAGGTCTTTTCTGGTCATTGTTTGATATTCAACATAAAGTTATTGTAAAAGTTGTATTTAATCCACTTACTCAGTGACCTGGGAAGTTTGGCTTCCATTTAATGGCTACACAAATGACTGATTGGGCTCCAGGTCTTGATGCAATTGACATACTGATGCCTGGTGCTTCCTCCCACACAGGCTCCTTAGGTAGCACAGGAAACAGACAGGGAGTCTAAGGTATCTGTAAAAGGAGGGCTTCTCTGACCATTTGTACTCTTTGGGGTGGATTACAGAAGCGAGGAAGGGAACTTTCAGATGTTAGTAGATTACTTTCAGTTTAATAGAAAGTTCTTGTTGGAAATGCATCCAAAGGACTAGGATGAGTAGCTGGCTGTTGTCAGTAGGTGATTTGATGGCTGCACAAGCTGCAGAATCTGCATAGCTACACAATAAGACATACTTACATTTCTCTATATGTTCTAGAAATGGAAATCTGCAATGGAAATGAAAGAGCATGGTTTTGCTGTAACATCTTCCTGACACTCCTAATCAAAGCACATCATTCAGTTCAGTTCAGTTCAGTCGCTCAGTCGTGTCCGACTCTCCGCGACCCCATGAATCACAGCACGCCAGGCCTCCCTGTCCATCACCAACTCCCGGAGTACACCCAAACTCATGTCCACAGAGTCGGTGATGCCATCCAGCCATCTCATTCTCCGTCGTCCCCTTCTCCTCCCGCCCCCAACCTTTCCCAGCATCAGAGTCTTTTCCAGTGAGTCAACTCGTCTCATGAGGTGGCCAAAGTATTGGAGTTTCAGCTTTAGCATCAGTCCCTCCAATGAACATCCAGGATTGATCTCCTTTAGAATGGACTGGTTGGATCTCCTTGCAGTATAAGGGACTCTCAAGAGTCTTCTCCAACACCACAGTTCAAAAGCATCGATTCTTCAGCGATCAGCTTTCTTCACAGTCCAACTCTCACATCCATACATGACCACGGGAAAAACCATTGCCTTGACTAGACGGACCTTGGTCGGCAAAGTAATGTCTCTGCTTTTTAATATACTATCAAGGTTGGTCATAACTTTCCTTCCAAGGAGCAAGCGTCTTTTAATTTCATGGCTGCAATCAGCATCTGCAGTGATTTTGGAGCCCAAAAAAACAAAGTCTGACACTGTTTCCATTGTTTTTCCATCTATTTCCCATGAAGTGATGGGACCAGATGCCATGATCTTTGTTTTCTGAATGTTGAGCTTCAAGCCAACCTTTTCACTCTCCTCTTTCACTTTCATCAAGAGGCTTTTGAGTTCCTCTTCACTTTCTGCCATAAGGGTAGTGTCATCTGCATATCTGAGGTTATTGATATTTCTCCCAGCAATCTTGATTCCAGCTTGTGCTTCTTCCAGCCCAGCGTTCCTCATGATGTACTCTGCATATAAGTTAAATAAGCAAGGTGACAATATACAGCCTTGACGTACTCCTTTTCCTATTTGGAACCAGTCTGTTGTTCCATGACCGGTTCTAACTGTTGCTTCCTGACCTGCATACAGGTTTCTCAAGAGGCAGGTCAGGTGGTCTGGGATTCCCATCTCTTTCAGAATGTTCCACAGTTTATTGTGATCCACACAGTCAAAGGCTTTGGCATAGTCAATGAAGCAGAAATAGATGTTTTTCTGAAACTCTCTTGCTTTCTCCATGATCCAGCGGATGTTGGCAATTTGATCTCTGGTGCCTCTGCCTTTTCTAAAACCTGCTTGAACATCTGGGAGTTCACGGTTTACATACTGCTGAAGCCTGGCTTGGAGAATTTTGAGCATGACTTTACTAGCATGTGAGATGAGTGCAATTGTGCGGTAGTTTGAGCATTCTTTGGCATTGCCTTTCTTTGGGATTGGAATGAAGACTGACCTCTTCCAGTCCTGTGGCCACTGCTGAGTTTTCCAAATCTGCTGGCATATTGAGTGCAGCACTTTCACAGCATCATCTTTCAAGACTTGAAATAGCTCAACTGGAATTCCATCACCTCCACTAGCTTTGTTCGTAGTGATGCTTTCTAAGGCCCACTTGACTTCACATTCCAAGATGTCTGGCTCTAGGTCAGTGATCACATTATCGTGACTATCTTGGTCGTGAAGATCTTTTTTGTACAGTTCTTCTGTGTATTCCTGCCACCTCTTCTTAATATCTTCTGCTTCTGTTAGGTCCATACCATTTCTGTCCTTTATCGAGCCCATCTTTGCATGAAATGTTCCCCTGGAATCTCTAATTTTCTTGAAGAGGTCTCTACAGCTGCAAATATCCATGGAAAGGGCAAAGACAGGGGATATGGGAAAACTAGTGTTTAAATCTCTGCCCTGCACCTATTAATATGACCCTGGGCATGTTACTTCACATTTCTGTGTTTCAGATTTATCATTTAAAAGCAGGAAGTATGGGACTTCCCTGGTGGTCCAGTCATTAAGAGCCTGCACTTGCACTTCAAGGAACATGGGTTCGATCTCTGGTCAGGGAATTAAGATCCCAAATGCTGCATGCAGTTCAGTCAGTTCAGTTGCTCAGTCTTGTCTGACTCTTTGTGACCCATGGACTGCAGCATGCCAGGCCTCCCTGTCCATCACCAATTCCGGGAACTTGCTCAAACTCATGTCCGTTGAGTCAGTGATGCCATCCAACCTCTGTTGTCCCCTTCTCCTCCCGCCTTCAATCTTGCCCAGCATCTGAGTCTTTTCCAATGAGTCAGTTCTTCGCATCAGTTGGCCAGAGTATTGGAGCTTCAGCTTCAACATCAGTCCTTCCAATGAATATTCAGGACTGATTTCCTTTAGGATGGGCTGGTTGGATCTCCTTGCAGTGCAAGGGACTCTCAAGAGTCTTCTCCAACACCACAGTTCAAAGGTATCAATTCTTCAGCACTCAGCTTTCTTTATAGTCTAACTCTCACATCCATACATGACCACTGGAAAAACCATAGCTTTGACTAGGTGGACCTTTGTTGGCAAAGTAATGTCTCTGCTTTTTAATATGCTGTCTAGGTTGGTCATAATTTTTCTTCCCAGGAGCAAGCATCTTTTAATTTCATGGCTGCAGTCACCATCTGCAGTGCTGCATGGCATGGCCAAACTATATATTTTTTTAATTAAAAAAAAAAACAAGGAGTAATGTGTTGATGATTCCCAAATCTACACTTCTCCCAAGCTCCGTACCCTGATATTCAGCTGCCTGTTGGACATTATGTAGGTGTTTCATGGGCAACTCAAGCTTGTTTGTCCAAAATCAAACTCATCTTTACCCCTACCCTGGATAAAACAAAGTATTGCTCTTTCTGCAGGTTTCTAACTAATTTCATAAACTGGAAACTTGAGTGGCATCTTTGGCATATCTTCTGCCCCTCTCCATTTTCAGCTCATCACCATGTCTTATCAACATCATTCTCCAGCTGTCTATCAGTCCTGACTTTCACTATAATACTGATGTTTTCCTGTCTGGACCTCTTGTCTCCTGCCACTTGCCCTCTTGTATCTTATACTGCAGCCACACTGAGCTGCTTTCAGTCCTTGAGATGTACCATGGGCTTCCTTTCCACTTGACCTTTGAAACAGTGGTTCTCTTTGCCTGGAATGCTCCGGCCATATCGCATCCTTTTCTATCTTCTGCTTAAATGCTATTTCTTTTGGGAAACTTCACTCATCCCCACCACCCTCTGGACCAGGTTAGGTGACCCCACTCAGCAATTCCATAATACTTGTGATATTGCCCCTACTATAGAACTTGTCAAAGTCTATTTTGGAGACTTGACTAATTACTTATTTTCTTCCTAAAACCTTAGTTCAGAAATTGTATCCATCTTGTTTACTAACGGGGCTTCCCTGGTGGCTCAGATGGTAAAGAATCCGCTTGCAATGCAGGAGACCCGTGTTCGATCCCTGGGTTGGGAAGATCCTGTGGACAAGGGAATGGCTACCCACTCCAGTATTCTTGCCTGGAGAATCCCACGGACAGAGGAACCTGGCAGGCTACAGTCAATAGGGTCGCAAAGAGTAGGACATGACTGAGTGACTGAACAACAACAGTGGATTGTAATAATACTAAGTAGTATTTTTTGAGTACTTACTACGTACTAAGTACTTTACATGCATTATCTCACCTAATTCTCGTAACAATCCTATGAAACAGGCATATTATTACTGTCTGTATTAGGCAGATAAGGAGAACAAGGTTTAAAGAACTAAAAATAAAAACATTGTCCAAGGCCTTCTCGGCAGTGATTTTCCAGGATAGCTGCCAGTGATCCTTCCTTCTAGTGATAGTACCATGGTGAAGTCCCCTCTCACATTGAATCAGGGCTGACCAGTGTGACCGGTAGAAAATGGCAGAGATGATGGTCATGTAACTTCCAAGGCAAGATCATTGTGGCCTCTGCCTTGCTCCCTTGGCTCACTTGCTCTGGGGTAAGCCAGTTGCAAAGTCATCAGATCACTTAAGCAGCTTGGGGAGCCCATATGGAAGGAAACCAGTCTCCCTGCCAATAGCCTACAGCACCTTGCTATATGAGTGGGCTACCTGGGAAACAGAATTCCCAGCCCCAGTCTAGTCTTCAGCTGATTGCAACCCCACGAGAGACCTTGGGCCAAAGTCACTTAGCCAAACTGCTCCCAAATTTCTAAACTACAGAAGCTGTGGAAGATGAAAAACGATTATTACTGTTGTAAGCCTGACAGTTTGGGGGTAATTTGTTTCACAGAAGTAGATAACTCGTAGACAGTTCAGTGGCTCATGTGTGTGCTAAGTCACTTCAGTCATGTCCAACTCTGTGTGACCCCTCAGACTGTAGCCCACCAGGCTCCTCTATCCACGGGATTCTCCAGGAAAGAATACTGGAGTGGGTTGCCATGCTCTCCTCCAGGGGATCTTCCTAACCCAGGGATTGAATCTACACCTCTCATATCTTCTGCATTGGCAGGAGGGTTCTTCACCACTAGCACCACCTGGGAAGCCCCAGTTCAATGGCAGAACCAGGATTTTCTCCCAGATCTGACTCCAAAATGCTCTTAACCATGAGCGCTCTATTTTCTTACACACTCATTTTTAACACAAACAGTTAAAAATGATAGTTATGCAAGCATCTCACAAACTCTCTGTCACAGATGACAAAACAGAGGCACAGAGAGATTTAGAAATTAATTGGTGAATTCAAGTTTTGACATCAGGTGGTCTAATTTTAAGACCTGTGCTCTTTGTTACCATACTGAGCTAACATTATAATCAGAACAGTCTTCCAGGAAAGTTAATCTGGAGTTGGACTGCTAGATGGAATGGAAAGGAAAGAGCATGAAAGTGTGGTCCTTGACTGGGAGGCTACTGTGATTATCAAAAAGAATATTATTTGAGAGAAATCAAGACCTCTGTCATGGAGAACAACTCTGAAACTATTTCTCAAAGTATCTTTGAGTACTATTTTTTAAATAAAATTTTAATCTTTCATTGATATTATTTTTGTTTTGTTTCTTAAAGAATTATTTATTTCCTTATGTACTTTTGGCTATGCTGGCTCTTTGTTGCTGCGTGCGGGCTTTCTCTAGTTGTGGTGATTGAGGGCTACCCTTTGCTGCGGTGTGAGGGCTTCTCATTGCAGTGGCTTCTCTTGTTGTGGAGCATGGGCTTGGGCTCAGTAGTTGGGGCGCACCAGCTTTGCTGCCCTATGGTAAGCGGGATCTTCCTGGACCTACGATAGAACCCATGTCCCCTGCACTGGCAGGTGGATATTTAGCCACTGGACTTCCAGGGACGTCCTCTTTGATTACTGTTATTGCCTATTGAAGATCTGGATGGGCAGGTCATTGATCGTTAACAATAAAATATTTTTCAAATTGCAATAATCTCTACTCATCACTCAGTATTCTAGAAAGAGATTAACCATGATCATTGTCCAACCGGGGAAGGCAATGGCAACCCACTCCAGTACTCTTGCCTGGAAAATCCCATGGACGGAGGAGCCTGGTAGGCTGCAGTCCATGGGGTCACAAAGAGTCGGACATGACTGAAGCGACTTAGCAGCAGCAGCAGCAGCAGCATTGTCCAACCTGACCTCCCAAATGGTGGGAGTTGGGCCCGCTGAAGACTGTTGTCAGCATTCTCTATAATGTGTAATTTCTATTTTCCTGCAGCAGTCAATATTTATTTATTTTTAGCCATATTTAATTTATTTTTTAAATTGGAAGATAATTGCTTTACAATGTTGTGTTGGTTTCTGTGGTACAGCAATGTGAATCAGTCATAAGTATACACATACCCCCTCCTGGAGCCTCCCTCCCACCCACCTCCAATATTAATTTTTATGTCAAAATATTTGTACTGCTGTTTTTAAAAAGATTTTTTTAAGTCTTTATTTTGTATTGGGTATAGCCAATTAACAATGTTGTGATAGATTCAGGTGAACAGTGACAAGACTTAGCCATACATAAATATATGTATTCTTTCTCCCCCAAACTCCTCTCCTATCCAGGTTGCCACACAACATTGAGTAGAGTTCCCTGTGCTGTACAATAGGTCCTTATTGGTTATCCATTTTAAATATAGCAGTGTATGCACTCTCTTTTAGATTCTTTTCCCGTTAAGTTATTACAGAGCATTGAGTAGAGTTCCCTGTGCTGTACAATAGGTCCTTGTTGGTTACCCATTTTAAATACAGCAGTGTGTACATGTCCATCCCAAGCTCCCTAACTATCCCTTCTCTCCATCCTGCCCCCAACACCCCTGGCAACCATAAATTCATTCTCTAAGCCTCTAAGTCTCTTTCTGTTTTGTGGTTCCACTGTTTTTAAAAGAGGAAGGAGAATGGACCAAGATTTTCTGCCTTTAAGGTAAGCTAACAGATCAGTGATAATTGAAATGAGAAATGCTGGTGCAGGAAGAGAACTGATTGTGCTCTGTCCTTGGTAGAGTTTTGAGTCATTCATGCAGTATAGTGTCTGGAGGGTTCTAGTGAGTCATGCATTGCTAACTATGGAAGAAAATGTATTTTCTAAAGCTGTCTGTTATGACTCATGTCTTTCAGTGAGCATCAGCAGATGTTGGTACCCTATTGAGTGGTGATCTGATAGAAAGTTTCTCAGAGAGGTCTGTGACACAATTTCCCTCTTGCATCAATCTGGCATGGGTCCTTTCATTCGGCTTGCAAGATGCTTGCATTAACATTGTGACTTATTTTTGGCTTGGTGTTAAAAAGATTGTTTAGTAACAAAAATGGAGCATTTGGATATTGTGGCAGCTGGGAGGAAGGCTCTTATTTTAAAGTGAAACAACCGAATGAATGTTTTTTACAGCGATTCATTTTTCATGTGGGAAACATTTCTTTGTATATATATTCTCTCTCTACTGGATACGTGAAGCTGTTTTGCCTTCAATATTTAGGCAGAATTTCCTAGTGAGCAATTTGGGAACAATATCTATAAATGATAAAGATAGGTTCCCCTGCAAAATAAGCAGTGTGGAAACTATTAGGATTGAATGTTAGGAACCACTTGGATTCTACTCCTAGCTGAGTCAGAGTCTGTGTACAACCTTGAGCTATTCACGTAATCTTTTTTAAACTTAGGTTTTCTGTCTGAAATAGTCAGAAAATCGCTTACCTATTTAGTCAAGGCAGAAACAATTTCCTGATAGGAAGATGACTCAGCAGCCTAAGGAGGCAATGTAGCCTCTTGTCCTGGAAGTCTTTGGGGAGATGGAGGCAGCCAGCTGCCTGGATGGATTAAAGTGTAGTGCTTGAAGATTGGAGACCAGAACACGCAAATGAAGCCTGACCTTTAGGAACAGTAAAGAGATGTAGTCATTGAGGTCATGCGGTTTGCCAGGCACTGAGCTAGATTCTGAGAGATAATGGTGAACCAGATGTACCCAAAGTTTCTGCCCTTATGATGTTTATTGTTAAAGCTGCTTTGTGCATGTTTGAGATGATTCAGAGAGACGTTCTATTATTTTTATTATTTTAGTCTCTGGATCTGAGACTTTTTTTTTCCTTTTAAAATATGGGATCATGCAGGGTCACTGCTCAAGAAATACAACTGTGGGAGTCTTACAGGAGAGGAGTCTGATGTTGTATGGGGTATTGCTAAAACAGGCCTTGTTAATACAGGGCTTAACTGCCCCAACTCAGATGGGAGTAATGGAGTCACACTGGCATTGCCAATTACCTGAGATGAGAGTGTGGGGAGAGTTTAATATATATCATAAGGACTTTGGGGTCTAAGTTATTGGGGCTTCCGCTGCCCCCAGAGGGGCTTTTCACCAATGTGCTGATGTCCAACTTAGATGATGACTATGGGGCTGCAGTAACTGAACCATGGATTCTGAACACAGGAGTCGTTCATTTTCTGTGGCCAGGAGCGTGTCCAGTGGTGATGTACAGACGGTGCCGTGGTATCACTGGTCTTGCACCAAGGTTTTGTTTAGAGCTCACATCTTACAAAGCAGTGGTTCTTCCTACCTTAAGAAATGTGAAAGCTATTGTGCTATTGGGCCTGTTGCTCATGCAGGGGGAAAGCTGCCACAGGTGCTGAGGTTAGGGTGCTGGAGAGGGAGCTGCAGCATCACATAGCAGGTCCTTTGAACAGATATCAACTGGTTAGGGTATCCCAAGTCTTTCAGTGTTATTGGCTCATTTGTTCCATTATAGTTTTAATTTTTAAATTGCAATAGTTGCTTCACTGAAGTGGTCAGAACCGAACCCATGGTATCTCAGAGGTCTGCCTGTACCCCAAAGAATGGGAAGCAGAGTCTTGAAGAGATACTTGTAAACTCACATTCACAGACTGCTATTCATGATAGCCCCAAAGTAGAAGCAGCCCAAGTGTCAATGGACAGATACTTGGACCAGTGAAATGTAATCTAAACATACAATGGAATATCACTCAGCCCGAAGTGTTAGTCCCTCAGTCGTGTCTGACTCTTTGTGACCAATGTACTATAGTCTGCCAGCCTCCTCTGTTCATGGAATTCTCCAGGCAAGAATACTCGAGTGGGTTGTCATTTCCTTCTCCAGGGGACCTTTGTGGCCAGGGGTCAGGGATGGGGAGTTAGTGTTTTCTGGGGATGAAGTTTCTGTTCAGGAAGATGAGAAGGTTCTGGAGTTGTTGGTGGTTTGTGGCGACTGCACAGCAATGTGAAAGTACTTGATGCTACTGAGCTGTGTACTTAAAAATGGTTAAAATGGTACATTTTAAAAAATATGTTTTTACAATTGAAAACTGCTGGCTGCTGTAGTTCTTCCGGCGCAGGTACTCTGGGAGGAACCCCGGCTGGGGGCCCCTATGGGGCCCTGTGGACCGCTGCTCCCTGCTTGGCTCCCACCATCCAAGGCCATGAACTGGATCCCGGGGGTGCCGGCTCCTTCCCTGGCCTAGTCTAGCAGGATGAGGCCCACTGGGGTTTGACTGCATCTTGATGTTGGCCTGAGACACCTAGTAGCTGATGCCGCCTTGGCCCTTGGCAAGGACACGCTCTGCGAGGCCAGTCCCAAGAGGCTGTGGCCAGGCCCTGAGCCATGGCTGCTGCTGGATAAGCTCACGGGGGAGGTGGCAGGCTGCGTGCTCTGTTCAGCCTACTGCATGGACGCGTGGCTCGGACGGCTGCGGATCTGGGCCATGCCCATGGGATCAGTAAGGCTGCCCTGGGGAGTGCAGTTCCTGGGCAGAGCCACTCGGGGACAGACCTCGGGGGCCCAGCATTGTGCTCTAGGTTGGCTGGGCAGGAGCGGGGAATGGCATGTTCTGACTGGAGTCCCATATTGTGGCCAGGTAGACGGGGTTCCTGTGCAGGATCTCCTGGCACTAGGTGCACTCGGCTGCCTTGCCCTTGCTGAGGTCGTCCAGGGTGCGCTGGGTAAAGAGGTGGTTCTTTTCCAGCACCTTCTGGATGGTTTACTGCATGACGCCCTCCCCTTTGCCTCTTGGCCTGACCAGGGAAACGGTGGTCGGTGCCCTATTATAATTTTTAAATTAAATGATTTTAATTATAATTTTTAACTGGAAATGATTCCAAAGTCTATCCTACTTTGAGGGATGTCCCAGTAGCCATGGAATATCGCTCATGATTCTTTTGTTTTTTTTAACTGAAGTGTATAGTTGATTTACAGTGTGTTAATTTCTGCTGTACAGCAAAATAATTCAGTTATACATGTACATTACATTCTCTTCTATACTCTCTTCCATCATGGTTTATTTCAGGACACTGAATAGAGTTTCCTATGCTGTACAGTTAGTTGGACCTTGTTGTTTATCCATTCTATATATAAAAGTTTGCATCTGCTTATCCCAAACTCCAGTCCGTCCTTCCCCAGCCCCCTTCCCCCTTGGCAACCAAAAGGCTGTTCTCTATGTGAGTCTGTTTCATAGATATGTTTGTTTGTGCTGTATTTTAGATTCCACACATAAGTGATATCATATGGTATTTGTCTTTTGCTTTTTGGCTTACTTCATTTAGTATGATAATCTCTAAGTCTCTCTGTGTTGCTGCAAATGGCATTGTTTCATTCCTTTTTTATGGCTGAGAAGTATTCTATCATACCACATCCTTTTTATTCATTCATCTGCTCATGGACATTTAGGTTGTTTCCATGTCTTGGCTATTGTGCACAGTGCTTATGAAAATAGGGGTGCTTGCATCATTTTGAATTAAAGTTTTGCCTGGATATGTGCCCAGAAGTGGGACTGCTGGATCATATAGTAATTCTATTTTTAGTTTTTTGAGTAGCTGCACCAACTTGCATTCCCACCAACAGTGTAGAAGAGTTTTCTCTTCACCTTTTCTCCACACCCTCTCCAGCATTTATTTGTAGACTTAATGATTGCCATTTGGACTGGTGTGAGGTGGTTTTAATTTGTATTTCTCTAATAATTAATGATGTTAGCATCTTTTCATGTGCTTTTGCTCATCTGTATGTCTTCTTTAGAGAAATGTCTATTTAGGGCTTCTGCTCATTTTTCAACTGGGTTGTTTGTTTTTGTTGTGGTGGTGGTGGTTGAGTTTTATTCCGTTTGTATCTCATGATTCTTTAGGGTTTCCATTTCTGAGATCCTACAACAAATGGTGACTATCTGATACGGGAATGTAAAAAAAAAAAATCAAATCTCTTGCCAGAAATCAAATATTAAACTGTTATCAAGGCTTTATCCTACACTGTCTTCCTGCTTCTTCTACAATTGGAAACACTGGCCTGTTTCTGGTGTTTGATGTAAGCATCCCCAAAACTGTACGTAAGATGAGATTAGGAAAAGTCACCCTCACATCTGCCATCTTTAGAGCTGACGCATCCTGAGTAATGATTTGTATCTGTGAACCTGCAAGTTTGAGGACGTACTATGATAACTAAGGAAATCAAACTATAAACTCATCGGATTAGTTTAAACTATAAACCCGTATTAGCCGTCTCCTCCTGCCCCCAATCCCTCCCAGCATCAGAGTCTTTTCCAGTGAGTCAGCTCTTCTCATAAGGTGGCCAAAGTATTGGAGTTTCGGCTTTAGCATGAGTTTGATAACAGCCACCAAAATCATCTCTCTTATTCCTTTGTCTTTGGTTCCCGGATAACAGTAATCTTCCCACTTGAATCTGACTCTCTAGGTGCGACACAGAGACCAATGGGAATGGGAATGCCAGTGTTCTTGATGGTTACATCCCTCAATGAAAAATGACAGAAGCTCCATTTTATATATTATTCTTTTGTGAATGTTATTAATGTTAACTGGAACCCTAAAGCCTAACAGTCTCTAGGCATACCAGTAGAATAGACCCTTTAGTCATAAAGCTGAGGACTAGACTCTAAATGAGATGACCAAAGACATTGTCATCCCCCAAGACCCTGACTGACTCCCAGCCTAGACAAGAGCTCTGTCTCAGCTTTCTTTTACTACCACATGTTGGACTGATAACATGCTTTGAGAAGGCAGTGTCAGAGCCTTAGTGTTCTGAGACAAAATCATCTGGTGGCACAGGCTGACGACCTGAATATGTTTTTCAGCTGAAACTAGCACGTGGTCGCAGCAGTCACCACAGCAACGGTGTGGCTGGAACCCTTAGGGATTTTCGGCTGAGGAATAAGGGCAGCTGTGAGGATGGCTTCTACTGGAATTAATGGTGACTAATTTATAGGATTAGCCTTCTGGGAATCCTTTATGCTTCTTTTCTGCTGCTGCTGCTGCTAAGTCACTTTAGTCGTGTCCGACTCTGTGTGACCCTATAGATGGAAGCCCACCAGGCTCCCCCATCCCTGGGATTCTCCAAGCAAGAACACTGGAGTGGGTTGCCATTTCCTTCTTTTCTAGTAGACATAAAATACACACTATGATTGTTCTTCAACATGAAATGCTTCTCTTGACTTTCATTCGATACTATGACTCTTTTTCCTCTTCTAGATTTTGTAAATGTTAAGTAAATCTTCATAAGGGGCTCCAATTTGAAGAGTGGGAGAAAGGTGAAGACTTTGTTTTAGGCTACAGAAAAACACAGGTTTTATCTTATTTTCAACCCTGCATTCCTGAGTTTTCCTTTTGTTATCTACCTACTGGGCTGTACTTATCTTCAAATGGAAAGAAAGGCTAAGTAAGATGTTAAGGGGAGTAGAACAGTGAACTTGAAGAGTTGTTTAGAATCTATTCTATGAAGTCAGAGTCTTGTACGTTTTTTTCACACTATAGACACACCAGTGCTAAAATCAAATTGATAACGCTTAAATTCATATCAAGAACCAAAGACTGGGGGGAAAATCAGGAAAGCTTTATAACAGAATTCAGACATGCATTCAAAATTTTCCATAATGGCTTATTCTTGGGGAAAAAAAGAAAGATAATAAAATAGGTATCTGTCATGAGAGTGGTGGCTGAAAAATTATATGAGAATAATAAGCAATATTTTTCAATAGATTAGTGTTTGGAAATACATATGGAATATATTGTCACTGAAAAATATATTATGTTGGAAAGTTATGTTTTTTATGCAGCTTTAAAGATAATTATGATTAGAATCTAGAAAACAGAAAATAACTTTGTTTGTCCCCCTGGCTTTGTTGAGTAAAATTGGCAAAAAAAAACTGTATATATTTTAGGTGTGCAGTGTGATGTTTTGATATGTATGTCTTTTGAAATGATTACCACAGTCAAGTTGATGAAGACATTCATCATTTCATATAGTCACCATTTTTTGTTTGTGTGGTGGGAACACTTAAGATCTATTCTCTTAGAAAATTTCAAGTGTGCAATAGTGTATTATTGACTATCGCCACCGTGCTGTACATCAGATCCTCAGAAATGAAGTCAGTGTGATAACCATTTGCTTATTGATTGCATTTAGAATTCAGTGATAACAACCTGTTTGGTTGTTAAGGTGTAGTGACATTGTAGGTATTACTGTAGCGAATGTGAATAAAATATGCTTAACTGGTACTCTGGGCTTCCCAAGTGGCTCAGTGGGTAAATCATCCGCCTGCAACACAGGTTCAACCCCTGGATTGGGAAGATCCCCTGGAGGAGGGCCATGGCAATTCACCCCAATATTCTTACCTGGAGAATCCTGTGGACAGAAGACCCTGGCAGGCTACAGGCCATAGGGTGGCAAATAGTCAAACATGACTGAAGCAACTTAGCATGCACACTGTTGGTACTCAAGGAATTGTTCAAATTGTTAAAAAAAAAAAAACAAAAACTTAAAGGAACACAGATCTGAGAATGAAAGGTAAGGACATCTGGACACAGGGCTTATTGATGGTGTTTATCACATACAAATGTAAGTTCATAGACTGAAGTGAGGTGCCATCTTGGTGAAATAGACTATGGTCAACAGGGTAGAGTCAAAGATGGTGACTTATTTAAGGTGCTTGTGACTTAGAGCAAATAATTGACTCACCATGTGGGCTCTCAGTTCCCCAACCAGGGATTGAACCTGTGCCCCCTGCACTGGAAGTGTGGAGTTTTAACTACTAGACCACCAAGAAAGTCCCTAGGTGCTGTTTTGAAAGGCTTCAGTTTAGTGATTAAAGAGATAGCTGTGGGGCAGGATAAAGGTGTACCCATAAGGACTAGCACTAATGATGAATGTGGCCTGTTTCCTAGTTTAGCCTGGAAACGTGGCTTTCAAGTCTCTTGTTTTGTTTTATTTAACGTGTAATTATTGCGCCTCTGGAGCACAACCTCTTTAGCCCCGTCGGCAGTTGGTGACTAGTAAGTAAATCATGCATTGCTCAAATAGGATTCTCAGAGATCAAGGAATTTGCACAAATACAAAATTAACAGGCATCTCTACTGAGAAGTTCACTTACCTGACACTTTCAGAGAATGAAATGTGTTTTCCAAATAAGGTCAGGACTTTCCCCAGGGTGAAGGGCCTTGGGCAACCCAGTCAGTGTAGGTTCCTGAGATAATCAATCACACTGGAAAGGAGACCCTCTGCCAGCATCTTTCATAGGCTCCTTGGATTATCTTTATTCGAGACAGAAATTTTTACATTGAATTTTAAAATGTTCCAAAATAGAAGACTGTGGTGTAGCACCATCATGGGACCGAGGAAAACTGGGTCCATTGCCCTCCCCAAGGCATGGGTCTAACTGGAATTTACCATTTAAAAGGCCAAACTCATTTTAATTTAGCCATTGTTGTTCCAACATTTCCTCCTACTTCCTGTTACTTGCCTCTCTTCTAGAAAGAAGTGTCCTGAGAATTGAAACAAATATCTTAAGTCCAGTTTCACTCTAGTAACACAACTGTGTGTGCGTGCTAAATCTCTTCAGTCATGTCCAACTCTTTGCGACCCTATGGACCGTAGCCTGCCAGGCTCCTCTGTCCACAGGATTGTCCAGGCAAGAATACTGGAGTAGGTTGCTATGAGACATAAATCAACCAACCTCACCCCCAACAGGGCTTACCACTGTTTCTTCCATAATTCCAGTTTCCACACAGAGAACTACTTTCAGACATAAATTGCATTTTAACGTGGGTTTTATTCATGGTTTTACTGTTTTTATTCATCTTAGATTACTGATATGAATGACTTCAAGTACATAGTCACTCTTTCAACTATTCGTCTTTGTCTTTCCCAGGTGTATCTAAAGCTGTGAGGTGAGAGAGTGAAATATTTGTGGGATGATGACTTGTCGTTCTGTGCTTCCTTTTTATCTAGCCCAAGGTCTCCATCAAAGGATCAGAAACAAGCTTTGAGGAAAAGAAGAAACAAGCTCTGTTTGTTTCAGGTGTTTAATAGTTCTTTGTTGGTTTGCACGGTGAAGGATATCAGCAACCACTATTGTATTTTGGTAAAGAAAATGTCTTCAGAGTTAGACAGACTATTTGATACTGGGTTGTCGATGGTGGCGGTGGGGGATGGGGAGCCTGTTGTGGCCCCTCCTTCTGGGGAGAAGTGTGTATTTCAGCTCCCCCCTAACCCCCATACTACACAGTCTATGATTTAAGAGTTTCAGATGACAGGAAGAGAAAGAAAAACGTCTGTCCTTTTTTCTCAGGTATTCTTAGAAATGCCAGCTCATTTTTCTGGAGTATATATAGCGCAGGTTAACAAGAAAATGAGTCACTTCCAGCCCTGCGTGGGAACTGTGACACAGTAGTAGCACAGCTTCCTTACTGTAGCCTGGGAGCAACATCCTCTTGAGTTTTTAACGTCACAATTGAATTACCAAAGGGAGAGAGAGCGGGGCTAGGAGAAGTGTTGTCATCAAAGTTAATTGGATACACATGTAATAATAACATAAGGAATTATTGTGCTGAATGGCAATTGAGTATAAATGGTGCTCAGTCTATACAACTGAGCTCAATTCTGAGTATACCATGGGCAAGTGGGGCTCAATAGCCAAAGATCAGGTTGCAGGGGTCAGTAGATGGAAAATGACCAAGAGGAAACATCAGGGGTACGGAGGCATTCTGTCTAAACCAACTTGCTAATATTTTTGCTGAAGGCAGGGCCCTAGGGATGAAGAATTTGTTCAGATACGGAGGGTGAGGTTCTTGGTCAACTGACATGGCAGCATTTTTGCTAAAACTGGGGGATGAAAAGATGGACACAGAATTTTAGTGGTTGGCTCCTATTTGAGAAGAAAGTTCTGAGGAACCTGACCAAAGTTTGGTCAAGGAAATAGTCTCCTTTAAAAAAAAAAGAAACAATGAATTAATGTATAATTTTGGCTGTGCTGAGTCTTTGTGGCTGTATGGGCTTTCTCTAGTTGTGTCTAGTGGGAGCTTCTCTCTAGTTGGGGTGCACGGGCTTCCCATTGAAGTGGCTTCTCTGGTTGTGGAGCATGGGCTCTAGAATATGTGGGCTTCAGTAGTTGTGGTGCATGGGCTAACTTGCTCCATGGCATGTGGGGTCTTCCTGGACCAGGGATCGAACTGGTGTCTCCTACATTGCAAGGCAGGTTCTTAACCACTGGGCCACCAGGGAAGCCCAAGGAGATAGTCCTTGTCATGCCTCACGTGTCCTACCACCGTTCCCTTTTCTCTGAACCACTCACCCATTTCTGCTGACGGTCCCCAGTCTCTACATCAAGCCTAAAGCTGGACAAGAGCAATCACAAGAATGGCAAACAGATTTCAGAGATGCTTGCCCTGCCTGATTGGCAGTAGCTCCCAGCTCAGATGAAGAGATGCCATAGGATAGGAAAAGATGCTGCAGTCAGCACCCCCTGGGACATACCAAGATTGATAAAGCTTAAGATTTGCACAGTTTACAAAAAGACATGAGCACACAAACAGATTATCTGGGCCTTGGAAGGGGCCTTTGGAAAGGAAGGGTCTTAAAGCTTAGCTTCCTGGTAGATCTGCTTCTGATTGAAACACAAACATTTCTCACTCTGATCCAACACTCTAGATCTCAGTGGCCCATTGTTCCTGCAACTAATCCAAATTATCTTTCCTTTATGGCTAGTGCTCCTTGTGTCCTCCTTAAGATATCTTTGCCTATCGTGATGACATTTTCCTTTCCTCCTCTCTAATAATCAAACTACCCGGTCATCATTGTCATCCTCCTCCTCCCAGTATTTATTAAAGCCCTGGTGTACACCCAGCAAGGTATTAAGAACTTCTACTGCATTATCTCTTTTAGCCCTCATAGCCACTTAGATGGCAGATACTATTGCAGTCATTCCCACTGGACTGAGTTGGGCAATGAGGCTTAGAATGGTTGGCAAATTGCTCAGAATCAACTCGCTCAAGAGCCAGTAAGCGGCAGAACCAGGTTTTAAACCCAAAACCTGAGTTCTTAACCCACCATGTAGTACTGCCAAAAGAATTAGTTTGGATTTATGGAATCTGTCTGCAATGCGGGAGACCCAGGTTCGATTCCTGGGTCAGGAAGATGCCCTGGAGAAAGAAATGGCAACCCACTCCAGTATTCTTGTCTGGAGAATCCCGTGGACAGAGGAGCCTGGCAGGCTACCATCCGTGGGGTTGCAAGAGTTGGACACAACTTAGCAATTAAACCACCACCATGAATAGGGCAAGAGAGAAGAGATGAGATAAGTCTAAAGTCCTTCCTTATCACTATATTAGTGGCTGTTTCCTTATAAGACAGTTTGGCCACACTTGAAATCTAAAATATTTTGCTACCGTGAATCTCAGTTATGGCTTCCATCATTTAGTATTACAGTTTAAGTTTCTGTATGTCCCTTTTGATAAATCTTGAGCTCCTTGAAGGAGTTCAGTTATCCTGTTTTATCTAGTGGAGGATTTGGCATCCAGCAGGACTCAACAAAATTTTGTTTTAAGAAGGCAACTGGGGAGTTTACAAGGGTTGCAATCAGAACATCGGTTTTGATATTTAATCCTGCTGCCTACAGGCTTTGTGATACTGGGCAAGGCATTTAACCTCTCTGAGGGTCTGTGCTGCTCCATTTCTGGAATATGGATGATTATTTCTTTAGAGCATTCAGTTCAGTTCAGTTCAGTCGCTCAGTCGTGACCAACTCTTTGTGACCCCATGAATCACAGCACGCCAGGCCTCCCTATCCATCACCAACTCCCAGAGTTCACTCAAACTCATGTCCATAGAGTCGGTGATGCCATCCAGCCATCTCATCCTCTGTCGTCCCCTTCTCCTCCCGCCCCCAATCCTTCCCAGCATCAGAGTCTTTTCCAGTGAGTCAACTCGTCACATGAGGTGGCCAAAGTATTGGAGTTTCAGCTTTAGCATCAGTCCTTCCAATGAACACCCAGAATTGGTCTCCTTTAGAATGGACTGGTTGGATCTCCTTGCAGTCCAAGGGACTCTCAAGAGTCTTCTTCAACACCACAGTTCAAAAGCATCAATTCTTCGGCGATCAGCTTTCTTCACAGTCCAACTCTCACAACCATACATGACCACGGGAAAAACCATAGCCTTGACTAGACGGACCTTTGTTGGCAAAGTAATAGGGGATCTAAATGACCACATATACGTGAAGACCTTTTGAAATTTGCAAAACTCTACCTAAATGTGAAGTGGGCTTCCCAGCTGGCTCAGTGGTAAAGAATTTACCTGCCAAAGCAGGAGATGAGAGTTTCATCCTGGGTTGGGAAGATCCCCTGGAGAAGGAAATGGCAACCCACTCCAGTATTCGTGCCTGGAGAATCCCATGGGCAGAGGAACCTGCTGGGTTATAGTCCATGGGGTTGCAAAGAGTTGCACACGACTGAGCGACTGAACAATTACACCAAGTATATCTGAGTATTGCTCCTGTTTCCAATGTCAGCTGCTGACACAATGCCTTTTCTGGCCCAGCATCCTGGGATGGTTGACAGTCTCCTAAGCTCATTTGTCTCCCCAGTACCCAGCAGTGTTCCTTCAGGGTGGAGGTGCTTCTAATCAGTGTTGCCCATGTCACACAGAAGATCTGCTTCATTTAGAGTTGACTGTAAGAAAATTGATGGATTTGAGGTTTATATTCTTTATATGTCTTCTGCCCATGTTTGCTCTAGGTCCTAAGGAGATGTTAAATGAGCATAAATCTGGGTAGCTATTAGGAAGAGGAAAGAAAGTAAGGGTCTACACAGCTCAGGTTGCAGATAATTGGCTTCTTAGCTATTGAAGGTTAAGTATAGTGACTCACCAAAGCACAGTGTTCTTCCTAACAGTCTTTATCATCGACATTTAACCGGGTTTGCTAAATGCTGCAGAGAACATAAAAACCTTAGGAAGCTGACATCTGAAAAAGCTTTTAGAAAGGAATGAATCAAAGATTCAAGAATTTCTTCAAATTTAACATTCACCACAAATTCAGCCTTCTTGTGCTTTTATTTTTTCTTATAATCAACTTTTCATGTCGGAGAAAAAATTTTCTTTCTTAAAAAATTCCTGTAGACTATATCTTCAGTCATAACAAAGTCTCTCAAGATATTCTGAAGCCTTTAAACACCTACTACTCTGCAAAGATAGGTATGATTTGCAACTGTCTTCTTTTCTTTTTAAAGATTTATTCATTCAAGTCAAGAGGATGGTTTTACCAAAAGGATTTTAGCTATACAAAGCTAACAATGATATATTTAGTGTAAGCTTGACACTTTCTTTTGGACAATGATATAAAGAACAATATGAATACTTAGAATCATTAAATTGTATGTAGGAAAAAATGTTTAAAAAATTATAAAAGTTCTCTTGACTCAGTAATTCTGTTTTTAGTAAACAATCTTGAGGAAATATTGAGGAAGATGGCATTTCTCATAACAGTGAAAAATTGCGAAAAACTGAAAGGCCCAACTTTAGGGAGATGGTTAAATAAATTATTGTTTATTGAATAAACTGCAGCCATTAGAATGCTATTTTCCAAAAAATTAATTACATGAAAAAATGCTGGCTAACATAATATCTAGTGAAAAGCCAAGTATATATATTTTTACATCATAGGCATCCTACTTAGAAAATATATACATATTTATGTAGAAAAAAGACCTCTGTCCATGGGATTTCCCAGGCAAGAATATTGGAGTGGGTAGCCATTCCCTTCCCCAGGGGATATTCCCGACCCAGGGATCGGACCTGGTCTCCTACATTGCAGGAGGATTCTTTACCAGTTGAACCACCAAGGAAGCTCAAATGAAAGGAAACCCACCAATATATTAGTGATTGAGGTTATATTATTATATAATATAGTGATATAACATTATGTTGAGGTTAACTGTGGGTGATGGATATGTGTGTAAGATTCATTTTTAGTTTAATTTTTTTTGTATTTCCCAGATTTTCTGCAATGAGAATATTTAAAATTTACAATCAGATACATGTACAGGGGGGACACATGTACACTCATGGCTGATTCATGTCAATGTATGGCAAAAACCACCAAAATATTGTAAAGTAATTAGCCTCCAATTAAAATAAATAAATTAATTTAAAAAATTACCATCATAAAAAAGAGTTACTTTAAACATGCCTAACACAATATTTATAGTTATTACACAGCAGATGGTGACTGCAGCCATGAAATTAAAAGACGCTTGCTCCTTGGAAGAAAAGTTATGACCAACCTAGACAGCATAATAAAAAGCAGAGACATTACTTTGCCAGCAAAGGTCCATCTAGTCAAGGCTATGGTTTTTCCAGTAGTCACGTATGGATGTGAGCGTTGGACTATAAAGAAAGCTGGCCACTGAAGAACTGATGCTTTTGAACTGTGGTGTTGGAGAAGACTCTTGAGAGTCCCTTGGACTGCAAGGAGATCCAACCAGTCAATCCTAAAGGAATTTAGTCCTGAATATTCATCGGAAGGACTGATGCTGAAGCTGAAACTCCAATACTTGGGCCACCTGATGGGATGAACTGACTCATTTGAAAAGACTCTGATGCTGGGAAAGATTGAAGGCAAGAAGAGAAGGGGACGACAGAGGGTGAGATGGTTGGATGGCATCACCGACTCGATGGACATGAGTTTGAGTGAACTCCGGGAGTTGGTGATGGACAGGGAGGCCTGGCGTGCTGTAGTTCATGGGTTTGCAAAGAGTCGGACACGACTGAGCGACTGAACTGAACTGACATCATGATAAAACATTGAAAGCTTTATATTTTTCCTGAGATGGCTTCCTATACATGTTTATTTCCTGATTTTGTATGTCCACTTGACTGGATAGACTACAGAATTTTCTGGAAGAGTTCCATAAATCCTTCAGACTAATAAAACTCTTTCCATGTCCCCCTTTGTTGGGTCCTCAATCCCAATTAGAACAGACTGGGGCTGTGTGTGGGGAGGGCAGGAGGAACTGGTGACCTAGTTTAGTGAAGAGAGTTTAGTAGCTGTGGTTATGGTAGGTCATGGGTTTCAATCCCAACTGCGTCTGTCACTAGCCACTACCTCTCTGCAGCTCTGTTTCCATGCATGGATTAACTGACACAATGGAGGTTAGCGTGATGGCTGGCACTATAGTAAGCACTCAGTAAAAGTTAGCTTTAGTGTATGTGTTGTGCGTGCATGCTCACTTGGCTGCTTAGTCGTGTCTGACCCCCATGGACCAAAGCCCTCAGGGGCCTCGGTCCATGGGGTTTCCCAGGCAAGAATATTGGAGTGGGTAACCATTTCTCCCTCCAGGGGATATCTTCCCAACCCAGGGATCGAACCCCTGTCCCCCTGTCTCCTGCATTGCAGGCAGATTCTTTACCACTGAGCCACCAGGGAAGCCCATAAAAGTTAGCTTTTACTGAACTTCAAAAGAAGTAGAACCCTTTCATCAACTCTGCAGGCAAGAGTTAGAACAATCTCAGCAGATGTAGTCAACTAGTTGCCCTCTTGGTAGGAAGGAAGCAATTAACAGGTTGACTCTTTGTGTTTTGCTGTTATTGGGGGTGGGGAGGGAGGCAGGGCTCAGAAAGCCCCATAAGGGCTGTGCCCAGGGAAGCACAGAGTTGGAGGCGCCAGATCAAGTGTTGTAAAAGAGGACTCAAATTTGGAGGGGCAGTTTAGGGACAGAATTGGACAGAGCTAGGTGACAAATGTTTTAGGGACAGCCGACTGGGAGTGTGGGAGCTGCTCATGTTCCTGAGTTTCCCAGACATCTGGGCCCAATGCACAAGGAAAGAAGGCCACCCCTGCTCTGGTCACTGTCACCTCCTCTCCAGCACAACGCTTCCTTCTTCTGAACCTGCCTCTCAGGGAGGGTGAGGAATAGATAATTCCGGTCACACTGGTGAACTACTTAACCTGGGGGGACAGGCAGTGCCCTCCTTCCACCCCTCACCAGGCTGGAGTGTCAGGGACAAGCTGCGGAAAGTGTCACTCCTCCACTTTCTGCTGTCAAGGGTGACAGATGCTGTTTCATTGGTTCAAAAGTGTGTTCACATGCACTCAGGGGAAACGAAGCGGCAAGAAGTGTCCAGGGCGGCAGAAAAGTCAGGAATTTGACATCTGTGGTTTTGAATTGCTTAGGAAAATAATTAGTTCCCTGAATGGTTTGTAAAAGAGGATCCTCTGTGATGAGAAAATTTGAATTAAAAAGAAAAGTGACATGCTTTGGTAATACAGCATCGGAGAGTGAATTTTAGAGAAATCAAATTTCCTTTTTAAGGACGTCTGGGGAGTTCCACTGGTTCTCGGTAGACCCAAAAAGCAGAATGAGGCTAAAATCAGTCTAATCATTTGCCACCTGACCACCAGCTCAGCGGGACCAGAGAAAGGTGGTCAGCTCAAAGCCACCATTTGGCTTGGCCCATATGCAGTGGGTCAGGGACAAATTTCAGCCTGGGTTGACTTTATTTATATAATTACTTTTTAATATTTGTTTTTACATTTCTTATTGAAGTATAGCTATACAATATTACATAAGCTACAGGTGTACAATAGAGTTAGTTACAATTTATATATATAATTTATGTATATTATAATTTATATTCTCCATTTATAGTTGTTATAATATTCCCTGTGTTGTACAGCATATGCTTGTAGCTTATTTTATACCTAACAGTTTATACTTCCTGGTTGACTTTAAATAGTGCCTGTTCCAGCTGCCAGGCACTGATTCTCATTCTCGTCTGAATTTAGTTGTAGTATCCTTTTGTGTGATCAGTTGCTCAGTCGTGTCCAACTCTGCAACCCCATGGACTGTAACCCACCCAGCTCTTCTGTCCATGGGATTCTCCAGGCAAGAATACTGGAGTGGGTAACCATTCCCTTCTCTGGGGGATCATCCCCACCCAGGGATCAAACCTGCAACTCTTATGTCTCCTGCATCTTTTTACCTCCGGTAAATAAGAACTGTTTTTCCAGTAAGAATCTGACATCAAAGGCTCGGATCATAATCCAGGAAAACTCAGGCCTCTTGTGGAAATGGTGGAGAATTGGTAGAGGAGGGTGACTTTGCTTACGAAAATATCTTCTTTCCATGGTTTGTAAATTGCGAGACAGGCAAGGTCTTACCTGCTCCCTGCCTCCAGGCCTTTCCTTTCATCTGGAACTTTCCCTTCAGATTGTAATGAAATACTTTGCATGTGAAAAAGCTCATCCTGCTGCTGCTGCTGCTGCTAAGTTACTTCAGTCGTGTCCGACTCTGTGTGACCCCACAGATGGAAGCCTACCAGGCTCCCCCGTCCCTGGGATTCTCCAGGCAAGAACACTGGAGTGGGTTGCCATTTCCTTCTCCAATGTGTGAAAGTGAAAAGTGAAAGTGAATCGCTCAGTTGTGTCCAACCCTTAGCGACCCCACGGACTGCAGCCTGCCAGGCTCCTCCATCCATGGGATTTTCTAGGCAAGAGTACTGGAGTGGCTTGCCATTGCCTTCTCCGGTAACTAACCCTGCAACCGAGGTATTAAACATTTCACTTTGGGGATGGTCCTAGTGCCTGGCAACAATGCACCTGTTTTCTGTCCCCATTAGTTTTGCCTTTTCCAGCCCTTATTATTATTTTTTTAAATGTTTTATTGGAGTACAGGTGATTTGCAATGTTGTTAGTTTCTGCTGTACAGCAAAGTGAGTCAGTTATACACACACAAATCCACTCTTTTTTAGATTCCTTTCCCATACAGGACATTACAGAGTACTGAGTACAGTTCCCTGTGTTGTTCAGTAGATCCTTGTTAGTTATCTATTTTATATATAGTACTGTGTGTATGTCGATCCCAAACTCTCAGTTTATCCCTCCCTTGGCCCTCCACCTCTGCTCTCCCCCTGGATAACCATACGTTTGTTTTCCATTCATACTTCTGTGCCAGTCCTTATTATTTATAAAAATAAAACACCCTCTCCTTAAAACATGACGCCAAACTGTATTCGACTCTGTTTGCAGTCTAGCTTATTAACCATTCCCCTTGGGGAGGGTATGGATAACCTTTCAGACTCATTTCCGGTCTCTATAGCCAGCCAAGCACTTGTTAACCGGGGAGCCAGTGAATGGGGGCTGGGGAAGAAGAGAAGGGAACCAGGCAGGGTGGGCATGCTGGAGGCAGAGCCGTTGGTTTAGGAAGCACAGTAAGTCCCCACACACTAACCTTCAAGCTGCAAATGTTCAAAGATGCATACACGTGTTCCATCAGTGTCAGGCACGAGTGAAATTCCAGCTTACCCTCCTGTTGCTGACGACACTTCATCTCTACTGTCTGCCATCCCCTCTCTCTCCTCCAGTCGGTAACTCTTCTTGCCTGCTCACTTGATGCCAGCCCCTATATGCCAGCTGCTGTATTGTGCTGCTATACTTTTCAAGGTCCTATACTGTAGGATTTTCCTTATTTTTTATGTTTGTTTTTTAACGTGTTATTTGTGTGAAAAGTATTATAAACCCATTTCATTACAGTAGTATATAGCCAATTGTGTTAGTTGGGTACCAAGGCTAACTTTGTTGGACTGAATGAACAAATTGGACTTATGTATGCACTCTGGGAATGGAACTTGTTTGTGTGTAGGGAATTTACTCATCTGGCCACCAGCCCTGCAGGTGGGCAAGTCACAGAGTGCCCTTCACCCGGGCTCCTATTGGCCCTCTCATCCAAAAAAATAAAGCCAGGTCAGAGGCAGACTGTCAGCTTTATGAGGATGGATCCCCTCTCTTGGTCTCTATCATCCCCTTTACCCATTGGGTGGCATCTGCTGCGAGGGACTCTGCCTGCGGTGGGTCAAGGACAGAGAAGGGTAGAATCATTCCCACATTTCTGGCCGCAGAGCCTGGGTAGGTGACGGTGCCAGGACTAAGGGGGGAAAATGAGGAGAAATAATATTTTTTGCACTTCTTCCATGTCCCAAGCACACATGATTTCGTTTAGTCCTCTCATGCATCAGACGAGCCTCTGAGCCAGAGACCGGTCCGCGCCAGCTCTGCTCTCCCACCCCATGTTGTGCAGCATCAGTCGTGACTGTGACCGTCAGTTTACCCCTTCACTCCTTCCTCACCCTCCCTTCTTTCCTCCTCACTGCTCTGTCTTCGTTCAGTCTCCGCATCTCTCGTCTGGATGCTTGCAATCATCTGTTAGGATTCTCTCCACTCTAACCTGGTCCTCATTTGTCCCTTTTGTGGCTACCAAAGTTATTTTTCCCAAAAGCAAATTGGATCTTATTTGTCCCCTGCTTAGATTTCCTCTGTGACTTCCCATTATCCTCTGCGAAAAGTGACAACTCTGACTCCTCGTAAACAAGGACCCCTGATCCAGCGCAAGCCCCTTTCCCTACCTCCCCTATTGCACCCAGAAATCTGCCGGTGGCCCTAGGCGACCACACTAGTTCATGCTCATCTTCTCCTCCTCCCTTTCCTAGGCGTTCCCTGGACTGCACAGGTCTTTCTTGTCTAGATGCAATATTACCCTCTCCTGTTCCCTCTCCAAAGACACTGTTAACCTCTCCTTCCCTTGTTCTTCTCGGCATCCTGACCAGCCCTTGTGTGTGCGTGTGTGTTCAGTCACTTCCATCATGTTCGACTCTGTGTGACCCTATGGACTGTAGCCTGCCAGGCTTCTCTGTCCATGGGGATTCTTGAGGCAAGAATACTTGGGTGGATTGCCATGCCCTCCTCCAGGGGATCTTCCCGACTCAGGGATCGAACTCGAGTCTTTTATGTCTCCTGCGTTGGCAGGTGGGTTCTTTACCACCAGTGCCACCTGGGAAGCCCCATTACAGCCCTTACCAGAGTTTATTGCACTCATGTACTCACAGCTCTACCTTGTGATCACTCTTTTCCCTGTCTTTCTGCAATACAATGCTTAGTAACTGGCAAAATCCCATTTTGTTTTACTTTTTGTAAAGGATTTAAAAAAAACAACTTATTTTTATATATTTATTTGGCTTTGCGAGTGTTAGTTGCAGCACAAAGGACCTTTGATCTTTGTTGTGGCATGCAGGAATTTTAGTTAAAGCATACAAACTCTTAGTTGTGGCATATGGGATCTAGTTCCCTGATCAAGGATCAAACCCGGTCCCCTGCATGTGGAGCGTTGAGTCCTAGCCACTGGAAGTCCCTCAAGGACCCATTTAAATCCTTGCTTTCCACAACATGACTATCTCAAAGAGTTAAATCTTGACCCTAGAAAACTGGCAGATACTCAAGCCCATGCTGCTTCTACAGCAGAGAAGCACATTTGGGAAGAAAGACGATTTTCCTGGGGGTGTGTTGTATTTGAGATGCCTGGGGTCACTGAGGTGACTGTGTGAAGCAGACAACTGGAAAGGAGAGCATGCACTCGGGAAGCAGTTTGAGGTTGGTTTTCAGTAAATAACTCTGGTAGACCTGAAGCACTCAGCTTTGGAGGCTCTTTTCCACATCATATAAAATATATAAAAATAACTCATGTACAATATTTTAAATAGGTAATCATATGAGTTACATTGCAGACCACTCACACGATTTAAAGACTGTTGATTAAACATTAAAATTTTTTTTCTCGTGTTTGGCTGCACTGCGGGGGCATGCAAGATCTTAGTTCCCCCACCTGGGATTGACCCTGTGCCCCCTGCAGTGGAAGTGAGTTGTCCTAACCTCTGGATTGCCAGGGAAGTCCCTGTTTAAACATTAATTCATTTCAGTTTTCAGTTTCCCCCCTTCCTCTTTCTTTTCCTTCCTCCTTCCCCTTCTCTCTCAAATATTTCCTTGACATTTGAAAAGATACGGTACTTCTTATACCGGCACCCAATAAGCTGTCCCAAATAAAGAGTTATGCCAATAAAGGTATCTGGACTCCTCTGTAAACTCAGCTTCAAGGCAAATCTCCTGCTTCTTCCTGCAGAGAAATTCTGGTGTCTCTGCTGGGTTTGATCAGTGATGTTCCTTTGTCAAACAAGAAAATGGCTGAGAAAATCCAACAGAACCCTAACATTTGAGAACATTTGCCTTCTATCTGGCAGAGGAATAGGGGTCTGGGGAGAGGGCCAAGAGGCTAGAGGTATACCAGATAGTAAAGAGTGGAGGGTTTCTAAAAAGGAAAGGGTCAATAGAAAGAGGGGTTTGGTATGAAAAAAATGGAAAATAGTTCATTGATAGGCAATTTAGGAGCCATTGGTGGGCAGAGCTAGGTCATCTCGGGATGACACAGGAGAGGAAGCTAATTGAGCAGACCAAGTGTAGACAATATTTTAAAGACACTAGACTATTAAAGGAAGAAAGGAGAGGTATAGGGCATAACTAGATGCAATGCTCTAGGAGGCTGAGGGGAAGGAGCCAGTGGAAAGCATGGGCATGGGTCATGCAAAGCATGAGTTATCCATACTCAGTGCAGGTCAACCCATTTATTTCTACTCAGTCCCATCCCTTCTGTACTCAAGGACATTGCTCCAGTAATGTTCTTCTTCTGTTGCTGCTGCTAAGTCACTTCAGTCGTGTCTGACTCTGTGTGACCCCATAGACGGCAGCCCACCAGGCTCCCCAGTCCCTGGGATTCTCCAGGCAAGAACACTGGAGTGGGTTGCCATTTCCTTCTCCAAGGCATGAAAGTGAAAAGTGAAAGTCAAGTTGCTCAGTCGTGTCCGACTCTTAGAGACCCCATGGACTGCAGCCTACCAGGCTCCTCCGTCCATGGGATTTTCCAGGCAAGAGTACTGGAGTGGGGTGCCATTGCCTTCTCCACTTTTTCTGTTACCTCACAGTAAACCTTTTCCAAAGTGTTGTATTGAGAAGGAAAAGAGAAAGCCAGGCTATGACTTGAAAGGGGAACATGAATTCCAAAGATTTTGTTTTTAAGATGAGAGAAATCTCCGTGGGTTTGTATGTGGCCGGGAAAAATCCAGGAGAAAGGAAAAAAACTTGTGAAAAAAAGAAAAGTGAAAGTGTTATTCACTCAGCTGTGTCAGACTCTGCAACCCCACGGATTGATGCTTCCCTGGTGGCTCAGACGATAACGAATCTGCCTGCAATGCAGAAGACCTGGGTTTGATCTCTGGGTCAGGAAGATTTCCTGGAGAAGGAAATGGCAACCCACTCCAGTATTCTTGCCTGGAGGATTCCATGGACAGAGAAGCCCGTTGGGGTTGCAAAGAGTCATACGTGACTGAACAACCAACACTTCCACTTTTCATTTTTTCCACAAGTTTTTTTCTTTTTCCTGGATCTTTCCCAGCCAATACAAACCCACTAAGATTTCTTTCATCTTAAAAACAAAATCTTTTGAATTCATGTTCCCCTTTCATGCCATTGCCTGGTTTCTCTTTTCCTTCTCAACACAACACTTTGAAAGAGTTTTACTGTATTTATTGTCTCTAACTCCTCATCTCTCATTCTCTCCTCCATTAACTCTAGTGAGCGCTGGTGGGGTTGGGGGGTGTGCCCACCTTTCTATTGAAAGTTCCCCGTCAAGGTCATTGAAGACATCAAGTGGCTAAATTCAACAGTCAATGAATAGTCCTCATTTCCTGCTGACGTATTTGCAGCATTTGACAGGTGTGATCACTCTTATCCTGACACACTCTGTTCACTTGACCTCCAGTCCTCAGTCCTCTTGTCTTTTTTGGTCTATACACACTTCTATGGTGATTTCACCCTAATCTCCAGACTTAAATACTAGTCTGGACTTCTCCCCAGGGCTCCAACTTCATGTTCAACTTCTCCACTTGGGTGTCTAATGAGCATTCAATACTGAGCTCCTGAGAGTCCACCGCATACCTGATCCTTCTAAGACCTTCCTCATCCCAGAAGATAACAACTCCATTCTTACAACTGTCAAAGCCCAAAGCTTCAGGGTTATCTTTGACTCTTCTCTTATTCTCATTAGAGAAGGAAATGGCAACCCACTCCAGTACTCTTGCCTGGAAAATCCCATGGACAGAGGATTCTGGTAGGCTATAGTCCCTGGGGTCGCAAAGAGTTGGACACAGCTTATTCTCATGCCCTGTGTATATTAATTAGCAAGTACTGGATATATATTCAAAATATATCCAGCGTCTGATCACTTCCTACCACCTCCGCTGCTAACACTCTAGTGATAGGGTCTTTCCAGACCACCATCTTCTTTCACCTGGATTTGCTGCATCCGCCTCCTAGCTGGGCTCCCTCCCTCCACCCCTGTGCTTTTCAGTCTAGTCTCAGCACAGCAGCCAGGATTTTCCTATTAAAGTGTAATTCAGGGACTTCCCTCATAGTCCAGGGGTTAAGAATCCACCTTCCAATGCAAGGGACGTGGGTTCAATCCCTGGACAGGGAACTAAGATCCCACATGCAATTGAGGCCACATGTTGCAACTACTGAGCCTGAATTCTGGAGCCCAAACCACAGCTAGAGAGAATCCTGAGTGCTGTAATGAAGAGCCCTTGTGCTGCAACTGAGACCCAAGACAGCCAATAAATACACAAATACGTTAAAAAAATAAAAGTGCAATTCAGATCACATTACTCCTCTGGCCAAAATCTCCCATGGCTTCCCAGAATACTCAGAAGAAAAGCCAGTTTTGCCATGATTTCCTTTCATTGGCTCCTTCACATACCTTGAGCTCACATCTGTCTTACTCCAAGGCCTTTGTACTTACTTCTTCTGCCTGAAATGTTCACTCCCTTGCCTCCTGCAGGGTTTTAAGCATCACCTTCTTAGAGTGACACCGACCCCTCTATTCAAAGTTGCAGCATTCTTTCCTGGATACCTGACTTTCTATCCTCTGCTTTGTCTTTTCCTCGGGGAAAGGACTTCTATTTTATCCCTGTGATTGATCCAGCATCTAGGCCCTTGCTTGGCACTTAGGATACTGAACAAATGAGAGCGATCCCACTGGAGGACAGAGGGATTATTAATAGATGAAGGCTCAGAAGGGAGCATGTGGAAAGACAAATGTAAAAAAAACCACTACATTTTTATCTAAAGAGACAGGGCAGAGTAGGGAACCAAGAAAACTCCTGATACCATCATTTGCACGTGGACTGAAGCAGATCAATACCAGTATGTCACCTTTCCTATGCATTTCTATTTTTTTTTAAGGCTTTTATCTCTAATTGTGGTGGGACAAAAACTTTGTCCCTCTGTTAAAGGAATTGCATGTGCTATTAAGAAGATTGGTGGAGATTTACTCACAAAGCACAGAAGCCTTCTTGACCTTGACATTGTCTTACACCTGAGGTAAACCAGCTTTATTCTTGAAGACCTGTGATCCTGAAGCATAAAGCAAGTCTTTTTATTACCATTATTATTAGTAGTAGCAGTGTTGGCTTACCCAGTTGTGAGGCTGAACTCTAGACATTCTAAGAACTGGTCCCATTGTATCCTTTCCAGCTTTGGACCCAAGACTCATCATATCCTGAGGAATCAGAGCTAATGTTGCTAAATTATTTTTCTTCTCTGGGTGTCCCCTTCAACATGAAAATCCTGCTGATAATCCCCACAAACAATCACAAGCCCCAAATCACAGATTTTCTTTGACCTCAGGTCTTTAACACTTAACCCTAAGGGAAATGAGCAATTACATAACTGTTCAAGGACAACTGTAGGGGTAGGGGATAGCAAAGATGGAAGGCGAGATGACCATGAAGAGGACTGCATGCCTAAAGGAGTAAGCAGGAAACTGAGGAAGCTAGTCTGTGCTTGATTTTCTTTATCAGATTAATTTTATTCTAATTTTTATCTAACTATAACCATGAACCCTCTATAAGAGCTAAGCGTGTATAAGCCACTTATGATATTGGTTTCATTACTTTGCACTCATCCTTCATATTCTTGAGACTGCATTGTTTTTGCAACTAGAAAATAAAGAGGGAGTATTTTCAGGAAACCAAAGACAAGCATGGTCTTCTGTGGATGAGGTGAATGCATAAAGTTCAAGGGATTTTAACCCTTACTTCATCAGTAGATTACCATGTACTTAGCAGTTTTCTGCTGTGAATGATTTGTACTGCTACTGAAGATAGATCATTTGGACCTTTTCATGCTTCTCTTTTATTGAACATAGTAACAAATGGGCTTCCCTGGTGGCTCAGGTAGATCCCCTGGAAAAGGAAATGGCAACCCATTCCAGTATTCTTGCCTGAAAAATTCCATGGACAGAGGAGCTTGGTGGGCTCCAGTCCACGGGGTCACGACTGAGCGGCTTCACTCCACTGGTGGCTCAGTGGTAAAGAATCTACCTGCCAATTCAGGAGACACAGATTTGATTCCTGGGTCTGGAAGATCCCCTGGAGAAGGAAATGGCAATCCAATCCAGTATTGTTGCCTGGGAAATCCCATGGACAGAAGCACCTGGTGGGTACAGTCCATGAGATCACAAAAGAGTCGGATACAACTTGGCGGCTAAACAACAACAACATCAGAGGAGTAGCAAATAGGGATGAGGTGACTGTGAGAAGTCATGGCGGTAAAATAAAGCAAGAGACACATAGGTGCCCTCTTTGAGGTTGGAAAGATCTAAAATGATGCAACATCAAAGTTGTAAAATTTTCATTGTGTTTTGTTGATGTACCATAAGGACCTATATTAAAGGACTTTTAAATGAACTTGATTTGGGGTCCACTCTAGTAGTTTTGATGCCAAATAGATTTTGACCTTTAGGTCTCTCAGTTTCAGCAAAGAAAATTCTTGGAAGAGGTACTCTCAAAAGGATCGATTAGACAACTCAGGCTACCCATCCTTTCTTTGAATTCTGGTAATATCACAGGACGGAGAAGGCAATGGCAGCCCACTCCAGTACTCTTGCCTGGAAAATCCCATGGATGGAGGACCCTGGTAGGCTGCAGTCCATGGGGTCGCTAAGAGTCGGACACAACTGAGCAACTTCACTTTCACTCTTCACTTTCATGCATTGGAGAAGGAAATGGCAACCCACTCCAGCGTTCTTGCCTGGAGAATCCCAGGGACGGGGGAGCCTGGTGGGCTGCTGTCTATGGGGTCACACAGTCAGACATGACTGAAGTGACTTAGCAGCAGTAGCAGCAGCAATATCACAGGAACACCCTGTGATTGCTACTTGCTATGCAAAGTCTGCATGGTAGACCTAAGAAGATAGTTCTAGAGACAGTACAATGTGACCATCATAGTGAAGTCCCTTAAAAACATACCAGATCAGAGTTTTCACACAACCCACAATTTATTACTCTGTGCTGCCTCTTTTATAGAAAATGAGAAGTTTATTTTTAAAACTCCTAAGTATAAAGGGTTATGAAGGTTGTATATTTCAGTTTTGAATACTGTGATTCTATTCTGTAAGAATAAGACACAGAACAATAGTCTTAAGTCCCTAATTGTATAAAATGGAGGCATATTAAAGATTAACCTCATTTGCTTTCCTTACTGTGGCCCGTGTTTTATTTCCAATATTCTTTCCTAGTTAGATGTGGTCAAGATACTAGAGTTCATTCTATACCATGTAGCTGTAAGCCCCACAGGTTGTTCCCACTGGTGGTGGGTGGCTCTGTGTTACTGGTTTTGGTCACTTCATACTCATATGTAAGCCATATTATTAATCTCAAGACGATATGGGGTCAAACACACACATTCAATGTTGGATTTGGACCTTGGGTCCTCTGCAGGATTTGAAATGCGAAATTTAATCTTTCAGTATTCTATAAAGGAAAAACAATATTGTTTCTTGTACAAATACAGCCTGAATAAAATTTGAAACTTCAGCTTCCTAGCACTAAGCGCCCTCCCTCCATTAAAACATGGTTTCTTATCAAAAGAAATAAACTTGGAAAAGTCAGTTTGGTTCTAGAGAAATCCCGTGGTTTCTTCTTATATTGTATACATGTTGAGTGAGGCACTTGTTGAAAGGCATTGATCCCAAAATAACAAAAGAAGAATGGAGGAGAATTCATTATTCCCAGTGTTCTCTTTACTCTTCTTTCTAAGAGTTGGAGGGAGGGCAGTTTCTGTCTGTATCAGACAGAAAACCAAATAGGTAAATTAGTTGGACATGCTTACTATTAATACTTTAAAGTAGCCCAAAGTCCAGGTTTCCCTGCAGAAATACCGTAGTGAATATGTTAGGATTTTATAGACAAGTAAAGTAGGGAATCCCCTTTTCATGGCTCTGGACACATGAGACTTGGAAACAACAAAATGAGAAGCTACCTCTTGTCTCGTTTTCCCAGGGCTAAATGAAGCCTTAATTATCTCCTATTTCCAGCTTCATGTATAGAACCCACACTGTAGCTATTGCTTCTCTAAGCAGTCTATCCTCTCACCCTTACAGGGCAGGGCTTTAGGCTTGATTTCTGACCCTAAATGAGCATTTGAGATGTGAAGGACAATATATCGCAGAAATGGACATTCCAGTGAAAAGGAAACTTATCCTTTCAAATGAATTTGGATTTTACTTTCCTCTCCGCTGTCTCTCACTGTTTAGAAATATGTTTAGTTTATTTTAAGAAATTTTGCACTTGTATGTCAGTAACAAAGACTCTCAGTTGAGACTTGAAAAATGCTTCTATGTCCCAACTTTTTTTTTTTTTTTTTTTATTTCTATGCCACCTTTATAGTTCTGGTTTCTCATTTCTTAATTAGTAAATTCAGCATGCAGGTTCTATCCCAGGCTGATTTATACACTTCTGGAAGGAACGGCCTCTTAAATCCACAGAGTCTTGAGGTGGGGAGCGCCCAACCACGTCAGATTCATTTCACATATGATAATATACATGTTTCAATCCATTCTCCCAAATTATCCCACCCTCGCCCTCTCCACAGAGTCCAAAAGACTGCTCCACACATCCAAGTCTCTGCTGTTGTCTCATATACAGGGTTATCGTTATCCTCTTGCTATATTCCATATATATGTGTTAATATACTGTATTGGTGTTTTTGTTTCTGGCTTACTTCACTTTGTATAATAGGCTCCAGTTTCGTCCACCTCATTAGAACTAATTCAAATGTATTCTTTTTAATTGCCGAGTAGTACTCCATTGTGTAAATGTACCACAGCTTTCTTATCCATTCGTCTGCAGATGGACATCTAGGTTGCTTCCATGTCCTGGCTATTATAAACAGTGCTGCGATGAACATTGGGGTACATGTATCTCTTTCAATTCTGGTTTCCTCGGTGTGTATGCCCAGGAGTGGGATTGCTGGGTCATTTGGCAGTTCTATTTCCAGTTTTTTAAGGAATCTCCACACTGTTCTCCATAGTGGCTGTACTAGTTTGCCATGTCCCAACTTTTAAAGGAAATTTAGAGTCAACTCTCCATGAACTTGGGAGTAACTAGTTAGTCCAGTGGTTCTTGGGTTCCTTAGACTCAGAGCCTTCCTTTAAAGAACCACACATTTTGAGGTATCCCTTTCCTATTCTGAAATGAAATTCATAGGTAAGACAATCTAACTATATAGATTAAAAAAAAAGTGAAATACCAACTGTCATATGAAAGAGAAATATAAAGAATATAACTTGATATGTATGTCAACATGTACATGGCTAAAGCGGAAGATAAATTCTACAAATTTCCAAAACACTTCATGGGGAGGAGAACTAAGCTGGGTGAGACCACTTAATGTTCTATTCTCGCTGGTGCTGGATGGTGCAACAAGTGATTGACAAGTAAGTTCTTTGTAACTTAGAGCAGGTTGCTTTTTTCTCTGAGCTGGAGTGTCCTCATATTGAAATGAGAACACTACTTATTTCACAGGAATGCTGCCTGTATCATTTAACATTACATTCGAAGTACTTAGAAACACATAGCCCATAGTAGGATCTCAGTGAATGTTGATTCTCATTACCTTCTTGGAGGAGTCAAAGTTACTGCGAGTCCAAGTGTTAGCTGTCCTCTTTGCAAGGTTTACCTGGTTGGGCTTAGTGCTTTTCTACTGGGGGAAATGAGAAGTGGAGTAATTCAAAGACCAAACTGTTAAAGAAATAGTGACTTTTACTGCTCCCCACTGCTCCCACCCCTTCTCCAAGTAGGTGAAATTAACATGGGTCAAATTGCCCTTGCTTCTCCCCAGCCCAGTCTTTTCATGCTAGGGACCTTATGCAGATTCCAACTACCTGTCATGGGAGGTAAGGGCACTTTGCAAGCTGTTGTTAGGTGGTTGAGGACTGGATTGTGATTTGGAAAGCAATTTGAAGTCTCTGCATCTCTAGGATAAAGGTTTATGAGGGTGAGCCATTTGTAGGGGCAGGAGAAGAAGAGAGGTAGTAAATAGTCCCTCCATTCTCGGCTATTTATGCTGTTAGCACCCGATGCTAACTATAAAGCAGAAACCAAGGAGGCGTTCTTTTTAATCTCTAGAAACAACGTGCCAGTTCCTTTTTAAAACTAGTAGCCTCCAAATAAAATCCTTTAAAATATTTTGGAGGTGAAACATGCAGCTCTCTTAAGAAAACAATTCAAGCTATAGTCTATGTTTGCAGTTTGGGAAAAGATTATTTTTGTTGTTGTTTAGGGAACAGAGAGGAGGTTTTAAAGTAGATGTTTCCCCCCCTGTTCATTTAGAGATCCCTGCAAACAATGATATTTTAACCATCGTGTTTTCACATTTTAGAAGGCATAGCAGGATGAAGTCCTTATTCTGCATTGCAACACAAGATCCTTTAAAAATTATCTGGAGCAGCAAATTGTCATCCTCTATTTTATACCCTCATAAACAACCTCAACTGGATGAAAAGCACTTGTTGGGGGTGGATGGAGGCAGGCCTCTCTGGTTACTGCCTCTTCTAGGTTTCCCTTCTCTGTCTGATTCTGCTTTTTGATAAGAGATCAGGTAACCATGACAACGCTGCACAGTTGAAGTCCTTTCATTTTCGTGCTTTACATAATTCTGAAAATAAATTTGCTACCTGTTTGACATTTGCTTCCTTTTCTTATAAACTTTTTTTTTCCCCTTTAATCTTAGCACAGTATCTCCTGAAAGAAACTTGCTACTTCAGAGGATTTGCTCCCACCAATGGACTTCCTGTTGGTAGCAGGGTTGATTTTGCATTCTCTGGGGCTTAGATTCCCACTGGAAATTCTCCCCACACACACTTCAAACTAAATTGTAGCTCTGTTATCCAGTTATTGAAGAGTAGCAAGACTGTGATGGTTCACAGGGGTCTTTTCTGATTTAAGACTCGCACAGGTCAAGTCTATGTCATCCAAAATGGTAGCTGTTGTTATTAGGCCAGTCCCTAGAACTCAGCATCACAGGGCTGTTTTCATAGGGATAATTCTCGTAGGAATCTTCCTAAAGTCCACAGTGGATTTGAAGCATTGGTTTTACACTCAGATTTTGACAGCATGAAAAGACAGTTTAACCTTCCTTGCAAAATCAAGATTGGAATATAATTTAACATATGAGTCTTGACCATCTGCCCTTGCAATGAGAGTGTGTATTCTACACACTTGGAAATGTTCGAATTTTGTCGTTGCTGTTGCTGTTGTTCAGTCGCTCAGTTGTGTCTGACTCTTTGAAATGCTAGGGACTGCAGCACGCCAGGCTTCCCTGTCCTTCACTATCTCCTGGAGTTTGCTCAAACTCACATCCATTGAGTTGATGATGCCATCAACCATCTCAGCCTCTGTCACTCCCTTCTCCTCCTGCCCTCAATCTTTCCCAGCATCAGGGTCTTTTCCAGTGAGTTGACTCTTCGCATCAGGTGGCCAAAGTATTGGCACTTCAGCATCAGCATCAGTCCTTCCAATGAATATTCAGGACTGATTTCCTTTAGGATTGACTGGTTGGATGTCCTTGCAGTCTAAGGGACTCTCAAGAGTCTTCAACACCACAGTTCAAAAGCATCAATTCTTTGGTGCTCTGCCTTCTTTATGGTCCAACTCTCACATTCATACATGACTACCAGAAAAATTTTGGGCCATCCCCAAAGACTGATTCCTTCCTTCCTTTCTTTTTTCCTCTCTCCCTCCCCCACTTCTCTCTTTCTCTCTCCTATCAGTGAGAAGAAAGATTTGATTCCATGCTGTAAATTCTGGAGACTTTCAGACTTCCACGGTAATGAAGTCTTCTACAATAAAAGAAATGACTCAGTTGGGTTTTTTTTTTGGTTTTGTTTCCTACATTAATGGCTTCATGGAGATTCAGAAATTTGAATGCCGTATAGCTTTGTTGGATGGGAGGAAAGTATCATTAGGGTCAGAAGCAGGTCATTGTTTTGAAAGCAGACCTGGTTCTTATAGTTACCTACTGACTTGGATTGTGTGCACGAGAACTGTTATTGATTGGGTTTATTTCCCTAATGGTTGCGTCCTGCTCTCTCTCGAGATCTTTAATGTACAAGACACATAGAGCTTCCCCTGCATGTCTGCCAATTGTTATTGAGTTTAATGAGTCTATTCAACAGCACCCAACTCTCTAGTCTTTACTCAGACAATCTCCTGGGAGTTGCAGCTCAGAGAAAGGACTGCAGAAAGAAACCTACTAATTTGTTGAATAACGTTATATTTGCTTTTAAGTTCAGGCTTGTTCTCCCTGGAACATATGGCAGTCTGTGTGTAATTACATGAAGTGTAATCATATCGCTATCATTCAAAATGACAGGACATTCAAATGACCTTTATTTAAAATGACTGGGCTAAGCTCAGGGTCTCTGTGTATACTGCAGAGGTTGTGCCTTGACTAAGGGTGGTAGCAGAGGGTTAGAGTGAATCCAGCCTGTGTCAGCCCAGGGGGAAGGTGCCTTTTTCTAACTCCCCCAAAGACTCTGCCTATGATGGCTTTGGATGAAGTGGTTTTGGTACCTCACTGTTCACATTCAACCAGCTGGGTGAACAATGTCTCACTGTTAGGATGCTATAATGATGAACAGGGAAAATGAATAAAAAGATATAAGGTGGAGGTAAAAGGAAAAATAAATGCACAGACATCTGAATATCATAACACATTATTGACTGGAGACATTAACGCCGCAGACATTGGTTTCTGCAAAAATCCCCCGGTCAATGGTGTGTTAACCTGACTGTTAGATAACCGATATCTGGTTGAATTCCAGATTTGGTGTGACCTAGGGGGCTTTTTTGTGTTACTTATGTCTGTGACTTTGCATCCTCATCTTTCCTACCTTATGGAACTGCTGTGGGGCTTCCCAGGGGGCACAGTGGTAAGGAATCTGCCTGCCAATGCAGGAGACACAGGAGACTCAGGTTCGATTTCTGGGTCAGGAAGATCCCCTGGAGAAGGAAATTGGCAACCCACTCCAGTATTCTTGTCTGAAAAATCCCATGGACAGAGGAACTTGGCGGATTACAGTCCCTGGGGTTGCAAAGAGTCGGACACAACTGAACACACATACACCTTATAGAACTATTGTGAGGATTCCTTGAGATGAGGAACACAGAGCTCCTGGTGCAGTGCTCAGCAAACAGGAAGAGCTCAATAAAAGTTTTCAGCATTGCCACTCCCCTCTCCCAGTCCCTGACTATAATTCAGTCTTTACCGGCCACTTTGTAGGAGCTGGTAGTCAGTCTGTGATACCACATGGGGTACAGGGAGAAGAGGAAGGGAAACTGGAGTGTGGGGAATGAACACAGCATACTCGAAGCATGTAGGGCTGCAGGGAGATTTAATCAGCAACACATTTAACCAAGCAGAATCTTTAAAACTCAGACTAGATTTACCTAGGTTTTTGTTCTGGCTATTTTTGTAAATCACACCTTATGATTCTAAATACTCAAGAAATCTGCAGATTTCTCTGAAGGTGGTAAAGAGTTTGCTTCTGATAATTACTGCTTGTGAATTCAAAAAGTAGAGGGCAGGTTGTCATTTACATCTCTGTCTCTGACTACCAAGACTGTCGCTCACATCAGAGGAGGAGTAAATCTTCTGTCCCTTGTTGTCCAGTGTGGTCATCTGACCCCAGTGTCCACTATGGGCAGCGACCATATAATACTCAAGGGAACAGGGCTGAGGCCCTCCCCTGTCCACTTTTAAATACAGCATACGTATTTTTGTCTTCCAAACCTAACTGGAAACCAACTGGCTTTACAACCAGATATTTAGCCTTAATGGTTTCCCATGATCACTCTCAGTGATGTATTTATATACTATTTAAGATCTCTAGTGAGGGGAAACTCAGGGCTCAGAAATATGCTTACTTGCTCTAAACAAAATGCCACAATGCCATCTGCAAGCCCTTCGAGAACCATCTGAAGCAAATGTGTCTAACTTGGTCGAGTTCAATCCCTGGGTCAGGAGGAGCCCCTGGAGAAGGAAATGGCAACCCACTCCAGTATTCTTGCCTGGAGAATCCCATGGACAGAGGACCCTGGTGGGAGCCCCTGATGGGACAGAGGAGTCCATGGGGTCGCAGAGGTCACAGAGTCAGATACAGCTGAAGTGACTGAGTACAGCACATAGGAATCCCTAGTTTTAAGCTAATTTGGTTGTTTTGGGATTTTTTTTTTTTTTTAATGACAGAATGACAGGAAGAACACTGGCCCAGAATTGGACCTGAGCTGTAGAAACTGATCTGTTTCTAACTGATCTTGGGCACAGTGTCTTCCAGCCTCAGTTTTGTCAGGCATGAAATGGGAGGTTGAACAATTATCTTTAACAGGGCTGGCTTCACAGTGAGGCCCAGTGTAAAATGAAAATGTAGGACCCCTTGTTCAAAAGGCAGGAGCTATGAAAGGTATATAACATGGCACATTTCCCTTCTTCCAAGTCTCTCAAGTTGTGGTGGGGTTTTTGTTGTTGTTGTTATATCATGCTTGTTGTTATCGCACCGCATAGCTTATGGGATCTAGTTCTCTGACTAGGGGTTGAACCTACGCCCCTTGAGGAGGAAGGGTGGAGGAGTCTGAACCACTGGACCACCAGGGAAGTCCCAGAGGTTTAAAATTTGCTTTTAAATTTGCTATTTAATGTCATTCTAAGTGAAATCAGAATTTTAAATTATTAATGTGAATTTTATCATTTGTCTTTACATTATGCAATTTTAAAATACAAATCTGAGAGTGTTTAACTTCTGTGGAATCACAATATGCAATTAGAACATAGGGGTCACATGCATATGTCTTTCATTCTTAGAATGGTGGGTACAGTGCACAAACCGAACTCAGCTGTTTTCATTTCACTTCGTGATATGAGTACCTCCGATTAACACCCTGTATCTTCACTTTACTGATGAGTAAGAAAGAATGCAAAGGAAAGGGACCCAGGGAGGGTCCTGTCCTTCCCTTTCTTCTACGTCGTCATCTTCAGCGGAAGTAGTTAGCTGATATATGGAAGTTACGCAAGTCCGAGGGGATGGGATAGGTTTTCTTGGTTGTTGCTACTTCTTAGAACTCCTTTGCCATCTTTCTGTGTTGGAAGTGAGTTTCATTCAAATAAAAAGGGTAGTATCTCGGGGGCTGTCATTCCCCTCCCCCCAACTACTTAGTTGTAGAAGGAACCCGCTTACCTCCTGGTCCTTCTGAGCCTTGCAGAACCCCCATGCATCATGGGTCACTGGAACTCTGTGCTTATGGGACATCAGGTCTTTTTGCTGTGTGCGAAGGGGGCGGCAGGGGACTCTGGGCACACATACTGCACGTCCACCCTCTGCTCCAATATCCTGTGGCGTTCGCTTACAAAACACAAGTTAAAAGGTGAAATAATTAAGAAGTTCAAGATGGATGGCAGTCACAGCATAAAACAGAGGGGTAGGGCCCTTCTGAGCAGCTGGACTTTGTGTGGCTCCACAGGCCTCCCCAGCCCCAGGAGGCGGCCCTGATCTGGAAGTCTCTAGATCTCATATAATCATCTGATTGCACCATGACTTTATTCATTCCTGGACATGTTCTGTCTTTGCAGAGTGACTGTTTAGAGTTAGTTGCTCAGTCCTGTCTGACTCTTTTTGACCTCATGAACTGTAGCCTGCCAGACTCCTCTGTCCGTGGGATTCTCCAGGCAAGAATACTGGAGAGGATAGCCATTTCCTTCTCCATAACTTTACATTCATAGGTGTAATTCACTCACTGCAAATGAACAGCTCAATCATTTTTAGCAAAGGTATCCAGTTGTGCACCTATCACTTCAATCCAGTTTTAGAACACCGTCATCACCCCCTAAAGTTACTTGTGCCCACAACAGTGCATTTCTATGCCACCCAAGCCCAGGCAGCACTTCCCATCATGAAATATTTATATAGCAGCCTGTTTGGACAAATTTGCAGTGGCAGTTCTGTGTCTATGAGGCAACTAGTGATTCAGACACAAGGGCAAAATTACAGAAATATTGGCTCCCGTAAGGATACCCAAGGCATGGAAATTGATTGGAGAGGTTCTTGTGCCACTCATGAAGTACCTTTCAGTGGCTTTAAAAACCATGTCTGAATGCCACAACTAAGACCTGGCTCAGCCAAATATATAAATATATTTTAAAGTTTGCCTCCTTCAGACCGAGTCAGCTCCATGGCTTGGAAAGCTCAGCCTGGGCTACACTTTTATCTCCAATTCCCTCACGACCTACACTCAAAGCTTGGGGCTCCTTTGTCAGATACAACCTGTAGGTACAGCCCAGTGGTCCTAGGAAAAGTACTGTTATCAAGAGTGGGGAATGACAGCTTAGACCCCCTTCTCAATACTAAACCTGGGTACCACATTAACTTTTCGGAACCTCTGTTTCCACATCTACCCAGTGAGGACAGTAGAACTTACCTTGCTGAGTTGTGCAAACAGTGTGGCAGGCAGCAATATACAATAGAGGCTCCAAAACGTGCAGAGTACTCCAAACTGTTAGTAATTGTTTTTACTGGCTGAAAAGTATTACAGGCGCTGTTATTTTCAGCACTGTATCCCAGGAGCAATAGCAATCCAGGAGTGCCTGGTTCCCTCTTTAACTCTTAAATTACCAAGTGTTTTCTTTCTTTTTTAAAATAATATTTGTTTATTTAGCTGCACCAAGTCTTAGTTGCAGCCCGGGGGATCTTGAGTTATAGCATTTGGGATCTAGTTCTCCAGCCAGGGACTGAACCCAGGCCCCCTGCATTGGGAGTGTGGAGTCTTAGCCACTGGACCACCAGGGGAGTCCTGCAAATGCTTTCAACTGAGTTCATCGACAGACCGTACTCTCAACTCTATTTCCAATTATAGAACAAAACATTAACGGGTACCTAGAATTTCATTTTAAAAATTCAATCCATGGACAAGTGCTGGAATACAAGTACTCCAGGAGTTTACCCTTCATTTTCTCCTTCCTATTTTTCCTTTCATTTAACCAAAAAGCTTTGAAAATGCAGGAAAGGTTCTGCCAATAGCTAGTTTTTTCATGCTAGCCAAATCATTTGCCTTCTCTAGGTATCAGTTTCTTCCTTTATGAAATGCAGAGTATGGACTATAGATATTCTAAGGGTTTCTTCTGGTTCTAAAATGCTGTGGTCAGTGCTTACCTCTGGGGAAGAAGGAAACACGCATACAAAGAAAAGCCCTGGTCTATTTAAGTCGAATTTCTTTTTACCATGTCTTTTTGTTCCTTTTTTTTTCTATTTGCAATAAATTTTGTAGGTATTGTACCTGATCTGATCTCAGCTGTGATGTCACAGCAGGAAGGAGCATCACTCTTTGGGTCCCTCTCACTCCCAGTCTTTGCAGATTGTTGGGAAGCAGCCTCCTGGCTTAGTGCAGCTCTTGGGCATCATCATGGAGTAAGTAGGGCAGGCTTGCTGTGAAAAGAGAACTGAGGAGTAGAGAGGGCAGCGTCTACACTGGGCAGATGATGCCCCATGTGCATCCTGACACACGGAAGGGCTGTAATCATATATCAGTCTTGACTCTGAGTTATAACAGGATGTGATTGCATTTATTGCTTTTTCTGATTAAAAAATAATTAAGGAAAGTTTTGCCCTTTTTTTCTTTTTAATTTTTTAATTGAAGGATAATTGCTTTACAGAGTTTTGTGGTTTTCTGTCATACATCAGCAAATATCAGCCATAGATACACCCATGTCCCTTCCCTCCTGAACCTCCCTTCTGTCTCCCTCCTCATCCCACCCTTCAGCCCGTCACAGAGCCCCAGTTTGAATTCCCTGAGTCATGCAGCAAATTCCCATGGCTATCTGTTTTACATACAGTAATGTAAATTTCCATGTTATTCTCTCCATTCATCTCCCCTTCTCCTGCCTCTCCTCCCCCCATGTCCATAGGTCTGTCCTCTATGTCTGTTTCTCCATTGCTGCCCTGAAAATAAATCCGTAAGTGCCATCTTTTTAGATTCCATATATATATGTCAGTATATGGTATTTATATTTTTTCTGACTTACTTCACTCTGTATCATAGTTCATCCACCTCATTAGAACTGACTCAAATGTGTTCCTTGGTGGAGTAATATTCCACTGTGTATATGTACTGCAGTTTCTTTATCCATTCATCTGTCGATGGACATCTAGGTTGTTTCTATGTTCTAGCTGTTGTCAATAGTGCTGCAATGAACATTGGGGTACATGTGTCTTTTTCAATTTTGGTTTCCTCAGGGTATATGCCTAGGACTGGGATTGCTGGGTCACATGGTGGTTTTGTTCCTAGCTTCTTAAGGAGTCTCCGTACCGTCTTCCATAGTGGCTGTATCAGTTCACATTCCCACCAGCAATGCAAGAGCGTTCCCTTTTCTCCACACCCTCTCCAGCATTTATTGCTTGTAGACTTTTTGATGATGGCCATTCTGACTGATGTGAGGCGATATCTCATTGTAGTTTTGATTTGCATTTCTTTAATAGTGAGTGATGTTTAACATCTTTTCAAGTGCTTGTTAGCCATCTGTATGTCTTCTTTGGAGAAATGTCTCTTCAGGTCCCTTTCCCACTTTTTGATTGGGTTGTTTGCTTTTCTAAGTTTTGTCCTTTTTATGAATTATATCTCTGCCTTGGCTTTTATAATGTGTGTGTGTTCAGTTGTTTTGTGTCCTACTCTTTGCGACCCTATGGACCATAGCCCACCAGGCTCCTCTGTCCATAGGATTTTCCAGACAAGAATTCTGGAGTGGGTTGCCATGCCCTCCTCCAAGGGATCTTCCCCACCCAGGGATTGAACCCTTGTCTCTTAGGTCTCCTGCTTTGGTAAGTGGGATCTTTACCACTAGAGCCACCTGGGAAGTCCTTTTTATAATGAAAAGTAATTAAAAAATAAAGATGACATGTCTGGAGAAGTAAAAGGGACTTTGAAAAGGATTCGTGTGCACTTCTTTCTTTTTAAAACTTTTTACAATGAAATACACAAAAGCAGAGAGAACAACATGCAATAACAATTACCCATCACCCATAATCAACAGTTATTCACTCTGGCCAATTTTGTTTTTTTCTGCAGTGTTCCTGCTACTCACTACCACTCTGTAGATTGTTCTGCAGTAAATCCCACACATCATATCAGTTCAAGGAAATGGCAACCCACTCCAGTGTTCTTGCCTGGAGAATCCCAGAGATGGGGGACCCTGGTGGGCTTCTGTCTATGGGGTCACACAGAGTTGGACACGACTGAAAATGTAAGTACTTTTTAATAAAAGCACAATCAGAATATAATCATCATGCCTAAACAAGAGAACAATTGATTGTTAGCAAATAGTCAGTAGTCATATTTTTCCAATTATCTAAAATTTTCCACAGCTTGTTTAGGGTCCAAATCCCTGGTGGCTCAGAGGTTAAAGCATCTGCCTCCAATGCGGGAGACCCGGGTTCAATCCCTGGGTCGGGAAGATCCCCTGGAGAAGGAAATGGTAACCCACTCCAGTATTCTTGCCTGGAGAATCCCATGGACGGAGAAGCCTGGTAGGCTACAGTCCACGGGGTCGCAAAGAGTCGGACACGACTGAGCGACGGAACAGAACAGAGCAGTAAAGAACTCACCTGCCAATGCAGGAGACATAAGAGACACGGGTTCGATCCCTGGTTCTGGAGGATCCCCTGGAGGAGGGTATGGCAACTACTCCAGTATTCTTGCCTGGAGAATTCCATGGACAGAGGAGCCTGTCCATAGGGTTGCAAAGAGTCAGATGACTGAAGTGACCTAGCACGCATGCATGCAAGGTCCATATATTGTAATCTGTAAACTGGTCTCCTAAGTCATTAATCCAGTGGTTCTCAAAGTGTGGGTCCCCAAACAAGCTTCACTAGTACCAGAAACACCCTCTTTCAACAACACAAGAGAAGACTCTACACATGGACATCACCAGATGGTCAACACCGAAATGAGATTGATTATATTCTTTGCAGCCAAAGATGGAGAAGCTCTATACAGTTAGCAAAAACAAGACCAGGAGCTGACTGTGGCTCAGATCATGAACTGCTTATTGCCAAATTCAGACTTAAATTGAATAAAGTAGGGAAAACCACTAGACCATTCAGATATGACCTAAATCAAAACCCTTATGATTATACAGTGGAAGTGAGAAATAGATTTAAGGGACTAGATCTGATAGAGTGCCTGATGAACTATGGATGGAGGTTCATGACATTGCACAGGAGGCAGGGACCAAGACCATTCCCATGGAAAAGAAATGCAAAAAGCAAAATGGCTGTCTGAGGAGGCCTTACAAATAGCTGTGAATGCTAAGAAAGCCTTCCTCAGCCATCAGTGCAAAGAAATAGAGGAAAACAACAGAATAGGAAAGACAAGAGATCTCCTCAAGAAAATTAGAGATACCAAGGGAACATTTCATGCAAAGATGGGCTCAATAAAGGACAGAAATGGTATGGACCTAACAGAAGCAGAAGATATTAAGAAGAGGTGGCAAGAATACACAGAAGAACTGTACAAAAAAGATCTTCATGACCAAGATAATCATGATGGTGTGATCACTGACCTAGAGCCAGACATCTTGGAATATGAAAACAAGTGGGCCTTAGATAGCATCACTACGAACAAAGCTAGTGGAGGTGATGGAATTCCAGTTGAGCTATTTCAAATCTTGAAAGACGATGCTGTGAAAGTGCTGCCAATATGCCAGCAAATTTGGAAAACTCAGCAGTGGCCACAGGACTGGAAAAGGTCAGTCTTCATTCCAATCCCAAAGAAAGGCAATGCCAAAGAATGCTCAAACTACCGCACAATTGCACTCATCTCACACGCTAGTAAACTCATGCTCAAAATTCTCCAAGCCAGGCTTCAGCAATACGTGAACCGTGACCTTCCAAATGTTCAAGCAGGTTTTAGAAAAGGCAGAGGCACCAGAGATCAAATTGCCAACATCCGCTGGATCATGGAAAAAGCAAGAGAGTTCCAGAAAAACATCTATTTCTGCTTCATTGACTATGCCAAAGCCTTTAACTGTGTGGATCACAATAAACTGTGGAAAATTCTGAAAGAGATGGGAATCCCAGACTACCTGACCTGCCTCTTGAGAAACCTGTATGCAGGTCAGGAAGCAACAGTTAGAACTGGACATGGAACAACAGACTGGTTCCAAATAGGAAAAGGAGTACATCAAGGTTACATATTGTCACCCTGCTTATTTAACTTATATGCAGAGTACATCATGAGGAACGCTGGGCTGGAAGAAGCACAAGCTGGAATCAAGATTGCCGGGAGAAATATCAATAACCTCAGATATGCAGATGATACCACTCTTATGGCAGAAAGTGAAGAGGAACTAAAAAGTCTCTTGATGAAAGTAAAAGAGGAGAGTGAAAAAGCTGGCTTGAAGCTCAACATTGAGAAAACTAAGATCATGGCATCTGGTCCCATCACTTCATGGGAAATAGATGGGGACACAGTGGAAACGGTGTCAGACTTCATTTTTTTTGGCTCCAAAATCACTGCGGATGCTGATTGCAGCCATGAAGTTAAAAGACGCTTACTCCTTGGAAGGAAAGTTATGACCAACCTAGACAGCATATTAAGAAGCAGAGACATTACTTTGCCAACAAAGTCTGTGTAGTCAAGGCTATGGTTTTTCCCGTGGTCATGTATGGATGTGAGAGTTGGACTGTGAAGAAAGCTGATCGCCGAAGAATTGATGCTTTTGAACTGTGGTGCTGGAGAAGACTCTTGAGAGTCCCTTGGGCTGCAAGGAGATCCAACCAGTCCATTCTAAAGGAGATTAATCCTGGGTGTTCATTGGAAGGACTGATGCTGAAGCTGAAACTCCAATACTTTGGCCACCTCATGTGAAGAGTTGACTCACTGGAAAAGACTGTGATGCTGGGAGGGATTGGGGGCAGGAGGAGAAGGGGACGACAGAGAATGAGATGGCTGGATGGCATCACCGACTCGATGGACATGAGTTTGAGTGAACTCCGGGAGTTGGTGATGGACAGGGAGGCCTGGTGTGCTGTGATTCATGGGGTCGCAAAGAGTCAGCCACGATTGAGCGACTGAACTGAGTATCTTCTTAGAAATGCAGTTTCTCTGGCATTAGCCGACCTACTGAGTCAGAAACTGTGAAGGTGGGACACTGCAAGCTGCCTTCTAGGTGATTCTGATATAAAGTTTGGAAGTGCTGTTCTAATCTTTAGGTTTCTCTCTCTCTGTCTCTCTCGGTAGATCTGTTGAAGAAACTGATTGTGTGGTCATTATACACTTCCCCATAGATTGGATTTTGCCAGTTGTGTTCTTATAGTAATGCAACAATTGTTTTTTAAGCAAACTGAATAATAGTAAATGTGCTGTCTCCATATGGATCAATTCATATAAGGTATCACACCAGTTAGCGTAATGAGCCACTATCAGCTGACAGTATTAGTTACTGTTTGTTCTGCCAGTTTGAAAGTGTGACTAAGAGAAACCAATGGATGTTTTGAAACTATTTGGACTTTATTTTTATTGTTAGAATTATAAATACCCCATTTTTGGACTTGTTAGCATGCCTGTTATGCCAAATAACAGGCTTATTAACACGTATTAAAAAGCTGACACATCCAATGGCATGATGGTAGGTCAGCTGTTTGGCTCCCTGATTCCCACCTCCCTGCTCTCCTCCCAGTTTATAGAGTCTCTTGCCCATGGATGATTTCATGCTACCAGAGTGATGTCATTGACTTGACATCACTTGATTGCTGGCACAGTCAGCAATCCAGAGCCGATAGGAGCTGACTCCATCACACCACTGGCTCAGTCTTTTAGAATCTGGTCTTTACGGCGACAGTACCTTGTGTAGTTTAGGCAAAACCCACTATTTTCCTTCATCTGTGTGAATCTAAACTAAGGTGCATGTGATGGTTGATTTTACTTGTTAACTTGGCCAGGCCATATGTCCAGATATTTGGTCAAACAGTATTTTAGGTATTTCTATGAAGATGTTTTATGGGGGACATTAACATTTAAATCAGTGGACATTTAACATTTAAATCTGCTTGGAGTAAAGCAGATTGCTCCCTGCAATATGGGTGAGCCTCATCTAATCAGTTGAAAGTCTTAAATGAAGAATGACTCCCTGAGGAAGAGAAAATTCTGCCTTGGGACTCAAACTGCAACATTAGTTCTTCTCTGAGTCTCCAGCCTGCTATCCTGTTCTGCAACTTTTGGACTTACCAAGCCTCTACTGGAAGAGACTCTGATGCTGGGAAAGGTTGGGGGCAGGAGGAGAAGGGGACGACCGAGAATGAGATGGCTGGATGGCATCACCAACTCTGTGGACATGAGTTTGAGTGAACTCCAGGAATTGGTGATGGATAGGGAGGCCTGGCGTGCTGTGATTCATGGGGTCGCAGAGAGTCGGACATGACTGAGTGACTGAACTGAACTAAACTGAACTGAACAGTCTTGTGAGCCAATTCCTTAAAATCATCTCTCTCCTTCTCTCTCTGACTCCCTCTTCCCCTGCCCCTCAGCTTGCTTTCTCTCTCTCTCCAAATGTATATGCAGATACATACACACACACTCTGTTGGTTGGTTCTATTTATGTTCCATAAAGCTAATTTTCCATAGAACTTAAATATTTTTGAAAAAATATTGGGTTGGCCAAAAAGTTCATCCAAATAAAAAAGTTAGTCGTAACTCTAACTTTATAACCCTGTACTAGACTGAGATCTGTGATTGGACAAAGACTAATTTAAGGGCCATTTTCCCCCCAAGCATCTTCCTTTTGGCTTTTCTACAGCACTTGAAACTCCTACCTCATTTACATAAGGTGAGGCCTTGATGCTTGCATGCATACTCAGGTGCTAATTTGTGTCTGACTCTTTGCAACTCCATGTACTGTAGCCCACCAGACTCCTCTGTCCATGAGATTTCCCAGGCAAGAATACTGGAGTGGGTTGCCTCCCTACGGGATTTTGGAGATTTCCTCCTCCAGGGGATCTTCCCAACCCAGGAATTGAACCCGCGTCTCTTGCATTGGCAGTCTGATTCTTTACCACTGTGCCACCAGGGAAGCCCCTAAGGCCTTGATAGCTCCTGTTAAAATATGAAGCAGGACAGCAATCAGGCTAGTATCAGCTCTCAGCATCTTAATGGACTATATGTGAAGATTTTCTGTCCAATCACCCCTGAGAAATCTGTGCAGACAAGTTCTAAATATGGTCCCCTGGCAGCTAGAAGTCCTCATGAAGCCCTATCTAGGATGCAGGTGGGCCTCTATTCACTAATTTATGTACTTAAGTACATCCCGACTAGCTCTGGAAAGGATTTAAGATGACTTTCAAAGAAATAAGTAGTGCAGCAAGGCCAGAGGGATTGAAAAAAAAAGTGAGGCAAAGGGAAAATGATGGTAGAAGAGGATGGAACCAGGAGCAAGGCAAATGTGCAAATTAGATTTCCTGAAAGCTATGTGCTTCCAGAGGTGTGTTATACAACTGAGTTAAAAACTTCTAGGAGAATGTGTGAAGGGGGTTAAAGAGAGTCATATAACATAAAAGATAAAGAGTTAATCTGTTGCTTAGATAAGTCCAAGTCCTTTGGCCATTAAGGCCAGAGTGAGATTTCTTCAGTAGGTCTTCCAAGAGAAAACTCTGGATAATGTAAACAATTATGTCTTTGCAACATCTTTGGACTAAATGAAGTGACTCACTTCAAAGGACCCCTTTTGATCATACTCTTCACATAGCCAAGAGGATTATATCAAAGTACAATTTAGTAGAAGTACTTTTCACATACCTGCCATGATACATCCCAGGTGTAAAGTCACTAGTGATCTGGTTTCATCCAGGGATAATTTATAAATTATCTAGCTGTTCTCAAGTGCCAGTCTGGCAGGCAGTGATGAAAGTTCCATGGGTTCATGATGAAAATTAAAAAAACAGTGCAGTCACTAGTGAATTTTCCTTAACACTAACTTTCCATAAGACTTCAGTTTAAAATACTGTCCTTAAAAGAAAAAAAAAAGAGACTGTCCTTTTGTTATATCCTTACTTGGTAAAAATAAGTTAGCAACCTATGTCAGTAAACAGCATTAAAAAGTTTTTTTTTAACTAGCCTGTGAAATATTAAAATCTGGGAAACCACTGACCTAAGAGAATGGAAAGACACACAATCCTCCATGAATATTATTTTTCTCAGCAAGCCTTTTGGTATCTTTATAACTTGCAGCAGTATGCTAGAAATCATACCCTCTGATGACTATCTGGAATGCAGCTTTCCAACATTACAAGTCTAATACAAAACCATACGTTGGAAAAATCAGTCAATCTGGAGGCAGCATACACTGATACACTGTTACAAAGATTTAGGAACCAGACAAGGACCTGGCCTAACTAGAAACCACCCCCACTGTCGCTTTGAGTTGAACCAAGGGAGTGCTGGGCCAAGAGTGTCCTCGGGATGTTATTTTGAATGTTCACTACCTCACAGACATACAAGTGAGAGACATTCCCAAGTTTTACACCATTGAGCACTGCTGCAATAATTCTAATTTGAGAATTATTTTAAAGTAGACATAACCAAATAGACTGTTAAACATCTGAACCACACAATAGCAGCAACCAAAATTGCCAACAAAAGCTGCTGCTGCTGCTGCTAAGTCGCTTCAGTTGTGTCCGTCTCTCTGCGACCCCATAGACGACAGCCCACCAGGCTCCCCCGTCCCTGGGATAAAACCTAAAGAATCCTTTGCTGTGAGTCATTGGGCTTTTTTAGTTTCTCCAGAGGTGAGCAACTGTGTGTTAACAGATGATATCATCTGGTAGACAGGACGTGGTCCATATCCAGATAGTTAATATTTCTTGGGGCTTCCCTGGTGGCTCAGAAGTTAAGAATCCATCTGCAGTGCAGGAGATGCAGGAGACTCAGGTTCGATCTCTGGGTTGGGTAGATCTCCTGGAGAAGGAAATGGCAACCCACTCCAGTATTCTTGCCAGGAAAAGCTCAAGGACAGAGGAGCCTGGTAGGCTATGGTCCATGGGGTCACAGAGTCAGACCCAACTGAAGCTACTGAGCGATATTTCTTGAGCACTGTTTTAAACATTTTACGTGTAAATACCTTTAGTCTTGACAACAACCTTATGAGATATGAATCATTATTATTATATTCTCAATTTACAGATGAACAAACTGAGGCCAAGAGCTATTAAATAAATGTCATCCAATGACGACGAGGTAGAACCAGGTTTCAAACTCCGGGAGAGTAACCCCAGAGACCATACTTAGAACAAGACACTTAAAAAAAAAAAAAGAACAAGACGCTTCATTGACTCTGTAACTAGCTAATACATCTGGAGGAAACTAGGAGTTGATTGCTAGAAATGGTGCCCATGATCTTAGAACAGTTCATGTGTGACCATTCTTTCTGGAAGTTACCAAATGACAAGGACAATTTTCTTGGAAGGCCGTTTCTAGCCTGTGTTAATAAAACTGTATCATCTTCAGATAAGAGGGTGCTTCTTGTACTGTTCTTTATTATTATTTTTTATTGGAGGCTAATTATTTTACAATATTATATTGGTTGGTTTTACCATACATTGACATGAATCCATCCCGGGTGTACATGAGTTCCCCTTCCTGAACCCCCCTCCCACCTCCCTCCTCCCTTTATCCTCCCTCTGGGTCATCCCCGCACACCAGCCCCGAGTGTACTGTTCTTTAGAGTCCTTGGCCTCAAGCTCATCAGAAGCATCATCAAATTGTTTCACTATGAGCTGAAAGCAAGGGGGATGGGGAGTGGAGTGTAACTCTGGTGCTCAGAACATATCTTCACTCTACACACAAATTTTTTTTAATTTTACTTTTATTTTGAGGATAATCACTTTACAATATTGAGATGGTTTCTGCCATACATTAACACAAATCATCATCAGTATATACTTGTCCCCTCTCTCTTAAATCTCCCTCCCACCTCCCTCCCCATCCTACCCCTCTAGGTTGTCACAAAGTGCTAGCTTACACACAAATTTTTATTGGTTTGGCCAGGTCACCCCTGAATCTCTGGCTTATAGAAGGTACTGGGCGGCAACCTCTGTGTGAACGTCAATATCTGTGGTGTCCCTGTTGAATTCTGGTACTCTCACCCACACTGAATTCTATTCCACTGAGTCAAAGACCTAAGAAAGATTAAAAATAAATTGCAATCTGTCTTTTATTAGGCCTACCCAATTTCTTCCAAGAAAAGAGCATAAAGAATGGTCAGCAGCAGTTAGCTGTGCCTAATGCTGACCTTCTGGGATGGAGACAGAAGCAGCAGACAGCTCATTATCAGTGTGTTCCCCAGAGCACTGGGGGCCGCCATGTTGTGCTTTCAGCCCGGAAGCCCTCCAATCTCTCACTCCAACCCCCGACTCCAATTTGTAAGTTGTCATCATGACAATACTCACTCCATGCCCTTCTGGTCTCTGGTCTGCTGTAATACAGGCTATCTCCAGCCAGTGAGTCAACAGAAGTTCAAAGCATTTACAAGTGAGGTAATCATGGGTTCCCAGAGCCAGTAAGTGTCTAGCTTTGAGACCATTCTCCCCAATTTCCCTGAGTCCAAAAATCTTTTTTCTTTCATTTGGCTGTGCCAGATTTTAGTTGTGCTGTGTGAACTCTTAGTTGCAGCATGCATGATCTAGTTTCCTGACCAGGGATTGAACCTGGGCCCAATGCACTGGGTTTGCAGAGTCTTAGCCAATGGAGCACCAGGGAAGTCCCCTAATATCATGCTTCTGCCTGCAACCTTTGGGAAGAGTTTAATCTCTTTGTTTTGGGGAGATCTGCTCAGGGGATCTGTTCTCCTTCTACTTCAAATACTTCTTTTTCAACTCAAACTTTTCTCTGATTTCCTAACCTAGGCTTTCTTTCTTTCTGACCAGCACTGTGGAGTCTTTGTTCTCTTTGACTGAAAGTCCTAAAAATCTCAGAGTCCCTCCTGGGGAAAACGATCTTGTTTATCCATAGTTATCAGTCCTGTCATTGATGTATGAACATGCAGTAAACTATCCACAAGAGGCCAGTACAAACGGTGGATGCTTCTCACCTCAGGGGAGGGACAGGGATCCAGAAATAAAGCTACAGGGGCACAGAGGACAAATTTACCTGTTCCCCAAATTGTTACTTTTGACTTGCCAGAGGAACATTAAATATTCACACACAGACTCATTCAACAAATGTTTATTGTAAAGTACTGTGCTAAAGCCAGTCATGGAGTTACTTGGGCTCTGCCTTTAAGGCGTTTTTGGTCTAGCAGGAAAACTGTGGCAATGCATTGTACAACACAAAGATTATATTTCAGGGACTTCTGTGGCAGTCAGGAGCAGTCACTATCTTCCAATGAAGGGGGTGCAGGTTTGATTCCTGGTCCCAGAGCTAAGATCCCACGTGCCTCATGGTCAAAAAGCCAAAACATAAAACAATATTGTGACAAATTCAATAAAGACTTTAAAACATGATCCACATAAAAAAGAATCTTTAAAAAAGAGATTATATTATAAGCAGAAAGTGATACAGCTCTAAGAAATGTACAAATAAACTGCCATGGGTGTCTAGATTACTTCACTGAAAAATCTGAAATGAATCAAAATTTTAAGAAGTAGGAATAAGAATTTATAGTGGGAGTGAATTCAAAGGTCAACTAGTTCATCTGATTCACTTTGTAGATGTAACAGTGTCAAATGCATTTTTTTAACAAGCTAGACACAAACCCAAGTTTATTAGTAATTATATTATATTACAGAGCAAATGCACCAAGTTAAAAAAGAAAAGTATGTTAAGAATGGATTTCAAATACTTAGGTATTTTATTTTGGTTTTTGTTTTTACTTTTGGCTGTGCTAGGTCCTTGGTGCCGGCGAACGGGCCCTCTCCAGTTGCCCAAAAAATGCATTTTAAAAAGTAAAAAAGGAGATGTACAGTTTAATTGTGACAAAATTGGTCTAAAACATAAGCCCCTGCATTTCTAGCCTGGAGCTATTTTCTTTACACCAAGCAGCTTTCCCCAATAAGCCAAGAACATGTGGACCACAAATTGAATCTAAATTAGCAATAGCCAGCAAAGCTGTTGTTTTAAAAATGGGGATGACCATATTAATTGGAGAACGTCTCAGAAAATACGGGAAAGAACTCTCTGGTTATATTTGGCATTGATACATTTCTTGTTATAATAAGCTACATCCAAAAGAGAGCTATAAAAATAAAGGAATAAGAAATGAGACCCTAAGAAAGGTTATGGAAATCAGAGTTAGTTAGTCTGGAAAAAAGAATGTTAATGGGGGAATTCTTCAGCCTTCAGGGATCAGGAGGTCCCCCAACAGCTGTTCTCCATTTCTCCAGAAGGTAGAAAACCAGAGAAAATAGACTTGAATATCAAGCAGAAAAGATGAAGTCAGATGTAAGGAACAGGCCCCTGATCTGAAGGTCTAATACACACAGACAGAGGAAACTGCAGGATCCTGTGGCTTTTCTTTCTTTTTCAGTCTCAGGAAAGGGAATCAACGCCTTTCCTAGAAGTTCTGTAGACCTGGCTGCAAGTGAGGATGGAGTCATTTAAACCTTTTAAGGATTCCTCCCGGTATTTAGGAGGTTATTCCAACCCCAACACCCTTACTCTATTTGATCTTACAAATGAGGGGAAAACAGAAAGAGAAAAATAAAATGCTGCTTAATATTTCCTGGCAATTATAAACAGAATTGTGGTGGTTTAATTGCTAAGTCGTGTCTGACTCTTTTGTGAACCCATGGACTGTAGTCTGCCAGGCTCCTTTCTCCATGGAATTTTCCATGCAAGGATACTGGAGTGGGTTGCTATTTCCTTCTCCAGGGGATCTTCTCAACTCAGGGAAGAAACCCATGTCTTCTGCGTCTCCTACGTTACAGGCGGATTCCTCACTACTGAGCCACCTGGGAAGCTGGAGCTACATAAATAGAATGGGATCAGACATTTCCATAAGGTGTCTGATCTGAAATTGCTAAAGAAGGGTCTTGTTTTGCAAATAGCCACTTTGAGTCAAGGCTAAACATGAGATTGAGAAGGAGCCATGCTAGTTTCTCAAGCCTTTCCATGGAATTCCAGAGCCTTCCCATTGTCACTCTTTCCTTTCCCAGACTATCATTTCTGAAAACATCTCTCAGGTGTTGATGAATCCTCAGAATTATTAACTGAGGATGGCATAAGTCCCTGGTTCCAAAACCTGGGCATAGAATTATCGGGAAAGTTGAAAACAAAATATAAAAGTCTAGGTCTTACTCCAGAGCTGCTTACTTAGTAGGTAGTGGGGGAAAAGAAAAAAACTCTCCAGGTGGTCCCAATGACCAGATCTGAGGATAATTAACTTGTGATATTTTCCTCTCCTGAGGTATTTTCACTTTAAGAAGGATCTCTTAAAGACCTCAGAGAGTTTCAAATCCCCAGTAATTCCGAGACGGTGAAATCCCTGCTGCAGGTGGTCAGAGAAGTGATTCTGGGGATTTCATCCCATGAATTGTTCCACATGGACTCCACCTACTCTGCAGACTTGGTCGTGACCTTGGCTTTGCAAAGGGGAGTGTCACCCTTACATGGGAATAATTCTAAGGAAAGGAGCAGAACCAAAAATCCTGGGACAAGTGACAGCAGTCCTTAGGGAGGGATGAAGTGAAATGCAAGGCAGGCAGACCAGCGGACTGTTTTGGGGGCTCTGCATGGGTTGTGTAAACAAACCCCTCTCACCTGATGCTTGTATTCTTTTATGAAATGGTCAGTTAGGTGTGGCCAGAAAAGGTGACAGCGGAAAGGCTCAGGAAAAAATAAAGTTTGTTACACTCACAGGTCCATGAGAGCACAGCACGCCACTCAAGTCTACATGGGAAAATCATCAGGGTGGCCAGGAGGCAGAAGGCAAGAGGGAGGGGAAGCTTTAGCCCAGAGACTTTATTGGTGTTTCCTTGGCAAAAGCAAGGCAGAGCAGGGTCAACAGTTTAGGGTTGGCTACTTTGAGTAAGTTCTGCAGGCTTTGGGCTCTCGGGGTGGTCCCTAGAAGCCTGGAACTTAGCTCTGGGATGACTAAGGCAGAGGAATATTGCCTCCTGGGGCCTGTGGGCCCAATAGAGGGAGTAAGGCTCTGGACAGGTTAGTTCAAGGGCATGTTCCTGACTGGTTCCTTTTTCATGTCTCTACAAATTAGCTAGCCCAGGGAGATACAGTCTCTCCCCAGCCAGAAAGGTTTTCTAAAGATGTCAAAACATTATAATAAACCAAAAAATAAAAATATTTACAAGACAATTGGTTTCCTATCTGAGGGACTTTATTACTACTATTTTTATTTTATTTTTTACCATACCCCATGAGCTGGTCCCCATAGTGTGGTAGGTTGCTGAAATTGTTGAAAATCTAGAAGATTTGCCAATTTTCCTCCTGTCTTGAGACATTAAAAAAAAAAAAGCTAAGGAAACTAAAGGACAATAAGAAACAAGCCTGCAAGGAAATAGGCTATGAATTGTTTACTGACCCTTAAAACTCAGACTTTCTGCACTGATCCTCAGCCTGGACAGATAATCAGAGCTGCTCTGAGAAATTCCTTGCTTCGTAAATTGGAGTACTTGAGTATCACACTGACAGGAACTCAATATTTTGCTTGGAAGGATTTGGTCAGTCTGAACTGGCTGTTCATTAGTAAATGGAGTCGTGCCCACGTAGTGATTACCAGCTAGTGTTTATCTCAATGACAGTGTGGCGGAGTCTTAGTTGTTCTTCTAAAAATCTCTTCTTCCCTTCTTAGTAACTGGTCACCTAACTGCCTAGTTAGAGACTGGATTTCCCAGCCAGCTTTGCAGCTAGCATAACTATGTGATTCTATTGTCCCTCAATCAGTAAATTTGGGAACAATCTGATGCTAGTGACTTCAGCTTAAGCTAATTGAAAGAAAATTGCTTGCCTAGGACTCTCTTTCATTAAATGGAAAGCACACCTACCAGAGAGTCAGCTGCAGTCATGGAGAAGAGGCTAATGCCCCATGGGAGCAGAGCAATGAGATGGAAGGAACCTGGGACCCTGAGGCATCTCCCAGAATCCAGCCAAACTAGCAACTGGAAGTACTCCCCTTGGGACTTTTACAGAAGAAATAAACTTCTGTTTTATTTAAACCTTGTATTGTGGATCTCTTTGTTATGACTGCAGAGTCATTATCTAATTAATATACATAGTTATAAGTTGCCACTTTTTTTTTTCTAGAAGGAATTATGGTTTTCACAGAAACAGAGAATCTTAGAATGTGGAATAGACTCCCATGCAGAAGTCCCCTCTACACTATGCCTTCAGGAGGTCACTCAGGCTCTATAAACCTTTTGTGATGGGATTTATACCTCTTCACCAGGTGGCCCAGACCATGGGGCTGCTTTGTCTATACTGTGGATGAAGAATGTCGCCTACCATGTCAGTAAACAAAGGATGTTGTAGCCATCAAGCCACCACCCTCTGCAGCTAACCCCAAAGATGTATCCTGAGGGGATTCAGGATGGAGAAAAGCAGGATACTGGCCTTAGATAGTTAAGGTGCTTATCAAAGGAACAAGGTCAGTAAGCCCAGACTCTGGCATCTTCCCATACACAGAAAAGCACTAAATCCGTTAACTTGAGATCTAGTTTTCTTTCATCAACAGTAATCTTTTAATGTTCCCACTACCTGCTTTTTTTGTTTGGTTGGTTTTTTGCAAAGTTCCTATATATCCTGGCTCCTCCCTGATCTCTTTCAAACAGTCCCTCAGAGCAATCTGAGAGGCTGTCTCCTGGGCTTAAGTCCTCAGTAAATCCACTGAATGAAATGTAATTCTCAACTTTTAGATTGTGCAGATTTCCAGTACACAATACTTTTATATCTTCCTCCTGTGGCCAACAGTGTAGTGTGTTGCTGCAAAACTAATTGGCCTATGAAACATGTAACCCCTCCCTCCCCTAAATATGGTCTTGTAACAACCATTCTAGAAGATGCTCCTCAGATACAGCATTTTGGAGCCAAATAAATTTTGAAAATACTTACTCTGTACCTACCTCTAAAGAGTATATATTAATGTTTCAGGTGTAGAAAAGTCTGAAATAAATTTAACTTGGTTTAATCCAGATTTTATTAAACATATTCGGCCATAAACCATCCCTAGTTTAAAAAATTAATTTTTCCTGAATAGTATCCATCCCTATCAGGTAAAACTAGTGTGTTCCATAAAACACATTTAGGAAATACAGATCTAACCCATGACCTGGCCTTAATTGGCACTGTTTCCTAGACCACTGAGCAGATCAGTCACAGATACATGGAATGTAATTCCACACTGGATAGAAAAATGTTGGAATTTGTTTATATTGCTTGGTTATTGGATGTTAGCCCAGTCAGTAGTAAACAGGAAATGTTTTTATTTGAGAATATAGCAAGAACTCCAGAGACAAAGGAAATACACACCCCAAATAAAATCCTTACCCAACAAACCACGAACATATAACTAAACTCTTCCTTCCCATAATTCCCTTTTACAGGGCTTACTAATAGAGAATCTTATCTTTACTGATAAGAAAACCTAGTTTGTCTTCTGTGTAATCTCAGCCTGGTTTAGTAGAAAGTGTATGGATTCTGGAGTCAAACAGCTTGATTTGAATCCCACTTACTGTCTTTGTGATTTTAGAAAAAGTTGTTTATTCTAACTGAGGCTTACTTTTCTTTTTTATAAACTGAGAATAAAAATACCTCATTATGGGGGACTTCTCTGGTGGTCCAGTGGTTAAGACTTTGTCTTCCAATGCAGGGTGTGAGGGTTTGATCCCTGTAGGATCCCACATGCCTGGTGGCCAAAAAACCAAAACATAAAACAGAAGAAATATTGTAACAAATTTAATAAAGACTTTAAAAATGGTCCACATCAAAGAAAATCTTAAAACAAAAATATCTTATGTTTGTGGGGATTAAGTGAGAATGCCAGCAGAGCCCCACACAAAGAACCTGGCAAATAGTAGGAGTTAAAAAAAAAGAATTATCTCAACTTCTCTGTTCTTACCTCACCCTCCTCTCTGTAGATATTTATATTTCAGATTGACCTTTCCATATATTTTGTTACTATAGGATGCGTCCCATATTCCTTAGCCAAATCCAATAAATTTAACATCTGTTTAAAATTAATAAATATAATTTGTTCATCTTGCTGCCCAGATAAAGTTCTCCTCTTCCTAATAGTTGTTATAGGATATGAATAGTTAGGCCCCCTCTTCTGTTCAATGAAATTTTTGAGTTCTATCATTGAAGGCGCTATGGTGCTTTTTTACTATAATAATTGATTAATACTTGAAGAATATCAAAGACAGACACATTAACATTTTTCAACTAAATTGGATTTTTCCTCTTTATGTGGACAGAATATTGTGTCTATAATTAATTTTCCTTTATTCCCCTACAACTCTATTTTAACAGATGTGAGCACTAAGTGCCACTGAAAGTCAAAACTACACTTTGAGTAACCAAAGAATTTTACAGGAACTGAAAGAGGTCAAAAGGTTAACTAATGGTTAGGAATTTGTTTGAAGTTCTGTTGGTTCATCACATTTGTAAAAGGCAAAAGTTTTGTTTGTGGCTATCATTGAGTAGCTTATGACAAACCCTCCCCTGAGCACAATTATAAGGGCTGAAGAGCAATTTTTAAAAGAACTCAGCTATTTGAAGATACCAGAAAACAACCATGGCAGCCAGGACTTCAAGGGCCAAAATGCCAGAGATAGCCCTTGACATAAGAATCTGATAAAAATGGAACAAGAAAAAAATGTTACAGGCTTCTCACACTCATGAGCCTAGTTGCAGAAATCATAAACAAAATATTTACAAGCAGAATTCAATATTATATATAAAATGAATTCATTATCATGACCAAGTTGAGCTTATTCTAGGAATGCATGATTGTTTAACATTAGAAAAATCAACCAATGCAATTTTCTGTCTTAACAGAATAAAGGGGGAAAATTATATGATCATCTCAATAGATGCAGCATGATTATTTGGTAAATTTCAGCTTCCCAAAGGACTTGCAGAAAGCTAGAAACAGAAAGAAAATTTTTTAATTTAAAATGAAAAATGTTTCTGCAACAACCTACATCAAACTCTGTCCTTAATGGGGAAATAGTAAAAGCTTTTCTCCTGAGATCAGTAATAAGTCAGAGATGACTGCATCAGTTCTAATCAACATTCTATTCGAGTTTCCCAGGCAGTGAAATTAGGACCAAAAAATAAAGAAATATCATAAAGACTTGAAAGGAATATATAAAACCATCATGATACGCAGATAATATAATTTAGTACATTGAAAACTCATAAAAATAAACTTAAAATTAAAAAGTGAATTTAACAAAGTCTCTGGATACAAGGTCAATATACAAAATTCAACTGTATATCTGAACAGTAGAAAGAAACAAGTAGAAATAAAAATTTTTAATGATATTGTTTATATTCAAATATGTGTTATACCTCTATACCCAATCCCACAAAACGCTAGGAAGAGAAATCAAAGAAGACTTAAATAATAGAGCAATATACCATACTCATGGATTGAAAGACTCAAAACTGAAAAGCTATCCATTCTCCCCAAACTGATTTATAAGCTTAATGCAATTTCAATCAAAACCCTTCAGAGTTTGTGTGCACACATGTGTATTAATGGACAGATTGCTTCTGAATTTTACAGGGAACAACTTAGGGCCAAGAATAATCAAGACCATCTTGAAGAATCAAATTGGGAACTTAACTTGATGAATATAAAGACTTTTACAATGCAACAGTAATTACGGGGCCTTCCCAGGTGGTGCCAGTGATAAAGAACCCGCCTGCCAATGTAGGTCAGACGTAACAGATGCTATTCCATCCCTGGGTCGGGAAGATCCCCTGGGGGAGGAAATGGCAACCCACGCCAGTATTCTTGCCTGGAGAATCCCATGGACAGAGGAGCCTGGTGGGCTACAGTCCATGGGGTCACAAAAAGTTGGACATGACTGAGCAACTAACACACACAGTAATTAGAACAGTGTGATATTATGCAAGGAGAGACAAACAGGTTAAAGAAAAAAAGGGGTTCAGAAATAGAGGAACACCTATTATGTCATTTGATTCATAACAAAGATAACTACTGAAAAACAGTGGAAAAGTATAGTTTTTTCAATAGATAATACTAAGCCAAATGGACATCTAACTGGAAAAAATAAATATTGATTTCTACTTTGCACCATTCATTACACCAATTCTAAGTTGATTGTGGACTTAAATGTGAAAATAACATAGGAATGTAACATTGGAACATGCAAAGATATCTTTCATGGATTACCAAAAGTATTAAGCATAAATGATAAAGTGGATAAATTAGAATTATTAAAGTTAAGAACTTTACTAAAAAAAAGATGACAGTGAAAAAGCAAGCCTCAGATATGGCTATTTATAATACATATATCTGATATATCCAGACTTGATATGTGTGTATGTAATAACTCCTATAAATCAATAAGAAAAGATGGATATTACTACTCACTCTCCTTTCCCCAAAAATGGACCAAAGTTTTCAGCAGGCATTTCACCAAAGAGGATATCCAAATGGTCAACAGATGTATGAAAATGTGCTCAATAAATGCAAATTAAAGTCATGGTAAGAAAGCACCCCCCATGTACCTTTTCTTAGGAATATTCTAGAGGAAATGTTCTGTTAAAGTTAGAGATTAAACCAACAAAGAGGATGATGTAGAATCCAGAAAACCAAAGAGCCTACACAAGATGGGGTGCCGGGTATTCCCGGGAGAATGGTCAATGGGGAGCACAGTAGAGACCAGTGTATAAAAGATTGTGAAAACAGCTGGTCCAGACTGAGCTCGGAAGTTTCTGGGAGATCTGTCTTCAAGAAGATGAAATTTGTTCCACACCTTTAGGCGTTTTAAAATATAAGATAGACACAATTATAGGGAATTTGCATTGGATTTGTAATTATGCATAGAAAATCTGGCTTCCCAGGGGGTGCAGTGGTAAAGAATCTGCCTGCCAATGCAGAAGACGCAAGAGACACAGGTTGTATACCTGTGTCAGGAAGATCCCCTGGAGTAGGAAGTGTCAACCCACTCCAGTCAGTATTCTTGCTGGGAAATTTCCATGGACAGAGGAGTCCATGGGGTCACAAACAGTCAGATAGGACCAAGCAACTGAGCGCACATGCAGACGCATAGAAAGTTAAGCAAAATAAAAACATAGTAATTATTAACTTCGGGGAAAAGAAAACAGAAAGGGAAAGCAATTATGATACACTTCATAGCTGCTGCTGCTGCTGCTGCTAAGTCACTTCAGTCGTGTCCGACTCTGTGTGACCCCATAGACGGAAGCCCACCAGGCTCCCCAGTCCCTGGGACACTTCATAGCTAAACTGTAAATAATATTTATGTCATCAAATTAAATATTGATTACTGATCTAAACAGAATTATAACTACACAACGAGAAGAGAGGACTGGAAAATGTGTGTTTTCTGTTTCAAGTTATAACTGAAATTGAAACAATAAAATATTTAGAGATGTTAAAGTAAATAATAGAATCAGTTAAAAACATTTTAAAAAGTAACTATTTTGGGGGATTAGGAAAAGGAGGGTGGGTGAGAATGGCTATTTTTCGTAACAGCTTTGTAGAGCTATTTGACTGGAAGCATGTTCAGTTCAGTTCAGTTCTGTCCAGTCGCTCAGTCGTGTCCGATTCTTTGCGACCCCATGAATCACAGCATGCCAGGCCTCCCTGTCCATCACCAGCTCCCGGAGTTCACTCAAACTCATGTCCATCGAGTCGGTGATGCCATCCAGCCATCTCATTCTTGTGATAAAAATAGAAACTGACAAAAAAGAAAACTATGGAAAGACTGGAATTTTCTGTGACCTTGGACAAGTAACTTCTCAGGACATGATTTGTAAAATAAAGGGATAAGTAATCTTCTATTCTGGATGATCTCTGGCCCAATAAATTTGTGTTAAGCTGCTTAGTTCTAACTTCAAAATGCTTAACACCCCAGGAAATGACGTCAAATTTTAGACTTGGAAGGCTTAATGACGTCACGGAGTTAAATCCCTCAGTTTCCAAACAGGAAACCCAGAGAAACCACGTTTGTGCTTTCTTTACAGGCAGCAGCTCCTGAGTGGCTGGGAACACACTGGGACATGAGTATTCATCTCTTGATCCAAACACCCTTTCTATTTTACCCCAACGCCAGTGAGAGACAAACCAAAAAATCAGAGAAGCATAACTGCCCTGCCCCGCCCCGCCCCGCCCCGCCCCCCACAATTCTTAGAATATCATTTCCTGTGGTTGAGCAGGAAAAGTCATTTGATTGAATCCTCTCCCATCCACCCCACCCACCTCCTTCTTGATAGATTTGTGTGTCTAACTCTAATTGCAGCAAAAGGTCAAAGGCGAGAGAAGCCCATTTCTAATACAGAGATAAATCCAACTTCCCAATGCGGAGATTACACAAGAACCAATTTTATTGTGTGTCACCAAACCTTCCCTGAGGCCATTAGTAATTTTCCAGACTTCGGTCCCACACTGAGGGTGCAGCTGAATCAGTGCTGGGGTTATAACAGAGATGCGGAGCGAGCCCGTAAAGCACGAGCCGAGCCGCCAACCGTGTTACAGGCGACATTCTGCCTAGAGCACACTCTGCGGTGAACCTCTTCCCTTCCCCCAGTCAATTTGCTGTGCTCGCCTGGATGCAAACAGAAGAGGGACATCTAAGAGCAGTTACTAAGGAGACAAAACAGGTGCTTGGCATGAGTCATCCTCTTTGGAAGGGATCTGGGTAAATTTTCTAGGGTGGAAGCTTCAGTGGTGATTAATTCACTTTTGACATCCATTTCAATGCACAGGGGCTGAAGAATTAATTTCAAATTAAACTGTACTTTTTTTTTCCCCACCACACTGGCAGGTGAAAGTAGAAAATGATTCACTGCAGTCTGCTCTGGGGTTACAGGAATCCCTCTGCTCTGCTAGGGGAAGGAGCGACAGAGGCAGAAGCTGCTTGTTGCCTAGATGGCTCTGCCTCTGGACTGAGGAAAAGCGTGGGTGACAAATCAGTCATTTGGCTCAGCAGAAAGAGCTGGGGGAAGGACCGGATGTTAAAATGCTCCTGCTGCTGCTGCTGCTAAGTCACTTCAGTCGTGTCCAACTCTGTGTGACCCCATAGCTCCTAACCTGTGCTAAATCCTACAGAACATCCAGTCCCATTCAGGCAATCTTGATAAGCCAGATAAAGGATTTGGGATGGGAGACAGGGCTACCGTGGTGGCCCAGTGGTAAAGAATCCGCCTGCCAGTGCAGGAGACTCAGGAGCCAAGAGTTCGAGCCCTGCATCAGGAAGAGCCTCTGGAGAAGGAAATGACAACCCACTCCAGGATTCTTGCCTGGAAGATCCCATGAACATAGGAGTCTGGTGGGCTACAGTCCATAGGGTCTCAAAGAGTGACTGAGAACGCACGAGATGGGGGTAGGAGACAAGAGAGAATACAATTTAGATTTGACTTTCATCCTGGGAGGCAGTGCAATCAGATCAGTGATGATTACCATCCCAAGAATGGGTAATATGGGAACAATGCCTGCGTCAAAGGTTGTTATGAGGACATACACAGAGCATGCTTCTAGAAAATTGTGGCATTCCTGTCCCTTCTCCTATGAGTTATGAACACAAGTTTAGATAAAAATCATATAAACCAAGCTCTAGAAAGGGGCATTTGGTCACTTGGAATGCTTAAAGAAACTCTAACCCCCCTAAAAGGTGTCCAAAGTTTCTGCTCAAACACCTCTAGTAAGAGGGAATTTCCATTTCCAGAAGACAGTCCTCTTTTACAAAATTTTTTGACTGTGCTGCATGGCATGTGGGATCCTAGTTCCCCGCCCAGGGATCGAACCTGCAACCCCTGACTGGAAGTACAGAGTCTCAATCACTGGACCTCCAGGGAAGTCCCACAGAGAGCAATATTTTAATCTTCTGATAATTATTTTGGAAAGTCCTTTACCTATATGTCTCAGTTTGAGCCCCTAGAGCCACAGAATAAACTAGTCTAATCACTTCCACAGGAAGCACAATATTTTTCTTCCTAACACAATATGCAACTTTCTCCCATCATTCTGATGGCTGTTTCTTTAAGAGTTTATAGCAGAGAACTGTCATCTAGCTACCTAAATTCATTCTTCCATCCCTTTGTTACTATAGAATTATAGTTAGGTAGAGTTAGTTAATTAGCTGAGCCACCTTTCCCAGCCTGTCATGCAGTGAGGTATGGGTATACCGGGTGACAGTCAATGTGAACAGAAGAGTTCAAATTCTTGGTCAGCACCTCAAGACAGTGGAAATGTCCTTCCTCTGCTCCCTCAGTTGTAACCTGGTCATTGTAGTAACCCTGTTTCAACACCATTGTTGTTGTCGAGTCGTTAATTCATGTCCAACTCTTTTTGTGACCCCATGGCCTGTAGCCTTCTAGGTTCCTCTGCTAATGGGATTTCCCAGGCAAGAATACTAGAGTGGGTTGCCATTTCCTTCTCCAGGGCATTTTCCTGACCCAGGGATCGAACCCAAATCTCCTGCGTTGGCAGGTGGATTCTTTACCACTGAGCCACCAGGGAAGCCCTAGTAGGTGATAATGCCCTGGCGGATGATGAAGCAATAATTGTGGAAGGAACCTGGTTCTCCAAATGACCTCATGGAACAAAGACACTTATTTTTCTTTGGCCAGATACTATCGCATTTTATCGGAGAAGGCAATGGCAAGCCATGCCAGTACTCTTGCTTGGAAAATCCCATGGATGGAGGAGCCTGGTAGGCTGCAGTCGGTGAGGTGGCTAAGGGTCAGACACGACTGAGCGACTTCACTTTCACTTTTCACTTTCACACATTGGAGAAGGAAATGGCAACCCATTCCAGTGTTCTTGCCTGGAGAATCCCAGGGACGGGGGAGCCTGGTGGGCTTCCATCTATGGGGTCACACAGAGTCGGACATGACTGAAGTGACTTAGCAGCAGCAGCAGAATCGCATTTTATGAAAGGAATCTAAGACTAATTATTCTTGTGTAGTCACATCACATTGGCTGTGAAAAGTGAAAGTCTGACTCTTTGCAGCTCCATGGACTATATAGTCCATGAAATTCTCCAGGCCAGAATACTGGAGTGGGTAGCTTTTCCCTCCTACAAGGGATCTTCCCAACCCAGGGATTGAAACAAGGTCTCCTGCATTGCAGGCAGATTCTTTACCAGCTGAGCCACAAGAGAAGCCCAAGAATACTGGAGTGGGTAGCCTGTCCCTTCTCCAGCGGATCTTCCCAACCCAGGAATTGAACCAGGGTCTCCTGCATTGCAGGTGGATTCTTTACCAACTGAGCTATGAGAGAAGCCCTGGCTGTACAGTAAGCTAAAACCTTACATGTTTTTCCTGTACTTGTGGAATGGGTGTTTGAATACAAAGGAAATCCCTTATACTTATCATGCTTATTAAACCTCAACTTGACAGATAGAATCCATCCTTCTAGTTTGCCAAGATCCTGTTGTTTTCTGGTTGTCAGCCACTCTTTTGGTTCCTCCTCTCAGCTTCCAGTGATCCATATTTTTGAGCATCATGCCAGCTGTAGCCTTTGATTAGTTTCATTTCATCTTTAGATACTTGGGTTAAGGAATAAAATACCTTACATATATTTTTCCTGCTTAAATGAACCTAGAGTTCTCAGTCTACATCTTAACAATATGATTATGATCCCCTGTGATGCAAGTAATACTCATAGGGTTGCCCCTGATATGGTGCCTTACAAGACAGTACAAAAACGCCAGTGAACATCACTATGCTGGGAACATACTCAGTTCAGAGCCTCTCTTTACTATCCTGCAGGTGATGCCAAAACCTTGTCCACCCACAGGGGTACACTGCTTATTTCTAAATGGAAAAATGGTCCAACTCTTCTACTTCTCAGCAAATGAGTTCCTTTTGTTCCTTTCTCATTTTTAGACATACATCTGCAGACACAAACTTATTAAAAAGTGCGTTACCATTTTAATTATGTGTCATCTGTAAATGGACACATTAATGTAGTAGGCTAATTAAAAATTAAACAAGCAGCATCACTCCAAAGCTAAAAGCCAAGTTTTAGCTTCTAGTAACTGTTTGAGATTAGAGTACAGTTACTGAATAAAAATAGTATGACTCTATTTAATTTAGTAGAAATGAAGGAGCTGATGATACTTGCCAGTGAAGTGAAGTGAAGTCGTTCAGTCGTGTCCGACTCTTTATGACCCAATGGACCGTAGCCCACCAGGATCCTCGGTCCATGGGATTTTCCAGGCATGAATACTGGAGTGGGTTGCCATTTCCTTTTCCAGAGGATCTTCCCGACCTAGGGATCGAACCCGGGTCTCCCGCACTATAGGCAGACGCTTTACCGTCTGAGCTACCAGGGAAGCCCGATACTTGCCAGAGATAGCTGGAATTAGCACATAAGTTACCTTACATTTCTCTGTGTTTCTGTTGCCAAACATAATGCCAGTGCTGACCAAATACTGGGTGGGAGGCAGAGTCTGGACCTGTTTCGAGACCTCTGCTGGGCTCTGTGCTTCTGTAGAACCACTGCCTTCCCTTGCCCTTGGGCCCCACCATCGCCTCTTGAATCCCCAGCCTTATTAGGAAGTTTCCAGCTGGTTGTGCCCAGGACTCCAGTGCTAGGCCAACTTAAGTTAGTGGCCTTCAGAAGGTAGATGTGATCCATACCCAGAGGATCAAAAACATACTGAGCTATCAAGGACATGATGGCCTGTGTTTTGAGTCCTGTTGGAGTGAATTCAGCACCACCAAATTTTAGGAGTAGAACGAACTCCAGAGATCCTGGAGGGATTTGGTATGTTCCCATAAACTAAGAACCTTATCCACCATGCCTGGAGCAGCGTGGAGTTTCCATAAAGCATGACCTCTAAACTCCAGCTGTCATCTGTTAGATTCTTCTAGTTTCTCTGCCTTCAGTTCAGTTCAGTTGCTCAGTTGTGTCCGACTCTTTGTGACCCCGTGAATTGCAGCACGCCAGGCCTCCCTGTCCATCACCAACTCCCGGAGTTCACTCAAACTCATGTCCACAGAGTCGGTGATGCCATCCAGCCATCTCATCCTCTGTCATCCCCTTCTCCTCCTGCCCCCAATCCCTCCCAGCTTCACAGTCTTTTCCAGTGAGTCAACTCGTCCCACGAGGTGGCCAAAGTATTGGAGTTTCAGCTTTAGCAACAGTCCTTCCAACGAACACCCAGGACTGGTCTCCTCAGAGAAAAACACTTAAAAATTGACCCATGGTGACTACTTAGGAAGTTCTTTCCATTTTAGGGCCTCTTCCACATTTATCTGCATAACTTCTTTATGTGTCTTATTTTGTAATCTGAATAAAATGGTGTGGGAAATAGTAACTACCTGTGGTTTCCATCAAAGCTGTGCCTTTTCCCACTAGCCCATCTTTTCTTTGTCTTGTTTTCCCATCCAGTTCCCACATACTTCTCTGTAGACAGGGCAAAACCACCATGGTTCCTTCCCAGCCGGAAGAAAAACATTTCATCTTTTAAAGTTTTTCCATCGGATGATGTACATATCCAAAGCCTAATCTGGTCCTCCTCCTATGTTTGCTTGTCTTAGTGAATGGCACTATAATGAGTTTTTAGCTCAGAGATAATTTCTTCAGCCATGTCCAATCTACCAATAAGCCCACCAAAGGCATTCTTCATTTCTGTTACAGTGTGTTTTTTTTTTTTTATCTCTAGCAATTTTTTTTGATTCTTTCATAGGATTTCCATCTCTCTGCTTACATTGCCCATCTGTTCTTGCGTGTTGTCTACTTTACCCATCAAAGTCCTTAGTATATTAATCATAGTTGTTTTAAATTTCCTGTCTGATAATTTCAACATCCCTACCATGTCTGGTTCTGATGCGTGTGTGTTTTGCTTGTAATTTTTCCTTGGTGGGTGGACATGATGTACTGGGTAAAAGAAACTGCTGTAAATAATCCTTTACTAATCGGATGGTGACGTGTATGTGTGTGTGTGGCGGGTGTGTTCTATCGTCCTGTGATTAGGTAGATCTCAGTGTTTTTAGTGCCTGTATCTGCTAACTGTGAACTTTGCAAGTGTTTCTGCTTTTTCTTCCCCCTTTAGTGTGACCGAGTGGCTAAAGCAGTCTGGAGTTGGCCATTTCCCTTCCCCCAGGTCAGTTGGGCTCTGATCACATCCCAGCAGGTTAGGTCTGGTTAACTAGCTGCCCCTAAGGGCAGGCTTTGTTGGGAATACAGTGCTCTGACTTGTTTCACAATGGTTTCTTTCCCCCTCCGGCTGGAGGCATAAGGGGATTTTTTTTTTCCCCTCTGATGTTTATTGTGGGAACCTGATCAAGCTCCTGGAGGTAAGTCTCAACATAATTGGGGCCCCTGTGTGACTGGCTTACCCTAGAGTTTTTAACTCTTGGAACTGTTCACTCCACGTCTCCAGCAACTCACTTACGACAGTTCAGATTTTCCAACCCCACCACTGGCTTCCATAGGTTTCTTTATTTCTTCTTCTTTTCTTCCTATAATTTATTGAAAGCTGTACTATAAAAAAGAATTCTTTTTTAAAATTCAGCTTGATATGGTGGATGTATGTTTGTGTTTTTTTTGGAGGATGATTGCTTTACAATGTCGTGCTGGTTTCTGCAGTACAACAACGTGAATCAATGTTGATTCAACAAGGCGAATCAACCATAACCTTGTACACACAGCCCCTCTTTCTTGAGCCTCTCCTCCCCCACCACCATCCCACTCCTCTAGGTCAGCACAGAGCGCCAGACTGGGCTCCCTGTGGTGTGCGTCGGCGTCCCGCTGGCTACCTGTTTTAGACGCGGCAGTGTATGTGTCAGTGCTGCTCTCAGTTTGTCCCACCCTCTCCTTCCCCTGCTGTGTCCACAAGTCCGTTCTCTACGTCTGTGTCTCCATTCCTTCCCTGCAAATAGGTTCATCGGTACCGTTTTGCATAGGTTTCTGCTCACACGTTTCTGGCCCCATAAGCCGAACTACCCTGTATTGTCCTGTCTCTCTAACCTCGGTGCAGCAGTTTGCTCTGTGTCCCCCTCTCTCATATGGATCCCAGAAGAGCTGGTGAGTTTTCAGCCTGTTTGGCTTGCCACTTGTTGTTAGAATGGACTGGGAACCCCCAAGTTCCTTACATGCAGAACTGGACACTGACAGTCCTCCTGTTAGGAGTTTTTAATGAGTTTGGGAATCCATCTAGTAGTGTGATTCATAAACTAGAATCTCATCTCCACATCACCTCCTGAGCCTGTTGACACTTACCTCCTAAATATCCCTTGGACTGTTCCCTTTCCCTCCTTTGTTGTCTCCACACTGGTCCAAGCCTCCTCCCCTCCTCACAGCACCCCCACTGTGGACCTCCTGTTCCACACACTGGAGCCAGAGCAATACTTCCAGAGCAGAAATCTCCGTATTACTAACCCTCTTTCGAAACCCCTGTGGCCAAAGGACAGTGAGGCCTTGCCCACGGAAAACCCCTAAATGGACAGAGAGAATTTCCAGCTTCTGCAACAAGGATGCAGAAAAGTCTTAAATATAGCCCAGCAAGAATTTCATCACTCAGGACTGGGTAATGTGGACTTCTGAGTGGGCAGAATTGTTACCTTACCTGGGTGGGCAAATAAATACTGGAAGGCTCATGGTTCAGGGCCTTTCACACTTAAAGGATTGGCCTCTCTGACAGGCTGCTGACCACAGCTGATACCCTGATAAGCAGAGAGGGAGACTCAGGAGGTGTCTTTTTTTAAGTCTTTATTGAATTTGTTACAATTTTCCTTCTGTTTTATGTTTTGAATCTTAGCTCCCCACCAGGCACACAGAACACATACCCCCTGCACTGGAAGGCGAAGTCTTTTTTTAAAAAAATAATTTAATAAATTACTTTATCATATTTTTTGGCTGTGCTGGGTCTTGGTTGCTGTGTGGGCTTTCCTCTAGTTGCAGAGAGCAGGGGCTAATCTCTAGCTGTGGTTCACAGGCTTCTCGTTGCTGGGGCTTCTCTCATTGCAGAGGATGGGCTCTAGGGTGCTCAGATCTCAGAAGCTGCAGCACGTGAGCTCAGTAATTGTGGCACACAGGCCTAGTTGCTCCGCGGCATGTGGAATCTTCCGAGATCAGGGACAGAACCTGTGTCTCCTGCATTATTAAATGTGCGTTAATTTTTTTAAACACCATCCTTGTAGAGAAGGGGAACAAAAAGAAGCAAATGTAGACAAATATGGGAAACCTATTGAAAATGTGTTCATTTCCCCAGTTCCCCTCGATTCCCCCATCCTGCAACACAAAATTAGTGCAGCTCACGTTTTCATCAAAATTCGGCTGTAACTCAAAAAGCATTGGTAGGTGGATTCTTTACCACTGAGCCACCAGGGAAGCCTCCAGGAGGCGCAGTCTCAGCCATTGGATCACCAGGGAAGTCCTACGAGGTGTCTTTTGCCCATGTTGTTCTTATATGCACCATGATGCTTCCAAGTGCTTGTGAGGGGAACTGGTTGGGGCCCACAGGTTTCATGGTTCCTACCCACAAGCCCAGTCCTCGTTCCAGGGCCTAAGAAACCTTTCAATGATTTCTCTTAGCTCTTAGGATAAAGCAGACTCCTCAACTGTGGTCCTTGGCTGGGTTTTCAGGTTCCTGTCCTGCCCTGCTTCCCCTCCCTCCTTCTCTCCAGATCCAGTGACTTCCCGGTTCTGTGTATCTGCCACTCTCTTCCACCTCAGAGCTCTTCTTTTACTCAGGGATACTTTTTTCTGCTTTTCTCAGCTACATCACTTGCAAGCATCTTTCTGATCTTAGCTCAAGGACCATTTCTTCAGAGAAAATGTTCCTGAGCTGTCTAACTACTCAAATCCCAGTGTAGGTTTTTATACCATCTTGTATCTTTTCCTAACATTGGTCACCATTATAGTTTGCATGTGTGCGTGCTAAGTCACTTCAGTTGTATCTGACTCAATGTGACCCCATGGACTGTAGCCCCCCAGACTCCTCTGTCCAAGGGGAGTCTCCAGGCAAGAATACTGGAGTGGGTTGCCATCTCCTCCAGGGAATTTTCCCGACCCAAGGATTGAACCCATGTCTCTTGTGTCTCCTGCATTGGCAGGTGGGTTTTCTACCACTAGTAACACCTGGAAAGCCCTGTAGTTTGTATACCTGTGTAATTATTTGATGAGTATCTGTTGCTCCATGAAGGCAAAGACAATGGTTTGTTTTGCTTATTTTCATTTTGTCTGTGCCTGGCTTGGTGCTTCGCCATGGGAGGCACTCAACAAATGTGATGAGTGAAAGAGTGAATGCCCTTGTATTGGTTATAAAGAGGAATCATTGCGTAATTGACGTTTTCTTTCCTTTTTTTGGATGGGTTTGGCTGTTTATCAGCAAGTATTTATTGAGCTTGTATGAGGCAGAGAGTACTGTTTGTCGCTCTGTTTTGTAATAGTCCCATGGTATGTGGTATCTGAATTCTGTGCTGTGATTCTAAGGAAGACAAATAAGGTATACAAATAAGGTGTAAGAGGCTGATCTTTTTCATCTTCTTTATGCAATATGCTAACATAAAGGAAGTAACCACAGACCAGCAAACAAGCGATGAAATCGCTTCCAAAAATAATACAAGTTAGTGATGGAGCTCAGAGTGATGGAAGGAAAGTTACCAACTGCTCTCTCTCCCTTCAGCCACTTTGTACATTTCTGTTAAGAGTTTCTCTGTTCTAGGTACATGTAGTGTGACCTGGGGACACATGGCGAGTAGTACGGAGTGAGTGTTCCATAATACATCGCAGGCAGCCAGTGAAAGTTGCTGTAAGTTTCTCTCGCAGGGAGGGAGAGAGAAGTCATTCTCTAGCAGGGCCCTGGAGAGGGTCCCCATCTGCAGGCTTGTGACCCAGAACAAAGGGAACAGTTGTCTCATTCCCCTTCTATAGGCTGCTGCTGGTTTAGAGGCAGGCCCTATTTTCACCACTCATTAGTGTGGACTGCATGTCGTTACTGAGTGGTTGTGTAACAGCAAAAGTGATTCAAGGGGAATTTAAGGCAGAAGGCTTGTTTACCAAACGTTAACTTTGGTCCGAGTACTGAGGTACTGATGTATGCCATATGCAACAACACAATTTTGTTGGCCAGAGCAGGCACTGTGTAGACAAACTTCCTCCTTCCTGGGAAGGAGGTTTGGCTGGTACAGAAGAGCCTGGAATGAAGGCTGAGCCTGAAGCCCTCCCTGATGGCCAGGGGAACTATAGTGAAGCAAGGACTCACTTTGTAAGTATTTGATGCCTGTTGAACAGCATGTGTGTCTTACTCGAGAAATACTGTGCATCTTAACAGCATTTTTTGTGGATAACATGCTGTTTTGCTGATTGTTAAACCAGTTGCATAAGAAAACACACATACACACACACACACACACAATTATTTATTCCAGATGTCTACTGGAAACCCAATGTAGTCTCATTTGGACTTGATTTCCAAATAGAGAAGACTATCTCCAAATAGATAGACTATCTCTTCACACTTCACCTTCATTAAGTATTTTGGAGATCATGAAATTATTTTCTCAACTAGCTTTTAAAAACCCCAAATCACTGATGATTCAGTCCCAGATTAATACCCTTTCAAAAGATGTGGATGAAGAAGTGAACCAAGGTAAGTGGGAGTTTGTGAGGTACCATGGAAATGTGGAGTTGTGAGAATTTTAATATCAAAAGGATCCGTCATGGGTTTGAAAATATTTTTAATAGATTCTACTTTGTAGTTTTAGGTTCATAGCAAAATTGAGCAGAGTTTTCCCACGTATCTCAAACATGCAGAGCCTCTATCCTTGTGGATCAGTCATGGATTGTGAAACATAAGATAATGGGTAGGAAATGGCCATTTATTGATTTTGGCTGTCCAACATCGATGCCCTTCCACAGCATCCTGATTTCACTGGAAAGAAATGTCCTTCCCCCATGGGTGTTGTCCTCATGGCATAGAGAAGACATCCCTTCCTCTAAGCCACAGGGGTCCCCAACCTCTGGCATCTAATGCCTGATGCTCTGTAGTGGAGCTGATGTAATAATAATAGACATAAAGTGCACAATAAATATAATGCACTTGAATCATCCCAAAGCCACCCCCCACCCCCCACCCCAGTTCATGGAAAAATTGTCTTCCACAAAAGTAGTCCTCAGTGCCAAAAAAGTTGGGGACAACCGCTCTAAGGAACCTGAAAGGAACCTAACCCTCCCTCTCCCTGGGGGTCAGATGGCACATGATCTGAGCTCAATCAATCAGACTCACTGTCTCAGGAACTAGAATCTTGACAAAGTGTTGAAAGGACACGAGAAAGGGGCCACAGGGACCTGAAGCTGGGTGGCTGGTGGCACTGGGTGACTGTGGCTCTTCTTTTACCTGTTCTTCTGGAAACCCTCGGTTCCTACTGATTTTAATGGTTTAATGCCTACAGCCCCTTGTCAATTCTCTGAGCCCACACATCCTTCCAACAAATGCTTTTGACTTAAGATTGTCAGAGTTGTTGTTCAGTTTCTAAGTCATGTCTGACTCTTTGAGACCCCATGGATTGCAGTATGCCACACTTCCCTGTCCTTCAGCATCTCCTGGAGCTAGTTCAAACTCACGTCCATTGAATTGGTGATGCTATCTAACCATCTCATCCTCTGTTTCCCCCTTCTCCTCCTGCCTTCAATCTTTCCCAGAATCAGGGTCTTTTCCAATGAGTCGGCTCTTCACATCAGGTGACCAAAGTGTTGGAGCTTCAGCTTCAGCATCAGTCCTTTCCATGAATATTCAGGGTTGGTTTCCTTTAGGATTGACTGGTTTGATCTCCTTGTTGTCCAAGGGACTCTCAAGAGTCTTCTCCAACATCACAACTCGAACGCATGAATTCTTTGGTGCTCAGTCTTTTTTATGAGTTGCTGACAAATATGCAAATGGTAAATTAGTAAGAAGGTTGTTGAGATGGTAAGACATTAAACAATGACTCAAGAGTGTACGCTCAGAAGGAAATGGCAGGGCTGGGGAAATTGGGCCCAGAGTCAGAGGGCGCTTTTGGGTCAGGTTTCCATGAAGATGAGAGAAATAAGAGATGGGAAACTTCTCAGGTTTCAAGGTAGACTTCAGAGTCAGAATAAAGCTACCTTACCTCCCCACACTGAGTCATCAAGGACATAAAGGAAAACAGCACTACTGTGGCAGCAAGACAGAAAAGACAAGTTTTTTCATAGTGGAATCAATATGGAAAATGGTACATCGTGTTCAGAATAATTCAAAAAGTGAACCGCTTCCCCCCCCCAAAAAAAAAACCTAAAAATTAAAAAAAGGACTTCCCCCAAGGCCCAGTGATTAGGACTCCATGTTTTCACTGCCAAAGACCTGGGTTCAACCCCTTCGTTGGGGAACGAAGATCCCACAAGCTGCGAGGTGTGGCCAAAAAAAAAGTGAACAAAGGAAGGTGAGGCAATGCAGAGATAAACAAATAGGAAGCAGCAACTACCTCCCACCCTTGTCTGGAAGGACAAAAGAAGGAGGTGGTAGAACTATGGTTGTAGGTGGGTGGGACATGGGCATGGGAGATTCCTGCACTGTGAAGGCAAGAACTTTGGAGAGACCTCCTGACAGGTGGGAGCAGGAATTGCAGTAGATGTAGCAGGAGATGTAGTAACCCCCAGAGGTACCATTTCCATGGTCTGGAGAGAAGGTAGAAAATGCACTGGCTTCTTCTCCCATCCTGCTTTCTGGTCTTCTAATGCCTGCCATTGGCTGAACTCTGCTGGTAACCAGGTGATGGGAATCTGGAAATTTCAGCCTTCAGGGAAAGGCGGATGAGAGCCAATAAGCAATGACCCCACTGAGTAGAAATGGGGTTGGCTAGCCAGAGAGGCCTCGTAATATTCAAAGACAAGATCTGGAGAGGAGTCATGTAACATGACTGAAACTAGAACTGTCTGGAAAAGACTGCTCCTATTAATTTCCTAACAAATAATCACAAATAGTTTGGCTGAAAACACACATTTCTTCTTTCACATTCTGGGAGTCTGGAGTCTAAAATCAGTTTCACTGGGCTAAAATCAGAGTGTCACCAGGGCTGGTTTATTCTGGAGTCTTCAGAGGAAGATCTATTTCATTGCCATTTTCAGCTTCTAGAGGCTTCCTGCATTCCTTGGCTTGTGGCCCCTTCCTCAAATTACTCCAACCTCTTCCTTGCATTATCACACCTCCTTCTTTGGCACTCAGCTTCTGCCTGCCTCTAATAAGAACTGTTTATAATTCTGTTGAGCCTATCTGGAAAATTTAGGATCATCTGTCCATCTCAAGACCCTCAACATAGTCATATCTTCAGAATCCTTGTTGCCATATAAGGTTATATATTCGAAGTGTCCAGGATTAGGACATGAACATCTCTGGGGGCCATTACTCAGCTTACCACATGTGAATACTTGGAGCTAAGTCAAACTATGGGTCTTCCTTGGGACTGGGAATAGTCATTCGTTTTACAGCTTGAGTCCTGAGACCTTGCTCATCACAGTGAAACAGGACACATGGAACTTTGCACATGTGCTGTACTGCTGTGGAATTGACATCTCAGAGGAGAAGGAAGTTTGAGTGGGACTCTCATGGGGAGGTTGTTTGGATTAAGCATTCTCTTTGGTCCTTCTTTGGCTGAGTCACCCAGTTCAACATCAGGGACAGAATGAAACCACCTGCAAGGCCACCTCCTTTGCTTCATTTCCTCTTGTCTCAAACCAGCTGTAAAGTTGTAACCACACAGCATGAAGAAGGTGTGAGAGGAGTGCAGAATCTAATTGAATCTGCCAGGAAGTGGTGTGGTCTACGAATAATCAGAAGAGAATCTAAGTTCAATGAGCTACATAAGAAAATAGCTTAACCTGGGTAAGGGTTTGAAAACTTGAGATCATCACATAAAGGAATGACATAAAGTATAACTTTAAACCTGGATCGACTAAACTCATCTGCAGGATATAGGATTTGACGTCTTTTATTGTCATAGAGTCTATCCCCAAAAGGCTCAGGATGTCTTTCAGTGACTCAGAAAGAATCCCCTTAGATTTATTCATCCCCCTTTCCTGCCTACTGACTTCAGATCTATGATCAATAAGCAATCTCAGGCTGCCTGAGATGATGATACTATTGTGGTCACTGGCAAGGTAATTGCCTCAACTCTCTATAGGAAACTATAAGATAAGAAGAACTGAAAGCAGAGATGACAAACCCATATATGAACACATGCGTACTAAGTATGGGAGTATTTCATTGATGCTTGATAATAAAAGTACACGTGATACCTTAGAGAATTTAGTATATTAGAGAAACTGACAGCTTAGTCTTATGCACTTGATTTAAAATGTATAATTGGTTTTAGGCTTGCCTTTTAAGCAAAAAGCATAAGAAAAATGGACCTCGCCTGTAAGTGGTATTATACTGTTTAAAAGGACTTAAATTTTAATTCACTAGATGGACAAAAGTTTCTAATAATATTTCTTCTGGTTGTAAGTCTTCCCTTTAGGCATTTGAAGGGCTTAAAAAGCAATCAAATACAATACTTTTAAATGAATTTCTTTAATTAATTTCTTCTATAATTAATGAAGTTTAAAATTTTAAAAGGGGGAATTTCCTGGCTGTCCAGTGGTTAGGTCTTTTCATTTTCATCTCAGGGGGCATGGGTTCGATCCCTTGTTTGGGAACTAAGATCCCATAAGTGGCAAGGCATGGCCAAATAAATAAGTAAAATGTTTAGAGGGATCTGATTAAGTTTGTAAATGGGATTTATTGTTAGAATGTTCAGTGTAAGTGGATCAAGTACTCATCAAAGGCCTTCTTGTTTTTATTTTACACAATTTACCAGACTTAAAAATAGCCTAATAAGATTTTAAAATGAAACCTCAGGACACAATGTAAACAACATTTTAAATTTATTAATCAATTGGTTTAATTTTATGGGCTTCCCAGGTGGCTCAGTAGTAAAGAATCTGCCTGCCAATGCAGGAGATGTAGGAGACGTGAGTTCGATCCCTGGATCGGGAAGATCCCCTGGAGGAGGAAATGGCAATCCACTCCAGTATTTTTGCCTGGAGAATCCCATGACAGAGGAGCCTGGCGGGCTACAGTCTATGGGGTCACAAAGAGTCAGACATAACTAAGTATGCATGCACATCAGTAGTTTAATTTTAAGCTTGATAACTATAAATGTTATTTTCTATGCACCACTCAAATATTAGAATACTCACACTGACAGCTCACAAACCTATATTGGAAAGCTCAGGGCTGGATTAGCTCGGAGTTCTCTCCAGCAGAAAGCAATTTAACTAGGATTACACAGATGGAGATTTCAAGAAGGCTGCCCCACACATAACTTTTCATGTTGGAGATTTCTGATATGTTGCAAATCACATATCTACTCCTAAGCGTGGCCTTCAATTCATCCTTACCATTGTCACCTCTGTGTCAAGACCTGCCATTCTGTTCTGAATTGATTTGTTTGTTTGGTTTTCCAGCCACCCCCAAAACAAACTTGGCTCTCAAACTCTCTCCTTTTGGACATACCTCGTCATGCTTCTGCTCTGTGGGTCTGGAGTGACTGTTTGCTTTTCAGTTTTGCTATGAAGTCTGTAGCAAAGAGATTGATTGAGTTTCGCATCCCTCTCTCCAAGTTTACAGCTTGTTTATGATTTTCTACTTTGCATCTATTAGGTTGTTGTCTTTTTTCCTCATCCTCCTGTCCGATTCATGACAGTTTGCTTTGCTTTGGAATCAGTCTCTCAGGAAGCACTTGGTGAAATTTTGTGTTGATGACATTAGATGAATGTGAACGGCATTTTGTGTTGCAAAGGAAAAAGGATTGCATTTGTGTATTTTGGAGTAATGCAAGGAAAGTGAGCTTCTGTATGATTGTGGGGTAAAAGTGACAGGATCTCGTCTAAATTTTAAGGCAGCAGGGGAAACAAATTTAGACTGAAATAGGCAGAATGGAGCTGAAAGGCATCCTATTACCTGAGCATTAGGGCAGAGAGCTAATCAATCTCAGACAGCCCCGCCAGCTCACATTTTCCAGGTCATCTGTCTTATCACTCCATTGTGTAACTCAGGACAATTCATAGCCTGCTCATGGTCATTTTGTGTTTATGTTTTTCAGAATATGTGCTGAAAAGTTCAAATTCAGCTGATTTTGCTGAGTTCCTCATGTGTGCATTTGTCTTCTTTTTTGCCTTGATTATTTTGCAATAGGAAATTTACTCTGACTTTAGAATCCCATCTTAGGCAGGTAATAGTTGGGGATCTCACTTGAAATTGATACAAAATATAGAGAATCCATCTGCAATGCAGGAGACACAGGAAATGCGGCTTTAACCCCTGGGTTGGGAAGATTCCCTGGAGGAGGAAATGGCTACCCACTCCATTATTCTTGCCTGGAGAATCCCATGGACAGAGAAACCTGGTGGGCTACAGTCCATGGGGTCGCAAGAGTCGGACATGACTGAACACACACACACACACATACAAATATAGAATGAATGATGAAGTCTTAGGGGCGTTAGCTTCATCTTCATCTGGGAAAAATGATCCACATTATTTCCACACTCAAGATACCCTCACATTTATGATATGAACTGCTTTTTCACAGGGAGCTTGTGTTTACATATGAGACACAAATAGTTCAGGAGATTGTTGTTGAGTCACTCAGTCGTGTCACAGATTATAATCTGCGACCTCACAGATTATAGCCAGCCAGGAACCTCTGTCCATGAAATTTCCCAGCCAAGAATACTGGAGTGGGTTGCCATTTCCTCCTCCAGGGGATCTTCCTAATCCAGGGGTTGAATCTGCATCTCCCACATTGGTAGGCAGATTTTTTACCACTGAGCCACCAGGAAAGCCGGGGAGAGAGCAGGGACTGCAGATAAAACAAGAAAACAAGATAGGCCTTGGAATTGGGTGATGGGTTCATGGGGGTGCATCATACTGTCTACTTTTGTTTACATCTGGAAGACTCTGATGCTGGGAAAGACTAAGAGCGGGAGAACAAGGGAGCGGCAGAGGATGAGACGGTTGGATGGCATCGCCAACTTAATGGACATGAGTTTGAGCAAACTCCCGGCGTTGGTGATGGGCAGGGAGGCCTGGTGTGCTGCAGTCCATGGGGTCGCAGAGAGTTGGGACATGACTTAGCAACTCAACAACAACATCAAAATAACATAAACTTTAGTTTTCCCTACTGCTCAGAATATAGTCTAAACTCCCTGACAAAATTATCACTCCAAGCACTTCTCTGGTGCCCAGTGGCTAAGACTCCATGCTCCCAATGCAGGGGGACCAGGTTTGATCCCTGATCAGGGAACTAGATCCCACATGCCATAGCTAAGATCCAGCACAATCAAATAAATGAAAATAGAATAAATGAAAAGTCAGTTTCATCAAAAAAGTCAATTTCGTTTAAGGAAAAAACAAAAATTATCACTTCATGTACTTAGGAGAATGTATTTTTTGGGCAAACCATAAATGACCATTTAAAATTTTAAAAATTATAGCATATAACTAATTTACAGTCTTAAAAATAATTTGCAAATGGTAAAGAAAATCTGTATTTTAAACAATTCTTATCAAATTTAAAAATTTCCTCTAACCTCTTGTTAGCTGTGGCAAAAAAAGGGTAATTTTTCACTAAAATTCTCATTCTCTTCTTCCTTGGCTACATTTCATAGACTTTTTGCCTCTGGGTGGGGCAGTATGACTAGTGGCCTTTGAGGGAAGTGGCGGTGTTACCCACAGACCAGGCAGTTAAAAGTTGGGGTGCTCTTCCTGTGCAATCTTCTTTCAGTTCAGTTCAGTCACTCAGTCGTGTCTGACTCTTTGCGACCCCATTAACCACAGAACGCCAGGCCTCCCTGTCCATCACCAACTCCCAGAGTCCACCCAAACCCATGTCCATCGAGTCGGTGATGCCATCCAACCATCTCATCCTCTGTCGTCCCCTTCTGCTCCTGCCCCCAATCCTTCCCAGCATCAGGGTCCTTTCCAGTGAGTCAGCTCTTCGCATCAGGTGGCCAAAGTACTGGAGTTTCAGCTTCAACATCAGTTCTTCCAATGAACACCCAGGACTGATTTCCTTTAGGATGGACTGATTGGACCACCCTGCAGTCCAAGGGACTCTCAAGAGTCTTCTCCAACACCACAGTTCAAAAGCATCCATTCTTCGGTGCTCAGCTTTCTTTATAGTCCAACACGCACATCCATACATGACCACTGGAAAAACGGATTAGATGGACTAGACGGACCTTTGTTGACAAAGTAATGTTTCTGCTTTTTAATATGCTGTCTAGGTTGGTCATAACTTTCCTTACAAGGAGTAAGTGTCTTAATTTCATGGCTGCAATCACCATCTGCAATGATTTTGGAGCCCAGAAAAATAAAGTCAGCCACTGTTTCCATTGTTTCCCCATCTATTTGCCTTGAAGTGATGGGACCAGATGCCATGATCTTAGCTTTCTGAATGTTGAACTTTAAGATCCAGTGGTGAACCTCAGAGCTCTTCTAAGAAGGCAGAACCTTTGACTCAAAGGAGCCTGGGCCCCTGAGTGATTGTATGGAGCAGAGCTCCCTGCTGACACTCACTGGAGTGTGAAAGTGAAATCACCCAGTCATGTCTGACTCTTCGTGACCCTAGGGACTATACAGTCCATGGAATTCTCTAGGCCAGAATACTGGAGTGGGTAGCCGTTCCCTTCTCCAGGGGATCTTCCCAACCCAGGTATCAAATCCAGGTCTTCTGCACTGCAGGCGGATTCTTTACCGGCTGAGCCACCACAAGCAGTAAAAACATCCATTATGTTGAGCCACTAACAATTTGATGTCATTACTGCAGTTATTTTGCCCTGATTAAGATATTGGGTAAGTATTAGTGCTTTCTTAGGAAAATGACTCTGAATGCTAATTAACTGACATTTTCCCCCTCCAGAATGGTTTCAGTGGTCTTATGCTTCTGCCAGTGTGTGGGGAAAAAAAAAGTTTACGTATGTCCTTGCCAATATTGACTATTATCCTATTTTAAAATGTTTGCCAACCTATGTTTAATATAAAGGAGTGTTTTATTCTTTGATTTTGCATTCCTCTCATTATTAATGAGGTTGAATATCTCATTTATATACAAGTTAACCATTCTGATTTTCCCTTCTATACATTGTTCATTCATATGGTTTGCCCATTTTTAAAATTGGGATCCCAAGTTTTTTCTTATTACTTTATGAGAGTTCCTTGAAATACCAATCTTTTATGATTTTTTGACTTGCAAATATTTTCTCCTAACCTTACACTTAATTATTAAGTTTTTCCATTGTAATGTTTGTTGAAAATAATTCCTTAACTTTGATGTAGTCAGATCCATAATTTTTGTCTTGTGCTTAGTACTTTTGAAGTCTCTCCTAGGAAACTATTTGTACTCCAATGTGACAGATGTAGGATCTGACACTTTTCCATTTATATTTTTAAGCAATCTGGAATGTTTCTTTGTACACAGAGTGAGTGAGGTAGGAAGTAAACTTCATTATTCTTATTATGTGAAAAAGGCCAGAATTTCCCACAGTATTTCCCAAAGAAGATGCATCACGTGACATGAAAAGTCGGCAGCAGAAAAAAAAGGGTTCCGTGGTTAAATACATTTGAGATGAATCCGACTAAACAACGGCAAATACACTTATACCCTACCTATCTTTTCCGAGTCTTTAATGCGCTAGTATATATTTTGAACATTCAGGGAGAATCCATAGCAGGGTTAGGCAAACTACCCACCAGTCCATGGGCCAAAACTGGCCTGTGGTCTCTTTTTTTGTACAACCAGCCAGCAGTATTTATCACATTTTTTAAAAGGTTGAGAAGAAGATGCAGCCAGGCAGGGGGAGGAAGAGAAGGAAGAGGAAGGCAGGACGGGGAAGAAGGGGAATATGTAACAGAGATCATACACAGTCCACGAAGCCTAAAATATTTGCTGTCTGGCCCTTTCTAGGAAAAGTTTGCCCATCACTAATCTAAAAGGTGTTCAAAGTAAATTGGTCCCAGAACCTTTAGGATGAAGGTGGTCTCATGGCATTTGATTTCTGCCACACGAACACCAGGAAGCACTGACCTCAGCTAGGTCCAAACCATATTAACAAAAGCAAAAAATCTGGTGATTTTCCAATGAATTTGAATGCTGTAGAGTCACAAAATTATTAAAGATTTAGTTGACCTTATTGGTCGTTCAGTCATAACCTTCTACCCAAAGTGGGTCCAATCAATAAAAACACGACTGCAGGGGAGAAACACGTCTGGAAACACCTCCACACACATTTCTTTCCCTGAAGCCATTCTGCCACCTACACTGACACTGTAGTGTGTTTGTGCTTCTGCTTCAACCCACTCACTCTGAACTCTAAATTCTATTTTTATTCTTCCATTGCTTGGAGTTTGCTGAAAATATTGATAAACCTTCCATTTCACAGCCTTGCGCTCCTGCTTTTTTCCTGAAATTGTTTCTTATGGGATCTATCTAAGATGGTTTCCTTTCTATATATATATTTAAAAACACTTTGAAAGAGACAGATTAGAAATTACTTACTATGTGAATTTCTAATTACTGAAAAACAGTTTTGGGGTAGGACAATGTGACAAGAATCAACACAATGGACAAGTGGATAATGTGCAGAAGTTTTAAAGATGTTTATCCTCTTGACTGAATCTGTGTAAGAGGATTCTCTGCTTTTTAGAGATGAACTTTGGGAAGAGACATGGAGAATTTAGAAAGTTCCCCCAATACGCAGCCAAAATAATTAGGTGGTTACAAAGGAGTGTGAGCGGTACTTTGAACGTGAGCCAGACATGTATCCAAAGAATGAAGTTTCAGTTCAGTTCAGTTGCTCAGTTGTGTCCAGATGTTTGCAACCCCATGGACTGCAGCATGCCAGGCCTCCCTGTCCATTGACAATACTTGGAGCTTGCTCAAACTCACGTGCATCCAGTCGGTGATACCATCCAACCATCTCATCCTCTGTCGTCCCCTTCTCCTCCTGCCCCCAATCTTTCTTAGCATCAGGGTCTTTTCCAATGAATCAGTTCTTCACATCAGATGGCCAAAATATTGGAGCTTCAGTTTCACTATCAGTCCTTCCAAAGAATATTCAGGACAGATTTCCTTTAGGATGGACTGGTTGGATCTCCTTGCAGTCCAAGGGACTCCCAAGAGTCTTCTCCAACACCACAGTTCAAAAGCATCAATTCTTCAGCACTCAGCTTTCTTTATGGTCTAACTCTCACATCCATACTGGACTACTGGAAAAAACATAGCTTTGCTTAGATGAACCTTTGTTGGCAAAGTAATGTCTCTGCTTTTTAATATGCTGTCTAGGTTGGTCATAGTTTTTCTTCCAAGGAGCAAGTGTCTTTTAATTTCACGGCTGCAGTTACCACCTGCAGTGATTTTGGAGCCCCCCAAAATAAAGTCTCTGTTTCCATTGTTTCCCCATCTATTTGCCATGAAGTGATGGGACCAGATGCCATGATCTTAGTTTTTTGAATGCTGAGTTTTAACCAGCTTTTTCACTCTCCTCTTTCACGTTCATCAAGAGGCTCTTTAGTTCTTCTTCACTTTCTGCCACAAGGGTGGTGTTATCTGCATATCTGAGGTTATTGCTATTTCTCCCGGCAATCTTGATTCCAGCTTGTGCTTCTTCCAGCCCAGCGTTTCTCATGATGTATTCTGCATATAAGTTAAATAAGCAGGGTGACAATATACAGCCTTGACATACTCCTTTCTCAATTTAGAAGGAGAAAAATATAAAATTTATAGTGGTGAAAACTGGCAAATACTACCTTAACCAGATGAATAGGGTTAACTTTACCAGTGATGTCCTATAACTGACATCACTGGTAAAGTGTACCCCCAATATGATATGATGAGAAAGGTACTTCACCTCTGTGGTATTCTTTCCAAAATCCTATAACCACAGTTTTCTCTTAAGAAAAGCAGCAGACCAACCCAGATAGGGGGACATGCTACAAAATCCTTAACTCATATGCCTCAAAAACTCTCAAGGTCAAGGGGGTGGGGGAAAAACTATGGAGCCCCATAGTGTAGGATGGTAGCAAGTGGGTGCTGGAACTGGGTGAGGGGAGTGAATAGAGGAAATTTTTAATATTTTTACAATAATTTTTTTTTTACACTTCTCTTGCAAATCTAAAACTGTACTAAAGTATGATAAGATGTTTATTTAAAAATGAAACTGGAGGGGGAACAGAAAACATGTGAAACAGCGGTGAATGGTGATGGTATTAGGAGGTATTCGGTGGTGGAGTGCAGACTGAATTCTTCAGGCATTCAAAGCAGAGAGAGACTAGTAAGGGCTGAGGTGGAAGGTTTCATGGAGCATTGGATGGGAAATAAGCACCTTACAGATGAGGGCGCAACATGAGTGGACAGAGAACTGAAGGAGTCCTGCTCAGGGACCAACACAAATGAGCTCACCAGAGCTGTGTGGGCAGAGGTAGTCAGGAGATGGGTTTGGACAGGTAGTGTGAAGCCAGTTAGGGGTGGATCTCCTGGATTGGAGGGGCAGCTCAGAACAGATGTGTCTGTATAAAACCACTGAGGAATTATTGGAAAGGAAAAGATCTTTGTTGGCCAGAGGAGAGAAAGCATGGTTAATAGTTCTCTGCAGGCACCTTAATCATTTTAATAACTGGGAGGTGCAAACCATAAATGAAAAATGAGTCTTGTAATAGGTAAAGTGCTTTTTTTTCTTCAAAATTTGGCTGCATCTTGAGGCTAGTGGGATCTTAGTCCCCTGATCAGGGATTGAACCTGTGCCCTTGGCAGTGAAAGCATGGAGTCCTAACCACTGGACCACAAGGGAATTTCATAAAATGCATTGCTATGCAGGAGAATAAGCAGCCCCTTTGCATGGGCATGATGATCTGAATGTGTGTGGTAAGGGAGACTTATATTAGACAAGTTATAGTGTCTTTTGATTGAGAAGCCATTAAGTCTTAGAATACGCCATGAGGGCTGGCATAGAATCTCTTGCAGAGAAGGGAATACAGATCAGACTGGAGGGCTGGTGTGCCTTCTTGGCAGGATAACCCTTTACTCCAGGTTTGTACCAGATCTATGGCTCTGTGATTTGAAAAACAGTTTTGAAGCCCTGGGTCATGGCTCCTGGTAAAAAAAATCAATGACTGTACAGGGCTTTCCCACTTAGCTTTTCATTTTTACATTCTTAGGTCAAGCTGGTGACTGTAACACTCAGGAAAATGATAGACTGCCCTGCTCAGAGCTCTGGGAAGTCTGAGGAGAAATACAGAGCGTGTTCCTTTGGGTGCCTGGCTCTTTGGACTGGGGCCTGGCCTACGGCATTCCTGCTAACCCACATGGGCCTCGCCAGCTGTTGATATGATGAAACCATTGCTTCTCATTCTGAATATGCTCTTTGATCCAGTCACTCTTGGCTACACGTAGTCTGTTACAAAGAGCAGGAGCAGGCTTTCCTAGAGGCAGAGAAGCTTCCATGAACATCTGCTGAGTCTCGCAAGCTTCCGGTCCCGGGGGAAGGACACCATTTCTCAATCACAGCCTCCGAGATTATTTTGCATCCATCACATACAAGCAAGAGTTTTTCTGGTAGCTCATTTCCCTGGTATGCTTTCTGGAAAAGCAAATAAAACTTTATCATCTCGACTTATATGCTCTTTCTGTTATCCACATGTTGCTGCTGTGAATAAGACATAGCTTGGATTCCTACAGATAGAGAGAGCCGTGGAGAAGATGGGGGACTTCTGGGTAGGAGCAGATGTGTTTTTATGTCCTGTGTCAGACTGATTGGGTCCTTGAGGCTGTCACATCTGACAAACTGATTCTTTCCCCTTATCACACTGAGATCTCCCCTCCTGCCAACACAGCATCCTCTGGCCATCACAGAAGGCAGACAACACTGTTATCTTGCCTCCAGTCAGAGTGCTTTTTCACTGGCTCCCTGGGAAGTGAGGTCTACCTTTACTGGTACCCTGATGTCAGGGGGAGGGTTGGTAGGAGGGGGATGGTGGGGTCAGCAAGCTGAGCTGCTTCCACAGGCTCCAACTTGGAAGACGGGTTCAGGCTCACCATTCCCCATTGCTCCTGAGAAAACAAAAAGTGAAAGTTAAAACCAGCACCTACTACCCATCACTGCATCTGTGATTCATGGAAACTGTAGCCTGAGAGCAGCATATATACATCAATCACTTAAATGGAGGGTAGCATTTCAATGCCTTGTTTCATCTCTAACTTCTTCTCTACCCTCTTCCCCATCCCCACTTCCAGATGATGCTTTTGCCCTTCTCTTATTACTGACATTCTCTACACAGTGTCTGAGATGATGCTTGATAAATGGAGTAAGGTTGACTCTCCATGAGAAGAGAGATGTCTATTAAGATACAGCTATAGATTTCAAGCTCTTGAGGGAAACGGAACAAAATATCAATAGAAGATGTTGACCACTGAATTCAGGGACCATTAAATTTGGCAAGATGGAGGCCATGAGTGGCCTTGCCTAGAGCAGTCACAATGGAGTGGTGGGGAGAGGATCTCAGTTAAGTTGGTTTGAGGAAGGCAAGTGTAGGAAGGAAGTGGAGATACTGACCATGGGCTAAAGGTCATGTCAAAGGGCACAAAGTCAAGGGAGGGTTTTAGAGGCTACTAAAGCATGCCTGTCTGCTGGTGTTGATGCTGTTTGCTGATCTAGGGAAAAAGAGAGAACTGATGAGACCCATTCATCTCTTTTTCTTACTTTTAAAAAAGCAAAGTCCGTTGCTGCTAAGTCGCTTCAGTCGTGTCCGACTCTGTGCGACCCCATAGACGGCAGCCCACCAGCAAGAACACTGGAGTGGGTTGCCATTTCCTTCTCCAATGCGTGAAAGTGAAAAGTGAAAGTGAAGTCACTCAGTCGTGTCCGACTCTTCGCGACCCCATGGACTGCAGCCCACCAGGCTCCTCCATCCATGGGATTCTCCAGGCAAGAGTACTGGAGTGGGGTGCCATTGCCTTCTCCGCAAAGTGCGTTAAGAAGGATTCAATTTCACTTCACCACCACTGCTCTTTCTACTAGTTTGTAACTGTGTCAGGGTGGAAATGATATCGGATCCACTTCTGCATTTCAAACAGTGCTTGGACCTCAGGTCCATCGGGGCAGGGATCAGGACTGCCTTTATTCTCATTGTGTCCATAGTGGCCAGCACCATGCTTTGAGCATAGTAGGTGCCCAATAAGCTGTTGTGGCACTGAGTGATCGCTTAAAGGATGAGCGTGAGCACAGGCACGAGTGGACTCGACTATCTACTTTATGGAGTTTCTGTCGGAAATTTTGAATCATGAACTGCCTTCTCTCCTCTGCCTCTGTCAGTTCTAAAAACTTGCTCTCTAAAACACAGACTCATACTCAGGAAACATTACATTTAATATACACCTAGAAAAACAGGTTTGTTGCAAAGGAACCTACCTGTAAGTTTCAAGTTTCCAGAAGGACTGATTTTGGGGGGTTTTCCTCCATTTTGGAATATCTTTTAGTTACAGTTTTCTTTTTTTTTTTTGGCCATGCTGTGTAGCTTGTGGGATCTTAGTTTCCCAACCAGGGATAGAACCTGAGCCCACGCAGTTAAAGCAGTACATCCTAACCACTGGATCTCCAGGGAATTCCCTCATTATAGTTTTCTTTATAAAGTGTGTGCTCACCTGTCATCCCAACCTTTTATCAGTCCTGAAGCGAAGTGAGAGATGATTCCCATTTTAGAAATAGGGAAGCAGAGACCCAGAGGACTTCAATTTACTTGAGTTCACACAGCTCATTGCTGCAGATGAGGAACTTGACTTCAAATATTCTTGCCCTCCGTTTAATGAATTAGTATTTAAGTTCTCAATTTAGTAAGAGCTCTTCACCCACATCCTGTGACTCAGAGGTCCTACTCCTGTTTTTCTTCCACTTGTTTCATTTCTGTGCAAAGCAATAACAAATCTGTATTTCTCCAGGGCAGGAGTTTCTGCCAAGTTTTAACCTTTTCTAATACTTGAGGCAGATGGGACAGGCCATAATAAGACTGACTTTGCTTCGTGGGAATTGCTGGGTTGGACCAGACACAATGCATCCAGCCTGGAGGCTGAATCCTCCAGTGGCATTTAGGGTTTTTTGATATGTGGGCTTCTGAGCAGGCAGGCAGGGGATAAAGCACTGCTGTTTACCAAATCAAAGCAGATGTTCCACTCTTTGAAAGGTGAGATGGAGGCCCCTCCCCTCTGAAATCTGTTTTAAAATGTGTCAATCTGGGAAATGTAGGCTCCAGATACATACACCTGAGACTCTGTTATGAGACAAGCTTGACAAACAGGCTTCCCTGGTGGCTCAGCTGGTAAAGAACCCACCTGCCAATGCAGGAGACAAAAAAGACTCGGGTTCGATCCCTGGGTCAGGAAGATCCCTGGAGGACACAAGAGTCTATTGTATCTTCTGGGAAATGAAATAAACATAATGATAAACTAAAGACAGTGAATATTGGAGATTCTAAGTTTAGATTCACTCATACATGTGTCTAGGACATACTCTTGGTTAAGTGTTGGACTGATATACGAGCATAATGAAGTGAAAGTCGCTCAGTGGTGTCCGATTCTTTGTGACGCCATGAACTTTACAGTCCATGGAATTCTCCAGGCCAGAATACTGGAATGGGTAGCCTTTCCCTTTTCCAGGGGATCTTCCCAACCCAGAATCGAACTCAGGTCTCGCACATTTTAGGCGGATTCTTTACCAGTGGAGCCACAAGGGAAGCCTGACATATGAACTCAGCAGATTCAATTGCACAAGCCATCCAGTGTTTACAGACCAGCCAGTTAATTAAAAGACTCAAAATGTGAATAACTGGATTATATTGCTGCACTCTATCAACTCCTAAAGGGATATGTGGTTCTGTTTCTCTTGTTTTTCCTTTTGTTAATTTTAGTTTTACTGAGGCATAATTGACATAAAATTGAAGGATGTGCATAGTATACAGAACAGTGATTTGATATACATATACATTGCATTGGGCTTCCCAGGTGGCTCAGATAGTAAAGAATATGCGTGCAATGCAGGAGACCCAGGTTTGATCCCTGGGTTGGGAAGATCCCCTGGAGAAGGGATAGGATACCCACCACAGTATTCTTGCCTGGAGAATTCCATGGACAAAGGACCCTGGTGGACTACAGTCCAGAGGGTTGAAAAGAGTTGGACACAACTGAGTGACTAACACTTTCACTTTTCATACATTGCATTGTTTCTTTATTTTTAATCTATCATAAAATATAGCTGAAGCATTTGACACTGTCAGAAGTTGACCACTTCAGTGAAATAAAGATGCACATAAGAATATACATGCATTTCTATGTACATTTTGTCTTCACCTAATCATGAAGGAGTTTAGCAGAAGAGCTGATGATTATTGAGTTTGGATGGACTTATTTCCTCCTTCCAGCCTCTTTCCCCCCCACTGAACACACACTCTGTGTTAGACCCTTCTCTAAGTATTGGGGATACAGTAGTGAATACGTGACATGGTCCTTGGCTTTATGGAACTTACAGTTGAGGTGGGCAGAGTATAGTGGATGGGTTGATTGGAATTATGTAGATAATTAATTATAATGTTTGTAAGTACTGTATAGAAATGTAAAGTGCTTGAACAGGGAAGACAGAGAGCAATGGATACATTCAATGTCCATTCAATGGATATGTGAGCTGAATCAACAGGGCTGCTGATTCATTCGATGTTGGTGGGGGTGGTATTTTATATGGGAGGGTAAGTGACACATGAACTTACCATCCCCAAGAAAAAGAAAAGCAACAAAGCAAAATGGCTGTCAGAGGAGGCCTTACAAATAGCTGTGAAAAGAAGGGAAGTGAAAAGCAAAGGAGAAAAGGAAAGATGTACCCATTTGAATGCAGAGTTTCAAAGAACAGCAAGGAGAGATAAGAAAGCCTCCCTCAGCAATCAATGCAAAGGAATAGAGGAAAACAATAGAATAGGAAAGATTAGAGATCTCTTCAAGAAAATTAGAAATACTAAGGGAAGATTGCCGGGAGAAATATCAATAACCTCAGATACGCAGATGACACCACCCTTATGTCAGAAAGTGAAGAGGAACTAAAAAGCCTCCTGATGAAAGTGGAAGAGGAGACTGAAAAAGTTGGCTTGAAGCTCAACATTCAGAAAACAAAGATCATGGCATCTGGTCCCATCACTTCATGGCAAATAGATGGGGAAACAGTGGAAACAGTGGAAACAGTGTCAGACTTCATTTTTGGGTTCCAAAATCACTGCAGATGCTGATTGCAGCCATGAAATTAAAAGACGCTTACTCCTTGGAAGGAAAGTTATGACCAACCTAGATAGCATATTAAAAAGCAGAGACATTACTTTGCCAACAAACGTCTGTCTAGTCAAGGCTATGGTTTTTCCAGTGGTCATGTATGGATGTGAGAGTTGGACTGTGAAGAGGGCTGATCGCCGAAGAATTGATGCTTTTGAACTGTGGTGTGGGAGAAGACTCTTGAGAGTCCCTTGGACTGCAAGGAGATCCAACCAGTCCATCCTAAAGGAAATCAGTCCTGGGTGTTCATTGGAAGGACTGATGCTGAAGCTGAAACTCCAATACTTTGACCAGCTGATATGATGAGCTGACTCATTTGAAAAGACCCTGATGCTGGGAAATACTGAGGGTAGGAGGAGAAAGGGATGACAGAGGATGAGATGGTTGGATGGCATCACCGATTCGGTGGACATGGGTTTGGGTAGACTCTGGGAGTTGGTGATGGACAGGGAGGCCTGGCATGCTGCGGTTCATGGGCTCGCAAAGAGTCAGACATGACTGAGCGACTGAACTGAACTAAAGTGAGGGGTCAAGGATGGGAATGGATGTTTAGCTGGATGGATGGTGGGGGAAGATGGAGGAAGAACAGACTAGTTTCCAAGGGAAACTGGACTTTTTCTGGGTGACGGTATCCTGTACCAATCTCCCTTTCTCTCTCTCCAGTATCTTCCTTCCCACCCCCGTCCACCCCCCAAAGAAAAGAGAATTTCTGAAAGTCCTTTTTTGATTTCCCAGAAGAAAATTATTATCACTGAGCCAGGAAGACAGGTCCAGAAAAAGCCTGTTGTGCAGGCTTTTCCACTCCTGATTGTAAATGGCACTCTAATCTCACCCTTTGTAGGAACCATGATGGTGATCTGCTTCTCCATTTAATGGCCTGCCAGCCTGTCTTTTCCTTGTTATGTATTATATTGTGAGCTTCCTGACGGTGAGGGTAGCATTCAATTGTTTTTTTTGTCTCCCTCCATCTAAATGGAGCATGGCATTTAGTAGGTAACAATAACTATTTGTTGAATTGAATGATAAGACAGTTGTATGAATGATGGCTACAATGAACTTGAGTTCTTTTATGCTTGCCTAGACTGTACATGATCTTCCTAAGCACTGTGTATTTCTGCGTGTGGCTCCTTTTAAGGAAGGGGTGTGTCTTTCTTTCCAAACACTGCCTCTCCAATCCTGATATATGGTTAAGTTCAAAAATACTTGTTCAAGAGCAGTGGTTGCCAGAGGGGAGGAGGGTTCAGTTCAGTTCAGCTCAGTCGCTCAGTCGTGTCCGACTCTGCGCGACCCCGTGAATCACAGCACACCAGGCCTACCTGTCCATCACCAACTCCTGGAGTTCACTCAAACTCATGTCCATCGAGTCGGTGATGCCATCCAGGCATCTCATTCTCTGTCGTCCCCTTCTCCTTCTGCCCCCAATCCCTCCCAGCATCAGAGTCTTTTCCAGTGAGTCAACTCTTCGCATGAGGTGGCCAAAGTATTGGAGTTTCAGCTTTAGCATAAGTCCTTCCAATGAACACCCAGGATTGATCTCCTTTAGAATGGACTGGTTGGATCTCCTTGCAGTCCAAGGGACTCTCAAGAGTCTTCTCCCACACCACAGTTCAAAAGCATCAATTCTTCGGCGATCAGCTTTCTTCACAGTCCTACTCTCACATCCATACATGACCACGGGAAAAACCATAGCCTTGACTAGACGGACCTTTGTTGGCAAAGTAATGTCTCTGCTTTTTAATATACTATCTAGGTTGGTTATAACTTTCCTTCCAAGGAGTGTCTTTTAATTTCATGGCTGCAATCAGCATCTGCAGTGATTTTGGAGCCCCCAAAAATAAAGTCTGACACTGTTTCCACTGTTTCCCCATCTATTTGCCATGAAGTGATGGGACCAGATGCCATGATCTTTGTTTTCTGAATGTTGAGCTTCAAGCCAACCTTTTCACTCTCCTCTTTCACTTTCATCAAGAGGCTTTAGAGTTCCTCTTCACTTTCTACCATAAAGGTGGTGTCATCTGCATATCTGAGGTTATTTATATTTCTCCCAGCAATCTTGATTCCAGTTTGTGTACTCTGCATATAAGTTAAATAAGCAGGGTGACAATATACAGCCTTGATGTACTCCATTTCCTATGTGGAACCAGTCTGTTGTTCCATGTCCAGTTCTGACTGTTGCTTCCTGACCTGCATGCAGGTTCCTCAAGAGGCAGGTCAGGTGGTCTGGTATTCCCATCTCTTTCAGAATTTTCCACAGTTTATTGTGATCCACACAGTCAAAGGCTTTGGCATAGTCAATAAAGCAGAAATAGATGTTTTTCTGGAACTCTCTGTTCCAGAGGAGGAGGGTTGGGGATGAGTAAAACATGAAAATGGGTTTAGGAGGTACAAGTTTCCAGTTGCAAACTAAATAAATCACAGGGATATAAAGTATGGCATGGCGACAAGGGTCAATGGGAGTGGAGAGTGTACTTGAAAGTTGCCAAGAGAGTAAGTCCTCAAAGTTAACTTTGTGCGGTGACAGGTGGTAACTAGACTTACTGTGGCGAACATTTCACAGTATCCACAAATATAAAACCTTTACATGGTATGGGGCTTCTCTGTGGCTCAGATGGTAAAGCATCTGCCTGCAATGCGGAAGACCCGGGTTCAGTCCCTGGGTTGGGAAGATCCCCTGGAGAAGGAAATGGCAACCCACTCCAGTACTCTTGCCTGGAAAATTCCATGGACAGAGGAGCCTGGTAGGCTACCGTCCATGGGGTTGCAAAGAGTAGGATACGACTGAGCAACTTCACTTTACGTGGTATACCGGAAACCAATATAATTTTATATGCCAGTTATACCTCAGTAAATTTGTTTTTTAAAATATTTGCTCCGTTTTTGAAAAGAAAAGGGCAAAGTTATTAAAAACCTCCAAAAATATTGTGCATATTACACAGGTGAGGGAACGACAGCGGCAACAAAGCATGCCACTGATGAAACTGAAGAGCCTCAGAGGTACTGCTGAGGTTTATTTGATATATTTAATTAATTTATTTATTTTTTGGCTGCACTGTGAGACACGTGGGATCTTAACTCCCCAACCTGGGATAGAACTGATGCTCTGAAATGAGGAGTCTTAACCACTGGACTGCCAGGCAAGTTCCCACTGTGGTTCATTATACAGTAGAGTGTTTTTACCCACAGGCTGACCATCTTTAGATTAGACAAGTTTGATTCAGATATTAGACCCTAAATTAATTTTCATAGTCAACAAGATTGGATGAATTTGACATTTTGATACTCAAACTAGAAAGGATGGTGGCTTTTCTTCATTGGTTTTCAATGATGTTCCGCAGAGTTTTTGGGGTTTCTTGGAAATCTTGAGCAAGCCAGTTGGGTGGGGCTCTGACCTGTGACTTCTGCCTTCACCCAGTGTACCTCATTTGTATTTATCTGTAAAACTTCCTTTGAAGAACAAGTTCAATGACTTTAAAGAAAAAAACAAAAACAAACAAAACCAATGTCAGATAACAACCTAACACTGTTCTCAAATAATTATAATATTCCTACATGTCAATTTCTTACCTGAGAAGTGATGGTGGCATCTGCTTATCTTTGGGAAGCAACAGCTTGGTCTCCTAGAAAGTACACAAATCATTATCAGTTCAAACATCAGAAAGTTACAGATGTGCTTGTAAAATGCACATTTCTAACCTTTCCATTTTTTCCTTTTTTTTTTAACTTGCCTGTTTTCTGGGGTAGCCTTCCCAATGACTTGCCTCTTTTCTTGTATATACTTTCCATTGTGAACTCTTTGAGAGCAGTAGCAATAACTTTTGTTTCTTTTGAGGTCAGCACAGTGCCTAGCACAATAAAGTTATACTGAACAAATAAATGGATGTTTGGATGCATGAACTGATGGATGGACTAGTAGAAGAGTGACTATGATGGAACACTAATGCCTGAGACTTGGTAACTTTTTGTTAATTCTGTCTCAGCAATCCTGTTTTGTAAGACCATGAATAAATTGATTTTGTATCTCATTATACTAAATATAAAAATTAAAAATAGAGTGTGTTTTGCAAATTAAGGATAATGAGTCACTGTTTCTTGGGAATAGAGAGTGCATGAACAAATTAATTACAAAGTCTTATGTTATTATCATTATAATGTTAATTATAAGATATAGCTGCTGTTGATGAAACTAACCCAGGAAAGAAATGTTATATGAGCAGTTGGTTCAAATTTTGGGCCAATATTCTGGTGAACAAAATTATTGTTTATGACAGGACCTCAGACCAAAGTTTGACCAAAGTTTGACAGAATATAGGCTGTTGGATTTCTGCAGATTCAGTAACGGCAATGACCTAGTAGCCAAAGCAGACATTGAAAACCAAGGCAGATTTGAAGAGGAAGAGCCAACAGGTAAAGATTTCCATCTCTTGTCAACTGCTGTGCTGGATGAATGTATGTATGTATGAATAAATTTAGTAGAACTTATTAAGTTGCTTTCCTGTGCAAGATCCAGTGCTGAAGGAAATGAGAGATGAGTTACTAAGTCAAGGGAGACAAGACATAAACATTTAACAAAGAAAGTATGAAGGGCCACAGAGAAATAGTGTTCAGTGGTATCAGAATTCATGAGGGGGAGAATAATCTCACTCTAAATAGTGCTTATTACTTGGATTACTTATGCCTTGGTTTTCAAATAAAATAAAACCTCTCATCTTCTCAATAGAGCCTTCAGAATAAATAAATATGTAGAAAGTATTTCTGGCAAAGGTGTGCATTCCCAAAAGAAGGAGGCCATTTTCATACACAACTATGTTTCTTCATTGAGACAGTCGGCTCCATTTTACTTCCATCATGTGTCGTGAAGGCTCTTGATGTTGCGAAGTTGTCCCTGATTCTGGGTCAAAATTGAATCATCAGATTGACTGACCTTGCCACACCATGTGTTTTGTATTAAAAATTTGTGTGCGTGTGTGTGTGTGTGTGTGTGTGTGTGTGTTTAGCACATGAAAATGAGGACTCCCCAGGCCCCACATTCTTTGTTATTCCTACATTTACCAATGTTTTCACAATTCTGTGAAAACAACGTATCTCTGCTATATTCCAAGTACCTCATTTGTACAAGGCAGGGTATTAATATAATCCAGAAAGACTAAGAATAAAGTGATATGTGTACTCCTCCAAAAAACAACAGTAACTTTTGACCTTCATGCAAATCTTTCAATTTGAATGGGTTAGTTCAGTTTTCAACTTAGACAAAAAAAAAAGGATAAATAGATGATAGATCTAAAAGAAAATTTGAAGAAAAAAAGACATATATAATCTCATCCTAACTTAATACACAAATTTTTATTTTCACGCATTTCCTTCCATTTATTTTTTTCTTCATGTCATTACCTTCCACTCATTCCTAACTCACGCTATTTGATTCTACTCCCGCCAGGCCACCAAAATTGCTCTTATCAAGTCACCAATGGCCTCAGTGGCTTCCTTTCAGTCCTCGTTTGCCTGAGCTGCCAAGAGCCTTCAGCACAGTCTAGGCCCCAGCTCTTTCTTCCTTATTCTCTGTGCTCCATCACTGTGGGTTGACTGACTTTGGGTCCACAGTGTTCTTTTTGTTAATGGTTTCTGCCCTCTGTGTTCTCTGTTATGTCTTACTTAGAACTCCTACTATCAGATATCCTGGATTAATTCCCCAGTTTTCTAACCTTTAATGTCTGATTTCCTGTCCCTTTTCATGGTTGGGATATTCTCTTATCTCTCTGAGGATACCGATGATTTTTTTCCCCTTCTCCAAGCATAGTCTTTGTTTTTTCCGAGTTACATTTTAACTGCGTATTTATTTTGGTCTTAGTCTTTCAAGATAACGACTGTCCAGATGTGTGCTCACTTAGATGTTTCAGTAAATTTGTTTGTAACTGAGAGATTGGGAGCTCTGAGAATGTGGATGGTATTGACAAAGCACTGTGGTTTGCCTGGGACTCCTAAGTTTTAATACTGACTGTCCCATGAACTAGGGAACCCCTCAGTCCTCCCAAAGCATACTATTCCAATTTCCTGCATGGAGGTCAAAGCCCTGCCTTCGAACATTCTTGGACTTTAGTTGAGGGAGTACAGCAGGGATCGTCAGCTTCCAGTATGAAAATAGCCTCTTAATCTCACTTCAGCTGTGTCTGGATCTTCCTATTCACTGTTTACTGAGTGCTTGCCATGTGGCAGGCACGTTTAAGCACGGGAGAGGCTGCAGAGGATAAGACGCAAAAATATCTGCCTCTGTGACACATATAGGAAAGCAGGCAATCAATCAGTTAATTTTCTAAAATTATGATTTGTCAAAAAGAGATAAATGCTTTGAATTAAAAAAAAAAAAAAGGCAGGTGTGAAGGAAAGAGTTAGGGTGAAGTGAAGTGAAAGTCACTCAGTTACGTTGGACTCTGCAACTCCAGGGACCATAGCCCATCCACTGGCAGGCAGGTTCTTTACCACTGGCACCACCTGGGAAACACCTTCTTTTATATATAGTAGTGGGTATATCTGCTGGAGAAGGAAATGGCAACCCACTCCAGTGTTCTTGCCTGGAGAATCCCAGGGACGGGGGAGCCTGGTGGGCTTCCGTCTATGGGGTCACACAGAGTCGGACATGACTGAAGTGACTTAGCAGTAGCAGCAGCAGCAGTGGGTATATTGGACACAACTGAGTGACGAATACTCACACATGCATATGAATTGAGGGCTTCCCAGGTGATGCTAAGAGTAAAGAACCTGCCTGCCAATGCAGGAGACATAAGAGATGCGGGTTTGATCCCTGGGTGGGGAAGATCCCCTGGAGGAGGTGATGGCAACCCACTCCAGTATTCTTGCTTGGAGAATCCCATGGGCAGAGAAGCCTGGCGGGCAACTGTCCAGGGAGTCACAAAGAGTCGGACATGACGGAAGCAACTTAGTACACACACACATATGAATTTAAGGCTATTTTAAATAGAGTGATCAGAGAAGATCTTGCTGAGAGGATGACATTGAGCAAAGACCTGCAGGATATAGGTGGTGTTGGAAGAAGAGCCTTCCAAGCAAAGGTAATGAGCAAGCTCCCTGAGGCAGGAACGTGCCTGATATCTTTGGGTATGGCTATAGCATAATGTGTGGGCTTCCCTGGTAGCTCAGCTGGTAAAGAATCCGCCTGCGAGGCAGAAGACCCTAGTTTGATTCCTGGGTTGGGAAGAGCCCCTGGAGAAGGGATAGGCTACCCACTCCAGTATTCTTGGGCTTTCCTGGGTGGCTCAGAGGGTAAAGATTCCACCTGCAATACAGGAGACCTGGGTTCGATCTCTGGGTTGAGAAGATCCCCTGGAGGTGGGCTTGGCAACCCACTCCAGTATTTTTGCCTGGGGAATCCCCACGGACAGAGGAGTTGCAAAGAGTCAGACATGACTCAGCGACTAAGCATAGCACAGCATAGCATAGTGCGAAAGGAGGTGACTAGTCATTTTAATTATTATGTGTAAAATAGACTGCCTGGGCTAAGAGAAGAAAGAGTAACCCAGTTAGGAAACCATTGTATCACTCCAGTCAAATCACGGTGGTGCCTTGGACCAGGGCCAAACTGTGACCAAATTGCTGCTGAGAAATGGCTAGTTATCAGATATGTTTTCTGGATTCACTAATGGGTTGGTTCTGAGGAGACAGAGAAAGGAGGGAATCAAGGATTGACTCCAAGGGTCTTAGTCTGAGCATCTGGAAGAATGGAATTGCTATTTGCTGACACGGGGGAGATTATAGGGAAGCAGGTTTGGAAGAGACATCATGAGTTAGGTTTTACACACCATATTTGAGACATCTATGGAATGTATGTGTGGAGTAATAAGTAGCTGTATAAGTCTGGGGTTACGTGGTTCTGTACCCAATCCCAATGTGTGGAGGGGCAGCTTCCCCCACACCCCACATCATCAAGGAATGCTGGGGGTGTCAGCTGGGTGTACTATAACCCAACTCAATTCAGACCCCATTTTTGCAGAGGTGACTCAGGCCATAAAGAATCTGCCTGCAATGCAGGGTTTGATTCCTGGTTCAGGAAGATTCCCTGGAGAAGGAAATGGCAACCCAATCCAACATTCTTGCCTGGGAAATCCTATGGACAGAGGAGCCTGGTGAGTTATAGTCCAAGGGGTTGCAAAGAGTCGGACATGACTGAGACTCCACAGCAAAGAGTTCAACCCCACAAGACCACTTTCCACTTCAGGCACTGGTCACAGGTCCAGTTGGGTCCCTGTGCTTCTGACTAACTGGCCATAATTGAGAGGTCCTCATGACCCTACTTGGGTTCAATTAATTTGCTAGAAAGGATCACAGAACTCAGAAATCCTGCTACTCACTAGGTTGCTTGTTTATTATTAAGAATATTAAAGGATATGAATCAATAGTCAGATGAAGAGACATATAAAGGGAACTTCCCTGGCAGTCCAGTGGTTAAGACGTCACCTTCCAATGCAGGGGGTGAGGGTTCCATCCCTGGTGGGGAGTTAAGATCCCAGGAAAACAAAAGAGAAACAATATTGTAAACATATTCAATAAATACTTTAAAAATGGTCCATTATAAAAAAGAAGACCTTAAAAAAAAAGAGAGATACATAGTACACGTTTCCAAACAAAGGAGCTTCTGTTCTCATGGAGTTTGGGGGCCCAGCACAGTGGCACATGGGCGTATTCTGTTTCCTCAACTTGAAAACTCTCAGAAAACTTACTCTTTTTGTTTTCTGATGGAGGCTTCATTACATAGGCATGATTAATTAAATCATTGACCACTGGTGATTGATTCAGCCTCCAGCCCCTCTTCATTCCCCACACATCAGTCCTAATCCTCTATTTCTGGTTGGTTACCCTGGCAACCAGCATCCATTCTTAGGTGCTTTCCAGAAGTTGCCTCATTAACATAAACCCAGTTGTGGCAGAAAAGCCTTTTTTTTGTGAATTTCACCTTTATGGCTCTGAAGTGTTTTCAGGAACTGAGCGCAAGAGACCAAATATAACAAAAGATGCTCCCACTGCTCTTACAGCTCAGGGAACTCCAAGGGTTTGGGAAGCTATGAGCCAGGAACTGTGGACAAAGACCAAATAAATATGAAAAATATATTTTGGTCACTTGAATGACCAAATGCAAATTTCTTATAAATCACAATATTAGAGGTACTCAAGGAAGAAGCTGGAGACATAAATTCCAGAGATGGCATTGAAGGTCATGAGGCTGGGTGAAATTGCCTAGGGAAGAATATAGATTGAGCAGTGGACTAAGCATAGAATGTTCATCAACATTCAGAGGATGAAGAGATGAGAAGTAACTAGCCCAGGAGGGTCCCTCCCTTGAAGGAGGGACCAATCAAGAGAGAGAATTATCTAGAAGTCAACTGAAAAAAAAAAAAGTTTCAAGAAAGAGTGATGAACTGTGTCAGGTGCTGCTGGAAGAGCCCTCTAGTTCAGAGATACTTTGATCCATTTGGTGCAGAGAGCTTGTGTGGCATCTTCTCCTGGACCAAACCTCCAACCATCTACCAGGGTCGGAGGAGGGACAGCCAGCGGCTTGTGCAGAATAGGAGAGTATAATGGGAAATGGGACGTCAAAGTGCTGCTTAGACTGTCCACACTTCCCCTTGTTCTTGTGGCCCCCTCCATTCACTTCACTTTTAAGTGAACGCCACCAATTTCTGTGCCTTAAAAAGTAACCTCCTTGGGACTTCCCTGGTGGTCCAGTGGTTAAAAATCTACCTGCCAATATGGGGAACATGAGTTCTATCCCTGGTCTGGGAAGATTCCACACACTGTGGGGGCAACTAAGCCTTTGTGCTGCGAGTACTGAAGCCCATGCCCCCTAGATCCTGTGCTCCACAGCGACAGAAGCCACCACAGAGAAGCCTGTGCACCGCGATGAGAGAAAGCCCACCAGCAGCAGTGAAGACCCAGCACAGCCAAAGGTGAAATAAATACATATAATGTAAAAAAGAAGCCCCCAGTAGATTGACTCATACTCTGTCCCCACTGCCCGTTTAGGAATCTGCTTTCTCTGATGTGCTACGTCATTTACTTCTTGAAGATCTACTACTTTCAGACTTCACCAATACAATTGCTATTGTCTCCTTCTACTCTGGTCCTTGTGGACTTAAGCCTCTTAAAGAGACCCTCTCACTGTCTCTGAGGGAAGGAGTAGTAATGGATGCATGTATCCAACCCATCTTCTTCACCCGGAAGCTGTGACCACGTTTTTAATGGTGTGAGGTTGTCAACTATCTGGACGTATATCATTTACTTAACTCTTCGTCAATTTGGACATTTGGGTTGCTTCCAATGTCACATAATACTATGCAGTAAATCTTCTTGCATATAACATTGTTCATGATTAGGAATGTTTTTGCTCTGGATCGATTCCCAGAATGTAATAACTGGGTAGAGAGATATTAGCATTTGATACAGTAAAAGGCCGTATAGTGAATAGTTCAAAGCATAGTCTCTGGCGTATAAGTCAGAGCACCTTTGTTTGGATACTTGATCTGCCATTTGCTAGCGGTGTGACCTTGGGCTAGTTTCTTAAACTCTCTGTGTTCCACTGTCCTCATGTGTCAAATAGTAATAATACTGTAGTATTACTGAGGGGAGTAGGGTAGGTTAACACACATAACCTAAGTTAAGTCAATAAATATTCTCACTACCATCACTGTGGTCACCATCATGACGTTGATAAGTGTTGCCAAGCTGCTCTTCAAAAGGGGATACACTTCAATGCCATCAGCAATGTGTAACTGTGCCCATGTAAACACTTCTTTGCCAACCAAACTCAGTAATTATTTTAAAAGGTTCTTAAACAAGACTGTCTTAAATTCCTCTATAGTTTTTGTGATGAAAAAAATGAAACAGGACTTCATTGTTAGTGTTCCGGTCTATAAAAGGAAAATCTTAGCAAATTACATGCAAATTCTGACACAAGGATTTCAGATGGGGGAAGTCACATCATACTTGGATTTGACTTGAGCAAAATCAGTTATATCCATGGACAGGAGAAGGAGAAGAGAAAGAGAAAAAATTTAAACCTATAGTGATTTTTTTCTAACCATTCCACTCAAAGAATATCTGTGAGTTTGAGATGTGATTTTCCTCAGTTGGTCTGAGGTTTTTTTTTTTTTAATCTTGTATTGAAGTACAGATGATTGACAATGTTATAATAGTTTTAGGTGGACAGCAAAGGGACTCAGCCATACATATACAAATATCCATTTCTCCCCCAAGCTCCCCTCATATCCAGGCTGCCATGTAACATTGAGCAGAGTCCCCTGTGCTCTGCAGTAGGTCTTTTTTGCATATCCATTTTAAATACATCAGTGTGTACATGCCTAAACCAAACTGCCTAACTATCCCATCCTCCTGGCAACCATAAGTTCGTTCTCTGTGAGTCTCTTCCTGTTTTGTAAGTAAATATGCCATTTACAGTATGAGCATCTCATTCATGCAGATTGTTTTTATACAGTTTTAGATTGATTTTCATGCCATGTGACTCTCAGAGCCAAGAAAATGCAGTTGGCCACTGTTTTGAGAGCTACTGTTTCAGTGTATCCCTAAGTGATGTTCAAGAAACACTTTGATCATGTGTGAGACTGTCACCACATCCAAAAGTTTGTACACAAAAATGATGACATTATTTTTGGTCTGTGGCTAAACTTTTTTTTTTTTTCTGTTTGAGGCTTTTGATGTTGAACCAGCTAGGCGATTTTCACTGATGCTATGCTGGCTTTGGATCCAGACACACTTCCTTTCTTTGTTTGCCTGGCAAATTTAAAGCCATCCTTCAAGATTCAGCTCAGGCCAGAAGCCTTCGCAGATCCTGTTAACACCTTAAGCCACTGTGTTCAGACCATCATGTGGGGACCTCCAGTATCGCAGTTTTGAGTCATAATTGTTTGTATGTCTCTCTCTCCACTAGTCTGTGAGCTTCTTTGGATAGGGACTGTGTAGTAGCAACTTTTGTGCCCCTGTGCTGTCCTGTGCTGTGCTGAGTTGCTCAGTCATGCCTGACTTTCTGCAACCCCAAAGACTGGAACCCACCAGGATCCTCAGTCCATGGGGATTCTCCAGGCAAGAATACTAGAGAGGGTTGCCATGCCCTCCTCCAGGGGATCTTCCCAATCCAGGAATCGAATCTGGGTCTCCTTCATTGCAGGCAGATTATTTACCAGCTGAGCTACCAAGGAAGCCTAGTAAAATGCCAGGAACATAGGAGACATTCAATGCAAACTCTTGATTGAATGAATGAGAAATGGAAATTGAGATAGAACGAGAATCATGTATGGATGTGTCACAAGATCCAGCGGAAGAGTTTACAAATGAAAACTCATCAACAAGAGTAGTAGTAACTACTTACTATTAAAGACTAGGGTGTTCCAGTAGCTAGGAATCTGCTTTCCAATGCAGGGGATGTGGGTTTGATCCCTGGTTGGGGAACTAAGACCCCACATACCACCAGGCAACTAAGCCCAAGTGCCACAACTAGAGAAGCCTATGAGCTGCAATGAAGATCCTGAGTCACAGTTAAGACTCAATACAAAAAAAAAAAAAAAAAGACTCAATGCAGCCAAATAGACAGATAGATAAATACTTTTTTTGAAAGAGACTATCTATATTCTAAAAGCCCAATATGAATTATAATCTTTCTTGCAAATCATTTAACTTATTTTACATATGAAGAAAAGCCAGTCTCAGAAATTATGTCTCTTGTCCAAAGCCCCCTGGCTAGGAAGATGGGAGCAAGGATTTGAACCCAGTTTGTGTATCTCCATCACTCTCTCCCAATCCCCTGATTCCATCCTATCAGAGGTAGAAGAGGAATCAAGTGGGATGATCAGAAAGCATCCACTGAATTTGGCTATTAGGAGGAACTGGGGATTTTAAAGGGGCACACACCTATCTGTCCAACTTTATTTTTGACCCTGGTAATGAAGCTCCTGGTCACAAAGTATGTTGTCAGAACACAGTTCTTCATGAACGGAAGTGCCATTGAGTATCCTTCAAAAGATCATCATGTTCTCAAAAGGAAGCACAAGTTCACTATGGAGATGTGGGTCATGATGTTGCTCAGGGGACACAGGCCTGGAACTCAGGGACAACTAGGAGACATGTCCTTGCACCAGGCTGGAAGTGAGCCAGGTGCCTGAACAGAACTTTCTGGAGGGGACTGAGGGTGAGGGAAGAATGCCCAGACATGGATGTGTCTGTTTGTGTGTGTATGGCGGCGGGGGTGGGGGGTGGTTGGAGTGGGCAAGGATGGGTGTCATCCTTGAGATGAGCTCCCAAGGACTGACGGTGGCAGGAAAAGCTGATCTCTGAGCTAGTGAGAATGCATCTGTTTACACAGCACTGGGACAATGACTAAAGTCCACTTGCTTGCCAGATTAAAATATGCTGCTGATGCACCGATAAATGGAAGCTTGCTAAATGTGAGTCATGATGACAAACCACTGTAACAAGAGACATTGAAACCCTTACCCTCCTATACTCAAAGTCATTGTTGGCTATGATGCTTCCAAAACTAAAAATCTCCCCAGTTCTTTTATTTATAACTTTCCTAAATCAAATGTAGCAGGGTGGTCTGGGCCAAACCTATGTGGAAGTTCGACTGTGGAAACAGAGTGACTCCTTTTGGACCCCCACTAAGTTGTAGGTGATGGAGATGAAGACTTCCTTTTGGCTGAAGGGAGAAAGGAGAGGTTGGGGGCACGGGCATAGAGTTTTTGACGCAGAAAGTATGGACGGGATCCAAGAATTTGCATTTCTAACTAAAAACTTGTCAGGTTATATTGATGTTGTAGATCCAGGGACACTTTTAGACCATTGATCTAACCATTGCTCTTGACTCCTGAGAACAAATATAGATAAGCTGACCATAAAGATACTGCTTAAACTGTAAAACCCACCAAACTCCAAGAATTACAAATAGTCTTTACATTAGCCACTACAAAAGAGTCACTCCCTCTCACTGTATTTCCAGATTGAGACAATTTACAGACAAGAGCTCCTTGAGGAGAGAAAGGCTGTGACCACTTACAGAAGGAACATGCGATCGTCTGACATGTCCTTTATTGCATATCTTCCTGCAGCTTCTCCAAAGGGTCCTGTGGTCACTTACTAGAAGAAGAAAACATACCTAGTCTAACTGGAACATTAGACACTATCTCTCAGTTCAGTTCAGTTCAGTTCAGTCGCTAAGTTGTGTCTGACTCTTTGCTACCCCATGAATCACAGCACGCCAGGCCTCCCTGTCTATCAGGAACTCCCGGAGTTTACTCAAACTCATGTCCATTGAGTCGGTGATGCCATCCAGCCATCTCATTCTCTGTCGTCCCTGTCTCCTCCCGCCCCCAACCCTTCCCAGCATCAGAGTCTTTTCCAGTGAGTCAACTCGTCGCATGAGGTGGCCAAAGTATTGCAGTTTCAGCTTTAGCATCAGTCCTTCCAATGAACACCCAGGATTGATCTCCTTTAGAATGGACTGGTTGGATCTCCTTGCAGCCCAAGGGACTCTCAAGAGTCTTCTCCAGCACCACAGTTCAAAAGCATCAATTCTTCAGCGATCAGCTTTCTTCATAGTCCAACTCTCACATCCATACATGACCACTGGAAAAACCATAGCCTTGACTAGACGGACCTTGGTTGGCAAAGAAATGTCTCTGCTTTTTAATATACTGTCTAGGTTGGTCATAACTTTCCTTCCAAGGAGTGTCTTTTAATTTCATGGCTGCAATCGGCATCCGCAGTGATTTTGGAGCCCCCAAAAATAAAGTCTGACACTGTTTCCACTTTTTTCCATCTATTTCCCATGAAGTGATGGGACCAGATGCCATGATCTTTGTTTTCTGAATGTTGAGCTTCAAGCCAACCTTTTCACTCTCCTCTTTCACTTTCATCAAGAGGCTTTTGAGTTCCTCTTCACTTTCTGCCATAAGGGTGGTGTCATCTGCAAATCAGGTTATTGATATTGCTCCCAGCAATCTTGATTCCAGCTTGTGCTTCTTCCAGTCCAGCGTTCCTCATGATGTACTCTGCATATAAGTTAAATAAGCAAGGTGACAATATACAGCCTTGACGTACTCCTTTTCCTATTTGGAACCAGTCTGTTGTTCCATGACCAGTTCTGACTGTTGCTTCCTGACCTGCATACAGGTTTCTCAAGAGGCAGGTCAGGTGGTCTGGGATTCCCATCTCTTTCAGAATTTTCCATAGTTTATTGTGATCCACACAGTCAAAGGCTTTGGCATAGTCACTGAAGCAGAAATAGATGTTTTTCTGGAACTCCCTTGCTTTCTGCATGATCCAGCGGATGTTGGCAATTTGATCTCTGGTGCCTCTGCCTTTTCTAAAACCTGCTTGAACATCTGGGAGTTCACGGTTCACATATTGTTGAAGCCTGGCTTGGAGAATTTCCAGCATGACTTTACTAGCGTGTGAGATGAGTGCAATTGTGCGGTAGTTTGAGCATTCTTTGGCATTGCCTTTCTTTGGGATTGGAATGAAGACTGACCTTTTCCAGTCCTGTGGCCACTGCTGAGTTTTCCAAATTTGCTGGCATATTGAGTGCAGCACTTTCACAGCATCGTCTTTCAAGATTTGAAATAGCTCAACTGGAATTCCATCACCTCCACTAGCTTTGTTTGTAGTGATGCTTTCTAAGGCCCACTTGACTTCACATTCCAAGATGTCTGGCTCTAGGTCAGTGATCACGTTATTGTGATTATCTTGGTCGTGAAGATCTTTTTTGTACAGTTCTTCTGTGTATTCTTGCTGCCTCTTCTTAATATCTTCTGCTTCTGTTAGGTCCATACCATTTCTGTCCTTTATTGAGCCCATCTTTGCATGAAATGTTCCCTTGGAATCTCTAATTTTCTTGAAGAGACCTCTTGTTTTTCCTAGAGACACTATCTCTAAGCAACATTAATTTTCAGGGACCCACAATGCCACTCTCACCTATAGAGTGGAGGCTTATCAGGGCCATGCAGCAGATGGAGATTTAACCTAAAGTCACCTCACAGTAGACCCTATAGTTACTGCCCTAGCTTTTTAGTGTATTGATATCATAGATTTACTGAGCAATCTTCAGAATCCCCTCATTGGGTCCTTGACCCGTGGAATAAATCTATTCTCATTGGAAAGGTCAGTGAGAAACCTCTGACTCAGTAAATCAAATGCAATGCCTCACCCTTGATAAAACTGAACACATAAATACCATTATTATGGACCTGAAATAATATAGGAGTGGGGTTATTTTCACATTCTCATTGGGTTGCCCTTTTAGTAGTATTACAAGTGGTAGATTTTGGATCATGACAACAATTTGTTGTAAGCTTAATCAGGGAATAACGACAAATTGGAACTACTCTTCTGGATGTGGTCTCTTCAGTAAAGTGAATATATACATCCCATGGCGTCAGAAGGCAGCTGTTGGTCTCTATCCCTCTAAACAGAAAATATGTGGAGTGGTTTGCTTTCACCTAGTGACTCTGGGAGATAGTGGAGGGCAGAGGAGCCTGGGGTGTTGTAGTCCATGGGGTCGCAAAGAGTCGGACACGACTTAGCAACTGAATGACAGGGAGGAGGGCATGTATTTTCCAGGGACACATCAACTTCCTGTCCTGTGCCTCCCAAGCCAGTCTGCAGGGGCTTTGATTATCCTTGTCATCATCTCACAGAAGATCACACCGCTTCACTACACTGAGGAGATAGATTTCTGGGAGCAGAAAGTTTCTGGAGCTCGATATACTTTGCTATGAACGAGGGGATTGGGAGATAGACAGTCATGAAAATACTAGGCTTGAGAGGTCAGAAGTCTGAGGCAAGATGGGATACCATTACAAGTCAACAACTTGTTGCTACATCTTGTAACCCCTACCACTAAGGGAAAAGAAAACGCTTAGTGGAAATGTTTGGATTTTGTAGAAAACATATACCACCTTTGGGTGTTCTGTTTCTGCTGACTACACATTGAAAGACAAGCAGCTTTAAGTAGAGCTGGGGGCAAGAGAATCCTCTCCAGCTGACTGTGATGGCTGATCAACAAGGCTCCAAGGGTTTGTTGCAAACTGTCACATGGAATGAAGCCTGCAGAGAATCTCATGGGGATTGCCACAGAAGCAGTCCCTAAGGCTTTCTAGCAAGTGAAGGCACTGTTCACCTTTGAAAAATATCTCCTGCTTGCTGGTCAGCCCTGTTAAAGACTGATAGTGGGGGACTTCCTTGGTGGCCCAGTGGCTAAAAGACTATATGCTCCCAATGTAGGGAGCTCCCAGGGACCTGGGTTTGATCCCTGGTCTGGGAACTAGATCCCACATGCTGCACCTAAGAGGTCCCAGGCTGCAATTAAAAATTCTATATGCTGAAATGAAGACCTAGTGCAGGCAATTAAATAAATAAATTTAGAAAAAGAGAAAGACTGATAATGGGACAATAGGTAACCAGATAGTCTCGACCCTTTAGTTATATTTTTTTCTGTATTTTCTTCACTATAGAGTCATGTTCATATTTTAACTATTTTTTCCTCTTTTCTCTTCCCTTCTCCATGATTTTGTATAGAATGAGTTGGTAGTAGTTGCCTTAACTATTGTGTGTGTGCTCAGTTGTTCAGTTCAGTTCAGTTCAGTCGCTCAGTTGTGTCCGACTGTTTGTGACCCCATGGATTATAGCCCGCCAGGCTCCTCTGTCCATGGGATTCTCCAGGCAAGAATACTGGAGTGAGTTGTCATTTCCTACTCCAGGGGATATTCTGGACCCAGGGATCAAACCCACATCTCCTGGGTCTCCTGCATTGGCAGGTGGATTTTTTACCACTGAGCCACCTGGGAAACCCCCTTTCAGTTCAGTTCAGTTCAGTCACTCAGTCGTGTCTGACTCTTAGCGACCCCATGAACCACAGCACGCCAGGCCTCCCTGTCCATCACCAACTCCCGGAGTTCACTCAAACCCATGTCCATCGAGTCGGTGATACCATCCAGCCACCTCATTCTCTGTCGTCCCCATCTCCTCCTACCCCCAATCACTCCCAGCATCAGAGTCTTTTCCAGTGAGTCAACTCGTTGCATGAGGTGGCCAGAGTATTGGAGTTTCAGCTTTAGCATAAGTCCTTCCAATGAACAACCAGGACTGATCTCCTTTAGAATGGACTGGTTGGATCTCTTTGCAGTCCAAGGGACTCTCAAGAGTCTTCAGCACCACAGTTCAAAAGCATCAATTCTTCAGCGATCAGCTTTCTTCACAGTCCAACTCTCACATCCATACATGACCATGGGAAAAACCATAGCCTTGACTAGACGGACCTTTGTTGGCAAAGTAATGTCTCTGCTTTTTAATATGCTATCTAGGCTGGTCATAACTTTCCTTCCAAGGAGTAAGCGTCTTTTAATTTCATGGCTGCAATCAGCATCCGCAGTGATTTTGGAGCCCAAAAAAATAAAGTCTGACACGGTTTCCACTGTTTCCCCATCTATTTCCCATGAAGTGATGGGACCAGATGCCATGATCTTCGTTTTCTGAATGTTGAGCTTCAAGCCAACCTTTTCACTCTCTTCTTTCACTTTCATCAAGAGGCCTTTGAGTTCCTCTTCACTTTCTGCCATAAGGGTGGTGTCATCCTCCTTTAACTACCACTAAATCTTTACTCCTTTAATATCTAGTCCATAGTATATTATAGGTATTCTAGAAAATAAACACAGATATTCCTCTTCTAGAAACAGAAGAGTCCCAGGTCATGACTGGATGACTTCCAGTCAGACTTCCAGGTCATGAGCTGGATGCAGTCCCTGATAAGATTTGGTGTAGCTCTTTTTGAGAAGGAAGTGAAAGATTTTCCAGTTGTATGAGGGATGGTTACATTTTGTCAGGTAGAAGCATTTAGGATGAAGAAGAGTGTCTGTTAATGTTGGATAGCCAAAGGGGTGGACGGTGGTGGGCATTTGTTATTTCTACCAACAATACCTCAGACTCTTCTCAGTGCAAAGTGCAATACCTAATGCCCAGTGGCTGAAGCAGAACGTCTTCTCTATACCAGTTCTCAGGCATGTTCTGGAGCCTTGCTCTTGCCCATGTACCTGAACTTGAGTCTATAGCCGATCACAATTCCAAATGTCCAATATAATTTTAATAAATTGCTTTTGTACTTACACCCATTTACATAGTTACTTTCTATTGCATATAGCTGAGAATCCTGTCCAGTCTTCTCATTAAAACAACTGCTGGCCACCTTCATAAATTAGGAGGGGGATTTCTTGGGTAGTAGTTACAAACCTTCTTGTCACTCTATAGGGCTATCTCCCACTGCATATTAAATAAATTGACATTCTAATTCAAATACTGATCTCTTGTAAGTTTGGTTTGCATGAATCCAACCCTCTGAGTCTAGTCTGCTCTGGGTACACTAATAAAATCCCAGTGACTTTGTGACAGCTGACTATGAGGTTCCGTCTGAGTGGTTGCCTCTGATCTACTAAGATCTCTATCTCTTTCATCTTCAGCCCAAAAATCATGCCATGATTGCCTCCTGGAGCTCACATCTCCAGGGTACATTAACGTCCTTTCCCTCACTTATTCCCCTACAACAAGGCAGGCAGGCATTTTTACCTACAGCCTAGAGGTGAACAATGAAAGCTAAGCATGCAACCAGCTGAGGCTTCCCTGGTGGCTCAGTTGGTAAAGAATCCACCTGCATTGCAGGACACTGCCAGCCATGCAGGTGACCTAGGTTTAAATCTCTGGGTTGGGAAGATCCCCTGGAAAAGGAATGCAACCCACTCCAGTTTTCTTGCAAGGGAAGTCCCATGGACAGAGGAGACTGCCAGGTTACAGGCCATGGCGTCACAAGAGTTGGACACCATTGAGCAACTGAACCACCACCATCATCATTCAACCAGCCAGAGATAAAAGAACTAAAGAAAAGGTACATCAGCAGACTAGTAAGAAGATCAGAACCCAGAACTTGGGTCTTTGGACTCAGGGATCAGCCTACTGCAGAGGGTGCTTTGCTTCGTTTATCAAATCCAAAGTGGGCACAGTGATGGGGGGATGCCCGTGTATGGAGCCAGTGCCATCCGCGCCCGTCGTGGAACACCTTTGGAGATCGCAAGAGCTGCTTAAGTGAGTGTGACTTACTTCCAGGTGCCTCGAGGGCTCCTGCACCTTGTGTCCCCTGCTTGTTTCTGCTTCTGCTGTTTTGAGCTCCTAAGTTGTCTTTGCTCTGGTGTCTGGTAACCGTTGATTCTCATCTTCATGTAACTTTTAAGTTGCCCTTGCCATAGCCAGATTCATACAAAACCAATGCCATGTGCATCAGCACCCTGGGATGGCACATTGAGCCCACGTGCAGTGTGGAAGATTTCACTCTTTTCAGAACCCAGAGGGTGAAGCACAGAGGCGAGCTGGTTCAAAGAGGTTCTGTGTCAGCTAGTGAGAGACATTTTCATCTCTTCACAAATGATTTATGCCAAGTAGACAGTAGCAAAATTATGCAGATCACCACAGGGACAAAAGTCTCGTGAAAGTAAACCTCTCATTGAAAGGCTCCTTTCTGAAAGGGAGCCTAAACCTTTTAGGCTGCTCAGTTGCATGCTGTGCACATACATGGTTTTATCCCTTTTGAGTTTGCTTTTAATCCCCACTCTCTGACTTTATTCTGGGACCCACCTGTCTTTGAAATTGCCACTTAATTTACATTGCCACCATCTGAAATTTACCAGCAGACCCTACATTACCTACATTACCCTTTCAGAAACTTAGAAGCCCTAGTATTTTGTAGTTTGCTCTTTGCACAGCAAAGCATTTTCAGGTTTTTTTAAAATATTATCTATACTTTAAAACCAAAATTACCAGGTTTCTATGATGCATGAGGTATACTGTTCACCTCTAAAGAGAATCAATCAAGGTATTCTAGCTGCTCTTACCTTTGCTGCTTCTTCTCAGTGGCAATGTTTTTCCCTCATTCATTCATTCAATTGGCATATATTAACCCACTCCAGTATTCTTGCCTGGAGAATCCCATGGACGGAGAAGCCTGGTAGGCTACAGTCCACGGGGTCACATAGAGTCGGACACGACTGAGCGACGGAACGGAATCTTCTGCTAAGGATTCATACCTATATAAAATGGCACTGTGTTTAAAAAGGAGACATGATGGGGGACTTCCCTAGTGGACCAGTGGCAAAGAGTTCAAGTGCTGCAACCAAAGATCCCCAGTGCCAAAATGAAGATCCGAGATCCCACGTGCTGTGACTAAGACCCAGTGCAGCCAAAACAATCAACAAATAAAAATGAATATTTTTTAAAGAGGACACAAAGTGATGCCTTCTACTCAGGACTTACCACTTTCTTGGGTTGTGAGCCACAATTGGAGCTCACACAGAATACAATGTAATCATATAAACACATCCCCTGTGTGCTCAGAGAAATAAAAATCATCTGTGTTTGCTGTTACATATTCTGCAGGACACACCCTTTCAAGGTAGCTCTAGTGATAAAGAACCTGCCTGTCAATGCAAGAGACAGAAGAGACACAGTTTTGATCCCTGGGTCGGGAAGATTCCCCTGGAGGAGGATGTAAAATCCAAGGACAGAGGAGCCTGGAGGGTCACATAGGGTCCATAGGGACCATAGGAGGAGTCCATAGGGTCACACAGAGTCGGACACGACTCTGAAGTAGCACCCAATTACCAACAACACCTGTTATCCTGTGTTGGCTGTGAGTTCTCTGTCAACAACTGGGGGCCCAGAACTTCCTGATTCAGCTGGCGGTCTCTCCACATGCCTAAGTGCTCCAACTCTCTCCCTTTCAGTTGGCACTAGGAAGGCAAACTTCCCAATCACGTGGCAGAAGGTGAGCCAGCCATAGTAGCTGCATCTATGAAATGCAGTATGACCACATACTGTCTTTTTTTCCAATCGGAGGGAGTAACTTTCATCTTGCGAAAGAAGAATCATCTTTGTGGGGGGATCTATTAAGAATTGTGGTTTTTTTTTTTTTTTTTTGGTAACTTCTGGATGAATTTCTTTTCTAGTTTTACATTAAATACTAGCATTTCTCTTAGCAGAAGATACAGCCAGCAATTTAGATAAACTGGGTTCTGGGACACATTAATAATTTGAGTTCTCTGAAACTGACATGAATGGAAGTGGAAAGATCACATATTCACATCTGAGGATTTTAACCGCAATATGTAAACAGAAAACTTATTAGTTTAAATAGAGTTTTGATGGGCCCTCAAATGCTCTCCAGCAGTGTTGTGGGTCATCTATTACTTTTATTTCTGACCTTAACAACCCATCCTCTTTCCTCTCATTAAAGTTCAAGTCAAACCAAGGGGTATGTAAATGGGCTGTGGTTGACCACATGAGCCCGTGTTTCTTTCCTATGGTTGACTCATCTAGCAAGGCTAAATCGTTTCAGATTTGGAATCTATTTTTTTCCCTTCATACAAGAAAGTCTGCTTACTTTCATAGTCTCTTAAAAATACCAATCAAATTCAGATAGGGCCCTCTGCTGTTAGGCTTTCCTTGCAAATGGCCTCAGCTCTTAGAGGCTGGTATATTTCACCTCAAAGAACCCATAGCACATGCCACAACTTCAATAGAGTGGAAGTCAGTCAGTCTGTCTATTTATCTGATTTATCTGTCTATCCATCTTTCTATCCTCTGCTCAAACATGTATTGTTCACTTAACAAGCCATGCCAAACATAGTGCTGGGCATATAGATACACAGATGAATAATGTGAAAACAGAGACGCTAGTGTAGTAGGGAGAGACGGGAAAACAGACTATGGTATGGGCTTCCCTGATGGCTCAGCAGGTAAAGAATCTGCCTGCAATGCAGGAGACACAGGAGGCTTGGTTTCGATCCCTGGGTTGGGGAGATCCCTTGGAGAAGGAAATGGCAATCCATTCCAGTATTCTTTCCTGAAAAATCCCATGGACAGAGGAGCCTGGTGGGCTACAATCCAATGGGTCACAAAGAGTCAGACATGACTAAGTATGAGCATGGAAAGTATAGTGTTGGTCCCTGCTTTTAACTGTGTTTTCAGTCTTACATTTTGGTGCCTAGAATAGAGCAGGCACCCAAGTCATTATTGAGCAAACTGGTGATAAATCACAGAGGCCAGTGTCATTTGAGCGAAGTGAACGAGAGAGGGAGAGCTGTGGATGAGGGCAGAGAGAAGGCAGGGTGGAACTGGGTGGGTGAGGTGTGGACGGCGTGAAGCTCTGTAGGGGATATAGGGCTTTTACTCCAAGAAAGATGGGAAACAATAGAAGAGTTTGGGCAAAGGAGTGTCCTGCTCTGACTTCAATTTGGAAAGTGTCTCTGTGGTTGCTGTGGGGAGAGCAGGCTGCAGTGAGAGCAGGTGAGAGGGTCCTGCAATAATCCAGAGGAGAGGGAACTTCCCTGGCAGTCCACTGGTTAAGCCTCCAGTGCACTGCCGATGCAGGGAACACAGGTTTGATCTTTGGTCAGGCAACTAAGATCCCACATGCTTGGCAGTGCAATCCAACAATAAAAAAAAAAGACAGGAAAGAGATGCTGAGGCTTGAACCAGAGCTGTAGGAAGTGAGCAGCACTCAACTCTGGAAATAGTTTGAAGGTATAGCCGATGGGATTTGCTGATAGATTTGATGTGGGCAGTGAAAGGAAAAGAGGAGTCGGGATGCCTCTAAGCTGTTTGGCCTGAGAACCCAGAAGGATGGTGGCCCCCACCCCAGTATTTACCAGCTAACTCCTTACTTTCTTGAGTTTTCTGCCTAAGTGTCTCTTTATCATCAGAGGCCTTCTTTTACCATGTGTAGCAATCATCAAGGCTGCTCACACATGTTCAGTTCTCTCTTCTTAGGAAGATGGTAGGATTGCTCTTTCCACATCCTGTTTAACTCAGGTGTGATCATGTGATTCATTTGGGCCAGTGAAATGTGAGCAGAGAGGACCTGGATTTTATCATTTTCAGGTAAAATCCTTAACACCGGTGCCTGCTTCCTCTCCTTTTCTTTAGCCTCTGCCAAAGCAATGTTTGCTTGGGAACTCTGCTCAGTATTCAGTAATAATCTAAATGGGAAAAGAGTTTGAAAAAGAATACATACATGTATATATGTAACTGAGTCACTTTGCTGTACAGCTGAAACTAAGACAACATGTTAATCAACTGTGTTCCAATATAAAAAAAAAAGAGGAATGTTTGCTTGGGCTTATCTTCAGAGTGAGGAACACGGAGCTAAGCCCGAGATGACCCTCAGTAGCCAAGGAGCATGACTAGAAGCAAAATCTTTGTTTTAAAACTAAGATTTTAGGGGCCTGTTTTTTAATTGCAACATAAGCCATCTTATCCTGACTGATACATTACCCTAAATAAAATAGAATTCTCCACCCCTTCCTCAGTCCCCCAGCCCTCTGACTTTTACAACATCCTAACAGCATACACAGGCGAAAGGAGACAGGGGCAGCAGAGGATGAGATGGTCAGATAGCATCACTGATGCAATGGACATGAGTTTGAACAAACTCTGGGAGATAGTAGGGGATAGAGAAGCTTGGCGTGCTGCAGTCGCAAAGAGTCAGACATGACTTAGAGACTGAACAACAGCATAGTATATAATTATTTCTTTCCTTTGCTTTGAATTCCCACCCCTTTTATTTGAATGAATGCTCCATGAGGATGGAGATGCAGTCTGACGTGTTCACTGCTGTCTCCAGCACTTAGAACAGTGTCTGGCTCACAGCAGGTTGTTGCTGCACCCACGGGCCTGCAGGCTCTGTACTTGCCCAATCACAAGATCAAAGATAGAGCCCAGGGTCAGCGACAGAGACAGCAGTGATTTGATGGATGGGGACTCTCACGTGTCTGAAGCAAAGACCTGGAGTGACACCCCACCGAGAAAGATGGTGGGCAGGACACAGCAGTAGTCTTCACTACTGGTCCCCAGAGGGAGATTACCCGTTATGGGGGTTACCAGGGAAACCAGCAGACGTGTGTGCCTTATCGCCCCATTGATACACTATCACAGGGTAGATAGTGCTGATGTAAAGATCAGACCCATCACTAGCTGGGGCCGGGGGCAAGTACACAGGCATTTACTGGTTAGGCTCATGATGAAGAGGAAAGGTAGGTCAGGAGAGTAGGGTAGAGGTGAAGCAGTGACTGGTTGAATAGGAGCTGCACGGAGCGCAAGCGAACGGCCATCTTGGGTGGCCTGCTCACACACAGGTGCTAAGGAAACACTAGTTCTGTGAATGAACAAATGCCTGGGACATCAGGGACCGCTTTCCCAAACAGAGCACAGAAACTGTATCTCCAAGGATGCACAGGAGTGTGCCAACGGAAGGAAATAGCCTAGGAAAAGACTTGCCCTGTCCAGGGAGCCCTAAGGAGTTCGGCATTGTTACAACGTGGGTGAGTAAAGACAGCTGTGGAAGGAGTTGGGGTCTGGGGAGACGGAGTGAGGGAAGGAAGATGAGACTAGAGAGACAGGCTGGGGGTCTTCCCTGGTGGTCCAGTAGTTAAGAATCCGTTTTCCAAGGCAGGGGACATAGGTTTGACCCCTGGCGAGGGAACTAAGATCCCACATGCAGAAGGACAACTAAGGCTGTGCTGCAACCACTGGGCCGGAACCACGACTAGAGAGAAGCCCACGCCCTGCAACAAAACGCTTGCGTGCTAAACTAGGACACGATAGTAAGTATGTAAATACGTATTCTTTTAAAAAGAGAGAGAGGTTGGATCTAGCTTCTGAAGGGCCTTGTATGCCCTCCTAATACACTTGAACTTCATTTTTTGAGCAGCAAAGAACCAATGGAGTTTTTAAATCAGGAAGTGACAAGATCAGTTTTGATTCTGCCTGAACAAATTACTTGCAGGGAGCAATCTCTGCCCAGATAATATTCTCATTTCTCTTTGCCCACTGCAGCTATGTCGCCCTTCATCAAATGATTCATTCGTTATTTTCCCCCAACAAATGTTTACTGCTTGTTTAATGAACAATGTACTATGTAAGGGGCATGAAGAACAAACAGGAGTAAAAGACGCTGCTTGCTCTTAAATGAGCTTTCCTAATCCAGAGTTCAAAATCTAGCAACATAAAGGGTGACTACACAACCCATGTGAGCAAAATTCTGCACTGGGGTCTCTGGCTCCTGTGACCCTTTCTTTCCATCAACACATCCACTCTGGTTCCACATACGAAATTCTCTTAAGTTCACTTCAGAGTTTCACAACCTTCTCTTCCAAAAGAAACCACCATTGTTTCATCATTGCTGTCACCATCCTCAACATCATCATACCATCCCCACAAAACAGCAGAAAGTTAGCATTTATCTAATACTTTACAGTTTACAAATCGCTTTGATATATATTACCTCATTTAACCCTGACAAGAACCCTATGAAGTATTGTTATCATCACCTTACAAATGAAAAACCAAACCACAACTAAGCATAAGGTTATGAGAAGTGGCAACTGGTCCACAATCACATACTCAGAGGGGCCTGAAATCCAGGTCAGGTGAACAGAGAGAAGTAAGAAATGACCCACACGGCCCTTGCAGATTTTCTAGCTTCTGGTTTCCCACTTTGTTCCTCCCTCAGGACAACAAATATTTTCTGAGCATCTGTGATGTTTCAGACACAGCCTTGGGGCTGCAGAGAGAATGGTAAAAGAAAACACACAGAGTCTCTGCGTTCTTGGAACCCAGGAGCGTTTATAGTCTGGCTTTGAGGGGGCGGGGGTGGGATGGGGAAGCTGGGGGAGCTTTCCCTTTTACTGCCGCTCCTGACATACTGGGGAGGGAGGGCTTTCTCCCAACTGGTCCAAGGACAGAAAGGGCACCTCTGCAGCGGCTCCCTCCTTAGCCGGTGTGTTTGTTTCCTCCGGATTAAGCACAAACGTGCTGGATCCTGCTGTTTCTGCCCTCTCTCGCAGGCAGCGGACTTTAAGGTGTTTTGTCAGAAGCTCCTCAGAAAGTCTGTTACTGGTCTCTTTCCTCACCACACCTTCTTTTTGTGGCCTGAGCTACTGGAGTCTCGGTCGCCTCTCAGGGTAGGCTATTGCGCAGCCAAGGGGCGGGGCTCGGTCACCAAGGGGGTGGAGCTCGGTCACCAAGGGGCGGGGCTAGGTCACCAAGGGGCGGGGCTCGGTCACCAAGGGGTGGAGCTCGGTCACCAAGGGGCGGGGCTCGGCCATCAAGGGGTGGAGCTCACAGCGAAAGCACTTTCGTCACCAAGCTTATTATTCTCCACTGGGAGCCCTGCCTGAAAGCATTTTGCAATTTTTTTCCGAGCTTACTGGTCAGCAAGCCTAGTTCTCTGAGCTAACGGCCATTTCTGACCCTGCCGTCTCTTGCTCTTTAGTGCCTGTTCTGCTGCTCTTCCTCCAGGGTTGGGCTGCCCAGAGGGTACTACAGTCTGGAGGCACCCAGTAAACAATTCCTTATCACTGACATTCCCCTAGCCCCCCTGGAGATGTCTACAGGTGACAGCGTAGCCTTCTGACTCCAGCCTGCGGGAGGCTTGCTCTGCTATGCAGAGTAATCTGCTATGCAGATTCTATCTAAAATGGGAAAAAAGAATTTCTAACCACGGACTAGACTTTTGATCTGAAAGGTGAAATTAACGTGGCCAACCAGGCCTGAATTACCAGACTGTCGTAAGTCTGGCCTGGGGACCTTAAATGACAATAGCAGAGAGGATCTGTGGCTAACAGGGGATCTGTGGATGGTCTCCCTTGTTATTGTTCAGTCTCAAAGGGTCGTATCTGACTCTTTGCTATCCCATGGACTTCAGGACGCCAGGCTTCCCTGACCTTCACTATCTCCCAGAGTCTGCTCAAACTCATGTCCACTGATGCCATCCAACCATCTCATCCTCTGTTGCCGTCTTCTCCTCTTGCCTTCAATCTTTCCCAGCATCGTCTTTTTCAATGAATTGCCTCTTCGCATAGGGGGTTCTCATAGTCATCACAGCTCACATTTTCTCACTTTCTGTTTGATCCATTTACTGACCCAGGTGACAATGGAAGCTGGGAACTGAGAACTCAACTGGTTGGCACTGGACAGCTTCTTACAGGGGAGGTGACACGGGTGTTCATGGGGTTCAGACCATGCCTCGGTCTAGCTCTGTACCAAAGAGTCCCTCTCTCCACCTATGCATGGCCTCTGCCAGTGGGGCTAACCTGTGGGGAGCATCTGAAAATTCTCCATCCCTAAATCATAAAAGCATGATCTTCCTCTGGGGCAGGGGTGGGGAGTGGGAAGTGAGCTGCTCTCAACAGAAATAAAGGGATTTCAGATATGGAAAGTGAGGTGGAAGCAGCAGACAAGAGCGTAACTTCTTGTCTGGAAATCGAACATGGTCAAGAGGTGAAACTCAGCAAGAATGGTGGAAGAAAGGGACGGTCGTATGTGTTTCTTTTTTTAAAAAAGTGAAAACAACAAGATTTCCAGTTATCATTACAAACTCACTGCAGAAAATTTGGAAAATAAAAAAAAAAAAGAATTACAAAGAAAATATTCATAATGCAGCTACCCACTCCAGTGTTCTTGCTTGGGGAGTTCCATGGACAGAGGAGCCTGGTGGTCTACAGTCCATGGGGTCATGAGGAGTCAGACATGACTGAGCCACTTTCACTTGTTACTTTCATAAGGAAAATGGGGCTTCCCAGGTGGTGTGAGTGGTAAAGAACCTGCCTGTTAACGCAGGAGACCTAAGAGATGCAGGTTCAATCCCTGGGTTGGGAAGATTCCCTGTAGAGGAGCAGGGCAGCCCACTCCAGTATTCTCGCCTGGAGAATCTGATGGACAGAGGAGCCTGGTGGGTTACAATCCATTGAGTCGAAGAGTCAGACATGACTGAAGTGGCTTATCACAGTCGTATGTAACGTTTTGAAATGTTGCGTTTGACTTTTTTCTAAGTCCCGGGAGACTCCACCCTTCCACTGCTGGGGGCCTAGGTTTGATCTCTGGTTGGGGAACTAAGATCCCTTAAACTGATTGCTGTGGTCAAAAAAAAAAAAGAATTCATCATAAATACACAAATAAAATTTTTCTCCTGCTTTTGAATATGCAAAATATTTTCAACTTTATGATGATAAGTAACTTGGTGATGAACATCTGTGTTCCAATATATTTCTCTAAATTATTTCATCATGGTAACTTTCCTCATGACAGAGAATGAAAACATCCCAAGGGGAAATGAGAGTGGGTCTTTCAGGAAGTTGGATGGTGGGGAGACCCTGTGGGAGGAGGAGAGAAATGTCAGAGTTCATAGAGATCAAGTGCTTGTGTGCACTTCTGTTTCTTGTGTGCTAACACTATTGCAGTTTCAGACTGTCTTCTTTTCACTTTAGCTTGATTTTATTTGGCAATTGCCCAAAGCCTTCATTGTCCGGAGTATTGTTGTGTGCATTGATAAGCTCCCCAGGCTGCCAACCCTTTTCTATCAGGGAGAGGCGGGAAAATAAAATTGACATTTCCCACACCTCCTGGTACTTAGGCTCCAGGATGTGGTTTGGAGGGTGCCAATCACAGGTAGAACAGTTTGGAACCAAATCAGGAGGCAGAGGGGGAAAAAAAGGAGGAAGCAGGCATTCATTTTACATTACAAATAAGGCTCAAGTTCCATCTGCCTCTCCTCCCCGCCTTGCCCCCCATTCCTCCCCCATTCCTCCCCCTCCAATCCTGTTTTCCTCCCTACCCCAACCCAGAGGGAACCAATGCTATCAGACTGCTGTGCCCCTGGGTCAGGGAAGATCCCCTGGAGGAGGAAATGGCCACCCACTCCAGTATTCTTGCCTGGAGAATCCCACGGACAGAGGAGGCTGGGGGGCTACAGTCCATGGGATCACAAAGAGTCAGATGTGACTGAGCACACACATATATACATTCTATTTTTGTTTTGATTCCCCAATTTTTTTTTATTATGATAAAATACATGTATCATAAAATTCACCATTTTTAAGTGTACTGATCAACAGTATAAACACTTGCATAATGTGCCTCCATCACCACCATCCATCTCCCGAACTATTTCCTTCTTCACAGACTAGTACTCCTCGTCCATTAAACATTAACTCCCCACTCCCCACACTCCCTGGCAACCACCATTCTGCTTTCCGCCTCTATGAGTTGGACTATTCTAAGTGCCTCACATAAGAGGAACCATACTGTGTTTGTCTTTTAGTGGCTGACTTATTTCACTATGTCACTTAGCATAACGTGCTGAAGGTTCATCCATGTTGTAGCATGTGCCAGAATTTCCTTCCTTTTAAAGGATGAGTAATATTCCATTGTAGGGCTTCCCTGGTCGTTCAGACAGTAAAGAATCTGCCTGTAATGCAGGACACCCAGGTTTGATCACTGGGTTGGGAAGAGCCCCTGGAGAAGGGAATGGCTACCCACCCCAGTATTCTTGCCTGGAAAATCCCATGGACAGAGGAGCCTGGCAGGCTACAGTCCATGGGGTCTCAGAGTCGGACACGACTGAGCAACTGAACAATATTCCATTGAGTTTGTATACCACATTTTGCTTATCTATTCACCCATCCATGGACACTTGGGTGGCTTCCATGTTTTAGCTGTTGTGAATAGTGCTCTCGTGAACTTGCTTGCAGGGTCTCACTGATGTCGAGGCCTGTAGCGCTTATCACAGTCTCTGGAACAGTCTTGCACATTGTCAGTGATGACACACAGTGGCCCTGACTGCTCTTACTCTACCCTCTAAGCTCATCTATAGATGGGGTTACTCTATTACAATCTTGTGGGATTGAGCTCATTTAGTCACCACTGCAGGATGTGTCAGGAGAAAGCAATGGCAAGCCACTCCAGTACTCTTGCCTGGAAACTCCCATGGATGGAGGAGCCTGGTAGCCTGCAATCCGTGGGGTCACTAAGGGTCGGACACGACTGAGCGACTTCACTTTCACTTTTCACTTTCACACACTGGAGAAGGAAATGGCAACCCACTCCAGTGTTCTTGCCTGGAGAATCCCAGGGACGGGGGAGCCTGGTGGGCTTCCGTCTATGGGGTCACACAGAGTCGGACACGACTGAAGTGACTTAGCAGCAGCAGCAGCAGCAGCAGGATGTGTCTGCTTTTGAGAGATGCCAATGCACTCCGTGCTGCACTTTTTTTCCTTTAATAATTCTTTTGGGGAAATAAAAACCTTTGTTTCGAGATCTTCAAGTACACAGTTGATTGGGTAGAGTCAATCTCTCTTTTTTTTGGGGGGGGGCCTCACATGGGATTTCAGTTCCCCAACCAGGAATTGAACCTGGGTCCCCTGCATTGGAAGTTTGGCGTCTTAACCATGGACCGCCGGGGAAGTCCCTGTGCTGTATTTCTAAACGGGCCTTTTGAAAGAAGCCCACCGCACTGTGTGCTCCTATCTCAAAAGACTACTTGGTACTTTTAATTTAAGATGCTGATTATGGGCATGAGTTTCCTGCTAAATTTTTCCTGAAGGAACCACTTCTCTGTGTAATTGCGGATACTTCTACTTTTCAAAGGTTTTGCATATAAGAGGCAAAAATTAAGCTAATGCCCTCAAAATGGCAATTTTCACATGAAGTGAATTGTGCTGGTTAGCATGCTCTGTTTAAGGAAAAGGAATATATGTTCCCATTTTAAAAGAGGCCTTTTGAGTAACTCAGGCTATCACAGGATGGAGAAAGAATGTGACTGGGAGTCAGAGAGCCACTCTGACCCCTGCCCATTATTAGCAGTGAGAAAGAAAGCACTGGAATATTTCTTATATTTATATTTACCTCATAAGGTTGTTAAGCTTTAATAAGATCATGTATGGAAGTGCTGCACTCAGAGACATACCGTTCATTCTTGTCTTCCTTCTAGTGTCATTCTAAATTCATCATCTATTTCTTGAGCACCAGCTCTGAGCCAGCAGGACTTTTATAGGCTTCAGGGTAAAGGGACACATCAGAGAGTCAGTCCCACCTTCGGAGCATTTTAATTTAATTATTTGATTAATTTACTTATTGGTCTTGCCAGGTAGCATGCAGGATCTTAGTTCCCTGACCAGGGATCGAACCCACGCCCCCTGCAATGGAAGCTCGGGAGCCCTAACCACTGGACTGTCAGGGAATTTTCCAGAGGGCTTTTTAACTAGTGAGAAAGGCTATGGCTCAGTAAAGAGAATGATAAGTACGATAATAACATTATGGCCAGGAGCCACACGTCCTAGCACAGAAAATGAGAAGCGCCTTCACAGAGGGGTTGCGTGAGCTGGGTCTTGAAGAATGGGAATGAGCTTACCAGGCGGGTAAGAAGAACAGGTGTAAAAAAGCGAAGATAGAAAGAACATGGAGAGCTCTAAAGCTGACGAGTATTTTTCTTTCTTCTCGAGAACGCCTGGTCCAGGATTCTCACAGTCTCTCTTCCGGCTGGCATCTGTTCAAATCTCTGGGCACTGCCTTCAACGGAGAAGCCAGGGATTATTAAGGCCCATCGCAGGCTGGAGCTTCACGCATGAGCCCCGGGCTCCACGTCTCCCTGGAAAAGACTTAGCTCGTCCTTTTCTCCCTGTTACCTTTTCACAGGAAAACTAAGTAAATCACCACGGTAGTGTGTGGCAGTCCTGCCTGTCTCTAGTGATCATGAAAGATTGTTCTCTTTGGAATCGGATCATTTAATCTCATTTCTAAAAGTGGTGTTCAGGTGTTGGGTGGGTGGGTGCTGCTAATAAAAACAAATGATCAATGATTCTTCCAGCAAAGACAGGAGGAAGTCATCTAGTGGACAGAAAAGTCTGTTCCTCCAGGTCTATTTAATTAAGAAAATTCCAGAGCATGAATCAGTTTGTCATTCAAAGTGGCCATTCCCAAATATAATTCTTATGTCCCTATGCTCTTTTATAAACCTCTGGCATCTGCCAGCTGCTGCTGGTGAGACAGGAATGTTTATATCCAGGCAGAAGGGCAAAAACATGATTGAAAATGAACAGCCTGACGCCAGTGAGAAATACTGAAAGAAAAAGAAAAAGCACAATCAACTTTTGCTGTGTAGTTTAAAAGAAATTCCAGTCCAGTTGTAGCTGAGAGATGACTCACCCTGTCCACAGAAGCATCAAGAGAGGCAAAGCAGGAGGGATGAACAAAAACAAGTTTCTGTTTTACATAATTCTCATTTTCATGCAAAGAGCTATTCCAACTGCTCATGAAATTAGCCAGCAGTTTAACTACCTCATTATTTAGAGTGTCAGGCAAAGTGCACCAGATTTTTCTAGATAAGGGTTATGACAGCTGGTCAGTAAGAAGACTGTCATAGGCCATATCCTACTATCCAGAACACCAAGGAGTGCCCCAGTTCCTTCAGAAGCCTGGGAGGAGCCATGCATACAAACCCTTTGGTTGCAACTTGAGACCCACTCACATGACCTCAGAGAAGGGGCCCAGGAATCACTCTCTGATCAGGTGATTCACAATCTTGATTACACATTCACCTCACCCGAAGAGAAGTTTTTCAAACTACTGAGATCTGGTTCTCATTCAAGAGATTCTCATTTATTCAGTGTGGGGTGCGACCTGGGGAGCAGGACTTTTTTTTTTTTTAATCTCCTCAGGTAATTCTGACAGACAGCCACGTCTGAGAACCACTGATAGAAATTTATAAGAACCGGAACTATAACAGAAAGATTCCAGGAAGCAAAACAATGAGGGCTACCCGCATCGCACGGCTTCAGGAGAATTAGTCCCGAGGTGTTCTGTGTAAATGGCGCCCCCTGGAGGGCAACTCCGGATGTGCAGCCCTGCAGTCGTATTGATGGCTCCTCCGTCCTGTTCCTTGGGGACAGGGACCGATAGTTCCTCACGTCTTGAACGCTGCCTCACGCTCTTTGTGATAGCTGTGTTCCTAGTCGCTTGAGTCTTTCCACTTCCCAATTTCAAATCTCTAAGAGAAGAGTTTAGTATAGCCCGCTCACTTTTTTCAGACAGATGATAAAAAAATTCACTTGCTTCTGACCACCCCAGTCCATCATGCTGCTGCTGCTGCTGCTAAGCCAACGGTGGGGCAACAAGTCGTGCCGGTCATTAGGGGTTCAGAGCTTTGGGCACGGAATTTTCCCTCAGGAAGTGTGGATAGGAAGGTGATGGCTGGTATCTTTAACACAGTGAGCTTGGCAGAGGCTGGCCGATTTCATTCACCAGACTGTAGAATTAATTGACCAAATTAAGACACTTTGAGAGTGAAAGTAAGTAAGTAAAGTCGCTCAGTCGTGCCCGACTCTTTGCGACCCCGTGGACTGTAGCCCACCAGGCTTCTCCGTCCTTGGGATTCTCCAGGTAAGAATACTGGAGTGGGTTACCGTGTCCTTCTCCAGGGGATCTTCCCAACCCAGGGGTCGAACCCGGGTCTCCCGCATTGGAGGCAGACGCTTTAACCTCTGAGCCACCAGGGAAGCCCAAGTCTGCTATTAATAATAACAACATTGGGGGACTCCCTGGTGGCTCGTCGGTTAAGACTTCATGCTCCCAATGCAGGGGGCCTGGGTTTGATCCCTGATCTGGGAACTAGATCCCACATGCGGCAGCAATTAATAAAATGATCCTGAGGGCACAACTAAGGCATGGCAGTGTCGTGGGTGCTGCTGCGTCAGTCAAGTCGGACTCCTTGCAACCCTATGGACTGTAGCTCACCAAGTTCCTCCGTCCATGGGATTCTCCAGGCAAGAATACTGGAATGGGTTGCCATGCCCTCCTCCAGGGGATCTTACCAACCTTGGGATTGAATCTGTGTCTCTTTCTTCTCCTGCACTGGCAGATGGGTTCTTTATCACTGGCGCCACCTGGGAAACCCCAAGACCCACTCAGCCAAATAAATAATATTAAAATAACAGCAATAATAACATTGGGGGAGGAGGTAGAAACTGAACAGTTTTGGGCAAAGTGGTACATATGGTCACCCTAGTTTGGCTTGAATTTTGATAGAAAAGGAGGGGAAAGGCTCTAGATAAAATTTCAGGATATGGATCTGGAAAGTAATCTTGTGTTACAGTGGGAAGAACCATAGTGAAGACTATGATGATGTGAATAAATACATTCAGGCAGCTTCTCCTAGGGCTTCCCAGGTGGCGCTGGTGGTAAAGAACCCTCCTGCCAATGCAGGAGACATATAAAAGACTCCCGTTCAATCCCTGCGTTGGGAAAATCCCCTGGAGAAAGGCATGGCAACCCACTCCAGTATTCTTGCCAGGAGAATCCCATGGACAGAAGAGCCTGGTGGGCTACAGTCCATAGGGTCGCAAAGAGTCAGACACGACTAAAGCGACTTAGCACAGCAGAGCAACTTCTCCTATAAGGGACAGAAATTGCCGGGGAGGAGGGTCCCCTCATTAAGGTAGTTCTAGATATGCAAATTTCCCACCTAAGGTGTATTAATTTCCTAATTAACAAATTGCCACAAATTTGATGGCTTAAAGAAATAGGAATCGATTCTGTCACAGTTCTAGGAGGCTAGAAGTCTGAATTCAAATGCCCCAGGCTCTAGTGATGAAGACTCTAGGGGAGAATACTTCCTTGCCATTTCTGGAAGCTCTTGACAGTCATCAGCTTGTGGTTGCATCAGTCCAACATTTGCTTCTGCCTTCAGATGGCCATCCCTTCTTTTCCATCCACGTTGTATCCTCTTCTGTCTCTTATAAAGACCCTTGTCATTAGATTTAGGGCCCACCCTGCTAATTCAGTAATATCTCATTTTAACATTCTTCATTTAATGACATTGGCAAAGACCCTTTTTCCAAATTAGGTCATACTCACAGACTCTAGGGGGACATTTCTTTTGGGGTGCCACCCCTCAATCTACCATAGCAGGTGTGGACCTCAAAGTCAGTTTCACTTAGAACAATATGGTCTGAAGACAAACAAGTGCTCAATAATCCATTTTCAGGCACCATATGTTAGAATCTATGTTGCAAGTAGCTGGAAACCCATATAAAATTGGCCTAAACAAGAAAGCAAACTTATGGGCTCATGAAATATCAAGATAGAGGGCTACCTTCAGGTGAAGCTTGAACCAGCAGCTCAATCATGTTTCATTGCAAGCCTACAGTTTGCTCTCCATAGACTTAATTCCTTATAAAGCTAGCTTTTCACTTGTGATCCAACAATGGTAGCCTGTATCTCGTGGAGCTGCAAATATCCTTGTTCAGGATCTCCAGGAAAGGAGAGTTTGTGCATGCTTGTGCTAAGTCGCTTCAGTCACATCTGACTCTTTGCAACTCCATGGACTATAGCCCACCAGGCTCTGTCCATGGGATTCTCTAGGCAAGAATATTGGAGTGGGGGTAAGGAGAATTTACTTTTCAGTAATGCAAACTGAATCACTGAAATTAAACCTGTTTGGCTTTCACTGGTCTGACTTGGCTTGAGGTGATGGAACACTCCTATGTCAACTGGGACTCACCTCTGGAGTTGGGATGGGGTCAATCCAACCTGAACTACATGACTAAGGCTTAAGAGACTGTTTAAGAGAAGGAAAGTAACAAGGATGCTGGAGACAAAACCAGCATCAGGTATCACATAAAGAAAATGAGAAACTAATGACTGGAAGTAATATTTTCGGAGCACTTATGATATATGTGTGCTGCACCTGAATTAGATCCCACGTTTACAACAGCTGTAAGAGATATTGCAGTGATCCCTACTTTACAGATTAGGAAACAAAGAATGAGTAGCTTACTCAGAGCCACACAGCTAGTCAGTATATTATTCTGAAGGCACCAAGGACTGTCACAATCAAATGTATCTTAGAAATATCATTCTGGTAGTACCAAGGAGGGAGAACTGGAAGAACAAGAAGGGCTGCCAGGAGCCCAGTAATTCAGATAAGCAGCAATGAGGGCCTGAACCAGGTACCAAGGAAAAGGAAAGCGAAGTCGCTCAGTTGTGTCTGACTCTTTGCGACCCCATGGACTGTAGCCCACCAGGCTCCTCTGTCCATGGGATTTTCCAGGCAAGGGTACTGGAGTGGGTTGCCATTTCCTTCTCCAGAGGATCTTCCTGACCCAGGGATCGAACCGAGGTCTCCCATATTGCAAGCAGATGCTTTGCCATCTGAGCCAGCAGGAAAGCCAGGACTAAGGAAGGAGAGAAGGAACCAGTGTGAGAAATACCAAGGAAGTACAATCAGTCGGGGCTTCCCAGGTGGCACTACTGGTAAAGGACCCATCTGCCAATGCAGGAGAGATAAGAAATTTGGGTTCGGTCCCTGGGTCAGGAAGATCCCCTGGAGGAAGGAATGGCAACCCACCCCAGTATTCTTGCCTGGAGAATCCATGGACAGAGGAGCCTGGTGGGCTACAGTCCATGGGGTCGCAAAGAGTTGGACACGACTGAAGCAACTTAGCATGCCCACAGAATCAGCAGACTTGGTTATTGTGTGTGAATGCACAGAATGGGAATCATTTGTGAGCCCCAGGTCTCTAACTTGAGTGACTCAGCTAATTCGCTGCCATTAACTGAAATTGAATAATAGCTTATATTTACAGAGGGCTTACTTTGTACCAAGCACTTCACTGGGACTTGCTCATTTCATCTTCACAATATTCTTCTAATGCTAAATGATAAACAACTGAAAACTCTCAGGAGACTCATCAACAAGCATTAATTAGCCAATGTGTGTCTGTGAGTGGGAGACAGAGGTCAGCTAAGGTATAGGTGAAGAAGTTTGGCTCTGCCTCACCTGTCTCTCATCCTCCTTTTGGGACCTCCACTCTTACCAGATAATAGCGCTTATTGCAAAGACATATCTACTCTAAGATAGTGTAGGTACATTATTGTTGTTGTTTAGCTGCTCAATCATGTCCAACTCTTTGCAACCCCATGGACTGTAGCCCACCAGGCTCCTCTGTCCATGGAATTCTTCAGGCAAGAATACTGGAGTGGGTTGCCAAACCCTCCTCCAGGGAATCTCCCCGACCCAGAGACTGAACCCATATCTCAGGTGGATTCTTTACCACTGAGCTGCCAGAGAAACCCAATAGGGACAGATGAATAAAACAGGGGAATTTTTCCCAAAAGGGAGTTGGTAAGGGCATGAAGAAATGGAAACTCTGTCATTGTTATTGGCAGTATAAATCAATACAATCAGTTTATAGAACAATTATACAGTATCTAGTAAGGATATAGGTGTTTAGGACCTATGACCCACCAATTCCACTCTTGAGTGAAAAGAGCATAATGCTAGTTATACGGAAACCTGATTATGACAGAGGTGGCATTAAGAATCAGTGGAGAAAGGACAGGCTCTGTAATAAGTAGCACTAGTACTTTACATATAAAAAGTTGAAATTAGATACTTATCATAAGCACAAAGGAGAAGGCAATGGCACCCTACTCCAGTACTCTTGCCTGGAAAATCCCAGGGATGGGGGAGCCTGGTGGGCTGCTGTCTATGGGGTCGCACAGAGTCGGACACCACTGAAACGACTTAGCAGCAGCAGCAGCAGCATATGCACAAAATAGATTTTAAGTGGACAAAAGATCTAAAATTATCTTTATGAGAATGTTTTATGAATTTGGGATGGGAAAGGACTTCTTGCAAAGTCACAAATCATTAAGGGAAACATTGATACATTTGATTATTAAAATTAAAAACCTCTGTTCAACAACCTACCCAAGCATCATAGCTAACATGGCCTTTAACTGACAATCATTTGGTTTCCAGAATATACAGAGAACTTTCATAAATCTGTAAAAACAAATGCAAACTACAAAGTACTGAGGCAGGCAGAAGATATTAAACAGAAAATATTTTGATGCTTGAATTGCCGATATGCTTATGAAAGTCTTCTCAACTGCACTAGGAATCAAGGGGAAAAAAATTAAAATCACAATGAGATATTTCACTCCCTGTCAATGTGGCAAAGATGAAAAAGTCTGACATTATCAAGAGTTGGCAAGGAGAAAAAATATTAATGTCATGGAATTTTATTTTTTAAGCTGGGGAATTTTTATGGATTAAAGGGAATTAAAGAAGACTAAAGATATATGACAATTAAATACAGTGTTCAATCCCTGATTAGATTCTGGACTGGAGAAAAAATTATGAAGAGCACAATTAGCTCAGTGGAGAACTTTGAATCTGGCCTATATAATAGGTAATAGAGTTATCTCAGTGTTTAATTTCCTGAGTGTAATAATTGCATTATGTTATGTAGGAGAATATCTTTGTTCTAAGACACATACATATTTAAAATTTTATTTGTATTTATTACATATCTTTATTTATCTATGTATACATGTGTTTCAATATATGTATCATTTGGAAACAGAAGGCCAAGAAATTTTGAAGAGAAAGGGAAAACAAATGTAGCAAAATGTTAGTAACTGTTGACAGAAAGTAGATACATGTGTTCATTGTACCATTTTGGCAACATTTCTGTAAGTTTGAATTTTTTTTTCCATATAGAAGAAGCAAGGACATGAAAAAATGGAAACCTTGACATTGTTATTGGCCATATAAATTGATACAACCACTTCAGAAAACAATTTAGCAATATCTAGTGAAGTCAAAGATATCTAATTCTATAACCCACCAATTTTGCTCTGGACATATTTTCTCAAATTGCACAGTAGATGTGTATTATACAGGTCACTGTGGTACTGTTTCTGCAGGGAAAAAAGAGGAATAACAAAATGTTCACAAATCACAGAAGAAAATAAAGCAACCATCTATTCTCACAATTCAGTAGTTAGAGTGAAGGAGCTAGTCCTATGCATATCAATATTTTAAAATCTCAAAAATAATATTATTGAGTGAAGAAAGCAATTTACAGAAAGATCAGTGCAGGGAGTATGTCATTTTCATACTGCTAAAGCAGTTCAAAAACAGCACTAAATCTTGTTTATGGATTCATACATATGTAGTCAATGTTTAAAACTATTGAAAATGATAAACATTAAAATTCAAGATTGTGAAGAGAGATGGGGATGAGATTTGCAGCTTTTGCCCCCAAGGAATCTTCATCCATATCTGTAATTTACATCTTAAGAAAAAGAATTTGGGAACAATACAGTAAAATGTGAGCATGTGACCAAGTGGGTGACAGAGGAGAGACGGTTTTTGTTATATCAGTCTCTCAATTTTACCATGAGCGTAAAACATTCACAATACATTTTTGAGATCTTTAGCAAGACAGGACCAGGAAATAGGCATTTTATTCAGTTCTTAGAGGAGGCATACTGAACACTTGCTATAAACTCAGGAGATGGAGCTCTCAGGAGAGGCTGATTTCGGAAGGTATCTCCTGCCAAGGCAGCCAGTTCACTGCAGTGCTTTTGTGCCCATGGGGAGCACTAAATTGACACTGGGAACAGTGCTTTGACACTGCATCTCTATCATCTAAAAATTGCACACATCTATATCTGCGAGGGATTTAGGACAACGGCTGTGAGCCTCAGCCCTGCAGTGCCATACACCTAGAGGAAGACAAATGGCCTGAAATAAATTGTGAAAAAGCTTGCTGACCGTGGAGCTCCTCCCTGGAAAATTCCCAGCCCGCACTGAGAACCAGAGGGAGCATCAAGAAAGGGGGCTAGAGGAGCGGCCCCCAACTCCTTGCTCTAAACAGGGGTCTCTAGGCAGGATACACAGGCTCCAAAAGAAGCCCCATGGGGGAAGTTGCCAACATCGCTTTAACAGCCTCAACCGTGCCCAGTGTCCCAGACTCGTGTCCTGTCTTCAAACATAGTTCAGAACAGGAGCTAACAACTGGGATTGCATGGAACCAGCTCTAAATACAGGTCAGCTGTGTGGTTTAAAGCACTGGTCCCCAACCTTTCTGGCACCAGGCATGGGTTCTGTGGAAGACTATTTTTCCATGGAAGGCGGTGGTGGTTCAGACGGTAATGCAAGCAATGAGGGTGCCACTCACCTGCTGCTGGGCGGCCTGGTTCCTAACAGGCTGTGCACCAGGGGTTGGGGAAACTGAAAAGTGTCAACCGCTCAGTTGTATCCGACTCTTTGGGGCCCTATGGACTGTAGCCCGCCAGGCTCCTCTAACGTTGGAATTCTCCAGGCAACAACACCCCTGGTTTAAGGTGTTGCATTCTCCATCCTGAGGTAAAAAAAAAAAAAAAAAAAAACAGGATATTTAAGATCATTCGGTAAACGTTTGGAATGGTGACCATCTCTTTTGTGGCAGGCGCTGGGCTAGACTGCACAGCCAAGGATGAACAAGAGCAAGTCGGGTCCTCAGGAAGTCCAGTGCAGGAGGCAGACAAATGGGTCAAAGGCAGTAGGTGGAACGTTCCAGGGTTCCAGGGTCCTAGCTGTGACGGAGTTCCCAGGCAGCAGAGCAGACAGCGTCAGGAACACGGATGGTGGTCATCGGGGTTCCGCAGAGGAAGCAATGTCCAAGCTGATGACGAGTGGCTGGGAGGGCATGGGCAAAGCCTGCGTGTGTGCGGGGTCGACGTGAGCGGGGCTGCCCTTGAAAGAAGAGGGACAGGAGTTTCCCAAAGCCTTCCAGGCGAGCGGTGCTGTATTTTTAAATTTGGGTTTTATTGGAGTGTAGTTGCATCACAATATTGTGTTGGTTTCAGTTGTACGATATGAATCAGCAAGAAGTACCCACATGTCCCCTTCCCTGGAGCCTCCCCCCACCCCCATCCCAACCCCCTAGGTCATCACAGAGCACGGAACTGAGCCCCCTGTGTGATCCCGCAGCTCCCCGCGAGCTACCGACTTCACACACGGTAACGTCTTCCTCTACGTTGCTTTCACGCTGTGGGGCTGGAGAAGCCTCTTGAGAGTCCTTGGACTGCAAGGAGAGCAAACCGGTCAATGCTCCAGGAAATCAACTGTGCATGTTAAACACGTAGTAAGTCTTCATTATCGCTATTGTTGTCGATACTGTGTCCCTGTTTCTGATACCTTTCTTAAAAATGGCATGTCCTGTCCATGCTTTCTCACTCTATCTTTTGCATACAGCCACTAGATAGAACCCCCTCAAAGCTTTGCTCCGTGTTTGTATTATGAAGAAAGTAAGCATGGACTTCCCTGGTGGTCCAGTGGTTAAGACTTCACCTTCCAATGCAGAGGGGCCAGGTTCCATCCCTGGTTGGGGAACAAATCCCACACGCCTTGTGAAGCGGTCAAAAAGAAAAAGGAAAGAGAAAAACAGGCATATTGGATATTTTTTCCCAAACCAGGGTTGCTCCCCTGGAGATCCTGACATCAGACCCCAGCTTCCACCCTCCCACGTCTGGTTAAGAAACCCCCACAGGGTCACTGCAGGCTTTTGAACAGGGAAGACATATAGCTAGATAAGGCTGTTTGCAGTATCACTTAATTATCTTGGGATCAAATTTATAACATGTGTCCAAAATAGTTTATAAGCTCTTGGGTCTTCATTTGTCAACGGCCTGAATTTTTTATTTCTGAGGAGGTGACCCTCAGGCTTCCCGGGTCTATAGTACTACTCTGGGCCCGGGGACGGTATATTTCACACACTGTTGAAATAAGCCCTTGTCATTTTCTGGGCTAGCACTCCCTGGATGAGTCAGTTATTCGTTTCCAAGCACTGCGGCCTCCGCAAGCCCTCTTAAGGGTCAGGCCGCTCTCCTCTCCGAGGGTCCCCGGCTCGGCTGCCACCTAGTGGCGAGTTCTGTAACAAAGGGCTCTTGAGACACTGCAAATGCGCCCTTGGAAACGAGACCCTCCGCTGCTGTGACTCATTCCAGGATGACAGTGCAAAAGATATTTACCCAGCTTCTTAAAAGATGAGTAATCGGCTTCTGGCTGATGGGAGGCTGTCTTTGAAAAACAATCCGATTTTATTTTCTTCAAATATGAATGTCAGGATTTTCTAAGCAAATTAATGATTCTTTTTCTCTTCAAATCCGCTCCTGCAGGGGAAGGGCTAGGCCAGCATTGGGGGAGGGGTGCGCGTATTGCTAAGGATTGTCAAGCCTTTAGAACCGGCTGAGTTCTGTTGTTAAGCACCCAGAACATCTCATCTGATCCTTATTTCAATCCTGAGGTAGGTCCTGTAATAAAAACAAAGCTAATAATTATTATTTATTGTCATTGCTGTTTTATAAATGAGGGAATTAAGGCTTAGGGAGGTCCAGCTAACATCACTTAGCTGGACTCAGTGACAAGACTGGGATTCTAACCCAGGTCTGTCTGACACCAGTACCTGGGTTCTTGACCATCCCACTCCTAAATGATTATTTTTCTGCACCTGCCTGGTTCCAACATCAGTTCATCCTGCAAATATTTGTCAGGGCTTCCCAGGTGGCTCAGTGGTAAAGAAACCACCTGCCAAGCAGGAGATGCAGGAAACACGAGTTTGACCCGAGTTTGATCCCTGGGTAGGGCAGGTCCCTGGAGAAGGAAATGACACACTACTCCAATATTCTTGCCTGGGAAATCCCATGGACAGAGGAGCCTGGTGGGCTACAGTTCATGGGGTTGCGAAAGAGTCGGACGTGACTTAGCAACTGAGCATGCATGCACACAAATATTCGTTAAGGCCCTAAATGCTTCTTCTCTTAAATATTGGTTATTCATAATGATCCAGACACACACCCTTCCCTGATGAAGCTTACAGTCTAGTGGGAGAAAAGAGATAATGCTTTATAGCTTGATAAATGCTGTAATGAGCTTAGCACAGGATGCTGGGAGCCATGTATATGAGTAGTTTACCATGTAACCTGGGGGCAGTCAGGATAGACTTCCTAGAGGAGGTGACCAAGGTAATTCCTACTGGATGAATGGGATATGGCAGGCCCAAGGAAGGAGGGAATTAGGGAAGGACATTTCAGACAAAATAAGCAGCCAGCACAAATGACCAGAGGTCCCAGGTGGGAGCTGAGCACTGGGAGAACTCTTATAATTGGAGAGTTTCAGAAAGGGACCCAGGAATTGGCTCATATGGGTGCTGACTCTTGTTATCTGTGTCTGGCAGGATGCTGGCAACTTCATTCTGAAAGGAACACTGCTTTGCAGAACAAAATCTCTGAGAGAGAGAGGTAAGAAAGAAGCCTTCTCTTCTCCCTTGTGGCCTGAAACAGGTGTGTGACTGTTGTCCTGAGCCTCAGCAGAAGCTCTAAGAGGCCTGATAAAGCACTAGGTTCGGCCACAGTGGGCCTGGAGGACTGGCCCCATGTCGCGTGGTCAAGACAGCACAGCGCCCCATGTTACACCCTGGATCAACCTCAAAGCCAAAGTTTGAAAGGACAAGTCTTGTTTTCCCTATTACTATCATTTATTTTTAAATTTTGGGGCCACACCATGGGGCTTGTGGGATCTTAATTTCCCAACCAGGGATTGAACGTGAGCCTCTAGCATTGGAAGGCAGAGTCTTAAACACTGGACCATTAGGGAAGTCCCTTGTTTTGTGATTAAACATAATTGCAGAAAAGAGGAAACCACTGTGATGGAAGCGAAGGCTCCTTGCTGTGCACTGCTTGTACCTTCCAAGGGTGGTGAGAGCCAACTACATGCTCTTCTCTAATGAGTGAGACCTTGGGAAGCCACCCTTCCTGCTGTTTCTCCGTGGTACTACCCCCTTAAAAGATGCTTACTCCTTGGAAGAAAAGCTATGAGCAACCTAGACAGCATATTAAAAAGTAGAGACATTACCTTGCCAACAAAGGTCCATCTAGTCAAAGCTATGGTTTTTCCAGTAGTCATGTATGGATGTCAGAGTTGGACCATAAAGAAAGCTGAGCATCACAGATGCTTTTGAACTGTGGAGAAGACTCTTGAGAGTCCGTTGGACTGCAAGGAGATCCAACCAGTCCATCCTAAAGAAAATCAGTCCTGAATATTCATTGGAAGGACTGATGTTGAAGCTGAAGCTCCAATACGTTGGCCACCTGATGTGAAGAACTGACTCATTGGAAAAGACCCTGATGCAGGGAAAGATTGAAGGCAGGAGAAGGGGACGACAGAGGATGAGATGGTTGGATGGCATCACCGACTTGATGGACATAACTTTGAGCAAGCTCCAGGAGTTGGTGATGGACAGGGAAGTCTGGCATGCTGCAGTCCATGGGGTTGCCAAGAGTCGGACAAAACTGAGAAACTCAACTGAACTGAACTGCCCCCTAGTGGTCTTCAGTATGACTAACTGATCGTTGGATGCTTCTTGGGCAAAGCCACTTTGCCAAATTATGAGTAAATCATGAAGAAGGTCATTTACAGGTACGCAGTTTATTCAGTCAACCAGATTCTGCTTCACACAGTGATTGGGCTATAGCTTAGTCAGTTTCTCTCTTCTGGTTGCTAGCTGCCTGGTGGGGTCATTTCACTTTGGTGACACTTTCGACCTTTTTGTTAGACATTCCAGACTGAACCCTTTGATTGAGGTTGAATGGTTGTTCCATAACCTCCTGAATCCCAGCCCCATGTTTGTTTGTTTGTTTTTCCATATTTTTCTGTGTCTCTTAACCAGATCTTCCCTCCCAGGCCCTTTCTCTCCTCATGGAGAGATTCTCCCTCAGTGGTTGTATTTTCTTTAAGTCTTTGTAGCAGCAATGGAAATCTTCCAGTCTTAATGGCAGTGACAAGGGGTCATGCTGTTAAGTCCCAAACAGGGGAATTTGCTATGGCAACCGGCTATGAAATAGGGAGGACTTGGCACCAGCTTTTCTATTTGTGACTCATATTTAGAACCTTTTTAAACCACTTTCATAATGTGGTGGTGAAGAACAGTGACTTAAGCTCTCAGACAGTTTACTTAAACCTCTTCACGCCTTACTTTCTTCATCTGTCAGCTGTCCTGAGACAAGTGCCTGGCCCAGAGTAAGCACTACTGAGTCTTTTTTGGGGCGGGGATGGCAGGCCACACTGCGTGGCAAGCAGGGTCTTAGTTCTCTGACCAGGGATCAAACCCACGCCCCCTGCAGTGGAAGCACGGACACTATTGAGCCTTTGCTACGGTTCCCTTTTCTGACTACTTCCCATGGTCCCTCTAACCTTGATCAAATCATCACTTAATTCTCTTGTGTCAGGCTTCCCTGGTGGTCCAGTGGCTAAGAATCTGCCTTGTAATTTAGGTGACACCAGGTCTATCCCTGGTCCGGGAAGATCCCACATGCCTCAGAGCAACTAAACCCGCGCACCACACTATTGAGCCCACGTGCCATAGCTACTGAAGCCCAGGTGACCCAGAGCCTGTGCTCAACGGCAAGAGAAACCACTGCAATGAGAAGCCCTTGTGCTTCAACTGGAGAGTAACCCCTGCTCACCGCAGCCAGAGGAAGCCCCTTCACAGCAATTAACCATACTACAGGTAGAGAAAGGAGTTGAGAACTTAAACCAGTTTTCTAAACACCATGTTAGTTAATAAGATAATCATAATTATAGTTCCTTATTTTGCAGAAATTATTGATGGTATGCCATATCTCAAATGAAATTAATTCCAGATGAAGTAAAGATTTAAATCAGTTCAGTTCAGTTCAGTTGCTCAGTCTCTGCTACTCCATGAATCACAGCACGCCAGGCCTCCCTGTCCATCACCAACTCCTGGAGTTCACTCAAACTCACGTCCACAGAGTCGGTGATGCCATCCAGCCATCTCATCCTCGGTCGTCCCCTTCTCCTCCCGCCCCCAACCCTTCCCAGCATCAGAGACTTTTCCAGTGAGTCAACTCATCACATGAGGTGGCCAAAGTATTGCAGTTTCAGCTTTAGCATCAGTCCTTCCAATGAACACCCAGGATCGATCTCCCTTAGAATGGACTGGTTGGATCTCCTTGCGGTACAAGGGACTCTCAAGAGTCTTCTCCAACACCACAGTTCAAAAGCATCAATTCTTCGGCAATCAGCTTTCTTCACAGTCCAACTCTCACATCCATACGTGACCACGGGAAAAACCATAGCCTTGACTAGACGGACCTTTGTTGACAAAGTAATGTCTCTGCTTTTTAATATATTATCAAGGTTGGTCATAACTTTCCTTCCAAGGAGTAAGCGTCTTTTAGTTTCATGGCTGCAATCAGCATCTGCGGTGATTTTGGAGCCCCCAAAAATCAAGTCTGACACTGTTTCCACTGTTTTTCCATCTATTTCCCATGAAGTGATGGGACCAGATGCCATGATCTTTGTATTCTGAATGTTGAGCTTCAAGCCAACCTTTTCACTCTCCTCTTTCACTTTCATCAAGAGGCTAAAAGAGGGAAAAAACAAAGCATTAAGACCACATGTAAATAAACCCAGAAAATGTAGGGAAAACCTTCAAAAAAAAGGACCCAGCACAGCCTAAATAAATAAATTAATTAGACTCTTTTTTAAATTCCCTCATGTGGAGGTTCACCCTGTTCATTCTGGAGAGCCATTCCTCACCGTGACGGCCCTATTCAAGAAAGCCCACATGACAGTAGGAAAGAGCCTGCTCACACAGGCTCCCAGCTCGTCCCTCCTGCCCCACAAAACCACGTTCTCACCTCCTGTAGGGCCCCCTTCCAAATGCCCAGCTGTGGGCGCCTCTACTTATACGGTGCCCATTTTGTCTTCCAGTATTAGTTCTGAGCCTCTAAAGTAACCTTGAGTAGTTGGGGTGAGTAATTTATACCAAATAGTTTTATATTAGAATTTGTAACTTACACAACGCTGGAGACCAGTGTCCATGGGTGATATTTTACACTTTTTGTCTTGGAGTCTGCTCCGTTTACTTGTGGATTTCTGCACAGAGTTTGGGTACATGTCTACCTTGGTGTTTTCAGTATCTTCCATAAGCCTGAACAAAAGCCTGACATGACATGGCACACCTATCACTTCCTTCTCTTCAAGAACTGCTCTGTGCAATAATAAAATGCTATTGCTTTTTAGTGATTTGTTTGTGACAAAAGAGCCAAAAATTATATCCTGCTGCAGAAAGATCATATTTGCCTTTAAAAACAAAATTCTATTTCTTTCAGGGGATAATATAATTTGATTTGCTGTTTTCTTCACGGATATTGCATTTTCATCTTTGTTTTTCTGAATTCTAATATTCCAGTTCTCTCTATTTTATCATGGAAGAGATGAGATTTTTAAGGCAAAAACTCTCAATGCTTGAGCTCAGTTTTACTTTTATCTTTGCAAGAGTGTAAGGGATAACATGACCTTTCCTGATGTTAGCTCCTCTGCCTGTGGTAGGGACCACAATACACTTACCTGGAAGCTGTGTCCTAGCTGTTCTGCAGCTGGGAAACGTTATGGGTAAGTTTACAGCCACGACTGTTGGCAACAAGAAGAAATACTGGCTACTAAGATAAGACGTTAATACGGTGGATATGACATCAGAGCAGTTTGCCATAGTGTATTTTCTAGGGTTGAGTCCCCTGGTCAGAGTGTTTTCGGTTCATATACACTACCTCCCCATAGCTGGATGCGAAACTGGGAATCTCATACAGGGCCTCCTCAGTAAAAGGGATCATGCGTTTCCTGCTTGTGGATCCCAGGCTTCCATGTCTTACCCTCAGCTGATGGCGGCCCTGGGTACTCCTCGGTAGCACTGTGTAAGACACAGGTCGAGGCCGTCTGGGGGTGCGTCTGCGCATCTCCCTCAGGGAGCCCTTTGCCCCACCCTGGGCTTGCTTCTCCTGTGGAGTCTCTGGCTCTCTAGAGCCCTTTGCTGTTGGGCCTTAAACCTTGTCAACTCTCACTTCTTTCCTTTCGTGCTGCTTTGGAGAGAAAAGATAAATACATAATATTTGCTTTCAACACCTATTTCCATTTCAAAGCCCTTTGTCTTTGTACTTATCATCTGCATAAATGATTTTAAAATTATTATATTGGATTTTTTCCCAATAAAATTAAACATGTATAGGACTTGTATGCTGAAAACCACAAAATACTGATGAAAGAAAGGATGGAAGATATAAAGAAATGGAGAGACATACCATGTTCATGTTTGGAAGACTCATTGTAATAAAGATGTCAGTTCTCCCCACACTGATTTGCAGGTTTAATGCAATTCCTATCAAAATCCCAGCAAATTTCTTTTGTACATGTAGGCAAGTTTATTTTAAAAGTGATATGAAGGACAAAAGAATTCAAAGAGCTAAAGCAGTGCTGAGGGGAAAGTTCACAGCAATACAGGCACACCTCAAGAAATGAGAAAAAAGTCAGCTAAATAACCTAACTACATCTAAAGCAACTAGAAAAGGAAGAAATGAAGAACCCCAGGGTCAGGAGAAGGAAAGAAATCGTAAAAATTAGGGCAGAGATAAATGCAAAAGAAACAAAAGAGACCATAGCAAAAATCAACAAAGCCAAAAGCTTGTTCTTTGAGAAGGTAAATAAAATTGACAAACCACTAGCCAGACTCATCAAGAAACAAAGGGAGAAGAACCAAATCAATAAAATTAGAAATGAAAAAGGAGAGATCACAATTGACAACACAGAAATACAAAGGATTATTAGAGAATACTATCAGCAATTATATGGCAATGAAGTGAATAACCTGGAAGAAATGGACAAATTCCTAGGAAAGTACAACTTTCCAAAAATGAACCAGGAAGAAATAGAAAATCTGAATAGACCCATCACAAGCATGGAACTAGAGGCTGTAATCAGAAATCTTCCAGCAAACAAAATCCCAGGTCCAGACAGCTTCACAGCTGAATTCAACCAAAAATTTAGAGAAGAGCTAACACCTATTCTACTCAAACTCTTCCAGAAAACTGCTGAGGAAGGGAAACTTCCAAACTCATTCTATGAGGCCAACATCACCCTAATCCCAAAACCTGGCAAAGATCCCACAAAAAAAGAAAACTACAGGCCAATATCACTGATGAACATAGATGCAAAAATCCTTAACAAAATTCTAGCAATCAGAATCCAACAACACATTAAGAAGATCATACATCATGACCAAGTGGGCTTTATCCCAGGAATGCAAGGATTCTTCAATATCCACAAATCAATCAACGTAATACACCACATTAACAAACTGAAAAATAAAAATCATATGATTATCTCAATAGATGCAGAGAAAGCCTTCGACAAAATTCAACATCCATTTATGATAAAAACCCTCCAGAAAGTGGGAATAGAAGGAACATACCTCAACATAATAAAAGCTATATATGACAAACCCACAGCAAACATTATCCTCAACAGTGAAAAACTGAAAGCATTTCCCCTAAAGTCAGGAACAAGACAAGGGTGCCCACTCTCACCACTACTATTCAACATAGTTCTGGAAGTTTTGGCTACAGCAATCAGAGCAGAAAAAGACATAAAAGGAATACAAATTGGAAAAGAAGATGTAAAACTTTCACTGTTTGCTGATGACATGATCCTCTATGCAGAAAACCCTAAAGACTCTACCAGAAAACTACTAGAGCTAATCAATGAATACAGTAAAGTTTCAGGAACTAAAATCAACACACAGAAATCCCTTGCATTCCTATACACTAGTAATGAGAAAATAGAAAGAGAAATTAAGGAAACTATTCCATTCACTGTTGCAACGAAAAGAATTAAATACTTAGGAATATATCTACCTAAGGAAACAAAAGACTTGTACATAGAAAACTATAAAACACTAGTGAAAGTGATCAAAGAGGACACTAATAGATGGAGAAATATACCGTGTTTGTGGATTGGAAGAATAAATATTGTAGAAATGAGTATACTGCCCGAAGTAATTTATACATTCAATGCAATCCCTATCAAGCTACCAATGATATTTTTCACAGAACTAGAACAAATAATCTCACAATTTGTATGGAAATACCAAAAACCTCGAATAGCCAAAGCAATCTTGAGGAAGAAGAATGGAACAGGGGGAATTAACCTGCCGGACTTCAGGCTCTACTACAAAGCCACAGTCATCAAGACAGTATGGTACTGGCATAAAGACAGAAATATAGATCAATGGAACAAAATAGAAAGCCCAGAGATAAATCCACGCACCTATGGACACCTCATCTTTGACAAAGGAGGCAAGAATATCAAATGGAGAAAAGACAGTCTCTTTAACAAGTGGTGCTGGGAAAACTGGTCAGCCACTTGTAAAAGAATGAAACTAGAACACTTCCTAACACCATACACCAAAATAAACTCAAAATGGATTAGAGAGCTAAATGTAAGACCAGAAACTATAAAACTCCTAGAGGAGAACGTAGGCAAAACACTCTCCGACATAAATCACAGCAGGATCCTCCATGACCCACCTCCCAGAATATTGGAAATAAAAGCAAAAATAAACAAATGGGACCTAATGAAAATCAAAAACTTCTGCACAGCAAAGGAAACTATTAGTAAGGTGAAAAAAAGAATGGGAGAAAATAATAGCAAATGAAGCAACGGATAAAGGATTAATCTCCAAAATATACAAGCAGCTCCTGCAGCTCAATTCCAGAAAAATAAATGACCCAATCAAAAAATGGGCCAAAGAACTAAACAGACATTTCTACAAAGAAGACATAAAGATGGCTAACAAACACATGAAAAAATGCTCAACATCCCTCATAATCAGAGAGATGCAAATCAAAACCACAATGAGATACCATTTCACACCAGTCAGAATGGCTGCTATCCAAAAGTCTACATGCAATAAATGCTGGAGAGGGTGTGGAGAGAAGGGAACCCTCTTACACTGTTGGTGGGAATGCAAACTAGTACAGCCACTATGGAGAACAGTGTGGAGATTCCTCAGAAAACTGGACATAGAACTGCCATATGATCCAGCAATCGCACTCCTGGGCATACACACCGAGGAAACCAGAATTGAAAGAGACACATGTACTCCAGTGTTCATTGCAGCACTGTTGATAATAGCCAGGACATGGAAGCAACCTAAATGTCCATCTGCAGACGAATGGATAAGAAAGCCTTGGTACATATCCACAATGGAGTATTACTCAGCCATTAAAAAGAATGCATTTGAACCAGTTCTAATGAGGTGGATGAAACTAGAGCCTATTATACAAAGTGAAGTAAGCCAGAAAGAAAAATACCAATACAATATACTAACGCATATATATGGAATTTAGAAAGATGCAAATGATAACTCTGTATATGAGACATCTATGTTCTCCATAGATGTATAGAATAGTCTTTGGGACTCTGGGAGAGGGTGAGGGTGGGATGGTTTGGGAGAATGGCATTGAAACATGTATATTTTCATATGTGAAACGAATCGCCAGTTCAGGGTCGATGCATGTTACAGGATGCTCGGGGCTGGTATGCGGGGATGACCCAGAGGGAGGATAAGGGGAGGAGGGAGGTGGGAGGGGGGGTTTCGGGAGGGGGAACTCATGTACACCCGGGGTGGATTCATGTCAATGTATGGCGAAACCAACCAATATATTAATGTAAAGTAATTTGCCTCTAATTAAAAAAAATAAAAATAAAAGTCACCATAAATATTAAAAAAAAAAAGCAATTATGAAAAAGAATAAAGTGGAAGGAGTCACTCTACCTAATTTTTTTTTTTGGTTATTAATTTATTTTTTATTGGAGGCAAATTATTTTACAATATTTTATTGGTTGGTTTTGCCATATATTGACATGAATTCGCCCCGGGTTTATATAAGTTTCCCCTCCTGAACCCCCCTCCCACCTCCCTCCTCCCTTTATCCTCCCTCTGGGTCATCCCCGCATGCCAGCCCCGAGCATCCTATAACATGAATTGACCCTGAACTAGTGTTTCGTTTCACATATGACAACATACGTGTTTCAATGTCATTCTCCCAAATCCTCCCACCCTCACCCTCTCCCATAGAGTCCCAAAGACTGTTCTATACATCTGAGTCTCTTTTGCTGTCTCGTATACAGGGTTATCATTTGCATCTTTCTAAATTCCATATATATGTGTTAGTATACTGTATTGGTGTTTTTCTTTCTGGCTTACTTCACTCTGTATAATAGGCTCCAGTTTCATCCACCTCATTAGAACTGATTCAAATGTATTCTTTTTAATGGCTGAATAATACTCCATTCTGTATATGTACCAAAGCTTTCTTATCCATTCGTCTGCAGATGGACATCTAGGTTGCTTCCATGTCCTGGCTATTATAAACAGTGCTGCAATGAACATTGGAGTACATGTGTCTCTTTCAATTCTGGTTTCCTCGGTGTGTATGCCCAGGAGTGCGATTGCTGGATCATATGGCAGTTCTATGTCCAGTTTTCTGAGGAATCTCCACACTGTTCTCCATAGTGGCTGTACTAGTTTGCATTCCCACCAACAGTGTAAGAGGGTTCCTTTCTCTCCACACCCTCTCCAGCATTTATTGCATGTAGACTTTTGGATAGCAGCCATTCTGACAGGTGTGAAATGGTATCTCATTGTGGTTTTGATTTGCATTTCTCTGATTATGAGGGATGTTGAGCATTTTTTCATGTGTTTGTTAGCCATCTTTATGTCTTCTTTGTAGAAATGTCTGTTTAGTTCTTTGGCCCATTTTTTGATTGGGTCATTTATTTTTCTGGAATTGAGCTGCAGGAGCTGCTTGTATATTTTGGAGATTAATCCTTTATCCGTTGCTTCATTTGCTATTATTTTCTCCCATTCTGAAGGCTGCCTTTTCACCTTACTAATAGTTTCCTTTGCTGTGCAGAAGTTTTTGATTTTCATTAGGTCCCATTTGTTTATTTTTGCTTTTATTTCCAATATTCTGGGAGGTGGGTCATGGAGGATCCTGCTGTGATTTATGTCGGAGAGTGTTTTGCCTACGTTCTCCTCTAGGAGTTTTATAGTTTCTGGTCTTACATTTAGCTCTCTAATCCATTTTGAATTTATTTTGGTGTATGGTGTTAGGAAGTGTTCTAGTTTCATTCTTTTACAGGTGGCAGACCAGTTTTCCCAGCACCACTTGTTAAAGAGACTGTCTTTTCTCCATTTGATATTCTTGCCTCCTTTGTCAAAGATGAGGTGTCCATAGGTGCGTGGATTTATCTCTGGGCTTTCTATTTTGTTCCATTGATCTATATTTCTGTCTTTATGCCAGTACCATACTGTCTTGATGACTGTGGCTTTGTAGTAGAGCCTGAAGTCCGGCAGGTTAATTCCCCCAGTTCCATTTTTCTTCCTCAAGATTGCTTTAGCTATTCGAGGTTTTTTGTATTTCCATATAAATTGTGAGATTATTTGTTCTAGTTCTGTGAAAAATATCATTGGTAGCTTGATAGGGATTGCATTGAATGTATAAATTACTTTGGGTAGTATACTCATTTTTACAATATTTATTCTTCCAATCCATGAACATGGTATATTTCTCCATCTATTAGTGTCCTCTTTGATTGCTTTCAGTAGTGTTTTATAGTTTTCTATGTACAAGTCTTTTGTTTCCTTAGGTAGATATATTCCTAAGTATTTAATTCTTTTCGTTGCAACAGTGAATGGAATAGTTTCCTTAATTTCTCTTTCTATTTTCTCATTATTAGTGTATAGGAATGCAAGGGATTTCTGTGTGTTGATTTTATATCCTGCAACGTTACTGTAATCATTGATTAGCTCTAGTAGTTTTCTGGTAGAGTCTCTAGGGTTTTCTGTGTAGAGGATCATGTCATCAGCGAACAGTGAAAGTTTTACTTCTTCTTTTCAAATTTGTATTCCTTTTATGTCTTTTTCTGCTCTGATTGCTGTAGCCAAAACTTCCAGAACTATGTTGAATAGTAGTGGTGAGAGTGGGCACCCTTGTCTTGTTCCTGACTTTAGGGGAAATGCTTTCAGTTTTTCACTGTTGAGGATAATGTTTGCTGTGGGTTTGTCATATATAGCTTTTATTATGTTGAGGTATGTTCCTTCTATTCCCACTTTCTGGAGGGTTTTTATCATAAATGGATGTTGAATTTTGTCGAAGGCTTTCTCTGCATCTATTGAGATAATCATATGATTTTTATTTTTCAGTTTGTTAATGTGGTGTATTACGTTGATTGATTTGCGGATATTGAAGAATCCTTGCATTCCTGGGATAAAGCCCACTTGGTCATGATGTATGATCTTCTTAATGTGTTGTTGGATTCTGATTGCTAGAATTTTGTTAAGGATTTTTGCATCTATGTTCATCAGTGATATTGGCCTGTAGTTTTCTTTTTTTGTGGGGTCTTTACCAGGTTTTGGGATTAGGGTGATGTTGGCCTCATAGAATGAGTTTGGAAGTTTCCCTTCCTCAGCAATTTTCTGGAAGAGTTTGAGTAGAATAGGTGTTAGCTCTTCTCTAAATTTTTGGTAGAATTCGGCTGTGAAGCCATCTGGACCTGGGATTTTGTTTGCTGGAAGATTCTTGATTACAGCCTCTAGTTCCGTGCTTGTGATGGGTCTGTTCAGATTTTCTATTTCTTCCTGGTTCATTTTTGGAAAGTTGTACTTTCCTAGGAACTTGTCCATTTCTTCCAGGTTATTCATTTTATTGCCATATAATTGCTGATAGTATTCTCTAATAATCCTTTGTATTTCTGTGTTGTCAGTTGTGATATCTCCATTTTCATTTCTAATTTTATTGATTTGGTTCTTCTCCCTTTGTTTCTTGATGAGTCTGGCTAGTGGTTTGTCAATTTTATTTACCTTCTCAAAGAACAAGCTTTTGGCTTTGTTGATTTTTGCTATGGTCTCTTTTGTTTCTTTTGCATTTATCTCTGCCCTAATTTTTACGATTTCTTTCCTTCTCCTGACCCTGGGGTTCTTCATTTCTTCCTTTTCTAGTTGCTTTAGATGTAGAGTTAGGTTATTTGGTTGACTTTTTTCTTGTTTCTTGATGTGTGCCTGTATTGCTATGAACTTCCCCCTTAGCACTGCTTTTACAGTGTCCCAGAGGTTTTGGGTTGTTGTGTTTTCATTTTCATTCATTTCTATGCATATTTTGATTTCTCTTTTGATTTCTTCTATGATTTGTTCATTATTCAGCAGCGTGTTGTTCAGCCTCCATATGTTGGCATTTTTAATAGTTTTTCTCCCGTAATTGAGATCTAATCTTACTGCATTGTGGTCAGAAAAGATGCATGGAATGATTTCAACTTTTTTGAATTTACCAAGGCTAGATTTATGGCCCAGGATGTGATCTATCCTGGAAAAGGTTCCGTGTGCACTTGAGAAAAAGGTGAAATTCATTGTTTTGGGGTGAAATGTCCTATAGATATCTATTAGGTCTAACTGGTCTATTGTATCATTTAAAGATTGTGTTTCCTTGTTAATTTTCTGTTTAGTTGATCTATCCATAGATGTAAGTGGGGTATTAAAATCTCCCACTATTATTGCATTATTGTTAATTTCCCCTTTCATACTTGTTAGTAATTGTCTTACATATTGCGGTGCTCCTATGTTGGGTGCATAAATATTTATAATTGTTATATCTTCATCTTGGATTGATCCTTTGATCATTATGTAGTTTCCTTCTTTGTCTCTTTTCACAGCCTTTGTTTTAAAGTCTATTTTATCTGATATGAGTATTGCTACTCCTGCTTTCTTTTGGTCTCTATTAGCATGGAATATCTTTTTCCATCCCTTTACTTTCAGTCTGTATGTGTCCCTCGTTTTGAGGTGGGTCTCTTGCAGACAACATATATGGGGGTCTTGTTTTTGTATCCATTCAGCCAGCCTTTGTCTTTTGGTTGGGGCATTCAACCCATTTACGTTTAAGGTGATTATTGATAAGTACGATCCCGTAGCCATTTTCTTTATTGCCTTGGGTTCGAGTTTATACACCCTTTCTGTGTTTCCTGTCTAGAAAAGATCCTTTAGCATTTGTTGGAGAGCTGGTTTGGTAATGCTGAATTCTCTCAGCTTTTGCTTGTCTGTAAAGCTTTTGATTTCTCCTTCATATTTGAATGAGATCCTTGCTGGGTACAGTAGTCTGGGCTGTAGGTTATTTTGTTTCATCACTTTAAGTATGTCTTGCCATTCCCTCCTGGCCTGAAGAGTTTCTGTTGAAAGATCAGCTGTTATCCTTATGGGAATCCCCTTGTGTGTTATTTGCTGTTTTTCCCTTGCTGCTTTTAATATTTGTTCTTTGTGTTTGATCTTTGTTAATTTGATTAATATGTGTCTTGGAGTATTTTGCCTTGGGTTTATCCTGTTGGGGACTCTCTGGGTTTCTTGGACTTGGGTGATTATTTCTTTCCCTATTTTAGGGAAGTTTTCAACTATTATCTCCTCAAGTATTCTTTCATGGTCTTTCTTTTTGTCTTCTTCTTCTGGGACTCCTATGATTCGAATGTTGGAGTGTTTAACATTGTCCCAGAGGTCTCTAATATTGTTCTCATTTCTTTTAATTTGTTTTTCTTTTTTCCTCTCTGTTTCATTTATTTCTACAATTCTATCTTCTAGCTCGCTTATCCTGTCCTCTGCCTCTGTTATTCTACTGTTTATTCCCTCCAGAGTGTTTCTGATCTCATCTATTGCATTATTCATTGTATATTGACTCTTTTTTATTTCCTCTAAGTCCTTCTTAAACCTTTCTTCCATCTTCTCAATCCTTTTCTCCAGGTTATTTATCTGTAATTCCATTTTGCTTTCAAGATTTTGAATCATTTTCACCACCAAAATTCAAAATTCTTTATCAGGTAGATTCCCTATATCTTCCTCTTTTGTTTGTGTTGGTGGGCATTTATCTTGTTCCTTTACTTGCTGGGTATTTCTCTGCCTCTTCATCTTGCTTATAATGCTTTGCTTGGGGTGGCCTTTCCCTCTTCTGGCCGTTTGTGGAGATCTCTTTATTATGTAGTTTCCTCTCTGTGTGTGGGGTTGGACAGGTGACTTGTCAAAGTTCCCTGGTTATGGAAGCTTGTGTCGGTGTTCTGGTGGGTGCAGCTGGATTTGTTCTCTCTGGAGTGCAATGAAGTGTCCAGTAATGAGTTATGAGATGTCATTGGGTTTGGAGTGACTTTGGGCAGCCTGTATATTGAAGCTCAGGGCTAGTTTCCTGTGTTACTGGAGAATTTGCGTGGTATGTCTTGTTCTGGAACTTGTTGACCCTTGGGTGGTGCTTGGTTTTAGTGTAGGTATGGAGACGTTTGATGAGCTCCTATCGATTAATGTTCCCTGGAGTCAGGAGTTCTCTGGTGTTCTCAGGATTCGGCCTTAAGCCTCTTGCCTCTGGTTTTTGGTCTTATTCTTGGAGTAGCCTCTAGACGTCTCTATCTGTCATTTCCAAGGTGGTTCCCTCCGTTTTAGCTTCTGTTTGCTGGTCTCTTCAGTGTCTAATTTCCACCCTGATACTAGGGGGTGGGTGGACACTTTTTAAGGCTCAGTTGTTCAGTCCTGTTCTGGGAAGGGAGGAATGCTGCAGTCGAATATCTCTGGCGTCTGTGGGGAGTGCTCGCAGCGTCTCGGCCACACTGGGTTTGCCCCCGCTCACAGCACGTATGGTGTCCCAGTCTATACTGCACAGGCTCTAGGTTGCTCTGCCCGGAGCTGTCTGAGGCCGGCGCCAGGTTGTATGCACTTCCCAGGTCTGAGCGGCTCAAGTTCAGGTTCTCAGGTACTCCACAAAGGCGCAGACTTGGTTGGGCCTGCGTTTTGTGCCTTCCCCAGTCCGAGCAGCTCAGGGGACCAGGTGTTTGGCGAGTGCGGTCTCTGCGACTTATCGCCTCCCCAGTCCCCGCCACTCAGTTTTCTGGGTGTACAACCGGCACACCTTCTTAGGGGGATATCGACCGGCCCGAGCCCAAGAAGTCCTGAATAGCAACAAGCCTGTCTGCAGTTTGTATCAGATGCCTTTCTGGGGCCGCAGTTGCCCGCTCCGGCTCTGGCTGCGCTCCCTGCCTGTCTCGGCGGGGGATGGGGGATGGGCCGACCGCAGCCGGCTCACTCTGCTCAGTCCTTTATTCTGTGAGAGGGGCTGGCCGAGTCTTAGGTTAGAGCTTTCCACCTTTTCGTGGGGAAGCTATCCCACAGTCTGCTTTGCTCTCCCCAGTTCTCTCAAATTGTTCTCGCGGCATTCAAGCCCAGTCCTCTCTCTAAGCAGTTAAACCGGCTCCTCCCTGCCCAGCCCCAGCTTGCTAATGGCGTATGCAGGCGTCTGCGCTGCTTCTCCGCTGGGAGTTACTGTTTGGCGGGTAATCTGTGGGTTTTTAAAAAATCTTAAAAAAAAAAGAGGGTTATGTGGCCCTCTGAGCTTCCAAGGCTCGCCACAGATTCGCCAGTGAGAGTGTTTCCTGGTGTTTGGAAAGTTCTCTCTTTTTAAAGCCTCCCTTCCCGGGACGGAGCTCCGTCCTTACTTCTTTTGTCTCGCTTTTTATCTTTTATGTTTTTTCCTACCTCCTTTCGAAGACAATGGGCTGCTTTTCTGGGTGCCTGACGTCCTCTGCCAGCATTCAGAAGTTGTTTTGTGGACTTTACTCCACGTTCAAATGTTCTTTTGATGAATTTGTGGGGGAAAGAGTGGTCTCGCCGTCCTATTCCTCCGCCATCTTGTTCCTTCTCCCACTCTACCTAATTTTAAAACTTATTACAGACTATAGTACTCAACTTCAGCCATCCTCTCCACTCAAATGCCACACAAATCATATCTACAGCCTGGAGTTCATTCTCAGTTGCTTTCTGGAATCCCCAGGAACTTGCTGGCCATTTTTACCTTTCACTTGGGGTTGTCTCACCAGACCTCAAATTTGACTTGTTTAAGCCTACTATACCAACAAGTTCCAGATTTCCCACCATCACCCTGTGATGTCATTGTCTCTCTTGCTGTTTCTGTAAGCCTACTATCTGCTTGCTCTCCAACTTGCGTTTATTTGTCCCTTATTCTTCTTTCCCTCTGTGGTCATCCTAGTTTCTGTTCTTATGGTTTCATAGCACGTCTTTGTAATAGTCCTCAAACTACTCCCCACCTTACATCTTTTCTCCTTAATGACCACCCCCTCTAAACACCACCACCAGTACAACTTTCCTAAAACTTCACTCTCACAATGCCATTTGTTTGCTCAAAAAACTTTCGGAGACTTCACTATTGAAAGGGATAAGCCAAACTCCTCAAGTTAGAATTCAACTTCCTTTTTATTGAGCCCAGTTAATCCTTGCAAACTGGATTCCCACTGTTCTAAAAGAAGTGGATCAAGTAGGCTAGAACACTCTCAATGCCTTAATTACCCTGGGGCAGATTCTCACTTGGGTGCCTTTGTTTCTTCAGCCTAAAATGCTTCCCCTGTGTACCTTTCTGTTTCCTCAATCCTGTAGATTCTTGAGTATCCCTCACAATTCTTAGTTTCCAGATACTGTCCCTGAACCTGCACAAACTTTGATTTCTCTCTCACTGGCCACACTGCTAACACTAAGTATACTTTCCCCATTCATCCAGCACATTATGTCTGCAGCCAGTTGTCTATTATAAGGACCCTGAGAACAGGGGCCATGACCGACACACACACACCAACTTACCTTGTGCAGTCCCGCACACGGCCAGGGCTCAGGACACAGCTTTGGCACACTTTATGTGTCTTGATGATAAGACTTTATAAAAGCTAAGTTGCTTTATCGTGTTTCCTTTTTTCTTAACCTTGAGTCTAAAGAAACCATGGAAAATTCGATATGAAGTGGTTAACACTTGTGCCAATGAGCTGTTGCTTTTCTGGAATTATCTGAACACTGTCTCTCAAAAAGTGTCATGGTTCTGCCAGTGGGGTCCATATCGGTCCAGACTGAGAGCGACATCCAGCGTTTACACAGGACTGGCTTTTGCAGACACTAATTCAATAAAGATGCAGGACTTAAAAGCGACATTTCACAGGGAACTCTGCTCAATGTTATGTGGAAGCCTAGATGGGAAGGGAGTTTGGGGGGGAACGGATTCATGTGTATGTGTGGCCGAGTCCCTCTGCTGTCCACCTGAAACTATCATAGCATTGTTAATCAGCTATACTCCAATACAAAACAAAAAGTTTAATAAGAAAAAAAAAAGACACTTTCAGCAGTCGTGAAAACAAGGACTAAGTAGTCAACACTGCTGCTCAAACTCGTGTTCACTGAGTCGGTGATGCCATCCAACCAGTGGGGTCTGCGGATGAGCAAAGTCGTTTCTTAACACACACAGCAGCCTTTACTTGGGAGACAGCTCCTTGGTGATGAGGTTTGGAAATTCCTGCAGGAAATGACACGTGTACCAACCAGCACAGCACAAACCCTTCAGAAAGCAGAGTGGGAAAACCTCTGATCATTAGCTCGCCCTGGCAGGCACTGAGGGTTCATGCAGAGCGCTTGCTCAGAGAAGGGTCAAGGGAACCTTGACTCCCTGGAAGAGAACATGAAAGAATAGCTTCCCTGTTTTGCCTGGCACCCCGCCCCAAACACACACACATTATCTAATTTAATCCCTGTTTCAATAAAAGGAAGCAGAGTCTCCAAGAGGGTAAGGAAATGAATTGTCCAGGCTGTACAGCTCCTCAAGGGCAGGGCCACGTGCATGTATGCTGTGCTAAATTGCTTTGGTCGTGTCTGACTCTGTGCGACCCTATGGACTACAGTCAGGCTCCTCTGTCCAGGGCTGCTCGGGCTCAAGTGTTCTGTCTCTAGGGCTCAGGACTGCTCTGGTGCAGATGCTACCCTTTTCAGAAGAACCTATTCACCCTCCGGGAGAACTGAAGCTGTGCCCTCAGCAGCCTGGGCTGGCTGGCTCTGAAGTGTGAATTTCAGAGACACTAGGGGGCTGCATGATGATCCCCCCCGCAACCCCACCCCCATTTCCAGAGACTTGGAATTAGAACCAATTAGAACTGAGTTCAAACCTGGCTCTACCAGATGTGAGCTGTGTGGCCTTGGGTTTGTTGATTCACTTCTCTGAGCCTCAGATTCCTCATCTACAAAGTAAGAACTACACTACTTACATCTAAGGGTGAGCAGAAAGATTACATGAGAAGTACACAGAAGTGACCAGTACAGGGCTTGGCACATAATACATGCAGAATCCATGACAAGCATTCTTTTTATGACTATTACAACTTCTCGATATTTTTCAGTTCTGCAAAGTGTAATCATACAGAAGATAGAGAAAGGTGATTAGCTGACTTCAGTCCCACCAATTGGGAGCTCTGTTGCTGCTACTGCTGCTAAGTCACTTCAGTTGTGTCCAACTCTGTGTGACCCCATAGACGGCAGCCCACCAGGCTCCCCCGTCCCTGGGATTCTCCAGGGAAGAACACTGGAATGGGTTGCCATTTCCTTCTCCAATGTGTGAAAGTGAAAAGTGAAAGTGAAGTCGCTCAGTCGTGTCCGACTCTTAGCGACCCCACAGACTGCAGCCTACCAGGCTCCTCCATCCACGGGATTTTCTAGGCAAGAGTACTGGAGTGGCTTGCCATTGCCTTCTCTGTAACCTCAGGCATATCACTTACCCTCTAAGCCCTACATTCCTTACCATAAAACCTGATCATTGTGAGGATCAAGTGAAATAATATGCTTTGTAACATAGGAACATCTATGTCAATATGCAGGGAGGGTGGATATTTGAAAGTGTAAGGTAAGCACAGTTATGTTTCGTTTATGGTTACAACCTTATTGACCAGAGCACTAATTACAGGTCATAGAATATTGGTGGCAGAATCTTGCCTGAGCTGTAAAGAAATTTTGCCTTAATGCTTTGTCTCTATTAGTTTGTATAAGCTGCTGCTGCTGCTGCTAAATTGCTTCAGTCGTGTCCGACTCTGTGCGACCCCATAGACAGCACCCCATCAGGCTCCCCTGTCCCTGGGATTCTCCAGGTAAGAATACTGGAGTGGGTTGCCATTTCCTTCTCCAATGCATGAAAGTGAAAAGTGAAAGTGAAGTCGCTCAGTCATATCTTACTTTTAGCGACCCCATGGACTGCAGCTCACCAGGCTCCTCCGCCCATGGGATTTTCCAGTCAAGAGTACTGGAGTGGGATGCCATCGCCTTCTCCTAGTGTGTGTGTGTGTGTGTATATATATATATATATATATATATACATCTATACATAAATTGTATAGATGTGTAATAATAAGTTGAGTGATTATATCAGTTTGATTATGCATCACGTAAATCCATCAATAGTTTGTCCTTTTCTTTTGAACTTTTTATTTTGTATTGGGTTATGTGGAGAGCTGACTCATTTGAAAAGACCCTGATGCTGGGAAAGATTGAGGGCAGGAGGAGAAAGGGACGACAGAGGATGGGATGGTTGGATGGCATCACCGATGCAATGGACATGGTTTTGGGTGGACTCTGGGAGTTGGTGATGGACAAGGAAGCCTGGCATGCTGAAGTTGATGGGGTTGCAAAGAGTCAGACACAACTGAGCGACTGAACTGAACTGATAGCTGATTAACAATATTGTGGTAGTTTCAGGTGAACGGTGAAGGGACTCAGTCATACGTATACATGTATCCATTCTCCCCCAAACCCCCCACCCATCCAGGCTGCCACATTACACTGAGCAGAGTTCTCTGTGCTCTACAGCAGGTCCTTGTTAGTTACGTATTTTAAACATAGCAGTGTGGACATGTCCATCCCAAACTCCCTAACTATCCCCTCCCCCTGGCAACCATGAATTCATTTTCTAAGTCTGTGAGTCTCTTTTTGTTTTGTAAGTTCACTCATATCATTTCTTTTCCGACTCCACATATGAGAGATGTCATACTGTATTTCTCCTTCTCTGTCTCGTTTGTCTGTTTCTTTTGAAGCACTTTCTAGCACTGCCCTCGGGCCGGTCTGGGAACAAGTGCTGCTGTACACGTTGACTCAAAAATACAGTCTGACACTGCAAAGCTGGTCCACCAGACAGACACTCAGATGGGCCCCTGAGGACACAGTCAGCTCTGAAGGCAGCATGTCCCTGAACAGACCTGAAAAGCTAGGATGGGTATGAACACATTTGCAGACGTGGGCCTCCTGTGAGGAAACCAGAAGCCAACTCTGAAAAAGCCACTCGAAAGCTTTCCCAGAGTGCGGGCAGATGCTGGGGCTCTGGGGGTGGGGGTGGGCGGTGTCCAGCAACCCAGTCCCTCTTTCAGTATGCTCACAGAGTCTAAAGGAAAAGCACCCTCTCTCTACCTTCTTCCATCCGCCGTCGCAATGCGCTTAGTGTTCCTCAGTTGGCCACAAATCCTTGGGCTGTGTTTTACTAACGGATTCTCTTCCCTCCAGAGAATTTGCTCGTCTGGCCTGGCATCCCTCACAGTTTTACTCCAGAGAAGTGAATACAGTCTTTTAGGATGCAAAGAAGTACAAAGGGGGAAAACACAGATTGTTTTATGGAGCGATTGGCCAAGCGGATATAGTTAGCAGCTATCAAACCCTTGAAATAGGAAAATTAATTAAATTCAATTTGATGAATGAGAATAATCACTTCAATAGGCTAATCTGATAAATAATCCTTTACATAAGGGAAACAAGCATTTCAATTTTGGGGGGTTATTTTGAGGATTGCTGAAATGCAAAACTATCAAGTTTTGAAGAGAGTGGTATTGACAAGAATGAAGTGAAGCCTGAGGGTCAAATCAGCAGGACTCTTGCTTCTGACCACTGGGGGTGTTCTCACTTTCCACCAACTAAAAGTGTTCTGATAACCCAGAGGTGTATCCCCCTTCCAGCATCCATGTCCTCTTGCTGCTGTAACAAATTTCCAGGAACCTAGTGGCTTCAAAGAGTTTTCACTTTTGTTCTCTTTCGGGTCCATAGATCAGAAGTCCAATATGGGTCCCACTGGGCTAAAATCAAAGGTGTTGGCAGGGTTGTCTTTCTTTTGGAGATGCTAGGGGAGACTCCGCTTCCTTGCCTTTTCCAGCTTCTAGGAGCCACTGACATTCCTGGCGAATGGCCCCCTCCTCCATCTTCCAAGTCAGCAGCTTCCTATTTCTCCCCCTCTGACTCCTGCTTTCAGTTTAGCACACGTGCACTTAGCTTACATACATATGTCAGAACCTGTAGGAATACAGCGCCAAATGAACCCACAGGTAAGCTATGAATTTCAGATGGTCACGATGTTTCTATGTAGGTTCATCAGTTGTAACAAATATGCCATCTGGTGGGAGATGTTGATGGCGGAGGAGGCTGTGGATATCTGGAAAAGGAAGTATACAGGATATATCTGCGCCTTCTGCTCAGTATTTGCTGTGAGCCCTGAAACCGCTTTTCAAAATTAAATCTTGGGACTGAGACAGTCCATTTCTAGGAAGTCTGGGGTCCCTGAGGAGGAAAGAGGGGTCTGGAGCTCTCGAAGAGAAGACAGGGGTCTGGAATTCTCAAGGAAGAGGAAAGGACAAACATCTTTTCTCCCCGCCCCCCCCCCCCCCACATTCCTTAGTCTTAGTCACAGAAAATGTTTTTTTCTTTAAACCCAGAACTAATGATTACACAACACAACTCAGCTTAAACTCTGCATAAGGATTATATAACAACACTGTCTCCTGCTTGAGGACAGTTTCTCCTTCCTGTTATCTTAAAATGAATATTATGGGAGTGGGTCTGGTTCAGCTCAGTTCAGTTCAATCTCTCAGTTGTGTCTGACTCTTTGTGACCCCATGGACTGCAGCATGCCAAGCCTCCCTGCCCATCACCAACTCCTGGAGTTTACTCAAACTCATGTCCATTGAGTCGGGGATGCCATCCAACCATCTCTTCCTCTGTTGTCCCCTTCTCCTCCTGCCTTCAATCTTTCCCAGCATCAGGGTCTTTTCAACTGAGTCTATTCTTTGAATCAGGTGACCAAAGTATTGGAGTTTCAGCTTCAGCATCAGTCCTTCCAATGAATATTCAGGACTGATTTCCTTTAGGATGGACTGGTTGGATCTCCTTGCAGTCCAAGGGACTCTCAAGTTTTTTCCAACATCACAGTTAAAAAGCATCAATTCTTCAGCACTCAGCTTTCTTTACAGTCCAATTCTCACATCCATACATGACCACTGGAAAAACGGATTAGATGGACTAGACGGACCTTTGTTGACAAAGTAATGTCTCTGCTTTTTAATATGCTGTCTAGGTTGGTCATAACTGTTCTTCCAAGGAGTAAGCATTTTTTAATTTCATGGCTGCAGCCACCATCTGCAGTGATTTTGGAGCCCCCCAAAATAGTCTGTCACTGCTTCCACTGTTTCCCCATCTATTTGCCATGAAGTGATGGGACCAGATGCCATGATCTTAATTTTCTGAATGTTGAGCTTTAAGCCAACTTTTTCACTCTCCTCTTTTACTTTCATCAAGAGGCTCTTTAGTTCCTCTTCACTTTCTGCCATAAGGGTGGTGTCATCTGCATACCTGAGGTTATTGATATTTCTCCCGGCAATCTTGATTCCAGCTTGTGCTTCATCCAGCCCAGCGTTCCTCATGATGTACTCTGCATAGAAGTTAAATAAGCAGGGTGACAATACAGCCTTGACACACTCCTTTCCCTATTTGGATCCAGTCTGTTGCTTACTGTAATAACTAGTTTTAAAAGTATACATCTCCCTTGCTGACACTAGTGGGTGAGGCACTCTCCGCCACTCTGATGTCTGTGTCAGAAGTGTTCTCTGTCCCTTTTCACTGTAATGAAACTTCTGCCTCATGGGAGCCCTCAGTGGTCGAGCCCAGTCTCTGGTCCTGAAGCTAAATCTTCTTTGGAGATCACGAATCCAACATCGTTCACCATAAGCTATCAGGACTTCCCTGGAAGTCCAGAGGTTAAGACTTCACCTTCCAAGGCAAGCGGTGTGGGGAGCTAAGATCACATCTGCCTCCTGGCCAAAAAAACAAAAGGAATATTACAACAAATTCGATAAAGACTTGAAAAATGGTTCACATTAAAAAAAACTTTGAAAAATAAACTAAAATCTTGGGAGTTCCCTGGTGGTGCAGTTCTTAGGATTCCACACTTCCATTGCAGTAGGCACAGGTTTGAGCCCTGGTCGGGGATCTAAGATCTTGCAAGCCAAGTAGTATGGCTAAAAAAAAAAAAAAAACCACAAAAAAACCAACTTTTTAAAAAAGTCTTTTAAGAGAAGAAAGAGCTGTGTGATGTTTGTGAAAAGATTAGAAGTACTGCATTAAACTTACCTTATTTCAACTTTATATCCTGAGAGCTACATAAACTCCTGCCCCTGAATCTACCACTGAGGCCATAGGGCAACCAGGGTGTGATGAAGTTTCATGCAACTCAAGGTCACCTTCACCGTCAGCCCAGAGCAGAAGTAGGGAACCAGAGATCAGCAGTGTTCACCCCCTTGTCAAGCACATCTGAACTGTCCCCCTTCAGGCTCACAAGAACTCTACAAGGGAAATATTAACATCTCTATTTTTAAAACGAGAAGAGTAGGGCTCGTAAAGATTAAGTAACTTGCCAAGCTACAGGTCGGGGGGCCTGGATTCAAACATAGGTTTGTGTGGGCCCAAAGCTTATGCCAGGCTTCCCCCTCAAGTCACTAGAGAGGAGAAGGCAGTCCTCTGTGAGTGTTCTGAGCTCTGGATGTGGAAAACGGGCAGAAAAATGGACCTGCAAACCAGGAGCGGCCCCAAGGGCGGGGTTCAATGCTGAAGGCTGCCTTTCATATTCGTGTAAGAGTCTGGCTGCTACTGGAAGAATTCCCATCCCTTGGAAGATTCCGCAGGTCCCTGGGGGCTCTCGCCGGAAGCGGGAACCTGGGTCTAAGGCCGCTTCGTGACACCAAGCGGTGCTGGAGCGGAGAAGGGCCGGCAGAGGGCGCTGTGCAGACACGGTGAGCTCACGTCTCAACCACAGGACCTGGCCCAGTTCAGACGCGGCGAGTGCCCAGTCAAGGGTGGAGAGAGGTCATTTTGAACTAAATTTGTTTCTTTCTCTTGGGACAAAATAGCGCACAACATAATTTTAAGAAATCTTTGGAGAGTGAAGTTTGCCTCTTGCAAAATTGCTAAATGTTGTGGGTTTCTTTCTCTTTCATAAGACTTCCTTTTGTCACAATGGAGGTCAGCAGACGCTGCAGAAAAGTGGGTGGAACAGAGAACGCGGGCATGTCCAATCCCAGATCTGCCCCTTGTTAGAAGTGAGGGTTTTCTCTGAACCTCCTTGTGTCTTCTGCAAGCTGGAGACCAAAGGCCTTATCTTACAGGTCTGTTCTGAAGACTAAAGAGAAGGCACAGAAGTAAGAAAGCAGTCTCACTGAGTTTGCAATCATTTTGGTCTTATGGCCCCTTTATAGTCTTAGAAAGTTATCAGACACTCAAAGAACTTTTTTTCTTTTTCTTTTGGCCGTGTTGTGAGACTTGCAGGCATCTTAGTTCCCTAACCGGGGATCGAACCGAGGTGCACGGCAGTGAAAGCGCTGGATCTAACCACTGGACTGTCACGGAATTTCCTCAAAGACCTTTTGTTTATGTGGGTTCTATCATATTTTGTTGTTGTTCATTTGCTAAGTTGTATCCCACTCTTTGTGACCCCATGAACTGCAGCACGCCAGGCTTCTATCATATTTACTACATTAAAAACTAAGATTCACTTTTCAGTTAAATTTATCATTAAAATATCTATTTCATTAGGATAAAATTTAATTTAGCAAGAAAAACTATAAAGCAAATATTTAAAAAAGAGGAACCCCAAACGTATCAATATATATCAATTTAAAAAATATGGATCAATTTTTAAAGTAAAGAAAAATATATATCAATTAGCCCATCACATGCTGACTTAAAATATGTTTTTATGAAAAAATAGCTATATTATCAAATAAAAAATAGTTAAAGAGAGATGTTTTCCATTTTCACAAATGTCTTTAATGTCTGACATTCAGACATATGTTGCACACGCAGACTGTTGTGATGTCACATGTCAGTAATCTCTAGAAAAACTTTTCATAGACTAGCGAAACAATGGGAGTGAAAAGTGCAAATAACATCTGAGTGAGGGCTTGCCAGGTGGTGACAGTGGTAGAGAACCTGCTTGCCAGTGCAGGAGACAGAAGGGGTATCAGTGCCATCCCTAGATCGGGAAGATCCCCTGGAAAAGGGCAAGGCAACTCACTCCAGTATTCTTGCCTGGAGAATCCCATGGACAGAGGAACCTGGTGGGCTATAGTTTGTAGGGTGGCAAAGAGTCAGACACAAACAACCGAAGAGACTTAGTACGCACACACACATTCTGTGGAAATGGTTTTGATCCAGGCACTCATGAGTGATAGTGATTACATTGTTCCTGTGAACTAAAAAAAGATGCATAACTTGAGAGTTTCAAGTTAAGTCTTCTTTGGAGCAAAAGGAGGGCTGCAACCTGGGAGACAGTGAAGGAGGAAACAGACAGAGCTGGACTCCATCTTGGGCCAGGCTGTGAGCATTAGGCTGCACGCATGTTCACCCTCCCAGTGGACTCTGAACTTTGTGCCCGGTGTCTGTAGAAGCGGCATACCAATGGGAAACCAGACACCACCCCCCCCAGGATAAAACAGCCTCAGGACTTGTACTTGGACTCTCCGTTGCCTAAAAGAATATGCTAATTATCTCTGTAACAGAACAAAGTGGTAAATTCCATTCTGCTTATTGGGATATGACCACAGGCCTCTTGATAAATGTCCACTGTTTATCTGGTCTTGTGACACATGAATCATGGGTTAACTTTGATCTTATCTCTCTTTTACCTTGTCCAGACTAGTTTCAAGGAATTTGGGGAGGTGGGTTTGAGCAAGTGCACTTAGGGTATATGAGGTTTTCACAAAAACTGGTCGTGGTCCTTGGCTAAGAGGAGACTCTGCCTTGGGCCTGCCGGTGTAATAAACTGCACTCCACTATCTGCATTGTCCTTCTGAGTGAGTTTGTTTCCAGGACCGCGTGGCTACAACAATAGCACCTCAGTTCTGAGAGCCTGCTCCAAAGAGATAGGAGGGAAAGGTCAATATATAAGATTCTGGTGAAAGGAGCGCTCAGTGTAATCAATCACTTGCTTTACAAGAGCTTTTCTGCCAGTCACGAGGATCTGATGTCACCATGCAGGGATTTAGCGTTTTTCTAGATGTGACGATATGCAAAGACTGGGATCATGAAATCAGTCCCTGAAAATATTTAACTATCTGAAGACCTGTCCCACCAGAGTCCCTGGTGCACAGAGTGCCTCACTCCACCCTGAACTCCCTCGGGGGTGTTGAAGGTCAACAGCAGCAGCACAGGGTTCAATCTCTGCAGAGGCAGGTGGCAAATGCCCTTGTTGCTATTGTTCAGTCACTGGCAAATGCTCTTGGCAAGTGCCTATCTGTAGTTGACCTTCTCCAAAAGAGTTCATCCCAATTTGAGGTGATTGCTCCAGCATGTAAGACAGGACACTCTGTTCACAGGAGGCAAGCTGGTCCTTGGAGAAAGTGTCTGACACGTGGGTTATGAGAGTTTTCACTCATCATGCAAAGACCCTGATGAGAAATTAAGTCATGGATGAAATGACTCAGCTCCTGCACAGTTGGAATAAGCCTGAGCTCAACGGTGCTCCCAGTGAGTGCCAAGGTGATGTCTATCTTGAATTTACAAAATCCAGAAGTCATAAAAAAGAAAGAAATTCTGCCATTTGGACCTAGAGAATATTAAGTTTAGTGAAATAAGTCAGACAGAAAAGGACAAATGCTAAAATTTGAACTACCATATGACTCAGCAATTCTACTCCTGGGTAGATATCTGGGGAAAAAAATGAGAATAGAAATGTAATTCCCAAAGATCCAAACATCTCAGTGTTTAAAGCAGCACTGTTTATAATAGCCAAGACATGGACGCAATCCAAATGCCCACTGACAGATGATTGGATTAAAAAGATGTAGTGTGTGTGTGTGTGTTTGGGAATATTCAGTTCAGTTCAGTTCAGTTCAGTCACTCAGTCGTGTCTGACTCTTTGCGACTCCATGAATCACAGCATGCCAGGCCTCCCTGTCCATCACCAACTCCCGGAGTTCACTCAAACTCATGTCCATTGAGTCGGTGATGCCATCCAGCCATCTCATTCTCTGTCATCCCCATCTCCTCCCACCCCCAATCCCTCCTAGCATCAGACTCTTTTCCAGTGAGTCAACTCGTTGCATGAGGTGGCCAAAGTATTGGAGTTTCAGCTTTAGCATCAGTCCTTCCAATGAACACCCAGGATTGATCTCCTTTAGAATGGACTGGTTGGATCTCCTTGCAGTCCAAGGGACTCTCAAGAGTCTTCTCCAACACCACAGTTCAAAAGCATCAATTCTTCGGTGATCAGCTTTCTTCACAGTCCAACTCTCACATCCATACATGACTACTGGAAAAACCATAGCCTTGACTAGACGGACCTTTGTTGGCAAAGTAATGTCTTTGCTTTTTAATATGCTATCTAGGTTGGTCATAACTTACCTTCCAAGGAGTAAACGTCTTTTAATTTCCTGGCTGCAATCAGCATCTGCAGTGATTTTGGAGCCCAAAAAAATAAAGTCTGACACTGTTTCCACTGTTTTCCCATCTATTTCCCATGAAGTGATGGGACCAGATGCCATGATCTTTGTTTTCTGAATGTTGAGTTTTAAGCCAAGTTTTCACTCTCCTCTTTCACTTTCATCAAGAGGCTTTTTAGTTCCTCTTCACTTTCTGCCATAAGGGTGGTGTCATCTGCATATCTGAGACTATTGATATTTCTCCGGGCAATCTTGATTCCTGATTGTGCTTCTTCCAGCCCAGCGTTCCTCATAATGTACTCTGCATATAAGTTAAATAAGCAGGGTGACAATATACAACCTTCACGTACTCCTTTTCCTATTTGGAACCAGTCTGTTGTTCCATGTCCAGTTCTAACTGTTGCTTCCTGACCTGCATACAGGTTTCTCAAGAGGCAGGTCAGGTGGTCTGGTATTCCCATCTCTTTCAGAATGTTCCACAGTCTATTACTCAGCCATAAAATGAATGAAATACTGCCATTGGAGCACCATGAATGGATCTACAGAATATTATGTTTAGAGAAATAAGTCAGACAGTATGTGAAATCTAAAAGATATTAGGTGAATAAACATGCAAAACAGAAACAAAGTCACTGATACAGAAAACAAGCTGCTGCTGCTGAGTCACTTCAGTCATGTCTGACTCTGTGTGACCCCACAGATGGCAGCCGACCAGGCTCAAGCGTCCCTGGGATTCTCCAGGCAAGAACACTGGAGTGGGTTGCCATTTCCTTTTCCAATGCATGAAAGTGAAAAGTGAAAGTGAAGTCACTCAGTTGTGTCCAACTCTTAGCGACCCCATGGACTGCAGCCTACCAGGCTCCACCGTCCATGGGATTTTCAGGCAAGAGCACTGGAGTGGGGTGCCATTGGTTACCAAAAGGAAGAGGAAGGTGAGGAGAGAAAAGTTAGAAGTATGAAATTAAGAGAGACAAAATTACTACTTATAAAAAATTAATAGATAAGCAACAAAGGCACATTCACAGCACAGTAAGTCAAGTATGTGCGTGCATGCTAAGTCACTTCACTGTGTCGCTTCTTTGTGACCCTTCTTCAATTTAAAAAAAGAAGTCAGAGAGCAACTGGTTAACCAAACATTTAATTCCAGTTAACATAAAATCTGCCTTTCAACGACTTCCAAAAGGTTTCATTTCCTTCCTGCTTTGAATGATGAGATCGATTTACTGTGTTTCCATCTCCTCCCCAGCAGGCATCCCAGCCTGAGAAGTCCTGTGTTAATGAACTGCTGACTCCTGCTGAGACCTCTGTGACTTCCGTGGGCCCGAATTGCGGGTCTGCCCAGGTGGGCACGAGGGCTTCCCGGGCTGCCTTCCATGAAGGAGAACACCAGCCAGCGGAGACGGGCTTCAGCTGCGGAGTGGGCGGTGGTGTCTTGGGCCTCTGTCAAGGTCCCGCTTACCTCGGTTGCCAGATTCCTCTTCCTCCCCTTATCCCCACTCCTGGCCATCCTGTAACAAAACTCCCTCTCTTTGATCCTTTGGACTCTGTTAGTCCTCTCTATCCGGAGAAGGCAATGGCAAGCCACTCCAGTACTCTTGCCTGGAAAATCCCATGGATGGAGAAGCCTGGTAGGCTGCAGTCCGTGGGGTCGCTAAGGGTCGGACACGACTGAGCGACTTCACTTTCACTTTTCGCTTTCACACATTGGAGAAGGAAATGGCAACCCACTCCAGTGTTCTTGCCTGGAGAGTCCCAGGGACGGGGGAGCCTGGTGGGCTGCAATCCTTGGGGTCGCTCAGAGTCGGACACGACTGAACGACTTCACTTTCACTTTCATGCATTGGAGAAGGCAATGGCAGCCCACTCCAGTGTTCTTGCCTGGAGAATCCCAGGGACGGGGGAGCCTGGTGGGCTGCCATCTATGGGGCCGCACAGAGTCGGACACGACTGAAGCGACTCAGAAGCTGCAGCAGCTGCAGCAGTCCTCTCTATAACCCTCATTTCTCACCTAGTGAGGACATGTATCAGGCCCACCTCCTTAGTATCCTCCCAGCTCCATTGAAAAACCCCTTGACATAAGCGACCTCATTTTATTTCACCTTTCACACAGGTGAGGTCTGTCTTCCTGACTTGGAGACAACTACCTTCTCACTGTGTCCTCATACGGCCTTTCCTCTGTTTGCATGGTGGGGGTGTGGGGGGGGGACCCCAGCCTGAATCCTCTCCACCAACTTCTGGCTCTCTCCCTGTCCAGCCCCATTTCTCCACTTAAGCCTTTCTTACCCCCTCCTCTCGCCTCTGCTTGCAGTAGACTGCCCTTCGCATGTCAGGGCCATGCTGGGCTCTTGCATATACAGTAATTAAGATGCAAAGTGAGTAGCATTTGTACCCAATCTCCAGCCAGAAAAATAAGGCACAAAGGAATTAAGTAACTTGCCCAGGTTACTTCATCAAAGCTATGGTTTTTCCAGTAGTTGTGTTTGGATGTGAGAGTTGGCCCATAAGGAAGGCTGAGTGCTGAAGAATTGATGCTTTCAAATTGTGGTGCTGGAGAAGACTCTTGAGAGTCCCTTGGACAACAAGGAGATCAAACCAGTTAATCCTAAAGGAAATCTACCCTGAATACTCGTTGGAAAGACTGATGCTAAAGCTGAAGCTCCAATCCTTTGGCCACCTGATGCGAAGAACTGACTCATTGGAAAAGACCCTGATGCTGGGAATGATTGAGGGCAGGAGGAGTAGGAGGTGACAAAGGATGAGATGGTTGGATGGCATCACCGACTCGATGGACAGGAGTTTGAGCAAACTGCGGGAGACAGTGAAGGACAGGGAAGGCTGGCATGCTGCAGCCCATGGGGTGGCAAAGAATCAGACATAACTGAGCAGCTGAATAACAGCAACCAGGTTCCTGTGGCCATTACCACTGGGACCAGGCTGGGACCCTATGGCTGCCTGACTTTCCATTTCATCCCTGATGCCTCTTGTGAGTAGGTCTTTCATTTGGGCACTGTCCATCTTCAGTGCCTTTACCGGGTGCTACCTTTGATAGGTCTCATCTCACACACACCTACCAGGTGCCCTCTAAACAAATCTTCCAATAGACCACAAGCTGATGGAGTCCGTGTGATGTGCCAGGAATTGCCCTAGGACCTGGGAGAGAGTGGTGAGCAGGGCTTCTCTCACAGAGCTTCCGGCCTCTTCCTTTTTGCACTGATCCTGGGGCTCATTCAGGCACTTTTGCTTCATCTGGTGTCTTCTGCCGTTATTCCAGAGGCACTTTTATCTTGGGCACATATGGACAGGACAATGGATTGCCTTGTGCTGTGTCTTTCGCAAACTCCTCCCAGCCTCTCCTCTCTCAAGGCAACGCCTGCCATTGCCGGTTTGGTTCCCAGACTTTAAGAGGTCAGCTGGCCCTGACCCCCCTGCTTTTCCTCATCACCCCCCTGCCCCTACCATTTCAGGGGAAAGCCACCATTTCGGGGAATCTGGACTTTCTGGAACTTCTCACACAACTCACGGCAGCCCGCCACCCATTGTCTGTAGAAAGCAGGAAGCTGACATGGCCTTAGAGGCTGTGGGGTGATGCTGGTCCAGGTCGGTCTGAGATGAGAGAGTTCCGTGAGGCCAAGGGCAGGCCAGAGGCTCTTGAGAGCAGCACCTAAGTGAGGAAGAGCCAGCTCAGGAAACAGGAAACAGGTTGAGTGCCTCATTCATTGCCTTCTTTGTTTCAGGGACTATTCTAGGCCTGGGCTACCGCAATGAAGAGAACCAACAAATCTGCCTTTTGGGAGTTTATAGTATACTGGGGAAGACAAACTATGGACCAATAAATATATTCAAGCGTGTCAGGTGGTGATAAATACAAGGAGAAATAAAGCAGTGTGTGGGGGCAGAGCTGATGGACATGAGAGGAGGGTGTTGTTTTGGGTAGTGTCGTAAGAGAAGAGCCTTCCTCAGGGGAAGGGGTGGCATTTAAGTGAAGTAATACATGAAGGCTGAGCAGCGAAGAATTGATGCTTATGAACTGTGGTGCTGGAGAAGACTCTTGAGAGTCCCTTGGACTGCAGGGAGATCCAACCAGTCCATCCTAAAGGAGATCAGTCCTGGGTATTCATTGGAAGGGCTGATGCTAAAGCTGAAACTCCAGTATTTTGGCCACCTCATGAGAAGAGCTGACTCGTTGGAAAAGACCCTGATGCTGGGAAGGGTTGAGGGCAGGAGGAGACGGGGGCTACAGAGGATGAGATGGTTGGATGGCATCACCAACTAAATGGACATGAGTTTGAACAAATTCTAGGAGATGGTGAAGGACAGGGAAGCTTGGTGTGCTGTAGTCCATGGGGTCTCAAAGAGTTAGACACGACTTAGTGACTCAACAACAACAACAATAAATGAAGTAAGAAAGGAAAAAGCTGTTGCAAAGTCCCTGAGGTGGGAGCGTGCTTGTTGGCCTCCTGTGGAAGGAAGCAGGAGACCAGCATTGCTAGAGGGAGTTAGAGAGAAGAAGGGTCAGGAGTGAGGGTGAGGGAGGGACATGGAGCCAGAGCCCCAACCATGAAGGGGCTTATGAGTTACAGAAGGCTGTTAGGATTTGAGCCCAGGACTTCTGTTCCCAGAGGACTCTTTACACTGTGCCACGCTGCCTCTGCAAGAAGTTATTATGGGACTTCCCTGGAGGTCCAGTGATTGGGACACTGCTCTTCCAATGCAGGGGCCATGGGTTTGATCCCTAGTTAGGGAACTAAGATCCCACATGCCTTGTGAGGAAAAAAAAAGAAGAGTTGTCATAAGAGAGAGTCTGGTTTTGAAGATCAATAGAGATGATGCTTTGGACTCTCTTGACATTTTCTTCCCCTCAGTTTACTTGCAAACCAACCAACAATCAAAGTGAAAGTTATGTACAACATCAAAAATACAAAGAACAAAGCTTCCTAACACCTTCCTTAGTCTTCATAGAGGCATATCCCAAGCTCTGAGTTCATACAACCCGCGAGGAGAGTGGGATCTGCCATCAAGAAGTGTCCAGAACCATTGGGCTGAGGAGGGTCCTGTTACCTTCACGGGCTTGGCCTCCAGTTAGCTGTTGCATCCTTCTATGGATGAACTATGTCAACACCAAAATCCATATGTTCAAGCCCTAATGCCAATATGACTGTACTTAGATAGGACTTTAAGGAGGTAAAGGTCCTAAGGGTGGGCCCTAATCTGATATGACTGGCATCCTTATAAGAAGAAGAAGAGAGCAGAGCCCCCTTCCCACCCTATTCCCCCCACACCCTCCCACTCTGTGCAAACAGAAAAGGCCGTGTGAGGACACAGGAAGCAGGCAGTTGTCTACAAGTCAGGAAGAGAGACCTCACCAGTGTGAAAGGTGAAATAAAATGGGATCATTTACATTAAGGGGCTTTCAGGGGATCTGGGAGGACATCAAGGTGGGCCTGATTCATGTCCTCACTTGGTGGAACTGCGAACTTTTGAACTGGGCCAAGTTGCAAATATTCCAACAACTCTGCAAGAATACCTGCAACTTGCTCCAGTAACAGGCTTCTGCCTAGTGACCACCTTAGCAACCAAATCTTGTGTAGCCAAGGCAAGCTTTCTGCGCCAACACCAAAATTTTTTGTAAACAACTTATGCAAGCATTTCCTTTTGTCTTTAAAAATACCCTGACTGTCACTCCCTAATGGGATAATCTTTAGGTTGCTAATCAAATCTGTGCACCTGAATTGCAATTCTTTGATCCCAGATAAACAGCTTGATTGATCATTCCCTCTTGAGAATTTAAAGTTGACACCAGGAACCAACCTTGATGGCACCTTGATCTTGGATTCTATCTTCCAAAACTGTCAGAAAATGTAGTTTAAGCCATCCAGTCTGTGGAATTTTGTTATGGCTGCCTTAGCTCATACACATCCCAGTGAGTTATTTGTGTATTCTGTTTATTATGCATCACTTGACCTCTGGCAGGCCTGACAATGGCTTACCTCTCCATCAGATTAGAGAAGAAGGCACCCTCTGACTTCTAGGAAATGCAACTTTGCTTGCAGGAGGGTTGAGCAAGAGGCTGTTTGAAATCCAAGATGCTATCACTTGTTTATGCTTCTATTTCTTCATCTGAAAAACTGGAGAAGATAATACCAGTGCTTCGAGGAAAGTTCTCAATATAAAATTCAGTTGAATAAATGGCTGTATATTTATGCATAAGGTCTTGTTCTGGGAAGGATGTAAGGGTAAATATGTATATTTCACTTGTGGGAAATTTTCTTGATAGTAAGGTGCATTGTTCAATAGCTGTAGAATTATTTTTTTAATTAATTTATTTTAATTGGAGGTTAATTACTTTACAATATTGTGGTGGTTTTTTGCCATACATTGACATGAATCAGCCATGGCTGTACATGTGTCCCCCGTACTGAGCCCGCCTTCCACCTCCCTCCCCATCCCATCCCTCAGGGTCATCCAGTGCACCAGCCCTGAGCACCCTGTATCATGCATTGAACCTGGACTGGCGATCTATTTCACATGTGGTAATATACGTGTTTCAATGCTATTCTCTCAAATCATCCCACCCTCGCCTTCTCCCACAGAGTCCAAACATCTGTTCTTTATATCTGTGTCTCTTTTGCTGTCTCACATATAGGGTCATCATTACCATCTGTCTAAGTTCCATATATATGCATTAGTTTACTCTGTTTTTCTTTCTGACTTACTTCACTTTGTATAATAAGCGCCAGTTTCATCCACCTCATTAGAACTGATTCAACTATATTCTTTTTAATTGCTGAGTGGGTGTTCATTGGAAGGACTGATGCTAAAGCTGAAACTGCAATACTTTGGCCACCTCATGCGACAAGTTGACTCACTGGAAAAGACTCTGATGCTGGGAAAGGTTGGGGGCGGGAGGAGAAGGGGACGACAGAGAATGAGATGGCTGGATGGCATCACTGACTCTGTAGACATGAGTTTGAGTGAACTCCGGGAGTTGGTGATGGACAGGGAGGCCTGGCGTGCTGTGATTCATGGGGTCGCAGAGAGTCGGACACAACTGAGTGACTGAACTGAACTGAACTGAACTGAATACTCCATTATGTATATGTACCACAAGTTTCTTATCCATTCGTCTGCTGATGGACATCTAGGTTGCTTCCATGTCCTAGCTATTGTAAACAGTGCTGCGATGAATATTGGGGTACACGTGTTTCTTTCAATTCTTGTTTTCTTGGTGTGTATGCCCAACAGTGCGATTGCTGGGTCATATGGCAGTTCTATTTCCAGTTTTTCAAGGAAATCTCCACACTATTCTCCATAGTGGCTGTACTATTTTGTACAGTTTAAGAGGGTTCCCTTTTCTCCACACCCTCTCCAGCATTTATTGTTTGTAGACTTTTGGATAACAGCCATTCTGACCGAGATGGTTCCTCATTGTGGTTTTGATTTGCATTTCTCTGATAATGAGTGATGCTGACACCTTTTCATGTGTTTGTTAGCCATCTGTATGTCTTCTTTGGAGAAATGTCTGTTTACTTCTTTGGCCCATTTTTTTTATTGGGTCATTTATTTTTCTGGTGTTGAGTTGCATGAGCTGCTTGTATGTTTTTGAGACTAACATAATTATTTTCTGACATTTTTAGAAGAGGAGGATTTTTTTTCCCTGTAATGTTAACAATCTTATTACTTGCTTAGTGTAAACTTAACTGATTTTTAATCATTATAATACTTCAAATATCATCTCTTAAGGTGTTAATACATTTTCAAATCTAATATATTTGTGACTTCAATTTAACATTTAGAAGTATTAGATTAGATAGGTTTGCAATGTCTAAATATTTGAAACAATTCACTTTATTAAATTTATATATTTAATAAAGTGTGTGCGGGGATGACCCAGAGGGAGGATAAAGGGAGGAGGGAGGTGAGAGGGGGGTTCAGGAGGGGGAACTCATGTACACCTGGGGCGAATTCATGTCAATGTATGGCAAAACCAACCAATATAATATTGTAAAATAAAAAAAAAAAAAGAATTGAAAAAAAAATTTATGAAAGAAAAAAAAAACATTTTCAAATCTAATATATTTGTGACTTCAATTTAACATTTAGAAGTAGTAGATTAGATAGGTTTGCAATGTCTAAATATTTGAAACAATTCACTTTATGAAATTTATATATTTGATTTATTAGTTATGTAATTAGTCTGAGAATATTTAGAGGATTGTTGATTATTTAACATTCAAATAAATGGTAATCATTTAACAAATTGCATGTGTAAGATCATTTCAGGCTTCCTAGGTGGCACAGTGGTAAAGAATCCACCTGCCAATGCAGAAGATACAGGGCACTCAGATTGGATTGCTGGGTCAGGAAGTTCCCCTGGAGGAGGAAATGCCAACTCATTCCAGTATTCTTGCCTGGAAAAACCCATGGACAGAGGAGCCTGGAGGCTACAGTCCATGGGCTCGAAAAAGAGTCAGACATGACTTAGGGACTAAACTACCACTACCACCACAAATGGCCTAAACCTAAAATTCCTGCAAAATGACTGTGTCCAAGTTGATTTATAGACAGAGGATGATGGTGTTTATATCAGAGCATTTCACAGAAACCACAAAGGCTGGAACTTTCATCCAATGCTTGAAATGTTTCCCTTTTTGACCTACAAAATGACCTCACACACACACACACACACACACACTGAGCTGGGATTCTTTATGGTTCCCTCTTTCACTACTATCTTACAATACTATGAAAGTTCAAATTTTCTGACCCTGCGGTTTGATGGAATTCAGGACACAATTTATCAAAATATGGCATCTTGGCATATTGAATATTTGGGGCTGAGAAAATTTGAAAGAACAGCAAAAGCAGGAAGGTCACTCCAAAGCTTTTCTTGACCCCTCTTCCCTGAAAACTCACAAAACTTTCATGTTACGGTGCCCTTCTCATACCCAGAGGAAAGAGGCATTCTTGTCTCCAAAGACAAAGGGACTCCAAGAAGAATCTGAATAGGACGGTTTACTCCGCTCATCTCATATTCCTTAACCTGTCATGTGTCTGCTAGCTGTTTATCAAACCTAGATTAAAAACACTCAGGTCGCAGACGTGGGAGACGCCCGGGTCCGGCGGCGCAGGCGCAGACGCGGGAGACGCCCGGCTCCCGCGGCGCAGACGCGGGAGACGCCCGGCTCCGGCGCAACCGACCACGTGCAGAATCGTGGCTGAGATGAGCTACCCCGTGCCCAGGGTTAGGGCGGTGGCCGAGAGGAGCTGTACCACGTTCAGGAGGCGGTGGCTGCTTGGGCACCGGAGGGCCGAGAGGAGCTGATCTACATTCAAAGCAGGAGGCGCGGCCTTGAGGAGATACCCCTCTTCCAAGGTAAGATACAGCGGCTGCGCCTTGCTGGAGCAGCTGGGAAGAGATACTCCACGACCAAGTGGAATATAACAATCCAGTGTTCTGGGGAGGAAGAAACAAGATGGCGGAGGGATAAGATGGCAAGACCACTTTCTCCCCCACAAATTCATCAAAAGAACATTTGAACACGGAGTAAAGTCCACAAAACAACTTCTGAATACTGGCAGAGGACATCAGGCTCCCAGAAAAGCAGCCCATTGTCTTCTAAAGGAGAGAGAAGAAATCCAGCTCCACCCACCAGAACACCGACACATGCTTCCCTAACCAGGGAACCCGGACAAGTCACCCGTCCAACCCCACACACAGCGAAGAAACTACGTAATAAAGAGAACTCCATAAACTGCAAGAAGAGGGAAAGGCCACCCCAAGCAAAGCAATATAAGCAAGATGAAGAGGCAGAGAAATACCCAGCAAGTAAAGGAACAAGATAATTGCCCACCAACACAAACAAAAGAAGAAGATATAGGGAATTTACCTGATAAAGAATTTCGAATTTTGATGGTGAAAATGATTCAAAATCTTGAAAGCAAAATGGAGTTACAGATAAATAACCTGGAGAAAAGGATTGAGAAGATGGAAGAAAGATTTAATAAGGACTTAGAAGAAATAAAAAAGAGTCAATATACAATGAATAATGCAATAGATGAGATCAGAAACACTCTGGAGGGAACAAACAGTAGAATAACAGAGGCAGAAGACAGGATAAGCGAACTAGAAGATAGAATTGTAGAAATAAATGAAACAGAGAGGAAAAAAGAAAAACGAATTAAAAGAAATGAGGACAATATTAGAGACCTCTGGGACAATGTTAAGTGCTCCAACATTCGAATCATAGGAGTCCCAGAAGAAGAAGACAGAAAGAAAGACCATGAGAGAATACTTGAGGAGATAATAGTTGAAAACTTCCCTAAAATGGGGAAAGAAATAATCACCCAAGTCCAAGAAACACAGAGAGTCCCCAACAGGATAAACCCAAGGCGAAATACTCCAAGACACATATTAATCAAATTAACAAAGATCAAACACAAAGAACAAATATTAAAAGCAGCAAGGGAAAAGCAGCAAATAACACATAAGGGGATTCCCATAAGGATAACAGCTGATCTTTCAACAGAAACTCTTCAGGCCAGAAGGGAGTGGCAAGACATACTTAAAGTGATGAAAGAAAATACCCTACAGCCCAGATTACTATACCCAGCAAGGATCTCATTCAAATATGAAGGAGAAATCAAAAGCTTTACAGGCAAGCAAAAGCTGGGGGAATTCAGCATCACCAAACCAGCTCTCCAACAAATGCTAAAGGATCTTCTATAGACAGGAAACACAGAAAGAGTGTATAAACTTGAACCCAAAGCAATAAAGAAAATGGCTATGGGAACGTAAATGGGTTGAAATTTTCAAAAAGGCTAGGAAACAATTCTCATAGCCATCAATAGTTCAGTGTTGAGTTCATGAATAGTTTTTAAAGTTTGGGACAAACTGTAGTATTTACTATTTGAAGTACTATTTGTAATTGGCATATTACGATGTAACATTGGTCTTCATTTCCATCTTAAAACACCTAAAAATGCCTATCAGGTTTTTAGATTTGTGAATTTTAGTTGAAATGTATTTTACGATGTTACTAAACCTGCAGAAATATTGAAATATTTCAGAGAACTTATTCACTGTACATTTAATTTATTTTATTTATAAAAGTTATGAACTGTAGAAAGTTTTACTTGTTGGGTCAAATGCTTGTTGCTTCAAATGCTTGTTGCATTTGAAGTGCTAGTTACAAGAAAATCAAATACCTTCAATGTATAAATGCTATTAAGTTTTTAAAGGACTCTGGAGTATAAGTAAGTTTGTTTAAAGAAATTTAGTCTGTTCAACTTGAAAAAAATAAATAAATAAAATTGGAAAAAAATAAAAACACTCAGGTCTACATGTTTCTTCCAGGTCTTCATTTCCTGTGACATGTAACAGTTATATTAAATAATTGTATATATGCTCTTTCTTGTTTATCTGTTCTAATGTGTGTTTTTCCGATACCACAAAGCAGTTAACTCAGTTCTAACCCTATCTACCTGGCTGTTGTTCAGTCACTCAGTCATGTCCAACTCTTTGCGACCCCAAGGACTACAGCACGCCAGGCTTCCCTTTGCATCACCATCTCTGGAGTTTGCGCAAAATCATGTCCATTGAGTCGGTGATGCCATCCAACCATCTTATCCTCTGTTGTCCCCTTCTCCTCCTGGCTTCTATCTTTCCCAGCATCAGGGTCTTTTCCAATAAGTCAGCTCTTCGCATCAGGTGGGCAAAGTGTTGGAGCTTCAGCTTCAGCATCAGTCCTTCCAGTGAATATTCAGGACTAATTTCCTTTAGGAGGGACTGGTTGGATCTCCTTGCAGTCCAAGGGACTCTCAAGACTCTTTTCCAACACCACAGTTCCAAAGCATCAATTCTTCAGGGATCAGTTTTCTTTATGGTCCAACACTCACATCCATACATGACAATTGGAAAAACCATAGCTTTGACTATACAGACCTTTATCTACCTGGAAAGAGCATCATATTCCCAGATTAAGGGCTCAGTCTCTCAAGGCTGTCCTCCACCCCATGTGAGATGTCAATTGCAAATCCAAGTTGTTACCTGTGCTTCTGACCAACTGGCTATACATTGGAGGGTCCCCTGACCTCCTCCTTCAGTTTGGTTAAGTTGCTAAAGTGTTAGCTAAGTCACTTCAGTCATGTCTGACTCTATTCAACTCTGTGGACCATAGCTCACCAGGCTGCTCTGTCCATGCTCTGTCCAGGCAAGAATACTACAGTGGGTTGTTATGCCCTTCTCCAGGGGATCTTCCTGACCCAAGGATGGAAGCTACATCTCTCAGGTCTCCTGCATTGGCAGGTGGGTTCTTTACCACTAGTGCCACCTGGGAAGCCCATAGTGGCTCACAAAACTAGGAGAAGCATTTACTTATATTTACCAGTTTATTGAGTTTCTCTGGTGTCTCAGTGGTAAAGAATCTGCCTGCAATTCAGGAGACCTGGGTTCGATGCCTGGGTCAGGAAGACCGCTTTGAGAAGAAAGTCGCAATCCACTTCAGTATTCTTGCCTGGGAAATCCCATGGGCAGAGGAGCCTGGTGGGCTACAGCCCATGGAGTCACAAAAGAGTTAGACAGGACTTTGAGACTAAACAACAACAACCACAAAGAGTTTATTAGGGAATTCCAGGGCCATCCTAGTGGTTAAGACTGAGCATTCGCTGCAGGGGCCCAGATTTGATCCCTGGTCAGGTAACTAGGATCCTATAAGCCTGACAGGGCTGCCAAAAAAGAAAAGAGAGACAGATTTCTGATCATTTAAAAAAAGAAGAAGAAGAAGAATATTAAACGATACAGATGAACAGCCAGATGAAGAGGTACAGCGGGGTCCAGAAGGGTCCCAAGTGCCGAGCTTCTGTCTCCATGGAGCTGGGCGCACCGTCCTCTCAGCACAGGTCTGCTTTACCACCCCAGACTCATCAACTTTCACTGTTCAAGGGCATTTCCAGAGTTTCATCTGTAGCCCGACCCACCCCACCCCCCAGTCTAGTGGATGGTGCTGAAAGTTCCAACCCTTAATTTCTAGTGACTCCCCTCTGCCCCCCTCCCAGTCACCCCAAGGCTATCTAGGGATCCTACCCTAAGGCACCTCATTAGCATAAACTCTGTGTCCTTGAAAGGGGCACTTGTGAGAAACACACTCCTATAGCTCAGGAAATGGCAAGAGATCCCAGTTTGATTCCTGAGTCAGCAAGATCCTCTGGAAAAGGGAAAGGCTACCCACTCCAGTATTCTGGCCTGGGGAATTCCATGGACTATCCAGTCCATGGGGTTGCAAAGCGACTGAGCGACTTTTACTTTCACTCTTCTTTCAAGCTAGGACCTGGGGACAAAGAACAAATAGATATCTTATTTTACTGCATCCATTTTCATCAGTTTAATTAAAAATCTCTTTCCTCCCCTACATGTTCACTCTACTAAAATAAGCACAACTCATTGAATGCCTCCTCTGTACCCAATACTTTGCTAGTTGCTGTTATATAGGTTATCATCTTCACAACACTGTGAGATTTCAATATTTTCAGTTTTACAGATTAGAAAATCAAAGGTTCTAGAGATTGCCTTCCTTGCCCGTGAATCCAGAGCCACAGTTCAAATGCTGGTCTCCCAGACTGCGAGTCCGCAACCTCCCTCCCCATCCCCACTCCCAACTACTCCACCCCCCAAACCCCCACTCCACCCACCTCCCCCCACTCCCCCGCACCCCCACTAAACTGTTTTTGAGAACCTTAGCTTTGAGTCTTGTATGTGACCCATAGCCTAGTCCTCACTATTCTGAGTGAAGCCTTGTGGTAAAATGAAAAAAAAAAAAAAGCAACACAAAATAAACCCCATAACCTCTGGTTTAAGGTTATGCATTTCAAGCTTCCCTAAAGAACCAATCAGTTCAGTTCAGTTCAGTCGCTCAGTCATGTCCGACTCTTTGCAACCCCATGAATCACAGCTCGCCAGGCCTCCCTGTCCATCACCAGCTCCCAGAGTTCATGCAAACTCATGTCCATCGAGCTGGTGATGCCATCCAGCCATCTCATTCTCTATCGTCCCCGTCTAATAGTCAGGACTGAATTCAACTGGCTTTGGTTCACTCTCGATTTCCAGCACACAGCTTTGAGAGTCTAACCTTTCTCATTTGAGATTATGGCTCTATTGCCATATTTCTGGAAATGGCTAACTATATTTATGAAAAAAGCTGTTTATAGATGCCTGCCTTTGAGAAGAGGTTAAGGAGACTCAGAGTGGCTTTGAGTCATAATAAATTTGGCTCCTGTGACATCACTTCATATGTAAAGAGGACTGAAGTCGTGTTCCAGGAGCCCTTGAGGGGCAAGTGGAGGTGTTCCGGGAGGCTTGCTGGTCACTCATCACGAGAGCTGATGCCACCATCAGAGCTCCCTCTGTCCAGTGCTGCATTATGCTCGGCATAATCACTGCAATCTTTTAAGTAGGAACTCGAGTGTGCCGTATTTTCAGAACACTCAAAATAGCAAAATTCAAAGAACAGAAAAATCAGGGACTCACCCGTCACGAATTAATTATTTGCTTTAAGGAAAGATTCACTGGCAGACTCCCCAAAGGCATTTAACAGGTAAGTTGATGAATATGAACTCTGCTTATGCAAAACATCTAGTAGCATAGAATGACTGACATTTCTGTGGGGGCTGATGAATTTCAAAAGGATTTGACATGGGTTTTCATATTTTATTTTGTCATCAGGATCACTTTGCATGATGGGGGTAAGTATTACAGTATTACAGATGAGAAAACAAAGCCAAGAGAGCTAAGTCCTTGGCCTGAGGCCACATAGCTGGAAGGTGTCTGAGATGAGGTTAGACCCCAGCTCACGGGACTCTTTGCTAAAACACTCTACCCTGTATAAGCACACTTGTTTTTTAGAGTTATTTTTCCCTTTGTAGCAGAACTCAGATACTTAAGAGCTATTTTGGAGTATATTCAAATTTAAAATGGAGAACTGTTTATAAAAAATGATTTGACTTCTTCCAAAGAGGGTAACTTGGAGAAGGCAACGGCACCCCACTCCAGTACTCTTGCCTGGAAAATCCTGTGGACAGAGGAGCCTGGTGGGCTGCAGTCCCTGGGGTCACTAAGAGTCGGACACAACTGAGCGACTTCACTTTCACTTTTCACTTTCATGCATTGGAGAAGGAAATGGCAACCCACTCCAGTGTTCTTGCCTGGAGAATCCCAGGGACGGGGGAGCCTGGTGGGCTGCCGTCTATGGGGTTGCACAGAGTTGGACACGATTGAAGCGACTTAGCAGCAGTAGCAGCAGCAGTAGCAAAGAGGGTAACTGGAGATCTGTGTGGTTCTGAAGAGAGGATCTAAAAATATACTTCACCCAGATAACTGATGAAGCTTTTTTTTAAAAAAAGATGATCATCCCAGACTACTGCTGCTGCTGCTGCTAAGTCGCTTCAGTCATGTCCAACTCTTAGCGACCCCATGGACTGCAGCCTACCAGGCTCTTCCGTCCATGGGATTTTCCAAGCAAGAGTACTGGAGTGGGGTGCCATTGCCTACTCTGATCCTGGACTACAATTATACTCAATAAGAATTTCCAGGTATGGGTTTGTTTGTTTTTCTTTAAAGAGTTGAGTCAGCCACAACTAAAAAGCACAAGTTCAAATGTGGCCAGAGTGAGGAAATCTGAGGATAGCTGAAAAGACTGAGATTTTCAAAGTAAGTGGCTCCTGTGCTCATAGATTTATGCTATTTCCTTGTAGGAAAACTTAATAAAATTAATTTGCACTTAACTCTGCTAGCAGAGAAGAATGAATCATTTATAATTGAAGACAATCAAGAATAAGTTCTGTTTAGCTTTAGAACATGGTTCTATATTTATGCTGAAGATCTAGCCTATAAGCTACTTCTAGAGTGATGGTTTTCACACACAGGTGGCTTAGTCACTATATTAATATTAATAATTAATTAATTATTAATTTCAGTTCAGTCGCTCAGTCATGTCCGACTCTTTGCAACCCCATGAATCACAGCACGCCAGGCCTCCCTGTCCATCACCAGCTCCCAAAGATCACTCAAATACATGTCTATCGAGTCGGTGATGCCATCCAGCCATCTCATTCTCTGTCGTCCCTGTCTCCTCCCACCCCTAATCCCTCCCAGTATCAGACTCTTCTCCAGTGAGTCAACTTGTACATTAATTTAACTTCCCTCAGAAGTTTACCATGGTCTCCCATGGCCCCCTAAATACCTGTAGGTCCACCAGTCCACATTAGAGTGCTTACAATTTTCAAAAAGCACTAGATTTTATTTGTGTCTTTATCCATGTCCCTCAATTAAAATTCCCTTTACTTTTCTCTTCCTCAGTGTCTGCCTGCTAATTTCTGTCTGTGGGCTGACTGGACTCAGCTGGGAAGTTCTCACTTGGAGACTTTCCTGGGGTGGTGTCTGGAGGGAAGCTGGGGCTGGAGTCATCTGAAAGCTCAGCTGTCCACTGGGGAGGGCTCACTCACGTGGCTGGCAGTTGATGCTGGCTATTTGTTGGAACTTGGCCAGGGCTGCAAACCAAAACATCTTCATGCTATCTCTCCACGTAGTTTGGTCTTCTCACAGAATGACAGTCACATTCTAAGAGTAAGCATCTCAAGAACAATGGTCCAAAAGACTCAGGCAGAAGCCTCAAGGCTTGTCATGACCAAGTCTTGGAAGTCCCAGAATGTCACTTGTGCTATATCCTGTTGTCCAAGCAAGTTACTAAGCCCAGACCAGATTCAAGAGACATGAAATTAGATTCCACTTTTTGATGTGATGAACACTATGCAATTACAGATTGAGAAGGACTCAGTGGTGACCTTTCTGGAGAAGGTCTACAATACCTTTGGAATAAAGCTGGAACACTGCTGTTCAGTTCAGTAGCTCAGTCGTGTCTGACTCTTTGCAACCCCATGAATCGCAGCACGCCAGGCCTCCCTGTCCATCACCAACTCACAGAGTTCACTCAAACTCATGCCCATCGAGTCGGTGATGCCATCCATCCATCTCATTCTCTGTCGTCCCCTTCTCCTCCTGCCCCCAATTCCTCCCAGCATCAGAGTCTTTTCCAGTGAGTCAACTCCTCGCATGAGGACACTGCTGTAAGTGATGCCAAAACTTGGCCTCTGTGTACCAGTGCCAAATTGAATCTCAGAGACAGAGTTTTGGGTGGAAGTAGAAAACAGTAGCTTTATTGCTTTGCCAGGAAAAGGGGGACACAGCTAACACCCTCAAAACTGTGTGTCCCAACATGGGGGGTTTGGCGAGGAGCTTTATAGCAATGGTTCAAGGGGGGGTTGCTGATAAGCGTCAGGGTGTGTGCAGGGCCTACATTCCTTTAATCGGGGCTTAGGTGGTCTCCTGATGAGCTTCTGTGGTTTTCAAGATTATCAGACCTTCTCTCTGGAATGAAGAGTGCTTCATCAAGTGGTTAACATCTTCCATTTGATGGGGGTTTTAATTTTGCAGAAGAGCTCAAAGATATTGTTATATTTATCCTTTGAGATGGGACCAGGATCCCGTCCCAGGGCTGTATTATTGTTTCTTGACTGCTCCTCCCTTGTTTCTGCATTGCCTTCCTTCCCTAATCAGCAGCTGTTTGAAACGGCTTCCTTCCATGATTAGAGCCGTTTGCTCTTTGGAACTTAGGGAAGGTCATGGAGACTGAAGCCTATTCCCTACAAACAAGAAACAGGGGACACAGAAAGGCTTTCATGCCCAGGAGCCCCATAGGGTCCTACTTGGTTTCATAAGCTCCATTCTCAGTGTAAGAGCAAATAAGAAACAGACATCAGACAGAAGTAATAGACTTTGTCTGTGTGGACCCCTGAGGTGCAGGTGGAATATTTGAATCACAAGCCAGTTCTTGGGGAATTATGGCCAGAATTTTCATTATCTGTGTGGTATAAAAAAGAAATCCAGTAATGAATTTAATCTAATGCGGTCATAGGATTGCAATGCATTCAAGAACCTGGCAGAAAATAAGAGCAAAACCTCAGCATGAGCCTCAAAATTTTTTCACTGGTCAAAATCCAAAGAATAGAAGCCCGTGGTCACTACATCCCCCAGATTACTCCCTCCCCACTCCCATTCTCTACAAATAGGACCTCTATTTTCAACATCTTTTCCAAGAAGAAAAGTGAATTCTCTATAGAAAGCCATCTCCCTTACTGACATCCCTCCTAACACATCTTTGACTAGTTTGATATGATCCCTCCTCCAGTTCCTGGTGGCTCAGATGGTGAAGAATCTGCTTGCATTGCAGGAGACCCAGGTTCAATCCCTGGATTGGGAGGATCCCCTGGAGAAGGGAATGGCTACCCATTCCAGCATTCTTGCCTGGAGAATTCCATGGACAGGGGATCCGGGCGGACTATAGTCTATGGGGTCTCAAAGAGTTGGACACGACTGAGAGACTATCACAGCACTACTCCAGAATAAATTACAAATCAGCTTCAGTCAGTTCAGTTCAGTCGCTCAGTCATGTCCGACTCTTTGCGACCCCATGAACCACAGCACACCAGGCCTCCCTGTCCATCACCAACTCCCGGAGTTCACTCAAACTCATGTCCATCGAGTTGGTGATGCCATCCAGCCACCTCATTCTCTGTCGTCCCCTTCTCCTCCCGCCCCTAATCCCTCCCAGCATCAGAGTCTTTTCCAGTGAGTCAACTCGTCGCATGAGGTGGTCAAAGTATTGCAGTTTCAGCTTTAGCATCAGTCCTTCCAATGAACACCCAGGATTGATCTCCTTTAGAATGGACTGGTTGGATCTCCTTGCAGTCCAAGGGACTCTCAAGAGTCTTCTCCAGCACCACAGTTCAAAAGCATCAATTCTTCAACGCTCAGCTTTCTTCACAGTCCAATTCTCACATCCATACATGACCACGGGAAAAAACATAGTCTTGACTAGACGGACCTTGGTTGGCAAAGTAATGTCTCTGCTTTGTAATATGCTATCTAGGTTGGTCATAACTTTCCTTCCAAGGAGTAAGTGTCTTTAAATTTCACGGCTGCACTCAACATCCGCAGTGATTTTGGAGCCCAAAAAAATGAAGTCTGACACTGTTTCCACTGTTTCCCCATCTATTTCCCATGAAATGATGGGACCAGACGCCTTGATCTTAGTTTTCTGAATGATGAGCTTTAAGCCAACTTTTTCACTCTCCTCTTTCACTTTCATCCAGAGGCTCTTTAGTTCCTCTTCACTTTCTGCCATAAGGGAGGTGTCATCTGCATATCTGAGGTTATTGATAGTTCTCCAGGCAATCTTGATTCCAGTTTATGCTTCTTCCAGCCCAGCGTTCCTCATTATGTACTCTGAATATAAGTTAAATAAACAGGGTGACAATATACAGCTTAGCTAAATAAAAAACAGAGAATTGGTCATTTAAAATAGTTACAAAATTGAATGGCATTTGCCTTTTAGGTACCATGGTAAAAGTATAGTCCCAGTATCATAATTCTACTAAAGTTTACACAACAAAAATATTTTCTCTCCATTGAACAATATATGTACTTATTTGAGGAAATACCTAACCTCTCAAATAAAAAAGACTATCTAAAACCCCAGACACTCTTGACTTTCACTTTGGTAAATGAAGAGTTCCCTTTTGTTTTACTGTTCAAGGACAACGTTCTTCACCCCACTGGGAAAAGGAAGTCTTGGGAAAAAAGAAAAGTAAATCATCAAGTTCCTCTCTCTTATAAACATACACACACCATAGACTTAAAGACTTAATAACTCACAACACTTTCATTGCTACTCATCCCAAGGATCCTTGGTTGCTCCCAGTATCCCCGGCTTTATTTAGGCTGACCCTTGGAAAGTTATTGAGATTTCTGGGCTGTGCTGTGCTCAGTTGCTTTAGACATGTCCAACTCTTTGAGACCTCATAAACTGTAACCCATCAGGCTTCTCTGTCCATGGGATTCTCCAGACAAGAATACTGAAGTGGGTTGCCATGTCCTCCTCCAGGGCATCTTCTTGATGAGGGGATCAAACCCATGTCTCCTGCGACTCCTGCATTGCAGTTGGATTCTTTACTGCTGAGCCACCTGGGAAGCCCCCGCTGAGATTTCTAATTGCCATTTAAAAATCTCTAAGACTGTACAATAAAAGCATATGTTTTATCTTTCACCTTTCTTTGAGAACATCATTCCTTCCTCCCTGCTTAGTTGCTGGGTTTGTCAAATGGATTCAGATTATGTCCATTATAGATGGCTGGCTGGCTGGGGGTTCTCTTTCCACTTCACTTACAACACAGAATATGTGATCTCTGTAAGCACAATTTCAACCTGTTCCCAGATGAGATTTCAATGGGTTTAACCATAGTCTTCTGCTGTGTCTCATTGGTATCTGCCTGCAATGCAGGAAACTCCAGTTTGATCCCTGGGTCAGGAAGATCCTTTGTAGAAGGGCATTACAACCCACTCCAGTATTCTTGCCTGGAGAATCACTTGGACAGAGGAGCCTGGCAGGCTACAGTCCTTAGGGTCGCAAAGATTTGGACATGACTGAAGCGACTTAGCATGCATGCAACCCTAATCCCTCTTTTTCCATCCATCTCTCTATTTATTTTTATTGAAGTATACTTGATTTACAGTATTGTATAGTCCAGATGTACAACATCGTCATTCATTATTTTTATTTATTATACTCAATTTAAAGTTGTTACAAAATAATGGTTATATTTCCCTGTGCTGCATGATACATCTTTGTTGATTGTTTATTTTATACATAGCATCCCCTTATTTCTATCTCACCCCTCCACCCTTCCCTCTCCCCATTGGTAACCACTAGTTTGCTCTCTGTACCATGAGTTGGATTCTGTTTTGTTAAATACTTGTGGTTGATTTGTGGTTTCCATGTAGATAAGACCCCTTAATTTCTTGTAGGGTAGGTTTAGCATTGATGAACGATTTTTGCTCACCTGAGAAATCTTTATCTCTCCTTCTATTCTATTTTATTGTTTATTTAGTTTGCTACACTGGGTCTTCGCTGTGACATGCAGAATCTAGTTCCCTGACCAGGTTCGAACTTGGGGCCCCAGCATTGGGAGTGTGGAGTCTCAGCCACTGGGCCACTAGGGAAGTCTCTCCTTCTATTCCAAATGATGATCTTGCTGGGTAGAGTCTAGGTTGCAGGTTTTCCCTTCAACACTTTAAATATATCATTCCACTCCCTCTGGCCTGTGAAGTTTCTCCTGAAAAATCAGCTTATAGTCTTTAGGGTTTCTCTTGTACGTGAGTCTGTTTTTTTCTTGCTGCCTTTGGAATTCTCTCTATAAAGATATAGTTTTAATTATTATATGTCTTGGTGTGGGTCTGTGTGGGACCATCTTGTTTGGAAACTTCTGTGCTTCCTGTACCTGGGTATCTGTTTCCGTCTTCAGTTTTGGGAATTTTTCAGCCATTATTTCATCAAATACATTTTCAAACCCTTTCCCTCATTCCTTTCTGGAATCATAATGTAAATATTGGTACACTTGATGCTGCCTCAGACTGTCCTCATTTTTTAAATTTATTTTTCTTTTTGCTGTTCTGATTGGGTGGTTTATGCATTCATTCTTCTGTATCACATAGCCTACTCGTAATTCCTGCTAGTGTGTTTTTCATTTCAGTTATTATATTCTTCATTTCTGACTGATTTTTTCTATAGTTTCTGTTTCCTTGTTAAAATTCTCACTGTTTTCATCTGTTCTGTTCCCTAATCCAGTTACCATATTTATTACTACTCTTTGTTTCATTAGTGGTTTATTGGGGGGGTGTTTCTCTTGCTCTTTCAATTGAAACAAATTTCTCTCTTTTCCTTTTGCTTAACTTTCTCTGTCTATGAAATTAGGAGAAACAGTTACCTATATGAAGGGGTCTTGAAGGGATATCCTAGTGTTGGGTCACCCCTGTACCCACTGCCTGTGCCACTGGCTTTGGTGGGAGACCTGCATCCGAACACGTGAGTGCTCAGTTGCTTCAGTAATATCCTCCTCTGTGTGACCCTGTGGATTGTACTACCAGGCTCCCCTGTCCATGGAATTCTCTAGGCAAGAATACTGGAGTGGGTTGCCAGTGCCCTCCTTCAGGGGATCTGAACACAAGTTCCATCTTCCTCAGGATGTGCTGGCAGTTATCATCTTGGTAGGAGGTGGGGCTGGAGGGAGGGGTGAGGGTCAGAGCCAGGTGTGTGTGTGTGTTTGTGTGTGTGGGTTCTTCTCTGCTCAGTGGCTGTCACTTCCCTATTGGGGGTGGGGGTGGGTCCCAAGTTGCTCGAGCGGAAGCCCTGAGGGTCGGATCCAAGTTGGCTCTATTCCCTGCGAGCATCTGCTCTGCCGGCTCCCAGAACTAGCACCCCACCCCAGAGGGGAGCAGTGCTGGAGAAATAAGGGCTTGTGCGGGCCCTCACTGTGGCTGGCAGCCTGGGCTGTGGGATCCAGATGCTTCTGCTTCTGATGAGCTACCTGTGGAAATAATGGCTGCCCTCCCTACCCCAACTCAGATACCACTGGGTGTCTGAGCCTCCGTTGTCCCTCACAGCCTAGCTCTCCCTTGACCTTGGCTACCCTGCGGCCGCACTGCAGCAGCTCTTGCCCCAGCGTGGAGCTGCATTGTGAAGCAAGTGGGGCTGGAGCAGTTCCGAGGTTCAGGCAGGGGTGACTGTGGAAAACCACCCAGTCACCCGTGCAGTTTCAAGCCACCCTCTCCACACTGTTTGAGGAATAAAATACTGTGTACATGTTTCTCACGAGTGGAGTCCAGTCTTCCCACAGTCCTCCTCTTAGTCTTACCAGACCTCCAAGCAGCCAGAGGGATGCGTCTTCCTGGTGTCCAACCCCCAGGCAGGGGTGCCTAATATGTGGTTCTAACTACTCACTCCCCAGGGAGGGTCTCCACCCGTGTAATCTCCCTTCTCTTCCGAGTCCCAGTAGTTTCTCTTCCTCTCCTACCTGATTGCGTGTGGATCTTTCTCATAGCTTTGCTTGTAGACAAGTGTTCCTGCCAGTCTCCAGTTAGTTTTCAGTCAGAATTGTTCCACGTGTGGATGAATTTTGGATGTGTTTCTGGGGGAAAGTGAGGTCTGCATCCTCCTACTCTGCCATTTTGATCTCCTCCCCTCAACTCCCTCTTGAGGTGTAGACTCAGTTCATCCTCTCAGTCAGAGCAATCCCTTATTTCTTGGTTTATTAAGGAGCTGGTGTGTAATCTGAGCTGTTCAGTCACTTAGTCATGTCTGACTTGTTTTTTGAGCCCATGGACTGTGGCCCACCAGGCTCCTCTGTCCGAGGGATTTCCCAGGCAAAAATATTAGAGTAGGTTGCCATTTCCTCTTTGAGGGGATCTTCCCAACCCAGGGTTAGGAATCGAACCTGGGTGTCCTGTATTGGCAGGAGTGTTCTTTTTCATGGAACCACCAGGGAAGCCCATGTAATCTGAGTAGGTCTATCAGAAGGAAGTCGGTGATTTTATTAGATGACTTAGGCAGGAGATACTATTTCTTTTCCTGGATACAAGTAAGGAAGCATGCCGCCCCTGGCTGTTTTGCAATCAGCTTATTTCCATGAGGTGATTCAGCCGTGGGACCAAGCCCAAACCTGAAGAGGAAGCCTCATAGACATCCTGGCTGAATAGGACCTGAAGCCCAGCTTTCCTTTGTATGGTTCAGTTATGTGATACAGTGACTGTTTAAGCCCCTTGTAGTTGGGTTTTCTGTTACTTGCAACTAAAAAACAATTCTGTCAGGCCAAATCACCCCTGACCTCAGACTCCCCTCACCTCAAAATGGAGCTTCCTTTCCGTGGCAAGGCTGGGTGGGCTACCCTCAAGGGCCCAGATCCAAATGTACTCCTTTTCTGCTTTCCTTTCTTCTCTGTGTTCAATTTCCATTTCTGGTAGCTTTCTTTTCTTCCTTGTCTTTTTTATTTTTTAAGGCAGAATTAATTTGAATTTTAAAATTTAATTTGACTTAATTTTTATTTTATTTCAGCAATACATATTCACAAGTTAGACAGTTAAATAGTTATTAAAAGGAAAAGAGAAATCCCCACCCTAACTTCCCACACCCAACTTCTCTCCAAAGGCAATCCTCGCAATCATTTTTACTGTTTATTCTGGGCTTTAGCTTCTATTGTTAAATAACATTTTTATACAGGTAGTTATCATTCTTTAGCTTTAGTTATTATGCATTTTCTGTGATAAAAAATAAGGACATAGATTTCTTATACCCCTCCCCACACACACACAACCTCTCTCCCTCATTTCCTGAAAAAAATTATATCACAGTATTTTGCTATTTACATTCTCTATGTAAATATTGTTCACAGCTGAACCATGTAGTGTACTATGGTTTTATTTCCATTCTTGAACATCAGTCTTTCCCCCTATTATTTAATAATTGCCTTGTCTTTTAACTTGCTTATTTTCCTGCGTATTTTTACCAGTTCATCCCACACTATCCAAGAAAGACATAAATCTCTCCAACACATGTATCAATCAGTTTCTTGTTTTTCTGCTACACACCAACGTCCTAGGAATTTTCTTCATCTTTATCCTGTGTTGGAGTCTGCTTTCTAGATGTCATGTTTTCCTTTATCTTGGTTTACTCTCTTTGGAGAAGCAAATTCTCCTGTGGTTTTCTGTTAAAAAATGCAAAGGTGTTGAAAATGTTGAGACCTTTCATATTGAAAATGTTTCTATCTACCCTCTCATTTATTGTTGCTTTTTCATGTTCTGGCCCTTTTCTCTGATGTGGAGTAGTCACTGACTGCTGTCCTGTAGGAGGTTCCTCCAGGCATCTGTCTTGACAAGGTGTGAGTCTGTCAGCATTCTGGCAGCTGAGTGACCGAAGAACTCTGAGGCTCCTGTTCACTATGAGGACTTTCCCTCAGTCTTTTCCTAGTTTCAGAACCCCACCTTCCCACCCTCCACTCTACCTTGGGGCTGACAATTCCAAAGAGAGAAACTCCAGCCTTCAGTCTTTTCATGAGAATAAGAAGGGGTAGGTACCTGATGAGGGAAGAAAACTCTCACTAAAGACGTTCAAGTAATGTCCCTGGAGGTTTGCCAGGGGAACGGTGGGTGAAGCACCCAGCCAGCCCCTCTGCACAGATGTTTTTAAAATTCTTGTGGAGCTGTATGAACTTGAACAACATTCTTAATTTCTCTGGGCTTTAGTTCCTTCATCTGTAAAATGAAAATACAGGGCTTTGGTGTGAGGGTTAAGTGGGATTAATGGATGAGTAGTGCCTTGCACAGGCTTCTCTGGTGGCTCAGATGGTAAAGAATCCACCTGCAATGTGGGAGATCTGGGTTCACTCCCTGGGTTGGGAAGATCCCCTGGAGGAGGGCATGGCAATCCACTTCAGTATTCTTGCTGGAGAATCCCCAAGGACAGTGGAGCCTGGTGAGCTGCAGTCCATGGGGTCACAGAGAGTCGGACGTGACCGTGTGACTAAGCACAGCATGGCACAGGCCTTGCGCAGTCTGCCCAGCACAGAGAGGGCACTCGTTTGTTGACAAGACAGTGGTCGTGGGGGTGGCAGTAGGTAGTCTCCTTGGTTTTGCTTCAGTGGGCAGATAGGACCCCCCCAAAACAACAAACCAGTGCTTTCCTACACTCTCTCAGAAGAAAGCCACCCTTCTCACGTTCTGTCAAAATGTTCATCGAATTGCATGGAATTTCAGGGGTACCACAATCTTTGCAACTTGCCTTCCAGCTTAGCCTCTCTCTGAGTGCCCAGCTAAATCCTAGCACAATCTCCTTTATTCTGGAGGTTTACCCCATCCAAATGGATTAACTTGTAGGATGAGAACTGCAGTAAACAGCCCGAACCCAAATCTCAAGAGTAAAATTGACCCCCTTCTTTCCTATTCTGCAGTAATCCCTCCACCCCGAGGGCAATGCCCCGCATCCTTCTCCTAATCTTCCTGTCTTTCCCAAGCCCCTGACAAGAGAAAGGCATAGCTTTTGCCTTTGGATTTTCATTTTGCACTAGAAATCCTCTCCTAGTGCAAAATGAAATTCTTTTTGCCCTTTCTCTCTTGTCCCAGGGCTTCTCTCTGTTTTCCTCCCTCAGTTCTTATTGGGGACTTGACTCAGCTTTGTTAGAGGGCAGATTTTTCTCTTCACAGTCTTTCCCCTGAATTCTAAGGATGCTTTCCTTATCTGTTCTGGGGCCTCCAGTAGCTTTGTTAATTGGCTGTATCTCAGGAGAATGAGATGGTTATCATCACTGACTCCATGGACATGAATTTGATCAGACTCTGGGAGACGGTGAAGGACAGGGAAGCCTGGCATGCTGCAGTCCAGGGGATCGCAAAGAGTCAGACACAACTTAGTGAATAAACAACAATAATAACAGGAGATTGAAGAAGGACGAGGAACAAGAGAAGCTGGAAACGTTGGGGTTGTCTTAAAACTAAGCATCTAGAATGCCTAGTGGGCCAGAGATCTAACTAATACAGAATTTGATGAGAAGCGGCAGTCACTGCGCTCAGCATTTTCTCCCAGTCTGACATTTCTGGTTGCAAGGCTCTAAAGGGGATTTTTCCTGCTATAGTCCTCATTTAGGTTCAAACACTGAAGATATACCTAATGAAAAATTTGAAGTAGATCTTATAATAAAATCATGGTCAATTAAATCTTGGGAATCGACCTTTGTTGGGAATGGTGTAAATACATGGTCATTTGGAGACCACGTGTGAATGAAGGTGGACGCAAGACATAGGAACAGCCTCACCCAAGAACCCCTTACACTCTTGTTTCATTTTTCAGCCACACACAGAAAGGAAAGCTGCACTTTGGTTCCTGTGGATGATATTTCCCGAGTGCAGACTTTAGTCTGTCCTTAAAATTCTCCCCAGCAAAGTAATAAAGCAAAGGGTTGAAGCAGCTGTTGGCTGCCGCCAAAGCCAGTGTGATGGCCACAGCTTTATGCAGCGGGTCTCTGCATGTATCCGCCTTCCACTGGAGCAGGTGGACAGTTCTCAGTGTATGATAGGGCAAGAAACACAGGAGGAAGATGATCAAGGCAATGATGATGGTGGTCAGTGCCTTCCTGTGAGAAAGCCGCAGCCCTGATTCTGGGACCTCCACTTTCAACAGAGCTCGAATTATCAGCAGATAGCAGATGCTGAGCGTGCAGAAGGGCAGCAGAAAGCCCACCACCAAGGCAATATAGTTCATGGTCTTCAGTTTAGAAGCTTTATTACGATTCAGCTCCAAGCACAATGTGACATTGCCCTTCAGCTCAGAGCCATTGTAAAGAAGCATTATTGAGGAAGCCATGATAAAGATCCATATGAAGCCACAAACAATCCAGGCATTCTTGATGCTGGTGGCATGAAGGAGCCGGAAGGGGTGAACGGTTGCCAGGAAACGCACAACACTCAACACAGTCAGGAAATAAATGCTGCTGTACATGTTGACATACAAAGAGTAAGACATAATCCTGCAAGTCAGGTCCCCAAATATCCAATTGGACCCTCTGAGGTAATAGTCCACCCTGAAGGGCAGGGTGGCTGTGAACAAGAGATCTGAAGTAGCCAGATTGAGCATGAAAATGTTCACAGATGTGGACTTCCTATAAGGCTGCAGGAAAACATATATGGAAAAGCCATTTCCCAAGGCTCCCCAGATAAATATTATCAGGTACACAATGGGGTAAAATTCTCTCTTAAAGTTTTCAACTGTGCAGTTCCTGTTGCTATGGTGATCGCTGAAGGTGCTGTTGGTTTCCATTTCTGAGGTGGAGACGGATGGAGATAAGGACACAAGTTTTCTTTCCATGCTGAATCAAAAAGAAACAGATACAAAAAGTTGCTTCCTGCTCATCACTTACATCTATCCAGGTTTTAATGAAACAGAAATACTAGCTTTTCTTTGAAACTTGAATCAAAAAAAATTGGCTATGTCTTACCATGTGCTTACACTTTTACCATCTGTCTTTACTATATGTTTCTTTTCATTTTATGATAAACTTCTGGAATGCAGAATAACCATTCATTTATTTGACTGAAGCTGAAGTCTCAGACTAGGGGAACTCTTGCCCAGTGTCCAGATGAAGATCAGCTAAAGCTTGTCTCTGATCCTGGAGAAAGTCATCAATTACACATTCTCTGCTATGGAAACTGACAAAGATTCTCTTCTTGATGAAACTCTAGCCAGGCTCCTCTGAGTCCTCTCGTCAACCTTGGCTTACGCTGACGAGAATAACAACTAACATAAAAACACTAACATAGTTTTGAACAACTCAAGACTGCATCTTGAGGATGACCACAACCTCCCCTTCTTACATAGCCTGGGAAAACTCAAGGCTGCCAAAAGAATTCAGTGTTGGTTCCAGCCAACACCTGGACATAGGGCCTCCGCCTCAAGCCTCTGTGGGAGGGTAGGAGCCAAATCTCTTAAACACCAGTTAGGAAACCCAGATATTTTCTACGTGGACCCAACCCCTCCTTCCTATTTGAATTTTTTAAATTCCCTGACTCTGCTGCGCCCCTGCTCACTCCCTCCCCTCTCCTTTCTCTCATTCTCTTTTTAAAACACCCAGGGACTTCCTTGGTGGTCCAATGGGTAAGAATCTTCCTTGCAGTGCAGGGAACGTGGGTTTGATCCCTGGTCAGGGAACTAAGATCCTACATGCCATGGAGCAACTGAGCTTGCGCCCTGCAAATACTGAGCATCCATGCCGTGACTGGAGAGTCCAAGCGCAGCAGTGAGAGATCCCATAGGGTCCAACAAGGGTCCTGTGTTTTGCAACTAAGACTCGACACAGCCAAATAAATGAATAAGTATCTTTTAAAAAATGAATAAATAAATTAAAACATCCAGTTACTTCTGAGTTCAGTTCATGTTGGGCTAGTATATTATTGAAAAAATTGCAATAGTATATTATTGAATAAAATCTGTCTTACCACTCTTAGAAGTGTGCAGGTTTGTTTATCTTTGACCAAGCATTGGTTTAAATGTAAATTTACTCAGGCATAGTTGTCATGGATAATCACATGGTACTTAATTTCGTCTTTTCTAGTCAAAGAGAAATTTATACTAAACGCTTCTTGCCTTACCTATGTGAATACTACAGGACAGCCCATAACTGCAGAGGTGGGGGGGGGGGGCGGGCAGACTTATAGATGTCTAGGGAAAAAAACAAGTGACTTTGGGGGACATATTTTCATTGTCTGGGTATGGTAGTCTGGGTCCCTATTTTACAGAGTTTTTTTTATAAGAACTAATAACCATCTTTGTTTCTGCAAAGTCCTCCATTTTTTAATCTAAGCCCCAAATTACCTAACACAAGCACAATTCCTACAATAATTCTTTTCCAACACCCTCTTCCTGAGATATTCTGATTTCCCATGGTGTGCATTCTCCTTGATACAACAAGTCAATAAACACAGCGGTGTTCAACTACAGGGGTGTTCGTATAGGCCTTTGACTAGAAGACACTGACTGAGAATTCACAGAATGATCTAAAGACTAAAAGAAGTATGGTAAAATGTTAGTTAAATTAACATACCCAAGTGGATGCTTTGTAAATGTACTTCCGATAGGGCAAATATGTTTTTCAATTCTCCTTCAGAGACTGATGTGAAGATGCAACTCAGAGAACATGGTTGGTGAATAAATGATGTAAAAGAAAAACAAAAAAGTCTTTTCTTTAGTTCAGCACTTCCCAAAGTATCTTCCACAAACTATGAATTCCATGAGATGTTCTGTGTAAGGAAAGGCTTCTGTGTTCAAATCAGCCTGAGAGACACAGCAAGCTTTAGTATCCCTCTCTTGGAGATTCACAACACATATCAAAGCTCTAGGAGGTCCTATAAGAAAAAAAACAAGTCTGATTAATACAGGGTGTCCCTCTTTATTTATTTATTTTTTACTCTGAAAACGTTTTTGCACATTGAAACAGTCTACTATTCCACAGAACTAATGTTCTATAAAATCTTCCCTGTGAAATGCTGATGTTATATAATTTATCTAGAATATGATTTTGATAGATGAAGAGGATCCCTACTTAATGGGCCAGATCAACAAGCCAGGATTCAAATGTCTGGAATTAAAGGGCTCTAAGCACTGACTTTGGGGGCTTCCCTGGTGGCTCAGATGGTGCCTGCAATGCAGGAGACCTGAGTTCGATCCCTGGGTTGGGAAGATCCCCTGGAGAAGGAAATGGCAACCCACTCCAGTACTCTTGCCTAGAAAATCCCATGGACAGAGGAGCCTACAGTCCATGGGGTCACAAAGAGTCGGACACGACTGAGTGACTTCACTTTCACTTTCTACCTTTTATGTTAGAGTCAATGACATTTGGAAATTTGGAAGCACTTATTATTAGGGGAATGAGCATTTCTAAGCATCCGTTACTTTGTGAAATGAGAGTTGTATTAGTTTCCTAAGGCTCTTTAACAAAGTACCACAGGGAGTTCCCTGGTGGTCCAGTGGTTGCAATTCAGCCCTTTCACTGCTGTGCTGTGTTGCAGATTCAATCCCCAAAGCCATGCGGTGCAGTCAAAACAAACAAGCAACAAACATACAAACAAAAAACACACACTCGGGGCTTTGCTGGTGGCTCAGTGGTAAAGAATCTGTCTATCAATGGTCTTCCCTGTGGCTCAGACAGTAAGGAATCTGCCTGCAATGCAGGAGACCCAGGTTCGATCCCTGGGTCTGGAAGATCCTCTGGAGAAGGGAATGGCAATCCAGTCTAGTGTTCTTGCCATGGAGAATCCCATGGACAGAGGAGCCTGGTGGGCTACGGTCCATGGGGTCGCAAAGAGTCAGACACGACTGAGCGACTAACACTACTACTACTGCTGTCAATGCAGGAGACCTGGGTTCGACCCCTGGGTCAGGAAGATCCCCTGGAGAAGGAAATGGCAACCCACTCCAGCATTCTTGCCTGGGAGATTCCACAGACAGAGGAGACTGGTGGGCTGCAGTCCTTAAGGCTGAAAAGAATTGAACATGACTGAGCACGCACACACAAGGAGGAAAGGGGTGGAGTGGGAGAAATTGGGAGACTGGGATTGATACATACACACCATCAATACAATGTACAAAATACTCAGCTGTTGGGAGCACAGTGTGTAGCACAGGGAACTCTTGCACCGTGCTGCCCTACATGGGTTGTTGTTATTTAGTTGCTAAGTCCTGCCTAACTCTCCCGAGACCCCATGGACTGTGGCCCCCCAGGTTCCTCTGTCCATGGGATTTCCCAGGCAAGAGTACTGGAGTGGGTTGCCATTTCCTTCTCCAGGGGATCTTCCTGACCCAGGGATCAAACCTACCTTTCCTGTATTGGCAGGGGAATTCTTTACCATTGAGCCACCTGGGAAGCCCATGTGTTCTATTACCAATGGCCTTTTTAGAAAAGGACAGAGTCCTGTACATATGGCCCTGACTTTGGAGCCAGAACTTGGATAGAATCTTAGGAAAAGTTTATATCAGGAAAGGATCTAAAATAGTAGAAACAGACTTGAAAGCAATCAAGTCCTTAAATGTTTTGACCATCAAGACCTTAAAATGGCTTCTCCCATCTCAAGACCAACAGGATCCCTGTGACTTGCAATGAGGAAGGCAGTCTGGCCCTCCACCCTGTCCTCTCCATCACTGGGGGCAGTGAGCCTGCAAGGAGAGCGACAGATGCTGGGAGAGTCCCTTATCCCAGGCAGAGCATGGGACCCAGCAGGTATGAGCATGGATAGGAGAGCAAAAAGAGATGGTAGCAGTTGCTCCCCAGGATATTGATGGGTGTGAGCAATTGGGGAAGAAGGCAGAACTCAGGAGGGAAGGTCCATTGGCAGGCAGTGAGGTGCTTGTACTGCCAGGACACGATCAAAAGAGAGGACTTTGGACCTGAGAGGAGGCCTGGCCATTGCAGGCAGGCCCCAGTCATTGCGGGAGAACCTGAATGCCAGACAACACCTTGGGCGCAGAGATTTGGGCCAGGGATGCCAAGAGAGGGGCCCTTTGCCTTTGCTGAGAAGGGGACCGAATCTCAGGAATGAGAGAGATGCTCAGTTTTAGAATCAAGGCACCAGATCAGGAAGAGATCAACCCCAAGGGTAAGGAACACTGGGTCCCAGAGTTACTTCAAGTCCTCTGCCTCAGATTGGGATGTGTTCTGGGCCCCAAGGGGCTGGAGGCATGGCTCAAGGCTGTCAAACTGCCCCAGTGGGAGGGAGAGGGGCTGAGGCTACAGAAGCCGGGGCTTTGACTCAAAGAGCATCTTCATCCTTGGAAACCTAAAGAAAGAAAAACACAAACCCCCCACCTAGAGGGTCTTTTCTGGTGGCTTAGCGGTAAAGAATCTGCCTGCAAAACAGAAAATGTGGGTTCAATCCCTGGATTGGGAAGATACCCTGGAGGAGGGAATGGTAGCCCCACTCTAGTATTCTTGCTTGGGAAATCCCATGGACAGAGGAGCCTGGATGGGCTACAGTCCACAGGGTCGCATAAAAGACACAACTGAGCAACTAAACAACAACCCTTCCTAGAAGCCTCATTTAACTAAGAGTCACAGGTTAAAAGCAGGGCCAGCTCAAATCACAAATTCCATTCAGCGCATGGCTTTCCTTTAAGAAATCTTTAAAACACTTTGTTCTTTACTGCCCATAGAAACATGCACTTGACTGTACCATATTGCTACCTTTCACTAGACTGTTAAAAAAAAAAAAGGAAAGGAAAAGAAAATCATCTACTAGATGTGGCTCTAAAAATCAGCCAGACAAATTAAGTATGTGACACGAAGCTGAGAAGAGGCAAATTCAAGGAAAATTAGGAAATAAATTGACAGCATAATTTGCACTGCTTTAGAGAGATAGGAGAGGCTTTCCAGGCAGCGTTAGTGGTAAATAACCTGCCTGCCAATGCAGGAGATGTAAGAGACAGGAGTTTGATCCCTGGGTTGGGAAGATCCCCTGGAGGAGAGCTTGGCTACCACTCCAGTATGGTTGCCTGGAGAATCCCATGGACAAAGGAACCTGGTCCATATGGATTCTGGTCCATAGGGTCGCACAGAGTTGGACACAACTGAAGTGACTTAACACACGTGCACGCAGAGGAGGGCTTGAGTATGCGCATAGATTCCTGGACTGAAAGGGGCCTCAGAACAAAGAAAGAATTGAGTCTTTGTCTCCTGAAGCTTTAATGGTACTAAAACGACAAAGAAGAAAGAGTGCAAAGCCGCAGCAGATGGAGATTCTGGGTTGCAATTATGAAGAAAACTAAGCATGCTGCGTGTGCGCTGATGAGAACAGTGAGCTTACCTGGCTGATTAGAACATCTTCATGGTCACTGCAAAGCTGCAACTCTTCAAAACCTCACAGAAGTTTATTTTTATTTATACTTAGGAAAAAATCTTTTATTTCTTTTTTTTCTTTATTGGCCGACCTGCGCCTCACAGCTTGCAGGATCTCAGTTCCCCAACCAGGGATCTGCAGTGGAAGTTTGGAATCTTACCACTGGTTTGACAGGGAGGTCCCCATCCCCGAATCTTTTAATGCTTTGCCAGGAGCTTGATAGACCTGTCGCACATCCTGTCCGCACTCTCAGCTCTGACCAGGATGGGGAGCCCACAGGTGTGCTTACCTTTGTGTCTCAGGTACGAGCCTGTGGCCTGGCTGTGGACCCCAAAGACCGAGGCCCTAGGACACAGTGACACAGCCTGAGGAACTGCAGGCATATGGTCCAGGTGAGGCACGAAAGGGAGGGCCAGGTGGGCGGAGGGTGAAGCCCAAACTCCTCCTCCACACCGTGGAGTTTGGGTTTTACCTTGAGAGCAATGGGAGCCCTTGAATGGTGGAAAGTGGATTTACATTTTACAGGTGTGATGGAGGACAAGCCTAGGTCCCCAGAGACTCCTGGGGATGCTCTTGCAATTGTCCAGGAAAGCCGGTATGTGTGTGTGTATGTGTGTGTGCCTGCACGAACATATTTGAATGAGATTGAGAATATAAAGAAATGAGAGTTGACTGGAGCTGGGGATAGATTCATTATGGGAGGTTGGGAGGTCAGGAAAACTTGGGGTAGGGGATGGTCAATATTCTCTTATTTTGTGAGAAGATGGTGCCTTATGTTAATAAAAAGAACATGAAAGGAATAAGAGGAAGTTGCTATTTGGGAAGGGCCATGTAAAATGAGTTCGACTGAGCATTTTGAATTTGAAGCATTTGTGAAACACACAGAAGAAGTGTCCAATCGCAGTCTAGAGCCGGGGAGGAGGAGACAAGCAAGCCTGTTGGGTTTAGGGGCCATCAGCACTTGGTAATTGAAGCCAGAAGAGTGGACAAGCTCCTGCAGGGGTGTGGCAGCAGAGATGGAAGAGGATCAGGGACAGAACCTCGGGGAACATCAACAATTAAGGAACAGGAAGAGAGAACGGGAACCTGGAAAGATAACCGAGAAAGTAATTGAATGATAAGAGATGAATCAGAAATGCAACTCCGGGACAGCCCTGGTGGTCTAGTGGCTAAGATTTCATACTACTAATGCAGGGGACCTGGGTTCAATGCTTGGTCAGGGAACTGGATCTCTCATGCCACAACTAAGACCCTAGTGCAGCAACCCCCCCGAAAAAAAAATCAGAGAACTTCAGGGAGGCCAAGACTGCTTTAAGGAGTTTAAGGAGGAGGGAGTGGTCATGGGGGATAAAAAGCATTGAAAGATTTCACAGTAAGCTTATCAGTGCTCCTGGGGGAGAGCGGGTGTGGTGGCTTGGGAGCCCAAGGCCAGAGAGCTGATAAAGGAGCAGGGGTTAAATAAATAAGTGGCCACTCTGAGAGGTGAGAACGTCTCTGCAGGCTTCTGTGAAGTGTTTGTTGCTGGAGGAAGTCAGGGAGGAAAGACGCATTCTGTTCTCTGCAGACGCCCTCTTAACTCTCAGCCCATCTCCAAATGGGCTTCCATCTCTTCTTCTGTTCATTTCTCATCTTATCTCCTCAAACTTCATACACCTGAACCAAGCTAGAGTAGAATGGACACTGAACCTGAAATTTGACTCCCAGCTCTCCCAGTTTCTAGCTGTTAAGACCTTGCACCACTGGTCACAGTTATATCTGTATTTTTATAAATGAGAGTCAGCTAATGGAGCCATGCCACAAGGGCACAGATGGTGGAAAAAGCATAGAAGTCTGGGTCCTGCTCTGTCAGTTTCTAGATGCACGTGGCCTTGGCTAACACATCACTTAGCTTATTTGGGGAAGTGTGTCTGTGAAATGAGGATAATGCTGTCCACTGACTCTGAACTGAAAAGAGCTCCGAGAGAAGCAAATGCAGGCAAAGCACTTTGAAAACCATGAAGCTGGCATTATTGCTATTATTTTGCTGCTCCTCAACGCCAGGAAGCTGGGGACTGCATTTGCACTTCTTCAGGTATGTACCCGTGCTGTTCACTGCTACTTTTTTTTTAACCTGGCCATGTCCTGCAGCATGTGAGATGTTAGTTTCACAATCAGGAATCAAACCTGTGGCCCTTGCATTGGAAGCATGGCGTCCTGAACACTGGACTGTCTACTCTGTTCTCTTTTATCTCCACCTTTTCCCCTCTTCTCTATCTCCCTCCTCCCCAATTCTGTGTGTGTGTGTGTTTAGTCACTCAGTCATGTCCAACTCTTTGTGACCCCATGGACTGTAGCCTGCCAGGCTCCTCTGTCCATGGGGACTCTCCAGGCAAGAATACTGGAATGGGTTTCCTTGCCCTTCTCCAGGGGATCTTCCCAACCCAGGGATCGAACCCAGGTCTCCTGCATTGCAGGCAGATTCTTTGCTGACTGAGCCAACAGGGAAGCCCAACTCTAGTCAAGCCAAATCTTCTTCTTCAACACCTGCATCACCTTCGGCATGTCGCCTTACCTAACCGACACTTTTCACAGGTCTCTCTCATCACTCCTGCAGCTCTTGTAACATCCCTGTTAAAGTTCACAGAAATGTTGGTATAAGGAGCCAAATCTGCCACTTACAAGCTTGGGAAATCTTGCACAAACAATTTATTTTCTCAGAGTCTCAGTTTCCTCATCTGTAAGTGGCGTGAAGACTTTAAAGTGTTTCACACTTTGACTACTCAGTGACATCAACTACCATGATTAAATCTCAAAGCGTGGGCTTAGACCCATGATAAAGAGATGAAAAGGATCTCAGAGCATTAGTAAAAATATGAAAGGCTGAGAGGTGATTTAATGATAAAGATGGTGAAAGGATGATAGGGGTTCCCCTCTACTGCAGTAAGCAGGACTAGAGAAGCAGGTGAGAGCTAAAGCTTTGGTTTGAAACCTGGTTCTTTCACTCACCACCTCTGTGACCTTGGACCTTATCTCACAGAGCCTCAGTTCCTTATCAATAAAATGGAGATAACTAAAACAATAGTCCTTACTTGTCTGGGTTGCTGTGAGAATTAAGCAAGACAACCCATGAGGTTAGAACCTAGTTCAGAGGAAACCCTGGAGAAAGCAACAGGTGTTAGTGAAACTGAGCCCCCAGTGGGGCTCCAGGGAATGAAAGGCTTTCTGTCATTACCTTTCTTGTAGGAAACAGACTCTGGCCTCCATAACCTCCCCTAAGTTCCAAAGCTGGTTTTAGAAAAGGCAGAGGAACCAGAGATCAAATTGCCAACATCTGCTGGATCATCGAAAAAGCAAGAGTTCCAGAAAAACATCTATTTCTGCTTTATTGACTATGCCAAAGCCTTTGACTGTGTGGATCACAATAAATTGTGGAAAATTCTGAAAGAGATGGGAATACCAGACCACCTGTCCTGCCTCTTGAGAAATCTGTATGCAGGTCAGGAAGCAAAAGTTAGAACTGGACATGAAACGACAGACTGGTTCCAAATAGGGAAAGGAGTACGTCAAGGTTGTATATTGTCACCCTGCTTATTTAACTTATACGCAGAGTATGTCATGAGGAATGCTGGGCTGGAAGAAGCACAAGCTGGAATCAAGATTGCTGGGAGAAATATCAATAACCTCAGATATGCAGATGAAACCACCCTTATGGCAGAAAGTGAAGAAGAACTAAAGAGCCTCTTGATGAAAGTGAAAGAGGAGAGTGAAAAATTTGGTTTAAAGCTCAACATTGAGAAAACTAAGATCATGGCATCCGGTGCCATCACTTTATGGGAAATAGATGGGGAAACAGTGGAAACAGTGGAAACAGTGTCAGACTTTATATTTGGGGGCTCCAAAATCACTGCAGATGGTGGCTGCAGCTGTGAAATTAAAAGACGCTTACTCCTTGGGAGAAAAGTTATGACCAACCTAGACAGCATATTAAAAAGCAGAGACATTACTTTGCCAACAAAGGACCGTCTAGTCAAGGCTATGGTTTTTCCAGCGGTCATGTATGGATGTGAGAGTTGGACTGTGAAGAAAGCTGAGTGCCGAAGAATTGATGCTTTTGAACTGTGGTGTTAGAGAAGACTCTTGAGAGTCCCTTGGACTGCAAGGAGATCCAACCAGTCCATTCTAAAGGAGATCAGTCCTGGGTGTTCATTGGAAGGACTGATGTTGAAGCTGAAACTCCAATACTTTGACCACCTGATGCAAAGAACTGACTCATTGGAAAAGACCCTGATGCTGGGAAAGATTGGGGGCAGGAGGAGAAGGGGACGACAGGATGAGATGGTTGAATGGCATCACCGACTCAATGGACATGAGTTTGAGTAAACTCCGGGAGTTGACAATGGACAGGAGGCCTGGCGTGCTGCAGTCCATGGCGTTGCAAAGAGTTGGGCACAACTGAGGGACTGAACTGAGACCAGATTAGAGGAGTGTAGGCTCTGGACACACGCTAATCTTATCAGCACTCCCACCCTTGAATCATTTGCTATAAAACTCCTCATCAAACCCTTCTGGGTTAGGATACACCATTTTGAGGGCAGGAGCCCATTGTGCCCCCCTTTGCCTGGCAAAGCAATAAAGCTATTCTTTCCTACTTCACCCCGAACTTTGTCTCCAAGGCTCAGTTCGGCACCAGTGCACAGATGCTGAGCTTTCAGCATCATCTCACCATCCAGAACACTGGCGTGGGTAGCTGTTCCCTTCTCCAGGGTAGCCTCCCAACCCAGGAATCTAAACCAGGTCCCTGCATTGAGGGTAGATTCTTTACTGTCTGAATGACCAGGGAAGAATTAAATAATTAAAATTGTTAGTAGTTCAGTCATGTCCAACTCTGCAAACCCATGGACTGTAGCCCACCAGACTCCTCTGTCCACGGAATTCTCCAGGCAAGAATACTGGAGTGGGTAACCATTTCCTTCTCCAGGGGGGTCTTCCCAACTCAGGGATCAAACCTGGGTCTCCTGCATTTGCAAGCAGATTCTTTACCATCTGAGCCACCTGGAAAGCCCTTCTGTATCATTAGCTCTTATTACTGCAAAAGTTCACAGACTGAGCTCCCTGAAGCTGTGCAGAGAGGACTCAATCCTCTGGACTGAAAGGTTTTACAGCCTCAAATCCCAGAGGCCCCAGAGTGGTAGCTAATATGCCCTCCAAAACAGAGAAGTATCAGTGAGTGCTTTGTTCTTGAAATCCAAACCTGCTAGCTCAGCCCTCAGTTGTAACAGGCTCCAAATGTCAAGATGGAAACGTATAGCTTGAGACACTTCTTTAGCCTCCCAGAAACAGTCTTGTATTAATACTTTCAGAGTTTTTCAAGGGCTAACGTGAATTAGACACTTACAGATCGAAACAGAAATACAAACGAACAGACCTGAGATTACCATATCTTTTGAATGAGGACCTGAGCTGGTCTCTGGGCTTCTAAAATAAACAGAGGGCAGACGAGTGAACCACTCAGAGCCTTGTTCTATGGAGTCAGCATCTTGGAGTGTTCTGCCACTCCGATCCTCCGCCCTGTCCGTCCCATAGTGCCAATGCCTCCCATCCTTTCCCGTACCACCAGCCTAATGGTCCTTTGTCTGCCAAATGCCATTTTCATCCCACACTTCATAGCTATGATGTCAGCCTGTCAGTGAAAGAGGTGCTAGTGGATCTGCTGTAAAACCAGTAGGTGTTAAATAGCATTTAGGGCTTGGGAAGCTCCCCCAGGCACAAATTCTCCAGTCCGTGCTGCCAAGATCTCTTTAACAGATCCGGGGCCCAGAGGGACCCCTCAACCAGAGTCCTGGGCCTGATAGGATGACCTTCAAGCTTCCCCTCCAGGGCCTATGGCTTTCACTGTATACTTTCATTGTCTCCTATCTGTCCTCTGCCTAGGAGTTCACGTGCTCAAGTTACAAATCTCATAAGGCCCAACCTGTCCTCCCAGATCCCAACCAAACTGTACTGGACTCATTCCAGGACTCAGCAGACAGAAAAGTCAGTGTGCTCTTCACGACATTTCCAGGAGTTCCTGGGGAGCTTGAAGACCCAAGGAACAGTCTTTGGATCTGGTCTCTTTGTCATCGGGGGAAGAGTTGAGTGAGTCTTCGCAGCAAGGGTGGGAATCCTTGTGGCGGATAGCCCCTGTGGGAGACCGAATGCCCTGAGTACTTCCCTGCTTATAATCGCCTCCTCTCACTGGCTTCTTTTATAAGGAAGCTGCCTGGCCTGCCTTCATCTCTCCGCAGATTTCTCAGGAACCCCACAGGATTTGGCAACAGGAAGGGGGAAAGTGTTAGTCACTCAGTTGTGTTTCTGACTCTTTGCAACCCTATGGATTGTATAGCCTGTGACTTAGCAGCAGCAGCAGCAGCAGGCTCCTTTGTCTGTGGAATTCTCCAGGCAAGAATAATGGAGTGGGTTGCCATGCCCTCCTCCAGGGGATCTTCCTGATCTAGGGATGGAAGCCCTGGGAGCCACCAGAGCCTTCCTTGCCTGGACTCAGCCTCAGGCTGCTTGAAACACTGTCTGTCAGACCCCATTGGGGTGGGGTGCACATGCAGTGCACAGCAGCTATGGCCTGCTGCCCCCAAAAGGAGAACTTGACTCAGATGCAGAGTGTGTGGTCAATGACATTCACCACCGCAAATGCACGCGGGCAGACGCAGGAAGAAGAACCTCGAGAAGAAGCCTGTTGCCAGGGCCACCATCAGGGCAAAGATCAGCACAGATACATGAAAGGTGACAATTTCGAGAGCACTGGAGTTGTCAAAATGTCAGCTCCTTTGAGTCACAGCGTCTTGCTGATGGTTTAGCAATAGCTGCCTTTTCTCTCTCTGTCGCTGACCAGTTTCCGTTCTCTGTTCACTTGATCAGTCAGTTTGCACATTCTCTTCTGAAATTCCATTCTGGAGAATTTCCCTGTGCCCAAAGGTGCCTGTGTACTTGAGTCTCTGCCCAATTTTGTTATTTGATGTGCTATTTGAAGGAGAAAAATGCTCCCAGAGAACAGTTTATCCCAGGGGACTGAACCCTAGGGGAAGGTTAACACCCAAGCCACTGAGGGGCCTTTCTGCCTCTGAGAGCGAGATGCATGGCTCACATCAGTGGACCGAATCAATGGACATGAACTTGGGCAAATTCTGGGAAAGAGTGAGGGACAGGGAGGTCTGGTGTGCTGCAGTTCATGGGGTTGCAAAGTGTTGGATACGACTGAGTGACTGAACAACGACAGCAACAAAGCTGATTATGGATTCAATTCCATAAAGAATCTGAGCATTTAAAAAGTTGTTTTCTAATGCACTTCATCAGTCTATGAAGATTGGAAGTATCTGTTATTAACCCAATTTCTGATCCAAGAAATATCAAGAAATATCCAAGAAACGTCAAAGACTCATTCTGCAGCTGAGCCTCTGATTTCCAAGTCTTCTGATTCCAAAGACAAAACCAGCAAGTGTGATCTCAGAGGCCATTGCCCTACTCACCTCAGTAATTTCACAGGGGTCGTGTCAGCATTAGGACTCTCGCTGTCCACAATCCAAGTGACTATGAGACACGCCTTAGGGGCTCCCCTAAAGCCCACTTATTCAAATGAAAACTCCCCCTCTGTCTTTCCCCTTCCACCTTAGCATTTCACCTTCCATTATTAAATTCACTTCTTGGAGCAAAGGAATTATTGACCAAGGTAGGTAGTTAAGCATCATGTGAGTCCTGGCAGGATACAGTGGCAGGATGAAGTCATAGAAAAATTGGGGGAGTAAATCCCAACAGGATCCAAACCCTAGCTCCAGCCCTTAGCGGTGGCCTGAGCATTATCAGCAAGTACTCAGCCTTTCGGCATCATTGAGAAGACCCAGGGAGACAACACCATGAAAGACCCCCCACAGCGGCACGGAGCCTGCACACCACACACTTTCAAGGCATCAGCAGCCTGTGCAAGCCTGGCTACTGCCAGGGGGAAAATAGTACTCCAGGCACAGGATACCTGTAAAGAACGGTAAGAAAACTATAAGGCAGTGGTCTCCAGTCTTTTCTGCACCAAGGATGGGTTTCATGGAAGAGAATTTTTCTGTGGATCAGGGTGGGGGGTGATGGTTTCAGGATGATTCAAGCATATCACATTAACTGTGCACTTTATTTCTATTATTATTATTACATCAGCTCCACCTCAGATCATCAGGCATTAGATCCTGGAGGTTAGGAGGTTAGGGTTACCCCTGCTGTAAAGGAAAGTAAGAAACCTGTAAAGGATAAGAAGAAAATGTTTTCCTAGGTCTCAAAAAAATTGAAAATCAGGAGAATTGTCCAGGAAGGTGTCCTAACCAGCTGCCAGTAGCCTGGGGGACAGTGGTTGTGGGTGACCTAAAAGGGAGAGGTCAAAGGACAAAGCCCACCACCGGCTCCCCCAGGCCTCAGCCCACAGCCCCAGATCGTCCTGCCACCCAGTGTCTCCTTCAAGGAAGGCCTGCACTTGTTACCCAAGGTTCCCGCCAGCCCCTCTTTCCACCCAGGGGCCTGCTCAAGGCAGCCCACGACAGACTGTCAGCTCTCCACCGCTGTCCTCAGAAAAATCCACTCCAGCCTCATGACTTAGTTCAGTGCTCTGAACATACCAGACTCTGTCTTCCCCACTGAATCTCAGCTCCAGTTCCTCACCGGGCCCTTTATTTGCGTGTGTGTGTGCTCAGTCATGTCTGACTCTTCGCAACCCTATGGACTGTATGTAGCCCACCAGGCTCCTCCATCCATGGGATTTTCCAGGCAAGAATATTGGAGTGGGCTGCCATTTTCTACTCCAGGCTCTTTCTTACCAGCCTCAAGTTTCTTCCCAGAATCACTTCTAGAAAGAGCCTTCTCTGAGCCCTCCGGGTCTTGGCTGTTCCAGTGCTTCCTGTCTTCACACCACCCACGGGGCAGCCACTAGCTCCTCCTTATCTCTACCCTGCAGAATGTTCACTCACCGAAGCAAGAACACCTTACTTGTTACTGCTGCATCCTGGGCCCTGGCAGAGCTCGTGGCCATAAATGTGCACAAAGAAATTACCAGTGAGTGAGCGAATGAAGCTGATTTACCCACTCCCTGCTCATCTTATGTTTCACGATAGAAATCTTCCAGGGAAGAAAAATTCTCAACGGCCTTTTACAACAGAATTGAAGATCTGACTCACTGGAAAAGACCCTGATGCTGGGGAAGATTGAAGGCAGGAGGAGAAGGGGATGACAGAGGATGAGACGGTTGGATGGCATCACCGACTCGATGGACATGGTTTCTAAGCTCCGGGAGTTGGTGATAGACGGAAGCCTGGCGTGCTGCAGTTCATGGCTCGCAAAGAGTCGGACACGACTGAGCAACTGAACTGAACTGATGTCCAGGCATTTTTCCTCACAAACTTTTTGTCTCTGAATTTCAAATCTAAGATCTGGGGACAGGAATGCATGTGAGTGCTCAGCCACTCAGTTGTGTGTCTAATTCTTTGCGACCCTTTGGACTGCAGCCCGCCAGGCTCCTCCATCCACGGGGTTTTTAGCAAGAATACTGGAGTGGGCTGCCATTTCCTCCTCCAGAGGATCTTGCTCATCCAGGGATCAAGTGCACGTCTTCTGTGTCTCCTGCATTGCAGGTGGTTTCTTTACCTGCTGAGACATTGGGGACTGGAATATATCAGGTCAGTGGCCTTAGGCAAGAGGGAAGTTGCAAAAGACACCCAGACATCATAGGAGGTGACTCTCTTTTTTATCTCTGCTGCTGCTGCTGCTGCTAAGTCGCTTCAGTCGTGTCCGACTCTGTGTGACCCCATAGATGGAAGCCCACCAGGCTCCCCCATCCCTGGGATTCTCCAGGCAAGAACACTGGAGTGGGTTGCCATCTCCTTCTCCAATGTGTGAAAGTGAAAAGTGAAAGTGAAGTCGCTCAGTCGTGTCCGACCCTTTGAGGGTTGCAAATTGTCTTTCTGGCTCTGGGCCAACAAATTCCACTACAACTAACAAGGGAAGTCGCTTTCAAATCTCTCAGAATTTGCAAGAGAACAAAGTTCTAGTTGAGGTAAGATTCAAAATAAAAAGAAACAAACTTATTTCAAAGAATCTGTGATGCCTTCGAGCCTTTGGTAGATGATTGTGATTCCTGTACTAGAGGAACGAACAAGATAAAACTATACTCCCACAGGAAGACACTTAGTTGGGGAAAGGTGTTTTGTTTTATCCATGATAAACATATTCTTGTTTTCATAACGTGCAATAGGAATAATAACCGTGGACTGGACCCTTTTCAGTTCTCCCAGCTTGATGAACGCCTGGAGCAAATAGACTCCCCATCCTACCCCTTCTTCCTCTCTTCCTTTCGCTTCTCCTCCCCTGACTTATCCACATATCCCCCCTTCTTCTTGTTCTTCCTCAGATCTGCTTGCTTCTTTAAAACCTCTTCTTGAAACACTGAAGATGTAAAAAGCTTCTGCACTAACCCTGGCTCTTCCTGAGGATGCTCCAACTTTAAGATTCTTTGGTTCCAGGTTGCTGTTTCAGCTTCCATTACTTTCTCTGTCCAAGTGGCCCTTACTGCCACCAAGCCATAGGAGAAGTTTTCCTTTAAAGATTGTCGAAGACTATACCACTTTCTCCATGGGTCAATTCACATAAACAGGTTAATAGGTTCAATAGAGATAAAAAGAAGCTGTTAACTAAAGTTCACATTCACTGATGAATTAATGTATTTACACCTTCCCGTTTATTCTTAGGGCTTCCCAGGTGACTCAGTGATAAAAAATTTGCCTGCCAATGCAGGAGACATAGGTTTAATCCCTGGGTTGGGAAGATCCTCTGGAGCAGGAAATGGCAACTCATTCCAGTATTCTTGCCTCGGAAATCCACTGAACAGAGGAGCCATGTGGGCTACAGTCCATGGCAACGCAAAAGAGTCAGACACGACTTAGCGATAAACAACATATATTCTTAATGGAGCCCATGTACTGGGCTGTCTGCAGAGACTCCATCTTCAGAGGTTCTTCATCCAGCAGAAGGAATGAGACTCACACATAAGTAATTCCAACACAAAGAAGTATTGGGCAGTTCAGTGAGAACACCATAGGTACAGTGCTGTGGGTTCTGCTGTGGATTTGATAAGGCTCTACAGAAAAGCTGATAAACCCAGGCCAATTCTTGACTTTTTCAACATTGCCCAGCTTGGCTGCTGTATTAACCAGAGCTCACTGGGTCATTACACAATCCCTTGTTAGGCTTCTACCTTCTAGATTTAGCCTTGGGGGATTAGCATGTCTCAGATGTCTGGTGAGCCAGACAAACTAGGAAAGCAGGAGTCCCTGAGTCTGGAGCACACCTGAGATACTCAAATGCCCAAGGTGATCCTGACATATAGCAAGGTTGCTGTTGTTCAGTCGCTAATCACGTCCAGCTCTTTGCAACCCCATGGACTGCAGCACGCCAGGCTTCCCTGTCCTTCACTGTCTCCCAGAGTTTGCTCAAACTCATGTCCATTGAGTCGGTGATGCCATCCAGCCATCTCATCCTCTGTCGCCCTCTTCTCCTTTTGCCTTCAATCTTTCTCAGCATCAGGGTCTTTTCCAATGCAATGAGTATACCACAAAAAATACATCCCTTTCTTCCCAAATGAGTGATGTGTACGTGACGCGGGGTACCCTTAATGACCTCAGGTCAGGGAGGAAAGATGGTATAACGAATGGAAACATGTGTTTTGAGTTAGCGGGACCTAGGTGTGCGCCTCCGCTCTGCCTCTCGGCCACTCTTATTCCTGTGCTTCATCCGCAGAGGGAAGACTGGGCATTGATGAGGAAACTGATACGATTAACCCAAGGCCTGACACTTGGTAAGCTTCCAGGCGATGCTAGCCAGCAATAATAAGAACATGCTAGCTAACAATACAGAGAAGGCAATGGCAAGCCACTCCAGTACTCTTGCCTGGGAAATCCCATGGATGGAGGAGCCTGGTAGGCTGTAGTCCATGGGGTCGCGAAGAGTCAGACACGACTGAGCAACTTCACTTTCGCTTTTTACTTTCACACATTGGAGAAGGAAATGGCAACCCACTCCAGTGTTCTTGCCTGGAGAATCCCAGGAATGGCGGAGCCTGGTGGGCTGCCATCTATGGGGTCGCACAGAGTCAGACACGACCGAAGCGACTTAGCAGCAGCAGCAGCAGCTAACAATAACAGGAATATTTGTGACAAGTATGAACAAAACTCATTGAGAATTAAAAGAAAGGTTTCTTTATGGCCAAGTAAAATGAGTTGCTACCATTTCATCTAGAGAAGAGCCAACCAGAAAGACAAGAACAATTCCATTCAATTTACTTCACATCTTTATTACACAAGCATGAATGTGGTTAAAAAATGTAAAGTAATACCAGCTGAAATAAACTTAAATTATAAGATTTACCACCAACCAGACACATACAAGTGTTTGTGCCTTTACTTCCTTTCACTTTTCTTCAAATATACATATTTTCAAACAAAAATGAGTCCATATTTTAATGCTCTTTTGTAACCTTGCTTTTTTCTTCTTGCTAAATCATGATCATTGTCATGTAAATAACGATTACATGTCAATGTCATGTAAACAGCTAAAAGAATATTCAATTATATAAATATAACAAAATTTGAACAATTTTTTTCTACAATAACCATTACTCAAGCTGTATGTGCCCTGAACTGAACCATATTGGGCCAGTTCTGGTTCAACCCTAGGAAAGAGCCTGTGTCCTCTTGGCCTCACTTTCTTATTTTAAAGTAAGAGTTACACACTCCAGCACTCGTGTGAATCAAATTAACGACTGTATGTGAAGGAATTTTGTAAACAGTGAAGGCAGTGTTGAAAGGGAGACTTAGTCAGCTTGCTTGATAGTGTATCCCCTTTCCCTTAAAATGTATAGCTTTCAGGTATGGGTCAGAGAGAGAGAAATATTACAAATAACCTACGTTGGTTGTTATTATGCTTCTCACCCGTTAGAGCCACCTGAAAAAAATTTTTAAGTTAAAACAATAGCAACAACAACAGATGAGTGGCTCCTCACCAAAGTTAATTTTCAATTATTCTAAAGATAATTTTATAATCTCCCAAGAATCAAATGATTCTGATGGGATGTGCAGCCAGAGTTGAGAACTACTGGCTGAGGTCACCGAAAGGCAACAAGCAGATTATAAGCACACCGTCTCACGCACACCTTCCCTCTCACTGTGCCTCTGAGTAAAACTGAAACTCAGTAAAACTCAGAGCTGAAATCTACATTCTCAAGTTTAACTTCCTCTCCTCAAAAAACAAGACTCTGAAAGGAAAAAATATATATCTTATATTATCAAATGACCCACTCTATGAAAAAAGGAAAGAGGCTATATGACCCCATATAGGGGAATGCTTGGGCAAAGTACAGAAAACTTCCTCCGTGTAATATTATACAGCAATTTTAAATTATGATTATAAAGCATTTACAACAATGTGGGAAAATGTATGCTGTAATGGAAAAAAGGAATATAAATGTATCCATTGTGTACAAGCATGACTATGAAAGTTAACTAAAATCATAGGTAGACACACATAATAAATGGAAAGAAATAATCCCCAAAATATCAATAGCAGCTATCTCAGTGGAGGTTTTTCTTCCTTCTACTTTTTTTGTATTTTCCCAATATTTTTTTAAAGTATCATGTAGTAGAAAAAAGTTTATAGTAGAACAAAATAAACTTATTTTAAAAATTATTCTTCTTCCTATGAAGCATAGAAAAGCACAATTTTTAACAGCAAGTTAACAAGGCAAAGATGAAAATGCTCACCTGAGTCTTCTTTCTTTCAGCTGCCTTGCCTCTGTCTCCTCTGTCTCTGCTGTCTTCCTCCTCCAAGTAATTCAGTTTGCTTGTTTTAAAAAAAAGCAAAACAGCAAATTGTATTTTATGAACAGCGTCAGCCAATGGCAAACAAAAGAAGGAACTCCGGTCAGACAGCCATTTGTACTGTAAGGAACTTTGGTGTCAGAGCTGGTGCTGGCTTCCTTCTCAAGATAGAGTGCAAGATTTCTAATTAGGGACCACAACTAAAAGAAGAAATCTGGATTAGCTCCTCCCCTCTCGTTGTTTTTATTGGCATCTTTCACAACAAATCAAAGGGATGTGATGGGCTGGAGTCAGGAGTTTTACGTGGCTTTAGTTCTCCTACATGTTTTTTGCTTCTATGACGACACTAAAATCAACACCACCTTATTAGTATAGCACTTCAAAGCTGTTCAGGCGATTCCAACACCCACTTGCTTTTTCAGCTTACTTGTACACAGGCAGAGATGTTATCCATTCTGGTGAAAATGCTGTCAGAAGTTCTCCATGGTGTCCTCGCTGCTCACTTAAAGGTCCTTTTTCAGACCTCATCTTCCTTCCTCGACTGTTTGGCACAGTTAACCACTGTCAGTTTCTTGAAACCGTCCTCCTTGTTTCTCTGACTCTCTTGGCTCCCATTCTATTCCTTGGATTATTTCTTCTTTGCTTCCTTTCTGATTCTCCTTTTTCTAAATGTGAGCTTTTAGAAATGGACGATAAGACCAGAAGACACAACAGTCTGTCTTCTGATCTTTTGTCGTTATATTCTGCTTTTATCTATATTACCCACCTGGATGCATGCTCAGTCAATCTGTCGTGTTCGACTTGCACCCCCAAGAACTGTGGCCTGCCAGGTCCTCTGTCCATGGGATTATCCCAGCAAGAACACTGCAGTGGATTGCCGTTTCCTCCTCCAGGGGATCTTCTTGACCCAGGAATTGAACCTGCATCTCTTGTGTCTCCTGAATTGGCAGGCAGATTCTTCACCACTGAGCCACTTGGGAAGCCTGTATCATCCACATTCATGGGCGTAATGTGGCCAAACAGAGCTTTTCTCTTCCCTACCCGAGTACACACTCTCTCATTTGCCCAATCTAATGAAACGGCACTGCAATGATTCAGCCAGTCAATCTCACATAAACCTAGAGGGCATCCTTAACTTCTCTTTCTCCCACAGCCAACATGCAAGCCAACAATTCCGTTTGTTCTACCTGCAATATATGTTCTAAGTCTAACCATTTCTCACTTTCCCCATTTCATTAATATCGTCAGCATTAATGCTGCAATAACATTAGGCAACGGAGAAGGCAATGGCAAGCCACTCCAGTACTATTGCCTAGAAAATCCCATGGATGGAGGAGCCTGGTAGGCTGCAGTCCGTGGGGTCGCTAAGGGTCGGACACGACTGAGCGACTTCACTTTCACTTTTCACTTTCCACTTTCACACACTGGAGAAGGAAATGGCAACCTACTCCAGTGTTCTTGCCTGGAGAATCCCAGGGACGGGGGAGCCTGGTGGGCTTCCGTCTATGGGGTCACACAGAGTCTGACACGACTGAAGTGACTTAGCAGCAGCAGCAGCAGCAGCAGCAACATTAAGCAAGAAATAAAGCCCATACCAGTATTCTTGCCTGGAGAATCTCCATGGACAGAGGATCCTGAAGGGCTACAATCCATGGGGTTGCAGAGAGTCGGACATGACTGAGTGACTAAGCACAGCAAAAGGCATCCAAATTGGAAAGAAAGAAGTAAAATTATGTCTGTTCATAGATGATATAATCCTACATGTAGAAAACACTAAAGACTGCACACACAAAGAGACCTAACAGAACTAATAAAAAAAAGTTTGCAAAATGGCAGGATACACAAAAATCAGTTGCATTCCTGTGCACTAACAATGATCAATCCAACAAGGAAATTTCATTTATAACAGCATCAAAAAATCCCCATAGGAATCAACTTAACCAAGGAGGTTAAAGATTTGTACACTGAAAATAAAACATGGCTGAAAAATATGAGAGACATAAATAAGTGGAAACATATCCCACGTTCATGAATTGGAAGGCTTCATATTATTAATATACTACCCAAACTGAGCTACAGATTCAGCACAATCCCTATCAATGGTGCTTTTTAGAGAAACAGAAAAAACCCATCCTAAAATTCATGCTGCGAAAAAAATTCCTTGAAAATTCCAACAACAAACAAAACCTGATTGCACAACTAAAGCTAAACTAAAATAATTTTAATTAAGCCTAATTTATTTTGCAAGATGAACTTAACCTCAGTAAAATCGTTTTGACAAACTTCCCAAAAGCAAATTGTAAATTGGAGTCGTTTGGATCTGGAAGCAAGTTGAGATTTTGTAGAAGGCCCCTGCTGCTAAGTCACTTCAGTTGTGTCTGACTCTGTGTGACCCCAGAGACGGCAGCCCACCAGGCTCCACAGTCCCTGGGATTCTCCAAGCAAGAACACTAGAACATTGCAAAAGATTTATCTTGTCTTTTAAAGAAGATAAGTTAAACTGATTAGGTTTATTTAATATGTTAAATTAAGCTTTCTTTATGTTGTATTTGTATAGTTACATGCTATGTGTTCTTGGAGAAGGAAGCAACAGAGGATGAGATGGCTGGATGGCATCATAGATGCAATGGATATGAGTTTGAGCAAACTCCAGGAGATAGTGAAGGACAGGGAAGCCTGATGAACTATGGATGGAAGTTCATGACACTGTACAAGAGATCATCCCCAAGAAAAAGAAATGCAAAAAAGCAAAATGGTTGTCTGAGGAAGCCTTACAAATGGCTAAGAAAAGAAGAGAAGCAAAAAGCAAAGGAGAAAAGGAAAGATATACCCGTTTGAATGCAGAGTTCCAAAGAATAGCAAGGAGAGATAAGAAAGCCCTCCTCAGAGATCAGTGTAAAGAAATAGAGGAAAAAAACAGAATGGGAAAGACTAGAGATCTCTTCAAGAAACTTAGAGATACCAAGGGAATATTTCATGCAAAGATGGGCTCAATAAAGGACAGATGGTATGGGCCTAACAGAAGCAGAAGATATTAAGAAAAGGTGGAAAGAATACACAAAAGAACTATACAAAAAAGGTCTTCATGACCCAGATAATCACGATGGTGTGATCACTGACCTATAGCCAGACATCCTGGAATGTGAAGTCAAGTGGGCCTCAGGAAGCATCACTATGAACAAAGCTAGTGGAGGTGATGGAATTCCTGTTGAGCTATTTCAAATCCTAAAAGATGATGCTGTGAAAGCGCTGCACTCAGTATGCCAGCAAATTTGGAAAACTCAGCAGTGGCCATGGGACTGGAAAAGGTCAGTTTTCATTCTAATCCCAAAGAAAGACAATGCCAAAGAATGCTCAAACTACCACACAATTGTACTCATCTCACATGCTAGCAAAGTAATGCTCAAAATTCTCCAAGCCAGGCTTCAACAGTATGTGAACCATGAACTTCCAGATGTTCAAGCTGGATTTAGAAAAGGCAGAGGAACCAGAGATCAAATTGCCAACATCCATTGGCTCATTGAAAAAGCAAGAGAGTTCCAGAAAAACATCTATTTCTGCTTTATTGACTATGCCAAAGCCTTTGACTGTGTGGATCACAATAAACTGTGGAAAATTCTGAAAGAGATGGGAACACCAGACCACCTGGCCTGCCTCTTAAGAAACTTGTATGCAGGTCAGGAAGCAACAGTTAGAACTGAACATGGAACAACAGACTGGTTCCAAATAGGAAAAGGAGTACGTCAAGGCTGCATATTGTCAATCTGCTTATTTAACTTATATGCAGAGTACATCATGAGAAATGCTGGGCTGGAAGAAGCACAAGCTGAAATCAAGATTGCTGGGAGAAATATCAATAACCTCAGATATGCAGATGAAACCACCCTTATGGCAGAAAGTGAAGAAGAACTAAAGAGCCTCTTGATGAAAGTGAAAGAGGAGAGTGAAAAAGTTGGCTTAAAGTTCAACATTCAGAAAACTAAGATCATGGCATCTGGTCCCATCACTTCATGGTAAATAGATGGAGAAACAGTGGAAACAGTGTCAGACTTTATATTTTTGGGCTCCAAAATCACTGCAGATGATGACTGCCGCCATGAAATTAAAAGACCCTTACTCCTTGGAAGGAAAGCTATGACCAACCTAGATAGTGTATTAAAAAGCAAAGACATTACTTTGCCAACAAAGGTCTGTCTAGTCAAGGCTATGGTTTTTCCAGTAGTCATGTATGGATGTGAAAGTTGGACTATAAAGAAAGCTGAGCACCAAAGAACTGATGGTTTTGAACTGTGGTGTTAGAGAAGACTCTTGAGAGTCCCTTGCACTGCAAGGAGATCCAACCTTTCCATTCTAAAGGAATTCAGTCCTGAATATTCATTGATGTTGAAGCTGAAACTCCAATACTTTGGCCACCTGATGCGAAGAACTGACTCATTCGAAAAGACCTTGATGCTGAGAAAGATTGAAGGCAGTAGGAGAAGGGGACGACAGAGGATGAGATGGTTGGATGGCATCACTGACTCAATGGACATGAGTTTGAGTAAACTCTGGGAGCTGGTGATGGACAGGGAGGCCTGGCGTGCTGCTATCTATGGGATTGCAAAGAGTCAGACACGACTGAGCGACTGAACTGAACTGAACTGAGGGAAACGTGGCATGCTGCAGTTCGTGGGGTCTCAAAAAGTTGGACATGACTGAGCAACTAAACAGCAACAACATGTTCTAGAAATTAAATAATATAAAATTCCTAAAATTCTGATATAATTGTCAACTACAAACTGGCACTTACCAAGAGCATTGCCAATGACTGAACAACAAAGGCATTTGCCATCTGATATGAAGACTGAAACCCACACTGCGATAGCTGTTGACCTTCAACACCCACTGAGGGAGTTCAGGTGGAGTGAGGTACTCTGTGCTCCAGGGAATCTGGTGGGACAGGACTTTAGATAGTTGGATGTTTTTAGGAACAGATTTTATGGTCTCAATCCTTGCATCTCCTCATATTTCAGTTCAGTTCAGTTCATTTCAGTCGCTCAGTTGTGTCCGACTCTCTGCGACCCCATGAATCACAGCACACCAGGCCTCCCTATCCATCACCAACTCCCGGAGTTCACTCAAACTCATGTCCACAGAGTCGGTGATGCCATCCAGCCATCTCATTCTCTGTTGTCCCCGTCTCCTCCCACCCCCAACCTTTCCCAGCATCAGAGTCTTTTCCAGTGAGTCAACTCGTCGCATGAGGTGGCCAAAGTATTGCAGTTTCAGCTTTAGCATCAGTCCTTCCAATGAACACCCAGGATTGATCTCCTTTAGAATGGACTGGTTGGGTATGGATGTGAGAGTTGGACTGTGAAGAAAGCTGATCGCCAAAGAATTGATGCTTTTGAACTGTGGTGCTGGAGAAGACTCCTGAGAGTCCCTTATACTGCTAGGAGATCCAACATGGTATTGAACTCGCTTCACCAAAACCTTATATATTCCCCTACCGCAGCTTTGGAGCAGCTTCTCAGAGCTATCTGAGATGTTGCCTCCTGGGCTGCAGTCCTCATTTTGCCTCAAATAAAACTTAACTCACAACTCTTGAGTTGTATATCTTTTTTTGTCGACATAATGTTATCAATCATAATTTTTAAATGTATGTCACAGAAATAACTAAATTTATTTGTCAATTGCTGTTTTTTGTGTGTGTCTGTCTGTGACCTTTCACTCGACCATGGCTGTTTTTTAGTCTTTTGTCATTTGTCGATGGTTATTGCTTTACCCTGTTGCTTTTGCAAAAGTGTTCCTACAAAATTGCTTCAAAGATATTGCAAAATATCTTTGAAGAAACTCATGGAGAAGACCCTGACCAGTACTTTAGAATGAGGTTTTCTGATAACTTGAAGATCATAATAATAAACAAAGTAAGAATTTCTAAAACTCTGATGGAAAACTGATGAATTTATAAAACTGCTAATAAAAGATCAAGATAAATAAGGATTACAGGCTACTAAATGAACTGATGAGGATGACTATAATTTTTATGACTTCATATAAAACACTGCTGTTTCTTTCATGTTTTCTTCTGAGATTCAAAGGACTCCCTTTTCTCCTCTCTTTAAAGCAATCTATCAATAACTTATGACAATTTGGTAAAGGGGATCTTTGCAACAAAAGTTAGCACACTTACATTTTTCTCCTTACCTGATCCCTCCAGAATTTTTAATTTCTTATTAAAGATTTTTATTTTTCATGACAATGTTTGTATTTGTCTGTGTTCAAAAGGAATCTAATCTCCTTACTGTTGTTGTTTAGTGGCTAAGTCATACCCAACTCTTTTGCAACCCCATGGACTGTAGCCTGCCTGGCTCCTCTGTCCATGGGACTTCCCAGGCAAGAATACTGGAGTGGGTTGCCGTTTACTTCTCCAGGAGATCTTCGTGGAATAGGGGTTGAACTCGTTTCCTGAATAGGCAAGCAAATTCTTTACCATTGAGCCAGGGCACAATTGGACAAGTTCTTACCTTGAGTTCTTAGCCTTGAGAGGCTTTCCCCCCTCCCCATCTTTGCTTTTATTGATTTATTTTGAGAATCTTTGGAAAGTTCAAGCTGAGATTCCTAACTAAAGTTCTAGCAGAGATATAAAATAATATAGTCAATCACTACTCGTGCTGCACTTATATAAATAATCAGGTCAAGTTTACTGAAACTAAGCTTAATTTGCAAACAAATTCGTCTTACTGTAATCAGCTGTGATTTAAAAAATAGGGGAAGATTATAGAGAGAAAAAATTGTGTTTTATTAATACACCTTTTTGGATAGCAGATTCTAGTGCTGTCATCTTTAAGGTTTTGTTTTCTACCTATTCACTGGAATGAAAACTGAATTCTTCTAGTTTCCTCCAATATTTGACTGAAGGAAATGGCAACCTACTCCAGTACTCTTGCCTGGAAAATTCCATGGATGGAGGAGCCTGGTGGGCTACAGTCCATGGGGTCGCAAAGAGTTGGACCCGACTGAGCAACTTCACTGCTGCTGCTAAGTCGCTCAGTTGTGTCTGATACTGTGCGACCCCATAGACGGCAGCCCACCAGGCTCCTCGTCCATGGGATTTTCCAGGCAAGAGTATTGGAGTGGGTTGCCATTGCCTTCTCCGAATGTTTGGCTAGAACTTCCCAAATAAACATTTCTGATTTTTTCCCATTTTGACTTGTAAACAAAAACTGTCCTTTTTCCCAAAGTCATGCAAACCAAAGCTGGACAAGTTAAAATAAACTTCAGAGGAATCATCACAACAGCTCACGTGTGGCCCATTTTGTTCCTGTTGCTATATGATCACTTAGAAAAATCACCCGAGATATTCACGCTGCAAACCAGGAAAACCTATTGCTGCTGCTTGCCCGCCTTCCACCTGAAGAAAGGCAAACTCAACATTGAAAATTTTCCATACTGGCTGCTCTCCAAACTCAGAAACTGAATTTATAGTTTGCTCAGAAATGGAATTTATACTTTTATATTAACCTTTATTTTTCTTTTGTTTCCATGGAAACTACTCTCATTAAATTACCTGGTTGCTCACACTCTGTGCTGTGTGCTCAGTCACTTCAGTCATGTCCAACTCTTTGTGACCTCATGGACTGTAACCTGCCAGGCTCCACTGTCCATGGGATTCTCCAGGCAAGACTATTGGAGTAGGTTGCCGTTTCCTTCTCCAGGAGATTTTCCCTACCCAAGGATCAAACCCACATCTCCTGCTAGTCTCCCTCATTGTACGTGGATTCTTTACTGCTGGGTCAGTGGGGAAGCCCAACTTACACCCTATAGAAGCTTAATCTTAGTGGAAACTCACCTTCAGTACCATCTCTTGAATTACAACATCCTCATGTTCATCTTGCCACCATGAGAACATGGGGATCTGTGTTTGCTATTACATCATGTTGAGTCCATGTAAATAAGTTTAAAAGTTTAAACCCAATTACACGTTATCCAAAAAATTGTAAATAGAGGTAAAACTTGCATCTGATTATAACCCATTTGAATTTTTAATTGCTTAAATCTTGTCTCCTGGGGATCTCTGCTACAGGCAACTTTCCAATACTTGGCTATTAGTTTCCTTGTAGTTATCATATTAACCGCCGGAGGACATTGCATTCTCTTGAGGATTTTTAAAGCCTGTCAGAGCCGCTCTCACGCGAAGTGGTATCAATCACAATCAGACAACCGGATGAAATCAACAATAACCACATAAATAATGAAGATGATGACCACATGGCCCTCTGGCCTTATGCTTCAACTAATGGACACAGCGAATATGCCATTCTTTGGCCTGACTATCCATCAACAGTAGGTAAATGAGAGTAATGCTATATCAGTTGGTGATACTCTCAGGCTGCTGAAAGAATGACCAAAAGGACCATAAAAAAGGCTGAGCGTGGAAGAATTGAAGCTTTTGACTATGTGCAGAAGAAGACTCTTGAGAGTCCTTTGGACAGCAAGGAAATCAAATCAGTCAATCCTAAAGGAACTCACCCCTGAATATAAATTGGAAGGACTGATGCTTAAGTTGAAGCTCCAATATTTTGGCCACCTGATGTGAAGAGCCAACTCACTGGAAAAGACCCTGATACTGGGAAAGACTGAGGGCAGGAGAAGGGGACGACAGAGGATGAGATGGTTGGATGGCATCACCAACTCAATGGACATGAGTTTGAGCAAACTTTGGGAGATGGTGAAGGACAGGGAAGCATGGTATGCTGCAGTCCATGGGGTCGCCAAGAGTTTGACACAATTTAGTGACTAAACAACAATTAAAATAAACAATAAATGGAGACCAGCCTTGAAAAACAAAACCAGTTTAGTTATATGAAGCTTAATTTTGTTTACTGGCAAGACTAACACTGCTGGGGTCATTTCTTGCTTATGCCTCTGGAAATCATAAGCAAAACTTGAACTGTTTCCCAAGACTGATATGAGGCAATCACCGAAAATTCTGATATTGCAACTAATCACTGTGAAAAATGAACCAATCACTGCGAAGAATGAGCGGTTACTACTTTCTCCCTATAGAAGCTGCTTTATAACAATATACTTTTGCATCTCATTCCAGGTTTTGATTTGAATCCTCCCAGTCTATAGTACCTTTTCAATATGTGCACAATAAACTTTTACTAATTACTACTTCAGGGATTCATCGGCTTTGCTTCAGCTATTCCTGAATGTTCAAAATGGAGAATTTAAAGGGACCCCCAAAGAGCCAAAACAATGTTTAAAAAGGAGAAAAAAGTTGGAGGTCAAACACTTCCTGATTTCAAAACTTACTACAAAACTATAGTAATAAAAAAAAAAAATGTTTAGGATTAGCATGAAGACAGATATATTGCTTACTGGTGCAGCATAGAGAGCTCAGAAACATCGTCTTTGACAAGATTGCCAAGACCACACTTAGGCCTGTGGACACTCCAGCCTTCATGTCTGTTTTGCTGCCCCTGCAAACAGGCACTCTTGGCCACCCTAGGCCACAGAGGTACACAAGATGTATCTCTAACACATCCAGGGAAGAGCGCACACAGCCCCTGGGAATATTTGACTGGGGAATTCTCAGGAAGGGGGGCCGAGGGGATGGGCACACCCTTTAGCCCCACAGACTCCCAGTCCCCTTCTGACAGAAAGGGCTGGGAGAGGACCAGAGCGGGGTGGACCAAACCCTGACACCCAGGGCAGTGTCTCGCCATGCCCAAGGCTACCAGCAGTTCCGCCCTCAAGGTCCCAACTCAGCCTTTCTTTTTGGTCACATGTCCTGTTAAGGAGCCCTCATGCTCCTTACCCACACTCCAGTCAAATTGAAATATTTGTTCATCTCCCAAAATAAAAAGCACTATTTTCAGATCTGAGAGGAGTGCAAAATGGTAAGGAGTTTATTGTGTTGGATAACTATATTTGTTATATATTATACAAATAGTTACTATAGTAACTATATTTGTTACTATAGTAACTATAGTATACTATAGTAACAAATCCTTCCTTGAACTGTAAGAAGGCTTTGATTGTTTTGCTTGTTTATAGTTTATTTGCTGGAACTATAAAAGATCTGGGGAAAAAAAAGATCATGATCCATATGACCAAACAGAGGCTCAGACCTGCTGAACCCTTCACTCCCCTCCCCAGTCCCTGCACACAGCTAGTAAATATTCCTCTAGGCCTGGATCCCAGAGCAGGGGTCTGAAAAGCTGCTAAGAGTCCATGATGCCTGCTTCCCCTTCTGCCCTCTGTTGACCTAGAGGCTGTAGGAAAGACAAACTATCTCTAGACACATGTTCATCCTTGGACTCCTCCGTCCCTGGAAACCAGTCAGTTCAGCACCCAGCCCCAGTCCTTCCCAGCCCTAGTCCAGACCTTCCTCATCCAATATGTAGCTCCCCCAAAATGACAAAAATCTTGAGACTTACGTAGTACATACTGGTACATGGTGTTAGTCGCTCAGTCATGTCCGACTCTGTGTGACCCCAGGGACTGTAGCCCGCCGGGTCCTCTGTCCATGGGATTCTCCAGGCAAGAATACAGGAGTGGTTGCCATTTCCTTCTCCAGGGTGTCTTCCCAACCCAGGGCTCGAACCCAGGTCTCCCACATTGCAGGCAGACTCTTTACCATCTGAGCCACCAGGGAAGACTTGAGGCAATGAAAAATAGGTCTTCCTTGAAAGCTCTGGGCTGCTGCTGCCAAGATGGAGAGGGAAGAGGCTCCTGGATCTGTTGCCTGAATGTCCCATTGCTCTCTGGCCATGACTGTGGCCAGGACAGTGCAGTGGTCTGAACTTCACACTGAAGAACTGAGTATGAGGGCAGGCAGTTCTCTGTGCTGCTTCTTCGTGGAGCTGTGGAGAAGGGGCTGAGGCCAAGCCTGTTGCTCTGAAAACAAGATTCTTCCTGAACCTGGGACTTTATTTCTAATATTTAATTAACTCAACTGGAAATTCACAGTGTACAAATATTACAACATTACTGTTCTTACTCTTAGGGGGAAAAATGCTTGAAAAAATAATTCTATAATTGACCACTATAGGTTTTCATTCCTTTCCCCAAAAGTCCAATAAATTGACTAATTTTATTGTTCCGTCACTAAGTCATGTCTGACTCTTGCAACCCCATGGACTGCAGCATGCCAGGCTTCCCTGTCCTTCACTATCTCCTGGAGTTTGTTTATACTCAGGTTCATCCAGTTGGTGATGTCATCCAACCATCTCACCCTCTGTCACCCCTTTCTCCTCCTACCTTCAATCTTTCCCAGTACCTTTTCCAGTGAGTCAGTTCTTCGAATTAGGTGGCCAAAGTATTGGAGTTTCAGCTTCAGCAGCAATCCTTCCAAAGAATATTCAGGATTGATTTCCTTAAGGATTGACTGATTTGATCTCCTTGCTGTCCAAGGGACTCTCAAGAGTCTTGACTAATGTACATCTCATTAAAATAAAGTTAAAAAGAAATTCAACCCTCTACTTCCAGAGCTAACTCTGCATGTCAGGTTTTCAAGGAGCAGAACAAGACTCTTTTTTAAGAATGATAAGGAGAGAAAAGTTTCTTCTTCATTTTTTTTCCCTCCCTACCTCTCAACATGTTAACCTCAGGGAGAGGAGAAATCTCTTCAAGATTTTATTTTTAGAACAGCCTAGGATTTCAAATAGCTATACAGACAGGATGAAAGGTACCCATTATAAACTCTTCCCTTGTACAACTTGATCTGAGGACATAAAGAAATAAAATCTCATTTTAATCAGATTTGCCAGGATGAAAAATGAAATTGTTTGTTTGCAGTAGACAGGGAAAGAGTCCATGGCTTTAAAGAGAAGATAATCCTAAGACAGCAGAGAAATGAATCAACACATTTTTCAACTAGTTACTCCTGATGACCTTGAGAAACAAATAGCAACAACAAAAATGGCAACATGTTCAACATACACAGTGCACAGAGAACTTCTCTGGAACTCTAAAGGGCCTGAAAAAGTCTTCAAAGATGAGAATCGACTCTAATTTTGAAGGAGATCTTTCAGTTTATTCCTGGATGACAAAGTGAGTTAAGGAGAAGTGGGGCCAATTTCTTGTGGATTACACTAAAGCACTAGTCACAGGGTCGTTGACTCAGACTTTTAGACACAAGCTTGGCTCAGTCGGTAAAGAATCTGCCTGCGAGACGTGAGTTTGATCCCCGGGTCTGGAAGATCTCCTGGAGAAGGAAATGGCAATCCACTCCAGTATTCTTGCCTGGAGAATCCAATGGACAGAGGAGTCCAGCAGGCTACAGTCTATGGGGGTCACAAAAGAGTCAGACACAAGTGATCAACTAAACCGCCACCACCAAGCTTGACTCTAGCAGGTATGTTCTCACAAACACAAATCTGGGATTTTTAAGCAATCAGAACCAGAGAGAATAGCTTATGTTCAGAACGCAAGGAAGAGGTAAACAGGAATCATGTTTCTATTTAGGTCATTTGTTTTTGTTCAGTCACTAAGTTGTGTCCAGCTCTTTCTGACCCCATTGGCTGCAGCACACCAGGCTTCCTTGTCCTTCACTATCTCCTGGAGCTTGCTCAAACTCATGTCCATTGAGTCAGTGATGCCAACCAACCATCTCATCCTCTGTCACCCTCTTGTCCTCCTGCCCTCAATCTTTCCCCACACCAGATGGTCATTTCCAATGAGTCAGCTCTTTGCACCATGTATTGGCCAAAGTATTGGAGCCTCAGCTTCAGCATCAGTCCTTCCAGTGAATATTCTGGGTTTATTTCCTTTAGGACTGACCGTTTGATCTCCTTGCTATCCAAGGGACTCTCAAGAGTCTTCTCCAACACCACAGCTCAAAAGCATCAATTCTTCAGCACTCAGTCTTTTTTATGTTCCAACTTTCACATCCATACACGACTACTGGGAAAACCATAGCCTTGACTAGACAGACCTTTGTTGGCAAAGTGATGTCTCTGTTTTTAATATGCTGTCTAGTTTTGTCATAGCTTTTTTCCCAAGGAGCAAGTGTCTTTTAATTTTATTGCTGCAGTCACCATCTTCAGTGATTTTGGAGCCCAAGAAAGTAAAATCTGTCATTGTTTCCACTTTTTCCCCATCTATTTGCATGAAGTGATGGGACCGGATGCCATGATCTTTGTTTTTTCAATGTTGAGTTTTAAGTCAGCTTTTTCACTCTCCTCTTTTACCCTCAAAAAGAGGCTCTTTAGTTCTTCTTTGTTTTCTGCCATTAAAGTGGTATCATCTACATATCATATTTCTCCTGACAATCTTGATTTCAGCTTGTAAGTCATCCAGTCTGCCATTTCTCATGATGTACTCTGCATAGAAGTTCAGTAAGCAGGGTGACAACATACAGCCTTGATGTATTCCTTTCCCAATTTTGAACCAGTCCATTGTTCCACATCCATTTCTAACAGTTACTTCTTGACCTGCATACAGCTTACTCAGGAGACAGGTAAGGTGGTCTGGTATTCCCATCTTTTGAAGAATTTTCCACAGTTTGCTGTAATCCACACAGTCCCCACTCCAGTATTCTTGCCTGGAGAATCCCATGGACAGAGGAGCCTGGCGGGCTATAGTCCGCAGGGTTGCAAAGAGTCGGACGTGACTGAGTGACTTCACTTTCTTTTTCTTACACAGTCAAAGGCTTTAGCATAGTTAATGAAGTAAAAGTAGATGTTTTTCTGGAATTCCCTTGCTTTTTCTATGTTGCCAATTTGATCTCTGGTTTCTATGCCTTTTCTCAATCCAACTTAGGTAGTTAGCAAAGTGAAAAAAATGAAAGCAAAACTTGAAAACTCATACAATTTAGAAAACAACAAACTTCATGTGCAGTTGGACTCATTCTGTGATAAGAGAAAAGAATTAGCCAGTGTAGTGGACTGAACTGTGGCACCAAAAACATGTCTACACCCTAACCCCAGAATCTGCACATGTTTTGGAGAGACGTTCTAAATTTATTCTGAATCAGATTAAATTATGTTCAGTATGGCTCAGTTCAGTTCAGTTTAGTTCAGTCGCTCAGTCGTGTCCGACTCTTTGCAACCCCATGAATCACAGCCCACCAGGCCTCCCTGTCCATCACCAACTCCCGGAGTTCACACAAACTCATGTCCATCGAGTCAGTGATGCCATCCAGCCATCTCATTCTCTGTCATTCCCTTCTCCTCCCGCCCCCAATCCTTCCCAGCATCAGAGACTTTTCCAGTGAGTCAACTCATCACATGAGGTGGCCAAAGTATTAGAGTTTCAGCTTTAGCATCAGTCCCTCCAATGAACACCCAGGATTGATCTCCTTTAGAATGGACTGGTTGGATCTCCTAACACTTAACTGGTTTTGATGTTTATTCCTTAGTTATACCTGATACACATCAGTTTAATTCTACAAAAGGCAATGCTGGTGTGGTTTACTGTGATGCTAAGTGTGGTGAGGAGACCCTGACCCTGCAATTGGGGAGTGAGGAATCCACAGAAACCCTTCAGGACCTCCTTCTTCCCAGGCCATCTCTTGAGTGCCCACTCTTCAGGCATCCCTTGATGGTGAAGTAGAACAAAATCTACAACCAGAGTTTAATATTGCAGTGACTGGACTTGTCCCAGTAACTTAAAATTTAAAAAACAAAAGCAGCAAAAAGAAAGCATACTTGACAGTTAAAGTGCTTCATCCTTGGGACTTCCCTGGTAGTCTGGTGGTTAAGACTTCCAACGCAGGGGGTGCAGATTCAACCCCAGGTCGGGGAACTAAGATCCCATATGCCATATGACATGGCCAAAAAGTTCAAGTTCTTCATCCTTTCCGTGTGGCTTCTCGGATGTTCAGAAAGATCACCTAATACTGCCTTATATGGCAAAAGGTGTGACTGATATAGGATCCCAAGAGGAGGAATCACTCCTGGATTATTCAGGTGGGCTCAAAATGCAATCACAGGTACTGTTATAACAGAGGGGCCGAGGGACTTCTGACAGAACCCCACAGGGGATAAGGCCCCCTGAAGTGGGCAGAGTGGATCCGCTGTCCTTGATTCCAGCCAGAAGCCACAGAAGCTGGAAAAAACAAGGAAGGATTCCCCTGGAACCTCCAGAGGGTGCTCTCCCAACACCTTGATGTCAGAAAACTGGTTCCGGAAGTGTGAGAGAATAAATTTTTTGTTGTTTTAAGCCAAATTAGTGGCAACTTGTATGACAATCTTAGGGAGCTCATATACCTACCTTCTCCAACCTTGAGGACCTAAAATTCAGGAAGAAAGTGGTCGGTTGCCATGAACCATCCAAAGGTTTAATCCATAGAGGACTTAGTTTTTATTAAGATAAAAATTCTCTTATTTTAATATTTTGATTTTCAGTCTTTCATGATTAATCCTCCTTTCAGAGGAACAACTTAGCTTCCCAAGGAGGGCTGGCTCCATGGAGAGATGCTGAGGCTGGAGGGAGCATTGTGTGCTGTGCTAAGTCACTTCAGTCATGTCTGACTCTTTGCGACTGCATAGACTGTAGCCCTCCAGCCTCCTCTGTCCATGGGATTCTCCAGGCAAGAATACTGTAGTGGGTTCCTACACCCTCCTCTAGGGGATCTTCCTCACTCAGGGATAGAACCCGAGTCTCTTGGGTCTCCTGCATGTCTCTTGTGTCTCCAGGCAGGTTCTTTACCATGAGCACCACCTCAGAAGCCTGACGTGAACATTAACAGCCACTATAGTCCAGCCAGAGAGCAGGAAGAAGGAGATGGAAGAGAACCATGCTGCTGGTCAGTCACGTGATACATTACAGTGCCCCCTCCCCACCCCCAGCACATACACACTTATCCTATTGCAAAATACTTTAAAAAAAAATTATTTATTCTTCTTTAACTGTGCTGGGTCTTCCTTGCTGCACTGTTCTCTAGTTGCCGGGAGCAGGGGGTTACCCTCCAGTCACAATTCAGGGGCTTCTCATTGCTGAGGCTTCTCCTATTGTGGAGCACAGGCTCTGGAGCACAGGCTCAGGAGTTGTGGAGCACAGGCTGTGCTGCTCTGAGGCATGTGGGATCTTCCCAGGGTAGGGATCAAACCCATGTCTCCTGCATTGGCAGGCAGATTCTCTACTACTGAGCCACCAGGGAAACCCTGCAAAGCGCTTTTAAAAAAAAAAAAACGTTGAGCAAATTGGTGATGTGTTGCTGAGTTGAGAAGTCTAACAGGCGGTTAACTTTCCTTGCAGAATATTGCATGGTAATGAGTCAAGAGACTCCAGGTCTAGACATTAAGGGGCCCAGCTGACAGTCTTGGCAAAGAAGCAAGTTCATTTTCCTCAGTATGATGTGTACACAGAGGTTACTTTGTGAAGGGGGTCAACAAAGGAGCCTGGCAGGCTACACTCCACGGGATCGCAGAGAGTCAGACACGTCTGAGCGACCAACACACGAAGATGGAGAAGCCCTCCCACTCTCCATTCCCTTATCAGATCCCCCTCCCCTCCTCTCTGAGCCCCTGAAAATCTCTTGCTTCCCATCCTAGACCTTTTAGAGGAAACAAAGTCGCTTATGATTAATTAGGGCCTAAGAATGTATTAGAACATAACACATTCTGGAAAAAGCCCACAGAATTAGAGCCTGAACAAAACACATGTACAGAAGAGAACCTAAACTCACGTGTTTAGTTTCAAATCTGGAATTTCTCATTGTTGCCTTCTGGTTTCCTCTAAATCCCAGCCATGACATCATGAGCCCAGCCTGACCCACTCTCAAGTCTCTCTCCCTGCCCTCTGTCCTGGCAACTGACTGCCTTCCTCATTCCCATCTTTGCCTGAGGTGACAGGTGGCTAGATAAGAACCCTGAAAAGGGAGCAAAGAGACAGTCTGGTCCGATGTCTTCAGGCTATGTTGTGTGGTTTTTGGAAACACACTGGGACTCCTCCATGGGGCAAGGGGAAGAAATTGAGGATACAAAGGCAAGTATGACCAGTTACTACTTGAACACAAGGATTTCTAGGATAAACTTAGTTTCCTTCCACAAATATCAGTCCTACGACTAACAGTAGTAATGTCAGCCGCTCATTTGTGTCTGACTCTTTGCGACCCCAAGGATGATAACCCGCCACGGTCCTCTGTCTGTGGGATTTCCCAGGGAAAGGATACTGGAGTGGGTAACCATTCCCTTCTCCAAGGGATCTTCCCAACCCAGGGATCAAACCCAGGTCTCCTGCATTGTAGGCAGAATCTTTGCCAGGTGAACCACCAGGGAACCCCACCATCAATCATTCTAAAAAGCCCCAAAACACAGCGTTTTCCTGCACTGCCTTCTGGACATTTTACTATGTTGTTTGCTCATTTGTCACTTCCTGTGTTTGACATAAATTTTCATTCCACTTTTCCCTCACCATACACTTTAACAGGTCTTCCCATGTCAGTATACATATTTTAATGACAACTCATCAACAAGACGCACTACAGTTTGGAGAATAAATCGTCTTCATTGTTATCTGTTTTCCCCTGATGCATGAAGCTGTTCCCAAATTTGGGGTGACAGATCGCTGTGGATGGCTCCGGGTTAGTTTCAATAACAGAATGTAAGGAGTGAGTTTGTAAACATTAAGCTCAACAGAGCAAACGCTCTTGAAATAAATGACAAATGAGCCGTCAGAAAATCCTAAAAAATATTCTGCTCTCCACATTCTCCGAGTTGAATCTGAGGCCAGGGTTTTAAGAACTACTAATATAGGTGGCTCGGGGAGCGGAGTCTCCCCTGATACCATACCCCAAGTCCAAGCCCCCGGGGGTGTGAAAAATCCTACTTCTTTCAAACTCTGGGCAGAGCGCATGCGCCGCAGGGGCGTGGTATTGCCGGAATTCCGTGTGGCTTGGCGGGTTCAGATCTTGCACGCGTGTTGACGTTTAGACCGCGGTGCTGCCCTGATGGCTCAGTGGGCCTGCTGTCAGTTTTCCTTTCCCATCCGGAGATGGAAGAATGACCCAGCTTGAGCAGAACATCTCAGGGACATCGGGGAAACAGAGGCATGGGACCGACTGGGAGAGGAGGAGAGGAGGAGATGGGTTGGAAACAAACTCACCCCAGATGAAGAGCTGGGAGCCAGACCACTTCACTTGGTCCCTCTGCCCCAGAGGCTCTGGAGCCAGTTGGGTGGCCCAGGGCCTGGGCCTGTTGACTCACAGCTGTATTCCTGTCTCTGCCCTGCTCTTGGTCTTACTGGGGTGTGGAACTAGTGGAAGAAAGGGAAAACAAGCCGTGGTATTTCTTCTCATCTGCTCCTCATGTGGCATTTCTTTTTTTGGCAGTGCTGCATGTCATGCCAGGGGTTGAACCCAACCCCCCTTCAGTGGAAGTGCAGAGTCTTAACCACTGGACCACCAGGAAAGTCCCTCATGTGGCATTTCTGATGGCAACTGTGTCTCCACTGTGGCTCCAGCTTCTGCTCCCCCCGCCCACATGCCAGAGGTCCAGCTTCTGCTGGGTGACCCCTGAGCTTGGGGAAGGCCATGTTTACCCTCTGTCCATGTAGCCTGTGATGGTCACATGGGCTGTTAGTCTCAGATACCCTAGTCTGTCCTTTCCTCTTTTGGTCTCTCGGCTCTTGCATTACCTGAGCAAACCTTCCCTGGTTTTTTTTTATTATTATTTAAAAATTTTTTTTGGTTGTCCCACGTGGCATGTGGGATCTTAATTCCCTGACCAGGGATTGAACCCCAGGCCCACAGCAGTGAAAGTGTGGAGTCCTAACCATTGGACTGCTAGAGAAGTCCCCAAACCTTCCCTGTTTTAAATATTCAGAATGGCTTCTATGTTTCTGGTTAGTCTTTGGTGACTGTGTCACCAAGGTCCAGGTAAGCTGAGGGAGGGGCTTCCCTAACGAGCTCCTCATCTTTGAGGGATGTGTTCACCACACTGACTTCTCCAGCAGTCAGCTGCTGGCCACCCTTCACGTGCCAGGCCCGTGCCAGGCACTGCCACACACAGGTTTCATAGGACAGTGAAATACAGTCCTATCTCATAATATCTATATGATAAGGATCCTGCATTTCAGAAGAGTTGAGTAATCATGCATGTGTGCCAAGTCTTCGGTCGTGTCCAACTCTTTGCAACCCCATGGTCTGTAGGCTGCCAGGCTCCTCAATACATGGGATTCTCCAAGGTGGAGTGGGTTGCCATTCCCTTCTCCAGGGGATCTTCCCTATCCAGGGATCGAACCCGAGTCTCTTTTGTCTCCTGCATTGGCGGCCGGGTTCATTACCTCTAGCCTGGGAAGCCTGAGTACTCATGCATCCTCCTATCATTAGCAAATACTGACAATACCAATTGTAGTTCCTTTGGCTATGATAAACCCATCCTGCCCATATTAGGGAATTTCTGCTTACTAACAGAACCAATAGCTTCTCTTAGCCTTGCTGAGCATTTACGTGACACTCACATTCATTGAGCACCATTGTTTCCTCAGTTAGGAAGGCTTCTGTGCATCTTAACAGCTTAAGGATGCGAGCAGGAAGGGCCTCTTGGACAGGTCAAACTAAAATGAAACTGGGCATGTGCAACAGAATAGATGGGCGAAGAAAACAAAACAAAACAAAAAAATATGTATTGTGCATTTAAGTATCTAAAGAGGGCTTCTTTGGTGGCTCAGTGGTAAAGAATCCAAGTGCCAGTGCAGGAGACGGGTTCAATCCCTGATCAGGGAAGATCCCACGTGCTGCCAGCAACTAAGCTCATGCACCATAACTATTGAACCGTGCTCTAGAGCCTGGGAACCTCAACTGCTGAGCCCACATGCTCCAACTGAAGCCCCTGAGCCTTGGGGCCCATGCTGCACAGCAGGAGAAGCCACCGTAGTGAGAACCAGAGCCCCGAAACTAGAGAAAAACCCACCCAGAAGTGAAGATCCAGCCCAGCCCTAAATAAATAGATAAAATTATGTATTTAATAAAGTATCTCAAGAGTACTTTGCAGTTGCTCTAATAGCTGGAAGGATTGAGAGCAGGAGGCGAAGGGGACGACAGAGGATGAGATGGTTGGATGGCATCACCGACTCAATGGACATGGGTTTGGGTGGACTCCGGGAGTTGGTAATGGACAGAGAGGCCTGGCATGCTGCGGTTCATGAGGTCACAAAGAGTCGGACACGACTGATCAACTGAACTGAACTGAATAACTGGAGACTTCAGAAATCTGCAAAGCCCGGGAAATTGTATTATTTCATCCAAGTCATTAGGGAGGTCCAAGTCCCAAGCCCTTGGAACTGCCCAGACTAGCCAATTCAGTTTGCTTCTCATAGACAAGCCGGGAGGCTCCTGTTGATGACAAGCCAGGGTGCAATTAGAGGCTGCTCTCTGCGCTTGTGGGGAGCAGGGGAGCTTCATGCTGTGGAAGGAAAGGAGCCTGGGCTCCATCCTTCTGGTATGCAGGGAGGTGGGTTTGGTAAAGGTGTGGGTGCTGCAGATAAACAGATGGGAAATGCACAGTGGAGAAGGCATTCTTCTTGTTGCTTTTTTTTTTTTTTGCTGCGCCACGAGGCTTGTGGGATTGTAGTTTCATGATCAAGGATTGAACTCAAGCCCTCAGCAGTGAGAGCATGGAGTCCTAACCACTGGACAGCCATGGAATTTGCCAGGGAAGGCATGCTGAATTTCTCACACTCCAGGGATGTCAGTGTTTATAAATTCTTTCTGCTGGTGCACATAGAAACACTCTTCTGTTTTGATCATGTATAGTAATTAGGAGCCTGGAAGGATGAAACCCCAGAAAACCTAGCAGGGTGTGTTAAGGAACCAGCTTGATGTAAGGCTGATGTTTTTTCTCTCTGTGTAAAGTGATAGAAAAGAAAAAAACGAGTTTCTTCTTATGAGCCAGAATTAGAACATCCAAGGTGCCTCTCTAGCCCCACTGTCTCCTAAAGCATGGCTGTTTTTGTTCAGTTGCTAAGTCCTGTCCAACTCTTTGCAACCCCATAGACTGTAGCACACCAGGCTCCCCTGTCCTTCACTATCCCCGAGTTTGCTCAAACTCACGTCCATTGAGTCGGTGATGCCATCCAACCGTCTCATCCATTGCTGCCCTGTTCTCCTCCTGCCCTCAGTCTTTTCCAGCATCAGGGTCTTTTCCAATGAGTCAGCTCAAAATCTAGTGGTTCAGATAAGACACTTACACAAAAATTATACCCCAAGTAGAGTGTGAAAGTTCTGCAGAGGAGATGATTAAATTTAGACTCTTGAATGTTGAATTATCTTCTTGGCAGGTATTATGGCTAATTTTATGTATCAACTTGTCTAAGTTATGGTGCTCAGTGGTTTAGTCAAATACCAGTCTGGATGTTGCCATGATGGTGTTTTTTCAGATGAGATGAACAATTCAATCAGCAGACTTTGAGCAAAGCTAATTATCCTGTATCATGTCTGTGGGCCTCATCCTATTAGATGAAGGCCTTGAGAGCAAAGACTAAGATTCCACAGAATAAGAGGAATTTTCAAGATGGCAACACAGAAACCCTGCCTGAGATTCCAGCCTACTGCCCTGGGGGATTTGGACTCAAGACTACAGCATAACTCTTACTAGAATTCCCAGCCTACTAGACTGTTTCATGCTGTTTGAACTTGACCCTACATTCATGTGAACCAGTACGTTAAAATAAACTTCTGCATGCCTGTGCGTGCCTGTGTCTTATTGGCTCTGTTTCTCTGGAAAAAACTTGATAAGTAAAACATCTGACATGAATGTATGAGAAATAATTAAGATTGATATACAAGGGGAAGCAGTGGGCTAAAAACTGCTCTCTCTGGGGAATACAAATCCAGAGCATTTTTGAAGCGAGCTAGCGGGTGTATCAGAGAAGGCAATGGCAAGCCACTCCAGTACTCTTGCCTAGAAAATCCCATGGATGGAGGAGCCTGGTGGGCTGCAGTCCGTGGGGTCGCTAAGGGTCGGACACGACTGAGCGACTTCACTTTCACTTTCCACTTTCACACATTGGAGAAGGAAATGGCAACCCACTCCAGTGTTCTTCCCTGGAGAATCCCAGGGACGGGGGAGCCTGGTGGGCTTCCGTCTATGGGGTCACACAGAGTCGGACACGACTGAAGTGACTTAGCAGCAGCAGCAGCAGCAGCGGGTGTATAATAATCAAGCAGTCAATCCAACTCTCTGTTTGCGAGTTTCTAATTTGGGTTCTCTTCAATCTCAGTTCCACATTGCATTAAAGCTTGTCTCCCATAGGGACTTTCCTGGTAGTCCAGTGGCTAAGACTCCACACTTGCAATGCAGGGGGCCTAGATTTGATCCCTCGTCAGGAAACTGGATCCTACATGCAACAACTAAGACCCAGTGCAGGCAAATAAATAAAATTAAAAAACAAAACAAAAAAAGAGCTCAGGCCTTCCAGAGACTCTACAATTTCAAACAAAGCTCTCAAGGAATTTACTTCACTGTCAACAGTGCATGCTAAGTTGCTTTGGTTGTGTCCGACACTTCGCAATCCTATGGACCATAGCCCGCCAGGCTCCTCTGTCCATGGGATTCTCCAGGCGAGAATACTGGAGTGGGTTGCCACTTCCTTCTCCAGGGGATCTTCCCCACCCAGGGATCAAACCCTCATCTCTTATGTCTCCTGCATTGGTGAGTGGATTCTTTACCTCTAGCACCATCTGGGAAGCCCGGCAACAGTGTGCAAGGCTTTTTATTTACTGTTTGGCACTGCATTGAAGCTGCCTGACATTCTAAAGTCTGGTTTATGCCCTCTCTCCAACTATGGTATAAACGTCTCTAGATATTCTAGGCATAGAACCTGCCATTCCAAACAGTAGGTGCTCAGTAAATTGGTCAAATTGAATGGAATCAAATATGTCTTCCCATGGACCTCAGATTACTCTGCTAGAGGCTATTAAAGTCTACCAAGTGACAGCTTTCTAGGCTGGCCCAAGGGGACAGGAGATGATTTAGAAACTGCTCTTCCCTCTTTTTCCCCCCTTCCCCCCCGACTAAATCCATCCCTGCTCCCTCTTCCCCTCTGTATCTGGCTTCTGGTCCAACATTTAGTCAGCATTCCCGAGGACTGATAGCATGTAGGGTCTGGTGGGAGCAGAAAGGACCTGAACTCCAACCTCTTGGCTTTTTGGCTGCAGTGTTAGTCTTTCCACCCAGCCTCAGCTCCGTCTGCACCATTAACCACATGTGCTCCAAATCCTTTATTTCAAGCATCCTGTTCATGTGTGACGACCACTTCCTCCGCTCCTGACTCATTCACTCGTGCTTTCCCGTTTCAGTTGCACTTCAAAATCACAAGGTGCCCTGATGCTCAGCAGGCACACGCACACACACGGACACACACGCAGCATACAAAAGAGCCACCCTCTCCATCTCTTCCTTTCCCAGCTCAGAGTTCAGCATTCTAGCCCCTCTCCTACAAACAGCCCTGGTCTCCTGTCTCTCTCATGCCATTGAAGTCACTTGGCAGAACTCCGGCCCTAATTCAACTCAACTGCCTGCCTATCTCATGCGGGCACTCCAGCTGCCAAAACAAGATGAAGAAAAGCAAACATCCTACTGCTTTTTTTGTTTTACTTTAAACTGATGATCGTTCTTAACTGGGTGGGTTTCCCTGGTGGCTTGGTGGTAAAGAACCCACCTGCTGACACAGGAGAAGTGGGTTTGATCCCAGGGTCAGGAAGATCTCCTAGAGAAGGAAGTGGTAACCCACTCCAGTATTTTTGCCTCAGAAATCTCATGGACAGAGGTGCCTGGCAGACTATAGTCCATAGGGTCCCAAAGGGTTGAACATGACTCAGCAACTAAACAACAACAACTGGACATTCCGTTTCCCTATGTGAATCCAGTCCCTTCTCTTGAATCAGATTATTTGGCATCTTCTCCTCCATCTTCAAACTTCCAAGAAACGTTCCCCCTCACTTTCAGCTTGTGACCTCATTTCAAACTCTATGGAAAAAATAGATAAATTATATGAGAACTACCTCGTTTTCCCACCACCAAACCCAGGACCTGTGTTGGGACCACACGTTTTGCCTTCTTGATTGATAGTGGGGAGTAAAGATGAGCACTCCTCTCCAAAAACCTGCTCTCTCCTGTGCTCTCCTCCAACCCTCTCTCTCTACCCAAGCTCCTGTTCCTACAGCATCAAATTCTTCATCATTCCAATCAACATATTGATAGGCTTTAATAGTAGAAGTAGAAGTGTTAATCACGCAGTCATGTCTGATGTTTGCAACCCCATGGGCTGTAGCCCTCCGGGCTCCTCTGTCCATGGGATTCTCTAGGCAAGAATACTGGAGTAGTCTACCATTCCCTTCTCCAGGGGATCTTCCCAACCCAGGGACTGAACTGGGATCTCCCGCATTACAGGCAGGTTCAATGAATTTCTTGACCTCACACCTTTCTGGCTACTCATCCATTTTTCTGTTCTTTAGAGCAATGACACTGTCTGTATTTTTCATTCTACCCTCTCATCCTCCATTCTCTTACACAACCCCACTTCCAGCCAGACTTTTGTCCTCATCAACCCACTGAATGACTCTTAAGATCAGTAGTGACAGCTCTCTTATCAGATCCAGTGGTCAGTTCTCCACATCTTGTTCACCCTCAGCAGCACTGGCCATTGACCATTGTTTCCTTCACGGACACATTCTCCCTAGGTTCCACGGCACCACAGTCTTTTCTTACATTGGTTGTCATCCTACTTGTGTGGCTACTTTCCACTGTCCACCCACCTGCATTATTTATTTATTTATCTGGCTGTGCTGGGTCTCAGTGGGCAGCATGCAAATTCTGAGTTGCAACACGTGGGATCTAGTTCCCCGACTAGGGATCGAACCCGGGCCCCCTGCATTGGGGCCATGGAGTCTTAGCCACAGGACCACCTCCTGGCTTTTTAAAACTTTTTATTATAGAAAATTTTCAATATGTACAAAAGTAAACAGAAGAGATACATGTATGATTGAGTCACTTTGCTGTCCACCTGAAACTATCACAACAGTGTTAACTGGCTCTATGGCAAGACAAAACAAAAAAAGGTTAATAAAAATAAAAGTACGCAGAAGAGTCTAAAGAATTCCCATGGTCTTATCAGTCAGCTGCACTCATGATGTGTCTTGTTTTATCTATCTCCCACCTACTTCCTCCTTCTAAATTATTTGCAAGTCCCAGACATATTATTTCATTCTTAAATATTTCAGTATGTCTCTCTAAATAAGAACTCTTTGATAATAAACATAACCACACCATTGTTATCACACTCGAGGAAAGAATGAACAACATTTTATATCATCAAATATCAATGACTACTTCTTCCTGGCTGTCTTTGCTGTATCCTCTTGTCTCCCAAACCTCTAAATGTTGGAACTTCAAGCTGCATACTTTATTCACATCTCTTTCTATACTCTTTCCCTAGATGATCCCATCCAGTTATAGAGCTTTAAATGCCATCTCTGTGCTTAGACTCCCCTGAGTGCCACGTTTCTGTGGTCAGTGGTTTAACTTGAATTTTTAAAGACAACAGCAATTTTGATATGGCAAAAACAGGATCTTTAATTCTTTCCCCATCCACCTTCTACCCTATACCTGCTCAGCTCCCAGGCTCACCCATCCTTGTAAATGGCGCTGCCATCTATATTTTCTCAGGTGAAAATCAGGCAATTAGCCTTGATTCTTTTATTTCACTTCTATCTCATATGATAAGGACTCCTATTTGTCTCGATTTCACCTTCTTCCACAGTAATAGAAATTCTTCCTGGGCACCTGCGCAACCAGAATGAAGACTACATTTCCCAGCTTCTCTGGGAGCTAACTGTGGACTTCTGACTTAGTTCTGGCCACCTGGATGTAAATAGAAGTGTTAAGGGACCACTTTTTACCTCTTCTTTGCTTTGATGTTCTGAATAGTGGTGCTTCCTTGGACCAGAGGGATGAGGGCCACACCCTACGATGCTGTAACAGTGAGCTGTATGTGTATCATGCACTATCCAATCTGGAGACAGAAGCTGAACAGGCAGTGTGTCATATCAAGAATTCCTAACTATTCATGGGAGGAGGGGAGCTCAGAGCTTCTCATATCACCATCTTGTTTGTCTTTGATTTCCCTTAAAGACTTTCTGTGACTTTTCGGTAAAGTAGGAGGCGAGGTATCTTGTTTGCTGGTGAAGATGGATTAGCAAAATCTTCTCTGTGACTTTTTCTAAATTAAGTTATAAGAAAAGTATTAGTTGGGGTTGAGAATAAAGAAATAGGGCTTTCCTGGTGGTCCAGTGGTTAAGAATCTGCCTGCCAATGCAGGGGACATGGATTTGATCCCTGGCCTGGGTAGACCCCACATTCCACAAGGCAGCTAAGCCCATGCACCACAACTGCTAAGCCCACACACCTAGACCCCGTGCACGGCAACGAGAGAAGCCACCACGATGAGAAGTCCATGCACCGCGACTCTCGAGTGCCCCCACTAGCAGCAACTAGAGGAAGCCCTCAGGCGGCATCAAAAACTCACTGCAGCCAGAAAATAAAAAGGATAAAGAATTGATCTCTGCCCACTTCCATCAGGCTCTGAAATTAACTGGAATATTACATCTTGTCAAAAGACGTTGAACCTGCCCCTTCCAATCCTCTTTACCTTCCCAACCCTCCTACTGCAATATTGCAGCCACATCCCCTGGATATTTTATCAACAGAGGGAAGTGCACATAGGTTTCTCCTTTGGGATCCTTAAAAACATTTTAAACCACAGGTTTGACTCAATTTGAGGACCAAAGCCTTGAGTTATATACAGAGGGGTTTATCTAAACACAAAGGCAACAAAAATTACCAAGATTATAGAAAGCTGAGATTGAAGGAAAATTACAGGTATCTCACTTTCCTCAGCAGCACTATTTCCTTTAATTCATTCTCGTGTTTGTTGATCAATCTGGTGGTAAACATTTCACAGGTGGCGTTTTAATCTTTTCCGGGAGTCCGAGAATAGCACTTACAGCCCACAAGTATTTTCCCAACATTCAGCGTTATTTCCTTTTCTCAACCCTATGTTCCTAACTCAGAAGTGTTCGGGCCTTTTTATTTAGCCCAAGATCTCCTAGGGTTTCACCGGGTCACTGGCTCCACCACCAAGCAAATAAATAAATCATTCCCAAGGTCCTTGGCTTGGCCGACTGCCCATCTCACATGAATTTGGTGTTCCTCGGGAGTCACTGGTTAGCCTGCAGCACAGGAGAAGGGGGATGATGCCTTAGCTCACTCACGTCCTTCATGATCTCTGACCTGATGACCTCCTCTCCCTTCCCTAGGGGTCCATTAAGATAGAAACGAGAGTCCTGGGCTTCCCTGGTGGCTCAGTAGTAAAGAATCCTCCTGCTAATGCAGGAGACACAGGTTCGATCCCTGATCTGGGAAGATCCCACATGCCATGGAACAACTGAGCCCAAGCACTTGTGCTCTGCAACAAGAGAAGCCACTTCAGTGAGAAACCCGAGTATGCAACTAGAGAGTAGCCCCCATCACCCCAACTAGAGAAAAGCCCACATAGCAACAAAGAACAGCACAGCCACATAAAAAAATAAACAGAAGCAAGAGTCCTAGACCCATTTTCAATATTTCCAAATTGCGGGAGCTGACTGTGGCTCAGGTCCTGAACTCCTTATTGCCAAATTCAGACTTAAATTGAAGAAAGTAGGGAAAACCACTAGATCATTCAGCTATGACCTAAATCAAATCCCTTATGATTATACAGTGGAAGTGAGAAATAGATTTAAGGGACTAGATCTGATAGATAGAGTGCCTGATGAACTATGGACAGAGGTTCGTGACATTGTACTGGAGACAGGGATCAAGACCATCCCCATGGAAAAGAAATGCAAAAAAGCAAAATGGCTGTCTCAGGAGGCCTTACAAATAGCTGTGAAAAGAAGAGAAGCCAAAAGCAAAGGAGAAAAGGAAAGATATAAGCACCTGAATGCAGAGTTCCAAAGAATAGCAAGGAGAGATAAAGCCTTCCTCAGCGATCAGTGCAAAGAAATAGAGGAAAACAACAGAATAGGAAAGACTAGAGATCTCCTCAAGAAAATTAGAGATACCAAGGGAACATTTCATGCAAAGATGGGCTCGATAAAGGACAGAAATGGTATGGACCTAACAGAAGCAGAAGATATTAAGAAGAGGTGGCAAGAATACACAGAAGAACTGTACAAAAAAGATCTTCACGATCAAGATAATCACGATGGTGTGATCACTCACCTAGAGCCAGACACCTTGGAAAGTGAAGTCAAGTGGGTCTTAGAAAGCATCACTATGAACAAAGCTAGTGAAGGCAATGGAATTCCAGCTGAACTATTTCAAATCCTGAAAGATGATGCTGTGAAAGTGCTGCACTCAATATGCCAGCAAATTTGGAAAACTCAGCAGTGGCCACAGGACTGGAAAAGGTCAGTTTTCATTCCAATCCCAAAGAAAGGCAATGCCAAAGAATGCTTCTTTAGCATGCTTAGCCGTTCAGTCATGTCCAACTCTGCGTACTGTTTACAGACCCCATGGACTGTAGTCAGCCAGGCTTCTCAGTCCAAGGAATTTTTCAGGCAAGAATATTGGAGTGGGTTGCCATTTCCTCCTCCATGGGATCTTCCCAACCCAGTGACTGAACCCGAGACTCCTGTGTCTCCTGCCTTGCATTCAGATTCTTCACCCACTAAGCCATCACGGAAGCTCATATTCCTTTAGAGGAACACCAAACAATGATGTTCATCCCCCAATATTGTAACATTTTCAGTGAAATGGTTCTTTCTCTTGGCACTTAGTGTCCACCTCCCCTCCTGTCCTGCCTTCATCCCTATGATTCCATCAGATCTGGACATGGGAGGCAGAGTCATGCACTGTATTGGGAATTACACCTCCTTCCATGGATGTGGTCCATGTGACTGGGGCAGACTGTCCTTGCCAGGGTCCTGGGGAATTCTTGCTGAGGAGGCTTGTCAAACCTCTTGGCAAATTAAATTTTTACTGGACCCATCAGGTTTCCAAATGTGCTGGACCTTTTCTGACCCCCAGTGGTGGATAGAACTTCAGTTCAGTTCAGTTCAGTTCAGTCGCTCAGTCGTGTCTGACTCTCCGTGACCCCATGAATCACAGCACGCCAGGCCTCCCTGTCCATCACCAACTCCCGGAGTTCACTCAAACTCATGTCCACAGAGTCGGTGATGCCATCCAGCCATCTCATTCTCTGTCGTCCCCTTCTCCTCCTGCCCCCAACCTTTCCTAGCATCAGAGTCTTTTCCAGTGAGTCAACTTGTAGCAAGGTGGCCAAAGTATTGGAGTTTCAGCTTTAGCATCAGTCCTTCCAATGAACACCCAGGATTGATCTCCCTTAGAATGGACTGGTTGGATCTCCTTGCAGTCCAAGGGACTCTCAAGAGTCTTCTCCAACACTTAGGATCCTGTAAATTCAAAGCACCCTGAAAAGTTGATCCCATAACTCTCTTCTCATAAATAATGGAACAGGCTTTGGGGAGATTAAGAGATTCATTCAGAGCTCTGTAGCCACGTCTTGATTAATTTTAAAAAATCAATTAAGGGACTTCCCTGGTGGTTCAGAGGTTAAGAATCTACCTTGCAATGCAGGAGACTAGGGTTCAATCCCTGGTAGGGGAGCTAGGATTTCACATACCTCTGAGTAACTAAGCCCACAGGCCACAACTAGAGAGTCCACGTGCCACAGCGAAAGATCCCATATGATGCAAAGAAAATTCTGCATGTTTCAATTAAGACTGGATGCAGCCAAATAAATAAATTTTTTTAAAACTTAGCAACTTAAATAAATAAATAATAAGAAGCCAATGCCAGGTCACACTTCCAGCCCAAATTAATCGGTCTGACTGGACTTCAGGCATTGGAATAAAAAAATCCGGATAATTAATCAATACAGCTTTTACAGTAGAAGATTTTAAAACTGGTGATGAGGGCCATTGGAGTAGCAGGTGGGACTTTAGAGATCTGGATGTTGATGTCAGTGGGGCAATTGGCTCGACTCTGTTTCCATAGTCACACCAGATGCTTCTACTGCTGCCAAAGCTCTGCGTGAACTCCACTGGAGGAAACATGGTTTGTTTTCCTCTTCATTTTCAGTACAAACACACTGCTCTGAGGAACCATTGTGAGACATTTGATTTAAGGCTGAAGATTAAGATGCAGGCCTGGCGTCCTACCATGGCTCCCTGGACCCTCATGTGAATGAAGAGAGTGATTATTCTCAGACAGCCTATGAGGACCAAGGCGATCCACAGTCCCAGAGTCTGCTTGGAAGTAATACAGATGGGAAACAGGAAACCTCATCATTCTCCTTCTAAGGGGAGGACAATAAAAGATGGGTGAGTAAAAGGAATTCCAGATGAAGAATGTTTAAGCTTGAAAGTGAGACCAATTGCTCAAAATCTTTATGACTGTACCAGTCCACTGTATCAACTGCAAAAGAGAGAAACCAGCTTTAGAAGCTTAAGCAGAAGGGGGATCTATCAGAAGTCCAGCTCCCCTGGAGGGCCTGAGAGAATTGTTGGGACGGCTGGAGAACCAGACTTGGAAGAAGGGCGAGGAGCAAAGGGCACCCAGCCACTCACCGCATCTGGGTCATTCAGGACAGCCTGGGCCGGGGGAAGCTGCTGCTGCTGCTGCCCCTGAACATCCCATAGCACCCCAGGCCTGCCTCCAGCCCCGCCACCACCAGATACTGGCCTCTCCTACTGCCCAAGGGCTGCTGGGCCCTGGACAAAGGGAGCCACTGCCGCCACCAGAGCTGATTCCAAGCTGCTCTTGTTTGCTTACCTCACTCCACCATGGGCCAGACTTGGGCCATGTGCCCCCTTGGTAGCTGCTGAAGAAGCAGAAAAAGTACCCACCTGCTTTTTCAGGTCGCCTACTAGTGGGTGGAACCCTGGTTCCCAGCAACATTCACCCAGCATCTAGTTCCTTTGACATGGGAGCGGAGTTCAGATCATCGGTACCCACCGTACTCCAGTCTGGGGCTTCCCGGGTGGAACTATGGTAAAGAACCAATGCAGGAAACATAAGAGACACAAGTTCAATCCCTGGTTCAGGAAGATACCCTGGAGGAGGGCTTGACAACCCACTCCAGTATTCTTGCCTGGAGAATCCCATGGGCAGAGGAACCTGAGGGGCTATGGTCCATGGGGATGCAAAGAGTTGGACACGACTAAGTGACTAAGCAACAATAATTCAATCAGCACCCTCCCAAACCAAAAAAATGTCTAACCTTTGTGAGTGAAAACAGAGACAATAAGTAGGAGTGGGGTTGATATGGTGGCTCCCTGGTGACTCAGATATGGCTTCCCCAGTGGCTCAGACAATAAAGAATCCACCTGCAATGCAGGAGACCTGGGTTGGGAAGATCCCCTGGAGGAGGGCATGGCAACCACTCCAGTATTCTTGCCTGGAGAATCCCATGGACAGAGGAGCCTGGTGGGCTGTAGTCCATGGGGTCCCACAGAGTTGGACATGACTGAGCAACTAAGCACAGCACAAGTTGATATGTGTTCAAAGGCAGGACTATGTGTTGTGCTAAGTCACTTCAGTTGTGTCCAAAACTTTGTAACCCCATGGACTGTAGCCCGCCAGGCTCCTCTGTCTATGGGATTCTTCAGGCAGGAATACTGGAGTGGGTTGCCATGCCCTCCTCCAGGGGATCTTCCCCACCCAGGGATCAAACATGAGTCTCTTATATCTCCTGCATTAGTGCCACATGGGAAGCCCAACACTTTGAAAGAAGACTTATTTGCTGCAGATGAGAGGGGGCTGGTCGATGTGCCTCAGAAGCTCTTGCTGAATCCAGACACAGAAAAGGGACCACGGGCCTCCTGCCTTAGGGCCTGGCAGGCTCAGAAAGCTCTCCTTCGAGGCCACAATGACAAGAGCAGCAGGGACCCTCTCAAGTCTATTTCTTGACATGGGAGGGAAAACTTTATATTTTTGGTACTTACTTTAAATTTTTGTGCAGTGATTTCTAAACAACTCTCTGGGTTTTCACCATTTGAAACTTTGGTCCAGTTTCTTAAGCACCTCCTGGTTCAGTTTTCTCATCTGGAAACAGGGATAATAGTACCTGCCTCCTGAGGCCATGTGAGGTTTTTTTCCTCCCTTCTAATTTATTTTGGCAGTGCTGGGTCTTCATGGCAGCATGCAGGCTTAGTTGCCCTACGGCATGTGGGATCTTAGTTCCCTGACCAGGCATTGAACCTGCATCCCCTGCACTGGAAGGTGGATGCTTAACTACTGGATGATCAGAGAAGTCCCTGTGTGAGGACTGAGTGGGTTAATCTTGCAGAGTCTGAGAACAGTATTGGATGCATAGTAAATGCTACATAGGGCTTCCCCAGTGGCTCAGCGGTAAAGAATCTGTCGCAAAGCAGGAGCCGCAGGAGACATGGATTCATTCCCTGGGTGGGGAAGATCCCCTGGAGGAGGGCAAGGCAACCCACTCCAGTATTCTTGCCTGGAGAATCCCATGGACAGAGGAACCTGGCGGGCTACAGTCCATGGGGTCACATTTTGCACTGAAGCGACTTAGAGTGCACACACACACACAAATGCTACCTAGGTTAGTGGTTGTTACTTTCATTTCAGGAGAGGTAAAAGAGGTCCCATGACCTCCTTCTTGGTTTTCTTTTATCCTTAGAAAGAGTTAACACTCAAGGACAGAATTAATTCCCTAGGACCCATCCACATACCTAAAATTTTGGCCAGAATTTAAAGTATTCACACAAGTATTTTCAAACAGCACAAGCTTCTCTGGCTTTAGGTCCAATTTTTGAAAGTGTTACAGTCTGGCTGGTGAAAACATGTACATGTGAAAGTTGAGTTACTGGTTCAGTCAACTCCTAGCCTGCGAGAAGAAGAGGACAGAGTGTTGAAAGCAAGAGAGTGAGAGATCAAGAGAGAGAGACTCTCAGAGCAGGAGCCAAAGGGAAAAGACACATGTTTTTGCTGTATAGACAAACCAGAAACACAAATAATTACCCGCCTTTGGTTAGTAAGGAAGCTGCCCAGCAGCACCTCCTGCAAGGGTGAAGGAAACCTGCAAAGTGCAGACCAGCAAGGTGGCCGAGGAGAGACCAGCCTCGCTTTCCTGAAGCCCAAGGCCTGCTCAGAAGAACACAGCGCATCCAGGTAGCCTGCTGTCCAGCACACAGCAAGCGCTGGTCACGGTCCCATCTGAGCTGCATGGAAGACCGGAAATGTTTCTGGTAGGGTTTGATTTGGTTTGGTTTTCCTTGAGCTCTGAAACCTCAAGAGAATGGAAAAAGGCAAATCCAGAGTCAGGTGTGTCCAGAATCAGAGGCTCTGGGAGGTGTGGAGGAGGCACCAAAGGCCAGGAGGAGGAGGGAGTCACCCGCTCTCATATAGATGGCCTGAATTTGGGGACACTTCCCTGTGAGAACAGACTGCCTTTTCAGAGATGAGTCAGATTCCTGCCCATCAAATATAATTTCTAATTTTAGACATTTTCCAGGAAATGACCAAGTAGAATCTTCAGTGCTAATCATCATCTTCTCTGAAATTTTTGCGATGTTGTTGTTGGTTTCTTTTCCCCTTAGAAATCTGCCTTGGTGTTCAGCTCGGGAAATGGATAAACTTCCCTTCTTCGGAACCGAGCCGAATAGCTTTGAGACAGAGACAACCCTCAAGTCACTCAATGCCACAACCCCGGTTCCACTCCAGGACCAGCTGTTATTCCCTTTTTGTTATATACTGACCTCGATGAAGGAAGGAAGAAAAATACAATTTGGGGGAAAGTGACACTAATAAAGCCAGTTTCCCTCTGCCTGGAATGTCTCTCTTCCTGCTTGATTTCTTCTCATCCTTTAGGGTTTGGTTGAAATATCACCTGCCCAGGGGACTTCCCAATTGCCTGTCTACCATAGATATATCCCCGTGACAGGTGATGGTGGGCCATGGTCTCCAGATACGGTCAAGCATCATTCTGGATGTATTCCGTGAGGGTGTTCTCGGAGGAGATGCACATTTAGATCAGTGGACTATGACTAAAGCAGGTGGGCTTCCCTAATGCAGGTGGACCTCAACCAGTCAAAGGCTTGAATAGAGACAAAGGCTGACCTTCCAGGAGCAATGGGGAATTCTGCCAGCAGATGGCCTCCGGTCTTCATTGGCATCATCAGTTCCTCCCAGTTCTAGAGCAGACTCAGATTGCAGGTCTTTCCTGAGTCTTCAGCCTGCTTCTCCCCGACCCCCGACTGCATTAGATTCTGGACTCCCCAAGCCTTCACAGTTGGGTTAGCCAATTCCTTAAAGTAAGTCTCTTTCTGTCTTTGTGTGTGCTAAGTCGCTTCAGTCATGTCTGACTCTTGTGAACATGTGGACTGTAGCCCGCCAGGCTCCTCTGTCCACGGGATTCTCCAGGCAAGAATACTGGAGTGGGTTGCCATGCTCGCCTCCAGGGGGTCTTCCCAACACAGGGATCGAACCTGTGTCTCTCCCATCAAACTTGCGTTGGCAAGTGGGTTCTTTACCACTAGCAGCACCTGGAAACCCCTTCTGTCTATATGCACACATCCCATTGGCTCTGTTTTCTGGAGAACCCTGACCAATTCACCCTCTGTGCACACACACACCCTTATTCTTTTCCTCACTCTTTGTTCTCGTCCTTCAGAAGCCCGCACCAACAGGCAGCTGTGTTGTTCATTGTTTCATCTGTTTCTTCAGAGTCTTTACCAAACAAAAGCTCCCCCAGGGCTGAACCGGTCTGCCTGCTCCCCCTGCCTTGTGTCCTCAGAAGTGCTGGGAACACAGCAGACGTAGCAGACCTTGGTTGAATGAGTGGATGGTTAAGCTTATCTGATAGACTACGGGCTAGGGGAACTCCTATATGCAAATCAAAGTTCTAACGTGTGTGGGAGTATTGTTTTAAAAATGCAGTGCATATTCAATAAACTACATTCCTAGAGGAAAAAAAAAAAAATACGAGACTTCTCTGGTGGTCCAGCAGTTAAGACTCCATGCTTCCGCTGCAGGGGGCACAGGGTCTATCCCCGGTCAGGGAATGATGATCCCACATGCCATGCAGCATGGCAAAAGTATATTTTAAAATTTTTTTAAATGATCACAGCCATAGTGAGGTGCCATTTCACACCCACAAGGATGGATGACTGTAGTCTCACATACACACAGAGCTAACAGTAACAGTGTTGGTTAGGAGAGCAGAGTGCTTAGACATTGCTGATGGTGCAGCTACTGAAAAAAAAATTTTCAGTTCCTTAGAAAGTTAAACATAGAGTGACCCTTTGACCAGAAATTCCATTTATTGACTATACCCAAGAGAAATGAAACTTGTGCACAAATGTTCATAGCAACCTTAGTCATAATGGCTAAAATCTGGAAACAACTCAATGTCTGTCAGCAGCTGAAAGGATAAACAAAATGTGGTATATCCATATTTGGATACATCTGTGATGGTTGTACAGCCTTGTATACTTACTAAATGACACTGAACTGCATACTTTTAAATGGTGAGTTTTACGGTATGTGAAATGTCACAACTTTTTAAAATAATAAAAAGCAAAAAAAAAAAAATGCTCTGAAGAGATGAGCTCTGTGGGCTTCATGTGCAGAATGTAGCCTCAAGTTAAGTGGAAAGTACAGCATCCCAACCACTCCCTTAAGCTCCTCCACCGTGGGGATTCCCTGGTGGTCCAGTGGTTATGACTCTGCACCTCCACTGCAAGGAGCGTGGGTTCCATTCCTGGTCAGGGAACTAATATTCCTGAGAGCTTGGGGCACAGCCAGAAACAAAAAAGACCCTTCAGTGTGTAAGCAAGGGCATCTCTAAATGAGGGTTACACATATTGGCATAAGGATGGTAATATTAATACGATTCTCTATTCCTCTTTTTGGCCTATGAATATACTTAGAGGTGAGTTATCATTCTCAAAACTCAACCATTATTTTTTAAATTCATTTATTTGTTTTTGGTTGTGATGGGTCTTCGTTGCTGTGTGCGGGCTCTCTCTAGTAAGCGGGGACTGCTCTTTGTTGCAGTGTGAGAGCGTCTCATTGAGTGACTTCTTGCTGCAGAGCATGGGTTCTAGGAGCTGGAGTTGCAGTACACAGGCTTGGTAGCTGAAGCTCAGGTGCTCTAGAGTGCAGGCTCAGTACTTGGTGGCGGATGGGGTTAGTGACTCTGAGGCATGTGGCATCTTCTCAGACTAGGATTGAACCCATGTCCCCTGCGTGGGTGGGCAGATTCCTATCCACTGTGTCACCAGGGAAGCCCTCACTTGGCCATTATTTAAGAAACTGTAGCTGTAGCCCTTTTGAAAACCATGAGTCAAAACCCACAAGTGAACGTAACCGTACCAAGCGTGGCTCTTGGGAAATGACAATTTCGGCTGCCAGCAAAAATAAAATGAAACTCCCCACTTCCTGGAGGAGAACTGGAGACATTTATCACGAGTCCAATCTCAACCACAAAAGCCAGATTCCCTGCTTGTCCCCACCCTCTCCTCTGTGTGCTCTGGCTACTTCCTGTTGCTAAATCTGCTCCATGGTTCCTTGTCTATAAAGGCAGTGGAAGACAAGTTGAGTGCAAGATTCAAATTCAAGTTTGTCTGAGAAGAGGGTTGGAGAAATTGGGCACTGTTTTATTTAAGCTCACGAGGGTCTGTATTCATTTTGTAGCACTGTCCAAGGAAAGGACTTTTCATTTGGGGTACGTTTCTCAAAAACTATTATACTTCCAATGTCCTCTAATTTTGTGTCAAGCCCAAACATCTTGTTATTCTAAACTAACGATTACCCTCAACCCCTCATTTCTGACAGTGCGTCTGTATTTCCCATAGGTGAATTTAAACCATTTTCTGTTCAGAAAGGAACACTTACCAAGCTGTGACATCAGGACTCATCAGCCAGCGCTGGAGCAAATGACTATGAGTTCTTGGACCCAAATAACCAAAGAAGAACAGCCTCTATCCTGGCTGAACCACCTGTCCCCAAAGCGATTCCACACCTTCAGGGCAGGTGTCAGAGCTTCAGAACCTCTTGGCCTGGGCTGTGGCTCTATGTTCTTTGGAGCCAATACAATGCAGCTCCACATGTTCACCAGGTACCGTCCAGTCTAGTCAACCCTGACACTCCAGTCCCGAGCCGTGCTGGACACTGCCTTCACCCTCCATCAACGCCAGGACCTCTCATGGGGGACACAGTTAAATTTCTCAGTCTGACTTTGGCTTCTGGTTTGTCTTCACTTGACTCAGTGTTGGGTTTTCACTTACTGGTGACAGTCGCCAGCCCTTCCTTTCCCTCCACTCTCACTTCCACCCCTACTCTGTGCCTGTATGTTTTTTAAGATGATAGTAATTAGCATTGTTATGACAACAGCCAACATTTATTCAGTGTTAATAATGTGCTTTACATACGATTATTTCTCTAAGCCTCATGAAACTCAGTGAGGTAGACATCACCTTTTTATAAGGAAATTTAAACATAGAGAGACAACAAAAATCCCCAAGGTCATATAGCTAATGGATGGAATTGTCAGAGCTTGAATCCAGGCACTTTCCCTCAAGGACTCGGGCTGCCGACCTGACTGGATTTCACAACGAACCCTCCCCCCTCCACCCCTCCACGACCCAGATGTTTTCTTTGTGACAACAGATATAATGGCAAATATAACTGCAACCAATGGATGGCATCACTGACTCGACGGCCATGAGTTTGAGCAAGCTCAGGGAGTTGGTGATGGACAGGGAGGCCTGGTGTGCTGCAGTCCATGGGGTTGCAAAGAGCTGGACACGACTGAGTGACTGAACTGAACTGATAATTACAACCAGGAAATAGGTCACTACTTGTTTCTACTGCCCAACTCAAATTTAGATAAGGAGGCCCAAGGCAAATTAAACTATATTCTGACTGTTGTGGATATAATCTACTCCTTCCTTTGTTCTTTCATTCCTTCCATTCATCCTTCCAAATAATAGACTTGGAACAAGATGGCGACCTCACAAACATGGGGTCACACAGCGAGCACAAGGTCAACTTTGGCATCTTCTCACTGACCAACTAGTCCAGATCTGGGTGATTTATTAGTGGCAGATGCAGGTGAACACATGCTCAAAGGTCACTGATGAGGATTTTTCTCCACTTCTTTGGAAATTTCTAGGAAAAGTTGGTTCTCTTTCTGTCATCCCAGTAAAACCATGCAACGTAGATTGGGACTTGAACCCATGGTCCTTTTATTGAGATCACACACCTGGTCTTAGGACTTAATGAAGCTCAGGTTCTTCATGTCTCATCACAGAAAGAATTCAGTGAGAGACAAAGCAGTAGGTAAGAAGTGGATTTATTTAGAAAGAAGCACAGTCCACAGACAGAGTATGGACCATCTCAGAAGATGAGAGGACCTGAAATATGGCAAGGTTAGTTTTTATGGGGTGGGTAATTTCATACGCTAATGAGTGGGAGGATTATTCCAACTATTTCAGGGAAGGGGTGGGATTTCCCAGAATTAGGCCACCACCTACTTTTTTGGCCTTTTATGATTGGCCTCAGGAAGATCTCCTGGAGAAGGAAATGGCCACCCACTCCAGTATTCTTGCCTAGGGAATTCCACGGACAGAAGAGCCTGGGGGGCTACCGTTCAGGTGGTTGCAAAGAGTTGGACACCACTGAGCGACTAGCATTTTCGTTTTCAGAACTGTCATGAGGTTTATGAGTGTGTTATTTAGTATTTGCTATTCATGGGGTCGCAAAGAGTTGGACACGATTGAGCGAGTGAACTGAACTGGACTGAACTGAATGCATTACAATGAGCGTATACTACTATGACTCTTGAGAGTCCCTTGGACTGCAAGGAGATCCAACCAGTCCATCCTAAAGGAGATCAGTCCTGGGTGTTCTTTGGAAGGACTGATGCTGAAGCTGAAACCCCAATACTTTGGTCACCTCATGTAAAGTGTTGACTCTTTGGAAAAGACCCTGATGCTGGGAGGGATTGGGGGCAGGAGGAGAAGGGGACAACAGAGGATCAGATGACTGGATGGCATCACGGGTTCGATGGACGAGTTTGGGTAAACTCTGGGAGTTGGTGATGGACAGGGAGGCCTGGCATGCTGTGATTCATGGGGTCACAAAGAGTCGGACACGACTGAGCGACTGAAATGAACTGAACTGAACTGACGGCTCAAGGTCTACTGAAAGTTGAATCTTCCACCATCTTGGATCTAGTTAATTCTAACCAGTTTTTGACATGTCCTTTGACCATGTCATTCTTTTAAAGGTTGTTTTCTTACACTCTTCCTGTTTCACCAATGGCTAGAAGGGTCCTTAGCATTTCTATACTGGTTGCTCAACCACAAAGACAGTGTTGATAAAGGAGAGGGTGTGTGTGGTACATCTGGATACATTACTACTCAAGATCAGTGTTTCATCCATTTTAGTTTCTGTATATACCAGTTTACTCACGAGTCTAAACTTGTGTGTATAAAACATAAACATAAGATGATCCTATTTTTTCTAGTAATTTTGCCCAGCTTGCCTTGTCAAATTTTACTGATGGATAGCTCATTCTTCTAGGCTTTCCTTGTGGTTCAGTTGGTAAAGAATCCACCTGCAATGTGGGAGACCTGGGTCCATCCCTGGGTTGGGAAGATCCCCTGGAGAAGGGAAAAGCTACCCATTCCAGTATTCTGGCCTAGAGAATTCCATGGGCTGTATAGTCCATGTGGTCTCAAAGAGACAGACACGACTGAGCAACTTTCACTTTCAGCTCATTCTTTATTATATCTTGGCCAAATCTTATAATTCTTCAGGGATTCTTGTTTTGAAACAGTCTCATTTCAGCATTTGAAACTCACTTTGGTTCATTTCAAACTTTCTGTCTCAAAAGTCATTCCAAAAAGTCACTCAAAAAAAATTCTTTTTTCCTTGTCCTACTCGTACCAAGTAAACCTGGCTTAGTTCTTGGGGTTTGTGAAGTTAAATGCAATTTTTACAACTGTGGTTGAGAGCAGGTTTGAGTCTCCCAGCAAAATCAGATTTTATTTATGAGACAATATTCCCGATCCTGTAAATTATAGTAGCTCCCTCTTCTCTCTTCTCATTGTCCCCATCCACACCAAAGATCCATCCTATTACATCTTGCTCCTGGGGTTCCTCTTTCCTGCAGGTTAAGTGGCTTCAATCTGATATCAGTAACATGATTCAAATCTGGTTATTTTCACTAGAGTCTCTTTGACTTACAGAAAAATATACATCTTTGCCTGGTCACATAGTGGGTTTCTCTGGCAGTTCAGTGGTAGAGAATCTGTCTGCCAATGCAGGATATGTGGGTTTAATCCCAGAGTCAGAAAGATGCCCTGGAGAAAGAAATGACAATCCACTCCAGTATTCTTGCCTGGGAAATCTCATGGACGGGGGAGTCTGGCAGGCTACAGTCCATGGGGTCACAAAGAGTGGGACATGACTTTAAGCGACTAAACAACAACCACCCCTGTACTCCCCAAACTCATTGTTCTACTCTAATTTTTTCATCTTGCATAGCATCCTTTCACGTATCATATAATTTATCAATCTATTATGTCTTCTCCCCAAGCTACAATATGAGTGCCTCAGAATGGGGATTTCTGGCTGCTTTGTCCATGAAAGTTGACATACCGCTGCTACTGCTAAGTCACTTCAGTCATGTCCGACTCTGTGCGACCCCATAGACGGCAGCCCACCAGGCTCCCCCGCCCCTGAGATTCTCCAGGCAAGAACACTGGAGTGGGTTGCCATTTCCTTCTCCAATGATTAAAGTGAAAAGTAAAAGTGAAATCACTCATTTGTGTCTGACTCTTAGCGACCCCATGGACTGCAGCCTACCAGGCTCCTCCATCCATGGGATTTTCCAGGAAAGAGCACTGGAGTGGGGTGCCATTGCCTTCTCCAAGTTGACACAGAAGTTAGTAAATAAGTGTTGCATGAGTGGGTAAAAATGAATGAATGATTTTATTGAGACAAAACTGATTCCATAACAAGGCATCTTAGGGCAGATAATCCTCCTCCCAATGGCTTGTAAAGACTAAATTCTTTGGCCAATGTATTTTTAAGCTATATCTCCCAGATCCAATTTAAACCAGGATCTTTGCAAGTTAATCAAATGAGCCTTGAATTAGAAAATGTATGTACATTCAGCTAACACTGTTCCTGGTGCAGAATAATTTCTAATAAATTAAGTTTCTAAACCCCACTTTCCGAGAAGCACCGGATTTTATTATCCTAAAGGAGGGTGGAAGGCCTCTTTAATTTGAGTTCTTCTCGTGACAAGGACAGATTTATGTGGGGCCATGACATCGGATGGCTCCTGGCGCTTACACCAGAGACTTCCAGACTTGTCAGCCTGACAAGCTGATGACAAGAATGAAGACACGCTAGCATGCTGACATGATGGAAAGGCAGAACCATAGTCGTAATGTGTGGAAATTCTGGGTTCCTGCAGCAAAAAGTTTTTTTTCTTCTTCTCCCCCTTAGTTCTTTTTTTTTTCCAAAAATGCTTTATTATTTATTTATTTGGCTGTTCCAGGTCTAGTTGTAGCTTGTAGGATCTAGTTCCCTTCCCAGGGATCGAACCTGGGCCCCCTGTAGTGAGAACTTGGAATCTTAACCACTGGACCACCAGGGAAGTCCCTGCAACAGACCTTCTTGCTTCACTGGGGGAATAATTTTTACTGTTAAAGACCTGGTCCTTGCCCCTCAGTGCCCCCTGGCATCTTGTGTCAAAGCATGGCATTGACTCAGAGGACCCAGAGGAAAGAGACAGGATTGTGTTCACCACCATGCACTGACACACTGAGTGCTGCTCGACACAGGCTCCCAGCGTGGGACCCCCAGGTCCTGGGACTGACCTTCCAGAAGGCAGTGAAGTCATCCGACAACAAGTGTCTGAGTGGAGAGAGATGTGTGTCTCTTAATGGAGAGCTCAGGCAGCTTACTTGTTGTAACTCGTACTTCTCTTTTCTTACCCTTTTGCACTGAAATCATGAGATGTCATAGACTCTCTCTCTGAAGTTGTCCTCCATTTATGGTCACCATGTCGATAAAATATAAAACCATACCCTGGAACCCCTGAAAGCAGTACAGTACCTTGATGAAGCTTTTAAATTCTTCTAGAGCTTCCCTGGTGGCTCAGATGGTAAAGAATCTGCCTGCAATGCAGGAGACCTGGGTTCAATCAATCCCTGGGCTGGGAAGATCCCCTGGAGAGGGGAATGGTGACCTACTCCAGTACTTTTGCCTGAAAAATCCCATGGACGGAGGAGCCTGGTGGGGCTACAGTCACAAAGAGTCAGACAAGACTGAGCAACTAACGCTTTTGAACAGGAAAAAAAAAAAAAACGTCAAATTAGTAAGACATCTCTCTCTTATGTGTATACATTATCTCACTTCATCTCAGGCAGTGGGTATTACTATTTTCTAGGTGAAAACAATGGACTGCATAAATTGAGAAAAAAGGCATGATTTTGCTATATTAGTTTTCTAGTGCTCCATAAAAAATGGCCACAAACTTAGTGGTCGAAGACAACAGAAATGCATCCTCTGAACCGAGTCCTCTGAATTGACTTATATACAGCTGTTGTTGTTGTTCAGTTGCCAAGTTGTGTCTAACTCTTCGGGACCACACAGACTGCAGCATGCCAGGCCTCCCTGTCCCTCACCATCTCCTGGAGTTTGCCCAAGTTCATGTCCATTGATTTGGTGATGCCATCCAACCATCTCATCCTCTGCCGTCCCCCTCTCCCCCTGCCTTCAATCATTCCCAGCATCAGGGTCTTTTCCATTAAGTCGGCTGTTCTCATCAGGTGGCCAAAGTATTGGAGCTTCAGCATCAGTCTACTACCATGTATAAAACCAATAGCTAGTGGGAAGCTGCTGAATAGCACAGGGAGCTCAGTTCAGTCCTCTGTGATGACCTAGAGGGGTGGGGTGGAGGAGATGGGAGGGAGGCTCCAGGGGGAGGAAACGTATGTATACTTATTGGCTGATTCATGTTGTACAGCAGAAATCAACACAATATTGTAAAGCAATTATCTTCCAATTAAAAAAGAAAGAAAGAAATGTATCTCTGCCCAGTTTTTAGGACTTCCAGAAGTCCTAAATCAAGGCATCAGCATGTTCTTTCTTGCAGCATCCAGGAAAGAACCCTTCCTTGCCTCCCTCCCAGCTTCCAGTGGCAAGAGCATCCTAAACATTGCTTGACTTGTAGGTGCATCACTCCAATCTCTACCTCCCTCTTCACAAGGCCTTCCCCTCTGTGTGTCTCTGCGTCTGTTAAGTCTCCCTAGCCTGTCAGGACACCAGACATTCGGTTCGCATCTCTCTTTGAGTCGGGATGATCTCACCTCTAGATCCTTAATTTACTGACATCTGCATGTGCTTGCTGGAGAAGGCAATGGCAAGCCACTCCAGTGCTCTTGCCTAGAAAAACCCATGGATGGAGGAACCTGGTAGGCTGCAGTCCGTGGGGTCGCTAAGGGTTGGACATGACTGAGTGACTTCACTTTCACTTTTCACTTTCACACATTGGAGAAGGAAATGGCAACCCACTCCAGTGTTCTTGCCTGGAGAATCCCAAGGACCGGGGAGCCTGGTGGGCTTCCATCTATGGGGTCACACAGAGTCGGACACGACTGAAGTGACTTAGCAGCAGCAGCAGTATGTGCTTGCGCTCATGCTGAATTGCTCAGTCGTGTCCGACTCTTTGTGACCCCATAGACTGTAGCCCACCAGGCTCCTCTGTCCATGGAATTCTCCAGGCAAGAATACTGGAGTGGGTTGCCATTTCCTTCTACAGGGTATCTTCCCAACCCAAAGATCGAACCTGAATCTCCTGTGTCTCTCCTGCTTTGGCAGGTGTATTGTTTCCCACTGAACAAGCAGGGGAAAGACCTCATTTTTTAATAAGCTCACATTCACAGGTATCAGGGGTTAGGACTTGGACATATCTTTTCAGGGAGGACACAGGTCAACCCATTATAGGCATGAAGAAGTGCCAAAGCCAAGACTCAAAACCAATTCTATATAAATTTAGCAATTTTGAGTCACATAGGCTTCTTCAGTGATCCAAAAGGAACTTGCATAAATCACTCTAGACTTACAGCTACACTTGAAGACAAATTCCTCTTTGGATTGTCTTCCTTTCCTGGGAAAAAACTTTTTCCCTTCTGCTTTTCCCATTGCTTAGCTGGATTCAAATGGAATATAAACTGAGTCAAGTCCTTCTGAGAATTTCTTTGGGAAGTATGTGGGGGGTTATTCTAATGTTAAGTGTATTTGCCAGAATCTCTCTTCCTGTGAGGTGCTGAAATTGTTCTGAGAAAGAATCTGGGTTCACATGACATCAGAGGACCTGGCAAACACTGAACCAGGAGGGAAAAGACCTTATTTCCAAATAAAGTCTTACTGAAATTGTAAAGGTGCCCCTGACATGGGAAGGAGTGCTTTAGAACTACCTGTTGTGTCTGAATTTCTTTAACAACAAAAATTCATCTGTATGCTCTGCAAAAAAGCAGGGGTCTCCAACCTCCGGGATCTAATTCCTGATGACCTGAGGTGGAGTTGATGTAATAATAATAGAAATAAAGTGCACAATAAATGTAACACATTTGAATCATCCCCAAATCACCCCTCTCTACCTGTGGAAAAATTGTTTTCCTTGAAACCTGTCCCTGGTGCCAAAAGTGTTGGGGACTGTGCAGTAAAGGATTATTTCAGCAATTCTAGACTGTCCAAACCCTGCACATTTCAGAGACATTTCACTTCCAAGGTGGCACTAAAGAACCAGACTTCCAATGCAGGAGAATTAAGAGATGCAGGCTTGATCCCCGGGTCGGGAAGATCCTCTGGAGGAGGGCATGGCAACCCAATCCCGTATTCTTGCCTGGAGAATCTCATGGACAGAGGAGCCTGGCGGGCTACAGTCTGTAGGGTCACATAGAGTCGGACATGACTGAGGAGACTTAGCACGCATGCAGCACACACACCTTGGGTCATCAGCCATGCCAGATAGTTTATGCAAACAACTTGACTTAGGGAGTCCTTGGGCCACATGGCATCAGCTTGGTCTCTGCAGTTAGGTCAGCCACACAAGCACTCAGCACTGTGATAGGACCCCAACAACAACCTCGACCCCAAGACTCAGGTGAGCTTCCCTTCTTGGCAATACTTCACGTGCACCGCCACACTTTTATGCCTAGAGAATTCAAAGTCCGCGTGCCCCACTGGGAATGGACAATTGGAAGCTTATGCCTGGTCTCTCCAAGAATTCATCCTATGACCCTTCCTCTGCTGCTGATTTTAGTCTAGATTCTTTCACCGTTAACAAGTCCCAACCATGATTATAACAGCTTTGTTGATTGCTGTAAGCCCTTCTAGTGACTCACTGAACCTGATGCTGGGCCCTGGGAGTCTAAAGAGGACCCCCGAACACAGGAACTATTGTCTAATAAAAGTCTGTAATTTTTTAAACAGTGCATTGTTTCCCTTAACATTTCAGTTCTGTCAAAGTCCTGCTAAAAATTACATCGGAAACTCCATTACAGTGAAAATTGCTCCTTTTTCTGTTCATCTTTACATCTCCTTGTTCCCACAATACACATACAGAGCTTTGAATGTACTATGTGTTAAATGAGGAGCGATTGGAAATGACATGAAATCTGAGACCAGAGTGAAGAAAGCTGTCCTATCACTGGAGCTGACTTGCAGGCCATAGGGGAGCATTGTTGTCAATACTGTGCTTCTCAGGTGGTTCAGTGGTAAAGAACACACCTGCGAATGAAGGAGAGGCAGGAGACATGGGTCCAATCCCTGGGTTAGGAAAGATCCCCTGGAGGAGGGAAAAGAAACCCGCTCTAGTGTTCTTGCCTGGAGAAGGCAATTCTGGGAATAAGCAACTTCTTAAATCGCAGCCTTGAAACAGATGCCATGACTCTTCAAGAAAAGCAGCAATGTCTTCAATGGATTTTTGTTTTATAGCTAGAATTTTAGTGGACTCTTTGAGGTTGGTCAAAAGTCTTAGTCTTAGAATAAATAAAACTGGTTGACTGAGGCAAATATTAAGTCTCTCTAGCCATCTAGAGCTAGCATACTTCTTAGGGGTCTCTGTTCTTTTGATTTGAAAGAGAATAAAAATTTTTTTAGCCAATAATGCCAAGCGGCAAACTGCCCAACAGATTGGGCAGTGGTCACTAAAACAGATGGTTAGAAACACTTTACATAGCGTGGAAGCTACACTCTGCCATCCAGAAATACTCAGCATTGCTTCTTTGTTCATCTGTTTGTTTTTTAGCATAACAATATCTTCACTAGCAAAATTGTTGTGGGTGAAAAATTAAAACAAAAGGAGTTGATTAACTGATTTTTGACAAGGACGCCAAGACAATTAAAAGGGAAAGAATAGTCTTTTCAACAAATGGTGCTGGGGACAAATGGAAAGCCACATGCAAAGGAGTGGAGCTGGACCTTCACTCCTTCACTAATAAAAACTAACTCAAAGAATCAACGTAAAACTAATGCAAGACTTAAGAGTATAAAACTCTCAGGGGAAAATATAGTGGTTAACCTTTGTGACCCTGGATTGGGCAATGGTTTGTTAAATATGACACCAAAAGCACAAGTGACTTTAGGAAAAACTGACTTAGAAAAATAACAGCACCAAAATTAAAATTTTGTGCAACAAAGAACACCATAAAGGAAGCAAAAAGACAACTTACAGAATAGGAGAAAATATTTGCAAGTCATACATCTGGTGAGGGACTTGAATATATACTATATAAAGAACTCTTATAACTCAGTAGTAAGAAGACAAGCCCATCTTAAAATAGGAAAGGGACCTGAATAGACATTTCTGAAAGAAGATATGCAAATAGCCAACAAACACATGCAAACGTGCTCAACATCACTGGCCATCAGAGAACCGAATCAACCAGAATGAGATACCACTTCACACCCACTAGGAGGACTAGAATCAAAAAGTCAGGTCATGACAAGTGCTGGCAAGTATGTGAAGAAACTAGAATCCTCATACACTATTGGGAACAGAAAATGGTGTAGCCACTTTGGAAAATAGTCTGACAACTCTTCAAGTGTTTAACAATAGAGTTCTATGCCATGTGACTTAGCAACTCCATCTCTAGATATAAACTCAACACAAATAAAAACATACTTTAGTCCATTTGGGCTTTTACAACAAAATCCCATAGCCTGGGTGACCAAACAGCAAAAAAATATTTCTCACAGTTCTAGAGGCTGGAAGTCTGAGGTCAGGGTACCAGCATGGTTGGGTTCTGGCAAAAGTTCTTTTCCTGATTTATAAATGGTATTTTCTTACTGTGGTGTCACAAAGCAGAGAGAGAGAGAGCACGTGCTTCAGTCTCTTCTTCTTATAAGGGCACTAATGCCTTTAATGAGGCCCCATCCTATGGCATAATTACCTCCCAAAGGCCCCACATTCTAATACTATCACATTGGCAGTTAGAACTTCATCCACTGAATTTTGGGGGTACACCAACATTCAGTCCATAGCAACACATATCCACACAAAAATTTGTATGTGACTGTTCATAGTAGCATGATTCTTAAAGGCCCCAAAAGAAGAACAACCCAAATTTACCATCTGATGAATCAATAAACAAAATGTGATCTGTCCATATAATGGAATATTACTTGGAAATAAAAAGAAATACTAATACATGTTGATGGCTCAGTTAGTAAAGAATCTGTCTGCAATGCAGGAGACACAGGAGATCCAGGTTTAATCCCTGGGTAGGGAAGATCCCCTGGTGAAGGAAATGACAACCCACTCCAGTATTCTTGCCTGAAAAACCCCATGGACAGAGGAGCCTGGCAGGCTACCATCCAATGAGCCACAAAGAGACACGACCGAGAAACTGAGCACTAGTACATGTTAATGTACTAATACTAACACATACAATATGGATGAACTTCAATAGCATCCTGAGTGAAAGAAAACAAAGGCCCACATGTCATATGATTACACTTGCCTGAAATGTCCAGAAGAGACAAATCTATAGAAGTGGAAAATAGACTAGAGGTGACTGCCTAGGACGGGAGGAAATGGGGCAAGGGTCAGGGGTAGTGATGGCTAGGGGATGTGAACTTTATTTTTTGGATAATGAAAAAACTCTGAAATTGATTTTTATCATGATGGATGCATAATTTTGTGAATATACTAAAAGCCATTAAGTCATGCACGCTAGATGGGTGAATGGTCAGAATGTGACTATTTCTCAAAAATACTTTTAAGTTGCCTTTTAAAAATATATGAAGGTTGAGAAAAATTTCAGAAACTGATGACATGCAAAAACTAAATAAATAAATCACGTAGGTTAATCCCTCCCCTATATGCTTTGCTGTGCACATCATTGGTGCCAAACAATTCTGGTTGTAAGTCTGCCAAGATCACACAGCCAGTAATGGGGAGGCCAGACCCCCTTGAGGAAGGACCTTTTTGTTGGTTTGTTTAGTTGCTAAGTCATGTTTGACTCTTTCCAACCCTATGGACTATAGTCCACCAGGCTTCTCTGTCTATGGAATTTCCCAGGCAAAAATACTGGAGTGGGTTACCATTTCCTTCTCTAGGAAATCTTTCTGACCCAGGGAATAAACCCAAATCTCCTGCATTGGACCTTGCTACACTGCTAAAAATGTATACTGTTCCTCTTTATCCCAGCTGTCTCCAAAGGGATCTTTGGCCTTTTACTGAGTGACTGTGCACTGGGAAAACAGAAGTAACCAGATGTTCAGGGATCACTGGACACTAGCTCTCAGTTAACACCGATTCCAGGAGACCCAACACTTCACTGGTTCACCAGTTAGAGTGGGGGCTTATGGAAGTCAGGTGACCAATGATGTTTTAGCTCAGGTCTGCCTCACAGTGGGTCCCTGAACTCATCCTGTGGCTATCTCATTTTGAGGAAGCATAATTTCAATAGACACACACAGAAGCTGAGAGAATCCCCATGGGAGTGGGAGCCCGCACTGAAATCTAGATTTGTTTGACTCCAGAATCTGTGTTCTGTCCACTCTGCCAGATGTCTGGAGGGCAAGACAGCAAATTATTAACAAGAGGCTCCAGCAGCCCTGGAATTTATGCCTACTTTCTGCATAATGGAGTTATGGCTGCTGATCTGGTTTGTCAACACAGAGCAGACTGAAGCAGCAAACTAAAAGGGAAACAAATTAGCCAGAGATGGTCTGCTGACAGCCGTAAGGGATGACAGCCCTCAGTGGGAGACAGAAGCTGCAGAAAGGTGGGAAGAGCTCCTCTTGCAAAGGGCAAAGCAGTAGCTGGGTGTGGGGCAGAATGCAGCTCTGCCCCTCCCCACCCTGCCATGCCCCAAGAGCATCCCCATAGCAGCCTTTCTCAAACTTGAGTGAACTTCACAATCACCTAGGGGAGTTCTTGTTGCTGTTCAGTTACTCAGTTGTGTCTGACTCTTTGTGACCCTGTGGACCACAGCACGCCAGGCTTCCCTGTCCTTCACCATCTCCCAGAGTTTGCTCAAATTCATGTCCATTGAGTTGGTGATGCCATCCAACCATCTCATCCTCTGTCATCCCCTTCTCCTCCTGCCTTCAATCTTTCCCAACATCAGAGTCTTTTCCAGTGAGTTGGTTCTTCGCATCAGGTGGCCAAAGTGTTGGAGTTTCAGCTTCAGCATCAGTCCTTCCAATGAATATTCAGGACTGATTTCCTTTAGGGTGGACTGGTTGGATCTCCTTGCAGTACAAGGGACTCTCAAGAGTCTTCTCTAGCACCACAGTTCAAAAGGCGGGGAGGGTCAAAAAAGTTTCCTGGACCCCACTCCTAGGATTTCAGATTCAGCGGGTCTCAGGGACCTGAGAATGGGGCTTCCTAACACATTCTGGGGTTGCTGAGGCTGCTGGTCCCAGGACAGACTTTGAGAACTGCCAACCTGAGTGTTCATTGGAAGAACTGATGCCGAAGCTGAAGCTCCAGTACTTTGGCCACCTGATGCAAAGGTTTGACTCATTGGAAAAGACCCTGATGCTGGGAAAGACTGAGGACAGGAGGAGAAGGGGATGACAGAGGATGAGATGGTTGGATGGCATTATTGACTACTGACATGAGTTTGAGCAAACTTTGGGAGATAGTGAAGGACAGGGAGGCCTGGAATGCTGCAGTCCACAGGGTCACAAAGAATCGGAAACGAGTTAGTGACTGAATGACAGCAACAACCTGGAGACTAGCCCAGGGCATTACCAGGTGTTCCCAATAGTTACATCTTTTAAAGAAAGATGTGACGATGCCAGGTTTCTGTGTTATAAAGCAGAGGTGTACGAAGCTTGTAAAATAATTTTGGTCAAAGCTAGTTAGAATAAAAATTGGGGACATTTAAAGAGGTAAGGTTTGGAAACTGGGAAGATTCATTTCTCAGGAGCCCTGCACACGGATCCCCTGAGGAGGGGGAAAGACTTCCCTCATCCCTTTAGCCATCCTATCCCCACCACCACTCCCATCCTGCCATCTCTGGTCCCTGCTCCCCAACCTTGCTCTACTTCATCTCAAAGCATTTCTCACATCTGGATGCTGCATTGTGCATTTGTTTGTTTACATGTTCATGGTCTTTCTCCCACAGAAAGCAAGATCCATGAAGCCAGTCTCATTTTATTCTGTTCGCCAAGGGTCCCCAGAATCGAGAACAGGCCTGGAACCTGGCAGGGCCTTGTTCAGTCACTCAGTCTTGTCTGACTCCTTGTGACCCCATGGACTACAGCATGCCAAGCTTCCCTGTCCTTCACCATCTCCCAGAGTTTGCTCAAACTCATGTCCATTGAGTCAGTGATGCCATCCAACCGTCTCATCCTCTGTTGCCTCCTTCTCCCCCTGCTCTCAGTCTTTCCCAGCGTCAAGGTCTTTTCCAATTAGTCAGTTCTTCGCATCAGGTGGCCAAAGTGTTGGAGCTTCAGCTTCAGCATCAGTCCTTCCAATGTATAGTCAGGTTTGATTTCCTTTAGGATTGACTGGTTTGATCTCTTTGCAGTCCAAGGGACTCTCAAGAGTCTTCTCCAACACCACAATTTGGAAGCATTAATTCTTTGGCACTCAGCCTTCTTTATGATCCAACTCTCACATCCAGACATGACTACTCGAAAAACCATAACTGACTAGACAGACCTTTGTCGGCAAAGTGATGTCTCTGCTCTTTAACATGCTGTCTAGGTTCGTCATAACTTTTCTTCCAAGGAGCAAGTGTCTTTTAATCTCATGGCTGCAGTCACCATCCACAGTGATTTTGGAGCCCAAGAAAATAAAGTCTGTCACTGTTTCCAATTTTTCCGCATCTATTTGCCATGAAGTGATGGGACCACGCACCATGATCTTAGTTTTTTGAATGTTGAGTTTTAAGCTAGCTTTTTCACTCTCCTCTTTCACCTTAATCAGGAGGCTCTTTAGTTCCTCTTCACTTTCTGCCATGAGGCAGGGTCTCAGTAAATAGTTATTTACTGAGCAAATTACTGAGCAAATGCATGAGGAAAACAATGTTTTGTGAAAATTTTGGCTAAAGGCAGAGAGTGTGTGTGTATAATGTTCGTGGTGTGCGTGTTGGTGGTGCATTGTGTGTTAGTGCGTTTTGTGTATATAGTGTGTAATATGTGTAGTGTGTGTTGTGTGTGTGTGTCATGTGTAGTGTGTGTGTCAGTTCAGTTCAGTTCAGTTGCTCAGTCATGTCTGACTCTTTGCAACCCCATGAATCACAGCACGCCAGGCCTCCCTGTCCATCACCAACTCTGGGAGTTCACTCAAACTCATGTCCATCGAGTCGGTGATGCCATCCAGCCATCTCATTCTTTGTCATCCCCATCTCCTCCCGCCCCCAATCCCTCCCAGCATCAGACTCTTCCAGTGAGTCAACTCGTCGCATGAGGTGGCCAAAGTATTGGAGTTTCAGCTTTAGCATCAGTCCTTCCAGTGAACACCCAGGATTGATCTCCTTTAGAATGGACTGGTTGGATCTCCTTGCAGTCCAAGGGACTCTCAAGAGTCTTCTCCAGCACCACAGTTCAAGTGTGTGTGTAGTATGTGCAAAGTATGTTTGTGGTATGCAGTGTGTGTGTCTCCGTGTGAGTCTGCGTGTTTTGAGAGCATCAGGGCCCAGGGAGAGGTATAACTGTTGGGTGGCTACAAGTCAAGGGAAAGGACTCTCCTCTCTGCACCTCCTTTGAGAAAATGGTGTTTGAGGAGCGCAGGAAAGGAGCGGAGGGAAACCGTGGATTGGGAGGAAGCTGTTTCCTTCTCCTCTGTCTGCTGAGACCGAAGCCCAGCTCGGGAAGGGCAGGAGCCCCTCATGGGGTTCACCTGGTGCTCCTCCTCCTCCCCGGGCCTGTAGTCAGGGATCTAATGCCTTTGCTCACTTTATCCATCACCCAGTTTATCCAACCCCGAGTCCAGCGTCTGTTGAGGAAGAGAGGAGGCATCTGAGACTGACCGTCTGCTCAGTGACTCCTCAGGACAGCTGAGAAAAAAGCCAAGTGTCTGGTGGTGGAAAAATACAAAGAGAGAAATGCCCCACACCACGCCTCCTCTCCCCTTGTCTTCCAAACAGCATCCTGTTTTCCCTCGTGGTTACTCTCCAGAGAGTACCTTCAACACAGAAAGTCAGGGGTCGGCCTTCTCTGACGCAGAGGCGATCACAAAGGCCCTGGAAGCAGAGGTACTCTCCAAAGTCAGCTGCAGATCCAGGACCACAATTCAACTCTGTCCATCAAGAGAGCTTTCTGCTACCCACCCTGTTATTGCAGAGTTGGAGCGCCTGTGGAGAGAAACTGCCCCGTTCATCTGATGGGCACCATAGCTGGTACAAAATAAATCTCAAGAAGTAGCTAGGACTAAATAGGAGAAAACTTACTATCTTTTCCTCCATATGCCCTGCAAGAGGCAGTGTAATTACGGATGACATAAGAAACATGTCTGGTGTGGTTAAAGAGAGAAAGGGACATGAGAGAGAAATTACAGGACATCCAGGCATGGAGTAGCAGAAAATCAACAGGATGGGGTCTGCCTTTCCAGGCTCTCCTCATACATTCTTTGTGTCTGGAAGCTCAATTTTAGGACCATCTCAAGCTAACAAAACTCACAAGAGACCAGAAGGCAGATAATTCATATTTAGTGTGCAGTAAAGATGCTTACTGCTTGGAAGGAAAGTTATGACCAACCTACCTAGATAGGATATTAAAAAGCAGAGACATTACTTTGCCAACCAAGGTCCGTCTAGTCAAGGCTATGGTTTTTCCAATGGTCATGTATGGATGTGAGAGTTGGACTGTGAAGAAAGCTGAGCACCGAAGAATTGATGCTTTTGATCTGTGGTGCTGGAGAAGACTCTTGAGAGTCCCTTGGACTGCAAGGAGATCCAACCAGTCCATTCTAAAGGAGATCAATCCTGGGTGTTCATTGGAAGGACTGATGCTAAAGCTGAAACTCCAATACATTGGCCACCTCATGTGAAGAGTTGACTCACAGGAAAAGACTCTGATGCTGGGAAGGATTGGGGGCGGAAGGAGAAGGGGACGACAGAGAATGAGATGGCTGGATGGCATCACCGACTCGATGGACATGAGTTTGAATGAACTCTGGGAGTTGGTGATGGACAGGGAGGCCTGGCGTGCTGTGATTCATGGGGTCGTGGAGAGTTGGACACGACTGAGCGACTGAACTGAACTGACTGAATGACTAGGTATCTGGATTAGTTCATCAACAGTTCTCTCCCTGTGGGAAGATTTAACTGGGAACCATATCCCCTAACTGTGTGTCTCAGTCCAACCCCTAGCACAGTGACTGATCACTTAAAATTATTCTTCTTAAGTAAGCTCCAAGAGGACAGGCATCTTTGCCTTTCTTTCTTATCAGTGTATCCCAAGCACCTAAAAGAATGTCCATCACATAGCACATGCTCAATGAAGAGCTCTTTAACCAACACAAAATTAGGACAAGGAAAATTGCACTATTGGCAGCAACAGGCTTATGTGGACAGATACAGCCATGTCTGCTAAGAAAATACAGCTGCCAAGCAGATGCTATGGGCATATGCCCATGGGCATCTTCATTGAGGGTGTTGAAGACACTGATAAGCCCTAGCTCCCTGACCTCCCTTTACTCTGCAGATCTGCCTTTGGGGTGTCAGATTCTTTCTTTGGACAAGGTACAAGCCAGTTCTCTCTTTCTTGATTACACCCACCTTCCAAGTACCTAGTGACTACATTTTGGCACCTGGCCACCTTGCTTGAAAGTGGGTGAGGCTTGCTAGAATCTCCTCAACTGCTCATTTGTGTCTCTTAGGGGGAAGTCAGTCATTTTTAGCACATGTTGACTCATCCTTGTTTCCTCCACAAAGGGCAACTGAGTTTCCAAGTTAAAAACTCCCAGTGATCTAGCCACTGTCTGTAGCAAATATTCAGAGGGAATCACGGGACAAGCCAGGAAATAAAAAACCCTCCAAACGAGATTATCCTGAGCAACTGTCAGCTCTGCCATTCATTGTCAAGTATAATTAATCTGCTCATAATGTCTTACAGTGTAACAGCATTCTTATACATGATATCACTCTCATTTTTATTATTCAAGTATCACTGATATATATATATATACACACACACATCAATATCAATGTGTATCATATATATAAGATGTTATGGAAAAACTCAAATGAACATTTTGGCCAACCCAATGTATATGGATAACCGAATCACTTTGCTGTACACTTGAAACTAACACAACATTGCAAATTGAGTATAACTTTTTAATTTTAAGAAAAAAAATACAGTTGACTTACAATATTAGTTTTATGTGTAGAACATAGCAATTCTTTATTTTTATAGAGTATACTCCATTCAAGGTCTGTCTAGTCAAGGCTATGGTGAAGAGGAACTAAAAAGCCTTTTGATGAAAGTGAAAGAGGAGAGTGAAAAAGTTGGCTTAAAGCTCAACATTCAGAAAACTAAGATCACGGCATCTGGTCCCATCACTTCATGGGAAATAGATGGGGAAACAGTGGAAACAGTGTCAGACTTTATTTTTTGGGGCTCCAAAATCACTGCGGATGCTGATTGCAGCCATGAAATTAAAAGACGCTTACTCCTTAGAAGGAAAGTTATGACCAACCTAGATAGCATATGAAAAAGCAGAGACATCACTTTGCCAACAAAGGTCCGTCTAGTCAAGACTATGGTTTTTCCAGTGGTCATGTATGGATGTGAGAGTTGGACTGTGAAGAAAGCTGATCACCGAAGAATTGATGCTTTTGAACTGTGGTGCTGGAGAAGACTCTTGAGAGTCCCTTGGACTGCAAGGAGATCCAACCAGTCCATTCTAAAGGAGATCAATCCTGGGTGTTCATTGGACGGACTGATGCTAAAGCTGAAACTGCAATACTTTGGCCGCCTCATGTGAAGTGTTGACTCACTGGAAAAGACTCTGATGCTGGAAAGGATTGGGAGCAGGAGGAGAAGGGGACGACAGAGAATGAGATAGCTAGATGGCATCACCGACTCTGTGGACATGAGTTTGAGTGAACTCCAGGAGTTGGTGATGGACAGGGAGGCCTGGCGTGCTGTGATTCATGGGGTCGCGGAGAGTCAGACATGACTGAGCAACTGAACTGAACTGAACTGAACTGAACTGAATTGGCAGCTGGAGGGAGAAGGAGAAACAAGGTAGGGATGCCCGGCAGCTAAACCCTCATCGACTACAACAGGACAACAATAGCTACCATCAGAAACAGACAAGTTGGGAACGAGCTGTGTGTATATCTTCCTTAGAAATGTTCAGTTCAATAGCAGAAAAATAGAAGGGGCTTGGAAGGGTGGAAGGTGATGGCTTTCAGGGAGCAGAAATGGAGAGACAGACAGAAATGTGAAGTGGGGAGCCACTGTTATTTGTCTTAATCTCTTAGTACTACTGGACTTAATATGTGTGTATATATACCACGGATAAAAGTAGAAAAAGGCACAGAGATAGCTAGGGAATGTGGTGCATTATAAAGAAATTTCCCGAGAAAATGGCTGGAGTCAGCAAGCACCCATACAGAATTTAAGATGCAAGCTTCAGTTGTTTGAAAAATGCCCGCTCAGGGCTTCCCTGGTGATCCAATGGTTAAGACTCCGAGCTTCCAGTTCAGGGGGTGCTGATTAGATCCCTGGTCAGGGAACTAAGATGCCACATGCCATGCAGTCCAGCCAATAAATAAATAGATAATATGAAAAATAAAAATGCCCACGCGTGGTGCCCCTTGTCCCCCACACTGAGCCCAGCTCTGTTACCACTCCCCCAGCTCTCAGCACAAAATCTCCTCTCACTCTCCACCTACTCAGTGAACAAACTGTTTGCTCTGCGAATCTGGGCGATAAGGGTTTTCTCCAGGAGATCTGTGCTTTTCCATAGCTGATGAAGCATGTCTCCTACATACCCCTAAGGGATATTTTGTTGACTCAGCCCTTCTGGTCTTTGCCAAGCATCCCAAACTGTCAAGCTGTGTGAGTTCTAGAGCCTGTAGGACTGAGTTATAACTTTCATGGGCTCAAGGCACTTCACCTTTGTGGCCCCTTCCTCCATTAAAATATATATATATATATTTATCACACTAGTGTAAAGATTAATATAAGATGTGTGTGTGTGTGTTTCCTGATTTGAAGAGCAATGAAAGCCGTTTTCACTGCTCCTGAGAAATGGCAAGAAGGAAGATTAGCTGACCTCAGCACTCTACCACCCTCTGCCGGTTCTGGGAGAAAAGTGTCAAAAGGAAATAAAAGAAGCATCAGACGGGACAAAGTCATGGTTAAGTGTAAGCAGGTGTTTGTTAAGTTATTATGTGTGTTGTGCTAAGCAATTTGCAGGCACATCTCTTTGAGGTCCCTCAGCCTTCCTTTGAGGTGGGCCCCATGTCCACTGACATCCCAGTGGCTCCTGAGGTTAGATTTTGTGCTTCAGTTCAACCACGCCATCAATGGCAGCCCAGGGGTGTGTGCCCACCAAGTCTGCCTCTTCCCTTGCCCTCAACCTTTCTGGTGTGGTGGGGGCCATACACCTGCTCCTGTCACCCTCCGTCTGATTCCTCCTTTCCCCACCGTATACTTTACCTTGCATGGAAAAGAAAAATAAACATCAGTGTGCAGTAAGACTGGAGCCAGAATCTGATACACTAGGAAACTCCATGAGTGCCTGTCCCTTTGTATCTACAGAGATCAGAATGCTGGTGACATTTCTTTCCCCTCTCTATCTAAGATTCCTTATCAGCACTGTGTGTTCCCATTTCAGTCTGTGTCATCAGCTGGCCTTGATGGCTGGTCACCTTTTGTGGTACCTGAATGGTGACAAGGTATTAGCACAAGGAGAGTTCGCCCTACTCTGAGAAACAGTTTTAGATGAAGTCACAGCCAGCCAACAATTCCAACTCCACCTTATTTTCCTCAGCTATTACCCATGGAAGAGAAGCTATGACAAACCTAGACAGAGACATCACTTTGCCACCAAAGTCCACATAGTCAAAGCTATGGATCTTCCAGTAGTCATGTATAGATGTGAGAGTTGGATCATAAAGAAGGCTGAGTGCCGAAGAACTGATGCTTTCAAATTGTAGTGTTGGAGAAGACTCTTGAGAGTCTGTTGGGCTGCAAGGAGATCAAACCTGAATATTCATTGGAAGGACTGATGCTGAAGCTGAAGCTTCAACACTTTGGCCACCTGATGCAAAGAGCCCACTCATTAGAAAAGGCCCTGATGCTGGGAAAGACTGAGGGCAGGAGGAGAAGGGGATGACAGAGGATGAGGTGGTTGGATGGCATCACCAACTCAATGGGCATGAGTTTGAGCAAACTCCAGGATATGGTGAAGGACAGGGAAGCCTGGTCCATGAGGTCGCAAAGAGTTGGACACCACTGAGTGAACAACATTACCCATGTCTGTCTGTGAAAGGGACTCAGTGAGAAATGTGACAGTTTGCATTTATATGGAATCCCAGCATTAATTAATCAGAACACTTAGCTACCTGACAAATCCTTCCCTGAAAGTCAGAAAGCTAAACCTTGTTTGAAAGAATGATTTGCGCTGCTATAGAATCTCACCACAGGACTCCTGAGCCTCACAACCTGAGGAAATCGTTCTCTGTGGGGAAACCTGTCCATTTATTCCCACAAGGTGATGTTCCTTTCCACTCTGGCTACCCTCCTACCCACCTCTGTGCCCACTCGCTAAGCAAAAATGTTATGACTAAAAAGGAAAAAACAGGACTTCCCTGGTGGTCCAGTGGTTCAATGGTCCTTCCAATGTAAGGGGTGAGGATTCAATCCCTGGTCAGGGAACTAAGACCCAACATGCCTCATGAACAAAAAAGCAGAACATAAAATAGAAGCAACATTGTAACAAGTTCAGTAAAGACTTAAGGGCCTTTCATGGTGGTTCAGAGGTAAAGAATCTGCCTGCCAAGGCAGGAGACACTGATTTGATCCCTAACTGGACAAGATCCCACATGACATGGAGCAACTAAGCTTGTGCTCTAGAGCTTGTGTTCAGCAACAAGAGAAGCCATCGCGATGAGAAACCCACGCACCACAACTAGAAAGTAGCCTCTGCTCTCTGAAACTGGAGAAAAGCCTGCACAGCAACAGCGATCAAGCACAGCCAATAAATAAATTTTAAAAATTATTTTAAAGAAGGAAAAAGAGAGATTTTTCCTAAAGTAAATGAGAAACCATAAGAGGGTAGGTTGAGTCACAGAACACTAGCGTGATGCCAGCTTCCATGACACACAGTGGAAAGCTGTGAAGAAATGACCAAGTGAAGGAAAGACAGGCCTGAGGCAGAAACTTGGCAAGAGACAGAAAACTTCAAGAAATGAATCGCTGTGATGAACATTGGGGTTGAGCCCCAAACTGTTCACTGAGGGGTTACCTCAGAGAAATAGTTCGGAGAGGGAGACTATTGGGGTTGCAGATATCACTTCATATTCTTCTGGAAGTTTGAAATATTTGTTAAACAAAGAGCATGTATTGGTCTGATTACTTTCAGCATGGCTCCCCTGGTAGTTCAGCTGGTAAAGAATCTGCCTGGGTTTGGGAGGATTGGGTTTGATCCCTGAGTTGGGAGAAGGTAAGGACTACCCACTCATGTATTCTGGCCTGGAGAATTCCACAGACTGTACAGTCCATGGGGTAGCAAAGAGTCAGATATGACTGACTGACTTTCACTTTCAGCATAATAGAAATAAAAGATATTAAATGATAGCCATGGGAGGACTCCAGGCCCAAAAAAAAAATAAGAGCAGAGAAGCCGGAGACAAGGACTTGAATTCATCTTTCAGCTTTCTGCTTCTCAGAGTCTTCATGTGAAAAATGCAGAAGTTATGATACTTCTCTGCCAGGTTTACCACAGGATGATTCCAGCAGATGATAAGTGGAAGAAGGCACAGGCTGTCTTTTCACTTAGCCCCTTATCACTAACCCCGCTAAGTCTATGGAAGATGGAACATACTTTGTCCCCAAACACAATTTGCCAAGGATTTTCCTTCAGGCCGTGTCCAGGCAACGTGAGGGTCCTCAGCCTTGAGGAGCTGCCCAGCAGACATGAGATCCCGGCAACCTGTCAACCAGTAGCCAGGACAAAGCTCATAGACCCACGAACACATCACCTACACAGGCGTGGACACACTCTCGCTGGTAGAGGCGAATGTGGAAACATCCCCTGACACCTTCATTAGGGCCCAGAGTGAGGTGACTGAGACGTCAAAATGGGAGCCTCAAAGATACACAAGGAGGGGCATAGTGCTTGGGGTGGGGGAAAGGGTGTTGCCTGGAAGCAAAATTCAGCCACCAAAATATCCTGCTGAGAGAGGGTTTTCTCTGAATTCTGGGGATCCAAGCAAAGTTGCCATTAAGCCCCAGGTTGCCCTTTTCCTTCCTTTCTCACCCCTCAGCTTCCCTGATGGCTCAGGGGTAAAGAATCCGCCTGCAGTGCAGGATAACGCAGGAGACCCAGGTTCGATCCCTGGGTCAGGAAGATACCCTGGAGGAGGAAATGGCAATCCTCTCCAGTATTCTTGCTTGGAAAATGCCATTGACGGAGGAGACTTGGAGGGGCTATGGTTTATAGGGTCACAAAAAGTCAGACACGACTGAGTGGCTGAGCACGCAGCACGCACCCACAGCCATCCATCCACACAAAGAACCACCCCACATCTGGCGACCTCCTGAAGAGAGGTAGAAGAGAGAGGTTGGGGGAAGAGAGTTGGGGGTGGGGAGAAAGTCTACAGTGGGGTCGGGGGGCCCTTCAGTCTTAGACCTAGAGCTCCATGGGGAAATGATTTGCACCATTCCTTGCCACGCCAACGACCAGCATTACAGGCATCACTGGAATTTCTATTATACTCTTTGCTGCTCTGGAAAACTGTGTTCACCAGGCCTTGATACGTTGGTTCTTGGTGTTAAACCAAGTTGATTATTTAATCCTCCCACTTGTGTAAGGAGAACAGACTGAGCAGCACATTCATGCTGTCAGGACACATTCTTCTCATCTGTAAAGGGGACATTTCTCATAAATGAAGGCTCTGCCTTCCAAGATGGGCAGGAACAAGCCAGACTGTGCTCAACATGTTCAGTCCAGGAGAAATAGTAAAAGCTGGTCAAAAATTCATAGGTTGTGTTTTGAGGTATTGCTGGCATAGAAGTTAAAAAGTGCTAACAAGTATTATTAGTATTCTAGCATCGACAATGCCAGAAAATGTCAGGCTCTGTGGACCATCTCTCAGTAAAACATCCTGAGGCTGATTCTGCAGGTCCACATACCACGCCAGAAGCTCTGTGATAGAAATCCTCCTCGTTGTGGCTTGTCTCAGGAGATGCTGTGGAAAGAATAATGGCTGAGAAACAGCTGAAAAAGACTTCAAGAGACACCATCTGGGATAACTCCCTAACATCAGACAGACATGTGTTCTTGTCACCGATTGTAAGTGGATGGTACCTGGAGCTGGAGAGGTGCAGTGACTCGCCCAAGGTTACACGGCCAGTGATGGAGAAACTAAGGTGAAAACTCTCATCTCTGCCTTCTTTGCATGCCCTTTTCCCTGCTCTGTGGCTTCCCCGAGCCCAGGGAGAGCTTGGGGGTGATTTCCTGGTCAGTGTGGATTGCTGCCACTCAGCCACTATCCACAAATTCATCCCATCCACCTACCCTCCGATCCATCCACTTATCCGTCCATCCACCCACCCATTCATCTACGCATCCATCCACTTATCTAGTTCAACAAACATTGACTAAGGACCTATTCTGTCCTAGAGCCTGTATTCTCCCGCAGGTGGAGGTAGAAAAACAGGTTAAGAGGCATCTTCTTCCTTTAGGTGTCTGAGGCTCAGTGGGGAGGCCCACACATACTCACCCACCTGCCACACTTAGATTCAAGCTAATAAGAATAGAGGCTTGGATGAGGCAGACAAGATGGGGTGGGTGAGGGAGGGGTTATGTAGAGAGAGCTGGAAAGGAGAGGGCTTTCCTACTAGAGGCATGGGAGGAAAAACCACCAGCAGTGGTCTAAGAATGCAAGAAGACCACGCTGTCTGGCTGGGTGGAGGATACAATAAGTGATTTGGGTTAACAGAAGCCCTAGTAAAGACAGATTCAATGCCCTGTGACCTCCTGGCTGACCCTACTCCTCGGCAAGTAAGAACATGGGGGACAGGATGGGTCACGAGGTTGGTGCTGGGCTACGTGGACCTTGAATGTTGGGGTTGGTCACTGAGACTTGATCCTGTGAGGGCATCCCCTCTCTCTGTGTCAGTCATGAGTCAATCCGGGGAGATCTTGTGACTGATATCCTGTTCCTAAGTGTTTGTGAATTGTTCTTTCTACCTAGCTTGCTTCTAGTACTCCCCTGGAGGGGTGGGCGGGGGGGATTCTGCCTCCTTCATCCTTCACGTCTTCTGCCCCAGTATGTAACCCTGATCACTTCCTGATTGTTGTTTTCTCATGGTTGTTTTTGAACATCGTGCATGGCCAAGTTATAAATACCTTATTTCATTTAAGAATTCTAAGTACGTATCCACCTCACAAATACATGCTTGTCTCTGATGGTACAGACACTCCCCTGTGATTATACCTTCCTGTGTGTCTCCCCACGTAGCTTATCAGTGCCTTCGACAGTGGTCCATTCTGCTGGTTCTGTTTCCTTGTGATTAGCTCCCTGTTGCCTCACAGAGTGTGAACCCAGCTTGTATTAGGCCAGCTAACCCAGAGCCTGTCAGCAGGTTCCAACACAGACTCTGCTGCAGACAGAGGCTGGCCATTGGCCGAACTCTTGAGGAGGGACTGCATGCAGCCTTCCTGTGGGCAAGAATGCTTGACAACAGTTAGGGCAGAAGCCAGCCGTGAAGACTTTGGTTATCACTGATTCCAAAGCCATGCCCCAGATAATTATGTTAAGTAAAGAAAAGGAAAGTAAATTGCCTTCTCCAAATGCTTAAAAGGTGAGGGCTAGGACTTCCCTGGCGGGTCAGTGGTTAAGACCCCGAGCTTCTACTGCAGGGAGTATGGGTTCGATCCTTGGTCAGGGACCTCAGATGCTGCATGCCAACTGACCCCAGAGCAGATATTACATAAAAACAAAAATAAACAGCCAGAGTATAAGTTACAAAAATACAAAACAATACAAAAATGCAGGCACTTGGAAACTGGAACTCTCTCTCCTATATCTTGGATCAATGAGAAATGAAATATGTAATTACAGAATGTTTGGAAGAAAAAAAAATCATACGAAAAGATTGTATTAAAATAAAGCAAGCTGATAGCATTATTGTGTAATATTAAAAAACATAAAAAATAAATGTGAGGGCCATCTTTATTTCACACAAGCGCTACTTAGCTGCAGAGTCAGTACCAGGTGGCTGTTCTATTATTGGATTCAGACCCCATGGGATCGCATAGCCCACACAGATCAAGGGTTTGAGAACCAGTGTCCTTCACATCCCATGGTTGAAATAAAGGATTTTTATATTTTATTTAAGAAAGTGAGACAAGTGGTGACAGAGATGGAAGTGAGACAAAGAGAGAAAGGCAATCATCAGAGGAATTATGAGAGAAGAGAATACATACACTTCAGGATCGTCACTAATGAAAAGAGTATCTATCATGTGTTTTTGACAACTGACGGAGGGAGAGTGCATGTTCTTTTTAGATAAGTAAAGTAGTCTGGGTTATATAGCCTTGTTTCCTGCTATGAGAGAGAAACAGAAGAAAAAAACGTTCCAGTGGTTGTGAAAATTAGGACGGTTGAATCCCCATAAAGGGTTGCCAACAAGATACCTCATTATATTCGCCTTCAGAAAAATAAGCAATAGTTGTTTTTGTGTAAATATATCCCAAATATTGTATATTAAAAATTTTTTGTTGTTTATCCAAAATTAAAATGTAACCAGATATCCTGTATTTTCATTTGTTAAATCTGACAACCCTACACTTGCATTAAGAATGAAAACTCTCCATAAGCTTGGCAAGAGAATGGTGTTTAGAATATAAGAGAAAGGTCAGCAAGAGGTCATCCGGGAAACACCACAAAGAGCTTTTTATTCAGGATGTTGAATAAACACCCGGTAAACCGCGAGCTTCTTGCTCCTATGAAAGGCTGGTTCTGTTTCTTGGCAGGATGAAGGCTGCCCTCAGTAACCCCAGTTTATAGCCTGATTTGAAAACTCTCTCGGATTAGAACTGGTTTCCATGGGAACACCCTGGCTGCCCAATACTTAAGTGCCTGGCATGCACTGCTTATAGTACCTGCTCAGGATGAAGGGGAGTTTGGGTGAGAGAGCTGGGAGATGAATTCTCTTAACTTCAGCATCAGAAAAGTGGCTGACTCTGTTTAAAAAATAATTAAGCTTCATCGTAGTATAATTGCTTTACAATGCTGTGTTAGCACCTACTGCACAGCAAAATGAATCAGCCATACATATACGTATATCCCCTCCCTTTGGGATTTCCCTTCTACTTAGGATGGGCTTCCCAGGTGGCTCAGCAGTAAAGAATCTGCCTGCCAGTGCAGGAGACGCAGGTTTGATCCCTGAATCAAGAAGGCCCCCTGGAGAAGGAAATGGAAACCCACTCTAGTATTTTTTCTGGGAAATCCCATGGACAGAGGAGCCTGACAGGCTACATACAGTCCATGAGGTCTCAAAAGAGTCAGACATGATTAGCCACTAACACAACCCATTTGTTAAAAAGCAGAGACATTACTTTGCCAACAAAGGTCCGTCTAGTCAAGGCTATGGTTTTTCCAGTGGTCATGTATGGATGTGAGAGTTGGACTGGGAAGAAAGCTGAGTGCCAAAGAATTGATGCTTTTGAACTGTGGTGTTGGAGAAGACTCTTGAGAGTCCCTTGGACTGCAAGGAGATCCAACCAGTCCATTCTAAAGGACATCAGTCCTGGGTGTTCATTGGAAGGACTGATGCTAAAGCTGAAGCTCCAATACTTTGGCCACCTCATGCGACGAGTTGACTCACTGGAAAAGACTCTGATGCTGGGAGGGATTGGGGGCAGGAGGAGAAGGGGACGACAGAGAATGAGATGGCTGGATGGCAACACCGACTCGATGGAGGTGGGTTTGAGTGAACTCCAGGAGTTGGTGATGGACCGGGAGGCCTGGCATGCGGTGATTCATGGGGTCGCAAAGAGTCGGACATGACTGAGCGACTGAACTGAACTGAACTGAATGCCTTAAATGGAGTTCTCTGTGCTACACACTATGTTCCCAACAGCTGAGTATTTTGTACAAAGTATATGTATTTTGATCCTATATATGTATCAGTTCCAGCCTCCCAGTTCCTCCCACTCCACCCCTTTCTCTCCTCCTTGTGTGAGCGTGCTCAGTCGTCTTCCAATTCTTCCAGTTCCCATGGACTGCAGCCCACCAGGTTCCTCTGTCCAGGGAATTTTCCTGGCAAGAATGCTGGAGTGGGTTACCATTTCCTCCTCCAGGGGATCTTCCTAACCCAGGTATCCAACCCTTGGCTCTTGAGTCTCCTGCATTGGTAGGAGGATTCTTTACCATTAGCGCCACCTGGGAAGCCCATCGTTTCTCCTTGGTGATTGTTTAGTAAGACTAATTAGCCATCCAAAATGTTTCTGTCTGCACTCTTTGGCCAATGTTCAGTTTTTTAAGTATAAAAATGGGCAGATCTTCAGACAAGGTCACTCAGCAGCTTAGCGCCAGAGCTGGGATGAGAAGAAGAAACTATCCTGCTGTACCATATGACTTGGCACATGTTTCCATTCAACAGTTTGCTTTCTTACTTGATAGCTAAGATTTTTCATCCTCATGGGGTCAAATAAAACCACACTTTTCCATAGGCATTGTTCTTTATACATCATGTATAAGACAATTTACACAGCCTCCAGATTCTCAATTTTTGGTTTGTTTGGGTTGATTTATTTTGGAAAACCATCACACAGTGGAACCATTACAGCTACTCTTTTTATCTGCAGATTTATGAATATTTAAATGAGCTTGGTCCCTGCCAATTTAGATATGATTTAGGTAGAAATTTTTATCGCTTCTTCTATTTTCCATGTATCCAAACTCCATTAAGTGGTGGTACATGACCATCATTTAAATCTAATTCACACATTTAGTTGGGAGTTAGAATATGCTTAGGGAATTACCCTGAAGTTTGATTTTATTTATTTCATTTAATTAACTTATCTATTTGATTTGATTTATTTTATTATGTTTCTGTGTCTTTGATACAATTTAGAAGCATTCCCAGAAAACATCCACCTTTGAGTACTTCAGTTCAGTTCAGTCGCTCAGTCGTGTCCGACTCTTTGCGACCCCATGAATCACAGCACGCCAGGCCTCCCTGTCCATCACCAACTCCCGGAGTTCACCCAAACTCATGCCCATCGAGTCGGTGATGCCATCCAGCCATCTCATACTCTGTCATCCCCGTCTCCTCCCACCCCCAATCCTTCCTAGCATCAGACTCTTTTCCAGTGAGTCAGCTCTTCACATGAGGTGGCCAAAGTATTGGAGTTTCAGCTTTAGCATCAGTCCTTCCAATGAACACCCAGGACTGATCTCCTTTAGAATGGACTGGTTGGATCTCCTTGCAGTCCAAGGGACTCTCAAGAGTCTTCTCCAGCACCACAGTTCAAAAGCATTTGGGTACTTAGCGTGTTTCAAAAACTACATCAATAAATGTGTTTGAGTTTTGAGTAGAGTATCTCCTTGCTGTTCAGTCACTCAGTTGTGTCCAAATCTTTGTGACCCCCTGGACTGCAGCACACCAGGCTTCCCTGTCCTTCACCATGTCCCAGAGTTTACTTAAACTCATGTCCATCGAGTCGGTGATGCCATCCAGCCATCTCATCCTCTGTTGCCCCCTTCTCCTTCTGCCTTCAACCTTTCCAAGCATCAGGGTCTTTTCAAATGAGTCAGTTTTCACATCATATTCAGGTTTGATTTCCTTTATGATTGACTGATTTGATCTCCTTTGGTTTGATCTCCTTGCAGTCCAAAGGACTCTCAAGAGTCTTTCTTCTCCAGCACCACAGTTTGAATGCTTCAGTTCTTTGGAGCCATTTTTGTTGTCCAGCTCTCACATCCATACATGACTACTGGAAAAACCATAGCCTTGACTATACAGACCTTTGTAGGCAAAGTAATGTCTCTGCTTTTTAAAACGCTGTCTAGGTTTGTCATTGCTTTTCTTCCGAGAATCTCTTACAGGAGAGGAAAAAAAGAAGATGAATCAGACTGAGTTTCCTGGTCTTCCCTTGATGCACAGCCTTCCATCGTTCAACTGAGGTCTACTGACCTAGAAGCACCAGGCAGGGTCTCACAAATGTCACCCAGAGGGTGTCATTGTCATCTATGACAAAATCCCTGATCAAACTCACAACTACTTTACCTCACAGATGCCTTTGGCTGGAATTCCAGAAGAAACTACCAAGTTTCAGAACTTATCACGTCATCCTCAAAATGTGTGATGAGAAGTGCTTGCTTGGATCTGAGAAAACAGAATTGGGCATTTACGTGGAAGATGTATTTTATAAACTCACACAGCAGTGGTGTGGGATGGCCCTGGGACCAGAAATACTTTCGGAGTCCATGCTCCATACCAGATATTGAGCTAGACAGCTGGGAAATAGACAGATGAATTTGCCTCTCTCTTCTCAAAGGGCCGTGAGACGTGTAGTTAATTAATTATAGCATAAGGCAAAATACAAGGTATGTCCTATAAAAGCACAGAACATCATAGTATTAAGAGGGAGGAGAGGGACTGCCCTGGTGGTCCAGTGGCTAAGACTCCATGCTCCCAACGCAGGAGCTCTAGGTTTAATCCCTGGTCAGAGAAATAGATCTTGCATGCCCCAACAAGGACCTAAAAAATAACCTGAAAGTTGCTCAGTTAAGTCTGACTCTTTGCAACACCCACGGACCATACCTGCCAGGCTCCTCTGTCCGTGGAATTCTCCAGGCCGGAATACTGGAGTTGGTACAGCCAAATAAGGTAAAAAAATAAACAAATATTAAAACACATAAATAAAAAAAACTTTTTTTAAAATTTTTTTTTAAAAAAAAAGGAGGAAGGAGAGAGGATTGTACTGGGGAATAATCAGAAAACAGTATTTTAGCCTTGAAAGTGCCTTTTGATGACAAGACAAGGATCCAGGCAAGCTAGACTCTAAGAGGGAATGGTATAGGGTGTGTGAGGAAGCACATTTCGGTCTTATCAGTAGGATGCAGAGGACAGTAGGAGCTGAGCCTAGAAAGGTAGGTGCCAGGCCTGGAATGGCTTAGTCTGGTGTTCGAGTTCCCTGAGGCAGAGAGTAGATTATCCTCACATCCCCATGCTCACCCAGGCCCTCTGGCTTCATCATCTATGTCCATCCTAGGCTCTCATCCCGTACATATGTACAGAAAGGAACTGGATGGTGGGTGGCATTAATTTTTGCTAAGTAGCTAGAGACCAAAAGTTATCATCAAATCTTCAAGAGAGACAGAGAAGAAAGAGTTCCTTTCTAGAAACATAATCTTGAAACAGAGACATCAGTCTGCCAACAAAGGTCCATCTAGTCAAAGCTATGGTTTTTCCAGTAGTCATGTATGGATATGAGAGTTGGCTCGTAAAGAAGGCTGAGCGCCAAAGAATTGATGCTTTTGAACTGTGGTGCTGGAGAAGACTCTTGAGAATCCCTTGGACTGCAAGGAGATCCAACCAGTCCATTCTAAAGGAGATCAGTCCTGGGTGTTCATTGGAAGGACTGATGCTGCAGCTGAAACTCCAACACTTTGGCTACCTGATGTGAAGAACTGACTCATTGGAAAAAACCCTGATGTTGGGAGAGATTGAAGGCAGGAGGAGAAGGGGACGACAGAGGATGGTTGAATGGCATCACCGACTCGAGGGACAGGAGTTTGAGTAAGCTCTGGGAGATACCGAAGGACAGGGAAGACTGGTGTGCTGCAGTCTATGGGGTCGCAAAGAGTCAGACACGACTGAGCAATTGAACAATAGCAAGCTTTTAAACAATGACAGAGGCACATCACAAGCCTGCTCTCCAGGTGACCCTGGAGGAAAGCCATTGCCTGTAAAGGCCAGAGCAAGAATGGAGGGAGAAGAGGAGCCACTTGAATACGACTGACTTCTTAGAGCCTGGCTGTGGTCAGCATGTGGCTCTCCAGTGACCGTGCTCCTCAGGAAAATTGGGTCAACTGTCTGCACACTGGAGGACGTTACCCCTTAGGCCAGGCCACGGAAACTGTTTCCCACATCCTCAACATCTCTGTAGTCTTCTGAAAACTGCCCCAGAAGCAGCTGTGGGAACTCAGCCTGTGCCCTCACTCTTGTTTACGCCTCCTCATCACCCTTCTCCCACTTGACGAAAGAGAGAGACACCTCTGACCGTCCCACATGTCTTGCCACATACAAGGTCCCAGTGTGTGAAAACATGCACTAACCAGCCCAGCAAAAGGAAACTTCAGATCCGAGAGAGGAAAGTCCCATGAGAGCAAAGCAGAAGGAGCTTTCTGGAAGGAAATCCTAGCCAGGCAGAGCAGCCATCAGCCTGCCCTGCCCCAGCTGCTCACCTGCCTCGGTATCCAAGACAAGAGTGCCATGGTCGCCACCACAAAACAGTTTCTTGAATGGAAAACGATTGAGTAAACTTTTTTTTCCCCTGTCAGAATGCAATTTTAATTTGTCCACTGGCTTGCCAGTGGGGGCTGACTTTGCCCATGAGGAGATTCAGGGGGCATTTTTTTAATCCATTTTATTTTCCTTTACTATTTTATTTCATTTCATTCATTTTTATTATTTAGAAATATATATATTTTTAAATTTTTGCCACCTTGCATGGGATCTTAGTTTCCTGGCCAGGGTTGGAACCCATGCCACCTGCAGTGGAAGCGTAGAGGCTAAACGGCTGGACCAACAGGGAAGTCCCCAGGTGTCAACATTAAAATGTTCAGGGGGTGCATAATTGCTTACAACTATTTTAGGGGACATTGGAAGGAAGCTTGAGGATGTTTGTGTTAGTCCTCAGTCGTGTCTGACTCTTTGTGACCCCATGGACTGCAGCACGCCAGGCCTCCCCCATCCATTGCCAACTCCAAGAGCTGCTCCAAGATGGAGGGAAGCCTGGTGTGCTGCAGTCCACGGGGCTGCAGAGTCAGACACGACCGAGCGACTGAACTGGCTGAGGGATCTTCAGGATCTTCCCTGGTGGCTCAGATGGTAAAGAATCTGCATACAACGCAGGAGACCAGGGTTTGATCCCTTGGTGGGGAAGATCCCCTGGAGAAGGGAATGGCTACCCACTCCAGTATTCTGGCCTTGGGAATTCCATGGACAGAGGAGCCTGGTGGGCTACGCTCCATGGTGTCAAAAAGAGTTGGACATGATTGAGGGACTAACACAGGGATCCTCAAGCTTCCTTTCTAAGTCCCCTAAAATAGTGGTGAGCTATTATGTGCCCCCTGCACATTTTAAAGTTGACATCTAGGAACTTCCCTGTTGGTCTAGCTGCTTAATCTCTACACTTCCACTGCAGGTGGCACGGGTCAAACCCTGGCCAAAGAACTAAGATCCCACATGCTGTGCAGTGTGGCAAAAATTAAAAAAAAAAAAAAAATTGAAATAATAAAAATGAATGAAATGAAATAAAATAATAAATTAAAATAAAATGGATAAAAATCCCAGTTTTAGGGATTTCTACAGATAAAGATCCCTAGACCGTCAAGTTCTCTTCAAACTAACCAGTGTTGGGAAATATATTAACATAAACTGCTGAGCTGAAATTCTAGTTTCATCCTGAAGAGGGCAGCATTGCTAAAATGTTACAGAGCTGAAAAAATATTTTTCCTAATGGTTCTCTCTAAGCTAACTCATCCTAAAGGAGATCAGTCCTGAGTGTTCATTGAAAGGACTGATACTGAAGCTGAAACTCCAATTCTTTGGCCACCTGAGGCGAAGAGCTGACTCATTTGAAAAGACCCTGATGCTGGGAAAGATTGAGGGCAGGAGGAGAAGGGGACGACAGAGGATGAAATGGTTGGATGGCATCACCGACTTCATGGACATGAGTTTGAGTAAACTCCAGGAGATGGTGATGGACAGGGAAGCCTGGCATGCTGCAGTCCATGGGGTTACAAAGACTCGGACACGGCTGAGCGGCTGAGTTAAACTGAACTGAAGCTAACTCTCCTTATTTGCTTTCAGATAATTTTACTGCAAATAAGTATGAACTTTAGCATTTGGGCTTCCCTGGTGGCTCAGAGGTTAAAGCGTCTGCCCGCAATGCGGGAGACCTGGGTTCGATCCCTGGGTCGGGAAGATCCCCTGGAGAAGGAAATGGCAACCCACTCCAGTATCCTTGCCTAGAGAATCCCATGGACGGAGGAGCCTGGTGGGCTACAGTCCATGGGGTCGCAAAGAGTCGGACACGACTGAGCGACTTCACTTTCACTTTCTTTCACTTTAGCATTTGAAGGCTGGAGGAGAGAGTAGCTGTCTTTTCAGAACAGAAAAGCATCTGTGTCAAGCACATTTTTTCAAGACTGAAACAGTATTATTATTTTTGCTTTAAAAAAATTTCTTGAGTTCCAATAGCAAATAGCTGCTCAAAAAAGTGCTTCCCTGGTAGTTCAGCTGCTAAAGAATCTGCCTGCAATGCAAGAGACCCCGGTTCAATTCCTGGGTCGGGAAGACCCCCTGAAGAAGGGTTGGGCTGTTCACTTCAGTATCCTTGGGCTTCCCTGGTGGCTCAGATAGTAAAGAATCCACCTGCAATGATCCACCTGCAATGCAGGAGACCTGGGTTCAGTCTTTGGCTTGGGAAGATTCCCCTGGAGGAGGGCATGGCAACCCACTCCAATATTCTTGCCTGGAGAATCCCCATGGACAGCGGAGCCTGGCGGGCTACAGTCCATGGGGTTGCAGAGTTGGACACAACTGAGTGAATAGCACAGCACAGCTCAAAAAAGTGTTTGATACTTGGACAGTCATGTTACCTCCAACTCCAGGGAAGTTTTTGGTTAAACACGCAGGATAATTTTGTGTCGACGTGACTCCCAGGCAAGGTTCACCCACATCCCCTGAAAGCCCACCTCACTCAGATTGCTTGAGCCTCGCTGTGCCCGGAGAGGTCAGACAGAGTGTATAATCAAAGAGGACTTTGGCACTGGCTGACATGCAATGGCCTAAACGTGACTATAGCTGTTTACAGTTCTCGGTGACTCCAGGAAATTATGTTCTGATGTCATTTCACTAAGAAAATCGTGTGGTTTCCTTATGGGTAGTTAATTATTGCCAGGTCTTGAATAAATGATGATCGAAAATTTACATTGAAAGCACAGATAAAGCATGTAGATAGATAATCCATGGCTCACATCGAACACTACCCTGTCAGGGACTAGAAGCTTCTTCAAAGATGAGACGGGGAAGCAAGATGAAGCTGAAAGAAAAAGCGTGAAGTAATGAGTTCTGACTCTCAGACTCTCAGTTCCTCTCTTTTATTTTTATTTTTAATTGAAGGATAATTGATTTGCAGTGTTGTGTTGGTTTCTTCTCAATTCCTTTTTCCAGTGATGGGTCCACTCCCAGCTAAGTGGCTACACACTTCTCATTCTAGATGTAAAAACTGCCTTCCGGCAAGTTTTAACTTGTGAGTGTTGGCTGCCTCCACTAGGGTATTTGAATATTTGTTTAAATGGAACTGAAACAGATGATTTTGCTCCGAGTAGAAGGAATTCCAGCATCAGAGACAGGTGTGGGAGGTAGCTTTTCCAGAGGGTGAGTTCTGTTGCTGAGATGACTGGGCAGGTGTGAACGGAGCACACAGACTCCATGCAGCCTTTCAGACATCTCATCAGCACCTTGGCACCGCCAAAACAGAATGTCAATCAAGGGATCTGCTGCCTTCAAGGCACTGACAGTTTCAAATATGATCTACAACAATCAAACCACAAAACCGAAGGCACAAGATATGTGTGCCTGTGTCTGTGTGTGTATATATGTGTATATATATATGTGTGTGAGTGTATGTGCGTGCATGCTCAGTCACTGAAGTCATGTCAGGTCCATTTTGCAATGCCATGGACTGTAGCCCGCCAGGCTCCTCTGTCCGTGAAATTCTCCAGGCAAGAATATTGAAGTGGGTTGCCATTTCCCCTTCCAGGGGATCTTCCCAGACCAAGGATTGAACCTGCAGCTCCTGTGGCTCTTACATTGGGAGGCAGCTTCTTTACCACTGAGCCACCTAGAAACTCCTGCGTGTATATATACACAAGCATAAATATATCATATTAATACTACATATGATATATTCGGTATACATATATTTAAGCACACAATTAACTGCAAGACTATAATGCTTGCTATATCAGGAACTGTATATCCTACCAAAAAGGACTGTCATCACCACCACCAAAAGCAAACAGTTATTAATTAAACATCCATGTTCACACGGCATTTTCCTGAGCATACAAAACCTCCTGCAGCTCTCCCTGAGTTTACCATTGTGTCAAATACCAGTGTGGACCCTTCCATAGAGGGAGAGGCAGACAGAAATGAACAACAAGGACCAGGACTTGATCAATTTAATATGAACACACTCTGGTTGGTGGAGACAAGCGTCCAGACTGCGTGACATCCTGGCCTTGGCTGGGTCCTATTTCTTCATTTAATACATACTACATGCTCAAAATTCTCCAAGCCAGGCTTCAGCAATATGTGAACCGTGAACTCCCAGATGTTCAAGCAGGTTTTAGAAAAGGCAGAGGAACCAGAGATCAAATTGCCAACATCCACTGGATCATGGAGAAAGCAAGAGAGTTCCAGAAAAACATCTATTTCTGCTTCATTGACTATGCCAAAGCCTTTGACTGTGTGGATCACAATAAACTGTGGGACATTCTGAAAGAGATGGGAATCCCAGACCACCTGACCTGTCTCTTGAGAAACGTGTATGCAGGTCAGGAAGCAACAGTCAGAACTGGACATGGAACAACAGACTGGTTCCAAATTGGAAAAGGAGTGCGTCAAGGCTGTATATTGTCACCCTGCTTATTTAACTTATATGCAGAGTACATCATGAGGAACGCTGGGCTGGAAGAAGCACAAGCAGGAATCAAGATTGCCGGGAGAAATATCAATAACCTCAGATATGCAGATGACACCACCCTTCTGGCAGAAAGTGAAGAGGAACTCAAAAGCCTCTTGATGAAAGTGAAAGAGGAGAGTGAAAAGGTTGGCTTGAAGCTCAACATTCAGAAAACAAAGATCATGGCATCTGGTCCCATCACTTCATGGGAAATAGATGGAAAAACAGTGGAAACAGTGTCAGACTTTATTTTGGGGGGCTCCAAAATCACGGCAGATGCTGATTGCAGCCATAAAATTAAAAGACGCTTACTCCTTGAAAGGAAAGTTATGACCAACCTTGATAGTATATTTAAAAGCAGAGACATTACTTTGCCAACCAAGGTCCGTCTAGTCAAGGCTATGGTTTTTCCCGTGGTCATGTATGGATGTGAGAGTTGGACTGTGAAGAAGGCTGATCGCTGAAGAATTGATGCTTTTGAACTGTGGTGTTGGAGAAGACTGTTGAGAGGCCCTTGGACTTCAAGGAGATCCAATCAGTCCATTCTAAAGGAGATCAATCCTGGGTGTTCATTGGAAGGACTGATGCTAAAGCTGAAACTGCAATACTTTGGCCACCTCATGCGACGAGTTGACTCACTGGAAAAGACTCTGATGCTGGGAAAGGTTGGGGGCGGGAGGAGAAGGGGACGACAGAGAATGAGATGGCTGGATGGCATCACCGACTCTGTGGACATGAGTTTGAGTGAACTCCGGGAGTTGGTGATGGACAGGGAGGCCTGGCGTGCTGTGATTCATGGGGTCGCGGAGAGTCGGACATGACTGAGCGACTGAACTGAACTGAACTGAACTGAACTTATGATCTTGGTTAACTGCTAACCTGACTTATTCAGGTCCTGGCTTATTCCAGACTACACCACTGCTTTCCTTTTTCCAGATGTGTGTGTATTCTCAGTTGCTCACTCATGTCCAACTCTTTGCAATCCCATGGACTATAGCCCACCAGTCTCCTCTGTCCATAGAATTTCCCAGGCAAGAATACTGGAGTGGGTTGCCATTCCCTTCTCCAGGGGGTCTTCCCAACCCAGGAATCAAACCGGTGTCTTCTGGATCTCTTGCATTGGCAGGCAGATTCTTTACCACTGAACCACCTGAGAAGGTGATGAAGATTTGCTGGTAAGCTGGCTTATTCAGGTTCTGGCTTATTGCAGACTAAACCACTGGCTTCCTATTTGCAGATGGCAACATCAAATACAGCAGAATGAATATTTATGCTCTCCAAAAATTCTTGTGTTGAAATTGTAACCCTCAGGGTGTTGGTATTAGGAAGTGGGACCTTTCAGACATGGCATTTTTCTTGAAAGGTTATGAGCGTGGAGTCCTCGGGAAGGAGATTAGGAAGCTTATGAAAGAGACTCCTGGGAGCTGCCTCACCCCTTCTACCATGTGAGGACACAGCAAGAAGTTTGCCATCTGTGAATAGGAAGTGAGCTATTGTTGGACATCAAATCTGCCAGGACCTTGATCTTGGACTTCCCAGACTCCAGAACTGTAAAAGACACATTTCTGTTGTTTAAGTCATGCAGTCTAAGGTATTTTTATTATAGCAGCTTTAACAGACTAAGACCCAAGGTAAAGGCCATGTTTATTATGCATAGGCTTCAGGGTCCCAGAAACTAGTATTGTCATCCGGGTCTAAAGAAAGGGACCCAGGAAACTGGTGAACTGGAAGTCTACTGGAAAATTGCTTCTAGTTTACCATTAACTGGAAAACTCAGTCCTAGCCCACGTAAAATAGAGCTGTTGCCGGAGTGGTCTCTAAGTCAAGAGGGCAAGGGGAAGGAGGGAACAGAAGACATTATAGTCCGGTTCCCGGAGAGTCTTACTTGCATTTCTTCACCCTATTCACCCTGGAATAAGACTATTTCAGGGGATTAACCCCAGAGATACCAGGAAGACAGCATCTTTGACTCTTAAGAGGGAACTTTCAAGGTTAAAAACCACATTCTAAACCTCAGCAGCATCAGGCCAGGCTCTACCCAGGATAACATACACCCCTAGGAAGAAGTGGGGGCTTCCCTGGTGGTTCAGATGGTAAAGAATCTGCCTGCAATGTGGGACACCTGGGTTTGATCCCTGGGCCAGGAAGGTCCCGTGGAGAAGGGCATGGCAGCTCACTCCCGTATTCTTGCCTGGAGAATTCCATGGACAGAGGAACCTAGAGGGCTACAGTCCATGGGGTCACAAAGAGTCAGACACAACTGAGCAACTAACACTTTTTAACTTTTGGAAGAAGCATCGCTTGCCCCAGGAACCCAGGAGTCCCCCCTTCCAGGCACTTCCTCGGTGACTCAGATCCTAGGACGTTTGGTGACCCTTGGGTGTGATAATGGCTTTGAAGCTTGTGAAAAATTAGTTGACGAGGAAAGACGTCAGCCCCACACACCCCTCCTTCCTACCCTAAAGAATGAAAGGTCTTGGAAAGGTCTCTAAAGAATACAATGACCAGACACAGAGCTTTAGCTTAGTGTTTTGATTCTTATTTTTTTTCAAATAGTCATGGCTTCCTTTACAGTCTCAGAGGGAGTCTGAAATTCACCCAAATTCTTAAAATAAATCCAATTTAACTTAGAAAACTTACTGTATGTTTGATAACATTTTCAGAAGAAGAGAGCGAAGGATCTTTCTATACAAAATAACAATAATAAAACGATTGAATTCATTAAAAAAACATGTTCCAGTTATTTATATGTATTATATATACTGTATATCTATAGCTATATCTGAGCTTCACTGGTGGCTCAGATGTTAAGAGTCCACCTGCAATGCAGGAGACCCAGGTTTGATCCCTGGGTTGGAATGATCCCCTGGAGAAGGAAATGGCAATTCACTCCAGTATTCTTGCCTGGGAAATCCCATGGACAGAGGAGCCTGGCAGGCTATACCCTATGGGTAGCAAAGAGTCGCATAGGACTGAGTGTCTAAACAGCAACAACAATATGTATCTGTATCTGTCTAGCCTGAAGAGAAAGGATACTAACAAGCAGGACCCCAGTTATTCCTGCTAGGGGTTTTGTATCACCTCCCTTAAACCTCCTAGACAATCACATGAGGAAACGGGGGGTTTGCCAAGATCTGGCAGCTAATGAAATCAAGTGCGATCAAATCTATATCTGATGAGCCCGAAGCCAGTGTTCTTAGCTGACTCTGTTCCACCAACTTCCTGGTCATACTCAAAGTGGGAAAAAGAAATGTTTCATGAAGATCTTCAAAAAGAAGAGAAGGCTATTGCATCTGATTGGTATCAGCCTTTGTAAGTATCACTTGTACTTAACTAGGGCTTCCCTTGTGGCTCAGACGGTAAAGAATATGCCTGCAATGCAGGCGACCCAGGTTCAATCTCTGGGTTGGGAAGATCCCCTGGGAAGGAAATGGCAATCCACTCCAATATTCTTGCCTGGAGAATTCCACAAACAGAGGAGCCTGGTGGGCTATAGTCCATGGGGTGCAAAGGGTCATCGGACACGACTGAGTGACTAACACTTGCTTACTTACTCTCACTGGTAAATATAATATCCATGGTTTATAGTTAACATTGCTTCCATCTGTGTCTTAAAAAAAAATTTTTTTTTTATTAATTAATTTGGCTGCACTGGGTGTTGGTTGGGACACATGGGATCTAGTTCCCTGACCAGGGATCAAACCCAGGCCCCCTGCATTGAGAGCACAGAGTCTTAGCCACTGGACCACTAGGGAAGTCCCTCCAGCTGTGTCTTAAAGGGAGGAAGGGAATGGGAGAAGGAAAATGGAGAGGGGAGGACAAGAGTTAAAGCAGCTTTGAAATCTTTGACAGGTCTACTCTTTGTCCCACTAGGCAAATGGAGAGCACACTTTCTGGGAGAAAAGTCAAGTCATTCCCCACGGTACATCACTCCCCGAGAACAATTGGTTACCTCCTTCAGAGGGAGGTGTGTGATTCCTGCTGGCAGGGTGAAGCACCTGGCTTCAGGAAGGATGAGACATTCGGAGATGTAATCCAGTTCATCCTAAAGACCTGGGCAGGGCAGCCTTTAGAAGGCCGTTCCTTGCTCCACAAGCCCCGAGGATTTGAATGCCAGCCAGAATGACGCCAAGGAGCCTTCCTCTTTCCTGATGGCGTGGCCGAGAAACCTCTCTCCAGGGACCGACTTCCTGGCCAGATGTTTGTCATCCACACCTGCGAACCTTAGGAAACCTAGGGTGACCTCAGTAGGTGCAGCCTTGACTTCCTTCCCACCACCACCCCTGAGATGTGGAAACTGAATGAAAATCCACACGGTGACCATCCGCTCAAGTAAACGGGTCAGGGTGGAGAACTTCCTCGCTTTATGGCCAGCAAGTCAGGTACATCTGATCAAAGGACAAGACCATCCAGGCTGTTTTCTTGCAGGATGGTGTGGTTGGGCTCCTATTTTGTGGCTCATCCGGAAGCAGATGGTATTTATGTATTTATTTAGGCTGTTTCAGGTCTTTGTTGCAGCCTGTGGGCTTCTCTAGTGGTGGCTCAGTTGCCCTGAGACATGTGGGATCTTTCCGGACCAGGAATCGAACTCATGTCCCCTGCATTGGAAGTAGGATTCTTAACCACTGGACTACCAGGGAAGTCCCAGATTGTTCTGATTCTCTAGTGATACTCCCAGAGCCTGTGCTAGAGCAAGGAAGCTACCCCATTGGGTTCTTGGACGTTGGATTAAGCCAATCAGACAGCCGCCTTTGTGCACTGTATTTTCTTCAGTTCAGTTCAGTTGCTCAGTCATGTCCGACTGTCCGCGACCCCATGAATCACAGCACGCCAGGCCGCCTCTCCTAAAAGGGCTATTTCTGAACTAACTTTTCATAGACTGCCCCCTTTTGCATTAGGGAACACTACGCCAGCTATAGGACCATTTCTGTGATACCACTAAGTGCTAAGTTGGTTCAGTCGTGTCCCACTCTTTGCAGTCTTATGGACTATAGCCCACCAGGCTCCTCTGTCCATGAGATTCTCCAGGCACAAGTACTGGAGTAGGTTGCCATTTCTTCCTTGAGGCGATCTTCCCAACTCAGGGATCAAACCCCTGTCTCTTATGTCTCCTACATCGGCAGGTAGGTGCTTTCCCACTAATGCCACCTGGGAAGCTGGTGCTTCTAAGGATGTGGCCCAATCCAGCTGACAGCATTGATCCCCCTTTTCAGGACTCTTAAGAAAAATGCCTCTGGGTTAGAATAATCAGAAAAATGTGTGTTTCTCCTGAGTGTGAGCCTGTTTTCTTTTCTGGGCATTATGAATCTGGTAACTTACAGAATTTCTCTCTTTACGTTGGATGTTGGGAAATTCAATGCTAAATCCGTTGCCTGATTCCAACAACTTGCACAAGACCATAGGGCACGCATCGTCCGTACCCTCTTGGCACTTGTGTTCATCCTGTTTTCCTACCCTTGCTTTCTTTTTGCCCTAATTGCTTCGTCTCTTAGTTGTTGTTGATCACATTGGATATATTCTAAAGGTTCCCTGTATTAGTCAGAGTAGGCCTACCAAACTCACAAATGGCTCCAAAATCTCAAAGCAGTAAGTGAGGATGACCTCTGACTTGGGCTTCACAGGTGACTCAGTGGTAAAGAATCCACCTGACAATGCAAGGAGACACAGAAGGCATGGGTTTGATCCCTGGGTGGGGAAGATCCCCCGGAGAAGGAAATGGCAACACACCCCAGTATTCTTGCCTTGGAAATCTCATAGACAGAAGAGTCTGGTAGGCTACAGTCCACAGGGTTATAGGGTGAGACATGACTGAGCAACTGGGCACACACACACACGGCCTCTCACTTGACTTAAGTCTAATGCATCTATTACGTGGTGATTCCCCTCCTCAGGAACCCAAGTCTTTTTCACCATGAGGTAGAAAGGAAGCATATCAGAAAATTGACTGCTTCAAGCTGGAAAGCACACACCATTTCTTTGCACTTTCCATCGGCCAACACTAGTCATACAGATGCAAAATTTCTTGGAAATATATTTCCCAATTGGTCACGCTCTTCCTACAAGCAACTCTATATAGGAAGGAACATGAATCCTTTGATGGTCGGCTCTCCTTTCTCTGCCACACTTCCTAAATTGTTCTTGGAATAAGAAAATTAAACTAACTCAATAGACTCTAGATAAAAAGGAAATTTCTCCTTGCCAAAGAACCAATCACTCCAAAAGTAACCAGAATTGGTGAAGCTCTATGGCTGGACTCTATGCTGGGTATTGTAGGTAACACAAAAAGGTGAGTTATACAGTTCTCGCCTTTAAGCGGATTACAGTGTTTTGTGTACACCTTCTACACTTCCACTTCCATGATTAGGTAGAGATGTAGCCACCCTCAAAATCATTCTCTGGTAGAGACATCATTCTACCAGATATCTTTCCTGTCCTCCTCAAACTCTGTAAAGAGAAGAGTCAGATGCGACAAGGAGCTAGCTTGTTCTGTGGCATAAACTAAAGACCTCCTGAAGCCACCTTTAGGGCAGCCAGTGAGAAGCTAGGAGGCGGGCACTCTTCATTTCTGGCCTTGGGTTCAGGGTTTAATTTCCTCTTGCCTGGATTCCTAACCTGTAAATTAGGGATAATGATGTTTGCCTACCTTGCCCTCAGAACTAATTAGTGGTTGTGTTGCGCTTTTTGTCTACAGATGAAAGGCTTTCATATGAACATCATCGCCATCATCATCATGACCATTATTACCTTGGGTCCTGAAGATAAAGTGATGGAATTCCCACACAAAGTTTCCAGGAGACTTGACCTTTCTAACCTTTCAACCTCCTCCTCTACACTTTTAAAAAGAACTAACCCACTTTCCCCCTCTTTCGGACCTTGCTGTCAAGGACTGAGAAAATGAGAACTGGTCGTCGTTTCTTAGAGACCCGTGTTTCCCACACCCCAACCTGACGATGACTTTCTCCCAGCAATTGAGACTATACCATTTCAACCACTCCCCGAATCCAGATGTAAGAGATAGATCAGAAGACAAGGGAAGGGAAAACACTTAAAGAACCTTTTTAAAACATCTCAGAACTCTTCAAAAAATTATTTCGTTTTTTTTTCTCCCAGGACATCTAACTTTATACATTGACCTTTTCTATTTACTTGATGACATTATAAGAAAGAGTATTATTTCTTTTCTTCCAGGTAGCTCAGTGGTAAAGAATCTGCCTGCCATTGCAGGAGAGGTGGGTTCGATCCGTGGGTCGGGAAGATCCCCTGGAGGAGGGCATGGCAGCCCACTCCAGTACTGTTGCTTGGATAAACCCATGACAGAGAAGGCAGATAAGCTACAGTCCATGGGGTTGCAAAGAGCCAGACACGACTGGGCACGCATGCAGAGGCACAATTATTTCCTTTGAACTTAGTAACATGGGCTGGATCCCAAGTTCTAGGGAGCTTGTCTGTCTCTGAACTCAGTAAAAGGTCTAACTCTGATGTGAAAACTGGAGTCCTTCCAGGGAGATTGACAAGACTTTGGACAACATCCTACTTTTGGAAGTGGGAGCTAGGAGCAGAGACAGTGTGGGTGATGAAGTGATAGGACTAGCACCAAGAAAATAGAGTCAGTTTATCAGAGAAGAACCTGAAGTTTCCTTGGTACCTAGATTTAGTGTTCGTGAGCCAGTACTGAGTTGGTATAACCCAATGGGGACTTATAAACAGTCCCAGTTCCCAGGACTAGATTAACTGGGGTCTTGATATTTCTGGGACGCCAGTAAAATAGAGCAGTTTGCTAAAGCTGTGTAAACCCTTTGACTTATTATTGATGCTGGCACTTCCTCATTCTAAATGAGTCCTGAAATGTGAAAGCTGGTCGGGGTTGGAAGAGTTGGAATGAGTCAGCTACCCCTGTGATTCCAGCCCCAGCTTGCCTTGTTTCCAGTGACAAGTTGCACAAGGGGATTAAAGTTTTGATTCTGAGTTCTTGGTGACTCATATGCTTAGTCAGGCAGTAATGATTGTAGCAAATATGTTTATGCCTCTTCCTGTGTGCTAGGCATTGTTCTACCCCTTTGGCATGAAATAAGTCATTTAATCCACCCTAGGAAGCAATTTCTATTATTAGCCCTACTTTAGAGATAAGGAAACAGAGGCAGAAAGAGTTTAACTGTCTTATGCAAGCTTTCATAGCCAGGCAGAGGCAGAACCAGTCTTTGAACCCAAGCTATCTATACTTGGAAACCCTAAACTTTAGTGACTTTGCTGCTGCTGCTGCTGCTAAGTCACTTCAGTCATGTCCGACTCTGTGCGACCCCGTAGACGGCAGTCCACCAGGCTCCTCTGTCCCTGGGATTCCCTAGGCAAGATTACTGGAGTGGGTTGCCATTTCCTTCTCTAATGCATGCAACCATGCATGCTTAGTCGCTTCAGTCATGTCCAACTCTGTGCCAACCTCATAGACGGCAGCCCACCAGGCCCCTCTGTCCACAGGAGTCTCTAGGTAAAAATACTGGAGTGCGTTGCCACTTCCTTCTCTGACAATGACTCCATGAGTGTTTCTTTCTGTGTTGTGTAGCATTTCTCTGCATTAGGAAGTCAGTCTCTATTCCTGGACTGAATTTAAATGATCTGTTTTTTTCCACAAGTTGGAATTTTCAAACCTACAGAAGACCTGCAAATACTGGGTTGGCCAAAATGTTTGATTCTTTTGGCCAACCCAATATGATCAACCACAAAGCAGGGAGAAGGCAGAACCCAGCAGAATGGATGCTGGTGACCATGAGGTACAGATAGAAACACACACTGTTGCTGGGGATGAAAGAAGGGTACTGAGGGTCCAGTCCTTCCATGGCCAAGACAGGGTTTGGTTTGGTTTTGTTTAAAAAAAACACTCGAAACTAAGATGGAGATATCTGTTGCTGATGAGAAAATCTCTCAGAAAGTAGAAAAGACAAGAGGTCCTTTTAACAAATGGTGCTGGAATAACTGGAGATCCACAGGCAAAAAATCCCCCAAATTAAATTAAGCATGCTGCTGCTGCTAAGTCGCTTCAGTTGTGTCCAAATCTGTGCAACCCCATAGATGGCAGCCCACCAGACTCCCCCATCCCTGGGATTCTCCAGGCAAGGACACTGGAGTGAGATGCTATTTCCTTCTCCAATGCATGAAAGTGAAAAGTGAAAGTGAAGTCGCTCAGTTGTGTCTGACTCTTCACAACCCCATGAATCACAGCACTCCAGGCCTTCCTGTCCATCACCAACTCCCGGAGTTCACCCAGACTCACCTCCATCGAGTCGGTGATGCCATCCAGCCATCTTGTTGTCTGTCATCCCCTTCTCCTCCTGCCCCCAATCCCTCCCAGCATCAGAGTCTTTTCCAGTGAGTCAACTCTTCGCATGAGGTGGCCAGAGTATTGGAGCTTCAGCTTCAGCATCAGTCCTTCCAATGAACACCCAGGACTGAGCTCCTTTAGGATGGACTGGTTGGATCTCCTTGCAGTCCAAGGGACTCTCAAGAGTCTTCTCCAGCACCACAGTTCAAAAGCATCAATTCTTCGGCGATCAGCTTTCTTCACAGTCCAACTCTCACATCCATACATGACCACTGGAAAAACCATAGCCTTGACTAGATGGACCTTGGTTGGCAAAGTAATGTCTCTGCTTTTTAATATGCTATCTAGGTTGGTCATAACTTTCCTTCCAAGGAGTAAGCATCTTTTAATTTCATGGCTGCAATCAGCATCTGCAGTGATTTTGGAGCCCCAAAAAGTAAAGTCTGACACTGCTTCCACTGTTTCCCCATCTATTTCCCATTGGTTAATCAATTATAGTAAATGTTTCACGCTACTGAGAACTATTAACTATAGGGGAAAGTGAAACAGAGAGGAACAGGGAGGGGGGTGAATATGGGAACGCTTTACACAATCTGCTTGATTTTTCAGTAACTGAAATTGCTTTAAAAAGTAAAGTCAGGCTTCCCCAGTGTCCAGTAGTTAAGAGTCAGCCTTGGCACGCAGGGGAAACTGGTTCAATCTCTGGTCCAGGAAGATCCACACGCCGCTGAGCAGCTAAGCGTGTATGCTACAGCTACTGAAGCCCATGTGCCTAGGGCCTTTGCTCCACAACAGAGAAAAGCCACCAACCACAGTAAGAAACCTGCACACCACATCTAGAGAGTAGCTCCCACTCACCACAACAAGAAAAAAGCTCATGCAGCAAAAAAGACTCAGCATAGCCAAAAATATAAATAAATGAATAAAATAATGAAAGTTTTTAAAAAAGCAGTCCTAGGAATTCCCTGGTGATTGGGGCTCTGTGTTTCCACTGCAGGAGACGCAGTCCCTGGTGAGGGGTGCCTTGTTGTGTGGTCCAAAAAAAAGAAGTGGAGGGGAGTCTTAATTATAAAAAAGGGGAAATACAAATGATGAGAAAATTGAAGGATTAATTCAGAAAATTCAACATCTGGCCCACCATTATAAGGATGCAAGTACAGCATGGGGAGAGATTTTATCTGTTTGGTTCATTGTTATGTCCCAAGAGCCTAGGACTGATTCTGGTATACCAGAACTAGGTGCTGACAAAGAGTCACAACTGGACAGCAGACCCAGTGAGCAGCCAGTCCCAATTGGAGCTAGGACAGAGAGGTCTCTATCTTTTTCCAAGTGAATATATGTATATATTCATGGTCACGTAAATACCAAATGTTGATTTAACCCCAGTTTCAGATATACCCATATAGAGAGGTAGAGAGTGGAAGTGGGAAGGTGGAAATGAACTGAAGTCTCTCATTCTATAGTAAAAAGTCAACAGGTAATGCACAAGCTGGAATCAAGATTGCTGGGAGAAATATCGATAACCTCAGATATGCAGATGACACCACCCTTATGGTAGAAAGTGAAGAAGAACTAAAGAACCTCTTGATGAAAGTGAAAGAGGAGAGTGAAAAAGTTGGCTTGAAGCTCAACATTCAGAAAACAAAGATCATGGCATCTGGTCCCATCACTTCATGGCAAATAGATGTGGAAACAGTGGAAACAGTGTGAGACTTCATTTTTGGGGGGCTCCAAAATCACTGCAGATGGTGACTGCAGCCATGAAATTAAAAGACACTTACTCCTTGGAAGGAAAGTTATGACCAACTTAGACAGCATTTAAAAAAAGCAGAGACATTACTTTGTCAACAAAGGTCCCTCTAGTCAAAGCTATGGTTTTTCCAGTGGTCATGTATGGATGTGAGAGTTGGACTATAAAGAAAGCTGAGTGCCAAAGAATTGATGCTTTTGAACTGTGGTGCTGGAGAAGACTCTTGAGAGTCCCTTGGACTTCAAGGAGAGCCAACCAGTCCATTCTAAAGGAGATCAATCCTGGGTGTTCATTGGAAGGATGGATACTAAAGCTGAAACTCTAATACTTTGGCCACCTCATGCGACAAGTTGACTCACTGGAAAAACGCTGATGCTGGGAAAGATTGAGGGCAGGAGAAGGGGACGACAGAGGATGAGATGGTTGGATGGCAATACTGACTCAATGGACATGGGTTTGGGTGGACTCTGGGAGTTGGTGATGGACAGGGAGGCCTGGCATGCTGCGGTTCATGGGGTCACAAAGAGTCGGACACGACTGAGTGACTGAACTGAACTGAACTGAATGCTTGTGATTGAAAAATTGATAAACTGCAATGCAGCCCATTTGGTTAAAGTATGGAGGTTATTATTTTGAAAACACCATCAGTTTTCTGTAGAGAGGAGGCCTCTGGGTGGGGAAACTGTCTCTCATTAGAAAGAAATATCATAGTGTTCTTTGTCTTTTGAAGGTATGACATGTGTTATATCTTCAAAACACAAATTCAGTTTAAAAAAAAAGAGGAAGAAACGTTGTAGTAGTAACTCCAAAAGGACTCAAGCAGATATTTAAAATGGATAACCAACCAGGGCCTACTGTACAGCACAGGGAACTCTGCTCAAGATTGTGTGGCAGCCTGGATGGGAGGGGAGTTTGGGAGAGAGATGGATACATATATATGTATGGCTGAGTCCCTTTGCTATCTACCCGAAACTATGACAACATTGCTAACTGGCTATACTCTGAGTATAGTATATAACACAGCCTCTCAGTTGTGTTCAGCCACTCTTTGTGACTCTATGGACTCTAGCACACCAGGCTTCCTTGTCCTTCACCATCTCCTGGAGCTTGCTCAAAGTCATGTCCATTGAGTTAGTGAGGCCATCCAACCATCTCATCCTGTTGTCCCCCTTCTCCTCCTGACTTCAGTCTTTCCCAACATCAGGTTTTTTTTCAGTGAGTCAGGTCTTTTCATCAGGTGGCCAAAGTATTTGAGCTTCAGCTTCAGCATCAGTCCTTCCAATGAATATTCAGGACTGACTTCCTTTACAATTGATTGGTTGGATCTCTTTGCAGTCCCAGGGACTCTCAAGAGTCCCTTCTCCAAAACCACAGTTCAAAAGCATCAGTTCTTTGATGCTCAGTCTTCTTTACGGTCCAACTCTCACATCCATACATGACTACTGGAAAAACCATAGCTTTGACTATACGGACCTAATATAAAGTAAACGGTGTTTTTTTTTTAAGGACTCAAGCAGGTCCTTTGGGTTGCCTCCTGATTATATGAGGATGGAGAGGCAGTGTACATGTGACCTGTCCATCCCAAATTCCTTCCTTTTCCCAGAGATATACAGAGCCCAGACTGTGTACAGGGTCGAGTAGTAGGCTCATTTTGGTACATCAGCAACATCATTTTTGGTCTTTGATTCTGTGCTGTCTGCGTCTCTGACTTCGAATCCTTCGCAGGTTTGAAAATATTGCAATCATACCTTAGCACGAGGGGCAGATCCACATTCTATGGGACTTGAAACTTATATGACTATGGGGATCCTTGCTAAGAAAAATAATACAAAGGAATATTTACTTATTATTATTTAGAATGGGACAATATATCACAATACATTCAAAATGTTTAAAGCTGTTGAATACCCAAAGGCTAAAAATCCAGAGAAGTGATGTTACATTTATTAATTAGCTCCCTGATACACTCTTAAAATAATTTTTCCTATATTGTTTTGGGTGCATAATCTTTGATCCCTATAACAAAATTTTATATTTTTATAGAGAGAAGAAAGATAATTCAGTCTTCTCTCTAGGTTGATTGAAATCCTTTTCTTTTTTTTTATGATAGGTTGCTTAGAAAATGTTTTCTCTGGCATCTAAATCATTATTGGTAAAGCCACGCACATGTTTAACGTTGTTGTCTTAAATTTTGAAATGTCTTTTTGTTCTTTTTATTTATGAACTACTTCAGACACCTTGCTTTTGTGGTATTACTTCAGACTTGTTGCTTGCAAACACAGAAATTCTGATAAATGTTGTTGTATGCGATTTCTTGACGTACTCCTTTTCCCATTTGGAACCAGTCTGTTGTTCCATGACCAGTTCTGACTGTTGCTTCCTGACCTGCATACAGGTTTCTCAAGAGGCAGATCAGGTGGTCTGGTATTCCCATCTCTTTCAGAATTTTCCACAGTTTATTGTGATCCACACAGTCAAAGGCCTTGGCATAGTCAATGAAGCAGAAATAGATGTTTTTCTGGAACTCTCTTGCTTTCTCCATAATCCAGTGCATGTTGGCAATTTGATCTCTGGTGCCTCTGCCTTTTCTAAAACCTGCTTGAACATCTGGAAGTTCATGATTCACATATTGCTGAAGCCTAGCTTGGAGAATTTTGAGCATGACTTTACTAGCGTGTGAGATGAGTGCAATTGTGCAGTAGTTTCAGCATTCTTTGGCATTGCCTTTCTTTGGGATTGGAATGAAGACTGACCTTTTCCAGTCCTGTGGCCATTGTTGAGTTTTCCAAATTTGCTGGCATATTGAGTGCAGTACATTCACAGCATCATCTTTCAGGATTTGAAATAGCTCAACTGGAATTCCATCACCTCCACTAGCTTTGTTCGTCGTGACGCTCTCTAAGGCCCACTTGACTTCACATTCCAAGATGTCTGGTTCTAGGTGAGTGATCACGCGTCAAGGTTGTATATTGTCACCCTGCTTATTTAACTTATATGCAGAGTACATCATGAGGAACGCTGGGCTGGAAGAAGCACAAGCTGGAATCCAGATTGCTGGGAGAAATATCAATAACCTCAGATATGCAGATGACACCACCCTTATGGCAGAAAGTGAAGAGGAACTCAAAGGCCTCTTGATGAAAGTAAAAGAAGAGAGTAAAAAAGTTGGCTTGAAGCTCAACATTCAGAAAACGAAGATCATGGCATCTGGTCCCATCACTTCATGGCAAATAGATGGGGAAACAGTGGAAACCGTGTCAGACTTCATTTTTTTGGGCTCCAAAATCACTGCAGATGCTGATTGCAGCCATGAAATTAAAAGACGCTTACTCCTTGGAAGGAAAGTTATGACCAGCCTAGATAGCATATTAAAAAGCAGAGACATTACTTTGCCAACCAAGGTCCGTCTAGTCAAGGCTATGGTTTTTCCCGTGGTCATGTGTGGATGTGAGAGTTGGACTGTGAAGAAAGCTGATCGCCAAAGAACTGATGCTTTTGAACTGTGGTGCTGGAGAAGACTCTTGAGAGTCCCTTGGACTGCAAGGAGATCCAACCAGTCCATTCTAGAGGAGATCAATCCTGGGTGTTCATTGGAAGGACTGATGCTAAAGCTGAAACTCCAATACTCTGGCCACCTCATGCGAAGAGTTGACTCACTGGAAAAGACTCTGATGCTGGGAGCGATTGGGGGTAGGAGGAGACGGGGACGACAGAGAATGAGGTGGCTGGATGGCATCACCAACTCAATGGACATGGGTTTGGGTGGACTCTGGGAGTTGGTGATGGACAGGGAGGCCTGGCATGCTGCAGTTCATGGGGTCACAAAGAGTCGGACACGACTGAGCGACTGAACTGAACTGAACTGATGCAATTTCTATCAATACAGGATGGGGGGGTGGGAAAAAAAATATGGGCTTCCCTGGTGGCTCAGTGAAGAATCCGCCTGCAATGCAGGAGACCTGGGTTTGGAAGGTCCCATGGAGGAGGGCATGGCAACCCACTGCAGTTTTCCTGCCTGGAGAATCCCCATGGACAGAGGTGCCTGATGGGCTACAGTCCATAGGGTTGCAAAGAGTCAGGCATGACTGAGTGACTTAGTGTGCACAGCGCATGCACACACACACACACACACAGTGCATCATAACTGTCTACGCTGCATTTTCAAGTATATTCCTGACAAGAAAGAACATGCATTTTGACTAAACTTGTTTGAGAGCTGAATCTTGCATTTACTGAAAATTGGAAGAATGTTCCACATTCCACATCTTTCCAACTGAAAGATGTTTTTCAGTTCCAACCTTTCAAATCTTGTTTCTCCTTCACTGTTCTCATGCTTCCAGTACCAAATACCGCCGGACTTTCCATGTCATGAAATGGCCTCTGTCCCCTGCATCTTACTGTCATGACTCCCAGCCAGTGAACAATAGGAGTAGACCTTAGACATACTTGGCAGAGATCACAGCCTTCAACAATGTATATCACTAAACCCAAACTACTTGTGTCTCCAGCTCAACTTCTTCCCCAAAGCCCAAGGAAAGCCACAATGTCCCCACCAGATGGCAAAGAATGATAGAAAGGAAATGAGAGAAGAAACAGGGTCTTTACTGACTGTGGTTAAAATATACCTTGCAAATTTAATTTTTTTAAAAACCATATGACCAAGAGGCTCTATTTCTAGAGCCTTAGGAGGCCCAGTGCAAAGGAAGTGTCCTGTAGTTTAAGCTTCACTCCTTCTGACTGGCAATTAGGCAGGAAAATGGCCAGCACTCCAATCTTTCTGCCCCGATGTGAAATGTCACAGCTTCTGCCCTGAGGCCAGGGGTGGGGAGGTTTGGACTTGGGGCAGGTGAAGGGGTAGGGCTCATGCCTGGATCACCTGAACTGACCCTGGCTGTGTAGCTTAAGGGATGTGAGCAGAGGACAAAGGAGGTCACCCTGGAAGCACTTTCTCAGCCAGTTGGCAGGGGAGGAGGCAGGGTGGGGAGTGTTGAGGGAAGGCAGGAAAGAAAGGAAAACCTGGTCCCCAACAATTACTAGCAGGCACCAGAGAAAGTCTCTTCTGGCATTGGATCTTTGATTCACATCACCAGGATAATCAATTCAATGATTATTACCATTTTTTCTGAAGACAGCCACCTCTCCTGCCTTTGTTGTTGTTGTTTTATTGAAACAATATATTTAACTATATTTATTGTTCATGCCCCTTGAATTACTCTTCAAGGGGCAGAGCATAGTTTTAAAAAAATGTTTTAAAATATGTTTATTATTTTTTTAATTAATTTATTTATTTTAGTGAGTGAAGTTGCTCAGTCATGTCCAACTCTTTGCAACCCCGTGGGCTGTAGCCTACCAGGTTCCACCATCCATGGGATTTTCCAGGCAAGAATACTGGAGTGGGTTGCCATATTTATTTTAATCAGAGGCTAATTACTTTACAATATTGTAGTGGTTTGTGCCATATGTTGACATGAATCAGCCACGGGTGTACATGTGTTCCCCATGCTGAAACCCCCTCCCACCTCCCTCCCCATCCCATCCCTCAGGGTCATCCCAGTGTACCAGCCCTGAGCACCCTGTCTCATGCATCAAACTTGGACTGGCAATCTATTTCACATATGATAATATACATGTTTCAATGCTATTCTCTCAAATCATCCCACATTCGCCTTCTCCCAGAGTCCAAAAGTCTATTCTTTACATCTGGTCTCTTTTGCTATCGCGTATATAGGGTCATCATTACCATCTTTCTAAATTCCATAGATATACATTAATATGCTGTATTGGTGTTTTTCTTTCTGACTTACTTCACTGTGTATAATAGGCTCCAGTTTCATCCACCTCCTTAGAACTGATTCAAATGCATTCTTTTTAATGGCTGAGTAATACTCCATTGTGTATATGTACCACAGCTTTCTTATCCATTCATCTGCTGATGGACATCTAGGTTGCTTCCATGTCCTGGCAATTTTAAACAGAGCTGCAATGAACATTGGGGTACATACGTCTCTTTCAATTCTGGTTTCCTCGGTGTGTTTGCCCAGCAGTGGGATTGCTGGTTATATGGCAGTTCTATTTCCAGTTTTTTAATGAATCTCCACACTGTTCTCCAGAGTGGTTGTACTAGTTTGCATTCTCACCAACAGTGTAAGAGGGTTCCCTTTTCTCCACACCCTCTCCAGCATTTATTGTCTTTAGACTTCTTGATAGGAGCTATTCTGACTGGCGTGAGATGGTTCCTCATGTGGTTTTGGTTTGCATTTCTCTGATAATGAGTGATGCTGAGCATCTTTTCATGTGCTTGTTAGTCATCTGTATATCTTCTTTGGAGAAATGTCTGTTTAGTTCTTTGGACCATTTTTTGATTGGGTCGTTTATTTTTCTGGAATTGAGCTGCAGGAGCTGCTTGTATATTTTTGAGATTAATTCTTTGTCAGCTGTTTCATTTGCTATTATTTTCTCCCTTTCTGAAGGCTGTCTTTTCACCTTGTTTAGTTTCCTTTGTTGTGCAAAAGTTTTTAAGTTTAGTTATGTCCCATTTGTTTATTTTTGCTTTTATTTCCATTTCTCTGGAAAGTGAGTCATAGAGGATCCTGCTGTGATTTATGTCAGAGAGTGTTTTGCCTATGTTTTCCTCTAGGAGTGTTATAGTTTCTGGTCTTACATTTAGCTCTTTAATCCATTTTGAGTTTATTTTTCTGTATGGTGTTAAAAAGTGTTCTAGTTTCATTCTTTTACAAGTGGCTGACCAGTTTTCCCAGCACCACTTAAAGAGATTGTCTTTTCTCCATTGTGTATTCTTGCCTCCTTTGTCAAAGATAAGGTGTCTAGACGTGTGTGGATTTATCTCTGGGCTTTCTATTTTGTTCCATTGATCTATATTACTGTCTTTGTGCCAGAACTACACTGTCTTGTTGACTATAGCTTTGTAGTATAGTCTGAAGTCAGGCAAGTTGATTCCTCCAGTTTCATTCTTCTTTCTCAAGATTGCTTTGACTATTCAAGTTTTTTTGTATTTCCATACAAATTGTGAAATTATTTGTTCTAGTTCTCTGAAAAATACCGTTGGTAGCTTGATAGGGATTGCATTGAATCTATAGATTGCTTTGGGAATTATACTCATTTTCACTATATTGATTCTTTCGATCCATGAACATGGTATATTTCTCCATCTATTTGTGTCATCTTTGATTTCTTTCATCAGTGTTTTAGAGTTTTCTATATATAGGTCTTTTGTTTCTTTCAGTTCAGTTCAGTCGCTCAGTCATGTCCGACCCTTTGCGACCCCATGAATCACAGCACGCCAGGCCTCCCTGTCCATCACCAACTCCCGGAGTTCACTCAAACTCCTGTCCATCGAGTCGGTGATGCCATCCAGCCACCTCATTCTCTGTCATCCCCATCTCCTCCCACCCCCAATCCCTCCCAGCATCAGAGTCTTTTCCAGTGAGTCAACTTGTCGCATGAGGTGGCCAAAGTATTAGAGTTTCAGCTTTAGCATCAGTCCTTCCAATGAACACCCAGGATTAATCTCCTTTAGAATGGACTGGTTGGATCTCCTTGCAGTCCAAGGGACTCTCAAGAGTCTTCTCCAGCACCACAGTACAAAAGCATCAGTTCTTTGGCGATCAGCTCTCTTCACAGTCCAACTCTCACATCCATACGTGACCACAGGAAAAACCATAGCCTTGACTAGACGGACCTTTGTTGGTAAAGTAATGTCTCTGCTTTTTAATATGCTATCTAGGTTGGTCATAACTTTCCTTTCAAGGAGTAAGCGTCTTTTAATTTCATGGCTGCAATCAGCATCTGCAGTGATTTTGGAGCCCCAAAAAATAAAGTCTGACACTGCTTCCACTGTTTCCCCATCTATTTGCCATGAAGTGATGGGACCAGATGCCATGATCTTCATTTTCTGAATGTTGAGCTTCAAGCCAAACTTTTCACTCTCCTCTTTCACTTTCTTCAAGAGGCCTTTGAGTTCCTCTTCACTTTCTGCCATAAGGGTGGTGTCATCTGCATATCTGAGGTTATTGATATTTCTCCCAGCAATCTGGATTCCAGCTTGTGCTTCTTCCAGCCAAGCGTTCCTCATGATGTACACTGCATATAAGTTAAATAAGCAGGGTCACAATATACAGCCTTGACGTACTCCTTTTCCTATTTGGAACCAGTCTGTTGTTCCATGTCCAGTTGTAACTGTTGCTTCCTGACCTGCATACAGGTTTCTCAAGAGGCAGGTCAGGTGGTCTGGTATTCCCATCTCTTTCAGAATGTTCCACAGTTTATTGTGATCCACAAAGTCAAAGACTTTGGCATAGTCAATGAAGCAGAAATAGATGTTTTTCTGGAACTCTCTTGCTTTCTCCATGATCCAGCGGATGTTGGCAATTTGATCTCTGGTTTCTCTACCTTTTCTAAAACCTGCTTGGACATCTGGAATTTCACGGTTCACATATTGCTGAAGCCTGGCTTGGAGAATTTTGAGCATGTTTGTTTCTTTAGGTAGAGTTATTCCTAAGTATTTTATTCTTTTCATTACAATGGTGAATGGAATTGTTTCCTTACTTTCTCTTTCTGTTTTCTCATGTTAATGTGTAGGAATGCAAAGGATTTCTGTGTGTTAATTTTATATCCTTCAAATTTATTATATTCATTGATTAGCTTTAGTAATTTTCTGTTGGAGTCTTTAGGGTTTTCCATGTAGAGGATCATGCCATCTGCAGACAGTGCATCTGTCCTGTATTTGGCTGAATGTGTTCATTCTGTGAACTGTGACAACAACAGCTTGCCATCAGTTGTACTGATGATCTGTCTCTTCTGTCATCAACTGTAAGTGCAAAAGAAATATAAAAGGATATTACTGGTAGACCGAGGAAAATATATTGAGGAAGATTATTTCAGACAGAAGGTAATAATACATTCTACAGCCAAACAGATATTCAGTAGAATCGCTCAGTCGTGTCTGACCCTTTGTGACCCTATGAATCACAGCACGCCAGGTCTCCCTGTCTATCACCAACTCCCGGAGTTCACTCAAACTCACGTCCATCGAGTCGGTGATGCCATCCAGCCATCTCATTCTCTGTCGTCCCTTTCTCCTCCCGCCCCCAATCCCTCCCAGCATCAGAGTCTTTTCCAGTGAGTCAACTCTTCGCATGGCCAAAGTATTGGAGTTTCAGCTTCAGCATCAGTCCTTCCAATGAACACCCAGGATGAATCTCCTTTAGAATGGATTGGTTGGATCTCCTTGCAGTCCAAGGGACTCTCAAGAGTCTTCTCCAACACCACAGTTCAAAAGCATCAATTCTTCGGTGATCAGCCTTCTTCACAGTCCAACTCTCACATCCATACATGACCACTGGAAAAACCATAGCCTCGATTAGACGGACCTTGGTTGGCAAAGTAATGTCTCTGCTTTTAAATATGCTATCTAGGCTGGTCATAACTTTCCTTCCAAGGAGTAAGCATCTTTTAATTTCACGGCTGCAGCCACCATCTGCAGTGATTTTGGAGCCCCCCAAAATAAAGTCTGACACTGTTTCCACTGTTTCCCCATCTATTTCCCATGAAGTGATGGGACCAGATGCCATGATCTTAGTTTTCTGAATGTTGAGCTTCAAGCCAACTTTTTCACTCTCCTCTTTCACTTTCATCAAGAGGCTTTTTAGTTCCTCTTCACTTTCTGCCATAAGGGTGGTGTCATCTGCATATCTGAGGTTATTGATATTTCTCCCAGCAATCTGGATTCCAGCTTGTGCTTCTTCCAGCCCAGCATTCCTCATGATGTACTCTGCATATACGTTAAATAAGCAGGGTGACAATATACAGTCTTGATGTGCTCCTTTTCCTATTTGGAATCAGTCTGTTGTTCCATGTCCAGTTCTAACTGTTACTTCCTGACCTGCATACAGGTTTCTCAAGAGGCAGGTCAGGAGGTCTGGTATTCCCATCTCTTTCAGAATTTGCCACAGTTTATTGTGATCCACACAGTCAAAGACTTTGGCATAGTCAATGAAGCAGAATTAGATGTTTCTGGAACTCTCTTGCTTTTTTCCATGATCCAGCGGATGTTGGCAATTTGATCTCTGGTTTCTCTGCCTTTTCTAAAACCTACTCGAATATCTGGAAGTTCATGGTTCATGTATTGTTGAAGCCTGGGTTGGAGAATTTTGAGCATTACTTTACTAGCGTGTGAGATGAGTGCAATTGTGCGGTAGTTTGAACATTCTTTGGCATTGCCTTTCTTTGGGATTGGAATGAAGACTGACCTTTTCCAGTCCTGTGGCCACTGCTGAGTTTTCCAAATTTGCTGGCATATTGAGTGCAGCACTTTCACAGCATCGTCTTTCAGGAATTGAAATAGCTCAACTGGAATTCCATCACCTCCACTAGCTTTGTTTGTCGTGATGCTTTCTAAGGCCCACTTGACTTCACATTCCAACATGTCTGGCTCTAGGTGAGTGATCACGCCATCGTGATTATCTTGGTCATGAAGATCTTTTTTGTACAGTTCTTCTGTGTATTCTTGCCACCTCTTCTTAATATCTTCTGCTTCTGTTAGGTCCACACCATTTCTGTCCTTTATCGAGGCCATCTTTGCATGAAATGTTCCCTTGGTATCTCTAATTTTCTGGAAGAAATCTCTTGTCTTTTGAAATCAGATCAATTATATTCTTTGCAGCCAAAGATGGAGAAGCTCTATACAGTTAGCAAAAACAAGACCAGGAGCTGACTATGGCTAAGATCATGAACTCCTTACTGCCAAATTCAGTCTTAAATTGAAGAAAGTAGGGAAAACCACTAGACCATTCAGGTATGACCTAAATCAAATCCCTTATGATTATATAGTGGAAGTGAGAAATAGATTTAAGAGACTAGATCTGATAGATAAGAATGCCTGATGAACTCTGGACTGAGGTTCATGACATTGTACAGGAGGCAGGGACCAAGACCATCCCCATGGAAAAGAAATGCAAAAAAGCAAAATGGCTGTCTGAGGAGGCCTTACAAATAGCTGTGAAAAGAAGAGAAGCCAAAAGCAAAGGAGAGAAGGAAAGATATAAGTATCTGAATGCAGAGTTCCAAAGAATAGCAAGGAAAGATAAGAAAGCCTTCCTCAGTGATCAATGCAAAGAAATAGAGGAAAACAAACAAATATTAACAGATATTCTTTCAAGAATACTTGAAAGTCTGTTTATTTCTGGCTCTTGGAGGAACAAGGGGCTTCCCTGGTGGCTCAGTGGTAAAGAATCTGCTTGCCAGTGCAGGAGACATGGGTTCAATCCCTGACTTAGGAAGATCCACTGGAGAAGGTAAATGGCAACCTACTCTGGTATTCTTGTCAGAAATCCCATGGATGAAAGAGCCTGGTGGGCTGCAGTCCATGGGATTGCAAAAAGTCAGGCACAAATTAATGACTAAACATGCACTTGGAGGAACAAATATTTTTAGAGGTTTACTTTGTGCCATTTGTATTATCTCCTTTAATCTTACAATAATCCTGAGAGGAGGTGCTATTAGTTGTATTTTGCAGAGAAGAACACAAGCCCAGAGTAAAATTAAAAGGTTTGGGGTCTAAACAAGATAACACAAAGATTGTCTGACTCCCAGGCGGTGTTTTCTCACCACCTCACACTGATCACTGAAAACCACCCATAACATCAAGTTCCCGGGCTGGTCAGTGTCCTCCCCACTGAAGGGCTTGGTGTCCAGGCCTGTCACGCTCTGAGCATCCGGACCCTGACCAAAGCAAAGAACCTATCTTGTCCTTTACAGGGCTGCTCAGAGCTTGCGGACTGATGCTGATAACTAACGGACAGATTTTATTCTTTTCCCTGAAGAATTAACCCTATCCTCAGAAGCAAGCCCTAGAACTAAGAAAGGTTGTAGAAAACTTCTTTTATTAATAGAAACACATAAAAATTTCATTTTCAGATCAGAGATTAGGGAGCTTTGAAGGTTGATAATGCTGAGTTGGATGAGTTGTTTTTTTTTTAATCCTTTCATTTTGAAGCTATTGTAAATATTATAGAGGCATATTTTCACTCTATACCCTGGGAAACGTCAACCAAACACTGGCTTCCTTCTCTGAGTTCTGGTATCTGAAACAAAAGCTGATATTTCTTGCTTGCGTGCCTGGCTGTTGTTTCAAAACGAAACCAGAACATTCTCAGCCTTCAGGCAGCACTAGTAGCCACAGACAGCTGGCAATTCTGCAACCACAATGAAGAGGTTAGGGGAAACTCCCACTAGGTCCCACACACAGATCTGCTGTGTATGCATGTTAATATATATATTTTTAGTGAAGCACAAAATGTAGACTCAGAGAAGCACGACTGTGGTTACAGACTGAACTACCTTCCTGTCCTGACTTTGTGATTCACTGGACATGTGGTTTGGGGGCTGAGAGAGGAGGGGGCCAGGAGCATGAGTCCTTTGATTACACCAAAGCTTTAGAGACATTTCTGGAAGAATAAGCAGATTGTCTTATATGTATATATATAATATATATATATAAAACATATGTCAGGCAATGGAGACTGTTACTTTTTCCCACACAATCACATGTGACCATTTCAGTCTCAATGGCAGGAAGAGGTCCTTAACCTGTATGCCTTGTCCCATAAGAGTAGAAGCAATCATGATGCCAGATCAATGCTGGCAAACTTTGAATGACTTTTTAAGAAATTAATTCAATTGGAGGATAATTACTTGACACCATTGTGATGGTTTTTTGCCACATATCAACATGAATCAGCCACAGGCATACTTGTGTCCCCTCCCTCCTGAGCCCCCCACCCACCTCCCTCTCTACTCCATCCCTCCAGGTTGTCACAGAGCACCTCTGGGATTTTCCAAACGACAACAGTAATCATCATAGAAACTTCACTAGTGGTCCAGTGATTAAAGCTCTATGCTTCCACTGTAGAGGATGTGAGTTCCGTTCCTGGTTGGAGAGCTAAGATCCTTTGTGCTGCATAGCATGGCCAAAACTAAGAAATAAATAAGTAAAAATTTTTAAGTAACATAGAAACTATTTTAAAAAATAATCATCACGTTTGGAGACATCTTTCTCAAGGGGAGCCCAATGAATGATAACCCTGTCTTTAACTCTGACCTCTCCCTCTGAGTCCCTAAATTTCATTGGCCACAGAATGGTGAGGCATCTGCTCCTAAGTCTCTCTCCCTAGGGCCCCCTTGTCCCACTAGATGCCCCAAACTCTCTGACAGCTCTGGGTTGCTCAGAACCCCAAAGTGGGGCACAGCTTTGCTATTCCTTGGCTAGCAATATTGGCCTCACCTGGGGGCTGGTCAGAAATGCAGCATCCTGGATCCCAGCCCTGACCTGCTGAATGGAGCCTGCATCCTAACAGGACCCTTGGTGACTTGTGGGCATATGTGTTTGTGAAGGGCTGGTCTGAGCTGTTCTCACGAGGGTAGAGCTGAGCCTTGTCACCAACTTGCATGTGACCTGGGGCAGGTCAGGACATACCTCCAGGCCTCAGTTTTCTCAATTGTGAAATGAAGAAGTAAAACCATCCTCAGGTGGCTCCAGAGTCAGGCCAACCACTCACCTCTGGGTCAAATGAGTCAATCCCCCCAAGCCTTAGTCTGTGCTCAGTCGCTAAGTTAAGTCTGACTATTTGCAACCCCATGGGGTGTAGCCCTCCAGGCTCCTCTGTCCATTGGATTTCTCAGGCAAGAATGCTGGAGTGGGTTGCCATTTCCTACCCCAGGGGATCTTCCCAACCCAGGGATTGAACCCACATCTCCTGTGTCTCCTGCATTGTCAGGCAGATTATTTAACACTGAACCACCAGGGAAGTCCTTAGTTTACTCACTTGCAAAATAGCAATATTAAGTACACATCTGATGGGGCTATTGTAGAGAGGGGGATGGATGAAAAAAATCTGTATTTTTTTTCCAGTTGCTGCTGTAATAAATTGTCCCAAAGTTAGTGGCTCAAGGAAAAAACACTTTCAACTTACAATTCCAGAGATCAGAAGCCTGAAATGGGTGTCATTGGGCCAAAACCAAGGTGTCAGCAGGGCAAGGAAGCTCAGAGGAGAATCTGTTTTCTTGTGCTTCCAGCTTCTAGAGGTTGCCCACACTCCTTGAGCCATGGCTCTCTCTACCTTCAATCTCAGCAATAGTCAGTCAAGCCCTCACACCACATCATTCCAACCACTGCTTCTGCCATTACATCTCCTTCTCTGACACTGCCTCTTGCCTCCTGCTTTCACTTATATGGACTCCTGTGATTACCCACCAGATAATCCAAAACAATTAACCCATCTCACAGTCAACTGATTAGTAACCTCAATTCCATCTGCAACCTTAATTCTTCCTTTGCTGTCTAATGTAGCATAGTCACAGACTCCAGGGATTGGGACATAGACGTCTTTAGGGGGCAATTTTTTGGCCACCACATGGCATTAGGGATTTATCACTGTGCCTGGCAAGTAATCAACACTCAATAAATGTTAGGTATTTTTATCCTATTTTATAGGAGCAGAGCAGTGGAGTGGCTGTGTTTTCATGATGAAGTTGAAACAGAGTAGAACCCTATGGGCCCTGTCCTCCATGTCCTCAGCCTGCCCTTTGTCTGTGGAAAAACTCTAGCCAAAGAATAAGTATTTAATCAGAGAAGTAAGAAAATGCAGAAGCAAAGGAAAACTGTCCAACAAGACTAAATAATAAAGTTTAGTCATTAAGCAAAGTCAAGAACCTTTGGTTCCTTCTCAAAAGCTATAGATAAGATTCTGAGCTATGTCCTGTGAGCTGTCTTGTAGCTATTCTGAAACCCCAACCAGGTCAAAGAAGTTCACTACATGATGACCAGACTATAAGCTATGATATAAGTTACCACAGTTTTGAGAGTTGGCCTGAAGGAAATGGGAACAAACCAACCCTGGAACTGAAGTCTAATTGTACTTAAAACAATCAAGATGACACTGGTCAGACCACCGATGACCAATTTGAAGATGACTGTCAGAGCTGACTGTACTGTTTCTGCATGTAGCCCACTCCCTGAGCCTATAAAAGCGTTTGCCCCTGATTGTCACGGTGGGGAATTGGCCTTTGGACAGAATTCTGCCCCCACCCCTGCTGCATCTCCTCAGTTGCCAGCAGCCAAAATAAACAAACTTTCCTTCCCACCAACCTGGGAAGGCTTTTGAGTGTTGAGGAGCCAGACCCCACTTCCTGTCACAAAATAACCAAGACTGTTTCCATAGATGTGCCTTCTGGTTCTGGCTTGTCTTACCTGCTACAACTTTGGCTCCTGTGGTTAGACACACGTCCCTAACTAGGGGGCTCCCACACCCCCTGACAAGTCAGCCACATCCCATGTCTAAAGTTTAAGAAACTTTCATGTCTACGTGTGGATAATAAGTTACAACTTCATGACAGTTACAGAGTTCCCTGAACCCATTAGCTGAGTTTTCTCCTGCAGACCACCTATCCTCTATCATGTTCATTCATTTGAGAAGTATAATAAAAAGCAGAGACATTACTTTGCCAACAAAGGTCCGTCTAGTCAAGGCTATGGTTTTTCCCGTGGTCATGTATGGATGTGAGTGTTGGACTGTGAAGAAAGCTGATCACCGAAGAATTGGTGCTTTTGAACTGTGGTGCTGGAGAAGACTCTTGAGAGTCCCTTGGACTGCAAGGAGATCCAACCAATCCATTCTAAAGGAGATTAATCCTGGGTGTTCATTGGAAGGACTGATGCTAAAGCTGAAACTGCAATACTTTGGCCACCTCATGCGACGAGTTGACTCACTGGAAAACACTCTGATGCTGGGAGGGATTGCGGGCAGGAGGAGAAGGGGATGACAGAGAATGAGATGGCTGGATGGCATCACCGACTCGATGGACGTGAGTTTGAGTGAACTCCAGGAGTTGGTAATGGACAGGGAGGCCTGGCGTGCTGTGATTCATGGGGTCACAAAGAGTCAGACACGAATGAGCAACTGAACTGAACTGGAGTACCTCTCAGGGGCTTCCTTGGTGGATCAGTGGTAAGGAGTCCACCTGCCAATTCAGGAGACACAAGAGACACGGGTTCGATCCCAGTGTCGGGAAGATCCCTTGGAAGAGGAAATGGCAACCCACTCCAGTATTCTTGCCTGGAAAATCCCATGGACAAAGGAATCTGGCAGGCTACAGTTCATGAGCTCTCAGAGTTGGACATGACTTAGTGACTGAGGATACACACATCAGTACCTCTCAGGTGTTGGGCACCAAAGCTAAAACAAGGTTCAGCGGGCTTATCTCCATGTCTCGATAGAAACCTATGTACCTACAGAAGTGACTTGGGAGCTGCCAACAGGGTTCAGAAGGAAGATGGGAGGCCCAGGCTTTTCCAAGCCTCACTTCAACAGAGCAGCTTCACAAGAGACTCTATGGCCATCAGTGTGAAGACTTTAGACCAATTCTTTGTATTATACTTGGTTACCTCTCAGCTATATAACATCTGAGTGCAAATCATTGAACTCCTTAACAAAGTATTATAGAGAATAAATCATAATTGGTTTTTTTTTTTAAAGCAGCTTCAATTTTCTTTCTGTTTCACATAGTGAAGTTCTATGTAGTATTTTGCTTAAAAGCAGTGTCCCCTTTCCAGGACCTGGCACTCAGAGTGCTCAGTTGCTCACTGTGTCCAATTCTTTGCCACCCCTTGGACTGTAGCCCACCAGACTCCTCTGTCCATGGAATTTCGCAGGCAAGAAAACTGGAGTGGGTGGCCATTTCCTACTCCAGAGGATCTTCTTGACCCAGGGATCAAACCCACGACTCTTGCATCTCTTGCATTGGCAGGCAGATTCTTTACCACTACACCACTTGGGAATCCCTTGGCACTCAGTGGACACTTTAAGTAAACCTTTATGTGTCTGCAAACCACTAATCTAGGATATGGAGCCCCTTTCCAGCTGAGTCTCCTGGGTTGGTCCCTGGGTTTGCTAACACTGATGCCCCAGGTCCTCTGCTCCTGAGTCTGGAAATCCCTTCTCACCTCAGCTCAGTTGCATGGCTTCCCCTGAGTGCCTTGAGCAGCTGTCCCTCCTTTGTCCTCATTAGTTTTGACTTCCTCTCTTTTCTTTCCATTTCTAGGCACCACCCTCCGCCATCTTTTGTCCACTTCTGGTATTTCTGGAGCACATATAGCCCCTCTTACCATCTTTCTGTCTCCTGTCAGTTAAATCCTGGTTTATCATCATAGTAGTTGTCTCAAACCCCCGGTGATATTTGTTGCCTTCTTCTAAAAGGGATTCAACCTGCCTTGCTTCCCGGGGGAGAGGAAATCACCCTCTTCCCCTTGCCAGCCCTACCTTCTCCCCCATTCATCGATACCCCACACTCCCTCCTCTGCCTTACCATAGAGCAACAACAACCCTTACATAGGGCTTCCCAGGTGGCTCAGTGGTAAAGAATCCACCTGTCAATGCAGGAGATACGGGAGACTTGGGTTTGATCTCTGGGTTTGATCTAGGCAGATCCCCTGGAGGAGGGCATGGCAATGCACCCCAGTATTCTTGCCTGGAGAATCTCATGGACAGAGGAAGCTGGTGGGCTACAGTCCACAGGGTCACAAAGAGTCAGACACGACTGAGCGACTAAACGACAACAACCCTCACACAACTCTTCTCCACCCCGGGGGATTTGAAATTACTTAAGCTGTCTCATCATTCCCTTCCAATCACTTCTGCTAAGTCACTTCAGTCGTGTCCGACTCTGTGTGACCCCATAGATGGAAGCCCACCAGGCTCCCCCGTCCCTGGGATTCTCCAGGCAAGAACACTGGAGTGGGTTGCCATTTCCTTCTCCAATTCCAATCACTTCTAATAACACCTTATATTTATAGCTCTTTTGAGTTCACAAAGCTCTTTGACATTATCGCATTTAATTTGAGCCTCAGACACCCATATGAGGTAAGCAAGGCAGTGATTTTTTCTTCTCTTTTTGCAGAGAAGGAAACCGGCTCTGGGTGAAACAGCGCTTTGCTAAAAGCCACTGCGGTAAAACCAGCTGCAAGTTGAGGTTTGCCCAAGCACAATTCTCTCTGCGCTGTGTATTCAGCCTCACATCCAAAGAGTAAGAAGGTTCAGGGCCTGTTTCATGTTTGTTTCGGAGGTGGGATTGGCAAATGAGCAAGTTGTTCTTAATCCTGGCTGTGGCTGTTGGAAAACTTGCCTTGCCCTCCTCACATTAGTTGCCTGTTGAATTTGGAACCTGAAACAAAGAAATCTTCCGTTTGCTTGTTTGCATTTTATATTGTTTCCTCCTTTGACTTCATAGAAAGGGAAGAAGCTGGAAACTTGCATTTCTGTCATAGTCACTTTAATTAGGCCATGACACTTGAAAATTAAGCCAGCTTTGTCATGAAAAGCAAGTTTCTTCTGTTGAAAAAGGACAGCCTTTTGAAGCCAGTGAAGATACATAGTTTGGCAATATTCTCCACAGCACACCCTTGACCTGCCACAGAATAGAAGGGTAGTTAAGATACCATATCTGAATTATTTGGTAACAGAAATAAATTCTCCTGGTCTCAGGACTCCAAATATTAAGAAATACAAATGTAGGCTGTAAGGGATCACTAGAAGGTCAGTTCCTGTCATTTCTGTTCCCTCTCCTCTGCCTTCCTTGGAGAAAGCTGTACAATTTGGGCTGTTCTCAGAACCTTAGAGACATGCACTTTGTATTTTCAAACTTTTTATTTTTGGTTAAAATTGATACTGAAAGAAATGACAGATTACACCTTCAGAGCCAGGCAAGAGGGGTGGAAACTGTTGTATTCTGCTTGGGAAAAGTGGTCACCCTGAAAGCTAAGCAGTTTTCAGATCAGCTTTCCTTTTACTGAGTCAGGCTGGGAGCAGAATGAGAAATAAATGGTTCCAAACTTGAATGCAAAACAAGAAGTACCTCTGACTAGATGGTACTGAATTGAATGAATGAATGTAGAATGCTTTTCCATTAAAGGAAGAACCAGGTGGTTCTGGATTAGGAAGAGAGGAGTCAGTGTGATTCAGTTATGACTTAAATAAACATATATTATAATTTTCCCTACTGAAGGGCCCTAGAAACAATGACACCTCAGTAACAATAAACACACCATGTGCCCAGATATTGGTTTCTAAACACCATTCCCCTGGATTTGTCAAGAAAAGGAACAGTTTCAGGGCTGGGGAAGGGAATACAAGATAAGCCTATGATATGCCAGAAAGTAGAAAAGCAAAGACTTACAGGTATTCATAAAAAATATCATGCAGGGACTTCCCTGGCAGTCCAGTGGTTAAGACTCCACGCTTTCATTGCATAGGGCACAGGTTCGATCCCTGGTCAGGGAACTAAGATGACTCATGCGACACAGATTAGCTGAGAAATTTCCAAAAAAAAAGACAAGATCATACAAAGACATTCATGAGTCTTAAATACGTATTGGTCAGTGAAAGAAGTTGGTCTGAAAAGGCTACATGCTGCATAAATACTGTATAATTCCATTTATATAATATTCTGGAAAATGCAAAGCTATAGAGAGGCTAAACAGAACAATCTAGGGTGGGGAAGAAAATTGATTGAATAGGTGAAACACAGGGAAACTGTCCTGAAAAGTAAAGAATTTTTTTTTACAACACAAAAAAATCACTTTGAGACTTATCTGTTTTCCAACTTCAGATTTTACTGTGTAGAATTTTCTAAAAGGAAAGAACACACAATATACTTACAAATGTATGTATTATAGAATATATAGGAAGAACTGAAAACAGCAAGTGTTGATGTGTACGGTTTATAAATGCCTGTAGGCAGTATCTTGGGAGAAAGAGTATAATAAAATTTCAATACAAATTGCAATTTGTTTAATAGACTGATTCATTTTATTCAGACATCACCTTAGGTTCCATGAAAAAGAGAAAGTGTTACTCGCTCAGTCATGTCTGACTCTAGCCTACCAGTTTCCTCTGTCCCCGGGATTCCCCAGACAAGAATACTGCAGTGGGTTTCCATGCCCTTTTCCAGGGGATCTTCCCGACCCAGGGTGAACCTGGATCTCCCTCATGGCAGGCAGATTCTTTGCAATCTGAATCACCAGGGAAAGTTTCATACTGCATTGTAAATAGACTGAATGAAGTTTAATAACAAGTGCAACCAAATTAAAAACAGAGAGTTTCCCTCTCCATCATGTCCTACCCCACTGCTGCAAAAAAGTCTCATAAAACCTAAGGAACCTATGTGTCACAGACCTTGGGGCATGAAAGGCCAGAATTTCATTGATGAGGCTGTCACTCCGCTCGCACCTATTCAGAAATCTAGAACCCACCTGTAATGCCTCCAAGAAGGGGACTTTTTTATTTCCTGTGACAAAATCAAATGGGCCCCGTCGAAAGAGTCCATCTTTCATGGTCCCAGTTGTAAAGGTGTCTACAGAAGATGTCAGTTCAGTTCAGTTCAGTCGCTCAGTCGTGTCCAACTGTTTGCGACCCCATGAATAACAGCACACCAAGCCTCCCTATCAGTATCCTATCATTTTGCTTTTTGATACTGTTCATGGGGTTTTCAAGGCAAGTATACTGAAGTGGTTTGCCATTCTCTTCTCCAGTGGACCACATTCTGTCAGACCTCTCCACCATGACCTGTCCGTCTTGGGTGTAGGGATGGAATATCACCTGAAGCCTACAGAAATTCAAGCCTCACGCTGCTCCTGGGCTAAATCTCATGGTCCTCTGAAGAATAACTTCCTCACCAGCGTGCCTCATCTAGGGCACACACATGCACACCCTTACTCACATTTACACACACTCACATACATTTCCTCCTTTTCTTCCCTGAATACTCAATTCCAAGGCAAACTCTGCATCGCACCATTTGTTTTCTTTCTTTTTTTTTTTTGCCTATGTAAGGAGCATGGGGACAAGCTTACAGATAACTGCAAACTTGTGCAGAGTCAGTATTTGTAAAACCTCTCAAAGTGACTCTTATCACTATCAAAATAGACTAGGTCAGCAGCCCAAAAAGGAAGTAAAACGCAGAGGAAGAAAGATGATCTTCTTAAACCGGCATAAACATCCTTATTTATTTGTCGTGGCCTCTTATTATTGTTACTTTTCTTTGCTGGAATAGCATGAATATTTTTTTCGTGAGTTGTTATCACCAATTAGCCCAGAAAAAGGATAGCACTTATTTAACACTCTTTCTACTTTCTGCCTTTTTTGTCACAACCATTTTCAATGTCTTTTCAAGATACTGGTTGGCACCAGGTATCATGTCCTCCCTTGGACGCTTTTACCAGCAACACTAAGAGAGTCTATTACTTTTGTCTTCCTGGTGAGTCACACAGTTTATTAAAAGCATCTCAAGGCCAGTGTAAGTGCAGTTGACTTAATAGTTGATGAAACACAGAGGAAGTTTTTTTAATTAAGTGAAGGCTCACATGTCTTTATGTTAAAATTCTTTTGGCCACTATCCTTGGTAGTTCAAACACATGTTTAATATGATAATTACCCTTAAACAAGTCAAGCAATTTGGGTTTGGATACAAAGGAACCAGAAGAATGGAACTGATCATTGGAAACCTTATAAAATAATCAGGGAAAAGATTACTCTCTCTCAGTTCTCTACAGAATCAGGGAGTGTTAGAGCAGGAAGGGACTTTGGGGGGGGGCGTTGTCCATTTTAATTTAATTTGATTTAATTTTATAGATGAAGAGGCTGGGGGCCAGTGTGTTCTGATGCCTCATTGAAGGCTAGCAGTTAGCTGCTGGACAAAACAAATTTGACCCAGTGTTTTTCCATTAAATCAAGGATTTGTATTATTTTTGGACTTTTAGACAAGAAAGAAATATGTTTGTTAATTAAATTGCATCCTTATTATAATCATAGTGCTGAATATCATAAAGATCTGTAGAAAGATGTGACCAAAGGGCATATGGCTCTAGGCCTTAAACACTGATTTCTGGGAATATTTAAGGGCCTTCAAGTTCAGTAAGGGATTCAGAAGAAATCATAGTTGACATTTTCTAATTTCACTGAAGAATAGGTAGCGATTGAAACTGTTTTGGTCAACAGATGTGTGCATGTGTGCTCAGTCGTGTCCAATTCTTTGTGGCCCCATGGACTGTAGCCTGCCAGGGTTCTCTGTCCATGGAATTTTCCAGGCAAGTTTACTTGAGTGGGTTGCCATTTCCTACTCCAAGGAATCTTTCTGACCCAGGGATCGAAATTGCCTCTCTTAATTTTTAGAAGGATTCTTTACCACTGGTGGCTCAGCTGGTAAAGGATCTGCCTGCAATGCGCGAAACCTGGGTTCAATCCCTGGGTTGGGAAGATCCCCTGGAGAAGGGAAAGGCTACCCACTCCAGTATTCTGGCTTGGAGAATTCCACGGACTGTACAGTCCATGGGGTCGCAAAGAGTGTGACATGACTGAGGTACTTCACTTCACTTCTTTACCACTAGCACCACCTGGGAAGCCCCTTGGCCAAGGGAGGAGACAGTCATGTATTGCTGGGAACTAAATGTTTCCTGCCAGTTGCTCCTAGTTTCACCTATCTTGAGATACCACTGAAAATGGGATCTATGGGAAGAATCAAAGGCATGGAGATCATTATGGTTAAGAGGTCAACCATTCTGGATAAGGATGGAAAATGATATTTCCTAATATCTAAGTCACTGGCAAGGCCAGGAACTGTGGTCAGGAGCCCTCATTCTGCACCCATCTTCTCCTGTGCTATATTAATATAGTAATTGTTATATTAATACTACCACCATCAGGCTTCTCCTGTTATCCAACTGAAAGGAACCATTAAAAAATCATTTGGGTGAATTTCTTTTTTTTTTTACGAATGACTGGTATTTTATAGACTGCATTTTCTTCAGAAAATTGAGAGCAAAAGATCGCTCATATTTCTGTAACAGTTCAACACTGCAGACTGGAAACAAACTATTGAGAAAACAGCTGAATGTGCACATGAAGCTTACTTCCCCCTTGACTGCAGAATTCAAGGTTTCTCAGAAGTCAATACAGAGTCGAAAGCAGTGGATAAAACTTTGCAGATTGCTTGTGCTTGTCCCAGGCTGTTGCACTGGTAAACCCACAGGCTGTGTTCTTGGTTGCTCGCATCTGTGGTCTTCAGAGCCAGTAAGCTCTTTCCTGCCCCGAGACCATCATCATAACACACCATCCGGATGATTAAATACAGAGCGTGCCGATGCAGAACGTTATACTGATCTGATGTGGACACTTTTATACCGTACTTGGAAACTCCCATAATAAATTCTTCCTCCAGAGGAACGAAGGGCAAATTTCCATCTTGCTGAGCAACATCTACATAATTTATCAGGTCCAGTGGCCTTTCGAGACTTTTCCCCTCTGAGAGTTTCAGTTTCTCAATGGCACCAACATACTTTATTTGAAATTCTGCACAGGTGTCTGAATTGTTGTTGCTTTGTCCTGAGCTCTTGGTGGAATCGGTGTCGAGGCTTGCCACCGTGCTGGACCGTGAGAGCCCCCCAACGCTGGAGTCTACAGACTTGCTCTTCGTACTGATCTCGCTGCTCTGGGAACTGCTGCTGCTGTGGTGCTTTTTGCCTTTCCGAAACATCTTCCACCATCACTCAATGCGCGGGCGCTCCTTGCAGAATTGAATGCTATTCTACCGTCTTCAAAGGTTCCACAGACAGCGGTCTGCAAAGATAGCTTCCTTTCACTCTGACATGGTCAGTTCTTGAGAGAAAAACCGGATACCTCCGCGCGGTCTGCGCTCAGGCGTCAGACACCCACAGCCTGGGCAGCCAGAGGAGCCGCGGCGGCCCGTCCGGTTCTAATTCCAGCCTGGGGGAATTTCTTGTGGTTCAATAGCTAAGACTTGGTGCTTTCACTGGGCTTCCCTGGTGGCTCAGAGGTTAAAGTGTCTGCCTCCAATGCGGGAGACCCGGGTTCGATCCCTAGGTCGGGAAGATCCTCTGGAGAAAGAGATGGTAATCCATTCCAGTATTCTTGCCTGGAGAATCCCATGGACGGAAAAGCCTGGTAGGCTACAGTCCACGGGGTCGCAAAGAGTCGGACACGACTGAGCGACGGAACTGAACAGTGTTTCACTGGTAGGTTTCATCCCTGATTGGGGAACTATGATCCGGTAAGCCACATGGTGCAGCCAAAAATAATTTTGGTGTTCTCCCATACTTTGCCAAAATTTGGGCATATAGGAAGCTCTTCATTTGTGTTTTAATTGTTATCAATTTTTTAGTTGATCTGGAGAAATACCAAGTTTGGGTCCGTCAATTTGTAACCATGAGGTAGACCAGTTGACCACATTGCAGAATGGACACCCACACCTGGAATTTCTCCAGGTAGTCTAAATTTGAAGCCACACTCCTTGTGAGTAACCACTTCTGTGGTTCACACCTAGTTCTCACTGCCTCTGATTGAATCTCTGTCATGTATGTTTTCTCTTTTTCTCTCAGGTTAGTGGTGCTTCCTGTAGATAAGGCACTAAACATTTCAAGTCAGAGTATATCCTTCTTTTTGCTTTACAGGTCACATTCAGCAAACAAGACACACTGGTCAATATAAATGCCTCTTGGATTGGATTTGGCTTCTGATTTATCATCTTCAGTGTCAGGATAATTACGGATTTGCTTTCAACAGCAGATTCATATATCCAGTAGGTCGTTAACTCCATTTCAATGAACACTCACTAAACACCTTCACTAAGCTTACTGTTCTGACAGGCACTGTAGAAAACATGGTCTCTTCAGGCAATAGAATCTAATTTATTTAACCTGTCATGTTATTGTAATTTAGATGTATTTCCTGTTGTTTGCTCATTTTATCTTCTATTTCTCAGTTTTTTAAAACAGAGCAATAAGTGGTACAATAGCTGCTTACTAAATTTTTTTATGCACATTGTTCTTCTGCTTGAGTTTGTAAACTAATCAATTCACATGCTAATCTGCTATGGATCTGTGTTATTTAATAAAAAATAAATCTGAAAATCGTAATATTAATATTTATCAATGTTTAACTGACTAAAGTTAAACATATATATATATTTAATATAAAGTTAAATATATATATATATTTAAATTAAGTATCACTGTAAACAATGGAACCATAAAAAATTCCTGAACATTTGGGGTCAGATTTTTCAAATCTGAAAGGAATGAAAAAGCCCGGGTTACCAGCAGTAATCTTTTAAAACTCAGGGTGCTTGAAGGACAGCCAAAATTATAATGAGCTTGAAGCAAATTATCTCATTAATCTTGGTTGATGCAATGACTGTCCTAGCTTGTGAAGCCACCTGTCTCCATTTGAAGATGTCAACATCAAAAGTGAAACATTTACTGAGAGCCCACAATGCTTCAGGCAGTGGAGAGGAAAGCAAAATGAAAGGACCTCACTTTAGTGAGCTTATAATTACAAGGGAAGTAATGGGGAGGGTATTTTAGGGGAGAAATAAATAGAAATAACAAGATAATACTGAGCAAGAAGAAATTTTAGGATGAGCTCAGGAAAATAATTCCTATCAAACTTCTCAGTGTAATCACAGGAGACATTATACTGTATAATGTTGTTGGGGTTATTAATATTAATCATAGTAATCATCATTTATTATGAGGGCATCATACAGAACAATTCTGCAGTGGTAGGGTGATGGAACAGATAGAGCTGAACAAGGCTGTGTGGTTTATGAATTCTAAGAACAGAAGGGCTTATGTACTTCATTATCAGAGATAAGTGGTGCCTGACCACATCCAAACACGTGTCTTCTTTGCAACTCTACTCTTTTAATTAAAGAAGATGATCCTTAATGTTACTGACTCAGTTGAAAAAACACTACATCCAAGAATGTTCAGTTATCATTAGTGGGGAGCATGCGTATCCATCTTCCTGTTTTCTTTCATCTTTCAGAAGCAATCTACAAAATAAGTTTATCTTGTTATTGTGCATAATTATTTGCTTATCTTGCAACCAGGTGCAAGATAAATCAGTGAAGAATAAAGAACGAAACTTTAGTAGAAAAACTAAAGAAATTTAGATTACTAAACCATTTTCCATTGAATTTTTTATTGAAATAATTGCAGATACACATACAATTATAACAAATAATACAGAAAGTATCTTCAATTCACTTTCCCTCAACACTTTGCCAAACTCTAGTGTAATATCACAATCAGGATATTGAATTGAAACAATCCACTGACACTATTCATATTTTCCTGGCTTAACATGTATACATTGGTGTGTACTTAATCCTATACAATTTCATTACATGTAGGTTCATGTATCTATCACCACAGTCAACATATAGAACCTTCCATCATCACAAGGATCTCTCCTGTTGCTTTTTATTAGCAACATCCAACTTTCCTCTCACCCTGTTAATAACCCCTGGCAACCACTAATCCATGTTCTATTTCTAAAATGTTGTCATTTCAAAATTACTGTCTAAAGGAATCATACTGAATTACCCTTTGAGACTGGCTCTTTTCACTGAGCATAATTCCATGGAGGTATATCCAAGTTACTACTTGTATCAATAGTTCATTTCTTCTGATTGCAAAGGAGTATATCATGGTACATATGAAGCATAGTTTGTTTAACCACTCACCTGTTGAAGAACATTTGGGCTGTTTCCAGTTTTTAACTATTACAGAACACTGCTACATTCACAAACAGGTGTTCATTATGTTTGTCCAAGAGAGCAATTGTTAGATCAGATGGTTACTGCATATTTAGACTTATAAGAAAACACCAAATTGTTTTCCAAGTGGCTGTACCATTTTTAATTCCCACCAACAATGTATCATGCAGTTTCTCTACATCCTTGCCAGCACCTGGTGTTGTCAGTATTTTTAATTTTAGCCATTCTTATGGGTGTACAGTGATATCCCATCATGGTCTTAATGTGGATTTCTTGAATGGAAAATCATGATGAACACCTTTATATTTATTTGCTAACTGTAAGACCTTTTCAATAAAAGTGTCTTCATGGCTTTTATCAAAAATTATCATGACTGACGAGGGTTTATTCCAGGAATACAAGGTTTAAGACATGAAACCCTATTAAGATAATTTTCCACCTTAATAAATTTTAAAATAAGGGATAATCTCTATATATGTTCTCCTCCAATTCAGTAAGATTAGATATTTATCTATGATGTTTAAATAATCAAAAACAATACTTTAGAAACCTGCCTCTTGAGAAACCTGTATGCAGGTCAGGAAGTAACAGTTAGAACTGGACATGGAACAACAGACTGGTTCCAAATAGGAAAAGGAGTACGTCAAGGCTGTATATTGTCAAGCTGCTTATTTAACTTATATTCAGAGTACATCATGAGAAACGCTGGGCTGGAAGAAGCACAAGCAGGAATCAAGATTGCTGGGAGAAATATCAATAATCTCAGATATGCAGATGAAACCACCCTTATGGCAGAAAGTGAAGAGGAACTCAAAAGCCTCTTGATGAAAGTGAAAGAGGAGAGTGAAAAGGTTGGCTTGAAGCTCAACATTCAGAAAACAAAGATCATGGCATCTGGTCCCATCACTTCATGGGAAATAGATGGGAAAACAGTGGAAACAGTGTCAGACTTTATTTTTTGGGCTCCAAAGTCACTGTGGATGCTGATTGCAGCCTTGAAATTAAAAGACGCTTACTCCTTGGAAGGAAAGTTATGACCAACCTAGATAGCATATGAAAAAGCAGAGACATTACTTTGCCAACCAAGGTCCCTCTAGTCAAAGCTATGGTTTTTCCAGTGGTCATGTATGGATGTGAGAGTTGGACTGTGAAGAAAGCTGATCGCCGAAGAATTGATGCTTTTGAACTGTGGTGTTGGAGAAGACCCTTGAGAGTCCCTTGGACTGCAAGGAGATCCAACCAGTCCATTCTAAAGGAGATCAATCCTGGGTGTTCATTGGAAGGACTGATGCTAAAGCTGAAGCTCCAATACTTTGGCCACCTCATGCGAAAAGTTGACTCACGGAAAAGACTCTGATGCTGGTAGGGATTGGAGGCAGGAGGAGAAGGGGATGACAGAGAATGAGATGGCTGGATGGCATCACCGACTCGATGGAGGTGGGTTTGAGTGAACTCTGGGAGTTGGTGATGGACAGGGAGGCCTGGCGTGCTGTGATTCATGGGGTCGCAAAGAGTTGGACATGACTGAGCGGCTAAACTGAGCTGAACTGAGAAATTAGGAACAGAAAGAAAATTTCTTCAAGTGATAAAGGGTAATTATCAAAAATCTGCCACAATTATCATATGTAGTGAAACATTAGAAGCATTCTGTTTAAAGTCAGGAAAATCACAAAAGATATCACCATTACTATTTCCATTCAACTCAGTTCTAGAAGTCTTAGTCAGAGCTAAAAAAAGAAAAAGAAATAAAATGGAAGGGGAAAAAATCAGTTCCAAAGAACTTGATTGTTCAAACAGTGCATCCAAGAGAATCTATAAATTTTTCAAGCTAATAAGATGGTGTGTTACAAGAGCAGTATTAAAAAGTCAATGGCATTCCAGGACACTAGCAATGACCAGATAATAATTTTTTTTAAATGTCCATTTACAAAATGCAATAGGAATACAACTAACATGAAATATATGAAAAAAATATGAAAAACCTTATAATGTATTACCTAGTAACATAAAAGACCTAAATAAATGGGGAGATAGACCATGACCAACCTTGATAGTATATTAAAAAGCAGAGACATTACTTTGCCGACCAAGGTCCGTCTAGTCAAGGCAATGGTTTTTCCCGTGGTCATGTATGGATGTGAGAGTTGGACTGTGAAGAAAGCTGATCGCCGAAGAATCGATGCTTTTGAACTGTGGTGTTGGAGAAGACTCTTGAGAGTCCCTTATACTGCAAGGAGATCCAACCAGTCCATTCTAAAGGAGATCAATCCTGGATGTTCATTGGAGGGACTGATGCTAAAGCTGAAACTCCAATACTTTGGCCACCTCATGCGACGAGTTGACTCACTGGAAAAGACTCTGATGCTGGGAAAGGTTGGGGGCGGGAGGAGAAGGGGACGACGGAGAATGAGATGGCTGGATGGCATCACCGACTCTGTGGACATGAGTTTGAGTGTACTCCGGGAGTTGGTGATGGACAGGGAGGCCTGGCGTGCTGTGATTCATGGGGTCGCGGAGAGTCGGACACGACTGAGCGACTGAACTGAACTGAACTGAGACCATGCTCATGATTTGGAAGATTCACCACAGTGATGTCATTTTTTTTCCCAAATTAATCTACAGATTTAATGCTTTGCCTTGGGCTTTGACAAGTTTAGCCTAAATGTCAGGGATCAAGTCCAGGTCTCCCGCATTGTGGGCAGATTCTTTATCATCTGAGCCACAAGACAAGGCTCTTCAGGACAGCTAAAAAATTTTGAAGGAAAAAGTAGAAGAAAGGATAAAAATATATAAAAAGATATCACCTTTTCAGATATCAACATTTATTATAAAACTATAGAAAGGAAAACAATGTACAATTGACAAAGGGGCAGAAAAATAGGCCAATTAATCAGAAAAAAAAAAAATGTCCAGAAAAAGAGCTTGGCAAGTGTGGAAATTTGATAGCTAACAGAGGAAGCATTACAACTCAGTGTAGACAAGATGACTAATTAATAAAGGATGCAGGAAAAATATGTTACTGTAGGGAGGGAAAAGTTTAGAACTTTATCTCATTTTGTACACATGCTCAATTATAGACAGATTAAACACCCCAAAGCCTTTGACTGTGTGGATCACAACAAACTGGAAAAATCTTCAAGAGATGGGAATACCAGACCACCTGACCTGCCTCCTGAGAAATTTGTATGCAGGTCCAGAAGCAAGTTATAACTGTATATGGAACAACAGACTGGTTCCAAATCGGGAAAGGAGTATGTCAAGGCTGTATATTGTCACCCTGCTTATTTAACTTATTTGCAAAGTACATCATGTGAAGTGCAGGGCTGGATGAAGCACAAGCTGGAATCAAGATTGCCAGGAGAAATATCAATAACCTCAGATAAGCAGATGACACCACCCTTATGGCAGAAAGAGGAGGAAAAACTAGAGTTTCTTGATGAAAGTGAAAGAGGAGAGTGAAAAAGTTGGTTTAAAAACTCAACATTCAGAAAACTAAGATCATGGCATCCAATCCCATCACTTCATGGCAAATAAATGGGGAAATAATGGAAACAGTGTCAAACTTTATTTTTCGGGCTCCAAAATCATTGCAGATGGTGACTGCAGCCATGAAACTAAAAGACGCTTGCTCCTTGGAAGAAAAGCTATGACCAACCTAGACAGCATACTGAAAAGCAGAGACATTACTTTGCAAACAAAGGTCCATTCTAGTCAGAGCTATGGCTTTTCCAGTAGTCATGTGTGGATGTGCAAGTTGGACTATCAAGAAAGCTGAGCACTGAAGAATTGATGCTTTTGAACTGTGGTGTTGGAGAAGGCTCTTGAGAGTCCTTTGGACTACAAGGAGATCCAACCAATCAATAGTAAAGGAAATCAGTCCTGAATATTCATTGGAAAGACTGACGCTAAAGGTGAAACTCTAATACTTTGGCCACCTGATGCACTGACTCCTTGGAAAAGACCCCAATGCTGGGAAAGATTGAAGGCATGAGGAGAAGGGGAAAACAGAGGATGAGATGGTTGGATGACATCACTGACTCGATGGACATTAGTCTGAGTAAGCTCCAGGAGTTGGTGATGGACAGGGAGGCCTGGTGTGCTGAAGTCCATGGAGTCTCAGAAAGTCAAACATGACTGAGCAACTGAACTGAACTGGAAAACTCTAATATGCAAAGCAAAGCTCTAAAACTTACAGAAGATTAATTAAGAGAACATCTTTGTGACCACAAGGTAGAATGTATTTCTATACAAATCATAAAAGAAGTATAATTAAATCTGAGTACTTTCAAATTTAAAACAAGATATTTAAATTTTGAAAATACATTTAAATTAAATTTGAATATTTAAATTTCAATGTAACACATGATATTGAAAGGTCAGAGATTTGGAGAAGATACTAAAAATGCATGTCTAACAATAATTCAACAGTCAAACTATATGAAGAATTTCTAAAAATCAAGAGGAAAAATCAAATAACAATTGGATAACTGGGGATGCTAAAAGAGTAAATTCAAAGAAATGTATTAACATAAATACAAAAAGATGTTCCAACTGATCAGTAATCAAGGAAATGCATATTAGAACAAGGAAATATCTTTTTAGGCCTGTCAGATTGGCAAGAATTCTCACAATACCAAGTACTGGTCAAGATCAGGACATTTCATATAATGTTGTCAAACTGATGAGAAACTGATGCAAACACTTTGAAAAATAGTTTTGCATTATCTGATAAATTAAAGTTGTACATACCATAAAGGTCTTCCCTGGTGGCTCAGATGGTAAAGAGTCCGCCTGCAATGCAGGAGACCTGGGTTTGATCCCGAGGTCGGGAAAATCCCCTGGAGAAGGAAATAGCAACCCACTCCAGTATTCTTGCCTAAAGAATACCACGGACAGATGAGCCTGGAGGGCTACAGTCCACGTGGTTGCAAAAAATACAGAGACAGACACGACTGAGCAACTAACACTTTCACTTCACTTTTTTCACATACCCTAAATCCAGCAATCCTAATTTTCAGTACATAACCATGAGAGAATTTTGCACAGTATTTAGGGAGGGACATAAATGGATTTTCATCACATCATTGTTTGTAATAATGCAATATTGAAATAATTTAAATATTCATAATTGGGAAATAGATAATTGTGATATCTAGTTGAAGCACATGAAATTGCTGCTATTCAACCATTTGGATATGGTTCAACTTAATAAATTTCTAAAACTGAGTATTATACAGGAGCTAAAATGAGTGAACTAAACCAATATGATTAACCATGGATAAACCCCTAAAACTAAATATTAAGTGAAAAGCCCATGCTATAGTATTTATGGTATGATCACAAGCACATTCAGGCAAAAATTATCATCTTTCAGATCGAAGATCTATGCATAAAAATAACTAGAAGTGTTTCAAAAATTCAGAGATTTTTTAAGATGGCAAAAGGATTCATTGAGAACTGTATGATTTATGCTCATACTGAAAGTAGTGGTTCCCCTGAAGGAAACCATAGCATTGTTAGACAAGAAAATAGGCTCTGTGTGGCCCCAAGTTACAAATTTCACTGTACTATTCTAGTCCCTTACTTTATTTCAGTTTATTTCATATTTACTAGGTGATACATTACTGGATATTAATCCAAAGAGAAGACAGTAAATAATTCTATGTAGAAGACCGAAAAATCTCCAGAGGTAGAAAATAAATAGATGTTATTAATTGAAACAGAGAAGGAAATGGCAACCCACCCCAGTATTCTTGCCTGGGAAATCCCATGGACCAAGGAGACTGGCGGCCACAGTCCATGAGATCGCAAAGAGTCAGACATAACTTAGGGACTAAACCACCAACCAACACCATTAACTGAAAATCTTTATTACAACATTCTCCACTTGTTTCTAGAAATTCCTATGTGTATCATATCAATCCTAAACTTATTTTAAGTAAAGATTAAGATTGGCAAATTCACTTTTATTCTCCTTCTTTTCTTTGCTCATGAGGTTAGTCATCCATACATGAGATTTAAAAAATATGTCCTCTAGTTCTTAGTGATATAAAGAGAAAATGCAACAATACCACAAATGTGAATTAATTTTATTTCTTCATATCTAAAATTCATTATTTGTTCCCTACCATATGTGCATGTGCGTGCTAAGTCACTTCAGCTGTGTCGACCCAGGGATCAAACCCATATCTCTTACGTCTCCTGCACGGGCAGGCAGATTCTTTACCACTACCGCCACCATGGAAGCCCATCAGAACAATCATCTTCAAGTCCCAAGTACTGAAACCAAAATAGGGAAGCCGTGGGCTTTCTCAGGACTGTCTATTTGGGGCAGCAACTTCTCTGAGCTTTTAGGGAGATGCGGGAGGCATGTCTGAGTTGTGACCTAGTTTGAGTGGCCCCACTGTGGAAAGGAAAGGGAAGGAGGATTTGAGGTCAAGGGAACCAGGAAGACTGGTTAAACCAGGGCCTGACATTCTGATGAATTTAGTAGGTGACAGAGCTTGGTCACAGATGGAGGTCACCAGAGTCAGCACTGCTGTCAGAAATGAGTATTGAGAGTCCAAAAGGACACTGAAGCCCAGAGCTGAGCCAGAGAAGAGCTACTGTCAAATCCTAATTAGAGAGAAGAGCGGAAGAGATCGGAGTTAGAAGTGGGTTGAGGTGAGAAGGGAGTTTCCGAGATCACGGGGCACAGCCAGAGGCAGGCAGCATGGCACCACGAATTCCTGGTTTCTTCATGTATCTCCTGCTTCCTTTGCACTCTTGTTGTTAACCACTGACTAACAACTGATTCCTAATTTGCCTAAAGCCTCCCTGTTCATTTCCCCTTTTGTGTGTGTTAGTCACTCAGTCGTGTCTGACTCTTTGCGACCCCATGGATTGTAGCCCGCCAGGCTTCTCTGTCCATGGGATTTCCCAGGCAAGAATAATGGAGTGGGTTGCCATTCCTTTCTCCAGGGCATCTTCCCGGCCTAGGGATCGAACCTGGATCTCCCCGCATTGCAGGAGTCCACTGGGGAAAGGACAGATAGCCATTTGGTTTGGTGATGCTGAGACAAGGGTTCAGAAATTCATCCATAACCCAGGCTGAGCAGATCCAGGGAACAGGGGCAGAAGTTTCCTACAAACCTCCCTCCTAATTTTAATTTTAGGAACCTTGAAGGTGGCCTTATCACAGCCCATTACATGGGTAATTTTATTTCAATGTGCAAAAAGAGGCAGAAAATGGGTGAAGGGGCTCAGTTGTATGGTGATGGATGGAAAGTAGACCTTTGGTAGTGATCTCTCTGCTGTGGATACAGAATATAATCACAGTGGTGTACACCTGAGACTTATGTAATGGAATATTACCTATTTTCAATTTTTAAAAAAGCTAAAAAAATAAAAAGAGTTAGAAATTTCATTGTGTTCTTCATTTCACTATGATATATTTGAGATCATCAGGTCAGACTATACTACCAAGCCTTGGAAATATCACACCAGGCCCTGCAAAATGAGATCATGAATTGGTTTCCAAGTTTTTGCTAGTGACTTAGATCTGAGGTGCCAAACCTGAGCTAGAAACTAGCATACTAGATAGGAATCTCAGAAGGGAAGAGGATTAAATAGACACTGGTACTAAGTAATACAGTCTCTACAACCTTACTTCTAGGTGGGACTCTTAAACTCTCCCACCACTGACCCATGCCTTGTGTCTTTACCAGAGGGGATGGCATTCTTGACACAAAGTAGACCTGAGATCCTGAATCCTGAATGACTTGGTGGGAAGACAGTCTCAGCCTTTCCTCCAAATTTGCTACAATATTTTCTGAGAGGCACATTGACTCTGACTGCTGTGGTAATGTCAGCTTTGAGTCCCTGCTGTTGAAGCCTTGTTTGTTGTTTTAGTTGCTAAGGCGTGTCTGACTCTTTTGTGACCCTGTGAACTGTAGCCCACCAGACTCCTCTGTCCATGGGATTTCCCAGGCAAGAATACTGGAGTGGGTTGCCATTTCCTTCTCCAGGGGATCTTTCCTACCCAGGGATCCATTGGCAGGCATATTTTCTTTTACCGGGGAGTCACCAGGGAAGCCTAGAAAAGCCTTAGGGAGGCCTTGTCTAACCTCTGACCAGATTTCAAACAGCCTGTCCTCTAAAAGGCAATTTGAGTGAAGAGCCAGTGGTATAGGAAGACTCCAGATGACCAGGTCCATCACTAAGCTATAAGAATGCTCCCGGGGAGGGTATGAGCAAAATCACCTCACTGAAGACTCAGGGCAGGACAGGGAGAAGACACCAAGGCTATAATATGGTCCTTGGATGGATGGCCTGCTGTATTTGTCCTGGGCTCAGGGCCACATCCCTGTGTCTGTGAGGAGGTGAGTTCTACTGTCAATCATCAGGTGATGGGGTGGATCTATTGCAGATATCTGCGGATAACCTGGCTCAGAGTTTCACCACTTCCATGCTGCCTGCCAGGAGCAAGCTGCTCCTCCTTTAGAGCTCCGACCTGAGGATGGACGGAAAAATACTTGCTCTCTGTTTCCCTTTCCACAGATGAAGTAAATTCAGCTCTGCCAAAGGCTCCACGGTATCAAGAGAGAACAAGGGAGAAAGGACCCCAGAGACCATAGAATGTAAGTGTTTCCTTAATCCCTCTTTTCTCCTCTCCATCCCCAAATGACCTCTCAAATTCATGCTTGCATTGTCTCCTCTAGACTCCAGGGGCGCTTCTCAAACCATCCCCCTACATTTATCTGCCCCTTCATGCCATCTTCCAGACCATATCTGATCTCTGTTAAAAACTTACCCGTGACCTCAAGGAACTGCCTTTCTGGATTCACCTCCAGCTTGTCTCCCCGCATGCCTTTGTGGTGTGTCTGCACTAGCTCACGAGGTCTGTGAGAGCAAGGTTATCTCGTTCATTGAATTTGCCACAGCATCTATGGTAACACAGGGCACACAGCACGTAGGTCGCAGATACATGTGGATTCTATTTCCTTTGTCCACTGTCATAGTCAGCATGCCCCTGGCTCCCTGTGTTGAAGGCCTGGTGGAATCAGCCACGCAAAGGGTAATCAACTAAAGGAAAAAAGGTTCTTTTTCAATTTTACTCCGGAGGCCAAGAATATTCTTAAAACTAAGAAGATTTTAACATCTTTTCGGCTTTAAGAATATGTAATTTCTTGGGAAAATTAAAGGTGCCAAACATAGACAAATTTCTTACATGTAGGCTAACAGAAGACTACTTATTATTTTTATCACTAAGTGAAAATTGTGCCAATTTTATTCTCTTATTGACTGGGAAATGTCTCTCTAATAAAGCACATGTTTTTCTCAAAGTTTTTTTTTTTTTTCTCCAGCAGGATAACTATGTCCCCCTGGGCTACAGAGTATTGTTAATTATAATGATAAGATACACAAAGAAATAAAAAAAATAAAAAAAAGATCAGGAAATGCTTAAAAGTCTCCAACAAATGTTTATCAGGAAATGTTATTCCAGAATCAAAACATTTCCTGTCCAATGATTATGCCATGGTGAAAAATCATGTGATGCCAGTTATGGGGTCTTATAAAAAGAATTTTTATGATGAGATATGTTTATTTGAAGCAAAATGATTACAAATAACATGAGATAAATGAGAGTTGCTCAGAATCACACTTTTTAAAAAAGTTTATTATTCACATCAAAATCTAAACCTCAAAACTTACAGAAATATATAAGGAATAAATTGGAAGTTCACCATCTCACCAGTCAGAAACCACTCTTAATATTTACCTTAATATTTAAATGAACATAATTCCAAGTGTGTGAATGCTTAGTCACTCAGTCATGTCCAATTCTATTTGACCCCATGTACTGCAGCCCTCCAGGCTCTTTCCATGGAATTTTCTAGGCAAGAATTCTGGAGTAGATTGCCATTTCCTCCTCCAGGTGATCTTCCTAACCCAGGGATTGAACCCATGTTTCCTGGGTCTTCTGCATTGACAGAAAGATTCTTTACCACTGAGCCACCTGGGAAGTCCTTGGACTGCAAGAAGATCAAACCAGTCAGTCCTGAAAGAAATCAACCTTGAATATTCATTGGAAGGATTGATGCTGAAGCTGAAGTTCCAACACTTTGGCCACGTGATGCAAAGAGCTGACTCATTGGAAAAGACCCTGATGCTGGGAAAGATTGAAGGCAAAAGGAAAAGAGAGAATTAAAGGATGAGATGGTTAAATAGCATCATCGACTCAACGGATGTGAGTTTGAACGAAGTCCAGGAGACAGTGGAGGACAGAGGATCCTGACATGCTACAGTCCATGGGGTCACAAAGAGTCAGGCACGACTTAGTGACTGAACAACAGCAACCAAGACCACACAGGTCTTGGTGCATATATACACATTTATGTTAGATTTTATGTAAATCATTTTAATACTAGGTGTATCAGCAACATATCATAGATATCTTTCCCTGTCAATAAGTCTATAACTGCAGTGTGTATTCATAAGTGTGCATGAATATCATATGTGTCCATTGGGATGTTCCAAGCTTCAGCAGCAGCTCTTCAAACATCAAGTCCTCATGTGACAATATGAGAAAAGCCTGAAGGGAAGAGGGGGCAGCTGAGTGGATGGAGAGGTCATTCTTTAACGTGAACTAGCCAAGATTTCTTCTCTGTGACTAACTGCATTACTACCTAAATGAAACAGGGTTCTGTGAGCAAGAAAACACATGAGCAATGAAACATATGAAGCAAGCTTAAATCCGTGAATTCACAATGATACCAACAGACAAACTCATTTGATCACCGTTGGAGACTGTGAGAGAAACAGCTCATTATTTTGCAAACTAGCAAATTAAGAAATAGAATTAAATGCTTTTCTGGTCTTCCTATATCACTCGGAAACAAACCCATTGAGGAAAGTAGTTTTCTTTTATAAAAGTGTTCCAACTAATAGATGGAGGAGAAATGACGGCGTTAGGATTATCACCATTTATAACACTAGATGCTAATCTAATCAGTAGATTGAATTCAGTATAGTATGGATATATGCACTGAGCATCAACAGTTACTAACATCACCCACCTCTTGATGGAAGGACACAACATTATCTAAGAAGAAATTATCTTGCTGGGAAAAAAAAGAATCTGAATCTAACCAAGACTCTAAATCAGGGGTCCCCAGCCTCCCGGATCTAATGCCTGATGATCTGAGGTGGAACTGATGTAATAATAAGGAAATAAAGTGCACAATAAATGTTAATGTGCTTGAATCATCCTGAAACCATCCCCTCTACCCATCCGTGAAATAACTGTCTTTCACAAAACTGGTCCCTGGTGCCAAAAAGGTTGGGGACTGCTGCTTTAGATTCAATGACCAATTTATGGGAAGTATGAAGAGTGCATTCAGGAAAATCCAGAATTTGGAAAGTCTAGAGGACAAAAGGAGAAAGCAAAAGGAAAAGAGGGTAGCAGAGGATGAGATGGTGAGACAGCATCACTGACTCAATGGACATGAACCTGAGAGAACTCCGGGAGATAAGGAAGGACAGGGAAGCCTGACCTGCTGCAGCCCATGGAGCGGCAAACAGCGACTGAACAATAGCAACAACAGAGGACAAGTAACTTAAGAAATAAATTTCAAGGAAATGAAAGGAACGGAAGAGGGAACCTGTGAGTTAAAAGAGACTTACAAGACGTAGCAACCAACTGCAATGTGTAGACTCTGAGTCCTGAGTCACCCAAACTGTTAAAAAAGCACATAAGGCACTTGTGAGGTAATTAAAAATTTGAACTCTGAAAGGATGTCTTCTGATCAAGAAATCTGTGAAAGGATGATAATATTTCAGTTACATTTTTTACAAAAGAGTTCTTATCGTAAGAACTTTTACATACTTATGTATTGAAATATTTAATATGAAATATTTACAGATGAAATGACAAGATGCTTCAAAATAATATGGTGGTAGAGAGAAATATTGATAAAACCCATTTTGGCTGTGGATTGCTAATTGATGAAGCTGAATGAAGAATGCACGGGGGCTTATTAATCATTTTTTCCATTTTTGTACATGTTTGAAATTTTTCCTAGTACAAAGTGAAAGAAAGAAATGAAAGAAAGAAAAGAAGAAGGAAGCAAGGGAAGGTGGCTTTTAGGTAGGCCACCAACAGTATTCGTCATACTTTAATTTTTCTAATTAACTTGCCATAAAATATATAGGCTGTTTTTCCTTTTCTCCTAATTATAAAGATGTTGTGATGGACTTCCCCGGCGGTCCAGTGGTTAAGACTCTGTGCGTCCATTAAAGGGAGTAGGGGTCTGATCCCTGGTGGGGGAATTAAGATCTCATATCCCACTAGGAGCCGCCCCCACCCCTACCCAAATACTGTGATTTATAGCCATCTGCATACATCTTTTCACATTAACAGATTCCTAAAGGTGGGTTTCAGAGAAGGCAATGGCACCCCACTCCAGTACCCTTGCCTGGAAAATCCCATGGACGGAGGAGCCTGGTAGGCTGCAGTCCATGGGGTCACGAAGAGTCAGACACGACTGAACAACTTTGCTTTCACTGTTTACTTTCATGCATTGGAGAAGGAAATGGCAACCCACTCCAGTGTTCTTGCCTGGAGAATCCCAGAGATGGGGGAGCCTGGTGGGCTTCCGTCTATGGGGTCGCACAGAGTCGGACACGACTGAAGCGACTTAGCAGCAGCAAAGGGAGGTTTATTAAGCCAAAGAATAAATTTAATACATAAAGTCAAACTGCTTTCAAAAGGGCCTGTCAAAATACACTTTCAAATGGATTTTTAACTTATTTCAATGAAAATATTGAGACTTTTGTTAGGATAGCATTAGATTTACAAATTAATTTTAGGAAAATTTACATCCTTACATTATTGAATCTTCCTTTCTAAAAACAATACAATATTCTTCTCTATTTTGCCTTCCTTTGTCTCAGTAGTTTATAGTTTTCTAATTGATTTTTGAATATTGATTTTGTAACTGGCTATACTGCTAAACTATTATTTCTAAAAGTTTTTCAGTTTCTATTCTTGGCTGTTCAAGATCTATTTCAGTTATGCCAAAAGTATGAATGATTAAGGTGGTGTTTGACAAGGAGAACCAGAAAAACTCAAATCCTATTCTGAACCTGCTTTTCTTTAGGGTCCCCAAGAAGAGTACATGAGCACAGACATACAAAGAAAACAGGGCACTGTTATACTCTGATGACTTTGGCTGGGAGCCTTGAACTCAAGCAGATTAGGCTATACTGTTACACTATGGGCTTCCCTGGTGGTTCAGATGGTAAAGAGCCTGCCTGCAATGCTGGAGACATGGGTTCAATCCCTGGGTCAAGAAGATCCCCTGGAGAAGGAAATGGCAACCCACTATATATGCCTACATGACATAAGCAAAACAGGCATGGAGCCATGATCTTGGCTCTTGCCCCTGCAATGCAGGATAAGCACAAGCCAGAGCACCTGGTCAAGCAAAGCATGTACTAGAGCATAAAAGCATTTGCTCCAATGCTTGGGGCAAATGCTTGCTCCAGTGTTGGGGAGTTGGTGATGGACAGGGAAGCCTGCCATGCCACAGTCCATGGGGTCACAAAGAGTCGGACATGACTGAGCGACTGAACTAGCTTGGGGCAACGGGATTATCATTGAGCTTCTGCCTTTCTGGCTCAAGGAATGAAAAGCCACAAATGGAATTAGTACGTTGTTGGCTGTCTCCCAAGAAGGGGCTCTGACATTTTTTTCCCCTCAAGCCTTCTAAAAAAGGAGTCACAAGAGTTCTCCCAGTGCCTCCCACTGGATAGAATGGCACAGTAACAGCTCCATTCTCAGAGGGCAGTAGCCTTAAAGTGCCTTTGAACTTGATCAATCTCAAAGTTGGAACAGAGTAACGGGGTAGGGAAAAGAGGCTGTGAACATCCCTCAGCCAAAAACTCTAACTGCATCGTCAATAAATAACGATAAATTGTCTGTATCCTGGGAGTTCCATGGCATCCAGTGGTTAAGACTCGGTGATTTCACTTCCAGGGCCTGGGTTGAATTCCTGGTCAGGAAACTATGATTCTGCAAGCTGTGAGTCACAGTTAAAAAAAATTTTTTTTTTCTCTGTGTCCTTTTCAGTCTTCAGTTCCTTACTTTACTTTCTTATCTAATTGTAACCATTGTTTTATTACTATATTTAATGGACGTGCTATTAGGATTTCACCATTAACATGAAGCTAGTTTTCAGTGTGTGCATGTAGAAATTACTCAAATTTCTTTTTATCAGAAATGAATATCATGATTGAATTATATCAAAGATATTCTCAGCATCAATCAAAACATACCCTATTCCTTTGGCCTGTTTTTAAAATTGCACTACACCTTTATTGTGCTTTTGCAAATATCTTGTTTCTTGTTTTTTTATAAATTGAAGGTTTGTGGCAACTCTGTGTTGAGCAACTCTTTTGGCCCCATTTTTTCTCCAGCAGCATTTGCTCATTTTGTGCTTCTGTGTCACATTTTGGTAATTCTCACAGTATTTCAAACCCTCCATGAGGAAGAGATTACAACTCACTGAAGGCTCAGATGAGATTTGGGAGTTTTTGTCCTTTTTTATGTAAGGCATGTACATTTTTAGACATAATACTATTGCGTGCTTAATAGACAACAGTATGGTACAAACACAACCCTTATATGCAATGAGAAACCAAAAAACATGCAACCCACCCAGGCATACCTTGGAAGCTGGGTCCCAGATCATCACAATAAAGCAAAAATTGCAATAAAGTGAGTCACATGCATTCCATGGTTTCCCAGTGCACAAAAAAGCCATGTTTACACTATACTGCAGTCTTTTGACCTATTATTATAGAGAAATACGTTAACCAGTATTTTCTCAAAATCTCAAATTCATCTTCTCCTCTCTCTTTAAGCCCACCCCACTGTCACATTGAATTCAACTCTTCTAACCAGACTGCTGGAAAAAACCTGAAGTTCTGAGAAAGTAAAAGTGTTAGTTGCTCAGTCATGTCCAACTCTTTTCGACTCCATGGACTCTAGCCCACCAGGCTCCTCTGTCCATGGTATTCTCCAGCCAAGAATACTGGAGTGGTTTGCCATTCCCTTCTCCGGGGGATCTTCCTGATCCAGGGATTGAACGTGCATCCCTTGTGTCTCCTGCATTGACAGGCAGATTCTTTACCATTGTGCCACTTAGGAAGCCCATTTAAAATATTACACAGATTCAAAACATGTGGTGAAATCAGATGCCTGCCTACAGAGCTAGTGGTACTCTAAGGAAGTTGGCCTCTACATATTTAATAATTTTCTTTATTTAATTTTGGCTGTGTTGGGTCTTCTTTTGGGCTTTTCTCTGCTCGTGGCAAGCAGGAACTACTCTCTAGTTGCAGAGTGCAGGCTTCTGTTTGCGGTGGCTTATCTTGTTGTGGAACATGGGGTCTAGGGTGCACAGGCTTCAGCAGTGTGGCACATGGGTTTAGTTGTTCTGCTGCATGTGCGATTTTCCCAGATCAGGGATTGAAGCTGTGTCTTCTGCATTGAATAGATTCTTCACCACTGAGCCACCAAGGAAGCCCGCTACTCGTTTTAGATCATGTACTATTGTCAGTTTCCATGTTAAATACTAGTAAAGTTTGATTTCTTGATTTAGACAAAAATAGAGGTATTCTAACAATTTCTTTCCGCAATCCAACTGCTCTAGGGATCAGATTTGTTGCAGGAAATTTCCTACTTTATATTTTAGGAATATATTCTGTAATCAACACTTATTGAATCCTCTGTTCTAATCATTCTTGCAGTAATCTCATCGTAACATCAAATTCCCCATTAGGAATATATTTCAGTGGCTGAAATCACAGACGGTCTCTACTATAAACTGTCTTTTATTTTTTCATCATTTAGGAATAATCTCAGGACTAAAATCTTCAGGACTTTAAAGACATATGTATCTAATTTTTAAAATACCCTATCTTTTAAAAATTAATTACTAATTTGTCAGCAGTATTATTTCTGCAGAGAAAGGATTGTTACATAGCTTGATTTGTAAATTCTGTATGACATTCTGTATGAAAGTTTTTTTTTAATTTTACTTTCTAAACAGTGACTCAAATCCCTTGCATGTGTGCTAAGTTGCTTCAGTTGTGTCCGACTCTTTGTGACCCTATGGACTGTAGCCCGCCAGGCTCCTCTGTCCATGGGGATTCTCCAGGTAAGAATACTGGAGTGGGTTGCTGAGCCCTCCTCCAGGGGATCTTTCCCACCCAGGGATCGAACCTACCGCTAATCAAATCGACTGCACTAGCAGGTGGTTCTTTACCATTAATACCACCTGGGAAGTCCCTGAATCCCTTAAAATGCCTTAAATATAGTCTGGATACAGGGGAAAAGAGGCAGGAAACAGCGAGTGTTTGAGTAAGAAACAATTCCTGTTTCACGAATCAACTCTAAACTTGTTTAATGATGAATTTTAGCTTTGGTGGTGATCAAAGGAAAAGTCCTTTCTTGAACATAAAAATAAGTGATTTTTAATGCAGACTCAGTGTTATGCTAATATGCGACAGGGAAAGCAGGAGGGAGAAAACTGGTTGATCAGGTATTAAAAAAAAAAACAACATGATTTAAAGCCTTTTCGGATTAGTATCAATCACACTTAAGACTATGCCAAAGCCTTTGACTGTGTGGATCACAACAAACTGTGGAAAATTCTTCAAGAGATGGGAATACCAGACCATCTGACCTGCCTCCTGAGAAATCTGTATGCAGGTCAAAAAGCAACAGTTAGAACTGGGCAGGGAACAACAGACTGGTTCCAAATTGGGAAAGAAGTACACCAAGGCTGTATATTGTCATCCTGCTTATTTAACTTATATGCAGAGTACATCATGCGAAATGCCAGGCTGGATGAAGCACTAGCTGGAATCAAGATTGCTGGGAGAAATATCAGTAACCTCAGATATGCAGACGATACCACCTTTATGGCAGAAAGCAAAGAAGAACTAAAGAGCCTCTTGATGAAAGTGAAAGAGGAGAGTGAAAAACCTGGCTTGAAACTCAGCATTCAAAAAATGAAGATCATGGGATCTGGTCCCATCACTTCATGGGAAATAGATGGGGAAACAATGAAAACAGTGAGTGACTTTATTTTGGGGGGCTCCAAAATCACTGCAGATGGTGACTGCAGCCATGAAATTAAAAGACACTTGCTTGCTCCTTGGAAGAAAAGCTATGACTAACCTAGACAGCATACTAAAAACCAAAGACATAACTTTGCCAACAAAGGTCCATTCCAGCCAAGGCTATGGTTTTTCCAGTAGTCATGTATTGGTGTGAGAGTTGGACTATAAAGAAAGTTGAGCACTGAAGAATTGATGTTTTTGAGCTGTGGTGTTGGAGAAGGCTCTTGAGAGTCCTTTGGACTGCAAGGAGATCCAACCAATCAATAGTAAAGGAAATCAGTCCTAAATATTCATTGGAAGGACTGATGCTGAAGCTGAAACTCCAATACTTTGGCCACCTGATGGAACAACTGACTCATTGGAAAAAGACCCTGAAGCTGGGAAAGATTGAAGGCGGAAGAAGAAGGGGATGACAGAGGATGAGATGGTTGGATGGCATCACCGACTCAATGGACATGGGTTTGGGTGGACTCCAGGAGTTGGTGATGGACTGGGAAGCCTGGTTTGCTGCAGTCCATGGGGTTGCAAAGAGCTGGACACGACTGAGCAACTGAACTGAACACTTAAGAGGTGTGTCTGACCAGGCTATCCGGTCCAGGAGAACTGGCACAGTTCAGTTCATTCGCTTAGTCATGTCCGACTTTTTGCGACCCCATGAACCACAGCATGCCAGGCCTCCCTGTCCATCACCAACTCCCGGAGTTCACTCAAACTCATGTCCATCGAGTCGGTGATGCCATCCAGCCATCTCATTCTCTGTCGTCCCCGTCTCCTCCCACCCCCAATCCCTCCTAGCATCAGACTCTTTTCCAGTGAGTCAACTCGTCGCATGAGGTGGCCAAAGTATTGGAGTTTCAGCTTTAGCATCAGTCTTTCCAATGAACACCCAGGATTGATCTCCCTTAGACTGTACTGGTTGGATTTCCTTGCAGTCCAAGGGACTCTCAAGAGTCTTCTCCAGCACCACAGTTCAAAAGCATAAATTCTTCAGTGATCAGCTTTCTTCACAGTCCAACTCTCACATCCATACATGACCACGGGAAAAACCATAGCCTTGACTAGATGGACCTTGGTTGACAAAGTAATGTCTCTGCTTTTTAATATGCTATCTAGGCTGGTCATAACTTTCCTTCCAAGGAGTAAGCATCTTTTAATTTCATGGCTGCAATCAGCATCCGCAGTGATTTTGGAGCCCCAAAAAATAAAGTCTGACACTGTTTCCACTGTTTCCCCATCTATTTCCCAGGAAGTGATGGGACCAGATGCCATGATCTTCGTTTTCTGAATGTTGAGCTTCAAGCCAACCTTTTCACTCTCCTCTTTCCCTTTCATCAAGAGGCTTTGGAGTTCCTCTTCACTTTCTGCCATAAGGGTGGTGTCATCTGCATATCTGAGGTTAGAACTGGCACAAACCATCCCAAATGAAAGTAGACTATGGATTCATGTTTACGTTTAGGTCTTTCCATGGTGGCTTAGATGGTAAAGCGTCTGCCTACAATGAGGGAGACCCAGGTTCGATCCCTGGGTCAGGAAGAACCCTTGGAGGAGGAAATGGCAACACACTCCAGTACTCTTGCCTGGAGAATACCTTGGATGGAGGAGCCTGGTGGGCTACAGTCCATGGGGTTGCAAAGAGTTGGACATGATTGAGCGACTTCACTTTCACTTTTCATGTAGTAACAAAGCATATTTGAGGAACCAAAGGCACATACTGTGTTAGTCATTCAGTGGTGTCTGACTCTTTGGGACCCCATGAACTGTAGCCTGCCAGGCTTCTCCATCTATGGAATTCTCCAGGCAAGTATACTGGAGTGGATTGCCATTCCCTTCTCCAGAGGAACTTCCCAATGCAGGTATTGAATTGCATTGCAGGCAGATTCTTTATCGTTTGAGCTACAGGGAGGTAAAAGGCACATAAGTGAGTGAGTGAAGTCGCTCAGTTGTGTCCGACTCTTTGCGACCCCATGGACTGTATGTAGCCCACCAGGCTCCTCTGTCTGTGGGATTCTCCAGGCAAGAGTACTGGAGTGGGTTGCCGTTTCCTTCTCCAGGAGATCTTCCCAACCCAGGGATCGAACCCTGGTCTCCCGCATTGCAGGCAGACGCTTTACCATCTGAGCCACCAGGGAAGCTCAGGCACATAATCAAGGTTAATTTGATTCCACAAACAATTCTGAAGCATTTTGTGATACATATATAATAAGGCAAGATCTATGCCCTCAAGGGTGCTTCCCTGGTGGCTCAGACAGTAAAGCATCTGCCTGCAATGCAGGAGACCTGGGTTCGATTCCTAAGTCAAGAAGATCCCCTGGAGAAGGAAATGGCAATCCACTCCAGTACTCTTGCCTGGAAAATTCCATGGATGGAGGAGCTTGGAGGGCTCCAGTCCATGGGGTTGCAAAGAGTTGGACACGACTGAGCGACTTCACTTTCTTTCTTATGCCCTCAAAAGTTTCACAATCTAGTGAGATAGAAACATTACAAGTAATTGTATAAGGAAGGTAAGTTTAAGTGATAACCCCACCTCATCTGGCCACCCTTCCCCTTAGATAAACACTTTTGAAGGAGTTCCTTTTGATTATCCTTTTCAAATCAAAATTTCAAGCTGAACTTTCACCTACAGTTTTTTTAGTTTATATCAAAAGGCCAAAAGGGGGAATTCCCCAGTATTCCAGGGAATGGAATGTGGTTAGGATGTTGGGCTCTCACTGCCAGGGCCTGGGTTCAACCTCTGGTCAGGAACTAAAATACCACATGCTGAGCAGTGCAGCCAAAAAAAGCAAGCCAAAGGATAACTAGTTGTTTGGTGGGTTGGGGTGAGGGGACTTTGTCTTATGCAATGTCGTCATACATGTAAAGCTTCTGCTCAGCTCATATCCCATAAAATCAAATAAATGTGATCCCAGAGGGGCTCAGAGGACTATGATCTGATGATAGACATAAATGCCTACCAACTATAGCACCTGCCATAAAAGTGGCTAGATGTTCCAGAATGATGCTTCTTCAATGACATGACAAAAGCCAAACCACACAAAAGACTGACATGGTCATTCTGAGTTGAAATCTCAGTTACTCCATGCGGCTATGCTGCTTTTGGTAAATCATTTGAACTTCTAACCTGTGTCAAACATTTCTGATGCGTGCAGCAGTAAGTGGCAGCTTGCAAGCAAACAGCAGTGAGCGGTGGCTGGAAGCAAGGTCTTAGTTTCCCAGACCAGGAGTCCTAACCACTGGACCACAGAAGCCAGGAGTTAGGGCTAAAAGTCCCTAGTCTTGCCTGCCTGCTGCTGCTGCTGCTGCTGCGTCACTTCAGTCGTGTCCGACTCTGTGTGATCCCATAGACAGAAGCCCACCAGGCTCCCCCGTCCCTGGGATTCTCCAGGCAAGAACACTGGAGTGGGTTGCCATTTCCTTCTCCAATGTGTGAAAGTGGAAAGTGAAAAGTGAAAGTGAAGTCGCTCAGTCGTGTCCGACCCTTAGCGACCCCACGGACTGCAGCCTACCAGGCTCCTCCATCCATGGGATTTTCTAGGCAATAGTACTGGAGTGGCTTGCCATTGCCTTCTCCGCTTGCCTGCCTAGTCAAGAACAAATTCAGGTGAGGAGGCAGAAGGTAAAAAGTAAAGTAAAACGTTTATTGAAAAGAAAAGTACATGCAGAAAGGCACATGGGAAGCTGAGAGAAAGAATCACGCCTTTGGGAAGTTTAAATCCTTCATAAAGGGGCAGTTTTCCGGGGCTTCGTCTTCCCTCAGGCCAGTCACCTTGCTCTGTCCCCCCTGGTTAATTTGTCTCAGGGCCCTCCCCTGGGGTGCCCACGCACACCCTATCCAAGATGGATTTCTGAAGTAAAGGCTTCTGGGAGGAGCAAGACCCATTATGGCCTGGAACTTAGCCTCTGACTTTTGACTCCAAGGAGCCTTTCTGCACATGTGCAGTGTCTCCCTTATCAGATAGGGCTCCCTTATCAGAAAGGGTTTGTTTGTCCTTGCCACGATTATTCCCCTGAAGTGAGAGACAAGATTGGCTATGTATCCTGTTTTTGTTGGCTGTAAATTCCTCAACTGGAGCCCATCTATCTCTTATCTCAAAAACTGCAAGCAGAAGGGTGACAGATTGTAAATTTCCAACCTGGAGCCCATCTATCTCCTACCTCAAAACCTGTGTTAAAAAGCCAGTGTAAAAGAAATCGGTTTACTTCCTAGGAACAGCTTAATAACATCAGTTACAGCGTATTTTATCAATACCAAAACCCACCTGGGCCCAACGTCACTGTAGCAAGGTGGAAGAAATTACTGCACATTATCGGAGAAGGCAATGGCAAGCCACTCCAGTACTCTTGCCTAGAAAATCCCATGGACGGAGAAGCCTGGTAGGCTGCAGTCCATGGGGTCGCTAAGGGTCGGACACGACTGAGCGACTTCACTTTCACTTTCCACTTTCACACATTGGAGAAGGAGATGGCAACCCACTCCAGTGTTCTTGCCTGGAGAATCCCAGAGACGGGGGAGCCTGGTGGGCTTCTGTCTATGGGGTCACACAGAGTCGGACACGACTGAAGTGACTAAGCAGCAGCAGCAGCAGCATAGGGCTGTGAATCTGTCCTCAGTGCAGGAGACCCAGGTTCAATCCCTGGGTGGTGAAGATCCCTTGGAGAAGGGAATGGAAACCCACCCCAGTATTCTTGCCTGGAGAATCCCATGGACAGAGGAATCTGGCCGGCTGCAGTCCATGGGGGTGCAGAGTTGGAAACTAACACCACACACACAAAGCTGTGATGCATTTTACGAAAATCTACGAAGCCCAGGAGAAGTGCAGGGTAACAGAAGAAATGACTGCAGATCAATAAACGGACAGTGTGGTTGTTCCAAAGGACCTTGGTCCCACCGTAACCTGTAACCTAGGTCACGGCCTCAGCTCCCATCAAGCATTATTTCGGCCTTTCGATTAGAAAGGCACAGGACTTCAGACCCACAGCAGAGAAGGGAAAGCAGGGAAACCGTGTGTAGAAGTGAGCTGAACTTCCCTGATGTACGGACCACCAGTCGAAAAGCCAGCACTGGCTTGGGGAGAGGGACTGGACAAGTGGTTGCCCCAGCATCTTTTGTGCGCCTCATCCTTCCGGGTCAGGCATCTCCGAATTCCCAAGGCTTTGGGGACCAGAAGCCTGGAGAAGGTGGGGTGTGTCCACAGGGGAATCCCTGAGAAAAGGGCAGCGGTGCACACAGCGGGGCGGCCGGTGCTCAGTCCTAGGGGTCCGTTCACAGGCGAGAAAGGGGGCGGGGGCGGCAGGGGGGCAGCGGGGAGGAGGGGCGAGGCGCCGTCGCCCGGCCCGTCCCCTCCCCTCCCCTCGGGCCCGCTCCCCTCCTCTTCCCTGCGCGATCGGGCATCCGGGCGCATCCCGCCGAGGCCCGGCTGCTTCTGGGGGAGGCGCCAGCTGGTCGTTGCGCCAGTCCCCGGACCGAGCAGTAACGGCGACCCGGGAGGCCGAGCGGATGTGGTTCGGGCCTGCGTTGAGGTAAGGGCAGAGGGGACGGCGCCGGAAGTCAGAAGGGGGCGCCGGGCTCGAGTCCGGCCCCTCGCAGATCCCCCCCAGCGGGAAGCCACCTCTCCCCGCCCCCCGCTGCCAGACCGCGGGGCGCGGCAGCTGTGAGAGTAGCCCCTGGGGCGAGAGCACAGCCCGGGGCCGCTCGCTTAGGCGTCTCTGCGCGTGCGCAAGCCCTCCGGCGAGGCCTGGGCGCGGGGCTCGGGGGCGACACCCTTGCCGGGTACTAGGGCCCCGGTGTCGGCGCGCGTGCGCACAGCCGCGGGCGGTGGCGGGGCGCGCGGCCCGGGGATCGTACCCCGACCCAGGTCTCGGACCGAGGCGGCGTGAGGTGCGCATGCGTGAGTCGCTGGCGGAAGTGGCGCGGCCCCGCGAGGGTCGCGTGCGGCGTCTCGCCAGGGCTCGTCCCCCGCCTGGAGGCGTCTCTTCCTTAGGCCAGCGCGGGTGCTTTGCCTTCCTTTCCCGCTCTCCGCACCCCCTTGAAGCTGCGGTTTTCGTTTCCGTCACCTCAGTCCTGGGTTCCCGTCCTGTCCATCTCTATTTCCCCCAGCCTCCGGGCCCGAACCGGCGCGCTAAACTCACTTTTCTTTCCACATTTGGTTCTGATGTCAAGGGATAGTGCAGGAAGTCTGACTAAAAGCTAGGCCAAGCTGTTTGGGAACTGCTGTGGGGGGATGGGGAGAAATGGCCTTCAGTCTGGAAGATACTTGCCCTGGAAGCAAAGATTTTTTGAGACGCTGAAAACTTTCCAAGTGCTCCGCCCAGGTGGAGAAAGAACTTCCTGCCTGAGTTGGAAGGCGAGTTCAAAGGGAACTTTTTGCTTTTTGTTCTTTGGGAAATTACATAATATGTCTGGACAGTTCTAGCCCAGGACTGTAACAAAACGCATGTAGAAGAACTGACTGGTACTGCGCTTGGCGACTTAATCTTTGTCAGAGCTGAGTAAAAGGGAGTAGGTAGAGTTCTCAAACTGCTTTGCCACGAAGATCTTTCCCCTAGACTAGGAAGTGACAGTCACTGTTTGATGTTTATTGAGCCTCCTAGCTTTGCACCTTCCTGGGCAGTGGTACTTAGGTCAGTTTCGTGACTCCTGTGGCTGTTCTTGGAATGATTTTTAACAATATTGCTGTGTGCCTTGTAATTTGATATGATGTGCTGATACAGCTATTTGGAGGCTGGAATAGAAGCATTTACTATCAGAGAATCTGAGTACTCTAGGTGAAAAGTAATCTCTCTTTTCCAGGGCGTTAGGCGATATACACGTTATTGCTGATGCTGCTGCGTCACTTCAGTCGTGTCCGACTCTGTGTGACCCCATAGACGGAAGCCCACCGGGGTCCCCCGTCCCTGGGATTCTCCAGGCAAGAACACTGGAGTGGGTTGCCATTTCCTTCTCCATACACGTTATTAAGTGTGGGTAAAAGCAATAGGGGGCTTCCCAGGTGGCGCTGGTGGTAAAGAATCGTGTGCCAATGCAGGAGACCTAAGAGATCCTGGTTTCATACCTGGGTGGGGAAGATCCCCTGGAAAAGGAAATGGCAGTCCACTCCAGGATTCTTGCCTGGAGAATTCCTTGGAAGGAGGAGCCTGGCTAGCTACAGTTCATAGGGTCGCAGAGTCTGACAGGACTGACGGGACTTAGCACCCATGCACGCAAAAGTAATGGATACCACATTCTTGCACACTCCACTCCTGCACAGGCCTTACTGTTGTTTCTGGACTTAGCAAGCCTGCCTCCACCCTCAGCCGTGTTCATTTCCTCCATGCTCAAAGTTCACTTAACCCCTCTACCCAAATCTGCATGGCACCCAACTTCATTAATTGGATCTCCAATTAATTGCCATCACTTCAAAGGTGACTACCTCATCTAAAAAGGCGCTTCTCTCACTCTCCATCCCTTCCGTTCCGTCGCTCAGTCGTGTCCGACTCTTTGCGACCCCGTGGACTGTAGCTACCAGGCTTCTCCGTCCATGGGATTCTCCAGGCAAGAATACTGGAGTGAGTTACCGTTTCCTTCTCCAGGGGTTCTTCCCGACCCAGGGATCGAACCCTATTCTCCTGCATTGGAGGCAGAGGCTTTAACCTCTGAGCCACCAGGGAAGCCCCAAGGCTTTTTTTTTTTTTTAATCCTCTATTTGGCTTTGTAGCACTTATCACTGTCTTTTTTTAAATTTTTTTTTATTTAACATTTATTTATTAGTTTGTCTGCCCTGGGTCTTGGTTGTGACGCTCAGGATCTTCTGTCTTTGTTGCTGCATGTGAGATCTTTAGTTGTGGAATGTGATCTCTTAGTGGAGGCGTGTGAGATCTAGTTCCCTGACCAAGGATGGAACATGGGCCCCCTTCATTGCAAGCATGGAGTCTAATCCACTGGACCACTAGGGAAGTCCCAGTAGATTTTGTTAACTGTGCACATGAAATTGGTATTTAGCTCTAGAATATTTTATACTGAAGTCGCAATATAGATTCATTCATTCATTCAAAAAACATTTTCTGAGTGACTAGTTTGTGTAAGATTGTCTTAGGTGTTTAGAGTATGTCAGTGAACAAAATAGACAAAGATCTCTTTCCTCTGGAGCTTAAATTCTAGCAGAGAATGATTACAACAAACATTTAATTATTTATTGTGCTAGAAAATTATAAGTGCTACAAAAAAGTTGAAAAAAGGAGAGCAGAGAAAGGGAAGTGTGAATTTAGATGTGGGTTGCAATTTTAAACAGCGTGGTTATGGTTAAGTCTGAAGGGTAAACTGAAGGTAATGTTCATGGTGGAAAACTGGTTTTTAGAATTGAATTATCTTTCTGGGAAAACTTTTTCCCCCACCATTCTCTACTGTGTGTTTCATGGGATCCCACAGCATGTCCGTTGTGGCTAATGTAACTGTCCTTTGTAGTAAATAGGTGAAAAAATATCTTTTCCAAAAACTTCACAATATTCATGGTTTTACAGTTTAATGCAGCACTCAAATGAAGAGACTGGGCTCTTGAATGGATAAGATGAGCCAAACAAATACTACAGATGGGTGGAGGAAAAGTGTGTATTCTCTTCACATTTTACTGCACTTTGCAATTGTTTCTTGATGTCCCTCTGACTTTGGATGACCAGGTGAAGTTGTTTTGTATGAGTAGTCATTGATTTTCTTTATTTGAAACTGTGTTGAAGAGTCACCTGATGTGATGTCATGCTTTAAGGTACTAAATTATTGCTCTTAGAGGTTTCCTGAATGAACCAGACAAGCCTGGTGAAATTGTAGTCCATAATTAAAGGATGCTTAGAGAAAGAGGCTGATGGAGAGGAACAGTTTTAGAAAGTGAAGTGTTTTTCCCTTTGGGTCTTTTACTTAAGTGGATTACAAACACTGTATTTAAACATCAAAAACTATTAATCTTAAACTGTAAATGTAGAGTACCCAGGGGTTTTGCTGATGACTCTCGGAGTTTGTCATATTTAATTTTGGATTTATCACGTGGCTAAAGTGAAATTAAAATGCCCCTAGGATGCTGTTACCTCTGAGGTTTACTGAAATTGACTTCTTGTAAATCAGAATTGACCAGGAAAGGTTTGAGAATTTCTTTGAAAGGGAATGGAATTATGGAATGGAATGATCAGGGTTGCAGTGTGACATCAGGGACTCCTGTTCAGAGCTGAACATGGAGGGCTGAGTAAGGATTTTTTTTTTAAGTATGTTTGCTTGCTTGTTTTTGGCAGCACAGGTCTTCACTGTTGCGCAGGGGCTGTTCTTTGCTACAGTGCTCAGGCTTCTCGCAGCCGTGGCTTCTCTTGCTAGGCACACAGGCTTCAGTAGTTGTGACGCACAGGCTGAGTTAACCCTTGGCATGCGGGATCTTCCCAGACCAGGGATCGAACCTGTGTCCACTGCATTGGCAAGTGGAACCACTGGGCCACCAGGGAAGCCCTAAATGAGGATATTTACTTAAAAGGAGCAGATAAACTTACTTCTCTGAAAGGGATATTCATAGTGTCCTTCAGTGGAAGGCTGGTAGGATCCTCCTTGCTTTCATTATTCAGAAGGAACATTTGTCTGATTCACATGGCGAGCTCATCTTAATGTGAAAGTCTCCAGGGAATTTAAGACATAATAGTCTTTTTCAGCATTAATATGACATTGGAGTGTACCTTTTATAGATCTCAGCCTTACTGATCTAACCTGAACTCATATCTAGTATGTATATGTCCCCATGGAAGACATTTTGAGCTGACATGTACCAGTGGATGATAGTAGTTGAGGAAATCATGAATTGTGATCACATTATAATATATTCTGTATTATGCTGAGTGTATTTGACTGAACAGTGTGAATTGCAAATGGAAATGAGCCAAGGCCAATGGGCTACCATGTTGAAGTTACATTGTGGGGCAGAGATCTTTAACAGGATGCTATTTAATAGCCATGTTAAGTGCTTAAAAAAAATTATATTAGATCTATAAGGATCTAAATTTCAAATGGATTTACAAATGTCTCAAGTACCTGTTCATTTTAGCTAGTGTGTGAAAGTGAAAGTGTTAGTTGCTCAGTTGTGTCCGACTCTGGCTCCTCTTCCCATGGAATTCTCTAAGCAAGAATACTGGAGTGGTAGCCATTCCCTTCTCGAGGTCTTCCTGACCCAGAGATCAAACCCAGGTCTCCTGCGTCGTGGCCAGATTCTTTACCGTCTTGAGCCACAATCTAAAAATATTTGTATAGTTTATGTTGATGATTTTTCATATTTGAAAGTGGCACTTTTGCTGTGCTTCTCTGAAAAGATCAATGCTGATGAGTTTGGTAATCTCTTCCAACTAAATGCAACTTTGCTTTGGAGATCTCTTTGAAGATCTCCTTCATCACCCTTAGTGACATTTGGAAACTGTTTACAATGAAATCATTAAAATGGCAACTATGTTTCTGTGTTTCATAAGTCATTTTGCTGTTTATCATAAACATGTGGCAATACCTTTCCCTTTGAAGTTGTGCTTTGGTTTTAGTTGGGCTCTTAGTTTTTCAGTCTTGTCCATCCTGTCTATAACTGACCCACGGTAGCTGGCAGTTTTATAGGGAGGGGTCTTACTGTCATTTGTCACTGATTCATGACACCTCATTCAAGTGGAGGTAAGTTATGCCTACCATTCTTTTTGGCAAGGGATAATTGGGATCATGTTTAATTATCTTATATTACATTTATACATATTTATATTATTTCTAACTTTCAGATGACATACCATTTAAGGGCTCAGGTAAGCAGGCAGGTGGACACCATCATTACTCCATTGACATTTACTTGGTCTGGAGCTCATTAACACACTGCACTGATACTGTAAGCTGTATGCTGGTGTCCTAAAAGACATTGGTTTTCCTTCACACCCTGTTTCTTTGATTATAAAAGCATCATCAGCTGTGTTGCCCAGATGGGCAGATTTGTTAAAAAAGTATTGAGCGTTGTATTGCAAGAAAACTTTTTTATATATTAAGTTTCTCAAGCATAGCTTTGTAGTTGATTTCATACTGTGAAGTTGAATTTTGAAAATACATGACACTGGGCTTATTCTCAGTCGTGTCTGACTCTTTGTGACCCCATGGACTTCTCCATGGAATTCTCCAGGCCAGAATACTGGAGTGGGTAGCCTTTCCCTTCTCCAGGGTATCTTTCCGATCCAGGAATCAAACCAGGGTCTCCTGCATTGCTGGCAGATTCTTTACCAACTGAGCTTTGAGGCTTTCTCTGCAGAAAAATAATTTTCTTATTTTTCATTTTTCTTCTGGGATCACTTCTAGAGAACAGATACCAGCATTTAGGAGCTTCTAATTAACTGCACAATAACAATTTCCATGGAAAAGACATTCTCTGATAGATAGTGTGTCTAGTTTATTAGTGCTTAAGGCCCATGCTTACTGCTGGGTTGGGGTAATATTGACAGAGGCAGCTATGAGCTGGATATCCTTTTGCTCCATGTTGTTTTTATTTTTTTGCATATTTGCTTTCAATTTAGTGCCTACTGCAGGCATTAATCAGTATCTGTTGAATGAATTAGGCAAATGAATGTCCATTTATCAGTTTAACTAATTAGGTCAAAGGTATTATCAAGTAATATGATACATTGCCATATTAACAAACACTGAATAGTACTGATTACCAGTAAAAACATGTAGAGATTGCTTATTATATGCTTTGTACAGAGAAATGAATTATTTGATCTGTTCCTCAAGAGGATTAGGAATGGGTATGTTTATTGTGTTCAGTTACTGAAAGACTGTTGTCTTGTCCACTGATCTTCAACTGTGTTATTATTAAAAGTACAGATAAAACTCTCAAAACACAGTATGTACAAAAAGGAGTTATCTGTCCCAAACAGGGATAATTTAGAAATAAATTATTAAACTATACAAGTTTAGAGAAACAGCCAAAGTAGGAAATGTCATGCAAAAGATTACCTAAGTTGATATATATTTGGTTTTGGAAGTTACTCTTGTGGGAATTTGCTGGTGGTCCAGTGGTTAGGACTCTGTGCTTCCACTGCAGGGGCTACAGGTTTGATTCCTGGTCAGGGAGCTAAGACCCCGCATGCCATGTGGTGTGGTGGAAAAAAAAGAAAATTACTCTTACAAAAACTTGGAACATTGGCTCTTGAGTGTCTTGTTTGGAGCCTCTGAAGGCAGATGTCAGTGGCAGGAGCTTCTGGCTGGAAAAGGTACTTATTCTTCTATTTTTATATTACAAGGCAAAATATCAGTATGTTAAAATTCCATAATAACATTGGTCTTTCATTACCTTTCAACAAAATGAGGAAATGCATAAGAAACTATTTTTCAAAGCACAAGGCACTTTTTGAGTAATTAAGTAAATACATGAGCCAAGTTATATATCCCAAAATACACGTAAGGAAAAAGCAGTAAAGCAACATGTATTTTGGGCATCATATGGGATGATGTTATGCCGTGACACTGTCAGTGTGGGGAAGAGCTTCCCAATACAGATGCCAGCCTCTGCCCTGGGTCTCCTGCGCAGAAAAGGGGGAAATCTGTAAGCAGGGTGAGACCAGAAGTAAAATCACATTCTAATGCACTTTTTTTCTATTTCAGATCCTTCTTCCCTGGCATTTAAGATACTCTCCTTTTTCTATGTTATTGAGTTAATATCTTCCTGTGCTGTTGGTAGAATTTTATCTTACTGATGATGAAAGAAATTGTGGTTTATGAATTGTCAGTATCAAGCCTTTATTGAATTCCTATGTTCATGGTAAAGACAGTATTAGAATGGTTTATTCTGATTCTACAATTTTTTTTCCTTATTATTGGGTAACTGTATCCTTCCTTCATACTCAGATGATTAATTTAACTTAAGCTTAAAATCTTGAAAATTCTCTTGTCAATTGGAAAAACCAAATTACACTAATTCATTGATAGAATTACATGGCAAATTTTGCCTTTGGCATTACCTCTGGTCTGAACTTTCTTATGAAAACGTTTCCATCAAAGTCCAGCCATGGGTATATCAGTATCCATTACACATTAAAATAGTATTGTTTTCTGCATGTTTTAAAACTTTATCAAATAGTGTATCATATGCATTCTTCTGTGACAGTGATTTTTGATCAGAATTGTTTTGGAGATTTATCTGTGTTGATTCTAGATAATTTATTTTAATTATTGTGCAGTATGCACGATTTGTAAATTTTGTTGATAGAGCCTGTTGATCAGTTCTATGCACTATTTCTAATGTTTTCCTATTTCAAACAATTTTGTATATGCTCTAGAGTTTTATCTAGGCTAATGTTTTCCAAGATGTGGCTTATTAATGATCTTGAAGTTATCTTAGTGGGGTGAAACCAACATTGAAAAATTAAATAGAAAAGGATAAATTAGGGTAGGAGTAGAATTGTTGTCCAGTCACTTAGTTGTATCCGACTCTTTGTGACCCCGTGAACTGTAGCATGCCAAACTTCCCTGTCCTTTACTATCTCCTGGAGTCCTTGACTATCTCCCGGCTAGAATAGAATAATGTAAAATAGAAAAAAATAGGAACGAGGATATCCCTTAGTATCTCATGTAGCACGGGTAAGAATTATTTTGTGAAAGTTTTGTTTCAGGTACAGATATGTATCAAAAAAGCTTGAAAGATACTGCTCTGGTCTAAATATTGTTGAGTTGCTCTAAAAATGATTGTCCCAGTTTACATTCCTTCCAGTAATATGAGTAAAATGTGCCTTTTGATCTTTATCCTCACAAACTGTGTGTTAGCCCCTTTAATTTTGCAGATCTGATTGGTGAGTTCTGTCTCATTGTGATTACATTTCCATGATACATTCTGTGGATATGTTTGTTAATTTCTTCTTCTGTGAATTACCTCTATCCTTTTTCCATTTCTAAATTGGATTGTTTGTCTTTCTTTTTCTGCTTTTAGGTATTCTTTATATATTAAGGATACAGATTATTTGCCAGCTATCAGTTATGTATGTTGAAAACATGTTTTCCCATTCCGTGGCATGTTTTTCCTTTTGTTCATTTTGTCTTTTATAATGCCAAAGTTTTAAGCTTTAGTGTGGTAAAATTTACCAGTCTTTTCTTTGTGGTTTGTGCTTTTGTGTCCCAATTAAGAAATCTTTCCCTGCCCTGAGGTCGTAAAGATATTTTCTATACCTTCTTCCAAAATTTGAAAATTTTGCTTTTTTCCTTTTCCAGATGGTTTCCCTTGTACTTTTTATGTTGAAATACTATATTAAACTTTAAGTGTCTTTTGGTAAGTTTCAGTGTCCATATTGTTGAAGCCTTGTCCCCAAACTTATAATATCTGAAAGTTATGTTTTATAATATTAATTCTTTTTATAATTGAGCACCTCTAGTGCTGACTTTCTAATAGTAAATTTAACTGATACAATTTTTAAACTATATTTTTCTCAGATAACTACTGGCTTTTTGAAGCCAGTGGTATGTTCTATGCAAGATGGTATGTTCTTTTTCTTTTCTATTTTTCTGTAATAGAATTTATTTATGTATTTCTGTTTTCAGTCACATTAACCTTACTCTAGAAGACAACTTCACAAAAATCTAGAAGGAAGGGGATTAAAGATGACTGAATACTGGGCTCCAGAAATTTAAAACAATCAGGTACAAACATTTTTGGAGGGAATGTTCTCAACCAGTCAGTACAAAATGAAACTATCTGTAATGTACACAAGGAAACCTAAAATATCCCTGCAGTACAGGGGAAAGTCTAAGATCGAGGGCATTGAAATGAATCCTGTCTCTAACCCTGACTGGCTGGTGACTGTTGGTCAAAGTATTGAAATATGTCTGTTAAACAGAGGCAATGGTGATATCTGTTTCTTCTGGCTATTATAAAGATTAAATGAGATAAGGTACTTAGTGTTTGGCAATAGTTTGGGTAACTATTTGACAATTATTATTGTTCCTGTTATTTAGAATTCATGTTTATCACATCATCGATGTGGTATTCTATATGTGTATTAATGAATTTTTAAGAGGTATATGTTGATATATTACTATAACATTGTTATTAATAATAGCCAGGTGAAATCAAATAGATAACAGGATGAGATGATTATAATCCTCACATATATTGCAAAAACTGTATTCTTCAAGTAGTGTAAACAGGGGAAGCTAGTTTTCTCTGTTATATTTGTATCACATCGGAATAATGTTAAAAAACCAACCAGGGAATTCCCTGGTGGTCCAGTGGTTGCGACTCCACACACTGCCTTGGGTGTGGATCCAATCCCTGATTAGAGAACTAAGATACGGTAATATGCAACAAGACCAGAAAAAAGAAAAACAAAAACCATTTTCCACAGTGCTACAGATTTTGACATTTTTTTCATAGTACTGCATAATAGTAATTAATTGTGAACCATTTTTAAATCTTCAAAGGCATTCTGACAAAAATGAAGTGATGTTAATATTATATTTAGTGTTAATTGAATCTTACTGAATGTTATTTCTTTGAGTATGGTAATTTTCATCTGCCATACATGTAATTATGTCTTAACCTGATTAGTCAAATAAATGGAATGACCTGTTTTATACCATTCTGATTTTTACAGAGTTAAGATAGTTGCAATTAGTCAAAGATACTGAGAAGAGCTATTTTTTTGTTTCCTTGAGCACCCAGGATATGCTGGTGTTTAAAAATCTTTATTAGCTGATACAGAGTACTTTCCAGGATACACTGTTAGGTGAAAAAAATAGATTGCAAAAGAGTATGTGAAGTATGCTATTTTTTGTATAAGGAGGAATTGGGAAATAAAAACACATAAATATATATACTTATTTTGCAAAAAGAAACAGAAATAAACCAGAAACCAGAGAAATTAGTTATCTACAGTGGTGGAGGGATGTGGTGGGGAAACAAAACAAACCCCAGGATTACTGTGGCGTGATGTCAGCATATTAGCAGGATTTCCTTCTACTAGGAACAAAGGTGTCCTGAAGTCCAGCAAGAGGCAGTCACTTCTCGAATTAGATCCTGTTTCTTTCTCTTGCTTATTTTTTTTGCCTTTAAATTCCCTTCCTCTGCTCTTTTCCTTTCTCTTCTCTTCCCTTACCTATCTTTTTATCTTTTATTCCAATAAATGGGGAACAGCTAAGGGAAAGATCTTTCCAGTTAGGATGAGACAAAAAGAGAAGAAACTCCAATATAGACTGTCTGCAGTCAACAAAAGGCTGTATTCAAAAGATGCTTTCAACAAATATCTTATGTTTTCCTCTGAGCCATGTGTTGTGGTGGTAATAGCAGTGACTGGGTCATGATCCCCTCCCCTTTTTTCTGTTTTGTTTTAACTTATCTATTTATTTTTGGCTGTGTTGGATCTTCCTTGCTGCGCAGGCTTTTCTCTAGTTGCAGAGAGCAGGGGCTACTCTCTAGTTGCAGTGTGGGCTCATGGTCCCCTCTCTTAAAGAGCTTACAGATTACTAGAGAAGACAGATGATATTAAAATAACTGCCACATGAAATGATTTTTTCCATATTGGCAGCCAGATCAAATTTTAGAAATTTGTAAGTGAGGAAAGTCTAAGTGATCCTATTCTCAGCAAGTGTATTGTTTCCAAACATTAGAAGTAATGATTTGTATTAATTGCCATAGTTTGAGTAACTATTATTCTGAAGGTATCTTTATTATTCGCTGTATGCTAAGAGACCTTTTTACAGCTGAAGGAAACAGAATTTTACCAGTATCCTCAAGTGAATATAAAACATTGATAAGTACACTGTTAAGAGTTACCCTGATTTTGATGATTGCTTTTATCTTTTGCTAGGCTCTAACTGCTTGTAGGTAACATCAAGTAAGATGTTGCAGTGTTAGCACTTGAATTCTGGGTTTTATTTGAGTAAATAGAAGCCAACCTAGTAAATCAGAGTATCAACATTGTTTGACATGATTACATTAAATTGCTTTGGGGGGAGAGAGAATGTTTATTCCTATTTATTTTTAGTGATAATTATGTAAGAATTTAACCAGATTCCAGACATCCTGCATATTTTGTGACAGGGCTGCTTCTGCTGTTACTTGTATGTGGTAGAAGGTAGTCATTGTGGAGATAGTTAGTTAAGACGAGAACATTCAGTGCAATGGGTATATGCTTATATGCTTGGTGGCTGTTTTTTCAGATTTTTTGTTAAGGTCTAAGGTAACACAGTCGCGTTTGTTCATTCATCCTTTCGTCCTTTTCATTCATTCATTTTTTTTTCCCCCACTTAGCAAATCAGATACTCTTCAGTGAAGCTGAGAATTGATAAGTCTGCTCTTCACAGTGATTTGGAACTTTCCAGTCCCAGAGGAAGTTTGACCAAGGTCCAAAATTTATTTTTTCTTATCTCTAGGAAGTAAACTCTGAAATGAAAATTTTCTACTCATTCCCTAGTAGATGTTTATCTTCTACTAGGGAATATACGTTTATCCTGGGATTATTTTTCACGCTTCTGCTGAAGGAGTCTCATCAGAGAACAATAATTAAAACATTTTTTAATGTTTTATATCTGTTAACACCCATGCCCCAAACTTAATTCCCTTCACTATATTTGAACTTAGCTTCTTTTCTCTGTTAACTAGAAAAGTAAAAAGTGAAAGTCACTCAGTCGTGTCTGACTCTTTGTGACCCCATGGACTGTATAGTCGATGAAATTCTCCAGGCCAGAATACTGAAGTGGGTAGCCTTTCCCTTCTCCAGGGGATCTTCCCAACTCAGGGATCAAACCCAGGTCTCCCACATTGCAGGCGGATTCTTTACCAGCTGAGCCACAAGGGAAGCCCAAGAATACAGGAGTGGGTAGCCTATCCCTTCTCCAGCGGATCTTCCCAACCCAGGAATTGAACTGGGGTCTCCTGCATTGCAGGCAGATTCTTTACCAACTGAGATATCAGGGAAGTGTTATTAGAAGTAAAGTAATTTTAACCTGCCCAGTTTCACTCAACACATGGTATCCTGATTTTACTACATACTTTTTCCTCAGGGACTACACAGAACCATGGAAGACTATGTGGAAGATGAACTTTTCCTTCTCTATGCTCTCCATGGAAAAAGTGGCAAGGTTAGAAAAATCATGCCCATGGAGCATGTATTTTCTGTCATGTAAAAGAAACTTTGTCAAGCATCTATTGGTCATTCAATAGGAAGATCAATGAGATAGTGTCTTTCTTTGCAAGGCTCACAGTGTAGTGGCTAAGATGCTGGCAGGTCACTGTTGTGGGTGTAGAGAATGCCTAGGGGCCAGCAGGGGATGTGGGGATTGTCGAGGGTTAGAGGAGGGGTTCCCAGAGGTGGTGACATTTGAGCCGAATGAGGAGGAGGCCACCCCTACTTCCGCAGATAATGCTGTTTAGTCGCTCAGTCAAGTCTGACTGTTTATAACCCAATGGACTGTAGCACACCAGGCTTCTCTGTCCATGGGATCCTCCAGGCAAGAATCCTGGAGTGGGTTGTCATGTCCTTCTCCAGAGTATCTTCCTGACACAGGGATCGAACTCACATCTCCTTCATTGGCAGGTGGATTGTTTACTGCTGAATCACCAGGGAAACCCTCCACAGATAATGCTGTCCTACAGAAGGGTCTGGGTTGAACAATGTTTGCTCCACTGCCAGAGATTTAAAAAAAAAAATCAAAATAGTTATCTTTGATGACACATCCTTAATTCATCGCAGATATTCTTTATTTCATTTCTGTCACATCCAAACATTGCAGTGAACCAGCTTAACTCCGGTCAGTGTTCCAACTGACATTGAAAGTTTCACATCTTTCAGCAAGCACATCCATCTCCATCTTGTGTTAATTTTATTAAATTTATGAAATATCTCTTCAGTGTTAACAGCTTAATGTTAGCTGCCGCCATTAACTTTCATCTTCCTGTTTTCCACTTTTTGGAAAATAAAATATAGTCAAAATGCTGTAAAAGACGTAAATCATTATCACAGCCGGCATAGTGTGCAAGATAGCGCTGTGAACCATAGACAGCAACCTGAGCCCTAGTATTGCTGTGCGCTGACTTGAAGTGCTAGTTTGTGAGCTTCTGTAGGAGAGTACCTTGAAAAGCAGTCTGTAGAACCTGAAAGTCTTACAGAATGTTCATAGAAGATTTCTTTGTTGTTTTCTGGGAACAGATTTGGTGAAATAACAGACTCAGAGCATTAGCAATGAAATTACTTTATTACGTGGTGTTATGCTGCCAGGAAATCCTTAAAGGGTGACGTATCCGCTGTTATTTTTGAAGGATTTTTTTTTATTTTGACTATGCGTGCCTGCTATGTAATCTTAATTCTGTTTTTATACGCTGTATTGTAAATTGAATTGTGGCAACTTAATAATTGTCCATAGTTAAGTGTCATAATCCACTTGGTTCTTCGTATGCATGCAGGAGCAGAGTTAATATGGACAGCACACACTCAAAGGAATAATAAAATGCATTTTGATATCTAACTTTATGGAGATGTATTTCCTTAATTATGTTCTCCTTGAGCTAATATTAAAATTTCACCACTTTGCCTTTCCAAACAGATGCCCGTGAAAGATGAGAGAGGTGACCTGGATGTGAGCAAAGTCGTGAAGGTGAGCTGGCCTAGGGTTAATTCTCACCTGTGTTGGTGAGTTGTGTGGGAAAAGGAGGGTCCAGGCCAGGATGCAGATTCTGGGGACATGATCTTAATGATGTAAATGTCAAGCTTTCATGTCCTCGTAGTGTATTTTTCCCCTACAGATTTTTTAATTGCCCACTATTGGCTCCTGCTCAGCCAGTCCCGAACTTAACAGTTGGGCCCAGAGGTGGTTAGGTGCCTTCAGCAGAGATGCCTGCTGTCGTGCAGGTTGGCCGTGGTGTGATTGAGGCTCCTAAAGTGTGTGGATCCTTATGTATACTCTTACTGTATACAGTGTATGCGTGCTAAGTCACTTTAGTCGTGTCCAACTCTGTGTGACCCTATGGCCTGCAGCCTGAAGTATGTGTGTGTATGTATATATATATATACACACACAGGGTATACATATATGTTCTATATGTAAACAGTATATACAATGTATGTAACCATATATGCTCATGATTATGCCAGGCAGAAGAATGTATTTTTCTTCAAAGAACAGAGATGCTCAATTTCTTGAGAGTGATATTAAACATTTACTTCAGAAAAGTATATTTTAAAAGTATATTTTATAAATGTAGTCATCAGTTCTCTATAAAAAAGTTTCCCCACAGAATTAGAAAATGAATTTTTGATGACTTACCTCCAGCAGCCAGCCTTCTGGCAGAGATTTAAAAAGCAATATTCACACTTGTGTTGTGTTTAGGTTATATTGTAATTATTTGTTTTCTATTACATTGTGAGCTCCATGAAGGCAATAACTATGTATTACTTTTGTCTTGGTATCTGATACTTGGTAAATGTTCATTGATACCATCAGACCCAATGTTCTCTCACCCAGTAGCCTTCTTTACCAAATGTACCACTGCAGGTAATGTCACAGACCCACACACTGGAATCCCACTGGGCAGTCGAGTTATGGGTTGGGTACCATAGGTTTTGTAGAAGTGGGCCAGGAGGAAAGCTCAGAACTAATGATTTGTAGATAAGTATTAAGGAGCTGGCTGGATTGACAGCCAGATTCTAGGCATCCAGTTCAGTTCAGTCGCTCAGTCGTGTCCAACTCTTTGCGACCCCATGAACCTCAGCATGCCAGGCCTCCCTGTCCATCACCAATTCCTGGAGTCCACCCAAACCCATGTCCATTGAGTTGGTGATGCCATCCAACCATCTCATCCTCTGTCATCCCCTTCTCCTCCTGCCCTCAATCTTTGCCAGCATCAGGGTCTTTTCCAATGAATCAGTTCTTCACATCAGGTGGCCGAAGTATTGGAGTTTCAGCTTCAACGTCAGTCCTTCCAATGAACACCCAGGACTGATCTGCTTTAGGATGGACTGGTTGGATCTCCTTGCAGTCCAAGGGACTCGAGAGTCTTCTCCAACACCACAGTTCAAAAACATCAATTCTTCGGCGCTCAGCTTTCTTTATAGTCCAACTCTCACATCCATACATGACCACTGGAAAAACCATAGCCTTGACTAGACGGACCTTTGTTGACAAAGTAATGTCTCTGCTTTTTAGTATGCTGTCTAGGCATCTAAGAAACCACTTGATTTTGTAGCAATCAAAATCCAAACATCTGTTTGAAAGGGAAAATGAGGTAGCAATCAATCGCTGTATACTGCTTATGTTCTTGTTGTATGTCGCCATCTGTTCTGCTCTTGGAAAGACAACCTGTGGTGGGGCATTGCCTTGTTCACTAAAGACTTCATGAGCACAACAGCCCAGACCCTACAAATGTGAGCAAACACTGGGTCTGCCAGGAGTGTCACTTTTTATGTGAACTTTTTACTTAGCAACAGATGATGTGTGGAAAGAAATCTGGTCCATCCACTCAGAAGCTAGTGATGTTGGAGGATTTCTTAGTCCCTCTGACCCTCAGGCTCCTCCCAGGTAAAATGAGGGCAGCGCTGTGTGTGTCCTTCACTTGTGAAAATGAGAAATATCAATAATATGTAAGAACCCCTTTTACTAGCACATTAGCATGTCTCCATGAAATATTTCATGCCACATCCCAAACATTGTTCTTTCTGAAAATTAAAGACTTAAAAGGGGGAAAACATTAAAATGAACCACTCATAGTAAATAAGATTCCTTCCTAGTATAAAGAGGTGGGTAATTTAGAAGCTTAGATTCAAAGCTGACATAACAAGGTTCTGTCATTAGCACCACAGGGACCCCAAAGATAATAGAAGACATCACTGTCCAGACAGGATCTTGCAGTTTGAGTGGCGTAGTGGGCAGCAATGGCCAGATTTGGCCCTAGGGGAGGCTCTGCCACCCATGAGAACAATGCTGCTGGCACTGACAAACTGCTTCCCCTCTGTGTTGGTTTCTTCACATTAGTTTCCACCCTGAAAAAGCACCACAATTCAGGTCGTTTAAAACAGCAGAGATCTATTCTCTGACCGTTCTGGGGGCTTGAAGTCTGAAATCACGGTGTCACCGGGGCCATGCTCTCTGAAGTCTCAAGGGCAGAAGTCCTCCCGCCTCCTTGGTGTTCCAGGACTAGAGCTGTATCGCTGCAGTCAGTCTCTGCCTCTGTCTTCACGTGGCCTTCTTCCCTGTGTGTCTTCACGTAGCTAACTACGTGTCAACTCGAGTGGGTCCCTAGTCCCCAGGTTAAGCATCATCTCTGGGTGTGTCGGTGAGGGTGTTTCCAGATGAGAATAGCACCTGAATTGGCAGACTTAGTAAATGGGTTGCCCTTCTCAGTGTGGGCGAGTTTCCTCCAGTATGTTGAGAACCTGAATGGAACAGAAGGCAGAGGAAGGAAGAATTCATCCTTTTTTCCCTGCCTCACTGATTTATCTGGGAGATCTCATTTCATCCTCTGCCCTCGGGCTGGGGTTTACACCATTGTCTCCTCTGGTTCTCAGGCCTTTGGACTCAGATTGAATTTTGTCACCAGCTTTACTGGGTCTTCAGTTTGCAAATGCAGATGTAGGATTTCTGCACCTCCATAATCTTGTGAGCCAAGTCCTTATAATAAATATGTAAATTAATTTCCCCTGACTCCTTTAGCTAGTCTGATCTTCTCTCTACTAGAATATATGTCTGGTAAGATGGACTTAATATCTGATGGAAAAAAAAGGCCTTAAAAATTCTTTATTCCTTTAAAGGTACATTAAGCTAGAGTATGGTGATTATTGGGGCTTCCTGGGTGGCTCAGCTTGTAAAGAATCCGCCTGCAATGCAGGAGACCCTCGTTCGATTCCTGGATCGGGAAGTTCCCCTGGAGAAGGGATAGGCTACCCACTCCAGTATTCTTGGGCTTCCCTGGTGACTCAGACAGTAAAGAATCAGCCTGCAATGTGGGAGACTGGGTTTGATCCCTGGGTTGGGAAAATCCCTTGGAGGAGGGCTTGGCAATCCACTCTGGTATTCTTGCCTGGAGAATCCCCATGGACAGAGAAGCCTGGTGGGCTACAGTCCATAGGGTCGCAAAGAGTCAGACACGATTGAGCCACTAAGCACAGCACAGGACATGGTGATCGTTAAGGGAAATGCCATTTGATAGTCATGGTGGCCATTATGTAATCTTACTGCAATCTTGAACATTTTTGGAAGTTGAAGAGTATGTAAGTGTATATATTTCCAGTATAGCAAATAAGTGGAGAAGGGAATGGCAATCCACCCCAGTATTCTTGCCTGGAGATCCCGTGGACAGAGGAGCCTGGAGGAATACAGTCCATGGGGTCGCACAGTGTCGGACACGACTGAAGTGACTTACCACATAGCAAATAAGTAAAAGCTCTCTTTAAAGAAGCTTTATCATGTCCACATTGAATGCTCTTATGGGAGTGTGGCTGCTTGTAACCTTATTGGGTGCTGTGCTGGGTTTGATTGTATCCCCCTCCAAATTCACATGTTAAAATCCTAACCCCCCAAAGGTAATGGTTTTAATATTAGAAGGTGGGGTCTTTAGAAGTTGCTTAAGTCATGAGGGGCGAAGCCTCATGAACGGAATTAGTGCTTTATAAAAGGGGCTCCAGAGAGACCCCCGGCCCCATCCACCACGTGAGAACATAGTGAGGAGACACAGGGTCTGAACTGGGAATGGCGCCTTAATCAGAGCACAGTCATGCCGGTGCCTTGATCTCGGACTTCCCGGTCTCCAGAACAGTAAAATACAAATGTCTGTTGTTTATAAGCCACTCATTCTATGATATTTTGGTTTAGCAGCCCAAAGGAACTAAGACATGTCATTATTCTAGAAGGTGACCTTATTTGGAAATGGGGTCACCGCAGATATAAATCATTTAGTTAAGAGGAGTCATGAGGGTGAGCTAACCCAGTATGACTGGTGTCTTTATAAAAGTGGGGGGATTTAGACCCAGAGAGAAACAGACTTGGGGAAGATGATGTGAAAGACATTGGAGAATTCAGCCCTCTGCAGGCCTTGGGGAGAGGCCTGATAGATCTTCCCGTCACAACCCTTAGAAGGAACCAAGCCAGCTGATACCTTGACTTTGAATTTAGCCTCCAGAACTGTGAGAAAATAAAGATCTGTTGTTTAAGTCCCTCGGTTTGTGGTACTTTGTTACAGCAGTCATAGCAAGCATATGCACATACTTTCTGGGTGTTTCTTCCTACCAGCCCCCAGATCGGAGGGAACCCACCAACTTCTCCAACTGAATGGTTAGAACTGACCCATGAACTGAAACTTCTGGACGTTTTCCTTGGTGTCACCTTTGGCATTGTCCTTTCCTAAGGGCTTCTTTTGCCAAGACTCAGGCAGCCGATGAAACAGCAGTCTTCCCTCTCTTTTCCTGCTTTTACCCCCAGCCTATTTTCCAAAGCTACATTTAAGACATAACCGCCACTGAAAGTGCTTGCCAGGCGTTCAGCTCCCCAGAGTTCAGCCTCGGATGGTTCCAGTGTCTTTGAGGAAAATTAGTAGGTGAGATCTGATTCTATCCTGGGCCTCTGGTTCTTGGTTGTGATGAGAACAGTCTGAAGTGGTCGAACATATAAAGGCAATTCCCCAAATAGATAGGGTTTGTTTCTCCTCACACCAGTGCGCACTCTTGAACAAAAGGGGGCAGAGAAAGTGTGTTTTCTATGAATCATTTTTTTAATAATTTTTACAAACTTCTTTTTCAGCCAGTCCAGGCTACTCTGTCGTCTCTGAAGATGTTAGATGTGGGAAAGTGGCCAATTTTCTCCCTTTGTTCAGAGGAAGAGCTGCAGTTAGTTCGTCAGGCCTGCGTCTTTGGCAGTGCCAGCAATGAGCTTCTGTATACTACAGTAAACGATGAGGTAATGTGGAAGAAAAAAATTCAGCCACTTACATTTTTAGTAATGGGTTTGCTCTATTGAAGATCTTGGGGGAACTAAGGAATTAAGATAAAAAAATGCACAAAGTAGATCCTTATTTATTAAATCACGAAACAGTTTTCCTGTAAGGGTACTATGCCTGTTTTGAATGTAATTACAGGTTTGTTGGAAATAGAACTGCTTGAGCTAACGATGGTTTTTCCCCACAGATTTTTGTGCTTGGCACAAACTGCTGTGGTTGTTTGGGATTAGGTGATGTCCAGAGCACCATTGAACCTCGGAAACTGGATTCTTTAAGTGGCAAAAAAATCGCCTGCCTCAGCTATGGGAGTGGGCCACACATTGTCCTCGCAACAACAGGTAACCTGGAAACACAGGGTAGAATTTTAACCGTTGCTTCATTTGTTGAGGAGCAAGACTGGGACCACCCCTTACGTGGAGAACACACTCTTTGATTGGGCAAGGTTTTCTGCCTCTGCCCTGTGAACTCATCTATGCTTTGGACTATATGAAATATGAACATATCTGGATATCAGAGTAAGAAAAGGTAGCCGATGGAATCTAGCAGCTATTGGCACTTTGGTTGTCAGAATGACCGTGCTATAAGCCTACTTTAGAAGTGTAATTATTTTGCATTAGAATGCTGAACCTCACTGTAGACATTTTGAGCTTGAGATTCTTGATCTCCAAACAGAGAGATTAAAGCTAGATTCTAAGATCCCCTCTAACTCTTAACATTCTGTGATTCTGAGGTTAAACAGTGACTGATGGCTCTAGTTGGTGTCAGTAGTATAAGGAGTTAAATATCCTCATGACTTTTTCATACATTCAGACTGACAAGACATTATCATTAAAACATACCTTATTGTGTAGTATAATACATATTCAAAAAAGTTCATAAAACATATATGCACACTTTTATAAATAATTACAAAGTATGTATCCATGTTCTGCCGCTCAGATCAAGAAATATAATCTTATGATTACAGCCAAAGCCCTGAATATGTATTGTACTGCACAATAAGTAATATAATAAAGATTTTAAAAATTGGTTCAGTTCAGTTCAGTCGCTCAGTCGTGTCCGACTCTCCGCGACCCCATGAATCACAGCACGCCAGGCCTCCCTGTCCATCACCAACTCCCGGAGTTCACTCAAACTCATGTCCACAGAGTCGGTGATGCCATCCAGCCATCTCATTCTCCGTCGTCCCCTTCTCCTCCCGCCCCCAACCTTTCCCAGCATCAGAGTCTTTTTCCAGTGAGTCAACTCGTCGCATGAGGTGGCCAAAGTATTGCAGTTTCAGCTTTAGCATCAGTCCCTCTAATGAACATCCAGGATTGATCTCCTCTAGAATGGACTGGTTGGATCTCCTTGCAGTATAAGGGACTCTCAAGAGTCTTCTCCAACACCACAGTTCAAAAGCATCGATTCTTCGGCGGTCAGCCTTCTTCACAGTCCAACTCTCACATCCATACATGACCACGGGAAAAACCATTGCCTTGACTAGACGGACCTTGGTTGGCAAAGTAATGTCTCTGCTTTTTAATATACTATCAAGGTTGGTCATAACTTTCCTTCCAAGGAGCAAGCATCTTTTAATTTCATGGCTGCAATCAGCATCTGCAGTGATTTTGGAGCCCAAAAAAACAAAGTCTGACACTGTTTCCACTGTTTTTCCATCTATTTCCCATGAAGTGATGGGACCAGATGCACCATTTATAAATAAGGAAATTAAGATTCAGAGAATCTTACAGTCTTTTGAATTTCAATCTGGGTTTTTTTTTGTTTTTTTCTCTGTTATTTATCAAAAACCTATCTTCCAGTTATTTTAATTGCATCCATTTAAATTTCATCTTGTTGCTTTGAGGCAGAATGTATTTTAACTTTCCAAATGTTTTCTTTTATAAAATGAGTTTTGTGGAATAGGGAAGTTGATTAACTTTCTTTCTTTTTTTTTTTTTTTTGATTAACTTTCACAAGTGAATTTTTAGTTTCCATTTGTGGAAGTGTATAATATATATACTTTCACATAATGAGTAGTTGTTTTGAAAGTCGGTTATGTTTCTTTTTATTTTCAGAAGGAGAAGTCTTTACCTGGGGTCATAATGCCTACAGTCAGTTGGGCAACGGGACAACTAATGCTGGTCTAGTGCCCTATCATATCTCTACTAATCTGTCAAACAAACAAGTTATTGAAGTGGCCTGTGGGTCCTACCATTCTTTGGTGCTAACATCTGATGGAGAGGTGAGAATAGTCAGCTTAAATCTCACTGATGATAAGGTTTCAATAAGACTGTATAGATTCCTATAGCAGACATGGAAATATGATCATTTAATTAAAATAGCCACCAGCCTCACATCCCTCTTACTCTTGTTAGCCGTTCATAGTCATGGTGTTTATAGCATGACGTGTGCCTGTGTGTGGCAAGGATTTGTGTAGCTGCAAAATGTTGAAGGATGTGTTGTTACTTCTCTGTTGCTGTACTCACGGGGGTTATTTACAAAAAGAAAAATTCCCCAAATGCTAGAAAATGTGGCTGAGGCAAAGTAGATATTTTATAAGGATTATATGACATTTGATTATAATTATTGCTGTTTGTGTAGATAATGGCAATAACCTAATTTTATAAAGTAATATATTTTATGAGCATGCATCCTGTGAAAATTTCCCTGCCTATGTTGTAAAAATTTATGGATATCAAGCACTTGGAGGGCAAAGATGAGGCCAGAAGTGCCACTTGAGACACTGTGTATATTAGCGTGTTTCATTTACTGATCTCTTCTTTCAAATAGGTATTTGCGTGGGGTTATAATAACTCCGGGCAGGTAGGGTCTGGATCAACAGCCAATCAGCCGATCCCGCGAAGAGTCACCGGCTGCTTACAGAATAAAGTGGCTGTGAACATAGCCTGTGGGCAGATGTGCTCGATGGCAGTGGTGAACACTGGGGAGGTAAGAAAGGCATTTCATCGGTTGCTTCGAAAAGTGTCCTGCTGACCTCACAACAGAGACCGTGACTGCTTTTCGGCTTTTGTGGGCATCGCGTCTCTCGTTTTCTCTCAGGTCTTTGTCTGGGGCTACAATGGAAACGGGCAGCTGGGACTCGGCAGCAGCGGCAACCAGCCAACCCCCTGCAGGGTAGCAGCTCTCCAAGGCATTCGTGTCCAGCGGGTACGTCCCCTTGGGTTTACGTGTGCCTGTATTTAAATCTACAGTGGCAGACATACCAGTGTACTAAAAAGTCAGTCGTCTTAGCAGGATGAAAAGTTGAAGTAGAGGTTAAAGTTCTTTTCCTGAATTTAGTTGTAATATTTATCAGAAAATTTTTATCTCCAATGCACTCTCACACATAGCTCTTGGAATGTATACTTTTATTGTCTTTTCCAAGGAAACTTCAGCAGTATGTATCAAGAGCCTTAAAAATATTCACCCCCTTTGATCTGTAATTCTGTTCTTAGGGCATATATCCTAAGGCACCAAAGAGAAAGTGACTTATAGAAGGTATAGTTCTTAGAGCAGACAAAACAAGAAAAGAATGAAAGAAAAAGAAAACAATGGTAAATAATAATGGATGTATCATAATTTATCCAATCAGACAGTAAGTTAATGATTAAGTAAGTGATACTAAATCTATATTAAAAAATGATGCTTACAAAGGATTTTAATAGTGCTATATGCTCTGTTAAGTAAAAAGGTACAGGACTACTTATGCAGTATGATCATTTTAAAAAAGCTTTCAATGCATATTTCTATATTTTTTCATAAATAAACAATCTTGACCTTGAGATGACTTTCATAATTGTATTTTTCTATATCTTTTTCACATTGAATTTATGTTTTACTTTCATAATAAAAAGAGAAAGTAATTCTTGAAAAAGAGGAGTCTATTTCTTACTCCTTTCACACACCTTGACCTCTGTGAGCGTGATGAATGCTGCAGTAAAGGTGGCTAAACTGGACTCTTGTCACTGCAGGACTCATGTTGATCTCAGTGCAGGTTTCACCACAGTGGGGCCTAACCTCCATCTGGAGGGGTGTTAGCTAACTTCAATACCTGCTTCTCTGGCTGCCGTTTCCCCTTTTTCATTTTTGATTCTTAACCTGTCTTGTGGAAAGCTTGTTTCGCTCTGTTTGCGGCCTGAGTGGGTTTGGTTTTTCTCTTTCCAGGTTGCCTGTGGCTATGCACACACGTTAGTATTAACAGATGAAGGTCAAGTGTATGCTTGGGGTGCAAATTCTTACGGCCAATTGGGCACTGGCAATAAAAGTAACCAGTCCTACCCTACCCCTGTCGTCGTGGAAAAGGACAGGTAATATGCGTATTTTCAAAATGATTTCAGTGTTCTTCAGTGATTAAACAAGACTGAGGCATGATGCAAAATTATGGGCCATTTATTGCTAGTATTAGAATATTCCTGAACAAGACCATTCATTCCTTTTTAAAATTAGCTTTAGAATTTGGGGGAAGGTTGAGTGTATGTTCAAACTACCGCACAATTGCACTCATCTCACACGCTAGTAAAGTCATGCTCAAAATTCTCCAAGCCAGGCTTCACAAATATGTGAACCGTGAACTCCCAGATGTTCAAGCAGGTTTTAGAAAAGGCAAAGGAACCAGAGATCAAATTGCCAACATCCGCTGGATCATGGAGAAAGCAAGAGAGTTCCAGAAAACCATCTGTTTCTGCTTCATTGACTATGCCAAAGCCTTTGACTGTGTGGATCACAATAAACTGTGGAACATTCTGAAAGAGATGGGAATACCAGACCACCTGACCTGCCTCTTGAGAAACCTGTATGCAGGTCAGGAAGCAACAGTCAGAACTGTACATGGAACAACAGACTGGTTCCAAATAGGAAAAGGAGTACGTCAAGGCTGTATATTGTCACCTTGCCTATTTAACTTATATGCAGAGTACATCATGAAGAACGCTGGGCTGGAAGAAGCACAAGCTGGAATAAGATTTCCTGGAGAAATATCAATAACCTCAGATATGCAGATGACACTACCCTTATGGCAGAAAGTGAAGAGGAACTCAAAAGCCTCTTGATGAAAGTGAAAGAGGAGAGTGAAAAGGTTGGCTTGAAGCTCAACATTCAGAAAACAAAGATCATGGCATCTGGTCCCATCACTTCATGGGAAATAGATGGAAAAACAGTGGAAACAGTGTCAGACTATTTTTTTGGGCTCCAAAATCACTGCGGATGCTGATTGCAGCCATGAAATGAAAAGACGCTTACTCCTTGGAAGCAAAGTTATGACTAACCTTGATGGTATATTAAAAAGCAGAGACATTACTTTGCCAACAAAGGTCCGTCTAGTCAAGGCTATGGTTTTTCCCGTGGTCATATATGGATGTGAGAGTTGGACTGTGAAGAAAGCTGATCGCTGAAGAATTGATGCTTTTGAACTGTGGTGCTGGAGAAGACTCTTGAGAGTCCCTTGGACTGCAAGGAGATCCAACCAGTCCATTCTAAAGGAGATCAATCCTGGGTGTTCATTGGAAGGACTGATGCTAAAGCTGAAACTGCAATACTTTGGCCACCTCATGCGACGAGTTGACTCACTGGAAAAGACTCTGATGCTGGGAAAGGTTGGGGTCGGGAGGAGAAGGGGACGACGGAGAATGAGATGGCTGGATGGCATCACCGACTCTGTGGACATGAGTTTGAGTGAACTCCGGGAGTTGGTGATGGACAGGGAGGCCTGGCGTGCTGTGATTCATGGGGTCGCGGAGAGTCGGACACGACTGAGCGACTGAACTGAACTGAGCGTATGTTAAATATTCTATTTTCGTCACCCATATTTCATCTATACCTGTAATAGTTACTCTATACAAACTACAATGACTAAACCTCCAACAGCTCTTTGGCATATTTCTTCTCACTCAGAAATTTCCTTTCCCTCCATTCCCATTGTTCTCTATTTCACGTTCTTAAGGAGTTGATAACATTTGAGGTCTGTCATCTGCGGTTTAGGAAGAATAAAGTACCTCCGATGGGAGTATAATGCCATTCACCCAGCTGCTTATCAGATCTGCCAGTTGAAAAGGATAGGGCTGTTTTTCATGGCCTCAACTCCTAGGCTGTTACTATGAGGAAGAGCAAAATGGTTACAAAATAAAAACTTAGTTTTGTGCACTTGTGTGCACAGTTGTGTTAGTGAAGTGAAAGTCGCTCAGTCGTGTCTGACTCTTTGCAACCCCATGGGACTGTAGCCTGCCAGGCCTGTCTGTCCATGGAATTCTCTAGGCCAGAATACTAGTGTGGGTAGCTGTTCCCTGCTTCAGGGGATCTTCCCAACCCTGGGGTCAAACCCAGGTTTCCTGCATTGCAGGCGGATTCTTTACCGCCTGAGCCACCTGGGAAGCCCAAGAATACTGGAGTGGTGGCCTGTCCCTTTTACAGAAGATCTACCAACCCAGGGATCGGACCGCAAGGTTGTGATAAGTGATTAGCGTAACCCCAGAGTTTTTTTCCAAATTATCCTGCTGTTTTTGAAGCTCTCTTGAACTTCTCAAACATGGGTTTATCACTGCCTTTTCACTCTGCATTTATTGACACAGAAGCATGGAACACGAACATTTCATTATCTTTTCTATTAAGCCAGGGTTGAAATCATTGTAGAAATCAATATTGCTATTTTCATTTTTAGTGTACATATCCATTTCTATGATATCTGATTTTTAAATATATGGATAAGTTATTTTGCATTTGTATAGTTCTTTTCTGTATTTCTGTTGGAATATTTAATAGTGAAAATGAAGAACCAGTCATTTTCAGTCCCTTGATTTTCATTTGAGAATTTACACTGCCCCCCCCACCCGCACCAGCTGATCTTATAGTAACACCCTAGACTCCTTAGGAACTGGGGAGGATGGAGAAGGAAATGGCAAGCCACTCCAGTATTCTTGCTTGGGAAATCCCCTGGACAGAGGAGCCTGGTGGGTTAGGGTTGCAAAAAGTCAAAGTAGACTTAGTGACTAAACAACACATTCAGAGACTGGCGGCAGACGGGGCCGAGGGCCATGTTTGCGGGCATCGCAGCAGGCACCCCTGTCCTGCATCTGCATTGGCCTCCTGCAGCTTGATGGCTGAGAGGCCTTAGAGGGCCACTGGCGGGGGTCTGCTGCTGAGCTCAGAAGTATACCTGGCATCACACCAGTGAGAGGGCCCACAGGAGGTGATCCTGGATCTCCCCCTGCCCCATGCCTGCCCAGGACCACGTGCTGGTTTCCAATTGCTGCAGTGAACCATTCAAGCAGGAAAAAAAACACAAAAAAGAACTGGGGAGGAGGGAAGATAATGAAGGTTCTGTGCTGACAGGCACACAGCAGATGCAACCAGCCGTGTCATTTTTATTTCTCTTAAAGGTAGTTCAGAGCCACTCAGTAAAAAGAGAAGAGACAATCTTGAGGCTTTGAATAATCACAAAAGTGCCTCAGGTCAGCAAATCCAGTCACTTGGGACATTTAGTATTTAGACAACATGGCACAGAAGTGTGAAAGGACCAGAGTTAGCATGGATATAAAAACAAGCTATATCTGCATGGCACTTTACCATTTTTCTCATGCTGCCTCGCTTCACATAAACTTGAACTCCTCTGTCCTTGGATTCATGGAATCGGCTGCCATGTGCCCACCAGCGATTTGCCCCACCTTGTGCCACTGGCCCTGATGGGCTCAGAGCGAGTGTCAGGTCTTCTCACTGTAGTCACGCTGGGATGGACAGAATATAGGGCGACTCAGTGGGAGAAAGCCAGAGAGCGAGAGACACAGGCGTGGGAGTTACGTGAGTGTCCAGATACCTGGCACTGGTGAGTTACCTGTTCCTTTCTGTCTTTTAAAAAAATCTTCACAACTTAAAAACGTTTGTTTTTTTAAATTATATAGGTTAAAAAAAAGTAGAAATTGCTAAACATGTCCATACTTGATGTTGTCCACCTAAACATGATTTTGGCTAAAATATCAAGGATGAGTGTTTTGAATGGGATGTTCCTGCTTTTCTCAGTTTCCCGTGCTTGAATTTCGTGCAGTGATTCTGAGCTTGTGGGCTCTCTGTCGCACGAATATTGCAAGGGAGGAACCTCTAGGTTTGCTAGGACTTGTTCTGTGCCTCCCCGCCCTTTTCAGTGACGGAAGCTTTGCAGGAGCATTATGACTTACCTCCCAGGAACTCCTGACTCTTGGAGCTTATTGTGGGGATGCTGAGCTAATTAGAAAGAACAAGGTTGAACTCGGGCTGGGATGGATCATCAGGTCTTGGTTGCGTGTTCCCAGAAGCGGAAAGTGAAAATCTGGCTATGTGGTTTATTTGCTCAAATAACAACCCAAGAAAAACCTGATTAAAAAATTTTTTTTTCACAGAAGCCTATTTATGATGAAGAATGCTAACATTTTATGTTCACAGAGAAGTGATTTTAATAGTTAAAATGATTCTCTTTAACTCAGTCATTCCCAGTCTTCCTGAATTTTCAATACTTTGATTTACCAGCATTTAAAGTTCCACAAAAAACATATTTTGAGTTAAATTGATCTCAAAACTCACTTTGCCTTGAATTTTTTTGAATTTTGTAGCTTCTTGAGGTGTTAATAATTAGTAGTGTGTTGGCCTCACAGAACCAGAATTGAGAAACACTGCTCTGGATCTTGTAATGGTCATGATTTTTTCTCTGTTATTCTTCTTCACAAATTACCTTATTTTCGCTCTTCACCATTTTCTGTTTTGTATTCTTTCTCACTCTCTGCCGTTTCAGTTCTAGTACCTCTTAACCATTAAGCCGTGCTATTGTGGTGGATCTAGTTTTATTGAGGTGACACCAAATCCATTTATTTTCAACATATAGTAATTTTTTTTCCAGTAAGAATGGCTGGCTACAAAATAAAGTATGCAGCATGCCAGACCTCCTGGGCTTCCCTGGTGGCTCAGCAGTAAAGAATTCACCTGCCAATGCGGGAGACATGGGTTTTATCCCTAGTTCAGGAAGATTCCCCTGGAGAAGGAAATGGCAACCTACTCCAGTATTCTTGCCTGGAAAATCCCATGGACAGAGGAACGTGGCATGCTAGTCTGTGGGGTCACAAAAGTGTCAGACACGACTTAGCGACTAAACAACAACACCAGACCTCCTGACAGTAAACCTTAGCTCATTTTATCGTCTACTGCATGTATGACTGGACAATTTGAACTTCCATATATGCTTCTTGGTATGAATCAGAAAAAGGACAGATGACCTCAGAGAAAGGCAGGGCACTTTGGCAGATGCTGGAGTCCCAAGCCCAGACCTGAAGGTTCCCCTAAACTTTCTCCCTTCTTGTTGCTGTAGCAGCTGGTGCGGTCAGCCAAGCCCGAGCCCCACCCCTGACTTCCCTAGTGGCACTGGGTGTTCCAGGTAAACGCCCTAGCCAAGCTCAGGGAGGGCCACCCTTCCCAGCTTCTCTGTATCTTTAACCCCCTGGCTGTGGGAGCAGCATCCTGCCTCCTCTAATGAATGGCAGAGGCTGCTCCCCATTCTTTGAGGGTCATGGTAAACATTTCCAAAGTGAACGTAGGAGTGAAGTTATTTTGGTTTTCTGTCATTGGGTAGTTTAGCACAGGTCACGACTGCGTTCCAGTCAGTTACATTTTTCACGTGACGTTCATTAGCAGGGAAAAGAGAGGTCCACCAAAGAGGTCTACCAAAAAACATTCCTGACTGAGGACTTTGTGCATCGTGACATTGAGAGGCAGTGAGGACTTTCTGTTTGTTCAAATAGAGGGTGTGTGGGCAAAGGTGATATGAAAGAAAGCTGGCCATAGACGGTAGGCAAATTATAGTAGGCCTTAAGGACACGTGTCTGGATTTTTGTCTTGTGGGAAGTCAGTGAAAGGTTTGAAAGGAGTCATGAGAATGGTTTTTCAAGAGAATCATTAACTTGACAGCATCGTGCGATTTAGGTCAGAAGAGAGAGAAAGTCTAAGACAGGGAGACCTATGAGTTACATCGGTCTGGGTATGGGGTGTGCTTGATGAGGCCCTGACAAGTGGGAGATATTACAAAGAAAGAATTTATTGTTATTTTGCCAACTGGATATTCTGAAGAAAGTGCTCAGTGAAGTGGGAGGAGAAGTCAGAGATGACCCTAAAGTTCTGGGAATGCTGGTACCATTGCCCAAGGCAGAATCAAGATGGCACCTCACTTGGGGTAAAATATTACTTTAAGTCTGTGTGGTGGCTTGGTCTTAGAGAAGACAATTAGTTTGAAGTCAACAAAACAGTGGTTTCCATTAGGAAGTGTTCTGAGAACTATCTGCCTATCAGCCATGAACCATGAAGTAGGGTCTAACGTAATGGTTGGTCCCAGAAAACTGCTCTCTGGGGTTCTAGATGATACCATTCAGCGAGTCAGACTACTGCACCTACTGCTTGCAGTGTGAGTTGGGGTGCCCCATCGCATGCTCCATGGAACCTTAAACTTGGTGAAGTTTTGATAAAACTATTTATTGACCCTGGGTGGAGATGCCCCACATCTTTTTGATTTGCTTTATTAAGCAATGTTTTAAGAAAAAATTAAATCACCTTTTTTTTTTTTGGTCTTTTACTCTCTGTTCTCTTGGCTTGTACTTCAGTTTCAAAATAGGTGCATATTTTTATCGGCCTACTGGCTAGAAGTGGTAACAAGAAGACCTTCATGATGTATAAGTGCTTAAATGAGACATTGCTTAAATGTAAATAATGGTTTGGTGCCTGAAAATTTACAAGCTTAGGCTTAATGAAGAGTTTGGTTTTTTTTTAAATCAGTTAATGCTAAGGGAAGGAAAAATCGACTTGTTTCTTCTCCTGTTGACTGTTTACTTGGTGTGTGTTTGTGAACCTAGAATTATAGAGATTGCGGCCTGCCACTCAGCCCACACGTCGGCCGCCAAGACGCAGGGCGGCCACGTGTACATGTGGGGCCAGTGCCGCGGCCAGTCGGTGACCCTGCCGCACCTCACGCACTTCTCCTCCACCGACGACGTGTTCGCCTGCTTCGCCACGCCCGCCGTCACCTGGCGCCTCCTGTCTGTGGGTGAGCTGACTGCTGTCTGTCAGGTGATGGCCTGAGAGCTAGGAAGAAAACTCTGGTGCTGTTGTTTTTCAATAGTGAGGACTTTTGTTAAGTGCAGTATCAGGCAATTCATTTCCCTCTCGTAGGCTCCTGTGAAAGAGAACTCACTGGACTGATTCATTTTCCTTAAAAGTATGAGAAATCTCATACTAAAATTCAAAGAACTTCGGATGGCTTTTTGATGTGACTGGGAAACCGTGGCTTTTATTTTTAGCAGGTTTATTTACCCAAGCTTTCAACATGTTTATTTAGTGAGGTGGTTGGGGCTTTAGTTGTTTTGCCAGATTTACAAGCAGAGGTGTCTGAGGTTCTTATAACGATTGCAGCAGCGGGAAATCTGTATTTAGGGAAAAAAGCACACTGCTCAGTTGGTCAGTTATTTTGAGAAATTGGTCTTTTCATGAGTGTGAGCAAAGCGATGGTATATTTGGCCTACATTTTCATTGGAAAACACTGGTGTCATTCCCTTAGAACCTGATGACCACCTCACAGTGGCCGAGTCCCTGAAGAGGGAATTTGACAACCCCAACACCGCAGACCTGAAATTTCTGGTGGATGGAAAGTACATTTATGTGCATAAAGTCCTTCTCAAAATCAGGTATGTCATCATTTGAGAATTGAAATAAATATGTTTATTATTTTCTAGTTGCAAAGACCTGTGTCAGGCACTTCAGTGATTCTGAAAAAATGTAAGGCTCTTTTTGCCCTTATGAGCAGACAGTACAGCAGGGAAAACACATTATATGTGAAACAAAAAATCATAGAAGCCGTAGTCTGCAGTGGGTGGGGTGTGGTGCAGGGCATACACAATTGGCTTCCTCAGAGACTCTGTAGACAGCTTGTCCACCTTGGCGCTGGAGAGCAGCCATCCAGCCAGTGGTGAACATGTATTGAGCCCTGTTGGGTCTGCTTGACCTACGTGAACCTCCCTGCCCAGGAGCTGAGTGTAGCCCGTGAGAGTCACTCTCCTTAATCAGCTGTGGGATACTGCAGGTTTAGACCCCGAAAAAAGACATGAGCAGCAAGGTTTGGGGTAAAACTAACAGGCAGACTTTTAAAAATTCACTTTTATTAATGGGTAATTTTTGAGCATCCATTTAAAATGTGCAGCCTGAGGAGTTTTCACATTTGTATATTCTCTGGAAACCACTATTCCACACCAGGACACAGAACATTGGCATCGCTCCCTTCAAAGATCCCTCAGGCCCTAGCCCTGGGGCAAGCCCTGATCTTCTTTCTGTCAGTGTAGACTAGTTAGCATTTTCTAGAAGTTGATATAAATAGTGATACAGTATGTATTCCTCTCTGCCTGGCTTCTTTCTTCTAGTCTAATGATTTTGAAATTCATTTTGTTGTTGTGTAACAGATACCCAAATCCTCCTGCAGTGAATCACAAACGCAGTATAGTATTTCAGTCTCAAGTTCACTTCTTAGTAAGGCCAGGCTGTGCAAGATTTGTTCACTTCTACTGTTTCCCATAAACCTTCATAAAAATGAGGAGGTTGTGGTTTGTTAGGGCTGTTGTAACAAAGTTCTGTAGACTGATTGGTTTCAATGACAGAAATTTATTCTCTTACGGTTTTGGAGGCTAGAAATTCAAGATCATGTTGAATGAATCGGGTTCTTCCATCCTCCATCCCACCTTCTGGTGGTTTCCTGCCGGTTTTTTGCCCTCCTTGGCTTATGGCAGCATAACTCCAGTCTTCACGTGGCGTTCTCCCTGTGTCCAAACCCCCCTTTTTATAAGGACACCAGTCATATCAGTTTAGGGCCCACCCTAATGACTTCCTTTTAATTTGATCCCTTCTCCAAATACAGTTATATTCTGAGGTTAGGACTTCAGTCTGTGAATTTGGGGATTCAATTCAACCCATAACAGGAGGAGAAGAAACAAAATTACTCAGAATTTTAAAAAATAAAGCCACCTGGTTTCTATAAATGCTGCTCCGTGGACATGGTGTGGGAGGGACCCATGGGAGTCTGTGGCCACAGAGGCGGCTGACCCACAGCAGGCTAGCATTTGCAACTTCCTCAGTAAACCACTGTTTGCAGACTTTTGGCCAGCAGAGGAAGCAAGGGCATCCAGGCCAGGACATGAAGGCGTGTGGTGTGTGTTTTTCCTCTCTGGATGTTAGCTGTTTCCTCTAACCACTGCGAGCACGTGCTCCTCGGGAAGGTTATTGGCTCTTGCCCAGAAGCCAGGACCTGACATCTTTCTTCCTTCAGGTGTGAGCATTTTCGCTCTTCATTGGAAGACAATGAGGATGATATTGTAGAAATGAGTGAATTTTCGTATCCTGTTTACCGAGCCTTCCTGGAGTACCTGTACACAGACAGCATCAGCCTGTCCCCCGAGGAGGCAGTAGGTAATTCCCACCAGACTTGACCAAGAGTTTGGCAAAAAGGTGGTTTATGTAGCGCCTGAAAGGAAATCTCTGTGAATGTAGTCACAAAAGTAGTTCTGTTTTTGTGTGCTGAACCCAAACTCTCTTCCTTTCTTCCCACCTCATACAAAGGTTGACTTGATGGATAAAATGAGAGGTGGGTGAATTATCAGCCCATCAACACTGTGGGGTGGGTGCCGTTCTTCCTGCATTGCTAGACACCGTACACAACTTTTTAGTTTCCACAACCTGCCGCCTTCAAGATATTTACATTATAAAAGTGGTAAGATGCATGTAATAAGAAGCCCTGCTGGTCTCCATAACTGTGACTGTCTCTTTGGGACGGATCGCGTGGTTCAGTGCCTCACGGCACTTCAGGGTTACTGACAGTGAGAAAGCAACACAGGGCATCCATTTGGGCACAGGGTAAAAAACACACTCAGTTTCAGCTTACAGCTGTCAGTATTGTTGGCCAATGGGACAGAAGAATTAAAGAATTGCTTCTGTAAGGAACCAGAGAAAGAGTTTAACCCTCAAATTTTTAAATTCGGTATTCATTTTACGTGTGTAAAGCCAGTAACACTTTACCAGATCAGCATTTAATTTTCCTCGGGTGAACAGAAGTCTGATTTCTGAAGTTTTCTAGTTTTCCTTCCTTTCTCCCACAGTGCTGGAGGGCCAGGGCCCACGGTGTGCCACGCTCCGCTCAGTACCTGTGAGGGAGACAGACCGAGCCCTGCCCCGTGGAGCTGGTGCTCAGGGGAGGGAGGCCAGCCCTTAACGAGAAATCAAAGCAGTCAGTCAGGAGGTCAGGGAAGGCCTCCGTGAGGAAGTGTGCTGAGCAGAGAGCAGGGGGCAAGCAAGCAGATACCCAGGCGCAGAGCACGCTAAACGAGAGACAGCGTGAAGGTCTGAGACAGGAGCACGGAGAGCGCGTGGAGGAGGAGGAGAGAGAGTGAGATGGGCAGTGGAGGTAACCGAGGCCAGGCAGCTGGGTTTGGCCAAGACCAGATGCGGCCTTGGAGGTCACGGTGAAGGGCTCGAGTTTTAGTCTTGATGCGATAGACAGCCTTGGAAGATTTTGACAATGGGGGTTGTGTTAGTTTTTGCTTTAATAGTAAAATGGAAAAAGGAAGTGGCTTTAATGAGGTGGTTTCTCTTGTCTGTCACCCAGGGACACAGTGCAAGGCATCCTTACGTGTGGCCCCTGGATTCACGTCCATGGCCATACCTGCACTGCAGACAGCAGGACGGAGGAAGGGACAGTGGTGAGGTGCCAGGGGCAAACCCCGGTGTCTGTTGAAGTCCCGCTTCTTTTAAACCAGAGACCAGAGATGACCAAGGCCTTAATTAGCTGCATAGGAAGTTGCAGGGAGTAGTCACTTCTAGATGGCCATGGCTCAGCCACATAGTCTAGGATTTGGGGAGAAAAGGAGGGTGGGTTTGTGTATTTTAGGGAGGGAGGAGGCACCGGCAGCTTCGACTCCAGGAGTGGAAAGATCAGGAAATGTAATGGTTGAGATGTCAGGTGGTGCTGCCCTGGGTTAAGGTGGTCTATCGTGGAGGTGTTGCAAGAGATCAGTCTGGACACATCTTACAAAGCGAGCTGACGGAATTTGTTGGTGGTTGGTTGTGAGGTGTGAGGGAAAAAGAAGGATGGGGTGTTTGGCCTGAGTATGGAGAGCACCAGATTTTGCTGTGGAGTTTCAAAAATCAAAGGAGTTTGAGCTGCCTTTTAGACAACTGTGTGGCAGGTTTTCTATAGGCCCCTGGGCAAGAGTCTAAAGGAGGCCTACATACCACATGTCTAAGATTTAAAGTTATGTGTCAAGCTAAAAGCTTCAGATAAAATGTGTTAAATCCTCATACCTTGAAAAATACACCTTCATTAAGAACTGAGAGGCCAGGTTGGCATTTTATCTGGAATATAGAGTGGTAGGTCTCTTGGAGTTCTGTGCTAGGACACCATTGCACAGAAAGATCAGGCCCCTGGCCTCAAGCTTGGGACCTGCCATCTTTGTTTACCCACTACCAGCTACATCCTGCACCACAAGAGGTGCGTGGGCACCCAGCCTGCATCTCCATGCTCTGTCCATCCGGCCCTGGTCACCCCTTTGGTGACAGCATTGAGGGGAGGAAACACTTGCGTGTTTCCTCAGGGCTGATTAGGCAGGGAGTCCCAGGGTCCCTGGGGGCTCAGACGGTAAAGAATCCACTTGCAATGCTGGAGACCCGGGTTCAATCCCTGGGTCAGGAAGATCCACTGGAGCAGGAAATGGCGACCCACTCTAGTATTCTTGCCTGGAGAATTCCATGGACAGAGGAGCCTGATGGGCTATAGTCCACAGGAGCACGGAGTCAGACATGACTGAGCGACTAGCACTTTCACACTTCCCCAGAGTCCCAGGTGCCTGAAGTGTGGTCTAGGAGTGGGCATGTGGCTCCCTGGCCACTGTGGGGAGGGGTTGCCTGGAGCAGGTGCAGAGCTGGGCCCTCCTGAGCGGAGGATCCAGGCAGTACCTGTGAGCACACGCATATGTGAGTCTGGTGTCTGGGGTGTGGGGAGCTGTCGATGTGAATCTGAGAGTTGTTGAGAACTGACTAGAAACAATCAGGTCATTCACAGCTCTCAATATTTCAAAAGATTTCAGTTTGTTTCCCCCAGTGGGCCATAGGCCTTTCTTCTCTGATAATACTTGTCATGCTACAACGAAAGCAAGTTTCCAACCAAAATCTACCACACTGTGTGAAACTTGTCGTAAGGTTAAAGAAATCCTGGCTCTGTGTCCTTTGGGCCCTCTGTGCAGTACCTTCATGAAAAGGTTACCTGGAAGGAAACATGACAACAGTCTAGAGTCAGGATTCAGCTGGCTTTTGATCAGGTGGCAACCAGGACTGGATTGGACCTAGCAAGTGTTCCAGTCTTCCCAGGGTGTAGGACTGCTGAGCCCATGGTGTGGATCCCATTCATGCAGGGGACTCTCACAGTATCTCTAGCCGAGTGACATAACTTGACTGCCACTCACTTCACCAGTGACATTCTTTATGCTAATTAACAAATCCTCAAATGGAGATTTAAATAACCATAATTGAAACCATTTGACAAGGGCCTTTCAAATACTAACTGAATGACCATTCTCTTTTTTGGCTGCACTGAGCAGCATGTGGGATCTTCCCGGATTCAGAATTGGACCCTTGCCCCCTGCAGTGGAAGCTTGGAGCCCTAGGCACTGGATCACCAGGGAAATCCCCTGACTGACCATTCTTGATTAGAGTGCTTTTCATAGTATCCCTTGTGTGCATGTTCAGTCACTCAGTCGTGTACAACTCTTTGCGACCCTGTGGACTGTGGCCCGCCAGGCTCCTCTGTCCATGGGATTTCAGGGAAGAATACTGGAGTGGGTTGCCATTTCCTTCTCCAACAGTATCCCTTGGAGTAACTTAAAAATCAATTTAAACATCTAAATCACTCTATGTTGTATTATTTGAAAGTAGATGACAGATAATATAACAAGAATCATCAGGTTTTTACCAGACAGTGTTAAAATTGTGAGGCTGGAGATCATTTAGGGAAGTAAGTGAAATAAGAATCTGAATATTGAACTCTGGGGCAATCGAGTACTCAGAAGTCAGGAAAAATGGTCCAGCCACGAGACTGAAGAGTAACTTCTGAAGGAGAAGAAAACCTGAGCAAGTGTTTGAAGAAGCTGGGTGCTCTCACAGCACGTGTGAGTGCTGCTGGGGAAAGCACTGATGCTTCAGGGGGAGGGATGGCCAGAGGAAAAGACTCGAGCCATTTTCACTTACTGCTTCTTTCCCCACAGCTACTTGTTTATGTGTTGCATTTGCTCAGTGCAGTTGTGTTCTTAGATTGAGCCACACACTTAGTGTGTAAGTCAGCCTAAGCTTCAATTCCCGAACCCCTTCGCTGAGGATTATATTGGGTTGGCCAAAAAAGTTCGTTTGGGGTTTTTCATACGATGTTACAGAAAAACATGAACAGAAAGTTCTGGTCAACACAGTATTTAAAATCATCTCTTGACGGGTTGAGTGAGTTTAAATCAGGATACTTGAGATCACTCCCCTAATAAACATCTCTTTCTACCAGGATTGCTTGATTTGGCTACATTTTATAGAGAAAATCGTTTGAAAAAACTCTGCCAACAAACTATCAAGCAAGGAATCTGCGAGGAGAATGCCATTGCGCTACTGTCGGCCGCTGTGAAGTATGAAGCTCAGGTAAGAAAAGCATCCTTTCAACAAGCTCACCTTCTGGAAGAAATAGCTGTCTACGTCATGCCTTACACTGAAAGAAAGTCTGCATAAAGATTTAATTTAAATAAATAAAGTACTGAAAGGAAAAATCTACAAGGGAATGTTTATATAAGTTAGGATCGACCTCAAGGGCAGAAACCATGAAGGAAAGGATTGATAGATCTGATCTCAAAAAATTAAAAAGCTTACTGACACACGCACACACACACACAAATAGAAAGTAAATGACACTCTGGAAAAAATATCTTTAACACAGTGAAGCAAGTTTACCATCAGTTCAGTTCAGTTCAGTTCAGTCGCTCAGTCGTGTCCAACTCTTTGCAACCCCATGAATCACAGCACACCAGGCCTCCCTGTCCATCACCAACTCCCGGAGTTCACCCAAACTCATGTCCATCGAGTCGGTGATGCCATCCAGCCATCTCATCCTCTGTTGTCCCCTTCTCCTCCTGCCCCCAATCCCTTCCAGCATCAGACTCTTTTCCAGTGAGTCAACTCTTCGCATGAGGTGGCCAAAGTATTGGAGTTTCAGCTTCAGCATCAGTCCTTCCAATGAACACCCAGGACTGATCTCCTTTAGAATGGACTGGTTGGATCTCCTTGCAGTCCAAGGGACTCTCAAGAGTCTTCTCCAGCACCACAGTTCAAAAGCATCAATTCTTCGGCGCTCAGCTTTCTTCACAGTCCAACTCTCACATCCATACATGACCACTGGAAAAACCATAGCCTTGACTAGACGGACCTTTGTTGGCAAAGTAATGTCTCTGCTTTTTAATATGCTATCTATGTGAGAGTTGGACTGTGAAGAAAGCTGATCGCCGAAGAATTGATGCTTTTGAACTGTGGTGCTGGAGAAGACTCTTGAGAGTCCCTTGGACTGCAAGGAGATCCAGCCAGTCCATTCTAAAGGAGATCAGTCCTGGGTGTTCATTGGAAGGACTGATGCTGAAGCTGAAACTCCGATACTTTGGCCACCTCATGTGAAGAGTTGACTCACTGGAAAAGACTCTGATGCTGGGAAGGATTGGGGGCAGGAGGAGAAGGGGACAACAGAGGATGAGATGGCTGGATGGCATCACTGACTCGATGGACATGAGTTTGAGTGAACTCCGGGAGTTGGTGATGGACAGGGAGGCCTGGTGTGCTGTGATTCATGGGGTCGCAAAGAGTCGGTCACGACTGAGCGACTGAACTGAACTGAAGTTGGTCATAACTTTTCTTCCAAGAATTAAGCGTCTTTTAATTTCATGACTGCAGTCACCATCTGCAGTGATTTTGGAGCCCTGAAAAATAAAGTCTGACACTGCTTCCACTGTTTCTCCATTTCCCATGAAGTGATGGGACCAGATGCCATGATCTTAGTTTTCTGAATGTTAAGCTTTAAGCCAACTTTTTCACTCTCCTCTTTCACTTTCATCAAGAGGCCTTTTAGTTCCTCTTCACTTTCTGCCAGTTCATGTATAATTCTTTAAAAAAAATGATAACATGAGTAGTTTGATGGAAAAACAAATGGAACAAATGGATTTATGAACAAATGAAAACTAAGAATGAAAATAAGGTATAATTTTTCAGTTGTCAATAGGGAAATCTATTTTTAGAAATAGTACAGGCTCAGGATAATGGGTATTCTTCTAAATTGCTGAGGAGAATACAAATTAGTGTAATCAGTTGGGGCAGTTTCATATAATATGTAATAAAAGCTTTAAAAATCTAATTCTTTAAGGAATTCACTTGTAGAAAGTTATCTTAAGAAAGTAATCATGGATTCAGAGATAATAGCTTCAAAGATGTTTCCTGCAGCATTGTTTATAATTTTTAAAAATTAAAAAAAATCAGCATAAATATATCAGTTCTCAGTTCAGTCACTCAGTCATTTCTGACTCTCTGCGACCCTATGGACTGCAGCATGCCAGGCTTCCCTGTTCATCACTGACTCCCGGAGCTTACTCAAACTCATGTCCATCAGGTCGGTATTGCCATCCAACCATCTCATCCTCTGTTGTTCCCTTCTCCTCCTGCCTTCAATCTTTCCCAGCATCAGGGTCTTTTCCAGTGAGTCAGTTCTGCGTATCAGGTGGCCAAAGGATTGGGGTTTCAGCTTCAGCATCAGTCCTTCCAGTGAATATTCAGGACTTATTTCCTTTAGGATTGACTGGTTTGATCTCCTTACAGTTCAAAAGAGTCTTCTCCAACACCATAAACACAGCATAAATGTAGGAGAAAATTGTTTAAAAAATGGTACAGTCTTTGGGGTCACAAAGAGTTGGACACAACTTAGCCACTGAACAACAACCTCAGATATGCAGATGACACTACCCTTATGGCAGAAAGTGAAGAAACTAAAGAGCCTCTTGATGAAAGTGAAAGAGGACAGTGAAAAAGTTGGCTTAAAGCTCAACATTCAGAAAACTAAGATCATGGCATCCGGTCCCATCACTTCATGGCAAATAGATGGAGAAACAGTGGAAACAGTGGCAGATTTTATATTTTTGGGCTCCAAAATCACTGCAGATGGTGACTGCAGCCATGAAATTAAAAGATGCTTACTCCTTGGAAGAAAAGTTATGACCAACCTAGACAGCATGTTAAAAAGCAGAGACATTACTTTGCCAGCAAAGGTCCGTCTAGTCAAGGCTGTGGTTTTTCCAGTGGTCATGTATGGATGTGAGAGTTTGACTATAAAGAAAGCTGATCACAGAAGAATTGATGCTTTTGAACTGTGGTGTTGGAAAAGACCCTTAAGAGTCTCTTGGACTGCAAGGAGATCCAACCAGTCCATTGTAAAGGAAATCAGTCCTGGATGTTCATTGGAAGGACTGATGCTGAAGCTGAAACTCTAATACTTTGGCCACCTGATGCGAAAAGCTGACTCATTTGAAAAGACCCTGATGCTGGGAAAGATTGAAGGCGAGAGAAAGGGATGACAGAGGATGAGATGGCTGGATGGCATCACCGACTCAATGGACGTGGGTTTGAGTAAACTCCAGGAGTTGGTGATGGACAGGGAAGCCTGGTTTGCTGCAGTCCATGGGGTTGCAAAGAGTCGGACACGACTGAGTGACTGAACTGAACAACAATGTTAATACTATTCAAGATATATCACTAACTGAAAAACCGTGGTCCTATATTTTAATAAATATATTTTTTAAATAAAAATATTTTAATATTTTAAGTATAAATAGCTAAATTGAAAAGACCAAAATTTATTATCTACATAGAAAAAAAGACTGAAAAATATAGTCAGTGGTTATCTTTGAATTGGTGGGATTGTAGATGATTTTTTATTTCGTTATCTTTGCTAGTTTTTCCTGAATTTTCTATAGTGACCGTGTATTGTTTTGATAATAAAGAAAACTTGTCTTGGAGTTAAATCTTGAGGAAACAGGCCAGACTCCTTGGAGTCGATTTCCTTAAGGATATCCTTTCCTTTGTCAAAGAACAGGGACATTTTAGCAGTGAACAGAAAAAAGGCTATAACTTCTTTTCTGCTTATATAAGTAATAATATGCTTATTAAAGTAAATTCAGAAAATACAAAAAGTAGGAGGAAGGAAATGCCTCATCAGCCAGAGGACCCAAGCATTTCATACAGTTCGTTCTGACTTTTTCCCTAGGTTATGTGTTTATCTCTAAATACTAGGTTTTTTTCACTTAACATAAAAAAAAAAAACTTCCCCTGCCTTGAAGCATGGACATTTAAAAGCATAGTGAGTATTTGTCTTCCATCAAGGTAATAATACATTGGGCACTTACACACACAGAATGCTTCATGGCCAAATAGTAGCTGTGTGCTTTTTCAAAAGTTTGTTACAGTCACGGTGATAATACTGGACTCTCCTGGACTGCCTCAAATGATGAGGTGGTGGGCACGTACTATTTCCCTCTGAACTAGGCTTAACTTGCAAGACTTCTTCACATTTCCTATTTATGTGAATTATTTGAATGCTTACCATCCAGCACTCTGTTTTCTAGAAAGCAAGCTCCTTGAGGAATGGCCAGGACTTTGTTTTGCCAGACCCCTAGTGCCTAGGATAGTGCCTGACGCATAGTAGGCGCTCACTGAACGTTTGGCCTTTAGAAGTAGACTGATTGTCATGCCCTAAATCAGTATGACAGACCACAGATAAAATTGACTCAGTGCATATGGCACATAAAAGTTTTTATAAAGAACAGTGCATTTGATGTGACTAGTATTCTTACTTGCTGACTCTAATCAAGAAATGGACAAAAACAGAAATGGACCTTTTCAGCAACTTATCCCTCATGCTTGACTACACTTAATACATAATTAACACAAGCTGGGGATTATTCAAAGCACAGTTCATATCATGCTTAATTCTCAAAAGAACCCAATAAGAATATAGGTATTATTATTATTCTGATTTACAAGTGAGGGAACTTGAATCTGAGAGATTAAATTCTTAGTAAGCTATTAATAATAATTTTCAAGCTGAAATGCAATCCCAGATTGGACCAATTTCAAAAGCACACATTCTACCACAATTCTCTGTTGTCTCCATATTTTAAAATCAGCAGTGTTTATGCACTGGCTCTGCACATATCTACTGAGTGCCCATTAAATGCCTGATACCGTTCTAGGCACTTGAGTGTACAAGAAGTGAACAAAACAGACCAAATCTCTGCCCTCATGGAACTTTCTGGTGGTGAGGGCAGTAGATAAATGCAAGGTGCGTTCTGGTAGGTGGTGATGAGTGATATAAAAAAGGAAGGTAGGCAAGGGCAGTGGGAAGAGGCCAGGCTGAGATGAAATCTGAAGGTTTAAATCGAGGAAGGGAGGGAGGTCTCACCAAGGAGAGCTGAGCATAGACAAGGAGATGCGGCGGGCCGCGTAGCCCAGGGCCCAAGGCCGTCAGTCTCCACAGACCGGCCTGCCTTTAGCTCTCAGTTCTCTGGGGCCAGAAGTGTGTCCAGCCACCTGATTTCTGAGTCTCAGGTTTGAAGATCTAATCAAGGGAATCACTATGGAACTATTGTTTTTTGGCCTGGTGTACATTACAGTAAACCAGAAATCACCAATCTGTGGAGTTTCTCTCAGCAGAAAGTTGTGATTTCTTCCAAGCACTTTCCCACTTCAGACTACAGGCTCTGTGATCCAATGACGCCTAACCATCCCAGCCTTGTCTTCTTGTGAAGGAGAAAGAGCAGTGGTCTGTTCATGACTTCAGAGAAGCAGTTCCCCAAATGACTCTTTTATGGCATAAGCTTTCCTCACAAACTCTTTACAGGTAGAACTATTTAAGCCCCAGAAGAATATAAAAGAGGAGTGTTGGGCTCAACATAAAGAAAACCTTTTAATCAATTTACTCTATGCATTCACACAATAAAGAAATATTTATTACACAGACAAAAAAGAGTGTTGTACTCTGAATAAATAGTGAAAGAGGAAGGAACAATATACATCAGTGCCTCTCTCTGGGAAGAAAAAGCCTCAATTTTCGCATTGGTTAGTGTGGAGGAACTTGAATGCTTTCCTCTGTTATTTACATTTTTATAAGTGTAGACTCACATCAGCTGTATAGTTTTACAGCTATTCTTTAGGTACTGCTGTCCAGCATTTCTTTCTGTTGGCCATCAAATCCTCTTTCCTCACCTGTGTGTTTTAGGAATTTTTGTGCTATGTTGCATTGCATCAGGATATGCGAGTTTGCTAAAACATTTCTGTTGTCATCCCTAGGACTTAGAAGAATTCTGCTTCAGGTTTTGCATAAACCATTTGACTGTAGTAACACAGACTTCGGGCTTTGCAGAAATGGACCATGATCTCTTGAAGAACTTTATCAGCAAAGCAAGCAGAGTTGGAGCCTTTAAAAACTGACTCTCACCTGCAGGAAAGAATTTTTAGTGTTTCCACTCTCCCTGCAACAGCCAGAGAATAACTTCTCCTTAATAGTGTTGATGATGAGCTACATTTGGGCTGAAAATGTTCTGTCAAAACACGGGGATAGTGGTGAGTCTTCCCCACCTTCTGAAATCCACTGTCTACAAGAGAAGGCATTAAATACTCCGTTCAGACGGGCCTAAGCTCAAGGGGAAAAAATTGAAATGTCTTACTATATTTACCATTTCCCCTTACGAGTCACTTTAGTTGGAGACTTTTGGTACAGGAGTCTAAGTGTATGCTATTCTGGCCAAATTTCCATATTCAACAGGCTGGTGCCACACGGATAAGCTTGACCAGGAATGTTGTCACTAGCACACTTTCAGCATCCAGCACAGTGCCTTGCATATAGTAGGCACGCAACTTATTATGAATCTTAGTCATGCCTGAACAGCTTTATTTATGGGACACTGGATGAAGGAATAACTTAGGCAAAACAAATTTAAAACAACTGAGGTTCCTATTCTTATGGTACATTGTTCTGGGGAATAGTGGCTAATTTAGAGCATTAATTAGAATTCACAAAAGGCCTTGGCAATTAAATCGTTGAAGACCCAAGGGCTAATTTTAATTCTCTGTTTTACTCTGAGTCATTAATTTCTCATACAAAATTATTGAGTATGAAATACTATCTTTGCGTGAGTGTTATTCCTGGGCTCATTTGCCTTACATAATTGCATAACATCCTTTTACTTTTGTGTTAAGAGATTTGCCTCTGTAAGTAAAAATGGTTTTCTCTTGTAGTTGACTTTTATGTCACCACAAAACAGGTCTTTTAACTCGGCACAGCGTGATTATAAAAGTAGCAGCCAAAAAGAAACTAATCCTTACATTTCATGGGCAGCACTAGCAAGAATGAGGTAAATTTACACTTTTTAGATCAAGTTACCCAACTGTGAATGAGAAACTGAGACAGGCTATAGGCTGCAGCCTCCGTCTCCTAACATGTAGTCACAACATGATGCCATGTGCAGAAACCTCTTTTGGAATTAGAAACCTTGTTCTGATGCTGAACTGTTTGATAATAAAGTGCTCATTTGTAGGTAACAGAACAAATGGTGTGTTTTTTAGTTCATCAGAAGCAGCAAGCGTCTACCAACCTTATGTCTCTTAGATACACACAGACTGTTTCGTATAAGCTGATTTTTTAAAGCAGTCACTCAGATAAGGCATCATAGCAAAGCCTACCCTAAAACATAGATGACTTCTAAACAGTTTAATTACTATTCATCCACTTATACCTACCAGTGAATGGTCTTTACTGGTGAGGTCACTTGAATCCTTGTTTGTTTTCGTTTTTCTGTTTTTGCAGACCTGGTCTGGTAGAGGCCAAGGAGTCCGGATGTCGCTAATTAAGTCAGAATCCCATTTTTGGAACTATACAGTATGGGTTATTTTAAAACCGCCTCACACCATGTGTCTGAATGTTCTGATAGGTTCACTGTTCTCTCCAGGAAAGAAACATCGAGGCTTGGGTGTTACCAGTCAGCTTCAGTTCTCACAGTCAGATGTCCATAGGCTTCATTCACGTCCGACTTCTCTCCCTGCTATGCTTGCTGTCACTGACCAAAAGCCTTTATATTTTACAATGTCTTCCCGAACCTTCTCTTCCTTGCCCCTTTTGGACAGTTCCTCAGTGCCTTTTTCTTTTACGAACTCATTTCATGGAAACATGGGGCCACCCAGAGAGAAAAACAGGTAAGTTTATTTAGGGATGAAAAATGGATTACCCTTCACGAGACTCCATAGTGGGTCACCACTCTGCCTGAGTACATGTCAGTAAGAAGGGGTGGATGGAGTTCTAGCTAGATTTCCTCCAAAGAGGGAGAGAATATGATTTGTTTCCATATACTTGGGAAACATACCTTCTGCCCCGACCCCCCCGTTCCTCCCCCCCCGCCCCCCGTATATGGACTTCTGGATGCTAGCACTACAGCAGTGGGTGAGACCAGTCAGGTTGATCCCAGGATGGGTAAACAGGCAATAGGCAAGCTGAGTAAGGTCATTTCTGATGGTGGTGATGCTGTTACACTTTCAAAGGAGAGCGGCACAGTACAGAGGAAGCTTGGGTGTCAAGGAAGACCTCTGAGCTGACAGCCCTGAAAGCTAAGAAACAAGCTAAACAAAATTATGGGGGAAGATCACTTATAGACAGAAGGAACAGCAGGGCGGGCTTGGCATCACAAGACAAAAAGGCCGGTGTGGGTAAAGCAGAGTGAGCACAAGAAGGAGGCAGTAATCCACAGTGTGAGTACCCCAGGAGAGGAGCACAGCCAATCCATTTACACTTTAAAAGGACCATTTTCACTCTTCGAGGAGCAGAAAGGTGAGGAGGGAGGCAAAGTCAGAAGTCTCTAACAGTGGTCCAGACATGAGCTAACAGAAGACAAGTTTTTATCTTGAGCAAGTATGTGTTTAGTAAAATGGGGAAAGACCAGGGCAGAAACAAGGTGTTTTTGTTTGTTTGATTTTGGTTTATATTTTGAGGAGCTGGGTGGGGTAGGAATTGAGTTCTTTTGGCTGTGAGAGCTCTGACTTCTATGAAGAGGTCAGGGCTAGAGAAATAAATTTGGGATTCATCAGCATATAAAGCCCATTAAATGCTAAGAATGGACGAGATACTAGGAGAGAATGTAGATACAGAATTTAGACACTGCACTTAATACAAAGACCACATCGGACCACTGAGACTCTTAACTAATTTATTGAAAAATAGACAAACTATTGTTAATTGTAGAAAATAGTAATGTAGCAATTTCAAATGTACAGTTTTAACCAATACAAAAAGCAGTAAAGCAGTATCTGAAGTCTTATGTAAGAAATCTCAATACATGATCTCTGAAGTTCCTTAAATTCTGACACTAATTCTAACATGAACTCTTTAGCAAAAGACCCAGTAATGTGGTAAGCCCTTGACCTAAAAGCTAACTGATTGGTATGATATTCATGCAAAAATGAATGAGGAAGTGAGTACCAAGATAACTGTCAAAAAATAAGTTTGCAACTTAACTGAGCACAAAATAAAATTTTGCTTTCTAACAAATAAGACCTGATTCCTTTTTAAAAAGAACTCTCAGTTTAAACAAAGTAATTTTCTAAAAGCTAGTAGATGCTACCTTAAATACCACCTATTTTAAATTATACCATCTCTAAATAAGTTAATCACACAAGATAGTTTAAATTACACCTTTAGGTGTCGGGGGAGGGGAAAAGCGCCTCTTTTTCTACTGTAGCTATTTTAATTTGAAGCTTCTGCACAAAATCAGAGAGAAACAATGCCTACCCCAAAGACCTTTCATCACCTGCACTGTGGCCTAGAAATAATGTGGCTTTGAATGTGCCAGTGTAAGACCATACTGAAGTTAAAAAAAAAGACAACTGCTAGTTCGAAAGATACATGGAAGACATGTACCATTCCAGAAAAAAAAATACCCTCTTCCCAAATTCAGGAGAGGAGAATCATTGGTGAGATGCAATTAGGAAACTCTCTAAGAAAAAAAAAAATTAAGGCTCCTATAGTTAACAGTCTGTTTGTAGAGTAAAATTACTTTGTATCTTGCTTCTCTGGGACCCAGAAATGTCAGAAAGTGTCCTTGGGATGTACTGGATCCGGGTCCTCGACAGCAAAGCTCTAGCTGAACGCTTGATTTTCCAAGTACTAGACAGGTACTTAATGAATTCAGTGATCTGAATGGTATGAAAACCAAGAGTACTATTAATAACTCTTTATTTTTAAAGCATGAGTTGGATAAAGAAAAGGATCAAAAAACTCTTACAAGTCCTGAGGTATGAAACCTGTATCAGTAGTATGACAGTATCTCATAGGTTTATACTTTTGTTTTCTGTTTGCATTTTAAAACTAAAATTTATAAAACAAACACACAGTACACCCATTTAGTTTCCATTAGTAAACTAAACTCTAATGTGTAAAAAAAATCAGTCATTTTCTCCTAAGTTTCTAGCATCTGTTTTAGCACAAGAGTTCAGGGTCATTTGGGTGAATGGGGACAGTCAGCCAAATTGCATCTGGAAGACAAGACGCATTTTCTAAGGGTATTCATGTTAAATTAAAAAAATAAATATAAATTAATAAAAATAACAGCAAACATCACATACGTGCCACAAGAGAAGACAAAGTACTCGGATAGGCACAGGTCGTGAGACTCACTCCTGGAGGATCCTGCCACCATTTGTAAAGCAGAACAATTATTAAGTAAGACCCCTATGTATCAACGAGTTCCATTCCAAGAGCACGTTCTTAAGTCCAATTTGTTCATAAGTAAAACAAAGTTAGCCTAGGTACCCAACAAACACATTGGCTATATAGTACTGTACTATAGTAGGCTTATAATACTTTTCACACAAATAATACATTAAAAAAACACATAAAAATAAAACATTTTCAGTCTTACAGTACAGTACCTTGAAAACTACAGTAGTACAGTACAACAGCTGGCACACAGGCTGGCACTGAGTGGAAGGCAAGAAGAGTTACTGATGGAGAAGGGACAGGAGGAGGGAGACGGCAGAGCTGAGGGGTCGTCAGCAACAGGAGACAGAAGGCAAGCTGCAACTTCATGCCTGATATTGACAGCACTGGTTCTGGTTCCTCGCTGGGTTCAATTGTTCACATCTTTGAAAGTTCACATCTTGAAGGTTCGTATGTAGGGGCCTTACTGTACATGGAAATAGAAACATCTGGTACAGCTTTTTCAATGGCAGGATCGACATAAGATTTGATCGACAGACACAAGACTTTCAATCTTGTACAATAGCAATCCATGTTCTAGTGACTACAATGTTGCCAGTGGCTTAGGAATCCCCTGCACAAATACTCAACTGTGCTATCCACAAAAAGATATGTATCATCTTCACTAACTGTGGCTGTAAACAGAACCTGGGAGAGTCCTACAATCAGGTCTGTAGGAGACAAAGACAATGAAGCTGGACGTGTACAGGGTGCCCACCAACGTCGTGGGGTCCTCACTTTTCTTCCCTGTTTGAAGTATCCATGCTCTCATTCATTTTCTGCTTTTGCATTCGTGTTCGAGTAGATGCTAAAAAAAGGATGAAGAAATGTTAACAGCACTGATGGCGTGGGGTAAGTTGGTAAAGGGCTACCCTATCTGTTATGCTCATACCAAACTGATGGAGCCCAGGACCTCACAAACTGTGGTTTCCAATTTTTTAAATCATATACCCCTATCAGCCAGCTTTCTCCCAAAATATGTAACATTAATATGTACCATACATATGTCTGTACTTATGTATATGTGTATAAATTATAAAACACATATACCCCAAACATTAAAAATCAATGAGATAAAGATAAATAAGCATTCTAATATTGTCTTATGTACCCGCACAAGGTGATCTGACACACACTCAAGTGGGCCCAACTTTGTAGACCACTGCTCTAGAGGTGATGTGATGAAGTCTGGCATCTGAGCAAAACGGAATCCTGGGCTGGTCCAGAATCTGCTGGAGTGAGTGTTATTTATTCTTCATGAAGTTCAGAATTCCCTTGTGTTTGGAGATGCACTACAAGTATTGCAAACACATCAGCTCACAGCTGATTTATTATTTTTTAATTTAATTGGATGCACTGGGTCTTTATTGCTGCAAGGGCTTTCTGCGGTTGCGGTGAACGGCGACTGCTCTAGCTGCAGCGCGCAGGCTTCTCACTGCGGTGGCCTCCTGTGCTGCAGAGCACGGGCTCTAGGTGCTTGGACTGTTAGCTGCAGTACATGGGCTTCCTTGCTCCTCAGCACGTGGGATCTTCTCAGACCAGGGATCACACCCATGTCCCCTGCATTGGCAGGCAGACTCTTAATGGCCAGAACACCAGGGAAGTCCAGCTTACAGCTCATTTAATTTGGACGTGGACATTTTAAAATACATTATTAATTACAACGTAGACAAAAACAGAAAGCTGCTTTTAAATTATTTCAGAATTCTTAACTTGATTTTATAGATGGGCAAGAGTTCTCTATAAAGAAGCACAAAGAACATTCACACTTGGTGAAGAATAGAAAGTGACTCTCAGTCCCCTCTTCCGGTCCTCCCACTCTGAGCAATCTAGCACTGCGTGATGATCTGCTTTTGAGGAGAGCTGAGGCTCAACCTGGAGACTTCCTTACCCTTATGAATTAAAACTCCTGCCACTTCTCCTCCATTTTCTAGCTGTACGAAGGCCCTGAACTTCAGCCTGGCAGAGGGAATTCACAGTCATTGCTAAGTGTGTCAGTGTGAAATGAACTGACTACAGCAACTGAGCTCCTCTGTAAGAAAATACACATATTTTTACATCTTTCTATTCCTTTTAAAATGCATATTTGTGGGCTCCAAAAGGCTTCCACATGTTTTTAAGGCCTGATTTTGGTTATAAGCTTCATGTCTATTTTCATGCACTGGGAAGGAAAAGTTACAAAAAAGTTAAAATGGTAGCATATTAATTGATGTAAAATCCAAAAAGAGATTCATTTATAAGCAAAGAACTTAAACTTTTGTTACATTTAGTTTCAATAGTATCTTCAAATAATATACATAGAAAAATAGTTTAAAATCAAAAGTAACTTTAAAAACTTTATATCTCAAAGTTAGTATATACAGAGATGTACTGAGAGAAAGCTTCTTTTTAAAAAGTCACATTTTAATTGGTATTGTTCTTATCAATATGTCCTATATGACCTAAGGATGACAGTTTTAATTCTTAATATCTCAAATATTTGTCTTCTTTCCAAGACCTGGTTCTGTTTCCTCTTAATGGATCTGGCACCAGCTTATCAGGAAATGTCACCTTTTCCTGGTGACATTTCGTGGCTACCTCTCTAAGACAGTCCAATAACAGTCTGTGCTTTCCTGGTGGCTCAGTGGTCAAGAACCCAACTGCCAATGCAGGAGACTCAGGTTCAGTTCCTTGGTTGGGAAGATTCCCTGGAGGAGGAAATGGCAACCCACTCCCGTATTCCTGTCTGGAGAATTCCATAGACAGAGGAGCCTGGTAGGCTCAAAGAGTCAGACATGACTTGGCAACTAAACAACAACAAACAATTTATGCACACTGATCTTTTTCCTTTTTTAAAAGATTTTTTTTTAACGTGGACCAGTTTTAAAAGTCTTTATTGAATTTGTTATTGTTTCTGTTTTATATTTTGGTTTTTTGGCTGTGAGGCATGTGGGATATTAGCTCCCACACCCCCTGCACTGGAAGGTGCTGTCTCAATCACGGGACCACCAGGGCAGTCCCCTGATCTTTTTCTTAATGTGCTTTCCATCTAACTCTACTTGGGTTAATCTTTCACAGTCTCAGATTAGTTTAGGAGAGAATTCCATTTGCCTTAACATTCCAATGGAAACAGTGACAGATTTTATTTTGGGGGGCTCCAAAATCACTGCAGATGGTGGTTGCAGCCATGAAATTAAAAGATGCTTGCTCCTTGGAAGAAAAGTTATGACCAACCTAGACAGCATATTAAAAAGCAGAGATATTACTTTGCCAACAAAGGTCCGTCTAGTCAAGGCTATGGTTTTTCCCGTGGTCATGTATGGATGTGAGAGTTGGACGGTGAAGAAAGCTGAGCACTTAAGAATTGATGCTTTTGAACTGTGGTGTTGGAGAAGACTCTTGAGAGTCCCTTGGACTGCAAGGAGATCCAACCAGTCCTAAAGGAAATCAGTCCTAAATATTAATTGGAAGGACAGATTCTGAAGCTGAAACTGCAATACTTTGGCCACCTGATGTGAAGAACTGATTCACTGGAAAAGACCCTGATGCTGGGAAAGATTGAAGATGGGAGGAGAAGGGGACGACAGGAGATGGTTGGATGGCATCATCGACTTGATGGACATGAGTTTGAACTAGCTCCAGGAGTTGGTGATGGACAGGGAAGCGTGGCGTGCTGCAGTCCATGGGGTCACAAAGAGTCAGACACGACTGAGTGACTGAACTGAACAAATATTTCAAACTTAATGTTAATCTAACTTGGAAAATGATTTAGTATTCTTAATCAAAATTCTGATTTCTATTAATGGAAAACTTTTGTTTGAAATCCAGTTCTAAAACTTTTAAATTAGGAAAGTTTGGTAATAGAATAAAATAATATTCTTTAAGTAAGGGTGATGATATTTATATATGCTCAGTTTCTAATATCCTCCCTATATCCAGCATTCAGAGTTCCTCATTACAGTTCCACTATCCTGAAATATTTTCTAGCCACAGCCGTCTGTAATGAAGACGTGGTTTCACTTCGTGGTCTTCCTGCTGCACAGCAGATGTTGGGATGGATGAAGATGACCTTCACTTTGCATCATACATTTAATCCAGATACTTGTAAATAGCACATTGTTGACCGAATTATATTTTAAATGCATAAAAGTCTGTTAATTAAAGGGATTCTATAAATTTATCCTTTTATAATGAAAAGGCTTTCTGCAATGTAAACAACTGTTCATTTACTTACTTACTCAAATAAGTACTTACTCATTTCTGCCAGTTTCTGTTGAAATTTGGATTCCCCTGGGAGATGTTTACTGCAGATTTAAAAATTCAAAATATTTCATATGTATATGTATAAATGAAAAACTCAAATTTCCAAAAACTATGGCATTTTCAATGACTATTTATGCTCTTACTTTAGTAAATAGCTTTTATTGTCAAAGGATTATAAGTCAAACATCTAAAATACAAATGTCATAAATTTATGAGCCTAGATATTTTATCAGTGGTTCTTATAAAATAGGGTAGAATTTTTCAAGAGTGAGCATTTTAAAATCTAATGTTAATCAAAACTAACAAAATTCTATCCATGGCATTGTAAAGCCTGATTAGATTTGTAAACATCTGATATTTTCAATGAATTTCAGAAGATTTACATGGTGCTTTTTTAACTTTGGGATGCAGTCACATCTTTTATTTTGACCAAGCCTCATAATTTCCAAAATAAAATTGGCATAAGAGAGACTGGCAGAAGCCAGGACCAGAGTGGCCACTCTGGATTTTCCCAACGACCAGCTCAGCTCCTGACACATGTGCTAACACTGTGCCTACCTTCCATCTGCTTCATCGGATCCTTCAATGTCAAAGCGCAGTTTTTTCAGTGGTTTAGGAGGGTTGCTTCCTTCAGCACTTCTTTTGAGCACACGGTCGCTGTTACACACCATTTGATTTATTTTCTGGAACTTCTCCGAAGTCTACAAATTATGGAATTCTTTATTTTAGATCATTTTGTAGTTAGCAACCCCAAATTGTAGGTTTGAGGTGGGTCAAAAATCAGGCAGAGGTAATATCTGCATTTAACTTCCTGCTTTTTTGGACCAAACGGGAGACATGAAAAATGTTAAAATCAGTCTAACTGCACCTAACTCTGCCCCAATAAATACCTGCTCTTCTCACACCCTCCTGTGTCTTCCCAACAACTCTGACTAATGCTCCAGAAGTCCTGGTTCCTCATTTTCAGAACTTACTCATGCACAAAACCAGGGCTATTTCTCAGAAGCATGCAAAGCTGGAAGAACTTTCTGGAACCTTGTTTTTTTTTTTTTTTTTAAAGCATAGCATAACTGGAGCAAATGTTACAAGAATTCAATAAGCGGTGTCTAGTGAATAATAATTTTGGACTCACTTTATGCATATCATGCTGACAAGTCATACAGCTTATAAATTTGAAATCATCATTGATGTAGTATTTGTTGATATTCCTAACTCTTAAAGGTTTAAAATAAAATACTAAATATCTGAAAAACTCAAAGTATTTGAGTCCTTCCAAGTACTATTAGAGAAAATTTGATTTATATATCTCCTGAGGAAGAATCCTTTCACAGTAAAGAAAACTTTGGTAAAAAATGCTAGAGGGCACAATACCTTATTTTATCCAAATAACAAACACATGGAAAAACTGTGTCTTTTCTATTTCAGAACCAGAGTGAGGTGATTATCTCAGTGATGTGTATTAACATGTCTATTTGGATTCTAGAATGAAATCAGACTTTCCAATAGAAGTTAAATCTGATTTGACTGATTTGACACTGAGGATTAGCTTTGCTAATTATGCAAAGCTAATTTTCATTAGCTAATTTACCAAAAATTAAATGAATTAAGTTTCCAAAAATTAAATGCAAAACCAGATTTTGACGGAAAATATATTTAGAGCGCATGTATAATATGATAGAAACGAAATTCTCACCTATTAAATGGATCTCCAGTTATCAGATTTAAAATATGGAAGTATGTATAACATTTTTTCAACTCTTTCAGAGTTTATGGCAAGCAAAACAGTTTGAAGACCACTGCTGCTGCTACTTAATCCGGATCCAATACTATTTATGTGGTCCACATCACCTTTGTGAAGCCTGACAGCTGTAGCCTGTGTTGAGCCACATGTCATCGCACTTACCATTTGTAACACACAAGTTAACAGTTGGTCTTTTAGTATACAACATGTGTCTCTCTCTAGTTAGGCAGAGGCTAGAATGGCTCTTGCTAATTGTCTCCTTGAATGTGGGGCTGGACCTAGTGTTGTCGGGCTTCTGACAAAATAATGCAGCAAAAGTGATGGCAAGTCACTTCCAATATGACAAGAAGACTGACTTCAATTTTGCTTCTTATCTCCCTCTTCCCCTCCCTCTTCTCTGTTGTGAGTAGCCAGCTACCCTAGGGAGAAGCCCGGGTGTCAAGGAACTGATGTTGGCTTGAGCCAACATCCATCGAGGATCGGCCAACAGCCATATGAGTGAGTCTGAGTGAGAAAGATGGTCCTCCAGGTTAACCTGGAGATAACTGCAGATCCAGCTGACATGCTGACTGCAGCCTCGTACAGAGAGACCCTGGACCTGGCTGAGCCAGGCCTGCTCAATGAACCACAAGGAATGAGATTAAAAAAGGTTTAAAAGCCTAAGTCTGGGGGTGGTTTCTTATGCAGCAATAAATAACAAATATAGGTGGGGGTGGTGGGATGAAACATTCAGTAATGCTCACTGAATACAGGACTGTGAATCAGTGACAGTAAGGAAAGGCCGGCTAGCGTAGTGGGCTCCCAGACTAGAATAACCCTTTCAAAGCTTAACTTTCCCCTGGATTCCTCTGCAACAAAGACCACCACATAGTCTGCCACTTACACTGGGGCATGTAACCAATTCCTAATCAATTTACCAGGGAAGAATATCCTAGAAGCTGGAGAGGAAGGAAAAGCAAAAGTGTGTATATGTACAGAAGGAGACCAGTAGGCACTGGCTGGTGACAAGTGGATGTGGGGACTACATTTTGGGAGTATTTTAAATCATACTCCCAATTAGTGAAATTCAAAGCTGTTTTTTAAAACATTCCTTTGAGACTATATAATACACACATATATTTATATGTATATACATTAATATACACACACATATAATCTCAAAGGTGTTTAGAAAGCAGTTTTGAAATACACCAATTATGAATATGATTTAAAATTAAACCTGATTTGAAAATAAATCTGATACATATCTTCTAAATTTTATGCAACATACTTGAATGAGGTACTTGAATAGTAGCATTTATAAATTCAATTACAGAAAATTTCAAATTCTTTTATAATTATGGTATCATGCTATAGTAATTCACAGAAAAAATACTCACCCCAAATGATTCACCAATTGATACTAAGATTCTGTCAAGTTAATATAAAATACAAATTAGTATTGTAAATCATATAAAACTATGCAGAGATGAATATACACATGTCATTCTGAACTCATAGGAAGACCAAAACAAAGGTTTCTTCTACCCCTAGAACCACTGATGAATTATACTCATTAAAGGCTAATTTTGGTAGTGCTAGTCTAGTCACACACTGAGCTGGTTCCTTAGATTTTTAAAGCAAGAACTGCATGTCTACAAGAATATATTTTGCCATTGCTCACAAGAGGGTAAAAGAAAATTTTAAGTTTACCCTTAAACTTAATACTTAATCCTTCATAAATCAATGAGTAAGGAAATAATTCAAATTTATTTCACATTTTCTCATTAAAAATTCAAGTTATATTTGGTAAAACTGTACAAGTGATAATCCGAATTCTATTCAGGATCTATATTGACATATGATACAGGTTATTTAACATGTGGGCTTCCTAGGTGTCTCAGTGATAAAGAATCTGTCTGCCAATGCAGGAGATGCAGGTTTGATCCCTGGTTTGGGAAGATCTTCTGGAGAAGAAAACAGCAATCCACTATAGTATACTTGTCTGGGAAATCCCATGGACAGAGGAGCCTGGTGAACTCCAGTCCATGGCGTCACAAAACAGTTGGACATGACTTAGCGACTAAAACAACATTTAACACATATCCTAGAATCAGAAATCTCTTAGTTTGTCCTGTTTGAATCATATAATTTATGCACTTGATAATAAAGCTGAAGAACAACATTAGCCTGATATGACAAAGATTTGATCATATGCACATGGAATCAATAGATATATGGATATTATTGTTCTCCAATTCTTTGATAAGTAGCCATCATTCTGTATGATTTACCGAAATATGGTGAATACAGAGAGTGTTAAGATGCTCTTAATAGCTGATCAGGATTTTCAGAATGTGACTTTTTTGCTAAAGGACTCCAACCCAGAAGTGAATTAACTAAGATCAGCAAGTAACTATCATTATCAGCATAATATGGGTTAATTAGCATCATTAAAAATTTACCTAAGTATACATTTTCCTGTAGCAATGTATAAATGAGACATGGTGTGCACCTCAGCAGCTTAGAATGTAAGTTGCAGATATCAGTATATAGATACTCAACCATAAAAACACCAAATATACAGAAAATAACACAGGGGCACATGAAAGCATTTATATCATTTGCCAGTTATTCTCTACTTCTTTCACCGTGCAGTTTGAAATTTTTATGAGTGCATTGCTTACATAAGTAAACACACTGCACTAATGTTGTCATAGGATTCATATATCCTATCCCCTTCTTCTTGTTTGTTTTTCTTGCCCATTAAATGCAACTATATGGGCTAACAATTTCTGAGATGAGACTACATTAACTTTACTAATTAATCTGCCTCCACTATTCAAATAAAGTCAGTTTCAAATAGCCCATGATAGCATATAATAAGTCAGCTGAAGTACTTCAAAGCCAGAAAGCACCCACTGTTGAATGCGGAAGATAACATAATGATTTGTAGGTGCACAGAGCCTTTCATCTAAGAACTCAAAACAGCTTCACACTTATCATTTACCTGAGCCACAGCAGCCTTCTGAAGCAGAGACCTGCCCAAGGTAATACAAGGAGGCCGCAGGAAGAAGTAGGGATGGACTTCTAAAGACTTCATTTACCATCATCTACATTTAATCAGTCATCTACATTTTCATAAGCAAGATGAACAGATCCACAGAAAGAGTTCACAGGACATTCAATAAATTCTAGAATAAAAATTCTTAACAAAAGGAATCTACTTTGTTTAGCAGCGTGGCTACTTAAAGAACTCTGAGAGTGATCTGGAACTTAGGATCAAACTAGCACTCAGATTGTTTACAAAAGACCCAAGAAGCCAGGAAAGTTGATAACTAAATTTGCAAACCCATCTAAGTAAACAGATTATCTCACCCCCAACACCCCCAATTTTTATTTTTATCGTATCACTTAATATAAATTAGGAAATTAGGGACTACCTTGTAGTAAATGAAGAAAGCTTTATGGTTTTATGCTTGGATTAAAAAAAAAACACCTCTCATTCTTTACCGCTTTCCTAAAAAGAAAACACAAACCTTGATCTTGGAGTCATTTTTGTTGGTGTAGGCAGACCTTCTGAAATTTTATATGGATTCTTTAGGGGTGATATATAGATGTTCCCCCCAGGAATCCGTAAAGGTGAACTAGAAAACTTGTAAGGGCTTCGAGGAATGTGAGGAATCGGTGACAAGGTAGGGGGCTACAGCAAAAACAAAAGCAGGAGATTACTTAACATTTTAGTGAGATCCACCGCTTTATAAGTAGATTTGCCCAAATAAAGGATGCCGTCAACATACCCTGGTGGAAGCGTACTGCAAAATATTTGTTTTCAGTCTCTGCATGAAGACTGAATTATAGAATACGATAATGGAATCATACTCCTCTTCTCTGATCAAAACACGTTTGAATGTCTGAGAAAGAAGAGCAAAAATACTTGTTAAATGAATACGGGAATATATCTCTTTAGAGTTTCTATTTTAATAGTTCATGAAACTTTTTAACAGTAAAAAGACAAATTACTTTATAGGAAAAAACAATCTAAAGAAGCCATTTTAGGCTTGGATTATAGCTGTTCTACTGGAAGTGAAAAGTCATACATATGTACAGTATGTGTTTTATATATATATAATACAAGTTTATTACAAATATTCTGCTTACTAGCACAATACAGTGTTCCCTATTTATTTTATAATATGAATTTGAATATTAAAGTGTTAGTTTCCCAATTACATTTTAATTACAAATAATTAACTAATAACATGAAAATAAAAAGTGGATATGTAAATTTATACAAATCAGTCAGAATATATGGTACAGTTAATGACTGAAGTTATCCATATTATAGATATGGATACATTTTGAAAATTCTTATCATGGAAAATTACCTACCTCCTGAACAGCATGAGGAAGATCTTTGTATGCTGTGACAATGATTTTGAATTTAAGGTCTATATTCTTCACTTTGCATATGCCATACATGGAACACATCATAATCTAGTAAATAAATGTGATACAAAAACAGTCAGGGTTTTGTTACACGGTTGCACATAGAGGATGAGATGGTTGGATGGCATCACTGACTCAATGGATATGATGAGTCTGAGTGAACTCCAGGAGTTGGTGATGAACAGGGAGGCCTGGCGTGCTGCAGTCCATGGGGTCGCAAAGAGTCGGACACAACTGAGCGACTGAACTGAACTGTGCTCTAAAATGCACTGCTATCTTTCTTTTAGTTAAAAAAAAAAAAGCAAATTTAATCTCCTACAGATTATCTTTTCCTATCCTGAGCTCATTTGGCACTGTTTTAGATCAACTATTCTTATGTCTCATTATTTTTCCACACTAAATGAATTCCAGTTTACAACAACACAGAAAATGCCTATGATAAAGTTTCTTCAGTGGTTTCTGTAACAAGAGCTTTCATGTCATTAAATAAGTAAATACTGAAATATTCTCAAACTCTAAAGTTCTCATTTGTAAAAAAATACAGCAAAAATATAAAGGGTAGCCAGTAAGCAAATATATGTTAACTAAATTGATGCAGCTTCTCATTTGAATCCAAACTTTTCTTAAGAAATCAGTACACAGCTAACAAGTAAGCAGGAGAAGAGAATTGCATAATTTCCTTACCTGGTCCAAATGCCTGTCTCTCATGAGTTCATACTCATTTTGCAGTGTGTGCTGGAAAAGGGTCCAGATGATATGCTCTAGTTCTGGGTGGTCAGACAGAAGGCGTGCACACAGGGTATTCAGTCGAAGATATGCTAGTCGATACACTGGAAAAATAAGGGGAATTAATCATATTTACTCTTAATTTTGTATCACAGGTAGATATTTTCAAAATATTAAACTGTTATAACAAAATGCTGTTAAATAGCATTTAACATTAACTTCATTTCTCCCACTATTTTTCTTATGATTTCTAGTCTTCGGATTGTCCTACATACATAGAAGGCAAAACAATACTTTGCTGAAAATACTATTCAGCAAAAATAATTCTTTTGCTGAATTATTATAGCATAAAGTTGAGACAGAGGTGAAAATTAGAGGAAGAAAGATCCTAAGATATTGTGAAATTAGACAACCCAAATACGGCTTGTTTCAGTTTCATTGGTAATCATTCATCACAGATGTTGAATATTCTATCAATGTTCAAGAAAGTAATTATTTTTTAAAATAACAGAATTTCCAAACTCCCTTAATATTTTTCAATCCTGAAAACAAAAAACAAATAGTGTATTTCTCTATAAAAATGCTAGACTTGTAGATTACCTAAGTGGTAATATGACTGTGATATTAACTTATTGAGCAAGTTTATTTAAAAATACTACTGGAACACAGGTTGGAGAAAAGTAATCCACAAAATTGAATTTTACTCCATCTGGTTTAAATGTACCTGTCAAAGACTTGCATAAAGTAATCAGAATTTTTTAGTTAATAATTTATCCCACTGGTCTTCAACTTTGGCTTACATCAGACTTGCACTGAGGACTTATTAAAACAAGGAATTTTTCCTCATCCTACTAGAGTCTGATTGAGTAGTTCTAGCATTGGGGCTCAAACAAAAATTCTCCCTTCTGCAACTTATCAAGTGAGGTAGATTCTGCTGGTTGGGGACCACACTTTGGAACCACTGCTCTAATTTAAGGACTTATAACACACCTATAAAGCTCAGTATATTCACTTTATTCAAGTCAGAAATAAGATTTATCACAGAGGAATCTGGCCTTCTACCTTTCTTCAAAGAGTTTCAAGTGGGTGTGCACTTGCATGTACATGCATAGACACCCAAATGACCTCCCCACCCCATCACACACACACAATCAGAAAATGCTGTACAACCTGGTCACCAGGAAATGCATCTGCATTAGGCCACAGCCCATTGTATAATCTCAACTTACACACCTCAACAGAAGAAGGAATGTTAGGGGCAAATATTTCTGAGCATAAATTTGAAAGCATAACAGTAAGCAGCAACAATAATAACATCTGACACTTTTTGAGTGCTTACTATGTGCCAGACACTGTTGGAAGCATTTTATGTATTCATTCATTTAATTATCTCAAAACCCAAATAAGGTAGGTTATTATTATTTCCATTTTACGGATGAGGAAACTGAGGTACAGAGCTTTTAAAGTGACTTGCCCAAAGTCATACCTAGTAAGCCGAAGAGCCAAGATTTGAATCCAGTCAGCCTCGTTTCAGAGTCCACACTCTTGAAAGTAATCATCTACTAACCTTTTTTGTAGAAGAGTGAAAGGGAGGTAGATTTCAATGGCTTTTGAGTCTGGAAGGCTGAGGTTGCTTGTGCCTCTGAATTTGGAGTAGAATTTACACGTGGAGTTGACCCTTTTTTCTTTGGGGATCTTACAGGAGAAAGATACCTAGATATATTCAAAGGAAAAGTCTTCATGTGAAGTTTTCTCAGAATCTCTCTCTTTCACAGATACACAAACACACACAGCTGTACACATGCATCCAAACACATCTTGTCTATTTAATCTACTGTTGTACACCAAAGTCCTATTTAAATACAAGTTGGAAAAGAGAGCTTAAGAGGAAAACTAGGTTTGTTATCATTTCTAACCTTATTTTAATAAATGGCCTTTCCTAGAAATTACTGTCTCATTGAAAAAATAGCTATATATGTTTATATGTTCAATTTTAATAGTTAAAGTGGGATTGAGATAATAAAAATGACTCTAGCTTAAAAGAACAAGCCATTGATATTAAAATATCAATTTCTCTGATTCTTCTCTTAATGTTTCACTGATAACTACGGTTCATTTACATAAGACTTACGTTACACACACATACATCTTCTATATAGTACAGAATTATATGAGTTAATACTTCGGGCAGGTCTACACCTATATACTAAACGTGTAAGGCATAAATGGAGACAGAGATATCAGTACATACTAACTCTCAGTTTCTGACCTACCACTGCTCTGTGTTGCCCTTTATTTCAGAGGATAGTCCAGCTTTACCTTCTAATTCTGTTTTAGTATCAGATGGTAAAAGAATCCACCTGCAATGTGGGAGACCTGGGTTCGATCCCTGGGTTGGGAAGATCCCCTGGAGGAGGGCATGGCAACCCACTCCAGTATTCTTGCTTGGAGAATCCCGTGGACAGAGGAGTCTGGCAGGCTACAGGCCATGGGTTCGCAGAGAGTTAGACAAGACTGAGCGACTCAGTACAGCTGAGAAATAATTCTGAGCAGGAAGTAGGATTTGTACCTTACTATGGATGTTTCTACTACATGTAATATATTAACTAGAACACTAGAAAAAGGGAACCAGAACCAGTATCACGGTTTTATAAGTACCAGGGACGAGTCTATCACCCTCGAATCTCCCTTCAATTCACTAGCAATGCTGTAGACTGACTTAACCTGGGTAGAGCCAGTCTCCCTCGAATTCCAGGTGAAAATACTACCCGCTGGGTAATAGGTAATAATTAGAATCTAAGCAGGGTAATACTTACTTCACTTTCTGAATCTCAGACTTAAGAAGGCCAAAGTGGAGCTCTTCATTTCTCCATTTTTCCAATCTCAAGAAATGGCTCCATATTACAACCAGTTTCCTAAGTCAAAAACTTAGGAGATATTTAAAATTTTTTTCTTTTCCCAAGCTTCAAACCCAATGGAAAAGAAAGTTCTCCCTCTAGAAACATACCCCAGATATTTTCCATTTCTTTGTATCGCTACTGACATATCTTAGACCAACTCATTTATTTACATCTCTCATTTGGACTATTGAAATTGTCTCCAAACTGGGTCTTTCTGCTTTCTTCCTTGCCCTCTTCTTTTCTCTCCTCCTACCCTGTCTGTACTTCGAATGGCAGCCAGAAAGTGGCCCTTTAAAAATACAAATTATAGCAAGCTGCCCCTCTGCTTAAAACCTTAATGTTTTCCCAGAGCCTTTTAAAATCCAAACTCCTCTCTGTGGCTGATGAGACTCTACAAGGTCTAGCCACAGTCTGCCTTTCCAGCCTCATCTTGTACCTCATCTTGTTTGCTTTGAGGTTTCTTTCTGTTCCTAAGACCAGGTAAGTTTGATCACCTGCTCTGCCTGGAATGCATACCATACAGATTTTGGCAGGCCAGCATCCATTTGTTCTTGAAGTCTCAGGTCAAATATCATTTCAATAAAGAAAGCTTCCCTAAACATTCTATCACTCTCTGAGCTCCTCTCTTTCACATCATTCTGTTTATTTCCATTACAGAACTTATACTCTAAGATCACCTTATATATTAGCTTCTTTGTTCACTGTTTATTTCCTTTCTTCAGAATGTAAGTTCTGTTAAGGGAAGGACCTAATCCATCTTGCCTTCATGTTCCCAGTGCCTAAACCGCTTCCTGGCACCCAACAGTCAACTGCTTATTGAATTAAAGAAAAAGATAAGGCTTGACATATTTATATTAACGTATTACCTAGCAAGCTAAGTTATACATGAAGGCAGAGGTTCCACACACTAGAAATACTCTGGATACAAATTAGCATGGAAATGGCACCTCTGGAAAACAGCCCCTGCACTCATCACAGAGCTTTGTAATGTCATTTCTTACACAGAAACTAAACAGAAACATAACATTACACACATTCCTGTGAAAGGCAATGTAGCTGGAATGTTTCAGAGCATGGTCTTTGGGGTCAGACCACTTGGATCTGATTTCTGTTGGCTTTTGGTAAGTTACCTTATTTCTCTAATTCCTTTTTCATAGATAATGAAGGCTGCTACAGTGTCTATTACCTTACAGGGCTGTTTGGTAATTCTCCAGCACTGAGTGAGCCCTCGATAAAGGTTAGCAATTGCGTTCTTCTTCTAGCACATCATCAGGCACTCATCAACCATTTTAGTCTCCTATTTGCACTGCGTACTCCCTATGCCCATCCTACGGTGGTTTTAGTTGCTCAGTCATGTCCGACTCTTTGCGACCCCACGGACTGTAGCCCGCCAGACTCCTCTGTCCATGGGGTTTCCCAGGCAAGAATACTGGAGTGGGCTGCCAGTTCCTTCTATAGGGGATCTTCCCATGTCCATCCTATGCTTCACTATGAAGGCAAGGAGCTGCACTTCTGGGAAAATGTTTCCTGCTTTCCTGGCTATTGTACTTTGAGGTTCATGCTCTTCTGTCTCCTCCGTCCTCTCCCTCCTCTCTGGTGTCCATGTTGAAATCCTAGTCTACCTTTGAGGACTATCTGAATCGTCACCCCTGCATGAAAACTGTCCTCATGACACTAAACTGGAGTAATTTCAGTAGCACTCTGTGCCGCTGTATATGACCTTTATTTGGGTCATGTATCTTATATTCCTGATTCTTGAAAGCAGGAACAATGTCTTATGCAAAATTCTATTCCCTGCAGCTTTTGCATAACAGCTTGTATCACACTATACTCAGAATCCTTTTGTGAGCTGAATGGACAACAGATTTCACTCACATATCTGCTGCAGTGTGATTATTCTGGAGAGGAAGGTTGAGAGTACAGGCAGGTTCAAAGTGATCAACTGGTCCTTCTCGGTCCTTTGCTTGTTTAATAAGATCAAATAAAGGTGAATCCTACATGAAACAAGATGACATTAAAACAACACTGGTAAGCGTGACCTTCTTATGTATCAAAATCATACTGTTTGACATGGTGAGCATTATTAATACAGTCGTAATTGACAATGGCATTTCGGAAGTCAGAATAAGTTTCCTGTTTCCATTTTGAAAATGATTGCCAATTTTTGTACTATGCACAAAATAAAGAAGTAGGAATATGTATAACTTCAAATGCTTATATTAGAAAAGAAATTAAAAGTTAGAGAAAGAGATACAGAAATGACCCAAAGAAGGTAGAAGGAAGAAAATAATAGAGATATGAGCAGGATTTAATGAAACTGAAAAGAAAGATAAAATATATGGTCTAATAAACAAAGCTAATAACTGCTTCTTTGAAAGAACTAATAAAATGAAACAAACCTCCAGTCAGACTGAGAAAGGAAGAGACAGATAAATAATATTAGGAACAAAAATGGGGCCACCATTAGAAAGACCAGAAAGATAATAGGGACAGTTATGAATAATTTCATATCAATAAACCTGAAAATGTAGACCGAGCAGAAAATGCCACAAAAATAAAAATTAACGAAACTCAGTAAGAAATAAACCTCAATAGTCCTATACAGTATTAAAGAATTTGAAATGGTAATTAAAAGTCTCCTCACAAAGAAAACATTCAAGCACCTCTGGTTTTACCAGTAAATTCTACCAAACATTCAAGGAATAGATAATTCCACTTTTACTTCAACTCTTCTGAGGATGGAAAAAGTAAGAACATTCTCTCTCTGATTTTTGAGGCTAGTACAACACTGACACTAAAAACTGTCAAGGACATTACAAAAAGAAAAATTATAGCCCATTCTCACTCATAAACAGAGATATAAAAATTCTAAAATTAGCAATCCAAATCAGCAGTGTTAAAAAGAAAGTATGTCATTTACCAAGGTGAGATTATCCAGGTTGCAAGATTAGTTCAATGTTAGAAAATCTATAATGCAATTCACCTTACTAATAAATCTAAGGGAAAAAATATTGTCAAAATCAATGCAGAAAAAGCTCTCACTTAAAAACCAATTTATTATGTTAAAAAAGAAGAAAAGTCTTAATAAATCAGGAACAGATGGGTACTCCTAATTTGATAAATGGCATCTACAAATAAAAAATCCACAGCAAACATCATGTGTAAAGGTGAAACATTAAAAGCATTCCCCTTAAAAAACCAGAGATAAGAGAAGGAGGTCCCATTATCACGCTTTCTATTCAGTATTATACTTGAGGTTCCAGTCAGTTCAAAAGATTAAGAAAAGAAATTAAAGATCAAAAGACCAGGAAGGAAAAAAGAACAAAACTACCATTATTTGCAAATGATTTATGACAATAAGGTGGCTCAGTGGTAAAGAATCCGCCTGCCACTGCAGGAGATGCGGGTTCAATCCCTGGGCCAGGAAGATCCCCTGGTGGAGGAAATGGCAACCCACTCTAGTATCCTTGCCTGAAGAATCCCATGGACAGAGGAACCTGGCAGGCTACAGTCCATGGGGTCAGGAAAGAGTTGGACACAACAAAGAAAACTCAAAAGGATCTACAGAGAAATTATTAGAATGAGATTAGCAAGGTCTCAGTACTGTTGTAAAACCAATACAAAATATATTTCTATATATCAAGAAGTTTAAAACGCATAATTTAAAAATCATTTATAAAAATGTAAGACCAGCAGTAAGAGCCATTAAAATAATTGATTCAAAAATTGTAACTTTCTGGAGGTGACATCTTGCAAGACCATAAAACCTGGGGCCATACTTATTTCACTCTTTTAGTGCTTGAACTAAGAAAGAAAGGAAAACAGACAAATTGCCAAGATGCTGCTGCTGCTGCTGCTGCTAAGTCGCTTCAGTTGTGTCCGACTCTGTGCGACCCCATAGACGGCAGCCGACCAGGCTACACCGTCCCTGGGATTCTCCAGGCAAGAACACTGGAGTGGGTTGCCATTTCCTTCTCCAATGCATGAAAGTGAAAAGTGAAAGTGAAGTCGCTCAGTCGTGTCTGACTCTTAGCGACCCCATGGACTGCAGCCCACCAGGCTCCCCCGTCCATGCGATTTTCTAGGCAAGACTACTGGAGTGGCTTGCCATTGCCTTCTCCGGCCAAGATGCTAGGTTTATATAAAAAAGGAAAAGTGGTGCATCTGTAAATAAAAATACAAAACACTGTAGAATGTAGATTTTGTGAAAATATGAAGATGTCTATTCAATAAAACGTGTTTGAAAAATTAGCTAGCAATTTGAAAAAAAGGCTATCACACTTTCACAACATATAAAAATTCAATTACATTAAAAAACAAAACTGAAGAACCATTAGAAATACAAAAGAATATCTTTATAACTTCTTTTTTAAAATCTTTTTTCACCTTTATTGAAGTATAATCTACAAAAACCATATATATTTAAGGTGTACTTGATTCATGGGGTCGCAAAGAGTCGGACACGACTGAGCGACTGAACTGAACTGAACTGAATGTGACGGCTCCATACAAACACACATTGTGAAATAATCACCACAATCAAGCTAGTTAGCATTCACTACCTCACAGAGTTACCTTCTGTTCTCTTTGCATCCCTTCCTCTCCTTCTTTATAACTTCTTGATAAGGAAGGGCCTTTCCAGGTTTGACCAAAACCCAAAAGTTGTAAAGAAAAACACGAAACGACCAGACTACATAAAGCCTGAAAACCTCTGTGTGACTAAAATAGCAATAAACTAAGTTAAACAAAATCTTTAAAAAGTAAACAATACTGATTTATTCTACAACCACCATAATGTATTGTACTAATTCCTATTGTCAAGTCATTCTTTCCTATATTCACTAGGGGCACTCTGAAGTGCAATCTCAATAATGGCTTTCATCTGAGTAAAGTAAGGCTAACAATGAAAACCAGCTAATGCATGTATGTCATAGTCAGTGTTTTACATTTTCCAGTCATTTATGGACTGAATATATTTTCATATGGGATGAATCTACATATATTCAGCAGGAGTGGCCTTATCCCATTCTTTTCTCAAACAAAGACCTTTCAGAAGACCTCGAGACTCACAGAGATATTTAATAGGACACAGGTATGTGGCTGATGAGCATTTTACTTTCTCTTCAAATACGGTTCAAACCCATAGATGGTTTACCTGGTTGAATTATCACAATAGGATTATACCAAAGTGAATTCTTCTAAGAATGCAAGTGCCATTCTACTCACCAACAGTTTTCATGTTTCATCCAAGTATCACTTTTATTACTCCATCTCTCCCAACAAAACTGATACAGAAGTGCCATAAGAATAATAATAAGTATGGCACAATGCACAGAAGCACAGACTCTGGAATCACACCACAGGTGTTCAAGTCTTGACCACGTACTGGCTGCCTGACCTTGGAGAGAGTCGCTTTACCTTGTTATGATTCACTTTTTTGTACTGTAAAGTGGAGATACTAATGACGATAATGCCTAGTTATCATGCATCCACCTGCCCACTGTTTGCCATATGTCTACTCTGTAACAGGTCTATATTAGGAAGTAGGAACAGAACAGTAAGCAATCCTCCAGTTGTCAGCTACTGATAGGGTCACTTCAGAAGCATTTGTCCTCTTCCACCTTACTCAACATGTTCATCTGAAATAAACCTTAATCATCTTCTACCACAAAACCTCCCCACTCCTATCCAGTTTTCCCCATATCATTATCACTTATATACAGTTGTCCAAAGCAAAAAGAAATCACCTGCATTATTCTTTCTCTCACTCTCCACTGGAATCCAATCCATGAAAGTTATATTGGCTCAAACTTCAAAAGATATCCCAAGTCTAACTTTTCCAGGTGGGACTTTTAGAGAGCTCTTAAAATCCCAGTGCCAAGCATATAGTGGACACTAAAAAAATATTTCTATAATGTTATATGACAAAACCCTATCATGGGTTTAATTAAATACAGCAAAGCACAAAGACGAAAGTGGATGACAGGATTTGTTTTCTAACTGATAACTAAATATCAACTGTGGCCGCTGGCTTCCAAGATAACCCCATTAATTCCTCCTACTGGGTATTTACACCCTTGTACACTTGTACACTGTACCTGGGTTAGTCTGTGTGGTCCATGGCATACAGCAGAAGTGATGGCATGCCAGGTCTGAGATTAGCTTATAAAAAAGCTGCAGTTTCTATCTCAGGTTCTCTCTCACGGATCTCTCTGTGCTCTAGGGGAAAGCAGCTGCCATGGACCGAGCAACCCTACAGGGACGTCTACGTGGCAGATGAAGCCTCTGGCCAACAACAAGTAAAGGAATGAGGGCTACTAACAACCATGTGAGTGAACTTGAGGGTGGATTCTCCAACTCCAGGAAAGACCAAACCCGATGGCAGCCTTGGTTGATAACTTGAACAACTCTCCTGAAAGAACTGGAGCCAAAACTACATAGCTAAACCACTCCCAGATTCCTGACCTTCAGAAATTATGTGTGAAGTAAATCATTAGCTCTTTTATTAAACTGTTTAGCTGTGGGATACTTTCTTACACAGCAATGGATACCTAATACAGAATCTGATTTTTTTAATCTAAAGAAAATATTTAATGGAATATTTAACTTTTGAAAATTTATGTATTTGTATCTATAGCACTGCCTGCATTCAGGATTCAGAAGTTTACTCTTGGGTTTCAGGCAAGCTGTTTTATGTCATTGCTAACCTACTTAAATTAACTCTTGGCATAATCACTCTCTGGACATTTCACTCCATTTTGCCACTTAATCATGTGAAGGAAACCAGATTCTCCCTGTCAGCAAGATCAGTATAAATCCCACTTCATAAGTAATATGGATAGAAAAAGTAGAAGTTTAAGTCTATTCTACCTGATCTTTCATATTAACATACATCTAAAGCAAGAGTGAACGCCCCCAGAGAGTAAAGGACTTCAAGGCTATCAGGTCAAGGTATTCCTAAAAGAGATTCTGATTATCTAAGTAAGTACAAGGTCTCCAGTGCTAGTAGAAAAGTTAACAATAGGGGAAGAGGAAGACAGGAATTGCTATTGTATTCTGGGCATTTTAAGAAATATTATTGGCCCTACATTACAGGAAATGTTTTTGTACTATCCTAAACGAAATCATTATAAGACCGTTTTACCTTGCAAAAGGAAATTAGAATACAAAACACAAAATCGTGGGCAGGCCTTGACCTGACAGTTCTTTCCCATTTAACTTAACACTGATATTTTTCAGGATTCTTTTGCTAATATATATGCTGGTTGAGCCACGGTCATGACTTTAGTTCTATCTCTGCTGCTGCTGCTGCTGCTGCTAAGTCGCTTCAGTCGTGTCCAACTCTGTGCGACCCCATAGACGGCAGCCCACCGGGCTCCCCCGTCCCTGGGATTCTCCAGGCAAGAACACTGGAGTGGGTTGCCATTTCCTTCTCCAATGCATGAAAGTGAAATGTGAAAGTGAAGTCGCTCAGTCGTGTCTGACTCTCAGCGACCCCATGGACTGCAGCCTACAATCTCTGCTTACTCCTAAATCTATTAATACATTTCTGACTAAAACTACTCTTTCAAATTCCAGATCCAGTGCTTCCAACTAGATACCTCATATCTCCGCACATATATGTGGCAAGTATCTCAAATGCTAACATGTTCAAATATTAACATGAATGTATTACCTTCATCACCCATCAGCTAAGACTTCTTCAATATCCTCTTTGGCTAACTGTTATCAATTACCTAATTACCCACAGAACAAATCTTAGAATTACCCTCGGTGCCATCCCTGTATTTATCCTTTTGATTCATGCTTTTAATTTTAACATATTTAAACCTTCATATTTAAAACTGGTTTCTTGTAGATAGCAAAGAGCTGGGTCTTGTTTTTTATCCATTCTGAGAATCTCTGCCTTTTAATTGGAGTTTGGACTATTTACATTTAATGTAGTCATTGATATGGTTAGTTTAAATTCTACATCTGTTTGTCCCATCTGTTCTTTATTGCCTTTTGACAAATGTGCAAAAGCAAATCAATGGAAAAAGAATGAACCTTGACCTAAATCTCAAATTTGTAAAAATAAACTGGAAATGGATGACCTAAATATTAAACGTGAAGCTATAAAACTTTTAAAACATAGGGGAAAACCTTGGGGATCTAGAGTTCTTAAGACTTGTCAACAAAAGCATGATCCACAAAATAAAAAACTGATAAACAGCACTTTTATCAAAATTTAAAATTTTTGCCTTGAGAAAAACCACGTGAAGAGAAGAGTCTACAGAAACTTTGAGAAATTATTTATAAGCCAAATATCCAACAAAAGACTTAGAATCTAGAATATATAAAGAACTCTGAATGGTAAAAAACAAACAAACAAAAAACCCTACAAAAAATTCAATTAGAAAATGGGCAAAGACCTGAAGAGATACTTCACCAGAGAGAAAACACAGATCTCAAGTAAACAGAAAAAGATATTCAACACTATTAGCCATCATCCTGATGGGCAATTTAAATTATAACGTCAATGATCTATCCTTACATGATCAGAATGGCTAAAAGAAAATTGAGAAAATACCAAAAAATGGCAAGGATGCAAAGAAACTGGATCACCCATGTATTGTTGATGGTAATTCAAAATGGTACAACTGCTCTGGAAAATATCTGGGAGTCCATACAACACAATAATTACATGACTTTGCAATTGCACTCTGAGTATTATCCAAAACAGTGAAAACTCATATGTTTATATAAAACCTGTACACAAATGTTTATGGCAGCCTTACTTGTAATGGTCAAAAAGTAGAATCAGCCCAGATATTCTCTAATATGTGTACAGTTAAAGAAACTGCAGTACATTCACACTATGAAATATTAGCAATAAAAAAGTATGAATTATTGATACATACAATATCTTAAATGAATCTCCAGAGACTCTGGCTGAGAAGAAAGATAATCCTATTTGATTTCATTTATATAACATTTTGAAATAAGAAAAATTTTAGAAATAAAGGACAGATTAATAATGGCCAGGGGTTAGGGCAGGTACAGTCAGGCTGGAGAAATATGAATATAGTTCCTTGTGTGATGGAACTATTCAGTTTCTTGTCTGTGAGGGTGATTATGTGAATCAGCACATTGTCCCCAGACAGGCTGCCAGGTAACTCTTAGTTGAGGGCATTATGGTAAGTGAAATCAGTCAAAGACAAATACAGTCAGTCTTCCATATCAGGGGATATGGAACCTGTGGATATAGACAGCTGATTGGGCTATGCCATTTTATATAAGGGACTTGAGCATCCACAGATTTTGGTATCTGCAAGAGTGCAGGAGCCAATCCCTTGCATTTAACAAGGGTCGACTCTACAGTATAATCTCACTTATATGTGGACTAAAAAAAAAAAAGAGCTCACAGACACAGAGAACAAATTGAGGGTTGCCAGAGGCAGGGGGTGGGCAAAAACGGGGAAGGGGGTCAAAAAGTAAAAACTTCTAGTTATAAAATAGTCATGATAGAAGATGCAGCAGGGTGAGTATAGTTAATAACACTGTAGTGCATATTTGAAAGTTGCTAAAAGAGTAAATCTTAAAAGTTCTTATGACAAGAAAAAAATTCTAACTACATTTGGTGATGAGTGACTTATTGTGGTGACCATTTCACAATATAAACAAATATTGAATCATTACATTATACACCTGAAACTAATATACTGTGATAGGTCAACTGTATCTCAATTAAAAAACATTTTTTAACCTGGAAAATTATAAACAGCTGATTAGTAGAGTTATATCATCTGTTCATTTTTAAGCTTTTTCTATTTCTCTTATTATTGCTAAGAACCTTAATAATATCTCTCCTACATTATAAATAAAAAATGTATTCCTGAAAAAACCTTAAACCTCACAGAATGATATCACATGTGTTTAGAAAGAGTTTAGTCAGAGAAAACTGAAGTCATGATTCCAGGTACAAGTAGGGATGGATAATGGTCATATGTCAGAAAATGAGAGTAAGGCCAAGAGTAAGGCCAAGACTTGACTGTGAAGGACAGACATGGTAACCAGAATCTGAAGGTAGATTCAAACTTAGGGTACTATGTTATCAAGGAAAAAAAGACAAGTGGGATAGAACTACCTTTAAGATCCCAGATGCTCATTCAACCATACATAGGATAATTAACAGAAGTCAAGAAAGCTGACCTAGCTGTGCCTACTTCAAAACATACAAACAAACAAAAGCACAACGTTAAAGTTGAGTCAAGCTTATTTAGTATCTTACTGAGGACTGCAGCCTGAAGAGGTAACGGGGGAGGTCGGTATATACGTACCTCCGGTGAAGGTGAATCTTGAAACCAAGCACACATCTGGGTAGAAGGTTAATGGTTTCAGTGCTTTTCTAAGCATGGAAAGATGCAAGAACCCAGGTTCATAAAAAATTTCTCCTGAAAATACCTATCAGAAGGCCCCTTCTGCCAGTTTTCCCAGAGCACATTCTACCCTGAACTCCTTTAAGGGGTGCTAAAGTTCAGTGACTGCACTTACCCAGGACTTAATTCTTGCAGAAACTGCTGGCAAGAGACATTTTTTAGTTGGCATCTCTATCAACAAGTTAATACAGGTTGTCAAATGTCACTGCTTTATTGGAAAACTGAACTCAGCAGAAGAAAATTCAGTCCCTTGCGGCAATAGGGTACTAGCCAAAGCACCAAGAGAAAAAGATAAAATAACAACTGCACAGGGACACAGAAGTCAGGGTGGATCTGACTTGAAACTGAACTACTGACCTGGGGCTCTTTTGATAGTTAAGTCTCCCAGAAGTATTTAGCTTGAAGAACACTTTCAAGTAGCCAAAACCAAAACAAATACAAAGCTCCCGATTTATGATGTGCCATGCCAAACAAAAATCAGAAGCAGACACACAGAATTTCATCCAATTGAAACACTATCTTTAGAGATTTCCAATTGCCATGAAAATCCTGGGGACAGGAACCTGGTGAGTAAAGTTATGGAAGATAAAGCTGGGAAACAGAGACTGAAGAGAGCTTTTTATAAGATTGTTTCTCTTAATTCTCCCTCCAACACAGCACTGTAAAGCAGTTATCTTCCAGTTAAAAATAAATTTAAAAAAGAGATTGTTTAATAGTTAAAGGGTAATTCTCTAAGACAGCTATGTGATTTATTCTTCACTTCTTTCAAGTTTTCCTTCAAATGCCCCATCATCAACAAGCCCTTCCTAAAACTTTCTACATAGAACCTCCTTTTTCCTAATAAATGTAGCTTTTTTTTCAGAGAACTTATCACCATATGTCCAACCATACAACTGTTTGCTTCTTGATTGCCTATATTCCCACAGTAAAATATAAGCCCAGGAATTCTCTTTCATTTGCTGCTATACTCCCAACACCTAGAAGAGCTCTTGGCACACAGTTTGCACTCAGTAAATATCTGTTCCTGAATAAACAAATAAATACAGCATACCAGAGATAAAGATAGCATAACCAGGAAAAATAATTTCAATGTGCTTATCCTATTTCCCTATCCATATAACCAGGACAACAATCCAGCAATCTTTCTCTTGTTTTGATCAGCCTGAAACGGTTCGTTTTTGTTTAACTGAAAACAACAACAAAAACAAAAGGTTTGGCTTTAAAGGGGGCCCTTTTGTAGTTAGTCCTTCCGGTCTTTTGTTTGTAACCATTCTAAGGCAGCACTGGTAACAGCTGGTATTGACAGGAAGTCCTCAAAATTCCCAAGAATGTGAAATCAGTTGATTAAAATGAACACACTGGCAAACCAATAAAAAGAAGTGACCATGAAAATTTTGTTCTGGGAATGGATTACTAGTGGCTTAGAATCTTAGTGATTAATTCTTCCATATGCTTTTGCATTTAATATATGTTAAAGAGCCAATCTTTTCCTTTGAATTTTGGCTTGGTTAGGCTAGGTTAAAAGCAAAACATCTACATAAATGCTTAGTCAAATGTATTTCTGCTTTTAAATGTATTTGCAATCATGTTCATAGTATTAGATCTTAAAAATATGTCATTCGTTAAAAAAAAGAAAGAAAGAAATGAAATGTATATACTCATTGCCCTTCTAGGAATTTAGAATCAAACTAGTTATGAGGCATCCTTCAGAGAACTGAGGAGACAATCACTCAAATTATCTTCTGTGTTTTTGGTTGAGAAAGACATGACTATACTAATGAGACTATTGCTGTTTTTGTTGTTTTAGTTACTAAGTCACATCCAACTCTCTTGAGACCCCCATGGACTACACTAAGACATTATTACCAGGCTCGGCTCTAGTCATCAAGTCTTGAAATTTGAAACTTATTCAACTTTAAAGGCTAGACTTCTCTGACATCATCTGCTCTGGAGGCCCTTTAATGGACTTGATTGACTCTCATCTCCCTATTGTACAAAAGCTACTGTTACACTCTATATTACAAGTATTTCCTTGTTTTTTTAAACCTAATTCAATTATATGAACATATTTATAAAAGTGAGACACTTTAAGTATCATGGAAGTATAGAAGAGGAACTGATGAGATCGAAAGGTCTCCACAGAAAAATGGGATAAAGTTTTAAGAGGGGCAGATGAAGGAATGGGGAGCAGGAAGAGATAGAAAAAAAGGAGGAAGGGAACAACTCAAGTGTTAACAGTGATAAACATGCTCACTCAAGTAAAGCCTTACACCACATTCTTGCTTCTCTTCACTTCATCTCTTTGCTTGAACCTGCTACAACCATCATTCTTGTATACTTTTACTTTGTTATAAATCACCACCCATTAGCTTTTAAATCTTTCTTCTAATCCCACCCATCCCTACAAGCTGGTTCCACCGTTTGAACTTGCGTAGATGACTCATGCTCCAGTAGAGTAACATAAAGTGTTATGTGTCTGCAGTAATAACAGAAAGGTAAATCATTTTCAAATGATATCAATTATCACAATTTTAATAAATGTTCCTGTTAGGCTAAAATATTTTTTATATAAAACAAATATATTCTATCAACATAAGTTATAAATGTTCTTTTTTCAAAGTGAGGAAGTTTTGCTTCTAAATCTAAATAGAAACTTTATCATGGAAAAATCTAAAATGAGAAAACTTTGGCTTTTTTCATAGATGTAAATTTGAGATGAAAAAGGATCCTGAAGAATCACTTCTCATAAAGGCAAACATTTCTTGTATTCAAAATGAATAAAATAAATTTAGAATGTTTTTCTTACATTTAAAATTTTCACTGTTTCACACTCTCTTTTAAACTTGAATATACTTATTTCACATACTTTCTCATTCAATTTTTTTGCATATACTTCAGTTCAGTTCAGTCGCTCAGTCGTGTCCGACGCATCTGGTCCCATCACTTCATGGGAAATAGATGGAAAAACAGTGGAAACAGTGTCAGACTTTATTTTTTTGGGCTCCAAAATCACTGCAGGTGCTGATTGCAGCCATGAAATTAAAAGACGCTTACTCCTTGGAAGGAAAGTTATGACCAACCTTGATAATACATTAAAAAGCAGAGACATTACTTTGCCAACAAAGGTCCGTCTAGTCAAGGCTATGGTTTTTCCCGTGGTCATGTATGGATGTGAAAGTTGGACTGTGAAGAAGGCTGATCGCCGAAGAATTGATGCTTTTGAACTGTGGTGTTGCATATATTTGGACTATCTTAATCTTTCAACAAATAATACATTTTTCCAGAACCAAAATTTGACATTGGGTGGTTTTCCTAAATTGAGAGCCAACAAGAAATGGCATACCTTCTACCATTAGATCACGATTTGAAGTGGTTCATGTGTAAAGATTCACAATGTATTTCTGAGATAAAGCAAACTTTTTCCTTTGACACCCTGGAATGTTTTCTTTCACTAAATGAAAACTACGCAATCTACTTTATTTTCCTTTTCTCCCTTGTGCCAAATGCAGCAGTTCCCCCTCGCCTAGATTTTTCTGCCCTTCCCATTCTTCTCTTTCCCATGTTGTATTATTTGTTTATTCTTTTACTAATGTGTTCAAGAATTTATGTTTTAAGATTTTTATTTTTTGCTTTTTGCAAACATTTATTGCATTCAAAAGGAATAATTTTTAGAACAATGGATATGACTAATATTCAGAATAATTTCTCTCACATTTCTCACATTTCAAAACCTTTAACTGTGCCACACCAACTCCCTTTTTAAACTTTGAAAATGTAGGTATAATTTACATAAAATAAAAATCTTAAATATTTAGTTCCATCCATTTTGACAGTTTTAAAATTATAATCCACTTTAAGTCCTTTTTGGATGAAATGAAAGGTATAAATGAATAAATAATTAGTTGATTCATTCATGACTTGATCTACAACTATCAGGCAGGGTAAACTGGTAGGACTGGAAATAAGACAAGTAAGACACTACAACAACCATATAGACAAGAGCAGCAGGGTCAGTTTAAGAAGACAGCAGTGAGAATAAAGAAGGTACAAGATAAAACTGATATTACTATCAAGGCTGGAAATAACCAATATGAAAAAACAGAAAGGAAGAATAGCTGAGGAGCCCACTTTACACATTATTTGTTTATAGCGGTGTTCAAGAAAGCCTATTTTGAAACAGGCATGAAAAAGTCGAAGACCCCCTGGAGAAGGAAAGGGCAACCCACTCCAACACTCTAGCCTGGGAAATCCCATTGACAGAGGAGCCTGGTGGGCTACAGTCCACGGGGTCACAAAAGAGTCGGATATGACTTAGCAACTAAACAACAACATGAAAAAGTCGTATTTCTTGCCTTCTCACAGCCACAGTTACAGCAGAAATTTAGTCAAGAACTCAAAAGTTAGTCAAATCCTTACACTTATATTTAACAGAATTCTCTCTCAAACTGATAACAAAAAAAATAGTTACACAACTAAAACACAACTATACCATTACTGCTGCTGCTGCTAAATCCCTTCAGTCGTGTCCGACTCTGTGCGACCCCATAGACGGCAGCCCACCAGGCTCCCCTGTCCCTGGGACTCTCCAGGCAAGAATACTGGAGTGGGTTGCCATTTCTAGAGTGATAAATAAAATATATACTTTGAAGGCTAGCTAGTTACTGACCTGACTTCTTCACAAAATAAAAATTTGAAAAGTGATGAGAAAAGTGAAAAGTAATGCAATTCATAAAATTTCAAATCAGCTCTTAAAAAACCCATATAAGAAACCAATAGATTCCCAGATTTAACTTTGAGAAGTATGTTGTTGTTCAGTTGCCCAGTTGTGTCCAACTACCCAACGGACTGCAGCACACCAGGCCTCCCTTCAGAAGTATATGGATCTCATAATAAACTGTTTGGTCTCTTAAGTCTATCAAATACAAAAGCACCTATTAAATATACTCGAGTACTTAAGACTTATTTAACTTTGTAAGTAGTCATTTCACAATTTTCATATCTTAATCTAAGGAATTTTAAAGTTATCTAATTTCACTTTGGTTCCTTAATTAGAAGTCAAATTAAATATTTTGAAACATCTAGCATTCAATGATCTTCCCATTCAAACAGTCATTCTGCTCCTGCTCTTCCTCAGTAGAAACAATTCTCAATAAAGTCCAGTTTATCAGTATAATTCATGCCTCAGTAAACATGTGAGTATCTACTAAGGGCCAAGCACTGTGTAAAAATTGGAAATTCAAACATATACTAATATACTAACAGAAAGTTTAATTCAATGAATAGTGATCTATCCATTTTTAAGCAAATGAAACATGAAAAAACTACAAATGAACAGTTAACTGAATATTAAGTCAAGTGAATAACATCAATACATGGGAGAATATTCCAATGTCTCATTAGTTCATTTTATGGGACAATGCCATATTCAAAATGAAAGTAAAAGTAAACAAGATCAGGGCATAGAACTGACTATATTTCATTATTTAATGATATACCTAAAGAGATTGTCAATTTGAAAGTAGATTACTGAGAAACTATAACAGAAATTTTCCCCCAATGAGAATACAAACTTATTAACCACTCTCCTTATTACTGTTCACTCTAAGTTTCCACCTGGCTTCTTTTCTGAACACATACTGCTTCTCTTCCACACTAGTGTGATACAAAGAAATTCAGCCTTCTAAAGTTTTAAGTTTATTGAGTGCAAGTAATATTCCTATTTTTGTGTGTGTCACTTGATTATAAATTTCCTAGTCAAAACAACAAAAACAGACTATAATTCAGGGGATATTCATCAACAAACAACAAAAGTTGCTGATCTTGGTGAGAGTACAGTCCAAATTAAAAAGGTTAAAAATCAGCATAAAACATACTGCAAAACATCAGTTTTAAATCAGCTATGTAATTCATGAAAGAAAAATAAATTGCTCTTAAATTTCCTTCACTGATACCCTAAAGGAAGAATTTCAGACCAAATGGAACCAGAGTAGAAAATAATAACGATATAATACAACTAGATGTAGCCTTCTCTGAAAAATGTTAACATAAAATAAAAAAAAAAAGAAAATGTGTCCATAGATTGTGATATCATCACTCCTTGAGAAAGTAACATCTATATTCAACTACCCCTTTCCCATACATATTTTCTTCTGATTTCTTTGGGCTTTAAAAATGAGTACACTTTAAATATATAGCGCGAAAACACTCACAAGAGCTTTTAAATGAAAACAAAATCTGACCCATAGTCCAATATATAGTTAATGTCATAATAAATGGGGTAGAGGGAGGGCTGGTGGGGGGCGGTGCTTAAAATAAAATTCTGAACCTAAAATTTAGCCAAGTAGTGTAACTTTTATTTTCCAAAATTTATTTCAAGCAATATAGGGAAAAAATATCTTTGTTTACAAAGATGCAATTTTGTTCTGTAAGATTAACACTACTACACCAAATGGAAACATTTTAAAATTTATTCTTCGGTAAAAGTGATTATTAAAAAAAAAATGGAAGTGCTATAAAATATTAATTTAATTTTACAGAAAAGAGGAAAGAATGTGAGAAAATTGTTTATGAAAATGTAAAGAGATTCAGGATTGGAGCCATTCAAAACCATGGCAATTAAATCTTGAGGAGCAATTATGGAAAACAGAAGCCAAGGGTGGCAAAATTTGGGTCTCTCAACTCAAATCCTTTTTACGACTAAAGATGAAATTTCTCTCTTTTACAGCCAACAGATTTTTTAACGTTATATTGTTACTGTCAACAATTTCAATTTATAAATGTACCTACACATTTTAGTTCCCCTCAGCCCCCAAAAAGTCTAATCCTAAACACTGAAGCAATCACATACAGATTTTTTTTCCCTCTCTCGATTACTACCAAAAAGAAAGAAAGAATAAAAAAAAAAAAAAAAATCTCCTTGAGAGGTAGCCAACATTCCAGAAGGCATTTCCGCATAAAAGGAGTTAAAGGGCAGACTGCTCAATTAAACAGTCAGAGGCCCTTTGCAAGCCTCCTAGATATATCCCCAGCAGATATGGTATCAGATTAAAGGAACTGCAAACAAACTGGGCTGAAACCTTTCTTTGTTCAAGCCCAGCCTCTTCTTCCTGTGATGTCACATTACAAATCGAGCAAGCTTCTCTTTTTCTCTTCAGAGAAAGCCCTTCTCACAACACAGCTGGCAACTGCGGAAAAGGCCTCCGAGTCAGCAGGAGCGAACACGCTTAGGAATTTATTTCGGAACCTTTGAAAGACTCCTCTGCTTATCCCTATCTGGGATCCACTGCAGGAATACCGAAAAGGAAAACTTCATTTAAAAGGTGTAAGAAATACGTGAGATTGACCTGGGAATGTTTAAGTCTCAGAAACTTTGCACTGAAAAGCAAAATGTGATTGCTAACTTCAGCTTAAAGATTCTGCAGCATAAGGAAACTTTCATTTTGGAATATTCATCTTGACCACAGAAACAGAAGTTTACAGGATGAGGAGTTTTACTCCGTGTCAGAACACAGTTTTTATTTAAACTTCATAATCCAATGGATTGGCTTCATTGTGTTCTTAATACGAAGCCCTGGGATCACAGATCTTCTGGAGACTTGAAAATGAAAATTTTTTCTTGTTGAAGAATCAAGTGGAAACTTTATAGCAACAAACTTCATGTTTCTTTTGGAAGAAAAAGAAATATTTGTAAAGCCTTGCAAAGATCCAAAGGATTTGCAAATACACTGGAGGTTACAAAGTGGTCACGATCTGAATATCAAAGGAGACTGTTCCTGACCAAAGGACTTCAACACTGTAAACTGGACGTGCCTTTATAATGGTAAGCAATAACAGCTCTGACTGCATATATAATGACTCCTTTAAGTACACCTTGTATGGGTGCATGTTCAGTATGGTGTTTGTGCTTGGGTTAATATCCAACTGTGTCGCCATATATATTTTCATCTGTACTCTCAAAGTGCGGAATGAAACAACAACATACATGATTAACTTGGCAATGTCAGACTTGCTTTTCGTTTTTACTTTACCCTTCAGGATATTTTACTTTGCAACAAGGAACTGGCCCTTTGGGGATTTACTTTGTAAGATTTCAGTGATGTTCTTTTATACCAACATGTATGGAAGCATTCTGTTCTTAACCTGTATTAGTGCTGATCGGTTTCTGGCCATCGTCTACCCATTTAAGTCGAAGACGCTGAGAACCAAACGAAATGCAAAAATCGTTTGTATTGCTGTATGGTTAACTGTGATGGGAGGAAGTGCACCAGCAGTTTTCGTTCCATCTCCGGGTAGCAATAATACTTCAGCAACCTGCTTTGAAAATTTTCCAGCAGCTACATGGAAAACCTTTCTCTCAAGGATTGTAATTTTCATAGAAATAGTGGGGTTTTTTATTCCTCTCACTTTAAACGTAACTTGTTCTAGCATGGTGCTGAGAACTTTAAATAAACCTGTAACATTAAGTAGAAGTAAAATAAATAAAACTAAGGTTTTAAGAATGATATTTGTACATTTGGTTATATTCTGTTTCTGTTTCGTGCCTTACAACATCAACCTTATTTTATATTCTCTTATGAGAACACAGACATTTGTCAATTGCTCAGCAGCAATAGCAGTAAGGACCATGTACCCAATCACTCTCTGCATTGCTGTTTTAAACTGTTGCTTTGACCCTATCATTTATTACTTCACGTCGGACACGATTCAGAATTCAATAAAAATGAAAAACTGGTCTACCAGGAGAAGTGACTCCAGATTCTCTGAAGTTCAAGGCACAGAGAACTTTATTCAGCATAACCTACAGACATTGAAAAATAAGATACCTGACAATGAATCTACAATATAAGCTGTCTGAAATAAGAACACCAGGACTTTACTGGGACAGAGCCTCCAAGGTCCTTCAACTGTGAAAAGTGTTTTCCTGGACAACAATTTTTCCACCTCAAAAAGAAAATAAACATGTGGACATTTTTTAAAGTTTTTAGTATTAAGTATTTGATGTGTTAAGCATTAAAATGTATTCTGTTCTTGTATACACTCAGTTTTATTTTTCTGAGCCACTTTGATTTGTACCTTTCCCTTCATTAGAAAAAAAATCTCTGGAAAAGTTGTTCAAAATATCACAGTGATTTTTATAATAAATAATTAACAAATATTAAAATTTTCATTTAAGTGTTTAATACCTCTATTCAATATACATCTAATTTTGATTTCAGTCTTAATTGAAACTACTAATCATGTTTCTTAAACTATAATAACATAAATGAGAGTCATTTAAAGAATCCATAAATGTCTTTAGAGTATTTTTCAAAAAAACAGTAAAAATGTCTTCTGTAGAATGACATGCTGACACTACTTGAGGATGTCAAGCAGTTACACTTACAGATAATATTTAGGATTTTGTCTTGGTATGCGATTCGTAAAAAGCAGATACTGTTTATAAAGAATAGTATACTTTAAAATTACTCTTTTGGTTCATTTTCTGCATTTAACAGCACTCAATTTAAAAACGATATATGCCATAAAAAGTGATGTGGGAAACTAACAAAATGTTATTTCGCTAAGGAAATTTTTAAAAATACTACTACAAGTATATTTTAAAGGCATATTTATGTCACAATAATTAACCTATTTTTTAAGTATTTTAGATCAGAGAAATAACATATAATACTTGACACTCAACATTGATCAGTACATATGTTTTGATCATTTAAGCCAAACAAATTTTTTAATGTCTAGAAATTTATATTTTCCCTTTACAGTCAATTAGAACTTTACTCCATACAGAATTCTAGGTTTACAATCATTATCTTTCTGAAGTTTGGAGGCCTTGATCCATCTTTCTTTAAATTGCAAGGTTGTTAAGTCAAATATTGAATAGCTAAAGAATATTATTTCAAGTAGACAAGATGTTATGTGTGTCAAAATAACTTGTGAAGTAAGGACATAGGTCCTTCCATAAAAAGCAGCAAAACTAGAGGGTCAAATAACTAAGTACAATTACAATTAGATTGTCATTTTACTAAACATAAATAAGGTATTGCGTTGAGCTAAAATTTAGATATGAAGCACTATCAACACTGAAACACTTTCATTTTCCAACATATCTTTTCTTTCCCCAAATTCAAGCAGTTTTCCAAAGTTAACTAAAAAAATTATTTTCACTTGAGAAAAAAGATATATAATTAAATTAGCATTCAATCTGACTTTCACATTTTCAATCTTTCAAGTCCTGAATACAAATTTGGATAAACAAAACACTCTTTGTTTTAAGGTTTAAGTTTGATTTTTGCTGTTGTCTGGGTTGGAGCTGCAATGGTTTCAAATAAATCATAGAAGTAAGCTAAATAAGTAAACCCATTTCCAAAAAAATAACAGCGGAGGATTTTCTTGTTAGTGAGTGATAGCCTCCTTTAAATAAACCTAAAACAAAATAAATCCTTAAAAAAGAAAACTAGTGAAGAAATTAAACATAGCTCTATATATCCCAAGAGAAGTATATATGTTGTAAAGATGTTTTCTTCAATTGACCCTGAAGTGCCTTTATTTGATACCATTCTTCAAAAAAAAAAAATATACTTAGCACTCTAAACATATATTTTTGAGTTGGAAAGCAACTAACAATTTAATAATACAGAAGAAAGGTGGTGCAGAGTTTGTAACTGAGATTTCTCTTAAGTTTTCTTGGATTAAGTATCTGTGAGCAAGACCTCAAAAGCATGGATATTATTTTAAAATATAAGCAAAAATAGTCATCAGATAGTTGTTACTACTGGAGAAATTTTTATTGCCTGCTTGTCAACAGGAAGATGAATCCAAAAATTTATAAGATTCTTCTTGAATACATAACAGACAAATATTAGTTTTCCTCAACTACAACTTCAAATCCTAGGTAAATCTTAACTACAGGGACAAAGAGGGTACAAAAGTTATTTTTCTCTGTTGGCTTTGCATTTTTAAGTAAATTATACATTCAGAGGGTTATCTCTTTCCCCTTTACCCAGGAAACCTGTGTTAAGAAAACTCAGACACCAATACAGTATACTAACGCATATATATGGAATTTAGAAAGATGCAAATGATAACCCTGTATACGAGACAGCAAAAGAGACACAGATGTATAGAACAGTCTTTGGGACTCTATGGGAGAGGGTGAGGGTGGGATGATTTGGGAGAATGGCATTGAAACACGTATGTTGTCATATGTGAAACGAATCACTAGTTCAGGGTCAATGCATGTTATAGGATGCTCGGGGCTGGCATGCGGGGATGACCCAGAGGGAGGATAAAGGGAGGAGGGAGGTGGGAGGGGAGTTCAGGAGGGGGAACTTATGTAAACCTGGGGCAAATTCATATCAATGTATGGCAAAACCAACCAATATAATATTGTAAAATAATTTGCCTCCAATAAAAAATAAATTAATTACCTAAAAAAAAAAAAAAAGAAAACTCAGAATTTACTGTTTCCTTAGAATGACAATACTAGCCCCTCCCTCCCCCAAAACTGCCCACTGTTTTTTACATCTTTATAAAAGAGTAGATGATTTATCTAATCTTCCTTTCCGTATTAAGTAACAGAAGTAAGATGAAAAGTTTTGAAATGTGTAAAACCACTTTTCAGCATCCTAAGGATTGATTTCGAACTTAGAAGTGATCTTTTCTAAGAAAATCAACCAAGTAGCTTGTTCACCAAAAGAATGTATGAAATATATGTATTATGTCCACAGAAAATTAAAAGGAACTTAAGGCACTACTTATATCAAGGAGTTTTATCTTCATATCCTACATTCAAAACACTGGGAGTCAATCTGACGTATAAACCTTAATTATGGGATTGGTATTTAAAGAATTAGTGACTCATTTGAGGAATAGAAAATGGAACATCAGCAAATTTCATATACCCAACTGAGAAACATTTAACTTATAACTGGTACACAGCTAGCAAGAACCTGAGGCAACTGCAATTTTAGACCTCCAATGAACAAGGTACCCAGCCTTTCATCACTGTATTGTTACTCCTGCCCTGCGGACTGATCTTTACTATCTCCCAACACTCAGGAACTTTTTAATACCTGAATGCCACATCCAACCCCAGATATCACAAATGAGGGAAGATATGACCCTTTTATAGATAACATTTTATAAATAGTGCCCACTAGTAGATGAATCTTAAGGAAATCCTAAGGGAAATTATTTTTTAAAAGTTCTTTTGAGCTGTCCTGAAAACAAAATAATCCACTTATAATATGACTTCTAAAAAATAAACTGCAAATTTAAAAGAATCAACGGATAAATGTAAAGACACAACATATTTAAATTAACCAGAGTATTTAATGGTCAACAATTATTTCTTAAATAGCAAGATTTTCCACAGATCAACATTACACTATCCTAAAATCACTAGTTCTTAAATTTCTTTTTTCTCTTTCTTCATTTTTTCATGACATCTGCTACCGATTTTTTTGACAGTCAATTTTATAAAAGTACAAAGAATATCACTTAAACAGGGCAGTAAACCAGGATAATAAAAGAATATGAAATTAACTCCAGGCAAACTTTTCTAACAAGTCTTTCTCCTTCTTCCATCTCTTAAAAAGATTTATTTTAGTAACTCCTTAAAGGGGAACAAAATTACCAGTGCTAAAAGCAGTGGCCAAAACAGAATCCAAGATACAGGACCCCAGAAGTAGAGATAATTCACGAATTTAATGAACGGTTTCCGAACTAGAAATCTGCTTTACTTATCAACCAATACTTTTTGAAAATAATTGAAATATTTATGGCCAGCAGGAATGTGAAAATATAATCAACATCACTAATTAAAACAACAATGAGATATTATTTCATACCTGTTAGAAGGACTATTCTCAAAAAGAGAGGGACTAACAGTGTTGGTGAGTTTGAGAAGAAAAGAGAATCCTCCCACAGTGCTAGTGGGAGTGTAAATTGGTACAACTACGGAAAACAGCATGAGATGCCTCAAAAAATTATGACTAGAACTACCATATGATCTAGCTGTTCCGCTTCGGAGTATTTATCAGAAGAATATGAAAACATTAACTAGAAAAGATATATACATTCCTATGGTCATTGTACCATTATTTTTTAATAGCCAAGATATGGAAACCACCTAACAGCCCATCATAAGATGAATGAATAAAGAATCTGTTATATATCTGTTTGAATAAATGGTACTCAGTCATAAAAAAAAAAACCTTGCCATTTTCAACAACAGGGATAGATCCAGGAGGCATTATGCTAAATGAAATAAGTCAGATGAAAAAAAGATAAATACCAAATGATTTCACTTGTGTAGAATGTAATGGCAACCCACTCCAGTACTCTTGCCTGGAGAATCCCATGGATGGAGGAGCCTGGTGGGCTACAGACCATGGGGTTGCAAAGACACAAAAAAACAAAACAAATGAATTTAAAAAACAAAAATTTCTAGATATGGAGAACAGATAGTGATTACTAGAACATAAGGGCTGAGGGGTAGGTGAACTGGTAAAGGGCATCTATTGTATGGTGATCAATGGTTTTTGGTGATGATCTCTTCGTAGTGTATACAGCTGTCAGACTGCAGTGGTGCACATATGAAATTTATATAATGTTATATACCAATTTTACCTAAATAAAAATAGGAATAACCTATGGAAATAAAATAGAATGAGAAACAAATATGTGCTTTTATGGCCAAGTTACAGTTATTAGTCATAGGGTGAATGTGTTGAGTTTCATTATCTTCCTATCAAAATGACTGGTGGGAATTTCATAATTTAAAACTGAAAGAGTCTGGGGGTCATTTATACAACTTCTTTATCTTAGGTAGAAGAAACGGAAGAAGTAAAAGGACAACTAATTTCACATAACTAAGGTCACATAACAAGTTAAGGTAGAGTCAGGTAAGAGTATTTTTTCAACTTGTCTACTCCTTTAATGGTGATAAAGGGAGTAGCAGATGCAAAGTCCTCCTTGTAGAGAACCTGGTATGTTGAAAGGATTAAACCAAATCCACAGTGTCTGGAGAAGTAGGACTGAGATCCTCATAAGCCATGATACAGCCATGGTAAGATCTGAGGAGATGGGGGACGCGCTGAAGGATTTCAAGTAGAAGGAAAGACACGAGTATGCATTTCGAAAAACTCCCATCCCTCTCATTATACTGAAGAGACACATTTAACTTCAGGAAAAAGAAAAAAACAATCACAATAGGAGTTATATTTATTTCATTTAAATTTAAAGAGATTCTCTTATCCTTTATTTTGATTATGTCCTTTTCCCCTTATTAAAATGCTTTCTTTTTGAAATGATGGTGATGATGAGTAGGAAGAATACTTTAATGTTTGTTACTTGGAAAAATTAAGTTAGCAGCCCTGTGGAGAAATTGATAACATTCATATACTGCTGGTGGGAAACAAAATGGTATAACGCTAATGGGTGGGAATTTGGTGCACGTGTGCACACACACACACTCATCACTCACTCTTATCCTTCAGCCCAGCATTCTGATTTCTAGTATTTACCTTGAAGTCACACTTTCAATAATATAAAAATACATATATGTATGTACAGGATGCATTATTGTTTGAAACTGGAAAACACTAAAAATTCCCTAGATGTCCAAGCACAGAAAATTGGTTGAATAAATTACAACACACATACACAGTGCAGTATGTTAGTCTTTGAGAATTCTTAAAGAGTATAATAAATATCTTAAAGAGAAATTATCTGTTGTAACTTAATGGAGGCTGAAACTGAGCAAGAACAATAAAAAAATTTTTTTTTGGAAAGAGTAAGAGACAAAATACAGCTGTTTCCTATTCTAAGTTTTCTTATCATGTTCTAAATCTAGAATGTACAGGAAGACACCAAAAATACCTGTGATATTTGTCTATTTCTGGAAGTAGCAGAAAATATTAAGAACCAACATGCAAATTAATAAAGCTACATATGCAAAGGCCACTTGAATGCATTTTAAAACAGACCAGGTTGTGACAGTTTAGTTTTTAAAACATAATGTAAAAATCTGGAAAAGATAGATGTCAAAAAGTAGGTTCTATTTTATAATTAAAAGTAACTGAACTTACACAGTTTAAGAACAACTGCCCTAGAGTGGTTCTAAAACTTTATTAAACTCACTATTAATAACAGCTTCTGATTTTGCTGGAGGAATTCAGAAACTACATTAAATAGAATTGAGATCTCATAAGATACCTCTATTTTTCTGTTCCTTGCACATCCAGATTTCAGAGTCCTTCCTCACTATTACAGTTAGGATACGCCATGACACTAGTTTAGAGACTGAAAATTCTTAGACTATATTCAGGTAATTTTCTAACATCATGACCTTATAGAAGACACTCTCTGAACAAGAGTACAAGTGCTTCCATTTCATCAGGTTAAGTACAGAGGATATTTCCAAGCTATTCTTTTACAATTGCTGTTTCTCTTGTTTGTACTTGACTAGTGAACAGTGACCTCAGGGTAATTAGTGACATGATTCACAACTAAAGCACCACAACAAATTTCAACGGCAGTATAACAGAGAACACTGCCCACATTTAACAACGCTGGAGTTCAGTTACACCTCTTTTTCCCTGAACTTATTCCATTCCGAGAAGGCAGTGAGAGAGGTACGTCAGAAGAGAAAATTTCTACATACTTGTAAGCCAGGACAAACAGATCCAATACTGTGTTCTCAGTCCTCTGTTCTTAGGAAATCAATGAATAGTAGAGAAAATGAACTAAAGGAAACTAACGATTAATCGTGATGTTTCTAAAAGGTACCATTCTCATAAATGTACATTTATTCCTCATGGCAACCCTGGTAAGTATTATCATGCCCATTTTACAGATGAGGAAAATACAGTTTGAGCTACAGACACACAACTTGCTGAGAATCACACCAAGCAAGCTACATAGTATCTCTGAATGAACCTCAGCTTTTTCTTGTCTGTAAAACAGGAACAGTGATGTTTATCTTCTGGGAAGATTAAATGGGATATGGTGACACCAAAATCCAGACAGAAGTGACACAAACACAGAGAAAACATGAATAAAGAAACTAATCACAATAGTGCATATACCTGGTGGTAAATTAATATACACCACAAGGCAGCACAAAGGTTAAAAATACCGTCTCTGGGACCAAGACAGTTTGAGTCAAAATTCTAGCTCTGCTATCAACTTAGTTTTGTGGATAGGGGAAACGTTCTTAATTTCTCTGTGCCTCTGATTTTTCATCCATGAAGCGGTGATAATGAGTATCTATTTCATACATTTGTGCGAAGTAAATGAGTGAACACATTTCAGCACTTTTAACAGTGCTGAATGTTACCTATTGTCACTACTACACTGGAATGTAATATGCATAAGTGAGGGTCATTTTGATGTAGGTCTGAATGATGATCAGATTCCAAAGAAGCTAGTGATGAGCTTCTTACAAGCACTGCTTCCTAAAGCAAGTTTCTATGAGCTACCTAAGGGACATTTCTGAGTGTGAGATTTTTATGTTCCTGAATTTCTTTAGTCCTTTGTGCCACTTCATGAACAAGGAGAATGTGTCGTATGGATGATGGGGGAGGGGAAGGGAGACATGAATAGACAAGTCATGAATACTTTTCCTGCACAGTGAACTCGAGCAATTTCTCACATGTGTCAGGGTGTTCCAAAGATTAAAAAAAGATACAAGTGCAGAGAGAAAAGAACACACTGAGGAGTCAAGCCCCGGGCTCAAGACAAGATGGCACTTGAACAAAGGTCTAGATATGGAAAAAATTTTATGTTTAAAACCATAAACAGATCTGGATCAAGAACTCAGGTCCACATAAACATTCAATCCAGGAGAAGATGTGGAACAATTTATAACAGGTATCTATCTCAGCTTCTTTGGGTTTTCTGTTTGTTGTTTATGAAGAACCACATAAAAAACCATTTAATGCCTCACTGCTTCTTCAATGGTTCAATTATGAAGAAGAGTTATTTTATTAAATTGAGCTTACTTATATCTTAGAGCTTTATAAAGCAATCACTTATTCGCATTTCAGTGGATAATTGTTCATATGAACTAAGTTACTATCTTTATTTTTGTGCTTTTTCTGTATATCTGTATTTTCAACTTCTGTCTAGACTACTTCACTAGTAGAACACAAGGTCCCTATCAAAAATTTTATTTCTAAGATATTGCCTTCCTTTATTTTTCATTCTTGGACTTTACATTTTTTCATTCTTACAGAAGACGTTAGGCATACCTGAAATTTTTCGTTTAAAACTCAGAAAGAACTCAGTTTTAACGTGTCAATCTATAAAAAGAGATCTAGTTTTCCATTTCGCCTCACTCTCACCCTTCCCTTCAATCTCCCTAAGAGTTGATTCAAATATTTAATTTTCTCAACCCTAAACTATATATATAATTACAGATTTAAAAAATACTTATATTACTATATTAAAATATCATTCAGAGAGTTACATAAATGAAACCTACAGGTGCACTAGTAACTTCTTCTAAAATCTAGTTTGCTCCTTTTGTAAAGTCTAATCTTTTCTTCCTGAGGAATCTAGCAGATCAACAGGGACAGCACAGCACACAAAGGAGTGCCTCACAAAGGGCTGCTCTTTCCCCCGTTTCCAGTACTGACTAGCTCCAGGGCAAAACAGTCACCTTGTTACTCAAGATAAAAAACGTACATGCTATTTTTTCATTTAGAATAAGATTTTATACTGTCTATGCTGGACTACATGCTACAGTGGTAATAAAAACAGTGTGAATGAATAAACAGAAATAATGTGGTACAATGAAAGGAGAACTTTACTAGACTAACATGGAATTTGGAATTAAACCAATCTGGGTTCATATGCCAAGTGGGTGACTCTAGACAAACTGCTTAACGTTCCTGAGCCAGCTTCCACTTTTGAAAAAGGAAAACAGTATTAACAACATCACAGGATTATTATGAAAATTAAATCAGAAAAATACTTTTGGTGCACAGCACACTGCAACTAGTCAAGGAGTATTAGCTGCCTTCCATCTATGGCTAATTAGCTGCTAGCTGGGGCACAGATTCCTAGGTTCCTCCTCATATGGGAAATTAGATTGACGCCTATACCTGCTTTGTGGAGTCAGTGTAAAGAACCAACAGAGTATTTCACTTTCAAGTCAAAATCATGTAAAGTCATCTAGGATTTGGCCACTCTAAAGAGTGGTCCACGGGCTAGCAACATCAGAACCACCTGGGGGGCCTGTGAGAAATGCTGAATCTCAAGTCCTGCCCTAGAACCACGTGATAAGAAAATTTACTTTAATAAGATCTCCATGCATAGTAAAGTTTGAAAAATACTACTAAGAAAATAATCCTCCGCCTGGAAGGAAGAAACGAACTTTATCAATATCAACTGTGCCAAAAACCCAAAAGCACAAAGGGCATTTACAACAGAACATACTGATTCAATTAGCTCAGGAGAGCAAGTTAGAGAAAACAGGTATCACGGATTGACAGACTCTGAAATTGTGAGAAAAAAGGAATAATTCACAAGGAAAGGGAGGGGGAAGGCAGGGAAAAAAAAATTAAAACACTGGGTAAAGAGCACAGTATTTTCCAGAAGCAAATGGGCACTCTCACCCATGAATAATATAGTAATGTCTATAATGATGTCCCTAGCCAAAAAGTAAAATTACTTTAAATATACTCTGCCGAAGAAGAAAGCATATATATTCTCTTTCAAAATTATTTCCCTCAAAAAACCTGTGTGTTTACAAACACGCACAATATACATACATATATTTTATTTTTAAGTAGTGCAAAAAAAAATTCAATTCTGAATATTCATTGGAAGGACTAATGCTAAAGTTGAACTCTACTTCAGCCACCTGTCTGGAAGAACTGACTCATTGGAAAAGACCCTGATGCTGGGAAAGATGGAGGTCACAAGGAGAAGGGAGCAACAGAGGATGAGATGGTTGGATGGCATCACTGACTCAATAGACATGAATCTGTGCAAACTCCAGGAGATAGTGAAGGACAGGGAAGCTTGGTGTGCTGCAATCCATGGGGTTGCAAAGAGTCAGACACGACTTAGTGACTGAACAACAACAACAAAATTATCTTGTACATTCACTTTTGTACAATATCTCATTTACCAACAGAGCCAGCTCTTCACTTTTAAAGAGATTAAAAACAGACTTTTGAGACTAACTTACTAATCTTAAATCAGGACTCATGTACCATTGCCAATGTGGTCCATAATTTTCCCCCAAATATCTTTCCACATTTCCACACCCAGTTTAAGTTTTTTCCCATACACTTACAACTGATCACTCCCTCCTTTGACTCTCATGGCTTATCTTATTTCTCAGTATATATCACATTGATTTACTTTCCTATAGGTTCCAAGCCTCTTTAAGGGTAGGGGCTATTTCCCATGTCATTAGATACCTCGCTGGAGCAAGTACAATTCCTTTCAAATAACTGATATACAAATATCAGATATGATCCAAAGAGAACTGGAAAAAACAGGTAAAGGAGAGTAGGGAAATGAGACCTGTTATCTTTTTTTGAAAAATGTTTCAACATTTTATACATTGTGAAGCAATATAAAGTAGTAGCACACCTTCAGCAGTGGCAAATAATTCTCAACATTTAAATAGTTTTGTAGAATCATTAAATATTTGGGCTAGAAATACTAAAATCTTTTTGGTCTGTCTCAATTTACAAAGCAAGAACCTAAGATAAAGACATTAACTTGTACGTGGAAGCAGCAGGCTTTGAATGTCAGGTCTTCTGATTCCCACATTAGGCCATACTCACTCTCACCATGTCAATGTGGTTTGCTTCAAAGATCAAAGAACTCTCTGAACACAGTGTTTCACCATATTGCAAAGGAAGGATACTCCAATTTAAAAAATTAAGAAAAACAAACCAAACAACCATAAACATAGGGGGTGCTTGAAGAATAGCAGAAGGCTAGAAAGGTAAGGCCGGAGAAGGCAATGGCAAGCCACTCCAGTACTATTGCCTAGAAAATCCCATGGACGGAGGAGCCTGGTAGGCTGCAGTCCGTGGGGTCGCTAAGGGTCGGACACGACTGAGCGACTTCACTTTCACACATTGGAGAAGGAAATGGCAACCCACTCCAGTGTTCTTGCCTGGAGAATCCCAGGGACAGGGGAGCCTGGAGGGCTGCCGTCTATGGGGTCACACAGAGTCGGACACGACTGAAGTGACTTAGCAGCAGCAGCAGCAGAAAGGTAAGGCAGGGTCCAAAAATCACAGCCAGAGTAAAGAGGCTGCATTTATCTAATGGCAATGGCAGCTACTGTGGGTTTCTGAACAGGAATATTGCATGAAAAAGCATTTAAGAATATTCACTCACCATCAAACTATAGAATGCAGGGTAGTACCAAAGCTGGGAGACCAAGCAGGAGCCTATAATAGTGTGTTCAAGGTAAGAAGCTAATGATATGTAAGAAAATGTAAATGAAAATAGGTATTTAACATAATAAATATGACACGTGGTACTTTTTTTTTGGTTTTTGTATTTATAATTACTGATCAACTTTAACTGATGCTTTTGAACTGTGGTTAGAGAACTTCTTAGAGAAGACTCTTGAGAGTCCCTTGGAAAGCAAGATCAAACCAGTCAATCCTAAAGGAAATCAACCGTGAATTATCTTGTGGAAGGACAGATGCTGAAGCTAAAGCTCCAATACTTTGGCCACCTGATGTAAACAGCTGACTCACTGGAAAAGACCCTGATGCTGGGAAAGACTGAAGGCAGGAGGAGAAGAGGGCAACAGGGAATGAGACGGTTGGATGGTATCACTGATTCAATGGATATGAACTTGGGCAAACTCCAAGAGACGGTGAGGGACAGGAAAGCCTGACGTGCTGCAGTCCATGTGGTCACAAAGAGTTGCACACAACTTGGCAACTGAACAACATTTTGTATTACAAGACTCTGTAAAACTACAGAGAAAAAGAAGAAAAAAATGTTCAGTATTCAAGCCTCGATGACTTGAAAAGTAAAATGTAAAAATACAAATACTGGGAAGCAACGGTGCATTTAGAACAAAGCAAAATAATTTTAGCTTTGAAAGGTAAAGTCAAATCTTTTAAATCACTGGAAAGCACCTACTTAACCATGGTATTTAAGGGCAAGAAATTAGGAGTATGCTGGGTCAGAATGAGAAACATTATAAAACCACAGTGATATTTTCAGAAAAATTCAGATTTTTAAAAACTAAAATGTTTTGCTGGAAAAAAGATAAATATACGCTTACTTAAAAAAATACAACTCTGGGTTTCTTGGACTTGGGTGATTATTTCTTTCCCCATTTTAGGGAAGTTTTCAACTATTATCTCCTCAAGTATTCTCTCATGGTCTTTCTTTTTGTCTTCTTCTTCTGGGACTCCTCTGATTCGAATATTGGAGCGTTTAACATTGTCCCAGAGGTCTCTAATATTGTCCTCATTTCTTTTAATTCCTCTCTGCTTCATTTATTTCTACAATTCTATCTTCTAGCTCGCTTATCCTGTCTTCTGCCTCTGTTATTCTACTGTTTGTTCCCTCCAGAGTGTTTCTGATCTCATCTACTGCATTATTCATTGTATACTGACTCTTTTTTATTTCCTCTAAGTCCTTATTAAACCTTTCTTCCATCTTCCTAATCCTTTTCTCCAGGTTATTTATCTGTAACTCCATTTTGCATTCAAGATTTTGAATCATTTTCACCATCAAAATTTGAAATTCTTTATCAGGTAGATTCCCTATATCTTCCTCTTTTGTTTGTGTTGGTGGGCCATATGATCCAGCAATCGCACTCCTGGGCATACACACCAAGGAAGCCAGAATTGAAAGAGACACACGTACTCCAATGTTCATTGCAGCACTGTTTATAATAGCCAGGACATGGAAGCAACCTAGATGTCCATCTGCAGACGAATGGATAAGAAAGCTTTGGTACATATACACAATGGAGTATTACTCAGCCATTAAATAGAATGCATTTGAATCAGTTCTAATGAGGTGGATGAAACTAGAGCCTATTATACAGAGTGAAGTAAGCCAGAAAGAAAAACACCAATACAGTATACTAACGCATATATATGGAATTTAGAAAGATGCAAATGATAACCCTGTATACGAGACAGCAAAAGAGACACAGATGTATAGAACAGTCTTTGGGACTCTGTGGGAGAGGGTGAGGGTGGGGTGATTTGGGACAATGGCATTGAAACATGTATGTTGTCATATGTGAAACGAATCGCCAGTTCAGGGTCGATGCATGTTACAGGATGCTTGGGGCTGGTGTGCGGGGATGACCCAGAGGGAGGATAAAGGGAGGAGGGAAGTGGGAGGGGGGTTCAAGAGGGGGAACTCATGTGCACCCGGGGCAGATTCATGTCAATGTATGGCAAAACCAAACAATATAATATTGTAAAATAATTAGCCTCCAATAAAAAAAAAATACAACTCATGAGGAGCTTTTAAAAAACCCAACATTAAGCATTTTTCATTATAGTAGCATGGTTGCTGTATAAATATAGTATATGACATCATATTACTTCACCATCCTTATTCTTTTAGTGTTAAATACAGCTTAATCATTATCTTACAATTCATTTGCCTTCCTGAGACACTGCTCTTCATAAAATATAACTTTTGAAAAAACTAACGTCTAATGGTAAATACTAAAACCATTGTGCAAAGTGCACCAGAGGTTAATGATCTACCATCCAAATACACAACAGATATCCTTTTTGGCTTTTTCAGAGCCACAGGCTTTTCTCCCTTTTGTGTTCATTTCCTGTCAAGTTTGACATTTCAAAAGAATACCAAAGAAGCTTAAAAATTTGTTTACAAGCGTGTCATTAAATCAGGACTCTAAAAATAAAATCTATTCATTGCAACTGTACTGATGTATAAAAGAGGCCTTCATTTAAATTTTGGAAAAATAATAAAAAAGGAAACATTTTTAATCTTTTCTTATATAAAAGTGCTCTGGTCCAATATTTTTGCAACTGAATGAAGAAACTTGCTGATGTGTAGGGACTACAAAAAAAAAAAAAACAGAATCCAATTTAATGAGTCAGCTATATTTGACAACATTTAGAGGAGGCTCAGCTTTCTTATGACTTATTAAAATTTAATACAACAATTAATTACTAATACTTCTACGTTCTCCATATAATAAGTATCCTCCGAAATACTATTATTCAGAAGATATGATGCATTTAATACAGAAAAATAGAAATGAAACCCTAAATATTCTTTAAGTATACATATTCAAAAATCTTTATCAATCACTAAATACTATACATAACTCTTTTGGCTATGATAAAGGAACAGAGACCAGATTTGTCTTAACTGCAAAATCAAACAACATAAATAATAGCTTTCAGACACTGAGTACAGGCTAGTAATAGGACAAGCAGTATAAGACAGTAATTCTTGGGGGGTAAAAAAGCAAATGCTTAAGCTCCACCTTTGCCTGGAGAGAGTTTCCAGGTTACAAGTCAGGGAGGAGAAACTGAAATAGACCTCAGTGGTCTCCCTGGTTGAAGAAACAGAATTGAGAATTCAAGACGGAGAAATCAGGAAAATTAGCAGGACAGAGTAGCAGAGAAGAGACTTACACAGAAAAGAGAGAGTTGCAAAGAGAGTGCTCCAGGAGTCTGCGGAGAGTTACTCTTGGTCTTTACCCCAGTCCTGATCAGCGCGTGAAAACTACCAGAGGCCAGGAAAAGAAGCAGAACCATTCCAGGAGCCCAGAAGAGTTCTGATTTCCACCAGCCAGTCTGGAAAAACCTTGTAATGTATGAGACATCAGGTAGAGCACCTAGAAGGGGATTGCCTCAAGATTGGGGAAAAATTAGTCATAAGATTAAAGACTGGCTTTGTCTAGAAACAACAAAAGCCTTTAAAGGATCAAATGCTTCCAAGTAACTAAACTGTGTCCCAAGACACAAGAATAGTGAAAGGAATATGAAAATATCCAGGACCACTAAGGTAAAATTCACAATGTCTGGCATCCAATAAAAAGTTACCAAGCAGCCAAAAAAAAAAAAAAAAGACACTTCAAAAGAGAAGTATTAGTCAATAGACAGTACTAAAAAGACATAGATGTTAGAATTAGTGGACAGGGACTTTAAAATAATTATTATAAATATATTCCAGATGTTGAACGTAAAGGAAAGCACAGACATGCTGAAGAAAGATATAAAAGATTTAGAAAAGGATTCAAATCAGATTCTAGAGATGAAAAATCTAATACCTAAGATTAAAAGCACAGTAGATGGAATTACTAGCAAATAAGACATTTCAGAAGAAAAAAATTAACGAACTTGAAGATATAGGTGTAACAGAAACAATTTCAAGTGGAACAGAAACAAAACATCTAGGACAACAACAACCAGAGCATCAGGGAGCAGTGGGACAATTTTAAGTGACCTAATACATGTGTGAATCCCAGTGATAGGGAGCCTGGTGTGCTGCTGTCTATGGGGTCGCACAGAGTCGGACACGACTGAAGCGACTTAGCAGCAGCAGTAGCAGCAGCAATACACGTGTGACCAGAATCCTTGCATGAAGGGTGAGAGGAGTCAACAAAAACATTTTGAGAAAATAATGGCCCCAGATTTGATGAAACCTATAAGCCCACATTTCAAAGTAGAACTCCAAGCAAGAGAAACAGGAAGAAAACTGAATTAAGGCACATCTTAATCAAATTGCTTAAAACTAGAGATAAAGAGCTGCTCTGTAAGAAGGGCTGCTGCTGCTGCTGCTAAGTCACTTCAGTCGTGTCCAACTCTGTGTGACCCCATAGACAGAAGCCCACCAGGCTGCCCCATCCCTGGGATTCTCCAGGCAAGAACACTGGAGTGGGTTGCCATTTCCTTCTCCAATGTGTGAAAGTGAAAAGTGAAAGTGAAGTCGCTCAGTCGTGTCCGACCCTTAGCGACCCCACGGACTGCAGCCCACCAGGCTGCTCCATCCATGGGATTTTCTAGGCAAGAGTACTGGAGTGGCTTGCCACTACTCTAAAACCAAAAATGCTATGCTGCTGCTAAGTCGCTTCAGCCAAATGCTATGAGAGGCACAGTTTCTCATATGAGAACTCAGGAGGATAAGATGAGGAGGGGAAAAAAAAAGAAAGGGAGGGAGAGGTCAGCACATACCAGGCAGGAGCAAGGTACCAGACTCCTAAGAAACATTTTAGATGTGAATCTTGCCCCAGACACCAGCTGACACCGCATGGTCTGGGAGGAACCGTCCAGTCTAGCTCTTCCCAGATTCCTGACCCGCAGAATCATAAGCAAAAGAAAATGATTGTTTTAAGCCACTGATGTGCCATTCAGCAATAGATAACTTGTTTCTATCAACATTTAATCCTTCCTTTCCCATCTTGAAAAATAATTATCCCGCTGCCTCACATACCTCCAGCTATACCTTTATTTCCCTTTACAGATAAAACTGGTAGAAACTATTTATAACCACTGTCTCCACTTTATCTCTCACTCACACCTCAGCCAAATTCCACTGAGACCTACTCCTGCTCCCATATCACTTCTTCTAACAGTCCTTAACCTTCACCAGTGGCTTCTTTATTGCTGAAACTAATAAACACTCCTCAGTTGTTACTGACTTCTCCTACAGTATCTGAAATAGCAAGCACTCAGATCTTTTCATTCTCTCTTTATGACACCACTTCTGATACTTCTCCTTAGCGACAGGAGGATTCCTTGATTAGATCTCTTTTGTAGGCTTCTGTTTTCTGTCTATCCCTTAACTGTTGGTGCTCCTTAGGATTCTATCCTAAATTACATTCTCTTTTTGTACTACACTCTCCTGTTAAGTGACCTTATTCTATTTCCTAAACTTTAGTCATTTGGTAAAACACAGGGATTTATAGTTTTGAAGCCAGAGAGACCTGTGTTTGAGCCATAAGCTCTGCTGTTTAGCTTATATGGTTTAGGGCAAGTTATTAAACTTCTCTAAGCATTATTTCCCTCATTTAGAATAATAATACCTCATGGATTATTATAAAAGTCAAATGAGATGATAATAAGTACTAACCATAGTGTGGGTGACACAAGGTAAATTGTCAATCCGTTCCGTTCAGTCGCTCAGTCGTGTCCGACTCTTTGCGACCCCGTAGACTGTAGCCTACCAGGCTTCTCCGTCCATGGGATTCTCCAGGCAAGAATACTGGAGTGGGTTACCATTTCCTTCTCCACAAAAGGTGGTAATTTCTGTTATCATACATGTGCTGGCAGCTCTCAGGTTTCTGTTCCTGGCCTAGAATTTCTTTCCTAAACTCCAGACATACATACCCAACTGCCTCTTGACACCTTTACTTGATGATCTACAGGCAATTCAAATTCAACATAATAAAATTTCACCTCCCAAGGAAATCTCCAAGGAATTCCAATGCAATTCCAGCTATCTTTAATGAATGACACTACATCAATGTCATAAGTTGACCCTTTCTCTGTCCTTCATTCTCACTCGTGTAATTAACTGCCATATCTTATAATACAAAGCCAGAGGTGCTGTTCCAAGTGCTTTTCCCATACATTAACTCATTTAAAATGAAACACACACATGTAATAAGATAAAGTTTATAAATGACCAGGAAGTAGTATTGATCAACACTGTAAGACTACAAAGGAGGAAAGAATGACTATAGACTTAGGATGGTCACAAAAGCCAAAGTGGAAATAGACCTGAAAATCCGGTAAATAAAAAGGGGAAAGCATTTCAGGTGGAGCCTATGAAGTGAACAAAGAGACAGGCAGAGACAAACATGGATGTATGAGTAATAGTAAACAGAGATGTCTGAATCGAGAAGAGAATACAAGGAAAGTATTCTCAAAATATTTTGCACTCAGCGTCCCTTAACATTCTTAAATTATTGAGGACCCAAAAGTTTTGTTCATGTGAGTGTGTCTATCAATATTTGAGAACCCCTTGGACAGAAGAGCCTGGTGGGTTACAGTCCATAGAGTCACAAAGTGTTGGACACAACTGAAATGACTTAGTACGCATGCAATATTACTGTATTAATAATTAAATCTTAATTTAAAGCTAATTAAGAAAACTAAGATCATGGCATCTGGTCCCATCACTTCATGGGAAATAGATGGGGAAACAGTGGAAACAGTGTCAGACTTTACTTTTTTGGGCTCCAAAATCACTGCAGATGCTGATTGAGCCATGAAATTAAAAGACGCTTACTCCTTGGAAGGAAAGTTATGACCAACCTAGATAGCATATTAAAAAGCAGAGACATTACTTTGCCAACCAAGGTCCGTCTAGTCAAGGCTATGGTTTTTCCAGTGGTCATGTATGGATGTGAGAGTTGGACTGGGAAGAAAGCTGAGTGCCGAAGAATTGATGCTTTTGAACTGTGGTGTTGGAGAAGACTCTTGAGAGTCCCTTGGACTGCAAGGAGATCTAACCTGTCCATCCTAAAGGAGGTCAGTCCTGGGTGTTCATTGGAAGGACTGATGCTGAGGTTGAAACTCCAATACTTTGGCCACCTCATGCAAAGAGTTGACTCATTGGAAAAGACCCTGATGCTGGGAGGGATTGAGGGCAGGAGGAGAAGGGGACGACAGAGGATGAGACAGCTGGATGGCATCACTGACTCAATGGACCTGAGTTTGGGTAAACTCCGGGAGTTGGTGATGGACAGGGCAGCCTGGTGTGCTGTGATTCATGAGGTTGCAAAGAGTCGGACACAACTGAGCGACTGAAGTGTAATTAAAACAGAAAAAAATTTTAAGAATGCAATTTATCTGAAATAACAAAAATAAGCTTGCTGTGGACATGACTTTGAGTAAGCTCGAGGAATTGGTGATGGACAGGGAGGCTTGGTGTGCTGTAGTCCAGTGCTGCAAAGAGTTAGACATGACTGAGCGATGGAACTGAAGTGAACTGAAGCTTGCTATATGTTAACAAAACTAACATTTTTCTGAAACCTAACTCTATTTTCCTAAATAAACAAAAAAATTAGAACAGTGGCAGAGTTTTACAATCCTTCAAATCCCTTTAATATCTAGCCTATAGAAGAGACCTGAATTCTCATATCTGTTTGTGTATTTGCTTCATTGAAATGTGTTGTCTGGTTGAAGTATAAGAATATCTGGCCTCACATAATAAGTAGTTGAAAAAAGAAGGAGTATTTTAATAGACTTTTCAGATAATAAGGGATATTCTTTTTTGATACTACCCTAAAACTCAACAAGCAGTAGTTTCTTAAAGTTTAATTGCAATGTGAAATTGGAAACAATTTCCATGAATTTTAATTTTCATTGAATTTTTAATTTTCATGAATTAGACTTCACATTCTGAGACCTTAAAAACTATTGATCTATCAAAGACCTTAAACTCTGAATAAACTTCTTACCCATGTATGATTTTATAGCTTGATGCATTTTGGTCATTTGGAAGTAACAGTTCACTGAATTACATAGATCTTACAATGCTGATGAATCTCTTTATGTAATGTTAAACAATCACATTTACTAATACTACCACAGAATTCATCAAAAAAGTCTTTGATATACTGGGAAGCTATTCTGCTTACAGTGAATACAAGATTATCAAAATTCTAATTTTCCCTTGAGAACTCAAAACTTATCATTGGCAACATTTATTGTTAGTTGCTTTCAATCACAATGTACTTGAGAATAGAGATTACATAAAATAAATACTTTTAACTGGCTCATCAATGATGTTTTTAAATGACAACAGGCATGTTTTGCTTTGTTGTTTTTTTTCCATTCGTCACTCACTTTATTCAGACACTTAAATGTACCTCTCTCCCGACAGGGCTCTCTGTTCATCTCACTCCTCACAGTAGAGAAAACTCCATCATTCCCCAAATCCACCGACAGGGAAAATTTTAGGCCGTCTTTAGTTTGTAGCAGAAACAACAGCCCAGCCAGTCAACAAAGCTACATCCACAAGACGCCAATGTCCCACCCCTACCCTTTCCCTCCCTCATTTAGAGGTAAGATTTAAAGTCTGCTGATTTTAAAAGAAGTACAGTAACCCACATACTAACACATAACTGAACATAAATAATGAGGTTTCTTAAACAAGGACAACTTTTTCCAGCTGGGTTATAAGATGACCAGGTCAGCCTGAGGGTGAAAGGAGAGGTTAAGAGAGGCTGTGAAATGGGCAGATTTGCCTTCCTCCCTTGAAATCCCTTCAAGGTGCAGACAGTTCAGGAGTACTGAAAAGGCATCAGCTCTGACACATTTTAGGAGAAAAGCTTGGACGATGACCGACAAATAAAAACACTATTACGCACTTGGTTTTCAATAAACTGAATAAGGCCGGCTGGCCCACTTGTTTCATGGGAGCATGAAACAAGAGGCTTAGGTAAGAGAAATTTTGACACAAATATAGATTCCTCGACCCACAGTTTTTTTTAACTGAGAGTTTGTGGTGGTGAAGAATACAGTGACTGCAAGCCTGGAGGGGAGGGGACTTTGGGGCTGAATGGATACAAGTATATATGTGGCTGATAACCAGAACCCCTTCACTGTTCACTAGAAACTACCACAACACTGTTTATCAGCTATACCCAAACACAAAATAAAAAGCTGGAAAAAAAACCCACAAACACTTTGATGCTACTGCTCTAACACGGTGCAAAGGTTCCAAAAGTTTTGGAATAAATGTCATTGGCATAAATGTCAACAGAGTGAAAAAAATAAATAACATCTTAACAGTAATATGAAAAGCTTTCACATTGCAGATCCCCTAAAATGTTTTCCAGGATGACTAGGGGATCACAGACCACACTTTAAACTGCTGATAAGAAAAAAGGAAGAGACAAAGCTTCTAAAAGAGAGCCTTGCAGGCATCAAATAATTACTTAAAATTCCCACACTAAAAACATACGTTTGATTACTTTGACCCTCTTTGTATGCTGGGTAACTATAGAACTGAATCCTGAACACCATAAATGTTTAAGTTGTAAAGATTCTGGATTCTGCTATTTTTCTCAAATTTTTGTTTCTTTGTCTTAAAGCAGGTAATTATTTTTACTGAACTTGAGCTGTAAACTGTTTATTCACCAGCAGCTTCTATTTCAAGTCACATCTTTGCCTTTCACTAAAGCCACTTTGAGACAGGCTTCCCTGGCGGCTCAGTCAGTAAAGAATCTGCCTGCAATTCAGGAGAGCCAGGTTCAATCTCTGGGTCAGGAAGATTCCCCAGAGAAAGGAATGGCAACCCATACCAGTAACTGTAAGGTCAAAACGGCCCAATGATGTTAAATAAAAGAACCCAGATGCCAAATAGATAATGTAACAGGCTTAAATGGCTAGGCACCCCTCAGCGGGATTCTAGGACCCAACAGAGCGAGGTCGGGGAATTCCTCCCCGAACAAAGGCAAGAGGCAACTTATATAGCTTTAGGCAAGATTTGGAGTGGTGGTCCCTCATAGGTCAGTTAGCCGGGGGGCAAGACTGGGTTGGTTGCCCGATCTGCTCAAGGTTGTGCTGACGCAGCAGAATAGTTCTTGCTGTTTCTGGGCAGAATGCTGTTTCTGGACAGGAGGTTAGGAGGGGGAGGTTAGGAGAGGGTTGATTTCTACCAGGAACCGATACATCAAGGACACTCCAGCAGTGGGGGAGGGAATGAGAGAACACAATAGTCAGAGTCCAGCTGGGCTTTTTCCTGCCAGCGGGAAAGGGAAGAGGAGAAGGAGAAGCCAAGATGGCCACCAGGGTCCAGCCTTATAGTAACTTTGCCTGGAGAATTCCATGGACAGAGGAGCCTGGCAGGCAATAGTCCATGGTTGTTTCAATTTTCCAACTTCCCTAGTCAGAAACCCTGAGATTTTCCCACTGGCACTCAGTTCAGTTCAGTTCAGTCACTCAGTCGTGTCCAACTATTTGTGACCCCATGAACTGCAGCACTCCAGGCTTCCCTGTCCATCACCAACTCCTGGGGTTTACCCAAACCAATGTCCATTGTGTCAGTGATGCCATCCAACCATCTCATCCTCTGTCGTCCCCTTTTCCTCCTGACCTCAATCTTTCCCAGCATCAGGGTCTTTTCCAATCAGTCAGCTCTCTGCATCAAGTGGCCAAAGTATTGGAGTTTCAGCTTCAGCATCAGTCCCTCCAATGAACACCCAGGACTGATCTCCTTTAGGATGGAACTGGTTGGATCTCCTTTCAGTCCAAGGGACTCTCAAGAGTCTTCTCCAACACCACAGTTCAAAAGCATCAATTCTTCGGCACTCAGCTTTCTTCCCAGTCCAACTCTCACACCCATACATGACTACTGGAAAAACCGTAGCCTTGATGAGATGGACCTTTGTTGGCAAAGTAATGTCTCTGCTTTTTAATATGCTATCTAGGTTGGTCATAACTTTCCTTCCAAGGAGCAAGCATCTTTTAATTTCATGGATGCAATCATCATCTGCAATGATTTTGGAGTCCAGAAAAATAAAGTTAGCCACTGTTTCCACTGTTTCCCCATCTATTTCCCATGAAGTGATGGGCCCAGATGCCATGATCTTAGTTTTCTGAATGTTGAGCTTCAAGCCAACCTTTTCACTCTCCTCTTTCACTTTCAGCAAGAGGTTCTCTAGTTCCTCTTCACTTTCTGTCATAAGGGTGGTGTCATCTGCATATCTGAGGTTATTGATATTCCTCCTGGCAATCTTGATTCCAGCTTGTGCTTCATCCAGCCCAGCATTTCTCATGATGTACTCTGCATATAAGTTAAATAAGCAGGGTGACAATATACAGCCTTGACGTACTCCTTTCCTGATTTTGGAACCTGTCTGTTGTTCCATGTCCAGTTCTAACTGTCGCTTCCTGATCTGCATACAGGTTTCTCAAGAGGCAGATCAGATGTCTGGTATTCCCATCTCTTTCAGTATTTTCCACAGTTTGTTGTGATCCACACAGTCAAAGGCTTTAGCATAGTCAATAAAGCAGAAATAGATGTTTTTCTGGAACTCTCTTGCTTTTTCCATGATCCAGCGGATGTTGGCAATTTGACCTCTGGTCCCTCCGCCTTTTCTAAAACCAGCTTGAACATCTGGAAGTTCATATTTCACATATTGGTGAAGCCTGGCTTGGAGAATTTGGAGCATGACTTTACTAGCGTGTGAGATGAGTGCAATTGTGCAGCAGTTTGAGCATTCTTTGGCCATTGCCTTTCTTAGGGATTGGAATGAAAACTGACCTTTTCCAGTCCTGTGGCCACTGCTGAGTTTTCCAAATTTGCTGACATATTGAGTGTAGCACTTTCACAGAATCATCTTTTAGGATTTGAAATAGCTCAACTGGAATTCTGTCACTTTCACTAGCTTTGTTTGTAGTGATGCTTCCTAAGGCCCACCTGATTTCACATTCCAGGATGTCCGGCTCTAGGTGAGTGTGAGTGATCACACTGGGTCATGAAGATCTTTTTTGTACAGTTCTCCTGTGGTATTCTTGCCACCTCTTCTTAATATCTTCTGCTTCTGTTAGGTCCATACCATTTCTGTCCCTTATTGAGCCCATCTTTGCATGAAATGTTCCCTTGGTATCTCTAATTTTCTTGAAGAGATCTCTAGTCTTTCCCATTCTATTGTTTTCCTCTATTTCTTTGCACTGATCACTGAGGAAGGCTTTCTTATCTCTCCTTGCTATTCTTTGGAACTCTGCATTCAAACGGGCATATCTTTCCTTTTCTCCTTTGCTTTGCCTCTCTTCTTTTCATAGCTATTTGTAAGGCCTCCTCAGACAGCCATCTTGCTTCCCCCTATACCTCCCAGCCCCAGGCTAAAAGCTTCCTACCCAGGCCCACAGCACCCCTACTTCATTTCTTAACTAGGCTGTGTGCTCTAAAAGGTCAGTGACTTCAGGCAATTCCTTTGGTAGCTCAGTGGAAGAGAATCTGCCTGCCAATCAGGAGACACAGAAGCTGTGGGGTCGACCCCTGGGTCAGGAAGATCCCCTGAAGAAGGAAATGGCAACCCACTCCAGTATTTTTGTCTGGGAAATCTAATGGACAGAGGAGCCTGGTGGGCTACAGTCCATGGGGTCTCAAAGAGTCGGGCACAGTTGAGTGTGCACAGGTTTTATAGTTGTATTTTTCTGTGAGGAGTCATATGGTATGGTCTCCCTCCATATGACCAGAGGCACAGGTCCCCTACAAAAGATTTTTTATCTGAGGAATTAGCATCATGAGAGTTGTCCCGCATTTATAAAAAATTTCTCTGGTGGCTGTGAGAGAAACAGTGTTAACGTAGCCACAGATGTGGGTAGATCAAGAGGAAAATTCTTAATGGTCCACAAAAAAGACCATTTAGAGAATATACTACCTGGTCTATTTCGGTTTACAAAGATTTTACTGAAAAAATCCCAACACAGTCTGAATATACTGAAAGTAAAATATCCAAATCTCACCTCATCATCTCCTGGCATGATAAACTGCTTAACAGATTTAAGAGGCCTAAACATCTGTACATTTGGTGCAATGCTTAGGCATGGTTCATTTTAAACCATTCCTAATCTTCTAGATTTCCAGAGGACAAGATTTCACTAGGTTTTTCAATAGATTGTTTAGCATTTTATATTCACATATTGCCTGTTAATCTCTCTGGGATCCAAAAAAACAGAAATGTGCTTATGCCTTCTTAAAGTTATTCTGTTCTTGATTTAGTTTTTCTCAAGACTGTGCAGTAAAGGTACTCAACCTTTTCCCCATGCAACCATTAAAAATACAATGATGTTCTTCCTTTCATTAAATTACCAATGGGTAAAGTAAGTAGTATCTCACTTGATGTTTCCCTGTATGTTCTCATAAATATCTTCAGTTCAGTGAGAGATTCTGACTGTAATACAGAATCAAAAAACCAAGCAGGTTTGCTCTGATTCTTAATCTGGATTTTGGGATCATCAGTTCAGTTCAGTCGCTCAGTTGTGTCCGACTCTTTGCGACTCCATGGACTGTAGCCTACCAGGCTTCTCCGTCCATGGGATTCTCCAGGCAAGAATACTGGAGTGGGTTACCATTTCCTTCTCCAGGGGATCTTCCCGACCCAGGGATCGAACCCGGGTCTCCCACATTGGAGGCAGACACTTTAACCTCTGAGCCACCAGGGAAGCCCTTTGGGATCATAGGTGTGCTCAATTGCTCTGATTCTTGATTTATATGTTAGTAACGTGGGTACATGGTAACCCACTCCAGTATTCTTGCCTGGAGAATCCCATGGATGGAGAAGACTGGTAGGCTACAGTCCACGGGGTCGCAAAGAGTCGGACACGACTGAGCGACTGAACGGAACGGAACGTGGGTACATTCTGTTTGTAAAAAAAATCCTTTGAACTACAACTTGTGATATATGCTTTTCTGTATATACATTATACTTCAACAAAGAAAAAATCCTACAGTCTGTGAAAGCTCAAATTTATCTATGGTATGCCTATTCTCTAAAATGTTAATTATTCGCACAGGAAAGACTCACATATTATGTTGTATGGCATGACTTATGTTCATAGTTACCCACCACCACTCTGTTTATGATTAAAACAGCAGTATGTATTGATTTTTTGAAAATTCAAACACTGAAAGTAGTCTATAATCTCATCCCCTAGAAATACCAAACTCAGAATTTAAATTCAGAGGCTTATGAAGTCTACACTACTCTATTATTAAAAAACTGTACCCTTGACCAGACTTTGCGCATGTTACTTTTCCTCCACAAATTCTCAAAAATAAAAGAATATTGTTTAGAATCCTAGAATACCAGTAACTGAACTAAACAGGCTTGAACACAAGCAATTTTCAACAGTAAATTTCTACTACTCCCTCCATAATTTTCAGAGCTAGTGTCTTTTCTATATCCTCACAATATCTACCTCAATGCAAGGCATATAGCAGATGTGTATCGATAGAAATCAAGTTCTCTGAAAGAAATAAGAATAGTCACTTTCAGATGATACAGTAATGTCTTGATTTCAATTTCTAGGAAAAGCGGGTATGGCACCCTTTGAAAAGTATTCTATTTATTTCGTTTATTGATCTATGTATTTATTTTTGCTACTTTCTTTGAACCCCCAGATTCTGAGAGTTTTCTCCTAACTACTCCTTTTTTTAAAAAGCAAAGCTTTTGTATGAAAGACTTATCCAATTCAATCACAGCAATACAATGTCTATCAACTTCCCCTACTTCTCTCCTTTTCTATCCACTCTGTCTATATGGCAATACAAGAAAAGCACGAAGAAACAAGTTATCTCTTAGCCATTACATTTTTAAAATATAAAAAAATTTAAAACTACGTTTACATGAAGATTAAGATTCTAATATAACTAAAGCCTTAATTTTTTCAATGTCATTTCTATATGCTGGTATAAATGAAAAGATGTAAACTTAGCATGCAACAGTTTCAAAAGAAATCAACTGTATATCACTCTACAAACCTGATGATTAACGAAGTATTGCCCAACTATGAAGATTTAAAGAGCCTAACAGAAGAACTTCATATAAATGTTTTATTATTACTACATAGGAAATATAACCTTTCTTTAAATAAAGCTTTTATCAATAGCTTATATGCTATAAATAGACTACCTAGAATATTCTTTCTGCCCATACAATGCTATAAGCAATAACTACACCTGTGTAATTTTAGATTATCTTTAACGATGGGACCAAAAAAAAAATCAAATTAAATTGAAATAAAAATCTGTACTTTTAAATCATCTCAATAGCTTGTCATTTTTTAAAAAAATTATTCTGTTGAAATTTAAGACCAGACATTTAAATTTTCAAACATGACACTCCTACTTTAAATAAGGTTCCCAAATACTTTAAAGAATCCTTCTTTGTTTTAAAGTGCCAAGCTTTAAGAAAAGCAATTCATAATAAATTCCTATATGAGACAGTCTGGAGAGCTCAAGGACACCATTCAATTGATAATATTCCACTTGATTCTTGGACTCTACTTGGAAATCACATTATTCATTAAATCACATATTTGCTCGAGGTAAATGTTAACAAATATATCTCACTAACAGATAACTGTTCTCCATATGCATATGAATACCTTTAACTATTTTAGCTAGTTACTTACTGAGAGCCATGCAAGGGACTCCATGATTCGATGTTCACATCGTTCTAAATGTTTAATCATTTCTCTGGTCAGGTTGGCTTCTGCTTTGATGAAACTTTCAATCACTTTGTAAAAATCAAAAGCTTTTAAGTTAAATACATTCAGAATCCATGGGAAGGATAGATCTGTCCCAGTATCCAGGCTCTGAGACATACTTCCTAAAAATGAAAGAAAAACATAACTTAGGAATGAAACAGAAAGTCTTGAATTACATTATTTTTCAGTTCAAAGGTTTTATTAAACAAAAAATTAAAACACAGTAGAAAGGCTAAACAAAAAAAATTTATTTAAAACAGAATTTTTTATTCTGGGGTTCACAGACCCCTAGGAAATAGGATTCCCAAGACTGAGTGCATATGCATGTATGTCTCTTTTAGATAGAAGGCTCATAGCTTATATCAAATTTCCAAAGGTTTAAATATTCTACATTTGTACCAGGGACAGGCTTAACATCCAACCAGTAATGCACTGGCATATCCATTTTAACAGTCTCATTAATCGTTGATTAAAAGGGGAAGTGATTGCTTAGATTTTGATAATTTGGTTAGAAAAATCTGTTTCAACTGTGCATTTCTTGGTTATATTAGTTATGTAATATATTTGTATCCTTAGACAAATTTTTTTCTTTTGTTTTTTATAAACAAAACTTTTTTGACAGTTGCAAGATTATTTGCAAAGTAATAATACATGTTGAAAACTATTTTAAAAACCACTATTGGTGCCTCTGTTCCATTTATCTGGCAGATTTCAGTTCCAACCTTTGGTCTCATAACCACTGAATATGTATATGTGGCAGTGCTTCCTTATCAGTGGAAGCTGCTCAATAGTACTTCTCAGGGATTTTTACAATCTCCTAAGTCTTCAAAGGGGGTTAAATAGGTACATTTCCTGGATTCAGTATAGACCAAAATAGAGGTCTTGTGAAAGTACTCCCAAGATGATTTGAAATAATCCAAGTTCACAAGCCATTCTAAGGTGACCAATTACATTCCTTCGTATATAATGATCTAAAATATGCATTTCTTCTCCTTAACTTCTCCATCTCCTACCCCCCCCCTAAAAAAACCCACACAATACCTCAGATAAGTTTTTTTAAACTTTAAATTGAACTAGAATGTTTATTTACTAAAATTTAACTTACTGCTATAGGTAGCCATTACAACCTCAAGAGCGCATGCCAACAAAGACATATGAAAGATGTTGTCATTCAGGAGTTTGCTAAAGGAAAAAAAGAATGATTTTTGTAACATTTACTTTTATTAAAAAAAAAAAAAAGAAATTGTTTTACTAAAACAAAAATTTACCTAAAATTTTGAATGGATAATCGTTCTTCTTCCTAAAACAGATTTAAAAAATTAACTGAAGCCTTCTTTGCATTAGCAATGAATTTTTTTTTTCTATTACATTCTTTTTAACTTACTGATTTAAGCATGGATTCCATTACTCGGTAATACAATCGGACTCCAAGTTTGTATCGCTACAAACAAACAAACAAATAAAAAATATCAGATCCCACTATTTTAGAAAACATAACAATTACTGATTTTTAAAAAGTTTTGCCCTGAGACATATCTCTGACCCTTCTTAGAAATATGGCTACCAAGAGAGCACAAAAGCTAGCTTGTCTAAAACTGAGGAAAGTCAAAGTGTTGGTCACTCAGTTGAATCCGATTCTCTGCGACCCCATATAATATGATGGTTTCCATATTCCTGATAAATTTTCAAGAGGAGGGGTCCAGTATATGGTTTTCCTACGTTCCTACTTCAGTCTATATCATAACAGATATAGATATACTGAGAATATATTATATGTTAGTGTTAGTTGCTCAGTCGTGTCCAGCTCTCTGCAACCCCATGGACTGTAGCCCACCAGGCTCCTTTGTCCATAGGATTCTCCAGGCAAGAATACTGGAGTGGGTGCCATTCCCTTCTCCAGGGGATCTTCCCAACCCAGAGACTGAACCGGGGTCCACTGTATTGCACACTGATTTTTTACCATCTGAGCCAATGGGGAACCTGGTACTGTTCTAACCATTTTACACATGAATGTAACACTTCTGGGACCTAGGACATGTATTTAGGATAGCTCTCCAGGATTAAGAGAATAGTACCTCTCCATAAAGCTGGCAAAGACAAAAATCAGATCTAAAGGATCTTATCAGCAAAAAGTTTTAATCAAATAACTAGTTTCCATTAGTTTAAAAAACAGTCAAATTTTAAATAAACACAAATATACACTATAATCCTTCATTTAAATATAACTATTTAAAATACAGATGGTATCAAAATATAACCTCACTATACTAAAATAAATGTGTATAGTAGATTACAGTTTTCAAATATATTTTATATTACCTCATTAATGCCACAAAGTAAAGCAAATATAGAAACCTGACAGCTCATATATGAAAGAGCCAGATATAAAACCAGGGCTCTGATCCAGAGCCCATTCTCTTGCCAAATATTAGTTTTAGATTTTCTGACATAATAACAGCAATAGTAAAAGTAACATCATTCAATAATACCACTAATAAATGGCATGTATAATATTCCAGTCATATAAGTATATGCATACATAATATTCCATATGTGTAAAAGTTAAAGAATATACACCAAAAACTTAATATTAATAAGATTTTGATTTTTTTTACTTGTACTTTCTAAAATTTACGTAAGTTTTCCAAAATTTTCTGCATGTTTCCTTTTGGTTTCTGTAATAGAGTAAGGAGAGCCAGCCCATAAAGTTTTTTCCAAATAGCATCATACACAGGCGACTAGGATATGGTAGCTGCCAAAATTTTATACTATTAGACAGCATTTACACAACTTGGACAGATGCTGCATTTGAAATTATTTACTATACAGTGGTACTCATCAAAAGGAGTTCAAGTTACCTGTGATCCAATTTCCATACATCCTTGTCCCACAGCTTTAGCAAATTTCTCTTTAAAGACGTCCCCAATATCCTTCACTCTTTTCAGGATACTTTCCTTTGGATTCACTGTGCAATTCTTTAAGAAGGAAAAATAGAAATTAACATAGAGGATACTGTCTAATCAGAGAATTAACACTTTCTGTTCTATAATAGTATGACTTATTACTTTTAATTGTTTATACTGTGAAAACACTTTACAATAAATAAGTAAATACAACTACTGAAAATATGAGAAATATAAAGCATTCCATTCTGGGATGATAGGGACCAGAAACTACTAGACTACAACTAAAAAACCCCTATTATCTAAATTTTACGCTGGCAAGTTAGGAAAGATTTGTTAGCCCTTCCCTTAGCCATCAAAAAACAGCCTCATAGATTTTACAACTGATACCAAACAGCTAATCACAAAAGACACAAACGAAAGTATTGCATGCTCAAGGATATTAACACTGTTAAAATATTCATACTACTCAAAGCAATCTACAGATTCAAAAAATTCCTGTCAAAATTTCAAGGTATTTAGCAGAGTAGAGCAGCTGTATGTAGAACCACAAAAGACCCCAAACAGCCAAAGCAATCTTGAGAAAGAAGAACAAAGCTGGAGGCCTCAAACTATACCGCAAAGCTAGAGTAATCAAAACAGTTTGCTTTGGTATAAAAACATAGATCAATGGAACAGAATAGAGAGCTCCAAAATAAACCCATGCATATGATCGATTAATTACCACAAAAGAGTCAATAATACAAAATATAAAGTAAGGAATGGTACAATCTCTTTAATAACTATGCTGCTAAAACTGGAAAACCAGTTTCAAAAAACTAAAATTATACCACTATCTTACTCTATACACAAAAATTAAGACAAAATGGATTAAAGACTTGAACATAAGATCTGAAACCATGAAACTCTAGGAAGAAAACATGGATGGTAAACTCCCTGTCATTAGTCTTGGAGATGATATTTTGGAATTGACCCCCCAAAAAAAGGTGACAAAAGCAAAATAAACAAGTGGAACTATTTCAAACCAAAAAGCTTCTGCAAAGTAAAGGAAACTATCAACAAAAAGAAAAGGCCACCTACAGGATAAGAGAAGATATTTGCAAATGATATATCTGATAAGGGGTTAATAGCCAAACATACAGAGAACTCATACAACTCAATATCAAACAAACTAAACAAAAAAACTAGCTGATTAAAAAAAAGGCAGAGAACTGAAAAAACATCTTTCCAAAGAAGACATTCAAATGGCCAACAATCACAAGAGAAGATGCTTAATAATGCTAATCATTCCCTGGAGGAGGGCACGGTAACCCACTCCAGTATTTGTGCCTGGAGAATATCATGGACAGAGGAGCCTAGAGGGCTAGAGTCCATGGGGTCTCAAAGAGAAATGGCTAATCATCAGAGAAACACAGATCAAAACCATAATGAGATATCGCCTCACATCTGTCTAATGGTTATTATCGAAAAGAGAACAAATAATAAGTGTTGGTGAGGATGTAGAGAAAAGGTAACCCTTGTACACTACTGGTGGGAATCTAAATTGGTGCAACCACTATAGAAAACAATTTGGAGACTCATCAAAAAATTAAAAACAGAAATACCATAAAATCCAGCAACTTCACTTCGGGGTATTTATATGAAGAACATGAAAACACCAATTTGAAAAAATATTATGCACCCTTATGTTCACTGCAGCATTTACAATAGCCAAGAATGAAAGCAACCTAGGTGCCCATCAATAGATAAATAGATAAAGATGTGGTATACAGGTATTCCAAATACGGAAAGGAGTACATCAAGGCTGTTTATTGTCACCCTGCTTATTTAACTTATATGCAGAGTACATCATGAGAAACGCTGGGCTGGATGAAGCACAAGCTGGAATCAAGAGTACCAGGAGATATAGCAATAACCTCAGATATGCAGATGACACCACCCTTACGGCAGAAAGCAAGGAAAGAGCCTCTTGATGAAAGTGAAAGAGGAGAGTGAAAAAGTTGGCTTAAAACTCATCATTCAGAAAACTAAGATCATGGCATCTGGTCCCATCACTATATGGCAAACAGATGGGGAAACAGGAGAAACAGTGACAGACTTTATTTTGGGGGGCTCGAAAATCACTGCAGATGGTGACTGCAGCCATGAAATTAAAAGACGCTTGTTCCTTGGAAGAAAAGTTATGACCAAACTAGACAGCATATTAAAAAGCAGAGACATTACTTTGCCAACAAAGGTCCATCTAGTCAAAAATATGGTTTTTCCAGTGGTCATGTATGGATGTGAGAGTTGGACTATAAAGAAAGCTGAGCACCAAAGAATTGACGCTTTTGAACTGTGGTGTTGGAGAAGACTCTTGAGAGTCCCTTGAACTGCAAGGAGATCCAACCAGTCCATCCTAAAGGAGATCAGTCCTGGGTGTTCATTGGAAGGACTGATGCTGAAGCTGAACTCCAATACTTTGGCCACTTGATGCGAAGAACTGACTCATTGGAAAAGACCCTGATGCTGGGAAAGATTGAAGGCAGGAGAAGGGGACGACAGAGGATGAGATGGTTGGATGGCATCAATGACTTGATGGACATGAGTTTGAGTAAGCTCTGGGAGTTGGTGATGGACAGTGAAGCCTGGTATGCTGCAGTCCATGGGGTTGCAAAGTGTCAGACACAACTGAACTGAACTGATACAGGTGTATGGACTTCCCTGGTAGCTCAGCTGGTAAAAGAACCCACCTGTAATACAAGAGACCCCAGTTCAATTCCTGGATGGGGAAGATCCCCTTTAGAAGGGATAGGCTACCCACTTCAGTATTCTTGGACTTCCCTGGTGGCTCAGATGGTAAAGAATCCGCCTGCTGGAGAATCCCCTTGGACTGAGGAGTCTGGTGGGCTACAGTCCATGGGGTCACAAAGAGTCAGACATGACTGAGCAACTAAGCATAGCACAGCACATATAAGTGTGTATATATATATATATATATATATATGTACACATACAATGGAATATTATTTGGTGGTAGTTTAGTCACTAAGTTGTGTCCAACTCTTGCCACCCCACGGACTGTAGCCTGCCAGGTTCTTCTGTCCATGGGATTCTCCAGGCAAGAATACGGGAGTGGGTTGCCATTTCCTTCTCCAGGGGATCTTCTAGACTCAGCAATCAAACCCGGGTCTCCCATATTGCAGGCAGATTCTTTACTGACTGAGCTATGAGGGAAGACCCATTCCCTATGACGGGATATTATTTGGCCATAAAGAAAAAACAAATCTTGCCATTTGTGACAAGTATGGATCTAAAGAATGTTATGCTAAATGAAGTAGATTAGACAAAGAAAGCAAATAACATATGATTTCACTTATATATGAAATCTAAAAAACAAAACAAATGAACCAATGTAACAAAACAGAAACAATCATCGATACAGAGAACAAACAGAAGGGAAGGCATGGGTAAAGAGAGAGACAGGCGAGGAGGGTTAAGAGGCACAAACTTCGAGTTACAAAATACATGAGCTATGGGTATGAAATGTACAGTGTGGAGTATAAAGTCAATAATTATGTAATATCTTTGTATGGAGACAAAAGGGAACTAGATTTGCTGTGGTGATCACTATGAGAAATACTGAATCACTATACTGTGCACCAGAAACTAACCAAGTCTTGTAGGTCAATTATACTTCAAAGACAAACAAACTCATAGGAAAAAGATCAAATTTGTAGTTACCAGAGGCAGGGTATGGTGGGAGGGGAACTGGATGAAGGCAGACAAAAGGTACAAACTTCCAGTTATAAGATAAATAAGCACTAGGGATGTAACACACAATATGATAGATATAATTAACACTGCTGTACGTTACACATGAAAGTTGTTAAAAGTAACTCCAAAGAGTTCTCTTTACAAGGAAAGGAATTTTCTTCTGTTTCTTTTATTTTGTATCCAAATGAGATGATGGATGTTAACTAAACTTATTGAGGTCATCATTTCATGATATATGTAAGTCAAATCACTACGCTGTATGCGTAAACTTATACAGAGCATTATGTCAATAATATCTCAATAAAACTGGAAGAAAAAAAATGTCTATAGCTTCTAATATTTTACTTACACAAGGGAGGAAATCTGGCATTGAAAATGAAGAAACCAAGAAACAAATTCAGAGAAAAACTTAATGATTTTCAAGATATGCCCCCTCTGAGACAGACAATTTGTAGTGTATGCAAAACTTTGCAGTCAAACTGTTGTGCTCCATTTAATGTTAAACTTTAAACTGAGTTCTGGAAAATATCTCTGAGGCAGAATTTTATGCTCAGCAGAAATAGTTTAAAATAAAAAAGAGGTCCTACGTACTTCAAATGTTGGAGGAAATACCAAAAACAATATTAAAGGAAACAGATATTATCATTCTTTTTACTTATATCCCTTCTAAAAGTTCTAAGTAACTGAGTACCTATGTCTGGGAACTATTATTGTGCTACAAATTACCCAGAAATAAAAACAACTTTATGCAAATTGGACAAAGAAAATCAGTTCTGAGACAACACAGTTATGAATATGATGACAGAAAAATACTTTGTTAATCCCTGGGAGGGCATATAAGCAAGACGACAACAAAGACAAGGACAAAACCACAGGCAGCTTATGATATTAAATAGAATGTTAACCAAACAAAGCACACAGTTCCTGGATAAGCCAAACTTTAATAAGTCTTCAAGCCTCATCCAGCTTCCACAGATAAGCATTTCAGTCAGTCCTAAGCTTCATCTAATTTTAAAGAAGAAAAGGAACAAGCATGGAATACAGACACTAGTTTTCATTCTCTTTCTTTCTCGCTCCCTTTTTATTAAGGGAGGGAGGGTAGCAGGTGCCTTTCAGATATCAAACTCAGGGTCTATCAGGAATATATACTGTAATCCACAGGGCCATACAATAAAAATAAATGAAAATGGGCTAAATAAAAAAGACTGCAGAGATATGACAAATATTAAATCCTATCTATGTCACATTCAAAGAAAGTATCTTAGTAGCAGCTAGAGGGAAAAGACAGATTAACTATAAAGAAACAACATCTGAATTGACAAAACTTCTTACTCGCAACAATGAGTCAGGAAGTAGTAAAGGAATACCTTCACACTACTAAGGGAAAGTAAAGGTCAATCTAAAATAGAAGATCCAGGTAAACGGCCTGGAAAAATAAGAATAAAGATATTTTAAGACAAGAAATAAAACAAAATGCTTGTAAACTCATATAAAACTAACTCTTACTAAAGGAATTATTAAAAGATGTATGGGGGCATGGAGGCTCAAGAGGGAGGCGATATACATACAGTTATGGTGGAAGAAGCACAAGCTGGAATCAAGATTGCTGGGAGAAATATCAATAACTTCAGATATGCAGATGACACCACCCTTATGGCAGAAAGTGAAGAGGAACTCAAAAGCCTCTTGATGAAAGTGAAAGAGGAAAGTGAAAAGGTTGGCTTGAAGCTCAACATTCAGAAAACAAAGATCATGGCATCTGGTCCCATCACTTCATGGGAAATAGATGGAGAAACAGTGGAAACAGTGTCAGACTTTATTTTTTTGGGCTCCAAAATCACTGCAGATGCTGATTGCAGCCATAAAATTAAAAGACGCTTACTCCTTGGAAGGAAAGTTATGACCAACCTTGATAGTATATTGAAAAGCAGAGACATTACTTTGCCAACAAAGGTCCGTCTAGTCAAGGCTATGGTTTTTCCCGTGGTCATATATGGATGTGAGAGTTGGACTGTGAAGAAAGCTGATCGCCGAAGAATTGATGCTTTTGAACTGTGGTGCTGGAGAAGACTCTTGAGAGTCCCTTGGACTGCAAGGAGATCCAACCAGTCCATTCTAAAGGAGATCAATTCTGGGTATTCATTGAAAGGACTGATGCTAAAGCTGAAACTGCAATACTTTGGCCACCTCATGGGACGAGTTGACTCACTGGAAAAGACTCTGATGCTAGAAAAGGTTGGGGGCAGGAGGAGAAGGGGACGACAGAGAATGAGATGGCTGGATGGCATCACCGACTCTGTGGACATGAGTCTGAGTGAACTCCGGGAGTTGGTGATGGACAGGGCGGCCTGGCGTGCTGTGATTCATGGGTTGCGGAGAGTTGGACACAACTGAGCGACTGAACTGAACTGAACTGAACTGAATGACTGACTCACATTGTTGTTCAGCAGAAATCAACACAACATTGTAAAGCAATTATCCTCCAATTAAAAAAAAAAGATGTATCTGAAGAAAGAAGAAAATAAAAATGGAAGGGAGGTCTAAGCTGCAAGAAAGTATGGTGAGCAAGACAAATAGTACACATGAGAAAATCTGAAAATAACACTGTCCAAATAAAACAACACTACTACTAATATCTAATTTGGAGAGTTAAAAAGAAAAGCAAGAAATAAGATAATAGACAACTTATTGGGAAATGGGTGTTTTAAAAAAACAGTATTTTAACTTCTAATTTCAAATTGCCAAGATATCATAATAAAGTGTTTCACGTATGGCTTACATTAAAATAGGAAATCAGATTTTCCGATGGTTGATCACTTGCTGAATTTAAGATCATCATTAATTGTTGGATAGTATTCATAACAGTCCTAGAAAAAAATATGAAGAAATGTTAAGAAATGAAATAACAAAAAGAACAAATGACATGTATCTATGTCATAAGTTACACTTATCTTCAATCTCATTGTCTCTTGTTAATCTTTAAGAAGTTCTCTGAAATAAGACTTTACAAATCCCTTAGTGTACTGTTGTTTATAAAGAATTAACATTTTAGTTAGATCTTTAAGAATTGATATGTTCATAATCAGTAAGTTTATAATTAAAAAAAAATGCTTATTTACTAATAAAACTATATAACAATAAAACAATTGATAAAAGTAATGACATTGTTTTAAGGACAAAAGGGCATCAAAATGGTAATATTTTAAGCAAACATTATTAAATTAAATATTAAAACTGGTCAAATAAGGACTAAGATATTTAATAACTCAAGTAAAGAACCAAGTGACTTTTACAGAGATCTTCAAGATGAAGGCATACATGATTTTCAGTTCAGTTCAGTTCAGTTCAGTCGCTCAGTCGTGTCCGACTCTCTGCGACCCCATGAATCACAACACGCCAGGCCTCCCTGTCCATCACCAACTCCCGAAGTTCACTCAAACTCATGTCCACAGAGTCGGTGATGCCATCCAGCCATCTCATTCTCGGTCGTCCCCTTCTCTTTCCGCCCCCAACCTTTCCCAGCATCAGAAGTCATCATTACTAAAACATAAATGTAGGTCAATCTCATAATTTTGTGTGTGTTGGGGGGGTACATGATAAATATTAATAATCCAGTTTTGGAGTAGAAGTACATTGCTACTCCGTATGCACAGTTTAAAGGTGCAAAAAGCTGCAGAACGTTTATGGCCCAAAGGTTCCTTAATTATTTAATATTATTAGTATTACTTAATAATCCGTTTGGTTCTCAGTCAAGCCTCTTGAAACTGATAGCTACAATTCCTCGACTTTTAAATATAACGCTTCTATGACATGTACATGTACTAATTCCTTAAGCCACAATGACTAAAGTCATAAATGACAACTGCTAAAACCAAAAGATCTTTCTTGTTCAGTCTGAAACTTGATTTTCTTGAGACACCTCACACTCTTAAACTCTTGCTCTTTTCGGAAACTCCCTCCCTCCCTTGGCTTCTTTGGCTCCACTCTCTGGCCTCCCCAATCACACCTCTCATTCTTTTTAATCTAACTTCTATCTAGTCCTTAAATTCTAGCACTCTTAGTGTTCAGTCCTTAGTCATCCATCCTTGCTATTATAACCCTCACTTCAGAAAACCTCATCTGTTTCTCTGGTTTTAACTCTCCCTTATGATTCCCAAATCTATTATGTAAGATCCTTATATCCTACTACTTGTTACATTATCTTCTTCATAGCCCATAAATTCCTTAAGAATAATATTCTAAATTTGAATTCATCAACTATTTATCAAATCTCTTCTTGCTCTTTCATTCCCACTACCTATCTTTTGGTTTAGATCTTCAGTATCTCTCAAGTGAATTACTGCAATGAGGATTCTGAAAGGGATTTGACTCACTATGTCTATGGCAGCAGGATCAAGGCATATGTACTTTGGGGAAAAAAAGCTCCTCAGGTTATCTAATCTGCACCCATGGTTAAGAACTGCTGTGACAGATTGATAGGTCTCTCTATTTCTCACCACACCCTCCTCAGTCCCTCTCTTCACAGGTGACTATCATGTAATTTTCAAAAACCAAGTCTGATTTTATCCTGCCCGTGCTTAATCCATGTATAGCAACAGACTATATCCTGCACAAGCTGAAGTCCAAACTTCTGAGTATGGAATAATAATAAGGCCCTTCATGACCTAGTACCCACCCTCCTCTTCTGCCACTTCATCTTCCCACTTAGTCCGTCAGTACAAAGTTGCTTACAGTTCCCCTGACACATTGTGCTGTTTCATATGTCCATTCCTCTGCACATGCTGTTGGTCTTCTGTGACACAAACTTACACGTTTCAAAATTCAGTTCAAACGTCCCTTCATAAAGTCCCTTCTGTGCCAAGTCTAAATCTGTAACTGTATTCAAACAAGAATGCATTTTTATACATGTATGTAGTCATCTGAAAAAATTAATGACTGGTAACTATGTATCAAGTATTATCTAAGGTCCTAATTATTTAATTTAATAGTGAACAAAAAAGTCGTGGTCCATTGCAGTATAAACTTAAAAGGCTATTATGGGTATTGACAGAAACAAATACACAGATGAATTCATAATTATAAATTGTGATACACCCTAGGAAGGGAAGAATGGGATGCGTGAAAAATAATAATTTCAGAGAGAAAGAATCTGCATTATATATTTGCATATACATGTAACAGGCATATATTCAGTGCTCTTTGCGTGCCAGATGTGCTATTAATTGTCAACAATATGATCACTAGACATAGGTCTGTCTGCCCTTAAGGAGTATAACCCAGAATGAGAATGTGTTCCATTTTAGTAAATAAAAAAGAGAAAAGTGTTGTCATTTGCTCTGTATATATCCCAGAAGGACTAGAACCATTTTTAATGTCTTTTCCTCACAAATGATTAAACCTGAAGCACTATAAAGCACTGATTAAATAATTATAATGAAAATCAAAAGTAAGAAAAGTCATACCTAACTGGAGTCTGTGGAAGAATCATATTCACCTCTTCATCAGGGTTACTTTTTCGTGGAGTTCTTTGCATCTCAAAACTAAATAGTGATAAGCAAAGTAATTCAGACTGAAAATTTACAACTTGGGCTTTATGAGTCAAAAGAGCAGTATAATACCTTCTGCTGCCTCATGACATCATACAAAATGGTTAAGTAAATAATAGAAATTAAAGGAAACAGATGACCCAAAAGCCGCTTACACAAATAAAACTTCGTTTTTTCATCATCATTTTTAAGTTAGGTTTCTTTCCACTAGGTTTATGGACAAACAGGTGTGCAATCATCAAGAATTTTTCTGAAAGTGCAAGTTAGAGGCTTGTTTTCTCTAGAATGTTAGATGTTGATGATATTACTAGCCATGTTGTTCAGTATTAAAAAACATCAAAGCTCAAGTTTTTCAATCACTATGCCTTCCAAAAACTTTACTTTGGCTTAAATAAAATTAGAAACATTTTACTTGTGTTTAATTTCCAAATTATATATACATATATGTATTTTAGCTAATATTAAACGATTTCATGCTTAACAACATAAAATTAATCATACAATCATTCAAAATTTTTGTACAAGCATATCTCATTTTACTGCACTTTGCTTTACTGTGATTCGCAGAATTTTTTTAAAACATTGAAGGCTTGTAATCCTGCATTGTCAGATGATAGTTACCATTTTTAGCAATAAGGTGTTCTTAAAATAAGGTATGTACATCACTTTTTTGGATATAATGCTATTGCACATTTAACAGATTATAGTACAATGTAAGTATAACTCTTACACGCACTGGGAAACTAAAAATATTTGTGTGACTTGCTTTATTATGGTATTTGCTTTATTGCAATGATGTGGAATGGAATCCATAACATCTCATAGGTTTGTCTGTAGTTATCTTAACCATTCCTATTTTAGGATTCTATACAACAATTCAAGAGAATATACTTTGGTATCATTAAGTTTTTAAAAAATGAACCAGCATATCAACAAATAATAATATATCAAGTATAATACCTGTCTGTAGGATCAGCCTGAAGAGTTTTATCATGATCCAGAAATAATCTTGCATCTAGATCTTTGTTTTTAAGGTAAATTTCTTCATATTGTTTAGAGAGATTTTCCACCTCAAAAACCAAAAAATATTGATGATTATCCTTTTCATGCCATTATATCTCAGTATACATATTTAAACAATTTTTGTACCTAGAATATCACCTAGTTACATTACATAGACTTTACATGCAATATAAATAAAGGCATATATCTAAAAGTGAAGTATACTGGTGCAAAAATTGCACACTTTTTTAAACTCTAATTTTAAATCTTGTTTTATGGATATATCCCACACTTTAGACAAGAATCACCAATACTACAAAACAATACTGAGATGGAAATGTAGATAAAAATAGATATATAACCACTTAATAGCCAAGATCCTCCATTCTATGCATCTTTCACTTTTAATCTTCTACTCCACTTATCAATATAAAATAATTTTTCAAACACTAACAAATCTTTTCTAAATACTTTGGTTTACTCACACTTTCTTTAGTAACATATCTTGGGCATATAACCTCAATTAATTAGCCTAATTAACATACCTGCACAATTTATTTCCAATCTCAGACACTTTTCCAAATGCTAGAATCAATAATACTTTTATCAGTTCTGGGTTCATAATTTTCCAATCATAATATAAAACCAATGTCTGATAGACAATTATTTAACATGCCTTCTCCTGTGACCTTCTAATCTGAGAGCACTAAAACCGCATTTTAAAAGGAGTAGTAGGAAGAAATTCCGGAGAAGGCAATGGCAAGCCACTCCAGTACTCTTGCCTAGAAAATCCCATGGATGGAGGAGTCTGGTAGGCTGCAGTCCGTGGGGTCGCTAAGGGTCGGACTCGACTGAGCGACTTCACTTTCACTTTTCACACATTGGAGAAGGAAATGGCAACCCACTCCAGTGTTCTTGCCTGGAGAATCCCTGGGACGGGGGAGCCTGGTGGGCTTCCGTCTGTGGGGTCACACAGAGTTGGACACGACTGAAGTGACTTAGCAGCAGCAGCAGCAGCAGGAAGAAATTCATTTAAATGTAAACTTTGTGCTTGCCTGCATAAGTCTTTTAGGCAAAGCAGGCATTTCTATTTGTTTAATCATTGTTCCTGCCCTGTCTCAGTGAGGCACTAAATATCAACAGATTATTGACTAGTAGCTGTTCAGTTCAGTTCAGTTCAGTTCAGTCGCTCAGTCGTGTCCGACTCTCCGTGACCCCATGAATCACAGCACGCCAGGCCTCCCTGTCCATCACCAAATCCCGGAGTTCACTCAAACTCATGTCCACAGAGTCGGTGATGCCATCCAGTCATCTCATTCTCTGTCTTCCCCTTCTCCTCCCGCCCCAACCCTTTCCAGCATCAGGGTCTTTTCCAGTGAGTCAACTCGTCGCCTTGTTAGTGCTACATAATGTAAAGTTTATCTTGTATTTTCTAACCTTGTGATCCTTTCAAAGGGAAAAAAAATTACAAATGCCTAAGATTCTTTAGAGTTGTAAACACCGTATTTTTTGATATATAATTTGGTAACAAGACTCAGTAATACACCATCCGGCCCCTTCTTGCTTCTTTAGAACCATGTCTTATCAGTCCCTGCTCTGTATCCCAACTTTAAGGAGTTAGTTGGAGCTCACTGAACAGACGATACTATCACATTTCATTGTGCCCTTGAATCTATAATTTCCAACTTCTGGAAATGCTACTTCTCTTAAATGTTACTCCGCTCAGAAATCACATCACCTCCAAAGAATTTTGTGCAAAATCTACCCGGCCCAATTTGAACCAGGCAGCCGTCCTCTGAGATGTCACCAAACCCTGTGTACACATCTGTTAAACTCTTGTAGACGCCTATTAATAATGCTCTGTGTATGTCCCTCTCTCCCGTGAGCCCATGAGGACAGTGACTGCAAGTTAAATCTACACTGATGGCATGAAGCACGGTGCCTGGCACATGTTAAGCACTCACTGAGTAACTGCTGCATAAATAAGCTAGTTAATTCAAGGACTAGCTACCAACTCAGCTCACAGAATCAGCAATCTAGCTCTCCGATTTCATGTCTTTTGGTCTTGAAGACTGATGCCAGGTGTGGCTAAAACATTGCTTCACCACCGAGAACTTGCTCTTCATCATTTAGGCATCCTTTTCTCCACAAGTTACCACATAAAGTTCTCAGCTGTTCTGTTCTCACTGAAGAGCAAGACATTTGAGGCAAAATGTGAAAAGAAATAGATGGATGGCATACCACTAAGTTAAAACATGTCTACAATATAATCACAGTCATTTCAACCAAAGCTAGTTCCAATTAAGTAGCCAAAAGAGGAAATTCCCTGGCAGTCCAGTAGTTAAGACTTGGTGCTTTCACCACTGAGGCCCAGATCTGATCCCTGGTTAGGGAACTAAGATCCTGCAAGCCGCATGGTACAGCCAAGGGAAAAAAAAAATACTCAAAAGCATGTTCCAAAATTTAGTAATGCCAATAATGATGATGGCATTAATCAAGGCTTCTATGCTTAAAGAAGCATAATAAAGCAAATCAGAATAAATTAGATTACAGAAATTTAAATTTCTTAAATATTTAAGGCATTTAGAAGTTCAAAAGCCTATGTTTTGATTTTTGAAAAATTTCAGTACAAATCAATGTCTACTGCAAATGTTAAAATGTTGCTTATATATACATTTGAGCATATATTACAAAGGGTTTTTCTGTTACTATATAAAATTGATTCACCACAATTCTACTTAGATTCTTTCCTTGAGTGAAAAATATTTAATATATAGTAAAGTAACCTTACGAAATTTAGACAACTCTTCTTTCCTCCCCAAAGTCCCGAAACATATTAACTTTTTATTACGTTTTCTTTCAGATTACCTCTGGAAGTCCATTAGAAGCTACAATTCCAAGAGAATTCATAAAAGGTATAAAATTTTTGAAATAAACATTTTTCACCTGAAAAAGATAAAGTTACAACATGACCATTGAAATTTAAAAAAAACTGTTTTTTTTTAACTGTTTTTGACTGTTGCTATTAATACCAGAATGAGTAAACTGACATTTTGATCAACAAGTTACATTCAATTCAGTGTGATGTTTATTTCTAATTAATACAATTATTCACTTTTTAATTTATGTGAGGCAGATTTCAGGTCCTAAAATGGAGGTGCAGGGGGGAGTTGTAAATGAAATGAGATTTACAAGAAGAAAATCCATTGAAACCAACTTCAAAATCCCATATTTAACAAGTGGTAAAAAGATCGGAGGCTCAAAAAAATTAAGCAACTTGACCAAAGTTACATAGCTAGGAAGTGACAGAGCTGGAATTGAAACCCAATCTGCCTAGCATCAAAGCCAAGGCTCTTTAACTTCTCTACACTGCCTCTGATTTCTCCCCAAAGAGTATTTTTGGCCTATTTCATACACATATCAAGCTTAATGTATATTGAGTCAATTATTTTAGCACAAATTTAGGAAAAGGACCTGCTTTTATAAGAAAATAATTTCACATACATATACCTAACAATTCTCTTCAAAACTGAATGAAAATGCTTTGGGACTTACGCAGCTTCATATAAAAAAACCCCCTACATTTAACATGGATAATAAAGACCATGTTTGTAAAACCCAGAATTGTATCTCTGACTATTCCATACTGACAAACTGTCACAGAATTGTAAGCGACTTAGTTTTCTTCATGTAACTTCCTTTTCCAACTTTGGAGTCTACATTTGATAAGGTAGAAATAATTTAATATATGCCTATTAATAAAGTTCCTATCTTCTACTTCACAAATAAGCTATAAGAATTAAGCTTCTATAATACTTATTAATAGTATTGCTTTCCAATTAATTCCCACTTAACTGGAATAATTATAAGATGGGTAGTTCTGTTTAACCAATTAGTATGACTAACCAATAATGATGTGACCATAAATATAAGTAAACAACAGTTATATAGTCATAAATGCTATATGCAAATAATATTGCATATTTTAATATATTTTAATATATAAAGTATCAAATTAATATAAATTACCAAAGCTATTGATAACCTACACTTTATAAGTCACTGTTACATCATAAATTATGAAAGAATTATTTAGAATAAAAAGGAAAACCATGATTTATTCCTGATTTTTGGCAAGCAATTATATAAGTAGTTCTGAAATCCAGAGATTTAACCACGAGGAATTAGAAAGCTGCCTTTATTTATATTCTTTATCTTGAAGGACTAAGCAGCAGACTGGAGTTAAAAAGAAAAAAATTTCAACTACATTTGTCACCTTATTAGTGAAGATAATGTTATTCTAGAAAAGTAAAAGAGTATATTATATGTGTAAAGTTGATACATCTACATGTCTATATCTATATATTTGATGAAATTAACAAAACTCATAGTGCCAAAACTCAGACTTGATAATCACTACAATACTTATTAAACTAGATTTTGATATCATACCCCCATTCCTTCCCAGAGTTGACAGAGAAATTTCAAAGATGCAACATTTCATACAGTGAATTGTGGACAACAGACAATATAACAATCTATGAGAGAAAGAGCATGGCACAGTGAAAGAAGCACTGGTAGCAGATGTTCCAAAGCATAGACTTTGTTAGTAATCAGCTATCAGTCTCTAGAAGCTTGTCTACTCATTAGCAAAAGGAGGCCGAGTACATTAATTCGAAGATTCCTTCCAGTTCTAAAATTCCAGATTTTATTAACAAGATAATCACTTCCTGGGTGTTCAGTGCATCCCCTACCAGTCATTAACATCTGGTGTGATACTTAGAAACAGAGTAATTATACAAGACTGAACAGAAATTTGGGCTTCCCTGGTGGCTAGCAATAAAGAATCTGCCTGCCAGTGCAGAAGACGCAGGTTCGATCCCTAAGTTGGGAAGATCCCCTAGAGAAGGGAATGGCGACCCACTCCATATTCTTGCCTGGAGAATCCCATGGAGAGAGGAGCCTAGTGGGCTACAGTCCACGGGGTCGCAAAGAGTTGGATACAACTTAGTGACTAAACAAAAACAGAAATTTAATCTTGATATCACTTATCACTAAAATAAAAACAATAGGGTTTTCTTAATAGCTTACTTTAAAACATTAGGAGTATCAATAACCACAGAAGAATGAAAGAACAAATATATTTGAAAACTACTGCCTTAATCATGTACATTTCAGTGATTCCAGAATGAGGGAGCTATTCTCTTTAAAATCAAAGTAACTGAATATGAAAAGTAAACTTTTTCTAAATATTTTGCTACTGCAAAAGAGTTGGCGCTAATTATAAAAAAGCAAGCTCATCATGAAAGAATTATATATTGTTAGGAAGAACTTACATCTAAATCTACTGTAACTATTTTAAAGAAATCATGAAGTTAAATTACCTCATCTATATTACATTCATGTTCTTTACAGAGAACTTCAATAATTCTTGTATCATTTTCTAGTTGTTTTGCTATCCGTGCACTCCTGTTCTGACCTCGCCTTGGTGTTCGAGGTGAACCATTAATAGGTATTACAGCTGTTTCTGTAAAAATGGTAAATTAGATAAGAACAATTGCACATTCCACTGTATAAAATAATGAAGTATTCTAATTATAACTTGGAAGGTTGGAAATAATCTTGGGAACATTCTGCTACTTTTACTTATTAGGCTTCATGAAAAAGCTAACAGCTTCATCTATTTATTGAATATCTATTGTAAATTATATACTGGTAATAGTTTTTGCCATCCCTATTCTCTTCTGCCCCCAGCTGGTCCAAAAAGAAACCTAAAACTCCACGGACAAATATGAAAAAGGCAAGGGAAATAGCCAACTTACAAACTAATTTTAAGTGTATTCTACTCAGTTGGTAATGTTTCCTATCTTAAAAGAGTCTTAAAGAATGTTAAGCATTATTTATGGATTCACTTTCGAGGTAAAGTATAAAAATAAGTTTTTAAAATTTTAGCAAATACCATACAAATTATGATGATTAAAAAAATAAGCATACAAATATAATAATGTGACACTAAATTGTGATTTTAGAAAAAAAATCCCCTGGATTACTTTGAGCATTTTTCAATTCAAACTGAATGTGGATTGAGCTATTAAAGAGATTATAGATGACTAAGTATAAAAACTATTAACTGCCTCTAGGCCCAACAAGAAACTGAGAGGATAGTGGAACATGTTAGACTATACCATAGGATGCAATCAGTAAAAATTAAACCATGGAAAAGTCAACAGAAAAGACCACCTGATTATTTAATAAATAAATTATAAGAAAAAAAAAGAGAAAGATAGACGGAGGAGGAATATTTTAAGTCTTAAAGTCGTATCAATCAATCACAAAGTATAGATGTTATTTAGATTCTGATTGAGTCAACCTATAAACATTTTTAATTACTTTTATAAAACAATTGAAAACATGGGCACCTACTAGATATTTGGTGGAATTAAGGAATCACTACATTAACTGGTTTTTAGGTGTGAGACTGGTATTGTCATTATGCTTTTTAAAAAGACTTTATCTTTCAGAAATATATATTGAAATTTATGAGGATGAAATGGTATTCAAAAATGTGCTTCAAAATAATATTGCTGGTAGAACTGGGCAGTAGATAGGACTATGAGTTGATCAAAAGTTATACGCTGAGGGCAGGTGATAAATACATGGGGGCTTATTATATGATTTAATTATGTTCATGGAAATTCTTCTTAATAAAAAGCTAAGTAAAAGTTTACCATAGACATCAATTCAATACCTTATCCTGGTTTCTCCTTTAACATGGCACTTGGAGAATTAAATGAACATCTGAATTATCCAAAAAATTATCCAAAAGTACAAAAGCTGTCATCCTAAAATTACATTCTTCATCAACTTATTACAGTTATAACATTTTAAAAGTGAGGAAAAGGCATATAAAGGAAACTTTTAAAGATTCGGGAAGTTTTTAAATATATTGTTCTGTACTTTTTTTGTTTTGCATGTGGTTTCTGCTAAATGACCTGCCTTTTCTGTCAAATCATGTTCAACACATTTTCAAAATTCTGCTCCAGATTTCATTTTTCCATGAAGTTCTTGCTCATGAAGATTAATTAGGCTTCAGCTTTTCAATCACTTCGACAATACTTTGAGACTTACATGTTTTGATCTGTCTTCTATTATTTTTAGTATTATTAATACTTTTATCATTTTAGGAGCAAGGAATCAGTTAAGCCTAAGTTCACATTTTTCTATAGTATAACACGTGTTTTTTTAAATCCTACTCTATATGCCACCAAAAGAAGCAATTTCATTCTAAGAGGAGTATACTTATCTTTGCTTAATGCTATCTAATTATTTCAGTAACAGTTATTATTTAACTACACTTTCCATCTCATTACCCTCTGAAGTGGATCTATTACAGTTCACATGCCAAAAAACAAAAATCAGTCACATAATCACTATTGCATCCAATAAAAAAATGTAGTTAATCTGTTCCTGTAGGATGGGCCACCCTTTCCCATACAGTTTAGTTCCTATCTGTTCCTTGCCTATTGATTTTCTCTTTACTGGGCATGCCCTCCCCGAACTTACCACAACCCTCAAACCCTAACTACCACTTCAACACTCAACTCAAATGCCACCACTTCGAAATGGTCTTCCTTGGTCTTTCTCAGCTGGGAAAACTTTCTCATCTCCTAAACTCCCATTGGCCCAGACCACTTTCAACCATATACTCTAAAAATTTGCTTACTTGTCTAATCTCTTCTTCCATATCTTATGCTACTTAAGAACAGAGGCTATGTCTGATTTCATTTTTATTATTCCTTTGGTGCTGGAACTATGTTTTGGATCTATGAGAAGTCAAGAAACAACTTTGAATGATGAAGTAGGAGAGGTATAAATTCAAATACTCACTATACGGTTCTTTGAGCAATGCAGGAGGTGAGAGTTTGATAAAATAGTCAAGGACACACAGCATTAATTGAAATGAGATCACCAGATCATCTTCCATTTGTAATACTTGTCCTGAAAACAAAAGTGGTCCACATTTTAAGGTAGAGATTGAGATATTAAGTCAGGAAAAATTGTGGACATGAGTGTATCCATATACTCATGATTCAACAATCACTAGGAGCATGTTAAAAATCATTTTCTATATCCCTAGTATGGAGCAAAAATTTGTTTATAATACACTTAGAAGTTGTTAAGAAATGCCATAGAGGTAAAGAATATCAAGGTAAAGAATATCTCTAGTTAAAAACAGTAGAGTGAGGTCAGATCAAAGAATCTCTCTTCCAATACCTAACAAAATGAAAAGAAAAATATGTACTGGTTAAGTGCTAATAACAATACCAAATTTGAGAGATAATGACTCAGAGCATCCTTATCTTTCCCCTCTTTTTACTTAGAGGGAATAGGTTATTACTGATGAGAGGGAAAAACGGAGGAAGTAAACAGCTACAGCAACTCTGACAAACATAAAGACTCCAGTATAATATGCTGAATTAGGGGACAATCTAAATCCTAACACATTCCTTTTATGGAAACAGGACAAATGCCTGTTTTACAGATCATTCTAACAAAAATCTCAGAACAATGACTCATATCATTCCAGATGAGGTCCCAACTTTCTCCCTCATCCTCTGGCTAAAAGTAAGTATAATTTTTTTAAAAAGGCTGCTTTCATACAGTAGCTCTTTGGGGAACACAACAAGTCACAGATAAAGTGCAAAGTGAGTGAAGGGAAATGCATTCACACCACATCAAAGAATACAGAACATCAGGTCAGAGAGGCCCAAACAAAGTCATAGCAACAAGGTGGATGGAAAGAGGGTGGGAAGCACAGCAGTTATGCAAACATATTAGAGAAAATAAAAAAGAAAATTAAAAAATAGAATCACGATATAAGAAGGGGGAAAACTGGGTAGAGAACCCCTTCTTGAAGATAACCTATCAGAAGAAAAAGTCCTGAGTCCTTGCACTAAGAACTCGAAAGAACATGAATTACATAAAACAAGAAGCTAGACAAGGTAAGGAAAAACTCAAGACCATGTAACAATTACATAGTTTAGCTCAAAACAGAAGAAAAGCTTGAAATAAAAATAGTACATAAGAAAAAGACCAAAGGTTAAAATAACATTAGAGAAGACAATAAATAGGGAGGACAAAATCAATCTAAGGTAAGATAGTGGATATTCTCAAAAGGTAACAGAATAATATCTTAAAATGTAGCTTTCTCTGAAATGAAGAGCAGAATCTTTAGGACATGATTCATAAACAGGCCAAACATAGAAAACATGGCACCAAAAAGCTTTTTTGAAAAACTCCATGGTAAAATCTAGACAGCTAAGGATAGATCAAAATAAAGAACTCAGAAATGGAGAAGCTATGATATAGGAGTGACAAAAAGCTTAGAATTCATTTAAACACATAAATGAGATAAAATAAGTGTGATAACTATAATTACAGAACAGAATATAAATATAATCTTGGATAATGTAATGATGATAAAAAATAAGCAAAGCTGAAAGTAGGAAACAGGAAGGTGACATGAAGAGAGAGAAGTCTTTTTCTTCAGAGCAGATTAATACATATCGCTTATAACACAAAGTTATATAAAATAAAGATTCTAACCTCTTAAATGTTTTCATAATGCTTTTTTATAATATTAGAGAAATATTTTATGAAATAATATTACTTAAGTGATAAAACATTCGGATAAATTTAAGCAATTCCTTCCATTTCTGTTTATTTTCTTCTATAAAATTTGAGTAAAATTAATTTTTACATTTTAAATAGCACAATAATATGATCTTATTTTTAGAAAATTATATGTTTGTGAATGCACTCATCTACCCATCTATTTTATCAGAATGTCATTTCAGATGTATTTTGTGTATATACATAATTTTGATGATTATTTTAGGTGGGTAATTTTTCTATTTTTCTTTGCATTTCACTGTGTTATTGAATTCTTTATCATGAATATACATCATTTTTATAAAAAGTTACATTATTCTTAAAAAATAGGAAAGTAGAAAAGAATGAAAAAATATTAGAAAAAGAAGTGAAATGAGACATTTTCAAGGTTGCCTCCAGTACCAGAATTATGAATTTGCTAACAGTTAAAAAATCACAAGAATTGGAGGTAAGGAGGAGCAACAATGAACTGAATTAAAATTTTGAGCTTACTCAAAAGAACGATCAATTATTACAGCTGAAACATTAGCATGTAACACTGACTTTACCTTTAGCTAATAAAAATGTGATCCATGAAACTTTTAGCACCAACATAGAATTTATTTCAGTAGATATCCTAGTAAACAGAAAAAAAATTAGTTTTCCAAATATACCTTTTTTTCTCCATTTTTTACAATTACTGACTAGAGTTGACTGCATAATAGCATACAGTCCATTTTAAATGCACAATTTGCACATGAATTCAATTTTGTCTCAATTTAGTTTGTGTTTTTACCAAGTTATTTATTTTTTCCCACAGAGTAGTATACCTTTTCTAAAGAAAATACTGAATACCTTCTATTGTCATCTAAAAATATGCACAGGAAGTGGTATAATATGACATACTTGGTTTCCAATTAATTCTTTTCTGCTGTTTTCTAATTAAAATCAATTTTATGTAAGCAGAAAATATAGAGGTTTGGGTGACTCTAGTTTACCAGTTTAACACTATGCCCTCATAAACTTTAAATTATTCACTTGTTGGAGTTGACACTAATAGAGTTAATTAATAAATATACAATTTCTCTTTGTATCAACTGTCTTTAGTATCATTATTTCAGTGGGACAGAAAATCTCATATATTACTCATTATGTTTTTTTCAGTTTTTTCTGAAAAAAAGAAAAAAAAACTGTAGAGCTCTTACAATGGTACACTGCTGGAACATGTATCATACATTTAAAAAGACTATTTGGAAATTTTAATATAGACATTCATGCCTATTCTTACACAAAAATTATGCTTTAAGTCTTAATTAATAAAATGTCTGTAATACACTCTCAATAAAGATTCTGTCAATGAATTAGCATTTTTCTCAGAGTTGATAAAATTGCTCTGAATCAACTTCTCCCTTTAGTTCCCAATTAGTTCTCCCTTATAGTAAAAGGCAAGTATTTCATACTACTTTCTTTGTGAAAAGATAAATAATCTGCACAGGGCTTAAATCTATGATCTTAACTTATGAAGTAGTGTGAATAAGCAATCAAACCAACCTTGAAATTATCAATGTGTTCAGGATTATTTCATATATTAAAAAACCCAAAAAGTGAAAAATAACATGCTCTGAGGTACTTACGAACTGCTGGGTTGTGTCAAATATATAAGCTCACATGTCCTGAAAGGAAAAATAATTATCTTAACATCATGGCTTTTTTAAAAGTTACTTTTAAAATTTTTTCATAATTTAGAAGTCAATTTTATAATGCTTTATTCAACCTAGTTTAAGAAGGATTTTTTTTTTCAAGTACAGCATTATAAAACAAAGTTAAAGTAGATGTTTCCAATTTATGACATTTCCTACATCCCTGTAATATCTAGTCACAAAACAACTGGACTCCCTGTGTGCGTTTGTAACTTGGAATACATTCTGTAATTGAATCTTGATCTGGTTACAATCTCACACCAGGATATAAAAGTTTATTTAATAAAGTCTTGCTGAAATAACACAACTGAAAAGTACTACTTAACTGAAACCTACTTATTTAGGGCAGTGACTTCTGGAATGGTGGGTACAGTAAGGATCTTTGCAGATCTGTTCCCTAAAATAATAACTATAATTGGTAAAAACTATTTCTGAAAAACCATTTAACGTCTCTGGAAATTTTTCTAAGGGCATACAACAAAAAAGGGAACATATCTTCAAGAAAATCTAACACATCTTGATGAGAAAAATGAGTCTGAGGAATTCAATGCAAAACTCATTTCTTCCTCCTCTCCAGTTCAGCATAAGGAAGGTCTATGCCTGACAGGTGTAGCCAAGACACAGGGCTCCTCTCTCTCCAGCTCTCAGCCTGGAACTCTCTCTGGGGAGAGCAGGCTATCAGTATTTCTCATCTCCCACAGGTACATGTTGCAGAAGGTCTAGCCTAGGCAAGAGGAGCTGAGCGGTATGGGGCTCCTGTCCTCCACTTCGCACCCACTCACAGGGTAAAGTTTTATTCCAGGCACACAGCACATCAAAATACTGATCTGTCTTGTCTCAGCTGGCTCACAGGACAGACGTTCCAACCAAGAAAGGTGATCGGGAAGACTAGGGCTATTGTCTTTTCTCAGTGCCCTACTCTTAAAGCAGAGGTATCACTGCAAGAAAAGAGACCAATGTCATCTTTCTTTCCCAACCAGTGGCACAGAAGTGGCAGCTAGGGGAGAAGGTCTTAAGAACATAGGAGCCTTGAGCTCTCCCTAGGAGAATTAACTTCACCCAGAATGGTGTGGGGGTGTTCAAGAATAACAGCACAGTTGAAGGCAATGCAGATTTTGGTAGAAGCAGATAAAAAGAAAACCAACAGATCTTATGAGAGCAAAAAGCTAAATCCTAGATCATTGAGAAGAGAAGAAGGGAAAGAAACAGCTAAGAATAACTCCTGACATCAAAGACTACTCCTGCAAAGGGAGCCAAATTTAATTGGATTAAACTGTGAAGCAATTTGTGACTCAGAGCGTTGTCAAAAACAAGAAAGTAATCAGCAATAAATGACAGGTAACAATTAAGTGTGATATTAACAGAGGCAGTTAGCTTAACAACAGGGGGAAAGATGGTTAAAGAGAAAAAAACCACTGTCAGCTCAGTGACTGCACACCTGTCCAAGGCTACACTGAGGAGCACATCAGACGTAACACACTGGGAGAAAAGCCTTCACTGAAATAGAACCTTCCATGCCATGGATATGCCTGTTCTGGACACATCATATAATAAAAGTACGTGGCCTTTTGTATCTGGTATCTTTCACTTAGCTTAGTGTTTTCAAGATTCATCCACACTGTAGCATATATCAGTACTTTATTCCCTTTTATGGCTGAATAGTATTCTACCATATGGATATGTGTGTCAGTTGCTCAGTTGTGTCTGACTCTTTGCAGTGCCAAGGATTGTAGCCTGCCAGGCTCCTCCAGGAAAGAATACTGGAGTGAATTGCCGTTTCCTTCTCCAGGAGATCTTCCCAGCCCAAGGATCGAACCCAGGTCTCCTGCATTGCAGCAGATTCTTTACCATCTGAGCCACCAGGGAAGCCCCCTAACCATATGGATAGTTCACATTTTGTTTATCCTTTCGTCAGCTGATGGATATTTGGGGTGTTTCCACTTTTTGGCTAATACAAATAACACAGTCATGAACACCTGTACACAAGTCTATGGATGAATGATACATGTCAAAATTTGATGTTTTAGGATATATGAGTTAAATAAAACGCTAAAATTAATTTCACTTGTTTATACTTGTCATGCAGCTACTATTTAAAGTATATGGCTTGCATTTTTATATTTCTATGTGACAGCACTAATGTAGTTAGTAATAGCTTTAAAAGCTACTGTTTATTAAGCATTTAGTATGTGCTAGGAGGTGAGCTAACCAGTAATAGTGTCTTACTTAATTCTTACAATTACTCTGCAGAGAGCATTATTAGCTCTATCTTACAGATTGAAATTGAAGTTTAAAGATGTTATGTATCTTTCTCTAGCTTACAGAGTCAGTAAATGACAAAATTAATGTGCATATCTAGATCTGTTTAGCTTTTTAAAAGTTATCCTAATCACTGCAGCACACTGCCATATACATACATACAGTGAACCCAAAAATAAACAGGTTTTGGCAGGCCTGTATATTTGTCCATGTGTACATGAGTCAGACACAACTGAGTGACTTTCACTTTTGGTATCACAGCTAATTTTCCCAACAGTTCTTCAGAAGAAGGTAGACATAAGATAGAAAAAAAAAAACAACATGATTCACTTCAAGACCAATAAACATTAAATTATCTCATAAACTAGTCAATAAAAATTCCAAATCCCTTTAACAAAGGCCTGAGTGATCTTTTACAGGCCAAATCAGACTCTGTCACTTGCTAGCTTAAAATCAATGACTCCATCGCCTGCTGGGCAAAGTTCAAGCTATCAATCTTATCCCCTCCAACCTTTTGCTGCTGCTGCTGCTAAGTCACTTCAGTCGTGTCCGACTCTGTGTGACCCCACAGACGGAAGCCCACCAGGCTCCCCCATCCCTGGGATTCTCCAGACAAGAACACTGGAGTGGGTTGCCATTTCCTTCTCCAATGTGTGAAACGTGAAAGTGAAGTCGCTCAGTCGAGTCCAACCCTTAGCGACCCCACGGACTGCAGCCTACCAGGCTCCTCCATCCATGGGATTTTCTAGGCAAGAGTACTGGAGTGGCTTGCCATTGCCTTCTCCGCCTCCTACCTTTTAGCCATTAGCAATATCCAAAGTACTTTATGGTACTGCTCTGGCTTTGTACACATGCTGATCACTCTGCCTAGGATGCTCAGTCCCAGTCTCCACATATTTTGCTTGGTGAGTTTCTAATTATCCTTTAAACTCGACTCAGACATTGCATTCTTCTACAGTTTTTTCACCCCATAATTATTATTATTACCTTAAAAATACACAGTATTGCTACCCACTACATAATTTCTGCTTCTTACAAACAACCCTCTACAACAGGACATAAAACAATTACTGCATGTCATTTTATTAAAATATATAATTAATTTATTTACTGTAAACTTTTTGATGATCGCAGTATCATATGATTTCACATTCCGAGCATCTAACACATAGTGGTTACCAATAGTCATTTCATTAATGCTTGTGTAGTTCTTTAATTTATATGCACTAAAACAGCTGATAGTCTAAAGTTTCTTAAAGGATATTCCACCAAAAAAAAACTACTTCTTCTAAACCACCACTAAGAATACAAGTCATAACTTGGCAATAAGGTCACCACTCAGTTCAGTTCAATTCAGTTGCTCAGTCATGTCCAATTCTTTGTGACCCCATGGACTGTAGCATGCCAGGCCTCCCTGTCCATCACCAACTCCTGAAGTTTACTCAAACTCATGTCCATTGAGTTAGTGATGCCATCCAATGATCTGATCCTCTGTCATCCTTCTCCTCCTGCCTTCAATCTTTCCCAGCATCAGGGTCTTTTCAAATGAGTCAGCTCTTCACATCAGGTGGCCAAAGTACTGGAGTTTCAGCTTCAACATCAGTCCTTCTAATGAATATTCAGAACTGATATCCTTTAGGATGGACAGGTTGGATCTCCTTGCAGCCCAAGGGACTCTCGAGTCTTCTCCAACACCACAGGTCTAAAGCATCAATTCTTCAGTGCTCAGCCTTCTTTATAGTCCAACTCTCACATCCATACATGACCACTGGAAAAACCGTAGCCTTGACTAGATGGACCGCTGTTGGCAAAGTAATGTCTCTGCTTTTTAATATGCTATCTAGGTTGGTCATAACTTTCCTTCCAAGGAGTAAGCGTCTTTTAATTTCACAGCTGCAATCACCAGTGATTTTGGAGCCCCCAAAAATAAAGTCTGCCACTATTTCCACTGTTTCTCCATCTATTTGCCATGAAGTGATGGGGCCGGATGCCATGATCTTAGCTTTCTGAATGTTGAGCTTTAAGCCAACTTTTTCACTCTCCTCTTTCACTTTCATCAAGAGGCTTTTTAGTTCCTCTTCACTTTCTGCCGTAAGGGTGGTGTCATCTGCATATCTGAGGTTATTGATATTTCTCCCACCAATCTTGATTCCAGCTTGTGCTTCTTCCAGCCCAGCGTTTCTCATGATGTACTCTGCATGTAAGTTAAATAAGCAGGGTGACGATATACAGCCTTGATGTACTCCTTTTTCTATTTGGAACCAGTCTGTTGTTCCATGTCCAGTTCCAACTGCTGCTTCCTGAACTGCATACAGAATTCTCAAGAGACAGGTTAGGTGGTCTGGTATTCCCAGCTCTTTCAGAATCTTCCACAGTTTGTTGTGATCCACACAGTCAAAGGCTTTGGCATAGTCAATAAAGCAGAAATAGATGTTTTTCTGGAACTTTCTTGCTTTTTTGATGATCCAGTGGATGTTGGCAATTTGATCTCTGGTCCCTCTGCCTTTTCTAAAACCACCATGAACATCTGGAAGTTCACAGTTCACATATTGCTGAAGCCTGGCTTGGAGAATTTTGAGCATGACTTTACTAGCGTGTGAGATGAGTGCAATTGTGCGGTAGTTTGAGCATTCTTTGGTATTGCCTTTCTTAGGGACTGGAACGAAAACTGACCTTTTCCAGTCCTGTGGCCACTGCTGAGTTTTCCAAATTTGCTGGCATATTGAGTGCAGCACTTTCACAGCGTCATCTTTCAGGATTTGAAATAGCTCAACTGGAATTCCATCACCTCCACTAGCTTTGTTCCTAGTGATGCTTCCTAAGGCCCACTTGACTTCACATTCCAGGATGTCTGGCTCTAGGTGAGTGATCACACCATCGTGATTATCTGGGTCGTGAAGATCTTTTTTGTACAGTTCTTCTGTGTATTCTTGCCACCTCTTCTTAATATCTTCTGCTTCTGTTAGGTCCCTACCATTTCTGTCCTTTATTGAGCCCATCTTTGCATGAAATGTTCCCTTGGTATCTTTAATTTTCTTGAAGAGATCTCCACTCTTTCCCATTCTATTGTTTTCCTCTATTTCTTTGCACTAATCACTGAGGAAGGCTTTCTCATCTCTCCTTGCTATTCGTTGGAACTCTGCATTCATTGGGTATATCTTTTCTTTTCTCCTTTGCTTTTCGCTTCTCTTTTTTTTTACAGCTATTTGTAAGGCCTCGTCAGACAGCCATTTCGCTTTTTTGCATTTCTTTTTCTTGGGGATGGTCTTGATTCCTGTCTTCTGTACAGTCACGTCCATCCGTCCATAGTTCATCAGGCACTGTGTCTATCAGATCTAGTCCCTTAAATCTATTCCTCACTTCCACTGTATAATCATAAGGGATTTGATTTAGGTCATACCTGAATGGTCCAGTGTTTTTCTCGACTTTCTTCAATTTCAGTCTGAATTTGGCAATAAGGAGTTCATGATCTGAGCCACAGTCAGCTCCCCATCTTGTTTTCTGCTGACTGTACAGAGCTTCTCCATCTTTGGCTGCAAAGAATACAATCAATCTGATTTCGGTGTTGGCCATCTGGTGATGTCCATGTGTAGAGTCTTACCTTGTGCTGTTGGAAGGGGGTTTTTGCTATGACCAGTGCATTGCATTCTATTGGCAGGACTCTATTAGACTTTTCCCTGCTTTCTGTACTCCAAGGCCAAATTTGCCTGTTATTCCAGGTGTTTCTTGACTTCCTACTTTTGCATTCCAGTCCCCTATAATGAAAAGGACATCTTTTTTGGGTATTAGTTCTAGAAGGTCTTGTAGGTCTCCATAGAACCACTCAACTTCAGCTTCTTCAGCATTACTGGTCAGGGCATAGGCTTGGATTACCCTAATATTGAATGGTTTGCCTTGGAAATGAACAGAGATCATTCTGTCATTTTTGAAATTGCATCCAAGTACTGCATTTCAGACTCTTTGGTTGACTATGATGGCTACTGTATTTCTTCTAAGGGATTCTTGGCCTACAAGAGTAGATATAATGGTCATCTGAGTTAAATTCACCCATTCCAGTCCATTTTAGTTTGCTGATTCCTAAAATGTCGACGTTCACTCTTGCCATCTCCTGTTTGATCACTTCCAATTTGCACTGATTCATGGGCCTAACATTCCAGGTTCCTATGCAATAATGCTCTTTACAGCATAGGACCTTGCTTCCATCACCAGTCACATCCACAGCTGGGGGTTGTTTTTGCTTTGGTTCCATCTCTTCATTCTCTCTGGAGTAAGGTCACCACTAGGAAGAATCTTAAATTTAGATGACTCTTCCATTCAGAACTACAAGTCTTCTGGCAGAGAAGGCTAAAGTGGAAACGAAGTTCATTAAGACAAGTAAAACATGAATAAAACAAATAATTTTGGAAGAAACATTCAGAATGTATATGACTGGACAAATAAGAAAGTCAAGACTATTAAGAGGACAAATCTAAGGTGCAATACTTAACAACTTTACTAAGTATGTAACAGTTCCCAGATGGAATGTAATCATGAACAGTGACATGAAAAAGCAGGGTGCAATCCTAAATAAAATTTTTACTTTACCTTTCTAATTTGCTGTAGAGTGCACACAACACATCATACTTCTTCAACAGTTTTGACATAGCATTATCAACTTTGGTACTAGTATCGATTTCTTTTAGTAAATCAAAGAATTTATAGACACTGCAAAGGAAAGAATAGAAAAAAGTGAATCCACAATTTTAGAAATTCATTTTTTCATTAAAGCATAGACATTTCAAATCAAAAGGCCTGTAAGCTCTGTACCAAATCACTATTATATCCTTTGGAAGGAATTAGTTTTTGCACTTTACTAGAATTTAAAGGGAAAAAAAAAATCAACTAGTCTTCAACCTATATCCCTGTATCTATACACCTAAGCCTATATCTATTTATCATCAGGAATGCAGAAAAAATAAGGGTTGTTACAGACATATACAAATATTTAGTTGTATATCTAGCTATATGTTTTAAAAATCCTAAGTTCAAAAACTACCTGTTTCATTCTAATGTTTTTCTTTACATATTTAAAACCTTTGATAGTGAGAAACCTGGGATCCACTTATCTCTAGCTTACTCATTTAATCAATCCCCCTGTAACTACCAAGCTACCCACTCCTCTATGCTGGCACCCTCCTCTCCTGCTCAGACTGACTACCCACACCCTGAACTGCCCTCACCCCTCCATGTAGGGACCTAACTGCTCATCCCAGACAGCTCTTACCTCACATGTGCTGTGACTCCCTACTCCAGCTCTCCACACACCTGCTTGGTCTGCCCTTGCACACCAAGCAGCCCATGTCAAGAAGCCCCCCACACCCTTGGGGGATGACCTCCTCATCCCATTTTGGCCCTAACACCCTTCTCAGGGAGCCATGGCTCTCCCTTACCACAGATGCATACACCTTCTCCCTTTACACCACCAATGCTTTTAGGGGAAGGAAAAAGGAAATAGCTGGGAGCTCAGATGGTAAAGAATTTGCCTACAATGTAGGAGACCTGGGTTTGATTCCTGGATCGGGAAGATTCCCTGGAGAAGGGAATGGCAATCCACTCCAGTGTTCTTGCCTGGGAAATCCCATGGACAAAGGAGCTTGGCAGGTTACAGTCCATGGGGTCACAAAGAGTAGAACATGACTGAGCGACTAACACTAATAATTTTTATTTCACGGGAAAGGAAAGGAGCCCAGGACTTAATAAGGATAAGCAATCTATTTCAAGTCATATACCTTGTAAAATATACCCAGTCTATTTTAACCCAAACATTGATTCTCTTTCCAGTCCTCTGAGGTCACTAAAACATTTGCTGATGTAAAAATTTACCTCTATATTCAGATTGTTTTCAGTTATATAAAACCTATTTTGGTTTAGTGATTTTATTTAATAAAGTTAAACTTTGAAATCTCTGAGAGGTAAACAACTTCTAATTTAATCAGTTAAACATGAACATAGAAGGTCTTTGTTTCCACATTTTATTTAGAGGTAATAAGAAAGAGTTACTAAAACGTGAAACAATTTTATCTCATTTACACAAAACACCAATTATGTTTAACTCTAGATGGCTTTATCCAAGAAGAAACATGCTACTATCTTTTTGGTAAATTATTTACTGTTAGATATTGCAAAAGAAATGACTAGAAGAAATGGCCAAAAGGCTTGAGTTGTTGGAAACAATTAGTAAACTCTCATTAGGCTTATAAACTCAATATAGACATTAAGTAATTACAGGGGCAAGTATTATAATAGATACTTAACTGAACACACAGTCTCAAAACATATATAACTACAATATCTATTATATTAAAAGTCTTAAACTTTAATAAATCAACTAAATTCCTTGAAGATGGGCTCACATTACTTTTACAAAGGTTTTAATATATAATGGAGATCCAACCAGTCCATTCTAAAGATCAATCCTGGGTGTTCATTGGAAGGACTGATGCTAAAGCTGAAACTCCAATACTTTGGCCACTTCATGCGACGAGTTGACTCAGTGGAAAAGAGTCTGATGCTGGGAGGGATTGGGGGTGGGAGGAGACAGGGACGACAGAGAATGAGATGGCTGGATGGCATCACCGACTCGATGGACATGAGTTTGAGTGAACTCTGGGAGTTCGTGATGGACAGGGAGGCCTGGCGTGCTGATTCATGGGGTCACAAAGAGTCGGACACGACCGAGCGACTGAACTGAACTGAAGCCTATTTAATAAATCCGCCTATTTTGTCCATTTTATCAACAGCGACAATTAAGAAAGTTAACATAGTGAGAGATACAAAGACGATTTTCCCAGGACACAGACTGCTACGTTTTAAAGAAAGTGCAGTATAAAGACATTAAGGGCCCCAATAGAGCAGAAGAGTTCACTAGTTGACCTAAGTTATCCATTGTTTTAGTTAATTTTGGCATATCCCACCAATTCCCTGAAGTCTATTAAAATGATAGTTCAGGAATAGTTTGTTTTTTTTTTTTTTTTTAATGGCAGAGGCCTATATTAATGCAAGAAATTTTACCTGGTTTCAATGTTTTTCTGTAGCTCAGTGAAAGTGAATGGCATCTCATCTAAGTCAACTGCTGCAATAAAGATACAGATTCCCCACAGTTCCTTTTTCTTTTGAACGAAACCTTCCTGCAAACAAATCAAAACAAAAAGGTTCAAGTAATTCGTTAAATCATTTACACACAAAAACTGTGTTAAAACTATTCTAGGCAACTTTTTTCTTATTGAGCATAACAAAATAAATTTATTCCTAAGTCTTTATGTGAGTATTTAATTTTAGACTAGTACAAACTAGTTACAAAATTAGTAACTAAATTTTATATTGTAAAGCAAAAAAAAAATTACCAGAAAGGTCAAAAAGTTAAACTACAACTTTCTATAAGAAATCTAGAAGCCAGTCAGTTCTCTGAGGTAAACATTTTCACTTCTCAATAACACAACATCATCCAAGCCAAGGTGAAAGATTTTACTTCATAACATAAATTGTTTTTTAAAAAACAAGGCCATTTTCTCACTCAATTATCCTCCTTTTGCTCTAATTCACTTGTTCTTTTACCAATCTATTGATTCAAGTATTTTTTAACCTTATGAAATTTATATCTCTCAGTGCTCTGGCAACCCACTCCAGTGTTCTTGCCTGGAGAATCCCAGGGACGGGGGAGCCTGGTGGGCTGTCGTCTATGGGGTCACACAGAGTCGGACACGACTGAGGTGACTTAGCAGCAGCAGCAGCAGCAGTGCTCTAACTGCCTTCCTTGTAAAATGGAAATAATAATACTTACCTCACTTTGTAAGAATTAAATGAGACTATATAAAGCCCTTACCACAATGCCTAGCATTTAATTAGTACTCAATGAATGACAGCTATCATTATCATTAGAATATTTTTTCATTATCTTTAGAATACTTTTTCCCCTAAAATATATATTTAAATATGTGTTTTATAGGTAAAATTGGATTATATTAAATTAAAACAAAAGAAATAACAAATTATCTAATGTTCTATCAAACAGTTGGAACTACTTGCTTACTCTTAATTGTAGAGTACAATGGAGCTGAAAAGTATGTGATGCAATTTTATATTGTTTTGAAATCTCAATTATATAAAAGTCTTAGGAAAAAGAATTATTCTAGATTATCAAATTTTAGGGATAATACAAGACTTATCACTATCCAACTCTAAACTTTTCCTTTATTTTAAAAATCATATCTTTATCTTCATAAAGTTTTCTCTCTTCCACTTTTTTTTTTAGTATCTTCTAAAATTTGACATATCTAATAATTTAGATCACCGACTCAATGGACATGAGTTTGGGTAAACTCTGGGAGTTGGTGATGGACAGAGGCCTGGCGTGCTGTGGTTCATGGGGTCGCAAAGAGTCGGACACGACTGAGTGACTGAACTGAACTGAATAATTTTTAAAGAAATAATAATTATTCAACTAACACAGTTTTGTCACTTTGGGGATACAGTGATGAAAACAGAAACAAACAAAAATTCCTTGTCTCCCTGGAAGTTACACTTCTATTTAAGTTAAAAACAAGAATTTTTGTGTCAAACATTCAAGACTTTGAACACATACTCTAGCTGTAGTGAGCAACTGATTAAATCTAATTAAACCTCAGTTTTTACTAAAATAGAAATGATAATAGTATCCTATCTGGGTCACTATGAAATTTAACAGTGAGGATGCTCTTAAGTAATCAGCACAGTGCCAGGCATTATACTCATTCAATAATAAACAGCAGCAGCACTATTATCAGTGAATCTAGCACTCATTCCTCTACACCATATCTGTCTCAGAAACTGTCCACAACCCAATCTTCTCCACACCAAAAATATTCATCCTTGGGAATGCTGAGGAATACTGGAGGTTTGTGTGTAAGAAATTATTTTTACTGACTTCTAATCCCTGGCAATCACTGATCTGATTTCAGTTTCTTCTTAGAATGTCATACAAATGGAATTATATAGGCTGTAGCCTTTTTTGGTCTGGCTTCTTTCACTTAGCATAATGCTTCTGAGAACTCATCCATATTGCTGTACCTATTAGTATTTATCCCTTTTATTTGTTGAGTAGCACTCCATTGTATGAATATACCACACTTTATGTATTCCAATAGCTGAATACACTGCTATGAATAAGGCTATTAACTTTAGCCTTAAATATTCAACTACAGATCTTTAAGTGGATGCATATTTTTCATACCTCATTGGGGAATGCTAAGTTCTATATTGCTGCTGCTGCTAAGTCACTTCAGTCGTGTCCGACTCTGTGCGAGCCCATAGACGGCAGCCCACCAGGCTTCGCCATCCCTGGGATTCTCCAGGCAAGAACACTGGAGTGGGTTGCCATTTCCTTCTCCAACGCGTGGAAGTGAAAAGTGAAAGTGAAGTTGCTCAGTCGTGTCTGACTAGTAGCCACCCCATGAACTGCAGCCTACCAGGCTCCTCTGTCCATGGGATTTTCTAGGCAAGAGTACTGGAGTGGCTTGCCATTGCCTTCTCCGAAGTTCTATATTAAATATAAGTTTAAGTTTGTAAGAAACTGGTAAACTGTTTTCCAATGTGGCTGTAATACTTTGCACCTCCACCAGCTACAAATGAGAGTTCAAGTTTCTTCACATCCTCACCAGCACTGAGTTTCTGTTTGTCTGTTTTCCAGTCATCCTAGCAGATCTGTAGTGGTCCATCTTCCCAAGGACTAATAACATTGAGTACTTTTTCAAATCTCACTTAGCATCTGGATCTCTTCTTTTGCCAATTTTCTATTCAGTTGTTTGTCTTATAAAGTTGTCAAGAGTTACTTAAGCATTCTGGATTCAAATTCCTTAACAGGTATACGTTTTGCAAAAATCTTCAACTGATTTGTAGCTTTTCATTTTCTTAAATAGCGTATTTCAAAGGGCATAAGTTTTTAACTTTGATGGAGCTCAGTTTATTACTTTGTTTTATAGATCATGCCCTTGTTGGTACTATCCATGAAATCTTTGTTTAATGCAAGGTCACAAAGATTTTCTCCTTGGTCATCTTCTGGAAGTTTATATCTATGCTTCATTTGAATTAATTTTTATGATTGGTGCAACATAGGGACTAACGTTCATTTTTTGCATATGGATGTCAAATTGCTCCAGTATCATTTGTTGAGAGGAGCTCCTTTCTCCATTGAACTACCTTAGCACCTCTGTGCGCAAACACTGACACATATGTGTGAATTCTATTTTCTGATTCTCTGTTCTGTTCCACTGACCTACTTGTCTTTCTTTCCACCAATACTACAATGACTTGATTACTACAGCTATGTTTTGTTCTTTTTTTAGTTCAGTTTGATTCAGGACTTTTAAATCCGTAAAATGACATTTGATTCAGTTCTCATTGCACAGATCAAGAAACTGAAGATTACAGTGTGAAGACTTGCCCAACACAGACTACCAATGCCACAGGCCTATAAAACCCAAGGTCCTAACACTCAAATTAGTCTTATTCTCTTCATTTAAGAATATTTCCTTACTACATTTCTACATTGATTTCCTAATATTTTCACTATTGAAATTCTTAATCTCACCACCGCACTAAGAGTCCTGTACTCTTAACTGTTTTACTGTTCTGTACTCTTCATTTCTATTTTGTTGAGGCTAGAGAATCACAATTCCAAAGGCCTCAATGTTTCTCCACATCAAATAATTTCTAATTACCATATACTCCCAATGTCCCTGCATCAAGATTCAGGTCCCTCTTCTCTTCTGACTTTGACAAATGAACATCCTCCTCCACTCTTAAATCAGTAAATCTACTCCCTCACTTCTTCCCACTTTGGATCACCTCCTTCAAGACCTAGTTTATTAACTCCTCCCTCTGTCTTACATAATTTATCTTACAGTTCTTTCTAAACACGTGCTTCTGTTTAGCTACAAACAAGCTTGTGCTGTGCTGTGCTAGGTCACTCAGTTGTGTCCAACTCTTTAGGATCCCATGGTCTGTAGCCCGCCAGGCTTCTCTGTCCATGGGAATTCTCCAGGCAAGAATATTGGAATGGGTTGCCACGTGCTCCTCCAGGGGATCTTCCCAACCCAGGTCACTCTTGCATTGCAGGCAGATTCTTTAGCATCTGAGCCACCAGGGAAACCCAAGAATATTGGAGTGGGTTGCCTATATTGCCTATCCCTTCCCCAGGAGATCTTTCCAACCCAGGAATTGAACCGAGGTCTCCTGCATTGCAGTCAGATTCTTTACCAGCCGAGCTACCAGGGAAGCCCCACAAACAAGCTTACATCACTTAAAAAATAAAAATAAAAAAAGCTATCCTCTATCCCTGGACTTTATCAAGCTACTGTTCGAACCACACATACAAACCTGTCACTATTCACATACACACTCACCAGATGCACTCTCCCAGTACACACCTACTGCATCCACTGAACACATGCTTCCACTGTATAAGCGCTATTCTACAGAGGCTATTATCTAAGTCTCGAAAGATCTCTCTCTAAACTGAAGAGACTTTTCTTTGGTTTCATTCACAAAGACCTCTATACATTTTCTGACACCAGTGTAATGAAACTTTTCTCCTTAGCTTTTCAAACACAGTTAACATCCTCATTCTCTTTTTTATCTCTATCAACTTTTTCAGAGTTTCCTAATTCCAAAGACTTTTCCCCACCACCTTCTTTTCTCTTCTGCCATCTACAGTTTCATCCACTTCTACAGCATCCCCAACTCCTCGATACAGACGTTTCACATGACTCATCCTGCTTTCCAGCCCTCACTGCTGTCTCAAGATCTAGGCCCTATTTTCCAATGGCAATTACAACCCCAAATTTGTAACTGATTTGTTTCCTCAAAAATTTAGTTGAGAATTATGTAACGGGCTTGGAATAGGACCTTTGAAACCATTAAAACAGAGGAAAAGCAATTTTTACTCAGCCAAAAGAATCACAAAAAAATAAATGAAAGAAGAAAAAATGAGGAAAGGATAAGAAAAAGCATTTTGCAGAAGAAAAAGACAGTAATTTCCAGCTAACATATTTTGAAAATAAGAACCTCAGAAGAGTGTTAATTGAAGGACATTCTGATAATCTGCAATTCAGTTTTATCTCTATGAATTTATCCAATGAAAATAATTACTGAGTAAGATTTAGTATAATAAATGTTCAAAGAATTACTTACAACAGCAAAAATAGTGGGAAACATTTAAATATCTTTAAATAGAATATACTAATGCATATATATGGAATTTAGAAAGATGCAAATGATAACCCTGTATACGAGACAGCAAAAGAGACACAGATGTATAGAACAGTCTTTGGGACTCTATGGGAGAAGGTGAGGGTGGGATGATTTGGGAGAATGGCATTGAAACACGTATGTTGTCATATGTGAAACGAATCACTAGTTCAGGGTCAATGCATGTTATAGGATGCTCGGGGCTGGTGTGCAGGGATGACCCAGAGGGAGGATAAAGGGAGGAGGGAGGTGGGAGGGCGGTTCAGGAGGGGGAACTTATGTAAACCCGGGGCGAATTCATGTCAATGTATGGCAAAACCAACCAATATAATATTGTAAAATAATTTGCCTCCAATAAAAAATAAATTAATTACCAATAAATAAATAAATAAATAAATATCTTTAAATAGAATAGTTAAATAAATTATGATAGAGCTGTATCAAGAGCTACATAAAACTCTTAGAAAACATCTCAAAGATTATAAGGACATGGGAAAAAAAACCAAAGACACGTTACGAGAAAAAAACAACAGAATACAAAATTCTGTGTATATTTTGACTCCAATTTGCTGAAAAATTTTAAAAGAAAGGATAGGCAAAAATATATCAAAATGTTAACTATTATCTCTAGGTGGTAGGATTACAAATGGTTTTCATTAATCCTAGATATATTTCCTAAATTACCTACAATTATAAAATAGAGGAGAAAGTAAGCCAATTAAAAAGTATTAAATTTATATAAAACAGGTGAGAGGAAAAATTATGAATATTCTTGAGAAAAATCTTTTTCAAAGTAGTAAAACTTTAATTACATATGCTACAGTTGAAATCAAAATCTATAATCAACACTTAAGAGACTACTCATTTAAACTATCATTTAGTTTAGTTTACTTAAACCACCCAATTAGTAACGCTGGGTTAGTGACATGACTTCTACTGGGTTAACCAAAAAGTTTGTTGAGCTTTTTTCCCCACGATATTTTATGGAAAATACGAAACAAAGTTTTTGACCAATCCAACACTTTCTCTTTTACAATGCACCAACTTATAAAACTGAACTGAACTGAACTGAACTTATAAAAGAGCTCCCCCAAGTGGTAACATAAATCATCTTAGAAACATCTGAAAAGTAGGTTATCTTACTGAAAAGTAGGTTAACATAACTAGCATGAATTTAACCTGAAATTTTAAAAGTTAAAAACACTACTCTCTCTTATCTTTACTTTTTAAGATATCAACCATGAAAATGATGGAAATAAGCCATAGTAAACATGCTCGTTATCTCAGGGTCAAAAGGATACATCCTTACACCAGATTCATGAGACTGTAATGAGTGATCAGCAATAAAGTTACAAGTTAAATGTATTACAGAAGTAGAAGGGCTAAGAGCTGCCTTTATATCTTCCACTCTGGGATTTCCTTACCAAGGTTATATGTAAGAACAAAAGAAATAACATGCTAATATGCCAGAAAATCCTCCCTCTCATTTGCATAATATTAGCTGACAGCGGTGAGTGCTAACAAAATTCTTGATGTGCTCACAAGAACCAAAAGGTGAGAGTAGTACAGCCAAGAAGAATGCAAAAGCTAACTTTACTTGTGCTCGATCGTATTTCTGATTCAACATGCAGGGGTAAACACCAACTGAATTAGCCTTCCAGTTACACAATGCCTTTGTGGGGAAAGAGTTGACTCTACTCCCAGAAAAATATGTTCTTGGCAAATTCAGATTCATCTAGTCTTCTGCCTGAGAGATGAGTACTTGGAGCTAAGAACGTCTACAGAAGTCAGTGGTTGGGACTACTAAAGCACCTAACTAAACTCAAGTTCAGTTTACTAGATTGTTCAATTGGCAAATTCAGATTCATCTAGTCTTCTGCCCAAGAGATGAGTACTTGGAGCTAAGAACTTCTACAGAAGTCAGTGGTTAGGACTACTAAAGCACCTAACTAAACTCAAGTTCAGTTTACTAGATTGTTCAACTGTCCCTATCTCAACTAGTTTGTAAGCATTTTGAAGGCATAATCACACTAAGTACACTGCTGAACCCCCAAGAACCTAGTACAATGGCCAGCACTAACTCGACATTAAATGTATATATTTTTTAAAAGTAGCATCAATAGTCATACCCCAGTTTAGGATAGAATGACTTTTTTGACTTTCTCGTTTTTTCCCCCTAGTAGGCTCAGAGAACTAAGCAGCAACTAATCATGAGGAAAAAGTTTTAAGGTGAGAATATTGGTCCTACCACAATTTCTTTATCTTCTGCTCACACATTGATCAGCTACTGAGGATCAGCAGGATTAATTCACACAAAGAAATGAATTACAGTCTTCACTTCCTAAACTTGTAATACATACAGTTATGTATTACAAAACTTAATTCCAGTATAGTTTCTAGTCAAGCTCTCTGCTTTACTGAGTCAAAGGCCCAAAAAATGATCCACCCAAGAAGACAGCCATAGAGTAGTGAAAACAGCCACTGTATTAAAACAACTACTAATTAACTGATGTCTACCCGTCTTAGAAACAAAGATGAAGAACAATGAGGAAGTCAATTACTACAACTCAGATTTAATTATGTGTATAAATGGTATTTTTCAAAGTTAGCATGTCCATTCATTCCACCAATATCATTTGAAAAAACGAAAACATAATTACTGAATAAATGAGTTGGCGTTAGAATAAAAGAATCTCAGTTGGAAGGGAAAATGAAAGAGATCACTGATCAGAAGTCCTGTGGTCTGGGAGTCTGTGGGTTCAAATCATAAAATGATAATCTTTGGCAAATTTGCTTAAATTTTTAAAAACTTAAGCAAACCCATATGTTTACTTTCAATAATGCCTCAGTAACTAAAGTAGCAAGTGTTTCACTTTTGCTAGAATTCAATACAGCAAAGTAACACAATTTACCTCTATACTGATAAAAGCAATGGCTGTCAGGCTTGAATAAAATTAGGAAAAATTATTATTTAATAAACAAAGTTTGGTATACTTTCTAAAAGAGATCCAAGGTGGGGGAAAGTTTGGTGGTTTCTGACTGCAATATAAATCTGATGCAACTTATCTTAAAAATGGTTTGCAGAATGAGAAAAATCAAGGCACATACTGGAAAGAAGCAAAACAGAAAAGGAACAGGCATTTTTGACAAAATAACTCACTTCGAAACTCTCCTAAATATCTAGGACTCATATAAACTTGACTACTTGTTTATAGCTGAACATGTAATAGAAATAATTACCAATCTGAACATCAATAATTATGAATATCAGGCCTCTAAAATTATAATGCACATAAGGAAAAAACTGATTCACTGAGAGAGTATTTATAATCATTTCTTTCAAAACAACACCTGTTGTATCTAAATTATATAGGGCATAAAGATATTTAAAGTACAGAAAACAAATGGCCCTATTAAATTGAGGTTGAAGATACCCTAGCAAACCTGGAAGCCTGCAACTCTCCACAGTCATTTCAATCCTATGGGAAAAAGGTGCTATACAGTATGTGACATGTTCTTCTGGTGCCTACCATCCTTCTGGTATCTACTTCTAACATGAAGAATAAAGAAAGGTGAATGAATAAAGATGTGGTGTATATAACCAACTAAATGTCACTCAGCCATACAAAAGAAGGAAATCATTAATGCCATTTGCAGCAACATGGATGGACCTAATCATACAAAGTTAAGTCAAAGACAAATATCATATAATATCACTTATGTGTGGAATCTAAAAAACGATACAAACGAATTCACAGACAAAACAGAAAAAGATTCAGACATAGAAAACAAACTTATGGGTCACCAAAAGGGAAAGAGCTTGAGAGAAACAAGATATTCAATATCTTGTTATAACCCATAATGGAAAAGAATTTGAAAAAGAATACACACACACATAACTGAATCACAGAAACCAACACAACACTGTAAACTTCAATTCAAAAAAAAAGCAGGGTAAAGTGAAGAGAAATCTGAGGGAGAAGTAGCGCAGAGTCCAGTATTAAACAGTGCTGGGCCTTATTGGAAAAGTGAGACATCAGCAAAGATTTTATCCTATGAGCAAAGACATAATCTATTAAATTTTGTAAATGTGAATGTCTTCTGACCCAGTGGTTTCACTTCTAGGAACAAACATTACAAAAGTACTCTTATTTGTGCACTAAATGTATATATAAAGCTATTCACTGCAGCAGTTTGTAGTATCAAATGTTTAAAAATAAACTAAATGTTTGTTAATAGGGGAATATAAAAATAGATTACACGTCCATACAATGGAAAATACATCCATTAAAAAGATTAAGCTAAACACAGGAGAGGTACTCTTCACTACATGAAAAAAGCAAGGTACAGAAAAACACAAAAATTAGAAACTTTTACTAGCTGCCTATGGAGAAGAAGTAGGTAACTTCGGGGAAAGAATGAGAGAAGTTTTCATTGCTTACATTTTTACTTCTTTTGAGTCTTAAACCATCTGAATCTATTGCCTATTCCAAAGCATCAATAATTACTTAAATTGGTTAAAAAGTATAAATAAATAATAAAACCTCAGTGAAAAAAATAAAAATCCTGTGTGTGTGTGTGTGTGTGTGTGTGTGTGTGTGAAGGGGGAAATGAGGAAGGGTTGGAGGGGCAGAATAAACAAAAATTTATCAGTGGTTATTTCTATAGAGGTGGGAACACAAAGAGAGCAATGGATATTCACTTCTCACTTTAATACTATCAAAAATTTTAAAAGCAAGTATATTTGAGTTTTGAATATGTGTTTATATATAAATATACATTTATATATGCAAGTTCATATGTAAATATATATTTCTTTGAAATACTGAAAGGGAAATATAGAAAAGTGGGGAAAATGACAAGAAAGATGTTAGTGAGAAAACTACATGCTATGCCTTGAAAGTTGGCATTCAAATCCGTAAATAGTTACAAGAGTCATAATGACCACAAAATAAAATAAAATTGCTTCTCAGAAGCCTAGCTAGTCTTCATTCAGAGATGAGAGTAAAATTCCTTCCATGGGTCCTCAGAAAAAAGAAAATATGCTGCAGTAAAAATAGCAGTCAAATTATATATTATTATGACAATTATCTATAATTACATGTTAGATATATCTGAGTAGTTCATGATGAAAGCTCATGATGAACTTTAATAATGCTATCCGACATATATATTAAGACATTAAATGGTGAAGAGGGAAGAAATGGTTTGATTAAATTTAGAGAGTATAAAAGTAGAGAAAAATCAATAAAACCAAAACCTGGTTTTTTGAAAAAAAGATAAGAGAAACTTTTAGTTAGATTGATCAAGAAAAATTATTCAAATTAGTTAAAATTAGAAATGACATAAGGATATTAAAACCAACCTTATAGAAATTTTAAAAAGAAACATAACAGGAATGCTATGAGCCACTGCCTGCTGACAAATCAGATAATTTAGATTAAATGGACAAACTTCTAAAAAGACAGAGATGACCAAACCAACACAAAAAGAAACTGACAATTTGAAAAGACCTGTAACAAGGTTAAGAGACTAGACTAGTAATTTTAAAATTTCTACACAGAGAAAAGTCGAGGCTCAGTTGGTTTCATTGATGAATTCTACCAAACAGTTAAAGTAGAATTAGTATCAATTCACCAAGTGAAAGTGAAGTCACTCAGTCACTCTTTGCAACCCCATGGACTGTAGTCTACCAGGCTCCTCCATCCATGGGGTTTTCCAAGCAAGAGTACTGGAGTGGGTTGCCATTTCCTTCTCCAGGGGATCTTCCCAACCCAGGGATCGAACCCTGGTCTCCTGCACTTCAGACAGATGCTTTACCGTCTGAGCCACCAGGGAAGCCCATCTCCATAAAAGCCCATGATCCATAAAAGCTGAAGAGAAGGAAACATTTCCCATCTCCTTCAGCAGTCAGTACTACCCTGACACTAAAATCACACAAAGACACTGCAAGGAAAGAAAATAGAGACCAAAATCTCTTATGAACAAATGCACAAAAATTCTGAACAAAATATAAGGAAACCAAATTAAAATATATATATATATAAGAATAATTACACACCATAAACAAGTGAAACTTATCCTAGAAACACAATGTTGGTTTAAAATCTTAGAAGAATATAATACATTATATCAATAAGGAGAAAAAACATACAGTTGTCTCAATAGATGCAGAAAAAAAATCATTTGACAAAACCCCAGATCATTTGACAAAATACTCAACACAACTGGAATAAAAGGGAAGTTCCTCAACCTGACAAAACGCCACATCATAGGTAACAGTAAGACTGAATGTTCTCCCACTAAGATCAAGAAAAAAGTAACAATGTATTGGAGGTTCTAGCCAGGGCAATCTCCAAGAAAAAGAAATAAAGTGCATCCATATCAATCCCAAAGAAAGGCAGTGGCAAAGAATGCTCAAACTACTGCACAATTGCACTCATCTCACATGCAGTCCTCTTGCCTGGAAAATCCCATGGACGGAGGAGCCTGGTGGGCTGTAGTACATGGGGTCGTGAAGAGTCGGACACGACTGAGCAACTTCACTTTCACTTTTCACTTTCACGAATTGGAGAAGGAAATGGCAACCCACTCCAGTGTTCTTGCCGGGAAATCCCAGGGACGGGGGAGCCTGGTGGGCTGCCATCTATGGGGTCGCACAGAGTTGGATATGACTGAAGCGACTTAGCAGCAGCAGCAGCAGCACATGCTAGTAAAGTAATCCTCAAAATTCTCCAAGCCAGGCTTCAGCAATACGTGAACCATGAACTTCCAGAGGTTCAAGCTGGTTTTAGGAAAGGCAGAGGAACCAGAGATCAAATTGCCAACATCCGCTGGATCATCGAAAAAGCAAGAGAGTTCCAGAAAAACATCTACTTCTGCTTCATTGACTACACCAAAGCCTTTGACTGTGTGGATCACAATAAACTGTGGAAAATTCTGAAAGAGATGGGAATACCAGACCACCTGACCTGCCTCTTGAGCAACCTGTATGCAGGTCAGGAAGCAACAGTTAGAACTGGACATGGAACAACAGACTGGTTCCAAATAAGAAAAGGAGTACATCAAGGCTGTATATTGTCACCCTGCTTATTTAACTTCTATGCGGAGTACATCATGAGAAACACTGGGCTGGATGAAGCACAAGCTGGAATCAAGACTGCCGGGAGAAATATCAATAACCTCAGATATGCAGATGATACCACCCTATGGCAGAAAGTGAAGAACTTAAGATCCTCTTGATAAAAATGAAAGAGCAAACTGGAAAAGTTGGCTTAAAGTTCAACATTCAGGAAACTAAGATCATGGCATCTGGTCCCATCACTTCATGGGAAATAGATGGGCAAACACTGGAAACAGTGGCCATTTATTTTGGGGGGCTCCAAAATCACTGCAGATGGTGACTGCAGCCATGAAATTAAAAGACCCTTACTCCTTGGAAGAAAAGCTATGACCAACACAGACAGCATCTTAAAAAGTAAAGACACTACTTTGTCAACAAAGGTCCATCTAGTCAAGGCTATGGTTATATAACACCACATTTTGTTTCTATATAATTTAAGAGACTGATGCATTAACAATCTTTTATGTTTTGGACTCTCAATATAAAAAGGCATACTTTTGTGATATCAGTAACTGAAAGGAGTGTGGACAGGGCTAATGAAGTATAATTTTCTATACTATTGAAGTTAAGCTTGAAAAATTCAAATTACAGTATAAAACTTTATGGTAATGACAAAGAAAACAAAGAATATACACAAAAGGAAATAAGAAAGGAATTTAAACATTTCAATACAAAAAGTCAGCTAAATACAAAAGAATCACTGAAAATAGAAAATCAACAGAAAAACCAAGGAAACCAAAAGCTGGTACTTTAAAAAGATCAATAAAAAAGCCTACAGTCAGATTAACTTTTAAAAAGAGAGTGAAAGAGAAGACAATAGAAATGTATGTGACTCTTTTTTTCTTGCTGCCTTTTGAATTCTTTGACTTTTGCCATTTTAATTATGATATGCCTTGGATTCATACTGTCTGTGACTCTGTGTTTCCTGCACCTGGATGTCTGTTTCCTGTCTACTTTTGGGAAGTTTTCAGCCATAATTTCATGACATAAATTTTCTACCTCTTTCTTCTCCTTCTGGGACCCCTATTAATGTGATTTTTAGGACACCTAATGTTGTACCCAAAGTCCCTTAAACAATTCTCATTTAAAAATTTTTTTTTTTGCTGTTGTGACCAGGTGATTTCCATTATTCTATCTTTCAGATGCCTCATGCATTCCTCTGCATCACCTAACCTGCTGTTAATTCTCTCTAGTGTTTTTCATTTCAGTTTTCTAGCTCTGACTGGTTCTTTTTGTATGTGTTTTCTAATCCCTTTACTATTGGATTCTTTATAAGGTATTTACCTCCGTTTCATCAGAGACTTTTTTCAGGGGTTTCTTCTTGCCCTTTCATTTGAAATATAGGCCTCAGTCTTCTCATTTTGTTCAGCCTTCTCTGCCACCATGAAATTAGGTGAAACAGTCACCTATCCCAGTCTTGGAGGCATGGCCTCATGTGGAGGTGTCCCAATGCAGTCTCCATGTGCCCAGTGGCTCTGGTCTGCGAGCTGCTGGATCTGAAGCAAGCGAGCGCAGGCTTTCTGCCCCTGGGCTGTGCGGGCAGCCATCCTTCTGATGGGTTGAAGTTGGAGCGGCTACAAGTCCGAATTGGGGCTTCTCCGCTTAAGGGCGGTCTCCACCCTATAAAGGGTGGGGACGGGGCTCCAGGGGCTGGAACCGGAGTACTGAGGCAAGTGGGTTTCTGACAGGAGTCCCTGTCTGGGTATGGGGCGCGTCTAGGGCTGAGGACACGGGGCTGAACTGTGCTGGTTTCTCTCTCTCCCCAACCCGCGGCGTGCATGCCTCGGTTAGAGGCCGGGTCAGGACTTGAGCTGGCGCCCGCGCTCACTGACCGGGTTTCACTCCCTTCCAGATGCGCGCGGGGACACACAAGCCTGCGATGGCAGGCCCCACCCTAGAGCTAGTTCTACTCCCCCTCAAGTGTGTGCAAGCTCGGCCTACCAAGTGACAACATTCTCCGACCGGGGTCTCGCAGCCCTCCGAGTGTGCGCACTCTCAGGAGCAGCCTGCGCCTCAGTGGGTGCAGCGCCAGGGCAAGAGGCGCTGGAGCAGGAGCCCTGAGCAGGCTGAGGGATACACTGGGATGGTCCTGGTAAGCCGGCCAGAACCCAAGAAAGTTTTCCACCTGCTGACTCTGTGCTGTGATCGGGAGGAGGCAAGTCTGTGCATGTCCTTCAAGGGCCGAGTCTTGGTTTCTTAGAGCCCTCTGGTAAGCCCCAGTGGTTTCCAAACCAGCTACAGGGGTCGTCGGCCCAGGGTTGGACCCGTGGGCTAGGTTGCCCCAATACCTGGCTCAAATCCCTCACTCCCCCAGGGAAAGTCCCCAAGCCTGTGCCATCTCCCTCCCCTTCTATACCCTCCACTACCGGGTGCTGGTCCGGACCAGACCAGACTGCTTCTCCTCCCTTCCTGCCAGCCTTTGTGTAGTTCTTCCTTTACAGTCTTGGTTGTAAAAGAGCTATCTGGCTAGTTCCCAAATAACTTTACCAAGCACCACTCTATATGTAGTTGTGGTTTTGATGTGTTGGTGAGTGAAGGTGAGCCCGTATCCTTCTACTACTCCATCTTGATCTCTCCTCCCCAGGTACGGTTTTTCACAGTGGATGCACCAATATACATTCTTACCAACAATGTACAGTTCCCTTTTCTCTACATTGTCACCAACGCTTGTTACTTCTTGTCTTTTTGATAACAACCATTCTAACAGACGGGAGTGGTATTGTACTGTGGTTTTGATGTGCATTTCCCTGATGATTAGAGAGGTTAAGCACCATGTACTTGTTAGCCAACTGTATGTCTTCCATGCAGAAATACCTATTCAGTCCCTCAGCCCATTTTTTTTTAAAAAAAACTGGATTGTTTGTTAAGTATTTTGGATATTAACTCCTTATTAGATACAAGATTTGCAGATATTTTCTCCCAGTTGATAGGTTGCCTTTTCATGTTGGTTTCCTTTCCTATCAGAAACTTTTTATTTTGATGTAGTTCTACTTGTTTATTTTTTATTTTGTTTGCTCTGCTTTTGGTGTCAAATTCAAAAAATCATCTCCAAGATGGTGGTCAAGGAGCTTGCACCTATGTTTTCTTCTAGGAGTTTATAGTTTCTTATGTTCAAGTCTCTTAATCCAATATGAGTTAATTTTTATCTATAGTGTGACAGTGGTCCAGTTTTCCCAGAACCCTTTACTGAAGAGATGGTCTTATCACTATTGAACATTCTTGGCTTCTTCTATCATAAATTAACTGACCATATATGTGTGGGGGTTTATTTCTGGGCTCTCTCTTCTTTCCTCTCGATCTATGTGTCTGTCTGAATGCTCAATCCCATTCTATTCTGATGACTACAGCTGTGTAACAGTCTGAAATCAGGAAGTGTGATGGCAATGATAATGATAAAATATCAAAGGCATGTTCATAAAAGAAATAATTTATAACCTGGACTTTATTAAAAGTATTTTTGCTCGACGAAAGACACGGTCAAGAGAATGAGAAGTTAAGCCACAGAATGGGAGAAAATACTGGCAAAAGGAATATCTAAAGAGGACTGTTTTCCAAAATACACAAACTCCTCCTAAAACTCAACAATGAGTAAATAAACAACAGCTTAAAAAACTGGCACAAGGTGTCAACACTTCTCCAAAGATGTACAGATGGCAAATAAGCATATGAAAAGATGTTCAGCATCATACACCGTTAAGAGAATTACAAATTAAAACAGTGAGATATCACACCTATTAGAATGGCCAAAATGCAAGACAGTGACAAATGCTTGCAAAAATATGAAAGCAGCAGCGCTTTCTTGAATGGTACCACCACTCTGGACACAATTTGGAGGTTTCCTACAAAAATGAACAAACTCTTACCATAGGATCTCTGCAATAGGATCCAACAACAACACTCCTTGGTGTTTAAAGAGTGGAAAACTGATGTCCACAATAAAAATCTATAACAAATGATATAGATATAGCAGCTTCATTCACAGTAGCTAAAATCTACAAACAACACATCCACCTTTCAATAAGTGAATGGTTAAACAATCTGTGGTCCAGCCATACCGTGGAATACTACCAAAAAATAACAAAGAAACAAACTATTTTCAATGAGCTGGGTTGTGTTCCCTCCACAAAATTCCTATGTTGAAGCCCAAGCCCTAAGTATCTGAGAACATAACTGTGTTTGGAGTAGGGTCTCAAGTGGTACAGAAGTTAAAATGAGGACAAAAGTGTAAACCTAATTGAATCTGACTAGCATCCTTAACATGAACAGGAAGTCGGGACACCCAAAAGGGCACCAGGGATTTGTGCACAGGAAAACCATTCCAGAAGACAAGGAGAAGGCAGCCATCTGCAAACCGAGGGAGGCCGCAGAAGAAACCAAACCTGCCCATAGTTTATCTTGGACTTCCAGCCTCCAGAACTGTGAGAAAACACATTTCTGTTGTCTAAGCCACTCAGTCTGTGAAATTTTTTTATGGCACCCCTAGCAAACAAATATAATGACATTTAACATCAATGTGTCTCCAGGGAATTATGCTTAATGAAAAAAAAGACAATCCGTAAGGTTAAATACTACATGATCTTATTTCCATTTCATTCTTGAAATTACAAAATACAGCTGACTCTTGAAGAACATGGCTGCAAACTGTGTGTTATAAATTTTTTTTCAATAGTAAAGGCTACTGTTGTTTTCCAGTCGCTAATTTGTATCCAACTCTTTGTGACCCCATGGACTGCAGCACACCAGGCTTCCCTGTCCTTCACTATCTCCTAGAATTTGTTCATATTCATGTCCATTGAGTTGGTGATGCTATCTAATCATCTCATCCTCATCTTCTGCCACCGCCCGCCCCCCCTTGCCGTCAATCTTTTTCAGCATCAAGGTCTTTCCCAGTGAGTCAACTCTTTGCAAGACTTTAGTATAGGCAATTCCAATACTTTGGCCACCTCATGCAACGAGCTGACTCACTGGAAAAGACCCTGACACTGGGAAGGATTGGGAGCGGGAGGAGAAGGGGACGACAGAGAATGAGATGGCTGGATGGCATCACCAACTCGATGGAGATGAGTTTGAGTGAACTCCGGGAGTTGGTGATGGACAGGGAGGCCTGGCGTGCTGTGATTCACAGGGTCGCAAAGAGTCGGACACGACTGAGCCACTGAACTGAACTGAACTGAAATGATAGGCAATTATTTTTTTCCCAATATCAAATATTATAGTACTACATGAGCTGAGAGTCGCTAAACTCTCAGATGTGAAACTACAGAAATGAAGGAACCATGTATACGAAGAAACTGTGTATACAGAGGGTCAACCATAAGTAATACAGATTGTCGACTGTGTGAAGGTTTGCTGCCCCAACCCCAACACTATTCAAGGATCAACTGAATGTTATATTATCTTTGAGTAAAGATCTTATTAAATGTCTATGTATAGTCAAACTGGTCTATTGGTATTATAAGATAATATTAATACTTGAAAAGATGATTATAATCATGGGTCACTTTGAGGGAATAGTATGAGTCAAACTCATCAGCTTGAAAACTAGTCAATAAATGCAAAGAATAAAGCACTTATCCTACCTTTTCTGAATGATCTATACTTCAGAATAAACATAGTTGATGGAGGAAAGTTTCTATTTACAAAAGAATTATTTCACAACTAATAATTGAAAAGGGAAAGATTAGTTCACTATTTGGCAACCTCTAATGGCTCCAATCAATGGTCATCAATAATAGCTTACATTAAAACAGAGAGAACAAGACATTATGCATCTCTGAAGCATTTCTTCTGAAAAATATCAAACCAGGATCTGATCAGGCCTCTAGAATAATTTCTAGAAAACACAGAGAATTAGGAAATATGTTAAACTACGAAGGAAGTACAGTCTGTAAAATACACACAGTAAAAAATCTCACAGGACAAAAAATCCAGTTTCTTCAACAAATACATTGGGGAAAAAAAAAATAAGAAAAGAAAGGAAAAGGGGGAAGGAATAAAAGTAAAATCTACAGACTGAAAGAGATTTAAGACACAAATCAACCAATCACACTGTGTAGACCTTATTTAAATCCTAAATATACTGAAAAAGAGAATTTATGAAACAATCAAGATAATTCAAACAATGGATACTTGATATTAAGGAATTTTCATTAATTTTATCAGGTGTGATGAACTGTGGTGCTTCTGTTGTTTGGAGGGGATTGTCTTCTGGTGCAGCTTGTAGGATCTTAGTTTCCAAATCAGGGATTCAGTCCATGACCCCTACCGTGGAAGTGTGGAATCCTGATCAGAGGCACACCAGGAAATTTCTTGTGGTCATTTTTTTAAAGAGTTCTTTTTTTCCCCCCATACATACTGAAATATGTATAGATGAAACATCACATCTTGGATTTACTTTAAAATAATCTGGAATCAGGGAGAAATAGAATTTGGCCATGACTGATAACTACTGAAGCTGTTTAAGAGGTATGTGAGAGTTCATACTATTTTCTCTAAACTACTTATATAAATATGTGAAACTCTCCAAAATAAAATGTCTTTAAAAATTAATCTTAGAATCAGAAATAAAAAGAACCTGAAGATATCCTACATCTGTAATACAAATGTAACATTCACGTAGATGTTCTTTAGCAGTTTACAGTCCATGGGGTCGCAAAGAGTCAGACACGACTGAGGACACACACACAAACATGTTCTTAACTGTATTTTGATCAGCAAAAACCACAAGCAAGAAGAATATAAGCACCATCTTCAAATAGAAAGGGTATATGTATAACTAAGGACTAAAAAATTATAGGTAAATAAATTTTTGATTACACATAATTTTAAAATATATATTCTGCTAAGGTTATTAAGAAACCTCTTCATATTTGTGCAGCACAGCTTAAATAGAATGCCTAGTTTTACTCTAATTCCAAACTATTCAATTATCTTTCTAAATGTAATTACCTCTAAAATGCTCAAGGGTAATATATTTCAAAGCCCTTGAATATATACACACACAAATATACATACAAACATACAAATACACACACACACCCCTATGCAAAAGCCTTAAAGGCTGACATTCAGACATCATTTCTGCTTTTCAGATGAGCAAACTGAGACTGGGGTTAACCAATTTGCCTAAAATCATATAGCTACATTACAACCACAGGAAGAGTTTTTTGCCCTGAGGTCCAAGATTTATTTCTTCTCTGCCACACTGTCATTCAAGATGCAGAAAGAAAACTAATATTTCAACAACTGATTCACCGTAAGTCACAGTATGAGAAGTACATCTGACCAATTTCTTATTTTATTCATATGCTGTAAGCAGCATGAACACAATTTAATCATATGAAAGCAATCACATATTACACAGTTACTAAACATTTATACAAAAATGAAATTTCTAGACAAAATACCACAAACCTTTCCTTTTAAAGGATTAATATATGCTTTCCTGATGTATAAACAACTTTTTTTTACTCTCAAGAACCTAAAAATGTGAATTTTAATGAAAATGCCACATCAGAATCACATACATCCATTTAAAACTTCAACCATTTTAACTGATCTTTAAATTCTTTTAAAAAATAATATAAGATTTTCTGCAGTAGCTCATTAATCAAAATATTCTGCTTGCATGACCAAATATAAGCACTCATTTACACTAATAAATGCTTTATATGCATGAATTTAATCTACCAAATAACTCCAAGACCCAGAAATTATTGTTAGTTCCATTTACAAATAAGATAATTGAGACCTGGAGATTTTAGGTACCTTTTCAAGATCACAGAGGCAGTAAATGGTAGATTTGAAACTTGAGTCAGTCCAGTCTCATGACAAATTCTTGCTCTTAACCCATCCTTTGTTTCAATAAACTTTATCTATTTTCAGTTGCCAAAAATTACCCTGAGTTACCACATTCTTCTTGTTTCAAAGATAGCCAAGTGCAACCAGAATGGCTGCATCAGAAACAGGTTCATTCTGTCACTCTCTGGCTTCTCAGCACTGTGTCACATCCTCCCTTAGAAATTACTGTATAAATGAAGATTAAATTATCAGGCCAACTCTCAAAAACTTAACTATCACTGAAAATAACATTTCTATGGAAGAATCTGGTGAACTGTTTAACAGAAAAATACATCATCATCCTGTCGTACCCAATGAAAAGATGTCCCAAATTCCAAATGTAACATGAAATTCCTTTCTTATTTTCCTCAGCACACAACCAGGAATGACTTCTCATCAACAGCATCATCAGGAGATGAGTTTTAAACTATGCGAGTTCCCGTGGAAGATAGGGATAAAGCCAGGAGAAAGAAAAGGGGAGGATAAAAAGTAATAACATTTATTTATTTATATATGTATATATGAAAGTCCAAAGCCCAAAACTATTATTGCTAGAATTCAGTTTTTTAAAAAAAGTTTCCTGTGAACTAGCCTGGAAATCTAACTACCTTATTGTACTTACTAAGAGATCTGGATTCTTGGGTCAGGAAGATCCACTGGAGAAGGGATAGGCTACCCACTCTAGTATTCTTGGGCTTCCTTTATAGCTCAGCTGGTTAAGAATCCACCTGTAATGTGGGAGACCTGGGTTCGGAAGATCCCCTGGAGAAAGGAAAAGCTACCCACTCCAGTATTCTGGCCTGAAGAACTCCATGGATCAGAGTTCCATACGACTGAGTGACTTTCATTTTCACTTTCAAGAGATCTGGAACACAGCTCACTTAAAAACTGGCAACTATCTGCACTTACCAATACTGTCTATAATCAACTACCCCTTCTCAACTTTCTGAAAACTAAAAGCCTAGTATTTATGGAAGAGAGAGAAGTGAAGGAGTGATGACTCTCTTTAACAGCACACGCAAAGGAATGGCTTTGTACATGATGTACCCAAATCAGTGGAAATATATATTAGGTGCTTTGGGATGATAATACCAAAGTCATTCATCCAAGATACTTCAAGAATGCCTTTTTAGTATGTAGTTCTAGAATATGTTCAGATCTTTGGAAATTGTGAGGTTTGTTTTCTTTTTTATTACCAGATGCTGGAGACCGAATGCTTGTGTCCCCCTCAAATTCAGATGCTGAAAACCTGATGCCCAACAAGATGGTATCAGGAGGTAGAGCCTTCAGGAGTGATTAGGTCAGGAGGGAAGGGCCCTCATGAATGGAATCAATGCCTTTCTGAAAGAGGCCAGCAAAAGCTCCCACCAGTTCTGCCAACCGAGGCCAGTGACAAGGCACTATCTGTGAATTCCCTGTGAATAAAGAAGTGTGCCTTTACTAGACCCAGAATCTGCCTGCACCATGATCTTGGACTTCCCAGCTCCCGAACAGTGAGAAATGAATTTCTATTGTTTATAAGCTATCCAATCTAAACTATTTGTTGTAAAAGTCCAAACAGACTAAAACACTAGAGATTTTTTTAACAGTTATAAATAGTTATTTTTATGGGATGTATATAAACACATTTTGCTGCGTTGATCGGATCAGTAAAAAACAAGTCATAATACAATGCTGAATGAAAACGTAAACTCATTAAAAGTGATTAGAGTGCAATTTAGCAATAATTACCAATAGTTTCATAAATGCTCATAGCTTTTGACTCAGTAATTCAAATTGTAAGAATTTATCCTAATAATTAGAGATTCATTCATTAATCCATTTAACAAGTAATTGAAGACTGAATTTGCACCAGGTATCACTCTTACGAATAAGGATGTTTATCATGTTATTTTATCACAGCTCCAAAAAGTTGGGGGGAAAATGTCAAATAACAGAAAGCTAACAAATCAAAAAACATCTAATGGATAAAATATTGTAACACCACTGGAAATGACATTATCAAATATATAAAAAAAATATTTAACAACATAAAATGCTCATGTTAAGAAAAAAAAATTTTTTAAGATACAAAACTACAAGTAATTACATATATAACTATATGTATGATCCCAAATCTGTGTTTTAGATCTTATTAGTCAGGATCCTTAGTTAAGTTACTCAATCACACTGAGCTTCAGTATCTTCACTTATAAAATGAAGATTTTACATTTTACATGTAAAATAAGGATTTTATACTTCATATATTAAAGGCTTGTCAGATGAGTTACTTGCAAAGTACTTATAATATTCCCCAGTATACATAAAGTGTCAATAATTATTTGCTAGTGATATTATTATATACGTAGATGTTGAATATATATGCATATGTATTCAAGAAAAAAATGGAATATCAAAATATTATCAAAGATTCTGAATTCTAAATAATTATAAGGCAATCAGGAAATTTCAATACTGATTATATATTATGATATTAAAAATTACTTTATGAGTCATTTTTTGTTTTTTAAAAAGTCTTTACAGCATAGTGAACTATTTATGAATAAAATATGAAACCTAAGATTTGCTTTAAAATACTTTGGTGAGGGGCTTACATGGAGAGTTGGGATTTTTTAAATTTTTAATGTTATCAGAAATAAATTACCTCTGGGTAATAGGATTATTAGTAGCTTTGCTTTATAATTTTTCACTTTCCAAATTTTCTATAGTGATTAAAAATTATTTCTGAAATTAAGAAAATGTTTTCAAAAAATTATGACATTCCTTACCAATACTCCATCCACAGATGAAACTTTTTCCCAAGTTAACCAAGCTCTTTCTCTGACATGATCTGGTATCTTTAATTTCTGACATAATGCAGTAAAATCAGGTTCTTCAGTTTCTTCAAACTCAAGCCTACCAAATGAAAAATATATAATAGGCACATATTTACAATCAAATTAATTAGATAAACATTTGTTTCAATAGTTTGCATAGAAGAGCACTATCCTGAAAGACAGCATCACTAAATTCTTTAGAATCTTATTTATCTTTGAAAAAATTACACTTAGAATTTAAACATATATTTATCTTTTTCAGTCTTTCCAGAATGGTAATACCACACAGTGAAAAATGTTTGCTGGTCTGGTGAATCACATACTTCAGAGCAGCAAAATAGCTTAAAGTAAGTACAAGAGCTAAAACTGTTTGGGAAAGTTGGGTTGGTTAACAGCAAGAGGAAAGCAATAGATAATATTATAAAACCAATTCAATATCATTAACTTTTGCTAAAATGCAGTCTACCCTTCACAATGTTTTATTTAATCTACTTACTAGTAGTTCTTAGATGATGATTAAATTCAGGCTTTTCTTCCTGATTTTCCTTAACCAAGACAGGCAGTCAAAAAACTCTTCTTGGCTAATTCTTTTCAAACACTTAATGTCTACTTGACCTCTAATAATAATAGTAGTATTACAAGGAATAGCTAATAATTTTTTAGTATTTATTATGATCCCACACAAAGTACCTTAGATGAAGGTAGACTGAATCCCCACATCAGCTTATTAGGTAAGTCCTCTTACCCTGTTTTACAGATAAATACCAAATCAGAGACGTTAAAGCACTCACTTGAAATCACAGACAGTATGTCAGAAACCCTGATAGAAATCCAATAATCTAACTCTATAATCCATGCCTTTGAGCACTATTTCAGACTGCCAACCCTTCTCTGAAACATAATTAGCTTTTGGTTATCTCAAGAATGAAGATGATGTGCTGTTTCCCTTAAGTAAACTCTCAATTCTCAAAGTAGACATGGGCTCCATCACTGGAAATGCAGTTGGACTGGGCCCTGAACTCATCCCAGGTAAATTTCTCGGCTTCAGACTGCCAGGCAGTGGTTCTATCCTTGTTAAGTAGTTAACCTGTAGTTTGATAGCCCATAAGGACACATTTTATGAGTAAGGATAATCAAGAACAGATTTATCTTGCATGGTTCTGACTTAAAGAATTTGTGATAGTTTCATCATTTAAGAGTATATAAAATAAAGCGTTGGAAAATGGAACAAAGACTTTCTTTTCCTAGGTGATGGCCAGAACTTCAGTATTTCTGGTTACTCGACAATATTCAAGAATGCTTCCAAGCTCTGCAGATAACATAGGGTTCTTTGCAGTAGACTTCACTGCTCTTACCAAAGGGAAACTGGAAAACACTAGACATATCAGAGTTTTTCAGAAACTAACGTCTTCTCCTAGAACATCCCTGGGCTTTATTTTCCCCACTAGTGAGAATGATTTTTATTTTAATTGATAAGACAGTCATATATGAATTTCTAATAGCCTTTCACAAGCCATTTCCAAAAGCCTTTCCCAATCTTTTACAATTTGTCCCGAATTCTGTTAGTGCAGGGGGAAGTGAGAGAAATAGGACCTGCTGATAGACTAGAACTGTGGGAGGGAGACAGAAAGGAGTCCCATTCCCCTGTAGTTGATGTGCAGTCTCAAAGCAGGGCCAATGCTGACAATAATAATGGATAATTATACTCGTTCAATTTTTGGTTCTAACCATAAAGCATCACAATCAAGAAAAATAAGATGTTGCAATACATCATCTCCTGTCAAGTTCCACTGCATGATCGTAGACTAGTTTAAATTTAGAATCCACTTAGGAGAAGAAAAATAATTCCACGTGAGCACAAAAACACTCGTTTTGTACTCCAACAAACGAAACAAACAAACAAAAAAAACAAGGACACCAGGATCCTTGCTGGCTCAAAGCCGAAAGGCAAAATGGAAGAAATAACGAGGCACGCTGAAGCCAACGAAAATACGCAGGAAGAGTTCTAGAAAACAAGAGAAAACTTTAGGAACTTCTAAGCTCTTGGGCTAAACGTCTCAATATTTTTGCCCAGGCACGAGTTCTTTCTAAAGACTTACGTTCCTCAACTACCGATGGCCGTGAATCCCCAAGAGCGAAAACCCCCTTCTAAGAGAACGCCACAAGGCGCCTCAGCCGAGCTTCCTGGGGGGTAACCGACACCCAGGACCCTGCCCTTCACGTCCGCGGGCATCTCTGCCGCCGCATCCAAGGCTTTTCTGGCTGTCTCTCCGAGGACTGGGCTTCAGAGAGATACAGCTGCGCGCCCAGAGCGGGGAAAAAAAAAAAAAAACTTCCAACTGTTGCATCGCAGGAGACCAAAAGAGAAAGTCAAAAGACCACTGGAGGACTACAAATCTCAACGGGGAGAAAAATCTGTCCAGCAGACACCAGCTAGTTCTTTTCTTTTTCTCTCTTTTGCGCGTGACGGGGTCTCGAAAGCACCCGCCGGATGCGCAGGGCCGTCGCGCGAAGCAAAGGCGGCACCTGTCACTTCGCTCAGCGACCCGAGCCCCACCCGCCCGACACCTGTCAAGCTGGAGCCGAGACCCCCTCCCGGCCGCCCTCCCCTGGCGGCGCCCGCACCCAGACCCCTGCCAGCTCCCTCCGGGCGCTCCGCCGCCAGCGCGGGCGGAGCGGGGACCGGCCTCCCGCGGGGACCGGCGCCCCGCGGGGACGCGCCCCCGCCTAGACGCCGCGGCGCCCGCCGACGCAGCCTCGGGGCGCCCTGCCCGCCCGCCGCCCGCCGCCGGGGCTCGGCCCGCTCACCTGGCCAGAGGCAGGTCCTCGGAGCCGCTGTCCTGCTCGGGGTCCTCCTCAGGCGGCGGCGGCGGCGGCGGCGGGGGCGCCGCGGCGGCGGCGGCTGCTCTCCGGGGGGCTTTGGGCGGCATGACGCGCTCGCAGGGCAGGCACGGGCGGGCGCTGGAGGAGGGCCGGGGAAGGGCGAGGACGCGCGCACCCCGGGCACGCCCCGTCCTCGGCCGACTCCCGTTACAAAAATAATTTGAACGTTCCCCTGAGAAAAAAAACCGGGCCGGCCCTCCCCCGCCCGGCAACCGAGCGCCGCGTCCAACCGCGGGAAAACGTCACTTCCGCCCGCGGCGTCACGTCCGCGAGGCTCCCGGGCCCGCCGGCGTCGGGAGAGCACCGGGGCGCGGGGCGCGGCGCGGCGAGGCGCGGGCCGCGCGAGCGGGGAGCCCCGGGCCCGCCACCCGGGCGCCCGCCCGGAGGCAGCGGCCGCCGCCGCCGCCTCGGCCCGCCTCTCCTCGAAACTCGGCCCTGCGGGCGCGGGTGGCCGGCAAGGGCGCTGCCCGGCCCGGGGGGTGCGCGCGGGCTCCCTCGCTGTCCTCGGGTGGACCCGGGGCTGCGGCCGAGGCCCCGCCGGGGAGTGTCGGGCGAGCGCACCCGGGGCGGGCACGCCCCTCTCCTCCGTGGGCGGCGCCCTCCCGCTCGCCCGCGCTCCTCCCGCCCAATCCGTTAAGCGAAGTGAGCCAAAACAAAAACAAACACCCGCTGGGATACCTATGAGGAGCTGGATTCTGCCCGCTACGAGCGGAGACCAAGTATGGGACGGTGAAACTGGCCTTTTGAGAGTTCTTTGAGGGAAGAGGGATGGGAGCTGCGGGCGAAGAACTGATGACAAGGTGCTGCGCGGTTTGATTAGTAGCGTAAAACCAGGAAGCACCATCGAAACGTCTAAAGGACATCTTCAGAGGAGCAGGGGCATTTGAATAGAAGTTTGCCAGACGGACCTCACATCTAAGGAGGACTTCCTGTGTGCACAGGGGATTGTTCTGGCCATTTTACCTCATTATCTTACCGAATCCTCAGAAACAGCCCTTTAAAACGAGTTGTAGTCGTATTACGCTTTGGATAGGGAAAACAGGCTGAGAGGAGTTAATTGATTTGCCTCCAGTATTCTGGCCTGGAGAATTCCATGGACAGAGGAGCTGACAGGCTACAGTCCATGGGGTGGCAAAGAATCAGATACGACTGAGTGACTTACACACACACACACACACACACAGCCGGTGGATGGTAGAGGTTTTGAACCCAGATATATTTGACTCTACTTATCCATTACGTTGTGTTAAAGAAAACACCAAGAAGAGAGAAATAGCCTGTGCAAGGCACAAAGACATCAGAAAAGAGTTTGCAGGAATTACTATGGTCAAACATTGACTTAGAAACTGTGTCTCCTGCCTCTTGGTATTTACTTATGCTAATAGATTGCCTAGTTTGAGTACCTGCTTTTGTCTCACTGGTAGATGCTGTGTGTTGCCCGCTCTGAGCTTCCCAACTGAGGTGCTGTGAATAAAATACAGCGGTGCTCTGATATGAATTCCCTCATCCTTGGAACAGCCGAGCAGGGCTGAGGCAGCCAATGCCTTCAGGCAAGTAGTAGCTCTTGGGTTTATCCCTGTGGGCCATACAATGGATTATCATTTTTTGTGTATATTATGGTGTATGCCAGAATGTGTAAAAGGGTTAGCAGTTATTGGCCTACTCAACAAGTTTTGCCTGAGTTCAGAAACTCTCTTGGGGGCTCAAAGTTTATCAGGAGTTATGGTCCATGCCCAGACCCAACTTCAGAGGGCAAATACCATCACAGCAGTAATTCCACTCATCTTTCCCAGGATTCGAGTAGGGTAGTCAGGAGCACAGGATGCAGTTTTGGTTTTTGTAAGATGCAGTTTTGGTTTTTGCAGGATCAAAGATAGTCTGCTGGGAGCCTCTAAAATGAGATTCAGATGACATAGTTCTACCCCTTAACTATTTTGAGAATGTGTCACTTGCAATTGCTGCAGCCATAGTGACTTAAGACAAGCTGACCCGAGGATGAGGCAGAAATACTAAAGATGGCTAAGTAGTAATATCAGAAAATCTGGGTCCTTGGTGACATGACTGAGCCTCTGGTTGGACTGGCCTTGATGGAGCTGGGGTTTTCAGTTGTTTCCACCAAAAAGCATCAAAACCAATAATTTTGCTCCAGTGAACTCCTTCCACATAGAGACCAGTCATTAATGTCGCCTTAGTACCTAGCATGGTGTTGGGCACACGGTGTATGCTTCTTTGCTAAAACTCGGGATGGAGTGAAAGCAGAGGAAAGTTTAGGAACTGAAGTAAACTCTTCATATATAGATATGACTTGCTTTATTAAACCCATTTTGTCAATACCTGAGTTTACCATACTTATGATAGCTCAGAGATTTCTCAGTTTACAAAAGGATGTGTATCTTACCATGGATACATTTAAAGTCCTGGGAATTCCCAGTGGTTAAGTCTCTGAGCATTAAATCCAGTGGATAAGACTGCGCTTCCAAAGCAGGGGGCACAGGTTCAAGCCTTGGTTGGGGAACTAAGGTCATGCACAGCTTGGTGCGGCCAAAATAATGTCTTTAAACAAAACTCAGGAGAAATTGAGTCAATTAAAATCCTTATATTCCTCCCACAGCTTTCTGTTGCATTGCCAAAGAAGTGTTAGAAAGTCTACAGATTCTCCAAGGAAGTTTCCCCTGATCTTTCTGCACCTTCATAGTAGTTTTAAGATTACTGTAAAACCAAAAAAAAAAAAATTCTTTCTTAGATTTTCTACCTGGAGGCCCCTTCAGTGATATCAGACTTTTTTTTTTTTAAAGTCTTCCCTAGTCTAAGAAGTCTGCCTTTGACTTTTTTCTTTTTTTTTTTTTTTTCCCCACTATGCTGGTTCTTTGCCCTGGTGCACAGCCTCTTCATTGCGGCGTGTGAGCCTTCTCTGGTTGCGGAGCACCAGCCCTCGAGTTGGAGGGCTTAGTAGTTGCAGCACACAGGCAGCTGCCCCGTGCATGTGGGATCTTAGTTCCAGGACCAGGGATCAAACCCTTGTCCCCTGCATTGGAAAGCAGATTCTTAACCACTTTGGCCCATCAGGGACGTCCCTCAACCTCTTTGTAAACTACCACACTGTTTCCATTTCTTTCCCATCTAGCTTCTTGAAAGGGTAGTCCCCATTTGCGCTTCTCTCGCAACTGCTCAGCCTACTATTGTTGCCTCCAGCACTCCACTGAAACCACTCTTTCAAAGGTCACCAGTGTCCTAATTGTCAACTCATGGCTTCCTTTTGGTCTCAACCTACTTGACCTTTATTGCAGTTAACACAGTGAACTACTTCCTCTTAAAGCTTCCACAGTCTTCCACAAATCCGTGGTCTCCTTGTTCCCCTCTTCTCTTCTGTTACTTCATAAACTCCTCTGCTAGTTCTTCTCCTAGCAGTGCTGCTTAAAGTGCGGTTCTTGGACCAGTGCCAGTCTGCAGACTACTTATGTTTGGTACACAAGGAGATAAGGACAGAAGTTAAGAGTAAATGTTTCAGGCTTCCCTGCTGGCTAAGACAGTAAAGAATCCGCCTGCAATGCAGGAGACTGGGTTCGATCCCTGGGTTGAGATGATCCCCTGGAGAAGGGAAACGCTACCCACTCCAGTATTCTTGCCTGGAAAATTCCATGGACAGAGGAGCCTGGTGGACTACAGTCCATGAAGGTCACAAAAATATAATTAGCATTCTATAAACATGAAAAAAAAGAGTAAATGTTTCACAGCATTTATAGGAGTTTAACATTTCAGCAGTATCCAAGCACGTGATCATTGGACACCTCTGGTTAAACGGAGTATAGAGTGGTTCAGATTTCTCCAACTTGCGTGACAAGTTGTAGGTCAGTGGCACGAATTGTAGGTCTGTGTCCTTGTCATGTGCTATAGGACCACATTAGTGAAAGAGTGAAATTTATAAGGTTAGTTTGTCAACTGTAAGCCAAAAGTGAATAAAAATATGTGGAAATGTAAATTTTTCCTTTTATAACTAGTTGTTTTTACAGTCATTTTATTTTTGCAGCCATTTTCATTTTTAATCAAGCCTGTTTTTGAAATTCACAGCTAAACTTGGGAAGTAAAATTTGTGTCGTTTATTTTTAACCCTAAATTTCAGATGGTGAAATAAGCCTTTTCTGTCTTGTCAAGAAAAGACACGTCAGTAGTGGGTTAGTAATGATAGTAGTAAACTGAATAATAACCAGAGAAGTAATTCCAAAGAATTAAATATCTGAGTGTTTGTATTACCTTTGCTCAGAAGTGTAATTCCCCGTCTACTGAGTTCACAGCCATTTCTCATAGCAAGGTACTAAAACTATGAACTGACTGATGAAGCAAGAACATCATCAAATTTCAGTGGCATTTATACGTAAAATATAAAAAAAAACTATGAATTTGAGAAAACATTTTGAATTTTTATTTTCTATGAAAATAAACACACATAACAAATTCATAAATTCAGAATCTCTTTCATTAAAAGGTAATTTAAGTGTAACTATTAACGTAATAGGATAAATTTTTGGAACAGGCTGCTGATGAAGAATTGAAAATGAGTTTTTAAAATAAAGCATCATTTGCTTCATTTGGAATAAAAGTTAAGAATGAATATCTGAGCTTGCTGATTTGCTTTAAAACCTCAGTGGTTAGGACCCAGCACTTTTGCTTCCAGGGCCCAGTTTCGATCCCTCCTTGGGGAACTAATATCCCACAAGCCTCGTGGCAAAAAAAAAAAAAAAGTAAAGTCTTTTCTTCCATTTTCTTAAACATACCTTTAAGAGACTGATTGCTCTGCTACTAGTGTTCCTAAATACAGCACAGGAACAGTTTAGGGACTTCTGTGGTGGTCCAGCAGTTAAGACTCCTCACTTCCACTGCAGTGGGTATGAGTTCGATCCCTGATCAAGGAACTAAGATCCCAACTGCCCCACAGTATGGACAAAAAACTAAAATTAAAACAACGGAAAATAGTAGCAACAAAAACAAAATAGAAACAATTTAAATATACATTATGCTAGTGGCATTGTCAGCAACCAAGCTACATCAGAGGACTTAACAAAGAAGAAACACATTCATTTATCATGTTAAAAACTTTAAATATTAACAGACTTAAAATATTAAATATTGTTATAGTATTTAATATGGGAAATTGTCACTTCACTGCCAACCTTTTGTTTAGACCATGGAATGATGGAAAATTAAGGGTGTATTAGCTATTCTCTATATTAATCACCTATCTGTACACTTTCAGTGAACTAAGTGCAGTTATTATAGTTTTTTCCTTTTATCTTGTTATTTTTTGTTTTAATTCTGTTTTTTGAAATGCAGTTTTATGTCTGTTTGAAATACTTAAAAGTGTGAGTGAGCTTGTGTTTGGTGTGCCATTTTTGTTTTCATTTCATTTTTCTAGTGCTTTTCCATATTTTACTTTCCAAAAATTTATTTTTCACAAAAAATTAAAATTAGAAAGTTCATTCCTTTGTAGGTAGTGTGAGATAGCGCTGGCCTAGACGATCTGCTGCTGCTGCTGCTGCTGCTGCTGCTAAGTCACTTCAGTCGTGTCCGACTCTGTGCGACCCCATAGATGGCAGCCCACCAGGCTCCCCCGTCCCTGGGATTCTCCCGGCAAGAACACTGGAGTGGGTTGCCATTTTCTTCTCCAGTGCATGAAAGTGAAAAGTGAAAGTGACGTCACTGAGTCATGTCCGACTCTTAGCGACCCCATGGACTGCAGCCCATGAGGCTCCTCTGTCCATGGGATTTTCCAGGCAAGAGTACTGGATCTCTCTTCTATTCTTGCTCTATTTCATTCCCATGATCTAAGCCACCTCTCACATGTGTGTTCTTAGATTCTTTCTGGTTTCAAGAAATAGAAACCTACTCAGTTTACCTGAATTATTCAGGGTTCATGATTAGTTTAGGGGGAAAAAGTGCAGAAGACCAAAAAAAGGTTCCCTGCTGCTGCATCCATGTATCTTGTCATCCATCCAGCAGCAGGCACTGTGAACGCTGCTATTCTTCATCTCTTTGTTCTGTTCTCCTGCCACAAGAACCTTCTCTCCATGCCACCAATTCACACTCTTCAGGAGAGAAAACGTGATCAATTCCCCTACTAAACTGTAATTTATATTAACAGGATCAAATAACATAATTCATGGAGCTCAGTGCCAAATGAAAACGTAGAGCCTATTGTTGGAAAATCATTGAGACTTCCAAGATGGTGACAACAGTGCTTTAAATCAAGCTCAGGGCCCTTCTAACATGGAATGTTACAGAACTGCAGGGTCTACATGCCCCAAAATCCAGGTCTGTCCATGAGGGTAGATCTGTGTCTGTTCTGCTAACTAGCATACCCCATGCTTAGCATGTGCCCACAACACTGAGCAGTCAGTTGGGTAGCCAGTTTCAGTTCAGTTCAGTCGCTCAGTCGTGTCCAACTCTTTGCGACCCCATGAATCACAGCATGCCAGGCCTCCCTGTCTATCACCAACTCCCAGAGTTCACTCAAACGCATGTCCATCGAGTCAGTGATGCCATCAAGCCATCTCATTCTCTGTCATGTCCCCTTTTCCTCCTGCCCCCAATCCCTCCCAGCATCAGAGTCTTTTTCAGTGAGTCAGTACTACACTTATTATACTGGATTGACCAAAAAGTTTGTTCGGGTTTTTCCATAAGAACTTCCAAACAAACTTTTTTTGGCAACCCAATATTGGTTTCCCCTCCTCCCCTGCCCACTCCCTTGTCTTCAGTCCTTTTTTTTTTCAAATGGCCCTCAGGCTCTATTTTCTGGAGAATCCAAGCTAAAAGACTTGGCACCAGGCTAAACTCCAGTTAGAATGGGGACAGATGGGTTTTGACTCAACACCACATTCTGTGGTTAAGTCACTGGAAAACAGAATGTGGATGGATCTAAGGGAATGAGAATAAAGCATTTCTATCTTTGTGTCTCATGTTCATTTTCACCAAAGAGCATCTACCACAGCAGAGATCCTGGGGTACCAGGTGAACAAGATAATTTGTGGTATCAGTTAGCACAAAGATCCTGTGATAAAAAGGTCATGGTGGCAGGGATGAAAGTCTTGCATGGGTCCAAAAATATGGACTCCTCACCAATTCTATTCTAGCTAGATTACTAGTTGGTGCCATTGCTGAACTCCCAACTTGCTATTTGCGGAGACCAAAACTGAGCCTTTGATGAACCATTACTCTTTGAGTAATCTGCCACTTGATGGCAGATTGATTACACTGAGAAGGAGGAGATAGTGATCCATCCTTAAAGGAGGCAGTGATTAATCTTTATCAGAACTGGTGACTAATGTGGTTATGAGCTTGCCTTCCTGGCCCTCAGTGTCTCTGCCAGCACCACAACTCAATTTATGGAAGCCTAATAAGGTTGGCTTGAAGCTTAACATTCAGAAAACGAAGATCATGGCATCTGGTCCCATCACTTCATGGGAAATAGATGGGGAAACAGTGGAAACAATGTCAGACTTTTTTTTTTTGGACTCCAAAATCACTGCAGGTGCTGATTGTAGCCAGGAAATTAAAAGACGCTTACTCCTTGGAAGGAAAGTTATGACCAACCTAGATAGCATATTTAAAAGCAGAGACATTACTTTGCCAACCAAGGTCCATCTAGTCAAGGCTATGGTTTTTCCCGTGGTCATGTATGGATGTGAGAGTTGGACTGTGAAGAAAGCTGAGCGCCGAAGAATTGATGCTTTTGAACTGTGGTGCTAGAGAACACTCTTGAGAGTCCCTTGGACTGCAAGGAGATCCAACCAGTCCATCCTAAAGGAGATCAACCCTGGGTGTTCATTGGAAGGACTGATGCTAAAGCTGAAACTCCAATACTTTGGCCACCTCATGCGACGAATTGACTCACTGGAAAAGAGTCTGATGCTGGGAAGGATTGGGGGTGGGAGGAGACGGGGACGACAGAATAAGATGGCTGGATGGCATCACCGACTCGATGGACATGAGTTTGAGTGAACTCCGGGAGTTGGTGATGGACAGGGAGGCTTGGTGTGCTGTGATTCATGGGGTCGCAGAGAGTCGGACACGACTGAGCGACTGAACTGAACTGAATATACTGAATATACTGACCAGTCAATCTTAAAGGAAATCAACCCTGAAAGGACTGATAGTGAAGCTGAAATTCCAATTCTTTGGCCACCTGATGTGAAGAACTGACTCATTGGAAAAGACCCTGATGCTGGGAAAGATTGAAGGCATGATGAGAAGGGGGAAGCAGAGGATGAGATGGTTGGGTATCACTGACCCAGTGGACAGGAATTTAAGCAAAGTCCAGGGAACACTAGAGGACAGAGGAGCCTGGCATGGTGCACTTCATGGGGTCACAGAGTCAGACACAACTTAGCAACTGAACAACAATATATTGACATGATTTCTTTCATAATAATGGCTCAAATCAAAGAACCCATTTTATGGCAAAAGAGAAGCAATGAACACATGACCAGGGGCCCCTCTGGTTTTACTGTGGGACATATCTGTATTAGATAGATCTTATTGCATTAACAGAGCACTCCAGACTTAGCACATTCAGGACTGCAGGAACCTCCCTGCAAAATACAGTATAAGCACCAAACCGACTGCTCATATATGGTGCTGTGGCCCCCAACAACTAAAATATAAGGGTACAAGAAATAAAGAATGGAGATAGAATTAGCCCCTTGTGGTGGATGAATGGGGCTTCCCTGGTGGCTCAGACAGTAAAGAATCTGCCTACAATGCAAAAGACCCAGGTTTGATCCCTGGGTTGGGATGATCCCCTGGAGAAGGGAATGGCTACCCACTCCAGTATCCTTGCCTAGAGAATTCTAAGGACAAGAGGAGCCTGGTGGGCTATAGTCCATGGGGTGAGGTGGATGGATGCTGTTGGTGCTTTGCTTAACTCTCCTTTCTTTACTGGAACTCATCCCCCAGCTAATGTGAGTGTTGACTGGAGATTGTCAGCCAAATGGGAGTTGCCTCGTCTATGACATCTATGACATCTATAGTCCCTGACCCCTCATCTATGACATCTGTACGCCCTGATCTTAGTTCCCCAAGCAGGGACGGAACCCATGCCCCCTGCATTGGAAGAGTGGGATCTTAACCTTTGGACTGCCCAGCAAGTTCTGGTCCCAGAGCTTTTCTCCACTCAAAAAAGACACATATACAAATATTTATAACTATATTCATAATAGCCCAAATTCAGGAAAAACAAATTTCCATCCATACAAAAGTAGATAAAGAAATTGTGTGTATTGATACAATTGCACTCATCTCACACGCTAGTAAAGTCATGCTCAAAATTCTCCAAGCCAGGCTTCAGCAGTATGTAAACCGTGAACTCCCAGATGATCAAGCAGGTTTTAGAAAAGGCAGAGGCACCAGAGATCAAATTGCCAACATCCGCTGGATCATGGAGAAAGCAAGAGAGTTTCAGAAAAACATCTATTTCTGCTTCATTGACTATGCCAAAGCCTTTGACTGTGTGGATCACAATAAACTGTGGAACATTCTGAAAGAGATGGGAATCCCAGACCACCTGACTTGCCTCTTGAGAAACCTGTATGCAGGTCAGGAAGCAACAGTTAGAACTGGACATGGAACAATAGACTGGTTCCAAATAGGAAAAGGAGTACGTCAAGGTTGTATATTGTCACCTTGCTTATTTAACTTATATGCAGAGTACATCATGAGGAACGCTGGGCTGGAAGAAGCACAGGCTGGAATCAAGATTGCTGGGAGAAATATCAATAACCTCAGATATGCAGATGACACTACCCTTATGGCAGAAAGTGAAGAGGAACTCAAAAGCCTCTTGATGAAAGTAAAAGAGGAGAGTGAAAAGGTTGGCTTGAAGCTCAACATTCAGAAAACGAAGATCATGGCATCTGGTCCCATCACTTCATGGGAAATAGATGGAAAAACAGTGGAAACAGTATCAGACTTTATTTTTTTGGGCTTCAAAATCACTGCAGATGCTGATTGCAGCCTTGAAATTGAAAGATGCTTGCTCCTTGGAAGGAAAGTTATGACCAACCTTGATAATATATTGAAGAGCAGAGACATTACTTTGCCAACCAAGGTCCGTCTAGTCAAGGCAATGGTTTTTCCCGTGGTCATGTATGGATGTGAGAGTTGGACTGTGAAGAAAGCTGATCGCCGAAGAATCGATGCTTTTGAACTGTGGTGTTGGAGAAGACTCTTGAGAGTCCCTTATACTGCAAGGAGATCCAACCAGTCCATTCTAAAGGAGATCAATCCTGGATGTTCATTGGAGGGACTGATGCTAAAGCTGAAACTCCAATACTTTGGCCACCTCATGCGACGAGTTGATTCACTGGAAAAGACTCTGATGCTGGGAAAGGTTGGGGGCGGGAGGAGAAGGGGACGACGGAGAATGAGATGGCTGGATGGCATCACCAACTCTGTGGACATGAGTTTGAGTGTACTCCGGGAGTTGGTGATGGACAGGGAGGCCTGGCGTGCTGTGATTCATGGGGTCGTGGAGAGTCGGACACGACTGAGCGACTGAACTGAACTGAACTGATATAATACAATGAATACTACTCAGCAATAAAATGAAATAAACTTTTGATGGACATAAAACATGAATGAATCTCAAAAAATATTGTGCTAAGCTAAAGAAACAAGACACGAATGAGTACAAACTGTAAGATTTTGTTTATGTGAAGTGCTAGACAGGCAAATCTAATCATGGTGAAAGCAACTGAACCAGTGATTGTCTCTGGGAGTTCAAGGGCAGGCATTGACTTGAAAAGGGCACGAGATCATCTTCTGCCATGATGGACATACTGGCTGTCTTGACAGATTAGGCTTCTGTGGTAGCTCAGCTGATGAAGAATCCACCTGCAATGCAGGCAAGCCTGGTTCAATTCCTGGGAAGATCCCCTGGAGAAGAGATATACTACCCACTCCAGTACTCATGGGCGTCCCTGGTGGTTCAGATGGTAAAGAAGCTGCCTGCAATGCAGGGGACCTGGGTTCGATCCCTGGGTTGGGAAGATCCCCTGGAGGAGGGCACAGCAACCCACTCCAGTATTCTTGCCTGGAGAATACACATGGACAGAGGAGCCTGGTGGGCTACAGTCCATGGGGTCACAAAGAGTCGGACACGACTGAGCAGCTAAGCATAGCACAGCATGCATTTGTCAAAACGTTTTGTACTGTATACATAAGATCTGTGCTTATCACTATATGTAAATTATACTTTAATTTGAAAAAAAGTAAATAAACGAAAATGGAAATACTTGTTTAGTAAAGATAGTGCACATGGCAACAAATTACCCCAAGATGCTTGCAAAGATAAAGAGAAAAAGATAGACCATCTGCCATGTGTAGTCTGTAAGAACATAGGTTTTCAGAGGAAAAGGCATCTGCTGATTGGTTCTGTCTTCTCAGTTGATATTTGTGTCTGGAGCTTCATTGACTCAAACCACCCAAAGAATACCTTCCCACCCAATGAATGCCATGAACTCTACAGCCCATATATAATCAATGCTGCTGCTGCTGGTAAGTCGCTTCAGTCGTGTCTGACTCTGTGTGACCCCACAGACAGCAGCGCACCAGGCTCCCCCGTCCCTGGGATTCTCCAGGCAAGAACACTGGAGGGGGTTGCCATTTCATTCCCCAACGCGTGAAAGTGAAGTGTCTCAGTCGTGTCCGACTCTTCGTGACCCCATGGACTGCAGCCTACCAGGCTCCTCCATCCATGGGATTTTCTAGGCAAGAGTACTGGAGTGGGTTGCCATTGCCTTCTCCGATATAATAAATGAGTACTCATAATATGATCTATACACAAACAAGTCTCCTGAAATAACTTTATCATCCTTATCATGTGGTTACGTCAGACAGGATCTGACTTTCACCCAGTATCAAAGGTAATACTTACTTCAAAATAATATTTATTGTGGTGCTCTGCCAAGCTATATACAGAGATCAAAAGTTATCAAAACACCTAGGAGCCCTGTCAAGGATATCAAAACCAAGAGAAGTCTGAGAATCTGGCATCATCTAAGGAGCCTAAGGAGAAATAACAACTAAATGTAATTTCATATCCCAGATGGGATCTTAGAACAGAAAAAGGATGTTAGGTTAAAAACCAAAGAGGTCTAAATAAAGTACAGACTTCATTAATAGTAATCTGTCAATATTGGTTCATTGATTGTAAAAAAATACTAGTACAAGATGTTAATAATTAGAGAAACTGTGTGTAGCAGTGAAAGGCTATATGGGATCTCTCTGTAATAGTTTGTCAGTTTTCCTGTAAATATAAAACTGCACTAAAACATAAATATATTAAAAAGAAAAAAAACATGAGAATGAAGTTTTGTCTCATGATAGGATCTGGGAAACAAGCACTGTAAGAGAATGATCACATACAGATCAGAAGACATAGGGTCAGAGGAATGGGGTAGCACCCAGAAACAGAACAGTGGTTTCGAGTTTGTTATATTTCCTTTCCTCCAAATTGTTGCTTCAGTTGTAGTCAGCATCAACCAGCCTCTTCTCTGGCACCCGCTGTGATTTCTGTTTTTATCCCCTGCCAATCTGGATATGCAACATCTGCAAGTTCCCCCAAATAAATTACTGGCATAAAAATAATAACAAGAATTGTGGTTGTTTTTGGTGATTTCATAGGGAAAATGGAGAAGGCATTTATGTTGAACACAGCAAACAATTTTTAAATCCCCTTTAAATTGGAGATTTAGAAGGATGTTTTTGGGATAATGGGGGAAGTGTTTGTGTGTACTGAATATTAGATATTTTATTGTATCAAGTTTAAATTCCCTAGTGGAGTAATTATACTGCGGTGATATAGGAGAATGGTTTCATTCTTAGGAGACACATACAGAAGTATTTTGTGGTGAAGTTTCATGATGTCTATCTACAACTTTCAAATGTTTCAGAAAAGTATATACATATATATATATATTTCTCTCTGTATCTACTCTTTATCTAACTATATACAAAATTTGTGAATACATACATTTATAAAATGTACTCTTTGTACATGTAGATGCGGTGGATATACTACATTGTATTATTTTTGCAACTTTTCTAAAAGTTTGGTCTTTTTCAAAATAAAACATTGGTGGGAATCTCCTTTAATATATCTGTTCTCCAAAATCCACACTTGGCTCCCCACTACAATGGATCTCTCTTGCATACTCTTTCCCCAGTCCTGCCCTATCCTTTTGATGGCTCTAGTGTTTTATCCAAGATTTCTTTCTCCCTCCCACTTCAAATATGTCTCCTCTTACTTACCTCTGCTTGGCTTCTGTTCTCAAATTCAAAATCCTAAACCCATCACAATTTCCAGTGAAACCTAGGGGTCTCTAGTTGATAAGGCTTAGAGTGAAAAAGTTGGCTTGAAGCTCAACATTCAGAAAACTAAGATCATGGCATCTGGTCCCATCACTTCATGGGAAATAGATGGGGAAACAGTGGAAACAGTGTCAGACTTTATTTTGGGGGGCTCCAAAATCACTGCGGATGCTGACTGAAGCCATGAAATTAAAAGGCGCTTACTCCTTGGAAGGAAAGTTATGACCAACCTAGATAGCATATTTAAAAGCAGAGACATTACTTTGCCAACCAAGGTCCGTCTAGTCAAGGCTATGGTTTTTCCAGTGGTCATGTATGGATGTGAGTGTTGGACTGTGAAGAAAGCTGATCGCTGAAGAATTGATGCTTTTGAACTGTGGTGTTGGAGAAGACTCTTGACTTGGACTGCAAGGAGATCCAACCAGTCCATTCTAAAGATCAGTCCAGGGTGTTCATTGGAAGGACTGATGCTGAAGCTGAAACTCCAATAGTTTGGCCACCTCATGCGACAAGTTGACTCACTGGAAAAGACTGATGCTGGGAGGGATTGGGGGTGGGAGGAGACGGGGATGACAGAGAATGAGATGGCTGGATGGCATTACCGACTCGATGGACATGAGTTTGAGTGAACTCCGGGAGTTGGTGATGGACAGGGAGGCCAGGCATGCTGTGATTCATGGGGTCGCAGAGTCCGACACCACTGAGCGCGACTGAACTGAACTGACCCTCCCAAAAAGACAGTCTAGCAACCATCGTGTGCAACGGAGCATGTGTTTTTGAGCTGTCTTCCCTACCCCAGGTAGCATAATGAAACAGTCCCACCAAGTACTACTTTGAAAGAATTCAGGGGAATGGAATTTTCATCTCATGTCGCAAATAGAGGACTCCAAAACTGCACCAAATTAGGAAGACTGCATCTGTTTCTAAACTTACAGCATGTCATCCAACCTCATGTTCAGCTTTCAGAGTAAGAACAAAAATTTTCACATATAAGTGCTGAGCTTCAGAGATGTCTCAAAGGAAGAACAACTAGTTGAGCTAATAGCAGGGGCTTTCATGCTAAAGACTGTAACTAAGAAGGATTTCCAGTGATTGAAAAGATTAACTCTTGGTTTCTAAAGCCCCAATTCCTGTTAAATATCTTACACTGAAAGCTTGAGAAGTGATTGTCCTATTCCAAAACTATAAGATAGGGCAATATACCATACATTAACTGTCAGTAGATCTCTAAAATGAATGGGCAAGAGACTCTGACAGGTACTCCCAAGTAAAGAGTTTGATATAATTACTGAACTTCAAGTCAGGATACCTGGGTTTGCCTCTGATGTTCATATAACTCCTCTCCTTTTTTCTCCTCCTCTGGACCATGTTTTTCCAGTAAACCTGATTTCTTCGTGTTGAACTATCTGTTCAGAGACTCCAAAACAGTGCTGTTCACCCATGTGCCGTCTACACCTGTACACTTCTTTCCCTATTGTCACCTCCCCTGCAAAATCATACCCCATGGGGTGCTGTTTTTACCACTTACAAACCTCTTTTAAAAATGTTTTATTTTTGTTTGTTTGCTTGCTTGCCCAGGTCTTAGCTGCTTCACACAGGATCTTCAGTTGCATCATCTGAACTCTTAGTTGCAGCATGTGGGATCTAGTTCCCCTTGGAGGGATCAAACCTGGGCCCCCTGCATTGGCAGTGCAGAATCCTAGCCACTGGACCACTAGGGGAGCCCCACAAAGCTCTTTCATGTATAGTGACTCACTTCTCTCAATAATTCAATGCTATGTGTTTTATTAAACCCTTTTAACAGTTGATTTGAGGGCTTCCCTGGTGCCTTAAAAAACTGCCTGCAATACAGGTGACCTGGGTTCGATCCCTGGGTTGGGAAGATCCTCTGGGGAAGGAAATGGCAACCCACTATAGTATTCTTGCCTGGAGAATGCCATGGACAGAGGAGCCTGGTGGGCTACAGTCCACGAGGTTACAAAGAGTCAGACACGACTGAGTGACTAACACTTACAGTTGATTTGAAACTGAATTTGAAGAGGTTAAGAGATTGTCCAGGGTCACACATCTATTTATGGCAGAGCCAGAAATTCAACCTGGATTGTGATTTCATGTCTAACATTCTTGTTTTCTCACTCAGATAAAATTCCAGTTTCAGTGGTCTAGGTTAAAGTGTCCTTCCTGAATATGCCAGAAAAACAGGAAATCCCATGGAGTCAGTATGACTATCATAATGAAAACAAAAGAGATGTTGGATATTCATCTATTTTCTTTGTTTTTCCTCTTGACTCTCTCTTCCAGTTAGAGGATTTCTCAACCCTTCTTTCCTATTTCCTTTTTTCTTCCCCCCAAACACCTTTTATTCTCCTGCTAGTTCAGTAGAGACCCACATCTCACTCAGATCTGCTTCTCAACTGCAAAACTAGGTTAGGGGATTCTATTAATAAAAGTAATGGTTTCACTTTTAGCTCCCAAACCCAGCTGTGTTAGAAATAGTAACTTTATTTTCCTCTGAATTATTTTCTACTTAAGAGTTCCCACTCTCTAAGCGGCAAAAATTTAGTCAACATACATCCAAGACATACATCTAATTTCTGGGGTGCATGTGGAGTGTCAAAGCATTAGGTGTTGTGACATTTGGCTTGGCTTCCATTTAGCCATCCATCATCTGGTTTCATCTTTGTTTACTGGACATACAAGATGATCACTGCATCATCCCCATGAGCCCATTAAAAAGGCCCCTGAAGGTTTGACAATTATTCTTTCAGCTTCTATACAGACTCTGGGGTGCAAAAAATCTCATTCCACTGCCAGGTTGAGTCATGGAAACTGTGGGGTGCTCCATGAAACCCCATCCACTCCTGTGGTACTCTCAGGCCACGGAACCATCCATCTCCCACACTGCATCACATGGGACTCTGTAAGCTGTCCCACACTTTAGACTTGTCACACAGCCGATCAGCCTCTGAAATCTTGGGTCTCCTTGGGCCTCTTTCTAAGAGCACATGTAGATTGCCTCTCCTCTTGGATCCCACAGACTTACCTGATGTTTCTGTCATTTTGCTCCTCCCCACTGGGAACAGGATCAGTCTGTCTTCAGTGACCCACAGAGAAAGTTCTCCTTTTGTTCTATTTGCCATCTGGACTTTCCCTTTCCTCTCAACCCAAAAGATCTTTAATTTTCTGATTCATTATCTGAAGTTTTGATCTGATTCATTATCTTCTTTTACTTAATTGCTTATTCCCTGAGTCCTCCTCTCAGCGACTGAACTGAACTGAACTTTTATTTACTTTATTACTCTATTTAGTCACAGTTAGCATGGCTTTTATTTCTACTAGCTAGAGTACAGGTTTACCTCCTTGTTCAGTTTCAGTTCAGTGCAGTTCAATTCAGTCGCTCAGTCGTGTCCGACTCTCCGTGACCCCATGAATCACAGCACACCAGGCCTCCCTGTCCATCATCAACTCCCGGAGTTCACTCAAACTCATGTCCACAGAGTCGGTGATGCCATCCAGCCATCTCATTCTCCGTCGTCCACTTCTCCTCCCACCCCCAACCTTTCCTAGCATCAGAGTCTTTTCCAGTGAGTCAACTAGTCGCATGAGGTGGCCAAAGTATTGCAGTTTCAGCTTTAGCATCAGTCCTTCCAATGAACACCCAGGATTGATCTCCTTTAGAATGGACTGGTTGGATCTCCTTGCAGTACGAGGGACTCTCAAGAGTCTTCTCCAACACCACAGTTCAAAAGCATCAATTCTTCTTCATTTTCCTTTGTCATGTCAAGAAATATAATTTTAGAATGTATAGTTTTGTAATAACTTCTCCTAAGGGTTAGTTCATTTTCTTTGCCTTTTCAATTTAACTTCTCTTTCTGAAAGCAACTGAGAAAAAATTTGTTAAGTCCCTCTTTATGCACAGGTATGGGAAGAATATAAAGTAGAAAACCTATAAACTCTCCTCAAGCAGCTTATGATCTTTTAATAAAACAAAATCCAGACATAAGTGAAAGTTAAATAGCAAGAGAAGGGTGTGAGTGAAAAGTGTGCCTTTAGAAGATTGTTTCTGGTTGTCTGAGTTTTTATTAGAATCTCTAGGAATTAGACTTTTGAGAAATTTACAACTCTTAAAGAAGGCCTACGTTATTTTTTGACATTATTTTTTAACAGAAAGGGGCTAGTTAACAGATCTCACTAAATAAAGAAATAAGGAGGGAAAAGTATTTTTGTATATTTCAAGAAGCCAAAGTTCTAAACCTACCTTTGCCATCTGTATGCTGTGTGTATGAATACGTGTGTGTGTGTGTGTCCACGCTTGCCTTGGTATTTTGATTGGGCCAGAGGGGAAAAGAGAGAGACTTACGAGAAAGAACTGGAGAAGAAGCCAGGCACCCACTTCTGCAGCTGTCTAGTATCTGCATATCATATGGAAGAAAAAATTCATCGCAGATGTGATAGAACTGTTGAAAGTGCATGAAGTTACAGCAGTACCTCTGTATTCACCAGCTGGTGAGGCCTTCAATAGTAACTTTCCCATATTTTTTTGTTAATTACTCATCCAGTAAATATTTACCAAGCCCCTACCATGTGGATACTCAGCGGGGGAGCCTTTATAGGCTGAGATTCTGCCTTCATGACTCTTACAAGCTGATTGGGAGGAAGACATTAAAAATTACTCAGATTTATAATTACAGACTAGGAAGGAATGGGATGTAGGGTAAAAGGTAAAATGAGGGAATTCATCGGGGGACTCAAGGGCAGCTTCCCTGAGAAAGTCACATTTGAACTGAGCTCTGAAAGATGAGTGGGAATCAATAAATTAAAGAATCAAAGAGAATGGCATGTGGAAAGCCCTCAAGGCAGGAGGGAGCATGGCATATGAAGAACTAAAAGAAAATTGGAGCACAGCACAGGAGGGAGGTGGCGGGGGATAGAATTGGAGAGGTTGGCACGGGTGTACAGGGCCTTTGCAGGTCACAGTGTGGGAGGCAGGAAGGGATTTTAAATAAAGGAAGGACAGTCAAATTTCCTGACTGCTGGGTGGAGACTTGAAAAGAGGAAAATAACGGACAGGGGGAGGTCATTTAGGAAGTCATTGCATTAGTGCCTGATGTGATAAGTGCATCCTACTGTTCTTTTGTCTGGGCCTTCAAGCTCACGGTCTGAATGAAAGAGGAGAAGCCTTTCAGAAGATCCTTCCATCACCAGGTCAGTCCTTGTCCACAAGTCTTTCAAGACAGTGAAGTCCCCTAGTGCACCCAAACCTCTAATGATCTGTGTGGGGCAAGAGTTCTGCAAATGGATTGCAGGAAACACAGTGCCAAAGACAGAATGGTTAGAGACCTCTGCTTTTGGAGCTAAGACCATTTGATAGAGACAGACTGAGCCTCCTGTGGATGAATGGCACTGGGCTGCATTCACTCACTCCTGGGTGTCAGATTTAGGGGAAAGAATCCTCAGAGATGGAGGGGTAGGGATGTTAGGCTTGAGTACTTGAGATCTGGATAAAGGAAACGTGAACTGATGTCAGGCTTTCACTGCAGCTGGTTTTATTGCCTGGTTCAATTAGGGAAGTTGCTGCCACTGCTGTGGGTGGGATCCATGAATCACTCCTTTGCCTTTCTTTTTTATTATTATTTTAATTGGAGAAGAATTGTTTTACACTGTTGTGTTAGTTTCTGCTGTACAACGACGCATCGATCAGCTATCATGAATTAATCTTGAAACTAGTCACACAGTAAAGTTTGTGGTAATCTCCTTTTGCATTCGGGAGATGAAAGTTATAGAACTGTGGTGAATGGAACATGGAATGTTTACCAGCTCTGGTGGATCACTAAACTCCTGAAAACCCTATATAAAGGGCTCTATCGGGAACTCTTGTTATTTCATAGGAAACCAACAGTCTTCATTTCACTCCAACAAAAGGCTGATTGTGAGACTCTGGCCACAGCTGTAGGATGCAGGGCCACCTGTCAGCTAAATAAAGGAATCTGGGAGTGGCAGACTGCTCAAGACTCTACATAAGGTTTGACTGATGGCAGAACAGCCAAGAAGTCTTGCATCAGAACTGTGGGGCCCACGGACAAGTCTTTTCTTTGTGCCAACATGGAATTTTTCCAGCCTGTACAGTGGCTAGATATGTGATTAGCTTCCCCATTATTTTAGCAGGGAGAAACCTAGGAGTTGGCAGACAGCGTTAGTCCTAGGAAGAAGCAGGAGCTGGCAGCATGGAAGGCAAGTATAACAAACAGAGGCAAGTAGCAAGTTCAGTCTATTGTCCAAGAAGCAGAGGAGATAAGTACTGCAAAATGCTCTGGGCAAAGGTCAATAATCAACACAGAGCTATTCCAATTTTCCATAGTCATTCCAAGTTCAACCGAATTAGGCACTTTAACAGTAGGCATTTTGAAAAATAAAACACATCAGGGCTTCCCTGGTGGTCCAGTGGTTGACTCTCCCTTGCATTGTAGAGGACACAGTTCCATCCCTGCTTGGAGAAATAAGATCCTACATGCCATGGAGCAACTAAGCCCAACTGTTGAACATGAGATCTGGAGCCTGCACGCCACACCTAGAGAGTCCAGAAGATCCTGCAGCAAAAAATCCTGCATGATACAACTAAGACCTGACCCAGCCAAATAAATAAAAAATAAGTAAAAAATTTTTTAATAGAACAGATCCATTTAGTGGATATTTAGACAAAACTCAAAATCTAGACAAGAGATCAAAACCTTTCTAATATCCCACACACTAGCATTACTGTGCTAGCATGTGAAATGAGTGCAACTGTGTGGCAGTTTGAACAGTTTTTGGCATTGCCTTTCTTTGGGATTGGAATGAAAGCTGGACTGAGAAGTCAAGTGGGCCTTAGGAAGCATCACTAGGAACAAAGTTAGTAGAGGTGATGGAATTCCAGTTGAGCTATTTAAAATCCTCAAGAGGATGCTGTGAAAGTGCTGCACTCAATATGCCCACAAATTTAGAAAACTCAGCAGTGGCCACAGAACTGGAAAAGGTCAGTTTTCATTCCAAACCCAAAGAAAGGCAATGCCAAAGAATGTTCAACTTTTACTGCACAATTGCATGCATCTCACACGCTAGCAAAGTAATGCTCAAAATTCTCCAAGCCAGGCTTCAACAGTATGTGAACCGTGAACTTCCAGATGTTCAAGCTGGCTTTAGAAAAGGCAGAGGAAACAGAGATTAAATTGCCAACATCTGCTGGATCATTGCAAAAGCAAGAGAGTTCCAAAAAAACATCTACTTCTGCTTTATGGACTAGGCCAAAGCCTTTGACTGTGTGGATCACAATAAACTGTGGAAAATTCTCAAAGAGATGGGAATACCAGACCACCTGACCTGACTCTTAAGAAACCTGTATGCAGGTCAGGAAGCTACAGTTAGAACTGGACATGGAACAACAGACTGGTTCCAAAATCAGGAAAGGAGTACATCAAGGCTGTATATTGTCACCCTGCTTATTTAACTTATATGCAGAGTACATCATGAGAAATGCTGGGCTGGATGAAGCACAAGCTGGAATCAAGATTGCCAGGAGAAAATCAATAACCTCAGATATGCAGACGACACCACCCTTATGGCAGAAAGCGAAGAAGAACTAACCAGCCTCTTGATGAAAGTGAAAGAGGAGAGTAAAAAAGTTGGCTTAAAACTCAACATTCAGAAAACTAAGATCATGGCATCCGGTCCCATCACTTAATGGCCAATAGATGGGGAAACAATGGAAATAGTGACAGACTTTATTTTCTTGGGCTCCAAAATCACTGCAGATGGTGACTGCAGCCATGAAATTAAAAGATGCTTGCTCCTTGGAAGAAAAGCTATGACCAGCCTAGATAGCATATTAAAAAACAGAGACATTACTTTGCTGATAGAGGTCTGTCTAGTCAAAGCTGTGCCTTTTCCAGTACTCATGTATAGATTTGAGAGTTGGACTATAAAGAAAGCTGAGTGCTGAGGAATTGATGCTTTTGACCTGTGGTGTTGCAGAAGACTCTTGAGAGTCCCTTGGACTGCAAGGAGATCCAAGGAGTCCATCCTTAAGGAAATCAGTCCTAAATATTCATTGGAAGTACTGATGTTGAAGCTGAAACTCCAATACTTCGGCCACCTGATGCAAAGAACTGACTCATTTGAAAAGACCCTGATGCTGGGAAAGATTGAAGGCAGGAGGAGAAGGCAACGACAGAGGATGAGATGGCTGGATGGCATCACCGACTCAGTGGACATGAGTTTGGGTAAACTCTGGGAGTTGGTGATGGGCAGGGAGGCCTGGTGTGCTGCAGTCCATGGGGTTGCAAAGAGTCGGACACTACTGAGCCACTGAACTGAACTGAACATCCCACTTGTTACTGGGGACTCAATCAGATTTAAAACTAAGAAAAGGGGATGGAATAGATAAGGCAATGAACTCTTATTTCCAATATCCTTCTGTGGGCTCCCTCAAGGTTCTTTAGTAGCCCTTCATGCATACCACATTCGAATCAGCTTCTATATTTATATATTTATATGGCCCTTCATTCAGCTATCCCATGCATGCATACATGCTAAGTTGCTTCAGTCATGTTGGACTTTGCCACCCTATGGACTATAGCTGCTGGGTTCCTCTGTCCATGTGATTCTCCAGGCAAGGATACTGGAGTGGGTTGCCATGCCCTCCTCCAGGGGATCTTCCCAGGGATCGAACCCGTGGATCTTACGTCTTCTGCATTGGCACGTAGGTTCTTTACCACTAGTGCCACCTGGGAAGCCCTCAGCTATGCCATAAGTCGATGCTAAATTTTAAGATTCTAATTGCTTTTTTTGGCAAATGTCTAGCCTGCAGATTTTTAATTAGAGGCTAGAGGGAGATAAAGCACCTTTCAATTTTCCCTTCCACAAAGACCACAGATTGACTTGCAGCTATGTGCATTCTGATTTCAATGACTGTCTAACAAATAGCATATATAGGTACTATATATAGACATTTATTAAGTCTACATTTATGTGTTTAATTTTTAGATTACACATCTGTTATTTAAAATAAATCTTAGTAGTATTAAATAATAGCATACATGCTATTTTTGAATTTGATAAAAGTTAACCAGATTTTTCCTAAATCTTCAAAGCAATATGCTGCTGCTGCTGCTAAGTCACTTCAGTCGTGTCCGACTCTGTGTGACCCCATAGACGGCAGCCCACCAGGCTCCCCCGTCCCTGGGATTCTCCAAAGCAATATGACAAGCTGTTTATAAAATTTATATGGAAATGAAAAGGGCCAAGACTTGTTCAGATACTTTTGAAGAAGGCAATGGTGGAAAGACTTGATTTACTAGGTGTTAAAGATTACAAGATTACAAAGTTAAAATAACTATAACACTGATTGGCACAGGAATGAATAAAAGGACAAATGAAACATAATAGAGCGAGCCCAGAAATAATCCAAACATGCATGGTTATTTGATATGTGACAGAGGTGGGACTGCAGAGCAGGGAGGGAGGGGAGGGTATGTGTCTGTGAGAGAGAGAGAGAGGAGAGAGAGAGAAAGGGGGAAGAGCCTAACTAATTTCAAAAAGCAATGTTTATAGAAGAAATTATATGATACTAAAGATTTGCTTCAAAATAATCTAAAGGAAGATGGAAAAAAGATAAGACATGATCACATGTTTCATAATTGTTTAAAATGAATATTTAATTTATGAAGATTTATTATATTGTTTGCTTTCCTTTTCACATGTTTGAAATCTTTTACAATCAGAAGTTAAATAAGAAGCTGATCTGAATGTCAGGGTGAGGAGTTCTACAGACCTGCTCTCTAGTAAAACAAACCTAAATGGTAAAAAAAATTATATATATATATATATATAAAATACATTTAAAATCTCTGTAAATTGTCCTAAAGTCATACAGCAAATGAAATGTTTACTCAAGAAAATCTACTAAACCTCAGTAAGAACAGTCAGAGTCTATGGTACTTGAGTCACAACCCACTCCCCTCTTTACCCCTCTCCAGTTCAGTATAAAGAACTTCACTCTAGGCAGATGTGGCCATGAATCAAGATTCAACTATATACTATTTACAAGGCACTTCTGATTCAAGATACAAAGAAGTTGAAAGTAAAAGTATTGAAAAAGATATATCATGTAAATAAGCATAAGACTGGAACAGCTATATTAATATCAGGCAAAAGAAACTTTAAAATTATTTGCTATTGATAAAGAGTTTTGTGATGATTAAAGTGTTAATATATTAGGAAAATATAATAATTTTAAACATGTATGCTTCTAACAACAGAGCCCCAAAATGAATGAAGCAAAACCCATCAGAATTGAAGGGAGAAATAGTCAATTCAAAAATAATAGTTGGAGAATTCAATATCCCCTTTCAATATGGATAAAACAACTAGATTGAAGGTCAGCATGAAAATAGAAGACTTGACGGACTTTGTAAACCAACTAGTCCTAAGACATCTATAGATCAACTCTTGAATTTCCAGATGTTCAAGCTGGTTTTAGAAAAGGCAGAGGAAACAGAGATCAAATTGCCAACATCCGCTAGATCATTGAAAAAGCAAGAGAGTTCCAGAAAAACATCTATTTCTGCTTTATTGACTATGCCAAAGCCTTTGACTGTGTGGATCACAATAAACTGTGGAAAATTCTGAAAGAGATGGGAATACCAGACCACCCGACCTGCCTCTTGAGAAACCTGTATGCAGGTCAGGAAGCAACAGTTAGAACTGGACATGGAACAACAGACTGGTTCCAAATTGGGAAAGGAGTATGTCAAGGCTGTATATTGTCACCCTGCTTATTTAACTTATATGCAGAGTACATCATGAAAAACGCTGAGCTGCATGAAGCACAAGCTGGATTCAAGATTGCCAGGAGAAATATCAATAATCTCAGATATGCAGATGACACCACCCTTATGGCAGAAAGTGAAGAACTAAAGAGCCTCTTGATGAAAGTGAAAGAAGAGAGTGAAAAAGTTGGCTTAAAGCTCAACATCTAGAAAACTAAGATCATGGCATCCAGTCCCATCACTTCATGGGAAATAGATGGGGAAACAGTGGACACAGTGGCTGACTTTATTTTTCTGAGCTCCAAAATCACTGCAGATGGTGATTGCAGCCATGAAATTAAAAGGTGCTTACTCCTTGGAAGGAAAGTTATGGCCAACCTAGACAGCATAATAAAAAGCAGAGACATTACTTTGTCAACAAATGTCCGTCTAATCAAGGCTTTGTTTTTTCCAGTGGTCATGTATGGATGTGAGAGTTGGACTATAAAGAAAGCTGAGCACTGAAGAATTGATGCTTTTGACCTGTGGTGTTGCAGAAGACTGAACTGAACTGAACTAAACCAAACAAAAACAGAAAACACATTCTTCTTAAGTACACTTGGAACATTATCCAGAACAGACATCTGCTAGGCCATAATACAAGCTCAATAAATTTAAAATGATTGAAATCACACAAAGTATGTTTTCCAACCACAGTGGAATGAAAATAGAAATCAATATAGAAAAAAATTTGGGATAGTAAAAATTATGTGTAAATTAACACTGTACTCCTATATCACCAGTAAAAGAGGAAATCACAAGAAAAACTAGAAAATACTTTGGGGGATCTCCATGGTGGTCCAGTGTTTAAGACTCTGTGCTTCTATTGCAGGGGGCATGGGTTTGATCTCTGTTTGAGGGACTAAGACCCCACAAACTAGAAATAATGCCCAATTCAGTAGCAATTTTTTGTACCCCAAATTGTTATCTCCAAATTTCTCAGTAAAAGGAATTAGAGATTCTTAGAAACTGGCCAATTCTTGATCTGGAGAAGAAAATATTAACAAAAGAATCCTGGAACAGCTTATTGTTCCAGAAAGCAAGAAAACTATCAAAGATTAATATGACTGTTTCAAAAGGAGTCGAGTCAAATTGAGACGTCTCCCACTGAAAATATGTGAAAACTTCAGCACAAATAAAATTAATAACTAAAATGAATTGAGATACATCAACCATATTTTTTCTCATTGAATTCATGATGTCCTTGGACTTCCCTGGTGGCTCAGAAGGTAAAGAATCCATCTGCAATGCAGGAGACCTGGGTTCAGTCCCTGGGTTGGGAAGATTCCCTGGAGGAGGAAATGGCAACCCACTGCAGTATTCTTGCCTGGAGAATTCCATGGATAGAGGAGCCTCATGGGCTACAGTCCATGGGGTCACAAAGAGTTGGACATACCTGAGCGACTAACATTCTCACTTTCATGATGTGCTTATAGTAAAACAAAAAAGAAAACATATTTTTCACTATTGGAGGTTACTAAGGAAGTAAGTCATTTTGAAAATTGTTAAATTAAGAGAAAGAATCAAATATTCCATTTCTTATATGAACTCTAAGGTAGTTAATTAGTTGATGATGATAATTTTCTCCAAACAGAATTTTTCCAATAAATAAGAAAAGGGAATGAGAGAGTTAAAATATCACTTTTTTGGTAACCTGTATGAATGAGTGAAAGTAAAAGTCGCTCAGTCGTGTCTGACTCTTTGCAACTCCATGGAATTCTCCAGGACAGAATACTGGAGTGGTTAGCCTTTCCCTTCTTCAGAGGATCTTCCGGACTCAGGGGGATTCTTTACCAAATGAGCTATCAAGGAAGCCCTTTATGAATGGATAGATCCTCGTAATTACTGTTCAGTGGTGACAACCGTCACATCAGAAAAGACACCAGATAATGTGTCTCCTGATGTGTTTCTATCACCTGTGAAGTATTCTTGCTAAAAAAATAAAAAAGAAACCAGAATCAAATCACATCTTTAGAGTCAGCTACCAGCTTAAGGGAAATGCAGTGAAGAGAAACAGGGAAACTTGTTAAATGGAACTACAAGGGTGCTACCAATGAAACCCAGCCTGCAGGACAAATACCTCAGTTTCTTCAACAAATAAACTGCATGAGGGGAAATGAAAGCGATAGATAGGCAGAGGAGAGAAAAAGAAGAAAGTAAAGGATCTATGGATTAAAAGAGTTTTAAGACTCTTACTTTATACCAAATACAAAAATTAACTAAAAATGGGTCAAAGCCCTAAATGTAAGAGCTAAAACTATAAAAACTCTTAAAGGAAAACATAGGGGGAAAGCTTCATGACCTTGAATTTGGCAGTGGTGTTTGTTGGGTATGACACCAAAAGCACAGGCAACAAAAGTGAAAGTAAATTGGAATATATAAACATTTTAAACTTCTACAACATCAAAGTGAAAAGTGAAAGTCACTCAGTCGCATCCGACTCTGCGAACCCGTGGACTATACAGTCCATGGAATTTTTCAGGCCAGAATACTGGAATGGATAGCTTTTCCCTTCTCCAGGGGATCTTCCCAATCCAGGGATCGAACTCAGGTCTCCTGCATTGCAGGTGAATTTGTTACCAGCTGAGCTACCAGGGAAGCCATCAAAAGACACAATTAAATTGAAAATTTAACCTATGCAATGGAGGAAACTATTTCCAAATCATGTATCTGACAAGGGATTAATATTCAAAATATAAAAAGAACTCCTACAACTTAACCAGAAAAAACAAACTATTTTAAAAATGGGCAAAGGACTTGAATAGAAATTTCTTCAAAGAAGATGTACAAAAGGCCAACAAGCAAATGAAAGGATGCTTACCATTAGTCATTATGGAAGTACCAATCAAAACCACAATGGGTTACCACTTCATGCCCATTAGGAGGTCTACAGTTTAAAAAAAAAATGAAAAAAAAAAAAAGAAAATCAGAAAATAACAATTGGCAAAGATGTAGAGAACTTGGAACCCTTGTGCATTTTGCTGGAATGTAAAATGGTGCAGCCCCTAAGGAAAATGGTATGGTGATCCCTGAAAAGAAAAAAAAGTAGAATTACCATAAGATCCAATAATTCCTCTTCTGGGTATGTATCCAAAAGAATTTAAAGCAAGGTCTGGAAGATATTTGCACACCCGTGTTCATGGAAGCATTATTCACAATAGCCAAGAGGTGGAAGCAATCCTAGTGTTCATCAACAGATGAATAGATAGATGAAATGTGGTATATACATACAATAGAATGGTATTGAGCCTTGAAAGGAATGAAATTCTGATACATACCACAACATGGATGAACCTTGAGACCATTATGTTAAGTGCAATAAGCCAGTCACAAAAAGACAAATGTTGTATGACTGCACTTATTTGAGATACCTAGAGTAGTCGAATTCATAGAGACAGAAAGTAGAATGGTGGTTGCCAACCAAGGGAATAGGGGAGTGGTGAGTGCTGGTGTAATGAACATAGAGTTTCAATTATGCAAGATGAAAAGAGTTCTGGAGATGGATGGTGATGATGGTTGTACAACAAGGTGAATACACTTAATACTACAGAACTGCACATTTTAAAATGGTTAAGATGGTACATTTTGTTTTGTGTATTTTACCACAATTAAATTTTTTTTTAATTTTAATTTGAAAAATATTTAAGAAACAGCCAACTGCAATGTATAGATCTTACTTGGATTCTGTTCCATACATATGAACTTAAAACAAAGGAGGAGGGATTCCCTGGTGGTCCAGTGGTTAGCACTCGGCTCTTTCACTGCTGGGGTCCCAGGTTCCATCCCTAGTTGGGGAACTAAGATCTCACAAGCATAATGAAAAAAAATAATAATGAAAAAGATCTCACAAGCTGTGCAGCCAAAAAAGAAAAAATTTCAATAGTAACTGTGTATTTAATGAATTTTTATTATCCAATTTTTAGATGAGATGTAGTATTATGGTTGCATTTTAAAAAGAGTTCTTGTCTTGTAGAGATAGGTGCTAACATATTTATGGATAAAATAATTTGATGTCTGGAATATGCTTTAATACAGTGAAGGCAAGGGAATAGCTGGGGACAAAATCGATCAGCTGCTGCTGCTAAGTCACTTCAGTCGTGTCCGACTCTGTGTGACCCCATAGACGGAAGCCCACCAGGCTCCCCTGTCCCTGGGATTCTCCAGGCAAGAACACTGGAGTGGGTTGCCATTTCCTTCTCCAAGAGTCGATAATTGTTGAAGTTAGTGGATAGGTACGTCAGTGTTCCTTCTCCCCCATTATGTGTTTTTTTAAATACTTCTTTGAGTTGAATGTTGGTGGTAGTTGATATTATTCTTTACTACTGGATATACATAACTACAGTTATGCCAATTTATTCTCAGCCTACAATGACAGGCTTGTTTTCAACCTTGTCTTGCAAATCTGTTCCCTTCTGTCAAATGCTGTGGAACTAAATAGTTCCCCACATTCCAACTGCTTAGAAGCCAGAGTAAATAGCTATATACCACATGGCACCATCAGTCCCTGTTCATAGTCTAGAAATATCATTAGAAAATGGGTAAATAATGACGTTTGTCAGCTGACGGTATCATGTGAGCCAGAGTGTCAAAAACCTGTGGACTGATTATTGCCCGACAAACAGGACAGCACTGGAGACACTGAGACTGATTTTTAGGTTAAATTTATCCATGAAGGAAACAGAGAGGCAATGTTTATACAAAATGGTAGGAAACTGGATATGAAACACATCATCTAGCTGCTTCAAACCACTGTCCCAAGAGCTTGTTACTGAGTGAACAATTAGTTATTTCCTGCCATTTATTTTTAACTTTCATGTTTGTATTTCAAAGTATAGCATAATAAAATATTTTTGCTTCAATTTTCCCTAATGAGTTTTACATTTTTCTATGTTTCAGTATTTCTACAATTTGATACATAATATTACAAACAAACATATTCTTCTACTTTTATTTGGGAATTAAAATGACTGTAAAAGGCACATTTATTTAAACTTTTCCTGCAGAGGATTAAAGAAGCTAGGAAAAAAATATGATCATAGCCTTATTTGAATATGTTTTCTCTCCCTGTCTGAAGTCCTTCTTTGTATCCTGGTCCTCAGCTTACACAATAGTAGGAAGCCATTCTTGGCACATGTTTTTGCAACTGTAGGACACTTCAGAATCCGGTAAAACCAGTGCCCACCCCAAGTGTAATGAAAAGATTGTTCAAGCATTTCCTTCAGTTCACAGAGGGAAAAATTTTCAAAATGGGTTAAACTCACATAATGGCGATCAACCATTTTGCCTTTTTGCATTTTTTTTCCCTGGGTATGGTCTTGATCACTGCCAAAGATCTGAGTTCAAATCACGACTTGGTATCAAAGCAGTTGAGATTGTTTGCCAAGTCCAAGCTTGCTCTATCTGCCCCACGCAGGCCAGTAACATCCAAGAGACAAGGTGCTGAGGCATGGAATATGAATTTATTCAGAAAGCTAGCTGACTAAGAAGATGGTAGAATAATGGTCTCAAAAGAACCATCTTATCAGGGTCTGGATGCCAGGATCCTGACTAGAACAGAGAGGGGGAGAGGTGAGGAGGTAGGGTAGAAAGGGGCATTAATCTTACAAATATCTCCTGGAATGGCTAGTCTTGGGGAGGAGATGTGTTAATTTTGTCCTTCCTGTAGCCATCTACAAGTGGACAGGGTCCTGAACAAAGGCATTTTGGTTTAACATTCAGGTAGAGAAGCAGGGTTCCCTGAGGCAGGCCTTTATGTATGGACAACATCCTTTTAGTAAACAAAGGCAAGGAGAAGCAAAGATTAAAGTAAAAGAAACAGATTCAACATGAGGTCAGTTCTTCCCTTAACAGAGTGACCTGAGGAAAATCACTGAACCCATTGGGGCTTTAGCCTCTTTGATATATATTAAGAATGTTCCAGAAGATGAGCTTTAAAATACCACCCAGTTCTAAAATTCTGTGCTTCTTTGAGTTAAACCATGCAACAGGTTATATATGACAAGATTTATAGATGACCCAAAACACGGTCTCACCCATCACAGATTTTTGTCCACTTTTCCATTCTTTTCACCCACTTTAAGTTAAAAACTATCACTACCACAAGAAAAGATGAGTGTTAGTCACTCAGTCGTGTCCAACTCTTTGCAACCAACCCCATGAACTGGGGCTCTTCAGGCAAGGGCTCGCCAGGGATTCTTCAGGCAAGAATACTGGAGTGGGTTGCCATTTCCTTCTCTAAAAGATCTTCCCAACTCAGGGATAAAACCCAGATCTCCAGCATTGCAAGCAGACTCTTTACCATCTGATCCACCAGGGAAGCTCAAGAAAAGAGAGAAATAATAAAGATGAAGAACCCAGAAAACATGTAAAACTTTTCTTAATCTCTGAGAAATGGAAAACTTTCTGTACTTTGTTTCTGTATGCCTAAATGGGTTTGCCTTGCTAAAGATCAGATAAAATCTCTCAAACACGTTAAGCAATGATTACATTTTATTGTGCCCATCAAGTACATATTTAACTGACTAGGTAGAATGGCCCTGTTTGATATCAGTATCACAAAATTCAGGAAGGAAATGAATATTTGGACTTTGGATTTGAATCAGAAGACTTCAAGAGTCTGGGCTCAGAGTTAAAGACTCCAGGAAGCCTCAATGTCAATCTCCTCTTTTGTTAAATGCGAGTATAACATTAATACCTCTCTTCACAAGGTCATTGTGACAATAAGTAAAAAATAATGTAGAGAATACCAGCTGAGAGCAGACAGGAGTACCTGACTGGAGGAAAAGAATATATCAAACCACGCAAAACTCGGTAGGACGAAGGAACTAGGGGGAAAAACAGAAGTGTTAACAGGACTGGACCTGCTCTCAGTGGGACGGGGAACCGAAGCAAGGGTCTGATCCCCACAACGGGGCAATCACTTGAGTCAGAGGAGAAACATTTAAGGCTGAGTGAAACAGCTGATCTGTGGCAGCCTAAATGGAATGAGAACCAGACAGTCCTTGCCGCAGCCATACCTACCCCGGAGAGGGACGCAGAGTTTGGGGATTGTGGAGCCATCCCAGGGCGAGGGCTGCTGTTGACTGTGGAGAGACGGATCAAAAGGAGGTGAGGGAGGAGACTGTGGTGGGAAATGCCTGTGGAGGAAAGCTGTGCAGCCACGGAAACAAGGCAATACTGCTGAGTCACGCGTAGGGGGTGGAGCCATCACCATACCCTCTCTTCCCACACGCCAGCATCAGCAGCTGAACAACAGAGGCTGGCCCATCAAACGCCTGATGCACTGAACTACAGAGTAGGACCCCAGCCAGGGGGGGCCCTCTGTGTGCCTGACTCGCTGAAGTACAGAGAAGGACCCCAGGCAAGGGAGCCCTGTAAGTGCCTGAACAGGCGGAGCTACAGAAAAAGACTGAGGAAAGAAGCCTTCTGAGTGCCAGCTACAAGAGGCTTGAAAAAAGACTCTGGCAGGGCCATGGCTCCTGCGGCGGAGGCAGTCTGTGTCCCTGAACACTTGGCGCCACCAGGGTCCCCGCAAGTCAAGCAGCTGCGTCACATTCATGCTCAAGTCTCACTGGGGCAGCTGCCACAGGCAAAAACAGTCTTGGATCTATGTGCACAGGGTCGCTTCGGTAGTGTCTGACTCTTTGCAACCCTCTGGACTGTGGCCTGCCAGGCTTCTCTGTCAGGAAGGGGTTCTCCAGGCAAGAATACTGAAGTGTAGTGGCCAGTGCGGGTTGCCATACCCTTCTAGAGCACCCTTCTTCTGCTGCCCTGGCCACCAACTCCCCTGAGTACCTGGTGCTGCCAGAACCCCTGCAACCCAAAGAGCTGCACCACCTCCACACCTGGCCCTCATAGGGGCAAACCCAAGTCCTCCAGGGCAGCCTCAGGAGTAAACCCCAGTGGACAACCCACATGCAGAGGTGGAAATAAAACCACAATTGAAACCCAGGGGCAGTGTGGCTAAGGAAGAAGACCCAAAACCTTCCCACCGGCTGTACAAGCTGCAGATTAAATCCTCACAATCAACTAGGCAGACTCTGTGTCTATAGAATATATAAAATGTCATTGAGAGGTCCCACAAAAGAAAATGCACTAATTCTGATAGCTGTGGACATTGGCGGCAAGAACACACAGGAGTGGGAACAGATGAGAATCTGAGCTGCCCCCATAGAGGGTCCAGACATCAGCGCAGTGTTGGAGGGCAACCTAGGGAAGGGAGGTGGACCGTGACTCCCGGTGAGGGAGAGGACTCTGACAGCAGTGACTCAAGAAAAACATTTATCATTCTTATGTTTTGACTTGTTCTATAGATTCTTTCGGATTTTTTTCTTTTTTCATCTTTTTTACCCCCTCTGTTGTAGTTGTTGATTTTATTGGAATCTAATTAAGCTTTTGAGCTTTTTTATTTCTGTCACATTTTTTACTGTTGTTATAAACCTCTGCCTTTACGTTGAGCTTTTGCAGTTCTGTGGAGCTTTTTATCTTCTTCTTCTGTTTTTTTAGTTTTAATTTTTTTAACCTATTATTATTTTTTCTACGTTTATCCTTTTGTTTGCTTTTCCTACTGTTCTTTTCCCCTTGCAGCTAATCTAATGTATATAAATCTTCTTTATCTACCTCTATTTAACTTTGCATATCTATTCTTTCTTTTCTTTCTCTCCTTTCCTCTCAACAGATTTGTCAGTTTTATTTTCATTGCTTTATTCCCCACTTGGCACCTTGCTTTAGTTTTGTTTTCCAGTTTTTGCTTAGTTAGTTTTGTTCTGGTAGATATAATTTTTTGGTTTCCTTTGTTCGCTGGGTCAATCTATAGTACTTTATTTTTGTTGGACTGTTTTGATTTTGCTTATGGGTATATATGTGTATATTCAGTCACACTTTTTATTGTTGCTGTAAACCTCTGCATCTACGTTGGGCTTTTGCAGTTCTGTGGAGTTTTCCTTTTTTTTTTCTCCCCCTTTTTTCTTTCTTCTTCCATTTTTTTCTTCTTTCTGATAATTTTAATTAAAAAAATTTTTAAACCTATTATATTTTTTCTACATTCCTTTGTTTGCCTTTCCTATTGTTATTTTCCCCTTGCAGTTAATCTTTAATGTATGTAAATCTTCTTCGTCTACCTCTATTTAACTTTGCATATCTATTCTTTCTTTCCTTTCCTCTCAACATATTTGTTAGTTTTGTTTTCATTGCTTTATTCCCCACTTGGCACCGTGCTTTTGTTAGTTTTGTTCTTAACTGGTAAATATAATTTTTTATTTACTTTGTTGGCCGGGTCAATCTACTGTACTTTATTTTTGTTGGGACTGTTTTTACTTTGCTCATGAGTGTATGTGTATATACACTACATATGTACATGTAGTGTATGTTCCATTATTTTAATTATTATTTACCTGATTTTGTAATTGCCATTTGTCTGGGGTTCATCTTTGGCTTCTCGTTTTTGGATATTTGTTTTAATCTCACTTAATGCCAAGCCAGGCTTCAGCAATACATGAACTGTGAACTTCCAGATATTCAAGCTGGTTTTAGAAAAGGGAAAGGAACCAGAGATCAAATTGCCAACATCAAAAAAGCAAGAGAATTCCAGAAAAACATCTATTTCTGCTTTATTGACTATACCAAAGCCTTTGACTGTGTGGATCAATAAACTGGAAAATTCTGAAAGAGATGGGAATACCAGACCACCTGACCTGCCCCTTGAGAAATCTGTATGCAGGAAGCAACAGTTAGAACTGGACATGGAACAACAGACTGGTTCCAAATAGGAAAAGGAGTACGTCAAGGTTGTATACTGTCACCCTACTTATTTAACTTATATGCAGAGTATATCATGCGAAACACTGGGCTGGATGAATCTCAAGCTGGAATCAAGATTGCTGGGAGAAATATCAATAACCTCAGATATGCAGATGACACCACCCTTATGACAGAAAGTGAAGAGGAACTAAAGAACCTCTTGCCGAAATTGAAAGAGGAGAGTGAAAAAGTTGGCTTAAAGCTCATCATTTAGAAAACTAAGATCGTGGCATCCGGTCCCATCACATCATGGCAAATAGATGGGGAAACAGTGGACACAGTGGCTGACTTTATTTTTCTGGGCTTCAAAATCATGGCGGATGCTGATTGCAGCCATGAAATTAAAAGATGCTTGCTCCTTGGAACGAAAGTTATGACCAACCTAGACAGCATATTAAAAAGCAGAGACATTACTTTGTCAACAAAGGTCCATCTAGTCAAGGCTATGGTTTTTCCAGTGGTCATGTATCGATGTGAGAGTTGGACTATAAAGAAGGCTGAGCACTGAAGAATTGATGTTTTTGAATTGTGGTGTTGGAGAAGACTCTTGAGAGTCCCTTAGACTGCAAGGAGATCCAACCAGTCCATCCTAAAGGAGATTAGTCCTAGGTTTTCATTGGAAGGGCTGATGTTGAAGCTGAAACTCCAATACTTTGGCCATGTGATGCGAAGAGCTGACTCATTTGAAAAGACCCTGATGCTGGGAAAGATTGAGGGCAGGAGGAGAAGGGGACGACAGAGGATGAGATGGTTGGATGGCATCACTGACTCGATGGACATGGATTTGGGTGGACTCTGGGAGTTGGTGATGGACAGGGAGGCCTGGCGTGCTGCGGTTCATGAGGTCGCAAAGAGTCAAACACAACTGAGCGACTGAACTGAACTGAATGCCGTAATAAACCACTTGTGGAATCCTCGTTCCTGACCAGAGATCAAGCCCTGAGCCTTTGGAGTAGGAGTTGATTCCAAGACCCTAGACTACCAGAAAACTAACCCTAGGGAGTATCAAATAGTGATAAAAAAGAAACCACTGTAATACAAGACCCAGCATCACCCAACCACCAGTAGCACCCCATGCAGGACACCTCATCTAAACAACAAACAAAACAAAAACACAAACCAAATCACCAGCAGACAGGATTACCACCTCACTCAATCTTGTCCATTAGAGGAAAAACAAACAAAAACTCAGCACAAATCGCACCCTATACAAAGCTTACACAAACCACTGGACCAACCTTAGGAGGGCAGAAACCAAAAGGAAGAAAGAATTCAACCTTGAAGCCTGGGAAAAGGAGACCTCAAACATAAGTTAAAAAAAATAAATAAATAAAGGTAGAGAAATACTACACAAATGAAGGAACAAACTAGAAACAGAGAAGTCCAAATAAATGAAGAGGAAATAGGAAACTACCTGAAAAAGAATTCAGAATAATGATACTAAAGATGATCAAAAACCTTGAAAAAAAATGGAAAAAATGAAAAATCAATTAACAAAGACCTATAAGAATTAAAAAATAAACATACAGAGACAACAAAATTAATGAAATTAAAAATACTCTGCTGCTGCTGCTAAGTCACTTCAGTCGTGTCCAACTCTGTGCGACCCCATAGACAGAAGACCACTAGGCTCCTCTGTCCATGGGGTTCTCCAGGCAAGAACACTGGAGTGGGTTGCCATTTCCTTCTCCAATGCATGAGAGTGAAAAGAGAAAGTGAAGTCGCTCAGTCGTGCCCGACTCCAGAAGGAATCAGTAGCAGAATATCTGAAGCAGAAGAATGAATCAGTGAGCTGGAAGATAAAATGGTGGAAATAACTTCTGAAGAGCAGAATAAAGTAAGAACTGAAGACAGTCTCAGAGACCACTGGGACAAAATCAGATGCACCAACATTTGAATTATTGGGGTCCCAGAAGAAGAAGAAGAGAGAAAGAATGTGTATGAGAAAATTTTTGAAGAGATTATAGTTGAAAAAGGAAATAGTCAATCAAGTCCAAGAGGTGCAAAGAGTCCATACAGGATAAACCCAAGGAGAAACAGCCAAGACACATACTAATCAAATTAACAAAGACTAAACACAAAGAAAGAAATTTAAAAGCAGCAAGGGAGAAGCAACAAGTAGCATATGAGGGAAACCCCATATGCTTAATAACTGATCTTTCAGCAGAAACTCTGCACGCCAGAAAGGAATGGCAGGATATATTTAAAGTACTGCACGGGAATAATCTACAACTAAGGTTACAGTACCCAGCAAGGATCTCATTCAAAATTGATGGAGAAATAAAAAGCTTCTCAGACAAGCAAAAGTTAAGAGAATTCAGTACCAGAAACCAGCTTTACAACAAATGTTAAAAGGACTCATATAGCCAAGAAATACAACAGAAGAAAAATTATCTATAAAATCAACCCCAAACAATTAAGAAAATGGCAATCGGAACAGATATATCAATAATTACTTTAAATGTAAGTGGATTAAATTCTCCAACCAAAAGACACAGACTGGCTGAATGTGTACAAAAACACGACCCATATACACGCTGTCTACAAGAAACCCACTTCAGACCTCAAGACACATATGGACTGAAAGGGAGAGGATGGAAAAATATATTCCATGCAAATGGGAAGCAAAAGAAAGCTGGAGTAGCAACCCTCAGATCAAAAATAGACCTTAAAATAAAGGATATTACAAGAGATAATGAGGGACACTACATAATGATCAAGGGATCAATCCAAGAGGAGGACATAACAATTGTAAATATCTATGCACCCAACACAGGAGCACCTCATTACGGAAGACAAACACCTACACATAAAAGGAGAAATTGAGAGTAACACAATAATAGTAGGAGACTTTAACACCCCACTCACACCAATGGACAGATCATCAAAACAAAATTAATAAGAAAACACAAGTGTTAAATGATCCATTAGATGAGATGGACCTCATTGTTATCTTCATGGCATCCCATCCAAATGCAGAAGAATACATCTTCTTCTCAAATGCACATAAAACATTCTCCAGGATAGGCCATATCTTGGGTCACAGATCAAACCTCAGTAAATTTAAGAAAACTGAAATCTTATCAAGCATCTTCTCCAACCACAACACTATGAGACTAGATATCAATTACAAGAAAAAAGCTGTAAGAATCACAAACACATGGAGATTAAACAACACGTTTCTAAATAATCAACAGGTTACTGAAGAAATCAAAAGGGAAATCAAAAAATTTCCAGAAACAAATGACATTGAGAACACGACAACTCAAAAAAAAAAAAAAAAAAAAAACCTATGGGATGCAGCCAAAGCAGTCCTAAGAAGGAAGTTTATAGCAATACAATCCTACCTCAAGAAACAAGAAAAACATCGAATAGACAACCCAACTTTACACCTAAAACAACTGGAAAAAAAAATTAATAGAAGGAAAGAAATCATAAAGATCTGAGCAGAATTAAATGAAAGAAATCAAAGAAACAATAGTAAAGATTAATAAGACTAAAAGTTGGTTCTTTGAGAAGATAAACAAAATTGACAAACCTTTGGCCAGACTCATCAGGAAAAAAAGAGAGAAGAATGAAATCAGCAAAATTAGAAATGAAAAAGGAGAGGTTACAACAGACAATGCAGAAATATAAAGGATTATTAGAGACTATTATGAACAACTGTATGGGAATAAAATGGATAACCTGGAAGAATTGGACAGATTCTTAGAAAAGTTCAATCTTCCAAGAGTGAACCAGGAAGAAATAGAAATTATGAACAACCCAATTACAAGCACTGAAATTGAAGCTATGATCAGAAATCTCCCAAAAACAAAAGCCCAAGACCAGACGAATTCACAGGAGAATTCTATCAAACATTTAGAGAAGAGCTAATGCCTGTCCTTCTAATACTCTTTCAAAAAATTGCAGAGGAAGGAGCACTTCCAAACTCATACGAGGCCACCATCACCCTGATACCAAAGTCAACAAAGACAACACAAAAAAGAAAACTACAGGCCAGTATCACTGATGAACACAGATGCAGAAATCCTCAACAAAATTTTAGCAAACAGAATTCAGCAACACATCAAAAAGCTCATACACCATGATCAAGATGGGTTTATTCCAGGAATGCAAGGATTGTTCAGTATATGCAAATAAATCAGTGTGATATACCATATTAACAAATTGAAAGATAAAAACCATGTGATCATCTCAATGGATGTAGAAAAAGCCTTTGACAAAATTCAGCACCCATTTATAATTAACACTCTTCAAAAAATGGGCATAGAAGGAACCTACCTGAACATAGTAAAACCATATATAATAAGCCTGCAGCAAACATTATTCCCAATGGTGAAAAACCGAAAGCATTCCCCCTAACATCAGGAACAAGACAAGGGTGCCCACCTTCACCACTATTATTCAACATAGTTCTGGAAGTCCTAACTACAACAACCAGAAAAGAAAAGGAATCCAGATCGGAAAAGAAGTAAAGCTCTCAGTGTTTGCAGATGACCTGATACCGTACATAGGCAACCCTAAAGATAGTATCAGAAAATTACTAGAGCTAATCAGTGAATTCAGTGAAGTTGCAGGATACAAAATCAATACACAGAAATCACTTGCATTTCTGTATACTAGCAATAAAAGATCAGAAAAATTAAGGAATCAATCCTATTCACCACTGCAACAAAAAGAATCAAATATCTCAGAATAAACTTACCTAAGGAGACAAAAGAACTGTACACAGAAAATTATAAGACACTAATGAAAGAAATCAAAGATGACATAAACAGATGGAGAGATATTCCATGTTCCTGGGTAGGAAGAATCAATGTGAAAATGTGAAATGTGAAAATGACTATATTACCAAATGTAATCTACAGATTCAATGTGATCCCTATCAAATTACCAATGGCATTTTTCATAGAACTAGAACAAAAAATTTCACAATTCATATGGAAACACAAGAGACCCCAGACAGCCAAAGCAGTCTTGAGAAAGAAGAATGGAGCTGGAGGAATCAACCTTCCTGACTTCAGATTATACTGCAAAGCTACAGTCATCAAGACAGTATGGTACTGGCACAAAAACAGAAATATAGACCAATGGAACAAGATAGAAAGCCCCGAAATAAACCCATGCACCTATGGGTACCTTATATTTGACAAAGGAGGCAAGAATACACAATGGGGCAAAGACAACCTCTTCAATAAATGGTGCTGGGAAAACTGGAGAGCTACCTGAAAAGAATGAAATTAGAACACTTCCTAACACCATTCACAAAGATAAACTCAAAATGGATTAAAGACCTAAATGTAAGACCAGAAACTATAAAACTCTTAGAGGAAAACATAGGCAGAACACTCAATGACATAAATCAAAGCAAGATCCTCTATGACCCACCTCCTAGAATAATGGAAATGAAAACAAAAGTAAACAAGTGGGACCCGATTAAACTTAAAAGCTTTTGAACAGCAAAGGAAACTATAAGCAAAGGTGAAAAGACAACCCTCAGAATGGGAGAAAATAACAGCAAATGATACAACTGACAAAGGATTAATTTCCAAAATATACAAGCAGCTCATACAACTCAATGCCAGAAAAACAAACAACCCAATCAAAAAGTAGGGAAAAGACCTAAACAGACACTTCTCCAAAGAAGACTTACAGATGACTAACAAACACATGAAAAGATTATCAACATCACTCATTATTAGGGAAATGCACATCAAAACTACAATGAGATATCACCTCACACCAGTCAGAATGGCCATCATCAAAAAGTCTACAAACAATGAATGCTGGAGAGGGTGTGGAGAAAAGGGAACACTCTTGCACTATTGGTGGGAATGTAAATTGGTACAGCCACTATGGAAGATGGTATGGAGATTCCTTTAAAAAACTAGGAATAAAACCACCATATGACCCAGCAATCCTACACCTAGGCATTTACCCTGAGGAAAACAAAATTTAAAAAGACACATGTATCCCATTGTTCATTGCAGCACTATTTACAATAGCTAGAACATGGAAGCAACTTATATGCCCATCAACAGATGAATGGATAAAGAAGCTGTGGTGCTTGCTTAGTCACTTCAGTCGTGTCCGACTCTCTGTGACCCCATGGACCATGGCCCGCCAGGTTCCTCTGTCCATAGGATTCTCCAGGCAAGAATATTGTAGTGGGTTGCCATTTCCTTCTCCAGTGAGAAAGTATAAAGTGAGTTAAGTGAGTGAAGTGAAGTCGCTCAGTCACATCCGACTCTTTGCGACTCCATGGACTGTAGCCTACCAGGCTCCTCCATCCATGAGATTTTCCAAGCAAGAGCACTGGAGTGGGTTGCCATTTCCTTCTCCGAAAGAAGGAGAAGGTACATATACACAATGGAATATTACTCAGTTTGGAACACACTTGAATGGAACACATTTGAATCAGTTCTGATGAGGTGGATGAACCTAGAACCTATTATACAGAGTGAAGTGAATCAGAAAGAGAAGGATAAATATCATATTCTAATGCATATATATGGAATCTAGAAAAATGGTACTGAAGAATTTATTTACAGGGCAGCAATGGAGAAACAGACATAGAGAATAGACTTATGGACTTGGGGAGAGGGGAGGGGAGGGTGAGATGCATGGAAAGAATAACATGGAAACTTATATTACTATATGTAAAATAGATAGCCAATGGGAATTTACTGTGTGGCTCAGTTCAGTTCAGTCGCTCAGTCGTGTCCGACTCTTTGCGACCCCATGAATCACAGCACGCCAGGCCTCCCTGTCCATCACCAACTCCCGGAGTTCACTCAAACTCATGTCCATCGAGTCGGTGATGCCATCCAGCCATCTCATTCTCTGTCGTCCCCTTCTCCTCCCGCCCCCAATCCTTCCCAGCATCAGAGTCTTTTCCAGTGAGTCAACTCTTCGCATTAGGTGGCCAAAGTATTGCAGTTTCAGCTTTAGCATCAGTCCTTCCAATGAACACCCAGGATTGATCTCCTTTACAATGGACTGGTTGGATCTCCTTGCAGTCCAAGGGACTCTCTCAGGAAACTCAAACAGGGACTGTGTATCAATCTAGAGGGATTGGATGGGGTGGGAGATGGGAGGAAGGTTCAAAAGGGAGGGGATATATGTATACCTATGGCTGATTCATGTTGAGGTTTGGAAGAAAACAACAAAATTCTGTAAAGCAATTATCCTTCAATAAAAAAATACTGTAAAAGCACTGCTACATAGCAGGTGCTCATACTACACTCTTCCTGCCTTCCTTTCTTCTTTCTAATATCAGTCACAATAATAATAATAGGTACCCCAAAATACCTAACTGAAGGTATTAACTTGTTAACTGGAGAATTTATTGGATGATGTTTTAAAAGGCAGCATAAGACTAATAGGGAAAGAAGGGAAAAACTTTCAAGATTGATCAATCAAAACAGAAAAAGCTAGAAAGACGTATGCCAAATGTAAATGGTAGTCTTCTTTAGACTGTGGGAACCCACTTACTTTTTATTTTCATATTTATTGCCATCTGTATTTTCTAATTTTTCCACAGGGAATGTATTATATCATAATTAAGAATTTTAAAATATAATTTTATTTAAAATAAAGAATTTTAAATAAAACAAGATTTTAATTAAAAATCTACCTGAACCCATCAATCAAGTTGATCATCACTTCCTATTGACGTGATGTTATAGGAAGATTACAGCACAGCCAATGAAATGCTCTTGCCAAAATAAGTAACCTGAATTTAATTCCTCATCCAAATCTAACTCAGTTTACAAAAAATACAAGAGATACAGGATAATTTTAAATGAGTTCATGGAAATGCAATCAGAAAAATCCAAAATTTAAGAAATACTATAGGACACTTGACCCAACTTTTCAGTCAATGAATGTTAGGAGGGTGGAGAAGGGAAGATGAAATCATATATTAAGAGAGATGTAAAGGATATAACAGTTATTGCACAGCAGAAACCAGCACAACATTGTAAAGCAATTATCCTCCAATTAAAAATTTTTAAAAAGGATATACCAATTAAATGCAAAGTATGGACCTTGCTTAAATCCCAGTTCAAACAAACCAACTATCAAAAGCCAATTGAAGAAATCTGAACACAGATTTAGATATACATTAGTTGATTAAAAAATAATGTTAATTTTGTTGAGGATGGGGATAACAGTCTTGTGAGTTTTGCTAAAAATAGATAGTATTGATGGGTGAAATGATACTACTAAATACTCCAACAGAAATAAAAGTAAAACAAGGAAGGTATAGATGAAATGATAAAGAAAATATTGCTAACAGGTAAAGCTCAGTGATGAGCTCATGAGAATTATACTTTTGTTTCTATCTTTGTATCTGTATTAGAAATTTTCCATAATTAAAAGTCAAAGATGAAGACTTCCCTGGTGGTCCAGTGGCTAAGACTCCAAATTCCAGATGTAGGGAGTCAGGGATCAATCCCCTGTCAGGGCGCTAGATCCTACATGCTACAACTGAAGATCCCACATGCCTCAATGAAAATTAAAGGTCCTGCGTGCTGCAACTAAGACGCAGTACAGCCAAGAAAACAGTCAAAGATGTATGTGATATTTAAAAGACAAAAAAGTAGTGGTCAACAGCAAAATGTCTCTTCTGTTCCTACTCTTTCCTTGCCTTGGTCTTCTGTTCCAGTCACATAGCATCTGACCGTAAAATCTGTATGTCTAAGAAGGGCTGGCTGGGTCAATAATATTGAAAACTGAGTTTCAAAGTCATTTCCAAGAGATCTTAGATTTTTAATAGTCATTCCAGAAAGCCTGTGACTTCTGGGTAAAAGTATGACTTACAGAGAAAAGGACCTTCCACTTTCGAAAGATTGATTCTTTGTGAAATAACTGGTCAACAAGTCATACATACGTGGTCTCAGGCTCATCTTTCTAAGTGAATTGCATGGATAGTCATCAACTTTGAAACAAGTAAGTTTCTGCCAGTTAGCTTGTGTTTTTCTAATTAGCTTGTGTTTTTCTTGTGGGTTTTTGTTTGTTTAATTGTATGTTTTGTTGTTTAGCGTTTTTCTGGTCTGAACTATTTCACCCTGTGATTTTTCTGCTCTGGTTTAAGTTCTCTCTACCTGCAATGCCTTGTTTGTGCGGCTCTGTGATCAAACAGAGCCAGCACTCCTAATCCTTGGCCAGACCCCTCTGCCTAGAGTTAATCTATTCCAGACTTGTTTAATTTACCAAAGTCTTTCACAGAAACCACATAAATATTTGACTTTGCACTTTCAGTTTTTATATGTACATGGCTTCTTAAAAAGCCGATTACTCTGTTTTCCATATTCATTATTTCTGACCAGAATTTGATGCGGAATGCCCTTTTCTTACAAAAGCCATAGTAACCATCTTCCTGATCATGGTCTCGGAGTATCTGGGGAAAATGAGTCAGGTATACAAGATTCACTACCCTCCCAGCCATGAGATCCACCCTTGGCTCCAAAATGAGCTGATACACTATCGAAGTGATATTATATCACTCTCATAGATCGTATCAAAATCTGCAAAACAAATTTTAGCTGTTTCCGAAATACAAAAAAAGGTAATCTATAAAAGTTTTATTAGTCAACATCTTTTCCTCTGCTGGAAACAATGAGACTTATAGGGAAAGAGAGGGAAGTTTATCATGCTCCTTTCAACCAGTACCTCCAGGCAGACAGAAATTGCAGACTCCTTTAGGTCAGAGCTTAGTGCTGTAATCTGCACACGAAAGTGCTCACGAATGTACTTATTTTCCGCCAGGGATTTGGATTTTCTGGGTCATCTAGCAGAAAATAGTTTACTATAGAGGCAATGTTGACTTAAAAAAATAGATCACAAGTAGGATTACATATTTGAAGGAAGTCTCTGTTACACTAGACCCTTAGACCCTTGATAAAATTATCTGTTGGACTGAATTGATGAGCAGTTACGGTTTTTGTTTTGAATCTCCATACCATTCACACTCATTCAGACCCCAGAATATTCAGAGTGTTGAATAAGCAGGACCTTTCTCAGAATGTTGATTCCAAGAGGCCTTTTACTTGTCAATTGGACTGAACTTCAGCCTTTTATTCTCCAATGGGATTCAGCCTTATCACATTCAAGGGATCCCTAGATTAGAGGCAATTTGAACTTTAGACATTGAATAAGAAAATAAATTTTCTTATACCCTGGCTACTGAAGACACAGTATTCAGCTCACTGTCGTAACATGGCAACAAAAACCAGTGCCAAGTCTGAGGTGTATGTGGCTTGCATTCCCATGGTCATGAAAAGAAAGTATTAGTCGGTCAGTCATGTCTGACTCTTTTCGACCCCATGGACCATAGCCTGCCAGGCTCCTCTGTCCATGGGATTCCCCAGGCAAGAATACTGGAGTGGGTTGCCTTGCCCTTCTCCAGGACCCAGGAATCAAACCTGGATATCCTGCACTGCAGGCAGATTCTTTACCAGCTGAACCACCAAGGAAGCCCATTCCAACCCCTAAATGACATTCTGAAACTCAAAGGAAAGAAAAAAGCCGAAAGGTTTGGTTTGGTTTGACATTAACAGCCACTAAAGTCCTTACAATGATGCCAATTTGGGAGAAGACTACATAGAACGATGTTAAATGCATTGAACAAAATTAATTCAGTAAATATTTACTATGTGCCAGCTGCCATTCTAGGTACTGGGGAGGGGATATAGCATGAACAAAAAGAGTCGAGTCTCTTGTCAGGGAACTTAACATTTTACTTGGGGAAACAAGCAACAAATAGGCACAAAAATAAAGATATAATAGGTCGGGTGATAATAAGAATCATGGAGAAAGTAAGGCATTATGGTAATTCATGGCTTCTAAGAGGACAGACCAGAAAACTCTTAGACCCTGTGGAGTGCAGGCAGAGATAAAAGATTATCAAAGCCACAAAGTCACCCAGGCACAAGGCCCCAGTGATTGGTCTCGCTGTGTAGCAGAATGATAAGACAGGTGGTTTCCAGCAGCTGGGTGCCAGGGAGTGAGGGGAGGGCGGTAAGGCAAAGCCCACAGTTCTGTGCTCCTTGACCCTAGCGGACATTTCACTCCAGATAGACAGGGGACCACAGAATCCCAGAGGAGCTTCCACAAGAAACCAGGGGAGGCTGTAGAGTGTTCCCAACCACTTTAAAAAGAATAAATTTTCCTTTTTAATATTTATATTTGGCTTCTCCAGATCTTAGCCGTGGCATGTGGGGTTTAGTTCCCTGACCCAGTCTCCCTGCACTGGGAGCTTGGAGTCTTGATCACTGGACCACCAGGGAAGTCCCCCCAGTCACTTTCTTCTTTCTTCTTTACATTACTTATTAGCTGTTTTAAGAGCACTGAGTCAAGTTCTTGTCATCATTTTTGCCCTTCCTTCAACTTGAAGCAGTCTTCGTGGTCTGGCCTGGGTTGGGCTAAGAACACAGTACAAATTGACATCGCTGGTGTTGAGGGTGGAGGTGGGATTCACTTTAGAAAAGGTGCTCCGACCCCCTATCCAATGAAGTGATGCAGAGCAGAGACATGGATAAAGTAAGGCAGTGAGCCTTGGGCTGTATGCAGGGGCTGGAGGTAGGAAGAGTGGAATTCCTTGCCCAGAAATACCAAGTGTTAAAGTTCTGAAGCAGGATTGCTCTGAAGTGAAGTGAAGTCACTCAGTCGTGTCTGACTCTTTGCGACCCCATAGACTGTAGCCTACCAGGCTCCTCTGTCCCTGGGACTCTCCAGGCAGAAATACTGGAGTGGGTTGCCATTTCCTTCTCCAGATCTTCCCAACCCAGGGATCGAACCCGGGTCTCCCATATTGCAGGCAGACGCTTTACCATCTGAGTCTAGGTAGTTTAAAGAAAGGTGAGGCAGCCACGTGACTGGAGAGGAGCAAGAAAGGGGAAAGAGAGCCAAAGAAGGGGAGGTCGGGGGATTACTTATGGCCGTGCAGAATGTGCGATAACTTTGACTTTTATTCTGAATGACAATCGATTGGGGTGACTGACGTAACTGAGACTAGGGAAGGACCACTCCAGCTGCTCTGTGTGGACTAGGCTCTAGGGACCAAAGATAGAAGCAGCAAGACTGGTTAGGAGGCTTTGCACTGATCCAGCAAGAGCTGACAGTGGCTTTGACGAGCATGTTAGCAGTAGGGAGAGTGATAAGGCGCTGGCTTCCTGATAGTCTGTATTTTGAAGATAGAGCACACCAGATTTGCTGCTTGATTAGCTGTGAGGTTTCTGAAAAAGAGGTATCAAGGATGAAGACACATTTTTAGCTTGAGCAACTGAGAAAAGATGAGAATATGGAAGGGCTAGCTGTTTTATTTGCGTGGGTGGGCCGGGTGGGTAGAATTTTCCTTTGAATATGTTGAATCTGGTATGTCTACTGGACAAGTAAAATGAGGATGTGAAAAGATAGCGACTGTAGCTTTGTTGTTGTTTCGTTGCTAAGTCATGTCTGACTCTTTGTAACCCCATGGACTGCAGCACACCTGGCCTCCCCATCCCTCACTATTGCCCAAGTTCATGTCCACTGAATCAGTGATGCTATCCAACCTTCAGCTTAGGGGGAATTTAAATGAGAAGTTTTCCAAATGACAGATGTTTATTTGAAGGGATAAGTTATGTACTTGCTTTGGCCTTCAGTTTCAAAACAATGGAAAACTAAAATTTATAAGTTGTTTTTAGTGTTTAAGTTATGATGTAAATCTGGGACTGCTATATTTTCACTCCCCCTCACCATCCAGATGTGAGGTTTACAATAAAGATACTTTAACAATGAAAACATTAAACAAAGATTTTAAAACATGAGCTATCCACAAAGAATTGTGCATGAATGCTCATACCAACTTTATCCATAATAGCCAAGCACTAGAAATAACTCCATATGCAGGAGAAATGATAAACAAATTATAGTATTTATTTAAAAGTAAAATTGTTGTTTAGTTGCTAAGTCATGTCCAACTCTTTGGCAACATCATGGACTGTAGCCTGCCAGGCTCCTCTGTCCATAGAATTCTTCAGGCAAGAATACTGAAGTGGGTTGCCACTTCCTCCTCCAGGGGATCTTCCTGACCCAGGGATTGAACCCATGTCTCTCGCTTTGGCAGGTGAATTCTTTACCACTGCACAACCTGGGAAGCCCCTAGGTGAAATACTACTCAGCAATTAAAAAGAAATACTGATTCATGCAACAACGTGGATGTCAAAAATATTGAGTGAAAAAAGCCAGACTAAAAGATTACAAGGTCTATGATTCAAGTAAATTTCAAGAACAACCAAAAACTAATCTAGGGTCATAGAATTCAGCAAGTAGTTACATCAAGGAGTACATGGAAACTCTCTGGGGTAATTAAGTTGTTCTGATGATTGTTAATCCAGACATAGAAAATTGTCATAATTCACTGTATTGAATACATGTACATTTTATTAAATGTAAATTCTATCTAAAATACACAACAGGACATGAGCCAACTACTGAAAAACCTAGGTGAAAAACAATTAATCTAATTGAGTACAAACTGGGAGCTGAGTTTTCCAGCAATCAAAGCAAAAGTGAAACATTATTTAGCTCTATTATCTAATATCAGCATGTATAAAAGAAAAAATTTTTCCTATCACTACATTTTAAAGAATATCCAGGGGAGTTTCCTGGCAGTCCAGTAGTTAAGACTCAGCACTTTCAATGCAGGGGTTCTGAGCTCCATTCCTCAGGGAACTAAGATCCAGCATGCCAAAGAGCAGTCAAAAAACAAAAAAGACCATTTAGATAAAAATATATTACAAATTTTTTCAATAAAACTTTCATAAAAGTTGAAGAAACATTTGGGGCTCATTTTTATTTCTCAGTCCTCAACAGAAGTAAGATAGCATTAATTACGGGTCCATGAAGGAGGGCCTCCCTGGTGGCTCAGTGGTAAACAATCTGCCTGCAATGCAGGTGACACGGGTTTGATTTTTGGGTCAGGAAGATCCCCCGGAGAAGGGAACGGCTACCCACTCCAGTATTCTTGCCTGGAGAATTCCATGGACAAAGAGAGACTTGGCAGACGACAGTGCATGGGGCTGCAAAGAGTTGGACACTGAGCGACTTTCACTATGAAGGAATTTCTATGGGGAACCTGAAGGAGGCATTCGAGGTAGCTTTCTAGAGTGCCACCTAGCTGCAAGGATGGAGTCTAGGACTCATTCTTGAGAAATGATTCTCAGATTTCATTAAGCTCACTTTTCTGCATGCCTCAGCTGGGTTTGTGACAGGAGTTGGATATCAGATAATTAGGGGTTAACTAAAGTGGAATGTTCTCTGGAGTTGGTTAAAACTACACATATGGAGATCAGCTACTGAATTTATATTTGGTTAATTATATGTTTAAGAACCTTTCTGGGACTTCCCTCATGGGCCAGTGGTTAAGACTTCAACTTTCAATGCAGGGGTACAGGTTGGATCCCTGGTTGCGGGAGCTTAGATCCCACATGCCTCTCAGCCAGAGAACCAAAACATGGAAACAATGTTGTAACAAATACAATAAAGGCTTTAAAAATGGCCCATTAAAAAAAAAAACACACACAGCTTAAAAGAAGAAAGTTCTAAGAAGCTGCCATATATTCACACCCAAATAGAAAACCATGCCTGGGTCTGCTTCAGTTCAGTTCAGTTGCTCAGTCGTGTCCGACTCTTTGCAACCCCATGAATCGCAGCACGCCAGGCCTCCCTGTCCATCACCAACTCCCGGAGTTCACCCAAACTCATGTCCACAGAGTCAGTGATGCCATCCAGCCATCTCATTCTCTGTCGTCCCTTTCTCCTTCCGCCCCCAATCCTTCCCAGCATCAGTCTTTTCCAGTGAGTCAACTCTTCACACGAGGTGGCCAAAGTATTGGAGTTTCAGCTTTAGCATCAGTCCTTCCAATGAACACCCAGGATTGATCTCCTTTAGAATGGACTGGTTGGATCTCCTTGCAGTCCAAGGGACTCTCAAGAGTCTTCTCCAGCACCACAGTTCAAAAGCATCAATTCTTGGGCAATCAGCTTTCTTCACAGTCCAACTCTCACATCCATACATGACCACTGGAAAAACCATAGCCTTGACTAGACGGACCTTTGTTGGCAAAGTAATGTCTCTGCTTTTGGGACTTAATGGATAACTTCATCTCTGGCATTTAGGTACCTCTTCTGCAACTCCTTCCTGTGCTTCTCAGCAGCACTGTAATTGACAAAATTAGGCAGGGAAGTACTTTGTTATGGCTTTCTTGGTGGCTCAGCTGGTAAAGAATCTGCCTGCCAATGCAGGAAACGTAAGAGATCCAGGTTCGGTCCCTGGCTTGGGAAGACCCACGAGAGGAGGAAATGGCAACCCACTCTAGTATTCTTGCCTGGGAAATCCCACGGACAGAAGACTAGCGGGTTACAGTTCATGGGGTCACAAAGTGTCGGACATGACTGAGCATGTGTTCACACACACACACACACACACACAGGACTTTGTTGTTCAGGACTCCCAGCTTTTAACACATTTAGCATCCTTGGCTCCACTCAGGAAGTACAAGTAGCATCCTTAGCCTTATGACAACCAAATAGTCCTGCTCTGTTTTTAAATTTAGCATCACCCCTTTCGGTAAACACTGGGGCTTAAAAGAAAGTTGGTATCCTTTTAAAAGTGGAAGAGCATCTGATCCCAAATTCAGTGGAATCACATGATACAGAAAAAGATATAAGCTTGGTTTGAAACATTTGGGGGACATATAATATCAGTTATCCACTTCTGTCATACAAAAACTTGAATATGGCTCTCACAGAACATTTTACTTAGAACAAGGCTATGTCTTTGCACAATGAGCCTGCCAGGATGCAAACAGCCTCCAAGTAAGATCCTCACCAGATGAATCAGCTGAACCTACAAAATGTTGCTCATTCATTCAACAAACATTAAACTGAATTGTCCATTCGAATGATGAAGATTATCTGCCCTAAATACTTTGGTTATAATAAAGTTGATGTCAAACTTTTTGTTTTCTAGATACAACTGATCAAGAAGTTAGTTTATTCCTCCACTCAGTGTTAAGACCTATTACTCGCCAAGTAGAGAGGACACAGTGGAAAGCTTTGCTGATAGTCTACTGGAAGGTTTTGGGGAAACAGATAATAAATACAGAAGTTATTAATATTAGAATAAAAGAGTTATAGTGGCTTTTTCTGAGGAAATTTTTAAATTGAGATATAAAGGATGAATAGAAATTAAATGTTTTGTGGGGAGGGAGGGGTTTAGAGAGAGAGAAAATCCTTTTAGCAGGGGCACCAGATTATACAAAAGCCAGAACAGGTTAGCATGAAAACAGAAAAGTGGTGAAGAAAAATCTAGTGAGGGCAGAATTTTAGGGCTTGGTAAGTGGAAACAGTGTCAGACTTTTGTTTTTTTGGGCTCCAAAATCACTGCAGATGCTGATTGCAGCCATGAAATTAAAAGACTCTTGCTCCTTGGAAGGAAAGTTATGACCAACCTTGATAGTATATTAAAAAGCAGAGAAATTACTTTGCCAACCAAGGTCCGTCTAGTCAAGGCAATGGTTTTTCCCGTGGTCATGTATGGATGTGAGAGTTGGACTGTGAAGAAGGCTGACCGCCGAAGAATCGATGCTTTTGAACTGTGGTGTTGGAGAAGACTCTTGAGAGTCCCTTATACTGCAAGGAGATCCAACCAGTCCATTCTAAAGGAGATCAATCCTGGATGTTCATTGGAGGGACTGATGCTAAAGCTGAAACTGCAATACTTTGGCCACCTCATGCGACGAGTTGACTCACTGGAAAAGACTGATGCTGGGAAAGGTTGGGGGCGGGAGGAGAAGGGGACGACGGAGAATGAGATGGCTGGATGGCATCACCGACTCTGTGGACATGAGTTTGAGTGTACTCCGGGAGTTGGTGATGGACAGGGAGGCCTGGCGTGCTGTGATTCATGGGGTCGCGGAGAGTCGGACACAACTGAGCAACTGAACTGAACTGAACTGAAGATTTCGACCTTTCTCCTAAGTGTAGCAAAACACCATCATAAAATTAAACCAAAAAAAAAAGACTTGATCAGACTTATGTTTAACCCAACTCATTCAGATCCAGAATGGATAGACTGGAGAAAGCCAACTTAGATTTTGGAAGTGACATCTAAACAACTGGGTGGGCAATGTTATATTACGTAGTAGAGCTGATGGTGGGCAAGACAAAGGAATGAAGGTGGAACAGGGAGGAATGATTGATTCACTGAGTAAATAATTAAGAGCTCCAACTATATGCCAGTGCCCTATTAAGATACTGAAGAGTCAAGTGCGGGAAATAAGCAGGAATAACAAAACAAACTTTCAATCATAGTACCATAAAGGAGAAATATGTGATACTATGAAGTCATGAAACTTTTCCTAATGCTTCAGAAAAGGTCTCCTTTGAGAAAGGGAACTAGAGTCTGCACACTGACTAGAAGTCAACTACAGGGTATGGCGAAGAATGAACAGGAATAATTTTCAAGGGAGGAAAAACAGCATTTACACTGTAGGGAAGCCAGTGTGAGAGACTCCAAAGAGCAGAGGGGAGTTTGATGAAGACGAGGTTGCAGAGGTTGGAGAGCACTGTATTATGCAGCAGTAAGGAATCTGTCCTTTATTCTAAGAGCTAGGGAAAGCCTTGCATGTTTTAAAGTTGTGTGTATTATTAAAAACACACACACACACATCAAATTTGTGTCTTGAAGAGATTGTCGTGGCTGCAGTATGAAGAACAGATTGCAGGGGTGAAGTGGATATTAAGCCATCTCGGCAAAAACCAAGAAGATGCTGGGAGGTGAAGGACTTCGTAACTGGGGAAAGGATGGGGTTTCTGGGTGGGGCTTAAACACATTCCCAGTTCATGACAGGTAAAAGCACATCATCTGACTAGAAGTTTTTCGTGTTTTTTTAAGTGTTTTTTTTTTTTTTAATATTATTTGGCTTGCTATGTTTTAGTTGTGGCATGCAGGATCTTCAGTCTTTGCAGAATCATTAGTTGCAGCATACAAACTCTAAGTTGCAGCATGTGTGATCTAGTTCCCTGATCAGGGATGGAACCCGGGCCCCCTGCACTGGGAGTGTGGAGTCTCAGCCACTGGACCACCAGGCAAGTCCCTGTTCTCACCTTCTTGCTCACTAGGGCAAGAATTACATCTTGCCCTGGTCATCTAAAAATTACATGCTACATTGCACGTTCAACTGTTAACGGTGGGAATGGGACTAAAAAAGATGGTAGAAAGAGAGGGCATTCACTTTTTACCATCAACATTTCTATATTACATGACTCTCACAATAAAAAGGTGAATACAAATGTAAGCCGCAAATTTTAGAAACCCCATCAAATTATTTACAAATAAAAGCAAGAAAGCTATGATTACCTTGTTTTATGCCACTTAAAAATGAATTTTGAGCTCTCAAGAGCCCACTCCCACCCATCTGCTTCTTGGGACTTATCCGCAATAGAAGACTGGAGGGATTAAGAGTCCACACTAAATAAAGGCTACAGTATATAAAGGAGATGCAAGGTACGCGAGTTCAGTCCCTGGGTCAGGAACATCCCCTGGCAAAGGAAATGGCAACCCACTCCAGTATTCGTGCCTGGAGAATCCCATGGACAGAGGAGCCTGATGGACTATAGTCCCTGGGGTCAGGAGTCAGACACGATTGAATACACACACGTATTTTTTTAATCTTAAATTGTGATTAATATTTTGTCAGTAAGATAAAAGCCTAACAGTGATCAATAGTGAGAGAGCGGACTGGACTATGCTTTTCCCTCAGGTAATATTTGAATGAGAAAGACCCAGAGAGAAGGCTACCCTGACTTTGGACAAGACTTTTAACAAACTGACAGTTCTGTAGTTTTGTGAAGCCGAAACGATGTCCTTTTCATAAACACATACCCATGAAGTCCTCACCTGGGAAACTGAATCTCAAAGAGTTAAATATGCAAGGATTGGTGCCCATCATTCAGAGCAGGATTCATATAATTCCAGCCAACAAACTCCTCTCTAGGTGGAAAGGAGGTGTCCAAAAAACTATTAAATGTACACATAGCAGGATGTTAGCCATTCAGCCAGCATTAACTCATGACCGCATTCAAATGTGGAATCTGGACTTTTCCTTCCAATAATCCATTTGCTTGTTTTATTATTAAATAAAACTGCCTTTGAGTTTCTTTATAGTCTACACCCCACTTCCGCTGTTTGAGATAAATATCCTTGAGAACACTGTTTTGTTTTGCTTTGTTTTTGTATCCTATTTATTTTACCATGGATGTGGAGAATCTAAAATGGACATAGCAAAAGCAGAAAATTTAAAAACGTGCACTGAAAAAATAGGATCAGTGTTTACTTGCTAACACATACCAGTGAGGGGGGGTTCCCAAAAACTAGATAGGGGTTGCCAACTAGACGGCACTGTACAAAGCTCTTTCACATTTATTACTTTGTTCTATCTTCTGCCACAGTGATCAGACCAGAGTCCTAACGACGTGCAAAGATTTTAATCTTCTGACATGTGTGCTCTTTATTCAGCCAGGCAACAGGATGTTTCTGGAAGGGAGTTGGATTAGAGCAATCGTAGATAAACATGCACATACACAAGACGGAGAGCCCCAGGGAACTCAAGGGTAGGGAAGCATGTTTCTTCCCCCACCCCAGGAAACTGGGCGGTCCTCTCTGCCTGCCTGATTCGGTCTTCTTCTCACTCACTTCCTTTGCCTTCTGCTTTCCCCAAGCTCACGACCACACCAAGACTGTAGTCTCAGGCATGGCATGAGTTCAAAGGGTATAACCCTGACTCTTAGCTGGAGCTCCAAAATTCCAGGGCCACATCTGACTGACCGAGCTTGGGTGAGAGGGACACCTCTGTTCAACTGACTCGAAATAAGGGATACACACCTCAGCATTTTTAATGGCAAAAATGTCATCCATTACCGAAATGTCCAACGAGAAAGTCACACCACACCCAAATAAATATAATGCAGCCTTTAAGATGCAGAATATTCAATGACCTGGGAAAGTGCTTACATTAAGTGGAGGAAAAGACGATAAAACAGTGAAGACACAGAAGTGCATACACCAAAATAACAACAAAAACAGTCAGTTCTTGGTAGGGAATAATTTCCCCTTTTCCTTGTGTTTCTATGTATTTCCAAATCTACAAAGAGCATGCTGCTATTACAGTAAGATGATAGAGTTTTAAATATACACTCAATTCCTTATTATGATTATTGCTGGGTAATGGAATTATAGAGGATCTTTATTTTCTTATGAGTTCTTTTTTCTTTCATTCATTCAAACTGTCCACTCGTGGTAAAAAAAAGACAAACGCTTTGTGTTCAGCACATCATTTTGGTCCTCTTCCTGGACACACCTGACAACTACATTACCACTGGCCTGAGGTAACAGGGCTGGGTTCTGGCCAATGGAAATGGGGAAAAGTGACACGTACCCTAGCAGGCCTGCCCATAAACCCCTGCAGGATCTACTACTCCAGCTCCTCTTCTTCCAGGGCAAGTCTGAGGATTCAAAGCTGGCACTGTCACAAGATTGGCAAGTCTGTATCCCTGGGAACCTTCCTGCCACATTGAAGTAATGATGAAAACAGACAAAAGTCCTGCTGTCCGAAACCACTGAGATGCTGGAACTGGTACAGCAGTTCATCTATCCTATTATCAGTAGGAAAAGACAAACTAAGATGCTCCTTCCAGAACAGAAACCTTCAATATCAGTCCATGATCTATTAGAAAGAAGTCCTCAGGATGGCAGAAAAGGTCCACCATAACCTGGTCCCATGCACTTCACATCCCCTAAAATCTCACTGACCCTTCTAAAGGCTCCTAAAACCTCTGGACCCAATCTTCCCCTATTCCAGCACCAATCACAACTGTGTTACAATTAATTGGTTATTAATTGGTTCCTTTCATGAGACTGAGTCTCTACTAAGGTGCAACTGTCTTTCTTTTTCACAGGTGTAACTTCAACACTTAATGCCATGTGCTGGGCATATAAAGGATGCTAAGTATCTGCTCAATGAATTAATAATGTGCTCCTAAGTGTTCACAGCCCCTAAAAACCATGAAATTTTAATGCCTTGGAGGCAGGGAAAAGCAATTCTCATTTCATCAGAATATATTCTCTTCTAAAACAAATTTCAATCCCCAAATATCTGTCTAGCCAGCCTAAAGCTTTTACAGTATTACTGAAAGGAAACCAAGAGCCAGGACTCAAAATAATATCCTTGTTAGCCTAATACTGGTTCCTAGACTAAATCCTTTATGGGTTTGTAAAGCTTTAAAAAGTCTCGCTCCTTAAATTCAGAACTGGAATTTGTCTCAAGAATTTACAGTGAAATTACTGAGATATTTTAAATAGAGGTGGATTCTAAATTATTTCAGATAGGAAACAAACTTAGAAATATAAGAATCACACTATAACTCAAATGCTCCATTTGTGAGGAGATATTCCCAGGAAAGCACTTTAGTTTATGCTCCTTGGAAAGTTTAGGTTTAATGATAGCCCTTCCATTAAATACAAAAACATTCCTTCAAAATGTTTAAACAGCATCTTGAGTCTTAAATGTTACTTTAACAGTATCCATGAAGAATATAGTTATAAAACCTATGACTTTACCCACTGTATATAGAGAGCTGGATTTTTAAGAAATAGTTTCTTCTTTAATATGGATTACCTCAATATATGAAGAACCAAATTACTCTTTGGTTTTATTATATGGGAAAAACAACACACAGTCCTTTAGTCAAACAACTTTGTGATATTTATATTCCATTGCACAGGTAGCGATTATACAAATTAGTAATACAAGTTATTCCTTAAATTCCAAACAGTTTCTAAAATATCATTACACCAGATGCCTAGAATATTAAAACATCAAGGTGGAAATCATACTCTAAACAGTTATATATGACACTGAAAATACTACACATTTTAATTAGAGGAGAAAATTAAAATGTGTGCTAAAATGCGCTAACAAACAAAGTAGCAGGGCAACAGCTCCAAGTCAGTCCCTGTGGTCCATTTCTGCGTATGCATATATGTGATTATGAGAGAACCTCTCTTCTTGAAAATGCATAATTAAAACACAAAAATCTGGATACATGGATTAATGAAATGTAAACACTTCCTAATACCTAAGCTCTAAGATGAAGTACACTACTACCTATGACTTCATATAACTAATTCAAGATAAAAGACACCACACTTGGAAAGAAAAAAAGATTTTTAAAGATAATGGTTTTAATTGAGTTAATGAGATGAAAAAATCGTGAAGTCCTATGTGCTACTTACATGAAAGAAGATTTTTTAAAAAATAATCACTGCACAAAATACAAAGGGTGGGGTTATGCTGTGGTATTAAATTTCTCTCCATTATGTTTTTCTTGACTGTTCAAGAGCAAATTAAAGTTTCCACGGCAAATCTGTTCTCAAAATGCCGAATCGTGGCACAGACGCTGGCTTCACGTTTCTGAATACCTGTTTGAAAGGAAAAGTTTTTTAAATTTCTCGTTCTTCGATAATAAATATTCATATTAATTTTCACACCTATTATTCAGACATATAGAAAGATTTACTCTACCTATACTCTGGGAGCTGGTGATGGACAGGGAGGCCTGGCGTGCTGTGATTCACGGGGTCCAAAGAGTCAGACACGACTGAGCAACTGAAGTGAACTGATAGTCCATTAACTTCTGTAGTTTGATCTGTTTTAACACGGCAGAAAATAATTTCTGCTCTTTTCTAAACTAAGTATCTTTACAGAGGCTGATAACAATAACAATGCCATACATATAAATTTATGACCTTAAAGGTACAGAAACTTATATCTTGATATGGTGGTGATCTGTTGAAATTCAGAATTACACACTAAAAAAGGGTGAATTTTATTATACGTAAAATTATGGCTTTAAAAAAATTATGAACCATGAAGTTCATTTCACAATGTAAGACATTAAGCCTCAGGTTTCAGGTAACTCATCATCAAAGTATCATCGAACAGTAGATCAGAATCATCAAAAGTGCTAACAAAAAGCCAGGAATGCATTTAACCAGGTGCCACAATTTCAAAGAAATCACATCATAGTGTATCTGCATGGCATGTCTTAGTTTCTAAAGCTCTGTCACCTGTACTTTCATTTTATTTTTTCAATGATCTTGAAAAGAAATGAGGAGATAACATCATCATGTGAGAAAACAAAGGTTAAGTGATTTGGAAAACTACCTTTAGTTGTCTCAATGCTTTTAATTCTTCAGTCCAATTCCTTTCTAACTAACCTGACTGTGGTTATCTTCAATGTGATCCAAAAGGTACACTCTGCTTAGAATCTGAGTATAGTACCTGAGAGCTACTTTAGAGACTCTTTGGGTAAGCAGAACCCCTGCATAGTATGGCTGAACCAAAGTGGGAGGATGGAAAGGTATACAGGGAAAGGTATACAGGAAAGGTATACGGAAAGTGAACTAATAGCACATCTAGGAAATGAATTTCACATTCACCTATTCTCTACATATGAAAAGAGTAGATTTAGAATTAAGATGATTCTTCAGTAATCTAGAAATATTACACAGTGTACAATATAGTTTTATTTCTTATTCATGGCCAATGTATCGGTAACGATGACAAGCTTACAACTAAATCTAATTTAACACAATGAAGTGAAACAAACTTTTCTGCCAACACTCTACCATTCAAAAGTATTACCTTTAATGGTTTCTCTGCGTTGCAGTTTGTAAGTTTCCTTGTCATGGCACAGTCGATAAATATAGAAACCCAGGTGATCGATGTTTTCAATGCGATCAGTGATGACCATGTGTTCATGAATCAGATATGACTGAGGCAAGTAGGTCCCAGCCTACATTTCGAAAAGAATTATATTACATAGATATCTCAAAACATACATTGAACAGACAAGGAAAACAAATGAAATTTTTAGAGATTATAATACAAAACAGATTGGCAAACTATCACCCACCATCTGTTTCTATAAAGTTTAACTGGGGACTTTTCTGATGGGCCCGTGGCTAAGAATCTGCCTGCCAATGCAGGGGACACAGTTCGATCCCTGCTCTGGGAAGATTCCATATGCCACAGGAAAACGAGGCCCAAGAGCCGTAACTACTGAAGCCCATGCACCCTAGAGCCCATGCTCTGCAATGAGAGAAGCCACCACAATGAGAAGCCCATGCACCACAACTAGAGAAGGCCCGCACACTGCAACAAAGACCCAAGCGCAGCCAAAAATAAATAAATACATACATTTTAAAAAGTTTTATTGGAGTATAGTTGTGCCATTTGTTCACATATTGTCTGTGGCATCAAAATTGAACAGCTGCAACACTGACCTTATTTCTTAAAAGCCTACTATTTATTCTCTGGCCCTTTAGGAAAACTTAAATAATTTAAGAAATCACATTTTAATTTCAATAAATAAAATATTAAAAGAGACAAGGAAAGAAACCCCAAACCACCAGTCTCAGTTTCTTGTCATAAGATGCTTATTAGCTATACTGTCAGTAAGATAGGCTCTTATAGGGCTAATTTCTCAGTAAGGAATTCCAAGATCCTATAATAGCATCAATAATAAATATCTGAAAGTTTTATACCTTTATGTTAATAAGTAGCTCCAATAGGTTTTTGGGTGGCATGACAATGGAAGTGTTCAGAGGAATCACATAGCACTTATCCAGGTTAAGATCCAAATAGGCAGTGAGTTTCTGGGAAGAAAAAGAAATATTTTTGTTAGCTTCATGTATAAATATTACAAATATACAAACGGGCAGCAACTGGATTTTTAAGAACAATTTGTACCATTAAAATGGGTTGGCTTTAAAATGTGTCAATCACTTGTATTTCAACAAATCAAGAATTTGGTAGGACAGGAATGGCAGTAGTAAGGGGAGAGGAAATTCTGCTATTAGTATTTACATACTGATCAGACAATAACAAACGATTAAAACTAACCACAATACCCTATCATCTGATTAAGAGACTTAGTCCCTGCACTTATAAACCATCATGCCCTCCATCTATTGTATATAAAAATTAACTTCTCTTTGATGCATCTACAAAGTATTGGCTAGTTACTACCATCCACCGGAGAACTGGATGAAACTGACTGAAATAAGTCAATTAAATGACTCTGTTCTTGTGGTTCAAATGAGAAGCCATGATTGAGAAAGACTAACTCAACAGGATGGTTCTGAGGATTAAAACGAGTTAAACCAAAACATGTAAATATTTAGATTTCTAAAAAGCAATTTAACAGCAGAGAAGGAACCGCATCTGGTGTGCATTCAGACAGACAAGGAAAGGGGGAGGAAAAGTAGGTTCCCTGCGGGCTGGCCTCAGACCAAGAGCCCATCAAAGGTCGGAGTTTTTCTTGTAGGGCAGAAAAAACCCAAGGCCTTTTTAAAAATTATCTTTTCAAACAGTAAACCGTAAATAGAATAAATTAGCCAATATTAAAATTAAATCTACGAAAGCATCCATCAAGGGACCTGCATTATTTTTACAGTTCAGGGCACCTGGCTCACCTTGTTAAAGTCATGAACAATATTGGCAGGGTCACTATCTGCAAACTCTGGGACAGGCACACTGATGAATTCAACCTCGTCTTCCTCAAAGATCTTGATATTCTCCTCAATGGTCTGGTAGCGAGCGGCTGGGGCGTCTGCAGAAGGCTCATTTAAGATGACATCGTCTTTGATGTACTTTATTCCACAGTAGTAGACGTCATCTGGCTGCAGAGCGTTTAAACACTATTTCAGCAATGCACTGTAAGTATTGCTTAAGCTGCCACCTTTATCTAAATAGCATTTTGCTTGCAAACTCCTACTTTTAGATGACAAGTCAGACAATTTAATTACAGAGTTAACACATTCTTTAAGATCAGGTTTTGAAGTATTGTTAAAAAAAAACCAGTTTCAGAAGGAAAAAAGCAGTTGATTTCTCCTTTACTTTTTGTATTTGATTAAAAATAGACTATAAAAGCAATTATTCATCTGGTTTCAAGTAAATCTGAAGAAACACATGCCTCTTTCTACCTGCAGACCTTAATTTTATAAAAGAAATATATTCAGAAACCAGGAATATTTTTCTTAAAAGAATATACTTTTTAATTTTGCTGTGATTCACTGATTACATGATTTTTCTCCTATAAGCCAAAAAAGGGATGGTTTTTCTGTCATTTCTACAGGCATACAGGTAGCTCTCATTTTTCCTTAAAATATATCACAATTAAATGGAAAATATCAGATTACAGCAAATCATTATAAAGATTTTTTTAAAAGTAGGTATATATAATAAAGATTATGAGCATATAACAAAAAGATCAACAAGTTATCTCTAGACAGTGGAACTGCAATGACTTTATATCGAAAATACATTTCTTATAAAAAACTGCATTAAGAAAGATGACTTGTATTTCACTAATGTCTATCACCATGTTATTATCTCAAACATACAAAAAATGAGCACAAAACTTATACATCCTCTATAGAATGTTTCATTATTTTATTAAAATCTATTTGTCAACAATTTCTCCAAATTCTCGTATATTAAATAAAATAAACCTACTGTATTATTGCCAGAAAAATGTCACAAAAGAGAGATCATAAATCTTAATAATTCTAATCAGAAGAAAAAAGCTATGTCTCAATCCACTGGGATTCCTATTTTATAATAAATTACAAACAACTTTCATCCTAAATTACATCAGCATTATTGCCAAAGTCCCAACTCTTAAGATAAACCAATGTCTGAGAAAGAGGCAAAGAGAAATGCAACAAGTATACCCTGGGCCCAGAAGCAAAAAGCTACTGTGGGGGAATCCCAAAATGTGGATTCAATAAATTATAATTTATCAACATGACATCTGAGGCTAGTATATTCAATTGGCAAGTGAAAAATCCTATAACTTAGCTATTAATTACGGTAGGAAAAGTAAGGGTTAGTCAGTTTTGAAAAATCATCCAGCAATCTACATGCTTCAGTCAGCAGCATTTCAAAACAATGTTATTCTGCTTTTAATGACTGTCTAATAGGCTCAGCGAACTTATGCTCAGGGAATTTTTGAACATAACCAGAAAACAGAACCAGCACTCTGGCTAAAAGGCCACAGACAAACAGCACAGACTTAGAGTAAGTCTGGGCCAATTTTCCAGTACAGGTGACGGAAGGGCAGAAGTGTGCTTAGCATTTTCCCACTTACTTGAAACGCGAAGTATCTGTAGAGGTACGCTCCGCCGAGAACGACGCCCGCCAGCATGAACGCCAGCCCGAAGCACATGCACCAGCACCACGCCCTCCGCCGGCCGGCCGCGGCCCCGCCATCCGGGTCCTGAAACGCGAGAGACGGCGCTCGTGACCGCACCCCGGGCAGCCCGCGAGAAGCCCGACGAAGCTTCACGGACACAAAAAAGCAAACGACCACAGAAGGCAGGTCTCTACTCACAGTTCACCAGGAGCGATTCGGTGGCGGCACCAGGCCCCGGCACGATGCCTCCGGAGCTGAGGCACCAGGCCCTTGGGAGAGGTCTTGACTTCTGACTTTCGGCATCCCACCTGCCACCCATACTCTAGAGCCATCAATAACATACTCAACAGTTTCTACTTTCTGTGCATAATTTTTATGGTTAAAATATCTTCTAATATTTAAAATTTAAAAATTTAAAGGTTACAACCTTGTCATGCAAAATTATGGTGCTGAGTCTTGTGTATTGGGCTTCCCCTATGGCTCAGTGGTAAAGAATCTGCTGGCCAATGCAGGAGATTCAGGTTAATCCTTGGGTTGAAAAGATAGATCGATCCCCTGGAGAAGGAAATGGCAACCCACTCCAGTATCTGCCTGGAAAATTCCATGGACAGAGGAGCCTGGCGGAGTATAGTCCATGGGGTCACAAAGAGTCACACATGACTGAGCACGCACGGAAGTCTTGTGTATTGCAACTTCAGGGTATGTGAGATTATCCATAAAATTATGTCAGCCTGCTGCAGGTAGTTAATATTTCACACTAGGTACAAAGCCATTCCTAACCGAACACAAGAAAAATTAACAGGAAAACTGGGACAGACCAAATAATATTAAACAGATTCTTTAAATAATCAGAATCTCAAAGAAGTAGGACAAACATATTCAAAAATAATTCTACTAAAGCACTGCTCTACCCTAAAGAATCCCAGTTTAACAGTTTTTCACTTTAAAGATAGAAGCAGTAGAAAATTGAGGAAAGACTCAGAAAGAAAAACTTAATGATTAAGAGACATACAACTAGTATGCAATTGTTAGAATTCTGATTCCGACCCATACAAGTAGGTAATTTAGCCCTGAAACATCACCAAGGATCAGGATATGCACAGTCCTTAGATACACTTGCCCTTCTAACTCAGCCCTTCCACCCTCCCACTTCAAAGTTACAGCTAACTTCTTATCTGTACCCGGAGCTAACAAACAAATGAGATTAACTGCTGGTGTTACATAACCAGTGGCTCAAAAACAGTACAGATAGCAAAAGAGAGGCTCCAATGGACTTGAAACCAACATAATAAAAGATGATCTAGTAAGTAGTATGTGTGTGCAGCCTCTCAAGTACTGTATGTAACTCTGACCTTTACTTGGAAAACTCATTATGGAATGGGTTAAAGGACAAAGTAGATTTGACTCCACAATTACATACATAAATAGGATATAACTTAAGAGTTAGAAATGAAAACTGTATGAATGATACTGGAAGGAATTCTCTGGTGGTCCAGTGACTGGGACTCCGAACTTTCAATGCCTTGGCCCGGGATCAATCCCTGGTCGGGGAACAGGGATCCTGCAAGTCACGTGGGACAGCCAAAACAAAACAAAACAACACAACAACAAAAATAAAAACACTGGATACAGTTGAAGCAAGAGTTCAGATAGGAAAGAGTGAAAGAGAAAGTTATGTTTTCAAGTCTAAGATGAGGAATCTTAACTTGATATCACTTGGGAAAAGCCCAAGCCCAGATGTCCCAGCCAACTAAGGACAATTTAAGGCACCTGGGTTGGATGAAGTTTAAACACTGTAGAAAAAATGTCTCTCAATCTAGGGATTAACTCAGATGCTGTGAGATCATCACACTTTGCTGTGGTAGGTGTACCTGTCAACAGACTGTATGTATACAGAGGACAACAACTGCATTGCAAGGAAGTAGTGTGTACCAGAGAATACACCTAAGGAATTTATCGGGTCAGGTAAGACATCCCATCTGTGAACAGAAAGTTACCAGAATTCCATGGAGTCATCAGGTATTATGAAACCTGACTACCAAAGAACATACAGGGTTTTGCTTGAGCCCTTATCTGACACAAATATCTAAGAAGACAGGAAACAGTTCCAAGGATAATTGATTTTAGGGTGGAGGCAGGGGTGGGAGATGAAAATGACAGATGGAAACAGTAAATTCTAAACATTTGGCGTCAGCTGCTGAGACTGTCAGATGTCTGTATAACAGCCCCCTGTTTCGGCAGGCCCTCTTCAGTAGTAGCACTTCAGGGGCAGCCAGAGAGCATGGGCAGAACTTCATAAAGGAATACGCAGTTCCAACTGTTAATTTGATGACAAGTTTCCAGGCCTTTTGCTCTATCATTTTTAACGGGTCAACAAACAATATTTTCAAGATTAAATTATAAATGCCTACTATGGGCCAAGTGCTATGGGTATATAGCCACGGCCAAGAAAGAGAGCATTCAGGTCAGCCTGGAAAATCAATCTACAAAAAAGAACATAAATATGATACAAGCTCTAATAGGAGAAGGTAGAGAACACAGGAGGACTGATTTGGGAAAGACTTCCCAGGGGAGAAAATACTGGAGTGGAATGAAGGACAAATACTCATTAACTGCGCAGAAGGTGGAGTTAAAGGGCGTCCTATGTAGGGCAAAGAATGAGTTACCAGACCGCGTTACTTCCCCAGTCACCTGGGGTATGGCTAGAGTGCCCAACATGGTGGCAACTGATGCAGAGGTGAGAATGGAGACGTTACTGGGGCAGGTCACAAAGGTACTTTATGTAACATGCTATCTCTTGTTCACTCAAAAATCACATTTCAGGACTACGGCAATAAAAATTTAAATTTCCCAAAAGAATCTAATTTATACAATCATTTATTTCATAAAAGAGGTACCATGTCTTTGAAGTCTAACTAATCTCTTGTTTTCTCTAATTTCCTATAAGGTTAGTATGGTAGCACCAAGTCAACCCTGGCATTTAGTTGGCACTCAATAAATAATTGATGAGTGGATAAAATTTAAAAGCTTTAAAACTTGTTTTTTTTTAATGACCCCAAAGTTACATCAACAGCCAGCATGGTAATGAAAGGTGGGGGCAATGTAAGAATTTATTAGACCAGAAGAGACTGTGGCTCTTTAGCAAAGAATAGTAGCCCTAAGTACTTAGCCCAGTTCAACATTAAGCGCCTGTTATTTGCAACGTACTGAGCTACATCCTGTGGGAAATTCAAATGTGATTAAGATATGGCTGAAATCTTAAGCAATTTACAGTCAAAATTAACAGTATGCATGACAGTTAAATGATGTTCCTTTATTAGTCTTAGTCATGGAGAGGGATGAAAGTATATTCAAGATAGAAAAATTTTTAACCTAAGTGATTTAAAAATGTATTTTTAATAACTAAATTTTAAAACTTGAACGAGTAAGCTCAGAGGGAAAAAAAGCCACATATAAGTTTAAAGAAAAGCCCCATGACCATCTCAAAATACATGGAAAATACATTTGATAAACTCTCACTCCCATTCATAATAAAACCTCTTTTCAAACTAGAACAGTTGAAATTTATTAACATAAAAGGGTTAATGATCAAAAATCTGTCCCAAACCTCATATGTAACAGTTAAGCTTCAGAGTTAAACCATAACCTTTCAAGTCAGGAATATGAGGATGTACACTAGAACTGTTTCTTTGTTTTTGTTCGAACACTGTACTAGAGATACTACGTAGTACAAAAATGACAGAACATGAATAGAAAAGATTAGAAAAAAGAATACAAAGCTCTCATTATGTTAAGTGATATAACTGTCTATGCAGAAAATCTGAGAAAGCCACATTATTCAAACTAACTAGAGTTCAGCAAAATTGCTGAAGATCAGTAATTAAAAATCAACAGGTCAAAGATTTATACATAAATAGTTGTAATGGGGCTATTATTATTCATAATAGCCCCCAAGCAGAAACAATGTAACTATCCACTAACTGATGCATGGATAAATAAAGTGTGGTTTAATCAAACTGAATCTCAAAAACATTAGAGTGAAAAAATTCCAACACAAAAGACTGCCTATGAAAAGGAAAAACTATAATGACAGAAAGCAGCTTAGTGGCTGTCCGGGTGAACGGAAGATAGAAGAGCCACAGGGAAATTTTTTAGGGTGATGGAAATGTTTCATATCATGAGTGGTGGTGGATATATGACTGTATACAATGACCACAATGTCAATCAAATTGTATACATAAAACAAATGTATTTTACTGCCTGTAAAGTTGTTTTTTCTGGTTTTTTTTTTTTTTTTGGCTGCTCTGGGTCTTCGTTGCTGTGCGTGGGCTTTCTCCAGTTTTGGGGCATGGGCTCCTCCCTGCAATGGCTTCTCTGCTCGCAGAGCATGGGCTCTAGGGTGCACGGGCTTAGTAGTTGTGGTGCATGGGCTTAGTAGTTGTGTGCACAGGCTTAGCTGACCCTTGGCATGAGGAATTTTCCCAGACCAGGGATTGAATCCGTGTCCACTGCACTGGCAGGCAGACTCGCAACCACTAGATCACCAAGAAAGTCCTACTGCCTGTAAAGTTTATTTCAATATGGGGAGTGAGAGAAAAAAATATCAACTGAGTTCCTATACAGTCAGCAGTAAGAGAAAGTCTAACACCACCAGTCCTGGAGAAAGTGTGAAAAACAATGGAAATTGAGAACTTTCACACAGTTAAAGACAGGAGCTGGTACAAATGTTTTGAATGGCAATCTGGCAGGATCTAATACAATTATGGCAACCCACTCCAGTACTCTTGCCTGGAGAATCCCACGGACGGAGGAGCCTGGTGGACCACAGTCCATGGGGTCGCAAAGAGTCGGACATGACTGAGCAACTTCACTTTTTTCATATATCTTACAAGCCAGTAATTCCACTCCTAGCACTATAACCCTAGATAAACACTTTTGTACACAGAAGAGGCTCAATGATGATAACTGCAGAATGGTCATTAAGAAAAAAATTGGAAATAAATGTCCATCAAGTAAAGAATAAAGTATTATAGGTTCATACAATTAAAAGTCTAAATGAAACCAACAAGCACTGCTGGCTTTGAGATTAATTTTAGAATTCTGAACCAAAAAAAAGTCAAGTTGGATTAAAAAATGACACCACATATTTAACACTTAAAAATTTTTTTTAAAAACATAAATGGTAATCTAAACTCTTTTTTTTTTGGTATGTTTGGATTATTTCATAATTCACCACCACAGTAAGAAAAAGGAAAACCACTCATGAACAAGAACATCTTCACTGAGATGTAGAACTTCACTTGGCCTAATTTAAACAAGTAACAGACATTTCCTCCCCTGGTACTGCAATAAAACTGGTGCACCTTAAATTATGCTGATAAGGTAAAAGAACTCCCACAGGTGCTATACAATTATCATCTCATTAATCTTCCTAAAACCTCAAGTTTTTATCCCAGTTTATAAATGAAGATGCTGAAGCACATGCTGGCCCATAATCACCCTTGTCACCCTCCACAGTAGGATAGAAGTAAACCGCTTCAAACGCATTATCACTCTGACACTACTAATCTCTGGTTCAAATGAATCTTATCACTGTATTATAAAGCAAAATTATTTAACCAGTTATATCTTAAGCAAAATGAAGGATACGTTCAGTTCTGGTACTTCATTTACTTAAGAAATAGGTCACCTCAATGAGTTCCCTAAGAGGCTTTAGTAAACGTGCTTCAATTATAAACTGAACTCAGACAAGATGCAAGGGTTTTCATATCATTTTTATTCTGTTCCACACTAACAACTCACTTCACAAGCCTTCTTTGCAGAATGAATGAGCAGACATTTTTTCAAAGCTCCCAGAAATATTACTTTGCATTATTAGAGCAAATGCAACAACAATGCTGTAAGAACCAGAATTACCAAAGAGGAAAATATCTCTCAGAGTTAAAAATCGTATTATAAAAAAGAAAAAGAACGTAATGGTGTAAAAACACTTTAATATACATACTGAAATACAGGGGAAAAAATACAATTTATTCAACTCAGAGTAGCATCAGAAGTAGATTTAGTTTATTTCAAAATATGTACTTTTGAGAGTACATTCAGTAATATGGATAAACATGGGGATGCATAGGCTGGCTGCCCGTGGGTGTGCTGTTTAGCCTGTATACTATTTTACAAAATACAGAATTAGCTGTCAACATTTTAAAAAAATCTAGTAATTTAAATTTTCATAAATAAACTTCTCATCTGTGTTCTAGTTTTCTCAACTCCTCCCTCATCATTTTTCTTCCTGGTGAAAACCAAACATACTAAGTTCTTTTCTACAAAAGTCACTTAGTTTTGAAGTTCAATCTTCACTTCCATACCTATGACTGGGTATGTATGATTCCTTCTGAGCATCTAATTTTAAACCACATCTCCACATAAAAGGATTTAGAGTTCTGGGTTTTAGAAACTAGATTAATATGGTGAATAAAGCATCTTAATCCTTTAAATGACAGAACAGGTATTCTTTTGCAAAGAATAAATCCAAGCATGAATGGCATAAGCAAAAATGGTGACAGAGAGGAACCGGGTATTGGATAAGCTCAGAGAAAGCTATGGTCCAAGAACTGTGGGCATCAAAGATGTTCGAGATGACACCCAGTTCTCAGGACACGAACAGTGAGAATGATGGACAGCCACGCCCAGTATAATACCATCGGTATGAGGTTCTGGAAAAGGTAAATTACAGAAACAAAAACTGGAACAGACTACAAAATGACATGATCACACAACTGCATATATTGGTCAAAATTAACAACTGTATAAAGTTCAAGGGGCTGAAATTTTCAGTATGTAATTAATACTCCAATAAATCTGAATTCCTCTCCTTTCCCAGCTTATGAGGAGCAAGGAGAGGGTTTTTTCCTAAGACTTCATTAAATGAAAGATTGAAGGCAGGAGGAGAAGGGGATATGGTAGAGGATGAGACGGTTGGATGGCATCACTGACTCGATGGACATGAGTTTAAGCAAGCTCCAGGAGTTGGTGATGGACAGGGAAGCCTGGCGTGCTGCAGTACATGGGGTCGCAAAGAGTCAGATGGGACTGAGCAACTGAACAGCAAAGTACTGAAAAAGCCAATCAAAAAAGACATTACTAGAGAGGAAAAGAAAATGACTTCCTATTCCAATAAGAATTAAAAACAAAAACCTTGGTCATCACTGAAGATCTATTTTAAAATATTTCCAAAATAATTTCCAAACTAGACTCTTCAAACCACTGAAGTAATACAGGCAATTGCTCCATCTGATTACTATCATGTAGAATAGCAGCGTCATTCATTTACCATTGGTACTTGTTCTAAAGTCACCTGGCTTCTACATTAGCTTTCTTTCCCATCATGTAAGCATCAAAAAGACATGATCCAGCAACCTGTTCACCATTAACAGCATTAACTGATTACCAAATATATTCTGCTATATGTAAAACACAAAAATCTACGGCTAAGAAGCTAAAATATCTATAAAGCCACCAAACATCTGTTTGCGGTTTTTCTTGCTCATTTAAACAAGTAAAACTGAATTTTATCTTCTCATTTGATTTTTCAAGTAAGACTGCTACTATCTCAACCTTGTGAGAAGGTCCACATGAGAAATCTTGTGGATGAGATGCAAAAAAGGAGCAGTTTTCCAAGTGATTGGCATTATATGGATAATATATTTTACACTTGAGTAGGGAGAGATTTTTCAAAACAGAAACTAATCTAAAATTATAACGTCTACAAAACCAATTTCTCTTTAATGTCCTTTATTTGTTAACAAATCCTATGACACAAACAGCAAAACAGGAATTAAAAAATCAACAATTTAAATCCACTGCATAACAATTTAAGTACTATGAGAAATATGAAAATCTGAACCAAATTATCGGCATTATGTAAAATTAGCACAGGCTGAGGTTAAACAAAAAAATAGGCCAGAGCTATAAAAAAGAAAAAGATCAGGCTGTAAATGCTTTTAGTGCTAGATTGTCACTTAATCACTTTTTACATGATTAGGAGCAAGCAGAGTATCTGGTATATAGCAGAATATTATTATAGGAATACCTTAAAATCTTCTCTTCTTTTTTCTACTTATTTTGAAAGATGACCGTTTCTATATAGTGTTTATTCCATTTACACTGAAGAGAAGTGTAATATTTCATCAGGTTTTCAAATTCATATTAGTGAGATATAAAGGCAGTGGGCAGTCAAAAGAAAAACCGAGACTAGCACTAACAGTCAGATGTCTGTAAACAACACTATTATATACAAATGACACTTACTGTTAGTAACAGTCTTTACTAGGGATAGACAGATTGGTCAAGACAGATTTCTTCTGTCACTGGCTGAATCATGGGTTCATACTGTTCTTAATGAGAGTATCAACCATCTTCCAAAAATTTTCAAGTATGATAGGAACGCTCTATTCTATAATTCATCATAGAATCATGTGTCAAGATTAGAGGGGGGAAAGCAAACCTGTTCTGGACTCATTTTTGTATAAATCTTCGATCTTAATGTCATTCAACAAGATAATTATACGTTGGTATTCAAATATGAGTCATTCCATTTAAAATGCAGAACTTTTGACAAAAAATTCCAAGTATAGTCTTTTAAAAGCTTAAAATAATTCAAAGGTGGAAAGCTCTATCTTCCATCCAAGTTCAGAAATTCGGAAGTTATACAAAATGACGATTAGAAAAAAATAATTCCAGTCCTGAGATCACAAATATTTCTATCTATACGTGCTTTGAACCTATGATAGCACCAATACATGCACAGTAAACATTCAGCAGTCATGTGGTTTCGCTCCCTTATCCTACTACTCGCCTCACCCTTGGATCCAGGAGGGTTGTTTTCTTGTGAAAACAGATACAGATATTTAAGTAGGTTGTGATTAATTTGGTTTACAGTTGGCTGGTCTCTCTGAGTTACACTTGGGGTTTTTTGAAGGTTGAGCGTTCAGTAGATTTTAACTTCTTAGTATAAGGTCTGGTCATGCAATAGCGGCCTCTGAATACGTGATCAGTATACTTCTTAGAAAGAAACGATCCTCTGTGCAAGAGCCGTGAGAGGTCATTTAGTCCAATACATCATTTTACAGATAAATATCCAACCAGAAATGACCCGAGTTTCTACAGCTTTTCCCTATCATAATAGGTTTACTCAAATCGAGTCACACTCATAGGAAGCACAATGTGTTAAATATTACAACAGTAGTGTTGTTGTTATTAATGTGTTGACGAAGTTAATAGAATTTTTCTCTATTACTCATCAAATTAACAAAGAATAGTAACAAAAAGTATTTAAATCATATGCACATGAAGGAAAAACAACGAAGGAAAATAACTAAGATATAAGCATTTCAAAGATGAAAAAGGCAAGATGTTATTACAAAAATGAAGCTTGTAAAGTTAGAAAAATAAAGCCACGAAGCAAAAATCATGAAGTTGGCAGTGAGGGAGCTGTGTCTAAAATTACTCATGAAAAGACAATTTTGGAATATTAAAAAAGGAGACAAGTAGATGCCTCTCTATAGGTTATCCCATCAGACTTTAAACTGATGCTAATAAAAATGAACATGGTTTCCGATTCTTATCTACTATTGTTATCTATTATTATCATTAAAATTCCATTTTCAATGTTAAATAAAATGATCTAATAAGTCTTAAAGCTATGAAGACAACTGATTTGAAAGTCCTGTTATTGATTTCCAGTTAAACAGTCATCTTTACTTCCTCCTGAAAGCTCAGCAGAGTGATAGGAAAGCGGTAAACAAATAAACCGTGAGCCAGAAAATGGAAATGACAGAAGATAAAGTATGTCAATAGAAATTTTAAAAGCTGAAAGCATAAGGAAAAAAATCTCAAGCTTCTTGAGGAAAAGTAAAACAAAAGTGGTCATATTCAAAGAACCAGGAATCAGAATGGCATCAGACTAGAAGATGGAGCAACACCATTAAAATGCTGAAAGAAAATTACAGCTAACCTAGAATTTTATGCCCAGATAAATTATCAATTAAATGTGAAGACAGAGTAAAGATTCTCAGACAGGTTAAAAAAAACAAACAAAACTCATCTCAAATGCTGTTTCTTGGATTTATAAAACTGAAGATCCAACGAAGGATGGAGGCAAAGGCAGAATAATTCGAGGATAATAATTACTCTCAGGACAACAGTGAAGCCACATCCCTAGAGTACAACCATCTGGGTAGAAAGACTGAAGAATGGCAAGTGAAATATCACCGAGAGAAACAGAAAACTCGGTAAATTATCTGATAAGTTCATAGATATGAAAGTTTGTTATCTGGAAGTTTGTCAAGAGACATTGAGGAGGAACTAGCAATACACAGAAAATTAAGTAACTCACTCTCTTGACTCAAGAAGCCAATTATCAAATTCAGGGAAAATAAAAATGGCTTTGTACAAGAAAGGAAGTAGTAAAAGATACACTACATTACTCCAATGTAAGTTTCATGTCAATTAAAATAAAAGCATGGACCAGCAATTTAACCAGACATTACTATAACTATACCAGGAGAACAGACTATGTATATATACTATATAAACAAATAGAAAAGGCTAAATAGTCACTTCCCATTTTAGGAAGCCAGTAGGTAATATCTAAAATTGCAAAAAACACAAATGAAAACAAAAACCATGATATAGCAAGTAGTTAGAAGCTCTCCAAATGTGCTCTAGGGACAGACACCACAATGTCAGGGGGGTCCACAATGTCAAAGCTAATTTTGTAATAAAAATAAGACTTTCCCCCCAACAATTCTCATTCTCTGGACAGTGTACAGTGGAGTTTCCCAGAAGCTGAATGTGTGACACAGCACAGAAGCTAACTGGAGAATTCAGCTGTCTTCTATGAAGCCACTCAGTAAAGGGTAAAAATTTAAAACAACATTGCTCTTACTGTTCTTAAAATCTGTTGACTATATAGAAATTTTTATTTATAAATGTTATTTTTGCTAACATGTAATAGGTTTTGTATTATTTTAAATCAATAGTTTTAATTTTGAATACAGTAAATATCAATAAATATAACCAACATAAATCAAAAGCTCTTTGGGATCCTCAACAATTTTTAAGAGTACAAAGGGGTCCTGAAACCAAACAGTTTGAGAACCATTAATGTACAAAGTGGGTTCCCAAAAAAAGGTGTGTTCTTCAGAGATAGGACAGGACAGTTATTTCATTTTAAAATTAAGTATTACTTTGGTTAAACCCCAAATTAAATTTATAAAATTATATCAACATTCTATTCTCTAATAAGCAATACTTTTATACAAAAATGGACATAGCTACTGAATGCTAAGGATTTTTATGTTGCAGGAATGACTCTCTGGCAGAGTATCTCGGGGGAGCAGGGTGTTACTTATCAGTAATACTGTAATTTAACTGACACGTGAGGTAGGGATAAGCAATAATAGTAACACAAGAAGTAACATTCCAACAAAAGAATGATGAAGGGGGTAAAAATGGGACTTTCAGCAGATGGGGATTGGGGAAAAGTACTAACATTTAATGAGTTGCTATGTACCAGGGACTGTTAAATCTACCACTAAGGTCAGTGCCATTATACTATTTTACAAGTGAGGGAAATGGGGCTTGCCCAAGTTATCACATCCAAGTAATGATATTAACCTTTTCCAGTAGGCTCTAACACTATTTGAAAACAGTGTTGAGTTTGCGGTATTAGCCTATAAAAAACAGTACAAAATGAGTAACTGCCCTGCTTCATTAATTTTCTACTTCTACCTGGCTTCCCCTATGGCTGAGAAGGTAAAGAGTCCGCCTGCAATGCAGGAGACACAGGAGCCTCAGGTTCGATCCCCTGGAGGAAGGAGCAAAGGGCAACCCACTCCAGTATTCTTGACTGGAAAACCCCATAGACAGAGGAGCCTGGCAGGCGGGCTACAGTACATGGGGTCGCAAAGAGTTCAACATGACTGAGCACACAGGCACATCCACTCTGAAGTCTACTTCCAGAAATCTTTAAGATGCAGTAGTGCCAAATAAAAGTTTGAATCATTAAAAAAAAAAAATCTGTAGTAGTAATAACAGCATTTACTGAGTCATACGCTGTTAGAGGTATTGTGATACACTTTTTACAAATTATCTTATTCCCCAGTTAGCTGATGGAGAAAGACACAGACATTTGTAGTAACCTACCCAAAGTATCACAGTAGATGGTAGAGACAGTATCTAAACCCTTAAAGTATAAACTGCATAGTGTGAGTTCTCAATAAGTAGACAGTGTGGCTCCCCAAACGATACCCCTTTTTCAATTGTGAGGGAACTGGGGCAAATGGGAGAAATCGATTATTTCTCCCCAAACATCTAAAAATATATTAAAAAAAACATCATTCTTAGCTCATGGGTAAACAAAAACAGGTAATAGGCCATAATCTTCCAGTTCTGCTCTCCATTGTAAAGGAGACTATAAAACAGTGGCCTGTGTCAGTTGTCCGTGTTTCTGCATGAAATTCTTGTATGAATTAGTTGTTAATATTTAAAAATCAAGTTTTAAATGAAACTGATTCCAGCTTGCCTTTAAACCCTGGAGGATCAAGCAACATTGGATCCTTCACTTTTTAAATGAATATGAAGAATATTCTAAGTTGCTTAATATGCAAAAAAATGAAAAAAGAAAAAAGCTTAACTTCACTAAAACATCTACTTGGGCCCGAGAGTATTATAAAGTCTGCCATCTCTGCTTAACATGCCTAGTTTTTGCTCGAGCTAAAACTGATGGGATTGGGAAATTCTTCCTAGCATTAAAATGAAAGTAAGGTAAAATAAATTGAAGAGAACAGTAGAAAATGAAAAAAAAACTGCCATAGTATATACAGCAGAAATGAAATACTAGAGAGGCTGGCTGAAAAAAAAAAAGAATTTTAAGAAATGCAGACCTAGGTTCCCTAGTGGCCTAGTGGTGAGGATTCCAGGCTTTCTCTCGTGGCTGGGGTTCAAATCCTGGTCAAGAAAGTGAGATCCCACAAAAGCCACACAGTGTTCTCCCATCCCTACCCCACAAAAAACTGCAGACCTAGATGGACTGACCCTTTAAAGTCATTTTTCCCAGCATAAAGATAATTCCTCTTTTGGATGTTGCAGTAAGTGACTTAATAATGCAACTTACCTTTCAGGTTTTTATATTACAAAATTTTAAACATCATAATCATATTTAAAGCAGAGAAAACAATCCAAGATTAATTTTGTCATTAAAAATTAAAAACATTCAAACATACAAAACTTCGTTAAACCTTATTTTTTAAAATATGAAATTCAACTATGCCAAAAAAGGTTTATGCAAATATTTCAGAATCCTAAAGTACTAAATACCTCACAACCACTTAGTATCAATTTCCCAAATAAACTCCCTACATATTTAATTTGAAAATGTTTAGGATGTATAAACTGTGCAAATTTAATTTCAACATTAATTTATCTTCTGACAAATATATCTTAGCTCGAGCTCATATAATTACTGCTAGAAACTTATCAATGTTAATATTATCATTTATCAATGATAAATATTGATAAATATTAAATGAAAAATTAGAATATCTATCATAAAAACAAGAGTAATTTTTTCATTTTTTTGGAAATTCTTCTGCATAAGCCTATGTTCATTTTACTTGCTTTTCCCCCAAATGACAGAATTATAGAAATACTTCATTAAGTTATTAAGTTCTTTTTTTCCCTTTGATCAAGAGTTCAAAAAAACTTCCATTGTTTACAAACAATTTTGCTCAATTGTTGGTAACATAAAATAGGATTATTTAAAGCTATTAAGTATATGTATCATAAACACTGATTAAAAGGGAAAATCACAATTGAATGATTTTTAATGATATTCTTAGGGTCATATCTATAACAAAATTTCTAATTTTCAACTTTCAGTTGTCTACCCTGTAAAATTTTCATTGTTAAGCTGTGCAAAGTAAATAGGAAAGGCAGGAAATAACTCTTTACACATAAGCTTCTTGAAAACATAACTCCAGTGTTATTGCTTTCTACAGCGTTTTGACAAAAACCACCACATTCAGAAATTCAGCACTGTCAAATCCTTTATTTTAAACAGGCAGCAGCTATGGCCTGAAAAAGTCCTTTGACGGCAAAGTCCTTAACTCCTTTAGTCAAAACTCTAATAAAAAGTGACAAGTTTACCAAAAAGTTTAAGAGGATGGATTCACTGATGTCATTTTGAAAAGACACAAATTTTTTTCTTGCTCTTCCTCTGCTGACACTGTGATAAACAAAAGAGTTCAAGAAGTTTTAGTTATGCCATGAATTCAAAAAGCATTTTCCTTTCAGGAGGAAAAAAAAAATGCCTTTTAAACAGACATTCCAAGTATTTAAGTTAGGGTATGAAAAGACAAATAAGAAATAAAATGTTCCACCTTACATCAAGCTCTAGCAATACATATTGAAAAATTTTAAAGTTAAATTCTAAGTCAATTTAAATAGGCCTGTACCATGTGTTCCAAGAGATATTTCTGGTTAAAGTAATACTTCTATTCACCTAAATCTCTAATATGGTTGAGCTGAATTCCAAAATGTCTTACAGGTTTATGATTTTGCCAAGGATAATACATTTGGTTCTACCTAGTCCAAAGAAGATTATGTTTAAGGTGACACTGGGAAGACCCCAACCAGGGTCTTGGGGCAGTTTCCAGCTGCACAACGTACAATTTTTCCACCCTCTGGAGCAGCAGCCGCCCATGAGGCATGTGAACACAAGAGATCCTGCCAAGGTCACTTGGTATGCAAAGGGCCAATTAATTTATCTCCCAGCACTAAATCCTCACTTCAGATATCAACACCCTCACGAAGAACTAAAATGCAGTGACTGTAAAGTTTTTGCTGGCCAATGTTTCACTGACACTAAATTATACAACGGGGTGATGATAGGCACTTTTGTTAAAGGGAACCAAGCTCCCCATCCTTTCTCTAAAGACCAAAACATTTCAGTGTATGGCGTCAGATTTTATGTTCCTCCTCCCCTCTACCTCCCCCCAAACAAAAAATAAAATGAACACCAACATCACCAAAAAGCTAAATGACCAGTCCTGTTTTATGCAGAGAGAAATGCCAGAAAGTGAACAGAATTACGAGGGAGATAGCCGTTTTGTGATGGGTGACTCAGAAATTAATGGGTTAGTAGTCACGACTGAAGTGACTTAGCAGCAGCAGCAGCAGTCCTTCACTTAGGCTTCCATCCTGCCCTTTCTTTCCCCTCCACAAGCATTTCACTTTTCCTTTTAAGGATGGCTAAAACTACAATGCACTGCAGAGAAGAGGCAACATTATTTATCAGCAAAACAATTTATAGGGATACCTACAAAGAAAACTTGAGCTTCTTCGAGGCCTGATACTGGGAAAGGCATTTCATAATCAGGCATGACAAGAGGAGTTATTGACAGCTACTGTTCTACAGTGAGGTAACCCAAAATGAAAATTTAGCTTATTACATAATACCTCTAGCCATCTCCTTTCTCCGTGACCTACAGCTACTTAATAAGAGGAAGGCATTAACAAGCTAAACAAGGGGAGGGAAAAAAGGAACAGTCTAGTCAGGGTGAGAGGGGAACTGTTACTTTTCACAGTTAAAACAATCTGACTCCTGCCAAATATAATTATGTAATTCTTGCCATTTTCATAGAATTTTAAAACTGGAAGAGTCCTCTACAGACCATCTGGTCCTACCCTGTCATCTTACACATAAAGAACTCTTAAAAAAAAAAAAAAACTTAAACCCAAGATCAAGCAGTTGTGTACTGACAAAACTGGGCCTTCTGACTCAAGACATTAAGTATTTTCCTTGATATTTACACGTATATAACAAACAATGTTTCAAAGTTCAAAGTAAAAACACAAAAGTTCATGAATGAATTGCTGCCTCTCACATAAAACATTCATAATTTCAAATTCACCTCTATTACATAAAACCTAGGGGGAAATGTAGGGAAAGAATAATAAACAGCAAGCTAGTTGAGACAATATAATCCACAGACGTGGCTGCTGGGATTAACAGCTACTGAAAAGACAAATCTGAAAGATGGGACAATGCAACAGCTTCCAGAGAGAAGAGCTAAAGAAACAGCAAAAGACAGGAGCAGTGTAATAAGGACTGGAATGTGAGTTACATAAGCCAGCAGACTGGAGGGATCAGAATTCTTTACTGAAGAAGGTCTGAAGAATCTGCATTTTTAAACCAGAATCCCAGGTGATCCTTAAGAGGACATCTGGACAAACAATGGTCTTCAGGACACAGTGGTCCGGATGAGTTAAAGATACTCAAAATTCTTGTTCAGGAGTTCTCGCTCATAGCTAGCTAAACCGGATCCTCTCGACCCATCAGGCAAGGAAATGCCCCAGGCAAACACAGGAAGGCTGATTCTGTGCAGAATTCGGAGAGTCAAACTCAATGGTCACGGTACAGTCACCCGAAGGAGTCAGAGAACATTATGTAATCACTGTCCGAGCTCTAAGAGACCATCTGCAAATGCCTGTTACTAAGTAAGGTTTGCATTTCAAGTGACTGACGGGTTATGATTCTCCTTCTAATGTACAGCAATATTCAGTCACTCATTTAAGAGGTCTTTGAGTTCACAGCTTGAAAAAGCATTTTCTGCCAGTTCATGGATCTGCCAGTTCATCCATGACTGCTGTGTGGTTATAAAGGAAGACAGGTCCTCACAGCTTAGTTCCAGTATTTTTCTTCCGATATGGTGATCTGAGAAAACAGAGCTAGGAATGGTTACTTTTTTTTTTTTAATGCTGCTATGACCACAATATTTGAATATGGTGAAGTTGTGAGAAATTCTGAGAATCTGAAAACACAGTCACCATTTTAGAAATGACAATAAATGTCCAAATTAAATTTACAGCTGCCCAGCAAATTATTTGTGATTTTTGTCCAGCGTTTCAAATCTCCTTCACAACAGGAACAGGGAAAAGCTATCTGAAGTGACATCATCGGATCCTTTCTTCCTCTCTTTTTTAATGAGAGGAATTTTATTTGTTCATAGGATTTTTAAAAAGATATGTAATAGGATTAAAATCTACCTAATCTCTATATATGCATTTCAGTCTGTTATGACGGGGTTCTTGACTATCAATCTAATTTAGGTACAATGAACGTTAGACAAATACAGAGCTCAGATAATAATTTGCTGCTGGAATTATCCTCTGTGGATTCCAAACATTTTCTCTAAAACCTAGACTGTTTGCAATGGATTCAGGCAAACAATACCAATACCAAAAACGCTTAATCCTTTTAGGGAATCCGTCTATCTCCTATTTCAAGGCAAGACAGTCATTTAAAAATCAACTCCTGACATTTGTGTTTTTAACTAGAACATTTCTAAAAACCCAGTACAGGCACGTGCAGATTAACACTGTATTTTCAAATATTTTTCACACTGCGTTTCCCAGCAGTAGTAATATATTAAAAAACAGTCCTTATACCTGCACAAGTTACTGGGTTTTTTAAAGTTAAAACTAAGTTTAACTAGAACGTCTTCAAAAATGCTAACAAAAAAAATTAAAAGTTACGGAACATAAATAATTCTACAACTAATTTCTATAGGATTAAATTTTTGCAGCCTGAAGAAGATATGGTGGAAAGGTTGTGAACCTTTCCTGTTTATTCAACTTCTGAGATAATTACAATCACATCCTCAATGAGTATTACTGTAGCACGATAACAGTTCCTCTCCGGAGTTTTGCTTAGGGCTAAAAGGGGGATTTTGTAAAATAAAGAAAAGTTGTTGAAGGGACGGAGGACAATTTTAAAAGGGATGAAGGACAATTTTGAAAGAGACGTAGGACAAGTTTGTTTAGTTTCACTTAGCTTAAGGGGTTCTCGTAAAGTTGCTGATATAATTTAAAAGTGAACTGTCGGTTTTACACTAACATCCAGATAGTAATCAGTAACCTTTACCGGGAATATTTCAATTATAAAGTGAACAGCCAGAACCTATTCTGAGCAGACCACCACCTTGCCTTCTCCCCTCGCTCGCTCCCTCCCTCTCCAGACCCCACGACGAAGTTCACCTGCCGCTACTAAAGGGCCGTGGAAAAAAGAGGTTAAAAAAACAACACGCTTTTAAAATAAATAGGTTTTACAGGAGCCGGACTTAGTCCCAGCGCAGTTCAGCCTGGAAACGAAAGTAAGGAAGCAACTGCGGTTTAGGCTTGCAATGATGTCAGCCATCTTAGGGACATTATTTATACTGGGAGGACGTGCCAAACTCTTGCTGTTGTTTTGTCGTTTTGCATGTCGCCGCCGGTCTCCAGGTGGAACGAACCCCGGCCCGGCCCCACGCACATTCCTCGACGGCACCAAGCACCGTGCACTCGGCCCGGTTCTCCAATCCTGCTCCCCCGGAGCCCCCCAAACCCCCGATCCCGCGCCGGGCACCGCTTTCTGCACACGCACTTTCTTACAAAGAAGCTGCGCCGGACAAGAGCGGAGAGCAGCCCGAGGAAAGGGAGCGCTCTCGCTCTCGGGGCCCCCAGTCCCGCGCGCGCCCCGCGCTGCCCCGCGGCGCACAGCCGCCCTGGCCCCGCGCAGCTCTCCCGGGGCCCCAGCAGGCCCACTTCCCCGAGCCCCGGCCCTCGGACCTTGCAGTCCACGGCAACGGCGTCCGGAGGGATGATGAGCGCCTCCTCGCCGCTCTTGGACTCGTCCTTCTTGGCCTCCTTCTGGGCCAGAGCCGAGTTGAACGTCACCTTCACCATGGTGCGGCCTGGGGCGCCCTCGGAGGGCGGCGGCGGCGGCGGGCTCGGGGCGCGGGCTGCGGGCTCCTGGCGGCGGCCTCCTCGGCCGGGCTCCGAGCGCGGCTAAGCGGCGGCGGAGGTGGACCGGCAGCTGCGCGGAGGCCGAGGCGGCGACTGCGGCACCAGTCCTGCAGCCTCGCAGCTCGGGGGCGAGGGCGGAGACGGCTGGCTCCCCGCCGGGGCGGGCCGAGCGCGGTGGGCGGGGCCGGGGCGGGGCGGAGGCCGTACGGGCGGGGTCCCGCAGTCTGACCCCGGAGTGACCAACGGATTGCGGGTGGGCGGCGAGCCCTGCCCTCATCCCGGGTCGGAGGAGGGGATTGGGCAGGGAAGGAAAGTGGGGGGTGCTCCTGTGCGAGGGCCTGGATTTTGCAGTTCCGATTTCGCTTTCAACCCTGTTTACCTCCGCGCACACGATTGCAGCTTTTTAGCAAAATCAGGTGAACTTTCCTGGGTCCGCCCGGACCGTGCGTTAACCTCTGGCAGAGCCAGGTCGACCCTTCCCTGCCTGCTGCCCCTACCGAGAACCTAAAGGCTGTGGACTCTAGGGGCCTCCATACCTCCAACTGTCTAACTTTGTTATGGATCCGACTCAGTGGAACACAATTGTTCAGTGCTCTCTATCCTCGTGATCTCACTTCTTTATCTTTCCCGGACCCCACCCAAGGGCGTTACCTGACTCACACTTGCCTGGTTTTCTCCCCCCGCGCCGCCCTCGCAAGGTCCCAGGCTGCCCTGCCTAGTCCCAGAGCAATTCGGAGGAAGGTTCTTGGCAGATTTGTATTTTATACATCTCACATTTCTAAAACAAAATGTTCCCCTCTTGTGTAGACTTGGACAGAACCCACATGCACACGGGGCTGATTTGTGATTCATATTCGCTGATGAGTCTTTAGCGGCTTTCTGCAAAATTAAAGAAAAAATTATGGATAAAGCAAAATTTTGTTTCGAAGAGATTTCACTTACAACTAATCCGAGAGAGGATACAGGCCTGCAGTGATACGGAGTTAATGACGATCAACAGATGACCCTTTGGACGAATGGTTGATCTTGAATCCTGTTCCACTCCACTCTGTTCACATTAAACTAGAGTTGTGGGCGTACTCTGGAATGTTTCAGCTATGTCAGCTCAGCTCTGAGTCAACCGTGAAGAAAGTGGGTTGAGTGTGAGGTTCTGGGGAATTTGGTTCTTTTCAAAGAGAGGGTTATGTCTCTTAGACTCTCCACAGAATCAGACCATGCCCGAGTGCAAGTCCCTTCAGACCTATCTCTTTGCAACGCTATGGACTGTAGCCCACCAGGCTCCTCTGTCCATGAGATTCTTCAGGCAAGAATACTGGAGTGGGTTGCCATGCCCTCCTCCAGGGGAATCTTCCCAATACAAGGATGGAAATTGTGGTCTCTTACCGCTCCTGCATTGGCAGGTGGGCTCTTTACCACTAGGGCCACCTGGGAAGCCCATAATCAGACCATAATTCCCTTCAGTCATACCAAGATCTCAGAATCTTCCAGATCATATAGTTCCAAGAGTCATCCTGGACTGAGGTAGAAATCCAGCCCAGACCTTGAGTCTGCTTAAGCATTCTGAAATTCGAGTACAAATGAGTTATGTGTTCAGCTGAAAATACTAAGAGTTAGGTTCAAGTCCTGGCACATCCTGACCCTAGCTAGCCATATGACTTGCAGTGACTTATTTAAACTCCCGGGGTTTCCCTGGTCCAGGGATCAACTCTGTGGGTTGACTCTGTGAACTGGCATAGTTTCAGAGATTCCTTGAAACTCTACAATTGAAGACCAAGAAATTCTGGAAGCAAGATCTAGATGATTATAAATGGTTATACATATATCCTTCCTGCTCCTCTTTTAAAAGATACTAGAATGGTGGAAAAATACCCAAGGCATTTTGCACTATAGAGAATTAGGGAAGAAAACAAAATTATGAACAGCACTATTAAATTAAGAAACTGAGGCAAAGAAAGAACAAAGATGTTTGACGGAACCAAAAATTAACTAGCCCCTCCCATTTCTAGTCTAAAATCTCAGGAATAAAACACTATGCCTTGTTTTGTGTACCAGCAGCAAGCAATAGTTTAAAATCAGCTGGCAAGCAGTCTGGGAATAATCTGGTTTTGTTTCTCCACTTTATCTGGTGTGTCCACAAAACTGTGTAGTACACAACAGAAGAGATAATGAAAAAACTGGAACAAGACCAAACAAAGCAAATCCAGTCCCGTGATTTATAAAGGGTTGCCCAATGACCCTGGAAACAGTGGGGGAGGAGGAGTCAATGACTCAACAGAAGAGAGTTGAAAACATAGTCATAAGTTACCACTAACTACTGAATGTAAAGAGTCTTGGAGGACCTCTGTCTTCCCTTTTCATGTTGATTTTGAGAGAGTGATGGGAGGACAAACTAGAGTCAGCAAAATAAATTCAAGGATCTTAGATCATTTAGATTTGTGTGATGTGCTGGAAAGGGATTCCACGGGCCAACACCCTCCCCGCCCCACCCCCTGTCCCTGACTGCCCCAGGGTTCTTTTACATCTTCATAACTTCTGTGCATTCTCCTTCAGATTTAGCAGGTTGATTAGGAAAACATTTTTGCAGATATAGGACCTGTAGTGAAACAACATCCCTGAAATGTCCTTTAAAATGTGTTCTTGACAATGTTCCTCTTAACTCAGTATGTGACTATAGCTGAACACTCTGTGGCTTTGCTTAGTTTTTATTTATTTTTTTTTAAAGGTGTTTCTTCTAGGCAAAAGGTGAAGGCATCTACTTCCTTCTCTCTAGACTTAGGAAGCATCACTACGAACAAAGCTAGTGGAGGTGATGGAATTCCAGTTGAGCTATTTCAAATCCTGAAAGATGACGCTGTGAAAGTGCTGCACTCAATATGCCAGCAAATATGGATAATTCAGCAGTGGCCACAGGAATGGAAAAGGTCAGTTTTCGTTCCAATCCCTAAGAAAGGCAATGCCAAAGAATGCTCAAACTACCGCACAATTGCACTTATCTCACACGCTAGTAAAGTCATGCTCAAAATTCTCCAAGCCAGGCTTCAGCAATACATGAACTGTGAACTTCCAGATGTTCAAGCTGGTTTTAACCAGAGATCAAATTGCCAACATCCGCTGGATCATGGAAAAAGCAAGAGAGTTCCAGAAAAACATCTATTTCTGCTTCATTGACTATGCCAAAGCCCTTGACTGTGTGGATCACAACAAACTGTGGAAAATTCTGAAAGAGATGGGAATCCCAGACCACCTGACCTGCCTCTTGAGAAACCTGTATGCAGGTCAGGAAGCAACAGTAAGAACTGGACATGGAACAACGGACTGGTTCCAAATAGGGAAAGGAGTACGTCAAGGTTGTATATTCTCACCCTGCTTATTTAACTTATATGCAGAGTACATCATGAGGAACGCTGGGCTGGAAGAAGCACAAGCTGGAATCAAGATTGCTGGGAGAAATATCAATAACCTCAGATATGCAGATGACACCACCCTTATGGCAGAAAATGAAGAGGAACTAAAAAGCGTCTTGATGAAAGTGAAAGAGGAGAGTGAAAAAGTTGGCTTGAAGCTCAACATTCAGAAAACTAAGATCATGGCATCTGGGAAATAGATGGGGAAACAGTGGAAACAGTGTCAGACTATTTTTTGGGGCTCCAAAATCACTGCAGATGCTGATTGCAACCATGAAATTAAAAGATGCTTACTCCTTGGAAGGAAAGTTACGACCAACCTAGATAGCATATTAAAAAGCAGAGACATCACTTTGCCAACCAAGGTCCGTCTAATCAAGGCTATGGTTTTTCCAGTGGTCATGTATGGATGTGAGAGTTGACTGTGAAGAAAGCTGAGCACCGAAGAATTGATGCTTTTGAACTGTGGTGTTGGAGAAGACTCTTGAGAGTCCCTTGGACTGCAAGGAGATCCAACCAGTCCATCCTAAAGGAGATCAGTCCTGGGTGTTCATTGGAAGGACTGATGCTAAAGCTGAAACTGCAATACTTTGGCCATCTCATGTGACGAGTTGCCTCACTGGAAAAGACTGATGCTGGGAGGGATTGGGGGCAGGAGGAGACGGGGACAACAGAGAATGAGATGGCTGGATGGCATCATCAACTCGATGGACATGGGTTTGGGTGAACTCCGGGGGTTAGTGATGGACAAGGAGGCCTGGCGTGCTGTGTGATTCATGGGGTCGCAAAGAGTCGGACACAGCTGAGTGACTGAACTGAACTGAACTGAGACTTAAGCAAGAACTGTTTTCCTCACTCCTTCCTAATTTCAAAATTGTTGTTGTTCTGTTGCTCAGTCATGTCCAACTCTTTGTGACCCCACGGACTGCAACACACCAGCCTTTCTTGTCCTTCACCTTCTCCTGGAGCTTGCTCAAAGTCATGTCCATTGAGTCAGTGATGCCATCCAACCATATCATTCACTGTGGCCCCCTTCTCCTCCTGCCTTCAATCTGTCCAGCATCAGGGTGTTTTCTAATGAGTTGGCTCTTTGCATCAGGTGGCCAAAGTATTGGAGTTTCAGCTTCAGGATCAGTCCTTCAATGAATATTCAGGGTTGATTTCTTTTAGGATTAACTGGTTTGATCTCCTTGCAGTCCAAGGGATTCTCAAGAGTCTTTTCCAACACCACAGTTCAAAAGCATCAGTTCTTTGGTGCTCAGCCATCTTTATGGTCCAACTCTCACATCTGTACAGCTACTGGAAAAACCATAGCTTTGACTAAACGGACCTTTGTCGGTAATGTCTCTGCTTTTTAATATGCTATCTAGGTTGGTCATAACTTTTCTTCCAAGGAGCAATCATCTTTTAATGTCATGGCTGCAGTCACCATCTGCAGTGAATTTGGTGCCCAAGAAAATAAAGTCTGTCACTGTTTCCATTGTTTCCCCATCTATTTGCCTTGAAGTGATGGAACCGGACGTCATGATCTTAGTTTTTTTGAATGTTGAATTTTAAGCCAGCTTTTTCACTCTCCTCTTTCACCTTCATCAAGAGGCTCTTTAGTTCCTCTTTGCTTTCTGCCATAAGGGTGGTGTCATCTGCATATCTGAGGTTATTGCTATTTCCCCCAGAAGTTCTTCATATAGCCTTTATTGTTTCTAAATTTCTTACCTCCCAAGTTTATATATTTTATTGCCTCCCCACCTCAATTGTTGTTGTTTGTTGTTCAGACACACTAAGTTGTGTCCGACTCAGTGACCCCACAGACTGCAGCATGCCAGGCTTCCCTGTCTTTCACTATCTCCCAGAGTTGGCTCAAACTCCTGTCCAATGCCACCCAACCATCTCATTCTCTGTTGCCTCCTTCTCCTCCTGTCCTCAATCCTATATGTGTTTTCCAATTATTTTATTTTATACCATGTCACTATTTTCCCTGATGAATTAAATTAGTTTTTAGGGGTGTTGTAATATGCCAGTGTTAGTCGCTCAGTCATATCTGACTCTTTGTAACCCCATGAACTATAGCCTGTCAGGCTCCTCTGCCCAAGGAATTCTCCATGAAAGAATACTGGAGTGGGTTGTCATTTCCTTCTCCAGGGGATCTTCCCGACCCAGGGATCGAACCTTGGTCTCCTGCATTGTAGGCAGATTCTTTACCATCTGAGCCACTAGGGAAGTCAACCTGTAATATGCCAACCCTTTGGGAATTGTCTTGTTTATAAATGCAGTTCTCTTTTGATTCAAGTGACTGTGGCATTGACATTTTTACAGTATTTCAGTTTGTGAGAAGAGTAGGTATGTTCCACTCTGAGTGCTTAGTTTTCTAGTTGCCATCTGTCTGTTTCCCTCCTCCAAAGCCTGGCTATCAAGTCCATTCATGCTAAGAATACGAGTCTTCACATTTAAAAGAGAGGGCGGGGGTGAGGGGGAGAGGGTGCGGGAAGAAACCATAAGAAAAGCAAGTTAAAAAAATAAATGAGAGAGGAACTGAGAGATATGGCAAGAAGGCACAAAGGTAGTCCAACAGACAGAATCCGTTCAGACCTGAACCCTACTCTGGCTTAAACCTCTTCTTGCCTCAGATTTTATCAGCAATACTCAACAAATAAACCTTCTGTTCAGAGTAAGAGGTTGGAGGCTGGAATGACCTGGAGGGGCCTGGTAAGTTTTCACAGAGACAAGATTTTAGTTGGAGGAACGGGAAGGATTTGGATGCAGAGAAACGAAAGGGAAGAGCCCCCGAGTGGAGGAAACAGCGTGAAAAACACCAAGACCACTAGAAAGGACTGACCCAGGCGAAGAGCAGCCTCTGAGAGAGGCTGCAGGTGAAGCAGTGTGGGGGCCAACAGCTGCAGAGGGTGGATGGAGCTATAAATCTGCATGTCCTGTTAGAATGACTGGTGTGGAATTTTTCCTGAGGGGATTGCTGAACATTTCTGCAAATAACCTGTTTGGGAAAAAAAAAAAAGGTTTCTCTATAAAGATAATCTGGCATTCTGAGCAAATGAGAAAGAAGGAAACACCAAAAACCATTAAAACAGCTTTCCAGATCATTGAATCAACTTCCTTCTTAAAAAAAAAAAAATGAGGATAAACATGTTCCTTAATGCTTTTAATTATGTTAGAATAAAGGATACCATATAAACCAGCATAGCTAATAATAATGTATGATATAGACGGAGTATGTGTGTTTCTAGGCCAAATGAGTTATTATAAAAGTCAGGCATACAAAGACTGGCCGAAGACTATAGAAACTCTGCCCTACTTTAGTTAAATTTTACCAAGCGTCATAGGCCTTCCTTCATCCAGGAAGCCTAAGAACTTTCAGGCAAATGGTGCAGAGGTGCTGCTGTTGTCATAACTATTATTTTGGCAACACAGATCGTGGGGGAAGGCGCTAATGTTTCTCTGTTGTGAGTGCATATGTACATAGCCCCCACACACAGGCAGTGTGTGTTTGTGAGAGTGTGTGTGTGCGTTGTAGCCTCAACTGTTTAAGGTCCTCTGTCATCGAATCAATCTCCTGTCCCCAGTGAACTCTCTTCAGTCTATTCTGGGCCGTCTTCAGTGCAGGAGTTTGTCCAACTTGCATCTTCATCAGAATCTTTTTTCTCATTAATACAGAGAAAGCAGGTAGCTTGCCATTTTGTTACAACAAAAGAGGAATGAATATGAAATCAGTACTAAGAAATTTATTTTCATGAGTTTCTTGGACATTAGATGAAATTTCCAGATAGTTCCATTTTTTTTTGCTTATTTTTAAAAAAAATTAGACACCATTTGTAGTGTTATTGACACTTTTGAGCCCCAACAAAGGTTCTCATGCCCAATGTTGCTTGAACCAATAGAACAAGACAAAGTTTAGTTCAGAAGCAAAGGAAATTTTTAAAACATTTTTCTATATAGTATTATTTGGCTTCACCAGGTTTTAGTTGCAGCATGCAGGATCTCTAGTTACAGCATATGGGATCTAGTTCCCTAACCAGGCCTCCTGCATTGGGAGGGTGGAGTCTTAGCCACTAGGCCACCAGGGAAGTCTTGGAAACATTTCTTTTATCAAAGAATGGAGAGCCAGGTGTGAGCTTGGGCTCCAGAGCACCTAAATCCACAGGCTGTGGGCGAAGCTGCTTTATAGGGACCTGTTCAGCAGGGAGGGGGCAGGGTTCTCCCAGGAAGGTGCACCTGTGTGTAGAACAGCCTGTCTACACACAGACCACCGCTGCCATTTTGAACTGAGGCCTCCTCTGTGTGTGTGTGTGTGTGTGTGTGAGATCAGCATATGGCCCTCCCAGCTGAGGTGTGGAGGGAGCCATTCTGAGCCAGGAACTCTGGTCTGAAGTGCCAAGTTCAAGCCCTCTGCACGTGGCCCTCTATGAGCACGTGAAACTAGACTAAGCACAGAAGAAGGAAAAAAGGTTGGATTTTATTTTCTATTTTGTTTTCCCAGGAATTATTAACTGGCTTGGTCAATCAGAGTAGGACACATATGAACTCCTGAAGGTAGACTTCATCTAGCACTGATTTTTTTTTTTTTATGTATTCATTACCCTAGGATTAACAGTCCCCATGTGATTCCTAAATATTTTTTTCTTCCTATCTTTTTGACTTTTTCTTTACAGCTGAAACAAAAAACAGTGCTCACTACATGCATTCTGCTGAATAATTTACCATTCCGACACTTTAGTGACATAAAGGAAAGAATATCACTTAAACCTAACTCCAAAAATATTATTTGAAGTGTAGGTGCATTCATTATTGAAACATATGGCAACATATGTTCTCTCCTGGAAATATTTTCATAAATTGAATTGCCAAATAACTTGTAAATTTAATTTGCCCAGAAGCTTTATGAGAATGGCTAAAATAGTCTAATCATGGTTTGAGACACCATATCTCTAAATATTTTTGTATATTATATCTTGTATTTAATATATACTCTTTAATTATATCTAAAGTATACATACAATTTTAAATCTAAGTCAAAATAGAAAAATAAAGTTTGGGCAGGGAATTTAAGAGTCAACTTGGCTGTTTGGGAGTAGTCGAATTTTTGAAAACCATAAATGTGAAATCTCATGTTCTCAAACTACATAGCCAGAGGATTTTGCCTTGTGTTCAGTGTTCTACCTAATACAATCAAAGTCCTGGAAAAGCCTTCAAGAAGTCTTCTGGTAGTTCTTCTACTGCCTTGTCCAAGAACAGACTGCAATACAATCTAAATCGGAAGGACATGCTTCTTCAAACACAATACAAAATAACTTTCCTTCCGATCATTAAAAAAAAATTCAAAAATCAACAAAAAACTTGAATTCGTTTGGTCTCCTGAACAACTGTGGTCAACTGAGCTATGACCACTAAAATGACATTTTCAACTCGGGACCTCAAGATACATTGCATTCAGCAATGGTTATTAAGCAAGGAAAACATTCATAAAGCAGCATAATTAATGGGCTAGTAACAGTAAGGGCTTTATTTCACATTGAATCTTCATGGCTTCTAGGTGGTAGTACAACCCAAACCCAGCCATAGATACTGATAAGGAGGCTGTGTGTGTGTTCCTGCTAAGTCGTTTCAGTCGTGTCCGACTCTGTGCAATCCTATGGACTGTAGCCTGCCGTGCTCCTCTGTCCATGGGATTCTCCAGGCAAGAATACTGGAGTGGGTTCCCATGCCATTCTCCAGAGGACCTTCCTGACCATGGATTGAACCCGCATTTCTTGCACCTTTTCCCAGCAATAAAAGAATCTACTACCGCTGAGCCACCCGGGAAGCCCAATGAGGAGGCTATTTCCTATTTACTCAGAGATCATTTCTTAGATCACCGTGACAGTCAAGACATGTGTCACCAAGACACTTAAACTTTCCCTGTATTTCTAACCCTTAGTAGACACAAAGACCTGGGAAAGACCTTACAGTGAGTTACTGACAAACCCTTAGCACCCACTGGCACAGTTAATCTGTGTTGCCCAGTTCTGACTCCTTGCTACTACACGCAAGGGCAAACAGAGGTGGGGCATATATTAAGAGCTCTGTTTCTTAAACTTGGTAATAATTGCAAGATCTTTGGGATGGTGAATGAGTTTTCTTCTCTTCAGTTCTGCCCCAGTACTCTCTAAAAATACTTTGAGGTTGTTCCATGCCCAAGTGGAGACTATTAAAAATATATATCTTTAGGGGGTGATATCTGTAAAACAAATTAGCAGACTACAACCAAAGGAGCTCAAGATAAGATGTATGACAATGAACTGTGCTGTGTGACCCACGCCAGGGACAAAAAAAGGTCTTAGGAAGTATGTTTAAGAGCCTCCCCATCACAGATTGCACCTTAAAAAACACTTGGATACAAAAGGAATTATTTTATTCCCCACTTAGGGAATATGGGTCCCAAATAATTTTAACCAACTGCAAAAGAACATGAGAAATGCAAATAAGTCCACCAGAGCAGGAGAAAGCTACTTGGATTTTTACTTTGAATGTGGTATCATCAACTTCCTTCTGCTTTGAATCGTTGCATAAGAGGGAAGGCATATACCCAAGAGAAAAATTGTACTTTGAGTCAGAAAGCATCTAAAGAGATCATTTCTGTATAATCTTTCATTTAGTTTTCCTCTGGCTAAATTTAAGAAAAGTGGGGGGAAGTTTGATTTATGAAAACTCTAGAGAATGACCCAAGTATTTATTTAGAAACTTCTTTTTTATGTTTATAATTTCCTTTAAAAGATGTTTCAGGCAGATAAAATAAGAGCAGAGCTGGAATATACATTTTGAAGGCCAAGGGAAATTCAGGCATGTTGAGTATACTAAACACACACGTTTCTCCTTAGGATGTTCTTGGAGCTGGTTGATTATACTACATAATAGGCCTAAAAAAATCCATCTTGAGAAATGACCTAACCTAAGCCAGAAACTGCTCATTTAGCTGCCATTTACTTTAAGAGACCACACAGAAGGGAAAAAAATATTATAAAAGAAAATCAGATAAGATGCTAAAAGAAAGACCGAGGAAGTGACCCACCTTTGGTTTCATCAGAGCCAACAGCAAAGGAATAAAGAATAGTATCTTCTTCCTCTTTCAAAGTGCTCACTCTGGGCCATTTTTTTTTTTTTTAGATGTAGAAAAGTTGAAGGAATAAACACTGTAAGACATTCCCTGAAAGAACAAAATCATGCAGAACTGCAAATAAACTTCCAGTCATAGAAAAAAAAAATTTCCTTGTGGTTTCAGAAATGTCCATACACTTAGGCACGTATTTAAAGTAGCCTAGTCTCAATGATCATCCTTTAAGTTACTAAAAGGAGAGGGGAGACATGGGGGCAATAATTCACTGTGACTTGCACTATTCAGAAGAGGACCATTTGTTCTTTTTTTTAAGATTTTTTTTTTTATGTGGGCCATTTTTAAAGCCTTCGTTGAATTTGTTACACTATTGAATCTGTTTTCTATTTTGGTTTTTCTGGCCATGAGGCATTTGGGATCTTGGCTCCCTGAACCTGCACCCTCTACGCTGGAAGGCAAAGTCTTAACTGGGTCTCCAGGGGAGTCCGAGGGCCTTTTGTTCTTAACTCTTTCAATGCCTCTCAGTGCTGTGGGTCAAACCACCACCTATGGAACTTGCTGCTCTAGATACACCATACCGAGTTTTTCTTTCCTTTGGGTTATTCAGTTTTCAAAAAATTCATTTCTTTCTGAAAGTGAACTAGTTACATTTTTGCAAAAAGAAAAATGATACTTTGGAGGCATAATAAAGTATATTGCATTATAGACAATCCCAAGAAATAGCATGGCCATCATTCTAAGACACCAGAGTTAATTGAATGAAAACGAGAGTGCTTGTAACAGACACAAACACGTGTATGCTGCAGATGAGGAATCTTAATGGCATTTAACCAAAGCAATTCAGTTCAATTTTTTAAGAAACCATTTGCCACAGTACCTGTAGACACTTTATAAAAAGGCATAATTGAAATAATGAGGGTGAGAAAGGTTCCTTGTTAAAAAACAAGTAGATTCCTTGTTAATAGCATGTTGGTTGCAGAACAGAGATAAAGGAAGACTTGAGCAAAGAGGGTGAGGTGTATGAGAAGTGGAAGAAAGGACACATATCATTAAGAACAAGCGGTTCTGTGAGGCAAGAATTTAAACTAAAATATCTTGTTGTCAAATGGAATGCATCCAAAAGGAAAGTAAATGGCTGAGTTGATGCTTCCATCAGGTTTCCAAGAAGACTTTCTTATAGAGTTCCCAAGAAAAGCCAATCTTTTGAAATCTCTAGTATCCATGATCTAAACAGTATTTTCAAACAACTCAGGAGGGAGGCGGGACTAACATGCTTGAAGTCATGACTTAACGAAGAAGACAAGGTAGGAGAAGAATCATTGCTAAACTGAAGTTAACCCCAGACCCAAAGGCACAGAGCACACAAAGTTCTGTTCCCAAGGTGATGCGGCTCTCATCTGGGGAGCTTCTCCCTCCCAGCCAAACTGAAAACTCTTACTGAGAGCAGGCTCCCTTTGGAAGAAACCTGAGGAAGATATAACACACACACACAGAAAAGGAAGCGAAAAGAGTGTTTTTAGTCTCACACATCCTGTGCTTTTTTCAGCTGCTATTTTGAAGGATAAACATTACATCTGTGGTTGAATTTTTCCCTAGGGTCAAGAAAAACAAAACAATATGGTCGTGAAAAGAAGAGATTTGAGAGGGAGCTGATGACCTTGGAAATGCAAGCTGCTTTCCTGGTTTTAAAACAAAAAAATAAAACAAAGAAACCTTAAAATAAAACACAAAAACCCAAAACATAAAGTGGCTGAAAAAGAGTGAAGACCTTGTATCTATCTCCAGTGCCCACGGGCCCCCAGGCTGGTTCTAAAGGAACCTAAACACAAAAACACTCTGTCAAGTGGGAATTTCTGTGAGCAGAGAAATGACTCACTGTACCTGTATGGCTGCATTCCATTTTTAGGTTTCATTCAACTGGCATTTTATAAGGCAGGACATTTTGCTCAACTCTGGTCTTATGGAAGCTAGAATGTTTCCATATTCTTCTCAGCCAGATAATTATAGCCAACTGTATTTAGGAAACTGGCAGAATTTTTTCTAGACTTGAAGGAACCTACTTTACCAGTGTGTCAGTTCCACACAATCATTTGTTTTCATATTCGATACCAAAGGTAGTTCTTACTTCTAAATCCAGGAATCCTGCTGTCATTACAAACACTGTCCTAAAGGCTAGAGTCTCCTGAGAGATGGGAGAATTGGAAAGGTGACAGATCCTTGGAGATCAACCTGCACAGAACTGCTGGGGGCAGTGGGTGGAGGCAGTGCTGATCTACATGCTATTGAGCTGCCTTGAAAAACGACTCAAGCTGGCTGATAACATGTGTAGAAGGGTGCTATAAAGTGGCTACTTGCACACAGTCTACAGTGTGATTGACTTGCGTGGTGCCGTTAGGTCAGAACTGGAAGAAAAAAAGGGTTTCAGGAGCCCGCAGATGTATGATTCTTAAATCTCCCTATAACTGAAAAAGTTTTATTGAATGGGAAGCATATTCACTACTTGTGGCAGCTCTAACAAATTATCTCAGAAGTGATGGCTTCAAACAATAGAAATTTATTCCCTCACAGATCTGGAGGTCAGAAGTCCTGAACTCTTCTCACCAGACTGAAATCAAGGTGTTGATGGAGCCACATGTCCTCCAAAGGGAGAATCCATCCATTGACTCTTCTTGCTTTTGCTGGTTCTTGACATTCCTTGGCCTGTGGCTTCATCAGTCAAATTTTCAAGTACAGCATCTTCAAATCTGTCTCTGCTTTGTCCTCTTTTTTTAGTCACTAAGTTGTGTCTAGGCTCTTTTGTGACCCCATGAACTATAGTCCACTAGTCTCCTCTACCTCCAGGATTTCCCAGGCAAGAATACTGGAGTGGGTAACATTTCCTTCTCCAAGGAATCTTCCCAACCCAAGGATTGAACCCGAGACTCCATCTCCTGCATTGGCAGTCAGATTCTTAACCACTGAGTCATCCTGGGAAGCCCATCCTCTACAAAGCTAGAATTTAAAAGTAATGAACCACCTGGACAATTGCACTCATCTCACATGCTAGTAAAGTCATGCTCAAAATTCTCCAAGCCAGACTTTGACAGTATGTGAACCGTGAACTTTCAGATGTTCAAGCTGGATTTAGAAAAGGCAGAGAAACCAGAGATCAAATTGTCAACATCCAATGGATCATTAAAAAAGCAAGAGAGTTCCAGAAAAACATCTACTTCTGCTTTATTGACTATGTCAAAGCCTTTGACTGTGTGGATCACAATAAACTGTGGAACATTCTGAAAGAGATGGGAATACCAGACCACCTGACCTGCCTCTTGAGAAACCTGTATGCAGCTCAGAAAGCAACAGTTAGAACTAGACATGGAACAACAGACTGGTTCCAAATAGAAAAAGGAGTATGTCAAGGTTATATATTATCACCCTGCTTATTTAACTTATAGGCAGATTACATCATGAGAAGTGCTGGGCTGGAAGAAGCACAAGCTGGAATCAAGATTGCCGGGAGAAATATCAATAACCTCAGATATGCAGATGACACCACTCATGGCAGAAAGCAAAGAAGAACCAAAGAGCCTCTTGATGAAAGTGAACGAGGAGAGTGAAAAAGTTGTCTTGAAGCTCAACATTCAGAAAACGAAGATCATGGCATCTGGTCCCAACACTTCATGGGAAATAGATGGGGAAACAGTGGAAACAGTGACAGACTTTATTTTCTTGGGCTCTAAAATCACTGCAGATGGTGACTGCAGCCATGAAATTAAAAGATGCTTGCTCCTTGGAAGAAAAACTATGACCAACCTAGATAACATATTAAAAAGCAGAGACATTACTTTGCCAACAAAGTTATGGTCACATATGGATGTGAGAGTTGGGCCATAAAGAAAGCTGAGCACTGAAGAATTGATGCTTTTTTTTTTTTTCTTTTCCAATTTTATTTATTTATTTTTTTCAAGTTGAACAGACTAAATTTCTTTAAACAAACTTGCTTATACTCCAGAGTCCTTTAAAAACTTAATAGCATTTATACATTGAAGGTATTTGATTTTCTTGTAACTAGCACTTCAAATGCAACAAGCATTTGAAGCAACAAGCATTTGACCCAACAAGTAAAACTTTCTACAGTTCATAACTTTTATAAATAAAATAAATTAAATGTACAGTGAATAAGTTCTCTGAAATATTTCAATATTTCTGCAGGTTTAGTAACATCGTAAAATACATTTCAAATAAAATTCACAAATCTAAAAACCTGTTAGGCATTTTTAGGCGTTTTAAGATGGAAATGAAGACCAATGTTACATCGTAATATGCCAATTACAAATAGTACTTCAAATAGCAAATACTACAGTTTGTCCCAAACTTTAAAAACTATTCATGAACTCAACACTGAACTATTGATGGCTATGAGAATTGTTTCCTAGCCTTTTTGAAAATTTCAAACCATTTACGTTTAAGGTAATTATTGAGTACGATCCCGTAGCCATTTTCTTTATTGCTTTGGGTTCAAGTTTATACACTCTTTCTGTGTATCCTATCTATAGAAGATCCTTTAGCATTTGTTGGAGATCTGGTTTGGTGATGCTGAATTCCCTCAGCTTTTGCTTGTCTGTAAAGCTTTTGATTTCTCCTTCATATTTGAATGAGATCCTTGCTGGGTATAGTAATCTGGGCTGTAGGGTATTTTCTTTCATCACTTTAAGTATGTCTTGCCACTCCCTTCTGGCCTGAAGAGTTTCTGTTGAAAGATCAGCTGTTATCCTTATGGGAATCCCCTTATGTGTTATTTGCTGCTTTTCCCTTGCTGCTTTTAATATTTGTTCTTTGTGTTTGATCTTTGTTAATTTGATTAATATGTGTCTTGGAGTATTTCGCCTTGGGTTTATCCTGTTGGGGACTCTCTGGGTTTCTTGGACTTGGGTGATTATTTCTTTCCCCATTTTAGGGAAGTTTTCAACTATTATCTCCTCAAGTATTCTCTCATGGTCTTTCTTTTTGTCTTCTTCTTCTGGGACTCCTATGATTCGAATGTTGGAGCGTTTAACATTGTCCCAGAGGTCTCTAATATTGTCCTCATTTCTTTTAATTCGTTTTTCTTTTTTCCTCTCTGTTTCATTTATTTCTACAATTCTATCTTCTAGTTCGCTTATCCTGTCTTCTGCCTCTGTTATTCTACTGTTTGTTCCCTCCAGAGTGTTTCTGATCTCATCTATTGTATTATTCATTGTATATTGACTCTTTTTTATTTCTTCTAAGTCCTTATTAAATCTTTCTTCCATCTTCTCAATCCTTTTCTCCAGGTTATTTATCTGTAACTCCATTTTGCTTTCAAGATTTTGAATCATTTTCACCATCAAAATTTGAAATTCTTTATCAGGTAAACTCCCTATATCTTCTTCTTTTGTTTGTGTTGGTGGGCAATTATCTTGTTCCTTTACTTGCTGGGTATTTCTCTGCCTCTTCATCTTGCTTATATTGCTTTGCTTGGGGTAGCCTTTCCCTCTTCTTGCAGTTTGTGGAGTTCTCTTTATTATGTAGTTTCTTCGCTGTGTGTGGGGTTGGACGGGTGACTTGTCCGGGTTCCCTGGTTAGGGAAGCATGTGTCGGTGTTCTGGTGGGTGGAGCTGGATTTCTTCTCTCTCCTTTAGAAGACAATGGGCTGCTTTTCTGGGAGCCTGATGTCCTCTGCCAGTATTCAGAAGTTGTTTTGTGGACTTTACTCCGCGTTCAAATGTTCTTTTGATGAATTTGTGGGGGAGAAAGTGGTCTTGCCATCTTATCCCTCCTCCATCTTGTTCCTTCCTCCCCAGAACACTGGATTCTTATATTCCACTTGGTCGTGGAGTATCTCTTCCCAGCTGCTCCAGCAAGGCGCAGCCGCTGCACCTTACCTTGGACGAGGGGTATCTCCTCAAGGCCTCGCCTCCTGCTTTGAATGTAGATCAGCTCCTCTCGGCCCTCCGGTGCCCAAGCAGCCACCGCCTCCTGAACGTGGTACAGCTCCTCTCGGCCACCGCCCTAACCCTGGGTGCGGGGTAGCTCATCTCAGCCACGATTCTGCACGTGGTTGGTTGCGCCCGAGCCGGGCGTCTCCCGCCAAGAATTGATGCTTTTAAACTGTGGTGCTGGAGAAGACTCTTAAGAGTCCCTTGGACTGCGAGGAGATCCAACCAGTCCATCCTAAAGGAAATCAGTCCTGGGTGTTCATTGGAAGGACTGATGCTGAAGCTAAAACTCCAATACCTGGGCCACCTGATGGGAAGACCTGACTCATTTGAAAAGACCCTGTTGCTGGGAAATATTGAAGGTGGGAGGAGAAGGGGATGACAGAGGATGAGAAGGTTGGATGGCATCACTGACTCAATGGACATGAGTTTGAGTTAACACCAGAAGTGGGTGATGTACTGGGATGCCTGGCATGCTGCAGTCCATGGGGTTGCAAAGAGTCTGCCACGACTGAGCAAATGAACTGAATTGAACTGATTGATTAAATAGGGGCTTTCCAGGGGGTGCTAGTGGTAAAGAACCGACTTGCCAAGGCAAATGTAAGAGATGTGGATTTGATCCCTGGGTCAGAAAGATCCCCTGGAGGAGGGCATGGCAACCCACCCAATATTCTTGCCTGGAGAATCCCATGGACAGAGGAGCCTGGCGGGCTACATTCCATGGGGTTGCACAGGGTGGCCATGACTAAAACAACTTAGCACACACACGTTGATGAAACAGCGTGTATTATCAGAATCAAGCTGTATACTCTTCAAAGTGTTCAATGAACATTGTAGTTGACAGTCCAACACCTATTCCATTCTAATCACATTTAAGAGATTTGGCTACAGATTGAGAACATACCCAATTTTTACCAATGGATGTAAATCTTCAAAGAAAAGCTTTTTTCCTTTTATGAGAGAACCAAGAGAGAGAGATGACTTTTCTTCCTCCTCTATATTTTGCCATACCTGGATATGACCTAGAATTATTTACACACTATGTTACTTTTTCTTTTTTGGCCTGCTACACAGCTTGTAGGATCTTCATTTCCTGACCAGGGACTGAACCCAGACCCTTGCAGTAAAAGCACAGAGTCCTAACCACTGAACCACCACAGAATTCCCCCTACTATGTTACTAATAGAAAATCTAAGAGCTAAATAGAATCTGAGTCTTTGATGGCATTACAAAAAAATATGGTAGTGAACTAATTTATTCTTATTTTTTTTTAGTTTGGCTGCAATGGGTCTTTATTGCAGCATTTGGATTTTCTCTAGTGCTGAGATCAGGTTTAGTTGCCTGGAGGCATGTGAGATCTTAGCTCCCCCACCAGGGATCGAACCCATGTTCCCTGCAATGGAAGGCTGATTCTCAACCACTGGACCGCCAGGGAAGTCCTCTGATGTCAAGATTGAGATAATATACTGCTCCACTGCAGATCTCACCTTACCTCTGATTAAGTTAGTTAAACTATTTCCTTCTTGTCAGTTTTTTTTGTGCTTTGTTTGTACCATGTTTTCTGTAGCTGTGCTGGAAAGAATCCTGACTGATACCAAGTATAAAAATAAAGTAAATGTGTGTCAGTGCAACTTTTTTGAAAAAGAAAGAAAGAAAACACAATAGAGAATATGTGAAAATATGTAACTGCTGGGAATGGCCACCATTTGAACAAGGTTTGCTGCTGGCTGGGCACTGGGCTAAGTACTTTATATACGTTAACTCATTTTATCCTCATAATACTTCTAATGAGGTGATTACCATTATCATCCCACTTAACAGATAACAAGCTATCTGTTGACAATTTGTTAGCGCTTGGCAGAGCCAGAATCTGACCCCCGGTATAGTCAAATTCTAGAATATTCATATGTTACACTGTGTTACCTCTCATGTCTCTGTATTTCTCCTTTTTTTTTTTAAGTGGCTCTTCCAAATAAAGAGTTAAACAACTACATATCAATATTCCACACTGCATTTGATAAGTGGTTAAAGGAGATATGTACACTGTACCAGTTATCAACTGCTGGGTCACAAACCAGCCCCAAATTCTGTGCTTTAAAACAAAAACAATTATGTACTTTGCTCATAAATCTTTAATTTGGGCAGTACTCAGCAGGATTACTTACCTCTGCCCTCACCCCACAGCATCAGCAGGGGTGACTAGTTTGAGCCCTAGAGAGTCAAGATGACTCATGCATGCGGTTCACAAGTGGGTGCTGGCTTTGTCCTGAGCTCAGCCAGGACTGTGTTGCAGCCCTCTGTACTGCTCCACCTGGACCTCCTCACAGTGACTTGGGCTTTCTCACAGCAAAGTGGCTGAGTCCTCAGAGCAAGTGTATAATTCGATGCACTTATTTTGAACTGAAGCAGACACTATATTGCATTTTGTTTTAAACTTAGCCTTGGATGTCACTGAGTGTCACTTCTGCCAGAGTCACAAGCCCATCCAAAATCAAGGGGAAGAGCATAGAGCAGTGGGAAGAGTGTCAAAGAAAAATGTATTGGATGATTAGGTTGTTATAGACAGATTAGGAAAACATAATCTGCCACAAACACGTTTACGCCTGGGACAATACAGATAGGAAGTCATTGAGTGGGAACACAGACACAAATGTGAAAAAAAAAAACGCCAATTTACAAACTTCTGAAAGAATAAAAAATTTGAATAAAAAATTTTGTGTTTGGCAAAGCTGAAGGTGAATTGTAAATGGGGACACATTTTTTGGAAAGCCGCTTGACAGTATTCATACTCTGACACAATGTAAAAGTATTCTTAATTCTTAATACTGACAAGAAGTGAAGTGAAGTTGCTCAGTCGTGTCCGACTCTTTGCGACCCCATGGACTGTAGCCTACTACGCTCCCCCGTCCATGGGATTTTCCAGGCAAGAGTACTGGAGTGGGTTGCCATTTCCTTCTCCAGAGGATCTTCCTAACCCAGGCATCGAACCCAGGTCTCCCGCACTGTAGGCAGACGCTTTACGGTCTGAGCCACCAGGGAAGCCCAGATGTCCGTCAATATGGGTGATTTACATTCTGTATGATAATTATATAAGTAAGGCTTCTCTGGTGGTGCAGAGGTTAAGAATTTACTTTCAATGCAAGGGACACGAGTTCAATCCATAGTCGGGGAAGATCCTACATGCCGAGAGACAACTAAGCCCATGCACCACAACCACTGAGCCCACTTCTAGATTCTAAAGGATGAGTAAGTTATTCTTCACTAAATATTTTACATTCATAACAGAGCATGTGTATTAGCCTATGTATGATGAAGTAGCATCATGGGTTCTTTCTTTAATGTGCTATACTTATGATTGTTGGAGCTTATGACATATTTAATTATATAGTATATTAAAATGATATATCAATACTGTATGTTTAAGTAAATTTACTGCTGCTGCTGCTGCTAAGTCACTTCAGTCGTGTCCGACTCTGTGCGACCCCACAGACGGAAGCCCACCAGGCTCCCCCGTCCCTGGGATTCTCCAGGCAAGAACACTGGAGTGGGTTGCCATTTCCTTATCCAATGTGTGAAAGTGAAGTCGCTCAGTTGTGTCCGACCCTTAGCGACCCCACGGACTGCAGCCTACCAGGCTCCTCCATCCATGGGATTTTCTCGGCAAGAGTACTGGAGTGGCTTGCCATTGCCTTCTCCGAAGTAAATTTACAGAAGACCACAATAGCCATTAAATTCTATTTCATCTGTCAGTATATACCTGGCGTGCTGTGATTCCTGGGGTCGCAAAGAGTCGGACACGACTGAGCGACTGAACTGAACTGAACTGATGATCAGTAACCGCAGAGATATGAGAGGTTACTACACCTGTAAGAGCAGGCAATTTTTAATTAAAGAATCACCTGCTGCTCTTGAAAACAAACCAAAAAATATGATCATTGAAATAAAAGTCCTAGTAAGCAATGGCAAGCCACTCCAGTACTCTTGCTTGGAAAATCCCATGGATGGAGGAGCCTGGTAGGCTGCAGTCCGTGGGGTCGCTAAGGGTCGGACACCACTGAGCGACTTCACTTTCACTTTTCACTTTCACACATTGGAGAAGGAAATGGCAACCCTCTCCAGTGTTCTTGCCTGGAGAATCCCAGGGACGGGGGAGCCTGGTGGGCTGCCGTCTATGGGGTCACATAGAGTCGGACACAACTGAAGTGACTTAACAGCAGCAGCAGCAGTAAGTAAACCAAATAAGGGCTTCCCAGGTAGATCAGTGGTAAAGAATCCACCTGTCAATGCAGGTTTGATCCCTGGGTTGGAAGATGCCCTGGTGAAGGAAATGGCAACCCGCTCCAGGATTCTTGCCTGGAGAATCCCATGGACAGAGGAGCCTGGCGGGCTACAGTCTATGGGGTCCTAAAAGAGTCAGACACAACTCAGCGACTAAACAACAACAGATAAACCAAATAGCAACATAAACACATCAAAGTATATAAACTTGTGAATTTTAAGAAATGAACCAAAAAATTCAGCCACAATAGAGTGTAACAAAGATGAAGTGTAATACACACAGAAAGGAATTTAAAGAAAATAAATTAGTGCATTTTAATCTCTTTACTGTATTTTTTGGGGAAAAAAAAGAAAACAACTTATATCTACATGTAAATGTGGTAAGCAGTTTTCTAAAATGAACATTAATGATCCCTGCCAGTAATGTGATCTTTAAAGTTTTAATCTACTTTTCTGAAATAAGAAGGGAACTTGATAGGCCAACATTATAAGGTGCTAACTTCATAAGATTGGTGGGAGAATTATTATCAAAAAATAGGAAGCAACAGTCAGAACTGTACATGAAACAACAGACTGGTTCCAAATAGGAAAAGGAGTACGTCAAGGCTGTATATTGTCACCTTGCTTATTTAACTTATATGCAGAGTACATCATGAGGAACGCTGGGCTGGAAGAAGCACAAGCTGGAATCAAGATTGCGGGGAGAAATATCAATAACCTCAGATATGCAGATGACACTACCCTTATGGCAGAAAGTGAAGAGGAAATAAAAAGCCTCTTGATGAAAGTGAAAGAGGAGAGTGAAAAGATTGGCTTGAAGCTCAACATTCAGAAAACAAAGATCATGGCATCTGGTCCCATCACTTCATGGGAAATAGATGGAAAAACAGTGGAAACAGTGTCAGACTTTATTTTTTGGGGCTCCAAAATCACTGCAGATGCTGACTGCAGCCATGAAATTAAAAGACCCTACTCCTTGGAAGGAAAGTTATGACCAACCTCGATAGCATATTTAAAAGCAGAGACATTACTTTGCCAACCAAGATCCGTCTAGTCAAGGCTATCGTTTTTCCAGTGGTCATGTATGGATGTGAGAGTTGGACTGTGAAGAAAGCTGATCACCGAAGAATTGATGCTTTTGAACTGTGGTGTTAGAGAAGACTCTTGAGAGTCCCTTATACTGCAAGGAGATCCAACCAGTCCATTCTAAAGGAGGTCAATCCTGGGTGTTCATTGGAAGGACTGATGCTAAAGCTGAAACTGCAATACTTTGGCCACCTCATGCAACAAGTTGACTCACTGGAAAAGAGTCTGATGCTAGGAAAGGTTGGGGGCGGGAGGAGAAGGGGACGACCGAGAATGAGATGGCTGGATGGCATCACCGACTCTGTAGACATGAGTTTGGGTGAACTCCGGGAGTTGGTGATGGACAGGGAGGCCTGGCGTGCTGTGATTCATGGGGTCGCGGAGAGTCGGACACGACTGAGCGACTGAACTGAACTGAACTGAACTGAGACCTCAGTTGCACAGTTTATCAATTACCACATGTTTCCTTTCCTTTCCCTTCTGTTATGGTGCTATTGCCTAACCATGACTAAGATTTTTTTTTTTTCTCCCATTTCACAATGGGGTCTTAGCATCAGTAAACCGGTTTGAAATGATTCAACAACTTTCTCTAATTTTATTGCACAATGGTAGTGAGTAGAGCCCTGAGTCAGTTGGAAAAAAAACAGCATATTTTAAATCAGGTGAATAAGAATCACTTTAATAATAGTAGTCCTTAAACTGCATATTTACAGTAGTTTACAATGAACAGTTAATTGTAATAAGAAACTAATTGTCCACATATTACAGCTTAGCAAAATAGAAAGGCAGAACTTGCATGACTTTCCAAAACCTGTGAAACAACAATACAACTGGAATATCTCATAATTCCTAATTTTCTGATATTTCCTTAGACTTCTACAAGGGACTTGAGGCTCAGATAGACTTAATTAGACTTAGATAATGAAAAGAGCTAATACTTACTGAGAACTATTATATTCCAGATACTATGATAAGTGCTTGATGTGTATTACCTCACCAGATCCATCCACGGGACCTCTATATGAGGTAAGTATTACTATAATTACTCCCACTTTTTAAGAGAGAAAACTGAGATCCAAAGATATTTGAGCAACTTGCTAAGGACTCACAGTTAGTTAGGTAGCAGAGTCCAGTGTGAATCAGGCAGTTTGGCTCCAGAGCCCATGCTCTTGACTTTATGCTTTCGGGAGACGCTTTGGGGCTATGGACTGAAAGGGTGGAGAGCTTTGAAGAGTTTTAATGGGGTGGGAGTTGAGAAATGAATTGTAGTATTGAGCAGAGCTATTGATGCGTGGCAGTAAATGCTGATTCTGCTTCCAACAGGCTTTTTATCTTACTCAATTACTCTTTCCCTTGACATCTTTTCTTCCTTTTCTCCTGTGGATTCATATCAAGCTTCAGGAGGGGTGGCCACCAACACAAAGCCAGCAGTCCTCATGTGCAGAACAGTGTGTACACTCGGGAAAGCAGAGGGAGGCTCACATATGGTGATCTTTCCAATTTCAGAGCAAAATATGGGAAGCCTAGTTTCATTCGTTTGCCATATTGTTTTTAAAATTACATCTGTTATTGGTTTTGTTTTCATCAAGATTTTCATAGAAAGATATAGCTGTACTATACTAACTGGTGAATATATTTTTAAAAACTGTGATACTTATATATACTCATTGTAAAAAAAAAATCAAAGAATTCAGATTTGTGTAGAACAAAAACTTTTAACTTGGATCAGAGACTCAAATGTAAAAATGAGCCTATAAAATAAGTGGAGAAAAACATTGGTGAATTTAAATAATAATATTGGAGTGAAGGAAGAACCCTAAGTATAAACAATACCCTGAAATGATGAAGGAAAACATTGACACATTAGATTCAATGAAACTTTCTTGGGAAAAAGTGTATCACAAACAAATAAAAATGATTAACAAAAGCAGGAGGACAAAATTTAACACCTATCAAAAATAGCTATTCGAAAAATATATACAAAGAGCTATCTCAAATCAATAAGAAAAATAAAATTAAATAGAAGAGTAGGCAAAACATATAAACAGTTTACAAAACACAGCCACCATAAAAATGTTTTGACCTAGTTCAGTTTAGTCACTCAGTCTTGTTCAACTCTTTGCAACCCAGTAGACTGCAGCACGCCAGGCTTCCTCGTCCATCACCAACTCCCAGAACTTGCTCAGACTCATGTCCATCGAGTCGGTGATGCCATCCAACTATCTCATCCTCTGTCGTCCTCTTCTCCTGCCTTCTATCTTTTTCAGCATCAGGCTCTTTTCAAATGAGTCAGGTCTTTGCATCAGGTGGCCAAAGTATTGGAATTTCAGCATCAGTCCTTCCAATGAATATTCACGATTGCTTTCCTTTAGGATGGATTGGTTGGATCTCCTTGCTGTCCAATAGACTCTCAAGAGTCTTCTCCAACACCACAGTTCAAAAGCATCAATTCTTCGGTGCTCAGCTTTCTTTATGGTCCAGCTCTCACATCCATATGTGACTATTGGAAAAACCATAGCTTTGACTGAATGGACCTTTGTTGGCAAAGTAACGTCTCTGCTTTTTTAATATGCTGTCTAGGTTGGTCATAGCTTTTCTTCCAAGGAGCAAGCGTCTTTTAGCTTCATGGCTGCAGTCACCATCCGCAGTGATTTTGGAGCCCCAAAAATAAAGTCTGTCACTGTTTCCACTGTTTCCCTATCTATTTGCCATGAAGTGATGGGACCAGATGCCATGATCTTAGTTTTCTGAATGTTGAGCTTTAAGCCAGCTTTTAAACTCTCCTCTTTCACTTTCATCAAGAGGCTCTTCAGTTCCTCTTCACTTTCTGCCATGAGTGGTGTCATCTGCATATCTGAGGTTATTGATATTTCTCCCAGCAATCTTCCAGCTTATGCTTCATCCAGCCCAGTAGTTTTCATGATGTACTCTGCATATAAGTTAAAGAATCAGGGTGACAATATACAGACTTGACGTACTCCTTTCCCCATTTGGAACCAGTCTGTTGTTCCATGTCCAGTTCTAACTGTTACTTCCTGACCTGCATACAGATTTCTCTGGAGACAGGTAAGGTGGTCCAGTATTCCATCTCTTTCAGAATTTGCCACAGTTCATTGTGATCCACACAGTCAAAGGCTTTGGCATAGTCAATAAAGCAGAAATAGATGTTTTTCTGGAACTCTCCTGCTTTTTCGATGATCCAACAGATGTTGGCAATTTGATCTCTGGTTCCTCTGACTTTTCTAAATCCAGCTTGAACATCTGGAAGTTCACAGTTCATGTACTATTGAAGCCTGGCTTGGAGAATTTTGAGCATTACTTTGCGAGTGTGTGAGATACGTGTGCGGTAGTTTGAGCATTCTTTGGCATTGCCTTTCTTTGGGATTGCAATGAAAACTGACCTTTTCCAGTTCTGTGGCCACTGCTGAGTTTTCCAAATTTGCTGGCATATTGAGTGCAGCACTTTCACAGCATCATCTTTGAGGATTTGAAATAGCTCAACTGGAATTCCATCACCTCCACTAGCTTTGTTCATAGTGATGCTTCCTAAGGCCCACTTGACTTTGGACTCCAGGATGTCTGGCTCTAGTTGAGTGATCACACCATCGTGGTTATCTGGGTCATTAAGATCTTTTTTGTATAGTTCTTCTTGTGATCAAGAAGATGATCAGAAACATCTATTTCTGCTTTATTGACTATGCCAAAGTCTTGTGTATTCTTGCCATCTTTTCTTAATATCTTCTGCTTCTGTTAGGTCCATACCATTTCTGTCCTTTATTGTGACCATCTTTGCATGAAATATTCCCTTGGTATCTCTAATTTTCTTGACAAGATCCCTAGTCTTTCTCATTCTATTGTTTTCCTCTATTTCTTTGCATTGATCTCTGAGGAGGGCTTTCTTATCTCTCCTTGCTATTCTTTGGAACACTGCATTCAGATGGGTATATCTTTCCTTTCCTCCTTTGACCTAACCCATGAATAAAATATTAACTCACTAATGAGATTTAAAGGTTTAAACTTTTTATAATACCAAGTATCGGCAGGGGTGTGAAGAAATAAGTACACTCACATATCCATAGTAAGAGTGTAAACTAATGAAACGTTTTTATTAATGAAGTAAACTAATGAAGACAACTTAGCAGTATTTATGAATATTTAAAATCCTCAGACTTATTGACCAAACATTTCTATGAGGAATTTATCTTATGTACATATTAATATAGACACTCTAAAATATGTGTTATTGTGCCATCATCTGTAATAAGGAAAATCTGCAAACAACCTACATGTTCTTCAGCAGAAGAAAGCAAAAACTCTGACATTTCCCTTTGAGAAAACACCATCCAGCATTTAAAATAGTGAAGCAGGGCTAAATGTTTTCACGTGGAAAGATGTTTAGAATGTATGACTTAGTGAAAAAAGCAATTTGCCGTACAAAATCTGTGATATGATCCCATTTGGGTATGTGTGTTTTACAGTATAAGCATGTATTGGTAAGGATGCTTTTGCTGTGAGTAAACAGATAATCATGAAACTGATCAGATCCCATGGTTTGCAGTGTAGAGGCTTGCTGGATATAGGGTTTAGCTTCAGTGGCTTAATCTGCTGGCCCAACTCTGTTTCTCTGATTCTCCTGGCCCAACCTCCTCTGTTGACTTCTCAGACTAGTTCTAGAAGTTCTGGGACTTCTCCAGTTATGGGTCTCACAAGAGGAACCGCCCCGCCCCCCAGCAAATTTCTCCTTGCATCTTATTGGCCTGAACTGAATCATAGCAGTGACTCATGAGCCCATTCTCAGCTGAATCCCTGGGACAGGAAAATACCCTACAAGGATAGCTTCAGCCTAGCATTCTGAACCAGGTACCAGTAAGGGATGATTTGGGCTTCCCTCATAGCTCAGCTGGTAAAGAATCCACCTGCAATGCAGGAGACCCTGGTTCGATTCCTGAGTCAGAAAGATCCCCTGGAGAAGGGATAGGCTACCCACTCCAGAATTCTTGGACTTCCCTGGTGGCTCAGACAGTAAAGAATCTGCCTGTAATGTGGGATACCTTGGTTTGATCTCTGGGTTTAGAAGATCCCCTGGAGGAAGGATTGGCAACCCACTTCACTATTCTTGCCTGGAGAATCCCTACGAACAGAGGTGCCTGGCGGGCTTTAGTCCATTGGGTCGCAAAGAGTCAGACACGACTGAGGGATTCAGCAAGCACAGAAGGGAGGGTTTAACATGCTTATCTGAGACCAATGAGAGCTCACCCATGAGGTGAGGTCAAGGTCATCCTACCTCCATCCCCGCCCTCCCCCCCAAATCTCCAAGCAAATAAACGGCAACTGGGCATAGAATGGAATGGAATTAAAGGCTGCGGGGTAGAAACAGATTTCTTTTTTCACTTCTCAGCCTCCTACACCATTAGTTTTTTTTTTTAAACATAGCTACATGTATCTGACTCAGGATCAGAGCAGGAATCCTATGAACAGAATGACATACTCAAAAGGGTTTGATGAAGAGACTTTAATAAAGAGATGATTTACACATGCATGGGTGAGGTTAAAGGAAGAATAAATGGGATGGGAAAGCGAGCAGGGACTAGCAACAGCAGGAAGTTGTTCCTAGCCCCAGGCCTATGGGGCAGGGGTGCAGTCAGAGTGGGGAATGGTGTTAAGGGAGCCTAGAGTGAGCTGGTGCTGAGGAAGTGGGATGAAGAGCAGCCACTCCCTGAACCGTGCTGAGCAGGAAGGGAGTGTTTGTGTGGTGTGGGGGATAAATGAATGCCCTCATGCCCTTCAGTCTCCTGATGGTGCTTCCCATGTGCCAACCCAACTGCACCCAGAAACCAGAGGGCAAGGGGGAAGGCAGTCTGTAGAAGTCAGCTTGCTGGGACTCAGCAGGGAGAGGAGGATAGAGAATGTCTGATGGGGGCAGGTGAAACAAACAGCTAGCACAACATATATTACCTAATTGAAAACATCAGTAATTTTTTATGATTAAAAAAATCGTGGGAAATCCTGCCTGTGTAAGGATGTGCATGGATGATCCTACAATGTGGATGACCCTTGAGGACATTATGAAATAGATTAGTCCCCAAAGGACACACATGATTCTGATTCTCCTATGTGAGTAAACTAAAGTAGTGAAGTACATAGAAACAGAAAGTAGATTGGTGCTTGCCAGAGGCTGGGGGAGGGGGAAATACAGCGTCATTGCCCAGTGGGTATATAGTTTCAGTTCTGCAAGATCAAAAGACTTCTGCAGATTGGTCGCACAACAGTGTGAATAAATACTGCTGAAGGTGTGCCCTTAAAATGGTTATGATGGATGGTGGCCATTTTAATAGGCGTGCAGGGTATCTCATCGTTTTGATTTTCAGCTCCATAACATGAAGCTGAACATCTTTTCAGGTGCACATCTGCCATCTTTACATCTTCTTTAGCAAAGTGTCTGTTCAAGTTCCTTGCCTATTTTTTAGTTGGATTGTTTGTTTTGTTATTGTTGAGTTTTAAGGGTTCTTTGTATACTTTGGATGGCAGTCTTATCAGATAGATCTTTCACGGGCATGTTCTCATTCTGTGGCTTGTTTTCTCATTCTCTTGGAAGTGTGTTTTGCAGAGCAGAAGTCTTAAATTTTAATAAGGTCCAGCATATGCATTCGTCTTTCACTAACAATACCAAATAGTAGTGAAGATGTAGAGCAACAGCAGTTCTTATTCGTTGCTGCTGCTGAGTCGCTTCAGTCGTGTCCGACTCTATGCAACCCCACAGATGGCAGCCCACCAGGCTCCCCCGTCCCTGGGATTCTCCAGGCAAGAACACTGGAGTGGGTTGCCATTTCCTTCTCCAATGCATGAAAGTGAAAAGTGAAAGTGAAGTTGCTCAGTTGTGTCTGACCCTCAGCGACCCCATGGACTGCAGCTTTCCAGTCTCCTCCGTCCATGGGATTTTCCTAGTCGGATAAAAAATGATATAGCCGCTTTGGAAGACAGTTTGACAGTTTCTTGCAAAACGAAACATTCTCTTACTGTATGATATAGCAGTCATGATCCTTCATTTTACCCAAATGAGTTGAAGACTCACAAGCACACAAAAATCTGCACACAGATGATTATAGCAGCTTTAATCATAATTGCCAAAGCTTGGAAGCAACCAAGATGTTCTTCAGCAGATGAATGGATAAATAAACTGTGGTATATCCAGACAATGTATTCATAATATTAGTGCTAAAAAGAAATGAGCTATCAAGCTATGAAAAGACATGGAGGAACTTAAATGCATATTACTTTCCACCCTGGAAAGACTACCTACTGTATGATTCCAGCTGTATGATATTCTGGGAAAAGCAAAACAATGAAGACAGTCAAAAGATCAGTGGTTGTCAGAGGTTAGGGGGAAGAGGGGGATCAATACGTGGAACACAGAGATTTTTAGTGCAGTAAAACTACTTGGCATGGTACTATAATGGTCAAGTCATTATACATTTGTCCAGACTCATGGGATGAGCAACACCGAGAGTGATTCCTGATGTAAAGTATGGATTCTGGGTGATGAGGTTGCATCAGTGTAGATTCATCAGTTGTAACAAATGCAGCAGTCTGGTGGGCGATTTTGATCTGGGAGAGGCTATGTGTACGTGGGGGAAAGAGGCATTTAGGAAATCTCTATACCTTCACCTCAGTTGTGCTGTGAGCAGTACTACTGCTCTAAAAAATAGTCTGTTTTTCATATTTTTATTTATTGATTGATTTTTGGCTGCGATGGGTCTTCACTGATGCCTGCGGGCTTTCTCTGGCTGCAGTGAGCGGGGGCTTCTCTTCACAATGGTGTGAGGGCTTCTCTTTGCAGTGGCTTCTCTTGTTGTGGAGCACGGGCTCCAGGCGTGTGGGCTTCAGTAGTTGTGGCTCGAGGACTCTAGATTGCAGATTCAGTAGCTGTGGCTCAAAGGCTTAGTTGCTCCGCAGCATGTGGAATCAACCTGGCCCAGGGATCGAATCTGCGTCCCCTGCATTGGCAGGCGGATTCTTAACTACTGGTCTACCAGAGAAGTCCAATAAAGTCTATTTTTAAAAATTGGTTATAATAGTACATTTATGTTCTGTGTTTTTTAATCACACTTTTTCAGAAAGCAAGAGTCTTTTCCTCCTTACTCCCTCCTCTCAGCAGCAACAAAGACCATCAAAGTGTCCATATTTTTAAACAAGTTTTAAACTTCACACTCTTTTATTTTCTAAGATAATGATTTAAAAGCAATCTTATGCTCAGAGAGAGGTCCTGACTACAGAAGTATAGATTTGTTAGTTACCAGCATGGGTGTGATCCTTCTATCATGGACTGAAGGAAATCTCCAGGGACTGTGTGCAAAGCAGGTAGGAGAGGCTGAGGAGAAACCCAGGGAAACCAAATTAAAGAGGCAGAGAAAGATGGAGAAGTCAGCCAGGAAGCATGAAAAGTAAATAAAGAACCAATATGAAAGCAGGAACCAAAGACAGCATTTTAAGAACAAATGCATACATTAAAACCACAGTGAGACACCACTTCACACTCAATAGGATGGCTATTATTGTTAAAAAGACAGAAAGAAAAATAAGTCTTGGTGAGGATGTGGAGAAAATTTGCTGCTGGTGGGGATGCAAAATGTTGCAGCTGTGTGGAAAACAGTTTGGAAATTCTTGAGGAAGTTAAACGTAGAGTTATCATATTGTGAAAGCAAAGACCTTTTGCATTCTATTACAAGTTGATCACTAAAGGGATGTTGCCCTGTAAGCTTAAATTATACATAGTGGCCCATCTCTGGGAACCCTCTATCCTAGGTAATAAGCATTAACTGAACTGAAGAGACTTTGTTTAGCTCCCAGGAAACACCCTGACCAGGCCCACATATGAATGACTGCAGGGAGGAAGAAATTAACACATCTCCTCTAGAGGCTGGCTGGAACCAGGACTTTTTCTGTTCTCTTTTGGTATAAATGAAACCTGAATCCTAACTCAGGGAAGATGGTTCTTTGGGACACGAGTCTACCATCTTCTCTGCCTAGCAGTTTTCCAAATAAGATCATTATTCCTTGCCCCAACAACTCATCTCTCAATTTATTGGCCTGTTGTGGGGCAAGCAGCATGAGCTTGTACTCCATAACAACATGACCCATAAATGCCATTACTCAAAAGGATTGAAAGCAGGGACTCAAATGGCTGTTTGTACACCAGTGTTCATACAGCTCTGTTCACAATAGCCAAAAAATGGAAACAGCCTAAATGTCCACTTTTGGATAAACAAAGTCAGTAATCAAAATTTGGTATATGCATACAATGGAATATTATCATTATAAAAGGGAATGAAGTTCTGTTACAGTGTGGATGAATCTTGAATACATTGAAAGTGAAAGTGAAACTTATGTCGGACTCTTTGTGACCCCATGGACTGTAGCCCACCAGGCTCCTTTGTCCATGGAATTCTCCAGCAAGAAAACTGGAGTGGGTTGCTATTTCCTTCTCCAAGGGCTCTTCCTGACCCAGGGATCGAACCCAAGTCTCCTTCATTGCGGGCAAACTCTTTACCAACTCAGCCACCAGGAAAGCCTTTTATACGTTACACTGAGTGAAATAAACCAGACACAAAAGGGTAAATAGTGCTCGATTCCACTTATATAAGGTACTTCAGTTCAGTTCAGTCGCTCAGTCGTATCCAACTCTCCGCGACCCCATGAATCACAACACGCCAGGCCTCCCTGTCCATCACCAACTCCCGGAGTACACTCAAACTCATGTCCACAGAGTCGGTGATGCCATCCAGCCATCTCATTCTCCGTCGTCCCCTTCTCCTCCCTGCCCCCAACCTTTCCCAGCATCAGAGTCTTTTCCAGTGAGTCAACTCGTCACATGAGGTGGCCAAAGTATTGCCACCTCAGCTTTAGCATCAGTCCCTCCAATGAACATCCAGGACTGATCTCCTTTAGAATGGACTGGTTGGATCTCCTTGCAGTATAAGGGACTCTCAAGAGTGTTCTCCAGAACCACAGTTCAAAAGCATCGATTCTTCGGCGATCCGCTTTCTTCACAGTCCAACTCTCACATCCATACATGACCACGGGAAAAACCATAGCCTTGACTAGACGGATCTTGGTTGGCAAAGTAATGTCTCTGCTTTTTAATATACTATCAAGGTTGGTCATAACTTTCCTTCCAAGGAGCAAGTGTCTTTTAATTTCATGGCTGCAATCAGCATCTGCAGTGATTTTGGAGCCCAAAATAGGCAAATTCATCGACACAGAAAGTAGAATAGAGGTTACCTGGGGCTAGCGGGGAGGGGAGACTGAGGAGTTATTGTTTAATGGGTATGCAGTTTCAGTTGGGAAAGATGAAAAAGGTCTGTGGATGGATGGTTGTGATGACTATATGACAATGTGAATGTACTTAGTGCCACTGAACTGTATACTCAAAACAGTTAGAATAGTACATTTAGTGTTGTGTATATTTTACCACACAAAAAAGAATAAAGGCACAAAAGAAGCCAGACACAAAAGAGTACACACTGTATGAGTCCATTTATATGAAGTTCAAGAACATGCAAACCTAATTGAAAGTGGGGGTAGTGTCTGAGCAGCAGCTACCTTAATATATGCGTGTGTGGGAAGAAAGTTGAAGGAAAAGAGAAACACAGGGTCCATTTCCAGGGGCTTTGAACAGGGGACACAGCAGGTAATGTTAGCTAGCAAAGCTTAGAATGAATCTTTTCTTTTTTCTTTTTTTTTTAGGGAAAAGAAAGTCGAATGTATTTTTAGTTTAAGGAACAGATGGACAGGGAAGGATGACAACGCAGAGGGGAAGAGACAGGTGATATCCGGAGGTGTGAAGGGAGAGGATGAGGAGGCGAACAGCAGGGACAAGCCCAGGACACTTCTGCCACTGTGACCGTGGGACAGAGGGCAAGGATGGGCGAGGATTAGCAAGTGAGGGCTGGTAAGAGAAGCAGAGTGAAGGATTCCAAGCTCTACGGTCTTGGTTTTGTTTTTTAAATAATCCAGTTTTTAAAAAATGTTGATCTATTTTTTTGGCTGCACCAGGTCTTCAGTTGCAGCACCTGGGAGCTTCTACCTTCATTGCAGCATTCAAGCTGTTTAGTTGCATCACGCAGGGTCTAGTTCCCAGACCAGGGATCGAACCCAGGCCCCCTGCATAGGGAGCATGGAGTTTTAGCCACTGGACCACCAGGAAAGTCCCTGAATGGTATTTATTTCACTCTGCTCAATGGAGTTAGTTTCCCCTAGTCTGTTTGCTATTACCAATATCCCTCCAAATTCCAGCTGTTCTAGTCTAGTACTCTCTCTAAAGCCAAACTCTGTCACTAACCACCACCTTAAGACCTCCTCTGTTGAAGTTTTCCTTGGTGAAAGGTATTTGATGAGAAGACCTCCAAGATTTCTTCAAGGCACAAGATTATGTTTTACAATGGATGTGAATTTTAGAATGAAGCAGTTGAAGAATGCATGTATTTTTAATTTCCTCTGTGTCCCAAATTTAATAAATGCAGCTAAGAAATAGGCAAGAGTATTGGAGTGGGTTGCCATTTCCTTCTTCAGGGGATCTTCCCGATTCAGGGATCGAACCCGAGTCCCCCTCATTGTAGGCAGACGCTTTTACCATCTGAGCCACCAGGGACGCCCAAGAAATAGGCACATTTATGCCAAAATTTTATTAGAGGGAAAGTGCTATCTCCCTTCCTTACAAAAGTTTGGTTGAATTATTATTATTAAAGTGAGAACTTTCTTTTCCTTCTACAATGAAAATGATTTTAGACTTAGATAACTAAATTAAATATACCCACTTGATTTACTATATCAAAATTTGTTAGTAGGAGATGAATAACTGGCCAAGTTTGTCCATCTATTCAGAACTGTAAAGATTTCATTACAGTGTAGCAGCCAGTGATAAGATTCTGGGACCACTCTAAAATGTGTGGTCAAATTAACTCAGAATAGAGGCCTCTGATGAAGGGCAGGCAATATTGCAGTAGGAGTTTGGCTAGAAAACAACTTCCTAAAAATCACTCAGAAAAATCCCTTTGAAAAGGCATGCAGACAATTCTAAAGGTAAAATTCTAGATGACAGAGGAAAATTGAAAGCTCCATCAATATTCAAAGGATGAAAATTTAATTGCCACCCAGATGCCATTTTATCTTATCACATTAATAAGATTTGTAAGATCATACTTAAGGGTAAAGTGATGGGAAATCTCATGGACTGCTTGTGAGAGTATAAATTGTTTTATCTTTAAAAAAAGAAATAGAAGAATATGGATCAAAAGCTTTAACAAGTGATTCAAACAGCCCGATGGCACCCCACTCCAGTACTCTTGCCTGGAAAATCCCATGGATGGAGGAGCCTGGTAGGTTGAGTCCATGGGGTCACTCAGTCGGACACGACTGAGAGGCCTCACTTTCACTTTTCACTTTCACACATTGGAGAAGGAAATGGCAACCCACTCCAGTGTTCTTGCCTGGAGAATCCCAGGGACAGGGGAGCCTGGTGGGCTGCCGTCTGTGGGGTCGCAGAGTCGGACACGACTGAAGCGACTTAGTAGTAGCAAACAGCCATATGTTTTGAATCAATAATTGTAGTACTAGGATATTATCCTTTAAAAACTTCAGAAAAGTGGATAAAAGCATTTTCACACAAAGAAATTCATTGCAGTGCTAATTATGACAGAAGAAATTAGAAACACCTGAATGTCTAACAATGAGGATTTCAATTATAAAAAATTTACCTGATATTACACATTTTATAGTCATTTAAAATATTTATGAAGAATTTTTAACTCTGTAGGGAAAACATAACATATGGTAAGTGACACAGTGTTATTTTACTGTATTGAAATATGTATGTATATAAAATAAAAAAAGGACTGGAAAGTGTCAAAACTTAAAGTGGTTATCTCTAAGTGGCAGGGTTTTTAATGATTTTCTACTCTTTTTTATACTGCTCTTTTTCACAATGATCAGCATTTTCAATCAGAACATGAAGTTATTTTAAAACTTATTTTAATTAATATACTCATTTTGCAAGCCATATAGTTTTTTTTTGTGGTGGGTGGGGGCTATGCTGGGTCATCTATGTGGGGGGTGGACTGTTCCTTGCACCACATGGGCTTAGTTGCCCCACAGCATATGTGATCTTACTTTCCCCATCATGGATTGAACCCCTGTTCCGTGCACTGGAAGGCAGATTCTTAACTGCTGGACCACCAGGGAGGGAAGTCCCAAAGTTATTTTTTTAATAAAGAGAGAAAGTTACCCTTGATCATTTTTGGTAATGGATATGTACTGTACTCCAGTAAAATGGACCAAGACATCCAGTGGCAGTCAGCTAGTCATTCACCAATGTTTATTAAGCACCTACTCTTCACCAGGCTCATGATATGTGCCGGGGATACAAGGGTAGAGAAGACATCCGGACACAGCCTGGCCCTCAGGAAGCTTGCAGTCTGGTAGAAGGCATAGTACAGTGGTTTCCCAGGGTTGCCAGAACAAAAGGCCACAGACTAGGTGGCTTAAAAGAACACAAATGTTTATTATACAATTCCGGAGGCCAAGATGGAGATGTGGGAGAGTTGTATTCTTCCAAGGTCTCCCTCCTTAGCTGACAGATAATCATCTTCTCCCTCTGTGTTTATATCTTCAAACTGAGTGTGACTGTGTCCAAAATTCCTCTCACAAGTCATATTGGATTAAGGTCCACCCTCATGACCTCATTTCAATTTAATTACCTCTTTCAAGATGCTATCTCCGTTGCTTCTCGGTCTTTTGACTAAGAAAAAAAAATGACCCTATCTCCAAATATCATCACCCTCTGAGGGGTCATCTGTACTGGGTTTAGGACATCGGCGTATGAATTTAGGGGAGACAGAAGTCAGTCCATAACAAATGACAGTAAAACAAGCAATTGCATTAGGAAGAAGAACTGGAAAAGTTGAGACCACAGACTAGACACTATCATCACACTCCAAGCACTGGTCATTTCTAGGGAAAGTGTTGTGTTTTCTCCCTTACAACACTTGCAACTTTCAGTCTTCCTTTTCAGTGTGTTTGTATATTTTGGAGCTACTTTATTTAATAGATTGATAGGAATGAAACACATTTCCATCTAGTTAGGATGAAATGCAACTAACATTTTAAATTTATCTTCTCGTCAGAGTGTCAGAAAATGAATATTTATTCTTTGATGCCTGATATTACAAAGTCATTCATTATCTTTCAGGGACCAGATTGGGATGTGAATTGGTACCTGCTGAGTTCCCAGATGAGCATATGTCATAACTCCCAAGAAGGGCTTAACTAGTTCTAAGTCTCTAAAGCTGTAAGCAAGCAGAGGTCTGAGGAATAAACTCTTTCCAGTCTAATAACTTCTCTGTGTCTCATTTTCAATAATTTTCAAAATTCAGAAGAACATTTTTTATGGTATCATATATAGAGTCTGCCTAATTCACAGTCTACTTCTCATAAACCTATATTTCTTGTGGTCTCAAAGCATTCATGGCATGTGGCCAGGCTAAAAGTAAATTTATTACATTCGTTTTTAGTTCATTAAAAGTAGAGCAAATTCTTCTTCTAATATTTGTTTATTTGGCTGTGCCACGTCTCAGTTGTAGCACAGGGGATCTTCAATCTGGGATCTTTAGGCTCTGGCATGTGAATTCTTTCTTGTGGCATGTGGGATCTGGATCCCTGGCCAGGGGTGGAACCCAGGCCCCCTGCATTGGGAACTCAGAGTCTTAGCCACTGGACCACCATGGAAATCCCAAACATAGAACAGATTCTTGAGGTTGTGTAGCTCACAGCTGCAATTTTTTTTTTTTAAGATTGCATTCATGTATACACTTCATGGCCCTTCCAGTTCAAGAACAGATACAATTTCACGTAATCATTTGAAAAGCAGGAGAAGATTGGTGCAGCCAAGGGCTTAAGGGCCTGGGCTCTAGGGGCAGCAGTACCACTTCCTACCCTCAGGAAGATCATGAAGATGAAACGTGTGAGCCCTTGGAGAGTCCTTGGAGTAATGTCCCATGCCCAGTGACATGTGCAATCTGCAAGAGCTGCTATTATTAGACTTTGCAGAGCAGACTTTCCATTTGATGGGATCTCTTTCCTATACTGAGTCCAGACTTAGCCCAAGATCTTACTTAAGATCCGACTTGGACTCAAGAATGAGTGGTCTGTGACAACTTTGAGCCCTGCTGATGATTACATTTTAATAAGGTAAATACTTGACCTATTTCCAGGTCAGCCTTTGGCTAGCTGAATCCACACAATTGCAGTGATTCCCCTTTCAAGGACTACAACATTAAAATTCGAACAACTTTGGAAGTGTACTTTTAGATGCCTTTCCAGGAACTTGCAAGTACTTCTTAGTCCCCTGAATTCCTCCAAGTCATCTGTGGATAGTCACCATGGAGGACTATGCTTGCTTCCTCTGGAAATTCTTGTGCAGGTTTGGGGGCTTAGTTGGCTCCAGTCTCTGGGGCTCTGTTATTATTCTTTCCAGATTGCAACGCCCCTTTTCCTTTTCATCTACATTATCCTTCCTTTATTTCCAAGTTGGACCCCAAATGTCTTGGATCTTATTTTCTTCCTCTGCCTGATCCCTAATTAATACTTTGCTATCTTTTACATTATGTTATGTTGCCCTTCTGAATCATTGCTTAAAAAATGTGTTTCTTTCTTATTTGTGCCTCTTGTCTCTCTGTTAGATTGTAGACTCCTTAGCAATAAAGTGCATGTCCTTCAATTCTTTGGTAGTTTATCCTGTCAAACACAGTAACACTTACTGCTTACTATGGCCATTTTATCACTTTTTCCTCCTAATCACAGTTCCCCTTCTCCACTTTATAACCTAGCCTTTATAGCTTGTTTTCTTATAGTTAACACATAGCATTTAAATGGCCCTTCCTGGTGGCTCGGCAGTGAAGAATCTGCCTGCAATGCAGGAAATGTGGCAGGAGCCATGGGTTTGGTTCCCGGGCTGGAAAGGTCCCTGGAGGAGGAAATAGCAACCCACTCCAGTATTCTTGCCTGGGAAATCTCACAGAGGAGCTTGGTACAGTCCATGGGGTAGCAAAAAGTCAGACATGTCTAAAGGGTTTTCTATCCTCTTCTATTTTTATATTGTCAAGTATCTTCCTTTCAAAAAAATTTTATTTACTTATTTTTGGCTGTCCTGGGTCTTTGCTGCACATGGGTTTTCTTTAGTTGCAGTGAGCAAGGGCTACTATTCATTTTGCTGTGTGGGCTTCTCATTGAGATGGCTTCTCTTGGGCAGAGCATGGGCTTCAGGAGTTGGGGCACTCGGGCTCTAGAGCTTGAGCTTAGTAGCTGCGGGGCACAGGCTTAGTTGCCCAGTGGCATGTGGGATCTTCCCCGACCAGGGATCGAACCCATGTTTCCTGCATCAGCAGGCAGATTCTTAACCAGTGGACCACTAGGGAAGTCCTCAAGTATCTTCTGAAAACTTTTCTTTTTAAATAATAATTTTATTTATTTATTTACTTTTGACTGTGCGGCTGTGCTGTGTTGCTACCTGCAGGCTTTCTCTAGTTGTGGCAAGCGGGGGCTACTCTCTAGTTCCGGCTTCTGATTGCAGTGGCACCTCTTCTTGTGGAGCAGGGGCTCTAGGGCGTGCGGGTTTCGATGGTTGTGGCTCCTAGGGTCTAGAGCACAGGCTCAGTAGTTGTGGTGCCTGGGCTTAGTCTCTCTGTGGCCAGTGGGATCCTCCCAGATCAGGGACTGAACCCGTATCTCCTGCATTGGCAGGCTGATTCTTCACCACTGAGCTACCAGGAAAGACCCTGAGAACTTGTTTTATCTTTCTCTGTTGCCCAATTTATGTATACGTTATACCAGTGAAATTAAAGAGTCTAAATGTTTCTCAAAATATACATAGCGAAAAATAAGCAAAATGTCCCATTCTGGGTAGAAGTGAGCCCTTCTTCTTTGTGGTCCCGACAGTATTCTTTATCACACATTTTTTGTGTAACAAACAATTTTTATCTTTTCCATTTCTCTTTATCATTTATTGACTATTTAGGATTCGAATAAATTCTCCAAAATCCATGGGTAATTCACCTGTTAGCTTTGGACCTAGGTTTGGGAATTGGGACAGAGAGGTTTTAATTCAGGTAGATTTGATTTATCCATAATTACATTTTTTATTTTTAAAAAAATTTGGGAAAACGTACATAACATATAATTTACCATTTTAAAGTGTGTAGATCAGTGGCATTAAATACATCCACATTGTTGTGCAACCATTAGCACTATTCATCTCCAGAATTCTTCTCATCTTCCAGAACTGAAACTCTACACTTATTAAACAATAATGCCTTATTCTCTTCTCACCCCAGCACCTGGCAACCACCACCCTACTTTCAATCTCTGTGAGTTTGAGGTCGCTCATTGTATTACTAGGATTCATGCGGGATTTGTCTTTTTGTGCCTAAATTGTTTCACTTAGCATAATCTCTTCATGGTTCATCCATGCTGTAGCCTATGTCAGAAGTTCATTCCTTCTTAAGGTGGGACACAGTTTTTTTATTTAATGGTTGCAAAACGTTCCCTTTCTGTTGTGTGCCTTTAGGTATTTCCTCTTTCTTAGCAACCCTAGTTAATGAAAATCAAGATCTGCCTTTAAATGTACCTATGTTTTTTGAGGCCTGAAAAAACTGGGAAGTTGAAGAAAACTTTTGGCAAGTCTAGTATCCAGGAAATCTCATTAAAAACATGTCTTCATGCTTTCAGCGGAAATACATATATTTTAAGATGCATTTAAGAATTTTTTTAGAAGCAGAGGAAGCCAGTTGTTCAAATGTGTGGCTTTGTTGTTGTGCTTAGCAGTGATTACCACGTCATCTTGGTCAATGTATTTACTGACCATAGAAGGAAAGAAATGTGCAATTCCTTGATAATATTGAGAATGAGTTGGCAAGTGATTTCTGAGCTCCGGGATGGGTTGAAAGGTGAAAGGGAAGATGTTTTAACATGCCAAGACTTGAGTTAAAGCCTTTAAAACTGTTTCTTTTCCAATAATTGTGAAGATTATTAAATCGCAAAACTGGGTAAAGAAGCTTCTGGCCTGTACTTTATTTCAGATAGCAAGCTACTAAAACAGCGAGATAAACAGAGAGACATCAGGGACTTAAAAGGCAAAATTACATATAACAATTCTGGTAATTTAAAATATATTTTTAAAATATGAATGAAGGCTCTGATCACAAGCCTGGAACTATACCAGGTATGGATGTTCTCTTTTCCTTACAAGAAAGGAAATTTTACATTCCATTTTATAATAAAATAAATGGAATGTAAAATTTCCTTTCTTGTATTACCCCAGGAGGAAGAAACATTTTTGCATTCATTATTTATACCCTGTCTACTACAAAAATTATTTGAGGCAATTGAGAAAAAAGTAAAGAATGTGATTTAAGAAATCTGAATATAAATTCTTTCTTCTGGTTCTTGTCTTTTCTTGTTCAAGCATTGACCCCTTTTCTTTGAAAAGATTAACAGAAGTCTTAACAAAAAAACAAACTCCAATGACAGGAAATAGTCTAGCAGCCTCTCAGATGGTGTGGCTGTGTCTCGTCTACCTAGGGTTGGCGAGTTCAGCCCTCTCTTGTATTAGGTTTTTCTTGGCCCATAAATAGAGTAACCATATGTTCTAGATTTTCTGGTATGGCCCCAATTAGAAATATTCTTTCCTGTTGTCAGACCATGTGTCGAACCATGTGTCCTGATATTTTTATGGAAAATATGGTCAGCTTCCTCAGAATTTTCAGTATTTCTCTAATGGGCCTTTCCTTGTCTGGTGTCCGGAGGCCTCTGCGCCTGGTATGGGCTGTACATCCGTCCTACTCAGTCTGTGAGAATCAGCTGATGTCTTTGCATCTCCGGAAGAGCCCAAACTGCCTCTTCCAACCAAGTGCAGAGACCGCCCATCTCTTACTTACTGGTACACTCTACCTAACATTCACTTGCTCCTGGTCTTAGGTTTTCCTCATTGTTCTATTTGGGTTAGGGTCATCCTTCAGCTAACCTGTACAGTCTGGAGGAAAGGCCAAGGCACACGGATTTCCTGCACAACCTCCGCAGTGCCCATCTGGTGCTGGGCATGCAGGAGCTCCTGTGAAAGAAAAGAAGGGAGGGACAGAGGAAAGAATTTCGGGAAGAAAGAAGGAGGAAGGAAGGGAAAAAGGAAGGGAAAGAGGGAGGGAGGGAAAGAAAAGATTCGTTGAATTTTTTTGTCATTCAAGGCAAAAAATTTGAGCGCTTTTTTGAAAAAATCTTTACCTGAGTCCTGTCATGAAGCCATACATACATTAGGCCACTGGTCTATATCCTTGTCAGAATTCAAATATAGATTTTTAGCGTTCCAAGGCACTGTTAATAAATATATACACACATATGTAGAGGTGGAGGGGGGTATAGAAACCCGGATCTGATGTGCAGAGTGCAAACGGTAAGTTTCATGACCTTGTTAGGCTTCTGTTCCTTCTGCCCCTTTGACCTGGGTGTCCTCCCAAGCCTCGGTGCTCGACTCTAAGATTTGCTGCATGGGAGTTGCTTACAAGGTAGACACTATCAAGTTGATAATATTAATATCAAATCAACATTTCTTGAAGGAGCTTTTCCCTGGGCTCCAACCTGTGATTCACAAGCAGGGTGAGGGTACAAGATGTGGGATTATGGGACTGGAGTGAGGGGGAGGGAAATTTGGGGAGACTTGGGCAGCCTCAGGAATCAGGGAGCCTTTTCAAAATATTCGCAGTATTTGAGATTGAGTTCTTGCCTGGAGAATCCCAGGGACGGCGGAGCCTGGTGGGCTGCCGTCTATGGGGTCGCACAAGCAGCAGCAGCAGCAGCAGCAGGTCTGTGCTGGAGCTTGGCATGTGTATGTTGAAGGACTCCTGTGATTCTAATTTCAGGGAACCTCAGTTCCAAACCTCTTAGTACCAATTTCATTTTCTTTTTTCCTGGCCGTGCCACAGAGATTGTGAGATCTTAGCTCCCCGACCAGAGACTGAACCTGAGACCTAGTCAGTCAAAGCGCAGACTCTGAACCACTGGACTGCCAGGGAATTCCCACTTAGCTGGAGTGGCTGTGAAGAGATTTTCCACGACCAAGGTGAGAGAAATCCAAATAAGACGGTAGGTATTGCTAGGGGGCATCAGAGGGCAGACACACTGAAATCATAATCACAGGACTGATCACATGGACCACAGCCGAATGTGGTCCACTGGAGAAGGGAATGGCAAACCACTTCAGTATACTTGCCTTGAGAACCCCATGAACAGTGACAAAGGGCAAAATGATAGGATACTGAATGAGGAATTCCCCAGGTCGGTAGGTGCCCAGTATGCTACTGGAGCTCAGTGGAGAAATAACTATAGAAGGAATAAAGGGATGGAGCAAAAGCAAAACCAATACCCAGTTGTGGATGTGACCAGTGATAGAAGCAAGGTCCGGTGCTGTAAAGAGCAATACTGCATAGGAACCTGGAATGTTAGGTCCATGAATCAAGGCAAATTGGAAGTGGTCAAACAGGAGATGGCAAGAGTGAACGTCGACATTCTAGGAATCAGTGAACTAAAATGGACTGGAATGGGTGAATTTAACTCGGATGACCATTATATCTACTACTGTGGGCAGGAAACCCTTAGAAGAAATGGAGTAGCCATCATGGTCAACAAAAGAGTCCGAAATGAAGTACTTGGATGCAATCTTAAAAATGACAGAATGATTTCTGTTCGTTTCCAAGGCAAACCATTCAATATTACAGTAATCCAGGCCTATGCCCCAACCGGTAATGCTGAAGAAGCCGAAGTTGAACGGTTCTATGAAGACCTACAAGACCTTTTAGAACTAACACCCAAAAAAGATGTCCTTTTCATTCTAGGGGACTGGAATGCAAAAGTAGGAAGTCAAGAAACACCTGGAGTAACTGGCAAATTTGGCCTTGGAGCACGGAATGAAGCAGGGCAAAGGCTAATAGAGTTTTGTCAACAGAATGCACTGGTCATAGCAAACACCCTCTTCCAACAACACAAGAGAAGACTCTACACATGAACATCACCAGATGGTCAACACTGAAATCAGATTGATTATATTCTTTGCAACCAAAGATGGAGAAGCTGTATACAGTTAGCGAAAACAAGACCAGGAGCTGACTGTGGCTCAGATCATGAACTCCTTATTGCGAAATTCAGACTTAAATTGAAGAAAGTAGGGAAAATCACTAGACCATTCAGATATGACCTCAATCAAATCCCTTATGATTATACAGTGGAAGTGAGAAATAGATTTAAGGGACTAGATCTGATTGATAGAGTGCCTGATGAACTCTGGACGGAGGTTTGTGACATTGTACAGGAGACAGGGACCAAGACCATCCCCATGGAAAAGAAATGCAGAAGAGCGAAATGGCTGTCTGAGGAGGCCTTACAAATAGCTGTGAAAAGAAGAGAGGTGAAAAGCAAAGGAGAAAAGGAAAGATATAAGCATCTGAATGCAGAGCTCCAAAGAATAGCAAGGAGAGATAAGAAAGCCTTCCTCAGCGATCAATGCAAAGAAATAGAGGAAAACAACAGAATAGGAAAAAACAAGAGATCTCTTCAAGAAAATTAGAGATTCCAAGGGAACATTTCATGCAAAGATGGGCTCGATAAAGGACAGAAATGGTATGGACCTAACAGAAGCAGAAGATATTAAGAAGAGGTGGCAGGAATACACAGAAGAACTGTACAAAAAAGATCTTCACGAGCAAGATAGTTACGATAACGTGATCACTGACCTAGAGCCAGACATCTTGGAATGTGAAGTCAAGTGGGCCTTACAAAGCATCACTACGAACAAAGCTAGTGGAGGTGATGGAATTCCAGTTGAGCTAGTTCAAATCCTGAAAGATGATGCTGTGAAAGTGCTGCACTCAATATGCCAGCAGATTTGGAAAACTCAGCAGTGGCCACAGGACTGGAAGAGGTCAGTCTTCATTCCAATCCCAAAGAAAGGCAATGCCAAAGAATGCTCAAACTACCGCACAATTGCACTCATCTCACACGCTAGTAAAGTCATGCTCAAAATTCTCCAAGCCAGGCTTCAGCAGTATGTAAACCGTGAACTCCCAGATGTTCAAGCAGGTTTTAGAAAAGGCAGAGGCACCAGAGATCAAATTGCCAACATCCGCTGGATCATGGAGAAAGCAAGAGAGTTCCAGAAAAACATCTATTTCTGCTTCATTGACTATGCCAAAGCCTTTGACTGTGTAAATCACAATAAACTGTGGAACATTCTGAAAGAGATGGGAATCCCAGACCACCTGACCTGCCTCTTGAGAAACCTGTATGCAGGTCAGGAAGCAACAGTTAGAACTGGACATGGAACAACAGACTGGTTCCAAATAGGAAAATGTGTACGTCAAGGCTGTATATTGTCACCTTGCTTATTTAACTTGTATGCAGAGTACATCATGAGGAACGCTGGGCTGGAAGAAGCACAAGCTGGAATCAAGATTGCTGGGAGACATATCAATAACCTCAGATATGCAGATGACACTACCCTTATGGCAGAAAGTGAAGAGGAACTCAAAAGCCTCTTGATGAAAGTGAAAGAGGAGAGTGAAAAGTTTGGTTTGGGAGAAGGAAATGGCAACCCACTCCAGTATCCTTGCCTGGAAAATCTCATGGACATAGGAGCCTGATGGGCTGCAGTCTGCGGGGTCGCAAAGAGTCGGGCACGATTGAGTGACTAACGCACACAAACTGATAGGAACTGTAAGATGCTCAGTTATTTCATGTGCCACTAAAAAAGATCACTATGAATTATGCTATAATTTGGTGTTTTCTTATTTAGAATTTTATTTTTAATTAAAGAACTGTTATAGATTTATGTAAGCATAGATTTTTATTATAAACTTGTGGACACATAAAAAGGAAAAATGAAATAAATTGGGTTATTGTATTCCTAAAAAAAAAAAAAAAAAGAAAAGTTTGGTTTGAAGCTCAACATTCAGAAAACAAAGATCATGGCATCTGGTCCCATCACGTCATGGGAAATAGATGGAAAAACAGTGGAAACAGTGTCAGACTTTATTTTTTGGGGCTCCAAAATCACTGCAGATGCTGATTGCAGCCATGAAATTAAAAGACGCTTGCTCCTTGGAAGGAAAGTTATGACCAACCTTGATAGTATATTAAAAAGCAGAGACATTACTTTGCCAACCAAGGTCCGTCTAGTCAAGGCAATGGTTTTTCTCGTGGTCATGTATGGATGTGAAAGTTGGACTGTGAAGAAAGCTGATCGCCGAAGAATCGATGCTTTTGAACTGTGGTGTTGGAGAAGACTCTTGAGAGTCCCTTATACTGCAAGGAGATCCAACCAGTCCATTCTAAAGGAGATCAATCCTGGATGTTCATTGGAGGGACTGATGCTAAAGCTGAAACTGCAATACTTTGGCCACCTCATGCGATGAGTTGACTCACTGGAAAAGACTTCTGATGCTGGGAAAGGTTGGGGGCGGGAGGAGAAGGGGACGACGGAGAATGAGATGGCTGGATGGCATCACCGACTCTGTGGACGTGAGTTTGAGTGAACTCCGGGAGTTGGTGATGGACAGGGAGGCCTGGCGTGCTGTGATTCATGGGGTCGTGGAGAGTCGTACACGACTGAGCGACTGAACTGAACTGAACTGAACACTTTCTTATGGCGCATCTTTTAAGGCCTTGCATCAGCATGCCTTTATCATACCACCTTCTCTTTCCAATTTCCTCATTCCTTTCAGTAATAACATTCTTTTTTCCAAGTAAGTAAAATGCCTAAGAGAATTTAATTTGCCACATTTATGCATTTAATGCATTCAATTAATAAGGGTTATTTAAGTATTTGGGGAAGCACTCATAAGGTTATAAATTTGCTCTGCAGGCTTTTTGAAATGTTTATAATAAAAATTGGCTCTATTAAATTTATAAATGCAGTTTAAAATGTTTAAGGGGATTTAATTATCCAAGCTTGTATTGATTATTTAACTTAATTTAGTTTCTTAGCATGAGCAAACCAAATATTAATCAAAGAGAAGTGAGAGAATAATTTTAATTTGCATAACAAGATCACTAATTTAAACTCAAGGAAAACTAAATTTTTAATTTTGTAACTAAAAAATGGAGTATCAATTTGATATCCAAGTCAATGTAAATAGTTTTTTCTACTCCTAAGGTTTCTTTCCTGTCCAAGATATTAAAAAAAAAAAAAACACCACAACCAAATAAACATCTGACAATATTAAAAGAGAGGCCCTAAATATGTTTAAAGTAAATGGAACCTTATTCCTCACAGTCTCTTTGCTCCTTAGGGTCCTGAAATTTCTGGAATATAAATGATCCACACCAGCCTTCTTTAATCTGAGAAAGGAAATTATTAGCACTTTAAAAAACTTCTGTTAAATAAAACATTCCTTCAACCATTAGGCATGTACTATGCAATATGTGTTACAAAATGAAATTTGCTCACTTGGTTTGTGAATGATCTATGTTAATCCTTGGGGCTTAATCCAAGCCTATTACTAAATAAATTACAAAAGCTCTTCTACAGCTGGAAAGAAATCTCAGACCCAGAACCTTCTCCTCTTCTCCCCTTGCCTGCCTTAGTTTCTCTTCTTGGGGGCAATTCAGGTAAAATAAAGAATTGTGATGCCAGCAGATTCGAACACAGACACAAAACCTAATGTTTTTGATTTTGGGAAAGCTGAAACTCTACACTGCTCTTTTTCCACTAGGGAGTGGGCACATCCGCTCCCATAAAACTGCAACTGTAGCCAGGGCCCGGGGCAGGCGCACTGCACTAGACTAAATGTCTGGCTGGACTCCAGAGCATATTTCCTAGGCTTGCTCGTCTTTCCTGCGGTTGCTCTGTGCTTTAGCAGACGACCTACACCGTGGCCCAGCATGAAAATCTCACACTACAGGTGTCTGCGCACTTATATTCCCTGGAGGCTTCTGGCCATTCATATTTTCGTTAAGGAAAAAAAAAATTCTGCCACTCCTTTCTGGATTAGTTTAATTGAAGAGTGCCTTGTGATTGTTTGTGATGGGCTTCCCTGATGGCTCAGAAGCTAAAGAATCTGCCTGCAATGCAGGAGGCCCTGGTTCGGTCGGGAAGATCCCCTGGAGAAGGAAATGGCAACGCACTCTAGTATTCTTACGTGGAGAATTTCATGGACAGAGGAGCCTGGTGGGCTACAGTCGGTGGGGTGGCAGAGAGTTGGACATGACTGAGTGACTAACACTTGTGATTGCAGGCCAATTGTAAAATACAAAACAAACAAAAATTGCCATATGTAAGTATTTATCTCTGTGAATCATTGTATGAGGATTTTCTTGCAACATAAAACCAAAATAAAATTCAGAAATGAATTAGACAGTTGAGTGCTAAGCCTAATACAAGATATAACTCTCTTCAATCATCCCGGAGTTAAAATTTTCAGGTTTATTTATCAACTTTCTTTGTCTTTGCTTTGACATTATTATAAACATATTATATGTTCAAAGCCATAAAATATTCTCCTAATAAAGGAGCCACTTTTTAGTTTTTGTTTTATTTATTTTTATTTTTTGCTTTACATGTAGGAATTTCACGTCAGATCATATTTAGAAGGGATTCCCTGCTAAGGAAAGTTTGAAAAGTCACTGGTTTACCTTAGGCTAACAACTTCCTAGTTTTCCTTTCAGTCTTGTATGACATGCCACCAGCAACAGCACATGAATTTCCTAAAGATTTCCTGGTATTTCTTGCCTCTTCAAAAATTGATAAAGGCTCCTATTTGAACTACTAAACTAAGTTCAACATTTTCAGCCTGGCTTTTCAGGTAGAAATCATCTGACCTAACTTCAGTTATCCAAGTATGTTTTTTTCAGTCACACACAGATCCTTGAGTCTAAGAGAGGTAAGGGGGAGCCCTGCCCCCACTTCCTTATCTTCTGCCCTTGACAGATCTTGCTAATCTCCCGGCACTGAGTCCCCATCAGTCTATTAGAGCTGACATGCGAAACTGAAGCCCATTTACCATCGGTTCTTTTCTATACCCTGGTGTGCCCCACATCTTGATTCATCATGTCCTTAAGTCTGAGAGTTTTCCCCTCTCTTTCCTTCATCCTGGGCTTCCCTGGTGGCTCAGCTGGTAGAGAATCTACCTGCAATGCAGAAGACCTGGGTTTTATCCCTGGGTTGGGAAGATCCCCTGGAGAAGGGAAAGGCTACCCACGCTAGTATTCTGGCCTGGAGAATTCCATGGACTGTATAGTCTATGGGGTCGCAAAGAGTCGGACATGACTGAGCAACTTTCACTTTCCCTCATCCTAATTCCTCCTTAACCTTCACAATCCACATTAGACTCTTCATTAACTCCCTGAGTTCATGGTGATCTCTTCTTCCCACAGGTTTAGAATTTAAGTTTGCCTAACAGCCTTCTTTGTTCTATGATCTTCCCACCAGCATAACAAACTTTTACATTTCTTCACAAGCTTCGGATAATTAATTGCAGGGAAAGCTTTTTGAAGGATGGAAAAAGTTCCGAACTGCAGTGATAATGACCTGAATTCAGCCTTAAGCCTATCTGTAACTTACTGATTCTGCAGTTTTAACCAGATCACTTAAATTCGCACAGGCTCACTGTGCCTTTGTAAAACGGGGATAGTAATATCTGTTGTGTTTTAGAAGAGGATGGAATGGTCTGCTGCTTGTTTTGGCTAGCTACCTTACTGGGGTCACCGTGGATGTAGAGATGATTATCAAGTCCTTTGGGTTCAGAAACCTGATCTTATTAACCTACCCAGAGTTGACAGGTTGTAAGAATCTGACTCTGGAGATTCTCGTGGCTTGTCTTGTCTACGTTTTTTCCCTAGGCGACCTCTCTAATCCCAAGGCTTCAGATGCTTTTTATACACCACTGACCCTCAAATGTCCAGAAAACTGGGTCTCTCTACTAAGCGTCCTTACCATATATCAAAATGGTCACTCAACACTTACTTCCCCTGGGAAATTTCACGTCCTTTTCAAACTTAACATACTCAAACCAAACTCTTCTTCACTCCCTAACATCTATGTTCTGACCCAGAGCCACATCTAATCTTTGCTCATTTTAGTGAATGGATGGCAACTCTTCAAGCTTCCCTTGTGGCTCAGATGGTAAAGAATCTGCCTGCAATGTGGGAGAACTGTGTTCGATCCCTGGGTTGGGAAGATCCCCTGGAGAAGGGAATGGCTACCTACTCCAGTATTCTTGCCTGGAGAATTCCATGGATAGGGAAGCCTGGCAGCCTACAGTCCATGGGGTCATAAAGAGTTGGATGTGACTGAGCGACTAACACACTATAACTCTTCAACCCGACTACTCAAGCCAGAATTCTTCAGGTTCCTCCCCTACATCCACTCTATCACCAAGCCCTCGTAACCCTATCTCCTAAATATATTGTATTTCTGTCCCTTTCTGTTTACTGCCAATACTCTTATCCAAACGAGTATTGTTCCTTGACTGAGTGATTGCAGATTTCTCCTACCTGGTCTCTCCGTTTCCACTTTCATGCCCACTCCAATCCATTCTTTACATAGCAACCAAAAGGGTCATTTGAAAGGACAAATGTCACCATGTCTAACGTTATCTTCGTATTTTGTACTCAAATCCAGGCTGCCCCTGAGTGGCCTATGAGGCCCTTGTGATCTGGCTCCTGCCCACCTCTCCAGACTCACGGTCCTTCTCTTCCTTGATCCTTCCAATCTGCATTGGCCTTTCAGAGTCTCAAACACACCAAGCTCTTTGCTACCTTCCACCTGACAGCTTACCCTCATTCCATTGTCTGGTTAATCCCTAGGTCCACTTGAAGTGTCGGAATTAAGCCTTAATTATCTAGTCTAAGATAACACTTAGCACAAGATGCAGTTCTGCTTTTGTTTATGTGATTTCCTTCCTGTCTCCTCTCTGGACTGTAACAAGAAGGCAGGAACTACCCATCACTAACACCACTGTATGAAACAATGAATACACTTATTCCTTAGAGTGATTACTATCCAGTTTATTCTCTTTCCTGGTTCCTGCAAAACTGATCAAAGGCAAAATATTTGCTTGATGAGCATGGACAATTAGAGCCAAAATATTTGCAAAGTATGAGGAGAAATTTGTTCCATGAGTTTTACTTCCCTTGCCTCACACAAGCATCTCTCTTAATTGGATTGTGCTGGATATATATCACCTATTTCTTCCTTCCCACTTCAATTCCTCTGCTCAACTAATGGGTCCTTGTGATTACAAGCAATTGTGTTGCTTCAGACAGTCAGATTACAATATGTACTATCGATTGGGTAATAGAATTACTCTACTACTAATAACAGTCATTATAGCCACAAACATTTATATCATACTTTACAATTTCTTAAGTGCTCCTAATGTTCGTTATCTCATTTAATCTGGACCTGAGGAAGCTCCCTTGATTCATTTGCATGGTTCCCAAAGCTTTATCTGTAGCAGCTGAAGGAAGGACTACTCAAGTTGAGGGCTGAATTTATGTTTTTTAATGTTGACTTTTGATAGTTCCACTTCAAGACAATGATGTTTTCCTCAGCACATCCTCAAACTCTGGAGACTCTTACTGTGTATATACCTTAATTTACTGACTATAATTTTTCTTAGGATTGCTGGCACAGACAAAAGAGATAATAATAATAACTAATATTTGTTGAGTGCTTACTATGTGCCAGACAATGTCCTAAGGCATTTACACATACTAATTTATTTAGTCCCCATAACTGACCCAAGTTATGAGAAGCAGATAGCATTGCTGTATCCACTCAGAAAGATTAAAAAAGATTATATAATTTGTCTCCTTGCTAGTAAGTGGGGAAGTTGGGGTATGAACCCAGCAGACAGATCCCAGAGTCCATATTGTTAAGCAGCGTGCTTAAGAATGTTTATTCTTTAAGACATTTCTTCTTTAATGACATTATTCTCTAATATATTTAATTTACTTAAAATATTAATATTAATAAAATATAACATATAAACTACAATACTTACTATAATTGAATGGAATTTAATATAGTTATCAAAATTTTAAGGAGAGCTTACTGCTTCCCTAGTGGCTTAGATGGTAAAGAGTCTACCTATAATGCAGGAGACCCAGGTTCCATCCCTGGGTCAGGAAGATCCCTTGGAGAAGGGAAAGGCGTCCAGTATTCTTGCCTGGAGAATTCCATGGACAGAGATCCTGGTGGGCGGGCTACAGTCTCCAGGGTTGCAAAGAGTCAGACATGACTGAGCAGCTAACATTTTAACATTACTGTGTGCCAAGCATTAAGCTTAGTGCAGGGATGTAGCTTGCTTTTTAGTAGGGAAGGTGGACTTGAATAACTAATTATGAGCATGATATGTGCTGTGAAAGTGAAGGAACACTGTGCTATGGGAGAACAGGACAGAGGACCTGGTCTAACTGGGGTCAGGGAAAGCCTCCTTGAGGAAGGGACAGTTTAGATGAGGCCTGAAGGATACATACATAGAGGCTAAACAAAGGGGAAGTGAGGGCAATCAACAGTCCGGCACCCTTCCCCGGATGCTTGAGGAACTAAAGGAAGTCAGTACAGCTGGAGTTTTGAGAACAGAGAGGCAAATGAAGTGAGGTGATGATGGAGAGGTGGCAAGAATACACAGAAGAACCGTACAAAAAAGATCTTCACAACCAAAATAATCACAATGGCGTGATCACTTACCTAGAGCCAGACATCTTGGAATGTGAAGTCAAGTGGGCCTTACAAAGCATCACTACGAACAAAGCTAGTGGAGGTGATGGAATTCCAGTTGAGCTAGTTCAAATCCTGAAAAATGATGCTGTGAAAGTGCTGCACTCAATATGCCAGCAAATTTGGAAAACTCAGCAGTGGCCACAGGACTGGAAAAGGTCAGTCTTCATTCCAATCCCAAAGAAAGGCAATGCCAAAGAATGCTCAAACTACCGCACAATTGCACTCATCTCACACGCTAGCAAAGTCATGCTCAAAATTCTCCAAGCCAGGCTTCAGCAATATGTGAACCGTGAACTCCCAGATGTTCAAGCAGGTTTTAGAAAAGGCAGAGGCACCAGAGATCAAATTGCCAACATCCGCTGGACCATGGAGAAAGCAAGAGAGTTCCAGAAAAACATCTATTTCTGCTTTATTGACTATGCCAAAGCCTTTGACTGTGTAGATCACAATAAACTGTGGAAAATTTTGAAAGAGATGGGAATACCAAACCACCTGACCTGCCTCTTGAGAAACCTGTATGCAGGTCAGGAAGCAACAGTTAGAACTGGACATGGAACAACAGACTGGCTCCAAATAGGAAAAGGAGTACGTCAAGGTTGTATATTGTCACCCTGCTTATTTAACTTATATGCAGAGTACATCATAAGGAACGCTGGGCTGGAAGAAGCGCAAGCTGGAATCAAGATTGGTGGGAGAAATATCAATAACCTCAGATATGCAGATGACACCACCCTTATGGCAGAAAGTGAAGAGGAAATAAAAAGCCTCTTGCTGAAAGTGAAAGAGGAGAGTGAAAAAGTTGGCTTGAAGCTCAACATTCAGAAAACTAAGGTCATGGCATCTGGTCCCATCACTTCATGGGAAATAGATGGGGAAACAGTGGAAACAGTGTCAAACTTTGTTTTTTTGGGCTCCAAAATCACTGCAGATGCTGACTGCAGCCATGAAATTAAAAGACGCTTACTCCTTGGAAGGAAAGTTATGACCAACCTAGATAGTATATTAAAAAGCGGAGACATTACTTTGCCAACCAAGGTCCGTCTAGTCAAGGCTATGGTTTTTCCAGTGGTCATGTATGGATGTGAGATTTGGACTGTGAAGATTGCCAAAGAATTGATGCTTTTGAACTGTGGTGTTGGAGAAGACTCTTGAGAGTCCCTTGGACTGCAAGGAGATCCAACTAGTCCATTGTAAAGGAGATCAGTCCTGGTGTTCATTGGAAGGACTGATGCTAAAGCTGAAACTCCAATACTTTGGCCACCTCATGCGACGAGTTGACTCACTGGAAAAGACTCTGATGCTGGGAGGGATTGGGGGCGGGAGGAGAAGGGGACGACAGAGAATGAGATGGCTGGATGGCATCACCGACTTGATGGACATGAGTTTGAGTTGGTGGTGGACAGGGAGGCCTGGCGTGCTGTGATTCATGGGGTCGCAAAGAGTCGGACACGACTGAGTGATTGAACTGAACTGATGATGGAGAACAAACCAGTTTCTATAAAAGAGAGCCTCAGGTGCCAAAATAAGGATTTGATATTTTGTTCTAAGGGCCTTGGGCAACTGTTGAAAAGATTTGAAGTGCTGGATTTTTAAGACTGCTTCAGGTGAAGTGAGGAGAAGAGGAAATCAATGGGAGATTATTGTAGTCCTCCAGGAGAGAGAGGCTGAATGGGGTAGGTGACAGGGATATTAGGAAGTGGATGGGATCAAAATGTGTCCAAGAGTGCAATGAACAGAGATCTCGGTGACTGGATGGATGTGGAGGAAGAGAGAGAAGGAGGAGTCAAGGTTTCTGGCTTGAACAAAATTTTGATAATGGAAATAGAAATGAATAATAGAAACAGGACAGATTTGGATGAGGGGACTGATGGCATAAAGGATGAAATTTCAGGGGTGCTCAAATAGAGGCAGTTGTGCCCCGCAGGCAGTTGGACTGTAGGAGTCTAAAGATGAAAAAGAAGTAATGGGCTTAGAATTTAATTCTAAGATGGACATTTTTCACATTTACCATTTCAAAAACTAGTCTTTAAAAGTTTGTATATTAAAAATAGTGTTTTCATTGTGAATTATAACTGATGGTGTCAAAGCAGAGGATGTTTTGTAAAATAAGGATAATCTGTAAAACCATAACTCCTTTGTATTTCACGGTATTTTGAGGAATCAGAGAAGGAAAGCCTTTAACACACTCTTTTTACAAGACAGATTGTATTTAGTGAAAGTAAAATTCAGCAGTAACACTGAATTTTGGCAAAAATGCCAAACTGGTGAAGTTCAACTTAATGAGGCTTTACCATAATTGTTAACAGGCTTGAAGCGTTTTTTCTTTTTAAGTAAGTCCAAATCATTCCTTCCTCCATTTCTACCTCCAACACAATTTTTCCTACACCATTAACTTCATTAGCAATCTCTGTCTCCACATTACAAAAGTATGCTTTGTCAACCTTGGATAGAATAAAGTGTCTTTAAATTATAGGAACTTAATAGGATTTTAATGTGGTGTATTTCCTACCCCTGAATGGAAAAATGCTGTCTTTTTATGTAGTTGTGGCAGTGTTCCACATACCCATCACCCCAATCCTTGGCCCCCTAGGTCGTAGATGAGTTAGAGGAAGAGTACACTTAGCTTGGAACAAGAAAAGGACTCATGGGCATCCTTTTCTCAAATTCTACGTCATTTACCATCCACGAGGTGTTTTTTTGGCCAATATATTATCTTCCATTGTGAATTTAATATTCATTACTGCAAGGAGATCCAAACAGTCCATCCTAAAGGAGATCAGTCCCGAGTGTTCATTGGAAGGACTGATGTTAAAGCTGAAACTCCAATACTTTGGCCACCTGATGTGAAGAACTGACTCATTTGAAAAGACCCTGATGCTGGGAAAGATTGAGGGCAGGAGGAGAAAGGGATGACAGAGGATGAGATGGCTGGATGACATCATTGACTCAATGGAGATGAGTTTGAGTAAACTCCGGGAGTTGGTGATGGACAGGGAAGCCTGGTGTGCTGTGGTCCATGGGGTCGCAAAGAGACACGACTGAGCAACTGAACTGAACTGAAGTGTGTATTCAACCTTCAGCAACCAGAGTTACTCCCTATAATCCTTGGTTCCAGCATCTTTCCTAGCTTCCCGCTCCTTTTCTACTAGAGCTTTCCGGATCCTTCAACTAAAGCTCTCCAGATCTCACACAGGCCACTTCTTAGTACAATCAATGCTCAAGAAGACGCAAAAAATATTTTTCTTTTTATTGTGGTAAAATATACATAACATAAAACTTGCTATCTTAAGTGTTCTTGATTGTAAATTTCAGTGATGTTAAATATGTTTATAATGTTGCACAATCATCACTACCATCCATATCACAAGGAAACTTTTAGAAAGTAATCTTTGCTTTCTAACTTGCTCTATGAGGCAAGCATTACCCTAATAGCCAAACCAGATAAAGACATTTCAAAAAAGAAAACTACAGAAAAAAAGAAAGAAAAAAATAACAAAAAACTGAAAAAAGAGAAAAAATAACAAAAAAGAAAACTACAGACCAGTATCTTTCCTGGATATAGATGTAGAAATCCTCAAAAAAAATATTAGCAAATCAAATCTAACAATGTATAAAAAGAATTATGTACCACAACTAAATTGTATTTATTTCAGATATGCAAGGCTGATTCAATGTTTAAAAAATCAGACAATGTAATCCACCACATCAACAGGTTAAAGAAGAAAAATCAGATGATCATATCAATTGATGCAGAAAAAAGCATTTAACAAAATCCAACACTCATTCAAGATGAAAATTCTTAGCAAATTAGGAATAGAGAGGAACTTCCTAAACTTGATTAAAAAAAAAAATCTACAAAAAAACCTACAAATAACATCCACTTGGGAATCCCCTGGTAGTCCAGTGTTTAGGATTCAGTACTTTTTCTGCTGGGACCTGAATTCAATTCCTGGTCAGGGAACTAAGATCCTGCTAGCTGCATGGATAAATAAATAAATAACATTCCACTTAATTGTGAGAAACTATATACTTACCTTTAAGGTTGGAAAAAGGCAAGAAGTCCTGTGTCATCACTGCTATTCAATAATATACTGAAAGGCCTAGCTAGTGCAATCAGATAAGAAAAGGAAATAAAAGGTAAACAGATGGAAAAAGAACTAAAACAAACCTTAACTGAGAAACAAAGATAGGCACCTTGAGTCCATTTTAGAATTGGTAGACTTTCTTTATTGCATATATATTTTCTATTTCAAAGATTTCTACACTACTTATCTTTATTACAGCCTTCCATTTCCTTTGGGTTTAATTTGCTGTTCTTTTTCTAGCTCCTTATGATGGAAGCTTAGATCATGTGGATTTTCAGTCTTTCTTCTCAAATATATACATTTAAAGCTATAAATTTCCCTGTAAGCCTTGCATCACAAATGTTTTAATATGTCATATTTTCATTATCATTTATCTTAAAATATTTTCTAATTTCATTGCAATTTTTTTCTTAGACTTACAATCTATTTAAAAATGTATCATTTAATTTCCAAACATTCGGAGATTTTCTAGTTTTCTTCCTGTTATTGGTTTCTAGTTTGATTCCTTTGTAGTTTGTATGATTTCAGTCCTTTGAAAATTTTTGAGACTTGTTTTATGGCCCAGGCTTCCCTCATAGCTCAGTTGGTAAAGAATCTGCCTGCACTGCAGGAGACCCTGGTTCTATTCCTGGGTCAGGAAGATCTGCTGGAGAAGGGATAGGCTACCCACTCCAATATTCTTGGGCTTCTCTTGTGGCTTAGCTGGTAAAGAATCCACCCGCAATGCGGGAGACCTGGGTTTGATCCCTGGGTGGGGACCCTGGAGAAGGGAAAGGATATCCACGCCAGTATTATGGCCTGGAGAATTCCATGGACTGTATGATCCGTGGGGTCACAAAGAGTCAGATATGACTGAGCAATTTTCACTTTTACTTTATGGCCTAACATATGGCCCATTTTGATAAATGTTCATATACTTTTGAAAACAACAGTGTAAGGTCATTGTTCATTGTAATATTCTATGTATGTCAATTAGGTTAATTTGATTACTTGTGTTATTCAAGCCTTTTCCCTTTTTTTGCATCTTTTTTGATTACTTTGTTCTATCAGCTAATGAAAGAAGTGCTAAAATCTCCAATAATGATTGTGGGTTTATCCATTTCTTCTTTTAGTTATGTAAACTTTGCTTAATATATAATGAAATTTTGCTCTTTTTTAATCAATTACTTATACATTCTTTAGTGTATTACAAACTTGGGACTATTTTATTTGATCATTAATTGACACTTTTATCATTATGAAATGTTTCTTTTAATCTCTAGAAATATTTCTTCCCCTAAAATCTGTATTGTCTGATATTAATATAGTTACACTAATTTTCTTTTGGTTAGTGTTTCAGTTCAGTTCGGTTCAGCTGCTCAGTTATGTCCGACTCTTTGCAACTCCATGAATCACAGCATGCCAGGCCTCCCTGTCCATCACCAACTCCTGGAGTTCACTCAAACTCATGTCCATCGAGTTGGTGATGCCACCCATCCATCTCATTCTCTGTCGTCCCCGTCTCCTCCCTCCCCCAATCCCTCCCAGCATCAGAGTCTTTTCCAGTGAGTCAACTCGTCGCATGAGGTGGCCAAAGTATTGGAGTTTCAGTTTTAGCATCAGTCCTTCCAATGAACACCCAGGATTGATCTCCTCTAGAATGGACTGGTTGGTTAGTGTTTACATAACATCTTTTTTTCAATTCTTTTTTTTAATGTTCTGTCCTTAGAATTGTCTCATTAATAGCATAGAGATTTTGATTTTTTTTATCCAAAAGCAATTTTTTCTTTTAATTGGAGTAATAATCTAGTAACATTTAATGTAATCATTGAAATGTTTATATGTACTTTCTTGTTCCTATTTCTGTTTTTTATTACTTTATTTCTCCTTTCTTCTCTTTTTTTGAGGGGAGGAATCAAATACTTTTTATTATTCCATTTTTTCTCCTATTTTAGCATACTGGTTATTCACTTTTAGAGGCTCTGTATTATTTTATGTTCTTTCTAAAAGGGAAGCAGTTAATACAGACAAATCACCTTACTATGTCAAGGGTTAATTTATTAGCTTTGGTCTCTTTTGGTTTTGGCTTCAGTACCAGCATGAGGTCTTTCTGAGGTCTCGATCAGAAGTTTGAATGTTGCTATTTCACTTTGGTGCACCTTGTACTCCCACCTCATTAATACCACACTGCTGCAAGAACTTTGCACAGTGCATCAGCCTCCCGGTTGCTGCTTTCTATTAGGTTTCTTGCAGTCTCTGCTGTGTTTGCTCAGCTTAGGAGCTGTCAGACAGCTCAAGGGGAGATTGAATCTAGCCTTTGGGTTCACTTCTCTGAAATTTCCTTCTCTCTGGGATTTTACCACCTAAGTCCCAGCCACTTTGGCAACTTCAAACTCCAATTTGGCTTCTTTGTGCAACAGACTGATAAAGTAGCTGCCTTGTACTCTGTTTCTTGCCCTGTGAATTGAGCCAGGGTGAATATGGAGGTCATGTTGATGTGCCCACCTTCTCTTAGGGATCATCTGTGTTGGTCACTCCCCAAATTCCCTCTAATGGTGTGTTAAATATTTTGTCCAGCTTTTAAAAATTTTCACTTGATTTAATGAAAACTACCATGTTATGGCTAGAAACAAAAGGTTCCCCTTCCCCACTTTTTTTGGCCATGGCATGAGGCAGGCAGGATCTTAGTTTCCTGACCAGGGATGGAACCCATGTCCCCTGTAGTGGACGCATAGTGTCTTAACCACTGGACTGCTAGGAAAGTCCTCAAAGTTTTCCTTTTTTAGATACAAATATTGAATTATAATGTTGTATACCTGAAACTAACATTATATGTCAATTATATAGCAATTAAAAATAAATGAAAGATAACATCTAAATTTTTTCTTTTTTACATTTTGCATACTCTATATTATACATAAAAAATCTAAAAGAACTCAAGAGACTGAAATAAGGAAATTACAAAAGCATAAAATTTGAATTATAGATCATAGAATTCTAGTCCTATTCTAAGACTGTCCTCAAGTCTTCTGGACTCAACATTCTGTCCAGATCAGATACTTTTCCTGTTGCATCTTCAGTTTGGTTCTTTGGCAAAAGCTTTGTACTCAGAGGAAGCTAACGCTTGTTCTCTGAATGTCCATGTAAAAATTATGTGATCCTGGACAAATCTCCTCCTTTTACCAATTTAGGTTTGTTGTTAATCAAGAGGATCACCATCAAGGTCCACCTGCCTTAAGTCTTTTCAGGAACAAGCTGGACAAGTGCTTGCCCTGGCTTCCTAAACAGAGGCTGGTATGAGATCAGCGTAGCTGAGAAGGCAAGGTTCACAAAGGTGCCATCCCCCTACAGATGTGGGTGCTTTAGTGATTTTCTAGCTATTGGACAGGTTCTCCTCATGCTCTATTTTTCTTTTCTCCTCTTAATCAGAGTTGTAGATTAGTCAAAAATATGACTTCTCTTTCCTTGTTCTTCTGGATCAGACTGTTCTGATCAGACTGACCCCCAGAATAATTAACAATACAGATGTTTGAGTGGAAAGTTAGTTTGGGGAGAGCTGACTGGCCAGGTGAGCCTGACCAGAGAAATTCCTTATAGACAGGCCACAGAGGAGCTCAAACTATTAGAGAAATTTTGTTCGGTGTATAATCTGAATTAAAAAAAAGTCATTAATGAATTGTATTGAATTTGGACAGCCAAATGGATATGTTACGATTGGAACTCCACAGCCTAGCATACCTTCAGGACTTTCTGCCTTAATTCATGTTTCTCCTCCTAGAATTCCATCTGTCCATATTTATTGAACACGTACTATGTGCCGAGAACTCATAGGAAGACAAGAACATAAAGCCTATAATCTAGTAAGAGTGTAAATCCTTCCAGGGAAGCTAATTTAACAATATTTTTCATCTTCCAAATTTACGTAACTTTTGACCAGCTATTCTACCAATTAGTCACATGTATACATAAAGGCTATAGACTAACTAGGAAAAGTGACCAACACACAAATAAACGCAAAGTACATAACCCTGAATGGAGATAAGTACTGTAAAGGAAAAACAGGTGTGTCTTTCAAAGTTCTGTAGGAGAAAAGAAACAGGAGCGCACACACACACACGTATATATGGGAGAGGGAAGTATTTATCACAAGGAGTTGGCTTATGTGATTGTGGGGCTGGTTCGGCAGGTCTGAGATCTGTAATGCAGGCCCTCAGAAAGGGCAGGCTGGAAAATCTTGGGTAAGAGCTGATGCTGCTCTTTACAGGCAAATTTATTCTTCCTCAGGGAAACTTCAGTTTTCCTCTTAAGACCATTCAGCTGACTGGACAAAGCCATGCAGCAGACTGTGAAGATAATCTTCATTTACAGCCAAGTGAAGTAAATGTTAATCATATCTACAGAATACCATCACAGCAACACCCAGATTGGAATTTGATTGAATAACTGGGTACTGTAGCCTAGTCACATTGATACAGAAAATAAACCAGCACAAGAGGGTTAAAAATGTGTTGCTTAAGATTCATTCAATGGAAGAAGCTGAGAAGGGTGTTAATAGTGAGTGTATTGGTTTTCAGCCCAGGAAAACCAGAAGTAGGGTGGGGTGCTTAGGCTCTGGCTTTGACCCTCCCCTCCAAACTCAGGCTGCATGACCAGATGGCACAGCTGCTCTAGCCTCATCTGTATGAGGAAGAGAGAAACAGTCTCTTCCTGCCATTGTCTTTGAAAAGTGGGAAACTTTTGAGATGCTTCCAGCGAATCTCCTTTACATCTCATTGGCCTCAACTGGAGCTTGAGAGTGCTCAGGGCCCATCTGGCCATCCCAAGGAATAAATCTTTTTCTGCACAGCAATGGGGAACCACGGTGTGTTGGGTTAAACGATCAGGACACTCCCGCTGGGGATCGGATCCATTCCCAAACTATGAGTGTTCTACTCAATCAGGGAGGAGTGGAGTGGCTATTGAGGGCACAGTGGGCAGTAAGGAGTGGGGACAGAAAGCATTTGTGAATCAAAGACGTTTCTCGAGTTGCTGGTTTCAATAACTGGAGAGATGCCGGTTGTATAATGAAGCCGGATTATGCTGGCTCACTAGAGAACACTGTGTGTGTCTTGTCCCAATTCTTTATTCAGTGTTGGGAATATTTATAACACAGAAATTGACAAAGGCTACAAATCAGTGTTTGTTGTTGTTTTTTTTTCCTAGGGAGGCATTTGTTAAACATTTACAGCACATGGGATAGTACCATGCCCCAAGACAGAGGCCTGCCAGAAGAAGACCAGGCTTGATCTCTATTTCTTTGTCGGGATCCTGCTAGTTTTTTGTTTTTTGTTTTCAATTAAGATGAGATTCTCAAAGCATGAAGTTCACCATCCTCCTCATCATTTTTGAAGTTCACTTAAGCTCATAGGTTGTTGTCTCTTTTTTTTTATTATTCTTTTAGCCTTCCCATGCAGCTTGTGGATCCTAGTTCCCCCACCAGGGATCGAACCTGGGCCCCATACAGTGGAAGCACAGAGTCCTAACCACTGGAATGCCAGGGAATTCCTATATTTATTCTTTACTATATTATTTTATTTTGAGGACAGTGATATATTTACATGGTTTAAAATTCACAAGGTACAAAAATATATCCAGTAAAAAGTCTCCCTGCCCCTTCCGTCCCACAGCCATCCAATTTCCTTCCCTAGAGAACACCAATGTTATGAGTTTTTTGGTATACTTTCTGAAAATTCTTAAATAAATAAAAAGTACTTAGATTGCTTAAACACACACATACACTCTTTGTTTTTCTTCATGTAACCAAACATGTTGAAGATGGTTCCATCCCAGTACATACAGAACTTCCTTATTCTCTTTTACAGCTCCATGTAATCTATATACACATAAAACATTGTTGTGAATTACTTTGAATATACTTTCTTTTGTGCATATATCTGTAAGACCAATTCCTACAAGTAGAATTGTTGGTCAAAGGTTATGCCTATTTGGAAGCTGGAAGCCACTGTTAAATTGACTTCTGTTGAAACTGAAAGTGTTAGTTGCTCAGTCAAGTACAACTCTTTGTGACCCCATGGACTGTAGCCCACCAGGCTTCACTGTCACTAGAATTCTCCAGGCAAGAATACTGGAATGAGTTTCCATTTCTTCCTTCAGGGGATCTTCCCAACCCAGGGATCGAATCCCAGTCTCCTGCATTGCAGGCAGATTCTTTACCATCTGAGCTGCCAGGGAAGACCTGTTGAGACAGTACTAATTTACACACACTAGCAATGGGTAATAGCATCCCACTCCAGTACTCTTGCCTGGAAAATCCCATGGATGGAGGAGCCTGGTGGGCTGCAGTCCGTGGGGTCGCGAAGAGTCGGACACGACTGAGCGACTTCACTTTCACTTTTCACTTTCCTGCATTGGAGAAGGAAACGGCAACCCACTCCAGTGTTCTTGCCTGGAGAATCCCAGGGACGGGGGAGCCTGGTGGGCTGCCGTCTATGGGGTCGCACAGAGTCGGACACGACTGAAGCGACTTAGCAGCAGCAGCAGCAGCAGCAATGGGTGAGATGCTTGTGTCTTCACAGCTCGGCCTGCAAAATATGTCACCAAACTTTTGTTTTTGTCAATCTGATAGGGGGAAAAGAATCTATCAGGGTGGTTTAAATTTCCTTTCTTTTTATTATGATTGAGGTTGAACATCTTTTTATGTATTTATGAGTTATTTCTGTATCCTTTTTTGTGAGCTCTCTGCTTGTGTCCTTTTTCCGTTTTCTTCTATTGGGTTTTGTTATCCTGCTTATTAATTTTAGGTGTTCTCTTTGAAACAGACTTACAGATAAAGGGGCTTCCCAGGTGGCGCTAGTGGTAGAGAACTTGCCTGCCAATGCAGGAGACACGGGAGACTCAGGTTTGATCCCTGGGTGGGGAAGTTCCCTTGGAGGAGGGCATGGCAACCCACTGCAGTATTCTTACCTGGAGAATCCCATGGACAGAGGAGCTTGGCAGGCTGCAGTCCATAGGGTTGCAAAGAGTTGGACACGACTGAAGCAACTTAGCACACACGCACACACAGATAAAGAACAAACAAGTGTTACCAGTGGAATGAGGAAAGGGGGAAAGGCAAGATAGGGGTGTAGGTTAAGAGGTACAGATTACTGTGTGTAAAATAAATGTTACAAGGATATATTGCACAGCACAGGGAATATAGCCAATATTTTATAAAAGCATAAATGGAGTATTACTTTTAAAAGTTGTGAATCACTATGTTGGACACCTGAAACTTATATAATATTGTAAATCAACACTACCTCAATTAAAAAAAAAGTTCAGAGTTCTTTTTACCTGGGGGGAATTATCCTCTTGTGACAAGAATTGCAGGCACTTTTCCAGTTTGTCATTTGTCCTTTGTCTTCGTCTCTGGTCTTTTGTCTCATGAATTTTTAAAATTTTATTTTATATACTTCAATCTACCAGTTTTATACAGTTGAACCTTTCATGGCTTCTTGGTTTTATTCAATACTGCCTCACTCCCAAAACTATTAAAAAAACCATTAAAAAATTAAACCATTTTTCCTAGTACTTTTATATTTTCCTATTTATATTTAAATCTTTGCTTCATATGGGTTTTATTCTTTTTCCCATGTGGCTATATGGTTGCCTCAATAATATGTATTGGATAATCCATCTTTCCCTCTACTGTTTTGAAATGCCGTCTTTAGACATTAACTTATAGAAGAGAAAGCTGGAAGGATTGGTCTCTGCCATTTAGACGAAAGAGAATTCTTCCTGTCTTTGGGAAGTTACAGCAGAGGCATACATTTGCCTGCTTGTAGTAGTAGATTTCTACGTTTGCTCTAATTTACTATTCAGAATTCTGACTGTGGCGAGGGTGGGACAGGGGGCACCAGCATTCTTAGGACAGATGGGAAACCGAGTTCACAATTTGTTGATTTTGCTATTCCTGTTGTTCTTTTTTCAAAGAAGAGGGAAGTCTTAGAAATGAGAGGAGGAATTGAACACAGAACTAAGCTACTTCCTGAGTCTTTGCTTTCAACTACTTGGTTACTTCCTCCCTTTACCATGAAGTTCCTTGTCTGTTTCTTGGGTAGCATCGATTTTGCTATCAACTATGAACATACAGAAAACAGGAATGGTGACTAATAGATTTTGAAATCTGTGTCAGAGAAAGTGAAGTTCCTGCTCATACAGTAAAGCATTCTGACCACTGTTTTGGTGACTGTAGAATTTTTCTCTTAAGCAAAACTAACTGTGGCTCAGAATCTGTAGATAGTGGGATGCTTCAACGGTCATTGTTTATCAGGTCAGGAAAAAGAAAAGAAAGGAGGAACTGCAGATAGCTGACAGAGTGACCGGAGGTTGTGGCTCTGTCACATGCTGCTCCCTGGAAGTGGTGTAAAACCAGCAGAACCAGCAAAGAGCCTCGTCGGCAGACTGGGAAGGCGAGAGGCCCAGCAGCTTGCTCTTCCTTCATTGCACAATTCAGCGCACATCGTGCACTCAGGATGCAGTGCGGAGCTGCTGCCTGGAGCCAGGAGGCGTGACAGGCAGCCTACACAGCACACAGGGGAGAAGACGACTAGGAAAATAAAAGTCGCTTAATCCTCTAAAGTTCTCCTAAACGCCTAAAGAACCTGAAATGACCTTCCGCTTCTTCTAGCCCCAGCCTCTGCCTGCATGGCCCTGTCATAGCATAGCTTCTTTACCTTCTGTGGGGTCCTTGGTGTTAATTTCAATTTAATTTCACCCTCCTGCATGGAGGTGGGGAAAAGGAGGCCAAAAGGCAGGAGAGGCACAGTTGTGTTCTCCCAACCCTGTGCAGTGACTCTGGGCTCCAAGTACATCTCCACCCGAGGGAAATCTGAGGTAGGGTATAAGTAGTGAGTGACCTGAGGGACCTTGAACTGTCCGCTTCCTCCTTGTAGATTGCTGACCAGAACTGACTTTAGCATAACGAAGCTTGTTCTTTGAAAACTGGCAGGTAGGGGCATCTTGTCTTACTTTTTTCAACACAAATTACACCTTCCTGCCCTCTCACACTCTTTAGGGGCTCCTGCGATGTCACCACCTGATATATGATTCCTTTACTCTGAAGGTCATGAGACAAAGGTAGTTCTGTTCAGTTGCTCACTCATGTCCGACTCTTTGTGACCCCATGAACTGCAGCATGCCAGGACTCCCTGTCCATCACCAAATCCTGGAGGCCACCCAAACCCATGTCCATTGAGTCAATGAAGCCATCCAACCATCTCATCCTGTCGTCTCCTTCTCCTCCTGCCCTCAATCTTTCCCAGCATCAGGGTCTTTTCCAATGAGTCAGCTCTTCACATCAGGTAGCCAAAGTATTGGAGTTTCAGCTTCAACATCAGTCCTTCCAATGAATATTCAGGACTGGTCCGTCTAGTCAAGGCTATGGTTTTTCCAATGGTCACGTATGGATGTGAGAGTTGGACTGGGAAGAAAGCTGATCGCCGAAGAATTGATGCTTTTGAACTGTGGTGTTGGAGAAGACTCTTGAGAGTCCCTTGGACTGCAAGGAGATCCAACCAGTCCATCCTAAAGGAGATCAGTCCTAGGTGTTCATTGGAAGGACTGATGCTAAAGCTGAAGTTCCAATACTTTGGCCACCTCATGCGAAGAGTTGACTCACTGGAAAAGACTGATGCTGGGAAGGATTAGGGGCGGGAGGAGAAGGGGACGACAGAATGAGATGGCTGGATGGCATCACTGACTCGATGGACATGGGTTTGAGTGAACTCCGGGAGTTGGTGATGGACAGAGAGGCCTGGCGTGCTGTGATTCATGGGGTCGCAAAGAGTCGGACATGACTGAGTGACTGAACTGAACTGAACTGAACTGATCTCCTTTAGGATGGACTGGTTGGATCTCCTTGCAGTCCAAGGGACTCTCAAGAGTCTTCTCCAACACCATAGTTCAAAAGCATCAATTCTTCAGCACTCAGCTCTCTTTTTGTGAGAGTCCAACTCTCACATCCATACATGACCACTGGAAAAACCATAGCCTTGACTAGATGGACCTTGGTTGGCGAAGTAATGTCTCTGCTTTTTAATATGCTGTCTAGGTTGGCCATAACTTTCCTTCCAAGGAGTAAGCATCTTTTAATTTCATGGCTGCACTCGGCATCTGCAGTGATTTTGGAGCCCAGAAAAATAAAGTCAGCCACTGTTTCCCCATCTATCTGCCATGAAGTGATGGGATCAGAGGCCATGATTTTAGTTTTCTGAATGTTGAGCTTTAAGTCAACCTTTTCACTCTCCTCTTTCACTTTCATCAAGAAGCTGGTTAGTTCTTCTTCGCTTCTGCTATAAGGGTGGTGTCATCTGCATATCTTAGGTTATTGATTTTCTCCTGGCAATCTTGATTCCAGCTTGTGCTTCATCCAGCCCAGCATTTCTCATGATGTACTCTGCATATAAGTTAAATAAGCAGGGTGACAATATACAGCCTTGACATACTCCTTTCCCTATTTGGAACTAGTCTGTTGTTCCATGTCCAGTTCTAACTGTTGCTTCCTGACCTGCATATAGGTCTCTGAAGAGGCAGGTCAAGTGGTCTGGTATTCCCATCTCCTTCAGAATTTTCCACAGTTTATTGTGATCCACACAGTCAAAGGCTTTGGCATAGTCAATGAAGCAGAAATAGATGTCTTTCTGGAACTTTCTTGCTTTTTCCATGATCCAGTGGATGTTGGCAATTTGATCTCTGGTTCCTCTGCCTTTTCTAAAACCAGCTTGAACATCTGGAAGTTCACAGTTCACATATTGCTGAACCCTGGCTTGGAGAATTTTGAGCATGACTTTACTAGCGTGTGAGATGAGAGCAATTGTGTGGTAGTTTGAGCATTCTTTGGCATTGTCTTTCTTAGGGATTGGAACGAAAACTGACCTTTTCCAGTCCTGTGGCCACTGCTGAGTTTTCCAAATTTGCTGGCATATTGAGTGCAGCACTTTCACAGCATCATCTTTCAGGATTTGAACTAGCTCAACTGGAATTCCATCACCTCCACTAGCTTTGTTCGTAGTGATGCTTTGTAAGGCCCACTTGACTTCACATTTCAGGATGTCTGGCTCTAGGTGAGTGATCACACCATTGTGATCATCTGGGTGGTGAAGATCTTTTTGGTACAGTTCTCCTGTGTATTCTTGCCACCTCTTCTTAATATCTTCTGCTTCTGTTAGGTCCCTACCATGCCTGTCCTTTATTGAGTCAATCTTCACATGAAATGTTCCCTTGGTATCTCTAATTTTCTTGAAGAGATCTCTAGTCTTTCCCATTCTATTGTTTTCCTCTATTTCTTTGCATTGATCACTGAGGAAGGCTTTCTTATCTCTCCTTGCTATTCTTTGGAGCTCTGCATTCAAATGGGTATATCTTTCCTTTTCTCCTTTGCTTTTCACTTCTCTTCTTTTCACAGCTATTTGTAAGGCCTCCTCAGACAGCCATTTTGCTTTTTTGCATTTCTTTTCCGTGGGGATGGTCTTGGTCCCTGTCTCCTGTACAATGTCACGAACCTCCGTCCAGAGTTCATCAGGCACTCTATCAATCAGATCTAGTCCCTTAAATCTATTTCTCACTTCCACTGTATAGTCAGAAGGGATTTGATTTAGGTCACATCTGAATGGTCTAGTGTTTTTCTCGACTTTCTTCAATTTCAGTCTGAATTTGGCAATAAGGAGTTCATGATCTGAGCCACTGTCAGCTCCCCGTCTTGTTTTTGCTGACTGTATAGAGCTTCTCCATCTTTGGCTGCAAAGAATATAATCAATCTAATTTCGGTGTCAACCATCTTGTGATGTCCATGTGTAGAGTCTTCTCTTGTGTTGTTGAAAGAGGGTGTTTGCTATGACCAGTGTGTTCTCTTGGAAGAACTCTATTAGCCTTTGCCTTGCTTCATTCTGTACTCCAAGGCCAAATTTGCCTGTTACTCCAGGTGTTTCTTGACTTCCTACTTTTGCATTCCAGTCCCCTATAATGAAAAGGACATCTTTTTTGGGTGTTAGTTCTAGAAGGTCTTGTACATCTTCATAGAACTGTTCAACTTCAGCTTCTTCAGCGTTACTGGAGACAAAGGTAAGGACTTTTTTTTTTTGTCACAGACACTGCCCTATCAAGTAAGAGAGGCCAACACAGTGAAATAACGACATCTCCAAGTGAAATACTAAACCCATGTGATGTAAAGAAAGTACAAGACAAGTGTATGCATAACACAAACATACATTGCACTCCTAATATGTTTGCCCTTTCAGGAGGAGAAGACAAGAAGTGTGCTGTTAGAGAAAGTAGGGAGGAAAGAAAGAGACGGGATTTGAGAGGATTCAGTGCAGGAAGAGTGACAGTGTTGATTATTGTCTATACTTCCCTTTGAAGTGTCAACATTTTACAAACAACTACTTCCAGTTTTCATTGCTTTCTTCCTTAATTATAGAGGGTCAGTTCTGATGGAAGCAACCCAATCATCATCTACGGTGGAAATCATCTTCTAACCCACAAAAGTAGGTCAACTACCTATTCTGAACTAAAGTTAATTACCCCAAGGTCCTATCAGAAGCCAGCTATTATGAGCTAAATGTTTGTATGTTCCCTCCCGCCCCTGAAAATTCATATACTATAGATAAAATTCCCAATGTGATGTTATTTGGAGGCACGGCTTTTGGGTTACCATTAGGTTCATATGAGGTCACGATGGGATAAGTGTCTTTATAAGAAGAGGGAGATAGAGAGGTCTTGCTCTCTCCACATGCACAGGCAAACGAACAGAGCTGTACAAGGAATAGCAGGAAGGTGGTCATCTACAAACCAAGAAGCATTCTCACCGAAAACTGCTGGCACTTGGATCTTGGACTTCCACCCTCCAGAACTATGAGAACTAAATGCCTGTTGTTTAAGTCACCCAGTCTCTGGTAATTTGTTACAGCCTGAGATGACTAAGACACCAGAAATCTGGAGACCCACCTATTGGCTAAAGGTCATGGTCATAGTAGGGGCTGGGGTGATGGAGTATGTATGTGTGTGGCGCCAGCTGTCTGCATCAAAAAGTCATCTCAAAGATTCCGATTTCAGCAAGATTTACTGGCTGGGCTCATATAAAGAATATGCATTTTGATACAGGCCCCTTCAATTCCAGGTTGCCTATAGTACACATTGAAATTAGTCACTAATGGTGGAATTTCAGGTATCGCTACAAGTAAAGATTTGTTTCCCTGGGGGGAAGAAAAAATTTTCCAGTCTTTCTCAAAGAAAAGAAAAAAAATTTTTTTTTGTTTTAAATTTTCAAATTTGCCATAAGTGAGAGGTTATTCTTTCTGTAAGAGATCTTTTCTGGACATATTTATGTCAAAATATTTTCCCCTTATTTCACATAAGCTTATACACAAGCTTGTGGGGCTTATTAAGTAGCTCTTGCTGGGAAAGGGAGAGGTTGTACGTGCACCGGGGTGCCTCCCTTTCTTCAGCTATCATCAGCTTCTCTGGCTCTGCCTCTGTAGAATGAGAAGGCGTCCCACCCACTGTGACGAACACTCTATTAAAGCACTTAATTGCTATCCTCCTGAAGCATCTCCCAGCACAGGCACAAAGTGTGATACATTGCCCCCTTCCTCCCATTGCAACTGATAACTAACAAAGCTTGGGAGAAGCTTGAGGGTGAAGTTGGAGAGCAAGTTACTTTCTACTCATTTCCTGGGACCTTCCACAGCAGAATGCCCTTAGAGAGCTGGCTAATGTAGGCTCTTAGAGTCAATGAAGCCATTGCCAACTTCATTGTTGATTTGGGGGCAATGATTTGCATTTAATGAAAATGATCCTTTTCCACAGCCTCTAGAAAACACAGTTTGGCTCTGTTGCGGTGGAAGGGGCTTACTTGCTTTCATATCATCCCAATGAAGTTTTCAAATTTCAGAAGCTCCCCTCACTCTCCATGCATTGGTAACTACAGATGGAAATTCCTAAGGCAGTGGGTTCAGGAACCAAGGGAGGGTAACCAGCACTCTTCAAACAGGAGGAACTGGTTTTCTGTAACCGCTTTCTTATGAGTAACAGCAGTGCGAAAACTGATTACCCTCCGAGTGGAAGCTAGGCAGCTGGTTGGTTCTGGACTGTCGAGCCTGCTGCTTCTCAGACCTTGCCTTGTGTCAGCTGCAGTCTCATCTCTCGGTTACAATTCCAGAAACTGAAATTTCCCTGAAATGGCTTTTCTCTGACAACCTGGGCGCCTCCGGCTGCCTCTGGCCACACCTTGCTTAGAAGGCAAATAAGCAGCTTTAATTTGGGCTCCCAAGTGGAAATAACAGATAATCATCAAGAACAGCAGGCTCTTGCCTGGGCTTGCTCAGAAAATCCCTTTGCAGAGGAAGGCACAGCTGTCTCCCCAGTTCCCTGGTTATACATCCCTTGTCAAATTATCAGGAAGTTTCATACTGTCAAATAGGAATATTAAGGAGATCAATCCTGGATGTTCATTGGAGGGACTGATGCTAAAGCTGAAACTCCAATACTTTGGCCACCTCATGAGACGAGTTGACTCACTGGAAAAGACTCTGATGCTGGGAAAGGTTGGGGGCGGGAGGAGAAGGGGACGACGGAGAATGAGATGGCTGGATGGCATCACCGACTCTGTGGACATGAGTTTGAGTGTACTCCGGGAGTTGGTGATGGACAGGGAGGCCTGGCGTGCTGTGATTCATGGGGTCGCGGAGAGTCGGACACGACTGAGCGACTGAACTGAACTGAACTGAACTGAACCCTTGTCCTGAAGGCTTTGGTTGGTTTAATGAACAGAGAGGAGGGTAGAAGGTAGAAGAAAAGAGAGAGAGTGTGCAGAAAGCAAGAGAAACCAAGTAAGGGAGGATCTGAAGAGGAAGGGGAGAGAATGTTAGTCTGAGGAACTTTCAGTTCCGCCCACTTTAGGGGGCCTCAATGTCACTGTCTGCTCTGAGCATGCGCACCAGCTGTCTCATCACTTGCAAATTTGTCATAGAAAAAAATAGAATTACCAAGTGAGAAAATAGGTTAAAAATAGCATGTATAGCATGTTTAAAATATACTTTTAAATATATGTTGGCATAAATATCTGTAGGGCTATAAATGAAAACTTTAAGGGTTATCTTGGAATGGTAGGATTCTAGATGAGTTTTAATTTTCTTGTCTATATTTTCAAACATGAATGTCTATGTCTATAATAGAAATATCTAGATTATACTAAAAAGTGAAGGAAGAGGACAGATACAGAGGAAGAAAAAGACAGAGCTAAGGGAAGGAGACAAAGTTTTTTGAGGTCTGTGTTAATTCAGATATTTAATCAGGCTATACATTTCCCAATTTGCAACTCAGGGTAGATGTTTGACCACTAGTCACAGTTTCTTAAGGCCTCCGATTTTTAAATCTTTTCTTAACCAGAAGTATGCATGGGAATCATCAGGGAAAATTTTTCAAAATATCCTTGCCAGGGTCCTGTCCTCAGAAGTCCTGATTCAGAGTGCCCAGGTAGGCCCTGGACAGGAGGCTTTTGAAAAAACCTTCCCCGGTGTTCTGATCCTCAACTCATCCTGGCTAAAAATTCCATAGTGTGCAAGGTGATCCACTGAGATACTGAAGAAAAATACTAGAACTTCTAATTTTATTTTCTATCACCTCCTTAAGACTCTACTGCTGCTGCTGCTAAGTCACTTCAGTCATGTCCAACTCTGTGTGACCCCACAAACGGAAGCCCACCAGGCTCCCCCGTCCCTGGGATTCTCCAGGCAAGAACACTGGAGTGGGTTGCCATTTCCTTCTCCAATGTGTGAAAGTGAAAAGTGAAAGTGAAGTCGCTTAGTCAGGTCCGACCCTTAGCAACCCCACGAACTGCAGCCTACCAGGCTGCTCCATCCATGGGATTTTCTAGGCAAGAGTACTGGAGTGGCTTGCCATTGCCTTCTCCGTAAGACTCTACATATATATATTAATATTGTATATGATAATGCTATAGGAAGATATGTATAATTTGTAAATAAATAAATTTGCATATTCGAGGGCATGTTAAAAATGTGTTTCTTATAAGAGTGTCAATGAAAAAATTTGGAAACAACTGCTTCAGAGAATTCATTATGAGTGGAGTAACTCAAACATCCAGCAACTCCGGGCTGAGACGAGGAAATGTCTGTCACATGACTGCTGATGAGTCATTTTGAGCCGCATAATTTCCTTCTTAGACATGTATTGCTATTTGCTGGTCTGGTGTCATCAGCTGTGGGTCTGTGGTCTTCCCCAGGGAGTCTGCCGCTGTCTCGACGATGGTAAGTATACATGCACACACAAGCCGCTACTACACAGGTCAGCATTTGCGAAGCTCTCAAAGCCCTAAAAAAGCCAATCATTATTTCCTAGTTGCTATGAGCTCTACTCTTTTTTTTTAACGTTTAGTTTATTAATTTTTTTACATGTTTATTTCTTTGTTTATGGCTGCACTGAGTCTTCATCGCTGGGCATGGGCTGTCTCTAATTGTGGTAAGCCAGTGAGTCTTCAGTTGCAAGAGCACAGGCTTCTCATTGTGGTGGCTTCTCTTGTTGGGGAGCACAGGCTCTGGGGCACATGGGCTCAGTAACTGCAGCTCTGGGGCTCTAGAGTGCAGGCTCAGTAGTTGTGGTGCACGGGCTAAGTTGCTCCATGGCATGTGGAATCTTCCTGGACCAGGGATCAAACCTGTGTCCCCTGCCTTGGCAGGCAGATTCTTAACCACTGGACCACCAGGGAAGTCCTGTGTTATACTCTTTGAAAAAAGCAACTAGATTGTCTTAACTTGAAAAGCAAAACAATGAATGATAATTTGTAAACAAATAGAGGTTAAAAAATAAAACTATCGGAAAGAGTAAGAAGTAAATCTTCCTGGTGAAGATGGAAAACTGAACAAGCACACATCTTCATTTTCTCTTTTTAGAAATCTCATGCAAATGATGCAAATGAATTTTTTGAGGGAAGAAATAATAGCAACAAAAAATGTTTAACTTCCCATTGCAACAAAATTTCAAAAGCTCAAAAGTAAGAAACATGGCTAATGACAGGGGGCAGACAGGGGAAAAGTGAATCCTAAGCCAGCAGTAGAACAATTCAAGAAGCCATCCGGAATTCCCCAAAGGCTCATGAACAGGCTGCACCAGGCACCTTTGGTAAAGAAGTGGCGGCATGATAAAACTAGAGCATCAGTTCAAAGTGCATTTAGTAAGCAATTCAGTTCAGTTCAGTTGCTCAGTCGTGTCCGACTCTTTGTGACCCCATGAATCACAGCACACCAGGCCTCCCTGTCTATCACCAACTCCCAGAGTTCACTCAAACTCACCTCCATCGAGTCGGTGATGCCATCCAGCCATCTCATTCTCTGTTGTCCCCTTCTCTTCCTGCCCCCAATCCCTCCCAGCATCAGAGTCTTTTCCAGTGAGTCAACTCGTCGCATGAGGTGGCCAAAGTATTAGAGTTTCAGCTTTAGCATCAGTCCTTCCAATGAACACCCAGAACTGATCTCCTTTAGAATGGACTGGTTGGATCTCCTTGCAGTCCAAGGGACTCTCAAGAGTCTTCTCCAGCACCACATTTCAAAAACCAATTCTTTGGCGATCAGCTTTCTTCCCAGTCCAACTCTCACATCCATACATGACCACGGGAAAAACCATAGCCTTGACTAGACGGACCTTGGTTGGCAAAGTAATGTCTCTGCTTTTTAATATGCTATCTAGGTTGGTCATAACTTTCCTTCCAAGGAGTAAGCGTCTTAATTTCATGGCTGCAATCAGCATCTGCAGTGATTTTGGAGCCCAAAAAAATAAAGTCTGACACTGTTTCCACTGTTTCCCCATCTATTTCCCATGAAGTGATAGGACCAGATGCCATGATCTTCGTTTTCTGAATGTCGAGCTTCAAACCAACTTTTTCACTCTCCTCTTTCACTTTTGGCAAGAGGCTTTTTATTTCCTCTTCACTTTCTGCCATAAGGGGGTGTCATCTTCATATCTGAGGTTATTGATATTTCTCCTGGCAATCTTGATTCCAGCTTGTGCTTCTTCCAGCCTAGTGTTCCTCATGATGTACTCTGCATATAAGTTAAATAAGCAGGTTGACAATATACAACCTTGACATAATTAGCACATTAAAAAGCAGAGATGTTACTTTGCCAACAAAGGTCCATATAGTCAAAGCTATGGTTTTTCAAGTAGTCATGTATGGATTTGGGCTTCCCTGGTGACTCAGATGGTAAAGAATCTGCCTGCAATGCAGGAGACCTGGGTTTGATCCCTGGGTTGGGACAATCCCCTGGAGAAGGGACTGGCAACCCACACCAAGTATTCTTGCCTGGAGAATTCCATGGACAGAGTAGCCTGGCGGGCTACAGTCCGTGGGGTCACAAAGAGTCAGCTGTTAGAGGACTGAGCGACTAACACTTTCACTTTCACGCCTTCCATGTATGGATGTGACAGTTGGATCCTAAAGAAGGCTGAGCACGGAAGAACTGATGCTTTCAAACTGTGGTGCAAGAGAAGCCTCTTGAGAGTCCCTTAGGCAGCAAGTAGATCAAACCAGTCAATCTTAAAAGAAATCAACCCTGAATACTTACTAGAAGGACTGATGCTAAAGCTGAAGCGCCAATACTTTGGCCACGTGATGTGAAGAACTGACTCATGGGAAAAGACCCTGATGCTGGGATAGGTTGAGGGCAGAAGGAGAAGGGGATGACAGAGGATGAGATGGTTGGATGACATCATCGATTCAATGAACATGAGTTTAAGCAAGCTCTGGGAGATGGTGAAGGGCAGGGAAGCCTGGCGTACTGCAGTCCATGGGGTCACAAAGAGTCAGACACAACTGAGCAACTGAACAACAAGACTCCCAGATCTCCTCCTGTTTCTTCAGAGCCTGGCCAGTGCCCCTTCCCCACTTCAGAGAGACTGAAACAGAGGTCTGTAGATAGGAGGACACCAGGCAGAGTTGAGTTCTGGGTGCTGTAGTAAAAACAGAGGGGTTGAGTAAATAAATGAAGACCCAGGGCTCTTTCCCTGTTGTGCTCCCACAATGCATGCAGCCAGAATTGTATCCTCTGGGCATGAGCTTGGAAGAGTCCTCTCTGGGGAATTTGGACTCCCAAAATCTAAGTTTTTTAAGGAAAAACAAGAGTTGGTGATGGACAGAGAGGCCTGGCATGCTGCAGTCCATAGGGTTGCAAAGAGTCGGACACGACTGAGCAACTGAACTGAACTGATGTGGGCATCTTCCAACCAAACATCCCTGCTGGAATGCACAGTGGAGCTTCTGGTCACAAAGCCCTTACAGGTTCAGACTTTCCACTCAGCTCTTCAGCTACCCCCACTGCCCCCCATTTTAAATAAGAGCAGACAACCCACATTTCCCAGACACTGTGGAAGCCTTTCACATGAATTACAAAGACCAAAATGAATAGAAAAAGGCAACTTGGAGAAAAGAGACAGTGCAGGTTGAAGAAAACATCAAATATCCTCTGATTAATAACCTCAGAACTAAGATGTATAACCATCAAATAAGAATATGACATCAGAAAAAGGAGCATTCAGGGAGCAGATAAGACCTCTTGGAAATTAGAAATAGGATAATATAAATAAAAATTGGGGGCTTCCCTAATAGCTCAAGCAGTAAAGAATCCGCCTGCAACGCAGGAGACACAAAAGACCTGGGTTTGATCCCAGGGTCGGGAAGATGCCCTGGAGGAGGAATGGCAATCCAATCCAGTATTCTTGCTTGGAAAATCCCACAGACAGTAGAGCCTGGTGGGCTACAGTCTAGAGGGTTGCAAAGAGTCGGACGTGAGTGAACACATACTCATAAAAATTCAATAAAGGAGTTAGAAAATAAAGGAGAGTAAATTTTCCTGAAATTAGAGCAAAAGAAAAAGAAATAGACAAACGAAAAATAAGAAAACTGAGTCTCCACAAGAGATCTAATATATATATGAAAATAGATTTCCAAAAAGTGAGAACAGAGAAATCAGAATAGAGGAAGTTGTTAAAAATGTAATTCAAAACTATTTCCTGGAACAGAGGAGCATGTTTCTAGAATGAAAGGGCCACCAAATGCCCACATAAAATTGAAAATAGGCTCATGCCAAAGCACACTAAGGTGAGATCTTGAAACAATGAGGACAAAGGAAAGATGCTACAAGCTTTCAAAGAAGAGGAAATAAAGGGTGGTGAATCAGAACAGATTCAGACTTGTCAGCAGCAACCCTGAAGGACAGATGGCCACAGCCTTCAAAGTCCTCAAAGAAAATGATTTCCAATATAGAATTCTATATGTACCCAACCCCAACCATCTATCACATTGTCAAGATAGGTTAAACATGTTTCAGACATACAAGTTCTTGAAAATTCATATCTTGTACCCCTGCCTCAAGAAGTCTCCAGAACACAAGTCAGAAGATGGAATATTCCTCGAGGCCTGAAAAATGGCTGGCTGCTTTCGGGCCCAGCACCAATCACTGACCTGTTCAACTATGGCTGAGAGAGAAAAGTGAGGAAAACCAAGCTTGACCAACTTCTTGCTTTGTTCAGATAAGGGTTGAAAGCGTAGCAAACCCTTACAGGGCCATCTAGTAGGCAATGGTCCCATCCAACCTATGACCAATAAATTCAATCTCATATTAAGAAAAAAAAAAAAGATGGAATAAATAAAGAAAGAGGACCCAGAGTTTACCCAAGAGGGAGGCGTCCCTGGGACGAGGGAAAAAGGAGGGCTTAAGATGAGAGCCATGAGTTTGAGTGAACTCTGGGAGTTGGTGATGGACAGGGAGGCCTGGCGTGCTGTGATTCATGGGGTCGCAAAGAGTCAGACACGACTGAGCGACTGAACTGAACTGAACTGAACTGAAGATGAGAGCCCTGTCTCAGGTCCAGGCGGCAGCATTTTCGGAGGCTTTGGGAGACACTGCTGAAATTATGAGAATATCTGAATGTTCTCGATGACCTTGAGAGCAGATACAGACAAATAGCAAATATAAAGATGTAGAAAGGGAACTCCCTGGCAGTCCTGTGGTTAGGACTCAGTGTTTTCTCTGCCTGGGTTCAATTGCTGCTCAGGGAACTCAGATCCAGCAAGTTACATGGTTCACCACCCCCCCAAAAAAAAAATCAAAAATTTAAAATAAATAAAAGTGTAGAAAATAAAAAAAGAAGAAACAAGACAGTTACTAGTTCCAGGGACCAAAAAAAAACGAGTATAGGAGAAGGGAGGATGTATCATAATTTACTATAGTTCGTCTGTTAATGGGTGATGGGGAAGCACATGCATACGTGGTGGGACACAAGAGGAAAGATACCAAATCCTTATTTCTGTGGTGGGGACAACTCAGACAATAGCCACCATTGAAAGAGCAAGGAAAAGTATTTCAAGCATGTTAATTTAGAGACCTGAAGACATAAAGCATCATCTGGAAGAGGTGAGAGTGTGGGAAATGGTGAGGAGGGATTTCTAGAGGATTTGTGTTTTTCACAAGACACCTTGTAGAACTGTATTCTACATGTGTATAATTTTTGGATTATACACATGGGGACTTCCCCGGTGGTCCAGTGGTTAAGTCTCCATGCTTCCACTGCAGGGGTACAGGTTCAGTTTCTGGTTGGAGAATTAAGAAATCAATTGCCACCTGGTGCATCGCAAAAAATAAACAAATAAATAATAAATTATATAAATATGTAACTCTGGGAGTGGGGGGGGGACAGAAAAATCAAAACAGAATCTACTGATACTTTCTTCAGGAAAAATCAAAGTGAATCTCCTATCCTCTTGGGATTAAAATCCCCCCAGCCTTGCTGGCTAGAGACCCCTCACTGCTCCTTGTGAATCCTCAAAATACTCCATGGCTGCACACCTGTGCTTGCAATGGTGAGTCTTGAGATCCTCTGTGATTGCTAGCCAGGACTCTTGAAGCTGAGACGTCTAGGCTACTTTCGTTTTCTGAGGCTCCCAATGCATTAAGAAAGGAAAAGTTGCAAAATAATGGGATTATAAAACTGGGCTTTACATTAACAAATGAACGCCTTTATCAGATACCAGCATGATGTCAGAATTCTAAATTTCAGGGGCTATGTGAATGCCAGGCCCAAACCAAGTGGCCTTCCAGCTCCCGCCCGCAGCACCACCAACTCTGTGATCAGCCTTGCCACAGGATCCTTCTCTCATGTTGCAGTCTGCTCCCACCCTGCCTGTTACTGTGCCATTTCCTTCCCTTCTGCAGAACGTGTATTGTTCTGTGCTTGCCTTCCCTGACCTTCATTCCGTTCCCAGCAACTCCTCCAGCACTTCCTCACCCTGCTGTCACCTGTCCTCTGAATCAATATACTCTCCATCCAAACAACACTCATTAATTAATTAAAATGCCTTCCTCCATCCGCCTGTTTTCCATTTTGGTACCACATTCACATTTAATGAGCATGCTCACCATTTCATTATTCAGGTCATTGATGAAATGTTACATCACCAGGCCTAGTCTCTGGACACCACATTGTTATGCCCTCTCAGGTTAATAATAATCCAGTGTGCTCATTCTCCAGGCATGCAGTAACTCCTAATTATGTGGTTTAGAATTTAAAATTTTAGCCCAGTGGTTTGCAAACCTGGCTGTCAACTTAGAGACACCAAGGGAGATTTTAAAAATATGGACCCTGGATCTTCCAACAATTTTATCATACTGTTAGGTAGGTCGGAGAAGGCAATGGCCCCCCACTCCAGTACTCTTGCCTGGAAAATCCCACAGACGGAGGAGCCTGGTAGGCTGCAGTCCATGGGGTCGCTAAGAGTCGGACACGACTGAGCGACTTCACTTTGACTTTTCACTTTCATGCATTGGAGAAGGTAGGCAGACTAGGGAAAAGGAGTCCAAAATGGCAGTGGCTAAAAGACAAGGAAGGGAAAAGTCTGCAAAAATAGAACAGTGGAAGGTCCAAGGACTGGAGTGAGGACTGCAGGTAGAACAGCACTCCTGACTAAGCCCAATTTGCATAGGGCAGGCCCAGGGGGGAAGAAAAAAACATACAAAAAGAAGAGCCAAAGGGCTCTCTCTCCCGCATGCTGGGGCGCTCTACTCTTCGCGTCTTTGGATCTACTTGCCCTCACGCCTCAAAGATGGATTTTCCTGTTATCTTCTAAATAGAATAGAGCTGTAACACTGGGCTGTAACACTGATTTGTCTAAGAGCTATAACATGGTCCATTCGAGACCTGAGAGCTATAATACGGTCTGTCCAAGACCCGAGAGCTGTGACATGCTGAGGGGGCTTTAATGTCCGTCATTCCAAATCTTTGTTGTGATGAGACAAAGAACCGAGGAGCATACACTCGCCTGACGTCATACACTCGCATGACAATGCTGTGTTAAAAACTTGGCCCAATAAACAAGCCTGGTTATCTTAGATATAGAATCTTCTCTATCTCTTCAAAGAGAAGAAAAGTGAAATGTTTGAGATGGTTTGCAGGGACTTGTGATAAGAAGACATGACAGACTGTCAGATGTTAAGTTCTAGTTTTTCTCTTCTTGAATTCTAACGAAAAAAAATTAAGAACTTGGTCATAGGTGTTATATTAGTTTCCTATTCTTGCTGTAAAAATAAAATCTGTGTTGTTTAAAGCCTAGAGTTAGTGGCTTGAAACTTATTCTGGAGGTCAGAGTCTGACATAGGTCTCTCTCAGCTGACATCAACAAGTCAGCTGTGGTCCTTTCTGGTTCACTTTCTTACCTCCTCTGGCTTCCAGAAAAGTGTGAAGGTGTTACTTGCTTAGTCATGTCTGACTATTTGTGACCCCATGGACTGTAGCTCGCCAGGCTTCTCTGTCCATGGAATTCTCCAGGCAAGAATACTGGAGTGAATTGCCATTTCCTTCTCCAAAGGAACTTCCTGACCCAGGGATCAAACCCACCTCTCCTGTATTATAAGCAGATTCTTTAGGCTTCCAGAGGTTACCCACATTTCACAGCTTGTGGCCCCATTTCTCCAGCAACATGGGGTCCTCCTCACACAGTTATCTCTCTGGCTCTCTTCTGCCTCCCTCTTGCATATTTTTAAGAGCCCTTGTGATGACATTGGGCCCACCCAGATCGTCAGGATAATCTCCCCATCTCAAGGTCAGCTGATTAACAACCATCTATTTCTGCCATGTGACCTGACATAGCCACAGTTTCCGGGAGTAGGACGTGGACATCACTGGGGGTGGAGTCATTGTTCTGCTTGCCACGGGGGCAAATTCGGCTTCCCCCTAATGATTTTTAGGGAACATAGGAGCAAATACAAACCCCCCTTTTTTGAATTTCAGATAAAGTTCACAGCCTCTTGAGCACAGTCACACCCGTGGCCTTGTATTTAGAGGTCTTCTCCAGGAGCCGAGGAACCTACTGCCACCAAGGTCTGCCTCTACGCCGACTGCACAGCAGTGGCCCCTCCCTTGGTTCTGAGACCTCCTTATTAGGCCAGTAGCCCACCCCACCCCTCCCCTCCCCCAGCCACCCGTAGGATCACTGTGTTCAACATAAGCTGGAAATACTTCCCTTGTGCACTGGGTTAGGGGCAGCCAGGGACAGGAACAATAAGATCGTTTCTGTGTTAATGTCCATGTGCTCATTTTCCACGGCTGCACAAAAGTTTCTAAGCCACAAGCCATCATCAGGAGTCCCCAAGCCTTCCCATGTTTCCTTTTGACTCAGAAGCTCAAGAGGTGGGACCCAGGAATCTGTGTTTTTAACACTCCCAGTTTAATTCTATGTATAGTCATTTTGGGGAAATTCTGGTTTAGACTAAATTTTTTTTAGCTTCATGAATATACTGCAAAGATTCAAATTTAAACCTTACTAACAAGATGTATTAGTAGCATCTGTTTCTGTTTTTGGAAATGTCAGATCTATATATCTATATCTGATAGAAGGAAACTGGATTAAAAGGATGCTCTATTTAAGAAAATCAATGGATTAAAATCAAATTTTCAAAAATAGCAAGAGTAGTAATAATTGTTGTTGTTCAGTTGCCTGGTTGTGTGACCCCATGGACTGCAGCACCCCAGGCCTCCCTGTTCCTCACCATCTCCCGATGTTTGCCCAAGTTTGTGTCCATTGCATTGGTGATGCCATCCAGCCATCTCATCCTCTGACACCCTCTTCTCCTTCTGCCCTTAATCTTTCCCAGCATCAGGGACTTTTCCAGTGAGTCGGCTCTTCGAATCAGATGACCAGAATACTGGAGCTTCAGCTTCAGCATCTGTCCTTGCAATAATGAGTAGTAACAATTCAGTTCAGTTCAGTTCAGTTCAGTCCAGTCGCTCAGTCGTGTCCGACTTAGGGAGTAATAATTTACATTACAAAAAGCATTCACTGTGTTATTTCCTTTAAACAACAAATCTCTCTAGGTCTCTTTACGTGTCAGTCACCTTGCTGCTGCTGCTGCTGCTAGGTCGCTTCAGTCATGTCCGACTCTGTGCGACCCTGTAGATGGCAGCCGACCAGGCTCAAGCGTCCCTGGAATTCTCCAGGCAAGAACACTGGAGTGGGTTGCCATTTCCTTCTCCAATATGTGAAAGTGAAGTCGCTCTGTCGTGTCCGACTAGTAGCGACCCCATGGACTGCAGCCCACCAGGCTCCTCTGTCCATGCGATTTTCTAGGCAGGAGTACTGGAGTTGCTCGCCAATTGCCTTCTCCGGTCAGTCACCTTACAAACTGCTTATTGCTTTTCAGGAGCTGAGTCCTGAAGGAGTGGCTCTTTCAGGGTGTAGGATGCAATTGCTCTGTAGGGTCTGCTGCCCAAGTCTTCTCCCCATAGTGATCCAGCTGCTGGTCTCATGCAGGTGTGCTCTGTTGGCTTGTTTCTATAGTCGAGCTCCCCTGACCCTACCTCAAGGCTCAGCCCTGGGATGATCCTGAGGCCACAGGCATCTCAGGAGCCCCAGCTCAGCACTGAAAACAAGTATCCAATCGCCCTGTGGTCCTCCCTTCTGATGACTGGGCTCTCTGTTTTCTTCCCCAAGTCTACAGTTTGAGTTTTGCTTGGGTTTTCTGCCTTCCTTGGAGACTTCTTACTGCTCCTCTCAGTGGCAGACTCTGAGGATATTTAACTTGAAACCTTAACCATGTGCAGACACAAAGCTTTTCCCTGACAGGACAGACTCAGACTCACCCACCAGGGGCATATGAATGGAGGCTGTGATGGCCTGGCCATTATAGTGCCCTCACCACTCATTATAGACTCTTTGTTTTTTTTTTAACATTAATTAATTTATTTGACTGCACTGTGTTTTAGTCGCGGCACACAGGATCTTGAGTGGCAGTATGGAAATTAAAAAAATTTAACCAAATAAATGGACACTTACGTTCATACATAAGCCTGCATGTGTAGCATCTTTGTTCATAATTGCCCAAACTTAGAAGCAATCGAGGTGTCCTTGATCAGGTGGATGGATAAATAAACCTTGGTATATCTGACAATGGCATACTGTCCAGTGATTAAAAAAAAAGAAAGAAATGAGCCATCAAGTCATGAAAAGACATGTTCAGTTCAGTTCAGTTCAGTCGCTCAGTCGTGTCCGACTCTCCGCGACCCCATGAATCACAGCACGCCAGGCCTGCCTGTCCACCACCAACTCCCGGAGTACACTCAAACCCATGTCCACAGAGTCGGTGATGCCATCCAGCCATCTCATTCTCCGTCGTCCCCTTCTCCTCCCGCCCCCAACCTTTCCCAGCATCAGAGTCTTTTCCAGTGAGTCAACTCGTCGCATGAGGTGGCCAAAGTATTGCAGTTTCAGCTTTAGCATCAGTCCCTCCAATGAACATCCAGGATTGATCTCCTTTAGAATGGACTGGTTGGATCTCCTTCCAGTATAAGGGACTCTCAAGAGTCTTCTCCAACACCACAGTTCAAAAGCATCGATTCTTCAGCGATCAGCCTTCTTCACAGTCCAACTCTCACATCCATACATGACCACGGGAAAAACCATTGCCTTGACTAGACGGACAAGACATGAAGGAACTTTAAATGCATATTGCTAAGTGAAAGAATCCAATATGAAAAAGCTATACACTGTCAGATTCCAACCCTATGACATTCTGTAAAAGGAAGAACTGTGGAGACAGTAAAAAATCAATAGTTTCCAAGAGTCCAGGGGGATGGGTGAGTCCAGGGGGATGGGTGAGTCCATGGGGATGGGTGAGTCCAAACGAGAGGGATGAATAGGTAAAATACAGGGGATTTTTAGTGCAACAAAACTAGTCTGCGTGACACTGTCATTGTGGCTATATGACATTGGAAGGACTGATGCTAAAGCTGAAACTCTAATACTTTGGCCACCTCATGCGACGAGCTGACTCACTGGAAAAGACTCTGATGCTGGGAAGGATTGGGGGTGGGAGGAGAAGGGGACGGCAGAGAATGAGATGGCTGGATGGTATCACTGACTCGATGGACATGAGTTTGAGTGAACTCCAGGAGTTGGTGATGGACAGGGAGGCCTGGCGTGCTGTGATTCATGGGGTTGCAAAGAGTTGGATATGACTGAGTGACTGAACTGAACTGAACTGAACTGAATCTTAGATTTGTACGACATGAAGAGTGAACCTTGATGTAAACTATAGCTGATAGCTAAGTCACTTCAGTCATGTCCGACTCTTTGCAACGCCATGGACTGTAGCCTGCCAGGCTCCTCTGTCCATGGGATTCTCCAGGGAAGAATACTGGAGTGGGCTTGCCATGCCTTCCTCCAGGGGGATCTTCCCAACCCAGGCATCGAACCCGAGTCTCCTACATCTCCTGCACTGGTAGATGGGTTCTTTACCACTAGTGCTATGGATTTTAGTTAATTATGTATCAAAACTGGTTCACCAACTGTACCAAATGTACCACACTAACACAAAATGTTAATAAAAGAAGGAGCTGTGTGTGAAAGGACAGGAGAGGAGGCAAGGCTATGGGAACTCTGAACCATCTGCTCAATTTTTCTGTAAATCTGACACTGTTCTAAAAAATAAAGGCTCTTAATTAGATAAAAATAAATTCTAAAATAGGCTTCATACCACAAAAATGTGGTTTATTTTAAATATCTCCATTTAAAAATGCAATGATTTTGAAACAAGTGAAAATAAATAATTGTGTTGCTCATAAGGTAATTGTGGGATTATAAATATCTTAATTCATGACTGATGAATGATCTAGTAATAAGAGGCATGTTCCAAACTGTGTGAGGCGTGTTTCAAACTTCAGTCCTCTCAGTGCGTCTCTGTAATGTGTGTGAGACTTGCCAACATCTAGCGCGGAGCCCTTCATACATGTGTGGCTTGTTAAGTGGACACAATGGTGGGGCCTGTTTGACCTTAGCTTTGTTCTTTCAAGCCCATCTCTGACTCTACCAGTTCTGCTCTTCAACCTGAGTTGAGTGGCTGCCTGCAGGTAGACATTTCTAGTGCTGCTGCCTATCTGCCTAGACTTCCAGTTCTCACCTGCTTGTGATGCCTTATTCCTATCCACCTGTCGAACCCCCAGGAGTCTGCCTGGGCCAGCAATTCGGATCAACTACCCATGGTTCTGCTGCTGCTGTTGCTTAGTCACTTCAGTCATGTCCGACTCTGTGTGACGCTATAGACTATAGCCCGCCAGGCTCCTCTGTCCATGGGATTCTCTAGACAAAAGTACTGGAGTGGATTGCCATGCCCACCTCCAGGGGATCTTCCTGACCCAGGGATCAAACCCGGGCCTCGGGCATTGCAGGCAGATTTTTTACTACTGAGCCACCAGGGAAGCCCACCATGGCTCTAGCCACTGTGTTTTGTCTGCTGCAGTGGACTTCCTCCTTTATTTGAGCACTTTGGGTTAGTAACTCCCAACAGAGAGGGGACGAGAGATAAAGAAAGAAGAAATGGTTTCATCATAAATAAGGCCTTCCTGCAGAGTCACTTCTATGTCTAGCTTGTACTTCCTCTATTCACAGGGACGGGCCTAGTTCCAAGATGGGCAGAAATGAGCACACTGGCTGACTTTCCTTTACACTTTTGTCAAGTCTTTTCTAATTATGATAGTATAGGTACTCCTCTAGAAAATTTGCAAGTCACAGAAATGCAAAAAGAAGCACAGGAAAAAAATAATCCAAGTCCTGTATTACCCAGAGGCAACCACTAATATTATTTTGCTTGTGTCATTTTTAGCTCACTCTGTATTCACTCCTGAACCATGCACTGTTGGATTTTGCCTCCTCCATTTCCCTAGAACTCTTCTCCCAAAGGTCGGTGTCTATCAGAGGTGACCTTCCCGGTGTGCTCTGGGTTCTATCTCGTCTTCTGTCTCAAAGACTCTGCCTCTGCAGTTGTTTACTTTTTTATGCATTACCAGTTTCTCCCCTTTATTGAACCACCCCCATCAATCTGTTAAGCTGAATTAATATTGCTCATCTTAATCTCTTTCTTAACCCCATTACCTCTTCTTTGTTCCCCTTTATAGTAAAACATTTCAAAAGAGCTGTCCACATCTGCCTTCTCCACATTCTCAGCTCCTGTTCTTTTCAGTTTGCTCCAGTAGGGCTTGTCTTCATGTCTTCATCACTCTACTGAAGTGGTGGCTCATTAATGATGTCCATTTTGCTAAATCTGTTTTTCTCTTTTTTGGCTGTGCCACATGGCGTGTGGGATCTTAGTTTGCCAACTAGGGGTTGATTGAACCCACACCTTCTGCATTGGAAGCACAGAGTCTTAACCACTGGACCACCAGGGAAGTCCAGTTTTGATAAATCTAGTAGTCAGTTCTCTGTCCTCATTTCCACTTCCCAGTAATATTTGATTTAGTTCATTCCGCCATCCTGCCAGAAATAATTGCTAGTCTTAGCCTCTGTTGGCAACACACTCTCCTGGTTTTCCACTTACTTCATTTTTCCTTTTCAGTCTTCTTTGCTGGTCCCACCTTCCATGTGTAATTTCTGAGCCCTAATTCCAGGCATGATCATCTCTACAGTCTTTATTTGGTAATTTCACCAGTCCCATTGTTTTGAATACCATCTATATGATAGACTGCGTGCATGCTCAGTCACACAGTTGTGTCCAACTCTTTGTCATCCCGCGGACTGTAGCCCAACAGGCTCCTCTGCCCATGGAATTGTCCAGGCAAAAATACTGGAGTGGGGTTTCCATTTCCTACTCCAGGGGATCTTCCTGGCCCAGGGATCAAACTTGCATCACTTGCAGCTCCTGCATTGACGGGTGAATTCTTTACCACTGAGTCACCTGGGAAGCCCTTATCTATATGATATTGACTCTCAAATCTGTATTTCCAGTTATAACCCTTAGGGTTAGTTTAGTTTGAATGTATCAGAAAAAAAAACCAATAATAGTGACTTAAAATGTTTGTTTTTATTCAATATATGAAATTTTTTAAGGAGAGCAAACTAGACTTGTATGGGATACAGTGGCTTAATAGTCATCAGAAACCCAGGGAACTTCTCTTTATTTGTTTTATTATCCTAACCCTTGGCTTCCATCCTCAAGGGCACCTCTTTATTTCAGAATGGCTGCTGGAGCTCCAGCTAAATCATCCACATTCCAGACTGCAGAAAAGAGAAAATAGAGATGACAAGTTGATCCAGCTGAGTCCATTTCCTTGAAGGAACTTTTCCAGTTTCTTCAGAAAACTCCTACGTATCTCCCATTGTCCAGAAATTAGTCATATGGCCAAACCTAACTGTAAGAAAGGCTGGGAAATGCAGTCTTTCCTGACAATTCACCACTTGCGTCTCCATCCCGACCCGTTTCCTGAGGTACCAGCTCTAACTTCCGGGGCCCTCTTTGCACCTCAAAAGAACTACCTTCCAAACAAATGACTTCTCCCCTTTCCTCCCTGGCACAAATATATTCCTCCTCTTGTGTTTCCTATCTCACTAATGACACCACTGAGCCCTAATTACTCTTAAGAGTGACCTTTGCCATGTCTCCCTTTATCAGCTCCCACAGCTTGCCGGCCTCTGCTGGTGAATTTGTCCCTATTCTCCTGACAACAGCCTTCAAGACTCTGTGTGACCTGACCCTCCCTTACCACCTCTCCTCTCTCACTACTCCCCCTTTGCTCACTCTGCTCCTAGCCTCCCTGAGCTCCTTGCTTGCTGTTCCTTGACCAGGCCAGATACAGCCCTGGCCAGGGTTTTGCCCAGAATGATTTTCTTGAGGAGTATTTCCCATCTTCTTCACATCTTTGCTTCAATGTCTCTGCGCTACCTTTCCTTTTAAAAAAACATTTACTTTCAATTATTTATTTGGCTGTGTTGGGGCTTAGTTGTGGCATGCAGGATCTTCCATCTTCATTGAGGTTTCAGCACGTGGGATCTAGTTCCCTGACCAGGGATCCAACCCAGGGCCCCTGCCTTGGCAGCACAAAGTCTTAGCCACTGGACCACCAGGGAAATCCCCATGCTATCTTTCCTGATTCACCTTATTTAAATGCTAAAACTTGACAACTGACTCTCCTTAACTCCTTCCATTGTTTTATTTTCTCCATATCTGTCCAACATACTGTATTATTTACCTATTCTTTTTATTTATGGTATCCCCCTCTCTGCACCTTGCAGTCCCCCACCAGAGAATGTTTGTACCATGGCGACTAGAAATTATCTCCCTAACTGTGGTGCTGGAGAAGACTCTTGAGAGTCCCTTGGACTGCAAGGAGATCCAACCAGTCCATTCTAAAGGATATCAATCCTGGGTGTTCATTGGAAGGACTGATGCTAAAGCTAAAACTCCAATACTTTGGCCACCTCATGCGACGAGTTGACTCACTGGAAAAGACTCTGATGCTGGGAGGGATTGGGGGTGGGAGGAGATGGGGACCACAGACCACATCCAGAGATGGCTGGATGGCATCACCGACTCGATGGACATGAGTTTGAGTGAACTCCGGGAGTTGGTGATGGACAGGGAAGTCTGGCGTGCTGTGATTCATGGGGTCGTGAAGAGTCGGACACGACTGAGCGACTGAACTGAACTGAAGGCTCACAGTAGTGCCTGGCCCATAGTAAACACTCAATGAGTATATGCTTAATGAATTAATTAACCACCAGATCTCTCCCTGACATCATTTAAAAAAATTATTTCAAGACATTTTATTTGAAAACAGGCCACAGCCCCCAGCTTTTGGCCCATTCTGCTGTTGCACAAGCTACAAAGGCTTACTCAGCAACTGAGGGGCACTCTTTACTAGCATGTCTGAAGAGTCAATAAAAAATTCATATGAAACAAATGTTCAGATAGTTTCCATGGCCTGCCATTTTTGTTGTCTCACTACCTTCTTGTATCATGGGCATATGTTTCTGCTGCTGCTGCTGCTGCTAAGTCACTTCAGTCGTGTCCGACTCTGTGTCTACACATAAAAATCACAAGTCTGGCCATTTGGAACTGCCTCTCTGGCACAAGTTTTCTCTAATAAGCTCTGTGTCTTGGCCCTTCTCAGCCATCGAGGGCTTAAACTTGTCAGAAAGTCTTGTAGTGTCTTAGCTACCCCAACCTTTCTTTGTCCTTGCCACAGAAGACAGTATCCTGTCCCTTCTGGAAAAGCCAAGTCCCATCAGGTTCCTTTGAGGAGTACAGTGGACATGAAATCCTTTAAATCCACACCATCTTTTTCTCTTAGTTTCTACTCACTCCAAAGGCTTTGTCACTCCCTCTTTCCTAATAAACAAGCATCACTTTAGGATGATTAAGCTTTGTTTAAAACCATGTTGTATTCCACTTTTTTGGGGGAAGGGGAGTAGGGGTGTGTGCCACGCTGCATGTCATGCATGATGTGGGATCTTAAGTCCATAAACAGGGGTCGAACTGGTGCCCCCTGCAGTGGAAGTGTGGAGTCTTAACCACTGGACCATCAGGTAAGTCCCTCTGCCTTTATTTTTTAAAGCATTTTCCATTATAAGAACAACACATGCACATTTCACTAGAATATTTTTTTATTTACTTATTTTTAATTGAAGGATAATTACAATATTGTGTTGGTTTCTGCCATACATCATCAGAAATTTTTTAATGTAAGGGAAAAATATCCCCCAAAGATAATCACTGTTCCTATTTTGCCATTTCTTTCTATGAATATTTTTCACATGAATATATTTTTCTTTTTTTCAGCTAAGATTCTAATATAAAAATATATCAATGTTAATATAGTTATATAAATCTGCATAGGGTATTAGATTAAGGTACTTCATCTACTTTAAAATAAAACAAATAAGTTATTAAATAAAATTAGGACACTTCTTTTTTTCTTTTTCAAATTCTCCTAAATTTGACACAGATTTCCAATTTCTTGCATTAAACTAAAATTGAGATTAACTTCTTTGTGCCACGTGAATTTTCCTGACATAGGGATTATTGCCTTAGATTGCAGTTCCAGAAAGAAGTTGAGGAATCAGAGTGGAAATGATTGTAAAGCTCTAGATATCTGCAACCTAACTTCATTTCAGAGGTGTTTTCCTGAAGCACATTCCTGGATGCAAGGAATTACTCAAGTTCCCTCAATCATTGGGAAGTTTGTAGGAATGAAAGCTGTAGAAACATTCAGGGCAGGAATCCAAGCCGTAAAGCCAGAGCTCCTATAACATCACAGAGTAAATGAGAACTAGCTAAACCACGTAGGCTGCAGGTGAAGGTCATTCAGGATGCAGGAGAGCTCTGGGGACCAGCCTGTCCCCTTGTCACCGGTCAGCAGTTGCCACCCAGGAAGCTCTGCCCTCAAGATGCCATTCACATGTCGTCTATTTCATCATCTGCTCACATAACCCATTTATCTACTTCCTTTCATATTTTCAATTCATTTTCCCCATGACTGACTCAACTGATAGTCATCATGCCTATTAGGTTGAATTTTAACTTCAGGCTACATCCTTGGTCACTCGAACAGATTATCCTTGGCTGCTCTGGGTTAAATGCCCATCTCTGTCTCAATCTTTTGTGGGTTTAAGAGAAGCAAGAAAAAAAAAAAAAAGAGAAGCAAGAAAATATGAAAGGAAGTAGATAAATTGGTAATGTGAGCAGATGATGAAATAGATGAGTTGTTAATATGCTCAATTTATGCAAGCTGCTCATAATTACTCAAAATATTTAACCACTAATGGCAGAGGCACTAGCTGATGTGCCATGGTGGAGTGTCCCTGCCAGATTCCATCTCTGGATAGGAGTCCAGCAGGCTCATTGGTCAGTCTGCTCAGTACCAGTTTATATGCCCATCAAAAAGGTGGCTGATCATAGCAGCACTATTCACAATAGCCAAAAGAGGAAAACAACCCAAGTGTCCATCAACAGATGGCCGGTTTAGTCAAGGTGTGGCATACATAGGTAGTCAAAAAATATTTATTCATTAAAACATATGATGTATTGATACAAGCTACATTACAGATTGACCTTGAAAAGATTATGCTAAAGTGATAGAAGTCAGACACCAACTACATATTGTGTGGTTCCATTTACATGAAATACCTAGAATAGGTAAATCCATAGAGACAGAAAGCAGATTGTTAGCTGTGAGGCGCTGAGGGGGGAAGAGAATGGGGAGCAATTGCTTAACGAGTATGGCCTTTCTTTTTGAAGTGATGAAACTGTTTTGGAACTAGATGGAGGTGTTGGCATAGTGTTGTGAACATACTAAATGCCACTGACTTGCTTACTCTGAAATGCTTAAAGGAAATGGTTCACTTTGATGGCAGGTGAATTTCATTTATAAAAAAGTACTCAGCAATGCTACTTCTGGGACTATATCCAATGCACTGAGTCTCAGTTGCAGCATTCAGGATCTTTAGTTGCAGCATGAAAACTCTGAGTTGTGGCATGCGGAATCTAGTTTCCCAGCCAGGGATGGAACCCAGGCCTCTGCATTGGGAGCGAGCATGGAGTCTTAGCTACTAGATCACCTGGAAAGTCCTGCACTGATTTTAATGAGAGAAAGTGGTGACTTGGGCTAGAATCGTGACAGTGACAATGGTGGTTGTATTGACAATGGAGAGAAAAATGACACTGCTTTGCAGTATATTGGACTTGGGGATATAGCAGACGAGAAGCTAACAATGTTTTCCAAGTTTAATATTTTTATCTGTCTTTTTAATTTTTGGCTAGACTATTCATATTCATTGCTCACTATTTATTGAGTAGCTTTAAGAGTTTCCTTCTGTACGAGTTGGATATTAAAGACAATAAATCCTGTTTGTTTGCCTTTATGTCTTTCCAAGTGCAGAAATTAAAAATTTTTCATATAATTAAATATTTTCAATGGTGTTATGCTTTCTTGTATCTTTACTTAAAATTCATTCAGGTTTTCAAAATTCTTTTGATTGAAGACTGACTATTATAAATGGTGCTGAAATGAATAATATGAATTTAAGACTCATAGCTAATAAGCAACTACATTGGCATTTTAAAAAGGTGTCAGGGAATTTCCTGACTCAACCCTTTCACTGCAGAGGGCCCAGGTTCAATTCCCCGTCCGGGAATTAAGATCCTACAAACTGCATGGTGAAGCCAAAAACAAACAATTTCATTCCCACCTCTGAGTCCACTCAGGGCCCCCTCCCTACAATCACTTTTATTCATTTTCAGAACCTATTTATGCAAAAATAAACCAAACAAATGGTAATGTATGTCCCTTTTCTTCCTGCTTATTTTTAAAATGAAAAGTATACTGTATACATTGTTCTGCACCAAGGTATATTCACTGAAAAATATATCTTGTGGCCATTTCCATACCAGAATATTAAGTGTGCCCGCAGTTTTAGATTCCATATCAGAATATTAAGTGTGCCTCTAGTTTTAGGGCTGTATAATATTCCATTTTATGGATATGCCCATAATCTGTTCAGCCTACTGAGTTTAATCTTTTTTCAAAACAATTTGGGACTGAATAAATTTGCACAGACCTGTACAAGAATAACTCTAAAATAAATTCCCACACTTGAGGTTTTCTAGTGCATTGGGTGATTGCAAAGAATGCTTCACATTGTATGTACCCTGAGGATTATAATTCTGTGGATCTTCGTTAAGAAAAAGAATACACAATTATCCAATTCAAAATTGGTATGAAAATGAATATTTACACAGAAAGAAAATCACAATAGACTACTAATTTTGAAAAGCTAAAAAAAATACCATGAATATTCTGAAAAGTAACATAATAGTTTTACTAATTAACTACCTGAGACATCTCCATCCATAATGCTTTCTTTCTCTCTTTCTTTTTTTTAATTGGCTGCATACACTTTGATTACCTCTTCATGTAGCTACAATGCTGTGCTATTTTAAAGAGAGAAAGCAGAAAGATAATTTAGGCTCTGCTTTAGTGTGTTTAATTTACATTTTAAAAATTATTTTTTAACAGTTGGCATGTATGAAGCATTCAAATCTTGCAAACATTTGCCATTTGTCGTGCTGCTATAGATTTGTGCCCTACAGTCCAGACATTCTGATAAAGTCTGTTCTACATGATTCCCATTTCAAAAATGATTATAAATACATGGTCCATTTACAATTGCTACATTGTGAAGTACATCCATTTTGACCAGATACTGGTTAAAAGCTAAAGAGTCCACTTATAATTTTACATATCTAACAATTAAAATAATTTTCCATAGATTGGCTTAAGGCTTCATATATTTGAAACCTTGTTTCTTTTCCACTCCCTACATAATTCTGGTATCAGGCACCATAAGACATGTTTGTATTTCAGTAGAACTTTTGGCCCTGTAACTTCTAGTCAGGATAGCAGGTAGTTGGCAAAGTGGGTGATAGGAATATTTCTGGAAACTGTTCTTACAGCAGGACATCAGGCAATAACTTGGCTATAATGGAAGTGACTGCATACCCCAGAAAGGTATGCTACTCAATTCAGACTAAGTGTATCTACACATCAGCTTTCCTTTAGCCTGACTCCAAAAGCTCCTGATGCCATTTTGGTGCCACACTTCACAAGAGGAAGTGGAATAGAGAGGGAGTCTCAGTGGAAAGGGAACAGTAGTCTTAAACAATCGTGATGAAAATATCCAATTTTTGGAAAGTTTTCAAAAACAACATAATATGTTGAAGAATTATTGAGACTCTTTCCAGGGTCTGGAAAGGGATCTGTGCAAGCAAGGGTTCCTAAAACTTGCCTTGGGTTGTGTGCCTTTGTAATTTTGGTAGATATTTCTATATTGATGTCCAATTTATTCTTCTACCCATAATGCTTTCCTTCTCAAGGTCTTAGCTACGGAACATGTTATCAAACGTGTAGATTTTTCCCATCTGATGGGTAGGGCAAAACAACTTAGCATAGTTGTATCTTGCACTTCTTGAAGATGCTCAAGTTAAGGTGAGTATCTTCCATACATGTTTCTTTATCTGTGAACTCTCAGTTCATTTTCTTTGCCTTTTTTCCTACTGGGTTGGTGATCCATTTCTTATTGATTGCTGAGAACTCATACACTGGTACATTCACTTTTTATCTTGATATGAATTTCAAACTTTTTTTATCTGTTGGTAGTTAATCTTTCATTTTTTAAAAAAAGTGTGTTTTTGTTGGTTTTAATCGTTATATTGTTAACCTTATCCAACGTTATTATTTCTCCTTGATGATTTCTGGACTTTAGTTGTAATAGAAAGATCTTACCCACCTTAAGATTATAAAGAAATCTTTCCATGTTTTCTTCAAGTATAAAAATGATTTTATTTTTCATTCCCGAATCTTTGATCCCTGGAGGGATAAATTGATGATTTAAAAAAAGATTCTAGGTTCTGTAGAAGATTGAATTCTAAGTTTTAATTATGGAAAGGGTACAATTCCTAAGGCTTACCTTAAAAACACTGTACTAATTAAAGCTTAAATATTAATATGCTTCCTTCATTGAGCTAATATTATGTGCTGAATCATTGCATTTCTCTGTGTTGAAAAATACAATACTGGGCATGAAAGAGTTCTAAATAAAGACTACTCTCAGAAATAGAAAATAAATAAATAAATGTAATGCTCAGTGGGCAGAAATAAAAATTCTTCATACTTCCCAGACATCTTAATATTTATAGCATTACAGATGGTTCTTCATGGTTGGTGCCACATGCTTCCTGTTTGAGGAACTCATCCTTCCGTGGGGACAAGCAACTTTCCTTTGTGTTGCAGGTAGTTATTTTCCAAGAAAAGATCAAATGCTCCTCTCAGCTGGAGACACCCACTCTTCATGTTCTTTCCAAGGGTTTCTTACTCCTGCATTCTAGACATGTCCAAACTAAACCCCGGTCAGAAAGAGACCTGGCTCTGATTTCCAGGGTAACTTGCCTTTTACTCTAGAATCAGATCAGAAAAATATGCTACTCTTGATTCACAATGATAATTTTATAATTGTGTAATAATTTTACATTAATTAGTACTTTTCAACATTTATCATTAACATAAATAGTCGTTATTCTTTCCTGGTGTTCAAAGATGACTCACAAACTGAATTCACTTAACGCTCAGCTCCATGGTTCTTTCTTTGGTACTTAACAGAGCTCTTTGAACAGACTTAAGGAACTGGAATCTACTTATAGTTCAAGAAAATTGTCATCTCTGAAGCATAAACAGAAACGCAGGGATTAAAGCAATGTTAGAACTGAAAAGTGCTTTAAGGTACCTTGGTTCAACCCATTATTTTAAAGATAAGAAAGCAGAGATCTAGAGAACTCTGAGCTTAAGGACACATTACCTGTATTTATCCTAAGTCATCACACCCATCAATAAAAAAGTGACTTAGTCCTCTTCATTTCTATTTGATTAACTCATATCATTAATATGTTAGTTTTATTTCTTTTTAAAACTGTGTAAGTATAAAATATTGAGGGAAAAAAACCCATGTTTCCTATCTAAGAACAATCATTGTTAAAAGGCATCATGACTTTTATTAAAGGGACAAATTTTGGAGCCAGACAATGCCAGAGAGAACACCATCACTTAACCTATCTAAGTCTCAGTGTCTTTATCTTTCAGAGAGGGATGATAGTACTTACCTCATACTGAAAATGAAAGTCTATCACTAGGCAAAACATTCAGTTCAGTGACTGGCATGGTTTTATTCAAGTCACGTGACCAGTTTCTCATATTACAGTTGAAATGACACTCTCTACTTTGTTTTTTAACTTATTTTTTATTTTATTTTTTTTACAGTAGGTCTGTTTTAAATGTAGCAGTGTGCTAACAATAAATCTCAAGATGCATAGAAAAAAATAGCAGTGTGTTCATGTCATTCACTCTACATTTTTGTATAAGTTTTTTCAAGTTTTTTCACTTACTGTATCGTATACATTTTTCTAGGTCATCAAAGAATCTTTAAAAATACACATCTTCTATGTCATGGCCCTCTTTGTAGAGAAAAAAAAAATGGAATCATTTTCCATTCCATACCCAGGGTTGCATATACCTTCTCTTTAGCCGAAGAAAGGCTGAATCAGCAGCTGCCAACTAAAGAGAAAGGAAACAGGGTTAATTAAGAGGAGCTATTGTGGAATAAACAGCTGGATTTACAAGGGTGTGCATGAGAATGCTTTGATGCATGCATTTAGAGAGAAAAGGATATAGAATAATTGGTGGTTATATTGGCAGATCAAAGGGTCTCAAGGGCATTGCAGGCCATGGAAGTAAATCGTTTGCACTTTTCCTGCATTTAGTGTATACGCACTTTGTGAGCATAATAATAATTTGTACTCACACGGGACCTTTCGTCTGGGGAGGAGCTCAAAGCACTTTGAAGATGTTAATAAGAAAAAGACCTGCTCATTAAGATTGCTTGAAAAGGAAACTTCTCCTTTCAGCATATGTACGTGATGGCTGGGAAGATTTTGACTTACAGAGATTTGTTATCACAGGCAAGTCATTTCATGTTTTCTTTTTATAACATACCATTGGATCTGGAGTACCAGTAAAACCTCTTTCTCTGGACAGTCACACCAGATGTAACAGGCAATTCAACTGTGATGCGCTTATGTGGAGATCACACTCTTGCCCAGAAAATCTGGAGATAGAGCAAAAGCAATAAGCATGTTGGGTATTTGTAAATGGATTTTTCAGGTTGCCAGACAAAGTTGTAGACTAAACTCAGTCGAGCCCGCTTACAAGAAGGACAGAGCATTCCTAGTCCTACCTGAGATTGGATTTGTTAAAGGAAATTCAAAAGCAAAAATCCTAGAGTCCTTTGTCCCAGTCAACAGGATGATTTTAAGGCTTCTACAGGGATTTGCCTGGTGGCCCAGTGGCTAAGACCCCGCATTCCCAATGCAGAGTGCCCAGATTCAACCCCTGCTCAGGGAATTAGATCCCATAAGACACAACTAAGACCCGGTGCAACCAAATAAATTAAAAAAAAATTTTTTTAAAGAAGTTTTACAAACTCCCTATCAGTTTCCCTACATCAAACACACTAAAGCAAATGTCTCCATAGATGAAGCCTGCTTATGCAACCTTCTCTCACCCCAGCCGTCAGTATTGGATAACTTCTTTCTGTATGCTCCCTAGGCAGGGAATATGATTTATGTTTAAATATCTTGTCCAAGTTCTTAGTATTTAAGTCATTTTTTTCTTGCGTCAGTTAGATGCTCATAGATCTTCCCCACTAGAGAGCAAACTCCAAGAAGGCAAAAAAAAAAAAAAATCTATTTTATTCACCTTAACAACCTCTGGAGGGCTTAGCACAGGCAGGGGCTGAACCATAATGCAACATGTTAATAGTTATTAATGGGTTAATTAATTAATATCCATTAAGACCTATTAATAATTATTTCTTTTAATTAAGAATTGCATTATAGCATTTTTGTAATAGGAAGAGGAACTGGAAACAACATAAATGTCCATCGATAGGGTACTGGCTTTTGGCACATCTGCGCAATGGAACAACCCAGTGTCACCACTAAATGGAATGAGGACCTGGAAAATGCATGATTTGTGCAATGAACATCTCAAGTCAAATAATCTCTATCTTTCAGGAACTCCATTTTTTACAAAACAATGACAACAAAAATCCCCCGCGCGGATGATTGAGAGATATATGAGATGAAGAGATGGAGAACTAGATGAGTAGAGAGATCAGTTTTTTGTAATTCATAGAAATTAGAAGCCCTGAAAAGCATGAACCAATTATCCACAGTATTTCTGGTGAGTGGGGCTGTAGGGAGTAGGCTGGCTGTGAGATAAAAGTGCTTCACTTCACTTCACTTTTATTTCTGTACTGTTTGAATTTTTAGCAGCGAATAAGTATTATTTGAAGTCATCTGAAAAACAAGAGGAAAATATCAACTTGAAGTTTGGGTTTGCTGAAGCTGCCTTCAGTTGGGCAGATGACCCAATATCCCATATTTCTCAATTTCACGGCCTTTCTCCCTGACAGAGCTTCTGGCACTGAACAAGCTGGAAGGGACAAAGTCTTCCTTTTTCCAGAGTAAGCATTTGGCTGGATTCAAACTGCCTCCCTTGGGCATCTCCCCGGGGCATCTTTCCAGGACCTTGCTTTCTAAACTTGGTATATTAATGCGCTGGGACAGACTCCCGGGCTGACTCTGGACGTTGTCAAATCTCTCTGGTAACTTTCCTAGGCTTTCTGGTCTCCAATGAGACCTCGGCCTTTTTCAGTTGTAAATTAGCCTAGATCAAAATTCAGGCAAGAGGCCCCACAGCCCCTAAAATCCCCCAGCTCTTTCTGACTAGTGCATCCTCACTTTCTTAAAAATCTTGCTCTACCCATGAGGAGTGGGGGCTGGGGGAGGGAGTTGTCGGGGGAGGAGGGTGTGTGGGTTGGATGATCTGAAATAGCCACCTGGGCTTATTTCTGAAGTGACTCCTCTCTTGTTTTGACCAGCAGGAGAGACGTCATTTGTTTTCTACGGTGTGTGTAGGTTGGCCTGCTGCCAGCATGATTCTCTCAGCTGAAGAAAACTGAACCCTCTCTCAGATGGGAGGGCAAGGGGGAATTTGTGTGAATATTATAAATCAATGTACTTTCCTGTGATCTGGCCTGGTCCATTTTTAGTAGGGGGCTGGTTTAGCGTTAGTTTGTGTGTCCATAAACTTGTCTACAGTCCAGAGGAGGAAAGAATACCCTCCGGTGGTTAGAGCACATTCCTGCACTAGACACCCTGGACACCCTAAATTTCAGCCCCCCACCCCCATCCCCCGGCCAAGTTGGTTCTGGGACATATGAGCATTGTCAGTCAAAGGAAACCACACTTAGAGAAATCAGCTCCACCTTAATCTTCAGTGATATAAAGAGATACAGGCAATAATATTTTCCATTTCCCAATACACTTTTTGTTGTTGTTGTGAGTAACTGGGTTATATGTTGTACAGATTAAAATGCTTCATTTTGTTATTTTATTATGGAAAAATTTCTCATCATTATGCAAACTATCGACCTGGACTGGATTTTTGTGTGTACCATTATTAATGATGTATCTATCGTTATGCTCATTTCAGGACCATCTGTGTTTTCCAAATGTATCTATTCTTATAAGAGACTTTGGGTGCTCAGAAAGTATTACTAGTCCCGCTGATTGCAGTGTCATTCAGAGGTATTTGTGGTAGTAGATTCCAGTCTTCTTGTTTATCTGTTCTGTATGTGCTCAGTCACTTTAGTCGTGTCCGACTCTTTGCAACCCTACGGACTGTAGCCCGCCAGGATTCTCTGTCCATGGGATTCTCCAGGCAGGAATACTGGAGTGGGTTGCCATTCCCTTATCCAGGGGATCTTCCCAACCCAGGGACTGAACCCATGTCTATTGCATCTCCTGCATTGGCAGGCAGATTTTTTACTGCTAGCACCAAGCCACTTGAATTGTCAGAGTTGGCCTGCTCACCCAGGAACGTTATGAAAACAGATGCTCTGGAGAGGCACCGAGTAGGCCTGGTATGGAATGTTCAGTGTAAGACGGAGTTCCCGTGGACCCTGGACTTTTGCCTTCCTCAATCTCTGCCTTTGCCTTTCCCTTTGGGAATCATGCCATAAAGGTCACTCTTTCCTGTTCCAAATGTTCCTTTTAGTTTCTGTTTTGTGAGAACTCTGTACAAAGCTTTTTCCCTTGACCATCTGTCCTCCCAGGCCTGAGATGGCTTCTGTAGTGAGCAGAGCTGAATAAACTCAAGGTTCCTTCTCGAGAACAGGGCATCATTGCCTGCTTCTCCACTTGTCACCGGAGAGTGGAGTGTCCTTGGAGAGGCTGTGGCACCAGGATTTGAGGTGAGAGAAGACAAAGTAGGTGCAGTCCATTATTTAAGACTTGCATTTGCTTCTTGTCAAAACGTGCGTTGGCCACCTTGTAAGTGACCAACTGTCCAGGTCTGCCTGGGACTTAGAGGTTGCCCAGGACACGGGACTTTTCGGTGTTGAAACTGGCAAAGTTCCGGGTGAACAGGACGAGTGGGTCACACCAGTGTGCATTTAGGACTCTGTGACCCTGCTGTTTGTTCCTCTCTTTCCCCAGATCTGATGAGGCCTGTTCCTTATGCCTCCTTAAAGAATCCACAATGTTTGAAAACAATCACACACTAAAGATTTACTGCATTTCGAAAGTGCTAGCCATGAGAAACTTTTCATTTGAGTTTAAAAATTACACAAACATGAACTTGTGCCTAAACTACTAAACCACTCTACTGCAACGATTTATCATCATTTATAAGCACGTTGTCAAGGCTGACTGTTTCGGACAAAGTCCGGTGGTGGTGGTGGGGAAGTTGAAGGGATAAACAGATAAACCACAGAAATTACCAAGTGCTGGGCGAGTGGTGTGGGAGGCCAAAGAACAAAGTGATGACTGTGGGCTGAGACAGCTGGGAGAAGCTTAATACAGGAAGTGGGGTGTGGAGAGGGCTGGAGAGGACTCTGTGAAGAAAAGGTAGCTTTAAGTGAGAAGAGCCTCTTCCAGGCAGAGGAAACAGCTGCCGGTAGACCCAGGAGAGCAGTGTGTGGGAGCTGCCTATGCTCCTTGCCCTGAAGCTGAGCTGTCAGATGGGTGATCAGTTGCAAGAGGGTGTGGAGGACATCCCTGTGTTTCTGTATCGCGGCTTTTGCAATTATTACAGGCACACGGAGCACGCCTTTTCCAGACAGAGGGAGCACTTCTTTCTTCTCCTGTCCCTCTGCCAGCTTTTACAGGTTAGGCCCAGCCCCTCCGAAGAATTACCTGACTGTCTCAGTAAATATTTGGGGTGCAAAGTCCTGGCGCATTGTCAAAACTCTGTGTGCCTGCTCCACCCTTCCTTCCATTGAGGCCAGCGCAGGGTGGGGCAGCCCACAGAGTGTGGGCAAGGAAGCTAGCTCTCCTTCACCTCCCTGTAAACAGGCTTAGACACAGGGACGCAGAGCATCAGCCCTGGCAACCCCATCCTCAGCAAACACAATGAACGTTTTCTGTGTGAAATGGGCCGGTTAATGACTATCTGTCTCCCCGACACATAAAACAGGAACTGCTCGGTAGTGGACCTTCAAAGATCTTATCACAGACTGAACATAACCAAGAATCATAGTGTTGCAGGAATACGGGGACTAGAGAGGATGGTCACGTCCCCGGTCTCGGGTGAGTCCCCTGGACGACCGCCAAGGGAGGCTCCTTGGCTTCCTGCAGGAAAGAGTCCAAGAGCAGGCAGAGCGAAAGCAGATTTATTCAGGGAGACATACACTCCATACGTGGAGTGTGGGCCACCTCAGAAGGTGAGAGGCAGGAGTAGGGGATGGTTAGTTTTTATGGGCTGGGTGATTTCATAGGCTAACGAGTGGGAGGCTTAGTCCAACTATTTTGGGGAACGGGAGGGGATTATCAGGAATTGGTCCACAGCCCACGTTTTGGCCTTGTTTGATTGTCCTCACAACTGTCATAGTGCCTGTGGGTTTGTCATTTAGATGTTAATATATTACAGTGAGTGTATAATGAGGTTCAGGGTGTACTAGAAGTAGAATCTTCCACCGTTTGGGGCCTAGTAGGTGCTAACCAGTTTTTGTTGTATCCTCAATGGCTATGCCATTCTTTTTTTTTTTTTTTTGTAATTAATTAATTTTTTATTGGAGGCAAATTATTTTACAATATTATATTGGTTGGTTTTGCCATACATTGACATGAATTCGCCCTGGGTTTACATAAGTTCCCCCTCCTGAACCCCCCTCCCACCTCCCTCCTCCCTTTATCCTCCCTCTGGGTCATCCCCGCATGCCAGCCCCGAGCATCCTATAACATGCATTGACCCTGAACTAGTGATTCATTTCACATATGACAACATATGTGTTTCAATGCCATTCTCCCAAATCATCCCACCCTCACCCTCTCCCACAGAGTCCCAAAGACTGATCTATACATCTGTGTCTCTTTTGCTGTCTCGTATACAGGGTTATCATTTGCATCTTTCTAAATTCCATATATATGCGTTAGTATGCTGTATTGGTGTTTTTCTTTCTGGGGCTATGCCATTCTTTTAAGGTTGTGGCCTGCCCCCTTACCTCCTGTCTCAATGGCGTGAATTTACCTAAATGACCTTTTTCTTCCCATTGTTCTTTAGTGAAAGGAACCTCTTTCAATCCAGCAAAGACCCTGTGAAGATGTGTCTGTAAACCAGGTAACCGCCATCATAAATGGGGTCGTGGGAGACAGAGGCAAAAGCAGAAACTGCCTTCCATGAGATTTGGGAGAAGGGACACCAGGAAGGTTCTTGTACCTCGTCCACGAGCTTTTGACCTGAAAAATTCCTTCTCATGATGCTTTAGTCGCCAAATACTCCTGGGAAGATTATACCTTGCCTTACTTTCACACTAAAAAGTCTGTATCACTATTTTCCTTTTGTAAGGAATAGACAGGGCCTTGAGAATTTAAAGAGAAGAATCCATAGATACGAAGAAACACTGCCAAGTTTAACACTGACGAGCTGCCACCAACACTAACAAAACTCTGACAAGCCTAGGCGGCTCCCACAAGGAAGTCTTAGCCCCTTAAAACCAAATCTGTATCTCAAGTTTTCTGCAATTTGTCGTAGCTTTTATGTGAAATGGCTTGAATTACGGCAGCACTCAGAAACACTCTCTCTTATTTGTCTTGTTTTGGGTTTGCTGCTTCTTAATACTATATGGGCTTCCCTTCTGTCATTCAATTTCCTTCCCTTGCTCTCAGACTCTTTCTGTAAACTATTTTAATCTGTCCTATTTCCGATCCTCAATTCCCACCTTGGTTCCCACTGGTTCTGTTTATTTTTTAGCTCACATGATCCTTTCTTGGGTCGAGAGAGACCTGACTGCCCCAAGATATAACTCTGTCCTTAGAAGACAAAAATCCGAGGTTAACTCATTGAGTTAATAACTGCATCTAGTAAAAATATTGTGATCACCCTCCTGCTTTCATCTGTTTTATTTGAAGACATAGGTTGGTAATTAATATTTCTATGCTTTAAAAAATGGAAGAGAAATTCCACTAGATAGTGTGGATTAATCAGACACATTTTCCTTTTTTTAATAAAAGTAGCTTTATACTTCTTTTGGGTTTGCTGTTTCTTAATCGTAGCTACAACTGAGACATCTTCTCTTTCCATCCTCTTTGTCTGGGGCATCTTCTTAACCATGTCTCTTTATAAATCATTATTATGATGATGATTATTTTAAACAACTTGGCAATGGTTCTGCCCTTGTGATGTCAATTAGATCACTATCATTTGAATTGAATCCTAAGGTATGGTGTTTGCTATTAGGTTAAAAGTTTCCTTGGAGTAGATCCAGTTCTTTTTAACCTTTTTTGATAAGTAATGGCTTTTCAAAGTCCTGGCTTGAAGATTTTTGTTTTGAATTAGGAATTCTTATCTCTACATAATTTGAACAATCCCAGACTATATGGACATGGCCCAAGTCTACTAGACAGTTGCCCTTCATTATAGGGGTGCCGTTTGAAAGTCTAGAGAATTCAGGCAGCCATAGCAGACCAGGCGGCTGAACCAAGAACACCTAAAGAGGCTACTATGAGACTATTCTACCACTTCTCTTAATCCAAATACAGCTGCCAAGTCACACTGTTCTCTCAAAGTTCAGTTAGTCCTGGTTTATGGCTCAACGCACTTTGCATGGATCAGTCCATTAGCCCTTGGCATTCCTCTGAGTCAGGAAACTGACAAGTGGAAATAACCCAGTTTCCAAATGTGCACTCAGAGGCACAGAAAGCTTAAATAACTGCAGCAGGATCACTAATTCAGGCAGCAAAGCCATACGCGCATGGGAACCAAGGCGGTTTCAAAATGTTCCATCGGACCCAATGAAATATCCTCCCCAGCACTGATGTTCTTGTAACTAGCAAACACACAACTCTGTGACAAGATAAAACACCTCTGCATGGACACCTTCTCATTCCAACATTCAGAAGGAAACAGGCTGACTTTAGGCAACATCATCCATGTAGGGGAGTTTTGTCTCCTGGGCCTTCTTCTCGCCAAATCAGTTTCCTTTCAACTATGGCCAAGGGTTTGAGCAAGCCCCGGGAGATGGTGGAGGACAGGGAACACCTGCAGCGCTGCAGTCCGTGGGGTCACAGAGAGCCGGGCCCGACTGAGTGACCAAACAACGTCAAGGACCAAGAGTATGGCTCTAGGACTAGAAATGCCAGAATCCAGACCTTGGCCTCACCCCACGACCCTGAGCAAGTCACCTACTCTCTCTGTGACTCCGCTTTCTCACCTGAGAAACAGGGATTAGTAAGAGCACCTTCCTCAGACAAAGCGCTTTGGGAGGGAGGGAGTTAATCCACGAGAGCATTTAGAACAGAACCTGGCCACACATACTCAGTAAATGTTAGTTGTCTCTCTTGTTACCATTTAATATGCTTTCCTTCCTTGGGAAGACCTTTGGTGCCAGAGCCCTCTCATACTCTTACTTTTTCTTCCTGTGGAAATAGCAGAGGATCCAGTATCAACCATTAACATTTTAGTGAGAAAGAGTTTCATGTTACCTCTGCCAGCTGGCTTGCTTATCAAACTTTGTCTCTAATTGTGGAGATAATTACTGTTTATGGCTTTCTGGATACCATAAATGTTTTGAGGGAGTGGTGAAAGGTAGGTGATGAGAACAGGAAAAATCTCAATTACCCTTGGCCAAAACCCCCTCCTTTAAAAAAAAAAAATCCCTAAATCCCTTCTCCATCCTTATCGTGTTCCTTCCTGCCTTATCATGAATGGATTTCCCTTCAGTCACCCTAGTATTTTATCCAAGACCTCCAATTGCCAGGAACGCAGGGTCTGTTTTCATGGGTCCTCTGCTTTGTCAGTTACTTCTGGTCTAGTTCTTTTCACCCCAGCCCTGCTTTGCTGAGATAATACTGTTGTGTGGACCTAAAAAGAGAAGACTTAACCTGTAGAAGTATAATTTGAATACATAAAAGTAGCACAGGCTACATATATGATTACTTACCAATTATGCCTAATTGTCTACCAGCATAATAATATAGCTCTGTATTATTAAGTCCGAATAATATTAACTTCATTAGTCTTTATTTGGAAATGGCAAAACTCTGTTCATGTATATTGGGCTTTCCTAATTAGTTGCTGTCATAACCTTATCATTTGATTATAGCCTTGTCCATTGTGGTTTTGCTTCCAGGCAAAACACAAAATTTAGGTAATTATTTCATGTAATTAAGCACATGAAATTCAACTCCCAGCTATTTGCTACATGGAAGAGACATAGGGTAAGGAATGGAAAGGAGAAGAGAACAGAGGGGAGGCTAGACAAGAAACAAAGTTTCCCCCAGGCCTTCCCCTTAACTTCACCACCCAGAGTTAATATTTTTAAAACACAAGGTTTAAAAGAAGTTCCAGTCATCTTAACTGGAGTTAAGTTCCAGTCATCTTTAAGTGACAATCTAATTCCAACGCCTTTTTCTTTTTTAACAGAAAGAGAGATGACACTTCATGTCACAGTTTTAAATGACATAAATAACAGAAACACTGACCAATTTTTCTTAGACCTCTGAGCAAATTTGGCGTGGTTGTTAATCTCTTAGTCTGTTTCATATCTGCTCATCACTCTATCTTACTATGTCCTTTGTTAAAGCCCCATTATTTGTATTTTTTAAAAAAATTTTATTGGAGTATAATTGCTTTACAGTGTTGTGCCAGTGTATTTTTTACGGAAGTTCACAGGCGCCCAGATTTTTTTACTGAGCATCTTCCATTGTTATTGTTCAGTCGCTAAATTGTGTCTGACTCTTTGCGACCACATGGACTGCAGCACAACAGGCTTCCCTGTCTTTCACTGTCTCCCAGAGTTTGCTCAAATTCCCATCCACTGAGTTGGTGATGCTCCCTAACCATCTCATCCTCTGCCACCTTCTTCTCCTTTTGCCTTCAATCTTTCCCAGCATCAGGGTCTTTTTCAAAGAGTCAGCTCTTCACATCAGGTGGCCAAAGGATTGGAGCTTCAGCATCAGTCCTTCCAATGAATATTCAGGGTTGATTTCCTTTAGGATGGACTGGTTTGATCTCCATTCTGTCCAAGGGACTCTCAAGAGTCTTCTCCAGCACCACAATTTGGAATCATCAATTCCTTGGCACTCAGCCTTCTTCATGGTCTAACTCTCACATCTTATTATACATGTTTTAAAAGCTTCTGTGTCTATTCACAGTGACTCCAAATAACAGATTTTTATTTCCTCTAACCTAAGGTCTCCTCCTAAACTGTTTTCCTTGGCAGTGTCAATTAGGTACCCTTCACATAGGTTCAGGATCATACCGGTTTAGACAGACACCAAATATTAGAAGGAACTTCCATGGAGCCAACTTCAGACGTTGTCTATGGTTATTACAGCATGAGTGGGCCAGATGTAAAGTATTGAATTCACTATAATCAGGTTAGGATGTATGGCTTTTAGTTTTGGGTGAATAAAGCAATTGTTTCCAAACTACATTCTGTAAAAACTTTGGAGGCTCAACAAGAGATTCTTAAGTATCTTAGAAGGAAAAGAGTGTATCTGAATATATGTTTTTGATTTGTCTCACGAGTTCACTCTACCGGTAATTATGTAGGAAAAATAACTAGTGGTGATGGTGGTGGCGGTGGTTTAGTCACTAAGTTGTGTGCGACTCTTTGTGACCCCATGGACTGTAGCCATCAGGTTCCTCTGTCCATGGGGATTCTTCAGGAAAGAATACCAGAGTGGATTTCCATGCCTTTCTCCAGGGGATCTTCCTGAGCCAGGACTTGAACTTTGGTCTCCTGCATTGCAGGCAGTTTCCTGCATTGGCAGGTGGATTCTTTACCACTGAGTCACCAGGGAAGCCCAGGAAACTTGGGAATGTTTGGCCAAATGTGATGCAATTAAAATTTTATCATTCAAGTCATATTTTATATGAATGCTAATTTCCTGAGTTCTTATTGTGAAAATGAAAATCACTCAGTTGTGTCCAACTCTTTGTGACACCATGGACTATACAGTCTATGGAATTCTCCAGGCCACAATACTGAAGTGGGTAGCCATTCCCTTCTCCAGGGGATCTTCCCAACCCAGGGATCGAAGCCAGGTCTCCCTCATTGTAGGGGGATTCTTTACCGTCTGAGCCACCAGGGAAGCCTGAGTTCTTATTATGTGCCAGCATTTACTTGAATTACTTTCATTAATTTTTACAATTCTATGATTGGTGTTCTTATTATCCCCTTCTACAGAAGAAGCAGAGACTTAGGAGGTGAAGAGACTTGCTCATGGTCTCAGAGTAAAAGGTACCTAAGCCTGGATTGAAACCCTAGCATTTGGCTCACATGCTCTTAAAAATGGTGATCTGCTACATCCTTAATGGTTAGAGATGACAGCAGTAGAATACTCTATAAATTCAAGCTTTCCCTTTGTACAGTACGTTTGACCCTGCCACTCCAATATCCCCCACGCTGTTGAATGTGTAGATTATAAATTTAAAATTTCGGATCTTCATGTGAACCATGTAAAGCACTGGGGAGTGGAGAGGTTTCCCTTGTACAGAGGTATTTGTATCTGCTGCTTTCCATGCAGTTAGTTCAGAGCTGATCTATTTTTTCAAGTTCCACTGGCCAGTAGAAAGGCAGAGACTATGTTCTCTAATGACCATTCTTGTGGCACAACCTTCTCTCAAAGCGCCTTGGGTCAGTGTTGCCCAGGGAGGGCACCCTGCAGTCCCTCCCTCCCACAGCTTTTTAGCTCCTGGTAGTTCAGATGGAAGAGAATCTGTCTACAATGCAGGAGACCTGTGTTCGATCCCTGGGTTGGGAAGATCCCCTGGAGAAGGGAATGGCAACCCACTTCAGTATTCTTGCCTGGAGAGTTCCATGGACAGAGGAGCCTGGTGGGCTACAGTCCATGGGGTCCCAATTAACATTTTCACCTTTCGTTGCTCTGCAGACCAGTGAGTTGTCTCTGGAGGCGCCCTCTCCTGGCTGTTTCCAGGTCTGGCAGATTGCGTTTTTTTTTTATTACTCTATGTGGACAGGATCAGTTTGAGATTCCCTGGAGGTGAAAGGTTTATGCTTCCGGTGCCCTGCAGTTGCTGACCTGACCAAATTGCTTGGTATGAAATACGGTCCCCTGGCACTCACACTGCCACCCTGAAGTCTTTAAGCCCACCCCCACGGCCTCCACTCCCAAAGCTCCTCTGCCCCTTACTCCACCATTGTCCATCCATTATGAGAAGTGACCATTTGGAGGCTGTCATCACGATGACTGTTCAGTGGGCGCTAGAACCCTGTAACACAGGCTGATGGAGACTTGCCTTTCAGGATTACAAACCCATAGTCAAGGAGAAGGGCCTTCTGTCCCTCTGGAAAGCCCTGGACTTCTTCCTAGCTCTTGATCGCCACAAGGCAGCCACACCATAGCAGCTTTCTTTCTGGAGTCCCAGCAGGACGGATTAGGAGAAACTGTGGTGAAACCGATCCATGTTTGCTTTTTCTTAAATGACTCTAAAATTGGATCCCTCCCCAGCGACTCTTTTGGGCCCCAATCAATCAGTCTCTTTTTCCCTTCAACCTGAGCACCATTTCTGTATTGTTATGGCATTTATTTCTTTAATGTCAGGAACCCAAGATTTATCTGTCTACCCCTCTATCTGTCCATCCACCCCTCTAATTCACTGAACCCCTTGCTCACTATAAGGCATTTACTGAGCCTCTCCTATGAGGGGTATTCAAGCAACCAGAGTTACAGTGATTGATAATACACAGTCCTTGGACTTCCCTGGTGGTCCAGTGGTTAAGAATCCACCTACCAATGCAGGGGATGTGGGATTGATCCCCGGTCCAGGAAGATCCCACATGCCACGGGGCAACTAAGCCCATGCACTGCAGCTACTGAAGTCCATGTAGCTAGAGCCTGTGCTCCACAATAAGAGGAGCCACTGCTCCCCACAACTAGAGAAAGCCTGCTTGCAGCAAAGAAGACCCAGCACAGCCAAAAATAAATAAATCTAAAAAAACTTAAAAAATAATACACAGTCCTTGTCCTCGAGGAGCTAAAAGTCTATTGGAAAGATTGAAAAATAATCTGGCAGTTACAGTTATCATAACGTAATAAGTGATGTTACTGTCTTTCAGAGTACCAGGGGGACACATGTACGCAGCCTTGATCTTCCCCTTCTCTCTTTGAGTATCAGGTATATTTCATCTCATTGTGACTTCTGACCAACCTCATTAGGCTCTTCACAGTCTGGGCTAAAGTCCAGTTCATAAAAGGAAAATGGAAAACCCCACACCCTTTGATAATGAATCAACTCATTTTGGCAGCGAAAGTAATACTGAGAGAAAACATGTTTTCCAGCTTGAGTCAGGTTTTATTCCTTTACTCTTTAAAATGAATTACCCAGAGCACTGGGAGATGCTAATATATGAATTATCAGGGTCCTCACCAGTTAATTCCAAACGTTTATTCTGAATTGCACATGCACTTCCCAGGCTTCAGTGAGTGCGCTGCAGTGTTTACAGTTAAGATGTTTCAGAAGAACAATTATTTTGTCATCCACTGTAACTCTAAACATGCTGATGAAGCAAGCTACCTGGTAGTTCTTTCTCAATGTTCTAGACCCGGCAGGACAGTCATATTTCCAACGGGTCTTAACTCGGAACATCTGTGCTGCTTCATTACACTCTACGCAGAAGTCCCAGAATGCCCGTGACGTAGGGTTTGCTTTCCCAAGAGCAACATTGTGCCCTTCATCCTACTGCTTCTAAAATGTGCCTTTAAATTAAAAGTCATCTCCTTCTTGGATCCCCAACGCAGTCAATCCTTTCCCACTGCAAGACATCCTGATATTTATAACAAGCACTCTGATTATGCTTGGCCCATTGTTGGCCTGACCCAATATTGGCTCAAATGCCCACTCATGTTGTAGTAAAAAAAAAAAAAATTCTTTTGGATAAAAAAGTGAATACAGTTCACACCTGGTAGATTCTAGACCCTATACTAAGCACTTTCACTTACATTGCTTCATTTAATTCTCAAAATAACTCTATAATGTGGGTAGAATCTTGCTTGGCACACAGAAGATGCTCAAAAAGCATTCACTGAGTGAAGGAAGACATTACAATTCCCATTTTACAGACTAGAAAACTGCAGATTAAAAAGGTCATGCCCTTTGCTTGAGATCACTCAGTGGCCAGGGCCGGCCTGCCTCCTGGTTCTCCAGGTCCTCTGGACCGCGTGCTTCAAAGTGGAATGTGTTCTGGAAGACAGGCTGCATCACCATCTGCTGCCCTAAGGATTTTCTAAGTCATCGTAATCAACACTTACTAAGCCCCCTCAAGTAATCAAAAGTCCTTTAATCCTCAACTGTGAACACGTAAAGCAAGGCTTTATCTTTGTTAGATAAAGGTCTCTGCTGAAACTCCTTGGTCTTGGATATCAACTATCCAAAGAAATGTAGAGAAACTCTTCAGAAAATTCACAGGGCAAAATTAATTTTAATGACTTCAATTTACATTAAGAGCCCATGAAATAACTGTAGTCTACAGACCCCAAATCTCTGCCACATTGCTGTTGGTCTGCCCTGCAGAGTCCTAACCCTTGTCTGGGCTTCAGGACCCATCTCCCTTTCCCCTCCCTCCCAGTACACCCTCCGGGTCCTGATCCTTCCACCCAAAGCTTATTCCTATCTGTGGGTCACTGCCTGTGATCCATCCCAGCGCCGAAAAGACTTGTGTGCCTCCTCCGGACTTTGAAAAAAAGCAAGGCCACTCTCCTGATTTCACCCACAGTCCTGTCTCCTTTTCTGGATTCACTCTAGCATTAGTTGGCCCTTGTGGCACATAATTATAGAGTTCCTTCATCTTGTCTTCCAGCTGGCTTGGACAATTATCACCCCCTCATTCTCCTAAACATGTCAGGTAAGTGGTGGGCGTAAGAGGCAGGTGATATAAAGTCCTATTAAGTACTTCTGATAAGCACACCCATCCCCAACCAAGCACCAAATAAAAGAGGAACCCTGACACGCTCTCCCTTTTCATGGCCTGAGTTCTGAATTTCTGCACAAAAGAGGAGTCTTGCTGCCAATGGTAATGTTTACAGCTTTCTTTCCATAAACTGCACTACAGTCTGTGTTCCGCAAACCGAACCAGCCCAAAGATGAGCGCTGCCTGTTTCCCCAAGACCTCTCCCTTCTCCTGCGTTGCCCACCTGGGTTGATGGCCCTGTCTCCGCTGGATCACCACCCAGCCTCACCATTCACCTTTTCTCCATCCCCTCTCCTCTCTTTTCCCTCTCCCTCCTCCTCCTCTCCCGTTCCCTCTCTGTCTCTCTTTCTCCCATGAATTCAGCCAGCCAGTCCTTTTTTATTTTATCTACTAAACACTTCTTAAATTGTCTGTTCCCTTCTATTCCCTACATCTCCTGTCTTGGTTCAGACACATTATACTAAGTCCCCTACATACGTATGAGTTCTGTTGCAAGAGCATGTTCATAAGTCTAATTTTTTTCCATTAAGCCCAACAAAGTTAGTCTAGGACCCCAGCTAACACAATGGGCTGTATAGTACTGTAATGTAATAGGTTTATTATACTTTTCACACAAATCATATGTAAAAAACAAACGCAAAAACAATAAAGAAAATATTCTGAATCTTACAGTATAGAACATGGAAAAGTACAGCAGTACAGTCCAACTGTAAAAGAACTTCTTAGCAGTACCAACTACATCACTGCTGCTTTTACACTTGCTTCTGGACATCCTGGGCTTGAAATAAAGCTCCTGCCCTCCTGTACTCTACCCAGTACTGCAGAGTACACAAAAGCACAACCACTCGCAGAGCCTGCCTGCACACGAGACAACGTGAACTGACTTAACATGACTGGACATACGTAATGTGAACATACGTTTGCATTTTTGAAAGTTTGCAACTTGAAGGTTCATAGGTGGGGACTTCCTGTCTTGCTTTCTTAGACTGTTGCAATATCTCTTTAACTGGTTTCCCTCCTCTTATGTCTCCCAACTCTTGTTCCAAACCCATTCCTCACATGGTTGTGTCACCCTCTTGCTAAACATCTTGCAGTGACTTAAAAAACCACATCCAATCTTATTGCTGATTTCTAACTTAGAATCTAATCAGAAAATAATGATCTATAAAATCTCTTTTAGGATATTCTGTTAAGATTCTCTTTGTACCTGAATGCATGATCAATATTAGAAGATGCCCCAACAACATCGGAAAGGATGTATATTTTCTGTTTCTGATTTACAGAAAGAAAGGTAAATATTCACTGTTTACAGTGTCCATATCCTAACCCTGTTTCTGCTAAGTTGATTTCATGATTATATGCTTCAATATCTGGCTTGTCATTTTTTGTTTGATATTTGGAATTTTAAAGGCTAAGTAATTTACAGCTACAATTTAACAGTGTTTTGTAAAAATTTCCATTTCTAGTTTTTTTTAAAGTTGGAAGATACACTGTTGCATAATTTTTGCATCTTCTTATGACTAAAACTTTTACCGATATTTACCTATAAAAAAGAAAAAGTCTAAGATTTTTACCTTGGAAATAAAAATGCCCTCCATGGAATGGCTTCTTTTTAAATCCCCAGCCTTCTCTTCTGCTGTTACCACTTTATATTCTGATATTAATAGTACAACCTGCTACAAGTGCTTCAGAACCTTTCAGATACACCTAAAATTTTGCTGGTCCTGAAATTCCCTGAATAACTATGTTTCAGGTTTATATCTGATATAACTGTTATAACCGAACATAACTGTCCAGCTGTGATACCTTGAGCCCCTAGCTTAATCTAAATGCACTTTGTAAACTCATAGCGCCCGTGCTAACCTGCTTCTCACCACATTATGTAATCTGTGTAAACGTCTGGGTTTCTCACCAGACTTTAAGTCCTTAAGAACATGGAGCAGACCATCCTCTCTTTTTGTCCCCTCACAAGGCCTGAAACTTGGTAGGTTGCTTAGTTTTCTCACATTGCACCTCACCAAACAATTTCTATCCACCAGCTCAATCTGAGCCTTATCTCATCCTATCCCATCCTCATCATGTCCAATATGATTATCATCTTGGGTTTCCATCAACCCTTCACTCCCCTTTGCTGTTTGACCTGACTTCTCCAGAATATTCATGAGTGCCTCTTGGCAAGAGTCAGCTTCTCTCCCCTGTTCTTTTTCCTCATCCTTCCCTGGGTCACCACCTCCGGGTTTGTGGTCTCTGGCCTCAGAAGTGGTTTCTTGTGATTCAACCCCTGGAGAAGGAGTTGGAGAGAGATCAGACATTACGACCGTTCACTGCTTTTTGTTCTCCAAGGCACTTTTTGTTCGCAGTTGGACTCATCGAATTGAAAACCAGCTGATCCGTGGACAGGGACATCTACGAACACTCAGAAGTTATAGTTCTCATTATAACTGCATCAGGTTCCCTTGCTTTAATTAATGACTTTCTTGAAGAATTAGTTTGTATAACATAATGGTCGATTCAGATTCTTTTAAGTTGCAAGGAGCAAAACTCAGTCAAGCTAGCCTGCATGTGGAGGGGGAGAAGCTCCTTCATATGGAGCAATAGGAGAGACAGGGGTCATGAGAATTCATGACTAGAATGCATGAGAAAGCTGAAGCTTATGGGAACTGAACCCAGAAAGTTGCCAGGAAGTGGGCTGGCCCCGGGGACTACCACTCGCCCCCGTCCCTCTCTCAGGGGCCATATCACCTCTTTCTTCCCACTATGCTTTTCTCTCCCTATTCTCTGCATATCGTTCATCTTCTTCAAAGCATCTACATATGCTTGGGTTTTGCTCCTTTATAAATTTGGCTTACATAACCCATCATGTTCTCTTCATTCTTTCTCCGCATCAATTTCATTCTCCCCATATTTTTTTTGGCTTCATTTCCTTAGAGTTGGCTCCAAGTTATCTTTTTAAGCTGTGGATGAATGTATCTGTAATAAGTCAAATTTGCTCCATTTCCATGGCTACTATTTTGGTCAAATCACAAATATTTCCCCCTGAATTAGTACAATGACTTTTCCTACCATCATCTTCCCTCATTCCCAATCCATCTTCCATACCCTTTGGAGAATCCCCATCACCTTCATGATAAAGTACAGATGCTTTACCCTTACGTGTCTCTTCATGATTTGACCTCATGACCTGGATCCTTAAGTACATTTCAGCCTCAGTTCTTCCCACTTCTTAATGTTGTACTCTGCCTCCCATCTTATTGAAAATATTTCTTAAAATGCACCACATTCTCTCTTACCTCTGGCTATAAGCCATTCCTTCCAACTGGAAAACTTTTCTACAACTGGTCTTCTCCTACTTAATCTTCAGCTCTCAGCTTAAACGTCGCTTCCTCCAGGAAGCTTTCCTTGACCAGGTTACTTGACTACACTGCTGTATGCTCCCCTAGCACCGCACTTTCCCTATCATTAAGTTCCATAATAAGCAAGGAACATGTGTATTTTGCTCACCACTGTATCCCTAGGACATAACAGACACTTAATAAATATTTGATAAATGACTGAGGACCCCACCATAGGTCACTGGTGCTATTAGGCACTGGGGGATGGGAACAGTTCGTGATAGGCGGATGCACCTTAATTCTAATCAACAGATCTTAAGTAGGTTGGTGAGAAGAAAAGCTGCCCTTGGTAGGGACTATAGTCCTGATAGGCAACATGGTTGAAATACTCAGCACCCTGGTGGCTCGGCAGTAAAGAATCTGCCTGCAATGCAGGAGACCAGGTTCAATCCTTGGGTTGGGAAGATCCCCTGGAGAAGGGAATGGCAACCCACTGCAGTATTCTTGCCTGGAAAACACCATGGACAGAGGAGCCAGGTGGGTTACAGTCCATGGGGTCCCCCCAAAAAGTTGGACATGACTTAGTGGCTAAACAACAATAGCAAACACCCAAAATCTGATCTCTTTTTATAACCCCGAGTATTACATGACTTTACCAGGTTGTAGGGATCCCATAAAGTTCAACCCAGAGCCACCTACTGATCACCCTCTCCACTCCCATTGTAACAAAATTAGAATACCAACTCCTTGCTGTGACCTACAAAGTTCCACATGATGGGGCCTCTGACACTCTCCTCATCCCACATACCCGGCCTCACTCATTGTGCTCCAGCCTGCAGGCTTCCTCAAACACTCCCAAGTGTTCCCTGTCTCAGGGCCTTTGCATTTGCTGTTCATTCTGCTTGGAATGAACAGAATGATCCCTAAATCATCAAACAGTAAGAACTTCCTTTACATCTTTTGGTTCTTAGTGAAAATATCACCCTCCTCAGTGACACCCTCCTTGGCCACCCTGTATAACATGTCACCCACCACTTCATAACATTTATCATAAACTAAAACTAAAACCTGAGTGGTAAAGAATCTGCCTGCTAATGCAGGAGATACAGGAGATTCGGGTGGTTCAATACCTGGGTCAGGAAGACCCCTGCGGGAGGAAATGGCAGTCCACTTTCGTATTCTTGACTGGGAAATCTCATGGACAGAGGAGCCTGGCGGGCTATAGTCCGCGGGGTCGCAAAGAGTCGGACACGACTTAGTGACTAAACAGAAACAACAAAGACAAAATTATTAGATGTAGTTGCTTATTAATTCTCTGCCTTCCTCATTAGAAGGAAAGCTCTAGGAGGGCAGAGAATTCATCTGGCTCATCCTCTATTGCATCATCAGCATCTAGAACAGTATTTAGGATCATAGTTGCTCAATAAGTTGCTGAATGAATGAATGAACAGGAAGACTTGCCCCCAAAGTTGGCACAAGATTTCTTCTATTTGAACCCTCTTCAGATTTTTTACTGCAATACAGTTTCCTGAGAGAAGTGCAAAAAGGGGACAGTCTAGCCAAACATATGCCGACTATCCCTACCGAGGCCCCTGCATCATCTGCTGTCCCCTGGGGGCTCCCCCAGGCTCCCTCATCCTGCCCCCATCCCCATTTCTGACTTGACCTTTTCTTCTGGCAATTTAGGGCAGTGCCAGACCTCAGCAGCCTTTCTTTCCCCTAATATTTGGGGCCACCCTGAGCCTGCCTGGGCCCCTGGGATGCGTGCCAAATAGAAAATGCATGTACATCAAGTGTGACTTGGAACAAGAAAGAGGACTGATTGGAGCTTTATATCCCTGGACTTCTCCCCACTTCACTGTCCTTGGTGCAAGACTGGGGATGGGCCCTTCACTCATGCTAGCGCTGTAAAGTTTACTGACCAATACACTAGGCTGCAAGCAATCCAAAAGCATAGGTTGTGAAGAGATTGAAATATGCAAAAATCTGTTAGAATGGTCCCTTGCCAAGTGATATTTGTGTTCCATAATTCCACCACTTCACATCAAAATCCAGTGCTAAACACACAGCAGGCTGGATGTCTGAAGACTCAGAAAAGAACCACTGACACTACTAAAATCAAGGGATCTAAGCTCCCTTTGAAACTGTAAAGCCTTTGTTGAGGAACGTCATGGCTGTTCTGCCAGAACCTGAGGCAAAACTGGAGAAATACCTTTGGGGCACTTTGTACAGCCCACTGGCCTTGTGTACATCCAGTCTTGAAAATGGATTGCCTGATCATGCAGCAAATGAAGCTTTATTATGCATTTGTCTGGTTGAGAAGAGATAAAAAGCGTGGATCAGATGGAGTGAACTGCGGCCAACGTTTGGAACGGGCTTTCCAGTGAAAATACAAGTTCTCAGCGAAGAGCGGCTTGCAGTTTCAGATCTCCTAGGAGAGAGAATTTGGGGTCTGTAATTAGAAGTTTTATAACAGGTGTTAGGTTCACAAAATGGGCAGGGCACATTCTGGAAGCCCAGCCCTGGAGGACAGCGCGTCAGTGTGTTCACCGCTGGCCGGGCGGCCCCAGGGGAACGGCTCACGGGGAGGGCTGTGGACCAGAGCTGGCCGAAGCCCAGCATGTCCAAGAGCAACGAGTTATCCAAGAAGAGGCAAGGGCCAAGCCCCAGAGAGTCTGGAAACACAAAGGGGCCACTGTTCTCCCTGCCCAGGGCCAAGAAACTGCCTTCAACCTCATGCTTTTTATTCAAACAATTAGCAGCAAACTCATCTGAATGGCTTTAAGGGTAAAAATCTGGCCAGTATCAGAAGCAGAGGACATGAAAGCAGACGTATTTGAAAGATGCCGGAACAATGGGAAACAATGCTGATGTTGTTGTATCAAGAAGGCTAAATGGCCTAGAAATTTGGTGGTTCTGAAGGGGCTTCCATTCTTCATCAATGCTTTATCTCCTCTCACTTGAGTGTTTATCTCTTTGCTTTTGCGGGGAAGCGTTACACAGACTCATTTGCATACATGGTCCTGAGGTTCATTCCGGATTGTGAAACATTCAGAGAGATGATGGATGAAAGCAATCTGAAGTCAATTTTGCCAATTGAACTATAGTGTTTAGCTCACGAGGTGTTTTCCTCAATTAAAGTAGTAAACATTGATTGAGAATCTGCCTATCATGTGAAAAGCTGATACACAAAAATTAACAGGATTTGAAACGTGAGGAAATGAAAAACAAACCGGCAGCCTGGAGATTATAGTTAATCTTCTCTGAATTGTCTCCACAGTTAGAGACAGGAAGTGAACTAACTCACTAACAGCCAAAAATGAGACTTTTTCTGGGAAAGCTCCCTCAATATAGCCAAAACAAATATTTTGATCTGGGAGAAAACAAAAGTTAAAATGAATGTAATACTGACCTTCACATTCAGATGCTAGATAAGTCAAAAAGCTTCAGTAAAAATACTGAACATTTGCTCTGTGGCAGGTACTGGTTTTATGAAATTAAAAATACGTGTCCTTAAATTTAAGGACAAATTTAAACATATTCTGTCAAAAATGGGTATTATACAAAAGTATGTTCCTTTTCCTCAAACCTCATTTCGTTGCTGTTATTATTGTTTAGGAATGTTGAATGGAGAAAAAAATAAAAATTATTGTAAGTGAAGTTCTTGAATTTGGCAGTCTATTATGAATTCCTTGAGTACCAAACAAAGAAATCTGGACAGGGTGATGGTAGAGTAGGTGGATTTGTATGGTTAATAGTTCACACCCCAACAGCACTGATTTATTAATTGATGGCTGCTGTGTCCCAGAAAATACTTGAAGATATCAAGGCTGTTGGGCTAACTGGAACATCACACATCTCCAAATACGGTCACATTCACAGATTCTGGGACATGGACATATCTCTTTGGAGGTTCAAAGACATTCAAATGTGTAGTGAATTCACTATTTAATTCTCCATATAAATGGAGTGAATTATTCATTTAATTCACTACATGTTTGAATCAAGGATGGTGAGATATCTGAACCATTCTCCTTCTGACATTGATTCCTTACTCTAGTTCGTCTTCCTTCTATCCCGGCCTACCTTCCCGCCCCATGTCCAACACTTAGCCCAGCCAGTTTCTACCTTCTTAGGAGTTTCTGAGTGCATCTCTTCCAGGAAGCCTTCCCTGACCACTGCAGGCCCAGCATTTGGAGTGATCCCTGGCACATAAAGAGCTCAATAAATATCTGTTGAGAGAATAAATGAAACTATCAAGCCAGGCCAATGATGATGCCCACCTTCTCTGGAGTTACCGAGAAGTGGTAAGTTTTCAGTGATGCCTGGAGAATTTCTGACAGGTGATGAGACTATTATTAGAAGGTTGTTAATTCTAGAAAACCTTTCCATTGAAACCACACCATGAATATCTAAAGAGAATCAGATGTTTAACCTAAACTCCTTTCTATTTTCAAGGCCCAAGAATGTAGGGAGTTAAAAGACAAATTGCTGAACTTTCCGCAGGACTAATGACTTTCATTAATACTGAGCGATTTTGGACAGTGGGAGTTTTTTGCCGTGTTGTGTTTTGGAAGGAGGAGGATAAGGTTCTTCTGATGAAAGCTTCCCACTGTAACCAGGACAGGAAGACGAGGAAGATAAGCGGCCTTGTTCAGCCTGTAAAACTTCGCCTGATGTAGAGCAACGTCAGCTGGATTGAGTAGAGAGAACTCGGCTTATTAAAAGCAGTTAAAATGGCACATTCTGAGGTTTTGTAATTGATTTAAAAATTGAAGTTGCTGGACTTTCCTGGTGGCACAGTACATAAGAATCCACCTGCTAGGGGCTTCCCTGGAGGCTTAGTGGTAAAGAATCCTCCTGCCAATGTGGAAGACATGGGTTTGATCCCTGGTTCGGGAGGATCTCACCTGCGTGGAGCAACTAAGCCCGCACGCCACAACTACTAAGCCTGCACTCTAGAGTCCAGAAGCAACAACTACTGAAGCCCGCACCCTAGAGCCCATGCTCTGCAAAAAGAGAAGCCACTGCAAAGCGAAGGCTGTGGACACTAACTGGAGAGTAGCCCCTGGCTGCCACAACTAGAGAAAAACCCGCGCGGCAGGGAAGACCGAGCACAGCCAAAAATAAATAAATAAATGCACATTTCTTTTTAAATAAATAAAATGGAAGTTGCTAACACAACATTGTAACACAACTATCAGTTCAGTTCAGTTGCTCAGCCGTGTCCAACTCTTTGCGACCCCACGAACTGCAGCACGCCAGGCTCCCCTGTCCATCTTGAACTCCCAGAGCTTACTCAAACTCATGTCCATTGAGTTGATGATGCCATCCAACCATCTCATCCTCTGTGGTTTCCTTCTCTTCCCATCCTCAATCTTTCCAATGAATATTCAGGACTGATTTCCTTTAGGATGGAATGGTTGCATCTCCTTGCAGTCAATGAGACTCTCAAGAGTCTTCTCCAACACCACAGTTCAAAAGCATCAATTCTTCGGCACTCAACTTTCTTTATAGTCCAACTCTCATATCTGCACATGACTACTGGAAAAACCATAGCTTTGACTAGACAGACCTTTGTTGGCAAAGGTCTCTGCTTTTTAATAAGCTGTCTACGATGGTCATAGCTTTTCTTCCAAGGAGTAAGTGTCTTTTAACTTCATGGCTGCAGTCACCATCTGCAGTGACAGGAGCACAAGAAAATAAAGTCCGACACTGTTTCCACTGTTTCCCCATCTATTTACCATGAAGTGATGGGACCAGATGCCATGATCTTAGTTTTCTGAATGTTGAGCTTTAAGCCAAATTTTTCCCTCTCCTCTTTCATTTTCATCAAGAGGCTCATTAGTTCCTCTTCACTTTCTGCCATAAGGGTGGTGTCATCTGCATATCTGAGGTTATTGATATTTCTCCTGGCAATCTTGATTCCAGCTTGTGCTTCTTCCAATCCAGTGTTTCTCATGATGTACTCTGCGTATAAGTTAAATAAGCAGGGTGACAATATACAGCCTTGGTGTACTCCTTTCCCAATGTGGAACTAGTCTGTTGTTCCATGTCCAGTTTGAACTGTTGCTTCTTGACCTGCATACAGATTTCTCAGGAGGCAGGTCAGGTGGTCTGGTACTCCCATTTCTTGAAGAATTTTCCAGAGTTTGTTGTGATCGACACAGTCAATGGCTTTGGCAAAGTCAATAAGGCAGAAATAGATCTTTTTATGGAACTCTCTTGCTTTTCCAATGATCCAACAGATGTTGGCAGTTTGATCTCTGGCAACTCTGCCTTTTCTAAGTCCAGCTTGAACATCTGGAAGTTCACAGTTGAAGCCTGGCTTGGAGAATTTTGAGCATTACTTTGCTAGCATGTGAGATGAGTGCAACTGTGTGGTAGTATGAACATTCTTTGGCATTGCCTTTCTTTGTGATTCTTTGGTATTGCCTCACAAGAGATGACCCAGACTTGCCTGTGAGTGTCCAGGAGTCTCCAGCGGGGGCGTGGGTTGATGGTGGCCTACTGCAGGGTTGGGGGCACTGAGTACGGCAGTGCGTGCATGCACTCCAAGCCAAACTTCAACAGCACGTGAACTGTGAACTCCCAGATGTTCAAACTGGATTTAGAAAAGGCAGAGGAACCAGAGATCAAATTGCCAACATCCTCTGGATCATGGAAAAAGCAAGAGAGTACTAGAAAAAGATCTATTTCTGCTTCATTGACTATGCCAAAGCCTTTGACTGTGTGGACCACAACAAACTGGAAAATTCTGAAAGAGATGGGAATACCAGATCGCCTGACCTGCCTCTTGAGAAATCTGTATGCAGGTCAGGAAGCAACAGTTAGAACTGGACATGGAACAACTGACTGGTTCCAAATAGGAAAAGGAGTACGTCAAGTTTGTATATTGTCACCCTGCTTATTTAACTTATCTGCAGAGTACATCATGAGGAACGCTGGGCTGGAAGAAGCACAGCTGGAATCAAGATTGCCGGGAGAAATATCAATAACCTCAGATATGCAGATGACACCATCCTTATGCAGAAAGTGGAGAAGGACTAAAGAGCCTCTTGATGAAAGTGAAACTAAGATCACGGCATCCAGTCCCATCACTTCATGGTAAATACATGGGGAAACAGTGGCAGGCTTTATTTTGGGGGGCTCCAAAATCACTGTGGATGGTGACTGCTGCCATCAAATTCAGTTCAGTTCAGTTCAGTCCAGTCGCTCGGTCGTGTCCAACCCTTTGCGACCCCATGAATCACAGCACGCCAGGCCTCCCTGTCCATCACCAACTCCCAGAGTTTACTCAAACTCATGTCCATCGAGTTGGTGATGCCATCCAGCCATCTCATTCTCTGTCGTCCCCTTCTTCTCCTGCCCCCAACCCCTCCCAGCATCAGAGTCTTTTCCAGTGAGTCAACTCGTCGCATGAGGTGGCCAAAGTATTGGAGTTTCAGCTTTAGCATCAGTCCTTCCAATGAACACCCAGGCTTGATCCCCTTTAGAATGGACTGGTTGGATCTCCTTGTAGTCCAAGGGACTCTCAACAGTCTTCTCCAGCCATGAAATTAAAAGATGCTTATTACTTGGAAGGAAAGTTATGACCATCCTAGATAACATATTAAAAAGCAGACATTACTTTGCCAACAAAGGTCCGCCTAGTCAAGGCTATGGTTTTTCCAGTGGTCATGTACGGATGTGAGAGTTGGACTATAAAGAAAGTTGAGCGCCAAAGAAGTTGATGCTTTTGAACTGTGGTGTTGGAGAAGACTTTTGAGAGTCCCTTGGACTGCAAGGAGATACAACCAGTTCATCCTAAAGTCCTGAGTGTTCATTGGAAGGACTGATGCTGAAGCTGAAACTCCAATACTTTGGCCACCTGATGGGAAGAACTGACTCATTTGAAAAGATCCTGATGCTGGGAAAGATTGAAGGTGGGAGGAGAAGGGGACGACAGAGGATGAGATGGTTGGATGGCATCACTGATTCAATGGACGTGAATTTGGGCAAATTCTGAGGGTTGGTGATGGACTGGGAGTCCTGGCATGCTGCAGTCCATGGGGTCGCAAAGAGTCAGACATGACTGAGCGACTGAACTGAACTGAGTTGAGGGAGGCTGTAGGCAGTGTGGCTGGGTGAGTGGTGGTGTAGATGAGGAATCCCAGCTTGCTAATGTCTTTTTAGACGCCCAAATGGAGGACTCCCAAGTATCTGGAAGGAGCTGTATTTTGAGTTCAGAGGACAGATCTGGGAAGGAAATAAAAATCTGGGAGTCAGTTTACAGGTAGCATTTAAAGCCACTGGACCGAATGAGGTGATCTCAAGTGAGCCAGATGGAGATGAGAACCTAGAAATGGCCCTAAAATGCTCTTCTGTACTGAGGCCAGTTGGGCTTCCCAAGTGACTCAGATTGTAAAGAACCTGGCTGCAATGCAAGAGACCCAGGTTCGATCCCTGGGTTGGGAAGATCCCCTGGAGGAGGGCATGGCAACCCACTCCAGTATTCTTGCCTGGAGAATCCCATGGACAGAGGAGCCTGGCGGGCTACAGTTCATGGGGTCGCAAAGAGTCAATCATGACTGAGCCACTATCATGTTCTTTCACTTTCATAGGAGTCAGGAGGAACCAGGAGGAAGCAGCCAGAGAGATGCAGAAGAGAGATCAGTGAGGAAATAGAAAAATGAAGAGAGTCTGTCATCTTAGAAATCAAGTGAAGAAGGGTTATCAAGTAGAAGCGGGTGATGGACTGTGTCCAGGCAGCTGAGAGATCAAGCACAGGGAGCACTGACCTTTACATTCAGCAGCACAGAGGTCTGTGACGACCTTTACAAGCTGAGTTTAGGCGGGGAATTAGGAGTGAAAAACGAACTGAAATTGACACAAGAAAGGACTAAACTTGGTAACAAAATAATCTGATCTCTTTGCTGCTCAGGGGAGCAAAGAAGCCAAGCAGTTGCTGGTGAGAGAAGTGGGCTCAAGAGAAGATTTTCTCGGCAGGAAAAATAGCAGCGGGTATGATAAGAAGGATGAGGAGAGGATGGACATTACCGCAAACTGGGTTGCTTAAACAACAGACACATTTCTCACTGTTACGGAAACTGGAAGTCCAAGGGACTTCTCCAGTGGCTCAGCTAGTAAAGAATCCACCTGCCGATGCAGGAGATACAAGAGATGTCGGTTTGATCCCTGGGTCAGGAAGAGTCCCTGGAGGAGGAAATGGCAACCCATTCCAGTATTCTTGCCTGGGAAATCCCATGGACAGAGGAGGCTGGTGGGCTACAGTCCATGAAGTTGCAAAGAGTTGGACATGACTGAGTGTGCGTGCACACACAAACACGCACACACACACACACTCACACTGGAAGTCCAAGACCAATGTGGCAGCAGGCTTAGTTTTTTCTGCAGCCTCTTCTTGGCTTGCAGACGGCCACCTTCCTCTGTAGGAGGCAGCATCCTCACGCCATCGTTGCTCTGCGCTTACACATCCCTGGTCTCTCAGTGTGCCCTCACGTCCTCTCCTTATAAGAACACCAGTCAGATGGGATTAGAGCTTACCCTAACAGTTTCATTTTAACTTAATTACCTCATTAAAGGCCCTACCTTTAAAGGCAAAGGGACTCAGTCATACAAATACATGTATCCATTCTCCCCCAAACTCCCCTCCCATCCAGGCTGCCACATAATATTGAGGAGAGTTCTCTGTGCTATAGAGTGGGACTTTGTTGGCTATCCATTTTAAATACAGCACTGTAGTATTTATCCTTTTGGAATCAATAGATTGAGAAAATACTTTACACTCAAAGTCACCATGAATTCAATTATCATAAGAACAGTGTAAATATATAAAGTATTCATATTTAGTTACAATTGACCCTTAAACAACACAGATTTGAACTGCTGGGGTCCCCTTGCATGTGGAATTTTTTCAATAAATATAGAAACTGCATTTTCCTTTTACAGATCTTTAAGTTAAATAAGTGTGGGGAAGAGCTTGTGTTTCATTATAGGTCACAACATATGGAATAAATAAAACTAGGATTTGAGTCCCGATTCTGTTCAATTCTGCCGTGGGTGAATCACTTATCAGTTTCTTTGTTTTCGAGGCAAAGGTAACAGTACTCCAATTGGCACCCTTACCCACCAGGTTGCTCAATGGCCAACTGTATATATATTATAAAATAGCTCATATTTGGTTACCATACTTAGATCTTTATAGTCTGCAAAAGAGTGTATCAGTAGGAAGTACCATTGCTCATTAGTCCATAGAGAATATTCAGTGTTCACGTGAATTTGCGCAAATCTGAGGAGGTATGGAGTTCACAACACAAAAGTGCACGAGTGCATGCTAAGTCACTTTAGTCGTGTCCGACTCCGTACGACGCCATGGACTGTAGCCCGCCAGCTCCATGGGATTCTCCAGACAAGAATACTGGACTGGATTGCCATGCCCTCCTCCCAACTCAGGGATCTTCCCAACTCAGGGATCGAACCCAGGTCGCCTGCAGTTACTACACTGCAGGCGGAGTCTTTACCACTGAGCCACCAGAGAAGCCCTCACATCACAGAGACAGTCCACATGTTGACCCTGGTTATCTGCAAAGGAGGATTTATAACTGGCCATTTTTAACTAATTAGAATCCTCCCAGGATTTTTATGTGGAAGCTACGCTAATATGATCTACCTCATCCCCCCACCAGGATCTTGGCCCAAGACAAACAAAATCCACATAAAGTGAAGGAGTTTAGCCCCTTGGAAACTTAATATAAGAAATTATTGACTAGAGCTACTGGGAGGCATGCTTAGAATGCAATTGTAATTAAGAAAGCCTAAATCTAATTAAGTCCATTGCCTGAGAATTGACTGCAGTAAATGAAGAGGTGAGCCCACAGCAGAAGTAGGGGGTGGTAGGAAAATAAAAGGTGTCCATGAGTCTTTTGTCCTGTGTAGGGAAGAAGGCAACTCTGACTTACGAACACAAACACGCCAATCTCTTTAACACAGATATCCCATGGTGGTGTAATTGATTGCATCAATTAAATCTGTATTTATCTTCATTTGTTCCGATCCAGGTTTACCAGTCAACATTCTGGGGATAATTTGTGGCTTTCGGTGTGGGTTTGTCTATGCATATAATTGTGCTCATCGTAATATAATAAAATGGCATTCTGGATTATTATTATTATCCAGCAGTTGCAATGAATGAATTTATTTAGCATGAGTCCTGAGGAAATCCTTCAGCAGGAATCAGGTTTGGCACCTCCAAAAAGGACAGACCAGAGGACAGGACCACAGGTACTCCTGGCTCACTTCCAGCTGTTCTCTGGAAGTGTCAACTTGGCAGCTCACTCTCTGTGACAGCAGCTTGGGTCAGATGCAGAGTTCCCACACTCAGGGCTATTTAACCTTGGGTTTTCCTAGTAAGGAAGGTCTTCCACTGCATTGTTCTCCCTGCTGAAAAATGTGTTGAATCATATTTTTGGTTGATTTGGAATTCTTATTTAAATTATTGAACTTTAAAATTATTTAAACTACATCAATTGTTTAAACTGTTTTCAGGGGTGTCCCTCGTTGTCCAGTGGTTAAGACTTCACACTTCCAGCCCAGGGGGTATGTGTTCAATCCCTGTTCAGGGAATTAAGATTGCACATGCCTCGCAGAGTAGACCAAAAAAAAAGAAAAAGAATAGCCCAAATGAACTATTTTCATTAACTACCAATTACATGGTTGCTCAGTCAGTAAAGAACCTGCCTGCAATACATGAGATGCAGGTTTGATCCCTGGGTCACAAAGATCCTCTGGAAAAGGGAAAGCTACCCACTCCAGTATTACTGCCTGAAGAATCCCATGACAGAGGAGCCTGGCAGTCTACAAACCATGGGGTTGCAAAGAGTCTGACACGACTGACCAACTAACACACACACCACTTACATACCATATTCATTGATTCAGTTCAGTGGTCATCTTGAACAATGAACAAAACATTTTGGTGTGAGATATATGATTATAAAGATGGACTATAAAATTGTGGAAGCAACCCAAGTGTCTCTGACAGATGAATGGATAAACAAGAAGGGAGGGAGGAAAGGGAAACTATCATTTAATAGATATGGAGTTTCAGTTTTGCAAGATACAAAGAGCTCTAGAGAAGGATTACAAATAGCTGAGAAAAGAAGAGAAGCTAAAGCCAAAGGAGAGACAGAAAGATAAACTCATTTGAATGCAGCGTTCCAAAGAATAGCAAGGAGAGATAAGAAAGCCCTCCTCAGAGATCAATGCAAAGAAATAGAGGAAAATAATAGAATGGGAAAGACTAGAGATCTCTTCAAGAAAATTAGAGATACCAAGGGAACATTTCATGCAAAGATGGGCTCCATAAAGGACAGAAATGGTATGGACCTAACAGAAGCAGAAGATATTAAGAAGAGGTGGCAAGAATACACAGAAGAACTGTACAAAAAAAGATCTTAATGACCCAGATAACCATGATGGTGTGATCACTCACTTAGAGCCAGACATCCTGGAATGCAAAGTCAAGTGGGCCTTAGGAAGCATCACTACAAAACTAGTGGAGGTGATGGAATTCCAGTTGAGCTATTTCAAATCCTAAAAGACGATGCTGTGAAAGTGCTGCACTCAATATGCCTGCACATTTGGAAAACTCAGCAGTGGCCAAAGGACTGGAAAAGGTCAGCTTTCATTCCAATCCCAAAGAAAGGCAAGGTCCCCAAATGTTCATCTACTGCACAATTGCACTCATCTCACATGCTAGCAAAGTAATGCTCAAAATTCTCCAAGCCAGGCTTCAACAGTTCGTGAACCGTGAACTTCCAGATGTTCAAGCTGGATTTAGAAAAGACAGAGGAATCAGAGATCAAATTGCCAACATCCACTGGATCATCGAAAAAGCAAGAAAGTTCCAGACAAACATCTATTTCTGCTTTATTGACTACGCCAAAGCCATTGACTGTGTGGATCACAACAAACTGGAAAATTCTTAAAAGAGATGGAAATATCAGACCACCTGATCTGCCTCTTGAGAAATCTGTATGCAGGTCAAGAAGCAACAGTTAGAACTGGATATGGAACAACAGACTGGTTCCAAATTTGGAAAGGAGTACGTCAAGGCTGTATATTGTCACCCTGCTTATTTAACTTATATGCAGAGTACATCACGCAAAATGCTGGGCTGGATGAAGCACAAGCTGGAATCAAGATTGGTGGGAGAAATAACAATAACCTCAGATATGCAGATGACACCACCCTTATGGCAGAAAGTGAAGAGGAACTAAAGAGCCTCTTGATGAAAGTGAGAGTGAAAAAGCCGGCTTAAAGCTCAACATTCAGAAAACTAAGATCATGGCATCTGGTCCCATCACTTCATGGCAAATAGATGGGGAAAAAATGGAAACAGTGAGAGACTTTATTTCTTGGGCTTCTAAGTCACTACAGATGGTGATTGCAGCCATGAAGTTAAAAGACACTTACTCCTTGGAAGAAAAGCTATGACCATTCTAGACAGCATATTAAAAAGCAGAGAGATTACTTTGCCAGGAAAGGTCAATGGGGTCGCAAGGAGTCGGACAGGGCTGAGCGACTGAACCGAACTGAACTGAGAAAAGGATGGTGGTGATGGTAGCACAATATGAACGTACTTACTGTCACTGAACTGTACGCTTAAACACGGTTAAATGGTACATTTTATGCTAAGTGCATTTTACCACCAACAAAAAAAGGAAGAAAATATGATAGATTTCGGTTCCTGCCCTAAACTTACAGCCTTCCTGAGAGCCCTAACAGGAGAGTGGGAATAGCGTTATGGGAATGCAGACTAGAGAGAAGTTAATAATTGAGGGGCCCGCCTCCGCAACCCCCCCCCCGCCCCCACGGCCCATTTCACGAAGAAACTTGACACAGAGGCAGGTTATTAAGTCCTTCGAATGGTGAAAATCCGTTGAGCGGAAGCTTCCCATTCCTGCTTGAATAACTTAAGGCTTAGGAGACTCAGTCGAATAGGGCTGAGCGACTAAGCACAGGCTAGGAGACTGACCGCGTTGGCCCGCCGTTCTTGGTTTGGCTCTGCCTCCAGGGGGTGGAACTGAAGCTGAAACCCCAATCCTTTGACCACCTGATGCGAAGAACTGACTCATTGGAAAAGACCCTGATGCTGGGAAGATTGAAGGCAGGAGGAGAAGGGGACGACAGAGGATGAGATGGTTGGATGGCATCACCGACTCAGTGGATGCGAGTTTAAGCAAGCTCCGGGAGTTGGTGATGGACACGGAGGCCTGGCGTGCTGCAGTCCATGGGGTCGCAGAGTCGGACACGACTGAGCGACTGAACCGAACTGAGCTGAATCAGCTGGTGGAAGAAGCCCTCACTGACCAGCAGGGGGCGCCGACGCCCTCAGCGTTCCGCCCGGCGCGCAGGGGGCGCTCTGGCCCGCCGCTCCGCCCCGCCTCGGCGATCCTTCCTTCCGCCGGCCGAGCCCGCTTGTCGTCGCCAGTGCGCAGCCGCGGGCACGCCGGCCCGTGGGCGCCATGGCGGCTGCGCCGAGCGGCGAGAAGGAGAAGGAGCGGCCGGGCGGCGGCTTAGTAGCTGCCGGCGGTAACAGCACGCGGGAGCGGCTGCTGTCGGCGCTGGAAGATCTGGAGGTCTTGTCGAGGTGAGGCCGTCGGCCCGACGCCCTGTCTGGGGCTGGGCCGGGAGGACTGCGTCGGGACCGCCGGCCTGCCTTGCGCTGGTTCCCCGGGGCTCGAAGGGGAGGGCCGCGGCCCGGGGTCAGTGCCTGGGCTCCGGGGAGCTGGGCCTGCGGCCCTCAGGGACTCGGGGTCAACAACCCTCCTTGTTGTTGCAGTCGCTCAGTCGCGTCTGACTCTGCGACCCCGTGGACTGCAGCAGGCCGGGCTTCCCCGGCCTTCACCACCCCCGGAGCTTGCTCAGACTCACGTCCGTCTTAATGCCGGCAGTGACCCTGAATCCCCAGAATGTGGGAGTCTTAGCGGACGTTAGAGGTCTCCGGGGGTGGGTCCCTTCGTCCACCGACGCTCGACAGACGTGTAAGGAACTCCCGCGGGTGCTGCGCGCTGGGGTGAGATGCGGTGCCGACTACGAGGAGGAGCCTGGTGTCACTGGGGAGAGCCCACTGACCCGGAGGAACGTCTGTGACAACAGTGCCAGTGGCGCGGAGCCTCCCCAAGGCTCCCCGGTGTGGTCGGATATTGTGCTAGTTTAAGGTGTACAGTGGAGAAGGAACTGGCATCCCACTCCGGTACGCTTGCCTGGAAAATTCCATAGATGGAGGAGCCTGGTAGGCTACAGTCCATGGGGTCGCGGAGAGTCGGACACAACTGAACGACTTCACTTTCTTTAGTTCCTTTTGGAGAGGGAAATGGCAACCCACTCCAGTGTTTTTGCCTGGAGGATGCCATGGACAGAGAGGCCTGGTGGGCTACAGTCTATGGGGTTGCAAAGAGTCGGACACGACTAAGCAACTCACACACACACACACACACACACACGCGTACAGCAGAGTGATTCAGTTATGCGTGTGTGTGTATCAGTTGTCCAGTCCTCGCTCCTACTGTTTGCCTCATGACAGGCCAATAGAGAGATGAATTGTTGGTGCAGGGGAATAGCGACTTTATTCAGAAAGCCAGCAAACCGAGAAGGCGGTAGAGTCGTACCCTAAAGAGCCACCTGTCAGTTAGAATTCAGGCTGCTTTTATACTAGAAGGGGAGGCAAATCAAATGTTTCCCTCACCTTCCGGAGGGAAATTGTTAATTTCTTCCTCCCTGTGGTCCTTCAGGGGTGGGCCTGGTCAGGATATTTTCTGTGAGTTAAACAAGGTAGTTTTTTTGTTTTGTTTTTTTAGAAAACCGAAATTTACAATGTGTTTATATCACTCACTGAGTACGTGGCATTTAAAAACAACATGTTTACAGGAAGATAACAAAAACACAAAGTCTTAAAACCTATGGGATATGGAAAACATTATCCACCGAGGCCTTAAATGTAGTAGACTTCACATAAGAAAAGCAGTGAGTCTACAAGTATACAGCCAGTTTAAGAAGTTAGCAAACAGAATAATCATAAAGAAGAGAAAGCAACTAATACATACCAGGTATTAATGCAATAAAAATAAAATTGAGAGGCTCAGCAGAGTCAAAGCTGCCTTAAAAAGCTTCTCTAAAAGGGAAACATCAGGTAACAATAATCAACAAGAAAAATATTGCAAATAAACAATACTCAAAATGGGAATTACTCATAGAAGCATTAAGAATATAAATAATAGAAGCAACTTTATGCCTATACATTCGAAGATTAGTTGTCTCGTATACAGGGTTATCATTACCATCTTTTAAAATTTCATATATATGTGTTAATATACTGTATTGGTGTTTTTCTTTCTGGCTTATTTCACTGTATAATAGGCTACAGTTTCATCCACCTCATTAGAACTGATTCAAATGTATTCTTTTTAATTGCTGAGTAATACTCCATTGTGTATATGTACCACAGCTTTCTTATCCATTCGTCCACAGATGGACATCTAGGTTGCTTCCATGTCCTCGCTATTATAAACAGTGCTGTGATGAACATTGGAGTACATGTGTCTCTTTCAGTTCTGGTTTCCTCGGTGTGTATGCCCAGCAGTGGGATTGATGGGTCGTATGGCAGTTCTGTTTCCAGTTTTTTAAGGACTCTCCACACTGTTCTCCGTAGTGGCTGTACTAGTTTGCATTCCCACCAACAATGTAAGAGGGTTCCCTTTTCTCCATACCCTCTCTAGCATTTATTGCTTGTAGACTTTTGGATAGCAGCCATTCTGGCTGGTGTGAAATGGTACCTTATTGTGGTTTTGATTTGCATTTCTCTGATTATGAGTGATGTTGAGCATCTTTTCATGTGCTTGTTAGCCATCTGTATGTCTTTGGAGAAATGTCTGTTTAGTTCTTTGGCCCGCTTTTTGATTGGGTCATTTATTTTTCTGGAATTGAGCTGCAGGAGCTGCTTGTATGTTTTGGAGATTAATTCTTTATCAGTTGCTTCATTTGCTATTATTTTCTCCATTCTGAAGGCTGTCTTTTCACCTTACTTATAGTTTCCTTTGCTGTGCAGAAGCTTTTGATTTTAATTAGGTCCCATTTGTTTATTTTTGCTTTTATTTCCAGTATCCTCGGAGGTGGGTCATGGAGGATCCTGCTGTCATTTATGTCGGAGAGTGTTTTACCTATGTTCTCCTCTAGGAGTTTTATAGTTTCTGGTCTTACATTTAGATCTTTAATCCATTTTGAGTTTATTTTTGTGTATGGTGTTAGGGAGTGTTCTAGTTTCATTCTTTTACAAGTGGTTGACCAGTTTTCCCAGCACCACTTGTTAAAGAGATTGTCTTTTCTCCAGTGAATATTCTTGCCTCCTTTGTCAAAGATAAGGTGTCCATAGGTGAGTGGATTTATCTCTGGGCTTTCTATTTTGTTCCATTGATCTATATTTCTGTCTTTATGCCAGTACCATACTGTCTTGATGACTGTGGCTTTGTAGTAGAGCTTGAAGTCTGGCAGGTTGATTCCCCCAGTTCCATTCTTCTTTCTCAAGATTGCTTTGGCTATGTGAGGTTTTTTTGTATTTCCATACAAATTGTGAGATTATTTGTTCTAGCTCTGTGAAAAATACCATTGGTAGCTTGATAGGGATTGCATTGAATCTATAAATTATTTTGGGTAGTATACTCATTTTCACAATATTTATTCTTCCAATCCACGAACACTGTATTTCTCCATCTATTAGTGTCCTCTTTGATTTCTTTCACCAGTGTTTTATAGTTTTCTATATATCGGTCTTTTGTTCCTTTAGGTAGATATATTCTTAAGTATTTAATTCTTTTCGTTGCAACGGTGAATGGAATTGTTTCCTTAATTTCTCTTGTTATTTTCTCATTATTAGTGTATAGGAATGCAAGGGATTTCTTTGGGTTGATTTTTATATCCTGCAACTTTACTATGTTCATTGATTAGCTCTAGTAATTTTCTGGTCGAGTCTTTACGGTTTTCTGTGTAGAGGATTATGTCATCTGCTGTGAGAGTTTTTCTTTTCCAATTTGTATTCCTTTTATGTCTTTTTCTGCTCTGATTGCTGTGGCCAAAACTTCCAAAACTATGTTGAATAGTAGTGGTGAGAGTGGGCACCCTTGTCTTGTTCCTGACTTTGGGGAAATGCTTTCAATTTCTCACCATTGAGGATAATGTTTGCTGTGGGTTTGTTATTATAGCTTTTATTATGTTGAGGTATGTTCCTTCTGTTTCCGCCTTCTGGAGGGTTTTTATCATAAATGGGTGTTGAATTTTGTCAAAGGCTTTCTCTGCATCTATTGAGATAATCATATGGTTTTTATTTTTCATTTTGTTTATGTGGTGTGTTACATTGATTGATTTGCGAATACTGAAGAATCCTTGCCTTCCTTAAACAAGGTATTTTAGCTTAATGCTTATTAACTGGGGGGCAGGGTTCCCAGAGATGGGACATTTTGTATAATTTAAGCTTACGGGCAACGTGTCTTTAATGATTTAGAAGAATACCAAGGTTTTTTTTTTACCTATTACATATTTATTCTTTTTCAGATTCTTTTCCCATGTAGGTTATTACAGAGTATTGAGTAGAGTTCCCTATTCTATACAGTAGATCCTTGTTGATGATTTGTTTTATATGGAGTATTGTGTATATGTTAATCTCAACCTCCTGATTTATCCCTCCTCCTTCCCACTTTCCCCCTTTGGTAACCCTGAATTTGTTTTTTAAGTCTGAGTCTGTTTTTGTTTTGTAAATGAGTTCATTTGTTTCATTTTTTTTAGATTCCACCTATAAGCGATATCATATACTTGTCTTTTTCTGTCCCACTTCGTATGATAATGTCTTGGTCCATCCTTGTTGCTATAAATGGCATTATTTCATTCTGTTTTACGGATGAGTAACAATTCAGTTGTGTATGTGTGTCGCGTCTTCTTTATCCACTCCTCTGTCAGTGGACATTTAGGTTGCTTCCATTTCCTTGGCAGTTGTAAATAGTGCTGCAGTGAACACTGGGGTGCATGTATCATTTTGAATTACAGTTTTCTCTGGATATATGCCCAGGAGTGGGATTGCTGCATCACATGGTAGTTTTATTAAAAAATTAACTTACTTATTTGGATTAATAGTTATGGTGAGCGGGGATGACTCTCTAGTTGTGGTTCACAGGCTTCAGATTGCTGTGGTTTCTTGTGCAAAGCACGGTGAGTTCTATGCTTATGGGCTCAGCAGTTGTGGTACACGGGTTTAGTTGCCCTGTGACATGTAGGTCTTTTCATCCAGTGACCTCTACTACAAATGAATTAGAGATTCAAAGAAGTTAGGTTTATGGATTTAACACCCCATTTGCTGGGTATTTACTATGATCCTGGCTCAGGATGTGTGACTAGTTGGTGGCTGGATTGAGATGTGACCTGAGGTGTCCTGTGCTCTCAGTTCACCACTATTTCTAGTGTACTGTCTGTCATGGATTATTAAATTGGAATTTGGTTAAGATGTAGTATCAGGAGTATGTTAGTGTTTCAACTGAGGGTTATAATGATTTGCCTCCAAATTCTCATTCCTGTTAATTTGGATCTTTCTGACACAGAGATCGAAACCAGGTCTTCTGCCATGCAGGCAGATTCTTTACCATCTGAGCCACCAGGGGAATCCAAATAATTTGTATCAAATAGAACTGGCATACTTGTTACATATTTCAGGTGTATACTGATGCATAGTTCTAATTTTTAATCATGTTTTCTTCCTTCAAGGGCCTGTTTTTAGCTTTAGGGAGTTATGTATGGCTCCAAAGTCTTGAAATGGCTATCTGTGATTTATTATAACAATTCCAGTCCAACACCATTGGTTACACTTTCCCACCCTACATTCTCTCTGGTTACTTTGACTCCTGATGAAAATTTATATTGGCACTATGCTGCCTGCAATGTGGGACACCTGGGTTTGATTCCTGGGTTGAGAAGATCCCCTGGAGAAGGGCATGGCAACCCACTCCAGTATTCTTGCATGGAGAATTCCATGGACAGAGGAGCCTAGTGGGCTACAGCCCCTGGATTCACAAAGAGTCGGACATGACTGAGCTACTAACACACACATGTAGGATCCTAGTTCCCTGACCAGGGATCAGATTCGTGTCCTCTGCATTGGCAGGCAGACTAGACCACCAGGGAAATCCCTTTTTAGTTTTTAAGGAGCTTCGACACTGTTCTCCGTAGTGGTTATATCAATTTACATTGCAGCCAACAGTGTAGAAGGGTGCCAGGGTGCTGTTTTAAGTCCTTCAGATACATACGGACATCACCTCCCTAAAATCACTCTATATGGTAGCGCTTTGATTACTTACATTTGGCTGATGAGGGATCCACAGTACAGAAAATCACCAGCTTGTATTTAGGCCAGGAGTTCTCAACTCTATCATTAATAGGGTACAGAAGTGGGCTATAGTTGGTTATATTAGCAAGTCCTGTCAGCTCTGCCTCCAAAATATACCCTAAATCTGTCCACGTTTCCCCGTTTCCGTTACTAAATCCTCGTGCCTAGGACCTAGTCAAAGCCAGTGTCATTCTTTTGCCTGAGCTCCTACAAAGACCGCCTAACCTGATTCGCACTCCAGCTCTCTTACAGTCTTGTCTCCAGATAGCTCAGCAGTTGTTTAAAAACATAAATCAGGTCTTGTCCTTTTCCTGTTTAAAACAATTCAGTAGCTTCTCTTTGCACTTAGAGTGAAATACTTATCCGTTAACCTGACCTACAAGGCCCTGCACCAGCAGGCCCCAACCTTTTCGGCACCAGGGACCGCCGGTTTCGTGGAAGACGGTTTTTCCATGGACAGGGTGGAGAAGGAGGGGCTATGGTTTCGGGATAACTTGAGTGCACTACATATATTGTGCATTTTATTCTCCATTTTGTGGTGATCTCAGGAAATTCTTCACGGGGTTGGGGACTCCTCCCCCACACAGTGCGGCCCTCCCTCTCCCTCCCTCCCTCGCGTCCTTACTGTGTGTCCTGCTCACTGGTGCCCACTGTGTGTTTCCTCAAGCCCGTCTTTGGGCTGATGAACTGGCTGTGTCTTTGACCAAGCGTTCTTTCCTCCCACATCTGCTGGCTGGCTTCTCTTGTTTAGTTCATGCTTGACTCCAAAGATAACCTGTAGAGAAACCTCCCCTGACCACACAGTGTAAGTATCCAGACTACCTCACTGACACTTTCTGGGATAACACTCTGCTTAATTTTCTTCCTAATCCCTTGTCAGCTCTGGTTTTACTTATATGTTTTCTTGACTTCTGTATTAGAATTTATTTCACTTTTATAACTCAATCATCTAGAAAGTGCCTGACCCATAATAGGCACTCAAGAAATATTTGAATGTATGAAGACTTTTCACCCCTTTATCCACTTTTTTCATTGATTAGCTTTAATTAATTCATACCTAATGGTGTTTGGGAGGGAGGTAGTAATGGGGAATGCTGAGTCCAGTTGGTCCCATCCACTAAAATAGCCCGAGGCTAGTGAGAGAAGGTGGATGGTGGAATATGAAGGTAAAATGGAGGATGAAGATAAACTGGCAGCCAGCCAGATGCAGATAAAAAGGTGCAAACCTGCACTGACCAGTAGTGTCAGGTGGCTAACTGTGAAGCTGTCCTTTCCTGGATAATTTCTAAATTGTCCCATCTATCATCTATTTTGAAATTAATGTGTAGGAAATGCCTGCTGCACATTTCCTCCCAATCATTCTACTATTTTTCATATAGGAAAGTTAACATATTTAACAGAGAAGCATTCTAGAAATGTATGATTTATTATGTGTAAGAATCCCTCTTAGCTGATACTTGTTTAGTTAATTAAAAAATGTTCAGGCCAGAAGTTCTCCGTCACAACTACTCTTTTCTGCCTTTGTCATGGGAAAGCAGCTTTTGGCAATACATAAATGAAGAGGTATGGCTGTCTTCCTGAAATAGTTACTTACCTAAACCACAGATGGGCTGGATTTGTAGACCCCTGATGGAGTAGGAGTTTTTCTTGCATAAACCACCCGTAATTCATCATCTGCGTTTTCTCCTTCAGTTTCTTTAAAGTGAAATGAGCCCTTGGCCACTCATCAGGCAGTCTTAGGGCAGGCTCTTGCTGAGTTTTTTTAACTTGACTTCTCTTTGTTTGATTCAGTTTTCCTTTGTAACACCTCTGTTGAGTATTTCCGAGCTTAGGTTTTTATAGAAACAGTTCTTCCTATTCACAGTCATACTTCATTTGTGTTTATGTACTCCATATTGATTTATATAATTATAGTAAATAGTAAAACTTGAATAAATGGGGCTGATAATGAACACAGCTGAGTCTTGGTGAGAACGCCCCGTGCTGGTGAGAGCTGAAGTCCAGTCAAAGGGCCTGTGGGGCAGTAGCTCTGAGTCAGCTTGCTGTGAGGACCATCAGTCCAGCAGATCAGTCAGGTGGAGGTCAGATAAGAGAGCCTCTATTGTGTTTACTTTACAGACTTTGTTTCTGTTTTATAGAGAACTTATAGAAATGCTGGCAATTTCAAGAAACCAAAAGTTGCTACAGTCTGGAGAGGAGAACCAGGTAAGTGGTTTCTTTTTGAATTAAAAACAAGAAACGTCCATTTCTTCAGTTTCCTGTTTATGTTTCCTTTGTGTGAGAACAAAAAGTAAAGATCAGACTATTAAATTATTAATTGCAGTTTTTAAATTGATATTTTTTGCATCATTTAGGTGAGGTAGTCGAGATATAGGTGACATATAACTATATATGTTATATTTAATATATTATTTAATATATTTAACATCTTATTTATATTTATTAAATATTCAGTAAATTTAATATATTTAATACATTAAACTGGATTAGTTTAATATGTATATCATGATGATTATATATATGTGCAAATTGCAAAATGATTACCATTATAAGTTTAGTTAACGTTTGAGATCTTAGTTCCCTGACCTGCACCTTCTGCAGTGGAAATACAGAGTCTTAATCACTGGATTGCCGGGGAGGTCTTTTTTATGATAAGAACGTCTAAGAAAATTGCAAGGAAGGTGGAGGTGGCACCTTTTCATGTACCTGTTGGCAATTTGTGTGTGTTTGGAAAAATGTCTGTTGCATTCTGCACATTTTAAAAGAACTTTATGTTGCTGAGATGTACTCTTTGCAACTTTCAGATTTACAGTACTGTATTCTTAATTATAGTCACCATGCTGTATATTACATTTCCAGAATTTACTTGTCTGATAGCTGGAAGTTTGTACCTTTTCACCACTTTCACCCATTTTACTCCCTTCCCTCTGGCCTCTGGCAGCCACCAACCTGAGTTCTTTTTCTATGTGTTTGGCTTTTTTAACGTTCCTCGGGTAACTGAGATCATACAGTGTCTTTCTGTCTAACTTGACTTCCTTTAATGTGATGTTCTGTAAGGTCCATCCACGTTATCCCAAATGCCAAGATTTCCTATTTGTGGATGAGTGATACGCCTTTGTGTGTTTGTGCATGTGTATAGATCTGCATCGCATTTCCTTTTTCCATTCATCCATTCATGGACACTTAGATTACTTCCATGTGTTGGCTCTTGTGAATAATGCTGAAGTGAACATACCAGTGCAGATATCTTTTTGCAAGTAGTGATTTCATTTCTTTTGGATAAGTACCCAGAAATAGAATTGCTGGATCATGTGGTGGTTTTTCTTTTAAAACTTTTTAAGTATCCTCCACACTTAGTGGAATGTTTTCTGCAGTAGTTGCACTAATTTAGATCCCTGCCAACTGTGTACTAAGGGTTCCTCTTTCTCCACATTCTTGCCGACACTTGTTATCTTTTGTCTTTCTGATGATAGCACCTAGCTGGTGCAAGGTAATATCCAGTTGTGATTTTGATTTGCATTTCCCTGATGATCAGTGATATTGGGTGCCTTTTCTTCTGGTTTTCTTCTTGTTCATTTGTGTATCTTTGGAGAAATGTCTATTCAGTTCCTGGTGTCAACTAACATACATACATGCTTAGTTGCTTAGTCGTGTCTGACTTTTGCAACCCCATGGACAACCTGCCAGGCTTCTCTGTCCATGGGATTTTCTAGGCAAGAATACTGGAGTGGGTTGCCAGGGCTGTTAAATAAAATGATCTCAAATAAATTTTGCCTTCCCTGAGAAATGAATAAGCCTGCTCATTTTGGCATATTGTTAGTTCTGAAAGATTTATTTTGTATGAAAGAATAGCATGTAATTAGAAAAAGTAGAAAATCTTGATTAATCTTTTCTAAAATAATCATAGGCTATTTTTCTTTTTTTTTAATAAATTTATTTAATTGGAGGCTAATTACTTTACAATATTGTATTGGTTTTGCCATACATTGATATGAATCCGCCACTGGTGTACATGTGTTCCCCATCCTGAACCCCCCTCCCTCCTCCCTCCCCATCCCATCCCTCTGGGTCATCCCAGTGCACCAGTGATTAGAAAATAATACTTTGAAGGTGTCAAAATTTTGAGGTCTAGCCAGTTCACGTGTGGCTTCTTTGTTTCATTGGAAATGTAGTTCTTCAGTATTCTGTTGTCTGTTTTAACCAACTATTATCTCACAGGTCCTGGAGTTGTTAATTCACAGAGATGGGGAATTTCAGGAACTAATGAAATTGGCACTTAATCAGGGAAAAATCCATCATGAAATGCAAGTTTTAGAAAAAGAAGTAGAAAAGAGAGACAGTGATATTCAGCAACTACAAAAACAGCTGAAGGAAGCAGAACAGATACTGGTAAGCTGATAGAGGCTGGTTCTTAATGTAAAAAGGTATATTTACTCTATTTACAAAAAATAAACCTATTTTCAGAATTTTGAAGTGGCAGAAAACTTTATTTTCCAGGTCTAAAATCTAACCAAACTTGTCATTTTCATTAAATGAAAGACCATGTCATTCACTTTTTAATTATTGTTTTCAGATTCTCTGCAGTTCTTTAGAACCATATTTTCATTATTTAAAAATTTCACAAGATTGAATTCAGAGAAATATGACATTTTACTTTTATCCTGTGCTGATATAAGTTTCATTTATTAATAGTCTAAATGTTCAGTTTTAGAAGTATTTTTTGCAATCAGTAAAAATATATACCAATTTTATAAATTGATTAAAATTTACATTAATTTATGTCATCTTCCATCGTAAATGAGGTGGGATTGTATATATGTCAAGGACTCTTAGTTTTTCCTTTCTTGTTCTTGGCTGCTATTTCAAAGAGACAATTTATTTGTTCAATTATTTCCCTCAATGCTGACCAATGTAATTGTTATGTGGTAGTATTGCAGGAAGAGCTGAGTTTGATTCTCATTTGGACCAGACTTTGCAGGCTCTTCTCTAAAGACAGTGAACATGAGGGCTAGAAAAAGAATAAGTCTTACGGGTTAGATAATGGCAACTGACAGCACCCTAGTGTATTAGCTTAATCTTAACAGTTTTATGAGGTCAGTACCATTTCTCTATTTTTACAGATGAAACCATGACTTTAAACGAATACCTGTCTTGCCCAAGAGGGTAAAAGTAGAGATGGAACTTAAACCTAGATCTCTCTGACTGCCTACTTTTACCCACTGGCTGAGGATGCATATGCTAGGGTCAGCTTCATTTTACCCCGAGTCTGTCTTTGCCCAGGGTGGGTATGTGGAGGAGCTCACTGTAATATAGTCATTATGCATTGGTAATGTATAGATGAATGACACTGTCAATCCACAAACTTATCTTGTCAACTAGAAAAAGTAGTTTTGGTATTTTATCCTTGAACCAGATGTAAGGATTGTTTTGGGAGTAGTACCTGGTCTGTTTTCTACATTCTTATGATAGAAGACATAAAGCAAAAATGGTAGCGAACAATCCAATTTATGTTTTGTTTCCAACAACTAATTTGTGAATGGAGGCTAACTCATAAATACATAAATATGTTTTTTTCTCTTTGATTATAGTTGACGTAAATAATACCCAAGTGGTATTTCAGAATATTACAAATAAATTGTGGGGATTTCCAAGTTTTATATATTGTTTCTATGGGATAAATGATTTTGTGAATTAGGCCAAAAACTGGACTTGGTATAGTTCTGAATAATCTGTATTTCTTTTTAAAATGTTGTTTAAATTAGGCAACAGCTGTTTACCAAGCAAAAGAAAAACTCAAGTCAATAGAAAAAGCAAGGAAAGGTTAGTAATGTGGGAACATTAAATGACTTTCTGAAAGATTCAAGTTTTGGTTTCAAGAAACTGATGAGAGTATTAATGGTAATCATGTCATGCTGTTAAAAAGTTTCCAATGAATTTTCATTGTGAAGTGTCTGCTGTATTACAGCCCTGTGCTGGGTATTGTTAGGGAGGTGTCACATCCTTTTTCAGGTTACAAAATGAGATAAAAAAGTTATGGTTATTACTTAAATGTGTAATGAAGACAGTGGGTTTTTTACATTATTGGGAGAAGAGAAAGTGGGCTGGAAGCAGTGTGATTTGAGGTGGACCTTGAAGGAAGGGATGGAGGCTGAAAGAGAGCATCAGTGGACAACTTGAGTGGGACCAGCGCACCGTGAGGTCAGAACTGAGCAAGGCTTTTGGGGTGTGTGCACATTCAGTGGTGCTGGTAGACACTGTCTGCCTTCTCGTTCTGTCCTGCTTCTCTCTTTAAAAGGCTTCCATTTTGGAGTTTTTAGTTTGGATACTAAAAGTCAGAATTGTAATGAAAACCTTGGTTACTTGCTTTTCATGATTTGTAGGTATGATTTACATCTAAATTCCCTCTTTCCTATTTTAGATAAACTGCTGTTAATGTTTGGTGTGTGTTCTTCCAGATTTTTCTTAGATGTTAATACATATGTGACAATGATAATACATAAAACCAGGTCATGCTATACATATTACTACTAAGGTGCACTTATTTTACCTAATGAATTATAAGTATGAAGTGTAACTGACATAATGCACTTACAAACTTGTCTGTTAGTAGACTGAAATGTGAAAACTCTGCTCTGGACTCTCTCAGGTGCTATTTCCTCTGAAGAAATAATTAAGTATGCACATAGGATCAGTGCAAGTAATGCTGTGTGTGCCCCACTGACCTGGGTCCCAGGTAAAAATAATTCTTTTTACTAAATATATGTGGTTTTGAAAATTCTTAGGTAACTATACATAAAAGTAGGAAAAAAGATTTAAATATAGAATGTATATATTTTAAAATACAAGGTAATATGTGATGATTCTAAAGCTGTATTATTTATATACCTGGAAAACCCTGGCTGGCCAGAAGCCAGCTTTTTCGAGGGATTTCCACAAGGGCTCCAGCCTGAGAAACAGACAGTCCCACCTCTTAGGGTACAAAGATGAAGCACTGGATACCAGGCAGCAGGTGCCCAGGACTGCAGAGAGCTGGAGTAATTAAGAAACAGGAGAGAGAGAGACTGCAACATGTATTGACAGCAGATAAAACACTTACAAGCCAGAAACCTCAGGTGGAGCTCCAGCCTTTTGGGAGGATGGGAAGTATTTATTTTTAGTCACTCCCGACAGTGGTATTTTGCCATACCTTGAAACATTAAGGGTAGCTGCAGTTTTGGAGGGTAAATAATTTAGGGTTGGTGAGAAAATACCCCAGTATTGGTTCAATCTGGCCAACTTTTCATCAACCCAAAACTAAACAGTGTGCTTTCATGTTTGGAAATGAACATCATTGGCTTCTGATTCTCCTCCTGAAAGTTATAGGAATTAGTCTTTTTTGCTGTACTATGTGGCATGTGGGATCTTACTTCCCTGACCAGGGATTGAACCTGAGGTCCCTGCAGTGAAAGCTCAGAGTCTTAATCAGTGCACTACCAGGGAAGTCCCCAGGAATTAGTCTTTAAATGACATGATTAAAGAGGTTGATTAGGAAAAGGTCTTAATTTAGAGGAATCAGGATTATAATTTTGTCATTTGGAATGGTTGCTGAAATGTTATAGTGTTATTGTGAAGATCTAAAGAAGATATAAAAATACATGTAATTAACATTTTAACATGTTCTTAATAGCAGTTGATAACTTTAATATTTCAAAATTTAAAATGTGGCTTGATTTTTCAAAGTGAACCAAGGAAAATCAATATTTCAAAGAAGGTAAGCATATTTCCATATGTGATTGAATTAAAAGTAGGCTCTATTTTTTAGGGGACCCACGGAGACCATACCCAACTGATTTGGAGATGAGAAGTGGATTACTGGGTCAGATGAACAATCCTTCCACTAATGGAGTAAATGGTCATCTCCCAGGGGACGCACTTGCAGCGGGCAGACTGCCAGGTATATGTTAATCAGAATAGTACTTCAGATAAAGGCTTTTTTTCAGAGATGATGATGAAGACAAAGATATGGCTCAAGTTTGAGGGTCTGGACCCATGTTATTTTAGTTGCTAGAGTTAGTTAACTGTACCAGTTTATCCTGCTCTCTGCTTCCTCTCTTTTTAATAAGACCATTCTAGATGGAGGCTATGAAATTAGAATGTGTGTGATGTGAAAGTCACTCAGTTGTGTCCGACTTTTTGCGACCCCATGGACTAGAGAGTCCCTGGAATTCTCCAGGCCAGAATACTAGAGTGGGTGGTCTTTCCCTTCTCCAGGGGATCTTCCCAACCCAGGGATCGAACCCAGGTCTCCTGCATTGCAGGCGGATTCTTTACCAGCTGAGCCACAAGGGAAGCCCCATGAAATTAGAATAAAGTGATATTGTGCCATTTTCCTTAGGCATTAGACCTCTCATTAACTTAAGCTCCAGACATAGTTTTTTTTTTTAATGAACCATACTTTATAAACAGAGTAAGATGTATTCAGTTTAAAGGATACCACATGAACATACTTGTTAAAAACCCTCAAATTAACTAAGTGGATAACAAAGTTTCTAATGGACTTTTTACTAACTAACTAGAGTATGTTTTTTATGAGAGCTCATTCTGAACTTCAGCCCCCCTCAGATGTCACATAGACGTCTACTTGTTTTCATCTGGTAGAACTTTTTAAAAGTTTTCTAAAAGGCATAAGAAAGGAAAAAATTACTCTTTTTGGGCAGTCACTTAATACTTTACATATCTCATGATTTTCCCTGTATTTTTAAAAATACTATTTTAAATTTATTCATTCAGCTCCACTGGGTCTTTGTTGTGGTTCGTGGGCTGTCTTTAGTGACCGCAAGCCTCCTCTCATTGAGGAGGCTTCTCTTCTTGCAGAGCACAGGGCAGCCTCAGTAGTTGTGCCGCATGGGCCCAGCTGCCCCGCAGCATGTGGAGCCCCAGTTCCTGGACCGGGGATTGAACCCTCGTTACTGGCATTGGCAGGCAGAGTTCTAGCCACTGGGAAGCCCCACCCTGTATTTCTAACATAGCAAAAAATGTACTCTAGATAATGCTTTTTTCAATGTTTAACGTTTCGTTGTCAGGCTGTCCCTGTGTTACTAAAAATGCTTTTTGAACATTGTTAACTAAGACAAACTGGGAGTTCTGTGCATTAGTTTCCCTTAGTATCACCTCATTTTTCTCATTGTGATTGTACCATATCACGTCAGTACAGTCCCAGCAGAAGGCTGAAACTACACCATCCCATCCAACGGATGCACACCAACCAGGCACCACAGGAGGGAATGCAGTCCCCAGTAGGGGAAGAAGCCTTTTCCTTCTATGGGCTTCCCTCATAGCTTAGTCAGTAGTCTGCCTGCAATGCAGGAGACTTAGGTTTGATCTCCTGCGAAGATCCCCTGGAAAAGGAAATTGGCAACTCACTCCAGTATTCTTGCCTGGAGAATCCCTTGGACAGAGGAGCCTGGTGGCCTACAGTCCATGGGGTCTCAAGAGTTGGACACAGGACTTGGTGATTAAACCACCACCACCACCTGTGGAGTCTCTGCAGCGCCCTCTACGGGCAGAGCTGAACACTGTAGCTGCTGGCAGAGAACGGTGTTTAGGGTCCAGGGAGAAGAGTGGAGGCTGAGAGGCAGCTTAAACTGGAATACTTAGTACACATTAGCTATTTATAATGTGTATATATAGAGAATGTATAGAAAGTGTATTATACATGACCTATTACATATTGTTAATATATGTGCATAAAATATATATATAGATGAGACATTTGATTTGAAATTGTGACCATCTTGAATAGTGACTGTCGGGAAGTATGATTTAAAAAAATAAATCATAGATTCTAGTTACTAAAACGTCACATTTTTCCTTTATTAAGTTTGATCATTAATTTGACTAAATATATATTTTAATTTCTAACCTTTAAAAATTTTTTTTTCGAAGTATTTGCATGAAGGAAAGAATAAGAAGTAAATAAATTACTAGTAGAAATGTTCTCATGTGTGCCTTTTCTCCAGATGTCCTTGCTCCACAGTATCCATGGCAGTCAAATGACATGGCGATGAACATGTTACCACCAAACCACAGTCATGACTTTCTGTTGGAACCTCCAGGGCACAACAAAGAAAACGAGGACGATGTAGAGGTTATGTCAACGGACTCCTCAAGCAGCAGCAGTGACTCTGATTAGAAACCGTAAGACAGAAAGCGTACGGATTGAATACTACAGAAATCTGTTTCTTAAATGGCAAACGTGGAAAGCTAGCCAGCTGATGTTGGCTGTAGTAGAATTGTTCTGCCCATTAAAAATCACAGTGGACTTTCTTTTTAAAGCCAAAAATTATGGTTTCAGTTCTAAACCACTAGGGTTAATACTTAAAGAAAGATCACACGTTACTGTTGGGGTAAAGCTGTTTCAGTTCAGTGCTGTCTTACCTTGTTCTGCTGCAGTTGTGTTGGACTTGTACATAGTACTGGAAGTAAGATTTGAGGGAAATGACCCATGTACATATCACTAATAGGCCTCCTGGAATTATTTAGAAAAGCATAAACAAGAGCAGCAGATCACTCAGGGTGCATTATATAACAGAAACCTTCATTTGAAAGTAAAGTCTATTTCTGTCACAGGAAGAAGAGAAATCTCAATTTATACTCTTTGTAATTATTGTATTTTTTGTAAATAAACTTATTTTTGTTTGTATTCTTGTATGTTTTTAAAATTTTTTAAATGTACTTTCAGTGTAGGTAAGATATTTCTGTAAATCCAATTGCATTTTGTACATACTTTAGAATCTGGAAGATGAACAAATATGATGCAGTGCATACATCTGAACTAGTAATCCCAACTTTGGTAGGTTTCTCAAAGGCATAGACTGCCGTTCTTAGAAGAAACAAAATGAAGTAGGTTTTTTTTTTAAACAACTGACAGCTTACCATAAAAATGTCATAACAAACATAAATTGTAGGAAGGCTTTTAGAATGGAAAACACTCTCAGGCTTCACCTTCCCTCTTACTGCAGCTCCTAGAATCACTTTTAAATTTTTTCTGGTGGTTAACCTCCTTGTTTAAATAATACGCTTACACAGCTACATTTTGATTTATCAGTTTTAGACAGTACTGCATCGTTTACTTTTTTTGCCCTGGTGTAGACTCTTATCTTAAAAAAAAAGCACACTATATACATTTTGTTTAAAAAAAGAAAAAACAGCCCATATTATGGATGTTAGATTTGTGCAGAGGACAATAACTAGTTACACTTTATCTCGAAAGTGGTATTTCTCAAAGCGTGGCCACAAGCCAAGTGTATGAAAATCACTCGGATGCTGTTAGAAAGCAGATAGAGGAATCTGCTTCTTAACCTGCTGGAGCGGCGTGTGTGTGAAGCCCTCACATCCAAATCTAAGTACTGGGGCCCTAAAGCCCTTAAGGTCCCTGCCAGTCACTGCCATTCACAACCCAAGAATCTTAGCACCTCTTCCCTTGTGGGGTTTTCACTTCAAAACCAACACAACATAAAAATAAACCGAAATGGAAAAATAGGACTCAAGGAATACCTAGATTCTTTTGAGTGTTGTTGGACCAGTGGATTGGAAAATAAAAGGGAGTTCCACGTGTACCTCAAATCAAGCTGCTGTGTACATGCTCATTTGGTGTTTATCTGTACAGCTCTGCAACCTCTCACCCAAAACCTCAGGTCTCAAATTATCTCAGAACTTGGAGTTTTAAAAATATTCTAATTCGAATTCATATTCAAATTCATGTCAATGTATGGCAAAACCAACCAATATTGTAAAATAAAAAAATTATAAAAAAATAAAAAAAAATTAAAAAAAAAAAAAGTCACAATAACCCATGACCAACTACTTGCTCTGTAAGTTCAGAGCTGGATTGTGTAAACTATTAATACATCCTTTGATACATAATCTTTTGTCTCAAAACAAAAAAAAAATATTCTAGAAACTTAGCAGAACTTAAATATTGAATATTATAAATTCCCAGCTTAACCTTCAGGGCATCTCTATTCCAGACTTTAGCGCCTCTCCCTACACGTACAGAAACAGCTCTCCTTTATGTCCCTCTTAGGAGGACTTGCCTGGGACAGAGGACACCTCGGGGCTTGATATAACAAATAATGAAGAGCTATTTCAGACTTGCCAGCATCCTGGCAGAGTGAGGTATAGACATTGCATTTTAGGAGAATATTGCTAGTAGTCAGTATATTAGTTTTTTCTATTAAAGGCAATTCTCAACCATTTAAGAATTAACTGCTTACTCAAGAGCTCTAAATCCTATTCTGGCCATTCACTCTTTTAGAGAAATATTTACAGAGTGATTACTGGATGCCACTGCACATGTCAGATGCCGAGAAAGTGCAATCCCCCTCTACATACAAAACTTACCTTTTTACTTTTTGCTGTAAATAAAGAGCCCAGATTGGGTTTTCTCTTTCCATTGAAGTAAACCCTCATGTCTAGTTTAGTGAATTTAAAACAAATGGAAAACCTCACAAGCTCCTAATGAATTTGTCTACTAAAAATTTTTTAAAGTAGGAGATGATGGAAGAAATGTAGTTTATGCTAAGTTTCTAAAACTATAAACACCTGTTTATGTAAGTACCAGCTAGCATAAAGACATATCTCATTGAATTCCCAATCAACTATACTTGGGATTAAGTTATTGAGGAGTTTCATCCACAAGGCTTGCCTGGGTTCTTCTTATCGATCCCCTAAAGAAGGGCATGGCAACCCACTCCAGTATTCCTGCCTGGAGAATTCATGGACAGAGGAGCCTGGTGGGTTGCAATCTATGACGTGGCAAAGAGACACAACTGAGCAACTAACACTTTCATTTCACTTTCAGGGACAGAAAGGGGTTAAGTCAGTTGAAGGGAGTAAAACTAATGAGCAGGCAAAAGAAGGATGTGAATAATCAAATAGGAGTAGGAAAAACTGTGAAATTCATTAGTCTATGTTCCTTGAACTAATTTTACTTGAGCTTACTCTAAAACAAGTTTGTCAAAACAGAAAATGAGATTTGCAAATGGTTAACTCTACAATGTGCACATATAATTTAGAAAAAGCAAGCTATTAAAACAACTTTAAAAATTCATTCATTGGAGAAAGATTCTTTTGTAGCATGTATTACAGCAGTACTTGAGTCTTCTGAAAGGGCAAAATTCAACTATAACCAGCTCTAGGAGAAGCAAGCGGAGAAGGCAATGGCAAGCCACTCCAGTACTCTTGCCTAGAAAATCCCATGGATGGAGGAGCCTGGTAGGCTGCAGTCCGTGGGGTCGCTGGGGGTCGGACACCACTGAGTGACTTTACTTTCACTTTCACACATTGGAGAAGGAAATGGCAACCCACTCCAGTGTTCTTGCCTGGAGAATCCCAGGGACGGGGGAGCCTGGTGGGCTTCCGTCTATGGGGTCACACAGAGTCGGACACGACTGAAGTGACTCAGCAGCAGCAGCAGGAGAAGCAAGGGATTTTATAGAAATGGGTTCATGATGAAAGAAGATTAGTTGATGGTCTAATTCAGCAGGTCTCAAACTTTAGTTTTGAATCCTATTACACTCTTAAAATACTGAGGACCTAAAGATTAAAAAAAAAATCTATTTCAACTGATAAACTTAGTAAGGTGCATATGTGTGTGCTCAGACATGTCCAACTCTTTGCGACCCCATGGACTGCAGCCTGCCAGGCTCTGTCCATGGGGTTTCCAAGGCAAGAATACTGCAGTGGGTTGTCATTAAACAAAAAATATTAGAACTGATAAATGAATTTAGCAAGGTAGCAGGATACAAGATTAATTACATAAGTCTATTGTATTTCTTTACACTAAAAATAAGAGTATCAGAAAGTGAAAAATAATCCCTTTTAAAATCACATTAAAATAAACAAAACACTTAGGAATAAACCTGAGCAAGGAGGAGAAAGACTTATATGCTGACAACTATAAAACATTGATAAAGGAAACTGAAGATGATTAAAAAAAATGTAAAGCTGTCCCAAGCTCCCAGACTGGAAGAATATTATTAATTTGGCTATATTACTCAAAGCAAATCTACATATTTAGTGCCATCTCTATCAAATTACCCAAGTATTTTTCACAGAACCAGAAAAAAATGATCCTAAAATGTATACGGAGCCACAGAAAACCCAGAATTGCCAAAGCAATTCTAAGGAAAAAGCAAAGCTGGAGGTATAACCCTCCTAGACTTCTGACAACACTAGAGTATCAAAACAGCGTGATACTAGTAATGAAAACAGACATCCGGATCAATGGAACAGAAGAGAGAGCCCAGAAATAAACCCACACCAGTTAGTCTTTGAAAAAGGAGACAAAAAATGGAGAGAAGACATCTCTTCAGCAAGTGGTGTTGGGAAAGTTTGAAAGTTGCATGAAAATCAATGAAGTTAGAACACTCCCTTTTGCTATACACAAACTCAAAATGGCTTAAGGACTTCAATAAGACATGACATTATAAAACTTATAGAAAAGAACAAAGGCAAAACTCTGACATAAAACTGTACCAATGTTTTCTTAGGTCAGTTTCCCAAGGCCAAAAAAATGAAAGCAAAAATAAATGGGACTTAGTCAAACTTGTAAGCTTTTGCACAGCAAGGGAAACCATAAACAAAATGACAACCTACAGAATGGGAGAGAGTATCTGCAAATTATGCAACTGACATGCAGCTCAACATAAAAAAAAAAACAACAACATAAAAGTGAGCAGAAGACCTAAATGTCATTTCTCCAAAGACATACAGGTGGCCAAGAGCCATAAGAAAAGATGCTCAGTATCACAAACCAAAACTACGATGAGGTACTACTTCATACTAGTCAGAACGGTCATCATCGAAAAGTCTACAAATAATAAATGCTGAGGAGGGTGGGGAAGACAACGGAACCCTACTACACTGTTGGTGGGAATGTACGCTGTGCAACCACTAAAGGGGACAGTAAGGCATTTCCTTAAAATACAAGATACCATACGATCCAGAAATTCCCCTTCTGGGCAGATATTCAGAAAAGATGAAAACGAATTTGAAAAAATTAACACATACCAAAGTTCACAGCAGTACTATTTACAACAGCTGAGACATGAAAACCTAAGCATCCATCAACAGATGAATGGGTAAGAAGATGTGGTACATATATACAATGGAGTATTATTACTCAGCCACAGAAAGAATGAAATAATGCCACCTGCAGCAACATGGATGGACCTCTGTCTGTTCTGTTCAGTCGCTCAGTCGTGTCCGACTCTGCGACCCCGTGGACTGTAGCCTACCAGGCTTCTCCATCCATGGGATTTCTCCAGGCAAGAATACTGGAGTGGGTTACCATTTCCTTCTCCAGGGGATCTTCCCGACCACAGAAAGAATGAAATAATGCCACCTGCAGCAACATGGATGGACCTAGACACAGGCAATCAGTCAGAGAAAGACAAATACCATGATATCACTAATATGTGGACTCCATCACTTCATGGGAAATAGATGGAAAAACAGTGGAAACAGTGTCAGACTTTATTTTTTTGGGCTCCAAAATCACCGCAGATGCTGATTGCAGCCATGAAATTAAAAGACGCTTGCTCCTTGGAAGGAAAGTTATGACCAACCTTGATAGTATATTAAAAAGCAGAGACATTACTTTGCCAACCAAGGTCCGTCTAGTCAAGGCTATGGTTTTTCCCGTGGTCATGTATGGATGTGAGAGTTGGACTGTGAAGAAAGCTGATCGCCGAAGAATCGATGCTTTTGAACTGTGGTGCTGGAGAAGACTCTTGAGAGTCCCTTATACTGCAAGGAGATCCAACCAGTCCATTCTAAAGGAGATCAATCCTGGATGTTCATTGGAGGGACTGATGCTAAAGCTGAAACTGCAATACTTTGGCCACCTCATGCGGCGAGTTGACTCACTGGAAAAGACTGATGCTGGGAAAGGTTGGGAGCGGGAGGAGAAGGGGACGATGGAGAATGAGATGGCTGGATGGCATCACCGACTCTGTGGACATGAGTTTGAGTGTACTCCAGGAGTTGGTGATGGACAGGGAGGCCTGGCGTGCTGTAATTCATGGGGTCGCGGAGAGTCGGACACGACTGAGCGACTGAACTGAACTGAACTGAAAAAAAATGATACAAAGGAACTTATTTACAAAACAGACTCACAGATGCAGGGAAAAGGCATGATTACCAGAAGGGAAAGGAGATGGGGAGGGATAAATTAGGAGTTTGGGATTAACATATACACACTGTATGTGTATAAAACAGATAAACAATAAGGACATACTGTATAATACATGGAACTATATTCAGTATCTTACAACCACCTGTAATGGGAAAGAATCTGAAAATGTGTGTGCATTAATACATATCTAAATCACTTTGGTATATACCTGAAACTAACACAACATTGTAAACAACTATACTTCATCAAAAAAAAAACCAACTGAGGCCCCAAAAAGTTTTTGTAGGATGTTCTCTAGTAATAGTATCATAATAGGAATTAAAACTGATACATTTTAAGAATTCTTTTATTTACAAATAACAAAAACCCATAACACAAAACTGTTATATGTTAATATAATTTTAATAAAAAATACAGATGTTTTTCTTTAAAAAAATAAAATAAGAAGCATGGCATTGTTTTACATTTTTGTCAGTTTCTCCCACATCTAGCTTACCAGGAGAGAGCTAGATTTTCGTATCTGCTTTGCAGTCACTCTACTAGAGTAACCTATAACATGCAGTTTCTGTATACTCAGCAAAGAATGAGAATGTGACAAAACCGACTCTGATCCCAAGGAAAGGGCCTTGAGGACTTCTCCGGGCCACACTGAGAACCGCTCACTGCCCTAGTCTAATCACATTTCACATACAAGAACTTGAATCTCAAGAGAGATCAACTGAGATCCAAAACGGTAAGGCCAGTTAACAATGGGATACAGATCCTGGATGGTTTAACTGGCTTTCCTAGGTTTACATTCCCAATCAGAAATACACCCTAATGACCTGTCCTGCCTGTGCTAGTTGTAGGAACTGTCAAAATTAACAATGACAAAACAGGAAAGGAAAACCAACAAATGTGATAAATTCTGTGTTAGCGCTTGGATTAGGATCTCTACTAGAACTGAAACACTAAGACAAATTCTACTGCACTCCTTCACACACACTGGTGATGACACATCAATACCCGAGAAATACAGAAAACGGAATTACCATTTATAACATCAGCAACTATCACATTTTCTGAATCTGAAACAATTCATGACACAATCTGAAAATTTTTCACAAGTACTGAATGAAAAGGCGTTGGGTATATTAAGAGACTACAAATAAACTGGCCATCACGGGGGACTTTTCAGGTAAAATGGAGTTGTTTTGAAATGTAGATATTTTTCATTCTTTAACAGGACCTTACTTTGCCTTTTATGTATTGGGTTGGCCCAAAAGTTCTTTTGATTTTTAAGCAAAAATAAAAAACACATTTTCACTTTCACCAAGAACTGAACTGAACAACATATTCACCATTTTGTTCCACTACCTTCTGCCATTTTTCAGGCAACTTCATAATTCCATCTTCCCAAAACTTTTTATCTTTTTGAGCAAAGAACTGTTCCAGGTGCCTTTTGCAGTCTTCCAGGGAACTGAAATTTTTTCCATTGAGAGAATTTTGTAAAGACCGAAATAAATGGAAATCTGAAGGTGCAATGTCTGGGGAATATGGTGGAGGAATCAGAACTTCCCAGCCAAGCTGTACCAATTTTTGTCTGGTCATCATAGAAACATGTGGTCTTGCATTATCCTGATGAAAGATTATGCATTTTCTGTCGACTGATTCTGGACGCTTTTCATTGAGTGCTGCTTTCAATTGGTCTAACTGGGAGCAGTACTTCTTAGAACTGATTGATTGGTTTTCTGGAAGGAGCTCATAATAGAGGACTCCCATCCAATCCCACCATATACACAACATCACCCTCTTTGGATGAAGACCAGCCTTTGGCATGGATGGCGGCGGTTCATTTCGCTTGTCCCAAGATCTCTTCCGTTCCACATTATTGAACAGTATCCATTTCTCATTGCCTGTCACAATTTGTTTTAAAAACGGAACACTTTCATTACGTTTTAGTAGAGAATCACATGTGGAAATACGATCAAGAAGGTTTTTCTGGCTTAACTTAAGTGGAACCCAAACATCAAAGCGATTAACATAACCAAGCTGGTGCAAATGGTTTTCAACGCTCGATTTGGATATTTTGAGTATGTCGGCTATCTCTCGTGTGGTATAATGTTGATTGCTCTCAATTAATGTCTCGATTTGACTGCTATCCACTTCAACTGGTCTACCTGACCGTGGAGCATCATACAGAGAGAAATCTCCAGCACGAAACTTTGCAAACCACTTTTGACATGTTCGCTCAGTCACAGCACCTTCTCCATACTCTGCACAAATCTTTTTTTTTGTATCTGTTGCATTTTTACCTTTCTTGAAATAATCAAGCATAATATGCCGAAATTGTTGCTTTTTTTCTTCCATCTTCAATATTAAAATGGCTACTACCCCCAAATTCACCAATTTTGATAAGTTTCTTTTAAAAAATGCACATTGCTGTGATAGGTGTCACAGTACAATCTCACAAAATTGTTTTAAATGAAGTTAGAGAGAACTAAGCACAACTATAGTCATTGTACAAAAAAAACCTAAGTGAACTTTTTGGCCAATCCATTAAAAAAAAGAACAACTCAGTGAATCTCCCTGTTCACCTCTAGGTGACTTCCTTTATATCCTACCAGATGATCCAAATCTTCTTTAAAAGGATCATAGCCTTGTTCTTTTAAACAACGTAGGGCCCAGAAAAGCTGATCCAGGGGAGGAAATTCTTCCCAAGGAACCCACTCCCAACCTAGAAAAGAAAGACATTAAAGCAATTTCTTCAGTTGAAAGGAAACAAAGCATATTCATTTTGGCTAGTTAACCTGTACTAAGAAAAATTAATTTTAAAAGTGATTTGCTACTAATAAAACAAAGCACAAGAGTGATGCTACGCATTACCTTGGCTATACAAACATAATTTTCAGTGGCTCAGCAGTAACGAATCTGCCTGTGATGCACGGTATGTGGCAGGAGCTGTGGGTCAGGAAGATTCCCTGGAGGGCATGGCAACCCACTCCAGTATTCTTGCCTGGATAATCTCATGGACAGAGCCACCTGATGGGCTACAGTCCATGGGGTCGCAAAGAGACATGACAGAGCATGCACAGACGCTCATGACAGGTGAATGTTTAAATATTATGATATTAACAACAAAAATACAATGATTATTAAGAATTCTATGTTCTAAATTAGTTTATGATTACATGTATATATCTATGTGTAATTACTGTTTCTTCCATTGAGCATTTCTCTGCCTATAAAATACAGATATGTAATTTCACTCTGGGAAGGCAGGGGACAAAGAATCCATGAACCTGAAACAAGTTCTGGAAGGGCTGATCAGTACCTGTGACCGCACAGTATGGGGGGTGGGGGGAGGAGAGGTGCGGGAGGAAGACGGGAGGCACACACTAACCCTGTGTTGCAAGATGCTCAATTAACTGAGTCTCCAGAGACCTGAAGCAGCGTCTACCCTGTCTCCTAGAGGAGGAAGCATCTGGATAATCCCTCTAATTATCCAGAGGAAAGATGTGGTGACTAGAAGACTGAAGCAGGCTGTTCAGATCCAGGGCCTGATGAACACGGGGCAGAGTCTGCATGCCTGTATTATAAATAAAACAAAGACCCCCGAGCCACTGTACCTTGGCCAGTTATCAGCTCTCCTAGTGAATTTGGTACAATCCTGCCTTCCCATTCTTAAGGCGTGAATAATTTTCCTTGTACCCTAGGCCAGCTGAAGGCCTTTGGATCCTTCTTGTGTTTTTCTTCAGGTGATATCATGAAATAAGAAAGATGTATTTGGTTTCATCCCTGTTTCCTGGCAGGATTCCTAAAACCTTTGTATTAATAATTTCCTGAGTGACAGTGATCAGAGGAGCATCTTTTTGTTTTCCATAATAAGCCCCTTTCAACCAAGGCTGAGTTAATGCTCATGAGATGGCTGGTGGCTCCTATGCAGTTTCGGGAAGTGGGTGCTGACCAGAAAGACAGAGCCATGATCACAGGGTTGAACTTTCAGCCCACCAGTTACCCCCACACTCCACCTTAGGGGCGGGGAAGGGGCCGGAAGTTTGAGTTAATCAATGGGCAATGGTTTACTCAATCACAGTAATGATCCCATAACATAATGATCCTTCATAAAAACTCCACAGAAAGCTTCAGAGTTGAACACCTCAAGCTGCTGGGAGGGTGGTACATCTGTGCCCCCGCCCCCATACCTTGCCGTGTTGTTGTTTAAACCCTGTCCGACTCTTTGCGACCCCATGGGCTGCAGCCCACCAGGCTCCTCTGTCCATGGGATTACCCAGCCAAGAATACTGGAGTGGGTTGCCATGCCCTCCTCCAGGTGATCTTCCTGACCCAGGGATCGAACCCCCATCTCCTGCACTGGCAGGTGGATTCTTCACCTCTGAGCCAGCAGGGAAGCCCCAGGAATATAGTAGATAGTATAATAGTAAATAGAAGAATATCAATTACTGTCATTAACGCTTTCAGAGCACTCAATTCAACACAGAAGGTAAGAGATTAGGTGTTTTGCAAGTTAATCATTTTCTATAAAAGAAAGTTATTATCTCTCTTGCACAGGTGAGAAAACTGAGGACGGCACATTAAATGTTTTGCTTAAAAAAATCAGTCTGAAACAAAATTAAACACTAGCAATAAAACTGAGTACTTACTGTGTTCATTAGGATGGGCCCACTGAAGGTAATAATCTCATTTCATCCTTACAACAAGCCATCTGAGGTAGGTAGCTACGATTATAACAAATGAGAAAAGAGGCCCAGAGACCTAAAGAACTTGGCTCGAGGTCACCAACCTCTAAGTGGAAGAACCAGGATGCAAACCAAGCAGTCTGGCTCTAGACCCATTCTCTTTCCTGTTCTATCCTTATGTCTTCAGAACTTAAGTAGATTTAAACTCTAATTAAAGTACAATTACATTCTAACTCTCTTCATTTGGTGACATAAAGTAATCTTCCTTCAGACATATGCTCTCGTAGAAAATGCACTATTGTATATAATTCTCTTACTTTCATTCTTTTCAGGCTCTACATTCTTTGGTTCTGAATCATGAGTCAGGTCCACCTCTCCTTTCATTAAAATAGTGACATAATGGTAATTCTCTTTTTCAATGAAAGAATTCACAACCGAGGCAAAGCGAACGTTTTTCAGGTGAAGAGCTGCTTCTTCCCAGGTTTCCCTTTGAGCACATTCTTCCCAGCTTTCACTGGAAAACAGAAACACACCATCATATTCAATTCTATTTATTCATTTTTTAAGCCATGACATTCCTGGCTAGAAATTTCCAGTGTAACCTCAGAAGAGCTGTACTTGATTCATGCTTTAAAACAATAAATCAACAACCCTCCTTGGGTTGAAGACCAAAAGGACTTCATATTGAACAACAAAATGAACATTTAGCCAATTCAGCACTAGTTCACTTGCCTGGAAGCAGCATGCAACCAGGAGGTGGTCTGATCTATCAGTTAAGAGCACAGGCCTTGTAGTTAACTAGACCTAGGTTTGAGTTCAAAGTCCATTACTTTCCCCCTTGGATAAGTAAAAAGATAATGCTACTTTCTCACAGGCTTGCTATAAGTGTATCAAGAAGTAAGTAAAGTCTTTTCCAGTAGGTTCAGAATTTCAGTTTGTGCCTCAAAATTGAGAACAAGAGGCATTCACAAAATATTAAAATACATAGATGCGATTAGTTCACCTTCAACATATGATCCATAATAACTAGATATTGACAAGAACTGATACTCTAAAAGTTACAAAAACCTGCATATAAATTAAAACATTTCATTGTACAGTTTTCATACATGAAACAAGATTAAAAATATATAGTATCTCCCTTTAGAAATGGTTCCAAATGGAATTATAGTCATATGAAGTATGTGAGTATCAAATGAAAACAAGTATGAAAAAAAAATGTGTATTCAGTTTATCTAAAAGTCATTTATTTGACTTTTAGATTAAATTTACTTCTATTTATGAAGCACTTTAGTATGTGAGAACTGTATCTTTTCCACCTTGACTTGTTTCTCTAATTATCTAATCTACCCCCACTCTACCCATCAGACAGACAGATCTTTGTGGAGGGAGGAAAGTTGTGAGCTTTCAGGCTGTAGGAATGTTCCCTTTCTTCCTGATGGGGGGCCAACTCTGCCCCCAAACCATCTGAGAGGCGCTCCAAGAGAAATAAACGGTCACGGAGACTGGGTGACCACTGACTCTCAAGGAGGCACCGGTGTGTCACCCCCAGTTAAAGGGCTGAGCTGTGGAAGCATACAGGGCAGCCCGGTGCCTCAGGGCAGAGGAACAGCAGGGAACTAGCTGTGGGAAGTCTGAAGTGTGACCCGTGGTGTCAGGGATGCACGTTAACACAAAGGCTCACCCCCACTTCAGGCATTAGGACGGTAGGAGACTGGTGAAAGTAGCCCACGATGGCTGAGCAGAGAAAATGAGTGGCAGTGAAAGCAGCATGTTTTCTCAGGGCCAAGCAGATGCTGTGAGACTACTGGAGACCCAGCAGAAAGAAAATGTAGCCTGGTGTGCTAACACCAGGAGCTGCCACACAAGACGTTTTTGGTCACCTGTGTCAGGGAACTGTGCAGTGCCGAAATCCTCGCAGGACTGGAGGACTTCCAACCAGCCACCAAACACACCCTCATAAAGAGCGCACACTGAACACTGTACCCAGAGGGCACATGGGGCGCTGGCAGCACTACCCAGGGAAAGTTCTGCGCCCTCCCCTCCGACCTCGGCACTCGGGAGAAAAATCCGGAACAGTGAGAAGAGCAGGCGGCAGAGAGAGCGCAACACACGGGCCCGCACCTCCTCTCCCCATCACAAAGGAACACAAACGCCTGGAAGAGGACCAGAACACCAACATACTACTTTTATTTTTCTTTTTTGATTTTTACGATGTTGTGTTGGTTTCTGCCACACAACAGTGCAATCAGCCATAATTGTACGTTCCCCTCTCTCCATCCCATTGATGGTGGGACAGGCTGAGACCTGAGACCCTTATGTCTTCTCTCCTCTGTATCCGGCAGAAGAAAAAGAAACAATGAGGGACCAAAAATAACTAGACCAGTGCACAGCTGGCACAAATTATGAACAAGATTCAAAAACCCAACTGCCACTTGTGAGCTGCCAGAAGCAAAAGCGGGGTACCTCACATGATCTCTGCACCCAGCACCATCAAGGGGTGTGCTTGTCTGTGTAATTTGATTTTTTATCTAGTAATTTTATTATTTAATAAGTGATAGCTTGCTGCTGCTGCTAAGTCACTTCAGTTGTGTCCGACTCTGTGCGACCCTATGGACTGTAGCCCGCCAGGCTCCCTCTGTCCATGGGATTCTCCAGACAAGAATAATGGAGTGGGTTGCCATTTCCTCCTTAATGAGACCTTCCCGACCTGCTTCTGTTATATCTTCTGCATTGGCAGGCGGGTTCTTTACCACTAGTGGCACCTGGGAAGTCCTAATCACAAGCAATATATGCCCTCTCTTTGATCTAGATTGGTACAAACCGTAAAAAGACATTTTCAAGCCAGCTGCAAATAATGCTGGACTGGGTATCACAGGCGTATTCTTTACCACTGTGCCACCTGGGAAGCCCCTTGAACTTTTCTGATGCTATTTATCTGCTGCAGACGTCATCCTTATTATCACTTTGAGATAGGATGGGACCCTTTCCCGGGGTGCTTGCACCTGGACAAAGTTAGAGACTAAAAATAACGCATGCACAGTTGGGGCAATTAAAGACAATCTACAAAAAAGGCCACAAACCTACAGCCATTTGTGAGTTGCTCAGAGCGAAGCAGAGTTACCAGGCATGATTTCCGCACATAAGGGAGCAGGCAGACCACCTAAGCTGCACCTTCTGCGCAACCCGCAGATCGATGCCTACGCCCCACTCCATTTAAGAAACCAGCTCACCACCACCTCCCGCTCCAGGAGAGCGAGCAAGGGCACCTGTTTCCTCTTCTCGCTCCCTCCCTCGGGCTAACAGCACGAGCCCAGACAAAGCTCGGCCTAAATTCCTCCTCTGGCATCTCACCAATTTCTATCGATTAAAGAGTCCAAGAGTCCGGGTGAACCCCTCTTCAAGGTCAATCTCGGCCTTTCTTCACCCTTGTGTAGAACTAAACTTTCTCTGTCGGTCTGACATCTCAATTCACAGAAAGTCAAAGCAGAGAGGGAGACCTTAGGGAGTACTTCGGGCGATTTCCCCGTTTTAACGAGGGAGGCACAAAGGCCCAGGGTTTCCGTCAACCGTTCGCTCGGTTGGAGCGCTGCGAGACTTATGGGAGCAGGAAGATAACATACCGCTTGTGTTTAAATCGCCAGCAAACCGTGCAAACGTCTGAAGGGACAACTACACTACTCGAGGCCTGTATATACGCACTTCCGGCCTTTCAAGCGCAAGCATCAGGAAAAAGACAACTCACAATGCCCAGACGCGTCAGGGCTCGAGAGGAGCTGAACCCTCGAGGGCAGCTCGCACGCGGACGTGGCGACTCCTGCGCCCGCCTCGCCCAGAGCAGCGCCCCCTGCCGGCCTCAGGCGAGAAAAACAAACGCGCGAGCAAGGACGCAGCGTCAGCGCGCAAGCACGCACGGAGGCACGCAGGAGGCGACGTCGTCCTCTGCGCGCCCGTTTCGTTTTCCCAGTCAGCCAGGCGGCTGCTTACCCGAACTCCAAGTGGCCCCCGGGAAGCTGGAAACTGCCGGCTCCGAACGACCCTTTCCTCCTCCCCAGGAGGACGCAGCGAGGATGCCTGCCGCTGGTCACCACGACGCCCACTCCGACCCCGGGGCGCCGCCCCCTCGGCTCCACGCTGGCCGTCATCGCGCGAGAGGACCAGGCCCTCAGGGACGGGAAGTGACGTTCGGCTCGCCCCGCCCCCGCAGCCGCTGCCAATCAGTCTGAGCAGGTGAGGGCCTGCAAACCTGGCCTCGGCTGTTTGCGTCTCTACGTCTCCGCTTCTCTTAAGGGTTTCAAATTGTGATGTTTGTTTCCTCCCAGGGAACTGCGCAGCCGGAATTTTTCGTTTTAACTAGTGCCATTTACCGTGGATGTTTCAACGTTCATTATTTATCTACTCTCAGATTCTTCCACGCGCTTTCCAGCCACCTACTTTTTTATAAACCTCTGTGCCTTTGCACATTTTTTTAAATTTAATGAGCTTCGCTACAGTTAACTCATGCTATGCTTAGTCGCTCAGTCGTGTCCGACTCTTTGTGACCCCTGGACTGTAGCCCTGTCCATGGGATTCTCCAGGGAAGGATACTGGAGTGGGTTGCCATGCCCTCCTACAGGGGATCTTCCCAACCCAGTCTCCCACACTGCGGATGGATTCTTTCACTGTCTGAGCCACCGTGGAAGCCCAAATTCATGCTACTGTATCTCTAATCAGTGCAGTATCCGAGCAAGGACACATAGTGCAGAAACACCGTGATACAAGAGTATTAACAAATCATGGAAAGAAAATTAAGGACTAATTAATCAGTTATGCTGGGACAAATTAGTTATCTATTTACCTTTCCAGTTTGCATGGCATGCACCAACAAAAAAAATCCCAGCTGAATCAAAGATGTATAGTTTCTGGTTGGGGAGGATCTATTTTTAAAATTTAAATTGTTTTACGTAAATAATGTGCACATAATTTTAACAGGTGGTACAAAAAAGTGGAAGAATAACCTCATTTTCTACTCCTGCTTCCATTCACTTTTAATTCTGAGCTGTTATTTCTGACGTTTGCTTACATATTTTTAAGTAATGTGCTTACACTGCATGTTATGATAAATGAACTGATTAAACATTTTTAAAGCATCTCTCCTTCTACCCAGAAACTCAGCAGCCTTCAGTGTGTTGTGCGCCATAAAGATACTCCGTGATATTTTCCCAAATAAAAATTGGCAACATATGAAAAGGAGACTATTGATATATCACGGCTAAATGGGGTTATTTCCAGAAATACACGTCTGGCTTAATATTTGAAAACTCAATGTAATTAACCATACTAAAAAAGGGAAAAAGGAAACAAATATAATCATCTTACTAGATGCAGGAGAAAATCTGATAAAATTCAGTACTCATTCAAGATTTAAGAAACAAGCAAACAGGAACCATTAAAAGGGTGCCACTTATTGAACTATATGCTTTAAAATGGTTAAGATGATAAATTTTATGTTATATATATATTTTTATATTTATTTATTTGGTTGTGGCAGCATGCAGGATCTTTTAGTTGTGGCAGGTGGGATCTAGTTCCCTGACCAGGGATTAAGCCCAGGTCCCCTGCATTGGGATCCGGAGCCTTAACCATTGGACCACTAGGGAAGTCCCAGACAAGATAGTAAAAAAAATAATAATATAGTAATAAATGCTGGTAGAACAATGTGACATACAAGTGTTAAAAGAAAGAGCCTTGATCTATATCTGGCACCATATCTAACAAGTCATACCAGGGCTTCCCTGGTAGCTCATCTGGTAAAGAATCCCCCTGCAATGCAGGAGACCCTGGTTGGATTCTTGGGTCAGGAAGTTCTCCCCGGAGAAGGGAAAGGCTACCCACTCCTGTATACTTGGGCTTCCCTGGTAGCTCAGTCTGTAAAGAATCTGCTGCAATGCAGGAGACCTGGGTTCGATCCCTGGGTCAGGAAGATACCCTGGAGGAGGGCATGGCAACCCACTCCAGTATTCTTGCCTGGAGAATCCCATTGACAGAGGAGCCTGGTGTGCTGCAGTTCATGGGGTCATAAAGAGTTGGACACGACTGAGCGACTAAGCACACGTAACAAAATGGATTAGACCTACATAAAAACAGCTGAAAGTATAAACTTTCTAGAAGAAGATATAAGAGAGACTCTTTGTGATTTTGAGCTAGGCATAAACTTCTTAGATGTGACACCAGAGACATGATCCATAAAAGAAAAATTGTTAATTTGGACTTCCTCAAACTTTAAAATTTACTCTGCGAGACATTGCTATGGACTGAGTTGTATTTCCCCACAGACATATATTGGAGGCTCACCCCCTCAATTATATGATTGTGGAGGCTTTAGGAGGCTTGGATTCCCTGGTAACTCAGATGGTAAAGAATCAGCTCGCAATGCTGGAGACCTAGGTTCAACCCCTGGGTTGGGAAGATCCCCTGGGGGAGGAAATGGCCACGCACTCCAGTATTCTTGCCTGGAGAATTCCATGGACAGAGGAGCCTGGCAGGTTGCAGTCCGTGGGGTTGAAAAAAGTCGGTACATGACTGAGTGACTATCATTCACTCACTTAGGAGGCTTAGATGAGGTCGTAAAGGTGGGATCCTCATGATGGGATTAGTACCTTTATGTAAGGCCACCAGAGGGCTTGAGCTCTCTCTCCACACCGTGCACAGACACAGCCAGAAGGTGGCAGTCTGCAAGCCAGAAAGAGAGCTCTCACCAGATACTGACTCTGCTGGCATCCCGATCTTGGACTTCTCAGGCTCCAGAATTGTGAGAAATAACTGTCTGCCGTTTAAACCACCCAGTCTATGATATTTGATTATAGAGGCTGATCTGCTAATACAAATCGTTTAAGAAAACAAAAAGATAAAATATAGGCTTTGGAGAAAATATTTGCAAAGCATATTTCTGCTAAAGGACTGGAACAAGACTATGTAAGGAATCCTCAAAACCCAACAATGAAGCAAACAAGTCAATGAGTAAATAGTCAAAATAATTGAAAATATTGAAATATTTGAAAAGAATGGAAAATATTTCACCAAAAAGAAAAATGAATAGTACATAAGTACTTGAAAAGATGCTCAGGTCATTGAAAACTAAACTGCACTGAAGTACCTGTACATGCCTATTACAATGAATAAGATTAAAAAAAATACAAAAAACCCCTGGTATTATCAAGTACTGGTAAGCATACAGACTAATTAGACCTCTCATACATTGTTGGTAGGAATGCAAAATGGTATGAACAGTTTGGCAGTCAACTTATTATTTCATATAATGTTGAGCATGTGCTTATCACACAACCCAGAAGTTCCATTCTTAGATGTATACCCAAGAGAAATGAAAACTTATGTTCATTCAAAGACTTGTATGCAAATGTTACAGAAGCTTTATTCCTAATCATCAAAAACTGGAAATAAATGTTCTTCAACTGTGAATGGATAAATCTACTATAGTATGTTCATACAATGGAAAATGACTCAGCCATACAAGGAACAAACAACATGGATGGATCTCAGGTGAAAAAAATCACATATAAAAAGCTACCTGAAAAAAAAAAAAAGCTACCTGCTGTTGACATCCATTTATATAACTCTCTGAAAGAGGCAAAGCTATAGACACATAAAACAGGTCGCTCTTGGCCTGGGGCTGAGGGTGTAAAGAGGTCGAGCACAAAGGGACCTGAGGGATTTTGGGGAGTGAAGCCACTGTCCTGTGTCCTGATTGTGGTGGTGGTAACATGGCTATGTGTTTGTCACAGCTCAGAACTATGCACTAAAATAGGTGAATTTTATTATGTATATTAAATCGCAATAAATCTGACTTAAAAAAAACCCCAAAAAACATAGTGCGCTTTGGACTTGAAGAAAGGAAAAGTCAAGATGCAATTCACCAATGGTAAGATTCAATATCTTACAGAGCTTGGGACTCCCCTGGCGGTTAACTCTGCACTTTCAATGCAAGGGGCATGGGTTCGATCCCTGGTCGGGGAACTAAGATCCCAGATGCTGGCGGCTTAGCAAAAAAAAAAGACATTTCAGAGCTAAACTGCTCTATTAACAATCCCTGAAGTTGTCATCTTTGTGGGTGGAGTTGTGGAAGTGATGACATCTGGAAAGCTAGTGTTACACTGGAAATAAGGGGAGGCAGTTTCCTTTACTCACTGGGCCTTAAAGATTCAGGGAGCCTGAGCTCTGGTGGGTGATGTTCATGGTCACAGGCGTTCTTGGTAAGGAGGGTAGCCTACTCCTAAAACACAGTACGAAGTCTGGGGCTAATAGGAGTGGGTAGATAAGGAGATTCGGAAGAAGTCACATTCAGTAGCCAGTTTGAGGTTTTCCTTTGTTCTGTGCCCAGTTGTGTCCAACTCTTTGCAACCCCACAGACTCTAGCCTGCCTGCGTGGCTTCTCTGTCCATGGAACTGTCCAGGCAAGAATACTGGAGTGGGTTGTCATTTCCTCCTCCAGAGGATCTTCCTGACCCAGGGATTGAATGGCTCTTTTGTTTCCTGCATTGGCAGGCGGATTCTTTACCACTGTGCTACCTAGGAAGCCCGAAGTTTTCCCTTACTGCGCTGTAATTTCGTTTTACTATCCTGCAGCCTTCAATAAAGTCTGGTTATACGTTTCAGCCTCGTCTTAACTTGCCTTGAAGGGTTAGGATGGGCCTGAGTTTACCTTCTTATGAAGGAATAAAGAAAAAAGAAGGGCATCAGGCCAGAGAGCTTTAAGAGAGCATCAAATGTCAAAGCCATTTGATCAAAGTCTTTGATCTCACTGCACTATGTACTCAGAGCTGTACTTAACACATAAGTGCCCTATACTTGAATACTTGAACAAAAGCTACTGTCCACGTTATCATTTAAGGAAATTAGAAAAAAATATTCTCAAAATCTTTATGCTGATTGACATGAAATACAAATGGTTATGAAAGGAAAAAGGCACCAACCTGATGTTTAGGGATCCTACAAGAGAAGTGTAAATCAGCCACATGGATGTTACTTATTCTACTTAGACAATCCACATACCATAATTCCTTTCTGCAAGACTGTCAACCCATTGAACAGGGCATACCAATAGTTACTGTAGCATTAGAACCTGACAGATCTTATCACTGCATTTCTTCTTAGTTTACCTAGATTCTCAGCTGAAGGGTACGGCTCTCAGGCACAGGGGACTCCCATGCCCAGTTCCAGGACTTTCCTGGAAGGGCACACTTCTCCTCCCACCCATCCAGGCAAAAATATTGAATAACCACCATGGAGGGTGCTGGAAATTCCCCAGAGTGACTATTTTGTCCAACCTCAATACATCGTTATTTTAATGAAAGCCTGTTTATTTTCTGTACATCTTCTACTTATTTATTATAAACGAGCCAGCTTTTTACCAGAAGGTTGTCTGATCTTCCCCAGTGGCTCAGATGATAAAGAATTTGCCTGCGATGCAGGAGACCCAGGTTCAATCCATGGGTCGGGAAGATCCCCTGGGGAAGGAGGTGGCAACCCACTCCAGTATGCTTGCCTGGAGAATTCCACGGACAGAGGAGCCTGGCGGTCTGAGGTCCATAGGGCTGCAAAGAGTCGTACAGTACTGAAGCGACTTAGCACGCACGCATAGACCAAAGGAACAGAACGGAGAACCAAGATACAAGCCCTTGTGTGGTTAACCAGCGTCGTCCAGCCCTTAGCTCCTTCAGACCCTCCCACCCTCAGTGCCCCGACTGAGGTCACCGTCTCGTGGTGTTCCTCAGCCAGTGACTGGGGCAGAGGCGCAAGGCACTTTTATCCCACATGGAATTCATCTGACGGGCCGTCTTCGCTCCAGAGCTCCCTACTGGGTCAGCAGTCCGGCGGTCAGGTTATTGTTTGATGGCTCCCCTGCTCACTATTTTTCCCTCACTGTTTCTTAAGAAGCATCAATAAAGCTTCAGCACTCCCAACTCAATCTCTGTATCCACTCCGTGTATCTGTTGTCAGGCAGTGGTTTGTCTGGTGACCAGATGATGTAGGATGGCCTCACTTACTTGTGATTAGCAGGCTGTAGTTAGGACAAGAGGAGCAGTTAGCCACATGTTGCTCGTCATTCAGAAGGGTAGCCTGGACTTGTTCTCATGGTGAGTGATTCAAGAGCAGCAAAAAAGGCAACTCCCAGTGCACAAGCACTTTTCAAGCTCATTACATTTATTAATGTTTCATGTGCTAAAGCCAGCCATGTGGCTGGCCAATCTGATTTAAGAATGGAGAAAATAGCCTCCGTTCCTCAATGGGAACGTCTGCCAGCTGACATCGCATGGTGTGGATGCCAAGAGAAGACTGGCCATTTTCATAATCTACCAGAGAGGCCTTGGTAGAGTTAGCCAACTCCAGTTTTCTCTTAAATAAAATGAGAATAATGAGTACCTATGAGACCTGAAAGGGTTATTGAAAGACTTACATAGTACACAGTGAGCAGAGGGTCTGCTGTGGTATATGCCTCACAGTGGGGCTTCCCTGGTAGCTCAGCGGTAAAGAATTACCCCCTGCCAATGCAGAAAATGCGGGTTCAATCTCTGGGTCGGAGAGATCCCCTGGAGAAGGAAATGGCAACCCACTCCAGTATTCTTGCCTGGGAAATCCCATGGACAGAGGAACTTGGCAGGCTGCAACCCTTGGGGTTGGAAAGAGTCAAACATGACTTAGCAACTAGTCATCAACAACAAATGCCCCACAGCAGGCACTCTTATTTAGCTATGCCTTGTGCTCCTAAGGATACAAGAATGTTTGCATCTTCATGGCATGTGTAGGTGAATATGTTTTGTGAGAGGCTGTATTGTTATTCCCAAATATCCACAGATCCCTTTTGTGTAAAATGATTATACACTCCTGTCTACTGCAGTGCATCCCCTGGAAGGAGTATAAGTCTGCCCTGTCACTAGGCTTAGCCACGTCACTTTGTTTAACAACAACAACAACATAACAACACAACTCCACAAAAACCAAAACCAAACCAAAAGGAGATTACAGTGTGCTAGTTCTTAGCAGAAACTTTAAGAACCATTGCTGTTTTCTACTAACTCACTTAATATTTTTCTCTGCCATGAGAATGTCAGGTCCGGATAAAGACTATTCCTTTGATGCAAGTCCTAGAATGAGAAGCAAAATGGGTGAGTGCCATAGCCGACCTGCAGCCCCTCGAATGTAATATGAGTGAGAAATGCACTTGTTGTAAGCCATTGAGATTTGTGGGGTCGGGAAGATCCCCTGGAGAAGGAAATGGCAACCCACTCCAGTACTCTTGCCTAGAAAATTCCATGGATGGAGGAGCCTGGTGGGCTACAGTCCATGGGGTTGCAAAGAGTCAGACACGACTGAGCAACTTCGCTTCACTTTGTTACTGCAGCATGATCTAGCGAAATCAAGTACATGTTTCTTGTTCTTAGTTGGAATAAAGGTTGTATCCTTGTAGATACTTCAAGTAAGGAAAAATTCTGTTTAATTTCAGAATTTCTCATCTAGTTTCAAACTTGTATCACTCAGACTATTTATAATAATAGTTTAGTTATTTTCCCTTGGGTAACTTGTCATTGCCTGAGATTAACTAAAAATATGTCTTTCTCCCATTATAAGTAGCACACTTTCTTGTAGCCTTGAATTTTCCTTCTTCTATACTGTAGATCAATATCAATATCAAGCCACACAGCTGGTGTTCTGCAAGTTGTTTACTTTTCTAACACATTTCATTTTATTAAATGGGTATCTATTGATTCTTCACAATTGCACAACTGCTGAAATGACTAGAGATTATTTCTTTTGAAGTCTTATAATCCCTTTAGTTTGCAGCCAGTTTTGCCCTGAGTAGATAGTCTGAGCCTGTGAGAAATTTAGAAGAGAGATAATATTTTTCTACAGTTTTTCTAAAAAACATCAGTCAGGTACATTCAATATAGAAAATGTAGCCATGAAGAAATGTACAAAGAGGAAAACCAAGTCTACCAGCCAGAGATGACTATGGTTAGCATTTATGCTTTATGTCTCCAGTTACTCTCCTAAGACATCACTGGAAAATTAATAAGCATCTTATCTATTCTCCTCTTCCTTCGTATAAAACAGGGTAAAATCAATTGGGGCTTGAATCTCCACTTTTGAACTTATACCCTCTTCTAATAGAGACAACTCTCTCTCCTTTTCTCTCCACCCTCCCCTCTCTCTCCCCCACTTGAGCTACTGCTCAGCCTCTACTGGAGTACTTGAAAACTCAGCTTGGGTGGAGGTATCCCAGGGTATAGCCCACCTCTGGAACAATGACTTTGGCCTGGAACAAGGGCACTTGGCAGAGCTTCTCTTGAGGGCAGAGACTTTCCATGTCCTTTGAGCTCTATATCCACACCTTATTTCTACTGATGGAGGTGTAACGTGTGTATCACTATTTTTGCTCACCCTTTTCCCTTCCTTTTTTAAATTTTTGTTTATTTGACTGTGTTGGGTCTTCTTTGTGGCACAAGGGATCTTGAGTTGTGGCACCTGAACTCTTAGTTGTGGCATGTGGGAGCTCGTTCCCTGACCAGGGATCAAACCCCGGGCCTCCTGCATTGGGAGCTTGGAGTCTGAGCCACTGGACCACCAGGGAAGTCCTCCATTCCCTTCCATACTACAACTATAATAACAGGAAATTCATTCCTACTTTTAACAGACATATTTCAGGAACTTGCTATCTGCTACGGAGGAGCCTGGTAGGCTGCAGTCCTTGGGGTCGCGAAGAGTCGGACACGACTGAGCAGCTTCACTTTCACTTTTCACTTTCATGCTTTGGAGAAGGAAATGGCAACCCACTCCAGTGTTCTTGCCCGGAGAATCCCAGGGACGGGGGAGCCTGGTGGGCTGCTGTCTATGGGGTCGCACAGAGTCGGACACGACTAAAGTGACTTAGCAGCAGCAGCAGCAGCAGCAGCAGAGATAGTGCTGGGCCCTGGGGTTAATAAGATGTAGCCTGTCCATCCAGGTTTCAATTGAGAGATAAAGCCTTAGAGAGAGATAGTTTTAAGTTTTCTCTTATGTGAGTGAGTGACTATTTATTAGACTGTACTCTGGGCTAAACCCTAATCAGCGTTTCTCTGCCATCCCTTCCATCTCCTTGTCTTAACTGAAATCTGACTCTTCCTTAGGTCAGCACTTGCCCAGCCAAGGTCACAGTGAACCTGGAGGGTGCATTTGGCAGACCTGAAAGCCATGCCTTTTGGGCTGATACAGTCCACTGGATCACAGTTTAGGGAATGATTCTTCATGTGTCCCTTTGCCTAGATTAAATGCTGGCTGTTTATGCCCTTATACTCCACTGGCCTCAGGAATCAGCATTCCCAGTGCTAAAGAATCCACCTGCCAATGCAGGAGATACCGGTTCAATCCCTGGATTAAGATCCCTGGTTCGATCCCTGCAGAAGGAAGTGGCACCCCACTCCAGTATTCTTGCCTGGAGAATCCCATGGACAGAGGAGCCTGGTGGGCTACAGTCCATGGGATCGCAAAGAGTTGGACCCACTGAGTGACTAAGTTTCTGTCTGCCGTCTGTTCACTGCCTCTTCCACACCATTACTCCCTCACTCTCCTGCAAAAAGAATTCTCCTTTACTAAGGTTCATGCCTTTTCATCTGCTCTCCCATCTGTCTTCAAGTCCCTGTCATATGCCCACCTTGTGGTTGTACTCTGTTATTCAATGAAGACTTTGATGCTCAACTCACAGCCTTCTCTACCACATGTGCCATCCCCCTCCATGTATGACCCTCCAAGACTCTGGCTTCCTCATTTTCAGTGGCCTTTTCTCCACTTCTGTCACAAGCTCCTATAGCCACACCCAAAATCTTACCATCATTTGAAACTATTTCCAAAGTAACAAATTTAAGCTCTGATAAATGTGTGCATGCTAAGTCACTTCAGTCGCGTCCGACACCAGGCTCCTCTGTCCATGGGATTCTCCAGGCAAGAATACTGGAGTGGGTTTCCTGCGAATCCTGCATTGCAGGCAGATTCTTTACCACTGAGCCACCAGGGAAGCCCCCTGATAAATGTGTTCAGTTCAGTTCAGTTCAGTCGCTCAGTCGTGTCCGACTCTCCGCGACCCCATGAATCACAGCATGCCAGGCCTCCCTGTCCATCACCAACTCCCGGAGTTCACTCAAACTCATGTCCATCGAGTCGGTGGTGCCATCCAGCCATCTCATTCTCTGTCGTCCCCTTCTCCTCCCGCCCCCAACCTTTCCTAGCATCAGAGTCTTTTCCAGTGAGTCAACTCGTCGCATGAGGTGGCCAAAGTATTGGAGTTTCAGCTTTAGCATCAGTCCTTCCAATGAACACCCAGGATTGATCTCCTTTAGAATGGACTGGTTGGGTCTCCTTGCAGTCCAAGGGACTCTCAAGAGTCTTCTCCAGCACCACAGTTCAAAAGCATCAATTCTTCGGCAATCAGCTTTCTTCACAGTCCAACTCTCACATCCATACATGACCATGGGAAAAACCATAGCCTTGACTAGATGGACCTTTGTAAGGACCTGTAATTGTGTCCTTCCGTCTTCAACAGCCTGATCAGGCTCAACACTGGGGAGAAGAAACCTGGGAGTGGGTAGTGTGTGGGCTGGGGTCTGGGGCTTATTACGCTCATGGTTGACAGAGAAGCAAAATCGAAGTTAAATAAGTACAACTCTTAACCACTTTATTGATGTCTTGGTTCTCTGCCTCGTTTTCATGCTCTTTCCTTAGTATCGTTTCATTCTCTTTTGGTATCTACGTTTTGTGGAGGAGGTCCAGTGTTGGAGGTGTTATCGGGGTGGCTCCGCCATCCCACCATCTTCAGCTCTGCCCCACCTTCCTTCCAGCCCTCTGTTCAGCCGCTCTCACTATAGTTGTTCTTCTTCCTCCTTGGAGCTCTGGTCCACTGACACCCCTCCCCTTTTCTGATGCACCAGGCTTCTCCTCTTGGGTTCCATGGTTTCTTAGTTCCATAACATTTTTCACGTTAAACTAAACTCCCTTCGCCCACTCACACTTTCTCATCTCTGCGTGGCAAAAACCCAACCCGGAGTGAAACCAACTGTATGCTGTCTCTGTGGTTGCCCCTGAGCCTCCCTGTCTGCTGGAGAAAAGGACACAGTAGGCAGACTGTTGTCAGTATATGGTCACCATCACTTCCTTCAGATGTGTTCTTCTTAACACAGCCCAACCATCCTGAGGCTTCTCACTTGACTTGCTTTCCTACAGTTTGATGAAAGCTTCAAACCCTCTCCAGTCTCTTCAGATCTCTGACTTTCTCACCTTCTGCCTTTTTTTTCCAGTAGACAACTGTGACTCCTCTCCCTCAGAAGAACCCAAGCTTTTGGATCAAACCTCATTCAGTTTTCTGGTACAAAATCTACCACCCTGCTACTTCCGTATCCACTTTCTCAATGTTCCCTCTTGTGGCTTCAGAAGAGGCCAGTCCCTCCACGAGGGTTGTGGGACACCTCTCCAGAAGTGTGATGTTATTTAATTGTCTTCTCTCCTGTATATTATTTAACCTCTTTCACTCAGCTGAATTGTTCCCATCCAGTCTAAATATACTCACATCTTTTCCATCTAAAACCATACAAACAAATATGAACAGAATATGATAGTTTAGACCACGGTCCTTTTTAACTGCTCTCATTAAACTGTGCTCCTTGTCTTCAAAGCACACATTTTAGTTTCAGTTATTTATTCATTACTTTGGGTATTTAGCTCATGCCTGCTCCTCCAGCAGAGTATCAGCCATATGAGAGGTGATGCTGTGTTAATTTTTTGTTCTCCACTGTCTTCCCAAGTGCCCAGATCCACAGCTGCTTGAACAGAGTTGACATTCAATCAATAGATATTTTGTGTTGAATTCCTTCATCCATTCAACACTTAATTTTTGACCAGCTGCCAGGCACTGAATTAAGCACCAAAGATAAAAGTTTGCCTTGCCTCAAAGAACTCAAGTTCAGTGAGGAAAAACGAAGAAACCCTTGAGTGATTTCAGTATAATGTGATATGTACCGTGAAAAGTCATACACAGCACAGCAGCTTCAACTTCAGCCTGGGTGGGAGTGGAGAGTGAGCAAAGGCAGGTAAAAGCAGTTGAGAAAGGGTTCCAAGAAGAGGTACCCACTGTATTGAGTCCTAAGAGCCAACGAGGAGGCAGTTGCCCAGGGAGTGATGAGGAAGACAGGGAACAGCATGTCCACTGGCCCCAGTGCCATGACCTTTAATTGCAAAAAACCTCTAACTAAGGAGTTCAGTGAGGCTCCAGAGTGTGTTAAGAATGTGGAAGGAGCTGGGAGATGAAGAGGTTTGGAATGCCAAGGAACCACTGATGGTCTTTATACTTGGAAACACAACCGCACCTCTAAAGCTTTTGTGATGCTGTATTTGCTATATTTGGGCTTCCCAGGTGGCTCAGTGGTAAGGAATCTGCCTGCCAAGCAGGAGACGCAGGTTCAATCCCTGGGTTGGGAAGATCCCCTGGAGGGTGAAATGGCAACCCGCTTCAGTATTCTTGCCTGGGAAATCCCATGGACAGAGGAGCTTGTTGGGCTGCAGTCTGTGGCGTCAAAAAAGAGTCAGACACGACTTAGCAACTAAACAACAACAACAACATCTGCATTGGTTACTCCTCTATGGAGGATGGACTGAAGAGTGACTGAGAGAATCTGGAGACACCTTTTGGGTTCCTCTTCTTTTTAAATTTATTTATGTATGTGACTGTGCCCGGTCTTAGCTGGTTGTGATATGAGAACTCAGTTGTGGCCTGTTCGATCTCTTAATCATTCCTTGACCAGGGATGGAACGCGAGTCTCCTGCTTTGAGAGCATAGAGTCTTAGCCACTGGACCACCAGGGAAGCCCTTAAGTTGATGTTTAACTGACAACATCAGACTAGCTTCTTTCAGGGTCACAGTTAAATCTTCAGTTTGCCGTCTTTTAAAATTTATTAAAACATTAAATGAGAGATAAATGATGTTCCAGGTCAAGAGATAAAAAGACCTACATTCAGTTCACCTCCTAGTCCAGGCTCCAAAGTATATCTCTGTACTAGCCTGGGTATTTGGGTTATCAATGTATTATTCTCCCCACCTCTCCAGTGTCTATTTATTTATTTTTTTTCTGTTTTGTTTTTATTTCTTAAGCTAAATTGACCTTTGAATTGAGGGCTATATGAAACAGCTCTATGGGAGTATTAACACTACACTTACTCTAGTTCAGTTCAGTTCAGTCGCTCAGTCATGTTTGACTCTTTGCGACCCCGTGGACTACAGCACGCCAGGCCTCCCTGTCCATCACCAACTCCCAGAGTTTACTCAGACTCATGTCCGTTGAATTAGTGATTCCATCCAACCGTCTTATCCTCTGTCATCCCCTTTTCCTCCCACCTACAATCTTTCCCAACATCAGGGTCTTTTCAAATGAGTCAGTTCTTTGCATCCAGTGGCCAAACTATTGGAGTTTCAGCTTCAGCATCAGTCCTTCCAATGAATATTCAGGGCTGATCTCCTTTAGAATGGACTGGTTTGATCTCCTTGCAGTCCAAGGGACTCTCGAGAGTCTTCTCCAACACCACAGTTCAAAAGCATCAATTCTTTGGCGCTCAGCTTTCTTTATAGTCCAACTCCTCACATCCATACATGACTACTGGAAAAACCATAGCCTTGACTAGATGGACCTTTGTTGGCAAAGTAATGTCTCTGCTTTTTAATATGCTGTCTAGGTTGGTCATAACTTTCCTTCCAAGGAGCAAGCGTCTTTTAATTTCATGGCTGCAGTCACCATCTGCACTGATTTTGGAGCCCAGAAAAATAAAGTCAGCCACTGTTTCCATTGATTCCCCATCTATTTGCCATGAAGTGATGGGACCAGATGCCTTTATTTTCGTTTCCTGAATGTTGAGCGTTAAGCCAACTTTCTCACTCTCCTCTTTCGCTTTCATCGAGGCTCTTTAGTTCTTCTTCACTTTCTGCCATAAGGGTGGTGTCATCTGCATAGCTAAGGTTATTGATATTTCTTCCAGCAATCTTGATTCCAGCTTGCGCTTCATCCAGCCCAGCATTTCTCATGATGTACTCTGCATATAAGTTAAATAAGCAGGGTGACAGTTACAGCCTTGATATACTCCTTTCCCTATTTCGAACCAGTCTGTTGTTCCATGTCCAGTTGTAACTATTGCTTCTTGACTGCATACAGATTTCTCAGGAGGCAGGTGAGGTGGTCTGGTATGCCCTATCTCTTGAAGAATTTTCCACAGTTTATGGTGGTCCACACAGTCAAAGGCTTTGGCATAGTCAATAAAGCAGAAATAGATGGTTTTCTGGAACTCTCTTGCTTTTTCTCTGATCCAGCAGATGTTGGCAATTTGATCTCTGGTTTCTCTGCCTTTTCTAAATCCAGCTTGAACATCTGAAAGTTCACGGTTCACATACTGTTGAAGCCCAGCTTGAAGAATTTTGAGCATTACTTTACTAGCATGTGAGGTGAGTGAAACTGTGTGGTAGTTTGAGGATTTTGGGGTATTGCCTTTCTTTGGGATTGGAATGAAAACTGCCTTTTCCAGTCCTGTGGCCACTGCTGAGTTTTCCAAATTTGCTGGCATATTGAGTGCAGCACTTTCACAGCATCATCTTTTAGGATTTGAAATAGCTCAACTGGAATTCCATCACCTCCACTAACTTTGTTCATAGTGATGCATCCTAAGGCCTACTTGACTTCACATTCCAGGATGTCTGGCTCTAGGTGAGTGATTACACCATCGTGATTATCTGGTTCGTGAAGATCTTTTTTGTACAGTTCTTCTGTATATTCTTGCCACCTCTTCTTAATATCTTCTGCTTCTGTTAGGTCCATACCATTTATGTCCTTTATCGAGCCCATCTTTGCACGAAATGTTCCCTTGGTATCTCTAATTTTCTTGAAGAGATCTCTAGTCTTTCCCATTCTGTTGTTTTCCTCATTTCTTTGCATTGATCGCTGAGGAAGGCTTTCTTATCTCTCCTTGCTCTTCTTTGGAACTCTGCATTCAAATGGGTATATCTTTCCATTTCTCCTTTGCCTTTCGCTTCTGTTCTTTTCACAGCTATTTGTAAGGCCTCCTCAGACAGCCATTTTGCTTTTTTTACTTACTCTAAGGATATTATAAAAAATGATTTTCAGAAACAAACAACAGCCAATCCTCACTTCACACACACACACACACACACAGCAAACTCATAGAAAAAGAGATCAGTTTTGTGATTTTCAGAGGGGAGCAGTGGGATAGAGCCGGGGTAGGGGGAATTGGAGGAAGGTGGTTGAAAGCTCCAAACTTCAGTTAATGTTAAATAAGTACTAGGGCTGTAATACACAATATGATTATAGTTAACCCTGCTATATGGTATATAGGAAAGTCTTTAAGAGGGTAGATCTTAAGGGTTCTCATTACAGGGAGTGTTTTTTCTTTTTATGGTGTCTATATGAGATGATGGATGTTAGCTAGACCTTTTGTCATACCATTTCACAATATATGTAAATCAAACCATCATGCTCTACACTCACTTACTTATTTTTATACAGGGATGTATATCTATTTCTCAGTAGAACTGAAAAAATATATTTTCCATTATGTCCCAAGTGACCTTACAGTGATCCCTGTAAGAAACTCTTGCCTAATCTTAATATCAGATGTAAAGGCCCTGAGCAATGACCTGTTTATGTATCTGCAATCAAATTACATAACTCGCTGGTTGCCTGCAGAAAGGCTTATGGATCTGGTTTGGGTCCATTCTTAATAGGGATTTATTTATTTATTTATTGCCAGCATACTTTCAGTGCTATTCCTGACCCAAATGTTGACCTTTCCACTCCTCTTTTTACATTTCACTTTAAGGTGAGAGAGTGAGTCAGGCAGCTTATGGGTGAAGCGCATTCTTGGCGGAAGGAATGACAACTGTCTGAAGCTCAAGGCACAAGCATGCCGATGTGTTTCAGGAAGAGCATGGAGGCTGGCATGCCTGGAGTGGAAAAAACAAGGGAGAGTAACAGGAGATTCAGTCTTAGTGGTTAGTAGGTCTGGACCATGGCTTTGCAGGCCATTTTGAAGAAGTCTGACTTTTACCCTAAGACGCGCAAAGTGGCACGATCTAACTTGTATTTTAATAGGACCACTTTGGCTGCTGGGAGCAAGGGTGGAGCTGGGTTATTAGTTAAGAGGCTGTTGCAGTAATGCAGGTAAGAGATGATGATGACTTGGACAACAATGGTATTTCTTTTTTTAATTTTAGTTCTTTGTGCTGGGTCTTTGTTGCAGCGTTGACTTTTCTCTAGTTGCAGCAAGCGGGGGATACTCCCTAGTTGCAGTGCGCAGACTCCTCATTGTGGTGCTGCTTTTGTGGCAGAGCACGGGCTCTAAAGCGTTTGGCCTTCAGTAGTGGTGGCACTATGGACTCAGTAGTTGCGGCCCCCTGGGCTCCAAGAGTGTAGGCCCAATAGTTGTGGCTCACGGGCTTAGTTGCCCCATGGCATATGGAATCTTCCCGGACCGGGGGCTGAACCTGTGTCTCCTGCATTGGCAGGTAGATTCTTTATCACTTGACACCAGAGAAGCCCAACAGTGGTATTAATGGAAGGATTGAGAAGTGGTGGGATTCTAGCTGTATTTCAAGGGGGAGTCAACAGAATTTGCTGATGGATTGGATATGCAAGAAAATGTGGGATGTGAGCAACTGGAAAAGTATACTTGACATTAACTTTCAGGAGGAGCAGGCTTGGGAAAGAAACCCAGGAGCTAAGTTTTGGATGTGGCAAATGCTGCATAACTCAGTGAACCAGTACTTTTTTCCAAATGATCAATACATGCCAGTACAAAATCACGCATAGGTAAAGATTCATTCAACATTCACAATAGATCAATGGATTTCAAAATAACAGGCTGAGAAATTCACTGATATAGTTTCAGATTCTAGATTGCGGCACATCTTTAAGGAACTATCATCCTTTGAGTTTCAGGGTAGTGTCAAAGACAAATATCCATAGTTATCTGAAAATGATAAAAATAACAAAATATTCCCCTCTTTCCCCAGTTACATATCGGTACGTGTTTTCTTCATACACTTGAACCAAAACACATATTGCAGTAGATTGAATGCAGAAATACATATGAGAATCTTACCGTTTAACGTCTACTGTTAAGCCAGACATTAAAGAGATTTGCAGAAATGTAAACATTGTCATTCTTCTCATTAATGCTTTTTGTTTTGGAAATAATTATTTTCATAAAAGTATACTATTTATGTTAACATGTGATAGGTTATTTTAGTTATTTTTAAAGTAAATCTAAATTTCCTCAATTCAAATTAAGATGGTATACAACACTGAGAGAGAGAACCACACAAACAAAAATTCTTTGGGATCCTCAACAAATCTCAGGGTGTAAAAAAGCATTTTGAGACCAGAAAGTTTGAGAACTGCTGGTTTTGTCTGCTTTGCATAGCTAGCCTAGATTCTTATAATGATTGTAAACTTATCTCCTTTGGAATTCTTAGTCCTTATCAGGACCAGAGCCAAAGAGTTAGGGCTCACACCAGCTGGCTCTGTTACTATTCATAGGCGACAGAGTGGACACCAGAGACTCTTCCTTCACTTCTGTATCCTTCACTTAGGGTGCAATGGACCGAAGAATACAACAGCACTTGATCATGACCAGGCGCCAAAGGGAAGCCATTCTTCATGTTTATGAGATGGTTTTAAAATCTTAAAACCATTTGGAATTGTCTTATGAAGCAATTTTAAATAAAGTTTCCTAAACAAAGAATTAATTTAAAGGCTCATTTAGAATAGGATATATATACAATTTTAATATCCTATACTCCATTGAGAATTAAGTAAACCTCTTTTGTCCATTTTTCAACTGAGTTGTCTTTTTCTTTTAGTGCATTAATTACCTATAATATTTGTAATTGTCACATAAATACCTTTATAGTTTGTAATAATAATTAAAGTTAAATTTAAGGTCTGAATGGATTTATTTTCAAATGCTTGCTGATATCAACTGTACAGGAAACAAATTAATTCATTTATCAAGTTAGATACAACCTCAGAAAAGTAACACAGGAGATGCAACAATTCATTCAGGCATATACTATCTTGTGTAGATTTGTCATAGAAATGATACTTCTGTTTCATTTGATGCATAAATTCTATGATCAGTTCTTGAACAATATATAGGATGGCTGCAAACCATTTCTTAACAGTTTTTCACAATGCTTGGATCACACTCTGAAATACCTTGGTTATAATGCACTTGCCCAAGGTTTTGTAATTCCATGCTGAAAGTGAAAGTTGCTCAGTCATGTCTGGCTTTTTGATCCCATGGACTATACAGTCCATGGAATTCTCCAAGCCAGAATGCTGGAGTGGGTAGCCTTCTCCAGGGGATCTTCCCAACCCAGGGATCGAACCCAGATCTCCCTCATTGCAGGCAGATTCTTTACCAGCTAAGCCACAAGGGAAGCCCAAGAATACTGGAGTGGGTAGCCTATCCCTTCTCCAGTGGATCTTCCTGACCCAGGAATTGAACTGGGATCTCCTGCATTGCAGGCAGATTCTTTTTACCAACTGAGCTATCAGGTCAACATCCCCATGCCGAAATGTCCTACTGCTTATCGGAAGAAGCTTTATAAAATTCTTGCTCAGATAATAAAAAGACAAGAAATTAAAATGACAAATTTCTGTTACCAGTTTCATGATAAAATTCTTAGACTCAAAATTGATATTTACGTTCAAATCAACAATCTGAAAATTACCCACGCAACCTGGCTAACCTGCTGTCTAGATTAATTTCATTAAGTCATTGACTTATTCAGTGAACATTTATTGAGTGTCTAAAATATGTAATTGACTGTTAAAGGTCCTTTGTGCGGGCAGGCGTGCTCAGTTGCTCAGTTGTGTCTGACTCTTTGCTACCCCATGGACTGTAGCCTGCCAAGTTCGTCTGTCCTTGGGATTTCCCAAACAAGAATACTGGAGTGGGTAGCCATTTCCTTCTCCAGGGGATCTTCCCAACCCATGGATCGAACCTGCATCTCCTGCTTGGCAGGCAGTTTCTTTACCACTGCACCACTTGAGAAGCCCTGTTAAAGGTCCCAGTGTAATGAAAAAGACAAAATTCTTATGCTTATATTCTGTATTCTAAGTATAATCATGTAATTCCTAAGTGGGGTATTTATTTGGAAACTGAAGAACTATAAATGAGAATAATGACAACAGTGAAGTGAAGTGAAGTCGCTCAGTCGTGTCCGACTCTTTGCGACCCAGTGAACTGTAGCCTACCAGGCTCCTCCGTCCGTGGGATTCTCCAGGCAAGAGTACTGGAGTGGGTTGCCATTTCCTTCTCCAGGGATCTTCCCAACCCAGGGATCGAACCCAGGTCTCCTGCGTTGGAGGCAGACACTTTAACATCTGAGCCACCAGGGAAAATCTAATGACAACAGTAATAAGTAATATATTTTGAGAGCCATGTACCAGGCACTGTTCTAAATGCTATGTATTTCTGACAGGGAAATTCTTCTAACACATCACTGCACTCTCCTAGTTTCAGCCTCTTTCTAAAGTAACACCTTCATTATATTAGGGTGGGGAATGGAGGAAAGACAGCGACTTCTTGCCGCTATTGTTGTTCAGTTGCTAAGCTGTATCTGAGTCCGACCCCAAGGACTTCTTGCTGTGATTTCTACCATTTACCTTGTATGTATGTGTGTGTGTGTGTGTTGGGCAGGGGTTGGAGAGGAGGGAGACTAGATTCCCTGTTTACTTTCTTCTTGGTAATTTTTGGTATTGTATGTTCTTCACCACAAACTCACATTTCTGGTTTTACTAGTCACCTGGCTTCTTGGGTTTCTCTATTACAGGAAACTCCGAATTAAACTGCATAGGGGAAGGGCAAAGAGCTTTCAAGACAATGGGAGTACAGTTGTTTGTAACAGGCAGCTCCACTTAGTAACTAAGCACAGAGAAACACAGCATTGTTCAATCGTGTAGTATCCTGGTACCATACCAGTCTTCTGTTTCGGGGGAGGAACTAAAATATAGTCCATTTTTTGATGGAACCCATCCTAACTGAAATAAATCTGGATTCCAGAACTATTAACTTCATATTTTCTTTATGTTCCTTCACAATTTGGGCTAACATTTGTCCAGTACTTATTTCAGCCACTGTTTCAAGCACTTTTGTACAATTTAACTCATTTTCTACACATGATGACTTTAGGGCTGGTTTTGATGTACATCTGTTTCAAAGACAGAGAAATTGGACTTCTCTGGCAGTCTAGTAGTTAAGACTCCATGCTCCCGTGCAGGACTCACAGGTTTAATTCCTGGTCAGGAAACTAGGATTCCCCATGCCGCATGGGCAGAATAAATGAATAAACAGTAGAGAAACTGAGGCATGAACAGGTGAAGAAATTTCTCAGAGTTATAGAGCAGGCAAATGGTACAGCCAGGATTTGGGTCCAGGCAGTCTAGCTCTGCATCCCGTACTCTTATCCCCCTGACAGATGCACTGTATAATTGTGTTTTCATTATATCACACATGTGTAATTAATGCACTGACAAAAGGTGCACGTTCAGAAGACAAACTGAAATGAGCATGGAGTCATCACAGTGCAGGCAGCCAAAAATGGAGTGGAGAGGCCAGTTCTTCCGGTTCACAAAGTCTTTGTTCTGTTCCCACTCTGCTATTGAGCCTACCACCAAACTTCCTTATTTCAGTTACTGTGTTTTTCATTCCTAAAATTTCCATGTGGTTCCTTCTTATATCTCCGATGGTTTGCTGAGGGTTTTGATTTTTTCATCTGTTTCAAGCATGTCTATAGCTGCTCACTGAAGCATTTTTCATCATGGCTGCTTTAAAACCTTTGTCAGGCAGTCTCATGTCGGTATCAACTCTGTGTGGCATGTATTCATTTTATTCTTTTATTCATTCACTTTGAGATTGTGTGGTTCTTCATAGCATGGATGCCTTCATATGGAAATCTGGACATTTTGTATGATGTTATGAGATTCTGGATTTTATTAAAACCTTCTGTTCAGCTGTTTGTTTTTTTGACAGTGCTCTGTCAAGGAAAAGGGGGTGCTGCTTAGATACTGCCAGGTAAAGGGAGAAGACCAGGTTGTCCTCTTGGCCCTCACTGACCCCCAAGGTGGGGAGCTGCTTATTATTGCTGGGTGGGAATGGGAATACTGATTTCCAGCAGCACCAGAGAGGAGGTGGTTTTGTTACTGCTCTACAAGGGTGAAACTACTGACTCTCTATCGGGTCCCTTCTGATACCACCCCAGTGGGGAAGGAGGGAAGAAGCTCATTACTTTCAGGTTGGGGCAGAAGACCAGGTTCCCCATATGATCTCCACTGAAACTGAGGGGGAGGGGGCTCAGTGTCAGTCAGTGAAAATAAGGTTCTCAATGCCCCTTTCTGACACCACCATTAGCAGGGTGCTGGAGCACCTAGCTACAGTTTGCAAGGATGGAATCCTTCCCCCCACAGTATTTATTTATTTAGTTGGCTGTGCCAGGTCTTAGTTGCGGCATGTGGGAACGAACCCAGGCCCCCTGCATTGGGAGCATGGTGGCGTTTTCGCCACTGGATGGCCAGGAAAGTCCCAAGGATGGAATTCTTGAAGCTCTACTCAGACTTTGTTGGCATTGGTGGACGTGGGGCCACGGTTATTCTTGTGGTGTTTGGCCAGAGCAGAATGTTGTTGTCTGAAAATTTTCTATCTTGTTAGGCTGTATATTGCCTTTTAATTACAGAGAACAGACTTGGTGGGGGTGCTTTTTAATTTTTGGTCTGTAGCCAGTGGCATTTCTGGCTTTCTGGCTTCTTTAGCACCAATTTGGGATATACAGGACAGAGAAGAAAATCCAGGGAAGTCACCTCCATGTTGTTCCTTGGTTCTAGAGATCCCTGGCTGGCTTGTCTTCTTCCTGCTATCATAGTCTTGTTTTCATTGTTATATATGTAATGCCTACAGTTTTTAGTCGAACTAATTGGGAAGAATAGGAAAAGTACTTGCACTCCATATTCCCCACTGTTATTTATTTTGTTGTTCAAATTGTCTCATAACTGGCCACTGGGAGACCCTTCAAACTGACTTCTGTATATTTCTGATGCATTTCCATCATTCTTTGAATATGCCCTAACTTTCTGGGCTAACAAAGTATTCCAGGCTCATCATATACTTTCCCTGCTCAATCCTTAAGCAGCCATTTCTCTAAGAAATTTGAGTTCCCCCCAGTGGCAAAGGAGGCACTGCATGTGCTTGCTGTTATTGGTTGCTGATCCCACGTTTTCTCAGTGAACAGAGCGCACATACTGTCAGGAAGCATCTAACAGGAAGCTTCCTGTGTGCTGTTTTGGATCTGTCAGGAATTCTCTGTTTCTTATTAATTCCTGAATACTCAGGAATTAAGAGGAGAGGCAAGCCTCTCCCGGAGGCTGAGGAATCCAGGCATTTCCTTTGTTAGTTTTTCTATACGGTGATAAGTACCCTCTTCCTTTTTATGAACTATATGGTAAAAGTGATTATTTGCAACTCTCTCTCTTTCATATGGATGACCTCATATTTCCTTGATAACTTGTAAGTTTTGATTTTATCTCTGCTGAAAATAGCTATCTTGTAAGACAGTATGAATACCTACAGAATGTTGAATGAAACACCTCTGCTCCATCAGAGATTTGGTCCCCTTGTCTTGCTTTCTCTCTCTCTTTTTCAGGCTGACCTTCTGGAGTGCAGAGGTCCTCTGGGTTCACTTCTCTGTCTGGCCTTCTAAGACCCTCTCGAGAAGGTGCTCGGCACCTTCACCCCCTCGAGAGGGCGCCTGAGGCCTTTGTGAACAGAGCAAGCCTTGTGCCAGGGGCTTTATTGGCTATCTGTGTAAACCAAGGAGTTTCTCTCTCTTTTCTCTCTCTCTTCTTCTCAAGCCTCTTTCTCTCTCCTTTACTTCCTCATCGGTCGACTCTGGACCACCAGGTTCCGGTCCATTCAGTTCTGTTCAGTTCAGTTCAGTCGCTCAGTCGTGTCCGACTCTTTGTGACCCCATGAATCACAGCACGCCAGGCCTCCCTGTCTATCAGCAACTCCCGGCGTTCACTCAAATTCATGTCCATCGAGTCGGTGATGCCATCCAGCCATCTCATTCTCTGTTGTCCCCATCTCCTCCCACCCCCAATCCCTCCCAGCATCAGAGTCTTTTCCAGTGAGTCAGCTCTTTGCATGAGGTGGCCAAAGTATTGGAGTTTCAGTTTTAGCATCAGTCCTTCCAATGAACACCCAGGATTGATCTCCTCTAGAATGAACTGGTTGGATCTCCTTGCAGTCCAAGGGACTCTCAAGAGTCTTCTCCAGCACCACAGTTCAAAAGCATCCATTCTTCGGCGCTCAGCTTTCTTCACAGTCCAACTCTCACATCCATACATGACCACGGGAAAAACCATAGCCTTGACTATACGGACCTTGGTTGGCAAAGTAATGTCTCTGCTTTTTAATATGCTATCTAGGCTGGTCATAACTTTCCTTCCAAGGAGTAAGCGTCTTTTAATTTCATGGCTGCAATCACCATCTGCAGTGATTTTGGAGCCAAAAAAAATAAAGTCTGACACTGTTTCCACTGTTTCCCCATCTATTTGCCATGAAGTGATGGGACCAGATGCCATGGTCTTTGTTTTCTGAATGTTGAGCTTCAAGCCAACCTTTTCACTCTCCTCTTTCACTTTACAACCTCAACAACATGCATATTTATATCTGTGATGGTCAATCTTATGTGTCAATTTGGCTGGGCAATGGTGCCCAGATACTTGGTCAACCACTATTCTAGATGTGTCTATGAGGGTGTTTTTGTATGAGATTTACATTTAACTCAGTGGACTTTGAGAAAAGCAGACTGTCCTCCGTAGTGTGCGTGGGGCTTACTTCACCATCTAGAGGCGTGACTAGAACAAAAGACTCACCACTTCCAAGAAAAAGGAAATTCTCCAACTTGATGGACTTTGGACTTGAACGAAACATTATCTCTTTCGTGTGTCTGCTGTCTGATGGCCTTTGAACTTGAACCACTGGATCAGCTCATCCTAGGGTTTCCTGCCTGATGACTCACTCTGTAGATTCTGGTCAAATCCAGAATCTAGCTCCATTATTGAATGAGCTAGTTTCATTATTGAATGAGCTAGCTCAACCGGTAAAGAACCTGCCTGCACTGCAGGAGACCTAGGTTCTATCCCTGTGTTGGGAAGATCTCCTGGAGAAGGGAAAGGCTACCCACTCCAATATTCTTGCCTAGAGAATTCCATGGACAGAGGAGACTGGTGGGTTACAGTCCATGGGGTCGCAGAGAGTCAGACATGACTGAGTGACTAACACTTTCAATTTACCACAATGAATCTCTCTATATGTATTCATATCCTATTGGTTCTGTTTCTCTGGAGACTTCTAACAGTATATACTCCTAACACAATATTTATACTTATTTATATATCTGTATATTGAAAACCATGAGTTTATGCTACCAATTAACTCCAATTGAGAGAAAACTCTTTCCTTCTATATTTTAACTTCCTTCTTTACTAGAGAAAAACCTGGATCCCACTATTTTTAATATATTCACTTCTTTGCTTAATTCCTCTTACAAGTCTTTGAGAAATGGTAGTATGTATTTTGTTAATTTTCCAAGAGGCAGAAGCAAAGTGTCCTGAGGATGGGGTCACTTTGCTTTCTAATTCCATAGGAGACTATAGATGTGGGGTGATGCTGGTTCGACCTCCAGGGAAGATGTCCCAGGAGAGGATCTGGGAAGTTGCCAGGGACACAGCACACGTCCCTAGGGGTTTTAAAAGCCACGTCGTGGAAACTGCAATAACGATTACAGGTTGTACAATATTTGTCTAACATTTTAAAGGAACTTTCACGTATTTGTTTTAGTTTGCTCCTAACTACCTTTACCTTACATATTTTTTTTTACCTTACGCAGCAAAAAGTACTTAACCAATATGATTAAACTAGGGTTTTGAGATGAGATCATCTTGGACTATGGTTGGTTCTCAGTGGACCTTGTATACTTGTAAGAAAAGAGCAGAAGGAGATTTGACACAGATTGAAGAGAAGGAGGCAGAGGTTGAAGTCATGTGGCTACAGGCTAAGGAGAACTAGCATCCACTGGAAGCTGGAAAAGGGTTCAGAAAGTCCTGGCAGACTCTCTCAAATACTGAGAATATGATTCAGCTCCATCAGCAGGGAGGCACTAGCCTGCCAGAGGTTCCCACCCTCGTGCTATCCCTGGAGTCAAGGATTTTCAGTCTCCCTCTAGTGCTCCTTGTTTTAGATTCCTGAATCTCTGTGGGGGTAGAATTAAATTTTGGCTGGGAGATGATGGCCTTGGCAAGTACACAACAAGGGGACCTTCCTTAAGGAACCACCAGAGAGTGTCTTTCTTTCCTTCTACGCTCGTCTCCATTTTCTTGGGGGACAGGATCCTTCCAATTCCATTTCTGAGGCATAAACTTTCCCTGAGTCCTACTGGACTTTGAGTTAAATTTCAGTCTCTTGCAGTTCAAAGCTCTTGAACTCGCAGTTCAGAACCTATCCTCTGCTGGTCTGCACTGTCATCCTTTTCTTTAGATGATGAATACTTTTAGCTAAATGGTGTAAGTAGTAAAGGATTAAAGAAAATAGGAGGGTATAAATCTCAGTTGTTCTCTCAAATACTCATCCTGCCACCGAGAATTGGGTTTGAATATTGTGCTCGAACAGCTGAGTAAAAGCTATGATACTGGATAAGTTACTTATTGTTTCTGAGCCTCAATTTTCCCTTCTGCAAAATGCAGGATTTATTGTGAGGATTAATGTGCAAATGTATGTATCTTGCTCTGTTGGCATTGCCATTCAAGGGTGGTCTAGATGAGTGTTCCTCCTTCTAACATTTCTGAGACTTCAAGAGAACTAAGAGAAAGCTTGTATAAACATCCAGCTGTCTTTTGTTGTGTTACTGATCTTCCTTCATCCCCAGACTTTAGCTCAAAAGACTGTATATATCTGGTTAGTTTCTTTCTCTTGCAGAGGCTGGATGGGTAAAATGGAGTAAGATGAAAACCAGAGAATTCTGGAAATGTCTCATGGCAAAATGAAGGATAGGAGAAAAAAGAAAAGGGAAAGAAAATATATGAAAGAATCTGGCATTCGGGACTTACCTGGTGATCCCATGGTTAAGATTCCGTGCTAACACTGCAGGGGCTATGGGTTCCATCTCTGGTCAGGGAACAACAGCAAAAGATCTGGCTTTAAAACTAAGTGTTTAGTGAAAGTGAAGTCGCTCAGTTGTGTCCAACTCCTCTTTGTGACCCCATGGACTGTAGCCTACCAGGCTCCTCCATCCATGGGATTTTCCAGGCATGAATTCTGGAATGGGTTGCCATTTCCTTCTTCAAGGGATCTTCCTGATCTAGGGATTGAACCTGGGTCTTCCGCATTGCAGGCAGACACTTTAACATCTGAACCAGGTGTTCAGTAGATGGCTTTTATTCATCTCAGCCCTCAGAAGTTTGGGTTGAGGTAAGCAGATTGCAAGTTGTTTCTATGGCACTTTGTAATTCTGTTACTTCTATAGTTAACATAGAACAGCTTAGCCAAGACTTTGCTCTGGGCTTCAAAATGTGGAGAAATATATAACTTTAATCGTTTTTAAAGAACTGTTAAAAAATTAAAGCCACTCTCTCTCTCAGGAAATTTCTTTTCCCTTTTTTCCCCTGCATACAATCCTACCATTAATTTCCTAGTAGAAAAAAGAGACAAAGTGGGAGACTAAACGTTGAGGATTGGAATACCACTGTACCTGAAGAACAAATACTCTTCCTCCTACCTCCCCCAAGTTAAAAAAAAAAAAAGCAAACCAAAACCCCTTAGCGTCTATTTTACTTAATCATATTCTGCTATCCTTTGCTGCCCACTGCGTGCGTGCTAAGTCGCTTCAGAGACGCTATGGACTGTAGCCCACCAGGTTCCTCTGTCCATGGGATTTTCCAGGCAAGAATACTGGAGTGGATTGCCATGCCCTCCTCTAGGGGATCTTCACCACCCAGGGATCAAACCCGTGTCTAGTTACTAGTTTCTAAAATCCTTGCAGATAAGGACTGCAAAAGTTTTTGCTGTGCAAAAAGTAGTTTCTTGATAAAGTGATTTCATTTTTTAAGGCTGGTTGTGTGGTGGTGAAGCACTTGGGTAGGAGGCCCAACATCATGTTACCTACTCAGTTCTTTAAGGAGGTATCCAGAGGTAGAGAGCTCTGAGCAGAGCCAAGAGGTGCTGTGGGAGGAATCTGCCTCCTCCTCCTGCCTTGTGTAGGCTTCCAAAAGAGCTGGACCCCAGGGGACCTGCATGTTCTCATTCTCACTCCTGCTCCTGTTGGGTACTTCTGCTGTTGCCGTTCTTGCTTTTGAGCCAGTATTACAGAGGGCATGGCAGTGGAGATATTTCCTTTAATGAATCAACTATGACTGACTTGAACTTTGTGAAGCAAAGTTAACCCAGTCAGGATCCTAACAGGGCTATAGCATTACATCTTATTTTAGTATGCTGACTTACTCTGGTTTTCCCCGGGTACCCTTTAAATAACTGGCCTTGGGCTCAGATGGTGGGTGGTACTTGGTAGCTCAACTTCTGTGTCTACTAACAGTTAAAAAGAACTGGTTTGACAATGTGCGAAGTCGCTTCAGTCATGTCCGACTCCTTGCGACCCTATGAACTGTACCCACCAGGTTCCTCTGTCCATGGGATTCTCCAGGCAAGAATACTTGAGTGGGTTGCCCTGCCCTCCTCCAGGGGATCTTTCAGACCCAGGGATAGAACCTGTGTCTCCTGTGACTCCAGCACTGCAGGTGGATTCTTTACCGCTGAGCCACCGGGGAAGCCCCAATAAGTATGCTATATTCATATCTAATAGGATACGTGTTCCTAACAGAAACTGGCAGGTGTCAATGCTGATTTTTGGGACTGATTATCCAGATTTTATTTGATTGGTTAGATGGGCAGTAGAAAGGTGGAGCAAGAGACATCTGAACTACTAATGTCTGTTTCCCGTTTCCCTGTTTCTAATTGCAAAGAATATCAATTAGTGCTGAGCCTTGAGGTCAGTACCCCATGAGTGTCAATGAAACAATAAAGTCCTTAAGACCGTCCCTGCCTTTAAGAACTTAAGAGCTTTGGGGGATGCAAAAAGCTCCTCTCCATTCTCTAAATAGATAGGCTCCTTGTTTTGGATTCACTTTTTCTTTACATAGTGCCATTCAGTGGATTGGGTCACTACGCATCAGAGGTAGGTGCCAAAGCCTGGTTGATGCCTGTCAGCAGTGCCCACTTGCTCTTAGGTTAAGATCTTGCCCACAGAAATCGCTTTGACATATTTCAAAGCTCGCTGCTCAGAGCAGAATAGACATCCAGTCATTTGTCCAGTGGTCAACTCTCTAGTGGGACACATGTCATCTCAGGGTTTTCCATGCACAATGTGTGTATCCGATTTACCTACAGGATTCTAAGAAATAACAGATGTCCTGACCTCGCTCCATGGATGGGTTCTGGTGAAGGTGTTTTTCACAAAAGTCCCCAGGGACTTCCCTGGTGGTCCAGTGTTAGGACTTCACCTTCCAATGCATGGGGTGCAGGTTCAATCCCTGGTCAGAAGCTAAGATCTCACATGCCTGGGGCCAAAAAACCGAAACATAAAACAGAAGCAATACTGTAACAAATTCAATAAAGACTTTTAAAATGGTCCACATTAAAAAAAAAAAAGCTTTCCAGGTAATTCTGAAATGCCCTATGGGTTGATAATGTGGAATGTCACCCCCTGATTCCACTTCTAAAGGATCAAGCTATCCTAAACCACTGCAGCCTTGCACAAGCACACACACCTTCCTTGGTGTGCCCTGAAGGGAAATCAGGATGGCAAAAAACAAAGCATTCTGTGCTCTTGATACTGGCTCTAGATAGTTAAGGGGCTTCTCTGATAGCTCAGTTGGTAAACAATCCACCTGCAATGCAGGAGAACCCCCCCACCTCCGCCCCCACCCACTTCAGTTCCTGGGTTGGAAAGATCCCCAGGAGAAGGGAAAGGCTACCCACTCCAGTATTCTGGCCTGGAAAATTCCATAGACTGTATGTACAGATAGTTAATATGCATTTCTGAGGAATAACTTCAGTAAACCGAGATCCTTACATCTTCCTATATCTAGAAAAGCTCTAAAATCATTAACTTGAGATGTCTATTCTTTAATAAGCAGTGACTGTTTTATGTTTAACTACATGTTCTTTTCCCCTAGCAAAAAAGTCCTGTACATCCTGGCGCTTTACCTTTTGGGAGCAGTTCCTCAGAGCTATCTGAGAAGTTATCTCCTGGCTAGGGTCCTCAGTAACTAGTGTTTGATCATCTTCCCTTTGAGGGCATAATCATTCTGTTGTAGGTATTCAGTCAGTTCATTCTCTCAGCCCTGTTCCACTCTTTGCGACCCCATGGACTGCAGCACGGTCAGGCTTCCCTGTCCATCACCAGCTCCCGGCGACTCTGTGGACATGAGTTTGGGTGAGCTCCGGGAGTTGGTGATGGACAGGGAGGCCTGGCGTGCTGTGATTCATGGGGTCGCGGAGAGTCGGACAAGACTGAGCGACTGAACTGAACTGAACTGAATGTTCATCCAGTCGGTGATGCCGTCCAACCATCTTATCCTCTGTTGTCCCCTTCTCCTTGCGCCTTCGATCTTTCCCAGCATCAGGGTCTTTTCCAGAGTCAGTTCTCTGCATCAGGTGGCCAAAGTATTGGATACTTTGGGATACTGGACAAAGTATGGGATATTTTGGGACAAAGTATTGGATATTGGATTTGGGCTACTGCTGTATCCCAAAGGCAGTATTTTGGCACAAAAACAGGAATGCAAGTTCTCGTTTTCTGAACGAACCCCGTTTTACAGATGACCTGAGACTCGGAGATGTTAAGATCACACAGGTGGTGGCGTTGATCATCTCCATTACATTTCGCTAGGAAAGCTTCGGGGTTTTGAGCGCAAACCTCAGGTCTGATGTTCAGGCTGCGGTGTCCAGTTACAAAGGTTAAAGTTTGCTCTCTGTCCGCCTACGCGAGCTTGTCAGCACTCGCCGGGGGTCACCGCCGCTGAGTTAATCCGAGGCTCCGCCCCGTGGGCGGGGCTAGGGGCGGGGCGCGCGTACGGAGCCGCCGCGTCTCTGGCCGTTTCGAGGTTCTGCGCCTGCGCGCGGCGCCCAGGGGACTTGGTCGGACTGAGAAATGGCGGCCTCCGTGTTCTACAGCCGGCTGTTGGCTGCCGCCACCCTGAGGAGCCACCGACCCCGGACGGCGCTGCCGGCCGCCGCCCAGGTATTGAGGCCCTGCCCGCTCTCGCTTTGAGGGTTGGCAGGAGAAAGGGCGAGGTGGAGGGCTGGCTCCTGTGGGCGAGGTGTGAGGGGGCCCGGGCCCCGGCCCCGGGTCACTCCGCTGTTGGTGACATTGGGTGACGGGGGTGCCCCGCCGCAGTGGCGGGCGGCTTGCCCGGGAGTGCTGCCCGCCAGGCCTGCGAACGGGCTCATGTTTGCGACTTTGTGCTGCAGTCTGAAATCTGCGAGGATCTCCGGCCATCTGGCCAGGGCTGCTCACCTTGTTACTGAGAGGGCGGCGGCGGCGGTGTCGGGGAGCCAGGGTGGGCTCCGAAAGGAGAGGCGGGGGCTGGGCCCCTTCTGCTTGCTCCTGCCTCCGGCGCGGTGGGCCGAGGCCTCCGCGGCTCTTTGAGGAGGAGGGCATGCCCTTCAGATATACTTTTGTGTCTCTTGGATGCTTCGCAGAACCAGCACTGCTTGCTGACTGGCCTTTTCTGAGATGAAGCCGGGAAGCTTCCCGTTTCCCCCTGGTAGTTGTTTAATAGAATGAGATGGTGTTCAGCAACTTATCAATTGGGGAAATAAAATAATCGTTTGGATCACTTTTTTTTTCTGCATACACCATAACATTATAGCCTCAGTGTGTGTGTGTTTAAGTAAAAGTAACGGAGCAAGTTCTTGTGTGTCCATGGCATAGAAAGCCAAATTCTGACAGGGGTTGTTTGCCGCAAAATAAGGGTTTATTTGCAGGGCGCCAGGCAAGAGAGTGGGAGACAAGTCACAGATTCACTGCAACTTGATCTTTCAGTTAGGAGTTCGTGTTTTTTATTTTATTTTTTTATTTTTTTTAAGGAGTTGTTTTTAAAGAGGGAGTACAAAGAAGCTGAGATTAATCATTGGCTTGTGTAATTTCTGTGTCATTTCTGATCCTAGTGTCAGGGAGTTGAGTTGTCTATTATTTAGGATTCTCTGATCAAATGGTCCAAGGCTTGGGGCCTATTAGCTCATCTTGCCCTGGAGAAGCAACCTGAGTTTGTCCTTTAATGATGGTGTCTGCAGTAGCAGTTTTAGGACATTAATGATGTTATCAACACAGCAGTTTTAGTCATCAGACTCTGGTTGATTAGTGTTCAGATAGCACAAATGGCAACCCACTCCAGAGTTCTTGCCTGGAGAATTCCCGGGACAGAGGATCCTGGTAGGCTGCCGTCTGTGGGGTTGCACAGAGACAGACACGACTGAAGTGACTTAGCGGCAGCAGCAGCAGCAGCAGCACAGGATTGAGGTAGGAGGGGACAAGAAAGGGAATAAAGTTTTGGGTAACGAGATTAATCATAAATTCAGTAAGGGAATTTGGTGGTAGAAGGCCTTGGTTTCCTGTGTGTTGGAACATTTGCTATGTGCCAGGAACTGTGCCAAGCATTTTACATGTAGTCTTTTTCATTAGGCTTTTGAGCAACACTGTAAGGAAGTCATTAATCTCCATATCACTGATGGAGAAACTCTGGCTAAGAGAAGGAGTAATTTGGTCTAGATCACCAAGCAGGTGAGATCAGAACTGAGCCTTCATTCTGGAAGTGTGTAGCTCCAAAGTCTGTGTGTTTGAATCTGTTCTACAGTTTTTTCTAGAGCGTAAGAATTAGACAATTCTTCCCAATATGTGTTGACACTAATAAATTGTGGAAGGGTATGATTGGCTTCATAAATCAATTCTAGAGCTTTTGGTTGTGTTCTGAAGTAACCTCAGACATGCTGTAAATGAATTTAGACTTTTTTTTTCTTTTTAAAGCTATTCATTCTTTCAATCTAGTGAATTCTATGAGTTTGCTTCCTAATAGAAGAAGTGTTTTTGTTTTTTTTTTTTTTTAAGCCTTGAACTTCCTTCTTTTGGGTCTTAAAGGGTGCTGTCTGGATTTTAGAAAATGAGACTTTGGTGAACAAATCTGTTTCCCTTCTAATCATCGTCTTTATACTTTTGGAAATTGCTTTAAAAGTCTTTATTTCTCCTTAATATATTGTCTTAAACATCTCTTCCACCCTCACATTAAGAAATACAGCTTTGAAGTTTGAATTCACCTTAGTCTAACCCCTTGCTTTTATTTTTAATTTAATCTTTAGTTTGAATTGGAGTACAGTTGATCTATAATGTTGTGTTTCAGGTACAGCTTAGTGATTCAATTATATATGTATTATACTCAATTATATATTGATTATATATGGATATATATGTGTGTGTGGTATACATATATATGTATTCATTCTTTTTCAGACTCTTTTCCCATCTAGATTATTACAGAATATTGAGTAGAGTTTCTTGTGCTATAGAGTAGGTCCTTATTGATTATCTGTTTTATATATAGCAGTGTGTATGTGTTAATCCCATACTCCTAATTAAGTGTTCCCCAACTTTTCTGGCACCAAGGACCAGTTTTGTGGAAGACAATTTTTCCACGGGCTGTGGTGCGGGGATGGTTTTGGGATTATTCAAGTGTATTATATTTATTGTATACTTTATTATTATTGCATCAGCTCCACCTCAGATCATCAGGCATTAGATACCGGAGGTTGGGGACCCTTATCCTAATTTATCCTTCCTCCCCAAGTTTCCCCTTTGATAACACTGTTTTTGAAGTCTGTGAGTCTGTTTCTGTTTTGTAAATAAGTTTGTTTGTATCTTTTTTTTATTCCATATGTAAGTGATGTCATATATTTATCTTTCTCTGACTTAGTATAATAATCTTGAGATCCATCCGTGTGCATGCAAATGGCATTATCTCATTCTTTTTATGACTGAGTAGTATTCTATTGTATAGATGTACCACAGCTTCTTTATCTAGTCCTCTGACAGTGGACATTTAAGTTGCCTTCATTATCTTGGCTATTGTAAATAATACCATTAAGAACGTTGGGTCTGACCCCTTGCTTTTGTAGATGGGGCCATAGAGGTGCAGAGCTTAAGGAATCTTGTTCAAGGTCACCCATTGAGTTTAGCAGATTCTCTTAAACATTTTGTTTAGTGCTCTGATCCTCTTCTTGTTTCTCTGTATCTTTTGTTCAATGTATATTTGATAAAAATAGTTCAAGTTATGAGCATATTAAACAATTTTAGATATCTCCTTGTTCGTTGTGAATCATACTCCCTAGTAACCACATTTCCCCACTTTTGAGTAAGTATTACTTAAACTCAGTATGGATTGGAGAGGTGGTGGTGCAGGAATTTGGCCAGGAGTTGGTGGCCTTTTGGCAGTAGGAATCCTCTAAGTGATACATCAGGAAAGAAAAATGCATCAGTGTGAGAAATCTTTGTGGTTATGCAGGGATTTGTGTTACCATCATGATTCCCAGATGATGATATTTTAAGTTATAGCTTCTAGTGGCACAAGGAAAGGATTATCAAAATATTTCTGATATTTTAAAAAAACCTTAATGTGGTCTGAAAAGCTATCAGCAACACTTTATGAGTACTACTGATTCTTTTAGACATTTGAAAGAAACCATAAAAATAGAGTTTTGTGTCATGGATTTATCATCAAGCTTTTTTGGAAAAATTTCAAGCTGATAGGTATGTTTCAACTATACAGTGAACACCCGTATTATTCTCACCTTCATTTAACATTCTGCCACATTATCTTTAGACATTTATATGTTGTTCAATTTATATAGTATAGTTTATATAAATTATATCATTTAAAATATTATATAAATTAAAAATATATATATTATATATAATTTATGTACATATGTATGTATGTATAAATTACATTCATGTATTTTTGTTGAAGTATTTGAGAATAAGTTGCAGCTATCATGGCACTTCATCCTTAGATATTGCACCGTATGTCTCTTAAGAATGAGAGACACAAATAACCATGATATAGTTATCATACTTTAGAAATATAAAGTTGCGATAATACTAATATCTAATGTATAGGGCAGATTCTTATTTCCCCAGTTGTCCCCAAAATGTCCTTTTTAGCTGTTAGTTTTTTTTTTTAAACTGGGATCAAGCCTCTGTAGTATTTTTTTCTGGTCTGTCTAGATGATTACGTACTACCTGGTGATTATGCTCGCTCTTAAACACTTGTCACAGCTGTTTATTTACACATCTGTGAACTCTGGTTGGGACCAAGTTGATCTCATTCTTTTAGTGTTCCTAGTACAGTTGAACTATAAAGAAAGCTGAGCACTGAAGAATTGATGCTTTTGAAGTGTGGTGTTCGAGAAGACTCTTGAGAGTCCTTTGGACTGTAAGGAGATCCAACCAGTCCATCCTAAAGGAGATCAGTCCTGGGTGTTCATTGGAAGGACTGATGTTGAAGCTGAAACTCCATTACTTTGGCCACCTGATTCGAATAGCTGACTCATTGGAAAAGACCCTGATGCTGGGAAAGATTGAGGGCAGGAGGAGAAGGGGATGACAGAGGATGAGATGACTGGATAGCATCACCGACTCGATGGACATGGGTTTGGGTGGACTCCGGGAGTTGGTGATGGACAGGGAGGCCTGGCGTGCTGCGGTTCATGGGGTTGCAAAGAGTTGGACACGACTGAGTGACTGAACTGAACTGAGTACAGTGTCTGGTATATAGGCATCCAAAAAATCTTTCAGTGTATGACCATTTTTATCAAGGTTATGCTAGGTACTCCCCCTTAGCCCCCTTATTTTTATTATTTTGAGGTATAATTTCTGTACAGCAAAGTACATAATTTATGTACAGCTTCAGTTTTTGCTATTCAGTTGCTAAATTGTATCCGACTCTTTGTGATCCCATATGGGTAGCTAGATTAATTTGTATGTATGGATCCATCTGTGTAGCTGCCGTTCAAATCGTGGTGTGTACATATATATTTATAGTGTTTTTAGCCTTCAAAAGGCACTCTCTTTAACAGTACTCACCAACAGAAGGTAACCAACCACTTATTCTGACTTCCTAATTCTGAGTTTGAACTATATTAAAAAAATCATATAAGTTTGTATTGTTGTGTCTGGCTTCATTCCCTTAAAATTGTACTTGTGAGATGAATCCATTGTTGTGTGAGCAATACGTTTTTCCTTTTTTGCTCTGTACCCTTCTATTGATAAATAGTACATTTTACCCATTCTTATATTTTTAAAACAATTTAAATTATTTATTTTTTTATTTTGGCTGTGCTGGGTCTTCATTTTGGTGCTTAGTTGCCCCAAGGCAGGTGGGATCTTATTTCTCCTACCAGAGATTAAACCCATGTTCCTTGCATTGAAGGGTGAATTCTTAACCACTGGACCACCAAGGAAGTTCCTACCTATTGTTCTGTTGATGAGCAGCTGGGTCGTTTCCATTTTTTTGTGTGTTATGCATAAGCCTGCTCTATATGCCTTTTGATAGACTAAGCACTCATTTCTCTTGAGGCTTTACCCAAGAGTGGGATTTCACAAGGTAGATGTACACTGAAGTTTAGGAGGTTGTTTGTTTTTAATACTGAAGTGAAACTAAATCAGGGAATTGAGCTACCAAGAGCAATCTTATCCAGGATTTTAGCTTACCAAATGAATCAGAAATAGCTTGCTATTCTTTTTTTTTTTTTGAGGTTAAAAAAAAATCTTTATTTCAGATAAAGTTATTTCCATAATTAAGGATAAAGGAAACGCATTTCCCTGAGTCCGTTATTTCAGGTGACTGATTTCCATGAACACTGGCGTTCCTGAGCATCATCTTGAATATTTGCCTACATGCTTGTGGGAAGCTTCTGTAGCCTTTTCTTGGTAGGAATTCCAGTTCTTCTGAATTCTTCCCTTTCCTTCAGGTATTCCATTTTGCATTCTTCATAAAAGGCTGGATCTTTATAGTAAGAGGTCAGACAGTTTTTCAGTGCAGAATTTTCTTTCCAGCATTTTACTACCATAAGGACTCCAGAGTCCTTGCAACATTTGGTGAAATCTTGAACTTGTTCAGAACATCTCTCTTGGGCCTTTTCTCTCATTATTTTAGGGATCAAAACATCTTTTTTGACGTGTCTGAGATGCTGCTCTTCCCTCTGATGCCCGTCTGGGACACAGTGGGCTACCCCCACACTGAGGAGTGCTCCTCAATGGCTTCTGGCCGTCTGAACTCTCCCGGTCCTTCTCCTCCATCTCTCAACAGTTCGTAAAATTTAACAAAAAACATGGACCATTTTGATCATAGAGCAGGGGAATTATTTTTATATTGAGAGCTTATTCACTTATTTCAAAGATTCAATGCTTGCTCCAATCATTCACATTTTTTAAATGGGGATCAGTAGCTTGCTATTCTATGTGATTGATTTGTTAGACTATTTGTTCTCCAACTGTAGAGTGCTTAAGAATCAACTGAATAACTTTACAAATGCAGACTTTTTTGTGGCACAGTCCAGAGATTCTGCTTTTATAAATGAGAGTAAGGCCTTGGAATCTGCATTTTGGAGGCATTCCTAGAGAATCTTGATGCAGATGGTTCATGAACCCTCTTTAAGAAGCAGACTTATTTTCTATGAGATTCCTTTAAATTCATCTCTTATGATACTCTGTGTTTCATATGAACAATGTTTCAGCATTCTGTGTGGAGACAATGGAAATGTATGGATGGATAACATATAAATGTGTGATTCCAGTAGCACTTAATTTGTTCTGCGTATTGCCATATAAAGTTGATAGAACTGAGGAGTCTGGAAAAAGGTTGAGAAGTGTTTCTGTGTGGTGTTAATATGGTTTAAGACTGGGCTCTAACTTAGAGGGGAGTTTTGGGACCCATAGTTGCTCGAGGTCTTTCTGATTACATCCTTCTTTCAGTAGTTCTCATTGTTGTGGCCCTGCAACCAGACGCTGACAACTCTCATACTCCTTTGTCTTTCAACAGTGACTTATTCAGCTTGTAGAGGAATATCTTGTTTCTGTTTCCTCCTTGTTTCTTTTTGAAAAGATAATTCTTAACTCAGCCCCCCCAACCCGAGGGATATTTTAGTGGAGAAAATTCCTGCAGCTGTATAAAATAGCACTTCTTATTTTTAAATTTTGTCTTTTTACTCTTATTGCTATTTGGCATATTTTCTTTCTGTATTGTTTGTGCCTCCCCCAACCCCCGACATACAAATACATACTAGACTGTAAGCTTTCGGTGCAAGGATTTTGTTGGGTTGACCTCTCTATTTCCAGTGTCTAGGTGCTCAGTGAGTTTTTGAGTGAATGAATGTTTTACATAAATTGAAAAAGGGAAGTTGGTGGGGCATTTCTTTCTTAGAAGCTTTCACAGTTTGTTTGTGAAGCACGTACACCTGAAGGGGTTTATCAAGGGAATAGTTTAGAAGGAATGCATTAAAGATGATATTGCAGATTGTAATTTGCCGAGTATTCAGTGGAGACTTTCATGGAGGAAGTTTATTGAAAAGTGATCTCAGGATCAATACCTGTGGGAGAGTGAAGGAAGGAGGATTGACTGCAACTCTAGTGCAGTGCAGAGGTCTGCAACTAGGATGATCCTGAATTGTCCCAAATTGGGGTGAGGTGCCAGGTATTTGGGCTTCCCTGGTGCCTAGCAGTAAAGAACCTACCTGCTAATGCAGGAGACATAAGAGACGTGGATTCGATCCCTAGGTCTGGAAGATCCCCTGGAGAGGGCATGGCAACCCAGTTTTTCCAGTATTCTTGCCTATAGAATCCCATGGACAGAGGATCCTGGTGGCCTCAGTTCATAGGGTCACAAAGAGTTGGACCCGACTGACTAAGCGACTGAGCGTGCACACGCACACCAGGGTTTTACATCCCTACCTTAACTCTCACTGGCCAGTCGTTGGCTACAGGCTGACAGTGGGAAAAGAGTATGACTTTGGGCAGAAAGGCTCCAATGAGGGGACTCAGCTGAGGCCTGTCCACTGCCAGCCCTCCCAGCAGCTGGGGCTATGAATGCCTTGGTCCTGAGGGGGGATCTGGGTGGCACACCACGATGTGCAGTGCTGATGAAGTTGGGGTTTGAATTTTGAATGTATGAAAGATTGATGGTACCATATCATACAGGTACCTCATATCTCGTGTCAGGCAACTTGTTAGGTGTTGGAGGAATGATGGAGAGAAGAAAGATGGGAAGGATTTTTGATTTGGTGGAAATAGGAGATTGATTTTAGATCTGCAGAATTTGACTTTGAGGTAGAAATGCTCTGTAGATCATTAGGGATATGGTAGTAAAGCTCAAATGAAAGTTAAACACTGGAGATAGTGAGGAAAAAGTTAAAACTATAAGGGTCACTTTTGACGTTTAGCCAGTAGATTAGCTGTTAGTTTTGTGCTGTAATTTACTCTGAATATAATATTTTGATATTCTATTATGACAATTTTGTTACAGTTTTGAAGAATCAAGTACTCTGAAGTATTTTGAAGTGTTTTTAACAAGAATTCCTGCTAAATCACTCTTTATATAAATATGTCCCCTATTTCTCTAGGTCTTGGGAAGCTCTGGATTGTTTAACAACCATGGAGTCCAAATACAGCATCAACAGCAAAGGAATCTCTCGTTGCATGAATACCTGAGTATGGAATTGTTGCAGGAAGCTGGCGTCTCCATTCCCAAAGGACACGTGGCTAAGTCACCAGATGAAGCTTATGCAATTGCCAAAAAATTAGGTACTAAATTAAGAAATAGGTTCTCAGATAAGATATGAACTTTACTTCTGGCTTAATAACAACTTTTAGCTTTTCTTTTATATTTTTAAAAATAAGTTTTATTAATGTAAAAGAAAAGGTGGAACTTACGATTGTTGACATGCTAAAATTATTGAAATTTTCTGAGCTCCCATAGTGCACGTAACTTAAGAATCAAAGCTTTAAGAAGCTGAAGTCCTGTTTTTAGTTTTTTGAGCTGAAGTCCTTTAGGGAAGGAACTTCTGGCTCTGTTGATTCTTCAGGGAATGGTGAAAGATCTTAGCTGTTTATGTATTTGTAAAGAGAAGTCTGGGGCTTCCCAGGTGGCACAGTGGTAAAGAATCTGCCTGCCAGTGCAGGAGACCCAAGAGACTCTGGGTTGAGAAGATCCCCTGGAGTAGGAAATGGCAACTGGCTCCAGTATTCTTGCTTGGAAAATTCCCCAGACAGGGGAGCCTGGCGGGCTGCAGTCCATGTGGTCACAAAGAGTCAGATATGACTGAGTGACTGAGAACACAAAGAGAGGTACAGTGTTTCCCCGCCTTTTTTTTGGACATGAAAAATAGAGAATCAGAAGGAGAAAAAAGTTTAGCATTAGAATGTAAGCTCTATGAGAGCAGGGTTTCTTTGTCTTTTATTCACTGATAGACCCCAATCTGTTAGAAGAGGGCCTGACACTTAGGTAATCAATATAAATGTTAATATTTTTAAATTAATTAAATAGTTGCCTATTTTTATTAGATTCTTTTATTGATAATAGGAACCTTAATAGCTTTGATTAATTTGAATTTATGTTAATCTCAATTTAAAAATAAATTTGGAGTTTGGAAAGTATGCTTCACTTTATGTTTTTAAGGATCTAATAAGAGAACATGTTAATAAGTAATACACTGCATTTTCTTTTTAGTAGTATTTAAAATCACACCAATTTTATGTATTAATAATTATGATCTCTCTTGTATGTACATTTGATTAATATGCCTTTAAATGTGCTTTGGTGAAGACTTTGCTTTTATTAGTTTTTTAGGAAAGATGTGGAACATTTTAAACTGTTGAAAATTGTAAAAGTTTTCATCTCTATTTGTACTTACTTGTTTCTAGGATGGGTTTTTGTTTCAAAAGTGAAAGCATGTAGAAGATTAGAAGGTGGTCATATATCATGTGATATGTTTTTGAATGGGATACTCTTGATTTCCTTGTCTTGGAAGTATGATTTTTAATTTACAGTTTTGTTTATTCTTAATCAGAAAAACAATTCTTTTTATTCAGATTACAAGCAAACTTCTTTTCAGTGAAAGTCTGATGTAAATTCATACTAATTTTGGTGAAATTTTTGTTAATGTAACCTGGAGTTTGAACTTATCCATGGTAAAAGATGTACCTCATTTTAACCTTTAAAACATCATGTATATTAGGGTCTTTTAATGGTCACGGCTTAAAGAAAACTAGTTTTTAACTACCTTCTTGAGATTCAGTCTTAGATATATGACCTAAATGTTAATTTCTAAAGAAGACCCAGATAACTAGGAAGCAAAAAGGTTTTCTTACTCTACCCTTCTGTACTTAAGGATGAATTTCAGACATTTGACTTTCTTCTTTTAATTTTGTTAGTTTAATTTTTTGAGTGATTCATTTTTTGTTTACTATTTCTTTCCTTCTTCATAAAACTGAAGGCATAAAGTGTTTTCCATACACTTTATATGATAAAAGGGCCAGATTTAATGAAGTCGGTTAAAGCTAGTGTTTCTTTTTCTGTTTCCAAATTATTATAATTGATTTTCTTAGTTTTCCGTATATTTTCTCATTTAGTCAAATTTCACTATGTTATCAAAAATAATTTGTGTACAAACTTTTTCATAAAACAAGCAGGATTTATTCAGATGCCAGTCTCTTGATTTATCTACTCACTGTAAAAATCTTTAATGATTTCTAGCTGTGGAAGAAAGAATAGTTAATATGTAGGATGTATTGTAGCTGTGAAATTTCTGGCAAGTTCTCTGGATCCAGGACTTAGAAGTAATAAGGAGCAGATAAGCAGCTCTGATTTTGAGGCCCTTGGAACAGAAGGCATCATGTTTATCTAGAGAGTGTGCTTTTGTCAAAGAAGGCTGCAAATGATGATTGTCATATGGAGCGGGATTAGTGACAAATAGGACCTTTAAATCTAAAGGATCAGAAACACTACATTTTAAAAGATGCATTTCATAACTCCTTTAAGAATGTTGAAACAGTTTTGTTTTTTGTGGTGAGTCATTAATATCAGAAGATACCAATTATGAGATGTAATTGTACAAGTTGTGTTATGAGGTGCCCTAGAAATACACCTGATTCTTTCCATCTAGCTAGCAATTTTCAGTGCTGATTTTGGCTAATTTTTGCTTCTCAGTTACTCCAAAATTCATAAAATGTTAATTCCCCCCCCCCTTTTTTTTAAGTCTTACCAACTGATAAACTAGGGCAAAAATGTGTTACAGATGTGACAAAGTATTGCTTCCCTTCAGTCCTGTGGGTGGCAAGAGAAGTTTAGTTGGCATGAGGCCTGGGGCCACTGAGCCCTGTAGCTGGTAACTCCTTCCAAAAGAGCTCTGACCTCTTTCCCCAGTATTCCCTACAAATTCTATCATTTTCTGGCTGTCATGATGTGATAAAAGTTTGAAAACACTGCCCTAGGGGCAAGTTTAACTATTGTGAATAATAGAAGTTAGGGATAGGAGGATGGTTGGAAAGAAATCTAAATCCAGTATTTTAAGACTCATAGGAGTCCACCCAATGAAGGGTGATGAGCTGGAAGATAATGGAGGCATTTCTGGAATGGATTATCAAAGGGTTGTTAAGCACAGAGAAATGAAATAGTTATAATTTGTGGTCAGTTCTAAGAGCAGGTTCCCATCTCCTTTTTACTGTTACTGCTTTAAGAAAACACGATTTCACTCAGGCATTTGGTAGAATTCCTATGATTTCCCTATTGATTGTAGAAATACAGTTTGGATTCTAGTATAGTTGAGATAAACATGCAGAGGGTGCCAATTAGTGAATGTCAGCCTGGAGGCAGATTTCTTTTGGCATACAACAGGACTTTGCCTCCTTTTCCGTTTTCCGATGTCTTATTAGATGACTGTGTATGAGGAGTGCTTAACAACATTTGTGAATGACTAGATTCCCTTGTGGCTCAGAGGTAAAGCATCTGCCTACAATGCGGGAGACCCAGGGTCAATCCCTGGGTCAGGAAAATCCCCTGTAGAAGGTAGTGCCAACCCACTCCAGTGCTCTTGCCTGGAAAATCCCATGGACAGAGGAGCAGTAGGCTACAGTCCATAGGGTCGCAAAGAGTCGGACACGACTGAGCGTCTTGTCAATGTCAATATCAAAAGCTAGGAGGGATGGTGAATATACTTTAAAAATAATCTTGGGACTCACAAATTTTGCTCTTGTCTGACTAGAGAAAGGTCCAAATCTATTAAGACTGAGCTCTCTGCTTATTGTTGTATCAAGAACTCTAGCACAGTATCTCGTATGTAGATGTAACTATTGATTGAATTAATGGAATTGAATAAAATCTTTCTTTCAATCATTTGTCCTCAGATTTATCTTCTAATACTCCCTGTTTTGCTAGCTGATGAGATTGTATGTCATTACTTGTGGTTTATTTTTGCTCTTTTTTTGTTGTGAAGGACTTTTTTAGAAGGAACTTTTGAAGAATCATTTGTGCCCTTAAGGAGTTTATTTTCCTAAGAAAAAGAAAATTGACACTTTGGGGGGAAGAGCTTTCTGTTTTGTTAAATGTTTTTGAAGAAATAGAACTTCATTACTCTTACTTAATAGATCAGTATGTTAAGTTCCCAGCTTGATGAATAGGAATGTTTGAATTTAGCCCAGCAAAGCACCAGTTTAACTGTTGTCCATTTTTATATTACATTTATACTGTTTGGATTAGAGATATCCTCTTTGGATTTAAATGAATATTTAAGTACTGGAAAACTGATTCGACAGGTAACCAGAAACAGGTAAAATGACTAGTGGCTGCCACTTTTATCTATAATTTGGGCATGAACTCTAATTTGCCGTAGTCCCTGAGGCTACCTGTTTTCTTCTCAATGAGGAAATTATTGCCAGTTTTAAGGAAATTTCTAAACTTTCTCTAATCTTTATCTGAAATTAGTTGTTACATTTGGGAATGGTGGGGACTGTGGCAAATTGAAATAATGTCTTGTGTAAACAAAACACTTTTAGTCATTTCTGGTTGTAGGGCCCAAGATTTCCAATTCAGATTTTTCAAGAGCAGTGGAAAATCTGATTCATAAAAATTCTTTTGATTTGTAAATGTTCTTTTAGTCATCATTCAGAATATATTGTGTACTCGGAACTCTCCCAGGACCTTGTAAATATCACTGAACAAGATTCTGCCCTTCTGGAGTCTATGTTCTAGTACGGGAGCAAAACAAAAATGATAAATATGAGAAAATTATGTTTGAAGGCGATGACTTCTATAAAAAAAAGAGCAGGGTAAGGTGGATTGGTCACGGGTGGGCAGATGCAGTGTTAAGTAGAGTGATCAGGGTGAACCTCGTGGACAATTTAGACTTAAAGTAAAAATGAAAAGGAATGGGTGCCTTTCCTAAGTGGATACCTGTATGCAAAGTATTCCAGGGAGAGAGGTCGCTGGGAGCCAGATCCTGAAGGAAGACAGCAACATGCCCAGGACCAGAGAGGCTAGAGTAGCTGGTGTGTGAACAGTAAGGAGGACCTGATACAAGGGGCAAGGGTTCTGGGGGATTACACGGAGCCTTGAGGCCATTGTAGGGACTCTGCCTATAACTCCCAGGGAAGTGGGCACTCAGTGCAAGGTTTTAGGTAGAGGAGGTTCATGCTCACTCTGGCTGCTGCCAAGAATGTCCTCTTGGGGATGAGGGTAATCTAGGTGAGATGTCATGGTGGCTGGGATCAGGGCCGAAACTGAAGGTGATGACAAGTTGTCAAGAGACTGGATATATTTTGAAGGTGAACCAGTATGATTTCCTGACTGAATAGATGGTGGAGTGTGAGAAAGGACTTTTTTAAAAAACACTGCCTGGACTGACTCACAGGGTTGTCTTCTGACTTGTGTACATTTCTAGTGTGAACAGATTCATATCATTAGTGAAAGTCGCTCAGTTGTGTCTGACTCTTTGCGATCCCATGGACTGACTATACGGACCATGGAATTCTCCAGCCCAGAATACTGGCGTGGGTAGCTGTTCCCTTCTCCAGGGGAACTTCCTGACCCAGGAATTGAACCGGGGTCTCCCGCATTGCAGGGGGATTCTTTACCAGCTGAGCTACCAGGGAAGTCTAAACATTTTGTAGTAATTGTTCCAGTGTAAATTTTTGATCATTTCTTATTTGATCACAATCTGTATTTGTTACCTCCTTGATCAGGTGAGGGTGCCCTCTCATTTGGTTTGGTATATGCATGTTAGAGACTGGCCTTTCCTGGTGGTAGAATTCCCATCTTTAGCCTATTGAGATACACATTTATGGAGTGGTCGTTACATCCCAGGGACCTCTTTGTGCTGGGGATGCAACAAATAAGATGACAGTGTCCTTAATCCTGACCTCAAAGGTTGTTTTTTGTAATGTAATAGTGGTGTTACACTGCTGTAACAGTGTAACTGAGCAACATTTGTGCTCAGTCATGACTGACTTTGAGACCCTATGGACTGGATTCCTCTGTCCATGGATTTTTCCAGGCAAGAGTACTGGAGTGGTTGCCATTTCCTCCTCCAGGGGCTCTTCCCCACCCAGGGATCAAACCCTTGTCTTCTGCACTGGCAGGTGGATTCTGCGGATTCACGAGAAGCAAAATGAGGAGGCTCTGAAATTCTGCCTGTCTCGGGAGACAGAATGCACCTCTAAAAAGTGTTGCTCTGGATCATGAAGAGTAGTACCTAAGCTAAACAGCTAGTTTGATAATTTTCTTCATCATGTTGGAAAAGGAAGGAAAAGAGATCAGTTTACCTGTTACAGAAGAAAAATTCAGATTATTTTCTGAAAAAATGTCTTAAAGACTTGGAAGCATAACATTCTGGAATCTTTGGATTAACATGCCCTAATTCCCGTCATCCCCCTCACAACAGCACAGCTGGAGAGTAAGTGGGACGGTGTGAACTGGTGTCAGTCGTGGGACTTCCCCTGAAAGTCACGGTACATTTCTACTCAAAGCAGCATTTATACCTCAGATTTTCATAGGATAGCAAGTTTACATATCAACAGGGAGGGAGGAAACTGTTAGGAAGGTATTAGACTCTCAATTTTGTAAATTTAGTACCTTGCAGAGTAATTAATATTTAATGTACCAAATAAAGGTAAACGTTTTCAGTATGCTTAAGAAATGGTTTAATATGAGTGGCTGATTTTTTTAAGTTTGTGAATCTTTAGGTGGTGAATATTTTAGTGTCCTAATCTAGAAAATCTGTGTACATGGAGTGCCTCATTTTTCAACATTGTGGGTAAATGGATCTTTAATTTACTATGTTTAGTAAGATTGCTAAATATGTATGTTTAATAGAGTATTGTGTGTCATGTGCTGCTCCATGCTTTATATCTGATAGAAGTGTTTTTCTTCTAGGTTCAAAAGATGTTGTGATAAAGGCGCAAGTTTTGGCTGGTGGCAGAGGAAAAGGAACATTTGAAAGTGGCCTTAAAGGAGGAGTGAAGATAGTTTTCTCGTAAGTTGTTTTTTTTTTTAAATCATCACTGTTAAAGAAATAATAATATAAAAGATGCCCTTATTGAATTGATAAAAATACTGAGATTTAAGTAGTAGGTGAGATAAGGTTTTGGCTGTCATGTGCTTTTATTTATCTCACTTGGAGGAGAAAAGAGTTTGAGTTCTTTTTCTTATTTTAGTCCAGAAGAAGCAAAAGCTGTTTCCTCACAAATGATTGGGAAAAAGTTGTTTACCAAGCAAACAGGAGAAAAGGGCAGGATATGCAATCAAGTATTGGTTTGTGAACGAAGATATCCCAGGAGAGAATACTACTTTGCAATCACAATGGAAAGGTCATTTCAAGTGAGTAATTGTAGACATGATGCATTTAGGATGATCTTATTACATTCAGTTTCAAAAGTTGATTATTCTTATTTATATGGGAAAGATTTAAAAGGTCTGGTCCATAATGTATTTGTATATGTCAAGAGAACAATGTTTTTCTTTAAAAAAGCAACATGATTAATGCCGTAAAACTTAATAGAATCTTGTGTAATAAAAACTGTAAGTAAAACCATGCTGAAATAAAACTCACAAAATTTCTAAATTGTTAATTTGCTAAGAGCAGCTTAAATCATCTCTGATTCACCTTTAGATTCCATTAATTGAGAAAATAACTTCTAGCACAGTAAAATAGTCTAACCAAAGAGAAAGTCTCTGGATCCACTAAGAGAATGTGTACCTCTGGCTTCATCTTTGTCTTTTTCAACTTCTTGGTATTTTTATACTTTGAGGTTTGTTTCATGATGACCTGCTACTGGGTAAGTTGAAGGAAGATATTCAGTAGCAAACAATATGTTTCTTTGAAACATAACCTTATTCTGCCTTGCTTTCTTTATGGAACTTAATATGGTAGTAATGAATTTAAGGCATCACGGGAAGAGAAATTTCTTTCGTAGACCTTGTACTTGGGAGAGGGTGTTGAGAATCATTTTATAGTATAATTATCTGGCTTTCTGAATGCCTTGGTTAAGTTTTTTGAGCTGAATCTGTGTGCTAACTAGCTAGTCTTTTGAAGCAGAGTGGGTTCATACTTGGTAGCCCTGGTCAAGATTTGATGTAGAACATCACTAAATTATACAATTGGTAATATGACAGAAATTTTAAGTCATGAAACTCTTTCCTTATATAAAACATCTTTTAAAAAAATATCTGTTTTCCATACTGTGTTGTTGGTTTTTTTAACATTTAATTAAGTCTTCTAATAATTTTTGAGTGATATTATAAAATGTCTTTTGTAACTTGTAATTTTTATAAGAAAGTATTTCTTAAGGTATAACACTAGATGGTAGTAAAAATCCACTCAGGATCTAAGATAAAAAGCATTGCTTTGTTTGGAAGTGATGTGTTTACCTCTAGGTTTCTTCATGTGATAGAATTTACTTTTGTAAGTTGCTTTAGAAATCCCATGACAGTAATCTTGTATATTACAAACATTTATAAAAATTATGTTTTTACAAATTCATTTATGTTTTTCTACATTTTCTTTTCCTTTTCAGTGATGTTATATATCAACATCTATCATTCTGCTAGTTATTATGTTTTTACTTTTTGTTATAGCCCGGAACAGGATACATGTGCCTAAACAGTTTGAGATAATGAGTCCTGTTATATTACACATTCAGAGTAGCTCATTTTGATGGGAATAAATGTAGCAAACTGAATATGTATTAAAGATACAGCTATAACACAGTGAACATGTTTTATTAAAGATATGTTAAAGCAATAGAGAAAATGATCAAATTTGAATTCATTTTAAGAACTTGAATTTTCAGAGAACTCATCTTATTAAGGAAAGCTGTTTTTATTTCATTTGTACAAGTAATATATAGTTGTAGTAATTCATGCTAAAAATTCAGTAGTACTAGTTGAACCATTCAGCCAAAGACATTATAATGTACTTTGATACTATCTTGTTAGACCAATGTGAAGTTGGTTGGTGTTACTTTTGGGGGTATAATGAACTATTTTGGGAATCCCTGTGGACAGTTCCCTATTAAACAACAAAAAATAAGTCAGCCATTTAAATTGAAAAGCACATTTTGATTGAATTAAAGTCATATGCTTCTGAGTTAATAGGTCTTTAAAAATTGATTTGGTTGCTTATCTGTTTTCAGGAGATGAATCATAAGCTCTACTAGTCTTCTTTAGTGTGTATCACATAAGGAAGCCTGAGCAGATATGTACCATAGGGTTGATGTGCCCCCAAAAATCGATTTTAAGTTCCTCTTCAGTATTTTGGCACTTTAAAAAAAAATCAGATTGCTTAACATTTGCCTAGTGCCCATTGGGTACTTTTGGACTGAGATAAATCTAATTTAACAAATTATATTTGCTACTTAATTTTTCTAGTAAAACATTGCAGGCTGCTGTAAATGAATGGTACATTTAACTCTGTCAGTTTTTTTTTTTTACTTTCTTGGATTAGATATAAAATGTGCTGCAAGAATTCCAAATTTTATTTTTCATACTTTTATTTCTTTAAAAAGAGATATATAAAGTGGTTTCTTTGTCATATAATTTTAAATTCAGTTCCATTTTAAGGCAAAACTTCGTAAGACCAACAAGAAAAGAGAAATTTAGGCCAAGAATGTGAAAATAGCATTATTAATTTACTTGAAATTACAATTCTTTGCCAGAACTTACTGTTCTTAAAGTTTATCACTAAAATTTCAGAGTTAAAAAGCAGAGTATTTGAACTACCAGTTCATTCAACAGGCATGACCATATGCAAAACTACAGCCACTGATTTAACAGATCTCTTTCTTGTTTTCCTATGTAAGCTTTCTTCAGAACAGTTGGCTACAGATTTGGGGGTTTCTTTCTAATTAGTCAGGGAATTAGTACAAAGAGCAGTTCACTTTCTGTTATATATTTAATTTCGTATGTATTTTGTAGATTTTTCTCTAACTTGCAGCCAGCTCTTAGAGATCTAGTCATTACTTTAGTGAGAATCTAATATTAACTACTTTCCCCCAGTAGTGCTGCCTTTTACGTGGCTCTTCTCTTATTAGTAGATATGAGAAGAAAAGGACGGTAAAACTAAAATAAAATGTTCAAATAAACTCTAAAAGTTTATTCATTCTGCCTCTTCTTTTGAATGAAATATTTGGGAGTTATCTGTAGATTAATTCATCTATATTATACTTCAGTAGCAGGACAGTAGTAGATAGACTCTTAAATCTGAATTTTTTCCTCTCTTTTTAGATCTCTGTAAAAGCTTGTAATTATGAATGGCCTTTCTAGGGAGGAAATGAAGAGTGCCTTTTCATTTGAAGTTTGTAGAGAAAGTAACGGAGAAGGCAATGGCAAGCCACTTCAGTACTATTGCCTAGAAAATCCCATGGATGGAGGAGCCTGGTAGGCTGCAGTCCATGGGGTCGCTAAGAGTCGGACATGACTGAGCGACTTCACTTTTCACTTTCACACATTGGAGAAGGAAATGGCAACCCACTCCTGTGTTCTTGCCTGGAGAATCCCAGGGACGGGGAAGCCTGGTGGCTTCCGTCTATGGGGTCACACAGAGTCGGACATGACTGAAGTGACTTAGCAGCAGCAGCAGAGAAAGTAAAAATTATACTTTTAATTTCAAACATTTCCCTTTCCTTGAGCTTGCTTCTGTTTTCTTCTTTAGTTTCAGAAAGGCACAGTGAATTCTTTTGTTAAAATGTGTGTGAGTGCGTGTTGCAGTGAGTTCTGACACCAGGGTCCCCAGAGTTGAGCCAGACTTCACAGGTTAAGGGCACATTCCTCTGCATGACTGCCCTCACTTCAGATATCAGTTGCAAGTTCAGCGTCTCCAGGTCATCCTCACTTCTGACTAACTGGCAACAAATTTAGGGATTCCTGGTATCCCTCAGGTTCATAATTTGCTAGAATGACCCACAGACCTTAGGAAAATACTGTTTTTGTGATTACATTTTTATTATAGCCAAAGGATAAAAGCCAGAACCAGCCAAATGGAGATGCACAGGGCACGGTCTGAGCGAGTCCCACACTTAAAGTTTTCATTTGCTTCAGAGTTGTGTCACCTTGCTCACATACTAATATGTGACAGCATGCAGAGTATTATGCAACCTCAGAAGCTCACTGAGCTTGTGGTCTAGAGCTGTCGTTTTTTTAAGTTGTGATCAGAAACATAGCATATAAAATGTACTGTCTTCAACTGCTTTTATGTGTATCATAACTAAGATCATGGCATCTGGTCCCATCACTTCATGGCAGATAAATGGGGGGAAAATGGAAACAGTGACAGACTTTATTTTCTTGGGCTGCAAAACACTACAGATGGTGACTGCAGCCATGAAATTGAGACTCTTGCTCCTTGGAAGAAAAGCAATGACAAACCTAGACAGTGTATTAAAAAGCAGAGACATCACTTTACCCACAAAGGTCCATGTAGTCAAAGCTATGGTTTTTCCAGTATTCATGTATGGATGTGAGAGTTGGACTATAAAGAAGGCTGAGCACAGAAGAATTGGTGCTTTCGAATGTGGTGTTGGAGAAGACTCTTGAGAGTGCCTTGCACAGAAAGGAGATCAAACCAGTCAATCCTGAAGGAAATCAACCCTGAATATTCATTTAACCCTGGATAATAATTGGAAGGACTGATGCTGAAGCTGAAGCTCCAGTACTTTGGACACCTGATACAATGAACCGACTTATTGGAAAAGACTATGTTGCAGGATAAGATTGAGGGCATGAGGAGAAGGGGACGACAAGGAATGAGATGGTTGGATGGCATCGTTGACTCAGTAGACATGAGCTTGAGCAACCTCCTGGAGATAGTGAAAACAGGGAACCCCGGCATGCTGCAGTCCATGGGGTCGCAAAGAGTCGGACACAACTTAGCCACTGAACAGTAACAACAGTGTTGAAATCTAGTCATGTAATATTACATTTAAAAGGTACAAAGATGTACAGGGAAGTGTAAATCTTCTACCCATCCTTGTTCCTCTACCACACAGTTTTTTTTCCTTGAAGATTGATACTTTTTAAAAATCTTTTTTTGCCTAGGTATAATAACTCTTTTTAAAAAAATAATAAATACTCCAGCCGCATCTCTTTGGCTATTGCTGTATTTTGAGGATTTGAAACACTGTATTGTTCTTCAAACAGTAATGAATATTTTGGTTTGGCCAAGAGGTTCATTCAGTTTTTTCCATTAAGACAGCAGTCGGACACGACTGAGCGACTGAACTGAACTGAGTAGTGCTTAGTTTTTAATTTCATTTGAAACACTTTTGTTAGATTGTGTTGTGACAGCTGTCAGATCAGTGAGCTTTAAAAAAAACACACATCACAATTGGTGAATTTTTGTATAGCCATTTTAATGTTGAAGATGGAAGAAAAAAGCAGTGTTTTTTCATATTATGCTTTATTGTTTCAAGAAAGTAAAAACGCGACTGAAATACACAAAAAAGATTTGTGCAGTGTATGCCTAAGGTGCTGTGACTGAGTGAATTTGTCAGAATTGGTTTGTGAAGGTTTGTGCTGGATATTTTTTTTTTTTTTTATAAATGACTTTATTTTAAGCATCTAAATTTGGGAGTGGTTTGGGAAACAACATATGTGACTGATAGAGCAGGTAATTGACTAATGAATGACAAGTATTCTATTCCAAACCAAGTTTTCATATAAGAAAATCATACTAAACTTAGAAGCTATTTTGCTTTAAAAAAATCTTTTATTCTAGAAAAGTTTAAACCATACAAAAAATAGTGACATGAGTCTATCCACCATGCACGTATCCAAGACCTAGCTTGAATAATTATCAACTCACAGTAAATCCACCATGAATTTTAAAGCAAATTCAAGATGTCATATCATTTCATTTTTAAATACCTGAGTGTGTGCTGGATATTTTTCACTGGACAGTGCTGCTCGGTCAGGTAGACCAGTTGAAGTTGACAGAGATCAAATGTGCCTTTTATTTTTACTTAAAAAACCGGACGAAGATCTTGGCCAACCCAATAATATTATTTCTTTACCTTGTATCTTGAAATGAATTTGTTACTGAAACATTTAGATGCTGGGGTAGAAAAGTGAAGTTAGTCTTTAGGTTTTTTTTTTTCTTTCCTGAATTAATCATATATTCACTGTAGAAATTTTCTTTTTTTAGAAAATGTTCAGTCTCCAAATAGTGACACAAATAACAAAATAAAATAATGGAAGTCTTATTTAATGTTTTATTTCTTATCTTTTTGTGTGTCTGTGAATAGTGGGAGGGTGCACATTTAAACACACTTTATGTTAAAAAAAAAATTGAGTGTAGAATCTAGGGTTTTGTACCTTTTTACCCCCAGATTATACTACAGAATCATTTTCCTTTCCAGAAGCATTAAAGAATCTTCAGTAGAATGTTTTTACCATTTCCTATTTTTGCATGTTAAGATTATTTCCAGTTTTGTACATAGATTGGCAAATCTATTAGATAATTTTGCTTCAAGGTTTTTTCCTTAACTGATCTTAGGAGACTTAAAAGTTAACTTAATTGGTTAATGTTTGTGTCTTACTTTATTATATTCTTCATGATAATAGCTGGAGCTCTTCTTTGAAGGTAGATAGCTTTCTTTTTCACTGACCTCCAGTAGCCTAGAGATTATAAATTGGAACGTTTTTTCATTAGACTTTCCCTTTTAAATATCAGTAAACCGTTTCTGTTATTTTTTAAAATATTCTTTAAACAATACTTTAATGTCCCTTCAGTTCTTGTGAGAAATGTAGAGGTTATATTTCACATATACGTGTATGTTTATGTTGTTTGGTATACATTTTGTGTATATTTTTAATCCTTTTCCCCTCACAGGTAAGACAATGTCTTCCTCCTCCTTTTCATTTCTTTTCCATTATTTCAATTGAATGTTTCAAAGAACACTGTAGGAGATGCAAAAATAAATTCTCAAGGGTGTTTAAAAATAATGTGGAGTGACAGATGTATAAGTTCGATACTATCCATAAATTTTAAGATTTTATTGATGGGTCCAAAATAAAATCTGGATGTTTTTTCTGTTTCCCTTCCTGCTAGGGTCCTGTATTGATAGGAAGTTCTCATGGTGGTGTCAACATTGAAGACGTTGCTGCTGAGACTCCCGAGGCCATAGTTAAAGAGCCTATCGATATCGTAGAAGGCATCAAAAAGGAACAAGCTGTCCAGGTATGTTGTGTTATGAAACATTTCTAGCTTTTAATTGGATAATTGCAACACTTAAGAGAATTAATTTTATGTAAGTGAAGTGCTTGATAAAACTTCTGAAAACATTTTTTTTGAGTATCAGGGTATGTTACTTGAAGTGGAAACTTTTTAGAAGTATCTACAGCATTTTGCTTTTGAACTGTGGTGTTGGAGAAGACTCTTGAGAGTCCCTTGTACTGCAAGGAGATCCAACCAGTCCATTCTAAAGGAGATCAATCCTAGGTGTTCATTGGAAGGACTGATACTAGAGCTGAAACTGCAATACTTTGGCCACCTCATGCGACGAGTTGACTTCACTGGAAAAGACTCTGATGCTGGGAAAGGTTGGGGGCAGGAGGAGAAGGGGATGACAGAGAATGAGATGGCTGGATGGCATCACCGACTCTGTGGACATGAGTTTGAGTGAACTCCGGGAGTTGCTGATGGACAGGGAGGCCTGGCGTGCTGTGATTCATGGGGTCGCGGAGAGTCGGACACGACTGAGCGACTGAACTGAACTGAACTGATCAGAATTTTACTTCATATCCTCCATAAATATTTTAATATGTATTTTTAAAAGATAAGGATTCTTTTAAAAGAGCCACTATACGTACCATAGCCATACCTAGTAAAATCAGTATCTTCACTTATCCAGTCAATCCAGTTCCCTAGTTGTCTCTTGTTTTGTTTTGTTTTTTTTTCTTTTAGAATCTGTTTGAGTTGGCATCCACATATATTCCTTCATTACAGTTGGTTAATAGGTCTCATAGGTCGTCTTCTGTTAATAGCTTATAGGTTTCCTTTTCTTCACTTTCTTCATCCATTTTCTTCCATTTGTTGAAGAACCTGGAGTGATAATACTTTGTTTTCATACTCTGGATTTTATGTCTGCATGGTGACATTTAATGTGTTCCTGTCCCCCCTTTATTTCCTGTACATTGTATGGAATGGTAGGGGCACTATCTCATATATCCCTATGATAGATCAGTGGTTTTACTTTGGGGGTTTTATGGGTGCTTTTGAGAATCTGATTAAGCTGTGGGCTTTCTCTCAGTGTATTCACATGTGCAGTAAAATTTGCAGCAATTTCACTAGTTTTCTATACCATCCTTCTCGTGTGCCTCTTTCTCTCGTTACATTCCTCTCTCAAAAAGAGATCTCCAAGACAAAAACTTAAGTATGAAGTTAATTATGCTGTGTGAGAGTTGCTTGGTAATGTTTGTAATATTGCTATTAAATTGTTTATATATAAAAAATAAGTGACCCATCTTAAAAAGAAGTTTTGAGTATTAAAGTTTGAATGAAATTAACATCTCTTATCAGGAGACTGTCAAACGAAGCTAATGGTATTGAAGTACAGTAGAGCAGGAATTTTGACTGATACAGAGACCTCCCTGATAAAGCGTGAAGCAAGTCATTTAGGCAAGTGAGTGGTATAAATGTTTAAAGGGGACAGAGATTTGACTCATTAGATAGTTATATGAGAGTGGTAACTCGAGTCTTGAATTTAGATGAGAGAGAAAACACTTGATTTACAACAATATTTGAAGGAATAATCTACTAAGTCTGTAGCTTTTTGAGTGATGGATGAACGGAAATACTACTCGGTATAATGTGAGACAAACTGATGTCATACTGGGCTGATCAGAATTCTTTTGAAATTCTCAGATGTTTAAATTTAAAACAGTAGATTGTGACCTCTGAAATCTTTCTAAATAAAATGGTACTTTTAATTCTTATTCTTTTTTTTGAAATGTCGTAACCCCAAATGGCTTTTCTCAATTAGATCATCCACTTTATTTTATTTGTATTTAATTGTTTATGTTTGACTTCTTGCAAAAATCACATTCACTTTCAAAGAATTTAATATTTTCTATTATTAAAATTTAAATGTATTGTAGTTTTAGATAACAGTTGGAAAACAGGAGAAAACTCCTCCAGAGGATTCCTGAGCAGCTGTGGCAGTTAGGGTAAAAAAAAGAGAAATGTCACTTCCATACATGTAGCTTCTTCTGTAGGTTCAAAACTGCTTATAAAACTTTAAAAAATTATAGATTTTTGATCACCTATAGAACTTGTGAACCACAGCCTCTGGGTTGAGACCTTGGTATATGTATTTTTTAAAAAGCTCCTCAGGTATATTTAGCAAGAAATCTTTGCTCAAGACTGTGAACTCTTCTACTGGATTAGAAGCTTGAAAGTGAATGTCGCTCAGTCATGTCTGACTCTTTGTGACCCCATGGACTATATAGTCCATGAAATTCTCCAGGCCAGAATATAGGAGTGGGTAATCTTTCCCATCTCCAGGGAATCTTCCCAATCCAGGGATCGAACCCAGGTCTCCCACGTTGCAGGCGAATTCTTTACTAGCTGAGCCACCAGGGAAGTTTAAGTACCTGTATATCTTTTGAATCTAGCGTTTATTAGGTGCTCAGTAGATTTTTGAATGAATAGGATAATGCTCATTTTACTAGTCATTTTACTGAATGTGTCTTCGATTCAGTCTTATTATTTAAATAATATACTACAAGGTTATTTATTTGCAACAGTTTAATGTTGATTGGATGTGATGCAGCATTCCTATAATAAAGAGACATATTGCTTTCAGCTTGCACAGAAGATGGGATTTCCAGCCAGTATTGTGGATTCTGCAGCAGAAAACATGATCAAGCTTTATGACCTTTTTCTGAAATACGATGCAACCATGGTAGAAATAAATCCAATGGTAGAAGATTCAGATGGAGCTGGTAAAGTATCTTTTTTCATCAAACATTGATTATCTATTTAGCCCCTATCATATACTTCACTGAGGAATTGAACTCATAAGGAAGTGAACACAGTTCAGTTCAGTTCAGGTGCTCAGTCGTGTCCGACTCTTAGCGACCCCATGAACCACAGCACGCCAGGCCTCCCTGTCCATCACCAACTCCCGGAGTTCACTCAAACTCATGTCCATCGAGTCGGTGATGCCATCCAGCCACCTCATTCTCTGTCGTCCCAGTCTCCTCCTACCCCCAATCGCTCCCAGCATCAGAGTCTATTCCAGTGAGTCAACTCGTCGCATGAGGTGGCCAAAGTATTGGAGTTTCAGCTTTAGAATCAGTCCTTCCAATGAACACCCAGGATTGATCTCCTCTAGAATGGACTGGTTGGATCTCCTTGCAGTCCAAGGGACTCTCAAGAGTCTTCTCCAACACCACAGTTCAAAAGCATCAATTCTTTGGCAATCAGCTTTCTTCACAGTCCAACTCTCACATCCATACATGACCACGGGAAAAACCATAGCCTTGACTATACGGACCTTGGTTTGCAAAGTAATGTCTCTGCTTTTTAATATGCTATCTAGGCTGGTCATAACTTTCCTTCCAAGGAGTAAGCGTCTTTTAATTTCATGGCTGCAATCAGCATCCGCAGTGATTGTGGATCCCAAAAAAATAAAGTCTGACGCGGTTTCCACTGTTTCCCCATCTCTTTCCCAAAAAGTGATGGGACCAGATGCCATGATCTTCGTTCTCTGGATGTTGAGCTTCAAGCCAACCTTTTCACTCTCCTCTTTCACTTTCATCAAGAGGCCTTTGAGTTCCTCTTCACTTTCTGCCGTAAGGGTAGTGTCATCTGCATATCTGAGGTTATTGATATTTCTCCCGGCAATCTTGATTCCAGCTTGTGCTTCTTCCAGCCCAGCGTTCCTCATGATGTGCTCTGCATATAAGTTAAATAAGCAGGGTGACAATATACAACCTTGACATACTCCTTTTCCTATTTGGAACCAGTCTGTTGTTCCATGTCCAGTTCTAACTTTTGCTTCCTGACCTGCATACAGGTTTCTCAAGAGGCAGGTCAGGTGGTCTGGTATTCCCATCTCTTTGAGAATTTTCCACAGTTTATTGTTATCCACACAGTCAAAGGCTTTGGCATAGTCAATGAAGCAGAAATAGATGTTTTTCTGGAACTCTCTTGCTTTCTCCATGATCCAGCCGATGTTGGCAATTTGATCTCTGGTGCCTCTGCCTTTTCTAAAACCTGCTTGAACATCTGGAAGTTCACGATTCACATATTGCTGAAGCCTGGCTTGGAGAATTTTGAGCATGACTTTGCTAGCGTGTGAGATGAGTGCAATTGTGCGGTAGTTTGAGCATTCTTTGGCATTGCCTTTCTTTGGGATTGGAATGAAGACTGACCTTTTCCAGTCCTGTGGCCATTGCTGAGTTTTCCAAATCTGCTGGCATATTGAGTGCAGCACTTTCACAGCATCATCTTTCAGGATTTGAAATAGCTCAACTGGAATTCCATCACCTCCACTAGCTTTGTTCGTCGTGACGCTCTCTAAGGCCCACTTGACTTCACATTCCAAGATGTCTGGCTCCAGGTGAGTGATCACGCCATCGTGATTATCTTCGTCGTGAAGATCTTTTTTGTACAGTTCTTCTGTGTATTCTTGCCACCTCTTCTTAATATCTTCTGCTTCTGTTCGGTCCATACCATTTCTGTCCTTTATCGAGCCCATCTTTGCATGAAATGTTCCCTTGATATCTCTAATTTTCTTGAAGAGATCTCTTGTTTTTCCTATTCTGTTGTTTTCCTCTATTTCTTTGCATTGATCGCTGAGGAAGGCTTTCTTATCTCTCTTTGCTATTCTTTGGAACTCTGCATTCAGATGCTTATATCTTTCCTTTCCTCCTTTACTTTTCGCTTCTCTTCTTTTCACAGCTATTTGTAAGGCCTCCTCAGACAGCCATTTTGCTTTTCTGCATTTCTTTTCCATGGGGATGGTCTTGGTCCCTGTCTTCTGTACAATGTCACGAACCTCCGTCCATAGTTCATCAGGCACTCTATCTATCAGATCTAGACCCTTAAATCTATTTCTTACTTCCACTGTATAATCATAAGGGATTTGATTTAGGTCATATATGAATGGTCTCGGAGAAGGCAATGGCAAGCCACTCCAGTACTCTTGCCTAGAAAATCCAATGGATGGAGGAGCCTGGTAGGCTGCAGTCCATGGGATCACTGTGAGTCGGACTTGACTGAGTGACTTCACTTTCACTTTTCACTTTCACACATTGGAGAAGGAAATGGCAACCCACTCCAGTGTTCTTGCCTAGAGAATCCCAGGGACAGGGGAGACTGGTAGGCTGCTGTCTTTGGGGTCACACAGAGTTGGACACGACTGAAGTGACTTAGCAGCAGCAGCAGCAGCATGAATGGTCTAGTGGTTTTCCCTACTTTCTTCAATGTAAGTATGAATTTGGCAATAAGGAGTTCATGATCTGAGCCACAGTCAGCTCCTGGTCTTGTTTTTGCTAACTGTATACAGCTTCTCCATCTTTGGCTGCAAAGAATATAATCAATCTGATTTCGGTGTTGACCATCTGGTGATGTCCATGTGTAGAGTCATCTCTTGTGTTGTTGGAAGAGGGTGTTTGCTATGATGAGTGCATTCTCTTGGCAAAACTCTATTAGCCTTTGCACTGCTTCATTTCGTGCTCCAAATTTGCCTGTTACTTCAGGTGTTTCTTGGCTTCCTACTTTTGCATTCCAGTCCCCTATAATGAAAAGGACATCTTTTTTGGGTGTTAGTTCTAAAAGGTCTTGTAGGTCTTCATAGAACCGTTCAACTTCGGCTTCTTCAGCATTACTGGTTGGGGCATAGACTTGGATTACTGTAATATTGAATGGTTTGTCTTGGAAACGAACAGAAATCATTCTGTCGTTTTTAAGATTGCATCCAAGTACTGCATTTCGGACTCTTTTGTTGACCATGATGGCTACTCCATTTCTTCTAAGGGATTCCTGCCCACAGTAGTAGATATAATGGTCATCTGAGTTAAATTCACCCATTCCAGTCCATTTTAGTTCACTGATTTCCTAGAATGTCACCGTTCACTCTTGCCATCTCCTGTTTGACCACTTCCAGTTTGCCTTGATTCATGGACCTAACATTCCAGGTATTCCTATGTAAAAGCTTGTTTTGTAATGAAAAGAGTGAATGTGAAGATTTGAAAAGAGTGAATGTGAACAAAGAGACATATTAAACAAACACTTTATATTAAAGTTGCACTGTATGGCAGCTAACAGTCACATGTGGCAGTTAAAATGAATTGAAGATCATGGCATCTGGTCCCATCAGTTCATGGGAAATAGAGACACAGTGGAAATAGTGTCAGACTTTATTTTTTTGGGCTCCAAAATCACTGTGGATGCTGATTGCAGCCATGAAATTAAAAGACACTTACTCCTTGGAAGGAAAGTTATGACTAACCTAGATAGTATATTAAAAAGCAGAGACATTACATTGCCAACCAAGGTCTGTCTAGTCAGTTCAGTTCAGTTCAGTTCAGTCGCTCAGTCGTGTCCGACTCTCCGTGACCCCATGAACCACAGCACGCCAGGCCTCCCTGTCCATCACCAACTCCCGGAGTTCACTCAAACTCATGTCCACAGAGTCGGTGATGCCATCCAGCCATCTCATTCTCGGTCGTCCCCTTCTCCTCCCGCCCCCAACCTTTCCCACCATCAGAGTCTTTTCCAGTGAGTCAACTCGTCGCATGAGGTAGCCAAAGTATTGCAGTTTCAGCTTTAGCATCAGTCCTTCCAATGAACACCCAGGATTGATCTCCTTTAGTATGGACTGGTTGGATCTCCTTGCAGCCCAAGGGACTCTCAAGAGTCTTCTCCAGCACCACAGTTGAAAAGCGTCAATTCTTCGGTGATCAGCTTTCTTCACAGTCCAACTGTCACATCCATACATGACCACGGGAAAAACCATAGCCTTGACTAGACGGACCTTGGTTGGCAAAGTAATGTCTCTGCTTTTTAATATACTATCAAGGTTGGTCATAACTTTCCTTCCAAGGAGAAGGCGTCCTTTAATTTCATGGCTGCAATCAGCATCCGCAGTGATTTTGGAGCCCAAAAAAATAAAGTCTGACACTGTTTCCACTGTTTTTCCATCTATTTCCCATGAAGTGATGGGACCAGATGGTTTTTCCCGTGGTCATGTATGGATGTGAGAGTTGGACTGTGAAGAAAGCTGATTGCCGAAGAATTGATGCTTTTGAACTGTGGTGCTGGAGAAGACTCTTGAGAGTCCCTTGGACTGCAAGGAGATCCAACCAGTCCATTCTAAGGGAGATCAGTCCTGGGTGTTCATTGGAAGGACTTATGCTAAAGCTGAAACTCCAATACTTTGGCCACCTCATGCGAAGAGTTGACTCACTGGAAAAGACTCTGATGCTGGGATGTATTGGGGGCGGGAGGAGAAGGGGACGACAGAGAATGAGATGGCTGGATGGCATCACCGACTTGGTGGACATGAGTTTGAGTGAACTCCCGGAGTTGGTGATGGACAGGGAGGCCTGGCGTGCTGTGATTCATGGGGTCGCGGAGAGTTGGTCACGACTGAGCGGCTGAACTGAAGATTAAAATATGTCTCAGTTGCACTAGTTACATTTCAGGTGCTCTGTAGCCACATGTGCTTAGTGCATTAGCACACATACAGAACAATTTCATTCTTGCAAAAAGTTCTGCTGGGTAGTGTTGAATTAGAGTATTTAGCATGGTAGTGGATAAATAGTTAGAGTTTGGGGGAATTAGCCATTTTAATCTCCCCAGGTTTTAGACTTTAGAGACATGATTGTTTTTGTACAAAGAGTGTATTTTGATACGGAATCCTTTTAATATTAGGGAAAAAAGATTAGCTTATCACTTTGACTGCTTTCCTTTTATATGTGTTTAAAAGGTAAGTCAGATTTTGAATTATCATCCCTTCCCTGTATAGATATTCTAAAAATATAAGCTGCTTTATTGTAGCCTAAGTTTTTCTTGATATTTCATGTTAATTGCTTCTCTTGCTGTGATTTGTTAGATTTTGTTTCACGTTTCTTTGGACATTTCTAATCTCCTTAAGCATTTGTAGAACTCTTTCATAAAAGTTCTATTTATTATTGTAGAAATCAATTTTTAGGTGGTCATTTATAAGGTTGTATAAAGACAAAGAAGTAAATTCTCTTGTGATTATAGAGGTAGTTCATAAAACTGAAATTAATTAATTTTTTTAAAGAGTGAGGGCTGATGCACATTTTAAAAATGAAATTTTAATAATTTGTGTAGGAGAATTAATCTGTATAAAACTTTTTTTTTTCCTTTTTTTTTTTTTAGGGAGGCAGTTCTTAGCCTATTTATTCTTTTAGATTGGCATTACTTAACCCGTTGTGGGTCAAGGACAAATTTTAAGAAATGCAGTGAAAATTGTATGAAAGCAGTAACACTCACCAAGGAATCAAACCAGTGTTCCCATGGGTGCGTGTTCATATGCACTGTAGAAGTCTAAACTTTCATGCGGTTTAGAAATTCTCAGATTCCTTAAAGCCTTTAGTCCTTCATTTCGTACTTGGATGTCAAATTACTAATTCCTATTGCTAGGCAACCTTTAGAATCTTTTTTTCATGTTTCAAAACCAATCATGCTGGAATTTTATGAGAATTGTATCATTCCTATAAATTGTTGGGGGAAAATTGACATCTAGAAGTCAGTTTTTCCAACTAGAAATAGTTTTTTTCCATTTATGTTTTTTAAAATAAGGCATCTTTTGGAAGGTATTTCTTTTTAGATTTATTTGTAGAAATATATTTTTTGTTGCTGTTTTGAATAGGATTTTTTCTGCCATTGTATTTTCTTACTGTTTATTGCTGCTACACAGAGACTTTTGATTTTGTTCTTCATTCTGTTGATTTTAATTCTGTCGTTGTATTTGTTTTCCTTAGTCTGTGAAGAATATCGCTACTGTGTTTCAGCTTGTCTCCCATGTTTTGGTTTGTTTTCAGTTTCTTCTTTCATAGTACTTAGTTTTGAATTTTGACCATACAAAAGAGACATTTTAAGTATACTTTGGTTTCCTACAGTAAAGTTTTTTTTCTTTTTTAAAAATATTTTCCCTCTATTTAACAAAAACATAGCAAATACTTTGTGCCATGCACTGTTGTAAGAGCTTTTCAAATTTAGACCCTGTAGTTCATTAGACGGAGAAGGCAATGGCAAGCCACTCCAGTACTCTTGCCTAGAGAATCCCATGGATGGAGGAGCCTGGTGGGCTGCAGTCCGTGGGGTCGCTGTGGGTCGGACACGACTGAGCGACTTCGCTTTCACTTTTCACTTTCACACATTGGAGAAGGAAATGGCAACCCACTCCAGTGTTCTTGCCTGGAGAATCCCAGGGACGGAGGAGCCTGGTGGGCTTCCGTCTATGGGGTCACACAGAGTCGGACACGACTGAAGTGACTTAGCAGCAGCAGCAGCAGCAGTTCATTAGATGTTTATAACAGTTCTGTGAGGGTAGGTACTATTAGTATCCTTACTTAATAGGGTAGGAAACTGAGTTATCCAGAGGTTTCAGTGGCTTACCCAGGGACACATGGCTAATGGTAGAGCTGGACTGTGAATCCAAATAGTCTACTGCAGAATTCGTACTCTTACATATGACACAGTTGTATGACAGGGATATTTTGAGTAGAGAGTAGTATATCAGCAGTATTGGAGTAGTAAAGGATTAGCTGTTAGGGTAATCTTTTAGGCTGGGACTTCCCTGGTGGCTCAGTGGTAAATAATCTGCCTACCAATGCAGGAGAATATGTGTACTGTGTGCTCAATCCAATTCTTTGTGACCCCATGGACTGTAGACCCCCACCAGGCTCTCCTGTCCATGGGATTTCCCAGGCAAGAATACTGGAGTGAGTTGCCATTTCCTTCTCCAGCGGATCTTCTTGACCAAGGGATTGAACCCGCATCTCCTGAGTCTCCTGCATTGGCAGGCAGATTTTTCACCAATGAGCCAGGAGGCCAGGTTCAATTCGTGGGTCAGAAAGATCCCCTGGAGAAGGAAATGGCAATACACTCCAGTATTCTTGCCTGGGAAATTACATGGACAGAGGAGCCTGACAGGCTAAATTCCATGGGGTTGCATGACCTATCGACTATAAACAACAACAGCAGTGTTTTAGGCTAAGAAACTTAGTGTAGTCCAAACAGAAGGTAACAGAGGCAGTGGGAATGGAGAGGAGAAGGGTTTATATTACAGATGAATTCAGGCTCAGGCTCTGTTAATACAAATACATTTCTCACAGTACCTTTTATGTATTTTGGATGGAGGCTTCGGATCAGTGTACTCTGGGTAGTTCTCAACATCTACAGGTTGATACGTTTTATTTAGGAGGTACATATTGAGTTTTGAAAGTAATATTTTAAAAAATAGGAAATATAGATATTTGTCTCCTTTTGTACTAAGTTACCATATGACAAGATAGTATATACATTTTGGGAAATTATCATAGTATTCCTTAAAATAGTAGTTTAAGGACATTTTGAATAACTAAATTTAGAATTATCTCCTTTGTGCACAGTTCTTTTGGAACATATCTGCTGCATAGAGTTGAAGTATACCTGTTAATTTGTACTGGTTTAATTGCTTGAATAATTTTAAGAGGCAAGCTTGTAGTCTGTAGACTTACTTTCCTAGTAATGCTCTGAAAACATAGGGTAATATAAAAATATACATATGTATTTGAATAGAATTGCTTAAATAGCTTGTCATACCATTGCTATCATTGGGGTTTCTGAGAGATCTTCCAGTGACTACCTGTCTTCCCTGCCTGAGTTCTAATTAAAATGAATCTTACAGCTAAATTACACAGTTGAGTCGCTCAGTCGTGTCCGACTCTTTGCGACCCCATGAATCACAGCACGCCAGGCCTCCCTGTCCATCACCAACTCCCGGAGTTCACTCAAACTCATGTCCATAGAGTCGGTGATTAGACAGACTTAATAACTATTCACATATGAGGCTTTAACAGGGCAGTCCTTTCAGGGATAGGTTATGCTTTGGGAATAGCAGTTGCAAATGCTTGTTCCCTGTGGGAAGCTTACTCCCAAAAGGAAGAAAGATTGAGCTAAATTATGCATGTCTAGTTTTATAATATCTAGATTAACTAGACAGTTAATTTACTTCCCTTCCTCTGGAAAGAAGTAAAGAGACAGTGACGAGACAGATGTTACACTTAGTGAGCCCTTTGAATGTGAAAGGAAACATCCAGAGTGGGGGATTTGCTCACCTGCTCCCAAACATTCCACAGTATTTTCTTTACTCACTGAGCTCAGCCATCAATTCTGTGATCTATCAGGGTGGATGTGGCAGTTTTGAGGAAGAGAGATTAGCTGTCTGTCTGCGTAGTCTTGTTCTGATTTTGAGGCTATCATTCAGTCCCAGCCCTTGTTCCTTTGGATGTTATTGGCACACCTATAGGTATTGAATTTTTACCCCCAGAAATTTCCAAAATGGGTCATATCAGTATACCAGTGTCAGCCGTTTAAGAAGGTGTTAGGCTTAATTCTGGAAATTTACTCTCTTCTGTTTCTGACTCCAGATTATGTCCTGTCATCTATTGGAGTATCAGAAGTTCATGGGTGAGATTAGATTATATAGCAGTAAAATTCTCTGAGATGCTTTAATAGTAAACTCCATAAAGACACAAATGTGATAAAGTCCAAAGGACCTAGAGAACTGAAGTCGCAAGTCAGATTCTTTTATCTGAGTTAGAAATTCAAAGAAATTAATGTTCTTGCTAATTTCTTGAGTATTTTCATTAATAAGAGGTTCAATTCTAGATACAGTTTAAATTCTTTCAGCCAGGGCAGTTTGGATTTTTTTTTCTTAGGAATAGGTAGAGTTTCTCTGTAGTCTCAGAAGTTGCATTATTTGAATTTCAGATCTCTTATGGGCCTCAGTTCTAATGGTGTTCAGTTCAGTCAGTTCAGTTCAGTCGCTCAGTCGTGTCCGACTCTCCGCGACCCCATGAATCACAGCACGCCAGGCCTCCCTGTCCATCACCAACTCCCGGAGTACACTCAAACTCATGTCCACAGAGTCGGTGATGCCATCCAGCCATCTCATTCTCCGTCGTCCCCTTCTCCTCCCGCCCCCAACCTTTCCCAGCATCAGAGTCTTTTCCAGTGAGTCAACTCGTCGCATGAGGTGGCCAAAGTATTGGAGTTTCAGCTTTAGCATCAGTCCCTCCAATGAACATCCAGGATTGATCTCCTTTAGAATGGACTGGTTGGATCTCCTTGCAGTATAAGGGACTCTCAAGAGTCTTCTCCAACACCACAGTTCAAAAGCATCGATTCTTCGGCGATCAGCCTTCTTCACAGTCCAACTCTCACATCCATACATGACCACGGGAAAAACCATTGCCTTGACTAGACGGACCTTGGTTGGCAAAGTAATGTCTCTGCTTTTTAATATACTATCAAGGTTGGTCATAACTTTCCTTCCAAGGAGCAATTGTCTTTTAATTTCATGGCTGCAATCAGCATCTGCAGTGATTTTGGAGCCCAAAAAAACAAAGTCTGACACTGTTTCCACTGTTTTTCCATCTATTTCCCATGAAGTGATGGGACCAGATGCCATGATCTTCGTTTTCTGAATGTTGAGCTTCAAGCCAACCTTTTCACTCTCCTCTTTCACTTTCATCAAGAGGCTTTTGAGTTCCTCTTCACTTTCTGCCATAAGGGTAGTGTCATCTGCATATCTGAGGTTATTGATATTTCTCCCATCTATCTTGATTCCAGCTTGTGCTTCTTCCAGCCCAGCGTTCCTCATGATGTACTCTGCATACAAGTTAAATAAGCAAGGTGACAATATACAGCCTTGACGGACACCTTTTCCTATTTGGAACCAGTCTGTTGTTCCATGTCCAGTTCTAACTGTTGCTTCCTGACCTGCATACAGGTTTCTCAAGAGGCAGGTCAGGTGGTCTGGGATTCCCATCTCTTTCAGAATGTTCCACAGTTTATTGTGATCCACACAGTCAAAGGCTTTGGCATAGTCAATGAAGCAGAAATAGATGTTTTTCTGAAACTCTCTTGCTTTCTCCATGATCCAGCGGATGTTGGCAATTTGATCTCTGGTGCCTCTGCCTTTTCTAAAACCTGCTTGAACATCTGGGAGTTCACGATTCACATATTGCTGAAGCCTGGCTTGGAGAATTTTGAGCATGACTTTGCTAGCGTGTGAGATGAGTGCAATTGTGTGGTAGTTTGAGCATTCTTTGGCATTGCCTTTCTTTGGGATTGGAATGAAGACTGACCTCTTCCAGTCCTGTGGCCACTGCTGAGTTTTCCAAATCTGCTGGCATATTGAGTGCAGCACTTTCACAGCATCATCTTTCAAGACTTGTAATAGCTCAACTGGAATTCCATCACCTCCACTAGCTTTGTTAGTAGTGATGCTTTCTAAGGCCCACCTGACTTCACATTCCAAGATGTCTGGCTCTAGGTCAGTGATCACGTTATCGTGACTATCTTGGTCGGGAAGATCTTTTTTGTACAGTTCTTCTGTGTATTCTTGCCACCTCTTCTTAATATCTTCTGCTTCTGTTAGGTCCATACCATTTCTGTCCTTTATCGAGCCCATCTTTGCATGAAATGTTCCCTTGGAATCTCTAATTTTCTTGAAGAGGTCTCTCGTTTTTCCTATTCTGTTGTTTTCCTCTGTTTCTTTGCATTGATCACTGAGGAAGGCTTTCTTATCTCTCCTTGCTATTCTTTGGAACTCTGCATTCAGATGCTTATATCTTTCCTTTTCTCCTTTGCTTTTCGCTTCTCTTCTTTTCACAGCTATTTGTAAGGCCTCCTCAGACAGCCATTTCGCTCTTTTGCATTTTTTTTCCATGGGGATGGTCTTGGTCCCTGTCTCCTGTACAATGTCACGAACCTCCGTCCAGAGTTCATCAGGCACTCTAATGGTGTACAAAGGGTTAATAATACATATAAGTTTATCACAGCTTTGACCCTCCATTACCAAATTTGGAAAAAAAAAAACAAACCTAGGCTATTCCCACTGCCAGGAACGATGATCTCAGGCACAATTATTTCTCAGAACCATGTACTTCGTTTTATGAAGAGTCATGGTAGAAACTCAGGCTTCCCTGGTGTCTCAGACAGTAAAGAATCTGCCTGTAATGTGGAGAGACCTGGGTTCAATCCCTCGGTTGGGAAGATTCCCTGAAGGAGGGCATGGCAACCCACTCTGGTATTCATGCCTGGAAACTCCACATGGACAAAGGAACCTGGTGGGCTACAGTCCATGGGGTTGCAGAGAGGATATGACTAAGTGGCTAAGCACAGCACATGGTAGAAACTCAGTGAAAGCTGAATGAAGGAGAGTCGATTGATTTTAGTCTCACCAGGATGCCGGGTGATTATTTTACTTGTGGACTTTAAATCAGTTGAGCGAAATCTCTGAGCAGGAAATTAATTTTGGCCTAGTGATTTTGGCAATTAATTTGGCATTTGTGATTTCTAGGGGCGAAAAACCGAATATGTGCATCTCTTAAAAGCTTTCCCTCCTGAACACTATGAATTGAGTGTGGGCTCTGCTTACTGGTATTACACACACCCTTGCTTAGTAGCAGAGTTGTCAGTGGCTGGTTCTACTGACTGTTACAGAGCTCAGGCCTAGGAAATGTGCTTCCTAGGTATTTCACCCCAGGTTGTTTTTATTGGAGAATCACCCTCAACTGAGTGAACCTGTCTTGATCTTGCCTTGAAGGCCTTCTAAGGATTAGTTACTTAATCCTCATTTAAAAAAAATAGATACACAGTTGATCGTTGAAAAACATGTGTTTGAACTGTGAGGGTCCACTTCTATGCAGATTTTTTTTTCCCAGTAACTATGTACAGCAGTACCATACAGCCTGTAGTTGGTTGAATCTGTGGATGCAAAGCTACAGATATGGAGGGTCGACTATAGAGTTATATGCAGATTTTTTTGCTGACGTATCTTGAGCATTTTTTGTGTTTACTGAAATATTCTTCTAAAACATTTACTTTAATGTTTGTAATCCTGTCATATATAGATATGCCACAATTTATAAATTTGTAAGTGATTATGAAAATACAAGGGATCTGAAGCATTACAGTCTAGGAAATATATTATCATTCATCAGTGATTTCACATATTGTACTTTTCAGTTTAGATTTTTAATATGGTTTGTTTCATAGTTTTATTTTCTGCTATTTCTTACCTAGTGCTTTATTGTGAACATGTTTTCCTTTAAGTCATTTTAAACATGTTTAGAAAAGCTATTTCACAGTTCTCTGATAATTTAAAATTTGAGTCATCTTGGGTTTTGTTTCTTTTGACTTCTTTTCCTTTTTACCATTGGTTACATTTTCCTATTTCTTAAAAGAGATCTAGTAATTTTTATACTGGACATTTTGGGAGGCTGAATTCTGTCTTCTTCCTCTGAAAGAATGGTTGGCTTTTGTTGTTGTTAGTTAATTTGGCTGACTCCAAACTTTGTCTCTTGTTTTGGGCAGCAGCTGAAACTGCTTGCTTCTTTTCACCTCTGTCTGTTCAGGAGTAAGGAGAATGTTGTAGTTAGATTGGAGCAAGGAAGGGATAAAATACTGAAAGATGAAGTCAGAGAATTAGCCTTCATAAGGACCATTTTGGTAGAGTGCTGCAGGTAAAAGCCTGATTAGAGTGAATTTAAGAGAATGGCAGGAGGAAAACTTTGTACAGTGAGTTAAGCACAGGTATTGGCAGATAATAAGTATTTCAGGCTTTGTGGGCCATGTATAGTCTCAGTTGCTGCTGTTTTTCTCCTTCTTCCTTTTCCTTTTCTTTTTTCTTCTTTATAACTTTTTATTCATAAAAATGTAAAACCCTTTGTTAGCTCACAGGCCATTAAAAAACCAGCACAGGCTGCGTCTGGCCCATGGGCCATAGTTTGCTGACCCTAGGTTTAAACAGATAACATTTTCTGTGAATAATGCTGTATAGGAAGAGGAGAGTAAGCGGGGAGGTAGTGGGTAAAAGCATTTCTTTTTATTAGGTGGGGGAAAGAAGAGCTTTTTTTGCAAGCCAGTTTAATTTAGCCCATGGAAAAGTGGAGTGGAATTTATGGTGCTAGAAAAGCAGAATTGCTGTAAAAGTGCCCTTGAGTTGGGACCCAGAACCCAAGCAATGGAATTAGCTAAGAGCATGGACTGTTATTTGTTTGTAATTAAAAAGAACATTAAATGCTTCTGAGGTTTTTCTTCTTTATCTGTTGCTTAGGACAGATGTAGAAGCAGTAACTTTGATGGGACAGTTTTAAATTCTCACATATTCTTATTCAGGAGATAGTTTGAATCAGTTGTGAACATGAGTTGAAATACTTTCAGTAAGTAACAAAGTGTGTTTTTTCCCTAAAGTAAAAAAAATTTGATTATTGCATATTTTTTTTTTTTTTGTCTATCTTGAAATTAAAATCACTTTCTTTTTTTCCTTTAAAGTGCTGTGTATGGATGCAAAGATTAATTTTGATTCTAATTCAGCTTATCGTCAGAAGAAAATCTTTGACCTGCAGGACTGGACCCAGGAAGATGAAAGGGACAAAGATGCAGCTAAGGCAGATCTCAACTACATTGGCCTTGACGGAAATATAGGCTGTCTAGGTACCACATGTTCTTACATTAGAGTTGGAGTGGTTAATCTTATTTTCTTTATGTTTGTCTCTTATACAAACCATTTTCCTCTCTTGGTAGTGAACGGTGCTGGTTTGGCTATGGCTACAATGGATATAATAAAACTCCATGGAGGGACTCCAGCCAACTTTCTTGATGTTGGTGGTGGTGCCACAGTCCATCAAGTAACAGAAGCGTTTAAACTTATCACTTCAGATAAAAAGGTAAGGGCAGCAGCTGTTTCCGATCTGCATGGTGAGCAGTAGCATGGTTAGTTGGTAGAGTGTGTCGGTTTCCTTGGTGGACGTGTGCAGGCCACTAATAAGCATTTGTGATAGATGGTGCTGTGTATGTTTTCTTGGTCTTCAGTTCAGTCTCTCGGTCGTGTCCGACTCTCCGCGACCCCATGAATCACAGCACGCCAGGCCTTCCTGTCTATCACCAACTCCCGGAGTTCACTCAAACTCATGTCCACAGAGTCGGTGATGCCATCCAGCCATCTCATTCTCTGTCGTCCCCTTCTCCTCCCGCCCCCAACCTTTCCCAGCATCAGAGTCTTTTCCAGTGAGTCAACTCGTCGCATGAGGTGGCCAAAGTATTGGAGTTTCAGCTTTAGCATAAGTCCTTCCAATGAACACCCAGGATTGATCTCCCTTAGAATGGACTGGTTGGATCTCCTTGCAGTACAAGGGACTCTCAAGAGTCTTCTCCAACACCACAGTTCAAAAGCATCAATTCCTCGGCGATCAGCCTTCTTCACAGTCCAACTCTCACATCCATACATGACCATGGGGAAAACCATAGCCTTGACTAGATGGACCTTTGTTGGCAAAGTAATGTCTCTGCTTTTTAATATACTATCAAGGTTGGTCATAACTTTCCTTCCAAGGAGTAAGCGTCTTTTAATTTCATGGCTGCAGTCAGCATCTGCAGTGATTTTGGAGCCCAAAAAAATAAAGTCTGACACTGTTTCCACTGTTTTTCCATCTATTTCCCATGAAGTGATGGGACCAGATGCCATGATCTTCGTTTTCTGAATGTTGAGCTTCAAGCCAACCTTTTCACTCTCCTCTTTCACTTTCATCAAGAGGCTTTTTAGTTCCTCTTCACTTTCTGCCATAAGGGTAGTGTCATCTGCATATCTGAGGTTGTTGATATTTCTCCCAGCAATCTTGATTCCAGCCTGTGCTTCTTCCAGCCCAGCGTTCCTCATGATGTACTCTGCATATAAGTTAAATAAGCGTCTTAGATTCTAGAATTAATACAAGTTTTTATTTTATTGCTCTTTCCCTTTGAGTCTGTGGATTTACTTGCCATATTTAACTTTATAAAGAACATTAAACTAAAATGAGATACAAAATGTGCTTTGTTCCTTTTGTTTTATAATTTTTCTTTTTATTTTGTATTTTTTTTTAAAATTTATTTTATTGGAGGCAGATTACCTTACATTAATGTATTGGTTGGTTTTGCCATACATTGACACGAATCCGCCCCGGGTGTACATGTGTTCCCTTTCTTGAACCCCCCTCCCACCTCCCTCTTCCCCATATACTCCCTCCAGGTCATCCCCATGCCCCAGCCCCAAGCATCCTGTATCATGTGTCGAACCTGGACTGGTGATTCATTTCATATATGATAATATACATGCTACAATGCCATTCTCCCCAATCATCCCACCTTCACCCTCTTATAATTATTTTTTTTTAATAAATTTTATTGGAACTACATTCCTATAGCTTCCTTTGGCAAAAACTCTAAAAGCAGAGCATTATTTAATTACCTAACTGTTGACTACTTGTCTGAGCCACCAGGGAATCCCAATAATGTGAACTAAAATTCTTATTATATTTCTAAGCATGGCTTTTTAGGCCTGTGTACAAGAATGGAGAAAAGCATATTAAGAGTTCCTGTGCTGGGGCATTGGAGTGGAAAGCAGGCCAGGAGCCCAGGGTGACAATTGGATACCATTGAAGTAGCTGTGTACATATGTCCCTTTGTATTGGACACTGTGCTTGGATTTAGGAACACATGGTTTTTTCCTTCAAGGCCTTGTATAGTGTGTTGAGGCTGATGAATTTAATGTAGTGCTATAGAAGAACAGAAGACAGAGCTGACAAACTGGGAGAATCAGAGTGGCCTGACTATCAGTGTGATAATGAAAGAATGCTGACCCAAATAAGCCCTGAGGTTTGGATGTGACATGTATTCAAGAGTGGCCACACTTGTTGAGTGCTTTGGAGGCCCTGGTGTTTGTGAAAAGTTGGTAGAGTTGATGGGGAAAAATGAAGAGATGATAATGAGGACTAAGTTGGAGATCTTGCATATAACGTTGTCTTACCACATGGCCTGGGCTAGTCATGTTGCTAATGGCTATGCTTAATAGGAAACAAGTAAATGGAGTCAGGAGGTCTTGTTAATATGGAACAGGAGAGAAGAAACTATGAACTAGGTGTTGAAATTACCCACGGAGGGGAAGGAAATTTTGGTGGGTGGTGGATGCCAGACTTCAGTGATGAGAGCTGCATGCAGAGTATGGCTGTTTGGTCTGAAAATGTTTCTGTGGAGTTAACTTCTATAAGGCACAGATAGGGCTTCCCCAGTGGCGCAGCGGTAAAGAATCTGCCTGTGATGCAGAAGACATAGAACACTCAGGTTCAGTCTCTGGGTCGGGAAGATCCCCTGGAGGAGGACATGGCAACCCACTCCGGTATTCTTGTCTGGAGAATCCGTGGACAGAGGAGCTGGTGGGCTGTAGTCCTAGAGTCGCAAAGAGTCAGACATGACTGAAGTGACTGAGCACACACACAAGGCACAGATATGAGTGTGTTCTTTAGAAGGAAGGAAAAATAGTCATTCCTTTAAAATTTTAACCTCCCAAAACATTTTATTAACAGGTACTGTCTATTTTGGTCAACATTTTTGGAGGAATCATGCGGTGTGATGTTATTGCACAGGGTATAGTCATGGCAGTAAAGGATTTGGAAATTAAAATACCTATTGTGGTACGGTTACAAGGTGAGTGTAAAAGGTATCTTGTAATTGTTTCACTAATTCTAAAAGTTAAAAGTTCATAATTAAAGATTTATTTAAACTTTTGAAAGTTCATTATTAAAAGTTCATAATTCCAAGGAGTTTAAATTAGTTCATTTAAATTTAGTTTTAAATAGCTGTATTTTTAAAATGAGAGTTTATAATAGAGAATTTTAAAAATGTGAGTTAAAAAAAAATCTAACATTGGGACCAAATTGTTGATAGTTTTGTTTGGTGTAAGTTGATACATTATTTGCTATGCTTGTCTTGAGTTCTGACTTGTCTGAATTACCATTAATGTGATAAGGCAAAGTATTTTATAAGATGGCTCCAGGTTTTTACAGTATTTTCTTTGGTTTAGAAGCATTTGTATTAAATGGTGGAAGTTGGTTGAAATTTTATATTTGTAGTATATTGTGACAAACATTTAAAATGATTTTGTGTATGTATTTAAAGTACCTTTATATTTGCATAAATCGTTTCCAGGTACACGAGTTGATGATGCTAAGGCACTGATAGCGGACAGTGGACTTAAAATTCTTGCTTGTGATGACTTGGACGAAGCTGCTAAAATGGTAAATGGGTTATGTTGATGTAAGGAAAAATTTGCAGTGTCTGAAAGGTTTATAAGCACTTAGATTCTAAAGTGAACAGCTAATACTGCTAATAATTAGTGTTTCACTTAAATACTAGGAGTATTGAATCCCATATACCTATCATATCCCATATCCCAACATCCTAAACAGTTACCAACTCATGTCCAACCTTGTCTCATCTAATTTTTACCTACTTTCTTCCATTGCCCATGATTATTTTGAAGCAAATCCCAGACACTATATCATTTCATACATACCATCATGTACCTATGAAAGATAAAAGTATTGATGATATAAAGGAATTATTTTTATTTCAGATGGGATAGTGGTATTATGTTTATATTTTATAAGAAAGAATCGAGTCAGTGTTGAAACATCTCTGATTTTCCTAAATATATTTTGCCTACGTTCTTTGTTAGATTTAGGATCAAAATAAATCTGTGTTTGCAGTTGGTTAATATATCACTAAATTTCTCCTTACAGATTCTCCCTTGCCCCTCTCCCCCTTTTTAAGTTTATTTGTTGAAAAAAAAAAAAAAAGGCTGATGGGCTTGTAGTGTCTCCTATAGTCTGGATTTTAATGATTGTATCTATGGGGTGTCATTTAACAGTTTATTGACCAGAGGTGTGTTAGTACATTGTTACCTGAGCACTATTCACTGGAATGTTTCAGTATTAACTTACATAACATATCGCTGGCCACAGGCGTTAGTTTCTGCAAAACATCCCCTGATCAGTAACGCGTTAACATGTTCCTTTGCTCCTATACTTCCTGTAAACTGGTAGTTCAATCTATAGGCTTGATCGTATATGTATTTGATTTTGAGGAGCGGGGAGCAAGAATATTTTATTGTTGATTTTGTGTAATTACATAAAGAGGTATATAAATGTCAAATAACTTTTCAGATAATACTAGCAGTCCTTAACACTCATAACTTAGATGCAACATTTTCTGCAAAAGTGGTGATTTTCTAATTCTGTGATTATTTATGATATGGAATACATATAAAAAGTGAAACTTTCTTGTATTAATTATTTTATTGTCATGGTGCACATTTTGCCTAGAAAAGGCAGGATACTTACTTGATTCTTTGCTTTTATTGATAAGTGAATTTTAAATGATTTTGTGTAGATATGTAAGACATTTTTCAGTTCAGTCGCTCAGTTGTGTCCCTTTAAATTTGCATAAATCATTTCAGGTACATGAGTTGATGATGCTAAGGCTCTGATAGTATCAGTGCCTCCAGCGTGGCCTATGAAAGTGACCCAGGCTTTTTTGTTTCTTAGTTTTTGTTTTTAGGTGTGTGTTGTGTGTTAATGGCATGCATGTATGCACATCCTATTTTGAACTCATGGATTTAAATACATTTGATGTGGTTCAGTCCATTTCAGTTATTTTTACTGATTCTTAGATTATCCCATCTGTGGTCAGTGAGAACCTCTTCACGTTGACTCCTGAGTCCTCACCTGTCCTATGATGTGCTTTCTGGTGTAATGAGGTGTTTCAGGCTCATCTTTACATTTCTTGCTGCTGACCTGAAATCAGCCAAATGGTGTTTGGACATCACAGTTTAAACCTTAAGGGTACTTATAACTTTTGGGTTGTTCATGGTTTCTAGATTTTTTTAACTTAAAAGTCTGGGAAAATATGTATTTTTTAAAGAGAGAAATACATGAGCACACACTGATACTTCCAAATCCAGGAGTACAGTTTTTTTTGTGTCTGATATGTTTTTTTTTTTTCCATTCCTTGCTAGCATAAATATTCATTGCTTTGTCCCTCAATACAAACAGAAGAGTTTTAGAATAATAATACCAACAATATATCTACTGAAAGTAGAGGAGTAGATTTCTATCCACAATTCTTTTTGTCCTTTGAAGTATTTCCCAAAATTTGCTGGATTCTAAGATTCCTGTAAAATAGTTCTTTGTTTTATCCCACTCTGATGCAGTTTCATTTCTTTGTTTTAAAGTAATTGCTTAATTTTTTTTTGTTATAAATATTTGCATGGTTCCAGAGTCAAACTGTAAAACAAGATATATTCAGAGAAGCTAACCTTTATACCTGTTACTGTTTCTTCCTTTCCCATAGGTAATCAGTTTTTTTTATTAGAATTTCTTAGTTCATATTTTCACTATCTTTAAAAATACAAATTATGTATGTATGTGTACACATATCTCTCTCCACTTTCCCACATTACATCATGGTAACATGTATTTTACCTCATTTCTCTCATTTAACACTGTATCTTGGTAAATACTCTGTAGTGGAAACAGGTGTTTCTAAATGCGAACTTTTGACTTTTTATCTGAAGTTCACAGACAGTTCATTGTGAACTTATACACAGTCCTGAGTTTAAATTAAGATTTTGAGTAAGGGTATGGTAGGGAGAAAATGTTTCAGAAAGCCTGTTTTGACATTGAGATGTGGAATCAATTGCTGAAGGAAAGAGTGAGGGATAGTAGGAGTCTGGCCAGTTCAGTAATTAGATGTGAGGTGAGGTGAAGGGAATGAATAGGTTAGAACTTTTCTCTGAAAATGTTTGCAGTGAGAGCCTGAATTAGGAAAAGCGTTTTGGACGTGGAGAGAAAGGATAAGAATCAGTAGGAGCTTGATCAAATAGACCGTGAAAGATAAAAGTGAACAGTTGATTTAAGTTGTGTCTGTAGTGTTTTTCTAGTGAGTAGGAGGTTATGGAAGTCATGACAGTGTTAATAATATGATGATAATACTATTAGCAATTGCTACCATTTATAATTTATTATGCATGCAATGCTAAGCCTTTTTTCCCCTTCCACTATTACCTGACTTAATATAAGTTTGGTGATAAAATATCCACTTTCATAGATAAAGAAACAAAAGCTCGATACATTAATCTTATTCAGGATCACATGTTGTAAACATCAGAGTGGGATCTGAACTCAAGGTGTCTAACTTTAAAACTTCTCTTAACTATTCTGCTGGAGAGGAGAGAAGCTAAATTTATTGTTTGGTTTTCAGTTCAGTTCAGTTCAGTTCAGTCGCTCAGTCGTGTCCGACTCTTTGCAACCCCATGAATCACAGCACGCCAGACCTCCGTGTCCATCACCAACTCCCGGAGTTCACTCAAACTCGTGTCCATCGAGTCAGTGATGCCATCCAGCCATCTCATTCTCTGTCATCCCCTTCTCCTCCCACCCCCAATCCTTCCCAGCATCAGACTCTTTTTCCAGTGAGTCAACTTGTCGCATGAGGTGGCCAAAGTATTGGAGCTTCAGCTTTAGCATCAGTCCTTCCAATGAACACCCAGGATTGATCTCCTTTAGAATGGACTGGTTGGATCTCCTTACAGCCCAAGGGACTCTCAAGAGTCTTCTCCAGCACCACAGTTGAAAAGCATCAATTCTTCAGTGATCAGCTTTCTTCACAGTCCAACTCTCACATCCATACATGACCACAGGAAAAACCATAGCCTTGACTAGACGGACCTTGGTTGGCAAAGTAATGTCTCTGGTTTTTAATATGCTATCTAGGTTGGTCATAACTTTCCTTCCAAGGAGTAAGTGTCTTTTAATTTCATGTTTAATTTGTATATTTTGTATGGTACCAGCTGAATATTCTCAGATTTATAGAGAGAACATTGGAATTCAGGTTGATAATTGTTAACTTACTGACAGAAAGTAAAATAGTAACTTCTAGATTCAAATTCCTATCCCAACATTCTGGGATTATATACATATTTTTAAAATCAGCTTTTATTTATTTATTTATGGCCATAGTATGTGGCTTGCAGGATCTTAGTTCTCTGACCAGGGATTGAACTTGGGCCCTGGTAGTGAAAGCTCTAAGTCCTAACCACTGGACCACCAGGGAATTCCCCAAACTTTTATTTAGATGTGCTTTGTGTTGTGTAGTATCCAGCTAAGACAGTCACTATTTCTGTCGTCAAAGATAGTTAAGGGCAGCAGATGTAAATAGACATTTTTCCAAAGAAGATATACAGATTGATGGCTAACACACACATGAAAAAATGTTCAACATTGCTAATTATTAGAGATATGCAAAACTACAATGAGGTCCTACCTCACACCAGTCAGAATGGCCATCACTAAAAAGTCTATAAATAACAAATGCTGAAGAAGGTGTAGAGAGAAGGGAAATGTCCTACAGTTTTTTGGTGGGAATGTAAATTGGTGAAATCACTATGGAAAACAGTATGGAGGTTCCTCCAAAAACTAAACATAGAACTACCATGTGATTCTGCAATCCTGCTCTTGGATATATCTGCAGAAAACTGTAATTGGAAAAGATAAATGCACCTCTATGTTCATAGCAGCAAATTTACAGTAGCCAAGACATGGAAGCAACCTAAATGTCCATCAACAAATGAATGGATAAAGAAGATGTAGTATATATATATACATATATTCAATTGAATACTACTCAGCCATAGAAACGGAGAAGGCAATGGCAAGCCACTGCATTACTCTTGTCTAGAAAATCGCATGGACAGAGGAGCCTGGTGGGCTGCAGTCCATGGGGTCGCTAGAAGTCGGACACGACTGAGTGACTTCACTTTCACTTTTCACTTTCACACATTGGAGAAGGAAATGGCAACCCACTCCAGTGTTCTTGCCTGGAGAATCCCAGGGATGGCGAAGCCTGGTCGGCTGCCGTCTGTGGGGTCGCACAGAGTTGGACATGACTGAAGCGACTTAGCAGCAGTAGCAGCCATAGAAAAGAATGAAATAATGCCATTTGCAGCAACATGGATGGACCTAGAGATCATCATGCTAAGTGAAGTAAGTCAGAAAGAGAAAGACAAATACCATATGATACCACTTACATGTGGAGTTTAAAATATGTCACAAATGAACTTATTTACAAAAGAGAAACAGACACAGATATAGAAAACAAGTGTAGGGTTACCGAAGGTGAAAGGGAAGGGGAGAGGAATAAATTAAGAGTTTGGGATTAACATATATCCGCTCTTATCACTGGAAAAGAGTCTGATGCTGGGAGGGATTGGGGGCGGGAGGAGAAGGGGACGACAGAGAATGAGATGGCTGGATGGCATCACCGACTCGATGGACATGAATTTGAACTCCGGGAGTTGGTGATGGACAGGGAGGCCTGGCGTGCTGTGATTCATGGGGTCGCAAAGAGTCGGACACGACTGAGCGACTGAACTGAACTGAGCTATTATATATAAAATAGATAATAAGCAAGGACCTACTGTATAGCACAGGGAACTATATTCAATATCTATAAGGAGAAAGAATCTGGAAAAGAATCTATATATGAATAACTGAATCACTTTGCTGTATACAGCTAAACTTCAATTTAAAAAGAGGAAAAAAATAAAGATATAATTTGGGCAATGAAAAAGGTATATACATATATCAGATATGTATCTATTTAATACCTTCTGATTTTATATATGTGAATAAAATCTAGGGTGGGTTATAATCTGCAGGTTATGAAGTGTTAGATTTGACTGTCCTTCTAGGAGTGGCAAGGGTGTCCCATGTGGCACTAGTGGTAAAGAACCCTCCTGTCAGCAGGAGAGGTACAAGATACGGGATCGATCCCTGGGTTGGGAAGATCCCTTGGAGGAGGGCACAGCAACCCACTCCAGTATTCTTGCTTGGAGAATCCCACAGATAGGGGAGCCTGGCAGGCTGCAGTCCATAGGGTTGCAAACCGTTGGACACGACTGAAGCAACCTATCATGGATGCATGCCAGCGTGGCAAATGCTTCTGAGACTGTGAAGTGGTTTATAACATTGTCAGAATAGCCCAGGTGTTTCCAGTGAAAAGGATTGAAGATGCAGTTAATTTCGCATTGACCAACTGTTCTGATTCTGTGTTTTTGTGAAAATAGAGACAAAGGTTCTTTTCCTTTCCTTTCAGGTTGTGAAGCTCTCTGAGATAGTGACCTTAGCCAAGCAAGCCCAGGTGGATGTGAAATTTCAGCTGCCAATCTGATCTGAGAATCCAGTGGTCGACTGAGGATGTTAAATGTGTTATAATTGTTAAAAATACTGTGTTCTGTATTACTGTTGTTCCTTTTCTCTTCAGCATGTGAAGCTTTGTAACTACCACCTGGGCATAAAAACTAAAAGCGTTTGGTCCGCGTTTCTTTCTGTTCGAAAGGGGCTGTTTGTATAAAGAATGTGTAAGGCAGTTATCTAGTTTGTTCTGTCGCAGCTTTCTTTTTCACTTTTACAGAATATGCCAGTTTATTATTGCAGTATGCCAGTTTGTTATTGTTGGGTACAGCATTCTTCATTGATAAGAGTCTTATAAATAAAATAAATATGAAGATAAAGCTTTATTCTTTAGTGTTAGAAATGTATTATATCTAATAAATAGTTTCGTCAGTAGAGCAATGTATTAAAACAATGTTTTATATAAGAAGTGTTTATCTTCAGCACCAAATACTTAGCTGAGTATATCAGTCACTATTTATAAGCAGATCTTTCAAACACTCCCCAGAATATTCTTTTAAGTATTTCTGTGAAGTAACTTGTGAATTATTTGAACATTATTTTAATCATTACAAAACTCTTGATAACTGCTAGTCCTCATGATGATCCTATGTTATTGAGAACCTGTAAGTTTGTATCAAATAAGGGTATGTTTACTAAGGACTTGGCAGACAAAATTAACAATGTCAATTTAAATTAATAAGGATCTCCCAATGTGATTTGGATTAATTTTTTTTTCCTTTTTAAGTAAACACAGTAAAAACTGATGTGTTTATCATTGCACTAAATACCTCTGAGGAACTGATTTGTAGATTGTGTACTAGGAATGATATTTGCATATAATAAAGCGATCTAAAGATATTTCAGTTGAGTTCCACTGTTTATATATGTGCCATCTGGTACTCTTCTCCAGAAAAGCCTACACTGTCCTTTGTGTCCCAATTCGTGTATGTGTGTGTTTGTGTGTGTATATAGATGTCCATCTTCATTGCATAGAACAGTTGATAATTTAACTATTAACAGGTTAAATACCATGGGGGGAAATATCAGCCAAGGAGTAGACTGTGGATGTAAACATACTGGTGAATTTGAGAACTTCTACCTATTCCTTGAAATGTGATCACACACACACTGAGAGGCAGCATAGCATAATGATTATGAGCACACACACACACACACACGAGACAGCATAGCATAATGATTATGAGCATATAATTTGAAAGTAGAATATCTGGTTTGAATCTTGCTTCCACTACTTACTAGCTATATAAGCTGGTCAAGTTTCTAAATTTCAGTGTGCCTCGGTTTCCTTAGCCCCTTTCTCATCCTCGCTAGAATTACTTAGTGGGGAGAGGGAGATAGAGGCAAAGAGAGAGAGGGAGGGCAATTATATAGAGAGAACACATGAAATACACATACATTCAAACCACTTATATCATATGATCTGTCTTCCCGGCCTATACTTTAAAAAGCTAAATCGGAGCCATTAAACCATTTAGAATTGTGATAAAGTTATAATTTAAAGTCCAAAGCCTTTAGCTTTTAATTAAAGAAATAATTCCAAAGAATGCCGACCAGTGATTAGCTCAGAAAATACTGGCATTTGTTTTGGTTGGGTCTAGTCAGGAATTAAAGACTGCTTGGTATTTCAGAGAGGATAATACTAGTTTTTCCTTATATATTCTTGCATAATAGATTATCCCCAAACTAGTGATTTTCAAATAACAAAATTTTAACCTCAGAGTTTGTATGTGTCAGAAGTTTGGAAGTAGTTTGGGTGGTGGTCCTGGTGATACGCTTACTTGCAGGTTTGAGGACTGCTTCCACGATGGCCCCCACGCATGGCTGTCGGCCTCCGTTTCTCCCCATGTCGGCCTATCCTCGGGACTGCTTGAGTGTCCTTGTGACAGGGCAGCTGGCCGCCTCCAGAGCATGTGATCCAAGGGAACAAGAAGGAAGTCGCCCTGCCTTTTGTGTTCTAACCTCAGATTTGTGTTCTCATCACATTGTCCCTTCTGTGACACTCTATTAGGAACGAATCAGTAAGGCCAGAGATTTCCCTGGTGGTCCAGTGCCTAAGACTCTGAGCTCCCAACGCAGGGGCTCCAGGTTCCATCCCTGATCAGGGAACTAGATCCCACATGTCACAACTAAGTTCTCATGCCACACGCAACTAAAGATCTTGCATATCGCAACAAAGATTGAAAGATTCCGGGTGCTGCAACTAAGACCCAGCACAGCTAAATATATTTTTTAAAAAAGACCTTAGGAAAAAAGAATCACTAAGTTCAGTCTACAAGAAGGGAATTCATCTCCATTCTTGAAGAGGGAAATATCAAGGAGTTTGTTGACATTTTTTAAAACCATCATAGTATCCATAGCTGCTCAGACTGAGATGTAATGAGCATCTAGGATCTTCTTTTTTTTTTTTGATAGGTAAGAAGTGGATTTATTCAGAGAGAAACACATTCCACAGACAGGGTGGGCCATCATAGAAGGCAAGTGTGGCCAGCATATAGGATCTTAGAAGAGTTCTGAGGCTTGGCCCACTGAGAGGAGAGTCTTGGCTGCTAATGTTCAAACCCTGCTTGAATGGTGGACCCTGATAGTATCAGTTACAGCTGAGAAGTCAGGTAACAGGACAAAAACTAGTGGAACTGAGGCAGCAGGCTATAACTAATCTTGATAAGAATGATTATAATGTAATGGTGGGGGAAGAAGTCAGATCTGTGGAGAAGAGAGAGTGGAAATAACTGACTGGTGTCTACTTACACACCCTCCTTCCTCATCCCCCAAGCACACACCTTGGAGATAGTGTGGGTTTGGTTCTAGAATACTGCAATAAAGCCAATATCCAATAAAGAAAGACCAATTTTTTGTTTTCCCAAGATATCTTTATACTGTGGTCTGTTACGTGTGCAATAACATTATGTCTAAAAACCAACGTACATAATTTCATTTAAAAAACTTTTATTGCAGGGACTTCCCTGGTGGTCCAGTGGTTAAGACTTCACCTTCCATTTCAGGGGGTGTGGGTTTGTTCTGAAACTCCAGTACTCTGGCCACCTGATATGAAGAGCTGACTCATTTGAAAAGACCTTGATGCTGGGAAAGATTGAGGGCAGGAGGAGAAGAGGATGACAGATGGTTGGATGGCATCACCGACTCGATGGACATGAGTTTGGGTGAACTCCAGGAGTTGGTGATGGACAGGGAGGCCTGGTGTGCTGCGGTTCATGGGGTTGCAGAGTCAGATATGACTGAGCAACTGAACTGAACTGGAGAGCTAAGATCCCACATGCCTCGTGGCCAAAAAACATAAAACAGAAGGAATATTGTAACAAATTCAATAAAAACTTTAAAAATGGTCCACATAAAAAAATTAATAAAAATAACATTTTTATTGCTAAAAAATAACAGACCATTATCTGAGCCCTCCATGAGTCTATTAGTGACTTCAAGATCACTGATCGCAGATCATTAAGACATACAATAAAAATGAAAGAGTTTGAAATATTGCAAGAATTCCATAATGTGACGCAGAGACGCTAAGGGAGCAAATGCTGTTGGAAGATGGCACCCATAGGCACGGATGCCACAAACCTTAAACTTGTAAAAATCACAGAATCTGCGAAACAATGAAGTCAAGTCTAGTTAAGTGCGGTGCGCGCCTGTGATACTCATGAACGTTCTCTACTCAGTCTTGAGGCTTCCTTCCCTACAGCCCTATTTGCTTCATCTGGAAAGAAAACCTACCTTAGTATTTGAATTCTCTTAAGTTACAATTGAGTAGATCCATATAAACTTCTCTAGTTTCTACATAGAATATAGCCAATTTTGACTATTATATCAACTTAACAGCTACAGAACGTAGGGCAGTAAGCTTGATAGATACTGGTGCTTTGTAGCAGATGGGATTTTAAGAACCCACACATGTTAAGGGAGAAAGCAAGCAAAAACCAAAAAGAGAAGCGACACAACTCCAGCAGGACACTGAAGCTATTCACATTTTAGTGAGCTGTTCAGTGAGTCCTTTGCCTGGCAGAGGATTCTATTTAAAGAAAAGTTAAAAATCTTAGGCGTAAATGTTAGCAGGCTGTGGGTCAGGTGTACAGGGCTGTAATTAGAATCATGCTCTTTGGTCATGTTGAAACGTAAAGGGTGAGAAAAGACCTTTGGAAAAATCAATTTTCAGATGTATGTAATTTATCGTGTGGTGATAACCTGAAATGAGATTTAGAGGTTTGCAATATAAAATGAGGAAAGATGAAAGGTTGGGAAATCAATTTTTGTTTCATGTTTGATTTAAAACAAAGTGGTGAACGTGAAGGGATAAGCTAGTAATGATGTAAAAGTTGGTGTCTAAGTGACAGCCTGGGGAGGAGAGAACTGGGCAATGAAGGCTTGTCTGCAGTGATGCAGGAGAGACGAGATAAAGCCGAGTGTCCTTGAGCACCAGGATTTGACCTACTGTTTGTTCTCGGAACTGAGGTTGTGGCTGTCTTTGTTCTCCTTTTCAAACAGCCAGTTCCGACAGCCTCTTTTTCTGCTCTGAAGACTGAAGGGCTTTCTAACTCATAACGTTGCCTCATAAGGAGGTAAGATCATGGACAACTCTTTGTTTCTTCACACATAACCAGCTTCTTTCCATTTTTCACTTCTTTCAATTGTGTGTGTACATTGCTGTATTCCTGCATTTTGCCTCCCCTTCCGGTTGTCAAGGGGAGCCGCCCCCATTTGCCTTCCTTCACTTGAGGGTTCCACTGATGGTGCAGCGGCAGCAAACTGCTCAGTAAGCAGCCATCTTGGAAACACAAGACTGTTAGGGTACACCTTGTCAGGATCCGGTCAGTCAGCTTCCTGTGGGAGTTTGATGTGTCCTCCACAGTCACCCCCACTCTTTGTCATTCCTTCATTATAGTTTATTCCTTTCATTTTAGCCTTTCGGTTCTCTGCTTGAAGAACAAATATGTGAGGTCTCCTGGACTTCACCTTGCCCTGTCTGTGGTCAGCAGAATAATAGCCCCCAAAGACGTCCACATTCTAATCCCTCTAACCTGTTACATTACAAAAGGACTTTGCAGATGAGATTAAGGCTGTGGCTTTTAAAAGAGGAAGATTATCTAGGATTATCCCTGTGGGCCTCTTTTAGTCCATTTAGGCTTCTATAGTGAAATGCCATGGGCTAGATGGCTTATAAACAACAGAAAAGTGTTTCTCACAACTCTAGAGGCTGGGAAGTCTAAGATCAAGGCACCAGTAGATCCAGTGTCTGGTGAGAGCCTGTTTCCTGGTTCATAGTTGATACCTTCTCCCCATGTTCTCACATGTTGGAAGGGATGAGGGAGCTCTGTGGGGTTCCTTTTATAAGAGCACTAATCCTTTAGTTCCTGGGGGCTCTCCACTGATGACCTGAGCACCTCCTAAAGACCCCACTTCCTAAGACTATCACATTGGGCATTAAGTTTCAGTATATGAATTTTGGGGGACACAGATACTCGGTCTGTAGCAAGGCCCAGTCACTCAAGCCCTTAACAGCAGAGAACAGCCTCCAACTAAAAGCAAGAGAGATGCATTCAAAGGGGAAGCTGAGAATTCCAGACATGAGAAGAATTCAGGTCACAAGGACTGGAGAGGAGCCTTTAACTAATTAGATGGCCCTTAGCTGACAGTCAGTGAGGAAAGGGCTCAGTCCACAGCTAAAGGAATTGGATTTTGCTAACAGTTGGGTGAAACTCATTTCCAGCAGTCTGAATATATTAGCATATTAAGTTTCCCATTGCTGCCATAACAAATGACCAACAAATTTTAGCAGCTTAAAACAACACAAATTTATTATCTCCCAGTTCTATGGGTCAAAAGTCCCAGTGGGCTTTTCTGGTTTCTCTGCTCAGCCTCACAAAACCAAAATTAAGGTGTCAGCCAGCTACGTACATTTTCATTAGGAATGCATCCAACTGTTCCGTTCTGTTCCGTCACTCAGTCGTGTCCGACTCTTTGCGACCCCATGGACTGTAGCCTACCAGGTGGCTCTGTCCATGAGATTATCCAGGCAAGAATACTGGAGTGGGTTGCCATGCCCTTCAGGGAATCTTCCTGACCCACAGCTCCTGCCACATACCCTGCATCACAGGCAGATTCGTTACTGCTGAGCCACTGAAAATTATGTTTGTATAGCCAAGGTAATGCGTAGCATCACTCTTGTGCTTCGTTTTATTAGTAGCAAATCACTTTTAAAATTAATTTTTCTTAGTACAGGTTAACTAGCCAAAATGAATATGCTTTGTTTCCTTTCAACTGAAGAAATTGCTTTAATGTCTTTCTTTTCTAGGTTGGGAGTGGGTTCCTTGGGAAGAATTTCCTCCCCTGGACCAGCTTTTCTGGGCCCTACGTTGTTTAAAAGAACAAGGCTATGATCCTTTTCAAGAAGATTTGGATCATCTGGTAGGATATAAAGGAAGTCACCTAGAGGTGAACAGGGAGATTCACTGAGTTGTTCTTTTTTTTAATGGATTGGCCAAAAAGTTCACTTAGGTTTTTTTTGTACAATGACTATAGTTGTGCTTAGTTGTCTCTAACTTCATTTAAAACAATTTTGTGAGATTGTACTGTGACACCTATCACAGCAATGTGCATTTTTTAAAAGAAACTTATCAAAATTGGTGAATTTGGGGGTAGTAGCCATTTTAATATTGAAGATGGAAGAAAAAAAGCAACAATTTCAGCATATTATGCTTGATTATTTCAAGAAAGATAAAAATGCAACAGATACAAAAAAAAAAAAAAGATTTGTGCAGAGTATGGAGAAGGTGCTGTGACTGAGCGAACATGTCAAAAGTGGTTTGCAAAGTTTCGTGCTGGAGATTTCTCTCTGTATGATGCTCCACGGTCAGGTAGACCAGTTGAAGTGGATAGCAGTCAAATCGAGACATTAATTGAGAGCAATCAACATTATACCACACGAGAGATAGCCGACATACTCAAAATATCCAAATCGAGCGTTGAAAACCATTTGCACCAGCTTGGTTATGTTAATCGCTTTGATGTTTGGGTTCCACTTAAGTTAAGCCAGAAAAACCTTCTTGATCGTATTTCCACATGTGATTCTCTACTAAAACGTAATGAAAGTGTTCCGTTTTTAAAACAAATTGTGACAGGCAATGAGAAATGGATACTGTTCAATAATGTGGAACGGAAGAGATCTTGGGACAAGCGAAATGAACTGCCGCCATCCATGCCAAAGGCCGGTCTTCATCCAAAGACGGTGATGTTGTGTATATGGTGGGATTGGATGGGAGTCCTCTATTATGAGCTCCTTCCAGAAAACCAATCAATCAGTTCTAAGAAGTACTGCTCCCAGTTAGACCAATTGAAAGCAGCACTCAATGAAAAGCGTCCAGAATCAGTCGACAGAAAATGCATAATCTTTCATCAGGATAATGCAAGACCACATGTTTCTATGATGACCAGACAAAAATTGGTACAGCTTGGCTGGGAAGTTCTGATTCCTCCACCATATTCCCCAGACATTGCACCTTCAGATTTCCATTTATTTCGGTCTTTACAAAATTCTTTCAATGGAAAAAATTTCAGTTCCCTGGAAGACTGCAAAAGGCACCTGGAACAGTTCTTTGCTCAAAAAGATAAAAAGTTTTGGGAAGATGGACTTATGAAGTTGCCTGAAAAATGGCAGAAGGTAGTGGAACAAAATGGTGAATATGTTGTTCAGTTCAGTTCTTGGTGAAAGTGAAAATGTGTTTTTTATTTTTGCTTAAAAATCAAAAGAACTTTTGGGCCAACCCAATACATAAAAGGCAAAATAAGGTCCTGTTAAAGAATGAAAAATATCTACATTTCAAAACAACTCCATTTTACCTGAAAAGTCCCCCGTGATGGCCAGTTTATTTGTAGTCTCTTAATATACCCAACGCCTTTTCATTCAGTACTTGTGAAAAATTTTCAGATTGTGTCATGAATTGTTTCAGATTCAGAAAATGTGATAGTTGCTGATGTTATAAATGGTAATTCCGTTTTCTGTATTTCTCGGGTATTGATGTGTCATCACCAGTGTGTGTGAAGGAGTGCAGTAGAATTTGTCTTAGTGTTTCAGTTCTAGTAGAGATCCTAATCCAAGCGCTAACACAGAATTTATCACATTTGTTGGTTTTCCTTTCCTGTTTTGTCGTTGTTAATATATTTTGACAGTTTCTACAACTAGCGCAGGCAGGACAGGTCATTAGGGTGTATTTCTGATTGGGAATGTAGACCTAGGGAAGCCAGTTAAACCATCCAGGATCTGTATCCCATTGTTAACAGGCCTTACCGTTTTGGATCTCAGTTGATCTCTCTTGAGATTCAAGTTCTTGTATGTGAAATGTGATTAGACTAGGGCAGCGAGCGGTTCTCAGTGTGGCCCGGAGAAGTCCTCAAGGCCCTTTCCTTGGGATCAGAGTCGGTTTTGTCACATTCTCATTCTTTGCTGAGTATGCAGAAACTGCATGTTATAGGTTACTCTAGTAGAGTGACTGCAAAGCAGATACGAAAATCTAGCTCTCTCCTGGTAAGCTAGATGTGGGAGAAACTGACAAAAATGTAAAACAATGCCATGCTTCTTATTTTATTTTTTTAAAGAAAAACATCTGTATTTTTTATTAAAATTATATTAACATATAACAGTTTTGTGTTATGGGTTTTTGTTATTTGTAAATAAATACAAGAATTCTTAAAATGTATCAGTTTTAATTCCTATTATGATACTATTACTAGAGAACATCCTACAAAAACTCTTTGGGGCCTCAGTTGGTTTTTTTTTTGATGAAGTATAGTTGTTTACAATGTTGTGTTAGTTTCAGGTATATACCAAAGTGATTAGGTATGTATTAATGCACACACATTTTCAGATTCTTTCCCATTACAGGTTGTTGTAAGATACTGAATATAGTTCCATGTATTATACAGTATGTCCTGTTTATCTGTTTTATACACATACAGTGTGTATATGTTAATCCCAAACTCCTAATTTGTCCCTCCCCATCTCCTTTCCCTTCTGGTAATCACACCTTTTCCCTGCATCTGTGAGTCTGTTTGTTTTGTAAATAAGTTCCTTTGTATCATTTTTTTTTAGAGTCCACATATTAGTGATATCATGGTATTTGTCTTTCTCTGACTGATTGCCTGTGTCTAGGTCCATCCATGTTGCTGCAGGTGGCATTATTTCATTCTTTCTGTGGTCGGGAAGATCCCCTGGAGAAGGAAATGGTAACCCACTCCAGTATTCTTGCCTGGAGAATCCCATGGATGGAGAAGCCTGGTAGGCTACAGTCCACGGGGTCGCAAAGAGTCAGACACGACTGAGCGACGGAATGGAACGGAACAGTTGGATGCATTCCTAATGAAAATGTACGTAGCTGGCTGACACCTTAATTTTGGTTTTGTGAGGCTGAGCAGAGAAATCAGAAAAGCCCACTGGGACTTTTGACCCATAGAACTGGGAGATAATAAATTTGTGTTGTTTTAAGCTGCTAAAATTTGTTGGTCATTTGTTATGGCAGCAATGGGAAACTTAATATGCTAATATATTCAGACTGCTGGAAATGAGTTTCACTCTTTAAACTGAGGTGAAGGAGCTTTCTTTAAAAATTAGAAATTTATACCTTTTTAATCTATCACAGACTGATTCTTTTATAACACACTATTAATAATAAAAACTATTACTGAAGAAATAAAATTTTAAAAAGTATGCAAAATATAAGCCCTGATTCTTTTACTTATTTATTTTTGATTCAACAGCATAAAGTTGCTCTTTCAAATTGCTATAAGGGTTTCTAAATGCTTACCCTAGAATATCTGCTTCTGTCTTTGAGTTTTGTGAACTGTCCATGGATCAGCATTAGTACACACAGATCACATTTTCAGTAGGACTGAAAGAAGCTCCGTCACATCCAGTTTGTGAGAATGTAAACACACGAATTGGAACTAGGATGTAAACAAACCTCTAGGGTTGAGAGGCTTAACTCTGAATAGTTTCTAGTGAACATTATGATACTCACAGCTTTTTAAATCTCTGAAGCAATTGCAGTTCATCAAAAAAGCCACGTGACTTCTTTATGCCCTAGAATCTAGTTGACTTTTATGTAGAAATTGATCTGTTTAGCGAATTAGAGGGGAATGCAATGAAAGGGCCAGGCGTATCCTGAGTTTCATGATGCTAACTGAGCCCTGACATTATCAACATCTTTGGTAGGAGTTACCTGACCGCCAGTTGAGATCTTGCGTGTTCAGGCAACATGCTCCAGGTGGATGGGGTGGACATTTCATAAGAAGGAAACTGGAGACAAACCTTGAATACTGCATGATTATTTCTCTGATGAACTCCAACAGCAGAAAGCATCCTTTCATTCTGTTCTTGATATTATGTGCTTGATGAAACTAGCATTTTCTTACAGAAAGAGATCTCTGGTTTAGTGAAAATGATACACACTCACTGTAAAAACAACCCCCCCCCCAACAATACAGAAAGTACAAGACAAGTAAAAAATTAATGACAAGGCCAGATCCCAGAGATGACTTGTTAACAGTTTGGTAAACATACTTCTGGTCTTCTCTACATATGAACATTTGTGCACACACACCCACACACACACATATACTTTTACATAAATGGTGTCAAATTATATATAATGTTTTGCAATTCGCTTTTCTTCAGTGAAACACTTGGGCTGCTTTCCCTGGTGTCCGATATAGGTCTGCATCACTTTCAATGGCTACACACACACAAAAATACACATACTATCATTTTACATAACCTAGTCTTGTATTATTGACATTTACTTTCTACATTTAAACAATAATTTTATTTATTTATGGCTCTGCTGGGTCTTCATTACTGCACAAGCTTTCCTCTAGCTGTGGTGCGTGGGCTTCTTTTTGCGGTAGCTTTTCTTGTTTCAGAGCATTGGTAATTGTGACACATGGGCTTAGTTGCTCCATAGCACATGGGATCTTCCCAGACCAGGAATGGAACCTGTGTTTCCTGCATTGGCAGGCAGATTCTTTACCACTGAGCCACCAGGGAAGTCTAGTTTTTGCATTTTTAACATTATAAATAACAGAGGTGAATGCTCTGGTGCATATGTTCATCACGTGGTTAATTCAGATAAAAATCTATAGGTGGAATAGATGTGTGAAAGTGTAACTGGTGGTGGTTTACTTGCTAAGTCATGTCGAACTCTTGCCACCCTTTGACTGTAGCCCACCAGGCTCCTCTGTCCATGGGATTCTCCAGGCAAGAATACTGGAGTGGGTTGCCATTTCCTTCTCTAGGAATCTTCCCAATCCAGGGATCAAACCCGGGTCTGCTGCATTGGAGACAGATTCTTTACCGACTGAGCCACCAAGGAAGCCCCAAAGCATAACTATACATAATATTTTCATGGCAGTTACTGAGCTGCTTTGCAGAAAATCTGTACTGGTTACTCTCCCGTCTGCAGTGCATATGGTTTTTCCAAGGTTTTGACAACAGTGCATCCCTAATTCCAAACGGGCAAAAACCAGATTCTTCCTGTTTAATATTGACTGGACTTTCATCTGTTTACTAGTCCTTTGTGGAGAAGCTTGTGTATGTGACTTCCACTTCATGCTCCTTGACTATTTTTCCAATGATTGTTCATTCTTACTGATATTTAAGAACTTTTTACATATTTGAGATTAACCATTTGTTATATACTGCATATGTTTCATTATATGTAGTTTTTTAAAATTGTGGTCTGAACACAATAGGAAATCTACCCTCTCAACAAGATTTTAAGTACATAGATAGTATTCTTAACTGTAGGTACCCTGTTGTTCAGAAAATCTCTAGAACTTGTTCATCTTGTATAACTGAAACTTGACACCCGTTGAACAGCAGCTCCTCATTTCCCCTACCCAGCCCCTGGAAAACCACCATTCTACTTTGTTCCTGTGAGTTTAACTATTTTAAACACCTCATATAAGTGGAATCACACAGTATTTTTCTCATATGTACTTTTTAATATACTCAAATGTACAGTCTTTGTGGTTTCTGATTTTCATGACATATTTTGAAAGACTTAATTTATAATATAATTTCATTTATTTGGTATAAGTTCTGAACTTGAGTTATGAATGCAGATATTTATTCCCCCTAAATTGTTGGCCAACTTTGCAAACACAGTTTGTTTACTATTTCATCCATTTCACCAATTTTGGAATGTTGTCTTTATTACATACCAACTTCCTGTGTGTTCTTGTGCTTATATGAAGTGAGTGAAAGTTGCTCACTTGTGTCCAGCTCTTTGCAACCCCATGGACTGTATAGTCATTGGAATTCTCCAGGCCAGAACACTGGAGTGGGTAGCCTTTCCCTTCTCCAGGGGATCTTCCCAACCCAGGGATTGAACCCAGGTCTCCTGCATTGCAGGCGGATTCTTTACTGGCTGAGCCAGAAAGGGGAAGCCCGAGAATACTGGAGTGGGTAGCCTTTCTCTTGTCCAGGGCATCTTCCTAACCCAGGAATCGAACCAGAATCTCCTACATTGCAGGCTGATTCTTTACCAATTGAGCTATGATGGCCTCAGCATATACATATATATATATGTGTATATTATATACATGTATGCATATACATATACATGCATATATGTATATTATGTGTATATGAAACTAGTATTTCAAGACATGCTCCTTATTTAATTTTTATTTGAGGTAGGAAACCATGGCACAGGATGTCACAGGCAAAGGAGTTTCCCTTCAGTCATTTACTGTCAAAGTCACCACTGTTTATTTGTGAAAATTTTAACTTTCCTCTTTCTGATGATTCAGATTCTACTAGAGGAAAAAAACTGTGATATTTAACACCAAATGTATAAGACTGTGTGGGCTGACAAGAAGAAATGGAAATACTGGTTTGAGTGATGAGTTACTTTGTGTCTGGTGGGCCAAGACTCTTATGAAGGGGGAAGACATAGATCTGAATCTTTTTAATCTAATCCTTTTCTTCCAAGAAGACCACATAAGGAGCCATATCTGACACCTTCGTCTGACCCAGCATTCCTGACATTCGATGCCTGTTATAGTGCCTTTCCCTCTTCCCTGATGGCTCAGTGGTAAAGAATCCACCTGCCAATGCAGGAGAGGCAGGTTCAATCCCTGGGTCAGGAAGATCCTCTGGGGAAGAAAATGGCAATCCACTCCAGTATTCTTGCCTGGGAAATCTCATGAACAAAGAACCTGGCAGGCTATGGTCCACGGGGTCAAGAGGAGAAGAGGTCGGCAGAGGATATGATCATTGGATAGGATCACTGACTCAAAGGACATGAACTTGGGCAAACTCCAGGAGATAGTGAGGGACAGGGAGGCCTGGTGTGCTGCAGGCCATGGGGTCACAGAGTCAGACACTACTTAGTGACTAAACAATACCAACAAACCCTTGATGTTATTATTGCATCTTTGCATGGTCAGGTCAATGTGAACTGAACCCAGCCTTCTGGCTTCAAACTCCATGTTTTTCCAAACTACATTTCCACACACTTCCTCTATATGTTGCTGGTTTTAAAGTGAAGGTGATGTTAGGCTGTATAGTATCCTGTCATTTGATAGTAGTTGCTGGAAGAAGTCAATTCAGATTCCCTTCCTGATTAGGAGAATTCATACAGGGGCCGTTCCTGGTGGGACACCTCTGTCCCTCGCCAGCCTTGCGCTGTTTCAGTTCTTCCTTTTCCCCCTCTTCCCTTCTGCTTACCCATCGTTCCTCTCTGTTCTTTTCTTTTTGGTCTTCCCTTCTGCTGATGCCCAGGCTTTAATCTCTCAGACTGGAATGGTTGATGTTGTTGTTCTTCTTGAGTCGCTCGGCTCTTTGTGACCCCATGGACTATAGCCGGCCAGGCTAGGTTCCTCTGTCCATGGGATTTCCCAGGCAAGAATACTGGAGTGGGTTGCTGTTTCCTCCTCCAGGGCATCTTCCCAACCCACAGCTCAAACTCAAATCTCCTGCATTGGTGGGCAGATTCTTTACCACTGAGCCACCAAGGAAATTCTGGAAAGGTCGATGACCTTACAGCTATAACATTCTATAATTGGTAGGAGCAGGGGTCAGACTCTAAGAATCCTGAACCTGCACACTCTGGGGTGCAAAGATAAACATACTCCTTAAGTCACCAAATTGAAATGTATCAATATTTGGACTAGATTTTATGCCCCAAGTTAGGACACTGAGAAACACTCGCCCAAAGGAAAATAGGCTACTTGGTAAACTTTAGGAAAGGTAGAGTGGGCATTTGTTAAGAACACAGATGGCAAATGTATAAGGGGGTGGTGCCTTTATAATCACATTCCAAAAAAGCTGTTAATGCTGTATAGGAATAGGAAGAACACCAGACCTCGTGAAAAGGAGTGAGATATGAACTCCTCAGAGGTGACAAAATCAAATGAACATTTCACTCCTTAATTTGCAAGAATAAGAAATCTCTTCTGTGTCCAACTAAAAGCAACTCAAATAGCTTGGGCTTTCCAGGTGGCTCAGTGGTAGAGAATCTGCCTTCCAATGCAGGGGACACAGGAGATGTGGGTTCAATCCCTGGGTCGGGAAGATCCCATGGAGAAGGAAATGGCTACCCACTCCAGTATTCTTGCCTGGAGAATCCCATGGACCGAAAGCCTGGAAGGCTACAGGCCATGGGGTTGCAAAGAGTCGGACATGACTTAGTGACTAAAGAACAGCAAAAACACAACTCAAGTAGCTCATTACTGCCGTAATGAAACAAAGAACACAAGCAAAGAACACAAGTTTGGGCCGTATATAACTTATAGGAAATGTGATTTGTTCCTTACATTGACTTTAATGTTCCTATAAACTGTCACCTTAGGTCAACACAACTCGATATATTACTTTTCCCATTTCTAGGCAAGACAGTGCTATAATTAAGCAGTGAATAATTAGCTGCTTTTTCTCACATGAAAATTCCAGTCACCCTGAGAGATGGCACTAGAGGTTTATTTTCCACAAGTCAAACCAGCCAGTTCATTATCAGATAAAGTCCCTGCCTTTTTATCACTGCTGTGACACCTATGATTTATAAAAGGGAATTTCTAACAAGTACTGTTCCTTTTCCTGAGAAGTAGAGCTACTTTTTTCTACCCACAAAATTTCATATTTCCTATTTATTTATCCTCTTTGTTCCACAAAAGGACTTGGGTGACTTATAACAAAAGACATGCAATTCAGTTGAGTTGAACGTTTGTCAAATGCTAGACTCTTCAGCAGGCACAGGGAATACAGATTTGACTAAGATAACTGTGTTTCTTGATGGGTCTCTGAGCTTCCTGGCAACCTGTAAAGTCCAGGGTTCAAAGGATGTTTATTAATGTCTCTCTTTTTTTAAATTGAAGTATAGTTGATTTAAGATATTATATTAGTTTCAAGTGTACAGCATAGTGATTCAATATTTCTATAGTCCATTTAAATTATTACAAAATAATGGCTATATTCCCTGTTGCTGTAAAATATTTCTTTGTTGCTTATCTATTTTATACATTAGTAGTTGTACCTCTTAATGCCACACCCCTGTCTGCTCCTATTCCCTTCCCTCTCCCCACTGGTAACCACTTGGACTCACAAGCGAACTAGTGGATATGAACGGTTCTCGAATGCTAGCACAATGAAAAGTCCCTTCTACTTTACAGCTATGAAGGCTAACTTATTTTAAAAAATTTTTAATACTTCCTTTTATTTATTTATCTGGCCACTCTGGGTTTTCATTGTGTCATGCGGAATCTAGTTCCCTGACCAAGGATTGAACTTAGGCCCTCTGCGTTAGGAGAACAGAGTCTTAGCCACTGGAGGCGAAAAGCAAAGGAGAAAAGGAAAGATATAAGCATCTGAATGCAGAGTTCCAAAGAATAGCAAGGAGAGATAAGAAAGCCTTCCTCAGTGATCAATGCAAAGAAATAGAGGAAAACAACAGAATAGGAAAAACAAGAGACCTCTTCAAGAAAATTAGAGATTCCAAGGGAACATTTCATGCAAAGATGGGCTCGATAAAGGATAGAAATGGTATGGACCTAACAGAAGCAGAAGATATTAAGAAGAGGTGGCAGGAATACACAGAAGAACTGTACAAAAAAGATCTTCACGAGCAAGATAGTCACGATAACGTGATCACTGACCTAGAGCCAGACATCTTGGAATGTGAAGTCAAGTGGGCCTTAGAAAGCATCACTACTAACAAAGCTAGTGGAGGTGATGGAATTCCAGTTGAGCTATTTCAAGTCTTGAAAGATGATGCTGTGAAAGTGCTGCACTCAATATGCCAGCAAATTTGGAAAACTCAGCAGTGGCCACAGGACTGGAAGAGGTCAGTCTTCATTCCAATCCCAAAGAAAGGGAATGCCAAAGAATGCTCAAACTACCGCACAATTGCACTCATCTCCCATGCTAGTAAAGTCATGCTCAAAATTCTCCAAGCCAGGCTTCAGCAGTATGTAAACCGTGAACTCCCAGATGTTCAAGCAGGTTTTAGAAAAGGCAGAGGCACCAGAGATCAAATTGCCAACATCCGCTGGATCATGGAGAAAGCAAGAGAGTTCCAGAAAAACATCTATTTCTGCTTCATTGACTATGCCAAAGCCTTTGACTGTGTGGATCACAATAAACTGTGGAACATTCTGAAAGAGATGGGAATCCCAGACCACCTGACCTGCCTCTTGAGAAACCTGTATGCAGGTCAGGAAGCAACAGTTAGAACTGTACATGGAACAACAGACTTGTTTCAAATAGGAAAAGGAGTATGTCAAGATTGTATATTGTCACCTTGCTTATTTAACTTATATGCAGAGTACATCATGAGGAACGCTGGGCTGGAAGAAACACAAGCTGGAATCAAGATTGCCGGGAGAAATATCAATAACCTCAGATATGCAAATCACACTACCCTTATGGCAGAAAGTGAAGAGGAACTCAAAAGCCTCTTGATGAAAGTGAAAGAGGAGAGTGAAAAGGTTGGCTTGAAGCTCAACATTCAGAAAACGAAGATCATGGCATCTGGTCCCATCACTTCATGGGAAATAGATGGAAAAACAGTGGAAACAGTGTCAGACTTTATTTTTCTGGGCTCCAAAATCACTGCAGATGGTGATTGCAGCCATGAAATTAAAAGACGCTTACTCCTTGGAAGGAAAGTTATGACCAGCCTAGATAGCATATTAAAAAGCAGAGACATTACTTTGCTAACCAAGGTCCATCTAGTCAAGGCAATGGTTTTTCCCGTGGTCATGTATGGATGTGAGAGTTGGACTGTGAAGAAAGCTGATCGCCGAAGAATCGATGCTTTTGAACTGTGGTGTTGGAGAAGACTCTTGAGAGTCCCTTATACTGCAAGGAGATCCAACCAGTCCATTCTAAAGGAGATCAATCTTGGATGTTCATTGGAGGGACTGATGCTAAAGCTGAAGCTCCAATACTTTGGCCACCTCACGCGACGAGTTGACTCACTGGAAAAGACTCTGATGCTGGGAAAGGTTGGGGGCGGGAGGAGAAGGGGACGACGGAGAATGAGATGGCTGGATGGCATCACCGACTCTGTGGACATGAGTTTGAGTGTACTCCGGGAGTTGGTGATGGACAGGGAGGCCTGGCGTGCTGTGATTCATGGGGTCGCGGAGAGTCGGACATGACTGAGCGACTGAACTGAACTGAACTTAATATCTCTTGGAAATTGCTTCAGTTCATAGGGAAATTCCTCTTTCTTCTTTACATGGTACTTCCTTGGGTGTACATACCATAAGGTATGCAAACAATTCCCTTGTTTCGGACATTTAGGAAGTTTCCAATATTTTGCAGGTACAAGTAATGCTGTCATGAGCAACCATGTTCACGTATATGTTGGTATTATTGTAGGTGTATCTTTAAGATGAATGTGAAAGTGAAGTCGCTCAGTCGTGTCCGACTCTTTGCGACCCCGTGGACTATAGCCTACCAGGCTCCTTCGTCCATGGGATTCTATGCAAGAATACTGGAGTGGGTTGCCATTTCCTTCTCCAGGAGATCTTCCCAACCCAGGTATTGAACCCCGGTCTCCCGCATTGCAGGCAGACGCTTTAACCTTGGGATTACTGGTTTGATGTAGTTTTTTAAAGATATTTCCAAATTTCCCTCCTATTTCACTTTGCTTTTCCTTCAGCAATGTGTGGCAGTGCCTGTTTTCCCCACAGTCTTGACCAGCGAGGGCACTGCAACGTTTTTATTTTATTATTTTTTTCAAACTGATAGGTGATAAATGCTATCTCAATAAAGTTTAAAGATTTGCATTTCACTTATTGTAAGTGAACATCTTTTCATTTATTCAAAGTCTATTTTAAAATCCTTTTATGAATTGTCTGTTTATGTCTTTTGCCCATTTTACTTAGTTTTGGAGATTTCCCCTCAATTTAAAAAGTTAAAAAGATAACTTGCTTTGATATATATTACAGATATTTATTCCCAATCTATCATTTGTCTTTTGACTGCTTACAGTATTTTTGACCATGCAAAAGTTTTTATTCTTTTTTGTGTAGTCAAATTTATCAATCTTTTCTTTTATTGCCTCTGAATTTTGAGTCATGATTAGAAAACCTTTCTCTGCTCCGAAGTTAGAGGATTCACTCATGTTTTCTTCTTGTACTTGTGTAGTTTCACTTTTTTGGGTCTCTGATCCTTTTGAAATTTATTCTTTCATCTAGTATAAGCAGTGACTCTTTTTTTTTCCAAATGGACATCCAGTTTTCCCAGTCTCATTTATCTATCTTTGCTTTAGTGCTTTTCAATCCTGTCTTTATCGTATGCTTGATTTTTATATGTAGTTGAATCTGTTTGGGAGCTTTTCATTCCATTCCTTGGATTTGTTTTCTACTCATGTACCAATACTACACTGATTTAACTATAGAGGCTTTGTAGTTTGTTTTAATATCTGATCGGGTTAGTCCTCCCCAGAACTCTTCCTTGTCAGTGTTTTCTTAGCCTTTATTTTCCCATGTGACTTTTAGGATCATCTTTTATGGGACATTTAATTCTTGATTTTGTTTATTCCTGAAGGTGTTCTGGGACTCTGTTGGAAACTGTCTATCCTCGGAATATCCCTACCTCTGCCCTAAAGTAACTGCAGTCATGAGAACCTTTTACTGATGGCTTACATAACAGCTTGCAGGTAAGTTAAAGCCTTAGTACAATAATTCTTAATTTTGGCCCACATTAGAATAACCCAAAAAGCTTTTAATAATTACTAGTGTCAGGGCCTTCCATTAAATTAGAATCTCTGAGGTTGAAGCCTTGGTACTTGAATTATAAGAAAGCTTCCCAGGTGATTCTAATGTTCAGGTAGGCCCGAAATCCATCACTTCAGAGATGTAACTGGGAATATCCTTGTTTAACACTTAAGGTACACAAGAGAACAGAAATAGTATGTAGTAAGCTGTGATACAGGCATACAACCAGAAGATTAGTCCCATAGCAGACATGAGGTGATTTTGAGCTAGTGGAAAGTGATCAAATGGTGATATTTGGGAGGGAAAATAATGGGAAAAAGAAGAGTGGCCAAGAAACTCTCAGGGTGGATATAGATCATAAACTTCATGCTTAATCAGTTCAGTTCAGTTGCTCAGTCATGTCCGACTCTTTGTGACCCCATGAATCACAGCATGCCAGGCCTCCCTGTCCATCACCAACTCCTGGAGTTTACCCAAACTCATGTCCATCGACTCGGTGATGCCATCCAGCCATCTCATCCTCTGTTGTTACCTTCTCCTCCTGCCCCCAGTTCCTCCCAGTATCAGGGTCTTTTCCAATGAGTCAACTCTTCGTATGAGGTGGCCAAAGTATTGGAGTTTCAGCTTTAGCATCAGTCCTTCCAATGAACACCCAGGATTGATCTCCTTTAGAATGGACTGGTTGGATCTCCTTGCAGTCCAAGGGACTCTCAAGAGTCTTCTCCAACACCACAGTTCGAAAGCATCAATTCTTTGGCAATCACCTTTCTTCACAGTCCAACTCTCACATCCATACATGACCACGGGAAAAACCATTGCCTTGACTAGACGGACCTTGGTTGGCAAAGTAATGTCTCTGCTTTTTAATATGCTCTCTAGGATGGTCATAGCTATTCTTCCAAGGAGCAAGCGTCTTTTAATTTCATGGCTGCAGTCACCATCTGCAGTGATTTTGGAGCCCAAAAAAATAAAGTCTCTCACTATTTCCATTCTTTCCCCATCTATTTGCCGTGAAGTGATGGGAATGGATGCCATGATCTTAGTTTTCTGAATGTTGAGTTTTAAGCCAGCTTTTTCACTCTCCTCTTTCACTTTCATCAAGAGGCTCTTTAGTTCCTCTTCACTTTCTGCCATAAGGGTGGTTTCATCTGCATATCTGAAGTTATTGATATTTCTCCCAGCAATTTTGATTCCAGCTTGTTCTTCTTCCAGCCCAGCATTTCTCATGATGTACTCTGCATATAAGTTAAATAAGCAGGCTGAGAATCATGCTTAATACCTATGTCAAATAGTGTGCTTTATAATTACAGTTATTGAAATCAGTCAGGTATGTTCTTCCTAAGCTTCAAATAATCCATGGAGTGCTAAAAAAGTGGTTTGGGTTACCTGTGGGGAGAGGGCAAAGGTATTTACCCAAATAATAATTACAGGGAGTTCACATGACGTTATACTAAATGGAAGCGCCTCTGACAATGTAAGAAACTTATCTTTATTTCTGAAGGGTGTGCCTGGGGTTAGAGTGATCGCCTCATGGTTCTCTTCTGGAACATTTTCATAGCACACTTGGTTGTCATGCCTTAGCTCAGGCTGCTATGACAGGAATAACATAGACTGGCAACTTCAGTAACGAACATTTCTTTCCACAATTCTGGAGGCTGGGAAGCCTAGGATCAAGATGCTGGCAGATTCGTTGTCTGGTGAGGACCTTGGTAAGGGTATCTTGTTCTTGGTTCTTTGTGTCTTCCCAAGGACACAGAGCAAACTCTCCAGGGTGTCTAATCCCATTCATGTTGGCACCACCCTCATGACCTAAGCACTGCCCCAAAGCCCCGCCTCCAAATGCCATCATGTTGGGGGTTAGGATTTCAACATGTGAATTTTGAGAGGACACAAACATCCAGTCAGGGCTTCACAGGTGACTCAGGGGTAAAGAATCCGCCTGCCAATGCCGGAGAGGCAGAAGACTCGGGTTCTACCCCTGAGGTGGGAAGATCCTCTGGAGGAGGAAATGGGAATCCACTCCAGTATTCTTGCCTGGAAAATTCCATGAACAGAGGAGTCTAGCAGGCTATATAGTCCATAGGGTCCCAAAGAGTCAGACACTACTGAGTACACACAGAACATCCAGTCAACATCATCATCAGAAAGTACATAGCTTCTGACCCTTGCTTAACAATAATCATTCTCATTTTCATGCCACGTGCTCATGTTTTGTAAGCTACCTTTCTTTAAAGAGTAATTGTCCTGCTTCAACCTACAGTTTTAACAACTATAGTTGAGATATATTCAAAGAGAGAGAAAAGAGAAATGAGAATGTTTTAATTTTTTTTTTTAATTGGAGCCCTCTTCCCGGGAACATGCTTCTCACTATAAATCTTTTGCAGGATTATTGTCAGGCATATTGTCCACTAGTTGACTTAAAAAGCCCATCTCTCTAACCGAATCTTCCCCTGAAGCAAATCCTCTGGGGTAGCCAGTGATTGAGCTGTCCCTCTTAAATCAGGGGGTTGGCATCAAAAATGGTATGTTGCTTTTCCTTCTCTTTTATTTTATCCAGTCTTTGCACAGTGTGTCACTTAATTAAAGTGAGAGTAATTTTATGACTTTCCCTCTTTTCATGGCTCATTATTTTTCCTCCAGTCTAGGAAGTTGCTGTACACATCATTTCTCATTCTTTCTCTGTCTCATAGAAAATGACCAGTTTGAAAGACAGTTTTAGTTTACTTCTATGGAAGACATCTAGTGACCTTTCTGCTTGCCAGCAGAAGAACCATTTCCTGTCCAGCATTAGCAATTAACTTCTTACAATTGATTTTGTTTAAGGTCAAAACAGAGACATCATTTTGCCAACCTTTGTTGTATAGTTGTATAGTTTGTCTGTATAGTTCAAGCTATGGTTTTTCCAGCGGTCATGTATGTATATGATGTACTCTGTACATCATGTACATCATGAGAATGAAAAAGTTGGCTTGAAGCTCAACATTCAGAAAACTAAGATCATGGTATCCGATCCCATCACTTCATGGCAAATAGATGGGGAAACAGTGGAAACAGCGGCTGACTTTATTATTATAATTTTTAAACACACAGTCGTGTCTGACTCTTTGTGACCCCATGGACTGTAGCCTACCAGGCTCCTCCGTCCATGGAATTTTCCAGGCAAGAGTACTGGAGTGGGTTGCCATTTCCCAAAATCACTGCAGATGGTGATTGCAGCCATGAAATTAAAAGATGCTTACTTCTTGGAAGGAAAGCTATGACCAACCTAGACAGCATATTAAAAAGCAGAGACATTACTTTGTCAACAAAGATCCATCTAGTTAAGGCTACGGTTTTTCCAGTGGTCATGTATGGATGTGAGAGTTGGACTATAAAGAAAGCTGAGTACCAAAGAATTGATGCTTTCGAACTGTGGTGTTGGAGAAGACTCTTGAGAGTCCCTTGGACTGCAAGGAGATCCAACCAGTCCATCCTAAAGGAGATCAGTCCTGAATTCATTGGAAGGACTGATGTTGAAGCTGAAACTCCAGTAATTTGGCCACCTGATGGGAAGAGCTGACGCATTTGAAAAGACCCTGATGCTGAGAAAGATTGAGGGCAGGAAGAGAAGTTAGCAACAGAGAATGAGATGGTTGGATGGCATCACTGACTCAATGGACATGAGTTTGAGCAAACTCTGGGAGACAGTGAAGGATGGAAGCTGTCATACTGCAGTCCATGGGGTTGCAAAGAGTCATACATGACTTAGAAACTAAACAACAACAACAAGGTCAGTGCTAGCCTACAATATAAGTACTTCAGTAAGTGTAGCTTTACAGAAAATGGAGATCATGTGTGAGACTGTAAGTGAAATCTTACATCTCATAGTGAAGCAGTTCATTTTCTGACATTTTTAAAGCGGTTGCCGATGGTGTGGTGTGATCTCCAAAAAAAGCTCACACCACCTTGGAAGCCACTGGCCACATCCCATGACCAGACAGTTCTTCTGTATCTTGTTCTGGGTTATTCAGTTCAGTTCCTAATGTGAAGATTCAAGAAAGATGCTTATAGGACTTCCCTAGTAATCCAATGGTTAAGACTCTACACTCCCAATGCAGGGGGCATGGGTTTGATCCCTGACCAGGGAACTAAGATCCCACATGCCAACTCTTCAAAAAGAAAAAAAAAGAGAGAGAGAGATGCTGACAAATTAGAAGATGTTCCAGATGTTCAGGGGGCTGGAAAAAATCTCTGAGAGTACTGCAAAAGTTTAGCTGGGTATAGAAAAGATAGGGTGGGCATGATGACCACTGTCATGTCTTTGAAAGGGTATTTTGTTATGAGAGGTAGTCATTTTTTAAAAATTGAAGACCAGTTCCCAGGAATATGCTTTTCACTATAAATCTTTTGCAGGATTATGTCAGCCACATTATCTGTAAGTTGATTACAAAACCAGACTCTCTAACTGTGTGTAAGTTGATTACAAAACCAGTCTCTCTAACTGTGTCTTTCCTTGAAACAAATCCTCTGGGTAAGCTGGTAACTGAACTATATTTCTATTTTAAATCTGAGGGTTAGCATCAGAAATGGTTCTTTTGGCTTCAGAAGCATAATAAGTGTCAAGGGGTATAAATATAAATATGGCAAACAGAGACGCCCGGCTCCCGGCGGCGCAGACGCGAGAGACGCCCGGCTCCCGGCGGCGCAGACGCGAGAGACGCCCGGCTCCCGGCGGCGCAGACGCGAGAGACGCCCGGCTCCCGGCGGCGCAGACGCGAGAGACGCCCGGCTCCCGGCGGCGCAGACGCGAGAGACGCCCGGCTCCCGGCGGCGCAGACGCGAGAGACGCCCGGCTCCCGGCGGCGCAGACGCGAGAGACGCCCGGCTCCCGGCGGCGCAGACGCGAGAGACGCCCGGCTCCCGGCGGCGCAGACGCGAGAGACGCCCGGCTCCCGGCGGCGCAGACGCGAGAGACGCCCGGCTCCCGGCGGCGCAGACGCGAGAGACGCCCGGCTCCCGGCGGCGCAGACGCGAGAGACGCCCGGCTCCCGGCGGCGCAGACGCGAGAGACGCCCGGCTCCCGGCGCAACCGACCACGTGCAGAATCGTGGCTGAGAGGAGCTGCCCCGCGCCCAGAGTTAGGGCGGTGGCCGAGAGGAGCTGTACCACGTCCAGGAGGCGGTGGCTGCTTGGGCACCGGAGGGCCGGGAGGAGCTGATCCACATTCAAAGCAGGAGGGGCGGCCTTGAGGAGATACCCCTCGTCCAAGGTAAGCTGCAGCGGCTGCGCCTTGCTGGAGCAGCTGGGAAGAGATACTCCACGACCAAGTGGAATATAAGAATCCAGTGTTCTGGGGAGGAAGGAACAAGACGGCGAGACCACTTTCTTCCCCACAAATTCATCAGAAGAACATTTGAACGTGGAGTAAAGTCCACAAAATAACTTCTGAATACTGGCAGAGGACATCAGGCTCCCAGAAAAGTAGCCCATTGTCTTCTAAAGGAAAGAGAAGAAATCCAGCTCCACCCACCAGAACACTGACACATGCTTCCCTAACTAGGGAACCCGGACAAGTCACCTGTCCAACCCCACACACAGCGAAGAAACTACATAATAAAGAGAACTCCACAAACTGCAAGAAGAGGGAAAGGACACCCCAAGCAAAGCAATATAAGCAAGATGAAGAGGCAGAGAAATACGCAGCAAGTAAAGGAACAAGATAATTGCCCACCAACACAAACAAAAGAAGAAGATATAGGGAATCTACCTGATAAAGAATTTCGAATTTTGATGGTGAAAATGATTCAAAATCTTGAAAGTAAAATGGAGTTACAGATAAATAACCTGGAGAAAAGGATTGAGAAGATGGAAGAAAGATTTAATAAGGACTTAGAGGAAATAAAAAAGAGTCAATATACAATGAATAATGCAATAGATGAGATCAGAAACACTCTGGAGGGAACAAACAGTAGAATAACAGAGGCAGAAGACAGGATAAGCGAACTAGAAGATAGAATTGTAGAAATAAATGAAACAGAGAGGAAAAAAGAAAAACGAATTAAAAGAAATGAGGACAATATTAGAGACCTCTGGGACAATGTTAAACGCTCCAACATTCGAATCATAGGAGTCCCAGAAGAAGAAGACAAAAAGAAAGACCATGAGAGAATACTTGAGGAGATAATAGTTGAAAACTTCCCTAAAATAGGGAAAGAAATAATCACCCAAGTCCAAGAAATCCAGAGAGTCCCCAACAGGATAAACCCAAGGCGAAATACTCCAAGACACATATTAATCAAATTAACAAAAATCAAACACAAAGAACAAATATTAAAAGCAGCAAGGGAAAAGCAGCAAATAACACTCAAGGGGATTCCCATAAGGATAACAGCTGATCTTTCAACAGAGACTCTTCAGGCCAGAAGGGAGTGGCAAGATATACTTAAAGTGATGAAAGAAAATAACCTACAGCCCAGATTACTATACCCAGCAAGGATCTCATTCAAATATGAAGGAGAAATCAAAAGCTTTACAGACAAGCAAAAGCTGAGGGAATTCAGCATCACCAAACCAGCTCTCCAACAAATGCTAAAGGATCTTCTATAGACAGGAATCACAGAAAGAGTGTATAAACTTGAACCCAAAGCAATAAAGAAAATGGCTACGGGATCCTACTTTTCAATAATTACCTTAAATGTAAATGGGTTGAATGCCCCAACCAAAAGACAAAGGCTGGCTGAATGGATACAAAAACAAAACCCCCATATATGTTGTCTACAAGAGACCCACCTCAAAACGAGGGACGCATACAGACTGAAAGTGAAGGGCTGGAAAAAGATAGTCCATGCAAATAGAGACCAAAAGAAAGCAGGAGTAGCAATACTCATATCAGATAAAATAGACTTTAAAACAAAGGCTGTGAAACGAGACAAAGAAGGAAACTACATAATGATCAAAGGATCAATCCAAGAAGAAGATATAACAATTATAAATATTTATGCACCTAACATAGGAGCACCGCAATATGTAAGACAATTACTAACAAGTATGAAAGGGGAAATTAACAATAACACAATAATAGTGGGAGATTTTAACACCCCACTTACATCTATGGATAGATCAACTAAACAGAAAATTAACAAGGAAACACAATCTTTAAATGATATAATAGAAGAGTTAGACCTAATAGATATCTATAGGACATTTCATCCCAAAACAATGAATTTCACCTTTTTCTCAAGCGCACACGGAACCTTTTCCAGGATAGATCACATCCTGGGACATAAATCTAGCCTTGGTAAATTCAAAAAAATTGAAATCATTCCAAGCATCTTTTCTGACCACAATGCAGTAAGATTAGATCTCAATTACAGGAGAATAACTGTTAAAAGTGCCAACATATGGAGACTGAACAACACGCTGCTGAATAATGAACTAATCATAGAAGAAATCAAAAGAGACATCAAAATATGCATAGAAATGAATGAAAATGAAAACACAACAACCCAAAACCTCTGGGACACTGTAAAAGCAGTGCTAAGGGGGAAGTTCATAACAATACAGGCATACCTCAAGAAACAAGAAAAAAGTCAACTAAATAACCTAACTCTACATCTAAAGCAACTAGAAAAGGAAGAAATGAAGAACCCCAGGGTCAGTAGAAGGAAAGAAATCATAAAAATTAGGGCAGAGATAAATGCAAAAGAAACAAAAGAGACCATAGCAAAAATCAACAAAGCCAAAAGCTGGTTCTTTGAGAAGGTGAATAAAATTGACAAACCACTAGCCAGACTCATCAAGAAACAAAGGGAGAAGAACCAAATCAATAAAATTAGAAATGAAAATGGAGAGATCACAACTGACAACACAGAAATACAAAGGATTATTAGAGAATACTATCAGCAATTATATGGCAATAAAATGAATAACCTGGAAGAAATGGACAAATTCCTAGAAAAGTACAACTTTCCAAAACTGAACCAGGAAGAAATAGAAAATCTGAACAAACCCATCACAAGCACGGAAATTGAAACTGTAATAAAAAATCTCCCAGCAAACAAAAGCCCAGGTCCAGACGGCTTCACAGCTGAATTCTACCAAAAATTTAGAGAAGAGCTAACACCTGTTCTACTCAAACTCTTCCAGAAAATAGCTGAGGAAGGGAAACTTCCAAACTCATTCTATGAGGCCACCATCACCCTAATCCCAAAACCTGGTAAAGACCCCACAAAAAAAGAAAACTATAGGCCAATATCACTGATGAACATAGATGCAAAAATCCTTAACAAAATTCTAGCAATCAGAATCCAACAGCACATTAAGAAGATCATACATTATGACCAAGTGGGCTTTATCCCAGGAATGCAAGGATTCTTCAATATACGCAAATCAATCAACGTAATACACCACATTAACAAACTGAAAAATAAAAATCATATGATTATCTCAATAGATGCAGAGAAAGCCTTTGACAAAATTCAACATCCATTTTTGATAAAAACTCTCCAGAAAGTGGGAATTGAAGGGACATACCTCAACATAATAAAAGCTATATATGACAAACCCACAGCAAACATTATCCTCAATGGTGAAAAACTGAAAGCATTTCCCCTAAAGTCAGGAACAAGACAAGGGTGCCCACTCTCACCACTACTATTCAACATAGTTCTGGAAGTTTTGGCCACAGCAATCAGAGCAGAAAAAGACATAAAAGGAATACAAATTGGAAAAGAAGAAGTAAAGCTTTCACTGTTCGCTGATGACATGATCCTCTACACAGAAAACCCTAAAGACTCTACCAGAAAACTACTAGAGCTAATCAACGATTACAGCAAAGTTGCAGGATATAAAATCAACACACAGAAATCCCTTGCATTCCTATACACTAATAATGAGAAAATAGAAAGAGAAATTAAGGAAACTATTCCATTCACTGTTGCAATGAAAACAATTAAATACTTAGGAATATATCTACCTAAGGAAACAAAGACTTGTACATAGAAAACTATAAAACACTAGTGAAAGTAATCAAAGAGGACATGAATAGATGGAGAAATATACCGTGTTCGTGGATTGGAAGAATAAATATTGTAAAAATGAGTATACTACCCAAAGTAATTTATACATTCAATGCAATCCCTATCAAGCTACCAACAATATTTTTCACAGAACTAGAACAAATAATCTCACAATTTGTATGGAAATACAAAAAACCTCGAATAGCCAAAGCAATCTTGAGGAAGAAGAATGGAACTGGGGGAATTAACCTGCCGGACTTCAGGCTCTATTACAAAGCCACAGTCATCAAGACAGTATGGTACTGGCATAAAGACAGAAATATAGATCAATGGAACAAAATAGAAAGCCCAGAGATAAACCCACCCTCCTATGGACACCTTATCTTCGACAAAGGAGGCAAGAATATAAAATGGAGAAAAGACAGTCTCTTTAACAAGTGGTGCTGGGAAAACTGGTCAGCCACTTGTAAAAGAATGAAACTAGAACACTTCCTAACACCATACACCAAAATAAACTCAAAATGGATTAAAGATTTAAATGTAAGACCAGAAACTATAAAACTCCTAGAGGAGAACGTAGGCAAAACACTCTCCGACATAAATCACAGCAGGATCCTCCAAGACCCACCTCCCAGAATATTGGAAATAAAAGCAAAAATAAACAAATGGGACCTAATTAAAATCAAAAGCTTCTGCACAGCAAAGGAAACTCTAAGCAAGGTGAGAAGACAACCTTCAGAATGGGAGACAATAATAGCAAATGAAGCAACTGATAAAGGATTAATCTCTAAATTATACAAGCAGCTCCTGCAGCTTAATTCCAGAAAACTAAGTGACCCAATCAAAAAATGGGCCAAAGAACTAAACAGACATTTCTCCAAAGAAGACATAAAGATGGCTAATAAACACATGAAAAAATGCTCAACATCCCTCATCATCAGAGAAATGCAAATCAAAACCACAATGAGATACCATTTCACACCAGTCAGAATGGCTGCTATCCAAAAGTCTACATGCAATAAGTGCTGGAGAGGGTGTGGAGAGAAGGGAACCCTCTTACACTGTTGGTGGGAATGCAAACTGGTACAGCCACTATGGAGAACAGTGTGGAGATTCCTCAGAAAACTGGAAATAGAACTGCCATATGACCCAGCGATCGCACTCCTGGGCATACATACCGAGGAAACCAGAATTGAAAGAGACACATGTACTCCAATGTTCATTGCAGCACTGTTTATAATAGCCAGGACATGGAAGCAACCTAGATGTCCATCTGCAGATGAATGGATAAGAAAGCTTTGGTACATATACACAATGGAGTATTTCTCAGCCATCAAAAAGAATGCATTTGAATCAGTTTTAATGAGGTGGATGAAATTGGAGCCAATTATACAGAGTGAAGTAAGCCAGAAAGAAGAACATCAATACCGTATATTAACGCATATATATGGAATTTAGAAAAATGGTAACCTAAACCCTGTATAAGAGACTGCAAAAGAGACATAGGCATTTAGAACAGTCTTTGGGACTCTGTGGGAGAGGGTGAAGGTGGAATGATTGGAGAGAATGGAATTGTAGCATGTATATTATCATAAGTGACCAGTCCAGGTTCGACGCATAAATTTTCCTCTGTTCATTTCTTTGCATTTGTGCTTTTTTAATAAAATTCTTTTTTAGAAATAAAAGAAAAATAAACTAAAAAAAAAAAATATGGCAAACAGTAGTAAGGATACTTGTAAATTAGTGAATAGCTCCCTGTCATTCCAAAACATTCAGTGAGAAGCTAGATGACCATTTGCAGGATTTTTGTAAAGGGTATTCCTGTGCTGGGTGGGTGTCCATGATTCTCATGTGAACACACTGTGTTTTTCATGATGCTAAAGAGGAAATATTGGACTTCCCTTCTGGCTCAATGGTAAAGAATCTTTCTGCCAATGCAGGAGATGCAGCCCATGCAGGAGACACAGGTTCGATCCCTGGATCAGGAGAACCCCCTGGAGAAGAAAATGTCAACCCGCTCTAGTATTCTTGCCTGGAAAATCCCGTGGACATAGGAGCCTGGTGTGCTACAGTCCTTAGGGTCACAAAGAGTTGGACATGACTTAGCAACTAAACAACAACAAAAGAGGAAATTCTCGCTTTTTCACTTTAAAATGGTTAACTTAGAGAAGTCCTTTCACATCATAAAATATGGGCTAGAATTTTAGGTTGTGGATACATTCCTCATTTACCCGAGGGAAAACTATTCAATATAAAATGTTAATATGTGTGGGTTGTACATAAGCTTTTATAAAGAAAATTCTACTCTAAATTGAAATATCATAGATGCACATGTACCAGTTTCCAGCAAACTCTATAGATGGAGTGGCCTCGGATGGCCTCAGATGGCATTCAGTTCAGTCACTCAGTCATGTCTGACTCTTTATGACCCCCATGGACTGCAGCACGCCAAGCTTCCCTGTCCATCTCCAACTCCTGGAGTTTACTCAAACTCATGTCCATTGAGTCGGTGATGCCATCCAACCATCTCATCCTCTGTTGTCCTCTTCTCCTCCTGCCCTCAATCTTTCCCAGCATCAGAGTCTGTTCAGATGAGTCAGCTCTTCACATCAGGTGGCCAAAGTATTGGAGTTTCAGCTTTAGCATCAGTCCTTCCAATAAATATTCAGGACTGATCTCCTTTAGGATGGACTGGTTGGATCTCCTGGCAGTCCAAGGGACTCTCAAGAGTCTCCTCCAACACTGCAGTTCAAAAGCATCAATTCTTTGGTGCTCAGCTTTCTTTATAGTCCAACTCTCACATCCATACATGACTACTGGAAAAACCATAGCTTTGGCTAGATGGGCCTTTGTTGGCAAAGTGATGTCTCTGCTTTTTAGTATGCTGTCTAGGTTGGTCATAACTTTCCTTCCAAGGAGTAAGCGTCTTTTAATTTCATGGGTGCAATCACCATCTGCAGTGATTTTGGAGCCCCCCCCAAAATAAAGTCTGTCACTGTTTCCCCATCTACTTACCAGTAAGTGATGGGACCAGATGCCATGATCTTAGTTTTCTGAATATTGAGTTTTAAGCCAGCTTTTTCACTCTCCTCTTTCACTTTCATCAAGAGCCTCTTTAGTTCTTCACTTTCTGCTGTAAGGGTGGTGTCATCTGCATAGCTGAGGTTATTGATATTTCTCCTGGCAATCTCGATTCCAGCTTGTGCTTCATCCTGTCCAGCGTTTCGCATGATGTTCTCTGCATATAAACTAAACAAGCAGGGTGACAATATACAGCCTTGACGTACTCCTTTTCCTATTTGGAACCAGTCTGTTGTTCCATGTCCAGTTCTAACTGTTGCTTCCTGACCTGCATACAGGTTTCTCAAGAGGCAGGTCAGGTGGTCTGGTATCCCCATCTCTTTAAGAACTTTCCAGAGTTTGTTGTGGCTTTGGCATAGTGAATAAAGCAGAAGTAGATGTTTTTCTGGAACTCTCTTGCTTTTTTGATGATCCAGCGGATGTTGGCAATTTGATCTCTGGTTCCTCTGCCTTTTTACTGACTCAGTGAACATGAGTTTGAGCAAGTTCTGGGAGATGGTGAAGGACAGGGAAGCTGGCATGCTGCAGTCCATGGGGTCACAAAGAGTCGGACACAACTGGGCAACTGTACAACTGTAGATAGAATGATTTCTCTGACTTTCTTAGAAAATGGGGATTATTGCAGATCCTGATGTGAGCAAGAAGTTGGTTATTGACTGTGCTGGGAATTCTAAGCCATGATATTTCAAACTGATAAACTTTAAGAAACTGGCCTTTTCTCTTAACAAGACACTTTCTCAAAGCCCTGACATGTTGTGTTCAACGTCAATTACCTGCTGTCTTTGTTTTCTGAAAATACCACCTTGATATTGATAACATGAAGCCAATGCATTCAAGGTGTTAAATCAGCCCTAGAAGGAAATTGTTCAGGATTTCTAAAGTAAGAAATGGTTCCCTTTGCTTGATGAAAAGAGAGAAAAAGAAAGGAATATTTCCCACCTGCCTATCTTGACAACCAGAAAGTCTCTACATAGTCTGATAAGCTTTTTGGTCTCTTCAGAACTTTCTTACTTATAGCTTATCACTGATAACTGTCCACACTCATCATTCAACAAATCCAAACAGCCCAAGGATGAAGTTTGCTGCTATCTGCTTTGTAGGGAAGGGTTAGCTTGGGTACCTGCAGCACATTACACTCCCAGCCTCTTACTTCTTTGGAATAAGCACTAAAGTATCATATATGTTATTTTTTTGAAAACGATTTTTTGAGAGCATGAAATGCCCCAGTGAAATGCCTTTAATTTAGCAGGCTGCGTAGTGCACGTAAACCTCCACTTCAGCAAAACAACTCAGTGTGTGCGAGGTACTGTTAGCCCTCATTGATGGCTTTGATTTCAGAATAAGATTAGACCTATTCTGCTCTTAAGTGTGTTAGGTGGTGTACTAAGTACTTTACATATTCCTTCTTGCTTCACCTTCTCAATAAACCATGTATGAGTGCTCAGTCATGTCTGACTCTTTGTGGCCCCATGGACTATAAACTGCCAGGCTCCTCTGTCCATGGGATTTCCCAGGCAAGAATACTGGCATGGGTTGTCATTTCTTTCTCCAGGGGATCTTCCTGACCCAGGGATTGTACTCAGGTCTCCTGTGTTGGCAGGCAGATTCTTTACCACTGTGCCACCTGGGAAGCCCCAGGACATGAGGTAGGTATTATTATTCACACTTTGCTGATGAGCGAACAGGTGTGGGAAAGTAGAATCACTAGGTTATGGGATTAGCTTCTGTTTTGCGTCGGTAGATTCAGACAGTTTCCCTGAGGCTCTTTTGAACCGTGGACTCTATATGAGTCTTTGCCTCCTTGAGCCTCAGAACTCTCAACTTCCTCATGTTACATCCGAGCCCAGAGCTTGGGGAGGGGTGAGGAAGGGAAGTAACTAGGAGTTAAATGGTGGCTTAACTGGAAGATCTGTGGGAACTTGCAGGGGTGTCAGAAGCAACTCAGCCTCAAAGGTCAGGCAGGGTGGGGACTTCCCTGGTGGCTCAGTAGTTAAGGCTCTGTGCTCCCAATGCAGGGGGCCTGGATTTGATCCCTCGTGGGGGAGCTAGATCCCACATGCTGCAGATCCTGAATGCTGCAACAAAGATACCACTTGCTGCAACTAAGACCAGTACAGCCAAATAAAAAAATAAAATAAAAGGGATAAGCGTCAGAGGTTCTTCCCTAAGGAAAGAAAGAAAAAGAAAAACTATCAGGCAGGGGCCCCTCACTCTGTGAGAAAACCAAGGTCCAGAGAAGGGATGCACCCCAACCAGGCCAGGCCAGGAAGGAGCTCCAGTGGACTTAATTCCATTCTCAGTGTGGGAGGGGATGATGGAGCTTGATATGATTCTGGGTGAACAGACAGGGAAGTACCTAGTTTCGGTAGTAAATCCTGCAAGAGAGGATTCCTACCTGTTATATATTTTGTTAGCAATTTGATTTCTTTCAGACCCAACCACCACCTTTGCATTTACACAAATTCCAGACCCTATTTCTGATTCTCTAAGAGGTTTGTTCATGCCTGCTTGCTACTGCCCAGGTTCAGGCAAATAAAGACTTCCTGCCCGAGGCTACAGGCCAGTGATGGGTGGGTGGCTACCTTGGTTTGGCCTGGAGTTGCTGAGTGCCTGGGATTGCTGATTTGGCTGAAGGTCCTGACCTGAACTGTGGGGCGAGGCTACATTCTAGAAGTACAGACCAGGTCCTGGAAGTGATTGCCACTTTCCCTTGAGAAATGAGAGAGATCCCCAGGACCGCAGCTATCTTTCTCTTCTAGGAAAGGATATAAATAAAGACAGAGAGTTTCAAGAGGAACATTTAGAAAATAATCTTTATTCTATGCTCTTCTGCTAGGACCAGCTCTAGAATTGAGCTTAGATCTTTGTCACTGAAAAGCAAGAGATGAGAGGTCACCTTCTTGAGATCTTGGTGGAGCCGAGGTTCCCACTGGGTGTGACTTTCAGGGGCATGTGTGGAACTCTGATGTTTAGGATGTTGAGATAGAATGTTTAGCCTCTGTGATTTCATCTTAACGTTGTTGACGGCTGAAAAATTTGTGTTAATAGAATGGCTTCTGAAGATGCTCATCTCTGGCAGGACATTAATTATAAGAATAAAACAAATCCCCGATCTTTCTTTCCTTCTTGCCATTTTCCAGTCCTCTTTGCCTCTGTTTCATCATATTTTTATCTAAAGAAAGAGGTCTGATGTGAAATTTCTTTCTTCATCACATTCTGGGCATATCTGAGAAAATGATCTAAGGGCTTTCTGAACGATTATTTCTGTCAGTGAATTCCTGCCTTAGTGAAGTAAGCCGCTCTGATGATAAACACTGGGAAGCTGTCATAGGTCTTTACCCTTCCTGAATTGTCTTCTCACTTTGAGATGGAGAATCCCTCATGGGGAGCAGCCCCAGCTTCCCCTTTGTCCGGGTGGCTATTCCGAGTTTATGCATGTCTATACGTTCTTCCTTCTCGTACATGTGGCTTATCAGCATGTCTGGGAGAAACCGGCTTAGTCCTGAGCGTGGAGAATCCATCGGTTGTTTGCGACTCTGGTCACATATGAAGGAGGGAGGGATTTGAGTGTTTTGGCTAGTGTTAGATTTCTAAAAATTTATCATTAAAAAATTTTTAATTGAAATATCATTGATCTACAATGTTGTGTTAGTTTCAGGTGTACAGCAAAGTGATTCAGTTAAGTATGTGTATAAATGTCTGTATGTGTGTGTGTTCAGTTGCTCAGTCATGTCCAACTCTTTGCAATCCCCTGGTCTGTAGCCTGCCAGGCTCTCTGCCCATGGCATTCGCTGGGCAAGAATACTGGAGTGGATTGACATTTCCTTCTCCAGGGGATCTTCCTGACCCAGGGATTGAACCTGTGTCTCCTGCATCTCCTGCATTGCAGGCAGATTTTTTACTGCTGAGCCACGGGGGAAGCCCTATATGTGTATTTTTTTTCAGATTCCTTTTCCATTATAGGTTATTACAAGATATTGAGTGTGGGTCCCTGTGCTATACAGTAGGTCCTTCTGGTTATCTATTTACATATAGTAGTGTGTATATTTAAATAGACAATAGTGTGTATATATTGATCCCATAATCCCTCCCCCTTTCCCCTTTAGTAAACAGGTTTGTTTTCTATGTCTGAAAGTCTATTTCTGTTTTGTAAATAAACTCATCTGTATCATATTTTAGATTCCTCATAGAAGTGACATCGTATTTGTCTTTGTTTGACCCACTTCACTTAGTATGATGATCTCTAGGTCCATCGTGTTGCTGCCTGGTGTTAGATTTTTGATGGACCTGTCCTTCCTCCCTCCCTGCCCAATCCCCGTGACCTTGGAGGATTAGATGCACTGCAGTGCCTCTCAGTGTGACTGGTATTCATTCCAGGCTTGTTGTCTTGAGCTGCATCTCATTATTCATGGCACAGAGCCCCAGGTGAACTGGCTGAATGTCAGAAGAACCAGAAGCTGTTTGGCTCGAGGCAGTTCCCTTCTTGGACGATTTAAAGTTTTTAGCGACTGTTCTGTTACCATATGGATTCATTTGCTAGGGCTTCCAGAATGAAATGCACAAACTGGTGGCTTACACAAGAGGGATTTTCTGTCTCACAGTTCTGGAGGCTGGAAGTCCAAGATCAAGGTGTTGGCGGGTTTGGTTTCTCCTGAGGCCTCTCCCTGGCTTGCAGATGGCTGCCTTCCTCCCATGTCCTTGCATGGCCTTTTCTCTGTGCATCCCTGGTGTCTCTCTATATGTTCAAATTTCCTTTTATAAGTACACCCATCAGACTGGATTAGGGACCATCCATGCGACTCTTCTAACCTTAATTACCTTTCTGAAGCTCTATCTCTAAATACAGGCACCATCTCAGATACCAGGCGTTATAAGTTTAACGTATGTATCTGGAGAGGATGCAGTTCACTCCATAGCACCGTATGTCTCTATACCTGTGATGGGTACCAGATCTGAGAGTCAGAGGCTGTGAGGATTGGAAGGGACTTTATATTTTTAGTATTTCTTTTTAATTTATTTTTACTTGGAGAAAAATTGCTCTACAATGTTGTATGGAATGGCGTTTAAACACCCAGTTTACAGATGAGGAGCCTGAATTCAAGAAGGGAAACTGGAAAAATCTGGATTGAAAAAATAGGGAGTCCCAACTTCTTTTCCCCACAACCCCAGCTGCATTTGGCTCCAGTCCAGGCTGGAGTTACAGGCCCTAGCTGCCTCCACGAGGATGGAGGCCAGTCAGTCAGAAACCTCCTCAGAGTGACACCGTGTCCCACAGACAGGAGGGCAGTGACATCCAGCTCCTTTCTTATAACACAGAGCTCCTCTCAACTCCAAGTGAGGCCTCCCCAACCCTCAGCCATTGCTCACTGCTGGGTTGCTCCCCCCAACACCAAGCCACTCTTCCCAGCCTCCTCTAAGGCTTTTTCCAGCCTCTTTTTAGGCTTCTCCCAGGGGAAACACACAGGGGAAGTTAAGTTTGTCTTTAGCTGCTGCTGCTGCTAAGTCACTTCAGTCGTGTCCGACTCTGTGCAACCCCATAGATGGCAGCCTACCAGGCTCCCCCGTCCCTGGGATTCTCTAGGCAAGTACACTGGAGTGGGTTGCCATTTCCTTCTCCAATGCATGAAAGTGAAAGTGAAGTCGCTCAGTCATGTCCAACTCTTCGCGACCCCATGGACTGCAGCCCACCAGGCTCCTCTGTCCATGGGATTTTCCAGGCAAGAGTATTGGAGTGGGGTGCCATCATCCACCCACAACCTTGGCATTCATTTTTCCCCCTCCTTTAGCACCTGCAGGTCCCATGCTAGCTCCCCTTTCCTGTGATGTCCCCTCCAGGCAGCTTGAGGGCCCTTTCCTGAGCATCTTTCCTCCTGCTGTTCCCTGCCCCACCACAGGTGGGCTGTACCTGCTTGAAATATGGGACTATTCAGGGGTGTCCACACTCATTGCTTCCAGGGCCCTGTGCTCACCCCTGTTCTGTGTCATTTCTCATCCTGCAGCTTATAGTAAGTCCCCTACATTTGAACTTTCAAGTCACAGATTTTCAAAGATGTGAACAGGTGTGCCTGCCCTCTGTATGCCAGCTATTGTACTGCACTACTGCAGCCATGAAATTAAAAGACGCTTACTCCTTGGAAGGAAAGTTATGACCAACCTACACAGCATATTAAAAAGCAGAGACATTACTTTGCCAACCAATGTCCATCTAGTCAAGGCTATGGTTTTTCCTGTGGTCATGTATGGATGTGAGAGTTGGACTGTGAAGAAAGCTGATCGCTGAAGAATTGATGCTTTTGAACTGTGGTGCTGGAGAAGACTCTTGAGAGTCCCTTGGACTGCAAGGAGATCCAACCAGTCCATTCTAAAGGAGATCAGTCCTGGGTGTTCATTGGTAGGACTGATGCTAAAGCTGAAACTCCAATACTTTGGCCACCTCATGCGACGAGTTGACTCACTAGAAAAGACTCTGATGCTGGGAAGGATTGGAGGCAGGAGGAGAAGGGGATGACAGAGAATGAGATGGCTGGATGGCATCACTGACTCGACGGACGTGAGTTTGAGTGAGTGATGGACAGGGAGGCCTGGCGTGCTGCGATTCATGGGGTTGCAAAGAGTCAGACACGACTGAGTGACTGAACTGAACTGAACTGAACTGTACTTTTCAAGGTACTGTACTGAAAGATTAAAAATGTTTTCCATATTTTTTGTGTTTAAGTACATATTATTGTGTGAAAGTATTATAAACCCATTATAGTACAGTACCATGTAGCTAATTGGAGAAGGCACTGACAGCCCACTCCAGTACTCTTGCCTGGAAAATCCAATGGATGGTGGAGCCTGGTAGGCTGCAATCCATTGGTTCGCTAAGAGTCGGACACGACTGAGCGACTTCACTTTCACTTTTCACTTTGATGCATTGGAGAAGGAAATGGCAACCCACTCCAGTATTCTTGCCTGAAGAATCTCAGGGACGGGGGAGCCTGGTGGGCTTCTGTCTATGGGGTTGCACAGAGTCGGACGCGACTGAAGCGACTTAGCAACAGCAGCAGCATGTAGCTAATTGTCTTAGTTTGGTACTTAGGCTAACTTTGTTGGACTTATGAACAAGTCTGACTGACAAACAAGCTCTCAGAACAGAACTCGTTCTTATGTAAGGGACTTACTGTTATTGTAGGCTCCCATTCAGGTCTCTGCTCCTAGACTGTCAGCATCCAAAGCTCAGGGGCATTCCATTTCCTTTGTGCCCTTAGGATTGAGTACAGTATCTGGAACAGACTAGGCTTTCAGTAGGTGCTTCTTGGATGAGTGAAGTCCCTAATTACCTACCACTCAGCAAGGTCACAGCTCGATTTGACCTAATGATCTGCTTGCTGTGGTCTGAGTGTTGAAGGCGAGGCCACCAATGGTTGGCATGCAGACCTGTGAGGCAAGGGCTCCTGACCTTCCTTTCTTCAGTCATTCAACATTTCAGACATATTTTAAGCACCTCCTATTCTTGGGGATTGAACAGTGAACAAAACAGGTTCTGTTGTCAAGGTCAACATAGAACATGGCAGAGCTGGAAAAATTTCCCTTTTCCATTTGACACCATAGATGTGGTAGGATAAAGACTTGAAGTTACTTTGCTGGGTATCTACCAGGTTCTTAAAGGTGTGTTGATAAGTTATTTCAACGTGCATATTTCCAATATTTTGGATGAAAGCTGTAGTATCATGATGCAGAGTGTCAGGGAAGAAACAGAGGCTGACTAGCTCATTCCTTCATGGTTCATTTAATGCTGCTGGAAATCCATTTTGGTTGTCTGCACTGTCCTGGCCAGTCACAGCTTCAACATCCTCCATTGTTCTCTATTTTAGAAAAAAAAGGAAAAAAAGACCGAAAGTCTTTTTTTGTGACACTCCTGTAATTATTGCTCACCTTCTCAAGTTAATATGCTAAGCATCCAAAATGTAATTTGCATTGTGATTTGGGGGAGTGATGAATCTTGTGCCAAGGACCTTTTTTTGGATGAGAGGTAGTTAGAGTTGTGAAATTCTCAAGGTGTGTGACAGGAAGCTGGGATTGGGCTGTGAAGAGAGGAAAGAGGGGAGAGTTTGTACTTTGCTTCTGCAGGGAACAGTAGCGATGGATGAATTTATTTACATTGATGAATATATTTACACACAGATGTAGCTTTGGGTTCTTAGGATTGTTTTCTCAATAGTTTGCCATTTCTAAGATACAGTGAAACTATACTTTTTCATCGTTGAAAGCATCTCCTATAAATGTATAAAAGTTAATTCCTTGATTTAAAAAATGTGCTTTAAATAGGTAATGCATGCCTATGACATGAAAGTATGGAAGAATATGCAATAAAAATTGTGTCGTGGGTACTTGCAATTGTTTTTATTATTCTGGTAAAAACGTATTTATCATTTTAACCATTTGTAAGTATACAGTTCAGTGGCATTAAGTACATTCATAAGGTTGTATAATCATCATCACTGTCAATGCGTGCATGGATGCGTGGTAAGTTGCTTCAGTAGCGTCCAACTCTTTGCAACCCCATGGACTGTAAGCCTGTCCATGGGGATTCTCCAGGCATGGTTACTGGAGTGGGTTGCCATGCCCTTCTTCAGAGGATCTTCCCAACCCAGGGATCAAACTCACGTCTCTTATGTCTTCTGCATTGGCAGACGGGTTCTTTACCACTAGCGCCCCCTGGGAAGCCCCACCACAATCAATATCCACAACTTCTCCATTATATCCCCAATAAAATCTCTGTACCCATTAAACAATAATTTCTCCTTCCTCCCTGCAGTCCTCGGTAACCACTCTTCTACTTTCTGTGTTCAAGAATTTGAGTCCTCATAGAAATGGAGACATACACTGTTTGTCTTTCTGTGACTGACTTGTTTCACTGTGCTTGCCTTAAAGGTTCCTCCATGCTCTAACATGTATCAAAATTTCATTGCTTTTTAAGGCTAAATAACATTCCGTGGTATGTATATACCACATTTTGTTTACCCGTTCTCCTGTTGATGGACATTTGCATTGTCTCCACCTTTTGGCTAGTGTGATAATGCTGCTGTGAACATTGGTGTAAATATCTGTTTGAGCTCCTGCTTTTGATTCTTCGGCTATATACCTGTAAATGTACCCACTGGGTTGTGATTTGTTTTGTTTGCTTAGATTCTTAGTCACTCAGCTCTGTTGGAGGATTCTTCTGTTTGAGGCAAAGCCTGCTTCTCACACAAAAGGTAGAATTGATTTAGGGAACTATTTCTGACTTTTTAGTCCCCTATGCCTGATCTGGAAAGTATCTAAGCCTTCCGATATCCTTCTGAAAGACTCCCTTCCGACTTAAATCAACCAGAGTTGTTTTTGTTGCTTAAAGTGCAAACAATGACAGACACAGTTTCCAAGTTCCTGTTTCCATCACAGCAGTTCTATTCTTTTAGGCACCCATTGTCACCAGTTTCCTATGCCTCCCTCCAGATAATACTTTAGTATTTTATGTAAAAGAGAGTATATTATTGCCTTTTTCATTAGCCCACACCTAACACTAAGGCCTTGAGAATGTAAACTATGTATTGCTAAGTGTTTTTTGTTTGTTTTTTAAATATTTATTTGGCTGCGTCATGCCAGCTCATACTTGAGGCATGTAGGCTGTTGCCCTGTGTCATGTGGGATCTTAGTTCCCTGACCAGGGATTGAACCTGTGTCCCCTGCATTGGAAGGCAGATTCTTAACCACTGGAACACCAAGGAAGACCATATTAAGTGTTAACTTAGCAATCTTCTAATATCTGTGCTTGGGGGCAGTCTGGTGTTGATACTACTATGAGCTTTGACAAACTTCTGATGAATTAACATGTATGATAGAGAAAGAAAGTGTTAGTCATGCACTCATATCTGACTCTTTACAACCTCATGAGCCTGCCAGGCTCCTCTGTCTGTGGGATTTCCCAGGCAAGAATACTGGAATGGGTTTCCATTTCCTTCTTAGGGGATCTTCCTGACCCAGGGATCAAACCCAGGTCTCCTATATTACAGGCAGATTCTTTACCATCTGAGCCACCAGGGAATATGGCAAAGTGTTAGCCACTCAGTCATGTCTGACTCTTTGAGATCCCATGGACTGTAGCCCACCAGGCTCCTCAGTCCATGAGATTCTCCATGGCAAGAATATTGGAATGGATAGCCATTCCCTTCTCCAGGGGATCTTCCCAATCCAGGGATTGAACCCAGTCTCCCACACTGCAGGCAGATTCTTTACCTTCTGAGCCACCAGGGAAGCCTCTAAAACCAAGTGCCTACATTCTAAGTCATGTCCAACTCTTTGCGACCCCATGGACTATAACCTGCCAGACTCCTCTGTCCATCGGATTTTTCAAGCAAGAATACAAGAATGGGTTGCTATTTCCTTCTTCAGAGGATCTTCCCAACCCAGGGAACAAATCCACGTCCCCTGTGTCTCCTGCATTGGCAGGCAGATTCTTTATCACTGAGCCACCTGGAAAGCCCATGTATGGCAAGGCTGTTGGCAAAGGGCTCAGTGGGAAGGGCAAGAAGGGGAACACAGGAGAACACAAGATGGGGAGCTATGGATGACGTCAGAACCTGGAGGCTGAGAAGCTGATGTTGAACACTTTGCTTAGTTGCTGGGTTCTTCAGTCTTCTGTCCCACTAGAGTGTGTCAGCAGATTCCATAACTATGGGAATTCTTGATTTTAATCCCCAGTCCCAGGGGTTAAAGACCTGAGTGGAGCTTGTTTGGGTCCTATGTACCTGTATTACCATAGGTTGCCTCCTGAGAGTCTCATTTTCAGCAGCTTCTTAGATCTCAAGCTGGGATGCCTGCTTTGAAATGTCCCACCTAGTGGCTTTGCTCCTGAACTGTGTGGGAGAGAAAGGTAAAGAAAAAGGAAAAGAGTGAAGAAATTTGTCTTTTGCAAAGGGCACCCTTGCTGTAATGTGGAAGGACAACCGCAGGGAGCCCAGAGTCCATGGGGGGGATCCTGTTAGGAGGTGGCCCCTGTCATCAGGTGAGAGATGGTGGCAGCTTGGACAAGGGTGAGGTGGTGGAGGTAGACAGCTGTGGATGCATTCAGGAGAATGCTGAGAGAGGAGGCTAGCAGGACTTGGTGAAGGATTCTCAAGGTGGGTGTCAGAGGGGAGGGGTTAAGGAGATGCCCACGTTTCTGGCTTGTGCCCTTGGATCTTGGTGGGCTAGTCACAGAGACAGGGAACCTGGAAGAGCATCAGGCTCAATGAGGGAAAGATGACCTGTTGAGAGAGCTCCTGGACGAAGAATAGGACAGCCACATGACAGCAGAGTGAATGCATTAGAATTCTTCATCCATTTATTCATTATTATTGATAACCTAGTGACTGAATCTTTCTGAAATGGGCCTAACTGCAGTCTACTCCATGGTGGTGAGGTCGTGGAGAGAAGTCATGAACTATTTGGAGATGGTTGTAGCTTCCTTGTCTGTAAAAATGAGGCATCCAAATAGATACTCAAGTTATTGTGCTATGAAAAATGAAGGCCTTTTCTTCTCTCTGCCATTGGCCTAACAATCTCTGGACTGTAAGCTAGAGGAGGAAAGAGCACTATTTGTTTTTGTTCACCAGAGTCTTTTATATGTTAACTTCTGGAGCGAGGACTGGAGTATTTACCTGTCTCCTTTACCTACCTGCCTCCAAGGGGAATGGACATCATTGGTGAACATTCATTCCAAAAACCCCAATATCTTTCTTGTTTTGCATTCTGACATTAAATAGGAGAACCTTTTCTGTGGCCTACTCCAAGTCCCAGTCACTTGAATGTATTTTTATCTGCAGCCATTTCCGGCAATAAACTTGTTTCAGATTCAAGAGAGCAAAAAGTAAAAAGTGAGTTTATATTATCCAATCTCTGCCATTTAATAATCAGGAGAACGAGATCTGATTTAACTATTTGGAGCTCCTTACCAAAATTTTCCCCAGGGAAAGCATCTTGTGAAGCAGTCAAAACAAGTCAGGGTGAAAAGAAAGACATTCAGGTGCAGAACCCACTGTGTGGAACAAACAGCAAAACTTAAATTCAACCCCCAAATCTGCCCCAGACTACAAACCACCTCCAAACAAACAACAACAGGTGCCTTTTAACCGCAATACATACACACACACACACACACACACACACACGTGCGCTCGCGCACCCACAGACATGCACACTTTTCTCATCTGGGGCATGTGCTGTGTTGGGGGACTGATGTAGCCCAGAACCAGGGAGGGACTGGAACACCTCCCATGTCAAATTCTCTCCTGCTTGTCAGAATCTTCTCGCTCTTCTGCTGTCAGTGACTTCTGAAGACTGTCTAGTGGTAGGTATAATAGTTAGCAGTTCAGGTGCTTTTGTTGGCCCCTCCCATCTTCTGCATGTCATCATCTCTTGCCATCATGGGCTCTGAATCACAACAGCTGCCGCCTTGGTGACATGAATATCTAGATCTTTGTTTAACAATCTCCAGAAGCAACATTTTCTTCTCTAAGACAGTTGGACTCTTCCTCTATGTTTCTGAGCTGGGGGAAGAAGAGAGAAGACAAACTAAGTGGATATGGCTATAGGTGGCGCTTCAGGGGAACAGATTATGTTTTCAGGGTCCCTCAGCAATGAAGCAGGGTCTTGTGCAGCTCCCTGTTTGAGGTTCTTGCTGCTGCTGCTGCTAAGTCACTTCAGTAGTATCCGACTCTGTGTGACCCCATAGATGGAAGCCCACCAGGCTCCCCCATCCCTGGGATTCTCCAGGCAAGAACACTGGAGTGGGTTGCCATTTCCTTCTCCAATGTGTGAAAGTGAAAAGAGAAAGTGAAGTCGCTCAGTCGTGTCCGACCCTTAGCGACCCCATGGACTGCAGCCTACCAGGCTCCTCCATCCATGGGATTTTCTAGGCAAGAGTACTGGAGTGGCTTGCCATTGCCTTCTCCGGTTTGAGGTTCCTAGGGCATCTTTATTTATTTTTATTTATTTACTTGACTATGTTGGGTCTTAGTTGCATCACATGGGATCTTTCGTTGTAGCACAAGGGCTGTAGCTCTTGGGTTTAGTTTCTCCACAGCATGTGGGATCTTAGTTCCCCGACCAGGGATCAAACCCACGTTCCCCATGTTGCAAGGTGGATTCTTAACTACTGGGCCACAAGGGAAGTCCTGCTTGTTGTTGTTGGTTAGTCACTAAGTCTTGTCTGACTCTTTGGACCCCGTGAACTGTAGCCTGCCAGGCTCCTCTGTCCATGGAATTTCCCAGGCAAGACTACTGGAATGGGTTGCCATTTTCTTCTCCAGGGTATCTTCCCAACTGCAGGATCAAACTTACACATCTCTTGCATTGACAGGCACGTTCTTTACCAATGAGCCCTCAGGAAAGCCCGAAGTCCTGCTAGAGCATCTTTAAAAGTGAAGACTTGCCAAGGTAGGATCTTAAAAGTTGTGGTAGAATTCACACATTTACATTTAATAATAAAATACTTTAACACATGTAAGTATAGTTGTTTTAGTCCTAAGATAATATTTACCATAAAATTAATAAAGCATTATTGTTTTTTATAATTTGGTTCTAATCAGTGGAGATAGATGATGCAATGAATAGTATGTTGAGATACACCATTATACCATAAGTCAGTTCACAGTGGAGCAAATATTTAAACTTGACCATTAAAAGTACTCAGAAAAACTACAGAAGAATTTAAAAAATTTTCCTAGTGGGAAAGACTTTAAAATGTGACAAAAAACCCAGAAGCAGAAAAGATATTGTTGATAAATTTAAATATATAAAAGCATAAAATTTCTGCAAGGCAAAGTCCTGTATAATCAAAATCAAAAGACAAACAAATGAGAATAACTCATGTCATAGACTGAGCACTGATTTCCCTAACATACTCAAAGCCCCTGTAATTGAACGAAAGAGCAACAAGCCCATACTAAAATGGTCAAAGGATATAAGTTGACAGTTTAAGGCAATAGAAATGGTTCAAACATATACACAAATGCCCAACGCCTTTTTCTCCTAATAAGAAAATGGAAGGTGAATTCTAGGACATCATTTTTCCCCTGTTAAATTAGAAAACATAAAACTGTTTTGATAGTGTCTGTTAAAGAAGGTGTGGGAAATAAACATTCTTACAGATTGATGGTGGGAGTATAAACCTCTTGGCTACCATTTTGTTAACATGGATATACATTACAAATGCATGTGCCTTCCGGCCTGCATATGCCACTTCTGGAACTTTATCCTGCAGTTACACTCATGCAAGTATAAAGTGACAGATGTAGGCAATCCTTCATTGCAGCATGGTAGAGAATATTTAAATCACTTAAATATCTTTCAAGAGGGGATAGATTAAAGCAAATATTACCAATGTGCAATCTTCAAGAAAGAACACTGGAGTGGGTAGCCTTTCCCTTCTCCAGGAGATCTTCCCAACCCAGGGATTGAGCCCAGGTCTCCCATATTGCAGGCAGATTCTTTACCTTCTGAGCCACCAGGGAAGCCTCAGAGAATACTTAAACCATTTAAATGTCTATCAAGAGGGGATGGATTAAAACAAATATCACAAACGTGCACAATGGTATATTATGCAGCCATTAAAAATGAAGCATATCCTTATATGCAGAATCTAAAAAGAAATTACGCAAATGAACTTGTTTACAAAACAGAAGCGGACTGACAGAGAATGAACTTATGGTTGCTGGGGAGGGTGAGGGTGTGGGGAAGTGATAATCAAGGAGTTTGGGATGGACAGGTACACACTGCTGTATTTAAAATGGATAACCAGCAAGGTCCTACGGTATAGCACAGGGAACTCTGTGCAATGTTATGTGGCAGCCTGGATGGGAGAGAAATTTGGGGTAGAATAGATATATGTATATGTCTGGCTGAGTCCCTTTGCTGTCCACCTGAAACTGTTAACTGGCTATACTCCAGTACAAATAAAGAGTTTTAAAAAATGAAGCATATCTTTATATATTGGTATGGAGTTAACTCCAAAATATTTTGTTAAGGAAAAATAAAAATCATTCCACAATGTGTGTAAGTCAAATCATTATGCTGCACACCTCAAACGTATACAGTGCTGTATGTCAATTATATCTCAGTAAAACAGGAAGAAAAATACCAACATGCAGAACAATCTGTATAGTACGTTTCCACTTTAAGAGTATATTCCACACATATAGTACCCCCAACACACACACATGTTTGCCTGTGGATGTATAAAATATCCCCGAAGTTTACAAACTCTCTTGGGAAAGCAGTGGGATTACTAGGAGACAGAAGTGAGAAGGAGACCTATAGTTTACGACTGCACTTTGCTGTTGTTTAATTGCTCAGTTGTGTCCAACTCTTTGTGACCCCATGGACTGTAGCCCGCCAGGCTCCTCTGTCCCTGGGATTCTCCAGGCAAGAATATTGAAGTACGTTGCCATTTCCTTCCCCAGGGGATCTTGCCAACCCAGGGATTGAACCCACATCACCTGGGAGTCTCCTGCATTGCAGGTGGATTCTTTACTGCTTAGTCACTGGGGAAGCCTATACTAAAGCTTTCTAGTAAGCTTAACTAGAGCTTTCTAAATTTTGATATTATGAGCATGGATTACAAATTTAGTAAATAAGTTAAAATTTAAAAATATTCCCAGAAGTATGGTTCTATAATGGAACACAAGCCTAGAGTTTTAAACTGACACCTCCCCCTTCCCCACCACACACAGACACACACACACACACACACACACACACACACACACACACACACACACCCCTGGCTAGACCCTGTTTGGGTTCTGGACGTCACCATTGCCCTTTCTCCTTATTCCACTGCTCACTCCTGGGTGATACCCAAGGGTCACTCTGTGATCGTAACACGTGGTACCTTTAAACTGAATAGCTTCCAGATTCAGAAGATGCTGCCTTTTTGACAGAGAGGTACCAGGACCAGGAGAGAGCTTTTCTGGCTGAAAGGGAAGCTTTGCTTTCTCTTAAGAACCTCTTTGTGCAAGTAGAGGAGATTGCTTTAGTGGTAGCAGGAATAAAAGGAGCTAAACCTTTTGACTCTGATATATGTATATATATTTTTTTTTTTGAGAAAGGCTGCTGTGACTCATGCATTATAAATGACTCTTCTGACTTTGACTGTCCCTCTCTTCCTCCCTCCTTCTTTCTCTCTCTCCCTTTTTTCCTTTCCTTCCTTCCATTATTTCTTCTCTCTTTGTTCCTTGCTGTGTGAATCGATTTTAGACATAGGTAGTGTTGGAAGTTCTGTTTGCCTGTGATTGCAAAACCACAGGCCTCATTTGGTAACACAAAGATTCCCTAAAAAAAGACTTTGCAGGTTCAAACTTTAACTGTGTCAGTACTTTTGTTTGCTAATTCCTTTTTTAAACAATAGAGCTCTGTTAATGATCACAGGAAAAACATCACATCAACTGAGAGAGTAACTGGATGTCAATAAAACCTAGACTTAACGAAGTTCAAATACTGAAGACTTTCAGTAATATATATATATATATATACATTGCTTCTGGAGCTTTATCATAGCCAGAAAACCAAATGTAGCCCCGTCACACTTGGGGCACCACCAGCCTATGGGATGTATGGATAGAAAAAAATGAAGAATTGGATAAGTATAATTCTCCAATTCTCAGGCTTCCACCAGCCAAAACCATCTCAGGGTTCCCTTGGCTTCATCACATTTGATCAACCCTGAGCCTTTGAGTCACTCCGTTAAGATTGGAGGTCTCAGGTGGGAGCATCTGATTGGCTGAGCTGTTGGGGCCAGGTTTCTGAAAGAGTGAATATCCCTCTATCTTTGAGGAGAATGCAGATCTGTCTTCCATTTGTGTGTTGTCCCCCATTCCCACATTAGAAAGGGTCTTAAGAAACCCAGAAGTACAAGTGTCCATATAAATTGTTTGGATTTCCTCCTTCAAATATCATCCCTTGTATACTATGTTGGTGAGTTAAAAAAAAACCCAAAAACTATAATGAGCTTTGAATGACTGAAGGATTAAGTCACTAAAAGTTACTCATGGATAACTTAAGATAGATCTCAATTTTGGAGGGCTATTCTCAACCAAGATTTAGAAGCTCCTGGGTTGGGAAGATCCACTGGAGAAGGGATAGGTTACCCACTCCAGTATTCTTGGGCTTCCCTTGTGGCTCAGCTGGTAAAGAATCTGCCTGCAATGTGGGAGACTGGGTTTGATCCCTAGGTTGGGAAGATCCCCTGGAGAAGGGAAAGGCTACCCACTCCAGTATTCTGGCCTGGAGAATTCCATGGACCATGGGGTCACAAAGAGTCAGACATGATTGAGTGACTTTCACTTTTACTTTCAATATTGAAGGTTAATTCAGAATTCTAGCTTCAGACTGCTTGGTTGCTTAAGTAGTGCTATGGGAGACCACACTGTCTTAGGCCTTTTGGGTGATGTTATTTCTTCATGCCAGGCTAAAATTTGACACGCTGCTTTGAAGTGAAAAGAACCAATTACAAGAATTCTTGACCTAAAGCAACGTAATTTCAAGTTGTAAAAATCACTTGATCTCTTCACGGTTCATCACTTTGCACCAAATGACAAGGACTTATTAATTTACTTCCTTGCTTATTTAATGACCATGTTTGTGGAGAACATTAGTTAAAATATGATTACCTGTGGCTACTTTCCTGGAAAGGGGTTTTTCAATAACCTTCTGAATAATTCCTCTTTCATGTGATTTCAAGGAAGAGATATCTGTGGACTGGGCAACTGAAGTTAACATTAGTCAGATTAGTGTGCTCCATAAATGCCAGTAAAAATCATGTAGAGCAATTTCCTACCAGGAGAGGCTTACCTCAGGTCTCAAATGCTGAACATGGGCCCATTTTTATTGTTACTGTTGTTGATTTACAGTGTCTGTCAATCTTCTCTTCAGATTAAAGTCACTTGGGGACCTTTAAAAATCCCCAGGCTCAGGACTTACTTGGTGGCACAGTGGAAAAGAATCCACCTGCCAAAGCAGGGGGCATGGGTGCCATCCCTGGTCCAGGAAATCCTATATGCCATGAAGCAAATAAGCCTGTGGGCCACAACTACTGAGCCTTTGCTGTAGAAGTTGTGCTCCACAACAAGAAAAGCCACCACAATGAGAAGCCCATGCGCCGCAGCGAAGAGTAGCCTCTGCTTGCCGCAACTAGAGAAAGCCTGTGCAAAGCATGAAGACCAGCGCAGCCAAAAATAAAACAGATAATTTTATGTATATATTTAAAAATATCCCTAGGCTCCACCCCAGATTGCTAAAATCGGAATTTTTGGGGGCAAGACCCAAGAGTCAGTATCTTTCAAAGCTTCTCAAATGGTTCTAATGTACAGGTAAATTTGAGAACCACCGGTTCATCAGATTTACTGGCAGATAACTGAAGAGCAGATCAGAAACTCATACCCTGATTCCTTCTAGAAACTTTAGCTCCCAAATCTACAGCTTCAACTCTGGTCTCCCTCCTCCTGAGGCAGGGTTCCATATTTGTTCACAATGAAAATCATGATCTAGCTTTCACCTGCAAATCCTCTTGCCCTCCTTTGTTTCTTTATTAGCTAACAGTGTGCAAGGAGATCCAACCAGTCCATTCTAGAGGAGATCAATCCTGGGTTTCATTGGAAGGACTGATGCTAAAACTGAAACTCCAATACTTTGGCCACCTCATGCGACGAGTTGACTCACTGGAAAAGACTCGGATGCTTGGAGGGATTGGGGGCGGGAGGAGACGGGGACGACAGAGAATGAGATGGATGGATGGCATCACCAACTCGATGGACATGAGTTTGAGTGAACTCCGGGAATTGGTGATGGACAGGGAGGCCTGGAGTGCTGTGATTCATGGGGTCGCAAAGAGTCAGACACGACTGAGCGACTGAACTGAACTGAACTGAAGCCCGAGTGCTGGTCAAGGAGGTCTCTGATAGCTTTTTGTTGAAATGTAGATTCTGACCCAACAGGTCTGGGATGCTTCCACCTTCCAGGAACCGCACTTGATTAGAAAGGATCGAATGTCCCTTGTCCCAGTTGTTTTTATTTTCTTTCATAATCTCTCATAGAATCTTACTTAGTTTCTTCATTTTACTTAGTTTCTTCATATTATTCTTCAGAGTTATTTTGCTTCTTTATTTACTATCTGTCCTCCTACCGCATGAAAGCAATCTTGTTTCTCCTGTATCTACGGTATGCCTATTGCACTGCTGCTGCTAAGTCACTTCAGTCGTGTCCGACTCTGTGTGACCCCATAGACAGAAGCCCACCAGGCTCCCCCGTACCTGGGATTCTCCAGGCAAGAACACTGGAGTGGGTTGCCATTTCCTTCTCCAATGTGTGAAAGTGAAAATTGAAAGTGAAGTCGCTCAGTGTGTCCGACCCTTAGCGACCCCACGGACTGCAACCTACCAGGCTCCTCCATCTATGGGATTTTCTAGGCAAGAGTACTGGAGTGGCTTGCCATTGCCTTCTCCGGCCTATTGCACTGCCTGGCATTTAATCATTACTACTATTGAATGAATATATGAATGAGTGAATATGTTGAAGAGACTTGTGGGAGCTGAGTCAAGCTGGAAGGGCTCTTTTCTGGTAGATTCTTGATGGGGATACTGAACGGTTAAGGTCAACTGAGGTGAAAGGTGAAGAGAGATTAAGAGCATGAATGAAGGATGAGCAGCAATTGGGTAACTGAACATGTCGACCGGAAGAAGTAAGGGTTTAAGTGGCGAGTGGATAACATCAGGTTTTAGGAACCTAATGTTAAAAATTCCCGTCACCATTGTCCCACACTGGGTTACAATTGCTTGTCATTTATACCCCTGTCCTGCTCAGTCACTGGATATGGTCTGCCTGGGGGAGGACGTGGTCTTGGGGGTGGGGGTGGGGTTGTGGGTGGTGACTCTGCAGCTAAAGCAGGTCTGGAGGAACAAATAGCAGGAGTCTCTGTGCTGACAGCACTTCCCTCCTTTCCTTGAAGGAGAGTCTGGGTGATCCATCTCCATGTCTCCTGCAAGGATGGACCCCACTGCATCTACTCATTCTCTTTCTTTTGGACTCATGTTGTCATAAGGCCTGGAAAATGTTGCCCATCAGTCTGAGTTCCATCCAGCATCCCTTACGGTGCAGGGATGTACAGCTGAGAGTACAGGGTCCATGGTTCTTTTGTGCCGGGATGTGGAGAAACAGTGACTATCACAGGTCCTGGCACAGAGCAGATGTCACAGAGGAGCCCCAGTTTCATAGCAAACGGCAAGGAGCAAACCTCCTGCCACTCTCTGGGTGCTAAAAGTAGACAAGACTTCAGGGATCAGTGCAATATGGTTTATTACTCATAGTGGGGAAATAGCAGGGGCATTACCTAGATGGGACCAGTTCTCCAGGACTCCTTGTGCCATGTGATGAGGAGGAAGGGTGCTACACACTGCAACTGAGGTGCCCGGGGCCAAAGACCCATCATCTTCTTGAGCAAGCAGTGAACATAGCAGCAAGAAACAAGCTACTTCCCTTCCCTGGGGGAACAGGTAGTTACATGGTAGTTACTCTTAGCTACCCCTTCATCATCTTCAGTGTCAGGAGATGGAAGAGACTTGTGGTCTGGCACACTCAGTAAGAACACACAAGATGCTTGGGACCAGGGGTGGATATCCTCTCCCAAAGGAGGTATTCATACGTGTTCATAGAATGAATAAGCAAGCAGAATTATAATACGCTCTGCTTAATGTAGGAGGCCTCTGTCCCATTTCACTGGGTAACTTGGAATGGAAAACATGTGCCTGTCATACTGTATAAGTTTAACTATACAGTTTTAATTGTAACTTGTTTTCACTCTACCCGGGACCTTGAGAAGCACTAGAAAGAAATATGGGTGTGTAGGAGGGTAGGACATTGGTAGATGAAATGCAAATTTTGCTGGGAAAAGAGAGGCATTTTGGGGAAGCAGGTTGATGAGCCTTAAAACTATTTGCATAAGTGCTGGAAATTCCCACACAGTGTCTTGCTGTGATTGGTTATTAAGTTGCAGCTGCAACTGTAGAACAAGTTGCTATCCAAGTTTTAAATAATCCTCTGTAATGTGTAATTCTCCTGGGATGGTAGATTGAAATTCATGCTCTCTGTTTTCTGTACTTCAGGGTATTTTCCTTTAAAAAAATCACTATTGGGTAGAGTAAAAGAGACTGAAGAGAGTTTAGAAGATAATCAAGATAACCCCAGCCTGAACGGGGCTGGCTGGGAGAGCCTTTCATCTGCAGCGTTAGGAATTAATGTCATCTTGTTAAGATGCTAAGGACTGCTCCAACTACTTTCACTGAGAGATTATATTGGATCAGTTATCAGGGACCAGGACTAGACTGAGTTATCCACTGAATAAAACCACAGTTTAGAGACTGCCTTGGTGGTCCAGTGGCTAATGCTCTGCCCTCCCAATGCAGGGGGCTTCGGTTTGATCTCTGGTCAAGGAACTAGATCCCATGTGCCTCAGCTAAGGAAAGATCCCATCATATTTGCGTATTGCAACTAAAGATCCTATATGCGGGCGAAGATCCTGTGTGCAGCAACTAGGACCTGTCATAGTAAAAAAAAAATAAAGGTTTAAAACCATACTTCAGGTGTCTCAAATCCATCCTTACAGCTAAAAATGAGTGATTTGCCTTGTTATGAAAATAAAGCAAGTTTTCCAAGATCCAGGAGAAAATACTGGCGGGGGTTCAATAGTGTGTGTACTTTCTGACTCTACCTTGCTCTGGGGCCCTTTCCTCGGATTCATTTCCCAAGTCTAACTTAGATCCTAAGTTGTATTCTCTGACCACTTCTGCCCTCACCTTCTTGGAGGGTTGGAGCTCTTTTTATTTATATCAGTGTTTTTCAAACTTTACCGGGAATCAGAATTACCCAGGAAGTTTGAAAAAACAGAATTTTGAGCCCTAGCCCTCCGAGTATGGAGGAGATCTGGGGTGCTGCTGGTGATTTTGCATTCTAAATACCAAAAGCTGTGCTACTGCTACAGTGCCTAGTTCTACAACTTGGGAAACCTCAATCTCAGTACCTTGTGTTTTGCACTGTTTGTAAATATCTCAAAATTGGAGACTTCTCTTGCTGTACTGCTGTTGAAATGTTCATATGTATATGTTTTATCTGACACATGTATCTTATTTAATAAATGTTAGTTCTGTTCACCATTCCCCACATTCTTATTTGAGTTATAAATTCTTTGAAGAAAAGAGTTTTTGATCTATGCAACTATGTACTTAGGAAGTAATAAATATGTGCTACATAAAATGGATGGATGGAAGTTTCTTGATTTCAATCAAGATTTTCCCGTAAGACTTCTAGATTCTTATTTTGTTATAAATACCTTCAGTTTTCCTCCAATACATTCCTAGTAATATAGAAATATCTTTTATAGGTTGAGTGTTATAGAAAGGACTGACAAATGAAAATGTCTCACTTCAATGTAGTTGCCAGTTGGCCAATAAAAGATTCTTTTCCCATCCTAAGGTCTTTCACACTGCTGAGTTAAGTGACAAGGTCATGAGTTTTCTGGCTTATGTCTCTGAAGTCTCTTGGAGCTGAGCTCTGACCAGGCTTACATTGAACTGTTGGAGATACAATCCAATGGTCTTTGTCTAAAAGACACTTTTTAACCTCCACCTTGACGGTGGCAGAGCCTCTTCTCTTCCGTGGCTCAGACAGTAAAGAATCTGCCTGCAATGCAGGAGACCCAGGTTCTATCCCTAGGTTGGGAAGATCCCCTGGAAAAGGGCATGGCAACCCACTCCAGTATTCTTGCCTGGAGAATTCCATGGATGGAGGAGCCTGGCAGCTACAGTCCATGAGGTCCCAAAGTGTCAGACACAACTCAGCGACTAACACTTTTTTCACTTTCACTTTGGCAGTGGCAGTGGAGCTAAAGGTGGCTAACATCTGCCTTTTTTTTTTCTTTGTCCACATTGGGACTTGATTCTTGCAACAGTTTCTCATTTGGGAGGAGAGCTTGGGAAGGAGATCACAGGATGCTTCTTTCCCTCCTGCTATTACCAAGTGCAGGAGCAGAGTTTCCATTGACCAGGAAGCCAGAAGAGAAGTAAGTCACTGTTTATTTCAGACACACCAGCAGAAACCAATCCTTTAAAACAATATCACCATAGAAAAATTATCTCTTAAATGGTCCCTTAAAAAATGAATCGCAGGATTTCCCTGGTGGTCCAGTGGTTAAGAATCTGCCTGCAGGGCAGATTACAGGGGACATTGGTTTGATCCCTGGTCCAGGAAGATTCCACTTATTTCAGGGCAACTAAGCCCTTGCACCCCAACTACTGAGCCCTCGAGCCCTAGAGCCTGTGCTCTGCAACAAGAGATGCCACCACAATGAGAAGCCCATGTACAGAAACTAGAGAGTAGCCCCTCCTCATTATAACTAGAGAAAAGCCTGTGCACAGCAATTAAGACCTGGTGCAGCCAAAAATAAATAAATAAAATAAAATAAAATAAATGAATTTCACATCTAGCTTTTTTTTTTTTTTCTGTTATAGATAAGCTTGTCCTCTATCTTGACACCTGAGAGAGAGTGGGGTCTCATTATCTGTAATTATTTTAGGGTAACCACTTGTTTCTCCCTAGGGACATCAGCTCCTATGAGAGGCGTGGGGAAAAACATAGATTTGAGGCCATAGGCTAGAGTTTAGCTTTTGGCATTTCCCCTGCTTTAGTTCTGCTTTGTTGAGAAGCTGAAGCCAGGACTGGATAGCTGTACAGAGATTTAACGGGGGAGGGATCAGGCGCCATGGAGTAGAGCAGACTTCATATAGCATGCAAGCTGGACACCTGAGACAGAGAACAGGAAGGAGGGCGGTGTGGGAAGTCCGCAGTGTCAGTACAAAGGTTTGGTCAGGTTTATTGGGAACCTCAAGCCCAGGTGTCCGTTGGAGGAGTGCCATGTCTCGCAGGAAGGAGCCTGAGTTAGTCCTCAACTAGTAGCCCCCCTGTACTCAGTTGTTGGCTGGGAGAAGTGGTGAAACTATGGCCTTGTAGTAGATCGGTTAGCTTGCACCCTACAGCTCGCAGCCGGTTACCAGGCAAGGGCTATCGCGAGACTAGGGGCACACGATGTTTAGAGCAGCGGCTAGTAGTTGTGCTCAGCCATTGGTCGGCGCTGCAGTGGCCCCTCCCCCAAGACACCAACTGTCAAGGAGTGGCCGTTAGTGGGCTTTTCAGTGAACTGTCGGCGGAGTGGTGGTCGTCAGGAGGAGAGTGAGGTAAGAGGCGGATCCTGGCCGTCTCCCTGGAGCCAGCCTCCGGCCGGCAGGTGAGCTGCAGGCCTTGGGAACAGGCTGGAGGCTGTGACCTGCGGGGCTCCAGCCCTCTCCAAGACCCTTCACTGGGCTAGCCTGGGCCTTGAAGCGGCTGTGACCCTCTCCCCATCCCCACCTCTGTGACCTAATGACAGCGGTCCTCTGCAGGGACACAGTCTGCGCTGGTGCCTGCTGGAGCACGGCCTGAGAGGCCTCAGGGCCATCTGGGTCTTGGACGCCTGCCTCCCTCAGCAATGACAGCTGGACCGGATCTGGGGCCTTGGCTTTGAGGGAGCCGGCAGCTGAGATCTGCCTTTTCAGCCAGGCCTGGGCACTGCTGGGAGGACCCAGACTGGGTGTTGGGTGGAAGCTGTGGGGTCAGGTAACCCACCCTTGCAGGGACCCTCCCCTCCCCCTTCTCAACCAGGCCTGGACCTTGGAGGGTGACAGTTGTGCCTTGGGACCTTGCCTCTCTTGTCAGAACAGAGAATAACGTTTGTTTGGCGAAGATTTATAGGAGTATTGTGACCTGATCATGAGCTGATCCCAAGAACACAGGATCTGACCCCAAGAAGTTTGCAACAACTACCCACGCCCCTCTCTCACCTTTCCTAGAAGAGGGCTTTGCTGAAAGCTCTCCAGGAGTTCAGAGTTTTTCAGGCAGGAGCCAGCCAACTCCTTGCGGGACCCTCAATAAACCATTCTCTGCTCCAAACTCCAACGTTTTGGTATCCTTTGGCCTTACTGCTCGTTGGGCACGTGGATTTAGATTTTGGTTACAGCTTTGGGGGAAAATGGTGGTAGGTCCAGAGTGCAGCAGCTGGGTGGGCTAGATGTCCTTATAGCAGAGCATCTGAGAGCATTATTTCCATGGCAACTACAGACTCTGAGAATACATTCTGTTTTCAAACTGAGTTCCCTCCGAAACTGAGTTCCTCTCTTGGGTTTGTAACTCTCTCTGTCAAAATGTTCTTCCCTTTCTCGTCCAACACCTGTTTCCCTCAAGACTGAGGAGTACTGGGTCTTCCCTGGTGTTCCAGTGGATAAGACTTCACCTTCCAATGCAGGGGGTGCAGGTTTGAATCCTTAGGGAGCTAAGATCCTACATGCCTCAGAGCCAAAAATCCAAAACATAAAATAGAAACAATATTGTAACAAATTCAATAAAGACTTTAAAAATGGCCCACATCGTTAGGCCAAGGAGCAAATAAGCCCATGGGCCACAACTATTGAGCCTGAGCTTTAGTGCCTGTGAGCTGCAACTACTGAACCTGCATGCAGAAACTCCTGAAGCCTGAGAGCCTAGAATCTGTGCACCACAAGAGAAGCCATTGCTGTGAGAAGCCCACACGCTGCAATGAAAAGTAACCCTTGCTCACTGCAACTAGAGAAAACCTGAGTAGCAATGCAGCCGTAAACACATAAATAATTTTTAAAAGGGTCCACATCAAAACAAACTTTAAAAGATAATTGAAGAGTATCAAAGAAAAGGGAGTGCTGTAAGCAAGTAGGACCCTAGAGGACCTTCCTGGGAGAGACCCCAGTGTCCTACGCCTGCCTCTTGCTTGTAGCAGAGCTTGAGTTTCCCAGGCTGTCACTGAGTCTCAAAATTCTGGCTCTAGAGTTAAACCTTGGGAAGTGTAAAGATGTGGAAACAAAGAATACTTGTTGGACTGGGAAACTGGTAACAATTTAAACTATAAACCAGCCACCTAGCAGAGTCACCAAACTCTCAGTTCCCTGAAAAATACAGATGAAAGTCCGACACACATTCCTAAGTTGTTTTTATGGGACATGGACACTCATTAGATGAAAACTGCTGACTGCAAGCACCTAGACCCCGGGCTAGTTGAAACCAGAAGGTTAGTGATGCTCAAAACGTCACCTTGTTGCCAACCAGTTCGAGAGGCGTGCACTAACTGCTCATGCATCCTGCAGCCTATGCCTCACTCTGCCTTTAAAACCTTTGTCTCCTAACTGGCAACCTGGAGATGGTCCTAGGACGTTAGTCTGCCATCTTCCCAGATTGCTGTCTAACTGAAGAAAGCAAATTTTCCTCTTCTAGCAACCCTTGTCTCTCCAGGATTGACCTTTTGAGTGTCAAGCAGCCAAACTTGGGTTTGGTACCAGCCTCGTGCAGTTACATTTTACTGCCTCATGGGTACAGAATGATGGGAAAACACTGAAAGACAGACTACCTTCCGTACCTAGGATTGACTGTGAATGAGGTCTGCCTAGAATTTTTATCTTGGGTAAAATGATCAAGAGATTAAAAACCACAGAGGTGAATTCATCTCAGCAGCTACTGCCTTTCCCCTCCCATGTCTTCACTGAAATTTCTGAATCTGGTTCCCAAATTTTCCCTTCAAATCTTGATTTACTTCCCATTTTCTGTTTGAGTTGAAAATGTTATTTTTATTGCTTTATAAAGCAAAGAACACTAACTTGCCCATGAACATTGATTTTGGGTGTTTTTCTAATCTTTTTGCTCTACTTAATTAAATGTGGGTGTTGCAAGAGTTAAATAAGAGAATATTTGAAACATTTGGTATATGTAAGTTCAGTTCAGTTCAGTCGCTCAGTCATGTTTGACTCTTTGCGACCCCATGAACCGCAGCACACCAGGCCTCCTTGTCCATCACCAACTCCTGGAGTTTACCCAAACTCATGACCATTGAGTTGGTGATGCCATCCAACCATCTCATCCTCTGTCGTCCCCTTCTCCTCCTGCCTTCAATCCCTCCCAGCATCAGGGTCGTTTCAAATGAGTCAGCTCTTCGCATCAGGTGGCCAAAGTATTGGAGTTTCAGCTTCAACATCAGTCCTTCCAATGAACACCCAGGACTGATCTCCTTTAGGATGGACTGGTTGGGAGCAGCGGCTGCGCAGCAACTGTTGGGAGGAGTGGCCGAGAGGAGCTACCCCACGTCCAAGGTCAGGGGCGGTGGCTGAGAGGAGCCACTCCATGTCCAAAGTAAGGAGCAGCAGCTGCGCCTTGCTGGAGCAGCCGTGAAGTGATACCCCACGTCCAAGGTAAGAGAAACCCAAGTAAGATGGTAGGCACTGAGAGAGGGCATCGGAGGGGAGACACACTGAAACCACAATCACAGACAACTAGCTAATCTGATCACACGGACCACAGCCTGGCCTGTCTAACTCAGTGAAACTAAGGCATGTCGTGTGGGGCCACCCAAGACGGGCGGGTCATGGTGGAGAGGTCTGACAGAAAGTGGTCTACTGGAGAAGGGAATGGCGAACCACTTCAGTATTCTTGCCTTGAGAACCCCATGAACAGTATGAAAAGTTATATGTAAGGCACCCAACAATTGTTCCCCCTTCAAAATTTAATATTTTAACAACGTATGTCTCTGAGATTTGAGTTTAGACAAAATTGTATTAGGTTGTAAATGTTTATTTTTTACAAACATCACACTGTTTATTGAACATCAACTGTGTGAAGTAAAATTCTACAAAAGATACTTCAAGATATGGTTCCCATTCTCATAGGGAAACAACCACTTTCTCAAAAACCTTAATTCCCTATTGTCTAAGGTAAGTTGTTGTCATTTAAGTCCACTCAGCATCTCACCCTGTCTTTTCTTCCTAGCCTATTTCAAACCCCTGCCCATCACATTCCAAAATTTACCCACTCAGATTGAACCCACATTTCCCTTCTTGCGCCAGGGGTCTTATTAAGATGTTCCAGTTACCCCTTTGCTTTTACCCACTTGTCCTACACCCCTGCCTTCTGCTGTCAGGCTCCCACCTGTCCTCGCGCTGACCTCAAATGTCCTTGACATGAAGCCTTCTATAGTCTGAACTGGCCCCAAGATTTCTGATCTCTGTCCTTCTTTGCACAGAGTAGCTTCTGTCTCCAGGATAGTTATGTTCGCCCACACTTGAACCTCCCCCACTGGACTGGGCTTGCATCTCACTGCTCTTTATTTCCCTGAGAGTACTCAGCACAGTCTCTGTGACATAAGTGTACCCCAAGTGATAACCAGAAGCAGGTGGCAGGAGGGCAGATGGGAGCAATACTGTGTGATGGTAGGAAGCAGGTGATACATTCCTCTGTGCTCTGCATTCTACTTCCTCAGAAGTACAGATAAAACTCAAATTTTATCTTCAATTTCCAAACTTAGAGAAATGTAACTACAGTATAAAGAACATACCTTTTACCCCGATTTACTGATTGCTAATATTTTGCCACATTCACTTTTTTTTCTCATTCTTCCTGTCTATGTATAGTTACTTTTTTGAACAATTTGAGAATAAGATGCCGAAGTCCTGTCACTTTCCCCTTAATATATCAATGGGTATTTACTAAGAGGATATTCTCTCACCCAACCACAGTACAATAATGAAAATTAAGAAATTTGTCATCAATTCTGAATTAGTCTATACCCTGGCTAAGTTTCTTCAATTGTCCCTAAATCTATTATATAAAAAAAAAATTTTTTTTTCTGGTTTAGGACCCAACTTAGGATCACATGTTAAATTTGGTTTGCATGGCAGATAAGATTTTAAGGGAAAAAAAATGACATGGGATGGGGGTTCAGTTTCTCCTCAAATTCCAGATGCCTGTTGTTTCTCATACTGGCAAATTCTGATAGCAAAAAAGAGAGTCTTAACCCTTATACAGAGATTCTGGGTTTCCTGTTGCTTTTTATTTGTGGCCCTATCAGAAGCCCTGCCAGCATTGAGACCTAAGGGTTCTCCCCACCCGCCACCTTGGTGGTGAGAAAAGCTTTCTGGGGGATGAAGTGATGGTTGTCTGCTTGCAACTGCTTTTCTTTCCTAGAGATTGGCAAGGAAGTGCACTCCTGTGAGACCCAACTCAGCAGGGAGCACTCACTCAGAAGTGGTTTTGTGAAGCAGTATTACTGGTGTTAATTATTAATCATATTTATTTTAAGATTCTAAATTAACACAATTAAACATATCTGATGATTACAGCAACACAAAATATTAGCCTTTCACTTACAAATGTGTAAATACTAATTTTAGCCTTTAATGAATTGAAAAGCAAATTACGCTCACATTACTGACTGGAGATGCTGAGGGAGAAGAGAGACCATGTCTTTTTATCCCTTGTTGTGCTCCTGGAATTTTTTTTTTTTTTTTTTTAACATTTCCTGGCTGTAGGTTCTTTCTTATTTTAAAGCAGTTCAAGAAGGGAGCTCATCTTGCTTGGCCCCCATCTCCCAATCCTTTGCTAAGAGAGTGGAGATCTTCTTAGTCGGAGATCTTTCACCATGATGGATTTCTCACATGCCAGCTGTCCTTCCTGGGTAGTCCATTTCCCCTTTTCTCTTTCACAGTTAAGATGTAATTCAGTGTCCACCTTCTCCATGAAGTCCACTGATCCTTCAGTCGCTATTTGTCCTTTCATCCATGTACCTCAGCATTTGCTCAGTGTTGGAGAAGGAAATGGCAATCCACTCCAGTGTTCTTGCATGGAGAATCCCAGGCAAGACAGAGGAGCCTGGTGGGCTACAGTCCTAGGTAGGGGTTGCAAAGAGTAGGACACGACTGAGCGACTAAGCATCCAGCATACCAAGTAATATACTGTGTTTTACAAACTCTATTTCCCTTCTTGGGAATCATAATGAATTCTGGAAATGAATTCATCCTGGAGATGAATTTCATCTTCATCTCCTCCATATTCAACATGATTTTTGGCACATGGATGGTGCCCGAGGCATGAATGAACTTCTGTTATGATCTCACATTGACCTTCTAAAGAATCCTTGAATACTCATCACTTAAATTTGGAGGCTGCTAGTTCTAATACTCTGTGCTTTCCATCTATCTCTCTGATACCCTTTGTACTTTATTTTTCACTTGGGTGGAAATGGATACTGCAGCTTTATTGCAGTTGAGAAGGCTTTCAGATTACAGAGCAGATATGATATTTTGGGGGATAATTCCATTTGAAGACTATTGGAAAGCAGACACCTGGAGGGGCCTGCGAATTTGTCTTGTCACTTCTACAAGTGTATTTTTATCATTCTCAAAGACATCTATGGACAGCAATTGTGTATAGCCCTGGATATAAAACTTCACAGTGGCAGAACTCTGAAGCATATGTGACAGTTTAGAGTTTATAAAAATGGGTTTTCTCAGCTGCCCCTACACAGAACACAGCTTCTCAAGTCTGAAAAGTCTATCCACCTCAGAATGATAACAGTGCAAATTTATCTGGTCTTACAGATAAGCTTCCTGGTCCCACTGTCTGTTCCTTCCACCTCATCAATTCAACGGGTCTGGCCTCATCTAGGCCATTGGCCCTTTTTGTACTCAGCAACTTTTACACTTAAGCTAGCTCTCATGCTGTACCGCCTCTTGCTCCACTTCGGCTCTATCTCTTAGGCCTTGGAATTCTGTATCTAACCTCAGCCTCTAGCACGAGCACCTCTATATTAGTGCCTCAATGCCTAGCATGTAAGGTAAGGCTCAGAAGAGCCAGGGTTACCCATTTGCCTTTAGAGTGAAGTCTTGGCACCTTATATAAAGATGCCTCCTATATTCTAACAAGTAAATTCGGTCATGCGTCACCTACCCATTTTAAAAGCTAATAAAAGAGTGTGTAGCTCTTATCACAGTAGTGGGAGTTGTAAGATTAAAAAAAAAAAAAAAAAAAGGCCAGATGCCTTTGGCTTTGTTTCTCAGTAACCACTAACATCTTCGCTCTATATTTGCATCTCAGTGATACTCTCTTTTGTTGCTAGGCCAGGTCTATTGTTAGCACAGCACTTGTGGGCTGCACTGGCAATTTGTGTCCTAGGAGGTTTCAGTTTACAAGAATAGACAAAAATTGACTTTTCACAGCCACTGCCTCTGTAATTACAATGGCTTATTTCTTAAGTTAGTAAGGGATGAGTTCATGGTAAGGGGAATAAGAGTATTTCCGAAAAGCCTGAATTTATATTCTTGGACCACTGCCATAAATACTAACAGGTTTGCAATTGCTTGAAAGTCAGTTTGAATGTTGGATATAACTAGATAGTGCAAATTGGATAAATTATGCTTTACATTCTTTTCTTTTGGAGAACATATTGACTTTTTTTTTTTTTTTTTGGTTGACCTTGGGGAAGTGGAGTAAATGGAAGCATTGTGGCAGAAGTTTCTTTTTTCAAGAAAGTGTAGTTAGGAATTATATCTTCCTATGGAAGGGTGGGGAAAATCTCTATTCTTTTTCAACTTTGTTTTTGATCTCAGATACTATAGGTTTAAAGCATATACACTTTGGCTTCTTGGGCTTGATACTTTTCTTTTAATTTTCTAGCTGTGCCTTGCAGCACGCAGGATCTTAGCTCCCCAACCAGGGATTAAACCTGTCTGCCCTGCATTGGGAGCACGGAATATTAACCACTGGACTGCCAGGGAAGTCCCTTGATACTTGTTTTGTTGTAGATCCTAAGTGGGTTCCTGATTCTATTGTTGAGACCTGGTGGTTCTCACCCCTTGGAAGTCACAGGGGACAACTGTCTGTATGAAGTTAATGAAGGCGTTAGTGCGCATTAACTTACTGCTCCTCTGGGATTCGTTTAGACTGGAGCAGCACCTCACACCTTCAGTAGAAGGATGTGTGACACATTGCAGCTATGTGTTGCTCAGAGCCATCTGGGAGAAATTTGAAATTGACAGAGAGGAAGACTCTTTAGGAGAAAGTCAGCTGCCTCTAGTGGGGAAAGAAAAAAAATATCATCACAGGCAAAAATTCCTGCATCTTTTGAAGTCATTGAAATGAAAAGGCTTTTTGCTTGAGTTATTTAGCTAACTGCCTTAATTTTCCACCTGGTATGTCAGTTGAGATCTTTCAGGTGAGTAAATACCCAGCTTTAATGATGATTGAAGTAACTAAAGTTCAGGAAATCATGAAAGTAATATCCTTTTCTTTGGAGTTTATTTACTTAGCCAACAATTGTGGTCTACTCTACTTTGAGCTTTGCACTAGGAAGTGGTCACAACTGTGTCCTCAGAAAGGAGCAGTTAGGGATTCTGAAATGTTAATATGCCTGTAAGCCTTTCCAGGGCAAAACCGGGTGGTGGTTTTCTTCATGTCTGCAGATTCTTTGATAGTATTCTGTGCAAAAGCTGAAGTCTAATCTCCCCCCGTGAATGTGATTGCGAGCTGAATTGGCGACTTACTTCTCATTAATAGCATGTGGTGGATGTGATGGCCTAGAATACGTCATTAAAAAAGATACATCTGAGAAATGGAACTCAGCTTTGTTGGGATAAAGTTCTGAATCTCTAACCCAAATTTTATTCTCACTGAACAGGTAAATCTTTTAATCTAATTGAATTTTGTGTGACCCAGGTGAGTCGTGCTAGACTCTAAAAACTGGTCAATCCAGATTTGGGAATTGGTGAGAATCATTATTTAGATGAGGCTTGTCTGAGCTTCTTTAGCTAGCAAGTAGTGCAAAAGATACACAAGAAGACCAGGGATGTGTGCTGGTATAAGTGAATGTGGTTTCTCAGGACCTCCTTTGTCTCACATAGACATGTTCTACCAAGATCAGAGGCCTCAGCAATCTTCAGTGAGGGATGAACGTGTCAAGTCAGAGGAGCTCACAGATTCATAATTCTTTGCTAAACTACAATGAAATAGCTTAATTCTATAAAATAGCTTAGCCTGGATTCTCTGGAAAGTGGATCCAGAAGCAAAGGCTTATATGCTCTTATGTTATCAAGGAGTATATTTTATACCACGGAGTACAGGTGAGGGACCAGGGAAGAAGGCAGGAACAAGAGAGAGCTGTTTGAGGGAAATGTAAAGGCTTGATCTCCATGGAACCATCTTCTAGAAGGTAATATAATTGACTACTTCTTGGAATTGTCCACTTGGCGGGGGAGGATGATAAAGAATTTGTCAGTCATTTCCATTTTTTCTGAATCAGTATTTTGCTTTTCAATTCCCCAAGTACTTATGGGTGACATTTATGTGGGTGCCAGTGGGTCCCACAATACCTCATGTCTCTGGGTCAACCATGAAGCCCTGGGGGAGGGAAGAATGGGAAACACAGGCATGGAGATGAAGTCCTGATGAATTGTAAACCTGTGAAGCTGGCCAGAGTCCATGCAGAGCAGGTCTCCAATTGCTAGGACAAGGGTTTTGGTGACAGATGAGGCCTGAGAGGATCTGAAGGGTTGTAGGAGGTGTTGGAAGAGGTGTCTGATACACAATGCTTGCTGCTGCTGCTAAGTCACTTCAGTCGTGTCTGACTCTGTGTGACCCCATAGATGGAAGCCTACCAAATTCCCCATTGTATTCCTTGCCTGGTCATCAGTACTGGTGAGGTTTCAGAGTAGGGGTCAAGTCATAGACTTGGTTATTTTAAAAGAGCTGTTTGTGAGTGACTTGTGTGAGAAGCATATAAAGAAGAGGACACCTGTTAAAATATAGATATTGCCTGGAGAATCCCAGGGATGGCGGAGCCTGGTGCGCTGCCGTCTATGGGGTCGCACAGAGTCGGACACGACTGAAGTGACTTAGCAGCAGCAGCAGGTCCCACTCAGACCTACTGATTCAAAATCTCTGAGGCTGGCAACTAAAATGGGCATGTTGAACAAGTAGCTTAGGCAGTCCTGAAGTGTACTAAGCCTGAAGAATCACTCAGAAAACAGGGGATATCAGTCAATTAAAGTCAACTTTATTGAATATTGCTCTATTGTTTAACAACACTGTGCATTAGAGTAGACTTTGAAGTAATTTCCATATAAAATAATTTATCTACCAGGTCCCATTTACTTCAACAATCCTGACAGGCTATTATCCATTTAAATCTATTGACTGTATTTTATTTAAAAGGTCAAGTACTGAAGCTACTTTAGGTCCTTGAGTACTTTTAATAACATAGCTCCATAGCTCCTATAAAAACACACTTTTGTTGTCACTCATTACTTTATGGACTTTCTTGGAACCAGCAAGGTAATGTCACAGGGCCCACTCTTTGTGGTCTCTGGGCTCTGTGACCTGGACATTGCCTTCCCACCACTTTTGCCTCATGGGAGGCACTAACCACAGGACATGGGACCTGGGTTTCCTGGCAGTTGCCCTAGTGGGTAAACCCCTGGGAAGTGTGGAGGAAATTTTCTGACCTATGGAAGATGGGAGATGGGCCCCAGAGGATAACTATGTCTCCTTTTCTTCCCCTGACAGAATTTTTGAGGTGAAGTGGTTTCACAAGGCCTGTCTGGAAACCATGCCAGGCAACTGGCTGTGTTTTCTTGTGAAGCTGTGGTTCGATGAAAGGTATGCTGCCTTATATCTGCAGATGCTTTCTCCTTTCTGCCTTACTCTTACTCTCCTGGAATGGCACTTTCCCGTAAAGCCTTGGCATGTAAATCTTGCCACAAGCCGTTTTCTCCCCCTTAAGAAACTCAAGGGAAGAAAATTGGTGCAGGAGTGGGGGTCCTAGAAAGCAGATCCTCAGGATTGGATTTTGAGGTTGAATTGCCTGCTGTCTGAAAGCCATAGGAACTCCATTGCTGCCAGCACGTGGACAGTTAATAACTCTGGCATGCAGTGGCATCCCTAATTAGCTTTCTATAGCTGTTGTGACTAATTACCATAATCTTAGGGGCTAAAACAACAGAAATGTATTAATTTATTATCTTCAAGTTCAGTAGGTTAGAAGTCTGACTTAGGTCTCACTGGGCTAAAATGAAGGTGTCAATGGGGCTGTGATTCTTCCAGAGACTCCAGGGGAGAATCTGTTTCCATGCCTTTTAAGCTTCTAGTGGCTTGTGGCAACTTTATCTTCAAAAGCCATAGCATCATCACCCTTTCGGAAGTAAAACATTCATTCCCCTGTCTACTTCCTCACCCTCCACTGCCTGGATACCATGCAAAACCTCCTGTGAAGTCAACAACTTGCATGTCCTCATTAAGCTCAACTTTCATTATCCCCCATTGCCATCATGTTGAGAACAACATTCAGGTCTAAATGGGGAAGTCCTGCTTCAGGAAGAAATGGTTCTCACAAAGGAGTTGTGAAAGTACCAGGAGGAACTGGGGGAACACAGGTAAAGGGCAGATCTTGAGGATGTTAGTTCAGGGAGGGGAGGAACATAATATTGAGAATTCACTGACAAACAGACACCCATACTCAGGATGCAGTGTTCCAATCAGACCCCTGGTACTCCTCTTAATCGCTTGCTGCTCCAGGCCTTAATCAGGGCTGCTCAAGGCCTGAATTAGGCATTGGGTTCCAGTAAATCATGTGGAGATGCCATAACTTCCTTGACTTAGGGGGTGTTCTCTCTCAGGTTTTGAGAATGAATGAACTTGTATGCCAAAGTTTTTTTTTTTTCAGCCAAAAATGGAGAAGCTCTATACAGTTAGCAAAAACAAGACCAGGAACTGACTGTGGCTCAGATCATGAACTCCTTATTGCCAAATTCAGACTGAAATTGAAGAAAGTGGAGAAAACCCCTAGACCATTCAGGTATGATCTAAATCAAATCCCTTATGACTATACAGTGGAAGTGAGAAATAGATTTAAGGGACTAGATCTGAAAGAGTGCCTGATGAACTCTGGACGGAGGTTCATGACATTGTACAGGAGACAGGGAGCAAGACCATTCCCATAGAAAAGAAATGCAAAAAAGCAAAATGGCTATCTGAGGATGCCTTACAAATAGCTGTGAAAAGAAGAGAAGCGAAAAGCAAAGGAGAAAAGGAAAGATATAAGCATCTGAATGTAGAGTTCCAAAGAATAGCAAGGAGAGATAAGAAAGCCTTCCTCAGCGATCAGTGCAAAGGAATAGAGGAAAACAATAGAATAGGAAAGACAAGAGATCTCTTCAAGAAAATTAGAGATACCAAGGGAACATTTCGTGCAAAGATGGGCTCGATAAAGGACAGAAATGGTAGGGACCTAACAGAAGCAGAAGATACTAAGAAGAGGTGGCAAGAATACACAGAAGAACTATACAAAAAAGATCTTCATGACCCAGATAATCATGATGGTGTGATCACTCACCTAGAGCCAGACATCTTGGAATGTGAAATCAAGTGGGCCTTAGGAAGCACCACTACGAACAAAGCTAGTGGAGGTGATGGAATTCCAGTAGAGCTCTTTCAAATCCTGAAAGATGATGCTGTGAAAGTGCTGCACTCAATATGCCAGCAAATTTGGAAAACTCAGCAGTGTCCATAGGACTGGAAAAGGTCAGTTTTCATTCCAGTCCCAAAGAAAGGCAATGCCAAAGAATGCTCAAACTACCGCAAAATTGCACTCATCTCACACGCTACCAAAGTGATGTTCAAAATTCTCCAAGCCAGGCTTCAGCAATACATGAACTGTGAACTTCCAGATGTTCAAGCTGGTTTTAGAAAAGGCAGAGGAACCAGAGATCAAATTGCCAACATCCACTGGATCATTGAAAAAGCAAGAGAGTTCCAGAAAAACATCTATTTCTGCTTTATTGACTATGCCAAAGCCTTTGACTGTGTGGATCACAATAAACTGTAAAATTCTGAAAGAGATGGGACTACCAGAGCACTTGACATACCTCTTGAGAAACCTGTATGCAGGTCAGGAAGCAACAGTTAGAACTGGACATGGAACAACAGACTGGTTTCAAATAGGAAAAGGAGTATGTCGAGGCTCTATATTGTCACCCTGCTTATTTAACTTATATGCAGAGTACATCATGAGAAATGCTGGGCTGGAGGAAGCACAAGCTGGAATTAAGATTGCCAGGAGAAATATCAATAACCTCAGATAAGCAGATGACACCACCCTTATGGCAGAAAGTGAAGAGGAACTAAAAAGCCTCTTGATGAAAGTGAAAGAGGAGAGTAAGAAACTTGGCTTAAAGCTCAACATTCAGAAAACTAAGATGATGGCATCTGGTCCCATCACTTACTTGCAAATAGATGGGGAAACAGTGGGCACAGTGGCTGACTTTATTTTTCTGGGCTCCAAAATCACTGCAGATGGTGATTGCAGCCATGAAATTAAAAGACACTTACTCCTTGGAAGGAAAGTTATGACCAACCTAGACAGCATATTAAAAAGCAGAGACATTACTTTGTCATCAAAGGTCCATCTAGTCAAGGCTATGGTTTTTCCAGTGGTCATGTATGGATGTGAGAGTTGGACTGTGAAGAAAGCTGAACGCCGAAGAATTGATGCTTTTGAACTGTGGTGTTGGAGAAGACTCTTGAGAGTCCCTTGGACTGCAAGGAGATCCAACCAGTCCATTCTAAAGGAGATCAGTCCTGGGTGTTCATTGGAGGGACTGATGTTGAAGCTGAAACTCCAATACTTTGGCCACCTCATGCGAAGAACTGACTCATTGGAAAAGACCCTCATGCTGGGAAAGATTGAGGGCAGGAGGAGAAAGGGACGACAGGATGAGATGGTTGGATGGCATCACCAACTCAATGGACATGGGTTTGGGTGGAGTCCGGGAGTTGGTGATGGACAGGGAGGCCTGGCATGCTGCAGTTCATGGGGTCACAAAGAGTCAGACACGATTGAGCGACTGAACTGAACTGAACTGAATATAAAGGTGCATATGGCACAAGAACTCTCCCCTGCCTCAGGGAGTACCTTATCTAGTATGGAAGATATATACCTGGAACAGAAATCATCTTCTCTCTCAAGGCCACACCATTGTTTTAATAAATCCTTTGGACATATGTGTTGTGGCATATGAATTTCAGTGTAGTGGTTCTATAACTGCTGCTTTTCTGATATGATAAAGTAATATGATCTTATGCTAGCTACACAAAGAAGTGCATATACTTGAATAGACTTATAAAACATTTCATCTGAAGCCTTTAACTTAAAAAAAAGGTTCAAGGGGGAAAAATATAGATTCAGATACTTGTTTCTTAATACATTTATATAATTTCATTACCTGTTGAGACCGTTATTTGGAAGCTATTGAAAATGTTTTTCAGGAATCACTGTAAAAGCACACACCATTTTGGTGAATGTCTAATTTAAATAGTATGGGCTTAGAAGGATATGCTTCAAGCAAAAATCTCATTAATTCTGCATATGTTCCATTTTGAAATTAACAGAAAGGCTTATGAATGAGGGGCAGAAGAAGAAAGATGAATTTCTGTCTTATTTCATTTCATCTGCCACTCAGACATTGTAATTTTTTACTCAAGAAGAACTACCTAGTTTTTGATAATTTAAGTTCCTCACATAATTAATATTTTGCTGGTCCATCAACTTCATCATTTTTTTCCCACTCTTTTGTGACTTGCAACTCTAAGTAAGCACTGAAGTAATAGTTGAATAAGATGATTAATCTGTAAACCATGCCCTCATTTATATGATTTTTATTCCAATTAAATTTTGGAAATATTATTAAAAAGATGAATATCAACAAAATTGTTTTAGAGCAATTTGTGAAAACTATCATGGTAGATAGAGAATGATCAATAAATATTTGAGTGACGATTGTAGGAGAAAATTTATAATGTAGAAAGCAGTCATTTCCTTTACTAAAGAATTTATTCCTTTAAACTTAAAGGAATATTCTATTACTTTTCATGAGAGGAATGTTTGATTATTGATTATACATAGTTATAATTATGTATTATAAGAAGATGCTGCATTTGGAATGCCCAGTGCTGGCATCTGTTCCATGATGTGCTTTGCTTTTTTTTGCAAATAATATTAAGAACATATTACTTTTTCCCATTATAAAAATGATATGCTGTGTATTCATACATATGTATATTTTTTTAAAAAATAAAGGAGATTATTCATAATTCTACCACCAAAAAATCATAACTGTTAATTTCTTGGTGCTTATTTTTTTAAATTTATTTTTAATTGAAGGATAATTGGTTTATAATTTGTGGTGCCTATTATTCCAGTCTCTCTATATGTAACCATTTCATCAAATGAACTTCCCTTGTAGGGTACAATCAACAAAATGGACTTTTCCCCTCCTACCCACCCTACCCTGGTGCCTTCAAATATTTCCTTCAAATTATTTCTTCTTTCTTTGTCTTTAACAACATCTCTAGCATTCTTCTTAGTGGTGTTTTTTTTTTTTTTTTAATTCTCTCCCTTTCTCTCACCTTTCTGGCTACTACTACTACTAAGTCACTTCAGTCGTGTCCGACTCTGTGTGACCCCATAGACGGAAGCCCACCAGGCTCCCCCTTCCCTGGGATTCTCCAGGCAAGAACACTGGAGTGGGTTGCCATTTCCTTCTCCATATAGTCACTAGCAGTCTGTTAATGGTGGAAGTATTTACAACTATGGGAACTGGGCTATGATTCTGGTGTTGCCCTGCTTCCTCTGTCTGTACAATTATTGCTTCAAATAATCCAGTTCTAAGTCATTCGGTGCATGACATGCCCTTTGTTCCAGGAATTGATTTAAAGGTTGCATAATCAATATGATACTTAGAAAATTTACTGGGAATTCTGGGACACAGGAAATATCTCTTTTTCTCTGTTGGATAATGGAGAATATGTATACAAAGATTGAACCTGCTGCCATGACTATCATATTGGGAAGTCATTTTGTGAAGCAGCTCACCCAGACATAATGATAATGTTGAGAGAAATGTGGAGATGTTGAGCTGGAGTCCTAAAGAAAGTATGCCTAAGGTCTGTGCTGGCTCTGGAATTTAGGTTTATGTGAGCCAATAAATCTCATTCAGTGTCTGAGCCAGTCTGAGTTGAGTTTTCGGTTCTTAGCTACTGAAAACATCCTAACTGGCTCACGTGTAGTTTAAACAGATGGTAATTGGAGATTATGCTCATTTCCTCTTGCTGAACTGTCTGAGCGCATCACATGCTTTTTGGAATTCCAGAACTATTTTATGGAAATGAAGCACAGTTTCAGAGGATACTCACAGATATTTGAGGGGTATGAATTATACATTATGTTTCTGCAATGGTCTTTCAAGTGCAAACTTCAGGGGATATGATGAATTCTCAAGAATATGTCGTATTAGTTTGGCTTAGTTTTAAGGGAACTCAATTGAGCTGAGGGATAATTAAGCCTTCCAAGGTGATATAAGATCTCTATAATGCCAAAAGCAAGTAATTAATTCCAGAACTGTTATGAAATTATATGGCTAAAGTTTGGCTAATATTTGCTTTCACCTATCTTTATGAAAATGTTTTCTTTTTCGTGAGTATGTGTGTGTGTTAGTCACTCAGTTGTGTCTGACTCTTTGGGACACCATGGACTATAGCTCAACTGTCTCCTCTGTCCGTGGAATTCTCCAGGCAAGAATACTGGAGTGGGTAGCCATTCCCTTCTCCAGGGATCTTCCTGACCCAGGGATCTAACCTGGGTCTCCTACATTGCAGGCAGATTCTTTACTGTCTGAGCCACCAGGTCATTAAAGCGTTCAAATACAAGTTAAATACAAGCTGAGATACAAAATAAGAGCTATTGTTTGTGAGATAAATCTGGGGTTGAAATTTAGACATATACTTGTTGAAAAGATCTCAGTTTTTTGGAGACCAGTTTGATGGCTCAGATGGTAAAGAATCTGCCTGCAATGCAGGAGACCTGAGTTTGATCCCTGGGTCAGGAAGATTTCTTGGAGAAGGGAATGGCTACCCACTCTAGTATTCTTGCCTGGAGAATTCCATAGACAGAGGAGCCTGGCAGGCTGCAGAGTCTGACATGACTGAGCAACTAACACTTTCAACAGGCAAAAAGTAGATCAGGGAAAAACCCAAAGCTTCATGAAGAATCACTGATATAGACAGAATGAATGATTTTAAAATGTATTGCTTTTGAGGAAGAGTAAGAAATAGAGGTAATAATTAGAAGTTAATATCAGAAAAACTAGTAATGTTATAAGTAGTTGACTCTGGGAAGGAATGAGTATGAAATTGCTGCTTTTTACTATATACTGCTCTCTACTTGATTTAAAAAAAAAATCATGCCCACACCTTACTTTGAGCAATTAAAGACATATCCCAGATAAGGCTTTATGTCACACCCTCTCCACCCACTCCTGAATTTGGCTGCAGTGCACAGACACTTCCCTGCAAGTTCTTTCAGTTCTTCTACCCACAGCATATGGACTCAACTGTAGTGTTTTTTCCTCTTACTTTTTTTTTCTTTATGCCTCAAAAGACTTCTTCAAAATTATGGGAGCCCTCCTGGTTAATGAACTGAAGCAACTAGGAAGTGGAGATGCATACAGACTCCTGGGGATAAACTTAACAGGGGCGGGGGAGAGAACCTGTGGACCCAATTTCAAGCTCCTACTCTTTTAGATGGTAATTCTAGGAGAAATCTGAATATTTACCGCACTTGACAGAGGTCCCCAGCAGAATACATCCCAGATTACCTGCTGAGATGATCTTGAGAATATATCCTTAATTTGAAGTGTTCTCTTTCTCTCTCATCCTCCTACCCCCATTCCTTCTCCATTCCTACTTCCTAGAATCACCTCTCAAATAAACTATCCACATCAAGTTCTCATCTCAGGCTCTGCTTTCAGTGGAGATGAAGACAGCTTCTGATGTGAAAAGTGGTCATCCTCAGCATCCTGAAGTTTCTGGCCCCTGCTCTCTGCAGGACAGTTAGACTGCCCATGATTCCTGGGCACTGCTGCTGTGTGTGCCGACAGCAAAATAATCCCATTGCGAACAATCAGTTCAACTATTACAGAAATGTACCAGATGAAAGGCTCATGGCTGGGGCAACAAATGCCATAAGGGAGTCTGTAAATGACTTTCTGGCCAGCCAAATAAATGTCATAGAAAAAGAAAGAAAATGAACATGAGAGGGAAAAGAAGTTGGCATCTTATAGAGAAACGGAAATACTGTCTTTCTCTTCTCCTGTCAAGGAGGCTGAGAGGTGTGAGCAGCAGATTGCAGAATCAGCCAGGGAGCCAAGGACACCGCCAACTTGCTGTTCATACTGGAACTGTCTCTGGGGTTTTTGGAAGCCCATGACAAGAGCCTGGAAAGATGACTGAATAGAGACAGTGTCTGCCATGGATGTGGGGTGAAGGCTACCCATCGACTGAAACTCTGACAGGTCCAAGAATTCTGCAACCAGGAGACCTGCCAGATTTCGGATTTCTAGTTTCCATTTTGGCTTTTTCTAGACTATGAATGGCCACTGGCTTCTCTCCATTCTTATTATTCCACCCCCACTCCCTCTTCCATTAGCTACAGTGGGCTGGTTCTTACTATTTGCAGCGAAGTTCCAGGCAGTTTCAGGTGCCCTCCCCACCAGCCTTGCCTCACCCATGCCCTCTCGCTTGGGGTTGTTTCCTTCCCTAGTCAAATCTTGAGGGACCCTTTGGACTGAGGCCCCCTCTCCTTTTCGTTTTCCAGCTAATTCTATTTTCTTTTTTTCATCCACAGCCCCTTTACTCACCTCTCAGTACATCTAACAGACCTTCACATGTGATGTCGTCAGGTAAATGACATTGGCAAGTGGTAATCCCCTGGGCAGTCGATGCCAGAATCACCAAGAGGAGTAAAGTGTGAGTCACTTCCATCAGTTTCAGTGTCCACCTTAGAGGGAAGGGGAATTACTGTGGGATTCCTGAGGTCTGCGTGACTCTTGAGTATCCATAGCCAACACAGTTACTGCTCACTTTTCCTCCCCATCTGCTTCTTGGCTGGCTGGTGGGGGTGGGGGTCTTATTGGCGGAAAGATGGTTTGCTAAGAAATTCTACTCCTGGCTTTGCTCTGAGGATCTCATGGATGCAACTCTAAAAGCAGATTCTTTCAAGTCAATTTGCTCTTTTGAGCTAGACTTCAGTAAGCATCAAAATTTGAAACAAATTCTACTATTCCTATCACTGAAAAGGCAAATAATCTGCTCATATTTCTGGGTTTTGTTCTAAAAACCTAAACACTCGGATAGCAACATGTTTTTATGCCTAAAAACAGCCACAAATATGGGGCTGCAAAGAGTCGGACACGATTAAGCGACTGAACTGAACTGAACTGAAATATGCCCCAAGTGGTGTAGACCTATTTTCTATAAATTCTTAACATTTTAAATTAAAAGCAAAAACTGCTTTTAAAAAAATGTTAAAATAACGAAGCCGTTCTGGAAAGAAGAAGCACGCTGCAGTGGCTTAAGGAGTGGCTGGGCCAAACCACCTGGGTTGCAATCTTGACTGTGACCTTGGGCCGTCCAAGTCTCTTATCTGAGATGGGAATAGTAATAGTACCTACCTCAGAGTTTTCATGAGGATCAAATCAGTTAATACTTATAAAGAACTTAAGAGTAGTACCTCTAACACAGTAGTTCAGTTCAGTCACTCAGTTGTGTCTGACTTTTTGCAACCCCATGGATTGCAGGACACCAGGCCTCCCTGTTTATCACCAACTCATGGAGTTTACTCAAATTCATGTCCATTGAGTCAGTGATGCCATCCAACCATCTCATCCTCTGTCGTTCCCTTCTCCTCCTGCCCTCAATCTTTCCCAGCATCAGGGTCTTTTCCAATGAGTCAATTCTTCACATTAGGTGGACAAAGTATTGGAGTTTCAGCTTCAGCATCAGTCTTTCCAATGAATATTCAGGACTGATTTCCTTTAGGATGAACTGATTGCATCTCCTTGCAATCCAAGGGACTCTCAACAGTCTTCTCCAACACCATAGTTCAAAAGCATCAATTCTTCAGCACTCTGCTTTCTTTATAGTCCAACTCTCACATCCGTACATGACTACTGGAAAAACCATAGCTTTGACTAGATAGACCTTTGCTAGCAAAGTAATGTCTCTGCTTTTTAATATGTTGTCTAGGTTGGTTATAACTTTCTTTTCAAGGAGTAAGTGTCTTTTAATTTCATGGCTGCAATCACCATCTGCAGTGATTTTGGAGCCCCCCAAAATGAAGTCTCTCACTATTTCCATTCATTCCCCATCTATTTGCCATGAAGTGATGGAACCAGATGCCATGATCTTAGTTTTCTGAATATTGAGCTTTAAGTCAACTTTCCCACTCTCCTCTTTCACTTTCATCAAGAGGCTCTTTAGTTCTTCACTTTCTGCCATAAGGGTGGTGTCAACTGCTTATCTGAGGTTATTGATATTTCTCCCAGCATTCTTGATTCCAGTTTGTGCTTCTTCCAGCCCAGCGTTTCTCATGATGTACTCTGCATATAAGTTAAATAAGCAGGGTGACAATATACAGCCTTGGCGTACTCCTTTCCTGATTTGGAACCAGTCTGTTGTTCCATGTCTGTTTCTAGCTGTTGCTTCTTGACCTGAATACAAATTTCTCAAGACGCAGGTCAGGTGGTCTGGTATTCCCACCTCTAGAAGATTTTTCCACAGTTTATTGTGATCCACACAGTCAAAGGCTTTGGCATAGTCAATAAAGCAGAAATAGTTGTTTTACTGGAACTCTCTTGCTTTTTCAGTTGTCCAGCGGATGTTGGCAATTTGATCTCTGGTTCCTCTGCCTTTTCTAAAACCAGCTTGAACATCTGGAAGTTCACGGTTCACGTATTGCTGAACCTGGCTTGGAGAATTTTGAGCATTACTTTACTAGTGTGTGAGATGAGTGCAATTTTGCAGTAGTTTGAGCATTCTTTGGCATTGCCTTTCTTTGGGATTGGAATGAAAACTGACCTTTTCCAGTCCTATGGCCACTGCTGAGTTTTCCAAATTTGCTGGCATATTGAGTGCAGCACTTTCACAGCATCATCTTTTAGGATTTGAAAAGGTGGAATTCCATCACCTCCACTAGCTTTGTTTGTAGTGATGCTTCCTCAGGCCCACTTGACTTCACATTCCAGGATGTCTGGCTGTAGGTGAGTGATCACACCATCGTGATTATCTGGTTCGTGAAGATCTTTTTTGTACAGTTCTTCTGTGTATTCTTGCCACTTCTTCTTAATATCTCCTGCTTCTGTTAGGTCCATACCATTTCTGTCGTTGATTGTGCCCATCTTTGCATGAAATACTTGCTTGGTATCTCTAATTTTCTTGAAGAGATCCCTAGTCTTTCCCATTCTATTGTTTTCCTCTATTTCTTTGCACTGATCACTGAGGAAGATTTTATCTCTTCTTGCTATTCTTTGGAACTCTGCATTCAAATGGGCATATCTTTCCTGTTCTCCTTTGCCTTTCTCTTCTCTTCTTTTCACAGCTATTTGTAAGACCTCCTCAGACAACCATTTTGCCTTTTTGCATTTCTTTTTCTTGGGGATGGTCTTGATCCCAGCCTCCGGTACAGTGTCACAAACCTCCATCCATAGTTCTTCAGGCACTCTGTCTATCAGATCTAATCCCTTGAATCTATTTCTCTCTTCTACTGTATAATTGTAAGGGATTTGATTTAGGTCATACCTGAATGGTCTAGTGGTTTTCCCTATTTTCTTCAATTTGAGTCTGAATTTGGCAATAAGGAGTTCATGATCTGAGCCACAGTCAGCTTCAAGTCTTGTTTTTGCTGACAGTATAGAGCTTCTCCATCTTTGGCTGCAAAGAATATAATCAATCTGATTTCAGTGTTGACCATCTGGTGATGTCCATGTGTAGAGTCTTGTGTTGTTGGAAGAGGGTGTTTGCTACGACCAATGCGTTCTCTTGGCAAAACTCTATTAGACTTTGCCCTGCTTCATTCTGTACTCCAAGGCCAAATTTGCCTGTTACTGCAGGTATTTCTTGACTTTCTACTTTTGCAATTCCAATCCCCTATAAGGAAAACGACATCTTTTTTGGGTGTTAGTTCTAGAAGGTCTCGTAGGTCTTCATAGAACCATTCAACTTCAGCTTTTCAGCATTACTGGTTGGGGCATAGAATTGGATTACTGTGATATTGAATGGTTTGCCCTGGAAATGAACAGAGATCATTCTGTCATTTTTGAAATTGCATCCAAGTACTCCTTTTAAAGAAGCCTGTTGATGAAAGTGAAAAAGGAGAGTGAAAAGGTTGGCTTGAAGCTCAACATTCAGAAAATGAAGATCATGGCATCTGGTCCCATCACTTCATGGGAAATAGATGGGGAAACAGTGGAAACAGTGTCAGACTTTATTTTGGGGGGCTCCAAAATCACTGCGGATGCTGATTGCAGCCAGGAAATTAAAAGATGCTTACTCCTTGGAAGGAAAGTTATGACCAACCCAGACAGCATATTAAAAACCAGAGACATTACTTTGCCAACCAAGGTCCGTCTAGTCAAGGCTATGGTTTTTCCCGTGGTCATGTATGGATGTGAGAGTTGGACTGTGAAGAAAGCTGAGCACCAAAGAATTGATGCTTTTGAACTGTGGTGCTGGAGAAGACCCTTGAGAGTCCCTTGGATTGCAAGGAGATCCAACCAGTCCATTCTAAAGGAGATCAGTCCTGGGTGTTCATTGGAAGGACTGATGCTAAAACTGAAACTGCAATACTTTGGCCACCTCATGCGACGAGTTGACTCACTGGAAAAGACTCTGATGCTGGGAGGGATTGGGGGCAGGAGAAGGGGACGACAGAGAATGAGATGGCTGGATGGCATCACCGACTTGATGGACATGAGTTTGAGTGAACTCTGGGAGTTGGTGTTGGACAGGGAGGCCTGGCATGCTGTGATTCATAGGTCACAAAGAGTCGGACATGACTGAGCGACTGAACTTAACTGAACTGCATTTCAGACTCTTTTGTTGACAATGATGGCTACTCCATTTCTTCTAAGGGATTCTTGCCCACAGGAGTAGATATAATGGTCATCTGAGTTAAATTCACCCATTCCAGTCCATTTTAGTTCGCTGATTCCTAAAATGTCATTGTTCACTCTTGCCATCTCCTGTTTGACCACTTCCAGTTTGCCTTGATTCATGGACCTAACATTCCGGATTCCAATGCAATATTGCTCTTTACAGCATCAGACTTTACTTCCGTCACCAGTCACATCCAAAACAGGGTGTTGTTGCTTTGACTCTGTCTCTTCATTATTTCTGGAGTTATTTCTCCACTGATCCCCAGTAGCATAACGGCCACCTCCCAACCTGGGGAGTTCATCTTTCAGTGTCCTACGCACCTACCGACCTGGGTAGTTCCTCTTTCAGTGTCCTATCTTTTTGCCTTTTCATACTGTTCATGGTGTTCTCACGGCAAGAATACTGAAGTGGTTTTGCCATTCCCTTTTCCAGTGGACCATGTTTTGTCAGAACTCTCCACCATGACACATCTGTCTTGGGTGGCCCTATATGGCATGGCTCATAGTTTCATTGAGTTAGACAAGGCTGTGGTCCATGTGATCAGATTGGTTAGTTTTCTGTGATTGTGGTTTTCAGTCTGTCTGACCTCTGATGGAGAAGGATAAGAGGCTTATGGAAGCTTCCTGATGGGAGAGACTGACTGAGGGGGAAACTGGGTCTTGTTCTGACGGGTGGGGCCATGCTCAGTAAATCTTTAATCCAATTTTCTGTTGATGGGCAGGGCTGTGTTCCCTCCCTGTTATTTCCGTTCAGTTCCTTCTTTCAGTTGTGTCTGACTCTTTGCGACCCCGTGGACTGTAGCCTACCAGGCTTCTCCGTCCATGGGATTCTACAGGCAAGAATACTGGAGTGGGTTACCGTTTCCTTCTCCAGGGGATCTTCCCAACCCAGGGATCGAACCTGGGTCTCCCACATTGGAGGCAGACGCTTTAACCTCTGAGCCACCAGGGAAGCCCTGTTATTTACCTGTGGCAAAAATATGGTGGAGGTAATGAAGATAATGGTGACCTCCTTCAGGAACTGCTACACTCAGTGCCCCCAACCCTGTAGCAGGCCACTGCTGACCCACGCCTCCACCAGAGACTCCTGGACACTCATGGGCAAGTAAAGGTCAGTCTCTTGTGGGGTCACTGCTCCTTTCTCTTGGTTTCTGGTGCGCACAAGGTTCTGTTTATGCCCTGCAAGAGTCTGTTTCCCGTTAACACAGTAAGTCTCATATAAAACCTTTTGTTCTTATTCAGTCGCTAAGTTATGTCCAACTCTTCGCAGCCCCATGGACTGCAACACACCAGGCTTCCCTGCCCCTCAACTTCTCCTGGAGTTTAACCAAGTTCATTTCCACTGAATTGGTGATGCCTTCCAACCATCTCCTCCTCTGTTGCCATCTTCTCTTTCTTCCTTCAGTCTTTCCTAGCATCAGGGTCTTTTCCAATGAGTTCAAGTCAGCTGCTTATATCAGGCAGCTGTTCATGGCAATAAAAACTTACTGTATGAAATAAAATGTTTTCAAATACATTCTTCATTTTCTATGTCTATATGAGCATATCAACAAATTATTTTTCTGTTTATATAAGTGGGTGTTCTGATATATATATATATATATATATATAAAACCTGTTTCTTCCCCCTTGACAATGAGTTTTGGCCATCTTCATTGTCAATATTTAGAGATACAGATGTCGTTCTTTTTAATGACTGTATATATTCCACTCTGTGGCTGTACAGTGGCTTAACACTCCTCTGAATGGGTTTATGTTGTTCTAATGTTTCTGTTACCAATACTGCTATAACACAGAGGTGTGGGCCTGTATTTCCAAACACCACAGCAAATGAATTCATAGAAATAAAATAAAATTATTTACTTTTATTTTACTAGATATGTATTGGCAACTTCTCTCCCAGAAAAGTTTACTAACTTATACTTGGTTTGGACTCTTCTTGATTGAAATATGACTAAGCACTGATTCTTGGTGGATGGGAATAAATTTGAAATGCAGAGAAATGTGTCTGTGGCATTACTGGACAGAATGTATGGCAATACATGAATTGAAATAAATTTAGGTCATAACTTTTCTGAATAGGAGCTTACCTTAGGTCTGAGCCCAGTTTTGAGAATATACAGAATACTGCTAGCATCCATGGCCACTGCCCCTTGGCTCAGGAAATCTCCTCCAGTTCATCATCATGCTCATAGTGATAGGCTTGGAAAACACTGCTTTGGTCTGCTTTTGTGTTTCTGTTGTTGTTCAGTTGCTAAGTCATGTCCAAATCTTTGAGATCCCCTGGACTGCAGCACGCCAGGCCTCCCTGTCCTTCACTATTTCCTGGAGTTTGCTCAAACTCATGTCCGTTGAGTCGGTGATGCCATCCAACCATCTCATCCTCTGTCACCCCCTTCTCCTCTTGCCCTCAATCTTTCCCAGCATTAGAATTCCAATGAGTGGGCTTTTCTTATCAGGTGGCTAAAATACTGGAGCCTCAGCTTCAGCATCAGTCCTTCCAATGAATATTCAGGACTGATTTCCTTTAGGATGGATTTGTTTGATCTCCCTGCTATCCAAGGGACTCTCAAGAGTCTTCTTCAGCACTACAGTTCGAAAGCATTAATTCTTTGGTGCTCAGCCTTCTTTATAGACCAACTCTCCCATTTATACATGACTGCTTGTAAAGCCATAGCTTTGACAATAAAGACCTTTGCTTTAAAAGTGATGCCTCTGCTTTTGAATATGCTGTCTAGGTTTGTCATATCTTTCCTTCCAAGTAGGAAGCATCTTTTGTTTTCATGGATGCAGCACCCATCATAGATAAGCCCATGTATCAAATATGGAGAGAATAAATCTCTTTATAACTATACTCCACAACTAGAAAAGAAAACCGTAAAGTGTGCTGAGAGCAAATAGATGCAGGAAGTCATCTAGAATACAGGGTGTTGAAGAAGAAAGGCAGGAGGCCTACAAGTCAAGGAACTGACTGACCTCTGGCCTCTGGCCCTGGCTGGACACTCCTTTTTGTCTAAGGATCACATCTTCCTCTCCTTTCAGACTTCCTCTGTGCTTTCCTCAGGATGCCAGCCAATGTCCTATACTATCTTGCATAACTTAAAGACAAAGCTTGGGATATTCATTATATAGAACCCAAATGATACAAACATCACTGCTGTGCAATTTGAGTCAGGGAAAAGTTCATTTAATTGGAACAATAAATCATTATTATTCATTTAATCTCTAAAAGGCATAGCTGCTGCTAAGTCGCTTCAGTCGTGTCCAACTCTGTGTGACCCCATAGACGGCAGCCCACCAGGCTCCCCTGTCCCTGGGATTCTCCAGGCAAGAACACTGGAGTGGGTTGCCATTTCCTTCTCCAATGCATGAAAGTGAAAGTGAAGTTGCTCAGTTGTTTCCGACTGTTAGCGACCCCATGGACTGCAGCCTACCAGGCTCCTCCATCCATGGGATTTTCCAGGCAAGAGTATTGGAGTGGGGTGCCAGTGCCTTCTTCTCTAAAATGCATAAAATAGGCTTAAAATATAGAATGCTGAAAAAATACAAGAAAGAAGGCAAATATTATCATAACCCCTATACTTATACATTATATATAATTAAAAGGGAAAACTCACTCAGATCACCTTTTTCTCTCTCCCACTCCAACTGCTATTAGTTTCAGGTCAGGTGCATCTTGGAATTTCTAATCTTTTCAGTAGTCCATATTAAAGAGAAAAAAATATCAGCTCTGATCTTCCCCACTGAGCAGCTAAAAACTCATAGAATGTTCTAGCACCTTCAGGAGACAAAGGAGAGAGAGAGAAGGAGGAAGGGAAAGGGAAGTGGGAGGCTGCTGGAGAGGGTCAGAAATGTCTGGGGCTGCCCTGGCTCCCCTACTGCTGTTGTTTAGTTGTTAGGTCGTGTCCAACTCTTTTGACCCCCTGAACTGTAGCCTGCCAGTCTCATCTGTCCATGGGATTTCCCAGGTAAGAATATTGGAGTAGGTTGCCGTTTCCTTCTCCAGGGGACCTTTCTTACCCAGGGATTGAACCCATGTCTCCTGCATTGGCAGGTGAATTCTTTATCACTGAGCTACCAGGGAAGCCCATCTCTCTGTTTACAGAGGTGCTTTTCAGCCCTTCACTCTTGATGCATCCTAGAGAACAGGATTCTGTCACTAATAAGATAATGAAGATGATAAAATTAACTATAGCAATGATTTCTTGAGCATTTATTCTGTGCCAGGTATTTAAAATGCATTACCCTCTTTAATTTCCATTTCACACTGAATCCTATTGTTATTTCCATTTCACAGATGAGGAAACTGAGGTCAGGAAAAGTTATACAGCTAACAAAAAGAATTCAGAATTCTAGTTCACGCAGTTGGACTCCACAGCACACATTCCTGCTGTGAAGAAGCCCTGCAGACACAGTCATGTTACATTTGATTCTTCTTTAGAAAAGAATTTCTTGAAGTTATCCTTGGGGAAAGCTGCATTCCATGTGTTTAGAAACCCACCCAGGCTAAGTCAGGAAGGTTTCCTATATGTACTTTTCTCCCGATGGGTAATTTCTAGAAGACTAGAAGGGGTCTAACCTGTAGCTAGACTGATTAGCTTTGTAGATTCTGTTGCAATGGGCCAGGGGTTTCCCTGGTGGCTCAGTGGTAAAGAATCCACCTGCCAGTGCAGGAGACCTGGGTTTAATCCGTGGTCCGGAAAGATCCTGCATGCCTTGGAGCAGCTAAGACCATGTGCCACAACTGTTGAGCCTGTGCTCTAGACCCAGAAACTGCAACTATTGGGCCCACATGCCCTAGAGTCCTTGCTCTGCAGCAAGAGATGCCACCACAATGAGAATCCCATGCACCTCAATGAAGATCAGCCCCCGCTCACTGCAATTAATGAAACCTGCTTACAGCAAGGAAGACCCAGCACAGCTGTAAATAAATAAAATTATTTAAGGAAAAAAAAAAAAAAAACAGACCAGGAAAACTTCCGAAATAGTGCTGAGGCAGAAAGTAGTACGGGACAAGTAAGGGAAGTTCAGAAGTTCAGATTTGTTACCAGTGCCTTAAAAGTTGGTATCTATGAAGCTAAATAAAAGGTTTGGGGAATCAGGAAGTAATAAAACACGAACATTACTGGTAGTCCTTGGCATTGATGAACATCTAGCCAGGGAATCTTGGGAAAAATACTTAAAGGAACAGTTCTAAGTGGCATGTCAGAGAGTTGAGGAAGGGTCTGAAATGTAAGGCTTGTTGGGGAAACTCATGGGAGGTAGAGCTGTCTGCAGACTGATAGTTGGGAAAAGGGAGGAAGGAAATGAGGGTGCATGTGGGGCCAGTGAACTGAGGGGATGTAAGGAGTGATGCTCAGACACCAGCTGGTGGAGGCAGTGACTCTCTCTCGGGGGAGATGGTCCCTCCCTTGTGTACTCTCTGACTCCTGCCACCTCTTCCCAGCCCTGGCTCTGTGGGCCTCTTTGTGGGGCCAGATAGAAGGCACAGCTGTTCACAGGGCTGATGGCCTCACAGGCGTGTGGCTAGGAGGAAGTCATGCCCAAGAAACATGGGAAGTCAAACTGATTGAAGGGAACATGACATAGCATTAGCTGAAAGTGCTGTGTCACACGCCCTGTCAACTATCAAGAGAGAGGTAAAATCGCTTGTAAAACCTACTTGGCTTATAAAGCCAAAGAGAAGGAAGCCCTGAGCTCCCCCTGACCACTGGGAGGGGGATCTGGTGGACTGACCTTGGGATGTTCGATGACCCCATTAGCCTCTGTCAAACCCCAGAAGCTGCCTCAGAGTCCAGGCTTGTAGGACAGAGTTGAATAGTGTGCTTAGGTAGAGGGAACGTGAGAGGTAAGCTAGCTGTGTGGCTTGAGAGTCAGTCATGCAAGTGGCTAGAACATGAGATCTGGAGTCCCATGTAGCTCTTTTCACCCACTGTGGGATCTAGGACGAGTTACTCAACTTCTCTGTGTCTGAACTTGCTCATCTATAAAATGGGACTCAAAACTGAATTCCTTTATAAGGTCGCTGTGAGAGTGAAATGAACTAATATATGTTAAGCACTTGAACAGTGCCTGGAACATAAAAATATCGATGTCTGTCATTAGTGATTATTACCAAAAAGAAGCTAAAAAGTCCACTGATTTTTAGTAATGAACACTTATTGTGTCTTGAGCGTTTTACTAATCACTTCACCTGCCTTGTTGCCTTTCATATCTTCACTAGTTGTGATCAGCACACCCATTTTCCAGAGGAGGATGAGATTGAAGGAATAAGCACATTGCCTGAGGCCACACACAGCTTGCAAAGCCCAGAGCCAAGTTGCTGCTATTAAGAGCTAAGCAGGAAGTCTTGGCGGGAACATAAAGAAGGCAGGCATTGGATGTTATGAGGAGTGACCTTTATCTTCACTAATATTGTATTTGGAAGGGGACCAGGCAGATGTGTTTGGTTCCAGCTACTTGGAGGAGTATGAATAGTTTTGTTCCCTACTTTTTTGGCTCATCACTTTGTCATCCTTTTCTAGCAAACAATCATTTCCCATCTGTGCTCTGCTGTGGTCCTCAAGCTTGACTGTACATTACAGTCACCAAGGAGCCTTTCAAATCCTGACTCCCAGGCTTAGACCAATTATGTGGAAATCTCTGGGGGTGGGACCTAGGCACCCATACTTTGCACATCGGCCTGAGTGAGGCCAACCCACATCACTGCCCCGAAGCTTCTCAACCTTACAGTCCATTTTGAATCATCTAGGAATTTTTTGAGCAATGCCCAGGCCCTTCCCTCCACCAGACTGAGTCACTCAGTCCGAGTTGGGACTCAGGACCCATATTTTGTAAAACGATCTCCAGGTGATTTGAATGTGCCACCAGAAGGACATTTTGGGCAGCAACCCAGGAGAAAATATAAGTTATTTTTAAGTAAAAAAGGTAAAATTCAGGACACAGCTATATCAACCATTTACGTGTTCATGACTTCGATTTTGAGTTCACATTCTACATCATTCTATGACAAATACCACACACTGCTATCTGTCAGAATGAAGGAGTCATACAATAACTCACATTGACATATTTGTAAGACATGATCCAAAGGGCCTTTGGGGGACATTGTAAGAGCTATTGAGACACTTCCAAAATGATAAAGAAACAAAGGAGCTGTGAAAAAACTTGATCCGGTTCTCTTTGCTCAGGGTCACACACCAGGAAACTTTCACGTTACTAAAAACAGCTGCTGCTCCTGTCACGTCATCTTAAATCCAGACCCTTCGAGTTTATTGAATTTAGGAAAAGTCTCTGTGGTGGAGCTACAATCACAGATGTCAGGTGGGTGTTGGGGGTGGATCAGAGCCCACACTGTCAGGGTGATGAGCAAGGTGGATCTGGGCAGGGATAATCCTCATCAGTGCATGTGAGCTTCATTCTGTCCTCCTCGGGCTGGTACCTGGCCTGCTGTGAGGTGAGCTAGAAAGTGGACAGGGAGTGTTCAATATTCATTGTCTTTTCTACTTTCTGCCAACCCCCTTCACCCACTCAGAGCTGCTCTTTCTCCTGAGCCTGCCCTACGAGGAAGGTGACTTGGTCATCCCTGGAGGGTAGATGGTCCTAAGACCAGCATGACCCTACTTGCCCTGTGATTTTGGGTAAACCTCTTTACTGAGCCTCAGTTTCCCTATCTGTAAAATGGGCCAATAGCATCTATTCCAAAGGATTAGATGAGGCATTATAGGAAGCATATTAGGCATTTAAAGTGGCCATAGTAGATGTTTTGCATTACCCACTGCAGGCTGGTGTTTGGGGAGAGAGGCTTTGTGGGCTATATAGGCCTACATGCTGGTGATTGTTGAAATCTGGGTCATCACAGATATGTGTTAGTTGGGGAACCAGGTCCCACCACTGACTTGTATGGCCTTATGTCAAATGAGTGAGTTGTTCCTGCTGGTTCTCTTGGAGATACAGAAATTCATCAGTATTTCATCTCATGTAAAAATGAACTAGGGGTTTAGAGTTTTTGGAACAACAGGGAGAGAGGCTGGGACCTGAAACCTGGAACCTGGGACTTTGCTGCAGTGCTTACACCTGGACAAATGTCTCCTCGAGCAACGAAATACAAAGAAACTATAAGGGACTAAAAATAACTGTGTGCATGTGTAATTGGGGCAAATTACGAACAACGAGATACAAAAAGATGAAAAATCCAACTGCTACTTCTGAGGAGCAAGGAGCAAAACAGAGTACTGTGCCTGCCCCCTACACACAGCACCATGAGGTGGTGGGCAGGCCACCAAAGCCACCCCTGGACCACCCCTACGCTCACCCTACATGAAGAAACAGCTCCTATTTTTTTTTTTTTTTAAGGAATCTTCATACTGTTCTCCATAGTGGCTGTATCAACTTACATTTCCACCAACAGTGAATGAGGGTCCCCTTTCCCTACATCCTGTTCAGCATTTATTGTTTGTAGATTTTTTAATGATGGCCATTCTGACCAGATGAAGTGATACCTGATTGTAATTTTAATTTGTGTTTCTCTAATAATGAGTCATGTTGAGCATCTTTTCATGTTTGCTGGCCATCTGTGTGTCTTCTTTGGAGAAATGTCTGTTTAGGTCTTCCACTCTGATTTTGGTTGGGTTGTTTGTTTTTCTGGCATTGAGCTGCTTGTACATTTTGGAGATTAATTGTCATTTGTTTCATTTGCAATTATTTTCTCCCATTCTGAAGGGTGTTTTTAAATCATGATTATTGTTTCCCTGCTGTGCGAAAACTATAAGACCCTAAAATCCCACTACTGGGTGTATACCCTGAGAAAACCATAATTGAAAGAGACACATGTACCCCAATATTCATTGCATCGCTATTTACAATAGCTAGGACATAGAAGCAACCAGATGTCTGTTGACAGATGAAAGGATACAGAAATTTTGGTATCCAATATATATACAATGGAATATTACTCAGCTACTAAAAAAAGAATGCAGTTGAGTCCATCCTAATGAAGTGGATGAACCTAGAGTCTATTGTGCAGAGTGAAGTAAGAAAGAGAAAGACAGATATTGTATATTGATGCATATATATACATCCATTCTGTTCCGTTCCATCGCTCAGTCGTGTCCGACTCTTTGCGACCACGTGGACTGCAGCCTACCAGGCTTCTCCGTCCATGGGATTCTCCAGGCAAGAATACTGGAGTGGGTTACCGTTTCCTTCCCCAGGTAATATATACCAGGTATATATATATACATATATATATGGAATCTAGAAAGATGGTACTGATGAATCTATTTCCAGGGCAGCAATGGAGGCACATACATAGAGAAGAGACTTATGGACATAGTAGGGGAAGGAGAGGGTGGGACATATGAAGAGAGTAACATGGAAACATACACACTACAATATTTAAAATAGCCAGTGGGACTCTGCTGTGTGATGCAGGGAGTTCAACCTGGGGCTCTGTGACAACCTAGGGAGGTGAGAGGGGGCTTCAGGAGGAGGGGACACATGTATATCTGTGGCTGATTCATGTTGATGTATGGCAGAAACCAACACAATACTGTAAAGCAATTATCCCCTCCAATTAAAAAAAAAAGAACCAGCTCACGGCCCCCACCTCCCCCCGAGTCGGGGTGAGCAAGGACACTACCTGTTACTTGTTTTCACTCCCTTCTGCTGCAGCATAAGTCCCAGTAAAGCCTTGCCTGAATTTCTCTAACACTGGTACTACATTCTAAGTTAAAATATCCAATCATTCAATTTTGATTGTCAGTATTCTTAGCAAAAAATGCTGAAAGTGACTTTTCCATTTATTTTACTAATTGAGTGTATTGGGGAAAGGACCAACACACATTAAAAGAAAATACCCAAACTTCCCAAAGGGTTTCTTTCAGCAAAGCATGAGGGAGGGGCATTCCAGGGTCTATGATCAGCTCAAGCACAATTCTCTAATTGGTTGACGGTGAGGTAACAGGGGCGTTAACCTTATCAATCTTCAGGTGCCAGAAGGTCTGGGGTTGGGGGGTTATGTGCTCATGATCATCAGGTAGTTAATTTCATCTGGTGGTGGTTTTTAGCATCTGAACAACTTGGGAAATATGTGTGTCGGGATACTTCAGAGAGGAGCTATAGCAGAGGCTATAGGGGAGGGGTCTGTTCTGGGAAGACCCCATGAAAAAACTGAAATCTGTACTGCTTACTTTCTGCAGTTGAGCAGTGGTTTTTGCAGGTCTGGGCACTGGTGCACTTCAGATATGTTTTATTCACTCTGTTCCCTGCCATCATCACAGACCCTCAATAGGTCCTGTGGACAGGAAGCTCAAAGGTGCTCCGAGTAACTGTGTGATCTGTCTCCCCACTGCCATGGCGGCCAGGCGTGAAGAGAGGGGATCTCCATTAAAAAGTGAGAGGGAAGTGCTTTTCCTTTGATGGTGTTATGATATGTGTATGTACAGGTGTCCTTAAAAAATATCCAGAGCAAGAAGATTCACAGAGGAAAATGTGGAAACCTTGTAAGACCGAGTGTCTTACAAGAAAGGAACCCTTTCTTCATGGAAGGAAGAGCCCTTCCTTCCAGGATATGCTCTTTGTCCTTTTGGGGGCATCTGTTCACAGGAGATAAATATACTGTAATATACTTTCTCAGTCGAAATGCATTTCCCAGTGAGACCTGCTTTGTCTCAGAATTCAATTTCTTTTTTTCTAGAGAAGACACTGTATTCTTTCCAAAATTAAAGAGAAATAGCTACTTAAATCATTTCAGGGAGAAGATACATTTCTGAGAACCAAATAAAGCATATTGTAGAGCCTATATACTTGAAAAGTTTGACTCATATGGTTTTAAAAATCAATAGTGTAAGACTTAAATTATATGATGGCATATTCATTGGCACAATTGTGACTGATGGCACAGTGGCTCGAAGGGGTCCTGAGATGCTGCTTAGCTTGTATGAAACCAAATCTGCAGAAAACTGAGAAAACTGTGAACTGTTTCAGGACCAGTCAGTACATTGTGCAGTACTTGAGTACTTAAGTACATTACTCAGTACTTGAGTAAATGTTTGTGTGGGAGAGGTTTTGCATCCGGGGCAAACTAAAAGTAGATTATAAACTGTGTGTGACCCCTGGGAGGTGACAGTTCAGCAAACGAATCCTAAGGGATAAATCTCAAAGATGACTTAGTGGCTATTAGAGCATCATCCATACTACAAACTCCAATCAGCTCTGTGACTTTAAGATTTCAGGGCATGAGTCCTGGGAGGGAGGGGTGAAGTGGGGGGTTGGATGGTTCTTGCTAGAGGACTAGCCAAATCCATACACACATAGAGGCCGTGGTGATATCTAAAATCAGTACCCAGCTCTGCCTCTAGAAGAATCATGTGGTTCATCCACATTTCATTTCAACAGAGGTCCATCTTTATTTTTTCTAGCCTTTTCCATATTTATATTAATTAGGATGATTATGATACATCAACCGGAAGTCAGTACAGGTCAGGAAACATTCAGTAAATGGGCTGTGTGTCTGATGTCTGCTCTGGAAACAAAATTGGGACTGAACTTTTCATGAGAGACTCTCCAATCCAGAAAGTCTAGGTTTATCTGTTCCTGAAGTGGTTTTGTAACTTGGCTCTTCATAAATAAAGTATTTGAGCTCACGCCCTGGAAGGTAAACTATGCACATGGTATTGTACAATTAACACATGGATAGATGTACATGCAGCATACTGTTTCACCAGAGATTAAAACAAGTGCTTTGGCTTCCTCAGCAGGGAGGTGTCAGGGGCCAACTTGGTACCTTGGAGGATGAGAAATTGTGAAGTCTAGGGGACAGAAAGTGCTCACCTCCCCAGAAGAAGAACCTGCTGATCCCTCCATTTTCAAGGGCTGTAGGACCCTGTGTGAATGAACATAAAAGGCAGGGTTGTTGTGGGCTCCCATGATCGTAGTAGGTTTTAGATAGGATGGGGGAAGAGGATTAGAGACAATGATCTGAATGACTCTTGCAAGAAATTTTGCTTAAAATTGAGAAGTAGGTAGAAGTCCAGGGAATTTTCTTTGGGGAGAGAGGAGGAATGATTGGAATGCTTGGAAGTGTCCTCTAGACTGGGGATAATGCGTTCAGCATTAAGGCTCTTGTTTGATTTTGAGTGACTAAGTTTCAGAAGATTTGAAACCTTGAGACATTTCTATGCGCTCGTGGAAGATTTAAACTGTCTTCAATGAAAAGAAAGCAGCAGCTATTCTGGTCTTCTTAGGGGAGCAGTGAGCCAGGTCTCTGCGAGCTTGCTGTGTGGGGAGCTGTGAGCCAGGTCTCTGCGAGCTTGCTGTGTGGGGAGCTGCTGAGGGCAGGGTGGACTTTACTTGTCCCAGAGGACCCTGCTACACCGTGGTCCACCCACCCTTGGGTTCTGTCCTTAAACAATCATACCAAGGATTGATTGGTAGGGGGTTTACCAGTTTTTCCTGAAACTGGCCACAACAGATTATGGAAACAAAATAACAAGACACACTGAATGCTTTAGTAAATTATTATGGAGTGTAATAAGCCAAAGTGAAGTGAAAGGGTTAGTTGCTCAGTAGTGTCCAACTCTTTGCAACCCCATGGACTGTAACTCACCAGGCTCTTCTGTCTATGGGATTCTCCAGGCAAGGATACTGGAGTGGGTAGCCATTCCCTCCTCTAGGGGATCTTCCCAACCCAGGGATTGATCCGGGTAGTGTAATAATGGTTTCTACTTATTGAGTCACTATGCTGGGTATTTAGTATCAGTTCAGTTCAGTTCAGTTCAGTCGCTCAGTCGTGTCCGACTCTCCGCGACCCCACGAATCACAGCACGCCAGGCCTCCCTGTCCATCACCAACTCCCGGAGCACACTCAAACTCATGTCCACAGAGTCGGTGATGCCATCCAGCCATCTCATTCTCCGTCGTCCCCTTCTCCTCCCGCCCCCAACCTTTCCCAGCATCAGAGTCTTTTCCAGTGAGTCAACTCGTCTCATGAGGTGGCCAAAGTATTGGAGTTTCAGCTTTAGCATCAGTCCCTCCAATGAACATCCATGATTGATCTCCTTTAGAATGGACTGGTTGGATCTCCTTGCAGTATAAGGGACTCTCAAGAGTCTTCTCCAACACCACAGTTCAAAAGCATCGATTCTTCGGCGATCAGCTTTCTTCACAGTCCAACTCTCACATCCATACATGACCACGGGAAAAACCATTGCCTTGACTAGACGGACCTTGGTCGGCAAAGTAATGTCTCTGCTTTTTAATATACTATCAAGGTTGGTCATAACTTTCCTTCCAAGGAGCAAGCGTCTTTTAATTTCCTGGCTGCAATCAGCATCTGCAGTGATTTTGGAGCCCAAAAAAACAAAGTCTGACACTGTTTCCACTGTTTTTCCATCTATTTCCCATGAAGTGATGGGACCAGATGCCATGATCTTTGTTTTCTGAATGTTGAGCTTCAAGCCAACCTTTTCACTCTCCTCTTTCACTTTCATCAAGAGGCTTTTGAGTTCCTCTTCACTTTCTGCCATAAGGGTAGTGTCATCTGCATATCTGAGGTTATTGATATTTCTCCCAGCAATCTTGATTCCAGCTTGTGCTTCTTCCAGCCCAGCGTTTCTCATGATGTACTCTGCATATAAGTTAAATAAGCAAGGTGACAATATACAACCTTGACGTACACCTTTTCCTATTTGGAACCAGTCTGTTGTTCCATGACCGGTTCTAACTGTTGTTTCCTGACCTGCATACAGGTTTCTCAAGAGGCAGGTCAGGTGGTCTGGGATTCCCATCTCTTTCAGAATGTTCCACAGTTTATTGTGATCCACACAGTCAAAGGCTTTGGCATAGTCAATGAAGCAGAGTTTTATTTCTTATAGTGTTGGGCCGGCCTTAGCACGGACCAACGTCTCGGTGGGCGACCCTGGGACCCAAGCACTACGCCGACAGATGCAATCAGCAAGAGGATTTATTAAGGGGTTTGCGCAAACGGGCCCTCTGTACCTGAAGTGAGCAGAGGACCCTCAGCAGCAGTTACAGACAGTTTTTAAAGCCAAAAACCGCATAGTTAGCATATCACACGGGTTGGTACATGATTGGTTCGTTTAAAGGTTAGGGAACTTAGCTCAGGGACTTTTTCTTGTGAAATGTGGGCCTCCGGGATGGGGCTGTTTTTCTTCCTTGCAAGGCGGTTTTTCGGTTGCTCAATTTCCAGTAACACCTGGGTGTGGGCCTTTCTTTGGGTTAATGTTTTCACGGGGGGTGTTTCATTAGCAGTCCTATAAGGCAGGTACTTTGATCGTCATCTTTTTTTTTTTCTTCTATTTTTTGGCCGCACTGACTAGTTTCCTGATGAAGTATCCAACCCATGCCCCCTGCCATGGAAGCATGGTGTCCTAACCACCGGACCACCAGGGAAGTCCCTGATATTCACCTTATAGATGAAGAACCTAAAGTGAAGATCAATGTGATGTCTGCATCACTTGGCAGGCAGGGCTGCTGTTCAAACCCATTCTGTTTGAGGCCAAGGTTTACACTGTGTAACACTGCTTCGTTATTGATTCTGGTGACCAGGAGTTTGCTTAACCTTTTTAAGATTCTATTTTTATATTCAGCTTTTATCTCTTGAAGTAGTAAGTGGAGGAAGATTCCATGATTGTTGTATAAACTGCCGACCACATATAGTAGCAAATTGCTCTGTTTAGTCTTCAGTTTATTTCTCTCAGACATTAAGAACTACCTGATAAACCTAATATTCTGAAATGTGACGAGCAGACATTTATTCCATTTATGTTATTTATTATTTGTGTATTTCTATCTTGTTACTTCCCCATCTTTCTATTTTATAAGTCAGTGGGAAGTATGTGTTTATGTATTTATGTGGCTGTGTCAGGGTCTCAGTTGTGTCATACAGGATCTTCTGTTGCAGTGCATGGACTCTCTAGTTGCAATGTGCAGGCTTAATTGCTCTGTGGCATGTAGGATCTCAGTCCCCCAACCAGGGATCAAACCCACTCCCCTGCATTGCAAAGCAGATTCTTAACCACTGGACCACCAGGGAGGTCCCTGCTTCTCCATCTTTTCCACTCCTCATTACAGAGTCATATCTTTAAACCCTCTCTTCTCATTTTGTGGCAGGTCTGCTGCTCCCTCTGCCCCGCCTCCCCAATTGACCTTCTCTGGACTTCCCTTAGCACCGTGATGTCATTCTTTTTTTTTATTTTTAAAATTTTTTTATTGGAGGCTACGTGATGTCATTCTTAAGCAGGATTTTGCACAGAGTTCTTATCGTGAATGCATTATGGCTTTGAATAAGGCTAGAAGTTCTATTTTGTTTCTATTATGTTCAGAGAACTTCTATTACAAAGATTAGGCCAAAGGCCTCAGCAGTTCACTGGACTGATGTCTTTAAGTTCAGTTTATAGTGACTCTTAGATTCCTTTTGAAAGTTATGGGCTTGGAGCCTGTTCTTCGTGATTCAAAGCAGCATTTCCCTAGCTGGGTTTTATGGAACACTGTTAAGGGAGATGTGACTGAAATGCCATTAAGAAGGTGAACTCAATGTCCACAAGTTTGGAAACTGCTGTGTGTGCTCTTTCTCTTTCTAGGACTCACAGTACATAAGAAAAGCTAAGAAGTCACGAAGGATGTTGCAGGTAAAGTTTTCCTAGAAGCAGATCCTGCAGTAAGGATTCAAGGGCAAGTGATTTATTTGGGAGTCTGCAAAACACAGAAGAGAAGTGGGGAAGTGATATAGGAATGGGAAGAAGCCAATAAAGCATGCATTATCGTGTTGGCCATTACTTTCGGGAAATTCTGGGAGACTCTTCATGCCTCAGAGTTGTCCCATCTGTCCGTCATCACTGATGGCTGCTCCCGATTCTTGTACTTCCAGTCTGTTGCTGGCAAAGCAGCCTTCTGGGTTTTGGAAAAATCCCTTAGGCAAAATAGATGCAATGGCCATTTGAAGTCAATTGGAGGAATATAGGAGGAATACAGAGCATGGACATTGCCTGCTATGCAGAAAGAATCCTATTTAATTTGGTTTAACCACATATTTTCAGATCCCAGTTGAACATGAAACGCTTGTTCTTCAGCTCACTCCTACTGCTTTGACTGCTATGAGAACTGACTCACTGTAGAGAGAATCAATAAATGAGAACGAATGCACCAGAGCTGGGGGCGAGTAAACATGACTGCAACCATATGAACACCTTTTGGGCATGACTGTAGTATGAACTGTACCAAGGGGACACTCAGTACTTTTTACTTAAGGTGCCTAATGGTCCTTGCCTGAAACAAATTCGTTTGTTAACAGTTTCATTACATTTTTCCATGTTTCAGTGACCTGGATATTCCTTAGAGAGTTGCAGGTTTGGAGAAATTAAATTGCTGCATAACAAGCGTTGACCTTAGTAAGGTTCTGAGTTTCATTTTGTATGAAATTGTTAATAACTGAATATAGAAACATGATGGAGACCAGCAGTTCCTAGCCTTTTCCAAGGAAATAGCCTCTTTATGATGTAAAATCATGTGACAGATTCTTCGTCTAATAATGTGCCCATTTCCCTAGTCTTTAGTAAATACGCATATGAGTTAGTGTATTCTCTGGAATAATTACTTGACCCCAAGCCATAGGCTGGGTTTCTGCCACTTAATTATTAGAGAAGGGGAAGCCACTTGCAAAGAATGTCTCTTGGTGTGGAAAATGGAAATGTGTCCAGGGATTCTCCTGCTTAGGAGTCTTCTAACACCTAGAAACTTCTTATGGGGTGGCTATTTTGGGAATGTTTCCAGCCTTCTTGTTTGTATTTATTTGGCTGCACTGGGCATGTGGACTCTTAGTTGTGACATGTGGGATCTAGTTCCTTGACCGGGAGTTGAACCCAAGTCCCCTGCATTGGGAGTATTGGAGTCATAGCCACTGGACCATCAGGGAAGTCCCCATCCTTCTTATTTTGACAGTTTATCTTACTTTGGTCATCCACGTCAGGCATGAGCAGAAAATCAGACCCCAGTTGTATGGTTCAGTGAATCCTTCCTTTCCTTTATAGTAGCAAATTTTGTTCCAGGAGAATGAAGCCAAATGAGTGATACGGAAAGAAGCCCCTTTGCTGTCTATCTGTTGATTCTGTTTTTGTCGTTACCTGTGGGCCCAGTACTTGAGACATGTCTTCATAATCTGGGTAGTGAATCATCCCAGATGCCATTTGAGAGCAGTAATTCAGCTTCAATGGATCCTGCAGATTCCCTTACAAAGCTGCGAGAAGAAACAGAAGAATATTTTGAGTAGTTACTGCCTTATTGACACTTCTGATTTCTTTGGGGGTACAAATCCTGCAGCTTCCTGCCCTGGTTTTGCTGGGGCTGTAACTGCTCTGAGTTATTCCTAGCTCAGAAAAGAGAGAGGTCTCCTGTCAGTTCACTCCTTTCAGTGACTGCAGAGGAACATCCATGGCACAGTTGGGGAAACATTCTTGCTTTTATTGAAGGAATAATCTTTCCTTCGGCAGGAATAAAACCGGTATTCTGTCTAGCAGAGAAACGCTTATGTTGTCAGAAAGACAGTCATTTTTAGCTTTAAAAATATCTACCAATCGAAAACCGGTTTTGTGATGCAAATGTACCGCCAGTGACTCAGCTACTGTGAAGTGTGGAAGCTGCTGAGAGGCTGAGCTGAGCCCTGGAGCCTCCAGAATATTCTGAAAAGAGGCTGAAACTTACTCAGATTTGAAGGTTACCTTTCTTACACTGAACAGCATCTCTTTCAGGACAGTTTTGATATACAATCCTTTCACATTTAACCCCCTCTGAAAAATAAGCCACCAGGAGAGAAGTCAGTATATTTCTGACTCTGCGTTTAAATGCTATTCAATCATTTATTAGGTGTGTGCACTTGAGCAAGTTACTTCATTATGCCTCAGTTTCCCCATCTGTAAAGTAGAGCAGACAACATAATCTACCTCATGGAGTTGTAGAGACATTAAATGAGGTATAGCATAGTGCCTTGCATGGTACAGTGGCCCAAATAGTGCTAGCTATTTTTATTCTATTATAAATAAAATGAGCTCCCCTGGTGCTCAGATGGTAAAGAGTCTACCTACAATGCTAGAGACCCAGGTATCTGACAGTAGCTAATACTTTATACCTACTCTTAAGTGCTACTTCTGACTCTTATGCTTTTTTTGTGTGGTACGCTAATACCCTTTTGTCCAGGACCACCAGGAACATACCTGCAGTTGAATAAGCACATTTGTTACTTGTGGGAGGTAGAACACAGTCCAGTGCCTGCTTCACCACTTCTTAGCTCCCATTTCTAGGAGACCTTCATACACGTGAATTGAAGTTCATTTTTTTTTTTTTTTTCTGTTAATCTGTCTTGGGTCAATTTTACTATTAGTCTGGCCACAGGAATTCAGGAGGAGTAGAGAACTCCTTCCTGCTACTGAGTTCTGGAGACTGTGTCTACTGGGAGAGTCACACAGTTCAGCTATGAATGTGCTAGTCCAGTTCCTGAATGTTGGAAGCTGCTCATCTTTCTTTCGCAACTCTTAGAGTATTCTGAAGACATATTCCAATGATTAAAATGAATATTGCTTCCATCTCCCATGAGGAGTTGAATAGGATCCTAGCGAAGTTTTCAGGAAAGTCATCATTCATTTATTCATTCAACAAAGATATATATATATATATGTATGTGTGTGTGTATATATATATATATATATATTCAGAATTGACTTCTGGGCATTGTTCTATGTGCTGGGGCTTTGACAGTAAACAAAGGGAGACAGCATATTTATTCTAGAGGACCTTGCATTCCAATTAGGGGAGATAGATAAACAAGGAGACAAAAGGAGATGTCAGATAGGTGGCTCAGATGGTAAAGAATCTACCTGCAATGCAGGAGACTCAGGTTTGACCCCTGGGTCAGGAAGATCCCCTGGAGAAGGGAATGTCTACCCACTCCAGTCTTCTTGCTTGGAGAATCCCATGGGCAGAGGAGTCTGGCAGACTACAGGCCATGGGGTTGCAAAGAATTGGACACAACTGAGTGACTAACACTTCACTTCTTAAGAAGGTAAACAGGGTGTTTGGAAACATCAGGTTTCATTCTGTGGTTTTGTTATCCCTGAAAAATAGTACTTGGTGAGTGGGTTTCGTCTTTGTGCAAGATTTTCTTTCTTATCCTTTCATATCTTATCTTTCCTTTGTTTTCCCACATTGGTTGTCAGGGTCCCTGAACAGAGCAGGTGGTGGGGAAGGCCTGTGGGTTGACTCTTGGGTTTCCCACCATTCTGTGACCCACATGTCAGCTGTGCTCTCAGCCTCTAACTCCAGAAGCCACAACCACTCTTTCTGTGTTCAGCCCATGACTGGATGCAGACGCAGCACCACTTTGTCATTACTTGAAGAATCTACTTACCCAGAAACCTGGTAGATCAAGATTCACTGAGGATTTTATACTGAACACAGAGGAGATTTACCTCAAATGTTCACATCATACAACTTTAGCATCTCCATTGTTGTTGCTATTGAGTTGCTCAGTTGTGCCCAGCTCTTTTGCGACCCCATGGACTGTAGCTCGCCAGGCTCCTCCATCCATGGGATTCTCCAGGCAAGAATACTGGAGTGGTTGCCATTTCCTTCTCCAGGGGATGTTCCTGACCCAGGGATTGAACCCTTGTCTCCTGCATTGCAGGCGGATTCTTTGCTGCTGAGCCACCAAAGAAGCCGAGCATCTTCATGAAGCAAGCCTATTTTGTCCTCAGTTTGGTGGCAATCAAGTTTTTCTGACTATTTTTCTCCAAAGAGAGAACTTTTCTGTTTCCTGGATTTTCTTTGGGGAACCTAAAAATGTTCACCTCTTTATCCTGGAGAGCGATGAAAGCTATCATTGTGAGGCTTTCTTTTCTGAGCTATTACTGAAATAATAACTGTCTATCAGTTTCATTCTAAAGCCACTTTCTTGGCATGGAGCAGTCTCTGCTCTCCCAGCTGTCCACCTCCCACATTTGAGAGTAAATATAGGAAGTAAAATGGGAAAAGTGTATAAGTAAATATAGTTCGTGTTTCTGCAGATGAGAACTACAGTTCTGGGACATCAGTACATTTTAAATATTAATTTTAGCAAAGAGAACAAAAAACATTCAATAAACAATTTCCTCTTATCTCTTGGATTCAGATCTTCTTTCCTACTGTGCCTTTGGGCTTACTTATTTGTTGACTGCCTTTGCCATTTTTATAGATCTTGTCAATATACTGTTTGATTATCCTTGGTTGAAGCTAAGAGTTTCATGGAAAAATGAAATTCACAGTCCTTAAACTTTTTTTTTTTAATACTTATTTCAGCTTCTTTGAGCAGATTGCAAAATAAATATATTTGAATTTTATTTTCCTTGACTTTCCAGCCTGTCTTGGCTGAAGAAACATGTTGCAATGATGAATACAGATGTTTGCAGTCAGTGATATGGGCTTGTATTGAAAGTTTACTGTATAGAATGGAAACCGGTTCAGAAAAATCCCTAACAAAACCTTCAAAAGAAGCAACTCAGAACCTATACTCTTTTCCACAGGAGTCTTTCTTGTCTTCATTTCTAATGATTTCATGTGTTTTTGGAGGGAGTTTGTGAATGTAGTGGTTGATTTCACTTTAGACATAGTTTTTTTTGTCAGAAATGATTTATAAAAGTTAGATGCATCTTACACTTATACCTATATCTCCTTTTTCCTTAGAATTAGAAAAGAGAATTTATTTTCAAGGATTTGAATCTGAGCTAGAATTTATCTTCAAGAGACTCTGCAAAGGGGCTGTCAATAGTGATAATAAATGCTCTCGTTTATTGTTAATACTTGCTATTTTGTGTTTATGAAAAAAATCTTTAACTCTTGGGGTCATATGCAGAGCCTGGTGTACTTATGGAATGAATGCCTTTTAAAGTTCTCAAATCCCAATTCTGATACCATTCTTGCTAGTTTTGGGCAATCTCTTTCTGTGCTGTCCATGTTTCCAGCTACTGTTAGTGGTTCTGTCGGGGAAAGAATGATCATAAAGATAATTACAATTGCTTGCATTCATTTCATGTCTGTTTTGTTGAGGTATTACATGAGGTGTTTATGAACAACTTCCTGTACACTTGAGTTACTGAAGGATTTTTAAACCCTTTTAAAAAAGGAGCTCAGATCACAGCTTTGCTTGAGTTGCTCTGAGTGAAATTGTTCAGTTGCTTCCGCTTTTTGTCTAGCGAAAAAAGCGTCTGCTTTTTGTCTTCCATCTTTTTTTTTTTTCCTTTTCTTTCTTTTACTTGTATTCTAAGTTACAACAAAATAAATTCCATACATATTAAGGGAAAGATCTTACATTTTTCCAGGTTTTTATCTATTCATTTTTGCTTGTTGAAGTCATCAAAATAGCAACATATTTTATTTTTCCCTTAACTCCTCTCACATCCGGACTGCCATATAACATTGAGCAGAGTTCTGTCTAGGGCCATCTTGAACTGACCCACAAAGCCTGGAAATGGAATCCTCTGCTCAATATTGAGAGAGAGTTTGTAAAAATTGGCAAAAATAGGGGCAGCAAGCTGTTACTTTTGCTATGCTATCCCCTTTGCTGCAGTTCTAGAATTTTAGTTTCCTTGGTCAGTTACAGTGTTATCAGAATTCAGTGAGGCAGAACCTGCCGTCAGCCCCCAAAGCCCTAACAATATCCTCTGCATCCCACTCACATTTGCATTCTCCAAATGTAAGAGGGGAATCAGAGGTCAACTGGCCAGGTTGGAATCCTGATCCCTGAATATCTAAACATGTCTCCTCTCTCCTTAATGTATCAAGGTGTGAGCTTTTGAAAATGTTCCCCCAAAGCTTAAGAAATCATCTTACTCACTAGATTCAAACTGAACTCCTTGAAATGACTAATGAGTACCTTCAGCAGCTCCAACAACAGATGCCAACTTGATGAATGAGAACCAAGAAAATGCTAATCACATGTGAGCCTGAAGGGATAAAATGATAGAACCAAAGACTTTGGGGGCCACCCCAGCTAGTGTGGCAGAAACGAGCTTGGAGTTTGAAACCAGAAGACTTTGGCAATTCAGGGAGAAACTCTTTCTAAGTGTGAGTTGTTTCCAGACCAGTTATGTAGTCCCTCTATAAGACAGAAACGATAAAAAATATTCATTTTACAAGGAAGTGAGTATTGAATGGGAATTATGAGTACTAAAACACTTTGTGAAATGTAAACCTCTCTGCAGATATTTGTTGTTTGTGTTGTTATTATTGTTGTTAATGAGAACTAATTTATTGGAAAGCTGATAGTTCCAAAAAGTGAGGAGGGGACTCTTATTGAACCTTATGATTCCAAGGTGCTAAAAAATGAGTGAGAGACAAGTATCAAGAAACCTAAAGACCAGAATTATGGAAATTTCACTCTTGACATCTCTCATGAGGTTTTTAAAAAATTATTTTTATTTGGAGGATAATCGTTTCACAATGTTGTGTTGGTTTCTGCCATACAACAATGTGAATCAGCCATAGGTATACATATATCCTTTCCCTCTTGAACCTCTCTCTCATTCCCATCCCACCCTTCTAGGTCATCACAGAGTACAGAGCTGAGCTCCCTGTGCTATATGGCAATTTCTCACTAGCTATTTTACACATTGCATAAGTGTTTAAAGGGAAGCTTCAGGTCTCAGTTCAGTTAGGATCAATAAACCGTTACTGAAATACTTGTTCCAAGTACTGTATTAGGTGCTGGGGTTCTGAGATAAATGAGACCTCATTCCTACCTGTTATAAGCTACAGGCTAAGGGAGAAACCAGCATAAGCAGACTATGTGATATATTGTGGTAGGGTTAGAATGGAGAGAGATTCATGATGGTCACTAACAGTCCCTAGATCTTCAAAGCCAATGGAGATTTTAAAATTCTTATAGGAATACTATTCTGTATATTTCCATAGTTGACAACTCCAATGACTTGCAAACTCCCACATTTAACTGTTCTTCCTTTTTCCATTTTTGTTCTTTATCAGTCTCAACCTGTCCCATACTGAGTCAATCACTATACGTTGACACCTGAGTTACTGTTCGGGTTTTTAGGTGTTTTGATAGTTTCCTATATTCCATCTTGTGATGGAATTAAAGTTTTTTTCAGACCTTTTGCAGTTACAATGAAAATGTGATGTAGGTACTGCCAGTCAGATACACCTGCGCAGGACTCAGGGAAAGAAGCAGCATGAGAAGGCAGCTGTAGGAAGACTGATCTTCTGGGGTGTGGTAATGGGGGCATCCAGTTCTTCTGGGGCTCTAGAGAGAGAGTGTCTGGCATTCACTGCCTGTGTGATCTGGGCCAAGTGGTTGGTGGAAGGGCTGGTTTCTCTCCCATGATCGAGCATTGGTCCTGACTCATTTCAAGATGTGTATCATTCATACCAAGTTCTCTGATTCTCCATAAATTCTGCAAGCTAACAAATATCTCTTAATGAATTATTTTCTATTTAAGACAGCTAACGCATTGCTTGTAACTGCCATACTGACTGGTATGGGGCTCAGGTTAAGAGTTCTGATGTTATCTTTCAATGAAGTTGTACACACATTTGCATTTTGTGTTACAAGCATTAATTTTAAAAAACATAGACTTTATTTTCAAGAGTAGTTTTAGATTCAGAGCAAAATTGAGCCTAAAGAGATTTCTCATATAACTCTTCCCATCACACATGCACAGCCTCTCCCATTATCAACATCTTGCTTCAGAGGGTGCCGTTTGTTACAAGTGGTGAACCTACATTGGCATGGCATTATCACCCCAAGTCCATAGTTTATGTTAACGTTCATTGTTGGTGTAGTACATTCTATGACCTGCCTCTTGAGAAACCTGTATGCAGGTCAGGAAGCAACAGTTAGAACTGGACATGGAACAACAGACTGGTTCCAAATAGGAAAAGGAGCACGTCAAGGCTATATATTGTCACCCTGCTTATTTAACTTATATGCAGTGTACATCATGAGGAACGCTGGGCTGGAAGAAGCACAAGCTGGAATCAAGAATGCTGGGAGAAATATCAATAACCTCAGATATGCAGATGACACCACCCTTATGGCAGAAAGTGAAGAGGAACTAAAGAGCCTCTTGATGAAAGTGAAAGAAGAGAGTGAGAAAGTTGGCTTAAAGCTCAACATTCAGAAAACTAAGGTCATGGCATCTGGTCCCATCACTTCATGGGAAATAGATGGGGAAACAGTGGAAACAGTGTCAGACTTTATTTTTTTGGGCTCCAAACTCACTGCAGATGCTGATTGCAGCCATGAAATTAAAAGACGCTTACTCCTTGGAAGGAAAGTTATGACCAACCTAGATAGCATATTAAAAACCAGAGACATTACTTTGCCAACCAAGGTCCATCTAGTCAAGGCTATGGTTTTTCCCGTGGTCATGTATGGATGTGAGAGTTGGACTGTGAAGAAAGTTGATGCCAAAGAATTGATGCTTTTGAACTGTGGTGTTGGAGAAGACTCTTGAGAGTCCCTTGTACTGCAAGGAGATCCAACCAGTCCATTCTAAAGGAGATCAACCCTGGGTGTTCATTGGAAGGACTGATGCTAAAACTGAAACTCCAATACTTTGGCCACCTCATGCGAAGAGTTGACTCACTGGAAAAGAGTCTGATGCTGGGAGGGATTGGGGGTGGGAGGAGAAGGGGATGACAGAGAATGAGATGGCTGGATGGCATCACCGACTCGATGGATATGAGTTTGAATGAACTCCAGGAGTTGGTGATGGATAGGGAGGCCTGGCGTGCTGTGATTCATGGGGTCGCAAAGAGTCGGACACGACTGAGCGACTGAACTGAACTGAACTGAAATGAAGAGATACCCCACGACCAAGGTAAGAGAAACCCAAATAAGATGGTAGGTATTGCGAGAGGGCATCAGAGGGCAGACACATTGAAATTATAAAAACAGAAAACTAGTCGATCTGATCACATGGACCACAGCCTTGTCTAACTCAATGAAACTAAGCCATACTGTATGGGGCCACCCAAGATGGGTGGGTCATGGTGGAGAGGTCTGACAGAATGTGGTCCACTGGAGAAAGGAATGGCAAACCACTTCAGTATACTTGCCTTGAGAACCCCATGAACAGTATGAAAAGGCAAAATGATAGGATACTGAATGAGGAATTCCCCAGGTCGGTAGGTGCCCAGTATGCTACTGGAGATCAGTGGAGAAGTAACTCCAGAAAGAATGAAGGGATGGAGCCAAACCAAAAACAATACCCAGTTGTGGATGTGACTGGTGATAGAAGCAAGGTCTGATGCTGTAAAGAGCAATATTGCATAGCAACCTGGAATGCCTTTGACTGTGTGGATCACAATAAATTGTGGAAAATTCTTCAAGAGATGGGAATCCCAGACCACCTGACCTGCCTCTTGAGAAACCTATATGCAGGTCAGGAAGCAACAGTTAGAACTGGACATGGAACAACAGACTGGTTCCAAATAGGAAAAGGAGCACGTCAAGGCTATATATTGTCACCCTGCTTATTTAACTTATACGCAGAGTACATCATGAGGAATGCTGGGCTGGAAGAAGCACAAGCTGGAATCAAGAATGCTGGGAGAAATATCAATAACCTCAGATATGCAGATGACACCACCCTTATGGCAGAAAGTGAAGAGGAACTAAAGAGCCTCTTGATGAAAGTGAAAGAAGAGAGTGAGAAAGTTGGCTTAAAGCTCAACATTCAGAAAACTAAGGTCATGGCATCTGGTCCCATCACTTCATGGGAAATAGATGGGGAAACAGTGGAAACAGTGTCAGACTTTATTTTTTGGGCTCCAAAATCACTGTGGATTCTGATTGCAGCCATGAAATTAAAAGACGCTTACTCCTTGGAAGGAAAGTTATGACCAACCTAGATAGCATATTAAAAACCAGAGACATTACTTTGCCAACCAAGGTCCATCTAGTCAAGGCTATGGTTTTTCCTGTAGTCATGTATGGATGTGAGAGTTGGACTGTGAAGAAAGCTGAGTGCAGAAGAATTGATGCTTTTGAACTGTGGTGTTGAAGAAGACTCTTGAGAGTCCCTTGTACTGCAAGGAGATCCAACCAGTCCATTCTAAAGGAGATCAGTCCTGGGTGTTCACTGGAAGGACTGATGCTGAAGCTGAAAACTCCAATACTTTGGCCACCTCATGCGAAGAGTTGACTCACTAGAAAGACTCTGATGCTGGGAAGGATTGGAGGCGGGAGGAGAAGGGGATGACAGAGAATGAGATGGCTGGATGGCATCACCGACTTGATGGCTGTGAGTCTGAGTGAACTCTGAGATTTGGTGATGGACACGGAGGCCTGGTGTGCTGTGATTCATGGGGTTGCAAAGAGTTGGACACGACTGAGTGACTGAACTGAACTGATCTGAGCTGGTGGCTCAGTCAGTAAGGAATCCACCTGCAGTTCAGGAAATGTGGATTTGATCCCTGGGTTGGGAATATCCCATGGAGGAGCGCATGGCAAATCACTCCAGTATTCTTGCCTGGAGAATCCCATGGGCTGAGGAGCCTGGTGAACTGCAGTTCATCAGGTCTCAAAGAGTCAGACACAACTGAGCAACTGAGCAAGCACATATGGCTAATATTTATGTGAAGATGCAGTAATTATATTGTTTCACTGAATCATTGAAGGACAGCAATTGACAAAGCCATGTTAAAAAATATTCATATCCTAAAAGTTGAGAGTTTTGTTTTATTTGGTGGGAATTTTTATAATATCAAGCCCAGGAGGCAGTATCTCAAGTAACTCTGAGAGAGCTACTTTGAGGAGGCAGGGGTGGAGGGGATGAGAGGAGCCAATTTATGTATTTACAGAAGCTTTGCAACAAAGAGCATATAGTCTCAATTATCAAAAGATTATTGTTAATTAAAGAATAAAGTAAGCTAGAGATCTTAAGGTATGTAGTGCTTTTCTAAGTATAGGACATTTCAGGAGTCTTGGCTTACTGAAATCATTACTTTGATAGGCATATCAGCTTCCTGGGGCGTATCCTGTGTATTCCTAATTTCCTCAGGGCTCACTGTAGGGAGTGGCTGCAGTCTGATGGCTGCTAGATGGCAGGTATTCTTTCCTTCCTGGGTTCCCTTACCAGTTCACCATACGTGGCTGCAGTCGATCATGACTGTGACATCCCTGTTTACTGGTATGACAGGCAAAATTCCATTTATCAGCACATTAAAAAGGTTTTTAAAAATGATTCTATTTTTAAGGATCTAAAAAAAATCCTTAATAATCGCAAAATCAGCACATTAAAGTTTCAATGCTTAGCATTGCACAGTAATAACTTGACATTTAATTATGGGAACAGTCATCCAAAGAGTGGTATCAGTAGTAAAATAATAAATAACCTTTCAAAGGAGGAAATTAGAGGTAAATTTACTTGGCCCTGGGCTGGGCAGCTGAGTCCAGTGGAAAATAAAAGAGAGCAAGAGAATAAATTCATTGGGAAAGTGTTGTCAATGCTCAATGTGTATTAAATGGATTCAGCGAGCAAGGGAACATTAGTACAAGTTAAATGAAAACGTCTTTAAAATGTGTGCAACTCGACGTAAGTAGAACTGAGCTTAGTATTTTCTTCATCTCCTTTCATTCTTCAGCCAGCTTCTCCTCTTGATTTCTGTCTCAGTTGGTGGCTTTTATGCCCTCCCAGGTGTCTAAACCTGGCATCTGGAAGTCATCTGAGCTTCCTCCTTTGTTAACTTTATGAGTGGCACAGTCTTATCAATGTTACCTCCTAAATTCATTCCCTTTCTTGGAATTCACTAGCTTCATTAAATTACCAGAAATGTTCCTGCCTTATCTCTTGCCACTTCTCTGTCTCACCTAGGACTTATTTTTCACAACTTGCCCCAAGGATTGCGGGTTTTGTTTTTTTTTTTGCATTAAGATTGATTCTGACACCTGACTGTTCCAGCAAAACAGTAGTTCTTATCTCTGGCCACACTTTGGAATCACCTGCCGTGTTTCAGAAAACTAATGCACTTCCAGGTATTCTGACTGAATGGGTCTGGGGTGCAGACTGCAAGGGGATTTTAAAATACTCTCCTAGTGATTCTAAGGGGCAGCCAAGGTTGAAAACCATAACAATAAATAAATCTCCTTTGTGTTGCCTTCTTTGTCTTAAAACAATGGTTCTGGAACTTGATTAAACATCAGCATCACTGAGGTGCTTTAAAAAACCCAGTCTTGGGATTGTGGTGGATTGTGGTGGGGTTGTTGTGGACTCTAAGGTCATTGCTGTTGTTCAGTTGTGCAGTTGTATCCGACTCTTTGCGACCCCACGAACTGCAGCATGCCAGGGCTCTAACGTATCCAACCAAATTATCCCAGCTTCTAGGGATCAAGCCCTTGTAAAGCCCCTCTTCTTGTATGTGGTCAGGGCCTGTGACTTGTTTCTAACCCATAGGGCACAGCAAAGGTGGTGGGCTGTCACTCAGTGATTATTGATTGTCTTAGGTTCTTTTCCCCTTTCCAGCTTGAAGAAGCCATCTGCCATGTTGTCAGGAAGCCATGGAGAGAGCCAGGTGGCAAAGAACTGTGAGCAGCCTGAAGGAGCTGAGAGTGGCCTCCAGCCAATAGCCAGTGAGAAGGCAGGAACCTCAGTGTTACTGCCACAAAGAAAGAAATTCTGGTAACAATGTAAAGGGAGACAGATTTGTTACCGTTCATGGCTACAGAAGGCTAAGCCCTGGGTGACACTTTGGTAGCATCTTTGCAGAGGACCCTCTTAAGGCAGCCCAGACTCCTGACCTGCAGAAGTAGAGAGATAATAAATGTGTATGGCTTTAAGCTGCTAGGTTTGTGGTAATTTACTTGGTGACATCTTACACTAATTTGGGACCCTGTGTGTGTGTGTTAGTTGCTCAGTTGTGTCTGACTCTTGGTGACCCCACGAACTGTAGCTCACCAGGCTTTTCTGTCCATGGAATTCTCCAGGCAAGAATACTGGAGTGGATTGCCATTCCCTTCTCCTGTAACTATTTATTTATAACCTACCTCAGGGATAGGATACCACTCCAGCATTCTTAGGCTTCCCTTGTGGCTCAGCTGGTAAAGAATCCACCTGTAATGTAGGAGACTTGGGTTCGATCCCTGGGTTGGGAAGATCCCCTGGAGAAGGAAAAGGCAACCCACTCGCCAGTATTCTGGCCTGAAGAATTCCATGGACTGTATAGTCCATGGGGTTGCAAAGAGTCAAACACAACTGAGTGACTTTCACTTTCACTTTAAGATGAAGACACAAACTACTTCACTGGTTAAATATCTGGATGCCTCTGGAATGGTCCAATAGAAGTCATCCTCAAATCCATTACGTTTAAGCCTTAAGATCCCAAAGCCCCCTTTTCCACTCCTGAAGCCTTTGTGGGAGTGGAAAATGCCATTACTGTGTGCAGTGACGAACCCCTTGGTGCTTTCATGGGTATCTGGTCTTATCACTGATGCTTGGTAGGAAATGTCCACGAAATGATCCTGAGAAATTAGCGAGGTTCCTGCAAAGAGAGGACTAACCGGATTAGTGAAACCAGTTCAGGTAAAGAATCACGATTCACTTTTTCCACATGTGAAATCTTCCTATGGAGGCTTAAAGTTGAGGGCAAGGAGACAGGGTTGAGAAGCCTCTCTGTAGACATTTTCCTTCAGGATCCACCAATTGGAACAGATTCCAGGGGCCTAATGTGAAATCCAACTTTCCCCCTCCAAACTCAGCTGTAGAATAGATGCCCTTCAGAAGAGAGTTTCTGGTTGTCAGCAATATTCAGGCAAGTCAAGGAGCAAGTGGCTGGGTTTTTATATAGGTTAAGAGTTTGAATGATACTGAATTTTAAGGTCCTTTCTGTCTCTAAGAGTATATATTCTAGGATCTGCACTACTAAAATAATTCAGTGAGGAGGAGGTGGTTCACCTCTAGGTAAATCAGCTGGTCATGAGTATTAGTCTACTGATAAATGTCCACCCAGCTTCCTTCTTCCAGCAGCATCTATAAGCATCTATAAGATAGCTAGCTGCCTCAGAACTGCTGAGACAATTGCCTTTTAGAGTTCCATTAATGTTGTCCTTTAATTATCATTTTAGTTTCCTTTTATGCAGATTATAAAAAATGAGGTATTGTCTTATTAAAAAAATGTATTTCTGGAAATTTACATTTGGTTTTCATGTGTCACTTTACACATTAGCATTTAATTCACCCTTTTGTAATAGCAAACTTTCTAGTGATTATCATATATTGAATTTCACATCATTAACAATATCCATTTTGCTTTCAAAATATAAGAATAAAATACATTTTTAATACTTTCTTTCATTGTATTAGATTAGAGACATTGAACATGCTTTGGAATGCCTGATGAAGTCACAGAGTACCTTTTTTTGAAATAATTTCTTGAAGTTAATAACTCTTTGATATTATCAGGTCAGGGATTGCTTGTTTATACATACTGTGAGCCCATGCCAGATCAAGAGAAAACAAAACACAGATTTTATACACAAGGAATTTCAGGCCAGTTGAAGACAAAGTATAGGTACACATGAGGCAACGGGATTCAAGGGAACAGTTGTGCAGAGGACAGATAAGCAGAGAGTTCAGAGATCAAAGCAGACTTGACAATGCAGTTCACAGAAGGTTCTGGAGGGAGAGCCACTCAGCTGAGCTGAGGAGGGTTGTAGGAGGTGGGTGAGAAAAAAGAACAGAAGGCAGCTGTTACTTGTTAGGGTGGAAATGATTAGGGAAGGCTTAAAGCTCAGTGGCATTTGTGTATTAGTTTGAATGTGGTCCACTGGAGAAGGGAATGGCAAACCACTTCAGTATACTTGCCTTGAGAACCCCATGAACGGTAACAAAGGGCAAAATGATAGGATACTGAATGAGGAATTCCCCAGGTCGGTAGGTGCCCAGTATGCTACTGGAGCTCAGTGGAGAAATAACTATAGAAGGAATAAAGGGATGGAGCAAAAGCAAAACCAATACCCAGTTGTGGATGTGATCAGTGATAGAAGCAAGGTCCGGTGCTGTAAAGAGCAATATTGCATAGGAACCTGGAATGTTAGGTCCATGAATCAAGGCAAATTGGAAGTGGTCAAACAGGAGATAGCAAGAGTGAATGTAGACATTCTAGGAATCAGTGAATTAAAATGGACTGGAATGGGTGAATTTAACTCAGATGACCATTATATCTACTACTGTGGGCAGGAATCCCTTAGAAGAAATGGAGTAGCCATCATGGTCAACAAAAGAGTCCGAAATGCAGTACTTGGATGCAATCTTAAAAATGACAGAATGATTTCTGTTCGTTTCCAAGGCAAACCATTCAGTATTACAGTAATCCAGGCCTATGCCCCAACCAGTAATGCTGAAGAAGCCGAAGTTAATCGGTTCTATGAAGACCTACAAGACCTTTTAGAACTAACACCCAAAAAAGATGTCCTTTTCATTATAGGGGACTGGAATTCAAAAGTAGGAAGTCAAGAAACACCTGGAGTAACAGGCAAATTTGGCCTTGGAGCACGGAATGAAGCAGGGCAAATGCTAATAGAGTTTTGTCAAGAGAATGCACTGGTCATAGCAAACACCCTCTTCCAACAACACAAGAGAAGACTCTACACATGGACATCACCAGATGGTCAACACCGAAATCAGATTGATTATATTCTTTGCAACCAAAGATGGAGAAGCTGTATACAGTTAGCGAAAACAAGACCAGGAGCTGACTGTGGCTCAGATCATGAATTCCTTATTGCCAAATTCAGACTTAAATTGAAGAAAGTAGGGAAAACCACTAGACCATTCAGATATGACCTCAATCAAATCCCTTATGATTATACAGTGGAAGTGAGGAATAGATTTAAGGGACTAGATCTGATTGATAGAGTGCCTGATGAACTCTGGACGGAGGTTCGTGACATTGTCCAGGAGACAGGGACCAAGACCATCCCCATGAAAAAAAAATGCAAAAGAGCAAAATGGCTGTCTGAGGAGGCCTTACAAATAGCTGTGAAAAGAAGAGAGGCGAAAAGCAAAGGAGAAAAGGAAAGATATAAGCATCTGAATGCAGAGTTCCAAAGAATAGCAAGGAGAGATAAGAAAGCCTTCCTCAGTGATCAATGCAAAGAAATAGAGGAAAACAACAGAATAGGAAAAACAAGAGACCTCTTCAAGAAAATTAGAGATTCCAAGGGAACATTTCATGCAAGGATGGGCTCGATAAAGGACAGAAATGGTATGGACCTAACAGAAGCAGAAGATATTAAGAAGAGGTGGCAGGAATACACAGAAGAACTGTACAAAAAAGATCTTCACGACCAAGATAGTCACGATAACGTGATCACTGACCTAGAGCCAGACATCTTGGAATGTGAAGTCAAGTGGACCTTAGAAAGCATCACTACTAACAAAGCTAGTGGAGGTGATGGAATTCCAGTTGAGCTATTTCAAGTCTTGAAAGATGATGCTGTGAAAGTGCTGCACTCAATATGCCAGCAGATTTGGAAAACTCAGCAGTGGCCACAGGACTGGAAGAGGTCAGTCTTCATCCCAATCCCAAAGAAAGGCAATGCCAAAGAATGCTCAAACTACCGCACAATTGCACTCATCTCACACGCTAGTAAAGTCATGCTCAAAATTCTCCAAGCCAGGCTTCAGCAGTATATAAACCGTGAACTCCCAGATGTTCAAGTAGGTTTCAGAAAAGGCAGAGGCACCAGAGATCAAATTGCCAACATCTGCTGGATCATGGAGAAAGCAAGAGAGTTCCAGAAAAACATCTATTTCTGCTTCATTGACTATGCCAAAGCCTTTGACTGTGTGGATCACAATAAACTGTGGAACATTCTGAAAGAGATGGGAATCCCAGACCACCTGACCTGCCTTTTGAGAAACCTGTATGCAGGTCAGGAAGCAACAGTTAGAACTGGACATGAAACAACAGACTGGTTCCAAATAGGAAAAGGTGTACGCCAAGGTTGTATATTGTCACCTTGCTTATTTAACTTATATGCAGAGTACATCATGAGGAACGCTGGGCTGGAAGAAACACAAGCTGGAATCAAGATCGCTGGGAGAAACATCAATAACCTCAGATATGCAGATGACACTACCCTTATGGCAGAAAGTGAAGAGGAACTCAAAAGCCTCTTGATGAAAGTGAAAGAGGAGAGTGAAAAGGTTGGCTTGAAGCTCAACATTCAGAAAACAAAGATCATGGCATCTGGTCCCATCACTTCATGGGAAATAGATGGAAAAACAGTGGAAACAGTGTCAGACTTTATTTTTTTGGGCTCCAAAATCACTGCAGATGCTGATTGCAGCCATGAAATTAAAAGATGTTTGCTCCTTGGAAGGAAAGTTATGACCAACCTTGATAGTATATTAAAAAGCAGAGACATTACTTTGCCAACCAAGGTCCGTCTAGTCAAGGCAATGGTTTTTCCCGTGGTCATGTATGGATGTGAGAGTTGGACTGTGAAGAAAGTTGATCGCCGAAGAATTGATGCTTTTGAACTGTGGTGTTGGAGAAGACTCTTGAGAGTCCCTTATACTGCAAGGAGATCCAACCAGTCCATTCTAGAGGAGATCAATCCTGGATGTTCATTGGAGGGACTGATGCTGAGGCTGAAGCTGCAATACTTTGGCCATCTCATGCAACGAGTTGACTCACTGGAAAAGACTCTGATGCTGGGAAGGGTTGGGGGCGGGAGGAGAAGGGGACGATGGAGAATGAGATGGCTGGATGGCATCACTGACTCTGTGGACATGAGTTTGAGTGAACTCCGGGAGTTGGTGATGGACAGGGAGGCCTGGCGTGCTGTGATTCATGGGGTCGCGGAGAGTCGGACACGACTGAGCGACTGAACTGAACTGAACTGAACTTCCTCAGTTTAATTCAGTCGCTCAGTCGTGTTCCACTCTTTGTGACCCCATGGGCTGCAGCATATCATGCTCCCTGGTCCTTCACCATCTCCTGGAGCTTGCTCGAACTCATGTCCATTGAGTCGATGATGCCATCCAACCATCTCATCCTCTGTTGTCCCTTCCTCCTCCTGCCTTCAATCTTTCCCAGAATCAGAGTCTTTTCTAATGAGTCAGCCCTTTGCATCAGTAGTTTCCTAAGGTTGCTATAACAATGTACCACCAAGGACATGATTTAAAAGAGCAAACATGTATTCTTTCACTATTCCAAAGGCCAGAAATCCAAGATGAAGGTGTGAGTAGGGCCCTGATCCCTCTGAAGGCTCTAGAGCAGAACTGTTCTATGCCTCCCTTCCAGCGTCTGATGCCTCTCACAATCCCTGACCCTCCTTGGCTTTTGTTGCTCAGTCATGTCTGACTCTTTGCAACCCCATAGACTCTAATCCACCAGGCTCCACTGTCTGTGGGGATTCTCCAGGCAAGAATATTGGAGTGGGTTGCCATTTCCTTCTCCAGGGGATCTTCTCAACCTAGGGATCGAACCCAGGTCTCCCTCATTGCAGGCAGATTCTTTACCATCCAATCTCTTTCTCCATTGTCACAGGGCATCTCCCTGTTTCTCTTCATGTTGTCTTCCATTTGTGCCTGGATGTCACTATATTTCTTCTTCTTTTCTTATAAAGACAATAGTGAAGTTGGATTAAGGGCTCACCCTACTCCAGTATCCGGAGAAGGCAATGGCAAGCCACTCCAGTACTCTTGCCTGGAAAATCCCATGGATGGAGGAGCCTGGTAGGCTGCAGTCCATGGGGTCGCTAAGGGTCAGACACGACTAAGTGACTTCACTTTCACTTTTCACTTTCACACACTGGAGAAGGAAATGGCAACCCACTCCAGTGTTCTTGCCTGGAGAATCCCAGGGATGGGGGAGCCTGGTGGGCTTCCGTCTATGGGGTCACACAGAGTCGGATACTACTGAAGTGATGTTGGTGATGGACAGGGAGGCCTGGCGTGCTATAATTCATGGGGTCGCGGAGAGTCGGACACGACTGAGCAACTGAACTGAACTGAACTGAACTCCAGTATAACCTCAAATTAGCTTATACATTAATGATTTTCAAAGACTCTGTTTCAAAAATAAGGTCTCACAGGTTCTGGTGGGTAGGATTTCAATATATCCCTGTGGGGTGTATTCAATTCCTCACATAGCAGCATCTATGGGGGTTAGTGAAGAAGCCCTGAATACAGAGCTGATGGCTGCATTGGAAGCCTTAAGAAATGCTGGTGTACACTGCAGAGGGGAGGGGCATGCTGAAAATGTAGAGGAACACTAATAGCTTTTGTTTTATTTTATATTTATTTTTATTATTTATCTATTTGTGCTGAGTCTTAGTTGAGGCATGTTGGATATTTTAGTTACAGCATGCAAACTCTTAGTTGTAGCATGTGAGTCTAGTTCCCTGATCAGGGATTGAACCCAGGCTCCTGCATTGGAAGCACAGATTCCCTGGTCACTGCACCACCAAGGAAGTCCAAAACTAATAATTAGAATGCATTTGGGAGAAAGGGAGCAAGTCGTGGAATAGTATGCATAGTATGATAGGCTCTATATTTTAAAAGTGATATAGTCTTTTATTATGTAGAGACTATTTCTGGAAAAATTCGAAATGTAGTCATAATGGTTTCCTCCGAAAAGAGGAATTGAGGGTATTTGGGATAGGAGTGAGATCAGAGACTTCCCCTGTATAATCTATTTTATTGTTTGATTTCTGTTTTTTTTTTTTTAAATAACTGTGTACCATAGATAACTTAAAAAAGTAAAATCATAAACACACTTGAGGCATTATTATGTAAAGCCAACTAGGGATGACTTTAAAAATTGTAATAAATGTCATTAGAGAATGAATGCATTTGTTTCCACATTGAAATTTCTTTAAATTGAGTTTTCTGGATCAAGTCATTTCTGGATGTCAAAGGACTAGCCATGGTGTTAGCTAATTATTGAAATACCCAGTTGGCCTGGGTGTTTGAATGCTGATGCTCTGTTTGTGGCTGCCTTTTCTGATGTCCTTGTTATTTCAGATGTTTAATTTTAAATCCACTTTTCCTCTGTGGTTTAAAGTTACACTTTATTCCTCAGAGAGTGAAAGATAAGACTAATTATACTGCCAGTACCACAGAGAGTGTGGGGTGACCTTGTCCTGAATGCTGAAGGACCCAGGATCCAGAGAACAGCTCAGCACATCTATTTCCAGACCTCCGGTGATTCCCATGGAGACAAAGAGGAGGCAGGTCTGTTTTGATGGTTCCTGTTGGCAGTGGTGAGTGGGAGAGGTGGCAGCTTGGGTGAGGCCACTGCACGGAAACCTGGCCCAGAGGAGAAATATGGATTGAAATCGTCTCTACCACAGGAATGTGATGAAACCTGTTCCCACTGTACCTTTAGCATCACCTCTGCTTCCAGGCTGGTACATTCAAGTATTAGTCACTCAGTTGTGTCCGCCTCTTTGTGACCCCATGGACTGTGGCCCTCCAGGCTCCTCTGTCTATGGAATTCTCCAGGCAAGAATACTGGAGTGGGTTGCCATTTCCTTCTACAAGCGCTCTTCCTGACCCAGGAATCAAACTCAGCTCTCCTGCGTTGCAGGCAGACTCTTTACCGTCTAAGCCACCAGGGAAGCCCCAATGCATTCAAAGGCAGAGGCATTAACAATGATGAGCACTCCTTTCTCCAGATAGGACCCTGGCCATTTTATCGGGGTTTTCTTGAACACTGCTTTCAAATCCCTAAAAAAGGGTAGTGTATCAAAAACCTAATTCTTGGTCTTCATCATCCCTAGGCAGCTTATTTGGTGGCAGTGCTTCGAAGTGGGGAAGTTAATATTAGGCAGAAAAATTGCTTTGTCTTTAACTCTTGCCATTCAGAGAGGATCTGGGTATACCAAGTAACGCACCCTTGCTTTTGCAGTTTGGATCTCCTTGGGCTTCCAAAGCTTTAGGGTAATGCCGTTAGCAAATGTGAGAGGCTTGGCTTGATGAAGGAGTGGATAACTTGAAAGCAGCCATTCAGGGCTTCCCTGGTGGCTCAGATGGTATAGAATCCACCTGCAATGCAGGAGACCCGGGTTCGATCCCTGGATTGGGAAGATCCCCTGGAGAAGGGAAAGGCAACCCATTCCAGTATTCTGGCTTAGAGAATTCCATGGACTAAACAGTCCATAGGATCACAGAATTGGACACAACTGAGTGACTTTCGCTTTCACTTTTCACTTGAGACTAAGAATTAACCAATGAAATGTAACACCCTTGCTAAGAACCAGTCATAATAAGCCAGGTACTGGGGACGATCACTCAAGGCATGATTCTTGGTCTCTGATGAGAAAGACAGATGTATTACAAAATACAGGTTCACAATCACACCTGCACATTTCTCATACCCCCAAACTTTGTGACACTGAATTCTTTTTTCCCATGACCCATCTGGCAGCAAACTTAAATGGATATGAGTCATTGGGATGGCTCAAAAAGTGCATTTGGGTTTTTCCGTTACATCTTATGGAAAACCTGAATTAACTTTTTGACCAACGCAATATTTATATCTTTGATTTCTCCTACATAGTATTACTTTCTTGTGTTTTGCTCAAGAAAAATGGGATGGGGTACTTAGACCTCGACGTAAAAGTTACATAATGCTGCTGATTATGCATCAGAATTTTTTTCTAAAGTCGCCCAATACAGAATTCTTAAACACATCTGGCACTAAGAGGTTGGTCTGGGGGTCTAGGAAACTGTTCAGTGCATCTCTCTCCTCAGGAGACCCTACTACTGGGCCACCTGGCATCTTCTAGGACAAGGACTCAGGTGACATTGTCTTTTCAACACAAACACTTCCACCTTTTCAGTTAGGATTTTCCGGTTTTCTGATGCATTCTGAATAATTTTCTTTCCTCACTGAAAGTGTTGCCTTGCCGAAGACTTATTCTCCTTTTTCTATTAGAGAGATTAATACCTCCCCAGTTTCTCCTTGTAAGTATTGTTTAATCCCCATGCATTTTGATTGTTTCTTTCAGAGTGCTAATTAGTCTGTGTCCTACTTAAGCTGCAGGGGACTCTCTTTGAACAGTTAGGTATAGCAGTACCCAGGAGTCTTGTCTCTGAAACACGAAGATTCTCAGCCTCAGATCAAATAGACTCCTGTGGACTTAATATAGATGTTTCTAAGAAGTGTTCTTTCCCTTCCTCTCATCCTCCTCCCTTTCTTTCCTGCAGACGAATATTGACTTGTTTTAAGTTTAACCTTAACGGGCACCAAGTTCTCTTTCTCTGGGAATACATGCTCACACCCCTAAGCATTCATTTCTCTCATGTGAGTGGGACAGAATGACTCAAGTGGCCAGAGTTCCTGTGAATTTTGAGGATGAGATGGTGGGGACCCTCTTTAATACTCCTCTGGCGTATGGGATGTAAACCACTCACTGCAGTGGGTGGCAGCCTCTTCAAGGGGCTTGGGGAAGCTTTATTTTTTTCCTGCATAACTGAAAGCAGATACTCTTTGCGTGAGTCACTTGTCTGGGACGAGCGGAGGTGGGCGTAGAACCCAAGGACTTAGTCCTGGATGGACTCACCCTGCAGGAGGAGAAGAGTAGAAAGACTTTAGTTTTCTATGAAATTTCCAGGAACGAGAAACCAGAACGCAAAGCAGCAACTACATTCATAGTATTTCTTGTTAACATTAATAGTTTTTGTTTCCCACCCTTAGTGCTTAGAAGGAAAGCTGGTAAAAAGGAAAAAAAAAAAGTTGGTGTGATTATTTTTAAGAATAGAAAGTCTGAGTCTCCTTTTATTATTTGAAAACTTCTTCCCTCTGTCCTTATATAAAAAGTTTATCTCCAAAATACAATTCTTCATAGAAAATTTAGAAAATACAGTTTAGTTATAGAAGAAAAGGGAAATCCCATTATCTTGCTGCATAGGCATGACTGTTTCTATCATCTTGGTGTACGCCCTTACTGACTTTTCTAAGCCTGTTTTTAAACTTCACTGGCGTGACACAATTGCATGCTGTGTGTTCATGTATACAGTATGTGTCTGCACATGAAATATGTGGTTATCTCCACAATTTTGTCATGGTTTCTAAATTTAAAGATATTAAATACATTTCTTCATGTTTCAGTAAATTTATTCCTCACCCATTATTTTATTCTGATTCTAGTGGTAAAAAAGAAGGCCCTTTAAAAAATGGTGGTGGTGGTTTTGGAGAGGTGTGGTGACAAAGAAAAATTGTACCCAATGGATTTGAATAGGCAAAGAAAACTTTACAGAAGATAATTGCAAGAGGGGAGAGAGCTTCACCCCCAACTCCATTCAGGCAAAAGGTGAGGGCGTTGAGGTGTGAGAGTGACCAGCTGGAGAAATCCTGAAGGCCATTAGGGAGGAAGCTTGCCTGTGGGATTAGGACATCAGGGTTTACTAACTGGTGCTTATTGAAGTCAAGTTTTTACCTAATGAGGGCCTGGGAGACAGGGGTTTTATCTTCCTTGATGATATATCAAAAGGATGGCTCCCTGATCTTTGAGAAAGACATTCCTGGGCTGTAAAACTGGCAAGTTTTTTTTTTTTTTTCAGTCACACAGTCATGACTCTTTACGACACCATGGACTGTAGCATGCCAGGCCTCCCTGTCCTTCGCCATCTCCCAGAATTTGCTCAAACTCATGTCCATTGAGTCGATGATGCCATCCAATCATCTCATCCTGTTGTCCCCTTTTCCTCCCGCCCTCAATCTTTCCCAACATCAGGGTCTTTTCCAAGGAGTCGGTTCTTCCCATCAGGTGGCCAGAGTATTGGGGCTTCAACTTCAGCATCAGTCCTTCTAATGAATATTCAGGGTTGATTTGCTTTAGGATTGACTGGTTTGATCTGCTTGCTGTCCAAGGGACTCTCAAGAGTCTTCTCCAGCATCACAGTTTGAAAGAATCAATTCTTTGGCACTCAGCCTTCTTTATAGTCCTACTCACATCTGTATATGACTACTGAAAAAAACATACCTTTGACTATATGGTTCTTTATAGGCAAAGTGGTGTCTCTGCTTTTTAAACCAGCAAGAAGCTGGGAGAAGTTTTACATCCCCCAGGGGCAGAGAAAGAATTTATAATTGCAAATTTTCTAAAATATATGATATGAGGAAAGGAAAACAGGGGTCCATTGTTCAGAAGAAACTCTGAGTAGTTTAGCCTTGCTGGAGTGGGGTGGAGTGGGGTAGAGTGGGGTGGGAGGCAAGCCTGCCGAGCCCCTAGAGAACTGTGGGAAGGAGGAGATTTCCTTAGGACCTGGTCAGCAGGGGCTCAGACCACGGTCTGCCCTGAAGAGCAGTCACCAAAAGTGTAAGTTAGTAATAAGTATCTTAGTGCATTTTCAACCATGTTTATATTAGTTTACAAAGGGAAAACTGTCTGTTCAATAAAAGGGATGTTGCTGTTGTTTAGTTGCTGAGTCATGTCCCACTCTTTTGCAACCCCATGAACTGTAGGCCGCCAGGTTCCTCTGTCCATGGGATTTTCCAGGCAAGGAGACTGGAGTGGGTTGCCATTTCCTACTCCAGGGAATCTTCTGTCGCTGTCAGTGGCTGTTACATTCTCCACAGGCAGCTGTTCAGAGGCACAGGAGTGTGTTTGTTTACACTCCCCAAGTGTATTGTTTAGCATAATATCCTCAGGGTTCACTGACATTGTAGCAAATGGCAGGATTTCCATCATTGTTAAGACTGAATAATATTTCATTGTATGTATGGATCACATCTGCTTGGTCCATTCATCTATTCATGGACATTTGGGTTGTCCCCTTTTCTTTTGTGGACATGGAAGTGCAGATTCTCTACGAGATCCTGTTTTCAGTTCTTTTGGATAAACTCTCAGAAGTGAGATGGCTGGAGGGAATCTGAAAAACAACACAGGATTCTGATGAGTAGCTTTTGAAGTCATTTAAGTATTTGTCCTCCTCAAGGTAGCTCAGCTGGTGAAGAATCCGCCTGCAATGCAGGAGACCTGGATTCAATCCCTAGGTTGGGAAGATCCCCTGGAGAAGGTAATGAAAACCGCTCCCCCCCCCCCCCCCCGTAAACGTCAATCCAACATTTGCTCACTTTCACAAGTTCCTGGGACTTGGGCAATCCAACATTTGCTCACACTTTCACAAGTTCCTGGGACTTGAGCAACCAAAAGGGCCTTGCGGAAGGAAAAAGAAAAAAAAACAGCCCCTCCCCGGAGGCTCAGGTTTCGCAAAGAAAGTCCCTGAGCTGTATACCCGTGTGATATGCTAATTATGTAAATTTTGGGCTTTAAAACTGGTCTGTAACTGTTGCTAGGGGTCCTCAGCTCGCTTTTGATGCGGAGGGCCCGTTTGCGCAAACGTTCAATAAAATCCTCTTGCTGATTGCATCTGTCGGCATGGTGCTTGGGTCCCAGGGTCGCCCACCCAGACGTTGGTTTGGGCAAAGGCTGGCCCAACATTTTGGGGGCTCATCCGGGATCGGACGACCCATGGGCTCAATCACAAGACCGGCAGGAGGTAAGCCTTGGCTCCTTTACGTTTTTTTGTCTGTGTCGTAAGTTGTGTGTTTAACTGAATCTGAATTGTGCCTGCAGGACCTGAATCTGTATCTGTTCGGGCCGGTGGGGGAGGCAGACGTGCCCTGAGACCCCCAGTCCCACTCTTGAGGCTAACTCTCGAGTGATCTGGGAGAGGAAGGGAGACCAGGTCACCCTCCTCTCCAGGGACGGCCCGCGGCCGCTCCCATCTGATATTGTGTTCTCGTTTTGGTACCAATTTTCCGGTGCGCGCCCGGTATTGTCATTTGTGTTTGTTTGTGTGATCTGTATTGTCTTCTTCGTTCTCCTTTTTCGGTGCACCAACCCCCTGCCCCCCATGGGACAAACTATAACTACCCCTCTCAGCCTCACTTTAGGACACTGGAAAGGAGTCGTCAGCCGAGCTCACAACCTCTGTCTTAATATGTCTTGGTATGTCTTTGTCTCTGAGTAATATTTTTGAAGTTAATTTGTAAATGAGCTCTATTTAATTGGCTTAAAGGGTAAGCGCTTACGAATCAGATAATTCTAAATTAATAAATTACAGCTTCAAGTAAAGTGGAAAATATTCAGTATTAAATACCTGATATTAATGTTTGTTGATCTATCTAATATAGACATGTCTTAGAGTAATTAACATTAAGTAAAATATTTTCATTGTACCTAGGTTCAGTATAAATTAAATATATCTGTTACAAGTTTGTCGACAAAGAAATTACCTTGAGTGAAAAAAAAAAGACACAAAAACTTCTAAGAAATGTAAATGAGACACGAGCTTTTCGATAAACTCTATTAAGATTAAAAATGTCTGTCTAAAACAGTTTCTCTAGATTTTGGTAACCTGAATTTCTAAGGTTGTGCTAAATTAAGTAACAAAAGTTTATTAAATAGCTAGGTCATTTCCAAATAAAATAAGGTTCTGAAACATTCACTACTGAATACTAACTTACAGAAAAACTAAAGATTTTAGACTATTAACAAATAATGTTTGATGCCATCCTGAGATGTTTGCTAAAATTTTTTAAGTTATCACTGGTATTTATGTTCACAGATCTATAGAATGCTAATATAAAGGTCAATTCTTGGTTGCTTAAGGAAAGTAAGATGTGTGTGTTCAATAAAAAAGGTAGGAAAAAATGAAGTTACATTTTATGAAGGAAAAAAGGTAGTAGGTCTGACTTACAGTTGGCTGTTCCAGGATGGGAGAACAAATGGGTACAGAAAGTGATAAAATGGTTTTGTGGAAAGTGGATCCCAAGGAAAGAGTTTTGTGTATAAACAAAGGTTTTTTTTGAGATGTTAGACTGCATTTGACAATAGATTTAAGTTTATTTGTCTCTTAAGTGGTCTGTTCTATATTTGCCTCTAAAATCCTATATTGTTACTATGGCTGAGTGAATAGCTATTTTTTCACAGTGACCTATAATCCCATCTGACTGAGTGCTCTAAACCTTTCTGATATTTGTTGACAAAACTTCCTAAATCAATCTGATGAAGCACTTTTGGCTTCTGGCTGACTTTGGGATGCTTCAGAGGGCCCCTGAAACATCCCAAAGGGAGATATTACACTAATTGGGTTCAACTTCCATGTTAAATTACATGGGAAGTACTGTCAAGTGAATAATAAGTCTCGGGTATATTGTATAGTAAATGTTACTAATGCAGATATCCTAGAAACAATTTGTATATAAATTCTGATATATTCAGGTAAAATGTTGCCATAATTCTGATTACTATCTTAAAGTGTTGTCACAGCACTAACCAAGTTTCTTGTGAAAATGCTTCCTCTTCCAGAAGATTTATAAAAAAGACTTTTGGATAAATACAAGTTTCTGAACTGGGTAAAAAATTTAAAGATTCTAGTAAAAAAAAAAAAAACCTGATGACTGTACAAAGGTTAACAAAAGGACCGAATGAACTGGCAAATATGCTTATAACTTTTATGGTTTCTGAAAAATTACTGGTTTGAATCTGTGTTTTCCAGATTTTAGGAAACCTTCTCCTCAAATTAATTATGACTTAACAGTAATTTGGTAAAATGGCATTTAATAGACAAACTGAAGCATTTAACATTTTTCTCTGTCTGACCCCTTCAGAGACTGGAAACTCTTAGGCTTCCAGTAACTTTATCAGATAAACTAAGAAGGTTATCTCACTAACAGGTACAGAAATCTCAGTTTGAAAGACCTTAAAAAAGGGAGGAATTCACTCACATCTGTTAGGCAAAATCTGTGATAAGCCTTTGAGATGACTTTCTCTAACCCTGAAAGGTCTTAAAGTTAAGTTTAAGACTCCATAAAAGTATCAGCAAAAAAAAATAAAAAAAAGGATGTTTCAATGAGTGTTAAATCCCAGTTTGTTAATGGAAGTCTGTATCTACCAAAACTCATTTCTTAAATAGATCTTTGCTGTTATGTGATATTAATATAAGATTTGGTTGAGTTCTTGAAGAGCACCCTAGGTTTGTTTCTGAAGCTTGTCTCAATGATCTATCTTTGGATGAAGATCAGTTGCCTCATGACCTGCAACCAGGACTAGAAAAAGACATAATTTAAGGGACTGTCTCCAACCTGGATGGAAGGACTTTTTTCAGAAGAAACTACACTACACCAGGATGAGAAGACGACGACATCAGAGGTAGACAGCTTGCCCAAGATGCTGGACCTGATTCGTATGATTATTTATAATGTTTTCTTGACTTCTTAGACCTCTGCATATAAATCAAATGCTTTTCTACCATAGGCCTGATCCTATGCTAGTTTTAGAAATTAATCCAATTGTCGGGTTTGTAGACATGTAAAAGCTCATTCTGCTTATACAAAAACTCTGTTAGACTTGTGCCATCCTAATGTCCTTAAACCATGGCAACAATCTGCTTCTAAATTAAAAAATTAAAAAAAAAATAGCTGAAAATCAGAGTCAGGGCTATGGGAAATCCAAGATGGCTGCTTGGCTTTTCTCAGCCCCCTGACAAACCTCATTTTTTATTAGATGGGTTAAAGCCTTCCTGGCTACAGGGTTAATGCCTCCATAATGAAAAATCATAAAATATTAAGTTTGTAAATTGTTAAATTAAGTTTCTAGTTTTGTTAATGTCTAGTGTTTACTAAGACTCACTGCTGAAACAGTTCCTTGTTACGTGATACTGCTAAAAGATTTCATTAAGTTATTAAAAAGGACACTCTAGGTTAGTTTCTAAGGCTTATCTCAGTAACCAATCTTCAGATAAAGGTCAGATGCTCCATAATGTACAACCAGGAGATTAACACCAGGCTATAGTCATTTAACAAATGAAGTCAGGTGACTTGGGGTATACCAGGCTTTATCTAAGAAAAGTTCTTGACTTATAATTCTTATTTTACTAATAACTGCTAGCTATGGCTATATTATTTTCTATGCCACTTGTTTCACTGAGCCTGTGATATAAAGCTGATATGCAGTTCCATATGAGATCAATAATTGTAATAATGTGACTCTGGGTATGAGAAAAAGCAACAAGAGGAAATATTTTCCTGGACCAGGAGGCTAGTAAGACAGTGGTCCAGAGACTTTTGCTACTTGCAAGGCCTGGTCCAATTTTAGCACACTGAGTGGCCCATCGCTTCCCTAGACCTGGGAATGAGCCTTCCCAGCAACGCGGGACACAATGGCCATGAAATGGTGTCACATGGTCAGATATGTGGCTATGAAGGGACCCTGCTGACTGGAAGTTGGTACTTGCCAGCTGCCTCTACAAAGATTACGTCATGACCATTGCAAGCTGCTGCAACACCCCCTGAAAGAAGTTCAGGGTGAAAATCAGGAATAAGGCACTCTGTGCTCTGAAAAAAAACTGGCAGAACAGGCCTTCAGATAGTCAAATATTTTCAGAAAAAGGTTTTATGAGTTCCAATTCTTGCATCTTCTCATACCTAGAAAAACACTGACGTCATTAGTGGTGACATCTGCTTTGGCTATTTAAAAAAAAAAAAATTTACTATTAAAAGTCAAAATAGAGTAGCTATGGTTCAGACATCCTGGGAAATAACTATTTCCCAGATATCCTGAAAAATGTTATTATGGGTGTGATTTCAGATTAGACGCTGTAACCTAATGTAAAACTTAATGCTTCTGTAGTGCATTTTTGCTTCTGTACTTTGCTTGCTGCTCGTAAAACCAGTTACTCCATTTTAGATAAGGTTGTTTTTAAGTAAAGATTCCTAAAATTGTTTTGAATAAGGCTGTATAAAGATCCCTGGATCAAACTCTACCCACGGAAAAAGATTCCTCCGTTTGAACAACAGAAAAGGGGGGAGATGTTAAAAGCCCTAGCTCGAGCTAAAAATGGGCCCCATTCTTGCTTTTGCATTGCTGCGGGTGTCTTGTTCTACCAGTGTGGGGGGACCGGACTCAGGGCTAACCCAGCAATACCAAGCCTTAAAAGCCACAGAATCAGAAGTTCTCTGAGATTTTAGGGTTAAAATCTGTCCACACCAAGAGGAGGGAATGAACCCCCCACCCCCGTAAACGTCAATCCAACATTTGCTCACTTTCACAAGTTCCTGGGACTTGGGCAATCCAACATTTGCTCACACTTTCACAAGTTCCTGGGACTTGGGCAATCCAACATTTGCTCACTTTCACAAGTTCCTGGGACTTGGGCAATCCAACATTTGCTCACACTTTCACAAGTTCCTGGGACTTGGGCAATCCAACATTTGCTCACTTTCACAAGTTCCTGGGACTTGGGCAATCCAACATTTGCTCACACTTTCACAAGTTCCTGGGACTTGGGCAATCCAACATTTGCTCACACTTTCACAAGTTCCTGGGACTTGAGCAACCAAAAGGGCCTTGTGGAAGGAAAAAGAAAAAAAAACATCCCCTCCCCGGAGGCTCAGGTTTCGCAAAGAAAGTCCCTGAGCTGTATACCCGTGTGATATGCTAATTATGTAAATTTTGGGCTTTAAAACTGGTCTGTAACTGTTGCTAGGGGTCCTCGGCTCGCTTTTGATGTGGAGGGCCCGTTTGCGCAAACGTTCAATAAAATCCTCTTGCTGATTGCATCTGTCGGCATGGTGCTTGGGTCCCAGGGTCGCCCACCCAGACGCTGGTTTGGGCAAAGGCTGGCCCAACAGTAACAGCTACCCACTCCAGTATTCTGGCCTGGAGAATTCCATAGATGTAATTTGGCCACCTCATGCAACGAGTTGACTCACTGGAAAAGAGTCTGATGCTAGGAGGGATTGGGGGTAGGAGGAGACGGGGACGACAGAGAACGAGATGGCTGGATGGCATCACCGACTCGATGGACGTGAGTTTGAGTGAACTCTGGGAGTTGGTGACGGACAGGGAGGCCTGGCGTGCTGTGGTTCATGGGGTCGCAAAGAGTTGGACACGACTAAGCAGCTGAAGTGAACTGAACTGATCTGATAGTCTATGGGATCTCAAAGAGTCAGACATGACTGAGCGACTTTCACTTCACAAGTCATTTCTGCTCACAATCCTGCTCAGTAGAAAAGGATTCATAAAGAATTTATGAAATAACATATGAGATCGATGAAAAGATTTTGTGTGCGTTCATGCTAAGTTGCTTCAGCTGTGTCTGACTCTTTGCCAATCCAATGGATTGTAGCCTGCCAGGCTCCCCTGTCCGAAGAGAGATGTGTTAAATGCTGGGTGACTCCCTTGCCCTCCTCCCCAGGCTTGCTCAGTGGGAGCTCCGTGGAAAGAGAGAAGTTTTGAGGTTTGGATTTCTATAGGGCCTGAGATAGGCTTCAAACGGTGACTGGCCCCTTGGATTTGTGTGTAAAACGTATGTGTGGAGCACTCTTTGTAAGGTCACGGAAACGGGCATCTCAAGCTGTAAGGAAATAACCCAGACACCAAGGGAAAGTAACAGGCTTTATTGGCAGTGTGCTCCCGGGCAGAACCCACTGACCGCAAGAATGGCCACGAGGAGTTCTGCCCTGAACAAAGGCAGGGTGCGATTTTTATGCCTTCGGGGCAGGAAGTGGTATCATATAACCTGGACAGGCCTAAAATAAGGAAAAGGTCGGGAATGCGAGATTGTGAGTGGTCAGCTAGACCAGGGTGGTCACTCTGGAGGTCAGGAAGGCGGGGGATAGATCTCGGCAGAGGGTTATTACGTCAGAAATTCTTCAGTGGTTTGGTGGGACTTTTTCCCTCCGGCGGCGGGGGATGGAGAAGGGAAGAAGGAGACAAGATAGCCACCGGGAAGGGGAAGCCAAGAAGGCCACCAGGGTCCGACCTTACACTCTTTAGCTGTCACCAGATTCTCAGAGAAGGCCATGACCTTGAAGAAGCCAAGGACCACTGCTTTAGAGACTGGCTATCCTGCTCTGTCAGATAATCACTCCGTTTGTTGCTCAGTTGTGTCCGACTCTTTGAGACCCCGTGGGCTAGAGCTGACCAGGCTCCTCTGTCCATGGGATTTTTCAGGCAATAATACTGGAGTGGGTAGCCATTCCTTGCTCCATGGGATCTTCCTGACTCAAGGATCGAGTCCAAGTCTCCTGCATTGTAGGGAGATTCTTTACCACCTGAACCACTCTGTGGCCTTGGGTCAATTGTTTGACCTGGGGACTCAGTTTCCACATCTTAGACTGTTTTTCGGTTTAGTTCAGTCACTCAGTCATGGCCGACTCTTTGAGACCCCATGGACTGCAGCACGCCAGGCTTCCCTGTTAATCACCAATTCCCGGAGCTTACTCAAACTCATGTCCATTGAGTCAGTGATGTCATCCAACCCTCTCATCCTCTATTGTCCCCTTCTCCCTTCATCCAAAGCATGTCTTTGGGTGGATAATAATGTATATCTTACAGGTTTGGAATAAATTTTAAGTAAGAGGAGAACATAATGTGTTCTTTCACTTAGAGGCTTAATATTTATTTATTTATTTTCTTTCTCTTCTTTCCCAACTTGTCAGAGCAGAACTTCTCTCTGGAGAATTTGGGACCAGCAGGTTCTATTCTGAATGCATCCTAAGAAATGTTTAGGTCAAAATGTTTAGTTTCAAAGTTATAGGAAGAAGAACCTCCAATATTAAAAAAAATTGAAACATGTTTGACATGTAACATTGTGTTAATATAAATATATAACATGTTGACTTGACAAATTATATATTTACATATCATATAAATTTATATATTTATACATCAATTTTTACATATCAATGTTTACAATTTATATATCATATCACATAGTTATTTCTTTTGGGAGGAGCTGGAATAATTAAGATCTGGTCTTTTAAGAAGTTTGATTATTACAATACAATACTGTTGTCTGTATTCACTAGACCAGAGAGCTAATGATCTCTAAGACTTACTACTAGATACAAGTCTGTATTTAGACAACATCTCATTTCCCCACCCCAAACCCTGGTAATCACCATTTTGCCACTCATTTTAAATTGAATACCCTTTGCTGCTGGGATCACTTACCAGAGACAGTAGCAGTCATGGAGAAGTCCACGCAGCAGGGAGTCATCCTGGGAAGCATTTACTAAATTCCCACCAGTGCTGGGAAGATGCTGGACATGGTCTGAGTTCTTTCCCCCAAAGACCTTCAAAGTGGCTCTACTCAGGCTTGCTAATGGAGTATAGTTGCTGCCAGAGTCCACTGAGCCCCATCTGGGAACCAGAAACCAATTATTGCTTAGTTTAGACTCCACTGAAATCTTTTCTGGGTATTTATGGACATGAGCTCAGTTTGGTTGTTGAGGCTCAGAGGAGAGCTAATTAAGGATGTGAAACGACCAAGCAGAGTGAATCTTTGTAACACTGAACAGGTCTGGGACCAGTTCCCACTTAGATTCTAAAAAAAAAAAAAAAAAAAAAATCCATATTAGGACCTTCAGACTTCCCTTTTGAGCAAACTCACTGTTTAGGTAAAATTACAAATATGAAATTATAAAGAGATGAGATCTGGCAGTCAGTTTGAATTTTTCTTTCCCTTCCATTAATTTTGCATCTCAAATCACCAACTAGCACATGACGATATAAAGAGAGTGCTGTGTCATTTGCTTCCAGTCTACTGAACTGAACTGAACCATGAAGGATGTGTGAAAGGATATGTTGCTGTGAGGGCACTGGAGGGGCTTTCAGGGGAAACAAGTGCACACTCAGCTGGTGGAAAGGCCTAATAAGCTTTTCAACTAGACCATGCTATATATAACATATTATATATATTTGACAGTTTTATTTTATAAATTATGTATATCCTAAAATTGAAACTACTACCTTCTCCCATCAAGCCATGTATCTGGCTTGAAGCCTTTGGAAATTGCCCCCTTAAGATCTGGAAGGGAACTAATTTGCACATGGTTACAGAATCAGTTGGGGTAATTCTTTAAACATTCTCACAATTTGACATGCATTTTATATTTTCTATCTCAATTGCCAGCAGGTATTTCTTTTTTATTTTTTGCTTTTTAAAAAAATTTATTTTAAATTAATTTTTATTGGAGTATAGTTGCTCTACAGTGTTGTGTTAGTTTTTGCCGTACAGCAAAGTGAGTCAGTTATGTGTATATGTATATCCCCTCTGTTTTGGATTTCCTTCCTATTTAGGGTTTCCTTGGTGGTTCAGATGGTAAAGAATCCGCCTGTAATGCAGGAGACCTGGGTTCAATCCCTGGGTTGGGGAGATCCCCTGGCGTAGGAAATGGAAACCCCTTCCAGTATTCTTGCCTGGAAAATTCCATGGACAGAGGAGCTTGGTGGCCTACAGTCCATGGGGTCCCAAAGAGTTGGACACCACTGAGAGACTGACACTAGGTCACCACAGAGCCCTGAGTTCCCTGTGAGATAAAGTAGCTTCTCATTCAGCAGTTCAGTTGTTCATTGTCCTACTCTTTGTGGCCATTAGGTATCTATTTTATACATAGTATCAATAGTGTATATACGTGAATCCCAATCTCTCAGTTCATCCTACTTCCCCTTTCCCCTCTTGGTATCCATATATTTATTCTCTATGTGTCTTTATTTCACCAGCAGGTATTTCTTAAGGAAGAAATGCTTTCCCTTGACACATTTCCTTGCTTAGATCTGAGTCACATTGTGTTACCTTAAATTGCCCTGGTGAGTTAAATAATACGTTGTCATTGAGCAGAATGTTCAGTTTCTCTGAGGGTTGGATATTGTCCCAATGCTCATTGAATAGAGATATCTGAGATGTTTTTACTTCATTATTAGAAGAAGAATGAATCCATCTTAGATTCTCACCTTATGAGGTACACTCTGTCAACTAATGTTTTTTTTTTCCCCCTGACATAGTAGACAAAAGCTAAAGTGTTAGGAACTTCTTAGAACTGAAATATTAGTTTGCCTTTCCCCAACAAAGAGTCTGTAGCTATAAATAAGTCATTTGTTAAAAGAGTAGTATTTAATTCTGTGTGGAAACATCCTCTGACAACCCATTTGCGCTTGATATTCCCAAAGGATTTCAATAGAGTCTGATCACGGGCTTGTGTTTATAAACATTTTTTCCCCCAACAAAATAGAGCCTAAAACTTAACAATTAAAATTTTAATTTTATACAGTTTGATTGTTCTTCTTCACTTAAAAAATCAAATAAATGCCTACATAGTGGAGACATTTTTATTAGGCCTGCAAAGCTCATGGTGAAAGACTCCTGTGAACATTAGAGAATGGCTTTTTCTACTGTTATCCACTTTACATTTCCTCCATAATTTTACTGATAGTGGTTTGCATACAGCAGGTGCTCAGTATTTCTAATAAATTGATAATAGGACATACCAATATTTAATGCCTTTTTAATCTTGTTACAGCAACACAATGATCTTTCATTAAAATTTATTTTTGATAACAGCTTTCAGTTCAGTTTAGTTCAGTCGCTCAGTCGTGTCTGACTCTTTGCGACCCCATGAATCACAGCACGCCAGGCCTCCCTGTTCATCACCAACTCCCGAAGTTCACTCAAACCCACCCCCATCGAGTCGGTGATGCCATCCAGCCATCTCATTCTCTGTCATCCCCTTCTCCTCCTGCCCCCAATCCCTCCCAGCATGAGTCTTTTCCAGTGAGTCAACTCGTCGCATGAGGTGGCCAAATTATTGGAGCTTCAGCTTTAGCATCAGTCCTTCCAATGAACACCCAGGACTGATGTCCTTTACCAAGATATAATTCACACACAGCTCATCCATTTAAACTGTGCAAGCCGATGATTGTATATTTGCAGCTATGCAACCATGAACACTGCTTAATGTTGGACCATTTTTATCAACCGTCCCCACCAGCCTCAAAGAAGCCCTGCATTCATTAGCTCATTAGTGGTCACTCCTCACTGTCCTCAAGCCTGGTCAAACTCTCAGCAACCTCTCATCTACTTTAAGTCTTTTAAAATTTGCCCACTCTGGACTTTATTTGTGGAGTCATACAATATGGGGTTGCTTGTGTCTGACTTTTTTTCACTTAATATAAGTTTTCAAGGTTCATCCATAGTATAGCATGTATTAGTGAGAGGGTAACAGGCAGGAAGGCTAGGGGTCTTCAAACGGAGAAAATAGGCTGAAAGTGTCAGACTTTTTAAAATTTCTCTCGTAAGTGGCAGGAGGAAACAAACTACAAGTGTCAGATTCCTCTCCCCCCCTTTTCTATACAAAAGTAAAAGGAGGTTTCTCTTAAAATTCTGTGTTGCCATGATGACTCCTGGTTCCACCTGAACTTAACTTTTCTCAAACCTTGAGCTAACCAATGCGTTTTTCTTATGGAAATGTTTTTCTTAAGCTATGTTAATGAACTATGTATTTACCCTAGACTCTGTCTTTCTTCAAGTCAGTTCTGCTTAAGACTCAGAACCCATAAGGGCTCAATAAACCAGTATATTTTACTCATACAATTGTTCTCCTAATCTATGTTAATGAAACTATATATTTTCTTGGAAACCTGCCTTTCTTCAAGATAAATGTCAATCGTTTTATGGCCCGGGATGACTCACCTTGTACAATGTTATCTCAAAATGCATGTTGTGGGTGAAGGGCCTGGTGCCACTCTGAGTTTTGAAGCATTTCCTTTTTCTAATTAGCAGCCTGCTGATAGGCATATAACAGTGCTGAAGGCTAGCAGGGGGGCAGAAGCTTTCTCTCTTTTATACTTTAATAAAACTTTATTACACAAAAGCTCTGAGTGATCAAACCTCATCACTGGCCCCGGATTGAATTCCTCTCCTCCAGAGGCCAATAATCCTAGCATCCTTCACAATTCAACAATAACCTTTCATTAGTACTTTATTTCTTTTTGTTGACATAATCATTCCATAAAAGATGATGCTGTGAAAGTGCTGCACTCAGTATGCAAGGAAATTTGGAAAACTCAGCAGTGGCCAGAGGACTGGAAAAGGTCAGCTTTCATTCCAATCCCAAAGAAAGGTAATGCTAAAGAATGCTCAAACTACCACACAATTACATTCATCTCACACGCTAGTAAAGTAATGCTCAAAATTCTCCAAGCCAGGCTTCAGCAATATGTGAACCGTGAAATTCCAGATGTTCAAGCTGGTTTTAGAAAAGGCAAAGGAACCAGAGATCAAATTGCCAACATCTGCTGGATCATGGAAAAAGCAAGAGAGTTCCAGAAAAACACCTATTTCTACTTTATTGACTATGCCAAAGCCTTTGACTGTGTGGATCACAATAAACTGTGGAAAATTCTGAAGGAGCTGGGAATACCAGACCACCTGACCTGTCTCTTGAGAAATCTGTATGCAGGTCAAGAAGCAACAGTTAGAACTGGACATGGAACAACAGACTGGTTCCAAATCAGGAAAGGAGTACATCAAGGTTGTATATTGTCACCCTGCTTATTTAACTTATATGCAGAGTACATCATGAAAAACGGTGGGCTGGAAGAAGCACAAGCTGGAATCAAGATTGCCAGGAGAAATATCAATAACCTCAGATATGCAGATGACACCACCTTTATGGCAGAAAGTGAAGAACTAAAGAGCCTCTTGATGAAAGTGAAAGAGGAGCACGAGAAAGTTGGCTTAAAGCTCAACATTCAGAAAACAAAGATCATGGCATCCACTCCCATCTCTTCATGGCAAATAGATGGGGAAACAGTGGAAACAGTGACAGACTTTATTATTTTGGGCTCCAAAATCACTGCAGATGGTGATTGCAGCCATGAAATTAAAAGATGCTTACTCCTTAGAAGGAAAGTTATGACCAACCTAGACAGCATATTAAAAAGCGAAGACATTACTTTGCCAACCAAGGTCCGTCTAGTCAAGGCTATGGTTTTTCCCGTGGTCATGTATGGATGTGAGAGTTGGACTGTGAAGAAAGCTGAGCACCGAAGAATTGATGCTTTTGAACTGTGGTGTTGGAGAAGACTCTTGAGAGTCCCTTGGACTGCAAGGAGATCCAAGCAGTCCATCCTAAAGGAGATCAGTCCTGGGTGTTCATTGGAGGGACTGATGCTGAAGCTGAAACTCCAATCCTTTGGCCACCTGATGCAAAGAACTGACTCATTTGAAAAGACTCTGATGCTGGGAAAGATTGAAGGCAGGAGGAGAAGGGGACGACAGAGGCTGAGATGGCTTGATGGCATCACTGACACCATGGACATGAGTTTGAGTAGACTCTGGGAGTTGGTGATGGACAGGGAGGCCTGGCGTGATGTGGTCCATGGGGTTGCGAAGAGCTGGACTGAGCGACTGAACTGAACTGAACATTCTGTTTTATGCATATGCCACATTCTGTTGATCATCAAATGATGGACATTTGTTTTCACTTTTTGGCTTTTATGAATGATGTTGCTGTGATTGTATGTGTTTGTGTGTGCTCAGTCGTGTCCAGCTGTTTGTGACCCTTTGGACTGTAGCCTGCTATGCTCCTCTTTCCATGGAATTCTCCAGGCAAGAATACTGGATTGTGTTGGCCTTCCCTTCTCCAGGGGATCTTCCCAAGCCAGAGATCAAATCTGCATCTCCTGCATTGGTAGGCAGATTGTTTACCACTGAGCAACCTGGGTTGCCCTTCCTAAGTGACTGTACTGTTTATAATACCAGCGGCACTGAAATTGTTTACCACAGATTGGGACTTGAACCCACGTGCTGGGACACAAACCCAGCCAAAACCTGTGGTACCTGGTTTCAGGACCTAATGAAGTTCAGGTTCTTGATGTCTCATCGCAGAAATAATTCAATGAGAGACAAAGTGATAGGTAAGAAGTGGATTTATTCAGATGCAGAGAGAAGCACACTCCACAGAGTGTGGGCCATCGCAGAGGGCAAGCGTGGCCCTGAAATTTGGCATGGTTAGTATTTATATGCTGGGTAATTTCATATGCTAATGAGTGGGAGGATTATTCCAACTATTTTTGGGAAGGGGCAGAGATTTCCAGGATTTGGGTCACCGCCCACTCCTTGGTCTTTTAACAGTACCTTGGAATGGTCAAGGCACCTCTGGGTGTGTCATTTCACTTGCTGATTGAAGATCAAGGTCTAGTCCTGTCTGCCATCTTGTTCCCATTTGATTCTAATCATTTTTATGTTGCGTCCTTGGGCTATGTCATTCTTTGAAAAGTTGCGCCCTGCCCCTTTCCTTCCTGTTACAGCAGTGAGAAAGTTCCAATTTCTCTACTTGCTCACCAAGACTTATCATCTACCTTTTTGATTATAACCATTCTAGTGGTTATTGGCCATTTGTACATCTTCTTAGGAGAAACATTTATGCAAATCCTTTGCACAGTTATTATTGGCTTGCTTGTCTTTTTAATTATTGAGCTGACAAGGTCTTTATATAGCCTGAATACAAGTCTCTTATCAGATGTATAATTTGCAAACAGTGTCTCGCATTCCATGGGCTGTCTCTCTACTTTCTTGATGGTGTCCTTTGAAGCACAAGTTTTAAATTTTGATGGAGTACAATATATCTGTTTTTCCTTTTGTTTCTTGTGCTTTGGTATTTCATTTTAACATGCCATGCTGCTGCTGCTGCTGCTAAGTCGCTTCAGTCGTGTCCGACTCTGTGCGACCCCATAGACGGCAGCCCACCAGGCTCCCCCGTCCCTGGGATTCTCCAGGCAAGAACACTGGAGTGGGTTGCCATTTCCTTCTCCAATATGTGAAAGTGGAAAGTGAAAGTGAGGTCTCTAAGTCGTGTCCGACTGAGTGACCCCATGGACTGCAGCCTACCAGGCTCCTCCATCCATGGGATTTTCTAGGCAAGAGTACTGGAGTGGCTTGCCATTGCCTTCTCCTTAACATGCCATAGAGTCGTGCTATCCGGGAAGATCTTAGAAGGAATACTTGGTTGGTTAATAAGGAACTCCCTCTTAAAATAGACCTGGTTTTAGCACTAACACTAGGTACAAATGTGACAGAGGATGCCTGTTACAGCGTTTCCTTTCTGCACTTCACTGTTGCAGAAAGTGCCCTTTTTGCACCTGCCCTTTAGAAGATGGGTCTGCTGTCCCTCATCACCTGCCCCTGCCCCCTGCTGACTTCAGGTCCAGCTGAGGACTGGTACCCCTGAAGGAGACCACACCCGCTTCAGGTGAGGCCAACATACCTTTCTATTTTCTGCTCCACGGCCTTCATCCATGCGTGCAAAATAAATGACAATGCTGGCATCTGAAGAAAGGGGCTAATCTTTTTCCAAGATTGGCTTTATCCACCTGCTTTGAGGAGGTCTGGTTCATGTGTAATGTAGATGTGCACTGCATATTGGGAAAGTCCTATCACAAAGAGGGCATGTTACTTATTTTTTCTTAGTTCAATTGTTCTTCCACAGAAAAAAGTTATGATTTTTTCCTCATCACTTATAAGCCCCTTTCATATTTTTTCCTCTTCTTTAGCTAGCTTTTGTCTGAACTATGAGACAAAGAGGGCTGTGAAGTTGCCCCATGGGTGCAGCTCTTTCCGATGAGCAGAGACTCTGTTTGTTTATGGGCTGGACTCTCCCCTGGCACCTTGACCTTGTTACCCCTTTTGAGAGGATTCACAGGAGTGATATTTCACTTCAAACAGAGCTCTGTCTTGGTGTCAACAGACATGACTCTTCACTTTCTAAAATTAAAAGCAGTGAGTTATTCTTAAGTAAATTACACATTTCTAGACTGTACTAGAAATAGGTGCTTGCTTATGCATGAATGATCCCTGGGTCAGGAAGATCCCCTCAATGAGGGCATGGCAACCGAATCTAGTGTTCTTGCCTGGAGAATCCCATGGACAGAAGAGCCTGGCAGTGGGGATCAGTCTGTGGGGTTGCAAAGAGTCGAACACAACTGAGAGACTAATACTTTATGCATGAATGACTGCTGTGACTTCCATCATCTTCATTCTTGAATAGAGACCAGAACAACTTTGGGTTCTGCGGGTCACTACCCTTGAACCATGAGCTCTGGGGGCTGTGAAATGGCAGTGGTAATGACAGTGATAATGATGACAATAGCCGCTTAGTATAGGCCACTTACATAAGCATGCACACATCTGCTTTGCTCACCACATGATTACCAAGAAGACTGCCTTTCAGAGACGTTAATAAGCCCAAGGTCACTGGTAGTGGTGAGGCTGTGTTTCAAATTACTTCTGATGGTATCTAAAGAATGAGATCTCTCTGGAATCTAAAGAATGAGGTCTCTCTGGCAGTCCAGTGGTTAAGACTCTGTGCTCCCGAACCCAGGGCCTGGGTTCAGCCCCTGGTTCGGGAGCTAGAGCCCACATACCATAATTAAGAGTTTGCATGCCACAACTAAAGATCCTGCATGTCACAACTAAGACCCGGCACAGTCGAATAAATAACAAAATATATAATAAAAGAAATCTCATTTCTTTTTTTTTTTTTTTTTAAAGAATAAGCTCTCTCCACTGTATGGGCTTCCCTCGGGGCTCCGTGGTAAAGAAACCACCTGCAATGTGGGAGACCCGGTTTCGATCTCTGGGTCGGGAAGACCCTGGAGAAGGAATTGCAACCCACTCCAGTGTTCTTGCCTGGAGAATCCCATGGACAGAGGAGCCTGGTGGTCTATAGTCCATGAGGTTGCAAAGAGTTAGACACGACTGAGTGACTAACACACACTCTCCACTGTATACACCACCTTCCTCACTAAGCAGTGGTTGCCAAATTTTAGAAGGTTAAATGCTCACGTCTAGTTTATGGAACTGTTTGAATTTGGTGGGCATGCAGACAAAAGTCTGATTTTTTTTTTCAATACCTCTTTCAGGTTACGCTCTGTTCAGTTTCCTTTCCCCAACTCCAAAGGAGGTTTCAGGCAGCACCACAGCTTTGTGAATGATCCCAGTGATGAATTCAGTGTAGACTGTGGCTATGAGCTCCCCAGATGGACTCCATGTGGGCTGACAGCCCCAGATCTAGGGAAATATTTCCTTCTATATCCTGTGCAAGGTACAGCACAGCTGCATTGGGGCAATCTCAGATTTTCTCTTCTGAAGTTGTGACTTAACTTGCTTTTGTTACCCTAAGTCATCACTTGAATTTCAACAGCATGTGGGTTTGGAATTTGTCAGCTTTTCCAGGTGGTGAAATGAATAAAAATACTTTTCTTAGCTTCCCTCCATTTTTCTTGTTTAACTATTCTGAAACACTCTTTCCTTGATGCCGTTTTGAGAACTTAAATCTTCATGAGGACTTCTATTCTTGAGGCGGTGAGACAGTGTTAAGCTTTAACGTACCTAAGATTCTCTATTATGTGGTCCCACATTTTTTCTTCAACTCCCTAAATTTCTGGCTGACGCTCTTTGCCAGTAGTGATGCCAAACACTTACCCAGATCCCTTGAAACTTGCCCAAGACTCAGGTACCCATTTCTGCTGCAGAGAGCTCACAGCCCAGGACTTTTCAGGAAAGTCCTGATTAAAGGAACTCCCTCACCTAGGGTTGCACCCCACCCTCAGAACAGGGGCAGTGGGCATTCCCTGCTTTGTTACTGCAGGAAGGTTGAGGGGGAGGGGGCATGGTATAAAGACCATGCCACTTTCAGCACATTTGGACAATTTCATCTCCAATTCAGAGTCCCTCCCTTGGGTCTGTTTATGTCCTTTGTTACCGTTCTATTGCCTAAATTCTGATTTTCCCTGTTAAAATGTGTTTTATACTACAATTTTCCTCAAAAGTGTTTTGGGAAACACAAACAGGATTAAATTCCAAACAGTTCTATTTAAAATATTGTTTTTTCCCTAGGTATTTCCCCCAAATTAGCTCGAAAACATAATGTTCATGAGAACATTTAAAATGTTAAAAAAGTTAAAAATGTTTTTTAACATTTTCTGTTAAAAGCCTTGTTTTCTACCATATTTTTACTCAAAAGTTGCTTGGCAACTTTGTTTTTTCTCTTTATCCCAGCAGACATTCTGCACTTTTCTAAGAATTTCTTTTATTAGATTTTTTTTTCTAAAAGTTATCTTGGAAGCATGGCTCTCCCTCCACTCCAGCCGCCTCTCCCCAGTTTTACTAGAATTACTGTATAAATTTGAGTTATAGCAAGATGATTTGATCTGCATATATGTGAAATGATTACCACAATAGGTTCAGCTAACATGCATCATCTCATAAAGATACAATAAAAAGAAAAAAGAAAACATTTCCCTGTAATGAGAATTCATGATTTACTCTCCTAGCTTTCCTGTGGATCACACAGCAGTTATAACATCTTAGTCACTGTGTTGTACATTATGTTCCTAGCACTTACTCATCTTATAGCAGAAAGTTTCAATCTTTCAATCACTTTTCTTCATTTCCCCTCATCCCACCTTCCACCTCTGGTAACTGTAAGTCTGATTTCTCTTTCTGAGTTAGTTTTTGTTCTGTTTTTTAGATTCCATGTATAAGTGAGATTATACATTATTTGTTTTTCTCTGACTTTTTTTACTTAACGTAATGCCTTCGAACTTCATCTGTGTTGTCACAAATGGCAGGATTTTTCTGTTTTTTTAATGACTGAATAATATTCCATTGTGTGTATATATATAAATATTGGAGAAGGAAATGGATATATATATATCTGTGTGTGTGTGTATATATATATATATATATATATATATATGTCACAACTTCTTTATCCATTCTTCCATTGATGGACACTTAAGTTAGAATTGGCTGTTAATCACAGCAGGCTTAACTCTTTAGTTCTCAGCAGAATTTAAGCTCATTTTGATGAAATTAAAATTTCTAAGTTGAGTTTTAAGAAAAAACCTGGCACAAAACAAGCTTTTCAATAGAAAAAGTGTTCAGCTTAAGAACTTTGTGATAATCATATTTCCAAGGTAGTCAAAGATTAATCCTTTACTACTAGGACTGAGAGACTATTTCTCTTCCCAGTGAGTTTTTTTCCCCAGTGAATGTTTTTGATATGATTTACAAACAGATTTTATATTTACAGAGAAGTTCAGTTATCGTGTTTTATGTTTTACTAATGTTTTAACATTATTCATGACCTTATCCCTGTTGAAAGGCTTGTCTGTCCTTTGATGAAATTCTCGCAAGCCAGCTATCTTGTCCTCAGTCTTGCCTTGTCCTCCCCACCCTCTGTCCTACTCAGATGATCTCTGTGTAGATGTCATTCTCTGATTCGAATTCTTCACAGGCTTTCTATGAAAGTGAGTTTTAAACTGTATTCTGCAGGGGTCTTGAATTCTCTGTGTGTGTGTGAGTGTGTGTGTGTGTGTGTGTGAGTGTGTGTGTATGTGTATGTGTGTGTGTGTGGTGAGGGCAGGGGCTTTGAGGCTGCTCTCAAGGGAAGGGAAAGCAGATGGGGAGACTGAATCACAGGGACCCCACACCCCCCAATTTTCACATCAGTCAGAACGGCTCTAATGGTTTCAGGTCTATAGAATTCCAGAGTTTCCTGTATATTTTCCTTTATGAAAGGGATTTCAGGGCCTTCAGAAAAATTCCCCTTTAAGAAAAGCCCCCTTTCAGTAATAAGAGTTGCGAATATTTTCCCCCCAGTTTGAGTTGCTAGTGTATGTTGCTGCTAAGCTGCTAAGTCGCTTCAGTCGTGTCTGACTCTGTGCGACCCCATAGATGGCAGCCCACCAGGCTACCCCGTCCCTGGGATTCTCCAGGCAAGAACACTGGAGTGGGTTGCCATTTCCTTCTCCAATGTGTGAAAGTGAAAAGGGAAAGTGAAGTCGCTCAGTCATGTCTGACTCTTTGCGACCCCATGGACTGCAGCCCACCAGGCTCCTCCACCCATGGGATTTTCCAGGCAAGAATACTGGAGTGGGGTGCCATTGCCTTCTCCGTGCTAGTATATACTGCTGCTGCTGCTTCTGCTAAGTCACTTCAGTTGTGTCCGACTCTGTGTGACCCCACAGACGGAAGCCCACCAGGCTCCCCCGTCCCTGGGATTCTCCAGGCAAGAACATTGGAGTGGGTTGCCATTTCCTTCTCCAATGTGTGAAAAGTGAAAGTGAAGTCACTCAGTCGAGTCCGACCCTTAGCGACCCCACGGACTGCAGCCTACCAGGCTCCTCCGTCCATGGGATTTTCTAGGCAAGAGTACTGGCGTGGCTTGCCATTGCCTTCTCCGTGCTAGTATATACTAGAAGACAGTTATGTCCATAAATCTTTATCCTTTTATTTCTCACTTTAACAACAACAGTTGCAACAGAATCAGCTCACGTGCCAAATGAGACAGAGTTCAGCACTTTCCATTTTGATTGGTCGTGATATTTTATGAACTCTAGGAATTTACAAGACCTCAAAGTTGAGGTTATTCAGGACACTTGTTAGATACTGTCATTGCTTCTTGCAGCCACATGATGTCACTGTGGACAACTGGTCAATTTGACAGATTCTGTGGGTCTGCCTCTGGCTCATGCCTGTGTACGTCACTGAGAAACCTTGAAGGACAGTCTGCAGTGGTGGACAATTAAGTACTTCCGTGTCATGCTTAGCTAAGAATCTCCCATACCTGAGCTCCCAGGGTCACAGTTCTTGACACTCACTTTTTTCTGGCTGAAATAATCTGCTAACGAGCTCGAAGCTCCTTGAACACTTAATGAACTGACTCGAGTCTGCTTCTTGTGAAGTAGCCCACCATTTCTCACTGCTAATTCATATCCTTAGGAGTTGGGCAGCCTTCCAACTCTTGAACAACAAATGGTCTTATTACATTAACTTTATTGGCGGATAGGATTATGTACCCCACTCCCCTTAATGATGATTCCCTTCATGACTTTCAGGGAACCAAACATCTTTACTCTGAGCCTTACCTGCCTTAGTGATTCCCCTCTCATGGGCAATCAGGATGATTTTCTAGAAGCCCTTGCTAGAGATGAGAATGATCCTCACCCTCCTTCACTCTTTCAAGTTTTAGTTTTCAGTAGAACATTATACAAATGTTCATAGTCTTTTCCTTTGATAAGTTAATATATGGTGAAAGAGAAAGAGACTTATGCTTATAATTATTTTACATTTTACGAAGCACAACAAAAGAAGAAAAGAATATGCAAGAACAGATGCTGGAGAAGTTGTTGGGACTGAGATTATGAAAGGATTTTGTATGTTGTGATATGAATTTGGCAGAAAGTCAGAAAAAGAAAGTGAAAGTTGATCACTTGTGTCCAACTCTTTGCGGCCCTATGTACTGTAGCCCACCACGCTCCTCTGTCCATGGAGTTCTCCAGGCTAGAATACTGGAGTGGGTTGCCATTTCCCTCTCCAGGGGATCTTCCCAACCCTGGGATCAAACCCAAGTCTTCTGCATTGCAGGTGGATTCTTCACCATATGAGTCACCAGGGAAGCTCAGAAAGTCAGAAGAGACTTTTAAGCATCTGAGAGACAGGTTCAGGCAGGAATTAGCTTTTCGAATGCTAATTACAGAACTTGTGAGGAAGATGAACTATGATAAGGAAAGATCAGTGGTAGGGAGGCTCTACTTATCAGTGGGCTGCTGTCATGGTTTCAGTTCAGTCGCTCAGTCATGTCCAACTCTTTGCGACCCCATGGACTGCAGCACGGCAGGCTTCCCCTTCCATTACCAACTCCTGGAATTTGCCCAAACTCATGCCTCTCGAGTCGGTAATGCCATCCAACCATCTCATCCTCTGTCATCCTACCTTCAATCTTTCCCAGCATCAGGGTCTTTTCCAGTGAGTTGGCTCTTCGCATCACGTGGCCAAAGTACTGTAGCTTCAGCTTCAGCCTCAGTCCTTCCAATGAATATTCAGGGTTGATTTCCTTTAGGATTGATTAGTTTGATCTCCTTGCAGTCCAAGGGACTCTCAAGAGTCTTCTCCAACACCACAGTTCAAAGGCATCAGTTCTTTGGTGATTTTTGTCATCTGTCAGAGTTCAGTTGTCATGGCTAGAAATGTTGAGGGCTTGAACCAGTACAGTACTAGTGAGGCTGAAGAGGAGTGACAGATTCCAAAGATTTTCCTGAGATGGAATTGACAGGAATTGGTGTGATTGTGACAGTCAAAAAGAGCAGGAGAGGATATGATGGGCCTGAGAGACTAGATGTTGATACTATAAAGAATATAGTTAGTTTCAAAGGGAGAAAAGGTTTCTAAGGAAGGAAAAGTTCTGTTTGGGGACATTGGATTGGAAAAATATTTTCGCTGGTGTAGACAAAATGTATTTTCACTGAGTTGGCAGATTTTTCTTCCAGCACATGATATATGTCATTCTGTTGTCTTCTGGCTTTCATTGTAACTATTGAGAAGTCATTCATAATTCTTTATAATTCTGTTCATCTGAATGTAATGGATCTATTATTTTTCTGACTGCTTTTCAGATTTCTTTTTCCTTCATCTTTGTTTTGTAGCAGTTTAACTGATGTGCCTAGGAGTGGGTTTCTTTGTGTTTATTCTGCTTGGCTGGATACTTATCCTATTTTATTGAGCACTTTGAATTTGTTTGATATCTTTTAACTCATTTTAGAAAATTATTGATGATTATCTTTACAAATATTTATTCTGCTTAGTTTTCTCTCTCATCTTTGTATGTTACTCCAATAAGGTGTGTATTAGAAAGCTTGGTGTTGTCCCACATGCCTCTCACATTGTGTTCTGTTTTTTCTCATCCTTTCCTCTCTTTTCTCCAGCTTAATTAATTGACCAATTTTCACATTTATGGGCCTTGTCTCTTGCTGTTCAATCTACTGTTAAACCTTTGCAATGCACTTTTTTTTTTGCACTTTTTTTTAAATAGTGTGTTTTTCAGTCTTAATATATCCACTTCTCTATAGAAATTCTCCATTTTTTCATTTGTTTTTTCCATCTTTTTACTCTCATTTATTTAACCTGTTTATAAAAGTTAATTAAAAGCCTTTATCTTTTAATTCCAATGGCTTGTTATCTGTGGGTATCTTATTTGATTGCTTTTTGATTTTCTGATTATCAGTCATATGTTACTTAATATGTCTCATAATTTTTTATGGTATGCTAGAGACTGTGTTTAATAAGCATTTTATTTTAGAATGGATTCAGTTTCACAGAAAAATTGTGAAAGAGTAAAGAGAGATCACATATACCCCAGATCCAGTTTCCCCTCTTATAAATGCCTCATGATAGTATGGCACATTGGTGACAATAAACCAGCATTATTACATTATTTATTAACTAAAATCTACACTTTATTCAGATATCCTTAGCTCATACCTAATGCATTTATCTTTTGCAGAAACCCATTCAGGATACCACATTATATTTAGATGTGATGTCTCCTTAGGCTCCTCTTGGCTATGAAAGTTTCTTAGACTTTTCTTATTTTTGATGACCTTGAACATTTTAAGGGATATTGGTTTAGATATTTGTACAATGTTTCTCAGTTGGAAATAGTCTGGTGTTCTCTCCATGATTGAACTGGGTCATGGGTTTTGGGAAGAAGATCCCAGAGATGAAGTGCCATTTTCTTTACATCATATCAGATTTACATACTATTAACATGACTCTCACTCTAATCTTGATAAGGTAGCATTTGTCAGGTTTCTCCACTGTGGTTACTCTTTGTTTCCCCTTTCCATGCTGTACTCTACGGAGGGAAGTTCCTATGCACAATCCACACTTAAGGAGTGGGGATTTAAGCTTCACATTCTCAAGGACTGAGTATCTACACATATTATTTGGAATCCTTCTGCATGGACAATTTGTTCATTCTCCCTCATTTATTTAGATTAATATGGACTCTGAGATACTTATTTTATTCTTTGAGTTATAATCCAATAAAATATTCAGTTTCATGCTCAAATTGTTCCACATTTGGCTATCGACAGCTTCCCTGGAGGCTCAGGTAGTAAAGAATCGTCTACAATGCAGAAGACCTGAGTTTGATCCCTGGGTCTGGAAGATCCCCTGGAGAAGGAAATGTCTACCCACTCCAGTATTTTTGCCTGGAGAATTCCATGCACAGGAGCCTGGGGGTCACAACAAGTTGGACATGACTGAATGACCAACACTTTCAGTTGACTCATTTGACATATCCCCTTCATTGTGGGTTTTTGAGCAATTTCATACTTTCTGGCATCATAAGATACTCCACACTCATCTTCTATATTTAGTACCAGCCCTTAGAATTATCCATTTCTCTAAAGCTTTGATTCCTTTTACTGAAGAATATTAGAAACCAAGATCTGGGTGCCTAGTATGCTTATTGCTTCCGTATCTTTGCAGCTAACAAAGCAAGGAAATATATGTGTGTAAATCAACCCATGTATATAAAAATGTCTACATGTAATCATCGGTTTCCATATCAAGCTAAAACATGAGTTAGCAATGATGTATTCAGCTCTATTACCACATGGATTTTTATAGCTTTTACTCCTTGTTTATCTGTAGCCTCCCACTCCACAGTGAGAGAAACCTGGCTCCCACCATCTGCCATCCATTTACTTAATTGTTTAATTTCAATATGTATGTATAGTGGTTTCAGAATTTTTAATCCCTACTCCCGTGGGAAGCAACTTTATCAGCTAGAAGACAGGGTTTATACATAATGCTTTTCATTTTTACTTTGAGAGACTCCACTTACTTCCAAAGTTACTTAGGTCAGCACCTTTTCCCTCCACCTCCTTCAATGATGTCGTTTCATACATTTGCAATATAGTTAGATGTGTTTTTTTTCACATTTTGTATTCTATCCTGGAATCTACTTACCTTCTAAATGATTTTTAAAATATTTTCATTCATTGAGTTTCCTTCTTTGTGCTGTGCTATGGATTTTCACAAATGCATAGTTTTATGGATCCATCATTAAAGTGTCATATAGAATAGTTTTACTGATCTAAAAAAGTCACCTACTTAATTACCCCTTAACCTTTGGTAATTGCAGCTCTGCTTACTATCTCTATAGTTTTGCCTTTTCCAGAATGTCATACAAATGGAATTGTACAGCATGTAGCTTTCTCAGACTGTCCTCTTTCATTTTGCATTTAAAATTCACCAACTTCATTGAATGACTTGATAGCTCCTTCTTTCATTGCTGAAGAGGTTTAGAATGTTTGAGATATATCAGAATTTGTTTATCTATTAACCTACATCTTGGTTGCTTCTTGTTTTTGGCAATTCTGAATAAAGGTGTTATACACATTTGTGGTGCAGGCTTTTGTGTAGGCAAAAGTTTTAAAATGAGTTGAGTTAATACCTAGGAGCACAATTGCTGAATCGTATGGTAAGATTGTGCTCGGCCTTGTAAGAAACTGTGAACCTGTCCTCCAAAGTGGCTGTACCATTTTTGTATGCATACCAGCAATGAATGAGAATTTCTGTTGTTCTGAATCCTACTAACAATTGGTGTTTTTAGTTTTTTGGATTTTAACCACTCTAATAGGCTTATAGTGGTATCTCATTAGTGTTTTAATTTGCACTTCTCTCATAACATATAATGTTGAGTGTGTTTTTACATGCTTATTTGCCATCTGTATATCTTATTTGGTGAATTGTCTGTTCATATCATTTACCCATTTTTATCATTGGCTTTTTCTGATGTGGAGAAGAAAAGTATGGATTCCAAAGGGGGATGGGGGATTGATGAGATAAATTGGGGGATTAAGATTGGCATACATACATTACCATGTATGAAATAAGTAACCAACTGTATAGAGAACCTACTTATATAGCACAGGGAATTCTACTCAATGTTCTGTGGTGACCTAAATGGGAAAGAAATCCAAAAAAGAGGGGGTATATGTGTACATATGGCTGATTCACTTTGCTTTATAGCAGAAACTGACACAGAAGTGTAAAGCAACCATATTCCAATTAAAAAATTGGCTGTTTCATTATTGTTGAGTTTGAAGAGTTCTTTGTTTATTTTGGACACAAGATTTTCATTAGATATATTTGACAAATATCATGTCATTTTCCTTCTGCCTGATGAACTTCTTTTAACATTTCTTTCAGAGTACATCTGTCAGCAGTGAAATCCTTCAGTGTTTGTTGAAAAAAGTCTTCATTTTTCCCAAATACAGAATTTTAGGTTGCTAGTTTTTCTTCTTTTAGCACTTTAAATAGTTTGATCTGTATATTCTTGTCTGTATGGCTTCTGATGAGAAATCCACTGTAGTTCTTATCTTTGTTCCTCTATTTTCTTCTTCAGTTTGCTCTAACTCATGTCCATTGAGTCAATAATGCCATTTAACCATCCCATCCTCTGTTGCCCCCTTCTTCTGCCCTCAATCTTTCCCAGCATTAGGGTCTTTTCCAATGAGTTGGCTCTGTAGATAAGGTTTTTTTTACCCTCTGACTTCTTTCATTTTGCTTTGTGCTTTTTTGTGCAACTTGATTATGATACACCTAGGAGTAGATTCTACTTGGTGTTTTTTGAGCTTCCTGGAGTTTTTATTTGATATCTGTCATTAATTTTAGAAAATTCTTTTTCATTACCATTTCAGATATTTCTTTTGCTTGTTCTCTCTCTCTCCTCCTTTACTATTCCAATTTTACATATGTTATGTTACATTTTTTGGAAACTCACATTTCTGGACTTGAACATTTATTTTTTTCTTCTTTTTTCTGTTGTCATGTCAGTTTGGGAGGATTGTATTCATGTATCTTCAAACTTCTTGACTTGTTCCTTGGTTGTGTCAAGTCTACTAATGAACTCATTGAAGGCATTCTTCATTTCTGTTATTGTGTTTTTGATTTCTAGAATTTCTTTTTGATTCCTTAGAGTTTCCATCTCTCTGCTTCTATTATCCATCAGTTCTTGCATCTTGTCAACTTTTTTCATTGAAACTCTTAATACATAATTATTTCAAATCTCCTGACTGATATATTTCACTGACTGTGTCATATCTGAATCTGATTTTGATGCTTTCTTTATCTTTTCAGACTGTGATTTTTCTTTTTAACTGTTGACATGACTTAATTTTTTTTTTCTTTTTGGTGAAGGCCAGACATTTTGTACTAGATACTAGAAACAGTTAAATAACCTTTTAGTGTGAGGACTTATGTTCATCTGGCTAGAAATTGGGCTGTAAATACAACCTAACCTAACCCTTACTGTAGTTGTAGGTATCAGAGCTTCAAATTCCTCTAGTATCCTTGTTTTTTCTCCTCTGTTGACTTCAGGGAATATCTCTAAGTTCTGTTCCTCAGAGAGTATCTGTGTGTTGCATCTCTTTCAACTACAATCATTGTTATTATACAAGAGCCTGATTATGTGGTCATAAGGAGGATGGGTGTTCTACCAACTTATGATTAACTTTCAGTCTTGTAGTAGGCTGTGTCTCTTGTCTGTGACCTACATAAGTTTTTTTTCTTTTCCTGCCCAGTGCTATTGCTTTTTATTTCCCTCTGTTGCAGGAAAGGGGACCCATTTCAGGGCCTAAGAATGGACTCTTGTCTAACACTTGGAAATGAATTATCCAAGGAGACACATGTGTTGACAAAGCAAGAGAGTTTATTGGGAACTGGTGCTCGGACAGAGAGCAGGAGTGTAAGGGAACTCAGGAGGACTGCTCTGCAGTCTCTGGTTTTATGGTAATGGGATTAGTTCCTGGGTTGTCTCTGGCCAGTCCTTTTGACTGACCTTCCTGGTGGCATTACTCAGCCAGGATGGATTCCAGGGTGGAGGATTCTGGGAAGTTGGTAGGACATGTGGTATCTCCTTTTGACCTTTCCCAGTTTCTTCCAGTTGATGGTGGCTTGTTAGTTCCATGTTCCTTACCAGGATCTCCTGTCGTAAAATAACTCATGTGAATGGTTACCATGGTACCTGGTCAAGATGGGTGAGTTCAGTCAGTGTTTTCCCTAACGCCTTGTTTCCCTTACTCCTTTGCCTGGTTATGTGTTTTCAGTCTTTTCCCTAGAGCTTCTTACCCCTGTTGACTGTGTCCCTCCACCCTCTCTCCATCTTAGGAGAGATAGGAAGGCTAGAGGAGTCTGGAGTGGGAGAAATGCCTTTTCCTTAACTGAGAACAAGCTCACAGAATTGTTTTCTCCGGAGTAAGTCTTGGTTATGTACAAGGTTCTGGGTGTATCACAATTAGTACTTATTTCCTTCTTCCAGAGCAATGAGGGGATCTTTCTAGGATTTTTATCTTGAGAACCAGTGGGATTCCTGAAGGTAAAGCTTACAGAAATTTGAGGGCTCCCGAAGAGATTTTTATTCTTGTGCTAATCCAAACACAGATTCTAGCAATTCATCAAATTTACCCCAAATATTTCTATTATTTTATCCCTTTACTGACTTCTGCTTCAGGTGTGACTCTCTGCATGTGCCTGTTTCTCTTGATTTGGGAGTAATGTTTCCCTAAAACCTTGGTTCTTTAATGGGTACTAGAAGAGTCATTGGTTCCAGTTTATCCAACTTTTCTGCTTTTCCTTAATTATAAGGACAGTAGTGACAACTTCTAAACTCTTTACATGTTGGAGCTGAAACAGGAAATCTGAAGGTTGAGTTTCCAAGAACCATGGAGATTTAAGTAAATATTATACCCTCCCTCCTCCCCAACTTTTCCTTTCATGTATATGTAAGGCCTCAAGTCCAAAGGATTGCCTATGTGGAATGGTTTTGGAAATGTCTCTGACTTCCCTTAAAAATTTTCAGCAATAACAAATCTGTCTTGTTACTGACTAATGCTATAATCTTCACCATGAAGGTATCATCTTAAAAAACACTTATAGTCTTCTTAAAATGAAAACAATAATAATTTAACCTGTTGTCTAAGATCATATGCATGTCTTTCTGTTTCTTTCTTGAGAATTTTTTTTTTTTTTTAGTATTTATGTATTTACTTGGCTGTGCTGGGTCTTGGTTGGAGTCTTTGATCTTCATTTTGGCACACTGGATCTCTGGCTGCAGCATGTGAACTCTTAGTTGTGGCATGTGGGATCTAGTTCTCTGACCAGGGATTGAACCTGGGCCACTTGCATTGGGCGCATGGAGTGTTAACCACTGGACCACCAGGGAAGTTCCCTGAGAACCAAAGCAAAAGAACTTGTTTTGAGAGCAAAAGAAGTTAACGATGTGCTATGTGAAATCCGTGCAAGAGGATGGCATGGATATATAGAAAGAGGGGATGGCAGGGAAAGAATGGCAAAGGTTGACAGAGCACAGACAAATTTTACCTACTAACTACTTTTCTAACGACTTGCTTGGGTCAGCTTTTGTAAACACGCAGCCTAATTTGCTGGGAAAGCAGTGTCCTTTTCTTCCCCAACACTTCTGTGAGGCTGCAAATCTTGGTTTCTTTATTTTGCTTCTTTTCTCTGGGTCACCCACACAGTGGCTGAACTACATAACTATTTCCTACTCCCTAAGAGCTGTACTTCCAGACAGTACCGATGTGCCTCTTTTTTTCTCAGTCTTTGAAACTCTTTCTCAGAAGTCAAGATCAAGTTGCAAGGGAGAATGCTAAGTGGTATAACTTGGAATCTTTGGGTGAAGAGGCACTAAGGAACAATTGTTAAGACACCTTCTTTTTATTTATCAAGAAGTGATCCTACACTGAGAGGTGTATGGTGTCCTTGAAATGCTGTTCAAGAAGGGGCAAAGTCAGGCAGTGAGAAAGCTGGCATCTTTTTCTCTGGTACGAAATGTGGAGGGGCTGTGAAAATGCTCAGAGCATCACACTGCATGTTCGAAGCCCCCATGAACCATTAGCCGAGTGAATCAAGCACTACAAGAGTCTTCCCCTTGTCTTCACGACACCTCATCATTCTCTGGGTGTGTGTAGCAGATGTTACAAGGCCCTCACTGACTTCCGGAACTCTTTCCACATTTCTCTCCTCTGATAAATCTTGGCACTTGAAGGTTTCACAATCCAGGCTGACACTGTTGCACCCTGCCTTGTGCCTGTTGCCAGAGTTTCATGAATTAGTCAGGTAGAGTCCATGTGGAAAATGGGGAGCCACATTGTTGAGATTTTTACTACCTTCTTACCCTATTCCCGATTAAAGGGCTTCCAATTACCAGGTGGTTCAGTGGTAAGGAATCTGCCTGCCAAGCTGGAGACTTAGGAAACTTGGGTTCGATTCCTGGATTAGGAAGATCCCCTGGAGAAAGAAAAGGCAACCCACTCCAGTATTCTTGCCTGGAAAATCCCATTGACAAAGGAGCCTGGTAAGTTACAGTCCATGGGGTTGCAAAGAGTCAGACACAGATGAATGACTAAACAGCAAGAAGCCCGTACCTTCAGCCAAAGCCTCACCAGGGAATGTGCCAATGAAACAGGGTCACTGCTCCAGGAGAGTTCCTTGCCTGCTTTATTATATATTTTTATTGCTTTAAGTAAAGTGTAGGTGATTTACAATATTGTGCTAGCTTTAGTTATAGAGCAAGGTGATTCAGTTATACACATACATATGTTCTTTTTCAGATTCTTTTCCATTATAGCTTGTTATAAGATATTGAATATAGTTCCCTGTGCTATACAGTAGGGTCTTGCGGTTATCTATTTTAGATATAGCAGTGTATGTCTGTTAATCCTAAACTCCTAATTTATCCCTCCCTCCCACTGTCTCCCACTTTCCCCTCTGGTAACCATAAGTTTGTTTTTATGTTATGAGCTATTTCTGTTTTATACATAAGTTCATTTATATAATTATTTTTTAGATTCCACATATAAGTGGTATCATATTATATTTGTCTTTCTCTGACTTCCTTCACTTAGTATGATAACCTCTAGGTCCATTCATGTTGCTGCAAATGGCAATATTTTATTCTATTTATCAGTCCAGTTCAGTCACTCAGTCGTGTCCGACTCTTTGCGATCCCATGGACTGTAGCACGCCAGGCTTCCCTGTCCATCACCATTTCCTGGAGTTTGCTCAAACTCATGTCCATCAAGTTAGTGATGCTATCCAGCCATCCCATCCTCTGTCATCCCCTTCTCTTGCCTTCAATCTTTTTATGGCCATAAATGGATATATATGGGTATATATATTCCATATATGTATATATCATATCTTTTTCTACTTTTTTTGTTTTTTGGGCATGCCCCATGGCATGTGGGGTCTTGGCTCCCTGACCAAGGAAAAAACCCGTGTTCCCTTCATTGCAAGGTAGATTCTTAACCACTGGACCAACAGGGAAGTCCCTGCCACATCTTTATCCATTCTGCTGCCAATGAACACTAAACTGCTTTCATGTTTTCCTTGCCTTCTTTACAATTAAGCTTTGTCCTCTCATTTTTCTTTTGAGAATGGTAGAAACTACAGTTGGAGAAGAAACCAGGTTTCTATCCACTCTGTGCTATTTTAAAATTTTATATTTGGTTTACAGTGGCAATAAGGCTGTCAGCTCAGTCCTACAAGGACTTTAAGCAGAAGGGCACTTCCTGGGACTGTATAAAGGTTTCTCAGTATAAAATAGAGAAAGGGAGCCTGTGAAATACAGCTTTTATAAAACAGAGGGGCTAAACCCATTTGGAGGAATTCTCTGCTCCAAACTGCAGAAACTTGAGAAAATTTAAGCCATTTTTTAGTTATGGAAGCACTAAATTAGGAATTTTTGATGTATAGTTAGTACTTGCATCAGAATCATTGCTATTGTTGTTCAGTCGCTCAGTTGTGTCTGACTCTTTGTGACCCCATGGACTACAAAATCACTAGGGAGAACTTGCTTAAAATGCAGAGTCCTGTCTGACTCTTTGCCTCCCGCATCAGCATCTCTGAGGGTAGGACCTGGGAAATCTATGTTTTAAAAGACTTTCCTGGTAGTTTTTCTAAGGATCACTGAATAGAGCTTCTCTTTTAAATTTTATATTCTAAACTTGAAGAAAGCACTCCATAGTTGTTATAATCAAAATGTGAATGCCATGGTAGACAGAATTCTTTAAATAAGATGACTCCCATGACCCATGCCCTTGTAAAACCCTCTCCCCTGGACTGTGGATGGGTTCTGTCACTTGTTTCCAACCAGTAGACCTAGGCAAGGATGATGGCATATGGAACTGTCCTTGATTATGCTGCATTATATAGCAAAGGTGAGGCCTTCCCCAGTGGCTCAGCACTAAAGAATCTGCCTGCAATGTAGGAGTTGCAGGAGGCACAGGTTTGACCCCTGGGTTGGGAAGATCCCCTGGAGGAGGGCATGGCAACCCACTCCAGTATTCTTTCCTGGAGAATCCCACGGACAGAGGAGCCTGGCAGGCTACAGTCCACAGGGTCGCAGAGTCGGACACAACTGAAACGAATAAGCACGCACGCATTGCAAAGGTGCAGAGATGTTACCGATGTGATTAAGCCCTCTCAGTAGTTGACACTAAGTTAAGCAAATGGGAGATTAATTTTGTGGGCCTGACCTAATCACTTGAGTCCTTTACAAGCCAGTCAAGAGCCAAGACAGAAGAAATGTTTCTGTCTTAAAGAAACAAACAACCAAGCTGTGGAAAGAGTTACATGTCAGGGAAGAGTGGGCAGCATATAGGAGCTGAGAACCTCTGTCCTGTTATCACCAGGACTCCTGAATCCTGTTGACAGTCAGTGAACTTGGATGAGGAGACGGACCCAGGTGAGATAGGTGTTCCTGGACTACAGCTTTACGAGACTGAGCGGATCAAACTGCCAAGCTGTGTTTGGACTCCTGATATATGGAAACCATGATGTGTAATACACCTGTGTTGTTTGACCCTTGTCAGGCAGCAATAGAAAATAATGTAAATATTAGAGAATAAAATATCTGATTTATCAAGCATTATAAATTAAATTTCTCAGTTGCTTGGAAGCCTGAAGCAACGGTCTTCAAATCAGGGTCTAGGTGCCTGTTGGGAAATAGGAGGCTTTTCTAAGAGGCACCCAATTTTCAGGAGCACCGATTTTCATATCACTGTTGCCTATAATCCTCCTTTCTCAAATGTACTGGCCTGGAAAGATGCCTGCAATTCAGGAAGTCATGTGTGTGTTTCTTTCCCACCTTTCCTTTTCACATCTGCCTTTTCCCTACTTTCCGAAAGAAAATCACATTTTAACACATCTGAAATCTTACTGTAGTGAATTGTTAGGGGGTGTAAAAATCTCTAATCAAATGGAAAATATTAGCATGTATGGTGCCTCCATGAATTTAAACCCCAAGCACCTGCTATAGGATTTCATGTCTTTCTCAGACTTTTACATATTTCTGTTGAGTGCAAAGTGTAGCCTTAGAAACAGGACTCAGATGGTAAAGAATCTCCCTGCAATGCAGGAGACCTGGGTTGATCCCTGGGTTGGGAAGATCCCCAGGAGAAGGGAATGAAACCCATTCCAGTACTCTTGCCTGGAGAATCCCATAGACAGAGGAGCCTGGCAGGCTATAGTTCATGGGCTCACAAAGAGTCAGACGTAACTGAAATGACTAATACTTTCATGTTCAGAAACAGGGCATTTTGGCTTCTGTGACAATGTTCTGATCTCATATATGTTGTAAAATGGTGTAGCAGAAGTGATGGACTAGTTTCTTCTATCCTCTACCTGATGTCTGTGAAGGCAGCATTTCCAAGGCAGAAGCACTGGAGAGAAAAGTTGAGAGAGTTTGCCCCATGAAGTCCTCATTTCAGGATCCAGGGTGAGGAGCAGCACCTACCTGTGATCACATCAGGGGAAGAGAGAAACAGTGGTGCTAAGAGGTCCCTCCCAAAGTGTGTGCTTGGAAATAGCAAAGGTAGAGGTGACTTATTTTGTCAAGGGAGCAACCTCATGGAAAAAGTCTGTTCTAGAACTTGGTGTCTATGTTAGAATTCACAGGCTTGTCACAGAGACATATGTTAACACTTTTTAGGTGAATTGAGAAATGATGTCAGGTATTTTTATTGTCAGAAAAAAAATCTGATTTTACTGATTTGGTAATGAGGACTGGTTGTGTCAATCATGTTATGTGGTGGATACTTCCATAAATTGAAGGAGCTAAGTCTACAGTGACAAGGTTTGGATGAATATGTTTAATCAAAAGATAAAAACATTTTTATCAAAAATACTATATCAGCCAAGGAATACTATAATTAACAGCATTTTGATTTTTCAAATTCATTATAGCATTCCACAAAATGCTTATACATGAAAGAGTCAGGTGTAATTAATGTATTATTGGTAAGCTTGGGCAAAATACTTAAAAATTCTTTCTAAAAAATACTCGAAAATTAAGTTGAATGAGTCTAGTAATTGGATAGTGAGTAATTTGTCAAAGAGATTATTTCTAAGTCTGTGTTTTTAATAAAATTCAAGGAGGACTTAATTAAATTGTCACCCAATAAAACATTAAAATAATTTTTTGATAATAAATTGCAACCTGATTTTGGACATTTAATTCAGAAGCAAATTCCTTCCATTCTAATTTATTCACACATCAATATATTTTTTTATTGCCTATAGCTGTATAAATGAGCAAAAAAGTAATGAGTGTAATTCTTAACCTGATCACTTTCTGACAACAAATAACATTCATCAATAGTTTGATAAACTAATTGAAAAAGTCCCATTCATATTATTTCCAACAATATTTAATTTTTATATTTGATATCATTTATCAAAATATACCAGACTTATATTCTATATTTTGATTGATTGTGTGTTACTAATAATTGTGATAATAATTCAATCCAGAAGAAGTTCACTCTTGGATTCTTATTAGAAAAGAAAATTCAAAATTGAATTATACACAATAGACAATTATATACGTTTTCTTTCTGAGAGGAAAGATAGGGTGACGAATAAAATCAGGATTCAGAAGTCTGTGGGGAAAGTAAAATGAAAATACAAGATCAAACCCAGAATGAATGATCTAAAATTTCCAACTATTAAAACTTGTTTATATATTTTTAAAATACACAAAATATGATGGTGGGTCTTATAATAATATAATTTTGTACCCATTTTGGTACATTTAAAAGAGTGAGGGAATGGTTGTATTTCAACAACCAAAATTTAGGACAAAAAATGAAAACTTTACCATTTGAAAAAATTAAAATAACTTTCATACATAAGATGGAAAATTTTAGTTGCCAACTTAAATTAGAGGCAATCTATAGTTTCTAAAAGTTATTTTAGAAGATATACAGTTAAAAATTTGAAGACTATTGAATGTAACAGTCAATCATTGGCCAAGGATTGCTGGGTTAATAATTCCCAATTTTCAGTGGGAGTTATTTTAATAATTCCCAATTTTCGATTTCCCAATTTTTAATAATTCCCAATTTTTGTTTTTCACAAAAGTTTGTTTCTCACACATACTCCTGCTGCTCCTGCTCCATGCTGTTTTGTCCCCAGGATCCAGGTCAGTGGCTGCTCTACTTGTAATGTGGCTGAGCTTGTATCAAATGGAAAAAAGATCAGTAACATATGGCTACTCTTAAAGTTTTGACTTAAAAGTGGCACCATGATTTTCATCACGTTTTAGGGACCAAAGCAAGCCACAAGGCCAGGCCTAACATCAGTGGGACAGGAAACAAAACTTTTCCACTGGAAGGATCAGCAAATATTTGGGAACATCATCTCCCACAATGATTTATAGAATTATAGATACTCACTTTGGGCAAAGTATAGATATGCCCAGTGGAAAAGGTGTTGGGCAAAAAAGAAAATTAAAGATGTGCTTCAATAAAAAATAGAGGTACTAGTATAGGTTAGGATGCTATTAAATAGGATGTCTCTTATTTGGATCGACCAATTTTCTGACTTCTTTCAAATTATATCAGTTCCAGTCATTTAAATGCTTCAAGGAACAGAGTTTTTAGGCTGCTGACACATACGTGAATCAGATCCAATCAATAGCAAATTCTTTATCAAAAACTTGTGAAATTTGATGTTTTCAGTTGGCAGATTTGTTTCTTTTTTATCCTACAGCTTCACCATTTGCCATTTGTGAGGTGATCTGTTTATCTGTTTGGAAACTGCACGTTAGAAGATTGTCAGGGGAAATGAGTAGACAACAAATCCTGTTTTGAAATCTTTAAAAGTGTCCCTGTGTAAGAAACTTCCTAGAAACCTTCTGGAACTTTAAGATGAGGACTTCAAGGATCAGTCACCTAAATTTTAATGCTGCTGCTGCTAAGTCGCTTCAGTTGTGTCCGACTCTGTGCGACCCCATAGATGGCAGCCCACCAGACTCCGCCATCCCTGGGATTCTCCAGGCAAGAACACTGGAGTGGGTTGCCATTTCCTTCTCCAAAATTTTAATGCTAGTCTGTACTACAAATGCTTCCAATATTCAAAGCTGTTCTGTCACTTGATATATTTTACTGTGGACTCTCACCTCCTACAACTATATTGAGAGTTTTTTGATACATGAAAATTTCATATGAAGTTCCCAGAATTATTATGTGTTTAACATTTTAAAACATTTTTTCCCCTTTAATTTCAATCTGTAGTAGTAGAAAGATGGGTAGATTAGAGTTTAAAGAAAGCTTAGGAAAAAACATGATTGTGAACTATTATCTTTATTCTCTTTTTACTCTCAATCAGTTTTAAGTGTTAGTCACTCAGTTGTGTCTGACTCTTTGTGACCCCATGGACTGTAGCCTGCCAGGCTCCTCTGTCCAAGGGATTATCCAGGAAAGAATACTGGAATGGATTGTGGTACCCTCCTCTAGAGGATCTTCTTGACCCAGGGATCGAACCCTGGTCTCCTGCATTGCAGGGAGCTTCTTTACCATCTGAGCCACCAGGGAAGCCCATCAACTTTATCTATAGCCATGATAACATGATGTCGTGTATTATATATTTAATGTAAATGAACTTTTCCCTTTGGACAATGCAAGGTACTTAGCATGTGCCAGCTATACGGTAAGTACTCAATAAATGTGGACTAATAAAAAAACAGTAAGATTTTTATTAATGTAGTTTTTCCTTATTTTTCTTCCCTATTAATTTTTGCCGTGGGAATAATGAAATGTAATATTTCAGTGGCATAAACAACAAAGATTCATACTCACGGACCCTAGTGGTATCTTTAGCTAAGGAATCATTGGAGAGGGGATTTAGGAAGAGATTAGAAGAGAAAACATAGAGAACTGTGACTGTATCAGAGATGCAAATGTAAAATAATGGAACCACACAACCACTAGAAGAAAACAAGTGTGAGTCCTTTTATAACTTTGGTGTTGAGGGGAATCTTACTAAGACCCAAAATCAAGGAGCAATAAAAGAAAAAATTGATAACAATAGCAGCAAAAAGCCAGTAAGTTTTTTATTAGTAATCCCAACATTTTGATAAATGAGGAAGAATGGTTGGGCAACTGAGGGCCAGAGAAAAAGAACTTAAACTTTAATTTGAAACGTTAATATATTTTGGGGGAGTCTCCTTGTTGCCTAGTGGTTAGGATTCCAGGCTTTTACTGTTGTGACCTGGGGATCTCAATCCCTGGTCAAGGAACTGAGATCCTATAAGCTGTGAAATTGTGGCCAATAAAAAAGAAATAAAAGTTAATATACTTTTTTCTTAGTGGGCAGAGCTGTTGAGGGTGTTGATGATTTAAGAGAGTTGCTTCAGCCAGAATCTGATCAAAAAGAGGATGTGAGCAGCAGGATTCTGAGGATCAATTGAGTTTGAGGTTCTTCTTCTTTGAAGGTCTCAGAACTTTTTCTGGTAGGCTGAGTATAATACCGATCCATTGTATTTTATCCTGGAAATTTTGCACAAGGAAGTAGAGTTTTGCCTGTTCTGCTCTATGACAGTTAGTCAAATACTTGTGTCCGTTAACTATCATCTAGTTCTTAAAATTGTTTCCTTGGACTTTAGAGAAATGTAGTGATCATTCCAATTCACCCAGCAAAAAGTAATAGAATTGGACCAAGAAACCAAGCCTGACTATCCATCTAGACTTTTGTTTAGTAAATTATAATGCTATGTTAGTGAAAGGTGATGAAAATTCCACTTTTTGAAGGATTGTCACCATATTAAAAAAAACAAATACTGTGATACTGAGTCCTCTCCCAGAACATCTCTAGACGGTTCCTGAAGACAGATAATTGTTCTAGTTTACTCTAGTTTACCCATTGGTAAGTATAACCTAATTTATGGAACTTTCTTTCTAAATTAAACTTCAAAGACTTTTATCTACTTCTGTTTCTAGAATTAGTGGATTATGTTCAGGACTCTGACACTATTCTGAAAAAAAAAAATTAGGCATTTTTTTTCTTGTTCTAAACTATGATCAATCTAGTCAATACAAGGTCAATATTACTTCCCTGAAATCATTAGTTTGAATGCAAAGTAAGTGTATAATAATTTGTCTTAAAATGCCAACATAGCATTATATTATACTATAAGGGGATAGTATAAATTTGAAGTAGAAAGAGAACACCTAATTTTATTTTGAATTCTTTTTGATGACTATCCTCAACTTTTTCCCATTTTACGCTGCTGTTGGGTTGTCTTCCAATGTCCTCAGCAGGGGAAGGTGGGAAGAAATAATGTTTAATTAGATTGCAACTACATGACCCCAGCACTTTTCATTAAATTAGTGAAGGATCAGCCAAACCAGTTTGGTGTCTTGAAGGCAAAACAACTCCTTGATTAACTAAGTTTCTCACTTTTTAAATTGGTGGCTTTTTTGTTGCATGGATACAGCACTGGATAGAACTAAAGATTAGAGATTTCCTGCAAACCATAGGAGGCATTTACAGCATCTATCAAGGCAGAGCCAAGTTGGAAGCCCCGAACACTGAGAAGGCAAAATGAACTTTGAGTCCTCTTGGTTCTATTACAGCTCCCTCCAATTCTGCTCCTGGTGAGCCAGCGCCAGGTACCTGGCTCATCTGGTTTGGAGATGCCTGTTCAGTGTTGGGTTCCCTGTGGGCTATTTGTCCTGTAATCCTAGCTGAGAAGTTAACTAACAAATGACTGCCAGCTCTCAGCTTCCAGGGGACATCTGACTTCTAATAAGAGATTGCTGCTAAGTCGCTTCAGTCATGTCCGACTCTGTGCGACCCCATAGACGGCAGCCCACCAGGCTCCGCCGTCCCTAGGATTCTCCAGGCAAGAACACTGGAGTGGGTTGCCATTTCCTTCTCCAGTGTGTGAAAGTGAAAAGTGAAAGTGAAGTTGCTCAGTCGTGTCTGACTAGTAGCGACCCCATGGACTGCAGCCCACCAGGCTCCTCTGTCCATGCGATTTTCTAGGCAAGGTACTGGAGTGGCTTGCCATTGCCTTCTCCGATTAGAAGATATAATATCTCTAATGATTATATTTCAAGTAGATGGTGGGTAAAATCCCTACTTGGACATTAGGGAATTCTGAAATCCCATCCCATAGGTATCTGGCCCATGCAATGAGCATGGTTGATTCAAAAACATAGTCAAGGTTACAGCAATGGAGAAACAGACAGAGAACAGACTTATGGACCCAGGGAGAGGGGAGGGGAGGGGAGATGCATGGAGAGAGTAAAATGGAAACTTACATTACCATATGTAAAATAGATAGCCAATGGAAATTTGCTGTATGGCTCAGGGAACTCAAACAGGGGCTCAGTATCAACCTGGAGGGGTGGGATGGGGTGGGAGATGGGAGGGAGGTTCAAAGGGGAGGGGATATATGTACACCTATGGCTGATTCGTGTTGAGGTTTGACAGAACACAGCAAAATTCTGTAAAACAATTATCCTTCAATTAAAAAATAAATTAATAAAAAAAGACTAAACAAAAACAGAAACATAGCCAAGGTTAGACATTGAGGATTTTAGCCCAGTGCTTCATTTGGACTCCCGTCATTATTCCAACCTGATTCAGAGACAGTGAGGATGAGTTTCAAGAATTTGCTGCCTATAAATAGTGAGCTCGGGAAAGGAAGGATGATGATACATAGTCACAAATATTTATTGAGAGCTAATATTATCCAAACTCCGAACTAGGTATATAAGTGGCAAGACAGGGAGTGTCCTTGTCCTCATGATATTTGGTAGAATGGTGGTAGAAGCTAGAAAGTAATCAACTATACAAATCTATGCTATGAATTGCAATAAATATGGAGAGGAAAACTAGTAGGATACTAAGAAAGTTACTGAGACTTCCTCAGTGGCTCAGGAGAGCAATACAGGAGCCACAGGAGATGTGAGTTCAATTCCTGCAGAGGAAGTCCCTCTGCAGGAGGGCACGGCAATCCACTCCAGTATTTTTTCCTGGAGAATCCCATAGATGAGGAGCCTGGTGAGCTACAGTCCATAGGGTCACAAGAGTCAGAAACGACTTAAGTGACTTAGCACGCATGCACACACGCAAGAAAGTTAATGAGAGAGACTTTGACCCAGGGAAAGATAAACTCAGTGGTGAATTTCTCCAAGACCCTGGAGCCAAAATGTCTGGATTCAAATCTCAGCTCAGCTGTGTGATCTTGGCCACACTGCTTTAGTTTTGTGTTGCCTCAATTTCTTCATCTGGAAAATGGGGACGATATTAATATCTATCTTATGGAGTTGTTATGAGGATTAACTGAATTAATACACGTGTGTAAGGTGTTTAGAACAGAGATGGGCACAAAGTAAACCTTTAGTTCCTTATTATTACTGGGGTCAGGGAGAGAACCTCACAGAGGAAATGCCATTTGACTGTGATTAGAAGGAAGCCCCATGAAGAGGATTAGGATGTGGGCTCCGGGCAGAGGGCAAACTTCTGTGATATGAAGGAAGCCACTACATTTAAGAAACAGAATAAAGAGAGAAGCTATCTGGTTGATGCCAAGTGGCCGGAGGGTTGAGACAAGGCTCCAGAGGAGGAGGACAGAGGTCATATTATGTTGAGATTTGAAGAGTGTGTTAAGGGTTTTGGATTTTATTCTAAGTGCAATAGTAAGATAGACGTGGTTTAAACTGGAAAATAATGTGTTATAATATATGCTCTAAAAAATAACCTTCTGCCTATACTGTGGAGAATGGATAGGAAAGCTGGGCTACCACTTGGAGGGGTGTGTTAGTCTAGTTAGGGTTCTCCAGAGAAACAGAATCAACAGGAGGTGTGTCCGTGATCAGTCATGTCTGAATCTTTGTGACCCCATGGAGTGTAGCCCCACCAGGCTCCTCTGTCCACAGGATTTTCCAGGCAAGAATACTGGAGTGGGTTGCCATTTTCTTCTCCAGGGGATCTTCCCAACCTAGGGACTGAACCTGTATCTCTTGTGTCTCCTACATTGGCAGGCAGATTCTTTACCACTAGTGCCACCTGGAAAGCCCTATATATAAAATATAGCCCTATATATAAAATATATATTATATATAGTACCTTCCCAGCAACATTTAGACTGCTGTCTGAAACCATAACCTACCAAGTTGACCCATAAAATTAACCATCACGTGCCCTGTTTCTGTAGTCCAGGTGAGAGATAATGGTGAAGAGGGCAGTGGCTGGTGATTGAGAAGAGGTTGAGTCAAGATTTAGTACAACAAAAAAATAGGTAGTACTTGGTGTTGATGCATTATGACATAGTGTAAAAAGTGTGTGTGTGGGAGCCATCAAGAACATTCCCTTTGTTTCTGTCTTTCATCAGAAGCACAGCCCTACCTCACCCACCTAGGGGGGTCCTCAAGCAGTGACCTTTTACAACCTACCAAATGTGACCCAGTGAAGGTCAGGACTTGCAAGAAGGACTGGCTCAGTAGAACCCAAGCAGGAATATGAAGACAGGTTAATGCTTCCTTTCTACCCAGCTTGGGGAAAGTTGCTTCAAAAAGGAGACAATGTAAGACGTCCCTGGTGGTCCAGTGGTTAAGACACCACACTCCCAGTGCAGGGGGCTCAGGTTCAATCCCTGGTCAGGGAAATAGATCCCATATGCCACAACTAAGACCCAACACAGCCAAATAAATAAATATTTAAAAATTTAAAAAAATATTTAAAAATTGTTAAACTGTGTTCATGAAGCTGAGAGATATTGGACTGAAAAGTGCCCATCTAATTTGGTAGTTTTGCTGATGGAACCATTTTTCAGATGAACAAACTGAGGTAAGAAAGGTAAACTATCTTGTTCTAGTTTAAGCTAGCAGCTCAGTTTGTCTGCTTCCAAGATCAAACTCTTAATTATGTCCATGTTTTTAAGAATGAGCGCAGGGTGTGATCTTACTGCCCTTGCCCTGACTTCATGGCCTTTTCTTGATGTGGCTGATGGACAGTGATGCTCTGATTCTGGACTTTAGCCCAGATATAAACTGGGTCTTCTGAAAACATCTCAAAGTTCTAATATTTAAGACTCTCTCATCAAATTCATAGTATTTGCTAACATTTTCTGAAAGTCTTAGTGGTAGTAAATCATCAGTTTATAACACCAGTTCTTAAAATCCTTCTTGGTTTAGAGATCCATGCAATTAAAGCAAATTTATTGAAATAGATTTTGTAATTACTTAGTCTTGTAACAAGACTTTTGTTAGGTTTGTAACCACAAACAAAGAACACCCACTTAACTATATTGAAGAGCTAATTTAGTTTCAGCCCAGCAATTTTGAAATAGTCACTTATGTAATAAAATTTAAATCATAGGAGTTCTTTTCTAGAAGCTAACTGTGTATGTATTTATAAGTTCATAATACATGCTATTATGGTTTATTTAATATTCTTATATTTCCAACTCACATTCAGTTCCTTCTGTTTATTTGCCTTCTGGATCATAAGTGTCAATGATTCTTTGCCCTTGTTTCATTTTCTATCTGGCACATAGAGCTATTGTACAAATCTGTTCATTTGTAAAGGACTTCTATGCAAGTTCTGTATTTTGAAAGCAATAAGCATGCCCTACATAAAAAATGACTGTGACACAGGTTATTTTTTTTTATTACTTTCAAGTCATGCTTGTAAATGCTCGATAAACATGCATTTTTAAAAAGAGATAATTTTATTAAACAGAAGAATTTCCATTCAGAAATTATACAACCTTATGTGGTGGTTTTTAAAAATGTCCACAGACTCTTCGACATTACTTCCTTTAGGAGGTGCTGTCTAATTCCCCTCTTATCTTAATTCCTCCTCCCCTTGCATGTGGGTAGGTGGACTTAGCTCTTCAGTTCAGTTCAGTTCAGTTCAGTCACTCAGTCATGTCCGACTCTCCGCGACCCCATGAATCACAGCACGCCAGGCTTCCCTGTCCATCACCAACTCCCAGAGTTCACTCAAACTCATGTCCACAGAGTCGGTGATGCCATCCAGCCATCTCATTCTCTGTCGTCCCCTTCTCCTCCTGCCCCCAACCTTTCCCAGCATCAGAGTCTTTTCCAGTGAGTCAACTCATCACATGAGGTGGCCAAAGTATTAGAGTTTCAGCTTTAGCATCAGTCCTTCCAATGAACACCCAGGACTGATCTCCTTTAGAATGGACTGGTTGGATCTCCTTGCAGTACAAGGGACTCTCAAGAGTCTTCTCCAACACCACAGTTCAAAAGCATCAATTCTTCGGCGATCAGCTTTCTTCACAGTCCAACTCTCACATCCATATATGACCACGGGAAAAACCATAGCCTTGACTAGATGGACCTTTGTTGGCAAAGTAATGTCTCTGCTTTTTAATATACTATCAAGGTTGGTCATAACTTTCCTTCCAAGGAGTAAGCGTCTTTTAATTTCATGGCTGCAATCAGCATCTGCAGTGATTTTGGAGCCCAAAAAAATAAAGTCTGACACTGTTTCCACTGTTTTTCCATCTATTTCCCATGAAGTGATGGGACCAGATGCCATGATCTTTGTTTTCTGAATGTTGAGCTTCAAGCCAACCTTTTCACTCTCCTCATTCACTTTCATCAAGAGGCTTTTTAGTTCCTCTTCACTTTCTGCCATAAGGGTAGTGTCATCTGCATATCTGAGGTTATTGATATTTCTCCCGGAAATCTTGATTCCAGCTTGTGCTTCTTCCAGCCCAGCGTTCCTCATGATGTATTCTGCATATAACTAATGGAACATTCCAGAAGTCATGGGGTGTGACTTCTGAGCTGGGTCATAACATGCGTATCCATCCTGTCTTGTTCCCTTGGGTGACTCTCTACCTGACACAGCTCATCACCGTGATGTGAGGACACTCATGTTGCCTGAGGCTTCCTGCTTGAGGCCTGTGCCAACTGCCAGGTGTGAGTGAGACACCTAGAGGCAGTCCCTGCAGTCCCACTGAAGCCTTTAGCTGATGGCAACTCTGGCCATCATGTTGAGTCTCACGAGAGACTCTGAGCCAGAACCACCCAGCTAAGCAGCCTCTAAATTCCTGAGGCTGAGAAAATCCAATTACTTTTCACTTTCATGCTTTGGAGAAGGAATTGGCAACCCACTCCAGTGTTCTTGCCTGGAGAATCCCAGGGACAGAGGAGCCTGGTGGGCTGCCGTCTATGGGGTCGCACAGAGTCGGACACGACTGAAGTGACTTAGCAGCAGCAGCAGCAGCAGCAGCTGTGCAGCTAAAGATAGCTAATAACCTTAGCTTTGGGAAAACCCTGGGGATGGTCAATGTTTTAAAGATTCACTGTCCTCATTTGGGAAGTCACTACCATTCTTTGTTGGGGTGGGGGCGGGGTGCTCTCATGTCTCTACCTTTCTGGGGAATCCCCTATAAACACAGCCCAGCCTCAGTGTGTTTGGAAGCAAGCTGGTGGAGTCCACACCACACTTGCAGAATATCTGGCACCCAGCAGTTAGCATGAGAAAAACAGAGGTATTTTTTAAGTAAGACCATTGCATTATTGCTACATCATCCCCATAGACATCGCCAAGAGTGCTTGCGCTGGCACTTCAGTCATGTCTGAATCTTCGTGACCCTCTGGACTGTGGCCTGCCAAGCTCCTCTGTCTTTGTCCTCTCCAGGCAAGAATGCTGGAGTGGGTTGCCCTGTCCTCCTCCAGGGGATCTTCCCCACCCAGGGATCAAACCCACGTCTCTTACATCTCCTGTATTGGCATATGAGTTCTTTACCACTAGCACCACTTGGGAGGCCCCTGGCCATCACCATCTTTGTCATTAAACATTGGGCTGCAGATGCTATTATAAGAAGTAAGTGTCTATTTAAAAGGGAGAAATCAACCACACCCCCCAAAGGCAATGACCCTTAGTTTTTTTTTTTAATAATTATTTCCTTAAAGTCCTTGACAGTGTGATGATGCTTATATTTGTGTGATGTAGCCCGCATTCCATGGGAACAGATACTGGGAATCAAAGCCACAGTGCTTTCTCTGTCAACCTCCATTGAAAATGCTACTGTCAGCTCAGTCATTAGCCTCATTTTGCAAGTTGATTCTCTTTATTGTTCTCCATTTTGGATGACAGAGGAAAGGGAAGACATAGAAAGAAGGAATACGCCCGCTGAGATAATTGCCCTGTCCTTCTCTGCAGGAAATAAAAAATCTCCTTTATCCTTTCATTCCTCTAAGCAAGCTGCTTCAAAATGCGGTTCGGCAAAGAACTCGGATGTTAAAAAGCCCAGATGACATCTCCAGAGCAGTATATTATGCAGCTTTTGAGCTAGGTACAGACAAGGTGACTAATGACTGGAGAGCTGATCAGATGCCCCGGAGAAGGTAGTAGTCATGCTTGAGAGTGATTCCTCCTGGGGAGTTGGCAACAGCATTTTAAATCTCTGATTTGTTTGCTACAGCACAAGCCAACTGTGGTTCCTTCATGTTTACGTTCCACGCAGTCAGAGGTGCTGCAAAGACACATTTTATTCTTTCCCATCCTCCAGTTCCGTGGAGCTCAATCTGCTACTTGAGCTAGGAATATTAGCTTCCCTGACATATGTGGTTATCAGGAGATAAGAGATTATACTTCTCCTACCAGCGGAATCTTGATACTGCTTCATGGTATGCAGCACCTCCTTTTAATTATAGGACTTTTGTTGGATGGACAGTTATTTTCGGTTGTATACAATATAAGTTTCAGAACAAGGAAGGAGGGGATACTGGTCATAGGAGAGGAAAACAGGCAAGTTAGGAGAGGCAGAATGAGAGGTTTGGAATTGCAGATCTGGACTTAGAAGAATAGCCACCGAGGGACCAATTTCTGTGTAAGTGTTTTTGAGGCAGGAGCAGTGAGCAGAGTTGTGTAAGCATACCCTCCCTGCCCTGTACACCAACATTCCGGGATCCTCTACTGAAGGTATTGCCAAAATCTTGGCTCCCTGTCCACTGATGCCATAGAATAGAAATATGGAGACAGAATGGAAAAAATAGAAAAAAGTAGCTTTATTTTTTCCAGGCAAAGGAGAAACACAGCAGGCTAGCACCTCAAGAAATGTGTCCTTCTCTCACAGGAATAAGAGAGAGGTTTTATATCCTCATGAAGGTCTTGCTTTTTTTTTTCAAAGTTTCAAAACAACCATGCCTTCCACCAGGCAACTCAGCAACTGGGCCTGGTGTCCCTGAAGTTACTGGCTCCTGACCTTCTTTTCAAAATGCAGAATGCTACAAGAGAATGTAAGGGGAGAAGAATGCAGGTGCAGAGTACAACTATATGAAGTCAAAAAGTAGTTGGATTTGTTTAACTTTGTGAAGGACAAGTCTAACTATAAATGTTTGTTAGTAGTAACAGCTAAAGAATAACCAAGGTTGCTTAACTCTTCCACGCCTATTTGGCTGGTATGTGGCAAAGGCTGTTCAGTCATTTCTGTTTTTGCTGCAACAGGTGTGACCCCAAACAGTCCCACCCCCTGCTCCCAGCCTTCTTCCTTGTCCTTGCTGGAAGTGTCAATGAGATGGAGTCTGATTGTATGTCCACAGTTGCATGAAAATAAGAACTTTCTTTAAGAAAATTAAAAACAAATGATTGATGGAAATGTTTACTAAATCTGAAGAATGCATTTTTAAATGCATTAAAATCTTAAGATGCATTTAAACCATTTTTAAATGTATAATACTGTTGCATTAAGTACATTAACTGCATTGTGCGGTTATCACCACTATGCATTTCTGGAACTCTTTCGTCTTTCCAGTCAGAAATTTGGTCCCCATGAAACAATAACTCCCCATTCCTCCCTTTCCTCAGCCCCTGGTAACCACTATCCTACTCTCTGTTTCTCTAAATTTGCCTATTTTAGGATACCTAGGATACTGTTGGGCTTCTCTGGTGGCTCAGAGGTTAAAGCGTCTGCCTCCAATGCGGGAGACCTGGGTTCGATCCCTGGGTCAGGAAGATTCCCTGGAGAAGAAAGCGGTAACCCACTCCAGTATTCTTGCCTGGAGAATCCCATGGACGGAGAAGCCTGGTAGGCTACAGTCCACGGGGTCGCAAAGAGTCGGACACGACTGAGCGACGGAATGGAACGGAAGATACTGTAGACTTCCCTGGTGGCTCAGATGGTAAAGCGTCTGTCTACAATGCGGGAGATCCGGGTTTGAGCCCTGGGTTGGGAAGATTCCCCTGGAGAAGGAAATGGCAATCCACTCCAGTACTATTGCCTGGAAAATCTCATGGACAGAGGAGCCTGGTTGGCTACAGTCAATGGGGTCGCAAAGAGTCAGACATGACTGAGCGACTTCACTTTAAGATACTGTAAGGTAACATTTGTCCTTTTGTATCTGGTTTATTTCACTTAGCATCATGTCTTTAAAGTTCATCCATGTTGCAGCATGTTAGAATTTCCTTCCTTTTGAAGACTGAATAATTTTCCATTGTATGGATATACCACTTTAACTTATCCATTTATCTATTCCCCTGTCATGGAAGTGCAGAGTCTTGACTTCTGGATCACTCAGGAAGTCCTCTGTTCATCTTTTGATGGACATTTGGGTTATTCCTTTTTTTGACTATTGTGAGTAATGTTTCCATGAACACTGATGTAAATGAACAAATATCTGTTCAAGCTTCTGCTTTTATTTCTTTTGGGTATACACCCAGAAGTCTATATACACCCAGAAGTTTTCCGCATTGACTGTACCATTTTATATTCCCACCAGCAATGCTTGAGTGTTCCGGTTTCTCCACACCCTCTCCAACGTTTATTTTCTATTTTTTCAAAAATTATTTTATAGCAGCCATCTTAATGGGTGTGAAGTGGTATTGCATTGTGATTTTGATTTTTATTTCCCTAATGATTAGTGATGTTGAGCATCTTTTTATGTGTTTATTGGCCATTTGTATCCTTTGGAAAAGCTCTCTTCAAGCCCTTTGCCCATTGTTGAATCAGATTGTTTATCATTTTGCTGGTGAGTTGTTGCTGACTATTTTTGTAAATAAAGTTTTATCAGAACAGCCATGCCTGTTCATTTACATATTTTTTTATGGCTGCTGCCCTGTTACAATGACAGAGTTGAATAGTTGAGCTGGAAGCTGAATGGCCTACAGAACCTAAAACATTTTTTATCTGGCTTTTTACAGAAAAAGTTTGCCAGTCCCTGCTGCAAACCATCAGAGCTTCGATTGATATTCTCGCCTTCCCCAGGAAAGCTGGCAGCCTCTTCCCTCCCGCCCTCGCCCTCCTCATCGCGCTGTTCCTCCCCTCCACATGTGTCCTCCAGATGTGACACTGAGTTCATTGGGTAAGGCTGTGAAGAAAGGTAAAATTAGAGAGTTGGAAAGGAGTAGCATGAATATTCTAGGAAGGATAGACTATTAAAGAATAACAAGGTTGTGAGGTGAAATGTGAAAGTGGGACTCCACAATGTTTATTTCTGTAATTAATAGTTATTCATGACTTTTAATGTGCCAGGTACTGCTAGGTACTTTCCATGCATAATAACATTTCATTATCAGAAACCTATCGCTGAGATAAATGTTCTTATTAACATTATTTAAGCATGAGATTATTTGCTCAAAGTTTCTTAGTAAATGGCTGAGTCAGGTTTTGAACCCAGGTCAGTCTAACTTCAGAGTCCAAATGTAACCATTCCATCACTATGCTGGGGAGAAACAAGTTCCATTTGGAAACAGGGAGCCCAATAGGGTAGAAGAAGTTGTGTGTTGTGGGGGAGAGGTAGATAAATTACCTTCTATAGATTTGAACTGAATTTCAGGTGACCTTGATAGCCATGCTGTAGGTTTTGGATTTTATCCTGAGAACTATGGGGGGCTTAAATGATAAAGTTCATTTGGGGTTGTGAAAAATTGGGTGCTTGAGGCGAGGCAAGGCAGGGAGGGCAGTGGGCAGGCTATTGTGGTCATCTTGAACAATGGCAAAGACTTGAACTAGGATGCTGTAAATTTTTAAATAGGTCATAAAAAACCATGAATCTGTTTTTTCAGAGCTCAGTTCAGTTCAGTCGCTCAGTCGTGTCCGACTCTCCGCGACCCCATGAATCACAGCACGCCAGGCCTCCCTGTCCATCACCAACACCCAGAGTTCACTCAAACTCATGTCCACAGAGTCGGTGATGCCATCCAGCCATCTCATTCTCTGTTGTCCCCTTCTCCTCCAGCCCCCAACCTTTCCCAGCATCAGAGTCTTTTCCAGTGAGTCAACTTGTCGCATGAGGTGGCCAAAGTATTGCAGTCTCAGCTTTAGCATCAGTCCTTCCAATGAACACCCAGGATTGATCTCCTTTGGAATGGACTGGTTGGATCTCCTTGCAGTCCAAGGGACTCTCAAGAGTCTTCTCCAACACCACAGTTGAAAAGCATCGATTCTTCGGCGATCAGCTTTCTTCACAGTCCAACTCTCACATTCATACATGACCACGGGAAATGACCTCTAAAAGTATTTCTAGGTTAATTTTAATTTTTTTCTTTCCTCCTCCTTCTCTTCCTTCTTCTTCTTTTTTTTTTTTTTTTTTAATATTTTGGATGTAGCACACAGCATATGAGATCTTAGTTCCCCAACCAGGGATTGAACCCATGGGCCCTTGCAGTGGAAGTGCAGAGCCTTAACAGTTGGACCTCCAGAACAGTGTCTAGCTTAATTTTATAGGAGGATGTATGTTGCTTTGTCTCTATCCTTAGCTGCACTTTTCATCTACTGTGGAGCATGCTAGGAGATGTACCATCATAAAAATGGGAAAGGGAAACATGCTGTGGTTTATCTGTGCCTTTCTTAAGGCTGGTTGGGACTTTCTTAATGTAATCAGGGACTAAGGACTTTAATTTGATCTCCTTCTAGTTATTAAAAATTGCAGGTTTACCTCATTGTGTATGACAGATGGGACTCTCTTTATAGTATTTTTATTAGTTTTTCCAGATAAGCAGAAAAGAAGAAGTATTTATTTATTTAGAAGGGGTTTATTTAGAGCAGGAATAAAGACAAATGCTGCTACTCACACATGCAGTGAACAAGCTAGTGATTACCAGTGGTGGGGAGGTGGAAGAGAGGGGAATACAGCCAATATTTTTTAATAAATGTAAGTGGAATTTAACTTTTAAAAGGCATATAAAAATAAAAAAACATGAACTGCTTTTACCACAAGTTCTCAGAGGCTCTGCATGTTTGAGATTTGGAGGCCTGTCTATGTCCAGAGAGGCTTCTGGTTGTTAAGTGAGGTAGACATTTAGTGTAATTTTAAAGAGGAATGGTTTGATCCCTGTGTTGGGAAGATCCCCTTGAGAAGGAAATGGCAACCCACTCCAGTATTCTTGCCTGGAAAATCCCATGGACAGAGGCACCTGGCATGCCATGGTCACAGAGTTAGACATGACAGTGACTGAGCATGCATGCAGGCATCAAGCTGGTGGTACTGATCAGAATTTGAAGTGTAACGTATTCAAAATGCAATCAGTTCTCATGATTCGCAGTAGTTAAGTTGCATCAAGTGTCCGTGAACACTGATTGTGTAAATACTGAACCGTTTTCCTTAGGAAACACAGGATAGGTTCCCAAGAGCCTTGGGTCACAATATTTTCATTATCAGATGAAACACATAGCAATGTTTCATGTGTGTTTCTGTTTAAAGACACCGTGTTCCTGAACACTGAACTATGGCTGCTGTTACAGCACTGTAACTCATGACTGAACAAAGTTTTTCCAACAGGTGTTTTCTCTGTAAGGCATGTCACAGTCTTCTTGCTTACGGGAACGCTGGACAGCACAGCATTTCAGCACACCTATTGGGGGCCATTTTAAGAACAGCAAAATCACTCCCCCACCCCCAAAAAAGTGAAGCGTGACAGTAAATAAACAACACAAAGGACCCTGTTTACAGCATTAAGTCTGGACTAAGATGGCTTGTTCAGCCTCACCTAGGACCATGTGTATCGGATGGTGGATGAAAGTATTTGCTACCATAGTGCAAATGACCCCAAGAACTCCATGAGTATTGACTTTGCACTTACAAATAGGTTTTAGCAAGAGGCGAATTCGCCAATATGGAATAGTGAGGGTTGACTGAACATGATTAATGAATGGCATTCTTTTATAACAGCAGTTTAATTTGGTTAACGATGTGCTAACCTCTGCTTAGTTAACCCCTGTCTGAGGAAATGTTTGATCCTGCACAGTCCTGCTGTGATTTATAGGCAGAAAGCTCAGGAGTAGCTACAGGGACCAGGTACTTGGCTTGCCTTGCAAATCTAAAACTCTGCACTGCAGTGAAGGCTCTTTCACTAGTCCACGCGTGAAAAATACCAGAGTAGCCCATATGCTCACCTCACTACTAGTAAGAACCCACAACAGACTTCATCTGCTTTTGTCTTCCTTAAATCACTTACAACAGTTAGGCATGTGAAGTACAAAAACGTTCTAATTCCGAGACAGGACTTTTAAGAGAGTCAGAAACACCAGAAACTTGCCTAAGCTAACCTTGCCTGTCTCCTGGGACAAGACGATCAGTCAATCAACCTGCCAAGGGGGATGTTGTTTGATGCAGTCCAGGGAGTTAAATCCAGGCTCAGAAAGTTCAGGAAGTCTAACTACTGTCCTGCTAAATCATCTAGTTACTAACAAGCCTTGGCTAGTTAATTTTCATAGGTAGAAGGCAGAGACATACATAGGAAGAATGATTCAGCTGGTTGATGGTAAAGTTTGATACAACCTTGAAAGTCATCAAACTTCTCCATACTGAATCATTGCCCCACTTGAATAAGTGAGAATATATGGGGTGATTTCAAATTTTGGGAGCAATTTCCAAGCGTGGACCTGAGCCCTACAGTGCAAGAGGTATGGGTGCAGGTTCCTGGTCCTGTTGGCATCCTGCAGGCAACTCAAGGTCCCACCTTGGACAGCACCCCTGCACTCCTCCAGCACCTAGATGCCTCACAGCAGGGGTGGCCCTGCTGACTTGCCTCCAGTGCAGGGTTCCATGCTTCCAGACCACATTCCTCCCCCCTCCATCAAAAGATTATCTGGTCAGGATATGATCTGTCTTAACCCCAACTCAGTTTTCTGGAGTAATGAACCAGCTGCCTCCAACCTTCTCCAGAACCAGTGAAGGTCTGGCTGAGCATGTCTCCTGGAGTTCTCACTTCAGAGCTGGTCTTTGAGGCAGCCTCCTTATGACCGTGTACCTGAGGGATGCCCCAGATTCCTCTGGCTTCCTCCTGGACATCTTCCCTGCAGTCCTAAGTTATGATTAAAGTACAAAGTAGCAGCCACTGACATTAGAAGTTCTGGGGAGATAGAAATGATGGTAGAGAAAATGGCTGACTTCGAGGGAGTAGGTATTTCCACAAAGAACTGCAGCTATATTGAGGCACATACAATGTATCTTACCTGGAGCAAGTTGAGTAAAATGGAGCGCATGGAGCTCCCATGGAGCATTTGAATGTTTACACATAGGATTACAGTCGAGGCCTGTTGATTTAAAAATATGCACAACCAAAAGGTTGAGTGTGTGTGTGAAGTACCTTCAGTTGTGTCTGACTCTTTGAGACTGCATGGACTGTAGCCTGCCAGGCTCCTCTGTCCATGGGATTCTTCAGGCAAGAATACTGGAGTGGTTTGCCATGCCCTTCTCCAGGAAATCTTCCCAACCCAGGGGTCAAAAATGCATCTCTTGTGTTTCCTGCATTGGGTTCTTTACCACTGGCACCACCTGGGAAGCCCCAAAGGTGGAGAGTTATGCTTTCTCTAGTGGAAAATTTTAGGACTCCAAGCCTGGGAGGCAGCATCTCTTGTAACCCTGAGAGAATTGTTTTGAGGAGGCTAGAGGGGAGCTAGGATATATAGGAGTTTTGCAATAAAGGGCAGGTAATAGGAATAGAAGATTATTGCTAATTAAAGAAACTAGAAATCTTAAGGAATGCAGCACTTTTCTAAGTATAGGAAGGTTCAAGAGTCTGGGCTCACTGAAATCATTCCTTTTATACGTGCCTCAGCTGACTGAGGCCAGTATCCTGTGTTTTCACATCCTGGGTTTCTTTTGGGCTCACATAGGGAGTGGCTATAGTAGATGGCAGGTGTTCTTTTCCTTCCTGAGTTTTCTTAGGGCTTACCAGCTCACTATTGGCTGTGGCTGCAATCACTGATGACTGTGACATTGTCTGTTTACTGAGATGGCAGGAAATATTCCATTTATGATTTCCTATGGGGTCGCAAAGAGTTGGATACGACTGAGTGACTGAACTGAACTGAACTGAATGGCATCCTGACCATTTATTATTTTAAATTAAATAGAGACACGTTATCAAATAAGATAGAAATATAGCATTTCAGTAAAAATCGTCATCAGTTCAGTTCAGTTCAGTTGCTCAGTCATGTCCGACTCTTTGCGACCCCATGAATCACAGCCCGCCAGGCCTCCTTGTCCATCACCAACTCCCGGAGTTCACTCAAACTTATGTCCATCGAGTCGGTAATGCCATCCAGCCATCTCATTCTCTGTCGTCCCCGTCTCCTCCCGCCCCCAATCCCTCCCAGCATCAGAATCTTTTCCAGTGAGTCCACTCTTCGCATGAGGTGGCCAAAGTATAGAGTGGTTAAAATACAGTAAACGAAAGCACTTTTGGAGAAAACTTCTCAGCAAATTCGGTTCTGTGCAACACCTTATTTCTGGATTATGTCAGGTAAACAAGACTTAATCGATTTGAGATGAATTGCTTTGCTCACAGCCTTCCTGGTTCATGCATATTTCTAATCTAGGTAGAAAGGATGACAGCAGAGTTTTTCAAATAAGAGAATCTGCCTGAGGAGGCATGGAAGAATCTCTGGGTTACCTTTGCAACAGCCATTTCCCTCCCATACTTCCTTGATGGTTCTTTCAGGATCACCATTGCAAAGAATATCAGGTTATTTCCCAACCTCCCTTGAGGCTAGGGGTGGACATGCAGCTAGCTTATGGCTAATGAGATGCAAAGGGAAATCTGCTGGGATGTTTCTGGGAAAAACTTTTCTCTTAAAAGTAAAATTGAACAAAACAGATACATGTCAGGAAATTTCTCTCAACATCCATGTCTCATTGCCCACTTTCTGCCTTTGTACTGGCTTGAAATTAAACCTACTTTAGCCCTTCTGCTGTCATTGTAACCAAAAGTGGGGTCTAGTTTCTTGCTACTCAAAAGTCAATAGAAAGGCAAGGTTAGTGGAAAGGAAAGTTTGTTTTATTTTGGATCCTGGCAACTGTTGTGGGGGGAGGGCAGGTGCCTGTCCAAAGGCCAACTCTATCCCACCCAACTCCAACAATCAGTGAGCAAGAGTTTTAATAGATAGAGGGAAGGGGCTACACACAGAAACAGCATCAGTTCAGTTCAGTTACTCAGTCGTGTCCGACTCTTTGCGACCTCATGAATCACAGCACGCCAGGCCTTCCTGTCCATCACCAACTCCCAGAGTTCACCCAAACTCATGTGCTTCAAGTCGGTGATGCCATCCAGCCATCTCATCCTCTATCATCCCCTTCTCCTCCTGCCCCCAATCCCTCCCAGCATCAGGGTCTTTTCCAGTGAGTCAACTCTTCACATCAGGTGGCCAAAGTATTGGAGTTTCAGCCTCAGCATCAGTCCTTCCAATGAATACCCAGGACTGATCTCCTTTAGGATGGACTGGTTGGATCTCCTTGCAGTCCAAGGGACTCGCAAGAGTCTTCTCCAGCACTATAGTTCAAAAGCATCAATTCTTCGGTGCTCAGAAACAGCATAGTCAGCTTTAATAGTCATCTTGAAATTGGTCATCACTGGTCTGACCAGCATCATTTTTGTTGTCTTAGGTACAGTTAATCTTCAGTTCCAGGGCTGGTTTGTTCCCATTTCCTTGAGACCAGTTCCTGAAATTGTAGCAGCTTATGTCATGGCTACAGTCTGGTCATCATGTAGCTACCTTCTCCCACCTGATACAGGTTTCAGTATCTATAACACAGTTCACAGGATATGGCTCAGAATATTATCTATAGCCCTTGAGAAGGAACTAAAAGTCCTGACTATGCTTTATGACTACATTATTATTATTTGGTTTCTGTTGACTGCTTTCCTTTTTTTCTGCATTTTTTCACTTCTTTGATTAAACTTACCCTTTGGCTAAAGTTTTTCCACAGATAAAAGCAGGCTGAGGGCATGGGGGAGGTGCAAGAACCATAGGGTCCTGCTTCATTTCATCATGAAGGGACGTGTCATTCATGCACCAAGAATGACAGGAGGGAAATGTGGAGCAGTTTTGAGTCCTTGAGGACACAGCTAACCCCCTAGACCAACTTTGGCACCACCTTTAGACTTCTAGTTATAATCTGTGAGATAATTAAAATCCTACATGTCTGTTCTTAATATTCTGATATTTGCACCTGTGAACTTCCCAGATGGTCAGCTGAGGTGGTGGGGAGGGCTTTTTTTTAAGGCTTATGTGCTAATTTTGATCCTTGGTAAACACCTTTTTGAAAAACAAAGAAAGAAACCGAGGGGCCAATTGCGGAAAAAGAATCATATGTGTAGACTGGTCAGAGCAAGTTGTTAATGAGGTTGGGGTGGGGTTGCATTTCTGGGCAATGTGGCAAGTGTTTCAGTTTCATAGGCGAGGGCTAAGCCGTTCATGCTCTCAACAATAGCACCAACATGCACACGACCACCACGGTGATGATAGCTAACATTTTACTGAGTGCTTATGCTGACTACTGATACTGTTCTCAGATGTTTACACATATTAACATATTAATTCTGCTTGATAACCCTATCATGTCTCTAAGGTGACCCTCAAAGTTTCCCATCTCCTGGTATGCACCCCCTTGTCTTGTCACTCACCACATTTTACCGTGGGTTGGTTTGTATGGCCCACAGCATCAGGCAGAAGGAAGGGATGGTGTGTCACATCTGCAATTAGACTAGATTGTATTAGACTATGTGCTCAGTTGCATCCAATTCTTCGTAACCCCCATGGACTGCAGCCCACCAAGCTCCTCTGTCCATGGAATTTTTCTGACAAGAATACTGGAGTGAGTTGCCATTCCCTCCTCCAGGGTATCATCCCAAACCAGGAATCAAACCTGGATCTCTCGCATTGCAGGTAGATTCTTCACCATCTGAGCCACCAGGGAAGCCCTTCATTAGATTATATTAGACTGTAAAAGACTGGATTTCCTCCTTGTCAAGAAACTGTGACCACACCCAGCTTGCCTCTGGGAGGCCTCCCAATATTATTTGATGGCTTTAGGGAGGCTCCCCAGTGTGGGAGAAGTGGTTAGAAATCCATCACCACTACATGCTCAGAGTGGGTCCACAGGATCACGTTCCTACATCAAGGACATTGGTATGTCCTCTCAGCCAACTCAGGATCACTCTCTCATAAATATGTGACTTTAAGAGCTAGTGCAGATCCAAAGCCTGCACTCCATAGAAAATTTATTAAAAATAGGAAGTACACTTTTGGGAGGGATTTTATTTTATCACAGATTTGTTCCTGCTCTAAGCAGTGGGTTAACCTTAGAGTTCATATTCTTTTCAAATTTATATTAATTAATTCCTCCTCTCAATGACCTCTGGATGCGTTGGAATGAAAGCTCTTGGCAGGTCAAGATGCTAGAGGAAATGTCAGACATTTAGAGAATTCATAGAATGTTCACCCCAGAGACAACGTACACAGAGGCTTCTGTTTACCAAACTAGAAGTGAGGCACAAAATGAAAATTCCCTTTGTAATAATAAAAATTCTATCATTTCCTGATTTATCCAGCTCTTTGAACTTTTCAGAATACCTCCATATACACTGTTTCTTTGGACCTTTAGAATGTACTTATTCTGTCACTGTTGAGGAAGGTGACTCAGAGAGATCAATTGATTTGTTTAGGTCATACAATAATAATAGCTCAATTTGGGGCTACTTACTGTGTACTTATTATTCCAAGCACTTTCACACATTAACTCATTCAATCCAAACAACAACCCTATGAGGCAGATTCTGTTATTGTGTGCGTGTGTGCTAGGTTGCTAAGTTGCTTCCGACTCTTTGCGACACTATGGACTATAGCCTACTAGACTCCTTTGTCCATGGGATTCTCCAGACAAGAATACTGGGATGGGTTGCTGTGCCCTCCTCCAGATCTTCCTGACCCAGGGATCGAACCCAAGTCTCTTATGTCTTCTGCAGAGGCAAGTGGGTTCTTTACCACTAGCGCCACCTGGGATGTCCACATACAACCAGGCCATGTGTTTAATCGTTAGGTTTTACTACAATTAATTAGTGATATATGCTGGAATCTGAACCCAGTTTTACATCTGCAGTGCTCTTACTGATTTTTTTGCTCCATTTTGCTGTAGTACCAAATATCATATAATTTCATTTCAGATATCCATCCATTGGGCAGGTGGCCCATTCTGTTTTAGAAAACTGTCAACCAGTTTACTATTAAATATGGCCTTTCTTCTAGATTGCCTGCCATGTTTGATGGAAACATAATAGCATTGGGAAGTACCGACAGAAACCTTGAAAAATCCAGCCATCTGACTGTGACTGCTGATTCCTGAGGGTCCCCCACAGACCAGAGGGCAGCCCTGAAGCTGCAGTCACATGTCATTGCTAGCTGCAGTGTTGGCTTCAGACTGCATGGGGAGTCTAAAACCTAAACAGAAACCAGCAAGAGGTTCTTCTGGGTGGGTTGCCTCTCCCAGGCCTCAACCTGATTTTGGCTCTCCAGGTCTTATCCCTCTGGGAGTGAGACATGAGATCTGGGGCCCTTTCAGTATTTGTCACCCTTAAGAATGAGCCAGCTGTTGTGTGACTTATGGAAAATAGCAAAGTGTGGGTTCCCAATCATCCCCTGGGCTTTTATAATATCTCTGCTCTACAACTTCCTCTTCTAAAGGCTCCCCTTCACTTCTTCTATGACCTTAGGCAAGTGGAGAAGCAGCAACATTTAAAATACCTTGAACCCATTTCTCCCAGTAGACATCAAAGGCTGGGCCTCTTTGCCCTCTGAGATAAATGACATCAGCTGTTCTGACAATAAAGTGTGGAAAATAAACTGGAAAATTCTGAAAGAGATGGGCATACCAGATCACCTGACCTGCCTCTTGAGAAACCTATATGCAGGTCAAGAAGCAACAGTTAGAACTGGACATGGAACAATAGACTGATTCCAAATCAGGAAAGGAGTACATCAAGGCTGTATATTGTCACCCTGCTTATTTAACTTATATGCAGAGTACATCATGAGAAACGCTGGACTGGAAGAAGCACAAGCTAGAATCAAGACTGCCGGGAGAAATATCAATAACCTCAGATATGCAGATGACACCACCCTTATGGCAGAAAGTGAAGAGGAACTATGGAGCCTCTTGATGAAAGTGAAAGAGGAGAGTGGAAAAGTTGACCTAAAGCTCAACATTCAGAAAATAAAGATCATGGCATCTGGTCCCAATACTTCATGGGAAATAGATGGGGAAACAATGGAAAGTGTCAGACTTAATTTTTTTGGGCTCCAAGATCATTGTAAATGGTGATTGCAGCCATGAAATTAAAAGACGCTTAGTTCTTGGAAGGAAAGTTATGACCAACCTAGATAGCATATTAAAAAGCAGAGACATTACTTTGCCAACTACGGTCAGGCCAGTCAAGGCTATGGTTTTTCCACTGGTCATGTATGGATGTGAGAGTTGGACTATAAAGAAAGCTGATCACCAAAGAATTAATGCTTTTGAACTGTGGTGTTGGAGAAGACTCTTGAGAATCCCTTGGACTGCAAGGAGATCCAATCAGTCCATCCTAAAGGAGATCAGTCCTGGGTGTTCATTGGAAGGACTGATGTTGAAGTTGAAACTCGAATACTTAGGTCACCTGATGCGAAAAGTGACTCATTGGAAAAGACCCTGATGCTGGAAAAGATTGAGGGCAGGAAGAGAAGGGGATGAGAGAGGATAAGATGGTTGGATGGCATCACCGACTCGATGGACATGAGTGTGGGTGAACTCCGGGAGTTGGTGATGGACAGGGAGGACTGGTGTGCTGTGGTTCATGGGGTTGCAAAGAGTTGGACATGACTGAGCGACTGAACTGAACTGAACTGTTCTGACAGCTCTTTGTGGGGGCAAGGAGGTGGGTCAGTAAAGGAGAGTGACTGGAAAATGTTTACACCTGCAAAGAAGGACTCATCTCACCTACTGCATTGCATACACAATACTTGAGTGCTTGTTTTTGAGCACTTTCCCATATGTAATATTATTATGTTGAATTAGCAACAGCAGCTCTAACAAAAAGTAGAATAGCTATTTGTTGCTGTTGTTGTTCAGTCTCTCAGTCGTGTCCAACTCTTTGTGACCCAATGGACTGCAGCATGCCAGGCTTCCCTGTCCTTCACCATCTCCCGAAGTTTGCTCAAACTCATGTCCGTTGAATTGGTGATGTCATCCAACCATATCATCCTCTGTCGTCCCCTTCTCTTCCTGCCCTCAATCTTTCCCAGCATCTGGGTCTTTTTTAGTGAGTCAGCTCTTTGCATCAAGTGGCCAAAGGATGGTTATTATTATTATCCTAAAAGATCTTACTGAGTTTTCAAGACTTGTCCAAGATCCAGGATCCAGATCCAGATCTTGCGACCTTAACTCTAATGCTCTTTCATTATATCAGCTACGGCGACAATAACCACGTTCTTTCAAGTAATCTCCAGGATGTTTTAAATAGGATCTTATAGAATATTCAGTCACTCCCTTTGAACTGCCCAATAATTTAGGGTTGACAATAGTAACAATGTCACCTCATAGTTATTGAATACTTGCTATGTGCCAGGTACTATGCTGAGAACTTGCTGTGCCTGATCTCAGTTAAGTCTTAAAAACCCAGTACAGCTTTACTGCAAGTGTGGTTTGCAGACCATCAGTCTGGGTGTCATTGGGAACTTGTGAGAAACTCAGCCTCTCGGTCCCACCCCAGACCCTGAATCTGAGCCTGCATTGAGGCCCCAGGTGATGTGTACGCTCCTGACAGTCTGAGATGCCCTGCCTTGAGGAACGGTCAGTAGTCCGCGTTACTGAGGAGGAAAGTGAGGCTTAGAGAGACTTAAGGAACACAGATGTCTATTTAGCCAGGGCAGTCCAGCCAGGATGCCAGCCTCAGAGCCTCGCACACCATGACTGGCTGCTTTCCATTCTGGAGCCTCAGCCTGCCGGCCTGCCACACAGAAAAAATGGCGCCTCAGGGTTTTGGTATCATGGCACAAAATGCAAGATCATCAAGCAAAACAGCAGGTTTGATGCCTCGGCCGGGGCTAAGGACAGCTCTGTTTACTTTCTATAAAGCGGTGTAAATCATACCCACCTGGCAACATTCTTCTGCTTTTCTACCATAATGCCTGCAAAGGTCTTAGCCAGGCTTCAGCCAATGGTGCTTATATTTTATGTGTGTAACGGTGACAAGCAAGGGTTTCTCCATAAATTTCCAGGCAAAATGTGATTTCTAATTGTTTAGAAGGACAAGGAGCCTTTCTGTGGCAAAATACACCCCCCACTCCAATGCCATAGTAAAAAGCCTGAAGTCAAGATAAGCAGAAACAGAATCATTTTATCTGCCCTGAGGCCTCAGGCTTCTCCTGAAATTATTTGCTTAATAGAAGTGAGCTGGACCATGAGCAAATGTCGACTTCTGTGTTTTCTAGCAATATCTCCCTGCTAGGACTTTAAAAGTGTTTCAGCTTCAGTGAGTAAGTGCCACATTTTTCATTGAGTAGCAAGATACTGCGGCCTGAAATACATAGCATATGTATCCTTATTCCCCTCTTATCTTCCCCGTATCTCTGTCACAGGACCCTTTTTCATCAGAGAGGACACCCTAGGTCTCTCCGGGGTAGCTCACACTCGAGGTCACCCACTCACCACCCAGGGATCTGGCCATATGAAACATTGCTGGTGTCACAGATGTGGGACGGATCTCCAGTTGTTGGGCTGCTGGGCCCTCCTCACTCTGTTTTTTGTCCTTTTAAAGTACCCTGCCCTGGGATTGTGGCAGGGGTCACTTCCTCTGGCAGTGCCCTTCTCTTTTCTCTGAATACCTTTCTTTGCACAGTTTATATCTAGGGAGGGCTTCCCTCATAGCTCAGCTGGTAAAGAATCCACCTGCCATGCAGGAGACCTGGGTCAGTTCCTGAGTTGGGAAGATCCCCTGGAGAAGGGAACAGCTACCCACTCCAGTATTCTGGCCTGGAGAATTCCATGGACTGTATAAGTCCATGGGGTGGCAAAGAGTCTGATATGACTAAGCGACCTTCAGTTTCACTTTCATTTCTGTTTGAAATGTTCCCATTGATATAAGGCAGTTCAGTGCAGTGCCCAAGGCACCTCTGTCTGCAAAGACACACTGGTTACATTCACGTCCTGACTCTGCTGGTTACTGAAGCTTTATGTGCCTTGTTTACATTGGCTTCCCCGGTGGCTCAGAGGTTGAAGCGTCTGCCTCCAAAGCAGGAGACCCGGGTTCAATCCCTGGGTCGGGAAGATCCCCTGGAGAAGGAAATGGTAACCCACTCCAGTATTCTTGCCTGGAGAATCCCATGGACGGAGAAGCCTGGTAGGCTACAGTGCACGGGGTTGCAAAGAGTAGGACACGACTGAGCACTTTCACTTTCATCTTACATTGCTAAGGGGAAGAGTAAAAGAGCCTACTTACTTCCTAAGGTTTTGAGAACTTGGACACCCTTAGAACAGTGCCTGACACACAGCAAGTGTTCAATAATGAGTCTTATCTTTTTTGTTCCTCCCAGGAAATCTGTGATCCACTCACGACACTTCTGTTTCCATTTAACAGATGAATACAATGGGCTCACTTTTGTTTGGTAACAATTACAGGGAGCCATCCTAACAGCTTTTGTCTGAGACAGGCCGACCCCGGTCAGGGGCAGTCCCTTCCCTGATTTCCAGCATCTGCTGGAGCTCCTTTAGCTCCTGGAGCTGGGAGGGACTCTCCCTGACAGGCTCTGGCTGCCCCAGCACAGGAGGATGCCTTGAGCTACAGTCCCACTGGGTGTCCTTGGGGTAAGTCGCCCCAGCTTTGCACTCCCTGGGAATTCTACCCACTTCCTGTAGGCTACTTTGGTTGTGGGAATTAAACCACTATGGGCTCATCATCACTGTTGTTCAGTTGCCCAGTTGTATCTGACTCTTTGTGACCTCAGGGACTGCAGCACACCAGGCTCCTTTGCCCACCACTATCTCCCCGAGATATTCATGTCCATTGAGTCATGATGCTATGGGCTCCGAGAGCCAATTCTGGGTTTGTTCTCTTTTAAGAACTGCGCCAGTCTATTTGGAGGTCCTGTTGGGAGTGGAAGTGGAATTTTTAGACTCCATGTTCTCTGATTTGCTATCTGTACGGCCGTAGCTTATCTGTTGTTTGTGCTTTTGTGTGTGTTGTTTTGAGGTGAGGCACTCTGGTGGGTGCAGGATGGGAAAATTCTACCAGCTCCATCTGGGGAGTGAGTCATCTGGGGCTCAGTGGAAGCCACTTTGTGTCCAGGCCACTCTGGAAGCTTCTGTCTGGGAGTGGAAGTTTTAGGTTGCACCTGGTCTGACCTTTTGTTTGCAGGACCGCGTTTGTTGTTCGTGTGTTAGCATTTGCTTTGGCTGGTTGAGAGATCTTTGGTGACTAACAGGCCTTGCGTGTGATGCCACTGTTAGTTTCACCTGTGGCAGACCGTGGTTGGGATTTTCCCTTTTGGACTAGCAGCAGTCATTCCTTCAGCTTTATCTCTGGTCGTTTATTAGTGGGGATTCTCCCGTTTTGAACTTGTGGGGCGTTAGCTGGGAATCTCCTTTTACCGGGCTAGGGAACTGCACGACCCTGAAAGACATTTCTGCACTGCATTGGTCTGCTGTTTGGCCATGACTAATTAAGTATGTCTGAGTCAAGCTCTGTTCCATCTTACAGTCCCCTAGGGTATTTTTGTAAAAACTGGGAGATCTTTAGTTTATGCTTGCAGGAATGAAAGGAATTGGTATTTCTCTCCCCTAGTGCCTTGAGATGCAAATGTTCTACCTGGGCTCTCAGGAACACTTATGCAGACTATTCCTGAGACTGAAGGAGAAAAAGGTGGAGATGAGGGAGTGGGGAGGACTTTTTAAACTCTAGTAGAAAAACAGATCTCTGGTTCTGTCTTTATGTAAAAATTAACTTGCAAATGAACTCTAATGGAATTAAAACTAAGTGCTTACACATTAAATATTTAGAAAGTTGGTCAGAATGAATTTCGGACTCATATGATCTGGGAAATATTCAGTACTGAGTCAATATCTGGTATTGAAGCTGGCTTTGATTAATATAGACATGTCTTCAGAGTCATCCATGTTAAGTATAATAGTTCTGTTGAGGTCAAATAAGACCTGCTGCTGCTGCTGCTGCTGCTAAGTCACTTCAGTCGTGTCCGACTCTGTGTGACCCCATAGACGGAAGCCCACCAGGCTCCCCCTTCCCTGGGATTCTCCAGGCAAGAACACTGGAGTGGGTTGCCATTTCCTTCTCCAATGTGTGAAAGTGAAAAGTGAAATTGAAGTCGCTCAGTCGTGTCCGACCCTTAGCGACCCCACGGACTGCAGCCTACCAGGCTCCTCCATCCATGGGATTTTCTAGGCAAGAGTACTGGAGTGGCTTGCCATTGCCTTCTCCGATCAAATAAGACCTATCTGTTGCAAATATGTCGGCAAGGAAAATATCTTGATATGATGAAACTTTAAGTAAATTCAAATGAGATAAGAGCTTTTAGATAAACTCTGTAGGAATAATTATGTTTTAGGAATGTTTACCTAAAATAGTCTCTCCAGAGACCCGCTTGCCTGGAAAATGCCAAAGAAAGAAAAAGAAAAGAAAATCTCTTAAATTTTTGCTGAACCAGTGCACTGTCCGCCCCACAGGAGAGGGAGGGTGTTGACCCGTCTTGAGTGACACTGGATACTGGAGAGGTCTCTTGATGAAGCCTTCAGGGCACTCTGTAGGTTGGGATGGGATATGTTCTGGATGTGCTTTTCATAGGAAACGTGGGTCAAGGAAATTGCAGCTCATGAATCCATTCTGACTTCTTTTGGCTGTGGAAGGAGGGAAAGACACAGGGCATTTAAAATTGTGCAAGTACTTGAAAATCTAACTCAGTATCTAACTCAACGAAAGAACTAAAAGAAAAACATAAGTGATAAAATGATAGGTTAGGGGACTTCCCTGACATCCCAGTGATTAAGACTCCAAACTTCCAATGCAGGGGGCTTAGGTTCGATCCCTAGTTGGGGAAATAAGGCCCCTCATGCTGCATGGCGCGGCCAAAACACTAACAACAAGCAAACAAACAAAAAAGCCCCAAACAAAACAACAACAACAAAACCTTGATAGGTTCACGTTCACTGTCTGAAATAATTATTCAAATATTTATTCAAATATCACCTGTGACGTGTTGGTGAATTTCAGCACATAGTGAGAGGTCCGGAGGCATATACGAGGAGGAATAAGACACAGACCTTGTTTGTCCTCAGCAAGCCATGGAAAACACACTGAGCTGAGTCATATGGAGGTGTGGCCATGGGGGTCCTCCTGGTTATCTCCTGTGTCAAACTGAATATCTAGGAGTACAAGTTGCTAGTAAAGCTGAGGCTGCAGCTTTTTTTGTTCCCATTTCACAGGATCTTTCCACTTGCCCGGATCCTGTGACTCCACCTTTCTGCTAACTCCTCCTTCCCCCAAACACCTCATTACCTGCCACCATTCTGGGGGAAGGGACTCAAGCAGTGGTCCTTAGTTCCAGTTGGTGAGCCAGGCAACCTCACATGCTTACCGAGCTCTCACCGATCCCCTGGGGGTTGTAACTGCTACTGAGTTTTCTGACGTGGAGGCCAGACCCATATGTCAATTCAGATGGGGCACCTTCACCCTTTTGCAGTTCAGGTCAGGTCCTTGGGTAGTGACAGCAGCCTGGATTTGATCGAGGTTTTTCCACATTTGTTCACACATGTGCAGAAGGGAGAGGGCACATACTGCTTCTTCTCTACTGATGTGTTCCCTATTCCCATGGATCTAGCCGTCTCCTGGCATGACTACCTAGTGGGACTGCATGGAGGGTTTTGATAAGTGGATGTGATGAGCAGGGAGATGTATGACAAATGAATGGAATAAGCAGGGTTGTGTTCCCAGGTGGCACTAGTGCTAAAGAACCTGCCTGCTAATGCAGGAGATGTAAGAGAAGCAGGTTTGTTCCCTGGGTCGGGAAGATCCCTGGAGGTGGGCCTGGCAACCTACTCCAGTATTCTTGCCTGGAGAATCCCCATGGCCAGAGGAGCCTGGAAGGCGACAGTCCACAGGGTTGCAAAGAGTTGGACACGACCGTATACACATTGCACGTGTATACATGTTGAAAAATCCAATACAATGTTATAAAGTAATTAGCCTCCAATTAAAATAAATAAACTAAAAAAAAAGGGGAAAAAATAAAATTGGTAAACTATAGCCATGTGCAAATTAAAAAGAACTTTCAATTGAAACAACAAAAAAAAATTTCTGAAGATAATCATTTTTATTTAAAAAGCAATATTTCTCATATTGTGCTACACTTAAATTGGGCTATTCTAAAGTTTTTCTAAGATGTGTTCATTGGGAAGACAGCATAACAAAATAAACAGGGATGTGTGTAATAAATGAATCAAATGAACAGAGAGGTGTATAACAAGTAAATGAACAGGATGTGTGACAAATGAATTAAAGAACAGGGAGACATACGAATGAAGTAAGCAGAGTGATATATAACGAACGACTGAAATTAGCAGCAAGCAGGAGGTATTTGGAGATACCAGTGAGAGTAGAGAGCTGAGGCAGGAACATGGACCGTGGCAGAATAACAGAATAGCTATGTTTAGGGAATTCTATTTTCTTACATGTTTGTCTTCACATGAGTCAGTCAACTTCCATTATGTATTTGAAGACTTTTTTGTCCAATTATTTTCTCAGGTCAGCTGATATAAAGGTAGGGTCAGCACTCAAAAGAGCAAAGTATTCCTGTGATTTAACAATAAACTATTTCCCAAGAAGAGATGAATATGTGAAGCCATTCTGTAGATGTTCTGCTTGACCATATTGATTTCTTGTGTGGGTGTTTTTTCCTAACAATAGTAGAGGAAGTGACTTCAAGATTCCCAGAATCAATCTCGGCAAATCTTGATAGCGTGCCTGCAATTCCAAGAAATGCTCTGATCTAACAAAGGTTTGCTTCCAATGCAGTCTCAATCGCTTAAAATTTACACCTACCCACTGCACTTGTGCCTTCTGTGATTCTGTGTCACTGATGATCTTCTTGAGTTTTATAAACTTTATTATTAACAGAGCAAATCCAAGAAGGAAGCAAAACAGGTGCAGAGTACATCTCCCCTGTTATACTTCACGGATTGTCAGTATAAATCTCCCAGATGCAGACACACAATTACAACACAGTATTTATAGCTAACACCCCAGCATTCAGTCCAGTTTATGAATTAGACTATCCTGTCCCATTCATTATTATATGTGCTTTCTTTTCATTTCAGTGTTTGTTATCATCCCCAAATATTAGATTAAAAAGAAAACTCAAACAAGTCTTTTAAGAACTTAGGGTCTTGGAGAAGATGCTTGGTAGGGATTGAAGCAATTGACTGAGAGGCCATGTTTGGATTACACATGAACTTAAGCCATCTGTGCTTTTCCTGGGTCCATCTGTGTTTTCCAGCTTAGTCAACGCTTTCCATTCTCCATAAAATGAGTGCTTGTACATAGCTCTTTGAGTTGGAGTGAGAAATTCCTGGAGAACCACCCTGTTACCTCACCACTGACCGATCAGAAGAAAGCTGCACACTCAGGAGTCCTCACCCCAAATTTTGCCTATATAAGCTTTTCCCCACAAAACATTGGGGAGTTTGGGAGTTTTGATCATGAACCACCCATTCTCCTTGCTTGGCCCTCCAACAAACCCTACTGTGCTCCAGACTCCTTTGGTTTATTCGGCCTCACTATATGCATGGGGGGCACATGGACTTTTGTTCAGTAACAGGGCCCCTAGAATTGGCTGTTTAATGGTATTCTTGTGCAGACGATTGAAATGTACCATTTAAAAGGCCTTGTGCCTTTGTTTACCCTCCTCCCCGACCCAAATGAAAATTACATTTTGCCCATTGATAGCTTACATGTGGTTTCTGAAGAAGATTTAGCTTCAGGACCAGGGACCAGACTGGATCACTCAAGATCACTCAAGCAGAGTTTTATTAAAGTATAAAAAGGGACAAAGCTTTTGACATAGACATCAGAAGGGGGACGGAGAGTGACCCCATCGGTAGTCTTCAGTTCAGTCGCTCAGTCATGTCCGACTCTTTGTGATCCCATGGACTGCAGCACGCTAGGCTTCCCTGTCCTTCACCAACTCCTGGAGCTTGCTCAAACTCATGTCCGTTGAGTCCCTAGTCTTATCAAGGCCTTATATACTTTTACCAGACCCATTCCCACAACATACATCTTAAATTAACAAGACTAGAACTAACAATAGAAAGTGAAAGTGAATTTGCTCAGTCATGTCCCACTTTTTGTGACCCCAGGGACTGTAGCCCAACCAGGCTACTCTGTCCATGGGGATTTTCCAAGCACAAATACTGGAGTGGGTTGCCATTTCCTTCTCCAAAGGATCTTCCTGACCCAGGGATCGAACCTGGGTCTCCCACACTACAGGCAGATGCTTTACCACCAGGCAGATGTTTGAACCACTATGGAAATTCCAACAATAGAAAGGTCTCACCAGACCCACTCCCACAACATACAATTTAAGATAATGGGATTAGAACTAAGAATAGAAAGATCTTACCAGACCCACTCCCATAATATACATTTTAAGATGACAGGGTTAGTCAGAAGGTTCTTAAGAAGGAGGAACATGTCCTCAAGCAGGATCAGTTCAGTTCATTTCAGCTCAGTCGCTCAGTCGTGTCTGACTCTTTGCGACCCCATGAACCACAGCATGCCAGGCCTCCCTGTCCATCACCAACTCCCGGAGTTCACTCAAACTCATGTCCATCAAGTCGGTGATACCATCCAGCCATCTCATTCTCTGTTGTCCCTGTCTCCTCCTGCCCCCAATCCCTCCCAGCATCAGTCTTTTCCAGTGAGTCAACTCGTCGCATGAGGTGGCCAACGTATTGGAGGTTCAGCTTTGGCATCAGTCCTTCCAATGTAGGATACATTGTTGTTATATAATCAGTGGTACAGAGTTTAAGGAAAAACATATCCGTGAGCAAGAGGAGTTGTTTTGTTGTGCAATCATCAGCTCTGGGCTTAAAGAAAAAACATCTGTCCTTTTCTCCTCCTTGAGAACTCCAGACCCCTCTCTCCTCCTCCGGGACCCTGGACTTCTTATCGACCTACCTAGGAATTTATTCTCTCACCAGAACCTGGCCATGCAACTCCCATGGATTGCACAAAATGGCATATTTACAATTCATTTTATTCTCCAGATTTATTGAGCTATAGTTGACATACAGCACTGTTTAAGGTATACAAAATAAGGACTTGAAATATATAAGTATTGTGAAATGATTACCACAGTAAGGATAACATATCCTTATCATTTTTTCCCCCCATTTCCGTAGATTTTATGGGCAGAAAGATGTGCATTTGGATTCGGGCTGTGTTAGTAGCTGTGAGACTTTGGGCAAGTTACTCACCTTCTCTGAGCCTCTTGCTCACCTATCTATTGTGGATAATACAGCTGTATCTCTCTGTTGTTATGAGGATGCAGTAAAGTAGTTTGTATAATATACCTACGAGTGCTAATCAATAGATGCTGAATCTTTGTGAAATCCTCTTACTCCGGTAGACCATTTCTAGGTTCTGCCTCTCCTCTCCCATGCATCTCTCCAAACCTTTGTTATAACCACAAGATTTATTATCTTTATATACTAGTAAAAGTGATAAAGGACTTAAATTAAGTTCTTGGTCATAGGACTGGCATTTATTACAGCCAGGATTTAAACCCAGTTCTTTCTGACTCATGCCCACGTGCTCTTTTCTTTTCTCTGCTGAGTTAGCAGGCTTCCAGAATTAAGTATATTTTATTCTACTTTAGCATTTTGTGGACCAAGTTTTCACAAGTTTTGTATTCTTACAGAATTGCACACTGTGAGCACAAAACAGATATCAACATGTGCCAACTGGCTATAGTTCTACTCTGCTGACCCAGTATCCCATTCCTCAACCAGCACCAGAAACAGGTTTCCTCTCTATATGACTGCACCTTTATCCATATACTCACCTGTGGGTAGCTGAAAATAGTACTCCCCACTTCTTGCCCCCAAAATATTCATGGCAAATTCCTGGAACCTATGAATGTTACTTTAATTGGACAAAGGGCTGTTGCAGATGTAATTAAGGATCTTGAGATGAAGCGACAATTACCCAGATAGGACCTAAATCTAATGACAAGTGTCATTTATAAGAGAAAGGCAGAGGGAGATCTGAGATAAATAGGTGTGACCACAAGCAGATATTGGAGTGATGGGGCCACAAGTCAAGGAATGTCTGGAGCTATCAAAAGCAGGAAGAGGCTAGGAAAGATGCTCCTTCCAAGAGAGCATGTCTTGTTGGTATCTTGGTTTCAGACTTCTGGCCCCCACTGTAAAAGAATAAATTTCTGTTGTTTGAACTCACCAAATTTATAGTAATTTGTCACTACAATCAAGAAACTGGTACACCATCCATTGATAGGCATAGGCTAAATATAATGATAAATTATATTTCTTGAGTGCCTTCCCAATCCTGTGATTTTTTTTTCTTCTGGCACTGCTCCAAACTTTGGAACAATGTTCAGTTCAGTTCAGTTCAATCGCTCAGTCATGTCCGACTCTTTGCGACCCCATGAATCACAGCACGCCAGGCCTCCCTGTCCATCACCAACTCCTGGAGTTCACTCAAACTCATATCCATCGAGTCGGTGATGCCATCCAGCCATCTCATTCTCTGTCATCCCCTTCTCCTCCCACCCCCAATCCTTCCCAGCATCAGGGTCCTTTCCAGTGATTCAACTCGTCACATGAGGTGGCCAAAGTACTGGAGTTTCAGCTTCAGCATCAGACCTTCCAATGAACACCCAGGATTGATCTCCTTTAGAATGGACTGGAGCAATGTAGTTATCTCATTTTCCTGTCTTGACTATTAATGTTGTGGCTGCCTCCACCGGTATTGTAGCTCTAGGGCTGCTATTCACCAATCCTGAAGACAGCAAGTTCAGATGACATTGACTGAAGTTTGGAGAGTTTAGAAAACCAGGTCTTGGAGACTCAAGATCAGTGTTTTGTCTTTAATTTTTTCCTTAGAGGAAGACAGAAAGGTGAGGTCAAAATTTCTATAAATATGAAAAATACTAATTAGGGAAATGGGCAGAGAAGATTGTCTCATTACCTGTCAAATTGATTTTTAACTCACTGGCAACTTGGTGCCACCAGATCTGAAAGTCATGCCAGTGAGTAGGTTAATACATTCTTTGCAGAGATGTGACAGCTGCCACTAGGAAGAATGTGTATTACTTTAAAATTAAGGTAAATTCCTGCAGGTTAGTATTGAGGGAAAAATTAGTGTGATCTCTTAACAGCTGAAAGTGAATAAAGCCACCAAGGGTTATTTGCAAGTGATTTGTAGTGAATAATTGCAGACCTAAGATGGAAAATGAAATCGATTAAATCTTAAAGACTTGAGATAAGGACTCTAGTTCTGGAGCTAATGCGGTATAAGCTCTGTATCTCAGTAGATAGGAGAGAAAGGAGAATAGCTTTCTGATGAAAGAAACTCACCCACAGCGATCATCTATCTGAGAGCCTATTTTCTTTGCTAAAAAATCAAAGAGGAAAATTATATTTCAAGGTCATGGAATTAATCTTTCTCTGAACAATAATAACAAAAATGCAGTTAAAAAAAAACACCCTAGATTTATACCTGGAAATAAATCTGTTGAAAGAGACTATAGTTTCTATTTGACACATAAATATAAGAATATTCCTGATTTTAAAAACTGTGGAACCTGGGTTTGATTTCAGGCCAGAGTCCATTGGTCACTCAGAGGTGGCTGAGCTCTGTTTCGCGGAGAGGGCAAATCAGTCAGGGTGAGCGGAGATGCTCCTGTTCATCTCCATTTTGTCACAGTTTTATAAATTCTCTATTTTAACTGTAATATCCATCATACATTTTCTTTTTTCATGGCTAGAGTCAGGGACATCACACAGCTGTGATGTCCTAGAGCTCTGATCCTCCCCTATCTCTTTTATTTCTGTCAGTTCATACCATCATCATAATAGTTTGGGTGACAGGTGAAAGAGACATGGCAGAGAGGGGAACTGTCCCTTTCCCCAAACTGTTAATGTCCAGATGTAGTTTTCTGGGGAAATAGATAAAAAGGAATGTGTAATTTTTGAGAGTAAGCTATTTAACTGTAAACATGAGGCATGGTTTCATTTGTCATATAGTGTAAGAATTGTTTTGAAAAGTTTCAAGATAGAAAAGTAAAATAAAGAAAGCAGGGAGTGAATCTCTTGGTGATCCTGATCGGCATCATACCTAGGTTATCTGGAACTCACCAATTGTTTTCTTTAATTTTTATTGAAGTTACAATGTTGTGTTAGTTTCAGGTATACAGTGAGGTGAATCAATTATGCATATACATATATCTACTCTTTTATAGATTCTTTTCCCATATAGAACATTGCAGAGTATTGAGTAGAGTCCCCTATACTATACAGTAGATCTTAATTAGTTATTTGTTTTATATACAGCAGTGTGTATATGTCAATCCCAGTCTCCCAATGTACCTTCACCCACAACCAGCCCGCAACTCTTTACCCGCTGGTGACCACAGGTTTGTTTTCTACATCTGTCCCTCTATTTTTGTTTTGTGGATAAGCTTATTTATACCCTTTCTTTAGATTCCACATATAATGATGTTGCTGTTTAGTCCCTAAGTCGTGTCTGACTTTTTTGTGACCCCCATGGACTATAGTCTACTTGCTCCTCTGTCCATGGAATTTTTCAGGCAAGAACACTACAGTGGATTGCCATTTCCTACTGCAGGGGATCTTCTTGACCCAGGGATCAAACCTGCGTCTCCTGCATTGGCAGGCAGATTCTTTATTGCTGAGCCACCAGGGAAGTCCCATATAAATGATACCATATGGTATTTGTATGGTATTACTCCATTCCATGGAGTAATATTCCATATATATAATATTCTGTGTGTGTGTACCACATCTTCATTTTGTTCTTTTTTAAATTTTGGCTGTGCTGTGCAGCATGTGGGATCTTAGTTCTCTGATCAGCAATTGAACCCACACCCTCTTCATTGGAAGCACAGATTCTTAACCACTGGGACCACCAAAGAAGTTCTGTACTGCATCTTTATCCATTCCTCTGTTGATGAGCGTTCAGGTTTCTTCCATATCCTGGCTGTTGTAGATAGTGCTGTAATGAACACCAATTAGATTCTTTTCATGCTTAGGTGTATGCTATCTATTTTTGTGTAATGAGTGACTCTAGAGTTAGCAGCTTAAAATAATACACATTTACTATACCAATGTTACTGTGAGTCAAACTAGGAAGTGGCTTAGCTGGGTGGTTCCATCTACAGGTCTACCATGAGGTTGCAGTAAAGCTGCTAGCTGAGGCTGAGGTCATCTCAAGGCCTGACTATGGGAGGTTCTGCTTCCAAGTTCGTCATATGGTTGGTGGCTGTTGGCATATTGGTAGTGGCCATAGCCAGGCTGGCCTTGATGAGCGTAAGTCAACATTGCTCAGTCCATCCATATACCTCCTTTCTGCTGTGACCACTATGTTCATACTATTGGTCTATGGCAGGGTGGCTGGAGAAAGAGGCTTACTACTGTCCATGACTGGGCCTGCAAATCACCTGAATGTTAAAATCCTCCCCTGAGATCATTCATATGGGCCATGAAGATCTTTATACTCTGTGCCCATTAAAAATGCCTGCTACATACCTCTTTTCTAGATCTAGTCACCAGTTTTCTAGTCCTGTTCTTTCCAAGTCCCTGACAATCCTACCAAACCATCAGCCACTGCTCCTGAAGTGACATAAACATGGCCCTTTGGGCATCTCTCACATTATTATTCTCACATTAGTTCCTCATGTTTGACTATTTGTCTCCACTCATGGAAATTCTCACACTGTCCAGTAACAGCTGTGGCATATCAGACAAGATCATCCTTAGAGACACAAAACAGACATAATAAGTTAATCAAAAGGGACTTTATTGTTTTCATACAACAATTAAAGTTGAGGTAGGCAGTCCAGGCTGGGTCCTCAAGGAAAACATCAAGGACAAGGTACTTTCTAGCCTCCATTACCATTCCTAGGGCGTGGCTTTCCTACTATTGGTTGTAAGATGATAGCAAGATTCTGCTAATCTTTTGCCCAAATATAGCTTTGTGCTTCCATTCTAGAAGAAAGAAGGAAAGGACTAGAGTAGAGGCTTTAGGCCATCTGGTTCTTATCATTTTTATCAGGAGAACAAGAGCTGCTCTACTCTGCTCTTAATCTCATTAATTAGAACTGGGTTCCATGGCCATTCCAAGCTGAAGAGGCTGGGGAGCTGAATAGTTTTTACTGGTCACTTGGCCTCCCAAAATAAAATTGGGATTCTCTACATAAGGAGGAAAAGATGAATGGAATTTTCTGCTACTTATGATTTTTTTTTCTTTTCCAGAGTTAGTGTGTGTTGAAGTTGGTGAATAGAAATGAGGGTAAGTTGAGAATCCAAGAGAAAGGATAGGAAAAGGAGGAGGGGACTGCCAGGAAGAGGAACAGATTTCCTTCATTTTTAGTATATTTAGTCAGTTTCTACTGTGGAGTAGAATGTGGTCTTATTCTATCAATATGTCTAAAAGAGGAGACCCAGGCAACAAGGATTCCTTAAATTTGATGCCTCTTCCCCTGCGTTCTCTCTCTGAGAGAAGAATCTCTTATTTTCACCTTACTGCTCTATAAGTCTGGTCATATTGACCAGCAAGACTCTGTGAGTCTTATGAGAAATTGCTTTGGTCCATGAAGCCTATCTTAGGGAAGGAAATGGCAACCCTCTCCAGTATTCTTGCCTGGAGAACCCCATGGGCAGAGGAGCCTGGTAGGCTATAGTCCATGGGGTTGCAAAGAGTCGGACACGACTGAGTGACTAAACAATGAAGCTTACCTGGTGGTCCTGTGTCTTCTCTGTCAACACTAAAGTGGCTTCTTTGGGTTTGGACTTCTTGTCCCCATTCCTTTGGGAACACTGGCTCTGCATTTACTGTCTAAAGCAGAAGCTGGTTGTTTCAGGCTGAGTAGTTAGGAAGGGCAGAGTTCATTAGACCTCTGAGGCAGGTAGTTTCAGGTAGGACTTAGGAAGACGCCAGGTCACACCAGATCTCACCTTATAGAACATTGTCTGTTAGCCTAAGCAAGGGTGCTTGGCTCTGAGCATTGTACTTTAATTCATTTTAGTGATATAGGGTACCCAGGCCCCATGCAAATGCTTTCCTGATTCCTAGTGAACAGTGTTTGTACAAGATGGCCTTCTGGACAAAAGCTCTGTGTTCTACTTGCATGAGCGTATGTCATGAATAAGCCACAAGTGGCACTAAGTATTAGTCAAATGGCAGGTTTTACGGCCAGTGAATTTTCCTTATGCCTTCTTCTGACTAACTACTGGAATAGAGCTTTGATTTCTTTGAGGGAATGGTTAGCACATTTTTACATGTGAGTCTAATGTATATTGGGCTTCCCAGGTGGCTCAGTGGTAAAGAATCCACCTGCCAATGCAGGAGATGCAGGAGACATGGGTTCAGTCCCTGGGCTGGCAAGATCCCTTGGAGGAGGGCAAGGCAACCCACTCCAGTCTTCTTGTCTTGGAAATCCCATGGACAGAGGAGCCTGACAGGCTACAATCCATGGGGTCATGAAGAGTCAGACATGACTGAGCACACACTAATTTATATTATAAATCATATATAAAAATATATATGTATATTTGCATGCTAAGTTGCTTCAGTCATGTCCTATATATGTGACATTATATATATATATATATATATATATGCAATATATATATATATACACACACACATTATATATATATATACACACACACAGGAAGCTACAGAAGTTACTATGCAAGAAAAAGTTTTGGATCTAAATTAATAATGAACATAGTGAGACAAACCTGGGGTCACAGCTCATAAACAATGTGGGAAAAGATTTTAATTCTTCTTTTTCTCTGAGGTAAGTGTCACCAGTCTCAATGGAAAGATATTCAAATGATCAGAGTTTTGTCTTCTGGGATTAGTAGGTTTTCATAATTGAAGTCATGTCTTTGATTGCTGGGCTGTCTCAACGGTAACCCAGTTGGAAGTCTTTGTGGCAACATAGTGGGTGAGAACATTTCCCCCAACCACGCTGACTTATGGAAGAACTGCCAGCAGCTGTTTATTTTCCATCTATAGCAAGTCACAGAGCAACTCATTAGAGCCACATTGCCCCCTACACCTGTCCTGCGGAGGATTTAGATCCTTACATTTCAGAGTTGGGGACACTACGGATGCCTACCTGACATGACATCACCTATCCCTCCCTCAGTGTGTTCTCTTTTCAGTGTGTTCCAATTCCTGGAATCTGTGGAAAAGTCAACCTTTTCAGAGGCAGAGGGGGCATTTGGCTGCTAATCTGGTCATGGCTCATGACCTTGATGTACCATTCGTCTGCTGTGACCTGTCATGACCTTGCCATTTTCTGTCTTCTCTCAGGCAGGTGTATACTCTATCAGCTATCTGTCTCTACACGTGAATAAAATTCTCTCCATGTTCATGACCCCCTTCTGCATAATACTAAGGACATAGAGTGGGAGAGGAGGGAGGGAGGCTCAGAGCACCCCATCCTTCACTGCCTGCCAGCCCATTCCGTGGCAGCTTGTTACACAGGTAAGATGTCAGGCTACCTTGAAAATTACATTTGCTACTGACTCCATTTGTAACAGACACCCAAGGGAACGTCAGAGAGTGGCAGGGCAGGATAAGTCGATGATATCTTTTTCTGGATCTACTTCATTATTTATCCTTTTTTTGCAACTGTCAGAACATATTTGTGTGTGCATTCATTTGAACATGCTAGCAACAGTTAGTAGAAATCCAGGTGTCAGTTTTTCTTCCATGGTGGTTTCATGGAGGAATCATCCTGCTTCATGTCCTAAAGAGATGTAGCCCACAGGAGTCCAGAAAGCCAGGAGCATCAGGTGAGCCAACTAGGGAAGGTATGAGACTAGAAATCTCCTAAAAATAAGGGAGCAGTTTAACATCTCATTCTCATTCTCTATTGTCTTAGAATCCTCTCATCTTCCAATGAAAAATTCTTTTCCTTTATTGAAAATTTTTAAAAATTATTTATTTAATTTTTAATTGGAATATAGTTGCTTTACAATGTTAGTTTCTACTCTACAGGAAAATGAATCAGCCATACATATCTATATCTCTATCTATGTTGATATCAATATATACCCCCTCACTTTTGGATTCCCTTCCCATTCAGGTTAGTTCAGTTCAGTTGCTCAGTCATGTCCAACTCTTTGCGACCCCACGGACTGCGGCACGCCAGGCTTCCCTGTCCTTCACCAACTCCTGGAGCTTGCTCCAGCTCGTGTCCATTGAGTCAGTGATGCCATCCAACCATCTCATCCTCTGTTGTCCCCTTCTTTTCCTGCCTTCAACCTTTCCCAGCATCAGGGTCTTTTCCAATAAGTCAGTTCTTCGCATGAGGTGGCCAAAGTATTGGAGTCTCAGCTTCAGCATCAGTCATTCCAATGAATATTCAGGACTGATTTCCTTTAGGACTGACTCATTGGATCTCCTTGCAGTCCAAGGGACTCTCAAAGAGTCTTCTCCAACACAACAGTTCAAAAGCATCAATTCTTTTGTGCTCAGTTTTCTTCATAGTCCAACTCTCACATCCATACATGACTACTGGAAAAACCATAGCTTTGACTAGATGGACCTTTGTCAGCAAAAGAATATCTCTGGTTTTAAAAATATCTCTGCTTCATTCAGGTCACAGAGCATTAAGTAGAGTTCCCTGTGCTTTACAGTATATTTTTATTAGGTTATCTATTTTACACATAATATCAATAATGTGTGCTTCCCAGGAGGCTCAGTGTGTAAAGCATCCACCTGCAATGCAGGAGATGTGGGTTCATTCCCTGGATTGGGAGGGTCCCCTGGAGGAGAGCATGGCAGCCCACACCAGTATTCTTGCCTGGAAAATCCCATGGACAGAGGAGCTTACAGTCCATGGGGTTGCACAGAGTCAGACACGACTGAAGGGACTAAGCAAGCATGCACACATCAATAGTGTACCTTTTTATCTTATGCTTGTCATTTCTCCTCAGATCTTACAGTTTTCTCAGATGAGCCACAATCCTGAGTTCCTTGGTTTCACTGGCTGTGGCAAAGATGACTAGCTGTCCTGGGATTCCATGCCCCAGGTGCCCTTGAGTCAAAGTAGGGTCATGTCAGTGTGGGGTTTGGATGGTGGGGGTCATCTACAGTCAGTTAAAGCCACTAGGGAACTAGAGTCAGAGAGAGAGAATGAACAAGAGCTAAGGATGGAGCAGCTGCAATGATGCAGGAGAGGCTGGACCTAGGGAAGGGCCAAGATGAAGGAACCAGAGATGCAGCCTTGGCCAAGCAATGATTTCACAGAGACAGCTCAGGGCCAGTTGACAGTTTGAGGGATGTTTAAGTCCAAGACAGGGTGAGAGAGTGTCTGATGTGATCCAAGGGAAATTTAACCATAAGATGAAAATGAAAACCTCGGCAGGGGATTTTTCAGAAAGACTGATGAGAAGGAGACAGAATAGACTCTCAAGGGATGTCTGACAGCTCAAAACACAGACCAGACCCTGCTGGTGATATCTGACCAGTGCCTTCTATTCTCTGTGCGGTGGTGGGGAAGAAGGTAGGGGTCTTATGATTTGCTGTATCTTTTTGTCCCTCTCCTTTTGGGTCATGTTAATGATGACACACTCATCTTGCCTTTCCCTCCACAGAGTTCTCATTGGACCTGTCCCAGTGAGTTCTGTCTGGTCCTTACTGGCCTTGTGTGTCAACCACCATTAAATATTTGCATGATCTTAGTGTGCCTTACAGGGCTTCCCTGGTGGCTCAACAGTAAAGAATCCACCTGCAGTGCAGGAGTCTCAGATGGTGCAGGTTTGATCCCTGGGTCAGGAAGATCCCCTGGAGGAGGGCATGGCAATCCGTTCCAGTATTCTTGCCTGGAGAATCCCCATGGACAGAGGAGCCTGTGGACTATAGTTCATTAGGTCACACATGCATGCACCGTGTGCCTTAAAAATTTGTTTTTCATCTAATGCTAGCCCAGGGTTCTGGAGTCTTTTTTGTGTCACTTCATCCTCCATGTCTCCTTCTCCAGAAATGTTACAGTACAGCTCTCAGGTGCTGTCCATTGCTGACTAACAGCTGTTCAGTTCAGTTCAGTCGCTCAGTCGTGTCCGACTCTCCGCGACCCCATGAATCACAGCACGCCAGGCCTCCCTGTCCATCACCAACTCCCGGAGTTCACTCAAACTCATGTCCACAGAGTCGGTGATGCCATCCAGCCATCTCATTCTCTGTCGTCCCCTTCTTCTCCTGCCCCCAACCTTTCCCAGCATCAGAGTCTTTTCCAGTGAGTCAACTCGTCGCAGGCTGTTCAGTTAAGCTGTTCCTTTTCAGCCTCATCAACTGCCAGATTTTTACAAGAGCTGAAGATGTGCAGAGAAACTAGAAATGACAGAAAACCTGGCACTCTGAATGGTGTTAAGAGAGAAAAGAATCTGAATAAGTCAGTGATTAACCCTGTGTGATTGGAGGCCACTGTCACTTATGTCTCTGCTGGGACCTCTGAAAGTGACCTCAGGGACCATTGTTGCCCCTTGATAGTGAGTGCATTTTCTGGGCTGCCCATCTTTCCTTGGTCTTAAAAGGACTGACTTTCATCTCTTTAAATTTAGTTTTTTGAGTTGCTTTGCAGAAATGCTGCTGAAGGGGTCTCCCAGCTTTTCATTGTGGAGGTGCTTTGGTGTAGGAAAATCAGCCTTTGGTCTGCAGTTGATAGGCTGGCTTAGAGTTCTGACTCATTAGTTAAGACTTTCCCTTAGGAAAGTCACTCAGCCTTTTTGAGCATCTGTTGTCCTTCACGATCTCTTCCTCCCTTCCTCCTGGACACATGGCTGCCTGGCTAGAGATCACGTTTCTTAGCCTCCTTCACAGCTAGGTATGGTCTCAAAACTAAGCTCTTGCCGATGGAATGCAAGGAGAAATTGCTGGCCCTGGAATCTCTTTTCTTCTCTTTCCACTTCTCTTGGGCTGGATTTTAAATCTGGGGTGACACAGGTGCAGTTGAGAACAACACCCCGAGGAGATGACAGACCAAAAGACGGAGTCACTTGGATCCCAAGATGACTTCATGATATACAGCTACCCTGCCAGCTTGGACCTGCAAGCTCCTCACGACCAAGTGTGAGAGGAGCAGATGTTGATCTTATTTAAACCACTCTTTTTCTGTCTCTTTATTATAGCTGTGTAGTCTTTTGTTCAGTTCAGTTCAGTTGCTCGGTCGTGTCCTACTCTTTGCAACCCCACGAACTGCAGCACGCCAAGCCTCCCTGTCCATCACCAACTCCCGGAGTCCACCCAAACCCATGTCCATTGTGTCAGTGTTGGTGTGTCATCCAGCCATCTCATCCTCTGTCGTCCCCTTCTCCTGCCCTCAATCTTTCCCAGCATCAGGGTCTTTTCAAATGAGTCAGCTCTTCGCATGAGGGGGCCAAAGTATTGGAGTTTCAGCTTCAACATCAGTCCCTCCAATGAACATGCAGGACTGATCTCCTTTAGGATGGACTGGTTGGTTCTCCTTGCAGTTCAAGGGACTCTCAAAAGTCTTCTCCAGCACCACAGTTCAAAAGCATCAGTTCTTCTGTGCTCAGCTTTCTTTATGTGTGTAGTTCAGTTCAGTTCAGTCGCTCAGTCGTGTCTGACTCTGCAACCCCATGAATCACAGCACGCCAGGCCTCCCTGTCCATCACCAACTCCCGGAGTTCACTCAAACTCATGTCCATCGAGTTGGTGATGCCATCCAGCCATCTCATTCTCTGTCGTCCCCTTCTCCTCCTGCCCCCAATCTTTCCCAGCATCAGAGTCTTTTCCAGTGAGTCAACTCGTCGCATGAGGTGGCCACAGTATTGGAGTTTCAGCTTTAGCATCAGTCCTTCCAATGAACACCCAGGATTGATCTCCAGTCCAAGGGACTCTCAAGAGTCTTTGTAAGGACTGAGGAACTCATGTCTTCTTGATAGCATTGTTGAGAGGGCTGTTGCTGCTGCTGCTGCTAAGTCACTTCAGTCGTGTCCGACTCTGTGTGACCCCATAGACGGAAGCCCACCAGGCTCCCCCGTCCCTGGGACTCTCCAGGCAAGAACACTGGAGTGGGTTGCCATTTCCTTCTCCAATGTGTGAAAGTGAAAAGTGAAGTCGCTCAGTTGTGTCCGACCCTTACATAATGTATATGTGTTTAGAAATCGTAAAGCACGGTTCTGCTGTTAACTTTTATTACTTTGCCACTCCTGATGCCATGGTGAGACCACCAGGGGGGACAGTAGAGGAAGGGATAAATCTGGGTGTGAATAATAAAGTTTCTGGAGGGGACATGAGGTATTTTTCTACCCGTAGACCTTCTGATCCTACTGGAAAGAGGGAAGGTATGAAGTTGATGGCCAAATGCACAGCTTTGCATTCTGACTGCCTGAATTTAAATTCTGATTCCACTATATAGTACTTAGGCAATTTACTTGACCTTTCTCTTACTCAATTGATCCATTGTTCCTCAGATAGCAATGGTACTGACCTCGTTGGTTTGTTGTGAAGATTAAATGTGTGCTGTGAGGATTTCTGTGTATATGACTCTGAATAATGCCTGCAACGTATGAATTACTCAGATGCATTTCGTATTTGAATTACTTATTTGTTTAGAGGAAAGGACACATGGAAATTGAGAGATACGGTACATAAATGAATAGATAGCCTCTCCATCCCAAGATTCACCATGATCTGAGACTACTTCAGAATCCTTGTAGAGACTTACTATCCTTGAGTCCCCCAATTTTTTTCTTCTCAACTCCTGTTACCATACTTCATCAGCTCTCAGATGGACATTTTTTTTAGTGGCAAAAATTGAGATGCATCCTAAAACTGATGGTGTTTTATTTTATAACTGCTGTGGACCAGGTAGGAACTGCCTGTCATGGGATGAACAAAGCTGGGCCACAGCTATTTATATTATTGTTAATACAATTGGGTTATGCCCGTTGTTGGTTTAATTGGTGCTTCAAATATCTTTATAAAGAGGACACTGATATTTAAATGATAAATTATTAACATAAATAGACATGGACACAGAGCAACAGACTGTGCATTTTATATTAGTGAAGCAGATATTTGTGACTTGAGGCATGATATAATTCCATATTCTCCTGAAAAGTGAAAGCCAAGGGAATTATGGGACCTGGGGAAGAAAGATTTCTGTAAGTATATTAAGCTGTGTTATTCTCTGTGGCTGAAATATTTGCACAAGGATTATCAACCCCATACTTAAACACACAACTAAAGATGGAGAAATTGCCACAGTTGCCAATATACATGAAAAGAAAATTTAGAGATACAAGAGACTGTGTGTTGAAGAGAACTATGACTGAAGCACTGAACCACTGAACATCAATTTGTCAGAAACCTCTGGATAACTCTGAACAGAAACAGATTAATTTCCAGCAACATGTAATTCAGTTGAGGGAAAACTTATAAATTAAATCAAGGGGAGTGTGTTGATAAAACTTCATTAGTTTTGACATGTTTAGAAATTTATGAAAGGTATGACACAAAGAACTTAATCATTGGTGGAAAAAACATCATATCACTGTAATAATATGTATAATTTCAGTAGCCAAAAATTGTTACCATATTTAATTTAGTCCACAAAAACCCAAGAATTAGATAGTCATCTAAAAGATTTTTGTTTTTAAAAGGATAGATAACAGCTGATTTAATAGAAGACTGGCTTAAAGTAATCTGAAAAAGACATCCTGGAGCTGTACGTAAATCACTAAGAATGCTCATCATTAATGCAGTTCGGGGATATGTGTACAAACAATTAAAGAGGAAGCTCCCAGGGAGTTTAGGGACTTGGTTATTATTTTTGAGAGGTGTGACTGAATGCCTGCAGCCCTTCAATGTTTCCATCAACAAACTTCCTAAAGACAATTTGAGGAAGGAATAGGAATCCTAGCTGTTTCCTGGAAACTTTCTGATGATACCTTCTGGTAAGATGAAGAAAGTGCTGGTATCAAAACTGGCTGGTAGGGTGGTAAGGAGCTTGGAAGGAAGCTTAAGGGACAAGTGCTGCTCATGATGGTACAAAGAATGGCTGTGCAGAAAAGAGGGGTGGGAAGCCCAAGAGGGAGGGGACCTATGGGGTATGTGTACACATATAGCTGATTCACTTCATTAATGTATATCATAAATTAAAACAGCGCTGTAAAGCAATTATACCCCAATTAAAAAGTATACACAGAAGTATTGGTATCTGTGTATCCAGTGTCCACATTGAACAGATGTCATATTTACTTCAGATTCAAGCTGCTCACTCATGTCTGACTTTTTGCAACCCTGTGGATTGTAGCCCATCAGTCTCCTATATCCATGGGATTTTTCAGGCAAGAATATTTGAGTGGGCTGCCATTTCCTTCTCCAGGGGATCTCCCCAACCCAGGGATCAAACCCACATCTCCTGCTTTGCAGGCAGATTCTTTACCTGCTGAGCCAGAAGGGAAGATCGCCATCTTTTAAGAAGTTACAGCTAAAGCCCCATTCCCTGAACCATACCCCTCTGTGCTAGCTATTAAAGTATTGTCTCCCAGCCCCAAACCCATGCCTTTATGCTCTACACTGTTGTGCCAGGGCTGAGACTTTGTCAACCACCCTCTCCTTTGCCAACTGAGTCCCTCCTGCCTTCTGTGAAGGGAGAATGGAGGAGGTAGATGGGAAGGCTGGTGTCATCTCAGCAATGCTTCTCCAAACTGCCCTCTGTGGTTGGTTCCAGCAGCAGCTGGCTTCAGTGTGCTGGTTCCCTCTTACTCCTGGAAGCTTTTGCACCATCTCCGAGATCCCGATACCCACATCCGTGAGTCGGTGCCTCTGATCCAGTTTATAGGTGATTCATCTGTGTCCCTGAGGTTTCAGCACCAGCTGGGTGGTAAGACTCCTCAGAGATCAGAATAGTTGCTGCAGAGAGAACTTTAGGTCTGAAAACCCCACCTCTACAAGAAAACTGCCTTCTAGCAATGATCTCAACCCACATGGGGGTGCTTGGTAAACCCATTACACTCCTTGCCTGGAGCTGGAAAAAATAGCTCCTGTTCACGAAGCCTGTGCAAACTTCAGATTAGACTTTGAAGCAAAGCTCTAGGATGCAGTTTTTAGAAGATATCAAAGTAGAGAATGTGATTAAATCTTCTTGCACTATTGGAGCCCCTGGGAGAAAATGTGTTCCCTTGACTGAAACATCACAGTTGAGGAGAGTACCTTTCTCGGTCCCAGAGATTGCTGGTATTCTAATCTCTGGTTAAAATAAGCAGTACTGGGTGGGGGCGGTGGGGAAGCCAGCCTTCATGAATACAGTGAGCTTAAGTGGCACACATGGAGCTTGTGTGGAAGAGGTCTTCTGCAGTTAGATGAGTTTCAATCTCCTCCCGATTCTCATCCACACTTCTGACCAGAAGAAGTTCCCAGTAAATGGTAGATATGCCCAGGATGAACATTTCCTTTGATTTCCCATCAGGGATTCTAATATTTTATTGTAATAAGTTTTCATCACGTGCTGTTGTGAGTTTTGCCTCCAGTCCTAGAAAGTGGGCCTACAGTCCTGTCTTCTTCCTTCACTGCTGAGGGCAGTGAGGACGTGCCTGGCCCGCGTGGCTAACACCGGAACTCTGGCCACACTGGGGCAGGCGGGGTGGGCCCTGGGCTCCCACAGTTCCCCTGACAGCAGAACAAACCTTCTGGTGGAGTGACCTCTGGGTCTTCCAGGGGCTACTTATCAGAGTATGCAGTTTGAGAGCATGACTGCTTGGGGGCCCAGGAAGGGTCATATCTAATTTAAAACCCCTTCAATATATTCAACCCTATGGAAAGCACAGGTAGAGAGTTTTCCTATGAAGGCTACAAAAGGGCGCCTTTCAGTGTTTTCCCTTTTTCTCTTTCTTTTCCAAAGTAGAAACAAAAGGAAAAGAATTAAATGACGTAGAAGAAAACTGTTGTTATTTCTGTGGTCAGCAGACTTCCTGAGCATTTTCTCAGCTCCAGGGCCAGAGGCATGGGTCTTCTTTCCATGGAAGTCACAGCTGAGAGAGACATTATCCCGTGAAAGTGCAGTGGCTGAAACTGTGTAGGGGGTTTTCTGTTTGCCTGAGCAGTTCTGCTCTCTACAGTTACCATGATGCTCTGAACCCTGGGAGGTCAACCTTTATAGACTAAATCAGAGGATCTCCTGACCTCTCTCTGGCTCTGGGGTGGCTTTGATCAAAGGAAAACACTAGCCACGATGGGAGGGAAGAGGGGAAGTCCATCAGATTGGGCTATTTATTCCTTGGCTCTTCCCTGCTAGTTGCTGCCTGTTAGATGAGTTCCCTGAGTTAGGGTCACTTGCTCAGTCATGTCCGACTCTTTGCGACCCCATGGACTGTAGCCTACCAGGCTTCTCCGTCCATGGGATTCTCCAGGCAAGAATACTGGAGTGGGTTGCCATTTCCTTCTCCAGCGGATCTTCCCCACCCAGGTCTCCCGCATTGCAGGCAGATGCTTTACCCTCTGAGCCACCAAGGAAGCCCCAGTTAGGGCCACAACTTCTGTCAACTGGTCCTCCCCTGCAGTGTCACTGATTTCTCAAGAATACCCAGACTGCGACACAAAGGCACGAGTGAGCAAATGATGTTGGAAACATGGCACCCATAGACTTGCTTGACACAGGTTTGCCACAAACCTTCAACTTATAAAAAAAACCGAAACATACACACACACACACACAATAAAGTGAAGCCCAGTAGAAAGTAGTGTGCCTGTATAAACTTTAAAAATTCTGGTGGGAATATTTGGAGATGTACTTGTCTAGTGCCACCCAAGATAAGCCTCATATGTAAGTTCTCTTGCTGATTAAACCTGCCACCTACCAATCTAGAGGTGGCTACCTTTTTCTTTGGTTTTTCCTTGTCCTCCATGGAGAGGGGCTGTTTTCAGATTTCAGCAAGAAAATTCACAAGGTTTTGAACCAACAGTGTACGAGAGTGCTAGATACTAGATTTTATTCAACTTGACAAATCTGAATATTATTACTTAATATTTTGTAATATTGCATATTACTAGACTTTTATATGTCTCTATCTGATTGGTGGACTCCTGCTTATTTTTACTTCTCTTTTTCAAGTAAATAATTTATTTAGGCATCAATAGCTTCCACTTCTTCTATGTAAATTGAAAATCCCAGTTAGAATGAACAGAAAGAAAATCTTCCATATACTCATGAATAACTTTTCCTTTCCTGACCATTCAATTTTTGTTCTCTATATGTACTTCCTTCAGGACATGTCTATAGCTTCTAAAATGTGTTTTATTTTTCTGCTTTAAGTGACTATTTTAAATGATATTTTTCTTTAACCCATCTTTGCTATTCTCTCTTTGAGGCTTCAGTTCAGTTCAGTTCAGTCGCTCAGTCGTGTCCGACTCTGCGACCCTATGAATCACAGCATGCCAGGCCTCCCTGTCCATCACCAACTCCCGGAGTTCACTCAAACCCATGTCCACAGAGTCGGTGATGCCATCCAGCCATCTCATTCTCGGTCGTCCCCTTCTCCTCCCGCCCCCAACCTTTCCTAGCATCAGAGTCTTTTCCAGTGAGTCAACTCGTCGCATGAGGTGGCCAAAGTATTGCTTAACACTCATTATTTCTTAGGTTTTCAAGGGTCATATGACTCTGACTTCTGTGTACATTGTGTTAATAGTGAGGATGTAGAACATTAGTAAAAAAGAAACCATCTAATTTCAGATAGAGACAAGTGCTTCAAAAATAAAACAAGGATGGGTTAGAGAGTGTGTGTATTGGAGGAGGGAGGGGAAGCTGGTATTTAGATACAGAAGTAAAGTAGGATCTCCCAGAAAAGACAACTTTTGGGCAGATCCCAGTGATAAGGAATGAGACACGTGAAGAAGGGAGGGGGTAGAGGGGTGAACCAGGCAGAGGGAAGAATGTGCAAAGGTCCTGGGGTGGGAGGGAGTTTAGTATATTTGAGATTAGGAAGAAGCCAACTTACTAGAGGTGTAGTGAGCAAGGGAAAGGAAGGAAAGGTTGGCTGTGCAGGCCTTGTAGGCCACTGTAAGGAGCTGGGATTTGATTATATGGAAGGAAGGCTGCTAGGAGTTGTGAAGAGACATGATCTGATTTATATTTTTAAAAGGCCATTTTGGAGACATGTGCTACTTGGGCTGTTGCTCCCATTCTCCAGCCCACTCAGCCTGGAGAAGCTTCTCCCTGTTTAAAAATAGCCCTTTTTAAAAAACCACTTGGCATTGTGAAGTTACCAAGCAAAACAAAATGGGGTTTAAACTGTAAAGGTGGCTTTGTATGTGGTCCTTTATCTTTCCTCTGAGTCCTTCAATTTATCTCATCGGAGATGGTTTAATTATATCAAGTCATCGAGTTCTAGCTGAAGTATTTTGGATAGATCTGCCCATAGATTAGATGTCGTTTAAAAACAACTTGTATTTTTTTTAGAACATGTCCAAGTACGCACTGGGTTGCTTAACAGTAGCTTCATCCTTCAACTCTTTAGGATGCCTGAAAGGTTCCATTCCCATAAAAATTTAAGAGGAAAGCAATTTCGAATAAATCTTCCCCTTTCCCCTCTGTCTCTGATTCTTACTAAATTTCTCCTTGTTTAAAAACATTTCCAATAAAACTCAACTTGAGTGTGAATTATAATTAGAGACACAGTCTCTGAGGTTCCCAAATTATGTCTTCCCAGATCTATTAACATTTCCCCTGTTCTCTGTTGGCTGATGTAGATCCTGTACTAGGAGGACTTTGGCTACTTTTCCATTTAGCTTCTGCACATTGACTGATGTGTATCAAGCTAATTGCTGGCTAATTCTATAATAGATGCATCCCAGGTGTTTTCCTGGGTCTCTTGGGGATTTGTACTGTGGATTTTCTGCACTTGAACCCCTACACACATCTTTACCAACTTGCATAATGTATAAACCTTTAATCTCTCAGAAAACAATGCCCTTCGCTCTGCTGTAAGCCCTGGATTAAAAAGTCCTCGCTGACTATGGTGAGTTGAGTTTAGGAATTTTGATTAACAACAAAACTCAAGTCTAGAAGATTTGGTTATTTTGAACTGAGATCTGGGAATACACTACGGAATAGGCCACTCACATAATGCAAACAGCAAGTTTAGTGGGTGAGAGTGAAAACCAGGTGGCAAAGAAGATCAATCGCAATAGTAGTCCCTGGTCTCCACCTCTGCTCGCTTCTGTTCTGGTTCTGCACTGCTTTTTAGTCCCACTGCAGTAAATGTACCTACAGTTTCAGCTGTTCTTTCAAGTTGCTTTTACTCAAGAAGCCCAGAAGTTTGGAATCTGGTATTTTCAAGAACCTCAAATGATAAACTCTTTGGTATTGTGGTTGGGTTTTTTTTTAACAGTCTTTACCAGTGATCTGTTAGTCAAACCTTGTTCAAGTATTATCTCCCTGAGGGCACTCACCCTGAACCACTCTACCTAAGACTGCAGCGCCCGACACTTCCACCTCTCGTTGTTGTTCTTCAGTCGCTCAGTCCTGTCCAACTCCTTGTGAGCCCACGGACTGCAGCACGCCAGGCCTCCCTGTCCTTCACCATCTCCCAGAGCTTGCTCAAACTCATGTCCATCGAGCCAGTGATGCCATCCAGCCATCTCATCCTCTGTTGCCCCCTTCTTCTCTTGCCCTCAATCTTTCCCTGCATCAAGGTCTTCTCTAATGAGTCAGCTCTTCCCATCAGGTGGCCAAAGTGTTGGAGCTTCAGCTTCAGCATCAGTCTTTCCAGTGAATAGTCAGGGTTGATTTCCTTTAGGATTGACTGGTTTGATCTCCTTGCTGTTCAAGAGACTCTCAAGAGTCTTCTCCAACCCCAGTTCAGAAACATCAATTCTTCAGCGCTCAGCTTTCTTTATGGCCCACTTCTCACATCTATACATGACTACTGGAAAAACCATACCTTTGGCTATACAGACCTTTGTCAGCAAGTGATGTCTCTGCTTTTCAATGCTGTCTAGGTTTGTTATAGCTTTTCTTCCAAGGAGCGTGCATCTTTTAATTTCATGGCTGCAGTCCTCATCTGCAGTGGTTTAGGAGCCCAAGAAAATAAAATCTGTCACTGTTTCCATTTTTCCCCATCTATCTGCCATGAAATGATGGGACTGGGTGCCATGGTTTTCATTTTTTGAATGTTGAGTTTTAAGCCTGCTTTTTCACTCTCCTCTTTCACCTTCATCAAGAAGCTCTTTACTTCCTCTTCACTTTTTGCCATTAGAGTGGTATCATGTGCATATCTGAGATTGTTGATATTTCTCCCAGTAATCTTGATTCCCACTTGTGAGTCATCCAGCCTGGCATTTCACATGATATGCTCTGCATATAAGTTAAATAAGCAGGGCAACATTATACAACCTTGACATACTCCTTTTCCAATTTTGAACCAGGTTTTACTCTTTTTTTAAAATTTTGTTAGCACTTGCTGGCCTCTAACATACTATGCTACCTATTATGTTTGCCATCTTTCTCCTCCTCCTCCTGCTAGAATGTGAACCTCAAAACTACAGGGGTATTTGCTTTGTTCATTCATATATACCAGGAATGAACTTAGCACAGTGCCTTCTACAAAGTAGATGGTTGATAAGTATTTGTTGAATGGTCAAATGATGTTTCACAGCAAGAATGAGTCATAAATTTCCTCTCTGAAGACTACTTCTTATTTTAGATATTTAATTAATTCAGCTGTTCAACCACTCTTTACTTGTGAATGTTTGCATGACATAATATGTAATCTATCTACAGCTGTCATGACTTTTATTATAATTTTCTTACCAACCTTGTACATTGTAGTCCTATTCTTGGACTACCAAAAGTCACAAAACTGGCTATTACATTCTTTTTTTTTTTTTTTTTAAGAAAAAAAAGTTTATTTGCTTGGCTGCACTGAGTTTTAGTTGTAGCAAGTGAGATCTACCTTCATTGTGGCATACGGGATCTTTAGTTGTGTCACGTAAACTCTTAGTTGTGGCATGTGAAATCTAGTTACCTAGTCAGGGGTTGAACCCCGGGCCTCTTACATTGGGATTACAGAGTCTTAGCCACTGGACTGACAGGTAAGTCCTCTGGCTATCACCTTCTTGATAGACAAACTGATCTAATATAGCATGATTCCTATAATTAAGTATATAATATATTAATATTGTTTCATTGTACACCACTTCCCATTTTATTTTCAAGTGAATATCCCTGTTCTTTGGATTTATCATAGCACTAGGCATTTAGTACATACCAATTAAATACTTAATAACTAACTGTAAAGTGTCATGGGAATTTGCATCTTCCTAGGGACTGATGCTAAAGCTGAAACTCCAAACTTTGGCCACCTCATGCGATGAGTTGACTCACTGGAAAAGACTCTGATGCTGGGAAGGATTGGGGGTGGTAGGAGAAGGGGACGACAGAGAATGAGATGGCTGGATGGAATCACCGACTCTATGGACATGAGTTTGAGTGAACTCCGGGAGTTGGTGATGGACAGGGAGGCCTGGTGTGCTGTGATTCATGGGGTCGCAAAGAGTTGGACACGATTGAGCGACTGAACTGAACTGAGCTGATAACTATTAACAGTTCTATGTCAGCTGTTAACAGTTCTGTTGTTGGCAGCAATTGCACCTCAGGAATTAGTCTCACGAAACATAAGTCGCTCACTGGCCTTCTGCACATGTTCCCTCCTGACGGTATTCCCTGCTTCCAGATCTTTCTCCCTCAGCTCTGGCATTGACAAGTCTATCAAACTTTCCTCTCAGCTCTGATCATCCATGCTAACCTCAAAAACCTTCAACAGTCCTGAGTGCCTATTTGAGTATGCCGTGTATGCTAAGTTGCTCAGTCGTGTCTGACTCTTTGTGACCCTCTGGACTGTAGCCCACCAGGTTCCTCTGACCATGGGATTCTCCAGGCAAGAATATTGGGATGGGTTGCCATGCCCTCCTCCCAGGGATCTTCCTGACCTAGGGATCAATTCTTAGGTCTCCTGTATTGGCAGGCAGATTCTTTTACCACTGCTGCTGCTGCTAAGTCGCTTCAGTCGTGTCCGACTCTGTGCCACCCCATGGACTGTAGCCCACCAGGCTCCTCTGTCCATGGGATTTTCTAGGCAAGAGTACTGGAGTGGCTTGCCATTGCCTTCTCCGCTTTTACCACTAGCGCCTGGTAAAGAACCTGGGAAGCCTGAGTGCCTATGCAGATAAACACAAATTCTTCAGCATCTTATTGAAAGCCCTCTTCAGTTCAGTTCAGTTCAGTTCAGTCGCTCAGTCGTGTCCGACTCTCCGCGACCCCATGAATCACAGCACGCCAGGCCTCCCTGTCCATCACCAACTCCCGGAGTTCACTCAAACTCATGTCCACAGAATCGGTGATGCCATCTAGCCATCTCATTCTCGGTTGTCCCCTTCTCCCGCTCCCAACCTTTCCCAGCATCAGTCTTTTCCAGTGAGTCAACTCGTCTCATGAGGTGGCCAAAGTATTGCAGTTTCAGCTTTAGCATCAGTCCTTCCAATCCATCTTAAGCATATAATAAATGTTAGCTGTTCTGATTAGCAGATGCTCCTCTAAGTTGTAATTTGATTCCCAGAAAGGTCAGCTCTGCTCTTCAATTCCAGCCCACTTCTCTGGCCGTAGTCATGAAAGATGTGCTTCACAGTAATGTTGGCTGGTTTGGGTCAAGTCCCCATTTCTCTCTCCCTTCATTTAGGTGGGATAACCCACACAACTCTGCATATGAATGTGAGCCAGTGTCAAAGTAGGATCTTTGGAAATACTTGTAAAATGTAAATCTTAAAGTAGATTGTGTTTGAGTAGTGAAAGCCTTTAACAGGAAACTCATTGTAATGTGATGCATGTTCCAAGACATGGGACTGTCTTAGAAGTCAGAACATTTTACACCAAGGGGCTTTGATGCCTAATCTTTTAGGTGGTGCCTGAAGTAGATTTTCTTCCCTGAACCCTACTCTCAGATTTCTCTACTAAAATCTCCGTGATATTTTCACCTTGCTCCACATCTTTCTCATTTCCTAGAGAGGCTTTTATTTGGCTAGGAGATCTGTCCAGTCCTTTCCCAGGGCAGCAAATGAAGCCATGTGAACTGAAGCACTCACAGATATCCTTCAAATCAACAGGGCTAAGAAACTCTAGCACCACATCTTTGGTTGAAAACCCAAGTCGCTGAAATGGTACTCACACTGTCAAATGACCTCAAATTACCTTCATAAAAATTTATGTCTTATTATTTTCATATTAACACCGAAATCAGATTGATTATATTCTTTGCAGTCAAAGATGGAGAAGCTCTATACAGTCAGCAAAAATAAGACCAGGAACTGACCGTGGCTCAGATCATGAACTCCTTATTGCCAAATTCAGACTGAAATTGAAGAAAGTTGGGAAAACCACTAGACCAATCAGGTATGACCTAAATCAAATCCCTTATGATTATACAGTGGAAGTGAGAAATAGATTTAAGGGACTAGATTTGATGGAGTGCCTGATGAACGATGGATGGAGGTTCATGACATTGTACAGGAGACAGGAATCAAGACCATCCCCAAGAAAAAGAAATGCAAAAAAAAGCAAAATGGCTGTCTGAGGAGGCCTTACAAATAGCTGTGAAGAGAAGAGAAGAGAAAGGCAAAGGAGAACAGAAAGATATACCCATTTGAATGCAGAGTTCCAAAGAATAGCAAGGAGAGAGTTTTTACCGGTTTACATTCCTTCTGAGAGTCTACAAGGATTTCTTTTTCTTCATATCCTCACCAGAATTTTTTATCTCTTCTACATTCTCCCTCTGCCCCTCATGCATTTGATGATTTTGATGTCATGATTTACATCTTTTTATATTGTATATCCATTAACATATTTTGTAGTTGTTATTTAGTCACCAAGTTGTGTCCGACTCTCTGAGACCCTATGAACTGTAGCACACGAGGCTTCCCTGTCCTTCATTATCTCTCTGAGTTTGTTCAAACTCAAGTCCATTGACTCAGTGATGCTATGCAACCATCTTATCCTCTGTCGCCCCTTTCTTCTCTTGCCCTCACTTTCCCCCAGAATCAGGGTCTTTTCCAGTGAATCAGCTCTTCACATCAGGTGGCCAAGTATTAGAGCTTCAGTTTCAGCATCTGTCCTTCCAATGAACGTTCAGGGTTGATGCCCTTTAGGATTGACTAGCTTGATCTCCTTGCTGTCCAAGGGACTCTCAAGAGTCTTCTATAGCACCACAGTTTGAAAACATCAAGTATTTGGCGCTCAGCCTTCATTATGCTTCAACTCTCATATCCGTACATGACTACTGGAAAAACCATACCTTTGACTACATGGACCTTTGTCAGCAAAGTGATGTCTCTGTTTTTTAATATGCTGTCTAGATTTTTCATAGCTTTCCTCCCAAGGAGCAAGCATCTTTTAATTTCATGGCTGCATCCACTGTCCACAGTTGGATTTTGGAATTTGGAGCCTAGGAAAATAAAGTCTGTCACTGTTTCCACTTTCCCCCCATCTATTTGCCATGAAGTGATAGGACCAGATGCCATGATCTTAATTTTTTGAATGTTGAGTTTGAAGCTTGTTTTTTCACTCTTCTCTTTCACCTTCATCAAGAGGCTCTTTAGTTCCTCTTTGCTTTCTGCCTTTAAAGCGGCATATCTGAGGTTGTTGATATTTCTCCCGGCAATACATATTGTAGTTATGTATTTTCAGTGCTTTGTATTTTAACCTTTATCCTAGAGTTGTGAACGATTTTTTAAAAGACTCTTTACTTAATTTGTTACAGTACCGCTTCTGTTTTATGATTTGATTTTTTGGCTCTGAGACATGTGGGATCTTAGCTCTCTGATCAGGTATGGAACCTGCATCTCCTGCTTTTGAAGGCAAAGTCTTAACCACTCAACAGAATTGCAATATTAAAGAATTCTAAATTCAATTATATATTTACCTTTACCAATGAGTTTTATATTTTGCCTTATTTTCACGTTACTAAGCATTCTCTTATTTCAACCTGAAGAATGTTCCTTTAACATTTCTCATAAGACCAGTCTAGTAGTGATGAAGTCCTTTAGCGTTTATTTGTCTGGGAATCTCTTTTTCTCATCTTCATTTCTGAAGGAACAGTTTACCCAGGTAGAGTATTCTTGGTTGTCAGATTTTTTGAATATTCCATCATACTCTCTTCTGGATTGCATTTTTCCTGCTGAAAAAAATCTATAAAAATCATATGGGCATTTCCTTATATATAGCAAGGTACTTTTTCCTTACTTTTGCTTTTAAGTTTCTCATTTTGTTTTTAACTGTTTACACTTTAATTATAATGTGTCTCCATATGATCTCTTTGGAGTCTTTTAGTTTGGTTCTTTTTGGACTTCCTGTATCTGGATGTCTTTTCCCCCACATTGTTAGGAAAGTTTTAAGCCGTCGTTTCTTCAAACGAACTTTCTGTCCTTTTCTCTCTTTCTTCTTCCTCTGTGAATATTGGTCCCCTTGACTGTGTCCCATAAGTCCTTTAACCTATCTTCATTCCTTTTTGTTCTTTTCTTTTTGCTTCTGCTCTGTCTTTGAGTTTGCTGATCTTTCTTCCTCCTGATACAGTTTACTGAACTCCTCTGTTTAATTTTTCAGCTCATTTACAATATCCTTTGGCTCTAGGATTTCTGTTGACTGCTTTAACAAACATTTCTATCACGTTGCTGAAGCTCTCCCTTTGTTCATGCGTTGCGCTTCTGAACACGGTGAACATCTTTGTGACCTTTACTTTGAAGTGTTTATCTGATGTTTCATTAAGATTGGTTCTGGAGATTTATCTTGTTCTTTTATTTGTAACATATTCTCCTTTACTTCATTTCCTTTGATGCTCTGTGTTGGTTTTTGTACAGTAGACAAAACAGCCACCTCTTCTGATCTGGAGAGACTGGTTTTGTGTAGGAGATAAATCTCATCAATCAGCCTCTCAAGGTCGTGGTTGCCTCTCAAACCTTTGTGATTGTCAGGCCACTGTCTTTGTTCCTAGTGGCTTCCAGTAACTGAGGGTGTGCCAAGACCTGTCAGTCTCCAGATATGAAGGATACAGTCAGCAATAGTTGCATGCTGATTAGAACCTTGTAGAGTATGCAGTAAAATCTTTTCCAGGAAAAGGCATGCAGATGAGACATGTTACCTGTTCACTCTGCAGAGTCCTAGGGAAGAGCTTCAGCAAGTGCTTATGTGCCTGTTAACAACTGCTTCTTTGTTTGCTAAATTCTTGTGGGAATCATGAATTCAAACCCTGTTGATTTTCAGAGCTCTGTGATTTGGGGACCTGATCATCAGGTGGCAGCCTTAAAAACAGGGGTGCTAGATATATATTCTAAACTCTTCACTTCTCAAGGAGTAGCTTATGAGTTAGTGGTTCCTTCCCAATTATATAGTGCTAGAGGAAGGATGGGATTCATGGTGCAAGTATCTCAGCCTTTCCTACCCATTGTAGTGTGAGTATTTTTTCAGTTGTCAGATGTATAGGAGTCACTCAACTTGTTTCTCTATTTGACTAGTTTAGATACTTCTTTTAATGGACTCATGCTATATTTGTCTTCCTGTGACTGGCTTATTTCACTCTGCATAATGTTCTCAAGGTTCAACCACGTGATGCATGCTGTAGAATTTCCTTCTTTTTAAACTCTGAATAGTATTCCATTATATATACATACCACAGTTTCATTATCCATTCATCTGCTGATGGACATATAGGTTGTTACCATATGTTGGCTATTGTGAATAATGCTATAATAAACATGGAAATGCTAATATCTCTTTGAGATCTTGATTTAAAATCTTTTAAAGAAATATCCAAAAATAGAATTGTTAGATCAGATGGTAAATTTTGTTTTAATTTTTTGAGGAACCTTTATACTGTTTTCAATAGTAGTTGCACCATTTTGCATTCCTACTGAGGTACAAAGATTGCAGTTGTTCCACTTAGTCATCAACAATTTTCTTTTACTTTTCTAATAATTATTTTTGATAACAGCCATCTTTACGGATGTGAAGTGACATCTCATGGTGGTTTTGATTAGGATTTCCCTGATGATTAGATGTTGAACATTTTTCATATGCCCATGTCTGCTGCCATAGCATCCTGTGTGTCTAATATACAATTTCTTTTTTTTTAACTTATAGTTTAGTCTACAAACTTGTCTAATTCTCATCCTCTGCTAGAAATCACCTGTGGGTGGGGATCATATATATGGTACCTGGCATATAATATTTCATTGATGCACTGAATTGAATGAATGAGGAAGCTTATCCAGAATAATAAAATATTTTCCATCATTTTATTCAGTTATCTCAAATAAGTTTAACCTTGAGTAAGGTGGAAGGCACACAGAGGGACTGATAAATTGACTGATAAGGAAGGTTTGGAAGTGTCTCTTTGAGGAACAAGAAAGAAGACTGACCAAGGACAAATGAAAACTTTGCCTAGTAGTGCTGGGAACCCTGGAGAAGGAAATGGCAACCCACTCCAGTGTTCTTGCCTGGAGAATCCCAGGGACGGGGGAGCCTGGTGGGCTTCCGTCTATGGGGTCGCACAGAGTCGGACACGACTGAAGTGACTTAGCAGCAGCAGCAACAGCAGCTGGGAACCCAGCTGAGCTAGTGAAGTGTTAGGTGGTTAAAAATTAATAGTAATAATAGTAGTATATTATGTGCTAAGCAATGTGCTAAGCATTTTACAAAATAATTTTAAATAAAATTTTATTTAATACTCAATTCTATCTATGAAGCAAGGTATTAATTTCATTTTACATATGCAGTAACTGAGGCTCAATGATTTATTTGAGTTCACACAGTTAAAGAGTGGCAGTGTCAGAATTACCAACCAGCTCTTTCTGGTTTCACCTTTGGATTATTTAACAGCTGTACTAGCCTGTCTCTAGAGGAACTGAACTTACAGGTTTTGGCATACCTTATCTCAACTGCAAAATTACTCAGCCAAAGGACAAGTGCCATAACTCTTTGGATGTCAGCTTCCTTATGTGTGATGTCTGAGTGGTTCTGTTGGGGGCTGAGAGGGGTGGGAGGTATTTAAGGTGGTCTATCACATGCTGTGATTCTGTCCTATAGTAAATATGCTCAAACAGAGCTTCAACTTGCAATTATAGAATGGAACACAACAGCAGCCTATGTGGAGAGCCTCTGGTGTCTTGTGTTTGTATAGGGCAGTCTTCTTTGCAATTGTTTCCATTTCAATCTGAGACTAAAACCTGGACAGCTGATAACTGTCACAGCCACATTTTACCGTCTTCTGTGCTTGGTTATCAAGTTTTCTTATTCCCTGCCAACTTCCTGCTCTTTGGTCCCTGCTTTTTAGCATGTTTGTAGTCAAGGTAACTAGCCCTTAGATTTTCTTGACCCATTGCAGTCTGCAACCTCATCTCAATCAGAATTGTCAAGTGGGTTGCTGAAAGCTGCTCTTTAGCCTGATTGGAGAATAGGAGCCTACCAGCCTGCAGACAACTCCTTGCTGGGTGTTTCCCAAGTCGAGCACACTTCCTGCTTAGATATATGTTTTTGTTGACATAAAAAAATGCACAACTTGAGAATTGTGAGTTAAGTTTTATCTGGGGCAAAATGAGGCTTGTAGTCCAGGAGATAGCATCTTGATAGTTCTGAGAAACTTCTCCAAAGAGGCGGGGGGAAGGTCAGTCAGCACATGTGTGATTTTGGTGAAGAAGGAGTACAGTTCAAGCACATATTTTTTGCAGGTTTCTGCTAGTTTCACGAAGGTAGCTGCCAGTCATGAAGAGCAGAGCTCGTCATGAAGGATTTTAGTGCATTTTTTAGATATGAAAAGATACAAGAATTGGGTTCATAAAATCAGCTCCTGAATATATCTAATTAATTATCTGAAGACCTGTTCTGCCAGTTTTTCCCAGGGCACAGAGTGCCTCATTTCTATTGTCCACCCTGAACTCCTTTCAGGGGGTTCTGAAAGTCATCAGCTGCAGCAGCACCTGATTTAATCCTTGTAGAGGTAGATTGCAAGTGCCCATGGCAAGTGCCAATTTGTAGTTGACATTTTGAATCACAGAATCTGCTCACTCTGACCTCAGTAGAACCACTTCTCAGAAAGAAACACTTTCCATTGACTTTAGGAATTTCAGTTACTGCAATGATTTTCTTTTAGGACAGAAACACACTTTTATCATGAGGGACTACATGATTTTTCATCTCTGAATGGATGCATGGTTACTTTTGTTTAAAGTTTGACTCTCAGAAAATAGCCTTGTGCTAATATTTATGTAAAAGTGACAAGCTGTGGGTCAGAAAATATAGGAGGAAATTTAAAAATACACTTTCAAGTGTGTTATGCTCAGTTTTCCCAGGAGATTAATCTGCTTTGTTAAACTAGATATACCACCTTTTGCATTTTCCTTAACATATAAACTATGATTTTTATCTGCAATATTTATGGTGTTGTGGAGTAACTCATCAAAGACAAATCTCAACAGGTACTTCCAGAAATTAGAGCTTCTCTGGGCATAAACCCAGTGCCTATTGGGTCTAAAGTCTCAGGTCTCTGGACATGGGACTTATGGTTTTCTGTCGTTAAGAGAAATGGATAATTTCTTAAGTTTTGCCTAAAATGAAACTCTACTTACCAATTTTCCTTTCATTTAGCACTTAAGTTATCTGCTTTTAGTTATTTCTCATTGATCAGCAAGGAACAACTTACAGCAAGGCACATAGAAATTCAGTTCCACACAGCTCTTCAATTCTGATTTTTGGTGGGTGCTATGTATCATGAGAAAAAAAATCTTCCCTGGTGGCTCAGATGGTAAAGAATCTGCCTGCATTGAGGGAGATCTGGGTTCAGTCCCTGGGTCAGGAAGATCCTCAGGAGATGGAAACGGCAACCCACTCCAGTATTCTTGCCTGGAGAATCCCATGGACAGAGGAGCCTGATGAGCTACAGTCCATGGGGTTGCAAAGAGTCGGACACGACTGAAGTGACTTAGCAGCAGCAGTGTATCATGGGAAATATAAAAATGAATAAAGTGTGACCACTCCTCTTTTGGGAGTCACAGTCAATTAGTAGAGACAGGCATAGACAAAAAGCTTGAATACAGTGAAGGGACTCAGCCAAAGAAATACATTCGCTGTTCACCTGAAACTATCACACCATTGTTAATCGTCTATACCCCAATACAAAATAAAAAGTTTTAAAAACAGAACAAATGCTTAAAATCATGTTGACATGGTAACCAACTTCTAAAATATAAAAGAGAAAGAAATCAATATGATCGTCTACAAACACCATCAGTTCAGTTCAGTTCAGTTCAGTCACTCAGTCGTGTCTGACTCTCTGCGACCCCATGAATCACAGCACGCCAGGCCTCCCTGTCCATCACCAACTCCCAGAGTTCACTCAAACTCATGTCCATCGAGTCGGTGATGCCATCCAGCCTCCTGCCCCCAATATCTCCTCCTGCCCCCAATACCTCCCAGCATCAGACTCTATTCCAGTGAGTCAACTAGTCGCATGAGGTGGCCAAAGTATTGGAGTTTCAGCTTTAGCATCAGTCCTTCCAATGAACACCCAGGACTGATCTCCTTTAGAATGGAATGGTTGGATCTCCTTGCAGTCCAAGGGACTCTCAAGAGTCTTCTCCAACACCACAGTTCAAAAGCATCAATTCTTCAGCGATCAGCTTTCTTCACAGTCCAACTCTCACATCCATACATGACCACGGGAAAAACCATAGCCTTGACTAGATGGACCTTGGTTGGCAAAGTAATGTCTCTGCTTTTTAATATGCTATCTAGGTTGGTCATAACTTTCCTTCCAAGGAGAAAGCGTCTTTTAATTTCCTGGCTGCAATCAGCATCGGCAGTGATTTTGGAGCCCCCCAAAATAAAGTCTGACACTGTTTCCACTGTTTCCCCATCTATTTCCCATGAAGTGATGGGACCAGATGCCATGATCTTAGTTTTCTGAATGTTGAGTTTCAAGCCAACTTTTTCACTCTCCTCTTTCACTTTCATCAAGAGGCCTTTGAGTTCCTCTTCACTTTCTGCCATAAGGGTGGTGTCATCTGCATATCTGAGGTTATTGATATTTCTCCCAGCAATCTTGATTCCAGCTTGTGCTTCTTCCAGCCAGCGTTCCTCATGATGTACTCTGCATATAAGTTAAATAAGCAGGGTGACAATATACCACCTTGACGTACTCCTTTTCCTATTTGGAACCAGTCTGTTGTTCCATGTACAGTTCTAACTGTAGCTTCCTGACCTGCATACAGGTTTCTCAAGAGGCAGGTCAGGTGGTCTGGGATTCCCATCTCTTTCAGAATGTTCCACAGTTTATTGTGATCCACACAGTCAAAGGCTTTGGCATAGTCAATGAAGCAGAAATAGATGTTTTTCTGGAACTCTCTTGCTTTCTCCATGATCCAGCAGATGTTGGCAATTTGATCTCTGGTGCCTCTGCCTTTTCTAAAACCTGCTTGAACATCTGGAAGTTCATGGTTGACATATTGCTGAAGCCTGGCTTGGAGAATTTTGAGCATGATTTTACTTGTGTGTGAGATGAGTGCAATTGTGCGGTAGTTTGAGCATTCTTTGGCATTGCCTTTCTTTGGGATTGGAATGAAGACTGACCTTTTCCAGTCCTGTGACCACTGCTGAGTTTTCCAAATTTGCTGGCATATTAAGTGCAGCACTTTCACAGCATCATTTTTCAGGATTTGAAATAGCTCTATTGGAATTCCATCACCTCCACTAGCTTTGTTCATAGTGATGCTCTCTAAGGACCACTTGACTTCACATTCCAAGATGTCTGGCTCCAGGTGAGTGATCACACCATCGTGATTATCTTCATTGTGAAGATCTTTTTTGTACAGTTCTTCTGTGTATTCTTGCCACTTCTTCTTAATATCTTCTGCTTCTGTTCTGTCCTTTATCGAGCCCATCTTTGCATGAAATGTTCCCTTGGAATCTCTAATTTTCTTGAAGAGATCTCTTGTTTTTCCTATCCTGTTGTTTTCCTCTATTTCTTTACATTGATCGCTGAGGAAGGCTTTCTTATCTCTCCTTGCTATTCTTTGGAACTCTGCATTCAGATGCTTATATCTTTCCTTTTCTCCTTTGCTTTTTGCTTCTCTTTTCACAGCTATTTGTAAGGCCTCCTCAGACAGCCATTTTGCTTTTTTGCATTTCTTTTCCATGGGGATGGTCTTGGTCCCTGTCTCCTGTACAACATCACGAACCTCTGTCCAGAGTTCATCAGGCACTCTATCTAAACACCATAAATAAAATTAAAAGGAAAAATAACAGCAAGAAAAATATTTGTACTGTATTTAACATTATTGATCTAGACACTTTTAAAAATCATTTTCTTTTAAAAGATGAAATCTTAATGGGAAATATTGGTGAGTTCAGTTCAGTCACTCAGTTGTGTCCGACTCTTTGTGACCCCATGGACTGCAGCACGCCAGGCCTCCCAGTCCATGAACAACTCCTGGAGCTTGCTCAAATTCATGTCCATCTAGTCAGTGATGCCATCCAACCATCTCATCCCCTGTTGTCCCCTTCTCCTCCTACCTTTAATCTTGCCCAGTATCAGGGTCTTTTCCAATGAGTCAGTTTTTCGCATGAGATGGTCAAATTATTGGAGTTTCAACTTCAGCTTCAGTCCTTCCAATGACTATTCAGGGCTGTTTTCCTTTAGGATGGATTGGTTGGATCTCCTTGCAGTCCAGGGGACTCTCAAGAGTCTTCTCCAACACCACAGTTCAAAAGCGTGAATTCTTTGGCGCTCAGCTTTCTTCACAGTCCAACTCTCACATCCATAGATGACCACTGGAAAAAAACCATAGCTGTGACTAGATGGACCTTTGTTGGCAAAGTAATGTCTCTGCTTTTTAATATACTGTCTAGCTTGGTCATAGCTTTTCTTCCAAGAAGTAAGCGTCTTTTAATTTCATGACCGCAGTCACCATCTGCAGTGATTTTGGAGCCTCCCAAAATAAAGGTTTTATTAAATAAGTATGCCATCATTTATTTAGCCATTCTTCTGGGTGACTCCCAATTTTTTCTATTGTAGACAAACCTAGGGGGACATTCCTTGTACATTCATCATTGCCCACTTTTCTGATTACCTCTTTCGTATCTAATTCCTCGAAGTTGAATTATTGGGTGAAGTTTGTGATATTTTCTAAAGCCATTGATCTATATTGCCAATTTGCCTTTTCAGGAAGTCTTACCAATTTATAGCATTTGAAGAAGGTAATGAGACTGTTCATGTCACTGCACGTTTATCAAAACAGAGTAGGACAATTTCTAAATTATCATCTCTAAATTATTATCAATTTCAAAGGTAAAAATAGTACCTTGTTTTAATTTGCATTCATTTATTAGCTGGAAGCTGAGTATTCTCTCACACATTTACTGGCCATTTTTATTCCTTCTTTTGTGAAATATTCATCACAATCTTCACTGATGAAGGATAAAGGACAGAAATTGGTAAAGGTTGTGATGAACACCAATTGATGAACACTTTTGGCTTCTCTCCCCATGGGAGAAGGGGTGATCAGATCTACTCTTTGCAAAGCATCTGGTTAAGTGCTAGAGGCCCTGCCCTTGTGAACAAAGATTGCCTTTGTCCATGCCTGCCTGGACCTGAGAGGAAAGCTTTGTTCATACTGACAGGCCTCTTGCACTTAAGCCTTGCTCCTCACCAATGATAATAAATTAGTGATAATGATATCAGAGATCAGAATGTGGCATAGACAAATGCACAGCAACACTTTTATCTCGACACACAGTTCCACTATTAAGAATGTGCTAAGTGACTTCTCATCTTATTGATCAGTAACTTGCTATACCATATTAGTCAGCTTTTTACTAATACAAAATATTATGCAATGTTACATAATGAACAACTCCAAGATTTAGTGGCTTCTTACAGCAAATATTTCTTCATTGCTTATAAATCTAAGGGTTGGGCATGGTTCTGTTGGTCTTTGTTTGGATTGTAATCTCTTCTCATTCTAGGGTCATCTCTAGCCTGAGTTCTTCTCATAGTGGAGGGCAGGCATGTGACAGGGTCAAACTCAGATTTTTAATGCCTCTTAGGGCTTCCCCATTGGCTCAGATGGTAAAGAATCTGCCTGCAATGCAGGAGACCTGGGTTTGATCCCTGGGTCAGGAAAATCCTCTGGAGAAGGGAATGGCCACCCACACCCACTCCAGTATTCTTGCCTGGAAAATTCCATGGACAGAGGGGCCTGGTGGGCTACAGTCCATGGGGTCACAAAGATTTGGACACGTCTGGGTGGCTAACGCTTTCACTTTCCTGTCTCTTCACACATATGTATTGCTTCATTCCCACCAATTTAGAACTGAATGAGTTCTCTTGATGTAAAAAGCAGAGACATTACTTTGCCACAAAAGGTCCGTCTAGTCAAGGCTATGGTTTTTCCAGTGGTCATGTATGGATGTGAGAGTTGGACTGTGAAGAAAGCTGAGCGCCAAAGAATTGATGCTTTTGAACTGTGGTGTTGGAGAAGCCTCTTGAGAGTCCCTTGGACTGCAAGGAGATCCAACCAGTCCATCCTAAAGGAAATCAGTCCTGGGTGTTCATTGGAAGGACTGATGCTGAAGCTGAAACTCCAATACTTTGGCCACCTCATGCGACGAGTTGACTCACTGGAAAAGAGTCTGATGCTGGGAGGGATTGGGGGCAGGAGGAGAAGGGGACAACAGAGGATGAGAATGGCTGGATGGCATCACCAACTCGATGGACATGAGTTTGAGTGAACTCCGGGAGTTGGTGATGGACAGGGAGGCCTGGCGTGCTGTGATTCATGGGGTTGCAAAGAGTCGGACACGGCTGAGCAACTGAACTGAACTGAATATGTATGTATAGATAATATAATATAGATGGAATTTATAGTAGGAATTGGGTTTGAAATATGGGCTTCCCTCATAGCTCATTTGGTAAAGAATCTGCCTGCAATGCAGGAGACCCTGATTCGATTCCTGGTTTGGGGAGATCCCTTGGAGAAGGGAAAGGCTACCCACTCCAGTATTCTGGCCTGGAGAATTCCATGGGCTGTATAATCTATGGGATCACAAAGAGTCAGACTTGACTGAGCAACTTTCGCTTTTACCTTTCAGAAATGAATGCAAACAAAAATACCTTAGAGTTCAGGAGATTGAAATAAAATATAATAAGAGTAACAAAAATGTATCATTTGGTGTGTAATCTTGTGATTACTTGGGTAGGAACTGTATGGTATATTGCTATGTTAGTGATCCTTAGGATAAGGAAAAAGATATTTTAAAATGGTAAAGAGTTAGCTATTGAGTCCTATCTAGTATATATTGACTATATACCTAACTGAGCTCTTGTTTACGAGAACAGAGGCAAGCCAGTTCTGAAACTGCTTTGTATATCAATGTCCCTCTGTATCTCCTTATTTCTCTTTTCTCTGCAATTGTTCTGCTAGCTTTTATTAAACTATAGATATTTCATCCCTCTGTGAATTGAAATCTTTTGCTTCTGTCATTTCTGCATACACATTGCATTTTAGAGTATGCATTCTGGGCATGCCAAGGAGGAAATAAAGTTTTCTCTCACTTTGGCTTGAAATTTTTTTCTTTCCAATTAGTTTACAGAGTGTTTTCTTCTTAGGCATTTCTCTTGGTAGAAAAAAATCTGTCTCCAAAAAGTATGTTTGGAACTGAAAGTGCATCTGTCTTGAGAGTCTGGCGCCATCTTAAATGTAAATGTGTGCTTTGTGAACATTAGTAATTGTTGAGAAAGACAAATAATGGAGATTGTGTCTATGAATTCTGTGTGTGTGTATGAGAGAGAGAGAGAAAGAGAGAGAGATTCAGAGGGAGTCAGAAGGAAGAGGCAAAAGAGAACTAAAGAAAGAAATGGGGAATTCTTGGGATAGTTAATAAACAGAAATCAGTTTGACTTGAAGCAGGTGCCAGGGTTATGACTATGATTACTAATTAGACAGCTACAAAATGATGACAAAGGGGGACCAGACACTTAGGGAAATCTTTTCATAAAGACAGAAAGGTCACAGAGAAGAAAAATAGGAATGAGACAAGAATCCAGCTTGTCCTCCTTTTCTGGGATAATAGGAGAGTCCAATTTAAGGTCCTGTGACAATGGATGTAATAATTCGGGAGCCCACCTTTTCAGGATACAATCTAGGTAAGGAGCTAAACACCTGAAGTGTTTTTTAAAGTTCAGTAGGGAGGAAAGATGATTTGGAAATTGATTGCCAAAGGTATTTGTTTTCCCAGTACTGGAGAAGGGGAGCATTCAGACTGGGGTCACCAGCAAGTGGTGACAAGAGTGGAACTGGAAATGGAATAAATAGAAACCTGATCAATATGTTAAAGGGTGTTGCGTGTGTACTCAGTTGCTCAGTTGTGTCCGACTCTTTGCTACTCCAAGGACTGTAGCCCACCATGCTACTCTGTCCATGGGATTTTCCAGGCAACAATACTGGAGTGGGTTGCCATTCCCTTCTCCAGGGGATCTTCCTGACCTAGGTATCAACCCTGAATCTCCTGCATTGCAGGCAGATTCTTTATCATCTGAGCCACTGGGGAAGCCATTCCCAATATCTAATCTTTCAAACATTTCTTCTTTAACTTCCCATGCCAGTGGAGCTTTAAAAACAACCGTAGAGTAGACATTATCTTTAAACTCAATTCAATTCAGTCAATTTATTGAGGATTTGTGTACTAGATTTTATAAGTGTGGGGATGAAGAGATAAGGAAGCTTGTTCCACTTCTTCAAATCTTACCACACAGGCAGCTTAGTGGAGAAACAAGCAGATCTTGGTATGTATCTGCTGTATGTGCTGTATGTGTGTGCTGTATGTATGTATGTGCTGTAAGGAAGATGAGGAAAAGTCCCATGGACAGAGCAGCTTGGTGGGCTATAGGCAGTGGGGTCACAAAGAGTCAGACATGACTGAGCATGTGCACACACACACACACACACTGGATACTGGGGGCAAGGAAGAAAGGAGACTCTGATTCAGGAGAAGAAGGAAGAGCTCAGTTTTGGACATGTGCTTGAGGGATCATGGGTCACCTAGATGGAGTCGATGGAAGTCAATCTCATTATTATAGAAAATGAAACTTTTAAGTAAATGAGGTCACCTGGGCCATTATAAAGAGAAGATCCTTGGGAATGCCAACAGTTGAGAAACAGGTAAAGGTAGAAGACAAGTCAGTAAAGGGTAAGAGACATTTGCTGGAAAGGTAGGAGAAGTTCTTTTTTTTTTGAGGGTATTAAATTTTTTATTGATTACACATGATAATGGATGATACACAAGCTTCTTTCCCATCTATAACTTTATCTGGTACCATAATTCAATTTAGATATATTGCATAGGATGTGCCAACAATCATTAATAACCAAAAAGAAAAAAAAAAAACTCCATGACTTTGCATGGGTGACCCTTTTAATGGTGAACTCCAGGTCACAACACAGTAACTGTCAGTTCAACTACACCAAGGTTCTGAAGACAACAGCTTCTCCACCAAGCAGGTTGTAAATAAATTTCAAATGGAACCTGGCATCACCCTGAAGGAATTCTAACTTCACACTGTTGGGGTAGTTTACCAAAATGGCTTCAGAGTAGACTAACTTTACACAGCACATTAAAAAAAAAAAAGACATTTATTCAGCGTCATGATCAGACTATTACATTTAGCAATCAACAGCATGGGTGCAAAAAAAAATCTACATTAAAACCCTTTGTTGGAATGCTTTACACTTTCCACAGAACAGAAACTGAAATAACCTGTTATACAATTAGTCACAAGTACAGTCCTCGAGCTTTTTGCCCATACACATGAGTATTGTCTAAAACATGTCTTCTTTGTAGCAGCTAGGCTCTGCCACCACTGTGCTTGGCTGAGTTCACAAATCTGTTGTAACCTGTAGCTTCCCTGTCACTTCTCTGGCTCTCCTCTCCTGCTAAGCTTTGTTTCCTGGCAGTAATTAAAACCTTCTGCCACTGCCATAGCAACTGCTGTTGCTGGAACCACCATAGCCACCTTGGTTTCGTGGTTTAGCAAAATATTGGCCTCCACCACCATAGGGGCCAGAACTTCTGCCTCCAAAGTTTCCTCCTTTCATGGGTCCAAAATTTGAAGATTGATTGTTGTAATTGCCGAAATCATTGTAGCTTCCGCCACCTCCAAAATTGCTTCCGTCATTACCAAATCCATTATAGCCATCCCCACTGCCACCATATCCGCCACCACCACGGCTGCCACCAAAGCCACCTCGACCACTGAAGTTTCTTCCACGACCAAAGTTGTCATTCCCACCGAAACTACCTCCACGACTGCCACCAAAGTTTCCAGAACCACTTCGACCTCTCTGGCTGGATGAAGCACTAGCCATCTCTTGCTTAGACAGGGCTTTTCTCACTTCACAGGTGTGGCTGTTCACAGTGTGGTATTTCTGAATGACAATCTTGTCTACGGAGTCATGGTCATCAAAGGTTACAAAAGCAAAGCCCCTCTTTTTGCCACTGCCTTGGTCAGTCATGATTTCAGTTACTTCAATTTTCCCATACTGTTCAAAATAATCTCTCAGGTGATGTTCTTCAGTGTCTTCTTTAATGCCACCAACAAAAATCTTTTTCACAGTTAAGTGGGCATCAGGTCTTTGAGAATCTTCTCTTGAGACGGCCCTCTTTGGTTCCACAACTCTTCCGTCCACCTTGTGTGGCCTTGCGTTCATGGCCGCATCCACCTCCTCCACCGTGGCGTAGGTGACAAACCCGAAGCCTCTGGAGCGCTTGGTGTTTGGATCCCTCATTACCACGCAGTCTGTGACCGTTCCCCATTGCTCAAAATGGCTCCTCAGACTCTCATCGGTTGTTTCAAAGCTCAGTCCTCCGATGAAGAGCTTCCGCAGCTGTTCGGGCTCTTTGGGAGACTCTGATTTAGACATGACGGCAGTGGAGGCGGGGAAGACTTCAACGATGCTTTCTCGGCGGCGTCCACGGGCAGAAAGGAGGAAAAGTTCTTTACAGTACAAAATGCCTCCAAACCTGTGGGTTGAATGGATATAATTAATTAATTGTATTTATTATAGATGTAACTAATTAATTGCTGTAAGTAATACCTCTGCAAATGAATCATTTTTCAAATTAGGCAACTGCACAGATTTAAATCTTCTGTCCTTTGTTGGTGCTTAGAATAATATTACTGAATGATTGTGTGTCCTAAAACTGAGTGTGTGAAAAGGCTCTTCAATGGATCTGGGGAGTAACTTACAGTTACAGAGTCAATGTGATCTAGAATGTAAAGGACTGAATGAAAATACATTCAATTTGAAGGGGAATTTCTTTGAGCAGTTTATTTGGAAAATATATTTCTTTTACCTATATTGTATTATCATAAATCTCCTTTCCCCTAAAAGTTTAGTTCAAGAAGAGACTGATGTTCAAAATTAGATTTTATGGGGTAGATATTTTAGAAATAGTATCTGAAACACTAAAAAATAAATTCTATCAGATGCAATTGTGTCCAGTACTTTTCTTTTTCTTCATGTATCTTGGATATCTTTCCATGTCAGTTTCAAAGAACTTCCTTGTTCTTAAAAAAAAAAAAACCAGCTGTGCAGATAGCCACTAAATGAATGGATGAGAATAGACAGGTAACTCCATATGCTGGAAGTTAAGGTGATTTCTGACATTCTCCGTTCACAACAGTGCTGTAGTAGATAACCATTCCATGTGTCATTTTCACAGTCTGCTAACAAATCTGCCCGATAAATTCCTGAAAGTAAAATTGCTGCATTAAGTGATATGTGCAGTTATAATTTCAAAATATACTGCCAAATTGACGCCATATGAAGTTCCAATTTGAATTCTCAGCAGCAGCATACAAGAATTCATGTTGTCTTCACTGCTTTGCAGCAAGCCTATCTCCAAAATTTTAAAATGTTTCCAATGTGATAAGTTAAAAATAATGCCACATATTTTAATTTGCATTTTTCCTTAATGTGGTCATGTATTTCCTATATTTAAGAGCTATTTGTATTTCCTTTCCTGTGAATTATTTGTTCATATGTCTTGCTTTTTCTATTTATTTTTCATGGTTTTAAGAAATTAATTATATATTAATGAAATTAATATATAAATTTCTCCCAAGCTATTTTTTGTTTGTTTGTTTTTTTTTGATTTTGTTTTTGGTGGTTTGCTTTGCAGAAAGTTTCAACTTTTGTGTAGTCAAATTTGTTAGTTGTTTAAAAACTTTTTGAATTTCATAAGGCATAATAGCTACAAAGGTCTTTCTTATTCTGAAGTTGTAAGAAAATCCTCCTATATTCCCTTTATTGTTAAATCTTTGTTTGTATTTTAATTTTAAAAGATATTTGGAGTTTTTCCCTGATATAAAGTTGAAGTCCCTGCATAAAGACTTAGTTTGGATCTGGAAAATCTTGTTTTAAGTAAGAAGTTAATTGAGAGAGTAAGAAATTTGAAGATTTTTTATTTTTAACCTAAAAGTGTAGTGATTGAGAAATCTTTTTGGAGTGAGTGGTGGTTGCCGTAATTTCAACACCCAATGACAGTAGACAATCTCATTTCTATTTTTTTTTTTTGGTCTATTTCAATAATGTATTAAATAGAACTTATCTGGATAACGAAAGGTCTTCTTTTAGATTAACTTGAAAGTGGACACAGAGTTCTGACCAGCGATAAGAATGGAATGGAAGAACAGAAAATCAAGAAGCCTTAAAGTATTGTGGGGCTTCCCAGGTGGTAAAGAACCTGCCTGCCAATGCAGGAGACGTAAGAGATGTGGATTCAGTCCCTGGGTTTGGAACATCCCCTGGAGGAGAGAATGGCAATACACTCCATTATTCTTGTCTGGACAATCCCATGGACAGAGGAGCCTGGTGGGCTACAGTCCATGGGGTCGCACAGTTGGAAATGACTGAAGAGACTAAGGAGACATGTGCAAAGTATTGTGAGGGAATGGAACGAGAAACTTGAGGACCAAATCACAAAGTTGCTTTTTCAAAATTAGATTTTAGGGTGAAACTGGAGAAGGGATTATTGACGAAAAAAGTTGTAGTTCTGAGGATGTGATAAATAATAATTGCTCTTGGGTTCAGGTTTTGCATCAGTTGAGTTCAGGTCAGGTCAGCTTTGCTGCCAAATGACTTTCTAAAAAATCTTTTATTTTCAGAGCATTTTTAATTTCAGAATTTCCTGTAGATTTGTGGTCTTCAAATCATCTGAGTTATTTTTCTCTGCTATGATTTTCCCTGTATTTACCAGCATCAGATAGTTGTTCTCTGTGGCAGGGTTGGAGGGGATACTTTACATTGGAAAATGACTACAAGAGTAGAAAAAAGAAGACTCATATTCTAAATATTCTTTCCTGCTAGTTTCATTTGATGGGATACCCTTCCATTCAAAGACATGTATATGGAGAACACTCTGATGAAACCCAAATTCATTCTTTTCTCATACGCTTTATAGTTTCCTGATAACTTATATTGTAGCTTACAGTTAATATCCTACTAGGTGAATATTCTGCTTATGTGTTTGTACAGTGTGTGGTACTAGGTGCTGGGGAACCAAATTAGATGCTCTTTCTCCTGAGGGATCTTAATGTCAGTTTAGTGAGATGAAGAGGTAAAGCAGTAAGTGTAGCCCAATGTGGTGAGTGTCAGGTATAAATAGGAACAGCGTACTTTGGGGGCATGGAGAAAGCCCAGCTAAACCATATTGCACAGCTAAACCATACAGAAGGGGATGAAAGGCTTGACCTGAGTTCTAAAGTCTGGAAAGGAGTTAATGAAGAACTAGGAAAAGAAATGGAGATCACTACAATGTATGTGTGTGGGGAAGTTCAAGTGGCTTATTTGGGCTGGAGTTGAGGGCCTGTGTGGGGGATAGAGAAGGCAAGCCAGTGAGGCAGGAAGGAGTCAGAGTGTGAAGGGCCTGTGTCCTAAGCTGGAGCATTCGACCACTGTTTTGAAAGCCAGGGGATAGGGATAAGCAAAAAATGGACATGTCTAGGTTTGCCTTTGATAAAGACCATTGAGATATTTTTGTGGAGGATAAATTTGGGTGGGCTAGATGGGGAGCTGGAAGACTCAGGCAGGTGATGATGAAAGCTGGGTGGGAGGGGTAAGACTCAAGAGGCAGTAGAAGCTATAGGGACAAAGAAAGTGAAAGTGTTAGGCACTTAGTTATGTCTGGCCCTGAGATCTCATGGCCTGTAAGCCCCCCAGGCTCCTCTGTCCATGGTATTCTCCAGTCAGGAACACTGGAGTGGGTTGCCGTTTCCTTCTCCAGGGGATCTTCCCAACCCAGGGATTGAACCCAGGTCTGCACTTCAGGCAAATTCTTTACCAACTGAGCTACTTTGGAGGCCTGAGACAAAGAAACTATATCCCAATTAAAAATAATGCTGTAGTATAGAGTTAAAAAAAAAAGAAGCTGTAGGGACTGATGGTTGACTGAATGTGGAAAAGGGAGAAACAAAGGCAGTTTGTAACCAGTGAACCTGGGACCAGGTGTTTTAAGACTGTGGCCAGAACTGGAGTGGGTCCAGCCTGGTTTAAACTCTTCTCCAGGGTGACATGTAAAAATCCTCTGGTTTGGTGTTTCTGCCATTGCCTAGAAGTCCAAATGTGACCATCCCCCATCCCCACCCTGCCAAGGTTGCTAATTAAAGAAAAATAACTTTAATTAAAAAAAAAAAACACCTCTTTTGTTTAAACTGTTTTGTGGATGGTAGTACCTTTATGGACTTTGGGAGAAGTGGTCATTCTGCTTTGGATATCTGAAATTTGCTAGTGGGATAGACTAATGGGGTTACCCAGGAGATGGTTAGCAAAGAGTTTTCATGTGTATGAGAGAGGTTGAAGCCAGAGCATAGATTTGGGAGTTATCTAACCATTCCTGGCTTGGGTGTGACCATTCAGGGTGAGACTATAGAGAACAAAGAAGAGAGATTCTGTGTCAGTGCCCCGCAGAGACAAATGTATCTCCTGTATAAATTGGGCAGGAGTTTCCTGAAGGGGGTGGCTGTAAGCAATGCATTAAGAACTTTTGCAACTGGCTGGATCCACTTCTCAGGACAGTTAACCTGTAGCAGAGAATGGTCAGAGTGGAAAAATTGCAGATGGAACCCAAATCTGTTGGGTTAACTTTTGATTTGAGATTAAAGAGGTGGGCTATATGCCATTGCCTAAAGTCCCTTTCAGCGTAATCTCAGGGATCCACCTTTCCATACTGGAGATAGGCCTATTTGGGAGGTCTAGTTAAGCGACCTCCATACCAAATGATGGTCTCCGAAGGTCATCTTGACTATTGACTACTGGAAAAACAATAGCTTTGACTATACGGAGCTTTGTTGGTAAAGTGATGTCTCTGCTTTTTAATATGCTGTTTATATTGGGCATAGCTTTTCTTCCAGGGAGCCAGCATCTTTAATTTCATGGCTGCTGTCACCATCTGCAGCAATAACAGTGGTCATCATGCCATACTCTTGATTTCTTATCTTCTTATGTTTTATTAGTGGAAGAATGTTGCAATGTTGTAGGTGCAATATAGATAAGGATTTGAAATTTTGTTGAGGGCGGTCAGGCCAAATTTTAGACCATCAGTCTCTGGATGTGTCTTTGCTAATTGTTGAATGTGAGTTGTTATGTTACTTTTCTTCAGTTCTGTTCGAGCTGTCACATCCAAATTTTTCTATCCCAGAACATAAGTGAAAGGTAGACAAGAAGCTTCCAGAATCTCTCTCCATTCCCATTTCATGCTACGCTTTCATTTTTTGATATGTTCCAGAGCCACTGGTCTTGCTTCATTTCTTCTATCACTGAGCTGTTTCATCGGCCACAGGACCTCTGCACAGTCTGCCTGGAATCCCCCACAGCTTTTACTCACAACTGGCACTTTCTCCTGTTTCAAGTTCTGGTCTATTTGCCACTTTTCCCCTCTGATCACCCAATTCACAGAGGGGATTCCTCTCCCTATCCCCACTTCTCAGCAGTCTGTCAATTTGCCTACTTATTTTCTGTGGTGTTCAATGGTATACCCTGACAACAATAATAATGTGAAGACATCTCAAATTTATTCTCGTTTGAACAATTCAAATGGCTGGCTTCCCTGGTGGCTCACTTGACAAAGAGTCTGACTGCAATGCAGGAGACCCCAGTTCAGTTTCTGGGTTGGGAAGATCCCTTGGAGAAGGGAATGGCAACCAACTCCAGTATGTTTGCCTGGAAAATCCCATCGACAGAAGAGCCTGGTGGGCTACAGTCCATGGGGTCACAAAGAGTCAGACACAACTGAGTGACAAACACTTGAACAATTCAATGTACCAAGGTGTGATATTAATATACCCCAATGATAAATAAGAAATTGGAGGCCCAGAAAGCTCAAGAGAGTTATCCAGGGTCACACAGTTAGTAATGACAGAGCTGCACATGGTCTGATTGACTGACCATGGCTGCTCTCATAACATCATCGTCTTGAGGGGAGCATCTCAATGTGACCTTTCCAAGGACTAGCATTTCTCTCAAATCCGCTGTCTTTGGTGAAGGCTTCACTTCCCTATGTCTTTGCCTTTAAGACAATTTCTTTTATTCCTTTCATGGAATCTATAGTGAATCTCCGAGAACTCCAGAGAAAGATGATTTTGTTTTTCCCTGTAAAAGGGAAATAGCCCCTGATTTCAGCACTGATTAGAAGTGAGGTCTTTCCCTGGGGACATAATCAGCCGTGGACAGTAGGTTCTGATGATGTCTGAGTTTCTTTCTCCCGCTCTGCCCTGAGAGGAGATGAAGGGTTTTCAGTCTTTACTTTTTAATGACTATGTAAGAGGAAAAGAACGAGCTGGTGCAAGAGAAGAGGTGAGTCATATTGGAAGCAGTGATGAAGCATGCCAGGTGATAAGCTGTGTGTTGTTGGCAGGGGGTGGTCTTTCCCAGTACTCAGTAATTATTTCAAGGAGCTCAATCAAACCCACTGCTGGCCCCATGTAAATCAAAGGAGGAGCTAACTAACTGCCAATTTCTCCCTTTAAATTCCTTCCCTTCCTATCATTAAAGAACTTTGCAACACAGAAACATAAGTGCAAGAGCCAAGCCTAAATTCATTTGCACAATCTCTTCCCTCAGTGTTTACTTCTAAAGGAGGCAAGAGGGGGCCACCCTGACTAACCAGATTTTCATAGAGTACTGACAGCCGTCTAATTAGAATAAGATGAGACCTAAATTGGTTTAGGAGAACTTAGTCCTCCCCCTCACTCCCCAGAACTATCTTAGAGGTTTTTATTTTTTTAAATTTAAAAACACTTCTGACTTTTTATTTTGCTTTTGTGCTACAAAAATATGCTCCCCCATCCCCTCCATTCTGATAAATTCCTCCTTGGTTACAGTGACAGGATAAAGGAGGACATTTTTATTACTGTCATTTTAGTTTGGTCTCTGAACCAAGGGAAGGACACCAGGAAGTGGAAAATCTGTTCAAGGGCACCAAGGAATTTCTTCCCACCTTACCAAGAAAGATTGTAGGACAACCCCAAGCTCACTGCTGGTGCAAACGTATCATCATATTTTGCAATGTCTTGTGAACCAGTCCATTCTAAAGGAGATCAATCCTGGGTGTTTATTGGAAGGACTGATGCTAAAGCTGAAACTGCAATACTTTGGCCACCTCATGCAACGAGTTAACTCACTGGAAAAGACTCTGATGCTAGGAAAGGTTGGGGGCGGGAGGAGAAGGGGACGATGGAGAATGAGATGGCTGGATGGCATCACCGACTCTGTGGACATGAGTTTGAGTGAACTCTGGGAGTTGGTGATGGACAGGGAGGCCTGGCATGCTGTGATTCATGGGGTCGTGGAGAGTCAGACACGACTGAGCGACTGAACTGAACTGAACTGTTGAAGCAAAGATTTAATTTCTGCCATCGCCAAAACCTTCTATACCTACAACCCAGAAGATCCAGCAAATTACCCTTCAGTCAATAGTAACAGCTGAAGTAGTTTCATAGCAGCATCTCTATATTGATTATACTCAAGTGTATCATTGCTCCACATAAAAATATATACACACAAAAATTATAAATAATGTGGAAGTGTTGACTAGCTGTGGTTATCATTGAGAGATTCTAATTATAAAATTCATATTTTTTTCTGCATTTTGCAAATCTTCTACAATTACATATGTTACTTTTATATGCTGAAAAATAGACATTTTAAAATATCATTGTGCATTGGTTTCTATATACCATAAAAAGCTATACAAAGCCAAAAGACTAGAAAGAAATGTAGGAAGTTATTTTTAAAATATTTATTTATATACAATGTGTTAGTTTCAGGTAACAGCAAAGTGATTCAGTTAGACCTATATATTCTTTTTCAGATTCTTTTCCATTATAGGTTATTACAGTATATTGAATATAGTTTCCTGTTCAGTTCAGTTCAGTCCAGTTCAGTTCAGTCGCTCAGTCGTGTCCGACTCTTTGCGACCCTGTGAATCACAGCACGCCAGGCCTCCCTGTCCATCACCAACTCCCGGAGTTCACTCAAACTCATGTCCATCAAGTCGATGATGCCATCCAGCCATCTCATTGTCTGTTGTCCCCGTTTCCTCCCGCCCCCAATCCCTCCCAGCATCAGAGTTTTCCAGTGAGTCAACTTGTCGCATGAGGTGGCCGAAGTATTGGAGTTTCAGCTTTAGCATCAGTCCTTCCAATGAACACCCAGGATTGATCTCCTTTAGAATGGACTGGCTGGATCTCCCTGCAGTCCAAGGGACTCTCAAGAGTCTTCTCCAACACACAGTTCAAAAGCATCAATTCTTCGGCGCTCAGCTTTCTTCACAGTCCAACTCTCACATCCATACATGACCACGGGAAAGGAAGTTATTAATACTGGTTATCCCTAGATGGCGGGCCAAAGGGAAATTTGTTTTACTTTTCATCTATTATGATGTGATCAGCATGTGTTAGCTTCGAAATGGGAAATGAAACAATTAAAAAAATGAGATTAGAGAAAGAATGCACCAGTGCAGTAGTATGTATCACACTTAAAATCAAAACATTGATGAAAGAAACATGCTGGACAAGAGTTATGCAGCGAAACCAGGAATTTTATGCTGCCAAATGAAAGAAAAAAAATCTTGCCAATGATTTTTATTGTTGTTTAGTTGCTGTGTCATGTCCCTCTCTTTTGCAACCCCATGGGCTATATAGATCACCAGTCTCCTCTGTTCATAGGATTTCCCATACAAGAAAACTAGAGTGGGTTGCCATTTCCTTCTTCAGGGGATCTTCCTGATGCAGGGATTGAACCCATGTCTCCAGCATTAGAAGGCAGATTTATTACCACTGAGCTACTGGAAGTCCTCCCAGTAGTTTGAGGTCACCTAAATACCAAGATTCTTAGCATGGTGTTCATGAGCATTGATGAAGATGGTACAGCCCTTCTGTGGACCTTTGTGTACAGCATGTACTTTAATTTTTGTTTATGGTTAAGTTTTATCATACAATCCTATGTGTGTCTTTAGAAGTCATCTTTTCCTTTACTGAGTCTAGATAGAGCATAAGTAAATAGACAAAATAATGTTTTATAATGCTGTATTGATATATACCAAAGTGATTTCCATTAATCTGTCAAGGCACAAACACCAGAACCATTTTCTATAATTTCTCTGATCATCATAATTCAGTTTAAGAAAATGATTTAGAACACTTCGGAGAAAGATAAAGAGCTACTTTTGAGCATTTTTCTTGTATTTGGTTTTGAAAGTTATGAAAACCATGGAATTATTGTAAGAGGTTCATCGGCCCGAAGGTACAAATGTTTTTACTTGAAGGTCTATGTGGTCTGGGCTTCCCAGCTGGTGCTAGTGGTAAAGAACCCACTTGCCAGTGCAGGAGACATGAGGAACTTGGGTTGGATCTCTGGGTAGGGAAGATCCCCTGAAGGAGGACATGGCAACCCACTCCAGTATTCTTGCTTGGAGAATTCCCATGGACAGAGGAAATTGGCAGGGTACAGTCCATAGTGTTGCAAAAAGTTAGTCATGATTGAAATGACTTAGCATGTATGCTATGTGGTCTATGTGAAGATTTGTGTGGAAATTATGACTTTAGAAAGTAGTTCTTTGATTGTGAGAGACAATAGAACATAGATATTGCTGTCATTCAGATCTGACTTCAAATTCCAGTATCTGAATCCAAGAGTTTGGGAAAAACATTTTATGTAGATTGAGACTTGAGTGTGCTTTATAGGTTGAAGACCTTTCCTTAGCAGTTAAAAAGGAAAGAATAAAAAAAAAAAATCAAAAGCTCATCTCTCTAGATTTCCGATTATAAGTTGTCCCTAGTGGACCTGTGGGTCTTGGGTTTCTTTGTTATACAGCTGTTAAGTGTATGACTTTGACAATTTACCTAACCTCTCTATGTTTTCATTTCCTTATCTGAAAATAAGACTTCCCACTGTCTCAGATGGTAAAGAATCTGCCTGCAATGTGGGAGACTGGGTTTGATCCCTGGGTTGGGAAGATCCCCTGGAGAAGGAAATGGCAACCCACTCCAGTATTCTTCTCTGGAGAATTCAGAGGGAGCCTGGCAGGCTACAGTCCATGAGATCGCCAAGAGTTGTACACTACTGAGGGATTAACACTATTCTATTCTGAAAATAAGAGTAATAATGTCTTCCATCATACAATTGTCAAGAGGATAACATAATTTGATTTATATAATTTCTTAGAACACTGCCTGGCACAGAGTAAATGCGCTATGAATGTTCTTAGCATTTATCTCCAGCAGTCAAAGTGTTTGATGTTGATGGTAATATAAAAAGTCTTAAAAATAGCCTAGGGTGTTGCTGATGATGGTGGCAAATCCACTGGGGCCAGAATTTCTCATTTATGTTTATTCCTCTTTCAGGAGCCAGAGTTATTTCCTAAACTGACACAAGCCCTGTGGATCTCAGGCAAAGTTCATCTGTCTCGATTCAGGCATTTATTCCAAAAATGTTATTGTCTTATTTTTGGATTCTGAAAAACTTTGAGAAAAAGAAAAATAACACTTAACGTATTCTAATTTGCCAAGACCACTGTAATGTGTCTTGCAGAGTGATGTTCTAAGTTTACCCCATGTGGGTAACTGAAAAGAGATGAAATGACTCATCTGGTTTGTTCTCCGTAATCTCTCATGAACTTGACTCGGCTTACTTAGAGCTTTAAGTGGGAAAAAGAGAAAAAGATTCCATTGTTTAAAGGAAGAGAACTATGTTTCTCTCTCTAAGCATTCTCTCTGTATTTACACTGATGACAATTGCTCAGTACTTTCGTGTTAATCCTTGGTTTATTGTTTTAGTGATGTATCTTTCAGTTTTCTATGTATTTTAACTAAAATAGAATCAGATGTTGTTTGTTACCTGCTAAACGTTTTCTTGCCCTTTCCACCTACTTACTCATCAGCATTCCTCCCAGTATCTGACAAGGGCTCAGCAGGAAACAGATGTCACACTTAAATTAGGATAATTTGAGGATGGTTTAATAAGCAGACGCTTTACAAAGACTTTGGGGGGATGTAGGGAGCCCCAGGGAACAGTGTGTCCCCTGGTGCTGGTAACAAGAGAGGACAGCAGGCAGAGGAAGATGAGAGACTCTTAGAATCTCAGTGGAGCCAGTGTGACGAAGTCCACTTTGAGAGGAGCAGTGACCATGATTGCACAGTGAAGGAAGCAGCCAACCAAAAGCAACCCCATGAGGAGGGACCAGGCAGACTAAATATTTCTACTTCTCTCTCCCCGCTCCCACCAGTCCCCTGCCAGGACTTCCCACTGACTGATCCCAAGGATAACCAGAAGGCATGGGACACTTGGTGCAAACCCCCCCCATCAGCCTTAGCTGGTGGAACAGGCTCAAAGAGAGTGCAGGAGGTACCTACGTGTTACCTGTCCTTTCTCCCTTCTCTTCCATGTCTGAGACAGGGATGCAATTCCTGCAGCCCACCTTTCTCCACTGATCATCTTCTCCCTCCCCTCTCCCTCTCCATCATCTCCTTCCCAGCAGTGGATCATTTTGCTCAAGTTTCTTCCATTTGAAAATAACAACCATAGACATGGCAACCTATTCCAATATTCTTGCCTGGGGAATCCCATGGCCAGAGGAGCCTGGTGGGCTACAGTTGCAAACAGTTGGACATGACTGAAGAGACTTATCATGCAAATACCCCCTTTAGTATCATTTTAGTGTTCTTGAAGAAATGACAGTTAAGATCCTTGGGCTGAATTGGTGTTAACAGGTAAAGAGTGCATTTCAGTCAAGGAAAAAATAGTTTCAGTAGAGTTTCTGAAGAGGAATAAGCAAGGGTCAGAGTGGTTGATGCTTGGTTAGCAAGGCTCAAGAAGAGACTGCAGGACTAGCCAGGATCCGAATCATGCAGGAACTGTCGGTTTCAGAAAGAACGTTGGATGTTATCCTGAGAACAGTTGGAAGCTGATCCAGTCACTATTGCTGTATAAATAAGCAACCCCCAAATTTAGTGGTATAAGAATGGCCGTTTAATTTTTACTCAAATTTTGTGGGCCAGTAATTCATAAGGGACTCAGCTGGGCAGTTCTTGCTCAGATTCTCATATTTAGTTTTGTTCAGATGTTGCCTGGGGTCAGTGACCATCAGCCGAAGTCTCAGCTAGGCTGGATGGTCAAGATGTTTGGTAGTTGGTGGTGCGAGTTCAGCTGAGGCTGTAGACTGGAGTGCCTTATATGACTTTTCTGAAATGGAGGTCTACCTTTTTTACAAATAGTATCATTTTATTTAGTGTTACAGGAATGGGGTCGCAAAGAGCTGGACATGACTGGGCGACTAAACAACAAAACATAGGAAATTTTAGGTTACTTCTTAAAACCAAAAGAAAAGAAATTCAAAATTCCCCAGATAACAAGGCAGGAAATTGGAATTCCAGTTCATTAAGTTTCTACAGCTGACTTTCTCCAAAGTAAGAATCTCAAGGAAAACAGATGGAAGCTTCCTGGCCCTTTTTGACCTAGGCCCAGAAGTTGCATAATGTCACTTCCACTGCATTCCATTAATTGAGTCTGTCCCAGATTCAAGGATGAGAGCAGTTTTACTCCATCTCTTAGTTGGGGAGAGTCCCAAGTCCCAATCACATGTGGTCCCAAGAGCATGTGTGAAACATGTTATCATGGAAAATACGATCTCTCCTGCTATTTAAATACTTTTAACACAGTAGGAATGAAGGCCAATATGGGTCCTACAAAGGTCACTGTGCTTGCTGCTCGGACTAAAGAGTGAACGAGACTGTACATGGTAGCCTATGAAGGTAGTGCAGGCAAGATGTGTTGATGGTTTGGTGCAGAAGGCTGGCAGCAGACATGGGGAGCAACAAGAAAATATGAGTTAAGTTGTAGACGGTACTGCTGAGGCTCGGTGAAGGATGGAGTGTGGAGTGTGATGGAGAAGTGATGTCATGTGACTTGCAGGTTTCTGGACTTGAAGCTATTAAGTGAATGCTGGTGCTATTTTCTGAGATTAGGCAGTTAGGAGGAGGGGTGGTTTTGAAGGCAAAAATCAAGGCTTCACTTTAGATTGAGTGTAAGTTGGGCTTCCTCTTGTGGCTCAGGGATAAAAAAATCTGCCTGCAGTGTAGGAGATCTGGGTTCAATCCCTGGGTCAGGAAGATCCCCTGGAGGAGGGATTGGCAACCCACTCCAGTGTTCTTGCCTGGAGAGTCCCATGGACAGAGGAACCTCGGGGGTTATGGTCCATGGGGTTGCAAAGAGTTGGACGTGACTGAAGTGACTGAGCACACAAGTTGCTTTGGGGCCAACCAAGTAGACTTGTCGAGAGGCTGTCTACATGCTCAGAGGTGGGGCTCAGAAGAAAACTCTGGGCTAGAGATATAGATGTGGTACTGGCCGTCACATGAATGATAAGTAAAACCATGAAAAGGGATGAGATTCAACTAAGAGAATGTCTGCAGAGAGACGAGAGACAGGTAGGTAAGAGCACTGAGAACCTGTATTCGATATTGAGCAGAGGAGGAGCTTCCAAAGGAAACAGAAATAGCCAGAGACTGAGTGTATTTTTGGTGGAAGGACATGTATTTTTCCAAACTCACATAAATCAACAGAAAACTCTCAATATAGAAAGTTGGAAACATTAAATATGCTTCTCCCAATTATCTCTTGGAAAGATTTTTTCCCCCTTCTTGATCAAGCACCTTTCATACTTAGCAGCCTAATAGGCAGTTTCTGATTTCCTGTGATTTCTGTGAGTGAGGTATTTGTTTAAACTAATTAGGTGTTAGAGATGTTATGCTAGAATGCTAATCTCTGTGTGATCCCGAATAACTTGTTTAGCAGAGTGTGTTCTTGTTTGGAAGCTACCTGGATGAAAAAATAAAGTAATAACTTAGAATTTTAACTTTAAATTTAAAGTTTAAATTTAAAACTAAGTTTAAATCTAAATTTGAAATTAAAACCTAAATTTTTAACTTTAAAAAGTGTCACACACTGTTTGCTTTATTAGAAATACTTTGTTCGGCTTCTTGTCAGAGAACTATTTTGAGGTAAATGTGATGAAAACTTAGCAAAGAGGTTCCAAATTAGGTAGTAGTTATACATAGGGTTTTTCTAAAGCAGAGACATCATGAAGTGGGTTGGATAACATCAAGAATGAGGCTGAGATGTATCATTTGGTGCAATATACAATTTCTTTCGTACAAAATCATAGGTGTGAAGACTAACCAGTGGAGGCATGGGATGAAATTGGCAAAGAAAAGATTTAAAGTAGAAAAATGGGCAAGAGTTGTGTGCTTCATGACAAGTGAGAAGAAGCAGACATAGAGGAATTATGTGAAGGAGGTTTATAAAAGCGTCCTTGATGAAGAGAATATTTCTTTTTTTTTTTTTAACAACTAAGTGGTTTGGTGTACGTCAAGGTTGTATATTGTCACCTTGCTTATTTAACTTATATGCAGAGTACATCATGAGGAACGCTGGGCTGGAAGAAGCACAAGCTGGAATCAAGATTGCTGGGAGAAATATCAATAACCTCAGATATGCAGATGACACTACCCTTATGGCAGAAAGTGAAGAGGAACTCAAAAGCCTCTTGATGAAAGTGAAAGAGGAGAGTGAAAAGGTTGGCTTGAAGCTCAACATTCAGAAAACAAAGATCATGGCATCTGGTCCCATCACTTCATGGGAAATAGATGGAAAAACAGTGGAAACAGTGTCAGACTTTGTTTTTTTGGGCTCCAAAATCACTGCAGATGCTGATTGCAGCCATGAAATTAAAAGACGCTTGCTCCTTGGAAGGAAACCTTGATAGTATATTAAAAAGCAGAGACATTACTTTGCCAACCAAGGTCCGTCTAGTCAAGGCAATGGTTTTTCCCGTGGTCATGTATGGATGTGAGAGTTGGACTGTGAAGAAGGCTGATCGCCGAAGAATCGATGCTTTTGAACTGTGGTGTTGGAGAAGACTCTTGAGAGTCCCTTATACTGCAAGGAGATCCAACCAGTCCATTCTAAAGGAGATCAATCCTGGATGTTCATTGGAGGGACTGATGCTAAAGCTGAAACTGCAATACTTTGGCCACCTCATGCGACCAGTTGACTCACTGGAAAAGACTCTGATGCTGGGAAAGGTTGGGGGCGGGAGGAGAAGGGGACGACGGAGAATGAGATGGCTGGATGGCATCACCAACTCGATGGACATGAGTTTGAGTGTACTCCGGGAGTTGGTGATGGACAGGGAGGCCTGGCGTGCTGTGATTCATAGGGTCGCGGAGAGTCGGACACGACTGAGCGACTGAACTGAACTGAACTGAACTGAAGTGGTTTTTATTATATTCATAAAGTTGTACAACCATCCCCATTGTCTATTTTTCTTTTTGGCTGTGCCACACAACCTGTGGAACCTTAATTCCCTGAGCAGGGATTGAACCCATGCCCCCTGCATTGGAAGTGCTGAATCTCAGCCGCTGGGCTGTCAGGAAAGCTGCAAAATTCTTGTTTTAATATTGATTCATCTTTAGTAGTGATCATTGGAACATCATTTAATTTTTATATTTCCACCTTCTGAAACTTCTAACACTGATCACTTCAAAAATTGGCTGTCATTCTTTGTTGGAATTAGTCACCCCCCTCTTTAGAAAGGGTATCTTTTTGCTCAGATAGTGTTTGCACAGGATGAATTTGGGTGCAGTTACAATGAAGATAGCCAAACGCTACTACAGAGAGTGGCATGACCTGATTTGCTTATTAGGGTGGACACGTGGGACTCTGGGAGGCTACCAACCCAGAGGAGACAGGATGAGAATCGGAACTGGCTCAACAGTGGAAACGGCAGGAAGAGCCCAGATTTGAGCACGGTTTTTGAAGTGGGTTAAACAGATCTTGGTGGGCCTTCACTGGTGGTCCAGTGGTTAGGACTTTCACCTTCCAGTGCAGGGGGTGTGGGTTTGATCCCTGATCGAGGAGTTAAGATCCCACATGCCTCTAGGTCAAAAAACCAAAGTGTAAAACAGAAACAATATTGTAACAAATTCAATAAAGACTTTAAAAAGGGCCCGCAGTGAAAAAAATAATTTCTTAAAACCAGACAGATCTTGCTGACAGATCTTGGTGACCAATTTGGTTGAGGCAGTTTAGATAAAGGGAGGAGTCTAATCAGGCTGATGTCTGCCTTAGATCACAGGTGAAACAGTCTATGAGAAGGAACCATGAGTGAGCATGATACCAATGAGACAACTAGAGAGCATGCCCATGTGTGATCTTCTCAGCAGCTCTGTGAGGTGGATTGGGCAGACTGTATTTTCCTCTGAGGAAAGGCAACTCAGCTGATGTTCAAAACCCGAGATTCTCCAGATCTGTAGAGTTACTACTTGCTTGCCACTGGCACCTAGATGATGAGTAGGAGAAGGCAATGGCAAGCCACTCCAGTACTCTTGCCTAGAAAATCCCATGGATGGAGGAGCCTGGTTGGCTGCAGTCCGTGGGGCCGCTAAGGGTCAGACACAACTGAGTGACTTCACTTTCTCGTTTCACTTTAATCATTGGAGAAGGAAATGGCAACCCACTCCAGTGTTCTTGCCTGGAGAATCCCAGGGACGGGGGAGCCTGGTGGGCTGCTGTCTATGGGGTCGCACAGAGTCGGACACGGCTGAAGTGACTTAGCAGCAGCAGCAGCAGCAGCAGGAGTAAGGAAAGGGATTTATCTCCTTCAACTCCACTCACACCAGCAATCACAAACTTCCCTATACATGTATTTAAGGCCCTCTTCTAGGAATATAGTTCCAGCTGATCAGCTAGTTATGACAAACATCTTGGTCATGGAGGAAATTTCATGATGGATTGGCTTGCACATTACTCTTACAGCTACAATTTCCACTTTTCCTTGCAGTCACGGTTTTATCTTTAAAAGTCTTAAAAATATTTTTTTTAAAGGTATTTATCTATTTGGCTCTGCTTGGTTTTAGTTGCAGCATGTGGGATCTAGTTCCCCGACCAAAGATTGAACCCAGGCTCCCTGCATTGGGAGCGTGGAGTCTTAGCCACATAGTGGCAGGGATGAGGTTTTCCTTATAACATTCTCACAGTAGGTAGGGTATTTCTCCCATTTGCAGTTCTTTCTGGCTGTGTAGCATCTATACTTGACTCATGGCCCTCCTGGAGGTGTGGTATGTCACCCAATAATCTATAATAAATGCCTTTCTGATCTAACTAGCTACAGTTGAGTCTATTGACTGCATCTGAGAACAGTGATGATGCTCAAAGTATGTGTGTGTGTATCTATCCATTTATCTACTAAACCAGACATAAATATGTTTATGTTGAACAATTCATTTTGGCACAAGTCACAACTTTTATAGTGCTTTCAAAATAAAATTGACATCTAAAAATTATTTAGCAGTTATTAATTGGACATTTCCTGGGGAAGGGAATAGCAACCTGTATTCTTGCCTGGAGAATTCCATGGACAGAGGAGCCTGGCGGGCTGCAGTCCATAGGGTTGCAAAGAGTCGGACATGACAGAGCATCTAACACACAGTTGGACATTTAGGATTTTTTAATTGAAGTCTAGTTGCTGTACAATATTATATAAGTTATAGGTGTCCAATATAGTGATTCACAATTTTCAAAGGTTACACTCCATTTACCATTATCATAAAATATTGGGTATACCCCATATTGTACACCATATACCCTTGAAGCTTATTTTATACCTAATGGTTCGTACCTTTTACTCCTTAGAGGTTCTTTCCTCTCCCCACTAGCAACCAGCAGTTTGTTCCCTATATCTGTGAGTCTGCTTCTTTTCGTTACATTTGTTGTAACACTTAGGATTTTTAAAGCAGTGTCCTAGATATGGATGCGTTTGATGTCATGAGTCCTGGCCTTCAAAGAATCTCAAAATTTAGTGTCTCTGGCTTAAAATTCCTACTGGATGCTAACCTAGGAGGACAAAGGCCGCGCCTTTCTCATTCACCGTGGTATCTGAGGCTTAGCACCATGCTTAGCATTAATGCATATATGGGAACACACACACGCATATAACACACAGGCACACTCACACGCTTCATGCACACACTCATGCATTTACTACATGAATAAAGGAAACTCCATGCCAAGGGTACTAGAAGTAAATAACATGGGGAGAAATTCTTTTGGGCTATTTCATGCCAGCCATCTCTTCTTCCAGCCATGAAACCCTACTTTCAAAATGACTCAGATTTGTCCTAACATGATTTTCTTATAATAATCTTTATTTTCCCAAGGTAATTTGCTCAGGTCAGAATTAGCTCAAAGGTTTTGTTCTCTTTTCTGATTATGTAATTTTCCTAAAAATCTGCTTCCTTACTCTTACCATGCAGACTCCCACTTTGTCAAAACGTGCATTTCCAGGCAACCCCCAGGTCGACACTTTCTTTCCAGGGTAAGCATTTGCTTATCTATTACCCAGTCTACTCAGTCATGGCAGTCCAGACTGCCCGCTCTAGAGAGATTTTTTTTTAAAAAACCGTTCCACACATAATTTTTTCCAGTTGGGGTTTGCTGGTACAGGTAGACAACAGGAGGCATATCTTGCTAATGCTTCCATTTCATAATTGAGAAAACAGTGAAATGATGAAGTTACAAAACTTACATGAGTTCATGCAGAACTGGAGGATGACTCAGTTTTTGCTTCTTAAACTTTAATTTTCTTATGATCAACGTGTTCAAGGTCACTTGAAATCTGTATTCTACACACAATCCTAAGTAGGGATGACTCAGACATGGAATGACAGTGATGGCTTAAAGGAAATAATTGGGCGTCACCTCTAGTCACATCTTTCAGACAAAAAATAAGCTCAAGTGAAAATCAGGAGGACATGTTGGGTGATAGACATCTGACAGGTGGGCCTCTTATTGTTTAGGAAGAGAAGGGACTTAAAGCCTAATGTGCTTTTTAATGTTACATTCGTTGCTGTGGTCTGAAATCACCATCCATAAGAACAGAGAGCATTGTACTCACCTCTAAAACTTCACAGTTGTCCACCAGCTGTTCTAGCATAAAATTTCCCCCCATCACAATTCAGAAGAAATGATAATGCGTAGGTTTTTTACTCCCTTTAATGGGTGTTTTTCACAACTATTGATTCTTTGAAAACCTCAGATTTCTCTAGACATGGCTGTGGTGGACATCATTAACCTCAGTTGGCTTCATTGAAACACTTTGGTGCTAGCCTGTCAGCATACTGGCTTGTGGCACCTCCCAAACAGACTTGAGCCACCTTGCTGCTACTGCTGCTGCTAAGTCACTTCAGTCGTGTCCGACTCTGTGTGACCCCATAGACGGCAGCCCACCAGGCTCCCCCATCCCTGGGATTCTCCAGGCAAGAACACTGGAGTGGGTTGCCATTTCCTTCTCCAATGCATGAAAGTGAAAAGTGAAAGTGAAATCGCTCAGTTGTGTCTGACTCAGCGATCCCATGGACTGTAGCCTACCAGGCTCCCCCATCCATGGGATTTTCCAGGCAAGAGTACTGGAGTGGGGTGCCCTTGCCTTCTCCTGAGCCACCTTGCTAAGTCACTTCAGTCATGTCCGACTCTGTGTGACCCCATAGACGGAAGCCCACCAGGCTCCCCCGTCCCTGGGATTCTCCAGGCAAGAACACTGGAGTGGGTTGCCATTTCCTTCTCCAATGTGTGAAAGTGAAAAGTGAAAGTAAAGTCACTCGGTCATGTCTGACTCGTAGCGACCCCATGGACTGCAGACTACCAGGCTCCTCTGTCCATGGGATTTTCTAGGCAAGAGTACTGGAGTGGCTTGCCACCTTAGGCCAAATCAATTTAATAAACATTATTGAACACCTTCGCAGATCAAAGCTCTTTAACAGGAGCTCTTGGAGGTAAAAGGTGGTAAAATGTCTTTTCTGTCATGTTTCTTAGACTAGTTAGGAAACGGTCAAATGAAAGCAAAACAAACCCAAGCAAAACCCGTGAAATCACCGACTAAAATAAGATGTGTGAATCTTTCCAGGTGGCACAGTGGTAAAGAATCCACCTGCTAATGCAGGGGATGTGGTTCAATGCCTGGGTTGGATAATCCCCTGGAGTAGGAATAGCAATTCACTCCAGTACTCTTGGCTGGAAATTTCCATGGACAGAGGAGCCTGGTAGGCTGCCGTCCATGAGGTTTCAGAGTTGGACATGACTGAGCGCACAGGCACGCAAAAAATGCTTTGCAGCAGGTGAGGTAGAGAAGAGAAAACACTGAATGCCCAGATTCCAAGCAGTTGTCCAGTATTTCAAAGGGAGTTAACTTCATGGACGCCAGTCACTGTGTGTCATCGTTCATCTTAGAGGTCCCAGAGTGAAAAGTTGACAAATGATAAGAAACTAGAAAAAAAAAAAGTCCAGATGAAACACAAAGTAAGCAGGGAACAAAAAAGAAAAATTAAAAGCAGAGAAGTAAATTAATTAAAAGCAGAAGCACTAAAGAGAAAGTTGGTGAAACTAAAAGTTCATTCTTTGAGAAAGTTCATTCTTCGAGAAGGTTGATAAAATCACCAGGCCAACTGATCGTGAAATGATCAGGAATAACAGAATTCGCATCATAACAGATTCTATAGATTTTTAAAAAAAATGTTGTTATTTATTTTTGGCTGTGCTGAGTCTTCATTGCTGTGCTGGCTTTTCTCTAGTTGCCATGAATTTGGGCCATTCTAGTTGCTACTCTCTAGTTGACGTGCTAAGGCTTCTCATTGCCGTAGCTTTTCTCTTTGTGGAGTAGGGGCTCTAGGCTGTGCAGGTCTCAGTAGCTGCAGCTCGGTGGGCTCAGGAGTTGTGGCTCTCAGGCTCTAGAGCACAAGCTCAATAGTTACAGCACAGGGGCTTAGTTGCTCTGCAGCATGTGGGATCTTTCCGAACCAGGGATCAAACTCATGTCTCCTGCATTGGCAGGTGGATTCTTTCCCACGGAACCACCAGGGAAGCCCCGGGATTATATAGATCTGAAAAAAAATTAACAGAAGGTGAAAATGACATAGGAAGACAAAAAGGATAGTAATGCTAATAAATGCAAATAAGTTATAGCAAACTTGAACACATATTCACTTAATGATAGAGTCCTTAAATATATAAAGCCTCAAATTATAGAGTTAAGCAGACAGAGCAACAGAAGTTTAATAATGTTAGTGAGAGTTTTTTTTTTTTTTAAAATGCATCTAATTTGGAACTTGAAAGAACAAGCAAGCCAAAAATAAAGTAGAAGATTTGACCTAAAAGACTCATAGAATTTTATAATTAAAATTTTGTAAGTAGAAATATGTAACCATTAAATACACATTGTTTCTGAGAGCTGTGTGCGTGCATGCATGCTAAGTTGCTTCAGTTGTGTTCAACTCTTTGCAACCCCACTTACTATAGCCCGCCAGGCTCCTCTGTCCATGAGATTCACCAGGCGAGAATAATGGAGTGAGTTGCCATTCCCTCCTCCAGGGGATTTTCCTGACTCAGGGATCAACCTGTGCCTCCTGCATTGCAGGCTTTTTCTTTACCACTAGTGCCACCTGGGAAGACCTTTGAGCGCCATGTTGCTGTAGCTCAGTTGTCCAGTCCGACTCTTTGTGACCTGTAGAGTGTAACATGCCAGGCCTCCCTGTCCCTCACCATCTCCCAGAGTTTGCCCAAGTTCATGTTCATCGCATTGGTGATGCAGCTATCTCATTGAGAGCCATCTACTATATTAAAAAAATATGTACTAGGCCACAAAGGAAATCCCGATAAATCATAAAGCATTGGCATCAACCTACTCCAGTATTCTTGCCTAGGAAATCCCATGTACAGAGGACCCTGGCAGGCTACAGTCCAAAGGGTTGTAAAAGAGTTGGACATGACTTAGTGACTGAGCACAAGTGACACAAAATTTGGCATTATACAAATAATGTACTCTGACCACAACACAGCACAGTCAGAAATTCATAATAAAAAAGGAGCTTAAGAAAATCTACCTCCATATAATTTGAAAACATTACTAAATAATTCCCATATAAAATAAAAAATTATGAAATGCTTAAAGCTGTATAACAAAGTGGTACATGTCAAAATTTGTGGAACAGAGCTAAGACTTTGTGTTCTTAGATAGCAAGAAAGAAAATACATAAACAAGAAGCTAGTAAAAAAATGACAGAGTAAATATAAATCAACAAGAAGGAAATCAATAACAATGATAAAGGCAGAAATTAATAAATTTAAGAAGAATAAAAATAACGAAAAATAGGAAAATTTGACACAAAACTGATTTGTTTAAAAGACTAATGAGATCTCTGCTAAGACTAATTACAAAATGCAATGCAATAATGAAATGAAAAGAAGGGTATTATAGTTGAAGATTTTGAAATGGTTTTATTAAAAAAGTAAAGAACATTTTGAAGAAAAATGTGCCATAGAATTGGAAAACTAAGAATAAATATCTTAATTTCATAATATATCGAATTGTCGAAAGAAGAAATAAAAAGCTATAGTAAATTATGATTCCAGAGATTAAATGATAATTAATCTTCCATTTTCTATGAAATATTCTCCCCCCAATTATTTCTGGGTCCAAATAGTTTCTCTGATTTATTCTACAAATTTCAAAGAAACAGTAATCCCTATATAGATTACTCTAGAAAGTAGAAAAAAAGGAAAATGCTTACCTCATTTTATGAGACCAGTACAACATAATACTAAAAGCTAGTTTAAGAAAAGATAATTTTAGGTTACTATCACTTAAGAACAGCTGTAAAACTTTATTTTAAAAACTTTCACAGCTATAATGATTTAAGAGTGACCATTGCATGTAATATTGGAAAAAGAAAATGCTTGTCTATCTGGGGTTTATGACTGCTCACTGCCGGGTAAGGTGGTGAGCAATAAAAGAAGTGCACAAACATAAAAATACTCTCTTTCTAAATCAGATACTCTATTTAAAATTAAGGTATCATGATCATGTCGGTTTTTCCCCAGGAATGCGAGCATGATTGAATATCAGAAAAATATATCCACATCACTCGCCACATGAATGAACTAAAGGAAAAAAAAAGCAAAAAAATGGCATTATTTCATTCTTCTTTATGGCTGATTAGTATTCCACTGTACACATGTACCACATCTTCTTTACCCATTCATCTTTTGATGGACATTTAAGTTGTTTCCATGTCTTGGCTATTGTGAATAGTGTTGCTATGAATGTTGGGGGTGCATGTATCTTTTTGAATCAGAGTTTTGTCTGGATATAAATTTGTCTGCAAATAAATCGCTTGCTAATTTTCTGCACACATTTATTATGAAAGCTTGCAGATAAGTAAGAGTAGAAGGAAACTACCTTAACTGAAAAGTGGATATTGACACAAACCTCAAAGTACAAATGGCGCTTTATTATAAAATTCAGATTTTTACCTCTGAGTTCAGTAAAAAACAACAACAACAAAAACTTCAAGTCTGTTCTTGCTGTTATAGTTCAGCATGGAACTAGAGGTCCTTATAACTAAATTCAAAAATTCTAAAATGCTACAAGATTTAGAAGGGAATAGATAAAATTATTACATACAGATGATATCTTAATTAACATATCAAACCCAAATGAATCAAAGAAAGGTTCATGCAAAAGGATCTTAGTTATAATATCCATATACCACATTAGTTATATTTACCTAAACCAACATTAACTGAGGAAAAGTTGTTCTGAAAACTAAGATGCCATTTACAATAACAACAACAATATCCTAGAAATTACAAAGAATGATAAAGAATTCAGAAGTCCTTTAGGGAGACTATTTTTTAAAATTTAGCTTTTTATTGAAGTATTTTTTCAGTGTTGTGTTAATTTCTGCTGGACAGCAAGGTGACTCAGTTATACACCTACATTCTTTTTTATATTCTTTCCCATTGTGGTTTATCTCAGGATATTGAATGTAGTTCCCTATGCTATACAGTAGGATCTTGTTGTTTATCCATTTTATGTATAATAGTTTGCATCTACTAACCACAACATGTGACGAGTTGACTCACTGGAAAAGACTCTGATGCTGGGAAGGATTGGGGACGGGAGGAGAAGGGGACGACAGAGAATGAGATGGCTGGATGGCATCACCGACTCGATGGACATGAGTTTGAGTGAACTCCGAGAGTTGGTGATGGACAGGGAGGCCTGGCATGCTGTGATTCATGGGGTCGCAAAGAGTTGGACACGACTGAGCGACTGAACTGAACTGAACCACAAACTCCTAGTCCATTCCTCTCCCACCCCTCTCCCCCTTGGTAACCACAAGTCTGTTTTCTGTCTGTGAGTCTATTTCTGTTTTGTAGATAGGTTCATTTTTGTCATATTTAGAGTCCACATATAAAGTGATATTGCATGGTATTTGTCCTTCTGACTTACTAACTTAGTGTAATCTCTAGGTCCATCCATGTTGCTGCAACTAGCATTATTTCATTCTTCTTTATGGCTGATTAGTATTCCACTGTACACATGTACCACATCTTCTTTACCCATTCATCTTTTGATGGACATTTAAGTTGTTTCCATGTCTTGGCTATTGTGAATAGTGTTGCTATGAATGTTGGGGGTGCATGTGTCTTTTTGAATCAGAGTTTTGTCTGGATATATGCCTAGGAGTGGGATTGCTGGATCATATGGTAATTCTATTTTTAGCTTTTTGAGGAACCTCAATACTGTTTTCCATAGTTGTTGCACCAATTTACATTCCCACCAACAGTGTAGGAGGGTTCCCTTTTCTCCACACCCTCTCTAGCACTTGTTATTTGTAGACATTTTAGTGATAGCCATTCTGACTGGTAGGATGTGGTGTATCTCACTGTGGTTTTGATTTGCATTCATTTAATAATTAGTGATGTTGAACATTTTTTCATGGGCCTATTGGCCATCTGTATGTCTTCTTTGGAGAAATGTCTATTTAGATCTTCTGCCCATTTTTTGATTGGGTTGTTTGGTTTTTGTTGAGTTGTATGAGCTGTTTGTGTATTTTGGAAATTAAGCCCTTGTTGGTTGTATTGTTTGCAAATATTTTCTCCTAGTCTGTAGGTTGTCTTTACATTTTGTTTATGGTTTCCTTTGCTGTGCAAAAGCTTGTAAATTTGATTAGGTCCCACTTGTTTATTTTTGTTTTTATTTCTACTGCCTTGGGACACAGAGCTAAGAAAATATTGGTATGATTTATGTCAGAGAATGTTTTGCCTGTGATCTGTCTGGGAGTTTTATGGTGTTATATTGTATGCTTACATCTTTTAGCCATTTTTGAGTTTTTATTTTTGTGCATAGTGTAAGGTGTGTTCTAACTTCATTGGTTCACACACAGCTGCCCTCTGTACTGTAGCCCACCAGACTCCTCTGCCCATGGGATTCTCCAGGCAAGAATACTTGAGTGGGTTGCCATGTACTCCTCCAGGGAATCTTCCTGACTCAGGGATTGAACCCATGTCTTTTATGTCTCCTGCATTAGCAAGCAGGTTATTTACAATAATTAACATTGTAAAGATATTCAGTCCAGTTGTTCTGTTGTGTCCGGCTTTAATTTTCCTCAAATTAATTTATACAAGGCATTAGCAAACTAAACCTGGAGATCACATCCAGTCCACTAGCTCTTGTAAATAAAGTTTTATTGGAACCCAGCCACATTCTTTGTTTACATATATCTTAGGCTGTTACTTTTCTGCAATAGCAGAATTGAGTAGTTGCAACACATAATTTATGGTCTGCAAAAACTAAAATATTTATTACCTGGCTTTTACAGAAAAAGTTTACAGCCCCATGGTTTAACCATTTTTTATTGTTATTCCAATCTGATGCTGAAGCTGAAGTTCCAATACTTTGGCCACCTGATGTAAGGAGCTGACTCTTTGGAAAAGACCCTGATGCTGGGAAAGATGGAAGACAAAAGGAGAGGGGGTGGCAGAGGATGAGATGGTTAGATAGTGTCATCAACTCAATGAACATGAATTTGAGCAAACTGAGGGACATAATTGAAGGGCAGGGAAGCCTGGCGCATTGCAGTCCATGGGCTTGCAAAGAGTTGGACATGACTTAGCGACTGAACAACAACATGGAAAATCTCAATATTTCTTGGGCAAATAAACAAACTTACTTTGAAGTTATATGAATACTAAATACATTAATAGTTATGATAATTCAGAGAAAGATAACGGAGGTTGACCTTATTAGATTAAGACACATTTCAAAGCTATTTTAATTACAGTAGCATGTACTATATGGGAGCAGTCAAAAGCACCAATGCTATACAGTAGATGCAGATCAAAGTAAAATGGGAAGTTGTAATAAGATAGAAATGCCATCACAAAGTCATGAGGAAGGATAAATAGTAAATTGTTTTATTAAAGGTGAATCAATGTATGAATAAAAGGTTGAATTCCTTCCTCACAACCTTATCCCATGCATAAAGATAAACTGCAAAGTAATTAAAAATGAAATATGGAAAGAAAATCTATAAAGTAAAAAAAAAAGTTTGAAAGAATATCTTTGTGACTTTATGATGGTGTATATCTTTTGAAAGAAAAATAGAAAGTGCTCTGAAACTCAAAGTTGACAGTGTAAGTGACATAAAATTTGAAGTGAAGGAGGGAGATGAATTTGTCAATGTGTATAAAGGAACTCTGTTTAATGAAGAACACTGCAGACAAAGTCAGCAGAATTATGATTTACTGTAAGAAGATTTTTGCAACATCTATAATGAACAAAGCACTTACAACTAGAAAAGTAAAAGCAGAGAAAAGTAAAAAAAGACAAAGGTATCAAATAAGAATTTTCAGGAGGGGAAACAGAAAACATGAAGGGTATGACAGAGCTTCATTTTCAATAGAAATCAGTGAGATCAAATTCAGTTAACAATGCAGATACCATTTTGTATCCACTAGATTACAAAAATGAGTTAAGTGGATGCTGTCAAATGCTGATGGGAATATGAGAAAAGAGGAACCATCATGGTCTTCTGGGTGCACTGCCAACTGGTGGAAGAATATAGCTATGCTTAACAAAATTAAATATGTGATACATTATGACCCTGCGCTCCTATCACTGGGGAAATATTGCAAAGAAATTTTGGTGTGATTGTAGAAGAGACATCTGTGAGGTTTTCATTTCACCATTGTTTGTGATAGCAAAAGTTGAAGAGATATCACTAGAAGAAAAGACAATGAAAGATCTTTTTTCACAGCAGATAGAAACTGTCCAACAGATGCAAGAAATTAGATTTATATTTACCAACATGGATTGGAGAAGCCAATGGCACCCCACTCCAGTACTCTTGCCTGGAAAATCCCATGGACGGAGGGACTTGGTAGGCTGCAATCCATGGGGTAGCTAAGAGTCAGACACGACTGAGCATCTTCATTTTCACCTTTCACTTTCATGCATTGGAGAAGGAAACGGCAAGCCACTCCAGGGTTCTTGCCTGGAGAATCCCAGGGACGGCGGAGCCTGGTGGGCTGCTGTCTATGGGGTTGCACAGAGTTGGACATGACTGACGCGACTTAGCAGCAGCAGCAACATGGATAAATTTCATATAGGTTTAAAAACAACACAGGTGATAGCACTGGATCATTTTGAAAAATTAAAAAATTCTCCACAAAATTAATAATTGATATTTTCCCAGGACAATATGTTTGAAAATAAAGTCATGATAGATGGATTGCAAAGACACACTAAAATGAAGAGAGAGGGTATTGGGAATGGTAGCAGAAATAATAATCATAACAACTTGAGACTTTGTGCGGTCTAGTAATGATAGTTTGCCCTGAACTGAGGTAGGTCACCCGAATAAACACTGAGAGCACCCTGCAACCCCCATGAAAGGGGCAGGTCTCAATGTCAGCGATGCAAGACAGTAACCACAATGGATTTGGGAGTAAAAGTCCCTTGAGATATCTGACATTGAAGAACTTGGAAAGGAGAGGGAGATGGCACAGTTAGCTGGTATCTAGAAAATGACAAAGGCATTATCTATATCTACCTCTCTCTATATATACACGCGCACATACTAGATGGACAGGGACAATGAATAACTGGGCTTCCAAGAACAATTTGTGAGAACTGATTTTTCAGTATTAAAATAGAATGTGGACCATAACAGTCAAAGACACTTCCTGTTTCAAGACTCGTAAACAGAAATTTTATAAATGGAGCAAAAGGTTCTAAATGGACTCTTGGACCCAGATGCTGTCACCAATGAAGGGTTTTTAGCTCAAATTTTGATTTAGGGAAAAAAGCAGTCATTTATTAGGATTGCTCAGCCCTGACAGCTCTCACAGGCCTCGGTGATTATATTTGCAGAAAGGACACAGAGACACTTTTAGCATACACATTTCCTCTGAATGAATTGTATTCTCTTTCTGTATTTATTTTTGCTTTTGAAAACTGAAAAAATATGCTTTAAACAGAGCTTGGGTTCAGTCATCCTCTTGTTACTCATCTGAGTAACAAGTTTGGAATCTGACAAATATAGAACAAAAGTTACCTTGAATTAAGAGCCTGCTTTAATTTTGATGCTTCTGCCTCTCATGTTTCCCCTGGGAACTCAGAAAGAACGCACAATGCCCAGCAGATCCCCAAATTGGCTGGTTTCACGTCTCAGCAAATTTCCACCTTTCTAATTTTCTTTTTGAAGCTACAAAGTGCTGAAAGGTGGATGCAAACCAAAATAAATCAAATCACTTTTTATTATGCTAAGAATGCATTTGTTGCTCTGAAATGTAAAGTGTCCTAAAGATTACTCTGTAATTTTTTGTTTTTAAAATTTTTATTTAATATTGGCGTATAGTTGATTACTGATGCTGTGTTAGTTGCAGGTGTACAGCAAGGTGATTAAAGGATTCCCATACAAGAATGATATCCATTCTTTTTCAAATTCTCTTTCTATTTAGGTTAGCATAGAATACTGAGCTGAGTTCCCTTCATTTTTTCCCTAAAGGCTTTTTTGTTATAATTTAGTATTTCAGTAAAATGACCTTTGAAGCAGCGATTATCAACTCTGAAAAGCAATTGATGTTTTCATTAATTTTTTTCTTAGGAAACCTTCTGAGGCTATACCATCTTCTGTGAGTAGCATTAAGCATAGCAGTATTTCAAAAGTAGCCTTTTTATTGCAAGATAGTTGCTTGGTTTTAGTATAATAAAGACGTGTTAATTTAAGAAAAACCAAACTCTATTTCCATTGCTAATAAAACCTGTAAAAATGAATTGTATGACAAATAGTAAGACAGAGCATTTGATTGTGGGTAGTAGTCTGTCCAGTAGGGTTTCATAGGGAGGGAGGTAGTGAGCAAACAGAGCTTGGAAGGATAAATATGTTTCTGCAAGTGGAACAAAGGCATCATAAACAGAAAGGAAAGAATGTTCAGGTGCTCAGGGGAGATGTGCAAAGGTTTCTACTGTGATCATAGTTTGAAATATTGACTTTCACCTGGGTTTGGTGTTGGTTAAGATGAAGCACGATGGTGATTCCAAGCCATAGGTGTGCATCTTTGAATATATATATGTGTTTGTATATGTGTGTGTGTGTGTGTGTGTGTGTGTGTATCCATCTCACCATTGTGGTAAACACTTTAGGGACGTGTATCTCATAATCCTACTATCATCAGTCCAGTTCCCTAGAAAAGAGAGAAGGCAAACTATACAAGCTAATGTTTTATTAAGGAGTCCAGTTCTAAGACTGCAACAGAGAAAAAATGAGGTTGGGAAAGAACAAAAGCAAATATAAGATGGTGCATTTTTGTGCTGGAGAGACAGTCCTGTAAGAAAGGTAGCTGATTGCTTTATCCTGTTGTTGGAGAGTCAATAGGGAAACATGTGGCCTGGGAATTGTTCTTGGGGAGAGGGATGGTAATAAGGAAGGGTAAAGCATCTATCCATCAGCTACTTCAGCTCCTGTTTCTTGGGGGTCTAAGTCTGGATTTCTGTTCTTGATTCAGTACTCACTCTTATATAAATATATGGGCTTCCCAGGTGGTGCAGTGGTAAAGAATCTACCCCAGTGGAGCAGACACAGAAGACATGGGTTCGATCCCTGGATCGGAAGATCCCCGGAAGTTACCCATGGCAACCCATGCCAATATTCTTGCCTGGAAAATTCCATGGACAGAGAAGCCTGACAGGCTACAGTCCATGGGGTCACAAAGAGGTGGACATGCCTGAGTGATTGAGCACACACACACGCATTAGAAATAGGTATGTTTGCACACTCTTTGCCATGTGACTTTGCAGTCCTACAACTGGGTTAGGTGAAGTATGTTTCTGACCCCTCTGATGCTATGCCTGGCCATGCTTATGCGGAGTAGCTCACTGAGTGCTCCATGACAGATGACAAATAAGACAAAGGGCTGCTTTGGCAAAATTGTCCAGGAGATGATAAAGCCCGCATCAGAGTTCCAAGCTGTAAGTAGGTTCTGAGCACAATGGAATCCTAACCAGTTTAGTTGTACCCACCTATCTGAAAAGAAGTGTGGTCAGGGTTTGGGGAAGAAGGCTGCCAGTCAGGCTCAGATGTTCTTGTCCGAGAGAGTAGCTAAAGCAAAGAGACTGTGTAGATGGAGAGAAAAGTGCTGGCCCTGGAAGAACTGAGGGTGATAGTAGCCAGCCGGAGGACTGAAGGAAAACATTGTCAAGATGGAGGGTAGGAATGATTTGGACCACTCCAGTCAGCTGGAATCGGAGAAGGCAATGGCAAGCCACTCCAGTACTCTTGCCTGGAAAATCCCATGGATGGAGGAGCCTGGTGGGCTGCAGTCCATGGGGTCGCTAGGGGTCGGACACGACTAAGCGACTTCACTTTCATTTTTCACTTGCACACATTGGAGAAGGAGATGGCAACCCACTCCAGTGTTCTTGCCTGGAGAATCCCAGGGACGCGGGAGCCTGGTGGGCTTCTGTCTATGGGGTCACACAGAGTCGGACACGACTGAAGTGACTTAGCAGCAGCAGTAGCAGTCAGCTGGAATAAAAGAGTATTTTGCTCGTAGGTAAGGCTGTGCCTCTGTTGCCAGGTTAGTCCACATACTTCTGAGCAAAACTTCTTTATAACTACATAAAAGCCTGAGGTAAGATTGAGCAGCTAGGCAGTAGGTATGGTGACGGACTCAGAATCACACAAGATCTGGGTTCACATCCTGCCTCTTCTTTTATGTGTGGGTTTCCTTGGTGGCTCAGACAGTAAAGAGTCTGCCTGCAATGCAGAAGACCTGAGTTCAATCCCTGGAACAAGAAGATCCCCTGGAGAAAGGAATGGCTACCCACTGCAGTATTCTTGCCTGGAGAAGCCCTTGGACAGAGGAGCCTGGTGGGCTATAATCCATTGGGTCCTAAAGAGCTGGACAAGACTAAGCAACAAACACTTTTTTTTTTTTTTTGGTAACTGTGCCAGGTTTTCTAAATTTATATAAACCTTGATTTCTCACCTTTAAATGAGCACTAGGAAAGTCAGTATTTGACTGAACTATTGGTCAGTGATAAAGATAAGTGATTTGATGCTTGTTTTATAGTCACTAGCATGTTGGAGGGGGCATCCTCCCATCTCCCAGGTCATGGTAACATTGCTAGCTCCTTGTTGGAGGGATGGTGCTGTATAACTTATTCTGGTCAATGAATTGTGGATGGAAGCTGTGGGTGCCATTTAGGGGCTGCTATATAACCCTCTGGAGACCTGTTTCCCTCTAGCAAGGTGATCAAGTATTCAGGATAGTGGCTTCTCTGTTAATTTGCTCCCTGAATAACTACTGTGATCAGAATCCTATTGTTGATCTGCAGTGTACCTGGAGTTTGTGAGCAAATCATAAATCTTCACTGTTGTAAGTAACTAAGATCTTTGATGGTGTTAGTTACAGCAGCATAACCTATTCTTTCCTGATATAGCATGAAAACATTTGATAAAACTTCTGGCACATTGCTGGTACTCAAAAATATAGTTACTAAATTGGAAATCCTATGATTCAATTAGGCGTATTCTCCAAAGAACTTTTGTTTTAATGTCTTATCATTAGTGAGGAGGCAATAGGAAGGAGGAAGCAAAAAGACCTGAGTAGCTGTGGAATTTTGAGGTTTCTTTTATATAATCATTAATGTTATGATCATCGTGCATAAGAATACAGGAAAGTCATTACTGCACATGCAATTATCTTAGAAAAGTCTGAAAGTGTTGAGACAAGTAACTAGTTGCATGAAAGTTTATGCAGAAGCTTAAGTATAAATGCATGTCAGCGTCCTCTCCTAATTTAATACCTATGATCGTTTCCACCTGGTTGTTTACTTGGATGATAGCTCCAGATAATATATTGATTTTCATTCAAGGGCTATTAAAAAATAATATGACAGTAGATGAGAAAGCATCCCAACAGTTTTCTTAAGGTGACATTCACATTGTTGTATCCTGCCTGCCAAGTCCCTTCAGCCGTGTCCAACTCTTTGTGACCCTATGTAGCCCACCAGGCTCATCTCTTCATGGGATTCTCCAGGCAAGAATACTGGAGCGGGTTGCCATGCTTTCCTCCAGGGGATCTTCCCAAACTCCAGGGATCGAACCCATGTTTCTTACATCTCCTGCACTGGCAGGCGGGTTATTCACCACTAACACCAACTGGGAAGCCCACACTGTTGCATCAGAGGTCTTCAAATGCCACTCATCATATGCTGTTTCAGAATTGCCTGGGAAGTTAAACGAAAAACCTTTTTATTTCAAAATAAATTTAAATCGACACAAAAGTTGCAAGATTAATATAAACTCCTATATTTCCCTGTCAGGATTTGCTAATTTTTAACATTTTCCAAATTTTTGTCCTCTCCTAAGACAAGGATATTTTTTTAAGTTATCATTGTATAGTTATCAAGTCCTAAGAATTCAACATTGATTTACTATTTTTAACCTAGGCTATAATCCAATCTAGTCTTATAGTCCAATTTGTCAGTTGTCTTAATAATGCATTTTATGGTATAATTTTCTCTTCATTATAGGATCCAGTCCAGGATTATGGGCTGCATTTAATTTCCATGTCTTGTTAATCTCTTTCTATCTGGAATATTTCAGCCTCTGTCTTTTTTTGTATTGACACCTTTGAAAATAAAGATCAGGGTATGTATCCCTTGCCAGAATACTCCAAAAGTGACATATGTATTTCTCAGGACAAGGGTACTTTATACCCATCTACCTCTCCTGGGTGATGTTAATTTTGATCACCAAGCAAAGGTTTTGCCTAATTTTTCCATTGGATAGTTATTATTTTTCCTCTTGCAAATAACAAGAAATTTATGGGTAACGAATTTGTAATCAGGCATATATTGTACTCCTCATCCAACGTTCCTTCTTAGGTTTAGCAACCATTGTTGATTTTCTACATCTATCAGCTGGTCTTCATCTGTAGGGAGCAACCTAATATTCTCTTCTACCTATGTGTCTACATATGTGTCCATGTATGTTTCCATGTATCTATAAGTGATCTATCTATTTATTTATCATCTATCTTCATTAAAAGAATGTACTTATTGATGTCTATTTTATTCAACAGATTATAATCTGTAGCTATTTTACTTATTTTGTTGCTCAAATCTTACCAATTTTGGCCAGTAGGGGCCCCTTCAAGATGGCCAGGTTGGCTCCTGTCTTTTTAACATGCTTCCATTGTGTGAGTGTGTTTGTGTGTGTGTGGTATTCTGGCAACACTTGCTTAATTTCTTGCAAAGCAAGATGTTCCAGGCTCATCTTATAACCAACCTGGATCAGATCAGGATTTATAGATCTAAACCCTAAAGTAACTGAACTAAATGTCACAAAGTAGGGCTCAGATGTCTATATTTTTAAAGAAAAGCTCCTAAATAGTTCTGATGCTTAGGTAGTTATTTTTGTTGTTGTTTAGTCAATAAGTCATGTCTGACTCTTTGTGACCCCAAGGATTATAGTCTGCCAGAGTCCTTTATCCATGAGATTTTCCAGGCAAGAATACTGGGGGAAGCATGGTTTAGTGATAAGATCTTAGACTTTGAAGTCACAAAGACACATATGCTAAGACACTCAGTTGGGTTCAATTCTTTGTGACCCTATGGACTGTAACCCTCTGTCCGTAGGATTTACCAGGGAAGAATACTGGAGTGGGTTGCAATTTTCTCCTCTGGGGGAATCCTCATGATCCAAGGATTGAACACATGTCTCCTGCTTGGCAGATGGATTCTTTACCATTGTGCCACCTGGGAAGCCCTTTTGGGCAGCTATATGGATACTGTATTATTCAGTAAAAGGGGTTATAAAATACCCTATAATTGTGTCACTGATCATATTCTCTGGGCCTATAATGGGTCCCTGAGTCCTTTGGGATTCTGTTTTGCAATTGCAGACCATCGAAATGGTATTCAACCACCCTTTAGAAATGCCCCCTACCCACTAGTCAAAATTGTGACAATGTGGCTCTTTCTTCAGGGCTCACCTTCTAGCCTGGTTCTAGTTCTGCTTTTCCTCAGCCCCTTTAAATCCCACCTTCAGATGCTCGCTGCTTTCTTGTTCTTTTCCTCTTCTGATCCATGATTTGACAGCATAAACTATACTTAACATCTTTCAGGAACGGGAGAGAATTGTTGAATATTAGTGTTTATAAAGAATCCGCCTGCCAATGCAGGAGACACAGGAGACATGGCTTTGGTCCCTGGGTTGGGAAGATCCCCTGGAGTAGGAAATGGCAACCCACTCCAGTATTCTTGCTTGGAAAATTCCATGCACAGAGAAGTCTGGAAGGTTACAGTCCATGGGGTCACAAAGAGCTGGACAAGACTGAGCAGGCACACACATTCATTCCATTAGTCAACAAATATTTATTGATTAATCTGAAACACAAATTTCCTGTCATTAGTTTTAAAATGTGCATGAAATCAAGCTTCTTCTTTATATAAATGGGCTGAGTGGCAAAAAGCAATAGGATTCAAAGCTTACTTTAGTATTATTATTATGTCTTTCTGTCTTTTGCTTTTGGTTTGAGTTCTTAGGTGTCTGTTACTGAGGGAACACTCTAAAATGAGCAATTGATAAAAGGTTTAGCTAACAGATTAATTGATATTAAAATTTAAATATGAGCTATTAATAAATAGCCCCATGCCCTGGCATATACATTCTTTTGTATTCTTTTCTATTTGCTTCCTCTGCAAATACCTGAAATAAATTTTTGTATGTACTTATTGACCAGAGAAAAGGGGCAGGTGTGGGAAAGATGGATGCACAAGAGTTGAATGTGGAAGGTGGTGGAGGTAAGGCAGGCATTAAATAAATGCTTAAGAACAGACAGAAGGCTGGCTAAATCCCTGTGTCTATGGGAAAGGCAGAGCTAGCTCAGTGAGACGGAAATTAACCCTAACGGTTATCACCACTGAAGAAGAAATTTTTGGTATAAGAAATTCAAAGGCAAAAAGCCTTCCTTGAAAGCCAAATAGACATCATAGATTGTTGATGTGGAGCCTCAGGAAACTCAGAGTGGAGTGTTGCCTATAAATAAAGTCTGGGGACAAGACAGAGGAACCATTTGTTTTGTATGGCCAAAGTGCCTGAAAGGTGTTTCCTTTAAATTTAAAGCGTAGAACAGACTTTGTAGAGGGTCACCATGATTTCAAGGGTCTACATGAGGGGTTCACATGGAGAAAAATCCCTAAGCCAGAGGCATTTCTTTCTCTGGACTCTCTAACAGTAATGAATAGATGTAATGACTTGTTCATGTACAGCCAGAGAACTCATGACTGGAGAAAAAAAGCTTTGTTACACTGAAGCCTGCCCTGTCACAGTTGTCAAAAAGTCACCCTGGGGAAACTACTGACTGGGGAGTGTTTGATCCTGTTTCTTCTTTAAGCCTCTTTTCAATTGCCAGTAGCAGCTGCTGGTGCAATAAAATGAAGCTTACATTCATGCCAGCATCAAAGGGTGGGTCCTTTAACCACCTGAGAATCTTCTTCTATCATTTCCCTGTCATGGAAATACAGAGCACTTTTTCCTTCAGTCCTAATGCCTACAACACCCTTATGGCCTTCACTGCACAGCTCTGCCTCGGATGAGGGAAGAACAGAAAAGCAACTGACAAAAATGCAAGGGTTGGTGGGAGCTGGGTGAGAAATAGAAGGGACATTAGGACAGGGAATTGGGGGTCCTGACCCACAGCATCTTTATTGCAGTGATGGGGGCAAACCTGCAAAGCTGATCAGAAGAAAGGAGATGCAATAAAAAGTAACAAGTGGCTAAACCAAGTCAGGTGCAATGTGGGTCAAGCTCAGCAGAGCTCCCTAAACCTTGAGGTCTTTCTCCCTGCAGGCAGTTAGGAGAGCCTGTAAATGCCTTGCTAATCTAGTTAGGGGCTTCCCCAGTGACTTAGTGGTAAAGAATCTGCTTGCAATACGGGAGACACAGGAGACATGGGTCGGGAAAATCTCCTGGTGAAGGAAATGGCAACCCACTCCAGCATTCTTACCTGGAGAATCCCATGGACAGGAGAACTTGGCGGGATATAGTCCATGGGGTTGCACAGAGTTGGACACGACTGAAGTGACTTAGCACGCATACATGCAATCTAGTTAGAGACACAGCTGTTGAGAAACCTGAAGGGCAAATGCACATGGTGAGGTTGACATTTAGCCAAGACAGAGTTTTGAGAAATTCAGTGTTCCCATCACAGAGTTATAAACTCTTCCTTCATTGTGAATTAAATGAGCTCATGGTTTCTGAAAATAAACTGAAAATAATTTGTGAGTCGTCTTTAGATGAATAGCAACCCTTAGAGAGATGAAATGCAGAAACGTGCACTTCTTGATAAAGGAACACAGGGAGATTGCTTGCTGGTCGATAGATGACAGCTTGGAGAACGGATATGCTCTTAATCAGGGTGTATTTGGTCTGTCAGGCCCAGAGAGGAACATTTATTTTCTGTGTTTTGCTGACTTGCACAATTCCCGTTAAGATAAACAACAGCAGCAACAAATCAGTTACTGAAAGCCCCTGCTAACAGCATTGGTTGAATAATACAGTGTTCTTGCCGCTTATCTGTCCAAATGGTTTGAGTCTGGGGCTGAGTCCCCATGAGTCAGCAGCACCTGGGTCCAGAGGTCAGGTGGTGCCTCCCTGTGTCCTCAGGAGCCCTTCTCTCCCAGCAGGAGCCCTTTGAAGGTACAGGCTGATTCTCCAGCCAATGACCTCAATGAGCCAATGACCTCACTCAGGTGGAGGGGCAGGATTGTCTTCTAAACAGATTTTTAGGATTAATGACATTTGCTTTGAGGATCCTCTGAACTAAACATTACCAGGGACTAATAAATAGTGAATCAGGTAAATAGGCTTTATAATCATGTATTAGTTTTTGTTCAGAGACCATCCATGTATAATGTTAGCATTAACAATATTTCCTATTTCTTTGCCCACTCCTCATGGATTCAGGCACAACTCACTCTTTGATGTAGTTGCTTCCTGGTTCCTAGAAAAAAATCCAGGTTTCCATTTCTGGAGAGATGATGGGTGTCATCAAATGCTCAAGTAATGAGGTCAAGGGAGCTCATGTCTATCAGAAGCCTTCACCCTGTGTGCTTAGAAGAAAAGACAAAACTCTTAGAAAAGACAGCAACTTTGAGAGTGTTGTAAGTATCCGATGAAAGCAGATTTCTGGGGGCTGGTTCACTGTAGGTACATAAGTATACATCATTGGACTGCAATACCTTTCATTGAGCCTTCCTTCTGTGTCAGTCTCTACAGCAGCACTATCCTATAGAAACATAATTTGAGCCACATATGCTATTTTATTTTTTTAATTATTTTTTATTTCTTAAAAATTTAATTTTCTTATTGAAGTATTGTTTATTTACAATGCTGTGTTAATTACTGCCATACAGTGAAATGATTCATTTATACATATATATTCATTCTTCTTTCTTAAATACTCTTTTTCCATTATGGTTTCTCATAGGATATTTTCAGGTTAGCAGATGTAGGCTTTTTTATATAGAATGGATAAAAGACAAGGTCCTACTGTATAGCACAGAGAACTATATTCAATATCCTATGATAAACATATATAATTTAAAATCTTGTAGTCCTATTAAAAAGTTAAAAGAAATAGGTAAAATTAATTTTAAAAATATATTTTATTTAACCCAAGTTACTCTAAATAATATCATCTTGACATGTAAATCAGGATAAAAATTTATTACACTGAGATATTTTACATTCTTTCACAGACTTTGAAATCTGGTCTGTATCTTATGCTTACTTTAAAATTTTTTATTGGAGTATTATTGATTTACAGGGTTGTGTTAGTTTCCTGTGTACAGCAAAGTGTTATCAGTTATACGTATGCATATAGCCACTCTTTTAGATTCTGTTCTCATAGAAGTCATTACAGAGTATTGAGTAGAGCTCCCTGTGCTGTACAGTAGATATTTATTAGTTATCTATTTTATATATATAGTGTGTATATGTCAATCTCAGTCTCCCATTTAATCCCTTCCTCCACTCCCTGCCCATAGCCGTAAGTCTATTTTCTACATCTGTAATTCTATTTGTTTTGTAAATAAGTTCACTTCTACCATTTTTTGATTCCACATATAAGTGATATCATATGATATTTGTCTTTCTCTATCTGACTCACTTCACTCAGGATGACAATCTCTAGTTTCATCCATGTTGCCGCAAATGGCATTATTCTGTTCTTTTTTATCTGATGCTGGGAAAGGTTGGGGGCGGGAGGAGAAGGGGACGACCGAGAATGAGATGGCTGGATGGCATCACCGACTCTGTGGACATGAGTTTAGGTGAACTCTGGGAGTTGGTGATGGACAGGGAGGCCTGGTGTGCTGTGATTCATGGGGTCGCGGAGAGTCGGACACGACTGAGCGACTGAACTGAACTGAACTGAATAATCCATGGAATACACGTACCACATGTTCTTCATCCAGTCCTCTGTCAGTGGGCATTTATGTTGCTTCCATGTCCGGGCTATTATAAACAGTGTGCTGCAATTAATATTAGAGTGTGAATTCTGGTTCTCTCTGGGTGTGTGCACAGGAGTAGGATTGCGGGCTCACATGGTAGCTCTATTTTTAGTTTTATGAGGAACCTCCATACTGTTCTCCATAGCAGCTGCATCAATTTACATTCTCATCAGCAGCGTGAGAGGGTACCCTTTTCTCTACACCCTGTCCAGCATTTATCGTTTGTAGATTTTTTTGATACTGGCCATCCTAACGAGTGTGAGGTGATACCTCACTGTGGTTTTGATTTGCATTTAGAATGCTCAAACTACCGCACAATTGTACTCATCTCACACGCTAGTAAAGTCATGCTCAAAATTCTCCAAGCCAGGCTTCAGCAGTATGTAAACCGTGAACTCCCAGATGTTCAAGCAGGTTTTAGAAAAGGCAGAGGCACCAGAGATCAAATTGCCAACATCCGCTGGATCATGGAGAAAGCAAGAGAATTCCAGAAAAACATCTATTTCTGCTTCATTGACTATGCCAAAGCCTTTGACTGTGTGGATCACAATAAACTGTGGAACATTCTGAAAGAGATGGGAATCCCAGACCACCTGACCTGCCTCTTGAAAAACCTGTATGCAGGTCAGGAAGCTACAGTTAGAAATGGACATGGAACAACAGACTGGTTCCAAATAGGAAAAGGAGTACGTCAAGGCTGTATATTGTCACCCTGCTTATTTAACTTATATGCAGAGTACATCATGAGGAACACTGGGCTGGAAGAAGCACAGGCTTGAATCAAGATTGCCGGGAGAAATATCAATAACCTCAGATATGCAGATGACACCACCTTTATGGCAGAAAGTGAAGAGGAACTATGGAGCCTCTTGATGAAAGTGAAAGAGGAGAGTGAAAAGGTTGGCTTGAAGCTCAACATTCAGAAAACAAAGATCATGGTATCTGGTCCCATCACTTCATGGGAAATAGATGGGGAAACAGTGGAAACAGTGTCAGACTTTATTTTTTGGGGCTCCAAACTCACTGCCGATGCTGATTGCAACCAGGAAATTAAAAGACGCTTACTCCTTGGAAGGAAAGTTATGACCAGCCTAGATAGCATATCAAAAAGCAGAGACATTACTTTGCCAACCAAGGTCCGTCTAGTCAAGGCTATGGTTTTTCCCATGGTCATGTATGGAAGTGAGAGTTGGACTGTGAAGAAAGCTGATCGCCAAAGAATTGATGCTTTTGAACTGTGGTGTTGGAGATGACTCTTGAGAGTCCCTTGTACTGCAAGGAGATCCAACCATTCCATTCTAAAGGAGATCAATCCTGGATGTTCATTGGAAGGACTGATGCTAAAGCTGAAACTGCAATACTTTGGCCACCTCATGCAATGAGTTGACTCACTGGAAAAGGCTCTGATGCTGGGAAGGATTGGGGTCAGGAGGAGAAGGGGACGACAGAGAATGAGATGGCTGGATGGCATCACCGACTCGATGGACATGAGTTTGAGTGAACTCCGGGAATTGGTGATGGACAGGGAGGCCTGGCATGCTGTGATTCATGGGGTTGCAGAGAGTCAGACATGACTGAACGATTGAACTGTACTGTACTGTACTGTATGTCTTCTTTGGAGAAATGCCTATTGATTTTCTGCCCATATTTTGATTGGGTTTTTTTTTTTCTATTATTGTTGAGCTGCATGAACTGTTTATAAATTTTGGAGATTAATTCCTTGTTGATTGCTTCATTTGCAAATATATTTTCCCATTCTGTGGGTTATCCTTTCATTTTGTTTATGGTTTCCTTTGCTGTGCAAAAGCTTTTAAGTTTAATCAAGTCCCATTTGTTTATTTTTATTCTCATTACTCTAGGAGGTGAATAAAATATGATCTTGCTGTGATTTATGTCAGACAGTGTTCTGCCTATGTTTTCCTCTAAGAGTTTTATAGTGTCTAGCCTTACATTTAGGTCTTTAATCTGTTTTAAGTTTATTTTTGTTCATAGTCTTAGGGAGTGTTCTAATTTCATTCTTTTATATGTAGCTGTCCAGTTTTCCCAGCATCACTTGTTGAAGAAGACTGTCTCTTCTACACTGTATATTCTTGCCTCCTTTGTCATATATTAGGTGGCCTACACTTTTAAATTTTCTATACAAGTATCTCTGCATTGCTAACCTCCTTATTCATCACAGTCTCTAAGGGTTGCATATTATTGAATCATAGAAAAATAATTTTTTATTTCCATAATTTTGGACATGGAAGGTTTTCATTTTGGGATATTACTATAAATGGCATAGTACTTAAAATTTTTTATAAAAACAGCTTCAGTTTTATGATTATTTGAAGCCAGAGTCACAGGAATAGAATTACTATTTAGATTTCACAAAACGTAATATGAAAAGTTTGGTTTTGGTAAACTTCTGTTACCAATCTGTTAGGGAGTTCATTTCACTTTAATATCATTAAGTAAAGAAAGATGTTCAGTTCAGTTCAGTTGCTCAGTCGTGTCCGACTCTTTGCGACCCCATGAACCGCAGCACGCCAGGTCTCCCTGTCCATCACCAACTCCCGGAGTTCACCCAAACTCATGTCCATCGAGTCGGTGATGCCATCCAGCCATCTCATTCTCTGTCGTCCCCTTCTCCTCCTGCCCCCAATCCCTCCCAGCATCAGAGTCTTTTCCAGTGAGTCAACTCGTCGCATGAGGTGGCCAAAGTATTGGAGTTTCAGCTTTAGCATCACTCCTTCCAATGAACAAAAATCTCAAAACCTCAAAGTCACTTCGGAAGAATCTGAGAAAGATAGTGAATGAAAATTAATTTTTCTCATTTGCCAGTCCAAAATTATATAGTTACTTCTGGAGTTCAGAGGTGGGAGAGACTAGAGACAATGGGCAAAAAGAGAGAGAGAGAGAGAAAGAAAGGGAGCTGTCCTGAATGTGGGGAGCTGTGGGCCTCATCTTTCATTTCCATGGGCCAGGTTCTGGGCAGGAGAAGGAGGTAAAAGAACCCTATTCTGCTTTACGTTTGGAGGTCCGAGAGTGAAGGAGGTGAATGCTACCTTATATGCTTTTTATTTTTGTTTTTTGATCTGCAACATGCTTGTTCCCATAGAAGCATCCTTGAGTCATGACAACCCATCAAACCAGAGATAGCCAAACAGAGCACCTTGGACAGATAGGTCAGAATGTATCCCCTCTGAATCCTCTCTGACTCCAGTGAAATGTGTGAATAGTTTCTTTGCTGGTGAAGAGTGGCTTGATTGAGAGGCTAAGAGCAGGAAGGACCCAGAAGTGGCCATGGGGCCATGACAGGGCTTTGCATCTGCAGAGGAGTATAGGTAGTGCAGTTATGATGGGAAATGATTTTTCAACTGACACCAACGTTAAGAAATGCCAGAGGCTTCAACAAAGGCCATCATAGAACACACCAAGACAGAAGAGCGGAGCCCCTCCTTACCAGTGCTACACCTTACAGGGAAAAAGGTGGAGACAATCCTAAAAGAATCTAAGTTTGATGGACTTCCCTGGTGGTCCAGTGGTTAAGACTCTGAACTCCCAATGCAGGGAGCCCAAGTTCGATCCCTGATTGGGGAACTAGGTCCCACATGTTGCAACCAATAGTTCGCATGCCGCAATGAAGATCTCAGATGCCACGTGCTAAGAACTGGTGCAGCAAAATAAATATTAAAAAAAACCTCAAATAATTAAGAGAATACTGATTTGACACACTTCACTTGGCTATCAGTTGAAAATGAAGAAGGGTAAAAATGAAAACTTGATTCTAGTTATTGAAAATTAAAGTTTTCATTATGCAAAATACAGGGAGAGTAAAAATTTCAGTCTTTAAAATATGCATTATTTCTGTATTTTTTTTTTGCCATGGCTGTATTTTTCAGAGGTGAAACAAGTGGCTTAAATTGTTCTTAGACTGCAGAATCGCATGTAACTCCCCATGGTGATGATTTTCTTTGAGAACTGTAGATAGAAGCCAAGCAAGTTATTTCAGCTCTCTGTATTTGATATGTCATTTTGACTCTATCAAAAGCATTTGTTTTCCTTGCAAAATAGTTTCATTTATCTCTTTTGGTGGCAAAACAAATGAAGAGCCTTTTAAAGGGAACAGGATGTGAAGGCTCATAGAGGCAAAGTAAGCTGGACATGAGGTTCAGAGAACTGTTAATATTAGAGTTGTCTTCAGAGATCATTGAAAGTCAGCATAATTGAGATACCCTGCCTGTGTCTTTGTACTGGCAGGAAATTGGTAGAAAATGCAAATATGGCTCACCTCAGTTTCCATTATTTTTGGAGAGCTTACTTAAGTTAGCTAAGTGTTGGGTGGCTATTTGTAAAAGGAGAGGCCAACACGTACGTCATCATTATTGTGTAAAAGTACAGTCAAGTGTATATTCAAATTAAGTACAGCAGAGAGTGTTGCAACAAGTAAAATTTTCTACTTTTCTCCTGTTGTTTGCTCTCATGAAAGATAATGTGGACAAATGATGAGCTGTGGAATTTTAAAGCAGAGAGAAACACCAGAGCATCTAGTCTAGTGGCTATCAACCTTTCAGATCCAAGAGCACTTTTTTTGATTTGGCCACACTATGTAACGTGGGATTTTGCCTCTCTGACCAGGGATCGAGCCTGTAGCCCCTGCTTTGGAAGTGTGGAGTCTTAACTACTGGATTGTCAGGGAGGTCTCCCAAGAGTACTTTTACAACAAATATTTTATAATATACCTCTGCTACTGCTGCTAAGTCGCTTCAGTAGTGTCCGACTCTGTGCGACCCCTTAGCCGGCAGCCCATCAGGCTCCTCTGTCCCTAGGATTCTCCAGGCAAGAATGCTGGAGTGGGTTGCCATTTCCTTCTCCAGATATACTTCTACTATCCTAAAATAAAACTTATAAATAAATTTTATACACATAACTAAAACTGCCTTAACTATAAGTGAGAAATAAGATGAAAGGAATTTATGATGACACATTGTATATATATATATATGTATATATTTCATTGTGAATAAATTTAAGGTTAAAAGACAATCAGAAGCTATTCTGTATAAGCAGAAGGGAAAATGCAAACATAGGGGTACAGGTAGATAGTGGGATAGAAACTAGTAGGACAAGTACATATTAAAACTGTGCAAAAAGTATTTTGCTTTCATAAGTAAAACAGAGGTTCTAGGCTTAATTAGTTATATTAAGACTTTTCATCTACTTCAATGTCAGAGGGACCTTAGAAAGTTATGCAGCATGCAGGACAATTAGTGGAGAAGGCAATGGCACCCCACTCCAGTACTCTTGCCTGGAAAATCCCATGGATGGAGGAGCCTGGTAGGCTGCAGTCCATGGGGTCGCTAAGAGTCAGACATGACTGAGCGACTTCACTTTCACTTTCATGCATTGGAGAAGGAAATGGCAACCCACTCCAGTGTTCTTGCCTGGAGAATCCCAGGGACAGTGGAGCCTGGCGGGTTGCTGTCTATGGGGTCTCACAGAGTCAGACACGACTGAAGCGACTTAGCAGCAACAGCAGCAGCCAGACTACTAAGCATTGCAGGATAACTAACATCCCTGTCCACACTTGCTAAATATCAGTGTGTACACAGTTGCTATGTCGTGTCCAGCTCTTTACAACCCCAAGGATGGTAGCCTTCCAGACTCTTCTGTCCATGGGATTTTCCAGGCAGGAATACTGGAGTGGGTTGCGCAATCCTTGTGAAAGTCAAAATTCTCCCACAGGTAGTCACCCTGTCTCCTGGGGGGCAGTGCTGTCCCTGTGGAGGACCACTGAGCCAGTCTAATCCTCTTGATTTATAGGTGAGATCATTAAAACCAAAGGGGTTAAACAACTGGTCCAGGTCTCTCAGTTGGGTAGAAGCAGAAAAAGGAATAATTCCTCTCATTCCTTCCCAGAGCCTGACAAACCTATGCTATGTTCTTTTGCAATATGTCTCCCCACACTACATACTGTCTTGCTGAAGTCAGCCTCAGGAAAGCCTCCAGTGACCTTCACATCTTCACAGTCTTTGATTCTTCGTTGATTCTTGGCTTTGAAGGTTCTGAAGCTCCGGCACAAATGACCATCCTCTTTTCTTTCATCTCTCAAACTCCTCACTCTCATTTCTCCTGTTTTCTTCCATCTTCTATATTTACATGCTCTTTGAATCACCATATACAAATAATCATCATCTGTAACTGCAGATTCCTTTCTGTGATTCTAGACTGTCATAATTTATTTGAATTAAATTAGATAGTTAACTCACATAGACTTTGTTCCTTAAAGGGTTTGAAGCACCTTGTGTGACCTCTCTTTTGAGCCTTGATTCTGAATTTCTGAGTACTTCCAGTAAATCCTCATCTAGTGTTCATATTGACATCTTAAGCTGGATATGGTCAAAATGGAATTTTTTTTTTTCTCCTGTAAATAAGCTCTTCTACTTCCTGACTTTCCTTCTTTGGAAATGCCTTCATTATTTCCCTAGCCTCCTCTTTCAGGGGGTAAACGGGGAAGAACACTGAAAAATGAGATCCAAATATCCTGCCAGCCCAGCAGAGTGGCTTGCAAAATAGAAATGAAGTTGAGTGACTGAAATAAAGGAAATTATCCTGCCTGCACACAGAAGTTTATGGATGGAGATTCATATTTTCACACAAAATTGGATAGAAATCCCTCAAACTGAGAATTGAAACCCTGTAGAATGGGGCTTTTGTCAACATTTCCAGCTTCATTTTTCCTCCCCATTTCCCCCCTGTATTTGTTTAGACTAGTTTCTTCACAATGCCCTGCTAATGTTTTCCCGTTCCTTCTCCTGCACTGACTTCTCTCTTCACCTAGAAAACCCTCCTTCAACTTTCCCTTGCTCAAATCCTGCCGTCTTCTAAGCACCTTCTCAAATGCCATCTGAGTCGTGAGATAATTTCTGTTGCTTTCCTTTGCTGAACTTACCGGCATATTGAATATGCTTCCTCTCTGGTCCTTGCTAGGCAAGGAAAGCAGGCATTTGTTCAGCTCTGGTAAGGAGGCAGCAAAGCCCATCAACTCCAGTTTTGTGCTGGTTCACTCTCGGGACCCACAGGTCAGAGGATAGGAAAGGATGGATTTTGTGCTGACCATTTTGGGTGATCACCTGGTATTGGGATCCTTTGATCAGTTTAGACAGATGATGGGGAAGCAATAACTCATCAAATGACGTAAGTAACTCAGCTCTGTGGATCTGGGCACAAGAACAATGTGGTTTAAGTGTCATCTGTGAATCTGTCATCAAAACGGTTTCTGCAAAAATCTTTAATAAACTCGAGTCTCTGGCTCACTCAGAGCTTTCCTCATCTGTGTTCTGAAATTGTTGGGAAATTGTTCAAGCAGCAGTAAGTCCAGCTCACCAAGTTTGCACAGGAAAGGTTGACGCCCAAACTGGCGAGACCCTCGATGACATGATGCTATGTCTTGTGTCTGTGTCGCTTGACTATGTTTGCTCTCTCTTGCTCAGTTATAAACTGCTTAAGGTTTGCCTATTTTTATATGTTTCTTACTAACTGGCTTCAGTGTCAGTTAATGTTTATTGAATTGGATTCCTTCATATCCTTTATCAATCCTATTTAATCCCTTCATGAAACATTACTTTTTCAAAACTAATCTCCAAATGAGTTTAGACACTGTACGTTAAGTACCAGAGTAGTAGACTGCCTTGGATTATTTGGGACAGCCTCCTTTCATATATTATTTCTTTTCCTTTCTAATAACAGTACTTCATTAATTGTTAGACCATACACGACATCATTTTTCTTCATTTATAGAATTTTCACGTAAATTTGTAAGTCAGATTACTTGTGCACTAGATGATGTAGCCTAATCTTTATCCCGGGAAATATTCACATTGTAGATGTCCAGTCATGCTTGTTTGTCGGTTCTGAATCAACTCTTTATCAAATTCTTTCTTTCTTCTTAGAGTTGTGCTTTGCCTATAAAAGCAAATTGGATAAGGTTCTCATTCTCTAAGAGATCTGAGTTTAAATCAGAGATAATGATGCAAACATATACATTGGACATGGATTTTTGTTAGATGCAAAAATGCTCCTGATCAGTGCTTATTCAAGTTCAAGACAGATTGAAAATGGCTTCTCTGTGTCTCTCCCTTGCTTACCAGGGTAATGATGTAATTTATTTCATATACTTTAGGGTGCCATTTGAGCCTAGGAGGAAAAATCAGTATAAGGGATAGTAAATGCCAGTTAGAAGCATTTATGATCTAGCTGAACCAGTCTGGTGTCAAGTACCCAATAAACCTTTAGAGTTCTCATGTTTAGAGTTCTTAGTTTCTAAGCATGCTGAGTTTAGGGAATTTTCAGTTGTACCAAGCAGTGATAAGGACCAAGATGTGGCTGTTCAGTCTCGAATAGGCACAAGGAAACCAACCTGTTTTCTCCTAAGAATGAACAAAGTGCCTTCATTGATGTTTGGTGTGGTATTTGAAGCTTTTGGATGTGGGGGAAATATTTGATGCCTTTAACAGAAAGTACCAGTCCAAATCCCTACTGGAATGTGATCACGCATGTAAGTGTGCTTGAGAGGGGGGATGGATAGTGTGATGACACACCAACATGGCCAATTTGGGGTTCACAGATGTTGTACAAGTAAATTTCTTACTGAGTGAAATCACTGAGACTTCAGGGTTCGTGTTTTACCATGACATAACCTAACCATCTAGAGTGTGTTAGGGGTTGGAATTAAGGCATTCTGGAATTTTTGCCCTCAATGTGTGTGGTATAGTGCTTTTCTGCTAAAACACAGAAGACATTTTAAAAATGTCAGTAATGATTATCTTCCCTTTCGTGAGATCTTTATAAAAAAATTTGGATTTCTGTTTTAATCAAAGCTAAACAGATTGATTGAGGGTGGGGCTTCTTAATATACTAATGTGTGCTAAGAATTTCCTAGAGAGAGAAGAGGGTATGAAGTGTTTCTTAAAAGGACTTGTCCCATAGAACTCTTTCCATGATCAACACTTTTGGAAGGTTGATTTTGGAGGCAGCATGTTTAGCAAATGCTCTGGAACTAGATTTTCTGGGTTCAGATGCCACCTCCTCCACCAGTGACCCTGGATAAACCCCTTCATCTTTTCAGCTTCTTCCAAGGTAAAATGGAAATAATGGTAACTACCTTACAAAATTTTTAGGAAACTTTTTTGATTTGCTGTTTTAAAGTGTTTTGAATACCGACTGGTATTAATAAGTACTCTGTGGTGTGTGCATGCGTGTGTGTGTGTTTGCATGTGTGTATGTTCAGTAAATTAATGAATACATCCACCTCTCTAGCCTTGTCTACTAGTTTCCTGTATTCCCTGAGCACCTTTGTCAGTATTTTAAGCTTTACTACCTTAATACTTAGGAATTTATCAAAGCATGTACTTGGTGCTTGATAAATGTTGGTTGAAAATAAATGGATAAATCGATCTCATTCCGTAGTAGGAGGTCAGTAAGTATTTTATCATTATGAACAACCAAGTTAAAGAATACCCACATTTTAACATTGATAACAATTGGATCTGGATGAGCAGAATCCAGCAAATAACTAGTCAAGGTTCTGGTCCTCAGAGTGCATAGGTAAGAAAAACAACAATCTTTGTTTTACTCCCAGAATATGTTATGTACCATATCAGAACTCAGGAGAATAGACTTTAATTAGTTAATCCAAAGAGTTAGATTAAGGACCGTTAGCTAACTTTTTCAGCTTTTTATCAAAGTCCTAATTAAAGTTATTTATTTATCCAAAAGCACTACTTTCCCTTATATATACCAAAGGGTATTAATCTCAAGTTCACCTTGGTGCATACTGGCCATGTGTTTTCAGACAATTCAACCAAAATTTTGAATTGTTGGAAAGGAATAGTTGAGTTAAAAAAAATGCAGTTGATAGAAGGTAAAGAATGGATTGAAGAAACTAAGGAACAATATTAGAAAGAAGATGGAGGACTAGAGTAACTTAGAATTTGCACTGCATGGAAAAAAGAGTCAAATATTAAGCTTCTTGGACAGAGGCAAGGAGAAGAAGCAGGGGCACCAGACAGGTTTGGGGGGCACATGAGTGGTCTTTCTCAGAAATAAGCTATAGGTCATTGTTATTTGGAGGAGTCTTAGTAGTTGTGATATTACATACAGTGTCATCTGAAAGTAAAACTGAAAGGTAATCAATCCAAAACCATTCATTAAAACTTATCATGAAAATATGGCTTCCTTGGTGACTTAGATGGTAAAGAATCTGCCTGCAGTACAGGAGACCCAGGCTCAATCCCTGGGTCGGGAAGATTCCCTGGAGAAAGGAATGGCAACCCACTGCAGTATTTTTGCCTGGAGAATCCCATAGACAGAGGAGCCTGGAGTGGTACAGTCCATGGGGTTGCAAAGAGTCAAACACAACTGAGCCACTAAGCACAAAGCACACATCATGAAAATAGATTGGAAAGAAGAGAGATTTGTTGTAATACAGTGCTTTTCAAACTGGGGTTCCCAGGTCCCTGAGCCCTAAGGATGCATTCTTGGGTATCAGAATTCTCAGCAAGGCTTTCCAGATATGTTTTCATTATGGTGTGTCAAACTACCCACCCCCTCCAAATCAACAAATAGATAATCTGGATTATTTGTATGCCACGTTATTGGGTGGAAATATGACAGATATTTCCGTTCATTTCAGTGCCTGAGTTTACTGTGGTGTAGAGAGAATAACAAGCAGATGAAATCTGAAAGTGAAATGTTCACACCAAGTGAGAGCCAAATGACGCCATGGTGAGCTAAAGTGAATCAATTCAGCTGAAGCTGAAGTCAAATGGCTCTGTGACTCAGGAATATTTAGAAAACATCACCCAATTCTGTTTGTCTACACTGTTTACAGCAGAGATGCTAGAGGAATCCTATTGTGCTTTATCCTAAATCCTGATCTGTAAACAGAACATGCTGGAGGTGGGAAACTTTTATATTTATATTAGGAGGACCCAGGAGTAGAAAGCAATCTAAACTTTGCTTCTAGGTTTGGAGTCTATTGGATGTGGCAATACCCGCAAAGATTTATGGCTAAGGAGAAAGTCTAGGAAGATGGGGTTGTTGTCAGAACAATGGTGCTTCCTGTGCCTCGGCCAGACATAGATATGGTAGAGGGCTCTGGATGATGGAAGGAACTTGGTGGACAGAAAAGAGGGTACACTTCATCATGACCTGCATGTGCTGACAATGGATTTTTCCACAAACATAACTGTGGACAGAGGATTTGAAGATCAGATAGTCACTTTCACTGGCTAGTCACACTCTCTCCTACCGTACATATGCCTTGATGTGAACTTGGGGTAAAGCAAGGCAAACCCTAAATTGACTCTGAGATTAAGTTTCTATTGTCCTGAAAGTGAAAGTGTTAGTCACTCTATCATGTCCGACTCTTTGCGACCCCATGAACTGTAGCCCGCCGGGCTCCTCTGTCCTTGGAATTCTCCAGGCAAGAAGACTGGAGTGGGTTGCCATTCTCTTCTCTAGGGGATCTTTCTGACCCAGGGATCAAACCTGGGTCTCCTGCCTTGCAGGCAGATTCTTTTCCATCTGAGCCACCAGGGAAGCCCTAGTAGATGACAGCTAAAAAGAAAAATTAAATTGAGTCACTGAAATAATGAAGAAAATAAGCTTTAGATACACCAAAATTTATAGACAAAAGTGCATGCCTCTATGATATCAATTATAGGCACACCAACTCAAATGAAACTGGACCATGACAGATAAATCCCCATTCTTGTTGAGGGCTGCGAATTATTTTTAACAAAATAAGATTGTGTGTTGTGTTAAATTAACGTTCATTGGAATTGTATTAGTTTTGTAGTTTTATGTTTAATTAGTTTTGGCTTTTTAATTGTTTAAGAGCTATAAGAATTCTACCCAATTTTATGCTTTTACATATTGACTAACATAATACCACTAATTCACATCCCAGCATTATTGTCTACTAGAATATTTTGCCTTTAATAGAGGTCCAGAAGTTTTTACATATGAGAAACATTACTGTCAAGATAAAGACAATAAACTTCAAGGAATCCTAGAACATGAAATTAAGAAGAAAAACTTGGACATTGATTTTTAGCTTTGATTAGAAACTGGCCATCACTAATGCTGAAAAACAATTTTAGTTAATTATAGAAGCTACTTTTGTATAAATAAAATCATTCATTCACAATCAGCACTTAGTGCATTGAGCATTTATTAGATATCAGACCTTGTGCTAGGAACTGTGAACTTACAAAGTAAAACATGACTCCTGCTTTCAGATAGGGGCTTCAACTATAGGGAAATGTGTATATACAATTGGACTTCCCCAGTGGCTCAGCAATTCAGGAGCCACAGGAGACCCAGGTTTGATCCCTTGGTTGGGAAGATCCCCTGGAGGAGGACATGACAACCCGCTCCAGTATTCTTGCCTGGAGAATCCCATGGACAGAGGAGCCTGGTGGGCTACAGTCCACAGGGTTGCAAAGAGTTGGACAAGGCTGAAGCGACTTAGCAGGTAGACATGTATACTAAGATAATGCTATGCTTGGAGTCCGAACATTATGGCAGTGGGGATATAGCATATTATTAGTCCCCCTTTTGTAGAAGTAGATGTGGTATGTTGCAAAAGTGGTTCAAAATGTATCCCCTCCCTGGGTCCATGACCTTGTAATTCTCCCTCGTAGAAGTGGAGTCTCTTTTTCCCACTCCTTGAACTTGGGCTGATCTTGTGACTTGCTCTGGCCAGTAAGACGCATCAGCCATGACAAGGTATCCGTTCTGTGCCATCATGCACTCCGCTCTTGTTTCTGAAACCGTCGTTGCCGCCATGTGAACAAGCCCAGGAGAGCTTCCTGGAGCGTGGGACATGGTGTGGAGCAGAGGCGAGCTCTCTGGCTAAGGATCCCCTTCATGTCCCTACTGACAGCTAAGCACAGACACGCAGGGAAACCCAGCTAAGACCACATGGACCAGAAGAGTTGAGCCCAGCTTAAATTGACAACCCATAAAATTATGAGATAAATACATGATTGCTGTTTTAAGCCACTGAATTTTGGAATGGTGTATTATATAAGAAATGCTAACTGAGAGAGTCGTTTGCAGAACACTTCACCAGGGAGGTAACAATTGACCTGGGCATTGAAGGAAAAGGTTTCTACAGACAGAAAAGAATGGGGAAGAAAGGGTGTTTCCAGCAAAATAGGACACGTAAGCAAAGGCATGGGGACTTATGTTCATGGTGTTCTGGCAACAACCACACTGTAGTTTTGGGCATGAAGAGTTTAGATCAAGAATATGAAGGGCTGAAGACAAGATGATAAGGTATGGGAAGAGAAGTCTTTATAAGTGGTGATAATAATAATAACTTATCAAAGTGTCGGAGAAGCAGAATGGGGAGGGTACCTATGAAAGAATCACTTTGCAGGAGAATATGGTCAGCTGTGTTCAGTGAGATCCATTAAAGTGAGGATAAGGAAAAATTGATTGGATTTAGCAGTGATGAGAAAGACACTAGTGATTTCTGAAGAGTGATTGTTTTGTGTGTGCAGGCTCTCTCCTTCCAGAAAGGAAATTGACTTACAGAAAAGAAAATAAAAAATAGTGAAGACAGCTCTAGTTTATTATCACATCATCAAGCTCAGATGAGCATCTTCAGTGTGTGAATTCTAGGGTTTATATGCAGGGTAATCTCCTGCTCTGTCTCAGCTAAGTGCAGTTTGTGATTTCTTCTTTCCTAATCATGCAGGTGTTAGTTTTTTTTTTCTCCTCCATAATGAGGATGTATTGCTTGTGTGCTTCAGGAGATGCAACTTATTTCTTGATGTTTCTGTTAAGCATTTCTCAGCAACTTCAAATGCCTGAGATCATTACAGTCTTTGGACTTTGTCATTGGCACCTATATAACACACATTTGGGAATAACTCTGAGCACGTGGATTTGGAATAAGCACCAGTTCTCTGTGGAATTAGGGAAAATAGAAAAGGATGAAAAGAAAACCTGTAAAAAATCTTTTAGAACTGAACTGCATAGATCTGAAAATGTGTCTTCTACATTGTGTTCTTTCTAAAAAATGAAACAAAACCAAAACATGGGTTCTGTCATTTCCCCACTATTGACTCCCCATGGCTACAAGGAATCTAAAGTCTCCTCCTTCTCTTGAGGCATTTAGTTAAATCCCTAACATTTACCACAGCAGTTACATCCTGGCTCCTCAGTCCCAGGAGAAAATAGCCCTTGTCTGTAGCAAGCCACCATTTATTGCTCTTGTTCCTACTACTAGTACCTCTGCAGCAAGCTGCACCTCAGTGCTTCATCATATAGGCTTCTGGAATTTTGGCCAAGGGGAGATCACAAAGTATTTGCAGCTCAGTAAGACTCTTGAGAGTCCCTTGGACTGCAAGGAGATCCAACCAGTCCATTCTAAACGAGATCAGTCCTGGGTGTTCATTGGAAGGACTGATGTTAAAGCTGAAACTGTAATACTTGGCCACCTCATGCGAAGAGCTGACTCACTGGAAAAGACTCTGATGCTGGGAAGGATTGGGGGCAGGAGGAGAAGGGGACGACAGAGGATGGGAATGGCTGGATGGCATCACCGACTCGATGGACATGAGTTTGAGTGAACTCCGGGAGTTGGTGATGGACAGGGAGGCCTGGCGTGCTGTGATTCATGGGGTCGCGGAGAGTCGGACACGACTGAGTGACTGAACTGAACTGAACTGAAGCAGACTACAGACAAAGACTGTCAGAGTCTAGACATCATTGGACATAAAGTTACATCAGTTCCCTCATCACTTGTCACCAAAATCATACTGCTAGTGCTGGCATGTGGTATATGTGTGTGTGTGTACATGTGTGTGTACTTGTGTTTGTGTGTACATGTGTGTGGAAAATTCTTGTTTGTCACTCATAATGACCCCCTCTCTTTGGAGCAGTCCTGAAAAAATCTGAACACCTTCCCTGAACTCCAAAGCATCTTTTATCTCATCCTAGTTCCTGAATATCAAGGGCACACTTCTCTCCAGTCCTAGTTGCCCATTTGTTAGAGAAATTAAGTAGTCTTGTTTTAGGCTTCAGAGACAAAGCAGTGCAGGCCTCTGACCTTGCTGCTTCTTTTTTAAATTTTAAATATCTATTTGTTTATTTTTGGTTGTGCTGGGTCTTTGTTGCTGCATGTGGGCTTTCTCCAGTTGGGGCAAGTGGGGGCTACTCTTTAGTTGCAGTGCATGGACTTCTCACTGAGATGGCTTCTCTTGTTGCAGAGTATGGTCTCTAGGGTGTGCAGGCTCAGTAGTTGTGGCACATGGGCTTAGCTGCCCCATGGCATGTGGAATCTTCCTGGACCAGGGAATGAGCCTGTGTCCCCTGCATTAGCAGGTTCACCCTCAACTACTGAACAACCAGGGAAGTCCCATTAAAATTTTTTTAAGAATTAAAATAATAAACTTTATAAGTCTAGTGGGGAGGCTGGCTATTCCCAACTTGAGCCCATGAATGCCTCTGCTTCTTTCTGTCCATTTCTAATTCACATCCTATTGCATATAAGGTTTTCTAGCATCTGTGTAGTGCTTTAACATGGACAATGCATTTTCACATACTTTCTCATTGATTTATGATCCTATAAACTTAGATAGCATATTAAAAGCACAGACATTACTTTGCCAACAAAGGTCCATCTAGTCAAGGCTATGGTTTTTCCAGTGGTCATGTATGGATGTGAGAGTTGGACTGTGAAGAAAGCTGATCGCCGAAGAATTGATGCTTTTGAACTGTGGTGCTGGAGAAGACTCTTGAGAGTCCCTTGGACTGAAAGAAGATCCAACCAGTCCCTCCTGAAGGAGATCAGTTCTGGGTGTTCATTGGAAGGTCTGATGCTAAAGCTGAAACTCCAATACTTTGGCCACCTCATGTGAAGAGTTGACTCACTGGAAAAGACTCTGATGCTGGGAGGGATTGGGGGCAGGAGGAGAAGGGGATGACAGAGGATGAGATGGCTGGATGGCATCACCGACTCGATGGACATGAGGTTGAGTGAACTCCGGGAGTTGGTGATGGACAGGGAAGCCTGGAGTGCTGTGATTCATGGGGTTGCAAAGAGTTGGACACGGCTGAGTGACTGAACTGAACTGAACTTGTTCTTCTTGGGAATTTCTTTACAGTGATATCAAAAACGATGGTGCAGATAATAGTGAGGGAGGGAAAAGTAAGAGGAATGGAGATCCAAATATTGAACCACTGAGCTATGCCAAAATGCAGCCACTATAGCTGCTGCCCAGGAATCTAACAGCAAAGACTTATGTCTGCCAAAAATCAAGGCAGTTGGAACATGCAGAGCCTTGTACCCAGCTAGTTAGTGGTTGTACTTCATCCATCCTATGATATCGGTTCTTACATGACCTTGCTTCTAACCTGCCAGGACGCTGCTCTGACTGGGAGCGACTGTGAGTGACTGCCTGCTGTGAGTGCAAGATTTGCAGCACCACAGATAAGATGGGGGAGGAATCTTGAGATTGTTGAGCCCCTGGAGGAGTCTGGCCAACCACTCCCAGGATGCAACAGCATTCCAAGATTTACAGAACAAAACAGCATTAACTTGAAACCGGAGCTGCCATTTGCTCACAGATTGATGATGCTGTCAGTTTCCCTCCTGGGATAATAAGCAGGAACTCCAAATTGCAGTCTTTGAAGTCTCACTCATGGAGTGGACATGCTGCCTGGGACCCTTTCCCAACTGGGACTCCAGATATGCTGTGGCAGGAGACTTCCCAGCTCTTTTTGAGTCTGGCTGTTGGTTGAAACCCAATTTGGTGATGTATTCTCTGCTCTTTGTGTTTCTCTTTTCTTTTAATGTTAGTATGTTGAAAGCAAGCTAGATGATTCTCTAATAAATAAATGCATTATTTATTTGTATATAATGAGTGGCTTATTTTGAACCTGAGACGAAAGTGAAAACTTTCGGCAAAACACCATTGGCTTTGGGGTTGGCAGACCTCATTTCCATGGAGGTAAGGAGTTCAGTCTCCTCTTTCCATGTATGTCTCCCCTCATCTAAAATAAGCCTCTGGGATATCCTCTTCACCTCCTCACCTCTCTCCCTTCCCACCATCCATTTTCATTTTTCTCTATCCATCTTTTCCTCCAGTTTGCCCTCAGATTTCATGTTGTTAGGTGTGGGTCTTTCTGCTTCAACCAGTCTTTTTTTGAACCCAAACTCTATTTCTCCTCTGCTGGGAACTATGGCTAGAAAAGCCATAGACCCTTTTCTGAGGAAGATCCCCAAACACTTGCTTTTTAAATCCACAAGAGCCTACCAGACTAGAATCTTCTCCAAAGTAGGTAATGTGCCACTCTTGACATTCCCTGGGTCTGCCTCTGTGCTTGCCACCTGGAAGGTGCTCCAAATACATACTTATTCACCTGTTCTTGAACTCTTGGCACCTCAGTTTTCTCCTGAAAGGTATTAATAATATTATCTACCTCAAGGTGTAGTTGGTAGGAATTATAATAACACGTTAGCCTAGGATATAGTGAGTGCTGTGCAAGTGTAAGATGTCATAAGCATTATTCCACACACTTTCCCAGGCCTGGGTGTACAGCCTGAACAAATCAGAAATAGTAGTCTATTCCTTAAAAAAAATTACATTTTATGGGAAGATAGCTGTTTAACAACTGTGATTCATGGGGTCGCAAAGAGTCGGTCACGACTGAGCCACTGAAATGAACTGAACTGAAAAATGAGGTTAAGCAAACAAACAAAGACCTTCCTGTTGTCTTAAATGTCGCATGTCTCCACGCTCCATTTCAGTTGTTTCAGTTGAAAACTTTCTTATGTTGTATGCAGGACAAATACCATTCTTCCCATTTTGCAGATGAGAAAATCGAGGCTTCAATGGAATATGTGATCTTCCTAAGTTTTTATACCTACAGGTGGATTATATATTGTTTATTTATTCATTTGGCAATGTGATCCAGGACTTTTTGACATCCTTCCAGAATAATCTAGTACAGTTCCATTGATTGAAAGAAGCTCCTTTCTCCTGGAGGGGTCAGTTGGTCCTTCAGGGGAGTACATTTGGCAAATTGCACACTGCAGTTTTCACTTTCACTGTGCTTCTGGATCAGTAGTCTAATTAAGCTATGTGGAATCTTGTTGAGTCATGTATGACAGTTTCAGCTAATTGAGAGTAAGTCGTATCACTGATCTTGTTAAGTACTTTTCTTGTTGTACTCCAAGTAAAGACTGCTGAAGCAAAAATAATTACTTCAACTTCTAAGAATGAGCATATATTTGAGCATTGTTTCCAAGGATGATATATTTCAAGCATGCTACCTGTGTTATCCCTAAACAAAAGGGATAATTAGACGTTTATTTCTGTATCTAAGGAGACTATTTTGAAAGAATGTACTTTGCTTGCTCAAAGTAAATTTCAACTTAGAAAACAAACCTTAGTGACATACAAAATAGTCTTTACTTCTTAAATTGAGGGATAATTGGTTTAAAAACAACCTACAAAAACAAATCCAAAATGACAAAATGGCAATAAGAACACACTTAATTACCTTAAATGTAAATGGATTAAATACTCCAGCCAAAAAACATAGACTAGCTGAATGGATAAAAAAATAAGACCCTTTTATACCTTACCCACAGGAAACCCACTTCAGATCTAGAGATGCATACAGACTGAAAGTGAGGGGATGGAGAAAGGTATTCCATGCAAATAGAAATCAAAAGAAAGCTGGAGTACCAATACTCATTAGAGAAAACAGACTTTAAAATACAGACTATTATAAGAGACAAAGAAGGACAGTACATAATAATCAAGGGATCACTCCAAGTAAAAGATATAACATTGTAAATATATACGCACCCAACACAGGAGCACTTCAGTGTATAAGGCAAATGTTAAGACTACATATCCTTGTCTTTTCCTTATCTTAGAGGTAAAGCACTCAGTCTTTCACTGTTAAGTCTGATGTTGGTTATAGGTTACTTGCAGACTCCTTTTTATCAAGTTGGGGAAGTTTCCTTCTCAAATTCCAATACTTAGCTTGTTGAGAGTTGCATGAAAGGGCACTGCATTTTGTCGATTTATTTATTTTTTTTGCATTTGTTGAGATAATCATGTGGTTTTTGTTCATTGTTCTGTTGTTTGGTATATTTCATTAATTCTGGGGATAGCATTGCAGATTGACAGTTGTTTCCTCAGTATTTTAAAGATGTTGCTCTACTCTTATTTTGCTTGCTTTGTTTCTTAAAAGAGATTTTCTGGGTTCCTTTTGTTTTTTCCTGTAGGTAGCATGTCTTTTTCCTCTGGTTGCTTCTAAGATTTTTCTTTATGCTGTTTTTGAGCAACATGCTTTTGCTGTGCCATGCTTTAATTTTCTTACTGTTTCTTGAGATTGGAATTTATTGAATTCTTTAGATATGTGGCTTTACAGTTATTAATAAATTAGGAAAATATTTGTCTACTAATTTTCAAATATTGTTTGTCTCTCCCTTCCAAGAGACTTTCAGTTCAGTTCAGTTCAGTCGCTCAGTTGTGTCCGACTCTTTGCGACCCCATGAATCATAGCGCACCAGGCCTCCCTGTCCATCACCAACTCCTGGAGTCCACTCAAACCCACGTCCATCGAGTCAGTGATGCCATCCAGCCATCTCATTCTCTGTTGTCCCCGTCTCCTCCCACCCCCAATTCTTCCTAGCATCAGACTCTTTTCCAGTGAGTCAACTCGATGCAATAGGTGGCCAAAGTATCGCAGTTTCAGCTTTAGCATCAGTCCTTCCAATGAACACCCAGGATTGATTTCCTTTAGAATGGACTGGTTGGATCTCCTTGCAGTCCAAGGGACTCTCAAGAGTCTTCTCCAGCACCTCAGTTCAGCTACTAATATATTAAATTGTCTGGAGTATTAATAATTTCACAGCTTCCTGATGGTCTATTTAAAAAATTATTCTCTTTCTCATTTTTGGTGGTTTCTATTGCCAAGTCTTCAAGTTCACTGATCTTTTCTTCTGCAGTGTATAATCAGTTATGAATCCTTTCTGATGTATTTTTCTTCTCCTACATTGTAATTTTTACTTCTAGAAATTTGTCTTGGGTATCTTAAAAATATTTTATTCATTTTTGATTAACTTATTTTTCTCCTCATTAGGGATTGCATTTTACTTTCTTATTTGGATACCTGCCAATCTTTGATTGGTTGTCATATGTTGTGACTTTTACCTTGATGCTTAAAGAATGTTTTTATATTCCTATAAATGGAAAACAAAACATTGTACTTTGAATATCTTGAGCTTTGCTAATTGATGCAGTTCAGCTACTTGGAATCTTTCTCTTTCAGCTCTTGATTTTAAGATTTGTTAAGCAGGATGGAGCTGTCCTTAGTCTAGGGGTAAATATTTCTCACTACTGAGGTAAAACCCTTTATAATGAGGTTTTTCAAGTCCAGCTGTTGGACATAAGTACTATTCACAGCCCTGTGTGAACACTGAATATTGGAACCTGTAATCACTTTAGGGACTTCTTTTCCAAACCTTGGGGAAATTTTTACACATTATACCTAATGCTGGTCAATACTCAGTGAGTCAGCCATGGGTGCACATGTGTTCCCCATCCTGAACCCCCAACCCACCTCCCTCCCTATCCCATCCCTCAGGGTCATCCCAGTGCACCAGCCCTGAGCACCCTATGAGATTTGATTTTCAAAGTCATTTCAGAATGACCCCAACCTTCTGCAATGGATTACATATACAAGGAAAAATGCTTTGAATACACCTATGCTACTAATATTTCCTCCACTGAGGCAGAAAAATAAAGTAACATATTTAGAATGAGTATTTCCCTCTTAGATTTGAGTACTTATTTTTTGAGGAGTAACTGATGAGAAAATAATATCCCACTTAGGATTTTCTCTACTTTAGTATTAACCTTGCTTATCCTGGTGTATCAAATTTAGAAAATATAGTAACCAAAATATAGTATATATATAGTAAAGGTATAGTAAATAATGTTTTGTCTTTATTTTCTCAGTCTTTATTTTAAAATTTTCTCAGAAAAACCAAGTAATTATAATACTATAGGGATTATTTTGAAAGTTTTTCTTACTCAAAAATGTAGACAGATTTCAGTAGGAGTGCTTGTTGTACCCACAGAAGGCCTGTCAACAAGTATATATATCATATCATGTCAACAGTCATATCATAGAGGAATTATGTAGCCCAGAATTGTTTTGTGGCAAAGAGAACTTAGAAAAATATTGAGAATATTCTTAGCTTCACTACTCTTAAGGCCAGGCCTTAAAAATACAGAAATATGGAACAACATTTTGGCTGAAGTATAACTCTTGATACTTCTAAATATTCGGTTTGTATAAATTACAGTCAATTTTATTTAAGTATCTTTTGTGTGCTCTTATTAGGAGAAGGAAATGGCAACCCACTCCAGTGTTCTTGCCTGGAGAATCCCAGGGACGGAGGAACCTGGTGGGCTGCCATCTATGGGGTCACACAGAGTCGGACACGACTGGCGTGACTTAGCAGCATGTGCTCTTATTAATGTTCCCACTGACTGCTTTTGAAAGCAGAAATGCTATATTCTTTCAGAAAGTTGGAACTTTAATTAATCAATCAAGTGTGAAATAAAATATCATGATTTTATAGATCTTCAACTTGATTTCATTTCTAATTTGTAGACTTTCCTATGCTTTTTTATAATACAATTTTATAGGTTAAATAAATAATAGTTTTTAGCATTGCATATAATTACCCTAATAAGTCTTTTAAAGCATCTGTAGTAGAGCTGCACCATAGGAACCTTAAACTTATGTGAATTCAACAAGATCCACTCAGTCAAGGGAATAAAAGTTTCAAGAAATAGAAATATCAGTTCAGGAGGCCAAAAGATGCTGTGTCCTCAGTTAAATTCCTTAAAAGACAATGACTTTAAAGTGTTACTTCCCCAAGATGTGCTCCCTAAGCTGTAAAAAATGCTGTTAAAATTCTTCTTCAATTTCTTCTTCCAATATCAGGTCTTCAACCTCTTTACCAGAGAGACAAAGAATTTTTCAAGGGATAATTTTGAACATATGCAATCCTCCCTTTGCTTCAATAGCTAATACCTGGATAATTGTGCGTCCACTTATAAAGGTCCAAAAGAATGAAAAGAAACCATGTAGAGATCAGGATATTCTACATTCCTTTAAAATTTTCTCACAAAATTTTCAAGTTGCTGAATCAGAGATACGAGAGCAAACTGTAATGAAAGGTTTATATTCTACCAGTAAGCAAGCACTTTACTTAGCAGATAATTCTTCCCACCTGCAACTCCTCTCACACAGGTAATAGTTTTTGCTTTAATTATATAAACTGTACAACAGTTTTAATGTTCATCAAAATAGCATTGATTAGCCAAAAGTTAAGCTAGGTGAACTTCAGAATATTTGCAGAATATATGCTTGAAGTATTAAAGTTATCATTTTCTTTTTCTCTCTGATTGCTCTGAATTCCCAAAAGTATTAGACTTTTGTTGGGAATAATAAGTTAGAAATCTGGGTAGACTATTTCCTAGGTACCATGAACTCTGTGTATGAGGTTCTTCCCCTTATTTGATTCTGATTTATCTTACTGAATACTAGCTACATGCCAACACATGGCATTTTTAGGGCATTTGGAAAATATTCAGAAAATAAAGGCGCTTCCTGGGTGGCACTAGTGGTAAGGAATCTACCTGCCAAAGCAAGTAGATGCAAGAGACACGAGTTTCATCCCTAGGAAACAGCAACCCACTCTAGTATTCCTGCCTGAGAAATTCCATGGACAGAGGAGCCTGGCCGGTGAGGGTCCTTGCAGTCTCAAAGAGATGAACATGAACTGGGCTGCTGAGCAAAGGACAGAAAATAAATGAAATGTTATGTTGTATTATGAATTTGTCAGTGTTTTTTCTTTATTCTATTGCTTCAGCAAAATTAGAGTTACAGAGATGCAAGAATGAAGTCAGGACTCAGTGTACACTGGGCATCCTCCTCCTGATGTTGGTCATTGCTGTACAAAACATCCCATGGGTATCTGTCAAGAGATCTTTTTCTAACATATGTGGGTTGATAGTAGGACCTGATCTGGTCATCAAGGTGAGCTGCTGGTCTGGGATTGGGATGGATGTAGCAGATGGGGAGTAATGGGGTTAATGAGGAAACTTGGGGCTTTAAGAGGAATTAGTTACAGAAATTATGAGGAAGGGTTATATGAATTGTCTAGAGGAAAGAGAAGAAAAAGATGCCTTTGTTGGACCTTTGCACTGGGCTACAAAAAAGGAAAGAGGACATTTAAGTCAGTAAAAAAGAGTCCCCAATTTAGGGTGAAAGAGAGCTATTTTAGGGTGACTGTGGACTATGTCTAGAATTATGCTTCTCTGGTCCTATCACTTCATGGGAAATAGATGGGGAAACAGTGGAAACAGTGTCAGACTTTATTTTTTGGGGCTCCAAAATCACTGCGGATGCTGATTGCAGCCATGAAATTAAAAGATGCTTACTCCTTGGAAGGAAAGTTATGACCAACCTAGATAGTATATTAAAAAGCAGAGACATTACTTTGCCAACCAAGGTCCGTCTCGTCAAGGCTATGGTTTTTCCCGTGGTCATGTATGGATGTGAGAGTTGGACTGTGAAGAAAGCTGATCGCCGAAGAATTGATGCTTTTGAACTGTGGTGCTGGAGAAGACTCTTGAGAGACCCTTGGACTTCAAGGAAATCCAACCAGTCCATTCTAAAGGAGATCAGTCCTGGGTGTTCATTGGAAGGACTGATGCTAAAGCTGAAACTCCAATACTTTGGCCACCTCATGTGACGAGTTGACTCACTGGAAAAGAGTCTGATGCTAGGAGGGATTGAGGGTAGGAGGAGACGGGGACGACAGAGAATGAGATGGCTGGATGGCATCACCGACTTGATGGACATGAGTTTGAGTGAACTCCAGGAGTTGGTGATGGACAGGGAGGCCTGGCGTGCTGTGATTCATGGGGTCGCAAAGAGTCGGACACGACTAAGTGACTGAACTGAACTGAACTGAACTGAGGGCTCCAGTATTGTAAAGAATGAACTAAGTGTTTCTGAAATTCTAAATATCTTAATATACTGACAAGGAACTAAAAAGAGAGTCCACTTAGGAAGAAATGCAAATAACAGAGAGCATGAAAAAATGTTTAAATCTGTAGTATCCATTAACATTTTACACTAAAGTTTTTATTTCTACTTCCAGGTATAAGGTAGGATTGTATGTTGGGCTGGGTCGGGTTTTGACCAATGAAATGTGAGTGGAATCATGTCCATCACTTGTAGAGGGAATTATTATTAACAGCCAGAGCCGATTCCCTAAACCCTTTATTTCTGCCATTGCTACTGGCAATATTCCAGAGAGAATGGTTTCCTTGACTTGGATCTCAAATGAAATTGGGAGAGCCCTAAGCCAACCTATGCTGAGGATCTATCATAAGCAAGAATTAAGGTTCTATTGTTTTAAGCCTTCCAGTATTCTTGCCTAGAAAATTCTATGGACAGAGGAGCCTGGCAGGCTTCAATCCAAGGGGTTGGACATGACCGAGCACAGCACGGGGGCAGCAGCAGTCTATCCTGACTAATGCAAACTTGAGCAGTAATCAGAGACACACACATATTCAAATAACAAATTCCTTTTCACTGTTTCCAGAACTTTTGAAGTAGTTTATTTATTATACTGAAACAAGATATACTAATCGTAGCTAATTATACACATTAATGAATTCAAATGATACAAAAAGAATTAGGAAAAAAATTAAAAGCCTTCAAATCTTAACCTCAAGAGATAATTGCCAGTGAAATCTCCCTTCATCAGTAGTGAATAATCTGGTTAATTTACACATTTTTAGTGGTTATATTTTTCATATCTAAAAGTTCCCTTTGGTTCTCTTCAAAATATGCTTGTTCTCTTTCATGTTGTTCTTTTATTGATCTGATGTTATTATTATTATTTTATATAGTGGTTACTTCTAGAAAGGAGGGTGGATGAAGGAAACAGAGCACTTGTCTGTATTAATTCAATAGTTGTTCCTTTGCAAGTAATCTGGTCTATTCCCTCTTATTTTATATATTTTTACTAGTTGTTGATAATTTGCCATTTTTCTTTTCTTTTTTGTATATGGACAAGAATATGTTTTGTTTAGGATTCATGAACTCTTCTCCGAGCTTGCGTGAGTAGTAGTAGTTGTGTCCGACTCTCTGTGACCCCATGGACTATAGCCTGCCAGGTTCCTCTGTCCAAGGGATTTCCCAGGCAAGAATACTGGACTGGGTTGCCATGCCCTTCTCCAGTGGGTCTTCCTGACCCAGGGATCGAACCCCTGTCTCTTATGTCTCCTGCATTGGCAGGCAGGTTCTTTACCACTAGCGCCACCTGGGAAACCCTCATGAACTCTTACTTTTCATTAATTATGGAAAATGAGCAAATATAATTTTTAAATTTCTCTTCTTACTTTCTCATTTCTGGAACTCTTACAGACATTTTTACCACTTTCACTTTCTGTCCTCCATGTTTTTTAACTTAGCTATTTTCTGTCTCTTAATCTTTCTTTTCTGCTTCCTCGAGTGAATTTTCCAGTTTTTGAATAATATCTCTGGCTACGTCTAAACAGTTAGTTTATCTAGTCATTAAGTATTTAACGTCCAAGACTATAGCTTTTATTTCTAAGACATCTGTTGGATTTAACATTTTTCTCCTCTTTTCATAGTAATTGGTTCTTGTCTTGGTTTTAATTTTTATTTGACATCTTTATTACTTTTAAACTTAGTTATTTTATAAACCACTCAAGATGAACTCATCCAACGATATGATGAAAATCTACTGTGTGAAAAACACTGTTCTAGGCCCTGTACAACAGTGAACTAACTCACAAAAGTCCTTTCACTCTGGGATCTTAAACTTTCTAGTGAGAGGAGATAGTTAATAAAATACACATTGTGTTGAAAGGTGATAATTGCTGTGGAGAAAAATAAAGCTGGGAGGGCTGAGTGTGATGGAATTTTAAAGTGTCTGGGAAACCTTCTTTTAGATGATAATATTTGCACAGAGATTTGAAGGAGGTGAGAAAGGAAGGCATGTGGGTATTTGGGAGAGGAATATTTCAAGTAGATAGAACAACAGAGGTAAAAAAAACACTCCATGTAGGAGGACACCTGGTGTATTAGAAGAACAGTAAGAAGGTCACTATGGCTGAAGCCAAGTGACACAGGAGAGACCAGTAGGAAGTGAGGCAAAGGGGTAGTGAGCGGGCAGATAACAGGGCTGGGGCCACTGTAAGCCTTCCCCTTCTTCCCTCTGAAGAAAATGAGAAGCTGTGGGAAGGTTTGGGCTGAGAAGGGCAGGACTGAACACGTGTTTCACGGCATCACTCTGTCTACTGTGTTGAGAAGAGATAATAAGGAACAAAGAAGGACCTCACCAGGGAGACTACTGCACTTATTCAAGTGAGAGATGACAATGGACTGGACCAAGGTGGTGAGAAATGGCTGGATTCACGGACGCTAGAAAGTGGACATGGCTTGCAGTTAGAAGTTAATGTTGGGGAACTAAAACTATCATGGTAAATATATACATATTTTTTATTTTTAGTGAACCCTTTAAACATTTATTCATTTATCTATTTAGGCTGCACTGGGTTGATGTCCTCTAGTTAGGGCGAGCAGGGGCCACTCTTTGTTGCCGTTCATGGGCTTCTCATTGCGGCGATTTCTCTTGTTGCACAGCACGGGCTCTAGGGTGCATCAGTTTCAGCCATTGCAGTTCTCAGACTCTAGAGCACAGCCTCAGTAATTGTGACACATGGACTTAGTTGCCCCATAACATGTGGAATCTTCCCAGACCAGAGATCAAACCCATGTCCCCTGCACTGGCAGGCAGATTCTTAATCATTGGATCACCAGGGATGGCCCTTTAGTGAACTCTTGAGGTCTGCACATTATGCTAGAAGTTGAGGACCCAAGGAAATGATCACTTAGAAAGAAGTTGAAGTTGAGTGGATGTACTTACACATTTAATTTTTATTTTATGATGCTACCATTTCAGAGTAATGGTTTTTTCCAAAATGAAATTTATTTAGTGTTATGAATACAAAAAACCTTGAATCATAAAAGAAAAATAAATTGCAGTGTGAAATAAGAATGCCATCTTTGAACAGGGCATCAGTGTTTGAGTTACTTAGTGATTCTTTGAGCTTTTAAATAGTGAAGCTTCATGCCTCAAGGAAAGTTAACAAACAAATAATTTAAAGATAATAATTGAAATGGTCAGAAAAATAATACCATTATTATAGTTAAGCTCTGGCCTGAAATTTGAAATAAATGACCCTGAGCAGAAGGAAATTTTAAAATTTCAATTTATCGGTTCTCCAGATGAATTTGAATGTCCAATAATCTAGAGAGGAACTATTTAGGCTCTAGTAGCTTCGTGAATCAACATTTCTTTCTTTGTAAAGTGAGAACACTGAATTAGATTTTTCTTCTGACTTCAGTTATAGCTATAGTTCTGGCAATATTTGTTCTTTCTTTCTTCAAAGAAGAGTATACTAAAGAACATTCATCTGGACATTCACCATGATTAGATATTTATAAAATTTATAGTAAATGTATAAGAACACTGACCTACCTATCTCATCTGTTGAATACAGATTTTTCAAAACAGAAGAATGTTTTTTATTAAAATTCTGTTAAGCTTCAAATCATCCATTATTTTTAAAATGTAGCAGTCCCAATGACTGGTTTGTGGTAGGCAGGATATTTTGAGGGGTGGGGCGATGCACCATGCAGCTTGTGGTATCTTATTCTTAACAATGAAAGAGCAAAGTCCTCACCACTAGATCTCTAGAGAATTCACATAGTAGGTAGGATTTTTTGGAGAGAGTAACATGGAAATATATACTACCATATGCAAAATAGATAGCCAGTGGGAATTTGCTGTATGACTGAGGGAACGCAAACCCAGGCTCTGTAACAACCTAGAGGGGTGGGACGGGGTGGAGGTTTAGGAGGGAGCGGACATAGGTCTACCTATGGCTGATTCATGTTGATGTATGGCAGAGACCAATGCAGTATTGTAAAGTAATTATCCTTCAATTAAAAATAAATTTTAAACAAGAATTAAAAAAAATCTAATCTCTCTTTTCACCCTTCAAGTGGAGACTTGCATGTCATGGGCAGTGAATGTAACCTGAATAGGGTATGGTTCTTTATAGTTGCTAGTTTCAATCTGTCCAGCTGATCCCCAGGTCTTAGTCTGAGAGCAGAGCTAATAAAACAACATGGCAACCATGGAGTCCCCAGTTTCCTCATGTGGCATCCGCCACTTCCAAGATGACCTATTGTTCCACGTCAGTTTTCTTCCTGATCTTGGGGGAACCCAACTGGTGCTTCAGATGCTATAAGACTGCTTCAGGATTTCCCTGATTTGCAATCCCACAGCTGTGAACAGGCTCCCGGACCTCTTCAGATCTCTCTCAATGTCTCTGCTATACTTGGCCCCAACCTAGTAAGGGCATGACTAGCTCACTTATCCCAGTAGGGGATTCAGGGTCAAGTCAGTGTCAGCACTCACCTTCACTGAGAGATACTAAGAAACACTTCCATCACACTCCCTGTAGTCTCCCTGGGCAAGCTATAGAATAGAACAGATAAGGATATCTGAAGGATATACTGCCTGTGAGTGTCTGAGTGTCTCCTGCAGAGGTACGGGTCAGCAGTGGCCTGGCAGGGGCTCTGGGTGCAGCAGACCTGGGTGTGGCATAAGCCCTCCTGGAGGAGGTAGCCATTAACCCCACCATAGAGCTGTCAGAACTTACACAGGACTGGGGAAACAGGCTCTTGGAGGACACACATTAAAACCTTGTGCACACCAGAACCCAGGAGAAAGGAGCAGTGAACCCACAAGAGACTGACCCTGACTTGCCTGCGAGTGTCCAGGAGTATCCAGCAGAGGCATGGGTCGGCAGTGGCCTACTGCAGGGCCAGAGGCGCTGAGTGCAGCAGTGCATGCACAGGACCTTTGGAAGGCGGTCGCCGTTATCTTCATTACCTCCACGTAGCTCAGTTGGTAAAGAATCTGCCTGCAATGCAGACCCAGGTTTGATCCCTGGGTCGGGAAGATACCCTGGAGAAGGATATGGCAACCCACTTCAGTATTCTTGCCTGGAGAATCCCATGGACAGGGGAGCCTGGCAGGCTATAGTCCATGGGGTTGAAATAGTCAGACATGACTTAGTGGCTAAACCACTACCATAGTGTGGTCTCAAGTCAAACAATAGGGAGGGAAAGCAGCCCCACCCATCAACAGAAAGTTGGATTAAAGATTTACTGATCATGGCCCCGCCCATCAGAACAAGACCTAGTATCCCCAACAGTCAGTCTCTCCCATCAGGAAGCTTCCATAAGCGTCTTATCCTTATCAGAGGGCAGACAGAATGAAAACCACAATCACAGAAAACTAATCAAACCTATCACATGGACCACAGCCTTGTCTAACTCGAAACTATGAGCCATGCTGTGTAGGGCCACTCACGATGGACAGGTCATGGTGGAGAGTTCTGACAAAATGTGGTCCACTGGAGAAAGGAATGGCAAACCACTTCAGTATTCTTGCCTTGAGAACCCCATGAACAGTATGTAAAGGCAAAAAGATATGACACTGAAAGATGAACTCCCCAGGTTGGTAGGTGCCCAATATGCTACTGGAGAAGAGTGGAGAAATAATTCCAGAAAGAATGAAGAGACAGAGCCAAAGTCAAAGCAACACCCAGTTGTGGATGTAACTGGTGATGGAAGTAAGTCCAATGCTGTAAAGAAAAATATTGCATAGGAACCTGGAATGTTAGATCCATGAATCAAGGCAAATTGGAAGTGGTCAAACAGGAGATGGCAAGAGTGAATATCAACATTTTAGGAATCAATGAATTAAAATGGACTGGAATGGGGGGAGTTAACTCAGATGACCATTATGTCTCCTACTGTGGGCAAGAATCCCTTAGAAGAAATGGAGTAGCCCTTATAGTCAACAAGAGTCCTAAATGAAGTTCTTGGATGCAATTTCAAAAATGACAGAATGATCTCTGTTCATTTCCAAGGCAAGCCATTCAATATCACAGTAATCCTGGTCTATGCCCCAACCAGTAATGCTGAAGAAGCTGAAGTTGAATGGCTGCATGAAGACCTGCAAGACCTTCTAGAACTAACACCCCCAAAAGATGTCCTTTTCATCATAGGGGACTGGAATGCAAAAGTAGGAGGTCAAGAGATACCTGGAGTAACAGGCAAATTTGGCCTTGGAGTACAAAATGAAGCAGGTCAAGGGCTAACAGAGTTTTGTAAGAGAATGCGCTGGTCATAGCAAACACTGTCTTCTAACAACATAAGAGAAATCTCTACACATGGACATCAACAGATGGTCAATACCGAAACCAGATTGATTATATAGAGCTTCTCCAGTCAGGAAAAGCTCTATACAGTCAGCAAAAACAAGGCAGGGAGCTGACTGTGGCTCAGATCATGAACTCCTCATTGCAAAATTCAGACTTAAATTGAAGAAAGTATTGAAAACCACTAGAGAATTCAGGTATGACCTAAATCAAATCCCTTATGATTATACAGTGGAAGTGAGAAATAGATTTAAAGGACTAGATCTGATAGAGTGCCTGAAGAACTATGGACGGAGGTTTATGACATTGTATAGGAGGCAGTGACCAAGACCATCCCCCCAAAAAATAAATGCAAAAAGCAAAATGGTTGTCTGAGGAGCCTTACACATAGCTGAGAAAGAAAGAGAAAAAAGGCAAAGGAGAAAAGGAAAGATGTACCCATTTGAATGCAGAGTTCCAAAGAATAGCAAGAAGAGATAAGAAAGCCTTCCTCAGTGATCAGTGCAAAGAAATAGAGGAAAACAACAGAATGGGAAAGACTAGAGATCTCTTCAAGAAAATTAGATAAATAAAATACTAAGGGAACATTTCATGCAAAGATGGGCACAATAAAGGACACAAATGGTATGGACCTAACAGAAGCAGAAGATATTAAAAAGAGGTGGCAAGAATACACAGAGCTATACAAAAAAGATCTTCATGACCCAGATAATCATGATGGTGTGATCACTCACCTAGAGCCAGACATCCTGGAATGTGAAGTCAAGTGGGCCTTAGGAGACCTCACTATGAACAAAGCTAGTGGAGGTGATGGAATTCTAGTTAAACTATTTCAAATCCTAAAAGATGATGCTGTGAAAGTGCTACACTCAATATGTCAGCAAATTTGGAAAACTCAGCAGTGGCCACAGGACTGTAAAAAGTCAGTTTTCTTTCTGATCCGAAAGAAAGGCAGTGCTAAAGAATGTTCAAACTATTGCACAATTGCACTCATCTCACACACTAGCAAGTGATGCTCAAAATTCTCCAAGCCAGGCTTCAATAGTACGTGAACCGTGAACTTCCAGATGTTCAAGCTGGTTTTAGAAAAGGCAGAGGAACCAGAGATCAAAGTGCCAACATCTGTTGGATCATTGAAAAAGCAAGAGAGTTCCAGAAAAACATCTACTTCTGCTTCATTGACTATGCCAAAGCCTTTGACTGTGTGGATCACAACAAATTGTGGAAAATTCTTCAAAGGATATGAATACCAGACCCCCTGACCTGACTCTTGAGAAATCTGTATTCAGGTCAAGAAGCAATAGTTAGGACCAGACATAGAACAACAGTCTGATTCCAATTAGGGAAAGGAGTACGTCAAGACAATTGTCACCCTGCTTATTTAACTTATATGCAGAGTACATCATGTGAAATGCTGGGCTGGATGAAGCTCAAGATTGCTGGGAGAAATATCAATAACCTCAGGTAGCAGATGACACCACCCTTATGGCAGAAAGTGAAGAAGAACTGAAGATCCTCTTGATGAAAATGAGAGAGAGTAAAAATGTTGGCTTAGAGCTCAACATTCAGAAATCTAAGATCATGGCATCTGGTCGCATCACTTCATGGCAAATAGAAGGGGAAACAATGGAAACAGTCGCTGACTTTATTTTCTTGGTCTCCAAAATCACTGCAAATGGTAATTGCAGCCATGAAATTAAAATACATTTACTCCTTGGAAGTAAAGTTATGACCAACCTGGGCAGAATATTAAAAAGCAGAGACATTACTTTGTCCACAAAGGTCTGTCTAGTCAACGCTATGGTTTTTCCAGTAGTCATGTATGGATGTGAGAGTTGGACTATAAAGTAAGCTGGGTGCCAAAGAATTTGATGCTTTTCAACTGTGGTGTTGGAGAAGACTCTTAAGAGTCCCTTGGACTGCAAGGAGATCCAACAAGTCCATCCTAAAGGAAATCAGTCCTGAATATTCATTGGAAGGATTGATGCTGAAGCTGAAACTCCAATACTTTGACCACCTGATGTGAAGAACTGACTCATTGGAAAAGACCCTGATGATGGGAAAGATTGAAAGTAGGAGGAGAATGGGACGACAGAGGATGAGCTGCTTGGATGGCATCACTGAGTTGATGGACATGAGTTCAAGCAAGCTCCAGGAGTTGGTGATGGACAGAGAATCCTGGTGTTCAGTCCATGGGGTTGCAAAGAGTTGGACATGACTGAATGACTAAACTGACAGAAGGATAGATAAGCAAACTGAACATTAGTTGATAAGCAGACTGTTAAATGGGAAAATTATGAGAGAAAACTGAGTGATTGCAGCCTTGCCAGAACAAAGTAGGGTGAGTCAATATCCAGTGAGTGATAAACTGAACAGCATTAAGATACAAGTAAAAGTTGTACAAGTACCACTACTAGGCTCACACCATGGGGTAATGACTTTATAATGAGAAACCTACAGGCAAGGGAAGTGAGCAGTAAATCAAGGGAGAGACACGTGAAATCTTGCTGGCTTCAGTTTGGCAAACTCTGGGAATGGTGTTATGTTCCATGCAGAGGTGGTATCAGTTAGGGGAGCCTGGATGATGTTGTGGTAATAACTCCCAAATATCAATGTAAAACACAAAGATTTATTTCTCAGTCATGTTGCATGTTATTTGTATATGTCTGGGGAGTTCTAGTCATATTTTGCTCAGTTATTTTTCTGGGAATATTAAACAGAAATTGTAATGACATGGAATAATTATGGCAAATTATTAAATGTAAGGAAAAGTAGAATGTGAAATTATATTTTATAACTTTATAATAGAAATTGTAATATAAAACTCATGCATGGGAGAAGTCTGGAGGAAACAGTTTGAAACGCTGACAATAACCCTGTTGCTATGAATGACTTTTCTCATTCTTGGGTTTTGATATTTTTCCATCTTTTCTCAACATGTGCTAATCTTCGAGCAGAATGGAGTGCATTATTTTTAATAACACAGCTAGGAAAGGAAGCTGAAGACCAGCTGTGAAACCAGATATTTGTTGTTGTTGTTCAGTCACTAAGTCATGTCAGACTATTTGAGACCCCATGAACTGCAGCACACCAGGCTTCCTTGTCTTTCACGATCTCCCAGAGTTTGCTCAAACTCATGTGCATTGAATCAGTGGTGGCCATCCAACCATCTCATCCTCTGTTGCCCCCTTCTCCTTTTGCCCTCAATGTTTCCCTGCATCAGGGTCTTTTCCAATGAATCAACTCTTTGCATCAGGTGACCAAAGTACTGGAGCTTCAGCTTAAGCATGAGTCCTTCCAGTGAATATTCAGGGTTGATTTCATCTAAGATTGACTGGTTTGATCTCTGCTCTTCAAGGGACTGTCAACATTCTTCTCCAGAACCACAATTCAAAATTCAATTCTTCATTCCTCAACCTTCTTTATGGCCCAACTCTCACATCAGTACATGACTACAGGAAAAACCATACCTTTGATTATACAGACCTTTGTCAGTAAAGTGATATCTCTGCTTTTTAATTTGGAAAAGTCAGCAGTGGACACAGAACTGGGAAAAGTCAGTTTTCACTCCAATCTCAAACAAGGGCATTGCCAAAAGATGTTAAACTGCCATACAGTTGTGCTCATTTTCACATGCTAGCAGGATTAATGCTCAAAATTCTAAAAGCTAGGCTTCAGCAGTATGTGAACCAAGAACTTCCACATGTACAAGCTAGATTTAGAATATATGTATATGGCAGAAAGTGAAGAGGAACTCAAAAGCCTCTTGATGAAAGTGAAAGAGGAGAGTGAAAAGGTTGGCTAGAAGCTCAACATTCAGAAAACAAAGATCATGGCATCTGGTCCCATCACTTCATGGGAAATAAATGGAAAAACAGTGGAAACAGTGTCAGACTTTATTTTTTTGGGCTCCAAAATCACTGCAGAAGCTGATTGCAGCCAGGAAATTAAAAGACACTTGCTCCTTGGAAGGAAAGTTATGACCAACCTTGATAATATATTAAAAAGCAGAGACATTACTTTGCCAACCAAGGTCCGTCTAGTCAAGGCAATGGTTTTTCCCGTGGTAACGTATAGATGTGAGAGTTGGACTGTGAAGAAGGCTGATCGCCGAAGAATCAATGCTTTTGAACTGTGGTGTTGGAGAAGACTCTTGAGAGTCCCTTATACTGCAAGGAGATCCAACCAGTCCATTCTAAAGGAGATCAATCCTGGATGTTCATTGGAGGGACTGATGCTAAAGCTGAAACTGCAATACTTTGGCCACCTCATGCGACGAGTTGACTCACTGGAAAAGACTCTGATGCTGGGAAAGGTTGGGGGCGGGAGGAGAAGGGGACGACAGAGAATGAGATGGCTGGATGGCATCACCGACTCTGTGGACATGAGTTTGGGTGTACTCCGGGAGTTGGTGATGGACAGGGAGGCCTGGCGTGCTGTGATTCATGGGGTCGCGGAGAGTCGGACACGACTGAGCGACTGAACTGAACTGAACTGATATGAACACATATATTTGTGTAAATATGTATATGTATGAGTGCATGCTAAGTTGCTTCAGTCATGTCTGACTCTGTGAGATCCCACGGACTGCAGCCCTCCAGGTTCCTCTGCCCATGGAATTCTCCAGGCAAGAATGCTGGAGTGGGTTGCCATTTCCTTCTCCAGAGGATCTTCCCAATTCAGGGATCGAACCCGCCTCTTTTATGTCTCCCGCATTGGCAGACAGGTTCTTTACCACTAGAGCCACCTGGAAAACCCATATATACATAAACATATATGTGTGTGCATAAATATATAAACTTTTTTTTAACAATAGTGAATGATGACATGTCACTATTTTTGTTAGATATTTTGTATTTGAAGATCTCTAAGCCTGTAGTTACAAAGTAATTTCTAGAGTTGTAATTCCAAATCCTGAATATGCTAAATCATAGGGGTTATAGGTGGCTGAGGGTACGAACCCGAGAGAAAGATGTAGAGAACAGAGGAAGGGGAGTGCTAACAAGAGGCACACACCAGTGTTTCCTCACACAATGCCCTGATCTGTGATTTCTGGATGTGTGGATTGTTTCAGCAAAGCATTTTCATTTTGATTAACTTAACTATTTTAACCCTATAAAGTTTTTCTTTTCTCTTCTTTTTTTTAGCATTTCACCTCTTTTAAATTCTTTTGATCTTCTACTTTATTTGTTATTAGTCATACTTTTGCTGGGAGGTAAATATTAATATATCTATACTTCTACTAGACAAGGTATAAAAACAAAAGGAAGAGAGAAAATGAAATGTCCATGCCTTACAAATCTAATTCTTTGTTGCCTGATTTCTCATTAATCTTGTATAGAATTTCTAATTGTATGATTCTGCCATCTTTAATGACTACCTTTTACTTAAAGAAAGAAAAACTTAACAGGAACCCAAAGTTGTATAAAATAAGTTGTCTACATGTAAATTTTCATAATAACCTCTCTCTAGCACAATCACTATATAGCAGAAAGACTTTTTTAATATAGAAGTGAATATGTTTTATATTATATGAATAATAAAAAATGATAATATTCATCCGCAATTCTGCCACTCAGACTATCCTTCTAGGTTTTTTCCCATGAATACACATAACACGATTATGTGTTTTATAAAACGGGTTATATGATATTGTACTGTACTCTCTTTCATCATATATTATGACAATTCAATATTATTCTGTGTTTCAAAGTTATAACTTTTAATGGCTTGTATCACTCTATTACATGGAGGCATTATGACTTATTTAACTACTGTACTATTATGGCTTGTTAGGGTATTTCCAAATTTATTTTTTAAACATAGTTAACAGGAAATTTGTTTCTTTCTGAAAGTGGTTTTCAGAGAAGATATAAAAAACATCTTGACTCAAAAATAAATAAATAAAGACAACTATTCCTGAGAATTCAGATAGACCTGAGATGGGCATATGAATAGTTCTGTGAGAACAAATTAATTACTACCCTATAGTGGGGTCGCTAAGAATTGGACACAACTGAGCAACTTCACTTTCACTTTTCACTTTCACACATTGGAGAAGGAAATGGCAACCCACTCCAGTGTTCTTACCTGGAGAATCCCAGGGACGGGGGAGCCTGGTGGGCTTCCATCTATGGGGTCACACAGAGTCAGACATGACTGAAGTGACTTAGCAGCAGCAGCAGCAGCAGCAGTGTTTCCAAATTCCATTCATTCATCTTTGTAACACAGTGAAGAAGATAGCAGAGTTTTGACTGCCAAACTGAAGTCCAAATCTGGGTTCTAACATTTACTACTACTGGTCAGGTATTCAGTCTCTCTATAGTGGAAGCACATTGGATTATTTACCCAGCATCTATCCATCCACAGAGTTGTAGTGAGTGTTCCAAACACATTTAGCATGACTTTTAACTCTCTGACCATAGTTCATTAGATCAGTAGATGCTACACAGCACTCATAAGTTTATTTTTCTTGTTTCAGATACATTTTTTCTCTATGTGGCTGCACCATAATATATATACTCAGGAGTCACAGGAGCCATATTTTTCACTGTGTGGATGGAGCTGTAAAAGGTACACATTTGTCATGAATTAGGTCCAAGAATAGTAACAGAGATGATGGCTGGAGAGACTTGGTTTTAGTTCAGTCCCAGTTCCTACCTGCATTCCTGCCAAGACAGAAATCTGGATGCTCTGAGAACACATTTATTTCCTTTCTGGTAGCATAGCCAAAAGCTGGCTTAGCTGGTCTGGGTTAGCCAGAGAAGAGCATGCTCACACCGGCCACTGGGCTCTGAGGCTCTCCCTCTGTAATGGGGCCATTTCTGTGATGTGGGATCTTCCTATATTGCCAGGTCATGTGGCTATTATCTGCCCACTGGCCTTTTACAGATGTGGAGCATGAGAGGGGCAGTCGTCTTAACTATTGGGACTTTGGTCCCAGTGCGAGCATTATCTAAGCCCTACTCAACCTGTAGGATGTTGAAATCTAGGGTGATTGTTCCTTCTCTGCTACTTCTCCACTTTCCTTAGTTATCTCTATTTTATATTTCATTGTGTGTTGCTGGTGGCTTGTATTCACAGCTTTTTTGCATGACAATTTCCTACTTTGAGATAAGAAGATCTATTGTAAATAAATCCTTTTTTGTATCCTTAAGTTGATTCAAGTTGGGTTTCTGTTATTAGAAAATTAAAGTATAGCCTCTCAAAGCCTATCACCTCTTCTTAAAAAAATGAGGCCAACAATGTCAATCGAAATAATAAATGTAAGACTATTGGCACACAAAACATGTTCAAAGAATTTAAATCGAATCCTTCTTGAAGGACCAGTATTACAAAAATATGCAAATGATTGAAGGATCATAGAAATAAAGTACTTTCTCTTCCTGTGCATTTAATTTAGTGACTGGCCAGATTCAGACCTTTCTCTCTTATCATTTATCCTACTTTCTGGTCTTACTTTTCTGTTAATTTTAATTGCAACGTACTTCTTGTAATCTATTTATTACAGTATCATTTTTATATTTATTTGACTAATCCTTCAGTTCAGTTGTGTCTGACTGTTTGTGACCCCATGGACTGTAGCATGCCAGGCTTCCCAGTCCTTCACCAACTCCCGGAGCTTGCTCAAACTCATGGCCATCGAGTCGGTGATGCCATCCAACCATCTCATCCTCTGTCATCTCCTTCTTCTCCCACCTTCAATTTTTCCCAGCATCAGGGTCTTTTCCAACGAGTCAGTTCTTCATATCAAGTGGCCAAAGTATTGGAGTTTCATCTTCAACATAGGTTCTTCCAATGATTATTCAGGACTGATTTCCTTTAGGATGGACTGGTTGGATCTCCTTGCAGTCCAAGGGACTCTCAAGAGTCTTCTCCAACATCACAGTTCAAAAGCATTAATTCTTTGGTGCTCAGCTTTCTTTATAATACAACTCTCACATCCTTACATGACTACCGGAGAAACCATAGCTTTGACTAGACAGACCTTTGTTGACAAAGGAATGTCTCTGCTTTTTAATAAGCTGTCTAGGTTGGTCATAGCTTTTCTTCCAAGGAGCAAGCATCTTTTATTTTCATGGCTGCAGTTATCATCTGCAGTGATTTTGGAACCCCCCAAAATAAAGTCTCTCATTGTTTCCATTTTTTTCCCCATCTATTTCCTATGAAGTGATGGGCCAGATGCCATGATCTTAGTTTTCTGAATGTTGAGTTTTAAGCCAACTTTTTCACTCTCCTCTTTCACTTTCATCAAGAGGCTCTTTAGTTCTTTTAAACTAAGGGTGGTGTCATCTGCTACCTAAGGTTATTGATATTTCTCCCAGCAATCTTGATTCCAGCTTGTGCTTTATCCAGCCCAGCATTTTGCATGATGTACTCTGCATATAAGCTAAATAAGCAGGATGACAATATACAGCCTTGACATACTTCTTTCCCAATTTGGAACCAGTCTGTTGTTCCATGTCCAGTTCTAACTGTTGCTTCCTGACGTGCATACAGGTTTCTCAAGACGCAGGTCAGATGGTCTGGTAGTCCTATCTCTTTCAGAATTTTCCACAGTTTGTTGTGATCTACACAGTCAAAAGCTTTGGCATAGTCAAAAAGCAGAAATAGATGTTTTTCTGGAACTCTCTTACTTTGTTGATGATCCAACAGGTGTTGGCATTTTGATCTCTGGTTCCTCTGCCTTTTCTAAAAAGGACTAATCCTTAAATTTCCTATTTTCCTTCTAACCTCCCTGCCCTGCCCCAAACCTAACCTCAGTAGCTAAAACAATCCATAACCATATTATTTCACATGTGTTGAACCCTGCAGATATGATGAGTCTGTAGTTGTTTAGTGAAAGTGTTAGTCACTCAGTCGTGTCCAACTCAGTCATGTCTGACTCAGTTGTGTCTGACTGTTTGTGACCCCATGGACAGTAGCCTGCCAGGCTCCTCTGTCCATGGAATTCTCCAGGCAAGAATACCGGAGTGGGTTGCCCTGCCCTTCTCCAGGGATCTTCCTGATCCAAGGATCGAACTCATATCTTCTGCATTGCAGGCAGATTCATTACCATCTGAGCCACTTGGGAAGCCTGAGAATCTAAACAAAATGCCAGGGACCCACATTCTTTCCACCTTGCCTCCACATCCTCTTTGGCCTGTTAGCTTTGTTCTAGAGAAGCTGTCATCCCTTCTCATCACAGATGGCTGCTGCTATTCCATGAGCCACATCATAGAAATACTATAGAAATAGAAAATGACCATCCAGACAGAAAAGAGGTCTTCTTTTCATTGGTGTCTTTTTCTAACCAATGCATATTTTCCTAGAAGCCCCCAGAGCCTTTTTCTCATGTCCCACTAGCAATGGCACAGCACAGTGACCATAAACCAACTGTTCTCCGAGGAGAATAGAATGAGTGTAACTGGCTTTGGAAGCAAAATGAGTAATTTTACACTAATGCAAGCAGGCTTTCCACAACAGGACCCCTTTGGGAATGTAGAGAACAAAGTAGAAATAAAAAGATGTTCAGAACTTTTAATCACCCAGAAGCTGTGATACTGTCCCAAACAAAGCAATATACTCTCATAGCTCTTAGTTTGACCCTCCATGTTCTGATATGATTGTGTGAGTCTCTGGGCTTGGGTTTAAATCTTGACTTTGTCAGTTACTGCTGTATGATATGGGCAGTTTACTCTGTTTCCAGACCTGGAAATGGAAAATAATAGCACCACATGCATAGCATTATTTTGCATATTAAGTGAGCTAGCATAAAAGAAGTGTTTAGAATAGTGCCTGACTGTAAGAAGTAATCAATTAAGCACACACCCAGACACACATACATGCACACATTTATCATTTATTCTTATTTACATCTATTGAACCAAATAGGAGAGAATCAAGAAGTCATCGAGATATTGTTACATTCATGGTGTCATGTCATGTCACCTCAGTCATATCACCTTTTGGTCTTAGTTCAAGTTCCCTGGAAACAGACTGTGAGATTTGCTTGCTGGAGGATTTGTGGGCAGTGCTCTCAGAAACAACCCCAGTGAGTGGGTAATGGAAGTGGGAACGGATAGAAGGAGGCACTGGACAGTAAAGAAGTTGCCTTGAAGAGTTTGTCTGATCCATGGGGAACTCGAGAGCTGGGATAGCCCTCCTGAATTGTCCCAGAGGGAGGCAAGGGGGCCTGGCTCTTGCACTTTACACATGGCAGAATCATCTAGTAATCAGGCTGCAGGGAGAGGTTGGGGTGAGGGCAGGTCTTGGAGGATGCAGTTATGGGCCAACACTCCTAGTACCTAGTGAATTCCGAGTGCCTCAGTTCTGAGGGATTGACTGAGGCCTGGGCAACCTCCTGTCTCCCACAGCATCTGCTGTACCTTCCCTCCTATCAGTCTGGAAAACAATTGCTGTCACTGTGTGTGGATAGAATGGAAGGCAACAGAGGACCGCTAATGGCATGGGATGAACTGCCTAAGGCTTCCAACACAAAGACTTCCAGCTGTAGAGAAAAATCAGCCTCTGGTCAATGCATCTGTGCGGGGGAGCCCAGAAGAGCTGAGCCGACCCCTGCTGGGGAGGCCCCAAGGTGTCACCTGTCTGTCCCATGTGGCCCAGGAGTGGAAACCTGGACAGTCAGGATGCCTTGATTTCAGGCACAAAGGAACCCTCATATTCTGAGAAAATGGTGAAACATGTCTGAGAGAGACTGGGAATGAAGAGATGCCAAAACACCCTGGTAGGTCAGATGGTAAAGAATTTGCCTGTGATGCAGAAGAACCAGGTTCAATCCCTGGGTTGGGAAGATCCCCTGGAGAAAGGAATGGCAACCCACTCCAGTATTCTTCCCTGGTGAATTCAGAGGGAGCCTGGCGGGCTACAGTTCATGGGGCTGCAAAGAGTTAGACATGACAGAGCACAATAGACTTAATCCTCAAAAGTCAAAATCTAGATAATTGTAACATGGTAAGTTATCACCTTGCTTATTTAACTTATATGCAGAGTACATCATGAGGAACGCTGGGCTGGAAGAAGCACAAGCTGGAATCAAGATTGCTGGGAGAAATATCAATAACCTTAGATATGCAGATGACACTACCCTTATGGCAGAAAGTGAAGAGGAACTCAAAAGCCTCTTGATGAAAGTGAAAGAGGAGAGTGAAAAGGTTGGCTTGAAGCTCAACATTCAGAAAACAAAGATCATGGCATCTGGTCCCATCACTTCATGGGAAATAGATGGAAAAACAATGGAAACAGTGTCAGACTTTGTTTTTTTGGGCTCCAAAATCACTGCAGATGCTGATTGCAGCCATGAAATTAAAAGACGCTTGCTCCTTGGAAGGAAAGTTATGACCAACCTTGATAGTATATTAAAAAGCAGAGACATTACTTTGCCGACCAAGGTCCGTCTAGTCAAGGCAATGGTTTTTCCCGTGGTCATGTATGGATGTGAGAGTTGGACTGTGAAGAAAGCTGATCGCCGAAGAATCGATGCTTTTGAACTGTGGTGTTGGAGAAGACTCTTGAGAGTCCCTTATACTGCAAGGAGATCCAACCAGTCCATTCTAAAGGAGATCAATCCTGGATGTTCATTGGAGGGACTGATGCTAAAGCTGAAACTGCAATACTTTGGCCACCTCATGCGACGAGTTGACTCACTGGAAAAGACTCTGATGCTGGGAAAGGTTGGGGGCGGGAGGAGAAGGGGACGACGGAGAATGAGATGGCTGGATGGCATCACCGACTCTGTGGACATGAGTTTGAGTGTACTCCGGGAGTTGGTGATGGACAGGGAGGCCTGGCGTGCTGTGATTCATGGGGTCGCGGAGAGTTGGACACGACTGAGCGACTGAACTGAACTGAACTGAACTGAAGTTATCAAGTCTCAAATTTTACCTTGAATGCCAATGTCCGCTCTATGTCTGGGACACATTTTTAAATTAAAGCCCTACCTCCTACCTGTCTTTCTCAGCACTTAGATCCTGAGAACGGTAAAGGCATTATGTGGGCAAGAATATGTTGAAACCACGAGGGCATATTTGGAGTTGATAAATATATTCAATTTAGCACTTGTGCAACAGACGGCCTCCATTAAGTGGGTAATAAATATTTGCAAAACTAAAAGAAAGTGATGGGAAAGCATCAATTTCCATTTCTCTGAGTCACACAGTTGATGACTAAGTTAATTAGAAGACAGCTGTGAGGCACAAAACATATGTGGAAGTCAAGGCTGGCTTTTCATGTCTGAATTTTGAGAAGTACCTAGTGGAATCATAAACATGAGTGGGCTTTCCAGGTGGCAGAATGATAAAGAATCAGCCTGCCAATGCAGGAGACTCAAGAGACTCAGGTTTGATCCCTGGGTTGGGAAGATCCCCTGGAGAAGAAAATGACAACTCACTCCAGTATTATTGCCTGGAGAATCCCCATGAACAGAGGAGCCTTGGGGGCTATAGTCCATGGAGTCGCAAAGAGTTAGACATGACTGAGCAGCTGAACAGCTGGTGGAATAGCCACAAGAAGGAGAAAATGAAGAGAATTAATCTTACTGAAGTAAAATAAATGAGCTGAAGGAGTAAAGAATTGATTATCGGGAGATGGAGCAAAGAAAGCCAGGTGATAAATGCTCAGAGTTGTAGCCTTTCTGTCAGGGGAGGGATTGTATGTGTCAGCAGACTTGGGTCCTAAACAAGTTCTTTTACTTGCTAATTGTGTGATCTGGGATAAATTATGTCATCTCCGGAAACCTTAGATTTGTCAACTGACAAACTGCGGTGACTAGTGTAAGGTAGGATGCAAGGTCACTGAGATTCCTTCCTGTTTATATGGGTGCATTTTTACATTTACTTTCTAAAGAACATCAAATAGGCCTCTCCTATCATGAATCAAATTTCAGTGATCATATCCTGTTATAGCTTTCTCATCTTTAATTAGAGTTTTTCTAATATATGTACTCTAGGTGGAGTGTGGCTCTAGCTGGTTCCTTAGATCAACCAGTAGTTTATTTTTTATCTTTTTCTTTTATTTTTAACTTTCTTTTTTAAATTAATTTCTATTGGAGTATAGTTGCTTTACAATGTTGAGTGAGTTTCTGTTGTGCAGCAAAGTGGATCAGCTACATGTATACATATATTGCTCCCTCCAACCATTTTTTGGATTTCCTTCCTATTTAGGTCACTACAGGGCACTGAGTAGCGTTCCCTGAGCTGTACCGGAGGTTCTCATTAATTGTCCACTTTATACACAGTATCAGCAGTGTGCATGTGTCAGTCCCAACCTCCCAGTTCATACCCTCCCCAGTGCCATGCATTGCTCTCTACATCTGTGTTGCTATTTCTGTTTTGCAAATAAGAGCATCTGTGCCATGTCTCTAGGTTCCATATATATATATGCATTAACATACAGTATTGGTTTTTCTCTTTCCGACTCACTTCACTCTATACAACAGTCTCTAGGTCCATCCACATCTCTACAAATGCCTCAATTTCATTCCTTTTTTATGGCTCAGTTATATTCCACTGTAATTATCTACCACCTTTTCTTTATCCATTCCTCTGTTTTAGGGCAGTTAGGTTGCTTCTGTGATCTGTCTACTACAAACAGTGCTGCAGTGAACATTGGGGTGCATGTGTCTTTTTGAATTATGGTTTTTTTCTGGGTATATGCCTAGCATGAGATTGCTGTTCATCATCCAATAATATTTTGAATAGTAAATACTGCCAGTAAAGTATATGCTCTTTGGAGATCTTAGAGATATGAAAGTAGACCAAACTAATTACTTTAAAAAATCATTTTGCAGAATTAAAAAATGTGTCCAAGAACCTTTAGAAACAGTTTTTGTATTTTAATTTCCCTGATCTTGTTCAGACAATTTTTGTTTAAATGTATGAGTATATTTTGGTTCAAAGTTGCATCTACTGATCGGATATAAACATGTATGGGCCTTCCTAAGGACTGACAGTTTGGGTTTTGTAGGAAAATCATTTTATGTAAGGAATGAAGGTGCTTCTTTAGAATAGATTGAACTTTAGGGAAAGAGAATCAGTTATGGTAAGCTTGGTTTAATATCTGATAGCTTAGAAGGATGAGGACATTTTAAATAAAGAACCTGAAATTTAGATTTTGTTAGAGAAGGTCATTGACAGGATGTGATTCCTCGTTGACCTGCGCGTTGTGCCTGCGTGCTCAGTCAGGTAGTCGTGTCTGACTCTTTATGACCCCATGGACTATAACCACCAGGCTCCTCTATCCATGGGGATTCTCCAGGCAAGAATACTGGAGTGGGTTGCCAGGCCCTGCTTCAGGAGATCTTCCCAACCCAAGGACTGAACCCACATGTCCTGTGTCTCCTGCACTGGCACTTGCAACTGGAAGACCATTTGACGTGACTGAACCTAGTTAAGGTCTCGATATAAACTTCTAAGATTTCAGTAGGTGGTTGCTGTGATCTCCTTAGTATCGTGCAGCTGCCCAAGCTAAGCCTTGTGTATAAGTTCCCTTGTTTATTAAACCTGCCACCTATCAATCTGAAGTGCTCTGCCTCTTATTTTTGTTTTTTTGGTCTCTCCCTGTTCTCTCTGTATGAGGGCCAGTTTGCAAACCAAAAGATTTATCTCTGGACCACATCTGAGTCATTGGGAATGGGAGAGAGGTTACAAGTTAAAAAGAACAAAATCCAAACACTGTAAGTTGTGGGCAGAAATCAGAGACTTTAGCACTCATGGGAGCATGGGAGGAAAGCCCTTGGCATTCCCAGTTGGAAGGTACCCTTTTGATGTTCTTTTAGGAGGCTTGAAAGCAGAATAAAGGAATCTGGATCAAAAAAGCGATAGTTCAAAGGACACCTCCCCAAGTAAAGGCAAGATGTGTTTGGGGAGGGGAAAAGCATCTGCCTACAATGCTGGAGACCCAGGTTTGATCCCTGGTTCAGGAAGATCCCCTGGAGAAGGAAATGACAACCCACTCCAGTACTCTTGCCTGGAAAATTCCATGGACTGAGAAGCCTGGTAGGCTACAGTCCATGGGGTCGCAAAGAGTCGGACAAGACTGAGAGACTTCACTGTCAGAAATAAATGGGTAAAACTGTGAGTGAAGGCTCACAGCAACAAGTAGAAATGAGAGAGAGAAAACTGTTTGCTGTCATCAAAGTAACGGGACTTCCGTGGTTGCTCAGTGACAAAGAATCTGCCTGCAATGCAGGAGATTCAGTTAGGCACAGGGTTTGATCCCTCGCTCAGGAAGACCCTGGAGAGGGGCATGGCAGCCCACTCCAGTATCTTGCCTGGATAATCCCATGGACAGAGGAGCCTGGTGGGCAGCAGTCCATGGTGTCGCAAAGAGTCAGACATGACTGAAGTGATTGAGCACGAGCATGCAGTGTCAGGTAGATTTTTTTCTAGTCAGTTTCCCCACCACCCCGACTTGTTTTTAGACAGAGCCAATAATTTTCAGTCTCCCTTGCATTTAGATGTAACCATAACATTGAGTTCTGGCCAATGGAATGTAGGTGGAAGTGATGTGTGCCACTTTGCTGAGTGGCCTATGAAAACCTCTCTTCACGGTCTGTCCCCCTTCCCTTTGTGGCTGGGTGAATGGAGAAAGTTTCACAGCCTCTCTACCCAGAGCAAACTAGGGAAACACCTGCTGAAGACAGCAGACATATGCGATGAAGAAGTCTGCCGGAGAGCAGCCTGCATCTACCCCACCCCGATCACCTCTCCCATCTCTCCCAGAACACCAGAGTGAGCTGTGGGTGAGCAAGAAATAATTGTGTGGCTTTTATTTTATGTCATTTCATTGTATTAAGTCACTGAAATTCCATGTCTTATCTGATATGACAGCTAGCAAGCCTCTCATTGATAAATATGCCCAAGACTCTCTGACCTGGGGAAACAGGTGACATACTTAACTATAATACCAGTTGTTTGTGGGTCTTTGTTCTTTCCTTGTTATATCTGTCTTTTGTGTGCATATGTTTTAATTTTAGATAGTTCCATAGAATGAAACTCTTAAGATTACAAACTGGAGACTGATGGGCTGGATCAGGGCACACACATTGTTTTGTCTGGCTTGTGCAGTTATTGAATATCATCTGGGTTCATTGTCCACACACACACACACACAACTTAATTATCTGGAAAAAAAAAACACAGAAGATTCCCTAGCACTGTTGGTGGGGCTGAGTAGAGGTCATCCCTGTTGACAGAGCAGGGATCCTCTCTCCATTTGTCACCAGCCGCCTCTTCCCGATTGTATCATGGCCAGCCTCTCTCCTTCACTTATGGTTGTTTTTGCCTGGCCCTCAGGCCCTTAGGACTTATTTAGGCCTCTTCTATGGAAAAAGTACTTATGTTTTCTGAGATGTGTTCTTTGGCTATTTTGTTTTTCCATGTATTTTCCCCCAGTGACCCTCAGATGCCCTGCCAAGCTCTCCAGGGCAGATCAGGGTCCTCACTCTCTGTTTATTTGCAGCATCTGGATGCTTTGCCTGGAGACTTAAACTTGTTAAGCTTCTCCCTTAACCTGCTTGGGGGACTTTACTGTCTCCCCAGAATGACCATGGTGGAGCTTCCTGCCACATTTCTTTCTAATCCATTTCCAACCCTTGTTCAGATATAGGATGTTCAAAGCAAGGACCATCAGGGTGATGCAGGCACCAGGAATTGTGGCCCTTTGTCTTGTCCTGGGATCTGAACTGTCACTTCCTACAGATCACAGCCCACCACACTGATGCCAGGAACAATGCAATGAATTGAACAAAGCAATGATAGGGTGTTCTTTCTGGCAGAAAAACCGAGAGAAAGAATACCCTATCATTTGCTCTTCACACAGACAGAGAAGGGTGGGAAAGCGCAAACTGGAGTGTGGATAAAGCTTCCCTTTGAGGATAGCTAGGGTGGAGAACGTGTTGTTTTAAACGTTTGACAGGGCAAAAAGTAAGGCTTATCTTAAAATGAAACACCTGAAATGGGGATTACATTTGATTTTACGTGGTCTTCCCTGGTGGCTCAGAATGAAGCCAGGTGAAGAATCCTCCTGCAATGCAGGAGACTTGGGTTCCATCCCTGGGTTGGGAAGATCCCCTGGACAAGGGAATGGCTACCCACTCCAGTATTCTGGCCTGGAGAATTCCATGGACAGAGGAGCCTGGTAGCCTACAGTCTATGGGGTCACAAAGAGTTGGACACAACTGAGCGACTTATACTTTCACACTTTTTGTTATTACGTAAGTAAGATGCTTTAACATAACAACTCATGGGAACAGCCTGATACCCATTATGGCTTAAGAAATCTGACAGAGTGGTTTAAATTCTTCTATTATTATCATTTTCTTTCATTTTTTAGAGAATAATGATACGACAGTTCCTTTTTCTCATAGTTCTCTCTCTTGGTAACCTTACTCAAATCCAAGTTTTTTCTCCTGAGTCTAAATGAATAGATCAGACCTGTATTAAGTCAGGGTCAGTGAGAGAAATGGGCTGTATTTAATGGAAGTAATTTCAAATGCCAGCAAATTTCTGTTTGAGTTTTTCCCATTTCCATCTAGCAGGCTAATCCCCATCTGGCTTCGATGGCAGCATCTGCCCTTAGGGTGACCCTTATCCCTCTCAGATCAGGGTTGTGTTCTCACCTGAATTTTGGGATTGGATCTCTGTGGGGTCACCCTCCTGGCTGATGAGCTTTTCTGTGAGTAATATCATCATTCGCAGGGTTTTATCTTTTTCTTTCAGGCTAGCTGGTAATTCAAGTTTCGTTTTCCCTTTCTGGATATTTAAAGACCAGCCTTCAGATCAATTCCGTGCAATTGATCACTGGTGATGCCAGCTCCTTGAGTGGGCTGTTTCCAGAACTGGTTCTTTGAGCTCGATCCTGCTCAACCATGGCATGTGTAAGGTATCCAGGCAAAGCCATTCTTGCATGTAGTGAATGGTGAGATCAGTCCCACTGACTTGTGAGGCTATTTCCAGTACCAGTTGGGCACTGATTGGGGTGTCCACTGAGTCTCTAACATTGCCAATTTGGAAATCTAATTTCCAACATATTCCAACCTCTGGCTTTTTGCCTTCCTAATTGCGTGTAGAAATAAAGCTTGCATGTGTGGTCAGTCGTGTCTGACTCTTTTGCAACTCCATGGACTGTAGCCCTCCAAGCTCCTCTGTTCGTGGGATTTCCCAGGCAAGAATACTGGAATGGGTTGCCATTTCCTACTCCAGGGGATCTTCCCGACCCAGGGATCAAACATGCCTCTCCTGTGTCTCCTGCATCACAGGTGGATTCTTTACCTAGGAAACCACAGAGAAGTAGAATGGATGCTTATTTCACAAGCACTGTGAGGCAGCAATGGGAAGAGATAGTTTTCTGGTAGCTCAGGAATTGGATGATGTTTTTTTCTACCACTACATATAAGTGACTGGATTAGGGAGAGGAAAGCAACTCTGACTACATTTTTTGTGCCATTTTTGGTAATAAGCAAACAGGGTTTGTATCTAAACTACTTAATATACATTCACACTCTTGCACATATGTTCCTATTTTTGTGCATGTTTCATGAAATCTGTCATCATTTTGTAATCTCAGCATATGTATAACTGTAACACGAAGCTACAAGTGATTGACAACAGACGAAATCCTATATATGGCAAATGAATCCGATATTCCATTCAGTGTTTAGTGTACAGTCAGTTACAAAATCCTGTTTGTGAAACATGAAATTTGGATTTGTATATACTTTGTTCTAGGTCTGGGAAAAATGGCATGTCCTTAATTTGAAGCATGTTTCTCAGAGTTTGTCTTTTCCAGTCTGAATACTTGATTATTGGTAAAATTAAGGTTTTGAAAATGGTTGCTGGAATGTTGGCAGTTCTTAAAAGGAAGGCTAGGAAGAGTCTAGGAAGCAGAGACTTCTGAACAGTATGATAATCAAAGAGAATAAAACCTGCCGTTTTCTGGCTTCTGTAAATATCAGTGGTCACAAAGGCAGTCAGAGAGTTGAAACAGCAGTTGCAAGCATGTTTTTTTCCCCTACTTGGAATCCATACGTACTTGGTAACTGTTTTTTAAAGGAGTAATTGGACCATGTAATATGTTGATTTGAATGTTCCTTGTGGACCTGTCTTTGGTATAAAACTTTTATGTGAAACAATTATTTTATACAGAAATTTAAATTCAGAGATCAGAAAAGCTAAGGTATATTCTTATTTTGAATTTCACTCAGTTAATATTCTGGGGCTTCCCTGGTGGTCTAGGGTTAGGAATCCGCCTTGCAATGCAAGGGACCCGGGTTTTATCCTTGCTCTGGGAAGATCCCACATGCCTTGGAGCAGCTAAGCCCGTGTGCCACAACTACTGAGCCCCCAACCTAGAGCCTGTGCTCCGCAACAAAAGAAGCCACTGCAGTGAAAAGCCCTTACCCCAATGAAGAGTGTCCCCCACTTGCTGCAACTAGAGAAAGCCCACGTGCAGCAACAAAGACCCACCACAGCCGACAAGAATGAGAATAATAATAAATCTTAAAAAATACTCCAGTAATAGTACCAATGAAAGCCTCGAAAGTACAGTCTCCTGGGTCAATTAATACTAGCCGATCTGATCACATGGACCACAGCCGAATGTGGTCCACTGGAGAAGGGAATGGCAAACCACTTCAGTATGCTTGCCTTGAGAACCCCATGAACAGTAACAAAGGGCAAAATGATAGGATACTGAATGAGGAATTCCCCAGGTCGGTAGGTGCCCAGTATGCTACTGGAGCTCAGTGGAGAAGTAACTCTAGAAGGAATAAAGGGATGGAGCAAAAGCAAAACCAATACCCAGTTGTGGATGTGACCAGTGATAGAAGCAAGGTCCGGTGCTGTAAAGAGCAATATTGCATAGGAACCTGGAATGTTAGGTCCATGAATCAAGGCAAATTGGAAGTGGTCAAACAGGAGATGGCAAGAGTGAACGTCGACATTCTAGGAATCAGTGAATTAAAATGGACTGGAATGGGTGAATTTAACTTGGATGACCATTATATCCACTACTGTGGGCAGGAATCCCTTAGAAGAAATGGAGTAGCCATCATGGTCAACAAAAGAGTCCGAAATACAGTACTTGGATGCAATCTTAAAAACGACAGAATGATTTCTGTTCGTTTCCAAGGCAAACCATTCAATATTACAGTAATCCAGGCCTATGCCCCAACCAGTAATGCTGAAGAAGCCGAAGTTAATCGGTTCTATGAAGACCTACAAGACCTTTTAGAACTAACACCCAAAAAAGATGTCCTTTTCATTATAGGGGACTGGAATGCAAAAGTAGGAAGTCAAGAAACACCTGGAGTAACAGGCAAATTTGGCCTTGGAGCACGGAATGAAGCAGGGCAAAGGCTAATAGAGTTTTGTCAAGAGAATGCACTGGTCATAGCAAACACCCTCTTCCAACAACACAAGAGAAGACTCTACACATGGACATCACCAGATGGTCAACACCGAAATCAGATTGATTATATTCTTTGCAACCAAAGATGGAGAAGCTGTATACAGTTAGCAAAAACAAGACCAGGAGCTGACTGTGGCTCAGATCATGAACTCCTTATTGCGAAATTCAGACTTAAGTTGAAGAAAGTAGGGAAAACCACTAGACCATTCAGATATGACCTCAATCAAATCCCTTATGATTATACAGTGGAAGTGAGAAATAGATTTAAGGGACTAGATCTGATAGATAGAGTGCCTGATGAACTCTGGACGGAGGTTCGTGACATTGTACAGGAGACAGGGACCAAGACCATCCCCATGGAAAAGAAATGCAAAAGAGCGAAATGGCTGTCTGAGGAGGCCTTACAAATAGCTGTGAAAAGAAGAGAGGCGAAAAGCAAAGGAGAAAAGGAAAGATATAAGCATCTGAATGCAGAGTTCCAAAGAACAGCAAGGAGAGATAAGAAAGACTTCCTCAGTGATCAATGCAAAGAAATAGAGGAAAACAACAGAATAGGAAAAACAAGAGAGCTCTTCAAGAAAATTAGAGATTCCAAGGGAACATTTCATGCAAAGATGGGCTCGATAAAGGACAGAAATGGTATGGACCTAACAGAAGCAGAAGATATTAAGAAGAGGTGGCAGGAATACACAGAAGAACTGTACAAAAAAGATCTTCATGACCAAGATAGTCACGATAACGTGATCACTGACCTAGAGCCAGACATCTTGGAATGTGAAGTCAAGTGGGCCTTAGAAAGCATCACTACTAACAAAGCTAGTGGAGGTGATGGAATTCCAGTTGAGCTATTTCAAGTCTTGAAAGATGATGCTGTGAAAGTGCTGCACTCAATATGCCAGCAGATTTGGAAAACTCAGCAGTGGCCACAGGACTGGAAGAGGTCAGTCTTCATTCCAATCCCAAAGAAAGGCAATGCCAAAGAATGCTCAAACTACTGCACAATTGCACTCATCTCACACGCTAGTAAAGTCATGCTCAAAATTCTCCAAGCCAGACTTCAGCAGTATGTAAACCGTGAGCTCCCAGATGTTCAAGCAGGTTTTAGAAAAGGCAGAGGCACCAGAGATCAAATTGCCAACATCCGCTGGATCATGGAGAAAGCAAGAGAGTTCCAGAAAAACATCTATTTCTGCTTCATTGACTATGCCAAAGCCTTTGACTGTGTCGATCACAATAAACTGTGGAACATTCTGAAAGAGATGGGAATCCCAGACCATCTGACCTGCCTCTTGAGAAACCTGTATGCAGGTCAGGAAGCAACAGTTAGAACTGGACATGGAACAACAGACTGGTTCCAAATAGGAAAAGGAGTACGTCAAGGTTGTATATTGTCACCTTGCTTATTTAACTTATATGCAGAGTACATCATGAGGAGCGCTGGGCTGGAGGAAGCACAAGCTGGAATCAAGATTGCTGGGAGAAATATCAATAACCTCAGATATGCAGATGACACCACCCTTATGGCAGAGAGTGAAGAGGAACTCAAAAGCCTCTTGATGAAAGTGAAAGAGGAGAGTGAAAAGGTTGGCTTGAAGCTCAACATTCAGAAAACAAAGATCATGGCATCTGGTCCCATCACTTCATGGGAAATAGATGGGGAAACAGTGGAAACAGTGTCAGACTTTGTTTTCTTGGGCTCCAAAATCACTGCAGATGCTGATTGCAGCCATGAAATTAAAAGACGCTTGCTCCTTGGAAGGAAAGTTATGACCAACCTTGATAGTATATTAAAAAGCAGAGACATTACTTTGCCAACCAAGGTCCGTCTAGTCAAGGCTATGGTTTTTCCCGTGGTCATGTATGGATGTGAGAGTTGGACTGTGAAGAAAGCTGATCGCCGAAGAATCGATGCTTTTGAACTGTGGTGTTGGAGAAGACTCTTGAGAGTCCCTTATACTGCAAGGAGATCCAACCAGTCCATTCTAAAGGAGATCAATCCTGGGTGTTCATTGGAAGGACTGATGCTAAAGCTGAAACTCCAATACTTTGGCCACCTCATGCGACGAGTTGACTCACTGGAAAAGACTCTGATGCTGGGAAAGGTTGGGGGCGGGAGGAGAAGGGGACGACGGAGAATGAGATGGCTGGATGGCATCACTGACTCTGTGGACATGAGTTTGAGTGAACTCCGGGAGTTGGTGATGGATAGGGAGGCCTGGCGTGCTGTGATTCATGGGGTCGCGGAGAGTCGGACATGACTGAGCGACTGAACTGAACTGAACTGAACTAATGAGAGAGCTCTGAGGGCCCTCCCTGTGCTCTGTGTGCTTTTTTAATTTTTAAATATTGGTCTTCTAGACTCAGTCTCTTTCAAGAGTTTGAATCCTAGTAGGAGAGAAGACCTATACTAGGGATACAATCGAAAACCAAATTAGCCAAAGGGGATTTCAAGAACTAATAAATATGCTTCCTGTTCAGGTTGGCAAGATAAAGTCAGTCACTGGGTGACATTTTTCAGCTGCTGATCCTGAGTTCAGGAATACATAATGCAAATGAAAAAGCATCTTTTAGCTGAGGTTAGCTAATAATCATAATAATAGTAATAGCAAATATTATTAACTATTCACTGTGTACCGGATCACTCCCTCTGAACTATCTGAAATATTTTTACGACAGCAAAGTGAGGCAGGTACCATTATATGTATTATATATATATATATATATATTTATATATAATATATATACTATCATGTAAAGAAACAGCTTTAGAGGGGATTACTCCACCACATTGATTCCGAAGCAACGTTTTTTCCCACATTTTATTTTCTCTGATACTCTGCCACATCTTAAGACTGATAGAGTCTTACAGTCACTGTAGCCAGCCAGCAGTCTCGATAGATGTCATTGTCTGCTTGGTCATCAACATCAAGAATGCCAGGACGAAAACTTGCAGAATGTGTGCCAAATATTTGGAAGAACAGCCCAGAAGCAGCAAGCAGTGTAGGATTTTAGCTCTCAGGAACTGAATGGTTGTGGGAACAGTGAGAGAGGAAGTGCATTAGATTTGCTTAGTGTCTTTCCCAAAGTTGGAGTTAGAAGTAGGGCAGCTCTGTAGCACTGTAAAGCCAGCACCCTTGGCTTTAGTTAGTCCTTTGTAAATTTTCTTATGACACACTGCACTGTGTATGCTCTTGATGGACTGGTGGATACTGGACAGTATGGTGTGAAAAAAGCATGGACAACTCTGACTCTGAGTCTAAAATGACTCTAAAGAGTAAGACCCTATGTGGAAACAAATTTCAAAAATACCTCAACTGATTTCGTTCACATATATTTTCCTTTTAACATATGCACACAGAGGAGACCGATGATGAAAATCTATGACTCATGAAATTTAAGCTGACTCTTTCATTAATTCTTAGATAAAATGTTTAACAGATAAAAAGTATTATGTCATAGCCTACAATCACTCATGTCTTCAATTTAATCAAATACAGTGAAAGAGATAAAGGTCTGTCTGGTTCCAGATACCAAGTTCAGAACATAGGCCATAGCATATTCACTACTATGATTTAAAACATTCATTTGCTGCAGACAAGCATGGCAAGACTGCTACCTTCTCTTTGATGAATACTGGGTTGGCCCAAAAGTTCATCTGGGTTTTTCTGTAACAACTTACAGAAAGCCAAATGAACTTTTGGGTCAATCCAATACATCCTGAGACAGAAAAGTAATCACAGTATTGTGTACTGATAATTATTTAAAAACTATGTTAAATTTTTTTTGCACTTTACAGTTTGTATAGCTCTTTCAACTAGTTCGGCTTCCCTGGTGGCTCAGACCATAAAAAATCCGCCTGTAATTCAGGAGACCTGAGTTCCATCCTTGGATCAGGAAGATCCCCTAGAGAAGGGAATGGCAACCCATTCCAGTACTCTTGCCTGGAGAATTCCACGGACAGAGGATCCTGGTAGGCTATAGTCCATGGGGTTGCAAAGAGTCAGACATGACTGAGTGACTAACACTTTCACTACTTTTCACCAGTTTAGCTCATTGACTTCTTACAACAATGCTATGAGGTAAGAATTGTTATTACCTCTCATTTCATGTAAAAGCAGAGTGCCCAGTGAATCCTCACATGTACTTGCTGAGTTATGGTGGGTTCTCTGGGAAGAAGACTCAAAGTGGAAATGTTTGTGCGAGGTTCAGTGGTCCGTGCTCCCAGGAACAGTGTCCACTGGGGATGAACAGGGACAGGACCAGGTAAGAGGAGAAGTTGAGCTGCAGTGAAATTGTAATAAAGGCCTCTGGTTGTCCCATGGAGAGAACTCTGGAGTTGGCATGGCATCCACAGATGTCCTTAACTGAGCCAGTGTGGCAGACTTATGAACCCCTGCATCAACCAGCCATTGAATGTGAACTGCCCCAGAGAGGACATGTGATCTTGGGTAAGACCTTGAGCTGACAGCAGTTCTCCAGGTGGGTCTCAATTGTGAGCCATCAGCTCTCAGTACTTTGGTAGCTGGCAGAGTGGCCACTGGTTCTGCAGGGGGGAGCTGGTTGGTACATCACAACATCCACCAAAGCCTACTCCTTGTGCTATTTATATGCACTTGCTTTGTATAATAAGTCCACTCCATGTGAGAACAACTCCCAATGACTCTGATAGGTCTCTTTTCCTGGGAAAACTTAGAAGGAAGAGAACAGTCAGAAGATCCTGGTCTCTGCTTCTACAGCCAGTTGCCAATCACAGTTGTACGCTCCGTCTCCTTTTCTCCTACACATTCCCCTCCCCCTTGGCTGGGACCTCTGCTGGTCCAGGTGGCTTACCTGGAGGGTGACACAGTCCTTTATCCCTGAGCAGTCTGAGCACCTGGCCATCATTCCTATCTCAGGCCATGCCTGCTGTACTTTATTGTCTATTCAACACTTGACAAGTGAGTATTGATACACTGCGATGATGTTGTTTAGTTGTTGTTTAGTTGCTAAGTCTGATGCTTTTGCAACCACGTGGACTGTAGCCCACCAGGCTCCTCTGTCCATGGAAATCTCCAGGCAAGAATATTTGAGTAGGTTGCCATTTCCTTCTAGAGGGAATATTGGAGGTTTGTTTATCTAAAGTATTGGTTGTTTTTGTAGTTCAGTCTCAAAGTTGTGTCTGACTCTTTGTGACCCCATGGACTGTAGCATGCCAGGCTCCTCTGTCCATGGGAGTTTTTAACTGGAGTAGGTTGCCATGCCCTCCTCCAGGGGATCTTTCCAGACCAGGGATCGAACCTACGTCTCCTGCATTCAGTAAGTGGATTATTTACCACTGAGCCACCAGGAAAGCCCATGATGGATCATGTGGGTGATCAAATATCTGCCATTGTTGTGTAAAAGCGATTCTGTTTCCTTCTGATGATCACTATCTATCACCCATGATAGGACGGGCTCTCCTTTCCTTCTCTCCTGGCCTGTTGACTTGGGCACCACAAAGTTCCTGGGTGGCAGATACAGCTGAGAGTTTAATGGGACCTTGACTGTCTCTCTTGGTGGAAGCATCTCCCCTAGCACTTAAATTAACAGACCCTGAAGTTTGGGGAATGGAAACAAAAATTCTTCCAGTGAGACATTTGAAGTAATGGAAAGCATGGACATTCTTGATTCTACCATCTGTATTTGTAACAGAATCTCTTACCATCCATCCAGTCTTCATTTAGCTTCTCATTGATGCTGGTGAATTGCTCACCAAGATTTTGTCACGCTTGAAAAGTGGAATTCAGAGAAAGTGGCCACTGTGGACCCGAAATAAAGAGACTTAAAAGGTCTGCAAGGTTGGAAGCTATTAAAAAATGTGTTTTGTAGTAAGGGGTGAAGATATTTTGACAGATCTGCATATTAGGAAAATTTAAATATACAAATTACTATACCTGTTTTCTCTTACTTTGCCAGATCTGAATTATTTTATTTGTGAAAGTCAGGGTCCACAAAGAATGGTCCACAGGCCAAATTCAGTCTGTTATCTGTTTTTGTAAACAAAATTTTATTGGAACACAGCCTTACTGTTTGTTTACATGCATCTAAGTTGCTTCTCTGCTGTAACAATAGAATTGACATGTGGAAATGGAGGCTGTATGGCCCACAAAACCTAAAATATTTACTGCCTGGCCCTTTTCAGTAGTTTTCTGATCCCTGACTTATTTTTTTTTTGCTAGCTGAATTGTAATTAACAGTTCATTTGGTTGAAAAAGTAGTGTTTGGCATATTTAGAAAGTAAGATGTAAATAAAAGTTTTTATTTGAGGGTAACTTTTCAAAGTTTTTTAGGAAAAATACATACACTCTTTTGAATATTTTGAGGCACATTTCCAGTCTCAGCTGTCTTATGGATTTCTGGAAAGTTCCTCACTTTCTAATTTCCGTCCACTGGCCTGTTTGGTTTGGTGTGTTTTGTGTATTTGGTGTATTTATTCAGTATCTTGGGCTCCGATCCCACTGGCCCTATCCAGAGTTTATTAAACAGAGTCTTCTGTGAGTTTTGGCAGCTGTCTTTCTTTTTAAACACGGTAAAGAACTACATCTCCACACTCTGTGCCGCCAGCACTCAGGTTGCAGGGTCCTGGCAGGACCTTGCTTCTCCCATTTGCTGGGAACAGTGGACAGCAACGGTGTGGATATAAAATTGCATCTGGCTTCACTTGAAGATCCGATTTTTCCCTGTGAGTATCAGTGAGGTCATTGGGTGTGTCTGGGACTTTTCGCAGTTGCTAGGTTAGGGGCTTCCGAAAACGGGCTCTGTGTCTAGAGCCATAGCTCCCAACTTTGCTATTCTGAGTCAAGCAATGACACAGTCGTCTAAATAGCACTTGAAAACTTTGCTTTCCAGTGTTTTCAGAAGTCTCAGCTGAGTAGATTAATATCAGAAAAGCCCCATTTCCCAAGTGAAAACTGAACGAAACAATCACCCTCAGGTCCTTCCTCACTAATGAATCGGCTCTGGTGGGTTCTCCTGTTAGGAATGAAGGTGGATCGTTTTTCTGATCACGAGGGGGGCTGGGAGAGGGCAGGGCAAGGGGCTGCTGTGTGTTCTATTTCCAGAGGGTTTGTTGGAAGAAGAGACTTCTTTCCCACTCCGTGAACTCATTTGTTTATAAGTGTGTGTGGGGGCATCCTTCTGTGTGGCTCTTCACCGGTTTCTAGAGGATGGACTGTGAGTGTGGGGAAGAAAGGTTTGGATGCTGAAATTGGAACAAGAGGTGAGGAGGGGCAGGGCTTCCTAGGTCCTGCCATGGCTCCCTGGCTCCCCTGTGTTGTCAGCATTCTACATTTCTAAGTCCTGAGAAACTCTTTTTTTTAAAATTTATATTTTAAATTATTAAGCATTTCTTTTTATTTATTTTTGGCCATGCCAGTTGGCATGTGGGATCTTAATTCCCTGACCAGGGATCAAACTGGCACCCTCTGCTTTGGAAGCACGGAGTCTAAACCACTGAATCACCTGGGAAGTCCCTGTTCTGAGAAACTCTTGATGCTTTGCAGCAAGTTTATGGCTCTGGCGTTCCTGTCCCTTGGAAACACTGCAACAGAATCAGCATCAGTGCCTGACCTTGGGTAGAACCCAGCAAAGGCCACTGTATTGCCAAAGCCTGTATCTGAATGAAACCACTCTAGAAAATAAGCCCACTTACTTATTTATTTGGCTGCACTGGGTCTTAGTTGTGGCATGGGGACTCTTTAGCTGCAGCTTGTGAACACTCAGTTGTGGCATGTGGGACCTAGTTCCCCAACCAGGGATGGAACCCAGCCTCCCTGTATTGAGGGAACAGTCTTAGCCACTGGACCACCAGGGAAGTCGCAAGGCTCACTTTGCATGCGCGTGTGCATGCTCAGTCATGTCCTGCTCTGTGAGACTCCATGGACTGTAGCCCACCAGTCTCCTCTGTCCTTGGGATTCTCCAGGCAAGAATGCTGGAATGGGTTGCCATGCCCTCCTCCAGGGGATCTTCCCAACCCAGGAATCGAACTCACATTTCTTAACTTCCCCTGCCTTGGCAGATGAGTTCTTTACCACTAATGCCACCTGGGAAGCCCCAAGGATTACTTTAGGACAACTTAATTTTCTCTTAAGTAGCCTTTTGTGTCCAATGCTTTACAGCTGAAAACCTTAACGAATTCAGGTTATTATTATTATTTTGTTCCTACCCAGGACAAGAAATTCTTTTAACATCCTGACACATAGTAGGCTCTTGATGAGTGTTGCTTGTTTTGTCAGGCTTCCTACACAATTCTGAGGACTTTGTTGATTATACCATTTTTTTTTTTTAAATGCTTTGCCAAAGGTTGGCCAGTAGCCAGGGCACACCAAAGTTTCTGGGAGCAGGAGAGTGCAGAATGTTCTGGCAGAGATGGGAGCATGCTCAGGGATTGCTAAATCCCTACCCGTGGCTAGATTTTCAGGAAACAAGTCCATAGGACAGAGGAGAGGTGACCTCCTCTGTCTATACTAGATAGGTGAAAGTCCCAAGTCAATTGAGCTTGGATGAGTCAACAGTGACATAATCCACAGTGGAAGGAAATCTTTGCAGACACCTATGCAGGTGTGGAAAAGAGCAGAAAGGCTCTGGTGTGCTTGGAGAGGCAGGGACAGTGCTGAGATGCGGAGGGCATTGGTGAGGTGGCACGTCTCTCAGGACTTAGACCAGGTGGCCAGGTTATTTGAGAGAAAAGTATTTCCCGAACTCCTCCTCTCTGTGTGAAGCTGCAGACAGAGAGTAAGAAAGGGGCAACCTCTTTGGCCTCAAGGAGAAGTTTATAATCTAGAGAAGAATCTCTTAAATAGAACCATTTATATTATGACTCTTGGTTGGATTAAATGAGCGAAAACACAGAATCATTTATATTATGGCTCTTCGTTGGATTCTTTGAGTGAACATTTGTTGTTGTTTAGTCGCTAAGTCGTGTCCGACTTTTTGTGACCCCATGAATGGCAACACGCCAGGCTTCCCTCTCCTTCACACTCTCCCAGAGTTTGCTCAAACTCATGTCCATTCAGTCAGCAATGCCATCCAACCATCTCATCCGCTGTCACCCCCTTCTCTTGCCCTCAATCTTTCCCAGCATCAGGGTCTTTTCCAACGAGTTGACTCTTTGCATCAGGTGGCCAAAGTGTTGGGGTTTCAGCTTTAGTGTAAGTCCTTCCAATGAATATTCAGGGTTGGTTTCCTTTCATACTGAATGGTTTGGTCTCCTTTTTGTCCAAGGGACTCTCAAGAGTTTTCTCCAGCATTGGTATGGTGTTATTTTGGATTTATGTGTTGAGTTACACATGTAGTTTTTAGGCATTTGTCTTCGGTCCAATTTCCTGGGAGCCTATTCGGCAATGCTGGGGCAGACTGCAGCAGAGGAACTGGGGGAGACGGCTTATTCCCAGCCCCGTGGAGATCCAGCCCTGGGCTAGCGGGCTGTTGTGTGGATGTGGTTCAGCTACAGACTGTACAGCATTATTCTCTGGGGCTGCCATCCTGCCTTGAGGTTGCCTTGCTTCTCAGTATGTGCGTCTTTGGGACCTGATCATGAATTTAGAACACCTCTCCTGGGATGGAAACTCTGAATTACAGATGAGACAAAGATCACTTATTCAGGAAAGCCTCCAATTCCAAAACTAAAGACTGAAGAGCTGTCTGGATGTGAAGTGCTGATGAATCTTCAATTGAGCACATATATATTTGTTCAAATATTACAAATGCCAATGTATTAAAATTATCTGTCATAAAATTCAAGCAGAGGGCCTCTGATGTCATATACTAACTGAAAACTGATGTCTGGTATCATTTGAACTGGTATTTGATACCATCATTATACAAATATAAGCCTATATTTCTTCTAAAAGGAAGGGTGACATAAATTGTATTTGCAATTGATATCTGTTTTTATCAGGATTAAGGGCAAATTTTGCATTCTGTCTTCTGGGCAAACTGGGGAAGGACAGTAAAAATATGAATTTATTATATGGTTTATGAAAAATATAATAGTCACTGAAAGCTTAGCAATCATAGAATACATTTTCCTTTAACTCAAGCTAATGACTTAAAGCCTGAGTCAGAAGTCCTTGAAGATTAATCAAGAGGGACACATAGTCTGGCATAGTGTGTGATGGCAAAGAGTTCCAAAAGTTCAGGGTAGATCATTCTATAATCCCCAGGCTGCTTGGGACTGTGGTGGCTGCAGAAGAGACAAGAGAACTCAGTTCTGCAGGAGCCCAGGATCTAAAGGGCCAGTAGAGTTCATGGCAAGTTTCAGGGAGCTTTTCCCAAGTGACCTCATTTTGCTTTCCAGGAAATTTGATCCCCAAGCTAATTATTCTAATGTACAGTATTTGCCCTCCTATCGGAAATACTCACCAATTTGTTGTTCAGTCACTCAGTCATGTCTGACTCTTTGTGACCCCATGGACTACAGCATTCCAGGCTTCCCTGTCCTTCACCATTTCTTGGAGCTTGCTTGAACTCATGTCCATTGAGTTGCTGATACCAATTACATGGGTTGTGAACATCCCCTGGTTTTTTTATTTTTTTCTCTGAAGAAGACAGAAACCTTGAGGAATTTAGCTTTTTAGAGAGGATAGAATATTTCAAGATAAAATACAAGGCATTATCTATGAAAGGAACTGAAAAGAAACAAAGTGAGAATCAGGACTCTGAGGGAAAGAAGAAGGATATTCTGTTTATATGGGGAGAGAGAAAAAGGCAAAAATATTGTCCAGAAGACAAAAAACGAAGAAATTGTGATAGCACAAGTAAACTGTGTATTATGGTAATTTTAACAATTAGAGAAAGCCACAGGTCATCGAAGTTTGAAAACTCTTGGTTCTGGCCCTGGAAGAGGAGTTGCTGCTGTGTGTGGCTCGAATGTGGTGACTCATGGAGTTGGCTGTCCTTCTGGGTTGAGTGTCTGAGCTGCAATCAGTACCCTTGAACTTCATCAAGCTGCTGTAACCGCTGCCCTCTCCAGGTTTACAAGTGAATAAATGATGCCCACAGAACTTGAGCAAGAAGCTTTGTGTTCTGGTTGTGACAGCTGATAACTTTGATGCTGTGCTTTGTATTTCCAACTCTTAATTAAGAGTTGGGTCTTTGGAAAATGAAGGAGAGCTTATTAAATTAACGGGTGGCTTCACAGATGCTGTGGACTGTGGCTTGCTTTTATAGTGATTCATACTAGCTGTTGATTGATGTGTAATCTATTCATCAGTATTTATGGAGTATCTACTTGATAGTTGCTGCAAGAAACCCTCCAAATAAATGTGACATGTTTTTTTATGAATAGAATTTAGACAAATGGGTAAGAGAGAAGTAAAATCACAGACTTACAAAGGATACAGCAGTGCCACACCCAGGGTGTTTATGAGGACAGAGAAGAAGAGTCCTTAATTCTAACCCGGAATGTTCTCATAGAATGTTTCCAAAAAAGATATGTGTTGAGCTGGGTTAGCTAGATATAACGTGGGAAAGCACATTCCAGGCTGAGAGCATAACATGTTTATAGCACAAAACTCCTGCCTTCCTGGAATCTCAAGTATCTTGTCATTGCTGGAATCTTGAGAGTGGAGTCTGGGAGGAAAGGAGATGAGAAATGAGTGGGGTGGATCTCAGAGGGTTTGGGGCAAGGGTTAAGCTATGGATTTGAAGTTCAGTCTTAAGCCTATGGGTAATTATTAAACTATGCAAAGCAGAGGAATGATATAGTCATATTTGCATCTTGGAAAGTTCATCCTTAGATATGTACAGAATGATTTGAGCTTGGTCACATTGGAGCCCAGAAGATGTGACTGCTAGACTCAAGAAAAGCAGGGGTTCTTCTAATGAGAGTGACAATAAATATTAATAATACACTTTGTCAGAGGCTTTCTGATAAAGAAAAAGGTAAAATAAATGTTGAGGGAGCAAAGGAAAACCACTTCATTAGAATTAGAACACCGAATATAATGGAGTATTACAAATGTGTCATGAGAAGAATAGTAGTCGTGGGAAGATTCAAGAAGATCCCCTGGAGAAGGAAATGGCAGCCCGCTCCAGTCTTCTTGCCTGGAGAATTCCATGGACAGAGTAGTGTGGCAGGCTACAGTCCACGGGGTCACAGAGAGTTGGACGTAACTGAGCAACTAACACTTTCACTTTTTCTCAGAAAAAAGTAAGAATAAAGATCCACCCATTTTTTCCCCGCAAAAACAAAACTTTGTGTTATTTTCAGTTCTTCTGACTTCCAATTCCAGTTCTGAGAATGATGCCTTTGCCTCACATTTGAGATCCTGTTCCATGTTGTTCTGCTGTACTAGCAACGGACTTCTTTTCTTTTCTGGGGCAGGGATGTTAGGTGAATCTTTCAGGGGACTAATGTACTGTATGAACAGATGAGAGTTATAAGCCATTAAGCTTCATTTTTAAAATATGGTCTCATTTGTTTCACAGATTGGTGAGTCCTGGGGAAATCTGGTTTAGAGTTGGAAAGAAAACCAGAATATTTGAATTATAGTCTTCCCTGGTGGCTCAGACAATAGAGAATCTGTCTCAATGTGGGAGACCTGGGTTCGATCCCTGGGTTGGAAAGATCCCCTGGAGAAGAGAATGGCTACCCACTCTAGTATTCTTGCCTGGATAATTCTATGGACAGAGGAGCCTGGTGGGCTACAGTCCATGGAGTTAAAAAGAGTCAGACACAACTGAGTGACTAATCCACACAATGGTTTTTATTAGTGAATATTCATAAAGTACGTCAAGGCTGTATATTGTCACCCTGCTTATTTAACTCATATGCAGAGTACATCATGAGAAACACTGGGCTGGATGAAGCACAAGCTGGAATCAAGATTGCTGGGAGAAATATCAATAACCTCAGATATGCAGATGAACCACTCTTATGGCCGAAAGTGAAGAAGAACTAAAGAGCCTCCTGATGAAAGTGAAAGAGGAGAGGGAAAAAGTTGGCTTAAAACTCAACATTCAGGAAACTAAGATCATGGCACCCGATCCCATCATGTCATGGCAAATAGATGAGAAAAAAATGGAAACAGTGATAGATTTTATTTTTTTAGGCTCCAAAATCACTGCAGATGCTGATTGCAGCTATGAAATTAAAAGATGCTTGCTCCTTGGAAGAAAAACTATGACCAACCTTGATAGCATATTAAAAAGCAGAGACATTACTTTGTCTACAAAGGTCCATCTTGTCAAAGCTATGGTTTTCCAGCTGGATATATGGATGTAAGAGTTGGACTATAAAGAAAGCTGAGTGCTGAAGAATTGATGCTTTTGAATTGTAGTGTTGGAGAAGACTCTTGAGAATCCCTTGGACTGCAAGGAGATCCAACAAGTCAATCCTAAAGGAGATCAGTCCTGGGTGTTCATTGGAAGGACTGATGCTGAAGCTGAAACTCCAATACTTTGGCCACCTGATGCAAAGAACTGACTCAATGGAAAAGACCCTGATGCTGGGAAAGATTGCAGGCAGGAAGAGAAGGGGATGACAGAGGATGAGATGGTTGGATGGCATCACCAACTTGATGGACGTGAGTCTGAGTAAGCTCCGGGAGTCGGTGATGGACAGGGAAGCCTGGTGTGCTGCAGTTCATGGGGTTGCAAAGAGTTGGACATGACTGAATGACTGAACTGAACTGATTCATAAAGAATGTGCCAAATGTCTTTGAATTGTATTAAAGCCAGAGGAATTAGAAAACACACCTATGTCTTGCTCAACCCTTAAAAGGATGGAACTCTGCTACTCCTCAAACTAAAAGAAACATCATCACATAAGTTTTATTTTTGGAGTTCTTATCAACTGTGTGTTACCAATAGGAGAGAATGCCTCATGGTTAACAAGCAACAGGACTCATGGGAAAATTTTAAAAGGAATGTGTTTTTCCCTGAAATTTTTAGTTCATACTCCAGGCTTCCAAGCCTGGCAAGTTTGAATTAGGATATGAGGATAAAACCATTAATATGTTGGGAAAAATAATTGAAAACAAAAATCTTCTCCCAACCCAGAAAACCTCTTCACAGTCAGTAGAAACAGAGAAAGTGTTTTGTTCTTGAATAATCATTAAACCAGTATGTGATGCTCATGACAGGCAATTGCTAAGAAATTACAAAAACAGAAAGAAATCCCACTGCCTTATATTGCTAAGAACATTCCCTACAATGTTCTCAAGATAAACAATAAGTAGTCCTCAAGTCAGAGGACTTAACAGCACATTTGTCACTCATACTGACCTAACAGTAAATTGTCACTAAATTTACCTGGTGAGTGGATTAACCATCTGGGTTAGCCAATTGACTTTACACAAAGGGAAAATAAACTGCTCATAGCTTTACGACAGGAAGTAGTTTTGCAACTTGGAGCAAGGCTCCTGCCAATGTCAGGCTTCTAACTTCCCAGAGACTGGGATATTCGAAAGATTTCAATGGCTCCTAGGTCCTTGAGAAAGACATTCTTGGACTGTAAAATGGCAAAATACTTAAAAAAAGAAAGGTTTACATACATCTCAAAAGGGTCAGAGAAAATTCATAATACAATACAGGTTGATTAAAAAAAAAAACTCATGAAAAGAAGGGAGGACTTCTATTCCTGTCTTTTTAAGAGCAAGAAATAAGTCTTTTGATTTTAATTTGGCTTTGTTCTAACAAGGCAAACTTCTCAGTTGTTTAAGCCTTACAATCAGCAATCCACAAAAACAAAAGAAGGACAGGAATTCCTCAGACATCAACTCTTGCAATTAAACTGTAAAGAATACTTTCTTTTTCCTTTTTTCTTTCCCCTCACACTCTATTCAGGGTTCAGGACATTTTTCACTGATTGCTGAGAGTTTTTATTTTGTTACCAATTAATTGCTCTAGTTAAGAAAGAGAGAAAAATAAATCATCCCTTCCTGTTAAAGACAAGTAGCTCCCCTGCAACAGTTTGTCACTGTTTCCGAAAATATGTGAAGTCTTTGGCTGGTACTTCATAAAAGATAGAAAATGCCTCCTCTGGGAATCAGAGGGTTATTTTCATAATATCTTGGTCTCTAGAGTGGAGTTGGGAGACCAGGCTTTGATCTTTTCCAGGATGGATGTCTCACACCACCCAAGTGTACAAAATGACTTCCACTAAGGAATGGGTAAAAACTTATTTGTCTGGTTTGTGCGCACTCTGAATTTAGATTAGAAAATTCTTTGAGAAATTACTACTTATTCCTTCACTGTTGAATATAGCCCTGATCTAAGACACCTACCCCGTTTCTTAGCAAATCTATTTGAGGCTGGGTCAGTCTCCAAAGATTCTGGGTGATTAGAGAGAAAGAAAGGATTCTAGTTGGGGCTGAGGAGGAGCGTAAGAAGTAGGTTTGGAGTCAAATATTCATTGAAATATTCCTCTAACTAAAATCAGACTTAAATCCTTTTTGAAAAAAAAATTGAAATATAATTGACCTGTAATATCATATTTTTTCAGGTGGATATCATAGTGATTTGATATTTATGTACATTTCAAAGCAGTTACGCCAGTAGGTCTAGTTACCATTTGTCACTATACAAAGTTATTACTATATTAGTGACAATATTCTCTCTGCTGTAAATTATATACCATGAATTATCTATTTTGCAACTGGAGTACCTCTCAATCCCCCTCACCTATTTTGTCACCCCTGCCAACACCCTCCCTTCTGGCAACCACCAGTTTGTTCTCTGTATCTATGAGCCTGTTTCTGTTTTGTTCGTTTATTTTTAGATTCCACATATAAGTGAAATCATCTGATAATTGTCTTTCTGTGACCCATCTCACTTAGCATAATACCCATCCATGTTATCTCAAGTGACAAAACTTTATTCCTTTTTATGGTTGAAAAATATCCCTTAAATCCTTTTGATTTGTCTCTGGGACTGAGCTCTTGTGAGGTTTTCCAGATAAGTAATGAAGTAAATCTGAACACTAAGAACTCTTCCTATTAACATGTATTTCTGCAGGACTGATGATTAATAAACCTGGTTTCTTCTGGTACATTTCATCCTGTGACTGTCTCCTAGGCTTGCAAATCAGGCTGCTTAGCTCCTGTGAGATCAGTGTTCTAGAAGTGAAAATACATGAAACTGATACAGTCTTTCTGCCATTGCTCTCTCTATACCCTTCCACCGGCCTCCCCAAAGTAAAATTATAATTTTGGAGGCAACTTCATTTAGCCCAATGGCATTTAAACACTTTTTCTTCTCAAGGATACATTTAAAAATAATGTTTCTAATCTCTTAGCTTTCTACACAGTGCCCTTTGATATAAATGTGACTTCAAGAGAGGTTAAATAGCAGTTTATATTGATGTTTTTGGCTGCATGCCAAGCGCTAACCTTAAAATTCTGCTTAGCATGGAAAAAAGAGGAAACCCCAAATATTTATGGTTATTTGGCTTTACCGTGGTATAACTTATAGGAGTTTCACATAACAAATGTGTTTAATCATGTAATGGAAGCACCGGTTAGTAGATAAATGGGCTAATTTTATTATCTAGATTTTAATAAAGCACTTACTACTTTGCCTTATGAAGCCAACTTGGAAAATTAAGTCACATTAGCTCAGATGTGAATATTGTCACAAGTGCTCATTTTTGGCTCAAATCCCATAAAGAAAGAATAATGATGGTCATCAATGCAATAAAACTGCAGGAAGATCCCCAGAGCAGTGCCTCAGGAAATGGGCAATAGATCGGTTTAAAATAATGTTTCCACTAATGATATGAAATTTATAGTGGAGGAGGGGTACGAGACAGCCTCCCAGTGGATTTCACAAAATATAAATCCCCGTAAATGCATTCTTTTTCATTTTTATTTTAGCCATCCTCTGACATCTTGAAATAAGGCATAATCAGACATGGTCCTGAAAAATCTTGGTCATTTTAAAAACCCTTAAGTCTTTCTTCTGGAAGTCATTTCACATAGAAGTTGAAAATAAGTTGACTTTACTTTCAAAGTTTGCTCCCTCCAGAATGTGGAAATCAGTTTCTGTTAACTGTTTTGTATTACCATGTGTTAAATTGCACAACAGGATGAAAATAGCTCTCCAGGATGGGAGAGGGAGTTACTGCATTGCATTTGGAAATGCTGGAAAAGTACCTAAATTCATGTTTAGAAGCTCTTTCCTGAGAAGATTGTTAAGAAGTGAAATCAGCTACTTTGGATATTTGGAAAGTTTTTCTTTTTTTTTTAAAAAGTATGTGTTTGGTGTTGGTATGGAGAATCCCAGACGTAGACAGTGAACTAGATGACATTTAAGCATTATAAATAGAAAAAATGTTCATGTTTGTGAAATGACCTGAGAATGTGTACTGAATCCATCCTCTCGTTCTTTTCATCAGTCATCTGGTCCTTCAGAAAAATTACTCAGTGGAAGACAGCAGCTTAAGAGCTCATTTCTCCCTCTTTTCTAGGCAGCAGAGCCCAAACAATGTATTTTACTATTACCTAAAGGCTGCCTTATGTGAACTCATGGCTGTTTGTATTCTAGATATTTTGTTCTTGTCATTTAAAAGGGATTTGATTTCTGAACCCAGGAGCTCTTGTTCGGCACGATGCTGGGTTCTGCGGGACAAGTGAAGACTACCTGTGTCTATTATGGGGTAAGAGGCTGGGGAGGATGAGTCTGCTGTTTCATCATTAGAAAAAGCCTGTACTTGGAGCCTAGAATGGAGACTCTTACCACTAAGGAGCTGATAAAGCACAAAGTCAACCTGGTTTGTATTGGCTGGGGCTTCGAACACCAGTTCTGTTGCTGGTTTATGTGAATTGACAAAAAGGCAATATTAAAGGTATTAAGGGTATAGGTCTCACGGTAGATTGAATAGTGGTCTCAAGATGTCTATGTCCTAATCCCCAGAGTCTGTGAACCTGTTATCTCCTAAGGCAAAAGAGATTTTGAAAATGGGATTAAGTTAAGGACCTTGAGATGGAGGGATTATTCTGGATTATCCAGTGGGCTCTAAATGTAATTATAAGCATAATTGTAATTATCATGTGAAGGAGGCAGATGGAGGTTTGACCAGTAGCAGAGAGGAAGGAGTTAGGATGATGTGATCAGAAGTTCAAGTGATGTATTTTGATGGTGGACAGAGGGACCACAAGCCCAGATGGCCCTTGAGAAGTTGTCACTAGAAGATGAAAAAGGTAAAGTAATGAATTCTCCAGAAGAAACCAACCCTGTTGATGTCTGGTCAGCCCGGTAAGACACATTTCAGACTTCTGCCCTCCCAAGATATGAGATAATAAATGTATTATTCTAAGTAACTGAGTCTGTGATGATTTGTTCATTTCAGTTCAGTCGCTCAGTCTTGTCCAACTCTTTGCGACCCCATGAATCACAGCATGCCAGGCCTCCCTGTCCATCACCAACTCGCAGAGTTCACTCAAACTCACGTCCATCGAGGCGGTGATGCCATCCAGCCATCTCATTTTGTCGTCCCCTTCTCCACCTGCCCCCAATCCCTCCAAGCATCAGAGTCTTTTCCAGTGAGTCTTCACATGAGGTGGCCAAAGTATTGGAGTTTCAGCTTTAGCATCAGTCCTTCCAATGAACACCCAGGGTTGATCTCCTTTAGAATGGACTGGTTGGATCTTCTTGCAGTCCAAGGGACTCTCAAGAGTCTTCTCCAACACCACAGTTCAAAAGCATCAATTCTTCAGCGATCAGCTTTCTTCACAGTCCAACTCTCACATCCGTACATGACCACTGGAAAAACCATAGCCTTGACTAGACGGACCTTGGTTGGCAAAGTAATGTCTCTAGTTTTTTAATATACTATCAAGGTTGGTCATAACTTTCCTTCCAAGGAGTAAGCGTCTTTTAATTTCATGGCTGCAATCAGCATCTGCAGTGATTTTGGAGCCCCCAAAAATAAAGTATGACACTGTTTCCACTGTTTTTCCATCTATTTCCCATGAAGTGATGGGACCAGATGCCATGATCTTTGTTTTCTGAATGTTGAGCTTCAAGCCAACTTTTTCACTCTCCTCTTTCACTCTCATCAAGAGGCTTTTTAGTTCCTCTTCACTTTCTGCCATAAGGGTGTCCTCTGCATACCTGAGGTTATTGATATTTCTCCCGGCAATCTTGATTCCAGCTTGTGCTTCCTCCAGCCCAGCGCTCCTCATGATGTACTCTGCATATAAGTTAAATAAGCAGGGTGACAATATACAACCTTGACGTACTCCTTTTCCTATTTGGAACCAGTCTGTTGTTCCATGTCCAGTTCTAACTGTTGCTTCCTGACCTGCATACAGGTTTCTCAAGAGGCAGGTCAGGTGGTCTGGGATTCCCATCTCTTTCAGAATTTTCCACAGTTTATTGTGATTCACACAGTCAAAGGCTTTGGCATAGTCAATGAAGCAGAAATTGATGTTTTTCTGGAACTCTCTTGCTTTCTCCATGATCCAGCGGATGTTGGCAATTTGATCTCTGGTTCCTCTGCCTTTTCTAAAACCAGTTTGAACATCTGGAAGTTCACAGTTCACATATTGCTGGACCCTGGCCTGGAGAATTTTGAGCATGAATTCACTAGTGTGTGAGATGAGTGCAATTGTGCAGTAGTTTGAGCATTCTTTGGCATTGCCTTTCTTTGGGATTGGAATGAAGACTGACCTTTTCCAGTCCTGTGGCCACTGCTGAGTTTTCCAAATTTGCTTGCATATTGAGTGCAGCACTTTCACAGCATCATCTTTTAGGATTTGAAATAGTCCAACTGGAATTCCAACACCTCCACTAGCTTTGTTCATAGTGATGCTCTCTAAGGCCCACTTGACCACATTCCAAGATATCTGGCTCTAGGTGAGTGATGACACCATTGTGATTATCTTGGTCATGAAGATCTTTTTTGTACAGTTCTTCTGTGTATTCTTGCCACCTCTTCTTAATATCTTCTGCTTCTGTTAGGTCCATACCATTTCTGTCCTTTATCGAGCCCACCTTTGCATGAAATATTCCCTTTGTATTTCTAATTTTCTTGAAGAGATCTCTAGTCTTTCCTATTCTGTTGTTTTCCTCTATTTCTTTGCATTGATGGCTGAGGAAGGCTTTCTTATCTCTCCTTGTTATTCTTTGGAACTCTGCATTCAGATGCTTATATCTTTCCTTTTCTCCTTTACTTTTCACTTCTTTACAGCAACAATATAAGACACACATGCAGGTATAATAACAAGGAATGTCCCACCAATGTTCCCAAGATGCAAATATGAGGCTCAGTATTGTTACCTGGAGTGCTGTGGATTTGAGGCCAAAATTCTGGGCAGGAGAAATGTCTGCACATGAACATCATCAGAGATGTTAAGATCTGATGGTAGATCTTAGGATGCATGAAGAAAAATGATCGGAATAAAAAGGAATTCATAGAGAGAGTAACTTGGTCTCAGCTAGAGCCTTTTCCATAGAAACACTGTATTGGAAATAATGCCAAGGAACTTGGGATGCTGGGGCAAAAGCCCTATAAATTCAGGGTATAAATGATTTACAAAAAGTCTTTTAACCAGATTGATAGTTTCCTCTGCTATCAAACTCCCTGATCTCAGGTTAGCTTTCCTGGGAACAGATGGACATTATGTGAAAGCTACTACAGAACTGAAGCTCTTAGATCCCAGTTAAGCTTAGTTTCATAAAAGGTGATGTGTCCTTGGGCTGACAGCAGGGTGTCACTTTTGCTTTGCTTTTTCAGCAGAGTTCACAGGAGCAGAATTAAAGAGGAGGACAGAGGAAGAGAAGAGGTCAAGTTCTCAGCCTCTATTGGGCTCAGGACAACTTTTTGCCCACATGATGCTATAGTTGAAAATGAGTAAGTCATTTATCTGCTGTTAGTAGTCTGGGGTGTACCAGTCCTCGAAAGTGCCCACTATTATGGAACAAAAGAGCATGTGAGCATAAAAGCATCTGTAAAATAAAAAGTTGGCAAGAGAATTTCTCCTGGTGAAACAGGCACATTGAATTTCTCAGGAAATAATTTCAATTCCTAGAGAAAACTACATTCAGGTACTTGATTATCATACAGTTTACCTCAGGGATTTGCCATTCTCCTTGGAATAAAGTGTTTGCTTTCCAGAGAAAACAACAAACCATTAATTAGAACTATTTCAGGGCAGAGGGATAATAAACCAAAGCGACCAGTCTCAAGTACCTAAAATGGACTGCTGAGTGCAGTCATTTTTAATGGATGCACCGTGGAGAAATGTAACATTTTTGGCTAAAGATTCTAACTAGCAAAATAATAAAATATAGAAAATGATAGTTTCTCACTTTAGCATAGAGAATAAATAAATTTCTTCAGAGTTTCATATAATGATGAGCCTCCCTGAAGGGGATTCAGAGTTAGAATCTTACTCTCTTCCCTGGCATATCGATTTCTCTGTTCTAGGCTCTGGATGAACCATCTTCTTCTGTTTTTCACTTGAAAATTTGTATAAGGAGAAATGCCTCACAGCCAGTAGGGCACACTGAAAGCCTTGTTTAAGAGCAGTGATGAGACTTGCACTTGAGATCTGTTCCAAATATTTCATTCTTTGACACATAAAATTTGAAATGGTCAATTTACCAACAATTATTCATAGGCATTCCTATGTTTACTTACTTAGAATAGTGTGGTGAATTTACACAGATCTCATCTGAGATATCTTGATCGGCATCCATTCAGCACACACTTAGGGAACTCCTCTGGTTCCATAGATTGTAGATGCTGTTCTGGGACAAAGCAGACCCAGTCTCTGCTCCTGTGGAGCTTACATTCCGCCTGGGAAAACAGTGATCACACGCCAGGGATAATGAGCTGTTTCAATGAGAAGCATGTGGTGCTGCTGGAAATATTTTAGAAGACATATAGCTGGGGAGGTGGTCAGGGTAGAATTCTCTGAGGAAGGAAGGATTGAATGGAGAGCTGAGAGTTAATAGGACTCGACCAGGTTAAGAGACAGGGTGGGGGTAGGGAGAGAATTCTAGAAGGAGCAACAACTCTTGATGAGAAGGCACAAGGTGCATTCAAAGAACTGAAAGGTATTCTGGTGCCACGCAGAGAATGGATTGGAGGGGGCAAGCCAATTAAGAGAAAACTGCAGTGGCATGTGGACAGATTTTGTGTTAAGTGTTCTTACCACAAGAAACAGAACAAATCAAAAAGATATTTGTAGTAGCTGATTCTCCAAGATATGGCATTGTTTGAGTAAAATCCAATTAAGCAAATACTGGACTAGTACCTCAACTCAGACCTGATGCAGTTTCCTCAATGCCTACCTGTTCTTGGGGCAATTGTGCAAAATGAATTAATCTGACAAGATCTCTTTAGAGCTGCATTGTCCAGTTCAGTAGACACTAGGCATATATGTAGCTACTGGGCGTTGGGATGTGGCGAGTCTGAATTGGCCTGCCGTGAGTCTGAAATATATATTGGCTTTCAATGGCAGAGTGAAAATAAAGTAAAATAATTAATTGATGGTTTATTTTGATCATTGTTTTAGTGATATTTAGGATATATTTGGTTAAATAAAACATTAAAATAATTTCACTTTTTTTTAGGATTTTTAATGGGGCCATTAGGAAATTTTAAATTACATTGTGGCTCACATTGTATTTTTGGGGGGATTAAGGGCTGCCTTTGAGTATAGGCTTGGTTTGTTTCAGATAGTGTAAAAGAAGAGCACTTTATAAAACTAAATATATAAACAAGGATGTCAGTTAATTATAGGAAGCACATTTGATGACCTCAGGCTTAACTGTAGTGCAGGTTTCATCATATGTATGCAGTGATTCATGGTGTGTGCCTTATTCCAATGTAGAACAACTACAATATCCTACGTCCCAGAGTGGGGTTAGAACAGGATTCTATGTAAGCAAGTTATGGAGAAGCTTGTTAAATGAGCTTAAATGGGCCGTAAGCATAACTGGGTATTGACTCCACAGCCTATGGAATAATACGTGTGTGTTTTTCTTATGTAAGATCTGCAATTACGAGCTTCCTGGGAAAAGTCTGGAAATGTTGAGATTTGCTGAGCATAATATATGGTCTCCCCTTGGCATCTATTACCAGAGTAAGATGAGGCCAGTTACTTATTCTCCCTGCACCTCAACTTTCTCATTTGTAAGTAAAATCCACTGCATAGGAGGGTTACTGTGAGGATTAGAAGTAAACATTTCTAGCACCAGGCTGAAGATAAAGTAAATACTTATCGGATGATGTATTAGTGGGAGCGCATGTGTTCAGGGCTTCCGAGTAATAAAGAAAAGATGCACAGTCCAGGCGAGGTTCGGAGAGCCTTTCTCTCCATCTGTTTTGTGACCTTTGACAACTCACCAGTGCTCTTTAATCCTTGATGTCCAAATGCCTTGAATGGGTTAATGATACCTTATCAGAAGAGGTCACTTACCAAGATGTCATCAGTTGCCTACAGTGGCACCACATTTTATGTTTATGTTTATGGCTGAGGAAAAAGAAGTGTCAAACTCTTGGACAGAAATTTAAAATTCCAATCCTGTGATGTCATCACAGTACTTGAATTTGGCAAGACTCTCTCTCCTGTCGCTAAAGTTGTGGACATTCCACATTTTCCTACAGAGCATCAGTTAATTTATTTAAGGTTTCCTACTGAAGAGGTCATCCGAGTAAAATGCAGAGTTCCAAAGAATAGCAAGGAGAGATAAGAAAGCCTTCCTCAGTGATCAATGCAAAGAAATAGAGGAAAACAACAGAATAGGAAAAACAAGAGACCTCTTCAAGAAAATTAGAGATTCCAAGGGAACTTTTCATGCAAAGATGGGCTCGATAAAGGACAGAAATGGTATGGACCTAACAGAAGCAGAAGATATTAAGTAGAGGTGGCAGGAATACACAGAAGAACTGTACAAAAAAGATCTTCACGACCAAGATAGTCACGATAATGTGATCACTGACCTAGAGCCAGACATCTTGGAATGTGAAGTCAAGTGGGCCTTAGAAAGCATCACTACGAACAAAGCTAGTGGTGGTGATGGAATTCCAGTTGAGCTATTTCAAGTCTTGAAAGGTTATGCTGTGAAAGTGCTGCACTCAATATGCCAGCAGATTTGGAAAACTCAGCAGTGGCCACAGGACTGGAAGAGGTCAGTCTTCATTCCAATCCCAAAGAAAGGCAATGCCAAAGAATGCTCAAACTACCGCACAATTGCACTCATCTCACACGCTAGTAAAGTCATGCTCAAAATTCTCCAAGCCAGGCTTCAGCAGTATGTAAACCGTGAACTCCCAGATGTTCAAGCAGGTTTTAGAAAAGGCAGAGGCACCAGAGATCAAATTGCCAACATCCGCTGGATCATGGAGAAAGCAAAAGAGTTTCAGAAAAACATCTATTTCTGCTTCATTGACTATGCCAAAGCCTTTGACTGTGTGGATCACAATAAACTGTGGAACATTCTGAAAGAGATGGGAATCCCAGACCACCTGACCTGCCTCTTGAGAAACCTGTATGCAGGTCAGGAAGCAACAGTTAGAACCGGTCATGGAACAACAGACTGGTTCCAAATAGGAAAAGGAGTGCGTCAAGGTTGTATATTGTCACCTTGCTTATTTAACTTATATGCAGAGTACATCATGAGGAACGCTGGGCTGGAAGAAGCACAAGCTGGAATCAAGATTGCTGGGAGAAATATCAATAACCTCAGATATGCAGATGACACCACCCTTATGGCAGAAAGTGAAGAGGAACTCAAAAGCCTCTTGATGAAAGTGAAAGAGGAGAGTGAAAAGGTTGGCTTGAAGCTCAACATTCAGAAAACAAAGATCATGGCATCTGGTCCCATCACTTCATGGGAAATAGATGGAAAAACAGTGGAAACAGTGTCAGACTTTGTTTTTTTGGGCTCCAAAATCACTGCAGATGCTGATTGCAGCCATGAAATTAAAAGACGCTTGCTCCTTGGAAGGAAAGTTATGACCAACCTAGATAGTATATTAAAAAGCAGAGACATTACTTTGCCGACCAAGGTCCGTCTAGTCAAGGCAATGGTTTTTCCCGTGGTCATGTATGGATGTGAGAGTTGGACTGTGAAGAAAGCTGATCGCCGAAGAATCGATGCTTTTGAACTGTGGTGTTGGAGAAGACTCTTGAGAGTCCCTTATACTGCAAGGAGATCCAACCAGTCCATTCTAAAGGAGATCAATCCTGGATGTTCATTGGAGGGACTGATGCTAAAGCTGAAACTCCAATACTTTGGCCACCTCATGAGACGAGTTGACTCACTGGAAAAGACTCTGATGCTGGGAAAGGTTGGGGGCGGGAGGAGAAGGGGACGACGGAGAATGAGATGGCTGGATGGCATCACCGACTCTGTGGACATGAGTTTGAGTGTACTCCGGGAGTTGGTGATGGACAGGGAGGCCTGGCGTGCTGTGGTTCATGGGGTCGCGGAGAGTCGGACACGACTGAGCGACTGAACTGAACTGAACTGAAGAGGTACGAAGACATCTCATCTGGGCACAGGATTCGTCAATAGAAATCCAATTATTAGAAAGCCAAATTTGAACTATTTTATGTCCTACCTTAGCTTCCCTTGGTAAAAGAAATTTCTTTTTCAAGGACAGTCAGTTGGAGTGTTGACTTTGGGCCCCAGTCTTGGTTCGGGAAGGGGCCAAAGTGCACATCAGAGCCTTCCTAGAACCTGAGTTCTGAGGTTGTTGGCTCCGTGGGGAGGAGCCAGCCCACCTGCATGGGAGGTTCTGGCAGCCTGTGAGGAGCAGGGCCCTCTTTTACTCTTCAGAGTCAGCTTGACATTTTCCCATATCTTTCCTATCTTTTTTATTTGGTAATTATTTCCTTTATTTTTCCTTTTTTATCACTTTATATTTCTTCTTATTGAAGGATAGTTGATTTACAATACATATTAATTTTAGTTATACAACGTATCTCAATACCTTTGTAGAATATACTCCATTTATACTTATTGTAAAAGCAATCTCTACTTTCCTGTGCTATACAATATTACTTGTAGCTTATTAATTTTATACATAGCAGTTTGTACTTCTTTATCCCATTCCCCCTTCCTCCTTCATTTCCTTTCCCCTCTGATAACCACTAGTTTGTTTCCTGTGTCTGAGTCTGAATTTGGTATACACAGTTCTTTATTTTCTAGATTCCAGATTTAAGTGTAATAATGAATGTTTGTCTTTCTCTGTCTGACTTATTTCATGAAGAATAATACTCTATATGTTCATCTAAATGTTTCAAATGGCAACATTTTATTTTTATTTATGGCTGAGTTATTGAGTCAATTTCTCTTTGAAAATACCAGCTGTCTCCTTTAAACTAAGGTGATCCAAGGTCAGGTTTACTTGCCCTTGTTTACAGGAAGATTTAAAGGAAATTGGAATTTATTATTAAAATACATGCTCATTATATAAAATTGAAAAACACAGAAAGGGTTGCATAACAAAAGTTTAAATAAACATGCCATCATTCATATGCAATCGTTGTTAACAGTTTGTCATGTTTTTCTCCGCATGAGTATTTTTATGGCCATAGATATATATAATTTTGACAAAATTGGAATTCTTTCTATATATGCATTCTTTATATATGTAGTACAAGTTGCATCTAGTTACACTACAGAATGATACTTCATATGACATTTAACAAATATTAAAAAATGAATGTGTTATCTTTTTACTTTTATTTTCAATTTTATTTTCTTACATTATTAAATATCCCTTGAAAAACATGACTTTAAAATGGCTGCTAAATATTGTTTTTAAAGTGTATAACCATAATTTAATTCTCTATTTTTAGCCTCTTTGTTTTAGGTTGTCCGTTTCTAGATTGCTGGAATGAACATCCTTGTATATCGTAAATCATTATGGTTAGTTCTAATTTTGTAGGGTTAATTCCTAAACCAAAAATTTGGGGTCAGTGAACACAAACAGGTTGCCAAATTGTCTTCCAGAACTTTTACATTAATTTGCAGGGTGTGGAAATGACCAATTTTATTGCACCAGGAATGAGTGGGAATTATAATTCAGTTTAACAAGGAAAGTAATGTCATCATCTTAATTTTTATTTCCATGATTAGCAAGTGCCTGGTGAATGCTATTTCTTTGCCTCCTTTCATCTATAGATTCTGGAAGATACAATAACACAGTTTTTTATAATGTGTTGCTCTTTTTAGCAAATCCAATTTAGAAAATGTGTATTTTGAGTTAAATTCTATTGAACGTTGTGCTGTCATAATTAATAATGTGACTCTGAGCCTATGTTTGCTCTCTTAAGGACAATCAGAAGAAGAAATTTCATGTATATAAAAAAAAAGAGAGCCCAATGTACTATAGTGTTAAATGTTTGGATAGCTGTAAATTAAGAGACGTGGAAATGTAATTCTTGATCAGACAAGTTTGGACCAGGCTTTTCATTTTGACGACGTTCAAAGAATCATATTGCTAAAAGAAATGAAAATATTCGAAGAAAAGCAGGGAAACAATGGAGGTAAGGATGTACAAGAATTGCTTTGTTTCCTTTTATAGTCACAGTTGCTATTTTAGAGGCAGTGGGGAGCATGTGTTGAGAGAAAGGGTCCTCCTACGCCAGGATTCCAGCACTGTCCCTTATTGGCTGTGGCCACGGGCCTAATGCACCACTTCTTTCTTTCTCAGTTACATCACCTGTAAAATGGAATCATGATAGATCTTTTCTCACAGTGCTGGGCTAAGAGTCAAATGAGATACGAGTTGGAAAGTGCTTAGAATAGGCCTGACCCCTGGTTAGTGCCTACGAATGCTAATTATTATTATTAAAAGTGAATGCGATTATTAGAATGGCCACAATCTGGAACACTGACATGAAATGCTGACAGGGCTGTGCAGCAACAGGAACTCTCGTTCAGTGTGGGTGGGAATGCAGAGTGGTACAGCCACGTGGAAGAAAGCTTGGAAGTTTCTTGGCAAAACTAAGCACACTTGTACTGCTTACCATATGATCCAGCAATAGGACTCCGTGCTGTTTACCCAAATGAGTTGAAAACCTTTTATCTACACAAAAACGTGCACATGAATGTTTGCAGCAGCTTTACTCATAATTGCCAAAAGTTGGAGGCAATGTGATGTCTTTCTGTAGGTGAATGGATGAAATAAACTGGAATACATCCAAACAACAGAATATCATTCAGAGCTAAAAAGAAAGAACGTAGTAAACCATGAAAAGACATGGAGGAGACTTATATGCATATTATTAAGTGAAAGAAGTCAATCTGCAAAGGCTATATACTGTATCATTCCAACTATGTGACATTCTGGGAGAGACAATATGGCAGACAGTAAAAAGATCAGTGGTTACCAAGGGCTAGGGATGGAGTGGGGAACAGGTGGAGCACAGAGGATTTTTAGGATAATGAAGCTATTCTTTATGGTACTCTACTGGTGGATGAAAGTGAAGGCGTTGGTTGCTTAGTCATGTCTGACTCTTTGAGATGCCATGGACTGTACCCACTGGGCTCCTCTGTTTATGTGATTCTCCAGGCAATACGTGTCATTATATATTTGGCAAAACAAATAGAATGTACAACACCAAGAATGGACTCTAATGTAACAAATGTATTGGGTTGGCCAAAAATTTCACTGGGGTTTTTCTATAAGATGTTAAAGAAAAGCCCAAACAAACTTTTGCCAACCCAGTATCATACTGGTGGGGGATATTGTACTTGGCATTGATCTCATTAAAAGTGTGTGAATAAAAATATGTCTGAACAACATTGTAAAAACTAGTAATACAGTCATTTGACTTTAGATTGGCATAGAAGAAATCTGTATGTTAATATTTATTGTGAGAGAAGTTTAGAGAGAGTGTTCAAGGTTGTCTTATATACTGTGTGAGCATTTTGCAAAACACTGAAACCAATTTGAGACAGCAGTACACGAGAGTGTTTCTTTTGACTTGTTCTATACTGTTTTCCTCATCTTAAACAGTTGAGTAAATCTGTGTGTTTCAGGGTTCCTGCATTAAAAAGATAACCTGTGGGTGGCAGTGAAGAGGAGAGTGAAAGTGAAAAGTGAGAGCCACTCAGTTGGGTCTGACTCTTTGCGACCCCACGGACTGTACAGTCCCTGGAATTCTCCAGGCAAGAACATTGGAGTGGGTAGCCTTTCCTTTCTCCAGGGGATCTTCCCAATCCAGGGATCAAACCCAGGTCTCCCACATGGCAGGCAGATTCTTTACCAGCTGAGCCACAAGGGAAGCACAAAGAGAAGTCTGTGGGAATTCTTTGTATTTTTTCACTCAGCTGTGAACCTAAACCTGCTCTGAAGAAGCACAGTGGACCCTGAACAACAAAGTTCTGAACTGTGCAGGTCCATTTATGCTGAGATTTTTTTCCAATAAATATGTACTGCAGTCCTATATCGGAGAAGGCAATGGCAAGCCACTCCAGTACTCTTGCCTAGAAAATCCCATGGATGGAGGAGCCTGGTAGGCTGCAGTCCGTGGGGTCGCTAGGGGTTGGACACGACTGAGCGACTTTACTTTCACTTTCACACATTGGAGAAGGAAATGGCAACCCACTCCAGTGTTCTTGCCTGGAGAATCCCAGGAACGGTGGAGCCTGGTGGGCTTCCATCTATGGGGTCACACAGAGTCGGACACGACTGAAGTGACTTAGCAGTAGCAGCAGCAGTCCTATATGGAGAAGGCAATGGCAAGCCACTCCAGTACTCTTGCCTAGAAAATCCCATGGATGGAGGAGCCTGGTAGGCTGCAGTCCGTGGGGTCGCTAAGGATCGGACACAGCTGAGCGCCTTCACTTTCACTTTTCACTTTCACACATTGGAGAAGGAAATGGCACCCCACTCCAGTGTTCTTGCCTGGAGAATCCCAGGGACGGGGGAGCCTGGTGGGCTTCCGTCTATGGGGTCACACAGAGTTGGACATGACTGAAGTGACTTAGCAGCAGCAGCAGCAGTCCTATATGAACTTGTGGAGGTTGGCAGAAGATCAACTGTAAAGTTATATTCCAGAATATTCAACTACTCAGAAGGTCAGTACCCCTTAATACTCACGTTGTTCAAGGGTCAACGTATGTCTATATATGCATATGTGTATGGCTATATATACTTTATATATATATATAATATATATACATGTATACACATACATATTAATAAAAATAAACTCATCCATTTTACCATAATTTAAATAACCTGTGATTGGATAAACTTAGTAGTGAAACACACACTTACAAACTCACACATCCCAATTTGAGAATTTCTGCTGTTAATCTGACAGACAGAATTTCTAAAGAGTTCTAACTCATCTGTCACACTGAAAGGTTCAGTCATCCAGACTCTTCTAGAATTTTAGGATAAACTGTTTCCATAAAGTGCTTCACATTTAGCTGAGTTGGAAAGTACATAGGGCAGCACCACCCCCTTCACCTCTGGCCGGACGGTGGGCCCTGCACACACACCACTGTTCTTACACAGCCCTGCCTCGACCTTTCTCTCATCAGGAAAATGAGATATATAAACACTTTGCTGGAATTCAGTGAGCATCTGATGAATGATGATAATTTTTCAATATTTTCATGTGTCTCTGGTAACTAATGCAAATAAAAGAAAAGCACCAAAGAAACTGTGCTTCTTACTGTGGACACAAATTATAGTAAACTCAGCTAAAAATTGTGCTCCAAGGATAGCTATTTAGAAAAATCCCTCAGCCGTATATTAAACAGATCAAGGTCCCAGTTGGAAATTTACATGCACTTTATATAACCCACCGGCTCCTTGGAAAGAACCTGAATTTCCCACGTGTACACTATATAAATTTCTGAAGCATTTACAATCCATTTGTCTTCACTGAGCCTTCAACCGCTTCATTCCCAAGGAAATGCTTGGCTATTTAAATATAACTTTCTTCCACGGTGGTACAGTTTCTAAGTACAGTATTTCACTTTCCAGAAGCCGGAGGCTTGAAAGAAAAATATGGACAGTACTGGGAGAGCTTAGATAAATTGCAGTTAGAGGATTTTCACAAAATGCCCTGGGCATGTGAATGACCCTACCTCGAAGCTATATGAAACAGGAAGGGGCACGGAGAGGTTCTCAAGTCCATTCTCCTGCCTCCGAGTGGGCCTGCTTCATCCTCTGGCCTGAGTCACACGGGGTCCAATGTATAGGAAGGTTCTGAAGTGGGACATGAAAGCAGAAGTTTGACTATTTGCAGGCAGGGTGCAGTCAGAATATTGAAACCACCTAGTTATTTTAATAGAACTTAATATAGACAATTATTAATGAAGGTTTGTTGTTGTTATTTAGTTGCTAACTCGTGTCCGACTCTTGCGATGCTATGGAGTGTAGCCCGCCAGGCTCCTCTGTTTGTGGGATTGGAGTAGGGTGCCATTTCCTCCCTCAGGGGATCTTCCTGACCCAGGGATCGAACCCTTGTCTCCTGCATTGGCTGATGGATTCTCCACCACTGAGCCACCAGGGAAGCCCTGGTGGGTTTGTGCTGAGAGCCACTCATCCAACAGCCAAGATAACATCCAAGCAGCAAGGTGTTGAGGCTGTAACTGGGGCCCACATTCAAACAACTCTGCTGAGAGAGACTCTCTCAGTACAAAACAGCAGGGCGGAAAACAGGAAAGCAGTTAAAGGTCAAAGTGGAAAGCTGGATTAGGGTGGTGGATGATTGAAACACAGGTAACTGAAAGCATTCTGTTGCCATATAAACATCATAAGCAAATTGCTTTATGAACCCATTCAGTACTTTGAAAGAGCAGATAACCCTGGCAAAATCAATGAATTCCTCTCTGTTCTTTCTTCTGAAGGTGCCTGAACCTTAAGCAGAAAAAAGAAGCAGCTTTGTCTCCTGGTAACATGAAATCCTGCTAACACTTTGAAAAGACTGCTTTTGAGTCTGCTGCCATTCTCGGTCAATACCATCCTTTCTTCTGTCTCAGGGATGGAGCAGTGATTTGACTCTTTCAGTTAGTTGTATTCAGAGACCACCTTGGAGACATTCTGGGGAGAATTCTTGCTCTAGTTTTTCTAAACACACAGCACTAGCCTCAGCATGTCTAGGCTTTGGGACAATGTGTCCTGTCCTTTACGACCTGGAGCTCTTCGTGTTTGTACCAGAAAATGAATCATATATTCAAATGCCATCATGGCTCTGTTTTCCTTCTAGTCATATGCCCTTTACCACTTTAATGATAGCTTTCCTCCTGAGCTGCCATGAAAGAGGAGTGAAGAATTCTACACCCTACTGTGATTGGAGTTTTATAGCTTTGCTTAACTGGCAGACTTCCTTCCTTTGTGGGAAAAACAACATTTCCTTTCAATCAATATCTATCCCATTTTCCCTGAGCACGTGTGCACATGCATGCACTCTGATGGCAAAATCCTCTCTGTAAAAAGAGCAAGAGATCAATGAAATAAAAATAGGGTTGGAAAATAGCAAAATGAAGATAGAAGAACATAGCAATCAGGTGCATATGCTGTGAGCTGGTTATAGATGTTAGAGGCGAAGAAAGTGGAGTGCCTCAGCCGTCCACATCAGAGTGAAATGAATCATAGCAACAACTGGGGTGGTGACTCAAACAGTAATTTACGAAGAATGGAAATACAAAAAACCTCGAATAGCCAAAGCAATCCTGAGGAAGAAAAATGGAACTGGGGGAATTAACCTGCCGGACTTCAGGCTCTACTACAAAGCCACAGTCATCAAGACAGTATGGTACTGGCATAAAGACAGAAATATAGATCAATGGAACAAAATAGAAAGCCCAGAGATAAATCCATGCATCTATGGACACCTCATCTTTGACAAAGGAGGCAAGAATATAAAATGGAGAAAAGACAGTCTCTTTAACAAGTGGTGCTGGGAAAACTGGTCAGCCACCTGTAAAAGAATGAAACTAGAACACTTCCTAACACCATACACCAAAATAAACTCAAAATGGATTAGAGAGCTAAATGTAAGACCAGAAACTATAAAACTCCTAGAGGAGAACGTAGGCAAAACACTCTCTGACATAAATCACAGCAGGATCCTCCATGACCCACCTCCCAGAATATTGGAAATAAAAGCAAAAATAAACAAATGGGACCTAATTAAAATCAAAAGCTTCTGCACAGCAAAGGAAACTATAAGTAAGGTGAAAAGACAGCCTTCAGAATGGGAGAAAATAATAGCAAATGAAGCAACTGATAAAGGATTAATCTCCAAATTATACAAGCAGCTCCTGCAGCTCAATTCCAGAAAAATAAATGACCCAATCAAAAAATGGGCCAAAGAACTAAACAGACATTTCTCCAAAGAAGACATAAAGATGGCTAACAAACACATGAAAAAATGCTCAACATCCCTCATAATCAGAGAGATGCAAATCAAAACCACAATGAGATACCATTTCACACCAGTCAGAATGGCTGCTATCCAAAAGTCTACATGCAATAAATGCTGGAGAGGATGTGGAGAGAAAGGAACCCTCTTACACTGTTGGTGGGAATGCAAACTAGTACAGCCACTATGGAGAACAGTATGGAGATTCCTCAAAAAATTGGAAATAGAACTGCCATATGATCCAGCAATCGCACTCCTGGGCATACACACCGAGGAAACCAGAATTGAAAGAGACACATGTACTCCAATGTTCATTGCAGCGCTGTTTATAATAGCCAGGACATGGAAGCAACCTAGATGTCCATCTGCAGACGAATGGATAAGAAAGCTTTGGTACATATACACAATGGAGTATTATTCAGCCATTAAAAAGAATACATTTGAATCAGTTCTAATGAGGTGGATGAAACTGGAGCCTATTATACAGAGTGAAGTAAGCCAGAAAGAAAAACACCAATATAGTATACTAACACATATATATGGAATTTAGAAAGATGCAAATGATAACCCTGTATACGAGACAGCAAAAGAGACACAGATGTATAGAACAGTCTTTGGGACTCTATGGGAGAGGGTGAGGGTGGGATGATTTGGGAGAATGGCATTGAAACACGTATGTTGTCATATGTGAAACGAATCACTAGTTCAGGGTCAATGCATGTTATAGGATGCTCGGGGCTGGCATGCGGGGATGACCCAGAGGGAGGATAAAGGGAGGAGGGAGGTGGGAGGGGGGTTCAGGAGGGGGAACTTATGTAAACCTGGGGCAGATTCATATCAATGTATGGCAAAACCAACCAATATAATATTGTAAAATTAAAAAAAAAAAAAAGGAAAAAAAAAAAAAGAAAAGCTAGCAACTCTGTAAACCTTGGGAGTATCTGTTTGTACAAAACTAGTAAACCTCGGTGTGGTCAATCAATGTCTAACAATGCACCATCTCTGGGTATCTCTGCCAATCAATGTGATGGAGACCTTCCTCCTCTTTCTGAAGATGGGTGAGATAAATGAATCAGTGGTGGGTCTCATCAACCCACCACTTCCTAGAGGAGAGGTTGAAATTTCTTGGTTGGGATTATAAGCCAAAGAGTTAGCTAATTAAGGGACAGAGTCACCCTAAAGGACTGGTTACCCTTCAGTAATCCTAAAAGAAACAAAAACCTGAACCAAATTTAATCACACAGTATGAGTTTCTGGAAACCAAGAAAGAAAAATGTGAATTGTTAAGTTCCTCAAACCCAAATCAAACTGACTAACCCAGGCTTCTTCACTCAACGGGAGCCCCTGAAAGGTCTTTCAGTCCTTCCAGAATCTAGGATGACTGTGGGGCAGATCAGGACAAATATTGGAGGTGTACAGACATTTGTCTCCTTGGTGAAACTTGGAAGGTGACATCTTGCGGTGGAGAGAGGGAGGTATATGGAGGCCTCCTCCAAAGGAGATCACTGTCTCTGGTTGTAAGTTTCCTTCTAACTGAAGGTGTTTCACCTGCAAGAGCTTCAGGTGGAGGAAGAACTCATTTTCTGGTCCCACAGGAAATGTAGACAGTTCTTGGGGAGAAAGATCCTTCCTTGTTTTATGAATTGGAGAGGTAGCTGATGGTTAGACGGTGTTTCATTTCTATTCTCTGGGCGCTGAGGCCAGGAAGAGCATACTTGAGCATTTGGTCCAGTCAGTTCCTCCATAGGGATTCTTTGAAAATGTTCTTCTTTTGACTTCTGACATCAACAGTTTCCTTCCTGCTCTGCGACTCTTTTCCAGTCTGTGGCCCTTCGCTTCTTCCTATGGCCATAAAGGATGGACCGCTCCTACGTAGGGTTTGGGGTCTCTTTCTTATCCTGTCTGTCCTGCCACAGTGTAGGTGATCTCATCCTGTCCCACAGCCTTAAAATAAACCCCAAAGACCAATAATTCCAAATTTGCCCAATCTCTTGCCTGATATCCTAATGCGGGTATCCAGCCTCTGTTCCACATCTCCACTTGAATGCGTGCACGTGTGCTAAGTCGCTTCATTGTGCCCGACTCTTTGCGACCCCATGGATTGCATCCTGCCACGCTCTTCTGTCCATGGGATTCTCTGGGAAAGAATACTGGAGTGGTTGCCATGCCTTCCTCCAGGGATCTTCCTGACCCAGGGATCAAACTCTTGTCTCTTATGTCTCCTGCATTGTCAGGTGCGTTCTTTACACCTACTGCACCTGGGAAGCCCCAGTCTTAGTATTGAAGTGCCATGATCTCTGTCACTAGAGTTTCTGGGGAAAAAAAAAAAAAAAACAAATTGAGACCCAGGTAATGCATGTTGAATTATTATGTGTGCAGACTGAATGATTTACATTGCAAAGAAGTCCATTGCGAGATTAGACTTTCAAAAAAGAATGATACGGTGGGGGGTGGGGGAAGAATGGGAATACAGAGGACCAGAATAAAAAAGATCATAAAAAGTCTGACCATGTTTGTGGCCTGGTTACTAGAGGAATCAAATATACAAAAAGGAGAGGAAGACGTTCAGAAAACAGAGAGAAGACAGTCAGAAAAGTGAGAAGACTAGGAAAGAAAAGAAAATGGCATCAGAAATGAGAAATACTCCAAGAATAGTGGATAATTAGTGTAAACTTTATTTTCAATCTCTGTTATTACTATAGGTAGATAAAGGACAGTTAACCTACCAGAAAGAATCACCAGTAGCCGGAAAGCAAAGAAGAAAAGTCAAAGAAAGTTTTCCTACTGGGACCTTCTCACGAGCAAAAGCCTGTCACACTAAATTAGGCTGGGAAATTTATTTACCAGCCAAATATCATGCCAGAAGCAGGTCTGGAGCTGCTGAGATCAGCTAAACTGGGCTTACTACAGCTACTGTGCTTGCGGGTAAACTTTGAAAACACTCCTGGGAGGCAGAGTAGACAGATAGGAGGGGGACCATGAGGGTCTCTGTCACCATCCACAGAGAGTGACTGAGAGTCTCTTAAGGGAAGGACAGTTGGGCAGTAAATCCTCTGTCAGTATGCCGCTTCTGTGACCATATGTAGCTGGGTACAGACTGCAGGTGGCAAATTGGGCATGCCAAAGAGAATGACTGCAATTGATTCTGAAATGAATCTGCTCAATGGATAAAGAAGATGTGATATACACATGAGCACAGACACACCCAATTAAATATTACTCAGCAATGGAAAAAATTGAAAGTTTGCATTTGCAACATGGATGGACTTGGCGGGGGTGCTCTTATGCTAAGTGAAATGTCAGAAAAGACAAATACTGTGCAATATCACTGACACATGGAATCTAAATAATAAAACAAACTAGTGACTATAACAAAAACCAAACTAGTGAAGATAACATAAAACAAACACACAAACTATTATGTATATAATAAATACGCTACAGGAATATAATGGACAGCACAGGGAATAGACAAATATTTTATAATAACTACAAATGGACTATAACCTTTCAAATTGTGAATCACTATACTGTATCTCTGAAACAGATTGTACATCAACTATAACTCAATTTAAAAAGGAAGATTAACGCCTGGCACAACCAGTTGTTAAATATTCTGACATCAAAAAAAAAAATGGATTCTGTGACATCTGACCTCTCAGAATACCCAAGCCAATGGTTTCAGTGAGGGTTTCTATGAACGAGTCTGAGATGAAGAAGCAGCGAGAGAGGAAAGGGGGTTAATGTCATGACCATCCCTAAAGGTTAACTAAAAATATGACACATGAATGTTCTCTGTTGGGTCTCTGTATCTTGACATCTATGCTGTTTGCAAGTTAAAGTTCTAATCCTGAATAATTTCACTTAAAACTAGGTGCATTTCATTTTCACATTATGTAAAAGATATATACCTTTTCTATAATCAAATTAACTCCTTGTTTTATACATGAGGATGAGGTTAATATTCTGCAGCCAGAGGTGACTGCAATGTGTCAAAAAGTGAATAATTAAATCTACAAAACTGGAAACAAAATTTCACAGTGAGCATATGTGCATGTGTATGCTTATATTAGTATGTTGGATGATAGCAGCTTGGCTGAGCTCTTCGTGACAATTTTTATGTGAACATGTGCCTTCTATTTCCCCTCTGAGGTCATGCTAGAGATAAAAATTCATCAATAAAAGTTTATATAGCAATAGCATAGTAGACATAATGAATATATCCTTTGGCTTTGGATTTACCAGAGAAGTAAGTGGATTTTGCAAAATCAAAACTATTAGTATAAATTAACTCATATACTTAATCACTAAGTCTTTATATAAGACTCAGTGTGTTCTAAAATTTGAGAAAAGGTGTGATTTTTTTTTTAACATTTCAGCTTTAATTTCCTTGATTTGAGGTAAGGTTCCTTAAATTCCTTGGATGACAAGCAAATTCCTCCCTACTTTTTAAGGAAAGACCACTTTTTCCCCTCCAAAGTAGTCTTTAGTAGTTTGAAGGGTTGATTGGAAATTAGACACCGATAAAGAGAAAAAAATGTGGTAAGTAATGGCAGCCTGCCAGCAGTTAGGAGTTGGAAGAACTTTTTAGGGTTTTTAATAATTTTGGCCTAAAGCCACTACCTCCCAGCTTGGCAGAACAGGTGGAGGCAATAACTCTGCAGCCATTTTCTGGTAAAAGCACAGTATGAAGTAATTTTGAAAGGATTATCACACACTTTTATTTTTAAATAAAAAGTAAAAGGTGAGGAAACATATGGTACTATGTCTGGGGAATCTTACATGATGTTTGCAGTTGATTCAGGAAGAAATTTGTCAGCAAGTTTGGCCTTTAATCTTTTGAGGTAACTTTGTGTTTTATTTCAATCTTATCATAGAAATTACCTTAAAATATAAAGTTAAAGCTATGGGCAGAATATATTATAATTCATACCTCAAAATGCAGATAATTGTATTCTAGCAAATGTAACCTCCTAAGTTTCACATTTCTCTCCATGAAAAACACTCTGGGCCAGCCCTCAAAATGTCTGAAAATGACTGAGTATGTATATATATATATGTGTGTATATATAAATGACATGGACACAGAAGTGTAATTGAAAAGTACTACCTGCATTTTTCTTTTATGATTTGATTTTTGTGAGCCCATTTGTAAAAACTCACAAAGAAATTGTCAGATGTAAACTTTGTGGGTGAGATATTTCACATTTCTAAATCTTGTACAAATTTTTAGTAATTTTTTAAAACTATGGATTCCACTGTACCTTCTAAGAGGCTATAAATATTGACATCAGATTAAAATTTAACCTGAAAATTCTCAGTATTCTAGAAATCTTTTCCACTAGTTTAATTGAAGCTTTTTTAAAAATTTTTATTTAATAAATGGTACAAAGCACAATGCCAAAAACATTAACAGTTAAAATTTCACCAAATGAAAAAATACTATAGAAAAAAAAAAAAGAAAAAATACTATAGAATACACAGTTGTAAACAGCTGCTGCTGCTGCTGCTGCTAAGTCACTTCAGTCGTGTCCGACTCTGTGTGACCCCATAGACGGAAGCCCACCAGGCTCCCCTGTCCCTGGGATTCTCCAGGCAAGAACACTGGAGTGGGTTGCCATTTCCTTCTCCAATGTGTGAAAGTGAAAAGTGAAAGTGAAATCGCTCAGTCGTGTCCGACCCATAGCGACCCCACGGACTGCAGCCTACCAGGCTCCTCCATCCATGGGATTTTCTAGGCAAGAGTACTGGAGTGGCTTGCCATTGCCTTCTCCGTGTAAACAGCTACATTAAGTTATTTTACAACTGCCTCAAGCTGCAAAAAGTGAAGCTTTTTAAATATTCAAAAATTATGGTTTGAGCTAGATCTGCTTTGCCTATTAAATGTAAATTTTTCTCACCTTACCTTTTGCATTTAGCTGCTGAAAAAACACATTCCTTAATTCATGATTCTGTTCCTCACCAGCAGACTGGTAAAATAATGTTCACTAAAGGTGAATAGGCAAGTGGAAAACTAGTATTCCCTGGAAAGTTTAAAGCAGGGATAAAGAAAAGGAAGGCTTTGCACAGAGATGGATACTGTTTTAAATACTGTACTATTTTGAAAGTAAAGGAGAAAAATATCAACACTGAATCTTCTAAAGTAACATCAACAACATCAACATCAACATTCAGAAAGCTCAATGACATCATGAATGGAATAATATTAAAGTAGATTCTATGTAAGGAATTCTGTCTGCTAGGCTGAGGGCCAAATTCCTTATGGTCCCCTGGGGGAAAAGTCAGGATTTCTTTCTTTTCCAGCAGAGGGCGTTTACTCTGACAGTACCAAACTGGAAGATCATTTGAACTCCTCACATTTTAGAGCTAATTCCAGATGTACAGAGAAAAAAGTCACAAGAAAAGAAAGAGGTAACAAGAAGGAAAATAGAAATCAAAACCCCTATGAGTTCCTAAAGATGCTTCATTTGGGAATTCACTTTTAATTACATCAATCCCACAGCCTGGAATAGGGTGAATAACACAACCTAAATGCTTCATTAGAGTGTGTTTGGATCATAGTAAAAACATTTAGACGTTTGTTTAGTGATGATACCAAATAGTAGAAATATCAAAAGTAGTAGGTCGAGATACATTTGTATGTAAATGAGTTTGGAAATATCTCATACTGAAAGATAATTAAAAGCAAAACAAACGAAGGCTCCAGTGAGTTGCCTTGGACCTGAAGGCTGGGTAGCCCTTGTTTCCAGACTCAGGCAGGTTGGACATCCGCTCAGGGACCCACAAAACTGTGAGTCATTCACCTGAGAGTGACAATAAAACTCACTTTACTGTGGAAGAAAATCATCTTAACAAAAGTATCACCATCTACCACTCCCCACCCCGTTATATCACTGTTCAGTGTTTCTGGAGAAGGGAATGGCAACCCACTCCAGTTTTCTTGACTGGAGAATCCCTCATGGACAGAGGAGCCTGGCGGTCTATGGTCCATGGGGTCACAAAGAGTTGGACATGACTGAGGGACTAACACTTTGTGTTTCTGCATCTATTGCTAATGAAAATTGTCTTTATCATCATCTATCTATCTATCTGGGGTTTCCCTGGGGTCTAAGTGGTAAAGAATCTGCCTGCCAATGCAGGAGACCCAGATTCAATCCCTGGGTTTGGGAAGATCCCCTGGAGGAGGAACTGGCAACCCACTCCAGTATTCTTGCCTGAGAAATCCCATGAACAGAGGAGCCTGGTGGACTACAGTCCATTGGGTCATAAGAAGAGTTGGATATGACTTAATACTAAACAGACACAAAAAGCTAAACAGCTGCCTGCAAATAAAACCTATTGCTTTCAGGACAATGTTCTTCTTAAATGCTTTTTGTGTTTCATCACAGTATTTTCCTGTTGTATTTGCTTAAGCCACATATTTTGTATTCAAGTGGATGTTTATGAAATAAATATTCATATTGAGTTTATGTGGCTCATAATTCCATGCATTATGATTGTTTCAGATGAATCTACAGACCTCATTTTCTTTTCACTTAAAAAATGCACTCAGAATAATATTTAAATTACATTTACACATCTAATAAAGATATACAATCGTTTTAACAGCTCTGCACTGTCAATCACTGATAGGAAAATATAACCTGACATGTTCTGGATTTATCTCTAGTGGGCAATGCATTTGAGAGTGCTATAGCTCTTGGTTAGCACAGTCTTTTCCTGGGATGTCATCTGCTATCAATGTGCATGTTGTTGTTTGTTTGTCTTCTTGAGAGACTTTACTCTCCCTTGTCAGGGAAAAACACATTTCAAATATGTATGTCATTTTTCCTTTTAGTAGTCAGGTGGATCCCACCATTTGGAACTGGTGGTTTGAAATCCAAATTAATTATATGATGATTTTCAAACTTGTGTTATGAGTATTATATAAATTTACAAGGTTACAATTTAGTATAGACCAAGAGATGTGCTGCAGTCCATGGGGTCGCAAAGAGTCAGACGTGACTAAGCAACTGAACTGAACTGAAGGGATGTATTGCTTCCATGGGCTGAAAATACAACCTTCTCTGGAGTGCCATTGTATTCATTTCTATAGAGTAGTTTTACATTAAACTGAGCGGAAGAGATGAAGATTTTTCTACATAACCCCTGACTCCAAGCATGCATACCTTTTCTCATTATGAATATCCCCCTGGAGTGGAAAGTTTGTTACCACTGATGAACTTACACAGACACATCTCAGTCATCCAAGTCCACACTTCACATTAGGGTTCGCTGTTGGTGCCATGTATTCTGTGGGTTTGGACAAGTATATAATGACACACAGCCTTCATAACGGTATTGTATAGAGTATTTTTACTATCTTAAAAATTCTATGTGCCCAGATGGCTAAAGAACTGCCTGCCAATGCAGGAGACATAAGAGACTTAGGTTTAATCCCTGGGTCGGGAAGATCCCCAGGAGAAGGAAATGGCAACCCACTCCAGTATTCTTGCCTGGAAAATCCCATGAACAGAGGAGCCTGGTGGGCTACAGTCCACAGGGTTGCAAAGAGTCGGACATGACTGAGTGACTGAACACACACACACACACACACACACACACACAGCCTACTTATCCCTGCTTTTCCCATAACCCGTTGATCTTTTCCCTGTCTTCACAATTTTGCCTTTTCTAAAATGTCATAGTTGGAATCAAACACTTCGTAATGGTTTCATAGTGCTTCCTCCTCTATGAATTAAAAATCACTTTAATGCACACTAACATCTGAGCCTTCAGCAATTTGCAGCCTTTTTGCGGTAGTAAGACCAAGTGAAGTGAAGTGACATTGCTCAGTCGTGTCCGACTCTTTGCGACCTCATCAACTGTAGCCTGCCAGGCTTCTCCGTCCATGGGATTTTCCAGGCATGAGTACCGGAGTGGGTTGCCATTACCACAACAAATATCATCATAATGAAAAAGCTTGAAATGTGAGAATTACCAAAATGGGACACAGAGACATGAAGCAAGCAAATGCTGTTGGAAAATGGAGCCAATAAACTTGCTTGATGTAGGGTTGCCGCAAACACTCAAATTGGAAAAAACAAAACAAAACAAAAAACACACTGTCTGTGAAGCACCATAAAGCAAAACGCAATAAAACAAGATGTGCCTGTAATTAAAGCCCCTAAGTGTTTGCTTTCTTTTTTATTTTGGTTTTGTGTCTTACACTTGTGCTCATATTTAAAACAAAATTCTTTCTCAATGTTTTTGTCCAGCAGATCCCGTTAGACCACCACGTTTGTTTTTCTCAAGTTTGTTTTTTCCCCTGAGAAGACCTCTTCACAAGCATGGATGCCAAACAGCGCTCCTTTTTGGTGAGTCTCTTAGAAATCATGAGAGAAATTTCCAAACACATATTGTGAGTTGACACCTCTTAGCTCTCTCCAAGTCTCTCATTGTCAGCCTCAAAATATTATTTTCCTACATATGGCTGGATGATTCCTCAACTCGGACCAGACTGTAAGGAGGAATATCATTGTCCAACTTTGCTGCTCACTCAGCACGTTTTACTTATTCTTATGTTACACGATCTCTACTGGGTTTTCTTCTTCCTGTAAACAGGCTTTAATCTTCCCTAGCATGGCAACCCACTCCAGTATTCTTGCCTCGAGAATCCCGTGGACGGAGGAGCCTGGTGGGCTGCTGTCCATGGGGTCGCACAGAGTCAGACACGACTGAAGGAACTTAGCATGTATGCATGCGTTGGAGAAGGAAATGGCAACCCACTCCAGAATTCTTGCCTGGAGAATCCCAGGGACGGAGGAGCCTGGTGGGCTGCCGTCTATGGGGTCACACAGAGTCGGACACGACTGAAGCGACTTAGCAGCAGCAGCAGCGACTTAGCAGCTTCAAAAATGCTGCTATCAAGCCCACTTACAATGACTGCCGCACCTGGCCTTAATTCTCCACTATGCTTTCAATAGATGTTAAGCCAGAGACTGTATATCAGAATCAACTGGAGGGGTTGTAGGACTACATGCTGTAGGGCCCACCCCCATAGTTTCTGATTGGTAGGTTTGGAGTGGAGCTGAAAATTTACATTTCCTAACAGGTTCCCTGGTGATGCTAATACTGCTGATCGCGAATCTCACTTTGAAGCTTGCCTCATACTGTTTGCCGATTTTCAGAGCTAGGGCCACTTAACTCAGAAGTGATTCTGCCCCACGCGGGTAGAAAAGAAAGCAGGCCTTTCATTGGCTCAGCACGATGTAGCTTTACGGTGGATTTGACGTGGGTAGCAGAACTGAGCCCTTGCTGACTTTTCCAGCCGCTGCTATTCATCCTTCTTGGATTCCTTGCTGGACACGCTGTTTCCTCTGGCACTAGGACCCTTGGATTCCCCTCTCTCAGTCCCTTTTGGAAGCTGAAGATGAGCAGGTAGCTTCATTTCCCACACCCCGGAATCTAGCTTGTTGCCTTCTGGACACTGTGTGACCCTTGCTAGCCTTGGTGAAGTTGGTTTGTCTTCTCTGCTTTCTTTCCTGTTGCTTGTGGTTTAAGACTTTAAGTTTGCCTTTTCTGTGCCTGTGAGTCTAGTGTCTTGGGTCTGGCGTTCCGAGGCCTGACTTCAAATGTCCCATGTTACCCACTAGTCTGTTTTTGAAAGTGGGTTATTTATTCATTTGAACAAGATTGTTGCTATTTCTATGACTGCTGCCTGTTGTTTCCCTCTCTTGCTTTCTGAAATTGTTTCCTGACCCCTCAACCCCCGGCTCCATCTCCCTCATGCTTAGAGACTCAGTGTTGACTCAATCTTTTTCCTCTATGAATGATGGCTTTCCTGATAAGATTGTACACCTTGGTTGGGACGTTCTGATGCCACCTACATGCATTCTTTTGATCCAAGTAAGTGAACTATTTTCTGCTTTTAAAATCTGTATGAAGAGGTCTGTGAGTTTGCAATGCAAAGCGTCGTCTGAGGATCAGTGACTTTCAGTGTATTAGGGGAGCTTGCTGGAAATGCAGAGCCTCAGGCCCCACCTCAGATGTGCTGAGTTAGAATTCTTGCTGTAACAAGAGCCCCAGGTGATTTTCATGCACACTGTAAATAAATGATGCCTTTAGGATGAATTGCTCCCACCTGAGACTGTTGATGCTTAACCTTACCAATCACTACTTTTTCAAACTTCTTTATCGCCACAGATATAATTTCACAAACCTGTATTGGGTGAGTTTCCCGCTGATAATGTGAACTGTGACGAACACCTCATGATTCTGCAGGAACCCAGGGTACTGCGTGTACCGGCCATTTGCTGCTACTTTGCATGTCCTTTGCACAAGGCCTTTTCAGCTATGACAGTCTACCAGAGGAATGCTTCTTCATGCTTTGGACTATGAGCTGATGTAGTCTTGCCTGAGGTCCATGGAGGATGAGTATCATTCAACAATGAATTTTAGGTGCTTAATGTTATGTTGGACCACAGTAGGTTGAAACATCTCTCATCAGCTTCTATTATGGAGAGGTGTGGAAAGTAGGTCAGGCTGGGTGAACTAACTCCACCCAGAGTTTCTGTGGTGAGTGGGGCCAGCAGTACTGGCCTGGACAGTAACCAGTGAACAGCCTTGTTGCCAGAAACCCATTCCTGAAGGAACAGGACTCCAGCCAGTGACCGAGTCCATAAGTCCAACCATTGCAGGGAAGAGGCTAATAAGACATATGGAGTGTCAAAGCCTCAGTCAAGACTCCCCACGTTAGGATAGGGCTGCAGCCCCCAAAAAAGGAAACTACCACATTAACCTGAGACCCAGGTGGACAGGCAAGGCCTTATTCATAAGCAGTGTCATAGAAAGAACATGGCTTCTAAAGTCAAGCTGGGTTTGCGTGATCTTGAGTAACATTATCGTCAAATGGTCTTCCTTGGCAAATGAAAATGCACGTCCGGGATCTAATAGAGGACTGAAATAGTAGGTGCTTAATTCAGTGAAAATTACCATTATGTTTTTTACAAAGGGAATCATATTATGTGAGCCTATGGGCCTCAGGGATGTTCCAGGTTCTTTGAATTCAGATCTAATTGGTTGCAATTAATTGCTAGTCACTTGCATTTATCTCTGTGTACCGTGCTGTTTTCCATCTGACCTTCTCACATGGTACTTTAGCTGCCAGAGTAATTCTTATACTTCAATCTGTAGGTTGTAAAACTGTCATGACCCTGAAAACCTCTGCTAGCCACGTCTATGTCCTCTCCTTAGTGCTTCCATGAGTTACTTCTATTTGTACTTCAACACGTTATATCTGTTCATTGATTAAAAGGTCATTCATTCATTAAGACAAATATCTGAAAATGAAGATACAAAGATAAACAGAACAACTTAGCCCAGCTTTATTATCTCATTTGTACCTGTTTGTTTAATGGACTGTCTTTCTTAGTCTGTTACGAGGTTGTTATCTTTTCAGGACCTAGTACAGTATCTGTACATTGTAACGACCAAATATATATGTCTTGAATGACTTAATGGATGAGTATATTACTCATCCATTACTAAGTAGTAGACAAAGGAGGATGTAGAAAGTCCCAAAGAATAAAACTTGTGTTGAAGTATGTCAATGTAAACAGTGGTTTAGCCAACTCTTTGGAGTGAGTCTCAGGTAAATTTTATTTTTCTCTTTATTTCTTTATCTATTTAATGTTTCTGTGATGAATGTTTATCTACAGAAGAAGAAAACAATTGAAAGCTTTCAAAAAGATTTAAACTTGCAGTTATTCGCTACAAGTGCATATACTTTTGTATTCTTCCAGAACGACCTCAAGTGAACACATCCTGCTGTTTCCCTCACTTCTGACAAATTGGAGCTCGGAGGGTTCATTGTATTAAAAATATCTGTGAGGACTTAGGTTAGCTACTCAAAAGCTGAAGTACCAGTTTCTGTCCAAACTTACCTGTAGAAAGCTTGTCACTTAAGACATCTTTCTCCCACATATACACAATGGAATATTACTCAGCTATTAAAAAGAATGCATTTGAATCAGTTCTAATGAGGTGGATAAAACTGGAGCCTATTATACAGAGTGAAGTAAGTCAGAAAGGAAAACACCAGTATATTAACGCACATATATGGAATTTAGAAAGATGGTAATGATGACCCTATATGTGAGACAGCGGAAGAGACACAGATATAAAGAACAGACTTTTGGACTCTGTGGGAGAAGGCGAGGGTGGGATGATTTGATAGAACAGCATTGAAACATGTATATTATCACATATGAAACAGATCACCAATCGCACTCAAAGCTGGTGCACTGGGACAACCCAGAGGGATGGGATGGGGAGGGAGGAGGGAGGGGGTTCAGGATGGGAACACATGTACACCCATGGCTGATTCATGTCAGTGTATGGCAAAACCCACTATAATACTGTAGTTAGCCTCCAATTAAAATAAATACATAAATTAAAAAAACTTTATTCCTAAGAATTCTCATAACTTTTAAAATCCAGTTCTCTCTGACAAACTTCAAATCTGCATTTTTATCACTTTAAGAAGTTTGACATTCCTAACAAGTATTTTCTACAGCCCTTCTCAGGGCACCATGTGAAATGCAGCTTGCATTCTTTCAGTTGATGTATATTTAGAACATCTGTCTTTTCCTATGGGTTTTCAGGCTCTGCTTTTGTGCCTCTTGGGATGGGATATGGCAGAAAAGCCTGTGATTAGGACACACAGCATCTGCCTTGAGCCGTCAGTTTTTGAAAATATCCTGGACTGTTATTCAGAGGCAAAGAACACTGGAGGTAGAAGCCATAGCGAGAGATTGACTTTGTCGGATTCTTCAGGACTCTGGTGGGAGAGGAGAAACTTGAAAACCTGTCACAGGGTTAGTCAACCTCAGGAGGATGAATGCTATTGAACACAGGTTAGTGAGTGACGTCCTGGAAGCTGCATGGTCAGCTGGTATGGCTGTGGGCTGGACGTATGTATGAAACCTCTGTGATCATGGCTTGTGTCTGTGCAGATTAACCCCTCAGGATTAAATATTCACATCTATAAAGGGGATAATATCTGTCTCAAGAAAATGTGAGGCTCGTCTGTGTTCACCATATTCATGAAGTACAATAAATGCTAGTTTCCCTTTCCTAGTCAAGTAAATGAAGGGAAAAAATAAAACCTTTAAAAATAAGTTCATAATTTGGTGATTGTTTACATTCACTCTATTGTCCTGTAGTTTTAGAATTTTTTTCCTATGAGTACAACTTTTATAAATCTTTTTAAGTTGCAAGAAAACAGGTAACACTGTATTGGAAATCTGGAATAAATACTAGGCTCAAAAAGACTGCCGACTAAAGCCATACAAATATCAAACCCCAGTAGTCCCAAACTTTGAGGTTAAAACAATAAATCAAAGAGTCTGCTCAAAAGGAAAGAGAACTTGCTGATTCATGAAAAGATGGTCCAAGGGAGGAGAGGGAAGCCCCCTTTATCAGGCCCTCTCACTCTACATTCTCTCCCCTTCTCCCCTGACTCTTTCCCTGAAATCTACCACCTCTCACGTCAAGGCTGGGGGTGGGGAGGCCAGGGAGACTTATTTTTATTCTTTTCATCAAGAGCAGGAAGTCTGCTGGACCATAAAAGTGGGGGTCATCCCATGATTATAGTGATTTTTATAGGGCACTTCAAAATGAAAAGGCAATTTCAGGAGAAAAAAAAAAATAGAGTTGGCTGTGTCTGTACCAAAGAGAAAAGCAGGGAAATCACAACATTTCTGGCTTCCAAGTTGAAACACATATACATTAAACAGAATGACAGATGCATCTAAATGATGAACTCAATGAAGGCATGTGACTGAGTTCAAGCTGGAAGCTTTTCAAGACACAAGTCAAACTCGTGACATGATGCCATTAAAAGTAGCCTTAACTGAGAAACACTGACAGCCAACATGGTTACTAGACCAAACTAAGTCTCTGGAAGGGGGTTTGGAAAGTGATGACAGCTAGAACTTCTTAAGATGTGGCAGACACAGAAGTGCTTCATAAATATCTTATTTAATCATCATTGTAGTAGTGCACAAAACAAGTACTTTTATTAGGTTGATTGTCTGACGTAGGAACTCAGGCATAGGAAGGTGAACAATCTGCTAATTATCACGTGGCTATTGAGTGGCAGGGCTTGAACTTGAACCATTGTGCCATGTTGCTTGACGTCGTTCAGTCTAGTAAATGGGTAGCCACATGGGGGCGGGAGTGGATAATTATTATGACATCCTTGGCTGTTGACCAGAGGACTTGAAAGTGTTAGAAGTCATACTGTGAACTTGTAACTCAAAGTGGGATCTGCAGCTCACCAATCAAGACCACCAGGTTGGTGGGAGGGAAAGTTTGCTTTATTTTGGAGTCCAACAACTAGATGGGGGAGACAGATGGACGTCTGTCCAGAGGTGGACTGACTATCAGGAGCCAAGAGATTTTACAGGCTGAGGGAGGGGGCTCCGTGCAGAAGCAGCAGTCAGCTCTGACAGTCATCTTGAAATTGGTCATGTGGTGGTCTGATCAGCACCCTTTTGTTTTAAGTACAGTTAATCTTCAGTTCCAGGGTCCATTTGCTTCCATTTCCTTGAGGCCAGTTCTCGGAGTTGGGGCAGTTTATGTCATGGCTATGGTGGGGTCTATGCAGAGTACATCATGAGGAACGCTGGGCTAGAAGAAGCACAAGCTGGAATCAAGATTGCCGGGAGAAATATCAATAACCTCAGATATGCAGATGACACTACCCTTATGGCAGAAAGTGAAGAGGAACTCAAAAGCCTCTTGATGAAAGTGAAAGAGGAGAGTGAAAAGGTTGGCTTGAAGCTCAACATTCAGAAAACAAAGATCATGGCATCTGGTCCCATCACTTCATGGGAAATAGATGGAAAAACAGTGGAAACAGTGTCATACTTTATTTTTGGGGGCTCCAAAATAACTGCAGATGCTGATTGCAGCCATGAAATTAAAAGACGCTTGCTCCTTGGAAGGAAAGTTATGACCAACCTTGATAGTATATTAAAAAGCAGAGACATTACTTTTCCAACCAAGGTCCGTCTAGTCAAGGCAATGGTTTTTCCCGTGGTCATGTATGGATGTGAGAGTTGGACTGTGAAGAAAGCTGATCGCCAAAGAAATGATGCTTTTGAACTGTGGTGTTGGAGAAGACTCTTGAGAGTCCCTTATACTGCAAGGAGATCCAACCAGTCCATTCTAAAGGAGATCAATCCTGGGTGTTCATTGGAAGGACTGATGCTGAAGCTGAAACTCCAATACTTTGGCCACCTCATGCGACGAGTTGACTCACTGTAAAAGACTCTGATGCTGGGAAAGGTTGGGGGCGGGAGGAGAAGGGGACGACGGAGAATGAGATGGCTGGATGGCATCACCGACTCTGTGGACATGAGTTTGAGTGTACTCCGGGAGTTGGTGATGGACAGGGAGGCCTGGCGTGCTGTGATTCATGGGGTCGCGGAGAGTCGGACATGACTGAGCGACTGAACTGAACTGAACGGTGGGGTCATCATGTAGTTACCTTCTTCCTCCTGGTGGGGGTTTCAGTGTGAGACAGCTCAGAGGATGTGGCTCAGAATATTATCTGTTGCCCTTGAGAAGGAACTAAAGGTTCTTGACTATGCTTACTGACTCAACTGTTATTGTTTTGTCCTGTCTGACTGATTTTCTTTGCTTTTGCATTTTCTCATTCCTCTGTTTAAACTTATTCTTTGGCTAAAGTTGTTTTTTTTTTTTTTGCCACAGACAAAAGGCAGGCAGAGGACATAGTTGGGTGACAGGTGTAAGGACCATAGTGTCCCACTCCATTTCAAACTGACTTAGCCAGCTTGTCACATAGAGTTGTGAGATTCTTTTTGGTATCTAGCTACTGCCCATCACCATGGCACCAGGTGGGGGTGAAAGCAAGTGTCTAATCAAATTTTTCTACACATGGATACATTTATGGTGTTGATATTACATTAAATAGTAAAAGATGCACAAGATTTTTCCCCCTCTCCATTTTCTCAGCTCAGTGAAGTTTCAGTCTTCTGCCCTTGTAAGAAAATTTAACTTGGGCAGACCAACAATATTTATGAGTCAGGATTCTGCATCCCAAGTGATAGTCACCCTGTGGTTAGAAGATTCATGGGGTCGCAAAGAGTCCAACACAACTGAGCGACTGAACTGAACTGAAACTGATGGCTAGCTAGATACAGAATTTATTAGGGATCAAGCCACGGACTCCATCTGCAAGGGTGAGAGGTATGTACCTGGGAGGGGGAGGTTTCTTATACCTTTTTCTTACAAGGGTGGAGAGTGTCTCTAAAGTTTTTATTATTTTTTTGTCTTGGAATAATTTTAGCCAACACAACCAACTACCACATCCACACAACTAAAATACCTTTATTTTCTTCTAAGGAGAACCCATTTCTGTATTCATAATGTTTAATGACGAACCACTGGTTTATCAATGAAAATCCATTTTGTCTTCTAGGATGCTAATTAGCAAACTGTCAACAGTTGTATTTTACCTACACTTACCTACCTTGTAAGAAAGTGTGGCTCTTCAGGTAGAATGCCAATTGATGGTTTCTAAAATGAAGGTGCCAATGTAATGTTACCTGATTATGCTGACATATTTCAAAGTAAACCGCAGGCCATGTAACAGGATTGCATATTTCTAGTTTGCACATTTCTTGGCATTCCTTTGTTATTCTTTTGGATTCTACTTCCATTTTTGGGAATGTGATTTTTTGTTTTCCCTTTAAGCCTTTTGGTTTTGCACATGAAAAACAAATACTAGGATGCTCTTTTGTGGGGTGTATGATACTACATCTCTATTTATAATATTCACACCATTTGGATAATAGTTATCACATCTATTAAGTGCTTACTATAATACTGGGCATTTTATGAGGCACTTTGGAGGTACTATTTAAACCTCACAGTTACCTAACGATTAAGTTATTTTAATTTGCAGCAAAATAGATCTGAGACTTCGAGATATTAAATATTTGGCCAGGGTCATATAGTAGGTGGTAGCAACATTATTCAAACTCTGTTCTTGAGCTCCAAGTCTCATGCTCTTAACCAATGCACTCTACTGCTCTAGTGGGGTTATTTTAAAACACACATTGTTACTTGAAAAGTACATCATTTACCCCTAATGGTTAACATTCTACCAATTGTTTAGGAACAACTTTAAGAGGATGAGGTATTGTGTGTCTTTTTTGTGGTCATTACATAAATAAAAATGCATGAAATAGAAAGCAGTAGGAGTATATGTGTGTGTGTTTGCTTTCCTATATTAGCATCGTTTTCAAGACAATTATAGCATTTTTAGATATATCCTGTTATGCAGAGTAAGAATGGCCTAGGCTAGTAGATCTTAGTAATTTTGATTGAACAGTCCAGAAATCTTCCAGTGACTGAAAAACTGTCTCTCTCACCCCACCCATGCTTCTGTTAAAAGTTCTTTGACTTCTAGAGATGTAGAGAATGACCACCTGTGTCCGCAACACAGGAAATAAGTACCCTAGGGATGTATCAAGTAGCTTGAAGACAACTCTCATGTAATGAGCATATAATTGCAACCATGCATGTAAATCTTTTTATGAAAATATTTCAAATATGATCTATGTGAGATTCAAATGTATCCCAAAATGCAAATTATTCCCAGATCTTTGGCTTAACTTTTGTAGACAAAGGGGCCAACTAGACATTTATTTCTTGCTCACATAAAGTCCAGTCAATTGTTGGGGAAGGTCATGCTCCATCCAGTAGTTCAGGGAGACCCAGGCAATGGAGATCTGTGTCTGCAATATGGGACTTTCAAAGTGACCCCAGACATTCAAATTTAGCTGAAAGTTGGGTGAGAAGAGAAAATCGAGAACCACATAAAAGGGTTTATATGGGTCAGGATTGAAAGTGGGATATAAGTTTTCCACTCACATTTCACAGAGTACAACTCAGCTGTTTGGCCTTGCTTAGAGGCAGGGCAGGTTAGGGGGAATGTAATCTCTTTCTGGGCAGAAGCTTCCAAGAGAAACTCTAAATTAAGTGTAAACAGAGGCATTACCAGGAAGGAACACTGGCTGCAGTGTTGGTTAAATAAACTAAGGGGAAGAATATACAGAAAAATATTTGAATCTGTGAGTGGTATAAAATTCTTCCTGATATTTCAATTGCTGACTTGGGGAATTAATATGCAGGAAGATATTCTGGAATTAGAATACAGGAAGACCTCTTTGCTTACAGCTGTACCTAAAATGTTAACTGTTGCAGGGAAAATGGTCTGCTATCTTTGAGAAATATGTTTTAAAATAACTCCATTAAAGGCAGTGTGTCCAGCATGTGCTCAGTTGTGTTTGACCTTTTGCAGCCCTATGGACAGTAGCCCCCCAGATTCCTCTGTGGATGAAATTTTTCAGGCAAGAAAATGGGGGCAGGTATCCATTTTCTTTTCCAAGGGATCTTCCTGACCCAGGGATTGAACCCATGACTCTGGCATCTCCTAAGTTGGAAGGCAGGTTCTTTACCACTAGTGCCACCTTGGAAGCCCAGTACTGTGTATGGGGAAAAAAAAGCAGTGCTATGTATGAAATAAGAGCAGGAGCCTTGGAGTCAGCAGACCACAGTAGCTAATGTTTAAGTATAGGACCATGTGAAATGGCGTACTGAAGGAAAACCTTTCAGTGTGTACTCAAAGGTTAATGGTGATTAAAATCTGCACTTCAGAAAAGATCTGGGGGTGACTATTCAGTTGCCTAAAGGCATCAGGCCAGTAGGCAGCCTGGACAACAATGGCTCACAAAATACTGATGATCATTGCTGAGGATCCGCACAAAGCACAGCACATCAGTCTTCGACAAACATGGCTCAACAGACCTTGAATCATCCAGTTCTGCTACACTTGTTGAAGGTAATACCCCAAACTCAAGCCATTATTTAAAGCAGTAGTTTTGAAAATAGAAGTGTTCAGAGAAATATAGCTTCCACATTTCCTTATTGCTTTTCTTGTTCTACTGGGTGATTCATGTATATTTATAGCTCCGTGCTTGTGGTTTATAAATGTGTGTGTGTGTCTCTCGTGCACACACGGTTTCCTCCCAGCCTGTATCTGGGCAGTAGTCTAAGCTGCTAGACAAAACCCTGTCCCTCTTAGTGGATGCTTCAGGACTAGGGCTGCCAGATGTTCAAAAGAAACATCTGTTCCTGAAGGCCACAGGAGATGGCAATGAAAGGAAAATAGAATAATTTTACATGACTGAATCCAACAAATGTGCAAATATAGCTCATCCATTCTATTTCAAAGATGTTGGCATATAAGAGGGACCAATGAGACAGTAACATTGCCTACTATGCTGCAGGGATCTGTTTCTGTTTTTAGAGGTGTGGTATCAGACAAGGCATTATGTTTTATCAGTTTTACTGCAAGGGAGTGGATGATATTATGAGGGATGTGGCAATGGAAAAAAAATTCATTTACATCCCAATTTTGCCCCAAATGTCCATGTAGGGTGATGGTTAAATCACCTGCCCTTACATTTTGGCCATAATGATGGTAGAGCTACACCTTCGTTGAAGCCTACTGCAATGGAGAAAAGCCAAATGCAGAAAAGTGTTGCAGCAATGTGAGCATCACTAAACTAGCAACTGGACTTTCATGGTGGAACGCTGAGTTGCTGGACTGTTCATAAGGGAAGCCGAGGGAGAGAGAGAAACGAGATGGTGCAGAACCTCCGTGTTCTAAATACTAGGGAGTGGATACCCGTTGAGTTCAGGTGGTGCTTTCTGGAAATTCTTGGCCCAAAGTGCCTTCCAGTGGTGCTGGTTGTCACAGCGTGGGTCTAGGTGGTTCCTGGGTCCTCGGCACCCTGGCTCCTCCTGTCTTCCCCACGGCCCTGAGCACTTGGAGCTCTGATTTCTGGCCACCTCAGGACCGTAGACTTACCTGCGCCCCTAGATGGAGCCCATTTGTGTTCTTGCACAAATGCCTGTCTCCCCATTCTCTGGCCTCCTGGACTTCAGCCTACCCACCCTTTTCTTTCACCTTGGAAATCCCTGCGATGACACTGGCTATTTTAAGCCCAAGAAATAGCAGACACTAAACTCCTACACATATTCTTTCTCCAGAAGTCTTGTCCCAGACTGAAAAGCATATGCTCTAGAGGTTTTCTGCCACTTTTTGCCCAATTCCCCCATGTCCCCTTCAGTCTCTCAGGGATGGTGGCAGGCCTTTTCTTTCTATGATTTATTAATTTTTCAAAATTCTTCATCTTGGCATCCAAGTGTTTACCTTCAGGCCTCAGATGTTCACCATTTTTCTTCTAGAAATCTGTCAGACCGGAAAGGAGTCCTGGTGGTATGCTTTCTGGTGTGACATTCCAGAATTCTTGAGCTGGTTATGTGTATGGAAAATGCCACCTTCTCGTCTCTGTTTACTCCCTCCCCCGCCTCTACATATTGAAAAACACAGACATTTCCAATTTTTAATCAGTGGACACTCTAAAAATAGTGCATTAGTGAGAATCTCTTCAGGTTTATTTTATTGTCTAAGAACTATATGTCCCCATGTGGAAAAACATATTGAAGTTATACAGGACAAATAGAATCCTCCCTTATCCTTTGTAGGATCACATAAAGGAAAAGCAAAGATCATCCTTAATCATGAATACACTAAGACTTTTTTCTAGGGTCCAGCTCCAATATGTGGGATGTTTTAATTTCTCTGTTTGAGGACTTGCCAGGTGGCTCAGATGGTAAAGAATCCACCTGCAATGCAAGAAACTTGGATTCAGTCCCTGGATTGGGAAGATCCCCTGGAAGAGGAAATGGCAACCCACTCCAGTATTCCTGCCTGGAGAATCCCATGGATGGAGAAGCCTGGCGGGCTACAGTCCTGGGGTCACAAAGAGTCAGACACGACCGAGTAACTAAGCGCACACACTCCTGGCTGGAAAATGTCCCTTATCTGTCCTGTGCTTGTATGGCATTTGGTCTTCAGTTCACATCTGAAGTGGGTAACCACGTATGTAATTTACACATTTGCCTTTCCTGCAGCAGGAATGACATGCTTGGACATGCAGCCACTGAGTTTGATTCAGGGATTCCTAATTGAAAACACACAATGCATAGTAAGATGTCATCATGACAAAGTGGAAAGAGCCACTATGTAGTTATTATTTTCTCTTCTGTTTTTCTACTGGCAAGAAAGAGAGGCAGTAACATCTCAGGTGTATGTTGTTGCCATAGGGATAGAAGTTGTGATTTACTGAGGAACATTGCTGCAAATAGCAATAAAAAGCAATTCAATGGAGGTCAAAGGCACAGATTTGCTGAAGCTACAATCAAACCAGACAGCTACTCAATCCGTTCAATAAGAATTTTGCAGTTGCCATTTTAAAGTAAGTGGAAGAATGGCGAAATCAAGCCAAGTGTTTCTCTTCTGCTTGCATGGCTCCAAATGCCCTGAGGTCCTTTAGCTGTGGGCTTTCAAGTCTCTGTGTCAGGAATTCTGGGAAGTAGAAGGGACAGACAATAAATAAAAATGTTATTTTTAATTCAAACAAAAATTCAGAACTACAGTGGGTTTCTTAAATACAACACCTTATGATCTAACATACAAACAAATAGGATTATATATTGAAAAGAAACCTGGAATTTGCTGCTCAAAATAATCAATGAGCCAATCCCTGTCTTCCTAAAAGATGCAACTTAATTATCACTTAGGGCTTCCCAGGTGGCACAGATGGTAAAGAATCTGCCTACAATGCAGGAGACCTGGGTTCGATCCCTGGGTCAGGAAGATCCCCTGGAGGAGGGCATGGCAACCCACCCAATATTCTGGCCTGGAGAATCCCATGGACACTAGAGCTTTGTGGACTACAGTCCATAAGTTCACAAAGAGAGACAACTGAAATGACTTAGCACAGCACAATTATTGCTTAACAGATGGACATCGTGTGAAAAGAATTCATTCATGTATACAGCTATTGTTTTAAGTAGGGTGTGTGTGTGTTTGTGTGAGTGCTAAGTCACTTCAGTCATGTCTGACTGTGTGTGACCGTATGGACCGTAGCCTGCCAGGCTCCTCTGTCTGTGGGATTCTCCAGGCAAGAATACTGGAGTGGGTTACCATGCCCTCCTCCAGGGGATCTTCCCAACCCAGGGATTAAACCGGCATCTCTTATGTCTCCTGCATTGGCAGGCAGGTTACCACTAGCACCACCTGGGAAACCTTTTAAGAGAATAGATTTAGCTAATGGTATTCTGGCTCACTTTTTCCCTAAGTCTTTACTGAATTTGTTACAATATTGTTTCTATTTTATGTTTTGTTTTTTTTGGCTGCTGAGTCATCTGGGATTTTAGCTCCTCAACCAGAGATTAAACCCATACCCCCTGCATTGGAAAGCCAAGTCTTAACCACTGGACCACTGGGGATGTCCCCTGGCTCACTTTTGTATCTTCTCTCTCTCTTTTTTTTTTTTTCTGGAAAACAGTGTCTGGAGGATAAGGGTCCAGAATAGCTTTTTGATATTTTCTTCCTCATTTCCTAGGACAGGTCCCTGCAATTCTGGCTCCTTTGTCTCTTAGTAGCTAATGTTATAATAACTTTTAAAACTCAGATTTGATGGCAGAATGGTGGCAGTAGTGGTGTTCTGAAATGTGTGTTTTAGACTCAACCAGAGTATTTAATTTTTTTTCTTTAACTAGCAAATAGTTAATAGTAGCCGTTTGGTGGCTACTCCCAATTGATGGACAATGAAACATTCAAAAATAACATAAACTATGTTCTCTTTGTACATGAAATATTGTGGATGACATAGGAAAAAATTAAGTGCAGCACGTTACTTTTTATAAGAATGCTGCTTGAGTGTTGGAATGATTCAATTTCGTCGAATGCCTTTGAAATGATGTAGCACAATCAATGCCTCAGAAATTTCACTCCTTCAAAGCCCTCAAATCTTAACAGGAGAGAGACGGGTTCCGGGATACATGTTTCATCTTTTGATGGTCTGGGTGAGCCATTTGTTTGTACACATCTGTCTTTATCTTTTGTTGAGGAAGGGCACTACTTCCTGTGGAGCTCAAGTGAAGAAAGGATCATTTGCACCAATAGTGGAAGAAAAACTAGCTGCTTTGAATTGACTGGGGAGCTGTATGTCAGATTTCAATGTATGATGTTCTTAATACGTGTTGCATTTGTTTCTTTTCTTTTTTTTTTTTTTTGGCATCTTTACATTTGTCTTGCTTGATTGTCTTCAGTGTGAAGAGCTGGTCCTTTGGTCCTTTAGAATTTTGTCTAACGTTACTATTTTTCTCTTTAATCTCCTGTCTTAATTACAATTACCCTCCTCACTCTGTCCCCCCACCCACCCCCTCCTAGTAGCAGCTACTCCTATAAATTTAAAATGTCCTTGTTCCAGGTATTTCATAAATATTTCTGGTAAATTTTTATTCTTAAGGAATGTATAGTGTTTTTCAGTGAGGTCATAAGGGTGGTGATTGAGAGTTTGGACACTGAATCCACCTACATGGGTGCATGTATTTTTTTGAATTTGTGTTTTTGTTTTTTTTGGATAAATATCCGGAAGTGGAATTTCTGGGTCATTTGTAGTTCAATTTTTAATTTTTTGAGGGAACTTCGTACTGTTTCCATAGTTGCTGTTGTTTCGTTGCTCAGTCATGTCCGAACCTTTGCGATCCCATGGACTACAGCCCACCTCCTTCTGTCTGTGGAATTCTCCACGCAAGAATACTGGAGTGGGTTGCCATTTCCTACTCCAAGATATCTTCCCAACCCAGGGATCGAATCCACACTCCTGCAAGTCTCCTGCACTGCAGATGGATTCTTTACTGCCGAGCCACTGGGGAAGTTCGCTTACATAGAGGCTACACCAATTTTCATCCCAATGCGCACCAATAGTGCGCAAAGATTCCCTTTTCTCCACATCCTTGCCAACACTAGCTACTTCTTGTCTTTTCGATAACAGCCATTCTGACAGTTGTGAGGTGATATCTCATTGTGGTTTTGATTTGCATTTGCCTGATGATTAATGATCTCGAAGCCAGGTCTCCCGCATTGCAGGTGGATTCTTCATGTTGAGCGGTGTGTCTTTTCTGAAAAAAACAAACAAAAAGTCTATTCAGATCTTCCGCACATTTTTAAATTGGATTGTTTTTCATTTGGTTCAGAGTTTTTCTGTTTTTGCTTTTGAGTTGTATGTGTATATATATTCAGGATATTGACCCTTTATCAGGTAAATGACTTACAATTATTTTCTTCCATTTAGTATTCTGACTTTGCCTTTTCATTTTGTTGATGGTTTCCTTTGCTGAGCAGAAGATTTTTAGTTTGATGTAGTCCTACTTATTTTTTGTTTTTGTTGGTTTTGCTTTTGGTGTCAGATTAAAAAATTCATTACCATGACCTATGTCAAGGAGTTTACTGCCTATGTTTTCTCCTGGGAGTTTTATAATTTCAGGACTTATGTTTAAACCTTTAATGTATTTGGAGCTAGTTTTTGTGTATGGTATAAGATAGTGGTCACTTTTCATTCTTTGGCACATGGCTGTCTAGTTTTCCCAACACTGTATCAAAGAGACTGTCCTTACCCCATTGTGTAATCTTGACCCATCATAAATTAATTGACCATATATGTGTGGGTGTATTTCTGAGCTTTCTATTCTGTTCTATGATCTATTGCCTGTTATGATACCAATATCATAGTTTTAATTACTGTATCTTTGCAATATATTTTGAAATCAAGGAACATGATGTCTCCAGCTTTGTGTTTCAAGATTGTTTTGGCTTTTCAGGGGTGGTTCCTTACAAACATTAGGATTATTTGCTGTATTTCTGTGAAAAATGCCTTTGGAACTTTGATAAAGACTGCATTTAATCTGTAGATTGCTTTGGATAGAATGAACATTTAAATATTATCGATTCTTCCTGTCCATGAGCATGAAATATCTTTCCATTTATTCGTGTCTTCTTCAATTTCTTTCATTAGCATCTTATAGTTTTCAATATACACTTCTTTCCCCTCCTTGGTTAAATTTATTCCTATGTATTTTGTTATTTTTGATGTAGTTTTAAATGGGATTGTTTTCTTAATTTCTCTTGTAGTTCTTTATTAGTATATAGAAAAGCAACAGATTTTTGTGTACCGATTTTATTTCCTGCAACTTTACTGAATTTGTTTATTCAAACCATTTTTCTGATGGAGAGCTTTTATAATATAGCAATGTTACCCACAAATAGTGACAGTTTTACTTCTTGCTTTTCAATTTGGATGCCTTTTATTGGTTTTTCTTGACTAATTGTTCTGGCTTGGACTTCAATACTATGTTGTAGAAAAGTGGTGAGAATGGGCATCCTTGTCCTCTCCCTGTTTTAGAGGAAAAGCTTTGAGTTTTTCACCATAGACTGTGATGTTAGCTGTAGGCTTGACAGATATGACCTTTATTATTTTGAGGTACATTCTGTTTAGAGTTTTTAATCATGAATGCGTATTGAATTTTCCCAAATGTTTTTTCTGCATCTATTGAGATGATTATATGATTGTTACCCTTCATGTGGTGTATCATGCTGATTTTGCAGACATTGCCTCATTCTTGCATCCCTGGTATGCTGCTGCTGCTAAGTCACTTCAGTCGTGTCCGACTCTGTGTGACCCCATAGAGGGCAGCCCATCAGGCTCCCCCGTCCCTGGGATTTTCCAGGCAAGAGTACTGGAGTGGGTTGCCATTTCCTTCTCCAGAGGATCTTCCCAACCCAGGGATTGAACCTGGGTCTCCTACGTTATAGGCAGATGCTTTACCACCTGACCCACCAGGCAAGTCTTTATTTTCTTTATTTGTAGTAACTTTGACTGGTTTTGGTATCAGGGTAATGCTGGCATCATATAATGAGTGTGGAAGGGTTCTCTCCTATTTTTTTTAGAAAAGTTTGAGAGCAATTCATTTTAATTCTTCTTTAAATATTTGATAGAAATCACAAGTGAAACTCTCTGGTCTTGGATTTTTGTTTGTTGAGAGGTTTTGGGTTACTGATTCAACATCCTTACTAGTAATTGTTCTCTTCAGATTTTCTGTTTCACCATTATTCAGTCTTGGTATGCTGTACTAAGAATATGTTCATTTTTTTTCTAGGCAAATTTGATGGCATAAAATTGTTCATAGCTGTGTAATGGTTTATGTGTTATCACTTGTAATGTCCCCTCTTTCATTCTGATTTTATTTTTATTCCTCTTTTTTTCTTTCGGTGAGTCTAGCTAAAGGTCTGTCGATTTTGTTTATCTTTTCAAAGGATCAGCTTTTAGTTTCATTGATCTTCTCTATTGTCTTTCAGCTTCTTTCATTTATTTATTCCCTGTTATTTCCTTTCTGACTAACTGTGCTTCATTTATTCTTCGAGTAGTTCCTTGAGAAATAAATTTAGGTTAAGACTTTTCATATTTCTTGAGGTAGATATTTATCTCTATAACTGTCCCTTACAGAACTGTTTTTGCTGCTTCCCACACATTTTAGTATATTTCCATTTTTGTTTGACTCAAGGATTTTTTAATTTCTCTTATTTCTTCTGTGACCTATTGGTTGTTATTTAGCATTTTGTTTAATGACCATGTATTTGTGAATCTTTTAATTTTCTTTGTGTATTTGATCTCTGCTGCTGCTGCTGCTGCTGCTGCTAAGTCCCTTCAGTCGTGTCCGACTCTGTATTATTATGATCAGGAAAAAATTACGTGGTATGATTTCATTCTTAAATTTGTCAAAACTTGTTTTGTGACCTTGTTTGTAATCTAACATATGATATGTCCTATGTAAATATCTACAGGCACGTGAGACCCATTGTGTTCTGGTGTTGTGTTGTGTTGTGTTCTGAAACTCCAATACTTTGGCCATCTCATGTGAAGAGTTGACTCACTGGAAAAGACTGATGCTGGGAGGGATTGGGGGCAGGAGGAGAAGGGGACAACAGAGAATGAGATGGCTGGATGGCATCACCAACTCGATGGACTTGAGTTTGAGTGAACTCTGGGAGTTGGTGATGGACAGGGAGGCCTGGCGTGCTGTGATTCATAGGGTCACAAAGAGTTGGACATGACTGAGTGACTGAACTGAACTGAATTTAAGAGTGAAAAAAAGTTTTGTGCTGGTTAACTGAGCTTGTTTTGTGATTCATCTGAAAGAAATTAAAGCTCATTTGATTCATGACTTCTCCTCAGTGGGCCTTTCTGAATTTGAGAAACATGTGTTCTCAATAACCTCCATGAATTTTTAGGCAAATGCAGTCTATGATTTTTTTAAGGCCTAGAAATCAAGTAATTCATCTACCAAAATATTTTGTTTATTTAAACATAAAGCTACTTCTACTTAGGACTCAATTCAGTTTGAACATAAATCTTATTTTCCTTTATAATCTTCCTTAGATTATACTGTATACCACATAGTTAATTGCTTCTGAGCATTTTAATGGGAGAGGAAACTTCACTCTTCTCTCTCAAGGCAATTTGCTACTGTAAATAGCCAGGCTGTGTTCTTATGCACGTTAGTCACACAATGGTTTGTAAATGTTACAGCCTTTCTTTAAAGGTGAAATGATGAAAGTGAAGTGACCACTGGAGGATTTAATAATTCATGGGGATCTAGCTTTCTGCTGCATAATCTCCTTTTCCTCAGAAAACGTTTAGTAATATGCCCTTTACCGTGTCAAATTAAACTGGAGGATAAAAAAAAGGAAATTTCATGTGAAATTCTCTATCCTCATCTAGGGCAATAAGGGTCTACAGTATAGCGGAAGGGCTCACTAAAGAGTTACCGGTCTTATTTGACTGGACTAAGCTGCATGTATGCTGGCACAAGAGAGTCTTCAAATTTTACAGTAGTTAAGTCAGGGAAGCTAAACTGTAGTAAATCAAAGCTACAGTATAAAAATAAAGGTCAATCAGATATTTGATTAAAAAATCAAAAAATATAAGGAAGTTAGGCTCTATAATAAGAAATCAAAAAATGTTGCATGGTTGAATTTTTTCCTGTTTTAAAAAATTGTAAGTATAGTTGACATGCAATATTGTTAGTTTCAAGCGTACAACATAGTGATTTGATGTTTCTATATATTTTAAATTGACCATCACAATGTATCATCTGTCAGCATACAAAGTTATTACAATATTATTGACTATATTTCCTATGCTATCTAACTTATTTCACTTAGCATAATACTGTCTAGGTCCATACTGTAATGTTGTCACAAATGGCAAGACTTTATCGTTTTTAATGGATATATGTATATATATATTCAATATACATGCTTGCCACATCATCTTTATTCATCTATGGATGGACCACTTAGGTTGCTTCAGTATCTAGGCTATTGCAAATAATGCTATGCGAATGTAAAAATGCAAACATCTTTTCAAGTTAGTGTTTTCATGTTCTTTGGATATATACCCAGAAGTGGAACTGTTGGATCGTGTAGTAATTCTTCTATTTTTAATGTTTTAGGAAAACTGATTCTGTTTTCCGTAGTGACTGCACCAATGTACATTTCCCTTAACCATGCATAAGGTTTCCCTTTCTCCACATTCTTGCCAGTACTTGATATGTCTGGCTTTTCAGAAACAGCCATTCTGAATGAGATGCTATGTCATTGTGGTTTTGATTTGCATTTCCCTGATGATTAGAGATGCTAGGCATTTTTTCATGTCTTTTGGCCATCTTTATGTCTTAGAATTTATCTGTTTTACTCTTGTGAAAAATACCGTTCACATTTTGATAAGAATTGCATTGAAACTGTAGATTGCTTTGGGTAGTATGAAGGTTTTAGCCATATAATTCTTCCTCTTCATGAACTTAGCTTATCTTTCCATTTGTGTTGTCTTCAGCTTCTTTCACCAGTGTTGTACAGTTTTTAGAGTATAATTCTTTTATCTCCTTGGTTAAATATATTACTTGGTATTTTATTCTTTTTGATAAATGGAATTGTTTTCTTAATTTCTGGTAGTTTGTTATTAGTGTATAGATTGCAAGATTTCTGTCCATCAATTTTGTACTCTAACTTTACTGAATTTATCAGTTCTGACAGTTTTTTGGTGAAGTCCTTAGGATTTTTTATATGTAGTATTTTGTCATTTGCATATATTGGCAGTTTTACTTCTCTTCCAGCATGAATGCCTCCTTTTCTTCTTGAATTGCTGTGGCTAGAATTTCTAATACTCTGTTGAATAAAAGTGGCAATAATGGGCACCCTTGTCTTGTTCCTGATCTTAGAGGAAAAGCTTTAAGCTTTTCATCATTATTTAGCTGTGAGTTGGTCATAGATGGCCTTTATTATGTTGTATGGCATAAATGTTTAAAATCTTAGTTAAAGTTATAGTCATTTTTCAAGCGTGTGTCATCATATATTTCAAGCAAGCTTGTCTATGTTTACTTTCATGCCTAAGGCATTTTCACATTTAAAAATACATACTGATTGAAATGAAAGTTGATCCTATCTGTTTAGCACCGCAAGGATCTGGTGCCCAGTCTATAGAAAGTTCTTTTAAAAAATTATTGGTGTATAGTTGATTTACAATGTTGTATTAGCAAAATGAATCAGCTATACATATGCATATATCCACTCTTGTTTAGATTCTATTCCCATGTAAACTCAGTACTGAGCAGAGTTCTCTGTACTATACAGTAGTTTATTAGTTATCTATTATATATATATATTTATTTAGGAAGTTCTCATAAGACACTCAGGTCTTCTCAGTCTACTTTCAGGGCTAAAACATATTCAGGAAGTAGACTTAACATCTAGCTTTTGACCAGCTTTTTGCTTTAAATAACTTCACTTATTATAGTCATACAAAATTCTGGAAATAGATCCACTGGATTCAGACTCTGGATTCTCAGTGAGATGTTTAATGGATTCTGCTCCAATCCCTCTCAAGAGTTTTGCATTAAGGGTCAAGACAGTTGCCCTAAGAGACAGAGATTAAACTCAGTTCCCCTGACAAAAGGTGGGGGAGTTTTTAAGCATTGGGATGAGTCACTAGGAAAGTTCTGGAGGTCATGAAGGGGCTGGTTTATCAGTGTGATTAGGCCATCTGTACCTGATATTTGTGGATCACCAAAGTTAGATTCCCTGCCCTTCCACAGACATTGATAGGGGTCTTTGTTTCCTTCATGGTTGCATTTCAAAGGGATGAGTCCCAGTCCTTAAGGAAGATGTTCCTGGATTATAAAACTAACAAGAGTCAGGGCTTCCCTGGTAGCTCAGTGGTAAAAAATTCACCTGCCAATGCAGGAAATGCAGGTTCTATCCCTGGGCTGGGAAGATCCCCTGGAGAAGGAAATTACAATTCACTCCAGTATTCTTGCCTGGAAAATTCCATGGACAGAGGAGCCTTGCAGGCTGCAGCCTATGGGGTTGCAAAGTAAATGCTATAAGAACAAGGAAATCAGGGACCTACAGTTAGAAAGAATATGTCTCAAAGTTTAGACATATTTAAAAATGTTAATATCCTCTTGGTTATTTCCCATGGAAGAGATTTAAGGTGACCACCAATTAACCAGCTTGCTTTCCTCATTTTCTTAAAAATGAAGCTTCATATGCAGTAACTAAAGCAGACTGCAGGATATTCCAAGTCATTTCCAAAGACTCCACATTGGTGTAGAGACAAGGGATTTAGCCATGAGTCTAGAAGGTGTGAGCATTTCTGAATAAAAGAGGTTATGCTGGAACTGAAATTGAAGGCATGGAAACAGTGCCTCTTCTCTATTTTTTTTCCTCTTCCTCATAACTCACAGTGACTTGCTGCCCTTTTATATCTTACCCGCGCCCCCCCCCCCCCACCGGGGTTACCCTGGTTTCACATGTGTGTGAACGCTGGAGTACAGCAATGGCACGGTGATGACCAGGAGCAGCCCTATGCCTAACTCCCAGATAATTCAGTTTCATGGCAGTGACCTTTCTGGAGCACAGATGCCTCTCCAGTCTAGTAGTGGCTTTAAATTCCATGCATCAAAAAGTTAACTGCTTGAAGCTTCAGGCTGTAATAGTTCAGCTTATTAGAAGAGATGTTTTTGGACTTCAATTTGGAGTATCATGGTCCTAAAAAAATATTTAGAAAGAAATACACTCCACAGACAGTGTGTGGGGTATTGCAGAGGAAGAGTGCATGTACACACTGCTATATTTAAAATGGGTAGCCAATAAGAATGTACTGTAGAGCACAGGGAACTCTGTGCAATGTTATGTGGCAATCTGGGTGGGAGGGGAGTTTGGAGAGAATGGATTCATGTATATGTATGGCTGAGGCCCTTTCCTGTTCACCTGAAACTATCACAATATTTTTGTTAATTGGCTATTCTGCTACTAAGTCACTTCAGTCGTGTCCGACTCTGTGTGACCCCATAGACAGTAGCCCACCAGGTTCCCCTGTCCCTGGGATTCTCCAGGCAAGAACACTGAGTCGGACACGACTGAAGTGACTTAGCAACCCCAATACAAAATAAAAAGTTTAAATAAAAGTTAAAGCAGGTGTACTATGGACGCTGCTGAACAGTGGAAGCCTAGACCATGGCCAACTGGTTCAGCCAGACATACCTGCTTAGGAGACCAGCCAAGCCTCATATATTTTTGACTGCAGGCACTTGCACATGTGGGCATGTTGAACTTCTATTTGCTTAATACTCGCAGGGAAGAAATTTCTGATGATGTCCTATGACCATATGTAAAGCAGGAGACCAAGGGTTGGAAACTATATTTTCAAGACAATAAGGATGAAGAAGAGCTTCACTTACCTAGGGTGGGGTGTCTGAGACAGGAACTAACTTCCAGAGGGGATGGGAATATAGATTTTTGATCCTGGTGTGTTACAGAAGACAGAGTTTCCATTTTAGAATGGGGTTATGAGGATGGCCATCCTCTTTACTATGTGCCAAGTTATAAACTCCCTCCCCTCAAGATTCTGATGCCAAAATACTCTCCTTCACTCTGGTTTATCTGGGAGGAAGTCCATCAGTACTACTGCTTAGCTGTGGTTGGGAAGGAGGGCCAAGCCCCGTCTCCAACCTGGAAGCAAAGCCCTGCTTCTCTTCCCTCTGAAGGAGGCTGTGCACACCCCTGGATCAGACCCCCTCTCTCCCCAGCCTGCTCCAGTCTTCCTCCCTAGTCTTGTACTGTTGTGGCAAGAGCAGGTTTCACAATGTTGGATGTCTTAAGGTTATAAGCAGGGCAGAGAAAGGAAAGCCAGCAGGGATCCCTTCATCCCCTTAATTCTCATCTGGGAAGGAAGTATTGGGAAATGCGTGCAAGTTGGAAAAGGAAGGCGGGGAAACCAGAGGCTGAGGGTTTGCACCAGACATCAGCAGCTGCTTCCTCAGCTTGACTGCTGCATTCAGTGGCTCCAGCATTTTCCACGCTGACTTCCTGGTTGTTCCTCCTTAGTTCAAGGTTCCAATGCTTTTGCCTTCATTTGTGTTCCCTCTCTCATGTTCATTGTTGTTCAGTTGCTGAGTCATGTGTGACATTTTATTGTTTTATGACCCCATGACTGCAGCACGCCAGGCTTCCCTATCCTTCTCTATATCCCAGAGTTTGCTTAGATTCATGTCCATTGAGTCTGTCATGCTATCATGTCCATTGTGCTCAGTCATGGAGTTGTGTCCACCTCTTTGTGACCCTATAGATTGCAGCCTGTCAGGCTTCTTGGTCCGTGGGATTCTCCAGGCAAGAATACTGGAATGGGTTTCCATGCCCTTCTCCAGGGGATCTTCCTGACCCAGGGGCCAAACCCTTGTCTCTTACATCTCCAGCATTGGCAGGTGGGTTCTTTGCTACTAGCGCTACCTGGGTAGCCCCTTACCTTGCTGGTTAGTCCTCTGGTCTTATTGGATGGGCCTCTCTTGGACCTACCCCGAGACTGTGAAGGGTGTAGAGATCATGGGCTGTGGCTGGTGCAGTCTTTTCAGTGTTGTTTCCATTTGCCATTTAGAATGCTCTGGACACATTATGCATGAACATAAATTTTCTAAGAAATGGTTTCAGTAGGTCTCAGTGAGAGGGAATTCATGATTATTATTCTAGCCTTTATGCACTTTGACTTACATGTGAAAATTCTCCTTGTGCAAACAAGGTTTCTTTCTACTCTTTCTGATTTCTCCCCATACCTTCCATGGGCCCAGAGGACAGGGCCAAATATACATTTAGTGGATCAGCAAGGAGGGTGGTTTGAGGTTTGGACCTACAAGACCTCTGATCCTGGCTTCTACTTTGATTCCTAGTCCTACTGATTTCAGCATCTTCCTTAGCGACAGTCTCAAAGATTAGGCAGTAGAAATTGTAGACATTTAATAAATTCTTTTACTCTTGAATTTGCCACTGTCATCCTTCTTTTTCTGCGCCTCCATTTCTGTTGCCGCTTCCCTAGAAAAGTTGTGGACATTTCTGTCTGGGCTGTAGGACTAGTCCTCTAACTTGTCTCTCTGGCTTGGACGTCATCTCTCTTCCATGTTTCTTATACCCTGTCATTAGATCATAAAATACAGATCAGATAATTCTGTTTCCTCGCATAGAAATCCCTAATTATCTCAGAATGAAATTCAACTCCTTACTGTATCACTCTACTCACTTGCCTGTTTTACTCCAGCTTTGCTTTCCAGCCTCATCTCCCATTAATCTCCCATCTGTTCAGCGCGCAGGCCACACAGCTGATGCTTCTCAGGAAGCACTGTGTGTTTTCACACATTGCGCATTGCGCCCGTTCTGTTCTCTCTACCCGAAATATTTTTCTCCACTTCTTTTCTGGGGTCAACTACTCTAATCTCTTACTGCTCAGCTTAATATCCCCCTTCTTTGTGAAGACATCCATAGTCCCCATGAAAGAGCAGTTAGTTGGCTTCTCCTCTCTGCACCCCAGAACTCCAGCATTCTCATATAAGGATCCACACCACTCTGTCCTGATGGACAGTGAGCTCCTTAATGGCACTGATGATCTCATGTTCATCCTTGTAACCTGGATTAGTTTCCAGTCTGCCTTGATAAAATGCCACAGCCTGGGGATCTTAATCAATAGAAATTTATTTTCTCACAGTTTTGGAGGCTAGAAATCCAAGATCAAGTTGTTGGAAAGTTGGTTTCTTTCGGAGTCCTCTTTCCTTGGCTGGCAGATGACCCCTTGGTACCACCTGTGTTTCACGTCTTTCCTGTTTGCACACTCATCTGTGTCCCGCTCTCCTTTTTATAAGGACATTGGTCATATTGGTCACTCCCTCATGACCTCATTTAGCTGTAATCACCTTTTTAAAGAACCCAACCTCCAAAGAAGTCATACTCTGAGGTCCTAGGGATTTCCACATATGGACTTTGTGTGGGACACAGTTCAGCCCATAACTGACTCCAAACTATTCCCCTAACCCTGTAGTTATGGGCGCCCAGCCAAGAGTTGCCAACTAATAAATGTTTGATAAAGGGCTGACTGAAGAAGCAGAGGAACACTTGGCTTCCAACTCTGTTTCCTTGTGGAAGGAGACTCTGAATGGCAAATTTTTCAGAGTGAGAGATCTGCCTGACCCAGCCAGCCACCTCTGAGGAAGAGAGCCACCTCCTGCATGGCACTTGGTGTCTGCCTTGGCCTGGCCATCCATCATCTCATGCCTTCTCTGCCCAGGTGCGTGATGGTTCAGTCAACTGAGAAATGGACTGGAAACTTGTGGGTGGGGAGGGAGATGGTGCTGGCCACTTGCCATGTGACCTTACCTAAGTCACTCACCCCCTCTCTTACTAGACTTCCTTCTGGGCTGGGGAGATATGATGTAAATGATATGGCTCATCCACTGCTTTTATTACTGAAAATGTTTTCAATTTTGCTAGTTACATTAGAGGTTGAAAAATACATTGATATAACACTGAAGTTATTAATATACATTTTCAAAGATTTTTTTATAACCCCAGGAGTTCAGACTTAGAGCAATTGTTTTTTTAAACTGCAAAGTAGAAGAATAATTTTCCTTTATGCTAAAATAGTCTCATTTGTAATAGGTAGAAGGCAATGGCAAGCCACTCCAGTACTCTTGCCTAGAAAATCCCACGGATGGAGGAGCCTGGTAGGCTGCAGTCCATGGGGTCGCCAAGGGTTGGACACGACTGAGCGACTTCACTTTCACTTTTCACTTTCATACATTGGAGAAGGAAATGGCAACCCACTCCAGTGTTCTTGCCTGGAGAATCCCAGGGATGGGAGAGCCTGGTGGGCTTCTGTCTATGGGGTCACACAGAGTCGGACACGACTGAAGTGACTTAGCAGCAGCAGCAGCAGCAGATTCATGTGTGATGATTCATAGCTCTTAGGGTGTAGCAATCATTCCATTTTCAAAGAGAAAGATTTCTATCAATATTCTACATTGATAAACTAGGGGTTGCTTAAGAAGGAAATAGTTAAGGGTAATAATAGCATGAAGGATGTTTCCAGTATATATGCTATTCCTATTTGCTCTCAATCAATGGATATTGACCAGGGATTTCTCAGGTATGATGGATCTCCAAGTTGTAGTTCTTTCATTTATGTATTATGCAAAGCTTGATGCAGTCAGTAAACAATATAGATTCATAAAGTCACACTTCTCTTACCCACACTGAAAATGCAATCCTTTTATCCTCTGCCTACCAGTAAACACCTCAAGGGATGTTCTCAACAAGGAATTTTGCTCAACAAAACCACTTCTTGACAAAGGAAATTTATAGAAACATATTGTTCGCAAATAAATTGTTTGGGTCATAAAAAGAAAGACAAATGCATGGGAACTACATTTCAGTTTCCCATTAAGCCACACGAAAGGTGTATTAGGCTAATATATCTAATATAGGCGAGTTGTTTAACAGAGGAACTGCTTGGAGGATATTGAGATAGATCATGCTGATAATGCCAAAGAAAAAGAGATTTCTTTTTAATTATTCTACATCTGTTTAGAGAGAGACAATTTCCAACTATGGAATTGGATTTTAAGTACTTTTTCATTACTATAAATAAAGTGTTACATGCAGTTACACTGAAAAGTCTGCAGTGCAAAAGCTAGCAGCAGCTCACAGGTTATGGCACTTTAGCATATGGAGAATGCTGTTCTTATGGTGTGATGGTAGCCAGATCTAACAGAACTCTTTCCTCCTGGAGTTGGGTGAGAGGCTGATTATATTTAGAGCATGTTCAGTTCCCATAATCATCTGGTGGGAAAGAAAACGCAGGGAGGAGGGAGGTGGGAGGGGGGTTCAGGAGGGGGAACTTATGTAAACCCGGGGCAAATTCATATCAATGTATGGCAAAACCAACCAATATAATATTGTAAAATAATTTGCCTCCAATAAAAAATAAATTAACTACAAAAAAAAATAAATAAAATAAAAAATTAAAAAAATTTCAAAAAAAAAAAGTAAACTTCATCTCCTCTGTTGGACAGTATCGTGACTGGGAGTAACTAGAGGAAGAGGAAAGAATAAATCCACCCAGGATCCAGATCTAGAATGCTCATCAGAGCGCAAAGAGACAATTTCCCACCTGAGATCTTTTCCAGAATAGACACTGTTACTTCAATCCATGTGGGCAACTTTAGGTAAAGAATGAGCAGATACACATCCTTAGTATAAATCTCAGGCCACTTTGGGATCAACCTTGATTCAAGGAGGTCACTTTCAACCCCTCCTTTTTTCAGTTTCAGCTGCTGACAAGTTCAGAGTTTTTCTTACAGCTGCTGGATGAGAAGCAGGTGATCCTAAAATTTTTCAAGGAAGGGTTCTAGCTTTAGCAAATGCTGCAGCAGACAGGGGCCTTAGAGATCTCTTTCGACAAAAAAGTTCAGGTGATGTTGCTTGAGACGAAGCACACTGTGAGCAAGCTCTGTTGTGCCCTCATCGACGTACCTGCTCCTTTCTTTGCATCGCCTTCCCTCTTGGTGTGCTTTCCGTTCTAGCTGTAGGGTGTGTAAGCACTTGGTCATTGCTTGTGTTAATTTCTTTCCTGCCTCTTGCCCACCTAGTACCACCTGCCGAGTCATCCTCCTTATCCTTTATTGCTTTAAGACCTGAACTCCAGTGTCACCAGCTGCCACCAGAAGGTTTTCTTAACACATTACCTATCCTGAAAGAAAAATCAAAATGGAGTTGATATTGCTAAGACAGTTCTCTTAAATGGAACTGGGAGGCCATGGGGAAGTGCGACTGATGCACTTCTCACCTCGGATGAAATCTGACCTTTTGGCCATGAATTGTCACAACACAGGCATCCAGAACATCTTCACAATGTTCTAGAAACCCGAGAACCTGATGGGACCCTTGCCCTCGATACCTCATGATAGCCTATCCCATAATATGGACAAATATTTATTTTCTTGTGTCAGAGTACAGCCTCATGGCATTTGCCTTTATAAGTCCCTCTTTTCTTCTCTGGGATACTCTTTTGATTTTACCTGAATCTTTCTCCCAAATTGCAAATTCTTATGACCCCAGATTTTAGCTTTTTTCTTATTATTTTTCTGGTCAACACTATTCAAGTCTGTGTAGCCTCAGTAGATTCAGTGTATATTCAAGTGATTTTAAGTGATTTCCTGTTACTACTCCATGGTTTTAGATACCTGTTTCAGTATCCCTCTCATGGTCTGGGTCCATAATTTCTTCTTTCTAAAAATATTTGTTTATTTGGCTGCACTGGGTCTTAGTTGACACATGTGATCTAGTTCCCTGACCAGGGATCCACCCAGGTTGCCTGCAGTGGGACACAGAGTCTTAGCCACTGGACCATCGGGGAAGTCCCATGATTTCTTCTTTTATAAACCTATCTGGGTTTAATTGTCTCCTGGACTCTGCCTGAAGGTTTTTGACAAAATGTGAAACAAATTTATTATAGTCATTGGAACTGTGCTTCAGCCAGGGAGAGAGCAAAAGTATATTAAAAAGTAGGGCTCCAGCCTGCCCAGGGCTGATTCTAACTGAATCAGTGATTGGTGTTTAGAGAAGGATGTAACTGAGTAGATTAGGCTTCTTCACATCAATCAATCAGCCTGTGTTAATTGAAGTCAATGAAATAGAACACTTTGAAACCCATCTTACTATAAAAAATATTAACAAAATAATAAGAATAAAGCTTACTACTTAGAGATTAAAAGATGTTAACATACTGAATATTTTTAATATAATTTAAAGATTGTGCAATTTAAATTTCTTCAAGTTGTGAAACGATTTGCTATGTTCCTAGATCCAAGGAATGCTTTTAGTGTATAATCTTAAACATCTTTTTCATAAGCATTTATAATGGTCACTTTCTCTTTCCCAGAAAGTGTGAATCATTATAAATTTATTCCTCTTAGATACAGAATCAGACATGCAGTAAATTGGGAATTCTTTGGGGTTGTTTCCTTCTTTAAGAATTAATGGCTAGCTGAGCGAGACAATGAAATAAAATTCAATAAAATTCACAAATGTTATTACCAGGAAGTGTTTCTTATAAGCCTGTGTATGAAGCACTTAGAAAATTAAATATCTATTTGCAATATAACCTTTTAAATTTGCTTTTGGATTAAGGAAATCTTTTAAATTCCAATTGTATGTAAAGAACTTTTACAATTAGCACCTCATGTAACATCAATGCAAGTTAAATTTTATTATGTCCAATTTTTAATTTTAAATAAGTCTTCATTAGAGGTGTTTTTGGTAATATTTTCTACCACTGTATGGTCTGTCTTTTCAATCTCTTAACAGTGTCTTTTGCAGAGCAGAAGTCTTTAATTTTAGTAAAATCACATTTAACTTTTTTCCCCATGGATTGGTCATACTTTCAGTGTTGAATTATCAAAAGTTACGGAGTTTGGAATGGACATGTACACACTGATTTGTCTAAACTGGATAACCAGCAAGGACCTACTGTATAGCACATGGATCTCTGCTCGATAATAGGTGGCAGCCTGGATGGGAGGGGAGTTTGGAAGAGAATGGATATGTATGGCTGAGTTCCTTCGCTGTTCATCTGAAACTATTACAACATTATTAACCGGCTATGGTGGTGGTTTAGTAGCTAAGTCATGTCCGACTCTTGTGACCCCATGGATTGTATCACACCAGGCTCCTCTGTCCATGGGATTTTCCAGGCAAGAATACTGGAGTGTATTGCCATTTCCTTTGCCAGGGGATCTTCCCAACCCAGGGATTGAACCCAGGTCTCCTGCATTGCAGGCAGATTCTTTACTGACTGAGCTATGAGGGAAGCTCCAACACAAAATAAAGTTTAAAAAAAAATTGCAAGGTCGTATAGATTTTTCTTCTGTGTTTTCTTCTGGAAGTTTTGTAGTTTTGCATTTTACACTTGGGTATGTGATCTAGTTTGAGTTAAACTTCTATAATGTGCAAGGAATGTGTCTAGGTTTATTCTTCTGCCTGTGGATGTCTAGTTGTTCCTGCATCATTGCTTGAAAAGACAACGACTGTCCTTCCTCCATGAGTTGCTTTTGCTCCCTTGTCAGACACCAGTTGGCTGCGTTTGTATGGATCTAGTTTTGAACTCTCCATTCTGATCCATTGATCTGTGTGTCTGTGCTTCTGCCGGCATGCCCAATTTTAATAGATGGAGAAATAATTTCAGGGAAATTAAATGATCATCTCAAAGTCACAGGGTCATTAAGTTGCAGAGCAGGAATTTGAACTCGCAGCCTTTGAAGTCATATGTGGTGCTTGTCTCCCTAAACTACCTCTCTTCCAATGCAGAATAAAAACCAAGTATGACTTTTAATCATGATACGGTAACCATTATGTTTCCCTCGCGTACTCCTCTTTGGGCCTATGACCTGTTGCACATTGGCCGCACACAGGCAGAGTTGACAGAAAGAGTGACTGCTGGATAGATGATACGTGGACCCAGTAAATCCCACCTACCTGTACAATCTGAACCTTGGCATTGACTAATCTGAAGTTGTTTGCTTTATTGAAATATTCACAGGTGTGAATTAAAACCCAAGTCCCTTCACAATCTAAGATGGAAGGTTTCCATAACTCTGTACTCTCTGGATAATGACTTGAGATGTTAATGAGGCAGCTGTAACGGGCTTGATTATTGCTCCTGCTCCCACTTTCCATAAGGAAGTTTACAGAAACGAGAGAGGGTGAAATCAGTTGTACTAGAAGAAATGGTTACAGAGCCCTAGATCTACTACTGCAGACTTTTTTAGAGATAGAAAGGTTTAGTTTGAAACAAATTTTTTTAAGAAAGCATAATAATAATTTAGGTTTAAATTAGTCTCGAATTCTATGATTTATAGTAGTTCATACAAATGTCATCATTTTTTAAACTCTTGAGAGGCTTTCAATGGAAAGTTGGTGTTTTCCTGCTTTCAGGATGGATGGCCTTTTTAGTCTTTGTCCCACAGTGAATTTTCCAGCCAACAGTGAAAAGAATTCAAGATTTAAGTTGCCTTCTATGGAATTTGAGTGAAATCTTGGATAATTCTTTATAATGAATGAAATCTAAAATGCTAATATTATCACCTAGGATAATTCCAGATCCTTCTCCTATCCATGTTTTTATAATGCCTTGTTGGGGGTTATGGCACAAGAATGAATGATGATCTGATTAGGGTTTCTATAGTACTGTGGCATATGGTTTGTGGAATAGGGTATCACAGAGTTCCTAAAATGACTTTGGTGAAAGAATCTGTGAGATGTTTGGAATATAAAATCTAGGTTCTTTAAAAATATGTAGTGTAAAGGGGTCAAGATGTTGTTCATAATTTATACAGGCAGTAATATTGCAATGGATGTTCTTTAAGATGTTTTTTTAAGTCAGAGTAGTTAAGGTGAAGGCTCACTTATAGAAAGGAAATTGCTTGTCAAATGCTGTTTTATCGATTTGTTTTTGCACAGATTGTAATCTTGGCAGTTCCTCGCATCTCTCAAAAGGCATAGATCTGAGTTTACACTATGGAAGTGTTTGGAATCCCAAACTTCCTCAAGGCATCAAAATGCTTTATAGATCTCAATTTTAAATATGGGCTAAACACTTGTATTCTCTGTGCTGATTTTTAACTTTGAAATAGATGAGAATTACTTGTTTTCCACCAGAAATAATAGGTGTAAATTAAATCAATTTTTAACTTTTACAGAAAAAATATTTTTTTTGTTGATATTGGAAGGGCTCTTGACAGTTCTTAAGGCCAACCCTCCACTTTTTCAAATTAAGAATGGTCAGATAATAAAATGGCTGCCTGTGGTCCCAGAACACATCAGTGGTAGAGGGAGGTCTCTGAACCTTTGCACAGGTTCATGTATCTTTCTTTAAAACAAATCCTTCCTGCTACTATCCATCGCAGAAAACAGTACACACAAGAAAGATTCCTCTAGTTTTCAAAGGACAGTTGCCCATTGAGCTTGTCCAGGACTCACACGGATGCTGATCATTAAAGCTGGGTGAGTGTGAGGGTTACTACACTAAGTCTTAAGATAGAGCCAAACCTATCAAAGATTGTGATAAAGAGCAACCAGGAGGGGGATCAGCTTCTGTAGAACTGTTGCTTCTTTTCTGGCAATGAATGCACTGCTTTAAATGTGGACTAGAAAGGCTTTATATGCAGGAATGTTGAATTTTTAAAGTTCCACAGTTTATCCAAAATGTGCTCCGAGATTAAAAGCATCGGCATGAACAGATCAGAAACTAGAGCATATTAGAATAAGTCAAGATGCAATAATATTAGGCTTTCTCAGATTTTAAGGGCTTCTCTGGTAGTTCAGATGGTAAAGAATCTGCCTGCAATGTAGGAGACCTGGGTTCAATCCCTGGGTGAGGAAGATCCCCTGGAGAAGGGAACAACTACCCAATCCAGTGTTCTGGCCTGGAGAATTCCATGGACAGAGGAACATGGCGGGGTTGCAGGCCATGAGGTTGCAAAGAGTCAGACATGATGGAGTGACTAACATTATTCACTTTCAAATTTTAAAATATATAAACACCACCTATGGCTTGTTCAAAATACATATTCCTGGGTAATACTCAGATGTTTTGATTCAGGTGTGGATAGAGTCTAGAGTTTTATAAATATGAAAAAAAATACCAAGTGTTTCTGAAGCAGCTGGTTGGTAAGAGCTCAGAGGTTTTTGTTTTTTTAAAAAACATGGAATGAAAACTTCAAGAGTAATTTTGATACTTGTACACTTACTATTTCTACCTTTCTTTTCAAGCCTCATATCTTTTTTCCATTGCAGATCTTTTAGTTAGATTTTAAAATTGAATTTTATTTTATTTCTTTTAATATAATTTTATTATTTATTTAATTTATTTTTTGCTATTTTTAAAATTTTATTTTTAACACCAAAAGCATTTTGCATTGGGGTATAGCTGATTAACACTGTTGTGATGGTTTCAGGTGAACAGTGAAGGGACTCAGCCGTACATACACATGTGTCCTTTCTCCCCCAAACCTCCCACCCACCCAGGCTGGCACATAACATCTAATTTTATTTTGAATTCTTTAGCTTCTCCCTTTTATTTCTATTCATCCATAGATGCAATTTTCCCATAAGACCAAAGCTAAACTTAGGAGATCTCTCTCATGGCCCTGATATTTCCCACTTTTCCTTTTAACCTCCATTGTGTAGATAGATATTTTCCTTCTGTTCTCTGTGCTCTGGCAACTCCTAAGAATTACAACCTGAATTTCAGAATCCACTTTGAATTGGAAGTTCCTTATAAATGACCTTTCTTTTCCTGAACAGTATACCTATCACACGGAGAAGGCCATGGCAACCCACTCCAGTACTCTTGCCTGGAAAATCCCATGGACGGAGGAGCCTGGTGGGCTGCAGTCCATGGAGTCGCTAAGAGTTGGACACGACTGAGCGACTTCACTGTCACTTTTCACTTTAATGCATTGGAGAAGGAAATGGCAACCCACTCCAGTGTTCTTGCCTGGAGAATCCCAGGGACAGAGGAGCCTGGTGGGCTGCCGTCTATGGGGTCACACAGAGTTGGACACGACTGAAGCGACTTGGCAGCAGCAGCAGCATACCTGTCACAAATCCTCTTACTACAGAGAATTTGACAGTTCGTTCTCCTAGTAAAGATTCTGGACAAAGCTCCTAAGAAAATTTGGGGCTGAATCAGTCATCTGAAGAAATGTTTTAGTCTCCAGAGTAGAGTTAATGCTTAGTTTATTTCAGACTTCTTCTAAGGCTAAGTGGTAGACTTTAGTTAGCACTTCAGTTGCTAGAATAAGAACTGTCAACTTTTTAGGGACCAGGGACTTTGGTCTGGGTCAAGAACATCTGTGTAAACTAGCCATAGTTCTAGAGAGTTGTGCTTTTCTTGTAATTATTGAAAATATTAAAAAATTTTGCATTGTTATGAAATATTCTCTTTGGAGTCCTCAGGGTTCTCCAGAAAAGTAGAACCATTGAGTGGTCCATCAACCTATCTATGTAGATATACACATAAATATAGTTATAAATAGACAAGATATTAATAAATTGTCTCATTTGATTATGGAGACTCAGAGATCCCAGGATTTGCAAGCTAAAGAGCCAGGGAGCTGGTGGTCTCAGTTTCAGCCTAAATTTGGGGGCAGAAGACCAATGTGTCAGATCAAAGAGTAAATTCTCCCTTCCTCAGAATGTGTTCTATTCAGACCTTCAACAAGTTGGATAAGGCCTGCCAACACTGGGGAGGGTAATCTGCTTTACTCCATCTACTGATTGAAATGGTCATCTCATCCAAAAACATCCTCACAGACATACCCTGGATAATGTTTAACCAAATATCTGGGTATCCTGTGACCCAGTCAAGGTGACACATAAAATTAACCATCACAGTCCACTTTTGATTTTTTTTTTCTCCCCTGGAGTTGGTACTATAAGATAGTTCATGGGTTGGCTCCCATTTGGGGAAAAAAATACTATCTTCTGCCTCCCCCTATAACTTCCTCTCCATCAGGAAAAAAACCCAAACTATTTTCCTTAGAGTACCAAGCTGAAACAGAAGGGATCAATGGGGATGTAACTGACCTCTTTCTAGGCAGAAATAGTCTTCATGTTTAAATGTCATCCACCTCATCTCTTCAGGAGACTATGGTGGGATTTGAGGTCAAGTCCTGTAGCTTCCCTGGTGGCTCAGATGTTAAAGAATCTGCCTGCAATGTGGGAGACCCAGGTTCAATCCCTGGGTCAGGAAAGATCCCCTGGAGAAGGAAATGGCAACCCACTCCAGTTTTCTTACCTGGAGAATCCCATGGAGAGAGGAACCTGGCGGGCTACAATCCATGGGGTCACAAAGAGTTGGATATGACTGAGCGACTAACACTTCACTTTCCTGTAACAGGGGATGACATGTTTCTGGCTTCATCCTCTGGGAATGCCTCCTCAGGGAAACATAGAAGAGAACCAGGTAGCATGTGGAGACTCTGATCTTATCCACATTACAAGACTTAACTGATCAGAATTACGAGTACATTCCCAGGAGTGCCTAATAACAGTCCTTTATTTCATTTCTTCAATAAATATCTCACTGCCTACTAAGTAGTGGCATCAGAGGTAGAGTATAGAAGTCAGGCACCATCTCTGTCCTTCTAGGGCAGACAAAGTTTGTTGTTGGATATTTAGCCTTTCTTGGTGCCTATGAGTCGACAACCAACAATGTTACTAAAAATAGTAGGCAGAACCAAGATATCATTTTAGTTAAGTAACTTTATTTTGCTTGTCCAGCTTCCCAGAACACAGAATAAGACTGCCAAAATCAGTCAAAGAAAACAAGTTGAGGAAAAGCTCTTTCCCATCTTGAGTGAATTTCAAGGACTGTGGTGAAATGAAGTGCCTTGTGGGGAAGGTGGGGTTAGACCTAAAAGCGACCTCCTGCAGTCCTTTCGGTTAAGGGCATCAAAAGAGAATGTAAGTAAGCTACTTTGATAAGTTTAGAAGATAATGCCTGTCTACTCATCCCTTCAAATTCATAGCTGATTGAGAGAGAGATGCATGAAACCTGTATCTGGATATGGAAATACTAGTTTCATTACTAGTGAAGCGGCACTAAAGAGTGTTTAGAATATAAATGGCTGAAATCAAGTTTCCTAATCCTGTGCTGTCCCCTCAGGCTCAAGATAGAAATGTATAATAGCAGTTACCCCAATAAGAACAGGTTACCTGGGGTAGATGTTCCTACTCTGGGTGTTGTAATGAACCATTGTGGGCAGTGGAGGGTTCCCCTCTCTATGCTTTGTAATTTCAGTGGTAAGTTGCTTCAGTCATGTCTGACTCTTTGCAACCCCATGGACTGTATGGAGCATGCCAGGCTCCTCTGTCCATAGAATTTTTCCAGGCAAGAGCACTGGAGTGGGTTGCCATTTTCTTTTCCAAGGGATCTTCCCGACCCAGGGATGGAACCAGCATCTCTTCTGTCTCTTGCATTGGCAGGCAGGTTCTTTACCAGTAGTGCCATACAATTTTTTTTTTTTTGAGGGACCACTGTTCTGTTTATTTTTTAAAAATATATATCTTATTGATGTATAGTTGACTTAATGTTTTAGGTGTGAAGTAAGGCGATTCAGCTATACAAATACACATATATATTATTTTTGAAATTATTTTTTATCATAGGTTATGACAAGATATTGACTATAGTTCCCCATGCTATACAGTAAACCTTTGTTACTTGTTGCATGTCTATTTTTAAATTAGAAATCTAGCATTCTATTCATATTAAGGCAAACAAGTGGAATCAAAATGTCATATTTTTTTTAGTTAGGCAAAAATTCATAAGTTTTCTAAAATATATATTATACATATTTATATATGTGTGTACAAAAGCTTTACTACTACACTTGATAAAGGCTTGAGAAAAAACATAAAAAAAGAAAAGATGGAGAAACTGGAGAATATAAACAGTGAAATGGGAGCACTGAATATGAAATAGAAAAAGTGAAACAAACTAGATAAAAGTAAAAGATCACCATATAGTCCAGTTGTTTTTAAACATGACTACTCATTAGAAACACATCTGGAGCTCTGGAGAAAAAAGGCAATACCTGAGCATTTGTATTTTTAGAAAAGTTTCGAGATAATTCTGCTATGCATCTGGATTTTAAAAAGTGATTTCAGGTTTTTCTATTAGATTCTCATTTTGATGATAAAGAGTTCTGTTATTTTTCTGTTGAACAGTCATGATACAATAGTATTAAGTGAGTAATACATAATCATAATAGTAAAAGATGTTTATCAGTTTTCACAATAAATAGCCAGACAAAATATAAAAGATAATTACAATTGCAAGCCATAACGGGAACATGATTATCTTAATAATATAAAATAATACATACAACTTGAGGAGGGGGGTCAAACAGAGGGATGTGGAAGTGCATACATGCACATGTTTTCATCCACCCTGCTTTCAGTCCATTTATATTTAAGGTAATTATTGATATATATAATCCTATTACCATTTTCTTTTGGGTTATTTTCTGTAGGTCTTTTCCTTCTCTTGTGTTTCCTGTCTAGAGAAGTTCCTTTAGCGGTTGTTGTAAAGCTGGTTTGGTTGCACTGAATTCTCTTAACTTTTGCTTGTCTGTAAAGCATTTGATTTCTTCATCATATCTGAAGGAGAGTCTTGCTGTATAGAGTATTCTTGGTTGTAGAGTCTTCCATCACTTTAAATATGTTGTGCCATTCCCTTCTGCCTTGTAGCGTTTCTGTTGAGAAATCAGCTGATAGCCTGATGGGAGTTCCCTTGTATGTTGTTTGTCATTTTTTCTGTTGTTGCTTTTAATATTTATCTCTGTCCTTAATTTTTGTCAGTTTGATTACTATGTATCTTGGTGTGTTCCTCCTTGGGTTTATCCTGCCTGGGACCCTGTGTACTTCCTAAACTTGGATGACTATTTCCTTTCCGATGTTCAGGAAGTTTTCAGCTATTATTTCTTCAAATATTTTCTCAGATCTTTCTCTTTTCTCCTTCTGGACCCCTATAATGCAAATGTTGGTGTGTTTAATGTTGTCCCAGAGGTCTCTTAAGCTGTCTTTATTTCTTTTCGTTCTTTTTTCTATATTCTGTTCTGTGGCAGTGATTTCCTCTATCTGTCCTCCAGGTCGTCTATATGTTCTTCTGCCTCAGTTATTCTGCTATCAATTCCTTCTAGTATATTATTCATTTCTGTTTGTCCTTCCAGGTCTTTGGTAAACATTTCTTGCATCTTCTCAGTCTTTGCCTCCATTCTTTTCCTGAGATTCTGGATCATTTTCACTATCATTATTCTGGATTCTTTTTCTGGAAAGTTGCCTATCTCCACTTAGTTGTTTTTCCGGGGTTTTATCTTGTCCCTTCATTTGGGACACAACTTTCTGCTTTTTCAAAATGATTAACTTTCTGTAATATGATTTTTGTTTCAGTTCAGTTCAGTCGCTCAGTCGTGTCCGACTCTTTGCGACCCCATGAATCACAGCACGCCAGGCCTCCCTGTCCATTACCAACTCCCGGAGTTCACTCAAACTCATGTCCATCGAGTCGGTGATGCCATCCAGCCACTGTGAAATTGTTCTTCTTCTTGCTTCTTCTGCCTGCCCTCTGATGGATGAGGCTAAGAGGCTTGTATAAGCTTCTTGATGGGAGGGACTGGCAATGGGAAAATCTGGGTCTTGCTCTCGTGGGCAGAGCCTTGCTGAGTAAAGCTTTAATCCAATTATCTGCTGATGATTGGGGTTGCACTCCATCCCTGGTAGTTGTTTGGCCTGAGGAGACCCAGCCCCAGGGTCTATGGGCTCCATGGTAGGGTTAATGGCAAATTCCAAGAGGATTTATGGCAAGGGGGGCCTTCTGGTGCCCCCGTCCCTGTGGTGAGCCCTGCCGACCCATGCCTCTACAGCAGGCCCTCCAACACCAGCAGGCAGTTCTGGTTCCATCTCCTGCGGGGTTGCTGCTCCTCTCCTCTGGGTCTTGCTGCATGCAGAATTTTGTCTGTGCGCTCCAACACGAGTCTCTGTTTCCCCCAGTCCTCTGGAAGTCCTATAATCAAATACCACTGGCTCCCAAGGTCAGATACCTTGGGGATTTCCAGTCCCTTTTTTGGATCCCCAGGTTGGGAAGCCTGGCGTGAGGTTCAGAACCTTCACAACAGTGTGAGGACTTCTTTGATATTATGGTTCTCCAGTTTTTCGGTCACCCACCCAGCGGGTATGGGATTTGATTTTATCGTGGTTGCGCCTCTCCTACCTTCTAATTGTGGCTGCTTCTTTGTCTTTGGGTGTGGGGTATCTTTTTTTGGTGGGTTCCAGTGTCCTCCTGTCAATGGTTGTTCAACAGCTAGTTGCAATTCTGGTGCTCTCACAGGAGGAGATGAGCACACGTCCTTCTACTCCGCTATGTTGAACTGGAAGCCTGTTCTTCTTCTTTTTTTAAAAAATTTATTTTTAGTTGGAGGATAATTGCTTTACAATGTTGATTTCTGCCATACATCAACATAATTCAGCCATAGGCATCAGATCAGATCAGATCAGTCGCTCAGTCATGTCCGACTCTCTGCGACCCCATGAATCACAGCACGCCAGGCCTCCTTGTTCATCACCAACTCCCGGAGTACACTCAAACTCATGTCCACAGAGTCGGTGATGCCATCCAGCCATCTCATTCTCTGTCGTCCCCTTCTCCTCCCGCCCCCAACCTTTCCTAGCATCAGAGTCTTTTCCAGTGAGTCAACTCGTCGCATAACCACTATGGGAAATAGTATGGAGATTTCTTTAAAAACTGGGGATAAAACTACCATATCACCCAGCAATCCCACTACTGGGCATATACACAGAGAAAACCATAATTGAAAAATACATGTGCCCAATGTTCATTGCAGCACTGTTTACAATAACCAGAACATGGGAGCAACCTTGATGTCCATCAACAGATGAATGGGTAAAGTTGTGGTGCATATATGCAATGGAACATTAACTCAGCCTTAAAAAGGAATGAATTTGAGTCCATTCTAGTGAGGTGGATGAATATATGTGGCACATTCTTCAATGCCGCATTCTTCAGATTATTCCCTGGCCCATAAATGTTGTTCTCCTCCTATGACATTTTACAAGAAATTACAACACAATTCCTATCATCCCCTCCTGGGAAAAGTTAATCCCCATACAATGAAATTTACCATCAGCCAACACCCTCTTTCCACAGTTAAACAAGGGAAGTGGGCATTATGTGTCATTTTTCTATGAGGGACTAGTTCATGATCACCCCAGAATTTACCAAGCTAAATTAGAACCCCAAGTTTATGCAATAGTAGTATCATACTTATTTTCTGTTTTTAAAATGTACTTTTCTGTAGAATTTAAAGAAAAGGAACAAATGAACTTACAAAACACAAATGAACTTATTTATAAAACAGAGATAGTCACAGATGTAAAAAAAACAACTTATAGTATGGGTTGGGGAGGGCACTGGGATAAATTGGGAGATTGGGATTAACATATACATACTACTGTATACAATATATAACTAATAAGAACCTATGGTATAGCACAGGGAGATCTACTCAATACTCTTTAATGATCTATATGGGAAAAAAATCTGAAGAGTGGATATATGTATAACTGATTCACTTTGCTGTACAGAAGAAACTAATACATCGTAAATCAAGTATACTCCAATACAAATTTAAAAAACAGCAATTGAGAAAAATACTTTAGTCACCTATAAATGACCTGAAGTAAAATTGTGAAGAAAGCAAGTTTATCCTTGGGAACAACCTGTTTGCCCCTCAATTCTGGCTACCCCTCCCTCAGGGAACCAAACTCATTGTAGCCAAGAGCTTTCTCCAAGGCACCTGCCCTACTGGGCAACACTGCATGCTTCATCACTGCCCTCTGGTTTACTTCCTACTAAAGAGGGTACCAGTGGGCTTGAACAAGAAACACACTCTTATCTCAGAGTGAGCTAGTTTTATGTCTCATATAATGATAATGTTCTATCAAGTCAAAGAGCACTTGCTTCCAGAAGTTTCTAAAGCAATAATTCCCAGTGTATAAAGTGCCATCTCCCTGGATGTTAATCAATACTGTATAGTAGGGGGAAGACTTTTATGGGCAAAAGACTTTTTGGGCTAACGAAAACTCATTAGATTTCCTTGGTGTTGGGATACTCAGGCCCCTTACTCTGTTTTAGTACTCTGCAAATCTCTTTGAAGGGATATGATATGTGACTTTTTATTTGTGTAGCATGTCATGGGACCATTCCTGTGGAATACAACTGGGAACACAGTGCTCCAGAGAATTGCAGTTTTTAATGAAAAGTGACAAGTATTTATTTTTGGTCAAGAAGAAAGTGGATTCCACTTATTCCATCATGAATAACTGAGACCCAAGGAAACTAAATGTCTTTAGGAAGGGCACTACAGTCCAAAGAACAGGTTTTGAAGAAAGTAAGATCTGTATTTGAACCATGTATTAGCTGAGTGAGAGTAGCAAATTCATTAACTCTGTGCCTTTATTTTTCTTTAAAAGTAGGGGTAATAATTCCTATAGTTGAGGATATTCAGATAATTGCCTGAGACAATTCTGTAAGGACTTAGCACTGAGAACTTGAAACATATGGTGTAAAATAATCTCTAACTTCTTTTCCTTCTCCAAAGTTTTTTTCTCTACCTTTCCGGGGATTAAATTTTAAATGGTTGAAAAATATAATTTTTCATGTCTTAAGATAACTTTCTTTTACATGATCATTCTAATAAGCATTTCCTGTTTACATAGATACATCCCCTTCCCGTTATTATGATCTATCTTAATGGGAGTCATTAAGATAAAAATGACACAGAGCCAGTGTTCATGCAGCATTTTGCCTAGTGTTCAGTTAAGTAAATAAATGCAGTTGTATCCTCTGTGTGTGTATGTGTGTATATGTATGTTATACATATATAATATATAATTTGCAATCTTGCATCATCTTTCACATATGTTCTCTCACTTAGTATTCTCAAGAACCTTTTGAAATAGGTGTTACTATTTCCCCATGTGTATATAAAGAAAAAAAAGACCCAGGAAAACTGAGCATTTTGGTCAAGGTCCCCCGGCTCATAACCTCAAGCATGAAAAAGAACCTACAACCTCTAACACAAATCCTGTGGCCTTTTCACTCCATTACACAATGACCACACTCACTACATTTCAAGTGAAAACCACTTAGACAATGCTTTTCTTTTGAAATGACCATTGGATAGATTGTCAAAACAATGACTTACTATCCAGTATGGATGCTCAGTCATGTCCAACTCTTTGTGACCCCATGGACTGTAGCCAATGGACTACAAAGGCTCCTCATGCCATGGATTTTTCAGGCAAGAATACTGGAGCAGGTTGCCATTTCCTCCTCCAGGGACTCTTCCCGACTCAGGGATTGAATCCGTGTCTCCTGACTTACTATCAAAGAATACATATAAGAATCTCACCACTTAAGGCTGAGTTTTCAGCTACACAATGTCCTTTTAAACACCCTTGAAAAGCACATTTTGGAGGGTTTTGGGCCCTTCTGCCTCATGCTATTAAGGAGGCACATGGCCTTAAGATATCATCTCAAATGAAACAGGAACAATAACCAGGCTTTGCCTTGATAATAGGAACAAATGAGACACTATTGGGAGTACTTTAGAAGGTATAAAGCCCTGTGTAAATTTACTAATTTTTAATTACTCTCTTTAATGTGGGGAGCAGTGATAATACAAAAGTAATTAGTCATTGGTTTGCAATGCATTTCATGATTTTCTTTGTTGGACAAGGATAGTATCCACCATTAACGGTCTGTTCTCCCTGGATATTCACCATTGAGTCGCAGGAGAAGTGAATCGGATTCCAGTCTTGATGATTTTGAGGGCAGTTCATGAATATAATTTGCTACAGATAGAACCGATATATCCAAGCATTGATTGTGTAAATGGTCCAAAATAGGACGCCCATTTAAAAGTAAAGCTTTTATTTACCTAAAGATATTTGTGAAAGTGAAATTGTTAGTCACTCAGTCACTTCTGACTCTTTGCGACCCCATGGATTATAGCCTGTCAAGCTCCTCAGTCCATGGGACTCTCCAGACAAGAATACTGGAGTGGGTTGTCATTCCTTTCTCCAGGGGATCTTCCCAACCCAGGGACTGAACCCAGCTCTCCTGCATTGCAGGCAGATTCTTTACAATCAGAGCTATACTTTCATACTTCACTTAAATATCTGGAAAATCAACTAGTATTGTGCTTTTCTTTTTTTACTTGTTTGTTTATTTTCCATGGAAAGTGCTAAGGTATTTCAAAGCTTTACAGAGGACTGCTCTTTTAAGGTTAGTTTTATAGTTTAAGCCCTTATAGGCAGAAGAGTTTACTAAAATCCTTTTTCCTCCTGTATGATCCTCCTCTCATATGTTTGTAATATGTAATATATAGTCAAATATATGCTCAAGTGTTCTGTTAGTATCTAGAAAGTTGTGATTAAAGTGATAAAACTCATTGTTGGCAGGACTTTGGGTAAACATTTAGAAATTATACTTCTGAAGAGCAATCTGGTAATATTTATTTAATACATGTTAAGCACCAACTCTAGGCTCCTTGTTAGGTGATGGGGAAATTAAGTTGAATAATACATAGTTTCTGCCTTTAAGGAATTCAAAGCCTACTAGGAAAGAACACTTGTGGACAGATGAAATGGTGCAGTAGACAGCAGACAGCACCTTTGCCCAGATCCTAATTAGGCTACCCACACTTCTGGTAATAAACCTCACCTCGAGGGATCCCAGGTGGTAATCTAGGACTCAGGCCAGTACATTTCCTAAGTTCTTCTCTAAGGCTTTTCAAACTTAAATTTGGTTAGAAAAGCTTCTTTTCTTTCTGGATTAGATGGTAAAATGTGAGTCAAGGGCTGAGCACAGCCGTGTTCTAGGCAACGTGGAGCAAAGCTGACTTAGACAAGGAAGATTTCAAAGCAAAGTTGAGATGAGATACAGAGAGAGGGTCCTGACAAACTTAGTTTCTGGATCTAGGCATCTTATCTCCTTTGTGGTTTGGTTAGTGGAGCCAATGAATTTGCTTGTTCCAGATTTGGTTTCTGCTATTAGCCATCTGACCAATGTACATCATTGATGTTCTAATGGAAATACGAACTAAAGGACTACTCAGACCAAAAGATAGAATAATTTCACTTTTAGAAATACCAGTTCAGTTGCTCAGTTGTGTCTGACTCTTTTATGACTCCATGGACTGCAGAAGGACATGCTTCCCTGTCCATCACCAATTCCCAGAGCTTGTTCAAACTCATGTCCATCGAGTCGGTGATGCCATCCAATCATTCCATCCTCTGTCATCCCCTTCTCCTCCTGCCTTCAATTTTTCCCAGCATCAGGGTCTTTTCAAATGAGTCAGTTCTTCGCATCAGGTGGCCAAAGTATTGGCGCTTCAGCATCAGTCCTTCCAATGAATATTCAGGACTGATTTCCTTTAGGATGGACTGGTTGGGTCTCCTTGCAGCCCGAGGGACTCTCAAGAGTCTTCTCCAATACCACGGTTCAAAAGCATCAATTCTTCAGTACTCAGCTTTATGGTCCAAATCTCGCATCCATACTTGACTACTGGAAAAACATAGCTTTGACTAGACAGCCCTTTGTTGGCAAAATAATGTCTCTGCTTTTTATTATGCTGTCTAGGTTGCTCATAGCTTTTTTTCCAAGGAGCAAGCATATTTTAATTTCATGGGTGCAGTCACCATCTGCAGTGATTTTGGAGGCCAAGAAATGAAGTCTGTCACTGTTTCCATTGTTTCCCCATCTATTTGCCATGAAGTGATGGGACCAGATTCCATGATTTTAGTTTTCTGAATGTTGAGCTTTAAGACAACTTTTTTTTCCCCCAGTATTATTAACTTTTATTGGTTAGTAAGATTTGCTGCTACTGCTGCTGCTGCTAAGTCACTTCAGTCATGTCCGACTCTGTGTGACCCCATAGATGGAAGCCCACCAGGCTGCCCCGTCCCTGGGATTCTCCAGGCAAGAACACTCCAGGAGGAGAAGGAGTGGGTTGCCATTTCCTTCTCCAATGTGTGAAAGTGAAGTCGCTCAGTCGTGTCCGACCCTTAGCGACCCCACGGACTGCAGCCTACCAGGCTCCTCCATCCATGGGATCTTCCAGGCAACAGTACTGGAGTGGCTTGCCATTGCCTTCTCCGAGTAAGATTTGAGACATATATAAATGATATCTCTATGATATACATTATAGTCATAACTAGACAATTAAAATTCACACATTTATATGAAATATTTGTAACTCTATTTATTTCTTCATTTTGACCACCCTGTGGGGCTTTTGTGATCTTAGTTTCCCAACCATGGATTGAAACTACGTCCTCGGCAGTGAGGGCACTCACTATTTAGTCATAATAAATTTAGATCTACCTGAAAAAGATATTACCTACCATAGGGCTAAGTACGTGAAAAGCACTTCCCGTGTCATTGATTTAATATAAAGTGATTAAACAGACAGACACATGTGCACATAGCTTTCCTCCATGTCTTTTTTTAAATTTATTTGGCTGCGCCAGCTCTCAGTTGTAGCATTCTGGATCTTTTTTAGTTGTGGCATGTGAGATCTAGTTCCCTGCCCAGGGATTGAGCCCTGGCCCCCTGCAATGAGAGCATGGAGTCTTAGCCACTAGACCATCAGGGAAGTCGCTCTGTTGACTTGTTTTAGAATTTGATTTAATTCACCTGTAGACATGCAAACCTTCAGGTTCCAGTCCAAACCAACTAAGTCAGAAACTTGGGGGGATGGGGGTGGTACCCAGCCATCTTTTTACAAAAGCCTTCCAGGTGATTCTGATGCACTCTGACGTTTGAGAACCACTGTTTTAGACTTTTTTTTTTTAAGTCAAGGAAAAAACAAGCCAGAGAACATTTGAACATATACCCTAATAGGTGTTATACTTGCTACTGTCATTCTCCTGCTTTTGGTCTCTACTTTTGATCGGGTGGGGTGTGTTGCTGTTACTTCTAGGGCTGAAACAACCTCAGCCCAAGCACTCGTGGTGTCAAATCTTGGCTTTTGGCTTAGCAGCAGCAGCCATGGCCTGGTTGTTTTTTCTCTTGATCCTATTTCTCAGCCAGAGCTGAGAGCTGGCTGAATCACAAGGCTTTGAGAGTGGTTTTGAAAGTTGAAAGTCTGCAGTGTTGATCGAGCTAGAATGGGGCTGTGAAGATCCTTGGTGAGTCCCTGTAGATGATCCATCTGCCCAGGCCAGGGTTGGCGGTGGGGATGGCGCAGTGTGTGTTTGTGGTTTTTCATACTCTTTCATTTTCATCAAGAGGCTCTTTAGTTCCCTTCACTTTCTGCCATAAGGGTGGTGTCATCTGCATATCTCTGGTTGATATTTCTCCCTGCAATCTTGATACCAGCTTGTGCTTCATCCAGCCCAGCGTTCCTCATGATGTACTCTGCATATAAGTTAAATAAGCAGGGTGACAATATACAACCTTGACGTACTCCTTTTCCTATTTGGAACCAGTCTGTTGTTCCATGTACAGTTCTAACTGTTGCTTCCTGACCTGCATACAAGTTTCTTAAGAGGCAGGCCAGGTGGTCTGGTATTCCCATCTCTTTCAGAGTTTTCCACAGTTTATTGTGATCCACACAGTCAAAGACTTTGGCATAGTCAATAAAGCAGAAATAGATGTTTTTCTGGAACTCTCTTGCTTTTTCTATGATCCACCAGATGTTGGCAATTTGATCTCTGGCTCCTCTGCCTTTTCTAAACCCAGCTTGAACATCTGGAAGTTCTCTGTTCATGCACCATTGAAGCCTAGCTTGGAGAATTTTAGCATTACTTTGCTAGCGTATGAGATGAGTGCAGTTGTGCAGTAGTTTGAATATTCTTTGGCATTGCTTTTCTTTGGGATTGGCATGAAAACGGACCTTTTCCAGTCCTGGAAATATAATTGATCCTCATTATTCTTGTTACTGGTAACCCCAAAGTAAATACTTGAATTATTTTCCTGGCGATTCATAGATATGAGAATTGGAATGAAAAATTTGCGTCTCCTGCAGAAGGAGCCTGGTGGGCTGCAGTCCATGGGGTCGCTAAGAGTCAGACACGACTTAGTGACTTCACTTTCACTTTTCACTTTCCTGCATTGGAGAAGGAAATGGCAACCAACTCCAGTGTTCTTGCCTGGAGAAACCCAGGGACGGCAGAACCTGGTGGGCTGCTGTCTATGGGGTTGCACAGAGTCAGACACGACTGAAGCGACTTGGCAGCAGCAGCAGCAACAACATACTGTATACAAGTGATCTTTTTACTACAAGTTTTTTTTTTCTTTTGTATTTTTGTGGGCCTTCTATTAGTGATTTTGGTATTTAACATGGCACCCAACCACAGAGCTGAAGTGCAGTCAAGAGTTCCTAAGTGTGAGACTGCTGTGATGTGCCTAACAGAGAAAATGCGTGTATTAGATAAGCTTCACCTAATCAGGAGCTTTAGTGCTGCTGGCTGTGAGTTCATTCCTAATGAATCACCAATACATATTAAATAAGGTATTTAATTTTAAACATAAGTGTACATGAAACAAGGTCATGCATGGATCAGTTGACAAAAACGTGACTAGCGGTTCACAACAACCTAACTCTATGTGTCTGTGAGGGCAGTAGCTCAGTATTTACTAGTTCAGCATTCACAGCAACATTATAGAATGGTAACTGGTAAACCATAGCCTTGACTAGACGGACCTTGGTTGGCAAAGTAATGTCTCTGCTTTTTAATATACTATCTAGGTTGGTCATAACTTTCCTTCCAAGGAGTAAGCGTCTTTTAATTTCATGGCTGCAGTCAGCATCTGCAGTGATTTTGGAGCCCAAAAAAACAAAATCTGACACTGTTTCTACTGTTTCCCCATCTATTTCCCATGAAGTGATGGGACCAGATGCCATGATCTTTGTTTTCTGAATGTTGAGCTTCAAGCCACCTTTTCACTCTCCTCTTTCACTTTCATCAAGAGGCTTTTTAGTTCCTCTTCACTTTCTGCCATAAGAGTGGTATCATATCTGAGGTTATTGATATTTCTCCTGGCAATCTTGATTCCAGCTTGTGCTTCTTCCAGCCCAGCTTTCCTCATGATGTACTCTGCATATAAGTTAAATAAGCAGGGTGACAATAACAGCCTTGACGGACTCCTTTTCCTATTTGGAACCAGTCTGTCTTTCCATGTCCTGTTCTAACTGTTGCTTCCTGACCTGCATACAGGTTTCTCAAGAGGCAGGTCAGGTGGTCTGGGATTCCCATCTCTTTCAGAATGTTCCACAGTTTATTGTGATCCACACAGTCAAAGGCTTTGGCATAGTCAATGAAGCAGAAATAGATGTTTTTCTGGAACTCTCTTGCTTTCTCCATGATCCAGCGGATGTTGGCAATTTGATCTCTGGTTCCTTTGCCTTTTCTAAAACCTGCTTGAACATCTGGAAGTTCACGGTTCACATATTGCTGAAGCCTGGCTTGCAGAATTTTGAGCATGACTTTACTTATGTGTGAGATGAGTGCAGTTGTGCGGTAGTTTGAGCGTTCTTTGGCATTGCCTTTCTTTGGGATTGGGATGAAGACTGACCTTTTCCAGTCCTGTGGCCACTGCTGAGTTTTCCAAATTTGCTGGCATATTGAGTGCAGCACTTTCACAGCATCATCTTTCAGGATTTGAAATAGCTCAATTGGAATTCCATCACCTCCACTAGCTTTGTTCGTAGTGATGCTCTCTAAGGCCCACTTGACTTCACATTCCAAGATGTCTGGCTCTAGGTGAGTGATCACGCCATCGTGATTATGTTGGTCGTGAAGATCTTTTTTGTACAGTTCTTCTGTGTGTTCTTGCCACCTCTTTTTAATATCTTCTGCTTCTGTTAGGTCCATACCATTTCTGTCCTTTATCGAGCCCATCTTTGCATGAAATGTTCCCTTGGTATCTCTAATTTTCTTGAAGAGATCTCTTGTTTTTCCTATTCTGTTGTTTTCCTCTATTTCTTTGCACTGATCTCTGAGGAAGGCTTTCTTATCTCTCCTTGCTATTCTTGGAACTCTGCATTCAGATGCTTATATCTTCCCTTTTTTCCTTTGCTTTTCACTTCTCTTCTTTTACCAGCTATTTGTAAGGCCTCCTCAGACAGCCATTTTGCTTTTTTGCATTTCCTTTCTGTGGGGATGATCTGTGTCCCTGTCTCCTGTACAATGTCATGAACCTCCGCCCATAGTTCATCAGGCACTCTATCAGATCTAGTCCCTTAAATCTATTTCTCACTTCCACTGTATAATCATAAAGGATTTGATTTAGGTCATATCTGAATGGTCTAGTGGTTTTCCCTACTTTCTTCAGTTGAAGTCTGAATTTTGCAATAAAGAGTTCATGATCTGAGCAGAGAAGCCACAAACCCTCCAAAATGTACTTTTCAAAGACTTGTAAAAGGACACTCTGTAGCTGAAACTATTTGTTAGCCTTAACCCCTTGGAATATGAGTATTTTATGTTATCCCTGAAGTATAGTAACGCTGACATTCAGATAATAGGTGACTTCATAGAGGAGGAAACATAGATGGCCAAAAAACATATAAAATGGTGCTTAAATTCACTAGCAATCAGATAAATGCAAATTGAAACCACAATGAGCTATTTCACACAAATAAAATGGGCAAACAATAGTCTGACCTCACTTAATGCTAGAGAGAATACAGTGAAATAAAAACTATCACATTTTTCTAGTAGAAGAAAGATACACCCATTTGGGAGAGCTATTTGGCAATATGTGTTATCACTGAAGATGCTCATATTCCTCAAGTCAGCAGTTCTGCCCCTAAACTTATACTCTAGAAAAGCAAATATAAGAACATTCATAGCAGCATTTTTGGTGATGACAAAAATATGGAAACAACCTGTGTACCCACTGAGAGGAGAGGAGATGAATAAATTTTGTAATATATGCAGAAGATAGAATATTCTATAGCAGTAAAACTAAAGCAGTGGTACCCATTTTGTGTGTATATGTACAAGCTAAGTCGCTTCAGTCATGTCTGACTCTTTGCCACCCTAAGGACTATAGCCCACCAGGCTCCTCTGTACATGGTATTCTCCAGGCACCTCCTCCAGGGGTGTACACATTATAAAGGTAGTTAAATCTCAAAACCAGAGTATTGAGTGAGAAAGTATTGCATAGGCTTTATAGTGCCTTCATATGCATAGCTATATGAAGGAATATACCTGCAAAAGAATTCTAGTAGAGAGGGAAACTTATTATTTTTTTTTAAAGAATGATCTGAAGCAGCTAGGGCAGAGGGTTGGGATATCAATGGGGCTAAATAATTGAATATAGGCATTTGTTTCATTGTTTCTTACATTTGTCTAAATGTTGCAAATATTTTCATACTTTAAAACTAAATATAGGTGGAAATGACTGCTGTTAGCTTGCATTTGCAAGAGTTCTCCAGGTGCCTAGATGACTAAGGGAACCGCGTCATGGACTCTAAAGTAATGATGTGCTTGGAGGAGGCCGCTCTCACACAGCAGGGGTTCCAGCTGTGCCTCTGGTTTCTGCTGAGCTGCAGTGATGAGTGAGAAAGAGAAGCGTGACGGGGAAAAAGTAAGCTTTCAAGTTCATATCAAATGGAATAGTCTTCTAAAATTTACAAAGTACATTCACTCTATTTTTTCTCTTCCGTAAGTTAGCACCATTTGCTTTTTGCCAACAAAGCAATGTAATCAGGTAGGAAATATTTATTTATATTTTATAACACTTTAGGGAGATTAGGAAGAATCATATAAATGTCCTCAAATAAACTGTTCACAATTTAAGACTTTTTATATATGTGTGTATATACACACACACATATATATTGTGTGCATATATATATACACACACATGCACACACATATACAGTTATACAGATAGATGATTTGCTTGGAAAATACATTCATCTTTTAATTTATATCCAAGGAAGGAGTGTATATTTTGGTAAGGTATATAACAAAATAATTTCAGGCAAGAGATACTGGGGAAATGTGAACTACAGTGTCTAGTACCACTTTTTTTTTTCCCCTGAGTATGCTGATCCTGGAAGAAAACACACCCGTGCAGTAAAGCTGCTAATTTTGAGGCTTATGTAACATCATCTCAGAGGATTTTAAAGTTAGTGAGCAAGAGTGTTTAGAAGAGCCAATGTAAGAGGAATATCTTCCCAACTGTGGGATTCCTAATGAGTCCCTCCCTCCATGTTTTGGGAGTTTACAAGTGACCTCCAAATTTCTACACTTCTCCAAATGTCCTTTGAACAGTGGAGCCTCAAGCCATCCCCAAAGATCCCTTACATTAGGACAGAATATACTCTAAATGATGCATTTCCATCTGCCCTCTGGAGGTAATGTGACAGGTGAGAATCTAAGAAACGATCAACACTATTATCAGTTAATTTGATTTTGAAATGACTTTTTTTGTAGCTGGAGACAGAAAATAACTACAAATTTCACAGAATAGAGACTGTAGCATGCATAGCACAGTCTATCAGGAAATTTAATTAGTTTTGAGGAAGGTGATCATTTTTGGTTTAGCTACCATTTCTAGGACCACAGGAAAGAATTTAACTTTATAATAGTCCTTACCTGAGAGTTATATAAAAAAAAGGACTTTAATTAATACTGGGAAAAAGAAGATAGCAATCAACAAAGCAATAATTGCATTTGGAAGCCACAATTCTCCATGCAGCCAAAATCCTAGTCTATTGTTCTTTTTGCATCACCTTCTGGATTGAGGGGAATAAATATCATTTCTAGGACTTTATCTGTGGGCCATGTCTAGCATCACCTGACAGCCCATGGGCAATACTTTTGTACATATAACATCCTTAACTTTTTCTTGTCCTTTATAATTATATTGAAAGATACTCTGCTTACCTCATAGTACCAAGATTAGAGGGAGAGCTTCAGGACAATACAGCACTTAGAACCATGATTATGGAGTCATGTAGGGAACTAGCATTTTGCAAAGAGTAAAAAGATAGAGTAAAATCTCCTGAAAAATAATGGGATTAGAGACTTGTCTCTTAAGCAAATTTTGAGTAAGGGTTTGAGCTAAATCTAAACATTTCTCCCAGTCAGCTTCTTGTTCTTGTTCTACCTGTATCTCTAGAATGGTGCCTGGAAACAAAAGAATTGTTGAGTGAGTAGATAAATAAATTAATCAAAGAAATATGGGTATAAATGATAGGATCCTGATACAATAAAGCAACATGATTACACAAGGGAAACTCATTTCCCTCCTGCTTTGCCCTCTGTGCTTAATCCCTGGCAACCACTAGTTTGTTTTGTATTTCTAAAATTTTGGCATTTCTGGAATATTATATAAATGAAATCATGCAGTTATATCTTTTATGATTGGATTTTTTCACTCAACCTAATTCTCTGAAGATTCATTCAACTTGTGTACATCAACAACCAGTTTCCTTTTCTTATTGCTAAGTAGCATTACATGGTGTATATATAACACAGGTTGTGTAACCATCACTCATTTGAAGAGTATCTGCATTGTTTCCAGCTTTTGGTCATTATGACTAAACATGCTGTGAATGTTTGTGTGTACATGGACTTTTGTGTGTACATGGTTTTCATTTCTCTGAGATAAGTGCCCATGAATGCAATTGCTTGGTGGTATAGTAATTACAATGTTTAGCTTCTTAGGAAATTGTCACACTATGTTCTAGAGTGGCTTCACCATTTACTATTCCCACCAGTAATGCATGAATGATCAAATTTCTTTACATACTCCCCAGCATTTTGTGCTGTCACTTTTTTTATTTTATCCATTCAGACAGTTCACTTTGATTTCCCTAATGTCTAATACTGTTGAATACATTTCCATGTGTTTATTTGCCACCTCTGTGTCTTCTTCTGTTTCTTCATGTCTTTTCTCTGTTTTCTGATTGTTTTATTATTGCGGAGTTTTGAAAGCTCTTTATATAGTCTAGATACTAATTCTTTGTTTGATATGTGCTTTATAAATATTTTCTCCTGTGTGTTTCTCTTTTCATACTCTTATTGAGTTTTTCTCAAAGTTTTTAATTTTGATGATATTAACTTTATAGATTATGCTTTAGGTGTCAATCTGAGAACTCTTTGTTCAGCCCCGCATTCTGATGAATTTCTCGTCTAATTTTTTCTAATTTTCCCCTAGTTTTGTTTTACATTTAAGTCAAAAATCTATTTTGAATTTTTTGTGAAGTGAAAAGTGTAGGTCAAGGTTCATTCTTCAACAAATAGTTTTGAAGCAATTGGATATCTATGAGGAAAAAAAAAGACTACCCTTTCTCCACTTGTGTACTTTAATTAAAAAGTAGACACGTTTGGATACATACCTGAGCTCTCTATTCCATTCCATTAATCTGTGTATCTATTCTTTTGTCATTACGCCAATTTCAATAGATAAGGAAACAATCTCAGGAAAAGTTGAGTGATTATCTTTTTTGTTAATTACCACATCTCTTTAGTTTCTGTTCCATTTCTATATATGACTCTTTCCTCCTGGTTACAGGTGGTATTGGTCTACTTTATTCATGCCTATTAATTTTTTATAGATATTGAATGCTTTGTGAATTTTACATTGTTGGCTAGATTTTGTTGCATTCTATTAAATATTTGTTGGATATCATTCTGGAATATAGTTAAATTACTTGTTACCTGTTTGATCATCTCGACTTACTTTTGAGTTCTGTTTGGATGTATCCAGAGCAGCATTTGGTCTGTGTCTAATTTAATCAAACTACTGAATCAATATACCTCTCAGGATATACATGATGCACTGTGTCCTTGTTTTCCATTCCTGCTGGTTGGACTTTGAACTATTACCAGCATTATGTAAACCCCAGGATTATATTGCCTGTTTGACACCACTGGCTTTTTCCATATTTTTATTTTTTGGTAGAGTTCTCCCCCACACATGCAGATTCAGTTCAGATCAGTTCAGTCGCTCAGTCGTGTCCGACTCTCCGCGACCCCATGAATCACAGCACGCCAGGCCTCCCTGTCCATCACCAACTCCTGGAGTTCACTCAGACTCATGTCCACAGAGTCGGTGATGCCATCCAGCCATCTCATTCTCTGTCGTCCCCTTCTCCTCCCGCCCCCAACCTTTCCCAGCATCAGAGTCTTTTCCAGTGAGTCAACTCGTCACATGAGGTGGCCAAAGTATTGCAGTTTCAGCTTTAGCATCAGTCCTTCCAATGAACACCCAGGATTGATCTCCTTTAGAATGGACTGGTTAGAATGTAGCAAAAGATTCAAGATTACATCTCTGCAGCTCTTTGGAGCCCTTCTTGGCACACATTCATCCTCTCCCTATTTTGCACCACCCCCCCACCCCCCAGCCACAAAGTATAACCATCTAAATCTCCTTGAACTCCAAACTCCGTATAATTGCTTCTGGAAATTACCAGGTCATTTGATTTTCCATCCCTGTGTTATGACCTGAAAACTCTTCCCAGTTCATAAACTGGAAAAATCATAAGACTTATCTCATTTGGTTCCCATCTTTGAGGGATTACTATCTTAGGATACTCATAGTGTAATGTCTGAATATTACTATGTAATATGTTCCATCCAGTTTTTGAGTTGTACAAAGTAGGAAGGTGAGTTTAGTCCCTGTTACTCCATCATGGACACAAGTAGAAGTCTTCTTTCCATTACAAAAATTATAAAAATATAACTGTTTTTCTAATTGGAGGCAGTACTTTCACATGCATTCAGTTTCATAGTTTTTGAAATTTCTTAGTGTTCTTTTTAGTATCTCGTGTTTTTCTGTTTAAATTCTACTTTGATATTTTAGTACTCTACCATCTTTCTTTTTCTTTTGCCATTTGGTAGGAAAATATTTGCTATCCTTTTATTTTCAGACTTCCTGCATAACTGCATCTTTCAAAATCATCATTGTAGCTAAATTTTTTTAAAAATTTATTTTATTGGAGGCAAATTACCTTACATTAATGTATTGGTTGGTTTTGCCATACATTGACATGAATCCGCCCCTGGTGTACATGTGTTCCCTTTCTTGAACCCCCCTCCCACCTCCCTCTTCCCCATATCCTCCCTCCAGGTCATCCCCGTGCACCAGCCCCAAGCATCCTGTATCATGCGTCGAACCTGGACTGGAGATTCATTTCACATATGATAATATACATGCTACAATGCCGTTCTCCCCAATCATCCCACCTTCACCCTCTCCCACAGAGTCCCAAAGACTGTTTTATATACCCATGTCTCTTTTGCAGTCTTGTATACAGGGTTAAGGTTACCATCTTTCTAAATTCCATATATATGCGTTAGTATACTGTATTGATGTTTTTATTTCTGGCTTACTTCACTCTGTATAATAGGCTCCAATTTCATCCACCTCATTAAAACTGATTAAAAGGCATTCTTTTTGATGGCTGAAAAATACTCCATTGTGTATATGTACCAAAGCTTTCTTGTCCATTCGTCTGCAGATGGACATCTAGGTTGCTTCCATGTCCTGGCTATTATAAACAGTGCTGCAATGAACATTGGAGTACATGTTAGGTGAATTTAATGCATCTGTATTTGTGTAACAAACTACTTTGCCAATTTACATCATCTGTCTTATGCTTTCTCTTTATTACCTTTATTATTAATATAATTATATAAAATCCTGGGTCTTGGATCAGATTGCATCTGTATCTTGTGCCCAAAACTTCTGAGTTGCTTTAATCAATTTACTTAGCTCTCTAAGTGTCATTTTTCTCCTGTATCAAATGGGAATAAAATTATGGTCTATTCCACAGGGTTTCTATGAGAATTATTTGAGATATTGCACACAAAATGTTTAGCTGTGTTCTTGGCAGGTAATTGGCTCTTAAAAGTATTCATTGCTGTTTGTTACTCTTTTCTCTTGAGATGCCATGGGCCTTCTCGGCCTGAAGATAGCTGGTTGCTTTAGAGCTACAGTTCTGTGTTGGCTAACTGAAATTATTTCCAGTTATGGATAGTTTAGCTCTTCATAGAATTACTATAGTTGTGGCAAATGTTGGGCAATATGACCCTGCTCTGGTAGGTATTGCCTTAATGATACCAGTAATGGCTTGTTTTTACAAAGCCCTCTCCATCTAACAAGGAGAAAGCACTAAAGACATTATCACACAATGATTTTGAGATGTTGCTAGGCTACAAGTACTATACTAGTGTTTCTGTTTTGCACAGAGATTCTAAGTAGCTTGCTTATATTCACTTAGAAAGACAGCAGAATAAGGAAAAACACATTAAAAGGGCCTCTGAAATTCTACCTGGAGATTTGGGCCCCCAAAACAAGTCACTTTGGAGCAGTGAATGTCACAGACACTCTGTACAATTTAAGATAATTCAATCAAAATCACTTGGCAGCATGAACTCTGACAGTGTGACATCACTGATTAAATTTGGAATATATCCAGCCTGAACTTGATTCAGTAATTCTAACAATCAATCCTTAGGTTGATAGGACCCAATACGTTTGACAACTGAGAGGGATAATTAGTGAGAAAATTCACATTTTTGGCCTACTCGATTTTCAACCAGTTTGACAAATACTAAGTGCCAGACACTCGGCATACAATTGGAGGTAACTGAGTTCTTAGGGACTTATAGTCATCTAGGAAATGAAGATGTGATTGTATATAGAAATGAAGATCTAGATGTTGATGTAGATATCAATTCATACAAATAAAACTGTCAAAAGAGAGAAGTGCATCAGATAACAAGTTAGGGAAATGTTGATTTTGACTGGGGATCTGGGAAAACCTTGTGGAAAATAAATGCTTTAAGATCTTAAAGAATTGACAGATTGGAAATTGCAGCACACATTTGCCATAAGAAAAGAAAACCCATGTACAGCAGGTGAAAGGGTCCTTGAAAGCCTTTGTTAAGACTCACTGGAAAAGACTCTGATGCTGGGAGGGATTGGGGGCGGGAGGAGACGGGGATGACAGAGAATGAGATGGCTGGATGGCATCACCAGCTCGATGGACATGAGTTTGAGTGAACTCCGGGAGTTGGTGATGGACAGGGAGGCCTGGCGTGCTGTGATTCATGGGGTCGCAGAGTCGGACACGACTGAGCAACTGAACATTCATAAAATGGGCAATCATATCTTATCTGTTTGTTCTCCAGAGCTGGTGGTGACCTCAGTTTTATTTTATCACAAACTTTGATTCCTAGTAACTACTTGGAAGAACAATGGGGAAAATGGGAATGAAGGATCTGTTTCAATTTTTTTTCTAAGCTTCTTTCAGAGACAGAAATATAAACCATAAGCCAAATATGTCTGAAATACCTATATATCATGCCCTTAGGTGGTTTCTTTCAGAAAGTAAATTTGTGTGTAAATTTAGTGATATCTGTTTATTCTCTTCTTTCAGAATTTAGTAGCAGTGAACTTTGTACCAATGATCTCAGAGACACGTTGGAATTCTGCTGAATTCTACTAATTGCCTTCCACTGTTGCACCTAGTTGGCTTGGGGAATAGCTCATCAAGGGTATTTTGGTCTATTTTCCTACTTCCTGGGTTGGGAAGAAGACCCAAGAGGTTTGTCTCAAGTGGTTTCAAGATAAGTTAGACATCTACACCCACTGGCTAGGCAGTTAAGAGCCCACGGAGGCCTTAATGAGATGCATCACTTATACAGTCCAGATGGTTTCAGTAACACAGTACTGTCTTAAGGCTGTGCCCTTGAAGTGTCTTCTACTGTGGGAACAGTGGGCAGAATGTACATTCCAAGGAAAAGGAAGGGGGTGAGGAGCCTCTGGTTGCTGAGGTCCAGTTTGTGGGTCAACTGGTGGTCACATTCTCTCATTGACTCCCTCCAAAACTCGTCTTGGCCTATTTTTTCATGATTGTGTGAAAATGTCTCTGTAGTTGACTTTGTTTAAATCAGGATCTCAACGCTGCCATTGGTTGATACATCTCAAAACTCTTTTCATCATGCCATTTATTGGTGGAAAGAACCAGATATTTTACCTTACTGAATACTTAAAATTCTGAATTTGACTCTCTACATCCTGTAGTGTCTTTTAACATCACCTACCTGGCACATATATGAAGATACTAGCTTAAATTCAGACTTTTTCTTTAATGGGCAAGAACCTTTCATTGGTGGAAATGTCTGTTTCCCATCGCATCTCAGAAAGAGGCCCATGACGTCTGGTCTTTTAGTAATGACATTGCAGTGGTCTCAGCTGATGCTAGGTAAATCTGTTCTCTATGAAGTTTCCTCATAGGCATAATGTTTTTAACAGTTTTTGATGGTTATTGCCCAGATTAATTTGTATTAGGGTTTTTTTAATAGTAATTTTCTTCTGCTTTTATTAAGTGAAATTCTACTATAAATGATTTTCTCTAAACTATTAATATTACTTCAGATCAGTTCAGTCGCTTAGTTGTGTCCGACTCTCCACAACCTCATCCATGAACCACAGCATGCCAGGCCTCCCTGTCCATCACCAACTCCCGGAGTTCACTCAAACTCGTCCACAGAGTCGGTGATGCCATCCAGCCATCTCATCCTCTGTTGTCCCCTTCTCCTCCTGCCCCCAATGCTTCCCAGCATCAGGGTCTTTTCAAATGAGTCAGCTCTTAGCATCAGGTGGCCAAAGTATTGAAGTTTCAGCTTTAGCATCAGTCCTTCCAATGAACACCCAGGATTGATCTCCTTTGAAGTCTGACCGCCGAAGAATCGATGCTTTTGAACTGTGGTGTTGGAGAAGACTCTTGAGAGTCCCTTATACTGCAAGGAGATCCAACCAGTCCATTCTAGAGGAGATCAATCCTGGATGTTCATTGGAGGGACTGATGCTAAAGCTGAAACTGCAATACTTTGGCCACCTCATGCGACGAGTTGACTCGCTGGAAAAGACTCTGATGCTGGGAAAGGTTGGGGGCGGGAGGAGAAGGGGACGATGGAGAATGAGATGGCTGGATGGCATCACCGACTCTGTGGACATGAGTTTGAGTGAACTCCGGGAGTTGGTGATGGACAGGGAGGCCTGGCGTGCTGTGATTCATGGGGTCGCGGAGAGTCGGACACGACTGAGCGACTGAACTGAACTGAACTGAACTGAGGACTGGTTGGATCTCCTTGCAGTCCAAGGGACTCTCAAGAGTCTTCTCTAGCACCACAGTTCAAAAGCATCAATTCTTCGGTGATCAGCTTTCTTCACCATCCAACTCTGATATCCATACATGACCACTGGAAAAACCTTAGCCTTGACTAGACGGACCTTTGTTGGCAAATGTCTCTGCTTTTTAATATGCTATCTAGGTTGGTCATAACTTTCCTTCCAAGGAGTAAGAGTCTTTTAATTTCATGGCTGCAATCACCACCTGCAGTGATTTTGGAGCCCAAAAAATAAATCTGACACTGTTTCCACTGTTTCCCCATCTATTTCCCATGAAATGATGGGACCAGATGCCATGATCTTAGTTTTCTGAATGTTGAGCTTTAAGGCAACTTTTTCACTCTCCTCTTTCACTTTCATTAAGAGTCTTTTGAGTTCCTCTTCACTTTCTGCCATAAGGGTGGTGTCATCTGCATATCTGTGGTTACTGATATTTCTCCCGGCAATCTTGATTCCAGCTTGTAAGCACAGTATTTCTCATGATGTACTCTGCATATATGTTAAATAAGCAGGGTGACAATATAGAGCCTCGACATACTCCTTTTCCTATTTGGAACCAGTCTGTTGTTCCATGTCCAGTTCTCTCTGTTGCTTCCTGACCTGCATATAGGTTTCTCAAGAGGCAGGTCAGGTGGTCTGGGATTCCCATCTCTTTCAGAATTTTCCATAGTTTATTGTGATCCACACAGTCAAAGGCTTTGGCATAGTCAATGAAGCAGAAATAGATGTTTTTCTGGAACTCTCTTGCTTTTCCCATGATCCAGTGGATGCTGGCAATTTGATCTCTGGTGCCTCTGCCTTTTCCAAAACCAGCTTGAACATCGGGGTATTTGAAATAGTTTGTACAGGAAAACACATAATTATAAGACTTGATTTTTTTTCCTTAATGATTTTTCAGAATAGTGATTTGGTGTCCTTGCCATCTTCAAAAGTGAACAATTAGTTTCAACTTTTTATTAGTACCATTATGAAAGAATGATATTTGGTTTAGTGGTCTCCAGTACATATTTATTAACCTTCTTCTGGTTTTCCTCTTGTTCCTTGCTTTACCTGGTGATTCTTATCTCAGAGATGCTCCAAAGTTCCATTAACCTTGTTAGTCACTCAGTCATGTCTGACTCTTTGAGACTCCATGGACTATAACCTGGCCTCCTCAGTCCATGGAATTCTCCAGGCAAGAGTACTGAAGTGGGTTGCCATTGTTTTCTCCAAGGGATCTTTCTTACCCAGGGATCTCCTGCATTGCAGACAGATTCTTTACTGTCTGAGCCACCAGGGAAGTCCAACTTTGTAGCTTCTTCTGAGTATACTCAAAGCTTCAGTGACTCTATCCATTCCATGCATTAACTTGCCCTTTTTTTCTAATTTCCCAAAATCTGTTTAAATATTTAATTTATTCATTCTTATCCTTTTAGTGTTTATTTTTCTCCTTTTTTTCTTTTAATTTGTGGGGGAAGATGTGTCTTGGGAATGCAGAAGACAAAGTATGTGCCTATTCACTATTATCTTGTTTTCTTTTTAAAATAGACTCCCTTCAACTTACGTAATATAGCTGATGTTTTGAACTTTAGAAGAATTTAGATGTATTAAAGTTTACAAATCTTATTTTTACATTTCTTTACAGATTGGAATGGGTATCTATTTCTATCTCAGATGATTTCATTCTTGTTTCCTGTGCCATACTTCTCATTTAAGACATAAAGAGCTTAAGCTGCATTTGGTTACTGACCCAGATATCCTTGGAATCCATCTTTTCTAGCCTCTAATCCTAACATCTTTACCCTCTCCAGTAAACAGCTGTTCTGTTTCTCATACTCAAGAGATATGTAATCTTGGTTTTAAAAATCATGAATCTTTCTCTCCTCTTGGGTGAGAACAACTTCCACAGTTCTCAAGCTTCATCTCTCTCTAGAAATTCAAAGTGAAATCTTATATGGTTCCAGGCCCAGAAGTTAGGAGCTCTAGCAACTGGACTGTTTCTGGAATGATGCTTTAGACCATTTAACTCCCTCAGACAATGATCCCGTATAAACTGGAGTTATAGGGTCAGAGAACTGTTCCTCTGAGTGTTAACCTTGTATCTCACACGTGAAATGACTCCGCACATTCAATAAAGTGAGCCTCAAAGATGCAGACAGTTGTGGGGTTAGGAAGCCAATCTTGAGTAAATACAAATCTCAGCAAATGGTTGTGTTACAAGAAGTATATAATTGAAGATGTGTTTGTAAAGATTAGACCATACATAGAAGGGACATTTTATATGTTCCGCTGAATTATATTTGCTAAAACATAATTTGGGGGAAAAACAATGACAGTCCAAGGGCTAATATATGTTATTCTTTCTGTCTTAATAAGAGTTAATAGTATCTACTTGGGCATTTGATTACCTGGTCAATTTTTCCTTTTCTGCAAAAAAAAAAAAAAAAAAAGGAAAAAGATGATTTTGCACTATGTGAAAGAAGACAACTATCAAAGTGAGTACAGAGGGAACATATATCAACATAGTAAAGGCCATTTATGACAAGCCCACAGCCAACATAATACTCAATGGTGAAAAGTTGAAAGTCCTGCCACTAAATTCAGGAACAAGACAAGAATGCCCACTCTCACCACTTCTATTTAACATAGTGTTGTAAATCCTAGCCACAAAAATCAGAAAGGAAAATAAATGAAAGGTATTCAAATTCACAGGAAAGAGATAAAGCTCAGTATTTGCAGATGGCATGACACTCTATATGGAGAATACTAAATCCTTTATTTCAAAATTATTAGAACTAATGAATTCAGCAAGGTTGCAGGATACACTATTCATGTATAGAACTCTGCTGAATTTCTATACTAATAATGAAATATCAAAAACCAAGTAAAACAATCCTGTTTAAAATTCTTTCAAAATATTTTGAATAGGAATAAACAGTCCCATCAAAAATGGACAAAAGGCTTGAACATTGATGTACAAGCTTATGAAAAAATGCTCAACTTTGTGAATTATTAAAGAAATGCAAATCTAAACCTTTGAATCTTGACCCGCATTTTGATGAAAAAATCATCTTTATCTCTCAGTAATTGTTCCTTTATTCCTCTACACGTGAGAAATCATCTTCTTAAATTATTCACCTCACTGTATTTAACAGGTTATATGTGGGTGTCAAACTCATGTCTGTCTTTCCTCAAAGGATTCTGATAAGCTTGTCTACATATCTTTATACGTGCTTTATAAAAATGTGGATCTATGGGAAAGATCCTAAAGAAGGCTCAGTGGTAAAAATGCTAACATTCTGGGGACTGTGTGACTGGATTATTCAAAGTTTTGGGCATGCTAGAAAATTGCTTCCATGATCTGCTGTTCCACTAGAATTTCTCCATCAAAGGAAGCATAAGACTATATTTTGAGGTACAGAAACTCTCTCAACCTATTTCTGTAATGTCATCTTATCATTCTAGCAATAATAATAATAAAAGTAACTTTGCAAGTCTCAATGTGTAGAAAATATGCAGTTTTCCATAGACTTGCACTCTATAATCAGACTTCATGAGCTAATATTTTAATTATACCTCCTGGATAGTAATTAGCCATCTCAGCTCCTTAGTTGTCATCTGAAAACTGCAGTCATTGTTTCAAGCTTACGAGACACTATTTCCTCCTCTTTTTCCCAGTAACTAAGATATTAATATTCTTCATTTGAAAAATGCTCCTTCCAACCGTGCTAAAATTTCACCCTCATACAGAATTTCCCTATGTCTTGTCAGATGTACTTTGGTTGCAAAAGCAAACTAAACTATTAATTACTTTAAAATATTCTGTCCAGTTTTTTTTTTTTTTTTGTACTTAAGCATGTGCTTGAATAGCCTGTGGATTCAACCAGAAGAATCTAATTGCGTTGTTTTGGTAAACAGCTTGTATTTATTTTCTAAAAAGCCTAGGATACAGGTCTATCTTCTAATGGTTTCTTTTAAATTTTTAATACTGTGAAATGAAAGGCAGCTACCTTTGGCTTTCCTGAAACATTAGGCTTTACTGAAAGTCTTTTTGATGCAAATTTAGACATTTCTCAGTGATTTTAAGGTTAGAACGTTGGGAGGATTCGTTGGGCTCATCTGAATGTCAGGCTGTGATGAGGTTTGCTCTGTCCCCGGAGACCTATTATTGCTGGGATTGGGGCTGCTGCTCTGGGAACCCGAGCCTTTCCTTCTTTAGTGCTCTAAGGACCAGTTGAAGGACAAAAAAGGGAACACAGCTGGTATTAGCTAAGCTTCAAAGAAGATTGGATCATAGGGAACATAAATTGTGGTTTCTTATAAAAGCCAGTGCTTTGCCCTTCCTCTCAGTACTCCGTGTAATAGGATGAACAGTAGACTGAGGATCAGAAGAGTAGTATGACTCCCAGCACCTCACTTTAGTCTCATAGTCTTGTGCAAACTGCTGAGAATTCCAAGTCTTTATTTCCAAAATGAGAGCACTGTGTTAAATGATATCTTTGGTTTCTCTCAACTGAAAGTGATGCTCTTTTGAGGTTGGGGAAACAACTTACTCTATATTAATTTAATATGCACTACATCTAAAGATCGGAGAAGGCAATGGCAAGCCACTCCAGTATTCTTGCCTGGAAAATCCCATGGATGGAGGAGCCTGGTGGGCTGCAGTCCATGGGGTCTCTAGAGGTCGGACACGACTGAACGACTTCACTTTCACTTTTCACTTTCACACATTGGAGAAGGAAATGGCAACCCACTCCAGTGTTCTTGCCGGGAGAATCCCAGGGACAGGGGAGCCTGGTGGGCTTCTGTCTATGGGGTCACATAGAGTCGGACACGACTGAAGCGACTTAGCAGCAGCAGCACATCTAAAGATTGTTTATGGAAACATGACAATTCCGACTTGAAGGAATCTCCCCATTACTGGATCTATGGTATACAAATGTCTTATGTTGCCTTTCTAAACACATTATAATTACACTTTGCAGGATAGTATTATTACATTTAGCAGATGGAGTTTCACATCCATAAATGTGTTTTGGATTCCCACTCCTCACTCTGACATAAAGAAGAGGCAGTGACTTCTAAAGAGATACTGTAGATTAGAGGGTAGAGCAAGTTGGTAGGTCCACAGCATATTTCATTTAATATTGGTCAGGCTTTTTGATGGATCATATATAAAATGCATACATAGCATGAGGCTTGGCTTAAATATTAATATTTGGCCCAGAACACATTCAGGCTCTGCCATCCTCTGAATTTTATGTATTTTTCAAGACATTCTATGAAAATCAGGGTAGCCATTTTCTTTTATATTTTTCAAATGAGGAAATAGACTTAGTATAAGTCAAAGAAGTATGGAACTTTAAAGGGAACCTAAAAGGCCATCTCACTCAACCTTCGAGGCCACTCAGCAAATTGACAGAACTCTGTCTCTTAGATCATTTGATTCCTAGGCCAGTGCTGCAGCAGCATACCATCACTGACCAAGGTCTCCTTTGCTCTTGTGAAAGCCAGTTTGGGACAGGGAAACTCAGAAATTCAAGGTAATAGGTTGAGAACATTACCAGGACAAGCTAGTAGGATGGAGGCCTTACAAATAGCTGTGAAAAGAAGAGAAGCGAAAAGCACAGGAAAAAAGGAGAGATATAAGCATCTGAATGCAGAGTTCCAAAGAATAGCAAGGAGAGATAAGAAAGCCTTCCTCAGCATCAATGCAAAGAGATAGAGGAAAACAACAGAATAGGAAAAACAAGAGATCTCTTCAAGAAAATTAGAAATACCAAGGGAACATTTCATGCAAAGATGGGCTCAATAAAGGACAGAAATGGTATGGACCTTACAGAAGCAAAATATATTAAGATGAGGTGGCAAGAATACACAGAAGAACTGTCCAAAAAAGATCTTCATGACCAACATAATCATGATGGTGTGATCACTAACCTAGAACCAGACATCTTGGAATGTGAAGTCAAGTGGGCCTTAGAAAGCATCACTATGAACAAAGCTAGTGGAGGTGATGGAATTCCAATTGAGCTATTTCAAATCCTGAAAGATGATGCTGTGAAAGTGCTGCACTCAATATGCCAGCAAATTTGGAAAACTCAGCAGTGGCCACAGGACTGGAAAAGGTCAGTCTTCATCCCAATCCCAAAGAAAGGCAATACCAAAGAATGCTCAAACTAACGCACAATTGCACTCATCTCACATGCTAGTAAAGTTATGTTCAAAATTCTTCAAGCCAGGCTTCAGCAATATGTGAACCATGAACTTCCAGATGTTCAAGCTAGTTTTAGAAAAGGCAGAGGCACCAGAGATCAAATTGCCAACATCCACTGGATCATGGGAAAAGCAAGAGAGTTCCAGAAAAACATCTATTTCTGCTTCATTGACTATGCCAAAGCCTTTGACTGTGTGGATCACAATAAACTATGGAAAATTCTGAAAGAGATGGGAATCCCAGACCACCTGACCTGCCTCTTGAGAAACCTGTATGCAGGTCAGGAAGCAACAGTTAGAACTAGACATGGAAAGACAAACTGTTTCCAAATAGGAAAAGGAGTCCATCAAGGCTGTTATTGTCACCCTGCTTATTTAATTTATATGCAGAGTACATCACGAGGAATGCTGGGCTGGAAGAAGCACAAGCTGGAATCAAGATTGCCTGGAGAAATGTCAATAACCTCAGATATGCAGATGATACCACCCTTATGGCAGAAAGTGAAGAGGAACTAAAAAGTCTCTTGATGAAAGTGAAAGAGGAGAGTGCAATAGTTGGCTTGAAGCTCAACATTCAGAAAACAAAGATCATAGCATCAGGTCTCATCACTTCATGGGAAATAGATAGGGAAACAGTGGAAACAGTGTCAGACTTTACTTTTTTGGGCTCCAAAATCACTGTGGATGCTGGTTGCAGCCATGAAGTTAAAAGACGCTTACTCCTTGGAAGGAAAGTTATGACCAACCTAGATAGTATATTAAAAAGCAGAGACATTACTTTGCCAACAAAGGTCCGTCTAGTCAAGGCTATGGTTTTTCCCGTGGTCATGTATGGATGTCAGAGTTGGACTGTGAAGAAAGCTGATCGCCGAAGAATTGATGCTTTTGAACTGTGGTGCTGGAGAGGACTCTTGAGAGTCCCTTGGACTGCAAGGAGATCCAACCAGTCCATTCTGAAGGAGATCAATCCTGGGTGTTCATTGGAGGGGCTGATGCTAAAGCTGAAACTCCAATACTTTGGCCACCTCATGCGACGAGTTGACTCACTGGAAAAGACTCTGATGCTGGGAGGGATTGGGGGCAGGAACAGAAGGGGACAAAAGAGAATGAGATGGCTGAATGGCATCACTGACTTAATACACATGAGTTTGAGTGAACTCTGGGAGTTGGTGATGGACAGGGAGTCCTGGCATGCTGTGATTCATGGGATGCAAAGATTCAGACACGACTGAGAAACTGAACTGAAAGCATTTAGGATATATTTAGGGAAAAAAATCTCAAGTACTTAGTATTTCCTAAGAATATTTAAGATTTTAAGATGCTTTTGTCGGGTGATAAAAGATCCCAAGTTTCTTGCTCCAGAAAAAGTCCATTTAAAATACATTTTTTTTTGGTATTGAATCATGATCCCCAGGAACAATTTGTGCTCCATCTCTCCCTCTTTTAACCACACTCAGGCCTGGAATGGTTGAAAAGAAGAATAAATCCACTTTCCTTTTTCTCAGTAGTGTCTATGAAGGGCTTTCTGTACGTTGTACATTGCACATTTTTATCAGTTGAGAGTTTTGTTTCATCAGTCCTGTGTTTAAAACTTGCTCCTAGACTTTGGGGGAAATTTGCCACGTTGTCTTGAGTATCTCTGAGTTTAAACTCTGGTTAATTGGGCCCAGCTGAAATCAACAGAAATCTCCAAATAGAATTTCACCCCTTCTCATCAGAATTCCAGGGGTCTTCTTGAAACTCAGAAGTTCCGAGAAGTACAATAGAAATCTCCTGCTTGATTCAGTCCAAGCTAGTCATCACTCTTCATACTCCTCGGGCCCACTTTGGGCCTGGTCTGCAAATCTGAGCCTGGATGAAGTCTTTGTACAGTTATGTTCATCGGAGCAAAACTACATGGCCATGCTGCCAGGGAAATCCCAACCTAACAACCAGCTTTTTTTTTTTTTTTTTTTTAGCAGAATCACCCAGCATTGCATAGGAATTGAATTCTGCTTGGTTCCTCAGAAAATTTTCAAGCAGCAACTTTCATTTCTGTTTCTGTCTCTCTGTCGTCTACAGATTTAGTGATTTAAAAATTGTGAGACAGTAAAATTATACTTTGTTGTTCAGTTGCTCGGTCACATCCAACTCTTTTCAACCCCATGTACTGCAGCACTCCAGGCTTCCCTGTCCTTCACCATCTCCTGGAGCTTGCTCAAATTCATATCCATCGAGTCAGTGATGCCATCCAACCATCTTGTCCACTGTCATCCCCTTCTCCTCCTGCCTTTCAATCTTTCAGCATCAGGGTCTTTTCCAATAAGTCAACTCTTCACAACAGGTGGCCAAAATTGTACTTAATGCTGCCAAAAGTAAGTGGGGTCAGGGATATGAAATCAGAATAGAAATTCATTTAAACACTGAATGTACTGAAAACAGAGTTCTGAGAGAAATGAACTGAAGGGATCTTGTGACATTATGAATCTTGTAGCCACTAAAAATGTCAAAGTATGTATCTATCCTGCCAAAAGTCAGTGTTGTTCATTTCAGATGGACAGGGCACCAAGTGATTTATGGACCTTCCACCACAATGTTCCTCTGCCATTAGCAGAATACTGCCTTGCTTGCTAAAAGGCAGACATGTTTGGTGGGCTTCATATTCCTGTCAGTTCTCTCACCTCTGATGAGACTTATATGTTCATGGGGATCATTAAGACAAATACATCTCTTTTGTTTATTTATTTAATTTTTTAAACTTGATTTTTATTTTATATTTGAATACAGTGGATTCATTGTTTTGTTTCAGGTGTATGGCAAAGTGATTGATTTATACATACATATATCCATTCTTTTTCAGATTCTTTTCCCATATAGGTTATTATAGACTATTGAGTAGAGTTCCCTGTGCTGTATATTAGGTCCCTGTTGGTTATCTATTTTACACATTGTAGTGGTTATATGTTAATCCCAACCTCCTAGTTTATCTCTCACTGCTACCTGTCCCCTTTGGTAATCATAAATTTATTCTCTAAGCCTATGAGTCTGTTTCTGTTTTGTAAATAAGTTCATTTGTATAATTCTTTTAGATTCTACATGTAGGTGATAGAATATGGTGTTTGTCTTTCTCTGTACTACCGACTTCACTTAGTATGGTAATCAATAGGCTCATCCATGTTGTTGCAAATAGCATTATTTCATTCTTTTTATGACTGAATAATATTCCATTGTATATATTTACCACATATCCATTATCTGTTGATGGATGTTTGTGTTGCTTCTATGTCTTGGTGGTTGTAAATAGTGCTGTAATGAAAACGGAGTATATGTATCTTTTTGAAGTATGGTTTGCTCTGGATACATACCCAGGAATGGAATTACTGGATAATATGGTAGTTCTATTTTCAGTTTGTTAAGGAAACTGCATACTGTTCTCCATAGTGGCTGTACCAATTTCAGTCCAGTTCACTTGCTCAGTCGAGTCCGACTCTTTGCAACCCCGTGGACTGCAGCACACCAGGCTGTCCCTCACCAACTCCCGGAGTTTACTCAAACTCATGTCCATTAGTCGGTGATGCCATCCAATCATCTCATCCTCTGTATCCCCTTCTCCTCCTGCCATCAGTCTTACCCAGCCATCAGGGTCTTTTCAAATGGGTTAGTTATTCACATCAGGTGGCCGAAGTATTGAAGTTTCAGCTTCAGCATCAGTTCTTATAATGAATATTCAGGGAAAATTTCATTTCTCCTTATATGCATATCTGCATATAAGTTAAATAAGCATGGTGACAATATACAGCCTTGATGTTGCAGAGTACATCAGGAAAAATGCTGGGCTGGATAAAGCACAAGCTGGAATCAAGATTTCCGGGAGAAATATCAATAACCTCAGATATGCAGATGATACCACCCTTATGGCAGAAAGTGAAGAGGAACTAAAAAGCTTCTTAATGAAAGTGAAAGAGGAGAGTGAAAAAGTTGCCTTAAAGCTCAACATTCAGAAAACTAAGATCATGGCATCTGGTCCTATCACTTCATGGGAAATAGATGGAGAAACAGTGGAAATAGTCAGACTTTATATTTTTGGGCTCCAAAATCACTGCAGATGGTGACTGCAGCGATGAAATTAAAAGATGCTTACTCCTTGGAAGAAAAGTTATGACCAACGAAGACAGCATATTAAAAAATAGACATTACTTTGCCAACAAAGGTCTGTCTAGTCAAGGCTATGGTTTTCCAGTAATCATGTATGGTTGTGACAGTTGGACTATAAAGAAAGCTGAGTGCCAAAGAACTGATGCTTTTGAACTGTGGTGCTGGAGAAGACTCTTGAGAGTCCCTTGGACTGCAAGGAGATCCAACCAGTCCATACTAAAGGAGATCAGTCCTGGGTGTTCATTGGAAGACTGATGTTGAATCTGAAACTCCAATACTTTGGCCACCTGGTGCGAAGAGCTGACTCATTGGAAAAGACACTGATGGTGGGAAAGATTGAGGGAAGGAGGAGAAGGGGATGACAGAGGATGACATGGTTGGATGGCATCATCTACTTGATGGACATGGGTTTGGGTGGATTCCGGGAGTTGGTAATGGACAGGGAGGCCTGGCATGTTGCGGTTCATGGGGTCGCAAAGAGTCAGACACAGCTGAGTGACTGAACTGAACTGAACTCTGCATATAAGTTAAATAAACATGGTGACAGCCTTGATATACTCCGTTCCCAATTTGGAAACAGTCTGTTGTTCCATGTCCAGTTCTGACTGTTGCTTCCTGACCTGCATACAAGTTTCTCAAGAGGCAGGTCAGGAGGTCTTCTGGTATTCCCATCAGTTCAGTTCAGTTCAGTCGCTCAGTTGTGTCCGACTCTCCGCGACCCCATGAATCACAGCATGCCAGGCCTCCCTGTCCATCACCAACTCCTGGAGTTCACTCAAACTCATGTCCACAGAGTTGGTGATGCCATCCAGCCATCTCATTCTCTGAAGTTCCCGTCTCCTCCCGCCCCCAACCTTTCCTAGCATCAGTCTTTTCCAGTGAGTCAACTCTTCGTATGAGGTGGCCAAAGTATTGGAGTTTCAGCTTTAGCATCAGTCCCTCCAATGAACACCAGGACTGATCTCCTTTAGAATGGACTGGTAGGATCTCCTTGCAGTATAAGGGACTCTCAAGAGTCTTCTCCAACACCACAGTTCAAAAGCATCAATTCTTCGGTGATCAGCTTTCTTCACAGTCCAACTCTCACATCCATACGTGACCACGGGAAAAACCAAAACCATAGCCTTGACTAGACGGACCTTGGTTGGCAAAGTAATGTCTCTGCTTTTTAATATACTATCTAGGTTGGTCATAACTTTCCTTCCAAGGAGTAAGCGTCTTTTAATTTCATGGCTGCAATCAGCATCTGCAGTGATTTTGGAGCCCAAAAAAGTAAAGTCTGACACTGTTTCCACTGTTTCCCCATCTATTTCCCATGAAGTGATGGGACCAGATGCCATGATCTTTGTTTTCTGAATGTTGAGCTTCAAGCCAACCTTTTCACTCTCCTCTTTCACTTTCATCAAGAGGCTTTTGAGTTCCTCTTCACTTTCTGCCATAAGGGTGGTGTCATCTGCATATCTGAGGTTATTGATATTTCTCCCAGCAATCTTGATTCCAGCCTGTGCTTCTTCCAGCCCAGCGTTCCTCATGATGTACTCTGCATATAAGTTAAATAAGCAAGGTGACAATATACAGCCTTGATGGACTCCTTTTTCTATTTGGAACCAGTCTGTTGTTCCACGTACTGTTCTGACTGTTGCTTCCTGACCTGCATACAGGTTTCTCAAGAGACAGGTCAGGTGGTCTGGTTCCCATCTCTTTCAGAATGTTCCACAGTTTATTGTGATCCACACAGTCAAAGGCTTTGGCATAGTCAGTGAAGCAGAAATAGATGTTTTTCTGGAACTCTCTTGCTTTCTCCGTGATCCAGCGGATGTTGGCAATTTGATCTCTGGTGCCTCTGCCTTTTCTAAAACCTGCTTGAACATCTGGGAGTTCACGGTTCACATATTGCTGAAGCCTGGCTTGGAGAATTTTGAGCATGACTTTACTAGCGTGTGAGATGAGTGCAATTGTGCGGTAGTTTGAGCGTTCTTTGGCATTGCCTTTCTTTGGGATTGGGATGAAGACTGACCTTTTCCAGTCCTGTGGCCACTGCTGAGTTTTCCAAATTTGCTGGCATATTGAGTGCAGCACTTTCACAGCATCATCTTTCAGGATTTGAAATAGCTCAACTGGAATTCCATCACCTCCACTAGCTTCGTTCATAGTGATGCTTTCTAAGGCCCACTTAACTTCACATTCTAGAATGTCTGGCTGTAGGAGAGTGATCACACCATTGTGATTATGTGTGTTGTGAAGATATTTTTTGTATAGTTCTTTTGTGTATTCTTGCCACCTCTTCTTAATATCTTCTGCTTCTGTTAGGTCCATACCATTTCTGTCCTTTATTGAGCCCATCTTTGCATGAACCGTTCCCTTGGTATCTCTAATTTTCTTGAAGAGATCTCTAGTCTTTGTCATTCTATTGTTTTCCTCTATTTCTTTGTGTTGATCACTGAGGAAGGCTTTCTTATCTCTCCTTGTTATTCTTTGAAACTCTGCATTCAAATGGGTATATCTTTCTTTTTCTCCTTTGCTTTTCACTTCTCTTTTCACAGCTTTTTTTAAGTCCTCCTCAGTCATTTTGCTTTTTTGCATTTCTTTTTCTTGGGAATGGTCTTGCTCCCTGTCTCCTGTACAATGTCATGAACCTCTGTCCATAGTTCATCAGGCACTCTGCCTATCAGATCTAGTCCGTTAAATATATTTATCACTTCCACTGTATAATCGTAAGGGATTTGATTTATGTCATACCCGAATGGTCTAGTGGTTTTTTCTACTTTCTTCAATTTATGTCTGAATTTGGCAATAAGGAGTTCATGATCTAGCCACAGTCAGCTCCTGGTCTTGTTTTTGTTCACTGTGTAGAGTTTTTCCACCTTTGGCTACAAAGAATATAATCATTCTGATTTCAGTGTTGACCATCTGGTGATGTCCATGTTTAGAGTCTTCTCTTGTGTTGTTGGAAGAGGGTGTTTCTACAACCAGTGCGTTCTCTTGGCAAAACTCTATTAGCTTTTGCCCTGCTTCATTCTTTACTCCAAGGCCAATTTACATCCCACCAACAATACAGGAAGTTTCCCTTTTCTCTACACCATTCCAGCGTATCTTTTTGTAGACTTTCTGATGATTGCCATTCTGACTGATGTGGGGCTCTCCCTCGTTGAGTTTCATATGCATTTCTCTAGTAATTAATAGTGTTGAGCATCTTCGTGTGCTGTGTTGGCCATCTGTATGTTGTCTTTGGAGAAATGTCTATTTAGATCGTCTGCCCATTTTTTGATTGGCTTGTTTTTTTTTTTTTATTTTGAGTTACATGAACTGTTTGTATTCAGTATATTTTGGAAATTAATCCCTTGTCAGTTGCATCATTTGCAAGTATCTTCTCCCATTCTGTAGATAGCCTCTTTTGTTTATGAAGATAAATCATCTTTTGATCCTTGTTCCTTTTTACATTGGGCTGCTGGAAAACTTGATTTGTATCCAATTCCAAAGGAAAAAAAATGATGGAAGATAAGTCTCTACTAAAGATAACTCTAAGACAGTAATTCCTCTATGGTAACAATGGGATATTATGTATTCCATGCACAGAATGGATATATTCTACCCACATGAGAGCCCTTAAAATATATGACTCTTCAGACTTCTTTGGAATTAGGGTAAATAACCTGCAGAGACAGGGAGCAAGACCATCCCCATGGAAAAGAAATTCAAAAAAGCAAAATGGCTGTCTGAGGAGGCCTTACAAATAGCTGTGAAAAGAAGAGAAGCGGAAAGCAAAGGAGAAAAGGAAAGATATAAGCATCTGAACGCAGAGTTCCAAAGAATAGCAAGGAGAGATAAGAAAGGCTTCCTCAGCGATCAATGCAAAGAAATAGAGGAAAACAACAGAATAGGAAAGACTAGAGATCTCTTCAAGAAAATTAGAGATTCCAAGGGAACTTTTCATGCAAAGATGGGCTCGATAAAGGACAAAAATGGTATGGACCTAACAGAAGCAGAAGATATTAAGAAGAGGTGGCAAGAATACACAGAAGAACTGTATTAAAAATATCTTCACGACCAAGATAGTCACGATAACGTGATCACTGACCTAGAGCCAGACATCTTGGAATGTGAAGTCAAGTGAGCCTTAGAAAGCATCACTACGAACAAAGCTAGTGGAGTTGATGGAATTCCAGGTGAGCTATTTCAAATCTTGAAAAATGATGCTGTGAAAGTGCTGCACTCAATATGCCAGCAAATTTGGAAAACTCAGCAGTGGCCACAGGACTGGAAAAGGTCAGTCCTTTGGGAGTTCACCCAAAGAAAGGCAATGCCAAAGAACGCTCAAACTACCGCACAGTTGCACTCATCTCACACGCTAGTAAAGTCATGCTCAAAATTCTCCAAGCCAGGCTTCAGAAGTGCATGAACCGTGAACTCCCAGATGTTCAAGCAGGTTTTAGAAAAGGCAGAGGCACCAGAGATCAAATTGCCAACATCTGCTGGATCATGGAGAAAGCAAGAGAGTTCCAGAAAAACATCTATTTCTGCTTCATTGACTATGCCAAAGCCTTTGACTGTGTGGATCACAATAAACTGTGGAACATTCTGAAAGAGATGGGAATACCAGACCACCTACCTGCCTCTTGAGAAACCTGTATGCAGGTCAGGAAGGAACAGTCAGAACTGTATATGGAACAACAGACTGGTTCCACATAGGAAAAGGAGTCCGTCAAGGTTGTATATTGTCACCCTGCTTATTTAACTTATATGCAGAGTACATCATGAGGAACACTGGGCTGGAAGAAGCACGAGCTGAAATCAAGATTGCTGGGAGAAATATCAATAACCTCAGATATGCAGATGACACCACCCTTATGGCAGAAAGTGAGGAGGAACTAAAAAGCCTCTTGATGAAAGTGAAAGAGGAGAGTGAAAAGGTTGGCTTGAAGCTCAACATTCAGAAAACAAAGATCATGGCATCTGGTCCCATCACTTCATGGGAAATAGATGGAAAAACAGTGGAAACAGTGTCAGACTTTATTTTTGGGGGCTCCAAAATCACTGCAGATGCTGATTGCAGCCATGAAATTAAAAGACGCTTACTCCTTGGAAGGAAAGTTATGACCAACCTAGATAGTATATTAAAAAACTAGAGACATTACTTTGCCAACAAAGGTCCATCTAGTAAAGGCTATGGTTTTTCCAGTGGTCATGTACGGATGTGAGACTTGGACTGTGAAGAAAGCTGATCACCGAAGAATTGATGCTTTTGAACTGTGGTGCTGGAGAAGACTCTTGAGAGTCCCTTGGACTGCAAGGAAATCCAACCAGTCCATCCTAAAGGAGATCAATCCTGGATGTTCATTGGAAGGACTGATGCTAAAGCTGAAACTCCAATACTTTGGCCACCTCATGCGACGAGTTGACTCACTGGAAAAGACTCTGATGCTGGGAAAGGTTGGGGGTGGAAGGAGAAGGGGACGACAGAGAATGAGATGGCTGGATGGCATCACCGACTCGATTGACATGAGTTTGGGTGAACTCCGGGATTTGGTGATGGACAGGGAGGCCTGGTGTGCTGTGAATCATGGTGTTGCAAAGAGTCGGACACGACTGAGCAACTGAACTGAACTGAACTGAACCTGTAGATTGGGTCCATTATCCTGGGCCAAACACTATTTTATGGATAAGAATTTCTTTATCTCTACTGACATCTGTTAGATGTTTATGTTTGCATGAACATTAGCAACATGCATAACTTGAAACACAGTTCCCAACAGTCTCTGCCATGGCTGATGTCACATGGAGGGGTTACAAGCATGCAGTAGATCCATCAAACCCACCCGTGTAAATCCTTCTGGTGGACTGGGCAGATGGGTTGTGTTAGTTCTGTTTTGACCACATCCATGTCATGGGGATGAAGAGTTTGCTTTCTTGCTCTAATCCTTTATTTTAATCTATTGGGTTTTTTTTGGACATAAGCAATTTGAATTATGGCAGTGGTTTTCAGAGTTCAAAGACACTGTAAATTTTTCAAAAGTATTTAAGATTTGGTAAGTGTTTGATGAAATTGAACATTTTTAGAATCACAATTTAAAACCATTGAGCCACTGATCATTGGTGATATATTAAGTTTTTTCCCCCAAAATGTAAAAAGAACTCATATAACTCAACATCAAAAATCTAAACAATCTGCTTAAACAATGGGCAGAGAATCTGAACATTTTTGTAAGGAAGACATACAAATGGCTAACAAGCACATGAAAAGATGCTCAGCATCACAAATTATCAAGGAAATGCAAATCAAAACTTGAGATAGTACCTCACTCCTGTCAGAATGGCTATTATCCAAAAGACAAAAAGTAATAAGTATTGGTGAGGATATGGAGGAAAGGGAACCCTCGTGCACTGTTGATGGGGATATACATTGGTGCAACCACTATAAAGACAGTACAGACATACCTCAAAAAAAAAAAAAAATAGAGCTACCATATGATCCAGCAATTGCACTGTTGGGCATTTAGCCAAATACAAAACCAAAAGTCACCCAAAATGACAATTTAAAAAGATGTATGCACCCCAATATTGATTGCAGCATTCTTTACAGTCGCCAAGGTTTGCAGTCCATGGATTGATGAATGAATAAAGAAGATGTGATATGCACGCACACTCTGAAATATCATTCAGTCGTAAGAAACAATGAAACAATGTTGCTATCTGCGACAACACTGATGGGCCTAAAGAGTATTATGCTTAATGAAATGTCAGACAGATAAAGATAAATACTGTATGATTTCACTTATATTTGGAGTCTAAAGAAACAAATGAATAAACAAAACAGAAACAGTTACAGATACAGAGAAGGAACAGATGATTGCCAGAGGAGAGGGAGAGGAGTAAAGGAAAGGAAAACAAATAGGTGAGGGAGATTAAAAGGTACAAGCTTCCAGTTGCAAAAGTAATGAGTCACAGGTACAGTGTGGAGAATATAATCAGTAACTATGCAATATATTTGTAACTGGGTCTAACATGGTGACCATTTTGAAAGGTATAGAAGTATCAATCACTATGTTGTGTGACAGGATATATTACATTTTTAACATGAGGAGAACCTCTAACATGTTAACATATGGTGCTAGTCAACTGTGTGTGTGTGTGTCTTGTCACACTCAAGATTTGAACTAAAGCATCTACCATTTCTACAGATATGGGGAACTTTCTGTAAAAGTGTCAGATTGGGGAAGAGGTAGCAGCCTCACGCAAATTCAGGTCTGTACATTTCTTTTTACATGTAAATGTACAAGGAAGTAATTGTTTATGTCACACACCAGCCGCAATAAATCAAACACCAAGGCATGCTTAGACGTAGCTTCTCAGTCTTTGCCCTTGCCACTGCACAATCATGGATTGTGTAGTAACAGATGAACATGTGGGAGATTGTACGACATAATACAATGATACCCTATTATAATATTTTTAGTACTTTTCAATTTCAGGTGCTTTTGGTTTGACTTTAATGTTCATGAGGTTCAACCTTGAAGCACAATTTTGTTGTACTCTAAGGTTTAGGAATCATAATTACCTAATAATATATTGAGGTTCAAAACAAGCTGTTAAAATTTCCACATTTATGGTGCTTATCTGTGGAGAAGAAAATGGCAACCCACTCCAGTACTCTTGCCTGGAGAATCCCGTGGACAGAGGAGCCTGGTGGGCTGCTGTCCATAGGGTTGCACAGAGTCGGATACAACTGAAGCAACTTAGCATGCATACATGTATTGGAGAAGGAAATGGAAACCCACTCCAGTATTCTTGCCTGGAGAATCCCAGGGATGGAGAAGCCTGCTGGGCTACTGTCTGGGTTTGCACCGAGTCGGACACGACTAAAGCAAATTAGTAGCAGCAGCAATGCTTATGTGTGTAAATGACATTTTTCTTATTACTGTGCAACCCAAAATATACAGAAATCTTTGGATGTGGATACCACTATAAGACTGTAATCATCAATCATGCTCTTGATTTCAAATTTTTGGGTATGTCAGGATGGTACTTTTACCAATTATTGATGTTTAAACAAGTTTACACATTTAAAGCATCAGTTCAGTTCAGTTCAGTCCCTCAGTCATGTCCGACTCTTTGCAACCCCATGAATCCCGGCATGCCAGGCCTCCCTGTCCATCACCAACTCCTGGAGTTCATTCAGACTCATGTCCATCGAGTCGGTGATGTCATCCAGTCATCTCACTCTCTGTCGTCCCCTTCTCCACCCGCCCCCAATCTTTCCCAGCATCAGAGTCTTTTCCAGTAGTCAACTCTTCGCATGAGGTGGCCAAAATATTGGAGTTTCAGCTTTAGCATCAGTCCCTCCAATGAACACCCAGGATTGATCTCCTTTAGAATGGACTGGTTGGATCTCTTTGCAGTCCAAGGGACTCTCAAGAGTCTTCTCCAGCACCACAGTTCAAAAGCATCAATTATTCGGCGATCAGCTTTCTTCACAGTCCAACTCTCACAACCATACATGACCACTGGATAAACCATAGCCTTGACTAGATGGACCTTGGTTGGCAAAGTAATGTCTCTGCTTTTTAATACGCTATCTAGGTTAGTCATAACTTTCTTCCAAGGATTAAGCATCTTTTAATTTCATGGCTGCAATCAGCACCTGCAGTGATTTTGGAGCACCCCCCCAAAAAAAGCCTGACACTGTTTCCACTGTTTTTCCATCTATTTCCCATGAAGTGATGGGACCAGATGCCATGATCTTTGTTTTCTGAATGTTGAGCTTCAAGCCAACCTTTTCACTCTCCTCTTTCACTTTCATCAAGAGGCTTTTGAGTTCCTCTTCACTCTCTGCCATGAGGGTGGTGTCATCTGCATATCTGAGATTATTGATATTTCTCCCGGCCATCTTGATTCCAGCTTGTGCTTCTTCCAGCCCAGCGTTCCTCATGATGTACTCTGCATATAAGTTAAATAAGCAGGGTGACAATATACAACCTTGATGGACTCCTTTTCCTATTTGGAACCAGTCTGTTGTTCCATGTCCAGTTCTAACTGTTGCTTCCTGACCTGCATACAGATTTCTCAAGAGGCAGGTCAGGTGGTCTGGGATTCCCATCTCTTTCAGAATGTTCCACAGTTTATTGTGATCCACACAGTCAAAGGCTTTGGCATAGTCAATGAAGCAGTAATAGATGTTTTTTTGGAACTCTCTTGCTTTCTCCATGATCCAGCGGATGTTGGCAATTTGATCTCTGGTGCCTCTGCCTTTTCTAAGACCTACTTGAACATCTGGGAGTTCAAGGTTCACATATTGCTGAAGCCTTGAGCATGACTTTACTAGCGTGGGAGATGAGTGCAATTGTGCGGTAGTTTGAGCATTCTTTGGCATTGCCTTTCTTTGGGATTGGAATGAAGACTGACCTTTTCCAGTCCTGTGGCCACTGCTGAGTTTTGCAAATTTGCTGGCATATTGAGTGCAGCACTTTCACAGCATCATTTTTCAAGATTTGAAATAACTCACCTGGAATTCCATCACCTCCACTAGCTTTGTTCGTAGTGATGCTTTCTAAGGCCCACTTGACTTCACATTCCAAGATGTCTGGCTCTAGGTGAGTGATCACGTTATCGTGATTATGTTGGTCGTGAAGATCTTTTTTGTACAGTTCTTCTGTGTATTCTTGCCACCTCTTTTTAATATCTTCTGCTTCTGTTAGGTCCATACCATTCCTGTCCTTTATCAAGCCCATCTTTGCATAAAATGTTCCCTTGGTATCTCTAATTTTCTTGAAGAGATCTCTTGTTTTTCCTATTCTGTTGTTTTCCTCTATTTGTTTGCATTGATCTCTGAGGAAGGCTTTCTTATCTCTCCCTGGTATTCTTTGAAACTCTGCATTCAGATGCTTATATCTTTCCTTTTTTCCTTTGCTTTTCGCTTCTCTTCGTTTCCCACCTATTTGTAAGGCCTCCTCAGACAGCCATTATGCTTTTTTGCATTTCTTTTCTATGGGGATGGTCTTGGTCCCTGTCTCCTGTACAATGTCCGTCCAGAGTTCATCAGGCACTCTATCTATCAGATCTAGTCCCTTAAATCTATTTCTCATTTCCACTGTATAATCATAAGGGATTTGATTTAGGTCATATTGGAATGGTCTAGTGGTTTTCCCTCCTTTCTTCAATTTAAGTCTGAATTTGGCAATAAGGAGTTCATGATCTGAGCCACAGTCAGCTCCTGGTCTTGTTTCTGCTAACTGTATAGAGCGTCTCCATCTTTGGCTGCAAAGAATATAATCAATCTGATTTCGGTGTTGACCATCTGGTGATGTCCATGTGTAGAGTCTTCTCTTGTGTTGTTGGAAGAGGGTGTTTGCTATGACCAGTGCGTTCTCTTGGCAAAACTCTATTAGCCTTTGCCCTGCTTCATTCCGTGCTCCAAGGCCAAATTTGCCTGTTACTCCAGGTGTTTCTTGACTTCCTACTTTTGCATTCCATTCCCCTATAATGAAAAGGACATCTTTTTTGGGTGTTAGTTCTAAAAGGTCTTGTAGGTCTTCATAGAACTGTTCAACTTCAGCTTCTTCAGCATTATTGGTTGGGGCATAGGCTTGGATTACTGTAATATTGAATGGTTTGCCTTGGAAACGAACAGAGATCATTCTATCATTTTTAAGATTGCATCCAAGTACTGCATTTCGGACTCTTTTGTTGACCATGATGACTACTCCATTTCTTCTAAGGGATTCCTGCCCACAGTAGTAGATATAATGGTCATCTGAGTTAAGTTCACCCATTCCAGTCCATTTTAGTTCACTGATTCCTAGAATGTCTATGTTCACTCTTGCCATCTCCTGTTTGACCACTTCCAATTTGCCTTGATTCATGGACCTAACATTCCAGGTTCCAATGCAGTATTGCTCTTTACAGCATCGGACCTTGCTTCTATCACCAGTCACATCCACTACTGGGTATTGGTTTTGCTTTGCATGTATCCATGTAAAAATATTCCTCATAACTATTTTTTATATTGGGATTTTGAGTAAGACTTCATTTGAGATAATTCTGCCAGTAAAAATCTTATGCTAAAAATCAAGTTCAGAAGGTCGGTCGTTTGTACTCATCTCATTTTTAGCCTGCCTGGCTTTGCAAATATTATTCATATCTTGAAAGTTACAATACTGATAACTTATTTCATTCTTCATTTAGAAGACTTGGGATCGGACTAAAATCTTATCGCAATTGCGGTAGCTTAGAACCAAAATAAAAATGCAAATATTCTTTTTATTGAAGTGTAGTTGATTTAGAGTATTTTATTAGTTTCTGGTGTACAGCAAAATGATTATATTATATCCAGTCAAGAATATTGGAATAGGTAGCCATTTCCTTTTCCTGGGGATCTTCCCTACCTGGAGATCAAACCCAGGATCAAATCTGCATTGTAGGCAGATTTGATCCTGGGTTTGATCCCCAGGAAAAAGAAATGGCTACCTATTCCAATATATATATATATAAACATGCATTCTTTTTTATATTCTTTTCCATTTTAGAAAACACCTTGATGCTGGGAAAGATTGAGGGCAGGAGGAGAAGTTAGCAACAGAGAATGAGATGATTGGATGGCATCACCAACTCAGTGAACACGAGTGTTGAGCAAACTCTGGGGTATAGTGAAGACAGGGAAGCCTGGCATGCTGCAGTCCATGGGGTCACAAATAATTGGAGACTACCTGTTGCTGCTGCTAAGTCACTTCAGTCGTGTCCGACTCTGTGTGACCCCATAGACGGAAGCCCACCAGGCTCCCCTGTCCCTGGGATTCTCCAGGCAGGAACACTGGAATGGTTTGCCATTTCCTTCTCCAGTATGTAAAAGTGAAAAGTGAAAGTGAAGTCGCTCAGTCGTGTCCGACCCTTAGTGACCCCATGGACTGCAGCCTGCCAGGCTCCTCCATCCATGGGATTTTCTAGGCAAGAGTACTGGAGTGGCTTGCCATTGCCTTCTCCGTGGAGACTACCTAGCGACTGAATAACAGCAACAACAGGCTATTAAATATAGTTCCCTGTGCTGTACAGTAGAACCTTGTTGTATATCCATTCTATATGTAATAGTTTACATCAAAATGCAAATGTAATTGCATGTTAGGTATATTCTAATGAAGCAGGTGCAGACAAAAGTTAGTAGATACTGCTATTTTAGACCTAATATAAAAGCCAAATTTGCATGAAGCACATATAATGGAAGACACGCATAATGACGAGAAGCTGATAATTTGGAAATGCATATTCTTTGATTTGTGAGAACATTTTTTCAGCCGAGTTTCTTCCCAGTGGGGTCCCTTAGTGGCTTCCTAGGTGGCACTAGTGGTAAAGAACCTGCTTGCCAATGCAGGAGAGCTAAGAGACGTGCGTTCCATCCCTGGGTCAGGAAGCTCTCCTGGCGGAGGGCATGGCAACCCACTCCAGTATTCTTGCCTCGAGAATCCCCATGGACAGAGGAACCTGGCAGGCTACAGTCCATAGGGCTGAAAAGAGTGGGACATGATTGAATTGTGCACATGCATGCATAGGACTCCTAAGAAATATTAGCCAGTTTCATTCTCTGAACAGACCAGCAGAGGGGTGGGAGATACTGGGCTGAGATTAAATGGTTGTTCTATATAACTGACAGGTTCCCTACAGTGAACATATTTCGATTTGGGGTCTGTTCATTTCTGCCAGCCCATCTATTGCCTGCCTATCCCTTTACATTTCCCAGTGCATGTTCTCCAAAGGGCCACTTGCTTCAACATCACCGAGGTGTCTGGACCAAAAAGCATGAAAAAAGCATACAGGAAAAACTACACAGGTGCAGTAAAACAAGTCACGGTCTAAGGTCTCACTTCCGCCCTCCTGGCTCGCTTCTGAGTCACCAGCAAGCCCACTGGCCCTTGCCACTCCTGATAACCCTCAGCAGTGTGGTTCTGTCTGATAAAGAGCTGCGGATTCTATTCAGTGACACGTGGGTGCCCTGAAGTGACTCAGAGCACGTCACCAAGTGCATGACCCACCTCTGAGTCACCTCAGGTCGTTCCAGTGGAGAGCAAGGCTGCAGTGCTGAAATGCTTGTGCCAAGGGGAGTGACTGTCATTCTGTGCAAAACCACCCTCTCCGTTCTGACGGTCACATTTCACAGTCTGTGGGTTCTAGCCTGCAGCAAAGGAGGTCAAAGCAATAGGCTAAATATGACAGTCTGTGTGCCGGGATGGATAAAATCAGATCAACTTATGTCAGTAAACAGTTTAGCGTCTTGCAGAGACGATGACACGGTTTCCGTTTACATCTCATCTCTAACCAACTGTGTGACATTTAGGAGGTTGCTTAGCCTCTGTGAGTCAGTTTTCTCTTATTCCTAAAGGGAATTTATTAAAGCCCATGTGTGGTGCTCAGAATTGCTCGGAGGACTAGAGAAACAGACTTGAGCCTAAGGTCTCAGAAGCTATGATGAAAGCCATGTTGCAGAAATGACCCCTTGTGGAGCCTGCTGCTCTTGACTCCATCTTCCTACAACATTTATTGCAACATCTAAAACTGGAGTCTTCTGCTGTCACCCCCACCAGCAGTATAAATGACCCACCCCTCCATCCTTTCCTCTCCTAGGACTCACTTTCAAACGCAAGTCTCATGCAGGGGAAGCCGATGTTGGGCCTCTGAGGTCTCCTGCCTGCGCTGTAGTTGGGAGGCTGGAGTGGCCAGGTCTTGAAGATGCTGCTGGAAGGCAGAATTGATAACATGGGACATGATGAATATATAAGGATGGTGTTCATAACATACAGAGCGGCTGCAAGTGGCAGGCTGCCTTACAAAACTGGTGTGAATATTAGAGGAAGTCACATTGTCTGGCATCCTCTGCAGTGCCTGGCACACACTGACCCTAAAGATCCCCTTTTCCTTTCATCCCGTCTCTGGTGAGAATCTGAAAAATCCCACTCGGCAGAGGTTTGAGAGTTCTGTCAAGGAATTTCTCAGTATGCTGTGACTAATCGTGTTGACACTGAATCTTTGCCTTAACGTGGGAGCAAAAAAACAGTCTGATCTCTCCAAGCTCTTCTTTGATGCTATTTTTTGCTAAGGAGCTTGTCAGCACAAAGGATCAGAATGCACAGGATAGTGGGCTGTGCTCTCTTTTCTGGCCCCAGGAAGGTGATTTAACTTCATAAGATGGAGAGAAGAGGTTCTCGCCCCCTGGGTCCCAAGGCCTCTGGCAATGAGAACACCATGGTGGAAGCTGGTGCAACAGAGATGGAGGAAACCGCATGTGCCTCCTTGATGTGCTGGCTCATGGTCGTCCCACTCTTGAACCTTGTGGTGAGCAACAAGCTTGCACTCATCCTTAGCTGTGACCCAAGGATTGTGCTTTGTCCTCATGTGGAGCCACTTGGCCAGAACCTAGAAAATGGTCATGGGATTTGGGAGGTGAGAGAGAGGAATATGTTCCCTTCCTCCTTTGGGAGCAAATCCTTGGAGAGGTACTAGCAAGGCTTGCTGATACAATGATGGGATCCTGGGGACCCGAACTTAGTCAGGTAGGATGTTTGCCAAAGGTCAGCACAACAGATAAGTAATCTCTGTCATGAAACCAGAGGCAGAAGCGTGAGGCTGTGCCTAGAAGGTCAAGGGCTAAGTTGATGCAAGAAAGGAGTAGAAGGTAGTAAGCAATATTGGAAAAAGTGAGAGTGCATCAGATGGTCCTCCAAACAACAACTGTGAAGGCCCAAAGGTATTCTATTATGGGATGTCTAGGTGTCATCTTTATAGGTGTTTTATGGAAATAACAGTCTTCTGTTTGTTCAGTAATCTGAAGTTTGAAGAAAAAATAATTTTACATATTTTATTCTATATGATCTTAGTATACCCAAAGGTGAGCTAGTTGTTCAGTTGCTAACTCTGAGTTAGTGAGTGAGTTTTTGTCATCTGACTTTTTGCAACCCCATGGACTATAGCCTGCCAGACTCCCCTGTCCTTCACTGCTGCTGCTGCTGCTGCTAAGTCACTTCAGTCGTGTCCGACTCTGTGTGACCCCATAGACGGAAGCCCACCAGGCTCCCCCGTCCCTGGGATTCTCCAGGCAAGAACACTGGAGTGGGTTGCCATTTCCTTCTCCAATGTGTGAAAGTGAAAAGTGAAAGTGAAGTCGCTCAGTCGTGTCCGACCCTTAGCGACCCCACGGACTGCAGCCTACCAGTCTCCTCCATCCATGGGATTTTCTAGGCAAGAGTACTGGAGTGGCTTGCCATTGCCTTCTCCGTGTCCTTCACTATCTCCTGGAATTTGCTCAAATTCACGTCCACTGAGTCGATGATACCATCCAACCATCTCATCCTCTGTCACCCCGTTCTCCTTTTGCCTTCAGTCTTTCCCAGCTAGGTAGCTGGAATTATCCCATTTTCCAAGATGAACCAAAGGGTAGTGAGTATGAGTTAAAAGGCTTTGACTCAGGCTACATGGTGACTCTCTGAAGGCAGGACTCGGACCAGATACTCTTTTGTTATTTAGGATGCCAGACTGTGGCTAGTAGAGTCTTCAAAACCTTTCCATGAAGATTATAAACAAAAATATGGGGGAGGGAGAATGAGTGGCAAGAGTTTCCCATCTGACCTTCCATGGGCTTCCATGAGAATGTTTTAAATTTGATCTCATGGATATTTTCCTCTAAGGTTCTAATCGAAAACTCCAGAATTATCCACTCTTGATTTGCCATCAAAATAAGTGAGGTTTAAGCTGTTCCGTTGCAGACTTGGCCCTTTGCACACCTTCCTCACTTATGAGAGCAGGTGCTTGTAAATTAGAAGAAGAGACTTGAAATTCTTAGGAATATTTTCATCCTTGGTGAATCAGCTGTTCAGTTGAAAACAAATCATGAAAGACAGAGAACTTACACCCTTGGTAGGCTGTATGAAACTGACACAGATTTAGAATATTGACTCTTAGAGGTCTGAGATGGTCTGGAGCCATTTCATAACAGTACCTGGGTCATCTTTCCATGCCACAGTCAGGGCTCCTATTTGGGTAAAGTAAGCTGCTGAATTGCAGCCATGAAATTAAAAGACACTTACTCCTTGGAAGGAAAGTTATGACCAACCTAGATAGCATATTAAAAAGCAGAGACATTACTTTGCCAACAAAGGTTCATCTAGTCAAGGCTATGGTTTTTCCAGTGGTCATGTATGGATGTGAGAGTTGGACTATAAAGAAAGATGAGCACTGAAGAATTGATGCTTTTGATCTGTGGTGCTGGAGAAGACTCCTGAGAGTCCCTTGGACTGCAAGGAGATCCAACCAGTCCATCCTGAAGGAGACCAGTCCTGGGTGTTCACTGGAAGGACTGATGCTGAGGCTGAAACTCCAATACTTTGACCACCTCATGCGAAGAGTTGACTCATTGGAAAAGACCCTGATTCTGGGAGGGATTGAGGGCAGGAGGAGAAGGGGATGACAGTGAATGAGGTGGCTGGATGGCATCACCGACTCAATGGACATGAGTTTGGGTGAACTCCAGGAGTTGGTGATGGACAGGGAGGCCTGGCGTGCTGTGATTCATGGGGTCGCAAACAGTCAGACACGACTGAGCGACTGAACTGAACTGAAGCCTCTCAAAAGGTACCACATTAGCAAGATTCTTATATGTAAAATAACTTTCTAGTGAATTGCACTTTTAGCGCAGCGTAAAGAATCTGCCTGCAATGCAGGAGACCCCAGTTCAATTCCTGGGTCAGGAAGATCCCCTATAGAAGGGATAGGCTACCCACTCTGGTATTCTTAGGCTTCCCTGGTGGCTTAGATGGTAAAGGAAATGCCTGCAGTGTGGGAGATCTGGGTTTGATCCCTGGGTTGGGAAGATCCCCTGGAGGAGGGCATGGCAACCTGCTCCAGTATTCTGGCATGGAGAATCTCCATGGACAGAGGAGAATCCCCATGGACTGGCGGGCTACAGTGTGAACTCAAAAGAGGCTTTTACAAAACAAACAGATTCTAGCTGCCCCATATAATATGAAACATTGATTTTTTTTCCCCCTCTGAACTTTCTTAACTATAATTTGCCATATCATTGGTCTTGAAATGAAGATTACATAAGATTTGATACACCTACTGTTGCTTAGTATTCATTCCAGTTGGAAGTGCTGCAAGCATGACGAGAGTTCCAGAAACTCAGCAGGAATGTTTAAAGGCCTCCTCCAGGCATATAATCCACCTGCAGACATAGAACTGCACGCTTTTCCCTGAATACTCCATGACTGGCCCGTCTTCGGTATGTGTTCAGTTGCTAAGTCCTGTCCGACTCTTTGTGACCTCATGGACAGTAGCCCACCAGGCTCCTCTACCATGGCATTTCCCATACAAGAATACTGGAATGAGTTGCCATTTCATCCTTCAGGGGATCTTTCCGACCCAGGCATCGAACCTGCATCTACTGAGTTGGCAGGCGGATTCTTTACCACTGCACCACCTTGGTGATTATCCACTTTCAACAAGGCAGTGTCCCCGTGTCAACCACCTCCTGCTTCCAGTAATTACATACAAGTTACTCTTTAGAATGTTAGCTGTAACTCTTGGCTTTAGCTACCAGTCCTCACGAAATAGAAGTATTATGTAATGTAAACAATGTGGCCTATTTACCTCAAAATTCTGACTCAAAAAGACAGTGACATTCTTCCCTGAACCTGTTTTGTTTCAATGACTTGTTATTATTGAACTGTAATCCATGGATTTATGCAAGTAAATTATTCTTTATCCAGGGTAAGCATCAAAACTCTCTTGAGACTCCCCCCTCCGCCAGAAAATATATTCATTGGAACTTTACCACAAACTGACAAATCAGAATATTTAGAGTCAAATCTGTGCACATGTGTTTTGGAGCGTCTCCTTAGGTGACCCAATAAAAAGCTCTTAACCTCCCTAATTTCCCCCATCTATTTATAACCAAAATATCCAAGCAAAACTCATAGGACGTTGTTAATACATACTGTCCCTTCAAACTTTCTTCAATGAGAATACATTTCTCCTGCCCCCAGTGAAAGTTTTGACAATTCTTGACCCCTTTTCTGCTCACTCTTATGTGATCTGTAGTTATGACAAACACAATCTCAATTTATGATTAGATAATAATATGGGTCCGACTGCCCATAATAACCAAAGGTTTAAATATAACTTTATTCTAAATCTTCTCCCTCCCACAGTTTGAACCTTCTGGTTGTAAGTCTGAAGGTAGGGTTCTCTTCTTTTACCTGCTTACCTTCTCACCATGTGCTTGACTGTTTCTAAAGGATTTTCCCCAAGTTCTAAACTTGGGTGGGGAGGACAGGTGAAATGATCAGACAGTTCCTAACTGGCTGGGTAGTTTTCTACTCACTGGTCCTAGCAGTTTATTAAACCTGTCAGACCTGGGAGGGACTAGCTAGTAACTTTATGTCTTGATCAATGTGATGCTTTCGTGGACTCTTCAGAGATTCCCTCCTGGGACCCTTCTGCTGCAGTTATCATGACCCGAGTGGGTGTTTCTCTTCTTTGTACCATCACTAATGCCCCATCCGTCAACCCTGGGCATGAACCATGTAAACTACAGCCTCTTTTAGCTAAGAATTATTCTTCCCTTATGTGATTCTTTGGGCAGAACACAAAACATCCTCAGGTGGGTTAGTGGTAAAGAATCCACCTGCCAATGCAGGAGACCCAAGAGAGGTGGGTTGGATCTCTGGATTGGGAAGATCCTCTAGGAAATGGCACCCCACTCCAGTTATTCTTGTCTGGAAAATTCCATGGGCAGAGGAGCCTGGTGGGCTACAGCCTATGGGGCTGCAAAGAATTGGACACGACTGAGCAACTGAGCACACATATATATAAAACATCCTCACATGCGACCCTCTCCAACAAAACCCACTCTGTCTAGGATGACACCCCACATCACTTGCTTTCACGGACAGTGGACTGCAGGCTGACACCACATTGTAGCCTATGCAAGATCCGTGCTCAAGGCTCCTCCAGCCCCTCGATTTCCCAGGATGGAGACCTCTGAGAGTCCCCATGAAGCCCTCCTCACTGAGCTCGTGGTTAGAAGGAAGCGCTGCCTCCTCTTCAAAAGGTATGGAGTGACTCACAGCTGACAGTAGCTGTCCCCAAAGATGTCTTTTCACCAACTTCCTGCTTGCCTCCTCTGGAGCCTTTTGCTGTTCCTGGTCAGACTGAGGAACCAGGAGACACAGAGCAGGTCCTCAGGGACGCCTCCTCAGTTAGCTGCACGTGGAGTGGGAGAATCTGCCTTTAGTGTGTTGCTGCCTGTCCAGCTGGGGTCTCAGAGGCAAGTGGGCCAGGCAGAGTCTCGTTCAGCCCTCCGGCCCCGTAGATGTAGCATGAATTATACAGTTATGCACACCACAAAGCCACTAGTCAAGGAGTGCTGAAGGAGGATCACCCTGCCCGCTTCGTGGAGGAAGGGAGATGCAAGACCCCACTGTAACAAGCATTATATTTGTGTTTTATGAGCTTTCTAGATAATTCAAGTCGGGAATCGTCCTTTAACTCCCGTGAGGCTGAGAACTATTTTGTTTCTTTCTCATTTGCATCTTCTCATGCTACCTAGTTGTTGTTCAGTCGCTAAGTTGTATCCGACTCTTTGTGACCCCATGGACTGCAGCACGCCAGGCTTCCCTGTCCATCACTATCTCCCGGAGTTTGCTCAAACTCATGTCCATTGAGTCGGCGATGCCGTCCAACCATCTCATCCTCTTTCTCCCTCTTCTCCTCCTGCCCTCAATCTTTCCTACCATCAGATCTTTTCCAGTGAGGCTCTTTGCATCAGGTGGCCAAAGTATTGGAGCTTCAGCATCGGTCCTTCCAATGAATATTCAGGGTTGATTTCCTTTCAGTTCAGTTCAGTTCAGTCGCTCAGTCGTGTCCGACTCTTTGCGACCCCATGAATCACAGCACGCCAGGCCTCCCTGTCCATCACCTGCTCCCGGAGTTCACTCAAACTCATATCCATCGAGTCAGTGATGCCATCCAGCCACCTCATTCTCTGTCGTCCCCTTCTCCTCCCACCCCCAATCCTTCCCAGCATGAGTCTTTTCCGGTGAGTCAACTTGTCGCATGAGGTGGCCAAAGTGATTGACTAATTTGATCTCCATGCTATCCAAGGGACACTCAAGAGTCTTTTCTAGCACCATAGTTTGAAAGCATCAGTTCTTCAGTGCTCTTTGGTACTACCCATTTAGGTAGCTTTAGACTAGGAAACAGAGAAGCCACTCCAGTACTCTTGCCTAGAAAATCCCATGGACAGAGGGTCCTGGTGGGCTGCAGTCCATGGGGTCGCTACGAGTCAGACATGACTGAGCGACTTCACTTTCACTTTTCACTTTCACACATTGGAGAAGGAAATGGCAACCCACTCCAGTGTTCTTGCCTGGAGAATCCCAGGGACGGGGGAGCCTGGTGGGCTGCCATCTATGGGGTCGCACAGAGTCGGACACGACTGAAGTGACTTAGCAGCAGCAGCAGACTAGGAAAGGAAGCCCATCTCAGGTGGCTGGAAGTACAATGTCCCGTGCTCAGTTTTGGAGGTCTATGGAGGAAAGCTTCCAGAGGTCCATCCTCCTGATGTTATACCAGCCTGCTCTATGGTTTCAAGCAGAAGAGTAGCATCAGAACAAAATAAGCTAATATCAGAGCATTCTGAACTGATAGAACTGAAGTAACTACATGTTTGGCCTTAAGAGGCCAGTCCAGGGCAAGATGAATCATTTCATGATTCGTTTCTTTACCAAAAGGAGATGGATTGCATGCATGAGTATCTTCCTTTCACGCATTCCATTCCAGCTTTCTCCCAAACATTGAATGACCAAAAACCCTCTCCACTCTCTAAGACCAAGCAATAATTTTCAACAAAGCCATTCTAAATTCAAACCAAGACACCTTTCTCTCTCCAAATCTCTCTGAAGGGTATAGAACTCTGAGTCAGTCTTTACAACTTACATTATTTAATAAATCTTATCTTCTCCATCTGAATATGGACATTAGGTTCATGAAAGGCTTTGTATTCCTCTCTAGGAATTACTGTTATTTACTTTATAAACTTTTTTTTTATTATTACAAAACTCACTTGAAATATTTTTCTAGATAAAATGAACATGATTTTATCATTTAGAAAATTTATCTAGAAATTTATCATTTCTAGATAAATGAACTTACCCTAAAGGTAAGTTCAAGTCTCATTTTAGATACAGAAAATAGCTTGCAGCTTCAGGTTGGAGGGTTTTTGTCTGTATAGGACTCTAGGAGGAAACTGTAATTCTTTATTGCAAAACTAATGAGATTTTGTGTCTCCCTCTTACTGTTTTCCAAAGTTATATTTTATTTACTTACTTATTTTTTAATTTTATTATTTATTTTATTTTTTCATTTTATCTATTGACATGTAATTTCTTTACAGTGTTGTTTCTGCTGTACAATTAAGTGAATCAGCTGTATGTATACATATAACCCCTTCCTCTTGAATCTCCCTCCTACCCCCTGCATCCCCAATGGGCCTATAGTCTGTCATACAGAATGAATTACATCCAGAGTTTCATTTTAGCCTTCTTAGATTTGTCTGAACACTTGGCAGCAAGGGTGCTCATTGAAACAATGGCATGGTCCCTGAGACTTTCAACAGATAAGAAAATATACAAGATATTTAAAACAGAAAAGCTATGTGACCACATCTGTAAAATCATCTTAAGAAACCACTGTATGGCCTAATAACTTAGAAAGGTTTCTATGAAGAGGTATTACAGTTAATACAAGAAAATGTGTGCTGTGCTTAGTCTCTCAGTTGTGTCCGAGTCTGTAGCCCGCCAGGTTCCTCTGTCCATGGGGATTCTCCAGGCAAGAATACTGGAGTGGGTAGCCATACTCTTCTCCAGGGGATCTTCCCAACCCAGGAGGGGTCTCCTGCATTGCAGGCGGATTCTTTATCAGCTGAGCTACCCAGGAAACCCATGCAAGAAAACATCTCAGAATATTTTTAAATTAAAGAAGGCTGAAATTTTTTAGGAATTGTGTGAGAAATAATTCAACATGCTAGTATTTTGCCATTTTAAACTGAGAGCCTATGTAATCTGGTTTTTAAAGATAGAAAATCTAAATTTGAGATTCTTTCCAAGAGCCCAGAAAGACGATAATACTCCTCAGATTTTGCCAAAATCAGTTTTGCCATTATCTTCATTCTTTAGAAGGCTTAGAAAGAGTTTTGTTAACACACTCCAAATGCAGGGAGATCCGACTAGGGGGAAAAAAAATCACATCTGGCTTAATTAGGATATTTCATAGTTGAACTAATGCAGCCCTGAATTATATAGAAGAAAAACTTGGCTTCTTCATTGTACTTTGGAAAGTTAGATGCAGGCTCAGTTTGGGATGAAGAAACACTGTACATTCTCTGGAAGATATTTCAAAGCAATAGAAACTCAGAGACAAAAACTATCTGCTCTACTAGGGAATCTGAATGTATAATAAATAAAGCCAGTAACTGTTTTTTTTTTTTTCTTTTTCTCCCTCAGTTTCTTGAGCTTGTCCAATAGAATTTTCAGTTAGTTAAAAAAAAAAAAAACCTTGAATCGCTTCTGAATTTAAATAGCCCTGTTTTATTTCTTTGCACTAAATTGAAGACCATTTAAACATTTTTCTCCACCATAGAAGAGGTCACTTAATGCTGAAACATAGAAAAGTTGAAAAAGCTGACACAGAGAAGAGCCTTTAAACTGTGTTGCCTGCTGCATTTTTAAAGTGAATCCTCTGTTGTGTTATTCCTTGGGGGCAGAAAAGCATCCCAGGATTGATCTGAAATGATTTAACTCAGTACCATCAGGCTGTCTCAGGAGACCATTCTTCTAATTTTCAGTTGTGGTATCATAATACATTTAAGCTTCTTATATAGCTAAAGTACTTATACATGAAAAGACTACTTTTAGTTAATACCTGAGAAAATAAATCAGGTTTATACTAAAGTTGCATTTAAAATGCAGTGAAATTTAGTCTTTATGATTCATGTTAGGTGTTTGGTTTAGTGGGTTTCCTGACCTATTAACGTTTATGCTCCTGCTTAGTCACTTTAGTCGTGTCCTTCTCTTTTCAACCCTATGGACTGTAGCCTGTCAAACTCCTCTGTCCATGGGATCTCCCCTCCTCCAGGGTATCTTCCCCACCCAGGGACCAAATCTGCATTGCAGGCAGATTCTTTACTGCTGAGCCATGGGGGAAGCCCAATTAATGTTTATTTTGCATAATAATCAGTACTACAGATACATAGGTATATAGCAACTCAGACTTTTGAAAGCACAGATTTTTAAAAATTTGACAGGTTTTTCTCCTTTCGTCACTAGTCCACCCACACATGTAGCAGTTTATTATAGCTGAATATTTATTACCATTTATATAATACTGTCACATTAAAAATGCCTGCGTTTTATTCTACTCCAAATATTTAAACATGTAAATGTAACCAAGTAATATTTTGTCATTATTGTGACAAAAGCATCTTAAGTTACTAGGCTAGTTAGTAAATCACACATTTGTAAGCTTCCTTTTAAGGTCAGGACGGCTGGCTAGTAAAGTTACTTTATCTTTGTTTATTTATATTTGATACTGTATACTCTCTTTCTATCGCGAAAGTCATATTTATGTTGAGCGCAAATGAAAACTTCCAGGGCCACGTTCCTATAAGACTGAAAGGCACACCAGCAACTGTTTTCTTCAGTGAGTGTTAGTGTTCTTAGCTAGTGTTCTTGTTTAAAAAAAAAAGTGACGCTTGCAGTATGTGCATCATAGTTAATTGCAGGATGCTGCTGTCGTTGGCTTTCCTTTTCGCTGTGTTCCATCGTTCCTTCGCTCTTCTCATTAGTGGTGAACTTTCTCTTCTCCCTTGAGGTGGCAGCTAGCCAGCATCCTATACTCTGTACCATGATAAACAGCACTGGGATGAGCTATCCTACGAACAAACTTAAGTGGCTTCTTTTGTAATATGTAGGATGCCAAGTACCCACTGAGCGATGCTATCGTGAACTGTCTTTTGTTTTTAACGAGAAAGTCGCTTCATCTGTGTCTATTGTGACTCCTAATGCAGGTATCTTTGGGTTTCCACAATTGTGTGGTTTTGCTTGCCTTGATATGAGAAAGCCCAGTTCAGGAAACCTTTTCATACTCTGAAGCCTCTGATGAAACCTGAAGTGTTTCTGAAATAAAGAGTTGATTCTTTGAGTTGATTTATAAGTAGAATTTGCTGTCATCTTAGGCATTAAAGAATTTATTTCTGACTGAAAACTACCCTTCTGAAACAAAACAAACCTACCCATTCTCCTTACGTCAGAATCCACCCTTATCCAGTTCAACATAACCCTGTCTCAGGTAGGCTGATTTCCCATCCTTCGCTGAATCCTAAGCAGGCCATATTCTATATAGTTTCTTTCCCCGGCAGGAACTCTGGCACAGATTTTCTGTCTGAGGCAGGAGCAGCTTTACTCTCAAGGTTTTCTTGTTGTTATAGCCTGAGAACGCTTCACTTTATTGTTATTATTTGTAAATAAGTTTTTGTTGGAATATAGTTACTTTACAATATTGTGTTAGTTTCTGCTGTGTACCAAAGTGAATCAGCTGTATGGATACATATAGCCCCTCTTTTTTGGATTCCCTTCCCGTTTAGGTCACCGTGGCGCATTGAATAGAGATCCTGTGCTGTGCCGTAGACCCTCATTAGTTATTTATGTTATGTGTGTGTGCTCAGTCGCTCAGTTGTGTCCAATGCTTTGTGACCCCGTGGACTAGCCCACCAGGTTCCTCTGTCCATGGGATTTTTTCAAGCAAGAATACTAGTGGGTTGTCATTTCCTCCTTCAGAGGATCTTCCCGAACCAGGGATCGAAAGTACATCTTCTTGGTCTTCTGCGTTGCAGGCAGATTCTTTACTCATGAGCCATCTTTTATACCTAGGTCTTCCCTGAGAGCTCAGCTGGTAAAGAATCTGTCTGCACTGCAAGAGACCCTGGTTTGATTCCTGGGTCAGGAGGATCCCCTGGAGAAGGGATAGGCTACCTACTCCAGTATTCTTGGGCTTCCCTGGTGACTCAGACGATAAAGAATCTGCCTGCAATGCAGGAGATCTGGCTTTGATCCCTGGGTTGGGAAGATCCCCTGGAGGAGGGCATGGCACACCTTCTCAATATTCTTGTCTGGAGAAATCCATGGACAGGGGAGCTTGGTGGACTACAGACCATAGCATTGCAAAGAGTCAGACACCACTGAAGCGACTAAGTACACACACATCAATAGCATACAGAGCTTCCCAGGTGGCGCAGTGCTAAAGACTCTGCCTGCCAATGCAAGAGACATGGGTTTGATCCCTGGGTTGGGAAGATCCCCTGGAGGATGGCATGGCAACCCATGCCAGTATTATTTCCTGGAGAATTCCATGGACAGAGGAGCCTGGCGGGCTACAGTCCATGGGATCTGAATGACTGAGCACACAAACGCACACATCAGTAGTGAGCGACTGAGCAATTTCACTTTCACTTTTCACTTTCATGCATTGGAGAAGGAAATGGCAACCCGCTCCAGTGTTCTTGCCTGGAGAATCCCAGGGACGGGGCAGCCTGGTGTCTCTGGGGTCGCACAGAGTCGAACATGACTGAAGTGACTTAGCAGTAGCATCAAGGAACTAAGATCCTGAAAGCCAAGCAGCATGACCAAAAAAAAGTAAAAAAAGTGTTTAAAGGATGATTCACTTTAATATTGAGGAGCTGTGTGTTTCCTGAGCTGACCTGATTGAATTCTTTTTCTTCATCCTGAATTTATGAGCATTTCAAGTTCTAGTGCATCTCCTACCTGCTACCATTGGAAAGGAAGTTCTCAGACTTACCTAAGTTCTGTTCATCCTCCTACTCAGTCTCCTTTCATGTTCTGTAAGTACAGCTCTAGCCTGCAGGATGTGGGGGTCAACACTGGAATCTTTGTTGAAAGAAAGCTAACATATGTGTTGATGTTTGAAAGCAAATGGTAAGAGAAGACAACTAATCAAGAATCCAACCCCTGAGCTGGAGGATGTATAGCTAGTGGAGTTTTCAAACCACATACTGAGATTGGGATGCCGAGAGAGAAGGGACTAAGAGAAATAGGAGGTTAGTTTTAAAAAATACGTATTTATTTATTTGGCTGAACTGGGTCTTAGTTGTAGAACACGGTTTCTTTCAGATGTGGCATGCAGGATCTAGTTCCCTGACCGGGGATTGAACCTGGGCCCCCTGCCTTGGGAGCACCGAGTCTTAGCCACTGGGTGCCCAGGGATGTCCCCTCGGAATTTAATTTTATTTATTTATTTATTTTTATTGGAGGCTAATTATTTTACAATATTATATTGGTTGGTTTTGCCATACAATGACATGAATCTGCCCCGGGTGTACGTGAGTTCCCCCTCCTGAACCCCCCTCCCACCTCCCTCCTCCCTTTATCCTCCCTCTGGGTCATCCCCGCACACCAGCCCTGAGCATCCTGTAACATGCATTGACCCTGAACTGGTGATTCGTTTCACATATGACAACATACATGTTTCAGTGCCATTCTCCCAAATCATCCCACCCTCACCCTCTCCCACAGAGTCCCAAAGACTGTTCTATACATCTATGTCTCTTTTGCTGTCTTGTATACACGGTTATCATTTGCATCTTTCTAAATTCCACATATATGCATTAGTATACTATATTGGTGTTTTTCTTTCTGGCTTACTTCACTCTGTGTAATAGGCTCCAGTTTCATCCACCTCATTAGAACTGATTCAAATACATTCTTTTTAATGGCTGAATAATACTCCATTTTGTGTATGTACCAAAGCTTTCTTATCCATTCGTCTGCAGATGGACATCTAGGTTGCTTCCATGTCCTCGCTATTATAAACAGTGCTGCAATGAATATTGGAGTACATGTGTCTCTTTCAATTCTGGTTTCCTCGGTGGGTATGCCCAGGAGTGCAGTTGCTGGATCATATGGCAGTTCTATTTCCAGTTTTTTGAGGAATCTCCACACTGTTCTCCATAGTGGCTGTTCAGTTCAGTTCAGTCGCTTAGTCGTGTCTGACTCTTTGCGACCCCATGAACCACAGCATGCCAGGCCTCCCTGTCCATCACCAACTCCCGGAGTTCACTCAAACTCATGTCCATCGAGTCGGTGAACCTATCCAGCCATCTCATTCTCTGTCGTCCCTGTCTCCTCCTACCCCCAATCCCTCCTAGCATCAGACTCTTTTCCAGTGAGTCAACTCGTCGCATGAGGTGGCCAAAGTATTGGAGTTTCAGCTTTAGCATAAGTCCTTCCAATGAACACCCAGGATTGATCTCTTTTAGAATGGACTGGTTGGATTTCCTTGAAGTCCAAGGGACTCTCAAGAGTCTTCTCCAGCACCACAGTTCAAAAGTATCAATTCTTCGGCGATCAGCTTTCTTCACAGTCCAACTCTCACATCCATACATGACCACGGGAAAAACCATAGCCTTGACTAGACGGACCTTGGTTGGCAAAGTAATGTCTCTCCTTTTTAATATGCTATCTAGGCTGGTCATAACTTTCCTTCCAAGGAGCAAGCATGTTTTAATTTCATGGCTGCAATCAGCATCCGCAGTGATTTTGGAGCCCAAAAAAATAAAGTCTGACACTGTTTCCCCATCTATTTCCCATGAAGTGATGGGACCAGATGCCATGATCTTTGTTTTCTGAATGTTGAGCTTTAAGCCAACCTTTTCACTCTCCTCTTTCACTTTCATCAAAAGGCCTTTGAGTTCCTCTTCACTTTCTGCCATAAGGGTGGTGTCATCTGCATATCTGAGGTTATTGATATTTCTCCCGGCAATCTTGATTCCAGCTTGTGTTTCTTCCAGCCCAGCATTCCTCATGATGTACTCTGCATATAAGTTAAATAAGCAGGGTGACAATATACAACCTTGACTGACTCCTTTTCCTATTTGGAACCAGTCTGTTGTTCCATGTACCATTCTGACTGTTGCTTCCTGACCTGCATACAGGTTTCTCAAGAGACAGGTCAGGTGGTCTGGTATTCCCATCTCTTCCAAAATTTTCCACAGTTTATTGTGATCCACACAGTCAAAGGCTTTGGCATAGTCAATGAAGCAGAAATAGATGTTTTTTCTGGAACTCTCTTGCTTTCTCCATGATCCAGCGGATGTTGGCAATTTGATCTCTGGTGCCTCTGCCTTTTCTAAAACCTGCTTGAACATCTGGAAGTTCATGATTCACATATTGCTGAAGCCTGGCTTGGAGAATTTTGAGCATGACTTTACTAGCGTGTGAGATGAGTGCAATTGTGCAGTAGTTTGAGCATTCTTTGGCATTGCCTTTTTTTGGGATTAGAATGAAGACTGACCTTTTCCAGTCCTGTGGCCATTGTTGAGTTTTCCAAATTTGCTGGCATATTGAGTGCAGCACTTTCACAGCATCATCTTTCAGGATTTGAAATAGCTCAATTGGAATTCCATCACCTCCATTAGCTTTGTTCGTCGTGATGCTCTCTAAGGCCCACTTGACTTCACATTCCAAGATGTCTGGTTCCAGGTGAGTGATCACGCCATCGTGATTATCTTGGTCGTGAAGATCTTTTTGTACAGTTCTTCTGTGTATTCTTGCCACCTCTTCTTAATATCTTCTGCTTTCTCTTAGGTCCATACCATTTCTGTCCTTTATCGCACCCATCTTTGCATGAAATGTTCCCTTGAAATCTTTAATTTTCTTGAAAAGATCTCTTGTTTTTCCTATTCTGTTGTTTTCCCCTATCTGTTTGCATTGATTGCTGAGGAAGGCTTTCTTCTCTCTCCTTGCTATTCTTTGGCACTCTGCATTCAGATACTTATATCTTTCCTTTTCTCCTTTGCTTTTCGCTTCTCTTCTTTTCACAGCTATTTGTAAGGCCTCCTCAGACAGCCATTTTGCTTTTGTGCATTTCCTTTCTGTGAGGATGGTCTGTGTCCCTGTCTCCTGTACAATGTCACGAACCTCTGTCCAGAGTTTATCAGGCACTCTATCAGATCTAGACACTTAAATCTATTTCTTACGTCCATAAGGGATTTGATTTAGGTCGTATTGGAATGGTCTAGTGGTTTTCCCTACTTTCTTCCATTTAAGTCTGCATTTGGCAATAAGGAGTTCATGATCTCAGCCACAGTCAGCTCCTGGTCTTGTTTTTGCTAACTGTATAGAGCTTCTCCATCTTTGGCTGCAAAGAATATAATCAATCTGATTTCGGTGTTGACCATCTGGTGAAGTCCATGTGTAGAGTCTTCTCTTGTGTTGTTGGAAGAGGGTGTTTGCTATGACCAGTGCGTTCTCTTGGCAAAACTCTATTAGCCTTTGCCCTGCTTCATTCCGTGCTCCAAGGCCAAATTTGCCTGTTACTCCAGGTGTTTCTTGACTTCCTACTTTTGCATTCCAGTCCCCTATAATGAAAAGGACATCTTTTTTGGGTGTTAGTTCTAAAAGGTCTTGTAGGTCTTCATAGAACTGTTCAACTTCAGCTTCTTCAGCATTACTGGTTGGGGCATAGACTTGGATTACTGTAATATTGAATGGTTTGCCTTGGAAACGAACAGACATCATTCTGTCATTTTTAAGATTGCATCCAAGTACTGCATTTCGGACTCTCTTGTTGACCATGATGGCTACTCCATTTCTTCTAAGGGATTCCTGCCCACAGTAGTAGATATAATGGTCATCTGAGTTAAGTTCACCCATTCCAGTCCATTTTAGTTCACTGATTCCTAGAATGTCTATGTTCACTCTTGCCATCTCCTGTTTGACCACTTCCAATTTGCCTTGATTCATGGACCTAACATTCCAGGTTCCAATGCAGTATTGCTCTTTACAGCATCGGACCTTGCTTCTATCACCAGTCCCATCCACAACTGTGTATTGGTTTTGCTTTGGCTCCATCCTTTCATTCTTTCTGGAGTTAATTTTCCACTGATCTCCAGTAGCATACTGGGCACCTACCGACCTGGGGAATTCCTCATTCAGTATCCTATCATTTTGCCTTTTGATATTGTTCATTGGGTTCTCAAGGCAAGTATACTGAAGTGGTTTGCCATTCCCTTCTCCAGTGGACGCCGGCTCGGCACAACCAACCACGCACAGAAGAGCGGCCGAGAGGAGCTACCCCATGCTCAAGGTCAGGGCGGTGGCTGAGAGGAGCTGTCCCACATCCAAGAGGCGGTGGCTGCGTGGGCACAGGAGTGTCGAGAGGAGCTACTCCACATTCAAGGTCAGGAGGTGCGGCCTTGAGGCGATACCCCTCATCCAAGGTAAGGTACAGTGGCTGCGCTTTCTTGGAGCAGCTGTGAAGAGATACTCCACGACCAAGGTAAGTGAAACCCAAATAAGACGGTAGGTATTGGGAGGGGGGTATTAGAGGGCAGACACACTGAAATCATAATCACAAAAAACTAGTTGATCTGATCATATGGACCACAGCCCTGTCTAACTCAATGAAACTAAGCCATGCCATGTGGGGCCACCCAAGACGGAAGGGTCATGGTGGAGAGGTCTGACAGAATAGTGGCTGTACTAGTTTGCATTCCCACCAACAGTGTAAGAGGGTTCCTTTCTCTCCACACCCTCTCCAGCATTTATTGCATGTAGGAAAAACAAGAGACCTCTTCAAGAAAATTAGAGATTCCAAGGGAACTTTTCATGCAAAGATGGGCTCGATAAAGGACAGAAATGGTATGGACCTAACAGAAGCAGAAGATATTAAGAAGAGGTGGCAGGAATACACAGAAGAACTGTACAAAAAAGATCTTCACGACCAAGATAGTCACGATAATGTGATCACTGACCTAGAGCCAGACATCTTGGAATGTGAAGTCAAGTGGGCCTTAGAAAGCATCACTACGAACAAAGCTACTGGTGGTGATGGAATTCCAGTTGAGCTATTTCAAGTCTTGAAAGATGATGGTGTGAAAGTGCTGCACTCAATATGCCAGCAGATTTGGAAAACTCAGCAGTGGCCACAGGACTGGAAGAGGTCAGTCTTCATTCCAATCCCAAAGAAAGGCAATGCCAAAGAATGCTCAAACTACCGCACAATTGCACTCATCTCACACGCTAGTAAAGTCATGCTCAAAATTCTCCAAGCCAGGCTTCAGCAGTATGTAAACCGTGAACTCCCAGATGTTCAAGCAGGTTTTAGAAAAGGCAGAGGCACCAGAGATCAAATTGCCAACATCCGCTGGATCATGGAGAAAGCAAGAGAGTTTCAGAAAAACATCTATTTCTGCTTCATTGACTATGCCAAAGCCTTTGACTGTGTGGATCACAATAAACTGTGGAACATTCTGAAAGAGATGGGAATCCCAGACCACCTGACCTGCCTCTTGAGAAACCTGTATGCAGGTCAGGAAGCAACAGTTAGAACCGGTCATGGAACAACAGACTGGTTCCAAATAGGAAAAGGAGTGCGTCAAGGTTGTATATTGTCACCTTGCTTATTTAACTTATATGCAGAGTACATCATGAGGAACGCTGGGCTGGAAGAAGCACAAGCTGGAATCAAGATTGCTGGGAGAAATATCAATAACCTCAGATATGCAGATGACACCACCCTTATGGCAGAAAGTGAAGAGGAACTCAAAAGCCTCTTGATGAAAGTGAAAGAGGAGAGTGAAAAGGTTGGCATGAAGCTCAACATTCAGAAAACAAAGATCATGGCATCTGGTCCCATCACTTCATGGGAAATAGATGGAAAAACAGTGGAAACAGTGTCAGACTTTGTTTTTTTGGGCTCCAAAATCACTGCAGATGCTGATTGCAGCCATGAAATTAAAAGACGCTTGCTCCTTGGAAGGAAAGTTATGACCAACCTTGATAGTATATTAAAAAGCAGAGACATTACTTTGCCGACCAAGGTCCGTCTAGTCAAGGCAATGGTTTTTCCCGTGGTCATGTATGGATATGAGAGTTGGACTGTGAAGAAAGCTGATCGCCGAAGAATTGATGCTTTTGAACTGTGGTGTTGGAGAAGACTCTTGAGAGTCCCTTATACTGCAAGGAGATCCAACCAGTCCATTCTAAAGGAGATCAATCCTGGATGTTCATTGGAGGGACTGATGCTAAAGCTGAAACTCCAATACTTTGGCCACCTCATGAGACGAGTTGACTCACTGGAAAAGACTCTGATGCTGGGAAAGGTTGGGGGCGGGAGGAGAAGGGGACGACGGAGAATGAGATGGCTGGATGGCATCACCAACTCTGTGGACATGAGTTTGAGTGTACTCCGGGAGTTGGTGATGGACAGGGAGGCCTGGCGTGCTGTGATTCATGGGGTCGCGGAGAGTCGGACACGACTGAGCGACTGAACTGAACTGAACTGAACTGAGACTTTTGGATAGCAGCCATTCTGACTGGTGTGAAATGGTATCTCATTGTGGTTTTGATCTGCATTTCTCTTATTATGAGGGATGTTGAGCATTTTTTCATGTGTTTGTTAGGCATCTTTATGTCTTCTTTGGAGAAATGTCTGTTTAGTTCTTTGGCCCATTTTTTGATTGGGTCATTTATTTTTCTGGAATTGAGCTGCAGGAGCTGCTTGTATATTTTGGAGATTAATCCTTTATCAGTTGCTTCATTTGCTATTATGTTCTCCCATTCTGAAGGCTGTCTTTTCACCTTGCTTATAGTTTCCTTTGCTGTGCAGAAGCTTTTGATTTTAATTAGGTCCCATTTGTTTACTTTTGCTTTTATTTCCAATATTCTGGGAGGTGGGTCTTGGAGGATCCTGCTGTGATTTATGTCGGAGAGTGTTTTGCCTACGTTCTCCTCTAGGAGTTTTGTAGTTTCTGTTCTTACATTTAGCTCTCTAATCCATTTGAGTTTATTTTGGTGTATGGTGTTAGGAAGTGTTCTAGTTTCATTCTTTTACAAGTGGCTGACCAGTTTTCCCAGCACCACTTGTTAAAGAGACTTTCTTTTCTCCATTTGATATTCTTGCCTCCTTTGTCAAAGATGAGGTGTCCATAGGTGCGTGGATTTATCTCTGGGCTTTCTATTTTTTTCCATTGATCTATATTTCTGTCTTTATGCCAGTACCATACTGTCTTGATGACTGTGGCTTTGTAGTAGAGCCTGAAGTCCAGCAGGTTGATTCCCCCAGTTCCATTCTTCTTCCTCAAGATTGCTTTTGCTATTCGAGGTTTTTTGTATTTCCATACAAATTGTGAGATTATTTGTTCTAGCTCTGTGAAAAATATCATTGGTAGCTTGATAGGGATTGCATTGAATGTATAAATTACTTTGGGTAGTATACTCATTTTTACAATATTTATTCTTCTAATCCACGAACATGGTATATTTCTCCATCTATTAGTGTCCTCTTTGATCACTTTCACTAGTTTTTTATAGTGTTCTATGTACAAGTCTTTTGTTTCCTTAGGTAGATATATTCCTAAGTATTTAATTTTTTCGTTGCAACAGTGAATGGAATAGTTTCCTTAATTTCTCTTTCTATTTTCTCATTATTAGTGTATAGGAATGCAAGGGATTTCTGTGTGTTGATTTTATATCCTGCAACTTTACTGTATTCATTGATTAGCTCTAGTAGTTTTCTGGTAGTGTCTTTAGGGTTTTCTGTGTAGAAGATCATGTCGTCAGCAAACAGTGAAAGTTTTACTTCTTCTTTTCCAATTTGTATTCCTTTTATGTCTTTTTCTGCTCTGATTGCTGTGACCAAAACTTCCAGAACTCTGTTGAACAGTAGTGGTGAGAGTGGGCACCCTTGTCTTGTTCCTGACTTTAAGGGAAATGCTTTCAGTTTTTCACCGTTGAGGATAATGTTTGCTGTGGGTTTGTCATATATAGCTTTTATTATGTTGAGGTATGTTCCTTCTATTCCCACTTTCTGGAGGGTTTTTACCATAAATGGATGTTGAATTTTGTCGAAGGCTTTCTCTGAATCTATTGAGATAATCATATGATTTTTATTTTTCAGTTTGTTAATGTGGTGTATTACGTTGACTGATTTGCGGATATTGAAGAATCCTTGCATTCCTGGGATAAAGCCCACTTGGTCATGATGTATGATCTTCTTAATATGCTGTTGGATTCTGATTGCTAGAATTTTGTTAAGGATTTTTGCATCTATGTTCATCAGTGATATTGGCCTGTACTTTTTTTTTGTTGTGGGGTCTTTACCAGGTTTTGGGATTAGGGTGATGGTGGCTTCATAGAATGAGTTTGGAAGTTTCCCTTCCTCAGCAATTTTCTGGAAGAGTTTGAGTAGAATAGGTGTTAGCTCTTCTCTAAATTTTTGGTAGAATTCAGCTGTGAAGCTGTATGGACCTGGGCTTTTGTTTGCTGGAAGATTTCTGATTACAGCCTCTAGTTCCATGCTTGTGATGGGTCTGTTCAGATTTTCTATTTCTTCCTGGTTCAGTTTTGGAAAGTTGTACTTTTCTAGGAATTTGTCCATTTCTTCCAGGTTATTCATTTTATTGCCATATAATTGCTGATAGTATTCTCTAATAATCCTTTGTATTTCTGTGTTGTCGGTTGTGATCTCTCCATTTTCATTTCTAATTTTATTGATTTGGTTCTTCTCTCTTTGTTTCTTGATAAGTCTGGCTAGTGGTTTGTCAATTTTATTTACCTTCTCAAAGAATCAGCTTTTGGCTTTGTTGATTTTTGCTATGGTCTCTTTTGTTTCTTTTGCATTTATCTCTGCCCTAATTTTTACAATTTCTTTCCTTCTACTGACCCTGGGGTTCTTCATTTCTTCCTTTTCTAGTTGCTTTAGATGTAGAGTTAGGTTATTTAGTTGACTTTTTTCTCATTTCTTGAGGTGTGCCTGTATTGCTATGAACTTCTCCCTTAGCACTGCTTTTATGGTGTCCCAGAGGTTTTGGGTTGTTTTGTTTTCATTTTCGTTCATTTCTATGCATATTTTGATTTCTCTTTTGATTTCTTCTATGATTTGTTCGTTATTCAGCAGCGTGTTGTTCAGCCTCCATATGTTGGCATTTTTAATGGTTTTTCTCCCGTAATTGAGGTCTAATCTTACTGCATTGTGGTCAGAAAAGATGCTTGGAATGATTTCAATTTTTTTGAATTTACCAAGGCTAGATTTATGGCCCAGGATGTGATCTATCCTGGAAAAGGTTCCGTGTGCGCTTGAGAAAAAGGTGAAATTCATTGTTTTGGGGTGAAATGTCCTATAGAGATCTATTAGGTCTAACTGGTCTATTGTATCATTTAAAGTTTGTGTTTCCTTGTTAATTTTATGTTTAGTTGATCTATCCATAGATATAAGTGGGGTATTAAAATCTCCTACTATAATTGCATTGTTGTTAATTTCCCCTTTCATACTTGTTAGTAATTGTCTTACATATTGCAGTGCTCCTATGTTGGGTGCATAAATATTTATAATTGTTATATCTTCTTCTTGGATTGAACCTTTGATCATTATGTAGTTTCCTTCTTTGTCTCTTTTCACAGCCTTTGTTTTAAAGTCTATTTTATCTGATACGAGTATTGCTACCCCTGCTTTCTTTCGGTCTCTATTTGCATGGAATATCTTTTTCCAGCCCTTCACTTTCAGTCTGTATGTGTTCCTTGTTTTGAGGTGGATCTCTTGTAGACAACATATATGGGGTTCTTGTTTTTGTATCCATTCAGCCAGCCTTTGTCTTTTGGTTGGGGCATTCAACCCATTTACGTTTAAGGTGATTATTGATAAGTATGATCCCGTTGCCATTTTCTTTATTGCTTTGGGTTCGAGTTTATACACCCTTTCTGTGTTTCCTGTCTAGAGAAGATCCTTTAGCATTTGTTGGAGAGCTGGTTTGGTGATTCTGAATTCTCTCAGCTTTTGCTTGTCTGTAAAGCTTTTGATTTCTCCTTCATATTTGAATGAGATCCTTGCTGGGTACAGTAATCTGGGCTGTAGGTTGCTTTCTTTCATCACTTTAAGTACGTCTTGCCATTCCCTCCTGGCCTGAAGAGTTTCTATTGAAAGATCGGCTGTTATCTTTATGGGAATCCCCTTGTGTGTTATTTGCTGCTTTTCCCTTGCTGCTTTTCATATTTGTTCTTTGTGTTTGATCTTTGTTAATTTGATTAATATGTGTCTTGGAGTATTTCACCTTGGGTTTATCCTGTTGGGGACTCTCTGGGTTTCTTGGACTTGGGTGATTATTTCTTTCCCCATTTTAGGGAATTTTTCAACTATTATCTCCTCAAGTATTCTCTCACGGTCTTTCTTTTTGTCTTCTTCTTCTGGGACTCCTATGATTCGAATGTTGGAGCATTTAACATTGTCCCAGAGGTCTCTAATATTGTCCTCATTTCTTTTAATTCATTTTTCTTTTTTCCTCTCTGTTTCATTTATTTCTACAATTCTATCTTCTAGCTCGCTTATCCTGTCTTCTGCCTCTGTTATTCTACTGTTGGTTCCCTCCAGAGTGTTTCTGATCTCATCTATTGCATTATTCATTGTATATTGACTCTTTTTTATTTTGTCTAAGTCCTTATTAAACCTTTCTTCCATCTTCTCAATCCTTTTCTCCAGGTTATTTATCTGTAACTCCATTTTGCTTTCAAGATTTTAAATCATTTTCACCACCAAAATTCGAAATTCTTTATCAGGTATATTCCCTATATCTTCCTCTTTTGTTTGTGTTGGTGGGCATTTATCTTGTTCCTTTACTTGCTGGGTATTTCTCTGCCTCTTCATCTTGCTTATATTGCTTTGCTTGGGGTGGCCTTTCTGTCTTCTGGCAGTTTGTGGAGTTCTCTTTATTATGTAGTTTCCTCGCTGTGTGTGGGGTTGGACGGGTGACTTTTCAAGGTTCCCTGGTTAGGGAAGTGTCGGTGTTCTGGTGGGTGGAGCTGGATTTCTTCTCAGGAGTGCAATGAAGTGTCCAGTAATGAGTTATGAGATGTCAGTGGGTTTGGAGTGACTTTGGGCAGCCTGTATATTGAAGCTCAGGGCTATTTTCCTGTGTTGCTGGAGAATTTGTGTGGTATGTCTTGCTCTGGAACTTATTGACCCTTGGGTGGTGCTTGGTTTTAGTGTAGGTATGGAGACGTTTGATGAGCTCCTATTGATTAATGTTCCCTGGAGTCAGGAGTTCTCTGGTGTTCTCAGGATTCGGGCTTAAGCCTCTTGCCTCTGGTTTTCAGTCTTATTCTTGGAGTAGCTTCTAGACTTCTCTATCTGTCATTTCCAAGGTGGTTCCCTCTGTTTTAGCTTCTGTTTGCTGGTCTCTTCAGTGTCTAATTTCCGCCCTGATACTAGGGGGTGGGTGGATACTTTTTAAGGCTCAGTTGTTCAGTCCTGTTCTGGGAAGGGAGGAACACTGCAGACAAATATCTCTAGCGTCTGTGGGGAGTGCTCGCAGCATCTCGGCCACACTGGGTTTGTCCCCGCTCACAGCGCATGAGCTGTCCCAGTCTACCCTGCACAGGCTCTAGGTTGCTCTGCCGGGAACTGTCCGAGACCGGTGCTGGGTTGTATGCACTTCCCAGGTCTGAGCTCGTGTACTCCACAAAGGCGCAGACTTGGCTGGGTCTGCGTTTTGTGCCTTCCCTGGTCCGAGCAGCTCAGGTGACCAGGTATTTGGTGAGCGCGGTCGCTGCGACTTATTGCCTCCCCAGTCCCTGCCACTCGGTTTTCTGGGTGTACAACCAGCGCACCTTCTCAGGTGGATATCTTCCGGCCCAAGCCCAAGAAGTCTTGATTAGCAACAAGGCTGCCTGCAGTTTGTATCAGATGCCTTTCTGGGGCCGTGGTTGCCCCCTCTGGCTCTGGCTGACCTCCCTGCCTATCTTGGCGGGGGATAGGGGATGGGCCGACCGCAGCCGGCTCGCTCTGCTCAGTTCTTTGTTCTGTGAGCGGGCTGGCGGAGTCTTAGGTTAGAGCTTTCCGCCTTTTTGTGGGGAAGCTATCCCAGACTGCTTTGCTATCCCCAGTTCTTTCAGATTGTTCTCGTGGCATTCAAGCCCAGTCCTCTCTCTAAGCAGTTCAGCTGGCTCCTCCCTGCCCAGCCCCCGCTTGCTAATGGCGTATGCAGGCGACTGCTCTGCTTCTCTGCTGGGAGTTACCATTTGGTGGGTCATCTGTGGGTTTTAATTGTTTCTTTCTTTTTCCTCCCGGTTATGTGGCCCTCTGAGCTTCCAAGGCTCGCCACAGATTCGCCAGTGAGAGTGTTTCCTGGTGTTTGGAAACGTCTCTCTTTTTAAAGCCTCCCTTCCCGGGAGCTCCATCCTTACTTCTTTTGTCTCTCTTTTTATCTTTTATGTTTTTTCCTACCTCCTTTCGAAGACAATGGGCTGCTTTTCTGGTGCCTCATGTCCTCTGCCAGCATTCAGAAGTTGTTTTGTGGGCTTTACTCTGCATTCAAATGTTCTTTTGATGAATTTGTGGGGGAGAGAGTGGTCTCACCGTCCTATTCCTCCTCCATCTTGTTCCTTCCTCGGAATTTAATTTTAAATATATTAGGTTGCACATGCCTACTGGATATCTAAGCAGAGATGTCAAGTGAAGGGTTGGGACATATGGGTGGAAGCTATAAATTCAGAATTCATCAGGTGTTAAATGTGTTTCAATTTATGGATCTGGAAGAGATGAGCAGTAGAGAAGGACAGAAGATGGGCACAGATGGAGTGTCACATTTTTGGCAGTTTAGTGCTGAGGGCAATGGTAGTGACAGTGGCTATAGCACATGGGAGTCTGGTACTGACCTTTAGCCAAAGGAAGAATGTAAAGTGGTAGTAGTGACTTATAATGTGCTGAGAAGCCTCAAAACTCAGATGAATGTAACTTGTGCTACCTTCCTACAGTGTTTATTGAAATGTACAGTTTTATGGTTTGTCTCAATCTAACTGGTTATGCAGCTTAATTTTAGCCTGATGCATATAAAAGATGCTCAGTAAACTTGTGTCTTGGCTATCCTGAGACCAAGCTGCCTTTGCAAGTATCATAGAGGTTAATAATCCAAAGTTGACACACAGCCTATACTATTGAGAGAGGACTCTGGGAACTCTGCCTAAAAGACTCAGAACTCTTTGACATCTGCTTGTACCTTTCTTTTCCTGCTGTACTGCTTCCTTACCTTTATTAAAGCCCTTAGAGAGTACTGCATACCCTATAGGATTTCACGTTGTTGTTGTTCTGTTGCTTTGTCACGTCAGACTCTGCAGCCCCATGAACTACAGCACACCAGGCTTCCCTGTCCTTCACTGTCTCCCGGAGTTTGCCCAAATTCATGTCCATTGAGTCAGTGATGCCATCCAACCTTCTCATCCTCTGTTGCCCCCTTTTCTTCCTGCCCTCAATCTTTCCCAGCATCAGGGTGTTTTCCAATGAGTTGGCTCTTCCCATAAGGTGGTCAAAGTATTGGAGCTTCAGCTTCAGTCCTTCCTGTGAATATTCAGGATAGATTTCCTTTGGGACTGACTGGTTTGATCTCCTTGCAGTCCAAGGGACTCTCAAGATTCTTCTCCAGCACCACAGTTCAAAGTATCAATTCTTTAGTGCTCAGAGTTCTTTATGGTCCAGCTCTCACATCCATACATGACTACTGGAAAAACCATACCTTTGACTACACAGATCTGTGATGGCAAAATAATGTCTCTGCTTTTTAATATGTTGTCTAGGTTGATCATCGCTTTTCTTTCAAGGAGCAAGCATATTTTAATTTCATGGCTACAGTCACCATCTACAGTGATTTTGGAGCCTAAGAAAGTAAAGTCTCTCACTGTTTCCATTGTTTCCCCATATATTTGCCATGAAGGGATGGGACCAGATGCCATGGTCTTAGTTTTTTGAATGTTGAGTGTTAAGCCAGCTTTTTCACTCTGCTCTTTCACTCACATGAAGAGGCTCTTTAGTTCGTCTTTGCTTTCTGCCATAAGGGTGGTGTCACCTGCATATCTGAGGTTGTTGATATTTCTCGATGCTATCTTGATTCCAGCCCAGCATTTTGTATGATATACTCTGCATAGAATTAAATAAGCAGAGTGATGATATACAGCCTTGACGTACTCCTTTCCTAGTTTTGAACCAGTCTATTGTTCCATTCTCTGTTCTAGCTGTTGCTTCTTGTCCTGAATGGGTTTCTCAGGAGATAGGTAAGGTGGTCAGGTATTCCCATCTCTTTAAGAATTTCCTCCAGTTTGTTGTGATCCACACAGTAAAAGGCTTTAGCACAGTCAATGAAACAGAAGTAGAATTTTTTTCTTTTTTGGGATTCCCTTGCTTTTTCATGAGTCCTTTTAATTATCCAACTCTGTGTACCCACTGCAGTGATGAACCTTATGGGGACAGGGCCCCTAAAAGCAGGAGATCCCAGGCTATGGGATGGTAGGAGTTATGCTGCAAGGTTGGTTACAGTCTTTAGTCTGCTCAGAGTATGGCTTCAGACAGCTCTTGAGGATACTGGGGAATGGCCTATCTCTTGGGGATGAGGGAAAGATAAGAACAAGGAAATGCCTGTCATCTTTGTATGCCAGCATGCGGATAGTACCTGGCACAGAGTGGAGACCTAGAAAGATGTTTTTTAAGTGAGTGAGCAAATAAAGGAATGCACAGATGAGGAGTGGTGGTCACACTGGCTGGTTTTCAGCAGCCCTGAACTCCAGAGAATGGCCACACTTGAGCAAAGCTTGATTCCTCCAATAGCCTGGTGAACTCCAGCTTCCAGGCCTGCGGGTTTGCGTTTCCCCTTCTCAGCACACATTCCCCACATGTCCTTGAAGTTCGCTCCCTCACTTCGTTTGGGACATTGTTCAAATCAGGGAGATGCTTGCTGATCTCCATATCCAAAACATATCCCTTGCCCTCTTTATCTTTTATGCCACCTCATTGTTCCTCGTAGAACATCTTGCTACCTGATTTTGTATTATCTGTATACCTGTTAAGTCTGTGTATTTAAGGGCTGCCATCCCAGAATATCCACTCCATTTTAGTAGGTGTTTCTGTGGCTCATCCACTGCCCTAATCCTAATGCCTGGAGCAGTGTCTGGTATATATTACATGCTCAAAAAACATTTGTTCAGCGAATAGGCTCTCATGCCCAACCCATATGGTTTTCACCCATATGGTTGGGTGTCAGGGGTCATCATCCATCGTGGAATGGTTGATGGGATTTAGGACTGAGGTGATCCCTGGGATATAGGACTTTGACTTTTAAAACCAGAGGAGTTGGTCACTCTACTGAACTTCTGATTCAGCTTCCTGTTTGTTTACTCATTCATCCGTTTCTTGGTCCAGTATTTATTTAGTGCTACCATGTAGCAGCACTGGTTTAAGTACTGTACTGGAATATGGCCATGAACAAGTCAGAGAAAACATACACTGTCATAAAGCTTATATTCTTCAGCAGGGGCAGGAACTTGAACTCATGGATGCTACGGTTCACCCTACACAGTACAACTGATGTTAAATTCCACAGGATGATGGTATAGTATCACTGGCCAGCAGGTGTGCTCAAGAGAGAAGCAAGCCATGGCTGGAGTTAGTCTTTGCTGTGGTGGCAGCCCACTAACTCCCACCAGAAAGGAATCTGCTGCCCTGGGTTCTGGTCAACATCTCCATTTTGTCTGTAGCTAAGACACATCAAAACCCACATACACTTCAACTCACAAGTGTTTTAACCAATTTTTCCTGTTAACATTATTAATTGTTAAACATCTTGTGACTGGGAGCATCAGCTGAGCTGGCCTAAGGCAAAGCTCAAGGAAAGGTAAGGGCCTGCTTTTCGGCAACAGCCTCTATGCTTGAAACATTTTGTTGTGATGTCCTTTCAGATCAAACTGAGCTAGCTTGCGACTCCCCCTTTATTCTCCATAATTTCTTCCTACTCAGAATTCACCCTCTGTCTTATTCCTCAGTGTTCTGAGTGAAAAAAGATTCTTGAGTTCTTGCAAATGCATATGCTTGCCCATAGACCATCAGCCACAAGATAACCTTTATGCATATGATAAGCAGTTTCTTGAAGGTGATTTACCCAAACCAGGGACTCTAATGGCTGGGATTTGTTGGGATATGTCATATCTCTCATGGAGAGAATGAACTCATCACATATATGGGGTCAGCCTTGACCAGCATTTAGATGTTCCCTTTCAGTCCTCACAAGTCCTCACATTAAGCCCCTTGGTAGTGCATGGTTTCCTTGTGCCCTCAGGCAAGTAGGCCCATGATAAACTTCTCAGTTTCATAAAATATATGTCATAGAGTTTTTGAATGTCAGCATATAGCTTCCACTTTCTTTTCAAATGGTTTCCGTTGTTCTGTGGGGCTCGGGGTAGGGATGGCATTTGAAGAATTCTTGGCTCAGTGCATGACTTGTTCCACTCTCTCAGCATCCCTGTCAAGCAGTTTAATTATGCAAATGAGAGCTCAGCTGAGGGTTTGGGGGAGGGGTGATGGAGAGAGGAACAGTGCAGGGAAGTGCTAGACAGGCATTATGCCAAGAATATCCACACTTCCTATGTTGAGAAATCGCCCATATTTTTTTTCTTTCCCCTAAGACTGAGCGACTGAACTGAACTGAACTGAACTGAAGATGAAAAAGAATTTGAAAGTCTGCTCTTTTATCTTCTTTTACACCTTTCTGCTGTCTGTTTCCTGTTCAAAATTTTTTTTAAATGCTGGTTTTTGTTTTAGCTGCTTGTCTCTGTCTCCTTTTAAGAGATGCTCAGAGTAAAGTAAGTGATGCTGCTCATGTTAATGCATTTTAAGTTTCACAGTATAAAAGGGTTTTCCTTTCTACCTTCTCAAGGTCAGTGGGTTAGGACTCAAAGATGAAATCTAATGTTGGTGTTGGGGAAGCCAGCAGCAGATTCCCTTCGAGTGTGACTTGGATTGTTTGGCTGACAGGCCTGGGGAGGGTTGACCAGTTACCCAGTCTGGGTGTTGCTCCCTTCAGTTCAGTTCAGGAGGGACGGAAATCCAGAGAACTAAGGGCTAAAATGGGGCAGCACTTGCATAGCCAGCATCTAGTTGGCTCTTATACAATGATGTAAATCTTTGACTTTATTTGAATCTCTACTGACTTGTGTAATGAGAATTTCTCAAATACTACAACTAAAAGTAGTATGATTCTCCTAAAGTTTTAATGCTTAAGCAAAGTCATATAAATCCTCAGAGACTGAGTACCCTCATATATAATTAAAATTTTTTCAACCCAGCAAATGTAGAGAAACTGTTACTTGCCTGCAACTACACCAGACCCTAGATATATGACATTAAAACAGAGACAAGTCCTTCCCCTAGAAGAACAGAGCACTAGTAGGGGAGAGACAGCACACACACATAGAACTATCTAAGTAGCAATTGTAGAATCGCAATGAAGGAAATGTTTTTTAATAAACAGTGTGAAAGATCTAATATAGATGGGGTGGTCAGAAATTGTCTCCTGAGGAAATAACATTTGAGCTGAGTCTTGGGAGATGAGTAAAAGCTGATTGGTTAAAGAGAGAAACTAGAGGAGTTCCAGGTAGAAGACACAGAATAAAGTTCCAGAATGGAAATGACATTGTTCTGGAGGAACCAGAAGATGCCAGAATATTTGACACTTAGGAGATAATGTCCTGAGATGAAGTTGGCATTAGTCAGGAAAGACCATAGAGATTCATACAGAATAGCTTCAGAGTTTGAATTTTAAGGGAGATCTTTTGTAAAGTTTTATGCAGAGGTGTGACATGATCTAATTCTAGTGTCTCAAAAAAAAAAATCACTTCTGATGTCCATGAAGAAAGACATTGGTAAGGGAAAAGATTTCAGGCAGAAAACTTCTGAAGAAATCTGGACAGCCAATCATGTCAGCCTGGACTGACTGGTGGTGGGAGTGAAAGAAACAGTGGATTTGATAGTTTTGCAATATTATGCATGGGGCTTGCTGCTGGATTGGACCTGGAGGGTGGGAGTGGGTGAGAAGGAGGAAAGCAGAGGTGTGAGTAAAAGGAAATTTTCAGCGATGAATTCTAACTTAATCAAGAATTTTCCTGTAACTATATTTCAGGAGATGCAACTTAAACCAAAACATTAAAAAATTTGTTTTAAAATTAGACAAAACTAGGTAAATGCAAACAAATTTAAAACTGAGGAGCAAAGATTTTATTATTAGACTAAGTGGAACTCAAGCTTAGAAACCATTATATAGTGTGAAGATGGATGATTTATTGCATTAAATACTAGGCAGCCATTAACATGGCAGCACCATGTATAGAGCAGAATTTGTAGGAGATGTTCTGGTGTTGACTAGCAGTGGATCATATGAACAAAAATAACTGAAGATATAGACTACATAAATCAGTCCTAAAGGAAATCAATCCTGAATCTTCATTGGAAGGACTGATGCTGAAACTGAACCTCCAAAACTTTGGCCACATGATGCAAAAAACTGGCTCATAGAAAAAGACCCTGATGCTGGGAGAGATTGAGGGTGGGAGGAGAAGGAGGTGACAGAGGATGAGAGGATGGCATCACTGATTCAATGGACATGAATTTGAGCAGCCTCTGGGAGATTGTGAAGGACAGGAAAGCCTGCCGTGCTACAGTCCATGGGGTCACAAACAATCAGACACGACTGGGTGACTGAACAGCAACAACAATGTAAATAATAAAGAAAATCTTATATAGGGAACATCCATAAAAATTAAATATTAGTGGGCCACAAAGTAAGCCTCAATAAATTCCAAAAGAGAGAGGATATAGTTAACATTTCCTGATATGAATGTAATAAAACAGAAATTTATAATAAATAATCTAAAAATTTTCTTCCATCTGGAAATTAATTCTATCCAAAACTCTAGGAAGTAATGGAGGAGGGATCAAGATGGCAGAAACGGTAGGACACAGAGCTCACCTTCCCCGAAAAACCCATTAAAGATACATCCCCACGTGGAGCAATTCCCACTGGAGACTGCAGACTTTCATACAACAAAGTCTGTGAAAGAAAGATCCACACAAATTTGGGTTGGGAGGGAAAATAAAAGGTCAGGACCTGTGCCCCTGGTTGGGGGAGACAGCAGAGGAGGGCATGATACAGGCTCAGAGGTCCTTTCTGGGGAGTGAGCTGTTGGAGCCACAGAGTGGGTACTGCAGCCCTGAGTCTGATGCCACAGACAGACTGGTTACTTGCGAGCGGAAGATGTGAGGAGAAACACTGAGCTAATCTTTTGACCAACCCAATATACTAGGAGTTAAACACCTTTGTTGTTGAAAACCACTGAGGTTTGAGGGCTATTTGCCGCTTCAGTGTAACTTCATGAGATCACAGTGCCCTTCATAACATTGTTCCTGCTCCCCTGCAGCTTCATTTCTTGCTATTTTTTTGCACTTTTCCCTACATTCTCCCCAACACAACACCTCCCTCAGTTCTCACTGCACTTTATGTTATGGTGTTTTCATAAGATCCCGAGATGTTTCTCACCTCCATGACTTTGTTCTGTTCCTTCCTCCTGCTTACTTCCTACTCAACCTACTCCACTCAACCATCGCCTCAAACACCTGCCCTCTCTTGGTCTCCTGCCCTCTCACTTCAGTCTTGTCTGACTCTTTGTGACTCTGGACCATGGCCCTCCAGGCTCCTCTGTCCGTGAGACTCTCTAGGCAAGAATACTGGAGTGGGTTGCCACGCCCTCCGCCAGGGGATCTTCCTGATCCAGGGATCAAGGCTGCTCCTCTTATGTCTCCTGCATTGGCAGGTGGATTCTTTACCACTAGTACCACCTAGGAAGCCACCTTCTCACACTCTTCACATACTTTCTCTATAATCCCACCAACAAATGTATATATCGTAAGTACTGTATTTACACACTGATTGCTCATTGTTTCAAGATATTTTTAGTTCCTTCAGCACAGGAACTTTCTTTCTCATTTTTATATTCCAGGCCCTTAGTACAATAGTGCTTGGTGCTCAGTGAATGCTTATTGGTAACTATTGCTAACTTTTCTTTTTTTAGTTAATTGTTTTTGGGATATAGTTGCATGACACTGTTGTATTAGTTTCTTCTGTACAGTAAAGTGAAGTGACTGTATGTTTCCATATGAACCCTCCTTTTTGGATTTCCTTCCCATTCATGTCACCTCAGAGCACTGAGTAGAGTTCCCTGTGTTATACACTAGGTTCTCATTAGTTATCTGTTTATCCATAGTATAAACAGTGTGTATATATATCAATCTCAATCTCCCAATTCATCCTACCCCCTGCTAACTTTTCCTTTAAAATAAAATGTGACAAAACTAAATTAATTTATAATTCAGATTAATGTCTTGACTAAATATGACAGATTCTTTCATTCATATTAAGCAACTGGGACTTCCCTGGTGGTCCAGTGGTTAAGACTCAGCTTTCCAATGCAGGACGTGTGAGGTCAATCTTTGGTGGGGGAGTCAAGGTCCCATATGCCTCATGGCCAAAAAATAGCACATAAAATAAGCAATATTGCAACAAATTCAATAAAGACTTTAAAAAATGGTTCACATAAAAAAAATCTAAAGAACGAACTAAGCAACTGTTTGAGAGGGATTATGGAAATACCTAGAAATAGCTTTGAGAAGGATAAGTTGGGTTGAAGGACCTGGATGAAGTTTCTAACTACACTACACATATGGCTCCTCCTCCAGGCAGCCTTCTCTGACTCTTCCATGGGTGCTAAGCGCCTGCCTTTTGGCTTCCTTAGCATGCTGTGGATATTTAGTTATGGTATTTTCTATATCTTATAATTTTTAGTTTACTTTCTGCTTCCCTCACTACATAGTAGATACAGTGAGGCAATGATTCATGACTTTGATCTTTTCTTAAACATAAGAGGAGTCCTTTAAGTGACTAATGAATGAATAAGTTAATTTGATTGGCAGTGATGCTCTTAAGAACATTTGGTGACATTTTTGACATCTCCTGGCATCACAATCCTAAATAGAGAACTACATATTCAAGCACTGACTATCCATTGAAATTCAAATATCCACATAACACTTGTCTAGGAAGTAATCTTATTAAGTAAAAGCTGATTATACCCAGCCATTTAAAACAGTTCTCTTAAGATCAACAGTTCACTACAAGGTAAATGGAATGAGTATTTATTGGGTGAAGAAGACAGGGAAATGGATGGATGCAGGTAGAGAGGGCTTTGGGGAGAAGGACACATAGTTCTGCTTTTATAAGCACTCCTGCTAAAAATATACATAGAGAAAACACAGCTGTTACAAAGGACATTGCAATAATTATAGAGCTCAGCATTAAAAGTTCTCTTTGTGTGAGGACCTATTCCTTTTTAACACAGAAATAGTTCTTAGACTATAGCACAAGAAATTAAGTCAGTGTTCATCAGCACCTGCACAGAAGCCTTCAGGCCTGTCATTATTCACGGCTTGCCACATGTGTGCATGCACACCACACATGTACGCACACACCATTTCTTATTAAAGAGGCAACGAGCACAAAAGACACCTTTGAAAGACCACACCACGTACAGCAATCAAAGCACAGAGGATGCTGTGTTCCCCATACTCTAAAGGAAATATTGCAGAGTGGTCTTCAAGTCATCATAATCTCAAATTATGGTTGATGTTTCCCTCTTATGAACCAGTGCTTTATTTTAAAATTTATTATATGTGTTTAAGATGAAAGAATTATTGTATCTCAGTAGTCCCCTATTAAGGAATGATTCAGTTCAGTTCAGTAGAGTTGCTCAGTCATGTCCGACTCTTTGCGACCCCATGAATCACAGCACACCAGGCCTCACTGTCCATCACCAACTCCCGGAGTTCACTCAAACTCATGTCCATTGAGTTGGTGATGCCATCCAGCCATCTCATTCTCTGTCGTCCCCTTCTCCTCCTGCCCCCAATCCCTCCAAGCATCACAGTCTTTTCCAGTGAGTCAACTCTTCGCATGAGGTAGCCAAAGTATTGGAGTTTCATCAGTCCTTCCAATGAACACCCAGGATTGATCTCCTTTAGAATGGACTGGTTGGATCTCCTTGCAGTCCAAGGGACTCTCAAGAGTCTTCTCCAGCACCACAGTTCAAAAGCATCAATTCTTCGGTGATCAGCTTTCTTCACAGTCCAACTCTCACATCCATACATGACCACGGGAAAAACCATAGCCTTGACTAGACGGACCTTTGTTGGCAAAGTAATGTCTCTGCTTTTTAATATACTATCTAGGTTGGTCATTTGATCTCTGGTGCCTCTGCCTTTTCTAAAACCTGCTTGAACATCTGGAAGTTCATGGTTCATGCACTGCTGAAGCCTGGCTTGGAGAATTTTTGAACATGACTTTACTAGCGTGTGAGATGAGTGCAATTGTGCGGTAGTTTGAGCATTCTTTGGCATTGCCTTTCTTTGGGATTGGGATGAAGACTGACCTTTTCCAGTCCTGTGGCCACTGCTGAGTTTTCCAAATTTGCTGGCATATTGAGTGCAGCACTTTCACAGCATCATTTTTCAAGATTTGAAATAGCTCCACTGGAATTCCATCACCTCCACTAGCTTTGTTCGTAGTGATGCTTTCTAAGGCCCACTTGACTTCACATTCCAAGATGTCTGGCTCTAGGTCAGTGATCACACCATCATGATTATCTTGGTCGTGAGGATCTTTTTTGTGCAGTTCTTTTGTGTATTCTTGCCATCTCTTCTTAATATCTTCTGCTTCTGTTAGGTCCACACCATTTCTGTCCTTTATCGCGCCCATCTTTGCATGAAATGTTCCCTTGGTATCTCTAATTTTCTTGAAGAGATCTCTAGTCTTTCCTATTCTGTTGTTTTCCTCTATTTCTTTCTGTTGATTGCTGAGGAAGGCTTTCTTATCTCTCCTTGCTATTCTTTGGAACTCTGCATTCAGATATTTATATCTTTCCTTTTCTCCTTTGCTTCTCTTCTTTTCCCAGCTATTTGTAAGGCCTCCTCAGACAGCCATTTTGCTTTTTTGCATTTCTTTTCCACGGGGATGGTCTTGGTCCCTGTCTCCTGTACAATGTCACAAACCTCCGTCCAGAGTTCATCAGGCACTCTATCAGATCTAGTCCCTTAAATCTATTTCTCGCTTCCACTGTATAATCATAAGGGATTTGATTTAGGTCATATTGGAATGGTCTAGTGGTTTTCCCTACTTTCTTCAATTTCAATCTGAATTTGGCAATAAGGAGTTCATGATCTGAGCCACAGTCAGCTCCTGGTCTTGTTTTTGCTAACTGTATAGAGCTTCTCCATCTTTGGCTGCAAAGAATATAATCAATCTGATTTCGGTGTTGACCATCTGGTGATGTCCATGTGTAGAGTCTTCTCTTGTGTTGTTGGAAGAGGGTGTTTGCTATGACCAGTGCATTCCCTTGGCAAAACTCTATTAGCCTTTGCCCTGCTTCATTTCATGTTCCAAGGCCAAATTTGCTTTACTCCAAACACCTTACTCCAGGTGTTTCTTGACTACTTTTGCATTCCAGTCCCCTATAATGAAAAGGACATCTTTTTTGGGTGTTAGTTCTAAAAGGTCTTGTAGGTCTTCATAGAACCGTTCAATTCGGCTTCTTCAGCATTACTGGTTGGGGCATAGGCCTGGATTACTGTAATACTGAATGGTTTGCCTTGGAGACGAACAGACATCATTCTGTCCTTTTTAAGATTGCATCCAAGTACTGCATTTCGGATTCTTTTGTTGACCATGATGACTACTCCATTTCTTCTAAGGGATTCCTGCCCACAGTAGTAGATATAATGGTCATCTGAGTTAAATTCACCCATTCCAGTCCATTTTAGTTCACTGATTCCTAGAATGTCTATGTTCACTCTTGCCATCTCCTGTTTGACCACTTCCAATTTGCCTTGATTCATGGACCTAACATTCCAGGTTCCAATGCAGTATTGCTCTTTACAGCATCGGACCTTGCTTCTATCACCAGTCCCATCCACAACTGTGTATTGGTTTTGCTTTGGCTCCATCCCTTCATTCTTTCTGGAGTTAATTCTCCACTGATCTCCAGTAGCATACTGGGCACCTACCGACCTGGGGAATTCCTCATTCAGTATCCTATCATTTTGCCTTTTGATACTGTTCATTGGGTTCTCAAGGCAAGTATACTGAAGTGGTTTGCTATTCCCTTCTCCAGTCGACCACATTCTGTCAGACCTCTCCACCATGACCCACCCATCTTGGGTGGCCCCACACGGCATGGCTTAGCTGTGAAGAGATATCCCACAACCAAGGTAAGAGAAATCCAAATAAGATGGTAGGTATTGGGAGGGGGCATCAGATGGCAGACACACTGAAATCATAATCACAGAAAACTAGTCAATCTGATCACATAGACATAGCCCTGTCTAACTCAATGAAACTCTACTAAGCCATCAAGGAATGATTAAGAACAGTAAATCCTGTGCCTTCCAGAAAACTAGATTTTGATGGAACAAACAATTTATTTAAAGAGGAAGGTGGTGGTAGTTGTTCAATTGCTCAGTTGTGTCCGACTCTTTGTGACCGCATGGGCTGCAGCACACCAGGCTTCCCTGTCCTTCACTATCTACCAGAGTTTGCTCAGACTCATTTCCATTGAGTCAATGATGCCATCCAACCATCGTCCTCTGTCAACCCCTGAATGTGGAGGAAAACACAAAAGGTGAAGTTGAAGGGGTCAGATCACAAATGTCTTGTAGGTTAAACTATGGAACTGCTGGTTTATTTTAGAGAGAAAGGGGGCATAGAAGGATATCTTTGTGGCTTAGGTAGGTCACTGAGGAAGCTTGGGAGAAGTGATAAAGCCAATTGGAGATACAGAATAGAATTTGGAGGTTACTGTTATAGGGCAGACAAGAGTCAATGAAAGTCAGAAAACATGGCATATTAATAAGGGTCAAGTTGAAAGAGAAGGGATCGAAATGAAATCTATATGTGAGGTAAAATTGGTCAAATATGTATTGAGTCTGGAGTGTGAAGAATTGTAGATTACTTTTCCGGCTTCTAGCCTGAGTGACAGGCCAATTGATTGAGGTAATGAAATAAAGATAAAAGAAGAACAGATTTAGAGGAGAGTGTGACAAATTTAGTTTTGGATATGCTGAGTTTGAGATTCTTATAGGATGGTCAAGATGTATTTTGATGTAGGAGTCTGAGGCTCTATGTGTGGGGGGGTTTCTTTGAAGTGAAAATGTAACTTTTGGAGCCATCAGCCTATAGGTGGTGACACAAACCATAAATGTTGCTCGGAATCACTCAGAATGTAGGGAGAGCACACAGCACCCAAAAACTGTGCGCCAAAGGTTGAAGCTGAGGAACTCCAAATAATAAGAAGGTGAAAACAATAGAAGCCCGCCAAGAAGATAGGAAGAAATATAGTTAGGTTCACCATGAACCAGAGACATCTAAGGGAAAATTTTAAGAAGGCGAGAGAGGTAAAAAGTATCCAAAACTATCAGAATGGTCAAATAAAAATAGGACTAAAACATGTTCATCAAGATAGATAATTATCGAGTCATTAATGATACTAGAAAGCACAGTTTTATTGTAGTTTGTGAGTTAAATGGGTCTTTGAAAAGTAGAGACAATTGCAGTCTATTGTTTTGAAATTTTGGCTGACACGAGTGCCTAATTTTCTATAGTAATTACATAGGTAGACTAGAAAGTTTTAAATTAGATTTTTGGGTGTTGTAGTTAACAAATGATGGAAGAAAAAAATCAAAGAAAATATAAAGTGTCATCTAGTGGACCAAACCTCTTTAGTTTCTGAGCAATCATTTTACATGTTTCTCCTATAAAAAGATACTGTTTCTTTTCAGAGTTATCTTGATTCTATTTCAATTGAAGGCATAACTCCTAAATAACTCAACAATCACTGAACACACTCATTCCTTTTATTATTTTTATTTCAGAATATGTCTCCAGATGTTCAGAGGAGCTGACTAATAGTGATGATTATATACCACAGTACAAGTAATGGAATACAGAATTCTTAACATTTATTTCTATAGTGGTATCTTCATCTTATTTTTGTCAAAATTAAGAAAAGACAAGCCCAGGATAGCAGATCATGTTCTAAGGAATTTGTAGCACACACAAGGAATCTAAGTGCCTGGGGTCAGTTTTATTCCAAGCCAACATTTCTCCTGGTCAGGAAAGGTGCTGGGAACTGTTGGTGACGAAGGTGAGAGGTCAACAATTTCCATCATCTTGAAATAAAAATATTTGGAATCCACAGAAGAATATTTTTAAAGAATTTTTTATATTTATTAATTATGTCTTCCTTCTTTTTAAAATAGAAGTCCCTATAAGAATGCTAATATTTTAGAATGTTATATCCTTCCCTTCTCTCTGGCTGTGGTTTGTCTTGTGAAGGGGTGTATTTGTCAGGAGCAAGATACTCAGTGAAATTGAGTTGCATCTGATCTTACTCCAGAGCTTAAATTGGTATAAATACTAAGGTGTTAATGAAGGCTGGCTTAGAAAGTTACAATGCTTGCAGTTCAATCACCAGTCTGAATCTCAGTGACTATAGGCTCTGAGAAGCAAATCTTGGCTGCCAGATAGCAACTATTGGCCCATCACCCCTGTACTGGGCCCTGATGCACCCAGCTGGTTTGCCCAGAGACCCTTTACAGCTCTCATGAGATTGAGTTAGCCAACAAGTTGATTCGGGTTTTTCTGTAAGATGTTATGGAAAACCTGAACAAACTTGTTGGCCAACCCAATATATCAGCAGAGTGTTGAAATATAGGGTTTTGGAGAAAAGAGAAATAAGAATTCTGACTGCTACTTACTGTGTGTGACCTTGGAAAAGTTCTCAGCCTCCAAATACCCATTAAAATGGGAAGAATAATAGCACTCTTAGGGCTGGGAAGAAAAATGAGTAACAATGGTAATTAACATCTAATAGATATTCTATATTACCCTTACAATATTTTTCATTCATATCATCTGATTAGGTGGACATACCAGTTTTTAAGATGTGAAGTAACATAGCTATCACAGTCACCATTGTCATTAGAACCATCCTTCACTGTCATCAGCCTCTGACATTAATTGAAGGCTTGTTGAGAGCCAATCTATTGATGTTGTTCAGTGGCTAACTCGTGTCCGACTCTTTGTGACCCCATGGACTGCAGCATGCCAGGCTCCTCTGTTCTTCGCTGTCTCCTGGAGTTTGCTCAAACTCGTGTCCATCGAATCAGTGATGAGACCCACTTACCAGGAATATATAGGATAAATCAAGAAATATAAGACTACCCTTCACAGATGGCCAGTGTGGTTGGGGAGTCAGGGCATACATATAAAATAGGGTGAATACCAATGAGAGGGAACATATTTTCTGCATGTGGGCAATGCAGATAAACAGTTTCCTAGGTACATGATCATTGTGTCTGGGAGTGTCTGAGGAGGACTTCTCTGTAAGAAATGATTTAAACTGCAGGAAAATGAGCATCATGGTTAAGGGGAAAAGCACAAGCAAAAGTATAAATTAAAAGTATTTAGGGAAGGTTATGTGGACAGCCTAACTGCAGCAGAATATTTATATATGGCAATTGGAGGATGAATTTAGAGACATGAACAGAGGCTTTTACAGTAGAAGCTAATTCTAGAATTAATCTTTAGAAGAGGCATACCTTCCCTGTAGTGCCTACTCTAGGTACTAGAACTTTTCAGTGGTTAATTGAGGTATATCCAGTCTATATATTTTTAATAATATCTGAAGAATTCTTATCCAACATTTGGTAAAGACTATCAAAAAATAAGAGCAGCACTGAACGGTAGTGGAGAGAACCAGGTACTTGATGGAGAGCATATTGAGTTCAAATCCTTCTCATTTTATCTTCTGGCTATATACCCAGGCAATAAGACTTACTGTGAAGGAGTTTTGAAAATTAAGTGAGAAAATGAATGACTCTATTTGAAATAAAGGAGAGCCTATATAGCCCATGGGGTCGCAAAGAGTCGGACATGATTGAGTGACTTTCACTCAAGAAATGTCAGCTTCTGTGTATTTGCAACTAAGGAAGTCCAGTCACTGGAATGAGAAAACCATATAGTTATTTTGAGTATAATTATATACAACAATCTAGATAAGTATGTGAGGTGTTACAAACTTCCAATTCCTATTTGCCAGGAATATATGAAAACCTTTAGACAAGCCTGTGTTTCAATGACAGTCTGGTCTGGAGCTTTCATCTTGAGTCTGTTGATCTCATTCATACCACATGGTATTCTCTTAGAATGTTAGTTTTCATTGGGATAGACACTATAGTCATTGGCTCATTATCCTTTGAAGCATATCTTTGGTTACTGCATCTATGTTATCGTGAGGATTTTGTGTGTCTCCAATATGGTTTGCCATTCCTACTGCAGATAACATCTCGATTCTTTCTGCCACACTATTCTGGTTCTTGAACGTATTCTAATCGCTTTTCATTTGTTCCTTGTTTTAATATTATTCAGTGACTGGAAATGTGGCTTCTGGGAAGGATAATAAATACCCCTGTCCTGGTGGGAAAAGTAACTGCCTTACTGAGGAAATGTGTTGGGGGAAAGGACAGGGCATGAGGAGAGAAAAACAGAGCAGTGCCTCTCTACACCTTTATTTTGCGTGAAGCCAACAGAAATGTAACCTGTCAGTCTTTGGTCCAATAGGAAGATTCATGCCAGGAAATCCATAAAGTTTTGTTCAGGGACTTTGGAATTCTTCAGGTCATGAGGAGAGTTCCGATTGATGAGGTCAAAATAAGCTTTGGAGTAAGTTAGAACTGGGACCAGGTGAGCATTGCCCCCATGTCCGTGCAACTGTCTCCTGGTTTTGTATCCTTAGCTGAGTCTCTTGGTCCTTGTCTATGTAAGGAACAAAATGTTAGCGTGTACTGAGTTGGCCAAAAAGTTCATTTGTATCTTCCCATACCATCGTACAGAAAAGATAGAACTTTTTGGTCAACCCAATGGCTCAGGTGGTAAAGAATCTGCCTATGATGCAGGAGACATGGCTGTGATCCCTGGATCGGGAAGATCCCCTGGAGGAGAAAATGGCAACCCACTCAAATATTCTGGTCTGGAGAATCCCATGGACAGAAGAGCCTGGTGGGCTATAGTCCATGGGGTCACAAAGGATCAGACACAACTGAATGACTAACACACATATACAATACTTCATAGCATGGAATCGTATTTTGAAATCAGGATTAATAAAAGTGAATTCAAGTAAATTGCTTGGCCTATTCCTGGCCCATAATAAGTACTCAATACATTCCACCTATTATTGCGTTCCTTTACAGATGAAGTTCAGCGTACCTCGCCCAAGTAGACGCAGTGGCAGAGCAGATTGTGAGCTGAGATTTTTCTCACTCTTAAACTGTTATTTCCACAGTACTACACTGCCAGTTCAGATGTCCTGATGCTCCAAAACATTTGCTTTAAACATTTCACTGTGGAATCTTGCCTAGGCTACCCCTTTTTATTGTTTGTTCTTCTGTACTTTCCTAAGAGTATTTCCAGGGTTTCCTTGGTGGCTCCAATGACAAAGAATCTGCCTGTAGTGTGGGAGACCTGGGTTCAGTCTCTGGGTTGGGAAGATCCCCTGGAGAAGGGAATGGCAACCCCTCCTGTATACGTGCCTGGAGAATTCCATAGGCAGAGGAGCCTGGAGAGCTACAGTCCATGGGGTTGCAGAGTCAGACACGACTGAGAGACTAACACACAACCTTGTACTGCATTTCCGGTCCATCAGTCTACTCAAGCAGCAAGCCAGAAGTACAAACACAGGGCCCGGGTGTGTATTTGAAAATCACGTATGACATGCAATTTTTATGTTTTGAAAACATACAACATACAAGCAAAAACAATTGTTGATCAAATAATTGGACAAAACATATTTCTCACAAAATAAAGAAAATAAAATGAAAATCATACTGTAGAAAACTGAAAATATTTTTAGAATATAGTGTTAAATATTTTATTATTTCAAGTAGCTAACTTGAATGTAAACAAATAATATATATACAGATATATGCATACATATTCAGTTTTAATTAGTATCTTAGGCATAGTGTTAAACTTCATCACTTAAATTTTCTGATTTGTCCTGCCCTTGTCAAATGTCATTAATTTCATCCATATTTAGATTTTCAGCTCTTCATGGAATTTCAGAACTAAGTAAATTTTAACAATTTTCTTATATAATTTTGACTCTTGTTTCTTCCTTTTTATATCAAATACTACATACAGGTTATAATTTTCATGGAATAAATATGGTTACCCTTCAGTATCTCCAAAGCATGCTTACATTTAATTCTTTTTCTTTTTTAGTGTTTTTTTTTTTTTACATTTGTATTGGAGTATAGTTGATTTGCAATGTTGTGTTAGTTTCAGGTATACAGCAAAGTGAATCAGTTATACGTTTATTACTTATATCCACTATTTAGTTTCTTTTCCCAGATAGGCCATTACAGAGTGTAGAGTAGAGGCCCCTGTGCTATACAGTTAAGTTCTTATTAGTTATCTGCTTTATATATCGTAGTATGTATGTGTCAATCCCAATTTTCCAATTTATCTCTCTCCTTACCCTATAACCCTCTCCCTCATAACCATAAGTTTATTTTTTACATCTGTAACCTACTGTTTTGTAGATAAGTTCATTTGTAGCCTTTCTTTTTTGGATTCCACATATAAACAATATCATATGATAGTTCTTTCTCAATCTGACTTCACTCAATATGACAGTCTCTAGGTACATTCATCGTGCCACAAATGGCATTATTTCATCCTTTTATGGCCAAGTAATATTCCATTGTATACCATAGTTTGCTGGTAGTTAACTGTCACTTTACATGCTTGACAATGTCTTTTGAAGGTTGATAATTTAGTTTTATCTGTAACATCTTACCATATGATCTGACAGTTGAGCTCCTAGTGTAGTATCCAATGATTTAAAAATTTATTTCTACACAAAAATCTGTACATGAATGTTTCCAGCAGCTTTATTCATAGCATTTTAAAACTAGGAGTAACCAAGACATCTTTTAATAGGTGTGTGGATAAACTGTGGTCCATCTACACAGTAGTATACTATTTAATAATTTAAAAAGCTACCACACTGAAGACATGCATTAATTTTAAATGCATATTGTTAAATGAAATAAACCAATCGGGAAAAAGCTACATACTGAATGGTTTCAATTATATGATATTCTTTAAAAAGGAAAAGTTAGAGACAATAAACAGAGCAGCCAGTAACTGCCAAGAGTCCAGGGTTGGGAAGGAGGATTAAATAGGTGAAGCTCTGGAAATACTTTTAGGGGATGAAACTATTCCATAGGATACTATAATGGTGGATATGACACTACACACTGGTCAAAACTCAAAGAACTTTGTAGCATCAAGAGTGAACTTCAGTTTACAGAAATCTTAACAAAGCATTTAGGATGTTATGGGATCTCATGGTATAATGCGATATATGGGCCAAGAATCTAATTGAGTTACACCGGTAGAAAACAACTTCACTGAGGAGGGTGGCAGAGAAGGGACTGAAGTAATTAGCTTTGGAAATGAACCTTCTCTGAATAACTAAGTGCAAAAGCAACTGTAATAAGCACCATCATCTCTAAAGTTGGGGTACATGGTGGTACAGGTTAACAATTTTAAAATTACTATATGCTGGAATTAAATAGTTAAGCAAATTGATGGTTATGGTAAGAACCAGATTTCTCATTGTTGGAGCAGAAATTATAGCTAAGAAAGTAGAGAAGTTAGGAAGATCAACATGGTAATAGATTAGATTGGAGACAGAATGGGCTCATGTTTAGCTTAATACAGATACAGGTGGTTACATACCAAATATTTATAGACATACATATATACACAGGTGGAAAGTGAAGTGGCTCAGTCGTGTCCAACTCTTTGTGACCCCATGGACTATAGTCCACTATGCTCCTCTGTTCATGGGATTCTCCAGGTGAGAATCCTGGAGTGGGTTGCCATTTCATTCTCCAGATACACAGGTTAGTGTAAACATATATTTCCTTGTTACCTCAGTGAGGTACTACAGAAGTAAAGATACTCCAGGGGCAGCAAGCACATCTAACACTCAGCTCTTGGTTTCTAATGCTACTCATTGAAAATGAAAATTAAAAAAAAAATGTCTCCTTGGAGATATGACTATATCTTTGAATCTAGGACTGGGGCAGGAAATATGGAAGATGAGCCTGGAATTCTGGAACATGGTACCAGAAAGTAAGGAAGCACTAAAGATGCACATGCACACACAGCCATACAAACACACACACACAATACACATCCCACAGTGCGCGGTGAGAGTATGTCAGAGAGACAGAGTTCCCAATGGCCAAAGCTAGAACAGTTTGAGCAACAAAATAAAGTGGTATTGGATTAATAATGCAGAATACAAAATAAATATCTATGGTTTCAGTTCAGTTCAGTTTCAAACCAATATAAATGAATAATGAAATGGGGCATAAAAGATACATCTCTGCAGAATAATTCCAAATAATTTATGTTGGTAAGCTTATATTTCCCTCGTGGAGACAAATTATAATCTCCCTCCTTGGATGTGGGGTATGCATAGTGACCTCCTTCTAAAGAGTACAGCATAGATAGGGAAGAAAAAAAGGTAACTTTATAGTGGAAACCTGTCAACAGGTGATCCATGAAAATATCAACAGTGAAAGGTGTCTTGAGAGTGTATACCCTTGATATAATATGATGAGTATGTCACTTTACCTCTGTCTTCTTCCTCCTCCAAATTTATAAATCCAGTCAAATCTTGAAAAAATAAACAAAAAAATCTCCAAACAAATCCCAAGGGAGGAACATTCTGTTAAATGTCTGACCGATACGCCTCAAAGTTGTCTAAGGCATCAAAAATGAGGAAAGTTTGGGAAACTGTCAAAGCCTAGAGAAACCTCACGTGGTACCTGGATCGGATAGCAAGACAGACAAGGGACATTAGGTTATAAACTAAGAAAATCTGTACGAAGTGTGAACTAAATTATGAATTTCAGTAAAAATTATCAATTTTGGTTCATTAATTGTGAAATCTGTACCATGTATCTTTAAGATGTTAATAAGAGGGGACCCATGGCAACTCACTGCAGTATTCTTCCCTGGAGAATCCCCATAGATGGAAGATAGTGGCAAGATACAGTCCACGGTGTCGCAAAATGTCGGACAAGACTGAGTGACTAAGCATGCACACACAGTTGGGGTATGTGGAAACTTTCTGTACTATCTTTCTAAGTATTATGTAAATCTAAGACTATTCCATAATTTTATTTTTACATATCAGCTAAGCACACCTGTGTATTTTTAACTCCTTGAAATGAGAGTTTAGTGAGGAATTTGTCTCATTTTACCTCTGGATCCCCTAGTGTTAGTTGCTCGGTCGTGTCTGACTCTTTGTGACTCCATGAACTGTAGCCCACCAGGCTCCTTTGTCCATGGGATTCTCCAAGCAGGAATACTGGAGTGGGTAGTCAGCCTTTCCCTTCTCCAGGAGATATTCCTGACCTAGGAGCAAACCCAGGTCTCCTTAATTGCAGACAGATTGTTTACCTTCTGAGCCACCAGGATCCCCTAAACAGTCCCTAAAACAGTATACTGCCTGGCATGTAGTAGATCCTCATTAAATACTTGCAGAATAGATAAAAGAAAAACATTAATGCCATTATAGTATCAATTTAAGTAACTATCAATTGATTACTATACTATTATTTGTTATTAGTTTTATTTTGTAAGGTATATATTCTGTTCTGTAACCATAATTTCCAGAGTTATTTTTATTCTTTTAATCATTTCTGTTTCTTTCCTGAGTTCTATATTATTGGTTCCCTCTTGGTTAACTGGAGTTATAATCAAGTAATTATTTTCAAAAATATTTCTAGCGTTGTATATTCCAAGTCTTGCAGATTCGAGAAGGTCTGTTGAAGGATGAGACTGTAAATAAGTCACCGATTGTCACATTTCTTTAAAAGTTCAGAAAACTTCATCTACTTTTCTGGCTTTAAAAGTGGCTGTAGAGAAATCTGAGAATTTCTTGATTTTTCCACTTTGAATTTTTGTATCTTTTCTTGCTATCTGAAAAAAAATTTCATCTTATGTTTTTGAAGTCTGTTTTAATTGTTCTGTCCAGTTTTCCTGGAACAGTGAAGGCACTCTCATGTACCTGACAGTATGGTCTATGAAAACATGCTCAACACCATTAATCTCACTTATAAGTGGAATCTAAAATAGTCGAACTCATAGAAACAGAGTTGAATGGTGATTATCAGGATCTGGGATTGTGAGGAAATGGGAGAGGTGTTGCTCAAGGATTAAAAGGTTTCAGTTAAGCGATATGAATAAATTGTGGAGAACTAATGTGTAAAATGGTGATTATCAGTAACAACACTATGCTGCTATGCTGTAGACACGAACTCTTCTAAGAGGGTAGATCCTAAGTGTTACCACAGAAAAAGAAATAAATAATGGAAACTGTGTGAGATGATGGATATGCTGCTTAGCTTGATTGTGGTGAATATTTCACCATGTATACATGTATCAAATTATCAAGCTGCAGCTAAACGCATACAATTAAAAAACACCAGAATTATCCCTTTTAAAGTTTCAATAGCAAATATACTCCCTAGAGGATATACCTAGGAGTGGCATTTCTGTTACTTAATGTAATATCTCACAATTTTCTATATGTAAATAGATTTTTACTGTTTATTGCTGCTGCTGCTGCTAAGTCGCTTTAGTCGTGTCCGACTCTGTGTGACCCCATAGACGACAGCCCACCAGGCTCCCCCGTCCCTGGGATTCTCCAGGCAAGAACACTGGAGTGGGTTGCCATTTCCTTCTCCAATGCATGAAAGTGAAAAGTGAAAGTGAAGTCGCTCAGTTGTGTCCGACTCTTAGCAACCCCATGGACTGCAGCCTACCAGGCTCCTCTGTCCATGGGATTTTCCAGGCAAGATTACTTAAAAAATTATAATTTTTTTCTAGAGCTCTCAGTTCTATGATCATATACACTATTTTCTAAATTAGGACACATTTGGGACTAAAAGAATGCACTATCATTAATTACATGAAGACAATAGACACAACCAGGATAATTCTAGGTGAAGTTGGATATAAGGACAAACTCTCCAGGAATTATTTAGAAGTATTTATGTAAAATTTAACCACAGTAAATTATGTAATTTAAAATTATGGATATTTTTGTCTCGTTTTATAGGATACCAATTTTTTAAAGTTTTCAAAGTATTTTATGATTCAAAATAAGGACAATGCAGTCTTTATTAGACTTCCCACTTACGGGAGGATCTGGGCTCTTCTTTGTTCTAGAATTTTTATAGACTCAAAAGCAAAACTTTGAACTCAAGGTTCATCAGGTGACTCCAAGGAAAATGCTCTTTTACTTGGCTTTCTATTTTTTTAATTTATGATTCTCCAAATAATTTTTTTTGATTGGAGTACAGTTGATTTACAATATCATGTTAGCTTCAGGTATACAGCACAGTGAGTCAGTGTATAGCACAGTGAATATGTGTGTGTGTGTGTGTATTTTTTTCCAGATTGTTTCTGAAAACGCATATTTTTTTTTCAGATTGTTTCTCCTTATCGATTATTACAGAATACTGAGATGAGTTCCCTGTGCTATATGGTAGGTCCTTGTTTGTTATCTATTTTATATATAGTAGTGTAAATATTGGAGAAGGAAATGGCAACCCACTCCAGTATTCTTGCCTAGAGAATCCTGTGGACAGAGGAGCCTGGTGGGTTGCTGTCCATAGGGTCACACAGAGTCAGACATGGCTGAAGCGCCTTAGCATGCATGCATGCATTGGAGAAGGAAATGGCAACCCACTCCAGTATTCTTGCTTGGAGAATCCCAGGGACAGAGGAGCCTGGTGAGCTGCTGTCTATGGGGTTGCACAGGGTCAGACATAACTGAAGCAACTTAACAGCACACCAGCAGTGTAAATATGTTAATTCCATTCTTGTAATTTATCCTGCCTCCATTGCTGCTGCTGCTGCTGCTAAGTCACTTCAGTCGTGTCCGACTCTGTGTGACCCCATAGACGGAAGCCCACCAGGCTCCCCCGTCCCTGGGATTCTCCAGGCAAGAACACTGGAGTGGGTTGCCATTTCCTTCTCCAATGTGTGAAAGTGAAAAGTGAAAGTGAAGTCGCTCAGTCGTGTCCGACCCTTAGCGACCCCACGGACTGCAGCCCACCAGGCTCCTCCGTCCATGGGATTTTCTAGGCAATAGTACTGGAGTGGCTTGCCATTGCCTTCTCCGCCTGCCTCCATTACTCTTCGATAACTGTAAGTTTGTTTTCTATGTCTGTGGGCCTATTTCTGTTTGGTAAATAAGCTCTTTTGTATTTTTTTTTCAGATTCCATGTATAAGTGATACCATATGATATCCATCTTTCTCTTGTCTGACTTACTTCCTTTAGTATGATAATCTCCAAGTCTATCCATGTTGCTGCAAATGCATGATTGCATTCTTTTTTATAGCTGAGTAATATTCTATTGTATGTATGTATCACATTTTCTTTATCTATTCATCTGTTGATGGGCATTTAGGTTGCTTCCTTATCTTGGCTATTACAAATGCAGCAATGGAAATGCTAATTTGAAAACTGTAATTCTATAATTCTCCGCTTCTGAAGATTTTTTACTTATTAGCACAATGTACTGGGTTTTTAAAAAAATTTGTTGTATACTGGAGTACAGTTGGTTAGCAATATTGAATTAGTTTCAGGTATATGGCAGAGTGGTCCAGTTATATATGTACATGTATCTATTCTGTTTCAAATTCCTTTTCCACTTAAGTTATTACAGAGTATTGAGAAGAGTTCCCTGTGCTACATAGTAGGTCCTTGTTGATTATCTATTTTAAATACAGTCGTGTGTACATGTCAATCCAAAATTCTGAGTCTTTCCCTCCCCTGACCCCATCCTTCCTCTCTCGTAGCCAAAAGTTCCTTCTCTAAGTCTGTGAGTCTGTTTTGTAAATAAGGTCCTTGGATCACTTTTTTTTTTAGAGTCCACATATAAGTGATATCTACTTCTGCTTTATTGACTATGCCAAAGACTTTGACTCTGTGGATCACAACAAACTGTAGAAAATTCTTAAAGAGATGGGAATACCAGACCACCTGACTTGTCTCCTGATAAATCTGTATGCAGGTCAAGAAGGAACAGTTATGGGAAAGGAGTATGTCAAGGCTGTATATTGTCACCCTGCTTATTTAATTTATATGCAGAGTACATCATAAGAAACGCTGGACTGGATGAAACACAAGCTGGAATCAAGATGGCCAGGAGAAATATCAATAACCTCAGATATGTAGATGACACCACCCTTATGGCAGAAAGCGAAGAACTAGAGTCTCTTGATGAAAGTGAAAGGGCAGAGTGAAAACACTAGCTTAAAACTCAACATTCAAAAAGTGAAGATCATGGCATCTGGTCCTATCACTTCATGGGAAATAGATGGGGAAACAGTGGAAACAGTGGCAGGCTTTATTTTGGGGGGGCTCCAAAATCACTGCAGATGGTAACAGCAGCCATGAAATTAAAAGACGCTTGCTCCTTGGAAGAAAAGTTATGACCAACCTAGACAGCATATTAAAAAGCAGAGACATTACTTTGCCAGCAAAGGTCTGTCTAGTCAAGGCTATGGTTTTTCCAGTAGTCATGTATGGATGTAAGAGTTGGACTATAAAGAAAGCTGAGTTCTGAAAATCGATGCCTTTGAACTGTGGTATTGGAGAAGACTCTTGAGAGTCCCTTGGACTGCAAGGAGATCCAACCAGTCCATCCTAAAGGACATAAGTCCTGAATGTTCATTGGAAGGACTGATGTTGAAGCTGCAGCTCCAATACTTTGGCCACATGATATGGAGAACTGACTCATTTGAAAAGACCCTGATGCTGGGAAAGATTGAAGGCGGGAGAAGAAGGGGACAACAGAAGATGAGATAGTTGGATGGCATCACTGACTCAACGGGCATGAGTTTGAGTAAACTCTGGGAGTTGGTGATGGACAGGGAAGCCTGGCATGCTGTAGTCCATGGGATCACAAAGAGTCAGACACGACTGAGTGACTAAACTGAACTGATAAGTGATATCATGATATTTGTCTTTCTCTGACTTATTTTCTTAGTATGATGATCTCCAGGTCCATCCATGTTGCTGCAAATGACATTATTTTATTCTTTTTAATGGCTGAGTTATATTCCATTGTGTATATGTACCAAATCTTCTTTATCCATTCGTCTGTTGGTGGACATTTAGGTTACTTCCGTGTCTTGACTATTGTAAACAGTGTCTCAATGAACATTGGGGTGCATGTGTTCTTTCAACCATGTTTTTCTCTAGATATATGCCCTGGAGAAGGATTGCTGGCTCATATGGTTGTTCTATTTTTAATTTCTTATGGAACCTCCATACTGTTCTCCATAGTGGATGCACCAATTTATATTCCCATCAACAATGTATAAGGGTTTCTTTTTCTCCACACCCTCTCCTTTTTAAAATTTTTCACGTAAATATTTTATCCAACATTTTAATTAGAAAGGTTCATTACATTTAGTTCACTATACTACTAGCAATGGATATCATATTTTTATAGATGTGGAAACTAAACAATCTGTCCAAGATCATGCTTCTAAGAAATGTGAAAATCAAGGTTAGACATTATGTGTTTTTTTGCCCTATTACAAAGGTCCATCTAGTCAAGGCTATGGTTTTTCCAGTGGTCATGTATGGATGTGAGAGTTGGACTGTGAAGAAAGCTGATCGCTGAAGAATTGATGCTTTTGAACTGTGGTGTTGGAGAAGACTCTTGAGAGTCCCTTGGACTGCAAGGAGATCCAACCAGTCCATCCTAAAGGAGATCAGTCTTGGGTGTTCATTGGAAGGACTGATGCTAAAGCTGAAACTCCAATACTTTGGCCACCTCATGTGAAGAGTTGACTCACTGGAAAAGACTGATGCTGGGAGGGATTGGGGGCAGGAGGAGAAGGGGACAACAGAGAATGAGATGGCTGGATGGCATCACCGACTCGATGGACATGAGTCTGAGTGAACTCTGGGAGTTGGTGATGGACAGGGAGGCCTGGCGTGCTGTGATTCATGGGGTTGCAAAGAGTCGGACACGACTGAGCAACTGAACTGGACTGAACTGAACCTTTGTTGCCTACCACAGTAACAGCTTTTATTCCCACCAAAATTGCATGTCTGCAGTTGGACAAAGAGGATGAAGTTGCTATAGGAGAGTTTGTCCTTTGGTCTCATAATTCTATTTGGAAAGCAATGGGCACTTGGCAGGCTAGGAAAAAAATGTACTGCCATCCCAACTCTTGTGCTAAATTCCACATGGCCATTAAAGAGCCCATGAAACTATTTCTAAGGGTTTCTCAGGTGGCGCTAGTGGTATAGAATCCACTTGCCAGTGCACAAGATGTAAGAGAAACAGGTTTGATCCCTGGGTCAGGAAGATCCCTGGAGAAGGAAATGGCAACTCACTCCAGTATTCTTGCTGTGAGAATCAAGTGGACAGGAGAGACTGGTGGGCTACAGTCCATGGGGTCTCAAAGAGTCAGACATGACTGAGCATCTGAGCAAGAGACCTTGCGCTTCTTCAGAGGAAATTACACCTGTAGCTTTCATGACTTCTTTTGGGCTCTAGGCTACTTTTTAACTCAATAATGAAAATTCATATGTACTGGAGTCTGGCCAGTTTTGATTTTTAATAGTCTTCATTTTGTGACTGAGCTTTTATGACCAATGGATCAGAAAGGTACTTTCTCAAAGAGAATACAGCACTGACGCTTGTTGTTAGCATGTAGCCTATTTCTTATGAAAACTTTTCAATGCTTTGAAGACAAGTTTTTGCTTTGCTAGTTCTCAGAAACCCTAGAATAGTGCTGGAAACATTGTAGATTCTCTGTAAGTACTATTGACTCTGGTTAGATTTAATTTTCAGTTCAGCTACCAAACTGGAATAAACGTCCAGTATCTTGTCTAATCTGTATTATCCCATCTCCTTTGCCAGTAAGTCTGACTTCATGAGTCATGGGCCTAACTTCCTCAGCCTGAAAGCCAGGTTAATTTTGCCAACATCAATCATCTCCTTTGGGACAGATATAGATAAAGTACATACAATCTAAAGGAGGAAAAGTTGAAATAAACACTGAGAATGAACAATGGCTCAGAGGGCTGGAAGATGCAAGTCAGAGGAAAGAGTATTACAACTCATGTTTGGTTGTGGACTCAGCTTTTGGAAAATATATTTGATTACTGAGAGTATGTAGTTTTAATTCTGTAAGCAGTCATAAATTTAGCACATCAAAAGCCTAAAAAGAGTGAAAGCAGAATTTATTGGAATTTGGAATATGACACAGACATAGCAAATTGGAATTGCAATTCAGGACACCTCCACGCTACTGCTGGCTCTAATACTTTCAGTAAATAACTTCTGTCTGAGCTTCATGTTCTTATCTGTGAAATAAGTGGATTGGGCTCTAGTTTCTTGACTCCTGTTGGAATGTGTATCTCACTATACCATCCTTCCTGCTCTCCTTTGCTATTTTTAAGGACTTTGTACCAACCCAGTTTAATACTGTGGATTGTGCATTCCTCTCACATCATATCTTCTGTGTTTCCATAGTTCTGGGATTTCCTACATTTTTTTCCAGTTAAGGTCCCTACCACCAGTAGAGATCTATGGCTTTATGTGTCTGGATTCTTTGGGTATAAGCAACAGAACAGATCCAGTTAATTTAAATCATATACGTCTTTCTTGGGAGGAAATGGAATGACTATAACAACCCAAGGAAGATACACTTTTCTCAAATTATATTTTTTCTCACGAAACAGAAGCTGATTAACTCAGCTTAGGACACATGCCCAGGGCAGGTAAGAGAAGGGATTCTTTAATTATCTTTTCCATCCAGACTGAGCTATGGAAAAGCAGCCTGTTTCCTTAGAAAGATGAGGTGCTGCCACTAAAAGAAGGTAGGGTGGGCAAGCAAAACCAACGATATCTTTGCTATGATTTTGTATTTATGTAGATAAATTGCTTGTCAATAATCACATTAAACTTTTTCAGAGAACTTGTACAGGAAAATTGATGAGCTTGAAAAGAAGTGGTGATTATCTGCAATGTCACAGAGAAGATCTAACTGTTTACCAATGTAGACATAATAGCCATCAGCTTGTCTAACTTGGTTTGGCTTTCCATTTTCATCTGTAAAATAGTAGGCTCATTATTATTACCCTCATCAAAGCCATCTATTGAATATAGTTTATAGCACAGCTTAGAGCCTGTTCTTTTTAGTTTTATATGACAAGGGAGTCAGAATCATTCTTTATCTCCTTAGTGGGTGAATCAGACTAATGGCACAGGATTCTGGGATACTAGATTCCCGACATGGGCTATTAGCGTTTAGTCCTCTGTAAAGGATATCAAATCAGTTCGGTTCAGTTGCTCAGTCATGTCTGACTCTTTATGACCTCATGGACTGCAGCACGCCAGGCTTCCCTGTTCATCACCAACTCCTGGAGCTTGCTCAAACTCATGTCCATTGAGTCGGTGATGCCATCCAACCATCTCATCCTCTCGTCCCCTTCTGTTCCTGCCTTCAATCTTTCCCAGCATCAGGGTCTTTTCCAATGAGTCAGTTCTTCGATTCAGGTGGCCAAAGTGTTGGAGCTTCAGCTTCAGCATCAGTCCTTCCAATGAATATTCAGGGTAGATATTCTTTAGATTGACTGGTTTGATCTCCTTTCAGTCCAAGGAACTCTCAAGAGTCTTCTCCAACACCACAGTTCAAAAGCATCAATTCTTTGGCGCTCAGCTTTCTTTATAGTCCAACTCTCACATCCATATATGACTACTGGAAAAACCATAGCTTTGACTAGACGGATCTTTGTCAGCAAAGTAATGTCTCTGCTTTTTAATATGCTGTCTACTGCTGCTGCTGCTGCTGAGTCACTTCAGTCGTGTCCGACTCTGTGTGACCCCATAGACGGCAGCCCACCAGGCTGCCCCGTCCCTGGGATTCTCCAGGCAAGAACACTGGAGTGGGTTGCCATTTCCTTCTCCAATGTGTGAAAGTGAAAAGTGAAAGTGAAGTCACTCGGTCATGTCTGACTTGTAGCGACCCCATGGACTGCAGCCTACCAGGCTCCTCCGTCCATGGGATTTTCTAGTCAAGACTACTGGAGTGGCTTGCCATTGCCTTCTCCAAATATGCTGTCTAGGTTGGTCATAATTTTTCTTCCAAGGAGAAAGTGTCTTTTAATTTCAAGGTTGCAGTCACCATCTGCAGTGATTTTGGAGCCTGAGAAAATAAAGTCTGTCACTGTTTCCCTTGTTTCCCCACCTATTTCCCATGAAGTGATGGGACCAGATGCCATGATCTTCATTTTTTTAGTGTTGAGTTTTAAGCCAGTGTTTTCACTCTCCTCTTTCACTTTCATCAAGAGGCTCTTCAGGGGTTGCCATCTGCATATCTGAGGTTATTGATATTTCTCCCAGAAATCTTGATTTCAGCTTGTGTTTCATCCAGTCCAGCATTTCTCATGATGTACTCTGCATATAAGTTAAATAAGCAGGGTGACAATATTTAGCCTTGATGTACTCCTTTCCCATTTTGGAACCAGTCCATTGTTACATGTCTGGTTCTAACTGTTGCTTCTTGACCTGCATGCAGATTTCTCAGGAGGCAGGTAAGGTGGTTAGGTATTTCCATCTCTTGAAATATTTTCCACAGTCTGTGGTGATCGCACAGTCAAAGGTTTTAGTGTAGTCAATGAAGCAGAAGTAGATGTTTTTCTGGAACTCTCTTGCTTTTTCAGTGATCCAGTGGATGTTGGCAATTTGATCTCTGGTTCCTCTACGTTTTCTTAATCCAGTTTGAACCTCTGGTAGTTCATGGTTCACGTACTGTTCAAGCCTGACTTAGAGAATTTTGAGCATTACTTTGCTAGCATGTGCAATTGTGCGGTAGTTTGAGCATTCTTTGGCATTGTCTTTCTTTAGAATTGGAATGAAAACTGTCCTTTTCCAGTCCTGTGGCCACTGCTGAATTTTCCAAATTTGCTGGCATATTGAGTGCAGCACTTTCACAGCATCATCTTTTAGGATTTGAATTAACTCAGATGGAATTCTATCACCTGTATTAGTTTTGTTTGTAGTGATGCTTCCTAAGGCCCACTTGACTTTGGACTGCTGGATGTCTGGCTCTAGGTGAGTGATCACACCATTGTGATTATCTGGGTCATGAAGATCTTTTTTGTACAGTTCTTTTGTGTGTTCTTGCCACCTCCTCTTAATATCTTCTTCTTCTGTTAGGTCCCTACCATTTCTGTCCTTTATTGTGCCCATCTTTGCATGAAATGTCCCCTTGGTGTATCTAATTTTTTTGAAGAGATCTCTAGTCTTTCCCATTCTGTTGGTTCCCTCTATTTCTTTGCACTGATCACTGAGGAAGGCTTTCTTTTCTCTCCTTACTATTCTTTGGAACTCTGCACTCAAATGGGTATATCTTTCCTTTTCTCCTTTGCCTTTTACTTCTCTTCTTTTCTCAGCTCTTTGTAAGGTCTCCTCAGACAACCATTTTGTCTTTTTACATTTCTTTTTCTTGGGGATGGTCCTTGATCACTGCCTCCTGTACAATGTCATGAACCTCTGTCTATAGTTCTTCAGGCACTCTGTCTATCAGATCTAATCCCTTGGATCTCTTTGTCACTTCCACTGTATAATCGTAAGGGATTTGATTTAGGTAAAAGATATAAATCTTTTCATAAAGGATATAAATTCAAGTAAAACATATCAGTTTAATATCTTGGGTTGTCCATGCAATATAATTGTAAGAGTTAATCAACAGTTCACTCAGGTGCTTCAGTCCATTATAATCCACCAACAGTTTTCACACACAGTTTTCTTCTTGCCTGTATCATCATAGTCAAATTAGTAACACCAAAGGCATGAATTATGGTTTAATAAAATCTGACTTTAACACTTATAAATTGGTTGAAACAAAGTGAGTTTTGCCTATTTTTTTATCTTCTCATTTTTGAAATTGTTTTTGTAAACCCATAGTATTTACATACTAAGAGGAAATGTTCTCTCTGAGAACACTGAGAAATTTGTATTGATCATCTTATTTTCTCCTGAAGATAAATTGGTTGTCAATAATCACATTAAACTTTTTGGGAAAACTTGTATGAGAAAATTCATGGACATAGAAAAGCAGTGGCAATTATCTCCATTTTTAATGATGTCATAGAAGTGATCTAAATGTTTGCCAAAATATAAATAATAGCTATCAGCTTTACTAACTTGTTTGGCCTTTCATTTTCATCTATAAAATAATAAACACAGTATTATCATCCTAATCAAAACTGTCTATTGAATATAGTTTATAGCATAGCATAAAGCTTGTTAAACAGACATGATTCTTTCCATTATTGCCAAGTATTAATATTTAACAAGAGACCTCCTTTGAATTTGAATGAATCATCATAACACTTAGGGCCTGCACATGTAAATATTTTAATTTTTTTCAAGAGGAAAGTGGGGTTCAGACCAGTGAATCTTGGAGATAGTAAGATATGCTGATTTATTCCTGTGTGTGCCATCTCTCAGATCTGAATTTTAAACTCTGAACACCAGTACTGCCAGTCACTCAAAAGATAGGCAGGTCTGGAATCACAGCCAATCCTGCTTTTATTCACATTCTATAGCTCAGAGAAGCGTTCTCTCCTGTCAACTTTATAAAGAATGTGACATAATTTCCATTTACATGCTTGGATGACAATCACTGGCATTCTTAAAGTGATTTTCCCCATAGGCATAATATTAAAATAGACTGTACCTGTATATATAGATCCATTCATGTTAATCACATCCCCAGGGCATTTAATAATTCTATATTAATAGTTTGGTTTCCATGCAGGGTAAATCGAGACTCCGTTCCAGGCTGTATTTTCAGAGTGGGCATTGTGTTGTTGAGCTCTTGCTGTTTCATATGGTGAGAACATATTTAAAACCCCAGGTACCACTTTTCTAAATTCAAGGCCTCTCTATCCAGTAGTTGCTATTGAATTGAATCTAGAGGACTGAAACCTTTGTCTGAAATTTAAAAAAAAAAATTGCAGCTATTATTTGGAGACTTAATGGCAGACTTTAGGCATCTGAACAAATAATCTGGGCATCATTTTCTGTAACAGAAAGGAACCTTGGCATATTGTCAATGGCAAATAACAACAACAAAAACAGCATTCTAGCTGAGTGGCTGGAGACACGCTTCAACAAATGATTGGTTGCATCAGACAGAGCTCAGTATCTCTGGCTGCAAAGTCTAAATGATGATGACCATATCCTAAATATATGTGTTCCCCAGTTCGTACTTGGGGCCCTGGGGACTCAGTTTTGCATGCCTATAAAGTTTGATGTAAACAGAATTCTCCAATCCTATGACAGCTATACCACCCTGTTTTGTCTTAAGAATAGATGACTAGCAGCGCTGTTGTAGAATTTCAAGTTCTATTTCAGTGGCATTTCTCCAATTAACCTCCTTCCACACTCCCCTCACTCTCTTTAGGCAGCTTGGGTTTCCATGACTGGTATCTTCTTGCCACCCATCCTCGTCACATGAACAAAGTTAATAAGGTCTAGGTTTAGCTAGGTCTCAATCGTAAGGTGACTTTGAAAAGGACTCTTAGAAGTTATTTCTTCAGCTCCTGGAGTAGAATCTAATAGGGACTGCCATGTGTTAAAATTTAATTACTGTTTGGTGATTAATGACAACATATTAATATTTTACTGCCTTATTAACAGATGGACATTGTAAATATATAACAGAAAAGTGAAAGACTGGAAATATGAGTAACTTTCTTGACTGTGGGCGTACATAGTGGACCCAGCACGTAAGTCTAGGCATGGGTTAGAAACACAGAGCCTCTTTCCTCCCTACACAAACCATTTTCCATAGTAACTATTAACGTTCAGTGTCATAAAATAGAGACTTAATCTAAATATTCACTGTTTCACTGCTGAGTATGGATGTTAGATTTGGGTTTTTCACATATGGCCTTCATTATGTTGCGGTAATTTTTTTCTATTCCTAATTAGGTGGTTTTTATTGTTGTTGTTTTATTATGAAAGGGTACTGAATTTTGCCAGACACTTTCTGCATCTATTGAGATGATCATGTGGTTTTCACCTTTTATTCTGTCAGTGTGGTTTGTGTATGTTGGTTTGTGTATGTTGAACCATCCTTGAATCTCGGGGATGAATTCCACTTGGTCATGATGTATGATCCTTTTCATGTGCTGCTAACTTGGTTTGCATGTGGCATTATTCCCTTCCACTTAAAGAACTTGCTTTTGCCTTTCTTGTAGTGTCAATTTGTTGGTGACAAATTTCCTCAGGTTTTATTTGTCTGAAAATCTTTTTTCATTGCCTTCCTCATGAAGGATATTTATTGATATAGAATTCTGTGTCAACATAGAATTTCCTTTCTTTTAATACTGTGAAATGTTATTTCTGTTATCTTCTGGCTTCTACTATTTGTGATGCGCTCTCAGCCATCTCTCACTATTATTTCCGTACGTGTCTTTTTTCCTCTGGATTCTTTCAAGAATCAGTCTTCCTTTTCGGTTTTCAGCAGTTTGATTATAATGCACTTAGGCACAGTCTTATTTTTATTCCTGCTGCCTTCTACTCTGGCAGAACCTGAGCTCCAGTCTGTATCTTCCTGTCTCCAGTGTATGCTATAGTACCAGTTTTGCTTTTTAAATTCCTGGCTAGCTGATTTCTGCTGTGTTTCCTACAGTCTTATTTTGTACACAGTGTAGGAGTCAGCCAAGGATTTCAAGGGAATTGTATACAGACTTTGAGGGAACTCCATCTATGGATCTCTACTTTTGGGCTTTTCTTCTTCTACTTCCAGCTTTTATGAAGGCCCTGATTACAACCTCGGTCTCTATAACTCAGTGGGACCACTTTTCCCTTGAATCCCATTTTTTTTTCCCTCAAGCACTGCACACTGGTCAGCAGCCTTAAAAATGAACCATCTATGGGTGGAACTCACCCACCACGCTTCTCTTCCTCAAGGATTGTATGTCCTCCAATCCTGCTTTGGGTTCCTCTCCACTGCTTTCAAATACTTCATGTTATATTTTGTCCAGAGTTTTTAATTGTTATTAGAAGGAGGGTGAGTCTAATACAAACTCCACTGCCATTATTGGAATGAAAATATCATTTGTTTTCTTTACAGTAATAAATTCAAATGCTAATGCAAGTACTGAAATCAGGCAGTAAATCTAAATGAAATCTAAATGAAGCTGGGTAATTTTATGTTGTATTTTATTTTAGATTATAAATTAAGTAAAAACCCAAATTTTAAATTTTTAAGAGAATTTCTGATCCCTTGAGCAATGTAATTAGCATTCTCAGGGAGATCCCAGTTTGATATATATTGATTTAATAATAATAATATGGTAATAATAATAAAATTCACTGAGTCACTGAAGTCACTCAGTCGTGTCTGACTCTTTGCGACCCCATGGACTGTAGTCTACCAGGCTCCTCTGTCCGTGGGATTTTCCAGGCAAGAATAGTGGAGTGGGTTGCCATTTCCTTCTCCAGGAAATCTTCCTGACCCAAGGATTGAATCCGGGTCTCCCACATTGTAGGCAGATGCTTTACCGTCTGAGCCACCAGGGAAGTCTCTTAACTGGGGCTTCCTTGGTAGCTCAGATGGTAAAGAATCTGCCTTCAGTGCAGGAGACCCGGATTTGATCTCTGGAGAAGGGCGTGGCAACCCACTCCAGTATTCTTGCCTGGAGAATCTCAGGAACAGAGGAGCCTGGCAGGCTACTGTTGATGGGATTGCAAAGAGTCAGACATGTCTGAGTCACTAACACACACACAATAATAAAATTATTAACTTATTTAGAGAAAATGATAATAACAATAGCAATAAAAAAGAGGCTTAAAGTATACATGAAGCACATGATGAAAGAGAAAAATCACAGAAAGGTGGGGAGGAAAGCTCAGTGCTTAGAACCCCACATGGGAGGAAAAGCTGGAAAGAAGGACCAGTAGGAAACTCTTTCAGGAAACCTAGGTATAATAGATGTATAGCAGAATAAAGAAAGAAGGGAAATCTATAGAATGGGAGTGATTCAAGAAATGTATGCTGTTTAGCATTTTAAACTCCCAGCTAGCTGATTTCTGCTGCATTTCCTAAAATCTTATCTTGTACACAGCTTAGGAGTCAGCCAAGGATTTCAAGGGAATTGTATTGAATCTATTGATAATAAAGCCAAAGGCGTCACACATGTTCCCATTGCCCCGGCCCCCTGCCTGTCCAACCCTGCTTCACACTGCATGGTGCACCGGGATCACTCTACACTTTCTGGTCGGTTGTGTACAGAGAGTGTGGTAAGGGGAAAGGAGAGTGGCTAGGAAAGGGGCAAGAATCATTCAGCCCTGGATGTGCAAAGTGGGAAAGAATAGGAAGGTGGTGAGCCTGGGTTGTCTTGTGGACTATGGCTAAGCATATAAAGAGAAAATGTAAGAAGAAGTAGGAAAGGGGATTTTCCCTTCACTTAAGACAGGTGCTACAGCCTAAGGCTCCACCCAGTTTATTATGACACATTTGGGGGCTCTTGACATTAACTGGTGTGATAGGATAAACAGAAGTTCTTGAGCTTCTGAGCGCATGGAACAGACAGATATGACCGTCCGACCACTTCTGGGCTGGAACAGAAGGAAAGCATGAGAGCAAGAGAGAGAGAGAGAGATCTGATCTCGAAGTGGTCATGAAACATCCAGGTAATTACATAAAGTGGAACCAAGGAAGAATATTTCAAGTCAGAAGAGTAAGTTTGTGAATTAAAAGGGAGACACTCAAGCAAAAGAACATGCATAGGCTTTAGAGTCATGTAGAAACAACTTAAGACCCAGTCCTGTCCCTGACTAGACTGGGTGTGATACTAAGCAAGTTTCTTAATTTTCTCCAGCCTTATACTAAACTATACAATGGCTGCAAAGCACAGCATGGAAGTGTTGCCAAAAATTAACTCCTTATGCCACTTACAGCAGCCAGGACTAGAGACTCAGTCTGGTTCTCTCCTCTTCTAGAAGATCAAAACAGAATTCTGACTCAGATCAAAAATGAATGTGTTTTTCCTTAAAAACGTCAGAAGCCACTGAATACCTCATCCTCAAAACTACATTTTCCCATGCCTCAAAATATAGTAGAAAGCAGAGCTACATTGTTGTGTCACTGTATCAGTCAGAGTCCTGGCAGAAAACAGAGGCTTTAATGAAGGACTTGCTCCAAAGCTAAATGTGTGTGTTCAGTCACCCAGCTGTGTCTTACTCTTTGCGATTCGAAGGAATATAGCCAGTCAGGCTCCTCTCTCCATGGGATTTTCGCAGCAAGAATACTGGAGAGGGTTGCTGTTTCCTCCACCAGGCAATCTTCCCAATCGAGGGATCAAACCTGAGCCTGAAGTGTCTCTTGCATTGGCAGGAGGATTCTTTACCACTGAGCCAGCTGGGAAGCCCATCAGACGTATGGACAGGGTTAAAGGAAAAACAGATGTGGAAGTGCCGTAGACTAACTCCAGGAAACCATTGCCAACCTAATGTTGCTGGGGCACTGGGAAGAAATAGCACCCCTGGAGCCCAGTGGGAGCCAGAGCTGTGGAGGAAGGTTTGCACAGTAGATGTTTCTCAGCAGACGCTGCTCACAGAAGAACACACATTAGCCAAAGCTGAGTGAGAGTGGTGGGGAGGGAGAGGGAGAGGGAACGCTCCAAACCCCTGAAATTCCCACCCTCTCATCTCTTAGTAATATTTCTTTTCCCTGATGGCTCAGCAGGTAAAGAATTTGCCTGCCAGTGCAGGAGACACAGGAGATGTGGTTTTGATCCCTGGGTTGTGAAGATCCCCTAGGGGAGGAAATGGCCACCCAGTCCAGTATTCTTGCTTAAAAAATCCCATGGACAGGGGAGCCTGGTGGAATACAGTCTGGGAGTCGCAAAGAGTTAAACACGACTGAGTGACGAAGCACACATGAATTAAATCAGAAGCCAGGGAGAAAGGGAGTTCAGATGATGTAGTTGGTGAGATTCAGCCTCGTGGAGGGGAGAGAACCTACCTAGGGGTATAACAAATGTACATGCATCTGTCCCAAGGATGGGAGACTAGCCACAGTGAGGATAACATACCCCTCATAGTGAAAGTCTTACTCTGGCTTTCCTTTTTGATTGGAGGAGAACTGCTTTAAAATGTTGTGTCGGTTTCTGCCATACGACAAAGTGAATCAGCTCTAAGTATACATAAGTCCCCTCCCTCTTGGGCCTCCCTCCTACCCCTCTGCCCCAATCCCATCCCTCTAGGCTAGTCTTCGAAGAGTGGTGGGCTGATCTCCCTGGGTTATACAGCAGCTTCCCAAAAGCTACCTATTTTACACATAGCACTAGTGGTAAAGAACCTGCCTCCCAATGCAGGTAAGAGATGCGGCTTCGATGCCTGGGTGGGAAAGATCCTGTGGAGGAGTGCATGGCAACCCACTCCAGTATTCTTGCCTGGAGAATCCCATGGATGGAGGAGCCTGGTGGGCTACAGTCCATGGAGTCACAGAGTCGGCATGACTAAGTGACTAAGCACAGCACGGAATACATATGTCAGTGCTTCTCCCTCAATCCGTCCCTCCTCCTCCTCTCCCTGCTGTGTCCACAGGTCCATTTGCTGCATATGTATCTCTATACCTGCCCTGCAAAGAGGTTCATCAGTCCCATTTCACTCTAACTTTCGAGGGTTGTGAATCCTGAGAAGGCAGACTCAGCCAAAGGACCCATTCTATTCATGATTACTAGGATGCTGCATGCTGGTTCAAAATTAGCTCTTCCTGCAGAAGACATGTGCCATCATCAGAGTCCTCCAATGGCTGGAAGTATATGTCCCTCTTACCACTCACCACCCAGATCTGATTTTGTCTGTTTCCTTGTCAGTATCCATTCCCTGGGCTCTAAGGGTTTCAGGAGTGAGATAGGAACTCTTCAGGACTTTACACAGTGCCTGGCACCTCCCCAGTGCTCACTAAGTATGTACAGAACTGGTGAATAAAGTAATTATGAGTGAGTGGAAATCATATTGGGACTGTGCTTGCTGGATGCAGGTGCACAGGGACACACCTGTGTGATGGCTATGTGACCTTGGAGATGTTTCAGCTCTTCAGGGCCTCATTATGAAAATTAATCATCTTGGAAACACTTTTATGTACTAAAAACAGATATCTGTGTTTTGTGAAAAATAGCAAATATGGCAGTACTTACTGATTTCTTTTGAGAAGAAGGATGGGCCGTTTATTTTCAGAGAATAAGGAGGTGCTACTCAGGCATCACAGCACATCAAATGCTGTTTTCTGTGGCTTTATCTGACTGTGAGAACAGAGAGCTATTGGTTTCCACATCCCCTTTGAGTGTAATGACACAGGTGTTATTGAGTTTTGGAGAACTTGTATCATCATGCCTTATCATGCATTTTAATGAGTCAGAAATTTCAGATCACTCTGATTCCCCTAAACACTCACACTGTAAAGTACTGAAAGTAAAGAGTGTGTATAAGGAAATGTGGATGGGCAAGGCTCCAATCGGAAGTCCAGGGAGCTGGGATCTCAGTGGGAGGCAGTGAAGAAAACAGGATGTGGTACAGTTTAAGGTCAAGAACACAGTCTAGAGTCAACCAGACATGGTTTGAATATCTAAGGGGCTCAGGCCTCTTATGAGCTGTGTGATCCTGAGTAAGCCACTTAACCTGTCTTCACTTCCAGTTCTTCGCCTGGGGTGGAAATCAGATTTCTTAGAAATGTGATGAATATTGTGGGATGTGAAGTATGAAGGACACAGCACATGGTATTAAGCAACTGATAACTAGCATCATTATGTGTGCAAGTGATCATGTAATCACAGGTTATAAGAATTACTCATCACAAATTGTCCAGTTATTCCTGATGAGTTGAAATAATATGACCCTAATGTCAGCTTTTATCATTGTTAGGATTAATGGGCTGATTTCTTCTAGTAATAGTAATACTGCTTTACATATGAAGGCTGCAGTAATGTTTTTCAAAGAAGCACTAAATGAATTACCTCATTTTGATGTCATTCCAGTGTACAAAGCAAATGAGATATTTCAAAAGTCCTCACAGTAAGACTTACTGAACCAATTACTTGGATCGACATCTTTTGGGTACAGATCAGCATTGGATTTAATTCCTTTCAGATACTCAAAACACTTTTCTAATTGTCTCTTGACCTTAGAAACAACTGGCAGTAACTTAATAGACCAGATAATCTGCATGGGCTCTTCGGATGTAGACCATTCAGATGTGGCCATCTGTTTATCTGAATTGTTTCCAAGTTTTCTGTCCCTAACACCAAGCTATTTCAACAAGGCTTTCATTACTTTTCAGTTTTCCCCAAATCTTATTATTATTTTGCTTAGGACAGATATTTAAAAGAAGTTCATATAAATTAATGAAATAGCTGCTGAAGAAAAAAAATGTTATTTGGATGTGATTAGTGAAAATTCATTATGCAAGGAAAGTGTTACCAGCAATGGCAGGAGCCAATAAAAGCATGTTACCCAGGTCACCAGATAAACAGACCCTCCTCCCATGGAATATGTTCGCACCAGCCATCAGGACATAGCTCAGTGTTCCCATTTAGTCTAACAGACACCACGTCATTTAATTTGGTTTCTCCACTGTATGAAGACAAGTTTGGACCTCTTCTGATGATAATAAATTTAATAAGAGTGACTGTGTTTTGTAATGTGAGTAAATAAGTAAATCAGCAATCAAATAAATATTGAGGGCCTGTTTTGTGTTAGGTACTCCAAGGGATTCACGATGAATAAGACATCTTTTTCTTCTAAGAGCTTACTTTCTTTTTTTCCCTTTCTTGTCACAAATCAGTTTTTGTTTTTTTTTTTTAACTTTTATTAGTTTTGTTTTTGGCTTCCCTGCTGGCTCAGTGGTAAAGAATCTGCCTGCAATGAAGGAAACACTTGTTCAATGTCTGGGTCAAGAAAATCCGATGGAAGGGGAAACGGCAACCCAATGCAGTATTCTTGCCTGGAAAATCCCTTGGACAGAGGAGCCTGGTGGGCTACAGTCCATGGGGTCACAAAGAGTTGGACTTGACTTAGAGACTAAAACAGCAACAAATAACCAATTAACAATGTGATAGTTTTAGGTGAACAGCCAAGGGACTCAGCCACACATGTAGTCAGATACATGTATCCATTCTGCCCCAAACTCCCCTCCCATCCAGGCTACCAAATAACATTTAGCAGAGGTCCATGTGCTATGCAGTAGGTCCTTGTTGGCTATCCATTTTAAATAAAGCAGTGTGCATTACACATATCCATCCCAAACTTCCTAACTCTCCCTTCCTCCTGTCCTTTGCCCTGGCCACCATAAGTGTCTTCTCTAAGTCTGTGAGTCTGTTTCTGTTTTGGAAGTTCATTTGCATCATTTCTGTTTAGAGTCCACATACAAAGGATGTCATATGATACTTCTCCTTCTCTGTCTGACTTGTTCACTCAGAATGACACTCTCTAGGTGAGAGCTTACTTTCGAACTTTCTAGGAGGGAAAAAATCACATATAAACTATTATAACAAATGAGGTGAAAAACACAATAAAACTAAGATTGAGAATTAGTTAACACCTACTATGTGCCAGGTATTGCTCCAAATAATTTCCAGGCCTGATCTCAGTTGATCCTATGATAACCCTTTGAGAACGACACTGCTGCTGCTTTTATTTTACAGGCATGGAAACTGAGGCACAGAGGAGTTGAGTAACTTGCGCATGGGGATTCAGCTAGTACGTGCTCAGCCTAGGATCTGAACTTGGATAGATCCCCAAACTCTTGCTTTTTAAAAGAATATCTTAGCACAGGGAACTTTATTCAATTCTCTGTAATGACCTATCTGGGAATAGAATCTAAAAGAGTGGATATATGTATAACTGACTCACTTTGCTGTACAGCAGAAATTAAGACAACATTGTAAATCAACTATACCCCCAATAAAAAAACTTAATTTTAAAAGAAAACCTTAAACTGAGGACAGAAAAAGTGCCAAGGGAATTGATGAGATTATTTTCAGATCAACCTCAGAGTCCCCATTTATAAAATGGGGATACTGTGATGCCTACTTCATATAGATGTTGTGAGGTTGACCAGGACAGTGCTTGTAGATTATCAGTATTCAACATGAGACTGAAGTTAAGGCTTGAGCCCTGTGGGATCCCACAACCACGGCATGGGTGTCAATGTCCTAGCACTTGGCTGTACATACTCTACCCAGCTGGGGGCATTGGTGTCCATCCTAGCCAAATGCCTCCCCCCGCTGGCTCTAAGTGTGCCAGGAACAGCTAGACACAGACCAGATTTCAGGGGGCAGTGGAGGAAGTCCACACTGTCCTAGGCATGTATCCAGGAGAACACTCCACGATATTAGCTATTGTTGGAGTGCCAACTTCAGTCTACCGTCTGATATGGTTTGTAGACACCAGAGTCCAAAATGTAGCTCTGAAGAGTCCTGGAAGTTTTTCTTACATCCGAGTTGGAAGGTTTCAAGGAGAAACTATAAAACTGCCATTGAGATTTTTACATAAAATTAAGTTGATCCAGATACATATATTCAAATGAAAAATCTTAAAGTCCTTTACAACAAAGCAGAAAATAAGTAAAAACAAATAGATGAATATATTTTTCCTTGGAGAATAATAACTGCCTGTGATTATAGAGTGGAATGCCAGGATACAGATGTTAAAATAGCAAATTTCTCAAATCATGATAGGCCAGTCTCCTGGGACAAATCCTATCCTATTCAGTAAGATACTGTGAAATTGTTAATGTGGGGAAAATATAATCAATACTTTCTTATCCTGCTATATTAGAGAGTCACAAAACCCAGCAATGGGGTTTAAAATAATCTCAAAATTTAGCTAGGAAATCAAGTAGGAACTGAAAAAGTATGACAAGAATAATTACTTCAGAATTCAAAAGAAATTAAAATTCTCTAACATCTAAGTCTACTAAAAAGAGACCAGATGTTTAAGAAAACTAAAAAATAAATAAAGACATCTTTCAAAACATTTTACCAGCTGGTGTCCTACAATTACCCTAAAGTATACCCCTTTCCTCAAAATACTGAGGACTGGGAATGCGATGGTTTGTTTTCACCATGAGCCCTGTGTCTGTATTTTGCAATTGGAGATATTTTTAGTCTCTCCATATCAAAGTAAAAGTGCAGATCAGCTTTGAAATCTGACAGGCTCCTTCACACACACATACACACACTCTTCCCCCTAAATGGAAAATCTTATTGGGATTAAACTGTATGTCAAAAAGTTCTTATGTTCAGTTTCATCATATCTTCTAAAAGAATTGAAACAGTTGGTACAGTAGGTAACTTCAGAGTGAACATTTTTGATGATACTGTCCCTGTGGTGGTGGTTTAATCACTAAGTCACTAAGTCATTTCTGGCCCTTGTGACCCCATGGGCTGTAGCCTGCTAGGCTCCTCTAGCCAGGGGATTCTCCAGGCAAGAATACTGGAGTGGGTTGCCATTTCCTTCTCCAGGGGATCTTCCCAACCTAGGGATTGAACTCAGGTCTCCTGCATTGCAGTCGGATCCTTTACTGACTGAGCCACCAGGGAAGCTTAGGGTTACTGTAGTAGGCTGAATAATAATACACACCCCCCCAAGATGTCTATTCCTAAACCTGAAACCTGTAAAATGTTATTTTACCATGACAAATGGACTCTAAGTGCAATTAAGTATCTTGAGATGGAGTGATTATTCTGGATTCTTTGCTGGATCTAAAGGAATCACATGGGTCCTGATTAAAGGGACCCAGGAAGGTCAGGGCGAGAAAGCACTGTGATGACAGAAATAGGTGTTAGAGAGAATATGAAGATGCTATGCTGAGGGGTCTAAATGGGGAATGGACCATGAGCCAAGGAATGCAGGTGGTCTGTAGTAGCTGGGAAAGGCAAGAAAACAGATTCTCCTCTATAGCCTTCTATGGAGCATGCTGACACATCACGTGCCCAGTGAGACTGTTTTTAGACTTCTGATTTCTGGAAATGTAAGATAATAAATTTGTTTAATTTTAAGCCACTATTCTGTGATAATTTGTTATATCAGCCATAGGAAACTACTATAATTACTATTACCAGTAATTGTAATTACTGGGTGTAATTATTGGTAATTGATGGGTTTATTGGCCCAGAGAAGAGCAGAGGATGAGCAAAAGCTTACTGACACAAAGAATTTCAATTCATTTAATGTCTTGTACACCACTCCTCTGTTGAATCTCACTAAACGATTCAAATAGAATCCAAAATTATGAGATTTATCATTTTATTTCCTTTTGAACATTTTTTAAGTGTCATATCAAGAATACTTTTCCTAACCCAATGTCATTTTTTTTTCTCTTCGAAAATGTTTGTAGATTTATCACCTATATTCAGGTCTATGTTCACTTTTGGGGGTAAATTTTGTGTATGATGTGAGAAAGAGTTGAAATTAATTTTTGTATGCAGATATATAATTGTCCCAGTACCATTTGTTGGAGAGAGTATGTATGTGATCAGTCGTTCAGTCATGTCTGACTCTTGTGACCCAATGGACTGGAGCCCACCGGGCTCCTCCATCCGTGGGATTTTCCAGGCAAGAATGCTGGAGTGGGTTGCCATTTCCTAGAGTATACACTCTACCAGTGATCACTTTGGCACTTATGCGAAAACCTATTTGTCTATAACTATAAAGGCTTGTATCTGGACTCTCAATTTTGTTCTATCAATCAATATGTCTAACCTTATCCCAATACCATCTTATTTTGACTTCCACAGCTTTACAGCAAGTTTTGAAATTGGAGATTGAAAGTCCTTCAGCTTTATTCTTTTATTTTTCATTTATCTTGCCTAATCTGGGTTCACATTCCTATATAAATTTTAGGATTGGCTTCTCATTTCTGCTGACATTTTGAAAGGTTTTATGTTGAATCAACTTATGGAGAAGTGTCTTCTATTGCTTAAGCCTACTTTCCCTAGGTTTAGATAGAGCTTCATGTACTCAGTCAGCTAATTAATACTTGGCTCCTCATGGGTCTTATTATTGGTAGGACAGAGATGTGAAGTCTTTTCCTGGAAGAAAGTTTCATCTTTCAATTACTGATTCACCCTGCTTCAATCACGTATCAACTTGGCAGGAGTAGCCATCCGTTCTGTTAATTTCTTTCCTCCCTGGCTGGTACCTTTCCCATGTCTGCTCAGCATTGTTGACTCTTGGAGCTCCATTCCTGCTCAGCCATCCTCCTATTTTGGCCTCATGCCCCATTCACTTTCATACCCTTTACTCTGCTTTCCTTTCCAAGTCCTGTGATTCCGAGCACTGTGAACTTGTTCCTCCACCTCGTGCTTCCCAGGTGGCGCTAGTGGTAAAGAACCCACCTGCCGATGCAGGAGATATGAGACCTGGGTTTAATCCCTGGGTTGGGAAGATACCCTGGAGGAGGGCATGGCAACCCACTCCAGTATTTTTGCCTGGAGAATCCCATGGACAGAGCGAGGCGCACTACAGTCCAAAGAGTCACAAAGAGTTGGACACGACTGAAGTGACTTAGCACACAGCACGGCCTTGTCCAGAGGACAAATGCGGCAAGTGTAGAACAGTGGATCAGGTTTCAGATGATATGGCTTCTCTTCCTGAATATATCACATGTGGACTGTGTGATAATGGTTATGAACTCCCTACATCAGCTTCCTCATCCAAAAACTGGGAATATGGATCACTCTCCCATCCAACTCACATGCTTGCTTGAGAGTCAAAGTAGGTAACATGCAAGAAAATTAATTAAAAGCAATAAAAATAAATTAGTATATTGTGTACATGTATGTAGTATATTCATTAAGCATTTAGAACATAGTATTTTTCTTCTCAGCTAGATTATATGATATCAGTATATTTCAATGGCATCTCATGTATTATGAAGTATATAGAAAGTGAATGAAAGTCAGTCAGTCATGTCTGACTCTTTGCAACCCCATGGACTATTCTCCAGGAATAGTAGTCCATGGAATTCTCCAGGTCAGAATACTGGAGTGGGTAGCCTTTCCCTTCTCCAGGGGATCTTCCTAACCCAGGTCCCGTGCATTGCAGGCAGAAGGGACTCCATAAAAATTTTACTTGAAAATCTATAACTTAGTTAGAAATAATAATTCAGACCTGGGACAAGGCCATGAAACTTCTGTGAATATGTGTCTTTATGTATGTATGAGAGAGAGAGAGAGATACTTCTTTCAGTTAACATCTAAAAGGACTAAGATCTTGTGGAACAAACATTGGTATGGTGGATCTTAAAAATAAGCATACAAAAACAGAAGCCTGAACTTGGAGAGAATCACATATTGAAACTCCACATCAGGAATTTATAGTTAAAGATGGTCATGTCTCCCCACCCACACTCCCACCAAAAGAAGCACAGTTTTCACAAAAATAAAAAATAACAGTTCTTTGACTTCATAGTTCTTCAGAAACACAAAAGAGTACAGAATGAAGTAGACAAGAAAACTGTAGCAAGACATCAGTTTTAATCTAAATCACAGAATCCAAGATCTACTTGGGTTGAAATCCTTATAGTAATTACACCTCAATTTCTAAGATTTCATGAAAGATGACACCCGAGTCTGACACCCATGTCACCATGTGCAGGGACCTCTTGTGAACTCCCTCAGGCCTTCCCTTGTTCTCTCTCATCCTGTCTTCATGTCCAGACATGTTCTCCAGAATTCTGTGTGTCTGGTCTCATTACCACTTCGTCTTCCCACGGATTGATCAGAAGTCTTATCTGGCTCCAGTTTCCATGCTCAGCATTCCCACACAGGGCTTGATCTGACTAAATGTTTATTGAGTTCAGTTGACCTCGAGATATTCATCTCTTTCTCATCTCTTTTCTTCCCACAGAACTAAGTTTCTGTTCCTTCCTTCATCACACATATGTGCTTACTTTACTCCACGTAGGCAATGTATGGTGGTGGTGGTATTCAGGTCTCTTTGAGACCCTGTGGTTAGTAGCATGCCAGGCTCCTCTATCCTCCACTGTCTCCCAGGGTTTGCTCAAATTCATGTCATTGAGTTGGTGATGCTATCTAACCATCTCATTCTCTGCCACCCTCTTCTTCTTTTGCCTTCAATCTTTCCCAGCATCAGGTCTTTTCCAATGAGTCGACTCTTTGGAGTCAACATGTGGCCAAAGCATTGGAGCTTCAGCATCCGTCCTTCCAATGAATATTCAGGGTTGATTTCCTTTAGGACTGATTGGTTTGATCTCCAAGGGACTCTCAAAAGTCTTCTCCAGCACCACAGCTCAGATGCATCAATTCTTTGGTGCTCAGTCTTCTTTATGGTCCACCTCTCACATCTGTACATGACTACTGGAAAAGCCTATTTTTGACGTATTGACCTTTGTCAGCAAACTGATGTCTCTGTTTTTTAATATGTTGTCTTGGCTTGTCATAGCTTTCTTTCCAAGGAGCAAACATCTTAATTTCATGACTGCAGTCACTGCCCACAATGATTTCGGAGCCCAAGAAAGTAAAAATCTATCACTGTTTCCACTTTTTCCCCATGTATTTGTCATGAAGTAATGCTAAAGCTGAAACTGCAATACTTTGGCCACCTCATGCGACAAGTTGACTCACTGGAAAAGACTCTGATGCTGGGAAAGGTTGGGGGCAGGAGGAGAAGGGGACAACAGAGAATGAAATGGCTGGATGGCATCACCGACGCTGTGGACATGAGTTTGAGTGAACACCAGGGGTTGGTGATGGACAGGGAGGCCTGGGGTGCTGTGATTCATGGGGTTGCGGAGAGTCGGACGTGACTGAGTGACTGAACTGAACTGAATGGGACTAGATGCCATTTTTTTAAATATTGAGTTTTAAGCCAGCTTTTTGACTCTCCTCTTTCACCCTCATCAAGAGGCTCTTCAGTTCCTCTTCACTTTCTGCCATTAGAGTGTTATCATCTGCATATCTGAGGTTGTTGATATTTCTCCTGGCAATCTTGATTCCAGGTTGTGATTCATCTAACCCAGTAGTTTGCATAATGTACTCTTCATAGAAGTTAAAGAAGCAGGGTGACAATATACAGCCTTGTCATACTCCTTTCCCAGTTTGAATCAATCAGTTGTTCCATGTCTGGTTTTAACTGTTGCTTCTTGACCCATACATAGGTTTCTCAGGAGATAGGTAAGGTGGCCTGGTATTCCCGTATCTTTTAAAATTTTCTACAGTTTGTTGTGTAGGAGATTACAAATGTATTAATTAACACGTGAGGGGTTTTTCTTTTTTACAGTTTACAAACTGATGAATCTCAAATTGTTAATTGTGAAAGTGAAAATGTTAGTCTTCAGTCAAGTCTGACTCTTTATGACCCCATGGACTGTAGCGTGCCATTCTTCTCTGCCCATGGGATTCTCCAGGCAAGAATACTGGAGTGGGTAGCCATTATAGGAAGATTCTCCAGGGGGATCTTCCTGACCCAGGGATCGAACCTGGGGTCTCCTGCACTGCAGACAGATTCTTTACTGTCTGAGATACCATTGTTAACTGTAGGGCCCTACTATTCAACATGCTTTCTAGAATAGAATATTCTCTTGCTTAAAAATGTTGTCATCTGAAATGTCAAAGAGTTCCCTTAGCCTCAAAACTGTGTTTGGGAGAAAGAGTGTATGTTCCTCCCATTCAGTTGCAACTCTCTCACATCTTTCTCCCATAATGTCCAGGAGATTTACTATTTTTCTTGAGACCATTTGGTTTTCATTCAGTTACTAGGGTAAAACACAGGGACACATAATGAGAGTAACCTGGCTGTGCTGAATTTTCTGGCTAATGAGTTCACCTCGGGGGGGGGGGGTAGGGTGCTGTGACTACTGCCACAGCAGCCTCCAGAGGAGAGAGCTGCAGGTGTTCAAGGCTATGGATTTCCTCTACTGTTCCATGGATGACCCTCAAGGATTGAGGAAGCAAAGTACACTCCACTTCCCTGGTCTTCTGCCCCTCCCTGTCCCTGCCAATACACAACATCTGGCATAGCCACAGAATTATCCAGGTATCACATCCCCATTGATCCCTTTCATCAAATATTCTCCATTGAAGAGACTGATAGGTCTTATATAAAGCCTGCCATGAATAAAAATAAACCTGCCAAGAAGAAAAATGTTTATGGGCATTCATGCTACACACATAGATTGAGATCTCAGCTCCATGATAAATGCTGAGGTTATAAAGATAAAGGATGCTGTTGCTCATGAGCTTTAAAATGTAGAAGATAAGACCAAAAAAAGCCCCACTTCTGCAAGTCTAATGATAGGGGGAAGTCTAGGTGCCATGGGTGTGTAGAGCATGGACCTGGGTCACTACCACTGTGTGGATCAGAGGGAGAAGGGGGCTCGTCAGCTGGGGCTCCCTGGCAGAAAGTAATAGTTGGGATGAATCCTCATCATCTTAGGAAGTAAGAATTCTTACTTCTTCACACAAACTGTTTTCAAAATCACAGCAGGAATTAGGACAAGATTATTTCCAGTGATCTGAAACAGCATGCCACCCCTGAGAGGCATGGAGTGACTGAGAGTGTGGAACTCCAGCTCTGCTACCAACTCTGTGACCATGGGCCAGCTACCCTCCCAGCCTCCTCATTCGTGAAATGAAGATACCAACAGCACTTATCACATAAGGTTGTTGTGGGGAGTGGATACAGCCCTGCATGCAAAATGCTTCAAATATTAATAGCTCCTACTGCATTGTAAATGCTATATGTTTGTTATTGCTATTATATAAACTTGATACCATTTTATTTATATGTTGCATGGCATTAGTGGTAAAGAACCCATTTGCCAATGCAGGAGATGTGAGAGACAGGAATTCGATTCTATCCCTGGGTCAAGAAGATCCCCTGGAGGAGGGCATGGCAACCCGCTCCAGTATTCTTGCCTGAGAAACCCATGGAGGGAGGAGCCTGGCAGGCTGCAGTCCATAGAGTCACAAAGAGTTGGATTTGACTGAAGCGACTTAACACTCACACACACAGTCCATGGTCAATGCTATATGTTTGTTATCATTACTATATAAGCATAATACTATTTTGTGTCTATGTTGCAGTATATCTTTGTGCCTTTCTGATGTCTGAGATCAGTCTCCTGTTTGGATTGCAGGGTATTTGAAAACCAGTGTTTCCTATGTTTTCTGAATGGAGAGAGAGAGAGAGAGAGAGAGAGTGTCTGTGTCCTCAAAGCATATGCAGAACTAGTAAATGTTTTTTAGACTGTGAGAAGAAAGCTGAGCGCCGAAGAATTGATGCTTTTGAACTGTGGTGCTGGAGAAGACTCTTGAGAGTCCCTTGGACTGCAAGGAGATCCAACCAGTCCATTCTAAAGGAGATCAGTCCCGGATGTTCATTGGAAGGACTGATGCTAAAGCTGAAACTCCAATACTTTGGCCACCTCATGCGACAAGTTGACTCACTGGAAAAGACTCTGATGCTGGGAAGGATTGGGGGCGGGAGGAGAAGGGGACGACAGAGAATGAGATGGCTGGATGGCATCACTGACTCGATGGACATGAGTTTGAGTGAACTCCAGGAGTTGGTGATGGACAGGGAGGCCTGGCGTGCTGTGATTCATGGGGTCGCAGAGAGTTGGATACGACTGAGCGACTGAACTGAACTGAACTGATCCACACCTAAGGTCAGCACCGTCTTGCATCTTCATTGCAGTAATACCAAGTAGCATATAATTCCAGTGGAGTTGGTGCAAATCTGAATTCCTTCCACCAAACCAAGCCTGAAACTTGAGAGCTATGACTTCTAACAGGCAGAGTAAGCAAGCATATTTTCCGAGTACACGTTTCCTTTACTTTCTGTAGCTCCTTTGACTCCAATAGTCCATTGAAACTGGGGATAATCTCCATGCATGTATGAGAAAACTGAAGGTCAAAGAAGTTAAGTGACTTAATGCCAGTTATATAACTGACTAGGGGCACGGCCCAGACAATGAGTCTGGAGTCCTTGCTCTTAAACCAGAGCTTTCTTCCCTTCACATGTTGCTCCTCTCAGTTCAGTGCATGACAGACACACTCAGGGAGACATCTTTTCTCTAAGAAGCTATGACATGCCCTCAAACCAACGATGGAACAAAGTCAATTGGCACATAAACTTAGAAAATGTTTGGCTTGAAACGAAAGTTCTAGGAGCCAGCTAATCCATACACTTCAGCTCTAGGGGTTTACACCACAGCTTGATTGTTAAGATGAGGGAGGGACAGAGAATGAGTTATAGTTAGTGTGACAGTGCTGTCCCCTTTAGGAGAACGTGGTTGTTTTGGGCTTGTACTTTGAGGGACAGATAACATCCTAATAGATACAATGAGAAGATTATTTTAGGCAAAGAGGTAGCATGAAAAAGGCGCAGAAATAAGATATGGAATGTTTGAGAGCATTTGGTTCAGTTTCTGAGAATAGGTAGAGAGGGATATAACTGAAAAGATAGAGGTAATCTAGCAAAAGGCTTTGCTAATACATGACACACTACAGAAGATGGCTTGTGTAGTGTAGGGCTGTGGAGGAGGTGAAAGCTACCAAGGAAGGCTGATGCATTGGATAATAGTTATGATACATTGAGTCTTCAGTCTATAATACCTTGAGAGTCGAGCTCCATGACCAAGTGGCTTGGTAAGAAAATAAATCTAGTTTGTCCACAGAGGATGAAAGAATCAGAAATGGGGAAAATCATCAGGAGGTTGTAACATCGGCTAAATTATGAAATAATAAATACATTGACAGGGAATGGAGAATGAAGGCTTGAGTGAGAATGTAAAGGTTGTAACGAATGCTGTAGAGCTTATGAAGGGAGTATTCAGGGATGTGAAGGACTGAACAACTAACTATATGTAAAAACTGAAGAATCAACCAACCGGTCATCTCCTTGTGGTAACGCCCCATATCATGCCCATTGATTGATTTTAGTTTTCTATTGCTCCTGTAACAAACTCCTATAAGCTTAGTGGCTTTAGCTAACATAGATTTCATCTCTTACAGTTCCAGGGGTCAAAAGTCTAAAATGAATTTCACTGGGGTGAAATCAAGGTATCAGCGGGACTTAGCTCTTTCTGGAGAGTCTAAAATAGGATCTGTGTCCTTGCCTCTTTCAACTTCTAGAAGCTGCCTACAGATTTCTTGGCTCATGGCCCTGTGTCACTCCAAACCTCTATTTCTGTCATTGTGTTTTTTCTGACTCTGACTCTCTTATCTTTATCATATGGGGCCCTTTGTGATCACATGCTGCTGATTGGGATCATCCAGGAACAATCTCCGCCCAAATGCTTAACTTAATCACACCTCTGAAGTCCTTTTCACTGGGGAAGGTTACTTTTTAATAGGTTCCAGAATTAGAATGTGGGCATCTTTGTGGGGGGCATTATTCTGTGCATCACAATGCAGATTCTTCTAGTATCCATCACAACGCCCATAACTATCACATAGAAGGTGTTGATAATGAGTTTTGGTGACTGGAGATGATGATAGTTCAAATAAGTGCTAATTTTTCGGAAAATTTGAGACAAGATGAACACAACTTAAAAAGGTGTGTGGAAAAGGGGTGCTTTGTATACATTCAGCTAGAAATGATGGAGGTGAGTGAGTTGCTTCTAGGAACTGCTGATAATTTTAAAGGAACTGGAAAATTTGAATTATTGTTATTCTTTGGTTTAAAACCTCAGGCATCCCGAGTATGATATAAAATAGCAGTGTCCCAGAAATATGTCATTTTATAAAAACTCAGAACCATGATCTTTTATTCTCAGCCAAAAACTGAGTTTTCAGATCAATCATGCACCTGTGCTCATTCATTCACTCAGCTATTTACTAATTTTCATGGGACTATCCCTATGTGACTGCCTCTTTTCTTAATGCTAGGAGATTTAAAAGTGCACCTTTATGGGCACCATCTGTGAATATGTTTAGGAATCAGTGTTTAAACATTCAAACGTTCAATTAAATAATGAGTAACTTGTGTCTTCTAGACTCTGTTTTAAGGTGTAAAGATGCAGGAAGAGAAACTGAGTTACTACTGCCAAAACCAAATGAACTTGCATTCTGGTGGAAGTAGAAAGACAATACACTGAAAAAAATAGGGTAATACTGTGGAATGGCCGCTAGGGAGGAACTGTATTGCCTAGAGGGTCAAGAAAAGTATCTTTGAGGAAGGAATATTAGATTTGAGCCCCTGAGTTATATGCATTTGAATGCAGAGTTCCGAAGAACAGCCAGGAGAGACAAGAAAGCCTTCCTCCTCAGCGATCAATGCAAAGAAATAGAGGAAAACAATAGAATGGGAAAGACTAGAGATCTCTTCAAGAAAATTAGAGACACCAAAGGAACATTTCATGCAAAGATGGCCTCAATAAAGGACAGAAATGGTAGGGACCTAACAGAAGCAGAAGATATTAAGAAGAGGTGGCAAGAATACACAGAAGAACTATACAGCAAAGATCTCCATGACCCAGATAATCACGATGGTGTGATCACTCATCTAGAGCCAGACATCCTGGAATGTGAAGTCAAGTGGCCCTTAGGAAGCATCACTATAAACAAAGCTACTGGAGGTGATAGAATTCCAGTTAAGCTAGTTCAGATCCTAAAAGATGATGCTGTGAAAGTGCTGCACTCAATATGCCAGCAAATTTGGAAAACTCAGCAGTGACCACAAGATTGGAAAAGGTCAGTTTTCATTCCAATCCAAAGAAAGGCAATGTCAAAGAGTGCTCAAACTACTGCACAGTTGCAGTCATCGCACATGCTAGTAAAGTCATGCTCAAAATTCTCCAAGCCAGGCTTCAGGAATACGTGAACCATGAACTTCCAGATGTTCAAGCTGAATTTAGCAAAGGCAGAGGAACCAGAGATCAAATTGCCAACATCCATTGGATCATCAAAAAAGCAAGACAGTTCCAGAAAAACATCTACTTTTGCTTTATTGACTATGCCAAAGCCTTTGACTCTGTGGATCACAATAAACTGGAAAATTCTTCAAGAGATGGGAATACCAGACCATCTGACCTGCCTCTTGAGAAACCTGTATGCAGGTCAGGAAGCAACAGTTAGAACTGGACATGAACAAGAGACTTATTCCAAATAAGAAAAGGAGTATGTCAAGGTTGTATATTGTCACCCTGTTTATTTAACTTCTATGCAGAGTACATCATGAGAAACGCTGGGCTGGAGGAAGCACAAGCTGGAATCAAGATTGCCAGGAGAAATATCAATAACCTCAGACACGCAGATGACACCACCCTTATGGCAGAAAGTGAAGAAGAACTAAAGAGCCTCTTGATGAGAGTGAAAAAGTTGGCTTAAAGCTCAACATTCAGAAAACTACCTAGACAGCATATTAAAAAGCAGAGACATTACTTTGTCCACAAAGGTCTGTCTAGTCGAGGCTATGGTTTTCCTAGTAGTCATGTATGGATGTTAGAGTTGGATTATAAGGAAAGCTGAGCACCGAAGAATTGGTACTTTTGAACTGTGGTGTTGGAGAAGACTCTTGAGAGTCCCTTGGACTGCAAGGAGATCCAACCAGTCCATCCTAAAGGAGATCAGTCCTGGGTGTTCATTGGAAGGAGTGATACTGAAACTCCAATACTTTGGCCACCTCATGCGAAAAGCTGACTCATTGGGAAAGACCCTGATGCTGGGAAAGATTGAGGGCAGGAAGAGAAGGGGACCACAGAGGATGAGATGGTTGGATGGCATCACCAACTCAATGGACATGAGTTTGGGTAAACTCTGGGAGTTGGTGATGGACAGGGAGGCCTGGTGTGCTGCAGTTCATGGGGTTGCAGAGTCAGACATGACTGAGTGACTGAACTCAACTGTCTATATGCAGCTGTAAATTTGCCCCACTGAATTTATGATGCAGGTGATTGAGCCTTAAGTTATAAATTAGAGAGGCAAGCACTTTTAGTTTCAACAAATAGACCACTCTTTTCAATGAATTCCTTATTCACAAAACATGTAACTTATATAGGCTGTCAATGAATTCAGTTACCCACTCACCTTTCAAGGCAAAGAATTACAAATTCAGAAGACGGGCTTAGATAGAAGAATTTATGGCTGTGTTTTCCACAACCCAGTTCTCTAAAGTGTGATCCCTACTAAATGATATATTCTGACTTACAATGCGAATTTCTGTGAGTCATCTCTTTCCTAGTGTGTCCCCTCTTTAGTGTCTTCTGAACTGAGCTATTGCCCACCAAAGTATTGGAGCCAAAGTCTTTTGGGAACACTGATAAAACTATTAATTAGCTAATGGACTTTTAAGATAATTGAATTTTTCTCTTTTCCAATCCAAGTACTAAAGCAGAACATTTTTCTTCACAATTTTATTCCAGGATAACAGGTCTCCACTCAAAATAAACTGCCTGTAAACATAACTATTGCTCAAATTTATCTTGTCCATTTTATTCTTTGGTTCAGTCAGAGTGATACAGGTCTGTCTTGGACATTGGTCTGCTTGGATAGGAAGGAAGAAGGAAAGGAAAGAAGAAAATAAAAATAAAATGAAAAAAATAGGAAGAGAGAAAGGAAGGAAGAAGGGGAAAGAAAAAGAGTAAAGAAAGGATCTTTTACATTGAGTGTTTCTTAGCACTATCCATATCAAGTTTTAGTGTGCATCAATATTTATTTACCAATCCGCTTTGCTCAGAAGCTTAGATTCGCTTCTAGGGCTGAAAGCAGTATTACTTTCATGTAAACTCATCTACATTCACATAAGTAGCATGAAGAAAAAAAAGTTCATATTACATATCTGAACAAAGAAGTATTTTTCCACCTCCCCATCCATTCTTCCAAAAAAACAAAACAAGACAGAAACAATTTTGAGTCATATAGCAATTCCACCACAATCAAAAACTCCCCCTTGGAGAAAAGTACATGTACATACTCTTTCAGCAACTTTAATAACTTATCGGTATTTGAGAATTATGATTCATTCCTGAGGCCCAAGGAGAATTATGTATACAATTAAATGAATTTTTGTAAATGTGTACTCTACTCTCATGGAGCCAAGCAACTCTTTGTCCAGTTTTGGTAGGGGGGTCTAATGCCAGCCTCATAAAATATGTTGGGAAGTGTTTCCTCTTATTCTGTTCTCTGGAACAGGCTATGAATCTTGTGTTTCTTAAGAAATTAGTCTATACAGTTGAAGTTGTTGAATTTATAGACATAAAGATATTTATAATGTTCTCTTAACGTATTTTTAAAGGTCTGGAGGATCCAGAGTCAAATTTCTACTTTTACTCTTGATTTTAGTGATTTGTGTCTTCTTTCTTTTCCTAGTGTGTCTATTGTTTGATCAATTTTATGAATATTTTCAAAGAACCAGATTTTGGTATCATTAGTTCTCTCTATTGGTTTCTATAGTCAAGTATATTCATAAATCTTTTCTTTTATCTGTATTATTTCCTTCCTTCTACTTGATTTGTGAATGACTTGAAAGAAGATATTTGACTTTTCTTTACCTGTGACCACTGGCCTACATGCGTATGGAATGAACATAGAGCCAGAGTAAAACATAGTTTTCATCTCAAATGGTTATCCTTCAAGTTCCTGGACAACTGTTAATGATCTGTGAGAACTGGCTTGGATTGGGGAAGAAATTCCCACCAGTGTTTTTCAGCTGCTGAAACTAGCAGTTTGAAAGGACGTGACAAAGGATTATCTGTCTGATGGTATACCAGGCTTTATCTAATGAAAGTTCTTGACTTATAATTCTTATTTTACTAATAACTGCTAGCGATGGACAGGGAGGCCTGGCGTGCAGTGATTCATGGGGTTGCGGAGAGTCGGACATGACTGAGCGACTGAACTGAACTGAACTGATGGCTATATTATTTTCTATGTCACTTGTTTCACTGAGCCTGTGATATAATGCTGAACTGACAGTTCCATATGAGATCAATAATTGTAATAATGTGACTCTGGGTATGGGAAAAAGCAACAAGAGGAAATATTTTCCTGGACCAGGAGGCTAGTAAGACAGTGGTCCAGAGACTTTTGCTACTTGCAAGGCCTGGTCCAATTTTAGCACACTGAGTGGCCCATCACTTCCCTAGACCTGGGAATGAGCCTTCCCAGCACCGCGGGACACAATGGCCATGAAATTGTGTCACATGGTCAGATATGTGACTATGAAGGGACCCTGCGGACTGGAAGTTGGTACTTGCCAGCTGCCTCTACAAAGATTACATCATGACTATTGCAAGCTGCTGACCTCCAACACCCCCTGAAAGAAGTTCAGGGTGAAAATCAGGAATGAGGCACTCTGTGCTCTGAAAAAAAAAAACAAAAAAAAAACCAAAAAACTGGCAGAACAGGCCTTCAGATAGTTAGATCTTTTCAGAAAAAGGTTTTATGAGTTCCAATTCTTGCATCTTCTCATACCTAGAAGAACACTGACGTCATTAATGGTGAAATCTGCTTTGGCTATTAAAAAAAATTTTTTTTACAATTAAAAGTCAAAATAGAGTAGCTATGGTTCAGACATCCTGGGAAATAACTATTTCCCAGATATCCTGAAAAATGATATTATGGGTGTGATTTCAGATTAGACGCTGTGACCTAATTTAGAACTTAATGCTCCTGTAATGCATTTTTGCTTCTGTACTATGCTTGCTGCTCGTAAAACCAGTTACTCCATTTTAAGATAAGGTTGTTTTTAAGTAAAGATTCCTAAAATTGTTTTTGAAAAAAAAAAAAGAAGTAAAAATAATGAAATCAAAATCAAAATAAAAGCAAGCATAACCTCTGAAACCTTTGTCCAGAACTAAGATTTAAGAGCTCAAATTTGTAATCCCTTACCTGGTTCTACTGGAAACTGTAATCTTCAACAAACCTCCATAGACCTCAATTTCTGAGCCAAGAAAGTAAACCTCCGCCCATGCTGAGATACTAAATGGATCAAGAGTATCACATTTTCAAAAGAGAAAGAAAGAATTTCTTCAAAGAGCTCACCTATAACACATTTATGAGCAACTCCACTCCAGTTATTGTTTCTCTACCTTTTTCTTCCAGAGGCTTGAAATTCTTCAGTTGTACAAATTAAAGATATTTATGTAAGTGCCTTAAGCAATGCTTAAACTTCAGTTTTTCCAGGAAGGAGCATATAGATCTTTTCTTTTGTATTTTGCTCTTACTGGTGCTCTTAAACGATTAGTTCTCCAGTGAAAATGTCCTTCATGGTGAAAGTAACCACAGCAGTGCTTTGCTGTGCTTGAACTTTCCCAGTTTCATCTGCAAATCTGTTTAATAATTGGAGAAATAAGAGCTCTGGAAATCTACTTACAAGTGAAATGGAGATGTGGCTGATTTTTCTGAAAACAGTGAGAAAATACTCTGTCTCGACTTTATGTCTAGCTCCACGTGATTTCAGCAGATCCTTACCTTCTTTGTGGGCAAGTAGGTAGGTAGATGGAAATGGAAGTGATACACACGAAAGAGTTGAACACTGTAAAGTTTAGATATCATTCCAAATAAAGGATGGCTTTAGAGGCTTATTTAGAAAGTGTAAAAAAGTACGTGGACTATAACAGATGCTTTATAAGTATCAGTTGAATCTGAAACTGAACCAAGTAATCAGTGAACACCCAGACCCCTCAGAGTTTGGCAGACTGCAAGTGCAATAAATGAAAGTTAAAAAGAAACCCACTTGTTAAATGAAATCAAGTCTTAGCCTAATATAAATCTTTATATGCTCAAGGTTTTGGCTTCTATGGAGGTGTATTGTCACTAATTGTCCTCCATACATTACTGATGCTCCTGCAGTCTGCTCTTCCCATTGCACTAAAAGTGGACGTTCCACAAACTTCTGTCCTTGGCTTCTGTTTTTCCCTCTATGTAATACTTCTTCCATAAAGACCACTCCTGTCAGATTTTTATTAATGATCGTGGTATGAAAACAGATGGTAAAATTTGAGTGAGAAGGGGTCAGAGAAGAACTGAGCAATGGGGGACAGGTCCTTTAGTGAGCTGAGTGGCTTGGATATTAGTGTGCCTCATCAAGGGCTCAAGGAGATTTGAAAATGCCTCTCCAGTATATAAACTGGGACCCATGTAACCATATTTTTCATCACAGGATGTGAAGGCATGGGTTATCTATGAGATATATTTATTTTCAGATTAAACAAATGAGTATATGAGATAACACTCATTAAACAAATGAGTATATGAGTATATGAAGTTTCTTGAAATAAAAGTGAAAATTGCTCAGTCGTGTCTGACTCTTTGCGACCCCATGGACTGTAGCCCGCCAGGCTCCTCTTTCCTTGGAATTCTCCAGGCAAGAATATTGGAGTGGGTAGACATTCCCTTCTCCAGGGGGTCTTCCCAACCCAGGGATTGGACCTTGGGTACTGGAGATTGGGTCTCCTTCATTGCAGGTGGATTCTTTACCATCTGAGTCATCAGGGAACCCTGGGTTGGGACGATACCCTGAAAAAGGAAATGGCTAACCACTCCAGTATTCTTGCATGGAGAATTCTCACCCACCAGAGGAGCCTGGCAGACTATAGTTCAAGAGGTTGCAAAGAGTTGGACACAGCTGAGCTAACCCTTTCTTGAGATAAGGGTTCTATATGGCCATATATATACTCAAGAATCTAGCAAAGTGCCTGGCACATAGTAGGCACTAACTAAAGGTAAAAACCTTGCATCCCTTTTGCACTTTGGCAAAGTAGCTTCTGTGTTTGTGTGGAACTATGGAGTCTGCACTGTGCAGGATAAAGACACTAGCCCTGGGGAGAGCTAAGCCTGTTTTCACAGAACTATAGCACAGCTCTGCATTGCTCTGCTGGAGGAGCCTCAAGGTTCTCCTCTGATTCATAGACCCAAGAACTTCACTGCTCAGTCTCTGCCCCAGGCCTTGAGGATCTTCTCCCTTCTTTTTACTTGCTTCATTTATTCAGTTGAACCACCACATGGAATTTTATGTTGTCTTATTCTACTATTCTCTATCCAGTTTAGAAACATTGCCATTTCTTGTCATTTGACAATCATTTGCACTTAAAATTTTTATTTTATATCAGAGGCAATGATTTCAGTCCAGTCCACTTCAGTTGCTCAGTTGTGTCCGACTCTTTGCGACCCCATGGACTGTAGCATGCCAGGCCTCCCTGTCCATCACCAACTCCCGGAGTCCACCCAAACCCATGTTCATTGAGTCGGTGATGCCATCCAGTCATCTCATCCTCTGTCGTCCCCTTCTCCTCCCTCCTTCAATCTTTCCCAGCATCTGAGTCGCTTCTTAACATCAGGTGGCCAAAGTATCGGAGTTTCAGCTTCAGCCTCAGTCCTTCCAGTGACTATTCAGAATTGATTTCCTTTAGGATGGACTGGTTTGATCACCTTGCAGTCCAAGGGACTCTCGAGTCTTTTCCAACACCACATTTCAAAAGCATCAATTCTTCAGCCCTCAGCTTTCTTTATAGTCCAACCCTCACATCCATACATGACTACTGGAAAAACCATAGCTTTGACTAGACAGACCTTTGTTGGCAAAGTAATGTCTCTGCTTTTTAATATGATTTCAAGGGCCTGTGAATCAGACATCCTGCATATAAATCCCAGCTCCATCTTTCCTAGCTGTGTAACCACGAGCAAGACACTCAGCCCTTCTCTGCTTCAGTTCTGTTTTCTCATCTGTACAATGTATGTAATTATAGTATCTACCATGTAGGATTATGAGAAATGACATTTGAAACATTGCTTTAGAATGTGGTAAATGCTTAATCACTGTGAAAAATTATTTTTCTTTGATTCTATTTTTTGTTCATTCTAAATTGTAACAGGAAGTGCCAATGCATGAGAAAGAAGTATGATGCATACTATGCCAATGCATAGTCCAAGCAAGACTTTTCAGCCCCCAGAGGCCTCCCTACTCCCTGAAAAAGACCTCGCCAGACTCAGGTGGCTCTCCTAGAATAAGTTCTCTAAGACCCTTGTTCTTGCTAACATACTGACCTCATTCTCACCACCTCCCACAAGAAAGCAATAGATTCCATGATTAAAACGGATTCAGTCACCATCTCTCCTCAAGGTCACTGCAGCAGTCTTCTAAGTGGGCTTCTTGCTTCTGTAGTCACCCCCTAAATCCTATATTTTCTCAACACAAAAGGCAAGTAACTCTTTTTCAATTTAAATCATCACATTACACCTCTGCTCAGAGTCATTCAATGACTCCTAAATTTGGATGGAGAAAAGTCAAAGTTCTTTTTTATGTCCTTCAAGACCCTAAATCTACCTCTTCTGCTCTGTATTTACATGATTTTATCTCCAACATCTTTTTGATCTTCTTGACTCTGCTCCAGCTTCATTGACATTCCTGCTGCACCTCAAGCATATCCAGCATACGCTCACCTTAGGGGTTCGCACTGGTGATCCCTCTTTCAGGAATGTTTTGTGCCCAAAGAGTCTTATGGTAATTGCTTCACTTTTGCATTTCTGCTTCCCCAGGAGACATCTGGCAATGTCTGATGATATTTTTGACTATACTAACTGGGAGAGGGTGATGGTGACATCTAAAGTTTAGAGGTCAAGGTTGCTGCTAAGCTTCTCAGAGTGAACATGGCAGTGTCACAACAAAATATCAGTTTCAAGACATTAACAGCGCTGACCCTTTTCTGATCCAGCAGACCTATATACTTTGTAGTGATGTTAGTAACATAGTAATGCTGGAAAAATTCAAAGCCAAGTTCAAATAGGAAATTTAACATTTTCTGAACCTGAAACATATTTTTGAACATATTTATCACCTAATAAAACTTTCTCCATAGTATTACAAATGTAAAAGCAAATACTTAAAAATTAACCTTTTTACATTCATATCTTTACTATCATTTACATTCAAGAGACAAGGAGGAGTGGAGTGAGAACATTTTAAATCTTGCTGCTCAAGTTATGTCATTAGAAGCAAGAATATGCCTCCCAAACTGAGGCCACTTAATTCAGCTTTTAATAGCTTTGGGAAATGTAGAGAGAGTGTATTCTCCTATTTTCGACTCATTCTCTAGATGAGCTTATGTGGTCTTCCCTGTGTGCTAACTCTCCTTCAATTTCTATCCTATTTCTCATCATTTACAATTCTCTCAATGTGATCCTTTTAAAAGATCTATGGCTTATTTATTATCTGTGGAGACATGAATGCCAAAGATGGATATGCTTGAGACATAGGATATTTGGATTGGGATGGTTGCTTCTTTATGGAAAATTTCTCTGAGGATAGTGATTGGAGTCAAAATCAGAAAATATGTGGTTATGCTTTTTAATCTTTACAATGTAATAGTGTTACTTGCCAGAAATTATCCATAAGTTAAGTTTGGGAGTTATCTTCCCAAAACACAAGCCAAATCACGTTATTTCTTCTTCACAACAAACAAGGGCCTGTGTTTCTGATCCCATTGTCTCTCATTCCCTAAAAGCATGTCAGCATTTTAGTCTGGCATCCATATGATTTTCTGATCTAAACACAGACTGTCTTCCAGATACTTTTGTTTCCTTTGTTTCTCTGTTTCCTCCTCTTGGTTAAAGAAAGTATGAGAAAGTTCATGCTAATTGTAAGCATGTCCCTTGTTTTAATATAGTAACAACTTGTACATGCCAGCTGAATATCAATCTTGGTTGTTCCTGAGTTGGCCATGAGGAATGATGGGAGGAGAGCTTGAGGAGTGGAAGATAGTCCTCTTTTCAGAGTAACTGACAGGAGGTTGAGGATCAATTTTGGGCAGGGCTTCTTCCTTAGAGTCCAGTGGGACATTAGATGGGATCCTGAAGAAAGCCTCCTAGAAAGCTGCTGAGCTAGAAGCTTAGGCAAGACATCCACAATGACTCATCAATCCAAAGGGCTATGTGAAAATGGTAGCAGAGGCAAACTAGAAAATCAGAGAGAAATAGTTGGGTGGAGAAATAGAATATTACTCAAAGCAGTGCTTCCTAAATGAATCAGTAAGCCACAAATATTTACAAGCTTATTTACATTGAAGTTTACTTCAGTGATCATCTAAATGAGTAATATAAACATGTGTGGGATTACTTAGATGACCAGTGATCTTAATTTGCATTTTCCCTAGGACTAGTGATTTTAAGCAACTTTTATCAATAATCTCAGATACGCAGATGACACTACCCTTATGGCAGAAAGTGAAGAGGAACTAAAAAGCCTCTTGATGAAAGTGAAAGGGGAGAGTGAAAAGGTTGGCTTGAAGCTCAACATTCAGAAAACTAAGATCATGGCATCTGGTCCCATCACTTCACGGGAAATAGATGGAAAAACAGTGGAAACAGTGTCAGACTATTTTTTCTGGGCTCCAAAATCACTGCAGATGCTGATTGCAGCCATGAAATTAAAAGACGCTTACTCCTTGGAAGGAAAGTTATGACCAACCTAGATAGCATATTAAAAAGCAGAGACATTACTTTGCCAACAAAGGTCTGTCTAGTCAAGGCTATGGTTTTTCCCGTGGTCATGTATGGATGTGAGAGTTGGACTGTGAAGAAAGGTGATTGCTGAAGAATTGATGCTTTTGAACTGTGGTGTTGGAGAAGACTCTTGAGAGTCCCTTGGACTGCAAGGAGAACCAACCAGTCCATTCTAAAGGAGATCAATCCTGGGTATTCATTGAAAGGACTGATGCTAAAGCTGAAACTGCAATACTTTGGCCACCTCATGCGACTAGTTGACTCACTGGAAAAGACTCTGATGCTGGGAAAGGTTGGGGGCGGGAGGAGAAGGGGACTACAGAGAATGAGATGGCTGGATGGCATCACTGACTCTGTGGACATGAATTTGAGTGAACTCCAGGAGTTGATGATGGACAGGGAGGCCTGGCGTGCTGTAATTCATGGGGTCGCGGAGAGTCGGACACAACTGAGCGGCTGAACTGAATGAACTTAATGGCCATTTGAACATCTATTTATGTAGAGTGCTCAAAAGTTTTTCCCATTTGTTTTTCCTTTTGAAATGCTTGTAGATTGATAGGAAGATGTAAGTTGTCACACTCTTGTGTTCAGAGCTGGTCTTAGTATTTCCTTATTATCACTTGATGTCTGCAGTGTCTGGAGTGATATTCTTGATTTGCTCATGTCTGATAATTTGTGCCTCTCTGTTTTTTGTCAGCCTTGATAGAAGTTTATGGATTTTATCAATCTTTTCAAAGAAAAGTCCTTTGTTTCATCTCTTTTCTCTGTTGTTTTTACTGTATTTTGATTGATTGAATTTTGATTGATTTCTGCAGTTATCTTTATTTCCTTCTGTTTGGTCTAGATTAATCTTTCAAATATATTAAGGTGTAAGCTTAGATCACTGACAAGATTTTCCCCATTTTCTAATGTAAGCACTTAGTGTTATTTCCCTTGAGAATTATTATTTTACCTGTGGATTATTTAAAAGTATCCAGTTCCGTTTCTGAGTGTTTATAGAGTTTTTTAGGTTCCCTTTCTGTTACTGATTCTAGTTTGATTTTATTGTGATCAGGAAACAGATCTCATATGATTAAGTTCTTCTAAATTTGTTAAGTATGTTTGGCTCCTTGTATGTTCTGTCTTGGTAAATGTTCTGCTTAAATAGAATGTGATGTTGTTGGACTATTCTATAATATTGATTGGTTGATGGTGATGTTGAATTCTTATATATCCTTCATGATTTTCTGCCTAGTTATTCTATCAATTCTTGCCTGGAGAACTGCATGGACAGAGGAACCCGACAGGCTACAATCCATGGAGTCGCAAGAGCTGGACACAACTTAGCAACTAAGCCACCACCATTCTATTAATTTTGTTGAAGTCTCCCAACTATAATTGTGAATTTGTCTTTTTATCCTTTCAGTTTTACATATGACTCACATATTTTGAAACTGTTTCTTAATTAATTGACCTCATTATCATTATATAGTATCACTCGCTTTTCCTGATATATATTTTGTATGAATTCTAGTCTATTTGTGGAGAAGGAAATGGCATCCCACTCCAGAGTTCTTGTTTGGAAAATCCCATGGACAGAGGAGCCTGGTGGGCTACAGTTCATGGGGTTGCAAAGAGTCAGACACGACTGAATGACTGAGCACTGGTTTATCTGATATTAATATAAAGGCTCCAACTTCCTTTTGCTTTATGTTTATATGACATATCTTTTACATAAATTTACTTTCAGTTTGCCTGTACTGTTACATTTGAGGTGAGTTTCTTGTAGACATCACCCGGTTGTGTCATATTTCCTCCACTCTTCCAATCTTTGTATTTTAACTGATGTCTAGAAATCATTTATATTTAATGTGATTATTGATATGTCTGACACTGTATTTCTTATTTTTCTGTTCGTCTCATTTTTCCTCCTTTGTTTTCTTTTTCCTGCTTTCCTGTGGGTTACTTGAATATTTTTGAAATTCCATTTTTTTCTATAGTTTTTTCTGTAATATTTTTGATAACTTTGTGTATGTGTTTTTTGTGATTGCTAAAGTATTACATTATGGACGCATGCTTATTTCAGACTATGGATGTTGACATTTTATCAGTTGGATAAGTTCTTTTACCCTTCATTATTTATGGTATGATGATCTTAAATATTTTCTACATACACTGAAAGTCTTATTAATAATATTTTTGTCTAAACCATCAAACATAACTTAGAGGATACTGATATTTTCCTTATTTCATTTTTCCTTTTTTATTTATTTTTTAATTTTATTTTTTTATTATATTGGTTGATTTTGCCATACATTGACATGAATCCACCGCGGGTGTACATGAGTTCCCCTTCCTGAACCCCCCTCCCACCTCCCCTTATCTTCCCTCTGGGTCATCCCCATGCACCAGCCCGAGCATCCTGTATCATGCGTCGAACCTGGACTGGTGATTTGTTTCACATGTGATAATATACATGTTTCAATGCCATTCTCCCAAATCATCCCACCCTCGTCCTCTCCCACAGAGTCCAAAAGACTGTTCTATACACCTGTGTCTCTCTTGCTGTCTCGTATACAGGGTTATCATTATCATCTTTCTAAATTCCATATATATGCGTTAGTATCCTCTATTGGTGTTTTTCTTTCTGGCTTACTTCACCCTGTATGATAGGCTCCAGTTTCATCCACCTCATTAGAACTGATTCAAATGCATTCTTTTTAATGGCTGAGTAATACTCCATTGTGTATATGTACCAAAGCTTTCTTATCCATTCATCTGCAGATGGACATCCAGGTTGCTTCCATGTCCTCGCTATTATAAACAGTGCTGCAATGAACATTGGAGTACATGTGTCTCTTTCAATTCTGGTTTCCTCGGTGTATATGCCCAGGAGTGCGATTGCTGGATCATATGGCAGTTCTATTTCCAGTTTTTTGAGGAATCTCCACACTGTTCTCCATAGTGGCTGTACTAGTTTGCATTCCCACCAACAGTGTAAGAGGGTTCCCTTCTCTCCACACCCTCTCCAGCATTTATTGCATGTAGACTTTTGGATAGCAGCCATCTGACTGGTGTGAAATGGTATCTTATTGTGGTTTTGAGTTGCATTTCTCTGATTATGAGGGATGTTGAGCATTTTTCATGTGTTTGTTAGCCATCTGTATGTCTTCTTTGGAGAAATGTCTGTTTAGTTCTTTGGCCCATTTTTTGATTGGGTCGTTTATTTTTCTGGAATTGAGCTGCAGGAGCTGCTTGTATATTTTGGAGATTAATTCTTTGTCAGTTGTTTCATTTGCTATTATTTTCTCCCATTCTGAAGGCTGTCTTTCCACCTTGCTTATAGTTTCCTTTGCTGTGCAGAAGCTTTTAATTAGGCCCCATTTGTTTACTTTTGCTTTTATTTCCAATACTCTGGGAGGTGGGTCATGGAGGATCCTGCTGTGATTTATGTTGGAGAGTGTTTTGCCTATGTTCTCCTCTAGGAGTTTTATAGTTTCTGGTCTTACATTTAGATCTTTAATCCATTTTGAGTTTATTTTGGTGTATGGTGTTAGAAAGTGTTCTAGTTTCATTCTTTTACAAGTGGCTGACCAGTTTTCCCAGCACCACTTGTTAAAGAGACTGTCTTTTCTCCATTTTATATTCTTGCCTCCTTTGTCAAAGATAAGGTGTCCATAGGTGTGTGGATTTATCTCTGGGCTTTCTATTTTGTTCCATTGATCTATATTTCTGTCTTTATGCCAGTACCATACTGTCTTGATGACTGTGGCTTTGTAGTAGAGCCTGAAGTCCGGCAGGTTGATTCCCCCAGTTCCATTCTTCTTCCTCAAGATTGCTTTGGCTATTCGAGGTTTTTTGTATTTCCATACAAATTGTGAGATTATTTGTTCTAGCTCTGTGAAAAATATCGTTGGTAGCTTGATAGGGATTGCATTGAATGTATAAATTACTTTGGGTAGTATACTCATTTTAACAATATTTATTCTTCCAATCCACGAACACAGTATATTTCTCCATCTATTAGTGTCCTCTTTGATTACTTTCACCAGTGTTTTATAGTTTTCTATGTACAGGTCTTTTGTTTCTTTAGATAGATATATTCATAAGTATTTTATTCTTTTCGTTGCAACAGTGAATGGAATAGTTTCCTTAATTTCTCTATTTTCTCATTATTAGTGTATAGGAATGCAAGGGATTTCTGTGTGTTGATTTTATATCCTGCAACTTTACTGTATTCATTGATTAGCTCTAGTAGTTTTCTGGTAGAGTCTTTAGGGTTTTCTGTGTAGAGGATCATGTCGTCAGTGAACAGTGAAAGTTTTACTTCTTCTTTTCCAATTTGTATTCCTTTTATGTCTTTTTCTGCTCTGATTGCTGTGGCCAAAACTTCCAGAACTCTGTTGAACAGTAGTGGTGAGAGTGGGCACCCCTGTCTTGTTCCTGACTTTAGGGGAAATGCTTTCAGTTTTTCACCGTTGAGGATAATGTTTGCTGTGGGTTTGTTGTATATAGCTTTTATTATGTTGAGTTATGTTCCTTCTATTCCCACCTTCTGGAGGGTTTTTACCGTAAATGGATGTTGAATTTTGTCGAAGGCTTTCTCTGCATCTATTGAGATAATCATATGATTTTTATTTTTCAGTTTGTTAATGTGGTGTATTACATTGATTGAGCCTTTTTTCTTCATAATGTTCTAATATTCCTTCTTTTATCATTTACTGTCCTGAGGATTTCTTTTAAAATTAGGATAGGTCTCTGAATAACAAATTCTCTTAATTTTCTTTCCTCTGAAAATATCTTGATTTACCTTTCTTTCCTGAAGGATATTTTCTCTACACGCAGAATTCTGGGTTGAAAGTTCTTTTCTTTTAGCCCTTGAAAAATTGTGTGTTACTTTCTTCTGGTTTCAATAATTTCTTATGACAATTGTGTCATTCAAATTATTTCTTCTCTGTAAGTTAGGTGGTGTTTCTCTTGCTGCTTTTCTTTCCTTGTGGCCTCATTTCTGTCAGGTTCGGGGAAGAAACCAGGTTCCTGTCTTGGTTTCTGTTTATACTCTGAGAGGGATGATCCCTCATCAGTTCAGTTCAGTTCAGTCGCGTCCGACCCTGTGACCCCATGAATCACAGCACGCCAGGCCTCCCTGTCTATCACCAACTCCCGGAGTTCACTCAAACTCATGTCCATCGAGTCGGTGATGCCATCCAGCCATCTCATTCTCTGTCGTCCCCTTCTGCTCCTGCCCCCAATCCCTCCCAGCATCAGAGTCTTTTCCAGTGAGTCAGCTCTTCGCATGAGGTGACCAAAGTATTTGAGTTACAGCTTTAGCATCAGTCCTTCCAATGAACACCCAGGGCTGATCTCCTTTAGAATGGACTGGTTGGATCTCCTTGCAGTCCAAGTGACTCTCAAGAGTCTTCTCCAGCACCACAGTTCAAAAGCATCCATTCTAAAAAAAAAAAAAAAAAGCATCCATTCTTCAGCGATCAGCTTTCTTCACAGTCCAACTCTCACATCCATACATGTCCACCGGAAAAATCATAGCCTTGACTAGACACACCTTTGTTGGCAAAGTAATGTCTCTGATTTTTAATATACTGTCTAGGTTGGTCATAACTTTCCTTCCAAGGAGTAAGCGTCTTTTAATTTCCTGGCTGCAGTCAGCATCTGCAGTGATTTTGGAGCCTTCCCTGGCATGGCAGAGGTGGGTGGTACTTGCTACTGTCCAGTATGGATGAAGTCCTGGATCCTCGTGCAAACTCTTCTGACCTCCATCCTGGTGTCTCACTGTAGCCAGATGGGAATGGAAGTCTAGTTCCTGTTACTTGGCCTTTGTTGACGAAGGTGGGTTGAGGCCCCAGTTTTTTCTTTAGTGTTTGAAGTAACACAGTTATTATCTACGAGTTTTCTGTCTTGCTATGCTGCATTTATCTTGGTCCTTCGGTGAAAGAGAGAATGGTTTCTTGTCTGAACCCATTGGTATGTACAGTATTTAATCACCCAATCTGAGATACTTGAGGTACACAGTAAACTGTGGGAACTCACTGCCGTCTTGATATGCAATGCCTTAAATCCCAGGCCAGCATATCTTCTTTTTGCCAACTTTGAGAGTATTCTATGTTTTCCTTCTGTTTTCTATGGTATTTTCTAGGAAGAACAACAGGGAGAATTTCATCTACTATGCTGCTAAGTCACTTCAGTCGTGTCCAACTCTGTGTGACCCCATAGACGGAAGCCCAACCAGGCTCCCCCGTCCCTGGGATTCTCCAGGCAAGAACACTGGAGTGGGTTGCCATTTCCTTCTCCAATGTGTGAAAGTGAAAAGTGAAAGTGAAGTCCCTCAGTCGTGTCCGACCCTTAGCGACCCCACGGACTGCAGCCTACCAGGCTCCTCCATCCATGGGATTTTCTAGGCAATAGTACTGGAGTGGCTTGCCATCATCTACTATATATTTTCCAAAACTGGAAATCAATCCTATTTTTTTTAATTGAGCTTTTGGGGTTATTTTTTAGTATGAAAAGAGTTGCTATCTTAAAAATATTCATGGTTTCAGTCCATAAACATGGTTAATATCTTTATTACTTAAATCTTGAGTTTCTCTCAGTAACTTTTTGCAGTTTTTCAAATGTAGATATCGAATACATTGTTTTTTGATGTATTTTCTGTTCTATAATTTACATTTTTTCAGTTTTCATTTCTTCCTTGAGAATTTCTTTTTATTCATTAGATCATTTCCCCTTTAAATTGGGAAAGGTACAATTATTTAAATCCTTATCTACTAATTCCCTGGTAGCTCAGCTGGTAAAGAATCCACCTGCAATGTAAGAGACCCCAGTTAGTTTTTTGGATTGGGAAGATCCCCTGGATAAGGGATAGCCTACCCACTGCACTATTCTTGGGCTTTCCTGGTGGTTCAGACAGTAAAGAATCTGCTGGCAATGCAGGATCAATGGGTTCAATCCCTGGGCTGGGAAGATCCCCTGGAGGAGGGCATGGCAACTCACTCCAGTATTCTTGTCTGGAGAATTCCATGGCCAGAGGAGCCTGGGGGCTACAATCTTGGGGGTCACAAAGAGTTGGATTCAGCACAGCACAGTACCCTAGTAATTCCAATATCTGGATCATCTTTGCATGTACCTCTTGTTTGATGTTTTCTTCTTGGTAATGTTGGTTGTTGTTTTCTCAATGTGTCAACATTTTTAAAGTTTTATTATGGATATTGTGTTTTAAAGAAATGTGGAGACTGAAAGGTCATTTTTTGGTTTTTGTTTTCCCTAGAGAATACTCTGTTCTCTCTCTGACTGCAGGGGTAAGGGACTGTTTACTGATATTCCAAAAAAGATCAACTTTAACTGGTACTGGTACCACAGCTTTAATATATTTAATTCAACTTAATTTAGCACAGTTTCCAACCTCTCACATTACTGTCATCAAGTTATCAATCTCTTTATCTTCAGCAGCCTTTGAGCTATAAAGGGACCATGCTGCAGTTTCACATAGGCCTGATGAGCTGTTGGATTCACCCCAGCAATTTCAAGAACTTAATTACAATTAGAGGCACTAATTCTCTCTGCTTTCCAGCACATTCATTCTTGCATTCTCAGTAAAATTCTGTGGGTGAATGAGAATTATCAAGCTGGGTGATTTTTTTTTTTTTTTTTTTTGCATTTGGAGCTCTTCTAAATTTCCTTCTGTTCTGCCATCTCACCCTAATTTTAAAGGTTCAGTGTATTTTTTTTTTTGCAGTGATATCTTACAAAACATCTAGTTTTGCTTCTCTAAGTACTCAAACCCAGACCAAATGGCTGATCCCACAAATGCATGTTCACACTGCTGTCTGATTGCCTATGTAGTTTGAATCTAGAATTCAGTTCACTAGTATTCCCTTGTGTCTGTAGTTCTTTGATAACCTAATACAAAGGATGATGCTTACCTGTTTTATTTTTTTTCTTGTGTTACAAAGAAACAAAGATGCTTTGTTCCTTCAACATCTTAATTAGAAATTAATGAAAGCATTGTTCAGTTGCATGATTAAGTAAAATTATGGTAAAACTACAGTGGAGAGACACTCTCATCAATTATTGAGATTATATATAAACTGGTAAAATCTGGTTACTACTAAATTCATTAATATATATCAAGAACTTCTAAATTATTCATACCTTTTAACTATTTCCCCATCTAAACATAAGTACTTGGAAAATGGACACAGTTATGAACAATTATTTATATCCAAAATTGGTAATCATGGTAATTTTTCTTTTTAATAAAGAAAAATTGGAAACACCTCAAATCTTCAAAAAAGAGAAATGGGTAACTATATAAAGTTACTAGGTAATCTCACTTCAGTAAGGGCTTCCCTTGTGGCTCAGTTGGTAAAGAATCCATCTGCAATGCAGGAGATTTGGGTTCAATCCCTGGGTTGGGAAGATCCCCTGGAGAAGGGAAAGGCTACCAAGTCTAGTATTCTGGCCTGGAGAATTCCATGGACTGTAAAGTCCATGGGGTTGCAAAGAGTTGGACACGACTGAGCAATTTTCACTTTCACTATAGTGAAGCCATGTGATAAAATATTATTCATCGGTAAGATTTTGTTAAGAGTTTTAATAATGTGGTAAATAATTATGCTGCTGCTGCTACTAAGTCACTTCAGTCGTGTCCGACTCTGTGTGACCCCATAGATGGCAGCCCACCAGACTCCCCCATCCCTGGGATTCTCCAGGCAAGAATAGTGGAGTGGGTTGCCATTTCCTCTCCAAAATAATTATGAGATGCTATTAAAGTTAAATAAGCACAAAAATAAGAACATCTAAATTTAACCTCCATGGTGTAAAACTACATACTCATAGAAATGCACTAGTATATTAAAATACTGTCTTTAGTATTCTTATATTCCTTTTATGTTTCTGTAATTTACTATTTTTTTTTACTGTGACAACTGTCAGATAAATGTCACAAATTCCATATTGTAATCATCTACAAAAAAGAGTAAAAACAGATATATGACCATTAGTTGTGGGAAGGAATAGATATATGCTAATGGTCAAGAACCCGCTTGCCAATGCAGGAGACCTAAGAGACGCGAGTTCAGTCTCTGGGTCAGGAAGATCCCCTGGAGGCAGGCAAAGCAACCCACTCCAGTATTCTTGCCTGGACAATCCCATGGACAGAGAAGCCTGGCGAGCTACAGTCCATGGGGTTGCGAAGTGTTGGATATGACTGAAGTGACTTAGCACACATGCACGTGAAAAGCTAATATAACTAAAGTGAAATGGGGTAATTTTTTAATGAGATATACATTGTTGAGCACTTATAGTCATGACAGGAAATCTATTCACAAATTAACAAGACTGAATTAATATTAGATACATGCTAGGCTAGAGCACGACCTGAGGAATCTGTACATTCTTCTAACACTGTTTGAACGTGGTAGAAATTCGCCTGCACAAAGGCAACAGATAGTATTAATAGTAAGCGTTCCTTTTGGGTCACAGCTTCTTCCCAACAAGCAGAGTTAGACTCTTTTAAAATCAGACCAAAAAACTGACAAAATCAGCTAAAGACTGATAAAGGACACCTACATGAACTATTCTTCAAACTGGTAGCACTGAGCTCCAAGACTAAGACTTAAGGTAGGCTTATGGCTTCGAAAGTCTTAAATTGGTCAAAGATACCTGTTGGGGATTGAACTGCGCTCTCTGAAAGATCCAGTCAAATCCTATCTCCTGTATATGTGAGTGTGACCTTATCTGGAAAGAGAGGTTTTGTAGGTGTTACCAGTTAAGATGAGCCCATACCGGATCAGAGTGGGTCCTAACTCAGTGACTGATGTCCTCATAAGAAGAGGGAAATATGTACATAGAGCTACATGGAACACACATGAAGACAGAGGCAGTGATTGGAGTGGTGTGCCTACGAGCCAAGGAAGACTATGGATTGCTGGCAGTGCTTTAAGCCAGATCTTCCCTAAGAACCTCCAGGAGGAACCAACTCTGCCAACACTTTAATTTTGAACTTCTTGCCTTCATAACTGAGAGAATAAACTCCCTTATTTTGATTTTTATTTTATCTTTAAGTGAAGAGGAACTAAAAAGCCTCTTGATGAAAGTGAAAGAGGAGAGTGAAAAAGTTGGCTTGAAGCTCAACATTCAGAAAACTAAGATCATGGCATCTGGTCCCATCACTTCATGGGAAATAGATGGGGAAACAGTGGAAACAGTGTCAGACTTTATTTTTTGGGGCTCCAAAATCACTGCAGATGCTGATTGCAGCCATGAAATTAAAAGACGCTTACTCCTTGGAAGGAAAGTTATGACCAGCCTAGATAGTATATTAAAAAGCAGAGACATTACTTTGCCAACCAAGGTCCCTCTAGTCAAGGCTATGGTTTTTCCCGTGGTCATGTATGGATGTGAGAGTTGGACTGTGAAGAAAGCTGATCACCGAAGAATTGATGTTTTTGAACTGTGGTGTTGGAGAAGACTCTTGAGAGTCCTTTGGACTGCAAGGAGATCCAACCAGTCCATTCTAAAGGAGATAAATCCTGGGTGTTCATTGGAAGGACTGATGCTAAGGCTGAAACTCCAATACTTTGGCCATCTCATGCGAAGAGTTGACTCACTGGAAAAGACTCTGATGCTGGGAGGGATTGGGGGCGGGAGGAGAAGGGGACAACAGAGAATGAGATGGCTGGATGGCATCACCGACTCGATGGAAATGAGTTTGAGTGAACTCCAGGAGCTGGTGATGGACAGGGAGGCCTGGCATGCTGTGATTCATGGGGTCACGGAGAGTCAGACATGACTGAGCGACTGAACTGAACTGACATTAATTTTTACTGGAGCATAGTTGCTTTACACTGTTGTGATAGTTCCTGCTGTACAGCACAGTGAAGCAGCTTTAGGTATATAAATATCTCCTCCCTTTTGGATTTCCTTCCCATTTAGCTCATCACAGAGCACTGAGTAGAGTTCCCTGTGCTATATAGTAGGGTCTCATTAGTTACCTATTTTATACCTTAGTCTCAATAGTGCATGTATGTCAATCCCAATCTCCCAGTTCTCCCACCCACCCCACTTCCCCTTTGGTGTCCATACATTCGTTCTCTATGTCTGTGTCTCTATTTCTGCTTTGCAAATATGATCATCTGTACCATTTTTCTAGATTCCACATATATGTGTGCACAATACTTGTTTTTCTTTTTCTGACTTACTTCACTCTGTATGACAGCCTATTGGTCCATCTAAGTCTCTGCAAATGACTCAATTTTGTACCACATCTTCTTTACCCAATCCTCTGTTAATGGATATTTAGGTTGTTTCCTTGTCTTGGCTATTGTAAATAGTGCTGCTGTGAACACTGGGGCACATGTAACATTTAAAAATTATTTTAGTTGGAGGCTAATTACTTTACAGTATTGTAGTGGTTTTTGCCGTACATTGACATGAATCAACCTTGGGTGTACATGTGTCCTGCATCCTGAGCCCCCCTCCCGACTCCCTCCCCATCCCATCCCTCTGGGTCATCCCAGTGCACTGGCCCTGAGTGCCCTGTCTCATGCATCGAACCTGGACTGGCGATCTATTTCACATGTTTCAATGCTATTCTCTCAGATCATCCCACACTCACCTTCTCCCATAGAGTCCAAAAGTCTGTTCTTTATGTCTCTCTTGCTGTCTCGCATATAGGGTCATCATTACCATCTTTCTAAATTCCATATATATGCATTAATATACTGTATCGGTGTTTTTCTTTCTGACTTCACTCTGTATAATAGGCTCCAGTTTCATCCACCTCATTAAAACTGATTCAAGTGTGCTCTTTTTAATAGGTGGGTAATATTCCATTGTGTATATGTACCACAGCTTTCTTATCCATTCGTCTGCCGATGGACATCTAGGTTGCTTCCATGTTCTGGCTATTATAAACAGTGCTGCGATGAACATTGGAGTACATGTGTCTTTTTCAATTCTGGTTTCCTAGGTGTGTATGCCCAGCAGTGGGACTGTTGGATCATATGGCAGTTCTAACTTTTTGAATGATAGTTCTTCTTTGTCTATATGCCCAATAGTGCAATCATTGGGTCATATGGTAGTTCTATTTTTAGTTTTTTAAATCTCCTACTAATGGTTGTATCAATTTACATTCCTATCAACAGTGCAAGGGAGTTCCCTTGTCTCCACATCTTCTCCAGTATTTATTGTTTGTAGATTTTTTGATGATGGCCATTCTGACTGGTGTGAGGTGAAACCTCATTGTAGTTTTGATTTGCATTTCTCTAAGTATTGATGATGTTGAGCATCTTTTCATGTACTCATTAGCCATCTGTATGTCTTCTTCAGAAAAGTATCTACTTAAGTCTTCTACTCACTTTTTGATTTCCATTGTTTTCAGCCACCCAGCCTGTAGTAATTTGTTATATCAGCCCTACAAATCTGATACAACACTTGGTGGCTCAGTGATAAAGAATCCACCTGCCAATGCAGGAGACAAGGATTTGATCCCTGGGTTGGGAAGATTCCCTGGAGGAAGAAATGGCAACCCACTCAAGTATTCTTGCCTGGGAAATGCCATGAACCAAGGAACCTGGTGGGCTACAGTCCATAGTGTCACAAAAGAGTCAAGACACAACAGCCACTAAAGAGCAGCAATAGTGATGGGCTTGTGTGTGTGTGTTCGTCACTCAGCTGTGTGTCCAATTCTTTGTGACCCGTGGACTGTAGCCCGGCCAGGCTTCTCCATCGAAGAGAAGGGATTCTCCAGGCGAAGAGAAGGGATTCTCCAGGTGAAAATACTGGAGTGGGTTGCCATTTCCTTCTCCAGGGGATCTTCCCCACCTGGGGATCGAACCAGGGTCTCCCACATTGCAGGTAGACTCCTCATGGTTTGAGCCACCAGGGAAGCCTGGGTCATTACAGCCTGCATTACAGGTGGTTTCTTTACTGCTAAGCTACTGGGGAAGCCCAATCTACAGTGTATCCAGCAAATGAGCATGGCTTATCTTTCCTCAAGACTTGCTAATACACACTAGAATTGGCCTAACTTTCACTCACCCCTCCTTGCCCCAACTTCCCATCAGATTATGAAGAGGACTGGGGAGCAGGCAGAGCAGTGGGTGCTGGCCCTGAGAGGCACGCGGTGTTGAGGGTAAGCTGTTTTCCTCCCTGAACCAAGGGAAAGAAAGGGCCTCTAGGTATCAAGAAGAGGAAACAGGCATTTCAGGGCTTACACATAACTTGTAAACTCTTTCATTTTTCATAATAGTGTAGCCAGTCACTTAAGATAGAGTGGCATGATAAATTTCATGCATGTTCATTTTTTGAGAGTGTAAATCTAGTTTTTCTGTCATAGTGTGTTAGAGAAATTATATTTCCCCAATTAATAATATTGATCATAATAATAACCTGATAACTATTATAATAGAGAAAGATAACTTACAGTTTAGTATTTAAATTGTGTACTCGAGCTGGATTATAAGTGTTCTAAATCTAGCTCTGTCACCTGCTAGCTATATGATCTGGGACAGATCATGTAATCACTCTGCCTCAGTTTACCATGTGTAAAATGGGAATAAGAGTGATTGTCTTTGGAAATTGAATTGAAAATTAAGTGATTTACAGTAAGGCTTATGCTTATGATTCTATCATTATATGTCTAAACATTTTTTTCCTTTACCCTGTATCAAAGACAGGGGACAAGTCCCTGGGATGAGAGTAAAGAAGGATGAGAGTAAAGAAGGCTGAGGTGTAGATCAGCACAGGATTCAGTCTTCCAAGAGAATATCAGTTTCTAAGCTCCTGACTCCCTAAACCATGAGGGTCACTGGCCTTCCTCTCCATGATGTGATTTTCCAAGGTGTACTAATATAGCCTGTGTTTAGATGCTAAGTGTAGCACCCGTACACACGCCTGGAGCTAATGGAAAATATCCTTGTAAATTTACCAATCCAAGAAAACACTGAATGTAGAAAAATGTAGGTGGAAAAGAGAAGTGAATACATTATCTCAGAATTAAAAAGCACAAGTGCAGCACATTTGTCAGTCACTAACCTCCCATTCTCCTTCGCAGGTTTATTCATGTTTTGGTATCATGCCAAACTTTTAGTTAATCTATTGCAGAAGTGTAATAAACTACTAAGTCAATTTTTCTCTTGGCCCAGTTAGAATATATATATATATATACTTTTGGTTTTAATTAAAAATAATTTTATAATCTTGCTTATACAAGTTCTATTATGTTGTGAAGTTATGTTGTAATATAAAACGGGGACAATGAGTTTTGATATGAAATTAATCTGCCAAAAATATTAATTCAGCACCTTCTGGTTGTCAGCCTGTGCTCAATGCTGAGGGCAATACAGTTAAATCAAAAGGCATGGCTCTTTCTCCAATGAAGCTGACAGAACTCTGAGGAAATGAAAATTAGGCAGAGGGAACATTCAATAAATAAATAAAATGCTTCTTTGTTTGGCTGATCCCGTGAGTGCCATCTTGTTTAAGAGAGGGATAAGAGGAGGATCCCTTAGGATTCAGGGAGCCAGGAAAGATTTCCCAAAAGAGGCAGAAATGAGCTGAGAGTTAAAGAATGAATGCATTTTAGTAGAAGACAACATTAGGGAGGAGATGTTAGAGTCAGAAAGCCCTGTGTTTAAGGGCATGAGAGGTGAATGGACTGTGTGTGCGAATAAGGAATGAAGCCTCACTGGGTTACAGTATGCAAAAAGGAGCGCACAGCATGATAGAGTCAGGTGGGTCTTTGATGCTAGTGTCGATAGTTTCGGCCATGCATAAAGCTGAAACTGAACTGAAAATGTGTCACTTTAATTCGGGTAAGAATGAAAGGCAAGCTAAAATAAATTTTAAAAATAAGTTCTTTTCTACCAAGGGTGCTGACCTTTTCTTGTTCCCTTTCAAAAGGGTCCAGGTCATTCTATCAGTTCCTAAGAGTGGGTTCCTAAGAAGCAATGAGGAACATCCTAATAATTTTCTTAAAAAATACATGAGAAGATAATGTGGGAGCAGGTGAGGTGGGAGCCTGAGAAAGGCATGTGGGAATTTTGCTTGTGTGGATAAAAAGTATCAAAGATTTCAGGTAGAGGAATACCATATCACCTTGAACTTTCTGTGTAAAGGGTAAAACGGGGACAGAGACAATCAAAACTGCCCGGTGCCAAGCATACACTAAAATCAAAAATGAATAAATGAATCAAAAGACAAAAAGGTCATGAAAAATACTTAGTCCAAATATTGTCACTTAAGTAGACGTGATCTTTGATGAAAATATGTGAGTGCCATGTGTGATAGGTGAATAATTACGCATAGTAAGTAACAACAGCAGCAACTAGCAACATGTAAACGTTTTGGTATGTCAAGAATTTAGCAAGCGTCAATTATGGACCCTTACAGAAATCTAATGAGTAGATACTATCCCCATTCTACAGTGTAGGAAGCTGAGACCAGCAAATGACAAATCTAGGAGTGTGCTCCTCAGTCTGGTTGACAGTTTTTACCCAGAGACTCCACTCTCTTAACAGTGGTGGAGATCTGATTGCTGTAATTATGTGTTGCTTTTCAGACTAATAAGTGTAATAATTTTATAATATCGTGGTTTGGAATTTCAAATGAAAATTCCACATATCAGTCAGGGGTCCCTTCTATATAAACCTCGAGGTCTCTTGAGGTATTAGATATACTATAAATTTAGATATACTATAGAATTAGTATTAGAATTTAGATATACTATAAAAGTGAAGCAATTATATGCCTGTTACACACAGCTCCTGCCAAGTAATAGGGTCTCACCAGAGGTCAGGTTTATAGAACAAATAAGTATTTCTGATAAAAGTTACCTTCTGAACATAAAGTCAAATCTCTCTCCTTGTACCAGCCTCATGAAAATCAGGCCTGGGACCCAATGGGCCTTCCAAAGCACCTATTTCCAGATTATGGTTATCCACCAGACTACAACACAACTCTGTGTTTAGCAGGAACACTGAAACACCTGTGCTAAAATGGGATTTTTTTTTTTTGTATATGCACATATATACCTCCTAATTTCAGGACCATTTTGGAAAATATGCTTCGTAAAAAAAAAAAATTGCTTAATTCTTTCCTATTTTGGCAAAGATCAAAATAGCTTCTTCTTTTCCTGTGCACTGGCTATACTACCCCTGGTTGTATTTTTAAAGCACAGCTCCAATTATGTCGTTCCTTTGCTGAAAAAGCCCAAAGGCTGTCTATCATCAAAAGGCCATCTATTCATATTCATAGTCGAGGTCTTTTATAATATGCATCCATATCTATTTTTCTAACTTTGCCCTCAACACCACCCTCTATTTGCCCCAAACTATGCCATTTCCCAAATATTCCATGTGGTTTCAGGTATCAGAGCCTTAGTTCCTGCCTTGTCTTTAGTGTCCTCCTCCAGGGGATCTTCCTGACTCAAGGATCAAAATAAATTAATATTAAAAAAAAAAAAAAAAACCCTGCGTCTCTTATGTCTCCTGCACTGGCAGGCAAGTTCTTTACCACTAGCGCCACCTGGGAAGCCAATGTAGTATACACTTCACCCTTATACTTTACCTGTCCAGTAATTCAACTTATACTTCAAGGGCCAGTTAAATTTCACATTCTCTACAAAAAACTCTGTAAGCTTTGATTCTTCCAGTAAGAATTGCTTTCTGTTCCCTCTGAGTCCCCATGGCTTGGTGCTTATGCCCTTGTTTAATGCTATCATAATCGAACATATGATAATTGCCTATATTCCTGTTTTTCCAACAAAATTATGAGCTACCTGTGCACAAAAATAATGGTTTATTCATTCAAACCTTGTTGCCTAGCTCAGAACCTTTAATGAACAAAGCACAATTTTTACTTGGTTGATTGTAATAAACTATCACTATTTTACTAATGAGATTCATGAAGTCTATAGGATAAAAGTTCTGAGACTAAATTTGATTCTCAACTGGTATTATTTTAATGGAATTCCTTTTTTAAAGATGTATACATAATGTAGAGCCCTCACATTATTTAGTTTGAGTGCCTCCTTCACCTTCCAATTAAATTTTTCCAGCCAACATTAGGAACTTGTTTGTAATTTAGAGAAAAGACACTGGAGGGTCAAAAGAAACATTCCAAATGCAATCCTTTACTATAAGAAACCATGGCTTAAATAAAGAGAAGATAAACATACTTAACAGACATCCTGGTGTTTAGACCAGTTAAGAAAAATTTAATCAAGAGGCCAAGAGACAGCTCGATGACTCATGAATATGTAACAGGAATTTCATTAAGCCTAACAACGTTGAAAAATTCTGCTGCAACTGAGGCATACTTGTGGAAATGGTCTACAATATCCAAATGCCCACTGTCGATAACTCTTCAACGTCGATAACTCTTCAATGTCAATCATGCATCTGAACATTAATTCAGATTGTACTTTAATCAAGAGTCTTTGATGTAGCCAAACAAGATACCTGGGAAATGGAATCTTGTGTTTTATTTAAGTAGCCGTTTTGCCAGGGAATGAGTTGTTGAATATCCACACATATGGGGAATTTTAGTATTGTAGTAACAGCAGCAAAGGAAGAACAATTATAGACTCGATTTTGCCATAGCTCTCCCAATGGACTTAATCTGGGGATCAGGTAATGGGAAAGGAGAAAAGGGATACATACATATATATATATATTTTCAACCAACTGTCATTGCACATGATGCAAGTTAATGACCTTGGTTTCCTTTCCTGCTTGCTTCCTGTGGCTGGATGTTGAGTGATAATTAAAGTGGGGTGTTTGATACCATTTTCAGTTTTCATAGTCACGGTCTTTAAATGGATTTACCTTTTTTTAAAAATTATTTATTTTTGGCTGTGCTGCATCTTTATTGCTGCGGGGACTTTTCTCTCATTGCAGTGAGCAGGGGCTACTCTCTAATTGCAGCACTGGGGCTTCTCATGGCAGTGACTTCGCTCGTTTTGGAGCATCGGCTCGCTCAGGTGCACCCGTTTCAGCAGTTGCGGCTCCCGGGCTCTACAGCACAGGCTCAGTAGTTGTGGTGCATGGGTACAGACCAGTTAAGGAAAATTTAATCAGGAGGCCACAGCATGTGGGATCTTCCCAGATCAGGGGTTGAGCCCATGTCTCCTACATTGGCAGGTGGATTCTTTATCATTGAACCACCAGGGAAGCCCCTCCCCTTGCTTTTTGTTGACCATATTTCCATCTTGACTTCAAAAACTTTCTTCATACTAAGGAGATTTCTGAGCCACTACCTCTTCAAGTTTGTAGTCTGCCTTAACCTAAATATCTTCTGTAAACCAACCTTTCTTGGTAGCTCAACTGGTACAGAATCTGCCTGCAGTGCAGAAGACCCTGGCTCGATTCCTGGGTCAGGAAGATCCCCTGGAGAAGGGATTGGCTACCCACTCCAGTATTCTTGGGCTTCCCTTGTGGCTCAGATAGTAAAGAATACACCTGCAATGTGGGAGACCTGGGTTTGACCCCTGGGTTGGGAAGATGCCCTGGAGGAGGGTGTGTTCTTGCCTGGAGAATCCCCATGGACAGAAGAGCCTGGTGGGTGACAGTCCATGGGGTCGCAAAGAGTCGTACATGACTGAATGACTAAGCACAGCACAGTCAACCAACCTTACGTAGTCAGGTGAACTGTTTTTAGGCAAGAATGATGTGGCTGTAATGGTATCAGCCCACCCACCAGGGGTTATTTGATCCTTCAGTTGACCCCTTCTTCACTCACTCTTATACATGCTTCTTTCAAAAATCAAATGAGCAGTAGAAAAGGATAACCCACCCAGAGGGAGGTGGGCTGGGGTCTGCAATGGATCTGATAAATGGGAAAGCAGGGTGAGTGAGAAAGATGAGTTGGGAACAAGGAGGTGAGTGCCCCAGTGGTATTTTTCTATTTCTTGGTTTGAGGATTACCTTCAAGATTATCTGATACTATCAGAGTGGTGTTTTGTTTTGTTTTTGTTTTTTTAGTTCTATTTAAGGCTCAGAACTAACATTGCGTTTCATCCTTCTAATACCCATCTCTCTTGAAACAACTACAGGTTTTACATATTGTATTTAATGGCATATGCAGCAGAAGCTCTTTGAGTAAAGTTTCCAAGTGTTCTGTCACAGAGAATTGTAATAACAACATTTAAAATAGTGGGAAAATGTTACTAATAATACCAAGAAAGTTTTTCTTTATACTACCAAGGATAACCGAGGGGTAGTAGAAGTTGACACTAGGAGTGAGAAGAGTCTCCTCTGGTCATTCATGTACTTCTGAGCAAGATATTAACTTTCCTGGTGTCTCACTGACTTTCAGTTCTGATGAGGATGATTCATTAAGACCCTCTTGATTGAAAGGAATTTAAGCCAAACTAACATAAGTTGAAAAGGAAGCTTTTTGGAAGGACATTGTTCATCCCATCTGGGCATCATGAAGAGAATCACTGCCTAGAACTTTCTAGGAAACAAGGAAGTCCTTGGAGCATTATTCTCAATATTGCTTCTCTCTGAAGATCTGTTATTAATACAATTCTCTAAGGCCCTGATTCTGGACAAGATTGAAGGCAGGAGGAGAAGGGGATGACAGAGGATGAAATGGTTAGATGGCATCACTGACTCAATGGACATGAGTTTGAGCAAGCTCCGGGAATTGGTGATGGACAGGGAGGCCTGGTGTGCTGCAGTCCATGGAGTCACAAAGAGTCAGACATGACTGACTGACTGAACTGAACTGAAGTACAGGTCACCCTGTCAGCTTCTCAGTCTTGATAGTACAAATGGCTGCTGTTTACAGATCCAAAGTGTATTCTAGTCTATTAAAATATTCTAGTCCCCCTGAAAAAAAATCTCTCTCTTTCTCTCTGTTTCAGCTACCATAATTACCAAGAAAGGGACAGAGTAAATGGACTTGTCCAAGTAAGCCAAATATATAATAGCTTTTAAAAATTAGTTTTTGGGAGTATAGTTGTCTTACAGTGCAGTGTTAGTTTCTTATACAGCAAACTGAATCAGCTATTTGTTGCTGTTCACTCACTCAGCCTTTGTGACACGATGGACAGCAGCACGCCAGGCCTCCCTGTCCTTCACCATCTCCTGGAGCTTGCTCAAACTCAGGTCCATTGAGTCAGTGATGCCATCCAACCATCTAATCCTCTGTCATTCCCTTCTCCTCCTGCCCTCAATCTTTCCCAGCATAAGGGTCTTTTCTAATGAGTCAGCCCTTTGAATCAGGTGGCCAAAGTATTGGAGCTTCAACATTAGTCCTTCCAGTGAATATTAAGGGTTGATTTCCTTTAGGATTGACTGGTTTGATCTCCCTGCAGTCCAAGGGACTCTCAAGAGTCTTCTCCAATACCAGTTCAAGAGCATTGATTCTTTGGCACTCAGCCTTCTTTATGGTCCAACTCTCACATCCATTCATGACTACTAAAAAACCATAGCTTTGACTAGATGGACCTTTGTTGGCAAAGTAATGTCCCTACATTTTAATACGTTGTCTACCTCTACATATATACCTTCTGTTTTGGATTTCCTTCCCATTTAGGTCACCATAGAGCAATGAGTAGAGTTCCTTCTACAATCAGTTCAGTTCAGTTCAGTCACTCAGTCGTGTCCGACTCTTTGCAATCCCATGAACTGCAGCACACCAGGTCTCCCTACCCATCACCAACTCCCAGCGTTCACCCAAACCCATGTCCATTGAGCTGGTGATGCCATCCAACCATCTCATCCTCTGTTGTCCCCTTCTCCTGACCTCTACAATACATTCTCATTAGTTACCTATTTTATACATAATATCAATAGTGCATGCATTTCTTAAGTCTTCCCAGGTAAAGTCGATATTTCCCAAGAATAAGGTGTCATTTAAAAGTATTTGAATGACAGACTCATTTATTCCATTGTGTCCTAATTTACATACTCCATACCATACACAGTAACATCCTCCAAGTGTACCACAGAGGAAGGAAGCTACCAAAGAGTAGCTGGCATTTTGGTTCAATGTACTCATCTAAGAGAAGCTATTAGGGATTTATGGACTGTAAGTATCTTAGAAGGATCCAAAAGGAACACTTTATAGGGCAGTATTATTATATCTTTAGAAACAGCACTATGAACTCTCAGCAGGAGGTTCTGCTTTAGGAGGCAATGGATGAATTAAGATTCCTTTGACATTATGTTTAGAACTCCAAAGTGAAGTGAAAGTGGCTCTGATGTGTCCAACTCTTTTCAAGCCCATGGACTATACAGTCCATGGAATTCTCCAGAATACTGGAGTGGGTAGCCTTTCCCTTCTCCAGGGGATCTTCCTGACTCAAAATTACTCATTTAACATTAAATGGATATGACTTTCTCTTAATTTAAAATGATAATCTGAATTTAAGAATTTTTCTGTTAGGAAAAAAAATGAATTAGCACCAGCTGGGGAAAAAAAAAGATAGTTTGTGACTATGAATTCTCATCATAAATTCATCTGGGCTTCTTTGAAATAAGCATAATATTAAAGATGAAAAAATAACATGCCATGCTTAGTAATACCATAATTTATTTGTTTATAAGCATCTACTTTTAGAGATACTGAAACCTCAACCCCATAAAATACTAAATATTATTAAAGGTAAGTATATATTTCATATATTAACATTTCTCTGGGTATGGTAGGATTTTCTTTTAATTAAAACAAACAAAAAACCCTTAGGGAATAAGTCAGTTGATTTCTATTTAATATCCTCTGTTTTGCCTAAAAATGGAGGGAAATCTAAAGTAAGGATTAATGTTCAAGTTGCTTGTTTAAAGAGGCCCTTTCCAATGACAGCCCCAGTTCAGTGTTAATTCACAGGGTTCCAACATTTGTTTGCTTTTGTGTTGAGTAACAGAGCATCTGAACCCTGAGCTGAAGGTGACCAAATGCATATTAGATGGAGACATTGCAATGTTTTAACTAATTCTGACTCAAGGAATGACTTACTGCTTGACAAGGAGATTCTTGAAATGTTTCCTCTTTCATCTATTTACTGATACTGCTGTTTGTGGTTTTCTCCCTAAGCACTTTGCTGACTTAATAGGACAATGTCAAGTTCACACTGATGTCATTTCCACCTGAAATCACTGCACTTAGTAAGAAAATAGACAGAAATCTGTAGGGGGAAAATCTGTGTTAGACTGAGAAGTCTGCATTAGGGTCTGTTCCAAGTTGACATATTGGGAACTGAGATTGTTTGGTTATATATATATCTAGAAAGTCATGTTTTATTCCAAAGGTGCACACAGTACTCATGGCTCATTATATAACCTTTGCTTTGTAAAAATGACTTAAAGTTCTACCAAGATCTGGATTAGCATCTCCATTTTTCATAGAAGGAAACTTTAGCACACAGAGAGATGTCTGGGCTGTACCTGAGCAGCAAAGCCAAGGTCAGCATCCAATTAACATTTTCTAATGCCCACTGGGCCCCTAACATTTTACCTTGAGTTCAGTTGTGTTTATACAAAGAGAAAAGGCAATTTCTGTCTTGCAAGGATATGAAGGGCAGTTCTACTTATTTCTCATGCAGTTCTGGAACTGTGTTTCAGTAGATACACCCAGTATCACCTGTTTTGCTTTATAATGTTGAGAGTCAAAGAAAAAGTTAGATTCTTCGTTATTTCCAAACTTTTGAGTTATGAGAATTTCTTTTTAAAATAAAATAATTGATTCCTTTGAAAACTGTAACTTTAATTTTGTAACCCCCGATTTTTAAGAATGGCATATCCATCAAATTTCTATTTAACATATTTGTAAGATAGGCATAATGCTGAATAAACAGTCTTTGCTCTCAAGAGGTTTGTAGACTAAAATATGACTTGAATGCAATGGATCTGCATTTTAATAATCATGACAGCATCTATATATACTTTAAAATACAGGTGCATAGGTGTGTGAGAATAAAACATAGTTGACAAATACCATTGACAGATCCTTGCATGAGGTGGTATCCCAAATCTCTTACTTCTATCCAAATATTGTAGCCCATTGATTCATAATCACTGGCTTGAGCTTTCTTCCTGCTCCTCGGAGGGATGACCCACCTTTTTTTCTCAGATAATGGAGTGTTTGCAAAAGTAGACTTTATAATTATTTTTTTTATACTTCGCTTTACTTTTTTTTCTTTTACAATATTATATTGGTTGGTTTTGCCATACATTGACATGAATCTGCCCCAGGTGTACATGAGTTCCCCTTCCTGTACCCCCCTTCCCACCTCCCTCCTCCCCTTATCCTCCCTCTGGGTCATCCCTGTGCACCAACCCCGAGCATCCTGTATCATGCTTCAAAACTGGACTGGTGATTAATTTCATATATGATAGCCATTCTCTGAAATCATCCAACCCTCGCCCTCTCCCACAGAGTCCCAAAGACTGTTCTATACACCTGTGACTCTTTTGCTGTCTCGTATACAGGGTTATCATTTCCATCTTTCTAAATTCCATATATATGCATAGGTATACTGTATTGGTGTTTTTCTTTCTGGCTTACTTCACTCTGTATAATAGGCTCCAGTTTCATCCACCTCATTCAGTTCAGTTCAGTCGCTCAGTCGTGTCCGACTCTCCGCGACCCCATGAATCACAGCACGCCAGGCCTCCCTGTCCATCACCAACTCCCGGAGTTTACTCAAACTCATGTCCACAGAGTCGGTGATGCCATCCAGCCATCTCATTCTCTGTCGTCCCCTTCCCCTCCCGCCCCCAACCTTTCCCAGCATCAGAGTCTTTTCCAGTGAGTCAACTCGTTGCATGAGGTGGCCAAAGTATTGCAGTTTCTAGAACTGATTCAAATGCATTCATTTTAATGGCTGAGTAATACTCCATTATGTATATGTACCAAAGCTTTCTTATCCATTCGTCTGCAGATGGACATCTAGGTTGCTTCCATGTCCTCGCTATTATAAACACTGCTGCAATGAACATTGGAGTACATGTGTCTCTTTCAATTCTGGTTTCCTCGGTGTGTGTGCCCAGGAGTGTGATTGCTGGAGAAAAGACAGCCTTCAGAATGGGAAAAAATAATAGCAAATGAAACAACTGACAAAGAATTAATCTCCAAAATATACAAGCAGCTCCTGCAGCTCAATTCCAGAAAAATAAACGACCCAATCAAAAAAAGGGCCAAAGAACTAAACAGACATTTCTCCAAAGAAGACATACAGATGGCTTACAAACACATGAAAAAATGCTCAACATCCCTCGTGATCAGAGAAATGCAAATCAAAACCACAATGAGATACCATTTCACACCAATCAGAATGGCTGCTATCCAAAAGTCTACATGCAATAAATGCTGGAGAGGATGTGGAGAGAAGGGAACCCTCTTACACTGTTGGTGGGAATGCAAACTAGTACAGCCACTATGGAGAACAGTGTGGAGGTTCCTTAAAAAACTGGAAGGGCAGACTTTAGATTCCAACTTCTGGTTCTAGTATTTATCATCTATGTGACCTTGGACAAGTACCTTAATGTCTCTGTGCTTCTATCTCTTTTTTTCTTCAGTCTCATTTGAGGTATAATAGACAAATTATAGTATATTTGAAGATTATATTCTTTGCAGCCAAAGATGGAGAAGCTCTATACAGTTAGCAAAACCAAGACCAGGAGCTGACCGTGGCTCAGATCATGAACTCCTTATTGCCAAATTCAGACTTAAATTGAAGAAAGTAGGGAAAACCACCAGACCATTGAGATATGACCTACATCAAATCCCTTATGATTATACAGTGGAACTGAGAAATAGATTTAAGGGACTAGATCTGATAGAGTACCTGATGAACTCTGGACGGAGGTTCGTGACATTGTACAGGAGACAGGGACCAAGACCATCCCCATGGAAAAGAAATGCAAAAAAGCAAAATGGCTGTCTGAGAAGGCCTTACAAATAGCTGGGAAAAGAAGAGAAGTGAAAAGCAAAGGAGAAAAGGAAAGATATAAGCATCTGAATACAGAGTTCCAAAGAATAGCAAGGAGAGATAAGAAAGCCTTCCTCAGCGATCAGTGCAAAGACATAGAGGAAAAAACAGAATAGGAAAAACGAGATCTTTTCAAGAAAATTAGAGATTCCAAGGGAACATTTCATGCAAAGATGGGTTCGATAAAGGACAGAAATGGTATGGACCTAACAGAAGCAGAAGATATTAAGAAGAGGTGGCAAGAATACACAGAAGAACTGTACAAAAAAGATCTTCATGACCAAGATAATCACGATGGTGTGATCACTCACTTGGAGCCAGACCTCTTGGAGTGTGAAGTCAAGTGAGCCTTAGAGAGCATCACTATGAACAAAGCTAGTGGAAGTGACGGAATTCCAATTGAGCTGTTTCAAATCCTGAAAGATGATGCTGTGAAAGTGCTGCACTCAATATGCCAGCAAATTTGGAAAACTCAGCAGTGGCCACAGGACTGGAAAAGGTCAGTCTTCATTCCAATCCCAAAGAAAGGCAATGCCAAAGAATGCTCAAACTACCGCACAATTGCACTCATCTCACACGCTACTAAAGTCATGCTCAAAATTCTCCAAGCCAGGCTTCAGCAATATATGAACTGTGAACTTCCAGATGTTCAGGCAGGTTTTAGGAAAGGCAAAGGAACCACAGATCAAATTGCCAACATCTGCTGGATCATGGAGAAAGCAAGAGAGTTCCAGAAAAACATCTATTTCTGCTTCATTGACTATGCCAAAGCCTTTGACTGTGTGGATCACAATAAACTGTGGAACATTCTGAAAGAGATGGGAATCCCAGACCACCTGACCTGCTTCTTGAGAAACCTGTATGCAGGTCAGGAAGCAACAGTTAGAACTGGACATGGAACAACAGACTGGTTCCAAATAGGAAAAGGAGTCCGTCAAGGTTGTATATTGTCACCCTGCTTATTTAACTTCTATGCAGAGTACATCATGAGGAATGCTGGACTGGAAGAATCACAAGCTGGAATCAAGATTGCTGGGAGAAATATCAATAACCTCAGATATGCAGATGATACCACCCTTATGGCAGAAAGTGAAGAGGAACTCAAAAGCCTCTTGATGAAAGTGAAAGAGGAGAGTGAAAAGTTTGTCTTGAAGCTCAACATTCAGAAAACGAAGATCATGGCATCTGGTCCCATCACTTCATGGGAAGTAGATGTGGAAACAGTGTCAGACTTTATTTTTTTGGGCTCCAAAATCACTGCGGATGCTGATTGCAGCCATGAAATTAAAAGACGCTTACTCCTTGGAAGGAAAGTTATGACCAACCTAGATAGCATATTGAAAAGCAGAGACATTACTTTGCCAACCAAGGTCTGTCTAGTCAAGGCAATGGTTTTTCCCGTGGTCATGTATGGATGTGAGAGTTGGACTGTGAAGAAAGCTGATCGCCGAAGAATTGATGCTTTTGAACTGTGGTGTTGGAGAAGACTCTTGAGAGTCCCCTGGACTGCAAGGAGATCCAACCAGTCCCTTCTAAAAGAGATCAATCCGGGGTGTTCATTGGAAGGACTGATGCTAAAGCTGAAACTCCAATACTTTGGCCACCTCATGAGACGAGTTGACTCACTGGAAAAGGGTCTGATGCTGGGAGGGATTGGGGGTGGGAGGAGAAGGGGATGACAGAGAATGAGATGGCTGGATGGCATCACTGACTCGATGGATATGAGTTTGAGTGAACTCCAGCAGTTGGTGATGGACAGGGAGGCCTGGCGTGCTGTGATTCATGGGGTCGGAAAGTGTCAGAAACGACTGAGCGACTGAACTGAAGTGTACAATGTGATAATTTAACATATGTATAACTTATGAAAGTATTCTCACAAAGTTGATTAACACATTTATCATCTTATTATGCTTGTTTTCATGAGAACACCTGTTTTATTCTCTTATCAAATTTCAGTTAAACAATAAATATAGTATTATCAACCGTGTGTTTGTGTGAGTCACTCAGTCATGTCCAACTCTTTGCGACCCCATGTACTGTAGCTCTCCAGGCTCCTCTGTCCATGGAATTCGCTAGGCAAGAATACTGGAGTGGGTTTCCATTCCCTTCTCCAGGGATCTTCCCAACCCAGGGTTTGAACCCAGGTTCCCCACACTGCAGGGAAATTCTTTACCATCTGAGCCACCAGGGAAGCCCTGGTGACTATGTTATATTTTATATCTTCAAAGCATATTCATCTTATAACTGAAAATTTGTATCCTTTTACTAACTTCTCCTCATTTCCCCTACCTGCCCATCCTCAGCAATCACTATTTTACCCTCTGCTTCTATGAGTTTGCCTATTTTAGATTACACATATAAGTGCACCAATACAGTACTTGTCTTTCTCTGTCTGGTTTATTTCAAACAGCATGATACCCTTTGGGTTTATTCATGTTGTCACAAATGGTAAGATTTCTTTTTTTAAGGCAGAATAATGTGAAGAAAGCTGATCGCCGAACAATTGATGCTTTTGAACTGTGGTGTTGGAGAAGACTCTTGAGAGTCCCTTGGACTGCAAGGAGATCCAACCAGTCCATTCTAAAGGAGATCAGTCCTGGGTGTTCATTGGAAGGACTGATGCTAAAGCTGAAACTCCAATACTTTGGCCACCTCATGCGAGGAGTTGACTCATTGGAAAAGACTCTGATGCTGGGAAGGATTGGGGGCAAGAAGAGAAAGGGACGACAGAGAAGGAGATGGCTGGATGGCATCACCGACTCGATGGACATGAGTTTGAGTGAACTCCGGGAGTTGGTGATGGACAGGGAGGCCTGGCGTGCTGTGATTTATGGGGTCGCAAGAGTCGGATACGACTGAGCGACTGAACTGAATAGAGTGCATGAATAACTTTAATTATTATATCCTTATGACTGACACCTTTACTATTGTGTAGTGATCTTCTCTCTTTCTTATTAGATTTTTTACTTTAAGTCTATTTTGTGTGATATACATAGATTGATGCTTGTTCATTTTTTGGTTTCCATTTGCAAGGAATATCTTTTCTATCTCTTCATTTTCAGTCTATGTATGTATTTAAAGCTCAAGTGAGTCTCTTTAGCGACTATATACAGTATACAGTCAGGTCTTATATAGATAGATAGATATAGATATATAAATCCTTACATATGTATCTATTCAGTCACTCTGCATTTTGATTGGAAAACTTAATCCACTTACATAAATTAATTATTGATAAGTATAGACTTACTGTTGTCTTTTTTTTTTTTTGCTTTCTGGTGTTCCTTTGTTTCTTCCTCTCCTTTGTGATTTGATTATTTTTTATAGTGGTATGCTTTGATTCCTTCTCCCTTATCTACTTACTATAGGTTTTTAATTTTGTAATTAGCTTGAGTCTAGCATTAAACATTTTATACCAGTCTGTTTTAAACTGATAAAAACTTAACTTTGTATGCATCCAGAAGTTCTAAATTTTTGTACTTCCTTCTAGGGGGTTATATTTTTGATGACACTTTATATTGTTCTATGTTGCATTAAGTTCAGTCACTCAGTCGTGTCCAACTCTTTGTGACCCCATGTACTGCAGCATGTCAGGCTTCCCTATCCATCACCAACTCCTGGAGCTTGCTCAAACTCATGTCCATCAAGTTAGATTTACATATCCACTAACAAATAATGTTGTTTTAGTCATTTTAAAAATACTTTCCTTTTTATCTTTATACTAGAGTTATAAGTGATTTACCCCCATCATTACAACTTTAGAATATTCTGAATTTAACTATATGATTACCTTCACCAATTTATACTTTTGCATATTTTCATGTTACTAATTAGCATCCTTTTGTTTAAGTTTTAGGAACTCCCATTAACATTTCTGTAAAGTTGGTTTTGTGCTGGTGAACTATTTTAACTTCTGTTAAAACTTTTTATCTTCCCTTAAATTGTAAAAGACAGCATTGCTGGGTAGAATAGTCTTGGTTGGCAGAGTTGGCTGTTTTGGTTTCTGTTTTATATCTGCCCTTTGAGTAGCTCATCCCATTCCCTTTTCGCCTGCAAGGTTTCCACTAAAAATCTTCTGAAAGTCTTATGGAAGTTTCCTTATACATGACAAGCTTTTTCTCTTGGAGCTTTCAGATTCTCCTTTGTCTTAAACTTTTGACAGTTTAATTATAATATGTCTCAATATGGGTCTTCCCTGGTGGCTCAGAGGGTGAAGCATTTGCCTTCAATGTGAGAGACCCAGGTTCGAATCCTGGGTTGGAAAGATCCTCTGGAGAAGGAAATGACAAGCCACTCCCGTACTCTTGCCTGGAAAATTCCAAGGGCAGAGGAGCCTGGTAAGCTATAGTCCATGGGATTGCAAAGAGCTGCACACAACTGAGCAGCTTCACTTATGGGTCTTGGATTCTTCCTTATTTTGTACTTTTTTGGATTCCTAGTTCTGGATATCTGTTTCTTCCCACAGGTTAGGAAAGTTTTCAGCCATTATTTATTTGAATAAAATTTCTGCCTCTTTCTCTCTCTTCCTCCTGGGACCTCTATAATGTATACATTGGTTTCCTTGATATTGTAACATAGTCCTTGAAGCTACCTTCACTCTTTTTCTTCTTACTCTTCTGATTAGATGAATTCCACTGTCTTTGAGTTTGCTGATTTTTTTTTTCTGGTTGATTTAGTCTACTCTTTAAGTCCTATATTAAAATTTTCACTTCAGTTATTGTATTTTCAACTCTATGATTTCTGTTTGGTGCTTTTCAAAATGTTCTCTTTGTCAAAATTCTCTTTTTTCATGCATTATTCTCCTGACTTTGAGCATCTTTATGACCATTATTTTGTATTCTTTGTTGGGCAAATCACTTATCTCCTTTTCATTAGAGTTGGTTTCTAGTGATTTCTTTTGTTCTTGTGTTTGGAACATATTCCCCGATTTCTTCATTTTCTTTGACTCTTTTTGTTGATATATGTACATTAAATAAAAATGCTGCTTATTTTATTTTGATAGATTGGTCTCATAAGGAGACTAACCTCATCAGTCAGCCTGGCCTGAGCACCTGGTTGTCTTTCAAATGTTTGTGTCCAGGCTGCCATTGTTTTCCTTGTGGCTCCCAGTATTTGAGGGTGTAGCAAAACCTTCAGTGTACCAAAGATGATGGAGATGTCCACATCCTTGTTTAGGCTCCCAGAGGACTACTAGCCTCCAACCCCTTGAGCTCCCTGATGCAGGCTGCTGCTGCTGCTGCTAAGTCACTTCAGTCGTGTCCGACTCTGTGTGACCCCATAGATGGAAGCCCACCAGGCTCCCCCGTCCCTGGGATTCTCCAGGCAAGAACACTGGAGTGGCTTGCCATTGCCTTCTCCGTGATGCAGGCTAGTTGAACACTGAAACTTCAGGATGCAGGTAGGAAAATCAGGACATTCTACACGCAGTAGAGTCCCTTCCAGGGGAAATCAGAAGCTGGTTTCTGATTCACTGTGCTGAGTATGAGGGAATAATATCTGGGAGTCCTTGCAGCTCAAATAGAACTGCCTTTTCATTTTGTGTAGTCCCAAGGGACTCATAAATGCTGAACCCTCTTTTGTCCCAGAGCTAGGTAAACTGAGAGCCAGCCCCTGGGGTGGCAGCCATAATAGTAGGGTTGCTAAGTGTGTGGACAATCTCATTTCAAAGGAGAAGCTGGAGACTTGCTATGACTATTGGATTAAGTTGGAGGAGACAGTGGGAGATCTGACTACCAGCACTACTGGGCTACCAGGAAGATACTAGCCAGCTCCTCATGCAGACTGATTAAAACCCAGAACCTCAGAGAGAAGCTGGGAAAATATTAAGTGAAATCTCTTCCTGGGAGAAAGTGGGGGATAGGTGTTTTGGCTGTTCCCTCTGTGCTATCTGGTAGGAATTGCTGCAGTAAAGTGCTTCCATGCCCATTTGAAAACTGCTTTTTCTGTTTGTTTAACATGGTTCTGTGGGACTAGTGAAATCTGAACCCTGTTGGCTGTCAGAGCTAGTTAATATGAGGGCTCATGCTTTAGGTGGCAGCACCAAAATTTGGTACACCAGAAGTGTGAACAAGTTCCTTCCAGGAAGAAGTTGGAGACTTGGTTTTATTGTTGGAGGAAGCCAGACGGAGAATGTAAGGAAGGTGCCCACTGGCTCTTTTGAGCTCTGAGGAGGATGGTAGTCAGCACCTAAATACAGGCTGATCAGAAGCTGGACCTTCAGGCAACAGCTGGAAAAGTATGCAGTCAAACCCCTTCCTGGAGGAAACTGGGAGATGGGTGCTTACTCCTGCTCCCTTTGCACTGACCCCAGGCATCTAGTCACAGGGAGTGTTTTGCACATCCATTTAAAAACTGCTTGTTTGCTATAGTTCTGTGGAATTCATGAACATGAGTACTCAGAGCTAGGTCATTTGGGGACTGTGCCTCCAGTACCAGCCTTAAAAGTTGGGGTTCTCAATGTGAGGTCCAAACTCCTCCCTCCTCTTGGAGAAGCTGGGAGCTTCCCTCCCAACTGTAAAGCACTATTCGTGTGGGGTTATGGTGTACAGTCTTTCCTCCCTGTTTCAAAGTGGGTACTTTCTCAGCTGCCTGATGTGTAGGAGTCACTCAACTAGTTTCTGGATTTTTCTCGGAAGGAACTGATCCATAAGGAGCTGTGTATTCTGTGTATCGTGAAAGGAAGGGAATTCAACAGCTTCGTATCTCACTATACTAGTGACGTCTCCATTTCTTTCTTCACAGTGGAGATAACAGTACCTATGTTGTAGGGTTGTTGTGAGGATTACACAAGTTAATAAACACACAGCATTTAGCAATTATTACTTATTACCTATTACTTATTCCTACATTATTGTTACTACTGCCATTACTCAGTGTGGTCAAGGCAGGTACTGAGAACACAGCTTACCAGTAAGTCATGCATGGGGATGTGCAAAGATTTGTTTCCATTTCACATGGTCTCAAGTTTGGTTCACTTTGAGGGGATATAGATGATTCAGCACTGTTCATTGTTTGCCACGCCAGTATACTCATCCTTGTTTAATGCTTTATTGATCAGGAATGTGTGTAGGCACTCTGCTTGAGAGACCTCCTTGGAGGACGCCTAGTATTGATGTCTTATTGCCAAGGAAACTGCAGGCTATTTCTTTTCTTTATAGGAGCTGCTTAATAGCATCAAGCCATTGATCCATTTATTGCATTTGGCCCCCTGGCAATGGTTAATGCTGGAAAGACCATGTAATAAAGTAGTTTGCTTAGAGGGTTGGGAGAAAATGAATATCGTTCTTGACTGAGGGAGGCATGGAGCATTGGATAGCTCTTAGGCATCTCCCTATTCCTCTTACAGCAAGCTCTGGGTGGTTGGCTGCATGTGTGTCATAACCTACCGTTTATTTTCCTTCAGTTTCAAGTACTGTGCCCTTAAACATGTTCTTTGATTGGTTAAGATACCTTCCATTTTCAGATGAGTTACTTTTCAGGGGACTCTCTGGATCATGATAGGGTGATGGGCTAACACTAGAGGAATAGAAAAGAGTCATGTTTTAGATAAGAGACAAGAAATAATTGTTAGTCTGTAGGTAGAAGTATCACTCAAAAAAACTGCAAAATCTTTCTGATGTCATGATATATGCGGGGGGGTGGTAGCTGTTTTATTTTCCTTTCTGATTAAAATACAATGTGATGTGGGAAAAAGAAATGTGATTCAGGAAGACTGAGGCCCAAATGTCATCTCTAACACTTACTGCCCTGTGTCCTTGAGTAAGTTATATAGAATTCTTGACTATCTATAAAAATAGGATTGTAAGAGCTACCCTTATTGGTAATGTGAGAAATAAATGAAACGAGAACTGAAGCATAGTAGTTATACCATAAATACTCGTCTCTGTCTATCCACTGTGGGTAGAGTTTTGGGCGGTTGACAGGGCAGGGGTATTAGGTACCAGTCTGAGCTCTTAAGCAGAATTTAGAACAAGGCCTCCTCCACTCTTCTGGAGAGCACCACGCTAAAGAGGTTATTGCTTGGTTGATTGTCCTGTCAATCTGAAGCCCTATTTAGGGATGAACAGATGGGTTCTCTTTATCTCCTGGTTTTGTATCTATTTCTTAAGGTACTCAAAAAAAAAAAAAGTCACTTTGTCATTAAATGCAAGTGATAAGCAAGGAAGAGTGTGGAAAGAGAGTATTTCTAGGGTGAATTTTTATTGAATAAACAATGTGGAAGCATTTTAAACTGTTAACATTATACAGGCGTGCGTGCTAAGTCGATTCAGTTGTATCTGACTCTTTGGGACCCCATGGACTGTAGCCTGACAGGCTCCTCTGTCCATGGGATTCTCCAGACAAGAATACTGGAGTGGGTTGCCATGTCCTTCTCCAGGGGATCTTCCCAACACAGGGATCAAACCCACATCTCTCATATCTTACATTGGCAGGCAGTTCTTTACCATTAGTGTCACCTGGGTCAAGTCTAATTTCTGGGGCATTTAGCCTTGGGCAGTGCTCCTTTATATTTGCTAGAAGCCCTCAGCCAGCACAGTGAGGTAGAAGATGTCCTGCCCATTGGCCTCTGCAGTGACAGGAAAGACAGCCAAAACCAGCTTCTACAGAGAAGGCCCTGGTGAGAGCCTTTCACAATGTTTGAAAAGTGAAAGATTTCTGCAACCTCACAGTCCTACATTAGAAACTCTTTCCCCTTAAAAATGCACACACACCCCCCCCCACACGTACACACATGGACATACATGCGTACATATCCATGTATACATACATGCAAACATATATACACACACGCTTAGACTTACACTTGGATATACACTCATGCACATGCACATACACAAGCACACAGTCACACTTAAACCTCATTCACACACATACACACACAGTGCTGCCAGCTTATGGGAGGAGAGCGTGGGAGTCGGCTCTGACTTTTGTCTAACAAGAGGACAAAGGTCATTTTCTTACCAGTGCAAACCAAAGGAAAATCAAGCTAGAAGTTATGGTGACTGTGGTCTTCAGTGGTCGCTATGAGGACTTAGTGGAGAAGGAAATGGCAACCCACTCCAGTGTTCTTGCCTAGAGAATCCTGTGGACAGGGCAGCCTGGTGGGCTGCCGTCTATGGGGTCGCACAGAGTCGGACACGACTGAATCGACTTAGCATGCATGCATGAGGACTTAGTCTCAGGATTATTGATTCTTCCTTGTTTCAGTGGTTTGGGAAATAAAAGACATTCAGAGGCCTTTTTATTGATACTAAAAGCCATTTATACAGATGGGCACTCTGGGAAAAGGTGGTTTTGCAGAACTTGAAGCATGTGTCCATGTGCTTAGGAAGAGAGAAAGCATATATCATCCATGGTCTCTTGACAACAACTTTCGAAAGTGAACAACATAAACACATGTTCTAAATCATACCCAAACAAGCCATGTATTTACATATTTCACTACTTGAAGTCTGTGCCTTAATTTAGGTTCTTGACTCTTTTTCTTCTGTCTTTAAAATATTTCAATGAAAGGAAGTTATACAACTTGAATGAGTCATCATCCTCTTCCCTGAACAATATTATTCTGAGTTAGAATCAAAGACCAGCAGTTTCTTCTGTGTGTGCAAACAAACTGTATATGAAGCAGGTCCTGTGGTTGAAAATGTGACTTTCCTTGACTACACTTCCCAAGAGTTCTGACTGCCACGCAAGTCACAGTCAACTGAGATTTCACAGTTGTCAGCAATCAGAATTGTAGCTGTTTCTCCCTCTTCACTCTGTCTGTCCTCCCTTTTTTCTCTCTTAATCTCTCTCTCACACACACTTCCGGATAAAAGCTGAGTGATTGCCTGATAAGAACTAACTGGCTATTTGATAGGTGATACTGGGATCAGTCTGCATGGTAGATGGAGCAGGCAGGCTGAAGCAGGGTCTTTCCCTAATTGGAAATCTGAGTGGGAGGTGAGACATTATTTGGATCTGCTGTTCTGTTTTTGGAGATGAAGCAGGTCCATATACAGGTAGAGCCCTTAGCAACTATTTGAATTCAGTTGGAGAAGGAAATGGCAACCCACTCCAGTACTCTTGCCTGGAAAATCCCATGGACAGAGAAGCCTCGTAGACTACAGTCCATGGGATCACAAAGAGTCAGACACAACTGAGCAACTTCACTTTCACTTCACTTTAACATATTTACTGAGACATAAAATAGAAGATTTTTTAAAGTACATGTAATCCTCTCTCATCCTTTATGCAGCCTTTTGAGACATTTCATCAGGATATCACATCTTCTTTCTGGGGACTTGTGGGTAAATTACATACAGTCTTTACAGGCACTGAAAAGACCATAATGTATCTGGGCTCTCTTAACTTCTTTGTGCCGGGACACCACTTTGGTCCTCCTCTTACCTAATATTAACTATATTAGATGAATTCCAAAATTGTATAAGTCAAAGTTCTCAACTAGAAGGAAGGCAAACACTAAATACTTCTAAAAGAAAGGGGAATCTTTCTTCTAATCAAGTAATTGATTGAAAAACATTGTGGATGTGAGAGGCAACTTGAATTGTAGAATAAATAGAAATTGGAAACCGACAAAACAAATTTGCCTTTAGAATTCTGCTGTTTAAGCTCAGGGCCCCAAATAGGTCAATAGTAATTATATATCCTGTAAGTTTTCCTGAAGTAACATAGCTGCTTGATTTTACTAATAGAAATGCTCATTTTTTTTTGTTTGGATGTGCTATTAAATTTTTCTGCATCTTTATCCTTATTTCCTTTTTCTTTGAGAATTAAGAAATGTAGAAATGTACCAAAATAATAAACATATACCTACCCATGTAGAATTTTTTTAAATTTATTTTTAATTGGAATATAGTTGCTTTACAGTGTTGGGTTGGTTTCTGCTATATGACAACATGAATCAGCCATAAGTACACATATATCTCCTCCCTCCCACCCCATCCCACTCCTCTGGGCCATCACAGAGCACCAGGCTGCGCTCCTTCTGCATTACACAGCAACTTTCTCCAGCTATTCATGCTTTACATAGTAATGTGTATATTTCAATGCTACTCTCTCAATCCGTCCCATCTTCTCCTTCCCTTGCTGTGTCCAAAATCCATTCTCTGTGTTTGTGTTTCTATTCCTGCCCTGCAGCTAGGTTCGTCAGTACCATTTTTCTAGATTCCATATATATGTATTAATATATGATACTTGTTTTTCTCTTTCTGACTGACTTTACTCTGTATAACAGTCTCTAGGTTCAGTCACCTAACAACAGCTGACTCAGTTTCATTCCTTTTGAGAGCTGAGTAGTATTCCATTGTCTATATGTACCACATCTTCTTGATCTACTCCTCTGTCAGTGGATATCGAGGTTGCTTCCATGTCCTAACTATTGCAAACAGTGCTGAAATGAACATTGGGGTATATATGTCTTTTTCAATTATGGTTTCCTCAGGGTACATGCCCAAGAGTGGGATGGCCGCATCATACAGTAGCTTTACAACTAGCTTATTAAGGAATATTCATGCTGTTCTCCATAGTTGCTGTATAAATTTACATTTTTAATAATGTATGTTCTTTGATTTTTATAAATGAAGAAAAGGAATTTAAGTGTGCTTTTATTTCCATTCTTGCCTTCTCACACAGAGTGATACGTGCTATGGTAAATTCAGTGTGATTCTTTTCAAGTTAAATGTTTTGTATCTGTAGAGTAACATAGCGATCTCTAAACAAGATAGTGATTTTTAGTTTATATAAAACTTCATATGAATTATAAAATGGTTAAGTCTCTTTGCAACTTGCTCTTTTATTTTTCATTTAACATGGTATTTTTCAGATCTGTGCATGTTGGCATAGTATATGTATAATTTCATTTTCTTCAACTGCTCTATCATCTTCTGTAATTTGAATATACCTTATTTCAGGCATCTTTACTGCACTCTGAAATCTTTCCATTGTGCTCTGTAGAACTCTGAAGACTTTCTTGTTCTCTGGAGATTTTCTTTCCCTCTTGCTCACTGGAAGGTACCCCAGTCCTGTGAACACTGCCTCTCAGAACCCCTCTGCCCTAGTGAATGCCTTGTCTTCTCCGGGGGACTATTTCACTCCTGTTCTCTCCTCAAACATTATAGACCCCTTTACCTCACCATACCCTTAGATCACGATTGCCTCCTACTTCAGAGATAAAATCAGAGTAATTAAAAGAAAACTCCTTCATTTTTCTACCACCAAACCTATATGACTACCCACCTAGTCTTCCTTCCTGTCTAACATGAGTGAGGTGTTTGTTTCCATCTAAAGGCAACCTCTTGTACACTAAATCCATGTCCTCTTGCCTGTTTAAGACATGGCACCTACACCTGTCTTTCAGTCTTTTACATCATCAACTTCCTTCTCTCTTCTGGGTCATTCCCAACAGTATACTAATATGCTGTGGTAAATATCATATAACTTTCCTAGGCTCTATGTTTTCCTCCTACAACTCTCTAGTCTCAGCTTTTCTTTCATAGTAAATCTCCTGGAAACAGTTGTCTGTATTCAATGTCTCTACCTCTCCGCAGGCATTCACTCTTCCATCTATGCCAGTCACAACACTGTCCCCAAAGTCTACCAAGATTATACTTAACAATGTTACCAGTCTTGCTAAATCTAATAGCCAACTTCTATTTCTCATTTTATTTCAGTATAATAACTACCTTCTTGTTGAAGACATTTTATTAACTTGGTTTCTAAGACATCAAACTGTGTATTTTTTTCCTCATTTTTCAATGACTTCTAATTCTCAGTTACCTGTAACGATTCACCTCTTATTCAAGAGCTCTAATTATTGAACATTCTCTGGGCTCAGTACTAGGCTCTCTTTCTTTTTTAATTGAAGATATCACATTTCTCATATGCATTTGGTTTGGAATCTGCTAGAGTTACAATGGGGGCAGGACTGTAAGAGTCCTGAAGATTCAGTTTTCTGAGTATCAGAAGGTCTACATTATTTGTATTGTTTTGGATTAGTTAACATAAAGCTGGTGACTTTATTTACACTGCAAGAAAAAATTTTCATGTTTTCTAATATATTTTATAGAATAAATTAATGTTATGTACTCCATGTACAGCCCAGTTAAGATGAAAGCTTAAATTTCTGGGAAATTAGATATCCTTGGAAATTCTTGCTTTTAGTAAATAAGAGGCAGAGTGTGATGAGATTCAGTCTCCCATAGCGCTCTCTGTCCATTGATTATGGTCCCAGGATGTTAATATTCTCTGCCTTATTTTTTAATCTTTCTGAGAATAATAATAAGGGTAATATTTTTGAGAATTTATGATGCAAATTCTTTCCTTCTAAGCTTTATTCTAAAAAAAAGTGATCTAAAATGTTTTGTTTTAATAAATTGAAAAATTTTGTGTTTAATTTTTATTTCCTTCCTGTCTGCACTTACTTTGTTGGTGATTCTAATTTAGCTCAATGACTTTATATATCATTGACAGCTTGAGGACTCCACATTTCTAATCCTAATGTGGACCTCTCCCCTAAATTCTATGCCTATATACTCAATTACCTTTTTGGCATTTGAATACCCTAATAGGAAGCTCAAACATAACATTTTTAAGAACTCCTAAATTATACCCCACTCTTTCCTTCTCTTTTTTCATCTCATTAAAGGTACCACAATTCACCTTGTTGAGAGCAAAACTGCAAATATTATAATATTCTCTTCTGTTCCTAAGTACATATCCATTCCACTGGATAGTAGTAAGCTTTACCTTCAAAACATTCTTCCCTGGGTTGGGAAGATCCCCTGGAGAAGGGAAAGGCTACCTACTCCAGTATTCTGGCCTGGAGAATTCCGTGGACTGTATAGCCCATGGGGTCACAAAGAGTCGAACACAACTGAGCAACTTTCACTTCACTTAGCCTTCAAAACATATTGTGAATCCACCTACTTTTAACCAACTCTGTTGTAACCATCCAAGTTAGCTTTATCTCTTACCCCCAACATCTCCTTCTTGCCACTCTACTCAATCTACACAGCAGGCAGAATGATTTTTTAAAGCACAAATAACAATTTGTTAACCTTTACCTAAAACCCATCCATGTCATCCCACAGTACTCAAAAGAAAATTCATATTCCATAGAACAGTCTTTAAGACATTACATGCCCAGCCCTGCCAATGTCTTTGACTTTCTCTCCAGCCACTCACAACTCTGCTTACCTGCTTCAGCCTTCGGGTCTTCCAGCCACTCCTCAAGTATGCCAACTTCATTTTCCCTTCAGTACAGGTTTCTTTTCCATCCCCTCTTCCTGTCGTGTTCCTGCTCTGGATCTTACAAGTCCTCACTCAGGCATCTGATTAAATGTGACCATTTCAATGAGACACTTTGCAGTTACTGTCTGTTAAAATTTTCAACCTGATCATTACTCTCCATTGCCTTATATAACCGTTCAAAAGTATAGGGTAGATTTATGTGTTTTAATTTTCTATTTCTACTATGAGGGAAGAAACTTGATACATTTTGTGCATTACTGTATTCCCAACACAGTACAGGGCACATTTAAGTACATATGATAATTAAGTGGATCAATGAATGTGAGTACTTTAAAACATAATTCAAAAATACCTAACACTCCTCCCATTAAGAATGTGGAGTCCATGTCCCCTTTTCTTGAATATGGACTAATAGAACATGACAGAAGTTATGCTGTGCTAGTTTTTCAGCTGAGGTCTTTAAAGAACAAAAGCTTATATTTCCTATACTTGGGGGTATTCATAGAACCCCAAAAACATTCTATAAGAAAACAGAGAGTCATATAGAAAAATCACATACAGTTGTCCTTGTAATCAACCTACCTGAGGTTCCAAACAATAGCCCATTATCAACTTCCAGATATGAGAGTGAGCAAGTGTTCAAATAGCCTCCAGTCACTGAATGACCCTTACCCTTCAATCTCTCAGCTTATGCTGCATAGAGCAGAGATAAACTTCCCTTTTAAACTGTTGTCCAAATTGAAAGTTTGTGAGCAAAATAAATGATTGTTCTTGGTCTGAATCATTGAGGATTGGGATGCAGCAGTAGATAACTGGAATAATGAGCAAAAGACTAATATATATTCGGCATTACGAAAAGATTGAACTTCCGTGGTGGCTCAGGCAGTAAAGTATCCATCTGCAAGGCAGTAAACAGGTTCAATCCCTGAGTCAGGAACATCCCCTGGAGAAGGGAATGGCAACCCACTCCAGTATTCTTGCCTGGGAAAGTCCATGGACAAGAGCCTGGCAGGCTACAGTCCATGGTGTCACAAAGAGTCAGACACAATTAAACAACTAAGCATGCATGCGCTATAGGATTATTGTTGAGCGAGTGGCCCATCATCAAGGGTAGAAATCTGCAGGCCTCTGTCTCCTGCACAGTGGCATCAGAGTTGCCAAGGAGAATAATGCAATCAAGCCCTGGATGGGACAGCACTTTCCTCACATAGAGAAGAGAGAGCAAGTTCAGCTTCAGTAGTGGGCATTGGTTCCCCTATAGGCAGTGAGTCCCTCTCAGCAACTTTCAGTACCACACAGGGAACACTACTCAGTGCTCTGTCATGACCTAAATGGGAAGGAAATCCAAAAAAGGGAATATATGTCAACACAGAGCTCATTCACTTTGCTGTACAGTATAAACTAACAACATTATAAAGCAACTATACTCAGTAAGATTTTCTTTTAAACAAAAGGCAATTAGTCTGGATATTCCACTCTGGTGAGGCAGCAGCAGGACACTGTCCTCTCCCCTCTGGGGACAGATATAATAGTGGGGTGGGCTAGGTGCCATGTGACACACATGCTTACGTAAGGCAAAGGAGCACACACTGAGTTTGAAACTGGGAAAGATATTCCTAGCTAAGGTGACAATCCCAACACAGTCTATGAGGACTCTTTCAATAAGAAACTGTTCAGGACCCAAGGTCCATTCTCATGTGGTTGAATAGGGGGTGAGTCACTGCTTGCACGAGGCTGCCTTTCCCTACAGTTACTTATGTGGATATTTTACTTGTGACTTTGCGTAAGTGCAACTGGTCTATGTTTTCTTTTGCTTTTAAGACTGTGATGGAATGAGTGTGGCAGACTAATGCTGCCACTCATAGCAGTGGCAAAATCCAGATTAAAAAAAATTCGGAAGGCATCAGTGAGTTGCCAGGGCGTAGGGGGTTGGACCACGCAAAAACAAACAAAAACTAGTATGACTAATGTGAAGAGCATGAAAAGACAAAAGATCAGACACTGAAAGATGAACTCCCCAGGTCGGTAGGAGCCCATATGCCACGGGACATCAATAGAGAAATAACTCCTGAAAATGAAGAGACAGAGCCAAAGAGAAAACAACACCCAAATGTGGATGTGACTGGTGATGGAATTAAAGTCCGATGCTGTAAAGAGCAATATTGCATAGGAACCTGGAATGTTAGGTCCATGAATCAAGGCAAATTGGAAGTGGTCAAACAGGAGATGGCAAGAGTGAATGTTGACATTTTAGAAATCAGTGAACTAAAATGGACTGGAATGGGTGAATTTAACTCAGATGACCATTGTATCTACTACTGTGGGCAGGAATCCCTTAGAAGAAATGGAGTAGCCATCATAGTCAACAGGAGTCCAAAATGCAGTCCTTGGATGCAATCTCAAAAATGACAGAATGATTTCTGTTTGTTTCCAAGGCAAACCATTCACTATCATGGTAATCCAAGTTTATGCCCCGACCAGTAATGCTGAAGAAGTTGAAGTTGAACAGTTCTATGAAAACCTACAAGACCTTCTAGAACTAACACACAAAAATGATGTCTTTTTAATTATAGGGGACTGAAATGCAAAAGTAGGTAGTGAAGAGATACCTGGAGTAACAGGCAAATTTGGCCATGGAGGACAAAATGAAGAAGGTCAAAGTCTAACAGTTTTGCGAAGAGAACGCACTGGTCATAGCAAACACCCTCTTCCAACAACAGGAGAGAAGACTCTACACATGGACATCAACAGATGGTCAACACTGAAATCAGATTGATTATATTCTTTACAGCCAAAGATGGAGAAATTCTATACATTCAGCAAAAACAAGACTGGGAGCTGACTGTGGCTCAGATTATGAGCTCCTTATTTCCAAATTCAGACTTAAATTGAAGAAAATAGGGAAAACCACTAGACCATTCAGGTATGACCTAAATCAAATCCCTTACGTTTATACAGTGGAAGTGACAAATAGATTCAAGGGGTTAGATCTGATAGAGCGCCTAAAGAACCATGGATGGAGGTTTGTGATATTGTACAAGAGGCAGTGATCAAGACCATCCCGAAGAAAAAGAAATGCAAAAAGGCAAAATGGTTGCCTGCGGAGGACTTACAAATAGCTGAGAAAAGAAGAGAAACTAAAGCAAAGGAGAAAAGATTTGAATTCAGAGTTCCAAAGAATAGCAAGGAGAGATAAGAAAGCCCTCCTCCATGATCAATGCAAAGAAATAGAGGAAAATAATAGAATGTGAAAGACTAGAGTTCTCTTCAAGAAAATTAGAGATACCAAAGGAACATTTCATGCAAAGATGTGGTCAATAAAGGACAGAAATGGTATGGACCTAACAGAAGCAGAAGATATCAAGAAGAGGTGGCAAGAATACACAGAAGAACTGTACAAAAAAAGATCTTCATGACCCAGATAACCACAATGGTGTGATCATTCACCTAGAGCCAGACATCCTGAAATGCGAAGTCAAGTGGACCTGAGGAAGCCTCACTATGAACAAAGCTAGTGGAGGTGACGGAATTCCAGATGAGCTATTTCAAATCCTAAAAGATGATGCTGTGAAAGTGCTGCACTCAATATGCCAGGAATTTGGAAAACAGCAGTTTCTACAGGACTGGAAAAGGTTAGGTTTCATTCCAGTCCCAAAGAAGGCCAATGTGAAAGAATGTTCAAACTATTGCATAATTGCACTCATCTCACACATTAGCAAAGTAATGCTCAAAATTCTCCAAGCCAGGCTTCAACAATACATGAACCATGAACTTCCAGATGTTCAAGCTGGATTTAGAAAAGGCAGAGGAACCAGAGATCAAATTGCCAACATCTGCTGGATCATCAAAAAAGCAAGAGAGTTCCAGAAAAACATCTACTTCTACTTTATTGACTACACAAAAGCCTTTGACCCTGTGGATCACAACAAAGTGTGCAAAATTCTTAAAGAGATGGGAATACCAGACCATTTGACCTGTCTCCTGAGAAGTCTATATGCTGGTCAAGAAGCAACAGTTAGAAATGGACATGGAACAACAGACTGGTTCCAAATTGGGAAAGGAGTACATCAAGGCTGTATATTGTCACCTTGCTTATTTAACTTATACGCAGAATACATCATGTGAAATGCCAGGCTGGATGAAGCACAAACTGGAATCAAGATTAAGGGGAGAAACGTCAATAACCTCAGATATGCAGATAATACCACCCATATGGCAGAAAGTGAAGAAGAACCAAAGAGCCTCTTGATAAAAGTGAAAGAGGAGATTGAAAACTCTGGCTTAAAACTCAACATTCAGAAAATGAAGATCATGACATCCGGTCCCATCACTTCATGGCAAATAGCTGGGGAAACAGTGGAAACAGTGACAGACTATTTTCTTGGGCTCCAAAATCACTGCAGATGGTGACTGCAGCCTTGAAATTAAAAGACACTTGCTCCTTGGAAGAAAAGCTATGACCAACCTAGACAGCATATTAAAAAGCAGAGATGTTACTTTGCCAACAAAGGTCCATCTAATCAAAACTATGGTTTTACCAGTAGTCATGTGTGGATGTGAGAGTTGGACTATAAAGAAAGCTGAGTGCCAATGAGCGCTGACAAATTGATACTTTTGAACTGTAATGTTGGAGAAGACTCTTGAGTGTCCCTTGGACTGCAAGGAGATCCAATGAGTCAGTCCTAAAGGAAATCAGTCCTGAATATTCATTGGAAGGATGGATGTTGAAGCTGAAACTCCAATACTTTGGCCACCTGATGCGAAGAACTGACTCAATGGAAAAGACACTGATGCTGGGAAAGATTGAAGGCAGGAGGAGAAGGGGACGACAGAGGATGAGATGGTTGGATGGCATCACAAACTCGATGGATATGAGTTCGAGCAAGCTCCAGGAGTTGGTGATGGACAGGTATCCTGGTGTGCTCTGGTCCATGGAGTTTCAATGAGTTGGACACAACTGGGTGACTGAACTGAACTGAAGTATGACTAAGATTTTGAGAAGGTAACCACAGAAATAGCTAATATTTTCTGTGCTGTTGAGGTGTTTTATTCTTTTGAGGTATTTTCTGATTCTTGGCTGGGAGTGAGATACTGAAAATCAGTCAGAGGGGCTGCTAGTGAAAGGGAGAAATGTCAACAGGACTTTTGGCAATGCCACAGAGCCAAGGACATAAAAGTTGGAAGTCAAAGTAGCCAGGATGTGAGGGTCTAATTTTTAGAATGAAAAGAGGTGTAACGAATTGACTCTGAGACTTGGCACTGTTTCCCCTGAGGTGTGGCTGAATTCTTAAACTGCACAGCACAAGAAACCAAACAGCAAAACTCTGAAACATATGTGAGATTTTTAAGACTCATGATATCAAGAAGACAAAAATTAGAGTTCAGGACATACCAAAAAGTAAAAGTTTGATAAATATCCTAAACTCTCAGATAAGACACTTAGGTAGGTAGTTAAACCCCAAAAGTGGAGCTTACTCAGAAATAAACAGAAAATTACAAAGAACTTAACTTGAGTAAAGTCAGCCTCTGATTGGTTAGCATGACCTTATCCTTTCTATTGCTTACACAAGAATAGAATAACCTTCTCTGAAAAAAGTAAAGTTACCGAGATCTTCTAAAAAAAAAGTTTACTGACATATGTTTGGAATTTACTCAAAAAGTACTAGCCAAGCAAAATAATAAGACAAAAGAAAAGAAAAGCAGCAATAGAAACAGAGTGTCATCTGACAAGAACATTAAAGTAATTGTTATAAATTTGAGAAAATAAATGAGAAAATGGAGAATTAGGAAAACTGTGGACATGAGTTTGAGTGAACTCCGGGAGTTGGTGATGGACAGGGAGGCCTGGCGTGCTGTGATTCATGGGGTCGCGGAGAGTCGGACACAACTGAGCGACTGAACTGAACTGAACTGAACTGAATCATAAAAAATCAAATGAAAGTTACAGAACTGATAATTTAAATAACTAAACTTAAGAACTAGATTGGTTTAATGATAAATTGGACAAAACAAAAGTGAAGATTAGTAAATAGAAGATAATTCAATTAACATTTAGAATGAAATATGGAGGGCTAAATGGATGAAAAATATAGAGACTATTATGAGACTCAGGAGTCATAGTGAAAAGTCTAACATGTATTTAACATATAAGAGTTCTAGAAGAGAAGTGAAAGAGAATGAGACACAAGAATTATTTAAAGTAATAATGGCTAAGCTTTTATGTTAATAGAATACATCAAGAACCAGGTGCAGGAAGTTTTACAAATCTAAGGGGAAAAGACAAAGAAAGCAATCCTAGTCAAAATGTTAACCCCCCCCCAAAAAAAAAAGTAATAATTATTGTAAAGCAGCTAAAAAATGATATGCTATACAAAGAAAAACCAAAAAAAGTTAATGTGATTATAGTACCAGATAAGATTTTTTAATATTTTGTGTCTTGTATGTACAGTACAGTTAGACCCTAATATTCCCCAGCTCCCCATCTGCGGGTTCAACCATGGTGGGTTGTGTACTAGGTTCAGGATCTGTGGTTGACTGAATCATTCAAAGCACAATCCTGCACATATTGAAGGCTGATTATAAGACTTGAGCAACAGCATATTTTGGTAGCCATGGGTTCTAGAGCCAGTCTTTTGGAGATAGACTGGTTCCAGGATCTCTATCAAAATAATGATTATATGTCTCTTGTATAGAGTTCTGAAAATCTTTATCCTTTTATTGAATGACTTAGTCCCTTCAGGTATAATGTAACCAGTGATACATATAGTTTAATATTTACCATCTTAGAATTGTTTACTATTTTTTTTTCTGTTTCAACTTCTTTTTCTCTCCTTATCTATGTTGAGTATTTTTATTAGTTCATTTTACTCTTGTTAGCTTATGAGTTACATATTCTTTCAGTGGTTACACTAAATATATGTGTATATCTCTGTATCACATGCTTGACTTACTAAAATTAATAAGTTCTAATTTGTTATACATCTACTAACATAGGTTTAAAATACATAAGGTGCAAAATACAAAAATAAAAAAGTTATCAGTCACAGTGGGAAACTTTAACTTCTTTCAATAACAAAATGTAACTAAACATATAAGTATATAACTAAACATTCCTGGGTCGGAAAGATTCACTGGAGAAGGGATAGGCTACCACTCCAGTATTCTTGGCCTTCCCTGGTGACTCAAATGGTAAAGAATCCACCTGCAGTACGGGAGACCTGAGTTCGATCCCTGGGTTGGGAAGATCGCCTGGAGAAGGGAATGGCTACCCACTCCAGTATTCTTGCCTGGAGAATTCCATGGAATATATAGTCCACTGGGCTGCAGAGTCAGACATGACTGAGCAAGTTTTACTTTCACTTGTTAAACATATAAGATATTCATAGCACTATTCAGCACTATACAAATCCAGACTAAAACAAAAATGAAAACATGTCTATCAACAGCAGAATGGATAAATTATAAATTTATAGGTATTACATAGTAATTGGAATGAATGAACTGCTACATGCAACACAAATCAATCTTACGAACAGAATATTGAGTAAAGGAAGCCAAAAAGAATAGATGACATACCACATGATTCTATTTTATTTAGAAGTCAAAAACAGGCAAGCTCATTTATGGCAAGAAGATTCACAATAATTATTATCTTTGGGGAAGGAGGTGACTGAGGGGATATGTATTAATAATAAGAGTGTCTGTGATGCTGATAATATTCCACTTCTCAATCTGAACTTATGTTGTGGAAAGTAAAGACACTGTCAGCCAGGTGTTGACAGCTCAATGTTTATTTTTATGTTGGCATCTCTATGGCAGGATCAACATTCTATTAGCATTCTGTCCAGCATTTTGAGATGATAATCGATAACTGGGGAGAGGCACAGTGAGGTGGGTGTAACAAAGTCACAGTGCAGAAATACAAGATGATAGACCATGGCAGTGATTTTTAAAATACAGTCTGCACCTGAAGAATTTATTCAACATGCAGATTCCTGGGTACAAACTCTAGAGAGCATGATTCATTGTCTGAACTAATATCCAGGAATGAGTATTTTTACAAACACTCCAGGAAACTCTAACCCAGGTGATTTAAAGACCAGTCTACAGTCCATGGGGTTGCAAAGAGTCTGATATGACCGAGTGACTACTGCATACTCATGCATGCACTTCAAGGTGCTTCTTAATAGAGGGAACACTTAGGTTACAAAAGTAGAGAACCCCCACATAAAATACTATAATAACTAATAAGTATTCACTTTGAGCTACAGCCCTGATCATATAGCCTGTTTTCTAATAGATTTCCTATGGGGTGTCTTTAAGTTCAACTCGTTCAGACTACTTTGGAAAGCAAATCATAACCTGAGTGACGAACTTTTGAAAGACAAGTTTAGTATAAGACAAATCTTAAGTCGGCTCTAATTTAAAGATGGACATTATTTAAAACTTTGGTTTTTCACTTCTGATAATAAATTATTTGTTACATACAACACAACTGGTCACAACACAAGCTTGTCATGATACTCTGGTTGACAATCCTGGGTGTACTCATTTATGTAAGAGGGGACTCCCAGTAAAGTTTGAAAAAAACAGCTCAAAGAGCCATTCTTCAGGGAAGTTTGAAATCTCTGGACAGTATTATTGATTAAAAGAAATCCTGTTGTAAAGCTAATGTCTTTGTGCAACTCCATGTTAGAGATGAGATAACCAAATAATAACAGAAGCTGTGATTGTCCTAAGGATACACAGGGATGGGGTAGGCATTATAGTACCCATCTCTTCTTACCTGTATGAGGATTTTTGTGACAATTGGCTAATTTTGTTCAACATTTTCTTCTGCTTCCAATGATTCTTATTTTACCTGAGTCCCTCTTATTTGTTTGGTTAATAATGGTGCATGCTCAGTTGCTGAGTTATGTCCGATTCTTTGAGATTCCATGGACTGTAGCCTGCCAGGCTCCTCTGTGCATGGGATTTCCCAGGCAAGAATAGTGAAGTGGGTTGCCATTTCCTACTCCCGGGTATCTTCCCGACTCAGGGATTATACCCATGTCTCCTGCATTGACAGGAGAATTCTTTACCACTCTGCCACCGAATTTGCACATATAACATTTATATGAAATCCTTATATGAAGAATTGCTTTCAAAGATGACTTTAACATAAAAAATACACAAACTAAGAATTTAAAAAAACATACAAAAATTTCTGCAATTTTTAACCATGTAAACTACTTCATGTTTAAATTCAAGGGATATTTGATCCAAGTGTATGTGTACTTACATAACATAAATGCTAACATTCTACAAATGATCTTCAGATACTTGTTCTCAAAAAAAGAAAATGAAAAGTCTTTACCACTAAAAAGTAATTAGAAGTCATCTTACCTAAAAGAAGTTTTCAGTTAGTTGTGCAGTTACAGGGAAAACATTTGCAAGCCTGAAATAGCACTGTTTACCTTTTCAAATAATGTACTATCAATATTCCTCAGTAATCCTCTTTTGATGTTTAAAATTCATTCTTATCTGTTAAAGTATACTTGAAATTGTTTAGTAGTGGATGAAAAACCAGGGTGCAAACCTGGAAAGCATAAAGCAGAGTTTCTGAAAGATTTACCCCCAATATCTGCACTAGCGTCCTCTGACCAGCTGTTTATAGTTACACTGGGATGGCCAAAAAGATTGTTCAGGTTTTTCCATAACATGATGTGGAAAAACCCAAGCCAACTTCTTTGCCAGCCCAATGCTTTAAGGTCCCCACTCAGCAGTGACTGGCTGGCATCTCTGGGAGTCAGTGCACTTTTCTCAGTTTTTAACCCACCCACACTCACCATGGGTAATTCTCATGCACTCTGATCAAATAATTTAATTCAGATTAAATAGCAAATAACCAAGAGGCCAAATCGGGCAGGTGTTATCCTAGCAGAGTCTCATTTCAGATAAAACCATCATCTGTGTCTTCGTGGCTGTTTGTGTGTAGGGAGGGGTGGGTTGGGGGGGTTGCCCACAAGGAAGAAGAGCATGCTGGCACTGGGGAGCCCGGAAAAGGGAAGAAGGAGCAGGGATCTTTCTTGGTGGGCAGCGCAGTAGATGTAGAGGAGGCAAAGTGGAAAGTAGATGAAGAGGAATTTGATGTTTTCTTTCTAATAATTTTAAGGTAGGTAGTTAAAGATGGGGGTATAGATTTTTTTCAGGTAAATGAGCTTGAACTAACTAGGTTGCAGCAGTACATAGGAATCCCAGTGAGCCTCCATTCTTAATCCCTTGAGAAATGTAAATGTTCTCCTTAAATCAGGATAAGGAAGACTGAAGTATTGAGCAGAAATTGGTAAGAATAGTGGAAAATTAGTCAAAAGTAACCAGACTATACTTCAGCACTCTACATTTAAAAATCCTGTTTTAATTTGGATGCATCCTTAAATATGTGATAAAATGTCTATTTTGGGGGATTTGATTATTTGTTTTTATTTCAGGTTTCCCTGGTAGCTCAGTTGGTAAAGAATCCACCTGCAATGCAGGAGACCCCAGTTTGATTCCTGGGTCAGGAAGATCCCCTGGAGAAGGGAATAGCAACCCACTCCAGTATTCTTGGGCTTCCCTGGTGGCTCAGCTGGTAAAGAATCTGCCCGAAATGTGGGAGACCTGGGTTTGATCCCTTGGTTGGGAAGATCCCCTGGAGAAGGGAAAGATTACTTTAATTATTTAAATTATTTGCTATTTTATTTCTAATTAACAAAATTTTAAATTAAAATTTAAAAATTAAAAATCTAATAAAACTTTTAACTAATAAAATTAGTCATTTTATTATTTTATTTGTTACTCTATTTCAATAACTAATACATAGGGAAATAAAAAGGTAAATCTCCAAACAATTTAGAAAATGTCAGAAACACAGGGACCATGTATTCTTAGCATATACCAACCTAGGTCTCACCCACATCAGAAGTGACTCAGGAAACTCCTAAAAAGGGGCCCAGTAAGGGAAAAATAGTTCACTTGTCATGAGCTCAAGGAACAAAGGATATACTGTATCTGATATTAACCCTCAAAGTATTCTTAGAGTTAAGTCACAGAGAGAGCGGCCCCTAGGCTCTTCTCCCAGCAAAGCCCTTGCAGAATTCATGCTTGAAAAATGTCAGGTTACATTCCTAGACTGTTATTACTTGACAGATCAGATTTACCTAATGTATACACTTTCCTCCATTGTCTTATAAATCACAGAGAATGCACAAATGTTTTCTAAGTACTAGTGAAAGCTAGAACTATCCTCTCAGTTGTCAATTAGAATCTAAGAAAAGACAAATCACCAACCATTTAGACCTCTCTCATATTTCTAACTCAAAAAAGGAAACCTATTCCATATAAAGGAGAAGGAAATGGCCCACTCCAGTATTCTTGCCTGGAGAATCCCATGGACAGAGGAGCCTGGCAGGCTACAGTCCATGGGGTCGCAGACAGTCAGACACAACTGAGTGACTAAACAACAACAACAACTCCTTATAAAATGTTTTGGCTTATTTTTTTAATGTGTGTTGGCAGTCAGTTCAGTTCAGTCGCTCAGTCATGTCCGACTCTCCACGACCCCATGAATCACAGCACGCCAGGCCTCCCTGTCCATCACCAACTCCCGGAGCTCACTCAAACTCATGTCCACAGAGTCAGTGATGCCATCCAGCCATCTCATTCTCTGTCGTCCCCTTCTCCTCCCGCCCCCAACCTTTCCCAGCATCAGAGTCTTTTCCAGTGAGTCAACTCTTCACATGAGGTGGCCAAAGTATTGTAGTTTCAGCTTCAGCATCAGTCCCTCCAATGAACACCCAGGATCGATCTCCCTTAGAATGGACTGGTTGGATCTCCTTGCAGTACAAGGGACTCTCAAGAGTCTTCTCCAACACCACAGTTCAAAAGCATCAATTCTTTGGCAATCAGCTTTCTTCACAGTCCAACTCTCACATCCATATATGACCACGGGAAAAACCATAGCCTTGACTAGACGGACCTTGGTTGGAAAAGTAATGTCTCTGCTTTTTAATATATTATCAAGGTTGGTCATAACTTTCCTTCCAAGGAGTAAGCGTCTTTTAATTTCATGGCTGCAATCAGCATCTGCAGTGATTTTGGAGCCCAAAAAAATAAAGTCTGACACTGTTTCCACTGTTTTTCCACCTATTTTCCATGAAGTGATGGGACCAGATGCCATGATCTTTGTTTTCTGAATGTTGAGCTTCAAGCCAACCTTTTCACTCTCCTCTTTCACTTTCATCAAGAGGCTTTTGAGTTCCTCTTCACTTTCTGCCATAAGGGTAGTGTCATCTGCATATCTGAGATTATTGATATTTCTCCCAGCAATCCTGATTCCAGCTTGTGCTTCTTCCAGCCCAGCGTTCCTCATGATGTACTCTGCATAGAAGTTAAATAAGCAAGGTGACAATATACAGCCTTGACGCACTCCTTTTCCTATTTGGAACCAGTCTGTTGTTCCATGTCCAGTTCTCACTGTTGCTTCCTGACCTGCATACAGGTTTCTCAAGAGGCAGGTCAGGTGGTCTTGTATTCCCATCTCTTTCAGAATGTTCCACAGTTTATTGTGATCCACACAGTCAAAGGCTTTGGCATAGTCAGTGAAGCAGAAATAGATGCTCTTCTGGAACTTTAGAAGATAGGAATATGGTTACCATCTCAGGTAGACTCTGGTTAGAAAATGAATTCTCATCTCGGTGCCTCCTTTACGAATTGCATGAACTGATGCAAGTCACTACCCTGTTGTCTGACTCTCCCAAACTAATGGTTCCTCTTTTTTGCCTCTCAAGAATAGCATATGATCACTAATAAATTTTTTTTTTGAAAAGTTAAAGTATTATACAAATGGCATGTCTAACTTAACCTTTGTTGGAAGAAACAGAAACTGAGAATTTAGGAAGTTGGAAATTTCCTCCCCAGACTGAGCTATGAGCAAGTGAAAGTCTCTCTGTCATGTCCAACTCTTTGCGACATCATGTAGCCCACGAGCCTCCTCTGTCCATGGGATTCTCCAGGCGAGAATATTGGAGCGGGTTATCATTCCCTTCTCCAGGGGCTCTTCCTGACCTAGGGATCAAACCCAGGTCTCCTGCTTTGCAGGCAGATTCTTTACCATCTGAGCCACTGCCCCCTGTGAGAAAGCACCCAACAGTCACCCAACAGAGGTCTGCCCACAGCTGCCCTACGGTGAGACTTTGCTGAGCTTCACCTGAACCCCTTTCCATGGCTCAGTTCAGTCATCTGCTTCTTAAAAAAAGAGAGAAGGCAAGGTCCTTGGTGTGAGAAAGGACAGTGGTGGAGCAGGTTACGTCAGGGCTGGCACATGGATACTAGGCAGTGATAAGAGTCCACCTTCACAACAAGATCAACTGCCTGGGAGCTACAGGCCAGAAACAAAGAGGGTCACTGCCCAGCAGTGGCCTTTGTTTCCACTAAGTAGCAAGTGTCAGGAAAAGCGAGAAATCAGTAGGCGGACAGAATATTCAATGTCCAGCTGAGTCTCTAAGCCAGAGGAGAAGGGGAATGACAGTTTTCCCAGAATGTCAGGCCTGTTATAGAGGCACAAAAGCTCACTTAAGACCAAGTGAAGGGTTTAACGATAAACTGTTCATGGCTCCTAGCCAAGGCCCTGGATGATAAAGAGCTGAGGGCCTTCCACACAACGCATGCTGCTCAAACTCAACAAATGCAGGAGACTTAAAATTGTTAGACAAAATAAATGAGTGTTAAAGTGATTCTTTTGAAGAGTTCTTAGTTCTCCTTTGACCCCATGTGAAGGTTCTGCTTCTAGGGCAGACTTTAATAAAGATAGGCAGCCAACCAGTTCCATTACCAAGGGTTCAAAAGGTCAAATGACTGAAGGTGACTGCTTTGAGTGAGTGAATGAGGAGTCAAGAACAGGATTCTGCAACCTGTAGAGGAAAAACCGGACACCTGCTTCTAATGGAGACAATCCAAAGAGAGCCCCCAGGTTATCGTGCAGAAAGGAGTGATGGGCACTGTTTGCAGTCTCCATGTAAGCTCAGATTGGCAGGCTTTCTCTGAATGTATTTCAGATTCGATGAGAGAAAAAGTCCTCCTCAACCTCAAAAGCACCTCCATCAATGAACTGGGTCTGCTTTCATGGAAGACACTTTCTCTAGGTCCTGAGGGCTTCTCTAGTAGAAAACCATCACACTGACCTGAAGGAGTCCTGGACTGAAGAGCAGGTTGCAGGACCTCAGCCTTGACTCTTGACCGCTTTGGGTCAATCACATAATCCCTCACTTGGCTTTCCTGTCCTCCACGTGGGGCTGAAACCCATGCTATCTTTTTCTTGTAATCTCTCAGGAAACCTAGCCCATTGATGAGGGCTCATTAAATGTGTATTGACAGACTAAAGCCCTTACTTGAGAGGGACTTGTGGAGAAGCATCTTTTAGTTGGAGAAACATGATCAACATCTAATCATCAAGCTTTGCTATAGGGGTGACTATGACACCCCAGAGTCTAGCAACAGAATGAAACCTCCTGTCTTCATCACATTGCTCTGCTAGTTCAGGAAATCCTCTGGCAGCCTCGGATATTCTGTTTATCAAGAGTTACCTTTTGGACTCCAGGCCCTAGACAAAGATCTCCATCCATAACACCTCTCGGATTAGATGTCAATACCCTTCTCCTTTTTAATTCACGTGAGTGACTCTATGAGCCCTGGGCTCACAGGCTGCCACTCGGGAGGTGGCTGATTTCATTCTGCAGCTCTTTCACTATCATTTCCCTGCAGGATCATTTTTTATGATCCAACTGTCATCTTAATAAAGTGGAACAAAAGCAGTTCCTCTTGTCTAGGGTCCAGATCAAGTTTCCAGAGAGAAAAAGCCAAGACAAAGGACATTTGGATACATATGTACCTGTTTGCACTAAAAATCAACTTCTGACTAGGCTTAAGGTAAGGGAGGAGAACCTCCTGCACCACACCCATCCCACAGGGGTGGTGGCGGGACTCACCACCTTATGATAGGACTTGCAGAGATCCAGCTCCACAAATCCTTCTTTTCTTCACTCTGACAACTGTTTCTCATGTAATATGTGTGAATTTGTGATCTAACTTTGGAAATTCTAGCCTGAGTTCAAACTAATTCTACTAGCTTATTACTTATGCACTAGTAATAATGCTGCCTTGTCTGATATTCATCACTGTGTCTGTGTTGAGGGTGTTGTTGAAGAGGATGTATATTATAATGAATGTGGAAAATCTATGGAAGACATTTCTATCTAGTGTTGTTATTAGAATAATTCTACTTTTCTGTAGCACTTGACTTTTTCTTGACTTTGCAAATTGTGTAGTTGATCATACATTCTTTTCTGTGTAGTATTCGAGCCAAATTTGTGTCTGAATGATAGCACAGGTACAGGACTCTATGTTGTGAAAAAGTGAAAGTGTTAGTCACTCAGCTGTGTCCAACTCTTTGCAACCTCATGGGCTGTAGCCCACCAAGCTCCTGTGTCCATGGAATTCTCCAGGCAAGAATAATGGAGTGGGTTTCCATTCCCTTCTCCAGGGGATCTTTCCAATCCATGGATTGAACCCAACTCTCTTGCATTGCAGGCAGATTCTTTTACCATCTGAGCCACAAGGGAAGCCTGTATAACCTTACACCTGGCACCATTTCCATTTAGTTCCTGCCTTATTTGGATTTTCCTATTTGATGTCTAAAAGGCAAAGTGGTATAGTGTGGAGAGTTCAGTCTTTGGAGTAGGACAGATGATGGTTTATATTCTGGCTTCATTTTTGCTGTGTGACCTTTTCGTTTCCTCTCTAGGCCTCCTTTTCCTTATCTGGAAAATTATAATAAAAATAGCGCCTGTTCCTTTTTGAATGTATTATGAGAACAGTACATATAAAGCAATTCATACAAAGCATGAAGCACAATGATTGACACATTCTTGTTCAAGAAATAGAAGCCACCACAATTACAATGCATGTTTATTTTCCTCTTCCTTAAAAACTTTAGGCTGTCCCAAATGCAAGCCTCTTTCCTCTGATTCCAAATCTAGTAAGCCTCTCACTACATCACCCATCTTCACTGTGACTCACATTTCCAAAATTCTTTAGTCTTCAGCAGCTGCATGAATCGTAGTTTAAAAAAAAAATCCAATATTCAGGGACCTGAGTACCTTATTCAATGCCAATCATTTTCCCACTAAACTCTACACTGCATCACAATCTCAAAGTAGATGAGACAATCCTATCGAACTGTATTCAAGCTCAGCTACGGCTTTTGACAGCCTTTGTTTCCCAAACCGAATCACCCCATTTTCTTCTTCCCCAGACACCCTGCTTACCAGCTCACCCCTACCTTCTCTCCTTGCAGGGACATCAGCTGTATCCTCCCCTCCACTGTGTGTAATCCATCACTCATCTTAAGAAAGTCTACTTCCCAGCCTCCCGGTCCTCTGCCCGCATTCCAGAGTTCTCTAACAACCGTCTCCATGATCTTCCTGCAGTCTCGCTCACCTGCTCAGTCTACCCTATCCTGCACTTCATAACCAAATGCAAGAGAAAGTGCTTTTCTTTTCTTTTTTAACACTTAAAAAATGTAGCCTTAGTGGTTCTGTTAGCCTACTTTTCAGAGAATAGATGCTGGTTTCCCTTTTTTTTTTTTTCAGTTCAGAGAAAAGCATACCTTGTCCTTCCCCACACAAAAGTACTCATAGCTTCTCTATTAGCTTCGCACTCCCCAATAATATTAATGTCTCCCTTCCTATTTCTTATCATATCGATGTTTTTGGCCACTGTTGCTGGCTCACTGACTAGTCTCATTAAAGACTTACGTAGTAGGTTATGTCCTCAGTTTGGAATCTTAATTGCAATTCTGGGACAAGAGAAGATGATGACCTGGACATCTTGTGATATAAATTTAAATATGCCTTGATCCATCATAGAACACACTTAGTAATGACTTTGAAAAGAAATTCAAAAAAGCAAAATGGCTGTCTGAGGAGGCCTTACCAATAGCTGTGAAAAGAAGAGAAACGAAAAGCAAAGGAGAAAAGGAAAGATATAAGCATCTGAATGCAGAGTTCCAAAGAATAGCATGGAGAGATAAGAAAGCCTTGCTCAGTGATCAATGCAAAGAAATAGAGGAAAACAACAGAATAGGAAAAACAAGAGATCTCTTCAAGAAAATTAGAGATTCCAAGGGAACATTTCATGCAAAGATGGGCTCGATAAAGGACAGAAATGGTATGGACCTAACAGAAGCAGCAGATATTAAGAAGAGGTGGCAAGAATACACAGAAGAACTGTACAAAAAAGATCTTCACGACCAAGATAGTCACAATGGTGTGATCACTGACCTACAGCCAGACATCTTGGAATGTGAAGTCAAGTGGGCCTTAGAAAGCATCACTACAAACAAAGCTAGTGGAGTGATGGAATTCCAGTTGAGCTATTTCAAGTCTTGAAAGATGATGCTGTGAAAGTGCTGCATTCAATATGCCAGCAAATTTGGAAAACTCAGCAGTGGCCACAGGACTGGAAGAGGTCAGTCTTCATTCCAATCCCAAAGAAAGGCAATGCCAAAGAATGCTCAAACTACCGCACAATTGCACTCATCTCACAAGCTAGTAAAGTCATGCTCAAAATTCTCCAAGCCAGGCTTCAGCAATATGTGAACCGTGAACTCCCAGATGTTCAAGCAGGTTTTAGAAAAGGCAGAGGCACCAGAGATCAAATTGCCAACATCCGCTGGATCATGGAGAAAGCAAGAGAGTTCCAGAAAAACATCTATTTCTGCTTCATTGACTATGCCAAAGCCTTTGACTGTGTGGATCACAATAAACTGTGGAACATTCTGAAAGAGATGGGAATGCCAGACCACCTGACCTGCCTCTTGAGAAACCTGTATGCAGGTCAGGTAGCAACAGTCAGAACTGTACATGGAACAACAGACTGGTTCCAAATTGGAAAAGGAGTGCGTCAAGGCTGTATATTGTCACCTTGCTTATTTAACTTCTATGCAGAGTACATCATGAGGAATGCTGGGCTGGAAGAAGCACAAGCTGGAATCAAGATTTCCGGGAGAAATATCAATAACCTCAGATATGCAGATGACACTACCCTTATGGCAGAAAGTGAAGAGAAACCTAAAAGCCTCTTGATGAAAGTGAAAGAGGAGAGTGAAAAGGTTGGCTTGAAGCTCAACATTCAGAAAACAAAGATCATGGCATCTGGTCCCATCACTTCATGGAAAATAGATGGAAAAACAGTGGAAACAGTGTCAGACTTTATTTTTTTGGGCTCCAAAATCACTGCAGATGCTGATTGCAGCCATGAAATTAAAAGACACTTGCTCCTTGGAAGGAAAGTTATGACCAACCTTGATAGTATATTAAAAAGCAGAGACATTACTTTTCCAACCAAGGTCCGTCTAGTCAAGGCTATGGTTTTTCCCGTGGTCATGTATGGATGTGAGAGTTGGACTGTGAAGAAAGCTGATCACCGAAGAATTGATGCTTTTGAACTGTGGTGCTGGAGAAGACTCTTGAGAGTCCCTTGTACTGCAAGGAGATCCAACCAGTCCGTTCTAAAGGAGATCAACCCTGGGTGTTCATTGGAAGGACTGATGCTAAAGCTGAAACTCCAATACTTTGGCCACCTCATGCGACGAGTTGACTCACTGGAAAAGACTCTGATGCTGGGAAAGGTTGGGGGCGGGAGGAGAAGGGGACGATGAGAATGAGATGGCTGGATGGCATCACCGACTCTGTGGACATGAGTTTGAGTGAACTCCAGGAGTTGGTGATGGACAGGGAGGCCTGGCGTGCTGTGATTCATGGGGTCGCGGAGAGTCGGACACGACTGAGCGACTGAACTGAACTGAACTGAATGACTTTGATGACAGACCAATTTGATTGTAAACTATTTAAGGCTTATCAGACATAGACAACAAATCTAATGGTTACCAAAGGGGAAAGGTAGGTAGGGGTAGGGGTAAATTAGGAGGTTGAGATGAACAGATATAAGCTACTATATATACAATAGATAAGCAACAAGTTTTTACTTGTCATAGCATGGGGACCTCTACTCAAAATCTTGTAATAACCTATAGTGGAAAATCTGAAAAAATAAATACATAAAATGGATCACTTTGTATACCTGAAACTAACAATACTGTAAACCACCTATATACTTCAACAACGTAACCATTTTTTTTTAAATTGGGGTATGGTTGCTTTCCAGTATTGTTAGTTTCTGCTGTGCAACGAATCAGCTCTGTGTATACATATATCGCCTCCTCTTGGACCTCTTTCTTACCTCATCCCTTCCCACCCATCTCAGGCATCACAGAGCACTCGGTTGAGCTTCCAGTACTGTTAGAGCAGGTTCCCACTAGCGAGCTGTTTTACACATGGTAGTGTTATATATGCCAGTTCCAACCTCCCGATTCACCCTACCCCTGCTTCCCTCCCCTTCGCATGTCTGTTCTCTATGTCTCTATTCCTGCCCTGAAAATAGGTTCATCTGTACCATTTTTCTAGATTTCACATACTGGGTTAATGCACAATATTTTTCTGACTTACTTCACTCTGTATGACAGTCTCTAGGTCCATCCACATGTCTACAAGTGACCCAATTTTGTCCAAGTAATTTAATGACCAAGTGATATTCCATTATGTATATGTGCCACATCTTTTTTATTCATCTGTCGACAGATATTTGGAGAACAGTATGGAGGTTTCTTAAATTAAAAATAGAACTAGCATATGACCCAGCAATTCTACTACTGGGCATACACCCTGAGAAAACCATAATTCCAAAAGACACATGTACCCAAAAACAACTTTTTAGATGTTAGATTATACCTTACTAGCTTGAGAACTACCCTTTATTTTTGTCACTGAGAGGTACTGGCCGTGATAAAGAGAACGGTGGGTCTAGTGAGTGAGCCAGATCAACACAGAATCCTATGGAAGTAGTGTGAATTGAAACTTTTATACCTTTTGCTGGTAACTCGGGTCCAATAATGGAAAATTAAGATTGAGGAGTGAGGAATGTGTAATCTGGTTTGACTGTCTACACTGTCTTACCAGATAATTGTTTGACATCTTCACTTTGCTATAGTATTCAAAGTGTTAGTTGCTCAGTCATGTCGACTCATTGCAGCCATATGGACTGTAGCCCAAGGATCCTGGGTCCATGGAATTTTCCAAGTAAGAATACTGGAGTGGATTGCCCTTCCCTTCTCCGGGGGATCTTCCCTACCCAGGGATTGAACCCAGGTCTCCTGCATTGCAGGCAAGTTCTTTACCACCTGAGCCACCAGGGAATTTGCTTTTTGCTCTCGGGGACATCACCTAAGAGGAGTTTCTGGCTGACCTCCTGTGGTCTGTTTTGTTCCCAGTGATCTGTGGACAGTCAGCTACACCACAGTTAATATTTCACACCATGGCTAGTAAATAAATAGGAGGGCTGTTGTGATGCTTGAATTTATGGAGAAGAGAAAGAAGAGTCAAGAATTTGTATCTAAGATTAACACTAGCATGGCAAGTGGTTGCAGCAGACAATCCAGAGCATCCAGAGAAACTACAAATTTAGAAATATTAGGCTAGCTACTTAAATAGTATTGCATACCTTGATTTTGCGGTACTGGAAGGACGTTTAGGTAGAGGTGTTCAATATCGAGGGAAATATGTATAAGGAGGGCTTCCCAGGTGGCATGAGTGGTAAATAGCCCACCTGCCAATGCAAGAGACCCAAGAGATGTGGGTTTGATCCCTGGGTTAGGAAGAGCCCCTGGAGGAGGAAATGGCACCCTACTCCAGTATCCTGCCTGGAAAATTCGATGGGCAGAGGCACAGCAGATATGAATATAGTAGTGTGAGAGAAAAACAAAAAATGCCTTGCTTATTTATTCTGTTGTTACTTCCATGAGCATCCATTGCCATGGCAACACATTAAGCCTCCTTTCTTACATCTTTAGTCAACATAAAGTGGCATAACCAGCATCAAGTATTGAAACTCACAGGAGGTATTAACAATAACATTGCATTTAACAAGACAACATAATAAACAGATCCACCTACTAAATTTACCTAGTGGAGCATCTGTTTCCAGGAAGTGCAAAATGCCTTTTTGAGCCTGTTCTCATTTCTGTTGATCTCACCATGGGGAATGTACAATTCAAGTATCAACTTCCTTTGCAGAAAGCTGAATGATCATCTGCCCAATAAGTTGTGCAGGGAATCGGGATAACAAAGCTGGGTTCTTTGTTTCTCTCTCAGTCAAGCATCCTTCATCAATCCTCATTGCCTTTGCTGAGGAATTAATTTATCTCCCCCAAACTGGAATCCAAAAACACGTGAAATCTCCTAGAGCTGTGTGTTCCAATATATAGTCATGTGTGGCCTTTAAGTACCTGAAATGTGGCTGACCCAATTTAGATACATTAGAAATATAAAGTATACACCAAGTTCCAAGTATTTAGTACAGGACAAAATAATGTAAGATATCTCCTTAACAAGAGATTGCAGATTGTTGATTATGTTGATTGCAGATTAAAATGATAACATGTTGAATATAATAGGTTTCCTCTTATTTTATAAATGTGCCTACTAGAAAATTTAGAATGGCATGCATAGCTCAAGTTTGTGGCTCACAGTCTGTTTCCATTGGGCAGCAGTGCCCTGGGGGCTGAAAGCAGTCACCCATCCAGGAGTGATGACTCACTTCCTTCTCACTCCCTCCTCCATGTTCCTTCTCCTCTCTGCTTCCTTGTTATTTATTTTGATCTTTATTGCCATGTTTTCCCCGTCTTTTTTCTCTTTCCTTAAGATTTGGAACAAAGAGAAAGGAGAAGGTGGTTACAGAGAAAGAGAGGAAGAAAGAGGATGATGAAGCAGGAAGTGGACCGTGGTTCTGGGTCTTAATTCTGTATACAGATGTCCATCCTTCTTCAAAGTTGGCTCTAGAGAACTGAAAAGGAGGCAACCATGATTTTCAGCTACTCCTCTTCTTATTCTCAAAAGCAGACATCTTTAACCACCATACTTTCTTAGTGGTGGTTTAGTCACCGAGTCATGTCCGACTCTTGCGATCCCATGGACTGTAGCCCACCAGGCTCCTCTGTCCATGGGATTCTCCAGGCAAGAATACTGGAGTGGGTTGCCATTTCCTTCTCCCCAAACTTCCCTAAGAAGACCTAATATAGTTCCTTCTTTTCCTTACTTCACCCAGTTCTCTGTTTATTCACCATCCGTCAGAACTCAGAAGACAGAAGTACATGCTGGGACTTGAGAATAGACACCTACACTGCTGCTCCAACATCCTGTTTACACTTGCTTTCAGACTTCAGAACTAAAGGCTCCAGTTTCATTGCTGCTCCAACCTTCCCTCCTCAACTGCTTCAACCCGACTGTCACTTGCCCCCTGCTTCAGACCCATAACACCACTGCCTATATTTTTGTGTCGTCTAGGTACCGTGCTCTACCACAGACCTTGTGGTGCTATTCTCAAATGTACGTGGTGTGTTATATTTGCACCAAGGAAACACTTTGAGAGAGGACGAGGTCTATATTTATGAAATGGAGAATGTGCAAAAGTATCCCTGATTAGGCTAGAAAATGAATGCTTCAGACTATAAACGCATTGCACTTTGTTAGAACCTGAATACGGTATTTATCACCTGTGTTGTTATTTGAACGATTTAAAGCTGTTTGACAATTATCATTATTAAAAATACATATATAGTGCTAGGCAGGCAAGGGCAAGCCAATCCAGTACTTTTGCCTAGAAAATCCCATGGATGGAGGATGCTGGTAGGCTGCAGTCCATGGGGTCACTACAAGTTAGACATGACTGAGTGACTTCACTTTCACTTTTCACTTTCACACATTGGAGTAGGAAATGGCAACCCACTCCAGTGTTCTTGCCTGGAGAATCCCAGGGATGGGGGAGCCTGGTGGGCTGCTGTCTATGGGGTCACACAGAGTCGGACATGACTGAAGTGACTTAGCAGCAGCAGAGCAAATTTACATACATACTGTTCTCACAATTCTGTGAAATTGGTAATAAAAACTCTCCATTTGATAGATGAGAGTCTAAGTTTCTGTGGTTTCCCAAAGTTTTATAGAGAATAGTGAACAAAGTCTACACTAGAACACAGACCTCTCTGGACTCCATGTCTAGCCACATCTTTTCTCAGTTACATAGTAGAAATTTCAGGTGAATCTTCTTGTGTGCACTGGCTCCGACCCTGGGGTTTAGGCACTGAAACTGATAAAACGCTTCTCTGTTACTCATCCCACAAGTCATGATGGGGCTGGTGGAGTCTCACCATTGGTGATGAGAGGTCACAGGACTTGATCCATATGGAACTAATACCTCTCAGAGGGTAATGGGTTAAACAATTCGGCTGCTGTACTAAGCACAGAGTAAAAATTTGACTTGATATACAATACTGAAAATCTAGGGCAAATTCTCAAAATACAACAAGCAAAAAAGAAAAATGCTATAATAAGCACAAACTTAACACAAACTGTAACCGTTAATATTACATACCTTTGTGGGCTTTCCTGGTGGCTCAGACAGTAAAAAATTTGCCTGCAATGCAGGAGACCCCGGCTCAATCCCTGGGAGAGAAAGATTCCCCTGGAGAAGGAAATGGCAACCCACTCCAGTATCCTTGCCTGGGAAATCCCATGGTCAGAGGGGCCTAAAAGGCTACAGCCCATGGGCTCGCAAAGATTCCGACACAACTGGCAACACACACACACACATAAATGTCTTTTTATATAATTTGATTCTCATACATATCATTTTATAAATATACAGACAATGGAAAAATCTCCTTTTCTAGTGGCTTGTTTAATAAGTACTTGAGACACGAGTGACTCATGAGTGACTGAACTGAACTGAGAGTTATTAAGTACTTGGTAGTTATTTTTTCTTGCCTATCCCCGTATTTTCCCCCACCTAACCCCCAGCAGAGTTGGAAAGAGGTATTCCGGTCACTAAGGAGAAGGCAATGGCAAGCCACTCCAGTACTCTTGCCTAGAAAATCCCATGGACGGAGGAGCCTGGTAGGCTGCAGTCCATGGGGTCGCTACGAGTCAGACATGACTGAGCAACTTCACTTTCACTTCTCACTTTCACACATTGGAGAAGGAAATGGCAAACCACTCCAGTGTTCTTGCCTGGAGAATCCCAGGGACGGGGGAGCCTGGTGGGCTTCTGTCTATGGGGTCACACAGAGTCAGACACGACTGAAGCGACTCAGCCGCAGCAGCAGCAAGGGAACACGAGCAGAGCCTGGCCAATCAGAGTTCCCCATTCATTCCTGAGTATTTGGTAATTGGCCCAACGGTGGTCATGTGAGCCATGAAAGACCAATAAAGGTTTTTCCCTGTAACAAGCCGCTTGAAAATGAAGCTCAGTTAATGTTGTGCTCACTCAACCCTGAGGAGCCAGACCTCATCTTGGCAGCACCCTGGAGAAGCCTTTCCACAGGCTGAGGCTCAGCAGGGACAGGGTGACAGGAAGCTGCGTGAAGGAGAAAAGAAAGGAAAAGCTTGGTGATGTGAGTCCCCATTCCAGTCTCTGGACCCAGCAGTCCTTCCTTTGAGCCTGTGAACTCCCCCTAGAACAATCAGAGGTTCATAGATCTGTAAACTGTATCCTTTCCTCAAGGTGCTCAGTCTGGGGAGATGAAAGAACCTGCCCGCTCAGGGAAGGAGGCTGTGGCAGGCGCCCTCCCTAGTTGCAGATAAGGTGACATGAGGAACATCCGGACTTCAGGAGGGAAGAGTGGAGGGACTGCAGCGTGACTTCAGATGTCAGGCCTCCTCTCTTCCTCTTGGTTGAGCCACAGGAACTTTCTCTTCCTTAGAAGGATATTGTCCTAAACCCAGAAGCTGATGACCAGGACTGAGATACGGTGTCAGGGACAGGGAAAATGAGGGAAAATTTTTAAGAGATGAAGGAAAGAACTGCTATGTACAATTTAATTCAACAAACCCTCATTTTTTCTAGGCCTGAGGGATTCATTAGTAAATGACAATAGAAAAAGTCACTGCCATCAAACCTATTATATTTTATATTATCAGATGCGGTAAATTCTGTAGAGAAACTTTCTTGACTGTTAGTCGACACCTGAAGGAAAGAAGAAGAAAGGTAAAACCTGGAGACAAAAGTATCCTCAGGAAAGGAAACAGCTAAGGCAGAGGTCACAAGAGGGGAGAAATTTGGTGTATTTGAAGAACAAAAGGTGAGTTTGTATGACTCGAAGGCAATAACACAGAGTGCAGGATATTTTAACTTCACCGTTGATGACACGAGCTACATAATTTAAAGAAGAGGTCAACTTATTAATCAGAGGTAATAGGAAATCTCTCCATACTTGAGAATCAACAGAAAAAATAAATGTGTAACATCTGTAGAAATAAAACTGTAAAACACTCTTGTAAGAGAAAAAAAAAATTATGGACAAATGAAGAGGCACAATGTGTGGGGAAGACTTTGTATTAAAAGAGTTTAAGTTCTCCAAAGTTGATCTGTAGTTTTAATATGATTCCAATAAAAATACCAAGAGGATCTTGTTCTTGCACTAGACAAGGTGATTATAAATGCATAAAAAAGATAAACAAGCAAAGAAAAAAGAGGAAAAAAAAAGGTAATGAACAAGGACCTACTGTGTAACATAGCAAACTCTGTTTAGTATTCTGTAATAACTGAAATGAGATAAGAATTTGAATGTAGTTGAATCACTTTGCTGTACACCTGAAACTAACACCACATTGTTAATTAAGTATGCTCCGATGTAAAATAAAAAATTTTTAAATAAATAGACTTAAAAGTGAGAGTAGTCCTGTAAATTATTAAAACATAAGTCAAATAGGTATAGAAGTGTGATAAAAGTTCAAGAATAGATATTGATGAGCTCACTAATACAAACAAATGGGATAATTCATGTAATAAGAGCAGTATCTTAATGGGAAAAATATTAAGAATTAAATGTACTGGGATAACTGGACAGCCATCTAGAAAAATATAAATTGGATATAAACTAATACTCTATACAAGAATAAATTCCAAGTGGATCAAATTCCAAATGATTTAAACATATATACCAGAAGGAAGCCCAAAAGTTATTAGGAAAAAGTCTGAGAATTATTTATAATCATGAGAAGTCTTTCTAATTAGAACATGATCTCTTGTAACTTTAAAATAATAGTCATAGTTTTTCAATCTTTTCTTTTACACTCCTGCTAAAACCACTACAAGAAAAGAAAAAGGACAAACTGAGAAAATAAATTTGTAACCTTATCACAAAGGGCCCATTTGACATAGTAAGACTGTCAATCAGCAAAGACCAGCAACCTATAGGAAACTGAATCATCTATTTATTGTTTCCCACTTCAACATTTTTAAAATATTTAAATATATTTTCAAAAGATTTAATAAAATAAAAAAATTTTAAATATAGATTATTCTCTCTACCGTTCGGGTATAATTCATTAAAGATTATCGTACATAAGTACTGACTTGTGTGAATGGATATTTTTGTAGGAACTGATAAATTGTTTCACAGCTGAGTTGACACAGTATGAAAATGAGTGCATGAACTAGTAAAATAGAAAATTGACAAAGCAAGTCATAGCCAGAGGTAGCTGTAGAAACTTAAACACATTACACAACCAGGGAAATTTTCCTTCTTCATCCTGAACAGTTAAATTGACGGAAATTTCAAGAAAAATTTTAGATTTCAGGAATAGGAGCATAAAATTGGATATTTAGAAAAGTGTATGTAGTTCTTAAGAGGCAAGTTGATCCCAGCTGACTTTTGGGTTATTGAAAAATAAAGCACTAAACTAGAAGCCAGACAACCTAGACTCAAAATCTTATCTGTGAGGGCCAATATGACACTTGGACACAAAATAATATGCGAGAAAGATCTGAATCTCACTAGTAACCCAAATATTTAGCACAGGTTTTGGCACAAAAATAACCAATTCTAGTTCCTTCTTGTATCTTTCTCATTCTGATCATGGTTTTCCTTATATGATTATCTCACCAAGATTGTAAGCAAACTGAAGCATGTATATTGGTTACCCACTTGATATTAGTTACCCACTTCATTCTATTGCATATATAAGAAAAAAAGAAAAGAACACATGATGCAACACCTAACATCCCGCTCACCATCCTAGTACAGCCTCTGTTCTCAAGGTTACTTCATGGTCCCAGGTAGCTGCCAGAGCTCCAGCTATCAAACCCAGTCTCCATGCCATATGAGTAAAAGAAGACAAACACCAAAGAGTATGTGTTGTCTGTGTTGATTATCAATGTATTGCCTCTCAGCTCTAAATCTTCTTCCCCCTGTTTTGTGATACTGGTGCTTGGCCCTATAAATGCTCTCCTTTGCCTGTTCATTCAATATTAGGCTTGTCAATAAATGGTTCTGCAGCTCTGTAGCAGGCAGAAGGAGCTTCCCTTCCTAGTTACAGGATACTGTTCTGGATATGTTTGGAAGCTGGAGGATTGGCATGGGGTGGCCTGGTAGTGCTCACATCAGTGGTCCTCACAGACCCACATAGGTCTGTGTCCTCCACCAGGAGCAAACCACTTGTCTGGTCAAGTTCAGCCTATAGCTTCTAGCAAAGTTCTTAGCTACCAGCAGGCTGCTTGCTCCCCTGAGAGCTCAACTCCTTCCAACCAGGTCTGAATTTCAGGGGTGAGAGGAGAGCATTCTTTAAATTCCTGGTGTCTTTCTTAATCACCCCAAGTCCTAGAGGTAGTAGCTGCCATCTATATTTACTACTTTGTAACCCTTAGCATCTTATTTTGCCCATCTTCATGGTTAACTATCTTTGAATCGTTAATTCTTTATATTAATTTTTCCCTGTTCAAATTACTGGTGTGCTTTCTTTCTCCTGATGGCATCTTGCCTGATTGACTATGTGATCCCACTTGCTGCTGCTGCTAAGTCACTTCAGTTGTGTCCGACTCTGTGTGACCCCATAGATGGAAGCCCACCAGGCTCCCCCATCCCTGGGATTCTCCAGGCAAGAACACTGGAGTGGGTTGCCATTTCCTTCTCCAGTGTGTGAAAGTGAAAGTGAAGTCACTCAGTTGTGTCCGACCCTTAGCAACCCCACGGACTGCAGCCTACCAGGCCCCTCTGTCCATGGGATTTTCTAGGCAAGAGTACTGGAGTGGCTTGCCATAAACTCAAAAATCAGGCAAAACTAATCCACGGGGATAGTGGTTACCTCTGGGAAGATTACTGACTAGGGTGGTCATGAGGGAACTTTCTAGGGTGCTGGAAAAACTTTATATTTTAATCTGGGTAACGGTTTCATGAGTGTATGTACATGAAAAAATCAAATAACCTATATGATTAAGATTTGTACACCGTCTATATAAATTATTCCTCAATATGGGGGCAAAAACCTATGTTGCAAGCTAGAAGAGAAGTTAAAGAATGGATTTAAAACAAAACTCTTCAAAGAGGAACCAACCCCTCTTTAAGCAGTTTCCCAGTAGTATTACACTGTCAGTATCTGAATACCACGGGCCTGAACAAAACCATATGGCCATAACTAGCTGCAGAGACAGTAAGTGACAGTCTGCCTTGCTCAATATCACAGTTCTGTTAGGTAAGGAAGAAGGAAAGAGTGGACGCTGGTGTAGGCAACTAGTAGTCTCTTCCACAACAGATACTATATTAAATTTGCTAAATTTAATTGATAAATGTACATGATTGTCATGGGATTAAGCCTTGGGGAGTGTATGTAAATAAGTGAATAAATAAATCCATGGAAGCATGATTTAGCATTTTTTATACCACAACCTCCTACCCTTCCATTACAGTTGGGCATCATTATAAACTAAACTGGCAAGGCCCTGTTATCATGGAGCTTACGTTCGATCACTTGGCAGTTCAGTTCAGTCGCTCAGTCGTGTCCGACTCTTTGCCACCCCATGAATCACAGCACGCCAGGCCTCCCTGTCCATCACCAACTCCCGGAGTTCACTAAAACTCACGTCCATAGAGTCGGTGATGCCATCCAGCCATCTCATTCTCTGTCGTCCCCTTCTCCTCCTGCCCCCAATCCTTCCCAGCATCAGAGTCTTTTCCAGTGAGTCAACTCGTCGCATGAAGTGGCCAAAATATTGGAGTTTCAGCTTCAGCATCAGCCCTTCCAATGAACACCCAGGATTGATCTCCCTTATTTTTTTCTTATTAAAAAAATTTTTTTTTATTTTTTATTGGAGGCAAATTGCTACTGCTGCTGCTGCTGCTAAGTCACTTCAGTCGTGTCCGACTCTGTGTGACCCCATAGATGGAAGCCCACCAGGCTCCCCCGTCCCTGGGATTCTCCAAGCAAGAACACTGGAGTGGGTTGCCATTTCCTTCTCCAATGTGTGAAAGTGAAAAGTGAAAGTGAAGTCGCTCAGTCGTGTCCGACCCTTAGCGACCCCACGGACTGCAGCCTACCAGGCTCCTCCATCCATGGGATTTTCTAGGCAAGAGTACTGGAGTGGCTTGCCATTGCCTTCTCCGGGAGGCAAATTACTTTACATTAATATATTGGTTGGTTTTGCCATACATCGACACGAATCCACCCCGGATAAGTGCTAGTTTAAAACATATAACCCCCTACCATTTTCATACTTAAAAACAATTTGAATATCATCAAATATTCACTTGGTGTTCAAATTTCCAGTGATCTCACAAATGTCATGATATTTTACGCTTTTAAACTAAATCAGGATCAATTAAGGTTCATGCATGGAGATAGGTGACAGGTTTGTTAACTCATTTTTAAGTTTCTCCCATGTTGTATTTTTCCCACTCAATCTATTTCTTGAAGAAACACACTCTGTGGTTTCTTGGACTCTGTATCTCCAAGCTAAATTGGTTCATTCTATCCCCTGCCTTTACTTTTTAAACTATTTTTTTGTTATTATTAGGAATTCCTAGATTTAAATGTATTTTATACTTTAGTCTTCATGTTATTAATTATTCATCAGTTCTAAATTTGATCAGTGGAAGCCTCTTTAAATAGCTTCCTGAGTCCTTTTGTCATGATCTAAACCATCTGTGATGGACTTGCCTTGCTGTCTGTTGGACTAAATGCTCTCCACCTAAAATAAGTCGTCACTCCCAGGATCACTCAAGATGCTAATCAAATTTTAGACATGTTAATTTTTACTGCATTTGTCACTTATTCTAAGTTTTTGGTGGAGAGCTAAAAGATTAGACGGAGGATAGATAGATAGATAAACTATTTCACCAGTTCATCAAGATACTTACAATTAGCATGCAGGCTATAGGGTTTTTATTTAACTTTCTGTCCTATATCTATACTTTCTCCTACACCAAGATTAATGCTCATCAGCAATAATAGAAGTGATGGAATTGTAAAAATCATATTGTTTTTTCACAATTTACATAAAGTAGTCTCAGAATAAGAATATAGTGCTACTCTTAACACTATAATTGCCAAAGCATGAATTTTTAATGTACTCTGTATAGGCTAGTCCAATAGGAATGCTTAGTAAAATTATTCTAAATCTCTTTTTTTTGTTTTTCTTTTTTTATTTTTTATTGGATACTAATTATTTTACTATATATATATATATATATATGATCTCCCTTAGAATGGACTGGTTGGATCTCCTTGCAGTACAAGGGATTCTCAAGAGTCTTCTCCAGCACCACAGTTCAAAAGCATCAATTCTTCGGCGATCAGCCTTCTTCACAGTCCAACTCTCACATCCATACATGACCACTGGAAAAACCATAGCCTCAACTAGACAGACCTTGGTTGGCAAAGTAATGTCTCTGCTTTTTAATATACTATCTAGGTTGGTCATAACTTTCTTGGCACTTAGCTGACTCAAAAACAATGTTTGTTGAATAAATGAATAAAAAGGGAATGGATGGATGAGTGGATAATACTTGTTTCAATGGGAATAAAATTACCTAGGGAACTGCCACTACAGCCCTCATCTTGAAAAATGCATCTGCCTCACTGGGAAGAATTGAGTTATCCTTGAAAGTCTGGTAGACCTGATACATCATATAAGAAAAGTTTTAGAAAACTATAAATCACCCCAAAGGGGTGACTTCCTAGGGGAGGCCAGAGCTGCAGTCCCTCTACTGGGAGAAGAGATCCATGTGTCACCTCTTCCAGAACCCGGCTGGAATTTGAGGTCTCCCAGACATACGCCTTTAAAAATATAATGATTACAGAAGGACACCAGCTAAAATGCACAGTGACCAAATTCCAGGAAGAGGCATGCTGCCCCTGAAAGATAAGGAAGCTTTTATAAATCAAGGCTTGTCAGGGAACAGTTTGCCTTGGATGAGACCTCCAGGCCTCATCCAAGTATAGAGGCGGCAGGCTCTGTGCCTCTTGCTGGACCTCCCAAGACCCTTTTTGGGCTCTTATCATGGGGCAGCATGCATACACAAAGGTCCTTTAGAGAGCTGAATTGGACAAGACCCACGGCCTGCCTTACTAGTGAGATATGAAGACTTTCCCAAGGGGTGGATATCACTAAAGAGGGCAGAGTAGGGGCAGAATTTTGAGGGACAAATGTTCACAAGATGATGGGGAAAGAAGAGAGAAGCAGCCAGAGTTGCAGTTGTTTCCAAGGCCAGCAGCACATATTCAAGAGAAAAGCCTAGGCAATAGATTTATCAAAGGGCATTAGAATGGGAATACATAGACACTGGCTACCATGATCTTTTTACAGTGGTATTGAAGTCCTGTACTGGGACTAGTGTTTCTAAATCAAAGAGTTAAATGTAAAAAAAAAAAAAATTGGTGAAGAGAACTGGGCTGTTGTTTCCGTGCTGTATAACTATGAGCAGTGACCTCTCAAACACAAATTTTGTTGACTATGAAATGGAGGATTACAATACATAACATGTGTGGCCAAAAAAATAAGAACATTCCTTGGAGGACGATTAAACTTTATCTGCCAGAGAGGTACTCATCCTTAAAAAAGCAATTCCATGAATCATAAATCATAAATTATATTGCCATTTCCCATCTGGAAATCAGAAGTTTTCATAGGCAGTAGCTTTTAACAGGTGCCCTGCATATAATTTTTGTTCAAGCCAGACCTTCTGTACATTTAGTCAATTTATTCTGTAATGAGATGGAAATGTTCCTGTAATAATGCCCAACTGTAATAGAGGGTTTTGTAATAGAATGCTATAGTATAAAGAATCCTGAATTGTGCTTCTACGCATTTATTTATTCACTTATTTACATGTACTCTGACTCATTCTAAAAAAAAGAATTTGAGGTGATTTATGGCAGAAACACAATAACATGATAAAATATAAATTAAAAATTAAAAAAATACTGTACCAAGGCAAAGATAAATTAGGGAGTGGGTCATGACATGGAGGAAAATAAAACAAAGAGATGTATTCTGTAAGGGATTACACAGCTGCTATAATTTTTTTTTTTCTGAATGTGTTTGAGATTTTCTGAAATACAAAGAAAGAGAAGGACAGTTACATCATTCTGCTTATTATCTGAAGGTAAAAAAAACCACACGATTTCCTCAGAAGGACAAGGAATTCAACAATCTGAATTATAGAATGAGCTATATCTATGCAGTTAGCAAACACAAGACCAGGAGCTGACTGTGGCTCAGATCATGAACTCCTTATTGCCAAATTCAGACTTAAATCGAAGAAAGTAGGGAAAACCACTAGACCATTCAGATATGACCTAAATCAAATCCCTTATGATTATACAGTGGAAGTGAGAAATAGATTTAAGGGACTAGATCTGATAGAGTGCCTGATGAACTCTGGACGGAGGTTCGTGACATTGTACAGGAGACAGGGACCAAGACCATCCCCATGGTAAAGAAATGCAAAAAAGCAAAATGGCTGTCTGGGGAAGTCTTACAAATAACTGTGAAAAGAAGAGAAGCGAAAAGCAAAGGAGAAAAGGAAAGGTATACCCATTTGAATGCAGAGTTCCAAAGAATAGCAAGGGGAGATAAGAAAGCCTTCCTCAGTGATCAATGCAAAGAAATAGAGGAAAACAACAAATAGGAAAGACTAGAGATCTCTTCAAGAAATTTAGGGATACCAAGGGAACATTTCATGCAAAGATGGGCTCGATAAAGGACAGAAATGGTATGGACCTAACAGAAGCAGAAGATATTAAGAAGAGGTGGCAAGCATACACAGAACTGTACAAAAAAGATCTTCATGACCAAGATAATCACGATGGTGTGATCACTGACCTAGAGCCAGACATCTTGGAATGTGAAGTCAAGTGGGCCTTAGAAAGCATCACTACGAACAAAGCTAGTGGAGGTGATGGAATTCCAGTTGAGTTATTTCAAATCCTGAAAGATGATGCTGTGAAAGATGATGCTGTAAAAGTGCTGCACTCAATATGCCAGCAAATTTGGAAAACTCAGCAGTGGCCACAGGACTGGAAAAGGTCAGTTTTCATTTCAATCCAAAAGAAAGGCAATGCCAAAGAATGCTCAAACTACCACACAATTGCACTCATCTCACACGCTAGTAAAGTCATGCTCAAAATTCTCCAAGCCAGGCTTCAGCAATACATGAACTGTGAACGTCCAGATGTTCAAGCTGGTTTTAGAAAAGGCAGATGAACCAGAGATCAAATTGCCAACATCTGCTGGATCATGGAGAAAGCAAGACAGTTCAAGAAAAACATATATTTTTGCTTTATTGACTATGCCAAAGCCTTTGACTCTGTGGATCACAATAAACTGTGGAAAATTCTAAAAGAGATGGGAGTACTAGACCACCTGACCTGCCACTTGAGAAACCTGTATGCAGGTCAGGAAGCAACAGTTAGAACTGGACATGGAACAACAGACTGGTTCCAAATAGGAAAAGGAGTACGTCAAGGTTGTATATTGTCACCCTGCTTATTTAACTTATATGCAGAGTACATCATGAGGAACGCTGGGCTGGAAGAAGCACCAGCTGGAATCAAGACTGCCGGGAGAAATATCAATAACTTCAGATATGCAGATGACACCACCCTTATGGCAGAAAGTGAAGAGGAACTATGGAGCCTCTTGATGAAAGTGAAAGAGGAGAGTGGAAAAGTTGACTTAAAGCTCAACATTCAGAAAACAAAGATCATGGCATCTGGTCCCAATACTTCATGGGAAATAGATGGGGAAACAGTGGAAACAGTGTCAGACTTTATTTTTTGGGGCTCCAAAATCAGTGTAAATGGTCATTGCAGCCATGAAATTAAAAGACGCTTACTCCTTGGAAGGAAAGTTATGACCAACCTAGATAGCATATTAAAAAGCAGAGACATTACTTTGCCAACTAAGGTCAGGCCAGTCAAGGCTATGGTTTTTCCACTGGTCATGTATGGATGTGAGAACTGGACTGTGAAAAAAGCTAATTGCCGAAGAATTGATGTGTTTGAACTGTGGTGTTGGAGAAGACTCTTGAGAGTCCCTTGGACTGCAAGGAGATCCAACCAGTCCATTCTAGAGGAGATCAATCCTGGGTGTTCATTGGAAGGACTGATGCTAAAGCTGAAACTCCGATACTTTGGCCACCTCATGCGAAGAGTTGACTCATTGGACTCTGATGCTGGGAGGGATTGGGGGCAGGAGGAGAAGGGGAAGACAGAGAATGAGATGGTTGGATGGCATCACCGACTTGATGGAGGTCGGTTTGAGTGAACTCCAGGAGTTGGTGATGGACAGGGAGGCCTGGCATGCTGCGATTCATGGGGTCACAAAGATTCGGACATGACTGAGCGACTGAACTTAAGTGAGTGACTAACACACAACTTATAATACTTATCCACTTTTGTCTCAGAGGAAACTTATAGTAATTCCCAAATAATCTTTCCATAGTCTTCTGCTTTAACCCCTCATCACTGTGTCCACTGTCCAAGAACCATTGAGAAGCAAGTCTTACCTCTGCAGCCAGTCATGCCAAGGAGGAGGCTGTGTTCACTGCAGGGTTGCTCTTGCCTGAGCTGCCTGGAGGTCAGTGTGGAGCACATGAGCAGCGTGTTTTCTAGGTTGGAGCCGCTGTTCCAGACTGAAGGATGGAGAAAGCTCCTCACACTGCCTGGGTCAGATTCTCAGGTGAACTCGGATTTTTTAACTTCATATCCAGAAGAATTCCCTGTGAAAAAAAGAGCACCTCATGAGAAGCCACACGGATTTAGGGTATATCCCTTCTCTCAATGGATCAGTTCAGTTCAGTCGGTCAGTTGTGTCTGACTTTTTGCGACCCCATGGACTGCAGCAAGCCAGGCCTCCCTGTCCATCACCAACTCCCGGAGTTTACTCAAACTCATGTCCATGGAGTCAGTGATGCCATCCAACCATCTCATCCTCAGTCGTCCCCTTTTCTTCCTGCCTTCAGTCTCTCCCAGCATCAGGGTCTTTTCAAGTGAGTCAGCTCTTCGCATCAGATGGCCGAAGTATTGGAGTTTCAGCTTCAACATCAGTCCTTCCAATGAACACCCAGGACTGATCTCCTTTAGAATGGACTGGTTGGATCTCCTTGCAGTCCAAGGGACTCTCAAGAGTCTTCTCCAGCACCACAGTTCAAAAGCATCAATTCTTCGGTGCTCAGATTTCTTTATAGTTCAACTCTCACATCCATACATGACTACTGGAGAAACCATACAACAGTTTTCAATTCTCAGAATTAGGTCGGTCAGGCTGGCCTGTACTGGGCCATGACAGGGAACCACTCTCTGGGAGAGACGCCAAGCTATCTTCTTCAACTAATTTTGTCAGTACAGAATGAAGTCTCTCATTCTCATCTCACTAAAAACCCACATTCAAATTGATTCCTGGCAACCACCCTACTATATCATGGCCAAACACATCTAAATCCCAGGTTAGAGTTCAGTTGTGACTCCCACTACTTAGACAAAGTAAATTTTCAAAACAGAGTGGGAATAATAATAATACCAATATATTAACAGCTAACATTTATTGAGGGCTAACTATGTACCAAACACTGTGCTAAGTGCTTCTCAAGCAATTTTCTGATTTGACTACTGTCAAAAAATGCAAAAGATATTCTTCTTTTTCACCATAAAAAAGCAAACTGAGGTACAGAGAGTTAAGTATTATGTTTCAATTTACAAATCTAGGGATTTGCTGAGCCCAGATACGAACCTTAAACCTTAAGTTCACAACAACTGTCCTCTGCAGATAGGCACAAGCTATTGGCCTTCTAGTCAGCATGCCCTGTTTACAGAATGTGAGCACTCATTTCATAAAGTGTGATTAGATAAAATGTATACAGCTTGGTTAACCCTTCAGGTTTTGTATTATCTTAAACAGATATGAAAAAATAAGACTCCATTAAGCTCAAGTAATCAGGAATTCTACCAAGGGCAGAACATCCTTCTGGGAAGTTTGCTATGTGATTAAAGGCACCTGTATTCACTCTCTGTTGTTTCATAGAATCTGAACATCATTTAGATTCAAAGTCTTTTGACTCTCCGGGAGACCCTAATACAAAGGATGGGTTACCGAGTAAAGAAAAAAATTGTTTCTGAAGAGACAGTGTTGGAGAAGACTCTTGAGAGTCCCTTGGACTGCAAGGAGATCAGTCCATTTGAAAGGAGATCAGTCCTGGGTGTTCATTGGAAGGACTGATGCTAAAGCTGAAACTCTTATTTTGGCCACCTCATGCGAAGAGTTGACTCACTGGAAAAGACTCTGATGCTGGAAGGATTGGGGGTGGGAGGAGAAGGGGACGACAGAGAATGAGATGGCTGGATGGCATCACCGACTCGATGGACATGAGTTTGAGTGAACTCCGGGAGTTGGTGATGGACAGGGAGGCCTGGCGTGCTGTGATTCATGGGGTTGCAGAGAGTCGGACACGACTGAGTGACTGAACTGAACTGAGGGAGGGATTGGGTAATCAAGAGGGGGATTGTCCAAGATAAACTCCATTGTCTAGCTCAGGCCAAGCCCTGTTTCTGGATATGTATCAGGCTTCTCGTAAGTACTCACATTTGTCGCTTACTGGTTTCCCTAGCTGATGTCAATTCCCAAACTGTGTGACATCTGTTCTTGATCCCTCCTCCTCCTTCATGCTATCTTGCTATTTCCCTCCCTACAACACCCTTAATATTGCAATATTGGTCAGTTTTTGCTGTCGCAATAAATAACCCTCAAAATCAATGACTTACACAACAAATATGTATTTCTTGCTCACATGACATGAAGGTTGCATGTGGGTTATGGTTTGACTGGGCACCATGTGTCTCCTTATTTTGGGATCCGTGACTATTAGCTATTAATACCATCTGGCCCGCGTTGTTTTCATGGTGGAGGACAGAAACAAAAGAAGCAGAGCTATTCCACACATAATTAAAGCTTTTGCTCATTGTCCTATTTGTCACGCTGGCTAACGATCTATCAGCTTAAGCAGGGACTGTATATACCTCATTTAGTGGAGTGGCGGTGGTGGGAGGCATGGTAAAGGTGGGGAGGGAATGAATAATTTTTAATAAATAATAAGATCTACACTAACAGAGTCTCCTCCAATTTCTCTCAGCATGTCTATACAGTCACAGAACACAGTTCTCCTCTCTCTCACCCTCTCAAAATGCTGAGTGCTCTAGACCAGAAGGCCCCAACCTCAGGATCTAAGGCCTGATGAGCTGAGGTGGAGCTGATGTAATAAAGTACACAATAAATGCAATGGGTCTGAATCATCCTGAAACCATCCCCCCACCCCCCGCTCCCAGTGCACTGAAGAACAGTCTTCCACGAAACTGGTTCCTAGTGCCAAAACGGTTGGGGACCTTTGCTCTAAGCTCCTGTCCTTACTGCTTTTTTCATTTTCCCTCTACATGTTTTCCTAGAGCCAGCCTGTCCAGCTACCAATAGCCTCACCACTGTATTTTCAGCACCACTTGTCTCCTTGATCTCAGGCAGATATTTTCTGTATGTATTGTATCTGTTCAGTTCGGTTCGGTTCAGTCGCTCAGTCGTTCAGTTCAGTCGCTCAGTCATGACCAACTCTTTGTGACCCCATGAATCACAGCACGCCAGGCCTCCCTGTCCATCACCAACTCCCAGAGTTCACTCAAACTCATGTCCATCGAGTTGGTGAGGCCATCCAGTCATCTCATTCTCTGTCGTCCCCTTCTCCTCCCGCCCCCAATCCTTCCAGCATCAGAGTCTTTTCCAGTGAGTCAACTCTTTGCATGAGGTGGCCAAAGTATTGGAGTTTCAGCTTTAGCATCAGTCCTCTCAATATCTACCTAAATATTCTTCCAGTCCCACAAACTCAAGATATGCAAATACGATTTAATTATCTATCCTGATATTCCCTAAATTTGTGTTTTCCCTGATGCTCTGAATTGTCTGCTGCAAACACTTGCCCGGCTAGATATCAATCTTGAATACAAATTCTTGACTCTTCTTTCTCTTCTCCATAAATTCAAGCATCACTGCAGCTTCCTATCAGTCTGGCCCACTCCTTGTGTCGCCTGTCCTGGTCCATACCCTTATTATCCTGTCAGCAGTAAAGCACTGTAATAGGCTTCCAACCAGCCTCCCTTTCTCCAGCTTTGCTCAATTTCAATTCTTCCACCTTGGATCTATTGGAGTGATCTTCCTAAAGCATAAAATAATATGATCTTTCCCAGGTGATGGTTCTTCAGTAGCCCTCCACCAATTCAAACTATTGGAACCACAGCATTCCACGGAGGAAGCTTATGGACCAACAAGGGGGGAAAGAGTGGGAATTTGTTCATTTTTCTCTTAATTTAGCCACAGAAGCTCTATTTTATAGGTAGACACCCTACACTATTGAATAAAGGATTCCTGAAATATCAAATGGACAAGCAAAGCATTTTGACAATCCCTCACCTGTAAAAATTAAGCAAATTTCTTAAAGTTGTACATTACATAGTCAGACTTCAGTCTTCTTTTCTATTTCCTGCCACTTGTATCCCCCAAATAATACCTCATTTATACTCTTTCTACCAGGATACCAGCCACACTGAAATACTCAATGTAGCTCTCTTGGCCAGAAGTATTATCTTCTTTTCTTCAATTCTACCAAGACAACTTCTATTCTTTTCTCTAACCTCAAACAGAGCCATTTCTAGACTGCCCATTCTCATCATAACCACCCTAGACAGTCAGCTGTCCCTTCTTTGAGTCTCATAAACTCCTTTTAAATAACACCCTTTACTCTGCATTGTTGGCTGTTTATTTGCTTGGATCTGTCTTCCCAAGAAATTGGCAGTTTCTTGAAGATAAAGCTGTGACTTACTTGTCCTTATATTCTTGGTCCCCTGCCTAGTGTCTGATACAAAGCAAACACTCAAATAAAATTTATAATGGGATTGAATGAAAGCAGTGACGATGGTAAAGCACCGTATCCTTAGAGCCTCAAATAACACTGGTTGCTTTTTGAATTCTATAGTCTTCCTGCATTGTGTACATGGCACCTGCTGCCCTCACGTCTTGTCTGTGCTCAGATACTGCCTTATCGTGATGAATGTAACTACTCAATGTAAAATACCGTTTTCCTCCTACAACCCAGCACTATGTTTTCCTTTAATCTTGCTTTGGCCTTCTTTACTAAGTATATCAATATGTGACTTTTTTTTAATTTGTGAACTACCTATTGTCTCCCTCCCGTGGGCAGGGGACACGTCTGTCTCATCATTCATCTATCCTCAGTTCCCAGATCAGTGCTGGGCATATGGATGTTTGCTAAATAAATGAACAATTAGTAAATTCCTTTTCTATCAGCTTGAGTATCTTCTGTTTTATGTTAATGTACAGGAGTGATAAAGATTGCTACTCTCCTAGAAGCATAGATACCCTAGAAATACAAGCCGTTGTAGCTTATAGGCTAAAATCTCTAAACAAGGCATTTTTTTCACTAATAAGTCCATGTAGATCCCTCTGGAAACATTCAAGTTTAAGGAGAAATCCTTGTACACTAAAATCATGACTGAAATCAAGGCTATAGTGCTGGTCTTCATGGTATCTGGGCTTTAGATGACCTTTCAGAGAAAGCTGGCTGATGCCTTAAGGAGGGTAAGTTGATCATCTAGACATCTTTGGTCTAGCGCCCCTCTGCAAAGGTTAGAGAACTCAACCTCTCCAAGAAATCAAGTGGTAATGGCCAGTTTTCTAGATAAAACATACTTGTAATGACTCCCTCCCTGCTCCGTTTCTTTTCCTCCTGCCAACCTTGCCTTGGAGTATAATCTCTTCTTGCCCCCCAGTCCCTGATGAATGTCTGGGTGTTAGTGTTCCCTCTGGCCCTCTTGGAGTTAGTATACTTCCCTCTAGACATGAGCTGCCCTGTGGAGTAGCCACTAACCCATGTAGCTATTTAAAATTAATTAAAAGCCAATGCAATTAGAATTTTAGTTTTTCGGTAGCACTAGTAACATTTCAAGTGCTCAGTAGTCACAAAGGGTTGATAATTACAGTACCAGACAGTATGGGATATTGCCTATTTCCAAATTGCAGGAAGTTTTATTGGATAGGATTCCCCCTTCTAGAATCCTGATAATTTAGTACACTTACTTCTCAGTCTTTGCCTCAGATTACAATCCCCATTGCCTTTCCAGCCCCTGGAACTGGTAATACTGGGCTTGATCTGCTCTTAGTCATTATATGGTAGTGATTCAGTTCACTTCAGTTCAGTTCAGTTCAGTCGCTCAGTCGTGTCCGATTCTTTGCGACCCCATGAATCACAGCACGCCAGGCCTCCCTGTCCATCACCAACTCCCGGAGTTCACCCAAACTCATGTCCATCGAGTCAGTGATGCCATCCAGCCATCTCATTCTTTGTCGTCCCCTTCTCCTCCCGCCCCCAATCCTTCCCAGCATCAGAGTCTTTTCCAGAGAGTCAACTCATCGCATAAGGTGACCAAAGTATTGGAGTTTCAGCCTTAGCATCAGTCCTTCCAATGAACACCCAGGATTGATCTCCTTGAGAATGGACTGGTTGGATCTCCTTGCAGTCCAAGGGACTCTCAAGAGTCTTCTCCAACACCACAGTTCAAAAGCATCAATTCTTCGGCGATTAGCTTTCTTCACAGTCCAACTCTCACATCCATACATGACCACGGGAAAAACCATTGCCTTGACTAGACGGACCTTGGTTGGCAAAGTAATGTCTCTGCTTTTTAATATACTATCTAGGTTGGTCATAACTTTCCTTCCAAGGAGTAAGCATCTTTTAATTTCATGGCTGCAATCAGCATCCGCAGTGATTTTGGAGCCCAAAAAAATAAAGTCTGACACTGTTTCCACTGTTTCCCCGTCTATTTCCCATGAAGTGATGGGACCAGATGCCATGATCTTTGTTTTCTGAATGTTGAACTTCAAGCCAACCTTTTCACTCTCCTCTTTCACTTTCATCAAGAGGCTTTTGAGTTCCTCTTCACTTTCTGCCATAAGGGTAGTGTCATCTGCATATCTGAGGTTATTGATATTTCTCCCGGCAATCTTGATTCCAGCTTGTGCTTCTTCCAGCCCAGCATTCCTCATGATGTACTCTGCATATAAGTTAAATAAGCAAGGTGACAATATACAGCCTTGACGTACTCCTTTTCCTATTTGGAACCAGTCTGTTGTTCCATGTATAGTTCTGACTGTTGCTTCCTGACCTGCATACAGGTTTCTCAAGAGGCAGGTCAGGTGGTCTTGTATTCCCATCTCTTTCAGAATTTTCCACAGTTTATTATGATCCACACAGTCAAAGGCTTTGGCATAGTCAATGGTAGTGATTAGATCATGCCAAATCTGCTCTCAGGTCTTCATTTTCATGAAGACTGATGATGATATTCAAATTACAGGTTGCTGATCAAAAGTGAATCCATTTTGAAGTAAAAGGACAAGGCACCAAGATTGGAGGAAAAGTAGTAAGTACTAGCGAAGCATTGTGGGTAGTAAAACCTATGGGAAGGAGAGAGACCGATCAAGAGAATAAAACAGGTAGCACTATGGAATAGTTTGCTTCCTTGTCATCACATGGGGAAAATGGGAATCTGACTAGGTAGAATCCAAGCATTAGCTTAGATCTAGGCTGTGTAGACATCTAAACATCTACACTGTGCATAGTGCATTGTCTGTGTTACTTTGCTTTTGTTTTAAGTCGCTCAGTCATGTCCAACTCTTTGCAGCCCCTTGGACTATACAGTCCATGGAATTCTCCAGGCCAGAATACTGGAGTGGGTAGCCTTTTCCTTCTCCAGGGGACCTTCCCATCCCAGGGATCAAACCCAGGTCTCCCACATTGGAGGCAGGCAGATTCTTTACCAGCTGAGCCACAAGGGAAGCCCAAGAATACTGGAGTGGGTAGCCTATCCCTTTTCCAGTGGATCTTCCCAACTCAGGAATTGAAACAGGGTCTCCTGCATCGCAGGCAGATTCTTTACCAACTGAGCTATGAGGGAATTGTCTGTGTTACTTTATGAAAGCAGTATTGTTGTGGCATGGGTGTGGGGTAAGCAGTAACAGAAGTCAGGAGACTTCTTGGGCGAAAGCTGGGTGGCTGTTTGGACCAGGTTCATGGGCCAAACCAGGTCTCATGCGGGAAGGATATGACTAATGTATAACAAGATAACTGCTTCCTGGGCTCCAGAGAGAGAGAGCTACTGGCCAATACTTGGAAGTCCTGCTTGGAAAGAAAACTAAGATACTCAGGAGCTAGGTTGTAAGAAGGCAGATTGCTCCTTCTCCAGAGTTTGCTAACTTGGGTTTCCAGTGATGTGGCAGCCCCTTATATTATTCTCCATGACACTCAACATCCCCTGAGAAAAGAGGGTTTGCCAGAACCCTGGAATAGAACAGAGGTGCCAGTAGAAGAGATTTTCTTATTCACCAAGAAACAAGGTCTTAAGTGAAAGAATTCAACTTTAATTATAGACTCTCAGGCATCATGGAGGATATGGAGGGTTGTCCTCAGTGATTCTTACTTCCTGAAATCCTGCCATAAATTCTAAGTTCTAAACTCTCCCCCACCTCAACCCCCCAAAAAAGAGAGAGAAGAACAATGATGCTGGCCACTGAAATCACTCTGCTAGTGGATGTTTTAAAAAAGCAAGTTGACAGAGGCCATAAATCCTCCAGTTAGCTTCCAATTCAAGCAACAAGTTTTAATAAAGCCAAATTTGTATATCATCCCCAGCATCAAATGAATAGATTAAATGCTACAAGTGGAATTCAAACTATCAAAAAAAAAAACAAAACAAACCCTATAAAACATGGCTGAGTCTTTATATGAAATGAATTAGAAATTAATTTCAACATAATGTACATACCATTCTTGCTCTGGGCTGACATCGCTAATCTGCAGAATTTCTTTTTCAGACATAGGATACAAAGGCAGAAAAAAAAAATTAAAAAAAGAAGCCTAGACCTTAACATCTTAACATCTTCAATACTCTGTAAGGCTTCACGTAGGAAACCTGGCAAGACACTATTGATTTTCCCAGAAACAAGCAAGGATCAGCTAATTCCTTGAGGCAATTAATGGCTTTGTTATTTAACATTTCTCACGGGCTTTTCATGCATTTGTTATTACAGACTCCTTCCCAGTGGCAGAGCACTGGATCAAGTTCAAAACACAGAAGAGTGGTGGAAACATTAGCATGGGCTGAAAACCTGTGTATATATGTCTGGACTGGTTTGTGTGAATGGGGTAGGGATATTATCATTCTGATTCCTGTCTTCACTGTCTGCTCTGAGTGGACTTCCTGAGCTCTGAGTAATCATTTGAGTGGAGATGAATACCATAAATCTGCCATAAACGAAGCAGTTACTAAGAAAACCATACTACAGATAAAGAGAACAGACTTGTAGTTGCCATGAGCAGGGCAGAGGAGGGATGGATTAGGAATTTGGGATTATCAGATGCAAACTATTAATATTATATATAGAATGAATAAACAATAAAGTCCTATTGTATAGCATGGGGAACTATATTCAGTATCCTATATGAAACCATAATGGGAAAAATACGAAAAGGAATATATATGTGTAACTGAGTCACTTTGCTATACAGCAGAAACTAACACATCATTATAAATCAACTATACTTCAATACAGTAAATTTAAAAAGAAAAGTGTTGTGCTAGCTTCTTTCACACATGATTTTATAAACGCTTTACAATTATCTTGAGGTTCAGGTATTATTTATTATTCCAAATTTTCAGATGCATAAAGTCTAGATTAATTTGTCCAAAGTTTCACAGCTTTATAGAGTGAACCTCAATTAAAACTTAGGTTTTTAAGTCCATACCTTTTCATGGGAACTAGAATTATCATTGTAAACAACATACACCCTACCAGGCTCTTCTGAATATTTCTTATTTCCATAAAACCCCACTCACAAGAGCTCTTTAAAGTATGTATTTTTATATATTTGCTTATAATGTGAAATTTTGCCAGAAATTTCCATAAAGGGAGAAAAACAGGGAACCAAACAGAATATTGTATGCTGTGTGCTCAGTTATGTCCGACTCTTTGTGACCCCATGGACTGTAGCCCACCAGACTCTCCTCTCCATGGGATTTCCCAGGCAAGAATACTAGAACAGGTTACCATTTCCTTTTTAAGGGAATTTTCCTTACCTGGAAATCGAATCCACATCTCCTGTATCTCCTGCAATGGCAGGTGGATTCTTTACCACTGAGCCGCCTGGGAGGCTCAAATAGAATATTGTTCTGTACAAAGGGCAGGGACATGCAGTATTCCTGAACCTCTGCCAAGCTGTCACCAAACATCACAAGATTTCCTAGTCAGGATGATCGACTTTCCAGATACTCAGAAATCCAACTGACTAGAAACCTGAATATTTCATTCTGTAAAACCACTAAAGCAGATGAATGAAGTGGGGATTACATATTTCAGGATTGGCAAGCATCAGGATATAACTGCTCAGTGCTTGGAATCAATGGACTCTTGGTGTTGTAAGAGGGTCCCCTCTGAGAGCTATGATGTAAGCCATAAGTGACCTAAGAGAAGGGGTCTAGACATTCTGCTGGCTTTCACATTGCTGAAGCAGGACCTCTGAGTTACTTTCAGCAAGAGAATGTTTGCAGTAGAGCTCACACCACTTGCCAACTGTTCAGCAAAAGTTTCCTGGGTCTTTCTCATAGGAAGTAGACAGTATCTCCTGAGAAAATAGCAGGAGACACATCGTGATGTGGTGAACCACTGTGATGACTCAGTAGTTTTTTATCCTTTCCTCAAGCCGAGTAGTTCAAAGGACTGCTTGCTATTATTCTTAACTGCTGGGATGTAGCTTCCTGCTCTGTGTTTTCATCACAGGTGGTGATTGCTGAGAAGAAAAGTTGTTAAAAAAAATAATACCTTGTCACGAGCTACTGCATGACTCAAGCATAGATAGTTCTAAGTTCTGGAAACAGAAAACCTTCCCTTAGGAAAGGCATTTAGCCTCAGATTTGCAAAGATGTAGCCCAGTATTCTTTGAATGTCTGGAATGGGCAAATTTAATTCAAATGACTGTTGTATCTACTACTGTGGGCAAGAATCCCTTAGAAGAAATGGAGTAGCCCTCATAGTCAACAAAAGAATCCAAAATGCAGTACTTGGGTGCAGCCCCAAAGATGACAGAATGATTTCTATTCGTTTCCAAATCAAAGCATTCAATATCACAGTAATTCAAGCCTATGCTCCAACCACTAATGCCAAAGAAGCTGAAGTTGAACGGTTCTATGATGACCTACACGATCTTCTAGAACTAACACTCAAAAAAGATATCCTCTTCATCATAGGGGACTGAAATGCAAAAGTAGGAAGTCAAGAGATACCCGGAGTAACAGGCAAGTTTGACCTTGGAATGTAAAATGAAGCAGGGCAAAGGCTAACAGAGTTTTGCCAAGAGAACACACTAGTCATAGAAAACACTCTCTTCCAACAACACAAAAGATGACTCTACACATGGACATCATGCTGAAATCAGATTGATTTTATTCTTTGCAGTCGAAGAGGAAGAAGCTCTATACAGTCAGCAAAAACAAGACCAGGAGCTGACTGTGGCTCAGATCATGAACTCCTTATTGCCAAATTCAGACTTAAATTGAAGAAAGTAGGGAAAACCATTAGACCATTCAGGTATGACCTAAATCAAATCACTTACGATTATACAGTGAAAGTAACAAATAGATTCAAGGATTTATATCTGATAGAGTGTCTGAAGAACTCTAGAGACTTCTAAATGAAGGTTCGTGACATTGTAGAGGAGGTGGTGACCAAAACTATCCCCCAAAAGAAATGCAAAAAGTCAAAATGGTTGTCTGAGGAAGTCTTTGAGATAGCTGAGAAAAGAAGAGAAGTGAAAGGCAAAGGAGAAAAAGAAAGATATATCCATCTGAATGCAGAGTGCCAAAGAATAGCAAGGAGAGATAAGAAAGCCTTCCTCAGTGATCAAGGCAAAGAAATAGGGGAAAACAATAGAATGGGAAAAACTAGAGATCTCTTCAAGAAATTTAGAGATACCAAGGGAACATTTCATGCAAAGATGGGCACAATAAAGGACAGAAATGGTATGGACCTAACAGAAGCAGAAGATATGAAGAAGAGGTGGCAAGAATACACAGAAGAACTGTACAAAAAAGATCTTCTTGACCCAGGTTAACATGATTGTGTGATCACTCACCTAGAGATAGACATCCTGAAGTGCACAGTCAAGTGGTCCTTGGGAAGCATCACTATGAACAAAGTTAGTAGAGGTGATGAAATTCCAGCTGAGCTATTTCATATCCTAAAAGATGATGTTGTAAAAGTGCTGAAGTCAATATGCCAGCGAATTTGGAAAACTCAGCAGTGGCCATAGGACTGGAAAAGATCAGTTTTCATTCCCATCCCAAAGAAAGGCAATGCCAAAGAATGCTCAAACAACTGCATGAGTGCACTGATCTCACACGCTAGCAAAGTAATGCTCAAAATTCTCCAGACCAGGCTTCAACAGTTTATGAACTGAGAACTTCCACATGTTCAAGCTGGATTTAGAAAACGCAGAGGAAACAGCGATCAAATTGCCAACATCTGTTCCATCATAGAAAAAGCAAGACAATTCCAGAAAAACATCTATTTCTGCTTCATTGACTATGCTAAAGCCTTTGTGTGGATTACCACAAACTGGAAAATTCTTAAAGAGATGGGAATATCAAACCACTTCACCTGTCTTCTGAGAAATCTTTATGCAGATCAAGAAAGAACAGTTAGAACTAGACATGGAACAATGGACTGGCCCCAAATTAGGAAAGGAGTATGTCAAGGCTGTGTCATGTCACCTTGCTTATTTAACTTATATGCAGAGTGCATCATGTGAAATGTTGGTCTGGATGAAGCACAAGCTGGAATCAAGGTTGCATGGAGAAATATCAATAACCTCGGACATGTAGATGACACCACCCTTATGGCAGAAAGTGAAGAGGAACTGAAGAGCCTCTTGATGAATGTGAAAGAGGAGAGTGAAAAAGCTGGCTTAAACCTCAAAATAGAAAAACCAAAATCAAGGCATCCAGTCCTATCACTTCATGGCAAATAGATGAGGAAACAATAGAGACAGTGACAGACTATTTTCCTGGGCTCCAAAATCAGATGGTGACTGCAGCCATGAAATTAAAAGACACTTTCTCCTTGGAAGAAAAGCTATCACTAACCTGGAAGTGAAAGTCACTCAGTCGTGTCCAAGTCTTTGCAACCCCATTGACTATATAGTCTATGGAATTCTCCAGGTCAGAATACTGGAGTGGGTAGCTCCCTTCTCCAGGAGATCTTCCCAACCCAGGGATCGAACCCAGGTCTCCTGCATTGCAGGCAGGTTTGTTACCAGCTGAGCCACAAGGGAAGCCCAAGAATACTGGAGTGGGTAGCCTATCGTTCCTCCAGTAGATCTTTCCAACCCAGGAATCAAACTGGGTTCTCCTGCATTGCAGGCAGATTCTTTACCAGCTGAGCTATCAGGGAAGCCCCAAGACTAACCTAGACAGATATTAAAAAACAGAGACATTACTTTGCCAACAAAGGTCTGTTTAGTCAAAGGTATGGTTTTTCTAATAGTCATGTATGGATGTGAGAATTGAACCATAAAAAAAGCTGAGTGCCAAAGAATTGATGCTTTTGAACTGTGGTGTTGGAGAAGACTCTTGAGAGTCCCTTGGACTGCAAGAAGATCAAACCAGTCCATCCTAAAGGAAATCAGTCCCGAATATTCATTGGAAGGACTGATGCTGAAGCTGAAACTCCAATACTTTGGCCACCTGATGTGAAGAACTGATTCATTTGAAAAGACCCTGATGCTGGGAAAGATTGAAGGCAGGAGGAGAAGGGGACAACAGAGGATGAGATGGTTGGATGGCATCACTGATTCAATGGACTTGAGTTTGAGCAAGCTCTGGGAGTTGGTGATGGACAGGGAAGCTTGGCATGCTGCAGTCCGTGGGGTCGCAAATAGTTGGACACGACTGTGCTACTGAACTGAATTAATGTATGGTAAGCACTTTAGACTCTTTTGGGGGCCTCTCTTGTGGAGCATTGTTAACTCACATGCCAATGCAGGAGGTGCAAAAGACACAGGTTTGATCCCTGGGTCAGGAAGATGCTCTGGAGCAGGAAATGGCAACCCACTCCAGTATTCTTGGCTGGAGAATCCCATGGACAGAGGAGCCTGGCAGGCTACAATCCATGGGGTTGCCAAGAGTCAGACACAACTTAGCAACTGAGCACACACACTTTATAAATATTAACTCACAATAGCCATGGAGATAATTACTATTATCTTCACTTTACATATGAGAGAGCTAAACTCAGAGTGTTTTAAAGAAATTGCTAAGATCTCATAGCCAGTAAGTACAGAAGTGTCATTTTTTAAAAATTATTGAGGTTTAATATTTATATAGTTATATGTTTAAACTGAACTACCATTAAATGTACACCTAATTTGTATGACAGACTCTAGGTCATCCACCTCTCTATAGAAGATCTCATTTCATTCCTTTTTATGGCTGAATAATATCAATAACCTCAGATATGCAGATGACACCACCCTTATGGCAGAAAGTGAAGAGGAACTAAAAAGCCTCTTGAGGAAAGTGAAAGAGGAGAGTGAAAAAGTTGGCTTGAAGCTCAACATTCAGAAAACTAAGGTCATGGCATCTGGTCCCAATACTTCATGGGAAATAGATGGGGAAACAGTATCAGACTTTATTTTTTGGGGCTCCAAAATCACTGCAGATGGTGATTGCAGCCATGAAATTAAAAGACGCTTACTCCTTGGAAGGAAAGTTATTACCAACCTAGACAGCATATTAAAAAGCAGAGACGTTACTTTGCCAACCAAGGTCCCTCTAGTCAAGGCAATGGTTTTTCCCGTGGTCATGTATGGATGTGAGAGTTGGACTGTGAAGAAAGCTGAGTGCCGAAGAATTGATGCTTTTGAACTGTGGTGTTTGAGAAGACTCTTGAGAGTCCCTTGGACTGCAAGGAGATCCAACCAGTCCATTCTAAAGGAGATCAATCCTGGTGTTCATTGGAAGGACTGATGCTAAAGCCGAAACTCCAATACTTTAGCCACCTCATGTGAAGAGTTGAAAATACTGGAAAATACTCTGATGCTGGGAGGGATTAGGGGTAGGAGGAGAAGGGGACGACAAAGAATGAGATGGCTGGATGGCATCACCGACTCGATGGAGGTGGGTTTGAGTGAACTCCGGGAGTTGGTGATGGACAGGGAGGCCTGGTGTGCTGTGATTTATGGGGTTGCAAAGAGTCGGACACAACTGAGTGACTGAACTGAACTGACTGAATATTGTAAAGTCAAAAAGATGAAAGCAAATATTGTATATTAACACATTAGGTGTGATCTAGAAAACTGGTACAGATGGACCTCTTTCCAGGGCAGGAATAGAGACGCAGTGGAGAGAACAGACATGTGGATGCAGTAGGAAGGGGAGCGTAGGATGAATTGAGACAGCAGCATTGTCATATGTACACTCCAGGGGTAAAATGGATAGCTAGTGGGAAGCCGCTGCATAGCTCAGCTCAGTGCTCAATGATGACCCAGACTGATGGGATTGCAGGGGCGGTGGCAGGGAGGTCCAAGAGGGAAGGGATATATATACACATATAACTTATTTACCTATTCACTTAATTGTACAGCAAAAACCAATACAACATTGTAAAGCAACTATACCCTAAGGAAAAATAAAAAAAGGAAAGGAAAAAGTACAGCTAAGGAATTGTTATATTATATATATATGTATATGTTATATTATATATATGTATATGTATATGTTATATTATATATATATATAACTTGTAGACATCATCTCGGAGAAGGCAATGGCAACCCACTCCAGTGCTCTTGCCTGGAGAATCCCAGGGACAGGGGAGCCTGGTGGGCTGCCGTCTATGAGGTCGCACAGAGTTGGACATGACTGAAGCGACTTAGCAGCAGCAGCAGCAGACATCACCTAGCTCAAGATACAGTTTCTCGAGTCCAGAAAGTTCCTTATTGCCTTTTTCTATTCAATATGCAACCCAGAGGTAACTTCTCTTCTAGCTTCTGTAAACATGGATTAATTATGCTTCTTATTAAGCTTCATCTGAACATACCATGACTGCTGCTGCTGCTGCTAAGTCACTTCAGTTGTGTCTGACTCTGTGTGACCCCATAGACGGAAGCCCACCAGGCTCCCCCGTCCCTGGGATTCTCCAGGCAAGAACACTGGAGTGGGTTGCCATTTCCTTCTCCAATGTGTGAAAGTGAAGTCGCTCAGTCATGTCTGACTCGTAGTGACCCCATGGACTGCAGCCTACCAGGCTCCTCCATCCATGGGATTTTCTAGGCAAGAGTACTGGTGTGGCTTGCCGTTGCCTTCTCCGATACCATGACTAGTCACTCTAATTTGCCTGCTACCGAGGGGTTTCCTGCATGTGGACTTTTCAGTGCTAAAATCAGGGCAGCTATTCATCCTATAAATCAAATCACCTCATTCTTTGGTGTCTGGTTTCTTAAAACACAGTAGTAATATCTGTGAGATCTGCCCAGGTTGTTGAATGTAGCAAGGTTTTGTCTTTTTTTTTTTTTCTTGCTAGATATTATTTCATTGTATGACTTTCATAACTTTTTTATCCATTATTCTGTTGACACACATTTGAGTTGTTTCTAGATTTTACTTTCATGATTAAAGCCAAAAACATTCTCATATGAGTACTTCTTTTGTAGATATAATTACTCAGTTCTCAAGGGTAGGATTTCTAGGTCATAGGGTAAATGTATATTTAGCTTTAATGATATCAAAGTTTTCCAAAATAGCTGCACTGATTTATAATCCTACTGGTATTTTTAAAACATTTTAGTTGCTCCACATCCTCACGAACACTTGCTATGCCAGTATGTTTACTTTTAGGCATTTTTGTAGTGTGGCAGACTGCTGTTGTAATAAAAACAGATTCAGGACTCTAAAACTTCTAGATGATAACCAAAGAGGGAATCTAGGTAACTCTGGGTTTAGATAGAATACCAAAATCATGATTCAAAAAAGAAAAAAATTGATAAATTAGACATTATCTGATAAAGGATTTGTGTCCAAAATATACAGAGAATTCTTAAAATTCAATAAGAACAAAAACACTAAAGTAAAAGTTGGACAAAAGATCTAAATAAACATCTCACCAAACAAGATACATACACAGCAAACAAGCGTATGAAAAGATGCTCACTATTATTTGTTATTAGGGAATTGCAAGTTAAAGCCAAAATAAGATATCAGTTCAGTCACTCAGTTGTGTCCGACTCTTTGCGACCCCATGAATCACAGCACGCCAGGCCTCCCTGTCCATCACCAACTCCCGGACTTCACTCAAACCCACCTCCATTGAGTCTGTGATGCCATCCAGCCATCTCATTCTCTGTCGTCCCCGTCTCCTCCCACCCCCAATCCTTCTTAGCATCAGACTCTTCTCCAGTGAGTCAACTTGTCGCATGAGGTGGCCAAAGTATTGGAGTTTCAGCTTTAGCATCAGTCCTTCCAATGAACACCCAGGATTAATCTCCTTTAGAATGGACTGGTTGGATCTCCTTGCAGTCCAAGGGACTCTCAAGAGTCTTCTCAAACACCACAGTTCAAAAGCATCAATTCTCCGGTGCTCAGCTTTCTTCACAGTCCAACTCTCACATCCATACATGACCACGGGAAAAACCATAGCCTTGACTGGACGGACCTTTGTTGACAAAGTAATGTCTCTGCTTTTTAATATGCTGTCTAGGTTGGTAATAACTTTCCTTCCAAGGAGTAAGCGTCTTTTAATTTCCTGGCTGCAATCAGCATCCGCAGTGATTTTGGAGCCCCAAAATATAAAGTCTGACACTGTTTCCACTGTTTCCCCATCTATTTCCCATGGAGTGATGGGACCAGATGCCATGATCTTTGTTTTCTGAATGTTGAGCTTCAAGCCAACTTTTTCACTCTCCTCTTTCACTTTCATCAAGAGGCTCCATAGTTCCTCTTCACTTTCTGCCATAAGGGTGGTGTCATCTGCATATCTGAGGTTATTGATATTTCTCCCAGCAATCTTGATTCCAGCTTGTGCTTCTTCCAGCCCAGCATTCCTCATGATGTACTCTGCATAGAAGTTAAATAAGCAGGGTGACAATATACAACCTTGACGTACTCCTTTTCCTATTTGGAACCAGTCTGTTGTTCCATGTGCAGTTCTGACTATTGCTTCCTGACCTGCATACAGGTTTCTCAAGAGGCAGGTCAGGTGGTCTGGTATTCTCATCTCTTTCAGAATGTTCTACAGTTTATTGTGATCCACACAGTCAAAGGCTTTGGCGTAGTCAATGAAGCAGAAATAGATGTTTTTCTGGAACTCTCTTGCTTTCTGCATGATCCAGCGGATGTTGGCCATTTGATCTCTGGTTCCTCTGCCTTTTCTAAAACCTGCCTGAACATCTGGAAGTTCACGGTTCACATACTGCTGAAGCCTGGCTTGGAGAGTTTTGAGCATGACTTTACTAGCGTGTGAGATGAGTGCAATTGTGTGGTAGTTTGAGCATTCTTTGGCATTGCCTTTCTTTGGGATTGGAATGAAGACTGACCTTTTCCAGTCCTGTGGCCACTGCTGAGTTTTCCAAATTTTCTGGCATATTGAGTGCAGCACTTTCACAGCATCATTTTTCAGGATTTGAAATAGCTCACCTGGAATTCCATCACCTCCACTAGCTTTGTTCGTAGTGATGCTCTCTAAGGCCCACTTGACTTCACATTCCAAGATGTCTGGCTCTAGGTGAGTGATCACGCCATCATGATTATCTTCGTTGTGAAGATCTTTTTTCTACAGTTCTTCTGTGTATTCTTGCTACCTCTTCTTAATATCTTCTGCTTCTGTTAGTTCCATACCATTTCTGTCCTTTATCGAGCCCATCTTTGCATGAAATGTTCCCTTGGTATCTCTAATTTTCTTGAAAAGATCTCTTGTTTTCCCCATTCTGTTGTTTTCCTCTATTTCTTTGCATTGATATCAGTACAAGCTAACTAGAATGGCTAAATTAAAAAATAATAGCCTCAATTGTTGGCAAGGATATAGAGCAACAGGAACTATCATACTCGTGAGAATGCAAAAGGGAACAGCCACTTTGGACAACAATTTGATATTTATACTGTTACAGAGCTAAACACAGTCTCATCATCCAATCCAATAATGGTCCTTCTAGGGACTTAGGCGATTAGAGTTATGTCCATACAGAAGGTAGCACATGAATATTTAGTTACTTTATTCATAATCACCAACTTCTGAATGCACTCAAGATGTCTTTACGTGTGAATAGATTTTTAAAAAATTACAATTCATCCATACTATGGAATATTATTCAGTGATAAACAGAAATGAGCTATGAAGCCCTAAAGAGACACAAAGTAATCTTGAAGTCATACTTATAAGTGAAAGAAATGATCTAAAAAGGTGTATACTGTATGATTCCAATTATAAGACATTCAAGAAAAAATTACAGAAACAGTTATGAAGATCAGTGGTTTCTAGGGACTCTGGGGAAGGGGAGGGATGAATAGGATGAATTTCTTTTTTATTGTGGTGCAGCTCTTCTGTGCCATACTTCAGTAGTGGGTACATGACATTGTGCATTTGTCAAAACCCATAAGACAGGACTTTCCTGGTGGTCCAGTGGCTGAGACCCATGATTTCAATGCAGGGGCCCAGGTTCAATCCCTGGTCAGAGAACTGGATCCCACATGCCACAATTAAGATTCAACATAGCCAAGTTATTAATAAAAACAAAAACCAACCAAACAAAAAAACTGAACAGGACTGTACAACTGAAGAGTGAACCTTTATATGCAAGTTTTAAAAATTCTGCTAAACAGATAGAAGGGCAGAGGATCCCAGAAAGAACATAGACTATAACAGGGGATGTAGTTGTATTAGAAATATGAAATAATCTCCCTGAAGCGGGTGGAGGGAAAAAGGTGCTGACTTAAGTAGCTTTAGGAATGAAATGAAAGCACTGTACTCTAGTTGATAAAGTTATTTTCCATGACATGACAAATTAAGAATTTTGATACTACTATATCTGTACACAGGATTGAACAAATAAGGAAATTGCTGGCAGATGGTGAACTCAGGTCTTTCCCTGTTGGCGTGTGAGTATATGGACAAGTAAAGGTCAAAAACTAGAATGATCCATGTGATGGTTTACAGTTAGAGACATCAGTAAGAACTCATTTTAAATTTAATATAGATACAGAGGTTATATAGAGACATATTTATAGATATGTATATAAATGTCGGTTTTCAAACATGTCTATGCTTCTTTGTACTCTTTGCTGAGAGGGTCTAAAGGAAACACCACAGCAGTAACAATACCCAGAACTTGGTTTTCAATATCCTTCTCCAATAGAAGAAACCAGGGAACCTCAGAGAAATTGCTAATTTTAAGACTGGAGCAGGAAACATACAAGATAAGCTAGAGCATCTATAGTCCAGAAATAAGGAATTGCTTATTAAGAAAAAAAATCAGAAAACATTAACAACCACCAAAACCAAAAAACCAAAACGAAAAAAAAACAAACCCAATATCACTGATGGAAGTATGTCAAAAGACCACAGGAGCCAAAGGAAAGGATATCCAATGACTAAAGATGAACAATTTTAGCAACAAAACAAAAAGTAGTAGTAGGCTCTAACCCAAAGTATAAAATAAATATTCATGAGTCCATAATCCTGTAAACAAATGATAAATTAATAAATGGGAAAGGAGAGACAAGTCTCCCATCCAGAAGAATTAGAAATAAATTATGTAGCCATATCACACTCAAGAAGGGAAGAAAAACTCTCTTCTTCCTAAGTTTGGGCTACAGAGTAGCCAAAGAGGACAGTATGGAGATGGGAAACACAGGGTTACTTTACGGTGGGGAAACCTAACACACACTGTGTATAATGTGATGAAAATACCATTTTCTCTCTTAAATCTCTATCCCTGTAACTTCAGTCTAGTCATGAGAACAGCATGAGATCAGGACTTCCCTGGGGGTCCAGTGACTAAGACTCTGCTTCCGAGGCAGGGGGTCGGGGTTCAATCCCTGACCAGGGAACTAGATCCCACATGCTGCAACTTAAGATTCCGCATGCCGCAATGAAGACTGCAGATTCTGTGAGCCACAGCCAAGATCCAGGGCAGCCACATAAATAAATAAAATACTAAAAATGAGATAAATTCTAATAGAGGGTTACACTACAATATACCCTGCCAGGACTACTGACAACTGGTAAAGTCATCAAAAACAAGGAAACTATGAGAAATTCTTACAGCCAAGAGGTGCCTCAGGAGACATAAGAAGAAATATCATGCAGAGTCCTGCTGGGGGTTCCATGTGGGTTGTAACTGCCTGAGGCTCGGGAGACAGGAGTTGCGGGGCCGCTTTCAGGGACATAGTCTCGTCCCTGGGATATTGTCTCCAAATTATTCTTTTCTTTCTTTTTGGTGGATCATGTCATCTCATCTGCTCAAATTTACAGGAAAACTCTCCTGCTGTCTTGCACTAGTCATGTAATTTACTATACAAAGAGAAGACTTGGAAATTTAGAAAATGCTTTTCTTTCTCAACTAGGCTTAGTTTTCTATAAACTTCAAGTTCCTATTGGAAATGTGGGAATTCAAAGCAGATCATTTTTCAATATCACATTTTTTCCCAATACATTCCTGAAATAAGCATCATAAATCTCATAATTAAATAATTTCTAATTTGTCTGTTGCTTGCAGGCTCTGTCCATGGGATTTTGCAGGCAAATACTGGAGTGGATTGTCATTTCCTCCTCCAGGGAATCTTCCTAACCCAGGGCTCAAACCTGCCTCTTTTGTGTCTCCTGCATTGGCAGGAGGATCCTTTACCACTGAACCACCTGGAAAGCCCCAATTTGTCTGTTACTCTTGTAAGTTCAAATGAGCTTTCTTAAAGGAGGATATATATATTTCAAGCTACCAGAGGTCTAAACTACTTAGCTTCTCCCATACTTTGCAAGAAACATGTAAAGCAAAGTATTTTAAAGTTGTATATTATAGTCATCTACTTAAATATTTTAAGTGATCATTTATTCATAAGGCCCCACTTTTTCCTTCCCAAGATACTTGGCATGAGGCAGTGGCAATGAAAAGGCACTCATAATCACCACAATTATTATGTTTTCTGACAGCTTCACTCCACCCTTATATAGCAAGCCTGCAGAGGTTCAGTCCAGCCTCTGGAACAGAGAGCATCTGTCTTCAACGGAGGTTCCAGCCCATGCTCTTGCCTGGGTCACCCATGAGAGTGTCAGCTATGACTCAGCCGCACCCTGGAAACCGTGGTCAGTGACTCAGCATCACCTCGCAGAGAAAAAGTCTGTTCTTTTCCTCTCCTGAGAACTGTTCATTCTGCGCTATCTGCAGGATGAAAAACAGATTGAAAACTCCAAAAAGCATTCAGCTTTAGCTGTCCCACAGTGTGGCTCAGGCTTTGATTACGGAAAAGAATGGAATGTATAAGATGGGTTTTATAATTTTAGAAATCATTTTCAAAAGAGCTTGGTTTCATTCAGAAAGGCCAAACTTGTGCTTATGTTCTAGTCCCCACCTGCCTCCTCTGTATCTGTCTGTCTGTCATTCTCTCATATATTTAGGAAAGGAATGTCTGGTCCAGCATCTCATATCATATCCCTTCCTCCAGGCATTCCTGGAAAATAGGAAGTGGGTGTACTGGGCCAGATGAGTGAAAAATTGACCCTCCCAGCCTGCCCTGACATCTCAGCTTTACAGCTGTATCTGGAAACTTTCTCCAACATCTTCAGGCAGTGTCATGGGTTTCCTCATCTATATTCCCATATCTAGGGTGACCAAATGTTCCAGAGTACTAGCGACTGCCTCAGTTTTGGCAATGAAAGTCCTGAAAACAAGGAAAACCCTGAGTCCTGAGCAAACCAGGACACTTGGTCAACACATCAACACAAGTGTCAGTATTTACACTGTTATAAGGATTCTAGTTACTGCTGGTTGTCCTCACTCCATGTGAACTTCTAGAAGGCAGGAATTATGTCAAGCTTTAAAAAATTTGTTGACAGCATGAAGGAGAGTTTCAGAGAATAGGGGAGTAGGTACATGAGTGAATGAACTAATTAGTCTGAAACCATTACTTACGGTTTTGAGAGGTTCCCTGATAATTTTTCTTGACAGGGGAACAGAAAGGTACCCTTTGCTCAGTAAATTTGCTTACATTAGTGCTCTAAATCCCATAAAATGCCTAGATTATATACCTGAATATCATGATTGAGTACTGGGATCATCACCAGAAAGGGTAAGGGCATCTGGCTCTGAAAACAGATAAAGCAACTGGAAATGATGGCCAAAGTTGAACACAGGCTTTTCCCAAGGGGGAAAGGCAAATGATCAGGATTTTGTTCCTGGTTCATCTTTTTTATTGGCAGGTGAGCTTAACACATATAGTCTATGGTGGAAGAAGTTCCCTGGATATTCATGTCTAAGTTCAATATATTAACCTTTTATTTGCATTCAACTAAATAAGTTTTGCTGTATCTATCAGAGCACTGGGATAAGTGCCAGAGGTGAGAGGAGGAAGAACAAAGGCAAATTTGACATGTTGGAAGGCAGTATGAAGCCATAGTTAGTGTAAGAACGTGAAGATACATGGCCGGGGAGGGATCACCACGCTCACCTTCTAATTCTGTGACTCTGGGTGGGTGATGTAACATCACTAATCCTTAACTGATTCACTATTTCACCCTGTGAAATAATAGTACCTATATCATGTGTGTGTGCCCAGTTGTGTCTGACTCTTTGTGACCTTGTACTGTTGCTACCAGGCTCCTCGGTCCATGGGATTCTCTAGGCAAGAACACTGGAGTGGGTTGCCATTTTCTTCTCCATGGGATCTTCCCGACCCAGGGATCAAAACCACATCTCCTGAATCCGTAGGCAGATTCTTTACCACTGAGCCAGCAGGGAAGCCCACCTACCTCATAGGATTATTGAAAAGATAAATGATGTGGATGAAACACTTGGCTTAGCATTTGACACAAAAAGTTCTCCAAAGTGGTTGTAATGAGTTTAATTGTTCTTGTTTTCATGACTTCTGCCAGTTTTACTATTACTAAAATAGAATCCTTGGCATACAGGAGTCATGGTTTAGCTGAAAATGGTAACTGTTCTTTACTGATTGACCAACGATCAGAAAACAGATCATAGCAAACTGAAATACAATGTGCTAAATGCACCAATAATTGCAAATACTCCTTAATAATATGTAATGGTCAAAAAAGAAAAAGGTTTGATCACCCATTAGTGTTCTCTTTATTTTTATTAAAACATATTATGGCATTATGTAGATAGTTATAGGACATTTCTTTAATTGGCCACATAAAAATTTAATAACAATGATTCTGAATTCTTGTCAGATTTTCTCATAAAATTAACTAATTAAATTTCCATTAACAAAACTGTTGAGTTCAAAAAGAATTCCTTGCACAGATATAAACCCTCGGATCTGTAAGAACAAATTTAAGCTCAGAAGAGTTCCATTAGGCCTACAAAAGCCCCTGTGACACTGAGGCAGCCACAAGGACTTCACAGTGGTTCAGTTCTAATGTGGATGACTTAGGGGATTTTCTTGCCAAATAGAGCATTGCTGCTAAGAATGGAGCCCACTTACAATATCCTGAAGCCCTTTAAATGCCAATCACCAAGATAGAGAGGCAAAGATGAACTACATGTAAAACCTTCCTCAACTGTCAAAGCCCTCACCCCATGGCGAGCCTGGAAAGAAACAAACCTGAGCTGGTAGTCTTCCCCTCATCAGGCCCTGTGCCCTTGGGAGCCCGGAAAGCCTATTATAATGGACTGTCAAGAGAAGACAGCTGCAGCACTAATGTCCTTTACATTTTATAAGAAAAAGAAAAAGTAAAAGTAAGCCAGACCATTATATCGCCAAGATCTGCTTCTCAATGCAATGCTATTCTAACCAAGTCAGAACATTTATAAAAGATGGACGATGGAGTAAGCCTGAAGACAAACATCATGTTTTCTTAGAGCATCTGTTTTTCTAGAAGTTTGGTGGGAAAGCATTATTTTATATTTAATCAGACACAGATTCCTCATGAATTTTTATAATAAACCAGGATATCTAAAAATATTTGTCCTTCTCTGGGACTGTACTTCAGATCCCAGGAATTCTGTGTTTATGCTCCTTTTCTGAAACTTTGGTGGGGAGTTTGAATACTCAATGTGACAACACGTTCCCATAAGTTAAAGAAAAATGCAAGTTCTGTGATTTTTATGTTCTGAATTTGCATGCATTTCTCTTGTCTCTCCAATCCTTTGGCACAAGCAAAAGCAAACTCTAGCTGCAACAAATGTGGGGTTCACTTTGCCCTCAACTCCCAGGTTCCACACACTTCTGTTCCCTTTTAGAGTAAAAAAGGATTTATGTTCTTATGTTTTGCCTTTCCTTGAGGACACAGAGCTTCACAAGATCATATACAACAGCTGGTAAGATCCCCACAAGGCAAATGCAGATGGTGATGTTAGTCACCCACACATTGTCTGTCTGCCCAGACATTAACCTCAGGCGCACAGTTTCATACCAGTGAAATGAGGGTATCTGCATGCCAACAAAAAGTAGACTTATAAAAGGTATGATGCTGCCTCCCACCCATCCACCCAGGCTCTGAATCAACAGCACAGTGGTCCAACAGAATCTTAGCTGACCAAAGGTCCCACGGTTAATTGCTAGATAAATAGAAAAGAAACTACTCTGGCTTTTCCAAGGGGGATGAATGCAAGTCAAGGAGCAATAGTGGTCTAGATGTTTGAGTTTCAGGTCCGTGTGGACCGTGGACTCATAGAAGATCAGGCATCCATCTTTACGTCTCTCGTATCACTCATGGTTGCTAGGAAGGAGGGGGAGGTACAAATGAATGTCCAAGGAATGACAACTAAAGGCGCAAATGACTGTTGGAAGGTTTTAGTCTGAAAGGTTAAAGCCCAGACAAAGTCTAAAAAGAATTATTAGGGTTAGAATTCTAACTTCAATTAACTGTCAAATTGTGGGTAAGTTGTTTCAACTCACCGAGCCTCTGTTTTCTCATGTATAAAATAATATATCTCAGAGAGTTGCTGAAAGAACGAAATTACAAAAAAATAGCCAATGTATCATGAGTAACGGAGTGATTGCCCCAAGTAGACACCAAATAATTTAATCTTTCTAACAGACAGAGCAGTTCAGCTTCCCCTGTATAATAGAACTCAGAGTGGAAAGCCAGGCATGAAAAATAGAATGTTTATCTGGACAATTATGAATGAATGAACTGAACTGAGAAAGAGTACAACCTGGACCCAGAGATATTGGTTTTGCCTTGATTTTGCTGCTTACAAGCTACATGAGGCTGAGCGAGTCATTTAACTTCTGTTATTCTTAGTTATATCAGTCAAAAATTGTGAATATTAATTTTTATGTAATACATTAAAAGTTATAGTATTTATGGGTTTTACTTTTTAATTAATTTGTATTGGAGTAGAGTTGATTTACAATGTTGCATTAGTTTCTACTGGACAGCAGAATGAATCAGTCGTACATATACATTTGTCCCCTCCCTTTTGGATTTCCTTCCCATTCAGGTCACCACAGAGCATTAAGCAGAGTTCCCTGTGCTATGCTATGTTCTCATTAGTTATCTTCTTTATAGCTACACTGTTGATCCTATATATAAAATTTATAGTTTTTATAAATTTTGCTCATCCCTGTAATGTAGGTCCACTTTGAGACTTTGTATGGTCAGGTGTAACCATGATTTGTCAACAGTGAAACACTATACAAACATGCTGCTGTTGTTCAGTTGCTCAGTTGTGTCCAACTCTTTGCGACCCCATGGAGTACAGCACACCAAGCTTCCCTGTTCTTCACCATCTCCCGGAGCTTGCTCAAACTCATGTCCATTGAGTTGGTGATGCCATCCAACCATCTCATTCTTCTCCCTTCTCCTCCTGCCTTTTATCATTTTCATACTGTTCATGGGGTTCTCAAGGCAAGAATGCTGAAGTGGTTTGCCATTCCCTTCTCTGAGAATACTGGAGTGGGTTGCCATGCCCTTCTCCAGGAGATCTTCTCAACCCAGGGATTGAACCCAAGTCTCTAGCATTGCAGGCAGATTCTTAACTGTCTGAGCCACCAGGGAAGCCCACGAGTACTGGAGTGGGTAGCCTATCCCTTCTGCAGGGGCTCTTTCTGACCCAGGAATCGAACAAGGGTCTCCTGCATTGCAGGCAGCTTCTTTACCAGCTGGTATCATACAAACATAAGACATTATTATGTATCAAGGTGTTTTGAACTGCTAAATAGAAAAGGGCAGTAAATACCTGAATCATTCAGCAGGCAAGATGGCTCATAGTAAAATTTCTCTTACTGTGGGAGAAAGAAAATCAGGCTTCCAAGGTCAGGTTACAAGTCAGTGTTCCTAACTTTAGATCCAATAGGCTAAGAGGTCTCATCTTGAATGCTTAGAAAACTAAAGTGAGAAGAACTCTGAGGATGTGCCTGTGTCCAATTAAAAAGAACATCATTGTAGTTCAGTGCTGGCTGCTAAGGATGGAGGAGGTAGGAGTGTCAGCGGGTGTGCTGTGAATTTTCCTTCCTAACACATTACATCCTGTCTGCCCAAAATATTCCTGACAATCTACTTCTTGAAACTCTCTGTTCTGTGAACCCTCACTTGCCTTGTTTGCCAGTGGCTTTGAATGTTCTTTCTTTGCTTTCTGGCATGTCTTGCTTCCTCCCATCATCTTTATTTTCACTATGCTGGGTCTAAACTCATTTCCTGAGGGACCTCTTTCATTCTTTTGAGAATTCCCATGTGAATCCTAAATGTATATGTATTGCCCTGATACAGGTACATATTTCTTAGGTCATTATCACCTAGATTCAATTTGTATAAATATTTATACATCATCTTTCTTCTATCTCCTTCACCAAAATGAACAGTTCCTCTTTCCTAATATTTCGTTTGTCTCAGGCAGTGCAATACATTTTTTGTAGAGAGTTATAAACTTGAGATACGTTCTGTTATATTGGAGGAAATGGAATCACAGTCAATTCAGGGTTTCCCTGTTTCCTTAGGGCACAGTATAAGACAGGAGTTACCATGAGGAGTGAAAACCATGCCCTTGCTATTATCTATCCATGCTGCCATCTCCTGAGACTTTCAGAACGCTGATCACTGGGCTTCAGGGATCAAGCCATGCACTTTGCTGTTGAACAAACCCTTATTTGGGCTTCCCAGATGGCACTAGTGGTAAAGAATCCCCCTGCCAATACAGGAGATGCAAGAGACGAGGGCTCAATCCCTGGGTCAGGAAGATCCCCTGGAGAAGGAAATGGCAACCCACTCCAGAATTCTTGCCTGGAGAATCCCATGGACAGAGGAGCCTGGAGGGCTACAGTCCAGAGGGTCACAAAGCGTCAGACATGATTGAGCACACACGCACAAACCCTCATTTACATCTGCTAGGACCGTTAGGATTCTGTGGTTCCTTATGGTTAGCAATTTCTTCAATGAAGAGTAAAAATTAAGGGGAGAAGAAGGGGAAAAGTAAACACCAAGTAAAATATATTAGTTGCTGTTTCAAAACAAAAATGTTTTCTGACTTTACTTCTGAAAGCATTGGAGTAACAGGAATAGTTTACCCTCTCTCCTGATACAAACAAAAATGGACACCATATTCTTTTAAACTTTTTAAGACTTTGGACAGTGAAGGTCAGTGAGAGATGGGATTCCCTGAAAGACAGGAAACCAATAAGGTGAGCACTACGGTGGCTTACTTACCACCCAGTTTACTTCCAGAAGAGTTTCCAGACTGCACAAAATTAAACTCAAAATGGCTTAAAGTCATAAACATAAGTCATTACACCATAAAACTCCTAGAAAAGATCACAGGCAAAACATTCTGTGACATAAATCATACCAATGTTCTCTTAGATCAGTCTCCTAAGGCAAAAGAGGTAATAAAAACAAAAATAAATAAATGGGACCTAATCAAACCTACAGGCTTTTTCACAGCAAAGGACACCATAAACAAAACAAAAAGATAACCTAAGAATGGGAGAAAACATTTGCAAGTGATGCAACACTTGGCTTAATTTCCAACAAGGGCTTAATTTCCGAAATACAAAAACATCTCATACAACTCAATAAAAAAAAAAACCTGATAGAAAAATGTACAGGAGACTTAAATAGATATTTCTCCAAAAAAGAAATGCATATAGCCAATAAGCACATGAAAAGATGATCAACATCACGAATTATTAGATAAATGCAAATTGACAGGTACCACCTCCTCACACCAATCAAAATGACCATCATTAAAAAGACTACAAATAAATGCTGAAGAGGGTGTGGAGAAAAGGGAAACCTCTTACACTGTTGGGGGGATTGTAAGTTGGAAAACAGTTCCTCAGAACACTAAAAGTAAAGTTACCATATGATCCAGAAATCCCACTCCTGGGCATAATCCAGACAAAACTATAATTCAGAAAGATATATGCACTTCAATGCTCACAGCTCCATTCACAATAGCCAAGACATAGAAACAGACTAACTGTCCATCGGTGGATGAATAGATGAAGATGTGGTACATATATACACTGGAATACTACTCACCCATTGAGAGAAACGAAATCATGCCATTTGCAGTGTGGATGCAGCTAGAGATCATACTAAATGAAGTAAGACAGAAAGATACCATATGATATCACTTACACATGGGATCTAAAATACGACACGCATGAACCTATCAATGAAACAGAAACACAATCACAGGCATAGAGAACAGACTGATGGCTGCCAAGGGGGAGGGTGTTGGGGAAGGGAATGATGGGAGGTTGGGGTTAGCAGATGTAAGCTTTTACATAGAGAATGGATCAACAACGAGGTCCCACTGTAGAGCACAGATAACTATATTCAATATCCTATGATAAATCATAATGGAAAAGAATATTAAAAAAATGTTTATATGTATAACTGAATCGCTTTGCTGTACAGCAGTAATTAACATTGTAAATCAACTATACATCAATAAAAAATAAATTTAAAAATGAAAATTCTTAAGAGGCCAGAGGAAGAAGATAAATTACCTACAGAGGAACAATGAGAAGACTAATAAATTTCTGGTTGGAAGCAATGCACGTCAGAAAAATGTGATACAACAATTTTAATTACTAAAAAAAATTAAAATTAACCTAGAATCTATACCCAGTGGAAATATCTTTCAAAACTGAATATGAAATAGACTTTTCCTCATCTACAGAAACTGAAAGAATTTATCACTAGCAGACTTACTCTACAAGGTGTGTTTTTTAAAAATAAAGTCCTTCAGGCAGAAGGACTAAGATCAGTCAGTTCAGTTCAGTCGCTCAGTCGTGTCCGACTCTCCACGACCCCATGAATCACAGCACGCCAGGCCTCCCTATCCATCACCAACTCCTGGAGTTCACTCAGACTCAAGTCCACAGAGTCGGTGATGCCATCCAGCCATCTCATTCTCTGTTGTCCCCTTCTCTCCAGCCATCTCATCCTCGGTCGTCCCCTTCTCCTCCCGCCCCCAACCCTTCCCAGCATCAGAGTCTTTTCCAGTGAGTCAACTCGTCGCATGAGGTGGCCAAAGTACTGCAGTCTCAGCTTTAGCATCAGTCCTTCCAATGAACACCCAGGATCGATCTCCCTTAGAATGGACTGGTTGGATCTCCTTGCGGTACAAGGGACTCTCAAGAGTCTTCTCCAACACCACAGTTCAAAAGCATCAATTCTTCAGCGCTCAGCCTTCTTCACAGTCCAACTCTCACATCCATACATGACCACGGGAAAAACCATAGCCTTGACTAGACGGACCTTTGTTGGCAAAGTAATGTCTCTGCTTTTTAATATATTATCAAGGTTGATCATAACTTTCCTTCCAAGGACTAAGATACTAGGTAAAAAATTGGTTTTACAAGGAGAAGAGTAATGAGCACCACAAAGAGTATTCACGTGGGCATATATAGAAGACTTTTCTCCTATTCCTGAAACCTCTTCAAAGATGACTACTTTATACAAATGATAAAATACTGTGGGGCTTATAGCATACCTAGAATTAAGCATGTGCCTGCTCAGTCACTCAGTCGTGCCCAGCTCTTTGTGACCCTCTGGTCTGTAGCCCACCAGGCTTCTCTGACCATGGGATTTTTCAGGCAAGAATACTGGAGTGAGTTGCCATTTCCTCCTCCAGGGGCTCTTCCTGACCCAGGGATCAAACTCGCCTCTCCTGCAATGACGGGTAGACTCTTTACCACTGAGCCACCAGGGAATCCAAGAATTAAGCTTAATGGGCTTCCCTGGTGGCTCAGAGGTTAAAGCGTCTGCCTCCAATGCGGGAGACCCGGGTTCGATCCCTGGGTCGGGAAGATCCCCTGGAGAAGGAAATGGTAACCCACTCCAGTATTCTTGCCTGGAGAATCCCATGGATGGAGAAGCCTGGTAGGCTACAGTCCACGGGGTCGCAAAGAGTCGGACACGACTAAGCGACTGAACGGAACGGAACGGAACGGAGGCGCTTACAACTAAAATGTGTAAATGCTAGGCAATAATTTCTTGATAGTTGCTAAAGTACAATAATGATTACAAAGTAAATAAAAGCTGGGACTTCCCTGATGGCCCAGTGGAAAGGACTCTGCACTTCCACTACAGGGGTTGTGGGTCTGTTTCCTGGTTGGGACACTAAGATTTCACATGCCATGCAGTTCAGCCAATAAATAAAAGTTTGTGTATCAGTTTCCAAGGATTGCTGTAACAACTACCACTAACTCAATGGGTTAAAACAGCAGTGATTTAGTGCCTCACAGTTCCAGAGGCTAGAAGTTCAAAATCAGGGTGCTGGCAGGACCATATTCCCTCTGAAATCTGTAGGGGAATCTTTCTGGCCTTGTCTTAGCCTCTGATAGTTTGTCAGCAATCTCTGGCACCCTTGGTTCGGAGCTGTGTAAACTACATTTTCTGCCTTCACATGGTGTTCTTCCTGTGTATCTGTCTTTTCTAATGAGATATCCATCATTTTGGACTTGGGGTTCACCCTACTCCACTATGACCTCATCTTAGCTGTTTATACCTACAATAACTATATCCCCAAGTAAGTTCACATTCTGAGATGGTAAGGATTTCAGCATATCTTTTAAGAGTAACACAATTCAGCTCATAAAATTGGTAGCCCTAAAGATTTTCCTGAGACAATCTTCCTAGATTCTGATATCTTTAGAGTATATAAAGGAACATAGGCATTTTTGTTGTATTACCAGGTAAGTAAATAACATGGGATCAGAGTTATGTATATTGTTGATTTTCTTTTCAGCACACCAGAGTAACAGGATTCAATAGCAATACTAACATTCAGGGCTCCTCTGGGTTTCAAGATCCTCTGTGAATAATTTTTGACAAATCATTCTCTAAAAAATATCAACTTTAGAAAAGCTGCAACCCACACAGAACTGTTCCACCTTCAGAGACAGTAGACAATTAAAGTGTCAATTCAAATCTAATAATAATCTAGTAATAAACTACCATCTTTAAATATTAATATGTTATCCTGGGGTAATAGGAAGAGTGTCAAGATCTAGGCACTTTTCATATTGCTTTTCAGGTAAACAAGACCTCTAATGTATAATTCACATTATTAAAGGACATAATCACCAAGTGTTTGGTAAGTCATTTCACAGAATACTGACTGGGCATCTCCCTTGCTAAAAAATACATGTATTTGTTTTAAAAAATTATTTAATATAGCTGCTTTACAATCCTGGGTGTTCATTGGAGGGACTGATGCTAAAGCTGAAACTGCAATACTTTGGCCACCTCATGCGACGAGCTGACTCACTGGAAAAGACTCTGATGCTGGGAAAGGTTGGGGGCAGGAGGAGAAGGGGACGACGGAGAATGAGATGGCTGGATGGCATCACCGACTCTGTGGACATGAGTTTGAGTGTAGTCCGGGAGTTGGTGATGGACAGGGAGGCCTGGCGTGCTGTGATTCATGGGGTCGCGGAGAGTCGGACACGACTGAGCGACTGATCTGATCTGATCTGATTAGTTTCTGCTGTACAACAAAGTAAATCAGCCATGTGCTATGCTTAGTCACTCAGTCATGTCCGACTCTTTGGCACCCCATGGACTGTAGCCCTCCAGGCTTCTCTGTCCGTGGAGACTCTCCAGGCAAGAATACTGGAGTGGGTTGCCATGCCCTCCTCAATATGTATACATATATCCCCTCTTTTTGGATTTCCTTCTCATTTAGGTCACCACAGAGTACTGGGTCGAGTTCCATGTGCTGTTGAGTAGATTCTCAATAGTTGTCCATTTTATACATAGTAGTGTGTATATGTCAATTCCAAGTCTCCCAGTTCATCCCAACCCCACTTTCCTCCCTTGATGTCCATATGTTTGTTCTCAATGTCTGTGTCTCTATTTCTGCTTTGCAAATACTTTCATCTGCATCATTTTTCTGAAAACCATAATTTGAGAAGACACATGCACCCCAGTGTTTACTGCAGCACTATTTACAATAGCCAGGATGTAGAAGCAACCTAAATGCCCATTGACAGAGGACTGGATAAAGAAGATTATACAATGGGATATTACTCAGCCATAAAAAGGAATGAAATTGTGCCATTTGCAGAGACATGGACGAACGTAGAGCCTGTCATACAGAGTGAAGTAAGTCAGAAAGAGAAAAACAAACAAGTCTATTTAGCTCATATATGTGGAATCTAGAAAACTGACACAGATGAATCTATTTGCAAAGCAGAAAGAGAGACACATGTATTATTCAAATAGAGTTTAATAGCAACTTCTCTGATAAAGACTCCTTGTTTTTAATTCAAATCTCACTGACGAAGGAGAAATTATTAATAAAGCTTAAAATTAGCACTTGGTGAGAGGGTAAAACAAGAAAGTTAAGAAAAAGGTAAGTCAACACTCAGAGAAACTTTCATTGCATAGAAACTGAACTACTAAGAGGGCATTTTTAAGGAAATGAGTATGGCTAAAATCAGAGCAGATTTTGGATAAAATCTAATTTTATCCAAGTGATAAAGATTTTATCCAAGTTTGAATGCTGGCCAAGATACCAATTACCAGGAAAAGGGGCAAATTACACACAAAAATGTTCAACAAATTTTAGAAGTTATCATTATATTATAACCCTTGCAGTCCTAATGATGCAAATTATACATACTAAACATTTAATAAAATTAGGTTCTACTTATGTTGCTGATGCTGCTATCTAGTCACTAAGTCAAGTCCTACTCTTTTCAACCCCATGGACTGTAGCCCACTAGGCTCCTATGTCAGTGGGATTCCCCAGGCAAGAATACTGGAGTGGGTTGCCATTTCCTTCTCCAGGATCTAATTGTGTTACATTAATACAGTTTACATACATCAGTAATTTCATAAATCTTAAGCTTTATTATAATTACTATCATAGAGAAGACAGAGAAGTCTGTGCTTTAGAGAATAGTAAGAAATTTATCAGATTCCAGTCCAAGATGGGGGATTTTGAGGTGGTCTCAGTGGTAAAGAATCTGCCTGCCAATGCGTGAGACACAAGAGACATGGGTTCAACCCCTGGATTGGCAAGATCCCCTGGAGCAGGAAATGGCAACCCACTCCAGTATTCTTACTGGAAAATCCCACGGACAGAGGAGCCTGGTTGGCTATAGTCCATGGGGTGGAAAAAAGTCAGAGGAAACTGAGCACGCACGCCAGTCCAAGATGGTGGCATAGAAGGCTCCCGAACTTACCTCCTCCCATGGACACACTGAATCTACACTATTCATGGAACTATTATTCATCACCCCTAAAATCAATCCAGAAACTAGCTGAGTGACTCCTAGGCATCAGGCAAGTGAGAATATACCCTTATTAAAACTAGTACAGCCACTATGGAGAACAGTGTGGAGATTCCTCAAAAAACTGGAAATAGAACTGCCATATGATCCAGCAATTGCACTCCGGGGCACACACCGAGGAAACCAGAATTGAAAGAGACACATGTACTCCAATGTTCATTGCAGCACTGTTTATAATAGCCAGGACATGGAAGCAACCTAGATGTCCATCTGCAGATGAATGGATAAGAAAGCTTTGGTACATATACACAATGGAGTATTACTCAGCCATTAAAAAGAATGCATTTGAATCAGTTCTAATGAGGTGGATGAAACTGGAGCCTATCATACAGAGTGAAGTTAAGTCAGAAAGAAAAACAGCAATACAGTATACTAACGCATATATATGGAATTTAGAAAGATGGAAATGATAACCATGTATACGAGACAGCAAAAGACTCACAGATGTATAGAACAGTCTTTGGGACCCTGTGGGAGAGGGTGAGGGTGGGATGATTTGGGAGAATGGCACTGAAACATGTATATTATTATATGTGAAATGAATTGCCAGTTCAGGGTCAATGCATGATACAGGATGCTCGGTGCTGGTGTGCGGGGATGACCCAGAGGGAGGATAAGGAGAGGAGGGAGGGGGGTCCAGAAAGGGGAACTCATATACACCCGGGGTGGATTCATGTCAATGTATGGCAAAACCAACCAATATAATATTGTAAAATAATTAGCCTCCAATAAAAAAAATAAAAATAAAATGAGTATTGACAGGCTGGGACACACTCTTGCCCTAAATCCTATCCCTGGCACAGTGACATCCAATCAGGAGAGAACTCACATCTTCTCAATTTTCTCACTGCGGGATGATGTGTTTGGACCCAACATCTAGCACCCCAACTTTTAAGACTTCCACTTGAGGGGTGGGCACCCCAGACATCTTGCCCTGAAAGTCAATGAGACATGAATCCATGAAGTCCATAAGATGACAGCGAACAAAGAAACAGTTTTTAACCAGATGCAGATACTCACTGTGGCTACCACTCACCCAGGCCTTAGCACAGAGAGGCCACACAGACATACCCAGGTCCTAGGCTTTTTCATAAAAAGACCTATATGCATACTTTCAAAGTTGTAGGCAGGGGTTCAGGCTTCTAATTTAGTACCCATCTAGGGGCTAACTGCAAGGGATCAGAAAGGCCAGTGGGCACTTGTTCTCTTTATTCCCAGTGATCAAGATACAAGGAAATTCACTACAAAATTCTGCTCTTTATAACTTGTGCATACTCAGTCACGTCTGACTCTTTATGACCCCATGGACTGTAGCCCACACCAGGCTCCTCTGTCTGTGGGGTTTTCCAAGCAAGAATGCTGGAGTGGGTTGCTATTTCCTCCTCCAAGGGGTCTTCCCAATCCAGGGATCAAACCTATGCTTCCAGTGTCTCCTGCATTGGCAGACGAATTCTTTACCACTGAGCTACCTGGGAAGCCCACCCTATACAACTTAGCAGTCCAATTTATAGTGTAGCTTTCCTGAAGTTTAAAACAAAACAAGTATTATTCACTCTATCAAATGTGTGAAATAGCATGGATATGTTAGCAGTGGTGGAATGGTAAAGTCTTGGTCTCCTGAGACCAATAACATGTCAGAGCAATGTTTCTGGAGACATCTCACCCATTCTGTGTCACTGAGAGGCTAGGTGAACCTGAGGTTAGTTCTTTCTGAGCTTTGGTTAATCCATCTTTACAGATTGAAAAAGGTTCCAAACTCATTGAGCTGTTTGATTAATTCGTGCAAAGATCAGAGTGACTGATACATATAAAACATATAATAAATGTATTTTTTTCTTGTTGTTGTTGATGGTATTGTTATTATTATTCTGAACTAGAAGATCCTGAAAAAAAATACGTTGGTATAAACATAGGGATATCAGCTCCTCAATCTTATTATCCTATGCAGTGTGAATTCCGATCAAATTTAAAAGAGCTTCTGAGAAAATAGTTGGAAAAAATAATATGACATTAAATATAATTAGCCATATTGCTCCAAAATAAACAACATTATGTCTCTTATGCTGAAAATTCAATCCACCATGTCAGTCTAGCACACTGTGCGTTGCTTAGTAAGCGATGTTAAGCAGCTGATCTCCCAAACATGCTAAGGATAGATAGCTGATTTGCCTTGACAACTAAAGGACAGGGAAGTCTGTGGCTGTCAGAGGTGAAAGTTTCCTTCTGCCAACAGCCACAAAAAGAGAATTCAAAGTCTGAAATTCTGCTTCCATTTTTACATAACTTGAGTTCAGTGCCTACTGGTAATGTCTACCGGCAGTCTGGCAAAAGATGTTTTCTTTTCTATCTACACCGACTTATCTTTCAGGAAGGAGAATTATGTGACTGTGGCAGGCATTCAGAGCCACTATCCTATAATCTTAGAATGCCCATCTCTCACCTGAGTCAGTCTGTGGGTTATTTAACACTGTTTAATTGACACAGGCACAATTATGGTCACTAATGTGAAATAATACTTTTCCCTTTGACACTGAGTTTATAGTTATCTTCATTTGGTTGTCTTAAACATGCATTAGTCACAACATTTGGTCTTGACAGCTTTTTTGGGGGGGTGTTGATTTTGTTTTCTAAGTTACATAGATACAAAAGATTAAAAATAAGATAGCATATTCTTAGTGGGAACATGCTTCTGGGTATCTTGGATAAGACCTTTTCTCACAAGTAAAAGCAAAACATAATTTGGAAAAGTTGAGAATCAAGGGAGTCCTAAATGTCAAACAAAGTCCTGGACACAAGGCAGGAACCGTATGGTCCTTATGAAGTGACTGTTGCTCCCATGACTGGCCTCCAAACATTCACTGCTGCTGTGAATCATTTGTTAAATATTCAAAGATTCAAAGTCCCTGGAAGGAGTGTTTGACTTGTCAATGAAGCTCCATCAGATTTCATAGTAGAGATAGCAGAGGGAGGTGACAATAGGAGACTGGCACCAAAAGCTACCCTGCATCTGGGACAACACACAATGGAGTATTCTTTTTAGCAGGAAAGTGGCAAGCCATTGGTACAGGAGGTGGATGCCAGACATTCTCCCAAATGGCAGATATTCTCTACGAGCAGTGATAGTCATACTAATAATGATCTTCTTTGCATAAGATTTAATAGAATTATAAAATATTTATCACAAACAATCTCATCAGTCACCCCTTCAAACCTATGGGATGCATATCATTATGTTTATTTCATTGCCAACAAAGGTCCATCTAGTCAAGGCTATGGTTTTTCCAGTGGTCATGTGTGCATGTGAGAGTTGGACTGTGAAGAAACTGATCGCCGAAGAACTGATGCTTTTGAACTGTGGTGCTGGAAAAGACTCTTGAGAGTCCCTTGGACTGCAAGGAGATCCAACCAGTCCATTCTAAAGGAGATCAATCCTGGGTGTTCATTGGAAGGACTGATGCTAAAGCTGACACTCCAATACTTTGGCCACCTCATGCGACGAGCTGACTCACTGGAAAAGAGTCTGATACTAGGAAGGATTGGGGGCAGGAGGAGAAGGGGACGACAGAGAATGAGATGGCTGGATGGCATCACCAACTTGATGGACATGAGTTTGAGTGAACTCCAGGAATTGGTGATGGACAGGGAGGCCTGGTGTGCTGTGATTCATGGGTTCGCAAAGAGTCGGACACTAACTGAGCGACTGAACTGAACTGAACTGAAGTGCCTTTTCCATGGTCTGTCCCTGGTGGTTCAGATGGTAAAGAATCTGCCTGCAATGCAGGAGACCTGGGTTCAATCCCTGGGTCAGGAAGATCCCTTTGAGAAGGGAATGGCTATTCACTCCAGTATTCTTGCCTGGAAAACGTCATGGACAGAGGAGCCTGATGGCTAGGGCTACAGTCCATGGGGTTGTAAAGTGTCAGACATGACTGAGAAACTAACACTTTCCACGGTCACATGACTTTGATATGCTTGAGTCAAGACTCATACACCATGCAAACAGTGTATTTTTTCACTAAATAACTGTTGTATAAACAAATGGATAGGTGGTAACTTTACAGAATCATATAAGCATATCACCTCTTAGAAATAGGTTCATAAATGGAAGGATGCTTTTAAAACATTTGGCCCAAAACCTTTATCCTAAAACTCAGGAAACAAACCATGAATCAGTATGATTGACCTAAGGCAAAACCGCCAAGACTAAAATTCAAGTTTACTGAAACTCAGTATCACACTCTTATCCCTACGTCTTATCCCTATTGCCTTACCCAGGTACCTCACTTATACATGATTGGGCATCACTGTTTTCATCCCATGAAAGGAAAAGAGAAATAGAATAGAGTCCATGCTTTCTGCAAGCTCATGGGCAACTTGAAAGTATTTCTTGTGCATCAGACCAACTTTGAAGGACTTTCAGATACTGCCCAAGGGATCCAGGGCTCTAGAAGCTCCTACTGCTGCTCTCCTTATGGAAACCCATTCACTCTGCTGCTACCAAACCTGGAGATTCCTCTCTCCCACATAGCTTGCTCTGGAAGGCTTGTTACAAATCCACCAAAGCCATAGTGACACAGTGAACAAAGGATCCTTCCCCAAGCCTCTAGCCATCAATATAAAGTAATCAGTCCCAAGTGAGACAAGTGTCCCTAATTGGAATGAACTTCCCATATTAGCATGCATCTAGGGCAGCTCTCTCCAACTTTTTTGAAACCAGAGACAAGTTTTGTAAAAGAGAGCTTTTCCACGACTGGGGAGGGGGGATGATTTGGGGATGATTCAAGCACATTACATTTATTGTGCACTTATTCCTAATATAATGCAGCCAGTGACCTAAGAGGAGGTCCTGGTCCATGGCCCAGAAGTTGGAGACCCCTGATCTAGAGTGATTAGCCCTATACCACTATTTGATTTATGGTTAAGCACAGTTCAGAGAAGCCTTTAAAGACCAGGCTACTGTTTCAGTTTGTAGGCTCTAAATTTCAAGTACCAGAATACCCAAAAGTGGCTTAAATCTTAAGGATTTATAGTATCCTGTGGTACGCTGGTAAATGTTTAACATCTGACTCTCCAGAGGATTAACATCCTTGATTTGTAGCATTTGTAATTCCCTTGGTATAAATACTTTCAACATGGATGATTTCGTGCTACCAATGCTGTTTAGGCAGAATTGGGAGATGCACACAATGGATTCCCACCAGGAAAGTTGGTTCCAGCATGTCACACAACAAGGCCACCATGGAAGATTCTGGGGTTAACTCACTGCTTAAACAAAGTCATGAAGAACCGAAGTCTCTCTGCTTTCCTCTTCCGCCATCCTCAGAATACTGGCTGTTACTCTCAGGCTTGACTTGACTCTTCATGGTTGCAAGATGGGTGCCCCTGCTCAGAGAGTATGTACTTGCACAAGTGCATGCAAAGGCAGGAAGGGCAGGTTTCCCTGCCAGTCTCTTTTTATTGGGATGGAAACCTTTCCCAGAAGTGCCTCTGCCTATTCATTGGCCAGGACTGAGGCAGAAGCCAGACACTAACTGCAGGAGAGGCTGGAAAAATGGTTTAAATGGCAATTTCAGCAGCTTTAGTGGGAATAGGTCCCAACCATCACAGAGGAAATCAAGTCAGGGAAGGGTAAAAGGGGAAGGGATGTCAGTTCGTCAACTACTATGGCAGGGAAGTTTGCCACTGTGCATGAGAAAGTTTTATTTGAAAACAAGCTATCTATTAGAATGTAACTCAAGCACAAATTGCAAGTTGCCTGTGTCCTTGATTGCGTTTGGGAGGCTCATCTAAAGGAAGACTGATGAAACCACCCTTGAAACCAAGCATTTATTTCTACTAGTCAGCCAGCCATCTCACCTTTTCTCTGGAGTAACAGTTAACAGTTTCTCCTTTCTCTCAGAAGTGACTACTTTTATAAGCTGCTGGGAAATTTTTCTATAGCTTTTTACATGAAGTTCTTACAATCTCTGATTACAATTGGAAACTGGAGATGTCTGCTTCTCTAGAAGGCAGTCATGTGCCGATACTTGGGTATCAGCTCTGTCAGGTACACTGATCTCTTGTAGGCACTAAGTCTGACCCTTCCCAGCTCATTCAGTGAAACGGTTGTCTGGAGATTCCGAATCATATGGGCTGAATGAGCAGTTGGTGCCATGGACAGAACAATGACCTGAATGACTGAAGACTCCAACTCTAGTTCTAATCCTGCCACCAACTGGCTGTGTGACCTTCGACAGGTCATTCATCCTTTGCAGCCTTGTCTTTATCTCTGAACAGAGGGAATTTTAGGAGATGATCTTGAAGTTTCTTCTAGGTCAAAAGTTCTGTGGTTCAAATTATTAATAAGCCAAAATAAAGATGCTGACTCCCTAGGTAACTTGGGCAAGCACATTAACCTGTCTGGGTCTTGGCTTGTTTACTCACAAATGTGTGTAATAGAGTGAGGTGTATTATGACCTGTCTGTACATATAAATTAAGTTAGACTAGAGAAGGACATTGGAGAAGGAAATGGCAACCCACTCCAGTGTTCTTGCCTGGAGAATCCCAGGGACGGGGGAGCCTGGTTGGCTGCCGTCTATGGGGTCACACAGAGTCGGACACGACTGAAGTGACTTAGCAGCAGCAGCAGCAGCAGAGAAGGACATAGAAACCTACTCCAGTATTCTTGCCTGGAGAATCCCATGGACAGAGGAGTCTGTGGGCTACAATCCATGGGGTCGCAGAGTCAGACATGACTGAAGCAACTTAGCATGCACACAAGCTGAAAAATGAAACACTGAGCAAAAACAATAGCCAGTTAATAAAATATAAAGGCGCAGCCCTCTGTCCTGGTGATGGGTAAATGCTGTCATATATCTCCAAAGATAGGTCTGATTCAGGCAAGCAGTAATGTGGTGAAGCAGAATGAAATCAGGCAGATCTAATCTTTTATAAACCTATTTCCAAGAGATAATATGCTTTGGTATGAAAGGAAAAGATCCAAAAAAGATTTTGTAAAAACAGAGGAAAAGAAAAGATACAACTTGTGCATGGAAAATAGTTCATTGCAACTTCATTTGACAAATGGATTATTCCAAAAGCTCAAGTACAGCAAGATCTTTGGAACTCAGAAGTTGCTGTTATGGGATTAGTCTCCCTGGAGTGGACTATAAATGTTTTTTAGTCACAAGGTGCTTTCAGAGGAGTTTGGTTCTTGTGAACTGAGGGAGGGTGGCAAAGATAAGACAAAGCAGCAAGAGTGAAAATCAAGCTTTGTTGCCAGCACAGTTGTGAAACCAGGCATATTGCAGGCAAATACAACCTCTTGATTTTTTATTTAGTAGCTTTTGTTTCTTTATCACCATATGTAAACATGACCCAGTGAGCTGAGCTTAAGAGCCTCTTTTATCCCTATCACTTAAGCCAAACCTAAGTTACCAGCTCTTCCTGGCTCCATCTTCTATCCTGGACCTACTCAGTCATTCATGGCAGGGAGCATGTCCAGGCTGGAGCTTCGCCTGCTCCATATTTGTAAGCCTGCTTCAGGAAAGGAAAGAGAATTTTGCATGCGTCCCTCCACTCCCAACCAAGAGTACTACCACCTCTCACACCTTCCCCTATAGAAGGCATCCTGTGTCCTCCTTCCCTCTGTTTCTACTCCATGCATGCTATGCAGCTATACCCTTCTACAAACAGAATTCCCTTGAGAGGTAGTGTAGGGCCATAGATATCTATGGTTGTCAAGAGGACCTAGGAATTTTTCAGTTGGTGGGAACATCCACTGGAAATGACCATGGCAAAAGAGAAAGCCAGGTAACTGTAAATTGGCATTCTCTCGTGGAGGTCTCTCTGGATATAACTGTATATAAAGCTCCAGTTCTTCCTCAGGCTCTTGTGAGAATGAAACATCCAACCAATACTCAAGGGTGAGTATATTCATCAATTGAATGTTGAGATAGACATAAGTTAAACTAGAAAATCTTCTCTTTTGTTTCTTTGACTTTTAAAATCTTTTTTGCTCTTTTTTATTTATTTTAATTGGAGGCTAATTACAATATTGTGGTGGCTTTTGCCAAAAATTTACATGAATCAGCCACGGGTGTACACGTGTCCCCCATCCTGAACTTCCTCCCACCTCCCTCCCCATCCCATCTCTCTGGGTTATCCCAGTGCACCAGCTCTGAGTGCCCTGTTTCATGCATTGAACTTGGACTGGTGATCTATTTCACAAATGGTAATATACATGTTTCAATGCTGTTCTCTCAAATCATCCCACCCTCGCCTTCTCCCACAGAGTCCAAAAGTCTTTACATCTGTGTCTCTTTTGCTGTCTCGCATAGAGGGTCATCGTCACCATCTTTCTAAATTCCATATATATGCATTAATATACTGTATTGATGTTTTTCTTTCTGACTTACTTTGCTCTGTATAATAGACTCCAGTTTCCTCCACCTCATTAGAACTGATTCAAACGTGTTCTTTTTATTAGCTAAGTAATATTCCATTGTATAAATGTACCACAGCTTTCTTATCCATTCGTCTGCAGATGGACATCTAGGTTGCTTCCATGTCCTGGCTATTGTAAACAGTGCTGCAATGAACATTGGGGTACATGTGTCTCTTTCAATTCTGGTTTCCTCGGTGTGTATGCCCAGCAGTGGGATTGCTGGGTCATATGGCAGTTCTATTTCCAGTTTTTCAAGGAAATCTCCACACTGTTCTCCATAGTGGCTGTACTAGTTTGCATTCCCACCAACAGTGTAAGAAGGTTCCTTTTTCTCTGCACCCTCTCCAGCATTTATTGTTTGTAGACTTTTAGATAGCAGCCATTCTGACTGGTGTGAAATGGTACGTCATTGTGGTTTTGATTTGCATTTCCCTGATAATGAGTGATGTTGAGCATCTTTTCATGTGTTTGTTAGCCATCTGTATGTCTTCTTTGGAGAAATATCTATTTAGTTCTTTGGCCCATTTTTTGATTGTGTCGCTTATTTTTATGGATTAAAGATCTAAATGTAAGACCAGAAACTACAGAAAATCTTTTTGTTGTTACATTTTATTTTAACACTTGTTTTGCAAAAGCATCCTTGAATTTATCGCTCTATTTTTCCATCTTAGTGTATAGAATACAAAAAGAAAACTGAATGTTCTTTGGTTATGGAAGATCTTACTGGTCCCTGGGTTGTTCAGACCTTCAGTCATTACTTTTCCCTGTGCTCACTCCTAGACAAGCCTCTACTTCTCTAAGGCTGTATGTAATCTGTATTACCCCAAGACTTTTCCCAGAATACCTATTTGTATTACATCACTCTTGTGGGTTTGCTCGGCAAGAGAAGTGTACATAGAATTCTAACTGATCAAGATTTTATCGCGCAACTCGACTTCTCCAAGCTGCTGCTGCTGCTGAGTCACTTCAGTCGTGTCCGACTCTGTGTGATCCCATAGACAGAAGCCCACCAGGCTCCCCCACCCCTGGGATTCTCCAGGCAAGAACACTGGAATGGGTTGCCATTTCCTTCTCCAATGTGTGAAGGTGAAAAGTGAAAGTGAAGTCGCTCAGTCATGTCCGACCCTCAGCGACCCCACGGACTGCAGCCTACCAGGCTCCTGCATCTATGGGATTTTCTAGGCAATAGTACTGGAGTGGCTTGCCATTGCCTTCTCCGTCTCCAAGCTGCAAATCATGATATTTGACTTAAGGAACACAACAGTATATACCTGCGTCCAGCACAGCAGGTGAGAAAGACCTGAAATGGGGGCAAGCACCTAATGAAAAGACAGACACATATAATTTGGCAAGCGGGGAGTAAGGGGGCCCACCTGCTCTCCATGGCAGGAAGACAAAATGTTTCCTTTCAGCCTGCACTTTTATTGGCAGAGGTCACAAGAGATGATTAGGGAATAGTTATACTGGGGAGTTTGATTAGCACCCCCATAGAAAGGGAGTAAAGTTAAGGCTCTGCTGTTGATCAGAAACATCTTGTTTTGTTTCCATGGGGATGGCCGCAGGGGCAGGCAGTGAAGCGGAGCAGAGAGCCTGTCCCGCCCCAAGAATGTCCATTCGGCATGCTTACTAGGACAATCACGAGGGCGCAGTTCTCCGCACCCTCAAATCATGGGGCAGGTTCTGGTCTCTGTTCCACCAGGCTGCAACATATATCTTATGTCTCCTTTTAAAAATCCTTTTTAGTGGTGATTAAACAGAAATATTTCAGTAAATTATTCCCGATCAGTTTTAGCACCAAGTTAATATAGAGCACTTCTAGGGGGAGGGCATGTTTTTTCAAATTGCCTCCATACTTCTGGAAATTCTCCCCTGATTTAGCATTGGTAAATAAAATTCAAGATGATGGATGTCCTGGCCATCCGATTAAAGTTATGGGGAGAACACAGAATTTACTTCTGGAGGTCTCATTTTAGTGTCTGTCAACTACAAACAAACAGTTTAGAAATGTTATCCACTCAGTGGAGACATCTGATTTATAGTATCACTTCCTGTTTTAGACGGTAGTGTTTATGTTGCTTTTACAATCTAAACACCTTAAAACAACAAACTGATGAGTCAGAAGTCAAAGTTGAAACTCATCGAGCCTGGGTATCATTTGTCCTTTCCCTCTTTCCACCAGCATTCCTCCCCACCACTTTCACCTTGAGCCCATCTTGTTCTAATCCCTCCAGTTATTCTCTTCTTTTGTCATCCTGCAATAGCACCAGCCACTTTTCACTGCCTCCTACTTTCCATCCCTTTCCTTACAGACTGCACCAGCCCAGGAGGTTCCTGTAGTTTCTTATTTTTATTTTGAAACCTCTTTATTGAAGTATGATTGACACAGCAAAAGCTATACATATTTAATGTACAAAACTCAATGCATTGGGAGATAAGTGTACATAGGAGAGGCAGGAGACGCAGGTTCAAACCCTAGGTTGGGAAGATCCCCTGGAGAAGGCAATGGCATCCCACTCCAGTATTCTTGCCTGGGAAATCCCATGGACAGAGAAGCCTGGTGGGCTACAGTCCATGGGGTCTCAAAGAGTCGGACACGACTGAGCACGCACACACACATGAAACTATCACCACCATCAAGGCTAGAAACATAGCCATCACCGTGAAAAGTTTCCTCTGACCCACTTTATTATTATTACGTGTACTAAGAACACTTAACATCTAACTCTTAGCACATTTTATCTGTACAATACACTATCATTAGCTATAGGCACTGTGCTCTATGGGCTTCCCTGGTGGCTCAGTAGTAAAGAAACACCTGAGAAGGAAGGAGACAGGAGATGCGGGTCCCATCCCTGGGTCGGGAAGATCCCCTGGAGAAGGGCATGGCAACCCATTCCAGTACTCTTGCCTGGGAAATCCCATGGACAGAGGGGCCTGGCAGGCTATGGACCCTGGGGTCTCAAAAGAGTCAGTCATGACTTAGCCTCTAAACACAGATCACCAACACTGTGCTGGATAGATCTCCAGAACCTGTTTATCTTACATAACTGAAACTTCGTGCCCTTTAATCATCACCTCCCCAGTGCCCCCTCCCCACAGTCCCTGGTAATCGCCATTCTGCACTCTGCTTGCAGGAGTCTGATTAGTCCGGGTTCTGCATACAGGTGAGAACACACAGTATTTGTCTTCTGTGCCTGGCTTATTTCACCGAGCACGCTACACTCCATTCCTGATGTCAAAATGGCAGGATTTCCCTTTTTTTAATGGCTGAATAATATTCCAAGAGAATATACCATCCCGTCTTTATTCATTCATCTGTGGATGGACATTTAGGTTGTTTCCCTATCTTACCTATTGTGACTAGTGCTGCAATGCACACGGAAGTACAGATATATCTTGGAGATACTGATTTCAATTCTTTTGGCCTAAATAGCCAGAAGTGGCATTGCTGGATCATATGGTAGTTCTAATATTAATTTTTTAAAGGATCTTCCATATTGCTTCCCAGAATGGTCATACCAATTTACACTCCCACCAACTGTGTACCAAGGTTTCCTTTTCTCCACATTTTCACTAACACTTATTAAAAAAAAAAATTAGCTGTCCTAACAGATGTAGGTGATATCTCATTGTGGTTTTAATTTGCATTTCCCTTACGATTAGTGATACTGAATACTTCCTCATATATCTGTCATTTGTATGTCTTTGGGAAAATGTCTATCTGGTCCTTTGCCCATTTTTAATTGCTTAGCTTTGTGCTGTCGAGTTACAGACTAAACCTGTGGAAATCCTAATATATAGAGAACTCCTTAAATATTTTGAATATTAACTCCACATCATTACATCATTTACAAATATTTCCTCCCCTTCCATGCACTGCTTTTTCACTCAACGTTTCTCTCCTTTGCTGGGCAGAAGCTTTTCAGTTTGATGCAGTCTCCCTCATTTATTTCTGCTTTTGTTGCCTGTGCTTTTCATGTTATATCTAAAAACATCATTGCCAAGGCCAACTTCAAGAAGCTTTCTCCCTGTTTACTTTAGGATGCTTATGGTTTTACATCTTATGTTTAGGGTTTTAATCCATTTTGAGTTGGTTGTTAATTTTATGATTTTTTTTCTATTTCTGTGAAAAATTCCATTTGAATTTTGATCAGAATTTCTTTGAATCAGCAATCAATTTGAGTAGTATAAACACTTTGAATGATAATAATTCTTCCAATCCTTAGGGAGATTTTTCCATTTATTTGTGTCTTCTTCAATTCATTTTATCAATGTTTTCTAGTTTTCAGTGTACAGATCTTCCACATCCTTGGTTTAATCTACTTTTAAGTATTTTTTGAGATCCTGTGTAAATGAGATTGTTGATTTCTTTTATAGAGAGTTTCTTGTTAGTGTATCAAAATGCAACTGATATTTGTATGTTGATTTTGTATCATGAAATTTAACTGACTTCCTTTATTAGTTCTAACTAATTTCTTAGTTCTAACTAATTCATTTATTAGTTCTAAGGTTTTTGGGGGTATATTCTTTACGGTTTTCAACATAAGGTCTTGTCATCTGCAAAGAGGCAATTTTATTTCTTCCTTTCCAATTTGGGAGGCTTTTGTTTTTTCATGTTGCTTAAATGCTCTGACTAGGACTTCCTCAGATTTATTCCTAAGCTAAAATGTTGAAGGTGAAGAAGTTAGATTTAACATTCTCTCTGTCTTGTGTGCGTGTGTATGTACATGTGAGTGTGCTTGAGTACATACATATGAATATTTATTTTCTAGGTTCCTATGCACAAAAACTAAGTACTTTATCTACATTTTATATTTTAATCCTCATACTAACCTATTTATATTTTAAAGATAAGAAAATAAAATCTTAGTGAGCTTGTGCAATTTGCCTTAAGAGCTAGACTGTGTGAGCTCATATTCAAATCCAAGGTTCTAATTTCTAAAGCATGTGCTGTCAGTTATTCAATGAAACTGCTCACAAAGAGAAGCCCTGAGCTAAGGCTCAGAGTGTGTAGTCTCCAAGCTGCCTCAGACAGTATAAACCTGACCTAGCTATAGTTTCAGATTTCAGAGATCCATAAAAGTTGTCTTTCAAATCCACTCAACTTCTCCCATAACTCTGTTTTGGAAATACTTCCTCAAGTCTACTGATCCTGGAAATTCCACAATTAAAGTTTTATTTCTTTGGTTAAATCTTTCTGTTTCTTGTGGAAATAAAAATTCCTCTAAGAATATCACATTAAACTTTTTTTTTTTTAAAGTCTATTTTCACTTCAACATGATAAAGTTCACTAGATAACATTCTGAATAACGATTATAATGGGAAGAGTCCCAGTGGAAAGTATATGAGGCCACTGGTCAATTAGGAGAGAGAAAAACTACTAGGAAAAGGGTTCCGAGATGGGAAATGAGAACTTGGTGTAAGAAGAAGGCTCTGCCAGCAGGCATACGCTACTGCACGTTTTATGTTTGCCCCAATTCTAACTTTGCATAGTATACTAACAGTTAAGCTGGAATATGTTAATTTAAGATTCTCTCACTTCATTATTTTAATATGCAGCTGAGATATAGCTGAGGTGTTTTAGATTTATAAAAATAATCATTTGTATACAGAATACAAATAGCTATTTCAAACTGCATATGTAGAGTATATGTGATGGATAAATTATTTAAATATTGCCTCTTCCAGATGTCCACATAACTACTGAATAAAGATTGTTGAAATACTTTAAGAATTTAGGGTTAAATGTAAATATCTTCCCTATTGATTCTTTGGGGATATAGAATCAGACTGCCTATGACTCAGAAGTGGATCAATGCTGGTAACTGTGCGTATATGAGAAACTGGTGAAGAACTTATCTGGCAGCCAGACCGCTGCTCTCACAGCTTCCCTTTTGGTAACAGAGTTATTAGAAAATTTATTGGTCAATTATATATTTATCAATACAGCCAACAAATACATATTTTAGCAATTATTACATACAGGGCAGTGAAGCTACTGTAGTGAGAAAAATAGGTAAATAGATATAATATCCTCTCAAGGAGTCAATCTCCATTTGGTCATCATTAGCCTAGCAAATGTTCAAACTACTGCACAATTGCACTCATCTCATATGCTAGCAAAGTAACGATCAAAATTCTCCAAGCCACACTTCAACAGTACATGAACTGTGAACTTCCAGATGTTCAAACTGGATTTAGAAAAGGCAGAGGAACCAGAGATCAAATTGCTAACATCCATTGGATCATCAGAAAAGCAAGAGAGTTCCAGAAAAAGATCTACTTCTGCTTTATTGACTATGCCAAAGCCTTTGACTGTGTGGATCACAACAAACTGTGGAAAATTCTGAAAGAGATGGGACTACCAGACCACCTGACCTGCCTCCTGAGAAATCTGTATGCAGGTCAGGAAACAACAGTTAGAACTGGACACAGAACAACAGACTGGTTCCAAATCGGAAAAGGAGTAGGTCAAGTCTGTAAATTATCACCTTTCTTATTTAACTTATATGCAGAGAACATGATGCGGAATGCTGAACTGCATGAAGCACAAGCTGGAATCAAGACTGGTGGGAGAAATATCAATAACCTCAGATACACAGATGACACCACCCTTATGGCAGAAAGTGAAGAAGAACTAAAGAGCCTCTTGATGAAAGTGAAAGAGGAGAATGAAAAAGCTGGCTTAAAACTCGACACTCAAAAAACTAAGATCACGGCATCCGGTCCCATCACTTCATGGCAAATAGATGGGGAAACAATAGAAACAGTGACAGACTTTATTTTCTTGGGCTCCAAAATCACTGCAGATGGTATCTGCAGCCATGAAGTTAAAAGAGGCTTGCTCCTTGGAAGAAAAGCTATGACCAACCTAGACAGCATATTAAAAAGCAGAGACATACTTTGCCAACAAAGGTCCGTCTAGTCAAAGCTATGGTTTTTCTAGTAGTTATGAATGGATGTGAGAATTGGACTATAAAGAAAGCTGATTACCGAAGAATTGATGCTTCTGAACTGTGGTGTTGGAAAAGACTCTTGAGAGTCCCCTGGACTGCAAGGAGATCCAATAAGTCAGTCCTAAAGGAAATCAGTCCTGAATATTCATTGGAAGGACTGATGCTGAAGCTGAAACTCCAATACTTTGGCCACCTGATGTGAAGAACTGACTCATTGGAAAAGACCCTAATGCTGGGAAAGATTGAAGGCAGGAGGAGAAGGGGATGACAGAGGATGAGATGGTTGGATGGCATCCCAGACTCAATGGACACATGTTTGAGCAAGCTCTGGGAGTTGGTGATAGACAGGGAAGCCTGGCGTGCTGCAGTCCATGGGGTCACAAAGAGTCGGACACAACTGAACAACTGAACTGAACAGAGCCTAACAAAGATAACACTTACTTCATGATAGTGTAACTAAGATTGTATTAAGAGGTTATTGTAGCTAAGGGACTCAGAAACCATTCCTGAAACAATCATCACTTTTTTAAGATGCTGGAGGAAAGGATATGGACTGGCAATAATCAACCAAGTAAGGGACATTAATTCTCAGTTCTCATAAGATAAAGTTGTGACCCAGCTCCCAACACAGAGTCATGGTAGGTCAAGCTCTACTACACAGGGATTCTTGTCTCATATTGATGGGTCAGGCAAGGGTATCAAAGACAAGAATCTCCAAAGTAAAGGAGACCTACTTTATCTATTTTTATCCAAGGCTCAAATTGAGTTTTAGATCATAGCATGCCAACTTGATGAAAGGCACAGCCACCAATGACAGAGGAAAGGAAGCAGGAATCCCTTGGAACAACTTCTTTATTTGTACCCATGAATCTCAAGCTATACAAAAGATGACCCAGTCAGCCATCTGCAGCATTCCTCCTCCTTGAACTAAGAGGAGGAAAAAAGAGAGGGAGCAAGCAGAAAGAAGCCTTGGGCTTACCCAGTATATAAAATGCTCAGTTAGAACTAAAGAAGGCAGAAAAAAATGAAAGGCAAAAACAAACTAAGAAGAAGGTAAATGAACAGAAAACAGATACAAATGTGGTCAGTAATATCTCAATTATATCAATCATCACTTTAATTGGAATAGTCTAAATACACCAATTAAAAGAGAGACTGTCAGAGTGGAAAAAAAAATACCCAAATACATATTGTCTTGAAGAAACTCAATTTAAATACAAAGACTTATACAGATTAAAAGTTAAAAAAAAATGGAGAAAACTATACTATGTTAATACTAATGAAAAGAAAACTGGAGTATTTATATTAATTTCAGGCAAAGTCAACTTCACAGTAAGGAAAATGGCCAGAAGTAAAAACAGTCAATGCATCATGACAGAGGCGCCAAATTTCCAAGAACATATAACAATGCTTATTGTGTACTGACCTAACGACAGAGTCAAAATACACTAAGCAAAACTAAAAGCTGCAAGGACAAACACATATCCACTAATACTTATGAAGATTTCAACAGCTTTATATGAGTAATTTACAAATCCAGCAGGCACAAAATAAGAATACAGTTGAACTGAACAGCTATATCAATCAACTGGATCTCCTTGGCCTTTATAGAGTATTTCATGAAACAACAGCAGAAGACACATTCTGCACAAGCTTACAAGGAATATTCACTAAGACAGATCACATTCTTGGCCATGAAGCACACCTTAAAGAATTTAAAAGAATAGAAATCATGCAATGCATATCCTTAACCATAGTGAAATTAAACTAGAAACCAATAACAGAAAAAAGCTGGAAAATCCCCAAATATTTGAAGATTAGATCATATATTTCTAAATAACACAAAAATTAATATAAAATAAATATAAAAATATAAATACTATGAACTAAATGAAAACAAAAATCAACTTATCAAAATGTGTGGGATGCAGCAAAAATACTGCTAAAAGGGAAATTTATTGCACTGATGCATATATTAGAAATTAAGAAATTCTAAATTCAAACAATAATAGCTGCCACCTTAGGAAACTAGAAAAATAAGAGCAAATTAAATCCAAAATATGCAGAAGGAGTGAAGCAATAATAATTAGAACAAAAATCAATGGAATTTGAAAACAGGAAAACTGTAGAGAAAATCAGTGAAAATAAAAGCCGGGTCTTTGAAAAGATGAATAGAATTGACAAACTCTAGGGTGGCTACTTATCCAAGAAAAAAGAGAGTAGGCACAAATTACTAACATCAGAAATGAAAGAGAAACCATTACAACTGACCCCATGGAGATTAAAAGAATAAAAAGAAATATTACAAACAATTCTGTGCCCCCAAAATTTGATAGTTTAGGTGAAATACATCTATTTCTTAAAAGATACAATCTAGTAATACTAGATGGAAGGAATAAATAATGTATATAAGCCCATATCTATTAAAGATACTGAATCAATAATAATCTGCCAAAACAGAAAACACCAGAACCAGACACTTTCACTGTGAGTTCTAATGCACATTTAAGGGAGAAATGATATAAACTCTACAATCTCAGAAAACTGAAGCAAAGAGAACACTTCCTAACTCATTCTGTAAGGCTAACATTGCCTAAACACCAATAAAAGAAAAAAATCATTACAATAAAGGGAAATTATTGACCAATATCTCTCATGAACACAGATGTAAAAATTCCTCAACAAAATAGTAGCAAATTGAATTCAACAACATATAAAAATAATTATTCATTATATGTTAATTATACCTTAATTAAAAAAAAAATAAAGAATTATACAACATGACCAAGTAGGATTTATTCCAGGTATGCAATGTTGGTTCAACAAGTGAAAATCCATTAATGCGCACCATCACATCAACAAGTGAAAGAAAAACAATGATAAAGTATTGTTAATAGACACATAAAAAGTACTGACAAAATGTAATACTCTTTTCAGTATAAAGCTCTCAAAAAACTAGGAATAGAAGAGAACTTCCTCAATTTTATGAAGAATATCTATTAAAAAAAAAACAACAAAAAGCCACCATACTAAAGAAACTAGATCTTAAAACGGGAAACAAGATAAGGACGGCTCTTCATACTACACTATGTACTATAAGTGCCAGATAGCATTAAAAAAAAAAGACACATAGATTGCAAATCAAGAAATAAAGCTGTATTTGTTTGCAGATGAAATGATTGTCTATGTAGAGTATCTGAAATAATTGACCAAAAAAATCCTGGAACTAAAAGAAAAAAGAAACCTGGAACTAATAATAATCATAGTGAATTTGCAGGATACCAGGCTAAAATACAAAATGCAGTTTTTCCTATAAACTAGCAAAGAACAATTGGAATTTGAAATTAAGACACAAAACCATTTACATTAGCACCAAAAAAGGAAAAAAACTTTGTTATAAATCTAACAAAATATGTTAAAAAAATTTATATAGAAAATATGTTTTTAAAAAACTGATGAAAAAAAATCAAAGATCCAAGTAAGTGGACAGATAGTCAGTGTTCATGGATAGGAAGATTCAATCTTTTTAAGATGTTCATGTTTTGCAAATTGATCTATAGTTTTAATACAATCTCAAATCAAAATCTAATTGAGTTCTTTGGTGAATATTCACAAACTGACTCTAAAGTTTGTATGGAAGAACAAAACTGCTAGAAACCAGACAATTTGAAAATAAGCAAAGTCAGAGGAATGACACTGTTTGACCTGAAGACTTACTGCCGAAGCTCCATCTATCAGGACAGTATGATCTTGGTGAAAGAATAGACAGATCAACAGGACAGACCAGAGAACCGTGAAATAAACCCCTACACACTTAATCAACTGATCTTTAGCAAAGTCAATTCAATAGAAAAGGATAGTCTTTCCAACAAATAAGGGCTTCTTTGGTGGCTCAGACAGTAAAGAATCCACCTGTAATGCAGGAGATGTGGGTTTGATCCCTGGGTTGGGAAGATCCCATGAAGAAGGGAACGGCTACCCATTCCAGTATTCTGGCCTGGAGAATTCCATGGACAGAGGAGCTTGGTGGACTATGGTCCATGGGGTCGCAAAGAGTCGGACACGACTGAGCAACTTTAACATTTACTTTTCTGTTTCCAAAATATGGTGCTGAAAAAGCAACATCTTCATGCCAAAAAAAAATTACTTTATAAAAATTAACTCAAAATTAATCATAGGCTTCCCAGGTGGCGCTAGTGGTAAGGAGCCTGCCTGCCAATGTAGGAGATGTAAGAGACCTGGGTTTGATCCCTGGGTCAGGAAGATCCCCTGGAGGAGGATATGACAACCCACTCAGTATTCCTGCCTAGAGAATCCCATGAACAGAGCTGCTTGGCGCGCTACAGTCCTTAGGGTCACAGAGAATCAGACATGAATGAAGTGACTTAGCACACACACAGTCACAGGTCTAAAAGACAAAACTCTAAATATTGTACCTGTGGTCAAGAGTAGTGTATCAAACACTAAGCAAAAATTGTTAGGAGGATAGACCTCAAGTGTTTTTACCACAATGAAATTTCAAAAAATTCAGTTCAGTTCAGTTCAGTTCAGGGCATGTATTATAAGCATAAAGATGTAACTTCTTGGCAACACACACAACTGAAAGAATGTTCAGCACAGAATTTTATCTTGTAAATAGTCTCTACTAATGTGTATTTCAATTTCTTGCTAAAATATTAATATAGAGTAGAAAGATGGAAACTAGTAACACTACCAAATATTGCAGTGAAAGCCATACAACTTAGGAGGCCTTGGCATTAACTTTAGGGTAGATGGACTGAGATTACCCCATCTAGTTTTCAGTTCATAGGAGAGCTTGAATTGCATTGTTGAAACAGAAACAGGGGAACAAAAATTAGGAAGGCACTGTACCTTCATAGTCTCGAACACTGGAATGGCATTCCCCTTCCCTTCTGAGAGCTTCATTGTAAGGTGGGAAGAACACTCTCTACCTTCCTCACCCCGCCCTATTCCTACTGTCATCATTCTTTAACAGAGTGCATGTTTACATATAATTTTTTTGAAGTTTGAAGAAAAATAATATAATTAATATAAATACCGCTATCCAGACTAGACATCAAGTCTGAGATCTAGAGACTCATGCCCTCACTTTGTTCCACTAGCTCTACAAAGTACGTGGAATTTCTCTTGCCTGGTGAGCAGGCGTGGGGAAGCTTAGGCCACTCTGGTGACTGGTTGAGGGGTGCTCCATAGGGGTACCAACTCTGAGTCAGGTCTAAGCTGTTGTGCCCCAGGCTGAGAGGGTCTGGCAGCCTGGGAAAGTCTTCAGAGCTTTTCAACTCTATGGTTTTCTTTTTTTCTACACATAATTCTGAGCTGTGTAAAGCAAGTGTGATCATATTCATTTCAAAATAATATCAATTAAGGAAAGAGAGATTAACTCTTGGTATATATGTTTGCTGAATGAATTCATCACGGCTTGCTATAGTTCACAATATAATTTTGTGGCAATGGATGTTAGGAAATCCTTCAACTTGTACATACTTATAGCTACCCTACAGACTTTCCTGGTGAAAAGTGAAAGTGTTAGTCGCTCAGTCATGTCCGACTCTTTGCAACCCCATGAATCACAGCACGCCAGGCCTCCCTGTCCATCACCAACTCCCAGAGTTCATTCAAACTTATGTCCATCGAGTCGGTGATGCCATCCAGCCATCTCATTCTCTGTCGTCCCCGTCTCCTCCTGCCCCCAACCCCTCCCAGCATCAGAGTCTTTTCCAGTGAGTCAACTCTTCACATGAGGTGGCCAAAGTATTGGAGTTTCAGCTTTAGCATCAGTCCTTCCAATGAACACCCAGGATTGATCTCCTTTAGAATGGACTCGTTGGATCTCCTTGCAGTCCAAGGGACTCTCAAGAGTCTTCTCCAGCACCACAGTTCAAAAGCATCAATTCTTTGGTGATCGCTTTTTTCACAGTCCAACTCTCACATCCATACATGACCATGGGAAAAACCATAGCCTTGACTAGACGGACCTTTGTTGGCAAAGTGATGTCTCTGCTTTTTAATATACTATCTAGGTTGGTCATAACTTTCCTTCCAAGGAGTAAGCGTCTTTTAATTTCATGGCTGCAATCAGCACCCTCAGTGATTTTGGAGCCCCCAAAAAATAAAGTCTGACACTGTTTACACTGTTTCCCCATCTATTTCCCATGAAGTGATGGGACCAGATGCCATGATCTTCGTTTTCTGAATGTTGAGCTTCAAGCCAACCTTTTCACTCTCCTCTTTCACTTTCATCAAGAGGCTTTGGAGTTCCTCTTCACTTTCTGCCATAAGGGTGGTGTCATCTGCATATCTGAGGTTATTGATATTTATCCTGGAAATCTTGATTCCAGCTTGTGCTTCTTCCAGCCCAGCGTTCCTCATGATGTACTCTGCATATAAGTTAAAAAAGCAGGGTGACCATGTACAACCTTGATGTACTCCTTTTCCTATTTGGAACCAGTCTGTTGTTCCATGTCCAGTTCTAACTGTTGCTTCCTGACCTGCATACAGGTTTCTCAAGAGGCAGGTCAGGTGGTGTTTGTGGCTCAGCAGGTAAAAAACCTGCCCACAATGCAGGAGACCTGGGTTCGATTCCTGGGTTGGGAAGATCCCCTGGAGAAGGGAAAGACTACCCACTCCAGTATCCTAGCCTGGAGAATTCCACGGACTGTATAGTCCCTGGGGTCACAAAGAGTTGGACACGACTGAGTGACTTTCACTTTCACTTGCTTTCTCCATGATCCAGCGGATGTTGGCAATTTGATCTCTGGTTCCTCTGCCTTTTCTAAAACCTGCTTGAACATCTGGGAGTTCACGGTTCACATATTGCTGAAGCCTGGCTTGGAGAATTTCCAGCATGACTTTACTAGCATGTGAGATGAGTGCAATTGTGCGGTATTTTGAGCATTCTTTGGCATTGCCTTTCTTTGGGATTGGAATGAAGACTGACCTTTTCCAGCCCTGTGGCCACTGCTGAGTTTTCCAAATTTGCTGGCATATTGAGTGCAACACTTTCACAGCATCATCTTTCAGGATTTGAAATAGCTCAACTGGAATTCCATCACCTCCACTAGCTTTGTTCATAGTGATGCTCTCTAAGGCCCACTTGACTTCACATTCCAAGAGGTCTGGCTCCAGGTGAGTGATCACACCATCATGATTATCTTGGTCATGAAGATCTTTTTTGTACAGTTATTCTGTGTATTCTTGCCACCTCTTCTTAATATCTTCTGCTTCTGTTAGGTCCATACCATTTCTGTCCTTTATCAAGCCCATCTTTGTATGAGATGTTCCCTTGATAGCTCTAATTTTCTTGAAGAGATCTCTTGTCTTTCCTATTCTGTTGTTTTCCTCTATTTCTTTGCATTGATCTCTGAGGAAGGCTTTCTTATCTCTCCTTGCTATTCTTTGGAACTCTGCATTCAGATGCTTATATCTTTCCTTTTCTCCTTTGCTTTTTGCCTCTCTTCTTTTCATAGCTATTTGTAAGGCCTCCTCAGACAGCCATTTTGCTTTTTTGCATTTCTTTTCTATGGGGATGGTCTTGGTCCCTGTCTCCTGTACAATGTCACAAACCTCCGTCCAGAGTTCATCAGGCACTCTATCAGATCTAGTCCCTTAAATCTATTTCTCACTTCCACTGTATAATCATAAGGGATTTGATTTAGGTCATATCTGAATGGTCTAGTGGTTTTCCCTACTTTCTTCAATTTCAGTCTGAATTTGGCAATAAGGAGTTAATGATCTGAGCCACAGTCAGCTCCCAGTCTTCTTTTTGCTAACTGTGTACAGCTTCTCCATCTTTGGCTGCAAAGAATATAATCAATCTGATTTCGGTGTTGACCATCTGGTGATGTCCATGTGTACAGTCTTCTCTTGTGTTGTTGGAAGAGGGTGTTTGCTATGACCAGTGCATTCTCTTGGCAAAACTCTATTAGCCTTTGCCCTGCTTCATTCCGTGCTCCAAGTCCAAATTTGTCTGTTATTAATTTCATGTAAAAACCAGTCTTTGGTGAACAGCTAAAATAACTTTGTGTGAAGGGTTAATTTATTTTTCCATCTTTTGTAACTATGATAAAATGAAAATATTTTGTAGTCAAGTAATACCAGTCCATTATTAAAGTTACATGAAATTCATTTTTCTAGTTTGACTTTTAAACTTTTGTAGTCATGTACTTTCATATGCTTTTATGAAGCTGCTTATGTCATTATTTTATTCTTCCATGAAGTGACATTTACAAAAGATCGGGAACAGAGATAGTGAGGGCTTATGATGCTAAAGGGACTGTTAAGTATTTCTAAACCCTGGCTCTAGAAAAATATCCGCATAATAAATTTTGTAAAAGAAACAATCACCCTGTAAAAATTGTTTGGTAGTAGACGTGGTAGTACATTTTAGAGGTCTCAGCAGTGACAAAGAGAAACTTCACTATAAAGCTCATGATTCATTTCTGCCCAGCATAAAGGATATTAACTTTAATTGTTAACAAAAACCCTATTATTTACTCAGCTTTGTAGTATTCAAACCGTTCAGGGTGTCAGTTTTGTAGAGGAGATAAGATATCCACATGCGGATGACAATACAGGGATTGGCGTGTAATTAAATGCTGGAGTAAGATGCAGTCAGTGAACATTATACTAATCAGGGAAAATAGAAATCATTGAGGTAAAAAGACTAAAAAAGTGAAGCTTTGACTAATTCCTAAAGGATGGAAATGATCTGAATAGATGGTTGGGTGTGGAAGGGCTTGACCAGATGGTTGGGTGTGGAAGGTTGGAAGACCAGCTTAAGTGAATATGAGCTTATCAGAGTTGGGTTATTTGAGAAAAAATAAAACATAGGGATAGACTAATTGCATTAAGTCATACATCTAGGGGGCTTCCCTGCTGGCTCAGATAGTAAAGAATTTGCCTGCAGTGCAGGAGACCCGGGTTCAATCCCTGGGTCAGGAAGATCCCCTGGAGAAGGAAATGACAACCCACCCTAGTATACTTGCCTGGAGAATCTCATGGACAGAGGAGCCTAATAGACTCTACAGGTTAGAAGAGATGAGTTTTCTGGGGGGCTCCCTCCTTACTATGCTTATTAATCACCTCTACAGCATCCTTAGCAAATGGTCACTCAATCTTTGCCTTGATACCTTCATTATCACTTCTGTTGCATTGCTGAACAGCTCTAGACATGATAAGATTGCTCTTTGCATGAGGCCTATATCTGACCCCTGTAATTCTTACTGATGAGTTCTTATTCTGCTCTCTAGAAATAAGTCTCTGCAGAATTGCCAATCAGTCCTTCCATTGTTGTAGTCCGAATATCTAGTTGTGCCTCTACCACTTATTCTATAACTGTGGGCAATTAAGGATCAGGGAGAATGTAGAGCTGACCTTCAAATCACTGTGAAGAAAACAGGCTCGGGGAAAATAAACCCAAAAGACCAGAGATTAATTTGTGATGGTGCAACTGTATGCCAAGCAATTGATGAGAAATTATCCCAAAATAAACTGCTATCACTTCCATGAAAGAAATAAAAGCAATTAATCTAACTAAATACTAAGAACTCAGAGCATTTAGAAATGCATTTTCTTCCTCCACTCCCTTGCCCTTCTATTTATTTACAGAGAATCCTTAAAAATCACTAAATTCTCTGCTCCTAGAATAAAAACACCAGTTGCAAATAACAAAACTCTGATCTTCAGTTTTCAATTAATACTGTTTTACTGGATGAGTGAGCTCCACAGCTATTCCAAATCCTCTGTCAATAACTTTCACCCTCATCTTTCATAAACCTTGCCAATATCTGCTGACATGCAGCAAAATTGCTTTATATGGCTTACATTTCCACCTCCTCTCTGCAAGGGTTGCTCCAGTGGAGGTGCTAATGAACTGGACAACGGACAGAAGGAAGAGGGCCAGAAGGTGAAGGATGGAAGGAAAGGAAAGAAAAGGAGGTCAAACAATCAAGTTTGTGGTTTGTTAGATCTGAACGTGGTCACTTCCCGTATCTGCCTCGTCCTCAGTCCTTTTCATCATTTGCCAAAGTCTCAGGGGTTCTGTATGTGCTGGCCATTCTCACTGTTGCAGTGAAACAACATGGATGTGAACTCATTGTCAGGCTTTTAATTTATGCAAACTTGGACACTGGACTAAAAGATGTTTTATATATATATACATACACATATATATACATACATACATATATATATATATGTATACATACATCCCTTGGGGCCTAAAAGTGCTTGCAGGAGACATAAGAGACTCAGGTTTGATCCCTGGGTTGGGAAGATCCCCTGGAGAAGGGGATGGTTACCATTCCAGTATTCTTGCCTGGCAAATTCCATGGACAGAGGAGCCTGGTGGGTCCATGGGGTCGCAAAGAGTCGGACATGACTGAGCGACTGAACTGAACTGAACTAAACTGAAGTGACAGCATGCATGCAGGGCTTAAAAATATCCAGGCTTGACTACTGATTTCATATAAAGATTCCTAAGAATATATGATATAACACAAATTTCTTTGGCCACATCAAGTCACTTTAATGGTAAGAACTCAAACGTTGCTGGGACACTCTCTCTTACCAATGTAAGATTCCAAGGAACGTTTCCTGTGTTCTTGCAAACTAGTTTACTTCTATTGCTCCTGCCTTGCTGCGCACAGTGGCCTATTTCTCTGCATCCTTGAGCTGATTCAGCAGAAAGTCCCTCCATATTGCACCATCTCTTTAGTAGAAAGATGTATTAACCCTCATAGGTGGGTCAAGTGAGAACAGAACTAAGAGACAAGGTGATCATTGAAAACCAAGCTGTCAGGTGTGTACAACCAAATGACACCTAGGACTTTTGTGTTAGTGCCGTGTCTCCTCTGTAGCACATCGCTACAAACTTGGTAGCTTAAAACAACACACGTGCATTATGATAGTTCTGGAGGACAGAATTCTGAGCTGAGTCTTCAAGAGTTAAAATCAACGTGTCAGCTGGGCTCATTCCTCCTGGAAGTTCCCGGAGAGACTCTGTTGTTTGCTCTTGCTAGTTTCTTGGGCTGCCCACATGCCTTGACTTGTGGCTGTTTTTACTTCAGTATCAGCTTCCATCACCACAACGCTTTCATTGTCTATAGTCAAATCTCCCTCTGCCTCACTTTTGTAAGGACGCTGGTGCTTACGTTTAGAATATACTTGAACAACTAAAATAATCTTCTGATCATGAGATCCTTAATTTAATCCCATCTACAAAGGCCTTTTTGCCACCTAACATTCACAGGTCCCAGAAGCCAAGGTCTGGATATCATCGTGGGCCATTATTCATTCTACCACAGCTCTGTCACTGAATCAGGCTGAAAATACCAGCTTTTTCTTCAGGATTAGCTTTATGCCAAGGTCTCAGACACCACTAATGGACAAAACTTCGACAACTGACAGCTTGACCAACTGACTCCAGTCAGATATTTTCCTGGTTATTTCCTCACTTAACCAAAACCTAGAAGCAATATTAGTATACCATTTTGCAGATGAAACATACAGATGGAAATGTTTTTGCAGATGGAAATGCTTTGCTCAAGTGAACTCAACCAGGAAGAGATAAAACCAGCCCTAGGATTTAGAGCCTGCTTTTGTCATCCATATAAAACCTCCTATGAATCTTAAAAAGATTACCATCTGAACTTACCCCAGTCTCCTCAGGCTATTTCTGCTCTGGTTGGAGAAACCTCTGGCCATGGTTTTCCTCACGTTGTTCTGCCCTACACTGAGGGGTCTGGTTCCGGTTCAAAATTCTATATGTGGGATTTCCTGGTGGTTCAATGGTTGAGAATCCACCTGCAAAGGCAGGGGACACAAGTTTGCTCCCTGGCCGGAGAAGATCTCACATTCCGCAGGACAACTGAGCCCCTGTGCCACAGCTACTGAGCCCATGCTCTGAAACCAGAGAAGACGCCACAGTGAGAAGCCCGTGCACTGCATCCTAGAGGACAAACAGCTAGAGAAAGCCTGTCAGCAGCAACAAAGATGCAGCATAGCCAAAAAAGAAATTAATTTTTAAAATTCTATGTGTGATTTTTCAGGCTTGACCCCAGGCAATTATGAGACTTTGCCTGGTAGGCCTCATGGGTGAAGAGGGATGGGGGCGCTGCTACTGAGTCAAAGTGAAGTGGAGGTTGGAGGCCGATCCCTTAACTGCAATTCCTGCAGAAAACTGCCTCCCCCTCCCTTGGCCAGCCACACTCATAGGCATATCTGCAATCCTAGCCTAGAGGTCTGCATTCAGAGACCTCATTATTCATGGGGGCAGAAGATGAGGGGAAGCTTGATTGAGGCACTTTTCTTCACTTTGACTCAGTGCCTTTCCACACTTAGCCCTCCTTACCCCATGAATCCATAATACACCAGATGCCTTTCGTCTGGAGCGCTTTGGCAGAGAGATGATGCCTCGGGTCTGTGCTACATCCACTTGACCCTCATTCAGTGCTGTTCCATAGAACACTGAGAGGCTGAGGACCCATTTTGCCTCTTGCTCACACTGTCACAGTAAGCTTATAAAGGATTGATCCCCTGGAGAAGGAAATGCCAACCCACTCCAGGATTCTTGTCTGGAAACCTCATGGACAGAGAAGCCTGGTGGGCTACAGTCCCTAGAGTTGCGAAGAGTTGGACATGACTTAGGGACTCAACAGCAACATTATTTTTCATGTAGTCATTTCTCTAACCACTTTATCACCTGACTGTTCAAAACTGCCTGTCAGACCTGCCCTTTCTCTCGCCATATACTCAATGCCTACTCACTTTTCAAATCCCAATCTGTTTTCTGTGCCTGTGAATCTGTTTCATATATAAATTCATGTATTATTATGATTGCCAAAAGGGGAAGGAAAAAGGGACAAATTAGGGTATGTAATTAACGTGTACAAACCATCATACTTGAAATAGATAAGCAACAAAGATTTACCGTATAGCAAAGGGAATTTTATTCAATATCTTATAATAAGCTATAATAGAATGCAGTCTACAAAAATCAAACAAGCAAACAAAAAGCCAAAATAAATAAATTAATAAAACCTACCAATCACTACACTGTACAACTGAAAGTAACACCATATTTTAAATCACGTATACTTCCAAAGAAAAAAGAAGAATTCCCCATATAATTTGACGGCTTGATAGCTTAATTTTTTTACTGCTGAATATTATTTCATTCTGCAAATATACAATATTTTTCCATTCATCTACTGAAGGACATCTTGGCTTCATTCACATTTTGGCAATATTGAATGAAGGTGCTAAAAATATCTGTATGCAGGTTTTTGTGTGGACAAAAAAAAATTCCAATCTGATTTCTATCAGATGTTTCCCATATTCACATCCTCTTTTATTTATGATTTGTTCTCCATGGCTCAGTGGTAAAGAACCTGCCTACAATGCAGGAGCCACAGGAGACATGGGTTCAATCCCTGGGTCAGGAAGAGCCCCTGGAGGAGTGCATGGCAATCCATTCCAGTATTCTTGCCTGGAGAATCCCATGGACAGAGGAGCCTGTCAGGCTACAGTCCATAGGGTCACAAAGAATCGGACACAACTGAGGCGACTTGGCACATGGCACACCCTCCATAGTTTGTTGCTCACAGGTCTATCCTTGTCTGTTATTTTTGTTTCATGAAACCTAGTCTTGCTTCCCTAATGGATTTTTCTTTAATCTAAATATACATTACCAAGTGTCTTTAAAACTAACTCAATAAATACTAAATGACACAGCCAATTTATAAGCATCTTTTAGAGAATGACTAACACCTTATAGCAGTATTAGCTCCCTTTAGAATATAGACTCACTACAATCATGATGATACTGTTCATGGGGTTCTCAAGGCAAGTATACTGAAGTGGTTTGCCATTCCCTTCTCCAGTGGACAAGGTTATGACCAACCTAGATAGTATATTAAAAAGAAGAGACATTATTTTGCCAACCAAGGTCCATCTAGTCAAGGCTATGGTTTTTCCCTTGGTCATGTATGGATGTGAGAGTTGGACTGTGAAGAAAGCTGCTCGCCGAAGAATTGATACTTTTGAACTGTGGTGCTAGAGAAGACTCTTGAGAGTCCCTTGGACTGCAAGAAGATCCAACCAGTCCATTCTAAAGGAGATCAATCCTGGGTGTTCATTGGAAGGACTGATGCTAAAGCTGAAACTCCAATACTTTGGCCACCTTGTGCAATGAGTTGACTCACTGGAAAAGACTCTGATGCTGGGAAGGATTGGGGGCGGGAGGAGAAGGGGTGACAGAGAATGAGATAGCTGGATGGCATCACTGACTTGATGAACATGAGTTTGAGTGAACTCCGAGAGTTGGTGATGGACAGGGAGGCCTGGCGTGCTGTTTATCATGGGGTCTCAAAGAGTTGGACACAACTGAGTGACTAAACTGAACTGATAATCATGATGTGGCACTCAATTATGGAGCTAGTGAAGACACGACAAAAACTATCAATCAAGATATAGTTCTCATCTCTGTAGGTTCCCATTCAGTTCAGTTCAGTTCCAATGAACATCCCTTAGAATGGACTGGTTGGTTCTCCTTGCAGTCCAAGGGACTCTCAAGAGTCTTCTCCAACACCACAGTTCAAACACATCAATTCTTCGGCGATCAGCTTTCTTCACAGTCCAACTCTCACATCCATACATGACCACGGGAAAAACCATAGCCTTGACTAGACGTACCTTGGTTGGCAAAGTAATGTCTCTGCTTTTCAATATGTCATCCAGGTTGGTCATAACTTTCCTTCCAAGGAGTAAGTGTCTTTTAATTTCATGGCTGCAATCAGCATCTGCAGTGATTTTGGAGCCCCCCAAAAATAAAGTCTGACACTGTTTCCACTGTTTCCCCATCTATTTCCCATTGCAGGTGGGATTGCAGGTTCCCATTACTATATTACTATTTCATTTTAGGAAAAACTTCTATTGTTTTAGTTTTTCCTAAGGCTCTGGTTGGATATCTGGCATAAAAGGATATAAAGTGCCTCACAAGGTCACAGGGGAAGAAAAACTCACCAGATGAAAACCTGTAGCTGGAATTTGAACTTGTTAGAGAGATCTGATGTATTAAGGGTTAATACAATCTGCAAAGGATACATTTATTTCTATTTGTATGTATATATACAATTGGAGCTTAAGATGGTGGAGGAATAGGACGGGGAGCCCACTTTCTCCCCCACAAATTCATCAAAAGATCATTTGAATGTTGAGCAACTTCCACAAAACAACTTCTGAACACTGGCAGAGAACACCAGGCACCCAGAAAGGCAGCCCATTCTTTTCAAAAGGAGGTAGGACAAAATATAAAAAACAAAAAGAGAGACAAAGGAGTTAGTAACTGAGACCTGTCCTGGGAAGGGAGTCTTGAAGGAGGAGAAGTTTCCACACAGTAGGAAACCCTCTCACAGGCAGATCTATGGGGAGTTTTGGAATCTCAGAAGGCAACATAACTGGGAGGAAAAAAAACTAACAAACCCACAGAATACACGCCTAACTGCAACTGAAGAAAAAAGAACTTTTCTGCAAAAGACTCTAATCTAACAACCTAACACTCAGCCTGGGCTCACAGAACAAAGGATTGAACAAATACCAAGGGAGAGCTAGCTGCCTGCATACCGGCCCCTCCCTGCCCAGAGGCAGAGAGGCATGCTTGTGACAGCCAGAGCCTGAAGGCTTCTACAATCTCAGTCCCAGAGACAAATCTTCCACCAAGCTGGAAGCAGGCTCCCTGCTGCTAACCAAGTCTTCCTGAGATCCTGGATGGTTGACATCTACCAGGAGGGTTGTAGCCTGAGATCAGCTCTCCAGAGGAGACACATGGCACACCTGAGATGGTGCTCTCAAGATGCACCCAGGAAACCAAGCAGATGGGACTGGGAAGGTGATTAAAATGCACAGCCCATGTGGGACAATGCGCTCACCAAGCACCTGGTTGCCTGAACTGCTCAGACCTGAGAAGGGCACAAAATGCACGCCCAACCCACAGAGACTGAGCCAGAACTGTGTCTGAGTGTCTCCTGTGGAGGTACAGGTCAGCAGTGGCCTGCCACAAGGGCAGGGACTCTGGGTGCAGCAGACTTGGGTATGGCATAAGCCCTCTTGGAGGAGGTTGCCATTAACCCCACCTTTGAGCCACGAGAATTTACACAGGACTGGGGAAACAGACTCTTGAGGGCACAAACAGAACCTTGTGCACATCAGGACAAAGGAGAAAGGAGCAGTGACCCCACAAGAGATGGACCCAGACATGCCTATGAGTGTTCAGGAGTCTCCGGTGAGGCGTGGGTCGGTGGCGGCCTGCTGCAGGGTCGGAGGGACTGAGTGCAGCTGTGCGTGAATGGGGCCTTTTAAAGGAGGTCGCCGTTATCTTCATTACCCCCACTCTAGTTAGGCCTCAGGCCAAGCAACAGGGAGGGAACACAGCCCAGCCCGTCAACAGAAAATTGGATTATAGATTTACTGAGCTTGACCTGTGTGGATCACAATAAACTGTGGAAACTTCTGAAAGAGATGGGAATACCAGACCACCTGACCTGCCTCTTGAGAAACCTGTATGCAGGTCAGGAAGCAACAGTCAGAACTGGACATGGAACAACAGACTGGTTCCAAATAGGAAAAGGAGTACGTCAAGGCTGTATATTGTCACCCTGCTTATTTAACTTATATGCAGAGTACATCATGAGGAACGCTGGGCTGGAAGAAGCACAAGCTGGAATCAAGATTTCTGGGAGAAATATCAATAACCTCAGATATGCAGATGACACCACCCTTATGGCAGAAAGTGAAGAGGAATTCCAAAGCCTCCTGATGAAAGTGAAAGAGAAGAGTGAAAAGCTCACTCTGAATGTTGAAGCTCACTTTGAATGTTGAAGCTCAACATTCAGAAAACAAAGATCATGGCATCTGGTCCCATCACTTCATGGGAAATAGATGTGGAAACAGTGTCAGACTTTATTTTTTTGGGCTCCAAAATCACTTCGGATGCTGATTGCAGCCATGAAATTAAAAGACGCTTACTCCTTGGAAGGAAAGTTATGACCAACCTAGATAGTATATTAAAAATCAGAGACATTACTTTGCCAACAAAGGTCCATCTAGTCAAGGCTATGGTTTTTCCAGTGGTCATGTATGGATGTGAGTTGCACTGTGAAGAAAGCTGATCGCTGAAGAATTGATGCTTTTGAACTGTGGTGCTGGAGAAGACTCTTGAGAATCCCTTGGACTGCAAAGAGATCCAACCAGTCCATTCTAAAGGAGATCAATCCTGGGTGTTCATTGGAAGGACTGATGCTAAACCTGAAACTGCAATACTTTGGCCACCTCATGCGATGAGTTGACTCACTGGAAAAGACTCTGATGCTGGGAGGGATTGGGGGCAGGAGAAGGGGACGACAGAGAATGACATGGCTGGATGGCATCACCGACTCAATGGACATGAGTTTGAGTGAACTCTGGGAGTTGGTGATGGACAGGGAGGCCTGGTGTGCTGTGATTCATGGGGTTGCAAAGAGTCGGACACGACTGAGTGACTGAACTGAACTGAACTGAGCTTGACCCCATCCATTAGAACAAGACCCAGTTTCCCCCACAGTCAGTCTATTCCATCAGGAAGCTTCCATAAGCCTCTTATCTTTCTCCATCAGAGGGCAGGCAGAATGAAAACCACAATCACAGAAAACTAACCAAACTGATCACATGGACCACAGCCTTGTCTAACTCAAATGAAACTATAGGCCATGCCATGTAGAGCCACCCAAGACCGACAGGTCATGGTGGAGAGTTCTGACAAAATGTGGTCCACTGGAGAATGGAATGGCAAACCACTTCAGTATTCTTGTCTTGAGAACCCCATGAACGGTATGAAAAGGCAAAAGGATACTGAAGGATGAACTCCCCAGGTCAGGAGGTGCCCAATATGTTACTGGAGAATAGTGGAGAAAAAACTCCAGAAAGTATGAAGAGACAGAGCTAAAGCAAAAACAACACCCAATAGTGGATGTGACTGGTGATGGAATTAAAGTCTGATGCTGTAAAGAGCAATATTGCATAGGAACCTGGACTGTTAGGTCCATGAATCAAGGTAAATTGGAAGTGGTCAAATGAGATGGCAAGAGTGAACATCAGCATTTTAGGAATCAGTGAACTAAAATGGACTGGAATGGGTGAATTTAACTCAGGTGAACATTATATCTACTACTGTGGGCAAGAATCCCTTAGAAGAAATGGAGTAGCCATCATAGTCAAAAAAAGAGTCCGAAATGCAGTACTTGGATGCAATCTCAAAAATGACATAATGATCTCGGTTCATTACCAAGGAAAAACATTCAATATCACAGTAAAGCAAGTCTATGCCCTAGTCAGTAATGCTGAAGAAGCTGAAGTTGTACAGTTCCATGAAAATCTACAAGGCCTTCTAGAACTAACACCCAGAAAAGATGTCCTCTTCATTAAAGAGGACTGGAATGCAAAAGTAGAAAGTCAAGAGCTACCTATCAGTTCAGTTCAGTCGCTCAGTTGTGTCCGACTCTTTGCGACCCCATGAATCACAGCACACCAGGCCTCCCTGTCCATCACCAACTCCCGGAGTTCACTCAAACTCATGTCCATCGAGTCAGTGATGCCATCCAGCCATCTCCTTCTCTGTCGTCCCTGTCTCCTCCCACCCCCAATCCTTCCTAGCATCAGACTCTTTTCCAGTGAGTCAACTCGTTGCATGAGCTACATATAGTAACAGGCAAATTTGGCCTTGGAGTACAAAACGAAGAAGATCAAAGGCTTACAGAGTTTTCCAAGAGAACACACTGGTCATAGCAAACACACTCTTCCAACAATACAAGAGAAGACTGTACACATGGACATCACCAGATAGTCAACACCAAAATCAGATTGATTATATTCTTTGCAGCCAAATATTAAGAAGCTCTATACAGTCAGCAAAAACAAGACTGGGAGCTGACTGTGGCTTAAATCATGAACTCCTTATTGCCAAATTCAGACTTAAATTGAAGAAAGTAGGTAAAACCAACAGACCATTTAGGTATGACCTAAATCAAATCCCTTCCAATTATACAGTGGAAGTGACAAATAGATTCAAGGGATTAGAACTGAAAGACAAATTGCCTGAAGAACAGTGGATGGAGATTAGTGACATTGTACAGGAGGCAGTGATCTGGACCATCCCCAAGCAAAAGAAATGCAAAAGGCAAAATGGTTATCTGACAAGGCCTTACTAATAGCTGAGAAAAGAAGAGAAGAGAAAGGCAGGGAGAAAAGGGAAGAAATACCCATTCGAATGCAGTTCCAAAGGAAAGCATCAGTTCAGTTCAGTTCAGTCGCTCAGTCGTGTCCAACTCTCCGCAACCCCATGAATCACAGCACACCAGGCCTCCCTGTCCATCACCAACTCCCAGAGTTCACTCAAACTCATGTCCACAGAGTCGGTGATGCCATCCAGCCATCTCATTCTCTGTCGTCCCCTTCTCCTCCCGCCCCCAACCTTTCCCAGAATCAGAGTCTTTTCCAGTGAGTCAAATTGTCGCATGAGGTGGCCAAAGAATTGCAGTTTCAGCTTTAGCATCAGTCCTTCCAATGAACACCCGGACTGATCTCCTTTAGAATGGACTGGTTGGATCTCCTTGCAGTCCAAGGGACCCTCAAGAGTCTTCTCCAACACCACAGTTCAAAAGCATCAATTCTTCAGCGAACAGCTTTCTTCACAGTCCAACTCTCACATCCATACATGACCACGGGAAAAACCATAGCCTTGACTAGACGGACCTTTGGTGGCAAAGTAATGTCTCTGCTTTTTAATATACTATCAAGGTTGGTCATAACTTTCCTTCCAAGGAGTAAGCGTCTTTTAATTTCATGGCTGCAATCAGCATCTGCCGTGATATTGGAGCCCAAAAAATAAAGTCTGACACTGTTTCCACAGTTTTTCCATCTATTTCCCATGAAGTGATGGGACCAGATGCCATGATCTTTGTTTTCTGAATGTTGAGCTTCAAGCCAACCTTTTCACTCTCCTCTTTCACTTTCATCAAGAGGCTTTTGAGTTCCTCTTCACTTTCTGCCATAAGGGTGGTGTCATCTGCATATCTGAGGTTATTGATATTTCTCCCGGCAATCTTGATTCCAGCTTGTGCTTCTTCCAGCCCAGCGTTCCTCATGATGTACTCTGCATAGAAGTTAAATAAGCAAGGTGACAATATACAGCCTTGACATACTCCTTTTCCTATTTGGAACCAGTCTGTTGTTCCATGTACAGTTCTAACTGTTGCTTCCTGACCTGCATACAGGTTTCTCAAGAGGCAGGTCAGGTGGTCTTGTATTCCCATCTCTTTCAGAATTTTCCAGTTTACTGTGATCCACACAGTCAAAGGCTTTGACATAGTCAATGAAGCAGAAATAGATATTTTTCTGGAACTCTCTTGCTTTCTCCATGATCCAGCGGATGTTGGCAATTCGATCTCTGGTGCCTCTGCCTTTTCTAAAACCTGCTTGAATGTCTGGGAGTTCACGGTTCACATATTGCTGAAGCCTGGCTTGGAGGATTTTGAGCATGACTTTACTAGCGTGTGAGATGAGTACAATTGTGCGGTAGTTGGAGCATTCTTTGGCATTGCCTTTCTTTGGGATTGGAATGAAGACTGACCTTTTCCAGTCCTGTGGCCACTGCTGAGTTTTCCAAATTTGCTGGCATATTGAGTGAAGCACTTTCACAGCATCATCTTTCAGGATTTGAAATAACTCAACTGGAATTCCATCACCTCCACTAGCTTTGTTCGTAGTGATGCTTTTAAGGCCCACTTGACTTCACATTCCAAGATATCTGGCTCTAGGTCAGTGATCATGTTATCGTGACTATCTTGGTCATGAAGATCTTTTTTGTACAGTTCTTCTGTGTATTGCATATAGAGATAAAAAAGCTTTCCTCGGTGATCAATATAAAGAAATAGAGGAAAACAATAGAATGGGAAAGACTAGAGATCTCTTCAAGAAAATTAGAGATACCAGGGGAACATTTCATGCAAAGATGGGCTCGATAAAGGACAGAAATGGTATGGACCTAACAGAAGCAGAAGATATTAAGAAGAGGTGGCAAGAATACACAGAATAACTGTGCAAAAAAGATCTTCATGACCCAGATTACCACAATGGTGTGATCATTCACCTAGACCCAGACATCCTGGAATGCAAAGTCAAGTGGGTCTTAGAGAGCATCACCACGAACAAAGCTAGTGGAGGTGATGGAATTCCAATTGAGCTATTTCAAATCCTGAAAGATGATGCTGTGGAAGTACTGCACTCAATATGCCAGCAAATCTGGAAGATGCAGCAATGGCCACAGTACTGGAAAAGATCAGTTTTCATTCGAATCCCAAAGAACGGCAAAGCCAAAACTACTGTAGAATTGCACTCATGTCACACACTAACAAAGCAATGCTTAAAATTCTCCAAGCCAAGTTTCAACAGTACGTGAACTGTAAACTTCCAGATGTTCAAGCTGGATTTAGAAAAGGCAGAGGAATCAGAGAATAAATTGCCAACACCCAATCCACTGGGTGTTGAAAAAGCAAGATAGTTCCAGAAAACATCTTCTTTTGCTTTATTTACTATGCCAAAGCCTTTGACTGTATGGATCACAACAAACTGTGGAAAATTTTTCAAGAGATGGGAATACCAGACCACCTGACCTGCCTCCTGAGAAATCTGTATGCAGGTCAAGAAGCAACAGTTAGAACCGGACATGAAACAACAGACTGGTTCCAAATTGGGAAAGGAGTACATCAAGGCTTTATATTGTCACCCTGCTTATTTAACTTATATGCAGAGTACATCATGCAAAATGCCAGGCTGGATGAAGCACCAGCTGGAATCAAGATTGCCAGGAGAAATATCAATAACCTCAGATACACAGATGACACCACTCTTATGGCAGAAAGCAAAGAAGAACTAAAGACTCTCTTGATGACAGGGAAAGAGGAGAGTGAAAAAGTTGGTTTAGAACTCACAATTCAGAAAATTAAGATCATGGCATCCGGTCCCATCACTTCATGGCAAATTGATGCGGGGACAATGGAAACAGTGAGAGACTTTATTTTGGGGCTCCAAGGTCACTGCAGATGGTGACTGCAGCCATGAAATTAAAAGACACTAGCTCCTTGGAAGAAAAGCTATGACCAACCTAGACAGCATATTAAAAAGCCGAGACATTACTTTGCCAACAAAAGTCCATCGAGTCAAAGCTATGATTTTTCCAGTAGTCATGTATGGATGTGAGAGTTGGAGTATAAAGAAAGCTGAACACCAAAGAATTGATGCTTTTGAACTGTGGTGTTGGAGAAGACTCTTGAGCATCCCTTGGATGGCAAGGAGACCCAACCAGTCCATCCTAAAGGAAATCAGTCCTGAATATTCATTCAGTTCAGTTCAGTCGCTCAGTCATGTCCGACTCTTTGTAACCCCATGAATCACAGCACACCAGGCCTCCCTGTTCATCACCAGCTCCCGGAGTTCACTCAAACTCACCTCCATGGAGTCGGTGATGCCATCCAGCCATTTCATTCTCTGTCGTCCCCTTCTCCTCCTGCCCCCAATCCCTCCCAGCATCAGAGTCTTTTCCAGTGAGTCAACTCTTCGCATGAGGTAGCCAAAGTATTGGAGTTTCAGCTTTAGCATCAGTCCTTCCAATGAGCACCCAGGACTGATCTCCTTTAGAATGGACTGGTTGGATCTCCTTGCAGTCCAAGGGACTCTCAAGAGTTTCTCCAACACCACAGTTCAAAAGCATCAATTCTTCGGCGATTAGCTTTCTTCAGAGTCCAACTCTCACATCCGTACATGACCACGGGAAAAACCATAGCCTTAACTAGATGGACCTTGGTTGGCAAAGTAATGTCTCTGCTTCTTAATATAGTATCTAGATTGGTCATAGTTTTCCTTCCAAGGAGCAAGCGTCTTTTAATATCATGGCTGCAATCAGCATCCGCAGTGATTTTGGAGCCCCCAAAAATAAAGTCTGACACTGTTTCCACTGTTTCCCCATCTATTTCCCAGGAAGTGATGGGACCAGATGCAATGATCTTAGTTTTCTGAATGTTGAACTTCAAGCCAACTTTTTCACTCTCCTCTTTCACTTTCATCAAGAGGATTTTTAGTTCCTCCTCACTTTCTGCCATTAGAAGGACTGATATTGAAGCTGAAACTCCAATACTTTGGCCACCTGATGTGAAGAACCGACTCAGATGCTGGGAAAGATTGAAGGCGGGAGGAGAAGGGGACAACAGAGGATGAGATGATTGGATGGCATCACCGACACAATAGATGAGTTTGAGTAGGCTTCGGGAGTTGGTGATAGACAGGAAAGCCTGGCATTCTGCAATGCATGGGGTCACAAAAAGTCGGACACGACTGAGTGACTGTACTAACTATGTATACATATATATATAGCTATCTCACAGCACATGTACGCATGCTCAGTCATGGGCAACTCTTTGCAAACGAAAGGACTATAGCCCACCAGGCTCCTCTGTCCATGGGATTTTCCAGGCAAGAATACTGGCATGGGTTGTCATTTCCAACTATATATTTGACCCTCACCCAGTGCCTGCCTTTCCATGGGGAAATTGAATATTGTGGAGCTGAAGCTTCATTTTGTTTCACTTATCACGTATGTATATACAGATACCTATTTAGTAAATAAATGTTCCAATAAATTTTTAAAAAATTCTAATATTTTTTGTACTCTGAATAGAGTAATAATTATTCATGTTTACCCTTTCCTGGAAAATTTGATATGATTTCTCAATTCTGTTTAGCTGTTTAAATTTTCAAAATGACTTTACATATAAAAGTTTTATCAAAGCCTATATCCTAGAGCTTGATGCTGAACATTTTATACCAAAAGTTAGATGGTCTGGAGTCTCTTGTGGGTGGATTGAGTGAGATGAGTATTCCCATTTTGCAAATGGAGTCAGTGAGGTTCTGAAAGTTGGATGGATTTGCCCAGAGGCTTACAGCCAGTAAGTACCATCTCAACTGTCATTGGATGCCTATATTCCTGAGTCCTAATTCATAAGACCAATCCTGAGGCAGAAAATAATTACAAAAATCTAAGTGTCATATTTTAAAGCATAGCTCATTTCTTACCAAAATGGAAATTGGTTTCGTAGAACATAAATAACAACCTTAGCCCAAAGATGAGCTATTTGAGGAATCTGTCCTGTTATATAACTTTTGAAGGCATAAAATATGGCAGAGGTTCATCTTTTTAATAATCTCTGTAGCAGTATTTGTCAAAATTGAAATGTCAGTTTCATTCACTTAGTCTTTTTAAAATGGAGCAAGAATATTTTCTTTTCTACTATCTTTGTCTTTTAGCTTATCAACAGCTCCCTGCCTTTAGATTACAGACTCTTCTATCCCCTGCCTTCAAGCAAAATTATTTGAGATGTAAGGTAAATTTATCAAGCCCAATAATCTCTTCATGGCTTTGTTTATCCTTCCATGGAATGATTGATACATGGAGATTTTTAAACATGGAGATTTTCCAGAAAACCATTTGTTAACCAGGCATTCTTCTTCAGTCACAAAAGTTTAAAATGAAAGGAATGCCTCACTTCTTTTCAGTTTTCCAGAAAACAAACAACACAGCCTTGAAGCGCTTATCTCTGATTATACAATATAATAAGACAGGAGAACACAAAGTAAACTTGTGTGCATATAGGTGATTCCATAGACTCAGACTCACAGATCTAGCCCTAGGAGAGAATTTGAAGTCTGATAATGCAATCTTAACCATCTACCAAGAGTGCCTATTTTAAAAATAACTTTTCCATCTACCACCTCATCTGAATGTACATATGACAACATTTCATGTGCATTTATGCTCCTTTTTTTCCCCTAAGGCATTGCCCAGGATGTTCTGTAGACCTGCTGATGCCCCTAGGACCATGGATGAAGTACCACAATACTACTTATCCTTGTGATCCTGAATCTCACTTTCTTGAGTGATAAAATGGACCCCACTCTCCTGAGTTCCATTTTCTCTCTGATATGTATGGTTACTATTTACCTCTGCTTGGTCTGAACTTGGGGAGGGATTTGGAATAATTTTTGTGAATCTCTGTCCCTTTTATTTTGGCAACAATGGCTTACCACCCATCAACACACTTATATCACTGTCACTGCAGATGAGACAAAAACATTATTTTTAAAAGATTTTGACTTCTGTAGAACATTTATTGGCTAAATTAACTTGGTGCACTAAAGATGTTAGGATAGCCCTGGGGACAGATTACAAGTTTACTCTTAGAACAGAGTCCATTAAATTCCCACTGACTCTGTTATGATGGTATCAGTTCTGATACCAATCCACAGCATGGCAATTAAGCTCTCTGGATTGTGGCAGAATTGTGCCTTCATAGTATCTGCTTGGATTATTTTATATGCTAAATTTCTTAAAAAGGAAATCTCTTTGGTACCTCAGAGACTAAAGCCCTGATAAATAACATCCTGTACATACTACCTTCACCCCATAATTCTGCATCCTGGAGAAGGGCTTTAGAGAGAGATTTTCTAATATTACAATGTAAATAATATTAAGAGTTAAAACATTAAAATATAACTCTAATGATTTAGAAAGCAGAGGGTCTTTTTTATTAGAAAGAACTACAAATCAGTGAGCTCATGAAATAAATACGATAAATAAAGATGTTTCTTTTATTATGCAGTGACTAATACTTTGGCCACCTCATGCGAAGAGTTGACTCACTGGAAAAGACTCTGATGCTGGGAGGGATTGGGGGCAGGAGGAGAAGGGGACGACAGAGAATGAGATGGCTGGATGGCATCACCGACTCGATGGACATGAGTTTGAGTGAACTCCAGGAGTTGGTGATGGACAGGGAGGCCTGGCGTGCTGTGATTCATGGGGTCGCGAAGAGTCGGACACGACTGAGCGACTGAACTGAACTGAATATTGATAATATACTTTTCAGATAACAAATAGGAATGTGTTGCCAGATACTGTGTCTCCTACTATAATGGCTCTTCTGAAGCCTATGGATCAAGGAGTAATTCTGACCTCCAGATCTTAACTATTTAAGACAAGCACATTTTGTAAGGCTATAGCTGCTGTATATAGTGATTCCTCTGATGGATTTAGGCAAGGTCAACTGAAAGTCTCCTGGAAAGGATTTGCCATTCTAGATGCCATAAAGAACATTCATCATTCATGGGAAGAAATCAAAATACTAACATTAACAGGAATTTTGGAAGTTTATTACAACCCTCATGGATGACCTTGGGGGGTCCAACACTTCAGTGAAGGAAGTAACTGCAGATGTGATAGAAACAGTAAGAAAAGTAGAATTAGAAGTGGAGCCTGAACACGAGACTGAATTGCTACAAATCTCATGATGAAACTTTCACTGATGAGGAGTTGCTTCCTATGATGAGCAAAGAAAGTGATTTCTTGAGATGAAATCTACTCTCGGTGAAGATGCTGTGAAGATTGTTGAAATGACAACAAGGACTTCAAATATATTACGTTAAATTAGTTGAGTAGCAACAGGGACAGAGAGGATTGATTCCAATTTTGAAAGAAATTCTACTGTGGGTTAATTGCTATCAAATATCACTATGGGGTGACTATAATGCAAGGGGGACTTCCCTGGTGGTCCAGTGGCTAAAACTCCACACTACCAATGCAGGGAGTCTGGGTTCAATCCCTGGTCAGAGAACTAGATCCCACATGCCAAAGACCTGATGCAGCCAAATAATTTTTTTTTTTTTTAAAGCATTACTTGGTACAGAGAAATCACTCATGAAAAGAAAGTGAAAGTGAAGTCACTCAGTCGTGTACGACTCTTTGCGACCCCATTGACTGTAGCCTACCAGGCTTCTCTATCCATAGGATTTTCCAGGCAAGAGTACTGGAGTGGGTTGCCATTTCCTTCTCCAGAGGATCTTCCCGACCCAGAGATCGAACCCGGGTCTCCTGCATTGCGGGCAGACGCTTTACCATCTGAGCCATCAGGGAAGCTCATGAAAAGAAGACTCAATTGAAGCAGCAAACTTCAATGTTGTCTTATTTTTAAAAATTGTCAGATCCGTCCTTCAGAAACCACCACCCTAATCAGTCAGCAGACATCACACTGAGGCAAGACCCTCTACCAGCAAAAACATTATGACTCACTGAAGACTCAGATATTGTTTATTATTTTTTAGCATAAAACTTTTTTTTTTTCATTTTTTGACTCTGTGGTGCAGCATGCAGCATCTTAGTTCCCCAACCAGGGATTGAACCTGTGACCACTGCAGTGGATGTGTGGAGCCCTAACCACTGGACTACAGGAGAATACCCAGTGAAAAACTATTTTTAAATTAAGGCAAATGAAGTGAAAGTCACTCAATCATGTCTGACTCTTTGCGACCCCATGAACTATAAAGTTCGTGGAATTCTCCAGGCCAGAATACTGGAGTGGGTAGCCTTTCCCTTCTCCAGGAGATCTTCCCAACCCAAAGATCAAATCCAGGTCTCCCATATTGCAGGAAGATTCTTTACCAGCTGAGCCACAAGGGAAGCCCAAATTGTATGACTTGGTTTATTGCAATGGTTGGAATAAAACCTGCAATATCTCCCAGTGTAGCTACTCTTAATACTTTTAACTTTTATACTAGGGTTAAAAGTGATCTTTCAGTAGTACATTGCTGTATATTTGTTTGTACAGTTACTTTTCTGGTGAGATTTATACTGTCCTATACTTTTGTGTTACTGGTTGGCATCCTTTCATTTCAACTTCAAGAACTCCCTACAGCGCTTCTTACAGTGGTAATGAACTCTTTCAAGTTTTTGTTTCTCTGGAGAAGTCTTTTTCTCACATTTATCTTTAAAAGATAGTTTTGCTATCTATAGTAATCTTAGTTGGCAGGTTGTTTTTTTTTTTTTCCAAATATATATGTCTCCCACTCTTTCCCAGTTTGGCAGGGTTTCTGCTGAGAAATTTATGGATCATCTTCTGGGAGTTTCCAGGTGAGTAGTTTTGGGTTGTTTTTTTTGTTTTTTTTTTTGCTACTTTATTATTATTATTTTTTGATTATTTATTTATTTGCATTACAATAGTTTAATATGAACAATCAGAGCTAATGAACAGTATAACAATATTTTACAACTGAAATAATTAAAATAAACTATAAAATTACTACATAAAACAGGTCTGATCTAGCTAATTTACTTTCTATAATCTCTTCAGTGCTGCAAAACCATTTCTTTCTTTTTTTTTTTTTCATGTTTTAATAAACACTTCGTCTTTTTGTATTGCTTTCTTTTCATCACAATAATAGAAATATAACACCATATATCACTGTAAAACACATTTCCACATAAATGCTGATAAGCACAAAATATTTTTCATCATTTACATTTTACCTGTAATAATATATGGCAGGATTAAAGCTGCATCCATCATGTGTCTAACTAACCTTGCTGTAATGAATTTTTAAATGTAATGGTTTCTGTCGCAAAGTAAAATCGTACATAATGTCTAGTGACACAGTACGATGGTGGATGGGTGGTTTTGGAAAATGGAAATGCAACTTCATTTTTAATTAGATTAATAAACTTCACCACCTCCACCTCCAGCCAGCTTCCCAACCCTCCCTCCCACCACCATTATTTATTTATTTATTTATTTTAAATGAGGCTTTTAATTAATGTTTGACAGAGCTGATTCAGGTTGAATAGACTAAATTTCTTTAAACAAACTTACTTATACTCCAGAGTCCTTTAAAAACTTAATAGCATTTATACATTGAAGGTATTTGATTTTCTTGTAACTAGCACTTCAAATGCAACAAGCATTTGAAGCAACAAGCATTTGACCCAACAAGTAAAACTTTCTACAGTTCATAACTTTTATAAATAAAATAAATTAAATGTACAGTGAATAAGTTCTCTGAAATATTTCAATATTCCTGCAGGTTCAGTAACATCATAAAATACATATCAACTAAAATTCACAAATCTAAAAACCTGTTAGGCATTTTTAGGCGTTTTAAGTTGGAAATGAAGACCAATGTTACATCGTAATATGCCAATTACAAATAGTACTTCAAATAGCAAATACTACAGTTTGTCCCAAACTTTAAAAACTATTCATGAACTCAACACTGAACTATTGATGGCTATGAGAATTGTTTCCTAGCCTTTTTGAAAATTTCAACCCATTTATGTTTAAGGTAATTATTGATAAGTACGATCCCGTAGCCATTTTCTTTATTGCTTTGGGTTCAAGTTTATACACTCTTTCTGTGTTTCCTGTCTAGAGAAGATCCTTTAGCATTTGTTGGAGAGCTGGTTTGGTGATGCTGAATTCCCTCAGCTTTTGCTTGTCTGTAAAGCTTTTGATTTCTCCTTCATATTTGAATGAGATCCTTGCTGGGTATAGTAATCTGGGCTGTAGGGTATTTTCTTTCATCACTTTAAGTATGTCTTGCCACTCCCTTCTGGCCTGAAGAGTTTCTGTTGAAAGATCAGCTGTTATCCTTATGGGAATCCCCTTATGTGTTATTTGCTGCTTTTCCCTTGCTGCTTTTAATATTTGTTCTTTGTGTTTGATCTTTGTTAATTTGATTAATATGTGTCTTGGAGTATTTCGCCTTGGGTTTATCCTGTTGGGGACTCTCTGGGTTTCTTGGACTTGGGTGATTATTTCTTTCCCTATTTTAGGGAAGTTTTCAACTATTATCTCTTCAAGTATTCTCTCATGGTCTTTCTTTTTGTCTTCTTCTTCTGGGACTCCTATGATTCGAATGTTGGAGCGTTTAACATTGTCCCAGAGGTCTCTAATATTGTCCTCATTTCTTTTAATTCGTTTTTCTTTTTTCCTCTCTGTTTCATTTATTTCTACAATTCTATCTTCTAGTTCGCTAATCCTGTCTTCTGCCTCTGTTATTCTATTGTTTGTTCCCTCCAGAGTGTTTCTGATCTCATCTATTGCATTATTCATTGTATATTGACTCTTTTTTATTTCTTCTAAGTCCTTATTAAATCTTTCTTCCATCTTCTCAATCCTTTTCTCCAGGTTATTTATCTGTAACTCCATTTTGCTTTCAAGATTTTGAATCATTTTCACCATCAAAATTTGAAATTCTTTATCAGGTAAATTCCCTATATCTTCTTCTTTTGTTTGTGTTGGTGGGCAATTATCTTGTTCCTTTACTTGCTGGGTATTTCTCTGCCTCTTCATCTTGCTTATATTGCTTTGCTTGGGGTGGCCTTTCCCTCTTCTTGCAGTTTGTGGAGTTCTCTTTATTATGTAGTTTCTTCGCTGTGTGTGGGGTTGGACGGGTGACTTGTCTGGGTTCCCTGGTTAGGGAAGCATGTGTCGGTGTTCTGCTGGGTGGAGCTGGATTTCTTCTCTCTCCTTTAGAAGACAATGGGCTGCTTTTCTGGGAGCCTGATGACCTCTGCCAGTATTCAGAAGTTGTTTTGTGGCCTTTACTCCACGTTCAAATGTTCTTTTGATGAATTTGTGGGGGAGAAAGTGGTCTCGCCGTCTTATCCCTCCGCCATCTTGTTCCTTCCTCCCCAGAACAGTGGATTCTTATATTCCACTTGGTCGTGGAGTATCTCTTCCCAGCTGCTCCAGCAAGGCGCAGCCGCTGTACCTTACCTTGGACGAGGGGTATCTCCTCAAGGCCGCCCCTCCTGCTTTGAATGTGGATCAGCTCCTCTCGGCCCTCCGGTGCCCAAGCAGCCACCGCCTCCTGGACGTGGTACAGCTCCTCTTGGCCACTGCCCTAACCCTGGGCGCGGGGTAGCTCCTCTCAGCCACGATTCTGCACGTGGTCGGTTGCGCCGGAGCCGGGCATCTCTCGTGTCTGCGCCGCCGGAGCCGGGCGTCTCTCGAATAAGCGTTATTTCTGAGCACAGAAGGAGTACTTTAAAAAATGGACTATGTCAAATCATAGGCTCCAGTTTCATCCACCTCATTAGAATTGATTCAAATGTATTCCTTTTAATTGCTGAGTAGTTCTCCATTGTGTAAATGTACCACAGCTTTCTTATCCATTCGTCTGCAGCCAGTCCAAGTACAATGCATGATACAGGATCTTTTTGCTACTTTAAAAACTCTTTGTCTTTTGAAATTTAATTATAATGTGTTTCAGTGTAGACCTTAGTCTATTTGGGATCCTTTGGGATTCATTAATCTGGATGTGTGTCTCCTAGATTCGGGCAGTTTTCCACCATTATTTCTTTAAATATACCCCTCTCTTTTTCTCTTTTGCTTTTGGGGATATCATGATGTGTACTTAGATTCTCTTGACTTTATTCCATAAGCCTCATAGGCTTTCTTTGCTTTTTTTTCATTCTTATTTTTCTGCACCCCACCTTGGATATTCTCAAATGACCTATTTTTGCATTTCTTGATTCTTCTACTTGATCAAGTCTGCTATAGAAGCTCTGTATTATTTTTTTTTTCAGTTCAGTCATTGTATTCTTCAGGTTCAGAATTCATTTTATTCTTTTTTTCTGGTCTCTACCTCTTTGCTAAACTACACATTTTGTTCATACCTTGTTTTCATGATTTTGTTTAGCTGTCTTTTTTTTTTTTTAATAGCTCACTGAGTTTAAGACTGTTATTTTGATTTCTTTGTCAGGCAATTCTTAGAGCTCCATTTTTTCAGGTCACTATTGGAGCTTTACTTTGCTCCTTTGATGGTGTTATGTTTCCCTGATTCTATGGCCCTTGTAGCCTTGTGTCAGTGTCTTCACATTTGAAAAACCAGTCATTTTTTCTTGTCCTTAGCTGGATTTCAGCAGATACTCTGGCCAGAGATTCTGAGTGGGCCAGCTGGCAGGCTGCAGGCAGTTGGCTCCCATGGTCCATAGGGAGGCAGGTCTGCTGCTGGAGTCCTCAGGTGAGCAGACCTGTCACTGAAGGTTGCTTTCAGGGCCTCAGGCCAGCTATCAAGATCTTCCCACTGGCTGTTAAGAGTCCTTACCCATTTGCTATGCTCTCAGCTACCCCTCGGGTATCAAGGTGTGCCACCTTAGTGTTCTGGGTGAGGATGACAGAAGCAAACATCTCAGGTACCCAGAGTTTAGGGAAGTCAAACATTGATGCTGTTCTCTCTTTCCTATGCAGAATTTGTGCCTGAGATGACCTCTTTCTAGTGCTATGCTGTGTAGCCTGAGGGAGAGGTGATATGAGTGAAGTAAAACTGTTCTTCTTACACTTTTCAATTTTTAAAAAATTGTTTATGCTTCACGGAGATGCCATAATCTTTCATCTGAATTCCAGAGCTCTCAGGACAGTATCTGCATCTGTGAATAGTTGTTAAATTTGTGTTTCTATGGGATATGAGGACTGGAACCTCCTATTTAGGGCATCTTTCTGATGTCACCCCCTTCTTACTACTTATAACACTATTACAAGTGCTGTTTTTTCCCAATACAATAAATGTTCTATTTTAATCAAAATTCTTGCAAGATATGAAAAAATAAATTTTAATAAAGCCAAACTTTGAACTATATATTCCGACTGATATCAACTTTAATATCAGCCTTCCTTACAAAACAATAGAAATGGACCACTTTTTTATTAGTGGGAATTTCTTAACATACAGATGTTCTTTAGAAAGAAGAAATTTCTACCATATCCCTTCCTCTTCTGAAAACCCCAGTAATTCAGAAAATGCTTTGTCAGTACCTGTATCTTTGACAAGAAGGCAATTTTAAATATAAGACTGCCTCTGAAGCCCAATTTAACTTGGAAAGAGTTAATCACTCTGAATCAGAGAGTCTTGTTCAAACCCTTTTAGATTTAAAAATCACAGAGGGGAAGGAAGAACTGGAAAAGATAATTAGAAGTACCAAATGTACTAAGATGTCCCATAGACCCAGAAACTCTGATTGTGGTAAGTAGAATAATGTGACATGCAATAAATGACTATTTTTTCTTCTAAAAAGAATCAGTGACAGCAAGACACATGTTTTGTTATAGCTATATTCGGAGCATTACCTGGGATGGAAGTTAAGGATGAAGTGAAGAACTCAGAGATGGCTCTGTGACCAAAATTGTTACCTTGTTCAGTCTCAGTTTCAATCTTATTCATAATCCTAGTAAATGCTACTCTTGTGATCATGCCAAACCCCAAGGAAACTTTCACATGGAATTGTTTGCTAGAGTTATTCTTAGTTGGCCTACTTTTAACTGCCAAGAGGAAGGGTGAATATTTGTATCACACTTCATTCTTCCTCAAAATGCACTTCTTTTCTTTCAGTGAAGTAAAGCAGAAAGAGCATTAGCGTCTCTGTGACCTACCTGTCTGTGAGCTTCACTTCTGTCATCTGTAAAATGGAGAGAATGAGTCTGCGTAGGGTTATTGTGAGGTATAAATAAGGTAATAAAAACCAAGCATGTTGGATGCAGAAGATGCTTAATAAACGGCAGTATTCTATTTCCAGTGGGTCTTGAGTTTAGTAGCAATTAATTTCTTCAAGACATTGGCAGATAAGAGCTACAAATTCATTTCTCAAAAGAATATTTACATTTTAACAAGAGGCTCTAAGGAGTTACAAGACTTCAGGGTACCAAGCACATTGACAAAAGTGGAATTTTGGATGCTGTTCAACACATACTTGTTGAGTGTCTCTTCTTTGCTAGTACTGAAGACACAAAGATCAATAATGTGGCACTTGTCCTTCAAGCAGGTAGACTAGACAGTTGGGCAGACTGGTATCCCTTTCCTGTCTCAGAGGACAGCAGCAGGATGCCCCGCAGAGAAGGACAGAACACCAGCTTGTGGCGTAATGAAGGAGAAGACTGTACTCTCAGGAGAAGGGGGGAAGAGGAGAAAAGGAGTTTCTTCTAACAGACCATTCTCTTGTGGATTTGGGGATAGGAAGATTAAACGATCTTCTGGACCCTGCCCTGATACTTATGAACATGGGCATTTGGGCTCCTGGATACTTTGGCACTAGAGTTTTTAATTCGTACAAGGACTGTCTTCTGCATTGATAGCATCTTCGACTCTCGAAGTTGAGAAGTATGTTTCAGATCAAATTCAAGTAGAAAGCTGAGTGCTAATGGCATAGAAACAGTTTTGGCACAAGCAAAAGATATAAAGGAACTCTTCCAACTTCTCATTGCTCAGCCTAGTTCATCAGAGTGGAGAAGGGGAGAATGTCTACCAAAAAATTATACCTAGAAAGAAATATCTAAAGTATAGCTGGTTCTATACCTTAGAATACTGAAAAGGAAAGTGAGAGATTCCAGCAGTAGTAAACAGATATTGGTCATCATAATTTCTTTTGCCTCTGAAACAAATTACTACAAATTTAATGGCTAAAACATCACAAATTTATCTTACAATCCTGGAGGTCAGCATCTGAAATTTGCCTCACTGGGCTAAAGATAAGATGTCAGTGGAGTTAAGTCTTTCTGGTTCTCATGGAGAATCTTTTGCTTAAGTTTTTTTTTTTTTTTTTTCCTAGTTTCTAGAGGCCACCTAACTTCCATGGCACCCTTCCTCCACCTTCAAAGACAGAAACTGAACATATTCAAATCTCCCTCTCACTTTGATATCTGATGCCATGATCACATCTTCATTGACCCTCACTTTCTCTTTCCTTCTTAAAAAAACTGTGAGATTACATGGACTCTACTTAGATAATCAAAAATCATTACCCCATTTCACATTCTTAATTACATGTACAAAGCCCTTTTTGCTAACTATCGTAAGATCATGTATTCATCTATTTCAGAGATTTGAACTTGGATATCTTTGAAAGCCCATTATTCTGCATACTATAGCCAGGATCTGAGAAGGTGGATATTACCATTACCGGAAGTATAAAAATAACACTGTGATGAGCAAAACTGGGATTTTGGCTTTGTTTCTTACCATCAAATAAACACATTTGCCTTTTTACCTGATGAGTAAGCAGATCCCCCATAATAAACTATTTTTAGTTCCAGTGCCCATGGGAGAGGGACCCTATTCTGTGAAATATCACAGGAGCCTGCTATTCATCTGAGGATGCTCAATCCCTTATCTTACTGGTAACCTTGACTCTCTATACGTTTACTCCTGAATGGCCTCTTGGCTTGTTCATAATGTCATCCACCGAGTAGGTGATCATAGTTGCTTTCTCTATCTATCCTTTGGTTTTCTTCACGCTACTCCTGATACCCAAGATAGTGAGTTCAGATTTTCCCCATCTTTGGCTCTACCTAGACATGCACTCACAGCAAATTAGCATCCTTCCTCTAGGTCTCACCATTCACTGGAAGAATAATGAAGCAGCACTCATTGCTACAACCATTTCACTTCCTTGTTTCCCAGACACAATGGCATTCTTCTCCTATGTAAACATTTCACTGGAGATACTATGCTGGAGACAGTTTCCAGAGGTTGCCTAGTCATCAGGCATCCAGTTGCATTGTATAAAAACTATGTATCTAGACCTCTGGCTGGCAAGAAAGCAAAGGTATCTACAGGAGGCTCTTAAGGACATTTCCTACTAGCTTCAAATCCGACCAAGACAAGGAACTAAAGACAATAGATATTAAATATCCCCACTTTCATTTCTAAGAGTTGTCAGTGAATAGAGATTATCTCCTCTTTGCAAATGTTGTCTTCCTTCATGACAAAGTACATTGGTTTAGATTTGTTGTATATCCTTTGCCTCCATCCCAGGTGATCTCAGACGCTTTCCTTGTGGCTCAGATGGTAGAGAATCTGCCTGCAATGCAGGAAACCCAGATTTGATCTCTGGGTCAGGAAGATCCCGTGGAAAAGGGAATGGCAACCCACTCCAGTATTCTTGCCTGGAGAATCCCCATGGAGAGAGGAGCCTGGCCAGATACAGTCTCTTACATCAAAGAGCTGGACACGATTGAATGACTCACGCTTCCACTTTCTGCTTGGAAAACGAAGTCCTCCTAGCAGTCAAGCGGAAGAAACTCAGAAGTGTAGGTGAGTTAGTATCCCACAAGGCAACACTCAAGTAATGGAGCTTGAAAGCCAATATATAAAAGGGTCTTCTATTCATCCCTTCAATAGACTTGTAAGATTCACCCTTTACTATTCTGTAGAAAATCCTAAAATTACTGAGGGCAATTGGTCCTCTCTCAAAAACACCAAGTTTTATAATACACTCCTGTATTGACTTTCCCTTTATTTTATTCCCTCCCGCCCCCCGTCTCTCACGCCTACTCATTTCCTAAAGAAACTACATTCAGCAAGCTTAAGGCTCTGATTTTAGGGGAAATTCAGGATAAGAGAGTTGCTATCAGAATTAGTCCAAGAAAGCAATTCCTGAGGATCGGTTTTTGGACCTGAATCTGCTTCCCGTCAGACAGCAACAGTAACCCCACTGGCAGTGGATTGGTGATAACCCCCTGGTACGTAGCACCTTCGGATGCAGTAAGATTCTGATTTCAGTCCCAGCTATGAGAAGTTCCTTCCTTTTCCTATTTTACTCACTCTGATTGCACACTCCTGCTTAGTTCCTGGATAAACTTCCTCTATACAAAACTTGATCTAAAGCCCAGGCTAAAGCAATATGTAAGTCATACCACGTGACACCTCTGCACAAGAGACTAAAGCTCTTCATATCACTCAATAAAACCCAAAGACTTAGACCTGATTTATAAGCTGATGAATTATCTAGCTCCCACACATTTCTAACCTCACAGGGCAGAGACTGCTAATTGTCTCCTCAATATCTATTCTTTCCTATTTTCTATTGAAACTATCTTCATGTTTCATGGAGGACGGTAGGTAATTCACCTATCTAAAAACACATTGGTCACATGGCCACACATCTCCTTTACAGCTGGGGTGTTCACATGATACAGCCAATTCATGGCCAATAAGCATAAGTTGCTGAATAGCTTCCCAGCTGGAAAATAAGTAGATAAAACCTTTAAAGAAATGGATTCAGTTCTCATGAGGCCTTTGAATTTTCATTTTTCACTTTCTTCCTGCCTGAAAGCCAGCAGGGAAAACAGGAGTAGACCAGCCACCTTTATCACAGGGCAAAATGTGCATTGAATTTAGGCTACGATTGGTTGAGAGAAAAGCTAGAAAGAATCTGGGTTCCCAATGGTATCGTGGAGCTTCTGTATCAGTTTGTACACCTAATGCAACCAAAATCCCCATTTCATTGTATGGGTGTATGTTAAGTCACTTCAGTCGTGTCAACTCTTTGCAACCCTATGGACTGTAGCCCACCAGGTTCCTCTGTCTGTGGGATTCTCCAGGCAAGAATAGTGGAGTGGGTTGCCATGCCCTCCTTCAAAGGATCTTCCTGACCCAGGGATCGAATCCCTGTCTCTTACATCTCCTGCACTGGCAGGCACATTCTTTACCACTAGCACCACATGGGAAGCCCTCCCATTGGATTAAGCCACTTTTGTAAATACAATTTTCAGTGTGTGCAGCTAATTCTAACTGATGACTCTATTCCAGTTCTACTGAGCTCTTTTTCAATCCTCAAACACACCTGTCTCAGATTTGGCACCTATTGTTTCCCCTCTCTGGAGAGTTCTTTCCCCAGATGTTCACACAACTCATGCCTTCACTTCATCCAGGTCTTACTTACATGCCACTTCATTAAGAAGATTTCCTTACTGAGTCTACCTAAGCTCCCTCTCCAACTTCTTCACTTTTCCCTTACCATGCTTTGTTTCTCAATCACTTACTAGCCTGACATAACTTTTATTTATTATTTTATTTCTTTTTTTATTGGGGTATAGTTGCTTTACGATGTTGTGTTAGTTTCTGCTGTACAATGAAGTGAATCAGCTATATGTATACATATATCCCCTCCCTCTTTGTTCTCCCTCCCACCCCACCCTCCTCCCACAGAGCACTGAGCTGAGCTCCCTATGCTATTACAGCAGGTTCCCACTATCTATCTATTTTATACATGGTAGTGGATATATGTCAACCCCAATCTTCCAATTCATCCCACCTCTGCTTCCCTTCCGTGTCCACACATCCATTCTCTACATCTGTGTCTCTATTCCTGCCCTGCAAACAGGTTCATCTTTACTATTTTTCTAGATTCCACATACATGCATCTATATACAATATTTTATTTTCTCTTTCTGAGTTACTTCACTCTGTATGACAGACTCTAGGTCCACTCACATCTCTACAAATGACACATTTTGTTCCTTTCTATGGCTGTATAATATTCTATTGTACATAGGTACCACATCTTCTTTATCCATTCATAAATTGATACAGTCACTATGGAGAAAAGCATGGAGGTTCTTTTAAAAACTAAAAATAGTGCTACCATATGACCCAGCAATCCCACTACTGGGCATATATCCTGAGAAAACCATAATTCTAAAAGACACATGCACCCCAATGTTCATCACTAGTCAATCCTAAGGAAATCAACCCTGAATATTCATTGGAATGACTGATGCTGAAGCTGAAGCTCCAAAACTTTGACCACCTGATGTGAAGAGCTGACTCATTGGAAAAGACCCTGATGTTTGGAGAAGATTGAAGGCAAAAGGAGAAGAGGGCAGAAAAGGATGAGATGGTTAGATAGGATCACTGACTCAATGGATATGAGCTTGAGCAAAATCCAGGAGGTAATGGAGGACAGGGAAACCTGGCATGAGGCAGTCCATGGGGTTGCAAAGAGTCTAACATGACTTAGCAGCTGAACAACCAGCATCCCAATGTTCATTGCAGCACTATTTGCTGCTGCTAAGTCGCTTCAGTCGTGTCCGACTCTGTGCAACCCCATAGATGGCAGCCCACCAGGCTCCCCGGTCCCTGGGACTCTCCAGGCAAGAACACTGGAGTGGGTTACCATTTCCTTCTCCAATGTGTGAAAATGAAAAGTGAAAGTGAAGTCGCTCAGTTGTGTCCGACTCCTAGCGACCCCATGGACTGCAGCCTACCAGGCTCCTCCATCCATGGGATTTTCCAGGCAAGAGTACTGGAGTGGGGTGCCATTGCCTTCTCCTTCCTCAACTCTGGATTCTCTTAAAAAGCAAAACCAGACTTGCCCCTCTACACCCTCAAAAAAAAAAAAAGCAAAACAGGAAAACTATAGGCCAAAATCACTTACAGATAAAGACTCAAAATGCTCAGTAAAATACTACCAGGATGAATCTAACAAAACATATAAAAAAAGAGTATGCACTGTGAGCAAGTGGGATTTATCCCAGGAAAGCAATGCTGTTTTAACAACAAAAAAACAGTCTCTATAAAACATCTTATTAATAAAAGACAAAACACATGAACACCTCGATATGTTTAGTTAAAACATTTGAAAAAATTCAATACCCCTTCATGATAAAGTAACACTCAGTGAACCAGATATAGCTGGGAACTTCCTCAGTCTTATAAAGGACGTCTCTAAAAACCTCACACCTAACATCATTACATGAAACATTTAATATTTCCACATAAGACCAGGAACAAGACAAGGATATTCATCCTTGCCACTTCTATTCAACATTGTACTGGAGGGTCTTGCAATTAGGAAGGAAAGAAGGAAGGAAGGAAAGATAACTATAGAAACTGAAAAAGTAAACTATTCTATTCTCAGAAGATGTAATCTAAAGAAAATCCTAAGGAAAGGAATACATTAAAAATTAGAATAAATGAGTTTAGGAAAGTTGTAGGACACATGATCGATACACACAAAAATGGTATCCCTATATGTTTGCTATTAACAACCTGAAAATGAAATTAAGAAAATAATTCCATTTAAAATAGTACCAAAAAGAATAATAATACAAATGGCAACCCACTCCAGTATCCTTGCCTGGAGAATCCCACGGACAGAGGAGCCTGGCTCTTACAGTCCATGAGGTCCCAAAGAGTCAGATGCAAGTTAGCAACTAAACAACAACCTATAATTAAGATTAGGTTTTCATCATTGGGGAAATGATATTTTAACCATCAGTTATCCACTCTCCAAAACAACATGCCTAGACCTTACAACGGAGATGGCAATGTCAGGCCACTCCAGTACTCTTGCCTAGAAAACCCATGGACGGAGGAGCCTGGTAGGCTGCAGTCCATGGGGTCGCTACGAGTCAGACATGACCAAGTGACTTCACTTTCACTTTTCACTTTCACACATTGGAGAAGGAAATGGCAACCCACTCCAGTGTTCTTGCCTGGAGAATCCCAGGGATGGGGGAGCCTGGTGGGCTGCCGTCTATGGGGTCACACAGAGTCGGACACGACTGAAGTGACTTAGCAGTAGCAGCAGGGATAAGTTTAACCAAAAAAAAAAAAAAAAACCAAAACCTACACACTGAAAAATAACATTAAAATTCCTGAAAGTTTATTTTCCCAGTGAAAAATATTCTGTGTGCTATTTCAGGGTTAGTATGACAGGAAGAGAAGAGAACAATCACAGAAGTAGCCAGGATTTTGGAGACAGCCATAACAGGCAAACGTATGGCACCATAACCTGCAAACCTCACGGGACCAGCACCAAATCCCCCACGGGACGCGAGAAAAAGACTAAAGCCAATTTCAGTTTCATTTCAATGACAGGGAACATCAGCCACTTTCTAGGCTATAATAGCAATGTTTACTTGAAAATAAAGCCGTAAATAAATAAAGCTGAACACAATTTAATCTTTGAGAATTTAAGGAGTGCTTTAAGACCTATTGTTTGGGTGTTTTTACTATAGGGATTAGAGAAGTACATATGGTTGGAAGATGCCTATTTCATGAAATGCTACCACTGTTTATTTTTATTTCAAGTTACGCATGAGGTTGTGTCTTGTGGTTTTTAATCTCAAAACAGTTTGTCGTAGGTTCTTAATTGATTAAGAATTATATTATCAAAAATATCTTTCCAGTTTTATATTCAACAAATAAGGCATCAGTTAGTTTTTTTCTGAATGTGCCATGGTATTTTACCTAAGAAAGTTATAATCAAATTCTATAGAGAATTTTTAGAACCATAACTAATTTTGATCCAAAAAGAAGGTGCCTGATTCTATGAAATGTCATGAACCCCATGGTAATTATGTGTGAGACAAGAATATTTTCTATGTATTATTTATTTACCTTTTGCAGAGTTTATATAATGGCCACTGAAATAAATAATTATTTTGAATAATTATTCCATAAAAGCAAAATTGTTTTAATTTTACTAAATTATAGCAGGTAAAATAGTCTTAAAATTATTTAAATAAAACCTTGATTCATTAGGGCATACAATGGTACTATTGATAATCCACTATATACCATACATTTCAGCTTTTTTGAACTTCCTTTGAACATTTGAGAAGATAAAAGAAACTACCCTAAACTTGGGCTTCTATGGGTGGCTCAGCAGGTAAAGAATCTGCCTGCCAATGCAGGAAACACAGGAGATGTGGGTTTGATCACTGGGTGGGGAAGATCCCCTGGAAAAGGAAATGGCAACCTACTCCAGTATTCTTGCCTGGAGAATCCCATGGTCAGAGGAGCCTTTTGGACTACAGTCCATGGGGTCGCAAAGATTTGGACACCACTGAGTGACTAAACATGCACAGACACGCACCCCAAACTTAGATCAAGTTGTTCTCTATATAGAATCTACCCAATTTTTCATTCCTCTCAGACATTCCACATAGGTTGTTTTCTTCCATCTGCAAAGTGAAATATCCTTCTTCCTCACTCCTTTCACCTGGCCACCAAGTGCCATGAATGCCCCCTCCTAGAGCAAGTCTCCTAACTTCTTTTCCTACCAGAGAGAGACTCGCAGACAAACTTACGGTTGCTAGGAGGAAGGTGAGGGAGAAAGCATAGTTAGGGAGTTTGGGATAAACGTGTACACACTGCTGTATTTAAAATGCCTAACAACCAGGACCTACGGTGGGAACTCTGCTCAGGGTTATGTGGCAGCCTGGATGGGCAGGAGTCTGGGGGAGAATGGATCATGTATATGTATGGCTGAGTCCCTTTGCTGTTCACCTAAAACTATCACAACATTGTTAAAAGGCTGTACCCCAGTGCAAAGTGAAGTTTAAAAAAAAAAAAACACAACAATTTAAAAACAAACAGAAAAAACTTCTGATGCCCCTGCACTGTTCACAAGATAAATCCCTAGATCTGTGATGTGCAGACTTGGTTCTTTAGTCTTTCTTAACTTCCACTGTCCCTCGTGTCCTGTCCCTCAGAAACACCCAGCTCAGACCCCTCTAGGCATGGTGCCTGCTCACACTGCAGGAACCTCAGTGGCATGCTCCTACTTAGCTGTCATTCATGACATTCATGAGACCTTCCTTGTTCATTCACTCAGAGCCAATTACTCCTTCCTGCAGCCCTGCTGGGCTGAGTAGAGCTTTAAGCATAGCAAGAGTCTCATTGCATAATTATATGTTTACATTGGACTTCCTCATTAGGCTTCTTTGGAGCCAGAACTGAGTCTTATTTACTTATGCATTTTCCAATGCCTAACATTAGGTACTTCCAATTTTTTTTAAAAAAATCAATGTTTAATGAATAAATGGGGCCTGATGAGGCACAGTTTAACAAAGTCTTAGGTCTGCAAAGTCTATCAGTTACTCAAAACCTTCACCAGCCTCCTTGAGGCCTCCTTACCCTTTCATTCTCAGCAGACAGAATGTCATCTTATCTTACGGAAAAAATTTTGACGTAACCTGCATCCTTTTCAGATTAGCTGTCCCTGCCGCTTCTCTGAAGCTGCTCTCACAAATGACTCAATGACTCTGTCATTTCCTAACAGGATGAAACCCCTATACCTTAAAAGTACGCCAACTGTGCCAATTGTCAAATGTAAATTAATTTCTACAAGGAAAAATTCCCATCTTTGTGAGGTGTGGAGAAGTGGGAACTCCAATAGATAGCCCTTGGGAAGGTAAATTCATATAATCACTTTGAAAAAATAAAAGAAGGACTATATAAGTAAATTAAAGATGTGCAAAGCCTTTCTGATTCACCTATTCCTTTTCTTGGCATACATCTCAGGAACTTTCTGGCCAAAGCACACTAAAAAACACATGCAAAAATTCCTTAAAGTAGTTTAAAAATAGGAAGCAATCCAAATGTCCATTTCCAGAAGAAATGATAAACTACCTCATATTCCTATAATGGCATAACTTACAGTACTGTAAATGAAGAATAAAATGTAGCAAAACTATCTTAATTAAATAAGCATAATGTTAATCAGAAAAATGAGAATTCAGAAAATTTTATACAGCATTAAATTGATATAAATTTCAAAAGTGTGCAAAAAGAAATTAATTGGTTTAGGATAGAAAATACTTGTAAAATCTGTAAAAAAAAAAAAAAAGCAGGGGGTGGGGGAGGAATAAAAGCAAGAATTCAAGGCTGTGGGTCTATTTCAGGAATAAGTTTAGGAAGGAAGGGCAGTGCCTCCAAGGAGAGGCATGGGGGCTTCAGAATTATGGGTCTGTGTTTTAAGTTTTATGCTGCATACATGCATATGTATCCATATTTTACATTTAAGTAAATACTCTTACACATAAGTAATACATGAGTAATATCAGAACAGCTGTATAATTAATATTCTTTTGTATGATTCAGTGGTATATAAATTTATAAAGAAAAAATTTCTAAGATGATCACATTATTTTTCTGGCAAATTAGAGGTTTGAACTATTTCAAGATTAAAATGTATTCCTGTTTTTTAATATTTCAAGGTCAGTGTGAATGACAAAGATTTTGAGGGTTCAGATAGCCCAATTCAAATGAAAGCAAGTATTTTGAAATGTGTCCTTTTTACAAGTAAACCAGAAAACTTGACTCTTGGAAAAGGTCTTTATTTCATGTATTTTTAATGGATTCACCAGTAATACTCACTCAGTACAGCAACTGAAGTGTGACTTTGCTTCTTCTGAAGTGCAAATAATTGATTTCATCTTTTCATTTCTTAGAAAAGGCAATTTAAAATATCCATTTTCAGTTTGCGCTAGTAGTGTTCCTCCTAATTTCCACATACATACATCTAATTAAAGTAAGCATCATATAATATTGTAGTTGGTATTAAACTTACACAAATGATAAGACAGGAAATCAAAGCAACATGCCACTGAAGTACAGTTTTATGAGTAGCAGTTATTACCTTCATAGAAGAGAGATGGGAGAATAAAAGGACTTTCACCTTTTTCTTTCTTCCATTCTACAGTATTCAAATCTTTCATAATTAGTAAGTACATGTTACTTTTGTAACCAATATGAACAAAAGATATAGCATAGATATTTGGTGTATGTACTAATTTATTTGGGGCTTCCCAGGAAGACAGAGGATGAGATGATTGGATGACATCACCAACTCAATGGACATGAGTTTGAGTAAACTCTGGGAGATGGTGAAGGACAGGGAAGTCTGGCATGCTGCAGTCCATGGGGTCACAAAGAGTTGGACATGACTGAGTGACTGAACTGATTGAGAACCTACCTGCCTATCTGGGAGACGCAAGAGACCCGGGTTTGATTCCTAGGTCTGGAAGATTCCCTGGAGTAGGAAATGGCAACCCACTCCCGTATTCTTGCCTGGGAAGTTCCACGGACAGAGGAGCCTGGACGGCTACAGTCCATGGGGCTGCCAAGAGTCAGATAGGAATTACTGAGTGACTGAGTGTGCCTACTATTTATATTTAAAGACACATTTTTATGTGATTTCTTCAGTCAGAAAACTAGATTTTAGAGTAACTGTGGCATTTTGTGTGAGGCGAAATTGCAAACTGGGTGAAGGTAGCCTTTGATCATTGTCCACTTTTGCCTTTTCCGCTGTAACTTTGTGTCACACCCTTGACCTAGCCGAGACACCTGCTCTCCAATCTCCCTCTGCCGGCTGTAATTCTTCTCCTCATGCAACAGAATTTCCCCTTCTTTACCCAAATCCAATCCACTCAGTGTCCACATTTAAGTTAGTGGTCACTTGAGTATCATGGGCTTCGATACGAGCAGACTTTGCTTTGCACTATTCTGATAAACACAAATGTCAAACTCCACAGTATAGTTAAATACCACCAGCCTCTCCAAAATCAGGATTCAAATTTCATTACCATAGTATCTTAACTGTGAATCATTGCATAAAGCACACCCTTTGCTCTTATGTCTGCAAACCACTAGGTAAATAACCAGTGTGCATCCTGACCAGTGACCAATCACATCAAGTCTTTCCAATTATTTTGGTGACTGGTCACTGCAAGTCTGTCATTCAGATCAGGCACAGGCGGCAGCAGTGTACTTGCATTGCCTCCTCGTCTCACAGTGATAAAGTAACATGATAATTTACAAAAACAGATACTCAAAAGAGGGTCAACAAAAATAAAAACACAGCCGAGAAACAAAAGTGATAGTTTTGGAAGTGAAATTTGAATCCAATGTAAATGGAGTTATAGAAGAAATAGCTGATATGGGGATGTTGACAGTGCTTTGGTTCTGAAACTCTGGATATGCACCAAAATGATCTCTTGAAAGCACTTTTTAAAAAATGTCAGTCTATAATATATTGGAAATTATATTATATATTTATTTTTGGCCACAATGCATGGCTTATGGGATCTTATTAATAATTCCCTGACCAGAGACTGAACCCCTGGCCCCAGTGGTGAAAGCATTGAGTCATAACGACTGGACCGCCAGGGTGTTCCTGAAAGCAAATTTACTGACATAAATGAGGAAAGTGGTTGTGATGGAAAAGATAAAGACAGCCTAGAGGAAATGACACTGGAGAAAATCTTCAGCTTAAGAGAACTCTGAGAGATATTTTTTGATATTAAAGAAATGAAGATATAATGTTGGAAGCTGATCCAAATCTCGAAAGGAATATTACAATATGCTGAAGCATAGAAAGATGTTCACTCCATACTGTAGGTTATACAACAAAAAGGCAAGCACTATTCAAACTGCTCTTGATACTTTTTCTTTACAAAGAAATAGAGTTGTTATTAACTCTTAATGTTAATAATTTAAGTTCAGTTCAGTTGCTCAGTCATGTCCGACTCTGGGACCCCATGAATCACAGCACGCCAGGCCTCCCTGTCTATCACCAACTCCCGGAGTTCACTCAAACTCATGTCCATCGAGTCGGTGATGCCATCCAGCCATCTCATTCTCTGTCGTCCCTTTCTCCTCCCGCCCCCAATCCCTCCCAGCATCAGAGTCTTTTCCAGTGAGTCAACTCTTCGCATGAGGTAGCCAAAGTATAGGAGTTTCAGCTTTAGCATCAGTCCTTCCAGTGAACACCCAGGATTGATCTCCTTTAGAATGGACTGGTTGGATCTCCTTGTAGTCCAAGGGACTCTCAAGAGTCTTCTCCAGCACCACAGTTCAAAAGCATCAATTCTTCGGCGATCAGCTTTCTTCACAGTCCAACTCTCACATCCATACATGACCACTGGAAAAACCATAGTCTTGACTAGATGGACCTTTGCGTATACTAAATAATGTATATTAAGATGTAGTGTACTAAACAGTATATTAAATAAATTTAAATATAAGTTTTTTTTTATTTCTCTATATGTGTATAACAGAATTTTTTAAATTTTGACAGAAATATTTAAGTCATGGAACATTTTTAATTTTTTCCATTAAGATCATTTTGCACAGTTTCAGCTTTCACAACCATCTTCACAGTTCTGGGCTACCATGCCAAGTGTGGATGTCCTGTGTTTGACATGAAGGTCAGTTAGTATCTGCTACGCTAGTTAAAACATTTACAGCAGAACATTGTAGAACTAGTATAGACTTCAGACAGGAGGAACTGGAGTTGAAGCTCTCACTCTGAAACTTATCTGCTTAGTGACCTTCACTTTTTCACTTAACCGCTCATCATTTCTGCAAAAGAGATGTGAATACTACATAGTTTGCAGGCTGGTTGTGTGGATTAACTGAAGGAAATGAAAACAGTAAATTGCAAAGTGTGTTAATTGCCCACTCATGTCTGATACTTGGTGACCCCATGGACTGTAGCCCACCAGGCTCCTCTATCCATGGAATTCTCCAGGCGAGAATACTGGAGTGGGTAGCCTTTTCCTTCTCCAGGGGATCTTCCCAACCCAGGGATTGAACCCAGGTCTCTCACATTGCTGGAAGGTTCTTTACCATCTGAGCCACCAGGGGAGCCCAAATGATAAAGCATAATTCAAATGTTCATTGCTATCAAAAGGCATATGATTTGGAGTTTAATGGATCATCCCCTCACACACATCACATTCTAAAAGATGGTGATGAGAGACATAATATACTCTTCAAAAAAAAAAATTTGTCTTAAAGAAGAGGTTTTCAAAAGTATTTTAACAACTAGTGCATGGAATTTAAAACTAGATATCAATCCTGTGTCTTAAGTCCTAAACCAATCTTTCCTTCCTATGCATGAATTCTATTAACTGCTTAAACTTTTCCCATATCTAAACGTGTTTTTCATATTATCATTTGGATTCCAAACTTTCTGAAGTCTGTTCTCACACAATAGCTCCCTGCTGTACTCTTGAATCACTGAGGTAGTAAACCGAGATTCCAATTAACTGTTAAGTATACTCAGTGCATTGGAAAAGACCCTGATGCTGGGAAAGACTGAAGGCAGGAGGAGAAGGGGACAACAGAGGATGAGATGGTTGGATGGCATCACCGACTCGATGGACATGAGTTTGAGTAAGCTCCAGGAGTTAATGGACAGGGAAGCCTGGCGTGCTGCAGTCCATGAGGTCGCAAAGAGTAGGGCACGACTGAGTGACTGAACTGATACTCAGTGCATAAAAAAATACTGAAAGGCAGGCAGGAAGGAAATGTTCAACTGGCTTCAAAAAGGATGTTTTAAATTTAGCTTCCATTTCTTGAATCTTCTAGAAACCTAACGATTTCAGAAATGGCCTTGAGTGATAAGGTTGTATAAAGACACAGGTGTGTCAATTTTGGAAGGATTGAGGGCACTAGATCCAGAGCAAATTTTTACCAATGGCCCCTGGTTTTACCCACTTAATTTGCAAGCCCAAAGTTGGTCTCCAAAATACATGAATAGGCCCTTATAAGAGGCCTAGTCCTTAGCTAAATAATAAGGTCTAGCCTGCCTTCAGAGCTTATCACCCTTCATGCCCTAATTTCACTAGTGAGATAACTTTCTTAGAGGGTTGACTCGACACAAAAGCTCTCAGGGACTGGTTGGTTCTCAGAGGAGGACAGATTGTGGGTGAGATCTCAAACACCTGAGTCCTCAACCAGCTGGCTACTCCAGTCACAGTTTCAGAAGGGGAATTGGTAACTGGTATATTTCTGATGAATGAATAGTCTTCAATATTGCTTGAGGGTTTGAACCAAGGCCCTGTTGGAATGCTGGGAGTGGGGTCTTCTAATCTGAGTACAGCTCCAGCCCAAAACCTAACCAACAGCTGATCAAATTTTTTTGTCTCTTTTTACCAGAAATTAAATCTCATCTTGGTCTAGAAACCCTAACCTGGCAACTCTGAAATTGCCTCAGGTGGGGACAAGTGAGACAAGTCAAGAAAAATAGCATTTTTTTGCCTGAGACCCGGAAGAGAACTCACTTATGTCACACACAACATGGCTGTCTTTGTGCTCAGATGTTCAGTTACGTCCAGCTCTTGGCAACCCCATGGATTGTAGCCCACCAGGCTTCTCTATCCATGGGATTCTCCAGGCAAGAATACTGGTGTAGGCTGCCATTTCTTCCTACAGGGGATCTTCCCAACCCAGTGATCGAACCTGAACCCCCAGCATTTCCTGCATCGTCAGGCGGATTCTTTACCCCTAGCACCACCTGGGAAGCCCTGGCTGCCTTTACTCAGCCCCAATTTTCAGACCCTATAGGCTGTGAAGGTGAGCCTACTGCTCCCACCCCCGTCGGGGGGATACACTAGTGCTTTCTTTATGCACAAGATGTAAAAGAGCTACAAGAGTCCATCTAAAAGGAAAATGCTATGAATGGGAAAGGATCCAGAGATGCCAGAAAGAATTAAAAAAAAAAAAAATCACAGAGACAGAAGAGCTCCACATACCAAAATCTCCTCCCCAGTCTGAGCACCGAGGCCTGATCATGACTCCCTGGACCATTTCACAACCCTTCTTGATGGTACAGTAAGGGCAGGACAAGAACAATTCTTTGACTCTCCACAGGTTATAGCAATACCACTCTGCCAAGGGTAGGATGTAGCCGGAGTCATCAGAACTTAGCAGTTTTGTTTAAACATTTGCCTGCTTTTCAATAACCTTCAGGTATATCTCTAGTTGGCACTTTTATTTCTCCAGCATAGAATTCATATTCTTTCTACAAGTTTTTATAAGAAGAAATAGCTTAACTGGAAAACACCTGTAAGTTCTCAGTCCAGATGCCTGCTAAGTTGCTTCAGTGGTGTCGACTCTTGGAGAACCCAAGGACTGTAGCCTGCCAGACTCCCCTGCCCATGGGATTCTGCAGGCAAGAATACTGGAGTGGGTGACCATGCCCTCCTCCAGGGAATCTACGCAACCTAGGAATCGAACCCATGTCTCTTATGTCTCCTGCATTTGCAGGTGGATTCTTTACCTCTAGCACCACCAGGGAAGCCCCCTCAAACCAGATAATGGCCTCTAAACTTTTTAAATTTATTGTAAATTTTAACCATATAAAAATAGAATAGTAAAAAGGATCCCTGTATATCCACTTGTCAGCCTCTGTAATTTTTAATTTTAAAAATCTTACACACGTATTCCAGAGGTCAGTAAACTTTTTCTGTAAAGGACCAAGACAGTAAGTATTTTATGCTATTTGGCCCTTATGGTCCCTGACACAGCTATTTCCTTCTGTTGTAGCGTGAAAGCAGCTACAGCTTATAAGCAAATGAGCATGTCTGTGTTCCAATAGATTTCATTTACAAAAACAGTCTATCCTCGCCACCCACAGGCAATTGCTCTTCTGGTTTTTTTCTTCATAGGTTAATTATCCCTGCTATTGAACATGAGTAAACTGTACTCTTCTGTTTCTTTCACTGGGCATAAATTTGAAATTACCGTATGCCGTTTCCTTGTATCAGTAGTTCATTCTTTTTCTTGCTAGGTAGTATACCACTACATGATAAGGGAATGAATAAAGATATATGTGTTATTTTGTGTATCCAGTCTCCTGCTGATGGACATTTAGATTGTTTCCAAGGGTTTTGCTGTTAGAAATAAAACTTCATTCAGCATTAATATATAAGTGATTTTACAGACATAAGCTTTAATTTCCTGAAGATAAATTAATAAATTATTCATTTATGATTAAAGTTACTACAGGGGGTTAATATACTATTGTATATTTCCTCCAAGAATGTGTGAAAAATCTAGTACTTCCATGTTCTTACAAACTCTTGGTATTATCAGTCTTTTAAATCTTGGCCTTTCTGGTGGTTATTTAGTGATATTTCATTGCTGTTTAGGATAATTAATGTATTTAAGCATTTTTCAAGTATTGGCTATCTAATATATGACTCTGGTGAGGATCTAAGACTTTTGACCATTTTCAACCAAGTTACTCACCTTTTAATTATTAGCGTTCATAGATTTGAGTCTTTTGCCAGATACATGTATTGGGAATATTTTCTCCAAGAGTAAAGCTTTTGTTTTTTCAATATTACTGTTCTTTAAAGAATACTTTTTTTTTCGCATATGCCCTTTTTATCTCCATATGCCATTTCTCCTGTTACTACTAACTGATATCAGTGTGGTAGTATTTTGGCAATGAATAAACCAATATTGACAAATACCTTTAAATAAAGATTGCAGTTTAGATTTACTCTTTTTTTGTTGTGTTGTTCAATTCTGTGGGTTCTGATAAAAGCATAATGTCATGTATCCACTATTATAGTATCATATGGAGTAGTTTCATTGACCTAAAACTATCTTGGGCTCCATTTGTGTATTTATTCATTCCTACCAATCCCTTCCCACCAAGGCCTGGCAACAACTCATCTTTTTACTGTCTGTAGAGTTTTGCCTTTTCCAGAATATCATAGAGTTGGAATCATACATTACGCAGTCTTTTCAGATTGGTTTATTTCACTTAACAATATGCATTTGAGGTCCTCCCATGTCTTCATAGATTGAATAGTGTAAACCCATGTAACATTGTTCAAAATAGAGTAGCGCCTGTAAAGGGCCACTATCAAGTCTCTTTTCAGACATCCAAGAGCTAGAAAATTACTGAAGACAAGAAGTTACAAATTCTCAAAAAACCACATCCTATAGAAGCACAGCCAACTCAGATACAACTATGGACAGAATAGATATGAAGTCACCCCCTCTTTCCTGAAACTTGTCCTTTGAAACTCAGTAAAAGACTCAAATCCCCACCCTTCAAAGCCTACACCACCCTGAGTCTGTCCCTTTCCTCACTTGAAAAGTGAGTAAAAACTCTTTTCTTCTCTTGTTAATACTTCTGTGAACTCTTTCACAGCCTGCATCAGCTCACCTAACAAATAGCTCATTTCTTTTGGTTCCCGAATGATACTGCACTGAACGGATGTGCTGCTGCTGTGCTGTGTTCAGTCGTGTCTGACTCTTTGTCTGTAGCCCACCAGGCTCCTCTGTCCATGGGATTTCCCAGGCAAGAGTACTGGAGTGGGTTGCCAGTTCCTACTCCAGAAGATCTTCCTGACTCAGGGATCAAACCCACATCTCTTGCATCTCCTGCATTGGCTGGTGGATTCTTTACCGCTGTGCCTCCTGGGAAGCCTGTGGATATACGATAGTTTGTGATACACACATTCACCTATTGAGGGCATCTTGGTTATTTCCAAATTTCCACTCGGAGCCTGTGCCTCTGGGCCTTGGTCTTTACAAGTCCTTCTCAGATTCTATCACCCCTTAGGTAGATAGAAAGGTTAGAGGGACCTGGAGCTGAGTGTTTCCCTTCCTGCACATCAATGAGACTGAAGTTCACTCTTTCCCTCCTTCAAAGGCCAGAGGGGGCCAGAGCTGAGTATTTTCTTTCCCTGCATGAGTTAGGTTCTGGTGAAACATTTTGGTTGGTCTGTGACAAAATAGGTGCTTTTAAGTTCAGGCCTTTAAAAAAAAAAAATATATATATATATATATATATGTATATATATTGTTTTGAAGCATAGTTGATTAACAATGTTGTATTTCAGGTGTACAGCAAAGTGACTCAGTTATACATATACATTCTTTTTCAAATTCTATTTGAAATTTGAAATTCTTTTTCAAATTCTTTCCCCAGGTCAGGGCTTTTTAAGGCAAACAGAATCCTCTGACAACATTTCAAAATGTTTACTCCCTCCCCACTGCTGGATATATGAGGGGATTTTTCTCTGATCACAGTGACCAGCTGATGAGGCTCACGGTAGTAAAACTCAGCCCCTAAGACTGCACTGGGCTCCCATGTGGCTCAGTGGTAAAGAACCCACCTGCCAAGCAGGAGTCAAATGTTCAGTCCCTGGGTCAGGAAGACCCCCTAGAGAAGGAAATGGCAGCCCACTCCAGTATTCTTGCCTGGGAAATCCCAGGGGGATTTCCTGGTTCCAAAGGATCCAGGGGGTGCAGAGTTGGACATGACTCAGTAACTAAACAACAATAAAGGTTGCACCCTCAGAAACTGTATTCTCTTAAATTATTTCACTCTCAATCTCCAGCAATTAGTCAATTATCCCTTATTCCTACCAATTTCTGGCTCCAGGGAAGTTTTCTGCTCCTGGTAAACTCTGATTCTCTATATTCGCCACCCTGTTTGCTTTGGGACTTCAATTCTTTGATGGATCTAAGAAGAGTTGTTGATTTTCAGCTTGTTCAGTTTTTTTCTTATTGTGACAACTTCCAAGGTTTTTACATATTGGACTAGAAACTGGAAGTTTTAATTAAACAGTATCTTTTGAGAACAGAAGGTCTAACATTTGTTTAACTCCTGCTTATCATTTTTCTTTTATAGTTAGGGCTTTTGGAATTCCATATAAAAAAACCTTTGCCCAACTTCCAGTTTGCTAAGATTTTTCTTGCATTTTCTGTTGGAAGCTCTATAATTTTGGCTTTTACATCTAAGACTGTAATCCATTTGATGATAATTTTTGTATATCATGCACTAGGATTTCTCCACACAGATATCCAGTTGGTTATACAGTTTTTGAAAAAACTGTCCTTTCTTCATTGAATTGCATTTATGCCTTTTTCAAATATTTGAGTATATATGTGGTTGCATTTTGGGATTTTAATTCTGTTGCATCCATCTGTTTATCCTTACTCCAGAACTGCACTGTCTTGGTTACCTTATCTTAAAGTCAGGAAATAGAAGGACTCCAACTGTATTCTTTTGTTATTCTAGAACATTTCCTTTTGCATACAGATTGTAGTATCAGCTTGACAGTTTTCACAAAAAACTCTGGCATTTTTAACTGATATCTTACAGAATCTGTAGATTGGGAGGAAATATTAAATCCTCCAATCTGTTAGCATGATGTATTTCTTCATTTATATACATGGAGAGATCTTAATTTCTCTCAACAAATGCTGTAGTTTTCAGTGAGGAATGTTTCTCTCTAGATATTTATAGTTATTTATACTTTTGTAGGGCTTCCCTTGGGGTTTAGTAGTAAAGAATCCACCTACCAATGCAGGTGATGTGGGTTCAATCCCCAAATAGGGAAGATCCCCTAGAGAAGAAAATGGCAACCCACTCCAGTATTCTTGCCTGGAAAATCACATGGACAGAGGAGCCTGGCGGCTTACAGTCCATGGGGTTGTAAAAGAGTTGTGTGCAACTCAGCAAGTAACAACAACATACTTTTGTAAGCATTATTAATTTCTGAATTTTTTTTTCTAATTGTTTTTACTAATAAATAGAAATATAATGGATATTTTTACATTGACATTATATCCTGAGACCTTTTCTTTTTGAGCTCAGTTATTACAGCTAGTAGGTTTATGTGAATTTCTTTGATGTTTTTCAATTTGGGGAATTTTTCAGCTGACATAGCTTCAAAAATGTTTTTATTCAATTTTTTATGGTTCTGAGATTTCTAAATGTATGCATGTTTTTTAAGGTTTAATTTACACCTACACTTGTACATTTATACTAATATCTTGGTTCAGTGTTTTCATAGATCAAGAATGTACAATATTGAAAAAAGAATAGCAATCATGGTGTTGATCACCAATCATGGTCAAGAGCAACTCATAACTAGCATACTTTTGCATTTGGTGAGAGAAGAAAATCCAACTTTCTGTCCCACCCCAATATGAGAAAATAATCTAAGTACAGATGCTACAAAGATACAGATACAAACATTAAAACATGATAGTTTAGTAACGAGAGCATTCCTTATCCGTCACCAAAAGACGAAATATGGTATCACTTATTATTAATACATACTGTTATGTAAAGATATGTGTTTCATCAATGTAGGAAAAATTTTAGTTGATATTTCAGCTACTTTTCTTGATTCATTAACTTTCTTAATGACAAGAAATGAAGATTTCCAAATATATGTATGTTAGACACTTACCCATTGATCCATTGACATCCAACATGGCCTTCTTTATCTTTTTCTTCCCTCATGTGTTCCATTTCATGTAATCTGTATTAGGCTATTTTCAATTTCTCTCGTACTTTCTTCAGTATTTATTTTGATCTTAAAACCAATGTACTTCCTATTTCAGATACTCGTTTTACACACCCAAGATGTCTATGTGACTTTTAATAGTTTCCATTTTTCTACTGACCCATTTCTACTGATCCATTCTTTCCATGTTTACCTGAAAATCCTTGTACATTTGTAATAATTATTTTAAAATTTTCATCTGCTTGTTCTAATATCTGTTTCACTTATGAATTGCTTCCTTTCTCTTCCCTGCCCACCAATTAAATCTGGGTGCTATATTCTTGATTCTTTTTATGTCTAGTGATTTTTGACTGGTAATCACACATTATCTGTAGAAAAACAATGAAGATTGAGAAATGTTATAGCATGGCTTTGTTTTCCCAGAGAGCAGGGCATCTAGTGACTAATATGAGATAAGCTGGATTTCACTGAGTGTCGGTTTGATCTGTGACTGAGCTTCAGTTTTAAGGAGCTAAATTTAAGCCTGATTTAGCCCTGTCTCTAGTGCGGCCACCACCAGGGATCTGTCACTGCCACCACCAATCACTCCAACTTCCAAATGCCAGCTAGGGGAACTTTTTCAAGAGTTTGAACATTTATAAGGCTCTTTTCTCTAGAAATCAGTTCATTAAAGCTTTCTTCTGTCCATCTCTTTTAGATGATCCTGTTAAAATATATGATTTTAATATTACCCAGATTTTTCTTGGTGCTAATATGTCAGAAAAAAATCCCTGTCTTTTCACATTTAAACCATAGATGGAATATTTGGAGATTACTATTTTAATCCAGAAAATATGTCATTTCCCCTCTATATACTTCAATATGCTTCTCCAGTTGGAATGTTTAACATCATTTCCAAGCCATTGTAACACCTAAAAATTAACTATAACTCTTTAGTATTATTTTGTACCCAATCCATTGTTAGTTTTCCCTATTTGTCTAAAACACCCTCTTCCAGTTGGTTTATTCAAATAAATATTCAAAAAGGTTCCATAAATTGCATGTGTTTGTTATACCTCTTGGGACTCTGAGATAAGTCACTCTATTTTGATCTTTTATTTTTACAAACCATTCATTTGTTGGAGAAATCAGGTTGGTTGTCTTGTGCAGGGTCCTAAACTCTGGATTTGGATGATTCCCCTCTTGGGCTTGTGGTTAATGCTTTTCTCTACCTCCCATAGTTATTATAAATTATTAGACCTAAAGACCTAGGTTATATCCAGATTATTTATTTATTTTTAGTGCAGGTATTTCATGTCTGTATCTTATCAGAAGGTTCATAATACCTATTATCTCCCTTGTGTGATTCTAAAATTGATTATTATGTTCAAGTGGTGTCAGTCTGACTCCATTATAACATTTCAACACTTAAAAGTTCTCACTGACATCTCAGCAAGTGGTTTTAGTGGCTACGGATGATTACTGTTTAACATTTTGATCAGTATTCACAAACCATTTCCTCTTCATTTATTAATTGGAATTCTATAAAGAATACCTTTCATCAACTATAGTCATTTCCCCTATAAAATGGTATGTACATGCTAAGTCACTTCAGTCATATCCGTCTCTTTGCAACCCTACGGACTGTAGCCTACCAGGCTCCTCTGTCCATGGGATTCTCCAGGCAAGAATACTGGAGTGGATTGTCATGCCCTCCTCCAGGAGATCTCCCTGATCCAGGGATTAAACCCACGTGTCACACATCTCCTGCGCTGGCAGGCTGGTTCACCTGGGAAGCCCCAGGTTGCATTATGTGATTTTTGTCAATTAGGTATTAGAGGATTTATAGAAAATAAGGCTGAGGCTGAATATTAACTTGAAGACTCTTACAGGTAATATAATATAAAGAAAGAAAGTGAAGTCGCTCAGTTGTGTCCTACTCTTTGCGACCCCATGGACTGTGGCCTACCAGGGTCCTCCGTCCATGGGATTTTCCAGGCAAGAGTACTGGAGTGGGTTGCCATTTCCTCCTCCAGGGGATCTTCCCGACCTAGGGATCGAACCTGGGTCTCTCGCATTGCAGGCAGATGTTTTACAGTCTGAGCCACCAGGGAAGAATATAATATAAATAAATCTCTAATATGTGACACAGTTTAAAATATTTAATCCATAATAAAGAAAGAGTACGTCAAGGTTGTATATGTCACCCTGCTTATTTAACTTATATGCAGAGTTCAGTTCAGTCACTCAGTCGTGTCTGACTCTTTGCGACCCCATGATTCACAGCACGCCAGGCCTCCCTGTCCATCACCAACTCCCAGAGTTCACTCAAACTCATGTCCATCGAGTCAGTGATGCCACCCAGCCATCTCATTCTCTGTCGTCCCTTTCTCCTCCTGCCCCCAATCCTTCCCAGCATCAGAGTCTTTTCCAGTGAGTCAACAACTCTTCGCATTATACCAAAAGGACTGTATGTGCTGCAGGAAAGATAGGAGCAAATCATAATTCTTTCATTCTATTGACCACTTTTCGAAGTTGGTACCCCAGCAACACTGAACTCAGTGCTGTCCTGTGAGTTGTTTTATGAAGAACTTATGGAATTTTATGTTGAATGTGCTTTACCCAGTTGCAGTTATTATGTTTTTAATGCTTAAATTTGTCCCATCCTGAGCCAATCAGAGTCCCCTTAGCTTGTTCTACTGAAACAACCATTAATCTTTGATAATGTTTTTCCTTTCCTAACGTAATAAGGTATCTCAAACTCATTTTGCTCATCTGCTATTTCAGGTCTGGAACTGAGCCATTTTTTCAAGGAATTGTGCTCCCTTGCAGTGGAAAATGATATTAGAAACTACAATCTGGGTGATAAGAAAGCTCATTGCTTTGGGTGTTGATTGCAAACCTATCATTGCTTCTAGGGCTTGTAATGGACAAAGAGTCAGGAAACATGCATATTAGACAAGATAAATTACAAGTTCATACTGCTATTTCTATTTCAAATTTAATAACACAGGACTTTTACTTGAATTCTTTGATTTTATACTTTTACCGTTTTTTTTTTCTTTCCTGCAAAGTCTTAGTTCCTAAAGGTCTTAACATAAGTTCATATAATTATGTATTATTTCTATAGTAGTTTCAAAATAACAACATGATTATTATTAATGTTAACTGAATGTAGTTTATGTCAACTTGTTTTCTCCCTGAAATAAATCCCAATAAAGACATTCAACTAAAATAACTATGCCTTAAACTCAGTTGATAATTATTTCTCTATATCTATGTCACCAACTTGAACAGTTAGTCTTATTTCCTTCTTTTTTCCCCCATCATGGGGTTGCAAAGAGTCGGACACAATTGAGCAACTGAACTTAACTGAACTCATTATTAAGGGATTGCTTTTCTCTTCTGAGTTTAACTTTTTTTAATTATGTAAAAACTTTTACAGGGTTCCAAAAAGGAGAGATATTATATATAATGAGGGATATTCATTGAAGTCTCACTAGCATCTTTTTTTCCTCTACCTGGTTACCTTCTTCCCCATACAGGTTAGGTTAAGTTCAGATCAGTCGCTAGTTGTGTCCGACTCTTAACAACCCCATGGATGTTAGCATGCCAGGCGTCCCTGTCCATCACCAACTCCAATAGATGGTTAAAACTCATGTCCATCAAGTCGGTGATGCCATCCAACCACCTCATCCTCTGCCATCCCCTTCTTCTCCAGCCTTCAATCTTTCCCAGCATCAGGGTCTTTCCAGTGAGTCAGTTCTTTGCATCAGGTGGCCAAAGTATTGGAGTTTTAGCTTCAGAATCATTTGTTTCATTGAATATTCAGGACTGATTTCCTTGTAGTATTGACTGATTTCATCTCCTTTCAGTCCAAGGGACTCTCAAGAGTCTTCTCCAACACCACAGTTCAAAAGCATCAATTCTTCAGCACTCAGCTTTCTCTATGGTCCAACTCTCACATCCATACATGACTACTGGAAAACCATAGCTTTTAGACGGATGTTTCTTGGCAAAGTAATATCTCTGCTTTTTAATATGCTGTCTAGGTTGGTCATAAGTTTTCTTCCAAGGAGCAAGCGTCTTTTAATTTCATGGCTGCAGATACCATCTGCAGTGATTTTGGAGCCCCCCAAAAATAAAGTCTCTTACTGTTTCCATTGTTTCCCCATCTATTTGCCATGAAGTGATGGAACTGGATGCCATGATCTTTGTTTTCTGAATGCTGAGTTTTAAGCCAACTTTTTCCACTCTCCTCTTTCACTTTCACCAAAAGGCTCTTCACTTTCTGCCACAGGGTGCTGTCATCTGCATATCTGAGGTTATTGATATTTTTCCCAGCAGTCTTGATTCCAGCTTGGGCTTCATGCACCTGGCATTTCACATGATGCACTCTGCATATAAGTTAAATAAGCAGGCTTATAATATACAGCCTTGACATACTCCTTTCCCTATTTGGAACCAGTCTGTTGTTCCATGTCCAGTTCTAACTGTTGCTTCTTGACCTGCATACAGATTTCTCAGGAGGCAGGTAAGGTGGTCTGGTATTCCCATCTCTTTAAGAATTCTCCACACTTTATTATGATCCACAGTGGCAAAGGCTTTGGCATAGTCAGTAAAGCAAAAGTAGATGTTTTTCTGTAACTCTCTTACTTTTTTGATGATCCAACAATGTTCACTATTTGATGTATGGCTCCTTTGCCTTTTCTAAATCCAGCTTGAACATCTGGAAGTTCATGGTTCACGTACTGTTGAAACCTGGCTTGGAAAATTTTGAGCATTACTTTGCCAGCATGTGAGATGAGTGCAATTGTGCATAAGTGTGAGCATTCTTTGGCATTGCCTTTCTTTGGGATTGGAATGAAAACTGACCTTTTCCAGTCCTGTGGCCACTGCTGAGTTTTCCAAATTTGCTGGCACATTGAGTGCAGCCCTTTAATAGCATCATCTTTTAGGATTTGAAACAGCTCAACTGGAATTCCATTACCTCCACTAGCTTTGTTATCAGTGATGCTTCCTAAGGCCCACTTGACTTTGCATTCCAGTATGTCTGGCTCTAGGTGACTGATCATATCATCATAATTATCTGGGTTATGAAGATCTTTTTTGTATCGTTCTTCTGTGTATTCTTTGCACCTCTTACTATCTTCTGCTTCTGTTAGGTCCATACAATTTCTGTCCTTTATTATGCCCATCTGTGCATGAAATGTTCCTATCGTAGCTCTAATTTTCTTGAAGAGATCTCTAGACTTTCCTGTTCTGTTCTTTTCCTCTATTTCTTTGCATTCATCACTGAGGAAGGCTTTCTTATCTCTCCTTGCTATTCTTGGGAATTCTGCATTCAAATGGGTATATCTTTCCTTTTCTCCTTTGCCTTTCACTTCTCTTCTTTTCACAGCTCTTTGTAAGGCCTCCTCAGACAACTATTTTGCCTTATTGCATTTCTTTTTCTTGCGGAAAAAGAAAAAGATCGCTGCCTGCTGTACAGTGTCATGAATCTCTGTCCATGGTTCTTCAGGCACTCTATCAGATCTAATCCCTTGAATCTATTTCTCACTTCCACTGTATAATTGTAAGGGATCTGATTTAGGTCATACCTGAATGGTCTAGTGGTTTTCCCTACTTTCTTCACTTTAAGTCTGAATTTGGCAATAAGGAGTTCATGTTCCTGGCCACAGTCACCTCCTGGTCTTCTACATACAGCTTCTCCATCTTTGGCTGCAAAGAATATAATCAATCTGATTTTGGTATTGATCATCTGGTGATGTCCATGTGTAGAGTCTACTTCTGTATTGTTGGAAGACAGTATTTGCTATGACCTGTGTGTTCTCTTGGCAAAACTCTGTTATCCTTTGCCCTACTTCATTCTGTACTCCAAGGTCAAATTTGCCTGTTACTCCACTTATCTCTTGACTTCCTACTTTTGCATTCTAGTCCCCTGTAATGAAGAGGACATCTTTTTTGGGTGTTAGTTCTAGAAGGTCTTGTAGGTCTTCATAGAACTATTCTCCTTCAGCTTGTTCAGTATTATTGGTCAGGGCATAGACTTGGATTACTGTGATATTGAATGGTTTGCCTGGGAAATGAAGAGAGATCATTCTGTTGTTTTTGAAATTGTATACAAGTACTGCATTTCAGACTCTTTTGTTGACTATGATGCCTACTCCATTTCTTCTAAGGGATTCTTGCCCACAGTAGTAGACATAATGGTCATCTGAGTTAAATTTGCACATTCTAGTCCATTTTAGTTCACTGATTCCTAATATGCTGATGGTCACTCTTGCCATCTCCTGTTTGACCACTTCCAATTTTCCTTGATTCATAGACCTAACATTCCAGGTTCCTATGCAATATTGTTCTTTACAGCATCGGACTTTACTGCTGATAGGTAGTTAGAATAGGAAAAAGGAGTCCAAAATGGCGGTGGCTAAAAGACAAGGAAGGGAAAAGCCCACGAAAATAGAACAAAAGTAGGTCCGAGGACCAGAGTGAGGACCTCAGGTGGAACAAACAGCACTCCTGTCTAACCCAATTTACATAGGACTGACCCAGGGGGAGGAGAAAAAACATATAAAAAGAGGACCCAAAATTGGGCCCAGCCTCTTTCTTCTCTTTGCATCTTTTGGGTCGGTATGTCCTCATGCCTCATGGATGTATTTTCCTTTACTTTCTAAATAAAACTGAGCTTTAGCACAGAGCTGTAACACTGGTCCTTCTGAGAGCTGTAACACTGGTCCATCCAAGGCTGTAACACTGGTCCATCCGAGGGCTTTAAGACTGCTCTGATGCTTCAAATTTTTATTGTGACAAGAGAGAACCAAGGAAATTACACGCGCCCCTGACACTTCCATCACCAGTCACATCCACAACTGGGTGTTGTTTTTGCTTTGTCTCCATCTCTTCATTCATTCTGGTGTTATTTCTCCACTCTTCTCCAGCAGCATATTGGGCACCTACTAACCTGGGAAGTTCATCTTTCAGTGTCATATCTTTTTGTTTTTTCATACTGTTCATGCCGTTCTCAAGGCAAGAATACTGAAGTTGTTTGCCATTGCCTTCTCCAATGAAACACGTTTTGTCAGAACTCTCCACCAAGACCCATCCATCTTGGGTGGCCCTACACAGCATGGCTCAGAGTTTCATTGACTTAGATGGGGCTGTGGTACATGTGACCCGTTTGATTAATTTTCTGTGATTGTGGTCTTCATTCTGTCTGTGCTCTGAGGGATAAGGATAAAAGGCTTATCATAGGAGAGACTGTGGGGGAAACTAGGTCTCGTTCTGATGGGTGGGGCCATGCTCAGTAAATCTTTAATCCAATTTTCTGTTGATGAGCTGTGTTCACTCCCTGTTGTTTGACCTGAGACCACACTGTGGTGGAGGTAATGAAGATAATAAGCAACCATACTTATTAACTTGGCATTATCTTTTTCTTTTATAATAAGCAAATTCATATACTAATATATACCCAAATTGACTTCCTATTTCTTACACAAAGATAGCACTCTATCCATGCTGCCTTAACAGTATATTTTGGATATCAGGGCATATTAGTATACTGATATCTTATCCATACCTTTTCTCAGCTGCATAGTACTTCATTGGGTTAATGAACCAGAATCACTGAACCAGTTCCCTGTTAAAGGACATTTCAACTGCTGTTAAAAATAATGCTGATAATGAATAGCTTTGTTCAAAGGCAATACACTATTTTGCCTTTGGGGTAGATTTCAAATGGTCAAAGAGTAAATGAATATGTATTTATTAATTACTTCTAAATGGATATCTCTAGGGAATGAATTAAAATTTTAACTGTTACTGAGTCATATAATTGGATATGATCTTTTTGTCATCTTGATCCCCAAAGATCACACTAAGTCAATGTATTTATTTAAAGGTGAAACAGAGTCAAGTGGGCCTCAGAAAGCATCACTACGAATAAAGCTAGTGGAGGTGATGGAATTCCAGTTGAGCTATTTCAAATCCTGAAAGATGATGCTGTGAAAGTGCTGCACTCAATATGCCAGCAAATTTAGAAAACTTGGCAGTGGCCACAGGACTGGAAAAGGTCAGTCTTCATCCCAATCTCAAAGAAAGGGAATGCCAAAGAATGTTCAAACTACCGCACAATTGCACTCATCTCACATGCTAGTAAAGTCATGCTCCAAATTCTCCAAGCCAGGCCTCAGGAATATGTGAACCGTGAACTTCCAGATGTTTAAGCTGGTTTTAGAAAAGGCAGAGGAACCAGAGATCAAATTGCCAACATCCGCTGGATCATGGAGTAAGTAAGAGAGTTCCAGAAAAACATCTATTTCTGCTTCATTGACTATGCCAAAGCCTTTGACTGTGTGGATCACAACAAACTGTGGAAAATTCTGAAAGAGATGGGAATCCCAGACCACCTGACCTGCCTCTTGAGAAGCCTGTATGCAGGTCAGGAAGCAACAGTTAGAACTGGACATGGAACAACAGACTGGTTCCAAATAGGAAAAGGAGTCCGTCAAGGTTGTATATTGTCACCCTGCTTATTTAACTTCTATGCAGAGTACATGATGAGGAACACTGGGCTGGAAGAAGCACAAGCTAGAATCAAGATTGCTGGGAGAAATATCAATGACCTCAAATATGCAGATGACACCACCCTTATGGCAGAAAGTGAAGAGGAACTAAAAAGCCTCTTGAAGAAAGTGAAAGAGGAGAGTGAAAAAGTTGGCTTGAAGCTCAACATTCAGAAAACAAACATCATGGCATCTGGTCCCATCACTTCATGGGAAATAGATGGGGAAACAGTGGAAACAGTATCAGACTTTATTTTTTTGGGCTCCAAAATCACCGCGGATGCTGATTGCAGCCAGGAAATTAAAAGACGCTTACTCCTTGGGAGGAAAGTTATGACCAACCTAGATAGCATATTAAAAAGCAGAGACATTACTTTGCCAACCAAGGTCCATCTAGTCAAGGCTATGGTTTTTCCAGTGGTCATGCATGGATGTGAGAGTTGGACTGTGAAGAAAGCGGAGTGCCGAAGAATTGATGCTTTTGAACTGTGGTGCTGGAGAAGACTCTTGAGAGTCCCTTGGACTGCAAGGAGATCCAACCACTCCATTTGAAAGGAGATCAGTCCTGGGTGTTCATTGGAAGGACTGATGCTAAAGCTGAAACTCCAATACTTTGGCCACCTCATGCAAAGAGTTGACTCACTGGAAAAGACTCTGATGCTGGGAGGGATTGTGGGCAGGAGGAGAAGGGGACGACAGAGAATGAGATGGCTGGATGGCATCACCGACTCGATGGACATGAGTTTGTGTGAACTCCGGGAGTTGGTGATAGACAGGGAGGCCTGGCGTGCTGTGATTCATGGGGTCGCAAAGAGTCGGACATGACTGAGAGACTGAACTGAACTGAACCAAATACAGAGACTGTATGAGCTTAACCTTCGAGCTGTTGCAATGAAAACCCAAGATATAATTATAGGAATGGCATATTATCTTTCTTGGCTTATATGTATGGACTATAGGAGCTATAGTGACTAATGAAGTTGCTCAGTCGTGTCCAACTCTTTGCAACCCTGTGGTCTGTAGCCTACCAGGCTTCTCCATAAATGGGATTCTCCAGGCAAGAATACTAGAGTGGGTTACCATTTCCTTCTCCAGGGGATCTTCCCGACCCAGGGATCGAACCCATGTCTCCCACATTGGAGGCAGATGCTTTAACCTCTGAGCCACCAGGGAAACCCAGCTATAGAAATTTGTAAATTATAGACGGTGGTTTAGTCACTAAGTCGTGTCTGACTCTTGTGACCCCATGGACTGTAACCTGCCAGGCCCCTTTGTCCATGGGATTCTCCAGGCAAGAATACTGGAGTGGGTTGTCATTTCTTTCTCCAGGGGACCCTCCCAACACGGAATCGATCCCAGATCTCCCACATTGCAGGCAGATTCTTTACCGACTGAGTTATGAGGCAAATTATAGGTAGGATACACAAAGAGTCAGACATGGACAGAAGTGACTGCATACACACACACACACACACACACAATTCTGGAAAGGAAACCAAGCTTACAGATAGGGGTGATTATGCCCTAGGGTTCAGTTACTGACCCAACTGAAATGCATGTTTGGAGTAAGCTGTAGTAGGGAGATCTGCATAAATCAGTGAGGTGAAGCTAGTTGAAGAAGAGCCTGGAAAACCACACTGAAAAAGTTATGTCTGCTTCAAATGTTCCATTACACCATAATCCCTTGTAGAGAGAAACTGCGTTTTGTTTCCCTTTGTATGCCCAGTGCTTGGCCCTGTATTGGCGTTAAGAAATGTTTGTTAAATAAATAATAAATTAACCATTAAATTGATCCAGATCAAATGGCTAGTTCTCTCTCTCTCTCAGTACTGAACTTGAAAACTGATGCAAATGAATAACGTTCCAACCAAACTTAAACAACACCCTCCTCCTCGGCCAGTGCACAGTCTTTCAGGCTTAGTAATAGAGATGAATTAAGGTTCTCCCCATAGTGCTACAACTATAATAGCTCTCAAGTTGTTGGAAGAATGAAGAGAAATGGTTTTAATTGCATAGCATCTACATGAATATGTGTTTGGGTCTGTAACATTAGCAGAAATAATTCTTCATGCTCAGGGATGAATTATTACCCATGCATATGGATGTTTGTGAGTTTTGGCTTATTTGGGATGTATTCTTTATTGGGGAAGCTGCTGCTCCTCCACTATAAACATTGGCTCTAATGAGGCTGACAATCACTGTTATCTCATTCCTCTAGTCAGGGCCATTGTATGTGATCCATACCCAGACTCAGACATTCATAGCATATCACAGGGTAAATATTTTAGGCTTTGAGGAACAAAAGGAAAAATGCAACATATTATATGGATATGTTTTTAACCATTTAAAAACGCAAAGGCCATTCCTACCTTGTGGTATGAAAAACTAAACAATAAAACCTCAAGTGGTACGCTGATTTAACCCACTGGGCCATAGTTTGTGAAGCTCTGATACATTCCATCCTCCTAGCCACACAGATTGGTTCAGGAATAGATGTGTGACTAAAGCCAGACCAGTAAAAGTTCATCTCTGGGATTTTTCAATTTAGGGCTCGAAGAATCACGGAGCTAAAAATCTATGAATCATCCTGCCTGCTCTATGTTTGTCAAGGGAAGAAAAAGGCCAAAATAGAGATAAAAGCACACGCAGAGAATTTCTGAAAGAGCATGAGAGTACAGGAGAGCTGATTATTCCACAAGAGCGCTTAGACCTATCTGTGCTGGAAGTAAGATCCACGCCTGAATTTCTTATTACATAGGACAATAAATAGTCTTTTAGGCTTAAACTTATCTAGTTGTATTTCTTTCATTGGTAACATATATATGTGATATACATATACGATATATATGCTATTCAGATACAGTGTATATATATAATTACATATGCAGAAGCACAAGCTGGAATCAAGATTGCCGGGAGAAATATCAATAACCTCAGATATGCAGATGACACCACCCTTATGGCAGAAAGTGAAGAGGAACTCAAAGGCCTCTTGATGAAAGTGAAAGAGGAGAGTGAAAAGGTTGGCTTGAAGCTCAACATTCAGAAAACGAAGATCATGGCATCTGGTCCCATCACTTCATGGGAAATAGATAGGGAAACAGTGGAAACAGTGTCAGACTTTATTTTTGGGGGCTCCAAAATCACTGCAGATGCTGATTGCAGCCAGGAAAGTAAAAGACACTTACTCCTTGGAAGGAAAGTTATGACCAGCCTTGATAGTATATTAAAAAGCAGAGACGTTACTTTGCCAACAAAGGTCCGTCTAGTCAAGGCTATGGTTTTTCCCGTGGTCATGTATGGATGTGAGAGTTGGACTGTGAGAAAAGCTGATCGCCGAAGAATCGATGCTTTTGAACTGTGGTGTTGGAGAAGACTCTTGAGAGTCCCTTGGGCTGCAAGGAGATCCAACCAGTCCGTTCTAAAGGAGATCAATCCTGGGTGTTCATTGGAAGGACTGATGCTAAAGCTGAAACTCCAATACTTTGGCCACATCATGCGATGAGTTGACTCAATGGAAAAGAGTCTGATGCTAGGAGGGATTGGAGGTGTGAGGAGACGGGGACGACAGAGAATGAGATGGCTGGATGGCATCACCGACTCGATGGACATGAGTTTGAGTGAACTCCGGGAGTTGGTGATGGACAGGGAGGCCTGGTGTGCTGTGATTCATGGGGTCGCAGAGAGTCGGACATGGCAGAGTGACTGAACTGACTTGAACACACAATTAAAACATGTTGAGGACCTAATATTTATCAAATAACATTCTAGGCACTACAAATACAAAGATGGAAAACATGCTTTAAGAGTCTAAGAAATTCTGGGCTAAGACAGCCTTTTAAGCATATATTTACTTTCTTTCTTTCGCCAAATCCTTCAAAAACAACTATAAGAAATTTTTTTTAAAGGCATAAATTTATAAGGACAGAGAATGATAGAACAGATTGGAAGAAATATTTGTAGCTAGTAAGCAAGTGATTGAGAAAACTTTTTTTTTTTTGGCAGGAAAAGCAATGACTCAACAGCAGCCAATAGTGAAGAAAACTATGCATTAACCTGATGTATACCACCAAACAAACACCAGAAGTTTCAGCTGACAACACCAATTACTTCTGCAAGAGGGGATAATGGTGATAATAAAAGAGGAGTAAGTTGTAGTCTACTTAAAAATCAGTCAAATCCCCAAGTATTTCTCCCTTTCAGTATCAAAGTTACTTAGAACCTCTAAAAAGGGTAAGACAGTTTTTGGACCAGAGAGTCCAAGTAGAGCTAAGGATGAAAACACCAAACTGACCACGGGGTAACTAACTGAATTTTTACATCCAGAATGAGGATATTCACACTTTATTCTGTCACTCAGCTCTTTGTACAAGGATTCTAAGCAGCCTAAAAGACTAAAGAATTTCTCAACAGCAGACATTTCAAGGAAATTGCCTGGCCAGATAGGTCTACAGTGGTCATGTATGGATGTGAGAGTTGGACTCTAAAGAGAGCTGAGCACAGAAGAACTGATGCTTTTGAACTGTGGTGTTGGAGAAGACTCTTGAGAGTCCCTTGGACTGCAAGGAGATCCAACCAATCCATCCTAAAGGAGATCAGTCCTGGGTGTTCATTGGAAGGACTGATATTGAAGCTGAAACTCCAATATTTTGGCCACCTGATGTGAAGAGCTGACTCCTTGGAAAAGTTCCTGATGCTGGGAAAGATTGAAGGTGGGCAGAGAAGGGGAACGACAGAGGATGATGGTTGGATGGCATTGCTGACGCAGTGGACATGAGTTTGAATAGGCTCCGGAAGTTGGTGAGGGACAGAAAAGCTGCAGTATAGGGTCACAAAGAGTTGGACATGACTGAGCTACTGAACGGAACTGAACGAAAATCCATGACATGAAAAGGACCAAAACAGTAATGTAGCTATAGTGCTTCAAGCAGAAACAGAGATCTTCCTAGGGAGTAATAGTTTCAAAATAACTATAATACTACTCAGGAAGAAAAGAATAAAATGCTATCTAAAAAGAACATTCAGAGAATAAAAATGAGCTCTTAAGAATTAAGATACTAGGGATGAAATTTAAAATGCCATAATTTAGAAGATAAAAATGAAAGAAATTTATATGAAATTAGCCAAAGATATGGAAAACAGGAGAGGAAAAAAGCAAGAATATTAGAAGACCAGATGAGAGGTACAACATCCAAATAATGGGAATCCATAAACAGAAGACTGGGGAAATAAAAGCAAGGAAATCATCCAAAGCTAATTTATGAAAAAGTTTTCATAAATAAATGACAAATGTTCAGAGATTAAAAGGATTCATTAGGCCACCAGCCGGGCAGATGAAAGCAAACACTCACCACAGCATGTCATGACATTTCAGCATTTTACAACAGAGGACAGTGAAGGTTCTAAAAAGACTCGAGAGCAAAAAGGAAAGGAGTTACATCACACACAGAGGTCAGAAATAGGACTGACTTCTGACTTCTCAACAATATGGAAGCTAAAATGTAGTGCATGTCCGACAAATTCAGAAGGAAAGGAGTTTCTAATTATATCAAGGGGGTCCCCAAGACCAGTTCAGTTCAGTTCAGTTCAGTCGCTCTGTCGTGTCTGACTCTTTGTGACCCCATGAACCACAGCACGCCAAGCCTCCCTGTCCATCACCAACTCCCAGAGTTCACTCAAACTCTTGTCCATCGAGTCGGTGATGCCATCCAGCCATCTCATTCTCTGTCATCCCCATCTCCTCCCGCCCCCAATCCCTCCTAGCATCAGACTCTTTTCCAGTGAGTCAACTCATTGCATGAGGTGGCCAAAGTATTGGAGTTTCAGCTTTAGCATAGGTCCTTCCAATGAACACCCAGGATTGATCTCTTTTAGAATAGACTGGTTGGATTTCCTTGCAGTCCAAGGGACTCTCAAGAGTCTTCTCCAACACCACAGTTCAAAAGCATCGATTCTTCGGCGATCAGCTTTTCTCACAGTCCAACTCTCACATCCATACACGACCACGGGAAAAACCATAGCCTTGACTAGATGGACCTTTGTTGGCAAAGTAATGTCTCTGCTTTTTAATATGCTATCTAGGCTGGTCATAACTTTCCTTCCAAGGAGCAAGCATCTTTTAATTTCATGGCTGCAATCAGCATCTTCAGTGATTTTGGAGCCCCAAAATATAAAGTCTGACACTGTTTCCACTGTTTCCCCATCTATTTCCCATGAAGTGATGGGACCAGATGCTATGATCTTCGTTTTCTGAATGTTGAGCTTCAAGCCAACTTTTTCATTCTCCTCTTTCACTTTCATCAAAAGGCCTTTGAGTTCCTCTTCACTTTCTGCCATAAGGGTAGTGTCATCTGCATATCTGAGGTTATTGATATTTCTCCCAGCAATCTTGATTCTAGCTTGTGCTTCTTCCAGCCCAGCATTCCTCATCATGTACTCTGCATAGAAGTTAAATAAGCAGGGTGACAATATACAACCTTGACGGACTCCTTTTCCTATTTGGAACCAGTCTGTTGTTCCATGTCCAGTTCTAACTGTTGCTTCCTGACCTGCATACAGGTTTCTCAAGAGGCAGGTCAGGTGGTCTGGGATTCCCATCTCTTTCAGAATGTTCCACAGTTTGTTGTGATCCACACAGTCAAAGGCTTTGGCATAGTCAATGAAGCAGAAATAGATGTTTTTCTGGAACTCTCTTGCTTTCTCCATGATCCAGCGGATGTTGGCAATTTGATCTTTGGTGCCTCTTCCTTTTCTAAAACCTGCTTGAACATCTGGAAGTTCACGATTCACATATTGCTGAAGCCTGGCTTGGAGAATTTTGAGCATGACTTTACTAGCGTGTGAGATGAGTACAATTGTGTGGTAGTTTGAGCATTCTTTGGCATTCCCTTTCTTTGGGATTGGAATGAAGACTGACCTTTTCCAGTCCTGTGGCCACTGCTGAGTTTTCCAAATTTGCTGGCATATTGAGTGCAGCACTTTCACAGCATCATCTTTCAGGATTTGAAATAGCTCAATTGGAATTCCATCACCACCACTAGCTTTGTTCATAGTGATGCTCTCTAAGGCCCACTTGACTTCACATTCCAAAATGTCTGGTCACATTCCAAAATGTCTCATGCCATCGTGATTATCTTCGTCGTGAAGATCTTTTTTGTACAGTTCTTCTGTGTATTCTTGCCACCTCTTCTTAATATCTTCTGCTTCTGTTAGGTCCATACCCCAAGACCAAACCCCCATGTTTAATGATTCCCTGGGAGAACTCACAGGATATGGTCATAGTCACTGCTGTGCTTTGTAAGAACAGAGGGAGACAAGAGAAATTCAGCAAAGGGATTGCGCATTTGGTTAAGTCCTGAGGATACCAGGCTCGAACTTCCAAGAGTCCTCTCCCCATGGAATCACAAATGAAGTGCTTAACTCTTCCAGCAATGCTGATCTCTTCCACATGTGTGACGTTACACGTGGTGTCTACCAGAAAAGCTCTAGAGATGCAATGTCTGAGATTTTTATTAGACGTTGGTCATGTAGGGGGACTTCCCAGGTAGCTCAGTAGAAAAAGAATCTGCCTGCCCAGCAGGAGACTGGGATTTGATCCCTGGGTCGGGAAGGTCCTCTGGAGAAGGAAATGGAAACCCACCTCAGTATTCTTGTACAGGAGATTCCTTGGACAGAAGAGCCTCGTGAGCTACATTCATGGGGTTGCAAAAAGTCAGATATGACTTAGCAGCTAAGCAGCAATAGCAGCATTATAGGCATCCTTTGCCCAGAATGTACCAAAATTCCAGACTCCCAAAAGAAAGCAGGTGTTCAGCATAAACTATGTTGCTTGCACAAAAAATTAAGACATAGGAAAGCACTCTTATCAGTCGAGGAATGTTTATATTAGTGTAGGGAACTGTTTATGATCCAAGTTTCCAGACTCCAGTCAAGGGACAACATTGCAAGCAGGCTTTCTAAGGATAGCATTACCAGTCTAAATATGCTAACTCTTCTGCACACTGGCCCCTTCGTTCTCAATTGCACCATCAATCAAATGTGAAAACAGAATAAAGATATTTTCAGATACACAAGACCTCAGGAAAAGTTGTGTTATATCTTCCTCCTCTGGAGAGTACTGAAGACCACACTTCACCAAAGTGATGGAGTAAACCAAGTAGAAAGAATGGAGAAGTAGGACACAGGGACTCCCGCACAGAAGAGAGGCAACGCAATCCTCAGGATGATGGTGACAGATCTCAGGATGACAGCTTGTACCAGGTACTGACGACAAGCAGTTCAGCAAGGAGCATATCAGAAGAAACTTCTTCAGGAGGCAACATCAGTAGGCTATTTGATGGACTGAGTAGATAAAGAGCACATGTAGACAACTGACAGCTACTTAGAGTTGAATCAGTAGTGAGTAAAGAAAACAAACATGAAATCAAGACAATTACTCAGCTCAGTTCAGTGACTCAAGTGTGTCCAACTCTTTGCTACCAAATGGACTGCAGCACACCAGGCTTCCCTGTCCATCACCGACTCCAGGAGCTTGTGCAAACTCATGTCCATCAAGTGATCAATGCCATTCAACCATCTCATCCTCTGTCATCCACTTCTCTTCCTGCCTTCAATCTTTCCCAGCATCAGGGTCTTTTCCAATGAGTCAGTTCTTTGCATCAGGTGCCCAAAGTATTGGAGTTTCAGCTTCAGCATCAGTACTTCCAATGAATATTAAGGACTGATTTCCTTTAGAATTGACTGGTTGGATCTCCTTGCAGTCCAAGGGACTCTTAAGAGTCTTCTCCAACACCACAGTTCAAAAGCATCAATTTTTTAGCACTCAGCTTTCTTCGTGGTCTAACTCTCATATCTATACATAACTACCGGAAAAGCCATAGCTTTGACTAGACGGACCTTCTTTGTTGGCAAAGTAATGTCTCTGCTTTTTAATATGATGTCTACGTTGGTCATAGCTTTTCTTCCAAGGAACAAACATCTTTTAATTTCAATGGCTGCAGTCACCATCTGTGATTTTGGAGCTCAAGAAAATAAAGGCTGTCTCTGTTTCCATTATTTCCCATGAAGTGATGGGACTCTCTGCCATGATCTTATTTTATTGAATGTTGAGTTTCAAGCCAGCTTTTTCACTCTCCTCTTTTACTTTCATAAAGAGGCTCTTTAGTTCCTCTTCACTTTCTACCATAAGAGAGGTGCCATCTGCCTATCTGAGGTTACTGATATTTCTCCTGGCAATCTTGATTCCAGCTTATGCTTTATCCAATCCAGAATTTTGCCTGATGTACTCTGCATATAAGTTAAATAAAGAGGGTGACAGTATACAGACTTGACATACTCTTTTCCCAATTTGGAACCAGTCCATTGTTCTATGTCAGGTTCTAACTGTTGCTTCTTGACATGTGTACAGATTTCTCAGGAGGCAGGTCAGGTGGTCTGGTATCCCCATTTCTTTCAGGATTTCCCACAGTTTATTGTGATCCACACAGTCAAAGGCTTTGGTATGGTCAATGAAGCAGAAATAGATGTTTTTCTGGAACTCTTTTGCTTTCTCCGTGATCCAGAGGATGTTGGCAATTTGATCTCTGGTTCCTCTGCCTTTTCTAAATCCAGCTTGAACATCTGGAAGTTCTCATTTCATGTACTGTTGAAGCCTCAGTTGGAGAATTTTGAGCCTTACTTTGCCATCGTGTGTGATGAGTGCAATTGTGCAGTTGTTTGAACACTGTTTTGTATTGCCTCTCTTTGGGATTGGAATGAAAACTGACCTTTTCCAGTCCTGTGGTCACTGCTGAGCTTTCCAAATTTGTTGGCATATTGGGTGCGGCACTTTAACAGCATCATCTTTATAAATCTTGTAATAGCTCAGCTGGAATTCCATAACCAATCTTTGTTTCTGTCTTTGTTTGTTCTGATGCTTCCTAAGGCCCACCTGACTTCAGACTCTAGGATGCCTGGCTCTAGGTGGGTGATCACACCATCATGGTTATCTGGATAACCAATAAGTAACTTTAGGGGAAACAAAGTTGGACAGGAAGTGAAAGGTAATCACAGGGAAATATTGCCAAGTGAAATACATTTTACAGTGTATGTGTTATGCCATCATTTGTGATTTTCTGAAAAAGATGTACAACACATTTATATACTCATGGACTCTCTCTGGAAAGTTAGTCAAGGACAGTCCTTTAAGAAAGAAACTAAGTGAATAGATTGAATGGGTGTGAGAAATTTTTTCACTCAGGTTCTATTTGGATTTTTTGAGACTTTTGCCATGAATGTGTATAACTTTTCAAACAAACAAGCAAATAAAATGACCTCTGAAGACAAAACAAAACAGGAGCAGAATATAGAGTAGCGAGACATCATAGTCCCTCCAGACAGATCATCTCCTTCAATAAGCATGGTCACCCTGGCCACACAGTCTCACTAACAAGCTGAAGGAAAGCTCATATGCCCAGGTAGAAAAAATGTTAAATAATTCTTTTTTTCCCCTTTAATAAGAAACAGTTAAGAAAAAAGAGCCTGTAGTTTTCATTTATAAACAAAACTCACATTAAAAAATGTGAATGTTTCTTCCTTTAGTCTTCTATAAACATTAAAAAAATTATCTATGCACATGAGTGGAAAAATTTAACTACCATAAAAATGTCAGGTACTCACTAATGGGAAATAATATGAGAGGAAAAGCTGTAACCTTCTCAGCAAATATGCAGCATAAAAAATTTGATCATGAATCAACTCATAGTTTTTCCCTAATGAACTGATGACTTTTCTTACTAATTCTTTTGCAGTTCAGTCTCCTCATCAGAACAATGAAAAATCATGGAAATAATATTTGCTCTAATTGTAGTTTGTATTTATCAATGCCTTTCCTCTTTAAAATGAACTCTTTTACGTCTCTCCTGTGGTCCTCAGCAACGCTGAGTGAGGCAAGATAGCTGTTATTCCTGTTGTTTAAAATAAGGCAAAAGAAATTGAATGTCCCTGAATTTGTCTTGATCAAGCTGACCCCGCTGATCAATAATGAAGCCAGAGCTGGAATCCAGATGTTCTAATGCCTGCTCCAGGTTCTCTGTCTGTCTTGCTGCCACCTGCTACCAACCCCACTAGGTCATCTGACTCTCAAGGGGATAATGGCTAATGGCCCAAGAGGAGGGCAGAACAACATGCAATAAAATATTATTATTACAGCCCAAATCTGATGAAGCAACTTACCACAACACCAATCAGTAAACCAATCAATGGCTCACCCTATCCACTTCAAAGAAATGCTGTAAATGTAATTAACCTTTCTAAATCCATCAAGTGGAAGAGCTTCTTAGAGATTATTTTTTAATGTGCCTACCTTCAAGTTGCAGATAAAGGCAGAAGTGTATGTGAATTACCCTGTGCGAAGTACAGGCCGGAGGCAGAAAATGTGAAGCTGGGTTTTTCTGCTTCTCCCACCCCATTGGAGTCAGTACAGAAACTCTAGTCCCTCCGCAGCCCCTCCAGGTACCCCGCAGGTCTCTTCTTCAAACAGCTAGAAAGTTGCAAGTGGAGCAGCAGGTGGGTGTGGCATTTAGTAATGAAAACATAGTGGATAATTCAGAACCAGAAGACTTGTAAAAGACATAAAAACAAACTTCACAAAAGAGAAAAGCCAACAGAACTTTAAAATATGCAGCAATTACAGTCTGCAACGATGCGGGAATCATTTTGAGAGATCATGGTGCCAACGTTGTTTTTCATGCATCAAATATTGTATGTACAGAAGAGGGTGAGCAGGATTCACACTTCCCCTGTCTCATTTCTCCTGTAGTTTCAGAAGAGAAGAGAGGCTAAATGACACTTCTTACCCTAAACATAACCTGAACACATGCTGGTTGTTGTGTGTTTATTGCAAAAGCACTACTGACCTCCCAGTATCCTATGGTCAACATTGTTTACAATTTCAATTAAATCGATTATCAAATATTACATAGAAACTCTTCTGTGCATTGATATCTACACAGCTAAACCACATACCAAAGCCTAGTTTACCCTAGATTTCAGTCATCAGATCACTGCTTAAATGATACACTCTATTTATCAAAGGGGGGATCACATTGGGATCATGTATAATTATGTTTAAAAATTTTTTTCAGGCTAAAAATCAAGTCAAAAGTACTCCAGACACCACCATCCCCAGTCCCCCTCCAGACTTCATCTCAATGCTTTCAAACTGCCATGCTGGAGAAGACTCTTGAGAGTCCCTTAGACAGCAAGGAGATCAAATAAGTCAATCCTAAAGGAACAACCGTGAATACTCATTGGAAGGACTGATGCTGAAGCTGAAGCTCCAACACTTTGACCACCTGATCCGAAGAACTGACTCACTGGAAAGACCCTGATGCTGGGAAAGATTGAGGGCAGGAGAAGAAGGGGGCGAGAGAGGATGAGATGGTTGGATGGCATCACTGAATCAGTGCACATGAGTTTGAGCAAACTCAGGGAGATTTTAAGGGACAGGGAAGCCTGGAGTGCTGCAGTTCATGGGGTCACAAAGAGTCAGACAAAACTTAGCAACTGAACAACAGCAACGAACAACCAGAGAGTAAATCTTACTGATTCCTTTAAAACAGCCTTTCCAGGTGATTGTTTGTTTGTTTTTTCTCATTGGTCACTTTATTTATTTATTTTTAATTTATTTATTTTAATTGGAGGCTAATTACTTTACATTATTTTATTGGTTTTGCCATACGTTGAATTGAATCTGCCCCAGGTGTACATGTGTTCCCCATCTTGAACCCCCCTCCCTCCTCCCTCCCCATCCTATCCCTCTGGGTCATTCCCGTGCACCAGCCCCGAGCATCCTGTATCATGCTGTATCCTGTATTCTGCTGGACTGGCGATTCATTTCACATATGATAATATACATGTTTCAATGCCATTCTCCCAAATCATCCCACCCTCGCCCTCTCCCACAGAGTCCAAAAGACTGTTCTATACATCTGTGTCTCTTTTGCTGTCTCGTATACAGGGTTATCATTACCATCTTTCTAAATTCCATATATATGTGTTAGTATACTGTATTGGTGTTAAACTACAGTAAAATTTGATAACCTGTAAGCTTTGGGGCCCTATTTGAGTAAAACAATCCATAATGCTTACTGAAGAATCTGAACTTGGCTTTCACCTGCATAATTCATTTACTTTTTAAACCAGAAACTATTGTGTTATTTCCAAATCATACCTTGTTCTAGATAACACAGTATGATATTGAGCAAAACACACACGGCTCCTGCCCCTCACCAAGGCACTTAAATTCTATTGAATCCCAGGGTTCATGAAATTATCCTGAAAAGTTTGGGCAGCCACCACTAACAATGGGTATCAAACATCACCCGAGAAGCTAGTTAAACATCATGCATATTCAGCAGCTCAGTAATGGATTACAGGAATCTACCTAATTAATACATTTCCCAGGTGATTACAACCACACTTTGAGAAACCCTAGTCTGGAGAGTTGAAATATAGAATATATAATTTGTTGTATATGTTTCAGTTCAGTTCAGTTCAGTTCAGTCGCTCAGTCGTGTCCAACTCTCCGCGACCCCATGAATCACAGCACGCCAGGCCTCCCTGTCCATCACCAACTCCCAGAGTTCACCCAAACTCATGTCCACAGAGTCGGTGATGCCATCCAGCCATCTCATTCTCTGTTGTCCCCTTCTCCTCCCACCCCCAACCTTTCCCAGCATCAGAGTCTTTTCCAGTGAGTCAACTCATCGCATGAGGTGGCCAAAGTATTGCAGTTTCAGCTTTAGCATCAGTCCTTCCAATGAACACCCAGGATTGATCTCCTCTAGAATGGACTGGTTGGATCTCCTTGCAGTACAAGGGACTCTCAAGAGTCTTATCCAACACCACAGTTCAAAAGCATCAATTCTTCGGCGATCAGCTTTGTATATGTTTAGGCTTAAGTTAACATATTATACAAGGTCTTAGGTTTCATTTTTTATTTATTTATTTTTGTGATATTGATATTTTATTTTAATTTATTTATTTTAATTGGAGGCTAATTACTTTACATTATTTCATTGGTTTTGCCATACATTGACATGAATCTGACATATGTTCCCCATCTTGAACCCACCTCCCACCTCCCTCCCCATCCCATCCCTCTGGTTCATCCCAGCACATCAGCCCTGAGCATCTTGTATCATGCATTGAACTTGACTGGCGATTCGTTTCACATATGATAATACATATGTTTCAATGCCATTCTCCCAAATCATCCCACCCTCACCCTGTCCCACAGAGTCCAAAAGACTGTTCTATACATCTGTGTCTCTTTTGCTGTCTCATATAGAGGGTTATCATTATCATCTTTCTAAATTCCATATATATGCGTTAAAAAGCAGATATGCTATGTCTGCCCAACATTTTCCTTCCAATTTTTGAGCCATTAGTTTTTATGAGCTCTATTTATAATTATGTGTGTTTGTTTAATAACTCAGCAAGTATTCAGCAAGTACTAGTGAACACCTACTATGTTTCTCACTCTCTCATGGGCACTGCTAAAACCAAGATTGAAAGGTTCTGTCTCTTCCCACACAGAGCTTACAGAGAAGGAGGCTTGTCAGCTGTCACTCTCTGCAAGTGTCTTAGTAACTACTGAGTTGGCAAAAAAATTCACTCAAATTTTTCTATAGCATCTTACAGAAAACCCTGAATGAACTTACTGGCTGATATTATGGACAAAAGTGAGTTGGGAACAAGAGGAAAAATGATTGGGCTGTGCCTGGGGAATCTTCAAGGTGTGCACAGAGGAAGTGACCCGGAGGAAGTGACACGGAGGCAGGAAGTGACACGGAGGCAGGCTTAAAGAATCCTACCAGACAGAGAAATAGAGGACTAGAGGATATTCCAGGCATTGTGTGGAGTGTTTAATGAATATGATTCCATTAATTTTCACAATATCCTTATAGGTAAATGCTTTCTCTATTGCAATTTTATAGCAGAGAAACCTGTAGCCAGAAGGGTATGCAACCTGCTCCAGATCCCAGGCATAGTGAGAGGCTGAGCAGTCACATCCAGGCTGTGGGCCGTCAGAGCCTGTAGATGTAGATACTCTGTCCCATCATAGATGGAGGGAACCCCATGGAGAAGAGCCCAGAGCCGGGGGACACCCTGCCATGTTCAGGGATCTCAAACAGCACACGGTCCCAGGGCAGAACATATGTGGGAGGAGGAGGAGATAAGAGCAGAAGTGTAGGTGGGATTTTGATTAAACAAGACACACCTGAAAACTGGTGTCCTTACTTTACACTCTGATCTTTACATTTATATTTTCAGAATTCAGTGCAACAATCCATTCGTGTAGGTAGAAAGAACTACCACAGTTGGTCCTCATTATTTGAAAATTCCATATTTGTGATACATCAACTCACTAAAATATAGTTACAACTCCCAAATCAATACTGGCAGTTTTGGCATGGCCATGTGGGGACGTGCACGTGTACAGAGTAGTGAAAACTTTAAGTGGTCCCATACCCCCACCCACAGCACCCAAGCTCTTGGCCAAGCTGAGGTGGAACAAGCGGTTTCAGCTCTCATTACATAAGCAAGTATCCTTTTTGCAGCCTATTTAGTGCCACGGTTCTCACATGTTTGTGCTTTTTCTTGGTGATGCTGCTTTCTAAACTGTCCTCCAAGCAGAGTGCTGAAGTGCTCTCTGGTGTTCCTAAAAGCAAGAAGGCTGGGATGCACATGACAGTGAAAACACATGAGTCAAATAAGCTTCTTCAAGGGTGAGTTACAGTGCTGTTGGCCATGAGTTCAATGTTAATTAGATGTAAGTTATAACATTATATATTAAAATACATAGTATATATTATGGGATATATTATGTGTTATAATTATTAATTAATTGCAATCTGCCTGCAATGTGGGAAACCCAGGTTCGATTCCTGGGTTGGGAAGATCCCCTGGAGGAGGGCATGGTAACCCATTCCAGTATTCTTGCCTGGAGAATCCCATGAACAGAGGAACTTGGTGAGCTACAGTCCATGTGGTCGCGAAGAGTCAGACATGACTGAGCAACTAACACACACACATAATTATTAATTACAGTATATTATACACCATCATACAGACATTATTCAATTTTGAACTCAGGGCCAATAGCACTGTAACTCAGACCTGAATGAATCTGATCTAACACTTGCGTATAGTCTAACACATGTGTATGTGTGTATGCTCAGTCACTAAGTTGTGTCTGGCTCCTTTATGACCCCTGGACTGTAGCTCTCAAGGCTCCTCTCTTCATGGAATTTTCCAGGCAAGAACACTGGAGTGGGTTGTCATTTCCTTCCCCAGGGGATCTTCCCAACCCAGGGATTGAACCCACATCTGCCTGCCATGTGAATGCTTTACCACTGAGCCCCCAGGGACCCCATTTAACACACACACACACACACAAAACCAAAGTTACATATCGATCAGCTGATAAAAATTTGATCACAGGTTTGTAGGAATCCAACTCTGTGTTTTGCTGAAAGACAATGATTCAATATTTGCTAATTCAGCATTCACAGTGATTGTATAGAATATAATTACCAAAAATAACAAGAATAGTCTGTATTTGTATTTTCAGAAGTGAAATGAAATTAATAATAATGTAAAACCTTTACTATATTGAACACTTGCTCAGATACCATGTCAGGGGCCTTATGCTTATTAACTGATTTTTATGACAACTCTGTGAAGAAGGTATTATTATTGCTATTCTGTAGAAGAGGAGACAAAGACACAAAGCAATCAGTTATCTCTTCAGGATGATACAGCTGATAAAGTGATAGAATTTGAAACTAGGTGTGACTTCAAAGCCCAGCTGATTGTATAAATACGTTTCCCATTCTGTCTCCAGAAGTGAAGAAGCTCCATGTACAGTACCACTGTTGCATGTTCTCTAATTAAAGCCATTTTGAATAAGGATTTTATTTGTTCGGTCACTAGTGTTACCCTCACCACCTTTCAACATGCTGGTAAGTTGGTCCTTTGATTTGGGCCCCTACAGTCTTCAATTCCAGCTGGCTAGGTCAGACGAGGCAAGCTAGATCTTCCATGTAGATGACCTTGGGCCCCTCTACACTATTTATGCAGCTTCCTAAAAACCTGTAGTTATTTAAAAATTAGGAGTATTTGAAAATGACCTTTAAAACCCCTTCCAAACCTGAAATTCCATGATTTCCTGAGCTTATTTTCCTGATGCTTAGCATAGGATGCAGTCTTCCCTGGTGGCTCAGTGGTAAAGAATCTGCCCACCAGCACAGAAGATGTGGGTTTGATCCCTGGGTCAGGAAGATCCCCTGGAGAAGGAAATGGCAACCCACTCCAGTATTCTTGCCTGGGAAATCCCAAGAACAGAGGAGTCCAGCGGGCTACAGTCTATGGAGTCGCAAAAGAGTTGGACACAACTGAGCAACTAAGCAACAATAACAAACACAGGAAGATAGACTCATGGATGCTAAAGCGATTCCAGAGGCCCAGGGCAATGACAGACGCACATCGGCTCTGTGCTAGTGCCTGGGAAGGTCAAATTGCTAAGTGGTGATATCCCCCAAAGTCTGGGCTATTTAAAGACAATGTACCTACACAGATACTACATAGATACTGTGAGGACACTTTCAGAGGAAGGCCAAGTTAATAAAACAGAAGACTGTCTTGTAGAAAATTTCAACAATATTACCATAGCAGGTGTGACTTGCCTTAAAATAGCTTAAACTATCTTTGTAGAATTAACAGAACGTATCCCTGGTGGCTCAGGGGTTAAAGCATCTGCCTCCAATGTGGGAGACCTGGGTTCGATCCCTGGGTCGGGAAGATCCCCTGGAGAAGGAAACGGTAACCCACTCTGGTATTCTTGCCTGGAGAATCCCATGGATGGACAAGCCTGGTAGGCTACAGTTCACGGGGTCGCAAAGAGTCAGACACGACTGAGCGATGGAACGGAACAGAAAAACACACCTTAACATCCAAAGTTACTATAAAACAATATAGTTGGGAAGCAATTCAAACACACTAAATGCTAAAACAAAACAACCTGTGTGACCTCTTCCCCACTGACATACCATATAAAGAGATACATATTTAGAAGTCTAGAGTACTCATCTGAACTACAGTGTCCACAATATGGACAATTCAGAGATGTCATCATTCTTAGGACATAAATTTTTAGCCAGTTTATTTCAATAGTTTTTTAGACTTCTAAACAATTACATTGTTTAGGACCAAAAAAATGTAGCTAGTGAAAAAATAGTGCATAAAATCCAGCCCAAGTAAAAAACAAGGAAAAAAGTTACTTGAAGCTACTCAGGCATTCCCTTTCTTGATGACTCATGAAATCTATTGGCTAAGTATTGCAGGTAATATATTAAATGTTCTTTTTCTAAAAAATGTTCTTTTTAAAAATCACAGAGGTGGCTGCCAGTTTACTACATGGACAGCCATAATATAATGGAATTAGTTTGGGGAAATTACATATCTAGCAGGATATTAAGGTCATTCTTGCAAAGTATTAAACTGTCAACCAAGTATATTCAATGGGAAGTCTCCATTGAATGTTGGTTTGATCGAGTTTCAGTCATGTTTCTGTTCCTCCTGCTGAATCTGTGATCAAGTATTTATAGTCTCAAAAGACTAAAAAAGTTTTTAATCTATGCCAGTGATGTCACATTGACATTTCAAAAGGTGCAAAATCTAACAAATGTCACCAAAGAAAAGCCAGTTGCCCATACAGACAAGCACCACAGAATGACATAGTCCCAGTTATATTTATCTTTTCTTATTTATTACATTTGTCTATATATTTATCAATATTCATTCAGTCAAAAAGTTTGTGTTTTACTTTCTAGTTTGAATCACATTGCCCTCTGAAGTCAAATGCATTTTTTTCCAAACTTTCATCATCCAGGCAATTGACTCTTATAGATCCAACCTAAGCCTTTTCTTAGAAATTATTTGTAAGATGAAGCTAAGTATAATGCTAGCATGTTTTGAAATATTGAAGATGTTTGATTTTCAGACTGCTTATGAGACTTGTTTGATTTAAAGTGAAAGCTGAAAACATACATAATGTATTTTAGATTGAGGAATTCTCTTCAAACAAGGGCTATTGATTATGTATTTCTTCAAAATAGTACTTAGTACTTAGGCTTTGTCCATGCACAGAGGTAGAGAAAACTTTCTGTGATAAGCTTGAAGCTACATCCATTAAAGAAATAACTGATAAGCTGGAATTCAATAAAATTAACACCTACTGCTCTTCAGAAGACTGTCGGGAGAATGAGAAGACAAGTCACAAACTGAGAGAAGGTATTTGTAAAAAAAAAAAAAAAACAACATATGAAGGACTGTTATTGAAAATGTACCAGAAAAATTGTTAATCCTCAACAATAAGAAAACAACTAACCCAATTAAAAACTAAAAATAAAAAACAAGGCAAGGATCTTGAAAAAGAAGATATATAGATGGCAATAGTATATGAAAAAATACTCTACATCACGTCATCAGAAATGCAAATTAAAATGACAAGATAACCACTACATACTTATTAAAATGATCAAAATCCAGAATACTGACAATATTAAAAGCTGATCAAGATATGGAGCAAGAGGAACTCTCACTGCTGGTAGAAATGCAAAACAGCATAGTCACTTTGGAAAATAGTTTATTACAAAACTAAACATACTCTTACCATATGATCCTACAGTTGTGCTCCTTGGTATTTACCCAAAGGAGTTGAAAACATATCCACACAAAATCTATGCAGGGATGTTTCTACCATTTTATTCATAATTGCCAAAACTTGGAAGCAACCATATGTCCTTCAGCAGGTGGTACATACAGATAATGGAGTAGCATTCAGTGTTAAGAAAACAAATGAACTATCAAATCATGAAAAGACATAGAGGTAATTTAAATGCATATTTAAATGCATAAATAAAAGCAGCCAATGTGAAAAGACTACATCCTGTAGAGTTTCAACTATACGATATTCTGGAAAAGGCAAAACTATCATGAAAGGATCAGTATTTTCCAAGGATGGGAAGTTGGGTGGGTGAAGATGGATAGACAAAGAATGGGGTATTTTTAGAGCAGTGAAAATACTCTGTATGATATCATAATGATAGATACACGTCAATACACATTTGTCCACGTCCATAGAAAGTAAACCATCAAGTGTACTTTAATGTAAACTATAAACTTTGGGTAGGTATGAGGTGTCATTGTAGGTTCATCAATTTCAACAAAGACACCACACTGGTAGAGAATGTTGGTAATAGGGGAGGCTACGCATGCACGGGAGAAGGGGTTCTATGGAAAAATCTCTGTACCATCTCTTCAACCTTGCCATGAGCCTAAAATTGCTCTAAATAAAAGTAACATCTTACAAAAATTGAAAGTTACTTTTGAAAATCAAGATATTCTAAATTATAAACATAAAATTGGAGTTGTACCCTCAAAAGCAATTGAAGCACCTGAAAGCATGAGTTAACCATGCTGACCATGAATATATACAGTGTAATGTAAGCAGATGATTCCCTTGATTCTGCGTTCATAAATCAGGAAATAATTATCACAGTCATTGTAGCCATGGTTATCAGGACATACTGGTTGCATTTTCCTTAAAAACAAACTCAAAAATGAATTATCAGCCTGCAATACTGTTCTTTAACATTTTTTGTTCTCTATTACCACAGCCAGAACTCCCCCAGTGGTAAGACTGTGAGACATCACTTGATATTTATACTTTCCCATTTTATTAAAACTGTCATCTCTGTCAAGTCTAATTTCTTTTTGGCACAGCTCAATTTCTTTTTAGACCCTGAGCCTGGCAGGCCCTGTTAATTTGAATGTTCAAGCTCTCTTACACTATTCTGTGTATTGGCTCTTATCAAAATATGAAAGTATTGCACACAAAATGCCTTGCTGGGCTCCATAGGATGTGGGACTCACCCACATCTCTAACCTCATCACATCCTCTACCCCCTTCCTCTCTAAGCTCCGTGCACATGCCCTTGGCCTGTTTATTATTTTGTTTATTGACCTTGACAAGGCCTTTCCTGCCTGTCAGCCTCTGTGTGTTACTCCCTCACCACAATGCTCTGACCTCAGGTCTTTACCTGGGTGAGACCTTATATGTCAGTTTTCAAGGACCATTATCACCTCCCCAGAGAGTCTTCCCAACTAGCCAGCCAAATGCAGTCAGTCTCCCATTCCCCTTCCCCAAGAAAATTTCTGTCAAATCACCTGGCTTCAATTACCTCTCTGGATTTGACACCATATAAAGTGATACTGCTCATTGGTTAGTCTGCTTTTGATGTAACCCAACTATATTATACTGCAGTTAGAGGAAGAATGTCAAGTCCCAGTTCTATCTTTGACATGGAATAACCCAGGGAAAGTCCACAAATAGGATGAACCCTGCAGAAACTTCAGTGTCCCCTCCATTCACTGTAATATGAAAATGTATTACATTTTAGAGAAATAATTGCACTGTGTCATAGGCAACAGGAATGCTGCTGAAAAGCTGTGTGTGATTGGGATTTTTATTTTGGGTTTTTTTAGAAATCAAATTAATTTTCAACTTCATTTGATGGGAAACTAAGGAACATTAATGCAGATTCACTATTAATCACTTTTGATTTAATTATGATTTAATTATGATTTTCTTTTATAATTAAAATAAAACATATTCTTTGCAGACAGTTTAGACAATATAAAAATGTATAAAGAAGCCAATTACGATAAACAGAATCTTATCAGAGAAAACATCCTTGTAGTATTTTCATTTGGTCTTTTATTCTATGCACATAAACATGTAAATTCATTATGAATGAAAAGCCCTATAGTGTATGCAATTTAGATCTTGACTTTTTAACATTTCATTATATCTTCCTATGTCATACATATTTCCTAAAATAAAGTATTTAAGAGCTATAATGGTATTCCTTCATGCATGCCATACGTTATTTAGCTAAGCCTTTAGCATTGAGCATTTATGTTACTGACAAAATTTTGATTATAAATAAAAGTGTGATGAGTATCATCATATAAACTCATACTTTTAAATCAGATCAAATTTAGGCCAAATGTTTCTCCAAATGGACCTGTCTGTTCAAAAACACACAGCTGACACTTTCATTAAGCTAAATCTAGGCTACTGATTAAAATAGTAGCTGATACCAAAAATCAAATGATGACTCACCAAGTAGCTTAGGCAAAAGACTCACTATTTCTCTTCATTATGCATATTAATTAAACAAAATTACTTGTCCTTGCCTGGACACATGGCAGAGAGGACCCAAGGCACTGCAGAGAAAAGATAACTATCTGATGAACATTCCCAAGCTTCTCTTAGATTGAGAAGGGGAAATTGGTAGTTAACGCTGTGTCTAGGTTAAACCAACTACAGAAAGATCAAGGAAGAGAAAAGAGGTTGGAAGAAGTTGTCGTACACTATGTCATATCGTCAAAAGGCATGGAGGTGCCAACATGGCGCTGCGCGCGGTGCGGAGCGTGCGGGCCACGGTGCGGAGCCTGCGCACCATCTCGGCACCCAGCGCACGCTGCTCGCCACGGCCCTGGGGACTGCGGGCGGGTGCCGTCCCGGCGCTGCGCCCCGGCCCTGCTCTGCTGTCGGGAAGCTTTGGGAGATGTTGTTTACTGTAGTCTGCCTGAAGCTGGGACAAAATTGAACAAGAGGAGTTTGGTGCTTTGGAAAGTGTGAACGCTGCTAGTGAACCCTATTCTCCTCTATCAGGAGAAGTAACTGAAATTAATAAAGCTCTAGCAGAAAATCCAGGACTTGTCAACAAGTCTTGTTATGAAGATGGTTGGCTGATCAAGATGACATTCAGTAACCCTTCAGAACTAGATGAACTAATGAGTGAAGAAGCATATGAGAAATACATAAAATCTATTGAGGAGTGAAAATGGAACCCCTAAATAAACTACTTTGAAACAACTTAAAAAAAAAAAAAGGCATGGACCTTGGTTAGATTCATGGATACATTATTTCTAGAGATTTGATCTTGGGTAGGTTACCTATACTCTGACATTTTTACTAGGGGAAATGTAGATAATGCCTATTTCACAGACTTCTTTTAAGGATTAAATATGACAAAATCCTAAGTCAGTATACAACATACTAGATGATAAGAAATATTTATCTGAAAGAAGGCAATGAATCTCACATAGTAACAACCAAGTGATTGCAACAAAACTCTCAGGCTATAATCAAATGCACACAAATGTCAGAGAACAGAGAAGAGTATAAACAATCAAGGATGAGAAAGGAGGTAAAAGCTTGAAGAGGTGGGGAAGGGGCAGGGAAGAAAACTAAGGTGAAACAAATACTAACCTGCGGAAGCTGAAATCATAGGGTCAGGCAGGCAGAGGTGACCAAGGAAATGTAACTGAGCAGTTAAAACCACACTTGGCATAGAGCAGGGGTCCACAGCCTCTGGGATCTAATGCCTGATCATCTGAGATGGAGCTGATATAGTAATAATAGACAAAAAATGCACAATAAATATAATGCTCTTGAATCATCCCCAAACTATCCCCCTACCCCATCCATGAAAAGACTGTCTTCTATGAAACCAGCTGATGTTTAGTCACTAAGTCGTGTCCGACTCTTTGCAACCACATGGGCTGTAGTCCACCAGGCTCCTTTGTCCATGGATTTTCCAGGCAAGAATACTGGAGTGGATTGCCAATTCCTTCTCCAGGGGATCTTCCCAACCTAGGGATGGAACCTGTAGCTCCTGCACTGGCAGGAGGATTCTTTACCACTGAGCCACCTGGGAAGCCCCATGAGGTCGGGGACCATTGGGTTATAGAGTGCCATAGAGTCTATGAGCCCCTGATAGCTATCAGGGCTAGCGCAGGTCTTGATGATAAGTCAGGCACTTGGTGGAGTGGGGAGTGATGGGACAAGCCTCAAACATGTTAGACAGTTTATTCATTGGTGCCCTAAGAACAGTGCAGATAAAGAAAAGCTGCAGTTAGAAAGTTAGAATGTAGCCAGGAGCAAGTAATAGAAAATTCAATTAAGGAAATTAAGACAGAAACATGTTTGTTTGCTTAACAATAAGTCCAGCGGTAGATGTGGTCAGTTTAGGAATTCACTGTTATCATTATAAACCCAGTTACTTTCCATCCTTTCAGAAAGCCATCCCCTTTATGCCAACAGGGCTTCCCCAATGGCTCAGTGATAAAGAATCTGTCTGCAATGCAGGAGACACAGGAGGCCCAGGTTCAATCCCTGGGTCAGGAAGATCCCTTGGAGGAGGAAATGGTAACCCAAACCCACTCCAGTATTCTTGACTGGGAAGTCCTATGGACAGAGAAGCCTGGAAGGCTACCATCCATGGAGGTCCCAAAGAGTCAGACACAAGTGAGAACATGCAGAGAACATAATTTATGCCAATAATGTCTTCCTACTCAGTCACAAGTTGCCTGGGCAACAACTCCAAATGGCACAGACAACACCCCAAAGTGGAACCAAAAAGGGTGGTGGAGGAAAAAGATTTGTTCATTCTGGCCTTCTCTTCTATTAAAAAGAACACTCTGGAGAGGCCCCCACAAACCTCCAATTATGTTGCCGTGCCCTGAACTCTGGTCCCATGCACACTCCTAGATGATCACTAGCCAAGAAGAAGGTGGTTGCAGTCTGCCCACGGAGATAGTTCAAAGGGAAACAAAACTGGAGCTCATGAAGGAAGTTGACTCGAGACATAGGGAAGACCCCCAGGAGTGAGCCACAGGTTACAGGATGAAGGAGAGGATACTGACTGACGTCAGATGACCTGGGTATTGGCCCTGTCTCTGACTAAATCCTCTGCTTGGGTATACTGATGATCTTTAAGGCAACGTCCATTCTTCCGTAAACTGGAAATACTACTACTCTCACAAGGGCTTATCACTCTTATGAGGATTAAGTGAGATAATGCATGTGACAATGCTTTGCAAACAGGCGAGAGAAAGAGTCCAGATATGACTTCGGTTGAATGACAGCAAGGCATTAGCTGTCAGTTTAGGCCATCTGTAAGGAAGTGAAGTCTTCTTCAAGAGGAAAGTCACCATGTGATATCTTTATTGTTATTACCGCTTTTAGAGTTGGCAGACAAACCATTGTAATTGGTGATATACACTAAATGGTAAATTGGATGGCTTGGAGATTTGAAAAAACACACTTAGAAGGTATAACTGTCTACAGTGTATCAGACCAAATGGAAGCCACTTTAAATATTCTGTGAAAGAAAAGTCTTGACCGCACTCTGGCAGGAAAATAACTTGTTGAAATCTCAGCAGAAGCAATTTTCAATTTATTAGAATTCTGAATATTACATGCTTGAATTATCCCTGGAACAAAACCTCCATGCATGAATAAACAGATAAATGCAAGGGAGACAAACCAGATGTTTTTTTCTAACCCGTTCACTCACAGGAATCAGCTAACAGCCCTGAGAAAGTGACTGTTACCATCTCTGGCCTGATAAACCAACCCAGCCTCCTGGCAGTGACAAGCGAGGAGACACACAACAGCCAGAGAGGGATGTAAGCATCTGATCTGACTTAGAGTTTGCAATAGCCTCCGTCCTTGTGCCTGGGCTGTATTGAGTTCTATGTCACACTGTCATGGCTGCCTGGAAATGGCTTTGTGAATCATGCACATGCTGGGTCAGGAATCAGAACTTTTCAGATCAGGGAGGCTTGGTCATAACTGAGGGTCAACAGGCTGTTGGGGTCTCCCTTCTTCTATGTGCAGAACGAGGAGCATAATTGGGGTGTCATAATGAGCCCCATAGCTTCTGTGCCCTCGGAGCTATAGACACATGAGGAAAAGGTGCAAATGGATGGCCCAGACTGGCTTTCTTGTAACCACCTCCATGCTCCAAGCTTTCTCCCTGACTTGTGTATTCATGTGCAGTCTTCCAGCTAAATGTCATAAGGTGTAAATAACTTGACTCCACCCTCTTTCTCATCTGGCTATTATGTGTACATGCTCAGTCACTCAGTGAAGTCCAGCTCTTTGCAACCTCCAGGCTCCTCTGTCCATGTGGTTTTCCAGGCAAGAATACTGGAGCGGGTTGCCATTTCCTCCTCCAGGGGATCTTCCTGACCCAGGGATGGAACCCACATCTCCTGCATTGGCAGGTGGATTCTTTACCACTGAGCCACCTGGGAAGCCTCGCTGGCTACTATGTCTCTTCCACAATTGTTGCTTCTCCTTTCTGAATGTACTTTCATAACAGCCTCCCCTGAAAATGCCACAGTAATGAAGGTCAAGAGGTATTAATAGTTGTTTCTGTCCAATTAGCTATTATTTATGCCAGGTACAAGCTAGAAATGGGGTAAGAGGTAGGAAAAGTGAAGCAACTATGTTGGAAAAGGATGTAGGAATAAAAGTGAATCAACAGGCAGATACAGAAGGAACAAGGGCGAAGTTCTGTTTAGCTTAACAAATATTTTACAGAGTGCCCAGTACATGCAGATACAGGGCTAAGGTTTGGAAATCAAGCAGCAAATAAGAAATTGGGAAGTGTGATGATCTAGTGGGGGTGGTAGATATGTTAATGTTTTTACTTTAAAATGAAAAAGTAAAAGAGAGATATACACTTGGGATAATGTGTGGCACTGAAATACAATCCAGGAGCTTAGAGAAGATGCTGTATAGGAGATAGTGCCTGAGCTGAGGCTTAGAGGATGCTGCTGCTGCTGCTAAGTCACTTCAGTCGTGTCCAACTCTGTGCGACCCCATAGATGGCAGCCCATCAGGCTCCCCCGTCCCTGGGATTCTCCGGGCACGAACACTGGAGTGGGTTGTCATTTCCTTCTCCAATGCATGAAAGTGGAAAGTGAAAGCAAAGTTGCTCAGTCGTGTCTGACTCGCCACGACCCCATGGACTGCAGCTCACCAGGCTCCTCAATCCATGGGACCCTCCAGGCCAGAGTACTGGAGTGGGTTGCCATTGCCTTCTCCATCAGAGGATGAGAAAGACAGTAAAAACGGGGCCGATATTTCAAGCAAAGGGATTAATGTGAAGAAAGACATGAAGTGAAGGAAATGGGTGATGCAGAAAGAGGGGCCATAAGGTAAGAGACTTTCCTACGGTCCAAATCAATCAATGAGGAAAATCATGATACAATGTATGTTTTATCACAACACTTCAATTACAGTCCATTAGCTCATCTTTCCCTTGTAGCAGGCATGGTGGTGGTGGTTTAGTTTGCTAATTTGTTTCCAACTCTTGTGACCCCACAGACTGTAACCTGCCAGGCTCCTCTGTACTTGGGATTCTCCAGGCAAGAATACTTGAGTGGGTTGCCATTTCCTTGCCAGATCCAGGGGGATCTTCCTAACCCAGGGATTGAATTGGGTCTCCTGCACTGCAGGCAGATTCTTTACCAACTGAGCCACCAGGGAAGCCCTGTATGTAATAGGCCTAGGAGAGACAGATACTGCCATCCACATTTGCAAAAGAGAAGACTGAGGTTCAGAGAAATTAGCTCAGCAAGGAAGGGCCATGCCCAGCAGAGCCTCTGGAATCCATCTCCAGGGCCCTCTGCTGTCCATGACTTTTGCTTCTTAACAGAATATGAAACCACTGGAGATTAAAGGAAACTTGGGGTATCATATACTCCAATAACTTCAAAATTTTGAGCATGGCCAGTAAAAAAAAAATTTTCATTTCCATCTAGCACCCCTTCCAGAATATATGTAGACAAAAGCATCACAAAACAAGACTTAGTATTTGTTTCATTTAAATAAAAAATGCTGGTCAGAACTACTAAATTAATTTCACCACAACTAAACATTTGAGGAAATGGTGATATTCTCAGCTGGTTCATTTAGAGGGAATGAAACTGAGCCCTGAGAAAGAATGGGACTTGCTGATGTCACCTGTGAGGCAGTGAACTTCCTGGCTGTTGGAGAGACCAACAAAATGCACTACAGGTAACCAGGTTAGTGGTCTGCCCAGAACAGAGCAGCATTTTTTTTTTTTTTGCATACTAAGCCTTGTTCTAAGTGCTTGATCTGTCCTAACTCATTAACCGCTAGAAAACTGTGAAGAAAGTTCTTTCACTAGTCCCATCTCACTGGTGAAGAAACTACATAAAGCACAAAAAGACTGAGCTGCTGGCTTGTGGATGCTTACATAGGTTATGGTGGAACTACCCATCCCCAGGCCAAGAAAAACTTTGTTCAAGGACCTTGGATTTTTTTTTTTTTTTTTTGGCCACTCCATGCAGCTTATGGGATCCTAGTTTTCCAACCAGGGATCGAACCCCAGTCCTCAGCAGTGAAAGCACAGAGTTCTAACCACTGGACCACTAGGGAATTCCCAGGGACTTTAGAATATTGATCAATAGCTCTTTTACATGTGAATTTAAATTATTAGGATCTCCCCAATTCCCTTTATCTTCTCGTCAGAACCTTTATTTCTTCAAAGCTGTGTTCTATGACCTGGCTGGTTCATGAACTCTGTGTTAATGTGAGGAATCCAAAGATTTTCTCAGTTCTAGAAATTAGAATAATGCTAGACTTGTTAGTATTGCTCTGATCCATTTGGTTTGGGGGTTAATTTTTTCTTGTTTCTGCAGAGGCAGAACAGTCTCTTAATATGCAGAAAATTGCAATTTCTACACCAGTGGAAAGGGTGACTGGCTTCTATTAACTCATGAGACACAGACAGTATTGGGAAATAGTCATCCAGCAAGTGGACAGATGATACCAGGGAATTTAAATGCATGCGATATAATAGGGTGTACACATTCATATTGAAACTCTGCTATTTCATTACTTCTAACGATTTTTCTTTCTTGATGGCAATTCTCCAATAAGTTAACTGTTATGTTTCAATCCACAATGGAAAATAAAAGCTTATATAAAGTTCAGTCAATTAATATCAAATGTTCATTGTGCCCTCAGAGACAATGTCAATGGTGGGGTTCAGGAGGTAACTAAAAACAACAGTAAAACTGGCTTTTACAATGGGAATCTACTTAAAGCAGAACTCAGAGGATTCAGGAACGCAATTCAATACATGGTTTAATGAAGTGTCCTTGAGAGAGAATCAATCTTGGGGGAGAAAAACAAAGCCTCGGGTTTCCTCCAAACTGAGAGAAATGTATGCAACAACAATAAGAGATTCCAGAAAACAGAATTGTTTCCAGCAGATGACATGAATTAAGGACAATACTGCTTGCTCTTTCAACATTTTTTTTTCCTCCCCTGGGAGTCACTTACATAATCTAGGCAATGATTAATCACTTTTATTTACTGGTACTTCTCCAGCATGATAAACCTCTAGAAAACCTGAATCCCTAAGTGCTGACAGTTGAATAAGTAGTAAGCCTTTTTCTTCACCTCAATCCAAGAAATGACTTCATTATCCTTAAGATAAAAGCCAGGGAATCCTTGCTGAAAACATCTTTCAAATGTGCCCAAAGCGGGCAGCTTCATCTGGGTTCTGAAAGCGGCTCATGCTCATGAACCATGTGGTCTTGACTGCATCGCATCCCTTCTTGGAGCCCTGTTTCCTCATCAGCTACTTCATTGACTACACTAAAGCTTTTGACTGTGTGGATCACAGCAAACTGGAAAATTCTTCAAGAATTGAAAACACCAGAACGCTTGACCTGCCTCCTGAGAAATCTGTATTCAGGTCAAGAAGCAACAGTTAGAACCAGACATGGAACAATGGACTGGTTCCAAATTGGGAAAGGAGTACATCAAGGTATTGTCACCCTGCTCATTTAACTTATCATGCGAAACACTGGGCTGGATGAAGCACAAGCTGGAATCAAGATTGCTGGGAGAAATATCAACAACCTCAGATATGCAGATGACACCACCCTTATGACAGAAAGCCAAAAGGAAGTGAAAAGCCTCTTGATGAAAGTGAAAGAGGAGAGTGAGAAAGTTGGCTTAAAGCGCAACATTCAAAAAACTAAGATCATGGCATCCGGTCCCATCAATTCATGGCAAATAGATAGGGAAACAATGGAAACAGTGACAGACTTTATTTTCTTCAGCTCCAAAATCACTACAGATGGTGACTGCAGCCATAAAGTTAAAAGACACTTGCTCTCGGGAAACAAAACTATGACAAACCTAGACAATGTATTACAAAGCAGAGACATTACTTTGCCAACAAAGGCCCATCTAGTCAAAGTTATGGTTTTTCCAGTAGTCATGCATGGATGTGAGTGTTGGACCATAATGAAGGCTGAGTGCCAAAGAATTGATGCTTTTGAACTGTGGTATTGGAGAAAATTCTTGAGAGTCCCTTGGACTGCAAGGAGATGAAAGCTGCTGCTACTGCTGCAAAGTCACTTCAGTCATGTCCGACTCTGTGCGACCCCATAGACGGGAGCCCACCAGGCTCCTCCATCCATGGGATTTTCCAGGCAAGATTACTGGAGTGGGTGCCATTGCCTTCTCCGGAGATGAAAGCAGTCAATCCTAAAGGAAATCAACCCTGTATATTCATTGGAAGGACTGATGCTTAACCTGAAGCTACAATACTTTGGCCACCTGGTTTGAAGAGTCCACTCATTGGAAAAGACCCTGATGCTAAGAAAGATTGAGGGCAGGAGAAGAAGGGGACAACAGAAGATGAGAACGTTGGAGGTGTCACCAACTCAATGGACATGAGTTTGAGCAAGCTCCAGGAGATGGTGAAGGACAGGGAAGCCTGGAGTGTTGCACTCCATGGGGTCAGAAAGAGTTGGACATGACTGAGCGACTGAACAATAACACAAGATGCAACTCTACTCCTGGCTTCTCCAACAAAGTTGCCTGTCTCAACCCAGTTTGTCTTTCAAACTTGCCCTGTTTCCTTCAGTGCCCTCCCTGGATTTCTCCTTCTTCTCAGACATCAAATTTTCTTTCCATTTTACTCCTCAGGAGTGTGCCCCCACTAAGCCCATTGACAGACAACTCCACACATAAAACCATGCCACCCAAATCACAGCCCCCCACTCCCACTGAGGGAAACATCACATGTTTGTGGCCAATACTTCTGTCAAAAGCAAATTTTTACAACAAGAATAAATAAACACATCTGTACATACATTAAAAAAACAGTATAGCTGGTCAAAACTTAAAAGAAAAATGGAATAATGAAAGGGAACTGAGGTGTCAAGAAGAATGGTATTTTCAGATATTATTTATGTTTCATTTTACAAATGACAGAACTCAGGATTTCAACTGTATTGAAAAGAGAAAGATAAAATAAATTCTCCTAATTTGGTAGGGATTACTGTCTCCAATGGATACAAACATTCACAACAAATAAAATGTGTGTGTGTGTATATAACCTTGTGTGTATGTATGCATTTATCTTCTATATACTTGTGTATGTATACAGTGGACACAGAGAATATATGACTATATCGTATATATATCTTGTGTGTATATATGTGTGTATACTCGTGTGTGTGTGTGTATATATATACTTGCAAATCTGTGTGTGTATATGTACTATCTATAAGTATGTATTTCACACACACACTTTTGTTTTCCATATAGAATATAAAACAATTTTACCCTTGATTTCCTTCTGTGGAATTTAAAAAAATTCTCCAAGAGGGAAAATCCCAACTCACAGACAAGATATTATTATGGGAGGATGATTTACTACACTATTAAACTGCTTTTCCTGTCTCAAATTTTCCCTCCCAGCTCATCTCACTGTCGTTCGTCAGTGGCTCCCTGTAGGGAAGCAGAAAGAAAACATGCCTTTGATGCCCAGCAAGGCTGGGAGGAGAGGTTCTTCAGATCAGAGAAAGACACAGAGTTCTGTGGTCTCTAACAGCAGGAACGATGTCCTACTTTCAGGAAACTCCCCCTCTGGGGAAGTGGCAAAAAACCAAAGTCATGAAACTATGGTTCATCTCCAGGTCCAGAAATTCTTGAAGGTGGAGCAGGACACAGGAAACCAGAGTGGCTGCAGTCGGGAAGTGTGTGTGTGACCCAGGGCAGCGGGTGAGCCATCAAAGACTGATGCCTTTGATAGCAGGGTTTCCCCAAAGCTTTGGACATGTGCCATCCGCCTCAGGGGACCAGGAACCCAGGAATAATGGTTTGAACTTTCCAGCAGGGAAGAGAATTAGGTACTTATCTCAAGAAAATAAAGTAAGTGCTTCTTGCTCACTTTTTCTGCTACTTTCAGTATGGGCCACATAAAAGTATTCAACTGTCTAGTTAAGAGAAAATACATTAAGTTTATTTTTCAGAGAGGAGATTGGGTGGTAAGGTAGGGAGATAACTTTGGTGAGAGTTCTATATAAACAAAAGGATTTCTTGATGAAAACTTGAATAAACAGCATTTTGTTACCTACATAATGTATTACAGTCTTGCAAACAAAGCAGCCGCTACCAAGCCAAATCAGAAAATCACTGTCCTGGGATTCTCTGTCACCAGTGACTAGATTTTTCAGTATTAAGTAATTCACAACAGGGCTATCTTGAAAGCATATTTACCTTGTATATGTCAGCCAAAAAAAAAAAAAAATCCACAAAAAATAGCCCTGCTCACCAGTGATGTGTGGCTACAAAGTTGATAGTGCACCTGTGCTGTGCCAAGAACTCTGGGTCCAGCTCTTCCCTGGTTTCCCTGGCACTTTGTTTTAGCCTCACTGAGGGGTCACTTGGGGTCTTGAAAGTCTGAATTCAATTTGTTCACGGACTGTAGGAATTAATTCACTGCATAGGCTCAGTACTCTGAGCATTATAACTCTTATCTCAAAGGCAATGGAGAAATTCAGCATGGGGCCTGGCCCAGGCTCTTTCTATTTATATCCAGGCTGATCAACTAGCAAAAGGAAGATTGTGTTGGGGAATGAGTGATGTGGCCTCCATTCCTGGAAAATGTTCAGGACCAAAGTCCAAGTGATCAGCAGACGTTCTCTCTCATTAGCGGAAGCAAGCTGTAGACGAGTCAGCAGATGCCGTGGTAGAGCCCTGGATTCTAGTTCCCACTCTGCATTCCCCTCTCACCCATCCTATTTGCCATATACTCAGTGGCTGCCCTCCCTTGATGAGGTCCTGAGCCTCAGTTTTCTCCTCTATAAAATAGGATGGTTGGGATGGATGATCAGTACGATTACTTCCAGATCAACTCTAGTAGTTATAAGTTCATATTATTATTATTACCAAGATATGTTCACATTATTAATCATTTTTAAGACAAGAAGCAAAACATAGGGTTGAACTGGTATTTTTATAAAATAATGACTCTATTTGACTCCCATAATCATATTTTCTTTCCTCTCATCCAGTTTTATAAATCTCCTTGTCCTTTTTCCCTTTGTCAATTTTTTTCCCACTTTGCTCTTTCCCCTCACACTCAAACATGTTCTGATCTTAGGCGGAGGAGACCATTATGAAGTGCTCAAAGCATTTATTTTTTCAAAAAATGTAGCCATGTTGTATTTATTCTTTGACCAATGTCTGGTATTGCATATGATTGGAACCCTGAGTGTTTGGATCCTCTCTGATTTTGATGGAACCACACGAGGAAGCCCCAGTTCTGTATGTGTGATCAAACCTTGGACAGGCCTTGAACCTCTTGCAGCAGAATGGAAAGTTTCACCTCTCTCCAGCTGAGCTTTCCACACAGAGAACATTGCAGGTTACAGGAGTTGGAATGTAGAGAGAACAGCCCACGTCTCCCTCCCAGTCATTTCCACCCTTCATGACTTCTACCACAAAACTGAGCAAGATAGAGCTATGTGGAATGCAAGCAGGCTCAGGAGGAAGGGAGCTGGCTTTGCAACCAGACAGACCTAGTTCTGAATCTTTAACACGTTTAGGTAAGTACATCAACTTTGTGAATACAAATTTCCTTTGATAATTAACACCTACTTTTATAATAACACTTATTTTAGGGTGCTGCAAGGATTACAAAATATATGAGGAATGTGCCTGGCACCATAGGAGCACGCAAAGAATTTTAATAATTGATCAATACCCACTCAACTTCAATTTCAGATTTTTCTCACCTCCAACCTGGATCATTTTTTAATGTCTCTTCTTATTTGATAAGTGTAAGATATTTTAAGAACTTCTATATATGTATGTATATGCATAGTTGTCTCAGTGGCAGGTAAAGAATCTTCCTGCCAATTCACGAGACCTGGGTTCGATCCCTGGGTCAGGAAGATCCCCTGGAAAAGGGAATGGAAACCCACTCCAGTATTCTTTCCTGGGAAATTCCACGGAGAGAGGAGTCTGGCAGTCTACAGTCCATGGGGTCAGAAAATATCAGATACAACTGAGAAACTAACACTTTCACTTTTCACATGCATAGTTTAAAGAATAATGATGAAATGAACTGTAATTATAACTATATAGCATTTATGAATGAAACTGAAAAAGACACAAATAAATGTAGATATTTTATGCTTATGGATTGGAAGAATTTATACTGTTAAAATGTAAATACTATCAAAAGCAATCTGCAGATTCAATGTAATCCCTATCAAAATTCCATGGCAGTTTTCACACAAATAAACCAACCCATATGCCAGCAAATATGGAAAACTCAGCAGTGGCCACAGGACTGGAAAAGGTCAGTCTTCATTCCAATCCCAAAGAAAAGCAATGTCAAAGAATGCTCAAATTACCACAGAATTGCACTCATCTCACACGCTCGTAAAGTCATGCTCAAAATTCTCCAAGCCAGGCTTCAGCAATATGTGAACCGTGAACTTGCAGATGTTAAAGCTGGTTTTCGAAAAGGCAGAGGAATCAGAGATCAAATTGCCAACATCTGCTGGATCATGGAAAAAACAAGAGAGTTCCAGAAAAACATCTATTTCTGCTCTATTGACTATGCCAAAGCCTTTGACTGTGTGGATCACAATAAACTGTGGAATATTCTGAAAGAGATGGGAATCCCAGACCACCTGACCTGCCTCTTGAAAAACCTGTATGCAGGTCAGGAAGCAACAGTTAGAACTGGACATGGAACAACAGACTGGTTCCAAATAGGAAAAGGAGTATGTCAAGGCTTTGTCACCCTGCTTATTTAACTTATATGCAGAGTACATCATGAGGAATGCTGGGCTGGAAGAAGCACAAGCTGGAATCAAGATTGCCGGGAGAAATATCAATAACCTCAGATATGCAGATGACACTACCCTTATGGCAGAAAGTGAAGAGGAACTCAAAAGCCTCTTGATGAAAGTGAAAGAGGAGAGTGAAAAGGTTGGCTTGAAGCTCAACATTCAGAAAACAAAGATCATGGCATCTGGTCCCATCACTTCATGGGAAATAGATGGGGAAACAGTGGAAACAGTGTCAGACTTTATTTTTTTGGGCTCCAAAATCACTGCGGATGCTGATTGCAGCCAGGAAATTAAAAGATGCTTACTCCTTGGAAGGAAAGTTATGACCAACCTAGATAGCATATTAAAAAGCAGAGACATTACTTTGCCAACCAGGGTCCGTCTAGTCAAGGCTATGGTTTTTCCCGTGGTCATGTATGGATGTGAGAGTTGGACTGTGAAGAAAGCTGAGCGCCAAAGAATTGATGTGTTTGAACTGTGGTGTTGGAGAAGACTCTTGAGAGTCCCTTGGACTGCAAGGATATCCAACCAGTCCATTCTAAAGGAGATCAGTCCTGGGTGTTCATTGGAAGGACTGATGCTAAAGCTGAGGCTCCAATACTTTGGCCACCTCATGCGAAGAGTTGACTCACTGGAAAAGACTCTGAAGCTGGGAGAGATTGGGGGCAGAGGAGAAGGGGATGACAGAAAATGAGGTGGCTGGATGGCATCACCGACTCGATGGAGGTGGGTTTGATTGAACTCCGGGAGTTGGTGATGGACAGGGAGGCCTGGAGTGCTGTGTTTCATGGGGTCGCAAAGAATCAGACACAACTGAGCGGCTGAACTGAACTGAAACTTTGTATGGAACCATCAAATACCCCAAATATCTTGAAAAAGAATAAAACTGGAGGTATTATACCCAGGATTTAAAACTATACTAAAAAGCTATAATAACCATACAGTATGATATTGGGCAAAAGAATGTAATTGAACCCCTATCACACCATGCAAAATATTAACTCAAAATGGATCAAAGACTTGAACATAAGAACTGAAACCATGAAACATCTAGAAATATAGGCAATAAACTTCTTGACATTGGTCTTGGAGATGATTTTTTGGATTTATACCAAAAGTGAAAAACCAACGGACCATATCAAACTACATAATTTCAGCAGAGGAAACCATTAGCAAAATAAAAGGCAACCTACCAAATGGAAGAAAATGTTTTCCACCTGTGAATCTGATAATGGGTTAATATCCAAAATATATAAAGAATTCACATAACTCAATAGCAAAAAAGAAATCCAATGTGATTTAAAAATGGACAGAAGACCTTAATAAACATTTTTCAAAAAAAGACACACAGATGGCCAATAGGTATACGAAAATGTATTCCACATCACCAATCATCAAAGAAATGCAGATCAAAACCACACCTGTCAGAACAGCTGCTATGAAAAAGAAAAGAAATACCAAGTCTTTATGAGGATGTGGAAAAAGGGAACCCTCATGCATTGTTGGCAGAAATGTAAATTTGTGTTGCCACTATAAAAAACAACATGAGGTTTCTCAAAAAATTAAAAATAGAACTACATTATGACCCAATAATTTTACTTCTGAGTGTTTTCTTTTTCTTTGGATGCTAGCCACTGCAGCATTATTTACAATAGCCAAGATGTGGAAACCACTAAAATATCTATTGATGGATGAATGGATAAAAAATGTGTGGTGTATATATACACATAAATATGTATACTTTATATGTGTACACACACAATGGCACATTATATGGTCATAGAAAGGATGAAAATCCTGCCATTTTTTACAACATAGATGGAACTTAAAACATTATGCTAAGTGAAATAAGTCAGATAAAGACAAATACTGTATGATCTCACTTTTATATGCATGTACTTATATATGTGCACACATATACATAAAACATGCACACATGTACTTATATATGTGCACTTATATATATATGAAGCACAAGGTGGAATCAAGATTGCAGGGAGAAATATCAACAACCTCAGATATGCAGATGACACCACCCTTATGGCAGAAAGTGAAGAGGAACTAAAGAGCCTCTCAATAAAAGTGAAAGAGGAGAGTGAAAAAGCTGGCTTAAAACACAACATTCAAAAAACTAAGATCATGGCATCCAGTCCCATCACATCATGGCAAATAGATGGGGAAACAATGGAAACAGTGACAGATTTAATTTTCCTGGGCTCCAAAATCACTGCAGTTGGTGACTGCAGCCATGAAGTAAAAAGATGCTTGCTCCTTGGAAGAAAAGTTATGACCAACCTAGACAGCATATTAAAAAGCAGAGATGCTACTTTGCCGACAAAGGTCCATCTAAAACCTATGGTTTTTCCAGTAGTCATGTATGGATGTGAGAGTTGGACCATAAAGAAGGCTGAGCACCAAAGAATTTATGCTTTTGAACCATGGTGTTGGAAAAGACTCTTGAGAGTCCCTTGGACAAGGAGATCAAACCAATCATCCTAAAGGAAATCAATTCTGAATATTCATTGGACAGACTGCTGCTGAAGCTCCAATACTTTTGCCACCTGATAGAAAAAACCAACTCATTAGAATAGATCCTGATTGATACTTGGAAATATTGAGGGTAGGAGGAGACGGGGATGACAGAGGACAAGATAGTTGGATGGCATCACTGACTCAATGGACCTGAGTTTGAGCAAGCTTCAGGAGATGGTGAAGGATAGGGAAGCCTGGCCTGCTGCAGTCCAAGGGGTTGCAAAGAATTGGACATGACTGAGTAACTGAATAGCAAAAATATATATATACAAATACTGTATGATTCCACTTATATGGAATCTTTTTAAAAAATGGGCTCATAAATACAGAGAATTGATTAGTGGTTGGCAGAGGTTAGCAGGTGAGCAAAATGGGGGAAGGTAGTTAAACTTGTAATCATAAAATAAGCCCTAGGGAGGTAATATACAGAATGGTGACTATAGTTAATAATACTATGTTGTATATTTAAAAATTGCTAAGAAAGTAGATCTTAAAATTCTCATCACAAGAATAAAATGTAACCATGTATGGTGATTAATGATAACTAAACATTATAGTGATCATTATGCAATATGTACAAATATTGAATCATTATGTTATATATCTAAACTAATATAATGTTATGTGTAAATGATATCACCATAAGAAATAATTAAATACACCTAATTCCCTCCAACCAAGATTCTAAAATAGAGCACAAGCAATGTATTCAAAGTTCAGTATCTGACACTTCGCAAATTCAAGATGTATCCTCATTTCCATCATAAATTTTGTGTTGATTACTCTTTTTCCTAGTCATCGTTATCACTATACATATCTATATAATTTTATATACATATAAACTTAAGATATAAAGTTGAATAAGATTTAGCGAAATAAGCTATATTTACATGAGTCCATATGAATCCATATTAATAATATTGATATGAATGCTCTTATTCTATACATATTCTTTAATAACTTCCTTTTGTAGCCAGTATTTTGTTTTTAATACATACACCCATGGCTCACATAAGTTACCTCACAAATTCCTTTCCAGTTGTGTCACAAACCTTAGATTTGTAATTTCAGTTACTCTAATTTTTATGTGAAATTCACAGCTATTTTTTTTAATGTTCTTGGTTATTTTTAATTCTCTGGTTTCTCTATACACTTTCAGTACCTCATCCTTTTTTCAATACCTCATTTCCTTAATTACATAAAACATATCTATTTTTAATTTGTTTCTGAAAGTTTCAATATCAACCATCCCTTCAGGTCTTATTCTGTTTTATTCTATTGCTTTTGGCAGTGCATTTCTGTTGATTCTTATTAAGGGTGGCTCATCTCCTTGCTTGTTAGAGATTTTAATTGTGAACCTCTGTTTCTTGGAGCTCAGTTCGTGGAAGTTCTTTTGCAAGCTGCCCAGTCTGAAAGCATCCTCCTTTGGAAAAGCTTTTAGTTTGCTTCTGTCCAGCACCTGAAGCCTGTCAACCTGGGGCCCCTGTTAGTTTGGGGCTTTGGTTTCCAACTACAGTTACTGTGACCTTTACCTTCAAGCTCACATGAAAACTGATTTGTATCAGGGATCAAGGGAAATTATTTTTCTACTGCCATTTTTCTACTGCGTTCAAGGTCAGGAGGGGCGGCCTCGAGGAGATACCCCTCACCCAAGGTAAGGTACAGCGGCTGCACTTTGCTGGAGCGGCTGTGAAGAGATTTTCCACTACCGAGGTAAGAGAAACCCAAATAAGACGGTAGGTATTGCTAGGGGGCACCAGAGGGCGGACAGACTGATATCATAATCACAGGAAACTAGCCAATCTGATCACATGGACCACAGCCGAATGTGGTCCTCTGGAGAAGGGAATGGCAAACCACTTCAGTATACTTGCCTTGAGAACCCCATGAACAGTAACAAAGGGCAAAATGATAGGATACTGAATGAGGAATTCCCCAGGTCAGTAGGTGCCCAGTATGCTACTGGAGCTCAGTGGAGAAATAACTATAGAAGGAATAAAGGGATGGAGCAAAAGCAAAACCAGAACCCAGTTGTGGATGTGACCAGTGATAGAAGCAAGGTCCGGTGCTGTAAAGAGCAGTATTGCATAGGAACCTGGAATGTTAGGTCCATGAATCAAGGCAAATTGGAAGTGGTCAAACAGGAGATGGCAAGAGTGAACGTTGACATTCTAGGAATCAGTGAAATAAAATGGACTGGAATGGGTGAATTTAACTCAGACGACCATTATATCTACTACTGTGGGCAGGAATCCCTTAGAAGAAATGGAGTAGCCATCATGGTCAACAAAAGAATCCGAAATGCAGTACTTGGATGCAATCTTAAAAATGACAGGATGATTTCTGTTCGTTTCTAAGGCAAACCATTCAATATTACAGTAATCCAGGCCTATGCCCCAACCAGTAATGCTGAAGAAGCCGAAGTTAATCGGTTCTATGAAGACCTACAAGACCTTTTAGAACTAACACCCAAAAAAGATGTCCTTTTCATTATAGGGGACTGGAATGCAAAAGTAGGAAGTCAAGAAACACCTGGAGTAACTGGCAAATTTGGCCTTGGAGCACGGAATGAAGCAGGGCAAAGGCTAATAGAGTTTTGCCAAGAGAACGCACTGGTCATAGCAAACACCCTCTTCCAACAACACAAGAGAAGACTCTACACATGGACATCACCAGATGGTCAACACCGAAATCAGATTGATTATATTCTTTGCAACCAAAGATGGAGAAGCTGTATACAGTTAGCGAAAACAAGACCAGGAGCTGACTGTGGCTCAGATCATGAACTCCTTATTGCGAAGTTCAGACTTAAATTGAAGAAAGTAGGGAAAACCACTAGACCATTCAGATATGACCTCAATCAAATTCCTTATGATTATACAGTGGAAGTGAGAAATAGATTTAAGGGACTAGATCTGATTGATAGAGTGCCTGATGAACTCTGGATGGAGGTTCGTGACATTGTACAGGAGACAGGGACCAAGACCATCCCCATGGAAAAGAAATGCAAAAGAGCGAAATGGCTGTCTGAGGAGGCCTTACAAATAGCTGTGAAAAGAAGAGAGGCGAAAAGCAAAGGAGAAAAGGAAAGATATAAGCATCTGAATGCAGAGTTCCAAAGAATAGCAAGGAGAGATAAGAAAGCCTTCCTCAGTGATCAATGCAAAGAAATAGAGGAAAACAACAGAATAGGAAAAACAAGAGAGCTCTTCAAGAAAATTAGAGATTCCAAGGGAACATTTCATGCAAAGATGGGCTCGATAAAGGACAGAAATGGTATGGACCTAACAGAAGCAGAAGATATTAAAAAGAGGTGGCAGGAATACACAGAAGAACTGTACAAAAAAGATCTTCATGACCAAGATAGTCACGATAACGTGATCACTGACCTAGAGCCAGACATCTTGGAATGTGAAGTCAAGTGGGCCTTAGAAAGCATCACTACGAACAAAGCTAGTGGAGGTGATGGAATTCCAGTTGAGCTATTTCAAGTCTTGAAAGATGATGCTGTGAAAGTGCCGCACTCAATATGCCAGCAGATTTGGAAAATTCAGCAGTGGCCACAGGACTGGAAGAGGTCAGTCTTCATTCCAATCCCAAAGAAAGGCAATGCCAAAGAATGCTCAAACTACCGCACAATTGCACTCATCTCACACGCTAGTAAAGTCATGCTCAAAATTCTCCAAGCCAGGCTTCAGCAGTATATAAACCGTGAACTCCCAGATGTTCAAGCAGGTTTTAGAAAAGGCAGAGGCACCAGAGATCAAATTGCCAACATCCGCTGGATCATGGAGAAAGCAAGAGAGTTTCAGAAAAACATCTATTTCTGCTTCATTGACTATGCCAAAGCCTTTGACTGTGTGGATCACAATAAACTGTGGAACATTCTGAAAGAGATGGGAATCCCAGACCACCTGACCTGCCTCTTGAGAAACCTGTATGCAGGTAAGGAAGCAACAGTTAGAACTGGACATGGAACAACAGACTGGTTCCAAATACGAAAAGGTGTACGTCAAGGTTGTATATTGTCACCTTGCTTATTTAACTTATATGCAGAGTACATCATGAGGAACGCTGGGCTGGAAGAAGCACAAGCTGGAATCAAGATTGCCGGGAGAAATATCAATAACCTCAGATATGCAGATGACACTACCCTTATGGCAGAAAGTGAAGAGGAACTCAAAAGCCTCTTGATGAAAGTGAAAGAGGAGAGTGAAAATGTTGGCTTGAAGCTCAACATTCAGAAAACAAAGATCATGGCATCTGGTCCCATCACTTCATGGGAAATAGATGGAAAAACAGTGGAAACAGTGTCAGACTTTATTTTTTTGGGCTCCAAAATCACTACAGATGCTGATTGCAGCCATGAAATTAAAAGACGCTTGCTCCTTGGAAGGAAAGTTATGACCAAGCTAGAGAGTATATTAAAAAGCAGAGACATTACTTTGCCAACCAAGGTCCGTCTAGTCAAGGCAATGGTTTTTCCTGTGGTCATGTATGGATGTGAGAGTTGGACTGTGAAGAAGGCTGACCGCCGAAGAATCGATGCTTTTGAACTGTGGTGTTGGAGAAGACTCTTGAGAGTCCCTTATACTGCAGGGAGATCCAACCAGTCCATTCTGGAGGAGATCAATCCTGGATGTTCATTGGAGGGACTGATACTAAAGCTGAAACTGCAATACTTTGGCCACCTCATGCGACGAGTTGACTCACTGGAAAAGACTCTGATGCTGGGAAAGGTTGGGGGCGGGAGGAGAAGGGGACGACGGAGAATGAGATGGCTGGATGGCATCACGGACTCTGTGGACATGAGTTTGAGTGAACTCCGGGAGTTGGTGATGGACAGGGAGGCCTGGCGTGCTGTGATTCATGGGGTCGCGGAGAGTCGGACACGACTGAGTGACTGAACTGAACTGAACTGAACTGAACTGAACTGCCACTGAAGAGCTGTTTTTTCTTATTCACTATCGTCCTTTGGTGTCCTCTGCCTTGTACATGAGTCTTCAATCCAACTTTGCATTTGTTCGGGTCCCAAGCATGATCACCTATCTCCAAGGCACCCACACTTTCAGACCCAGAATCTCAGCTATAAGGGAGAAGTGATTTCCCCCAGGGAACAGGCTGGTGGTGATACCACTTAATTCTCCGGATTAATACTTCCTCTTCGTTACTGGCTTCCTCCTGCTATTCACCACCTGGTGCCTCCCCTCATGTACACATAGTACTTTCATGTGCTTAAAGGCTTGGTTTAAAAGTATCTTATCAAGAATCTTTAGGTGTTATGCACAGGAAGGGATTTCTCTGAACGTTGGGTTCACCACTGCTAGACTCATGGGTGTTCCATCTTGCTGTGGTCTCCCTTCTCACCTGGGCTCACTGCCCTCTAATCAGCTCCCAGTGACATGCAGACCCCTTTCCCATGCCCTGGCCCTGCCTCCATGAGCCCCTCATACACTTTTCTTTGCTCTGGACCTCTGCTTCTTTCTTACCCCAAATTTTCAACTAGGCTAAAGAGAAAACAAAAGCTCTGGGGTCAGAAGACCCAGATTTGAATCTTGTCTCTCCCTGTCCTGTGGGATTTGGGGTTGTGAGATAAGAGAAAATATATAAACACATGGCTCTCTGCCTCAAGTTCCTGGCACAGATCTCCTGGAATTTATAACTTCCTAAGAGATAAGAGCACCTGGAGCATCTTTTGTTCTATTGAGTGACCTTGAGGAACTGCTGGATGGACTGGGGATTGGTCAACAGAAAGACCAACCCATGAATTATCATCCCCATCCCCATCTTCAGAGAGGGAGGGGGCACTGGAAACGGAGTTAATCGTGGATTGTGCTTATGTGATGTGTCTCCATAATATCCCAATAGCATGAGGCTACAGGAACTTCCAGACTGGTGAACACATTCAGACCAGGAGAGGGACTTACCCCAACTCCACAGGAACAGAGGCTCCTGCCAGCCAGACCTCCCAGACCTTGCTATATGCATCTCATCAGCTGGATCCTTCATCGTGTCCTTCAATAAACTGGTTAAGGTAAGCAAATATTTCCCTCTGCCCTATGAGTCATTCTACCAAATTAATCAAAACTGAGGAGCCTGTCATGGGCACCTTCGATTTCTGGCTACATTAGACAGAAATTCTAAGTAACCTGGAGACCTGTGTGTGTGTGCTCAGATGCTCAGTCATATCTCACTTTTTGCAAACTCATGGACCATACCCTTCAGGCTCCTCTGTCCATGGGATTCTCCAGGCAAGAATACTGGAGTGGGTTGCCATTTCCTTCTCCAGGGGATCTTCCTGACCCAGGGACTGAACCTGAGTTTCCTGTATTACAGGCAGATTCTTTACCAACTGAGCTACCAGGGAAGCCCTGGTAAATAATTGCAATGAATAATTGTACTAAGAAGCAAATAAGGCAATGTATGTAAAAAGTTTTATTATTGGTAAAGTTTGCTAAACAAGTAAACCGTTCATAGAATTTGACCTACAAATTAAGGGTGCTTCTCTCCATCTGCTGTACCCAAGGAAAGGAGCTAATAAATGATTTTATGCTGAATGTATTGTACTTCAAGGTCATTTGTGTTTCAGTGGAAAATATGTGTAATGTAAAAGAAAGCAACGTGAAGTGTCTTCAGGATGCTGGGGTTGGTATTTTGGGATGGTGGCTTTCCTTTTTCCTCATGCCTCTGTTATCAGCACACGCACATGAGGCCAACATTCTTCTTACCCCCAGAAACCACCTCACCCCTAAATTCTGGCAATGGCTTCTGTAGTAGTGATTATCACAGAAAGGGAAGGCCACTGCAGAGCACACACAGCCCGGGCCAGCTCTGACTGACTCCTGTGGGGCACATCATAAACTTTGATAGATGCCCAGTTGAAAACACAAAATAGTAAAAGTTTGTTTTAACACTTTCCCAAGAGGTGATGCCCGAGGCCCTTGTTGGAACTGAAATTGAAAGCTGGCTCCAGTCATCTGTTAAACGGCCACAGGTCCTCCCCAGCTGCTCCCCATGGTCCAGAGTTAATATTGTGGCTATGCCTCTGCCTACTGGGAAGCTGAATTCATAATCAGCGAAAAAAGCAGACATGCAGTGTCAGCCAAGGAAGGAGAAGCAATATTTAGCAGGTAATAAAGATCCTCAAAGATGTATACAGTACGGACAAGTTCTGAGAGCGTGTAAGTTCAATTTGTTCATAAGTCCAACACAGTTAGCCTAGGTACCCCACTGACACAATCGGCTATATAGTACAGTGAAATGAAAGTCTCTCAGCCATGTCCAGCTCTTTGCAACCCCATAGACTGTAGCCCGCCAGACTCCTCTGTCCATGGAATTCTCCAGGCAAGAATACAGGAGTGGGTAACCGTTCCCTTCTCCAGGGGACCTTCCCAACCCAGGGATCAAACCCAGGTCTCCCGCACTGCAGACAGATTCTTTACCATCTGAGCCACCAGGGAAGCACATATAGTACTGTACTGTAATAGGTTTATTATACTTTTCATACAAATAATACGTAAAAAACAAACACACAAAAGAACACATTTTTAATCTTACAGTACAATACCTTGAAAAGTACAGTAGGGCAACAGCTGGCACAGAGGGGCTGGCCTCGAGGGAACAGGCAAGAAGAGTTACTGACTGGAGGAGGGAGACGAGGCGGGTGATGCTGGAACCTTGGGGTCGTCAGCAGTGGGAGACGGAGGGCGAGCTGCAATTTCGCACCTGCCTGTTGTTGATGGCACAGGTCCTGCTTCCTTGCTGGAACCAGACACGTTTGCATCTTTCAAAGTTCACAACTTGGAGGTTCATATGTAGGGAATTTACTGTATATTCTTATGATGGCAAGTCAGCCAGGAAGTCAAGCTTTGCATATCTGATGGAGTTCCTAACATCTTAGCATCGGCCTGAATCCCTGATATTTTATATAAACATACATGCACACTTGATCTGGAGTGGTTATTATGTCCTTATTTTAATATCCTGAAACTTGGTTTTAGCTACCTATACACTTATGCCTCTGTCTGCCCATATTCCAGTTTCAGTGATCTTTGGCTCAGTTAACTTTTATCAGAACATTGGTACTGAGCAGAGTCCAGCATCAGCTGTCTGAGATGTCCATTGGGAAGTAGTAGTTGTAGTAATACAGGGCTTGCCAGATGAAAGGGTCACCTATGGCCACTTGACAATCTGGCCATCTGGAAGCGGCAATGATGGAGACAGGCATAACAAATGAGCCATCAGAATTAGGAGATAGTCTGAGGCAGGAGCTGGGAAAGATATGAAGTTGGTCAGAAGGATGGGAGACGGGCAGGTAGGCAGCATGGGATAACTCGGTATATGGACATGATGCCCTCACCATGGTACTTTGGGCTGGCTGAACCAAATCTGACACATTGCTGGTAAGGCTACTTACCAAATCTTACACATTGCTGGTGGGCTTGCTTTCAATGTTTATCTAAATTAGTAAATATCCACAGGCTGATTTATCCATTGTTGAGTATAATATATTTTATGAAAATACAGGCTCAGCTCACCTATATGTCTTAATTTCAAAGAGTTAAAAATCCAGCATTAAATTAATAAAACTATTAATAATGAACAGAAAAGAAGAATCAGAAAAAATAAAAAAAGCCTAGACCAGCATAATAGTTACCAAGTCTAAATTCTAAATGCCATCATATAGCATTGAGGTGTCATCATAAGCTGTATTTCCCTTGACTCACTGGAAAAGACTCTGATGCTGGGAAAGGTTGGGGGTGGGAGGAGAAGGGGACGACAGAGAATGAGATGGCTGGATGGTATCACTGACTCTGTGGACATGAGTTTGAGTGAACTCAGGGAGTTGGTGATGGATAGGGAGGCCTGGCGTGCTGTGATTCATGGGGTCGTGGAGAGTCAGACATGACTGAGCAACTGAACTGAACTGAACTGAATCTTTCTCTAGGCTTCCCTGGTGACTCATTGGTAAAGAACCCACCTGCCAATGCAGGAGACACATGTTCAATCCTTGGGTCGGGACAATCCCCTGGAGAAGGAATGGCTACCCACACCAGTACTTTTGCCTAGAAAATCTCATGAACAGAGGAGCGTAGCGGGCTACAGTCCATGGGGTTGCAAAAGAGCAGGACACAACTTAGCGACTAAACAACAACAGTCCTTCTCTCAATTTTCAAGACTCAAAATTTGTTCCCCCTTTTCTCCTAATTCAAGTATGTTCAGGCATCTGTCCCCCTTTTCTCATGACTTTCTGCTTTATTTGGAAATGTAGTTTAAAGCAAAGTTATATGTAGACAACATAGTTATCAAGTCTAAAATCAGGCCCAGAAACCTTGAGGATTAGAAGGAGAAAAGCCTGATAAAGTTGCAAGTATCCTAGGTAGGGATCGAGTCAAAAACTTCTTCATGGTTTTAAAGTCAATTCCTTGAGAGAGGCTGTCAGCTTGGAAGTTGCCTGCACCGTATCACCTTGCTTCAAACCACACTCTCATAAAAGGAGAAAGTTGTGAGAATAAAAAGGGGGATGGGGCAAATGATGCCAAAGTACGTTTAATTAGGGAAAAAAATGTAGAACAACTTTGAAATAAGAGAGAAGTTAAAGAGAATGAGTGGCAGATGGGACACACAGATCATGGTGATGCTCAGTGCTGAGGAGGCATTTAGAATTAGCCTGAGGCTGGTGCTTTTCAATCTCTGTTCAGGAACTAGGGCTTGTTTAAATATGTCTCAGACACAACCCTGAGGGAAGAGAAGGCAAGGAATCCTTCTGATATATCCAGTCACCACCTGAGGTCCCTCCAAGCACAGAGAACCTGGGAGACTGGCAGGAGTCTACCTGCTTAGACCTACGATTGGGTTGGCCAAAACTTCACTTGGTTTTTCCATTATGTCTCATGGAAAAATCTGAATAAAATTTTTGGCCAATGCTCTACTTTGTTGTTTCATGGCTAGGTTGTGTCCAACTCTTTACAACCCCATGGACTATAGCCCTCCAAGCTTCTCTGTCCGTGGGGTTTCCCAGGCCAGAATTCTGGAGTGTGTTGCCATTTCCTTCTCCAGGAGATCTTCCCAACCCAGGGATCAAACCCACATCTCCTGTATCTCCTTCACTGGCAAGCCAGCTCTTTACCGCTGAGCCACCAGGGAAGCCCAACCCTATACTATCTTTGGTTAAACAGGTAAAATAGAATACAGCATTTATCCACACTGAGATCCTATTTTCCCTTTGGTTATAATGCTGCTATTATTCCTCCCATGGGATTGAGAGTTATATTTGATATTGCTGTGAGAATAGAGTTCATGCAGCTATCAGATAAGATTTCATGTTCAGAATGTCCTGGGTCCTTTAAAGACAGAAATCACCAAAATTTTTCTCACATTTTGCTACAGCTTCAGCTGTGGAACCATGATCATCTGGGTGATTGGTTTACTGATGCTACTTTTGTTATTTCTATATCCTTGTGAATCATTTCATTGTGGTGGCAGGTCAATTGGACCTTTCAGGGAAATAAAATCTAACTCTATTTGCCCAAACTACCTAACTCATCTCAATTTGTAACATGTATCTCTTTTGTCCTGGCATCGTCTTACCCTCTCTACCCAAATGCACCTTAGAAAAACATTGCTTCTCTAGATTTACATTCTTCAAAAATTTTATTCAAAATAATCTTTACATGGAGATGAAGTTTAGATGAAAGCATCAATATTATTTATTTCTAGCTCTGTCAACATTCATTCATGCTCTGAAAGGCTGATGTGAAACGTGACCCATATATGACGCCACGTCTTCCATCACAGGACCTCTTTTATCAAAAGTCCTGAAGCCATATACCAAAGCTGACAAAACACCACAAATGCTACAGAGGCTGTTCCTTGCTGCAGGATTGTTGATATTGTTGTTTGCAAAGTTTTCACTTATTAGCCCCAGATTTCTCTTTCGTGATATTCAAGTTGCTTCCTTGCAGCAGCCTTGTGACAAATAAAACCAAAAGGAGCATCAATCAGCCCTGCAGATGGCACAAAACGTACATCACTGTGCATAAGTGCCACTCTGGCTGCTGGTACCTGGTTTGCAAAGCTCTTGGCCCTAAAGGGGTGTAATTTAGCAGGAAAGAAAAAACAAATAAAGGTATACAGGAAAAAAACTAGATGATAGGTGGTGGTCCTGAGGTCGAGGGCACTGGTTCTCCGAGACTACATTCCTTCAGTTCATATCACAAGCCCTGCTTACAGGCTGAGTGATCCTGGGTGAGTTAACTAACTCCTCTGTGCCTCAGTTTCGCCATGGTGGTGGTTTAGTCGCTAAGTTGTGATTGACTCTTGTGACCCCATGTACTGTAGCCCACCAGGCTCCTCTGTCCTTGGGATTTCCCACGCAAGAATACTGGAGTGGGTTGCCGGTTCTTCCTCCAGGGGATCTTCCCGACCCAGGGATCGAACCCACATCTCCTCCATTGCAGACAGATTCTTTACCAACTGCACCACAGGGGATTCTGCAGTTTTCCCATACAAAATTAAAATAATTATTATCTATTTAGAAGATTTTTCTAAGGATCAGGTGAATGAATACTTTTAAATGCTTAGGACAGTGCCTGGCAAGTAGCACTTGGTAGTTGTCAGCTGTGATAACACTTCTTATCAAGGCAAAACAACCAACAGTTTCCATGAGATCTGACTCATATTTTTATTGTTGGTTCTAAATGTATTTGATCTATGCTCTCCTGGCTTCCATCATGAGGCGCTTATCTTCCCCGGTGGCCTGTTCTTGACTATTTCTTGCCATTACATTGCATTCATCTTCCCTTCAATTGCTTGTTAGCTCTAGCATATTTGTTCTGAAAGGAAAGTGCTTCCTATAGAAATTCAAAACAGAGGAATACTGGGGACATGCAGTAAAACAGAAAGCCATGTGGCCTCAGGAGGAAGAAAGGTCGCCCGGCTGTCACCCACTCAGCCCAGCGAGGTGGTCTTTGGTCCCCAAAGAATCGACCACTCTTTGTCTCCAACTTGGAGGTCAGCCCACTGCAAAGATACCCCTCTGAGAATCAAATTCACAAGCTCACTGTGTTGGGCTAAATGATGGCCCAAAGTATAGCAGCTCCTAATCCCCGGGGCTCTGCCTAACAGCCAAGTGGTGCTTAAACAACATTTGCCTCATTCACCTTAAACACGCAATCATCTTGCTCGTCTCATCTGTAGGCCAACGATTCAAACCGAGTCTCAACCACACTAAGGTGGATGGCTGAAACGGAGCACGACCTCACCATGTCCTCCACCTGCTCTTTGAAGGAAAACTTTAGCCAAAGAAAAAGTTTAATCAGAGAAGTAAGAAAATGCAGAAGCAAGGGAAAGCAGTCAAGACCAAAAGATAATAGTTTAGTCATTAAGCAAAGTCAAGGACCTTTAGTTCCTCCTCAAGGGCTATGGAGAACATTCTGAGCCATATCCTGTGAACTGTTTTCATATCAACTGTCACAGATACCCCTCCAGGTGAAAGAAGTTAGGATTAGGCATAGAATTAGGATTAGGCAGAGAACTGCCACTGTTCTGAAAACTGGCCTCCAGGAATTTGAGGAAAACTGACCCTGGACCTGAAGACTGCTGCTGCTTCTGCTGCTGCTGTCGGTTCAGTCGTGTCTGACTCTGTGCGACCCCATAGACAGTAGTCTACCAGGCTCCCATCCCTGGGATTCTCCAGGCAAGGATACTGGAGTGGGTTGCCATTTCCTCCTCCAATGCATGAAAGTGAAAAGTGAAAGTGAAGTCGCTCAGTCATGTCCAACTCTTAGTGACCCCATGGACTGCAGCCCACCAGACTCCTCCATCCATGGGAATTCCCAGGCAAGAGTACTGGAGTGGGATGCCTACTCCAGGACCTGAAGACTAACTCTACTTAAAACTATCAAGATGATGCTGGTCAGTTTGGAAACGGGCGTCTCAAGCTGTAAGGAAATAACCCAGACACCAAGGGAAAGTAACAGGCTTTATTGGCAGTGCGCTCCCGGGCAGAACCCACTGACCGCAAGAATGGCCACGAGAGTTCTGCCCCAAACAAAGGCAGGGTGCGATTTTTATGCCTTCGGGGCAGGAAGTGGCATCATATAACCTGGACAGGCCTAAAATAAGGTAAAGCTCGGGAATGCGAGATTGTGAGTGGTCAGCTAGACCAGGTTGGTCACTCTGGAGGTCAGGAAGGGGGGATAGATCTTGGCAGAGGGTTATTACGTCAGAAATTCCTCAGTGGTTTGGCAGGACTTTTTCCCTCCGGCGGGGGATAGAGAGGGGAAGAAGGAGCCAAGATAGCCACCGGGAAGGGGAAGCCAAGAAGGCCACCAGGGTCCGACCTTACACTCAGACCACTACATGAACATTTCAAGATGACCTTCAGGGATGACTGTGCTGTTTCTGCATGTAGAGCCCTCCTTGCACTTCTGTAATGGCCTATATGGGAAAAGAATCTTAAAAAGAGTAGATATCCATATATGCTGAACTGAGTAATTTTGCTGTACACCTGAAACTAACACAATATTGCAAATCAACTACACTCCAATAAAAATATTTTTAAAAATATAGCGCAAACACACAGGAGCATACACATTCCAAGCTCCTGCCCACTGATACTGTCATGGAGGGGGCGGCCACTGGACCTCAGCCTGCTCCAGCCTCCACCCTGGTTGCTGGTCTCTGAAATAAAGCAAACTTTCCCTTCCACGAACCTTGCCTCTCGAGTATTGATTTTTGAGTGGTGAGCAGCCAGACCCCACTCTCAGTAACATGGCTGCTAACTGTGTGAAGCTTTCCCTTAGCCTTTGTTCCCACCTTTTTTGCTTGCCTCTTCTGCCTTCCAGAACATTTTCTGCTAACTCGCCTCACCTCCTCCTCACAGCTTCCCCAGGCCCATGCCTTGCAGTCCGCACCCCAGCTGCCTGCCTGCCCCTGCAAAGTTCCCCCGGACCAGCAGTTCTTCACCTACCTCCAACTGCTGTTTTCTCTGCTGTCACCCACAAGGAAACAGCTCTCAAAATACCCAATAGAAGTGTTGCTAACACTTGGAGTTGTATCTTGAATGTGACTGTTTCTAAAAAAGCAAACAATTTTTAAAAGCCCCTTAATTCTTAAAATATCCGGTGTGGGATCACTCCTTTTCATTTGCATACTAATGGACTCTAAAACCTCTCGAGAAAACAACTTAGAGACTAATGGTCATGGATATTGATTTTTCAGGAGAGAAGAAGCATTAAATAAAAATCGTCAGCGTAATTAATTGCAGCTGAACAGAGAGGTAAGCCGGTCTACGATACCCTAGGAAGCATTCTGTATCAAGGTAAAGAAACAGTACTACAGTCATTCTTCTTATGACTAACTTCTCTCACTGGATTACTTCAGCACACTTCAATATATAGACAGCATAAATAATGCATGTTATGTAAAGTAGCAGACAAGCATTGAGAACATAAGTGGGTTTTTTTTAAATTTCTAATTAAACCCTATCCTACAGAGCTGCAGCATCCTCACATATATCTGATTCCTTATTAGTATGGCATCCACTTAATCCCCTAAGTAGCTGTTGTTCAGTTAGTCAGTATTAGGTCTCCACATTTGACTTTCCTCAATTTTAATGGATTTTATCTCCAGTAGCATTTTTTAGGAGCATTAAAGGGAGATGAATACGTTTTGTATGACTACTTGCTGCTGCTACTGCTGCTGCTAAGTCACTTCAGTCGTGTTCAACTCTGTGTGACCCCATAGATGGAAGCCCACCAGGCTCCCCCGTCCCTGGGATTCTCCAGGCAAGAACACTGGAGTGGGTTGCCATTTCCTTCTCCAATGTGTGAAAGTGAAAAGTGAAAGTGAAGTCGCTCAGTCATGTCTGACTCGTAGCGACCCCATGGACTGCAGCCTACCAGGCTCCTCTGTACATGGGATTTTCCAGGCAAGAGTACTGGAGTGGCTTGCCATTTCCTTCTCCAGACTACTTGCTAATACTTTCAAATGGCCACACTCCATTATTCTTGCCTGGAGATTGCCGTGGACAGAGAAGCCTGGTGGGCTACAGTCCTTGGGATCACAAAGAGCCAGCCGTGACTGAGCAGCTAACACACTTTCATGTCTAAAACTAAAACTCTGACCTCCTCCCACGAAGAGCCACCAAACACCTACTGCAAGCACAGCCTTCCTGTTCTCAGTGAAAGGAAACTCAAACTTCTAGTGTTTAAGTCCGAAATCTCACAATTATCTTTGGTGACTACTTTCTTACACACCACCCATCTAATCTGTTAACTCTACTTCCAAATTTATCTGGAATCCCACCACTTCTCACCATCCACAGACACCACCCTGGTGTGAGTCACCATCATCTCTAACTTACATACATGACTTTAACATCACCTCTACAATTAGAAATTCCTATTTGACTATAATTCCTCACTTTATTGGAAGCCATGTAGATACGAGAAACCCTGAGGGTGAGTTGTTTTCATCAAAATGTACGAACACTGCTACTACAATAGGCCACAATGTTAAATAATAATAATTATTTCACTTCATGATTTGATAGAACTTGCTATGGGAAACCAAGTGTAGGTAATAAATTTTATTTTCAGCAAAATGTCCTTCAGAGAAAAAATAAAATCTATTTGAGGAAATGACTGAGTAAGTGATGTGATTTTCCTTTATTAATTTTTTTAATTTTTTTTTTTTCACATGGGCTTTATGTAGGAAGAATCAGAATGGATTCACACCCAGGAATCTTGTGTTCACAGTTTATTTGTTCATCTGAGTTAATATTTTCCTAGTAACTTTGGTGGCTCCACACTGAAATACCCACATTCTCACCTGTTCTCTTACAACTAACAGCATCCTTTTCTAAGACGATTGAGCAGATTCCAGAGGTAGACTTTCCTGGAATCTGGTTTCTTGGATGCCCTTGAGTTCAAGAGACACCTTGAGATCCTAATAAGGAATGCTTTCTTTTGCTTAACTCTGCTCTATAGGTGTATGTGACATCTGTTTTCCAAAATCTAAACTGTATGGCTTGTGTTTCCTTAATGTAATTTCCCAGCACATGATATGAAGGCTTTCCTTCACAGTTAAGTCCTTTTAAAACTATTCTTATTGACAGTAGATATTTACAAAGTCAAATAGTGATATTTCCATAAGTGAAACTTCTACTGCCAAAGAGAGAGTATTAAGCTAGGAAGTAGGCACAAATATTCATGGTGTATAAGCACAGTTTCTCTGATCAAAATTCTCACATATTAATACAGGCCTTTAAAACTTTAAATATGAGTATTCTACCATAAGGATAAATAAATGCGCAGTCACACTGCCTCAGTAGAGACATCTGTATTATCCTCAGGTTTGCAAATACAAACACAAGCCACACATTCAGGGCATTGAGTGCTTGCGCACCGCCGATCGCTTCGGTTCCTTCACATGACATTTGTGAGATTACTGCTATCATTCTCTTTGCGTGTTAGTGCATAGCTTCAACCCTGTAATTTTAAAATGAATTATTCAAACACCAGCTCCAGTGGTCACTTAAAATAAGTCATTTCTTTCTTCCTCAAATTAATCAGCCTCCCCCGCCACCTTCTTTCTTATTGACTAGGAATACTCAGTTTTATAAAATCACAAGATGCAATAAAGTGGTAAATATTTACATTGACATCCTCATCTCTACCGAGTAATATCATCCAACCACTTAAAAAAGTCTCCAAAAACTATGTGCTTTTAGCATATTTCATCCGCAAAAGAAGCAGCAGAACTAGTGTAAGTAGACCCCACGCAAAGGCTGTAATGGGGACTTCCCTGGTGGCTCAATGGAAGAGAATCCACTTGCCAGTGCGGGAGATGTGGGTTCCATCCCTGGGTCAGAAAGATCCCCTGGAGAAGGAAAGGCAACCCGCTTCAGGATTCTTGCCTGGCAAATCCCACAGACAAGGAATCTAGTGGGTTATAGTCCATGGGGTCGCAAGAGAGTCACACAGGACTTGCTGACTCAACAACAACAAAGGGGAGTGATGCCCTGCCCCCCACCCACCTCCAACCCACAGATCCAGGATTTCTTTTATCATCTTAGTCTCCAAGGAACCTCTCACCCATCTCCTATTTGGTGTCGATTGGTAAACTAAGAACTTTGGGGGAGGGGTGGGGGGTGGAGAATGATCTAGAAAGATGCTGCAGAGGGGTAGGGGTAACAGAGGAGGAAGAGAGAGACAAGCACACTGTGACAACTTGTCCCTGTTTGTTCATCCAACATGGTTTCAGTTCAGTTCAGTCGCTCAGTCGTGCCCGACTCTCCATGACCCCATGAATCACAGCACGCCAGGCCTCCCTGTCCATCACCAACTCCCGGAGTTCACTCAAACTCATGTCCACAGAGTCGGTGATGACATCCAGCCATCTCATCCTCTGTTGTCCCCTTCTCCTCCTGCCCCCAACCTTTCCCAGCATCAGAGTCTTTTCCAGTGAGTCAACTCGTCGCATGAGGGTTTACTGATCGCAAACTCTATGTCAGCCTCTACTGATAGGTAGCTACAGAGGAGAGTAACATGTAGGCATTTACACACGAATTTTAAGTGTTATGGACAAGGATAGTGACACAGCAGGAACGCCACACTTAGGGTCCCCTCACTGTGCCTGGCCCCAACAGCACACCCTGCTTCCACCCAGCAGCACGTCTGCCCACACACCCCCATTAAGTGGTGGGATGACTCACTTCATAGATGAGCAGAGTGGGATTAGAAAGGCTCAGGGATTTGTCTGCTGTTGCAAGGTTTATAATTCATGAAAGCAGACCTAGCTAGGACCACCATCCTGGTTAGCCTGAGACTAAAGAGTTTCCCAGCATTCTAGTCATGGGCAGACCAGGTGACTTCACCTTATCATATCCAGGGCCTCCTTAGTCCATGTCAACTTTTTTCCCCCGAACCACCAGTACTTTTAGTTTCTTATTTTTTACAGTTTACTATTTATCTTAATGAGCTTTCCAGGCATTGCTATTGTATTTGTGTAGGTGAGGGGAGAATTCATAATAGAAGAACTAAAATTGTTCAGTGAATAATGAAAAAAAAAAATCTTGTGGTACCCAACATAGTGTATACCCTTCTAGAAGATCTTATTGGCTAATAATTTTTATTAATGCCTTTTAGTTTTGTATATATCCTATGCTGCTGCTGCTGCTGCTAAGTCACTTCAGTCGTGTCCGACTCTGTGTGACCCCATAGACGGAAGCCTACCAGGCTCCCCCGTCCCTGGGATTCTCCAGGCAAGAACACTGGAGTGGGTTGCCATTTCCTTCTCCAATGTGTGAAAGTGAAAAGTGAAAGTGAAGTTGCTCAGTCGTGTCCGACCCTTAGCGACCCCACGGACTGCAGCCTACCAGGCTCCTCCATCCATGGGATTTTCCAGGCAAGAGTACTGGAGTGGCTTGCCATTGCCTTCTCCAATATATCCTATACATTCCATTATAAACATAATCAGCAATCTCCTGAAAAAGCAACCTAGTGATGGCAGTGATTTAACTGTGATCCACATTTCTATGTTAGGATCTTTCATATTGAGTAGAACATTGAGGTTTTTTTTTTTTTGGAAACTGCTGAAACTTTATTATTATTATTATTTTTTATATTGTACATCTTTTTTTTTTCACTTATGACAACATACATGTTTTGTATTGAGTTTTCTTCAGACTTCCAATCTGGTTTCAGAGTTCTTTTCTATCTTCATCTTCAAAGACTATGATTTCAACTGATCATCTATTTGATCTCTTTTATAATGTCTTTTAATGTTTCATTAACAATTTCCTATAGTTCCTCAGAGTTTCTCTTGAAAGGAAGTACAAACAGATGACCAAGGACTTGGGCACTGGCAATAGGGCATGGAGTCAAGTCCCGTTCTGCTTACTTTCGGTGTGACTTGGAAAAGACACGGTTATTCTCTAGACTGTGGATTCCTCACCAGTAAAACGCAAATAATCATAGTTCTACCTTGGAGAGTGATTTTAAGGAGGTGATGACTGTATTTATCTGGAGGACTTAAAACAGTTCCTGGTACCCTCCTGCACAGATGGCTGGATTATAAATTGGTATAACCACTACAGAGAACAGAATGGAGGTTCCATGAAAGACGAAAAATATAACTACCATATGATCCAGCAGACCCGCTCCTGGGCATATATCCAGAGAAAACCATAGCTTAAAAAGATACTTGCACCCCAAGTATGCACTGCAGCACTATCTACAATAGCCAAGAAAATGGAAGCAACCTAAATGTTAATCAACAGAGAAATGAATACAGAAGATGTGGTACATAAATACAATGGAATATCACTCAGTGATAAAAAGAATGAGATAAGACCATTTGCAGCAACATAAATGGACCTGGAGGTTATCATAGTAAATGAAGTAAGTCAGAGAAGGACAAATATCATATGATATCACTCATATGTGGATGATAATTTTTTAAAATCGTGGTGACCCAAGGACGAGAGAACAGATAAAACCAAGGAGGGCCTTGGAATGCAGGAACGGAAAAACCAGATGCTTATCATCCTTCCCTCCCCCATGTTGTAACTATTAATGGAACAGTATAACCTGTCTCCCCTCCTACCCCACAGGGAGAAGGTATTTGCCCTACTCTTTTCCCCACCCATATACATGCCTCATCCAATCAGCAAATGATCCACAAGACCCCTACCCCACTCCTTGTACCCTGGGTATAAAAGTGGACGAAGGACCCCTGTTCAACATCAGTTCTCCCTTGAGTTGGCCTGCTGTTCTAACAGCATCTTCCACCCTAATAAACTTTATTTCCCTCTCATTCTCTCTCACGTCTTCAAATTCTTCTCCAATCCGCACCCAGACCACAACTGAAATAACATATGAACTTATTTACAAAGCAGAAGCAGACTCAAAGATTTTGATTTCCCAAAAGGGAAATGGGGGAGTGGTATAAATTAGCAGCTTGGGATTAACACACACACACTATTTTATATAAAATATTGATAGATAATCAACAGGGACCTATTGCATAGCACAGAAAACTCTACTTAATATTCTATAATAACTTATAAAAGAATCCGTAAAAGAATATGTGTTATATGCATAACTGAAAGTTGTACACCTGAAACTAACACCATATTTTAAATCAACTCTACTCCAATAAAATTGTTTTTAAAATGAACACATTTAAAAAAGCAGTTTCTGGCACATAGTGTGTGCTTAACTAGTGTTAGCTAATGTTATTTTCATAAATGGCTCAATAATTTTTATATTTTTAAGATTCTAAGATCACAACCCTAAGATTTTTAACAGAAATATTAACAATTCGTAGAAACATTCTGATTAAAGTTGATGATACCAATTTAATGTTACATTTTTTTAGAAAATATGATTTCCTTCACAGTACATAATCTGACAATAGAGTCTTAGCCACTGGGCAGCCAGGGAAGTCCCTAGACTATCCACCATTGACAAAAATCATTTCGTCTTATTCTTCTGTCCTCCTTCTAAGTAGTGTCAAGCCACTAATTGGAGATCAACAATCAAGCACAACCACCAGTCACCCTTTATTAGCTTAGAATGAATCCCAATTTCCCTCTAAATCCATGATGCCTTAGCACCTACCAGCTTCCCCATTGCCAACCAAGGGATAGCCCTTAAATGGAGTACACCCTTGCAACTGTTAGGGTCAGTGGATTTCAGGAAGTAAATAAAGATGTAATTATTATCAGGCAATAAACTAACACAAGAAAGAGGCTCGAAAGTGATACCATTCTATAAAATTATACCTCCCATTGCTTCTCTTAGGAATATCATCCCTATTATCAGCAAATATGCATTGCCCCCCCCCAAATAATATTTGGTAGGAATCACACAAGACTCACTCCCCAATAAGCATCCACTCCAGAAAACTGGAATTAGCACAGTGTAAAATGTGGATGTGACCGGTGATAGAAGCAAGGTCCGGTGCTGTAAGAGTAATATTGCATAGGAACCTGGAATGTTAGGTCCATGAATCAAGCCAAATTGGAAGTGGTCAAACAGGAGATGAAAAGAGTGAACATAGACATTCCAGGAATCAGTGAATTAAAATGGACTGGAATGGGTGAATTTAACTCAGATGACCATTATATCTACTACTGTGGGCAGGAATCCCTTAGAAGAAATGGAGTAGCCATCATGGTCAACAAAAGAGTCCGAAATGCAGTACTTGGATGCAATCTTAAAAATGACAGAATGATTTCTGTCCGTTTCCAAGGCAAACCATTCAATATTACAGTAATCCAGGCCTAAGCCCCAAACAGTAACGCTGAAGAAGCCGAAGGTGAACGGTTCTATGAAGACCTACAAGACCTTTTAGAACTAAAACCCAAAAGAGATGTCCTTTTCATTATAGGGGACTGGAATGCAAAAGTAGGAAGTCAACAAACACCTGGATTAACAGGCAAATTTGGCCTTGGAGCACGGAATGAAGCAGGGCAAAGGCAAATAGAGTTTTGTCAAGAGAACGCACTGGTCATAGCAAACACCCTCTTCCAACAACACAAGAGAAGACTCTACACATGAACATCACCAGATGGTCAACACCGAAATCAGATTGATTATATTCTTTGCAGCCAAAGATGGAGAAGCTATATACAGTTAGCAAAAACAAGACCAGGAGCTGACTGTGGCTCAGATCATGAACTCCTTATTGCCAAATTCAGACTTAAATTGAAGAAAGCAGGGAAAACCACTAGACCATTCAGATATGACCTAAATCAAATCCCTTATGATTATACAGTGGAAGTGAGAAATAGATTTAAGGGACTAGATCTGATAGATAGAGTGCCTGATGAACTCTGGACGGAGGTTTGTGACATTGTACAGGAGACAGGGACCAAGACCATTCCCATGGAAAAGAAATGCAAAAAAGCAAAATGGCTGTCTGAGGAGGCCTTACAAATAGCTGTGAAAAGAAGAGAGACAAAAAGCAAAGGAGAAAAGGAAGGATATAAGCATCTGAATGAAGAGTTCCAAAGAATAGCAAGGAGAGATAAGAAAGCCTTCCTCAGCGATCAATGCAAAGAAATAGAGGAAAACAACAGAACAGGAAAAACAAGAGATCTCTTCAAGAAAATTAGAGATTCCAAGGGAACATTTCGTGCAAAGATGGGCTCGATAAAGGACAGAAATGGTATGGACCTAACAGAAACAGAAGATATTAAGAAGAGGTGGCAAGAATACACAGAAGAACTGTACAAAAAAGATCTTCACGACAAAGACAGTCATGATAACGTGATCACTGACCTAGAGCCAGACATCTTGGAATGTGAAGTCAAGTGGCCTTAGAAAGCATCACTACGAAAAAAGCTAGTGGTGGTGATGGAATTCCAGTTGAGCTATTTCAAATCCTGAAAGATGATGCTGTGAAAGTGCTTCACTCAATATGCCAGCAAATTTGGAAAACTCAGCAGTGGCCACAGGACTGGAAAAGGTCAGTCTTCATCCCAATCCTAAAGAAAGGCAATGCCAAAGAATGCTCAAACTACCACACAATTGCACTCATCTCACACACTAGTAAAGTCATGCTCAAAATTCTCCAAGCTAGGCTTCAGCAATATGTGAACCGTGAACTCCCAGATGTTCAAGCAGGTTTTAGAAAAGGCAGAGGCACCAGAGATCAAATTGCCAACATCTGCTGGATCATGGAGAAAGCAAGAGAATTCCAGAAAAACATCTATTTCTGCTTCATTGACTATGCCAAAGCCTTTGACTGTGTGGATCACAATAAACTGTGGAAAATTCTGAAAGAGATGGGAATCCCAGACCACCTGACCTGCCTCTTGAGAAACCTGTATGCAGGTCAGGAAGCAACAGTCAGAACTGGACATGGAACAATAGACTGGTTCCAAATAGGAAAAGGAGTATGTCAAGGCTGTATATTGTCACCCTGCTTATTTAACTTCTATGCAGAGTACATGATGAGGAACGCTGGGCTGGAAGAAGCACAAGCTGGAATCAAGATTGCCGGGAGAAATATCAATAACCTCAGATATGCAGATGACACCACCCTTATGGCAGAAAGTGAAGAGGAACAAAAAAGCCTCTTGATGAAAATGAAAGAGGACAGTGAAAAGGTTGGCTTGAAGGTCAACATTCAGAAAACAAAGATCATGGCATCTGGTCCCATCACTTCATGGGAAATAGATGGGGAAACAGTGGAAACAGTGTCAGACTTTATTTTTTGGGCTCCAAAATCACTTCGGATGCTGATTGCAGCCATGAAATTCAAAGACACTTACTCCTTGGAAGGAAAATTATGACCAACCGAGATAGTATATTAAAAAGCAGAGACATTACTTTGCCAACCAAGGTCCGTCTAGTCAAGGCTATGGTTTTTCCCGTGGTGATGTATGGATGTGAGAGTTGGACTGTGAAGAAAGATGATCGCCGAAGAATTGATGCTTTTGAACTGTGGTGCTGGAGAAGACTCTTGAGAGTCCCTTGGACTGCAAGGAGATCCAACCAGTCCATTCTAAATGAGATCAATCCTGGGTGTTCATTGGAAAGACTGATGCTAAAGCTGAAACTCCAATACTTTGGCCACCTCATGCGACGAGTTGACTCACTGGAACAGACTATTATACTGGGAAAGGTTGGGGGCGGGAGGAGAAGGGGATGACAGAGAATGAGATGGCTGGATGGCATCACCGACTCTGTGGACATGAGTTTGATTGAACTCCGGGAGTTGGTGATGGACAGGGAGGCCTGGCGTGCTGTGATTCATGGGGTCGCAGAGAGTCGACACGACTGAGCGACTGAACTGAACTTAACTGAACTGAACTTCTTTAGCCACATAAAAATGGGCATTTACTTTTATAGTTGGAAATCCACCCAAGAATTCCTTGAATCCAAGAAAGGGGTTGGCCTATCCTCTCCCAAGTATGATATTTAGAGTGTTCTGTTTCATCCCAGAAACCAACCATTTACAGGAGATCAACAGACACTTGTCCAACGGAAAACACAGGGATCAAGTAGTTTCCAGAATATGACAAAGAGTTTAAAGAAGCCTGTGGCAAACAGTTGAAAACGTGGAGACCATTTAGCTTAAAGAAAAGAAGATTTCAGGGAAAAAAGATAACTGAGGTGAAAGGGCAGCCAAGTAGCCAATTAGCAATATTCAAATGCTCCAAGAATTATTATGACAATGAGGCTTTCAAGTTATGATTGTTAAAAAGAAAAAACTGTGACAAGAAATTTTAGTTCTGGCATCTTTTTTGCCTTTGTTATTGACAATTCCCTGCTGCCCTTCAGGAACGGTAGATTCTGGTACCAGGTGGGTTCTCTGTTTGCTGAGTGGGAGGCACTTGTGGGGAAAAGAGAGGACTAACTTCACCAAGAATAGGAGAGAGATGTAAGGACTCTGAGGGCTGTTCAAAGGGAGCAGGACCCCGGAGATTCGGAGGCTGCCTTGGGGCAAGAGTTTCATGAAAGAAAAGACCCAGCATAAGGCAGACAAAGAGAAAATCTGAAGAATGAATACACAAATGTAGTACTTTATCAAAATAATAAATGGCATGGTTAAAACATTTAAATAGCACAAAAATGTTCATAATAAATCTCTTCCACCACACTAAAATCTTCACCCCTAAAATCCTTTTCAGAGGCAATAATCTAATTCCTGATTTTAGTTCTTCTCTTTGTTTTCAGATACCATACTTACATTTTAAAGACCAAAATTATATATTAGCTTCCCTGGTGGCTCAGACGGTAAAGCGTCTGCCTGCAATGCAGGAGACCCGGGTTCAATCCCTGGGTCAGGAAGATCCCCTGGAGAAGGAAATGGCAATCCACTCCAATACTCTTGCCTGGAAAATTTCATGGACAGAGGAGGAGCCTGATGGGCTACAGTCCATGGGGCCACAAAGAGTCAAACATGACTGAGCAACTGAATTGAAAATGTGTTTTGTTTTTCCCATCAACTATATTCATACTGCCACTCTCATCCTTACTTGCCTCCTTCCCTTCTCCCACCTCCACACTTCACATTATCAAGGTTGAAAACATTATTCTGTAACCACAGTTAAGTATTCTTTGCTTTGTTTATAGGTGATTACAGAATTGAAAGGCATCAATTGCATTTTCAGTCTTATGACTGAGTAAATATTGTTTACCTCAGAAGCTAACAGTGTGGTTTCTGAAGTAAATAACATTCCTTCATGGCTCCAAAGTTCACAATTTCAAAGCTACCCACCATCCCCCAAAAAAAAACCTGTACAAAGGAAACTCATTCTTACACTCCACCAGGAGCCCAATCACACCGCATTTTAATTTCCCAAATGGAATATGCATTGTTTGTAAAGTTTACATGATGGTTGTTTTACCTGGAATTTCAGGTTGCCTCATGTGTGTGTGTTGTCAAAGAAAATTTGCACTAGACAGAGTTAAACAGGCAAGGAAGACTATTCAAGACTATCACCATAAAAGAGAGAGATTTCATTCAACTCCACTGAAACAACAGGCCAGAGGTTTTGAAGAGATGGGGTAGTAGAAAAGTACTAGAAGACATTAGAGGGAGTGTGGTCTATGCAACGAGACAATTTATGTTCGCTAATTGTTGCCTATTGAAATTAGGCTCCTCCTTTCCCTCAGAGACTGCAAGACAGGGGCACTGGTCAAGACCAGGGAGGCCCAGCAGGTGACGAAGAATCTATAGTAGGATTGGAAAATCAACACTTGGTCACTTACCATGCTCTTCAATGCTTCAAATTCCTGCTTTATATTCATCCTCCAACAACATTTGGTTAAGTTCTGCAAGGTGATTCCCTGTGCAATGGTCCATGTCCACTCTCTGGCCATAGCTGGTAGTAAAGATAAGAAGACAAATCGTCTAGTAACAGTAAATCTCAAGGGCAATTGAGTCAGGGTTCCTTGATTTGAAGACCTCTCCCCACATGGTTAGTCTCATTGTTTGGGCACTTCTGAGAATTTTTTTTTTTAAGGAGGGAGGCAACCCACTTACATCTTTCAGTGCTGAACCCTTCTTCATTGAATGTCTGTCACAGCCAGATGTCTCATTCTAATCCTCAGTTAATGTCAAATGCCACTTTTTCTGTGAAAATTTTCCTACTTTCCAGGCAGAGCAAGTCACTCCTTTCTCTACTGCGCCATTAAGATCTGTTATTTTACTCAAAATCTTTGTCCGGGTATTTCTTAATCCATAAATGTGGAGGTGTTAAACCTCTCTCTCATCGACACTGTGAGGATTAAATAAGGTAACACATTGGAAGACTCTTGGCACGGTCTCTGGCATCTACCTTCTTTATGGTGGTACTTATTAATAGCTCCTGCGATTATGTTGGTTCTTTCCACATGAGGCTCTGATCCCTAGATTGTGCCCTCCTTGAAGGCAGGGGCCATATTTTGCTCATTGTTCTATCCCTAGGACTAAGCACTGTCCCAAGGACAAATGACAATAAATATTGGCTGAGTTGAATCGTGACTTAGTATAATCAGTTTGCTTTCCTATTAAAATCTACCTGAGATCAGAATAAATTGAAGATGTTTGGGGGACGTTAGGAGGAGAGTGGGTTGCTTTTGAAGCATTTAAAGTTATTTTGCAGGAGTGGGGTGACTTTACGATGCCAAAAATTAGCACAAGTTGTGCTGGAAGGGGAATCATGAAGAGAAGCAAGATGGTGCCAAACTCAAATATCAATCTCTCCTTCCTGCAAATTCCCTTGAGTTCTCTTTCAGGCCAAGCCTTTTTGAAAAGAACTAATGAATTTTTCCCTGGCTGACAAAGGATGGTGAACAATCCACCTGCATTTTTAGGGGCTCCTAGGCTTCCTGACATCATAGGCCCTGATGTTACCTGCTAGTGAGTTTTCAGTTGGAATGGAAAATGGAGGAAGAGGACTGGAGTGGACCCACAGGGATGGCTCAAACTCAGACCCCAGGGTCCACTCTCCTGTGACAAAGAGAGGACTCTATGATACCTCAGTGGATAGACTAACCTTCAGCTACCTCAAGTACTCCCATTCCTCTTCCTGTAGTGACATGTTCAAAGAGAAGGGAAGCCATGTACAGTCATTAGGGGAAACACGCTGACTGAAACTGCCCACACCGGCCAGGCACCACAGTAGCCATTTATGTGAATTATTCTACCAGGAGGTCCTGGTAAGGAACACAGAACAAGCCACCACCAACCAGAGGAGTTCAAGAAAGGTTAAAAGGAGATGCTGTAAGTCTTTCTACCTCCCAGAATCCTCCTCCCTGGAATGGATCTTGGTTGAGTGACGCGTGTGTCACCAGAAATGACCCTGAGTCAGAACGATTGGCCAGAGACAACCCAGAAACTAATCCCATCACCATAAAAATCTGAGACTGTGAGCCACCTGGCAGAGAGGTCCTCCTGGGTTCCTTTACCCTACTGCTCTCCTCCCAGGCACCCTTTTCCAATAAAGTCTCTTACTTTGTCAGCACGTGTACCTCCTCAGATCATTCATTTCCAAGTGTTAGACAAGAGCCCCCTTCCAGGCCCTGGAAGGGATCCCCCTTCCTGCAACATACTGAGTGTCATTTCTGGGTCATACATGTTTCTAGGCACTTTACATTTCAGACTCACTTTCATCTCATGGAAGTATTGTATTTATATTTCACAGAGTAAAAGGAGGCCCAGTGGAGTTGTATCATGCATAGTAAATAAGAAAGTCAAGATTCAAACCCAAATCATTCTGTCCCCAAAGCCCTGCCTCTTTGGCTTTTCCTCACCGATGCCACCAGGCCAGGATGGTAAACATATCCATTCAGCTGTCCCAGCAGAAGCCAGAGATGGTGACAAAGCTGACAGCTGGTTCTCACCCCTATCCCCAAAGACAGTGACACTTTCTTAATACATGTATGTGTAGTTGATGTGCTGTGGCCTTTACATTTGCTAAGATCTGTACTATGGAACACATTCATTTAGTGATAGGCTAATCATGATTTATTCATTGGGAAATGCAGTTTTGGTAGAAGCAGAGACGTGGCAATGCTGTCCCTGTGCCTGTATTAATTTGTGTTCATTAAATTACTTATGTGCCATGCCAGGAAATGCCAGTATTAATATTTCGACCTGACAAAAGGAGAAAATCATTTAACTCAGTAATGTGAAACCAATGATGCAAATTTGCAACTAGAATTAGAATACAGACTGAGATCAAAAGCCAGCCTTCCATTTATTTACTCTTTCTAGTATTGTTTTTCACAGAGAGTTAAGGATGAAAGTAAACCAAGTCAAGAGTGGCTCCATCCTGTGAACCCTCAAAGACTTAATGGGAGGTTGGTCCAGTACCTGAAAGACCAAATGCTTGGCAACATGGTTCTGATGTCTAGATTAGACTTACTCACTGTCGGTTTATACATGCAAAGTCAGAGGACTGTTGTCATTATTGGTATAATTCAGGTCAAATGATTCCTACATGAATCCTTAGCTGCTCGTTACTAAATGGGGGATCTTGCTTGTATCATGCCTCGAATTACAGCACCTCTCAATTTCAGATTTGCCAGATACAACTTTAGATAAGAGTTCAGTTAAGTCGCTCAACTGTGTCCGACTCTTTCTGACCCAATGGACTGCAACATGCCAGGCTTCCCTATCCATCACCAACTCCCGGAGCTTACTCAAACTCAAGTCCATCAAGTAGGTGATGCCATCCAACCATCTCATCCTCTGTCATCCCCTTCTCCTCCTGCCTTCAATCTTTCCCAGCATCAGGGTCTTTTCAAAAGAGTCAGCTCTTCGCATCAGGTAGCCAAAGTATTGGAGCTTCAGCTTCAGCATCAGGCCTTCTGATGAATATTCCAGACTGATTTCCTTTATGGTGGACTGGTTGGATCTCCTTGCAGTCCAAGGGACTCACAAGAGTCTTCTCCAACACCACAGTTCAAAAGTATCAATTCTTTGGCACTCAGCTTTCCTTATAGTCCAATTCTCACATCCATATGTGACTACTAGAAAATAGTTAAGAAAAGAAGAGATGCAAAAGGCAAAGGAGAAAAGGAAAGATATACCCATTTGAATGCAGAGTTCTAAAGACTAGCAAGGAGAATTAAGAAATCCTTCCTTGGTGATCAATGCAAAGAAATAGAGGAAAACAATAGAATGGGAAAGACTAGAGAGTACTCTTGCCTAGAAAATCCCATGGATGGAGGAGCCTGGTAGGCTGCAGTCCATGGGGTCGCTACGAGTCAGACATGACTGAGCGACTTCACTTTCATTTTTCACTTTCACACATTGGAGAAGGAAATGGCAACCCACTCCAGTGTTCTTGCCTGGAGAATCCCAGGGACGGGTGGGCTGACGTCTATGGGGTCACACAGAATTGGACACGACTGAAGTGACTTAACAGCAGCAGCAGCAGAGATCTCTTCAAGAAAATTAGAGATACCAAGGGAACATTTCATGCAAAGATGGGCACAATAAAGGACAGAAATGGTATGGACCTAACAGAGTTCAGTTCAGTTCAGTTCAGTTCAGTTGCTCAGTTGTGTCCGACTCTTTGCGACCCCACGAACCACAGCACGCCAGGCCTCCCTGTCCATCACCAACTCCCGGAGTTCACTCAAACTCACGTCCATCGAGTTGGTGATGCCATCCAGCCATCTCATTCTCTGCCATCCCCGTCTCCTCCTACCCCCAATCCCTCCCAGCATAAGAGTCTTTGCCAGTGAGTCAACTCGTCGCATGAGGTGGCCAAAGTATTGGAGTATCAGCTTTAGCATAAGTCCTTCCAATGAACACCCAGGATTGATCTCTTTTAGAATGGACTTGTTGGATTTCCTTGCAGTCCAAGGGACTCTCAAGAGTCTTCTCCAACACCACAGTTCAAACACATCAATTCTTCAGCGATCAGCTTTCTTCACAGTCCAACTCTCACATCCATACATGACCACGGGAAAAACCATAGCCTTGACTAGATGGACCTTGGTTGGCAAAGTAATGTCTCTGCTTTTTAATATGCTATCTAGGTTGGTCATAACTTTCCTTCCAAGGAGTAAGTGTCTTTTAATTTCATGGCTGCAATCAGCATCCGAAGTGATTTTGGAGCCCCAAAAATAAAGTCTGACACTGTTTCCACTGTTTCCCCATCTATTTCCCATGAAGTGATGGGACCAGATGCCATGATCTTTGTTTCCTGAATGTTGAGCTTCAAGCCAACCTTTTCACTCTCCTCTTTCACTTTCATCAAAAGGCCTTTGAGTTCCTCTTCACTTTCTGCCATAAGGGTGGTGTCATCTGCATATCTGAGGTTATTGATATTTCTCCCGGCAATCTTGATTCCAGCTTGTGCTTCTTCCAGCCCAGCATTCCTCATCATGTACTCTGCATATAAGTTAAATAAGCAGGGTGACAATATACAGCCTTGACGTACTCCTTTTCCTATTTGGATCCAGTCTGTTGTTCCATGTCCAGTTCTGACTGTTGCTTCCTGACCTGCATACAGGTTTCTCAATCTCAGGTGGTCTGGGATTCCCATCTCTTGAAGAATGTTCCACAGTTTATTGTGATCCACACAGTCAAAGGCTTTGGCATAGTCAATGAAGCAGAAATAGATGTTTTTCTGGAACTCTCTTGCTTTTTCCATGCTCCAGCAGATGTTGGCAATTTGATCTCTGGTTCCTCTGCCTTTTCTAAAACCTGCTTGAACATCTGGAAGTTCACGATTCACATACTGCTGAAGCCTAGCTTGGAGAATTTTGAGCATGACTTTACTAGCGTGTGAGATGAGTGCAATTGTGTGGTAGTTTGAGCATTCTTTGGCATTCCCTTTCTTTGGGATTGGAATGAAGACTGACCTTTTCCAGTCCTGTGGCCATTGCTGAGTTTTCCAAATTTGCTGGCGTATTGAGTGCAGCACTTTCACAGCATCATCTTTCAGGATTTGAAATAGCTCAATTGGAATTCCATCACCTCCACTAGCTTTGTTCGTAGTGATGCTCTCTAAGGCGTCTCTCGCTTCTGCGCCGCCGCGCCGGCGTCTCTTGCCGGACCTAACAGAAGCAGAAGATATTAAGAAGAGGTGGCAAGAATACACAGAAGAACTATACAAAAAAAGATCTTCATGACCCAGATAATCACAACGGTGTGATCACTCACCTATAGCCAGACATCCTTGAATGAGAAGTCAAGTAGGCCTCAGTAAGCATCACTACTATCAAAGCTAGTGGAGGTGATGTAATCCCAGTTGAGCTATTTCAAATCCTAAAAGATGATTCTGTGAAAGTTCTGCACTCAATATGCCAGAAAATTTGGATAACCCAGTAGTGGCCACAGGACCTAAAAATGTCTGTTTCTATTCCAATCCCAAAGAAAGGCAATGCCAAAGAATGCTCAAACTACCACACAATTAAACTCATCTCACACGTTAGCAAGGTAATGCACAAAATTCTCCAAGCAATACGTGAACCGTGAAATTCCAGATGTTCAAGCTGGATTTAGAAAAGGCAGAGGAACCAGAGATCAAATTGCCAACATCCGTTGGATCATGGAGAAAGCAAGAGAGTTCCAGAAAACATCTATTTCTGTTTCATTGACTATGCCAAAGCTTTTGACTGTGTGGATCACAACAAACTGTGGAAAATTCTTCAAGAGATGGGGATACCAGACCACCTGACCTGCCTCCTAAGAAATCCATATGCGGGTCAAGAAGCAATGGTTAGAACTGGACATGGAACAACAGGCTGGTTCCAAATTGGGAAAGGAGTACATCAAGGCTGTATATTGTCACCCTGCTTATTTAACTTACATGTAGAGTACATCATGAGAAATACCAGGCTTGATGAAGCACAATCTGGAATCAAGATTGCCAGGAGAAATATCAACAACCTCAGGCAGATGATACCACCATTATGGCAGAAAGTGAAGAAGAACTAAAGGAGCCACTTGAGGAAAGTGAAAGAGGAGAGTGGTAAAGTTGGCATAAAACTCAACATTCAGAAAACAAAGATCATGGCATCCGGTCCCATCCCTTCATGGCAAATAGACGGGGAAACAATGGATAAGAGGTCAAGTCTTCACTAATCTGTCCAATGAAGACATGCCATTTTATCTCTTAAAGCTTCCCTCTCACCTCTCTGAAGATGGGAATAGATCACGATGCCTTATAGAGTGGCCTTGCTATTCAGGCTCTCTTGGATCCACACATCTCTGGGTAAAAGAAAGTTTAATAAAGAATTATAGAAATCTGTGAATCTCTTGGTTTTTCCACTGCCCCCAATATTCTCTTGAATTCTAAACAAAATGCATGATTTTAACCAACCAGAACAATATTAAGTATCACCCCAAATAGCCCTTTGTGTGTTTCCTCCAGATGCTGCTGGATTGTGTGCACAATTGGATTTTGATAATTTGATGAAACAGGAGTACAGATGTTCCACTGGAGGTGGGGGAAAGGGTTGGTGTGATTCCAGGACACCCTGCAGATACTGAAATCCAGAGATGTTTAAATCCATTATAGAAAAAGGCCAAGTATTGGGATTTCCTCTCTGGTCCAGGGTTAAGACTTTACCTTCTAACACAAGGGATGTGTGTTTGATCCTTGGTCACGGAGCTAAGATACCAAATGCCTCAAGCCAAAAAACCAGAACATAAACAACAGAAGTAATGTTACAACAAATTTACTAAAGATTTTTTAAAGAATGGTCCACATCAACAAAAAACCATTTTAAGGCATAATATTTACATATAACCTACATATATCCTCCTGTTTACCTGAAATCATTTCTAGATTACTCATAATCCCTAATACAATGCAAAAGCTATGTAAATAGTTGTAAATACAACGCAAATGCTATGTAAGTAGTTGCTGGAGTGTGGCAAATTCAAGTTCTGCTTTTTGGAACTTTCTGTGATATTTAAAAATTAGTTTGGATCCACAGTGAGTTGAACCCACAGATGCAGAACCCATAGATATGGAGGGCCAACTGGAGGCCTGTGACATTGCCTATGTTTGCCTTCGAGGACAAAGGGTCATAGGTTTTTTTCTTTCAGGTTGTTGGAGAGCTGGAACAGAGAGTAAATTGCTAAGATCTTTTGAAAATTGTATACAAGTTGTTGAAAAAAATACATCCCTGTAAGTGCATCCCTTAATCTCTTTAGCAAGTGAGAAGATCACATTCAAGGGCAAGACTTAAAAGATTATGTTAAAATCCATGACCATCCCAACTGTCTTTCTCCAGGGAAGCCTTTACTTGTATGCCTCATTAGAACAAAACTACAAATTTTAGAACAAAACATATCCTATTTCTGTATGCACTCTAGAGGTTATAAAGCATTTTCACATGGGTTATCTCATTTTACCTTCTCCACAACCCTTTGATTTGGGCATGTGATACTGTTCACATGTTGTAAAGGAGGAGAAACTGAGGTTGAGAGAACACAAGTGATTTGTCGAAAATCACAGGATGAATCAGAGCATATTTTCTAACTTCAAGTACCCTGCCCCACCAGTTCCCTCCTTATGCAATGTTGGGGGAGAGGAGATTATCAAAGGTGATCCTTTCACATCTGGGCTTTCTGGTCCCAGACCTTGAAAGTCAGTTATCTCAAGACCTTGAGACCTAGTAAATGCCTGAAGAAAAATGTCTTAAGAAATCAATAAGATTGTGTTTAATTACTGGAAAATTTCTCCTCACATTCCCTCTGCAATCATAAGGGTATAAATAACCTAAAAAACCTTACTGCAACAAGCAACCTGAAAAGCTGATGAGTGATGAATAAGATCCTGAATGCAGCCAACTCCGAACCGATTGCCATTTCCATTCCATGTACCTTGGCTGTTTTTTTTTTTTTTTTCCTTTCACAAATGCAGAAGTTTGCTTTTGCCTTATTTGTCTATTTCCTTATGTAACTGACCTTAAGCGATTGTATAACACTGCAAGACTGTGATTCAGTGCACTGTTCTCCCCTACTCAGTATTATTAGAAGCTATTGGAGAAACACAGCTCGTGCTCTCTGAAAAGCGATCTTTTAATATTCTATTTAAAGATTGTGTTGTGTTTTCCTGTGAAGAGGAACAAAAGATAAAATTGTCACATGCAAAATTATTAACTGGTAATTGTTGATTTTTTTAATGAAAAATGTTTATAGAATATTTTGTGCGGCAGGCAGAGAACTAAGAAAAAAATTAACTATAACCCATGATAGATTCACAACAAGTTTGCCACAGATCACATATTATCAAAGACATCAGCATGAACATAGAGTCATTTTCTTAAAATGCTTACCTACATTGATACCAACAAGAGGAAATTAAGTTATCTATAAGTGTCACTGTACTGTACATATGAAATAATCTTGGATTTCCTTCCTAAAAGTTCTACAGTAGTACATGTGAAAATGTGTTGCAAAAAAAAGAAAAAAAATTTCCTTATTGATCAGCTACACTGTAAAAGTTGCTGGTGTGCTTCACAAGAAAAAATGTGCACTCTTCAAAAAGAACTGCTTTAAAAACCCAACCAAACAGCAATAGGAATAAATGAACACTGAACAAAGCAAGTTCACCAATGTTCTTTCATTTTGTTTTCAGTCCTCTGATGGCTACATGCCAATGCCTTTGTACAAGGTTGCAGTGGCGATGATTTTCTTCCATCCCTAAAATTTATCTGATTCCTTAAGGCAGATGCCATTAAACTCTCACTACTCCAGACCTGAGTCCTGAACTCCCAACCCCTTGCCAAACACTCCATTTTCACCTTTTGGCTTCCTCAGTTCTTTCCTCTTATTTAGCACCTCCCATCTGTGAGAAATTTTTTTTCTATACAGTAGATTTATTAAGTTTATCATGATGGATACAGTCAACTGCCTCATCCTTAAAGGAAGATCGCTTCCTTTTTGCATCACCATCTCCTGTCCCACTATAACCACCATGAAGTTGGCTTATGTATTATGGGGGCTATAGGATAATAACGTTTGAACCACAAATTTAAAATAATTCTATGTAAAAAATTGGCACCTAAATTTTTTTCATGATATTCCTTTATTATCATTCAACTATCTCTGATGTCCCCACTTTCATTCTTTTTTAAAAAAATTTTTAATTGAAAGCTAATTACTTTACAGTATTGTGTTGGTTTCTGCCAAACATCAACATGAATCAGCCATAGGTAGACCTATGTCCCCTCCCTCTTGAACCTCCCTCCCATCTCCCTCCCCATCCCACCCCTCGAGGTTGTTAGAGAGCCCCGGTTTGAATTCCCTGAGTCATACAGCAAATTCCCATCAGCTATCTATTTTACATATGGTAATGTATGTTTCGTGTTACTCTTTCCATACCTCCCGCCCTTTCCTTCCTCCCACCGGCCCATGCCTATAAGTTTGTTCTCTATGTCTGTCTTCACTGCAAGAATTAGCACTTACATTTTAACAGACAAGTCACTATCTCCCAGGAGACTGGTCTAAAGTTGAAAGGAAGCCTTGCTTTGTACTTCTGAGAGATTATCATAAAGAACTGTACCAAGTCAGAAGTTCTACTAGCATCTCTTTTTATCACAACATACAGACCTAAGTCTCTATAGAATATGGGGCCGGCTCTATTTTGAAGCCTGAGCTCTACTTTCATCTTCTGGCAACTCATTCCTAAAGCTGTAGATAAACAGGAAAAGGCTCAGACGGAAACACAAAGACTGATTCATGGCTTGGATGAACTGATTAATTAAGGAAGGTTATTGGAATTTTCAGAGGTACCAGTCATCAGAGCAGGTCTAAAGGAATTTCATGGCCATATATCTCATGAGAGAAAGGCATACCAACATCTTTGCTGGGTTATAAAGAAATTATCCAAAACTAGGATTTGTCTTTATCAAAAGGAAAAGTTCAAGCTTTAGATTCTCTTCCTTCAGTGTCCAAATTTGATCATAATGGGACTCCCATCCTCATGAGTAAAGAGATTGCAGTTAAAGAATAAAAATATGGCAAAAATACAGTATAACATACCTATATATCTAACCCCCAAACAAGATTCAAATAAACAATTGTGCAGACAGGTTTGCAAATACTCAAAGAAGTCAGAATCTACATCACAATGCAATGGGCAAAAAGAGGAAAACAACAAAAATAGCTCCTTTTAAGACATACACCAAATAAAATGATGTGATGTCTGAGATCTCTTTAAAATAATAAAGGGAGACAGAGAAAAAAAACAAGATTGGCCATGAGTTAACAAATTGATTAAACTGAATGATGTATACATATGGTTCATTATACTCTTTTCTGTATTTTTGTATATATTGGGAAAAGCCTATAATAAACTAACAAAAAAGATACTAATTTGACAAATGTTTCAAGAGAGCAAGACTGAGATCTATATTTCATAGCAGGAGTGGTCACAAAGAAGAATAATCAAAACTGTTCAAATGGCCTTTATGCTCATTAATTTTAGTACTAAAAAGATACCTGGCCCCAATTCAGGTACAGTACCTGTGTGCCAAATGAAAACTAAATATTATTAACTTTGATTGCTCCATCTTAAATTGGTTGCTTAGACTGCTTCCTACTTCTTTACAGAGTGCCTTGATTCAACTGTTTTACAATTTTAATTATCTGTCTTCTGGAGAAGAACATGTGATATAGAATAGCTTGAAGAGGATGAGATGCTGAGTTTATCATTTATACTTTGAGAGACAAAGCATTCTGTTTGTTGGGAGACAATTTTCCTTGGGTCTTCTCTGTTTCTACATGTCTTATAAGTAAAGGCATAGACTACCCTTTGTTAAAGTCTATCTTTTCAAAGATCTTTGTATACCAACAGCCCTGAAAAACAGAAATAATGTCTCCCCCTGACACAAAGGGCAAGCAGGCTTATTTCCCATGTATTTCCTAGACTTAGAGTTCTAACACAACTACTGTGCGGGTATCATCTTCCCTTTTTTCTTATGAGGATTGGGTCTGAGGAAATGAGCATAAAATATACTGATTCTAAAAAAAAAAAAAAAAATACTGATGCTCAGGCTGCATGTTGTACCTTCAGTAATAAAGTCCTTTGTCTCTGACCAGGGAGTTTCATGTCTCTTGCTAGCTTCCATGAAAAGGTAACAAGATCATCTATTAGCTTGCAAGTAGGAGAAAAATCTCAGATCCTTCACAAATCTTGACCCTGCTAAAACTGAAACTGTAAATATGATGTGCCCGGCATGAAAGTGACCTATATTGAAACTGACTGCAAAGAAGACAGCCTCTGAATTCATTTTGAAAGATTATAGTTAAAAATTAGCAATTCCTGCCAAGCGAGCCAGCAGGTGGACCGCATCCTTCACGCCATTAATGCTGACCTTGTCGAGTTACTTGTATCAGTGCCAGCTACATAGGAAGTGCTCAATAAATGATTACCAAGCTGAAATGCTTGCTACAATTCTAGAATTTGATTCTAGATTTCAGTTGATTAAAAACCGAACAGTCACACATTGCGTATGGCAATAATTTTGGTTTTTAACATTTTTATAATAAAAAGTTCTTCAAATATTGACCAGAAGAAGAAGGAAAGCATTTATACTTTGTATGCAAGACATAAGCACTGGAACATTAGTAAAAATTTGACATAAAACATTAGAGAAAAGGTTACAGATTTATTCATTACTATTTAAAGAGAATTTAAAAACCAAAATTATCATCACAGGTAATATTTATTATTTTAAGCTCTAAATAACTAAAAAATAATACCATGCCAAAATTGAAGTCTCAGGTATTATATCAAATATTTGCCAAGGTCTCACACAGCTGAAATGCTCCAATTTTCCTGCTATAAGTAGATAGCCAAGGTCTTCAAAATAATTCAGAGGCTACATTTCATCTAGCATCAAACAGGACAGGTGCTCAGGACAGGCAACAACACCGATAAACGCCTGAGATGAATTTCATTATCCACAATGAATAATATGTGACTCATCCCAGGGGGTAATGAACAGATTTTGTGGAAATAGCATGATAAAAACAATGGTTCAACTTTGGACTTGCCTACCATACCACTTATTTGGTACAGGTTCATTTCTTACAGTGCTTTATCACTGAAAAACATAAAAAAGGGAAATCTTACTGTTCTCAAACCTAACAGAAGAGTATAACACTTTTGATTAGTGATATATTTTTAGTAAGGCAGTGTGGGTAAACCCACAGCCCAGCTTGTGAACTGGTTACTTCTACCAAAAGGTTCTGTAAAGATGCAGTATAATTATTTTCCTAGATGCAGATCTGGACCAAAGAAGACAGAGGAAAGAGAGGAGGCACGAAGTTGTCAATGGCAAAGGTCATTAAAGAGTATGATTTTGTCCTTTTATTCTATATTTAATATGAAGTTGTGATTCAATGCTTGGAAATTGTTCTAAACATACTTTTAATTAAAAGTATATAAAATAAAGCCTTAGCAGAAACTCCAATTACATAATTATGGCTTGAGGTATTTCCCAAGATTCTAATTTGATCAACTGGGTGGATTATTTACTAGACTCAAAGAGGAACCAGGGGAAAGGAAAGTTGTTTATGAAATATTTAAGCAAAGGTGAAATATGAAATTAAAATGAATATGAAATATCTGTGTGAACATAATCAGCATCAAGGAGATGCCTTCAATGAAGATACTTTAATATCTGTCAAAATACAAGTGGCAGCTAAAGCCTTGATGATGAATGACATTATCTAGGGGGAGAGTAGAGGGGAAGGCGTCTCTGTATTGAGTTGTGTAAAAGCCCAATAATGATAGGAGGAGATAAGGAAAGGAGACAGAAAGGATATGCAGTGAGGCAAGTGGAAACCAAAGAGATGGTCTCAAAGTTAGGAGAAATCAACTTCTATGAGACTTACTGATAGATTATGCAGAATACAAACTTCGAGGATTTTGAAATGTGGAAGTATCTAGTAACTAAAAAAATTTCTAAATATAAAAGAAGCAAAAATGGTGGGAGTCAAAGGATTGAAAAAAAAAAAAAAAGATGTGGATTACAATAGTCAAGACATAGAAACAACTTAAATGTCCATCCACAGAGGAATGGATGAGGAAGATGTGGAACATATATACAATGGAATATTAGTGATTTTAAAAAATGAAATAATGCCATTTGCAGCAACATGGATGGACCCAGAGATTGTCATACTGAGTGAAGTAAGGCAGAGAAAGAGAAATATCCCTTAAATGCAGAATCTAAAAAGAAATGATGCAAATGAACTTACAAAGCAGAAAGAGACTCACAGACTTAGAGAATGGACTTATGGTTGCCAGGGGAAGAATGCGGGGGAGGGATAGTGAGAAAGTTTGGATGGACGTGTATACACTGCTATAATTAAAATGGATAACCATCAAGGACCTACTGTATGGCAGAGGGAACTCTGCTCAACGTTATGTGGCAGCCTGGATGGGAGGGAGAGAATGGACGCATGTATATGTATGGCTGAGTCACTCTGGTCTGCACCTGAAACTATCGCATTATTAATCGGCTATATTCCAATACTGAATAAAAAGTTTTAAAAAAAAAAGACGGTGACTAGGAGTGAAAATGTGTAGACATTTATGAGCACTTACATAAAAGAGAATAATGGAAACTGGCGGGGATGCAGAGTCAATGAAGGGGCTGGTGTGATTGCAATGATATGATAGAGAGAAAGAAACTGAATATACAGAAAAGGGAATATATTCCTGAAGTCAGAAAGCCTTCAGGATTATGAAAATGGAAGGGATCCAGAGCAGGCATGGTGACTGTGGATTCAGGAGGAAAGGAGAGGTAAGTCAAGGCGCCTTCACATGCGTAGAGTTAGAGATGACATGGTCATTAGATAAAGCGGTAAGTGGGGCTAGGTGGAAAGCGTGAGGAGAGACCTGAAATATGAGAGAAACATCATAAACCGGTAATAATAGATTTGCTAAGCATCTGCAGCTAAACATGGCTTTATGGTACATCATCTTCACATGCATGGTAACTCATCTTAATGAAATAAAAGGTTCATTTAAATGTGCTGGCTATTTGTTGCTGTTGTGTCTCTAAGTCTCTAAGTTGTGTCTGGCTGTTTGCGACCCCATGGACTGTAGCACAACAGGCTCCTCTGTCCTCCACTGTCTTCTGGAGTTTGTTCAAATTCATGTCCATTGAGTCAGTGATGCTATCTAACCATCTCATCCTCTGCTGTCCCCTTCTCCTTTTGCCAATTCTGCTTATGTCAATAATGTTATAGTGTCATTTGTAATTTCAGCAGCTCTCAATTGTTTCATTTTCCCCTTGATTCTGGGTTATTTTGAACCCATGGATCTTCAAAGATTTAGCAGTAGTAATCAAGGTAGGAACAAGATTTCCTGGAAATCTGGTGCCAAAGAGACAGCTTCTTTAACTCATCTTGGTTGGATCTGACTCAGTTCAGTTCAGTTTAGTTGCTCAGTTGTGTCTGACTCTTTGAGACCCCATGAATCGCAGTATGCCAGGCCTCCCTGTCTAACACCAACTCCCGAAGTCCACCCAAACTCATGTCCATCCAGTCGGTAATGCCATCGAACCATCTCATTCTCTGTTGTCCCCTTCTCCTCCTGCCCCCAATCCCTCCAAGCATCAGGGTCTTTTCCAGTGAGTCTGACTACTCAGTGGTAAAAAAATTTGCCTGCAATGCAGGAGATGTGAGTTTAATCCCTGGGTCAGGAAGATCCCCTGGAGAAGGAAATGGCAACCCACTCCGGTATTCTTTCTTGAAAAATCTCATAGAGGAGTCTGGGAGGCTACAGTCCGTGGGGTCACAAAAGATTCGGACACAGCTTAGCAACTGAACATCAGCAAAAACATAAGTGAATAAAATCTGTACTAGTTTGCTAGGGCTGCCATAGTGAGATACCATAGAATTATGGCTTAAACAACAGAAACTGGTTTTCACACAGTGCTGGAGGCTGCAAGTCCAAGGTCAAGGCATAGGGAGATTTGGTTTCTCCGGCAGCCTCTGTCCTTGGCTTCCAGGTGACCACTTCTTGCTGTGTCCTTACTTCACCTTTTCTCTGCACATCCACACCCCTGGTGTCTCTCCTTCTCTTCGCAAGGACGCCAGTCCTATTGGATTCGGGCTCCTCGCTAATGACCTCAGTTAAACTTCATCATCCCTCTGCAGGTCCTATCTCCAGACACAGTCACATTGATTACAGCCCACCTATATGACCTCATTCTGCCTCCTTGAAGGCTCTCCCTCTAAGCAGAATTACATTCAGAAGTACTGAGCGTTGAACGTTCAACAAACAAACAGATTTTGAAAGAGAATCAGTCAGCCCATCTTTCCTGGTGGTTCAGGAATCTGCTTGCAATGCAAGAGACCTAGGTTTGAATCCTAGGTCAGGAAGAACTCCTAGAGAAGGGAATGACTATCCACTCCAGTACTCTTGCTTGGAGAATTCCATGGCCAGAGAAGTCTGGGGGGCTACAGTCTATGGGAGTGCAAAGAGTTGGACACGACTAAGTGACTAACACATTCTGTCAGCCCATAACAATAGCTAAATGTAAATGACCTTAGGAACTCTGAATAAGTATGCAAACATCCAATGCTGCTTTTAAATTTTTGTGAGAAAGAAATTCCGTAATAAACAATATGAGAAACGGTACATGGGGTCTTATGGGACATATAAGTTATACTATGGGTCTGTTAGCATTAGGTACAACTATTATTTTCATGTTTCTGCATGGCCGGGGCCCCCTGATCAGACTGCTGGCAACCTAGGTTTAGGGATGCTAAATGGTGAACAAGTCTTAGAAGTTAAAGACAGAGCTATCTGGAGAGAATTTCTGGTCTATTTCCCGAGGAGTTATTTGTTTATATTCCAAAGAGTAATAGATCTAGGGACCTGGGTTCATGTCTCTAGAGAGGATTTATTTACATCCCACAGAATAAAAGCTCAAAAGTGTTCCCCTCTCTCTCTGAGGGAAAGACAGAGCAAGTTTGTTCCTATTATAAACTCCAAAAGTCATAATTTGGAGGGCTCCTCTCCAGTGGCACGAATCCACCACATGTGCAGGTGACATCTATCCTTACTGTGTGGCCCATGAGGGACTGAGCCCTGGAACTGTCACAGAGGTTCCGTAAGTAAGTAACTGGCCTGTCCTCTGATCAAGAAACCTCATGTCTGCTGCCAGGATCAAATAAATACATATAGATTAAAAAAAAAAAAAAAGGTAGGGGCTACAGTCTCTAGATTTAAGATCCTAAAATTTCTAAGGGCCAAGATCTAAAGAAAAATAGGTGAAAATCCTTAGAACAAGATGCCTTAAATAATAAGCAAACAAGTACTACTAGATTTGATTAGCTACTTTTCCCTTTCCAGACAGGCAACTACCCATTGCAAGTGGCTTAAAAATATCTTTAGTTTCTTAAAATCTTGGTGAGCTTTTTACCAGTCCAAATTTTTAGCTTTTTTTTTTTTTTTTTTAGCACAAGAAACTGTTATATCTAGATCATTTTGTTTTCCTTGCTGATGTGATAGTTGTTTGTAGGACATTATATCAACATGTCACCTGAAACTTGTCTATTGTCTTTATTTTATTTAATTATAATAAAATTTAATTTATTAAATTATTTCATTTACTTGGAGGATAACTACTTTATAATATTGTGATGGCTTTTGCCATACATCAGTATGAATTGGCCATAGGTATACATGAGTCCCCTCCATCCTGAGCCCCCCTCCCACCTCCCTCCCCACCCTTGGTGCAGAACACTCTAAAGCTAAGTCACCAACTCTGTGCTGATCAGATAACAAAAACAGTGCCGTTAATATGCTCAGAGAAGTTTCTTGTGAAATTTTTCTTTTTAATTTGATAGAAATATTATGAACAAATAAAGAGTTATTACAATTAAAAAACAAAAATAAGATGCCTTGTCTCCAAAGGGAAATGGACTTCCCTTGTAGCTCAGTTGGTGAAGAACCTGCCTGCAGTGCAGGAAACCTGGATTCGATCCCTGGGTTGGGAAGATCCCCTAGAGAAGGAAATGGTAACCCACTCCAGTATCCTTGCCTGAAAATGTCATGGACAGAGGAGCCTGGCAGGCTGAAGTCCATGGGGTCGCAGAGAGTCGGGCAGAACTGAGCGACTAACACACAAAAAAACACTTCCTTTCAATTGCACTTATACCCCACTGTGCAACTTTTCTACTTTTTCAAGTCTCATGTCAAATATGATGGACTGTTTTGCTTTAGCAGCTTATCTCCTTTAGCAAACACCTAATTAAAAATCTTAAAGAAAATGAAAGAGCTGCTGAAATGAATTTACTTAGAGACAAAATATATCTTTACATCTGCCAAAGACTTAACGGATTTTAGGTGGTCATCAAGGTGAACTCAGGGATTATATTCAAATACAATCTATTATCCATTGACTGACAATACATGTATATTTCTAAAGCTTCTCTCAGGATTTGAGTTTGAGAGGACCTTTGGTCATCTAAGCTAGCCATCAATCAAAAATTTACAATACTTTTGCAGATGGATATGCAGCCTGAACCTGTAAAAGGGGTCTGTTGTCTTCTAAATCCACTCATTCCATCACTGGGACTCTTAAATCCTAGAAACTCTTCTTTATATTGAAACAAAATTCATCTCTCCATAAATTACACATATTGATCCTAAGTCTGACTTATGGATGATAACAATTAAGTCTTTTTCTCAATCAATAATTCGTCAGATACATGAAGATCATTGCTGTGTCTGTTTTAATCTTCTTCTTTGGTTAGTTATTGATTCTAACATCCAAATGTGTGTTCCTTCATGCTCTTTTGATCAAAAATTTCTATGCCTTGGACTCATCTAATGGTATCCTAGCACCCACGCCAGGATCAAACCCTACCTCAGCATCAAGCTGTATTATCTTCCAGGTATTACAGACACGTTGTCTTGGACCTATAACCTTTTCAGAGCTGAATATATTTGAAAGTGAGTTATCAGCTCCAAGCTATTAAATAAAACCTAAAAAATTGAAATTAATAAAAATTTAAGATATCTGTAAGACATATCATTTTGCTAGATTCATCCATTATTAAATTTAATTTTCATTTAAAAAGTGATTACATATGAAAACAATTTGTAGGTTAGTTTTACTTTGACTTCTTAATCATTTCCACAAATTCAAAACGACTGCAGAGAAATGACAGCTCATTATAAATGAAATGAGTTACTGCAGCTAAATAACTTCAAAAGCAAAAACCCTAAGTCTTTACAAAATATAAGCATTTATAAATATATATGTCACACATATATAATATTAATGATTTTTTGTTCTAACTGAAAGTCAGGGATTTCAACAGAAGTAGAAGAGCCTGTAAAGGTCTTAAAAACGGCCTTTAAAACTATGAACTGCTGCTGCTGCAAACTCGCGTCAGTCGTGTCCGACTCTGTGCGACCCCATAGACGGCAGCCCAACAGGCTCCTCTGTCCCTGGGATTCTCCAGGCAAGAATACTGGAGTGGGTTGCCATTTCCTTCTCTAATGCATGAAAGTGAAAAGTGAAAGTGAAGTCGCTCAGTTGTGTCCAACTCTTAGTGACCCCATGGACTATAGCCTACCAGGCTCCTCTGTCCATGGGATTCTCCAGGCAAGAGGACTGGAGTGGGTTGCCATTGCCTTCTCCAAAATTATGAACTACTAACTCCCTAAGAATCACCTAAGGGATATGTGATAAATTCAGGGTTCTGGGCTCCCCGTCAGACCTACTAAATTAATCATCTAAAATTTCAGTGTTGCTTATTTTAACCAAAAACTTCCAGGTCCTGCCCCTGACTTTCCCTCATTATTTCACCACGCATCTCTGAATCCTGACCTGCAATCTGTTTCTTGTCAGGAACACTGACATTTGTGTCCCTGTGTTGGCTTGAAGCAGTCAAGTCCTCACATTATTACTACAACATTCAGACTATGGACCGAAAGCCACATAGAAATGTTTATTTCAATTTTAGCCATGGTGAATGCCAACAGTAGAATGACAAGAAGACGAAATAAAATTGTCAAAATAAAATCCTTCCCAGCATCCCCAGTGCTAAAGTATTATTTATTTTTATTTTTCCCTTCTTGCTTCCATCTTGAATTGCATCTGCTGCCCTGAGTGTATAAGGGACTCAATCTGTCCAAGGAGGAACAGTCCCTAACCCAGAGTGGGGGTGACTTATGGTTCTAGAAACATATCTCTAGAACAGATCAGACCATTCTGGCTACAAGACTCTGAAGTGAGGAGTATCTCATTTCCTGAGCCACTTAAATAAGTCGGAAATGCAAAGATCTTTTTAAAGACTCATCACCAAGCTAGGGAGCATTGCCAATTTTTTCTTCCTAGTGGTAGATTTTGGTTAGTCATTTTTCTAAAAATGATTCTCGCACTTACTGTGCCTTAAATGATCTCCAAGAAACCTGAAATAGTGACAGAGTCTCCTTAAATACTACTAGGGTATGACACAGAGCCCAAGAATCACAGAGCTCAATGAATATTAATGAGTTTTAATGTTAATATTAAAAATATTCCTATAGTATATTCAGCTAGTCTGATTTTTATATCATTTTTTCCAGGAGACCGTCACAGCCAACATCGACCTAATATTAATATCTAAAGATATAAAACATTTATTGTTCTGGGACTGTTATTTTTTTTAAAAAGCAACATCCTGTTTCTTAAAATCAACTTTGTTGAAATCAAATATATCCATGTAAGGCCTTGATACTAAAAGAAAAAATAAAGCCTTCAGGATTTTTAATATTAGACTTGTCAGTGTATCTGAACTTTGCTAAAAATAAACTAAACAGAGTGCTAAAAGACAGCTTTGGCAACAGAATGTAACATAATTACTGAACCTTCAGAATGGAACATTCATAAAAATAAACACTGGACATGTGCCTAAGCCCATATAGAAATTGGGCCTGGTTTGTGTAAAAATGGCACATTTTACACACCCAACTAATTTTGCTATAGATTAGCAAATCCTAGAAGAGTTATATACAATGGATTTTTTTTAAAAAAAAACAAGCATAAACTCACATGACAAAGGAAAAAAAAAGAGGCAATAATAACAACAGAATTTTGGAAACTTGAAAGCAAATGAACTAATTCTCACTTGGCAGAATTGAAAGAACAAAATTCTAAAGCAGCAATGCGGAAAGTGAAGAAGTAATCTATTGACACAGGAGATTCTCGAAAGGCTAAGAATTCAAGCCCTCCTAAGGTAGTGCTCCAAAGGATGTAACAATGAGAAAGATCAATGTGAAGACAGATGAGAAGCATTAGATTCTGTGTATGTTATACTCCCTTCATGTGGCTGGGTACTGCTCCCTCCCTCAGTATGGCAGAATGCTAGAGATTTAGTCTCTGACGAGAGTAAAGCACAGGGTCTCTGGACTGAGGTGAATATACACACAGAAGAAATTGGGGACCCCCTACTGCAAAGAGGAGAATTTAGCAAACTTTGCATAATGATTGCTGAAATCTCTCAAATCGATTTCTATATTGGCTCCCAGGACTATGGCAGCCCTGTCCTTACTCTCCAGGCAAGAGGTTGCATGAATCTTCTCTGGGAAATTAATTTGGTCTAACGAGAAATATCTAAAGATACCAACATCCACATCTGGGATTTCCTCAACAGCCGCTGCTTGGTTGCTCACTCATGTCCCATTCTTTGTGACCGCATGGACTGTAGCCTGCCAGGCTCCTCTATCCATGGGATTTCCCAGCAAGAATACTGGAGTGAGTTGCCAATCCATTCTCCTCAACAGCTAGATGACCCTAAAGCAAAGAACATCAAAGAAAATTCTGCCCAATGCTCCAAGCTTTCAATCATCTTTGCAAGGTCCCACAATTACATGAAGACAACAAGAGATGGCCAGAGATCTCTGAAAATTCTCAAGATAAATACCAAAAGACACAAACAGAGGAAAACAACTTAAAAAGAAACAGAGACTATCTAAAAGAAGGAAATTTCAAAAACATTATCTATCATCCATATCCTCCAAGACAAGAGAAACACTGTATCCATTAAATAAGAATATGATAATCTAATAAGGAACATTTAAAGCAGCAGTTCTCAAACCTTCTGTTCTAAGGATCCCTCTCCCTAATACTTTAAAAGAATTATTGAGAACCCCCAAAAGCTTTCACTTAGGTAGATCGTATCTATCAGTATTTATATTAGAAATTAAAATGGATAAATTTTAAATATTTATTGATTTGATATAACAAAACATTATATAATATATAGCCAATATAAAAACATAAGTAATGTATTTTTTAAAAAATAATTACATTTTCCAAAATAAAAAATAATCACTGACAGTAGTGACTGTACATTTTTTCAATTCTCTTTAGTATTTGAGTTAATAAAAGGCAGCTGAATTCTCAGATCTGATTCTGCATTCCATCCGTTGCAGATCATCCAGTATTTACATATAAGAAGTTTCAGAAAGAGGAAACACAGAAAGGATACAATTATGAAAATGATTCCAGAGAAATTTTCAGATGTAAGTTTCAGACTGAAAAGTCTCATCAAGTGCACAAACGAATGAATAAATGTAGACTCATCCAAGCCTACACCACTGCAGACGTTTCTGAATCGTTTCAGAGCCATCACACAAGACTTCAGAGAGAAAAATAGGTCACACTCAAATGATCAGAAAGCAGAGAAACCTCAGATTTCTCAAATAGTAACCTAATCTAAATTAGATTAAATTCTGTAATCTAAAAGAAAATGGACCAGTGCCTTCAAAATTTTGAAATATTAATAGCCAAACTCTCATCAACTGTAAGAGTAGAACAGAGACGTCTATAGAAATGTGAAAACCCAGAAAAGTTTTCTTCATACATCCATTCCCAGGAAACTATCAAAATATGTGTTCCATCCAAATAAGCTACATTCTAAAAAACAAAAAGTTAAGGGTTGAAGGAAACAGAAGATTCAACAGAAGAGAAGCAAAGAGAATACTGGGAATACTCAGGATGATAATGACAAAAAATTTCCACAACGACACACCTGTGGCCCTGGTGCAGGGAGCAAGCAGTCCAGTGAAGGGCAGAGCAGATGCCGGGGTCTATAAAAAGATGAACCCGATGAGAATGCAGGTATGAGAACAGATTTAGACAACTGTTAGAAAGTTTGGGATTGATGCTACACAAATAGAAAATTAAGCTAATAAGTAAGTATAGGTATTATTAACTTCAGAGAAAACAAAAGGCAATGCATGAAAGGAAATACAACCATACCCTCCTAATTGACTCAGTTCCAAAGAGAATATAGGACTTCCCAGGTGGTGCTAGCAGTAAAGAACCCATCTGCCAATGAAGGAGACATAAAAGATATGGGTTCGATCCCTGGGTCAGGGAAGATCCTCTGGAGGAGGGCATGGCAACCCACTTCAGTATTCTTCCCTGGAGAATCCCATGGACAGAGGAGCCTGGCAGGCTACAGTCCATAGAGTTGCAAAGAGTTGCATACGACTGAAGTGACTTAGCATGCACAGTAATAAAATCTAACCAAAACTATAATCTAGCTAATTTGAGACAATAGAGTGGGGACGGGTAAGTGTGCCTGTAAGAGCAACACAGGGGAAAGAAAACTAACTAATTATTCATCTTCCAAAGTGAGAATTCAATAGAAAATATCAATAATTGACTTAAAGAGTAATACAAGCATACTATTTATAGACATGGAGGGAAATTCTGAAGCGTAAGTTAAAAATATTCAAAGAGGACATCTCTGAGGAAGGAGGGAATAAAAACTACTTTTCATCTTAAATCTGTCATAGTTAACTCTTAAAATGTATAAATATGATAAGAATACATTTTTAAAATGTTGCACAACTTTCAAAACACAAAATAAATCAAATACATAAAATATCAAACATTTGGGTCAAAGAAAGCTAACACTACTTCCTCATTGTAGTTCAGTTCAGTTTAGTCGCTCAGTCGTGTCCGACTCTTTGCGACCCCATGAACCACAGCACGCCAGGCCTCCCTGTCCATCACCAACTCCCGGAGTTCACTCAAACTCATGTCCATCGAGTCGGTGATGCCATCCAGCCATCTCATTCTCTGTCGTCCCCTTCTCCTCCTGCCCCCAATCCTTCCCAGCATCAGAGTCTTTTCCAGTGAGTCAACTCGTCGCATGAGGTAGCCAAAGTATTGGAGTTTCAGCTTTAGCATCAGTCCTTCCAATGAACACCCAGGACTGATCTCCTTTAGAATGGACTGGTTGGATCTCCTTGTAGTTAGGTCTTCTCAAATATTTGAGCCTTTGAGGAAACTAAACACATTAACCACAAACCCAGGCTAATGTTCTCAAATATTATATCATTGGTGAATTCTAGAACTCAAACAGAGGTAATGTCATTGACCCATGTGAAAGCAAATTTGCCTGGTCATATACCCTTAGCAACCTGAAATTTTTGATAATTATTTTTTAAGCTAACTTAATCATAGAGGGGCTTCCCAGGTGGCACCAGTGGTAAAGAATCCACATGCTAATGCAGGAAACGTAACAGACACAGGTTCGACCCCTGGGTCAGGAAGATCCCCTGGAGGAGGGCATGGCAACCCATGCCAGTATTCTTGCCTGGAGAATCCCATGGACAGTGGAGCCTGGTGGGCTCCATGGGGTTGCACAGAGCTGGACACGACTGCAGTGACTTAGCTGCAGCAATCAGAAGGAATCTTCTCATTACTGCTGGATACAGGCTTGTATAGTATTATTGCTTCAAAGATAGAACATATATTAAAGCTAACAGTCTCAAACATGGTCTTACTAAGAATATAACCAATGAGAGGCTTTTATTGCATTTGATGTAAATTGTGGTATAGAATCACCTGTAGGTATTTTGGGTGCCTCTCCAATACATGGCACACACCAACTTCTTAGTATATGCAAATATCAGTAATGATGGTGATACATTTGAAAGCAATTCTGCTAAAATCACAAGTCAGTCCAGTCTATACTTTTAGTACTTTTAGTACTGAGTCATGAAGGGTGACCAATGTCAGTTTTGACATAACTGAGTATTGGGGCTGAATTTATCAAATACATTAAGTGCCATTCTTTTGTTTCGGGTACTGTGTTAGGCTGCATGCACAGAATGGGATATTTGCGTGCTAAAGCCCCTGCGAGTGCTTGGACTATTTCTCTATATTTACTCATAACTTCATGAGAAACTGTCCTTTTCTTTCCATTAAATTGCAGTATGCCTTGCCTGTGACGATCATCTAAGTTACCCTGGAACTGGAGTTGCTCGTTTCCTGGGAAGAAATGGCCATCCAGGGATAGTGGGGTGGGCTTCCTGGAGGTTTCCTAGAAGGCATTGCATTGTCTCATCCAGTCGCAGACTTGAGCTGCTTTGGGAGAAGATCTCTCTTAAGCTATGTTGCAATAGAAATGGAAGAATGAAGTATAAGAGGCCAAGCACATTTTGTGATTCACTTCTGCTCTCAGTCATTGGGAATGAGACCAGATGGGTCTTCAGCCACACAGAACACAGAGAGATAATGAATAAGGAGCAGGAAAGAGCCCTTTGGCGATGCTGGGATGGAGCCTGAGGATCCCCTCTGAGGAAAGGCGGGAAAGCAGTAAGGAAAAAATAAAACACATGGGTTTGAAATAAAAGAACTAGTTTTAAATACCAGATCTACCCCTTTCCCGCTATATTTTTTGAGCAAATAACTTAGAGCTTCAGTTCTTGTTTTGTAAAACAGAAATGTTAATATCTATTTAGGGGCGGGGTCATTTGAAAAATTTAAATAATTCATATGAACTTCCAAGGCACTGGGCTATATTGCTATTGTCATACATTAGGAGGTGCAGTGACCCCAGGGCAGGTAGATCTCAGTCGTGACACTGCAAGTGGCCATTACAGCTTTGGAGCACAGAAACAGTGAAGTCAGGCAGAAGCATTCAGTATTCTGGTGTCAAATAGGAGGGGAGGTCACTAGAAGATCAAGCTTGATGGAGGTAGTGACTCAGCCAGACAGAAAGGCCCAGAGGAGAGTTAAGAACACACTTCTTCCCTACTGCCCTGGTTTTCACAACAATGGACTGTGACAGGCTGAATAATGGTGTCCCCAAAGATGTCCACATCCAGGTTACGCTCCCTGGCAAAAGGGACTTGTGGCTGTGATTAAGTTAAGGATCTTGAAGTGGGGAGGGTATTAAGAAGTGGGCCTCAAGAGTGGAAGTCATCAAGAGTGGGTCTGATGTAATCTCAAGGGTCCTTAGAAAAGAGAGTCAGGAGGATCAGAGTCAGAGGAGATATGTCAATGGATGTGTTAAGATGTGTCTGTGTTCTGTCTCCAGATTAAGTCCTGCCTTCAAAAGCAGACCAAATAATACTGCGAGAACATGTGTTGGCATCTTCAGTCTTCCAAAGAGGGGAAGGCAGATTTCTGTCAGTTTCACCAGCTGTTGTTTCTGCAATTCTATCATTAAAATCCTATTTGAGGCCATGAAGAGAACTATTTAAGGGCAAACACAAATGTGTAAAGAAGCTCAGTTGGGGTCTATTTATTGCTGATTTTGCTAAGTATGTGAACCTCTATTCCACTCACTTCCAGATGAATTGAAGATATTCATCATCCTCCCCATAGGCATGAACAAACAAAAAGTTTATATCTCTTATTAATTTTTCAGTCAAAAGAGGTACATATTGACAAGGTCATTAAGAAACATTGACTGTTAGGGTCAATCATTTCACAAAATCGGGAAGTCACTTCCCAGCTGTGGATTGATCCCTAGAGAGGCTGGTTCAAAGGATCTCAGTCGTTATCACAGCCAGGAGTGGCCTATGGGAGCCACAACCCCTACAGCCAGGGCTTCCAGCCCAAACGAAGTGTCTTTATTCAAGGAAGTAGCAATTAAATCTCAGCATATCATCCCTGCCTTCCTATTCTTCCTTCTCTTGCCTTTAGCTTTTACATCATCCCCCAAAACAGTGCATTCCAGAGAATTATCCAAGGGAACTGAGGGAAGTTCCTCCCTGAAGAATTTGGATCATGTGTTTATCTGGATGAAATGCAGGCAACAGGAGAAGCAGAGGGACAGAGAAGGTGGAGAAAGATCCACCTTGGAAACAGAAGAAATGAGAGGAATAGACTTTTTCTCTGTTTCTCTGTTTCTAAAAGCTATTTCTCCATTTACAAACAGCATATGTTTTAGAGATGTATTTGAATAGTTAGGCCCCATGGCATCTGAGCAGAGCATCACATATTTACAAACTGACTTAGCATACAATAGAAGAAGTCACATTATAGAAAGGGTCCGATTACAGATAAATTCCCAGTTCTCAGAGAAGTTTCAGTTCAGTTGTTCAGTTGCTCAGTCGTGTCCGACTCTTTGCGACCCCATGGACTGCAGCACGCCAGGCCTCCCTGTCCCTCATCATCTCCCAGAGCTTGCTCAAACTCATGTCCGTTGAGTGGCTGATGCCATCCAACCATCTCATCCTCTGTTGTCCCCTTCTCCTCCTGCCTTCAGTCTTTCCCAGTATCAGGGTCTTTTCAAGTGAGTCAGTCACTGCATCAGGTGGCCAAAGTATTGGAGTTTCAGCTTCAGCATCAATCGAAGCAGCTTGGTATGCAATAAATTAAACAGCTCGAAATTTTCATCGAAATAAGGCAGTCTCAAGGAACTTATATGATCCAGGAGGCATTTTACTTCTTTAGAAAAGGGATGCAGTTTCGAACCCTGGTTAGGGAACTAAGGTCCCATATGCTGAGTGGTGCAGCTAAATAAATGAATAAGTAAATAAAGGTAAACGGAAAACAAGACCCTAGAAGGGCTTCTTTCCACCCAGGGTCTTGTGGGCACAGGGATCGAGTCTGAGAATGTTGATTGTATCGAACTCTGTTGCAGAAAAGTATGAGAAACTGAAGATACAGCTTATTATCTACAAAATGGACAATTTTCTGGTTAAGGTCCTCACCTATCTTAGTACATTTATTCACTCAGCACACATTCACTGAGCACCTGCTACATGCCAGGCATTGCGTTAGGCTCAGAAATTGAAAATTAAAAAACACAGAGACTCTGCCATTAAGGAGCTCAGAACCCAAAGACAAATCAGAGATGCAAGAAACTGTAAAACATGGAGAAGAGTATTTGTGATATTCTTGCCTTCAGGCATGCTAGTTACTACTCAAATTGTTATCCTAATCTGTCAGCTGCTAGTTACTGGCCTGCAAGGAGACAAGTAAAGAAATTGAGAATCTATCTTTAGAAACTCTTACAGGAGTTTGAAATTACCATGACATCCAAGCACAGGATTGCCTATCAAGTGATTCATTTATGTCGTATGTTACAAAATGTCAGATTATGACAGGGAGTTTTTAAAAAAAAATCAGTCCTTAACTGTAGATCTTTTGAGAGACACTGCTTAAAATTTTAGAAACTTTATATTATAAAACTAAGTGATTGTGTATTATATACACAAATAGGAACACTCCAGAATTCTTTCCCATATCTCCCATTAGCTAAAAAGAATTATTTTTCTTAAAACAGACACTACAAAGCCTAGACATTGGCCCAAAGACTTTTAGCTCCTAGCCTGGGAGCGTGTGGCTCAGGAGTAAAGAATCCACCTGCCAAGCAGAAGACTCAGGTTTGATTCTTTGGGTCAGGAAAAATCCCCTGGAAAAGGAAATGGTAACCCACTCCCAGTATTCTTGCCCAGAAAATCCCATGGACAGAGGAGCCTGGTGGGCTCTAGTCCACAGAGTCCCGAAAGAGTCCGACACAACTGAGCAACTAAACATCAACAACAACTGAGGGTGTCCTGGCTATCTAGGATTCTTAGAAAGGTTGTATTTGTCCTGTGCAATAATTTTTTATTTTATATTTCACATTTAAAATTGAGGTGAAAAGTCCAGAAGAATTGAGATAGTTGCCTTTGCTTAAGGAAATGTGGGAACACAGTCCTCCGGCCCACAGGGTTGTGGCTGGGAAAATGCAAAAGCCCCTCATCCTGGTACCCAGGTTCCTCCTTTGAGTTGTCTCCCTGTCCTCTGTAAATACATGAGTCTAAACCACCTTTCCTTATCTTCACTTTATCAGTCTGGTTGAGGGTGTTAGTTCACCTCTGTCACTCTCCCATATCTATTTCGTCTGCAACATTTTGTAAAGCAATTAGGAAATTAAATTCCCTCTGGTAAATAAAATGTGAACGGGTTTTAAGTTTCAAAAGCAGTATACTAGCCTTGGTTCAAGAAATTGTGAGACGATCAGAAAAGGAGGGGTTTTTTTGTAAACGCCACACATTATAGATAAGACCTAAAACCATGTCTAGTAAAACCCCTCACTCTTGGAGTGGAATGAAGAGGGAATTTTGTAAATCAAAATGAACTCCTAGAAGAACTTGAGAAACCATATCTTTTCCCCATAGCATTCTTTCATTGTTATTGTTAAATTTTTATTTTATATTAGGGTATTGTTGAGTCCCATGGTGCTTCTTGGTTTTATGAGCATTTATTTACTCAGTGAATTTTTACACAGTACTTTCTACATTGCAAGCCCATGCATCTATCCACCATGCATTCACTTGTGAACAAAATAAAATCTCTACCTGTAAAATGACATGTAAAAATGCATACATAACAATGTAACTTCAGATAATAATTATAATGAAGAAAACAAAATAGAACGATGAGATAGAAAGTGATGGGGTATTTGTGTCCGGAAGACGTGGAACCATAAGTGGTTGGGAAAGGGCTGCACAAAGGGATGACACTTGAGCTGAGACTGAAATGACGAGGAAGAGACAGGGACACAAAGACTTTATGGGTCACCGAATCTACAGACAAGGCTGCGGGGCGGACTGAGGAAAGTGCACTAAAATCCTCAGCCAGGCTGCTCAAGTGAAGAATGGCAGAGGTGATGCGCTCAAGCGCCTACAGTTCCACCAAGGGAACCGAGACAAGCATCCAGGCAGAGTGCCTGCGACTCCCCAGGTTATATAGGGCTTGCCTGGTGGCTCAGATGATAAAGAACCTTCCTGCAATGCAGGAGACTGGGTTTGATTAGTGGGTTGGGAAGATACTGTGGAGAAGGGAATGGCTACCTACTCCAGTGTTCTTGCCGGGAAAATCCCATGGCCAGACCAGTGTGGCGGGCTACAGTCCATAAGGTCGCCAAGAGTCAGAATATGACTGAATGATTGAGCACACTCACACGATATGCCAGGTAATGACACCTAGTCAGTTATGCAATTATGTCCAATATTATGTCCAGCCATAAAATAGAAGGAGCGTTAGTTGAAGGTTTTTCCTAATCTGTTGTGCACACTTTAAAAACACATGTCTTTAAGACCCTTGGTGAATTTCACTGTCAAATAATTTTTTAAAAAATTAAAAGTTAAACAATTAGACTTCAAAGGGTTCACAATTGATTGAGAACCTGAAGAACTTAAAAAATTGAGTATCATCATAAATTCCAAGACAACTATATTGTGCACAAACAAGGACAAAAGAATGAAGCTATTGATTATTTAAAAAATTAATCATCATTTACCATGATTATGTCTACCACTTGCTAACAAGGAATCAAAACAGTAACATTAATTCCTCAAAGTAATTGACATGAAACTAACAAAATGTTTCAAAAGCAACAATAAAAAGAAAGGGAATCACTCCAAGAATATGAAATCATATAATTCTTATTTGAAGGTTAAAAATAAAGAATGAGAAGATTTAATACCCTCCTTCAGTGAAAGGAATTATTTATGTTGGTACAATGAGTATAATTAAATAGAAGAGGATGAATAAGAACATGAAAAACTGAAGACTAGTGTGAAAATTCCCAGATGGTGGGAAATATACATATTATCTCATTGTTATTATTCAATATTTATCAAACATCCTGTTTTCCAAATGTTGCCAATTAAAAATTCCAAGTGTATGTATCTTAGTGAAGAATCTAGAATAGTTTGTAGACTCGAAAAAATCATTGAACTGTTGAAGTGTGTCTTTGAATGATCTTCCCTCCCTCCCTTTCAGTACAATGCAACTACCAGTTATTGGAAACCTACTGGGAATGAGACACTGAATCACAGGTCAAGAGGTAACTCAAACTCTGGCCTCCTGTCCAGGCTGTTAACTCATAAATTATCCACTTTCCATACAAGCCCATCAAAATTCTTAGGCTCACATCTAGGGAAAAAAAAAAAAAACAGAGGACTTGAATTCAAGTAATTCACATTCTATTGAGGATGACTAATGGGTTTAATCCATTGAAACTAGATGGTGTCATCGCCCACTTCCCTGGTTCCTCACACAGCATTTCTGTACCTGGGGCTGTGTCCAGAACCGTGGAAGGCTGTGCATGAATCAGGCCAGAAGTGCTAGAGAATTAACACCAGCTTGGAGCAGCCTTCAGTCCATGCATCTAGGGAACCGGTGGTATAAATATCCCAGCTCTGCCCTCCTCAAGCTAGAGAGCTAAGGCACCTCACAATGCACCCCTTACTGGCGAATTTACCTCCTCTGTCTCACTCCTCCATTTTCCTTATAGTGTATACTTTATATCTCTCAAGGAAACTACTTGCACTCAAGTTTTTGTTAGAATCTGTTTTTAAGGGACACAAACCAATACACCAGCCTTTAAGATATTTGCATATAAGAAGATGAACTTATTCATCCAAATGAATTTTCTCAATACCAGTAGGGAAGGAGAAATTGAGGTTGAGAAGGCTGCCCTTTGTTCAATGCTTACATTAGCCCCCAAACTTCCTCTGATCTGTCTGTCTTCCTCTGATCTTCTTTATGCCCTGCTCAATCTCTGGGGCATCCCAAGTCCCTGGCTCATCTCTAAGCATTGTTTGCCGTTTTCCAGCACCTTGCGTAGCAGTTGTCTCCATAAGAAGACCTTAAGTGACTTTCTCTGTGACTTTCTCACACAGGTGAGATCCCTCATGATAAGATCTGTCTATTTGGATCTTTCAGCAAGGCCAATATTTCTTTAAAGGGCGAGGTGAGAAGTCCTAGACCATAGCCAAAAAATGACCTCACTCTTTTGAGCATCTGATCTGGACCCTGGCCTGGCTTCAGCTGCTCCTGAGGTTCTGTAAGGTATTACTTGTGACTCATTAATGCAGGTGATTTATTTGCAATGTGTTGAATTTATCCTTTCACCTGATTCCTATAAAAACAGCACTCATTTCTAAATCTTCATTTCTTAACAGACTTACCTGCCAACATTCAAATTTAAATTCTTCTTTCCCACCTTTCAGAAAAAACCTTGCCAAACTACCGGTTATAGCACTTCTTCAACTGGTTCCCAGCACTGCTTAGTTTCACAGGCTATGTTGTTTTTGTTCAGTTGCTCAGTCATTTCTGACTCTTTGTGACCCCATGAACTGCAGTACACCAGGCTCCTCTGTCCTCTACTATCTCCTAGAGTTTGCCTAAATGTATGTCCATTGAATCAGTGATGCCATCCAGCCATCTCATCCTCTGTCGTCCCCTTCTCCTCCTGCCCTCAATCTTTCCCAGCATCAGGGTCTTTTCCAATGAGTCAGCTCTTCTCATCAGGTGGCCAAAGTACTGGAGTTTCAGCTTCAACATCAATCCTTCCAATGAGTATTCAGGGCTGATTTTCTTTAGGATTGACTGGTTATAATTGGCTATAATATCCCTGATGCTGCGATCAACTTCATTCTACTGCTGAGCAGTGAGGCCATCATTACTGACAACACGTTCATCAAAGATTATGTCCAGAGACTGGAAAGTTAATTTGGAGTTTATTCCCATGTGTGCCTTCTAGGAAGTGTCTGTTAGCTTCTTTGTGATATCCTCAATTCTAGTTTGGTTTAAAGACATTTGCAACATCTACTCTAGTTATAATGAAATTTCCTATGGCAAAGATGAAATCTAGCTCATGTCTTTGAGTGATATGAATCTGCATGCACCCTCCAAGCAGATACCAGGCTTTTGAGTTAGCTTTCCCTGCATTTTTGCTTTCTTTTCATAAAGTTTATAGCAAAGATGGATTCCTTTGTGATCCTTCTGGTCACATTCCCGAATCTCTAACAATTTCTGACCATGTTCCAGGCAAATTTTTCTCACAGATTTTCAAAATATCAAGTAGTTAACAATCAAAATCAGCTAGGTTGCATACATACACTGCTAGGTATAAAATTAAACTCCAGGAGATAGTGAAAGACACGGAAGTCTGGCTTGCTGCAGTCCATGGGGTCAAAAAGATTCAGATACAACTTAGTGACTGAACAACAACAATATACAAAACAGTTAACTATGAGAACCGACTGTATAGCGCAGGGAACCCTACTTGATGATCTTTGGTGACCCAAGTGGGAAGGAAGAGGGAATATATGTATATGTGTGATTGATTCACTTTGCTGTCTAGCAGAAGCTGCACAACATTGTAAAGCAACTATACTCCAATAAAATTAAAAGGGGATAAAGCATGGGAGCTGTGAATAGATTATATGCAAATACTGTCATTTCACACAAGAGACTTGAGCACCCATGGACTTTGGTATCTGCAGGGAAAGGATTGTCCTGCAGATACCAAGTGTGTGTGCTAAGTCGCTTTAGTCCTGCCCGACTCTCTGGAATCCCATGGACTGTAGCCCGCCAGGCTCCTCTGTCCATGGGATTCTCCAGGCAAGAATGCTGGAGTGGGTGGCCATTTGCTCCTCCAGGGACCTTCCCGACCCAGGGATCGAACCCGAGTCTCTTACATCTCTTGCACAGTCATGCAGGGTTCTTTACCACTAATGCCACCTGGGAAGCCCAATGGGCAACTGTACTTCCTTAAGAGGAATATATTTCAAATCAAAGTAGTAAATAGCCTTGTAGAAAGTTTTGATAATCTAACTACTTAAAAGGAGTGAATTATATCTTTTTCTTGGTGGGGCAGGGGGGACTTCCCTGGTGGCTCAGCTGACAAAGAATCCACCTGCAGTGTGAGAGACCTGGGTTCAATCTCTGGGTTGGGAAGATCCCCTGGAGAAGGGAACTGTTACCCACTCCAATATTCCGGCCTGGAGAATTCCATGGACTGTATAGTCCATAGGGTTGCAAAGAATCAGACATGAATGGGCGACTTTCACTTTCACATATCTTTAAAAAAAAATTAGCCAGGCTTCAAACTGGTAGCACTAACCCTCCAAGGCTGCATCTTCATCATGTCATCCTCTCAGGAGATCTCGGCACGCACACCACGTGGTGCCTATTTTTTCTCAACATGCATAAAATGGCATGCAATTTCCCAGCAGCAAAATCTTCAAGTTTTGCTTTCTAGCCATGTGGATCTAAAACACAGCTGTGTTTTCCATGATTCCTTTACTGCAAAGCACACACATGCTGCAAGAACTGGTATCCTATTTTCATGCTGCTGTTGCTCCAGAAATTTTTCAATCTGTTTCTGAAGCTGTTCTGATAAAACATTATGAAACAAAATATAGTTGTCTCTTTCTTTCCAAAAAGCAGCTCAGGCTGATTCTCACCGCACTATAGGACTCTGTGATATACCTCTGCTCTTCGGGGTTTTTCCCAATTCTGTTTCCAGGTTCTGCATATAATGCATAAATTTCTAGCTGCTGGGTGATGACTTTTCTATTTCAGTTTTCTTGTCCTGCCCCACAATGTCTCTCGCTTGGTTTGCTTTTTCCCTTTGAATTTCAGTTCTCTTGTAATTTCTCTGCAGGGAGCTCTCTAGCTCCTGCACTGACAAAAGATACCAAAGAGTGTTCAGGAAGAAATAGTAAGGACTTAGCAAGTATTACAGTTTGGATCTATAAGTGAACCACCTTTCCTAACCCTTAGGAAAAAATTGAATAAAACAGTGTAGTCAAATGTAAATTATTATGAGGGCTGGCATACCTGAGTAGTCTAGAGCCAGTCCAATTGTTGTAGGTACTGGCTCTATTGTTCACCAGGTATTAAATAGCTGCGATTTGTGACCTTGCACGAGTTTCCTAACCTCTCTGACTGCATTTCCTCATCTGTCAAATGAGCAACAATAGCACCTATCTTATGCACACGTGTGTGTGTGTGCATGTGCACAAGCTAAGTCCCTTCAGTCGTGTCTGACTCTTTCGACCCTATGGATTATCGCCCGCCAGGCTCCTCTGTCCATGGGATTCTCCAGGCAAGAATACTGGAGTGGGTTGCCATGCCCTCCTCCAGGGGATCTTCCAGACCCAGGAATCAAACCCACATCTCTTATGTCTTCTGCTTTGGCAGGCAGGTTCTTTACCAACTAGCACCACCCAGGAAGCCCCACCTATTATATAGGCTGGAGTTAAAGGTTAAATGAAAACACATGTCGATAATTAATTGCATAACTTCTCACAAATGTGAGCTATTTTTACTGTTCAGTCTAATGCAAAGTGTATGACAAAGGAGAGTGCTTAGGGACTTCCCTGGTGGTCCAGTGGCTAAGACTCTGCTCTACCAACGCAGGGGGCTGGGTTCAGACTCTGATCAAGGAACTAGCTCCCACATGCTACAGCTAGAGAGCCCACACGCAACTAACACCTGGTGCTGCTAAATAAATAAATAAACTCTTAGAAGAATATTTGTTTTCAGGAATTGTCTATGTGTCAGTTTGATCATTGGGTTCAGAGGGAAGTCTTTATCTTTTCCACCTCCTCTCCAGCTCTAGGGTAAAGTCTCCTAGCCCTAGTAGCCTTTCTGCACACACCACCAAGTTGCATGTTTGGTTACCTAACTTCTGAATTGCACCTCACTGTTGGCGTGTTCTCTGGGTCCCTGTCACTGGATTGAATTGAACAACCATGTTGAGGCATAAAGGAGCTTAATAAATGATATCTCTCATCATAAGAGGGGTTCTGAACCAATTGATAAAGAAAATTGGGTCTTCCCTGGTGGTCCAGTGGGTAAGACTTCACCTTCCAACACAGGGGGTGAGGGTTTGATCCCTGATTGCAGAGCTAAGATCCCACGTGCCCTGAAGCCAAAAAACAGAACAAACAGAAGCAATATTTTAACAAATTCAATTGTCTTTAAAAATGGTCCACACTAAAAAAAAAAGAAAAAAATCTTTAAAACAATCTTAAAAAAGAAAGAAAACAATATAGTAAGACAAGTAGAAAAAATAGATAACCTTTTGGCTCCCTGGTGGCGCTAGTGGTAAAGAACCTGCCTGTCAATGCAGGAGAGATAAGAGATCTGAGTTCGATTCCTGGGTCAGGAAGATCCCCTGGAGAAGGGAATGGCAACCCCCTCCAGTATTTTTGGCTGGAGAAGCCCAAGGACAGAGGAGCCTGGTGGGCTTCAGTCCATAGGGTTGCAAAGAGTGGGACAGGACTGAAGCCACTCAACACACACATAACACCTTTATTCTAATAAAGATGATCTTGGAGAAGACAGGAAGGAGGTGGGTTTCCTTATACCAAGTGCCCAAAACATACAGCCTACCCCTCCCAGGTTGTAACCATAGCTCTTAACCTTGACTATGAAACTTATCACATCGACAAGGACAGATGTACTGGCTGAGGAGATTTGCTTCCAAGGAAAAGAGGGAAAGGAAGGCAATGAAATAGACAGGCCTGTCTTCTCCATCTCAAATCCCCACTGACATTGTCACATCGCCCTCTAGAGAACTTGCATGATGGGGTAGAAGCAGGCTGATGGCACTGCTACTGCTGCTGCTACTGCTAAGTCGCTTCAGTCCTGTCCGACTCTGTGTGACCTCATAGACGGGAGCCAACCAGGCTCCCCCGTCCCTGGGATTCACCAGGTAAGAGTACTGGAGTGGGGTGCCATTGCCTTCTCCGGGTGGCACTGCTAGGGATGCTTTTATCTACAGGAAAGCCTCCATCAGGAGGGAGAACTCAGAAGAAGCGCTCCTCCCCCATCAGGCTGGAGCTATTATAGCACAAGACCAGCCAATAGCAGTGTTATCAGTTCAGTTCAGTTCAGTTCAGTCACTCAGTCGTGTCCGACTCTCCGCGACCCCATGAATCACAGCACCCAGGCCTCCATGTCCATCACCAACTCCCGGAGTTCACTCAAACTCATGTCCATCGAGTCGGTGATGCCATCCAGCCATCTCATTCTCTGTCGTCCCTGTCTCCTCCCACCCCCAACTTTTCCCAGCATCAGAGTCTTTTCCAGTGAGTCAACTCGTCGCATGAGGTGGCCAAAGTATTGCAGTTTCAGCTTTAGCATCAGTCCTTCCAATGAACACCCAGGATTGATCTCCCTTAGAATTGACTGGCTGGATCTCCTTGCAGTCCAAGGGACTCTCAAGAGTCTTCTCCAACACCACAGTTCAAAAGCATCAATTCTCCGGTGATCAGCTTTCTTCACAGTCCAACTCTCACATCCATACATGACCATGGGAAAAACCATAGCCTTAACTAGACGGACCTTTGTTGGCAAAGTAATGTCTCTGCTTTTTAATATACTCTCTAGGTTGGTCATAACTTTCCTTCCAAGGAGTAAGCGTCTTTTAATTTCATGGCTGCAATCAGCATCTGCAGTGATTTTGGAGCCCCAAAAAATAAAGTCTGACATTGTTTCCACTGTTTTCCTATCTATTTCCATGAAGTGATGGGACCAGATGCCATGATCTTTGTTTTCTGAATGTTGAGCTTCAAGCCAACCTTTTCACTCTCCTCTTTCACTTTCATCAAGAGGCTTTTGAGTTGCTCTTCACTTTCTGCCATAAGGGTAGTGTCATCTGCATATCTGAGGTTATTGATATTTCTCCCGGCAATCTTGAGTCCAGCTTGTGCTTCTTCCAGCCCAGCGTTCCTCATGATGTACTCTGCATATAAGTTAAATAAGCAAGGTGACAATATACAGCCTTGACGTACTCCTTTTCCTATTTGGAACCAGTCTGTTGTTCCATGTCCAGTTCTGACTGTTGCTTCCTGACCTGCATACAGGTTTCTCAAGAGGCAGGTCAGGTGGTCTGGGATTCCCATCTCTTTCAGAATTCTCCACAGTTTATTGTGATCCACACAGTCAAAGGCTTTGGCATAGTCAATGAAGCAGAAATAGATGTTTTTCTGGAACTCTCTTGCTTTCTCCATGATCCAGCGGATATTGGCAATTTGATCTCTGGTGCCTCTGCCTTTTCTAAAACCTGCTTGAACATCTGGGAGTTCACGGTTCACATATTGCTGAAGCCTGGCTTGGAGAATTTTGAGCATGACTTTACTAGCGTGTGAGATGAGTGCAATTGTGTGGTAGTTTGAGCATTCTTTGGCATTGCCTTTCTTTGGGATTGGAATGAAGACTGACCCTTCCAGTCCTGTGGCCACTGCTGAGTTTTCCAAATTTGCTGGCATATTGAGTGCAACACTTTCACAGCATCATCTTTCAAGATTTGAAATAGCTCAACTGGAATTCCATCACCTCCACTAGTTTTGTTCGTAGTGATGCTTTCTAAGACCCACTTGACTTCACATTCCAAGATGTCTGGCTCTAGGTCAGTGATCACGTTATCGTGACTATCTTGGTCGTGAAGATCTTTTTTGTACAGTTCTTCTGTGTATTCTTGCCACCTCTTCTTAATATCTTCTGCTTCTGTTAGGTCCATACCATTTCTGTCCTTTATCGAGCCCATCTTTGCATGAAATGTGCCCTTGGAATCTCTGATTTTCCTGAAGAGATCTCTTGTTTTTCCTATTCTGTTGTTTTCCTCTATTTCTTTGCATTGATCACTGAGGAAGGCTTTCTTATCTCTCCTTGCTATTCTTTGGAACTCTGCATTCAGATGCTTATATCTTTGCTTTTCTCCTTTGCTTTTCGCTTCTCTTCTTTTCACAGCTATTTGTAAGGCCTCCTCAGACAGCCATTTCGCTCTTTTGCGTTTCTTTTCCATGGGGAAGGTCTTGGTCCCTGTCTCCTGTACAATGTCACGAACCTCCATCCAGAGTTCATCAGGCACTCTATCAATCAGATCTAGTCCCTTAAATCTATTTCTCACTTCTACTGTATAATCATAAGGGATTTGATTTAGGTCATATCTGAATGGTCTAGTGGTTTTCCCTACTTTCTTCAATTTCAGTCTGAATTTGGCAATAAGGAGTTCATGATCTGAGCCACAGTCAGCTCCTGGGCTTGTTTTTGCTAACTGTATAGAGCTTCTCCATCTTTGGCTGCAAAGAATATAATCAATCTGATTTCGGTGTTGACCATCTGGTGATGTCCATGTGTACAGTCTTCTCTTGTGTTGTTGGAAGAGGGTGTTTGCTATGACCAGTGTGTTCTCTTGACAAAACTCTATTAGCCTTTGCCCTGCTTCATTCCGTGCTCCAAGGCCAAATTTGCCTGTTACTCCAGGTGTTTCTTGACTTCCTACTTTTGCATTCCAGTCCCCTATAATGAAAAGGACATCTTTTTTGGGTGTTAGTTCTAAAAGGTCTTGTAAGTCTTCATAGAACTGTTGAACTTCGGCTTCTTCAGCGTTACTGGTTGGGGCATAGGCCTGGATTACTGTAATATTGAATGGTTTGCCTTGGAAACGAACAGAGATCATTCTGTCATTTTTAAGATTACATCCAAGTACTGCATTTCGGATTCTTTTGTTGACCATGATGGCTACTCCATTTCTTCTAAGGGATTCCTGCCCACAGTAGTAGATATAATGGTCATCTGAGTTAAATTCACCCATTCCAGTCCATTTTAATTCACTGATTCCTAGAATGTCTATGTTCACTCTTGCCATCTCCTGTTTGACCACTTCCAATTTGCCTTGATTCATGGACCTAACATTCCAGGTTCCTATGCAATATTGCTCTTTACAGCACCGGACCTTGCTTCTATCACCGGTCACATCCACAACTGGATATTGGTTTTGCTTTTGCTCCATCCCTTCATTCCTTCTAGAGTTATTTCTCCACTGAGCTCCAGTAGCATACTGGGCACCTACCGACCTGGGGAATTCCTCATTCAGTATCCTATCATTTTGCCCTTTGTTACTGTTCATGGGGTTCTCAAGGCAAGTATACTGAAGTGGTTTGCCATATAGGAGAGGTCAAAATGCAAGCTCAGAATCCTATCATCAGAGCCTTGCTTTCCTGTTTCCTGCCTTGAATTTCTCAACATAAGAAGAAAAAAAAAGAGAGAAAGAGAATAAGAATTACCCTACAGGCCCACATTTGAGTTTAAATAACTCAACTTTTCTCCAATTTGATACATTATATTCCCTGACATTCTGGGAAGCCCTGCAAAACTGAAAAATGCAGCCAATGCTACCTTTCTGGTGCCACGTGCGTACTCAGTCGTGTCTGACTCTTTGCCACCTCATGGACTGTAGCCCACCAGGCTTCTGTGTCCATGGGGATTCTCCAGGCAAGAATATTGGAGTGGGCTGCCATTTCCTCCTCCAGGGGATCTTCCTGATCCAGAGATTGAACCAACACCTCTTGCGTCTCCTGTACTGGCAGGCAGATCCTTTACCACTGAATCACCTGGGAAAGCCTTCTGGTGCCACAGATGCGCACAGTGATGGACCTGGGATGGACCCCACCTACATCCACCTTCCCTGTTTCATTCCGGTCTCACCAAAATACAAGATGACCCTTGAGACTGATCACTGACTGTGTGACACAGCATTTTTTTTACCTGCTTCTAAACACATTGACCCAAGACTTTGTCAAGGAACAAATGCGGTGGGGTAGGGGGGTGGGGGCAAATGTTTTAATTATGACTTTTCATGGTTTTGTTTTGTTTCTTAAGAAAAGTTCAGAGAATTTAATGGTCAAATCTCCTGATTTCTCTTTGTTTTGTTCCCTTAAAAAAGAAAAAAAAAAGCCAACTTCCCTGCTTTGCCCAGGGTTGTGCCAGAGGGTTTCAGAGGTTGTCTTGTTGCACACCACACCCAAGCAAGGATGTCGACCTTGTAACCAAGCTGTTCTCCTTTGTCGGTCCCACTCCCTCAACCAGTCTATTTTCTCCAAGTTGTGGGTGTTGTGCTAGATTTCAGAAATAAGCCCAAGTACAAAAAAGAGCTAATTTATTCCCTTGCACTTACACAGCGGTATCATCTTCCGATGCAAACACAGGTTTTGATGAAGAAAGTTTCACTTGTTGGAAGCAGGGCTGACCCAAGGTTTAAAACCCCAGGTAAGACAAAGAGGTACGAACAATACAGACCCACATGCCTCCCAAGGGCATCACTGGGAGAAGAAACATTTTGAAAAATGTCCTAATCTCTGAGGTGCAAATATTGGAATAAAGACAAACTTTTAATGTCATTTTTTAAAACATATTTTTTGGGGGGGCCAGGGTGGTTGGAATAATTGCTTTACAATATTGTGTCAGCCTCTGCCATACATCAACATGGATCAGCACAGGTATACATATGTCCCCTCCCTCCTGAATCCCACCGCATCCCAGCCCTCTAGGTTGTCACAGAGCCCTGGCTTGAGCTCCCCATGTCACATAGCAAATTCCCACTTGCGATCTGTTTTACAAATGGTGATGTATGTTTCTATGCGAGTCTCTTAATCCATCCCACACTCACCTTCCCCATGGTATTCGTAAGTCTGTTCTCTATGTCTGATGACTCAATAAAATGTTAAGAAATTCCATAAGTACATAAATAAGATCATCTTTCTGCTCCTGAACTTTTCTCTGACACTCCCAAATTAAAGCATTTCTCCAAAGAATTGCCAGTAGAATACCGAATGCTACTACTATGCCCAGGTGCTCAGCAGTTTTTCTCTCAATAGGCTGTCTCTCTGGGGTGTTGACTTTCTTTTTCACTAAGAGATACTAGTTCCCTTTTAGGCAAATAAAGTGAACTTCCATGACTGCGTCCAGAAAGTGGGAGGATTCTAAACAGGATGACTGTACAAAATCCTCATCTTAAACACATTGATGATGCAAAAATGACCACAAATTATGTAAAAAAGTTTCCTTTAATTTATACAAAACATTTAATAAAATGCAGAGTATAAACCATCCATTTCCCTGGGGCATACTTATCAATGCCTCCTCCTAAATCTTACAATTTGCCAAAAATCAAAATAGAGCTCAGAGTTTGTCCCACTTTATAGCAGGACAAACTATATTTAACGTTTTTTTTTTTTTATTTTGGATGTGGGCAGAAATAAGAATAAAATATGTTTTAGAATGAAAGAGATAGGACTGTGTTGAGTCAAAGCACAAGCACAAGCCTGGTGTATTGCAGTCCATGGGGTTGCAAAGAATCGGACACAACTGAGCAACAACAAACATGCTGACTTCATCAAGCTGCAGAGAAACAGCCCAGAGTCTTCAGCTGCACCTATTAAAAATGCCAGATAAAATGCAGGAGGCCTATTTAAGCTTCCCAGGTGGCTCAAACTTTAAAGAACCTGCCTGCAATGCAGGAGACTTGGGTTTGATCCCTGGATTGGGAAGATCCCCTGGAGAAGGAAATGGCAACCCACTCCAGTAGTCTTGCCTGGAGAATACTATGAACAGAGGAGCATGCCAGGCCAGGGTCCTTTGTCCATGAGGCTGCAAAAAGTTAGACACAACTGAGATACTAATGGAGAAGGCAATGGCACCCCACTCCAGTACTCTTGCCTGGCAAATCCCATGGACAGAGGAGCCTGGTAAGCTGCAGTCCATGGGATCGCTAGAAGTCGGACACGACTGAGTGACTTCACTTTCACTTTTCACTTTCATGCATTGGAGAAGGAAATGGCAACCCACTCCAGTGTTCTTGTCTGGAGAATCCCAGGGACGGGGGAGCCTGGTGGGTTGCCATCTCTGGGGTCACACAGAGTCGGACACAACTGAAGCGACTTAGCAGCAGCAGCAGCAGCAGCAGAGATATTAATACTTTTAGCTAAGTTTGATTTTTCATTTAGTAATAAAAAATTCTTTTAGTGTGAGCATGTTCCAAATATTTTATGGGACTTGGTTTCATGAAAAAATTGTTGTTTTTCTGAAATTCAAATTTAACCAGACCTCCAATGTTTTTTGTTTGTAATGCCCTAGAAGGCTGGGGTGAGGGCACAGTGAGAGGGAGGCTCAAGAGGGAGAAGATGTATGTATACTTAGAGCTGATTCATGTTGTTTTACAGTAGAAACTAATACAGCACTGTAAAGCAATTATACTCCAATGAAAAATTTAATAATAAAAAATCATTAAAAAGAAAGAAAGGATAGTTGCCTCTACACCTTGACCTTTCACTGAACTGGGCTATTAAACTCTGGTAAATGGATAGAAGAAATTAAGCTGCTTCAAGAGCAAAATCAAGGCAGAAATGGAATCACTCACACTGATCAAGTCTCAGCTTTATTTCTCATCTCTACTTCAGAGGACGCTTTTGAGAAAGAGGACATCAATCCACCCTACCTCAAGCAATCCAGTTTTCTATATTAATAGCTATTATCTATAAGATCTCTTCTATATGTAAGTCAATGTTTCAAACTGCCCAACATATGTCTCTATGAAACTGGCACCATTTTTACCACAGTCTTAACAATCAGGAAGCTCAGGCAAAAAGAAATGAAGGCATTTCCCCCAAAGCAAGCAATAATGGGGGCTGACATTGAACCCAGGCATTTTGACTCAGAGCTGGCACTTTAAACAACTAAACATTCTCCTTAATCACCTTGCGTGCACGCTAAGTCACACCTTCTGCGTGTGCTCAGTTGCTTCAGTCATGTCTGACTCTTTGTGACCCTATGAACTACAGCCCCTCAGCCTCGTCTGCCCATGGGATTCTCCTTGAAAGAATACTTGAGTGAGTTGCCATTCCCTCCTTTAGGGGATCTCCCCAACCCAGGGATCAAACCCCAGTCTCCAGCATTGCAAGCAGATTCTTTACTTAGTGAGTCACTTGGAAAGCCCCAAGTCACAACTTCAGTTCAGTTCAGTTAGTTCAGTCGCTCAGTCGTGTCCAACTCTCTGCGACCTCATGAATCACAGCACGCCAGGCCTCCCTGTCCATCACCAACTCCTGGAGTTCACTCAAACTCATGTCCATCGAGTCGGTGATGCCATCCAGCCATCTCATTCTCTGTCGTCCCCTTCTCTCCCACCCCCAATGGCTCCCAGCATCAGAATCTTTTCCAGTGAGTTAGTCACCTTAATTTCTGATAAGATAAATCACCTTATCTCTGAACTCAGGTCAACCTACTTTGACTTTAAGGACTGATGCTAAAGCTGAAACCCCAATACTTTGGCCACCTCATGCGACGAGTTGACTCACTGGAAAAGACTCTGATGCTGGGAGGGATTGGGGGCGGGAGGAGACGGGGACGACAGAGAATGAGATGGATGGATGGCATCACCGACTCGATGGACCTGAGTTTGAGTGTACTCCGGGAGTTGGTGATGGACATGGAGGCCTGGCATGCTGTGATTCATGGGGTCGCAAATAGTCGGACACGACTGAGCGACTGAACTGAACTATCTCTTTAATCATTTAGGAATATATTGCCAATAGCCTTGTTGTTGTTGTTGTTGTTGTTTAGTCACTCAGTCATGTCCGACTCTTTGCAACCCCATGGACAGTAGTCCACCAGGTTCCTCTGCCATGGAATTCTCCAGGCAGAATACTGGAGTGGGTTGCCATTCCCTTCTCCAGGGGATCTTCCCAATGCAGGGATCGAACCCAGGTCTCCCTCGTTGCAGGAAGATTCTTTACTGTCTGAGTCACCAGGAAAGCCTACTCTGTTAGACAACCATTAACCAAAATCACCTTGGCCAGGTATGATAATATCCTCTTACATGAGTTGTCTCACAGCAGTAAGTCCTGACAAGGAATGTGGTGCTGCTGCCAAATACCAACTAGGAGAATTTGGGAAGGGCCAGGAGGGAGGAGATGCCAGCCCATAATAAGTCCTGCCAATCTCCCAGAAACCCTCACACTGGATCCATCTTGGCTGAGAGATGCACATGCCACCAGGAAGGAACCTGAGTCAGAGCAAATATGAACACGAGAAAGATGATTGGCCAGAGACAACCCAGAAGGCTAATGCCACCAACATAAAACCTAAGACTGTGAGTCATGTAGAAGCAGAGCAGTTCTCTGAGGTCCCCTCACCCTGTTGCTCTCTGCCCAAATGTCCCTCCCCAATAAAGTACTTGGGTTTGTAAATACCTGTGTTTTTTCAGACAATTCATTTCAGAATGTTAGACAAGAGCCCATTCTCAGGCCCTGGAAGGAGTGCCCTTCCGGTAACACCTGAACTTGGGTTTATTTTCAGTTCAGTTATCACAGGCAGTTTCTATAAGGGGCATGTGTTCTTTCTCTTATATTGACTTTTTGTTTTTTCCTGAAACACACCAACTCTTTAGGCATCAATCGAAGCTCTGCATAAGACAAATAAAAGGCTCTCCCTAAAGATGGGCTTGATAAAGGACAGAAATGGTATGGACCTAACAGAAGCAGAAGATATTAAGAAGAGGTGGCAAGAATACACAGAACTGTACAAAAAAGATCTTCACGACCAAGATAATCACGATGGTGTGATCACTCACCTACAGCCAGACATCTTAGAATGTGAAGTCAGGTGGGCCTTAGAAAGCATCACTACGAACAAAGGTAGTGGAGGTGATGGAATTCCAGTTGAGCTATTTCAAATCCTGAAAGATGAAGCTATGAAAGTACTGCACTCAATATGCCAGCAAATTTGGAAAACTCAGCAGTGGCCACAGGACTGGAAAAGTCAGTGTTCATTCCAATCCCAAAGAAAGGCAATGCCAAAGAATGCTCAAACTACCGCACAATTGCACTCATCTCACACGCTAGTAAAGTCATGCTCAAAATTCTCCAAGCCAGGCTTCAGCAATACGTGATCTATGAACTTCCAAATGTTCAAGCTGGTATTCAAAAAGGCAGAGGAACCAGAGATCAAATTGCCAACATCCACTGGATCATGGAGAAAGCAAGAGAGTTCCAGAAAAACATCTATTTCTGCTTCACTGACTATGCCAAAGCCTTTGACTATGTGGGTCACAATAAACTGTGGAAAATTCTGAAAGAGATGGGAATCCCAGACCACCTGACCTGCCTCTTGAGAAACCTGTATGCAGGTCAGGAAGCAACAGTTAGAACTGGACAAGGAACACCAGACTGGTTCCAAATAGGAAAAGGAGTACGTCAAGGCTGTATATTGTCACCCTGCTTATTTAACTTCTATGCAGAGTACATCATGAGGAACGCTGGGCTGGAAGAAGCACAAGCTGGACTCAAGATTGCCGGGAGAAATATCAATAACCTCAGACATGCAGATGACACCACCCTTATGGCAGAAAGGGAAGAGGAACTCAAAAGCCTCTTGATGAAAGTGAAAGAGGAGAGTGAAAAGGTTGGCTTGAAGCTCAACATTCAGAAAACAAAGATCATGGCATCTGGTCCCATCACTTCATGGGAAATAGATGGAAAAACAGTGGAAACAATGTCAGACTTTATTGTTTTGGGCTCCAAAATCACTGCGGATGCTGATTGCAGCCATGAAATTAAAAGACGCTTACTCCTTGGAAGGAAAGTTATGACCAACCTAGATAGCACATTAAAAAGCAGAGACATTACTTTGCCAAAAAAGGTCCGTCTAGTCAAGGCTATGGTTTTTCCTGTGGTCATGTATGGGTGTCAGAGTTGGACTGTGAAGAAAGCTGATCACCGAAGAATTGATGCTTTTGAACTGTAGTGCTGGAGAAGACTCTTGAGAGTCCGTTGGACTGCAAGGAGATCCAACCAGTCCATTCTAAAGGAGATCAATCCTGGGTGTTCATTGGAAGGACTGATGCTAAAGCTGAAACTCCAATACTTTGGCCACCTCATGCGACGAGTTGACTCACTGGAAAAGACTCTGATGCTAGGAAAGGTTGGGGGCAGGAGGAGAAGGGGACGATAGAGAATGAGATGGCTGGATGGCATCACTGAGTCTGTGTACATGAGTGTGAGTGAACTCTGGGAGTTGGTGATGGACAGGGAGGCCTGGCATGCTGTGATTCATGGGGTCGCAGAGAGTCAGACACGACTGAGCGACTGAACTGACTGACTGACTGACTGAGCAAGACTTGGTTGTTTTCAGGAATCAATCAGAAAGACATGTGAATAGAGCAGTTTCCAGAATCAAAGAGAAGAGAACAAGACCAACCTGTTCTTTTGAAAAGAATTAACTAGAACATAGAAGGCAGGAAACACCCTCTTAGTGGTGTCACTATCTCAAAGGCAGAACTAGGAAACAGAATAAAAAAGATTTCACAAGGAGATGGAAAAGAGTGGTGAGAATAAAAAAAAAAAAAAAGCAGTAACAACAAAAATACCCTAACGTCATCTGAAGTTTGAAAGCCCTGATTGAAACACTGAGAACTTCCCGATTGATTAAATTTTTGAAAGCTGTGGTGCTGGAGAAGACTCTTGAGAGTCCCTTGGACTGCAAGGAGATCCAACCAGTCCATTCTAAAGGAGATCAGTCCTGGGTGTTCATTGGAAGGACTGATGCTAAAGCTGAAACTGCAATACTTTGGCCACCTCATGCAAAGAGTTGACTCACTGGAAAAGACTCTGATGCTGGGAGGGATTGGGGGCAAGAGGAGAAGGGAATGACAGAGAATGAGATGGCTGGATGGCATCACCGACTCGATGGACATGAGTTTGAGTGAACTCCGGCAGTTGGTGATGGACAGGGAGGCCTGGCGTGCTGTGATTCATGGGGTCGCAAAGAGTCGGACACGACTGAGCGACTGAACTGAACTTAACTGATGCCTGTATTTGGGAGTGGAGGGGAGGGAAGGTAGATTTCAGGCTTTGTTTCAACTGCTTTAAACTAAGACATAACAGTTGATCATTTTGTGGGAAAGCCACAGACTTACAGAACAACGAGGGTGAGCACAGGGTTTGAGGCAAGTTACTATAGTTCTGTTACTACAAATGCAAAAAATTTTGTGTGTTTTGTTGGATTGGCTTTTATCCCAATGCCCAAGGAAGACTTTAAAAAATGAAATTAGATAAGAGTTTTGGTAACTTTCATTGATCACTGCCTGAAAAATTTTAAAATGTGATTCTATAGTCGGGGAAGACTCTTGAGAGTCCCTTGGACTGCAAGGAGATTCAACCAGTCCATTCTAAAGGAGATCAGTCCTGGGTGTTCATTGGAAGGACTGATGCTAAAGCTGAAACTCCAATACTTTGGCCACCTCATGCGACGAGTTGACTCACTGGAAAAGAGTCTGATGCTGGGAGGGATTGGGGGCAGGAGGAGAAGGGGACAACAGAGAATGAGATGGCTGGATGGCATCACTGACTCGATGGACATGAGTTTGAGTGAACTCCGGGAGTTGGCGATGGAGAGGGAGGCCTGGCGTGCTGTGATTCATGAGGTCTCAAATAGTCAGACACGACTGAGTGACTGAACTGAACTGAACTGATAGAGGTCAAATAAATCTTACATAAATATAAAAAATAACTCAATTGCCTGTTAAGTGTAACTGTTATTTGTTCAATATGGAAGACATACAGAACAAGCAAAGGCAAAGCCAGACATTTCCAAGAAAGACCTACACTCTCGAAGTTGTTTCAACAGCAGGTAGACTGGCTGGTTGAGAAAGGAGAAAGCAAAAGAAATTGATTTTAGACAATCTGCTGGAGCACACTTTTTTTTTTCTTTTGGTTTTCACAACTACTAATAAGAGAAAGTTTTATTTTTACTTTATTGTGTTTTTGGTTTTTGCATACTTTGTAATTTTTTATTGGATTCCAGCCATTGTAAATGTTACCTTTTCAGTTCAGTTCAGTTCAGTCACTCAGTCGTGTCCGACTCTTTGCGACCCCATAGGTACAAAATATTTTAATATCCTTATAAATAGTCTTGAAGTTTGTTCTGAAATATAGTTAACTTTCTTGGAAACAGTTTCATCCTTTTGAATATTATTTCACTTTTTTGCTCAACAAGGCAAGAGCAGTTGAGTTAATCATACTCCATTGCCAAAGTAAGATTCTTCTGATTTCTCTAGCCAATGCCCCCAGGAATTATGGGTTTTTCTAGCCTAACTGGTGAAAACAGGCACAATTCCTGACACTGGGTAAGCCAAATGCACTGTCCCTTCTCATTCTTTTTAGTGGTTCTTTCTCCAACCTTGAGTAGTTTTCTCCTATGTATGTACTGATCGTTCTCTGCTAAACACCCAAGGAGGAGCCTCTGCAGGTCTCTGGAGTTTTCCCCGTGCAGCTGTCTTCTCTCCTGTGCCTTGTCCTACAATCTATAGCTGCCTTGTTCTCGCCTGACTCTCAGATCCATCTAACTCAACTCAAGGAGTTCTCCTGCATTGCTCCTCCTTGCCCCATGGACTGGAAGCTCTCTAAAGGCAGTGTTCGGGGCAGTCAGAGAGTATACCTCACTTGTTTCTCATCTCTTAGGGATCACATCCTGTCCAATGTGATCTCAGATCACACTCAGGGGCTAATATCCAGTGTCTTCAAAACTACTGCTTTATAATATTTTGTCTGAGTCTTTTAGTTTTTTTAGGCAGTATCGTAAATCTAATTCCTCTTTTTCCAGCTTGGCCAAAAATGGTCATCTCTAATAAAAGGTTTTTGAAATTTCCACATGTGAACCTCACTGCAATGAAGGTGGATAATGCTCTCGTCAATGCTCTCTGGTGGGAAAACAGAGATCATTAGACTCTTTAGTTCCTACCAGCTACATAACAAGAAACCCAGCTGGTTTAAAAGGATCTGTTGCTTTTGGGATTCCAAGGCAAGCTGTTGACTTACTGTCGAGGGCACCAGGGATATATACACCAGCACTCTTGCTTCTGTTTATAGTCACCAGAGTATACGTCTCAGTCTCTGGTGCTGCAAAAAGAAGATATTCAACAGTTGGGGACACTGTGTGTCTCTCTCCCTCTTCCTGTCTTTCCTTATTTTTTTTTAAGATTCACCACCTGCTTCATATCTCCCAAGAAAAATCAACGAAAAGACTCATGTCCACATTCAGGTTAGAGACCATAATGGGGGTCTGGTATATGCCTTAAAACACCATTGAGACAAAAACTCCCCTACCCACCAAGAAGGCAAAAATCAGGAAGAAATAATCTGAGTTGCCTGGTCTAGCCATCCCGTTTTCTACTTACAGATGAGAAAACCAAGATTCAGAGTTAAATGACTTGCTCCAAATACAATACAGTGAGTATACAATATACATATAGACTCAAACTGAGACCTGATTCTAAAATGTCTGTCCAACACACTGCAACAGCACACACCCTTTCTCCAAATGAAGACCATAGTTCTACCAGCTAATGGGATCAAAGTTAACAGGGTCTCAAACAAATCAGATCAAAATCCTCCCTCCTTCTCCACTGCACCATTACCAGATGGGCTGCAGTGCTATTCCCCATCTTCCCCTCAACTCCTTATCTTCTTAGGACTTCCCTTGCTGCTGCTGCTGCTAAGTCACTTCAGTTGTGTCCAACTCTGCGTGACCCCATAGACGGAAGCCCACCAGGCTCCCCCGTCCCTGGGATTCTCCAGGCAAGAACACTGGAGTGGGTTGCCATTTCCTTCTCCAGTGTGTGAAAGTGAAAAGTGAAAGTGAAGTCGCTCAGCCACGTCAGACTCGTAGCGACCCCATGGACTGCAACCCACCAGGCTCCCCCGTCCATGGGATTTTCTAGGCAAGAGTACTGGAGTGGCTTGCCATTGCCTTCTCCGGGACTGCCCTTAGGAGTCACTTAAAAGCCCTCTTGACTCTCTGGCTCCAAAGAGAAGGGGTAGTGGGGTGAGGGTTGGGCAGGCAGGCAGGCTATAGGGCAAGGAAAGATGAGATACCAAAAAGCACCCTGCTCTAACCCTGTACTCGACTAGGGAGTTTTCTGGTAGAAAAGGCCCCGATTGGCTGCTTGTCCATCATGCAAAAATGTTTTCCTGCCCCTCTTTTCCTTATCACTCTCTTTCTACTAAACACTCATCAGCAGTACTGTTGTCACTTGGCTTGTAACTCTCTGGAATGGACATTGGGTTGATCTGTGCAGGGTGATCAGGAAAGATTATATAACACTCCCTCCTCTGTCTGCTAATAGAAGAGCTAGTGCACAGTCCTCTTTTTCAATTCATAAGTCTCACAGAAGCCAAATCTAGAGTATCAAAACTCTGAATTGCTTGTATACTGGCCCCTTAACTTGAAATCAAGACAAACGGATCATCAAGTGATTGGAAAGATGATACAGTGTAGATGCCCTGAAAATGCTAGTATCTTGGACAAACAATGCAGTGTTGCCATGAGCAAAGAATAAAGGGCACATTTTAAGAGGATATGAGACAAAATATTCTCCCAGAAATCATATAAACACACAACACAAATGCACTAAAATGGACAGAGTCTATTATCTTTAACAGAAGTTTCTAAGTTTTCCATGTATCTTTGCTTTCCTTGGTACCCATCATTTAATGGCATGTCCTTTCATACACCCATGCCAAGTGGAAGGTGCTTGATCATACACACTGGCACAGAAGCAAGCTACTGCTTGTTCTGGCGTTTCTGCCCCTCTTTCAAAAAAAATAAGTCTGAGAAAACAAGTAGTCAGGTTTGAATATGTTGTGTTAAGACATCATTCCAGTACCCTGGTCACCCTTCAAACATTACATCAACAGCTCCATTCAGCACTTTTCTGACCTGTGAGGCGTCTTCATCTCTCCCGAGGATTGGAGACAAAGATTCCGTGCACAGTGAATGAGCTCTGGGACAGAATGTAAGACCAGGTGCAGTCCAAGGACAAGGATAAATCCTGGCAGAACACTGACACCATCAGTCAGGCTTCGTCTGAAGGCCACACCATAAAATCCACTACACATTAGTGTGCATTCGCTATGAACCAGAACACAAAATCAAGCTCTCCTTAACGCATGTCAGAATGATGCTCATCCCACTGAATGCTAATATCCCGTGGATTTCATCTGAATAGCTTCAACTCCAGCTCAAACCCTCTTCCTTAGGGAGATTTCTGGATCTAGAATGACACTTCTAATTTTCTTCCTGGTGTTTTTATTATTTCCCTAAATAAGGTGATTCAGCTCAGGGATTATTTACTCATGAGAATTGCCTTTTCAGGGAACCAAAAACTTGTCTCCGGACTAAAGAGACCAATTCTTAGGACTAGAGAGGACAGTTAGGCTGCACTCTACTACAGGTGGTTTACCGCTTACAGTTAACTGGTTTACAGTTACACTAGCTTAACTGTATTTCATACAAAGTTTGACTGTAGCTTTCCTGGCAGCAGTATGATATATACCTGATGTCAGAAACAGCTATGACATAGTTAAAACCATAAGGACACTGATTATAGTGAGAACTACAGCTGTTAGCCTAAGGATTGTCATTTTCATCAGTTTCACAAAGTCCCCTTGGTAACCATACATTTGTTCTCTACATCTGTGTCTCTATTTCTGCTTTGTAAATAAGATAATTTTTTTTCAGATTCTACATATATTCATTAATATACAATATTTGCTTTTCTCTTTCTGACTTACTTCACTCTATATGACAGTCTCTAGATCCATCTCTGCAAATGACCCAATTTCATTCCTTTTTATGGCTGAACAAAATATTTCATTGTGTGTATATGTGTGTGTGTGTGTGTGTGTGTGTGTGTAGGCTTCCCCAGTAGCTCACCTGGTAACCACATACCACATGTGGGGTGGGATGAATTGGGAGATTGGGATTGACTTATATATACTATTCATATTATGTATAATACAGAGAAATAATGAGCCCCTACTATACAGCACAGGGAACTCTATTCAATGCTCTGTGGTGACCTAAATGGGAAAGAAATCCAAAAAAGTGGGGACATATGTATATGTTACCTGAATCACCTTATGAATCTGACACGACTCTGTAAAGTGACTATACACCAGTAAATTTCTTTTTAAGTTTCAAAAAGCCAAGAAAAAGCAATTTATTTCTCACCTGTGTTCATTCTCAGCAAATGTTTACTGAACGCCTGCCGTGTACAAGGTATTGTACTAAGAAAGCTCTGAGAAAGTCAAGTCAAAGTCTCTGCCTTCAAGAGGATTAGTGAGAGAGCCAGGTAATAAGAAATAGGAATGATAGGAACGATGGCAATGAAGAAAATAAGATAGGCTTAAGGTACAGAAAGTGGGACTGAGTCCTGCTACAGGCAGGAGGATCAGACAAGTCTTCACTGGGGATACAGCATTTGCACAAAGTTCTAAATAATGTAAAATAATGCTGGTGACAACAAGGACCTACTGTATAGCACATGGAACTCTGCTCAGTGTTATGCGGCAGCCTGAAAGGGAGGGCAATTTGGGGGAGAATGGATACATGTATATGTATGGCTGAGCCGCTTTGCTGTCCACACGAAACTATCACAGCGTTATTAATCAGCTAAACCCCAATACAAAATTAAAAGATTTTTTTTTTTAAAGAATGTTGGTGAAAACTGTGCTACTGGCAGAAGGAAGAGCAAGGAGAAAGGTTCAGAGATGCAAATGAGCCTGGCATGTTCTGGAAACAACGAGAAGGCTCGTGTGTGCCTGGAATCCCATGGGGGACATAGGAAGGAAAAGGAGGTAAAGATATAGGCAGGGACCAGGTCATGGAGGCCCTGTGAGACGTGGAAAAGCAGAGATTAAAAAGGCAGAGGATGGAGCCTGAAAGGCAGAGGAGCCTTTCAGAGATGACTCCTCTGGCTACTCCGGGGAGACAGACCTTACAGGAGCAGGATTTGAAGCAGGGTCCAGTGAACTGGACACGAAGATGGAGACTGGCAGTGCTCTGGACCAGAGGGGTAGAGAATTAACTGTTCTCTTTTCAGCAGGTTGAAGCTGAAAGGCCTGCTAAGAATCTAAGCAGACAACAATTGGGTCTAGAGTCTGGAGGTCAGGGGACCAGAGCAGGACCAGAGATATCAACTCAAGAGAAAGCAGCAAAAGGGGTTACTTAAAATCATGGAACTGCTCGAGATCTCAAAGGAAATCTCAAAGATTTCTGCGAGGGCAGAGAGAAGACTTCAATATCTAGATGTTAAGAAGAGCCAAAGCATGAGCAGGAAATCCAGGGAGTTGAAAGGAATCAGACTTCCGTATGGTGTTACTCCACCATATAAAGGAATGAAATTGAGTCATCTGCAGAGATGAGGATGAACCTAGAGACTATCATACAGGATGAAGTATCACATATTAACGCATATGCATGGAATCTAGGAAAATGGTAGAGATGAATCTATTTGCAGGGCAGGAACAGAGACGCAGGCATAGAGTGGACACGTGGGGAAGGGGGTGAGGTAAACTGGGAAAGTAGCATTGACATATACACACTACTGTGTGTAAAACAGCTAGAGGGCAGCTGCTGCACAGCACAGGGAGCCCAGCTCACGGCTCTGTGAGGACCCAGAGGGGTGGGGTGGGGAGGGTGCCTGCAGAGGGAGGGACATATGTGCACATGTAGCAGATTCACACTGCTGCACAGCAGAAACCAATATTATATTGTAAAGCAACCATATTCCAATTTTTAAAAAAATTCAGATCTCCATGGAAGTTTTACATCCGTCACTCCATGCTATTAAATGCTGACAAAGAACAACAAAAGAAAGTGTTTTTAAATGGTAGAAAAGTTAACTATGATAAAGTCTGCTGCTGCTGCTAAGTCACTTCAGTCGTGTCCGACTCTGTGCGACTGCATAGACGGCAGCCCACCAGGCTCCCCCGTCCCTGGGATTCTCTAGGCAAGAACACTGGAGTGGGTTGCCATTTCCTTCTCCAATTATAAACTCTACTGAAATGCTAATAAGGAAAATGACACTGAGAATAGACCACCAACGCTTCAGTGTGAAGGGCAATTTAAACTTAAATTTCCAGAAAACTATTTAATCTAGTGTCTAGCTTGGGAAAAAGTTAATTTTCTGAATGTATCAAAGTGTTATAACTTTTGTACCAGAATGTTTAAGAAATCTAACAGGAATATTTCAACAACTTTAACAAGTGTTCAGTTTTTATTGAACCTATTGAACTAGAACTTTAACAAAAGTTCTAGTGAAATAGTTCAGTTCAATTGCCCAGTCGTGTCCAACTCTTTGTGACCCCATGGAGTGCAGCACACCAGGCTTCACTGTCCATCACCAAATCCTGGAGCTTGATCGAACTCATGTCCACCGAGTCAGTGATGCCTTCCAACCATTTCATCCTCTGTCATCCCCTCTCCACTTGCATTCGTCTTCCCCAGCATCAAGGTCTTTTCCAATGACTCAGTTTTTCACATCACGTGGCCAAAGTATTGGAGCTTCAGCATCAGTCCTTCCAATGAATATTCAGGGTAGATTTTCTTTAGGATTGACTGGTTGGATCTCCTTGCAGTCCAAGGGACTCTCAAGAGTCTTCTCCAGCACCACGGTTCAAAAGCATCGATTCTTCTGCGCTCAGTCCTCTTTATAGTCCAACTCTCACATCCATACATGACTTCTGGAAAAACCATAGCATTGACTAGATGGACCTTTGTTGGCAAAGTAATGTCTCTGCTTTTAAATATACTGTCTAGGTTACTTATAAATTTTCTTCCAAGGAGCAAACATCTTTTAATTTTATGGCTGCAGTCACCACCTGCAGTAATTTTGAAGCACCCCCAAAATAAAGTCTCTCACAGTTTCCATTGTTTCCCCATCTATTTGCAAAGAAGTGATGGGATCGAATACCATGATTTTTGTTTTCTGAGTGTTGAGTTTTAAGCTAGCTTTTTCACTCTCCTCTTTCACTTCCATCAAGAGGCTCTTAGGTTCCTCTTCACTTTCTGCCATAAGGGTGGGTGTCATCTGCACATCTGAGGCTATTGATATATCTCCTAGCAATCTTGACTCCACCTTGTGCTTCACCCAACACAGCATTTGGCATGATGTGGCTATGGTTTTTCCCGTGGTCATGTATGGATGTGAGAGTTGGGCTGTGAAGAAAGCTGAGCGCCGAAGAATTGATGCTCTTGAACTGTGGTGCTGGAGAAGACTCTTGAGAGTCCCTTGGACTGCAAGGAGATCCAACCAGTCCATTCTAAAGGAGATCAACCCTGGGTGTTCACTGGAAGGACTGATGCTAAAGCTGAAACTCCAATACTTTGGTCACCTCATGCGACGAGTTGACTCACTGGAAAAGAGTCTGATGCTAGGAGGGATTGGGGGTGGGAGGAGACGGGGACAACAGAGAATGAGATGGCTGGATGGCATCACCGACTCGATGGACATGAGTTTGAGTGAACTCTGGGAGTTGGTGATGGACAGGGAGGCCTGGCGTGCTGTGATTCATGGGGTCGCAAAGAGTCAGACACGACTGAGCGACTGAACTGAACTGAACTGAACTCTTCATATAAGTTAAATAATCAGGGTAACAATATACAGCCTTGACGTACTCCATTCCCAATTTGGAAACAATCTGTTGTTCCATTTCTGGTTCTGTTTCTTCTTGACCTGCAAACAGATTTCTCAGAAGGCAGGTCAGGTGGTCTGGTATTCCCAACTCATGAAGAATTTTCCACAGTTCATTGTGATCCACACAGTCAAAGGCTTTGGCGTAGTCAATAAAGCAAAAGTAGATTTTTTTCTGGAACTCTCTTGCTTTATTGATGATCCAGTGAATGTTAGCAATTTGATCTCTGGTTACTCTGCCTTTTTTAAATCCAGCTTGGACATCTGGAAGTTCACGGTTCATGTACTGTTGAAGCCTGGCTTGGAGAATTTTGAGCATGACTTTACTAGCGTGTGAGATGAGTGCAATTGTGCAGTAGTTTGAGCATTCTTTGGCATTGCCTTTCTTTGGGATTGGAATGAAGACTGATCTTTTCCAGTCCTGTGGCCACTGCTGAGTTTTCCAAATTTGCTGGCATATTGAGTGCAGCACTTTCACAGCATCATCTTTCAGGATTTGAAATAGCTCAACTGGAATTCCATCACCTCCACTAGCTTTGTTCATAGTGATGCTTCATAAGGCCCACTTGACTTCACATTCTAGGATATCTGGCTCTAGGTGAGTGATCACACCATCATGATTATCTGGGTCATGAAGATCTTTTCTATATCGTTCTTCTGTGTATTCTTGCCACCTCTTCTTAATATCTTCTGCTTCTGTTAGGCCCATATAATTTCTGTACTTTATTGAATCCATCTTTGCATGAAATGTTCCCTTGGTATCTCCAATTTTCTTGAAGAGATCTCTAGTCTTTCCCGTTCTTTTGTTTTCCTCTATTTCTTTGCACTGACCACTGAGGAAGGCTTTCTTATCTCTCCTTGCTATTCTTTGGAACTCTGCATTCAGATGGATATATCTTTCCTTTTCTCCTTTGCCTTTGGCTTCTCTCCCTTTCTCAGCTATTTGTAAGGCCTCCTCAGACAGCCATTTTGCTTTTTTGCATTTCTTTTCCATGGGGATGGTCTTGGTCCCTGTCTCCTGTACAGTGTCACGAACCTCCATCCATTGTTATGCAGGCACTCTATCAGATCTAATCCCCTCAATATATTTGCCACTTCCACTGTATAATCATAAGGGATTTGATTTAGGTCATACCTGAATGGTCTATTGGTTTTCCCTACTGTCTTCAATTTAAGTCTGAATTTGGCAATAAGGAGTTCATGATTTGAGCCACAGTCAGCTCCCAGGCTTTTTTTTTTTTTTTTTTTCTGACTGTATAGAGCTTCTCCATCTTTGGCTGCAAAGAATATAATGAATCTGATTTTGGTATTGACCATCTGGTGATGTCCAGGCATAGAGTCTTCTCTTGTGTTGTTGGAACACGGTGTTTGCTATGACCAGTGCATTCTCTTGGCAGAACTCTATTAGCCTTTGCCCTGCTTCATTCTGTACTACAAGGCCAAATTTGCCTGTTACTGCAGGCATTTCTTGACTTCCTACTTTTGCATTCCAGTCCCCTATTATGGATGAAACTAGAGGCTATTATACAGAGTGAAGTAAGTCAGAAAAACACCAATACAGTATATTAAGGCATATATATGAAATTTAGAAAGATGGTAATGATGGTCCTATATGCAAGACATCAAAAGAGACACAGATGTATAGAACAGTCTTTTGGACTCTGTGGGAGAAGGCGAGTGTGGTATGATCTGAGAGAATAGCATTGAAACATGTATATTACCATACATGAAATAGATCTCCAGTCCAGGTTTGATGCATGAGGCAAGGTGCTCAGGGTTGGTGCACTGGGATGACCCTAAAGGATGGAATGGGAAGGGAGGTGGGAGGGGGGTTCAGGATGGGGGACACATGTACACCCATGGCTGATTCAGGTCAATGTATGGCAAAAACCTCTACAATATTGTAAAGTAATTAGTCTCCAATTAAAATAAATAAATAATTTTTTTTTTTTAAAGAAAAGGACATCTTTTTGGGGTGTTAATTCTAGAAGGTCTTGTGGATCTTCATAGAACAGTTCAACTTCAGCTACTTCAGCATTATGGGGCATAAGACTTGGATTACTATGATACTGCATGGTTTGCCTTGGAAAGGAACAGAGATCATTCTGTTGTTTTTGAGATTGCACCATTGAAATAGTTAGAAAAGTATGTTTCATTAGTAACGATCACAACATCATTATCTCATACTATGTTTTTAAACTTACAATAATTTTTCCTACAGGATTATATGGGCTAATCCTTATTCTTTTCAGATGCTGTTGAATATAACTTTAACTTGAAACACTAATTCCCATTTTGAGATATTTCTGTGATTTAGATTGAAATATTCAAAATATTTCTAACTGAAATTATAATTCTGAGTTGTATCTTATTTAAGTTGAAATCTAATTTTAATTAAATTTAATTTTAAATTTATAATTATTGAAAATGGCCCATATCCTTTCAAGAATTTGCAAAAGAAAACTAAGAATTGTTATTTTTTTTTAATTTTTGTGTTCAGAAGAAATGTTTATTAAAAATGCAAAGCCAGTTTAAAAACAATAATAATAAAGTTGACAACCAACAAGGACCTACTGTCTAGCACAGGGAAATCTGCTCAATGTTATGTGGCAACCTGGATGGGAGAGATTAAGGGAGAATGGGTACATGTATATATGTATGGCTGCATCACTTAGTTATGCACTTACAAAACTATATCAAATGGGTTTGAGTGAGTGCCCTTGTGGAACTGCAGCTCAAACAAGATGAAAAGACGGTCCTCAGAGTTGGAGAAAATATTTGCAAATGAAGCAACTGACAAAGGATTAATCTCCAAAATATACAAACAACTCATGAAGCTCAACGTCAAAAAAACAAACAACCCAATCAAAAAATGGGCGGGAGACCTAAGTAGATATTTCTCCAAAGAAGATATACAGATGGCTAAAAGGCACAGGAAAAATGCTCAACATCACTAATTATTAAAGAAGTGAAGATCAAAACTATAATGAGGTATGACCTCACACTGGTCAAAATGGCCACCATCAAAAAATCTACAAACAGTAACTGCTGGAAAGAATGTAGAGAAAAGGGAAACTTCTTGCACTGTTGGTGGGAATGTAAATTGATACAGCTATTATGGAGAACAGTATGGGATGTTCCTTAAAAAACTAAAAATAGAACTACCATATGACCCAGTAACCCCACTACTGGGCATATAGCTTGAGAAACCATAATTTAAAGTTTAAGCATTCAAAAAACTAAGATCATGGCTTTCAGTCCTTTCACTCCATGCAAATAGATGGGGAAACAGTGGAAACAGTGACAGACTTTATTTTCTTGAACTCCAAAATCACTGAAGACAGTGACTGCAGCCATGAAACTAAAAGACGCCTGCTCCCTGGAAGAAAAGCTATGACTAACCTATACAGCATATTAAAAAGCAGAGACATTACTTTACTGACAAAGGTTCCTCTACTTGAAGTTATGTTTTTCCCAGTAGTCATGTATGGATGTGAGAGTTGGACCATAAGTGCTGAAAAACTGATGCTTTTGAACTGTGTGTTGGAGAAAACTCTTGAGAGTCCCTTGAACTGCAAGGAGATCCAACCAGTCCATCCGAAAGGAAATCAGTCCTGAATATTCATTGGAAGGACTGATGCTGAAGCTGAAACTCCAATACTTTGGCCACCTGATTGGAAGAACTGACTCATTGGAAAAGACTCTGATGCTGGGAAATATTGAAGGCAGGAGGAGAAGGGGACAACAGAGGATGAGATGGTTGGATGGCATCACTGACTCAATGGACATGAGTTTGAGCAAGCTCCGGGAGTTAGTGATGGACAGGGAGGCCTAGGGTGCTGCAGTCCATGGGGTCACAAAGAGTCGGACATTGACTGAGTGACTGAACTGAAAGTTTAAGCAAATAGAAAAATGATATTTAAACGCATCTACAGAAAATGGAAATTAGTCAAAACCATATGGGCAAATGTGAAGTACTGACGAGGTAAACCGTGGCACGAGTAATCAATAAAAGTTTGCAGAAATACGATAAAGCAAAAGGTAAAATCAGATAGGTGGTGAGGACAATTGAAAACTCCAGAAAAGGTTGCTATTCTGGATCAATAAATCTGAACTAGTGAGAAAATAACACAGATATGTCAAAACAAACACCTCAAATATTAAAGTTGAGATACTAATTGCTAAAACTAAAAAAGCGAAGCTGACAAGCCACCAGAGAAAATGCATCAAAGAATATTAAAAAGGTAGAATGTTTGGGAAGAAAAACAGATTTGACACAAATATTTAACTGAGTTTAATTTTCCTTAAAAGCATCAGAAACGCGTTTTACATGAAATGATGTGAATTAAAAGCTATTTAATCTCAACTTAAAATTTTCAATTTGAAAGTATTTCCAAACTAGCAACACAAGAAGAGAATAAGAGTCCTATATTTTAAGCATCAGTGTAAATGGCATTGGTCGGTATTTTCTGTTTCAAGTCGCAAGAGAAAAACTTCTAAGAGGTCCAGTTCATCTATTTAAGCCAAGACTCACAAATTACAAGTGACAGTCCAGCCAGCAGATTGGCTTTTGGGGGGTCAGGGTCCTTCCCTGTCATTTGTGCTAAGGAAAAACAGAGACAAGAGGTATAGGGCAGGCATTAGGGCACCATGGTTCAGAGATTCATCTTTGGAGCCAGACTCCAGGGTTCAACCCTGGGATCTTTTATTTACAAGCTGTGTGACCTTGGGCAAGTTATTTAATCACTGTGTCTGAGTTTCCTGGTCTGTAAAGAGATAATAGTAATATCTACCTTACAGATGTGAGGATTAAGTGAAATATTTAAACAGTACTTAGAACAGTCCTTGGCACGGAGTAAGCTAACCAAGTAATGTAAGTTATTATGAGAGTCTGAGTGAAGCCAGAATTAGGAATATGAGCTTCACCCAGAAGAAAATAAACACTGGTGATTTGGGAGCAGGAGAGTATGATATATAAGAAAATTAATCTGACGGTCTTGAGAGTGAAATCCACATCTATAGTTTATCTCCGCTACTAGGTTACAAGGTCCCTGAGCACAGAACTTGTATCATGCTGTTGATGTGTTATGCTGTTGATACCACAGCTTTAAGAACAGAGTGGTGCCTAATAAGAGGCTTCCAGGAGATGAGTTTGTAGAATTGAACTGCGTAACTTTAAAGAGGAATTGGACTCCCTGATAGTCCTGTGATTAAGATGATGCTCCCAATACAAGGGGCGTGGATTCAATTCCTGGTCAGGGAGTGTGGATCCCACAGGCTGAGATGCAGTCCAAAAAAATAGTTAGGAGGAATTGATGGAATTTGGTGACAACAGGAAGATATAGAAAAATAAAGAAGATCCAAGCATGTTTTTCATGTTTTAAGGGTGCATGGTTGGAAGAACATGGCTACCATTTTAAAAAAAAAGAAAACTGGAAGAAAAGTTTAAGACAGTTTGAATTTGAGGTGTGGGTAGTACGTTTAGGTGCTAATGTCTAGCAGATATTTAGAAATGTGAGGCTAAGCTTGGAAGATAAGACAGGGCTATAAATACAAATTTGGGGATCATCTGCCTCAATGTGTAAAAGTGAAGTTGCTCAGTTGTGTCCAAGTTTTTGTGACCCCATGGACTGTAACCCACCAGGCTCCTCTGTCCATGGGATGTTCCAGGCAAGAACACTGGAGTAGGTTGCCGTTTCCTTCTCCAGATCTTCCCAACCCAGGGATTGAACCCAGGTCTCCCACATTGTAGGCAGACGCTTTACCATCTGAGCCACCAGTGAAGTCCCTCAATGTGTAAGTTACCACTGTAAGAGTAGGTGAAACAGCTAAGAAAGAGACCATAGGAATAAAAGAAGAGGCCAGAGCAGGACGTGGGAAAAGCCAAATGATTAGAGTGGTTTACAGAGTTAGATTCTGGAAGGATCAAAACAGGACTGCAATGAACACAGAGGTAGGGCAGTTAACTTTAGAAATCTACCAAGACACCACTTCCGTGATTAAAAACACATCCTATTACCTTGGCCTGCCATGGCTCAGCTGGTAAAGAATCTGCCTGTGAGTGCAGGAGACCCAAGAGACAAAGGTTCAATCCCTGAGTCAGGAAGATCCCCTAGAGAAGGAAATGACAATCCACTCCAGTATTCTTGCCTGGAAAATTCAATGCACAGAGAAGCCTGGTAGGCTACAGTCCATGAGATCCCAAAGAGTTGGAAATGACTAAGCATACGCCCATGCAAGTGCGCGCACATGTACACACACACACGCTGTAAACAAATACTGCGAGTTTCCAAAAATCAACATAGCTTCTAAACAGTTCTGCCTTCATCTCCTTTCTATGGGCTAATTTGAACAGAAACCTTATCATAACAGCTAGTTTCTCCTTTTCCTCGGTAAATGTTGAAGAACTCAATATCAAAAATCTGATATGATTTATTTCATACACTTGACCGGAGCTAAAACTGACATTCCTGCAAGGAAACAGTAAAATTTGATGTCAGGCAGAGGATATTTTTTTCTTCTCGCAGTAGGAATTTTCTCTTTGTTAAGGTTTACTTTTTTTTTACTTCATATTTTCAGTAACTTAATTTGGGCTTGATGGAAACGTTTTTTGAGGTGAATGACATAATAATACCTAGAATATTAATTGGCATGTTCAGACAGGGATGAAAAACTATTTGAGGATAATGTAAATTGCAAGTACAGGAAGAGGGTGCTTAAATATCCAGAAGAACAAGTACAAACTGCATCTTTTTTTTTCTGCCCTCTTAGCAACTGGCTCTTGGGTAAATCATGTTGAAGAATCGGGAATGAGAAGTTTCTGACCTATCTGACAGCCTCTAAGAAACGTGTAGGAAGCTTACCTAAGTAATGGTAGATACTTCACAAAGATTTTTTCTTTTTTTTTAATGTGAATACATGGAAAACAAAGATATTAGGGTTTGCTTGGGACTATCCTAAAAACAAAACCCTAAAATTATGGAAATATATTTATTATCTCTTACAATTAACATATTTACTTATGTTATAACCACAACAGGGCATTAATTCTTAGGAAGAAAAAACGAATGTTTGAAACAGGACTTTTTTTTTTTTTTTACTTTTCAAATACAAGTATGCTAGTCAATTTATACTTGATTCTTATAGATGATCATAAAAAAACACGTTTCACACACACAAAAAGGAATCTAATTTTCTCAAGGGCCACTTAAGCCTCTCATATCCAAATCATTATTTTTAAATCCATCACTTCATGACCTTTGTTTCTCTTCAATTGTTAAATAGTGTAAGTCTATCACTTCATGGGAAATAGATGGGAAAACAGTGGAAACAGTGTCAGACTTTATTTTTGGGGGCTCCAAAATCACTGCAGATGCTGATTGCAGCCAGGAAATTAAAAGACACTTACTCCTTGGAAGGAAAGTTATGACCAACCTAGATAGCATATTAAAAAGCAGAGACATTACTTTGCCAACCAAGGTCCGCCTAGTCAAGGCTATGGTTTTTCCCGTGGTCATGTATGGATGTGAGAGTTGGACTGTGAAGAAAGCTGATCGCCGAAGAATTGATGCTTTTGAACTGTGATGCTGGAGAAGACTCTTGAGAGTCGCTTGGACTGCAAGGAGATCCGACCAGTCTATTCTAAAGGAGATCGATCCTGGGTGTTCATTGGAAGGACTAATGCTAAAGCTGAAACTCCAATACTTTGGCCACCTCATGCGACGAGTTGACTCACTGGAAAAGACTCTGATGCTGGGAGGGAATGGGGGCAGGAGGAGACAGGGACGACAGAGAATGAGATGGCTGGATGGCATCACTGACTTGATGGACATGAGTTTGAGTGAACTCCGGGAGTTGGTGATGGACAGGGAGGCATGGCGTGCTGTGATTCATGGGGTTGCAAAGAGTCGGACACGACTGAGCGACTGAACTGAAATGAACTGAACCACATTTTCAACTCACAGTGGCTTTTCATGTGATTAATCACCTTCATGGATGTTATAAAATCTAAACTCGCCCCACCAGTACTGAGATTTCACTTTGCAACTTATCTCTATCCCATTTGCATCATTAAACTTTCAAGTGTTTACAGTATTTGACATTGAACAAGGCTCTTCTCTATTTTCACAATGCATGTGGATTAGATGCTCATGTTGTGACCAGTGAGATGCTAGAAAACAGATTCATTTTTTTAAGAGCACACTTGAACAGAGGAACGTGTTCCTGTAAAGACAGTTTTGGTTTCCTCTTCAACTGTGTAACAATGGGGGTTTAAATTATAAATATCGATTCGACAGACATATCAGGCTATTTTTTAGGTTAGATCATCCCTGTCTCTAACCCCAAAAACATGACATAAAAGAACAGGATAAACATCCAAAAGCTGAATAGCAAAGAAATAATGACTTTTCTCTATCCCAAGGTTCAAATTAAATATGTGAATTCAAAGTAAATGAGCACTTTTCATTGGCAATAATAATAACCCAAAATTTATTGACAGATCATTATTTCCCAACAATGTTTCACTTGCCTTAATTCTACTTTTCTTTCTCTCACATAACCCTTTGAGATGAGTATAATATCATCTCCATTTAACAAGTGGCAAAAGTGAGACCCAGGAAAGCTAGGGAACTTGCTAAATTTATAAAATTATTTTGAAAAATTATTGCAGTATAATCTCCTTACAGTGTTGTGTTTGATTCTGCTGCACAACAAAAGGAATCAGCTACATGTATCCATACATTCCCACCCTTCCGGACCTCCCTCCCACCACCCTCATCACAGACCACTGAGATGAGCTCCCTGTGCTATAGCAGCTTCCCACTAGCTATCTGTTTTACAATCCAGTCCAAAAATAGGCAGAATACCTGAACAGACATTTCTCCAGAGAAGACATATAAATGGCCAAGAGGCAAATGAAGGGATACACAACATTGCTAGTTATTAGAGAAAAACAAATGAAAACCACTATGAGGTATCACTTTACACCAGTCAGAATGGCGATCATCAAAAACTACAAAGAATAAATGCTAGAGAGGGTGTGGAGAAAAAGGAGCCCTCTTGCACTGCTGGTGGGAATGTAAAAAAAAAAAATTATGAGATTTACAAGGGGAAAGATAGGGGTAGGGAATTTAGAGATATAAACTACTATGCATAAAATAAGCTACAAGGATATATTGTACAGTGTAGGGAATAGAGCTAATATTTTATAATAACTGTAAATGGAGTACAACCTTTAAAAATCACAAGTCATGCTGTACACTTGAAACATATAATACTGTGAATAAACTCTACCTCAATAAAAAATTTATAAGAGATATACAAACTGACATGGTTTATATAAGGAAGTTTAAAGATTTTGATTCTTTGGGGAAATGGCAGTTACTAGACTTATACACTAGCTCATAGATAGGACAGCTTACTCATGGTGATTAGAGATAAAAAGGGAGATGAAAGACTAACACATTCTTTACATGCCAAATCAACTATGAGCTTATGTTTCTAACTCAGATTAAATATGTTCCTGCACATTAGCTGCCAAGGACCGGAAGAATCTAGGATAATCTTTTGAGAACAGAGGTTAATCCAGAATTCCTTAGAATCATAATGGCGTCTATGAGAGGGTTAACCATAGCTTTAGTTGTTCTGCCTTATTTATCCAGTAATCACTACATCTGACACTGATTTCCTTATGGGAAGGAAGCACTGGAATGAACTCTCAACAGCTAGACAACTGCATGATCATTAATTACTGAAACAGTGAAAATACAAGCAAATGAAGTCAAAATCAGTAGCAGTAGGGTGGTGTTGTTCATTTGCAAATTACGACTACTAACAAGCCTTAGGCGACACTGATATTAGATGATAGTATTCACAGTGCTCTGTGGTGAACTGAATGGGAAGGAAATCCCCAAAAAAGAGGGATATATGTATGCATATGACTGACTCATTTTGCTGTACAACATAGAAACTAACAACATTATAAAGCAACTATACTCTAATAAAAAATTATTAAAAACATGATAGTATCCAATTTATGAACATGGTTTAGACAGACATTTTGAGCATTAGGAGCAATTTCCAAAGTGCCTCCTTCTATAAAACCAATAGAAACAAATCCTTTCTCTTAAAGTCCATTGATGGGTTATTTTGAATAAGTGACAGAAACAAGGACTGGAATCTCTAACATTAAGTTATTCTTTAAACATTCTAAAAATTTCAAAGGTTTATGATTCCTTTTGCTAGTTCTCCTAGAACTATAAAAATATGCATTCATCAGTGCAAATCTAACCTGAAAACAAGCAAATAAATAAATGAGCAAACAAAAACCTACAGATCTACCACCTCCCTGAATATCACTGACGTATTTTGGGATCTTCACTAAGAGGTTTCTCAGATGATTGTTCAGTTCCCATCCATATAGAATAATGGTCTCCTTGCAAGGAGATCCAACCAGTCCATTCTAAAGGAGATCAATCCTGGATGTTCATTGGAAGGACTGATGCTAAAGCTGAAACTCCAATACTTTGGCCACCTCATGCGAAGAGTTGACTCACTGGAAAAGACTCTGATGCTGGGAAGGATTGGGGGCGGGAGGAGAAGGGGACGACAGAGAATGAGATGGCTGGATGGCATCACCGACTCGATGGACATGAGTTTGAGTGAACTCCGGGAGTTGGTGATGGACAGGGAGGCCTGGTGTGCTGTGATTCATGGGGTCGCAAAGAGTTGGACACAACTGAGTGACTGAACTGAACTGAACAAACTTGAGCCAAGCTCCTCTGAGCCGTTGGCTGGTCTAGGCTTGGCCTTGGGTTTCTGTCTCTTGTCTTGGTAGAGCCCAGTTTTTGCAAGAATTCTTCTAAATTAGCTTAGACAGACTTTCCCACCCAAATTACTCACTGACTATCATCCTCCAGGTAATAGCTGATCACCCTGGTCTGCCTACAGCAAGAATTCTGTTAGTTCAGTTTAGCAAAAAATTGGGCTTCCCTGATGACTCAGCTAGTAAAGAATCTGCCTGCAATACAGGAGACACAGGAGGTACAGGGTCAATCCCTGGGTCAGAAAGACCCCCTGGAGAAGGAAACAGCAGTCCAGTCCAGTATTCTTATCTGAAAAATCCCATGGATAGAGGAGCCTGGCAGGCTACAGTCCAAAGGGTCACAAGGAGTCGGATGCAACTGCATACGCACAGTGAAGAATTGCTCTACAGTCTTAGATTTTCCATCTTCTTACCCCTACCCTGCTCCTTGGCTATAAATCCGCACTGGCCCCTGCTGTATTGGGAATGGAGCCCAGTTCTATAGTGAGTTCTCTTTTCCCCACTTACAACATTTCCTGAGTAAAATCTGTTTTGACTGCCTTCACTACCATCCAGTTCTGGGTTTCTGCGACAAATGGAGCCATTCCAGTAGATGAAATTGATATTGATGATGACTACAGTCCAGGTACTCTTCAGATATCTCCAACTGTCTTTGAATCTATGCCTTAGTTTCTCTATCTCCAAGTAGGAGTTAAAAATTGAATCCCCTTTACTTTGAGGACTAAATGAATTAATACAGGTACAACACTTAGAAGAGTACCTGGCACATACCAAACATTCATGACATGTTATCTACTTATTATTGTTACCAAATTCTATATCTGTAAGTTGTTTTAAACCTCCAGTGATTTAACCATATGGATATTTCAGTATTATAAAGTCTTCTAATTAATGTCTACATACTTGCCCTTCAAACAAAATTTTCAGATACCACATATCCCACAAATAACTCCAAGTAAAGAAGTGGAAATCTGTAAGTGACACATGGAAAATCATTTCATTGTTTTTTATTCATACATGGGTGGCTCACATGGTAAAGAATCTGCCTTCAATGCATGAGACCAGGGTTCAATCCCTGGGTCAGGAGGATCCCCTGGATAAGGAAATGGCAACCCACTCCAGTATTCTTGCCTGTGGAATTCCATGGACAGAGGAGCCTGGTGGGCTACAGTCCATAGGGTTGCAAAGAGTCAGACATGACTCAAGACTAATACTTTCAAACATATCAGTATAAGAATACAAATGCATGCTACATATTCACATGTGAATGGATTTCAAATCTTTCAGGGTTTTAAAAAGAAATAGTACCAGAAATATGAAAAGTGAGTCATCAAGAAAAGCAAGGTGGGTATCAATAAATCAACCTATCAGAGACTATGAAAGGAAGGGATTAATAATATTCTGTCACATTGAACCATGCCTGACTCTCACTGAGCTCCAAATAAACTTATCAAGTTGAAATAATCTGAAGATGAGTGAGTGAGTGAAAGTCGCTCAGTTATGTCCGACTCTTTGCAGACTATAGAGTCCATGGAATTCTCCAGGCCAGAATACTGGAGTGGGTAGCCTTTCCCTTCTCCAGGGGATCTTCCTAACCCAGGGATAGAACCTAGGTCTCCCATATTGCAGGCGGATTCTTCACCAGCTGAGCTATCAGGAGTTTTCCTGAGACTCAACAAATGCTCACTATTGTTACTATCAGTGAAAAGTGCTGATTCATTTCCAACTTACACATTTGGTATTTGCAACACCCATTAGTTTCCAATCAAACAGTTCCAGGGAAACGTGTTGCACAAATGGATAGATAAGTAAGCAAATGAGTCGGGTCACTATCACTGCAACGTGAGCTACTCTGGTCTGCTGTCTTTCCTCAGTCTAGGGCTGAAATTTCCTTTCTCTCTGCCTGGGTACATCTCCCTCTTGAGGTTGCCTCCTCCCTTCCCCCTTAGTTTCACTTTATTTACTCCCTTTTTTAGGACGTGTGCTGCCTTTCTTTTCCTTTTCAATCTCTCCAGTTATGTAAACAAATTGGTAAGCTTTAGCTTAAAAACAGAAGATTGGGAGATTCAAGAGGGAGGGGACATACGGATACCTTTGGTTAATTCATGCTGATGTACACAGAAACCAACACAATACTATAGAGCAATTATTTGCCAGTTAAAAAGGATGATTGATTACACATTTTAAGCTTCATTTTCTTCTCAAAACACCTCTAAAATGAATACACAGATTTATTTTTCCCCCAAAGGCATAAATCCTCAAGGACAAAGAGACAAATGTCAACAAGATTTGAGAAGCTAGAAACCAGATGGGTGAGCAGTAAATGACTTAGCAAACCTGCAAAACCGAAGACCAGTCTGGTTAATGGGGAGGTTCTCAAAGCAACCAGTGTACACTACAGTTCCCGGGTATCCAGAAATTGAAGTCACCTGGTACCCCTGAAAGGACTGGGTGAAGGTAGAGCTGACTGGTTGAAAAGTCTGTCTAGAAAGAAAAGAGATACCCTCTTCAATCTCAAAGAAGGGGTTTCCCTAGTGGCTCAGATGGTAAAGGATCTGCCTTCAATGCGGGAAACCTGGATTTGATCCCTGCATCGGGAAGATGTCCTGGAGAAGGAAATGGCAACCCACTCCAGGATTCTTGCCTGGAAAATGCCACAGACAGAGGAGCCTGGCAGGTTACAGTCCATGGGGTCACAAAGAGTCGGGTATGGCTGAGCAACTAACAACACCCTTCAGTCTCAATGGAAGAGAGAAAATTCACTCTCTGAATACAATAAACTGGGCGGATTCTCAGAAGTAGAGTTAGGAACAAAAATATCAAACCCAAACTTGCTAGACTGAGTGAAAATCTACTCACCAAATGGTGAGATCCCCAGCCGTTCCCCAGCTCAGATCTCAGAAGAGAGTCAACTAGATATTTACTTTCCGAAGGTAACTGAAAGTTTTTTCAAAGAAATATAATCAACCTAAGAGGAAAAACCTATGATACAGAGGGGTGAGTGATCACCACCACCAAAAAACAACGTATAGGAACCCCTATCCCCAGAACACACACATGGTGCTTAGAATCAGGATTTTCAGTCCCTCACCCTTAAATAAGATGGGTGAGCCTGAGAACACCAGATATTTGAACAGGGCCTCTCACATAGCAGAGATTGAATCCACCAGGGAAAGGGAAATTGAAAGAAACATAGACCCTGCAGAGAAAAGAAAACAAACCAAAGATCCTTTTCTCTCAAACAAGGGAGAGAAAACCTTACAGCTATGAAAAAAAGAATAAGATACTACAAATATGTGATATTCTGAGATAAAAGAGAGCTCTTGGAAGTTAAAAATGCAATAACAGAAAGAAAAAAATTTCCAGAGAAGGGTTAGAAAGTTGCAGAAATCCCTCAGAAAGTGGCTCAAAAGAGTAAAAAAAAGAAAAAGAAGAAGAAAGAAAATTAGAGAATCAGCCTAGAAAGCTCAGCATCTCAATAAAAGAATTCCAAAAATAAAAAACAAAGAGAATCAATACAAATAAACCAAAGAAAGGATTCAAAGTTTCCAGAACTGACATATATGAACTCTCAGATTGAAGACCCCACTGAGTGTCTAGCTCAAGAGAAAAGATCAAATCCAAAGAAGCCCTTTCCTAGTGGAACTCAGAGTCTATGGGGAAGGGTTCAGAGTCCATTCTTTAAAGTTAGGTTCTAGACAAAGAGGAATCAGGACTTTGGTCTATTCAAGACGACCCCAGAAACTAGCAGATGACCGAACAATGATTTTAGTATTCAAGAAAAGTTATTCCTCATCTAATTTTCCCTGAAAAGGAAACTACTAATTGTGAGGATTAAAATATAAAACCTCAAAATTTACTCTTCTGCATCCTTTCTTAGGAATCTGCTGGATGAACTGTGCTATAACAGGACTATAAACAAAGAAAGAAAACAACGTGGACTACAGAACCCAGGGCCATCAACACAGAAGAGCGACAAAGATAATATTTGGGATAATGGTTAGAGAGATCCCAGGACTAGAGTTGTGCAACAGGTCTAAGAGTTTCCAATACTGGTCAGAGCAGAAATGCAAGGGCTCAATGCAGGATGTTGGGTTTCCCTGGTGGCTCAGCACTAAAGAATTCACCTGCAATGCTGTAGATGCAGGAGACATGGGTTCTATCCCTGGGTTGGGAAGATCCTCTGGAAAAGGGCATGGCAACCCACTCCAGTATCCTTGCCTGGAGAATCACATGGACAGAGGAGCCTGGTGGGCTACAGTCCGTGCGTGGGGTTACAAAGAGCTGGACACGACTGAAGCAACTTAGTACACACCAGGCAGGATGTGACCATGAAGACTGAGTTTACAGGGTGTTTATCTGTGAATATATACAGAAGAGATTTACATTTTAAGCAGAGTCCTGAGGTGGATTAGTAATAAACCGCTAAAAAGTAAGTAAAGCAGAATGCAACTGTTAAAAATCAAGGAAAGGGGGTAATACAGTATACCACATGACCAAGTTGTGAAGAAATGTCACAATCACAATAATATACAAACTGAACATAGATCAAACTAAAACTTAGACCCAGGAAGATGAGTGAAGGATGTATGTGTGTTGACTGGAGGAATAAGAAGATGAAATTTTCATCCGTCATACAGGGTGGTCAATTGAGAAAAATAATGTATTCAAAATAAATCATTTAGCAGGATGGATATAAAATATTCAAAGAGGCAGCAAAAATAGCTAAAAGGGGTGGAAAAGAGGAATGGAGGGAGAAGGGAACCAGAGAGCTCTATTTTTCACAATTGACCTCATAACATCATTTGACCTTTTAAAAATTATGGATGTGTACCACTTTAATGGAAACAAAAACAAAATTGACAAAAAGACTGAGGAATTTACATTATTTTAATTTTAAAATGTTTTGCTTCTTATTCATATTTTAAAATTCAGATAGTATGAGATGGCTGCATTTTCTCTTTTACCTGAAAGATTACATTTTTAAAAAATCTATGTATGATCATCAGCTTATCCCCCCCACCACTGTGAGTTATGGGTTTCAAATAAGAATTCAGTGAGCCATTCCTATTTCAGAGAGGAAATCCTCTATGAATTGCCCCCACCCCCTACCCACTCTGTCCTTTGTATTCCTTCAAGACCTACCCACAGTCCTCTCATAGCAATTCTGATCCTTCATTTTAATTATTTCTTTCCATGTCTAAGTTTTGTTGTAAACACCAAATTGCTTGAAGACAGAATTTATCTTATTCATTTTGCATCTCTACAATCTAGCCTAGAGCCCAGAAAAAAAAAAAAAAGAGGCTACTCAATTAAGAAGGGAGAGAGGGAGAAAGGCAAAAAAGAGAAGAGACAGAGAGTGTAAGGGGGAAAGGGGACTCACTGTGAGCAAATGTCTGGATGTTGGATATGACTCACAGAAAAAAAGACATTTGGAATATTCCAAGATTTATTAATAGTAGTGAAGTCTAGGAAGAGAAGCTAGTGAGAAAGAATGAGAAGGAGCTGCCGGAGGGTGAGAAGGAAAATGAAGATATGGAATTACAGAAGGACAGGGACGTAGAAAGATTGGGATGGACACATATACACTATTAATGCTATGAATAATACGGATAATTAATGAGTATATACTGTATAGCACAGGGAACTTCACTTAATGCTCTGTGGTGATCTGAATGGGACTGAAATCCCACAGGGAGGGATTCACTTTGCTAAACAGAAATTAACACAACATTAACACAACACAAAATTAACACAACATTGTAAAGTTACTATACTCCAATAAAATTAATTTAAAAAAGAAGAAGGAGCAATTCTTGGTCCTTCAAGGTCTACAGCATCAATGGAGAGACCAGGTTAGATGAGAGTGGAATTACCCACGGGCTTTGCACGCTGACATAGCTGGGGTCCTCCATAAGAGCCACTTCCAGGGAGGGGTGGAAGGAAAAGCCACATTGGGCTGGTTGGCAGGACAATGTAACTGAAAACACAAAGGCAGGAGAAGAACAAGCTCTGTGGGAGAGTTTGCTAGAATAGAGGGCAGCAGCAGGAAGAATAGGTGGAGCTTAGAAAAACATTCACACAAATATTACTAAGGCATAATTGCATGCTAAGAGCAACAATCCAGCAGAGAGAGAGAAAACGGTGGTAGGAGAGGAAGAGGACACTCCAAGAACAGATCTTCTGGGAAGAGGAGAGAGGGGTTGCAGAGAGGCTGGCTGACCTTAGCAGAGAGAACAGACACTTCTCTTCTAAGAGGTCAGGGGAACACTGCAGGAACAGAGAAAGTGGCTTGATAAAATTGACACTGAGAAAGTGAAGTAGTTCTCATCTGATTGCATCTATTTTTCAGATAAATATGCAGCATTTATGGACAATGAAAGGAGAGATCTTTCTTCTGAAAGGAATAAGACTGAGTTGGACAGACAAGGAGAAAGTCCAAATAGGTTTCTAGAATAAGATATATTTGCTGGAGATGAATAATAATCATAACTACAATACCAAGCTCTGAAACATGCTCAAGGAAATATTAAAAGGTTTTCTATCTTTGTAAAGAGAAAGGTACATAATTTGACTGTACAACCCAGGAAACCACTGTATTGTTTTCAAGCTCTAGGTAACAGTCCAATTCAGACGGCATTTAATAATAGACATTTTCAAAATGCAAAACAGGAAAAAAAAGCCCATTATATAAAGAGCTTACATATGTTTGGCATGCTTTATTTTCTTTAATTCTCATGGCAACCCTATGAAATAATTATTATTTCTCTTTTGAAAATGAGAAAACTGACCCTCCAAAAGACTAATTCAGCCAAATCACACCGCTGCCAAAGAGCCAAACTGAAAACTACATCAGTCTGATTCCTAAGTTCAGTTCTTTCTATGACCCTCTACTCAGGGTCATCCCTAACTTCATAAAATGCCATAATTTGTAAATGCTCTCTTTAGCTAATACTCCTAACTTTAAGAGATTTGTCATTTGAAGCACCATTTTTAGTTTATTCAGAATTAATTATGTATAACTCAGTTTTATTGTGATATATGCAGAATTCATCCCTTTTCTTTATACATATTAATAAGCATCACTTAGGTATAGCTCTCAAGAATGGTGGGAGATGTAACTAGAAACAAGAATCTATTTAGAAATAGCCTTAAGAGCAACAGGCTTTGTTTCAGGGCTCAAGTGCTCAAAATATGTCATCATTAAAACAAACAAACAAACAAAACATTGTCTTCTGTTAAGTAGTACAAAGTACAGAAGCACTCGGATATGATGTCTGGCACAAGTGAGACAGTCACCTGATCATACCACTGACCAGACACAAATTGAAGGGGTATTGGACATAAGGAACTTTTAGTTATTTGTTTCAACTCTAAATGTGGTTAAGTGTGGAGAAAATTGAAGGAAAGCAGTGAACTGAAAGCATTGGTAGAAATCTGAGTCCTGAACCTGGGGAGGCTGTCCGTTCCGTTCCGTTCCGTCGCTCAGTTGGTCCCGACTCTTTGCGACCCCATGGACTGTAGCCTACCAGGCTTCTCCGTCCATGGGATTCTCCAGGCAAGAATACTGGAGTGGGTTACCATTTACTTCTCCAGGGGATCTTCTCGACCCAGGGATCGAACCCGGGTCTCCCGCATTGGAGGCAGACGCTTTAACCTCTGAGCCACCAACTGATGTCAAAGTCAGTTTGGACCATGGACAATCATCCCCTCCCGTCTGGCCCCATTTCTATTTCACAAATTAAATAAGAGGTTTGGCCCCTTTCAGTGGTCTTCAGCCCCGGTTGTATGTGCTTAGTCGCTCAGTCATGTCTGACTCTCTGCAACCCCATGGACTGTAGCCCGCAAGGTTCCTGTCTATGGGGATTCTCCAGGCAAGAATACTGGAATGAGTAGCCTTTCCCTTCTCTAGGGGTTCTTCCCAACCCAAAGATTGAACCCAGGTCTCCCACATTGCAGGCGGAGTCTTTACAGTCTGAGCCAGCAGAGAAGCCCTCAACTCTGGTTATGCACTGGAATCTCTCATGGAGCCTTGAAAAAATAGAGGATCTGCATTGTAAATCAACTACTCTTCAGTAAAATTTAAAAACAAACAAAATATAGAATCCGAGTCAACCCAGATCAATTAGATCAGTCTCTCAGATGGTGGGACCCAAGCATTGACAACATTTTATTAAAAACCTATTCTAACGTGTAGTAAGGGACTGAAAGTCACCAGGCCAATGATGTGTGGGAAGTTTATGATGCTTTAGCTAGACCTGTGGATGGGATCTTGATCAGAAGACCTAATCATACTGATTAAACCCCATTCTACCTTCTTTAGTCTACTGGAACTAGCTCATACCAGTGCTTAAAAATTCTCCAACCTTTCAGAGCAGTTGAGTTCCGCCTCTCTCCCTATTGCAAGAGTCTTGAATAAAGTTTTCCTTGCTCATGTGACTCTGTCTGGTGAGATTTTTCTTTAACAAGGAATTTTAGTTTCTAGTGATACTCCCTGCAGAAAAATGCAGAGGAGCTGAGTGGTCTCTTTTCAGAGAGATTCAGAAGCAGAATGTGTAAATCAAAGATCTCTCTTTTGCGATCAATGCTGCACCTCAGGGCCCAGGTTCATTTCTAAAAGACCTCAGTGTCTCTGAGATTTTAGATCCTCTCAGGCCCTTCCTTGTCATTAAAATTAATTTAGAAATTTAAGTCTGTACTAATTCATTTATTAATGTTTATTCAACATCCATACACATCACCCAGCAGTGAATGAGACCTTCTATAGAAATCTTACACAAAAAAAAGAGAGAGAGTCCATCCCTTGGACAGCAAGGAGATCAAACCAGTCAATTCTAAAGGAAATCAACCCTAAATATTCATTGAAAGGGCTGTTGCTGAAGCTCCAATACTTCGGCCACCTGATGTGAAGAGTTGACTCATTGGAAAAGACTCTGATGATGAGAAAGGTTAAAGGCAGGAGGAGAAGGGGGCAACAGAGGATGAGACGGTTGGATGGCATCACCAACTCGATGGACATGAGTTTGAGCAAACTCTGGGAGATAGAGAAGGACAGGGAAGCCTAGCATACTGCAGTCCATGGAGTTGCAAAGAGCTAGACACAACTGAGCAGTGAGGTGCAGCATGGATAGCAGAAGAAAAAAACTGGTTAAAATTAAAGAGAAGGAATGTTTTCTATTTATTGTTAAGTCAAAATAAGCTCAACATGCAATTTCTCCCTTGACACTAAGCATAAACACCACTGTTGGCATATTGCTCCAACACCAACTTGGGATTTGAGGTAGGTTGTTTCTCCTCTTTGTGCTGCCGTTTCCTCAGCTCTAGAATGAAGGCACGGTACGAGATGCTCTTATTTTTTGGCATTATAAACATGACTTGTCTTTTATCCCAGCATAATAGAGGGTAACCCTGGAGAAGGAAATGGCAACCTACTCCAGTATTCTGGCCTGGGAAACCCCATGGACAGGGAAGCCTGGCAGGCTACAGTCCATGAGGTCACAAAAGTAAGAGTCAGACATGACTTAGTGACTAAACCATCAACACCACCAACAGAAGGTAAGAGTGGAAGAGAATCAAGGGGGAGGTGGAGGAATTTGGCCTGGGATTTCCCTCACCTCAGCTAGCACACGCTCTCATACTGCCTTGATTGATAACTGAACCCAGTGATGACATGAAAGGCATTCTCATCAATTTCCAGATGAAGTACATTCTCAAAGATTAGAACAGAGATTCTCAACCTTGACTACACATTAGAATAACCTAGGGAGTCTTAAAACTGATTCTCGGGTCCAACACCCCAGTATCTAATTTCATTGGTCTGGAGAGCAACCTGCCTGCAGATCAGGTTTTTTAAAAGCTCTTCAGATGATTCTAATACATAACCAAGGGTGGGAACCACTACCTGAGCAGATGGAATTTAAATGCCTTAGTGCATTTCAGAGGTGCTTAATTCTAGTGATAAACTAATGGAAGAATATGCAGGAATGCACATCTAGGAGTAGCAAACTGCATTAATATTGTTAGTAGTGTAAGTGGAGCAAAGGAAAAAGTGGGCGTGATGATGAACAAAAGGATGATGACTTGTACAAAAGAGAAGAAGACAATACACACAAACATAAAGCAGCATACCCAGCAAGGGTAGGCTATAACAGAAGAGCAGAAGAAAAAGAGGAAGCTGTGTGCATTGTGTCTACTGTATTAGCCATTTTGCATATGTTTCCCTATTTTTTTACATCCCCCAGAGACAGGTGTGATGAGATAGCCATTGTTATCATCTTACCATTTGGAAAGTGGCTCAGTGACATTACACAACTTCCCCCAAGGTTATCCAGGGCCCATGCTTGTACTAAAAATTCAGGTCCATCCAAAACTCACAGTCTATTTTGTCCAGATTATTAATGAAATGACTAAGAACGGACTTGGAATTCATCAATTTGACAACTACTTCTTGCCACAAAATAGACACTCTTATCATGTGCTTGCACTCAGACCACTGTCTACTTTTCAACGTCTGGACACGGCCAGGAGAAAGTATGTTAATTTGATAACTAAGGCTTGGCAATTTCATATCGAAGTCAGCTAGGCCAACTCAAAGCCTCATTATTTTAAGAAGAAAATGTGCAGTTCTACTACACAGATGTTATATTTATAACTTAACTTTGATCATCTCATAGATGTTGAGTTTTTTCTTGTTGTTTTAAGGTTGGCCTGTTAATCACACTTAGACATATAAGTGATGTGTTTTTGCTGTTTGACTTTTCTAAAATTACTAGTTTCAAAATTATTTTCTCAATTCGACCATGAAATTTTGTTTCCTTCATTCAGCTTTCTTGGATCTATGCATGTTGATCTAATCATTTAGCATCACAAGCTTCCAGGTAACTGCTTTTGTGCCTTTCCTCAACAGAAATTCTGTGCTCTTCATCAATAAATATTAAGCTCTTATGCTATGTTGCCTTCTAGCCACACTTTTTAATCTAACATCTAAGCCCCTTTGGTCATCACCCAACTCCTCATTTGTCAATGTCACTTCAATAGCAGCTCCTTCCCCTGGCAAATTTGTAAATACAAATTCCATTCTTGGTTCTCTCCCCCTCTTTAATGAGTCACAATTCATTCTGGTCTTCCTCTTATCTTCTTTCTGCAAACCAGAGACCTACAATCTGTGTCCTATTGTGCCATGCTTTTTCTGTCTAATTTGCTCTGTGCCGTACTGGTTCAGCTCTTGGCTCTGCACGAGGAGAGATGGTGTTTTGGGCCCCCTTTCATTCTTCAGAGAAACAGAAGCAATTTAACTTCCTTAGCTCTGATTCATAGACGCTTTCTCACACTTAGGGCTTTTGATGTTCTGTTGCTCATTCGATTCAACAAATAACTGAACATTCCCAAATTTACTTGCTGGTCATCTAATTCGTTTGTCAGGGAGTGTATTTCCCTAGCGCTTTCAATACCTGACATTCGATTAAAAGTGGGACACAGAGGAGAAGCAGGCCATGGTGAGCAGAGCCTCTTCCTCCAGTGCTGTCTTTTTTGATTAGTTGGCAGCCAGAAAAAGGCTCCCGGATGCCAGCTTTCAAAGTCCCTGAGCTAAAAACAAGGGAATAACTGGACAAAGTGATAATTCCTCTTCCTGAAGGGGCTTCAGGCATTGAGCCAGGGAAAATGAATGCCATCATATTTAATAGTTTAACCCAAGGGAAGTTGAAAGGGGTAAGGGAGGTTGGCAAGTTGCTAGATACTGGCTGAAAGCCAGTCCATCCCTGGATTCAATCCTAGACTTGCCAGCAATGGGTAAAAAAATGTCCTAGAAAGGCAGTGGTCACTGTGGGTTAAAGAACGCTGGATTCTTTTCGTAGAGTCTGTACAGTAAAGGACCTCAGATTCTCATACATCATGAGAGAGGTAAAGGGTTTCCCTCGCCCTTTTCTCTCCCACAATGGAAACTGAATTTTCCTCTAGTGAGGCAGATTAGGGCTTCCCAGGTGGCGCTAGAGGTAAAGAACCCACCTGCCAATGCAGGAGACAAGACACAGGGGATCAATCTCTGGGTCAGAAAGATCCCCTGGTAGAGGGCATGGCAACCCACTCCAGTAATCCTGTGTAAAGAATCCCATGGACAGAGGAGCCTGGGGGGCTACAGTCCACAGGGTCACAAAGAGTCAGACACGACTGAAGCAACTTAGCATGCATGCATACACGCAGGCAGCAGATTCAACTAATTTAATAGGCCATTTCTCACTCTAGTATTGCAAAGTAAAATCTATGCCTACTACAAATGCACTTTAAGTGTTCAATACAAAACCTAGAAAACAATCAAAGCATTGTATTATTCTTAATTAATTGGCTTCAGTGAGAACAATTTCCTTGTAAAATTAAGATAAAAATACTTCTTTATAAAGTTGTGATTAGAATTCAAAGATTAAAAATGCCTATAAAAGTAATCAAAATAATGTTGACAAATAAAATGTACTCAATAAACTGGAGCTACTCTTAACATGGATGCATATTTCTTTTACTCTTTTATTTAGGAGCTAATCAAGTTCTGGAAGCAAACTCAACAACAACCCAAAAAGTGTCCCCAGCAATAAGAAACTTCAGCCACACTGTAGTCTCTGCTACTCATTAAAACCTCACTATCTCACATCCTGACTCTCCAAACAAAATCATCAAAATATCTCCAGTTACGGAAACTCTATGCCCTAGATTTTAAATGGTAAGAGATAAAGGTCCCAGGGAACATCAGCTTTAAGAGTATAAATAAAACAACAACAAAGTAAGTAATAAGGAAAAACAATCAAAAGCAGAGGGATGAAGGAACCCAAAAGAAAGCACCATTAACAATGCCAAACTCTGCACTGATGCAAGATCAAATAGGAAAGTGCTGTGGGGTCTCTGGACACAAGGTGCTCTATGGATGTCAACGACCACATTATCCTTGCCTTTACTACAATGAAGAATGAAATCATGTGAACAGAGTGCACGTGATCTCAAAAGCTCTGTATCTGCCCATGGCAATTTTCAAACTAATTTGCACAGCTCAACTCTGTAAAGAAAAGAAATAAAATATTTCTTAAATTAACCCATGCATAACACACTTGGGTGGAAGCTAATGGTTAAGTCCATGTCCTTGTCGTTAGCATGTGTTGCTACCCCAGTTCCAACTGTCTGAGATCTTTAATCACTGGGAAAATTAATCTCACAACAAGTTTGTTCACAAGAGGAACAGGCTGCCTTTTGACAGCTATTATGCAAAATATGAACCAGCACAAAGTACATGACAATTATTTTTGTTTTCAACAAATGTTGACTCTAAATTGTGTTAGATGGAGTTAATAATAGCATAGTTCTTCGGACAGAAGAAAACATATTGGCACACAGGAATACTTCTATTAATCACCAGATTGGAATGATCATTTCAGAAGCCTGTTTAGAACATTTCATTAGTATCTAATAGAGAAAGAGAGGTAAACTCTGAAAGCATTTTACAGTGATCCAAAACGAACATTTATTAAGTATTATTTCTGAAGACAGAAGTACTTATGTCAATATCTCCAAAATTCTTAATCTGTATATACCAAGCTGCATAAAAGGTCAGGTGACCTCCCCAGAATAACAACTCCCAGTTAACAGCGAAGGTGATGGTAGAAAGCCTTACCTGTATGACCATGCATACTCCCATCACAAGACATGGGTTTTTAGAAATACAGGCTGGAACCATGAGGGGATTGCAGAATACCGCGCTATAAATGGCATTTCTAATTTTGTTAAGAATGTTGATTCTTTATTTGGGCTAAAGTCTACCCCAACTTGCTTCCCCTGGTGCTCAGCTAGTTAATGACATCATTTAAATGTCAATAGAGTCAAATAAATATTTGTCATTGTTATGTTAAATGAGAACAACAGAGAAAATATCAATACTTAGTGATTTCTTAGCTGTCCAAATGGGCCAGTTTGGCCAAAAGACACTCTCTAAGAGCACTGCATTATATTATATAATCTTCGGATTATATCATCAAACTGAAGGGATCTCTAAGACAGGGCACGGTGAACATAGGGACATACAATAAGTGTGTGTGAGGGACATATAAATGCCTGTTGATGCTTTTGCTTTTTGTTTACTAAAGGGTACACATGACTCTGATGGTTATTAAATTTATAGATACAGATTCACATGCAATCGTAAGAAACAACACAGAAATTCTGTATACCCTTCACACAGTTTCCACATCTTGCAAATCTATGATACAGTATAACAGGGATATGGGAATTGATCAGTCCTGGGTGTTCATTGGAAGGACTGATGCTAAAGCTGAAGCTCCAATACTTTGACCACCTCATGAGAAAAGTTGACTCACTGGAAAAGACTCTGATGCTGGGAGGGATTGGGGGCAGGAGGAGAAGGGGACGACAGAGAATGAGATGGCTGGAAGGCATCACCGACTCGATGGAGGTTGGTTTGAGTGAACTCCAGGAGTTGGTGATGGACAGGGAGGCCTGGCGTGCTGTGATTCATGGGGTCGCAAAGAGTCAGACACGACTGAGTGACTGAACTGAACTGAACCAGACTAATTCAGATTTCCCTTGTGTTCAATGATGTGCATATTCATATTACATTCTATAAAATTCTATGCATAGGTTTGTGTATCCACCACAACTTCTGATTTTTTTTGATGAATTATTCTATATTTTAATTGGAGTATAGTTGCTTGACAATGTTGTGTTAGTTTCCACTGTATAGCAAAGTGAACCCGCTACATGTATACATGTATACATGTATATCCTCTTCCTTGGGTTTCCTTCCCATTTAAGTCACCACAGATGTTTTCTTTTATAATGCCAACCAGCTAACTCCCAGCCCCTGGCAACACTAATCTGTCTTCCGGGTCTCTAATATCATCATCCCTAGAATGTTACAAAATTGGCTTTTAGATTCAGCATAATCCCCTTGAAAAGAGACCCGCACTGCTGGTTGTTTCACTAATGCATTCCTTTTTATCACCCAGTAATATTTCTCTGGGCTAAATGCCCAAGAGTGCAGTTGCTGGGTCATATGGTGATCGAATGTTTACTCTTATAAACAATGGCCAAACTTCTCAAGAGTGGCTGTACTACTTTAAATGTCTACTAGCATGTATGAGTAATCTAGTTTCTTTACATCCTTGCCAGAATTTGATGTCACCATGTCACTAAGATTTTTACTTTTTTGACTAGGAATTTTCTTTTGAATTTAATAATTCTTATCATACAAACAAGACACCTCCTTTATAGAAAAATCAGAATACAAAGAAAACAAAACTTCTCATAATTCTACCAGTCATTGATAACTACTGTTAATGTCTCTTAATATCCTGATATATATTTCTAAAGTCAGTGTTAACTTTTAACAAAATAGAACCTGCCATTTGTGACCTTTTTCATCTCTTAACAAATGTATCGTAAAGCCTTTTCATAGACAATAACTCCCTGGTCGTCCAGTGGTTAGGATGACTATTTCACTGCAGAGGATGTGGGTTTGATCCCTGGCTGGGAAGCTTAGACCCCACACACCGTGAGATGTGGCCAAAAGATAAATAGACAGATACAGATATACTAGAGCTATACTATATTGTTGGATACACAGTAAAGAGGAATTTCTGTAGACTGTCTAGTTCTTTAGCAACTAACTATTCAGAGACTTATACCCAGCAACATGTATAATACTTTCATTTCTGGGGCTAGTGGAATTGATACATTTATCCAGGCATGTAGTGATATCTCATTGTGGTTTTAATTTGTATTTCTCAAGTGTTTAAGAATGTTGAATGCCTTTTCATGTGCTTATTTGCCATCTGTATATCCAGTGTGGTGAAATGTCTGTTCCTGTGTTTTGTCTATTCTCTAATCGGATTGTGATTTTACAGTTGAAATTTGAGAATTCTATAAATATATACATGTATATATGAATATCAGTTCAGTTCAGTTGCTCAGTCGTGTCTGACTCTGTGCGACCCCATGAACCACAGCTAGCCAGGCCTCCCTGTCCATCACCAACTCCCGGAGTTCACTCAAACTCATGTCCACAGAGTCAGTGATGCCATCCAGCCATCTCATTCCCTGTTGTCCCTTTCTCCTCCTGCCCCCAATCCCTCCCAGCATCAGAGTCTTTTCCAGTGAGTCAACTCTTCGCATGAGCTGGCCAAAGTATTGGAGTTTCAGCTTTAGCATCAGTCCTTCCAATGAACACCCAGGATTGATCTCCTTTAGAATAGACTGGTTGGATCTCCTTGCAGTCCAAGGGACTCTCAAGAGTCTTCTCCAGCACCACAGTTCAAAAGCATCAATTCAGGGACCATGGGAAGATTGCAGAGGAATAGGACGGGGCGACCACTTTCTCCCCCACAAAATCAGCAAAAGAACATTTGAACGCTGAGTAAATCCCACAAAACAACTTCTGAATACCGGCAGAGGACATCAGGCACCCAGAAAAGCAGCCTATAGTCTTCGAAAGGAGGTAGGAAATAGTATAAAAGATAAAAAGAGAAACAAAAGAGGGAGGGACGGAGCTCCATCCCAGGAAGGGAGGCTTAAAAAAACAAAAGAGAAGTTTCCAAACTCCTGGAAACACTGGCGAGTGGAACCTCAGAGGGCCACATAACTGGGAGACAAAGACATAAATAATTAAAACTCACAGACTGAGTGCCCAGAGGAAACTCTCAGCGGAGAAGCGGCGCAGACGCCCGCGCCCCCCAGTAGCAAGTGGGGGCTGGGCAGGGAGGCGCGGGCGATGGTGCTTAGAGGGAGAACCGGGCTTGAACGCCTCAGGGCAAACTGAGGGCCCGAACTTAAAATAGCAAAGGAGACACTGCAGCTAAAAGGCGAAAAGGCTACAAAAAGCCTGCGAAAAGCCCCAACCCAGGACTCTGCCAGCCCCACCCACAGAACAGGGCGCTGAGCAGAGTGAGCCGGCAGCAGGCGGCCCAGCCTCCAGCCCCCGCCAATGCGGGCAGGGAGGGCAGCCAGCGCCAGAAGGGGCAGCTGCGGCCCCAGAGAGGCTTCCCGTGCCAAGCTGCAAGCAGGCTCCCTTGCTGGCCAGGACTTCTTGAGTTCAGGCCGGTCGATATCCACCTGAGAAAGTGCGCCGGTTGTACTCCCAGAAAACCAAGTGGCAGGGACCGGGAAGGCGATAAGTCGCAGCGACCACGCTCGCCAAATGCCTGGTCACCTGAGCTGCTCAGACCGGGGAAGGCAAAAAACGCAGGCCCAGGCAAGTCTGCACCTTTGTGGAGTACCCGAGGACCTGAACCTGAGCCGCTCAGACCTGGGAGGTGCATGCAACCCAGCGCCAGCCGTGGACAGCTCCCGGCAGAGTAACCTAGAGCCTAAACAGCATAAATAGGGAAAGCACACACGCCTCGAGCGGGAGCATTCCCAGTGTAGCCGAGACACTGCAAGCACTCCCCACAGACGCCAGGAATATTTGTTAGCTGCGTTCCTCCCTCCCCACTGCAGGACTGAACAGGTGAGCCAGGAAAAAAAAAAAAAAAGGTGTCCACCACTGCATCCTGGTGTCAGGACGGGAATTAGACACTGAGGAGACCAGAAAACAGAAGAGCTTTTTCAACAGAAGGAACTGCCTTGGAAGCAACAGAGGGCGAAGCCTTGAGCCTACTGCAAGAATAAGACTGAAAACCAGAGGCAGAGGCTTAAGTCCAAATCCTGAGAACACCAGAGATCTCCTGTTCCAGAGAACATTAATTGATAGGTACTGATCAAATGTCTCCATACATACACTGAAACCAGGTACCACCCAAGGGTCAACAAGTTTCAGTGAAAGACATACTACGCAAATGATCCAGCAACACAGGAGAAAGCACTGAGCTTCAATATACAGGCTGCCCAAAGCCACTCCAAACCCATTGACAACTCAAACTCATTACAGGACACTTCATTGCACTCCAGAGAGAAGAAATCCAGCTCCACCCACCAGAACATCGACACAAGCTTCCCTAACCAGGGAACCTTGACAAGTCACCCATCCAACCCCACACACAACGAGGTAACTACATAATAAAGAGAACTCCACAAGCTGCCAGAAGACGGAAAGGCCACCCCGAACACAGCAATATAAGCAAGATGAAGAGGCAGAGAAATACCCAGCAAGTAAAGGAACAGGATAAATGCCCACCAACACAAACAAAAGAGGAAGATACAGGGAACCTACCCGATAAAGAATTTCAAATTTTCATTGTGAAAATGATTCAAAATCTGGAAAGCAAAATGGAGTTACAGATAAATAAACTGGAGAAAAGGATTGAGAAGATGCAAGAAATGTTTAATAAGGAATTAGAGGAAATAAAAAAGAGTCAATATACAATGAATAATGCAATAGATGAGATCAGAAACACTCTCGAGGGAACAAACAGTAGAATAATGGAGGCAGAAGACAGGATAAGTGAGCTAGAAGATAGAACTGTAGAAATAAATGAAACAGAGACAGAAAAAGAAAAAAGAATTTAAAGAAATGAGGACAATATTAGAGACCTCTGGGACAATGTTAAACACCCCAACATTCGAATTATAGGAGTCCCAGAAGAAGAAGACAAAAAGAAAGACCATGAGAGAATACTTGAGGAGATAATAGTTGAAAATTTCCCTAAAATGGGGAAGGAAATAATCACCGAAGTCCAAGAAACCCAGAGAATCCCTAACAGGATAAACCCAAGGTGAAATACTCCAAGACACATATTAATCAAATGAACAAAGATCAAACACGAAGAACAAATATTAATAGCAGCAAGGGAAAAACAACAAAGGGGATCCCCATAAGGATAACAGCTGATCTTTCAGCAGAAACTCTTCAGGCCAGGAGGGAATGGCAAGACATACTTAAAGTGATGAAAGAAAGCAACCTACAGCCCAGATTACTTATACCCAGCACGATCTCATTCAAATATGAAGGAGAAATCAAAAGCTTTACAGACAAGCAAAAGCTGAGAGAATTCAGAATCACCAAACCAGCTCTCCAACAAATACTAAAGGATCTTCTCTAGACAGGAAACACAGAAAGGGTATATAAACTCGAACCCAAAACAATAAAGAAAATGGCAATGGGATCATACTTATCAATAATCACCTTAAACTAAATGGGTTGAATGTCCCAACCAAAAGACAAAGGTTGGCTGAATGGATACAAAAACAAGACCCCCATATATGTTGTCTACAAGAGACCCACCTCAAAACGAGGGACACATACAGACTGAAAGTGAAGGGCTGGAAAAAGATATTCCACGCAAATAGAGACCGAAAGAAAGCAGGAGTAGCAATACTCATATCAGATAAAATAGATTTTAAAACAAAGGCTCTGAAAAGAGACAAAGAAGGAAACTACATAATGATCAAAGGATCGATCCAAGAAGAAGATATAACAATTATAAATATTTATGCACCCAACATAGGAGCACCGCAATATGTAAGACAATTACTAACAAGTATGAAAGGGGAAATTAACAACAACACAATAATAGTGGGAGACTTTAATACCCCACTCACACCTATGGATAGATCAACTAAACAGAAAATTAACAAGGAAACACAAACTTTAAATGATACAATAGACCAGTTAGACCTAATAGATCTCTATAGGACATTTCACCCCAAAACAATGAATTTCACCTTTTTCTCAAGTGCACATGGAACCTTTTCCAGGATAGATCACATCCTGGGCCATAAATCTAGCCTTGGTAAATTCAAAAAAATTGAAATCATTCCAAGCATCTTTTCTGACCACAATGCAGTAAGATTAGATCTCAATTACAGGAGAAAAACTATTAAAAATGCCAACATATGGAGGCTGAACACACTGCTGAATAATGAACAAATCATAGAAGAAATCAAAATATGCATATAAACGAATGAAAATGAAAACACAACAACCCAAAACCTCTGGGACACTGTAAAAGCAGTGCTAAGGGGGAAGTTCATAGCAATACAGGCACACCTCAAGAAACAAGAAAAAAGTCAACTAAACAACCTAACTCTACATCTAAAGAAACTAGAAAAGGAAGAAATGAAGAACCCCAGGGTTAGTAGAAGGAAAGAAATCGTAAAAATTAGGGCAGAGATAAATGCAAAAGAAACAAAAGAGACCATAGCAAAAATCAACAAAGCCAAAAGCTGGTTCTTTGAGAAGGTAAATAAAATTGACAAACCACTAGCCAGACTCATCAAGAAACAAAGGGAGAAGAACCAAATCAATAAAATTAGAAATGAAAATGGAGAGATCACAACCGACAACACAGAAATACAAAGGATTATTAGAGAATACTATCAGCAATTATATGGCAATAAAATGAATAACTTGGAAGAAATGGACAAATTCCTAGAAAAGTACAGCTTGCCAAAACTGAACCAGGAAGAAATAGAAAATCTGAATAGACCCATCACAAGCACGGAACTAGAGAATGTAATCAGAAATCTTCCAGCAAACAAAAGCCCAGGTCTAGACAGCTTCACAGCTGAATTCTACCAAAAACTTAGAGAAGAGCTAACACCTATTCTACTCAAACTCTTCCAGAAAATTGCTGAGGAAGGGAAACTTCCAAACTCATTCTATGAGGTTACCATCACCCTAATCCCAAAACCTGGTAAAGATCCCACAAAAAAAGAAAACTACAGGCCAATATCACTGATGAACATAGATGCAAAAATCCTTAACAAAATTCTAGCAATCAGAATCCAACAACACATTAAGAAGATCATACATCATGACCAAGTGGGCTTTATCCCAGGAATGCAAGGATTCTTCAATATCCACAAATCAATCAATGTAATACACCACATTAACAAACTGAAAAATAAAAATCATATGATTATCTCAATGGATGCAGAGAAAGCCTTTGACAAAATACAATATCCATTTATGATAAAAAAAAACCCTCCAGAAAGTGGGAATAGAAGGGACATATCTCAACATAATAAAAGCTATATATGACAAACCCACAGCAAACATTATCCTCAATGGTGAAAAACTGAAAGCATTTCCCCTAAAGTCAGGAAAAAGACAAGGGTGCCCACTCTCACCACTACTATTCAACATAGTTCTAGAAGTTTTGGCCACAGCAATCAGAGCAGAAAAAGACATAAAAGGAATACAAATTGGAAAAGAAGAAGTAAAACTTTCACTATTCGCTGATGACATGATCCTCTACACAGAAAACCCTAAAGACTCTACCAGAAAAATACTAGAGCTAATCAATGAATACAGTAAAGTTTCAGGATATAAAATCAACACACAGAAATCCCTTGCATTCCTATACACTAATAATGAGAAAATAGAAAGAGAAATTAAGGAAACTATTCCATTCACTGTTGCAACGAAAAGAATTAAATACTTAGGAATATATCTACCTAAGGAAACAAAAGACTTGTACATAGAAAACTATAAAACACTAGTGAAAGTAATCAAAGAGGACACTAATAGATGGAGAAATATGCCGTGTTCGTGGATTGGAAGAATACTGCTGCTGCTGCTAAGTCACTTCAGTCGTGTCCAACACTGTGTGACCCCATAGATGGAAGCCCACCAGGCTCCCCTGTCCCTGGGATTCTCCAGGCAAGAACACTGGAGTGGGTTGCCATTTCCTTCTCCAATGTGTGAAAGTGAAAAGTGAAAGTGAAGTCGCTCAGTCGTGTCTGACCCTTAGCGACCCCATGGACTGCAGCCTACCAGGCTCCTCTATCCATGGGATTTTCTAGGCAAGAGTACTGGAGTGGCTTGCCATTGCCTTCTCCGGGATTGGAAGAATAAATATTATAAAAATGAGTATACTACCCAAAGTAATTTATACATTCAATGCAATCCCTATCAAGCTACCAATGATATTTTTCACAGAACTAGAACAATAATCTCACAATTTGTATGGAAATACAAAAAACCTTGAATAGCCAAAGCAATCTTGAGGAAGAAGAATGGAACTGGGGGAATCAACCTGCCGGACTTCAGGCTCTACTACAAAGCCACAGTCATCAAGACAGTATAGTACCGGCATAAAGACAGAAATATAGATCAATGGAACAAAATAGAAAGCCCAGAGATAAATCCATGCACTTATGGACACCTTATCTTTGACAAAGGAGGCAAGAATATAAAATGGAGAAAAGACAGTCTCTTTAACAAGTGGTTCTGGGAAAACTGGTCAGCCACTTGTAAAAGAATGAAACTAGAACACTTCCTAACACCATACACCAAAATAAACTCAAAATGGATTAGAGAGCTAAATGTAAGACCAGATTCTATAAAACTCCTAGAGGAGAACGTAGGCAAAACACTCTCTGACATAAATCACAGCAGGATCCTCCAAGACCCACCTCCCAGAATATTGGAAATAAAAGCAAAAATAAACAAATGGGACCTAATTAAAATAAAAAGCTTCTGCACAGCAAAGGAAACTCTAAGCAAGGTGAAAAGACAGCCTTCAGAATGGGAGAAAATAATAGCAAATGAAGCAACTGATAAAGGATTAATCTCCAAAATATACAAGCAGCTCCTGCAGCTCAATTCCAGAAAAGTAAATGACCCAATCAAAAAATGGGCCAAAGAACTAAACAGACATTTCTCCAAAGAAGACATACAGATGGCTAACAAACACATAAAAAAAATGCTCAACATCCCTCATAATTAGAGAAATGCAAATCAAAACCACAATGAGATACCATTTCATACCAGTCAGAATGGCTGCTATCCAAAAGTCTACATGCAAGAAATGCTGGAGAGGGTGTGGAGAGAAGAGAACCCTCTTACACTGTTGGTGGGAATGCAAACTAGTACAGCCACTATGGAGAACAGTGTGGAGATTCCTCAAAAAACTGGAAATAGAACTGCCATATGATCCAGCAGTCACACTCCTGGGCATACACACCGAGGAAACCAGAATTGAAAGAGACACATGTACTCCAATGTTCATTGCAGCACTGTTTATAATAGCCGGGACATGGAAGCAACCTAGATGTCTATCTGCAGATGAATGGATAAGAAAGCTTTGGTACATATACACAATGGAGTATTTCTCAGCCATCAAAAAGAATGAATTTGAATCAGTTCTAATGAGGTGGATGAAATTGGAGCCTATTATACAGAGTGAAGTAAGCCAGAAAGAAAAACATCAATAAAGTATACTAACACATATATATGGAATTTAGAAAGATGGTAACCTTAACCTTGCAAAAGGGACTGCAAAAGAGACATAGGTATATAGAACAGTCTTTGGGAGAGGGTGAAGGTGGGATGATTAGGGAGAACGGCATTGTAGCATGTATATTATCATATGTGAAATGAATCACCAGTCCAGGTTCAATGCATGATACAGGATGATTGGGGCTGGTGCACGGGGATGACCTGGAGGGAGGATATGGGGAAGAGGGAGGTGGGAGGGGGGTTCAAGAAAGGGAACACATGTACACCCACGGCGGATTCATGTCAATGTATGGCAAAACCAACCAATATATTAATGTAAGGTAATTTGCCTCCAATAAAATAAATTTTTTTAAAAAAGCATCAATTCTTTGGCGATCAGCTTTCTTCACAGTCCAACTCTCACATCCATACATGACCACTGGAAAAACCATAGCCTTGACTAGATGGACTTGGTTGGCAAAGTAATATCTCTGCTTTTTAATATGCTATCTAGGTTGCTCATAACTTTCCTTCCAAGGAATAAGTGTCTTTTAATTTCATGGCTGCAATCAGCATCCACAGTGATTTTGGAGACCCCAAAAAATATATACACACATGCTATTTTTGTAAGCTTTGGAAGCATTAATCCACTAAAAATGCTACAGTGAACAGTAGATCTTATGGCTTTGAAAGTGTCATCAGCTGATTTGTCAAACTACCTCCTCTCTCACAGGTAAGGCTGCTTATGTTCACTGAACATATAAACAACTGGGCCCTGGCAGAGTACGTGGCCTGCCTGAGTCTGCACTGTTGGTGGATGACGGGGTAGACTCACTGCTGATGGAGAAACCACCTCCCTCATTTCTTCCTGGGCCCCGGGACTACATCTCCAAAGTTAAGGTGACACTGATGCCCTGTCTCCAGAAAGCTTAAAATCCAAGTCTATCCTGAAGGCCATTTCTTCTCAAACTCATATTGACACTGGCCAAGCAATCAATGTCATCTGTCCCCGGTGGCAGAACTGACTGTTCTGGTCCATAGCTTTATGCCTCTCACCAGAGCTGGATAAAATAACAATTCATAAATTGAAGAGCTTCTGTTCCACTGCTCAAATAGTATGTTATCAAGTAACACTGACTCACTCTCCTTAGAGTACAATGAATGTGCATGACAAAGTCAAGTTCTGAGAAATTTTAAATAATGTCATTTGCAACATCACGGATGGACCTAGAGACTGTCATACCAAGTGAAGTTAAGTCAGAGAAGGAGAAACACCGCATGACATACCTCATATGTGGAATCTAAAAAGAAATCATTCAAATGAACTTATTTACAAAACAAACAGACCTATGGACTTAGAGAACAAACTTAATGGTTGTTAGAGGAGGGATAGTTGCGGAGTTTGGGATGGACATGTACACCATGCTATAATTAAAATAGATAACCAACAAGGACCTTTACTGTATTCTACTGGTTAGAAGCACCTGATAGATTCCACCTGCACTCAAAGGGGAGAATTATACAAGAGCACATTAGTTTTCTGACAAAGGTCCCTATAATCAAAGCTATGGTTTTTTCCAATAGTCTTGTATGGATGTGAGATGTGAGAGTTGGACTATAATGAAGGCTGAGTGCTAAAGAATTGATGCCTTCGAACTGTGGTGCTGGAGAACTCTTGAGAGTCCCTTGGACTGCAAGGAGATCCAACCAGTCAATCCTAAAGGAAATCAACTCTTGAGTATTCGTTGGAAGACTGATGCTGAAGCTGAAGCTGAAGCTGAAGCCCCAATACTTTGGCCACTTGATGCAAAGAGCTAACTCACTGGAAAAGACCTTGAAGCTGGGAAAGATTGAAGGCAGGAAAAGAAGGGGATGAGAGAGGAAGAGATGGTTGGATGGCATCACCGACTCACTGGACTGAGTTTGAACAGACTCTGGGAGATAGTGAAGCACAGGGAAGCCTGGCATGATACAGTCCATGCGGTTACAGAGAGTCAGACATGAGTGAATGACTGCAGAACAATAAAATAGTTCACTGGAAGTGATCTACTGATTCTGAATTATGGGGGGAGCCTTTCTTTTTTAATATCACCCAGCAGGAATCAAGAGCACAGAGTATACAGATAGTAAGGCTGCATTTAAGGCAGAGCTGCTCAGCTTTCAGGCTGGCACACGGGTGGACACAATCAAGAAGCCGACGCAAATGCTTAGGGGCTTGCTGTCTGAGAGCTGTGTCTCATCTGAATCAGCATGAAGGGGAAAAAAAGGCAATTTTTTCACTCAGTGTTTGTCTGGGGAAACAATATGGTTCAGGGTCCATTTTGTAGGAGAGTAAAATGTCATTGCACAGGATTAAATAATTATGTTTCCAGACATCTTGACAAACTCAGGGATAATTCTGCTTTATCCTCTAAGCTATTCCCTCCAATCCCAGTTCTTCTACAGTGTCTTGTCTTTCTCTCTCAAATTTCAAAACAAAAACAAGTCACTTCTTCTCTCCTCCCTCAACATTCTAATGAAAGATTCTGACATTTGACAACAGTGATGTCATGTAATTAAAATTCTTACCGCAGAGAGGGGAAGGAAGAATGAAAATTGTGTCTTAATATGAAGGATAATTAGGCCCTCTATCTCCACTTTAAAAGAAACTCATGATGTTTCTCGATAACAATTTGTCCTAAGAAATGTCTCCATCCATGTTTCTTCATCTGGTTATGAAACCTGTAGATTTCATTTATAAAGGCTCCAATGCCATCACTCTGGGTCACCCAGTCCCACAGTTTCAACCTTCTGTGTAGATGTCCTCCAAGTGACATCACCTAACCAGAACATGCATGATCATTTCACTGGCATGACCTTACCTTATATGCGTTACTGATGCTGCAAAAGCAATGCATCTGAAAAAGCCAATCTCTTCATCTCTTAACCTCTCCTGCCTTCACTACTCCTGTTAAAAGGACCACCCTCCTCCCCATTTCTCAGACTGACATTCTGTCACCTTTATTTGCTCCCTCCCTCTGGGGTTTTTTTTTCTTCCATCTCAACCTCTGCAGTGTTTTCCCAGGTATCCTTGCCTTTGCACCCCAAGCTCCCATCTCATCTCCTGCCCACCTTCCTTATCTCCTGCCGTGGAGTTTATTTCTCCTTCCACCCTTCCTTCCATTCCCGTTTTCATCAATTCTACCCACGCTGCTTCCAACATAATCTTTTTAAAAGCACCTCACATCATGGCATGACCCTACTGAAAAACAGTGAATAACTCTCTAAACCACAGGGAAAAAATTCAAAGTCCTTAGACAGGCGTTGGAAAATTTCCAGAATAAGGTACCGACTTATCCCAGCATTCTCTTCAGCAGTAATTGCACTCCCGCAGTGTCACCCAGGCACAGGCACTGACTCACAACCTTGAGCCTGCCTTCGCCTGATTTTCCCTCCTGCCTCTCATGCGTCTCTCTGCCTGGAAATCCCTACATCTCTGTACATACATCCTCTCTTCTCCTCATCTATAAACTTCATGCCTCATGAAGTTTTCCAGACTTCCTCACCTATCTCATTTTTGGATAGGGCACACAGCAGTGGAGCACTTCCATGTTGCTGCTGCTGCTGCTAAGTCACTTCAGTCGTGTCCGACTCTGTGCGACCCCATAGATGTTACTCCGCATTAAAGAAAACAGAATACAAAGGAGGCCCCTTGTTCTCTAGGACATCAAGAAGTCTTTGATTACATGAAGGTTCCTTTTCAGAGACTTTCCTAGGAAACAATTTCTCAAAACTCACCCTTTTCAAATATTCATTAATTTTCAAATTATATTCCAGGAACCTGTTATAGGTGTTAAAGAAACTAAGATAGGAAGTCTGACAATAAGGGACCCAGGATCTGACAGGAAAAATAGATAAACGAGACACTATGGTGGGGTTTTAGTTGCTAAGTTGTATCCGACTCTTTTGTGACCCCATGGACTATAGCCTGCCAGACTCCTCTGTCCATGCCAGGCCAGAATACTGGGGTGGGTTGCCATTTCCTTCTCCAGGAGATCTTCCCTGACCAGGGATCAAATCCTCATCTCCTGCATTGGCAGACAGACTCTTTACCACTGAGCCACTATGGATTGCCACTATAATAGATTATAAGCAAATTAAATAAGTAGATTGGATTATTCTGTTTGGAGATGGAGGAAAAGTGATTTGAGAGAGGGTTTTACTGAAGAAATGACATTTAAGTTGGACTTGAAATGCTATAACAACATTTTGGGGCATTTTTTTATATACCAGGCACTTTAAATATATTTCTTTCACAACTTCTCAACCATCATATGAAGTTGATATTATTATTATTCCATTTCACAGATTAGAAAAAAACAAGACTCAGAGCACCTGGGTAATATTGCCCAATCCATGCAGTTAATAAGTGGAATTGGGATCCATACCCAGGTCTGCATATATCCACAGTCTAGGCATTGGTCATTGCTTCAACCTGAACTCTGGATCACAGCAAACTAAATTATGATATCCCCACTTTAGCACCCCACAAGTTTCAATGTTGAGCTTAGCACTGAAAGTTTTCTTACCAAAAAAATACACTGAAGCACAAGCAACAGGTGGCAACATAAGCTTTATTGTGTATTTTGTAGAGAAAATTTTGGAGAAGGTCACACGAACACCCTTCAACTAATAGCTCAAATTTTTCTATTAAGACATTTCTAAGTTCCTATTGATACATCCCTTGTCACCCAGCTACCATCTGGCAGTTTCTCCTTCTCTCTCTTTTATGCTTATGCTCTTCTCTTCTTGCTCCTAAGATATACAGAGCAGTTCCACTCAAGCACATGAAAAGTTATCAGAGTTATCAGAAAAAAAACAAAAAATTAAATGCCTCTCATGAGGATCATTGATCTAATATCTAAAGTTCTATCTGGAATTTGCTGCCTGGGGACTTACCTCACATGCTTAATATATTTATCAGGAAATTCTTCCTCCAAAATGCCATGCTGCCACCAGAAATAACTCTGGTAAATAAAAATTTCTCCATAGTTCTACAATATTAGAGTGGCATTCTTATTCTTATACTAATGTGATTTTCTCTAATGCACTTCTGTATATACAACCTTTCAATCAGATCCAGTGAGGAAGATAAAAATCTAAAAACTAGTAGTATAGTTTAACAGAGATGAATTTGCTATATGTGTGTTAAGGAATTGAGAAGGCAAAGACAGACAGAACACAGACAGAAGTAACAGGAAAATAGTAATTGCAGGAAGCAGCTACCCCCTGTAGGGCTGGAGGAACAAAGAAAAGATAATTCAAGCTCAGAAGAAGGCTCCTGAGCCAGGATTCAGACCTCTGAGCAGGAGGAACAAGTAATGCAGGTTCTGGAAGTGTGGAGAGACACTCACAAGTGGGGCTAACTGCCGTTGCCCATGTTAGAGGCCATCGCTGGGCCATGTGATGAAACAGGAAGCAAACAGGAAGGAGTAAGTCTCTCCTCCCTTTTCCAGCCTTCCAGTCTCCTTCTACAAAGTCCCAGGTGGCCCTAGTGACAGAGAATCTGCCTGCCAATGCAAGAAATGCAAGATATGCGGGTTCGATCCCTGGATCGGGAAGATCCCCTGGAGAAGGAAATGGCAACCCACTCCAGTATTCCTGCCTGGAGAAGCCCATGGACAGAGGAGCCTGGTGGGCTATAGTCCATGGGGTCACAAAGAGCCGGACACGACTGAATGATTAATGCTTTCACTTTCTTTCAGTCTCCTTCTGGTGCCCTGACTGGTAAAAGAGAAAACTGCTTTGTAGAATCTTACCAGTACACACCCTAGTAGAACTAGACATCTTAGGTTCTGAGAGAGAATACTTTGACAATCAGGAAATTCCCTCTCTAGTTAACCTGAGTCAACTACCTGCCTGAGCAACAGAGGCAGCAAAAGAAGTAGTGGTGGAGGATAAAGATTTCTGCACCAGGGATCCCATGGAATCATGAGATTCATATTGATCTTGTGAAATTTACACAATGATTTCTGAATTTGCAAGCAAGATGAGAGACTAACACTGCTTGGAGAGACAGTGACTCTAGACACTGTCTGGAGAGAAAGATAATTTTCTAACTGCTTTTATCTCATCTTAAGAGATAAGCCTAGAGGACCAGATAATTAATCTTATCTTTATGCATAGGGTAAAGCTCTATACAGTCAGCAAAAACAAGACCGGGAGCTGACTGTGGCTCACATCATGAACTCCTTATTACCAAATTCAAACTTAAATTGAAGAAAGTAGGGAAAACCACTAGACCATTCAGGTATGATCTAAATCAAATCCCTAACAATTATACAGTGGAAGTGAGAAACAGATTCAAGGGATTAGATCTGATAGACAAGAGTGCCTGAAGAACTACGGACGAAGGCTCGTGATGTTGTACAGGAGGCAGTGACCGAGACCATTCCCAAGAAAAAGAAATGCAGAAAGGTTGTCCGAGGAGGCCTTACAAATAGCTGAGAAAAGAAGAGAAGCTAAAGGCAAAGGAGAAAAGGAAAGATATACCCCTTTGAATGCAGAGTTCCAAAGAACAGTAAGGAGAGATAAGAAAGCCTTACTCGGTGATCAAGGCAAAGAAATAGAGGAAAACAACAAAATGGGAAAGACTAGAGATCTCTTCAAGAAAATTAGAGATACCAAAGGAACATTTCATGCAAAGATGGTCACAATAAAGGACAGAAATGATATGGACCTAACAGAAGCAGAAGATACTAAGAAGAGGTGGCAAGAAAACACAGAAGAATGATACAAAAAAGACCTTCACAACCCAGATAATCACGATGGTGTGATCACTGACCTAGAGCCAGACATCCTGGAATGTGAAGTCAAGTAGGCCTTAAGAAACATCACTATGAACAAAGCTAGTGGAGGTGATAGAATTCCAGTTAAGGTATTCAAATCCTAAAAGATGATGCTGTGAAAGTGCTACACTCAATATGCCAGCAAATTTGGAAAACTCAGCAGTGACCACAGGACTGGAAAAGGTCAGGTTTCGTTACAATCCCTAAGAAAGCCAATGCCAAAGAATGCTCAAACTCCCACACAGTTGCACTCATCTCACACGTTAGCAAAGTAATGCTCAAAATTCTCCAAGCCAGGCTTCAACAGTATGGGAACCAGGAACTTCCAGATGTTCAAGCTGGATTTAGAAAAGGCAGAGGAACCGGAGATCAAATTGCTAACATCTGTTGGATCATAGAAAAAGCAAGAGAGTTCCAGAAAAACATCTACTTCTGCTTTATTGACTACACCAAAGACTTTGACTGTGTGGAGCACAAAAATATGTGGAAAATTCTTAAAGAGATGGGAATGCTAGACCACCTTACCTGCCTCCTCAGAAATCTTTATGCAGATCAAGAAACAACACTTAGAACTGGACATGGAACAACAGACTGGTTCCAAATCAGAAAAGGAATATGTCAAGGCTATATATTGTCACCCTGATTAACTTCTATTCAGGGTACATCATGTGAAATGCAGGGTTGGATGAAAAATAAGCTGGAATCAAGATTGCTGGGGGAAATATCAATACCCTCAGATATGCAGATGATACCACCCTTATGGCAGAAAGTGAAGAACTAAAGAGCCTCTTGATGAAAGTGAAAGAGGAGAGTGAAAAAGGCTTAAAACTCAACATTCAGAAAACTAAGATCATGGCATCTAGTCCCATCACTTCATGGCAAATAGATGGGGAAACAATGGAAACAGTGACAGGCTTTATTTTGGGGGGCTCCAAAATCACTGCAGATGGTGTCTGTAGCCATGAAATTAAAAGATGCTTGCTCCTTGGAAGAAAAGCTATGAGCAACCTAGACAGCATATTAAAAAGCCGAGACATTACTTTGCTGACAAAGGTCAGTCTAGTGAAGGCTATATTTTTTCCAGTGGTCATGTATGGATGTGAGAGTTGGACTATAAAGAAACTGAGCACTGAAGAATTGATGCTTCTGAACTGTGGTGTTGGAAAAGACTCTTTAGAGTCCCTTGGACTGCAAGGAGATCCAACCAGTCCATCCTAAAGGAGATCAGTCCTGAGTATTCATTGGAAGGACTGATGCTGAAGCTGAAACTCCAATACTTTGGCCACCTGATGTGAAGAAGTGACTCATCTGAAAAGACCCTGATGCTGGGAAAGATTGCAAGTGGAGGAGACGGGGACAACAGAGGATGAGATGGTTGGACGGCAGCACAGACTCAATGGACATGAATTTGAGTAAGCTCCGAGAGTTGGTGACAGACAGGGAAGCCTGGAATGCTGCAGTCCATGGGGTTGCAAAGAGTCAGACATGACTGAGCGACTGAACTGAACTGACCTGAACTTTTGCATACAGTAGAAGGAGAAAATTATGTAGATAAAACAATAGCTTAAAGTTTGCTTCTTCCAGATCAGAAGACTGCCAGAGGAAAGAGGGATACTGTAAAACTGAAAAGATGAAAAACAAAGGCTTTCATTCCCTTGATCCCTCTTGATGTCAAACCTCAAGGGGAGAAGCAATGGGAAACCTCAGGGTAGAATAAAGACAGTTCAAACACATTGTCACTGGGGGCACACTCCCTTGGCATGCTAGGGGAAGCCTTGTTCATGGCCATTATCAAATGGCACAGGTTAATGCAGCAGCAATGTGATGGGGGTAAGTAAAAAGCTCTGATGTGAGGTGATGAAGAGTCCTTGTTTCCCATGAGCTCTGTAAGGCACACAGGGAAAGAAGAAGGGCCACGTGCCCCAGAGAGCAGATATGAATGTGCTGAAAGTGCCAGAGGGTAGGCGGGAGCCTGGGGAAAGATAAAAGAAGCCACAATGTGCTGGGTCATCAGGATGGACATAGAGATCAGTGGCTAGAACCACGAACTTAAGGTAGGCTCCAGCCCTTTGCCCAAGTTTGGGCAGAAGAGTAGATGCAGCCCAAGGGCCGTCGATTAAGAGAGGGCTGCACTCATCTAAAGAGTCTAGAGAAGATCCAGAGGTCACTGTGCCAGTCCAAGCACTTCAAGGGCTCTGTTGACTGGCATGAGGCTTCTTTTCTCCTTTCCTTCCTTTACTCTCCTTCCTTCCCTCCCCTCATCTCCGTCTCCTCCCCATCTTCTGACTAACACAATGTTCTTTAAGTTTAACTTGGCTAAATAGCTTCAAGTCCTGAGGTACAGGCAGGGTAAGGAGCAAGGCACAGTTGACCCTTGAAGAACACAAGCTTGAACTGCACGATCCACATGCAGACTCTTCCAATAAATATACTGAAAGTATTCTGGAGAGTTGAAACAGTTTAAAAAAGCTCTCAAACCACAAAGCCTAAAAATACAGAATTTTTTTGTAAAGTTAGGTATGCCATGAATGCATAAAATATATGTAGATATACACATTTTAACATTAGAAAATGTGTTAATCAACCATCTATGTTATCAGTAAATCTTCTGGTCAACAGGAGGCTGTTAGTAAGTGAGAAAATTAAAATTAGAAAAATTTAAAAGTAAGCTATTGCTCTATCTTTAAATACTGAGTTAAAGGTGAGCGAGTTTGTGTCCCCACTATAATAGTAATTCATATACTGAAACACATACTATTATTTCAAACATTGACTCTGAATTTTCAAGAAGCCATGTAATATAGAATTTAGGAGAAGGAATTCTTTAGCTAGACCACCTGCCTAAAAATGCAAGCTCCTTCACTTCTTAGCTGGGTGGCCTTTGATAATTTGCTTAACTATGCTTCATTTTTCTAATCTTTAATAGAAATAATAACAGTTCTTATTCAACTTTATATATGTAGAGCTTTCAGAAAATTTCTTGGCACACATTAAATGTTCAATAAATGCTATTATGATGCTATAATCAGGAGCCTCATCCTTTATCACCTCCAGGTTGGAAGGATGGCACAAAGCATAAAAGATATGAACTCAGCTATGAAAGGGGGCCAGCTCTTTAAGATCATCACATACTCCACAAGAGAAATTAGTTTCTCTGATTAACCAACATGGCAGTACCTGAGAGTCAAAAGAGGTCTTTTCCACCCAGATGCAGTGGGTTGGCCAAAGGGTTGCATAAGACGTTACAGAAAAACCCAAATAAACATTTTGGCCAACACAAGTGGCACTAGTGGTAAAGAACCACTAGATCTTCCTGGGTCAGAAAGATCCCTGGAGAAGGAAATGGCCACCCACTCCAGTACTCTTGCCTGGAGAATCCCATGGACAGAGGAGCCTGGCAGGCTGCAGTCCACAGAGCAATGCATGACTGAAGTGGCTTAGCACATGCAATAGAACGGAACCAACAACAAAAAACAGGTGAGAATTCCAGTTATTGTTCTATCTGTACCCGTCCCTTTCTCATTATTTCTGAGTGTTTAATTAAGAAGAAGGACCAAATACATTTCAAGTCTGCAAATGAGATTAGAGGCTTCGTACTGTAAAAGTTCAGATGCTAGAACTTAGATGGTCCTGCAGAGCATTCCTGTCTTCTGTAATTCAGAGCAGTGGCAACAATGGCAAAGCCATTAGAATCATATCCACTCCCTGGCATTATTCAGTTTCATCTTCTGAGGAGGAACAAAAGCCATAGGGTTAAAAGGTGGCAATACTCCTCTCACGGCATTCTCCCTCCTAACAGCTATCACTGAAGGTAAGTTAGTAATAAAACACAAAGGGACTCTTCTGAAAGGATATGTCTCCCTTGGAGCCTGATAGATAATATCACTGTAGAATTGAAAGGTACGATATAATCAGGAATAATAGTGTTCCATATCTGTTCCAATTTCTTCTGATTTACCGCATTTTAAAAGTAATTTAAGACAAGGTTTGCTGATCGTAACTTTTTTTGGTGACAATTTCCAAGTGGTGCAGTGGTAAAGAATCTGCCTGCCAATGCAGGAGACACAGGAGATGCAGGTTCGATCCCTGGGTTGGGAAGGTCCTCTGGAGTAGGAAATGGCAGCACACTCCAGTATTCCTGCCTGGACAGTTTCATGATAGAGGAACCCACTCCATGATTCAGACACAACTGAGCATGCACACACACACAAGAACCGTTAACACAGTTTCATTCTTTAAAAAAAGGCAAAGGAGAACTTTTAAAGAGTTGGCCCTCATTCCAAAGAATCCTGAGATAGTCACATGATTTTAGCAAGACCCCCTGCCCAGCCCCCACCCTCACAGCCACATATCGTCATCTTCTTTAGGATCCCCAGGATTAATCTGATTCATTTCCTTTCTCTCCGTTTATATCAGCCACCTAGAGGGCATCCTGACTCCCAGGTCTTTCCTCAGGTCCCAGATGTTATTTCCGAGATGACTCAAGCAGAGACACAATATCAGACGCAACATCAGTCCCACCCCAGCACTCACTACCCTCTTCCTTCTCTCCACACCACTTCTCAGCACCTGACATACCACAGGCTTACTTGTTTGTCTGCCCTTCCACACTAGACTGTAAGCCTTACGAAGGCAGGGAGCTTTGTCTTGATCACTGCTATAGCCCAAAATAGATGGCACATAGTTTGTTGAATAAATGAATGAATGAATTCACCCCTCCTATAAGAGCAGAGATGACTCCAGGATTGATCTCCCTTCTCCTTTTCTCTGGTGGACAGTCTCACTGGGTAGGCAGAGGGGAAGGAAAGAAATGCCATAAAGTTGGAAAGATCATCCATTTTATTTTTTCCCAAATTTAAGGTCTTTTCACCTCTAACCTCTGAGAGTCTCTGAGTTCCTTTGTGACTTGATTAAAAGGATGATTCTAAACAGGAAAGTCAAGGTCTGCACATACACATAGCCATAAATCAGACTTTTCCATTAAAACCCTTCTGTAACTCCTTGGGTAAAAGCACCCTAACAAGTAAACCAAATATTTAAATGAAGGAAAGGCACATCCACAGTAGGAACTACTCAAGAACAATGAGCGTACTTGATAAAATCTCCATGCTAAAGCTAGAGTCTGACTCTGCATTTTAACAGACTGTATAACTTTGATTCAATTCAGTTTTTCCATCTATAAAATGAACTTTTTACTTTTAACTCACAAAGACACAAGAATTTGATGTGGGGCTTTCACATTCTGATTTGGGGAAATTCCATCTTGCTGACATTTTACATCAGAGAGAGCCTTTATAAAGTCTATTATACGAAATCTTAATATTGTCATTTGGTCATGTTACAGACTTGATAAGCTGTGCTAGAAAATGTGGCCAGGCTAATTTGGATGGAATACAGAATAGGAAGGAAATGTTCAGTCTTGAGAATGGAGTAACTTTAGGCATTTAATTAATATGCTGATTCATTTCAGACTCTGGAAGCAGAATATCATCTGCTCACCAGCAGTCCAGGAGGATACTCAGAGACACAATGGTGGATAGTAGTGTAAGAGTTTCAGGCAGGTACAAGCAAGGCTGTCCTGCTAAACTTCAGATTTCCTTTCCTAAGCATGAGGAACTTCCCATTCTAACCCACAGACCTCCAAGAAGTAAAGGGAGAAGGATGTTTATGGAAAACAACACTTCCCTCCTGCTGCTGTTTATTTCTCGCAGAGACAGCTTAATTAGTGTAACTCCAACCCTCTTCACCCTTATACTTTGCTAACGTTGGTTAAGTGAAGTTACTTTTCTAACTGATAAATCTGGGGACAATCCTGGGTTGGCCAAACAAGTTCATTCTTTCCATAAGATGTTATGGAAAAACCTTGCTGGCTAACCTGATAGTTGGGGAAGCTTGACCTAATAATTTTTCCTCTTGGGAGAGAGCCTCCCTGAATAGCATCACTCTGTAAACTAACCAGAGGCTGATTCCTGCAGAGGTAGGCCTGTCCTGGTCAAGCTCCGTCTTTAACAGTGAGAGTAAATCTAGCCATTCAAGGATTTAATTCAGGTCCATTGTTTCCAACACTAAGCTATTTGCCAGTCAGACTCCGTCTTTACCTGTTTCTCACATGGTTCAGAATCCAAGCAGCAAAGAGAGATTTATTTATCACGACCCCAACACCTTATATCTCTTTTATTCATTCCATTTTCTAGTCAGTCTGAGCTATTAATTGTTCTCTATACTGCATCAGACGGAGAAGGCAATGGCAAGCCACTCTAGTACTCTTGCCTAGAAAATCCCATAGACAGAGGAGCCTGGAAGGCTGCAGTCCGTGGGGTCGCTAAGGGTCGGACACGACTGAGCGACTTCACTTTCACTTTTCACTTTCACACATTGGAGAAGGAAATGGCAACCCACTCCAGTGTTCTTGCCTGGAGAATCCCAGGGACGGCGGAGCCTGGTCGGCTGTCGTCTATGGGGTCACACAGAGTCGGACACGACTGAAGCGACTTAGCATACTGCATCAGAAGGTCTTGTTTTCATCTCTTTGCCCCATTGTTATTTCTGCCAAAAGAAAATATTCTTTTGTTTAGTTGCTGCATCTTCAGAAATTGTTTTCATACTTCAAGACCAATGCAAATACTTCCTTTTTCAAGATAAGCTATCTGCCCTCAGAGATGCTGCCTTTTGTTCGTGTTTTATCTCTAGTGCCTAGCATAGTACCTGGCACATATTAGATTGCTAAATGTATTAAAAACTGTTGGAATAAAATGAGTTGGGCATTAGGAAGCAGATGATCTCCTGCTTAGAAAGGATTCAGGCATCAGTTCCAAGATAATTCATGTTCTTACCTTCAAGAAAATCAGTCTGAGGGATAAATACGTATGAACAAAAAGCAAAATCCTTCACTTTCTCTTTTAAAGTATGATTTTTTTTTTAATATGTGCTTCATATCCTCAAATAAACCCTAAGCCCCTTGAAGAGGGGAAGAATTCAAACTGCATTATATTATATATTGTAGAAAATGTGTATCTTTCAACAAATAACTAAATGCATAAGTTGTTAAAGTAGAAAAGACTTTCCAAAACTCAGGTTTCATTAAGCTGCTACTTCAGTGAATGTTGCAAAGCAATTCTCCTTCTCTACTCACCACCCCAAGTCAACATTGGATTCAGTCCTAAAATTCCCAGTGAGGCCAAGGAGTGAAAATTTGAAACAAAGGCACTTTCTAATGTACCTGATGCACCTTTCAGTAACAATCATGGCCATTTATGATGGGAGGCTGCTGGATATTCTACTGGTTTCTGTCAGTCCTAACCTCATATTCAGAAAGTTTTGTTACCTCCCACCCACTTTGGTTCATATGCTGTGTGATTTTCTCTTCAGTTCAGTTCAGTCGCTCAGTCGTGTCCAACTCTTTAGAACCCCATGAATCACAGCACGCCAGGCCTCCCTGTCCATCACCAACTCCCGGAGTTCACTCAAACTCATGTCCGCAGAGTCGGTGATGCCATCCAGCCATCTCATTCTCTGTCGTCCCCTTCTCCTGCCCCCAATCCCTCCCAGCATCAGAGTCTTTTACAATGAGTCAACTCTTTGCATGAGGTGGCCAAAGTATTGGAGTTTCAGCTTTAGCATCAGTCCTTCCAATGAACACCCAGGATTGATCTCCTTTAGAATGGACTGGTTGGATATCTTTTCAGTCCAAAGGACTCTCAAGAGTCTTCTCCAACACCACAGTTCAAAAGCATCAATTCTTTGGCAATCAGCTTTCTTCACAGTCCAACTCTCACATCCATACATGATCACTAGAAAAACCATAGCCTTGACTAGACAGATCTTTGTTGGTAAAGTAATGTCTCTGCTTTTTAATATTCTATCTAGGGTGGTCATAACTTTCCTCCCAAGGAGTAAGCGTCTTTTAATTTCATGGCTGCAATCACCATCTGCAGTGATTTTGGAGCCCAAAAAAATAAAGTCTGACACTGTTTCCACTGTTTCCCCATCTATTTCCCATTAAGTGATGAGACCAGATGCCATGATCTTAGTTTTCTGAATGTTGAGCTTCAAGCCAACTTTGTCACTCTCCTCTTTCACTTTCATCATTTTTGAGTTCCTCTTCACTTTCTGCCATAAGGGTGGTGTCATCTGCATATCTGAGGTTATTGATATTTCTCCCAGCAATCTTGATTCCAGCTTGTGCTTCTTCCAGCCCAGCGTTCCTCATCATGTACTCTGCATAGAAGTTAAATAAGCAGGGTGACAATATACAGCCTTGACGTACTCCTTTTCCTATTTGGAACCAGTCTGTTGTTCCATGTCCAGTTCTAACTGTTGCTTCCTGACCTGCATACAGGTTTCTCAAGAGGCAGGTCAGGTGGTCTGGTGTTCCCATCTCTTTGAGAATTTTCCACAGTTTATTGTGATCCACACAGTCAAAGCCTTTGGCATAGTCAATAAAGTAGAAATAGATGTTTTCCTGGAACTCTCTTGCTTTTTCCATGATCCAACGTATGTTGGCAATTTGATCTCTGGTTCCTCTGCCTTCTCTAAAACCAGCTTGAACATCTGGGAGTTCACTGTATTCCCTGACTTTAAGTGTGAGATGTGCACAGCTGGGCACCAGTGGTGATCCACATGATGATGATGAAATGTATGTGTCATTATTTCTCTTCTTATATCTTATCAAAAAAAAAAAAAGAAGCTTGAAGAGCTAAACTGTAGGTATTTGGAATTTTATGAGAGCACTCAGGACATTAGGGATGTGTCTATGCTTTAGGTGTGTTCTTTGGAAGTGTTGATACTCAGACCCAGCATTTGAGTGAGTGTTCACTAGAAGACATGCACTGAAGCACTCAGAATAGTTTTATCTGTTATAAGCCAAACCTGATTACAACCTTAATGTCCATCAACTCTAAGTTAATGAAAGCATTGTGATACATTTATAGAATGAAATACCATACAAGAAAAAGTACAAACTACTGCTACACAGTTCAGTTCAATCACTCAGGCATGTCCGACTCTTCATGACCCCATGGACCACAGCATGTCAGGCCTCCCTGTCCATCACCAACTCCCGCAGCTTACTCAAACTCATGTCTACTGAGTTGATGATGCCACATAACCATCTCATCCTCTGTCATCCCCTTCTCATCCTGCCTTCAATCTTTCCCAGCATCCGGGTCATTTCAAATGAGTCATCTCTTTGCATCAGGTGGCCAATGTATTGGAGTTTCAGCTTCAACATCAGTCCTTCCAATGAATATTCAGGACTGATTTCCTTTAGGATGGACTGGCTGGATCTCCATGCAGTCCAAGGGATTCCCAAGAGTCTTCTCCAACACCACAGTTAAAAAGCACCAATTCTTTGGCGCTCAGTTTCTTTATAGTCCAACTCTCACATCCATACACGACTACTGGAAAAACCGTAGCTTTGACTAGACAAACTTTTATTGGCAAAGTAATGTCTCTGCTTTTTAATAGACTTTCTAGGTTGGTCATAGCTTTTCTTCCAAGGAGCAAGCGTCTTTTAATTTCATGGCTGCAGTCACCATCTGCAGTGATTTTGGAGCCCCCCAAAATAAAGTCTCTCACTGTTTCCATTGTTTCCCCATCTATTTGCCATGAAGTGATGGAACTAGATGCCATGATCTTAGTTTTCTGAATGTTGAGCTTCAAGCCAACCTTTTCACTCTCCTCTTTCACTTTCATCAAGAGGCTCTTTAGTTCTTCACTTTCTGCCATAAGGATGGTGTCATCTGCATATCTGAGATTATTGATATTTTTCCCAGCAATCTTGATTTCAGCTTGTGCTTCATCCAGCCTGGCATTTCTCATGATGTACTCTGCATAGAAGTTAAACAAGCAGGGTGACAATATACAGCCTTGAGGTACTCCTTTCCCAATTTGGAACCAGTCTGTTGTTCCATGTCCAGTTCTAAGTGTTGTTTCTTGACCTGCATAAAGATTTCTGAGGAGGCAGGTAAGGTGGCCTGGTAGTCCCATCTCTTGAAGAATTTTCCAGTTTGTTGTGATTGACACAGTCAAAGGCTTTGGCGTAGTCAATAAAGCAGAAGTAGATGTTTTTCTGGAACTCTCTTGCTTTTTCGATGATCCAACAGATGTCGGCAATCTTTGGTTCCTCTGCCTTTTCTAAATCCAGCTTGAACATCTGGAAGTACCCAGTTCATGTACTTTTGAAGCCTGGCTTGGAGGATTTTGAGCATTATTTGCTAGCATGTGAGATCCTATGAATGATAAGCTATCAACCAACAGATTGTACCAGCACAGATGTTTAAGTTGTAAAAGTCAGATGCTTTATGTACCTGTAGAGATGCCCCATAAAACCTCTTGTTCACAAAAAACAGGGAGGGGGATCTGAGATGACAAACCAAGAACTTCCAGAGTAAAACTTTTATTTCATGAGCAGGAAAAACTATAAAGCAGTGAGGCTTTGTTTGAATCTTACACTGGGATGTAATCCGATTTACTTTTTCTCTCTAGGATTTCGGAAATTCAAACAGGTTTAAATAATTTCTTAGCCCTCATTATTATAAATTGTATATGGTGAATACTAAATATAGAAGGCAGAGTTAGCCTGAAAATGCACAGCCCCAGTGCAGAGAGTTTTGGAAACAGACAACTGGAATTGAAACATTTGAAAATCACCATAGATTCAGAGAGCATCCCCTTAAGCTCTGGAAGAAGGGGGCCCTGTCTCAGGGTCCACAAGTTATGTGTCCCCATGACTTGGAGGGCTATTCTTTAAATTCTCTAGGTATTCTCTGGTGTCTGGGACAAATGGCAGTCATCCTGGCACAGCACCCCAAGCCCAAATCCATTTCTTCTTCTTAGGGCATCCTCTGACCTTCCACCCCTGAATGGAAGGTTTACCAAAGCCCCAAGAAGCTCTGGGGCTCAGGCCTGTGTGGTCACCCTGGGACTCCATGTTCAGCCCCATTTGAGGAAGGGAGAGCCAGGCAGGCAGAGTATTTCTTTTCTGGGATTGATATCGGGCCTCCTGTATAGAGCTGAGACACTGATTTAGGGTAACTTACTTTTTTTTTTTTATATAGAGGAAGATCTCCTGAAGGAGGAAATGGCAACCCACTCCAGTAAACTTGCCTGGAAAATTCCATGGACAAAGGACCCTGGTGGGCTACAGTCTATGGGGTCAAAAAGAGTCAGACACAACTGAGCGGGCAAACTGCTTAGAGACCGGGCCCCGTGAACTCTAGGAGCAACTCCGGCTTCAGAAAGTTCAGAAGATGATTTTCCTCCTGACTTCTAATACTGAATATATACACTTGGCAATAGAGAAGTGCATGGAATTATTAACAGAGAGAGAGAAAAGATAGAGGTGGAAGAAGAAAGAGATTGACTGGCTGGTGCAGAATGACAGTGACATGGGCATTATAGTATCCATTTTACCGATGCAAAACTAAGGTTCAGAGCATAGGTTAGCCCTTGTTAACACAGCCATTAACCACCTCCACCATCTCTAGGATGTAACTGGACCAATCTTGGACTCAAGAAGCAAACACCGAATCAGAAACAGAATGATGCACAAAGATATCTAAACATTCGACAGACACGTTCTACACTCCTGTCACCATGGGAACCCAAAGACCTACAAAGACATGGCTCGACAGGCAATTCTCAATAGGCCATTTTTATAGCTATACTGTAGCAGTGTTATTCTCTACATCTCATCTTTTTTTGTTCTGGACCGGAGTGACTTGATTAAACCATCACATGTGGTCCCACCCGGACCATCAGACAGTGGACAACCCTAACCAGGATCACCGATATGGCTCCAAATATGTTTTTTACTTAATTTTATCCTGGACCACTGAACGAAAATGCATGCTTTGAGTCATTCATGATTTTTTAAACTAAAGAATCCATGTTAAACATATATAAAAACTCAAAGAATATTACGAGGAATGAGCCTGGAGAAAAGAACTACTTTGAGGTAAAACTCAAAGAAATTAGCTAATTAATTATACAACTGACTTAAACAGTGCCTGAAACGTAAGGAAGCCCAGAGATTGGAGATAGTTTTCCAGGAATCATGTGTGGGTCGAATAAAGATTACTTCTGCATAGTGAAATTAAGTTAGAGCTAGAAACTTATGAGAGGAAATAGCCTTTAGAAGATAGCTTAATCTTGAAACATTTATCACCTGAGTGGGAGAGGAGATAGAAATGCCCTGTGGGTGGCAGTGACTTAGGTTAGGTGACTCCATGGCTCTCTCTCTCCCCAGTTTTATTTTAACCTTAGCAGGCAGCCCAGTATAAAATAGAAAATCCCCTAAACAAAAAAAAAAACCTTTCAAAAAATTCTCACAGCTATATTCTGCAGGATGACAGCCTTTTGCCTTTTCATTTTTAAGCCCTAAACCTTCTCCACCCCACAAATCAATTATTCATGAAAACTTTACTAAGCAGTTGCCTGTCCCACGCAGTAAGTGTCTCTTTAAATTTACTCTGCTGGATAATTAGACTTAATGTATACGGGAGCAGAACTAAGATCATTTGTGTTATAATGCTTTAATAATGGCATTTCCTATTTTTCCTATGTAGACATAATGGGCTTCCCAGGTGCACAGTGGTAAAGAATCCATCTACCAATGTAGGAGACAGAGACTCAGGAGACCTGGGTTCGATCCCTGGGTCTGGAAGATCCCCTGGAGTAGGAAATGACAACCCATGCCAGTACTCTTACCTGGGAAATCCCATGGACAGGGGAGTCTGGCAGGCTACAGTCCATGGGGTTGCAGAGTCAGACACGACAGAGTGACTAAGCACACACATGCATGTAGACATAATATATACGAACTCTTCTGATTTTTCAGATCAGGTGCATCTATTCCCCTATTCCAGATGAAACATAAAGAATATTCTTGAGCCATTTAACAAACCAACACAAACATAGGTACAAACTAGTATCTGATTTACCCCTATGATTCATAACCTTTGTGTAGGCTAATAACAGTGTTCTCATTTCCAAAGCTAAAAAGGAAAGATACAGTACTCTGTCTTCACTTTAAAGAAACCCCAGTTGAATCAAGCTTTTAACATTGGTTAGACACAGTTCAGGATCACAAAGGAACTTACTATCAAATCCATTTAGCAGAAGACACTAGCTGCATATGTAAAACAAGTACATGTGAAAGCTATGGTTCTTCTTCTAAGTTCCCCAAACAACTCTTCTGGTATTTATGGAGCCTCGTTTTATTTTGAAGTAAATGTAACTCTCCTCATATGTAACCCAAACTCACCTTTTGATGGACATGGCAGTAACTGGCACGCTCACATTTCCCTCCTCGCCCTCCATTCTTTTGGGTGAAATACGTGACTCAGAGATGAGAGCTCTATTGCCACGTTCAGTAGGGACTTTTAAAGAGGCATCAGACGGCTGAAGTGAGACTGAGGAAGAACAGCAGGAGAGCAGCGTCGCCCCACTGGCCCCGCTCACACTCCAGCTCCCACTACGCCTGCAGCAGACTGTCCATCCATCATTAACCGTGAAGCTGGATCCCCTGAGGAACGCACGGAAGTACTGAATCTGCCTCAAGGACAAAGCGGGGTAAGAACTAAGACTGTTCACGACTGCCTCTGGGATCTGACATGATAAACACAATGGCAAAGGCACACACGGGGAATTAGGAGAGAATGGAAAAGGAGCAACTAATCCCATTAAATAGTACATGTTATGAATACATGGGGAGACTTCCCTGGTGGTCCCGTGGTTAAAAATATGCCTTCCAATGCAGGGAGCTCAGGTTTGACCCCTGATCCGGGAACTAAGGCCCCACATGCCCCTGTTGTGGTGGAACTACTGAGCCCCCGCACTCTGGAGCCTGCCTGCCACAACTACACCAGCCACGCACGGCAACGAGGATCCCATGTCCTGCAACTAAGGCTGAACACCAAATAAATATTGCCAAAAAAAAGAGCTCAGTAAATGTTGATTGACTAGATGGGTGAAGTTTTTAAAAAGAAATGAAGACATGGGAGGAAGACTTTTCGGGGCAGGGGCCCTGAAATGGGCCTTGGAATGACAAAGCCAAGTGTTCATGCTTGAGTTTCAGAGAGGAAGATTAATCTCAGTCACTAAATAATTATAGAAAAGGGATCGGGAGAGATGGTAAGTTTGGCAAGCAGACAGTTACCCAAAGAGGTCAGCTAGTTGCAGAGAGAGACCCTGAGGGAGCACATCGGAGGAAGAATTCAGCCCCCTGTGCATGGTTGCTGGAGGGGGATGTCAAGGGGTGCCACAGAAGCCTGGGGTCTTTCCCCCAGGTCTTCATATCTTCTTCCTACTATACATGCCCTAATGTGTCCTAATCTCTGCTTATAAGAGCATCAGTCATGTGTCCTGGATCTCATTTCAACGTCACACCTCTTTAAAGGCCCTATCTCCAAAAATAGTTACACTCTCAGAGATTGCGACTTCACTACAATATGATTTTAGGAGGGACACAATTCAGGCCATAACATATGACCAAATTCTGCCTGAGTTTTAAGGGTGTTTATCCTGAGAAAAAATAGTACTCTTCCTTAACTGTATATAAATTAATGAGAACAATAAAGTATAAGCATCTAAGTAGGGTGACTGGTGTAGGCAAAATTACAAGGAAAATAAAACCTATATATTTTCATACCTGTATATGGGAAATATATAGATCTTCTCATTTTCTCTGAGGAAAAAAATAAATACATCTTCGAGAGACAATGAGTAAATCTCAAATAAAAGAACTCCAGCTGAAAAAAGCAGATGAAGCATAGACTGGTGGAGGGCTCTGAATACAAGTCTAAGAAACATGGAATTGGTAAAAAGGAAGATTTCTTCCTTTTAAACAAAGGAATACCAAGAACCAAACAGTTCTTTTCTAAGCTTAAATTGATGGGTGGGTTGGTGAGAGAAAGAACTGGAATCTCACAGGAAAGAGAAACCAAGCAAAGAGAGCATGAATCAAATAGCAATGTGGAAACACCAGATGGGGATGATGGAGAGAAAAAAGGAGGAAGTAGATTATATTTAATAATGAGTTGGAACTCAGGAACCAGTGATAAGAATGAATAACATTTAACACCAAAATTTAAGCCAGCTTATTCATCGCCACCTCTCATAGCAAACAGTGTTTCTGTTTTTCCATTTTCAATACCTAATTAAATTGCCACTTGAAAAATATGGAACAACAATTTCTCTGTTGTTAGATGTCTGGTATTAACTGATTTGCTTTTGCAGAGCAGTGAATAATATTTAGAGATGGTAGGTATATTTCCCCCTCAGAATGGTCTTTCCTTTGGTGAAATGTTAAATTACTCACACAAACTTACTTTTTAAATTGGCTGTAAGTGCCACTGTTAAAATATGATGGCCAACATAATTGGCCCAAAAGTGACCGCTAATGTCTCGTTCATAGGGGACATGCAAATTAATTGCACTGTTTCCAGTTGCAAAGCTCAACGCCTCCATTACCCATCAGGCAGTCCCTGTCGGCATAGCCTCTCTATCACTAGGCTTACAGTCGCCATGACTGCAGCTCCCTTCTTCCTGAAATAACAGTGCTGTGGCAGGAAGTAACCACCTCAACCTAAACAGTGGGAGTTTATAGTCTCACTGCCATGGATTTAGCTTCCCAGGTGTCTCAGGTAAAACACAAATCATGGTGGCTTCATGGCTCATCCCTTTCATTTCTTCCTCTTCCAAACCTTCGAAAGGGCATGCGTACACATGCACACACACACGTGCAGGCAAACACTGGCCCAATAGCTCACTTTGAGCATCTGGCTTGGCTTCCTCACTCAGAACTTCTGTTTATCTGATATTATAACTCTGCCCTAACTGTAGCCCACCTAATTAGAGCCCTTCTGACTTGAACTGCTTCTGACAACTCCCTTCTGCTGAAAGCTGGATGCTGCACTTAATAATCGTAGGCACTAATTAAGGTCTTTCCAGGAACTGTTACAGGGAAAAGCCAATTATGACTCCATATTGGATCTGTTTCTTTTACTCTAATCTTTGCTTCCCATTGCTTTTCTTCACTAAAACGATACTATCCACACATAATAGCCTGCCTTGGGGAACTCTGCCCTTATGCCTTAATGTTATACCAAAGTGTGTTTGTTCAGAACCCTGTGCACCTGTGGATGGCTATGGGAAGCAAGAAATTAACACATCTCCTCCCTAATCACCTGACCTGCCTCCTGAGAAACCTGTATGCAGGTCAAGAAGCAACAGTAGAACCAGACATGAACAATGGACTGGTTCCAAGTTGAGAAAGGAGTACATCAAGGCTATATATTGTCACCCTGCTTGTTTAATTTATATGCAGAGTACACTATGAGAAATGCCAGACTGGATGAAGCAGAAGCTGGAATCAAGATTGCCAGGAGAAATATCAGTAACCTCAGATATGCAGACACCACCGCCCTTGTGGCAGAAAGTGAAGAGGAACTAAAGAGCCTCTTGATGAAAGTGAAAGCAGAGAGTAAAAAAGCTGGCTTAAAACTCAACATTCAGAAAACTAATATCACAGCATCCAGTTCTAACACTTCATGGCAAATAGATGGGGAAACAATGGAAACAGTGAGAGACTTTATTTTGGGGGGCTCCAAAATCACTGCAAATGGTGACTGCAGCCATGAAATTAAAAGATGCTTGCTCCTTGGAAGAAAAGCTATGAAAAACCTAAATAGCATATTGAAAAGTGATACATTACTTTTCCAGCCAAAGCCCATCTAGCCAAAGATGGTTTTTCCAGTAGTCATGTATGGATGTGAGAGTTGGACTAGAAAGAAAGCTGAGCACCAAAGAATTGATGCTTTTGAATGTGGTGTTGGAAAAGACTTCTGAGAGTCCCTTGGACTGCAAGTAGATCAAACCAGTCAATCCTAAAAGAAATCAATCATGAATATTCATTGGAAGGACTGATGCTGAAGTTCCAATACTTGGCCACCTGATGCAAAGAGCCGACTCATTGGAAAAGACCCTGATGCTGGCAAAGATTGAAGGCAGGAGGAGAAGGGGACGACAGAGGATGAGATGGTTAAATGGCATCACTGACTCAGTAGACATGAGTTTGAGCAAACTCTGGGAGACAGTAATGGATAGGGAAGCCTGGCGTGCTGCAGTCCGTGGGTCAGACACAATTGAGAGACTGAATGACAACAACTCCTCCCTGAGGTTGGCCATTCAGGATATCAGTTCAGTTCAGTTCAGTCGCTCAGTTGTGTCCCCATGAATCACAGCATGCCAGGCCTCCCTGTCCATCACCAACTCCAGGAGTTCACCCAAACTCATATCCATCGAGTCGGTGACGCCATCCAGCTATCTCATTCTCTGTTGTCCCCTTCTCCTCCCGCCCCCAATCCTTCCCAGCATCAGAGTCTTTTCCAGTGATTCAACTCTTCACATGAGGTGGCCAAAGTATTGGAGTTTCAGTTTTAGCATCAGTCCTTCAATGGCTTTTTTCTTTACTTCCTCACCTCCCACCCTATTCTAAGAAAGAACATGGCATCCAGACCCCATAAGATGGTTATTTTGAGACATCAGTCTGCTATTTTCTCAATCTGCCAGTTTTCCAAATAAAGTCCAATTCCCTGCCTCAGCACCTCATCTCTTGGATTTACTGGCCTGTTGTGTGGCAAGCAGAGTGAGATTGGACTTAGAACAGAACGAACTAGACCACAACCACCCACCTGAACTTTATTTCCTTGGCTACCAGAGCTTGACTCAGACCACCACGTTTACCAAATTCAGTTCAGTTCAGTTCAGTTCAGTCGTGTCTGACTCTCCGCGACCCCATGAATCACAGCACGCCAGGCCTCCCTGTCCATCACCAACTCCCGGAGTTCACTCAAACTCATGTCCATCGAGTCGGTGATGCCATCCATCCAATTCATTCTCTGTCGTCCCCTCCTCCTCCCGCCCCCAACCTTTCCCAGCATCAGAGTCTTTTCCAGTGAGTCAACTCGTCGCATGAGGTGGCCAGAGTATTGCAGTTTCAGCTTTAGCACCAGTCCTTCCAATGAACACCCAGGATTGATCTCCTTTAGAATGGACTGGTTGGATCTCCTTGCAGTCCAAGGGACTCTCAAGAGTCTTCTCCAACACCACAGTTCAAAAGCATCAATTCTTCGACGATCAGCTTTCTTCACAGTCCCTCTCACCAAATTAGACATTCTTAATGGTTCAAAGCAAACTGATTTGATTGTACTTCTTTGATACATCCTTAGGAATTAGATCATATCCCACACAGACTGGATTTCCTCCTTCTTCCCCTTGAGTTTTTGTTTCTAAGCTCTCTAAGCTAAGCCCATGTGAATTATAATGCTAATTCATCCTGAAATTTCATCACAGTTGGCTTCACCAGAGAAGGGGAAAAGTTCATGCTCCATGTATCCACAACTCTATTCTAAAAATAGGCCACAAAGCTATCTTATGGATAGTCAAGTAATCAATGTAAGGAAATATTAAGAAACCCAAGGATTAGCTGGCAATTCTAAAACCCTTAGGGAATCCATAAATTCACTGTCTTCCAAAGTGTAATAAATAACATGTCAGACTTCAGTTAATGAAAGAACAAATAACAAATTTTTCATTATGGAAACATAGTTCATCGGTTTTTAAAGGGAATCATACAAATAACCAGTGACAACAATCTGTTAAAATTGTCTTGACTTTAGAAATCAATTTAAAACCTTCAAGAGTGAAAAACTAAAAATTAGTTGTCACAGAGTGTCCCCATGTACTCTGGAAGTCTATTTTACTTTATCTTAAAGTAATACTTATGTGACTAACCAAATCCACTTGGTTATATATTTTCTTATGGAAGAAAAAGCTGTAATAAAGCAGAAAGACTAGGAAATTGGAATAAGAAGATATAGTGTACCTACCAGTGTTCAGTTGAAAATAACAAAGTCCATTCTGGGAAATGTAAGCAGACAGGGAATTTGTAAAAGAATTTTGAACTGACAGAATCTCTGTGGGTTCTGGAGAACCAAACATACTTGCTACACACTTTGACACATTGGAGCTTGTTATTGCTCAGCCCAAGAGAACAGCTAGCAATTCTCCACAGGTGTCACCATGGACTAACCCCAGAAGCTTGGCCGTGGCAACGCTACACGCTCAGACCCACCTCCACTTCACTCCCTCCTTCTCATAGCCACAGCGGTTCCTGTCTGTATCCTAGTCTGTCTGAATCCACAGCTTCAGTAGTTTTATAGAACCTGAGCCACTTGTCTACACTGTAAGCAGGAAGGGAATCAGGGAAATTGTTTTCTAGTTTTCTAGCCTCTGTGGTAGAGGAAAACAAGCCAATGAAGTGAGAATGGTCTGGAGTGAGCCAGCCTAAAGTATCAATCACAGTCTGTTCCTTTGACAGTTCAATGTCCTTTCACACTTTCTCATAATTAAACTTCCAAATAATAATAAAGCTAAACAATGCTTTTGCTTAACTTTATGCAACTTTACCTTAGATGAGTAAAATGATGCTTACCTCTTTTTTAAAATTAGTTTTTATTGTAGTTGCTTTACAATGTTGTATTAGCTTCTACTGTGCAGCAAAATGAATCAGCTATACATATATATATATGTATGCTCCCCCCCAAATTTAAATAGCTGTTCATAGTAACACTATTTACACTAGTGAGGACAAGGAAGTACCCTGAATGTCTATCAACAGAGAAATGGATAAAGAAGATCAGTGCATGTATGTATATATGTATGTGTGTGTGTGTGTATAATGGAATATTACTCAGCCATTAAAAGGAATGAAATTGGGTAGCTTGTAGAGACATGATGGATCCAGAGGGTGTCATATAAAGCAAAGTAAGTCAGAAAGAGAAAAATAAGTACCATAAATTTTTACCTCTTAAACCCTTTCAAAAAGGTCTGTGGTCTAATTAATCCCTGTACCCATCCCATGTAGTTCTCCTCTAGTCTAGGTACAATCTTATCTCAATAATCTGTAAGCTAGTGACTAAATTACGCACATGCACAATATAAATGTAGGGGAAAAGTGATGGAAATTAAAACTTTGAACCTGTAAGTTGTCTTCCTTGAAGAAGGATCCAGCCCTCTGGCCAGCATTCCTTGTGCATCAGAACTATACTGTGAGGGATGCCTCCAGGTCTGCCCAAGCTAGTGCTTCATAGGCACCTTCCTCCTGATAAGCTCAGTTGCTCATTTAAATGGCCATCGCACCCCTGAACACCTGTGTCTCCCACTCTAATACTGCAGGACCTTCACTACATTCAAACGTGTCAGATTCCCAATCCCATATTTCCAGTTAATAATCTTGGTCCCAATTACTAAGTTAACCTATAGATTTGGACACACTGGTTCTACCAGGTCATAGCTCAATTAATTACTGCAGTTTTTGGACAATAAAATGGGAATAGCATGGTATGGGTTTTTTGAGGATTAAAAAATGTGTGAAAATTCATACTATAATGAAATGAAATTTATCTGATGGGTTGCCATCAAAATAATTGTTTTGGGTGGACAGAACATAGACTAGGTAAGGAAAACAGATAAGATACTGGACTACAGTACAAGGAAATGTTATAGCAGAAGTTACAAGAGGATACTCCTGAGGGAGATTGCTCTAGCAAGTTCAGCTGCTATAACAAAAACAGCATAGATTGAGTAAGAAAAACAACAGTTCGGGACCTAGAAGTCCAAAATGAAGGTGCTGGCAAATTAGGTTCCTTGGAGACCCCTCTTCCTGGCTTGCAAATGGCCACCTTCTGGTTATATCCTCATATGACCAAAAGAGATAACTCTTAAGTCTTTATCTCTTCATTTTTTTTCTTCTTCTTTTTCTTCTTATAGGGCACTAATCTTTAGCAATATGTGAAACGTGAACTTCCAGATGTTCAAGCAGGTTTTAGAAAAGGCAGAGGCACCAGAGATCAAATTGCCAACATCCGCTGGATCATGGAGAAAGCAAGAGAATTCCAGGAAAACATCTATTTCTGCTTCATTGACTATGCCAAAGCCTTTGACTGTGTGGATCACAATACACTGTGGAAAATTCTGAAAGAGATGGGAATACCAGACCACCTGACCTGCCTCTTGAGAAACCTATATGCAGGTCAGGAAGCAACAGTTAGAACTGGACAAGGAACAACAGACTGGTTCCAAATAGGAAAAGGAGTACGTCAAGGCTGTATATTGTCACCCTTCTTGTTTAACTTATATGCAGAGTACATCATGAGGAACGCTGGGCTGGAAGAAGCACAAGCTGGAATCAAGATTGCTGGGAGAAATATCAATAGCCTCAGATATGCAGATGACACCACCCTTATGGCAGAAAGTGAAGAGGAACTCAAAGGCCTCTTGATGAAAGTGAAAGAGGAGAGTGATAAAGTTGGCTTGAAGCTCAACATTCAGAAAACAAAGATCACAGATCTGGTCCCATCACTTCATGGGAAATAGATGGGGAAACAGTGGAAACAGTGTCAGACTTTATTTTTGGGGGCTCCAAAATCACTGCAGATGCTGATAGCAGCCATGAAGTTAAAAGACGCTTACTCCTTGGAAGGAAAGTTATGACCAACCTAGATAGTATACTAAAAAGCAGAGATATTACTTTTCCAACCAAGGTCCGTCTAGTCAAGGCTATGGTTTTTCCCGTGGTCATGTATGGATGTGAGAGTTGGACTGTGAAGAAAGATGATCGCCGAAGAATTGATGCTTTTGAACTGTGGTGCTCGAGAAGACTCTTGAGAGTCGCTTGGACTGCAAGGAGATCCAAATAGTCCGTTCTAAAGGAGATCAATCCTGGGTGTTCATTGGAAGGACTGATGCTAAAGCTGAAACTCCAATACTTTGGCCACCTCATGCAAAGAGTTGACTCACTGGAAAAGACTCTGATGCTGGGAGGGATTGGGGGTGGGAGGAGAAGGGGACGACAGAGAATGAATTGGATGGATGGCATCACCGACTCGATGGACATGAGTTTGAGTGAACTCTGGGAGTTGGTGATGGACAGGGAGGCCTGGCGTGCTGTGATTCATGGGGTCGCAAAGAGTCGGACACGACTGAACTGAGCTGAATCCCATTATGGGGGCTCCATCCTCATAACCTCTTTTAAACCTAATTACCTTCCAAGGACCCCAGCTCCTAATACCATGCCACTGGGGATAGGGCTTCAGCGTATGAAGTTTGAGACAGCAAGCATGCAGTACCTAACAGACTTGATGAGAGAAACCTCACGTGGAACAGCACTGCTCTTCAGGAAATATAGTAAGAAATAAGCCAGCCTCACATATTACAGGAGCACTTGAGAGAATCCACTTTACAAAATGGTACAACAACCACAAGAAGCAGGGATCTGGAGGCATTGTCACATAGCAGCAACATGCTGACCCTCTGGAGTCAGATAGAAATGCAAACCCCAGCTCTGCAAGCTACTAGCTTTATGATCATGGGTACTTCAGTTTCCTCATCAGTAAATTATATACATTTTAGCAAAGCTGCATGACAATCATGAGAGTCAGTGTATGTAAAATGCAATGCCTGGCATGTGGAAGATATTCAATAAATATTTTATTAATATCCACATCTATGTTTTCGGTACCATATCAGGTTCTTTACAAATCAAATGGCAAATGTGAAAATGGGGGATGGGGATCACTTTCAGTTCAGTTCAGTTCAGTTCAGTCGCTCAGTCGTGTCCGACTCTCCGCGACCCCATGAATCACAGCACGCCAGGCCTCCCTGTCCATCACCAACTCCCGGAGTTCACTCAAACTCATGTCCACAGAATCGGTGATGCCATCCAGCCATCTCATTCTCCGTCGTCCCCTTCTCCTCCCGCCCCCAACCTTTCCCAGCATCAGAGTCTTTTCCAGTGAGTCAACTCGTCTCATGAGGTGGCCAAAGTATTGGAGTTTCAGCTTTAGCATCAGTCCCTCCAATGAACATCCAGGATTGATCTCCTCTAGAATGGACTGGTTGGATCTCCTTGCAGTATAAGGGACTCTCAAGAGTCTTCTCCAACACCACAGTTCAAAAGCATCGATTCTTCGGCGATCAGCTTTCTTCACAGTCCAACTCTCACATCCATACATGACCACGGGAAAAACCATTGCCTTGACTAGACGGACCTTGGTCGGCAAAGTAATGTCTCTGCTTTTTAATATACTATCAAGGTTGGTCATAACTTTCCTTCCAAGGAGCAAGCGTCTTTTAATTTCATGGCTGCAATCACCATCTGCAGTGATTTTGGAGCCCAAAAAAACAAAGTCTGACACTGTTTCCACTGTTTTTCCATCTATTTCCCATGAAGTGATGGGACCAGATGCCATGATCTTTGTTTTCTGAATGTTGAGCTTCAAGCCAACCTTGTCACTCTCCTCTTTCACTTTCATCAAGAGGCTTTTGAGTTCCTCTTCACTTTCTGCCATAAGGGTAGTGTCATCTGCATATCTGAGGTTATTGATATTTCTCCCAGCAATCTTGATTCCAGCCTGTGCTTCTTCCAGCCCAGCGTTCCTCATGATGTACTCTGCATATAAGTTAAATAAGCAAGGTGACAATATACAACCTTGACGTACACCTTTTCCTATTTGGAACCAGTCTGTTGTTCCATGACTGGTTCTAACTGTTGCTTCCTGACCTGCATACAGGTTTCTCAAGAGGCAGGTCAGGTGGTCTGGGATTCCCATCTCTTTCAGAATGTTCCACAGTTTATTGTGATCCACACAGTCAAAGGCTTTGGCATAGTCAATGAAGCAGAAATAGATGTTTTTCTGAAACTCTCTTGCTTTCTCCATGATCCAGCGGATGTTGGCAATTTGATCTCTGGTGCCTCTGCCTTTTCTAAAACCTGCTTGAACATCTGGGAGTTCACGGTTTACATACTGCTGAAGCCTGGCTTGGAGAATTTTGAGCATGACTTTACTAGCGTGTGAGATGAGTGCAATTGTGCGGTAGTTTGAGCATTCTTTGGCATTCCCTTTCTTTGGGATTGGAATGAAGACTGACCTCTTCCAGTCCTGTGGCCACTGCTGAGTTTTCCAAATCTGCTGGCATATTGAGTGCAGCACTTTCACAGCATCATCTTAGTTGTGTCCAACTCTTTGCAACCCCATGGACTGTAAGCCACCAGGCTCCTCTGCCCATGGGCTTCTCCAGGCAAGAATCCTGGAGTGGGTTGCCATGTCCTCCTCCAGGGGATCTTCCCAAGCCAGAGACTGAACCTGCATCTCTTACGTCTTCTGCACTGATAGTCAGGTTCTTTACTATAGGACCCAGGAAGCCACCCAGGAAGCATAATCTCATAAGAGTCTAGGAAAATCCTGTGACAGTTTGTTATCATTGACATGGCCATTTTACAGATGAGGAAACAGAAAATTTAAGTGGCTTGCCCCAGAAATCAGCTAATAAGTGGCTGAGTCGGGATTCACACACCAGTGATCTTACTAAAGAGCTTGGATTTACCTGATAATTTCTCTGTCCTCTAGAAAAGGGCAGATATAAGAGCTAGAATAGATTGTCCTAGCCTCACTACCAATTCTAATCTAAAATATTAAAAAATATTTACTTAATACTCTCCAAACAGTAAAGAAGTAAGTATTATGTTGGCCAAAAAGTTCATTCAGATTTTTCTGTAACATTTTATGGAAAACCCAAATGAACTTTTTAGCCAACCCAGTACATAAAGCATTTTCAAAAAATTTTCTGTCAATACCAGAAACAAAGTAAATATTTACAGACCAAAAGGTAGAACCCTCACTTAATTGGGGGACAAAAGCCACTAAACCAAGATGCTTAATTATTAAGGAAGACTAAGCTCCAAAATCACTGTGGATGCTGATTGCAGCCATGAAATTAAAAGACGCTTGCTCCTTGGAAGGAAAGTTATGACCAACCTAGATAGCATATTAAAAACCAGAGACATTACTTTGCCAACAAAGGTCTGTCTAGTCAAGGCTATGGTTTTTCCTGTGGTCATGTATGGATGTGAGAGTTGGACTGTGAAGAAAGCTGATCGCCAAAGAATTGATGCTTTTGAACTGTGGTGTTGGAGAAGACTCTTGAGAGTCCCTTGGACTGCAGGAAGATCCAACCAGTCCATCCTAAAGGAGATCAATCCTGGGTGTTCAGTGGAAGGACTGATGCTAAAGCTGAAACTCCAATACTTTGGCCACCTCATGCGACGAGTTGACTCACTGGAAAAGACTCTGATGCTGGGAAAGGTTGGGGGCAGGAGGAGGAGGGGACGACAAAGAATGAGATGGCTGGATGGCATCACCGACTCTGTGGACATGAGTTTGAGTGAACTCCGGGAGTTGGTGATAGACAGGGAGGCCTGGCGTGCTGTGATTCATGGGGTCGCGAAGAGTCGGACACGACTGAGCGACTGAACTGAACTGAACTGAAGAAATAAAGAAAGAAGACAATTTGGGGGCACAAGATGACTTCAGAACAGTCCCATCAGGGAGGAGTAGATACCTCAAAACTCAGTAAAATTCAGTGTAAGGATTTTCTAAACCTAAACATTTAGCAAAGGATAAAGACTATGATTCCCTGAGTTTATCACTGTGTAAGAACTAGAGCGAGTAGGAGCAGACAGAGAGGCTAGTTGGAAGCCCAGAGAAGAGGAGCAAACCATAATAGAATCTCCTTACAGTAAAGCAAGCCATTCCTAGAATGCAGAACTCAGCCCAGGCACCAGCTGGCACTTTCACGGGAGCTTTCTCTGTCTCAGAGGAGCAATGAGACTGAGGCTCATTATGGCAGTGCCTGAGGACAAGGAGTGGGCTTCCCTCGTGGCTCGGCAGTAAATAATCCACCTGCCAATGGAGGAAACTTGGGTTCGATCCCTGGGTCAGCAAAGTCCCCTGGAGAAGGGAATCTTCACTTCAGTATTTTTGCCTGGGAAATCCCATGGACAGAGGAGCCTGGCAGGCTACAGTCCATGAGGTCTGTAAAAAAGTCAGTTGTGACTAAGCAACTCCGTTCCGTTCCGTTCCGTCGCTCAGTCGTGTCCGACTCTTTGCGACCCCGTGGACTGTAGCCTACCAGGCTTCTCCGTCCATGGGATTCTCCAGGCAAGAATACTGGAGTGGGTTACCGTTTCCTTCTTCAGGGGATCTTCCCAACCCAGGGATCGAACCCGGGTCTCCCGCATTGGAGGCAGACGCGTTAACCTCTGAGCCACCAGGGAAGCAACTACACAAGAACAATAATTAGGAGGAGGTACATCTGGTTCCCACTGACAACTCTCAGACCAACTGGCACAGCAACGTGGAGCCAAGTGGCTATGCATCTTTGCTTCATGGCCTTGGTGGCCCTCAGAGTAGATGATCTCAAGCAGAAAAAAGCGTGATAATCCAGATCAACAATTAGCCTGGGTGAATAAATGTGAAAGCAGCAGCAGCAATGCAGTGAAATCAAAGCTGTCCCTTTAAACCAGGCAGGGGAAAAACCCTGATAAACTGTAAAAACCGTGAGGAAGATGACCTTCTCCTGCCTTAAGCCTGGAATTAATTTGAAGACTGTAAGACTATAAATCAATTTTAAATAGGTTATGAATAGTCAGATTGGAGGAGGGGAAATGAAATGTTCTTGTATGAAAGTTTACTCTATTTCAGATCAAAGGGCAGACACTAAGAATATGGTGGGGTGGGAAACCCTGGAGAAAAAAAGATTCATTTGCCAAAGACAGTGGTTTGGGAAAGAAGAGGTGGGGAGGAAGAGATACTGTCTTACTGTCAGGCAACATTCTCCACTCTACTTTGCAGTATTTTCTGCCTCTGATGCCTTAATGCCCAGTTGGTAGTAAGTTGAAAGTGTTAGTCGTTCAGTTGTATCTGACCCTTTGGAACCCCATGGATCATAGCCCGCCAGGCTCCTCTGTCCATGAGATTCTACTAGAGTGCGTAGCCATTCCCTTCTCCAGGAGCTCTTCCCAACCCAGAGACTGAACCCAGGTCTCCAGCATTGCAGGCATATTCTTCACCATCTGAGCCACCATTCTGGTTAATCTGCTATCAATAAGAGCAACATTTAGTCACCAGTGGAAGAACTTTAAGTACTCTTTTCCTTTTGATGTCTGTACCGACCTACATTGAAATCAACTTTCCATCAGTCTGGATTCCTGAACAAGAAGAGCAGAGAGCGCAGCCTGTGATGTAGATGAGGCACGAGGGAAGACAGGCCATTCCCATCTGAGCTGAGATTTCAGAGCTATTTGTTACAGCAGCATAACCTACCCTCAATGAAAGCAGAAACTGGTACCAGGAATATGTTGACCCACATTATTGAGAGATGACATTTACAAAATGATCATCTATGACAGTTTGGAAAGCTAACATATTAATACTTAGTAACATGTTGAGCTTCCCTAGTGGCTCAGATAGTGAAGAATCTGCCTGCAATGCAGGAGACCTGAGTTTGACCCCTGGGTTGGGACAATCCCCTGGAGAAAGGAATGGTTAACTACTCCAGTTGGGAAATCAGCTGTGAAAACACCTAGTGACTATAGAAAGCAACATAATAATAAATGCTACGTATTATCTTATTCTATTCTTATTCTTGCCTGGAGAATCCCATGGACAGAGGAGCCTGGTGGGCTACAGGCCATGCGGTCACAAAGAGTCAGACTCGACTGAGCAACACTGAGAATGGTGAACATGTATCTTCAGAAGTGGTTAGATATCAGAACAGTGTAGAATGTTCTTAGCATCCTTAGCTTCATTTACGGGGTGTATTAATTTGCTATCACAAATTGGATAGCTTTTACAATAGAAAGGTATGCCTCAGTTCTGGAGTTTAGAAGTCCAGGATCAAGGTGTTGACAGAGCTGGTTCCTCCTGAGTATTTAGAGGGACAATCTGTTTCATGTCTCTGTGCTATTTTCTATTGTCTTGATGACAATCTTAGGCATCCCTTGACTTGTACATGCATTACTGTGAGATCAGCCTTCATCTTCACATGGTCTCAGGGTCTAAATTTTCTGTCTTTATGAGGACGTATGTTATATTGTTCATCCAATGACTTCAACTTGATTACCCTATAAAGATGCAATTTCCAAATAAGGTACATTTGGGGTCAGGGAGGTCAGTGGGGTTAGAACTTCAATATATCCTTTGCGGAGAATACAATTCAACTCACTACATAAGTATGACAAGAAAGAGTTGAAATCAGGCAAGAATAAGCCACATTACATTCCTAAAGATGCTTAATGAACACAGTGTTGCTTTCCCAATTAATCTTAGTCATATATGATAACCAGCATCACAAGTGTGAGCCCTTTCCAGGGCTCTTTGCTCCCTAGACCCCTTGAGCTGTAGCAAGAGGTGTGACTGCCATGGAATAAATGGACTCAGAGCAGGGCTTCCTAACAGAATGAAGTTCAAGCAAAAAGAGCTTAGAAATGAATCCCCATTTTTCCTAATGCAAACTTGTGCTAATACTGAGTCTGAATTCTTCTCCTGCTGCACACATTTCTCATGGGGGATAAATGGTATAAGGAGGTAATGAGCCTTTGCAGTTAGGAAGCTGATGGGAAATCTAACAAATTGCAAGATCTTCAAGTGGTTCTTTTGGGAGAATCCAGCATCACAGTGAAGGCAAACAGAAACAAATTCACATACAGCAAAAGGAACAATTCATATGTTTTTCCCTAAGGATGAAAGAATGTATTGTTCTTTGTTTCTTCCAGCAATGATTTTATGCTACAATTGCACTTGTCTCTGGCTTATAAAATGAGTGAATCAATCAAAGGTGATTAGGCACAAGTGTGTTCTGTTATCTGGAGAGTATAAGCAACCCCTGCCATTCTTACAAATCTAGAATTCCTGAGCAAGGATAACAGTTCTATGGTCTGAATCTAAGGAAGTTCAAGTAACACATGTTTTACAAAGCTGACCTGAGGAAGCAGTAGGCTGATTCTCATCTAATGGGATTTATTCAACCTCTACTGACCTTTCTCTGCTCTATGATATTTAGATTCCTATTCATTATCACTTAATCATTCTCTAGCAATTCCATATTTTAGTTTTTCTCTCCCAAATTATTCAGTGTAAGCTTTTTGAAAACAGAAACCATATCTAACAGAGGTTATAGCTGTGAAAACACTTAATGACTATAAAAAGCAACATAATAATAAATGCTATTATCATTTGTACCTTATTCTAAAACAGCATGGAAAATACCATCATTCAAGCTCTATTTAACAAATGATTACATTTCTCTCAAGTCTACCAGAAGACTAAAATTAATTTCATACTAATTAAACACAATCCACAAACTAAATCTCAGTTTTCAGCTTTAATCTTGGCTTTACATTTATGATCACCAAGAAAAAAGGCCACAGGTTATAGAAATGTCATGATTTCACAGTTTCCAAAGGGGAAAATGAAGATATGATATGATGATAAACTCATTGAGAGATTTCGAAAGTTAGCTCTTTGATGTCATTGTTATTGACTTTCAAGCTTTTTAAAATATGAATGCATATTTAATCTGAAATGATATCACAATGACAATAAACTCGGTGCCTGAGAACATAGTCAGTAAACACTTTCCAGCTGATTAATAGGTGTGAGGTAACAACATGCCATACACTTCAGCAGGACTTTTCTGACACAGAAGGCACGACCCACAACAGAAAGTTTCTATCACTATCCTCAAAGAATTCTCAAGCCTGAGGACCATCCTGGGGATAAATGTGCTTGTGTGTCAAACCAGCAAATAAAACTGATGATACAGAAAAGGCCACAGAGGTAGAAGTGAAGCAGAGGCGCTGTGAGGAGGTGGCTATGAGTCAGAATCTGGAAAATGAAAACCAGGCAGACAAGACATAGATCAGGACATTGGAATGCAAGGCAAAAAACCTACAGCAGAAAAGAGAAAGGAACATATATCCAAAATAAGGAGTGAATATAAGCAACGGCATCTTGCACACAGCCTAGTTCACAGTATACGCTTGGTAAGTGTTTGGGGTTTTTTAATGATGATGTCATAGTTCATGGGCTCAGATGCACTGCATTTCTGCCAGACTCCATACAGGGTCCTTTTGTCCTTGCCCATTGCCGTAAGACACACTCTGACATACATTGATGTGACAACCTGACAACAGCCAACAACAGATACTAACAAATTACACCATGAGGAACATTTGGCTGAAGTCAGGGGTTAAATGGCAGAATCTTCTCTTCCAAGGATTCATTTGGGAAGACCGTTCCTGTCACCAGCACTCACCCAGTGTCTCCCATGGACACAGCCTGATACCCAAGTGGAGGGATGCTGCTAACAGCAGCTCATCACAGCTCTCTGTTCCCTTCTTCCTCCTGGCGAAATCTGTTATCTCAGACACCGCAACCAGAGGAAGGGGTCTCCTGAGTTTTACAGAACTGACAAAAGATCAGAGGTTCAGTCTGGGGACAGACCCATGATGTCTGGCCACCATAGGTACTAAGTCAAAATCAGGGCATAGTCTGAAAAGGAAGAAACATATTGGAAACTGGCACCATGATGAAAAGACAGGGAAATCAATCTAGAAGTCAAACAGATGGATTTCCTCATTTTACTGATGAGGAATCCAGGTTTGGGAACCGCTCTCAGGTACCTTAGCTGGCTGGTAGCAGAGCATGGGACTAGAAACACATTTCTCAGTACCCAGAGGGAACATCTGTCCTGCCATGCTGTGGCTCCTCAGGACAAGGGGTGGTGAACACACCAGGCTAGGAATGCTCAGGGACCAGGCCTGTCCTGGTGATGTGTCTCCTGAAGCTCCCCTTCCCATCTCAAAACCGATCACCCTTCCTCCATCCCCAGAGTAAAGGGGAAGAACACTTCCTCATTTATTTTTTTAATTTCCAATGGCACTATTGATTATATCCACTTTAATATCTTAAATTTTACTTTTTTCTTTTTAAATTAATTTTTATTGGAGTATAGGTTCTTTACAATGCTGTTATAGATGATCTTATTGCAGTCAAGCATGATCGAAGTGACTTAGCACGCATGCAAAGTATACACTGCAGTATATACTAGGTTGGCCAAAAAGTTTGTCCGGATCTTTCTGTTACATCTTTTAGAAAAATCCAGATGAACTTTTTGGTCAACCCAATATGTATAATGCTCTATATTGTATTTCCATATATTAGTGTAATATTATATTTTAAAATTCTACATATTTTAAAGAGCAAAATTATTTGCTTTAAAACTGAAATCACTAACAACATGAATACTAGTATCACAAGTTATTAAATTCATCTCAGGTTTTCCTAAACCAGGGACATCAAGAAATCTGGTCATACCCAAGATTTCAATCTTCAGGCCCCAAATTGAACATGTTTCCAATTTTGTTCCTTTGCTTCCTTGATTTTCCTAGCAATCTGGTAACAGAGAATAGGAAAAGTGACAGAGACGATAGATCTTTGATGCTGTGTTCTCACTCTATTTAACTGTGGTAAAAACACAACCTGAAATCTACCCTCTTAAAATTGCAACTATGCAGTAAAGTCGTGTTACTTACATGCATATTGCTGTACTGAAGATCTCTAGAACTTTCTCTTCTTGTGTAGCTGAAACCTACATCCACTGAACTCCACTGCCCCTCAGACTCCACCATCATCTCCAGCTGCTGGCATCCACCATTCTACTTTATGTTTCTAGGAGTTCGACCACTTTAGATACTTCATTAAAGTGGAATCACATAATATTTATCCTTCTGTGACAGGCTTCTTTCACTTAGCATGGTGTCCTCAAGGCTCATCCATGCTGTATCATGTGATAGGATTTCTTTTGTTTTTAAAGTTGAAAAATATTCCATTATGTGTATATGCCAATTTTTTTTTACCCATTCATCTTCTGATAGACATTTAGGTTGCTTGCACCTCTTGGCTATTGTGAACAACGCTGAAATAAACATGGGTGTAAATATCTATTCAAGATCCTATTTTCAATTATTTTGGATAAATACCCAGAAGGGAATTGGAGGATCATATGGTAGCTCTAATTTTAATTCTTTTTTTTAATCTTCATGTTGTTTTCCATAGAATCTGCACCATTTTTCATCCCCAGTAACAGCGTACAAGGGTTCCTTTTTCTCCACATCCTCTCCACCTGCTTTTCAGAAATATACTATAGCCATCCTAACACGTGTAAAGTGGTGTCTTTTGGTTTCATTCGCATTTCCCTAATGATTAGCGATAGTGAGCACCTTTCCACATGCCTACTGGCCAACCACATGTCTTCTTTGAAGAAATATCTGTTCAGTTTCTATTTAAAATATCTGTTCAAGTTAAAACCCATTTTTAAATCGGGTTTTGGGGGGTGTTTTGCTGTTGAGTTATATGAGTTCCCTATTTTGTGCATTAATCCCACTCCACTGATGGCTCCATGGTAAAGAATTCGCCTGCCAATGCAGGAGATGTGGGTTTGATCCCTGGGTCAGGAAGATCCCCTGGAGAAGGAAATGGCAACCCATTCCAGTATTCTTGCCTGGAAAGTCCCACGGGCAGAGGAGACTGGCAGACTACAATCAATGGGGTCGCAGAGTTGGACACGACTTAGCAACTCAACAAACAAACAAAACAGATGATTTGCAAATATTCTTCACTCTTTTGAACGCTTCCTTTGCTGTGCAGAAGTGTTTTTAGTTTGATATACTCCCACTTGTCTATTTTTGCTTCTGTTCCCTGTGCTTTTGGTGTTATTTCTAAGAAACCATTGCAAAGATGATGTTATCAAGATTTTATAGTTTTCTTGTAGGAGTGTCATAGTTTCGGGACTTATGTCTAAGTTATGTAATTTTTATCCTTCCTTCTCTTTATGTGGTATATCATGCTGATTTTTTTTTTTTAAACATTGAACCATTCTTATATCCCAGGGATAAATCCCACTGCTCACGTTGTACGATCCATTTAATGTACTGTTGAATTTGGCTTGCGAGCATTTTGTTGAGAATTTTTATGTCTATATTCACCAGGGATATCACCTTGTGCATTTGTACTCAGTAGCTAAGTCATGTCCAACTCTTTGTGACCCCACAAACTGTAGCCCACCAGGCTTCTATGCCCACAGAGTTGTCTCAGAAAGAATACTGGAGTGGGTTGCCATTTCCTCCTCTAAGGGATTGTCCTATAGTAGTATACTTCTTGTAGTGTCTTTGACTTTGGCATCAGGGTAATGCCAACCTCAAAAAGTTAGTCTGGAAGTCTTTCTTCATCTTCAACGTTTTGGAAGAGTTTGAAAAGGATTGGCTTTCATTATCCTTTAAATTTTTGGAAGAATTCTCCAAATTCCTGATGGCTAAGCCATCAGGCCATAGCCCTTTCTCATTGGGAGGTTTTTGGTTACTGAGTCAATCTCCTTACTAGTTATATCTATGTTGAGATTTTTCATTTCTTTACAATTCAGTCTTGGTAGGTTGTTTCCAGGAATTTATCCATTTCTTTTAGGTTATCCCATCTGTTGTGGTATAATTGTTTATAGCAGTCTCACAATCCATTTTATTTCTATGACATCCTTATATCTCCTCTTTCATCTCTGATTTGGAGTCTTTTTCTTGGTTAGTCTAGTTAATGGTTTGTCAATTTGTTTATCTTTTTAATAAACCAACTCATTACTTTTTTTTTGTTTGTTTTTCTACTCTTTATTTCTGCTCCAATCTTTATCATTTCCATCCTCCTGCTAAATTTGGGCTTAGCTTGTTCTTTTTCTAGTTCCCTGAGGTGTAAAGTTAGGATGCTTGCAATTTTTTCAAATATCCTTCATCTATATATTTTTTAATAAGGAATATTTTTAAAGTCTTTATTGAACTTATTACAATATTACTTCTTTACACTTCGGTTTTCTGGCCACAAAGCCTGTGGGATCTTAGCTCTCTGACCAAGGATTGAACATGTACCCTCTGCATTGGAAGGTGAAGTCAACCACTGGACTGCCAGGGAAGTCCTGTCTTTTTTAATGCAGGCATTTATCATTGTAAAGTGAACCCAGCTTCTACTGTTTATGCCACTTTCATATGCTTTGCTACATTGTATTTTTGTTTTCCTTTGTCTGAAGATATTTCCTAATTTACCTGTCCATTTTTTATTTGACCCACTGGTTATTCAAGAACAAGCTCTTTAATTTTCACTTATCTGTGAATTTTCCCTTTTTTCTTCTGTTATTGATTGGTAGTTACATCTCACTGTGGTAGGAAAATATACTTGGAATGATTTTAATCTTAAATTTCTCAAGACTGGTTTTTGACCTAACCTACGATCTATCCTAGAGAATATTCTGTGTGTTCTTAAGAATCTGTTGCTTTTGGGTGAATATTATACATGGGTCAAAAACCAGTCTTGAGAAATTTAAGATTAAAATCATACCAAGTATGTCTGTCTGGTCCATTTTGTTTATAATATTGCTCAAGTCCTCTGTTTTCTCATCTTCTGTCTGGATGTTCTTTCTTAAAAGTGAGATTTTGAATATTTTTCACTATTATGTCACTGTCTCTTTCTCCCTTTAGTCTTGCTAACATTTGCTTCTTGTATTTGGGCGCTCTTGCTCCTTGGAAGGAAAGTTATGACCAATCTTGATAGTATATTAAAAAGCAGAGATATTACTTTGCCAACCAAGGTCCGTCTAGTCAAGGCAATGGTTTTTCCCGTGGTCATGTATGGATGTGAGAGTTGGACTGTGAAGAAAGCTGATCGCCGAAGAATCGATGCTTTTGAACTGTGGTGTTGGAGAAGACTCTTGAGAGTCCCTTATACTGCAAGGAGAGCCAACCAGTCCATTCTAAAGGAGATCAATCCTGGGTGTTCATTGGAGGGACTGATGCTAAAGCTGAAGCTGCAATACTTTGGCCACCTCATGAGACGAGTTGACTCACTGGAAAAGACTCTGATGCTGGGAAAGGTTGGAGGCGGGGAGAAGGGGACGACAGAGAATGAGATGGCTGGATGGCATCATCGACTCTGTGGACATGAGTTTGAGTGTACTCCGGGAGTTGGTGATGGACAGGGAGGCCTGGCATGCTGTGATTCATGGGGTCACGGAGAGTCGGACACGACTGAGCGACTGAACTGAACTGAACTGAACTGAAGGTTGAGTGCGTCCATATTTATTATACATGTTATAGTTTGCTGGTAGATTGACTATTACTTTGTGAAGTACTTATTTGTCTCTTGTGACAGTTTTAACTTAAAGTCTATTTCATCTGATATAATTACAACTACTTCTGCTCGCTTTTTGTTACCATTTGCAAGGAATTATTTTCCCATTGTTTTACTTCCTGCTTATGTGTGTCCTTAAATCTAAAGTGATTTAGCCATGTACCCCAATATTCATAGTAGTATGATTTACAATATCCAAAACATGGAAACAACCCAAACACCCATCCAAGATTACTGGCTTAAGAAGATGTGGTATATATGTACACAATGGAATAATACAAAGTCATTAAAAAGAATAAAATATTGCCATTTGCAACAACATGAATGGACCTAGAGAATATCTTAGTGAAGAGAGTCAAAGACAAATACTATCACTTATATGTGGAACCTAAAACATACTACTAATGCATCTATATACAAGACAAAAACAGACAGGCATAGAAAACAAACTTATGATTATCAAAGGGGAAGGTAAGGTAAGAAAAAATTAGGAGTATGGGATTAACAGATATAAATACTAATAAAACAGATAACCAACAGGGATTTACTATACAGCACAGACAGAGGAGCCTGGCAGGCTGTAGTCCATGGGGTCACAAAAGACTTGGACACAGCTGAGTATGCATGCATGTTCAGGCAATCATATCTTGTAAAAATCTATAATGGAATGTAGTCTAAAAAAGCAACTGAATCATTTTGTTGTACATCTAAAACCAGCACAATATTGTAAATAAATTATACCTCAATTAAATTAAAAATTTTTTTAAGTGATTTAGCATGTAGGTATTTTTTTTAATTCATTCAGTCACTCTATATTTTGATTAGGGAGTTTAATTCATTTGCATTTAAAGTAATTACTGATAGGGAGGTATATTATTGTCATCTTGATCATTGTTTTCTGTCTTGTATTTCTGTGTTCCTCTTTGTCTCTCTTGCTGTATTTCCTGGTTCTTCATGGCTATTTTGTAGGGTCATGCTTTGATCCACTTTTATTTTCTTTTTTGAATCTTCCATAAATATTTTCTGTGGTTACAATAGGACTTACATAAAACATAGCTATCGCAATCTATTTTGTTGATAATAAATTATCAATCACACACAAAATCATTTTTATTTTTCCCACTCACCTTATGATATTGATGTCACAATATCCAGTAAGTCTCTACTCATCAGAATTAAATTTGCCCACGATTTTAAGCTTAATTATAATGAGTAGAGACTTAAATCTGCCTCCCATTTTAAAGAGCTTCTCTGGTGGGTTAGTGGTAAAGAATCCATCTGCAGTGAGGTAGTGCCAGAGACACAGGTTCAATCCCTGAGTCAGGAAGATCCCCTGGATGAGAGTCTGGGAACCCACTCCAGTATTCTTGCCTGGAGAACCCCATAGACCGAGGAGCCTGGCGGGCTACAGCCCATAAGGTCACAAAGAGTTGGACATGACTGAAGCAATTTAGCATGCATGCACACTCATTTTAAAGGTCATTTTCAACTTTTACAAACAAATTTAAATGTCTGTTTTGTACTTCAAAACATTAAGGAAAAATGACTTTTCATAAAATAAAATTATTCTCATCTGAAATTTAGTATGATTAGTTAAAACAAAGTAACAGCTACAATGCTGATTAGCATGATCAAAGCAACAATGATACACATATTTAAACTGAAAATATACAATCACAGATGTAAATTTATAAATGTATCCACTCTCTTTGGTCCAATTTCTACTATGCTCACCGTTCTAGCAGCTTCTCAGACAAGAGAGCATGCATCTCAAGCTCTCTCTGCTGGAAGCTTAGCAATAAGAAACTTCAGGCAGCCACACACGTTTCGTTCCTCTTTTGTCTCTACTATTATACACAGTTTGACCTCTTTTTAAATCGCTTAAATCAAGTTATGCAGTAAATAAATGCTATTGACAAATGCAACCGTAATACTCAAAGAACAATTTGCCTACCTTCCAACTGTTCTTAAAATGAGAAACCACAGAAGAAAAGTATCAGGAAAAAAAAAAAAATATATATATATATACATATATACACACACAGATCAAGCCAATGAGGAGCAAGCTTTCATGCTATCTCCAATTTCTTCCCGTTAAAAGGAGATATTTCATAAAATTTGCACAGTGTTAAATACCTACACGATGCATGCGTGCTAAGTTGCTTCAGTCGTGTCCAACTCTTTGCAACCCCACCAGGTCCTCTGTTCCCAGGATTTTCCAGGCAATAATACTGGTGTGGGTTGCCATGCCCTTCTCCAGGGAATCTTCCCCAACCCAGGGTCAAACCTGCATCTCCTGCACTGGCAGGCAGGTTCTTTACCACTCGCGCCACCTGGGAAGCCCTTACATATATACAAGTTTTAACACATGTAGGAATATCAACTAACTTGTCTAAGACCTGAATGATAAGGAGGAGCCTAGGGCTGAAGTTTCTAGAGCCAAGGTTTTCAGACAGAATAATCTGGGCACATGCCTAGAGGTCGGATGAGTTTGTGCTTTAGGGAAGAAACCAGAGAGAGTGGCTCAAGGGGTTTTACGTGTGATGGGAGAAAGGGAAAAGCTGAGCTTAGAGATGCAGACAAGGGCCAAGTGAAGGAGGAGACACAGACCTTGGCAGGAATCTGAATTTTATTCTAAGAGACGTGGAGAGCCATTTGACAATTTTAGCCAGAGCATAAGAAATCTGGTAGATGTGCCAGAAGGCTCACCCCAGCTGGTATATGGAAAACAGCTTGTGGGCTCTCTAGATGGGCTGGGAATGGAAGCTGGTAGACTATCATAAGCATCAAGACAGGAGGTGGGGGCAGTTTAGAACACAATGGTATAGTGGAAGCTGGGAGAGAGGGCAGATTCAAGATAGATTTTGAAGATGCTGCTGATAAAGACATAATCAGGAGATAAAGGCAAGAGAGTTAACAAGAGAGAATCCTGGGCTTTGGGCTCTGGTGGCAGAATACCTATGCTAATAGAATATGGATGTCTGAAAAGTGGGCTTAAACATGCAAGACAAACTTTCATAAAGGTCGACTTAAAATTCTGTTCCTCAATAATTATTTTTTAACCCATTGCAAAAGTTTGAAAAGATTTAGTTTAACACAAGTGTATGTGAAAAAAGTTTTGGAGTTTCCATTGAGACCATACTTAACAGAACCCCAGACAGTAAGCAACAGAAAATATGGTTGCTACTGTACCCACATGCATGTGTTAAACACATATGTGCAATACATAAACACTGTTATAACTCAACACTGTATTACAGAAGTGTTTGCTATTATAAACCTTTCATAACCATTTATAAACTGCATAATACTCTACTGATTAATCACATCAAACCTTAAATAGCCCTCTGGAATATACAGCTTATACTGAGCTGTTCTACAATCTATGAGTTCTCACAGTGACCATCATGATGCATGTAGCATTTTCAATATTTGGGCTCATTTCTTCTGAGAAAAATCCTAGAGATAGAATTTTTGAGTTGGGACCCGTTAATATCCAACTGGTACATATTAGTATAGCCGTACTGATTGATGTTCATATTTAGTCATACTGAAATATGTTCATGTAAGTTAGGATCTAGCCACTGCCCAGCACCTCCTGAGTACCCACTTTTCCCATCATTAACCCCTCCTTTGAAAGTATTTTGACATCTCCAGGATCCCAAAACGTAAGTGTCAACACCTGGCCTCACAAAGTGGCTCCAGCATTGTGACCAGGGTCCTGACTGGTCACTGGCTGTGCATTCAGTTCAGTTCAGTCACTCAGTAGTGTTGGACTCTTTGCGACCCCATGAATCACAGCACGCCAGGCCTGCCCATCCATCACCAACTCCCAGGGTTCACTCAGACTCATGTCCATCGAATCAGTGATGCCATCCAGCCATCTCATTCTCTGTCATCCCCTTCTCCTTCTGCCCCCAATCCCTCCCAGCATCGGAGTTTTCTCCAGTGAGTCAACTCTTCACATGAGGTGGCCAAAGTATTGGAGTTTCAGCTTTAGCATCAGTCCTTCCAGTGAACACCCAGGACTGATCTCCTTTAGAATGGACTGGTTGGATCTCCTTGCAGTCCAAGGGACTCTTAAGAGTCTTCTCCAACACAGTTCAAAAGCATCACACCATCGTGATTATCTTGGTTGTGAAGATCTTTTTGTACAGTTCTGTGTATTCTTGCCACCTCTTCTTACTATCTTCTGCTTCTGTTAGGTCCATACTATTTCTGTCCTTTATCGAGCCCATCTTTGCATGAAATGTTCCCTTGGTATCTCTAATTTTCTTGAAGAGATCTCTAGTCTTTCCTATTCTGTTGTTTTCCTCTATTTCTTTGCGTTGATCGCTGAGGAAGGCTTTCTTGTCTCTCCTTGCTATTCTTTGGAACTCTGCGTTCAGATGCTTATATCTTTCCTTTTCTCCTTTGCTTTTCACATCTCTTCTTTTCACAGCTATTTGTAAGGACTCCCCAGACAGCCATTTTGCTTTTTTGCATTTCTTTTCCATGGGAATGGTCTTGGTCCCTGTCTCCTGTACAATGTCACGAACCTCCGTCCATAGTTCATCAGGCACTCTATCAGATCTAGTCCCTTAAATCTATTTCTCACTTCCACTGTCTTCAAGCTGGTTTTAGAAAAGGCAGAGGAACCAGAGATCAAATTGCAAACATCCGCTGGATCATGGAAAGAGCAAGAGAGTTCCAGAAAAACATCTATTTCTGCTTCATTGACTATGCCAAAGCCTTTGACTATGTGGATCACAATACACTGTGGAAAATTCTGAAAGAGATGGGAATACCAGACCACCTAACCTGCCTCTTGAGAAACCTATATGCAGGTCAGGAGGCAACAGTTAGAACTGGACATGGAACAACAGACTGGTTCCAAATAGAAAAAGGAGTACGTCAAGGCTGTATATCGGAGAAGGCAATGGCAAGCCACTCCAGTACTCTTGCCTAGAAAATCCCATGGATAGAGGAGCCTGGTAGGCTGCAGTCCGTGGGGTCTCTAAGAGTCAGACACGACTGAGCAACTTCACTTTCACTTTTTACTTTCACACATTGGAGAAGGAAATGGCAACCCACTCCAGTGTTCTTGCCTGGAGAATCCCAGGGACGGGGGAGCCTGGTGGGCTTCTGTCTATGGGGTCACACAGTGTCGGACACGACTGAAGTGACTTAGCAGCAGCAGTAGCAAGGCTGTATATTGTCACCCTGCTTATTTAACTTATATGCAGAGTACATCATGAGGAACGCTGGGCTGGAAGAAGCACAAGCTAGAATCAAGATTGCCGGAAGGAATATCAGTAACCTCAGATATGCAGATGATACCACCCTTATGGCAGAAAGTGAAGAGGACCTAAAAAGCCTCTTGATGAAAGTGAAAGAGGAGAGTGACAAAGTTGGCTTGAAGCTCAACATTCAGAAAACTAAGATCATGGCATCTGGTCTCATCACTTAATGGGAAATAGATGGGGAAACAGTGTCAGACTTTACTTTTGGGGGCTCCAAAATCACTGCAGATGCTGATTGCAGCCATGAAATTAAAAGACGCTTACTCCTTGGAAGGAAAGTTATGACCAACCTAGATAGTATACTAAAAAGCAGAGACATTACTTTGCCAACAAAGGTCCGTCTAGTCAAGGCTATGGTTTTTCCAGTGGTCATGTATGGATGTGAGAGTTGGACTGTGAAGCAGGCTGAGTGCTGAAGAATTGGCTGTGCATTATTAGTTGTTAAATATCGTGATACTCCAGGGTCACAGGTATTTAAGTTCATCCTCATTGTAGCGTAGTGTTCATTCACGTCCGACTCTTTGTGACCCCATGGACTGTAGTCCGCCAGGCTCCTCTCTTCTTGGGATTTCCCAGGCAAGAATACTGGAGTGGGTTGCCATTTCCTCCTTCAGGGAATCTTCCCAACCCAGGGACTGAATCCATGTCTCATGTGTCTCCTGATTTGCAGGTGGATTTTTTTTTTTTTTACCACTGAGCCCCCTGGGAAGCATTTAAGTTATAACATTTATATAAATTAGTCCAGCTTTAACAAGTGAACTGTAACTTTTATTGATAAATTGGTGCTATAACATTCAAGGAGGAATGGCTATTTTATCCAATTCATTCTGATTCTTCTAGACTCTCTGGGGCTAAGACTACCTCATTAAGTTGCCCTGGGTATTCCTCAGCTCCCAGCCCGTTCTCCATGTGTCACTTAGAGGCCTTTCTTTCTCCCCGAGACATTACAAAATAGTTGAATCTATTTCTTTTTTGGCCATTCCTCTCCTCACCTCCACTTCAGTACATTTTGGTCTCTACAGACAGGTTTTCTTTCCTCTCTGCTCTGTAGGAAGAAGTCCATAAATATTTTTATTTGTTGATGGTGTGCAGTCTATATTTTTACATTTTTGATTTGTTGGTGGTACAAAGTCTATATTTTTTAGTGTTGTCCTAAAGACATTAGAGCTTTGAAAGATCACAAAAGCAGTATTTTCAGGGCTGGTAAGGGACCAGACAGCTCTGAACTCAATAAGTTATTTTTCTCTTTCTGAAATAAGTATTTGAGGATACCTGATCTTGATAAAATAATCATTGTCTTTATTTAGTTAAAAAAAAGTGCATACAAGTGATTTATGCTGAACATGCTTTTCTAAAAATGTTGAGCCAAAACAATCAATCAGACATGGATTATTGCATGGTATGATAGTCATTACTTAGGTGGCTATTGCAATATACACCCTAAATTTAGTATACTCCAAGTCACTTTTGGAATATTTTCCACAGCTCATCTCCTTTCCTTTCAGCAGTTAGCTTTGAGAGTCACTCCTAAAACAACATGGTACGTATTGATATAACACCATTCAATTAGAATAATAACAGAACAGATGGACCCAGTTCTTAATGAGTGGTGATTTAATCCAGGGGTCCCCATCCTTTTTGGCACTAGGGACAAGTTTCATGGAAGATAATTTTCTTTCCACAGACCAGGGTAGGAGAATGGTTTGAGGATGATTCAAGGGTATTACATCTATTGTGCACTTTATTTCTATTATTATTACATCAGCTCCACCTCAGATCAATAGATATTACGTCCTAGAAGTTGGGGACCCCTGATTTAATCCACAGAGAAAATATATGATGGAAATCTGAGATGCTATGAGGCTATCGTAGGAAGAATCATTATTTTGAATTCTACTAAGGAAGAGTGTCCCCCAAAGAGTGAGGGTAGGAAAGATGATGCTCTTAGAAAAAAGGTGGCTACACTAGGCCAGCTCACACTAAACCATAAGCTTCCAATGACGCATTCAATTTTGTTGAGACAGAATTATGCTCCAGAATAAGGCTTCCTACTTTGGATTTCTATTTTAATGACTATACCATGGCCTGCCCAGGAAGACTTTGACTTGACAAGTTGAAATAGAAAACAAATAAAGGAAAGTAAATATAATCCCAGTCCCTAAAATGAGGTATATACAGGTACATACTTGAAGCAGAAAAAGAATGGCAATAGCAATCCAAGTTGACTAATAAATTTTAGAAAAAGTGATAAAAATCCATAAGTAAGAGTAATCACAACAAAAATAGTGATGAAACTGGTGGTTAAATAGAAAATAGAGTTCTTGGTGAATGTTCTGAGTTTAATCTCATAAAACATCAGTTTACTATGAAGATACCATGTGGATTAATGCAATTTAAATACCAGAACGATTTTTAACTATTGGATCAAATATCATTCAATTTACAAGAAAGCAAAATAGATGGGAAAACAATAGGTCCATGTCTTCTGTATATTAAAAAAATCCAAGAGTTTGGAACAGCAGTGATGCTATATATTTAACAACCAGTTTTACAGAAAAGAAACTGATCTGTAGTGCTTGCCTATTTCCGTGGTGTAAATATCATTGCCACGGCAGATTTCAACCTGCTGACACAAGTCACCGATTAGATTTGGAAAAAGTTGGGTACAGTTGGCTCCTGCAAATAGGTACAAGCTATCTCTGGCACACCACTGAAATAGAGGGCAATGGACAATATATCATGTGAGTTCCAGTCATAAAAATAGCTTTGTTAAGTATTTATAGTCTGTGGAAACAGTACAGCTTAGTGGCAAAAAGCTACACTTTGCTGTTTATTTATTTGGGTGATAAACCCTCCACATTTACTATTGCATGGTCATATGCACGCAATAAAGTTACCGTGGTCCCCCTGAGCCACAGCTTCATTTTTCAAAGTTTCCCAGTTACCCAGGGTCAACCACAATGGGAAAATATTAAATGGAAAATTTCAGAAATAAATAATTCATAAGATTTAAATTGCGCATCACTCAGAGTAGCAAGATGAAACCCTTCGCTGTCCTGTGCTGTCCCACCGGGATGTGAATCATCCATCCGCCTCACTTATCCCACCCATTAGTCACTCAGTAGCCATCTGGTTCTCAGACGGACTCTCTAGGTATTGCAGCTCTCATGTTCAAGTAACAATTATTTTACTTAATGATGGCCCCAAAGTCCAAGAATAGTGATGCTGGGACTTCAAACATGCCAAAGAGAAGCTATAAAAGTGCTTCCTATCAGTGAAGAGGTGAAAGTTCTAGACTTAAAAAGGAAAGAAAAGAATCCTGTACTGAGATTGCTAAGATCTATGGTAAGAATGAAGCTTCTATGAAACTGTGAAAAAGGAAAAAAAAAATTTCAAGCTGGTTTTGCTGACACACCTCAAACTGCAAAGTTACACCTGTGGTGTGTTGTGTAAGTGCCTAGTTAAGATGGAAAATGCATTAAATTTGTACAAGAAGATACTTTGACAGAGATAAACACCACATCCATATAACTGTACTATATCATATTGTTGTAATTGTTCTATCTGTAATTACTGTTGTTAATCTCTTACTGTGCCTGATTTAGAAATTAAACTTTATCACAAGTATGTACACATAGGAATAAACAAGTGTATATACATACATGCCCATGGAATTCTCCAGGCAAGAATACTGGAGTGGGTTGCCATTCCCTTCTCCAGAGCATCTGCTCGACCCAGGGACTGAACCCAGGTCTCCTGCGTTGCAGGCGGATTCTTGACCAGCTGAGCCATCAGGGAAGCCCTAAAACTACTTAAACTAATTTTTATAATTGTTCTGTTTTATAATTAGTTACTGTTGTTAATCTCTCAATGTGCCTAATTTAGAAATTAAACTTTATCACAGTTATGTACATATAGGAAAAAAACAAGTGTATATAAATATATACGTGTGTGTATATATACACACACAGAGAGACACACGTGCCACGCGTGCTGTCACTTCAGTCGTGTCCAACTCTTTGTGACCCTATGGACTACAGCCTGCCAGGCTTCTATGTCCATAGGATTCTCCGGGCAGGAACACTGGAATGGGTTGCCATGCCCTCCTCCATAAATATTCGCACTATCTGTGGTTTCAGGCATCCCCTGGGGGCATTCTTGGAATGTTTCCCCTGTGGATGGGGAGAACAATTGTATTTCAATGTACCTATATTTACTTTTCTATACACACAATGTGCATAAGAAGAGTATTCGCTCTATATTACACAAGAATAAAACAATGCAGGTAATCACTTGGCACAGGGCCTAGTACATGTGTGCTGTGTGTGCTCAGTCGCTCAGTCATGTCTGACTCTTTGAGACCCCATGCACTGTAACCCCCCAGGCTCCTCTGTCCAAGGGGATTCTCCAGGCAAGAATACTGGAGTGGACTGCCATGCCCTCCTCCAGGAGATCTTCCTGACCCAGGGATCAAACCCAGGTCTCCCATGTTGCAGGCAGATTCTCTGCTGTCTGAGTCACCAGGGAAGCCCCAAGTACATAGTATAAAGGAAAAACTTACATGTTCAGCTATGGATAGAATACACCCAAACTCCTTAATATAATCAAAATGTTCCATTCCTAGCTACCTGGAAAAACACCTCAGCTTTCTTCTCTTACACCCCCTTATAGCCAATGACCAACTTTAGTTCCCTGAACTGGTTCAGCAAGTCCAGATCTTGGTTTGTGTTATTCCCTGTTCCACTTTCCTCCTGAGTAAATACTTATTCATCCTTTCAGTTCAGTTCAGTTCAGTCACTCAGTCATGTCCGACTCTTTGCGACCCCATGAATCACAGCACGCCAGGCCTCCCTGTCCATCACCAACTCCCAGAGTTCACTCAAACTCACCTCCATTGAGTCAGTGATGCCATCCAGCCATCTCATTCTCTGTCGTCCCCTTCTCCTCCCACCCCCAATCCCTCCCAGCATCAGAGTCTTTTCCAGTGAGTCAGCTCTTCACATGATGTGGTCAAAGTATTGGAGTTTCAGCTTTAGCATCAGTCCTTCCAATGAACACCCAGTACTGACCTCCTTTAAGTTCCTGCAAAAATCTTTGACTCCTCTGCCAATCTTTCCTTGACCATTTAGTTCCTCGATCTTTATTTTTACTATTGGAGTATAATTGTTTAACAAAATGTGTTAGTTTCTGCTGTACAATGAAATAAATCAACTATGTGTGTACATATCCCCTCCCTCTGAAGCCTCCCTCCCACTCCCCATCCCATCTCTCTAGGCCAACACAGAGCACTGAGCTGAACTCCCTGTGCTATACAGCTGCTTCCCACTAGCTGTTTATTTTACACATGGTAATGCAGATATGTCAATACTACTTTCCCAATTTGTCCCACCACTCCCTTCCCATCTAGTGTCCACATGTCCATTCCTCCTGTAAAACTGATCACTCCTTTCTCCATGCTCCTCCATCCCTTGTTCATATCTTCACTTATCATGTTGTATCTTAATCATTTGTTTACGCACCTGTCCACCCAATACCTTATATACCATAATTATTTTGTAAATGATAGTCTAGTGTCTTGACAGTACGTTAGGACACTCCTCTTTATACCCCAAGCCCCTGATAGAGTGCCTCACATATTTTTGGATGATTTATTGACTATAGAGTCCAAACAATAACTGAAGAGCTGAAACAAGAGAAGAAACCCAAATTGAGTTTCCTTAAGCTCATCTCACATGCTAGTAAAGTCATGCTCAAAATTCTCCAAGCCAGGCTTCAGCCATATGTGAACCATGAACTCCCAGATGTTCAAGCAGGTTTTAGAAAAGGCAGAGGAACCAGAGATCAAATTGCCAACATCTGCTGGATCATGGAGAAAGCAAGAGAGTTCCAGAAAAACATCTATTTCTGCTTCATTGACTATGCCAAAGCCTTGGACTGTGTGGATCACAATAAACTGTGGAACATTCTAAAAGAGATGGGAATCCCAGACCACCTGACCTGCCTCTGGAGAAACCTGTATGCAGATCAGGAAGCAAAAGTTAGAACTGGACATGGAACAACAGACTGGTTCCAAATAAGGAAAGTCTACGTCAAGGCTGTATATTGTCACCCTGCTTATTTAACTTATATGCAGAGTACATCATGAGGAATGCTGGGCTGGAAGAAGCACAAGCTGGAATCAAGATTGCCGGGAGAAATATCAATAACCTCAGATATGCAGATGACACCACCCTTATGGCAGAAAGTGAAGAGGAACTCAAAAAACTCTTGATGAAAGTGAAAGAGGAGAGTGAACAGGTTGGCTTGAAGGTCAACATTCAGAAAACAAAGATCATGGCATCTGGTCCCATCACTTCATGGGAAATAGATGGGGAAACAGTGGAAACAGTGTCAGACTTTATTTTTTGGGGCTCCAAAATCACTGCGGATGCTGATTGTAGTCATGAAATTAAAAGACGCTTACTCCTTGGAAGGAAAGTTATGACCAACCTAGATAGCACATTAAAAAGCAGAGATATTACTTTGCCAACCAAGGTCCATCTAGTCAAGGCTATGGTTTTTCCTGTGGTCATGTATGGATGTGAGAGTTGGACTGTGAAGAAAGCTGATCGCCAAAGAATTGATGCTTTTGAACTGTGGTGCTGGAGAAGACTCTTGAGAGTCCCTTGGACTGCAAGGAGATCCAACCAGTCCATTCTAAAGAAGATCAATCCTGGATGTTCATTGGAAGGACTGATGCTAAAGCTGAAACTACAATACTTTGGCCACCTCATGCGATGAGTTGACTCACTGGAAAAGACTCTGATGCTGGGAAAGGTTGGGGGCGGGAGGAGAAGGGGACGACAGAGAATGAGATGGCTGGATGGCATCACCGACTCTGTGGACATGAGTTTGAGTGAACTCCGGGAGTTGGTGATGGACAGGGAGGCCTAGTGTGCTGTGATTCATGGGGTCGCGGAGAGTCAGGCACGACTGAGCGACTGAACTGAACTGAACTGAAGCAAAACTAGTACTTATTAGAGAGTTATAAATTCAGACAGCTTGCTGTATTCATTGGGGTCTAATTAGAAGACCAAAAAAATACCAGTAATTTGAAAAAGAACAATATTAATACCAAGAATTGTTAGCTGGGTAATAGGTAGTTAGTTACTGAAAGATGTAAAAGGAAATGTTAAGGTATAAAAGGGTAGCAACTTCAGAAAGCTGTTGCCACTGATATGCTCAAAGAAGTGAATACGGAACTTAGAAACTTAAAGGAGGGGTCTTCTCCCTGCAAGAGAGAGATTCTGACATTTGAGAAGGAACTGGTGGCTGCAGAAACACGTAACCACGAACCAAGGTGAAGAAAAGGCTCCAGGCTACTTGCCAGAACCATAGGCAAGAGACCCACTGAGCTCTGATCTGCTTGATGTCACAGGAGAAAAAGAGGAAGCAGAAGAAAAAAGTCCTTCTCATATTATCTTGCTGTCCTTTCCACAGCACCATCTATTGGCAGAGCTTAACATCAAGCCAGCTGGTAAAGGATAAATGCAGCCTTATAGTCAAAGCTATAGTTTTTCCAGTCTGCATGTATGGATGTGAGAGTTGGATCACAAAGAAGGCTGAGTGCTGAAGAGTTGATGCCTTTGAATTGTGGTGCTGGAGATGACTCTTGAGAGTTCTTTGGACCGCAAAGTGATCAAACCAGTCAATCTTAAAGGAAATCAACCCTGAATATTCATTGGAAGGACTGATGCTGGAGCTCCAATACTTTGGCCACTTGATGCAAAGAGGCAACTCACTGGAAAAGACCCTGATGCTGGGAAAGATTGAAGGCAATAGGGGAAGAGGAAAGCAGAGGATGAGATGACTAGATAGTATCACCAACTCAATGGACCTGAATCTGAGCAAACTCTGGGAGAGAGTGAAGGACAGGGAAGACTGGTGTGCTGCAGTCCATAGGATCATAAAGAGTTGGACATGACTTAGTGACTGAACAACAAACAGCAACAACAGATGCAGTTGACAAAGCCTATATCCATTACCAAATATTAGGACAAACAAAGAGTAGGTTTAGAGCTGAGAAGTAACTGATAGCCAGCACATTCCTGCAACTGGAATAAGTGCAACAAAAGCCTAGGACCGCTGCTCGGGTGCTAGGAGCAGAGACTCAAACCATTAGCATCTTGCCTGTCCAGTCCCATCTTGCTCTTCTCTTAGCGAAACCCTCATTCTACCTTTCAACCATGGATGGGCTCTTTCATGAGTCAGAGATCATGAACACTATCACCAGCCAGGACCATCCTTTCCAAATCAAGACCAAAGTGGAGGCTGAGGATTAGAAAGGATCCTGAAGAATCTCCGCCACATTATAAATAAACTCTGAAGGAATTTTGAATCATGGTCCCAGACCCCTGCTACCTTCTTTAATAAGTTTCTGTGCCCAAGAGGGTGTACAACTCCAGTGTCTTAAATGACACGTGATCATTTCTACAGGGAGGAGATAATGGGCTATAACTGTAGAAGCACATGGGGAGGATAGAGAAAAAGGAAGAGCTCCCCCAAAGAAGGGGCAGAAGACAAAATAACAAACACCTGCTTCAAACACTGCAACAGTATCATCCTATGCCTCATTTATCACCCCTTCGGGCCATTATTTAAGATCCTGCTACAAAGCTCAGTCTGCAGATCTACTACTCAGCAAGTCAATTCTGCTTCTACACAACCTACTTGTTCACTCTGTTTGATCTCTTCTGCTTCCATTTCAGCAATGACAGAAATAGATGGCCAAGGGCTGGTGGTGGACACCATGATCAATCACCGTGGAGTGAGTCATAATGCTGGTCTCGTTTCATTGCTGTAGCTTCTTAATGCAGGGTGAAAGGAATTTGAAAGGCAAGTTAAAGTTTCATAGACTAGAGAAGATATGTTTAAAATTAAAAACCTCCTTTATAGAGAACCAGTCATGATTATGACCAAGGGGGGTTTTGTTTAAGGAGAGGAATACCCACTTAGATAGTACCTCGTCTAGTGAGTCCAATTTATTCATCTCATATATGATTTTAAAAAACTTTCAAAATTGTTTTACTAAGCACCTGGACATCAGTTAGAAATGTGATTAATTAAATTTCCTTAAACTGTAATTATAGATTTAATATGGTTGATTCCTTTGAAGGTATTAAAGTATCTAAAATAGCAAATAACTGAAGTTCAGTGATTCCAAAATTTATAATACCTTAACATTAAAGCTAGTTATCAAAATGCTGAAAAAAATATTTAACTTCGTTTTTTCTTGCCCTGTACTCTGACACATTGCCAGTGCTACTTTCAGATGCTCTTAAGAGTTTTGTTAATCTAACCAGACACAAAAGAAAAAGATCATAGTCACACAAATCAAGGTTGCAGATTCTAGTTGTTGGCTAGGAAACTCTGCCTTGGGACCTTGATCTGACTGTAATGACCACAGTGATTCAAAGAAGTGACACTGAGCATCATAAGCTGAGTCCTTTTATATAGAAAATGTTTTACGTTTCATTTAAGTTGGTGCCTTTTCTAAAAATGATGTATTCTTCAACTTTTGGATTTCTTGGTCCCCAATTCCTTGGCCTGTCTCTATGCTATGACATATGAATCTAATCTATTTGCATTATTATTAAAAGTATATATTTTTTCTAGAATCTTTAAAATTCTAATTACTAAAGCTATCTAGGGTTTAATCTCTATGAATATCTCACCTCTTGAGCTGTTAGACTCAAGAGATTAGGCTATTAGAGATTAGGCTACTTTACTAGAATTGAATTTTTGAAATTTCCATCTTCTTGATCAACAAGTCTGATTAACTTTTATATTTAATTTGCTGGTTATTTCATATCACCACAGTGCTGATCACTACCTTTTCTTGGTAGAGCTCCTATTTTATACTGGATTCCTTTCCTCCTTACACAGAAACAAGTGTGTGTGTGTGCAAGCACACACATATTTAATTTAAAAATACCACACATAGTAATATTTCCCACTGGAAAAAATAAAAACTTTAAAACTATCCAAATACATCTGTGCTCCTTTTATATGATAACTATTCTTTGCACACTTAACATCAACCTTTTTTACTCAGGGTGTTAGAAATTAGCATCTGTAAAAAGCCATGAATTTATAACTATTATTATTATTTGATGCAAATTTTTAAGGGTTACTGTTGCTGAGTCCTCTTAAGTAGAATCTCCTCAACCCACTCCAGTATTCTTGCCTGGAGAATCCCAGGGACAGGGGAGCCTGGTGGGCTGCCGTCTATGGGGTCGCACAGAGTCGGACACAACTGAAGCGACTTAGCAGCAGCAGCAGCACATCTCCAAAAGCATTTTTGCTTTCTGATGACAGAATATTTCCACATATAGATTGATTTCTTTCCTGGCTTGAAAAGGAAATCAAACACCTCCACGAGATCTGGTCCCTTCTATTCAGAGGACAAAATTGGACATCAAACAAAATCTGGACACTAGGGGTACAGTATAGAAATGACGATGGGCAAAAGACAAACGTTATTGGACTTTTTTTTTTTTTAAGTGTCTGAGCATGAATATGTAGTTATCTTAAAAGTATGATTTCAAGTTAATTTTTCCAATTTAATGTATTGTTTCATTCCCACCTTTCCTTATAATATGCTATTTCATCAACCACTAGGATTTGTTTCTATACTGACTTAAGATCTCAATAGTTTAAAAAAGAAAAGAAAAACCTTGGAAAGGATAAAAGTTTAAGATTCTGCATTGTTTATACATCCAGAGAATATTTACATATAACAAACTAAAAGAGTCATATGAGTAATTTTTTAAACAAAGTATAACTCAGAATTAAAGAGAATTAGGAAATAGAGTATGGTTCATGATTTTGGAAAGCAGGATTACAATATAATGGTGGGAAATCCATGTCTGTGGTTCTAGACAAAGAATTATCATTCTTAATATTTCTTCTTTGAAAAAATGTAGAGCAGTAGAGGTTGGAGGACTAACTGAAGAGAAAAATATGAAACATGTTCACAAAATACCTCAGTTAATTTCATGAGTCCATGGGTAATGGTGGTAGATAAATCATTCCTACTCAAAGGAAAATTTTATGTACTTCTGTCACAAAAATATTTATTTCAAAATCATCTATTTGTTGAAAGTATTGCCATGGATGATGATGCACTACTTCATTTTGTATTCATGAACGTAATGAAATTTGATTCAGGGAAGATGATGGCAGTGGCAGTTTAGCTTTTCTTAAATTCTTCTTAAGAAGAATAATTCTACCATTCAGAAGACTGAGATCATGGCATACAGTCCCATAGCCTCATGGCAGATAGATGGGGAAACAATGGAAACAGTGAGAGACTTTATTTTGGGGGGCTCCAAACTCACTGCAGATGGTGACTACAGCCATGAACTTAAAAGGTGCTTGATCCTTGGAAGAAAGGCTATGACCAATCTATATAGCATATTAAAGAGCAGAGACATTGCTTTGCAAACAAGGGTCTGTCTAGTCAAGGCTGTGGTTTTTCCAGTGGTCGTGTATGGATGTGAGAGTTGGACTGCGGAGAGGGCTGAGTGCCAAAGAGTTGATGCTTCTGAACTGTGGCATCAGAGAGGACTCTTGAGGGTCCCATGAACTATAAGGAGATCAAACCTAAAGGAGAGTCAATCCTAAAGGAAATCAGTCCTGAATATTCACTGGAGGGACTGATACTGAAGCTGAAACTCCAATGCTTTGGCCACCTGATGCAAAGAATTGACTCACTGGAAAAGACCCTGCTGCTGGGGAAGGTTGAGGGCAGAAGAAAGGGACAACAGAGGATGAAATGGTTGGATGGCATCACCAACTCGATGGACAAGAGTTTGAGTAAGCTCCAGGAGTTAGCGATGGACAGGGAAGCCTAGTGTGCTGCAGTCCACATGGTTGTAAAGAGTCGGACACAACTGAGCAACTGAACTAACTAACAAAATTCTACTATATAAAGCAGGCAAGTAGCCAGAAAACAAAGAGATGATCAACATCTCCAACAAACTTAGATGACAAAGTATTTTCATACACCCCATAGTTTGGGCTGGTATAAACAAACTTTTAGTAGCTATAAGATACATAGAACATCTGCATCATAGAAAGCATGAGAAAGAAGTGGGTATCCTCCACAGTCTAAGACTACAGTCCTAAAATAGCCAACAGAAACTCACTGGAAATTCCAGAAGGCCAATGTGAGAACAGTAGCCAGCACTGGGTGAATTTTGCATAGTCTAGTGGCGGGTGAGGGTGTGGGCCCTTATGGTAAGTTTTGAAGAGACTGAAGCAGTCTGTGGCCCATGGACTCAAAGTCAACTGCCTAAACTCCCTTACAGGACAAAGTCCAACACTGAGCATGAAGTGCTAGGAACAAAATCCAATTGAAGACACAAGGTCAATGGAGAAAAATGAAGGAGGTGCTCACATAGAAGCTGGACATGAGAACAGAACCAGGAGATCAAGAAGACCCACGATACTTTGTGTGGGTGCAGTCAGTCGTGTCCAACTCTTTGTAACCCCATGGACTGTAGCCCACTAGGCTCCTTTGTCCACGGTGTTCTCCAGGAAAGACTACTGGAGTGGGCTGCCATTCCATTCTCCAGAGGATCTTTCTGACCCAGGGAGAGAACCCACATCTCTTGCATTGGCAGGTGGATTCTCTACCACTAGTGCCACCTGGGACTTTGTTCAGTTCAGTTCAGTTCAGTCGCTCAGTCGTGTCCGACTCTCCGCGACCCCATGAATCACAGCACGCCAGGCCTCCCTGTCCATCACCAACTCCCGGAGTTCACTCAAACTCATGTCCACAGAGTCGGTGATGCCATCCAGCCATCTCATTCTTGGTCGTCCCCTTCTCTTCCCGCCCCCAACCTTTCCCAGCATCAGAGTCTTTTCCAGTGAGTCAACTCGTCGCATGAGGTGGTCAAAGTATTGCAGCTTCAGCTTTAGCATCAGTCCTTCCAGTGAACACCCAGGACTTTGTAACCCTACACAAAAGAGTTAGAAGGGTTAACTGTGGAGCATAAAAGTTAGAGAAGTTATCTTGAATGAATGGCTTTCTAAAAGTTTAAAAAAACTGATTTTATATAATAATAAGCAACAGAAAAGGAGAGGTCAATCTCATAGCAAGTTAATTAATACACATATTAAGTTAATATAAGAAAAAGAAAAGTAAAATGTGCCCCTGTTACAGTAAGAGATCCGGATGTTGGAAAGCAAACAGGATATCTATGGAAAGATAAATATATCAAACCAACTTTGATTTTACACAGATCTAAAGGGTTTGTGGTGTTTTTCTCCAGAGAATTGGAAAAGTCCACAGGACAGACATCAGAAGCAGAGCAGCTGTTCCAAGCAATGCAGATACATTCAGCCCAAGAATGAACAATATCCCTCAATCGGCCCAAGAATGAACAGAATCTTTCAAAGCAGCTGCACACAGTGTGATTTTTATTTCTGAAATGAAGATAGATTTATGCTTGGCACAGAGATCAGATTAACTCTGATTACAAGGAAGCGAACCCCTATAGATGGGCTTCCCAAGTGGCTCAGTGGTAAAGAATCCACCTGCCAATGCAGGAGACACAGGTTTGATCCCTGGGTCAGAAAGACCTCCTGGAAAAGGAAATGGAAACCCATTCCAGTATTCTTGCCTGGGAAATCCAATGGACAGAGGAGCCTGGTGGGCTACAGTTCATGGGGTCACAAAGAGTTGCACACAACTGAGCAACCAAACACACACAACCTCTATAGAGGTTTCCTTAGAGAAATCTCTAACAGATTTCTTTTCAAGGAGACAGGTACCTATGAGAGTTGAACTTGAGCAAGTTTACAGTTATTTTAGGAGATCTGTGTATCTTACATGTTAGTAAGCAAATGCTTATAGGCTGAAAGAAAATGTCATCCCCATAAAATGCTCTGACTGTTCAAATATAAGTAGTTGATTTTATATTTAATAAAATTCCGATTATTTCAAAATTATTGAACTCAGCTTTCTCTAATATTTAAGAGACTTTCATGTATGTTCAAATAAATAAGTAGGTTTTCCCCTACTTTTTATTTTGAACAATTTCAAAGCTACAGAGCAATTGGAAGCATAGCACATGAACAGCCATCTGTCTTTTGTGTAGATTCACCCATTCGTAACATTACAGGCAATACAGTTCCATTCTCTCTCACTCTCTTGGGTGCTCACCTATGACTTTTTTTTTTTCATTTTCCTGATATATTTGTAAGTGAATTTCAGACTTCACCTCTTCACCTCTAAATACTTTAATGTCTCCTAAGACTAAAATTAAGGAGATATTAATTCTACACAGCCACAATATGACTCTCATACCTATTGAAGAGGAGAAGGAGGGAGAAGGGATGGGAAGAGAGACACTGAATTTAAATTTTACCAATTCCTAAAAATATTTTAAAAGTTTGGGTTTTTCCTCTGACCCGGGATCTAAACAAGATTCAGAAAATGAATTTGGTTGTTTTTCTTTCAGTCTCTTTTAATATAGAAGTGTACCCTTTTTCTTATGGCATTGAGTTTTTGCCAGAGGCCAGGCCAATGGTCTTGTAATAGAATATGTCATGTAATTAACTTCTCTAATTGATGAATCCACTGACTAAAAGATTCAGCTAATTTTTTTTTTTTGCAAAATGTTACAGGGGTGCTATTGTATACTTATTTCACTAAATCAGGACACATAATAATCATTGTCTCACAATAAGGAACATTAATTTGATCACTTGATTAAGTGAATCACAGGCCTATGTTCCCCAATGCAAAGAAAGATTCACTTCTGCCTCTGTAAATCATGTTATCTAATTCTTAACAAGGTATTAGCAAACTGAATGCAACAGCACTTTAAAAAGAATCGTTCATTATTATCAAGAATGATTTATCTCAAGATAACTCAACATACAGAAATCAATACACGTAATACACCACACTAAAGATCAAAAGTAAGAATCATATGGTCATCTCAACTGATACAGAAAAAATATTTGGCAAAATTGAACATTCTTTCATGACAAAAAACAATAAGTTGGGTAAGAAGGAAGTCCATAAGCTAAGTAATTATGCTTATTACTTAGCATAACCAAGACCATATACAACAATGACACAGTTAACATTGTGCTCAGTGGTGAAAAGTTAAAATCCTTTCCTCTAAGATCAGGTACAAGGCATAGAATCCCACTTTTTGCCATTTCTATTCAATAGAGTACTGGAAATCCTACCCAGAGTAATTAGACAAGAGAAATAAAAGGCATTCACATCAGAAAGGAAAAAGTAAAATTGCCTGTTTGTAGCTGATATGATTTTATATAGAGAAAACTCTAAAGACTTCATTAAAAAAAACTGTTAGAATAAATCAATTCAGTCAAGTTGCAGGGTACAAAATCAACATACAAAAATCAGTTGCATTTCTATACAGTAAGAGTGAACTACCTGAATGAGAAATTAAGGAAGCAATCCCAGTTATAACAGCATTAAAAATCAATAAAACACTTGGAAATATGTTTAACCAAGGAGGTGAAACATGTATACAACAAAAACTGTAAAACATTGATGAAAAGATTGAAGAAGATACAAATAAATGGAAATAGATTCCATGTTCTTGGATTGGAAGAACTGATATTGCAAACATGTATACTACCCAAAGTGAACTACATATTTAATGCAATCCTAATCAAAATCCCAACAGCATTCTTTACAGAAATAGAAAAAATTACTCTAAAATTTGAAATCACACAAGACCTTGTATTAATATACTCAAAGCAATCCTGAGAAAGCACAAAGCTGAGCCCATCACATTGCCAGATTTTAAGTCTTATTAAAACGTGATCAAAACAGTATGGTACTGGTATATAAGTAGGCACACAAGGCAGGAAAATAGAATAGAGAGCCTGGACATAGAGAGCCTGGACATAAACAATACATACAAGGTGAACTCCTGGCAGTCTTGATTCCAGCTTGTGCTTCTTCCAGCCCAGCGTTTCTCATGATGTACCCTGCATATAAGTTAAATAAGCAGGGTGACAATATGCAGCCTTGACGTACTCCTTTTCCTATTTGGAACCAGTCTGTTGTTCCATGTCCAGTTCTAACTGCTGCTTCACACAGACTTCTCAGGAGGCAGTTAGGTGGTCTGGTATTCCCATCTCTTTCAGAATTTTCCACAGTTTGTTGTGATCCACACAGTCAAAGGCTTTGGCGTAGTCAATAAGCAGAAGTAGATGTTTTTCTGGAACTCTCTTGCTTTTTCGATGATCCAGCAGATGTTGACAATTTGATCTCTGGTTCCTCTGCCTTTTCTAAAACCAGCTTGAACATCTGGAAGTTCACAGTTCCCGTACTGCGGAAACCTGGCTTGGAGAATTTTGAGCATCACTTTGCTAGTGTGTAAGATGAGTGCAATTGTCCAGTAGTCTGAGCATTCTTTGGCATTGCCTTTCTTTGGGATTGGCATGAAAACTGACCTTTTCCAGTCCTGTGGCCATTGCTGAGTTTTCCAGATATGCTGGCATATTGAGTGCAGCACTTTCACAGCATCTTTTAGGATTTGAAATAGCTCAACTGGAATTCCATCACCTCTTCTAGCTTTGTTCATAGTGGTGACTCCTAAGGCCCACTTGACTTTGCATCCCAGGATGCAAGGAGATCTAACCAGTCCATCCTAAAGGAAATCAGTCCTGAATATTCATTGGAAGGACTAATGCTAAAGCTGAAGCTCCAATATTTTGGCCACCTGATGCAAGAACTGACTCATTTGAAAAGACTCTGATGCTGGGAAAGATTGAAGGCAGGAGGAGAAGGGGACAACAGAGGATGAGATGGCTGGATGGCATCACCAACTCAATGGACATGAGTTTGAGTAAACTCTGGGACCTGGCGATGGACAGAGAGGCCTGGCGTGCTGCAGTCCATGGGGTCACAAAGAGTCAGATACGACTGAGTGACTGAACTGAACTGAACTGAACAGAATAAGGTTCTGAATTGGAACTAAATAAGGAACTGAACTGAATAACTAATTTTTAACAAGGGTTCCAAGACCATGCAATGAAGGAAAAGGACAGTCTCTTCAATAAATTGTCCTGGGACAACCAGATATCCGCATACAAAAGAATAAAACTGGACCTCTATCTTACACCACTAAACAAAAATTCAAAACAGATCATCTAAACATAAAACATAAAATTGTATAACTGCTAGAAAACATAGGGAAAAAGATTCTTGACACTGGCTTTAGCAAGGATTTCTTGGATAAGACACCAAAATCACAAGCAACAAAAACTACAATAAGTGGGACTAAATTAAAGAGCTTCTGTGTAGCAAAGAAAACAATGAATTGAAAAGGCAACCTACAGAATGGGAGAAAATATTTACAAACCATACATGTGATAAGGGCTTAATAATTAAAATAAAGAAATTTTAATAACTCATAACTCAACAACACAAAAAGTAAATAATCTGATTACACAAAAGGCAAAAAGCCTGGAGACATTTTCCCAAAGATTACATATAAATTTCCAATAGGTATATGCAAAGATGCTCAGCATCACTAGTCATCAGGGAAATGCACATCAAAACCAATGAGATATCTCCTCATACCCGGTAAGATGGCTTTTATCAAGAAGATAAGAGGTAAAAATTTCGGTAAGAATGTGGAAAAAAGAGAGCCTTTGTAAACTGTTGATGAGAATGGAAATTGGTTAAGCCACAGTGGAAAACAGTATCAGGTTTCCTTAGAAACTTAAAAATTCAATCACATGATCTGGTGATCCCATGCCTGAATATACATTCAAAAGAATCGAAACCAGCAACTGAAAGCAATACCAGCACTCCCATATTCATTGCAGTCTTATTCTCAATAGCTAAAGTACAAAAACAATAGCCTAAGTGTCCATCCACAGATGAATGGATTAAGATGTAATGTATATTTACACATATAGTGGAACACTATATGAGCCCTGAGAAAGAAGGAAATTCTGACAGTGTGCCCATGAGAATGGACTTTGAAGGCATTATGCTAAGTGACAAAAGTCAGGAAAGGAAAGACAAGTACTGTATGATCTCACTTATGTAAGGAATCTAAAAAAGGTGAACTCATACACAGTAGAATTGTGGTTATCAGGGACTGCAGGTCTGGGGAAATGTAGGAAATGTTTAAAGGTACAAACCTGAAACCAGTAAGTAAGTTCTGAACATCTGAAACACGATATCATAATACAGGTAGTAACAATCTGGTATTACAAATTTTAGAGCTGTAATACAAACTTTAGATCCAGGAATACAAACTTGATATTTATATATATCTATATAAATATATCATGGGTGCTTGTGCTCAGTTGCTTCAGTTGTGTCCTTTGAGACTGCATGGACTGTAGCCTGCCAGGCTCCTCTGTCCATGAGATTTCCCCAACAAGAATACTGGAGTGGGTTGCCATGCCCTCCCAACCCAGGGATCGACCTGCATCTTCTGTATTGCAGACAGATTCTTTACCGCTGAGCCACTGGTGAAGCCCCCATAAATATATCAAATAGACACATTATATACCTTAAAATTACACAATGCTGAATGTCAATTACATCTCAATATTTTTAAAGGTCAAAAAAAAATAGGGAGTTATCTACGGGATGATATTTCAAGACCACGTGAATTCCCTGATCCCAACAACCTTTGACCATTAGCTTAAACAACTATTGATATACTTGTGCTGGCAGTACCAAGACAGTGATTTTCTAACTTCATTATTCTATATGCATTTATCTGGGCTTCCCGACGGCTCAGTGGTAAAGAGCCTGCTTGCCAATGCACGAGATGTGGATTTGATCCCTGTGTTAGGGAAGATTCCCTAGAGAAGGAAATGGCCACCCACTCTGGTATTCTTGCCTGGAAAATCTCATAGACAGAGGAGTCTGGTGGGCTACAGTTCATGGGGTCGCAAAAGAATTGGACATGACTTCGCAACTAAACCACCACAACAACAATGCATTTACTTACTAATGATCAATAGAAATGAAAAAAACTACTGTGATTTGAGAGTACAAGGCTTCAGAGAGGTTAGAAGCCACTTTGTCTAGGCAGACATGAGACATTAGGCTCAAGATTATGTAAATGTCCCACTTCCCCAACAAGCTCACCGCACCACTGCACAGGACAAATATTTTTCCTATTAGAAGCTCTGATGATTGACAGCCCTGCTGTCTGAATTATTTGCAAAGATCTCATTATTAGATTTAAAAGGGATAAACATAATTTTCTTTAAAAACCTAGAACCTCATTATTCCTGACAGTTAATATTACGATTCTAAAAATCTGTACAAAAAGTAACTGAAAAAGCTCTGCAACCTCTACCTCCATACATGCTGAGAGCAATGAAATTTTAATATCTGCTGCCTAATTTATCTTTATTTTCTTTAATTTCTAATATACTTAATACAAAGACTACAGGAGGCCAAGTTGTTAAACTCTTGTACAAGAGGTTACTTTGTAATCTGCGATTCCCTGGGTTTTAGAAATTGCTACAGGTACAGAATTTAGCAGCTTAGAAACCGCATTCAAGAAGAGGGACCGTTTTCACTACAGAGATCCTTCAATAGGCTCTCGTACAAGAGCCTGACCTACGCATATTCAAGGCCAAACCAAGGTCAGCATCAGTCCTGACCCTGTGAGGTTCACAAAAGCACACACTCAAACAGGGGTTTCATTCTTTAGAAATGTCTCCACAAAGGTGTATAACAAGGGTTTTGTTGTTATTGTAAACATTTCAAGATTTACTATCAAATCTGCCTGCATGATTAATGAGCCACTCTTTTCTAATCAGGAGTCATCTTCTCCAAGGGAGATAGACGGTAGATATTTAAAATACAGCAGAAATCCAAGGTCATTATAGTCAATAGTCCATACCTTCCTTCTGGATTCTCCTGTGTGATTTCTTTATTTTCATTGTTAATCAAATCTGAAGGATAATAATGCAGTAAATACTTGCTTGTTGAAAACATTAATTTGTAGGAATTATGAAAATAAAATAAGTAAAAGTAAGTAATCCTTGAATGAAATTTAGGAATGGTTGAAATCTGGGGCTGGATCCTGAAGAAGGGCCAGCTTCTTGAGAGAGTCAATTCCTAGGCAGGTTGGTAAGAAGTCCGGGGTCCCCAAGGAGGAGAAAGGGGTCTGGGGCTCTTGAAGCAGAAATAGGGGTCTAGAATTCTCAAGGAGGAGGAAAAGACAAACATTTTTTTTTTCTCTCTCTACATTTCTTAGTCTTAGTTACATACAATATTTTTTTCTTTAAGCCCAGAACTGATGATTAACCAACAAACAACTCAGTGTAAACTCTGTACTAAGGATTATTTAACAACAATATATCCTGCCTGAGGACAGTTTCTCCTTTCTGAAAAACTTCTGGCTAATCCTGTTATCTTAAAATGTAAATTATGAGAGTGGGTCCAGTAAAATTTCTACAACCTTGAGACATTCTTTTCATTTATTGTAATAACTAACTTTAAAAGTCTATAACTCCCTTGCTAAAAACTAGCAGGGGGACACTCTCTGTCCCCCTTCTGATGTCTATGTCAGAAACTTTCTCTGTCCCTTTTTATACTTTAATAAAATTCTGCTATACAAAAGCTCTTGAGTGTTCAAGCCTGGTCCCTGATCCTGAAGTTAAATCTTCTTCAGAGATCACGAATCCGACACCATTCACCGTAAGCTATCATTCTCAAACAGAAAATGCTTTTGCAGAAAAGACTTTTTTTCAGATCAAAACAAACACTCTATCCTAATAGGATCCTAATAAATTTTTAAGTAGATTTCCAAGTATGTTTCAAACAGAATTCTTCTACATAAAAATCCAACTGCAACTAGCAAGTTCACAAAATACATAGAAGTTTGCTTGTTGAAAGCAAAATGCATTTGTTCTTGAAATCTATCCTTTGAGTAACTATAAATAAGTCATTCATTTAAGACTCTCCACCTAACATTCAGCTTGGATGAGCATAGTTCTTACCAGAGTTCTTACTCAGAATCATCTGGTAAGATTTCATTAAAAAAAAAAAAAAATACATGTGATGTACCCCAATGTTCATCACAGCTTCACATAGCCAGGACATGGAAACAACCAAGATGTCAACTGACAGATGAATGGGTATGGAAGTTGCAGTACATAAACAATGGAATATAACCCAACCATAAAAAGGAATGAAGTTGAGTCCGTTGCAGTGAGGTGGATGAACCTATAGACTGTTATACAGAGTGAAATAAGTCAAAAAGAGAAAAACAAATATTGTATGTCAAAGCATATACATGAAATCTAGAAAACTGGTCCTGATGAACCTATTTGCAGGGCAGGAATAGAGAAGCAGACACAGAGAAGAGACTTGTGGACACAGATGGAAGGGGAGGGTGCGGCAAATTGAGAAAGTAGAATTGACATCAATGCACTACCATGTGTAAAATAGCTAGCTAGTGAGAAGCTACAACATAACAGAGACACCAGCTTGTTGCTCTGTGACGACATAGAGGGGTGGGATGAAGGGGTGGGAGGGAGGCTCAAGAGGAAGGGGACATATATATACTTACGGCTGATTCATGTTGTTGTATGGCAGAAACCAACACAACATCGTAAAGCAATTATCCCCCAATTAAAAATAAACTTTAAAAAGTACATGTGCTGAAACACACACCCAGGCACTCAGATTTATTGGAGATTTACTAGAGTCAGGAATATACATATTTTAAAAACTCCCCCAAATGATTCAGAGATGTACTGCCATTTGGGATGAGTCAGTGGAGACAGGAAACAGATAGGTTCAAGCAAATATTGCCTAACTAGGTAGACAATCTTGAGAAAGACACTGAATACCTCTGAACATCCTTTCATCTGTATGTATCTGAGCCACACAGCCATGAAATGTCATCAAATATCATATTTCACTTTTTTAAAACCATTTTTGTAACTTTTAATTCTAAAAATCTGTCCACATATTTAATGTTTCATTTTTATTTTTAAAAACTATTACTAAAGTCAAAGTGAGTCTTACAGTGAGTAATATCCTAGGATGAGGAAGTAAGATTTAGACCCAGTGAAAATGCCTCAAAGTTGATGTTGCCGCTAGCTATTGTCTCTCTCTGCTACGCCTCAGTACCAGTCAAGAAGGGCCTTAGAAACTTACAGAAAATTCCATATTAAAAGACAGACCATTTGAGTCCCTGAAAATATGAATCTTTGTAGGAATGACACCTAAATTGGGATAGTCAAAGTCTATTTTTTTTGGTACCATCTCGGAATATGATCTTAAAAAAAAATATGACTTTAAAAATAAAAGTACCCAGAGTTCATCCTAACCAAAATTTCAAGTCTCAAATTTAAGTTCTTATACAAGTTCTGCCTCTTTATACCATCTTCAAAAGACCCATATATTCTTGCTTCTTTGTCTCAATTGCCTCTCCTAAGATAGTTTTTGGGTGGGTAGTTAACCTTCATGTGCTTGGGATTATTATATATATTTATATTATATATTAATACTGCTCATCTCATTCTATTGAGGAGGAAGAACTTTCTAACACTGGAACACCTGCAGTAGGGGCTTCTCTTCCACAATGTACCACTAGGGGTTGTTGAATGATGACCTCTCTCAGTGTATTAGGTATCTCTAAGTATTTTAAGGGCTTCCCTGGTGGCTCAGAGGTTAAAGCGTCTGCCTCCAATGCGGGAGACCCGGGTTCGATCCCTGGGTTGGGAAGATCCCCTGGAGAAGGAAATGGTAACCCACTCCAGTATTCTTGCCTGGAAAATCCCATGGAAAGAGAAGCCTGGTAGGCTACAGTCCACGGGGTCGCATAGAGTCGGACACGACTGAGCGACTGAACAGAACAAACAGAAGCCTTTGACTGTGTCGATCACAATAAACTGTGGAACATTCTGAAAGAGATGGGAATCCCAGACCACCTGACCTGCCTCTTGAGAAACCTGTATGCAGGTCAGGAAGCAACAGTTAGAACTGGACATGGAACAACAGACTGGTTCCAAATAGGAAAAGGTGTACGTCAAGGTTGTATATTGTCACCTTGCTTATTTAACTTATATGCAGAGTACATCATGAGGAACGCTGGGCTGGAAGAAGCACAAGCTGGAGTCAAGATTGCTGGGAGAAATATCAATAACCTCAGATATGCAGATGACACCACCCTTATGGCAGAAAGTGAAGAGGAACTCAAAAGCCTCTTGATGAAAGTGAAAGAGGAGAGTGAAAAGGTTGGTTTGAAGCTCAACATTCAGAAAACAAAGATCATGGCATCTGGTCCCGTCACTTCATGGGAAATAGATGGAAAAACAGTGGAAACAGTGTCAGACTTTGTTTTTTTGGGCTCCAAAATCACTGCAGATGCTGATTGCAGCCATGAAATTAAAAGACGCTTGCTCCTTGGAAGGAAAGTTATGACCAACCTTGATAGTATATTAAAAAGCAGAGACATTACTTTGCCAACCAAGGTCCGTCTAGTCAAGGCAATGGTTTTTCCCGTGGTCATGTATGGTTGTGAGAGTTGGACTATGAAGAAGGCTGATCGCCGAAGAATCGATGCTTTTGAACTGTGGTGTTGGAGAAGACTCTTGAGAGTCCCTTATACTGCAAGGAGATCCAACCAGTCCATTCTAAAGGAGATCAATCCTGGATGTTCATTGGAGGGACTGATGCTAAAGCTGAAACTGCAATACTTTGGCCACCTCATGCGACGAGTTGACTCACTGGAAAAGACTCTGATGCTGGGAAAGGTTGGGGGCGGGAGGAGAAGGGGACGACGGAGAATGAGATGGCTGGATGGCATCACCGACTCTGTGGACATGAGTTTGAGTGTACTCCGGGAGTTGGTGATGGACAGGGAGGCCTGGCGTGCTGTGATTCATGGGGTCGCGGAGAGTCGGACACGACTGAGCGACTGAACTGAACTGAAGTATTTTAAATCCTATTTCTCTTCCACCTCCTTTGTATGAGTAATACTAGTGAAGGATGCTAAGTTTTCACAAAGGACAGAATATTACAAAGTACAGGGTAAGAAGATGATGCCACAGCAGACATTTCTTTCATTGTAGAATTGAATCTCCCTCTTATATATCTATGAGAGTTTCTAGTATAACAGATTAAAAATAGGGCAGGGCAAGATGGCATCATAGGAAGACCCTGAGCTCATCTCCTCCCATAGGCAGATTGAATCTATACCCACATATAGAACAACTCGTCCTGAAGAAGACCTGAGGGCTGAACAGCTACTGCACTTTGAAGGACCATGTGTAGAAAAGACAGACATGGTACCCATGGGAAACCTACTGCAATCTGCAGTAGGGAGGGATATAGCTGAGTGGTCTGAGCAGCTGGGACCTAGCAAAGCAAACAAACAAACAAACAAAAAAAACCCACAGCAATTTAAAGGGCACCTAGACATGGGGAAAGAAAAATGCATTTACTAACCCTAAAGCTTCTGCCAGAAGATCAAGGAACTGCTGGAGCCCTCTCCAGGGCCAAGGGCTCTGAGGAGCATCACCAAGGCCCTTCATGAGTCATCTCAGCCCACAACTTCTACCGAGTGGTTGCGGAGGTTAAATGATATGCTTTCATATGAAAGTATTAAACTATTCTTTTTACAAGAAATGCTGGTTTCTTCTACTCTTCTTTCCTTCCTTCATTTCTTCTTTCTGTCCTTATTATCAGCTCCTCAAAGAGGAGAGTATGGCAAAGTTCCTCAAATAAGAGTTGCTGAAAGTAGGGTTAGCCCAGAGGTCTATTGGACAAATCAATGAGGACCCCAGACCATAGCCTCCTATCAGCTTCCACTAGATGTGAAATTCTTAGGCAAGTGGAAGTCTCAGAATCTCTACAGATGCCTGCCTTGCACAAGATCTGACCAGACTTTAGTCTGAAATATAAAATTGAAAACTGCATTTATCCTGACAGATTTCCTCTTGAAATCAAGACAGTACATCTCTGCCAATTCTCCTTGGTTCTTGGGATCTCAGAAAACTGTTTCTGTTCTCCTGGTGACAGTAAGTGGGATAATATTCAGGCCTGAGAGGCAACCCAAGTAGACCCTCATACACATTTGTTTCCACACTTGAGCACTAGTTGAGTTTCTCTGGTCAAAATGTACTTCTAATTGAGTTGTGTGGGCCTGGGGACAATCGTGAAAGAGAACGTTTCTGATTAACCAGGACTAAAATAAACAAGCTCTGCTATTGTAAATAGCAAAAATACTGAGCTGCTATGTCTACATGAGTTAGTAGAAATGTCAGTCTTGTACACTGAAATAGACATTGAACAAAGACACAGACGTTGGCAAGAAGAACCTAAGACTGCAACTTAGCCTATAACTCAAGTAGTAATTCTTCAGCACTTAAATGCCTGGTGGGGTATGACACAAAAGATGGGGACATCACAGTTTTTACGTGAATCAAAATAAAATAGCTAGTAACTCTTGACACTTATCATCCACATTAGATTTCAACATCGAAATGACGAAAGAAAACATTCTATATTTCCTATGGCTGTTCCACATTCCCTACCAGATAAACATCCTCCACTCAGTAAGCCTTGAATTCATCATCTAAAACAGAGATTGGCAAACCATGGTCCGCAGGCCAGACACCTATTTTAAAATAGAATCTTACTGGAACACAGTCATACCATTCACTTGTGTATTGTTTACAGATGCTTTTGTAACAGAAGAGTTGATAGGACAACAGAAATTGTGTGAGCAACAAGCCTAAAATATTTACTATCTGGCCCTTTAGGGGAAAAAATAGTCAATCTTAAAATTCAAAAGCAAAAGTTTCTGGGTAAGATGGAGTGAACAAACTCCTCGCTGTCTCTTCCATTGAATTCAGTTTTAAAACCTGGACAGAATATACAAGGAAACGATCAGGAGACTGAAAAGTAGTGGCAAGTGGGTTGGTGAAAAAGACTACAATTCAGAGTAGTACAAAACCAGTGGTGAGTTAGACATTGTCTCCCCTGTATTTGGAAACCCCACCATTTGTTCCCCTATGAGGATGCAGCAGCAGACATCCATTCCAACCAGGATAACTAAAGCCCCAGATATCTGGCCAAAAGTCTGAAAAGGAGATCCCCAGAAAGCTAAAAAGTACTGCAGAGATTGTAGTGGTGAAGAAGCATATGAAAGCATACAAAGTTTATTAATTCCTAGGAACACCCCTGACCTGTGTACATATGGGCAAGATCTTAATCAGAAAATAAAATATTTTGAGAACTGGTCCCAGGCTTGTCACTGGCTGATGCACACAGGCATACGTTCAAATAACACTGCAAAGGCTTTGAAAGCTGAGCTGACATTAAAACTACAGTGCAATGAAGGCAATTTTAAACTTTCAAATTAAACCTGATTAGGCATCCAAAAAAAATTTTTTTTCAACATTCACTGTAGGATTTAACAAGATCCATAATCTCACAACCTAATATTCAAAATGTGTCAGATTTAATCCAGAATTACTGAGCTTATGAAAGACCAAAAAAAACACAACCCATCTCCACATGGGAAAGAAAACCTACAGACATCAACACCAAGATGAGATGGATATTAGATCTATCTGACAGACTTTGAGGCAGCTGTTATACAAATGCTCCAGCAAGCAAGTCTAAATACTCCTGAAACAAATGAAAAAAAAAAAAAATAGGCTGCAAATAAACAGATAAAGAAAATCTGAAATTCTAGAGCATAAAAATACAATAAAAGAAATTTAATGGAAAGGACTAAGAGTTAAAACGCTCCTACCAGAGTCACTGGAATACATTCTTTTTTCTTACAACCCATACAGACATCCTTTCACAAAAACAGGATAATTAAAAGCTCTGGGTCTCAAATTCTATAAAATTTTTCTAAAGATCCATTGTTGCTCTTTTGAACTACCTCTAAAATAAACTTCAGTTCAGTTGCTCAGTTGTGTCCAACTCTTTGAGACATGGACTGCAGCACGCAAAGCCTCCCTGTCCATCACCAACTCCCGGAGCTTACTCAAACTCATGTCCATCAAGTCATTGATGCCATCCAACCAACTCATCATCTGTCATCCCCTTCTCCTCCTGACCTCAATTTTTCCCAGCATCAGGGTCTTTTCAAACGAGTCAGCTGTTTGCATCACATAGACAAATTATTGGAGTTTCAGCTTCAACATCAGACCTTCCAATGAATATTCAGGATTGATCTCCTTTAGGATGGACTGGTTGGATCTCCTTGCAGTCCAAGGGACTCTCAAGACTCTTCTCCAACACCACAGTTCAAAAACATCAATTCTTTGTTGCTCAGCTTTCTTTATAGTCCAACTCTCATATACACACATGACCACTGGAAAAACCATAGCCTTGACTAGACAGACCTTTGTTGGCAAAGTAATGTCTTTGCTTTTTAATATGCTGTCTAGGTTGGTCATAACTTTTCTTCCAAGGAGTAAGCATCTTTTAATTTCATGGCTGCAGTCACCATCTACAGTGATTTTGGAGCCCAGAAAAATAAAGTCTGCCACTGTTTCCCCATCTATTTCCCATGAAGTGATGGGACCAGATGCCATGATCTTAGTTTTCTGAATGTTCAGCTTTAAGCCAACGTTTTCACTCTCCTCTTTCACTTTCATCAAGAGGCTTTTGAGTTCCTCTTCACTTTCTGCCATAAGGGTGGTATCATCTGCATATCTGAGGTTATTGATATTTCTCCCGGCAATCTTGAGTCCAGCTTGTGCTTCTTCCAGCCCAGCGTTCCTCATGATATATTCTGCATATAAGTTAAATAAGCAGGGTGACAATATACAGCCTTGACATACTCCTTTTCCAATTTGGAACCAGTTTGTTGTTCCATGTCCAATTCTAACTGTTGCTTCCTGACCTGTATATACGTTTCTCAAGAGGCAGGTCAGTTGGTCTGATATTCCCATCTCTTAAAGAATTTTCCACAGTTTATTGTGATCCACACAGTCAAAGGCTTTGGCATAGTCAATAAAGCAGAAATAGATGTTTTTCTGGAACTCTCTTGCTTTTTTGATGATCCAACGGATGTTGGCAATTTGATTTCGGGTTCCTCTGCCTTTTCTAAATCCAGCTTGAACATCTGGAAGTTCCTGGTTCCCGTACTGTTGAACCCTGGCTTGGAGAATTTTGAGCATAACTTCACTAACATGTGAGATGAGTGCAATTGTGCAGTAGTTTGAGCATTCTTTGGCATTGCCTTTCTTTGGGATGGGAATGAAAACTGACCTTTTCCAGTCCTGTGGCCACAGGAGTTTTCCAAATTTGCTAGCATATTGAGTGCAGCACTTTCACAGCATCCTCTTTCAGGATTTGAAATAGCTCAACTGGAATTCCATCACCTCCACTAGCTTTGTTCGTAGTGATGCTTCCTAAGGCCCACCTGACTTCACATTCCAGGATGTCTGGCTCTAGGTGAGTCATCCCACCATCGTGATTATCTGGGTCGTGAAGATATTTTTTGTACAGTTCTTCTGTGTATTCTCGCCACCTCTTCTTAATATCTTCTGCTTCTGTTAGGTCCATACCATTCTGTCCTTTATTGAGCCCATCTTTTCACAAAATGTTCCCTTGGTATCTCTAATTTTCTGGAAGAGATCTCTAGTCTTTCCCATTCTGTTGTTTTCCTCTATTTCTTTGCGCTGATCACTGAGGAAGGTTTTCTTATATCTCCTTGCTATTCTTTGGAACTTTGCATTCAGATGCTTATATCTTTCCTTTTCTCCTTTGCTTTTCGCTTCTCTTCTTTTCACAGCTATTTGTAAGGCCTCCGCAGACAACCATTTTGCTTTTTTGCATTTCTTTTTCTTGGGGATGGTCTTGCTCCCTGCCTCCTATACAATGTCATGAACCGCCATCCATAGTTCATCAGGCACTCTATCAGATCTAGTCCCTAACCACACACACAAAAAAAAGCTTTGTTATTTTTACTTTATGACTATGTATTAGATTTGCTTGTTTGCTTTAAATAAAACTGGTATCACCAAGCTCTGTTTTTCATTATAGGCAACAAAGTTTCTGACAAATACCTGTCAGATATTTGCCACATTTATTGGGACACTTTGTGCCAGTTAGAATGTATCAAAGACAACTGGGTTATATCAAGAAGGTAAGGAGCTAATTAAGAGTCCCTTGGACTGCAGGGAGATCCAACCAGTCCTAGTTCTAAAGATCAATCCTGGGTGTTCACTGGAAGGACTGATGCTAAAGCTGTAACTCCAATACTTTGGCCACCTCATGCGACAAGTTGACTCACTGGAAAAGACTCTGATGCTGGGAAGGGTTGGGGGTGGGAGGAGAAGGGGACGACAGAGAATGAGATGGCTGGATGGCATCACCGACTCGATGGACCTGAGTTTGAGTGAACTCCGGGAGTTGGTGATGGACAGAGAGGCCTGGCGTGCTGTGATTCATGGGGTCGCAAAGAGTTGGACACGACTGAGCAACTGAACTGAACTGAACTGAAGGAGCTAATTGGAAAGAGTTTCTATCAAAAAGAATGAGTGCAACTGATTGGAAAACAGTGGACTTTTTAAAATCCATGAATTGATAATATTGATGTTAAAATAGGTAAAGGGAAAGACCAAAAAACCTCATTTAACAACTTTGGAAGTAACTGGGTCAATAATTCCTTATTCTGAAAGTTAACAATTAGAAATTAAGAGGAAAGAATTAGTCTTTCCGCCTAAACTTACATGAACTGTATTTCAGGATAACTAAGTAGTCTGGACTGATGATGGAAAACTGTTTCTTTAATCAAAACACTCTAGCTAAATCACGTAGGGAGGAAAAACAGATGTAGAAAATCACCATGTTATACTCCCTAAGTAAAATAATTGAGCCAAGCAGCACAGTCAATGGAAAGGAACCATCAGATGGAGAGTTGATGGGGAGCTTCACAATGAAGGGATCGGGGTTTCAGGGTTAAAACCACCAGACATCATGAAGCATTCTTGCCAAAAATGTGGAGCCAGAACCAAATCAAGTGTCTAAAGCTAATGCTAATTTATCAAAGCAAAACAAAACAAACAAACTAAAAAAAAAAAAAAAAAAAAACAAATTCAGAGAGTAGCATTAAAATACATGTATTACAATGTATAAAAGAGATAGCAAGTAGGAAGCTGTTGTATAGCACAGGGAGCTCAGCTCAGTGCTCTGGGATGACCTGGAGGGATGGGATACAGGTGTAGTGGGAGGGAAGCTCAAGAGGGAAGATAGGTGCGTACTTATGACTGATTCATGTTGTTGTATGGCAGAACCCAACCACACAACACAATTTTATGTATGTACACAACATTGTAAAGCAATTATTTTCTAATTAAAAATAAAAAATTTTAAAAGCAAACACAAAGAACAGGAGCTAGACAAACAAATTACATGACACCAGTGAAGCAAACAAAACTATTCTAAAATTAGGGACTTCTAGAGGTTTCTGTTGACAAGTCATTGACCAGGTGTTGCAACTAATCAAAATGTCATGAAAATGAAAAATAAGGATGGGGTCAGTATAAATGAAAAGAGTCTTAGGATACATAACATCCAATGAATAGATCTTTCTTGGATTCTGACTTGAAGGAAAATTGCAAAGAGGCTTCTTTGCACCTTTGAAATGATGGTACTGCATAATATTAAGGAATTAACATTTTATTAAGACAATGGCACTGTAGTTATATTTAAATATGTCCTTTTTAGAGATGTACACTGAAGCATGAAGGTATAAAATGACTGATGTCTTATATTTGACTTCTAACACTTCAGAAATAGAAAAAAAGAAAAAGCTTAACGAATCACCAGTCCAGGTTCAATGCATGATACAGGATGCTCGGGGCTGGTGCACTGGGATGACCCAGAGGGATGGGATGGGGAGGGAGGTGGGAGGGGGGTTCAGGATGGGGAACACGTGTACACCTGGGGCAGATTCATGTCAATGTATGGCAAAACCAATACAATATTGTAAAGTAATATATATATATATATATATATAAAGCAATATGGAAAAAATTCTGATAACATACCTTGATGTTGAATATACGGAAACTCATACTAGTCACTCTACTTTTCTGCATGTTTAAATAGTTTTCTTAAAAATATTTTCACTAAAAATTGCTACTGATCAAATCTTAAAGATATCCCAAAATCTGTCAACTAAGTTCTAAAAGCATCTCTGAAATAAAAGATTTGGGTGCATTTGCACCCTCATTCAAATATGTGGTTGTTCTCCCAAGGTGCATATTTTGAAGGAGCAAAAGGAGCAAAACTCTGAGCTCTAAGTTCTAATGTATTTTCTTTAAACTGCAGGCACTTTTATCTGTAGTCTTAACATGTCTTCTTATTTACCACAGGTAAAATCACCACACCTTTTTAAAAATATCAAAGCCCAGATCCTCCATTGATAATGGGAAAGAATATGAGGTGGAAGAGAGAACATTGACTATCTGAACTGCATGACCATCCCGCTCACCCAGAGACTTACCTTTGTATTACTTATAGCTGCTCCAAGGGGGCCTGCCACTCCTGTTTAATATTCTGACCTTGGTCACAACATGGGCTTCCCTGGTGGCTCAGTGGTAAAGAACACACCTGCCAATGCAGGAGGTGTAGGTTCGATTCCTGGGTCAGGAAGATCCCCTGGAGGAGGAAATGGCAACCCACTTCAGTATTCTTGCCTGAAAAACCCCACGGACAGGGAAGCCTGGTGGGCTACAGTCCATGGGATGGCAAGAGAGTCGACATGACTTAGCAACTACAGAAAAACAACAATGTCCTAACATAGGACCCTTTTCTTACACCCTCAAGTAAAACTGAGTCAATACTGAAACATTCACACAAGATTTTAGTTACAAATTGGGAATAAAATGACACCAGGAGTAACATAAAACTAGATCAGGGCTGCTTACAGAGTGGCCATTGAACCAGCAGCATCAGTATCACTTGGGAGTCTATTATGAATGCAAATTCATGGACTCCCACCCCAGACTTACTGAGTCAGAATATCTGGGATAGGGCCCAGGAATCCTTGCTTTGAGAAGTGTTGATATAATTCTTTTATAAGTACAAGTTCAAGAATCACTGAACTTGATAACCTCTAGAGATTCTGATTCAGTTGGTTATGATAATCATCCTCAAACTTGGCAGCACATTAGAATCACCTGGGAGCTTTTAGAATTCCTAACACCCAGGACTTAGAACAAACCAATTAAATCAGAACCCTGGAGTATATTCCAGGCATCAGTAGCTTTTAAAACTCCCCAAAGAATTCCAATGCACAGCCCAACTTGAGAACCATTGGTCTAGAATATGGCATGACCCAGACATCAGTATTTTTTAAAGAGCTCTAAGATGATGCTAAAGCTGAAACTCCAATACTTGGGCCACCTCATGCAACAAGTTGACTCACTGGAAAAGACTCTGATGCTGGCAGGGATTGGGGGCGGGAGGAGAAGGGGACGACAGAACATGAGGTGGCTGGATGGCAATACCAACTCGATGGACATGAGTTTGAGTGAACTCTGGGAGTTGGTGATGGACAGGGAGGCCTGGCGTGCTGTGATTCATGGGGTCGCAAAGAGTCAGACACGACTGAGCAACTGAACTGAACTGAACTGCAGATGATGCTAAGTGCAGCCTGAGTTGAGAACCAATGAATGATATAGTTTAAATTCAAGGTACATCAGTTTCAACAGGGGTATTCTAAGTCATCTCACTGTCTGCTTTCACACATCATGGATCATTTTTTCCTCTGTATGCCAGGAATCCCCACAAGCACGCCTTGATGCTGAAAAGTCCAAGGAAATAACAGTGAAGATGGTCATTCACTCTTCTACCATTTTGTATGTGCCTTTCAAGTTCTGATGATTTGCCTTCCACAGATGTATGATGTCAGGAGTATCAGCCTGATTTTGAGAGGCCCCACTTCTTACTCACAGGGAGGAGAACTTATCCAAAAGACTTCAATAGAAATTGTATCAGAATCCGCCTCAACACAGTAACTTCAACATTTGAACATGAGACACTAACTTAAAATATTAGATAAAACAGTTCATGCTACCTATATATACCAAAAATAATGGAACTAAATATTTCAGTGTCCAGAAAAAAAGAAGTAATTAAAGATATACGTATACTATACCTATGTGTAAGCTACTCTGTGGTCTATACTTTAACTGATAATAGAGACTATAGGAATTAAATACAAATTTCCAAGTTTTCTGAGAGTTTTAGATTCTAAAGAATAAATTTGTCTCTTACTGATGCCATTCTCAACTACCACAAGAGCGATACCACCATATAATGAACTGTGCTTGAGATTTACACAGACCTTCATTTGAACCCAAATCCACCACTTACTAGATATATTGAATTAGTGATCCTGAATGAGTTGTCCTCTATTTGAACTTTGATTTCATGTATAAAATGGGAATAATAATAATACCTATTTTGAAGGGCTTTTGGGAGAATCCATATATGTGATACACTAACAATTTGCTTACCATATGATTTGTGATCAACAATGGATATTTATTATTGTTTCCAGAATACCCATGTCATTTCATGCCTCCAGGATTTTGCCACACTATTTCCTCTGCCTGGAATGCCTTTCCCTTTTGTTAACCTGGTTCATTCAACTAATATATATTTTTTAATATTTACTATGTACTCTTGCCTGGAAAATCCCATGGACGGAGGAGCCTGGTAGGCTGCAGTCCATGGGGTCGCTAAGGGTCAGACACAACTGAGCACCTTCACTTTCACTTTTTTCATTCATGCACTGGAGAAGGAAATGGCAACCCACTCCAGTGTTCTTGTCTGGAGAATCCCAGGGACGAGGGAGCCTGATGGGCTTCCATCTCTGGGGTCGCACTGAGTCGGACACGACTGAAGTGACTTAGCAGCAGCAGCAGCAGATCTTACTAGGCTCTGAGGATAATTTAATTCTTCATGTAAAGACAACCCAAATTGACAAATGCTATGAAGGAAAAATATAGGATAAAATTCAAGTAGACCAAGGGGGCTTTCTAGTCTGAGGTGTCATTAAAGGGTGACAAGGTTAAAAGCATGGATGTGGAGTCACTTCCAACTCTGCACTCCACCAGCTGTGTGACCTTGGGCACATTATTTCAACCTCTGTATTCTGTTTCCATAGTATGTAACATATAATGCTGTTGGGACAATTAAATGCTGGGCAAACAACATGATATCTGGCATATAGCAAGTACTTAAGTCTTAATCTGGTGAAAATCATCTTGCCTTTAAGTGTTATTTTTTTCTATGAAATTTTTCCTACCATTAGTGTAGTGCACATAGTAGAAACACAATAAGTGTTGAAAGAATAAATTCCACATGTACTGCAAATAAGTCAGAAATTTACATCAAGTTATATATAGTATTTCAGTTAAGTATGGAAGCATTCATTTGGCCATCTAGCTCAAGGTCTTCCTTTTAACTTCCATATAATAACTGCTCATATATTCCACTGGCTTCCTCTCTATAAGAGTTTCAAAGGGAAGCTAAGTTTTAACATAGAAAACAGATTCTTTGTTTGAGGATAGCCTTTCTAAGTTTATTTGTGAATTAATTTTGTATCTATCCAGAATATTATCTTTTAACTTATAAAGTTATATTTATCAATCCTTAACTAATTTGATTTTCTGTGTATGGCTATTATTAAAATTTCTATTTTATAAAGAAATAAATTACAGAGGCTAAGTAACATGCCCATGTGCATAACTAGTAAATGACACAAACTCCCTCAAACATTTCCAAATTTCATGACCTTTCACCTTCTTTCATTGCAGCTATAGACCAAAAGACCCTTGTCATACTTAAACCCATCAATTTTATTAAATGATTACCAACATCTCCTAAATTCTCCAAAGCCTGAACCTGTCTTTATGTTCACAGATGCCAGTGTTCCACTACAACTAAGCCCCCATATAATTAGATTATGTCTAGCAAATCAGCTTTGATATAATTATAACAAGAATAAATCTTAACATTTATATTTATTATGTGCCAAGCACCAATCAAAACACTTTACAGGCATCATCTCTTTTAATTCTCTCAACACCTCTGTAAGGTAGCCAGTACCATTACTCTATTTCACAGATGAGTAATTTGAAGCTTGGAAAGCTTAATCTAAGCAACAGAGTTCAATTTCCACTTTACATTCATATTCAAAGCACTAATTTTTAGCTGGTTTTTTTTTTTTTTCCAGTCTTCTCAGCCTGTGTTCTTGGTTATGGACATAATAGCATTTTAACATTTCCTATTCCCAGTCTTCCCTATTGCTGGAATTGTAGTTTCCTGCTTCAAGGTTATTGTTCTTCTTCATCATAAATTGCCTGTAAAATTTTTCCACTGAAAGGGTACCAGACTGGCTTTGAGAATCTCTCTGTTGAATTGTCAGGCCCTGTTCCTAAAAATTGTGTCTATCAGGGATCTGGGGGTAGGTGGCTGAGATATAATTCCTAAGCTATGCCTCTTTCTTAGCTGGTATGGACTTAGAAGTCCATGAACTTACTGAACTTAGAAGTCCATGAACCAAAAATACATCCCCACTATGACTCAAGCAGATAAATTCAGAATACCCAGAAATTATCTTGAATCAAGTCATGATGACCCCTGGGCACCACTTACAAGTTGAATAGAAATTGCTGAGCTATTGTAGCACCATCATCACAACAGTTGGGGAAATCGCTATTAGTTATAGAGTGTTCCAGATAGTCAGACACAAGCATCACAATACAAGTTACCATACCAGCTAAGTCTTGGATCAATTTACAGGTAGGAAATTGTGTGTAACCCAACCTTTACAGGAGCACAGATATCTAAGAAATGAAGAATTTAAAGAAGGAGAGAGGAGAGACAAGGCAGATATGTCTTGGCTAATTCAAGATCCCCACCCTCTTCCACCTGCTGAGTCGGGATTGCTTGAAGACAACTATTGCTGGGGCTAATCAGCAAGCAGACAAAGGAACCATTGGCAAGACCACATACCATTAAAAACCTTCTCAGGAAGAACATCAGTTCAGTTCAGTTCAGTTCAGTCACTCAGTCGTGTCCGACTCTTTGCGACCCCATGAATCACAGCACGCCAGGCCTCCCTGTCCATCACCAACTCCCGGAGTTCACTCAAACTCATGTCCATCGAGTCGGTGATGCCATCCAGGCATCTCATTCTCTGTTGTCCCCATCTCCTCCCGCCCCCAATCCCTCCCAGCATCAGACTCTTTTCCAGTGAGTCAACTCGTCGCATGAGGTGGCCAAAGCATTGGAGTTTCAGCTTTAGCATCATCTTAGAGCTCTTCCAATGAACGCAGGAATAAATAAGACCTGAGTTATGTGTGTGCCACTCAATAGTTACTGGAGTATTTAATCTTGAAGGTAGCATGGATTTTTGGAAATCACATACTGTTTTGTAGAACAGGGCATTAGAAGGGGCTTCCTGGTGGCTCAGTGGTAAAGAATCTGCCTGCAATGCAGGCGACACAGGAGACACGGATTTGATCCCTGGGTCAGGAAGATCCCCTGGAGGAGGGCATGGCAACCCACTCCAGTATTCTTGCCTGGAAAATCCCATGGACAGAGGAGTCTGGCGGGCTATAGTCCACGGGGTTGCAGTCAGTCAGTAAGACACGACTGAAGCAACTGAGCACGTGGCACACACAGGACATCCGAAGCTACACGTGCTCTCAAATCCACAAAAGCCACTGTTTCTCTGGCAAGATATCAAATGGCACTTAAAGGATTAGGTGGTAAAAATGTCAAAAGTATTATTCAAAATAACATGAGAGAAGTATCACGCAGATAAACAAAATTGGGTCCCTATCTTACATCACCCACAAAAATTAACTGGAATCGATTAAAAACTTCAAGATTTGAAACTATAACATTCCTACAAGAAAACACAGGAGGAAAATCTCCTTGATATTGGTCTTGGCAATGATTTTTTTGGATGTAGTGCTAAAAAACAAACAAAAAAGACAAAGATCAACAAGAAACTTTGATACAGGGTGAAGTAAGTCAGCGAGAGAAAAACAAGTATTGAATAATATTGCTTATACGTGGAAACTAGAAATATGGTACAGATGAACTTATTTGCAAAGCAGAAACCGAGACACAAATGTAGAGATAAAAATGTATGAATACCAAGAAAGGCAGTGGGGAGAGATGGGATAAATTGGGAGATTGGGACTGACGTATATACACTATCGATGCTATGTATAAACAAGATAAATAATAAGGATCTACTGTATAGCACATGGAACTGAGTGCCCTGAGGTTAACTAAATAGGAAGGAAATTCAAACAGAGGGGATATATGTACACATACAGCTGATCCAGTTTGCTGTCCAGTAAAAACTAACACAACATTGTAAAGCAACTATACTCCAATAAAAATTTAAAAATACCAAAATAAGAAAGAAGTCATTCTGCTTTTCCACCTAGCACTGCCTAACACTATAACCCAAACTCAGGGGCTTAAACAAACTCTTTGTATCGACCTCATAGTTCTGTGGGTCAGGAATTTGGAGAAAGCCTGTCTGGGCAACTCTTCTGCACTGTGATAGCATCACTGTGGATCATTCACTGGTAATCGGCTAGTAGTGGGTAGGGATAAAAGGTCCAAAATGTCTGTGTTCACATGCCTGGCACCTTAAGGTGAGGTCTCCTCACCTTCTTCATGCATCCTCAGAGCCTCTCTGAGGGCCCTTCAGCAGGGCAGTCTGACTATGTGCTGGACTGGCCAAAAAGTTCATTTGGGTTTTTCCATATGGTTGAATAAGTTTAAACGAACGTTTGACCAACCCAGTGCATGTGGCCCAGGGGTCTAAAAATGAGCATTTTAAGAGACAAATAGAAACAATGGCCAGGCCCGGAGCTGGTATGGGGTCATTTCCCCAAACTCTGTTGGTTGAGACATTGCAGGCCAGCCCAGATTCAAGGAAAGTAGGCCCACCTCCCAATGGAGCCATCTTTCATCTGCTACCAAAGAAAACAAGTTTGGTCCAAGGACAATTAGGTGTTTTCCAAGGAGAAGATACTATGCACATTTATAGAGTGCGCTATGCAGACTGCCCGATCACCCAGCCGTACACACTGATTTTTATGGAGGGGAGCTGCAGAACAGAATGAGCATGAAAGAAAGTCCTCAGGGTGTTTGTAGAAAATTGAGGAGACTAACAACCAGTCCATTCTAAAAGAGACCAGTCCTGGGTGTTCATTGGAAGGACTGATGCTGAAGCTGAAACTCCAATACTTTGGCCACCTCATGCGAAGAGTTGACTCACTGGAAAAGACTCTGATGCTGGGAGGGATTGGGGGTGGGAGGAGAAGGGGACGACAGAGAATGAGATGGCTGGATGGCATCACCGACTCGATGCACATGAGTTTGAGTGAACTCCGGGAGTTGGTGATGGACAGGGAAGCCTGGCATGCTGTGATTCATGGGGCCGCAAAGAGTCGGACACGACTGAGCGACTGAACTGAACTGAACAGCTCTACTTCAAGAGAAAACAGCCTGGGTTGAGGTAGAGTGTCTTGTCAATGTCGAACATGGAAGAGACTAGGAGCCACTTGGCCCCTAAGCCTCCCTTCTGCACCACAGCCTAAGGTAGGCAGGGTACGGCCACCCCACATGGCCACCCTTTTACCTCACACAGGTAAGGTGTCCACAATCCCAGACCTCAGGGAGAAGGCGCTGATTTTGTGGGTATAGAACGGGTCAGAGAATGCACTTCTGTTTATACTCATGATCTCCCTTTTATCTGGAGGAAACATGGGGCCACTGCTTAGAAGCCAGTTACCTTGAACTTCTACTGAGAACACAGAAGCAAAGTGTGCCCCCCAAGAGGGCTTGTGCACATTGTGAAAGAAAATGATAGTCATTCAGTCAAGTCTGACTCTCTGTGACCCCATGGACTGTAGCCCACAAGGTTTCTCTGTCCATGGACTTCTCCAGGCAAGAACACCGAAGTAGGTGGCCATGCCCTCCCCTCCAGGGGATCTTCCTGACCCAGGAATCAAACTAGGGTCTCATGCGTTGCAGGCAGACTCTTTAACATCTGAGCCACCAGGGAAGCAAGGAAGTACACACTGTATGAATGGAAATAAGCAATTCCTAGTGAATAATGGAGAAAGGGAGACGAGGGTGGCAGAGGATGAGATGGTTAAATAGCATCACCGACTCAATGAAAATTAATTTGAGAAAAACTCCTGGAGATAGTGAAGGACAGGGAAGCCTGGTGTGCTCTAGTTCATGGGGTCAAGCACAACTTAGTGACTGATCAACAATATTTAGTGACTGATCAACAAACAGTGGATTTCTTCCTCATTTCAGCATTATTGCCAGTCTGTCTATTCAAATACTGCAGTGAAATGTTGTTAGGGATGTAGAGGTAGAGTTTCTTGTTCCAACTGGAAGATTTCCCTTTATATTTATGAGAATGTAACACGATGAAAGTGGGTTCATTCACTAAGCAGACAGTCTGCTCCCATAGTCCTACAGACTCAATTACTTTACAGACATCTCAGCACTATACCAAAATCCATGCACATGGCATCCAGCATTGACAGTGTCACTTCTTTTGGAGGTGAATGAAAATAATCTGAGGGAAGAAACTAAAGGAAAAAAATATATAACAGACATATTTCTCAGCTAGTTTCCTCTCTTAGTATATCCACCCCTATTCCAAGCAGAAATGGAAATCCTATATGACAACCAGAACATTGTTTTTGATTACCATTCTGATCATCTGGTACCCTCAGCATTTTTAAAAATATGTCATTTGTTAACTGTGTGATACAATATGAAGCAGTGTTAGGACTCTGGCAGATGCAAATGACAGAAACTCAAAATCAAATGACCTTAAGCCTAAAGAGGGAATTATTCACTTCGGAAACCAACAACTTTAAGGGAGGATGCTCTCAAACCCAGATAGATCTGGAGGCTTGAGTGATGTTGTTCACACTCTTTTTCTTCACCTCTGGGCTCTGCTTCTTCTTATATATTTATCTCATTCTTTCCTACTGGAGGCTTACAGGTTATTCCTCAAAAGCATGAGACATTCTGTCTCCTAGGATCAGTATTTAAAACCTCAAAGATTCCACTTTAGTCCTCTTGTATCCTATATCCTCTCGTCCAGTAGTGAGAGACATAGGGGTCCCACGATCAGTCTGGCTGGGTCCTGTGACCACCCCAAGGTCAGCAGGCAGTATACGAGGTCCATCAGAATCCTGGGCTTAAGAGAGAACAGTTTCCTCACTGAAAGATGGGCACTGGGCAGTCAAAAACACATGTCCCCATCACATGATCAATCCTGTGTTTGGTTAAACTACAAAGCATGTGTTAAAAGATGGAGGGGGAGAGGAAGTGAAAACAAATTTAACAGTTTACAATGCAAATAAAAGATTTCATTCATTTATTCTTTTCTATGCCACTTTAATCCGCTTTTATTTTGATGTACTTCCATTCTATTCTACCCTATCTTAATCCCCATGTTATTCTACTTCACATATCTTAGCTACAACTATCTCTTCTCTCATAGCACTTTCAGTGCCCTCGCTATGGAACCATTCTTATCCTACAAGCACACTGCCAAGTTTCCTTCAGAAGTGGGCCCACCTGCAATTTAAGTACCATGAAATTACCTGGATCCACCCAGATAATCCAGATAACCTCCCTGTTACAAGGTCACCTGGTTAAAGACCTTAGTTTCATCTGCAGTTTACTTCCCCTTCACCATTTAATGTATTTCCAGGTTCTAGGGTTTGGGACACGGACATGTCCAGGGGCTGTTATTCTGCCGACCACAGACCCCAGGGCTGGCTGACCCCAGTTGACTTGCCGAGATACACTTGTGATGAGGACTTTTGCTTCTTCTTCCCTCAGTTATCTTGATTTACCTTTTAAATAAAGAAATTTCCTAACAACCTCAAAAAAAAAAAAATGTGAGAGAAACAGCCTCCTCCTCACCCCCACCAACCCCCTCCTGCTCTGCCAAACACTGCAGTTTCTCGGCACCTCTTTATAGCCCAAGCTCCTCACCAGGACCTGCAGAGCCCATTCGACCTGACTGCTGCCTGCTTCTCCAACCGCACGTTTCTTCCCCTCACCTCTTACTCCCTTCTCAATCTATGTCAATCAGACTTTCATCCCACTCACATCCCAGACCAACCTCTTATCAACAAGGTCATGAAACAGCACTCATTCTGTGATTCTCAGTTCCCATTCCTGTCTTTGGTCATGCCTCAGCAACATTTGTGCTCCCTGGTCATCTTGGAAGACCTTCCCTTGGACTTCACGACACTTTTCTGTCCTGGGTTTCCTTCCATCTCAGTGGCTGCTCCTCCCCAGTTTCCTTTGCCAGCTAGCCCCCTGCCCCCCCAATTCTCTTACTGACTTCTCTCTGGAGCACCTTGGTGCTCAGGCATTTTCTTCTCTTCATCTCAATTTACTCCTTAGGCAATTTTCTCCCACTCCTATGACTTCAAAGATCATGTAAATGATGAGGAATCTCAAATTTATACTCCAGTCCTAATCCCAATTCCAGGCTCATATATTCAACTACTTAATATCTCTATTTGAGTGTCTAAGAAGAACCTTGATTTAACAAATTCAACATTTGTCTCCATCTCAATATATGTTTCTCCCATAATTTTTCACATGTCAGCAGATGACAACTCCATCTCAGTTACATGGGTCAAAAACTTCAGAGTGATCCTTGACTCCTGTTTTTCTCTCATACCTCACTTTTACACCATCAGCAGGTCCCACTGGGTCTACCTTCATAATATGTCCCAGATCCAGTGACACCTTATCACATTCACCAACACCAGCTGGCTCAAGCCTAGATTATTGCAACAATCTCCACCTAGACTTTCTTCTACTCTTGCTTCCTTCAGTCAATTTTCTGTCCAACTCAAAGCATTCTTGTATTCTTAGGCTCCGCACTTCTTACCAGGACCTGCAGAGCCCTACATAATCTGATAGTTGCCTGTTTCTTCAACTTCATATCCCACCAGTTTTCCCCTCACTCCCTTCACTCCAGCTCCACTGGACTGTCTATTGTTCCCCAAGTATCCCAAGTCCATCATACATGTAGGGTATTCACATTTGCTTGTCCCTCTCCCCTGTTAGCTCAGATGGCAAAGACAGCTTGCAATGCAGGAGACCCAGGTTCGATCCCTAGGTTGAGAAGATCCCCTGGAAAAGGAAATGGCTACCCACTCCAGAATTCTTGCCTAGAGAATTCCGTGGACAGAGAAGCCTGGCAGGATGCAGTCCATAGGGTCACAAAGAGTCGGACACCACTGAGCCATTAATACTTTCTCCCTGGAAAGCTCTTTTCCCAGTTTCCCAGGATTCTCCTGGTTATTCAGCTCTTAGCTCTAATATAACCCGCTCAGAAAGATCTTTCCAAAGAATACCATCTTAAATACGCCCCACTGTTCTCTATCCTCTAACACTACACCATCGTTCTCCTGGGCAGTCATCATCACCTGGCCCAACATTTACATACTAGTGTGTCTACGGCGATCTACCTTCCCAAATAGAATGGAAGCTCTATAAGGGAGAACCATAATTCCATCCTATTCACATAAGTATGGCTCAGCAGTAAAGAATCCACCTGCCAGTGCAGGACAAACAGGTTCCATCCCTGAGTCAGGAAGGTCCACTGGAGAAGGAAATGGCAACCCACTCCAGGGCTTTTGCCTGGAGAATCCCATGGACAGAGGAGCCTTGGCAGGCTACAGTCCAGAGGGTCACAAAAGAGGTGGACATGAATTAGTGACTAAACAACAACAATTCACATAAGTATACCCGCACTGAGAGCACTGCCTGGCTAGTGGGAGGCCATTAAAACGTAGTTAACAAATGAGGAAAATGCCGGAGGCTGTTTAAGAGAAACTGGGGTTGGGAGGGGAGGAGAGAATGAAGAGCTGTCAGGGTAACTGGAACTGGAAAGAGGTTACGGAAAACATCCTTCTTTTCAATTAGAGCATTTTTATCAGACAGATAAAATCTAATCACATTTTCAGGAATCTAACTGATTTTTAAATACTGTTCAAAAGGCACAGCAAACACTGCGGAGAATGTCAAACTCCTGACAGGAAAATGACAGTTGAAATTTGTCAGGAATATGTAATGAACATCTTCTGCCGGAGGAGGCGATGATTAATAGATTGTATTTTAGAACTAATACATTGAAGTGATGCATATGGAATTTGATAGTTTCAAAGATGTACAAAGATGGTTATATGGTATTCCTTCCTCATTTATTATTAAAGATTATTGATATTCATGATTTATTTATAGTTTAAAGTTTCTCTCTTATAATCAAGAAGAAATATTCCATACCTCATGCCTCTCCATATTGAATTTATTCATTTATACACAGTTCTCAGACCACCCAAGTATTGCAGAACTAAATAATTGGCATCTCCTCTCAAGAAGGGAGGAGAAGGCAATGGCAACCCACTCCAGTACTCTGGAAAACCCCATGGATGGAGTAACCTGGTAGGCTGCAGTCCATGGGGTTGCGAAGTCGGACACGACTGAGCGACTTCACTTTCAATTTTCACTTTCCACTTTCACACATTGGAGAAGGAAATGGCAACCCACTCCAGTGTTCTTGCCTAGAGAATCCCAGGGATGGGGGAGCCTGGTGGGCTGCCGTCTATGGGGTCGCACAGAGTCAGACACGACTGAAGTGACTTAGCAGCAGCAGCAATATTTATCATTAGCTCTTCTTCAATAATCAGAACCAAGCTGTTTTGATTCTACCTCACTATTTATCATTAGCTCATCTTCAATAATTATAAAAATGAGAGAAGAATATTTAAGGGAAACATGATTATTTGGAGGACATATTTTTTCAAGCTGGGTAGCATGAAGTGGAAGTCACTCAGTCGTGTCCGACTCTTTGCAACCCTGTGGATTGTAGCCTGCCAGGCTCCTCTGTCCATGGGATTCTCCAGGCAAGAATACTGGAGTGGGTTGCCATGCCCTTCTCCAGGCTGAATAGCATGAGTGGTCAACAATTTATGTTACTGGGCTATGTGGAATTGTCCAATTAGCCTAAGCCTAATTGTTATGCTCTTAGGCTTATGATCATTCTTATGTTCTCAATGTGCCCACAAATAAATGCAAAAGGTGATTCTAATCCTGTCTTAAAAATAAAAGAGAGAGAGAGAAATGATTCAATGTAAGACACAATCTTCTCAGAAGCATTTTCCTCAGGTTTATTTAAAATAGCAATTATTCCTCTCTCTCATGAAATCCAGATTGACAAAAACTAGTTGCCATAGCTGTTTCAGAACGTGTTTACTATACACAGCAAGGGGCACTCACACTGTTATACATTAAGCTTGATCTACTAAATATATCCAGTTTTTAAGACTCTCACAGACAACATCTGCAGTGGGTCAGTGAACTGATTGTCTATGAGTAAGGATTCTGGGATATGCAAAGGTAAGCAGCAAAAATTACTCCATTCAAAGTGAGACTGGTGAGGTTGTACTGACTGACTTTGTGTGTAAATCTAATCACACTGACCTATATCATAGCTTGTTTTATGACAGTGAAAGGTAAGCTGGAGCCTGGAGCCTGTCATGAACTAGTTCTATTGAGAATAAAAAACTCAAACCAAAAAGCAATACAATATTTTAGAAATTAGAGACTTTGTACTATGACACTAAAAGAAAGTGAAAGTGAAGTCTCTCAGTCATGTTCGACTCTGCAATCCTGTGGACTGCAGCCCGCCAGGCTCCTCTGTCCATGGGATTTTCCAGGCAAGAATACTAGAGTGGGTTGCCATCTTCTTCTCCAGGGGATCTTCCCGACCCATGGATTGAACCTGGGTCTTCCTCACTGCAGGCTCACTCACCTGAGCCACCAGGAAAGCCCCCACAACAATAAAAGTGCTTTTTAAATAGGGAGATATGAACCAAAATTGCATTATGGTCGCACACACTGTGAACACCAGGATGGAACTTCATCATATACTCTAATCTTAAGAGAAGTCTGGACCCCAGAAATGTTACCTTCAGGCAAGTTTGACATTTTAACTCAGCAAATTATAAAACCATTATCCCTGACATTTTCTATGAGTGGGACAAGTTTCCAACTTGCTTCTGCTCCTGTGCAAGTAAGGATTCAAATGAACAGACATTCTAATAAGATGAGCAATGCTACTTGAGTGTATCATACACAGCGCCTTCCTTTCTTGCCTCGTAAAAGTGCTTTGTTATGGAAGCGATTAACAGCTATCATAATTCTAATCCTCTCGGTTTCGTTTACTGAAGGCCCACCACACACCAGGTACTCTACTTGGTACCCCACAGCTGTCATCGCACATAATCCTCCCAATAATCCTGTGAGGTAGAAGAGGAAATGGAGGCTCAGAATGATAAACCAGCCTAAGGCCACAAACCGGAATACAATACTGCTCCCAAGAAAAGTCAAACACCTCCTGAATGCTTAGAAAAAGGAGAAGAAAGATGGTGGTTGAGGTGGTGGGTGAACAAGTGGGACTTTTATTCTTATTTTCTATATCTCCTGTGTGTTTTTTTTAAAACTGGGAAAATAGGGTTACTTTTATATTAAACAGAAACTACTGAATTCCTTGATCTGATAAGACACTTGTATGGAAACTGCAAATCCCTTAAAAGCGAACACACAGCCTGCTCGAAGTAAATACTAGATAGAACTGAATAGGGTTAAAGTAATTTATTCTTCTCTCCAAACAGTGAAAGCTAAAACCAGAGAACAATCAGCAAAGTATAAGCAATGTGGCTGTATAATATGTATAAAGTACTATTAGATTTTAATGAATGCACAGATACCCTTGTACAAAACATAGAAAAGGCATCTAGGGAGTATTTACCATTGTTCTAACATTAGGAAATGTTGATGATTCTCAGCTTCTGCTGCACAAGTATTTCTGTGGAGTTTTTGTTTCTGTTTTAATGAAGAAAATTTGGTCCCACTCCAGATGACCTGACTAAATTCCTAAGGTAGAATGCAGGTATAAGCATTTTGAAAAATCTCCATAGATAGTTGTTGAACAGACCAGTGAGAATCCCTACTAAAATTGTTCCTTTAAAAAAATAACTCAGGGTCCTCCCCATCTACACACTACAGTACTGCTGATTTTATTGGTATTTGAACTACAAAGAAAGGAACTGAAAATTAGAACTCAAACCTTTTTTTGTTCTTCGTATTTTGATGAAAATTTTTGTTTTGATGACTTTTGCTTAAGAAAATAGTGTGTTTGTTGTTTATTTAAAGTGGAGGCAAGATCATGTGAATTTTTTTTCATGTATGGGTATGAAAACCTTTTTTATACCAAATATCTCAGTTGACAGAATATTAAATTTTTGGTACATTTTCCAAAATGATTTAGTAAATGTTTAGTGAGCATTTATATACCAAAAAATTCTCAGCAATTTTGCTCCTAAACACATGTTCAACAGAAAACACTTATTTACCAAAAAGGCATTGACTAGCCAAATAATAATAATTCACAGTAGCCCCAAAACTAGATACTCACCAAAACCCTAGGAACAACAGGATGAGTAAGTAAGTCCCACAGTGCCTGGCACAAACCAGTCAACAGCCACACGCGACAAGGATGAATCTCACCAAACAGGTGTTGAGTAAAAGTCGCCGGCAAAACAGTGCAGACTGCATAATTCCACTAGCATAAAATTTAATGACTGATAAAACTCATTTTGCTGTTAGAAGTGGACAGACTGACTGAAAGGGAAAATAAAGGGGATTTCTTATATGCTGTAACTTTTCTGTCTCAACCTGAGTGCTGGACACCTGGGTATGTTCATTTAAGGAAAAATGCATCAAGCTGCACACTTACAATATGTGAACTTTGCTGTAATAGACTATATAGCAATACAATAAAGGCAAAATAAAACTAAAATGTCCATGGCAAAAGAAACAGCAGGCATTAGGCAGTTTAAAATTTAAAAGCCAAGACATAATAAAATCCAAAATATATAGTCAAAGAAAATATGATGCAATAGATTAAGAAAAATGGAGACACAGATTAAGATTCCAACACCAGCACTGGCTTGTGAGATTAAACTTGGACATACATCTTGACTTCTGAGGGGTATCTGTGTCATAGACTGTTACTTCACCTCTCTGGCAGAGTTGCTGCCAGCACCATAGAACATATAGGTAAAGCATAGTACTTGTCACATGGTTCTATAAGCATTTATTTCTCTTCCTTGGTTTTAGAATAAGATATGACTAAGTTTCAAAGACATCTGCTGGATGAATGGACAAAGAAGCTGTGGTATATATATATATACACAATGGAATATACTACTCAGCCATAAAAAGGAACGCACTTGAGTCAGTTCTGATGAGGTGGATGAACCTAGAGCCTATTATACAGAGTGAAGTAAGTCAGAAAGAGAAAAATAAGGACCATATATTAACGCATACCTAAGGAATCTAGAAAGATGGTACTGACAAACCTATCTGCAGGGCAGCAGTGGAGATGCAGACAGAGAAAGACTTTCAGACAAGGGCCAGTGGGAGGAAGGAGAGGGTAAGATGAATGGGGACAGCAGCATGGAAGCATATGCACCACCATACATAAAGCAGATAGCCAATGGGAATTTGCCATATGATTCAGGGAACCCAAACTGGGGCTCTGTAACAACCTAGAGGGGTGGGAAAGGGCGGGAGGTGGTTGGGAGGTCCAAGAGGGAGGGGACATAGGTATACCTACGGCTGATTCATGTTGATGTATAGCAGAAATCAAACCAATACTGTAAAGCAATTTATCCTTTTAAATAAATTTAAAAAAGACATGCAGGAAGAGTGCATAACTAGTAGTCTAACTCAACATCAGTGTGGGCAAGCGTACTACAAAGAATGTCCATAGAGTTAGACAATTCCAGAGGATTTTTGAACATTCCAACATTACATGCTTTTCTGGGGGTGGGGGAGGAACAAATGGTAGTTGCTGACTAAGCTACCAGACAGACAGATATGTGTATATACTGTGCTGCCTGAAAGAATATTGGCTGTGACACAATTTTTAACAACCAGGAGCTGTGATCCTGATTCAGTTGAGTGTCACTATAATAAGTGTCATTGAACATCGAAGGAAGAAGTGATGATCAAACTCCAGGAGCCAAATTCCAATGCAGCAAAGGAAAAAAGAAGACTTGTACATTAAAAGATTTTACAATGCATGGCAATTGGCAATAGCATGTTTCCATTTAAATAAGGCAAGAGCTAGCATATTGGTAAGAGCTAGCATATTGTTCGGAGAAGGCAATGGCAATCCACTCCAGTTCTCTTGCCTAGAAAATCGCATGAACAGAGAAGCCTGGTGGGCTGCAGTCCATGGGGTCGCTACTAGTCGGACACAACTGAGCGACTTCACTTTCACACATTGGAGAAGGAAATGGCAACCCACTCCAGTGTTCTTGCCTGGAGAATCCCAGGGACGGGGGAGCCTGGTGGGCTTCCGTCTATGGGGTCACACAGAGTCAGACACGACTGAAGTGACTTAGCAGCAGCAGCAGCAGCAGCATATTGTTCGGAGAAGGCAATGACAATTCACTCCAGTTCTCTTGCCTAGAAAATCGCATGGACAGAGAAGCCTGGTGGGCTGCAGTCCATGGGGTCGCTACTAGTCGGACACAACTGAGTGACTTCACTTTCACACATTGGAGAAGGAAATGGCAACCCACTCCAGTGTTCTTGCCTGGAGAATCCCAGGGACGGCGGAGCCTGGTCTGCTGCCGTCTATGGGGTCGCACAGAGTCGGATACGACTGAAGCGACTTAGCAGCAGCAGCATATTGTTAGGCTTGGTGCATTGACTGGCCTCAGGAAGCATTACTATGAACAAAGTTAGTGGGGATGATGGAATTCCAGCTGAGCTATTTCAAATCCTAAAAGACAATGCCATTAAAGTGCTGCACTTAATATGCCAGCAAATTGGGAAAACTCAGCAGTGACCAGAGGATTGGAAAAAGTCAGTTTTCATTCCAGTCCCAAAGAAGGGCAAAATCAAAGAACCGAACTACTGGACAACTGCGTTCATTTCACATGCTAACAAGGTGAAAAGATCAAGTCTGAAAGCATAAGACAGAAAGGGGAAACAGCCTCATTAACCTCATATTTCTACACAGTCATACTCAACCCCAGAAGACGGGAAGACAGTACGTACAACGCCCTCCTACAGTAGCCAAAAACATGGAAGCAATGGAAATAAATGTCCACTGATGAATGAATAAAGAAAATGTGACGTTCATACACAATGGAATATTATTCAGCTTTTAAAAAGAAGGAAATACCGCCATTTGTGACAGCATGAACAGGCCTGGGAGGCTTCCCCAGTGGCTCAGTAGTAAAGAATTCGCCTGCAATGCAGAAGATGCCAGAGGCCTTGTATTCAATCCCTGGGTGGGGAAGATCCCCTGGAGGAGGGCATGGCAACCAACTCCAGTATGCTTGCCTGAAGAATCCCAAGGACAGAGGAGCCTAGCAGGCTACAGTCCATGGGGTCACAAGGAGTCGGATGTGACTGAAGCGACTGAGCATGCACACATGCAATGGACCGGAGGACATTGTGTTAAATGAAATAAGCCAGACCGAGAAGGACAAATACTAGATGATACCACTTACATAAGGAAGCTAAAACAGCCAAACACAGAAGAAAGTAGAATGGTATTTGGCAGGAACTGGGGATTCAGATATGACCTAAATCATATCCCTTATGATTATACAGTGGAAGTGAGAAATAGATTTAAGGGACTAGATCTGATAGATAGAGAGCCTGATGAACTCTGGATGGAGGTTCGTGACATTGTACAGGAGACAGGGACCAAGACCATTCCCATGGAAAAGAAATGCAAAAAAGCAAAATGGCTGTCTGAGGAGGCCTTACAAATAGCTGTAAAAAGAAGAGAAGCGAAAAGCAAAGGAGAAAAGCAAAGATATAAGCATCTGAATGCAGAGTTCCAAAGAATAGCAAGGAGAGATAAGAAAGCCTTCCTCAGTGATCAATGCAAAGAAATAGAGGAAAACAACAGAATAGGAAAAACAAGAGATCTCTTCAAGAAAATTAGAGATTCCAAGGGAACATTTCATGCAAAGATGGGCTCGATAAAGGACAGAGATGGTAGGGACCTAACAGAAGCAGAAGATATTAAGAAGAGGTGGCAAGAATACACAGAAGAACTGTACAGAAAAGATCTTCATGACCAAGATAGTCACGATAATGTGATCACTGACCTAGAGCCAGGCATCTTGGAATGTGAAGTCAAGTGGGCCTTAGAAAGTATCACTATGAACAAAGCTAGTGGAGGTGATGGAATTCCAGTTGAGCTATTTCAAGTCTTGAAAGATGATGCTGTGAAAGTGCTGCACTCAATATGCCAGCAGATTTGGAAAACTCAGCAATGGCCACAGGACTGGAAAAGGTCAGTCTTCATTGCAATCCCAAAGAAAGGCAATGCCAAAGAATGCTCAAACTACCGCACAATTGCACTCATCTCACACGCTAGTAAAGTCATGCTCAAAATTCTCCAAGCCAGGCTTCAGCAATATGTGAACCGTGAACTCCCAGATGTTCAAGCAGGTTTTAGAAAAGGCAGAGGCACCAGAGATCAAATTGCCAACATCCGCTGGATCATGGAGAAAGCAAGAGAGTTCCAGAAAAACATCTATTTCTGCTTCATTGACTATGCCAAAGCCTTTGTGTGGATCACAATAAACTGTGGAACATTCTGAAAGAGATGGGAATACCAGACCACCTGACCTGTCTCTTGAGAAACCTGTACGCAGGTCAGGAAGCAACAGTCAGAACTGTACATGGAACAACAGACTGGTTCCAAATAGGAAAAGGAGTACGTCAAGGCTGTATATTGTCACCTTGCTTATTTAACTTATATGCAGAGTACATCATGAGGAACGCTGGGCTGGAAGAAGCACAAGCTGGAATCAAGATTGCTGGGAGAAATATCAATAACCTCAGATATGCAGATGACACCACCCTTATGGCAGAAAGTGAAGAGGAACTCAAAAGCCTCTTGATGAAAGTGAAAGAGGAGAGTGAAAAAGTTGGCTTGAAGCTCAACATTCAGAAAACAAAGATCATGGCATCTGGCCCCATCACTTCATGGGAAATAGATGGGGAAACAGTGGAAACAGTGTCAGACTTTATTTTTTGGGGCTCCAAAATCACTGCAGATGCTGATTGCAGCCATGAAATTTAAAGACGCTTACTCCTTGGAAGGAAAGTTATGACCAACCTAGATAGTACATTAAAAAGCAGAGACATTACTTTGCTAACAAAGGTCCATCTAGTCAAGGCTATGGTTTTTCCCGTGGTCACGTATGGATGTGAGAGTTGGACTGTGAAGAAAGCTGATCGTCGAAGAATTGATGCTTTTGAACTGTGGTGCTGGAGAAGACTCTTGAGAGTCCCTTGGACTGCAAGGAGATCCAACCAGTCCATTCTAAAGGAGATCAATCCTGGGTGTTCATTGGAAGGACTGATGCTAAAGCTGAAACTGCAATACTTTGGCCACCTCATGTGATGAGTTGACTTATTGCAAAAGACTGATGCTAGGAAAGGTTGGGGGTGGGAGGAGAAGGGGACGACAGAGAATGAGATGGCTGGATCGCATCACCGACTCGATGGACATGAGTTTGAGTGAACTCCAGGAGTTGGTGATGGACAGGGAGGCCTGGCGTCCTGTGATTCATGGGGTCGCGGAGAGTCGGACACGACTGAGCGACCAAACTGAACTGAACTGGGGAGGAGAGGATAATGAGGAGCTATTCATTGAGGGGTACAAAGTTTCAGTTATACAACATGAATAGGTCCTAGAGATAGGTCCTACTGTACTCCACAGTGCCTAGAGTTAACAGCTCTGTGTTGCATACTTAAAAATTTGTAAAGAGGGTAGATCTTAAGCATCCTTATCACCAAAAAAAAAAAAAAAAAGGTAAGAGGGCGGGGGAAATTTTTAATATGGTAGACATGTTCATGTATATGTTCACTGTATCTGTGTCATAAACATAGATATGGCTGATGGTTTCACAGATGGGTACTGATCACCAAACTTATCAAGTTGTATATATTAAATATGTATGGCCTTTTATATGTCAATCATACCTGAAAATGGTTATGCATCTCACAGATACAAATACACACATATGTATTAATATATATACACACACGGGCTTCCATTTGTGGCGCTAAGTGGTAAAGAACCTGCCTGCTAATGCAGGACACTTAAGAGACATGGGTTCAATCCCTGGGTCCGGAAGATCCCCTGGAGGAGGGCATGGAAATCCACTCCAGCATTCTTGCCTGGAGAATCCCGTAGACAGAGGAGTCTGGCCAGCTACAGTCCATAGGGTCGCAAAAGAGTCAGACACGACTGAAGTGACTTAGCACACGCATGTAAATATACACATAATGTTCTCAAGGGAAGAAAATGTGACAAGAATTTTAGACTAAAGTGTAAAGATAGAGAAATGTTTTTGAACTATTAAACACTCGGAATACAGTTCCATGACTCATTTTTTAAGAACCCACTAGAGAACAATCTTCAATCAACCAAGAGATAACTAGACAGCAACGGCAAAAATAGATGTTGGTAAGCATTCACCCAGCTAACTGTAGGACTAAGTCTGGAGCAGGTTTGAGGACTATGATCACAAAATGGATTTAAAGTTATTGGGCCCCAGAATCATTTAGGAATGATATAATTAAGACAATTAGAAAAGTCAGGAAGAAGGTAAGAATGTGAAAGAAGGTAAGAAAGAAGAAGAAGCATGATGATTTTCTCTTCCCTCATAGACATTATGTAAAACTGATAAGGCACATGTCTGTGCGTGCCAAGTCACTTCAGTCGTGTCTGACTCAGAGCAACCCTATGGACTGTAGCCCGCCAGGCTCCTCTGCCCATGGGATTCTCCAGGCAAGAACGCTGGAGTGGGTTGCCTTGCCCTCCTCCAGGGGGTCTTCCCAACCCAGGGATTGGTATCTCTTATATCGCCCAGGTGCAAACACACTTAAAGTAAGAAGAACTGTAAAGACCTTGTTCACAGGCACAGCTCTGCACAAGTCTTGTGTGTGTTACATTTTCATGGTGCATTCGTACGTGAAGTTATTTTCTCCAAATACATTACAGCCTTTGACTTTTCTTTATGGAAAATTATCTAGAGGAAAGCACTTGATCTTTGTAGAGAAATTATGTGGAACCAAGTTCCTAAAATGCAGTTAAAATGAACATTGATGGAAATGGTAAAAGCAGAGAATCTCCAACTGAGGGATAAAGATACTCCAAGGAGAAGTCAGGGTTTTTAGTGGATGAGATTGTGGCTTCCAAAAACTGTTATATTTTTAGGCCTTGAAAGTTAACACACAAATGAAAAGAAATTTTTCATAAGTGGCAATACTTCATACCTTCATTAGAATAATTCTCTTTTATAGTGAGTCATTTTTTTAGAGCCCAATAGTGGTTCATAAAATGTAAAAATGTTCGAGCTGCCAATTTAAAGAATCCTGTGTTAGATGTGGGGAAAATATTAATAAATTGCTTGTAGAAATATGTTAGCATATTATTTTAGATAGGTATTTGGAGGTATCTTTGAAATTTAATATTTTCAATATTAAGACATGATTTAGCCTGTTTAACAAGAAGAGACCAATCAAATCGTAGTGTATCCTTCACTAGAATTCTATTGCCTATATTTTTTTAAGTTATACATATAATTAAAGTTTTAATATATACACATATATATCATCTAGGCTTCCCAAGTGGCTCAGTGAAAGAGAATCCACCTGCCAATGCAGGAGACACAGGAGACATGGGTTTGGTCCCTGGATGAGGAAGATATCCTGGGGGAGGAAATGACAACGCACTCCAGTATTCTTGCCTGGGAAATTCTACGGATAGGGGAACCTGGTGGGCTGTAGTCCATAGGGTCACAAAGAGTCGGAAATGACTGAAGTGACTTATAGCATGCCTTATCCTGGAAAACACAGTCCAGAGTAACTTGAGACGGAAAATAGAACAGAAAGAGTAAGTGTATCTCAGTGTATATCGTGGCCTTAGGAGAAACTACATTGCGGGAACTTTTCCATTTCAGTAGTTTATGGGGCCCTATCAGATATTTTATAAAAGGCCCCGAGGAGTTTAACTGCCTAAATTATCAATATCAGGCGAAGAAAGGGAACAATAATTTGGCTTTAGAAAATGACCTCACGAACATGAAAACTTGCCTTCTGAGGAAGTCAATACTTCATCCTGACTGATTGAGGGCTATTGAACCCACTGGAACTGATGAACCCAGAGTACAGTCCACTCACTTAATCCCATCAGAATCCAAGACTCCCTTTCTACCCCGTGGCCACTCACCACAAAGAAGGGAGAGCTCCAATCTGGGTCAAGACCAAGGTCAAAATTAGGCCGTAAGTGCTATTTAATAAAAGATACAGCCTTCACTGAGAGGAACAAAGAGGTTAAACAATCTATTCCAAGCAGTGAGCTCTGATTATTTGCTTTTTAGATCAGTGTATTTCCTCTCACAGGCTGTTTTTCTCATAGCATTAGTTTGGGAAAATTGACCCAAAGGGTTTCTGTTTCTTGGAAAGTACCTCAACCATCCATCGCCCCACCCCCACTGCCTTATCTAGAACTTGAGTGGAACACAGGAGAACTGCCCAAGAGGCTCTGACCCAACAAATTAACCCTCACAACCCACATGGTTTAGTCTGGCTCACTGCATTCCCTAGTTATGAATAAGTAATAAATTTGCCTGGAATATTCCTTCGGCACATACCATAGACATCTAACTGGCTGTCTATGCCCACAGTTGAGACAAAATTTGGAATCCTGCTCAAACATCTTTGAGATTCAACCTATAAACATACGTAAAATTTTATGAGGGCAATTTTTTGGGACTAGCAAAAACACTGCCTCACAATAGCTTTCTTGTCATTTTTTTAAGAAAGAGGTTATCCTTTTGCTCTATAGTGAGCACCTAAGTAATAATATATTCATTTTTCCCAACTCCAGGATACGCCTGGTAGTCCAAAATCACTGCAGATGCTGATTGCAGCCATGAAATTAAAAGACGCTTGCTCCTTGGAAGGAAAGTTATGACCAACCTTGATAGTATTTTAAAAAGCAGAGACATTACTTTGCCAACCAAGGTCTGTCTAGTCAAGGCAATGGTTTTTCCCGTGGTCATGTATGGATGTGAGAGTTGGACTGTGAAGAAAGCTGATCACCGAAGAATCGATGGTTTTGAACTGTGGTGTTGGAGAAGACTCTTGAGAGTCCCTTATACTGCAAGGAGATCCAACCAGTCCATTCTAGAGGAGATCAATCCTGGATGTTCATTGGAGGGACTGATGCTAAAGCTGAAGCTGCAATACTTTGGCCACCTCATGCGACGAGTTGACTCACTGGAAAAGACTCTGATGCTGGGAAAGGTTGAGGGCGGGAGGAGAAGGGGACGACGGAGAATGAGATGGCTGGATGGCATCACCGACTCTGTGGACATGAGTTTGAGTGTACTCCAGGAGTTGGTGATGGACAGGGAGGCCTGGCATGCTGTGATTCATGGGGTCGCGGAGAGTCGGACACGACTGAGTGACTGAACTGAACTGAAAGTAGATATATCAGGAAACAAACTTACACTTTTGGACACTGACTAACTGGAGTACTATTTGCCTCTCCAGTGAGAATGTACCAAGTGGCCTCCTATGACTGGAAATATGTGCAATGTCTCTTAAAGTACCTAAGTATGACTTGGGTACCAGAGCCAATCTGATGGAATAAAAACACATAGCAAAAACAAAACAAAACAAAACATGGATAAGCCAAGTATTACCTTCCTCTAACAGTGGATAGTCATTGTTTTACTAGTCTGGGCAAGAAATCTTTATTTGACAAAGGGGTCCATTCCATACAGTCACCATGAAACAATCACTTTGCCCTCATCTCTCCCAACAGGTATGGGCAGGTATAGGTGACAGACTGGCCACCAATTCAAGGGCTCCATTCCCCCAACCAAAAGAATCTGCCTGCAATGCCAAAGACCTGGGCTCAATCCCTGGTTGGGAAGAGCCCCTAGAGAAGGGAACAGCTACCCACTCCAGTATTCTGGCCCAGAGAATTCCATGGACTGTATAGTCCATAGGGTCGCAAAGAGTTGGACTTGACTAACTTACACTTTTCATTCCCGTAGCCACCAAGATTGGTTCAGAGATGGGCATGTGACCCATGCAGGTCCAATCAGGGTCTTTCCTGCAGGTAATATAGGAATATCACAAAGTTAAATCAAAAATTATGCAAATTCAGAACTGCCAACAACCATCTTTCCCAGCTGCATGAAGGAAGTCAGGTATAGATGAAGAGAATCAGGTAAACTAAGAGGAAAACAGATTTCAGAGACAGAAATAATCTGCATCTTTTTAGCCACTGGATCCAGCCATGCCTGAAGTATCAGTTCCATTCCTGGACTTTTCAATTACATAAGAATCTCCTTTAATGCTTCTTTGTCTTGGATTTCTCCCATTTACCAATAATAATCTTGAATAATACAACTGCCATGCTTAAAAGAGAAGCTATTTATTTTTTAACATCTCACCTTGAAGCCAGTGTATCTCAGTCATGTTCAGAACATAAGACCATTCCTGGTTCTCTTCTTATGACCTTTAATTAGTTTAAATATTTTAAAATAATTTTGTTTGTTAACCTAACACATACATGCTTCAGAGAATTTATAAAATCCAAAGTAAACATAAACAAGAAAAAAAGGACTCTAACTCTTGACCTAGATGATCACTGTGAATGCGTTCATGCATTTCCTTTCAGTCTGGGATCATGCATACATGTTTTTTAAAGCTGAGATCACACTCTATGGAATTTTTATCCTGCTCTTATTTGACACATGAATAACTTCGCACGTAATGAAATGCTCTTCAACAATATGACTCTTAAAGTTAAATGCTCTTTCCTTTGCCTTCTCTCCTCCCTGAAATATCTCCTTCCCTTGGCTTCTAAGACTAAGGGAAGAGAATATTTTTCTTTTTCCTCTTCCTCACCACGCCTACACCCTAGCCTCCCTGACTGGTTCTCACTCACCTCTAAACACTGAGGTATCCCTGGATTCAGCTGTCCAACTGCTTCTTTGTCTGCTCAGATGTTTGGAAAATCTCACCCTGCCTCATGTCTTTCAACGTCATCCATACGCTGACAATTTCCTAATTTACATGGCAGCCTTGTCTGTCTGGACCCTTGTAAACAGCATAGTCTGTTGTTGGTCACAGACATCTTAAGTTTAACACGTCCAAAACTGATCTGATAGTCACCCAAAACTTGCTCGCCCTTGAAGCACTTCAATGAAGGGCAATTCCATCCTTCCAGCTGCCCAGATCTAAAAACCTAGTCACCTCTCTTTCCCATATGCCACATCCTGTCTATCCATCAGCAAGTACTCTTGACACTGTCATCAAAATATACGCAGAATCTGACCATTCCTCACAAACCCATTACCACTACCCTAGTCCAAGCCACTTTCCTCTCACGTCAAATGGACATCCTGCTGCCCTCCTACCCACTACCTAGCCCTCACCTCATTCTGTTCCCAAAGCAGCCAGAGTGATCAATTTAACTGTATCTCAGAGCGTGGCGTACTCCCACCCACATCAAATGACTTCCCCGTCACTAAAGGATGAGCCAAATCCTTTCTCTGGCCTGTGTAAGGTTCTCCACAGAACTCCAGCCGGCTCATGCTATTCTAGCCACACTGGCCTCCTTGTTTTTTCTCACCTATCCCAGGCTTGCCCCACCACCTCAAGGTCTTCGCTTGGAGAAAAACTTGCTGAACAATCTTCACCCATTCCCCATATATCTGCCCGAATCATTCTATTTCAAGTCATCGATCACATCCAAGCTTCCCATAAAGCCTTCTCTTGACCACCGACTATTACAAATCTACTCTAGTCCCTATCCCAGGCTTTATTTTCTTCTAACACCTATCACTTGTAGACATTATATAACTTACTATTTATATCCTTCCACCCCACACTCTCAGGACAAAATCCGCTCACCACATCGCTCTTGTATACTTTAACATTTTCAGCGAAACTGTTCTTTTTTCTTATTAAGGTCACCAACCAACCTGTGTTGCCAAATTCAGTGGATTCTTCAATGCCTTCATCTACAGGCATCAGATGGCAGACTTCTCAGTTGGCCTCTTTTGTTTTTTTCATTTTTATTTTATATCGGAATATAGTTGAGAGTTGGCCTTTTTCTTGAGACACTTCCCTCTGTTGGGTTCTATGACGTGGGACTCTCCTGCTTGTCTGACCACTTCTCAAAGCGATTTTTTTTGTTTGCTGAATCCTTCAACCCCTTAGGATTTAGAGTATAAATGCTGGCATGCTTGGTCCATGGCTTCTGTTCTTCTCTGTCATAACCTTTGCTCTCTAAAGTACTATGAGGTGCACTGAGTAACGGCCCCCAAAGACGTCCCACATCTCAGTCCTCCAAACCTGTGATACAGTCCCTTAAAACGGTGAGCACAACTGCACAGATGCGCTTACGGCTTAGGGCCTTGAGATGGAGACTTCACAGATGCGCTTACGGCTTAGGGCCTTGCTGCTGCTGCTGCTACTGCTGAGTCACTTCAGTCGTGTCCGACTCTGTGTGACCCCATAGACTTCAGCCCACCAGGCTCCCCCGTCCCTGGGATTCTCCAGGCAAGAACACTGGAGTGGGTTGCCATTTCCTTCTCCAATGTGTGAAAGTGGAAAGTGAAAGTGAAAGTGAAGTCGCTCAGTCGTGTCCGACCCTTAGCGATCCCACGGACTGCAGCCTACCAGGCTCCTGCATCCATGGGATTTTCTAGGCAAGAGTACTGGAGTGGCTTGCCATTGCCTTCTCCGTTAGGGCCTTGAGATGGAGAGTAGCCTGCCTTTTTCTAGGTGAGCCGAATCTAATCACACAAATCCTTAGAAGTGGAGACTCTTTCTCAGCTTCAGAGGACCAGGGAGGTGACAGCATGAGAAGAAATCACCTTCTAGCCTCTAGCTTTAAAGATGGAAGAAGGGGCTACAGAAGCCAAGGAACACAGATGTCCCCTAGAAACTGGAAAATAAGATTAGATCTAAGCTCCCCTAGACTCTTCAACAAAAATGCAGCCCCCTTGACTGTCCCTCTACACCTCCCTGACTGGAGTAATCCAGGGCTCAGCCCTCAGACCTCTCTGCTTTCATAATCCCATTCACTATCTGGCTGATCTCACTGAACTTCAGACTTCAAGTACCATCAACACACCATGGACAGCCAAGCTTATACCTCAACTCTATACTTATGCTTATCACCACCAAAAACTCCTTAAGTCAATGAGTTAAGGCAGAAATACTGTCCATCTTCACAGTATTAGCTCCTCAAACTGTCTGACACAGCACTTAGTTTTTATCTGTGAAATTAATGAGTATTATTAAAACGAGACACCAGTGTTGGCAAACTGAAAAGAAAGACGACAGGGTCATTAGCTGACTTCAAGTCATGGTTTCTTTCACACGTGCCAATGGCATTAACAGAGGCAATGCAGGACACTGCTTTCCAAGCGTGCAGTGGTCAGGGGCCTGGCTTGTTCCAAGCCTCAAAACTGGAACATCCAAAGGAAATGAGGGATTACATATCACTCAGGAAATCTGTGAATTTTTTTTTCTCATTCTTAGACCATTAGTAAGATTTGAGTAATAGAAATCTCAGGGGCATATTGTGAAAAAAGAACATGGAATAAATAAATTCTATGCTGCCAATTCAGAACAAAATCAGATACAACTAAGTGGAGGTTAAAGTGGCCACTGTCTTTAAAAATAAAGCATAAAAGGACAGACAGAAGAAGGAGCTAGTTAGTCTACGTTTCTTTGAATAAAAACAAGTGACTGATACCCCAGACATCCAAGCCATTTAAGTTTCCCAGATTGCAATCTACTAAAAGAAATCAGTATACTAGCACAGCAATATGAATGACTCTTACAGTCACACTATTAAGCAAAATAAGACAGACACCAAATGAACACGTACTACATGCTTCCATTTAAATGAAGGTCCAAAAAGGGTGTAAGGGAACTTGCATCATGATGGAAATGGTAGACATCTTGATTTGAGTAACCGTTACATGAATGTATGTAGTTATCAAAATGCATTAAACCATTTATGATCTTAACAATTTAATTAATGCAAAATATAATGTGATTTAAACACAGAGAAGTTTCCTGCAATGAGTACTATGGGGGCTGGAGGGGGAGTGGGGAAAAAATAGAAAATAAATGCCTTCACAGCAGCCTCTCTCAGAGCCCTTAACAAGCTTCTGTGCACTGCTCAGTGGTGAAGAATCTGCCTGTAATGTGGGAGACCCAGGTTTGATCCCTGGGTCAAGAAGATTCCCTGGAGGAGAAAATGGCAACCCACTCCAGTATTCTTGCCTGGAGTATCCCATGGACAGAGGAGCCTTGCGGGCTACAGTCCATGAACTTGCAAAGAGTCAGACCCAACTGAAGTGACTTAGCACATGCACTGTAAATTCCTAAGATGAGGCTACAGGATACTGTATGTTCCTGACTCAATTGCTCAAAGAACTTTATTTTTTCTTACATATATTAACATTTATAAGGCACTAATATTTCAGAACCCAGTAACTTTAGCCTGGAAAAATTCAAACAAGGGCATGAATAAAATGTCAGTCACTAAAAACATAAAATCAACATTTTTTAGTGAATCCCCCAGAATAAACTAGTTGCAAAACACACTTAGAGAAAGTTCAATTAAGTACTGGGGTAACTCTGCCCAAAATAATAAATTTCATTTTTATTTTCAGTTCAGTCACTCAGTCGTGTCCAACTCTTTGCGACCCCATGGATCACAGCACGCAAGGCCTCCCTGTCCATCACCAACTCACAGAGTTCACCCAAACTCATGTGCATTGAGTCAGTGATGCCATCCAGCCATCTCATCCTCTGTCGTCCCCTTCTCCTCCTGCTCCCAATCCCTTCCAGCATCAGGGTCTTTTCAAATGAGTCAACTCTTCGCATGAGGCGGCCCAAGTATTGGAGTTTCAGCCTCAGCATCAGTCCTTCCAATGAACACCCAGGACTGATCTTCTTTAGGATGGACTGGTTGGATCTCCTTGCAGTCCAAGGGACTCTCAAGAGTCTTCTCGACCTCCAACTCCTTCTGCCAATAATTAGACAGTAAACCCTATCTTTACTACCTAAAGATAGTATCTACTGAAGAACTCCAAGTTCGTAGCAAGAAAGCATTCATCGATATAGACAATACTTATCTTTCTGTCTCTGTAAAACATGAAAGTCATCCTCAAGTGGCATAAAGGCCCTGAAACACAAGTTTAAAAATGGAAGTCTTAGGTTGGGCTTCTCAGGAACCCTTGTGTGCAGATTCACTAGAGAAAGCTCCAGACCAATAGCTGTAGGGAAGCAGGGCCAGACAAGAGGAGGACTTTAACTGTGATGCAGCCACAACAAAGGTGGGGCACTCTGGAACAGGGGAGGCCATTAAGTGCAACCTTGAGGCAAGAGGGTCAGACTTTTGTATCCTCACAACAGACCAATCACTGTTTGCTGGCTGCCCCAGAAGAGGGGTACAACTATGGACAAGGTGGCCTCCCTGAGAGTAATTTTCACAGGGGAGGGATCAGCTGAGAGCTGACAGCTGTCAACACTTCCGGCAGCAGATAGAGTGAGAGCCTTAGTCCTGAAGGGAGAAATGAGTCACACACCACAGTGTCCACTGCAGCAGCCAGGGCACACCCTTTTCACCAGGCCCAAAGTGGTGTCTGATCTGCAAGAAACCATCCTGACCAAGTCTAATTCTCACGCTATTAATAAACAAACTCTGTTTAAGTTCCAGGAGCCAAGGATTGAGATTTTGCCCACATTGTCTTGTCCTTGACAAGAATTCATGAAACTGCAATAGAAACTACAAATTATCTTGGACGGTTACTAATAGAATTCCCTCATAATATAAACTCTATATCAAGAAACTCACACGACCACCTTTACCATGACTGGAAACCTAACTTTTTTCAGGTAGAATAATGGTCTGAGAACATGAGCTTTCTTTAAGACTGATAACACAGCACTCAGTAGAACAAGATTTAGCATCAAAAAGCTTTAGAGTCACTTTCCAACACTAAAGTGTTTCTTTTTTTAATACATCATATTCTCCTTTGCCTTTCTTTTCAGTTGTGATTTTCAAAATGATTCAATATTATACTTCAATTTTATATTGATATATAATTGATTTACAATGTTGTTTTTGTTTCTGGTGTACAGCAACATGATTCAGTTATATACAGACACATATGCATACATATACACATGCACATATCATATACACATAGACACGTATGTAAATATATATTCTCTTTAATATTATTTTCCATCACGGTTTATTATATGATATTAAATATAGTTCCTTATGCTGCACAGTAGGACCTTGTTGCTTCCTTTGCCTTTTATAAATAAAATTAATTTAGTATCCCATTGGATAAAACAATGAAAAAGGAGTTAGAATTTTCTCCCTGAATCAATTCATTTATTCCTTAATAATGCATCTACCAAGGACATCCCATTAGGGGATGTTATGTTTGGTACTGAAGGTACAGAGATGAATAAGAAGTTCACCATCTAATAAAGACGACAGACACGTAAACAAATGACTATGAATCATTCATTCATTCCACAAACACATCTAAGCACCAACTATATATACCATGAATAAGAAAAACATAGTCTTTGCCCTTCCAGTGTTTGCATGCAATGTGAGATGCGTTCAAATAGAAGGTGCTATAGTCTCTGCCTCCATGGGGAAAGAATGCCATGGAAAGCTTTGTAACAGTAAGCTAAACCACAGTAGTAACAGCAGCAACTAACCTTTCCTGAGGATCTAAAATGTTCCAGGCAAATACATAAATCTTAACCCTCAAATCAATCCTTGGAGGTAGATATTATTATTATGTCCTATTTACAGATGAGGAAGTCACAGCACAGAGAGGTAAGTAACTTCTCCCACATCACACAAGTGGTAAGGGTTAGCCTGGGATTCACAGAGGACATAACATTGGAACTGAGCCTTGAAAGCTGAGTAGCAATTTGGGAAATGGACACAAAAGTGGTGGGGGGGAGCATTCCAGACACAGTGAACTAGAGTAAAAATGCTTAAAAACCATCAGAAATTGACAAATTCATCTGCATGCAGGCTGCTGGTGGGAGGCGGACAAGAGTCCCAGCCTGAAAAGTGAGAGCAGTGGGGGATGGGCACAGACAGGAGCCACGTGCCCTATGGAGACTGAAGGAACGTTGGCACAAAGTGCCATGTTTAGTAATATCAGTAAGAATATTAATAAGAATTAAAGTAGCTAACATTCTTCCAGAGCAGCCAGACATAGGCTAAATATTTCTACTCCTTATCACATTTTAGTTTTCTTACAATCAAATGAAGCAACTTGACGTCTGGGGTTCTACTCCATGTGAGTAACAGAGCTGAGGTTCAAACCTGGGGAACTCTGATTCAAAAGCCCGTGCTCCCTCCGCAGCGGGCTCTACAATACGTGGCAATCACCCTCCACCCCACCCCATCCCTACAAGGGAAGCAGAGAAGTTGGGGGGAGGGCCGGGAGGGCAGGGGGGGCTGGATTCCTGCTCCAGCCCAGGAGACCATGAGAAAGTGAAAGCGTTCATCGCTCAGTCCTGTCTGACTGTCTGAGGGCCCATGGACTGTGGCCCACCAGACTCCTCTGTCCATGGGGTTCTCCAGGCAAGAATACTGGAGTGGGTTGCCATATCCTTCTACAGGGACTCTTCCCCACCCAGGAATCAAACCCTGGTCTCCTGCATTGCAGGCACATTCTTTACTGTCTGAGCCACCAGGGAAGCCCAGGAGACCATGATACAGCCTTTAATCAAAGAAGTGAGGGTTATAGGCTGGAGAAGAGATTTGAGAAATATGTACACAGAGGTGGCCCTGGAGACTTCTTAAGACGAGGCAGTGAAAAGGAGGGAAGAGATGTGGAAAATAGCCAGCTGTCTGAGAGACGGTGATTCTTTAACCAAGTGGAAGGATGGAAATAAGCACAAGAGGTGGGGCAGAATGGGAGGGGGGAAAGGAAGATGCTGGGGTCAACGTCTCCCAGGAGAGAGATAAAAGGACCTGCTGGGCACTAAATATCTGAGGCAAATCCACAGTGAAGGTACGGATTTGGCCAAAAACACGTTGAAGGAATGAGAGAGGAGGTGTATTTGGCTAAGGAAAATGTAAAGAATAAAAAGATAAACAGAAACCTAGAGAACCTCAACTCTTCAGGAAAGAATCCACTATCCCATCTGTAAAAATAAGATACATACACAAAGATTCCTGACACATCTGCCTTATTTAAAAATCCGAGAAGGGGCTTTCTGACAACTAAAGGTGACTGTCCTTAGTGTTCTCTCTGGAAAAACGTACTCTCTTCCCCGTGTGAGGTACTGGATTACTTCTAGGGGGTATATTTCTGCTGAAGAAAATAAGCTGTTTGAATGGTGTGTTTAAATTCTGGGGGGAAAAATAGTACTAATAGCTTCTCAGCGTTATTACCCCAAATCTGCTAGCCACTCTGAGCCCAAATCGCGGATGTCAGTAATTCCACTTCAGGAATAAGCTCTCTGCCTGGAAGCACCAGCGCTCGGAGGAAATACCATTCTCCGCCTTTATTTACGTTCTCCCTTCACCCTAAACAATATCACAGTGGGGCTTACCTGCCTTAGGAATCTGTACCAAAGGCGATTTCTCCCGTTTCTCTCTTTAAAATTAAAAAAAAAAAAAAAAAAGGAAAACTTCCCACTGTTAATATGTAGCAAATGAAAAACAAAAAACAAAAAACCCAGCCCTTCTGGTCCGCCCTCCCTGACTGTTGCTACCTTGCAGTTTATGACACATACACAGAGGGAGGGCTGCCGGGGTGAACCGGCGGCGGTGGGGCGCGAGTCCCTCGCCGGGGAAGCAGGAGCCCCTGCAGCGGGCGGCTCTGCGCGCTGCCACCCCGCGATGCGGGCCGCGCGGCTCTGAGCGGGCCGGGGACCATGTCTCCGCCGAGCCCCGCGGGAGGGAGGGAGCACCCAGCCGGGCGGGGGCAGAGGGAGCCGCCGCGGACCTGGCAGCGCTGGCACTGGCTCGACTCTCCCAGACAGTTTTGAAGTCAGCAAAACAGAAATCGAATTACTATGATGCTGGCAGTGGCCGCTCGGGGAGAAGGGGCTCTCTCTGCCGGCTTGATCACCAGGAGAGATGCAGCGAGTCACAGATGAGCCCAGCGTGCCTCCCGGGCGGAGCCTGAGGACCCGTGTAAGTTGCCGTGCTCTCCGGCTTGCTGTGTTTCACGGTTGTGTCATTTTCTTTCTGGCTTGAAAGGCTGCTTGGTCGCCATGGAATTGTTTCGGTGAGAATTCCCAGTGTGGAAAGTTGTCTGCTGATCCTTAAGAGTTTTATTTTTTCTTTTCTTTGATTAACTAAGCCACAGAATACAAGCTGAAATTCCTGAAGGCAGCCGGGGCAATGCAGCCCAAGACTGACAACTATAACCCAAAGTATCACTATACTTACTATGGGATTAACCGTGGATGTGTTTTTAATAGTCTGCCATACTGTAGGCTGCCTGCAGCCCCACTGTTTGGGATCGAATGCTATTTTAATGCCGCTGTGGCTAAACTAGTATGATCAGTGTAACCAATGGAGTGAGATAGAGCTAAATGACAGTCCTGGTAGTTAACAAAACTTTTCTCTTTTTTTGGCCAGGATCACATTTTTCTCCCTGACTCCTCAAAACTCAGCAACCTCTCAAAAGTTCATGCTGCTTTTTTGATCTTGCTTTGGAGAGAAAAAAGAAAAGAAGCTAGACAGAGGATTCTACTGAAATTGTGAAGGAAAGCACTATAAAGAAGCCACTGCAGTTCTTTAGCTACTATTGTAATAATGGAAAAAGAAAAGCCAACTGATGGAGCCCAGCACATACGCCAGCCTCATTGTGACAGAGCTTGGGGACATAAAGCTGAATGGTGACCAGAGCCTATAACTGGAAAGGTTTTTCTTACACTTCATCTGCTACAAGTTCCGGCTTAGAAATGGATATTCTCTGTGAAGAAAACACTTCTTTGAGCTCAACTACGAACTCCTTAATGCAATTACACGCTGACACAAGGCTCTACAATACTGACTTTAACTCCGGAGAAGGTAACACTTCGGATGCATTTAACTGGACCGTGGACTCAGAAAATCGAACCAACCTTTCCTGTGAGGGCTGTCTCTCACCACCCTGCTTCTCCTTACTTCATCTCCAGGAAAAGAACTGGTCTGCTCTGTTGACAGCGGTAGTGATTATACTAACCATTGCCGGAAACATACTCGTCATCATGGCAGTGTCCCTAGAGAAAAAGCTGCAGAATGCCACCAACTATTTCCTGATGTCACTCGCCATAGCTGATATGCTGCTGGGTTTCCTGGTCATGCCCGTGTCCATGTTAACCATCCTCTATGGTGAGTGACATTGGCTTCCTAGCTGTACCCACATGGGTAACAAAACGCGTGCATGTCATTAGCAGATGAGTCCAGGCTCAGGGGACCAACTAAGTGTAAGGCTTTGTTTATGGAGGAGGGGCTACCATGTTACACGACTTAAATTTTAAAATGAGATCACATTTTAAAAGATCAGACAACCTGTACACTGTGATCATTGGAGAGTTTTGTGCTTTGAAACATATACAGTGTACGTAGGGAGATAAAGCATTGTGCTTAAAAGTATGTACATTTTATGTAGAATTGTAAAGGTCCCAAGACAGTCCTAAAGCAATACCATCTGTCATATCGGAATCCACTTGGTTTTCAAGCCTTTATATTCCCAACCAAATATCCCAGCCTCAAGACAGGCCGGTCTGATCTTGGTCACACTGTTTTCAGCACTTCTAATGGAGTGGTAAAACCTTCCCAGTTCCCTTGGAATATTTACAGAGAGAGCATTAGTGGTGCAGTGGGTTTAATGTTAAAATATGCAGCATCTCCATTAGAATAAATGACTTACACCAGTTTTAATTGTTCCCTGCCTGAAGAAGCATTAATTTGGAGGTGTGCCTTTGAATTCTACCCCTCAGCTCTTTAAAAATGCGTCTGCATAAACTCCTCCCGAATTATTTGGAGGAGGGTGGGAAACACATGCAAAGAGATTCACCTTGCTTTCTTCTCCGTGGAGTTTGAAAGAGTCAAACCTCTCAGCAAGTCAGCAAACACTGGGACAACTTCAGGGGGAAGTAGAATGCGATATTCTTTCCAAATTATAAGTAATACAGCCAGATTTCTCCCTTTAAAAGTGGAAGAGGAGGGGAGAATATTGAGACTGCTGACACAGGCACACCAGCCCGTCACTCAGAGCTAGAAACAGGTTATGGGCAATTTTAGAAGGAATTTTTCTGGCTATGTCTTAAGAGCTAAAATATATGTATCAATCCATCCCCAAGGAGTATGGAGGAGGAAGGAGGTGAGCAAGGGAGCGTGGGCGTCGGGTTTGCACAGGGTCCACAGCGCTCCTTGCAAGGCCAGCCCCCGCTTGACGACTCAAAATGTCACACCAGGATGATCTGATTAAACTCGCTTGTCATTTCACAGACATCCGGGAGAGGTTCCCGCTTCCTAAAACCCTGCCACGTGGAAGGCAAACTCCAGGAGTGGGAGATGACTCCCAGAGGGCCCATCCATCCGGGAACCCAAGCCCCGGTGCGAGGCGGGGAGGGGAAGGTACCCCAGAGCAGCCAGTGGGGCTGGCAGCCGTCAGCCAGGTTAGCAAATCGAGTCCAGCCGGGCGCCGCCGGCTCGGGGTGCAACGGCGCCCCCTGGTGGCCGCGGCTCTGCGCGCACTTGATTCCCATCGAGAGACGCGCCTCTCCTTTGGCTGGTCCCCAGGACTCCGCAGAAACGGCCCCTCCTTACCCGCAGCACGGAAACCCAGACTACGGTCCGCCGCTGCCTCCTTGCAGAGAAAACTCCTCCCACGGTCAGCATCAGTTCCGACCAGGCAGCGGGTGGCTTCCTCCCAGGCACTGGGCTCTCCTTGGAGCTCAAGCTCTCTCTGCATGTAGCTTGAAAGCCACCAAGTCAGACTTGTCTCCTGCACTTTAACTTTTCTAAACATCAGTGGTGGCATCTTGCTAGAGATGGTTTGTGAATAGAGAGTTTGTTCAGCTTTGTAGGTCCAGAGTGTGGGGAAAGATGGTCATAATTTTCCTTCTTAACATGTGTGCAGATCTAACACCACAGCTTAGATTGTCATCAAAACTAATTAAGGTTTATATAACCGATTGATCTCCCTCTAAAACAAACAGATACAGGAGACTGTGTGTTCCTCAGGCATACCCTATCTTTTTAATATAGGAGGTGACTTCCTGTCCTGCATCTCACAGTGGATCCTTTGGGTAGCTTTAAGTCAATTTAATGTTGAGGTCCGACTTCCACTCACCCTCCTGGATATCAGGACCCCCAGAAAAGCTGTTCAACTGATTCTAATGTGCACCCCCGGGTGAGAACCACTGCCCCAGGCAGTGGTTGCCCAAGTGTGGTTCCTGGACCGGTAGCATCAGTACCAGCTGGGAAATTGTTAGAAATGCAATTCTTCCTGCTCCACTGCACATGCATAGAATCAGAACACCTGGAGGTGGGCTCCAGTGGCTCATTTTAAGAAACCACCTCGGAGATTCTGAGGCTCCTTCAAGTTTAAGCATCACTTCCCTGAAACAGTCCTCAGAAGAATACCATGCTTTTCTTCACCATTGTCTTCATCCCTCCTGCCCCGCCTCACATCCCCCCAGTCTGAGTTTAATCCCCAAAGCATTATTAGGGAAGATTCATTTTCATGAAGGCATGTACCCAGTCTGTGGAGAAGGGCTTGGCAACCCATTCCAGTATTCTTGCCTGGAGAATCCCATGGAGAGAGGAGCCTGGTGGGCTATAGTCCATGGGGTCTCCCAGGACACTACTGAAGAAACTTAGCGAGCACATGTGGCCAGTCTGGATTTTTAATCATTTCTTCATCCACACCAATAGCATTTTTGGCAGACTACTAAATGCCATCACTGTGCAAGACCGAGCAATGGCTAAGAGATAGTCTAACCTCAGGAAACCTACAGTCTGAAAAAAAAATAAGTCAATAAATAAGTAGCTAATAGGATTCTTTGATCAGGTTCCCTTGTCCATGAAATTCCCCAGGGTTCTTTGATAGAGGAACTCAAAGTACATCATAACTCCCAACCTAAGTCATTAAAAACAAAGAGAAGCAGATATTGTTAGGTAGAGGAGACTGAACAAGAGAAACCCTGAAGAGGCAGAGCCTGAGTTTACAACACACCAGCATGATTCCAGCCATAAGGTTTCAAGTCTTGCGTTCAACCAGTGCAGTCTTACTCTACTTAAGTAGAGTTGACATCAGGCTGCTCTGAAGTACTGAAAATATCTTGTGTTGCCCTTTGCTGTTAACCGTGCCTTTTCCCAGGATGAAAACTATTCAAGCAGGGTAAATTTCATACGCCAGAGAAACTCAAGGTCACTCGCTAATGCTAACCCTCTGCAACCCAGGGTACCGGTGGCCTCTGCCCAGCAAGCTCTGCGCGGTTTGGATTTACCTGGATGTGCTCTTCTCCACGGCCTCCATCATGCATCTCTGTGCCATCTCCCTGGACCGCTATGTTGCCATTCAGAACCCCATCCATCACAGCCGGTTCAACTCCAGAACAAAGGCGTTTCTGAAAATAATTGCTGTTTGGACTATATCAGTGGGTAAGTGGAACGGTATTTCAGACTCTCATTTCAAATGACAGTGCGTGCCTTCTAAGTAGACTTCTGTTGTGGGTTTTTGTTTGTTTTTGCACTGAACCCTGACATCCTCAATCAATTGTTCTATTTGCTGCAAGATATGTTATAGCAGAGTAATTCTCAGCTTTGCTTTAGGAAAGAAAAATCAGTTAATGTCACAGGCTGACAACATACATTTGTATTTTTTGCACAAGTAAGAATATCCATATACACTGATAGACTCAAAACAGAATAACTGTGCTGTGCGTGTGTTTAGCACTAAGTCGTGTCCAACTCATTTCCAACCACATGGACTGCAGCCTGCCAGGATCTTCTGTCCATGGGATTTCCCAGGCAAGAATAATGGAGTGGGTTGCTGTTTTCTTCTCCAAAGAGATCTTCCCAACCCAGGTATTGAACCTACGTCTCCTGTAGCGCAGGTGGATTCTTTACCACTGAGTCACCAGGGAAGCAACTGTGCTATAGCCACCTTCAAAAACTTTTCCCACCTTACACTTTCAAATTCACAAAATTCAAGTGGCTGAATTTCTAAATCTTGAGTTTCCCAGAGACCTCAGTGTTTATAATCACTGGACTTGTGGTCACTGTAAGAAAACAGAGCCCAGTAGTGGAGAATGCAGTTTCTGGGGGTAGAGAAAGGTACCAGGTACCATAAGAGAGGTAGCGGTAAGGATGACAGCTGGCGGCAGGAGTTAGTCACAGAGAACCCAGCATCTCTGTAATGCTTCCCCGTCCTGTTACGATACAAGCCGGAGGATTCCAACCCACTTCACAGGCTGATTACACATCTACCTGTGGCCAGTATTGATTTTCTGTCAGACTCCTAATAGTCAGAAAAGCCCAGGTAGTGGAAGCCAGAGACAGCTCCCCGGCAGCTAAGTGAATTGCATCTGTCACCTCAGCCGGTTTGGTTCACAACCAAAGACTCCCCGGGAGTCGTTTTTAAAGTTTTAAAGTTGCCAAGTGGAAACCACAATCCCACCAGGGCCACATGGCTGCCAGTGTCTCTCACATGAGAAGCTATGGGATTTGTTGGCAGGCTTGCCATCAAGGACTTGTGGGAGTCTACTCACAGTTTTGTAATGATAAAAAATGCGAATGAATTATTGTTGAGTCACTCAGTCATGTCCAGCTCTTTGCGGTCCCATGACTATAGCCCACCAGGCTCAAGAGATTTCCCAGGCAAGAATATTGGAATGGTTGTCATTTCCTTCTCCAGGCGATCATCCCAACCCAGGAATCAAATCCGAGTCTCTCATGTCTCCTACATTGGCAGGCGGATTCTTTACCACAGGGATAGCAAGCACAATAATAGGATAGCTTGTGTTTTTCAGGTCCTGTGGTTTGTCTTGCTGTTAAATACATCATCTGCAGAGTAGGTAACTCCATTTTATGGATGAGGAAATGGGTTCAAAGAGTAAAATGGCCAAAGCTAGTGAATAGCAAAGATTGTGCTCGATTATGATGGGAACTTATTTAATTGACTTAAGGGATCGCCCCTGGTGGCTCAGACAGTAAAGAATCTGCCTGCAGTGAAGGAGACTCAGGAGACCGGGGTTCGATCCCTGGGTTGGGTAGATCCCCTGAAGGAGGGCATGGCAACCAATTCCAGTTTTCCTGCCTGGGAAATCCCATGAACGGAGGAGCCTGGCGGGCTATAGTCCATGGAGTCACAAGTCAGACATGACTGAGCAACAAACATGATGGGAGCACTAACAAACTACATCGGTGTGATTTCAGCATTGTTAGAAGTCCTAGCTGATTTCCATTTTAAACTTCACAACACAGTCTGAAGCAGGCAGAGTGGGAGATCTTATTTTGTATTTATTTGAAGGACTGAGGAAACAGGGCAGAGAAAGGTGTATGGCTTCCTGGGCCACCTTTCCAACTAATGTCAGGGCTAGGACTCTAAGCTTCCGGCACCAAACCCTGCTGTCACTGCTGAACTCGGCAAATTCTTTCCTGAGAAAACAGATGTTGCTCCCAAAATATGATTGCAGCTTCTGGGCCTGTGCAATCTTGAACTCTTCCTACTAGGATCAAGAGAATGAAGGGTTGGTGGTGCTCAATCTCAGCTGCATGTAAAAGCCCTGGGAAGCTACTGATTTCACTGGGGGTGGGGTGTGTGTGGTGTGTGTATGGTGTGGTGTGTAGTGTGTGTGTGTGTGTGTGTGTGTGTGTGTCTTCCCAGGCAAGAATACTGGAGTGGGTTGCCATTTCCTACTCCGGGGGATCTTCCTGAACCAGGGATCAAACCCATGTCTCTTGTATCTCCTGCATTGGCAAGTGGATTCTTTACCATGTGCCACCTGGGAAGCCCTAGTAGTAAGGACTATTTCTGCACAGCGACCAGAGACACAGTAGTGTTCAAAGCACCTTTCAGGGGATAAATTGCAGAGAAAGAAGTTGCACAAGATGACATAACTCACAACCAGGAGTCACCCCAGGGCAATTCTATTTGAAAGCCAACACTCATACTACTGCCCCAAACACAATCTGCTTCCTGGTCCTTCCAGCTATCGCCCCAGGAGTCAGGCAGGCTGGAATGGGTTGTGAAGGAGACAGTCAGGAGCCATCATTCATCCATTTGGCCAAACGTTTATTGCATAGCCACTATGTCCTTGGGTGCGCGTTTTGTGGTCCCTGACCATGTAGTCAGAGAAGGCAGATAAGAAAATACAAGAAACCCTGAGGTTACCTAGGCTCTGTACCAGAAATCTGTGAGAGGTATGGCTGAGAAGTTGGTAAAGGTTAAAAAAAAAAAAGTCAGTCCTAGGGAAGGTAGGCACATACTCAATTGTGTCTGACTTTGCAACCCCATGGACTGTAGCCCACCGGGTTCCTCTGTGCATGGAATTTTAATGTAGCATAAATATTCTCCTGAATTGTATTTTTAATGTTTCCATTTCCATTGATTTTTGTTGTTGCACATTTAAATCCTTAGGCTGGAAATTTTATGTATGGTCTAACATGCTTTCTTCTACCAATTATTAAAGCCTTTTCAGCATCTACTGATACCAGTTTTTCCCCTTCAGTTTATCGATGTATTTAGTTTTCTTTCAGATTTGAATATCAAAACTGCTCTTGCTTGCCTGGAATATATTCATAAATGAAGTTGGATTTGTATGATTTGATTAGTTGGATTGTTATTCTTTTAAGGTTTCTTTTGGTGGCTTTATTAAATTTGGGAGATTTCTTTCTTTAAGATCTTGAAATATTTAAATAGGAATGTGCTTTAAAGTTTAAAGGTTATATAGAATTCTAAATCTTTTTCATCCTGGTGGCTTTTAAAATGGTATCTTTATATCACAAAACTCTTTAAACGTTTTTATTTACATTTTCCACCTTGTTATGGATTATTAGCTCCATGCAAAGTTTGTCTTTTGTATTGATTCATTATCATTAAATGCAATGCTTCTTGTTTTAAAGTCTGCTTCATCTGAAATTAGTATATCTATGCCAGGTTTTATTCTAGGGTCTTATTATCTAGATATATTCTATTCCATCCTGTTACTGCCAAACTCCTTTTTGACTTCATATAAATATTAGGAACATTGCTTGTAAGAAGCATATAAAGTTTTGCTTTTATTCAGTCTGTCTTTTAATTGGACTATTTTATTTGTATTTAATGTAACCTACATATATTTGGATTTAAATTTACCATGTCGATTTTCTTTTTATTTCCCATTTTCCCTATGTTCCAGATGCTTTCCATTTTTGCCTTCTTTTGCACTAATCAAGAATGGTCAATTCATTATTTCCCCTTTATAGAACTGTTAGTTATCTCAGTCTTCTAAATCCTTTTAGTGATTATAACATTCATTTTTGCCCTAAAGGAGGCTAATAGAATTACTTTATCACTTCGTAAATGATTCAGAAACCTTGGCGTATTTCAGTCAGTTTACCCCATCCTTTGTGTTGTTTTCACTGTTTTCTGTTTATCTTTAACCCTGTGAGTCATCATAAACGTCCTGTTCACTTCGCGTTTTTTTTTCACGTATTGGCCCTTTCTGTTGTTATTTATTACTTCTGTCACTTCCATGATTCTCCCTGGGTTAACAGTCCTAATTCCTGAGGAATTTCTTTCAGAATAGCACATAGGTGCATTTCAGCTTTATTGCTTTTATAACACACATGTTTATTTCACCTTCATTGTAAGCATATTTTTGTTCAGTATAGGATTCAAATTTGGGAGTCATATGTTTCCAGCAAGTTACGGATGATGTTCTAAAGTTCCAGTTTACATTGTTTCTTAGTAAGAACTTTGCTGTCAGACGTGTTTGTAATCTACCGCCTCTTACCACCCTTTAGGATCTTTATCTTTGCATTTTAACAATTTTACTGTGATGTTCCTGAGTGTGGGTTAGTTTTGCTCTCGTCCTGTGTCGTGTTTGTACTGATTCCTGAATTTGTAGCTCAGTGCCTTTTGTCAGTTTGGGAGAAATCTTGGTCATTATCTTTTCAAATATCGCTTCTGCTCCATTCTCTCTCCCGTCCTCCACTAACTTCTTAGACTCCAGTTTCTCGCATGATAGAACTTTTACTCATGTTTGTGACTCTTAAGGGGCTTTCCAGGTGACTCAGTAGTAGAGAGTCCTGCAATACAGGAGATGCAAGACACATCAGTTAGATCTCTGAGTTGGGAAGATCTCCTGGAAGAGGAAATGGCAACCCACTGCAGTATTCTTACCTGGAAAATTCCCCGGGCAGAAGAGCCTGGCGGGCTACTGTCCATGGGGCCGCAAAGAGTTGGACACAACTGAGCATGCACACATGACTCTTAAATGCTTTTCTACATTTTTCACTTTTCAATTCTTACTTTAGTCCGGGTCATTTTACTGACTTTTCTTCTCCTGGGTTGTTAATCCCCTCACCAGCTATTTCTAATTGGCTGTTAAGCCTATGTTTGTTTTCTTAATTTAGTACTAGCATGTTTAGTTTTTAGAATTCCCACTTGATTCTTTTGTGTAGATTCTAGTATGTAGGTGGTGATAGTGGTTAAAAAAAAAAAAAAAAAAAACCTGCCTGCCAATGCAGGAGACTCGAGAGATGGGGTTCAGTCCCTGGGTCAGGAAGATCCCCTGGAGCAGGAAGTGGCAACCCACTCCAGTATTCTTGCCTGGAAAATTCCCTGGGCAGAAGAGCCTGGCAGGCTACTGTCCATGGGGCTGCAAAGAGACAGGACAGTGTGCACGTGCACACACACACACGCAAGTACTCTGGAATAACTGTGCTTTCATCTGTTTTCTTAAATATTAATCACAGGTATCTGGGTATCTGAGTTACCTGGGAATTTCTATTTTCTAGAGTCTTTTTCTATTAGGTTCTGTCAGCTGCTAAGCCTGGTAATTTTATTAAATATAGACATTGGAAAAATAAATATGTGGACTGTGTCGATGTTGTCATTCTTCAGAGAGGGGTCCATTAACTTTAGCAATTCAGTTCAGTTCAGTCGCTCAGTCGTGTCCGACTCTCCGCGACCCCATGAATCACAGCACGCCAGGCCTCCCTATCCATCACCAACTCCCGGAGTTCACTCAAACTCATGTCCATCGAGTCGGTGATGCCATCCAGCCATCTTATTCTCGGTCGTCCCCTCCTCCTCCCGCCCCCAACCTTTCCCAGCATCAGAGTCTTTTCCAGTGAGTCAACTCATCGCATGAGGTGGCCAAAGTATTGCAGTTTCAGCTTTAGCATCAGTCCTTCCAGTGAACACCCAGGATCAATCTCCCTTAGAATGGACTGGTTGGATCTCCTTGCGGTACAAGGGACTCTCAAGACTCTTCTCCAACACCACAGTGCAAAAGCATCAATTCTTCGACGATCAGCTTTCTTCACAGTCCAACTCTCACATCCATACATGATCACGGGAAAAACCATAGCCTTGACTAGACGGACCTTTGTTGGTAAAGTAATGTCTCTGCTTTTTAATATATTATCAAGGTTAGTCATAACTTTCCTTCCAAGGAGTAAGCATCTTTTAATTTCATGGCTGCAATCAGCATCTGAAGTGATTTTGGAGCCCAAAAAAATAAAGTCTGACACTGTTTCCACTGTTTATCCATCTATTTCCCATGACGTGATGGGACCAGATGCCGTGATCTTTGTTTTCTGAATGTTGAGCTTCAAGCCAACCTTTTCACTCTCCTCTTTCACTTTCACCAAGAGGCTTTTGAGTTCCTCTTCACTTTCTGCCATAAGGGTGGTGTCATCTGCATATCTGAGATTATTGATATTTCTCCTGGCAATCTTGATTCCAGCTTGTGCTTCTTCCAGCCCAGCGTTCCTCATGATGTACTCTGCATATAAGTTAAATAAGTAAGGTGACAATATACAGCCTTGACGCACTCCCTTTCCTATTTGGAACCAGTCGGTTGTTCCATGTACAGTTCTGACTGTTGCTTCCTGACCTGCATACAGGTTTCTCAAGAGACAGGTCAGGTGGTCTGGGATTCCCATCTCTTTCAGAATGTTCCACAGTTTATTGTGATCCACACAGTCAAAGGCTTTGGCATAGTCAATGAAGCAGAAATAGATGTTTTTCTGGAACTCTCTTGCTTTCTGCATGATCCAGCGGATGTTGGCAATTTGATCTCTGGTGCCTCTGCCTTTTCTAAAACCTGCTTGAACATCTGGGAGTTCACGATTCACATATTGCTGAAGCCTAGCTTGGAGAATTTTGAGCATGACTTTACTAGCGTGTGAGATGAGTGCAATTGTGCAGTAGTTTGAGCATTCTTTGTCATTGCCTTTCTTTGGGATTGGAATGAAGACTGACCTTTTCCAGTCCTGTGGCCACTGCTGAGTTTTCCAAATCTGCTGGCATATTGAGTGCAGCACTTTCACAGCATCATCTTTCAAGACTTGAAATAGCTCAACTGGAATTCCATCACCTCCACTAGCTTTGTTCGTAGTGATGCTTTCTAAGGCCCACTTGACTTCACATTCCAAGATGTCTGGCTGTAGGTCAGTGATCACGTTATCGTGACTATCTTGGTCATGAAGATCTTTTCTGTACAGTTCTTCTGTGTATTCTTGCCACCTCTTCTTAATATCTTCTGCTTCTGTTAGGTCCCTACCATCTCTGTCCTCTATCGAGCCCATCTTTGCATGAAATGTTCCCTTGGAATCTCTAATTTTCTTGAAGAGCTCTCTTGTTTTTCCTATTCTGTTGTTTTCCTCTATTTCTTTGCATTGATCACTGAGGAAGGCTTTCTTATCTCTCCTTGCTATTCTTTGGAACTCTGCATTCAGATGCTTATATCTTTTTCTCCTTTGCTTTTCGCCTCTCTTCTTTTCACAGCTATTTGTAAGGCCTCCTCAGACAGCCATTTCGCTCTTTTGCATTTCTTTTCCATGGGGATGGTCTTGGTCCCTGTCTCCTGTACAATGTCACGAACCTCCGTCCAGAGTTCATCAGGCACTCTATCAATCAGATCTAGTCCCTTAGATCTATTTCTCACTTCCACTGTATAATCATAAGGGATTTGATTTAGGTCATATCAGAATGGTCTAGTGGTTTTCCCTACTTTCTTCAATTTAAGTCTGAATTTGGCAATAAGGAGTTCATGATCTGAGCCACAGTCAGCTCCTGGTCTTGTTTTCACTAACTGTATACAGCTTCTCCATCTTTGGCTGCAAAGAATATAATCAATCTGATTTCAGTGTTGACCATCTGGTGATGTCCATGTGTAGAGTCTTCTCTTGTGTTGTTGGAAGAGGGTGTTTGCTATGACCAGTGCATTCTCTTGACAAAACTCTATTAGCCTTTGCCCTGCTTCATTCCGTGTTCCAAGGCCAAATTTGCCTGTTACTCCAGGTGTTTCTTGACTTCCTACTTTTGCATTCCAGTCCCCTATAATGAAAAGGACATCTTTTTTGGGTGTTAGTTCTAAAAGGTCTTGTAGGTCTTCATAGAACCATTCAACTTCGGCTTCTTCAGCCTTACTGGTTGGGGCATAGGCCTGGATTACTGTAATATTGAATGGTTTGCCTTGGAAACGAACAGAGATCATTCTGTCGTTTTTAAGATTGCATCCAAGTACTGCATTTCGGACTCTTTTGTTGACCATGATGGCTACTCCATTTCTTCTAAGGGATTCCTGCCCACAGTAGTAGATATAATGGTCATCTGAGTTAAATTCACCCATTCCAGTCCATTTTAATTCACTGATTCCTAGAATGTCGACGTTCACTCTTGCCATCTCCTGTTTGACCACTTCCAATTTGCCTTGATTCATGGACCTAACGTTCCAGGTTCCTATGCAATACTGCTCTTTACAGCACTGGACCTTGCTTCTATCATCTGTCACATCCACAACTGGGTATTGGTTTTGCTTTTGCTCCATCCCTTTATTCCTTCTATAGTTATTTCTCCACTGATCTCCAGTAGCATACTGGGCACCTACCGACCTGGGGAATTCCTCATTCAGTATCCTATCATTTTGCCCTTTGATATTGTTCATGGGGTTCTCAAGGCAAGTATACTGAAGTGGTTTGCCATTCCCTTCACCAGTGGACCACATTCGGCTGTGGTCCATGTGATCAGATCGACTAGTTTCCTGTGATTATGATTTCAGTGTGTCTGCCCTCTGATGCCCCCTTGCAATACCTACCGTCTTATTTGGATTTCTCTTACCTTGGTGGTTGAAAATCTCTTCACAGCTGCTCCAGCAAAGTGCAGCCGCTGTACCTTACCTTGGATGAGGGGTATCTTCTCAAGGCCGCCCCTCCTGACCTTGAACGTGGAGTAGATCCTCTCGGCCCTCCTGCGCCCACGCAGCCACCCCCTGTTGGACGTGGGGCAGCTCCTCTCGGCTGCTGGGCCTGGCCTCAGGCGTGGGATATCTCCTCTCCACTGCGCCTCTTTGTCTGGTTGGTTGCGCCGGGGGCGGCGTCGCTCGCGTCTGCGCCACAATTCAGTTCAGTTCAGTTCAGTTCAGTCGCTCAGTCATGTCCGACTCTCCGCGACCCCATGAATCACAGCACGCCAGGCCTCCCTGTCCATCACCAACTCCCGGAGTACACTCAAACTCATGTCCACAGAGTCGGTGATGCCATCCAGCCATCTCATTCTCCGTCGTCCCCTTCTCCTCCCGCCCCCAACCTTTCCCAGCATCAGAGTCTTTTCCAATGAGTCAACTCGTCGCATGAGGTGGGCAAAGTATTGCAGTTTCAGCTTTAGCATCAGTCCCTCCAATGAACATCCATGATTGATCTCCTTTAGAATGGACTGGTTGGATCTCCTTGCAGTATAAGGGACTCTCAAGAGTCTTCTCCAACACCACAGTTCAAAAGCATCGATTCTTCGGCGATCAGCCTTCTTCACAGTCCAACTCTCACATCCATACATGACCACGGGAAAAACCATTGCCTTGACTAGACGGACCTTGGTTGGCAAAGTAATGTCTCTGCTTTTTAATATACTATCAAGGTTGGTCATAACTTTCCTTCCAAGGAACAAGCGTCTTTTAATTTCATGGCTGCAATCAGCATCTGCAGTGATTTTGGAGCCCAAAAAAAACAAAGTCTGACACTGTTTCCACTGTTTTTCCATCTATTTCCCATGACGTGATGGGACCAGATGCCGTGATCTTTGTTTTCTGAATGTTGAGCTTCAAGCCAACCTTTTCACTCTCCTCTTTCACTTTCACCAAGAGGCTTTTGAGTTCCTCTTCACTTTCTGCCATAAGGGTGGTGTCATCTGCATATCTGAGGTTATTGATATTTCTCCCAGCAATCTTGATTCCAGCTTGTGCTTCTTCCAGCCCAGTGTTCCTCATGATGTACACTGCATATAAGTTAAATAAGTAAGGTGACAATATACAACCTTGACGTACACCTTTTCCTATTTGGAACCAGTCTGTTGTTCCATGTTCAGTTCTAACAGTTGCTTCCTGACCTGCATACAGGTTTCTCAAGAGGCAGGTCAGGTGGTCTGGGATTCCCATCTCTTTCAGAATGTTCCACAGTTTATTGTGATCCACACAGTCAAAGGCTTTGGCATAGTCAATGAAGCAGAAATAGATGTTTTTCTGAAACTCTCTTGCTTTCTCCATGATCCAGCGGATGTTGGCAATTTGATCTCTGGTGCCTCTGCCTTTTCTAAAACCTGCTTGAACATCTGGGAGTTCACGATTCACATATTGCTGAAGCCTAGCTTGGAGAATTTTGAGCATGACTTTACTAGCGTGTGAGATGAGTGCAATTGTGCGGTAGTTTGAGCATTCTTTGTCATTGCCTTTCTTTGGGATTGGAATGAAGACTGACCTTTTCCAGTCCTGTGGCCACTGCTGAGTTTTCCAAATCTGCTGGCATATTGAGTGCAGCACTTTCACAGCATCATCTTTCAAGACTTGAAATAGCTCAACTGGAATTCCATCACCTCCACTAGCTTTGTTCGTAGTGATGCTTTCTAAGGCCCACTTGACTTCACATTCCAAGATGTCTGGCTGTAGGTCAGTGATCACATTATCGTGACTATCTTGGTCGTGAAGATCTTTTTTGTATAGTTCTTCTGTGTATTCCTGCCACCTCTTCTTAATATCTTCTGCTTCTGTTAGGTCCATACCATTTCTGTCCTTTATCGAGCCCATCTTTGCATGAAATGTTCCCTTGGAATCTCTAATTTTCTTGAAGAGCTCTCTTGTTTTTCCTATTCTGTTGTTTTCCTCTATTTCTTTGCATTGATCACTGAGGAAGGCTTTCTTATCTCTCCTTGCTATTCTTTGGAACTCTGCATTCAGATGCTTATATCTTTCCTTTTCTCCTTTGCTTTTCGCCTCTCTTCTTTTCACAGCTATTTGTAAGGCCTCCTCAGACAGCCATTTCGCTCTTTTGCATTTCTTTTCCATGGGGATGGTCTTGGTCCCTGTCTCCTGTACAATGTCACGAACCTCCGTTCAGAGTTCATCAGGCACTCTATCAATCAGATCTAGTCCCTTAAATCTATTTCTCACTTCCACTGTATAATCATAAGGGATTTGATTTAGGTCATACCTGAATGGTCTAGTGGTTTTCCCTACTTTCTTCAATTTAAGTCTGAATTTGGCAATAAGGAGTTCATGATCTGAGCCACAGTCAGCTCCTGGTCTTGTTTTCGCTAACTGTATACAGCTTCTCCATCTTTGGCTGCAAAGAATATAATCAATCTGATTTCGGTGTTGACCATCTGGTGATGTCCATGTGTAGAGTCTTCTCTTGTGTTGTTGGAAGAGGGTGTTTGCTATGACCAGTGCATTCTCTTGACAAAACTCTATTAGCCTTTGCCCTGCTTCATTCTGTGCTCCAAGGCCAAATTTGCCAGTTACTCCAGGTGTTTCTTGACTTCCTACTTTTGCATTCCAGTCCCCTATAATGAAAAGGACATTTTTTTTGGGTGTTAGTTCTAAAAGGTCTTGTAGGTCTTCATAGAACCGATTAACTTTGGCTTCTTCAGCATTACTGGTTGGGGCATAGGCCTGGATTACCGTAATATTGAATGGTTTGCCTTGGAAACGAACAGAAATCATCCTGTCATTTTTAAGATTGCATCCAAGTACTGCATTTCGGACTCTTTTGTTGACCATGATGGCTACTCCATTTCTTCTAAGGGATTCCTGCCCACAGTAGTAGATATAATGGTCATCTGAGTTAAATTCACCCATTCCAGTCCATTTTAATTCACTGATTCCTAGAATGTCGACGTTCACTCTTGCCATCTCCTGTTTGACCACTTCCAATTTGCCTTGATTCATGGACCTAACATTCCAGGTTCCTATGCAATACTGCTCTTTACAGCACTGGACCTTGCTTCTATCATCTGTCACATCCACAACTGGGTATTGGTTTTGCTTTTGCTCCATCCCTTTATTCCTTCTATAGTTATTTCTCCACTGATCTCCAGTAGCATACTGGGCACCTACCGACCTGGGGGATTCCTCATTCAGTATCCTATCACTTTGCCCTTTGTTACTGTTCATGGGGTTCTCAAGGCAAGTATACTGAAGTGGTTTGCCATTCCCTTCTCCAGTGGACCACATTCGGCTGTGGTCCATGTGATCAGATTGACTAGTTTCCTGTGATTTTGATTTCAGTGTGTCTGCCCTCTGATGCCCCCTAGCAATACCTACCGTCTTATTTGGGTTTCTCTTACCTTGGTCGTGGAAAATCTCTTCACAGCCGCTCCAGCAAAGTGCAGCCGCTGTACCTTACCTTGGGTGAGGGGTATCTCCTCAAGGCCGCCCCTCCTGACCTTGAACGCGGAGTAGCTCCTCTCAGCCCTCCTGCGCCCGCGCAGCCACCGCCTGTTGGACGTGCGGTAGCTCCTCTCGGCCGCACCTCTTTGCGTGGTTCGTTGCGCCCCGGCCGGCGTCTCTCGCGTCGCGTCTGCGCTGCCGGGCCGGCGTCTCTCGCAATTAGGTCTCCTAAATCCAGCCAGGTTTAGGATGCGTTTTTGTGAGCACTGGTCTCTTCATTTTACCCTTATACCTAGGATATATTCCTTCACAACCTCAAATGAACATGACTTCGGTCTCCATTTCCAAGAACTCTCAACTCTAGTTTTTGTCTCCTTGGCACCATAAGGCTGCTGCGACCCCTTTTGTTTTTTATTGGAGTATAATTGATTTACAATACTGTGTTAGTTTCTGCTGTACAGCACAGTGAAATGGTTATACATATATCCACTCTTGGAGATTCTTTTCCCATATAGGCTATTACAGAATATGAAGAGAGCTCCCTGTGCTATACAATAGGTCCTTATTGGTTATCTGTTTTATATCGAGTATATGTATATGTCTTTACCTCTCGATCTGTCCTTCTAACAAGTTGGTAAATGCCTTAAAGGGCAAGGAGGCTCATACCATTGCATTCCTTTTTCTCTCTTCTTTTCACTCCAGATGATAACCCCTGAAATTCTGACTACTTTGACAGCTCTAACTCCCAATTTTTGACCTCCTAGCCCCTCCCAAGACAAGGATTGAGGCCTTGAATTTTGCTTTATTTGACACTAATATACCATACCTCCTTCTCCTTGTTTGAGTCTTTCCAATGTATCTTTTCTCACCCCTTCATTTTTAATATCTTTGTTAAAATACTTTTGTTTAATATACTTATTTTCACAGATAACTTACAGATGGACTTTTTAAAATAAAATCTGATACTCTGCCTTTTGATAATGAAATTCAATCTGCCTACGTTTACTGTGACAACTGACATCGTTGGTTTTATTCCTCCCATTTTACGCTCACCATGCACCTCTCTTTGTAATAGTTAATTTTCTTCCTCATTTCATATGTTTGCTGACTTGCACAATGTTTTGTTTCTTTCACCCCATCCCACTTAGTTTGAATTTCTTCTTGGCTTTTCCATTCCTTTTTTGATTATGAAAGCTGAGTCGTGTCCAACTCTTTGCAGCCCCATGGACAGTAGCCCACCAGGCTCCTCTGCTCTGGAATTTTCCAGGCGAGAGTGCTGGGGTGGGTTGCCATTTCCTCTTCCAGGGGATCTTCCCAACCCAGGGATGGAACCTGCATTTCTTGCATCTGTTTCCTGCATTGGCAGGCAGATTCTTCTCCACTAGTACCACCCGTAGTCTTATCCCAAACACTCATTATACTGACATTTCTATTACTATTAATATATGTAAAATAAATAGTAACCCCACTAAATTGTTTTATTTCCTCACACACCGAGTCCCAATCATAGATTTTTCCATGATTTTATTTATTTATTTTAATTGGAGGCTAATTACAGTATTGTGGTGGGTTTTGTCATCCATTGACACGAAGCTAATGGCACAATAGATCGTTTTTAAGCCAGTCAAAAAATGCAGAAACCATAAAGTCGACATAGCTTAATACATGAGAAATAGTACATTTTATATGGCTAAAATCAGTATCAACAAAGTCAAAAGCAAACTTTCAATGTCTGGATAACAGACCAAAGAGCACCCACATTTTGATAAAAAATGAAAAGACGTGCAATTGAACAGGGGAAAAACAAACTATACGAACAGGCAATTCACAGAAACCTAAGTTAAAATGGACAAAGCCCATGAAAAACACTCAGCCTTTTTAACAGTCATGGAAATATAGTTTAAAGCAATAATGCAATATCACTTTTTACCCATTTGATTGGCAAAATTAAAATGAGTGAAAACACCCACTGCAGTTTTGGATATGGTGCCCTGTTTATCCATATTCAGTCTGTGTGAAAATGAGTTGTTTGTTCTTGAATAATCTAGCAAAAGTTATTAAAATTTGGCCCACCAACCTCACTTAAGAGGATCTGTTCTACAGAAAAACAAAAGTACACGTAAAAATCTATGACAATTTGAGGGAATAACAGAAAAGCTAGGTCATGGTTGGATATATTTTAAATTATGGAATATTCTGCAACTCTTAAAAATCTTGAGTTGGGGTTATTGAAGATTCAACTGGAGGAATGTCTGAGAAGTTAAGTGCAGAAAGCAGGTGGCATGTGTGGTCTGGACCAATTCTGGTAAGATAATAGTAATAGTACACAGAGATGTTTACCTACCGTTAATAGCACTGAGAAACTATTAAAAGACTTTGCACTTGCCAAGAAGGTAAAATTAGGAAGAATGGCAGGATTGTTATATTTTCCCTCACGTATTCTGCACAATTTTTCACACAAATATGATGATGATAAAGTGTTTCAGATCAGGGGTCCCCAACCTCCAGGATCTAATGCCTGATGTTCTGAGGTGGAGCCGCTGTAATAATAATAGAAATAAAGTGCTCAGAAAATGTGATGTGCTTGAATCATCCCCAAACCATCCCTCCCCAAGTCCGTGGAAAAACTGTCTTTCACAAAACTGATCCCTGGTGCCAAAGGGTCGGGGACCACTGATCTCTTGGTCCACGGATGAAACAGCTACACCCGCGTCATAGGAGAGAGGGCTCTGTGAGAGGTGGTGGTGGCGGTCAGCTGCTAAGTCGTGTCCAACTCTTCGCAACCCCAAGGACTGTAGCCTGCCAGGCTCCTCTGTCCATGGGATCTCCTAGGCAGGAATACCGGAGTAGGTTGCCATTCCTTTCCTTTCTTCCCCAGGCAAGAATAGTGAAAGATGTTGCCATTTCCTATGCTGACCCTCAAAGTTTGCAAGTATCTAACAGATGGAAAGCTTGGTAACCACATCAGAGATGACTCAGGTTTTCTTGCTCTAGCTGTCTCTGAGATTGGCTGCTTCTCCCCAGCTCCTTACAAGGACCAACTTGGTCAGTTTACTTTTGCCAAGTCCTCTATCTAACTCTGAGGAACAATGAACATAATTACAAATTGATTGCCTTTTCTATTTGTGAGTTTCTCTGAGTAAAGAAGTGATGACAGTCAAGATTGAAGCATTAGATTAAGAATGATCCTGAGCATCTCCGAATTTCATTTTGCCTTTATAAACCCAATTCCCTTGATCAGAGGGAACCGTGACTTCAACTACAATATATAAAATGAGCAAACCTCTTCCTAATGATGATTGCCTTGCTAATGCTGTATGAGAAAAGAAAATAGATGCTGTTTATTCCCTGTCTTTAGCAGGTAAAAGTATATATCAGATAGAAAACATGAAAATGACTATTTTCACGTTGTCATATCCTGACAAGCAAGCAAAGACACCAGCTTAATTTTTCTTGCACTTATTTCATTTTAGAATTGTATTTGAAGCTCATGAGTAATTTTGAAGTATCATGAGTGTAAATAAGACTTTTTTTTCTCCCTCAAGGCTAAGCATGACCTTGTATTTTATGCACTATTACTTTTATAATAGAAGAGACAAGCTGTGTCAATTTATTCAGTCCTTCGCCTTCACAAACTGGGACACCACACATAGAATCCTAGACTAAATGTTTAGGTCATTGGATCCAACCTCACGCCTCAGGCAGGCCAACACTTACCTTCCTAGACAATGTAGGTGAATGAAGCAGCTTTGAGGGACGATGAAAATGCTCCATCTCACTACAGTTTTAATTTGTATTTATCTGATTAGATAGTATTTGAGCATCTTTTTATGTTTTGGGCAAATTTATATTAAGTTTGCTGCAGTTGGCTGCCTGTAGTATTGGCTGGAGAACTTGGTGGTTATGAGCAAAGAGTCTGGAGCCAACCACCTGACTGTGTCCCCTGTAAGCTGTGAGGCCTTGGGCAAGTTACTCGATCTCCCTGCACCTTCGGTTCCTGGTGAGCAAATGACAATAACAGTACCTACATTGTGAGGCTGCTTTAATAATTGATTCAATACAGCATTTGTCTCACGTTAAAAGCTTACAACATCCTTTGAACTCCTCTCTGTAAGGTTCTTGCACTTTTCCTAACATAAAATAAGAGAATTAGCTCTTTGTCCATGTTTTCAATTTATCTATATATTCCCAATAGGTTGTCACTTGACATTACTTACGGTGGTTTTTTTCCCTCCCATACTTATATATATGATTTTATTTATAGATGTTCTTTTCTCCTTTATGGCTTCTGAATTTTGAATTGTTACTGAAATTATTTTTCCCACTACAAAGTTATAACAGGGATTATTCCATATTGTTTTCCATTATTTCTATGGCTTTGTTTTATACATTTAAGTCTTCGATCCATTTAGAATTTAACCTGTGGCTTAATTTTATTATTTCTACACTGCTTTTTATACCAGCTACTTATTGTACTATTGTACTTATTGTACCACTTATTTGCCCTTTGATTTGATACACCACCTTTATCATATACCCATATATATTTGGGTTTATTTCTGAACTTTATGTTCTGTTGACCAGTCTGTTCATTCACTTACAGCATACTTTTAACTGTTGAGATGAAATATGGCCTTTATTATCTCTTAAAACTAATATTCCCTCGTTGCTCTTTTTCAGATTTTTCCTGACTAAAATTTTCACTTGCTTTTTTGAGTCTGAGTTTTCATTAGACATCAACTTCTATCTAGTCCCAGAAAAGAAAATGTTATTAGAACTGCATACAATTTTGTAAATCAATTTTCTAGACCTTTTTGCTGGCATATCTGTATACTTCTGGTCTTATTTAGTGTGTGTTTGTAAATAGCCTCAAATTCCATTTGGAATTAGGTGAAAGTACATACAGGTAACTACCAAAAATTTTAGCACTTAGGTTTTAAAAAATTACATGGGTATTTAGGTCCAAGAGGAATGACAGTGAAATATGTATGTCGAGTTTTCCTATCATACCGTACCTTCTGGGGGTGGGGAAAGGCTTGGAAAAATACAAAATAAATCAGCAGAATAAAATAGGCTCAAAACCAGATGGTGTTCTGTTGCCCTTCTTAGTGGGGTACACCCCTAGCTCTGCTGTCAGAAACAGATGTACCTGGGGTTCTCTCCTCTGAGACTTTATAGGTATATACCCAAGCCCCTTGCTGCCAGGAGTCAGCCTAGGAACTGGGTTTCAGAGACTCACCACACAACCAGGACAGGAAGGACTTGGGCTAACTGCTCTCTCTCCCATTGCGTAGAGATCACATTGTAGGTGAGCATCTACCAAGACACTAAGCTGGCCAAGAAGTTCATTTGAGAATTTCCATACAATGTTAACCCGAATGAATATTTTGGCCAACCCAATACAATAGGAAACTGCTGAAGAGTTCATCTAACTCCCTTAGTTTTCGCCTTTCCCTCAGTTTTCTCTGTCTTCTGATTTCTCTCCTGCATGCAGTAAGATCACCTCCCCTTTTTTCACCCCTGCCACAATGCATTAGCACATCAGAGATTCACAAGGAAGCTCTGGGTGCTGCCCCAGCCTGCAGGTGAGTGGGTTGGTGTCCAGGAGCAGCGATGCTCACAGCCCAGAGGGGCTGCCATCTTCCTAAGGGTGCCAAAGCACCAGAGAGCTACCAAGGAGCCCGCCACACTGTCACTGCCCTGAAACAAAGCCTCTGCAGGGCCACCGCACTGTCCATCTCCTTCTCTTGACCCCTGAGTGAATCACCCTTTTCCCTTTCCAGACACAGGTGCGAGAATTCAATGACATCTCCCCCAACAGACCACCTCATCTCATACTTCTCATATACTTCCTTCAAATCGATCCTTCCCTTTGGGGTCAGCAAGTAGGAATCTTCACTAAGTCAGGAACAATAGCAGATCACCTGATCAATTTGTTGGAATGTCACATCACAAAAAGACTGGGCTCTTAGAAGACATGTCTTTGGTTGTGCTTTAGCAAGCTGCCCTCCATGGATAAGAGGAGGTTTCATGGCCCGAGTGGTTTAGAGCCCGCCAGAGTGACAGCTGACTTCTCTATGCATGGCAGATTCTAGCCGTAGCCATGGGACTATGTACTGAGTAAAACAGCATTCGATAGCATGCCTTCTCCACGGCCACTGGAAACTGGTGGGGAAAATTAAGAAATGTTCCGATGAAAAAGAAACACTTTCATCCTTTATGGACTGGACCTTCATCGTAGACTGTTTCTTGGCTTTTTGCTCATCATTCTTCTAAGGTGGAAGCATTAGAGGAGGGGGACACAGGATTGGGACTTTTATAGCTTCTGGCCACTTACAGCAGAGAACTAGTATCCATAGATTGCCCCCTCCTGCCCTTGGGCTGCATCAGGAATTTGCAAGCTACGGAGGCATCTGCTTCCTCCCAATCTATCCTTTCCTTTCGGGCCAGCAGAGGTAGGAAATCTTCACTAAGTCCAGAAGAGTAACAGATCATCTGATCATTTTGTTATCACTCTCACCCTTTGTGCCCTGGCACTTCTTCCTTCAGTGGCCCGACAAAACCCCAGCCCTGGACACCCAACCTTTACTGTTGCTGGAGAAAATTACACTCTGTGAATCGGGCACCACCCACCCGTGGTCTCCATATTTGCCTGAGCTCTCATTGTTTTCAATCCTTTGCTTTATCTTTAGTGGATGGATTCAAATCTTTTTCCTATTAAAGTGTCATAAGCCCTGGGTACCGTGCTCTGAGCAGACGATCTTATTCCCTTTCAACCTAAGAAGGGGCCATCAAGCGCGATTCCTCTTCTACGCCCACTTTCTAATTCCGTTTTCAGTTTCCAAATGGGCGTCCCCAGAACAGCCAAGTTCTTCCACACTTTGTCTCTGCATCCTGTCCCTCCCACAAGAACCTCTGGCATCTGCCTCTCTCTAAATCAATTTCCTCTAAAGGTTCTGCTCACTTGCTCCACTTTGCCACCTCTCGTTCAAACCCCCACGCACCATCCAGCTTTGACCTCTCTCCTCTGTACTGTTCTTCAAGGTCACCTAATTCGCAATCCAATCCAAAAGTCTGTTTCTATTTTCATAACATACTCAAGTAACACATGAATGCATCCTCAATGTGAGAAAGTCAAACAGCTCTGACGATAGAATGAAGTTGTCCTTCACCACCCCTGCCTCTCCAGACCAGAACCCACAGGCACTGTGCTGACCTTGAACCTCACTGTTATTGCTCAGTGCAGAGCATAAGCAGGAGAGGAGGGAGAACCACCAGGCAAAACTCCCCGAGTCCCCTCCCACTGGTATCTCCTTTGACTCTACCTGCATTTCCAGCTATACCCTAAAGACCCTGTTGACCTCTGCTGCAATTTCTTTGTTTCAGCCCTTTCTTCAACTTCTTCTCCTCTCTAAACCAAGTCCCATCTGCTGTCTGTCTTCCAGAGATGCCTCCATCATTTGTGAAATACTAATAAGATGATATTTTCGTAGGTCATTAGTTTATTCTGATCAATGTGTTTTGTCTTTTCTTAATCATTAAATGGAATTTTAGGAGGGAATGTAGACTGAGTCGTGTCCGACTCTTTGCAACCCCATGGACTGTAGCCTGCCAGGCTCCTCTGTCCATGGGATTTTCCAGGAAACAGTACTGGAGTGGATTGCCATTTCCTTCTCCAGGAGATCTTCCCGACCCAGGGATCGAACCTGGGTCTCCCAAACTGTAGACAGACACTTTACCATCTGAGCCACCAGGGAAGTCCTCTCTTATAGACACATGGCCATGTGAGCTTGGATAATATCTTGATCCAGGTTTTATTTATAGATAGACCATTCTTTATCTACAACCCTTTCATGTATTTAACTCTGTATTGATATCACTTCAAAACTGCCTCCTTCTTCAGAATCTTCCCCTCCCTCTCTGATCTGTTGCTTGTATGGTCTCCTTTTTCTCGTATTCCTTATGTGATAGTGTTCTCTATAGATCTATTCTCCACCTTCTCATTTTTTTATTCTCCTTGCTTTGCTGGGTCCCTTCCTTTTCCATAGATTCACCTATTAGCAGAACACCAAGGAACTAACAAATCTATACTCTAGCCCAAAGTGCTCCCCAGAACTTCAGACTCTGGCATCCAACTATGTGGTGAGGACTTCCAGCCAGAAACCCCACAGGAGCCTCAGTGTTACCAGATCAAAAGCTGTGCTTACTGTCTGCCATTTCTCCTCCTGAAACCTCTAGTTCAGAATGCGGCATTCATATCTACTCGATTTACTAGATACCCAAAATTCCTCCACATCTAAGCAGTTGGCTCCTCCCTCGGCTTTGACTTGCTAGTCGTTTCATACGTCAGCTTCTTCTCCTTTCATTCAGCCCTGCCATCTGTGCTGGGATACTGCACACATCTCCCTGTTCACAGGGTTTTGAGTTTGTTTGGTGTGGTTTTTCGGGAGGCTGTCAATCTCCACCTTGTCACCAAAGCCACCCTGTGAAATAAAGGTTTCATTAAATCACTCTCCTTTTGGAAACCCTTTGGTTTGCTTGTTCCCAAAGGAATGGCTTTGCTGCCTGTAGATTATAGATCCTTACATAAGAGACACAAAGCCCCATAAGTCTGGTCCCTCCCACACCTCTATTTCACCTCCTACCATACTTTGCCTCACATTTTATTCTCCAGCTACAATAAACTGCCCATAATTCCCATGTCATTTCACCTTCATCTTTGCCTCTTCTGCTGCAAACGCCTTCTCACCTCCTCACTTGGCTAATTTCTACTTCTCTGTTGGTACCGCCTCCTCTGGGAAGCTGTTTTCATTTTTCCTTCTTTCCAAGGATTAGGTATTTGCCCTGCTTTGATTCTTCCACAACTTTTATATGTACTATCTTTTCACAAATTTTAATCATCTGTTTATTCCCTTGCTAGATGATGAGTTACCAAAGAAAACAAGAAATGAAAATATATATATTTAATCTTCAGCCCAAGTTACATAATAGATAATGCCTTTCCATGTTTGCACGCAAAAGTTAAATTCTAGAGTCAGACTGAACATACCTTTAAGAAATTTAGTGTATGTTTGATTTCAAAAACCTATTTTCAACCTATTTTTAGATTGCTTTCCTCATTCTTTAGGAAAGCCTAACATTTATATTCAAATAAACTGCTACTTTTATTTTTCTACTTAATACCTACCATGCTGTGGTTATTATAAAGGCCTAATTAATAGGGTCTGTAAGAAAGTTGTTGACTCTTTTCCCCCACCAGTTGATGAACCTTAGTTTGAGATTTCTGTGGCCCGTTTGGAAAGCATGGGACAATTCTTCTCCTTCGAAGCCAGGTTCTGTCTTGTCAGAATCAACATAGCATCTCAGTGTAGTTTTTCATTGGCTGCTTTTTAAAAATAGTAACAAGAAGGTAAGTAATACATCTCTTGGAGGCCTCAAGGATGTCTCAGGCAGAATTTCATCATTGCAGCTGAACATCACTGGGGTCTCCACATTCTGCAGTCCAAACACCACCTTTGCAAGTTCATATTTTCCCTTCCTTTACCCCAGAATTATGCCACTCTGGGGAAGCTGACTAACACGAGTCCAATTCAAATAAACTGACTTCTTTGATACATCGGTAATGTATACCCATTTCCTGGACCCATTCACCTGCTTGGGATTCTCCTTCCTGGCTGGGCAAGCCTCTCAAATGGCCATACAAAAGAGCAATGTGAAGTAAGGGGGGGTCCACAGTGGGCCAGAGGCAGGACAAGCATGTAAGGGACATAGTGAGGCCTGAACAAACCTACAAGCACCTAGCAAAGGGCCTGACGCATACAATTTCAAGCTTTTTTGTTTGCTTGTTGTGAATCAAAATATAAGCAGCCAAAGGGCTTATAGTCTAATGGAGCAAGAACTGTAACAGAAAACAGAACTGCCATTATAATAAAAATGCAAAGAACTCAGCATCATTTGAGGATGAGAGAATATTGTATAAAAATAGAAATTCGAGTTGAACTTTGAAGAAGGGAGGAAAGTTGGGAAAATGGAGAATGAGACAGAACTCTCCAGAAAGAAAATAACCCAGGAGAAAGACGTGATATCACTTGACAAACAAAAGGATTAAGAGCTGTGAGTGCAGACAACCTTTAAAGGATATTTTTATAACGAACATGGATGAATTGCCCTTTTCCACTCTAGGGATGGTTGTTGTTCTTTAGTCTCTCAGTCACGTCTGACTCTTTTGTGACCCTGGGGACTGTAGCCCGCCAGGCTCCTCTGTCCATGGAATTCTCCAGGCAAGAATACTGGAGTAGGTTGCCATTTCCTTCTCCAGGGATCTTCCAGATCCGGGGATCAAACCCTTGTCTCCTGCACTAGCAGGCGGATTCTTTACCACTGACCACTAGAGAAGCCCCCCGCTCCAGGGTTGTCTGTCTTTAAATAAGCCAGACCAGTCATCTTGAATCAGAGCAGCTTTCCCCTGGACAGCACTGAAAGATGGCTGAAGGTTTCTAAGCTCTCAGCCTCTTTCAATATTTCATCTCAGTCATCCAAATAGTTCATTATACATTAATGTTGAGCTCTAAGATTAGCATTTGCTGGCCTTAGTCATGTTACAGGTGCTGGCTAAAAGAGGTACCTTGGACCCTCGGATAAACAGGGAGATATGTGTTTATTGGAAACATTTTCAAGTCTTTCTTCTAGAGAGTTGCTTCTGGGAAGACTTCTGCAGATGAAGAGTTTCATCATTTTATTGTAATCCTTCTTGGTTTTCATTCTAGAAGGTGGCACTCTCTGACAGTCCCCTGCATTTTGCCCTCTTGCTTAATGAGGGGGAATGGCCTTTGTTTTGGTCACAGAATCAGGAAGCGTGAAGAATGCTGGCACTTTAAAATGTCTCCCTAAACTTAGTTTCTAATCTATCCTCAGATTTCTCATATTTTAATGAAGGCTGATTTCAAAAGTTAGGACTGCTTGCTATGGTGGGGTATAGAGGTGGATGGAAGCTTCTTGCTCAATTTCTATTAGAGTGTGCCCATAAGAACCTTTATGAAACATTTTCCAAAACGAATTACTTTCCCTCCAAACATCTCCCTATTTTCTATGGAATGGCTTCTTTCTCATATTCGTTTTTAACTCCCAGATGAACCATTGTAAAGGTCTGATGGGTGACTGTGTTTACAGGCTGTCCTCAAATGGTTAAAACATGACCAAGTTAATGCCCACTGTGTGTTATATTCAAAGAAACTATCCAGTCTCTACATTTGACATAGAAACTTTGGCAACCACCCAGTTGATACAAAAACCAAAATCCATCCCTTCAGGGGTATTCTTTTTTTTCTCTAATACAGCCATTAGCCTACCTGTTGGGTAAGGGCTGTTGCTTATTAAACTTTTGCTTCATTCCTTGAAAGATATTCAAAAGCCTGCCTGGAGGAAATCTGATCTCCATTTATTGTCTCTGCTTGGCACACTGGTTATTGTGTCTATGCCTGTTTTAGGCACTGGCTTCTGAGCCCCTGGTAGATGCCCATGGTGTACCACAAACCACGTACCTGTGTTGTGTCTACTTAAAGAGAAAAGAGAGATGCTTATTATGTTTCCCAGCTACCAACTCTCCATCACCTTCTTATACAGGGCTCTGCCAGCGTTCTGTTGTGGCTCCATGCTATTCAGGCATCATTGTTCTTAGATGCGAATTGAGCCATCAAGCTTTGGATGGGTGGTGTGCAAAAACCCCAACCCTGCCCTTCTATCAGTGTGTTTAACAGTCTCCCCAGGTACTTAAAGGCAAGGTTGTATTCCTGTTGGTGGTGTGTCCTAAAGCCATCTATCTGACCCATATAAGGTGGGAAGAAAAAAAAATCTGTGGATTTAACCTCATATAGGAGCTCGCTTATACTTGTTGATTGAATAAATAAAATGAATGAATGAGAAAAGAAAGGAGAGAAAGCAGGGAAAAGGAGAGGATGGGGGAAAAAAGGGAGGAAGAAAACGGGGTTTCCTAGAAGCCTTTGTAGTTTTCCTGACAGCAAGTCATCTTTAACATGTTCACCTAAGCCTGTTTTGCAGTGGGGCCTCACCTGGCAAAGGCTAACACATGAAAATTTACAAGAACATTTCCATAGTAGCTTCTCTAGTATTTTCGCTGATTTAATGTCTGTTTCCATAGAAACGGATTTGGCAAGGCTGGTCACAGAAGCTAAGAATGAAACACATATACTGGGAGAATTTCATGTTTAACTTCAAGCAAAAGCTGAAAGTCACACTTTTGTCTTTTCTATAACTTGGTGCTTATTAATTTAAGAAATAGTTTAATTACATTAATGATATTTTCACTTTTGACTGTTTATGTATCTCATAAAAGTGAAAGCCATTATAGGAGCAGTGGTCCTAGGGGATGTCCTCTGGGGAGTGAAGGACTTTGGATTCCAGGTATGGCATTCAGAATGAACACCCCACCAACCACCCTTTTTTCAATGAATGGTCTTAACCAGAACTTGCTCATCTGCCTGTTTTCTTCACATTTGGCTAAACCATTTATAAGAGTGTTAGAAAAAAATTGAGTGAAATACTCAAAGATGGAGACTAAACAGTGAAATGGTTCTCTAAGCATCCATCATAACCATGTTATGTTTCTGAAACAAGATGAAAGACACAAAAATAATGACCCATAACACGAAAATAATGAACCATTTCATCCTTGGATGAGAATCCATTTCTGTGAAGGATGGCTTTTCTATAAGGCAACAGTGGAATTGAGTTAGAGTCATAGGAAAGTGCATATTATCAGGGTCATTCCCAGATAATCTGATTTAGTAGATAAGAAGAAGCAGCCCAAGGATTGGTATGCACTAACAGGCATCTTAGTGCCTTACTCCTTGGAAGATAAGCTATGACCAACATAGACAGCATATTAAAAAGCAGAGACCAACAAAAGTCTGTCTAATCAAGGTTATGGTTTTTCCAGTGGTCATGTATGGATGTGAGAGTTGGACTATAAAAAAGCTGAGCACTAAAGAATTGATGCTTTTTAACTAAGGTGTTGGAGAAGACTCTTGAGAGTCCCTTGTACTGCAAGGAGATCCACCCAGTCCATTCTAAAGGAGATCAGTCCTGGGTGTTCATTGGAAGGACTGATGCTGAGGCTGAAACTCCAATACTTTGGCCACCTCATGTGACGAGTTGACTCACTGGAAAAGACCCTGATGCTGGGAAAGACTGAAGGCAGGAGGAGAAGGGGACGACAGAGAATGAGATGGCTGGATGGCATCACCGACTCAATGGGCATGAGTTTGAGTGAACTCCGGGAGTTGGTGATGGACAGGGAGGCCTGTTGTGCTGCGGTCCATGGGGTCGCAGAGAGTCAGATGTGACTGAGCGAATGAACTGAAGAGGGACCACCTGGACTATCAGTTTAGAACCGGGATAGACTTTTTAATGTATATTCTCATGGAGTGCCTCACATATGCACTCTAAGATTTCAGACATATACATTTTATGTACATTGGTTTCCAAGGAGCCGACGGTACCATAGTGGTGCACAGAGCTGTCGGCCCATGCAGTAGGGCATGCTGGGTGTTTAACCTTGCACACACTTGGTCCATACTGTCTTTAGTAGGCACTTGATACGTGCTGGCAAAGCTGACCATTAAAGAGCCCATTCCGATTCCCTCAAGCCAGGTGTGCTGGCCTTGATTCTTCATAATCTCTTACATCATCTTGGATTTAAAATCTAAATTTAAGCGTAGCTTTCATTCCAAGTTGGTCAAAGTCACAGGAACCGTCCCACGCCTCAAAGAGCACCATGATACTTTACAGCTATCATTGTACATCACGAACTTTACCGGAATTAAAGAGGAAACAATTGAAGATACAACTGAAGTAATTTCCCTGGAGTTCTTTTGAAATCCTAAGACTTATGTGGGATTTGTCTAGAATTAAATTACATTTTGATAATCCTTTCTGGCTCTATAATTCCATTTTCTACTGTTAGATCTCAATACCTAAAATTGTCAGCAAGCCACTGAACAAAGAGGCTTTTGTCCTGGTTCCAAGGGATTCTATGCAACCTTCAGAATTATGCTCAGAACAAGTTAAGTTCAAGATACAGAGGAAGACACTGAAACCTCTGACTGGCCTCACCAAGACAGGTGGTGTTATCTGCAACTCTTGTCCATTTGCCTATCTGGAGAGTCTATTATCACTGTATTTTGAAGTAGAGTTGGATTTTGGTAAATAAACTAATTCACAGACTATATCAACAGAGAAATGCTAAAATGTCTATTTTCGGAATGATTTGCTTTTCTTTTTCCATAATGGTTGAATGCAGAGTAGACAATGGATTATTTAGTAACCCAGTAAGCAACTCAGCAGCTTGAATAAGGCCAGGAGGGGACTGATGGACCAGAAGAGGTTCTCTTTTAATCTACTGTCAAGTAGAACTGAGTAAATAGTAGTCATAAAAGCAGATATGGTTTTGTGATTGATTTCCTTTTTGTTTTTCAGGTCAAAATGGACCTGTCTAGTTTATGGGATTTTAACCAATTTCTCACAAGATATGAAATATGAATCAGGTTGCATTTATAGTTCTTTAGGAAGCTTTTTCTACATTAAGCTTCTAGCATGCAGGAAAGTCCAATTTCTGTTAAGTTGAAATAATTCTCACAATGTAAAATACACTGCAAGTTGGAGGAGAGAAAGGATGACGGGTTTGGTTAGCATAATATTAATAGCAGTAATCTAACAAATTTGTAATGGGTTTCCCTGGTGGCTCAGTGGTAAAGAACCTACCTGCAAATGCAGGAGATGTGGATTCAATCCCTGGGTCAGGAAGATCCCCTGGAGAAGGAAATGGGAACCCACTCCAGTATTCTTGCCTGGAGAATCCCATAGACGGAGGAAATTGGCGGGCTACAGTCCATAGGGTCGCAAAAGAGTCAGATATGACTTAGTGACAAAACAACATTTTGAAGATACATCTTCCAGCACTGAGCTCCTCTGGTTATAATACAGTGTCATGCACAGTTCAGCACAAGATATGAGAAGGGTATGAAGACTCAGAAAACCCGGGCTACCGTCCAACTTTGACTTCTGTCAGAATACAGGCAGTGTATATTTCCTCACTTGTGAAATGAGCTTTGACTACTGAATTCCTAACTATTTAGTCATGTCAAAGGATCCCTGAAGTCTTGGCATTAAATGAGAGTATTCAGTGAGATCCCAAGCAGTGTTTAATTGGAGTTTAACTTACATCACCTTTTAACCACTGGTTTAACTCTGGTCATTAATTTTAGCCCAATTTACATTTACATCTTCAGATTAAAATTGAATATAATTGATACAGCTCCAGGATAAGGGGATCTAGTTCAAACCAACATTGCTTTGCACGATATCTAATTGCTAGAGATGCAAAGTATTGAGCCCACCAATATATTTCACTTTCCCTTTAATCAAAAAAACAAAGCAACAGCATTAGAAATATTTTATTCCTAGAACTTTTTGTTTTGACTCCCACATAAAATGTATTTTAGCAAAGACAATATTATACATACTATATACTATATTCTGACATTTCACATAATGTTGCATTAATGTGTGTTTTTATTTTTCCATATAGGCTTCAAAATTAAGCTTTTAATGGCTACAGCTTAGTCCCTCATGTTGCTGTTTTACAATCTATCAGCCATTTCCCGATTCTGTTTCTAGCTTTGACTGATACAGTAGTGTATTCAAAACAGTGGTTTGGCACATAGTGTGCCTCATTCCACCCCTGCAATAGTCTGTCTGTCCTTCACTTTCACTTGCCTTCAGTTACCTCCCATATACTTCCTTTGTTCCCAGTAAAATTACTTTTTCAGTTTAAACAAGCCTTTGACCCATTTAGAAGTTAAATTTAAAAGTCAAAAATAAAAGGCCTGTACATTTAAACAAATTATGGTTAACAAATTTGCCATTTTAAGAATATAATTTAGGAGCATTATATTCATAATCTCATGCAACCATTACCATTATTTATTTCTAGACTTAGCCCCGCAAACAGAGACCCTGAGCGTTGAGTAATTATTCACCATTCCCTCCTGCTCCACCCCTGGTAACCTTCAATCTATTTTGTCTATGATTTATCCATTCTAGATACTTCATATAAATGAAATTTTTATTTATCCTTTTTTGTCTGGCTTGTTTCACTTAGCATCTTTTCAGGTTTCATGTATATTATAGCATGTATCAGAACTTGATTCTTTTTTATAGCTGAATAGTCATTACATACACATTTTGTTTGATTTATGTGTTAGACAGTTGGGTTGTTTCCATCTTTCAGGTTTTGTGAATAATGCTATAATGAACATGGTCATACAGAGATCTGTTTGAGTACCATTTGCCGCAGAGTGTAATTGCTGGGTCATATGACAATTTTATGTTTAGCTCTTTCAGGGACTGCCAAATGGTTTTCCACAGTAACTATGACATTTTACATTCCCACCAGTAATGTACAAGGATCCCAGTTTCTCTGCATCATTACCAACGCTTATTTTTTGTTTATAATCGCCTTCCTAGTAGTTGTAAAGTGTTATCTCATTGTGGCTTTGATCTGCGTTTCCCTAATGACAAGTGTTATTTCACATACTTACTGACCTTTGCATATCTTCTTTGAAGAAATATCTATTCAAGTCTTTTGTCCATTTTAATTAGAGTGTTTGAGTTTTAGGAGTTCTTTATATATTCTGGTTATCAAACCTTTGTCAAATACAGTTTGCAAATATTTTTTCCCATTCTATGGGTTGTCTCTTTACTTTCTTTATAGTGTTCTTTCATGCACAGGGTTTTCATGAAGTCCAGATTTTTTCTTCGGTTGCTCGTGCTTTTGGTATCATCATTATCCTCTTATTCTTGTCTCCATTTTTACTCTTTCACATTCCTTTAAGTGACTTTATCACCACAATATTACTGTCAAATAGTAACCCAATAGTTATCTAAGAGTAAAAAGATTTATAAAAATTTTCCTGTAATTTCCTAAGATATTTTAAAAGAAATATTGAAACTTCTGTGTAGCAATATCAATAGCTGATAATTTTTCTACCTTTTAAATGGCAATCTTCCAGTTGTTAGTGAATATAGATGTGGTTTATAAGTCCTTTTGGATACTTCAATGATGAATAGCCACCCTAGACTTCCTTGGGGAAGTGCTTGAAGATAAATACTGAAAATTCTGTGTAATGGATAAAATAGAAACCCAGCCAAATATAGGGACTTTAAGGTATTCTCCCTATGAGCTGATTCTTTCAAAGAACTAAGTATGGTTATTACACATCTTTAAAGATGTGATTTCCTGGTTTAAAGGGAAAAAATTCCAATGATGATATTTTAGGGAAATGCTAGTCTGCAATTCGAGTAGAAGTGTGTTTTCAGTCTCTTGGTCAGTTCCTCCAAATAAATCTTCTGAATAGCATTTTCGTAGCAATGCCTTCACCCTCAAAGACCTTGTAGAAACGTTAAATCTCAGTACCAAGCTGTCTGAGTTTTGCCTTCCATTTCATCTTCAGACTCCTTTTCCAGTTGCGCAGACCCTTCAGTAATTCCATTCAGCATGCTTCTCTGACCCAGCTCTGGCAGCTTTGACCATTCAAGAATGCTGTGCTTTTAGATAATTCAAGTCTTATGTGCTCCCTGAAGTCTGACCTCCTTGGGGAAAAGACATCCCCATAACTTTACTGAGATGGAAAGAAAAGATATTTGAATGTGGAAACCGAATGTCCACTGATGACAAAAGTTGTGAATTTAACAGACTAACTAGGTTCCCGGCTGCCTAAGGAAACCAAGTTCTTAAGAACTAACCATCTCTCTGCAGCAGTGCCGAGACAATTGATGAACTATCTTTTTTGTTTCTTACTTTTTCTGGATATTTTTTACTTCAGTCAGGACAAAGTTAAAATTTAGACTTCAGGAAATTCAATTTGTGTATAAGCTTTATCATCAGTTGTTACATTCCCTTAACTGTTCCATTGTTCTACCAAAATCACTAATTCATGCAGAAATTACATGTGATGCCTAACGGGTACATCTTAAGATTTTACTTTACTTGCAAGGTATTAGCCACAGGTTTGCCTGCCACAGTTTCACAGATGCTGGCAGATGACATGAGACTTTTGGACCAGAGGGTCCTGGCAATAATAGGCAGAGTATCATCATTCTCTTGAACTGGTTGCCTGAGCCTTGTTTCACACAGGGCAATGGCACCACATAACCACCACACATAGTACACAACATTATGAGTAAGGAATCTGCATGTAACAAACCCAAATCCTTTACGATAAGCAGTAAGCAACCTTCCCTTTGCTTCAGATGGATACACTATCTCTATCATCCAAGGCTGTTCACTATTCAAACCTCCTTGATAAGATATTCCAGAGGAAGGGCAGCTCAAAGTTTCACGGAGAATTGCCTGCACAATTTTATAATACACTGTATGCACATTTGTATCCCATTATGTCATAATGTTGATATAAATTCATAAGTGGTGGATTGCAGAATCACACACATTCAAATTGGAAATGGCCCCTTTCCTGAGACTGGCAGTTTAAGATTTGGTGGTTAGACTTCACTTTCCAGGATGAAGGTCACCTGTAACCAGTTTGTAGTTATTTTAGATGCAAGATATCTGCTAGCTAACTTTGTCTACTACATGCCTAGCACAGAGTAAGCATTTTAAAAGTAGCTGTTGTCATTGTTATTAGTTCCAGGCAAGGGTCAAGAACTAGTTCTTCATTTCCTGTTTTCCTGTGTTTAGACTCAATTTGGAAAGTTCTTCCCAAGATAGGTACATGTTCTATTGCCTCTTAAGCCTTTGCTCAAATGCTTGTTTCTTGCAAGACCTACCCTGATCTCCTCAGAGAGGTTATCCCATTCTTTCTTATCTATTCTTCATCCATTTTACCCAGCTTTCTCTCCCTAGCACCTTATTTTATTGCCTTTTTAGTGCATTTACTTATGTTTTATCTTCACCTAGACTGGATGCTCCATGAGGGTAGGGGTTTGTAGTCTAGTTCACTGATGAGTCTCCAACCCCACACACTGCACCTAGCCCATAGCTGGTGTTCAGTTGTTCAATCGCTCAGTCGTGTCTGATTCTTTGCGACCCCAAGGACAGCAGCACCCCAAGCTTCCTTGTCCTTCACTATCTCCGAGGGTTTGCTCAGACTCATGTCCATTGAATCAGTGATGCCATCCAACCATCTCATCCTCTGTCGTGCCCTTCTCCTCCTGCCCTCAATTTTTCCCAGCAACAGGGTCTTTTCCAATGAGCCGTCTCTTCGCATCAGATGGCCTAAGTAACAGAGCTTTGGCATCAGTCCTTCCAATGAATATTTGGAGTTGATTTCCTTTAGGATTGACCAGTTTTTTCTCCGTGCTGTCCAAGGGCCTCTCAAGAGTCTTCTCCGGCTCAAAGAGACAAAGTACCTAGTCTGGGTTTCATAACTAACAAGGCTGTACTGTGCTGTGCTTAGTCGCTCAGTCATGTCCAACTCTTTGTGACCCCATGGACTATATATAGCCTGCCAGGCACCTCTGTCCATGGAATTCTCCAGGCAAGAATACTGGAGTGGGTTTCCATGCCCTCCTCCCTAACAAGGCAGGACTAGTCAAATGCAGGTCTTCTGATCTGATGTTTTGACTACTCGCGCTGTGCAGCACTTTCTTTCCTCAGCCTCACCCTACGCTAAGATCTCTAGGCAGGTCCAGGATAGCTCGAAGAGCTGAGAGACCTCAGAAAAAGGAGGGAGGCAGAGAAGGAGAACTGTGAGGCCAGGCTAAGGCTGAAGGACAGGTCAGCTTCACAGGTAAGCAGATCAGGAAGTGGATCACCTGATCCCACTGTATCTACAGGAGCCAGCCTCCTGGGTTAAGAACCCAGATGCTGAGCCCTGGAAATGGAAACTGTCAGAAGTCTAATCTCTCCAAGTCAGGACTGCCTGTAGTAATCAACACTTAATAGAGAATTTTAATCTACAAAGCAATTTATAAAACTCTCACAAATGAATCCTCTTAGGAGCTCCAGCATGTGGGGCAAGATAAAGATAGCAGAACTCAATAACGAAGTGTAGACAGCATAAAGGCCTCATGAGATGGCTGGAGGAAAGCTTACCTCCTTCTGAAGCCACATGTTCCCATTGCTGCTAACACCTCTCAGGTGTGCTTCAGCTGGTCTATGCCTCCTCCAGTCAGTGAGAAACGCTGATCAGCATTCCATATTGCAGATGTATTCCTTCCCCGTCCTGCATCAGTGCAGGTATGTGTATATATAAATATACACTAAGTAAATGACCCCAAAATACTGGGTTCACCAAAAAGTTCATTCGGGTTTTTCATTACGTGTTACGGTAAAACCTGAACCAACTTTTTGGCCAACTCCAAAAAATTTTGCCTGGAATCCAGTAATTCTGCCTTATCTATAAAATAGCCACTAGACTAATCTATTGCTATCTTTAGGCCCTATGTCCTTTGATGGCATTTCAAAGCGCTGGCTCCCTGGTCCTTAAAGACATTCCTAGTTGTAAGACTTGCAAGAGGCTTTGTAAAATAGTTAAAGCTCAGAGCCAGAGAAAGAATTTACAACCGTATAAAAGAAAATGTTTTAAGGGACAGAAATGGAATGTCTTTTGCCTTATTTTTAATAAGGAGAATGTATCCTTTTGATTTTGATTTGTATTTGCCCTTAAAGTCTATACAAGTAATATACTGACTCAAAGTTGTATAGCCATTCATAATGTGACTTTACTTGACTGTTAGGAAAATAAATCATAATTAAAGAACTTAAATTAGAGAGTTTTTAAAAGAAATGTTTACTCTCAAATGCACATGGTAAAACAGGGTTATACCAAAGAGAATCAGTACAGAGGTCCTTAATATCTTGAGGAATAAATTGAAAAGTTGTATAAATTAGAGATTTAAGACATTTACACAGAGATGACCAAGTGCTTAGAAGCATTCTAAACATTAATATTTCCACCACTAACTTGTTTTCTTTGTGGATCAAATGTCATTTTATAAGTAGTATCAGTATTTTTCTACATAATCCAAAATAGGGCTTTCAAATACAGAAAGTAGTATAATGAGCCAAGCAAAGAACTTAATTTTCCTTGAATGTGTTACCTTGCTGTAGATCTTTGCCTCCTTTGTTGTGCTATTGAAGGTGTTACATGTAACAATCATATGCTCTCGGCAACTTCTGTTATAACTTAGGAAAACGAACATCCTCTACTGCTTTATTAAAACGCTGGTTTCAATACTTGGTAAGATTCATCCTCAAGGAAGGGTCACACCATCCTTTACTTGAAGGAAAATTCCAGCTGTTATTCATGTGCTCTGTAGTTCGTTCTCATAAAGTGCCTTCATGTTAGTCAAGTGGTCAGAAAAGTGTCAAAATCTTTACACACTCATTAATCTGTGCACCTATTAACCCAGTTAATTTGTAGATGAACACTTGAATGTTCAAACCACCACAAGTTTGATGCCTTATTCAACAAAATTCTGAGACAGGAGTTATGTAAACAAAGATCTTTAATAACTTTTCAGTGGCTTCCCATCACCCTTTGGATGACTTTGAAATATTTTCTTTAGGTTTAAATGCTTAAATGTGTCCTTCTGCCCTCGGGGACCTGCCCATTTCTCCACCCTCATGGCACCCTACTTGTTCTGTGTCTCCCTTAGGACCTGCCTGCTCTTTCCCCAATTAACAGACTCTGACTTCAGGGCTGAAATATCACCCATCCTTCACTTCAATTCCTACTCTTTCTGTCAGTCTTGGCTCCAAATTTTGTAAAGTGGTGTATTTTACCACTGAAGTTCTCACCAATTAGAGAAAGTTCTTAGAGTTATCTGACCCAACAGATGTTTTGTTTTAGGAAAGCTTCATTTGCTAGAAGTCACTAACAACAGTGACAGACTTTGTTTGGGGCGGGGGGGCCTCCAAAATCACTGCAGATGGTGACTGAAGCCATGAAATTAAAAGACACTTGCTCCTTGGATGAAAAGTTATGACCAACCTAGACAGCATATTAAAAAGCAGAGATACTACTTTGCCAACAAAGGTCTGTCTAGTTAAAGCTATGGTTTTTCCAGTAGTCATGTATGGATGTGAGAGTTGGACCATAAAGAAAGCTGAGTGCAGAAGAATTGATGCTTTTGAACTGTGGTGTTGGAGAAGACTCTTGAGAATCCCTTGGACTGCAAGGAGATCCAACCAGTCCATCCTAAAGGAAATCAGTTCTGAATATTCATTGAAAGGACAGATGCTAAAGCTGAAACTCCAATACTTTGGCCACCTGATGCAAAAAACTGACTCATTAGAAAAGACCCTGATGCTGGGAAAGATTTAAGGCAGAAGGAGAAGGGGATGACAGAAGAAGAGATGGCTGGATGGCATCACCAACTCAATGGACATGAGTTTGAGCAAGCTCCAGGAGTTGGTGATGGACAGGGAAGCCTGGTGTGCTGCATTCCACGGGGTCACAAAGAGTCGGACACAACTGAGCAACTGAACTGAACTTACTGGAAAAGACCCTGATTGATGCTGAGAGTGAGGGCAAGCTCAGAAGGGGGCGACAGAGGATGAGATGGTTGAATGGCATCACCAACACAATGGACATGAGCTTGGGCAAACTCCAGGGGATAGTGAACGACAGGGAAGCCTGGCATGCTGCAGTTCATGGGGTCAGAGTCAGACAAGACTGAGCGACTGAACGACAACTGCAAGACAATTTTTTTCTTCTAAAGGAAGTTGCCCCTGCACGTACCCAGTATTCATGATCTTGGGCTCTTTGGCACTATGTAAAGGCACAAGACAAACTGACTTCCATTAGGTCATTAGTGAGCCAGGAAGTTTTGGCAACAGATTAAACCAGAGAAGAAGCCTTCTATTCAGAATTGTAGGAGGGCACTAACAGGCTTTTCCACTGCTGAAAAGTAGCACTTGGAGAAAGAAAAACAGTAATTTCCCCAAAATAATTCATCCACCTGCTTCAGTACCCAGAGGATTTCTATTTGGGATGAAGTGTTACTTGATAAGAGCTATTAGGTTCTCAGTTATCAGCCCTTCCAGAAATGGCTGCATTTTAAGTAGAGAGGGCCAGAAAGATTGAGATGCTCAACAGATACAAAGAAACGAATCTGTGATGGGAAAATCTAGGGAAGGTAGGAGAGAATTTGAGACCTTCCTTCCCAATGTCTTCCAAACTGTATCGCAAGAGCCAAGTTTACTCCTTGGCCCAAAGCTGACAGGGGAGCCCCAAGGATTGGTGCAGGAGCTGTGTGGATATTTGTTGCTGGGTCATGTGTCTGGAGGTAAAGAAAATTTAATCATGGTTTTGGGGACAAGGGAAGGACATTTATCACAGTCTAGAAGTATGTCAAGAGAGAAGGAAGCTGCTTAGAATAAAAAAATAAAATCCTATCCTTTGAGAGCCCAAGCTCCAAGTTTCAAAAATGCTAACACTCAGTCAGATTTCATCTTATTCTTTTTCTTGCTTCTAAACCTTTCTCCTCCTTTTCACTCTGAACCTGGTTGCTTTCTTCATTTTGTCATCTCGGTTCAGTTTCCTACCAGCTGTTAGGAAATAACTAGGACCTTTTAAAAGGATAAATTCTTTTTTCCCCCTGCTTAGTTTCCCATTTCTGCCTACCACAAAAACATCTGGTGAGTCTAATTTTAAGTAATCAACCTTTTCAACATGGTGATTAAATGATATATATCTGAATTTGCATTCATTTGTAGAAATGCTTCCTGGGAGCCATTCATTTTTCATCAAGCTCCGTGTGCTTTTCATCACTTCCTGCCATCCCCCGGTGGTCAACCTGCCTGAGTAAGCAGCTCTATTTCACTCCCATCTCTTGCTCAGCAAATGTGAAACCATCAGCAATTGTTAATAACAGTAACCCATCAGACTTCATCATTTCAGTAATGGAATCTGTCAAGGTCAGCCACTGATAGCTGTTAATGACCACTTTGTTGACAAACAGGGGGTAACTGCAACAATATTCATTTTAAGCAAATAAAATATGTTCTGATTAAGAATTCATTCTCCCCAGTTGGAATCCAATTAAGCCAGCTTCTGCTGGAGAAAGCCTCACTCAGATCTCTCCACTTAAGAATATGGTCACAGAAACAATATAGTTTTAAGTGGGACAATAAGTCTTTCCCTCTTTAGAAGCAAAGAGCTTTCCTTCATCCAAAAGTAAAAGGAGATTGTTTGGCAATCCTTTGCTCCATCTCAGGCCCTGACCCACAAATGCACACCCACAGACCTTCCCACCACTCTTCCATAATTGACCCCATGTGCTTGTGTGCTAATCCGCTTCAGTCCTATCCAACTTTTTGTGATGCTATGGACCGTAGCCCACCAGGCTCCTCTGTCCCTAGGATTCTCTAGGCAAGGATACTGGAGTGGGTTGCCATGCCCTCCTCCAGGTGATTCTCCCGACCCAGGGTTTGAACCCGAGTCTCTTACATCTCCTACATTGGCATATGGGTCCTTTACCACCTGCACCACCTGGGAAGCCCAGTTAACACCATGGTTTTGCTTTCATTTGTTCATGTTACTACTAAGGATCTCTTTTTTGGGGGTGGGAAGGGGCTACATTGTGTAGCCTGTGGGATCTTATTTCACCAACCAGGGATCAAACCCTCACCCCTGCATTGGAAGTGCAGAGTGTTAACCACTGGACCACCAGGCAAGTCTTGGGGATCTCTTCTTAATTAGTATGGAGGCTTCCATGTATTACAGAGCAACATAAAGTAGACTTAGACCTCCAATTAGAAATCAGTCAGGGGAACAGTCAAAATCCTCACCACTCTATGTGACACAGATACCAACCAAGGACCCTACAGTACAATGAAAGACAAATATGTAAACAGAATATAATCTGAAGCAGATAAAAGGGCTATGAATGAATGGGACACAGGATCAATATCACAACAGTAATAATGGTAACCGCTTAGAGACGATGTTCAGAAAAGACTTGGAGCATTTCGTTTCAACTGAAACTTGGAAAATAAGTAGCCACATAGTAATATCTTGAGGCTTTGGACAAATTATTAAAAACTTTGTTGCGGAGATTTGTGTGTGATTATTTGGGAGAGAAAAATGCCTGCAAATGCTAAGTTATAGTAATATTTTCTTTTTCCCCATATGTTGAGTACTGCTGTCTCCTTGGAGAAAAGTAGTTTTTCAGAGTGAAATAATTCCTGATCCTTAACATTGATAGAAAAGGATAATATGACATCACTGCAAGTTCTTTACTGCAGACAAAAGTTATAAATGTTTCTTGTAGTGAACAAGAATCCCAGTCTTTTAATAATTCGTGAGTTCAGTAGAATGAAAACCCAAGGGTTAAGGTCCATCTGACCTGCTTTTCTCAATAGTTATTTTTTCCCATCACCTGTCTTGTCTAGCTCATGAAGTGGCCAAGTCAGATCCCTGAACATCATTCTTGTCATTTTCCTTGCCTCCCAGAGTCCATAGCTAGGTCTTTTGTCACTTTGGTATCGCCAGATTTCATTCCTTTTTTTCTCTATCCCCTCTGCCTTGGCATTCATTCAGGACTTTGACAGGCATAGTGCTATATTACCTAAAGTGGTCCAGCTTATTCCCAGTTCACACTTGTGTTACTGCCCAATCTTAATTTGTAAAGCACAGATATAACCAGGTCTCTCCCCTGCCTAGAATCTGATTGGCTCCTTCCTGGTTCATCGTGCATCAGGTATGACATGGAAAGCCCATCAAGAATTATTTCCTGGGACTTGCCTGGTGGTCCAAGAGTTCAGACTTCACCTTCCAATGCAGGGGGTGTGGGTTTAATACCAGATTGGGGAGCTAAGATACCATATGTCTCAGGGCCAAGAAAACATAAAACAGAAGCAGCATTGTAACAAATTCAGGAAAGACTTTAAAAATGGTCCACATCCAAAAAAAAAATTTTTTTAAAGAATCATTTCCTGCCTTTCTACTCCATCTCAACCCCTCTGTATTACCTGCAACTCCTCATTGTATTCTGATCTCTTTCACTAAGATGCCCCGCCTGTCTGGGGCATCTTTCATCTCTGTATTATGATCACTGCTCTTCATCCTTCAAGGCTCAGTGCAGTACTCCCTTCTTCCTAAGACCCTCCCCTGACAACTGAGGTGCTGGTCCTGGAGGAATCCTTAGCACCTTCCTTGTCCAGACTCCCGCCTGTTTACCAAGCAGTTCCTCTTGGTTGTGCTCTATCCCCAAGTCATTGCATCCCAAAGTTGACATTACTTTCTCCCTAAAACTTGTTCTTTCCTAGTTCACGTTCCATGAGGGGTAGGTACCACCCCACAGAGCTAAAAACCTTCAGTCTTCATTTTTCTTTCTGTCCTCACATCCACACCTAGCCACTATGATCTACCGATTCTTTCGATGTTTTATTAATCCCTCATTTTCTTTGGCTCCACTGCTGTCACTTCTCACCTTGGTGTCACTTCGACACCAGCCTCTTTACCAGACTTCAGTTCAGTCACTCAGTCGTGTCCGACTCTTTGTGACCCCATGGACTGCAGCACGCCAGGCCCCTGTCCATCACCAACTCCCAGAGTTTACTCAAACCCATGTCCATTGAGTCGGTGATGCCATACTGGGCTTGTTCCCTCCTAATCCATTTTCCACACTGCCAAACTTTCATCCCATCACTTCCATTCTCTGCCTTAAGTCATTTAATGGCTGTGTGTCACCCTTGGGATAAAGTTTAAACTTTTCCAAATGGCTCACAAGGCCCTTCAAGATGCGGCTCTTGCATACCTCTTCAGGTTCCTCTCTCCCTGGAGGATCCTTACCTCGTATTGAGTTACTTTCTCTTTTTATTACATGCTGTGCTTTCCTGTCTCTAGGAAATGTATTCAGTTTCTCTGGATAAAGCCTTCCTTTTGAGGTCTCAAGGTTTTGATCACTTTCTGCAGAAAGCTTCTCGATCTGATCCCCAAATCTAAGTATCTCTGTGCTCCCTGCTGTACCCCAAAACCGCTGCCACCCTAGAAGTTCTTAGCGTTGCTAGTAATCCTTCCTACTGAACTGTAAACTCATAGCAGGGACTGCTTCAGCCAAGGGGGTATCCTTGGGTCTCAGCATCATGCCTGACCCTTAGATATTTGAAAAGTATTTTCTGCATAAATGATAAGTCATTAAATAATGATAGCCCTTTAACCTAAGTTACAAGCCTTTCATAAGAAACCCTGATCCCAGGATGTAAGTATTGGGTTGACCAAAAAGTTCGTTTGGGTTTTTCCTTGCCGTCTTGTGAAAAACCCAAGCAACGTTTTGACCAAACCAATACTTTGTGAGTGCTTCCGTAAGAAACACCATACAAGACCCGTTCACTCTAATACTTTGTACTAAGAGCAGAAGAGGTTCTACTAGAGAAAGGCAAGCTGATCTTACCTTTTACCAATTTTAAGGTATTTATCGGAGAAGGCAATGGCAAGCCACTCCAGTACTATTGCCTAGAAAATCCCATGGATGGAGGAGCCTGGTAGGCTGCAGTCCCATGGGGTCGCTAAGGGTCGGACACGACTGAGCGACTTCACTTTCACTTTTCACTTTCCACTTTGACACATTGGAGAAGGAAATGGCAACCCACTCCAGTGTTCTTGCCTGGAGAATCCCAGGGACGGGGGAGCCTGGTTGGGCTTCCGTCTATGGGGTCACACAGAGTCGGACACGACTGAAGTGACTTAGCAGCAGCAGCATAAGACCTGTATTCACCCTAAACCTAACCCAAGCCACAAGGGAAGCCCAAAAGTATTGGAGTGGGTAGCCTATCCCTTCTCCAGTGGATCTTCCCAACTCAGGAATCAGATTCTTTACCAACTGAGCTATCAGGGAAGCCCCTGTATTCACATAAAAGATCGATATTCCATATGGTTGAAGGATAGCCAAGCCCCACATCCATTTAGAAGACTCATTTCTATTCAGAACCCTGCAATTTTGACCTTCAGTTTCATAGGTTCATAGTGAATGAAGTAACATTCTTATATCTTTACTTCCTATCTGTCTTTGTTGGGATAAAGAGAGGTTAAGTAATAACGTTTATGAAGAGTTCACTGGAAAGATAAATGCAAACACGAGGTACAACTTTATTTCAAGTCCTTTCTAAATCACATACTAGGTTGATTAGAAAGCCATGAGGGATTACTGTTTTATTTTAATGAGAGATTTTTATAGAGAAGAACAGTTCAAATTGAGTACTTTTACAAGGAGGTTAAGAATCATATTGGTAGGACACAAATGCCTGAATCTTGTTCTTAACCCAATATTCAGAACACTGTCATTTTTCCAAGAGAAATTTATAACCAGAGATGAAGCAGGACAAAAGATTGCTTTGTTCTACCCTCTTTTGACCTAAAATCTAGTCTCTTATCTTGAATGTCAAGAAATATACCAGCAAGGAACAACTTGTAAGAATAAGATGATGGTGACTAGAGGAAAGACCATTTTTCCCCAGAGCCCGGGATTGTTTAAGACTTTTGGTGACTTATTTTTAGAGACTCCACCCACATAATCTTAAATATGTAAGTTTTGTTCAATGTGGCATATTAATGTAGCTAGGTAGCCAGCTCAGCACTGATAATTAGAGGTTACATTGTATAGACACTAGGTGTTCATTTTGAAAAGGTTACATATTTGTATTTTGGATCATTTTTTCCAGGTCTTATAATTTTCATAGGCCCTTCAGAACACTAAAAGGTCTCCAACTTCAGATCTTTTTAGGGAAAGCAAGCTTTGTGTTTCTGTCCCCAGTTATAGTTTGTCTGTCTATACGGAATAGAGAGTAACCAATATCATAAGGAAAAAGCCAAAGAGAAAGGTGGCCAGGATACCCCCAGTAGGGAGCCCCTTCCCATTCCAGACAAGGGAGGGACAACCCTCCATAACACCCTAATGAGGTTTATTTAGGGATCTCACACACACACACACACACACACACACACACACACACACACACACAAAGAATGTTCTATGTTGGGTCATGTGACACTGACCTTTCCAAAGATCAAAGATGGCTAAATAGCAACATTTTCAGGCTTTAACCTAACAATTTAATGAGTGTCCTTGAACCTAATCCATAGCATCATTTCTCCCAGGAGGCAGAGTGACGGTAAAGGGGTGTATTACTTTTCTAGGCTGCCATACCAAAGTGCCACAAACTGGTGGCTTAAATACATTTGTTTCACAGTTCTGGAGGCTAGCAGTCCAAAATAAAGGCCTGGGCAGGACTGGTTCCTCTTGAAAGCCATGGGGGAGAGTCTGTTCCATGCCTCTCTCCCAGCTTCTGGTGGTTTGCTGATAATCCCATTTATTCTTTGTTTTGGTAGATGCGCCACCCAATCTTTACCTTAATCTTCATATAGTGTCATCCCTGTGTCTGTCTGTCTCTGCATCCTAACTTCCCCTTTCCATAAGGTCAGACATACAGGATTAGACATAGGGCTTATTCTAATGACCTTCTTTGAACTTGATCATCAAGGAAAGGGAAGTGAAGTTGCTCAGTCATGTCCAACCCTTAGCGACCCCATAGACTGCAGCCTACCAGGCTCCTCCATCCATGGGATTTTCTAGGCAAGAGTACTGGAGTGGCTGATCATCAAGGAAGTCTATTTTCAAATAAGGTCATGTTCACAAATACTGGGAATTAGGACTTCAACTTATTTCCCAGGAACACTCTTTAACTCATAACCTTAAAACAGGGGCAGGTGGCAGAAGATGGGGGTGGGGGTGGGGTGGGGTGGGGTGGGGGGAGGCAGAAGGTAATCTATGATCACTTGACCAGAGGCCCTGATCTGTTTTTCCCTGGAGCGTTATCTAATGTTAATTTTATGATCACATACCTGAACCTAGGAGTCTCTGCTGACTCCTCTTATTAGTGACATACACCATAAAATCCCCGGACAAAGCCTAGATAGAGCTGAAGCAGGGCCAGACCTGGAATAGTGATATTTTATTCTAATAGAGGTTCAAAAAAAAAAAAAAAACACCACTATTGGAAGTCCTGACAATAAAAGTCAACTCTAGCAAAGTCTGCCTCGAGCCAATACAAGCCTGAAATAAGCTAAATAGCTTATTTCTATTCTGCTTCTAAATAGTTCTGCAAGTTCTATTATGTGCCTTCTAGTAAGCTAACAAAAAAGTCTAATTAACTAAATTCTAACAAAATCTAATAAGCAATCCTAACAAAAGGGAACACTAAAGGTGCGACTCACAGCCACCAAGAAACATCTAAGCCATTTGTAACACCACCTACTAGAGGATTCTTGTATTCTCAGAGCATTGATCCACCTGTAACACATTAATATTGCTGTCCTTTTCACACTCAGGAGTTCAAGTTCAGCTAACATCTGTGGGCATCTCCTGAAAGACGACACTGCGGGGCAGGGAGGGTCTTTCCACTTTATCTCATTAAATCCTCACAACTATGAGGGACAAACTTGTTAGGTAAGAATCAAATCCCAGGGCTTCCCTGGGGGCTCAGTGGTAAAGAATCCACCTGCCAATGCAGGAGACATGGGTTCAATTCAGCCAGGAAGATCCCACATACTGTAGGACAACTAAGCCCGTGCACCCCAACTACTGAAGCCACGTGCCCTAGAGCCTGAGCTCCTCAACAAGAGAAGCCATTGCAATGAGAAGTCCACACACTGCAACTAGCGAGTAGCCCCCTCTCACCTTTGCTGCAACTAGAGAAATGCCCAGGCAGCAATGAAGACTCAGCACAGCCAAAATGAATTTAAAAAAAAGGAATCAAATCCCAGACTTGGCACTGTGTCCAGAGTCCTGAGATACCCCCACCCCCCACTCCACTCCCCCAATCTGTTAGGAAAATACACGTGGTGCTGATGACCACAACCCATCTAGCTTAGTCTCTCAGGCTGGTTCCCCTTTACTCTTCCAGGTGTAAAAGTAAAGAAGAGCCTCAAGGTGCTGTTACAAAGGCAGACCCTTTGGAACTGGAGACTCTCTCTTCCCAGCCTAACAGAAGAAGGTTACTAATGACTCTGAGGACTAGCAAAAAAGCTACGGCAAACCTCTAGGAAAACAGGTTACCAGGTCCACACATGGGAGACACAAGATCTCAAGAGGAAAGCAGTGAGAGCCACAGACGGGGTAGAGGGCCCCCTCAGGGTCTCCCCACCACCCTTGGCAGGGGCTGCTTCCTTTGCCTTGTGATCAGGCAAAGCAAAGAAACTGCAACCTCCGCCAGCATCTTCTCCAGCCAGTGGGCTTGTTAAGGCCAACTAGGGCTGGGGCTGCAGAGCTTGGCCTTCACAGCACATGAGAATCACCTGTGGGGTTTTAAAATCTGTCCTGGGCCTCACCTGGGGCTCAAAGTCAGACTGTGGGCTCAGCCCAGGTGTCAGTTTCTTAAAGCTCTGAGATGTTTTTAATGTGCCCCAAGGTCAAGAACATTGAACGAGAGCACGGGGGAAGCAGGGAAGCGGTCAGCTGGTCCCTGAGTTTTCTCTCCTCATGCTCCTCCCAGCCCGAGGGCCAGGGGAGGGTGAGCTAGATCAGCAGCCCACGCAGGTGCTGTTACAGGCATCCAGGCAGGAGATGGACAAACAGGGGAACTTTGGGCGCACATTTTAATGCTAGAGATTCTCTGCACTAAAGTCCCTCTTCCTTTCCAACCGAAATCACCAGGAGGCATATGGGCTAGGGCGTGAACTGTGAAACCCCTTCTCCTGGTGTCTCCATAAGCTGCGACACAAACTCAAACAAAAGATACTTTGGCCTGTGAGAAGCAATTCGATCAAGGGAATGCATCCCCCAAACTTTACTCAATAATGCAGAGGTAACACAGCATACAAAGGAACAATAGCAACCACGCAGATAGATATGGGGGGGAAGAAAGGGGGTAACATAAGAATCCTCAAGAACTTTATGAAAAAAATAAAAACGCCTTACACTATGATGACAAAATAGTAAGACTTAACTAGTTAAAAAGATAAAACGTGTTCATATTGGGATAATTTGACATCGTTAATTGCACAACTTAAGAGACTAGTTTTCCCCTAAATTAAACCCACAGTTTCAATTCAAAGATCAAAAGGATGGGAGGAACTTGACAAAGCTGTTGTCACTGTTCAGGGGAGAACAAAATCCATCACACCCATGGCTTGTCCGAGGAAGAGCAAGGACCAAGGACAGAAGGCACTGCTTCCCAACCCCAGCCTCCTGCCTGTTCATTTCACCCCACAGGACCACAGCTGTGAATGGCACTTTCATAGCATAAATAAAGGTGAAAAGCAAGGTCGCTTTTCATATTCTGGAATAGTTTGCTTCCTCACAGGAGAGTTTAAAAATTAACACAGGAGCCTGGATGAGCATCACAACTCACGAAGTTTTGAAGGATTCATCAGGTGAATCCCACTCCAAACGCACAAAAGCAGTGCCGCTAAAACAGTGAGGGCAGGGAGGGCTGTGCACAGCAAAAGCTGTGTTCATGACCTGGAGAGCTCCCCCCACCCACTGACTGTCTCCTCAAATGTGCCGACCTACAACAATACCCAAGTATCCGAGCAGGAACCGCTCCAAGCATTGTGTATCCTTTTCTGGGGCTGCAGTAACAATTATCACAACTGAGCAACACTTTGGTCAGATTTTTTAAAAAACACATGAATGTATTACTTCCAGTTTCAGGTCGAAGTCTAAAATAGGTCTTACTGGACTGAGTCAAGGCATCAGCAGGGTCACATTCCTTCAGGGAGCTCGGGGACAAAGTATCACCCCGCCCCTTCCAGCTTCCAGAGGCCAACGGCTGCCTTCTTCAAAGACCTGATCGCTCTGGTCTGACCCTCCTCTTCTCTCTTCCACATTAAAGGCTCCTGTGATTACAGTGAGCCCACCTGAATGAACCAGGATTCTCACCCTGGCTGAAGGTCAGCTGACTGGCATCCTTAATGCTCACCTGCAACATTAACTCCCTTTCGCTGTGAAACAACATATTCAGGTTCCAGGAGTTAGATGTGAGTATTTCAGGGCATCATTATTCTGTCCCCCACAAAATGTATCGGTGCAAAACTTTAGTGGGCTGGAATTAGTTAAACCATGTCTTTGCTACTGTCACAAAGTTTAGAAAAGCAGTGAGCATATAATCAAGAAGTTCAGTTTACCTGGCCGTATCCACCACTACTCAACATGCCCAAAAGGTTGTTAAAAGGAGGGTCTCTCTCCCACTTAGTATAAAACCATCCTACCCTTATAAACTAAATGGAAAAGTGAAATTGAAAGTCACTCAGTCTTGTTTGACTCTTTGCTACCACATGGACTATCCATGGAGTTGTCCAGGCAGGAATACTGGAATGGGTAGCCTTTCCCTTAGCCAGGGGATCTTCCTGACCCAGGAATCAAACCAGGGTCTCCTGCATCACAGGCGAATTCTTTACCAACTGAGCTATCAGGGAAGCCCAAAACTAAAAGGACAACTAAGCAATTTTTCAGAAGTCCCTGTTTCCATGGTATGGAAGTTATCTATATGAGAGTGTTCTTCTGGTCTGACTTATTCAATGAGTTTCAATTTTAACATGCAACTGGCAAATTAACTTCTTGGACCATAAACACAGCTTAGTGCCACAGAATTGATGCTTTCAAATTGTGGTGTGGACTCTTGAGAATCCCTTGCACAGCAAGGAGATCAAACCAGTCAATCCAAAAGGAAATCAACCCCCAAATATTCACTAGAAGGACTGATGCTGAAGCTCCAATACTTTGGTTACCTGGTGCGAAGAGCTGATTCATTGGAAAAGACCCTGATAGTGGGAACAATTGAAGGCAGGAAGAGAAGAGGGCAACAGAGGATGAGATGGTTGGATGGCATCTTCAACACAATGGACATGAGATTGAGCAAACTTTGGGAGATAGTGAAGGATAGGGAAGCCTGGCGTGTTGCAGTCCATGGGGTTGCAAAGAGTTGGACACAACTTAGCGATTGAACAACAACATAACTTTGTAGAAGTTAGAATAAATGAAATCTTACTGAGTAGCAATTTTATTATCACTCACTGAAAATACAGTCTGGGAGAAATCAAAACCCGAAGTTATTCATCTCAGGCTTCCTTAAACTGGATGGGAAGTTTAGAGGTCTTGGCCAACCAGTGCGTGCATGCGTGCTCAGTCACTTCAGTCATGTCTGACTCTTTGTGACCCTATGGACCATAGCCCACCAGGCTACTCTGTCCTTGGGATTTCCCAGGCAAGAATACTGAAGTGGATTGTCATTTCCTCTTCCAGGGGATCTTCCTTGATGAGTTTTTGATAAAAGACTGGGAAGCTACAAAGCTCTACAAACCTAGCAGTTCAAGGGGAGAGTGGCTAAGACAGGAGGGAGATACAGAAGGGTAGCTTAAGTTAGAAAAGGGGGTCACTGTTTGGTGACTTTCCATGTCCCCCTCCTCCAGGGACACTGCCAGAACAAGAGTTTACCTATCTGTCTGGCTATTGCATTGATCTGTGTCCAAGGGGAGTATGTCTGCCACCCACGCTGAGAAAGACCCTGCTTGATCACAGGACTTAAGAACCAAATTAAAATGTGTTTGAGCCTTCCGGTAGAAACAATGTCAGTTTATCAGTACAGGAATGGTGACCCCAAGAACATGGCAAGATGAGAAACCTATAAGAGATGTGAGTAAAGAAGAATCCACTTAAAAACACTTTAATTTTTTTTTTTCCACCAACAGGAGATGCAGTTTATTTACACCAGCAGCTATGGGGGCAGGGCGAATACACAATGCAAAAAAAAAAAACTTTTAAAGCTCCAAACCTATGCCAGGCTAATTGAATAATGAAAAATTGGTCTGGTGCACAGATGTTTTGTTTGGCTTGCACAGTGTATTTTTTTCTTAACTGAACCTTATCATCCTTAGACACTGTTCAGCTTACCAAGCACTACTCTTCCACCCTCTTATACTCCAACAGAACTCAGTTATATGATTACACCCGTCCCCCACGCATTCAGGTTCACACCTATTGGTATATAATTCTAGATTGATCTGTGTATTAAATATTTGAGCATGAGCTGACTGCAGGGATGACAGAGAAAGAGGAGAGTCACAGGAAGGAAGAGGAAAGTAGCAAAAGGCCGGGAATTCCAGCACTGCCATCTTTGAAAAAGGCATTTCCCTGCCCCTAGCCCAGTGACAACAGCTGCAAATCACACCATAGCTAGGTCTGGTGAAATGGGTATCTGGCATAGTCATAGCTGGCCATCTCTTCCAACAAACCTTTCTGTATTTGGAGAAATTCCCAAGAGGCAGAACTCAAATTCCCAGCCTTCCTTGCCGGTCAGACATTGGCTCATGGCCGAGGTTCCTCCAAAGAGCAGCATTTGGCAAAACTGTGATATGGGAAAGAGCAAAGTGGAAAAAACAGAATGTCTGTGCCAGCATGGAGGTAGCGCTGGGTTCCCGGTGGCAGCAGAACTGAGTCCCTGATAGAGAGGTGACATCGATGAAGCAGGAAGCTCTGATACTCAGTGTACAAGGGAAACAGCAGGAGTTTCCTCATCACACCAGGTCTGCAATAAAACTTCAGTGGTTTCAGCCACAGCAGAGATTTTCACATAGAATGAAGGACTCTGCACATTAGAAAGGCTGTTGAACATTTTTCTCTGTTATTTCTGTCTGCTAGACAGAATAAGACTGAACAAGTTAAGACCTAATATTTACTACCAACAGTAGAGCAATTCTCATTTATAGTCCTCATGAGAATTCTTTAATGGGGATACTTTTAAATAATCCCCCATTTTATGGGAGAAAAACTCAGATGGATTAAGTGATTTGCTTAAGGTCACAGGGGATCCAAACTTGAGTTTTCTGAGTCGAAGCTGGTGGCTTTTACTTCTCCATCAGCAGTTTTCAGTGTGGGTTCCCGGGATCTCTGGGACACTTTCAGGAAGTCTAGCAAGCTAATACTATTATCATCGCCAACATCATCTTCGTCATCAGCATTGTTATCATCGTATCCAAAGGAAACGCGATCACTGTCTTGAAGAGATGTCTATACCCCCATGTTGTTTGCAGCATTATTCACAATAGCCAACACCTAAGGGTCCATTGATGAGTGGATAAAGGAAATGCGGTGTGTATAGATACAGAAGGAATATTGCTCAGCCATTAAAAGGGGTGAAATCCTGCCTTCTGTGACAACATGGACGGACCTTGAAGGCATTATGCTAAGTGAGTGTCTGGCAGAGAAAGACAAATACTGTATGATCTCACTTATATGTAGGATCTAAAAACATTGAACTTTTACAAACAGATCAGAATGATGGTTGCCAGGGGCTGAGGGTTGGGCAAAATGAGATTACAAGCTTCCAGTTACAAGATGAATAAGTTCTGGGGATCTAAGGTACAGCATGATGACTGTAGTTAACAATACTGAACTGAACTGAAGAGCCCAGAGCTTTACTGTTCTCTCTGTACCAACAACAAAATGGTAATTTTATGAGATAAAGGATGTGTTGACCAACCTTATTGTGGTAAACATTTTGCAAAGTGCATGTGTATCAAATCATCACATTATATACCTTAAACTTACACAGTGGTATATGTCATATATCTTGATAAAGTTGGGGAAAATAAGGTGTCATTTTCTCTTTTCCCTTTCATTGTTTTATGAGGGTGCAGTGGAATTTTCCAGAGGATACGTGGCATGTGATGTAACAGGCTGAAGCAGAAGCAAATGTGAGAATCCAGCTGTCTTCCATTAAGTCAGACATGAAAGAAATTTCCCAAACTGCAAAACAGTGCCATTCTTTCCGCTGTTTCGTTCTGGAAAACATAATTATTTTTCATAAAAATGTTATTTATGTTACTATGTAATGGGTTATTAGTTTTGTTTTAAATGGATTGGTAAATTATTATTTTAAGTGTTCTCAGCTTTCTTTTCTAACACAACAAGTATTTATAGATATAACCCACAGAAACAAAAACTCTATGGAGTCCCTAATAATTTTTCAATGTGTAAAAGAGTCTTGAGACCAAAACATTTGCAAACTGCCATCCTGCATTGCTGTTGTTGTTGTTAAGTCACAAAGTGGGAAAAAAAAAGAAAACAAAGTGGTGTCCGACTCTTTTGTGACCCTGTGGATTATAGCCCACCAGGCTCCTCTGTCCATGGGATTTTCCAGGCAAGAATATTGGAGGGGGTTGCCATTTCCTTCTCCAGGGAATTTTCCCGACCCAGGGATCAAACCTGAATCTCCTGTGTTGGCAGGCGGATTCTTTACCACTGATGCACCTGGGTATAATGCATCCTGCATTATACCTGCCTTTGAAAAATATCAAGATTTGCCGTGACTGAATTTTAACAATTTGATGCCAGGGCTAAACCTAGATTTTCTGCATACACCTCTGTATGCTTTTCCTCCCTCGTCTTGATTTGGATTGATGAGTTCGTGAATGACAGGCAGAAGTCTTGAATTGTAGTGATTATAGACTTAAGCACCTTCTTCCTGTCAGTTGCTAAAGTACCTAGTTCTCTGTGGTTCAGTTAATATTTGATCACTGGATGAACGACTAAACAGGTCGTTATTACAGAGAGAGGGACTGCTTCTTGCCGCTGATAGGCATGTGCCCTTGCTCCTGAGTTCACAGCTGCATGCCAAGCACAACTGAACTCAGCACTGGCAAGTGCGCCCGGCAGGTGTACTACAGCCCTGAATGTTCAGCAATAGCATACCTGCCCCTCCGCCTCTGGACTTGACCCCTGTCCAGAGTCTGTTTACCCACAAAACCCAGCCTAACCATACAGTCTCCCGCACAACTCTTTCCCAGAGGCACTAACGCACAGTGACCATCACATTCTGACATCGTGTGCAAGTGTTCATCCACATCACCTATTTCTCCTCTTGGTCTCATTCTGTCCTACACTGCTATCTTCTTATTTATTGATTTTATTTTCTTAACTTTTTATTTTAATTGGAGTATAGTCAAATAACCTCAAGTATTCTTGCCTGGAAAATTCCATGGACAAAGGAGCCTGGCAGGCTACAGTTCATGGGGTTGTAGAGTCGGACACGACTGAGTGCATACACATAGCCAAATAACAACATTGTGATAGTTTCAAGTGGATAGCAAAGGGACTCAGTCATACAGATACACGTGTCCATTCTCACCCAAACTCCCCTCCCATCCAGGCTGCCACATAACATTGAGTAGAGTTCAGTGCACTATACTGTAGGACTTTGTGGGTTATCCATTTTAAATAGTGCACTGCTGTCTTTCTAAAGGCTTCCCTGATAGCTCAGTTGGCAAAGAATCCGCCTGCAATGCAGGAGACCCCAGTTTGATTCCTGGGTCAGGAAGATCCGCTGGAGAAAGGATAGGCTACCCATCCCAGAATTCTCAGGATTCCCCTGTGGCTCAGTTGGTAAAGAATCCACCTGCAATGCATGAGACCTGGGTTTGATACCTGGGTTGGGAAGATGCCCTGGAGAAGGGAAAGGCTTCTCCCATCCTGGCTGCCACATAACATTAGAGTTCCCTGTGCTATACAGTAGGACTTTGTGGATTCAGTTCAGTTCAGTTCAGTTCAGTTGCTCAGTCGTGTCTGACTCTCTGCGACCCCATGAATCAAAGCACGCCAGGCCTCCCTGTCCATCACCAACTCCCGGAGTTCACTCAAACTCATGTCCACAGAGTTGGTGATGCCATCCAGCCATCTCATCCTCTGTCGTCCCCTTCTCCTCCCGCCCCCAACCCTTCCCAGCATAAGAGTCTTCTCCAGTGAGTCAACTTGTCGCCTGAGGTGGCCAAAGTATTGCAGTTTCAGCTTTAGCATCAGTCCTTCCAATACCCACTTTAAATATTGCACTGCTGTCTTTCTAAATCACCTGTGTCTGTTTCGTTTTCCCTGCAAGATCTTAGGCTTCACAAAGGTTCTCAAAGTTCTTCTGCAGCACTCACAGAGTGAAGGCACAGTGTCAAGGACATTATAATAACTGCCATCTTAAAAGTTTACAAGATAATTCAGACACATTACCTTGTTGTTTTCTCACCAGGGCCCTATAGGTAAGTTAGGGAAGGCCTCTTTTATTATCTCTACCTTACAGACAGAGGCTTCACAATTAAGCCATCTACGGTCAGCCAGCTAGTGACTGACAGAGTCAGGATGCCACCCTGTGTCTCGTGATGCCCTAGTCCGTGCTTTCCTCACTGTATTGTGCTCTAGTTTCCTAATACGTACCTGTGTAATTTACCTGAAGGAGAACTTTGAGAAAAACAACAACCCTAGATCTAGGTTATGAATCAGAACAGACAGGAATAAACCCAGGTCTCCTGACTCTCCCTCAGACACTGCATGTCACAGCATCTTTAGCTGTTCAGACGGTCAGCAGACACTGCACGTCTCGGCATCTTTAGCTGTTCAGACGGTCAGCAGACACTGCACGTCTCGGCATCTTTAGCTGTTCAGACGGTCAGCAGACACTGCACGTCTCCGCATCTTTAGTTGTTCAGACGGTCAGCAGATACTGCACGTCTCCGCATCTTTAGCTGTTCAGACGGTCAGCAGACACTGCATGTCACAGCATCTTTAGCTGTTCAGACGGTCAGCTCACGTGCTGGTTAATCCTCTATGTGGTTTCTCAGAAGGTAAGGATCCCGTAATTATCTGATTTCCCTCTCTCTGCCCTACGTGGCTAACTGGTAAGCTCATTTACTGTGTTTTTCTGGCAAAAATGAAGGATAACATTATGAAATAATCCAGTAAATTCAAGTTATGTCTATAAGAATTATTATTATAATTTACCTTTGTAATTCCTCATCTTTTCTCCTCTTTCCATTCATCTTCTTAATGCCCCACAAGCATTTGCCCAGACCCAAGTATGAGCAGCGCTGCGTTAGCTGCTGGAGGAACCTGCAATAGGTAAAAGCATCGATGTCACAAAGTCGATTATCATAATGAGATTATCATCTCATGGTTGAAATGGCAATTCTAGAGAAAAATTCTAAGGCATTAGAAGGGTGGGTGAGCTCAGTATAAATGATTTATGGAGGTGATGAAGGTCTGCATCAATGCAGGGATGCAGAGACCTGGGCCCGACCCCTGGGATGGGAAGATCCCCCGGAGGAGGGCATGGCAGTCCACTCCAGTGCTCTTGCCTGGAGAATCCCGTGGACAGAGTAGCCTGGTGGACTACAGTCCATGGGGTAGCAAAGAGTCGGACACAGCTGAAGCAACTGAGCACACACGCACACATAAAGGTCTATAAAGGGAAAAGGTTCTTATTTTAGAGAAAAATAATTAGGGGAAGGTTTCACACCAGGGGTGTCTTAAAAGAATGATGTCATGAGATATGTCTTGAAAGAAATGTAGACTGTGGTCTGAGGACATGATCTCTATCTACAGCCTCCAGATCACCCCCAAATCATCATACAAAGTAAAAACAAATTAGCCACAAGTTGCCTTGCTCCACACACCCAGCCAGCTGCCACCCCAGGTCCTTGCTACAGAGAAATTCTGGAGCCCCCCAGGAGCTGGCAGAGCATGTCAGGGAAGGGAGTGACGTTGGAACTGGTCCAGGGTAAAATGGAGAAGTGAGACCGCACCTCCCAGATTCTGCGTACAGAGCATCGTCCTTCCCCCACGGTGCTCAAGGCTTTTAGGACCAACCCAGCATGTTTTAGATACCACATTCCTCTCTGCCCTGCATCCCCAGATATTCTCAGTACTTCTCTCCTACAACGCGCTTCTTTCCAAGGCCTGTGCCTCAGGAGTCTCTCCTGCTATGCTCCTCTGTGTTTCCACAAGTTGAGCTTGGATTAGTAGGTAACCCCCTGAGGTACTGCAGGTACACAGAATGGGACCCCTTGCTCCAGCAGCAGGACACCACCATTCCCCAAGCACGCCACTGGAAGACTCAGGTGGGAGCAGTAGATCTACTAGCTGAAGAGTCAAGCCACATGTAATACCCTCCCGAACAGTTCAAGATATGACATAAAGAAGACAGAGAACACCACATGGCTGTGTCAGAATTGAGAAAGGTGAATGATGACAGTAAGACCAGGTCACAGAGATCTTATAGAGTGCACTCAAGCATTAGGGACACTGTTTCTGCACACGCCTTCTAAGCCCAGAGGCCCTGAAATGAGTTTTCACATGTGAAATTCATTCTTCAGGCTTTCAGGAGGAATCACTTCAAAATCTATCCCTTTTTAAACACATGGAAGAAAAGATATAGTTCTTCGAAGATGTATGTTTGGCGGAGATGAAATTTTGTAAATAAACCTTTGCTCTTGAGCACAGGGCTAAATATACGGTCTAGAAAAGGACACTTTTACGTTGGTGGATAGTGTGATGTCCACTTATTGTCAATATAGATGACAAGTTGAATGAAAGAATTTGAAAAGTTTCTCTGTTGTGATTCCAACAAGAAAACGAGACTCTGATCATTTTTTTCAAATTCTATCATATCATTCAGCTTCTATCTGGGCTTCGTGAGATATGGTCAGGTGAAGAAGGTGGTGGACACTTATCTGCCTGGGATGAGGTACCTGGATGCACTTCCAGGCGTCCTGTCCACAGCTGAAAACACACATTCAACAAGTCAGAATGCAGTCTCTTGACCTTTCAGTGCAAGATGGTCACATTAAAGGCACAACTTCATTGGGGTTGAGGGTGGGGGGTCAATCAAGAGTTTGGGATTAACATATATACACTATTATATAGAACAGATAATCAGTAAGGACCTAGTGTAGAGCACAGGGACGTCTACTCAGTATTCTGCAATAACCTACACAGGAAAAGAATCTGAAGAGGAATGGATATATGCATATGTATAACGAAAGCACTTTAGCTGTACACTTAGTTACTATGTTGTGGTTGTTTAGTTGCCCAGTTGTGTCTGACTCTTTACAACCCAATGAACTGTGGCCCACCTGGCTCCTCTGTCCATGGGATTTCTTCCCAGGTAAGAATACTGGAGTGGGTTGCCATTTCCAGCTCCAGGGGATCTTCCCGACCCAGGGATCGAACCCACGTCTCTTGCATTGGCAGGCAGATACTTTACCACTGAACCACCTGGGAAGCCCTCAATCAACTCAGTTCAGTTCAGTTCTGTCACTCAGTCATGTCCGACTCTTTGCGACTCCATGAATCACAGCACGCCAGTCTTCCCTGTCCATCACCAACTCCAGGGGTTCACTCAAACTCATGTCCATCGAGTCGGTGATGCCATCCAGCCATCTCATTCTCTGTCGTCCCCGTCTCCTCCCACCCCTAGCCCCTCCCAGCATCAGAGTCTTTTCCAGTGAGTCAACTCTTCGCATGAGGTGCCAAAGTATTGCAGTTTCAGCTTTAGCATCAGTCCTTCCAATGAACACCCAGGACTAATCTCCTTTAGAATGGACTGGTTGGATCTCCTTGCAGTCCAAGGGACTCTCAAGAGTCTTCTCCAGCACCACAGTTCAAAAGCATCAATTCTTCGGCAATCAGCTTTCTTCACAGTCCAACTCTCACATCCATACATGACCACGGGAAAAACCATAGCCTTGACTAGATGGACCTTGTTTGGCAAAGTAATATCTCCGCTTTTTAGTATACTATCTAGGTTGGTCATAACTTCCCTTCCAAGGAGTAAGCGTCTTTTAATTTCATGGCTGCAATCAGCACCCTCACTGATTTTGGAGCCCAAAAAAACAAAGTCTGACACTGTTTCCCCATCTATTTCCCATGAAGTGATGGGACCAGATGCCATGATCTTTGTTTTCTGAATGTTGAGCTTCAAGCCAACCTTTTCACTCTCCTCTTTCACTTTCATCAAGAGGATTTTTAGTTCCTCTTCACTTTCTGCCATAAGGGTGGTGTCATCTGCATATCTGAGGTTATTGATATTTCTCCCGGCAATCTTGATTCCAGCTTGTGATTCTTCCAGCCCAGCGTTCCTCATGATGTACTCTGCATATAAGTTAAATAAGCAGGGTGACAATATACAGCCTTGACGGACTCCTATTCCTATTTGGAACCAGTCTATTGTTCCATGTACAGTTCTGACTGTTGCTTCCTGACCTGCGTACAGGTTTCTCAAGAGACAGGACAATCAACTGTACACCAACATAAAAATTAAATTTAAAAAAGCACAACTTCTGGGCTATAAACACAATGGAAAAGGACTGAGGGTCAGAAGAGCACGAGGTCACCTTTCTAGGAAGCAGGGACAGGGAACCAAGGCCACCAGCTTGGGCGGTGAGTGCACAACTGCACGTACGGCAGGCAAACTTGGAGCATTTCTTCCGAGAATTGTACATGACTGCGGCAGAATACAAGCTTGAAAGGCCTCTTGGACATTTAGTCATAATAGTTAAAGAATTGCGACGAAGACTTGGGGCTTAACATAATAACCTCATTCAACACTTTTCTCCCCCAATGAACTACTGCTCTCCATCAGTTCTCCACGTTGCCCTGCTGTTTGCTGCAGGAAGTTGGCCTGAGTCTGTTGGAAAATTAATAGATTTATTTAATGAAGGCAAAGGGCAGAATTTTTAAATTTTGCTTGATTTGGTTTTATTTCACAATCAACACTTTTTACTGCACTTTTAATCCTATACATCTTGGGTTCTTGACACTGGTTGTAGATTAAGATCAGCTAGGTGTTCTTTTGTTTTAATAATAATGTCCTGGCAGGACCTGAGCATTAGTATTGTTCAAAGTACTAACATCAGAACTTCTGGGAATGGAGCCCAGGAGATGAAATTTTCAAAAGCTCCCCAGGTAATTCTGATATGCACGCGAGGTTGAGAATAACTGCAATATAAAAAAGAAACTAGGTGTTGATTATAAGGATTTCAGTTTTAAAATATCTGTCTGGTCTCAAAGATAATGTCTCACTAGAGAAAGTTTCAACTTTGAGAGTAAACAATGAAAAAGAAAGCATCAAGGTACAGAGGCTCATTGGGGACTGTGTGTGTGTGTACTCTGTAGGTAGGGCACTGATATAATTCAGGGGTTATTAATAGCCTTGGGAGCAGGAACTTTTCTGATAATCTGATGAAGACTCTATCTTCTCTAAAACAATCTACATATACATAAATTTTGCAAATTTTAGGGCTATCACCATGTTACTGCAACCAATGTTAAGGACCTCTGATACAGTCATAGACTGTTATAACTACCGTAAAAGGAACAAATAAGCAGGTAAAAAAAATCAACCATAAGAACTGAAAAGCCTAAGACCCCAGTCTTGTGCCCCTAAATTGCTGTGTGATTCTAAACAAATTACCCAAGCTTGCTAAACCTGTTTTTCTATAAAGCGAAATGTTTATCTGCCTATAGGGCAGTGTGGATAACATTTTTACAATTTTGTAAAAATAAAATCATTTCAGAGTAAATGAATAACTGTAAAACTACTTTGAAAAGCTACAGTTTATTATTAGAGATATGCAGGGGGCTTCCCTGGTGGCTCAGTGGTAAGGAATCTGCCTGCCAACGCAGGAGACATGGGTTCGATCCCTGACCTGTGAGGATCCCACATGCTGTGGAGCAACTAAGCCCACGTGCCCCAACTATTGACCCTGTGATCCGGAGCCCGGAGCCGCAATTACTAAGGCCACGTGCTGCAACTACTGAAGTCCAGGAGCCTGCGCTCCATCAACCAGACGAGAAGCCACCACAATCTACTCATGTGTGGCAACTAGAGGGTAGCCCCTGCACTTTGCAACTAGGGAAAAGCCCAAGCAGCAGTTAAGACCAAGCACAGCCAAAAATAAATAAATAAATAAGGTTATTTAGGGAAAAAAAAGAGAGAAATTCAGAATTTATCTAAGAAGAAACATACAATTTCCTGGGTAACTGACATGCATATCTGGCTTTCCCTGTTATGTACACCTGCCTTGTTAGCAGACCATCAATTTGTAAGGAATTCAGCAACTCTTGAGCAGACTCAGAGCTATATTAGAAGCTCTGTACTAGAAGGATGGTAAGCCGCAGCCCCAGTTGGCCTCTATATTCAACCTCTCTCTCCCAAAGGTGTGATGAATAGCCTGCAGTTACCTTGTGTGGTGCTTTCTCTCAAACTGCTAGTAAATCTATTCCTATTACTTAAGAAAAAAAAGGGGGGGCATGCATTAAAATGCAAAGGAAGAGTAGTAGTTTCAGGAGAAAGAAACCTATGAGGCAAAATTTGGTCTTTGAGGCCCTGGGGATTCCCACTGGCTCCCTATCAGAGAATCTCTGCTTCTTATTTCACAAGGAAACACTCTCTCAGAAATACCTTCAGTCCCAAGATATTAAAGTGTAAAAATCTAGGACTGAGAATAAAGTTTGCTTTTCACAGTCAGTGCTGCAGAGTTAAGGCCATTCACCCTGACTGTGGTAAGATGTTAACCAGAGGGGCAAACTTTATATGCAAATTCTAAACAGGGTTACCCTAAAAGAAAGATCACCAACCAAAGCCTTCATATTCCTGGGTGTCTTAAGCTTCCTATTCACTTCATTGTCTTAGTCTTATTAAAAAGAAATAAACAATACACAAGGAGGATCTGATACTGATACTGAATTTCATTTGCTGTTTTCTACTCCTCAGAAAAATATATTAAAATGCAGAGTAGCTCGAACTACTGTTTGTTCACAAAGGAAAATGCTTTATGTGCAGAAATTTCAAGTGAGAGGAGATCTCAGGTCTTCAAAAGCAGCTATTATCAAACAAAGCAACCAGAAAATTAAAGCACTGTAGATGGCTCTGACCACAGTCTTGGCTCTCTGCCAGCATGTCTGTCTCTCTTGGTAGGAGCATTTTTGAATTGCTTATTGTGTCCACAAAGTCTCTCTGAGTGTTCTGCTTCTTTGACGTAAAATTCCTCCCCCTCTTTTATAGAGCATTGCTTTAACTGTATAGTTGGTCTCTCCCTAAACCCTTTTTTACCATCTGCTATGATTGAGGCACTGAACGGAATGGTATATGAGAGCATTCAAAGTGTTTCTGTTACATAAAGAAAAATGGCCATTAAAGACCCAAGCACTTCATTCTGTCCTTCCTAACCAAGGTCCCCCGAGTCGAGGACCTACCTGTGCCTCTTGCCCCACCCACGTTACAGTAGCTCTTCCCCCCAGACCTAATGGAGGAATCTCAGCTTCTATGATCATTCCTCTCCCTCCGTGACCACAGAAGTTGGGCCATTCTGGAAGGGTGTGTGTATGAGAGAGAGAGGAAAAAAATGTCTTCTCCCCAACATCTGAATTCCAAATGATTGAAGAATTTGGTCTCTTAAGCAATCCTATATTCTAGTTAATTGAGAACTGCCACTTATATAAATTACCAGCTCACAAATAGGGCAAGAGGCTTTCAAGGTGGTGACTTCCTCTGGAAAATGCACAGCTAAGAGTTGAATAAAAAAATCATACACTTTTTTTGGATGGTTGGTATTTTGTTTATGTGTATCATGACAAATAGTAATGGCTGTAATTTATCACATTAGAGAAGCAATCAACAGTTCTAGCTGGACAAAATTAAAATTGATTGAGACCCTTTGTCACCCTGGCAGAAGATAATAATTGCATCATTATTTATTAACTAGAGAGCCAATAGCCAAAAGTCTTTTTTAATTTCTTTTGATTTAAGATCTATTATACATTACAGTGGGCTTCCCTGGTAGCTCAGCTGGTAAAGAATCCACCTGCAATGCTGGAGACCTGGGTTCAACCCCTGGGTTGGGGAGATCCCCTGGAGAAGGGAAAAGCTACCCACTCCAGTATTCTAGCCTGGAGAATTCCATGGACTGTATAGTCCAACAGGTCACAAAGAGTCAGACACTACTGAGCAGCTTTCACTTTTTCATCCATTAAAGTCCAGAATATACAAGCAAAGCAAAATATGACAAATTAGGGAAAAGTCAAGTGAATATATTCAATCTGAATAATCCTGGGAAAAGGCTGCTCTTGTGTTTACATCCCATCAGTAGACCATCTACTCTGTACTGAACACTGTCCTGTGTACTCTGCATCTTTGGTTCATTTTATCCTCACCACATCCATGGAAGCACGTTGGCTGCATCCATTCTAAGCAGTGAACAACTACACTAACAAAGATCACGTAGATTAACACAGGAAGCACCTTCTACAGACAGCGCAAACACCTAGAAAGACAAAACACTCTTCTTAGAAACCGCGTCTCAGCTTGCAGGGGGGCAATGCAGACCTGTAGAGAGCAGACCTGTAGAGAGCAGACCTGTGGCCGCAGTGAGGGCAGGAGGCGGCAGGAACTGCCAGAGCGGCATGGAGACGCACACGTTACCGCCTGAAATAGGTTGCCGGGGGATTAGCTGCGCGACACAGAGAGCGCAAAGCCGGTGCTCTGCGACGATCTAGAGGGGTAGGATGGGGTGGGAGGTGGCACGGAGGTTCAAGAGGGACGGGAATATATGTACACCTATGGCTGATTCGCACTGATGTATGACCGAGACCAACACAATATTGTAAAGCAATTATCCTCCAATTAAAAATGTTTTTTTTTTCTAAAAAAGAGTCTTTTGAAGGATAAGCCAAACTGGTATGTATCCAAAATCTCAGAGGATGTTCCTGTTGGAACCACATTTCTTCCGTCTCTCCTTGGCCCACAGCATGTTCCCAGAAACAGGCCAGGGACAGAGAGGAATGAAGGAAATGAAGAGCCACCAACCACACCGAGTGTCCTTGAGAATAGTTCTGACGTCATTTATCTCCACCTTCCAAGAGTCCTGGGATGGCCGTGCACAGACAAGTGACAGATACTGTCGGTTCAGCCTGTGACCATAATGGCCAGTGTCGCAGAGGAAGATTTGCGTCCGGCATTACAGTAACTCAAGCTGATGTACCCTCCTTGCAAGGATGGCCAGTGTGAGGTGACGTGAGGTTAGGACAGTCCGATCCCTGGTTGGATGGAGATGAACTCAACGGAAGTTTTCCAAGGGTAGCAAGAGTCAAGCAAGCAGTAGCTCCTGTTGGCTGGTTTGTGACCACTTATTAGACTCTAAATGATGGTCAGAAGCAAGGACCAGGGCACCCCCTGCTATACAGTTCTGAAGGAGCTAAAAACATGGGCAGGAGATAGAAACTTTTTGCTGACTTTCTCTGGGGTGGTGCTGTGGTTTCTACCCTTCACGAAGGAAGCAACCTTAAACTAAGTTATAAAGAGCATTTGAGGACTTCCCTGGTGGCGCAGTGGATGGGAATCTGCCTGCCAAAGCCGGCAACATGGGCTCCATCTCTGTTCCGGGAAGATTCCACATGTGCAGAGCAACTAAGCCCACGCACCACAACTACCGAGCTGGCGCTCTAGGGTCCATGAGCCACAACTGCTGAAGCTCACTCACCCAGAGCCTGTGCTCCACAGTGAGGGAAGCCCTGAAATGAGAAGCCTGCGCAGCGCCGCAACTGGAGAAAGCCCATGCCAAGCAATGAAGACCCGGCACAGCTTCTCCAGGAAATCTTCCTGACTCAGGGATTGAACCCGGGTCTCCCACATTGTAGGCAGATGCTTTACCATCTGAGCCACCAGGGAAGTCTCTTACAAATAAAACAACTAAACCAAAAAAGAATATTTGATTCTTTCTGCATCATCCTGATTCTTCCTTTATGACAAACACATGATTTCCTGGCCTGACCATTCCCAGGCCAGTAAAGGAAAACATTTCCACTTCCCCAAAACTGTACAGTGATGGTGGTGGCCATCTGGTCGTAACATCATGGGAGAGAAACTAGCATGATTAGAGGCCAACTGTTGTCTTTATTCCCTCTGTTCCTCCCTCTGCCTGAGCCTGCTGCTGCTGCTGCTGCTAAGTCACTTCAGTCGTGTCCGACTCTGTGTGACCCCATAGACGGAAGCCCACCAGGCTCCCCCGTCCCTGGGATTCTCCAGGCAAGAACACTGGAGTGGGTTGCCATTTCCTTCTCCAATGTGTGAAAGTGAAGTCGCTCAGTCGTGTCCAACCCTTAGCGACCCCACGGACTGCAGCCTACCAGGCTCCTCTATCCATGGGATTTTCTAGGCAAGAGTACTGGAGTGGCTTGCCATTGCCTTCTCCGTTGCCTGAGCCAAACATCTCTAAAAGTTCCCCAAATTTGAGTGACAAGGCAACTTGACCATGGACGCAAATTCCCATATATTTGTCTCATTCTGTCCCCAAATCTTATATTTGTCAATAAGAAAAGCCCATGGCTGCTAATTTGTTTGTAATCTACCCTTCTGAATGCTTTACTTATAAAATTATTATTAAAAATATATAATAACTTTTATGGGACATTAGGAATGTGGATACCAACTCTGTATTTAACAATATTAGAGAAGTATTAAACTTCTATGTAGGAATGGGAATGGTACCATGATAAATCAGGATTTTTAAGAGTGCATGGCTTTTATAAACACACACTAAAATATTTACAGATTGAATGATATGATGTCTTGGATTTGTTTCAGAATAACATGGGAGGGTTGCACCAGGTGGGGATATGGCTGAAACAAGATTGGCCTCCAGCTGATCATTGTTGAAGCTGGGTGATAGGCTCATTGTGCTGGATTTTGTGTTGTGGTGTTTGTATATGTCAGAAGTTTTCCATAATAAAAAGCTTTTTATAAAAAAAAGAATCAAAACAGGTTAAAGTTACTTTAAATTCACATTAGAAAATCATATTTTCAAAAATGCTTAAAAATATATGCAGTTTTATGATTTAACATTAAATGAGATTTAAAGCTATACATAAAATATTGCCCGTATATATATTTACATATGCATGTAAATGGAAAACAAAAACTATGGAAAAAGCAAATTATGGGTGCCCCTGACTGGCAAGAATACATGTTATTATTCGTAACTTGTTACTTTTTTTCATTTTCCTAATTTTCTAGAAAGAAATACATTAACTTTTTAATTTTATGAATTTATTTGTATAAATCATGCTTGTGATGCATAAGGTGAAAGAGTTATAGAATTGTACATGAAATAGAATCTGAATTTGTTTTTAAATGTGTGTGCATGGTGTGTGTATATGTATCTAAAATAAACATCATCAAATTTTTAATGATGATTATCTCTGAGTGATGGCATCATTGGTCATTTTTATTTTATTTTTTTTGGTCTCAATCTGTTTCTTCTTCAATCAATAAGTATAATGTTATAATCAGAAAAACAGCATAAGAAAAGTTAATTTATTGCTATTTCTTTATAAGTAAAGGATTGTCTATGTAGGTCAATATAAATACAAGGAACTATGTAGTGTATACTTAATGAAACAGATAAGTAAGTCCAAGGGAATTTTAATTCTCTTTGAAAGTATATGTTAAGCTTTTAAACAACGCTGATATAAAATTATTCTAACAGCCACCATTATGCGGTAATGCTCTTGCCTTCATATACTCACTTCCTTAATAATCGTGGCTCGTTTTCCGTCCATCTCCAGGTATATCCATGCCAATACCAGTCTTTGGGCTCCAGGACGATTCCAAAGTCTTTAAGGAAGGGAGTTGCTTACTCGCGGATGAGAACTTTGTCCTGATTGGCTCTTTCGTGGCCTTTTTCATTCCCTTAACCATCATGGTGATCACCTACTTTCTCACCATCAAGTCGCTCCAGAAAGAAGCCACTTTGTGTGTGAGCGATCCTGGAACACGGACCAAATTAGCTTCTTTCAGCTTCCTGCCTCAGAGCTCCCTGTCTTCGGAAAAGCTCTTCCAGCGGTCCATCCACAGGGAGCCAGGCTCCTATGGCAGGAGGACTATGCAGTCCATCAGCAACGAGCAGAAGGCTTGCAAGGTGCTGGGCATCGTCTTCTTCCTGTTTGTGGTGATGTGGTGCCCCTTCTTCATCACCAACATAATGGCTGTCATCTGCAAAGAGTCCTGCAACAGGGATGTCATCGAAGCCTTGCTCAACGTGTTTGTTTGGATCGGTTACCTCTCCTCAGCAGTCAACCCACTGGTGTATACACTGTTCAATAAGACCTATAGGTCAGCCTTTTCCAGGTATATTCAGTGTCAGTACAAGGAAAATAAAAAACCATTGCAGTTAATTTTAGTGAACACTATCCCGGCCTTGGCCTACAAGTCCAGTCAACTCCAAATGGGACCGAAAAAGAATTCGAAGAAAGATGACAAGATGACAGATAATGACTGCACTATGGTTGCTCTAGGAAAGGAGCATTCAGAAGCTGCTCCTGCAGACAGTAGCAACACAGTGAATGAAAAGGTTAGCTGCGTCTGATGGACTGGTTGCCATAGCAACCGTGGAGGGCAACGCGGAGTCCATTTTCCCTCTCTGGGAGGGGAAAAAATTGGGAGACTGGAGAAAATTAGGCCAGTCTAGTGGAACCAACAATAATATCTATATGCCTCATTTTATTCTGCCAATGAAAAGCAGGGTTCAATGCCACAAAAGGTTCACTTCAAAAATATTCTGACAGCATTTCAGCTGTGAGCTTTAGGATATTATTTTTAACATTGTAAATGATGTGTCTTTAAAGTAATTAGCTTTTATTGTATGATTACAATGAGGCCATAAGTAAATCTAAATTATCTTCTATTTTCAAGTGGAAACCTCACTGCTATGTCGTTAATTGATGGCATGAGTTGGGTACCTTTTGCTGTAAATAAAAATAGCTCTAAATAGTGAAATATTGGTTACATATAATGGCCTCTTACATAAAGAAAAATTCTCTTTAAAACTTACCATGATACATACTTTGAATGATAACAACAAAAAGACACTAAGGACAGTGTTATGAAATCTGTATTGCTATGATACTTAAAAGAAATACTTGACAACTTTTTCATTCCTGCTTTTTCATAGATGCCATTTTGAAATATTCACAGAGCTGCTGGCATTTGCTGCACTTCAAGTTAATTCTTCTCAGAAGTGAACACGATTTTAAATGTTATTTAGTAACTATTGCTGCTTTCTCTTCTTCTACTTGTGCTTTATTCTGAATTTCCAATGTGGTCTTGTTTAGTGTTTGCTCTACTAGGTAAACCTATCAAAAGGATAATCAAACATTACCAGATACGTTTCTAGAAACTGCTTCTCCTAAACAGCACTGTAGAAGTGTTTGGTATCTTTCCCTTTAATGACTGCATTGTGCATGCGCTCCTCTGAGCAGTAAAGCAGTATTGATGTAACTGTCAGGATTGAGGAACAGACTCAGGTTTTTGGCTACTGACTGCAGTAGAGTCTTAGGTTTGTTTGTTCAGTTGTCCAGTCAGGTCCGACTCTTTGTGACTCCAGGGACTGCAGCATGCCAGTCCATGGGGTCTTGGGACAACTCTGTAAAACACAGCGATCCTCCTGTTGGCATCCATTAGGTAAATCAGTGCTTTCAGATCAATGTATGCTATTTACTAAAACTGCTCAGTTTTGGATTCACAATTGGTGATTGAGTGTACACTATGTGTGAAGAAATGCCCTAGGTATAAAGTTATAAAAATAATTAAAACAAGATCTTTGCCTTTAAAGAAAAATAACCTGATTACAATGGTTCTTATCAAAAATAGAAATTAACAGACATTTAGAGAACCAGTTCAATTTATTTCCTTCTCATCTGGCTCAGAAACAGGTTTGTTTCTACTCTGAGGATCGTCTTCCCAGTTAGTTTCCTGATGTTTGCCCATGAATACCCACCAAATGAAGGAGGGGGAAAATACCACTGAAGGTCAAAATCTGCAAATTAATTTAGGAATACACACTTCAACCTTGACCCCAACTCTGACTACCAAATATTGAGCGAAATCTTTGCTCCATTTTCCTAAAAACAACTCATTTATTACTCACTGACACTGGACTCTCTACCCCTAAAAAAGTGGTAATGTAATATTTTGTAGGAAAGTTTGCTAAAGAGACAGAGATGAACAGCAGTTAATTCACCTTGATATTACATTACTCTAAGTTAAACTGCACTTTCTTATTGGAACAGATGTTAGATATGTTATTACAATACTGAAGCCTCTCTATGAATCAAAAATAGTTTTCTGCTCTACAACATTTGAAAAAAAAAAACTATTTGAAAACTAAAGAATGTGGGAAATACCATTGTGTAATTTGGAAATGCATTTAGGACTATCCTATTAATAATTATGTCCTTTTAAGTACATTGAACGGTGTCTTTTTCAAAGCTAGAATTTATGGTAAGCTGCTAATACCTAGGCTCCATTTGAACTGAACTGTTTTAATGATTATACCATACTAGCTGACACAAAGTTTAAAAAGTCTCTGCTCTAATGTATTTTGCCTTAGTTTATAACTCTGCACATCTCATAATATAGCAAAGACTACAGATTCTACACCCATATACTCAATCTTGGTCAGAATGAACATAAATACTGCCTGATATGTCTTTTGACTACATATATATTACAAATGTGTATGTTTTTCTCTCCATAATTATCTCTTCAAGTGTATATAGACAAACATGCATCTGTATACTTGTACAGACATGTTCCCATGCACTTTATTCAGTATTTATATATTTATATGGAGGAAAGCAAGAGTCATTACTGAAAACATTTAGTATATACACGTGTGCATGTTTGTATCATGTCAGTTTAAATGTGAATTTCATGTTCTAAAGTTTCTATGATCTTCCATTGCTGTCAAAGCAGATTAAAATGTAACAGAGGTGTCAGCTCTTTAAATAAACTGGAAGTTGACCTAATTTTGTGGGAAGACTAACACAATTCTATGAGGGTGATGAAAGCAATGTTCCTTTTATATACTTGACTGATCCTAAATAAAATGGTAATTTTGGGCTCTTTGTTAAGTCTGGGGACTTTTGGATTACTAAGTTTTGTGGGTGTTGGTTTTTTTTTTTTTTTTGCCCCATCACACAGCTTGCAGGATCTTAGCTCCCCAAATAGGTATTGACCCACGCTCTTGGCAGCAAAACATGGGAATCCTAACCATTAGACCACCAGGGTTAGGTATGTTAAAAAGCCCACTAAGGCTTTTTAACATACCTATTACTCCAATGAAACAGTCCTTGACTTATTTATGAATCTGTGATTTCAAAGACTCATTCCTAGTCAATATTAAAGTAGAGTGACCAATCTTATTTTCCTTTAAGTTGAATGGTAGATTCTTCCACATTTAAAGAAAAGAATTAAGTGTCATAGAGAAACCGGTTTAAAACATGCTTAATCTACTTGGGCACAGCGCCATCTCATGGTCATTTTTTAAAGTGCTACCACAGAAAAATTGAACCAAGTTACTGTAACTGCTTTTGCCAAGGGTGCTTTCTCCACTGGTGCATCAGTGAAAGGTATTTATAAAGTGTTAAATTATTGCGTGCCATGTGGGACACGTAGAGTGAAGATTATTTTATGTTATGATTTTAATCAAAGCTAAATCGATTTTAAGAAAGAATAAATAATTATAAATAAAGTATACTCAAAAATAAAGGCAGTTTTGTGAGTCTACCGCTGTATCTGCTAAAGAGAGTTGCCTGAAACCCCCCAAGTGATCAGGCTGGAAGCTCCAGGCACCATCCAGGTATTCTGAGAGCACAAAGCCTGTGCTCCTGGAGTTCAGTCACAAGAGCTAGGACCCTCCCGGTTGAGTTAGATCCATGGTGATGGTCCAGTTTCTAGTTATCTGTAGCAGACAAATGCTCCGTGTTTCATCACCATATCTGGCCCCACCTGTGGGTACACCTGCCTGTGGGAACACATATACAGCTGTACCCAAAGACATTCATAGGTACAGACACACACACATTTTCACACAAGCTAGTTTCAAGAATTATTTAAAGTAGAGATGTTATATCATTAAATAAACAGGAAAGTTGCTCTGATTCATTGTTTGACCTCTGAATGTAGGGGAAAGGGACGTAGGGATATCCAGGATCTTTTCCAGGTATTTCCAGCTCCATGTGTTGAGAACCTGTCTTACTGCCAGGCAGTAAGTTGTTTGCTTTACTTGCTTCACCTGATGAAGCAAACCTACAGGTATGTATTATTATTCCCTCTTTTTCACAGATGAAGAAACTGAGATTCAGAAAGGTTAGTAACGTGCCTTGAGGTCACACAGCTGGCAACAAAAGTGATGAGTGCAAGCCTGGGTCATCTGACTCTGAAGCAGAAACTCTGTCCCCTGCTCAATTTGGTACAGGAGAACGAACACTGGACTTAGAACCAAAAGATGCGAGTTCCCATCTTAGCTCTCTGTGCACTGATTATCTGAACCTGGACAAGTCATTCCCTGAGCCTTGTCTCTAAACTGGAACTACTAGTACTTGTCTTGGCTAACTAACCACATTGCTTAAATGAGATCATGGCTATGGCTGTGCTTGATAACCTATGAAGCACTACATAAATGTTATAGATGTGTTGCTATTAAAAAGAAAAAACGCCTCTATACATTATTAGCCATCAGAGCAAATTCTAGACAAAACTGGGGGTAAGCAACATTATTATTCAACAGCTTCTACTAGCCTTTCTCTGAATGCTTCTCATTTTTGACAACCATTTGTTTCTGTTTTGTTCTTACCATAGTGGAGAATTCCCTTCACTGGTTTTCTTCTATTTACAACAAAACTTATTTACGTTATGCGCCATTCCCTCTAGTTTCTCCTCTTTTCTGGAGTGCTAGTAAATAATTCTAACAAGTAATTTGGGCTTCCCAGGCGGCTCGGAATCCACCTGCCAATGCAGGAGATGAGGGTTCGATCCCTGGGTCGCGAAGATCCCCTGGAGGAGAAAATGGCAACCCACTCCAGTTTTCTTGCCTGGGAAATCCCATAGACAGAGGAGCCTGGCAGGCTACAATCCATGGGGTTGCAAAGAGTCAGACACGACTGAGCAATTAAACAGCAACAACTAGTAACTCAAGCTGATGACTCATTGTCTCTCACAGATCCCTTCAGCTGCCCACCATGAGGATAAACCAAACTCAAAAATTTTAAAAACAAGAGAGACAAGGCGGAAGAAATCTGAGGGCAAGAAACATCCTCCCAGTATTCAAATGATCCACAGAAAAACAGGTGCCTTCAGACACTTCATAATTTATATAAAGTTTTATAACTTAACACTGAGCTTTAATCCACGGTAACAACGATGATTTTGAAAGAAACATCTGTGACTTTAACGATGTCATTCTAAACTGAGGACAATACAATATTACTAAGCTTTCTCTTAATGGATATTTTCCCCAGTTGTTGCAAACAATTTGCACAATGTGAGAGTCACATGTTAAGTTTTATCTGGGGCAAAATGAGGACTGCAGCCCAGGGTACCGCATTTCAGACAGACACGAGACACTGCTCCAAGGAGGTGAGGGGAAGAGTCGGGATGTATAGGAGTTTTGCAACAAAGGGCAGGTAGCGGGGAACATCAAAAAATTACTGTTAAAGAAAGAAAGCAGGTATGTTAAGTCAAGGAATTTAACGCTTTTCTATGTATTGGAAGATGCAAGAGTCTGGGCTCACTGAAATCCTTCCTTTGGTACACACCTCAGCTGTCTGGGGCCAGTATCCTGTGTTTTCACATCTGAAATTTCCTCAGGGCTCAACACAGGGAGTGGCTGCAGTCTGGTGGCTGCTAGATGGCATGGACTCTCTCCTTCCTGAGTTTCCTCAGGGCTCACCAGCTCACGGTGGAAGGCTGCAATCACTGATGACAGTGACATCCTTGTTTATTGACACGGCAGGAAATGCTCCTTTTCTCACAGCAAATATGCAATAGAGCAGAACTTCTTTGTTAATTTTTATCATTTTTTAAATGATAAATTTTATCATTTTGCAGGCAGTTTGCAAAGACAAATAGCTTCCCCATTTTCCCTTAGTGGCATTCCCATCCGTCTTGGTTCTGTTATTTGTTTCTGATATTTAACACCAGCTGTCCACCTGAGCCAACAATGTTACGGGGCGTTTTCACATCCAGTTGGAGCCTCAGGATTTGCTGTGATTCCACTGGAGCAGAAGACTGAGACAGAAAACCTACATCTGCTGCTAATGTCTAACCTTGGTCTTAGTTGAAGCGTCTTTTCCCCCAAGTGTATAATGAATACTTAGAGTCAATGATCTTTGCAGAGTCTAAGGCTATGCTTCCCTGAGTGCTAGGGAGTCCAGTCAAGGCTTTGATGAACCAAGGCATAACTTTCTGTGCACAGAATATTCTGGAACCCACAATTCACACATTTTCTTAAATTCTTTAATTTCAAATAAAAGACAGCTTTAACTTTTATATGGGGATCTTATGAGAAAAATCAAGTTATTAATAATTTCAGGAGTTTCTAAGATATGAGACCAAATGTCTGATATCAATAGGAAGGATTTCTGCTGAGGCATTTTCCTCAAAGTCAGCCCCTCTTCGGTAGTTTCTAGCTGTTTCAAGATATCAAGTTGCTCTTTTAAACAGCTCCCTGAAGAACAAATGTTCCCACTATTCGAGTCCTTGAAGTGTTAAAATGTCAAAGCCCAAACAGAGGTAGAATGCACAATGCAGAGAAACCTCCCTTTTTTAAAAGCTAGATTTTTGTTGAAAATGAGCCAAGGTCATTTAAGTTTTTATTTATAATTGAGATTATGAGGTCTTAAAAGGGTGCTTATTCTGGCTTCTAGAGAGGAGTACGATTTGTCCTTCCTATCGTACACTGACTTCAGATATTGAAAGGTAATAATATGCTATTATTCAGATGCTCTTGTTTTAGTTGAGGTGACCCCAAGTGCAGAGCTGAGACACGGACTGGGATGCAGGTTGTTTACGTGGGAAATGATGCCAGGAAGCAGAAAGAAATAAGGAAGAGGTAAAAGTCTAATGAAGGGTATGGTATCAAGGATGCTATAGACAATTAGGACTCAATTCCACCAGCAGTAGGAGACAACTTGGAACTCTGCAATGCAGGTAACTGAAATCAAACGTGAGCCAAAGACAACTGGTCAAGATCTTACTTAAGTGTTTTATTCAGTTGGTAATTAATCATGGCCAGTTTCCCTGGTGGCTCACTTGTTAAAAATCCACCTATAATGCGGGAGACCTCGGTTCGAGCCCTGGGTTGGGAAGATCCTCTGGATAAAGGAAAGGCTACCCCCTCCAGTATTCTGGCCTGGAGTATTCCTTGACTATATAGTCCATGGGGTCGCAAAGAGTCAGACATGACTGAGTGACTTCACTTTCAAAAGTCATTATGCTTCCTCAATAGAAAATGGTATCATTATAGTCAGTAACAATTTTTAAATAAAGATATCCTCATACTACATGATCACATCTAAATTTACTCCTGAGACCCTCCAACCAGCATGCATGTTTCATACAGAATCGATCTCAGAAGCACGCTGCAGATAATTCTTTTCAACTCTGCCAAGACAGTTATGGACAGTCATTATCATTCCTACAGGAGCTGTAGAAGACCTTAAAAAAAAGCGCTCTACAGTCTGGATATGTAAAAGAGAAATTCTTTGTACAAGTTCCATTTGTTTAGCCCAATTTTTTGTATGAGTTCTATTTATTTAGCCTAAGTGATCAATCTAAAGTATTGAAATGGAAAGAACAGAAAGAAACAAAATCAATATATTTAAGAGCCAGAGGAGCCTAGACACCATGCAGTTCAGGCTCTTTATTAGCAGAAGTGGTGATGAAGAGTCAGAAAATTTAAATAAATTATCCAACTCCACCTGACCTAGTAGCATCCGAGTCCGTTATGGGATTCAGGCCTCCCAATCTCTACTTTTCTCCTTATATGAACAATGGATCTAAGAAGGGTCCATTGGTTTATGGACTATGTGGCTTATTTGGTCATACCACTAATATATATTTAAATCAATATAAATATATATTTAAATCAAGTTCAGATACCAATGTTGCAAACTCACTTACTTTCTCAACAGGTTTATTAGCGAGGTCTACTGGACAGGGAGGCCTGGCGTGCTGTGATTCATGGGGTTGCAGAGAGTCGGACACGACTGAGCAACTGAACTGAACTGTGTGCATGTTATACCTAAGACATCATTAAGTATGAGAAGACTAGGAATGGAATTACTTTTTTAAAAAAATAATAGAAATAAGACATTTCAAGAGGAATTATCCTGTCTTCTTTATAAAATTTATATTGATTTTGTGGAACTTACTTTGTCAAAAAATGGCCTAAATAACATGTGGCTAACTTGACACAGCTACCCAGGGATGCCTCTCATGAGACTGCATCTGACAGAGGTCCCCTGAAGCAATGCCACCACCATTGGCAAAAGTGTTAAGAACAGCATTTGGAAATTAGTTTTAAAGGGGAAAAAATTAAAATTAGATAAAATGTTCAATATCACTATCTGCAGTTTCCACTACGAAAATCTACATTAGAAGATCCATGGTTAAAATCTCCATTAGAAGACCCATACAATAGAGTGTATATAAAAAAAGAATATCCAAAAGATGGGAATCAGGTCAATATAGAAAAGCAAATGAAGAAGAATTTTTTTTTAAATAAAAGGAACAAAATTTAAAACAATGATAAAAATTAAAACTAATTTGCTCAGCATGCACACATTTAATCATTTGAATTTGACTCTTTGACCTCTACAATGAGACACATCTACAAGTATTTAATTTCTAAAAATGAGATGATGGGTTTTTTTCTAAATTAGCAGGAAAACAGAAAATAGTTATTCATGAATGATTTGAGTATGACACATTTAGGAAAACTAAACATTTTTAAGACTGAAGAGAAAGAAGAGTGATTTGCATGAAAATGTATGTTATACTTGGCCTTCAAATATAATCACCAGAGGACTCAACTATGGTTAATTCATCCCTGCAATTGTCTGAAGTAGAAAGTGGAAGCTATTACTCACAGTTAGTCCTTTACCCATTCACCAGATAAATCAGACCGAGTCCAGAAGCCCATTAAGACCACTCAAAAGGAGTTCAAATCATAATCATGATGCAAATAGCAAGTTATCTCAATTTATATTAAGTATATAAATAAAATATTGAAGCTATGGGTGTACTTATCTAATGTTCTTTAAGAAATTCGTTTTAATGACTTTGAAAGATAAACTATTTTCCCCTTGGAGAATAATACTTTTTATTTAAATTTAGTAACAGCTTCTGTTGCTCATGGCTTTGAGCAGTCCTACTTGGTTCTAAGAATTCAGATAAAGTACAACTACCCACTTATAGTCGGAGAAGGCAATGGCAAGCCACTCCAGTACTCTTGCCTAGAAAATCCCATGGATGGAGGAGCCTGGTAGGCTGCAGTCCATGGGGTCGCTAAGGGTCGGACACGACTGAGCTACTTCACTTTCACTTTTCACTTTCACACATTGGAGAAGGAAATGGCAACCCACTCCAGTGTTCTTGCCTGGAGAATCCCAGGGACGGGGAGCCTGGTGGGCTTCCGTCTATGGGGTCACACAGAGTCGGACATGACTGAAGTGACTTAGTAGCAGCAGCAGCAGCAACCCACTTATAGGTAGATAGGTAGGTGTGTCTATAAATGATAAATTAGCAATGTTTTTACATTTTGGGGGGAAACAATGAAATTAAACCCAGAACCTTCAGCCTACCTTCCTTACTATAGGAGAGAAAAGCAGAAAGAAGACACAGGTGTAAATATTTATTTACATTCCTACAGCCATCTATTTATCTCATCATAACCAATGAGGAAACTGAGTCTGAGAGGGAAATTAGCTCAATTTCACCAGACTAAGGAGCAGAATCCAAGAGCAGATCTGTATGACTTAAGTTTGTACTGTTTCCTGTTTCTACTATGCCGAAGATCAGAAAACATTTTCAGAAAAGAGTCAAATAGTATATATTTTAGGTTTTGTAGGCCATATAAACTGTCACAGCCATTCAATTCTGCTGTTGTAATGTGAAAGCAGCCACAGACAATTAGCAAACGAGAGGATGAGGCGGTCTTCCAGAAAGACAGTATTTACAGAAGCAGGGTGTGGTCCAGACAAATCCCATTGGCCATGGTTAGCCAGTCTCTGAATTACACCATTCAAGAACAATAAAAATAATTACATCTAATACTATGGGCTTTCTTGCTGGCTCAGTGATAAAGAATCCGCCTGCCAAGGCAGGAGACGTGGGTTCAATCCCTGAGTTAGGAAGATCCCCTGGAGAAGAAAATGGCAACTCACTCCAGATTCTTGCCTGGAAATCCCATGGACAGAGGAGGCTGGCTATAGTTCATGGGGTTGCAAGAGTTCGACATGACTTAGCAACTGAACAACAACAGCAATACACCCCACAGACTTCATAACTACGTATTTGAGCCCTGATTGAAAGTCAAGTATTGTGTTAGGTCTTTAATATATCATTTTATTTAATTCTTATAAGATCAAAATTATATGCTTAATCCTACCATCATCTGCATTTTGTGTATAAGGAAACTGGAGATTAAGTGACATGCCCCAGCTCATACATAGTAACCAACAGAGTCAGATTTTGAATCAATATTCATATTCTCAGCTATTTGCTCTATTTCTTCCCTAATTCAAAAATGCAAGAGTAGGATTTCCCTGGTTGTCCAGTGGTTAGGGCTCTGTGCTTTCACTGCAGGGAGCATGGGTTCAATCCCTGGTTGAGGAACTAAGATCTCACATGCCACACAGCACAGCCAAAAAAATAAAGTAAAATAAAAACTTAAAAAAAAAATACAGGAGCACATCACCATCAGGCCTGAGTCTGCCTGGCCTGAGTTAAACTGACAGATGAAGCTTAACAGAACTCTAACCTTGAGACTTTAAACCAGCTCCAGGAGTTGGTGATGGACAGGGAAGTCTGGCATGCTGCAGTCCGTGGGGTTGCCAAGAGTCAGACGTGACTGAGTAATGGAACTAAACTGAACTGAACCTTGCGAAGGCACAGCTTTTCCCAAAGTACCTAACTTACAATACAGGTTAAATTAGACTTTGCTGAATAAACATAATTTTAACCCATAAGGACAGTTCACCATCAACATGATTAATTCTCTCCATAAATGACGGTTCTTGATCTTACATGATACAATCACGACAGGTGGATTGTTGTTTGTTCTCCTGGTTCACCTTCACGCCCGCAGAATGTAACATTCAGATCCTCTTAAAGGGGAGAACAAATAAACCCTATGCCTTTCATTCAGTAAAATTATGCCCCAAAATAACTTTTTTATATATCCATTCTATTTCTTGCACTAACAAATAAAACCTGAAGGGGGAAGATACTATTTAAAATGAGTGTTAGGCCTGCTAATTTGTTGAAAAATCTCCATCAAGTTCCTCCATCAATAAAGGAGTTTATGGTCAGGATACACACAGGAACGAGCAAGCAGGAATCACTGAAGTCAAAGAGGCTCCGCAGAAACCCAGAAAGAAAGGCACAGCCAGCTCTGTACCAAACCCAGGGCTGCCTGAGGTTACACAGGGCCGAGCTCCCCCACATCTCCATGGGATTCAGCTGCGGTCTCCCAGGCAGCGCCCCTCTTCCTTCTCCAGCTCCTACACACTGACGTCCTTCATTTTCTCCTTCCTTTTCACATCCTCGCTCATGTCTACCATGACCGCGTTTGTCTTCTACACCTGCCACTCATGACTTAATCTTTTCCATACTCCTCTGTTCAGATTTCTAAGAGAGAGTGAGCGGGTTGGCTGAGGGTCTCCCTGTCGGGGCAGAGACTTTGTTCTGAGCTTCTCACCAGAGTTTGGCCAGATGCCCCAATCCAACCAGTTGTGGTGGGTGGTGCCGAGTGTTTCCCTGCTGGATCCCTGGACAGAAGAAAAGTTTCCACACAAGGATCTAAAAAGTGTCAGTACTGTGTCTGGTCAAAACCTTCTCCAAAATAAACAGAGAATCTATTGACTCTGCTAAGGGTTGTTGTCTCTTTCAAACAGCACTCCCATTTCTTACTTCACTTTTTGCTACCTTCCAGGACAACTATTTTCAATTTCCAATCTGTTGTTGTTGTTGTTTAGTCACCCAGTTGTGTCCAGATCTTTTCAACCCCATGGACGGCAGCACACCAGGCTTCCCTGTCCTTCACCATCTCCCGGAGTTTACTCAGACTCATGCACATTGAGTCAGCGATGCCATCCAACCATCTCATCCTCTGCTGCCCCCTTCTCCCGTCACCTAATCTATAACAACAGAACATTCACACTTTAAAGAAAGTCACCAAAAAGTGAGCCAGCCAAGTTTTCTTTAATGGCACAATCTGCAAAAGAGTCATTGCTAAAAGTATACAGAAGCTTAAATGTGAAGTTCAGGAAATACAATGGACAGGAGACAAACTAAGCTCAATGATGCTTCTCCAACACTTGCCCTGAGAATCATGATTTGATGACCTCAACAAGCAATCATAGTGCATTGTGATTAAAATAGCCATGTTACAATCTGAAGAAAATTGGGCAATTCAGGAGGAAAAATCTGCCAAGCCTCAGAAAGGAGAAAGTCATTTAGTATCTGAATTAGAAACATTCATGTCATTGGGCTGATATAGTCTTCCAACCATCTAGTCCCCTGATGTTTTGAAGAATTACCTAGGAGAGGAAAGGCACAAAATGATACATGGAACTGCAGCCCTCAGCCAGATGCCAAATTTACACCTGTGAATAAAGAAGAGCATGGATGTGATTATCTATAAACCAAAACTCTGAGAAAAAATGAGAGAGTTAACTATAAGACATTAGTGAAAATAAGCTAATAAAATATTTCCCCCTGCTGTGCAGCAAGAATTGTTTGAGGTTGAGAATTAAGAACTCCTCGGGTTCACAAAAACAAGAATTTACATAACAGAGCTTGGGAATCTCGTGTTAGTGAATTTTTCGGGGCTGGTGCATGGGGATGACCTGGAGGGAGGATATGGGGAAGAGGGAGGTGGGAGGGGGGGTTCAAGAAAGGGAACATATGTACACCCAGGGCGGATTCATGTCAATGTATGGCAAAACCAACCAATATATTAATGTAAGGTAATTTGCCTCCAATAAAATAAAAAAAATAAAATAAAGTGCATGCGAAGGCTATCAAGGGAAAAGTGAAAGTGAAGTCGCTCTGTCATGTCTGACTCTTTGCCACCCCATGGACTGTAGCCAACCAGGCTCCTCCGTCCATGGAATTTTCCAGGCAAGAATACTGGAGTGGGTTGCCATTTCTTTCTCCAGGGGATCTTTCCAACCCAGGGATCGAACCCGGGTCTCCCGCATTGTAGCAGACACTTTACCATATGAGCCACCAGGGACTGAAGAAGGGAAAGTTATATTTTAAATCGAATGCTAAAAGATTTAGGAAAATGCTTGAATTTCATAGGCTTGAGAGTTATGTAGATATTGCTTCCAAGTCTGCCTCTGCAGTGATTACACTGGAAAAATGAAAAAAAAAAAAAAAGAAAGAATCACTTAACCTCTGTAAGTCTCATCTGTTAAATGGAGATGATAATGTCTTTTGGCATTGTGAGAATTAGAGGTAGAGCCTTGAACAGGATTTTGCCTATTGCAGAACATGTGATGACATGAATATTACTAGCTAAAGAACAAAGGTCCGTCTAGTCAAGGCTATGGTTTTTCCCGTGGTCATGTATGGATGTGAGAGTTGGACTGTGAAGAAAGCTGATCGCCAAAGAATTGATGCTTTTGAACTGTGGTACTGGAGAAGGCTCTTGAGAGTCCCTTGGACTGAAAGGAGATCCAACCAGTCCATCCTAAAGGAGATCGATCCTGGGTGTTCACTGGAAGGACTGATACTAAAGCTGAAACTCCAATACTTTGGCTACCTCATGCGAAGAGTTGACTCACTGGAAAAGACTCTGATGCTGGAAGGGATTGGGGGCGGGAGGAGACAGGGACGACAGAGAATGAGATGGCTGGATGGCATCACCCACTCGATGGACATGAGTTTGAGTGAACTCTGGGAGCTGGTGATGGACAGGAAGGCCTGGCGTGCTGTGATTCATGGGGTCACAAAGAGTCAGACATGACTGAGCGACTGAACTGGAAGACCTACCTGACTATATCCCACAGAAAGGGGCCAGAAATGAATATGAAGGTGCCTTAGAGCTAACAAACTATGGGACTTCCCTGGTGGTCCAGGGGCCAAGACTCCACGCTCCCAATGCAGGGGGCCCAGGTTTGATTCCCTGGTCAGGGATTTAGATCCCACATGCTGCAATTAAGATCTAGTGCAGCCAAATAAAAATATGTTTAAAAACCACAGGCAAAATTTACACATGAGGTCTGACAGCCTGCAAACGAATTGATCCCCTTGTTGGTTTTCCCTTGGTGTTCATATAATAGGGTGAGTTATCAAAGAAAAGAAACCCAACCTACTGAAATCTGGGGTTCTTTTAACAATGTGGACTTTAAAAGAAGGCATCTCCTTTCTTACCTGCATCTGTCTCTATAGGTCTGAGGCTCCTTTCCAGAGGGGGTTGGTCCACAGGGCTGTTTTAATCCACCGAGGCATGTCACATCAGATGCAGAGAGGCTGGGAGCCAACACTTTAAACTGCAGTTGGGGGTGACGGCCTATGCCAAGGTTTCCCTGAGACTCAGGGAACTAAAGGGATGAGAGCTTGTACAAGCTAGAAGAAGTAAGGCCTCTGTCAGGCTGCCGCTGAAGGGAAGAGAACAGAAAACCCGGCACCTTGATGAAGAACCACAGGCCTAATGCTGACATGGAGAAGAGAACCTCCCAGCCAGCCTCCACTGCACAGCGCAGACACGAGCATCTTGCGGTTTCTGAATTATGACCTTTGGATTCTTCTAAAGTAAGAGGATTCTTGTTCCCCGGCATCAGTGACAAAACTGGACTTTCACCAGCCTCTGACAGTGGAAATCAGGAACAGATTTCTTTTTATTCAGAAAATTAGGTGATATTTTTTTTCTGAAGTGTCATTGTATAGGGCCTTCCCAGGTGGCGCTAGTGGTAAAGAACCTGCCTGCCAGTGCAGGAGACCTAAGAGACACAGGTTCCATCCCTGAGTCGGAAGGATGCCCTGGAGGAGAGCATGGCAACCCACTCCAGTATTCTTGCCCGGAGAATCCCATGGACAGAGGAGCCTGGCAGGCTATAGATCATTGGGTAGCAAAGAGTCGGACACTACTGAAGCGATTTAGCATGCACGCAGGATTGAGCCCAGGAATTTAAAGTTTGTGTAAGAACTTGTTTCTTCAACAATTAGTCCTTGAGATACTTTTCAGAAAATACTGACCTGAAAGTATGACTGCATATCAGTTATCCATTCCTTCAATTAACTGTTAAAAACACACTGACGTGCTGAGTTGGATGCTAAGAATACAGAGATGATGGAGGCATGGTCCCTGCCCTCAGGAAGACCAGAGCCTAGTTGGAAACACAGACAGGTAAATAAAATCCGCAAGAGTTTCATCAGAGCTATGCAAGCATCTATCTAACACACCAGCCACGTGACGTGAAGAAAGGAGTGACAAACTGTAGTTCAGTAGGGCTGAGAAACCCTCACTGGTGACATGGTTCATCTGCATCGTAAACTGTACAGATGAATTCACCAAGCTGACCTCAAGGAAGGGCCCTTAAATATAGGTGAGCCCAAAGGTGGGAAAGTAAGAAGTTCAGTGAACTGTAAGTCTTACACTGAGAGTGAAGCGGAGGGAGAAGCAGCAGCAGACGAGTGGGGCTGTACAGATGGGGGTTGGGCCAAAGACACCTCAGTGAAGTGAAGGGAAGTGCAAGTGGCTCAGTCGTGTCTGGCTCTTTGTGACCCCATGGACTAAACAGTCTATAAAATTCAGGCCAGAATACTGGAGTGGGTAGCCTTTCCCTTCTCCAGGGGATCAGCCCAACCCAGGGATTGAACCCACGTCTCCCACATTGCAGGTGGATTCTTTACCAGCTGAGCCACAGAGGAAGCCCAATAATACTGGAGCGGGTAGCTGTCCCTTCTCCAGTGGATCTTCCTGACCCAGGAATCAAACCAGGGTCTCCTGCATTGCAGGCAGATTCTTTACCAACTGAGTTATCAGGGAAGCCCACTAACCAACTGAGCTATCAGGGACACCCTAAACTGGAAACTTTCACGTTGGGAATCTCTCCTATGGGCAGTGGGGAGCCATTGATGAATTAGTGAGATAAAATGTAATCAAATTTGCAACTCTGATTGCTCAGGCGCCAGTGGGAGACCCAGCAGTGTTGAAGGTGGAGGCTCTGATGGTTCCAACTATACAGCTCAGGGCTTTATTGAAGGCAGTGGTAGCAGAGGTGAAGAAGCACAAAATGTGGAAATTGTTTGCTAATAAAAGGGATGAAGTGGAGATGGGAGAACTGTAGCTCCAAGCCCTCAGGAAACCATTATACAACAGGCTCACCACCTTCTAACCTGAATTCCAAAATTCTTTATCCTCAATTCTAAAGCCCTAAAGTTCTGGACATTAAAAAATAATTCTTAATAACAGATTTGGTAGCAATACCTGACCTGAAGTCTTTTGTGGCAAAATCTACCCTGAGCTGAAATGAGGTGGCATAATTTTTAGTTATCTGCTTATTTAATTAAAGAATTGCTTCCCTTGTAGCTCAGTCAGTAAAGAATCTGCCTGCAGTGCAGAAGACCCAGGTTCGACCCCTGCGTTGGGAAGATCCCCTGGAGAAGGAAATGGCAACCCACTCCAGTATCTTTGCCTGGAAAATTTCATGGACAGAAGAGCCTGGTGGGCTGCAGTCCATGGGGTCGCAAAGAGTCAGGCACGACTGAGCGACTAACACTATACTTGGTGTGACTATTCATCTGTTTCACTGCAGAAATTTAAGTATGTGATTCCTGAGAGCTGGTATAGAACCTATTGGAGATGTATGTTATGGAATGTATTGGTTTCAGATCACCTTTCCAAAACCAAAACAGTCTAAATTCATGAATACTAGCAGCAGAGAGAAGACACCCAAAGATGTATGTATGAATATAGTGGAGAGAGAAAAAGAAAAAACTCATTTTGGGTTTGGGTTTAGGACAATAAAGATTATCACTATCCAGAATGACAAAGAAGGAGCCCCCCAAATTAAGGAATATTCTATAGGAGTTTAAGAATTTTCCAATTCAAATTATTCATTTTTTGTAACAGTGTTTAAAGGCACCATTTTACATATCTAGAAATCTATGTGTCTGGAATATCTAAAACCTCTTCCAAAGCAGTTAAGTGAGAACAAACGCCATGTCTTCAAATCATTGTAGTGCTTTAGGGCTTATCAAGCAATTTCCTATAATTACTGCACTGAATCCTCTGAACCACAATGCATTTTTGTATGCATGTGCCCACATTTAGCTAAATCTTAATTTCAAAAAAAAAATCTTTCAGTTGATATTTACATATGTTATGCTTCAAAAAATATATTCAATACCAGAAAAGCCTCTGTGCAAAGAAAAGCTTAATATTCTAGGGAAAAGAGTCCACAGAGCCACATGCATTCTAATTAGTTGTACTTCCCTCTCAATATGAAAAATGTGGAAATCTAGACCGAATTTATCAAATAATACAGCACGATGGGACTACTGTTAAAAGAAGGTGGGGGCAGCCTATCTCTCTCTCTCCCTTCAAGCATTCTTACAGTATGCTTTGACCACTATTTTCTTTTCAATCAATAAACTTTTCTCCCTTCTAAAAATAATGCACCACAATCTATAATCATACATCTGTTACCCTTAATTGTACTTACATTTCAGTCTCCTGAGTGAAAGCGAAAAGTGTTAGTTGCTCAGTCATGTATGACTCTTTGCAATACCCTGGACTGTAGCCTACCAGGCTCCTCTGTCCATGGAATTCTTCAGGCAAGAATACAGAATTGGGTAGACATTCCCTTCTCCAGGGGATTGAACCTGGGTCTCCTGCATTGCAGGCTGATTCTTTACTGTCTGAGTCACCAGGGAAGCCCAATCAATCTCATGAGGCAATAACAAACTAAACTGTTCCATTCTTGATTACAGTGTCCTTTCTAATGCTTTATTTATCAAACGGTTCCATGGCACTATGCAGTGCCCTTGCTAACTGTAGATGCCAACTATTTCTCTTGATTAACATGCATCTCTGCAAAGCTCAGGTTAAAATGACATTGTTGGTTGTTTGTTAGTCTGACCCTTTGCAACTCCATTTGGACTGTAGATTACCAGGCTCCTCTGTCCGTGAAATTCTCCAGGCAACAATACTGGAGTAGGTATTTCTTTCTCCAAGGGGATCTTTCCAACCCAGGGATCAAACCTGCATTAGCAGGTGGATTCTTTACCGCTGAGCCACCTGGGAAGCCATGTTGCCTAAATGAAAAGAAACATATCCTTAATAAAAGTTGTCGGTCTTACCCATAACCTTTAAAACACTTAAGCAAGTAACATAATGCTATATTGTTGCTATAAAATATTCAAAGTCATAGCCACACACACAGCCAAATGGGAAGGTTCCTTTACAAATGTTGAAGCTCTCCTACTTCTCACCATTGATAATATTAATTGTTTGGTAAGTCATTTCACCCTCCACACCCTTTCCTATGCTCAAGTAGTTCAAAGGCAGAATTCAGTTGTTTTTCATATATAATTTTCCTTTTATTATATATTTAACAAAGGGAAAGGTACAAAGACAAGGAAAAGGAGGAAAAGGTACAAACAAAGGAAACTGATTCATTAATGATTGAATTCATGGATGTTATGCTTGACGGCTCATCAGTCAGCTAGCACTTCTTGATCAATCATCTCAGTACTACGCTAGACGCTAAGTAACACAAAGAAACATCAAGATGAGTTTGAGCTGAGGGAATGTGAGAGAATGTTCATTTTCATCTAAAACAGAAAAACAAGTGGAGAGTTATGTGGCACGTACTTTCAGCAGTACAAGGACATCTTTCCCTTTAGTCATAGTCCTTGGTTCAACTATGAATGAGCAGAACTTTTAAATAAATGATACATCTGTTTCACAGCTAAGCACACATCCACTCCCTATAATTTGTTCATAGTTAGCACACTTTAGTAGTGCTAATAGACCAGACTAATAGACCAGAACTTAATGAGCAAACAACGTGAGGCATTGAAGAAGGGAAGTCGCTCAGTCGTGTCCGACTCTTTGCGACCCCATGGACTGCGGCCCACCAGGCTCCTCCGTCCATGGGATTTTCCAGGCAAGAGTACTGGAGTGGGTTGCCATTTCCTCCTCCATTGAAGAGATTGCACTAAATCATAAGGATAACAAGAGATAGGGGTCTGTGGACCAGTGGTAGGCTGAATTCAGCACGACCTGGGTGGAGGTCTGGCAAGATTGGGGTGGGTGAAAAGGGGATACTAGGACATCATAGGCAGGAGAAACAGAAGTGTGAAAAAGAAAATGATCGCAGCAGGACTGAGGGACAGTGAAGAAGTCAGTTTGGCTACAGAACAGGGCTTAATACAAAGCAGAAAATGAAGTTGGACAGGTATGGTATTGGTTCAGTTCAGTTCAGTTCAGTTCAGTCGCTCAGTCGTGTCCGACTCTCCGCGACCCCATGAATCACAGCACGCCAGGCCTCCCTGTTCATCACCAACTCCCGGAGTACACTCAAACTCATGTCCACAGAGTCGGTGATGCCATCCAGCCATCTCATTCTCCGTCGTCCCCTTCTCCTCCTGCCCCCAACCTTTCCCAGCATCAAAGTCTTTTCCAGTGAGTCAACTCGTCGCATGAGGTGGCCAAAGTATTGCAGTTTCAGCTTTAGCATCAGTCCCTCCTATGAACATCCAGGATTGATCTCCTTTAGAATGGACTGGTTGGATCTCCTTGCAGTATAAGGGACTCTCAAGAGTCTTCTCCAATTGGTACAACTTCTTAATTCTGAGTTTTAAAAGTTAGACACAGGTATTTGGACTGGATGTGATAAGAATAGGGACCTGTGCCAGATTTTTTTCCTCATTTTATTTGGAAAATTTTCAAACATCAAAACCAGTTCAAAGAACCATATGCTAAACACCCTATATGCATCGTGTGGATTCTATAATTTACATGTCAGTATGTTTGTTTTATTCCTATCTAATCATTCCTGCATTAATCATTCCTATTAATACATCTTGTGTTTGGGGAGTTTTTTTAAAATGTGGTAGATTTATTCTTCTGGATGAATCTTGAATCATTTTCCAAGTTCCACAATAATACTCTTGGAATTTTGATAGGCATTACACAAAACTTGTCAATAAATTTGAAAGGAATTTACATGTTTAACTATCTGTTTTTCTTTTCAGGAGAATACTCTCAGTAACATTTTGTGTTCAGCATTTTGTATTTTCCACTTGCGTGGAAGTGGAAATTTGCCAATTTATGATTACACTTACACTTAGGTATTTTAATGTGATGTGACTATCTTTCCCCCAACCACCACCATCTTATGTTTCTAATTGGTGGCCCAGATCTCTCATCTTTTTTTTTTTTCTCTTTTACCCATACTTTGCTCATCTTGTATGGTTCTCTTATCCAAGACTCCATTATAACCTGAGTTCACAGTGCCAGGTGTAGGGCTAAGATCAGAGGGAAAGACTATACACGCGAACTAGCATTCTTCTCAACAGTCCATTTAAGTTATTCATAAGAAAAGACATCTTTCTCAGTAATTATTTACTCTTTTGCTAACCTAATATACAAAAGAATGATTTATTCAAAAAAAGTTAAAGAGTCAAGGGAGTAAAAGACATGGCAATTGACAAAATTTCATAACCCTAAGTAAACCTACGTCCTTCTTCAGTAATTGGTAGTATTCATTTCCAGAATCAACCATTTATTTTCTTTTGAGAGAGAATAAAAATCTGGGATATACAGGTGGGTTATTTAAAAGCAAAGATGAAAGAGAGGGCATGTGAGAATATGTTCATTTTCATCTAAAAGAGAAAAGCAAGTGGAAAGCTACATGGCACATACTTTAAGCAGCACAAGGTCATCTTTAGTCACAGTCCATGATTCAACTATAAATGAGCAGAACTTTTAAATAAATGATGTATGTGCTTTATAGCTAAACACAGAATCTAAATTTTTCACTGTGGTTTAAAATTAATTTTACAGTAAATATATTCAGGTATTTCAAAAATCAAATGAATATAATTAGGAATCTCACTGCTTCTTGTTCCCTCATATCCTTTATAATTTATTTACAGTTAGTTCACTTTAGTGGATTTGTTCATTCTCCTAGTATTTCTTTACACACATACAAATGCCTATTTGTAATTTTTCACTTTAATACAAAAGCTAGCATACTACATTCATTGATCATTGATCTATGCTTGTTTTTTCCTTTGAACTAGAGGTCATTTTACATTTGTATAGAAAGAACTTTGTCATTCTTATAGCAGGCTGCATAGCATCCCATCTTGTGATGTACCAAAGTATACTTAACCAGTCCTTAACTGACAGAGATTTAGGTTGTTTCTTTTGTTTTTGTGTTATAAACAATTCTGCAATTAATATGGATGTATAATATTTCACACATTTATACTCATATCATGGGGTTTATAGTGTATGCACTGTAGATAAAATATTAATAATAATGAGTTAAAAGGAAGAGGGGTGGGAAGATGGAAAATACTGGTTACAAAATTCTCACTTTTTTTCCATGAAGTGGCATAATATTAAATCAACATAGACTGTGATAAATTGAGAATATATATTGTGATTCCTAGATAAGCCACTTATAAAATATAAAAGAGTAAAACTGAAGAGCCAATAGAGAAACATTGACCAAACACTGAAATGGAACACTGAAAAATATTTAACAAATCCAAAAAATATCTATAAGAAGAATTAGAAAAATAAAAAACACAGATAGGACAAATAGAAAATAAATAGCTAAAGACCAAAATCCAATAACATCAATACTTGTATTAAATATAGACTAAACATCCCAGTTACTTTATAATGATAAATTATAATAATAATAACCAAAAGATATAATAATAAGAAAGGTTTCCATGCTTAACACCAGGGTTTCAAAATACATGAAGCTAAAACTGACAGAACTAAAGGAAAAAACAGACAATTCCACAATCATGGATATGAACTTTAACACTTTTTTCTGAATAATTAATAGGACACATTTAAGACTAGACAAAAATTAGTAAAGATGTGTAATATCTGAGCAACATTATCCACTAACTTGACCACATGAATATTTAGAAACCATGAAATCGACAACCACATGATACATATCATTTTCAAGTACAGATGGAACATTTATGAAGATATACAATATGCTGGGTCATAAAAGTATCTCAATAAATTTCAAAAGATTGAAGTCTTTCACAGTGTGGTCTCTGATTGCTGCTGCTGCTGCTGCTGCTAAGTCGCTTCAGCCGTGTCTGACTCTATGCGACCCCATAGACGGCAGCCCACCAGGCTCCACCGTCACTGGGATTCTCCAGGCAAGAACACTGGAGTGGGTTGCCATTTCCTTCTCCAAGGGAATTAAATCGGAAATCAATGACAATACAGAGAGAAGATGGAAAGGAGAATTACAAGTATGGAAAGATTATAATGGGGTCTAATTCAAAAGGAACATGACCAATAGTAAACTAGATCGATATTTCCCAAATTGTGTTCCAGACAACACAAAACTATCAGAATGAGCTAAGACAAAAACAGTACTGTATCACCAAGTGGGAGTCTCATAATTCATACCTTAAAGATTTCTTAAATCTTTAGTATCTTAAAGATTCTGTGAAGTCCTTCATTTAGCCTAGCATTGATGGACAGGGAGGCCTGGTGTGTTGTGATTCATGGGGTCGCAAACAGATGGACACGACTGAGAGACTGAACTGAACTGAACTGAACTCATATTTAATCCTAGAAACATGAGTCTAAATAAAATTCTAAGGAGTTAGAATTTCTCAGTGTCATTTGGAGAAATGTGGGACCAGATTTATAAGGAAAGTCTGTTCATTAATCAAGCTTGGTCAAGTGATAAAATTTAAAGTGAGATAAAAATTGTTATGTAAGCTCTGATTTCACCTAAGTATACTCCATGAAATTAAAAGACGCTTACTCCTTGGAAGGAAAGTTATGACCAACCTGGATGGTATGTTGAAAAGCAGAGACATTACTTTGCCAACCAAGGTCCGTCTAGTCAAGGCTATGGTTTTTCCCGTGGTCATGTATGGATGTGAGAGTTGGACTGTGAAGAAGGCTGATCACCGAAGAATCGATGCTTTTGAACTGTGGTGTTGGAGAAGACTCTTGAGAGTCCCTTATACTGCAAGGAGATCCAACCAGTCCATTCTAAGGGAGATCAATCCTGGATGTTCATTGGAGGGACTGATGCTAAAGCTGAAACTGCAATACTTTGGCCACCTCATGCGACGAGTTGACTCACTGGAAAAGACTCTGATGCTGGGAAAGGTTGGGGGCGGGAGGAGAAGGGGACGACAGAGAATGAGATGGCTGGATGGCATCACCGACTCTGTGGACATGGGTTTGAGTGTGCTCCGGGAGTTGGTGATGGACAGGGAGGCCTGGCGTGCTGTGATTCATGGGGTCGCGGAGAGTCGGACACGACTGAGCGACTGAACTGAACTGAACTGAACTGATACTCCTGAAACATCCTAGCCTATGATTTTATATAACTAGTTTATGAAAATTCCAAAAATTTGTCAGCTTTGCAAGAACAGTCTTTTGTATATCAGATTACCCAAATATAACAATAAAATTATCACTGTTTTCCTGACCATTTCTCATAAGTTCAAAATGGTCCTAGGTTTTCTTCAATTCTTTCCTTTCTAATCAAGTTTCACTCTATAAAAATCTCTCCTATTCACATATTTTATTCTCTTATCATTCTTATTCTCCACTCAACTCCTTTTCTCAGAGTTTTTAAAACAATGCTCTTCTTCACTTGTTGATTCCAACAAAAACATTTTGAGAACTGGCACATTACCCCTGTTTCCTACTCACAAGGTAAAGTTTCTATAGTGTTTGTATAACATTTCTGACTTCCATGTTCTAGGTTAATTTAGTTGGAGGAAGACTGGAAAAAATCAGAATTTAAAAGAATCAAGAGATACTAGCTATGTCTTCTTAAATCCAGCTGAGCTAGTCTGGGCTGAAAGCAACAGTCATTTACAATTTGAGTTTCATCCTGTGAGACTGATGTTGCCTTTCTTGAAGACGCCTTTCTTGAAGACTATGCTAACACATAGTACTAGAAAGATAAAATTCTAAACACAATAATGTTTCAAAACTACAGAATCGGAGACAGATTATTTCAGAATGTCAATCTAAGGATGCTAGATCTATCACCGAGATAAATGCAAAATATTAAAATGTGCAGTTGTAACTGACATGTATACACTACCATGTGTAGAAGAGATAGCTAGTGGGAACCTTCTGTATAGTTCAGAAAGCTTAGCTCTGTGCTCTGTGATGACCAAGAGGGGTGGGGTGGGAGCAGGGTGGGAGGGAGACCCAAGAGGGAGGGGATATATGTATGCATATGGCTGATCCTCTATATTGTAAAGCAGAAACTAACACAACATTGTAAAGCAATTATATTCCAATAAAATTGTCTTAAAAACTCTTCTACACTAGTTCTGAGTTGTAAAAAAATCCATTACATGTTTTATTAAATACAATTATGAAATCAAAATTAGATTAAGCCTAAAATAAAGACTTTGATTACTTCCAGATTTCTATATTCTTTTGCTAGGCACAGAAAGGTGAAGAGCAAAATAACTCACACTCTAATTTTTAAATTGCTCTGAGGTCATACTAATACAAAAATTAATACATAACTAGCCCAACCTCCAAATCATTTATATGATTAAAGATGTAATTTTTATCAACTGATTTAAAACTTGAAATTCCCTCTCCATCTTCTGAAAGTTATTGAAGGTATATTAGTTGTAGCAAAAGTCAAACATTCCAAAAAAGAGACAGAAATAAAAATTAGGTAAAAGAAAACAAAATTTGTATTTATAAAAATATTGATTAAAGATCGTGATAATAGTTTGGTAAAACTTAGTTATCCTATAAAACAGGAGAAAGAAGTAAATACAATACATAGCACTTACTGATGGACAGAAGAGGAGTAGTTTACTGGGGAAAGCAAATTTTTATTCAGACCCCTAGTGCTAAGAGAAACACTTTTAGGAGACTGTGTAAGAGGGTGTTAAACTGCTTTATAAATATTATATAAAGCCATCTCAAATGTTACATGTTTTCATTTCAGCTGTCTATCTAAGAAAACAATGCCAAAACATCATTCTGAAATGTAACTATAGTAGTGTAGTCTAGGTATTGCTGCTGCTAAGTCGCGTCAGTCGTGTCCGACTCTGTGCGACCCCATAGACGGCAACCCAACAGGCTCCTCTGTCCCTGGGATTCTCCAGGCAAGAATACTGGAGTGGGTTGCCATTGCCTTCTCCGGGCTAGGTATTGAGTTTTCTAATTTTTTTAAACACATGGTACTCATCAAAGAGATACTGCATTCATCAAAACATCTCATTCATACAGAATTACAACTAGACAGTTATTCTATGAGATTTCTGAATTCACATTGGGAATTTGTAGTGAAATGTGCTTCAGGTTACACTCTATAAAATGCAAAGTGCCCCTCTGTTGAAGAACATTGCCTAACGAAAAGAGCATAAAGAGATGGAACATACTGATGGGAATGTAAAATGGCATAAACGTTTGATATTTTGGAAATACATATCAGGAGGCTTAGGGCTTCCCTGGTGGCTCAGATGGTAAAGAATCTGCCTGCAAAGTGGGAGACCCGGGTCTGATCCCTGGATGTGAAGATCCCCTGGAGTAGGAAATGGCAACGCACTCCAGTATTCTTGCCTGGAGAATCCCCATGGACAGAGCAGCCTGGCGGGCTACAGTCCTTGGAGTTGCAAAGGGTCAGACACAACTGAGCAACTAACACTTTCACTTTCACTTCACATCAGGAGGCTTAAAAAGGAGAACAAATTTCTACTTAGAGATTCCATTTCTAAGATTCTGTCCTTAGGAAACCAGAAAGTCACAGGGACTCCCCTGGTGCTCCAGTGGCTAAAACTCTTCTCCCAATTCAGGGGACCCGGGTTTGAGATAACTATATTCCACATGCCACAACTAAAACCCAGCATTGCCAAATAAATAAATTTCATTTTTAATAGTGGGCAAATTACTTACAAAATATACATCATCAAGTTCTTTATAGTAATGAAAAATCAAGAACAATCTAAACATGCAATGAGAGTGGTAAAATACATTATATGGAAAATAAGTCATCCATTAAAAACTCCTTCATAGAAAAATATTTTTTTCTTGGAAATATGTTCAAATATAAGTTAGTGTTAGAAAAGGGATAAGGAAAAAGTTTCTTTCGTGTGCTGAACGCTGCATAAATTTGGTAAACTCTTTTATAAGAGTGTTATGAAGTACATTTATCAAAATTCTAAATGTGCATGCCCTATTTGTGGGAAACACTCTGCAGGAATCCTTGCTGTGTGCACAGATATATGTATGTACGTCTTCATTGTTGTGTTGTTGTATTGAGCAAAACCATAAACAGTCTACATGTTCGTAACAGGTGTGATGGTTTTAAAACACACCCATAAATTCTTTGACTCTTCTCCCATCAAGAGGTGGGTCTAGATTCCCCTCTCCTGAAATCAAGGAAGGCTTGTGACTACTATTCAACAGAAAAGACTGTGCAGCTTCTGCCTGATTCTCTTGGGACTCTCAGCATTAGAGCCCTCAGACACCATGTAAAAAGTCCAACTACACTCTCGTCATACTGTAAGGAAGTCAGACCACAGGCAGAGGTAGGTGCTTTGTAACGAGCCAGCATCAACCAACAGGCATGTCCACTGATGATTTCACTCCCCAGTTACTGAGTCACCTCAGTTCTTAGTTCACCCCAGCTGAGGCCCCAGACATCATGTATCAGAGATAAGACATCCCCACTGTGCTCTGTCTGAATTCCTAACCCACAGAGTGAGTGCAGCAAAATGGTATTTACATGACTAAGTTTTAGAGTCATTTTTATGCAGTATTGATAACCAGAGCAATAAGGCATTGGTTGAATAAAATATGGTATATCCACAGGATGAAGCACTCTGCTGCTGCTAAGTCGCTTCAGTCGTGTTCGACTCTGTGCGACCCCATGGACAGCAGCCCACCAGGCTCCTCTGTCCACGGGATTCTCCAGGCAAGAACACTGGAGTGGGTTGCCATTTCCTTCTTCCACGAAGCACTATACTGCTGTTAAAAGAAAAGATGAAGTAATTTTAGAACAATCATATGATATGACCCTAGTTTGTTTTTATTTTTATTTTTTTCCAGTTTTATTGAGGTATAATTGGTTACTATGACCAATTTGTGAAAGGGAGAAATAAACACAACATGAGTCTTATGAGCTTTCTAGAAACCAATTTTGTAGTCTATCTCAAGAATACTAAAAATCTTAACAGTTGACCCAATAATCCTCTTGTAGGAATATATTTTAAATTTCCATTTAAAAATTCATACTCAAATCTAAGTATTGTTCTTCGGAAAGACCACCTAAACAGAATCATCTCTGAATGAAAAAACAAAGCTAAATGAAAATGAACACAAACAGTACTAGCAAGGGGGAAAGTATGATAAACACAGGTGTGGAGATTTTTATTTTTAAAAAGAAAATACTACAAAAAATATAAAATCTGGATAAAAGACATTAACTTTTTGGAAAACATAAATTATCAAAATTTACCTGAAAGGAATTTTAAAATCTAAACAATCATGTTCAAAAGTGAAAACAAGTTTCACTACTGCTTCCAAAAATTCATCAGGCACAAAAGTTTTGCAGCAAGTGCTTTCAAACTTTAAATGACCAGATGACCTAGCAGAAAAATTGAATGAAATTCTCTCTTAAACAGTAGGATTATTGGTGATTTTATTTTTATTAATTTTTATATTTGTAAAGACACTCCTTGGAAGGAAAGTTATGACCAATGTAGATAGTGTATTAAAAAGCAGAGACATCACTTTGCCAACAAAGGTCCGTCTAGTCAAGGCTATGGTTTTTCCAGTGGTCATGTATGGATGTGAGAGTTGGACTGTGAAGAAAGCTGATCGCTGAAGAATTGATGCTTTTGAACTGTGGTGCTGGAGAAGACTCTTGAGAGTCCCTTGTACTGCAAGGAGATCCAACCAGTCCATTCTAAAGATCAGTCCTGGGTGTTCATTGGAAGGACTGATGCTAAAGCTGAACTCCAATACTTTGGCCAACCCATACGACGAGTTGACTCACTGGAAAAGAGTCTGATGCTGGGAGGGATTGGTGGCGGGAGGAGAAGGGGACAACAGAGAATGAGATGGCTGGATGGCATCACCGACTCTATGGACATGAGTCTGAGTGAACTCCGGGAGTTGGTGATGGACAGGGAGGCCTGGCATGCTGTGATTCATGGGGTCGCAAAGAGTCAGACACGACTGAGCGACTGAACTGAACTGAACTGAACTGAAGTGCTCTTTTCAAATATATTCTTGTATTATTAATATAATTAATACTGTACATATTAATGTAATTAAAATTTATTAAACATTGGGATGAAAAGAAATGAAATCATGAAAGTGGAAATATGTAGATTTACTTTATGAAACCTTTGAAACCAGTGAAAGACAAGTAAAATCAAAGTGGTATCAATTTGGGGATGTTGAGATAGTTAGGAAGAGAGGAAAACAGAAATGTAGCCTGCCCCTTAAGGCAAAACTCCAGCACAAGTAAATCGGCCTCTTTCCCAGAAAGACTGGGGTTATGTTTCAGTCTTTGTAAGCAGTGCCCTGGGGTGGTGGTCTGCTGCTCTGACCTCCAGAAACAAGTGGTCAGTGGGCACAACCTGGGCTGCAGCCGCAAAACCCAGGGCTCTAGATGTGTGTAGAAGCTCCCTTCCAGGAGATACTGTCACTGTGGAGTGTGTCAAGAAGAGCAGGAAGATAGTGCCCTCAACACCCCCCAGAAAACAAAAGAAGTTAAAAAATAAAAAATGGCACCCACCAGCTTTAGCAAGACAGAGGGACAGCGTGAAAATGGCCCCTGCCAGCACCCCTGTCCAGGACAGTATCTCAACAGGTCCTGCCCTCCCTCCCCCCACAAGCCAACCTGAAATATTTTAAGATTAGTAAATCAATCTCTTTCACATAAAGTCAGAACTTTTCAACCACTGGGTGCTTCTGCCCTGAGCCCTGGAGCGGGTTAGCCCAAATATGCCAACTCGCTGGAGGCTGCTTCTCAGCTTGCACAGCCTTTTGGGTCTCGTGGTTTTCAAAGTCAGACGACTTCAGGGCTCATTTCTTAGATGCAGGTCTTAAAGGTTGGAGTGCCTGAAGCAGGAGATGAACACTTTCTCCCAGGCAGTAACTCAGATTCTGCAAGGTTAGATTCTGCGAGGTCCCTCCAGATTGTGGGCTGCCACGCAGGAGTGAAAGAGTTTAGGGAGAGATGCTGTCTCAGCCTTTCCTACCTGCCTGGACGTGTTTGCTGATGTGAAGGGGTTGCTCAGATGATTTTCAGGTCATTTTCGGAGTGAACTGTACCCTCAGTAGCTGCAGACTAGGTGTGTCCCTCGGAGGAGGTGAGTTGAGGCTTTTTCTACCCTGTCATTTGAACTGCCTTCCAGGACTCGTTTTCCATAACTGGAAGTCTGGGAAGTCTAGATATCTGGGTGATTTTGCTCATACCCACCCCTCCATCCCCCAAACCCGCACCCTCCCCGCTCCCCTCCACCACCTCTGGCAACCATCAATCTGTTCTTAATATCCAGGAGCTCTCGGTTTTGTTTTGTTTTTTAAGATCCGACATATAAATGAAATCATTCACTACTTGTCTTTCTCTGTCTGATATATTCATTTAGCATAATGCCCTCGGGTTCATTCACCGTGTACCGACTTACATTTTCTTCTTTTTTAAGACGGAATAACACTCCATTGTGCATATATACATAAAAATCTCACATCTTTTTCATCCATTCATCCATCAATGGACATTTAGGATGCTTCCATGTCTTGGCTATTGTAAATAAAGCTACAATGAATGTGGTGGGTGCATACATATATCTCCTCAAATTATACATTATAAAATTATATATACAATATTAAAGAAGAAACAAAATGTATTGAAGCTATAAATTATAACTGTATTCATGCTGAGTAAAATATATTTTAAATTTCACTTGTGGTTATCATCACACTGTATCAACACAAGAACCTTTCAGTGGAAGACTTCATGTCATAGTTCTTAGGCTAGTCTGCACCCCACAGCAATCAGCTTATCAAATAAATATCCTTTAACTTTTTCCAAATATTTCCTATCAATTCTAAATAACTTGCAAGTTTGGGTATTCTACTTTAGTTGTGAAACTCAGTTTGAAGAAAATTCCCTTTTCAGTAATTTATATTTAGAAATAGTAGAAAGTAAACTGAAATTTTCATTTCAATGCTTTTTCAGAATGAAAACATCATTTTGATTAAATAAATACTATCTTCAGCCTGAATGCCACTGGATCCACAGCTCCTCAGATTAGTTTAATCCATAGCTCACTATGGCCAAAGGGGCCTGAGCCACCGGAAAAATGCTGACGGGTAATCTCCTGTGTGGCATTTATACTTATAACAACAGTTCCAACTCCCACTCTTTTGTGAGCAACAGTTCTCCTGCCACTCCTCTCAGACACCATCTGCATTCAGTGCCCAGTGTGAAATGGAAATACCGGGGCCCTTTCAAAATCCATTAACAATGTGACATAGCAATCAAATAAACTAAGCACAGGCTCCTTTTGATGTCCTGTTCCACTGGGCATGTTACATGCCCAAAGAGGCAGCCTTGTCTTTTAGAAGATGTCCTTAAAATTTGTCAAACTACTGGATTAAAAAAAATTTTTTTAAGCTTTTTATGTAATCATATTTAATTTCCTCAAGGGGCAAAGCACACTAACAATCAATTTGGTTAAAAACAAGCAACAGAAGGTAAAGGTCAAGCAAGTATTTGTTGTTAGGTCAGCAACCACCAACTGCTGCTGCTGCTGCTGCTGCTAAGTCGCTTCAGTCGTGTCCGACTCTGTGCGACCCCATAGACGGCAGCCCACCAGGCTGCTCTGTCCCTGGGATTCTCCAGGCAAGAACACTGGAGTGGGTTGCCATTTCCTTCTCCAAACCACCAACTATTATTGCTCAATTCATCTAACATCGAGAGAAGGGAGAAAACAGGACACTGGCGAAGCTCCTACTATGTTTCCAGCATAGCTTTTTAAATGACTCCTATTTCCTTCCATCCCAGGGACGGGGGAGCCTGGTGGGCTTCCGTCTATGGGGTCACACAGAGTCGGACACGACTGAAGTGACTTAGCAGCAGCAGCAGCAGCAGCATTTCCTTCCAGCAACCAAGTAGGTGAACTGAAAAGATTGGGATGGTGGGGGGCAAGGGACTTGAAGTTATCTCCTGGTTTCTAAAAAACTTCAAAAGACTACAGGAAAACATTTTACCCGAGTTAAGCGGGGCCAGAGTCCAGGTTCACTCAAGCCTGGTCATTGTCCCGCGTCCTCCGGGACGAGTCTGGAGGGAGGGAGTCGGGGGAAAGGCCTGTCCCTGACGTGGGAGGCACCTTAGGAGAGGGGGCTGCCGGCTAAGTTGCTTCAGTCCCGTCTGATTCTTTGAGACCTCATGGACTGTATGGAGCCGGCAGGGCTCCTCTGTCCATGCGATTCTCCAGGCAAGCATACTGGAGTGGGTTGCCACGCCCCACTCCAGGGGCTCTTCCTGACCCAGAGATCGAACCCGCGTCTCTCACGTCTCCTGCATCGGCAGGCGGGTTCTTTACCACTAGCGCCCACTTGGCGAGTGCTGGAAAGGGAGAAGCGGCCCACCGGCGCTGTGGAGGGAGGGGGAAGCCTGAGGGGAGGGGCGGGGACAGCGGGGGCGGAGCTCCGGGGGCGTGGCCAAGGGGCGGGGCTGAGGAGAGACTCGGGAGATAGGACCCCAGAAAGAGGGGCCCGGAGCGGGCGGGGCCGAGGCGGCCATATTAAGTAAGGGCACTTCCCTTCTGGTGCAGCTGCTCTTCCCGCCGCCGCCGGAGGTGAGCCTGGGTCTGGGCGGAGGCCTGGTCGTCCTCGGGCCGCCGGGGTCCTGTGTTGCACGGGTGACCGTGGGGGTTCCGGTGGGGGCGGTGCGATCGCGGAGAACGCGGCCCCTGGACTCGGCCGCGGAGAGCCGGAGCTGGAGGCCGAGGGAGGGGCGCTGGCCGGAGGACTTTGTCCCCAGGCTCGGCGCCTCGTCCCAAACCCCTGTTCCCCACTGAGGCTCCAAGAATTGTAACTCCGGGCGCTCGGGCCTGCGGTCTCTTTCTTTGTTTCTCAAGTGCCCACTGCGTTTTCGTAGCTGTTTCTGCGTGAAATTGATGTGCACCCCACTCATGGAGGAAGCACACCCCAGACGTTCGCAGTCCCCAAGGGAGGGGCATCCCGCTTCTCTGCGCGCAGTTGCAAGCTCTTGGGAAGTCGGATCGTGTTGTAAATGCGCTGTCAGAGTTGCCTCGGGGCGTGGTGGTCAGGGAGAAGACTTTTGCACGGACCTTGGGGCTTCCCTGGTGGCTCAGAGGTTAGAGCGTCTGCCTCTAATATGGGAGACGTGGGTTCGATCCCTGGGTTGGGATGATCCCCTGGAGAAGGAAGTGGTAACCCACTCCAGTATTCTTGCCTGGAGAATCCCATGGACGGAGAAGCCGGGTAGGCTACTGCCCACGGGGTCGCAAAGAGTTGGACACGACTGAGCGACTTTACTACTACTACTGGAGGGTATTGGAGGTTGCAGAAATAATAGTGTGCGTAATCATAGCCAGCAGCGTTGTAAGTGCATGAATTAACAACCCTATGGGATTAGTCCTATTAATATCCCCATTTTATAGATGGGGAAATGAGGCATAGAAAGTTTCCCCCGTCACTACCACTACCAGAGTAATACCAGGAAGTAGTACCTAGTGAAGCCAGAATTTGAACCTGGAGAGTCTGGCTCCATAACCTACTCTGAAATCATTGTACCATGGCCCTTAGTAGAAACAACCAGACTATACTAGCATGATTGAGTTTGACTAAATTAAAATAAAGAAACAAGCCCAGAAAAATAGTGTGGGACCACTGAAGAAAATTTAAGTTAAGGTGTCTGGAGTTCATGAATGCTCTTTTTTTCCCCAGGATGGATTAAAAATTCATCTGTGGGCAAGCCATGTGAATTTTTATGAAGGAAAAGAGATTATGATTAGAACACAGTTAATAATATGACTGAAGTATATATGACGTTTTATTCATCCTGATCTTTTTGTCAGTTCATAGTTTGAATTTTGTGAACTTTTAATGGACTCAAACTTGAAAAAAATCATATGGTTAATGCCAGTGTCTTCCATTTCAGTGACATGCTGCTGCTGCTGCTGCTAAGTCACTTCAGTCGTGTCTAACTCTGTGTGACCCCATAGACAGAAGCCCACCAGGCTCCCCCGTCCCTGGGATTCTCCAGGCAAGAACGCTGGAGTGGGTTGCCGTTTCCTTCTCCAATGTGTGAAAGTGAAAAGTGAAAGTGAAGTCGCTCAGTCGTGTCAGACCCTTAGTGACCCCATGGACTGCAGCCTACCAGGCTCCTCCATCCGTGGGATTTTCTAGGCAAGAGTACTGGAGTGGCTTGCCATTGCCTTCTCCGTTTCAGTGACATACTGGTTTTCAACTACTGACCTGATAGTTGGGTGGGATTAACTCTCTACACCTGTAGCAGGATCCTGGCTGTGGGCCAGCATTTTGTCATCTGCTAGTTAATGTGACGGAGAAGGCAATGGCAACCCACTCCAGTACTCTTGCCTGGAAACTCCCATGGACAGAGGAGCCTGGTAGGCTTCAGTCCATGGGGTTGCAAAGAGTCAGACAGGACTGAGCAACTTCACTTTCACTTTTCACTTTCATGCATTGGAGAAGGAAATGGCAACCCACTCCAGCGTTCTTGCCTGGAGAATCCCAAGGATGGAGGAGCCTGGTAGGCTGCCGTCTATGGGGTCGCACAGAGTCGGAGATGACTGAAGCGACTTAACAGCAGCAGCAGTTAATGTGAGCAAGCTAACCATGTTTTCAAGTGAACAGACTAAACACTATACAACTTAACACTATTGAACTATGCACTTAAAAATGGTTAAGACAGAAAACTTTGTTTTAATCACAACTTTAAAAATAAAATTAAAAATAAATTTAAATGATCAGTAATTCCAAGTAGACCATGTTAGACCTGACTGTGACTTGTATAGGGCTCCATTGAGCAGTAAGGTAAATGGATTAAAGCCCTAGGCCTCTACACAGGAATGGTTTTAGTGAGACATACAAGAAGAAAACAAAGTAGGAAGCTAAGTTTTAATTTCTTGTGTATAATTAGGATGATGGTAATGGGAATTCAAAGAGGGGGTAACTTTAAGACATTACAAACAGTTGGGCAAGATGGACATAGATGAAAAGAGAGCAGAAAGAGGAATAGAAAAACGTGATTTGAAGGTAGGAGATTGAACTTAACTTCAGATGTGTTGAGTTTTGCTAGCCAGAGGCACATCAGGTGAGAAGGGTTCAACAGGAAATTTAAATTCTGGCACCAATGTCTGAGGACAGTTGAGTCGAGAGAGTCAGATTTATATTCTTTCACACAAAATAATGTAGTTGAAACTTAGGGGATGGGAGTTAAGGAAAGAGTGTAAACAAAAAAGGAAAGGGAGACAGGAGGAGAAAGAATGGAAGAGAAGAACTCAGATCCTGTAGTTTCGTTGAAGAAAAGGATTTTTACGAAGAAGTTCTGGTGAGCAGTGCCATAATTGGGTGATATTGGGGAGACCTGTGCAAGTTATTTAGAGCCAGCGGGGTGGGGACACATTGCAGCCAGAGAAATGGATCAAAGTCCATGAGAGAATGGGAACAGAAATCCACATAGAAATACATAGAAAACTTTTGACGCTCAGAAGGAAAGAATGAGTAAAATACAAAGAATACAGATTTCTGGAGATAGATAACATTTAGCCTCAATGAGTAAAGGGAACAAAAGTAAGATCTGACAGTTTGGCCTTTTGGAGGAGTAGATACTTTGTGAATAAAAACAACTTTCTCTTTAATAGTTTTTACCTAATTGGCATTCCATGTGTTGATACCATGCAGTGAGAGAACCTTTGTTCTCTGAAGATTATTGAGGTACATTTCACTGACTTGCTAGGAAAATTGGCACTATGGGTTTTGGGGGGGTTTTCTTGGTTTTTGTTTTGGGGTTTCAGAGAGGGGTGTTTTTATTATTCTGTCGCACTCATTTCTCCCCCAAGATTTCTTCCTAGACCTGAAATGAAACATCTGTCAGACAGATGACCCTCCGTGTGCATTGCTGCATACATTCTCACTTCACCATCATTCATAAGCCAAGTCAGTTTTCTCACCAGGTCATGTTTTCTAGCCAGTCAGCCCAGTGTTCTTAAGTTCTCATCTCTTCCCTTCTTTATCCTCCCTGCATGACACGTTTGACCTGCAACTCAGGTGGGTTTAAGCTTCCTCTTATCTTCCTCTGCTTTTCGAGTCTCCACTCCTGTTTTCATCACTCTAGCAGTTGATCATATCTTACTTATACTTCCAAATTACGATTTAAAACTTTTTTCTGTTTATTTAAAAAGAAAAAAAAAAACCTTTCTTCATTGGAATCTTATTCAGGAAAAGTTTTTAACCAAACACGAGGCCTTGTGGCAAAGTAGGTATTAAGGTTACTTAGACTGTGGACCTAGGTTAAAGCGATGATGCTGTTCTGTCAGCTGGCCTTCCCATTCTGCCACACCCAGGGCGGATGGTCATCTGCCTTAAGAAAGGAAGATACCTCTATTGAGAATGTGTAGTGGACTGTAACCTTTGTTGTAAAAAGTATGTCCCATTTATACATCATTTGGTCTTTTTTTTCAGGATCATCTACCCTTTGGTACAGACCAAAAAGCAAGTAGTAATTTGACAGGTACATTAAACTTTTATTTTTGATATATTACTTTTGAACTTGAATGTAAAAAATCTAGTAACTTGGCTTAAAATATGCTGTGTTTAGCATAGGAAAATTTTAATGAAAAATGTAATTGCCTAGTATATCATATATCAAAGTATATCTAGTTCTTAGCTTATGTCTTGATTTTTTATTGAGCATTTTTTCTTCATTCATAATTGAAGACAGTTTTTAAAATGGGTGGTTTGGGGGAAGAAGAACTTTAAAATCTTTTTTAAAAAAATTCATTCTACCAATTTAAAAAACAGTATTTTCACTTTGTCTTCTTTGCCCAAATGGAAAGTACTTGATTTTGAATTTTAATTAAAAAGAGCATTCAAAGAGTAGAAGAAATCGACCAGTGATGAGTTACTAAAATAGGTGGATAGCAAAGTATAAAAACAATAGAGGTAAAGATTAAGTTAATTTTAAAAACTTTCACATAATTGGTAGCTAGAAGTTTAAAAATGTATTCATTAATTCAACAAATAATTTTTAGATTTTTTTCATGTACTAGATATAGCTCGGTGTACCATGTTTTGGGAAAGCAGATATAGTCCCTGCTAGGTCTAAAAAATAGGAATTCCTTGCAGAATAATTCCACCAGGTAAATTTTATTCTTTGGTCTCATGTGCATATATTTTAAAAGTGTACTTCTGTCTCTTTTAATTCATTATTTAAGATAGAGTCATGAACAAGAATGGCTGAAGTTAATATTCAGTAACTAATACCATCATTTTTTCTAAAAATTGGCCTTTTGAAGATTAAAAGCATAAACCTTTGAATAGAAGGTAATTCCTCTGTGTGTAATTGTAATACCCTAATGCTATGAAATTAGTCAATCTTTTCTAGAAAAAAAAAGGTTTTAAGAGTATTTAAAAACCCTCTGGTGAGGCAGGAAAGGGGAGGGGCAGAGAGGCTCTGAGGTCACACCCCAGATTTCCAGCGTGAAGCTCAGTATTTGGATTTATCGAGATTACCTAAAGGTAAGGTTGAAACTAATCTTTTGCAAAGACAATTCCCAAATAAACTTTCCAGGATTAACTTTACATGTCTTTTTAGAGTGACTGTAGCACCACAGCTGGACTAGTGTACAGTAGAGCATTTCACCAAGCAGACCACCAGAGTGGTAATGCCTGTTCCTGGGATCCGAGGGCTTCTTATTTAGTGTGAATGATTTACTGAGTTATAATAAGGAGGGAAAGAGAATCCTTCCTTGAGAAATACAAATCAGAATCAGTCTGGTTTTTCTTTGCTCAATGGGTGCTTAACCATACATAAAATATGGTGTTCCAGTGTTTTGTGGGTTTTTTTTTATATTATTAAAAATTACTAATGTGTGGTATTTTAACATTTAAGTTTAAAATTATTCATGAAAACTTTAAGATGTTTTGGGGAGAAAAGAATTAACCAAACTTCAAAATTTCTTTCTGACAAACTACTTTTAATTCACTTAGGACAGCCATATGTTTTACTTGCTGGTTTGTTTTAAAAGGAGAAATGTTGATCTGAAAGTTGTACAGCACTTTCTCTGAAATACTCCACTAGGATGAGTAATTTCATCTGGTTTAACTTATAGGAAAGTGCCTATGCTGTAAGTGTTGAATACGTGTTCTTTCTTATTATCATCAAAACCGTTACTGTTACATCATTTTCTTACCAGCGGTAATCAGTCATACCATTGACCCTTCTGTTAGAGTTCACAGGCAAACTATTAACAAAGTTTAATCTTCTAAGCTAAAGTAATCAGTTAATAACTTATTTATATTCTCTCACTTTCTAAAAGGAATTTGGGGCAGTCCACAGACATACACACCATGAAGCTTGTTAATAAATTAGTAATGGCATACCAGAGTACTTAAGTTTTCTAACATGAATATAACAAGTGTAAGTGTACCTAATAAACTTAGTCACTTTCATAATACTCTTTATCAGGAAATTAGCATGTGGAAAATATTTGAGGTGGCAGACAGTTGTATGCTTAGATACTTTATCTGAAAACAATTCTGTTGCAAATTTTTTAAGAGCTAATTCTCTGGAAATTAATGAGATCCCTTTTCGCTCATAGGAGAAGAATGGCATTGAAACAGGTTTCCAGCAGCAAGTGCTTTGGTGGACTGCAGAAAGTTTTTGAACATGACAGGTAACTAAAAAGGATACAATTTGAGATTTCTCTCTGCTTCCACCTATTTGAATCTTTAAATAAGCCCATGAAAGATCACGGTTGCGTGAATAACTGTTTACATGGAAAACCTGTGGTTTTTATCAAATTTATCTTACCTAGTTTTGATATTGGTGATAGTAATAAGATATTTGTGAAGAAAAGAGAATTAAGGATGTGGTCAATTTCAGTGTCCGTGAGCAAACATATAGTTTAAGATCTTTAGATTTGTTATTTCATACATTTCTTGAGAAATAATTTTTCTTTAAAAATGTTCATGCTATATTGAGGGTATTACATTTATTCTTTTAATTCATTCTTCTCCAAATGACTGTGTACCATGCACAGCATAAGCTCAGGTTGATTAGTATGCTAAATTGGCCCCGTTCTTTCTTTAAGGGCTAGGGATATAGCCCTAAAATGTTGACGAGATCACTTATTCTGGACATTAAATCACTTGTTTTATGTTTCTTTCTGACTAATGAGGGGCAATTTTTTTTTTTATGTCTGTTAAAATTATAGTGTTGAACTGAAGTGCAAAATGAAATTTGCTGTCTATTTACCACCAAAGGCAGAAACTGGAAAGTGCCCTGTGCTATATTGGCTATCTGGTAAGTGTTATGCATTTGCATTTTGTAAAGGAGTTTTCTTTTTTTTCCTGGCTTATCTTACTCTTCCATCTTGACTTTTTGGTGTGCTTTCTTAACCATTTATAAAAGACTTTAGGAGCCTATAGTCTGCTCTTACTTTTTCCTGAGAATAATTTCAAACCTACTGAATAACATTTCTTATATTCTTTTTCATGTCTGTTGTTATTATGTAATTGCTGAGTCGTGTTGGACTCTTTTGAGACCCCATGGACTGTAGCCCGCCAGGCTCCTCTGTCCATGGGATCTCTGGGCAAGAATTCTGGAGTGGATTGCCATTTCCTTCTCCAGAGGATCTTCTTGACCTAGGGATCGAACCTGTGTCTTCTACATTGGCAGGTTGATTCTTTACCACTGAGCCAACCAGGGAAATCTACTTCTTTTTCAGTTAGACCACATAATTTAGCAGAAAATATAAAGTTCCAGACTCATTGGCAAAAGCTTAGAAAACTTATTTTGTGCCTAACCAAACATTTCTTAGAGTCTTTACCACTCAAATAGAACAACGTTAGGTAAAATCAGGACACCTGTGATATGGTAGTTAGAAACCACAGACAAGTAGCTTCTTACAGTGTTTTCTCGAATGTTTTAATTGGACCCGGATCTTCTCTGGCAACAATCTGGAACGTCACAGAAGACTTCTTCCTAATCACTGGTGGATATCAAAGACTGTCCAGTGGATTGTGAGCACTCTTTCCCAAGATACTTCATCTTTAGAAGCAAACGTTTTAAGAGACTCATAGAAAACCAAATTATGTCATAGAGTTTTATTGTTGTTTCTTTAAAATTGCCTCTTATAACTTTGATTTACTAAATCCTCCCTTAATGTGTGTTTTCTCAAGGATAAGTCCGAATTACCAGTCTTTAAAAATGAGAATTATATTTCATTTTAAAAGGTAAAAATTAAGTACCTACATAATTTTAACTCAGCATCTCATTTCTTTGACTGGAGAAAGCAGACCAGTTTTGCTGGAAGAGCACTGGGTAGTGCCGAAAGCAATAATAAATTCTGTTTGTTTTAGAAACATAGTATTGTATAGCTAAAGATGCTTTAGAAATCATGTAAGCATGGCCAGGAAACTATATATTACTCAGAATCACATACAGGAGTGAACACGTTTTCTGATTCATGGGCCAAAGCCGTATTCATTCTTTTCTCCTGTTCTTTTGGAATTTTGTTTCTTGTGAGAGCTACTTCAATCATATCTGTTAAAAGAATAATAGCCCAGGCCAGATGTACCAGGGTATTGTATAATAGGCATTATAAAAATAAGGTCCTAAGTTCTTAACTGTAATTAAACTCTATCAAGATGTATCATCTGAGCTTTATGAATATAGAAAATTGTTTGTTTGTTTACATCAAATGACAGGACATTTTCCGTAGTGAGATGCTAAGGAAGAGATAAACCTTGGAAGTTAAGGCTTGATTTTCTGAAAAAAAGGTGAAATCGACCAACACACTTGAGAAAAAATGACAGAAGAATACTGGAAGGTTTACATCCCAGTTAATTGAAGGACAACAGTGACAGAAAGATAGCATCAATTGTTACAAATTAACTGAAATCAAACTATCTTTATTCTTAACTGTATACTTTATACGAGTGAATTGTATGGCATCTGAGTTATACCTCAATAAATTTGTTACCAAAAAACAAAAACAAAAACAAAAAAACCCAGCTCTTCATATAAAATAAGTATAGTTGACCAGATAACTATTATTAATAGTAACCATTTTCATGTGCTTGAGCATAATTCTACTAGTAGAAGTATCTTCATTTCCCTGAGTCTGCTGTTCACACCCTACTATCTTAATCAGGAAATTTGTGTTCTGACAAAAAAAAAATTTTTAGTCTCTGATCTCTAAATACATTTTCATTTCCCAAATGCAAGACTCTGAACTGTGTCTCAGACACAGTTTCAGACCCTTTACACCCTTTACCCTTTTCACATTCAATCCTCATAGCCGCCTTATGAGGTAAAAATAGGCAATATCATCCCCATTATTTTTCAAATGGAAGAACTGAGGCTCAAAATATTCGTTGCTTGCATAGTTAACTAACTTAGTTTAGTTAAGAAGGAGCTGAATGACATTTACCGCCAGATACTGTTTGAAATCCAAAACTCATGCAGTCTGCACTATTACCCTGCCTCCTTTGAACACATTTACATTAAGGTTACATTTAATTTGCATTTATATTACATTTGCATTTAATTAAAATTGCTGACCTTTTATCAGTATTTGAGGCAGTTCTCCACCATGATCTGGCTCCAGTGTTTACGAAAGGCATTCTGAGAAGAACGAACGAGGACCTTGTTCCCTTGCCGTGACTAGTGAAAATATATATGTCCTAACGGTTTATTTAACCATAAACTCTAGTAACATTTATCCAATGACACTTGTAACTTTCTATCTTATAATTATTAATTTAACACATCTTTATTGGGCAACCATTTCATAACTCTCTGTGCTGGCTATTGGGGGATAAATAGAAACTATAAACTATGTTGTGTAGTTAACTTATTCTGCTTCATTCAAATCAGTAAGTTTTAGTGTTGCTAATTATCAGGCATATTGGGACATTTAGCATAGGCTACTAGAAAAGGGCTATTGGGTTAAATGGTGTTTAACTTCAAGCTTCTATTGCCAGTTCATTCTTGGCCATTCTCACATCATTATATCTTAGGCTCCCATAATGAGAGAATTGTCATCTCTTCTATCATACGACTGAAAAAACACAGAACGAGGAAAAATGACAGTAGCAGTTGTAAAAACTGAAACTAAAACTCAGTTTGAGGAAGATATTTGGTGACCATTATTCTCTTCTTGGTACACTGAGAAATTCAAAGATGATTAGTCTAAAATTTATTGCTGAGAACTACTTGTATATAAAAATATTCTTAGTATTATGATGACCATAATATTATCTCACTGTGAACATTTATGTTTTGATGCAGGAATAGTATTAGCATACTTGATAACACGCCATTGGGATTGTTATAACATTTGGTTTATGCACCATATTTCCATTCTGCAGTTTGAAAAATTCTGAATTCCCAAACACATCTAGTCCAAAGGATTTCTGTAATTGAAATTTTAGTGGGTGACTTTGAAAAGACAGCTAGGGGATCATTTAACCTAAGACAATTCCTAGATTGATACTGTTAGAAATTTTATGAAAAGAGAAACTTTAGTATCTTTTTCAGCATGATTTCTTTAAAAAAAGAAACCTTTTTAATAGTAAGTGAGCTTATTTTCTTGTGTTGTAAAAAAATTAAAGCTTATAAGCTGTTCACGGTATAGCATGAGATAACAATATTTTTAATCTTTAGGCTTAACTTGCACAGAACAAAATTTTATATCAAAATCTGGTTATCATCAAGCTGCTTCGGAACATGGCCTTGTCGTCATTGCTCCAGATACCAGCCCTCGTAAGTGTTCTTATTCCAGAGATCCTTTGTAAAAGTATAAATGTTTAAGTTACAAGCAGAGTAGCATATACACAATTTATTTTGTATTTTTGCTATTTACTAATCTTTCAAGCAACATCATGACTCTGAAATACTATACTATATATTTTCCTCACTGAATTTTACTAAGTTTTGCTATTCCCGTTTTATAGACTGACACTTTAAAACAGAGACAGAGCAACTCAATTAATCTTTGTCATATTGGCACTGGTACCAAAATAACTCACAATGCATAGGAAATAATTTTTTTGTTCCTTGGGTAGCCTGTCTTGTCATGTAGTAATTATCTTTTCTCATTTCTGTTAGTCATCAAACAGTCATGCAGTTAAATAAATATTAATTTTAATACAAGTGATTATAATGTATACATTAGAGAAATGAGAATATCAGGTATTTGAGAATTCAATCCATCAGATAGTTGAAATTTGTTTTGTGACCCCGGAAGGGTCAGGAAATGGAATTTAAATGGAAGCTAAATCTATCTGGAAGTTGAATGACTGGCCTTGGGAAGCAATGCATTTCCTTTCACAGTCCCTATGATACAAAAGTAAGACATGTCTCACAGGAAATATAATAAAATGTTTAATTCAGAAGAGCATCAAAAATATAAAATGTCTCCAGAATAAACTTTTAAAATAAGGTTTATTTTTAAGTAAAAACCATAAGAAATTCTTAATGATCATTAGTGGAAAAGTGCCATGTTCCTGGATGAGCAGACCAACTCTTACAAAGAGGTCATTTCCATCCAATTACATATCACTATGATTTTAATCGAAATCCCAGTGGTTGACTTTAAACTGCATGCAAGTATATAAAATAAAACCTAATTAATTAAAAAAGAGTAAGAAAATTCCACTGGGGGCATAGATAAAGAGGAGAAACAGGGTGGAATGATTCCAGAGTATATAAGAAGACATTTTCGCTGTCAGTTCAAGATAGCAGATTGAGCACAAGCATTTGTCCCCATTCCCTTCTGAGATCGCAGTGGTACAGAGAAGCAAAGAAGTGTTGGAGTGAGGAGGGTCATCAGAGAAGAAATCTCAACCCATTTACAAAAGATAAAAAGAAGGTCGAAACCCTTTGACAGGGAAAACAGTGAGGATATGTTCAGAACACTTAGGAGCTTCTGACATCCACAGAGAAAGCCAGTGAATACCCAGCCTGGAGGACCACATCCTCCCTTTCCTACCTCATTGGCTAGAACTAGTTGTGGACCACACTCGAGGGCAAGGAAGTATGTGCCCCAAAAGGCCAGAGAGCTCACAACATCCAGTGAACAGCTCTGATGCAAATGAATATTCAGGTTCACCTTAAAGTGTATTATTAAACATGGGCCATTACTAACATAGTAGATGAAACCACGAGACTTTTCTTTAATTAGGTGGCTGCAATATTAAAGGAGAAGAGGACAGCTGGGACTTTGGCACCGGTGCTGGGTTTTATGTCGATGCTACTGAAGATCTTTGGAAAACTAACTATAGAATGTACTCTTACGTAACGAAGGAGGTAATTTAATTTACATTGTAATTATTAATCGATGACTGTGAAAGTTTGATTTTGGACACAAGGTCCTTCTAGTCTTTTAAACTAAGGTATGGTATTGCTGAATCTGTTTGGTATATGTGATGTGATGTGGTCAGTCGCTCAGTCATGTCCGACTCTCTGCGGCCTGTGGACTGTGGCCCACCAAGCTGCTTAGTCCATGGGATTTTCCAGGCAAGAATAAGGGAGTAGGTTGCCATTTCCTACTCCAGGGTATCTTCCCAGCCCAGGGACTGAACCCATGTCTCTTGCGTCTCCTGCACTGGCCATTAGTGCCGCCTGGGAAGCCTATTTAGTATATATTTACTAATTACCTTTGTAAAGATTCCAAAGTTTTCTGGTACTATACTCCTATTTTCTACAATTTAAATTCACTAAGTATAATTTTAAAGAATTTAATAATTATTTTGATACCTGTTTACACTGACCAGGTTATACAAAGCAAATAGTATGTGAAAACTCTGGCAGTTGGTTCATTCAGACATATTTCACAGGGATTAACCCTAATCAGAAAGGATAAGTGGTAAAGCATTGCTTCTATTAATAATATTTGTGTACAGTTTATGCATTTTTCTAAATTTTATATGATTTTAACTGTTAATGTCCACATCATAGAAATTCAGAAAGAATAGTATAAAATTTTAATATCCATAATTCTGTCACCCCAGACAACTATATTTCGGTATATTCCGACTTTGTTTTATGACTAGTTTTCATATAATTGTGAAACATTTTTATCTTGTTCTTTTTTAGTTACATAAAACAAATATTTTAAAATATTCTGATCTATTTGTAACATAATTTTAACAGTTGGATAGTAGTCCATCATATACAATGATTTACTTTTTTCTAATGGCGCTATTTATATGTTTACATATGTTTTTTACCATAATGTGTGTTACTGCATTGATTATCTTTGTGTATAATTTTTTTACCCATAAGAACTTTTCCCTTAGAATAGATTCCAGGAAGTGAAATTATTGGATCAAAGTTTAGAACATTTTGAAGTTTCTTCTGCATTATCTTCTTAAATTTGCTTTCTAAGGGTGATGTATCATATATTCTCCAGTGATACATTAATAGTCATTGTCTATCCTGCATTTTTAAAAAATCTTTACAGTGTAAACCATTGTAAGACTGTGATTTGGAAGTATTGATTTTTTTAGTACAACTTTTGAAAGATTCTAAACTTACTTCTCTCATATCTTCTGTCCATTAAATTCTCTCTAGCTTCCCCAACTCGTAAATGACAATTTTCCAGTGGACCCCCAAAGGATGTCTATTTTTGGCCACTCTATGGGAGGCCATGGAGCTCTGATCTGTGCTTTGAAGAATCCTGGAAAATACAAAGTAAGATTACCTAAGCTTCTAGTGACAGATATTTCTCTTGAATAATATAGTATTAGGAACTTACAGAGACTGAAATTAGATACTGTTGTTTAGTATCAGTAACACTAGTAAGAGTTTGACGCTAGGAGGGATTGGGGGCGGGAGGAGACGGGGACAACAGAGAATGAGATGGCTGGATGGCATCACCAACTTGATGGACATGAGTTTGAGTGAACTCTGGGAGTTGGTGATGAACAGGGAGGCCTGGCATGCTGTGATTCATGGGGTCGCAAAGAGTCAGACACGACTGAGCAACTGAACTGAACACTAGTAACTTTTCTAGTGTTGGGAATTTCAAGAGATTGTGGGGGAAGACTATTACATTGACCATACAATACATGCTACAGACTCAAAAGAATAGGCCTTGTATCCCAGTGTTTTCTCATTGGTCTGCTAGAGGTATTACCAAGAAATTTTCATTGCTTCTATTCAAACTATAGTTTTCTAGGCTCTTTTTTTTCTAAAAGTTAGTCTTGACTAAAGTTATTGTGACAGTATGTTATCATTTACTTAATATTTTTACCAGAAATATTCTCACATAAAGTTTACTTTGATTTTCCATTGTTTTAACTGGGAAAACTGAGTAGAAATTCGTCATAAACTTTCATTTGTGCCTTATTTAATGAAAATGTAATGTACTGCTTTGTTGCTTTAGCAATTATATTTTATTAGCTCTTTGAATAGAATGCACAAAGAATGATGGATCTTGGAGAGGCATATATTCTAAGCCCGTAATATAGCAGGAGGAAAATCATTCACAGGGATTTTCATGGCAAGTCGGAGTTTTTAAGCAAGTTGCAAATATCTGTGCATAGTCAACTTATAAAAATATAACTTGTTTGTAAATTTTGTTTTATTTTTTTCCTTAAGTCTGTGTCAGCATTTGCTCCACTTTGCAACCCAGTGCTCTGTCGTTGGGGCAAAAAAGCCTTTACCGGATATTTGGGAACAGATCAAAGTAAATGGGAGGTAGGTACTGGATGGCTCTCTTGATACTCATTCATAAGTTTTCAGATTTGTTGAAAAGCTGCACTACAGACATTATATTCCTAACTTACTCAAGTAAGGATCCAGGGTCCCCTGCATTGCACGCAGATTCTTTACCATCTGAGCCACCAGGGAAGCCCAAACATCCAGAGCTAAAAATAATTAACAAAAGTGAATACACATAATAACAGCACCCATGAAGGATATTTTTTAAATTGTATTGAATTATGGCAGATATTCTGAGGTTACATCTTTTTTCTGCTAATGATTAATTTATATGTTTATTTTCTAAATTAACAATATGAAAAATACCCCCTATTACTAAATTTAGACTTTTCTCTTATTAACTATGTGCTCAATTGTATGGTAAGAACCAGGAGGCCTGGGTTTTTATTTTGTCTATCTGTTTCAAAACCTAGTGTCTCACAGGTTTAGATTTTTAATTCTAGGCTTAACAGCCTTTAAACATAGATACTGTGTATATAATGTACATTTAAGAGTCTGTTTCCAACAGCGAGATTGCTTTTACAAGCATAGGAGCAGATGCTTCTCGATGAAAATAAAACAGGCCCTTTTTTCCAAGACTGTGCAGAAATGGGCTATTTGAAAACTCCTACCAAGAATTTGAATATTTTGCAAATGAGCTCATCACCATGTGCTTGTTAGCAAGTAGCAGATACTTGAGTGGGGGAAAAGAAAACCTTTTTTGTTTCATTGCTGTTTATTCAAAATCATTTACACATGGACCCCATTTTACTTAAGTTTGGTCATTGAAATTCTAACAGAATTGGAAAGTTAATCTCTTTGTCACTAGATTAAGGTTGTGTTTTGCTTAGGTCTAGGTTTTCATTATATTGGAAGAATGCCAAAATTTGTTACTCTCAGTTACTTGGAGAACAGTGCATTGACAGTGCTTGTGCATCAGTATTTTTAGTTTTCACCATATGCAGAGTTTGTGTGGAGTTTTGAAATCTTCTGTCAAGAAGTTGATGATCCTTTCCTGTCCACAGGGGCCTTATGGTCTAATAGAAGATTTGAGTGAAAGACCAACTGATTGAGAGAAGTAGGGGAGAGGTAGCCTATAAAGGAATGTGTATCCTTTTTCTCCAAGTGGCAGTAGATTTACTGTCTTAATTATGCTGTGTTTAGGCCAGCGTTTAAATTTACTCTTGGAAGAAGGAGGCTGTGCAGAATTATGAAATCATAGAACTTTAAACTAGTTGGACTTTATATGTCTCCTTTCACTCTCCTTTTAAGACTAAAGAAAGCAAGTCTGAAAAAGCATGATACTTTCGAAGGGAAAATCTTTCGTTTGTCTTGATCAGTGCATCAGTATGGTTAGTGAATATACATGAGTGATCAGCATTTAAAGATGGATGATAGAATAGAAAATTGTAACTAGTGGCAGCTCCTCAGATACTAAATTTGAGTTGTTAACATGATTCAGATTATTCAAGGCTTCCTGAAAGTTCTTGGAGATAGTAGATATTTGGTGGTTTTCAGCAGATAGCAAAAGAGAGATTTGTGTCTGGAATGAGTCAAAAAGCAGAAACAAAAATAGACTGCTTATTTGAAATAATTAGAAGAAATAGTCAATTTGTGAAAGGATTTACAAAGAAAAAAAAATCAGGGTTTTTGGAGTTGAGAGGTGGTTAATAACCTTGATGATTTAAAAGAAAAAAGGTTACACAATGAAGAATACTTGAGATATAAAATCCGTGCTGTTGGTCTAGGACTGCTTGAACGTAAGGAAGAGTCTGTAATGAGAATAGCATTCTGAAGACCTTATAAATAAAAACCAGGCAAGCCAACTTAATCAGCCTTAGAGCTTGAATGACTTAAAATTTCTATTCTATTCTATTATAGGATATTCTGAAGAATGCCTTTCGGGCACTTGTGAATTTATTTTTCATTATTTCTCCTCTTTTTATAGGCTTATGATGCTACCTGTCTTGTGAAGTCCTATCCAGGTTCTCAGCTGGATATACTAATTGATCAAGGGAAAGAGGACGAGTTCCTAACCGATGGACAGTTACTTCCTGATAACTTCATAGCTGCCTGTACAGAAAAGAAAATCCCTGTTGTTTTCAGATTACAGGAGGCAAGTACCAGGAAACCTTACCTTGCTCTAAATTCACTGTTAAAAAACAAGACTCCATAGTACATTTTAAATTTTATTTTAGAATTTGAAAAGGTACCTCTTTTCAAATTGTAGATTTGAAATTTTCTAATTGTAATAAGACAAAGTGAAAAGCTCCTTATTAAGTTAATGATATCTAAGACCAGATTACAAAGAAATAGGAAAGTTTTTGGCAGTGAAAAGTAAATAGCTCAAAGTTTGATGCTTGGATGATACTTAATCATCAACATTATCGGAGATCTTTCTTTACACATGCAGCTATTGTTGCAGTCAAATAAAAAGACAAGCTTACACCGTAATTACTCTCCCTTTAGGTACACATCTTAGCCTCAGAAGCTGTGTGTTATTTGTCTGACACACATATGCACTATATATTGAGTTAGATACTAACCTATATGTTGTGCTGCTTGCTCGTTGTTTAATACAATTTCTGGATTTCAGTTGGTTTGCAGATTTTCCTTTTTCCTTGGCTAAAATACTTTTGACTATTCACTACTCACCTAACTCAGTGCTAATATAGTTATAATTAAAGAAATTCTGCCTTTATTTTTTTTAAGTTATATAACATACACTTTAGAACATAATATAATCAAAATTTTTCTTTCAGGATGAAAAATTAACCCTGAAAATTATACATGGCCAGGCTTTTTAAAAACATTTTTATTCATGTTTATGGGTAATATGGGTAATATGTTTATGGGTAATATTCCAGGCAGATTGACCTAAAACTTATGATGATAAGTGCTATCTAGATCAATGTGTAAGCTTACCAAACTGTTTTCACAGCATTAACTCATTTTATCCTTGTATGACCAGATGAGAGAGCATTCCTATCCTGTCCACCTGTTTGGTTTTTTTGTTTGTTTTAATTTTTTTCAGCTTTTTTTTTATTGTGGTAAAATGCCACAATACCGCATAAAATTTACTACCTTAGCTATTTTTAAGTGTCCATTTCAGTGGTGTTAAATACATCCATAATGCCGTGCAGCTTTCACCATCATTCCTCTCCACAGTTCTTTTCATCTTGTAAAACTCAAACTCTGTTCCCCTTAAGCACTAACTTCCCGTTTCTCCCTGCCCCCAACCCTCAGCAGCCACCTTCTACTTCCGGTCTGTGTGACTGCTCTGAGGATTTCCCATAAGTGGGCTCATACAGTATTTGTCTTTTTGTGACTAGCTGATTTCACTTAGCATAGTCCTGTTAAGGTTCATCCATGTTGTATCATGTGCCAGAATTTTCTCGCTTTTTAAGGCTGAATAATATTTCATCCTATGCATGTACCAGATTTTGCTTATTCGGTCATCTGTCAATGAACCACATAGGTTGCTTCCAAGTCTTAGCTATTGTGAATAATGTTGCTATAAACACGGATGTGTAAAAGGTTTCATGAAGATTCTGCTTTTAGTTATTTTGGTTATTATACCCAGAAGTGGAATTGTTGGATCATTGTGGTAATTGTGGTAATTCTGTTTTTAATTTTTTGAGGAAACTTCATACTATTTTCCATAGCAACTTAACTACTTTACATTCCCATCAGCACTGCACAAGGGCTCTAATTTCTCCACATCCTCCCCAACATTCCTTTTTTCTTTGTTGTGACTATCCATCATTTAAAAATAGGATTTTTTATTAATAGATTAATTTGAACATTTATCATCAGAATTACATGTTTTAGATCACTGATCAACCTTGAGAAATTTGATTATAAAGATAACAGTGTGTTAAATTTTATTAACTCTAGCTATAGGTGATATAACAAAGCGTGTTTTTTCCCAAATGACTTTAACTTCTTGGCAATAGTGGTGTTGGTTGCCTCTTCTGCGTCCCTTGAGTTTATGCCAGGAAATTTTGTTGTTACCACTAACAGCAAAGTTTCAGCCTTCCTACAAAGACTGAGAAATTTCTGGAGTTTGTTATAAAAGCAGCAGGGTTAGAACACTGATGAAATTCTTGAGGGGAAAAAGTAAGTCAATTTATTTATTTCTAAAATGCCTATATACCAAGCAACTGAAAAACGTAGTTGTCTGTGCTTAATGAAGAGTCAAGACAAAGCATTCCTTTCCCTTGTTTATTTAGAGATTGAAAGTATTGAAATCATCAGTCAGGATTTTTAGCTCAGGCCCAGTTTTCTGTTCACTTTCCTTCCAGCATGGGCAGTTTGAGTGAACTGCACAGTCTGGAGCAGATCAGGTTTAGGTTTTAGTTGAATGAGCAGCACAATGGACATACCTCGGCAGTGGCTCCAGAGAGCCAACTTTTCAGATTTTCAAGCCAACTTCGGTTGACTCCAGACTACCTCAGTTTGAGGGACTTACTATCTGCTTTATTGTTAGGGTTTCCCAGGTGGCTCAGTGCTAAAGGATCCACCTGCCCAATGCAAGTAGACGCAAAAGACACTGGTTGGATCTCTGGGTCGGGAAGATCCCCTGGAGTAGGAAATGGCCACCCGCTCCAGTATTCTTGCCTGGAAAGCCTCATTGACAGAGGAGCTTAGTGGGCTCAGTCTGTGGGGTTGCAAAGAGTCAGACACGAATGAGCATACACGCATACCTGTTTTCGGTCAGGTCCATTTTTTTATCTGAAAACTGGCAGGTACTTCTTGGTACTATGCTTCACAGGTTTTGTGGCCTAAAATCCATGGGCGTATTTGACCTCTTAACAAGAATTACATAGGTGCCAAATGCTTGTCTCCTACTTTCTTTATATAAGAAACTGTCCTTCGGCTCTAAATTAACTGATTAACTGGGACTGGTCTAATCACTGAGTGGTGTGAAACCAAATAATTCCAAGACTCAGCCTTAATTTTGACAGCATTCCTGTCAGATTCACTTCTACAGTTTGGCCACTGAAAATAGAAAACCTACTGCTTTTAAGTTTCTTTAATGATTTTAAAGTAGAACTCTTTATTAACTGGTGTACCCAAGATATGCTTTGCATACTGCTGAAAGTTAGAGATTGAGAACGTTTACTGATTCATCAAAACCTTAGGGATTTTGCCTTGTTCCCTGAAATGCAGGTGATATTTTTTATTAGGTCCAGTTTTGTTTCTTCAGTGCTTAGAAAAATTCCTTTTTCTTCCAGTCAGACCATTCTCTTGATCAGGTTAAACTTTCTTAGACTCTTATCTTTCCTAGTTTATTCTATTTTATATTTTAATTGCCTCTGGCGTTAAGGGCTGTCCTAAAAGTTACCTGGTTTTTAACATCCTTAAGTTCTTCCTATCCTATATTTAATTTCTTTTTCCCTTGAAAGATACTTACTTTGTACTCAGAGGACACCTTCAGGAAGGGTTGCTTCCCCTTTTGCCATTGATCACCTGTCACTGATTTTATTTGACCAGAGAGAAGTCTGTTCCAACTCAAGTACATTTTCTCTCTGGTGCATGGTAGTTTTTAAAAGTTTACTGACTTTTTACCCAATTTGGTTTATTGCTGAGAGATGTCAGCATTTAATTAATGATTCCTTTTTCCTCAGCTATAGTATGCTTTTACTACACAGGAGGTCAGATTCTTAATGTGATTTCTGATGGCCCTGTTTAACTTCCCAGGATGGGGCATTTGGCTGTCCAACTGTTCTTTCTCTGAATTGTTTGTGTGTGCTTACTTTGTATCTGAACATTTTCTTATGGTGGTAGTGTGTTTCCTTTGGGATTTGAAACTTCTTGCCTGTGTTCCTGAGCTCTCTAAATTCTGAGTCTTTTATGTCCTTGTTGATATGACCACATGTTTACTCTGTGCATTTAATTAATGTTATTTCTTTTCTTTGCATATATTAATGGCAGCATTTAGAAACTAGGCTATGCAGAATGTTTCTTTTTTTTTTCTTTTTACATTTTTGCTATTCTTTTTTCAGTGAAAATATTGAAATACAAGTGTAATAAGCTTTACTTTGATTAGAAACTGTTCACATATGGTGATAGTTTAATTATTTACAAGCAAATTAAGTGACGTGAAAGATATATTTAATGTCCCTTTATTGATTTTTCTGAATGGTAGATAAACATCATCTCTCTATTTTGTCTTCTAGGGTTATGATCATAGCTACTACTTTATTGCAACCTTTATTGCTGATCACATCAGACATCATGCAAAATACCTGAATGCATGAAAAACTTCAGATAAGAGAATCTCTTCAGGATTATAAAATTGTAATAAGCAGAATGGCAAGGAAATAAGATTTTAAAACTTTGGATTTCATAATGCTAAAAATGCTTCATTCTGTAGTTGAATCACCCTGTGAATAAATATATCAAAACTGCTTCTGATTTTAAAAGTTACTTTACCAGTGTTCACTTGGGAAACACTTGATACTGAACAGCTTTTTCAAGATCATTTGGGAATGATTCAGAGGCACGGGCTCTCTTTTTTCCTGTTGTTTTGTGTCTAGTGTCTAACAACTGCTTGGCTTCTAGTGGTCACTGAATTCAATAACTATTTGTTAGTTGGTGAATACAGAAATAGACTCAGAAAGATTAAGTGAATTTCCCATCATTACACAGTTATTTGTGGGAGAGCTAAAATTAGAAGTCAGATTTCCAGAACCCAGTCAATGATATTTCTTATCTGTTGAGTCAGATGGATTTGTGGACATTGGTTTATGGACCTCTCTCAAGACACAAGAATTAAATACTAGATTAGATCTTTAATTAGATAAGGAAACTGGTTTCATGTTACTGTGAAAGATATTTTCCTTTAATTACATACAGAAATGTAGCTTGATAAACTTGGCCAAGAAAAGAAATGATTCTCTTTGTGAGTACCAGAGTGTGTTCCTTTGAGAACTTAATGGACACACCTTTGAAACATGATAGGTGAATTCTGGTTGTTTTAAAAGAAATATATTTTTCTGTTAAAGAGTACAAAAGTTATACATTTTAAACATTCAAGAAGAATGCATATTACATGGTAATAGAGGAAGACACCAGGTTTTTAAAGTTATAAAATAATTACTATGTAAATATGAATTAGACTAAACTTTTTAAAAATTATTACTATTTAAATATCAGTATTCAAGATTGAACCCTACAATGAACTGCACCCAAAGGGTTCTAAGTCTGAACAAACTTGTGTCCTCTAATAGGAAAGAATTTTTAATTCACAGATTTTTTTCATGCAGATAATTCCTTTATAAATAAAAATAATTGTGTGGTCCTATGATCTTTGTATTTTTTGAGGATTTAACCAGAGAAGCAGAACTACTGGTAGACATGTATGTTAAGAGACATTTTACGAGGAATTTGCTGTGTCATTGTGGGAGTTGGCTAACCAAGTCTGAAATCCATGAGACTTGGAAGGGAAGGGAAGGGAGGGAAACGCAAACAATGAAGTGCCATCAGGAAGGGAATTTCAGGAGCAGGGACTCCATGGGCAGGGCTGAGGCTATTGTCCACAGCTGGAATTTCTTCTCTCTCAGCTTCAGTCCTTAATCCCGCTTTTATATACCTTCTGAGTAAGGCCCACCAGATAATCCAGAATAATCTTCCTTATTCAAAGTCAGTTAATTATGGAATTTAATCATATCTGCAAAAATCCCTTCATAGCAATAGCTGCTGCTGCTGCTAAGTCACTTCAATCGTGTCCGACTCTGTGTGACCCCATAGACGGAAGCCCACCAGGCTCCCCCGTCCCTGGGATTCTCCAGGCAAGAACACTGGAGTGGGTTGCCATTTCCTTCTCCAATGTGTGAAAGTGAAAAGTGAAAGTGAAGTCGCTCAGTCGTGTCCGACCCTTAGCGACCCCACGGACTGCAGCCTACCAGGCTCCTCCATCCGTGGGATTTTCTAGGCAACAGTACTGGAGTGGCTTGCCATTGCCTTCTTCGATAGCAATAGCTAGATTAGAGTTTAAGTGAATTACTAGGGACTATTATCTTACAAATTGGCACAACATTATAAGAAAATAATCGCGTTGCTGTTTTGCAGGGTAAATGCAAAACATTCAAATACTCAGTAAATAATTGCTAACATATAGCCAATGGTAACTAATAAAGACAAAACCCTTCAATTACAATACAGAATTGATCATTAAGGATATATAGGGAGCCAATAAATTTGAACTTGCTTTTATGTGTCACAAATACTGGCCTGGGGGAAGAATGAATGCTTATATATGTAAGAATATTCTTATATACCTGTATAATGTTTCCCCTACCAGAAAAAATTCCCAGTCTCTCATATAATAAGGAACCATTTCAATGACTTTATAATAACAAATAATGTAAAAATAAACTCCTAATACTAGTTTTGTGTGGTTCTCACAGTCACCTGACAGAAGGAGGCAAAGGAATTGACTCATTTCCTGGATCACTATAAATGTTGTAAAAGCCCTCTTTAATCTCCCTTTACGAAACAAAACAATACAGTAAAGCCACCATTACTAGTAAAGGCAAGCCATGAAATGGGTGGAGGTGCTTGCAAAATGGGTATCTGACAGAACTTGAATCTAGAATATATAAAGAACTCCATAAATTAATTATTTAAAAGATAAACCAACAGAAAAATGGGCAAAAGATTCGATTGGGTACTTATCAAAATGGGATGTAAGTTATGATTAATAAATACATGAAAATATGTTTAACTTCATAAGACCAGGGAAATGCAGACAATGAAGTGCCACTATACACCTCCCTGAATGGCTAAAGTTAGAAGAAATCACAAGTGTTGGCCTGGCGGTATGGTGCCCTGCTAATGGGAGTGTAACTGGCAGAGTCTGCTGCGAGCCAGCATAATGTCCAGTCACTCAGTGATATCCAACTGTTCATGACCCCATGGACTGTGCACCAAGTCTTCTCTTCACTAACCCCCAGAGTTTGCTCAAACTCATGTCCATTGAGTCAATGATGCCATCCAACCATCTCATCCACTGTTGCCCCCTTGTGCCCTCAATCTTTCCCAACATCAGGGCCTTTTCCAGTGAGTCAGCTGTTCACATCAGGTGGCCAAAGTACTGGAGCTTCAGCTTCAGCCTCAGTACTTCCAGTGACTAGTCAGCGTTGATTTCCTTTAGGATTGATTGGTTTGATCGCCTTGCTGTCCAAAGGATTCAAAGGGTCTTCTCCCAGGGGCTCCCCTGGTAGCTCAGGTGGTAAAGAATCTGCCTGCAATGCACTAGACCCTGGTTCGAATCCAGGACGATCTCCTGGAGAAGAGATAGGCAACCCACTCCAGTACTCTGGCCTGGAGAATTCCATGGACAGAGGAGCCTGGCAGGTTACAGTCCATGGGGTCGCAAAGAGTCAGACATGACTGAGAAACCTTCACTTTCACTTTCTCCAGCACTGCAATTCAGAAGCATCAGTTCTTCAGCACTCAGCCTTCTATATGGTCCAACTCTCACATCTGTACATGCCTACTGAAAAAAACATATTTTTGAATATATGGACCTTTGTCAGCAAAGTGATGTTTCTGCTTCTTAATGTGCTGTCTAGGTTTGTCATAACTTTTCTTCCAAGGAGCAAGCACCTTTTAATTTTGTGGCTGCAGTCACTGTCCACAGTGATTTTAGAGCCCAAGAAAGTAAAGTCTATCACTGTTTCCATTTTTTTCCCATCTATTTGCCATGAAGTGATGGGACCGCATGCTATGATCTTAGTTTTTTGAAAGTTGAGTTTTAAGTCAACATAACGGCCCTTCCCAACAATCCCACCAGAGGTGTACCCAGCAGAAATATGTATATAAAACCTGTATGAGAATGTTCATAGCAGCACTGCTCGTAATAGCCCAAATCTGGAAACAACCCAAATGCCCATCTACAATATTATGCATAAAATTGGTATATTCATACAGTGGAATATTCTACAATGAGATAAACACACTAAAATCAGATGCAACAACACAGAGTCTCAAACATTAAACACAATCTTTTTTTTTCTTTGCCATACCACATGATATACGGGATCTTAGTTTCCCAACCAAGGTTGGAACCAGTGCCCCTGGAAGTGGAAGTGCAGAATCTTAACCACTGGACCACCAGGGAAATCCTTCAAACACAATCTTGAGTGGAAGGATCCAAGTACAAAATCATAAACTGTGTAAGTCATTATGTACCATTTCATGTAAGAGTCCAAACCAGGCAGATCTCTATGGTGTTAGAAGTCAGGATGGGATTACAGAAGGAGTATGGGGCCCTAGGCAGAGGTGATTAGAGGGTAGCATGCAAGGTCCTTCAGGGGACTAGTGATGCTCGCTTCATTTGGGTGCTTAGTATATGAGCATGTTCACTTGGCAAATTCATCAGGCCATACATTAAAGATTTATACACACTTTCATATGTGTTACACTTTAGTGAAGATTGGGTTAAAATCTCTTAAGTAGTCATTTTATGGAGATCATAAATATACTACTGCATGAAAAAGAAAAAAGATTCTTGATGTTATACAAGGATGTTTATTTGAGAGAATACAGTTTTCAGAGGCCACATCATTTATGGAGTCAAATAATGTTGTTATCTCACTTAGAAACCACTTAGAAGTGAAGGTGATGTGTGATGGCTTGTGAGCTCTCTGAATTTTGAAAATGCAAGTGGAGTCCAGATAAAAATTATTTATTGAAATCTTACAGTGGAAAAATTCCAAACTGACATTTAAAAAAAAATTTTAATATGTGTAATAAACTGTGACAAGTAGACATGAATTTTTGTTTTGAAGAGTTCATAAACATTTCAAATTATCCAAACAGCTTTTTCACATATTCTCATCAGAAAAAATGCTGTTCTTGTATTTGGCCACAATGAACATACACACTGCATGACAGACAAAGTGGCTTTAGTTTTGACGGCTGCAGTCAACTTTACTAACAAGACATTTGTGCATATAGCATATTTTAAGTTGGAAAACATGAATTTTAAACATTAATGTTTAATAAATGTTGAAAGCCAGGAAGAAAAACAGTGCTTACACCCATCCATGTCAACATCTTTATGTGTGTGTGTGTGTTTGGCTGTGCTGGGTCTTCATTGCCGCAAAAAGTCTTCCCCTTGTGGTGAGCAGGTTCCTCAAGTTGCAGTCCAGTCTTCTCTTGTTGCAGAGCAGGGGCTTAGTTGCACTGTGGCATCTGGGATCTTAGTTCCCCTAACAGGGATCAAATCCACGTCCCTGACATTGGAAGGTGGATTCTTAACCACTGGACCACCAGGGAAGTCCCATGCACTTCTCAGTTTCTTTACAGCCCTGAGAATACAAGTTCTGATTCAAAAACACTTTAAAGATAGAATGATTATAATGATACTTTCAGGAAAAAGTTAACCTGATATGTCTCCTGCTTCCATAAGGTAACTTGGGCAGCTCATTTCATCCTTATAAGTCTGATTCCTCATCTGAAAATGTGTAGACAAGAGCCCCTTCACCGTCTAACTCACAGAACTGTGGAGCATAGCAAGATAAGATACCCGTATGAAATCACTCTCATCCCACCCAGATATTAGTAACCAATGCACTAGTGTCAGAGGACTCCTGAGTGAGGTGTCCTTTCCTTAGAGGTCACCTATAGGAATGTAATAGAGCTTCTGCCTTTGTTTATTTTCATTTCATTCCCTATTAAAATGTATATTTATATTTTTTAATGAAGGTCAGTCTTCATTCCAATCCCAAAGAAAGGCAATGACAAAGAATGCTCAAACTATCGCACAATTGCACTTATCTCACACACTAGTAAAGTCATGCTCAAAATTCTCCAAGCCAGGCTTCAGCAATATGTGAACCGTGAACTCCCAGATGTTCAAGCAGGTTTTAGAAAAGGCAGAGGCACCAGAGATCAAATTGCCAACATCGGCTGGATCATGGAGAAAGCAAGAGAGTTCCAGAAAAACATCTATTTCTGCTTCATTGACTATGCCAAAGCCTTTGACTGTGTGGATCACAATAAACTGTGGAACATTCTGAAAGAGATGGGAATCCCAGACCACCTGACCTGCCTCTTGAGAAACATGTATGCAGGTCAGGAAGCAACAGTCAGAACTGTACATGGAACAACAGACTGGTTCCAAATAGGAAAAGGAGTACGTCAAGGCTGTATATTGTCACCTTGCTTATTTAACTTATATGCAGAGTACATCATGAGGAACGCTGGGCTGGAAGAAGCACAAGCTGGAATCAAGATTGCTGGGAGAAATATCAGTAACCTCAGATATGCAGATGACACTACCCTTATGGCAGAAAGTGAAGAGGAACTAAAAAGCCTCTTGATGAAAGTGAAAGAGGAGAGTGAAAAGGTTGGCTTGAAGCTCAACATTCAGAAAACAAAGATCATGGTATCTGGTCCCATCACTTCATGGGAAATAGATGGGGAAACAGTGGAAACAGTGTCAGACTTTATTTTTTTGGGCTCCAAAATCACTGTGGATGCTGATTGCAGCCATGAAATTCAAAGATGCTTACTCCTTGGAAGGAAAGTTATGACCAAACTTGATAGTATATTAAAAAGCAGAGACATTACTTTGCCAACCGAGGTCCATCTAGTCAAGGCTATGGTTTTTCCCATGGTCATGTATGGATGTGAGAGTTGGACTGTGAAGAAAGCTGAGCACCGAAGAATTGATGCTTTTGAACTGTGGTGTTGGAGAAGACTCTTGAGAGTCCCTTGGACTGCAAGGAGATCCAACCAGCCCATTCTAAAGGAGATCAATCCTGGGTATTCATTGGAGGGACTGATGCTCAAGCTGAAACTGCAACACTTTGGCCACCTCATGTGACGAGTTGACTCACTGGAAAAGACTCTGATGCTGGGAAAGGTTGGGGGTGGGAGGAGAAGGGGACGACAGAGAATGAGATGGCTGGATGGCATCGCTGACTCTGTGGACATGAGTTTGAGTGAACTCCGGGAGTTGGTGATGGACAGGGAGGCCTGGAGTGCTGTGCTTCATAGGGTCGTGGAGAGTCGGACACGACTGAGCGACTGAACTGAAATGGCTTATAATATACATAATGCATTGGTAAATTAATATATGCAATTGTAAATAATAGTTCATATGCTGAGGATGCCTCGGCAAATAGGCAGAAGTCCCCAACTGCAACCTTTTGTGAAAAAGAATTTGTGAGGAGCAATACAGAATATCTGCTGTGCCATTAATTTGTTTTTCTAAAAATAAAATACCTCCCTCCAGGAAGACATAGTTTGTATACTTCTTCACCTCCTTTACTAGTCCTGGCCAGTCCAGGAGAAAAAGTCCTTTTGGTCTTAAGAGATAATAAAAGGAGTTCTATTGTGTTTTGTTTGGCCTGATTCCAGGACTCCAATCCAAGAGCGCTGATGCCTTCTCGTCTCCTTGGCACCAGGCGTCGGTCTTCCGCCACTGCTGGTACTTGATGAGTGACAGCTGGTGACGATGAGAAGCCTTGCTCTTCCCCTTGGGGACGATAGCAGTATGTCCTCAACCAGCTAAATCAGTAAACATTTTTAACTTATTGGGTTTGTTGGACAAATTCAAATATGAATAGAAAATGTGCTCAAGGAGGGAACTGAGTGAGAGAACTTTTTTTTTTCCAGTTTTTCAAGATCGTATTTCAGAAATCGTTTCGGAAATCTAGACAGGTGTCTGTGCGAGGTTTTACCCCTGCATGCAGAGTTATAATACTGAGCACAGGCTGCTCCAGTGGTGGATTAAAGATGCATCGCCTCTTTGGTCATTACTGCATACAAATTTTATTTGCAGAAGACTAAAACCTAATCGTTTTCTTCTAAAATCATTTCAGTGAAAACACTGCCACCTAGTGTTTTGATTAGGAGAAGCATGATAGACCATACACTGACAGTTTCCCAGAATAAACAGTAAGAAACTAATTTTCTTCAGTTCAGTCAGTCAGTCGTGTCCGACTCTGCGACCCCATGAATCACAGCAGGCCAGGCCTCCCTGTCCATCACCAACTCCCGGAGTTCACTCAAACTCACCTCCATTGAGTCAGTGAGGCCATCCAGCCATCTCATTCTCTGTCATCCCCTTTTCCTTCTGCTATTGTATTTAATTTCTTTGGATCTGTGACTACTCTGGTTATTAAGATTTCTATAAGAGAACAAATAAAGTATTGTGAGTCTTATTATGTCCCTTTCCCCACTGAAATTATTATTTGTCTAATATGAGCTTGATAAAAGAGGTTTATTGGGGAGCAAACTTTCAACTACAGCAGAATGGGTTCTTTTTTCAGGAGTACCAAGGAGGAAAACATCATCTGGAGGGGGAGGGGAAAGTTCACCGAAATGAAAGGCACTGATCGTGAGTCATCAAGCCTGGGTAGCAGCCTGCAAAGTCAAGAAGAACTGAGAGGACATCTTAAGCAGCATGTGTAGCCCAGGAAAAAAAAAACATCCCAGCCCCTAGTGGTAACAGGAGACAGGTGGGGCTGCACCGGGTGATAAATGGCCAACAGGCTGGAAAGGCATGCATGGCATTGAAAGCTGTGAACAAGTAACCGTGAGGCAGTGAAGGTGTTTCTAGTAGGGAAGAGACATGCTAAGACTTGTACTTTCTTTCGTATTATGGTCACAGGAGAAGGTCGCCAAGATAAGGTAGACAGAGAGACCAAATGGACCATTGACTACTCATCTCAGAAAGAGTTGATGAGGCTGGCACTAAGGTGGTAGGGGTGAAGAGGCGGTTCTGGGGCTGAGAGATGTTTCTGAGGAAGAATGTATATTGTTTAGTGACCAACTGAAAGGGCCAGGGACACGTCAGTGATGACCCTACCGTGTCTAGCCTGGGAGACTGGGAAGGTGATGAAACCATTGGATCGGGAGATACATGAGAAGAAGAAGGAGTTTGGGGAGGTATTAATAGGAGGGAGTCCAATTTCAAATACATTAAGGTTGAAGAACCTCCAAGTGGGTGACTTTCACAAGGATATTCAAGTGAAGACACTCAGAGCTACATTATTCTGGATCTCAGAGGGGAAGCAGGACCTAGAATTGTGAAGATATGTAGATTTATACATCACTGCTGCGGTTGGAACCACCAGATAGATATCTTCCACATGAATGGAAGAGTGTCAACACTCCTCCTTAAACATAAAGAAAAAAAAAGAAGGTGGAGACTATGAAGAAAATGGAAAATGAAAACTCTGAGAGAGAAAAATAGCATCAGGACAGAACTCTTGGGTTTCAAGTAGCAAGAGCTCAACATCCCAAATGCCACAAGAGAATCAACTAGAACAAGGACTGAAAAGAGGCCACTGGATCAAGCAACTGGGGTGACATTATTATGAGTGTTTTCAATGGAGAGGTGAGGACAAGAGGGAAAATGAATGGAAAGTGAGGGAATTCAACAAACGCTTATCAAGTGCCTATTATATTCTAGACTGTCCTGGCCTCCTCCAGCAGGAAACAAAGACTCCTGTATTCATGGAGCTTGCGTGCCAGCATTGTTCACAGAATACCCTTCAAAGAACATTCTCGAAGGCTCTGGGAGACCAAGAGACTGGACGGTTTCTTCTGAGCAGAAAGGTGAAATCAAGGGAATTGTTTCCCGCAGGCTGGTGAGGCTGGAGTTTGTGGCTGAATCGCAATAGACAGGAGAGATTGGAGAAGATGTGGAGGAAGGATGTAAGAGAGAGACACACAGAGAGACGGATCACACCAAGTCCCCCGCAGCTGTGGGGCAGGCGCTCAGCCTTGGCAGCCTGGGCAGTCACTGTCACCTCCAAGCCAGGAAACGACTCGACCGATCACATCTGGTGGTCTTCATTTTCCCTGTAAATGAAGAGACAGGCCCAGAGCAGACCAGGGGAGATCTGAGACCGCGATTTGAAGAACCGAAGTAGGAAGAGAGCCAAAGGAAACAGCGTCAACACTATCTTCCGAGCAGAGTTGTATCCAGCTAAGCAATACATGTGTGTGCGGTGGTGTGATCGCTACTCACGTCTACACGTTCATCCTCACCAGGGGCTCCCCGGTGTCTTCCTCAGACAGGAGATGTGTCTTCCTTCTCCGTTCCCAGCCCCCAGCTCTTGCGACCAGAGCAGATACTTCTGTGGGGCTCAAATTCCAAGAGATCAGATCCTTTCTTTTACCTCTCAAAGGAAAGCGAAAGTCGTTAGGGGGCATCAGTCGGCCAAATGCTCAATTTTATTTACTTAGGTCTAATCGCAGGGGAGTTTAGTCACTCAGTCGTGTCCGACTCTTTGCGACCCCGTGGACTTTAGCCCACCAGGCTCCTCCGTCCATGGGATTTTCCAGGCAAGAGTACTGGAGTGGGGTGCCATTTCCTTCTCCAGGGGATCTTCCCGACCCAGGGACTGAACTCAGGTCTCCTGCATTGCAGGCAGATGCTTGACCATCAAGATGGACAAAAAATCCCAGTACAGCCGTGGCTTCACCTTTGTCTTATCACTCTGAGCTCCAGCTCTCTCTGTGGGTTTCCTTATTTTCTTATAATAATCACAGCACTTAAATGTGTATTATTTATTTTTTAAGCATTTCTAGGCTTGTTGTTGGAGGAGGTTCTGGGCTATGACTACTTCAGCTCCCTCCAGGGAGCTTGACTGGGCAATTCTGCAGGGTGAGGTGTTCTACTGTCTGTCTGTCCTCAGTCACTCAGTTGTGTCCGACTCTTTGCCACCCCGTGTACTGCGCTTGCCAGGCTCCTCTGTCCATAGGATTCTCCAGACAAGAGCAGTAGAGTCTGTTGCCCTGTCCTCCTCCAGGGGATCTTCTCAGGGATTGAAGCTAAGTCACGTACATCTCCTGCATTTGCAGGCAGGAAATGGCACCCCACTCCAGTGTTCTTGCCTGGAGAATCCCAGGGACGGGGGAGCCTGGTGGGCTGCCGTCTATGGGGTCACACAGAGTCGGACACGACTGAAGTGACTTAGCAGCAGCAGCAGCAGCAGCAGTGGCACCAGGGAAGGCAGGAGGTGTTCCGTACAATTTCTCAAAGCTTCCTCCCGGACTGCGCTGAATTCAGTAGCTCATTGTGGAGCTGCTTTAAGAACGCACCCACTAGTGGCCACTTTCTAGAAGGCATCTCTAGTGATCACCTCTCTTTTTTTTTAATTTTTAATTGGAGGATAATTGCTTTACAATGTTGTGTTGGTTTCTGCTGTACAGCAACGTAAATCGTTATAAGTATACATATATTCCCTCCCTCTTTCACCTCCCTCCCCTCCCCATCCCCCTGTACTTCCCCATTTTCATGCAGACTCCCTTTCACCAAAGACCTAAGTGCCCTTACCTTTATTTCCAAGTATGTCTGCTTCTTTGGGGCTTCCCTGGTAGCTCAGATGGTAAAGCGTCTGCCTACAATGCGGGAGACCTGGGTTCGATTCCTGGGTGGGGAAGATCCCCTGGAGATGGAAATGGCAACCCACTCCAGTATTCATGCCTGGAAAATTCCATGGACAGAGGAGCCTGGCTACAGTCCATGGGGTCGCAAAGAATCGGACACGACTGAGCGATTTCACTTCACTTCACTTTCTTTGGGGTTTCCCTGGTAGCTCAGCTGGTAAAGAATCTGCCTGCAATGCAGGAGACCCACGATCGATCCCTGGGTCAGGTAGATCCCTTGTAGAAGAGAACGGCAACCCACTTTAGTATTCTTGCCTGGAGAATTCCGTGGACAGACCATGGGGTCACAAAGAGTCAGACACCACTGGGCAACTTTCACTTTCTGCTTCTTTTAGGTATTGCCTGCCTAATACCGCGTGCTTCTAGGAACTAGACATGCTTCTAGGTGCTTCTAGAGGAAGCCTCTAAAATATCCTGTTATGCCTGTTACAGACCATAGTTTCTTCCTGGAAAACACATATGCTCTAACAAGAGCGGGGGGGAAACAGTATATAAGGTGGTACTCTGTAAAAATGCATAGGAATATCTCAAAGAAAATATTTTGAAAATTTAACAGTTCCCTTAAGCTGGGATTACTGGTGACCTTCCCCAACCTCTGTATACTTTCCAAAGTTTCTATGATGATGTATAACTTTGATAAACAGAGAGAAGAATCCCCAAATTTTAAAGTCATAGCAATATTTTATTAAATTGGGAGAGAAAAATGGCAAGGAAAATGGAGATTTGTTCCTAGACCTCATGTCAAAGTGAGGTATGTGTTCTCTCACTGTGCTTATAAATCTTTTTTTCCTGTTCTTCTTGTTCTGACCTTAATCTGTCTTAGCTAGCTTTTGCACTGGTCCCAACAGGCTAAGTTTACCAGGTTTTATTTTATATATATTTTTTCTTTTGTATCTCCAAACATCTTAGGTATTGTCAAGAACTTTAACTCTAGAAACTTCTCCCGGGTTAGCTCTGCTGGGAAGTTCTTCTGTACGGTGAAAAGGACATAGGCCTGAGATGGCTGAATTTGACTTTGTCCTGCCCTCATCTGCTGTGACCTTGAATGAGTTATTTGAATACTCTGAGTCTCAGCGTCTCCTAGTTAATTTGCACTCAAATGACTCCATGCAAAGTCATTGCCTCTTGAAAACATTCATGGGAGGTTTGCCAACTCAAGCTTCAGAAATACAGAACTCTTTACTATTGGATCAAGAATGCAAACAGCAGGGCTTTTTTGGTTACTTCTCCCTGCAGGTCAGTTTGATACTCTAGGTGTTTCCCAGGCTTTGTGTCTTCTGTCTTCAGTCACCAGGAAAGAATCTGAGTCCTGGAGGAGACTTATTAGTCAATTGTGAATAACGAGGCTGCTCCTGAACCAGGTGGGCAGCGTCAGGTAAGAACCACCAAGGGAATGCCTGGGCAGTACAGTGGTTAGGGTTCTGCACACCCGTTGCAGGGGGCACGTGTTTGATCCTGGTCGGGAACTAAGATCCTGCATGTCACTTGGACGCAGCCAAAAACAAAAAAGAAACACAGAAAACCTCATGGTATACAAGGCAAGATTAGATCGGACAACCCTATGGGTGTCTGGGCTTCCCTCATAGCTCAGTTGGTAAAGAATCCATCTGCAATGAAGGATACCTTGGTTCAATTCCTGGGTTGTAAAGATCTGCTGGAGAAGGGATAGCCTGCCCACTCCAGTCTTCTTGGGCTTCCTTTGTGGTTCAGCTGGTAAAGAATCCACCCACAATGCAGAAGACCTGGGTTCAATCCCTGGGTTGGGAAGACACCCTGGAGAACCGTTATAAGTTCAGAACCTTTATAGTTCAGGACTTTTACCCACAAAGGTCCGTCTAGTCAAAGCTATGGTTTTTCCAGTGGTCATATATGGATGTGAGAGTGGACTATAAGGAAAGCTGAGCACCGAAGAATTAATGCTTTTGAACTGTGGTGTTGGAGAAGGCTCTTGACAGTCCATTGGACTGCAAGGAGATCCAACCAGTCCATCCTAAAGGAGATCAGTCCTGGGTGTTCATTGAAGGGACTGATGTTGAAGCTGAACCTCCAATACTTTGGCCACCTGTTATGAAGAGCTGACTCATTAGAAAAGACCCTGATGCTGGCAAAGATTGAGGGCAGGAGGAGAAGGGGACGACAGAGGATGAGATGGTTGGATAGCATCACCGACTCAATGGACATCAGTTTGAGCAAGCTCTGGGAGTTGGTGATGGACAGGGAGGCTTGGCATGCTGACCATGGGGTTGCAAAGAGTTGGACACAACTGAGCGACTGAACTGGAAGTTCAGAAAAAACATTGGGACTCACAGGAACCACTCCATAAATTCTGGCCATTTAGGTGGCCTGTGAGCATGTGAGTGTGCGAAGTACAGAGAGCTCTTTAGAGGGGAATCCTTTCTTACCCACAGCCAACGGGACCTGGCCTCTGCTAGCTGACCTCCAGTGGAAGATAGATTAGATAACCAGGCCCACTGGTGTCACTGCTGCCCTAATCTCACCCCAGGAGAAACCAGGAAGTGCTCAGATACAGCTGGTGACTAGACTCCAGTCCCCGGGCCAGTCCCCAGCTGTGGTCAGTGCCGTGTGGCTGAACTGCATGGGTGACTGTAATGCAAACACGCCCCGCCAGCCTCCCCCCAGTGCTCCCGCTTCCATCCTTCCCCTCGTCCTTCACACATTCTCAGTCATTCCAGTCAACTTACAATGCAAAGCATCTGCAAAGCGCTGGACTCCTGTAATGTGCAGGAGACCAAGATGGCTAAGCTTGGGGTACAGTCGCAGCACTTCCAGTCAAGAGCCTCACAGGCCGGTCATAGCTCTTCCTGACTCGGTAGATACGTTCGTAAGTGTCGAGGCCCTGACTGGTCCCGGCCGTCCCTGCTCAGGCTGTGGGTCTCGGCTCTTGTGTGTAGGTTGGGGCAAGAAAGCAGAAATGATCTGTCCCTGTTTTCTCTTGAATCCCTCAAAACAGCTGCTCTTCTCCCAGAGGTAAGCTGGACATGTGGGGAAAATGGTAACACCGACCTGGATTCATGGGAGGTGCAATCAGAAAGCCACTGGGCTCCCTGAGGGTCGGATTCCTCAGCAGACAGCTGGGAGGGAGGACCAGACCCCAGGATTTCACAGCAGGCACCATAGAACCTTCAGATTTCCTCAAGGACACTTCTGGGGCCACTACCCAAGGGACAAGTGGAGAGGGCTGATGTACACATGGACTCCAACTGCCCTCCCTCGCCAACCCCTCCCAATCACAGCAACTCTGCTTATGAGTGCTGTATGTTCTGTGGGTTCTGGGGGGGATCTTAGTTTGAATAAAAACTGTCCTATCCTATATATGCATATTATATTTATATTTCACAATACATAACACAAAAACACATATATACACTAGATGATTGCTACAACCTGTTTCATCAGTGACACTCTACGCATGATTTCTTTTCTGTATCTCATGGGTAAGTCACTCAGAAGATGGTTTGTACAAATTCAGTTTTAATGGCTATTAAAGCATAAAAGGATATTTGCACTGTGCATATTCTGCCCACTTAGGGCACTGTCAGCCAGCCACGCCCATCTTATTGCACGTATAAGCAATGGACAAAGATCTTAAAGACATCTTAGCCACACAAAGGATTCCATTTTGAAGGAAAAAAAAAGCATTTTACAAAATATTGAAGCCATTCATATTATACAGCCAACCGCAAGAAAATACTGAAAATTAGTATCAAAAGAAATATTTTAATTCTGAAAAAAAAAACTTTCAAAACAAGGATTACAGAGTTTCATATTGCCATATATACACGTAAAAAAAAAATATTTCAGGACCCTGCATTCTCAATGCCCATCAAGGTGCAGTCATCTGAATTCCTATTTCTATTATCAACCTTTGACTGTGGCTAACGTTGAATACGCTCTTCAAAGTGTTCTCTTTTTTTTTAACATCGTTATGCTATTTGACAAAACAGGTATTTGTGCAGTACAGGAAAACATTAAAATATATTTTAAATTAGGTTAAAGTGCACAGTACATTTGATAGGAAGTAACTGCTAGCTGCCAATCCAAACGACTGTTTTCAGCGTCCCCTCCCCCCTTGCCCAGACGGGAGGGCAGCGCTGGCACTGGCTGGTGTAAGTCTGTGTTCAACGCATACTGTCCTCCTGGTCTCTTTCTTTTGTGTTCACATCTGTCTTACAACTTGTGGCTGCTGCTGCTCTAAAAACTCAACAATGGCTTTTCACAGAGGCAAAGATGCAGTCAGCACTCACAAGACTTGGAAAGACGGATTCCTGGGAAGTCTGTACCTGCAGGGTGAGTGCACATGCATGTAGCTGCCTAAAACAGGCTGTGTGTCTGTCAAGTCTTACGTGACTCCCTCAGACCAGCACGGATCCCTCTCCTTTGCTGGGTTTTCTCAAGTCATTGTTTTGTTTGAACTTGCTCCCTCCTGGGCCCTTCAAGCTCACAACTACTACTTACTTCACCTTCTCCTGTGCCCACCTTGGTGTCACATCCATCTGCCCCACCAATTCACTGACTCACTTCTGCGGTTTCACACCAGACATTGTGAGTCTTAACAGTGTTTTATGGGCTACTTTGAAAGCCACCAGCTAAGCTGCAATAAAATAAGCATGTCTACATCTCAGAACTGTTGCCTCTTTTAAAACGGGCAGCTGTAGAAAGTGCTGGTTTATGCTGCTTTCCCGACCTAGGTCCTCTGTATCTTGTTACGTCTTGATCACTCTTCAACAAAGCTGCCCTTAAAAAACTTTTTGGTTACAGAATCATCTTTTTCTCCTCTCCACTCTCCTACACCACTTCCTTATTACCTACCTTTGGTGCTAGACTTTTACCCAGGTTACCGTGCAAAATTATACGACAAGACACATGAGGCCAACACTCGTTACTTCTTCGTGTTAAAACGTGAATGTTTTGTGCATAGCAAAATAAGTATGAACCCAAAAAAAGAATTGTTCACATTTTTATATTCAAGTTTAATATGTCTTTTTTTTCCATCACAGCTATTTACAAATAACTTTGGGGTGCTCTCTTGATTTCAGTCAGTTCATTATATCAGGGGACAACAGGGCTGCTGGAATGTAGGAAGCTGGATGGAATGCAGAAATATAAATAAGACCAATGTTCCATAAACCAAAGTGTAAATAATGCCTCCCCAGAAAACAGTTCTTGTCACAGAAGCACCTGTTTTTTTTTTTTTTTGCTTAAATGTTTTTTTGAGTCATATACATCAGAAAACATGACTATGGAGACCTAGAACTACGTGCACACCAAAGAGGCTAGAAAATAACTCAATATTTATAATATTAAAATAAAGTGTTTAACCACAAAAAAGCAGTAATAAAATAGTTTCCTAGTTTACAATTTCCATCCAAAGGATGAATAACAACTCACTAATAAATAATATTTATATAAATATTTTGTATGTCGAAAATATTTTTGTTTTTTTTTAAAGGCAATGGTCTCAAGAAACTTCTTGAAAAATTTGGTGGCGAAAAACCTGATTGAGTTCCATTCCCTCCACCCCCCTCCCCCACGAAATACACAATGTGTTTGGTTTTAATAAAACAAATGCATCTTGCTGCAAAACGGTTGTGCTTGGTGTTTTGGTAATGGCAGTGGGTGAGCGTGGAAGGGATGAAGGAGGTTGTAGAAGACATTGATGTGCTGCTCCATTCTTCACAGCCAGCTCCCTCACGGGTTTTAGGTAATTACCTGTCTCACCTTAATGTCGGAGTCAGTTATGAAAGGTAGGAAATCTCTCATGTCCTTCCATCAATTCAACTAGAGTTGGGGAACTGATGAGCAGGGAGTGGGAGGGTGGAGGGGACAGGTGCTGAGAGCAGAGTCCAGGGTCTCTGACCAGAAAAGCGTCTGAGCCGACCCAAAGGAGAGGAGTTGGTCTCATGTGAATAGAGCCTTCGTTACAGTTACATCTAGCAATGCTTGAACGGTAATGCCCACTTTGACCAGGCCTTTCTCTTCAAGGATGTGATGGGGTAGACACAGTTTTTCCTAAAAGGAAGAAGAACAAAGCATTGATTTTCAGATGACTGGAATCTAATGATAAAACCTCGACACACCACTGATAGGAGTTAAGTCGAGCTCTGTTGTCTGCCTATTTGATCACCTCAGGCTGTGCTCTCTCCCTAGCTTTCAACCCATTACAAAGACCTTTTCTGTGCTGGCAAAGAAAACAATGATTTTTTTCCCACAAGAGAGGGTTGCTCTAGAAAGACTTACAGTTGGAAAGCACCCACCAGGAACATATTAGCTTATATTCTTACAAAGCAAAGTTGCAGACAGCCTCTCACACATTTTAAGGAAACTTGAATACTCATTTGTACAAACCACACAAGGTTCTACTGACCATGAACCTTTACAAATCTTTTTTTAAACTGGCCATTAATCCTGAGTTAGTTCATTTTATTTCCCATGATCTCTGGAATGGAGGCATCTTTTCTCACAGTTTGCAAACAGCCTTATAAATAAATAATTTTAACCACAGCCTGTAATAGCCTCCCTTTCAAGACTCTTTTATATGTCAAAGACACAAATGTCCTGCTACTGTCTCGCGCTGTATTTTTGCTCTTGGGAAACGTCCAGCACATACTACTCAAGGAAGATAATCGAGGCGACTCACTCCCTGTGTGTGGCACCCTGTATGCTCAACTGACGGTTTACAAAAGAGCAAAGACAAAATAATTTTACATTTCTGTCGTTTGACCCTGGGCTAATACCATACAAGGGAATCTCCTTCCAGAGACTGTCTCCTTGACAGGGAAGTGACTCCACAGCAAACACTCCCTCTCATGTACCCGAAGATGGTGTGTTCTCCACAGTCCAGTAACCACTTTTTTGTTTCAAACTGGAGTATCATTGCATTACAGAGTGAATCAGCTGTATGGATACACACATCTCCTCCCTCCCACCCTTCCAGGTCATCACAGAGCACCAGGCTGAGCTCCTCGTGCCACACGGCAGACCCTCACTCGCTACTTTACGCACGGTGGTGTTTATACGTCAGTCCTAATCTCCCAACTCATCCCACCCTTCCCTTCCACGCAGTGTCCACATGGCCCTTCTCTGTGTCTGTGTCTCGATTCCTGCCCTGCAATGAATAGGTTCATCTGGACCACTTGTCTGTATTTCACACAGATGCATTAATATATGCATATTATTGATTTTTTCCTTTCTCAGTGGCCACCGTTTTTAAGAAGAGTTGAAATGAAAGCTGCATTAAGCCCCGGATGGTGGACACAGTGTTTAACTTGAAGCCAACTGGGGTCACTGATCAGAACTGCTTCCTTTCACGTGACTCTTGCTGGAGGAACCAGATGTTCCTGTTGCCTCAATGCAGGAATCTCCGTAAGTTACCCCAAGTACAGGCATTCTGCTCTTAAAAAGATCTTTAAAAGACACACGCAAGAACCTGTTCCACAACCTCAAAATGTCTGTAGATTCTAATCTCGCAGTCTTAGCGTTCCCCCCCACCCCTCCCACTTCCCTAACTTACAGTGAACTTCAGAGTGTCTCAAACGCTGACGCCGGGCCTTAAGTAATGGCCATTTGTCAACATAAAACAGCTGATTCTTTAAAACACAATTTGAACAGTTATTTCAAGTGGCTGGTGTGTATCAAATAGGATTATCTTGTCATCAATGGTGTGTTCAGTGGAGAGGCAAGCTTATGCTGCTCGCCAACTTAGTAGCCAAATGTCAACTTGAGAGAGAATAGGAGGTTCTGTCCAAGTGATGAACTGGGCACGAGGCCACAATGGATTCCTCCCTGTGCCACAGCCTGAGGTCAGTGTGTACCCTTTCCCAACACCTGTTTGCCATGGCTTGTGAATATCATTTCATTGCTAAGACTAGTACCACAGGGACAGGAATGCATTTTCCTCATTCTTATGGTTTCCACAGAATCCAAGTAGGAAATTATAAATGCCTACTAATTATGGTTAAGCTCCTGGTGCAAGGAATTCCTTGGGGAAAAAAGAAATCTTCACTTTATACCAGATGCCACAGATGCCAATAACAATTTGAGATGAACTGAAGAGTTAAAAAAAAAAAATCCCCAAACACTCCTTCCAATCAAATATAGGTATATATTTACTATTTCCTCTGAAAAACAGATGGGGATGAAAATGCGTTATAAGAATCACAAAAGATAAAAACAATTGATCACCTGAAAGTGTAAAGCTCCTGTGTATCAAAAACAAACACTCAATTAAAAAGATAAACAACAAACTAAAAAAATCAGCTGTATCAAATTACAAAAGGATTATATTGACACATAAGCTCAACAAATCATTGCAAAAAACACTAAGAAATCAATAGCGCACTGAGGAAGGAACATGAATGGAAGTTCAAAAACGAGGGACTTGCCCAAGGCATTCTGAACAAGATATTTTGCATCTTGACCTCAGTGTTCACCTATGTTTAGCAGCAAACATTCTTGAATTCTACAACTAATAGTTGCACAAAGCCTGACCTCTGTGTGCAAAATGGCTTTGACGGTGCTGTCCTGAGTCCTGATTGAGCTGTTCTGTCTCCATCAGTGACTGCCCCAGTCCCACTGATGAGTGATGGCTCCAGTGCTCTGCAGAGTTGAGTTTCCAAGACAGAAGTCATGCTGGGAACGGGCTGGGGCTCCAGAGAAACAGGATGGGAAGATATGAGGCCTTGGCTGCCTGCTAACATGACACTGGAGTTGTCACACACCAAGTGAGCTCAAAGTCTCCCTTCCACCCTTGCAGCTGGTGATGAGTAAACAGAAGATATAAAAGGTACCCCTTGCATCCTTTCTGGCTCTCTCTTTTCATTTAGACTTCCTAAGAATCCCTGAGGTGCCCTCAGATTACATTATGGGGTTGGAGGTACCTAGAAAGATAAGCATCAGATCATAGAAACCTTATAAAAACAATCAGAAGTTGTAGTTATTCTATTACAGGACTAGGCAGACATCTCTGATGGGAATTACAACCTGAGGTTGGTTGACAAGACGAGTCTGTCAGAAATACGAAGGAGCTTCAGGGTGGCCAGAAGGCCATTTCTGTCACACTAGTCCTGTCACTGCATATCCCATAGGGAGGGAATCCCTATAGAAGCTGTGATGGGAAGGAACTGCTATGAATTTATAGCTGGATGGGAAATGATTTCACCTTACCTGTGTAATTAACTTAAAAGAGAGAGGTGAATATTTACACTGGGTTTAAATGCACTAAAATTTCCTTGTTAGAGGAGATGAGTGGCTTCCATTGAGAATGTAGTAGCAGACTGCTCTAGGATACCCATGAGCTCCTTTGCTGTTTCTTTTTAAAGCACAGAGCAGAATCATAAAGTAGTATCCTGCATATAAATACTCTGAAGAACTCGTCCTATCCTTTGCATTGTTTCTCCAATCGTGAAACAATTATTCACTCTTATCCTTTCACCCATCCCTCTTCTGAGCCACAACAAGTAGGGTTGAAAAAGGCAGGTGAGCCATAAAGATTCAACTCCAACTCTGCAAGACTTCTGGGCTACTCCTATAGGTCTGGTCCCAATGCTATAGATTTACGTTGCTTTTTTACTTTCTTCTTTTTGACAACTGCGAGGTATTGGGTTTTTCTGTAACATCATAAGGAAAAACCTGAATGAACCTTTTTGGCCAATCCAATAAACACAACATTCTGTTTTACAGAGAAGAAAACTGAGATGTAAAGAGCTTAACTTCACTACAGTCACACAGTAGGTAAAGTAGGGTTTGAACTTGTGTCTCATCTTACAGCAGCGGCCCCTTCCATGACATCATGTTGCTTCCCGCAAGGTCCTTGATTGAGAAATGAATATGTTCCGTCTGTGTCCCGGAGACAAAAAACAGCCCCTGGCCCCTTGGAGTTCTCTCGAGGTAAGTCCCACCAAATTCAGCATCAGGTGGGCATGAGAGAACCCTGAACACAGGAAAGGCGTTAGCTCTGCCGGTTAGCTCACTTAAGTCTCCTTTGTAGTGAGGGACAAACGTCTTGTTCTCGCAGAAAATGCATCGTGGGAGCAGGCGGAGCACTGTCCCTGCCTGGCTCTCCTCTTTCTCTAGTTTCTCATGCCCCCCAAAAGGCACAGTGCCTCCTGCCAGGCCACCCACTGACAAAAGGAAGTCACCCAGGCAGCACGTTTCACGTGGCTCAGTCTGCTGCTAAACGCAAAGTCCTGGCACTAAACTGACTGACCCTTCACACTGTCTGCATGGCTAAGAGAACTTCAGTTCCTGCTCTGCCACGTGAGAACGCTGACGGGCTGCTTCCTCCGATGTGAAATACAGACCATGTCAACCTCTTCTAGACCGAATTTCTTGTCAAATCTTCACTTGGTTCTGTTTTCCAGCCCAGCTACTGTCTAGAATATTTGTTTTCTATACATATCTACCCCTTCTCTCACCCTTCTAAACCATACCCCCTTCACCTGGCTATTCCTACACATCTTTAAGGCTTCAGTGTAAACATCATGGCTCTAGAAAGGCTTCAAAGACCACACACTCTCATCAGGGTCAGTCCCCCTGTCCATGTGTTTCACGTACAGAATCCTGTCCCTGACCTATCACAGAAACTTATCCATTGAATTCCTCTTTAATTGTCCACTAAGTCCGCTATGCAGGGTCCAAAAACCTGTAAGCCAGCCCAGCCCGTGGTCTGTTTTTGTAAATAAAGTTTTATTGAGACACATTTATGAGTCATCTGTGGCAGCTTTCATACTATAGCAGCTGAGCTGGGAAGTCTTAAGGAGAGGGTTTAGCCCACAGAGCCTAAAATATTTACTGGCATTTTATAGAAAAAGTTTGCCAACTCCTAGTCTAGAATGTAAGTTTTTTTTAAGACAAGGTCACGTGTCATGGTCACCCTTTTTATTGCCAAGGTGGGGTGCTGCACAATCTTCATTCAATATTTGAAGAATGAATGAATGAACATAATCGTAAACAAAATCCAGAGAAAAAGCCACAGAACTGGATCCTGATAGTCTTAAGGAAAAAAGCAAACACTCTATATACCTGATTATTTATTGAGAACTAATTTCAAAATCTGAAGCTGAACTTTAAACGCCTAACCTCCTGGGACTTCCCTGGTAGTCCATCCAGTGGTTAATATTTCACTTTTCAATACAGGGAGTGTGAGTTTGATCCCTAATGGGGGACCTAAGATCCCACACGCCACAAGGCCCCCAAGCCCAAATATAAAACAGAAACAGAATTGCACAAATTCAATACATGTTTAAAAAAACTTAATCTCCTGAAATAAAATCCCATTAAACTATTTTCCACCTAATCCAGAACTATTTTCAAACTCATAAAATTTTAATTTACTGTCCATTACATTTACCCTGTAGGTAAAACATCCTTTTCCTTATGATAAAGACCAGCATGGAATTTAGAAACATAACTCTAGCCACCATACACTAAATTTAATTTCTTATTCACAAATAATTGGCCTTTATTTGTGATTGCCTTTACTTATCTACTCAGTGATGAAAATCCTACTCAGCTGTCTTGTTTTTGAGTTCTGTGGGGCCCTTTTTGCCAGCACCGTTTTTAAGTGTTTCTCCCCAAGGACAGTGAGCTTACCTAGGAACCACAAATCCATAAGTAGAACAAACTAATAGAACTCACTTAGTGTCACAAATTTTGGAAATCCCGACAATGAGTGGCAAGTTGCCACCAACTGGAAGAACTGGAGAAAGAGAAGTTTCTATTTCAAATAGATCTTTCTATTTCAGAAAGAATGTGTAAATAAATACTTGATCATTTTTATCAGGTATTAGAAGGAAATAACAAAATAAAAAGTCTTTCTTGTGAAAGGAAGATTTAGTATGCATATACAAATCACAACTAAATCCCCAACCACCTCTCAGATAACAAGTGGGTTGACCAAGTATCCCCAGTCATACGGCAGTGGCAGGCACCATGCTAGCAAGTGAGCTGCTGTGTGAGTACCTAGGGGAAGAACCGCAGGGAGGCTTAATAATATTCTGGGGAGGTTTAGTAATATTCTGAATAGAAATGAACAGTAATGGGCAAGAGAGTTCATTCCAAGTTTTGCCTAAAGGGCTAAATTAATTGTGTTCTGCTTGTTACCAGACTGTTTGATGAAAAAAATACCATCCAACAGATCCCCAGAGGAGCAGCAAATTAGGGTACAGATGCATTAATGACACAAGAAACCAAAGTGCATCCAAAAAACGACTTCGGAAGCCAGAACTAAAATAGGAACTCAGCCAAAGAATGATGTCAGGTCAGCGTTGAAAATTAAATCTGCTCTCATGGGATTGTGGTAGTTAGTTTTTACTGACAGAATTTTCTTTCAGGTGGCCACCCAGTAAGTCATCTCTCTTCTTCCTCTGTGCCCCCACCCTAATTAAGAAGGAAAAAACCAAACAGCTATGACCACGGAAGGGAAGTCCCAATGCACTGCAGAGCTGGACGTAAGTGCTGAGTGTAACTCTGGGGGTGCACAAATTAATGCACTGATGGACCGATAAAAACTTGGATTTATCACCCAAAATGTGTTTATTAACAACTTATGGCTCACGGTGCTCGTTAGACATTGTACAAAGGGATTTTATTGTGTTACAGGTTAATGAGTACAAGACAGCACCGAAGGCAATTGAGTACATCTGCAGGTTACTTATTACACAACTGGTGTGAATTAGATAACTTCCGCACACCCTGTATTTCACCAATCAACACAAAATCAGGAGGGAAAGGCTCAGTTAACTCAAGATATTACCATGGAAAGACTGTCTCCTGTTAGAAAATCTGATCTGATTTACCAACAAAGCATCATTATAAAATATATTCTTCTAACTATGTGAGTTTTCCACATTCTCAAGTCCCCTAGATTCATGGAAATGTTCAGAAAAATAAAATTATCTTCTTAGCAGCCATCTATAAAGACTGCTTCCATCTGAGTAAATTAGAAATTTTTCTTGAGGAAGTGAACTCCATTCTCCCCCTCCACCCAACCTAAGAAAAGATATTTGGCAGCCAGACGTAAATTGAAGCACTGGGGAGTCTGTCTTCACCTTGGAGTACGGCCTTCTTGTACTATAAAATGACATCCCCAAACCAGGAATATCTTGGTCTAGATAAGATCACAATGTCTTTTTCTTCAATTACAAACCTGGTAAGATTCTTCTGAAAGCAAATATAATAATTAACATATAATCCTTTAAGTTTATTAAATATAGAAGTAGCTTGCTAATGTCACTGGAAATCAAAGGTTAAATGGAAATTTCAAGTCACTGGAGAAACTACATTCTTCTAAAATAAAAGTAATCTCATTGGCTCCTACCATAGTAACCCAAGCCCCAGGACCAAGAATGTTCCATGACTCATGGCTTTATTTGGAAATAAATACTGTCAAATCCATCACATTCTAGACTTGAAGTTACGATGTGATGAGGCAAAAAAACCAAAATGACCCATTATATTATTTAAAAATAGAAGTCCCTTCTGGAAAATCCTTTCTAAGAGCCTCAGAGTAGACCAAACAAGGAAGAAGTAAAAATATACAGAGAGAGTGGTGTGCAGTGGATCCTCCAGGGGGCGCTCTGACAGCGTGAGCCCCCTTCTCCCCAATGACCCTTCAGCACAGCTCTCATGCAGCAGGGCAGAGGGGCTCTCTCAGGGTGGAAGTCGAGGGTCACCCTCGCTGATGCCCTTCACAGCTCCCACTGCAGGAAGCAGGGAGGAAGCCAAATGGACAGCCAGCCAAGCAGTCATTTTCCAGATGGTAATTTTCAACTTGGTCAACAGTGGTTATTATTAAAGATTTTTATAGACCAAATTGGACCCCAAATGCTTGCTGTCTTCTTGGCAAGGCGGCCCCTCTACAGCTCAACTGCCCAATCCTGAATTAGGATTCAACTTCAATACTGACCCAATGGAAAGATGTTCATACGCTAAATCCCCTTTGCTCCTGTTCTGGAAACTTCTGCTCTACCCAGAGCGGTAAAGCTCACTGGGAGAGTGAAGAGGCCCTGCACAGCACCGCTGCTGGCACCACGTGGATGAGGAAACACGAGCTGTGGGTACACCTACTCCTCACTGTTTCTCAGCAAGTGAAATTAGTCAATGGGAACCGCAGTCTATAAAGTTTGTGCTTCTGGAAATTCTGATGTATAAACGTTCAGCTTCAAAACTTGAGAGATTACTGAAGAGATGACAGGGATGGAAGATTGCAAGGCAAAGGCTCAGAGCGGGGAAGGACCCTGTCACAGGGCAGGGGACAGACCAGAGCGTAAGGATGCACATGCAGGCGTCACGGAGACAGAGCATTCCAGCGGTAAGTGATATAGATCAGCACTATAAAGAGGATGTGGACAAGACAGAAGCTTATAAGGTCCCTGGAGCGGAGGGCAGAAGTTGGTTGTGGGGGTTTCTCCCCAAGTGCCAGCAGAGTGTCAACAGTCTTTCGAATGTGACGAAAATCCAACTGCAGGATGTCATACGGAGAGCAGAGGTCAGCCTATTCCGAGGGCAGCCATCAGAACAGAAAGAGACAGTGCATACAATTAAAAATACACAGAACAATGGCTGGAAAGAAGCACACATTTTTACTTATTAGCAAATGGCAAGAGTAACCCCTTATTTCAAGCAGGTAAAAACCGTTTCACCAAAGTTTTTTTTTTATTAATTACAAAAGAAAAGCAGCAGATCCAAGGACATGCAAATAGGACAAAGAAATTCTTTACCCCCAATCTTGCTAGTGAGGAATAAAATGTTCTGTAATTTTTATGTCATTCTGGTATTCAAAGAGTTTTAATATTCAAGTGTTCTCACATGTCAACAATGGCATTAAAATAAGAGCTTTTCACCTGGGACACATTTAGGTCTTCACCTTACTAAAGGGAAAAATATAAACTTTAAAATTTAATCCCTTTCTTCACCATTCTTTTAATGCATTTTTTTATCCTGGTCTATGAAACTGAATATAAAGTATTTCTCTCTGAAAGGTAATGCATGCACCTAGTTTGTTTTTATTTTAGAATTATTGATAAATTCTGGGCATTGCTAGTTCTAATTATATCCCTACCTGTGCCCCAAAAGTACATTAAATTTCACATTTTTGCTTCTGACATAAACCAAAAGTCTAGCAGAGCTTTTTAGATCTGCAGTTAAATAATAGTACATTCCTGCATAGCATTCACCACTAAACAGGTATGGCTGGTGCACAGCCCTTCAGGTTTTGTCTACATGACAGTCACCACGCAAGGAGGAAGAACTCCTCCTTTCTCAACTAAATGCAAAAATCAGGTGCTGAGTCTTGAGTTGACCTCTGGATGCCTACTGCTTTCAAGAAAAAAATGGTTTTCTAATATCCTGAATTCCCGACCACAGTTTCAACTTAAAAATTATAATTGATATGTTGGTAAGAAACCAAAGTTCTGGTTTTGTTTCCAAATTAAAAAAGAAAATGTTTGAAAATATTTGTGATACATTTCATAAATGCAGCTTTATGTCCAAATTAGGCAAAGCATTTAAATATATATATAATATATATTTTATGATATACTTTGCAACAACATTGCCCTCTGTTTTAGCATCACTGCTAAGCAGAGGCAAATCACAGAGCAACTGAAAGATGATTCTAAAAGACTATGTCTTTCTTATATATTCTGAAGTTAGCTTGATGCCCCCTGGTAAGGAGGCAAACTCAGTGTAAATGGGATGAATAAGATTATAAACCTCCCAATCTTAATTTATGAAGGGAGAGGTACTCTTAACAAAAGACATTTAAGGAAATTAACAAATCATGTTATATCTATTCAGACCATGCATCTTTTCTCAGTGCATTAGGAGGAATCAAGTGAGCACTGCTATTTTCTCAAGAATTAAAACAGCTACTGTGTGTGCGTTACTTGCTCAGTCATGTCTGACTCTTTGCAATCCCATGGACTGTAGATGCCAGGCTCCTTTGTCCACGGGATTCTCCAGGCAAGAACACTGGAATGGGTTGCCATTCCCTACTCAAGGGGATCTTCCTGACCCAGGGATTGAATCTCCCGCATTGCAGGCAGATTCTTTACCATCTGAACCACCAGGCTACTAATAGAATGTATTTCACTAGGTCAGTGATGGAGTCAAGAATTAACAGATGGGGAAACATCTAGGAGAAGTAGCTTCCTATTGCAATAACAATTTTCTATTGCAATGTTGTGCTTAATCAGTGAACTCTGAACAAAACAAACATAAGACAGAAGGCATATGCACACTGAAATGTGATTGTCACAAAAGTGGTATTTCCATGGGTAAAAGCAGTATATATCTCCAGTATGTATTTCAATATATTTCCCAGAACCCTATGGAAAATGTCTGGTCTGCTTCCCTGCAACTCCATCAAAGAACTCAGATCGTCTATGGTTTCCAGTGTATTTATTCAACAGTACACTTCTCACATGGGTAGGCAACACAGACCATTCTTCTCATTCTGGAAATAATTTTCACGATGCCACAGATTCTGGGTTTTATTTAGATACGGTGGGTAGAGCTGTTTTTAGCCAGTCCATGGCAGGTGGTTTAAATTAAATCACAATCTCTGAAGAAAAAGGCATGGGTCTAAGATTGGCTGACAGGCAAAAGTCATAATGGGTGGAGTATGGGTGCCTCTGCTTCCACCCAAGTCACACAGCTCACAGCCATCAAATCAGTCCCTCAAGGATGCCATGATGGGAACCTGGGCTGAAACTGCCAGGAGAACCTGGGAGTTTTCTGACCCTTGTGCTTCCCCAATTTCAGTCTTAATAAGAGGGACTTACAGATTATGCTTTTTCTTATAATTAAAATCAGAAGACACTAAAAGAGAAGGAAATTTAAAGAGGCCAAAGTTCACCATATATTTACAGAGCAGTAGTAATTATTGCAAGGTGTTTGAAAAACATAGTTAATACACTCAAGAGTCCCCAGAGGCAAGTGCAAATACTAATTTCCATTAGAGTGAACAGAAATCACCATTACTAGAGGTTAACTGATTCTGATACAAGGCAACATGTGTGTGGCTAAAATTACTATTAAAGATTAACTCAGGTTCCTCCAAATACTACTGATATAAACAAATATGCAGATACATCTGGCAAAAGGTTTAATTTACAGGCATTCTGAGTGTAATAGACTAAATTCTAAGAAATTTAAAATATACTGTTTATTTACATTTAATTTTAAAGGCAGTATACTTATTAATACAAAGTATTTTGAATCTAAAATATCATAGCACAGGAACATTGATGGTTATTCTGAAAATTTAAAGTCTTAGTTGACAAGGTATAATTTGGCAGAGTGAAGTAGGAAAAGGTTTCCAGAGTTTTTTCCATATATGAGAACTAATCACCAATTTTATGCACTTAGAGAGTAACTCTAATATTGGTATGATATTTTATCTAGAAATGTAATTTTAAGCTTTTGGAATATTTATTTTCAACCACGTACATCTGAAAGGCTGTCAGACCACTGACCAGACTTTGTTCTGCCACCAGGACACACCCAGTGGGAGAGGATTCTTTCATGAACGGTGATAAATACCTACTCACTATTAAGGGATGACTGGTTTTCCAAGCTAGAGATTAGTTTTATTTAATAAATTATGAATTTAAAAACTGATTTTAATATAATCAGGTGTATAATCAGGGACCTGGACTTCTGGTTATCCAACCTCAGAGATTATCAATGCAAATAGAAACATAAATCTTGTAATAAGAATCTTACCACCTCTCAGAAGTGTTTATTAGTTAGGATTTAAATTGACACTAAAGTCATTGATTTGGAGAAGAAAAGAGGCATCGGGTTCAAAGAGGCAAAGGAACTATATCTCCTATTTTAAGATTAAAACAAACAAAAAAGGTAGCTTCAATATACAAAGTATGTTTCAATTAAAAATTTCAGATCAGTTTTATATGTGTAGTGTCCTAAACCTTCAAAACAGGTGTAAAGTAGGAAAGGTTTTACAATTATTTTCAAAAATAATACCTCATATAAAAGTAAAAAAATACAAATATGAAAGGTACTGACAAGAAGATTCAATCATAATTCCATTTATATCAACACAGTCATTGTTAGCTTCTCAGCGTATTTTAGGATTTTATTTTTAACTCATCTGGCTGAAGAAAAGGACGGACACCAAGTGACCTGCCTTGTGGACATGGAATGCAAACATCCCCCCTCCCACAGTCCAGCAAGGACCCCTGGCCTCTGTGCTGCCCAGGCAGGCAGAGGCCCTGTACAGTACACGGAGTTGCTGCCCTAATCCTCTTCCCTATTTCCTCCCTGGAGTTAGTAATGAATAGGAAGGGCTAGGTAGCTAGAAAACAAGGTGCATTTAATTCCAAGTTCCTTCTTCCTCTGAAGAGAGCAAGTCTGTTAAACGAAGGACCTTGGTCCACAAAGAGGTTGGAGGTCAAGGTTTCTCATTTAAATTGGAGAGACAGAGAACAAGGTGTCCATTCTCAACAGGACCAAGGGTTCCCTCCTCAGACAGAAACCTGGCAACTCCTCTCAGAAAACGACCAGGGCAATCCCCTCAGAAAATCTGGTGACTTCTCTCAAGAAAGACCAGGGAGTCTCACCTTGGACAGACACCTGACAGAGACCTGTCAGGAGAGAACAGGGTGTCTCCCCTCAGACGGAGACTTGAGCTATTTCTCTCGGAAAAAGAACAGGGCATCTCCTTTCAGTCAGAGATCTGAGTGTTGTGACCTAGAGAAAGAGTAAGGCTTCTCTGCTCAGAAGAAATGTGAGTGACTTCTCTCAGAAAAAGACCAGGGCTTCTCCCCTCAGAGACCTGAGCAACTTCTTCCAGAGAAAGACCAGGGTGTCTCCACTCAGTCAGAGACCCAAGCACTCCTTCAATTAAACAAAACAAAACAGGACATCTCCACTCAGAGACACCTGAGAGACTTCTTTCAGAGAAAGACCAGGGCATCTCTCCTCAGACAGTGAGTTGGGCAACTTCTCCTAGGAATGGCCAGGGCTTTTCCCCTTGTCAGAGACCCAAGCAGCTTGTCCCAGAGAAAGACCAGGGTGTCTCCCCTCAGTCAGAGACCTGAGCCACTTCTCCCACAGAAAAACCAGGGCATCTCCCCTAAGTCAGAGACCTGAGAGACTTCTCTCAGAGAAAGACCAGGGCATCTCCCCTCAGACAGTGAGTTGGGCGACCTCTTCCAGGAATGACCAGGGTTTTTCCACTTGTCAGAGACCCAAGCAGTTTCTCCCAGAGAAAGACCAGGGTGTCTCCCCTCAGTCAGAGACCTGAGCTACTTTTCCCAGAGAAAAACTAGGCATCTCCCCTCAGTCAGAAACCTGAGGGACTTCTCCCAGGCAAAGACCAGGGTGTCTCCCCTCAGAGACCTGAGGGCCAGAAAAAAAAAGCAGGGCATCTCCCCTCATGTAGAGACCTGGTTGACTTCTCTCAGAGAAAAACCAGGGCATCTCCCCTGGACAGAGAGTTGGGTGACTTCTCCCAGGAATGACCAGGGAGCCTCCCCTCAGAGACCTAAGCAACTTCTCCCAGAGAAAAACCAGGGTGTCTCCACTCAAAGAGACACCTGAGTGACTTCTCCCAGGAATGACCAGGGTTTCTCCCCTCATTCAGAGTCCTAAGGGATTTCTCCCAGAGAAAGACCAGGGAAGTTCCCCTCAGAAACCCAAGCACTCCTTCCATAAAAAAAAGCCAGGGTGACTCCACTCACAGAGACACCTGAGCAACTTCTCCCGGAGAAAGACCAGGGCTTCTCCCCTCAGATACCTGAGAGACTTTTCCCAGAGAAAGACCAAGGCTTCTCCCCTCAGTCTGAGACCTGAGCGACTTCTCCCAGAGAAAGACCAGGGCTTGTCCCCTCAGTCAGAGACTTGAACGACTTCTGCTAGAAAAGACCAGAGCGTCTCTGTTTAATCAGAGACCTAAGTGACTCCTTTCAGAGAAAAAACCAGGGCATCTCCCCTCGAACAGAGAGCTGGGCGACTTCTCTCAGAGAAAGACCACGGTGTCCCCCTCAGAGAGAGACCCACGTGGTTTCTACCAGAGAAAGACCAGGACGCTTCTCCCCTCAGACAGAGACCTAAGTGACTTCTCTCAGAGAAAAACCAGTGTGACTCCCCTCAGACAATGAATTGGGTGACTTCTCCCAGAGAAAGACCAGGGTGTCTCCCCTGAGAGAGAGACCTAAGTGACTTCTCTCAGAGAAATACCAGGGCATCTCTCCTCATAGAGAGACCTAGGCAATTTCTCCCAGAGAAAAACTAGGGCGTCTCCCCTCAGACAGAGACCTGAGCAACTTCTTTAGGAAAGACCAGGGCACCTCTCCTCAGAGACCTGACTGACTTCTCCCAGAGAAAGACTTGGCGTCTCCCCTTAGACACCTGAGTGACTTCTCCCACAGAAAAACCAGGCCATCTCCCCTCAGTCAGAGTCCTAGGCAACTTCCTCCAGAGAAAAGACCAAGGCATCTCTCCACAGAGACCTGGGTAGCTTTTCCCAGAGAAAGGCCAGGGTGTCTCCCCCTCAGACTTTTCCCAGGATAGACCAAGGCGTCTCCCCTCATTCAGAGACTTAGTGACCTTTCTCAGAGAAAGACCACCGTTTCTCTCTTCAGACACAGACATGGGTGCTTCCCAGCAGACTGAGAGACTAGGGCAATATCTCTCAGAAAAAGACAAGGCTGTTTCCCTCAGACAAAGAGACCACGGGATCTCTCTTCAGATAAAGATTTCAGTGTCTCCCTCTCCACCCCCGCCACCTCCCCCCCAAAAAAAATCAAGGTGAAATATTCCCTGGTAAGAGAAAAAATATTTTCTAGTATTTTTGATGCTTCACAAATGAGAGATTTCTCTTGACCTGAGACTAGTAGAGTCCTAAAATAACCCTAAGTTTGGATAAACTTGGGAATCCTCCAGTAGCCAACTGTGAATTCTCCACATCAAGGTCAGAGACCAGGAATGACCAAGATGACTCAGAAAAGGCAAAGAAAGCCTCAATATAGTCACAAAATGCCTCCGGAGGCTTAACTGAAGTCAGATTTTTGGTGATTGAGAGTATATTCTGAAGAACTTGGAAGCGCACCAAGGGTAAGCCTGTGTTCAAGATCAAGTTAACACTTGCACCAAAGGTCAGAGATAGCACACGGTCTGACTGGCATCAACATTACAGGTGTCTCTGGGACGGAGCCAGCAAAATCTCCCAATTATCAGATTTCCATGAGAGAATTTTCCTACAGCTGAGCAGCTGATGGCAGAAAGCAACTGGAACAATTTTGAAATCATGGGGCTGCAGAGCATCCATGGATTATTGGCTAAAAGAAACCTTAAGGGTTCAATGATTTTCAAACTATAATTACCAATAGAACACTTGTTCCCCAAAGGAACTCTTAACTGGAAAGTCAGTACATGCCACAGGCAAAGGAAAAACTGCTGTAGCTGAAGCAAGGCGGCAGTTATGATCTGTAACCTCCCCATGTGGCTTACCCTTGCCTCCTGGGTGGGGCCTTGGAAAGAATCCAGGGCTCTGGAGAATGTGGCTTAATCTATCGTTTAAGTCCAACACCTGCACTTTGCAGAGCCGGGAACTCCATCAAAGAGAGCCTCCATGTATGCCAGAAAGAAGGCAGGCGCTTGATGCTTTTGAACCTGACAGACCTGGGTTCAAAAGCCAGCTCTGCTGCCTCCCAGCCGCAAATGCAAGGTTAGGAAATTGTGTAACCTCTCTTGACCTCATTTTCTTCATACTTCTAATCCTCAACAGTGAGCATTCAAGAAGATGAGGCAGGTGTAAGAAGTTCTCAGCGAATGGCTTTAATGGCTCTAGGCTGCAACAGGCTCGCCTCCAGGCACATAACCAGTTAACGACACAGGTGCGGCTAATTTATGCCAAACCCCACGTGTCCCTCACTCTGCTCACAGATTCTCTGCAACACCCTCATGCCTCGCCTACAGGTGCTGTCCCTTTAGTTGGGGGATTGGCCCCAAACAGAAGAAAACAACATCAAAAACAAAAACCTAAGGCACAGAGCAGCAGGATAAGAAGTGACCCAGGCTGAAATAACTACCCGAAGAAGTATTAACTCCGCCAACAGGATGGTTTTTCCCGTGGTCATGTATGGATGTGAGAGTTGGACTGTGAAGAAAGCTGATCGCCGAAGAATTGATGCTTTTGAACTGTGGTGCTGGAGAAGACTCTTGAGAGTCCCTTGTACTGCAAGGAGATCCAACCAGTCCATTCTAAAGGAGATCAATCCTGGGTGTTCATTGGAAGGACTGATGCTGAAGCTGAAACTGCAATACTTTGGCCACCTCATGTGACGAGTTGACTCACTGGAAAAAACTCTGATGCTGGGAGGGATTGGGGGCGGGAGAAGAAGGGGACGACCGAGAATGAGATGGCTGGATGGCATCACTGACTCTGTGGACATGAGTCTGAGTGAACTCCGGGAGTTGGTGATGGACAGCGAGGCCTGGCGTGCTGTGATTCATGGGGTTGCGGAGAGTCGGACACGACTTAGCGACTGAACTGAACTGAACTGAACCTCATCCCAGAATCCCTCAGAGATGGCAACTATGCCAGGTGTAGCCCTAACAGAATTTCTCCAGAACTCCAACAGCAACTACTTTCTGTGATGTCAACTCCTATCACTGGCATCAATTGTGCCAAATCCAACTGTGCCCTCGACTAGGAAATGTATAGGTCCAGCCTTATCCAAACATCACAAATAACAGAGGTCTAGAGTCACCATACACATCTACTACATACTCTAACCTTATGCTGAGGTAGGCTGCTTACACTGTCTGCAATTCTAAATGCAGCCAATTTGAAGAAGCCACATTTAAAGGTAAGCCACGCCACTGAACACAAAATAAAATGCTTCATGAACCTTGACTAACCCCGAGGCAGATACCTGGGACTGTGTCCCTGGAGACTTCTGAAGAAAATATAATAAACTATAACAATTGGAACAATTTAAAAATTGCTTTCTTCCCACTGTATTGCTTTATGTGCCATAGTTTTAACTTCTCAGCAACCACATTCCACCCAGATGAACCTAATAAAAGTGAATAAGCTCCTGACTCTGACTCTGGTTTGTAGTTTCAAACTGTAATTCTATCATAAAGGGCAACAAACTCGGGCTAGAGGCTTTTCAGTCTCTACAGGATGGTTTATCATTGTCAATTAGATATTTAGCTTAAAAAATACAGAATTCCCAATCTCTGTGACTTCTGGGTATGTTCATGTAGATAAGTTATGAATGGAGAAGAGAGGACAAACTTGCACATTAGGAGGAATTCATTAAGCTACTGGGAAATCAGTGAATATTTTCTTACCCAAGTATTAAGTTTGAAACCAAAAAGAAAACATAATGGTAAAGCTCCTCTGCTCTTTAAGTACCAGCCTTTTAAAATACCTGATTGCAAGGGGAAATTTCTGCAACTAGATTTGGGATATAATTACCTTTTCACTATAAATCATGAACTGCAGTGTGCCACATACACACTGCAATTCATCAACCATCTTAAGTAGTGGAAGAAGGATCCTTATCTAAGTGGGAAGGAGTCATTCCAACCCTCCCCCAACTTAGTATCATAATACTAGATGAAAACATTTCCTTATTTCCAATAATTTATTCCTCAGTCATTCCAGGAGATGAAAACATGTTCCTTTATGTATACGGAAGATTTGCCAATTGCTCTCCAATTGGCATTTTCTGGTTTTCCATCAGAATATTCCTCCCTCCCTTTAACATATCTTATTAAAGAAATACAACTGCTAGCCAGCCAATAGACTTTTTCTAGTAGCAATGAACTTAATGTATTATAACTCCAGTTACCAGTAAAATGCTATTGGATTATCCATCAGGATGGATATAGATAGATGCACATACAATCACATACACACACATATACCATGTGAACTTGAAAATCATCTCAAATCTTAAAAAACTAATTTCAAAAACAGCCTTAATGATGCATTTCTTACTAAGCATAGTTAAGTGAAATACTGGCAAAAAAAAGATGATTTACTCCTTGCAGTTCAATCATCTCAGGAATTATCAGTTGCCTGTTAGTGCTAGCGGCATAATTCAAAAATTATGATAAAATTTTCTCTGCATTTTGATGCTAATTTAATTTCCTTTTCCTCACTTTAAAAGGAAACCAAAATTACCAACCTTTAACCACAATAAATAGTTAAGGACATTCCCATTTCATTTTGTATCACTGTAAACCAAGAAAATGCTGATGAGTTTTAAAATATCACAGGGGATTAGGTGATAACTCATCAGTGCTTTTGAGTACAGACACGAATAATTTACAGTCTGAAACTTGGTATGATAATTTTGATTCACACATGGGAAATCTTATTAACCCATGATGGAATCAAATTATTAAAAGAGGTACATGTTTGAGAATTTCACAAACATTTGTAGCCAGGAAAGTATGTGCAATAGTAAAATATACACATACAATATAGACAACAGATTAACATTGCTGAAAGACATCTGGATAGATCATAAAGGCATTTAGTACATTATATAAAGATTATACTCTTTCAAAAAATGAATTTGCAAGCTTCTTTTAATTGATACAGTTTTGATTTAAAGATGCTTTAAAATTTTCCCCTTTTCCCTCAAATAAGAGTAGAAGCCCACTGCTAACCCTCACCTTCAAACCTCACCAAGTTGAAAAATAGGAAGGAGAGAAGGAAAAGGGAAAAAAGCCTTAATTCCAATAATTAACTGTTATCTCTGAGTAGAATTACATGAAAATATAATTCCTTCACATGCTCAAAAACATTATCTCATGATAGCATTTGTAGTTACTTTATCCTGGAACATTTAAGAAATGTAATTTCTGTCCATTTCTGTTTATCACAGTGATCAAAAGTCTGTCAAATTACACCCAAATTGAGTGGACTGGCTTTTATTTCCCTAAGAAATCATTTTATGTTACTTTAGTGGACTGAAGGGGAAAACATAAGTGCAACAGTTAACAAACTATAAAATAATATACAAACACTTATCTTATTAATGGTAATGATTAATGATAATAAGAACAATAATTATAATATTTTCAATTAATGCTGATTATTTTGATCCACATACCCCAAAACCACAGGGTGTGATAAGTCAACTACAGATCTGCTCTGCTTAAGAACTTTGGATAAGGAAAAACATCATCTCCAAAATTCTACCCCATGTAACCCCACAGAAGGCTCCCTGAAGCTTCAGCAACTGCTGCTCTCTGAGTGGAGAATCATGCTGACTAATCATTTTTTAAGTTTGGAATTTCTCATTTATTTCAAAACCTTAATGTCCCCCTTTTCCTCAGAATTGACCATACCATTTTAAGCCATTTTTATTTCACTGCAATAGAATAATTTAAACTAAAATTTCATAACTTATTCAGTATCATTCCTCAAGAAAGACTGACACCAAAAAGGATGGACAAAGGAGTATACCTATTCAGTGGGTTCAAACATATATTAAACAAAACCGTTACTAAAACATAGTTATTGGAACTAAGTTTGATGTTACCTCTGGTACTCCTAATTTTCGGCACGCTTCCAAAAAGTTTTCCACGTTTCTTCTGCATTTGGCCATGCTAAGTTTAGGCTATAAATGCAACATTCAGAAATAATTAGTTATTAAGAGGAATAATTGAAATAACAGGTTAAAATTTAAGCTTTCTAAATGGTACAACTAATGCATGTTTATTGGAGAAAAATAATACATAAACAAATAGAAGACAATAAAAAAATTATCCAGGAACATCCACCTGAACAGCTGTGAATATAGGGATGACATTTTTCTAGACACTGTGTATGTACATGTGTGTATATAACATGTGTACACACACACGTGTTTATATGTATATATATATGTTTATATGTGCAAAATTTCTGCACATGTATGTGAATGTATACGTGTGGATACACACACTACTTTTATGAGATCATACTGTTGTGTAACCTGATTGGTTTACTTAAAAGCACACCATAAACATCACCTTTTCCCATGAGCAAATATATTTCTATATTAAGGGTTGATTCACCAGGCTAATGACTCTCTCACCAAAGCAATGGGTTTTATTAGAAGGTTGCTGATGCCTCAAGGTGAAGAAATTTAGAGGCACGGTGGGGAGCAGCCTTCCAGGTTAGAATGAGCAGCTTGTTCAAACACGGGAGTGGAGACTAAAGGCACGAAAGAGGCGGAAGCAGGTTCCACGGCTACAGCACAGCTGGGTCTGGTCAGTGGGGGCTCAAGATGCTCAGTGAAGAATTTCTAAGAAGGGGACTAAATTTAGAAACATTTCTAAAAAGGAACACTAAAGAATCTGCCAGCAATGCAGGAGACCTGGGTTTGATCCCTGGGACGGGAAGATCCCCTGAAGCAGGGCATGGCTACCCACTCCAGTATTCTTGCCTGGAGAATCCCCATGGACAGAGGAGCCTGGGGTTCTACAGTCCATGGGGTTGCAAAGAGTCAGACACAACTGAGCGACTAAGCACAAAATATTTTACAGTTGTTAAAAATACATGGTTATGAGGAATTTTAATGACTCAGGGAAATACTTAGGTTTCCATAAATTTTCCAAACTACTAGACAGTATATATGTGAAGCTCACAATTCAAAACAACTTCTATGTTGGAGGAATTCTAGAAGCATAAAGCCAAGATGTAAACAGTGGTTGTCTTTAGGGAGTGGGATAAGACATTATTTATCTTCCTCCTGCATTTCTCCATTATCTCTTTTTCTCTAATCAGGCATTATTTCACATGACATATTCAATTTAAAATTTTTTATTTGAAAAGGATAAAAAGTGACAACCAAAGAATGTAGCATTTTTTTTCCTGAAGAATTGACAAAATACACAAATGTGTATAGATACATGATTCATAGTGTCTCTTATACCTTATAAAACAATAATTGTATATTTAAATTGGAAGCTGAAGAATGATAGTTTCTTTCTTATGATTTGAGAAAAATTACTGAATGAGAATTTGGTACAGTTCAAACTTTACAGCTGTCTGGACTTGAAAACTTTTGCATATTAGATTACAGGACAGAATTTACTGTCCAAACTAAGGCAGATAAAGCAGGTTTAAGTCAGAAAACAAATTGGTCTGTTTTTCCCCTGTGTTTTCTGAAGCCAAAATGTGGTCAGTCTTTGGGAACCAAAAATTATGTTTAACTGTATAGAAATAAAACTGAGAGTTGAAGTGGGATCATCAGCTAATTTTTCCTGCTGCCAAGAGAAAAGAAGGTAAGACAAATAGAGACACTGAGATGCTTTCCTTGAGGGGTCGAGAGTGGGCAGCTTCACATGAGGCTTTCATTCCACACACTCTTTGTGTGACCTTTTATGAACACTGTGCCTTGAGGTTGGGAGCTCTGACTTTTGCAAATCTGCTCATAAACACTAATAATCACAGTGGCTTGCATTCCTATGTTTATCATGTACGGGACCTCATTTCATCCTCATGAGAGCAGTTCTGTGACAGAGAAGAGCCAATCAAGTTCAAGAGAGGTTAAATAACTTTCCCAAAGTCATGTGGCTCATACAGATGTGGAATTGGAATCCCAACACTACATTCTTAGCCCCTAAACTCTTCTGCTTCATCTCACAGCAGTAGTGTGGACAGAAGTTCTTCTCTACTTGTCCAGTGAACCCTGCGTGGGCTTCAAAGACAAGCTTATCTTTGATTCCTCTCTTCTTGATGGTAACATGCTCCATGAAGTACAGGGAAAAGATTCCAGTGCTGGCTTTATCTCCTCAACAGCAAGACAAGGATTTTTTTTCACTAACTCTGATCTTTTCCATTTCCTTGGTATCTCCAACCAACCCTTGAGAACAGCTAGCAGTCAAGGAATTACTGAATTACTGACCAGCTAACCAACCTCTGGCCTGACAGGTTACTAATGATATTTTACACAGAGCCTACATCTTTTCAGAGTGATCCTAAAATCCTCAATAATTATAAAATAATAGATTCCATTAGAAGAGAACCCACCAACCAAAACAAGTTTTCCAAAAGGACTTCTCGTTGCTTAAATAAATGCTTGTGAGGAATAAATCTCTGTCTCTACAGTATTAAAGTTAGCGAGCAGAGCAGTCATTTCTTTAACGTGATTTGCTTTATATTTGAAAGTAGTTCATTTTCTCTCATTTACATATTTACTTGAAATATTTTCCCTTTTTATAGTAAAAATGTTGCTTCATTCAGAAATGCCATCCCTGGAATTCTCTGGCAGTCCAGTAGTTAGGGCTCCACACTTCCACTGTAGGGGGCACAGGTTCGATCCCTGGTCAGGGAACTAAAAATCCTGCATGCCCTACGGCATGGCCAAAAAAAACCAAAACAAAGACAAAACAGACACGCTATTCCTTTTCTGCTCTTCTGAGTTGTTTGGGGCCCAAAAGAGAGGATTTGAATAGGGTCCTGGTGATCCCCATCAGTGTCTTTAACCAGCAATACTGTCCCAAAGGAGTCTGTTTTATGTAAGAGTTAGTTTTCCTTAAATGGTGTTACTTACAACTGCTGGTGAGGGGACATGGATGCTTGCGACGGATCGTGGGCGGATGTGGTTGACCAAATGGCAGAGGACGACGCCATCCATGAGGGCGGCCCCCAGGTCTTCGTGCAGGCTGACCTTGAGTCTCATCTCGATGCTCTGAAAAGAGATCAAAAGGAAGTCAATTGCTCTCAGGCAACTGAGGGTAAAATACCGTTATGAGTATTTATGAACTGAGGTTTAAGTTTCACTATAAAGGATAAGAACACCTGGAAAACACTGACATGATTTAAACCTTTCAAAAGATATTAAATAAAAAGTCCCTGTGTAGAAAAACAAATTCAGTTATGCCAAAAATGTTTAATCAGTTGAATTTTTAAAATAATGGAGTCACTTCTGAAGTTCAATATTGCCTCAGGCTTAGCAATTAAAATAGAAAACCAGAATGAGCTAACAATCGGTGGTGACTGTTTCGCAATGTTCGAAAATAGCGAATCAATATGCTGTACACATGAAACTAAAATCATATTATAAGTTACCCGGGGCGGATTCATGTCAGTGTATGGCAAAACCAACCAATATAATATTGTAAAATAATTAGCCTCCAATTAAAAAAATAAAATAAAATAAAAAGTAAATAAAATAAGTAAATATAAACAAAAATCAAATGAAAAACCCAAATCCAATCCAAACTTATTATTTCGGATAATGTATCTCAGATAGCCTACAGGGGGCAGAAGAGAGATTAGGGGTGTTTTTCTCAGACTATGCTTTCATTGAAACAGTAATTTTTCTCCCTTCTTAAAAAAAATTCAGTGTTTTATTTTAAGGTCATTCTAAATTCATATGCAGTTATAAGAAGTAATACAGAGAGATCTCAGGTACACTTTACCCAGTTTCCTCCTAAGGGAGCAACCTGCAAAAGTACGTACAGAACGGGGACACTGACATCGACAGAACATGTACCTCGCTACAAGGATCCCTCGTGCTGCCCTTCTGCAGTCACACCCACTTTCTCCCACCCCCAAGTACCTCTTTGTCCCTGCTCTCTTCTCCCCCGCTTCCAGGACTCCCAGGACCAGAATGCAGATCATCTGTTACAGTAACTCCCAAAGGTCCCCGAGGCTCTCTGCTCATTTATTTTCAGCCTGTCTTTCCTCTCTCTGCTGCCCAGATTAGGTAATTCCCGTTGTTCTTCCCTTCAGTTCACTGATTCTTTGTGATGCTTCTGAGCCCATCCCCTGGGCTTCTCATTTCAGACAATGTATTTCCCAGTTCTAAATTTCCACTGGTCCTTCTTTGTGTCTTCTGTTTCTTTGCTAAGATTATCTATTCCTCTGCCGAGGCATTTGATTTTTTCCCTTTGTTTCAACCTTGTTCATAACTACTTGTGGAAGAATCTTCACAGTGAGTGCCGTCAAACCTTTGTCAGATAATTCTAACATCTCTGCCGTAACAGTGCTGTCGTCTATTGATTACCTTTTCACATTCATTTTGGTTCTTGGTAGAATGAGTGATTTTTCTTTCTGGTTGAAAACTGGACATTTCTGGTATTACGCTATGAGACTTTGGATCCTATTTAAACTTTCTTTTTTGGTTAGCTATTTTGGACACTGCTCTGGCAGGGAATCGGAAGGCACGACCTTGCTACTGTTGTATAAACGCAGATCGCCACTTGGTGTCAGCTGACTGGATTGTTTTTAGTTGGTAGGGATGAAATTCCTGGCTCCCAACTTGGCCTTCTCTGATATCATCCTAGCAGAGGTGAAAGTCAGCTCCCTATTCCATCTTTGCAGGCATGGGTAGGGTTGGGGCCACAAGTTTTCTGTAGCTGGAGTAGAGCATTTATTGTCTAAAAGTTTTCTGTCTCCCTAGGCTGTCCTTCTTCTGGTCCTCTGAGTAAAGTAAGCAAGCTTTTGTTGAGACTTTAAAAAAAAAAAAAAAAAACTGTTCCCATGAGTATTTCCAGTACCCAGCTACTTCAGCTCCAAGTCTGAGAAAGATGAAGCAAAAAAGAAAACCCACTGGACTCACCACCGAGTCATGCCTAGTCCCAGGGAGCCCAGCTGGTCTGAATTATTCTCTCCACCTTTCAGAGTGCTCTTATGCTTATTTTATATCTAATTGCCAAGGGTTTTAGTTGTACTGAGTGAGAGGAATGGGGAAAGTACATCTACTCCATCTCCTCCAAAGCAGGAAAATCAATTTTTTAAACTTCAAACACAAATTTCTGCTTTACAGCAAAAGCTCCTCATAATTGGGTAACACTGTAAGAAAGGATGACTTAATTTGGAGATCTGCAATAAGTAAAGCACCTGAAAATCAGTGCATGTAGCAGTGTTCCATGATTCTCTTTCAGAACTGTCCTGTGCCTAGCCACCTCATTGTTTTCTCAGCTTGCTTTCAGTCTCTAATTAAATTAAAACATAAGCTAAGGATATGACCTAGCTTTAAGATAAAATTATATCACTCTTTGAGAGGCTTGTCTCAACTTCTCATCTTATTTTTATATATCTCTGAAAGTTCGCCTCCCAAGTTTACAGCACATCCAAATACTCGAGGCAAATGACAGAGGTCTGACTTGCCCAATGTGACTGTTGAGTCAACCACTGTAGCTTAAAGTGGTGGTGAGGAGTTTCCGGGTTTTTATCTCTTTCCTCCTGACTACCTGCTATATATATACTTTATATAACCGTATATAAAGTATCATCTGCAACAAAAAAAGATTCTGACCTATCTTAAATTCAGCTTTATTTTTACTTATAGAATTCATTGCTCATTTGTAAAACTCACTGTTATCTGAAGTTGTATATTTATTTGTATTCTTCTTACTTATTCTCTCTTCTCAATAGACTACAGGCTTCATGAAAGCAGAGACCTTTTTGTTCTTTTCTCTCTCCATCACCTAGACTATATGGCCTGGCACAGAGCAGCAGTCAATAACCATTTGCTAGTGAAAGAAGAAGATAGAGTATAAAATCCATCTCTTCAAGAAGCTTCCTATATTCTTCCAGCTAATGGCTACGGTACTTCTCTTTGAATATAAAAAACTTATGAAGTAATTCATGATATGCTGCCTTTAATAACTAACATCAGTGTGTTCTTTGGTAACGGATCCTTGTCCTGACATTTGACCTTCCACATACTTATGTGAGATCCTCCTAACTAGACACAAAGACCAGGAGGGTAGACAAATATATACACAGTTGCTATTAGGAGCTGTGCTGAGGATAGAAATACAACATGGAATAAGATAGCCATGGCTCCTGCCATCACCAAGCTTAAAATCTCCCCTGGCACCCAGCACAAGACTTCACTCTTGGTAGGAACTCAAACGGTTTGCCTATTAAATGACATTCGAAAATTCTGCCTAGTAGGGATAACTATAAACATCTTTAAATTCACGTAATCTTATTAAATAAACTAATAGCAATGCATTTTTTAAAGTTTTAACTTTTATACATAGGTTATTGAGTATTTCTACTTATATTATCTCATAGATTGCTCACAAAATCCCACAAAGGCAGATGGGAACTACTGTTTTGATGTACGAAAAAACTCAAACTCAGAGATGTTAAGTGACTTGCCCAGTAGCAGACAGTCAGTAGGCGAGTTGGCTAGATTTGAAACCAGGTCTGTTTGAAGTATTTCAAAATCTACTTTTTAAAAATACAGAATGCTGCTTTAATGCCGGAAATTATTATTCAGTAATACAATGATTCCCGGTACCTCTCGGAGCTGTTCCACCAGTTCTTTTTCTTCTCTCATCTGTTCCATTTTCCTCCGAATCGTAAACTGTGGGTCTATAGATTCCAAATTTCTCTGCGGTCTTAGAAACACTAGAAGAAAAAGGAGGAAAAGCCTTTATGGAGTGTCTAGCACAGACTGCCATATCGGGCTGCTCATGAATCAAATAGTTTATTTATCCCAAACAATTCATTCACCACTCACAAAAACAGGAAATTCTGACTTCACATGAAAAGCTTGATTCAAATATTCTAGAGAAGATTATGTTTTCAATTATTCTGCACTGCGTGGACGAACGATCAGCTGAATCCAGGAAAGGGCTTGGTCATCCTTGGTATTATTCCAGACCCCTCCTCTAATTTTTCCACTGCTTCTGTTCCAAGCTTTCATTTATACTCCAGCTTTCACAATCCTTTCATTAAACCTGAATACTCTGTTTCAAGTAATAAGGCAGAATTGCTATACATGTTATAAACAAGCACAGGTTAACGATTTTGTTGGTTGAGGTTTTTCATCAGTCTGGATTAAGAACTAAGTGATGATACACACTATCCACTCCCAAACGTGATCTGAGTGTGGAGGGGAAATTCTGGCTTCTATCATGTCACTGAAAGTGCATCCCTAAGTCAGCTCTTCAGAGATGACCGTAGATTCCTTCTAGAAAAGCTGTCAAGATGGGGGCGGTTTAAGAGATCATCTTTGCCTGCAGGTCCTTAAAATTACAACCTTCCAGGAATAGCAACTCACAGTGGCAACTCTGGAAGGAGTTAAGTCTCTGACTGCAGACAAAATGAATGTTCTCAAACTTTGAAGAATAACATCTCTTAAAGACTATCAAGAAAGTACGAAATATTCTACATATGGGCAGTGATTCTAGCAATTTATATTGGGATACAAAGCACAGGGCAGATTTACACTTGAATCTTCTTCCTTTAGTTTCTTATTAAGACTATCAACTTTCCATGCACACTAGAAGGTGCAGAGAGCAGTTAAGAGCTGTCGTTGGCTCTCTGTGTCCCACAGGTTTTCAGACTGGGAGAGGTGGGGATGGGAGGATGTGGGGCAGGACTTCAGAAAATCTGGGGCAGAGAACTCCAGTTTAAAAAATCAATACCACATAGAAGGCTGCACCGACATACTGCAATTCTAGTCACTTCAATCACCATATCTTCAATAATATAGAATAAGAAGATTATGCAATGCTTATTCTATTCTGACAAACATTTTCTATCAGCCACTTTAAACACTAATCCAATTTATTCATTGTTAAATATGGTTTACAAATATACTCTGAATTAAAAACTGGGGTCCACCATATAATCAATTTCCTACATTCATACAACTATGTCATTTTAACCCTAATTTGTATCTTTGAATCAAAACACCTTAATGAATGTCTTGCACTATACTTTTCACATTTAGGCATTTTCTTTCTAAATCATTTCTAGGATATTTGAATCAGCATTCTGGTGTTCTACAGAGGACCAGAAAGTTGACACATCTTAGGAAATCCTTGACTTACGGAAGTTAATGGAGCAACGGGATGACTACTGTACATAAAACACCTTCTGGAACTTCAGAGAGAAGTCAGCCTGGGGCCTGGGCTTCTGTCTCAAGCTCCCTAAGGAAGTCACATGTGGAAAGAGCCAAAGTCTTGTCACCAAGACCCACAAAAACCAAACCCCACAGGAACTGAGACCAATTGTTTCAAAAATAAAGGCAAGGCAGGCCGAGGAAGCAGGGTAGACCAACCAGCAGGGAGAGAGGAGATAAAGTTGCCTTTGCACCATATGGAGCCCAGTCAAAAAATCTACCCACTTAAACTTAGTGATCAGAAGAGAGATACATTAAAATGGAAAGTCCAGAAAAAATCCACACCCTCAAAGAAAAGAAATCAACTAAATTTACCAAAACAGTCAAGGAATGTGGACTTAGTTGAGTAATACACATACTGGTCCGCAAGGGGGAGCCCTAGCTCCGTTTAAACAAATCCGATGTTTTCTTTGGAGGTTTTATTTTCCTTCGGCTTTTTTTTCTGGGGGCAATCTTGTCTAATACTGCATGTTTAATATTTCCAATATGTTTTTACTGGCAGACTTCATTCTGAATACAAAGCTATCAGGAAGTTAAATTAACTGTGAGCTTTTGGTTAACACCACACTCTTCAAGTATCTTCAAGTATCTATTAGAGCCCTGTGTGAGATAACAAAATAACGCAATGGGGTCTGGGTTTTAAATATCTGGTATTGCTTTTCATCTCAAATGCCCATACATCTCAAAAAATACAAAATGCATGCTTGGGTATTTGCTTTATGAATATAAGCAGTCAAAAAATGTTAAAACATATGGGAACTGTGATTTTTTAAATGAACGCTTCAAATGTATATAAAATTATTGGAAACTTGACTACTACTAGTTTTCTAAATATATTAATTATTGTAGAATATATGAGAATTTAAAATGAATTATTTAGACTGATAATAAATCTACAGAGCACATAAGTTTGTTATGACAGAATAATTTTAATAGGATCAGTATGGTAGCTCTGATTATACTATCTACAATTTTTTTTCTTTTCAAGTCATATTTAAATAATAAATACAGTGACCAGTTTGGTCAAAGCTTCAGAAAACTGATCTATGGAAGAATTATTCTAGCTTTCCTTAATTTTCTATCACTAACATTTAAGAACTCCGCTACTTAATTCAGGGGAATTAACTTGAGGCTACAAGAGCCACCCTGTTATAGTAAATATTTTTGAAAGCAAATGCCACACTGATTAATGTAAATAAGAAGGAAAAAACAGCTGGGACAAGAGAGCAGAGGGAGGGTGTATATGAGTGAGTGTATGTGTGTGTGTTTGTGTGTGCAGCTATATTCGACTCTTTTCGACCCCATGGACTGTAGACCCACAGGCTCCTCTGTCCATGGGATTCTCCAGGCAAGAATCCTGGAGTGACTTGCCATTTCCTCCTCCAGGGGATCCTCCTGACCAGGGATGGAACCATGTCTCCTGGGGCTCAGGCAGATTCTTGACCCCTGAACCACCCGGTAAGCCCGTGTGTACACACGTGTATATATGCCTAAGGGGCAGGAAAAGGCAAGGAAATAGGAGATTTAAGATGCAGGGTAAAAAACTGTTCAGTTACTATATATCAAATAACATTCAAAGAATGAAAAGGATGGTTTGCTCATACTTGCAGTTTTGCTCATACTCATTCATACATACAGAGACAAATTTCTAAGAAAAAATTCTGCAGGGAATGATGAATGTGCTTAGGCAGAATATCAAGTTCATTCTGCAGGTACAGGTCAAATTCTACCATTTTCCCCTTATCTCTTCCTCCTCCTTCACTCTCTTCATCATCTTCATCCCGAGCCTGGGAATGGTCTGTCAGCTATGAAAGCACAACGTTCTTTATCTGTGCCTCTCACGGCACTCATCACTTTCTGTCTCATAGTATAGATCTACTTTTCTCCATAGGACTCTCTAATACAGAGTCTATGTCTGCTTCCAATTTAAACCTCTACCCCTGTCTAAGAAAGCATCTTGTTCGATGAATAAATGACAACAAAAAAAAAGTGTTTCAAAAACTCCCTCATTCAAAGATCAGACAATCTGGGACTTCCCTGGTGGTCCAGCAACTGAGATTTCCCCTTCCTATGCAAGGGGTACGGGTTTGATCCCTGGTGGAGGAGCTAGGATCCCACATGCCTCACAGTAAAAAAAAACACAGAAACATAAACAACAGAAGCAGTAATGTAACAAATTCAAAAAAGACTTTAAAAAATGATCCACATCAAAACATCTTAAAAACCAAACAAGCAAGAAAACAAAGATCAGTCTATCTGGAGAGTACCTCGGCAGAGATTACCCTACCCTGATATAAGCAGTCACCTGAAAAATCTCCTAAAGCTTCATTTCCAGGTTTGAATGCCTTAGACTGCAAAATAAAAAGTTCCACAAAGGCAGAGATTTAGTCTGTCTTTTTAAGAGCTGTGTCCACAGTAAAGTGCATCATGCCTAACACACGGTAGGCACTCGATAGATATTGGAACTTCCCTGGTAACTCAGCTGGTAAAGAATCCACCTGCAATGCAGGAGACCCCGGTTCGATCCCTGGCTCAGGAAGAGCCCCTAGAGAAGGGATAGGCTACCCACTCCAGTTTACTTAGGCTTCCCTGGTGGCTCGGACAGTAAAGAATCCCCCTGCAACGTGGGAGACCTGGGTTCGATCGCTGGGTTGGGAAGATGCCCTGAAGAAGGGATCGGCTACCCACTCCAGTATTCTTGCCTGGAGAATTCCATGGACAGAGGAGCCTGGTAGGCTACAGTCCATGGGGTCACAAAGAGTTGGACACGACTGACAACTTTCAACAGATATTTAAGGATGTGCACAAGAAACTATTTTTTTAAATGTTATGAAAGTATCAGTTAAGCAAAGAAAGCCCACTCCTCTAAAAATTCCCTGAAATGCTATTTATTACAAGAAAAGAATTTTGCATAGAAATTATTAGTGGATATTATTAACCTTTATTATCTAAATTTAAGTCCAGATTTCTTCTCTGTGGACACATGAGGTTTGGAATTCAGCTCTCCACTTCCCATTGGAAACAAAAAACCTGGACCGGGTGTGATGTTAAAGACATACCAATTCAAGGGCAGCAATAGGGTGGCTTTGAAAAAGTATCATGAGCTGTAGATACAGTTAATGTGAATCAGAAATCTGATTAATACATTCATTTATTCCCTCTGGTGCCTAAAAATGAATTAGATAAATTTTCTGCCCTCAGAAGGCTCAAATTTCCTATTGTCTTGGGCAGTTTATTTAACCCAGGGGTGTTTACCTGCTTAAACAGAACATCAAATCAGCAAAATAATCAGTGCGAAGACTCCATGGTACACCAAATAAATTAGCATCTCTGAGTGTAGGGCACAGGCAGCCATTGTTTGAAAACTGCCCAGGTGATTCTCATATAAAGCCAGGATTGAGAACCACTGAAGCAACTCCTCCCAGCTTCAGTTTCCTCATTTTTGTAATGGGGAGAATAATACCTAGAAGTACAAGATTATGGTAAAAACAATTCCAGAAAATGTCTGAAAACTGGCCCAAGATAGGTATGTCTGTCCATTCATTCACTTTCCAGTGATAGTTTAAAGATCAATTTTAAGTATGAATTCAATTCAGTTCAGTTCAGTTGCTCAGTCGTGTCCGACTCTTTAGCACCCACCAATTTGTTGAAAATGGAAGAGAAAATACTTCAAAGGAAGGTAGGAACAATTTTAATTTCAAAATAAAGGGGGAAAGAAAAGAAAGCAGCAGAGTAGTAAGAGGGCACAAGAGAAGGAGCAGAAGTGAAGTTTTCACATTAAGAACAACTTGAAGTGAAGCTCCCCTCTCCAGCCCCAGGGGGTGGACAGACACAGAGACACAGGTCCACACCCTTCTCCATCCATTTTAGGAGGCAGGATTTTGAGGACTGTAGAAATTCAAACTCCCGAGGACTTCCTAGCTAGTTTGTCATTTTTATTTCTTTGAAGAATGAGTTCAGGGAAGATATGGGAATTTGAAATGACATATATTTGAAACAAAATATTAGAAAGCAATATTTATTATTTCAAGTGTGTTTCTTTGAATAATTTTACTTCAATATTGTCATTTTTAAAAAGTGGGAATTTTAATATAAAGCATGACAGTGAACAAGGCATAAACATGCCAACTTTACCAAAAGTAATTAATAAAATCATAAATGAAAGGCAAGTTGCTGGGCAGAGTGGGAACATGATGCCATTTGTTTTCACAGGTTGAGATAACCACAGATACTGGACAATGGAGCAAATATGAGGAAACAAAACTGATGGGGTGATCAGCTTTGAGATGCCACGAGGGGCCACTGAATGGGATCTACTGTTTCAGAGTAACCAGGAAGAACAACGTAAAAGTAGGCGATTTCCCTCTTCTAACTTGAGCTCACATACTTGGGGACACACACAGTGTTTCTTCATTAATTAAAAAACAATTACAAAACAGAAAGAGAACGTGAATGTACGGCAAAAGCCACCACAATATTGTAAAGTAATTAGCCTCCAATTAAAAAATAAAACCGGAAAGAGACTCACAGACTTAGAAAATGAACTGATGGTTGCTAGGGGAGGGGAAGGGATAGTTATGGGGTTTGGGAAGGTCATGTACACACTGTTACATTCAAAATGGATAACCAACGAAGGACCTACTGGATAGCACACGGAGCTCTAGTCAATGCTGGGTGGCACCCAGATGGCAGCAGGGTTTAGGGGAGAGTGCGTACGTGTGTATGTACGGCTGAGCCCCTTTGCCATTCACCTGAAACTACCATACCGTTGTTAATTGGCTATATGCCAATACAAGATCAAAAGTTTAAAGTTTGAAAAAAATTTAAAATGTATTGGAAAATGTATTCAAATCAGAGGCAATATTTAGCTCAAAGAGAATGAAGATTGTATTTGAAAGGTCAGATTTGGGAACCTACACAAATATTTGAAAGGACTTTTGCTGCCAGAAATTACCAGATAATTACCAGAAAATTATCCCTTCCCTAGGGCATACTGTCCACTCCAGTACTCTTGCCTAGAAAATCCCATGGATGGAGGAGCCTGGTGGGCTGCAGTCCGTGGGGTCGCTAAGGGTCGGACACGACTGAGCGACTTCACTTTCACTTTTCACTTTCACACATTGGAGAGGGAAATGGCAACCCACTCCAGTGTTCTTGCCTGGAGAATCCCAGGGACGGGGGAGCCTGGTGGGCTTCCATCTATGGGGTCACACAGAGTCGGAAATGACTGAAGTGACTTAGCAGCAGCAGCAGGGCATACTGTATTGGAGAAGGAAATGGCAACCCACTCCAGTGTTCTTGCCTGGAGAATCCCAGGGACGGCGGAGCCTGGTGGGCTGCCGTCTATGGGGTCGCCAGAGTCGGACACGACTGAAGTAACTTAGCAGCAGCAGCAGCAGCAGCAGGGCATACTGTAGACAAATTCCAAAAAGGGGAAGATAACAACTACCCAATGTCTGACCCAGGTAGATTAATACTGAAAATAATCCCTTTGCTATTTTGTGTGCGTATGTGTGAGTGTGCGTGCACACGTGTGTGTGTGTGTACATATGTGTGTGTGTGTGCGCAGTACACTATAAGAGCTACATGTGAATCCCTAGAATTTTCACTCATAGAAAAAATATCAGATAAGTATTGCATGGTTATTTTATTTTCAGGAAGATTTTCACAATGATTATTTTCCATGGAAATCTTAAGACTTTATCTGGCACAAAGAATCCTCAATAAACAGCTGTAGATGTGAAGGCAGATACGTTGGAGAGGAGACTGGACCTTTGGGCACGGCCCCAGCACCTAGCAGGGTGAGCTAAGCGGGCCACCTCACCTTTCTTGTTTCAGTTAGTTCATTTATAAAGACAGAAATCTTGCCGCTACATCTAAATCTTACCTAGCTTTAAAAAGTCTTTTTCAGATATCATTCCTAAGGAAATACTAAATCACACATAAATCTTTCATTCTAGGCTTTATTTCCTTTAAACATCACCAGATCCATAAATAGCCATGCTTTCTGAGAAACAAAAATGATTCTCCCCCCTTTACTTTTAAGTAAAGGAATAGTTTATCAAGAAAGTTTCCATGAAGCCTTCCTCAGTCTCCGGAATTTAAAGTGGGGTGACACAAGAAGGAACGTTGGTTTCCTGTTGTTGTTGCTTAATCACACTTGCTTTTGGTTTGAAATTTTAGAAATCTATGAAACAATAAAATTCCTTTTGTAACTAACCTGCCAAAACATACATTATCCTTCTATGTAATGAAGTCTGGAAAAGCATTTTTTGGTTGAATTTTGACCAGAAATCACAACAAACGTTTTACATATACGGTTTCTATTCATTACATGTAACATATTGATGCTTAGATTAAAAAAAATAACTTATCAGAAAATATATCTTCTTGTGTTTGCACTGTGGTTTTATCCCACATGTCACTTCTCTTCCCTATAAATTATACTCTCTATTTCATTTAACATTACTTTAATTACTCTGTATCTTGGAGTAAAATGCCTAAGATCTGAACTAACAGACTAAAATGGAGATTGAGATATCTGTAGTAAGTATATCTAAATAACTATATGTATTTTATTCTCGTCTTTCAGGCTATATAGTGGCACGAGATCAAACAATATCCACACTAATCCTCAAAAATTGAGGTGTCCTCAATTTTTTATTTGCACATTTGATTCTCAAGCCAATTTACCATTCGTGAATATTTGTTGTTGTTTAGTCACTAAGTCGTGTCCAAGTCTTTTGCAACCCCATGGACTGCAACATGCCAGGCTCCTCTGTCCATGGGATTTCCCAGACAAGAATACTGGAGTGCACTGCCTTTTCCTTTTCCAGGGGCTCTCCCGGGCCTAGGGATTGACCCCACATCTCCTGCATTGGCAGGTGGATTCTTCATGACTGAGCCACCCGGGAGGCCCTCTTGAATATTATATAGATGAGAGGGCTGAAGTTATCAAAAGTCAAAATGTGCAAATAATTTGCAAAAAAAATAAAAGCAAGTGATTTCTTTTCAGTTTTATAAATTCCTTACTTATAACCATTTTCAATGCACTCCTTTCAGATCAGTCACAGTATATCTTAATTACTTTAAAAATCTCATTATCGAAAGCCTAGATAATAAAAGATGTAACTCCAAAAGCATTAGTTCAGAAGAGATTATCCAAATGTACAAAAACCCAAATTTTTATAAATAATCAAACACACACACACACACACACACAAAAAAACCAAGCAGAAAGAATAGAGAAGAAAGTATTGTATAGTCCTTCCAAAATTCAGAATGCTCAAAATAATTAAACATAGTTTTACAAACTGCCAGAGAACAATGCACATGCACTTTTCTGGACTTTCCAGGCTTACTATTATCTCTTCAGTCAGGCATGCAGGAGAATACATTCTGTCTTCAGCTGCACAGAAATGAATGTTCAGTATATTCATTCATTGGCTTATTAATGAGCACATTGAAGAACAGGTACAAAGCCACCTACCATTGTCACTGTCTCCTTCAGATGGAACACAGTAGCTAGAGTTGTCCCATGTTTGTGCCTGTGTAAGTTTGTTGAAGGAGATAGGAGGAAGAGTGAGGGCTGGGTCTGCAGGAGAGCGAGAGAGCCAGTCCGCGCACAGTTGCACAAGGACCAGGAAAAACCAAAGGGGCGGCAGCATTTCACAAATGGCATAAGGATTGTATGGAAATGGAGCGAATTTCATATTATGGGATTTAGTTTCAAATGTACAATATAGCAGAAGAATGAAAGATGGCGCATGGAATAAAAAGAATGATAAAAAACTGAGTGTTAGTACTTATCAATCATATACTTTGCATGCAGTTAATATCATTCATCATTAACAATTCTCAAGCCCACAGACTTAGAGCACTAATGAATCATGTCAGCAGAAAGAAGGGGTCCCCATAGATTATGCAGATAAAAAGCAAAAGCCCTACCAGATTCCTTTTCCAAAGACCTTCCAAATAACAATTTTAGCAAATATGACTCACCATAAAAGTTGGCTATGCAAAGTTTAATATGTGTAAATATGTCTATTATTTATAAATAAAGCTATTATAGAATCAGCATTTACAGTTGGTGAATTTTTTTTCCCAAGGCAATGTAAAATTTCTCTTTAAAGACATCTATAATAATAGCTGAATCTAGTCAACTCTGCTCAACCCTTGAACCATAGATATACTTACTTCTCAATATTATCTTAGATACTGATCAGTATAAAACCAATTTTGGACCCTAGTTGAGTCTCCTTAACAACAAACCTAAATAACCAATAGATATCAACCAGTTCAAAGCACTTCTAAGTTGGTCATTTATGAAATAACATCTCTTTGGGGGCACTAACTATTTATATAGTAGTTTTTTCTATTTAGGAAATACCTACACAATTTTTACTCAATCTTAAGGCAAGGCCGGTAAAATACATGGACATGGTTCTAGGAATGACTATTTGGGTATATATACATTTGTCTTTCCTTGGAGGAAACCATAGAAAAAAATTTGAAAAAAACTACCAGCCAACTTAAAGAATCTAAGTTGCTATTCCAACTTGCCGATTTGAACAGTCTGTTTTTATTTATAACACAGAAATCACATGAATTCATATACTTAATTTTAACATAAAGATCACTTTTTAAAGATCCAAAGTTACTTAATCAAAAAGAATTTCTCTCTTTTTTAGTCATATGATATTCAATTAAGATTACTATATATTTTCCAGAAAATGTGAAAAATACATACTGTAATATTTTAAACTTAATAAAAATTTAAACATTCCCAATAGATGATGCTAGTTTCATAAACTTCCAACATGCCATCTGAAGTTCCTGAAGAAAAATCAGTATTATTTACAACAAACTCCACAAAGCTTTCAATAGCTAGCACAATTTCCACACTGGTTAGTCAGCATTATAGAAAGGCTGGAAGCTAGGAAAGGAAATTATCTTTGTTTCCTGCTATTCAAAATGAATATTTCACTTAGTTTTCACCACTACAAAGAATCAGAAATGGTTCAACAGTGTAGGCACAAAGTTGATAAGCTGAATTTGGACCCCATAAAAAGAACTGGAAAAGTCATGGAGACAATTTTACGACTAAACTACAAAGATGCACATTCAAAAGAATACTATTCTGTGGAGATTCATTCAACTTTTGATTTGCTCAATTATAAGAACTTTTAAAATTGTCTAAAACTGCCTATAAGGCACAGGAGAAAGCCTAGCCAAATATGAGGTCCTCGGTATGTAGAGAACATTCCTGGCAGATCACCACTCAAGGCACGGGTGCCTCCATTCCTCCCAGCACAACCTGAGACCTTGCAAACTGAAGCCCAGCCCAAATCTGGCTGCATACACTCAGGTCTGTAAATGGTGAGGCCAGTCATTTGAGTCCCATTTCAAGTATAGTTCGGTTCTCCATAAAACACCTCCTAAGCCCCACCACACACCCAAGCATGTTCTCAAATAGCTTTGTCTTAGAGTCCATTCAAAATGCCAGAAAACCTGGCCACACGTTACCCATCAACCAACTTCCTCCAAAAATGAAAAAACATTCCTTTATAAAAGAATTATCTTTTTTCCCCCCATGGATAAAAAATTATACATATGTATATCTGCAACTGCTGCCAAAATGCTTTACTAATAAACCCAAGAGTATCTAAGTTCTTTACTACCTTTTGCTTAAAGCATCTGAGTGCCTTCTTAGCACTTAACTGAAAAGCATTGGTACAGAATATAAAAAGACCTAAGAATCAAAAATATTAAAACAAGAAGCACCTTAAAGAAGGTAGATAGTGCTAGAACTTTAAATAGGTGGAGACATCAGAAGAACCAAATTTTTCTATACATACTCCTTTTTAAAATCAGTAGTTATTTTGCCCATTGCTATAATTTACATTTGTGAATGTACTAATAATAAGTTAAAATAAAGTAGGTAATATAACCAGAAAAGGCCTTACCACTCACGTGAGTCTTGGAATGACTGCCCTGTCACAGGAGTAAACACACAGACTTTACCAAGGTCCAGAGAGCAAATGACGGGTGTCTCACAAAAAGAGTCACCATCCGTCAGCAAGGTACCAGCAACCACCAAGGCAAAGGGGTGGCTATTTTATCTACAAAGTATTTCTTTACCACTTACATGCCCCAACATTTTTCTCTCTTTGCTCTGATTCAAAAGAAGGTAAAATAATCTGTTACTGATAACACAGCCTTAAAAGGAAATACACTGACAACAGAGCTTGAAAATCTGACCTCCCCAAGCTCAAGTGAGGTTCTGATGCCAGGATTCAAATTCACCAGCGTTGACAAGGCTGCTCCCACTATAACATATGCACATAAAAGGCTAGAGAGAAACTCCGGAGTTGTTTCACATGGGCAAGAACACTGATGTTTCCATTTACCTGATCGAGGTTTCAGGCCAAACAGAGCTGTGCTGGTGTTGGTCGGAGAGATGGCGGGGGAGTTCTCTCTCATCTGTGGTGTTAGAAGGAAAGGACACTTTTTAAAGAACTGGAGCAGAACTATGCATGCTTCTCCAGGATCAAGGATTGTAACAAAACCACGACCTTCTTGCATTGGCTGCTGTGAGGAAGTCCTGACTAAAAAACATGATAACAGATATATCTTCACATTGCAAATTCTTGTGGTAGAATCAACAGAATGTTACTTGGGGGGAGATTTATTCAATTTTTATATGTTCATTATAAAAGAGTTCATAATTGTGTGATACTGGTAATCCTTCACTGCTCCAGAATAGATGTGTGCAGGCACGCGCGAGTGCACACACACACACACACACACACACACATATACAATCACCTCACAGAGGGCACATCTGATAAAGAATCTCATAACACAATGAGATGAGAAAACAGATAACGCTGAGCAGATGGCTCAGCTGTATGGAAACCCCATGCTGAACCATTTATGGTTAACAAGACATTCTAAATGTTGCCTATTGGAGCTATTTTCACTCTGCTTTCTATAGAAATGCTACTATATTTAATATCTTATAAAATGAGTCTTTAATTATGGATAGGGCTGGATCAGGCTATGAGAGCTAATGAGAGATTCCCTCCGAGATTCTGCAATACAATTAACTCACGAATCACAACAGTCTGATTACAGATTTTTGTAAAAGATATTCCAATTCAGGTTTCACAAAACACCTCAGCTTTCATTAATCATCAGGAAACTTACCTCATTGGGAGAATACTCGCTCCCATTACTCTGTAATGTTAGGTCATTTTGCACCTAAAGGAAGAAAAAAATACATGGTATGTTCCCTCAGACTACAAAATCTTTGAGGCAAGAACTGAGTCTGACTTCTATCATATCCCTGGCACACAGGGATACAATGCATTATACGTGGAATTAATTTGTAGTTAAGTAAGCCACTCTCACTGTATACTTTCTAAAAACATGCAGCTATATTCACAGAAAAATACATCTAAAATATCATACAAACTAAGAAAAGGGATTTCCCAGAGAAAAGAGCTCCGCCCAAAGTACCTGTGAACATCAGCTTACCAGGTTACCAAGTAACCTGCAGGCTCCCACCTGCTGGGAGCATAAGGGTTTTCAGAAATGATCCAAGGCAGTAGTTCCCAACAAAATCTCACTGGGAGCTTTTTAATAAATGAACATGCCTGGACCTAGGAATGTCTTATACTATCAATTCAACATCAGTTTGTTTTGACAACCAATGAGAAAACTCGATAGTTTATTTTACCCGATCTGCCTTTTTAATAAGGTAATCAAGAAACCCAGGGAATTTCCTGGTGGTCCTGTGGTTAGGACTCCACACTTTCATAGTCGAAGGCCCAGGTTTGATTCCTGGTCAGGGAACTAAGATACCATAAGCCTTGTGACATGGCCAACGACAACAAATCCCATTGATCCACCCTATACAAATTTTGGTGGTAACTAATATAAACATGTTCATACGTATCAGCAAACTAGTATAAATTTAAGATGTCTATTCCTATTGTTGAGGACTGCTATTCAAAAACATTCCCAACTGTGACAAATTCAAGGGAATAACATATTTTTAGAATAAAATGTCACTGATTTCCCTACCCAATTAAATGTCTTAACTGCTAACAAGTAACTTGCAGTTTTCATTCTCTATCAGAAACTCTGTTCTCTAATTTTCTGTGTTCCTCCAACATCCTTCCCCACTGGACATTATTTATGTATGAGAGTATACTTTGCAATTCTTCCTGGATGGATGCCAGTGCTACCCAAACTTAATGGGGACAGTCATCTAAAGTGTGTTAAAAGGCAGAGAATGTGGTGTGCTAATTACAAGTCATTTCACAATCTTGGTCTCACCAATGTAACTGGGCACCAGCCTCTCTCGTGGTGTTTCTGTCTGGTTTATGCTCTATACTGATTCCATCATGGCCAGGCTGTCTTGCTCAGCACAGGCTCCTGGGACCCATCCAAATCCAAATCGCCCTTGAAATCTAGATTAATTTCTCTTTCCTGATGCTCTTATCCCTTCCCCGACTATCCCAGAGTACCTAAGACACCCAGGATTATGGGCCATCTCATGGTCTTCTCTGCTTTATCAATATCTATGGCTTCTTTCCTCCACAATTTTTAAAATACCTTAAAAGTGAGGGCAACTTCATCTCTTCTTATTCCAGTCTTGGGTACTAAAAACAAGGCTGCATCCAGCACAAGGACTCAACACAGACTGGCTAACTGATTCAAGACTCTGCTTATGAAATTGATTTCTTCCTGAATCGGGTGGAAGAAATAATATAGAAATAACCAGACCATAAGGGAGGGGCCCACTTAAATTCCACATATCATCAGTGCTGGCCTTGCTCATCCACCACTTTCTTTTCCATTCCTCCTTCTTGTGACTTTTTTTTTCCACCAGAGCCAGAAATTCTCCCTCCCTTTTTAAAATCATGAAGACATATCTGTCATGGACAGAGAATGCCCAAAGAAGGAAGATAAGGAATAAGAATTCCTTACACCAAACGTGACTCCTTGTTTCACCAAAAAGGAAAAAAAAAAAAAATTAATACTGTAAATCAGAGATGGAATGGAGATTTTTTTTTCCCTAGAGGCTTGGTGTCTTCCTGATACTCCTAAAATCATGCACAGAGGAGGGCATCTATTTTACTGGAATCAAATGTGGTTCTGCGGGGTCTTCCCTGGTGGCCCAGTGGTTAAGACTGCACTTCCAATGCAGGGGGCGTGGGTTCGACCCCTCATCAGGGAACTAGATCCCACATCTTGGTGGGAATCTCTGTGTGCTATGTGGCACAGCCAAAAAAAAAGATTAAAAAAGTGAGTCTGCAGCAGGATTCTAACGTGGACTCAAAGCATCTCTTCACTGACTACTAGTTGCAAGGGGAAATAGAACAATACTTAAATGGTGGAGAAATCAAGTCCCACGTCAACTGGGTGAACAAATTACCATTACCAGTGAAGCACAGATATACACAATGTGTCTCTGAAGGTGACACCCAAGAAGGACACCACATCACCTGGGCAGCATCCCAGACAAGAGCATGGAGGCGCAATCTACTCATGAGGAAATATGAAGGATTTCTGTCGCACAAAATAAGAGGCAGTTCATTCTTTAAAAAAGAGGCGCACTATATTCTTTAAAATGTTTAGGTCATAAAAAATCAAAGAAAGGTTATGGAAATATCCAGAATAAAGGAAACTACAGGTACCTGACAACTATTGCCTCTAAACTGGATCCTACTAAAGGGGACAAAGTGCTGTGAAAAACGTCATTAGATCAATCTACATATTTGGAATATGGAGAGCAGATTAGATGAAACTATTTTATCAGTGTAAATTTATGAAGTTGATAACTGAAGTCGAGTTATATAGGATAAATTCCCTATTCTTAGGAAAGGTACATTGAGATGTTTAGGGAAAAGGACTATTACGTACAAAACTTCTCCTTCGATTCTCAGAAAAAGAACTCTGGGGAGGAAGAGCGAGACAGAGATACCGCAAAAGTGGTAAAATGGTAATCACAGAAAATGTGGGTGAAAGGTTATAATTTTTTGGTAACTTTTTGCAGACTTCTGTGATTTTTTAACCTTTTATAATTATTTCCAAGTAAAAATCTAAATATAAAAGTGAGTCTGCACAGAATCAAAAGGAGCATGTCTCCAAAGGAGGGCCTCTTGAAATAGACGCAGGACAGCCTTCACTAAGAGGCTTCCTGATGTCCCACCACTGGGTCATTCAGTGACCCTCCACTTGGGGAGGAGGGAGAAGAGTGACTCTAAGGACAGAGCAGAGGGACAGTCACAGCTAAAGTCAGGTGTCCTGGGTTATAAGATGGATCCTAACTATGAAACCATATTCTCTAGGAACATGGGTTTTTAAACTATAGCTCTTTTCCTTCTTATTTAACACAGACACTTAGCTAGTTAACAGTGTGAGACTGCTTTACTATGGTACCTGTTCAGATACCTCAAGGAACATAAATTGGCTGTATTGAAATTAGCCATCCTAAACCCATTCAGTAAGAAGGGAAGAAACAGGCTGTTACCAATGTTTTACTCCCGTGTTACCGACTCAGACCTCTCTCTCTCCCCCCACTTTTTTCTTTGGGACCTTCCAAGCTTATCTCTAGTTTTATGTCAAAACTGCTTTCTCTGCAGCCACCTGGATTTTTTACCCTACATAGCTACCTAACCTACCCTTACCCTGTCCCCAAACCCCTCCATCAGTTTATCTTTGCTAGTCTCGTCTTAATTCTCCTAGACACTTGTCCAATCACGTACCCTTATCTTTCAAGTCTTTCCTAGTTTACGTTCAGCTGGTCGGTTCACAGGCTGCTTGCACTAGCTGGTCCTAACTCCGGTTTCTGACAGAGTCAGGTTTCCCTGTGGGTCTTATTTGCCATGGCCTAACTTAAAACTGTCTGACATAAAGATTTAGAGAATTCAATGGAAACAGTCAACTCTCACCTTCAATGGGAGGTGAAATATAACAGATAAGCAGGAAAACTAAAGAAGCTAAAAGTATAAAAAATTTGAAAAACAGATCTTGAACAAATCTGAATACTGATCTCACTAAGGAAAGTTCTGTTCAGTCGCTCAGTCCTGTCTGACTCTGTGACCCCATGAACTGCAGCACACCAGGCTTTGCTGTCCTTCACTGTCTCCTGGAGTTTGCTCAAACTCCTGCCCCTTGAGTCAGTGATGCCCTCCAACCATATCTTCCTCTGTTGCCTCCTTCTCCCCCTGCCCTTAATCTTTCCGAGCATCAGGGTCTTTTCCAATGAGTCAGCTCTTTGCATCAGGTGGCCAAAGTATAATAATGAATGTTCTACCCCATGATACATCTTGATAGAATATGGTAGCCACTCTTCTGTGGCAGAATATGGCACCAGAACTCTGGTTCATCCAAGAGCAGCCTTACCTCACATTCTGGAGACCTCTCCAACTGTATTTGACCACTGTAGGAATTACAGAATAAAAAGATATAAATATAATTTAAAGCAAAAATATTTCAATGTAAAAAGAGAAAATATACTGTTATAGAAAGGTCAACATACTTTAGTACAGAGTCTTGCAATTCCAAGTCATCTGCCGGGTCCACAGGGTAAAAGTTTACAACGTTTCTCTCTGTAATATCTGTGCTTAATCTAAAGAGTGGGGGGGGGAAAGTGTTACCAAATTACTAAACTTTAATAAATCCTACTGCTTTTAGTTATATACTTAAAAGGTGTGTTTATCATTAGAATTGAGTAATAAAAGGTTTATGGTAGAAATATCAAACTATATAGTTTCCTCACCATGACTATATATATTTTCAATATAATTTTCCATCTCCTTTGGTATCAAAATCCAACTTATTGAAATACAATAGTAATTTCTGATAAGGTCGTAAGAGTCATAGGTAGCACACACTAAATTATATTAAGAACTTAATCAGCTTGTAGAAATAAGTAAAGTTTCTCTCTACTATACTGTATATACACTATACTACAGTGTAAGTACCAAGGGCATTTGTTTAATAGGAATATTAATATAAAAAATTTCAAAAGCAATTTGAGATATGCATTTTATCTCTGAAATTGTCTTACAGTTTCTGAATTTCTGTAATTTTAAGAGTTGAATTTTTTTAAGATCTATAAAACCAGGAATTTCTAAAAGTCATATAAAAGTTATAAAGCTATTTTAAAAGGTGGGTATGCATTCAAAGTATACAATCCTATTGAAAATCGTATCTAACCAACAATCAGAAATCCTTGAGACAAGAAATCAACAAAGGCAAAACAGGAAAGCAATATTCAACTAAATTTTTTGATGTTAAGGTTGCATGAAAGGTAAAGCTCTAAAATTTAATCCTATGATCAGTGACTTGATTAAAACAAAGCAATCTGGATCAAGGAAATGAGATAAAGGGAAATCTTAATGTGTACATAAACTTTTTATGACTATTATTCAAGCAGCTAGAAATAACTGACCTCTTGAAGTGCCCTCTCTTTATCAGAAGCAAAAACAGGGCTCTTTCTTTATCCCTATCACACTGGCTCACAGATACATTATTATCAAGTTAGAACTATAGTAGTAGAATATCTATTTCAGGACGCACAACAAAGATCTATAGCAGCCAAAGCAGTCGATTATTTTAGGAAGTCAAATCCATAAAAAGTTTTACAACATAATATCATTTTAAAATAACAATCCACAAAGATGCAAATCAACTATCCCTGGGAAGGCTACTCAAGGCTGCTTTCCTCCACACCCACCAACAATGCAGACTGGCTCGACATCCTTGGCAACTTATTGCCTCAGACCTTTCCAAGCTGGAGCGGTATCTCCAGATCCTCAGTTCATCCCACTTCTCACGGAGGATGATGCAATGGAGGCCCAGAGCGGGGAGCCACACCCGCCAGGTCACCCCAATCTTACTCTGGGTTCCAGTTCAACATTCCCTGGCCACTGCTATTTCCACCAAACGAAGCCATTCTTTTTCACTTTGGGGCTCATGTATTCATCTCAAATTTGTAAGCAAAGTTTACTGGAAAAGTGATACAAAGTGTTTTATACTAAAACAATATAAAGTTTGAGCCCAGGTAGGGGTTTTCTCTCTGCCACATCACATCTTCAAGGCTCTATCTCAGACTCAAATTCCTTTCCTGTTGATAGGCTCACCCTTGGGAACTCCATCCATTTATAATGCTGCTTCCATTACAACATACCTTATGAAAGTGACTTTTATTGTACTTTATTTATTTTTAAAATTTATCTGGCTGCACTGGGTCTTAGTTGCAACATGTGGGATCCAGTTCTCTGACCGGGGATCGAACCCTGGCCCCCTGCCCTGAGAGCTCAGAGTCTTAACCACTGAACCACCAGGGAAGTCCCTAAAAGTAACTTTTAAGTCTGAGTCTTGGAGCCCCAGACCTAAACATCTAGCAGCTGAATGGACACTATCACGCTGCCACCTTGGATTCTATGCAGCAGGTCCTAAACTGACCCCAAAACCCTCCTTCTCAAACTGGCTGCACCCCATGGTTCCCCATCTCAGAAGGGGGGGGTCAGGTCTAAAACACCTTGGACTGTTTCCCTCCATCCTCACCCCCACTTCAAACAATCACCAAAGAACTACCACAGTATCTACTACTGAGTATCGCCAATGTTTAAAAGCATAAATAAAAACCGTAATTTAGAAACACTCGGAGAAAACTTCCCTCTTGATATATTTGTTTCTAGTTTTAATTGTTAATGGGACCTGGGGCTTCCCTGGTAGCTCAGCTGGTAAAGAAACCCCGTGTAATGCGAGAGACCCTGGTTCAATTCCTGGTTCAGGAAGATCCGCTGGAGAAGGGATAGGCTACCCACTTCAGTATTCCTGGGCTTCCCTGGTAGCTCAGTTGGTAAAGAATCTGCCTGCAACCAGTGTCTGGCTGACTAAGGTATGTTCTCCTCCAGCCATCCTATTTCCTCACTCCATGTAATTACTCTGTCTTGCTCTCTCTCTCTTACACACACACAGAAGCTCTCTTCTCCCTGTTTCCTACTTTCTCACTGACTGCTCTGATTTAGAATGTGAAACTCAGCTTTTTAAGGAACACACCTCAGTTAGGTGCTTACAAATAAGCCAGACTCTGAGCCAAATATGAGGGAGAATGAACACGAATAATCACATTTTAAAGCCATCATTGCCTCCTTCTACATATAAAATAAAGTCTCAGCTCCTCAACCCCGAATTTGAAGTCACACCTGCATCACTCCAAACAGCTCCTCTGGGAAGTCCCACTCCTGGCTGCACATCAGAAGCACCAGCAGAACTTTTTAAAAAATGAAAATGGGCAGAACCCCTGCACCACTGGAGCGTCAGGCAGAGTGTCTGTGTTTTGAAACTTCTACAAATGATACTGAAGCACAGCCTGCGTGGGAGATCACCTTTTCTGCTTGAGATTTTCCAAGCCTGCTCCACTCGTCTTGACCTCCATGCCTTTGCATGAGCTTTTAATTCAGTCTAGAATTCGCTTTCTCCTTGAAAGTGCTAGCTGTTAAAGGCCCAGGTAAAATACTCTAAACTTCAGAAGGCTGGCTGAGCCAGTTCCCTTTTCCATCTGGAGTCAGGCATTCACTCTATCAGTTGTTTCCTTCACTTCAAGCCCTTAAATCCATTACACTTATAAATCACTACTCAAGGCAACGTCTGTTGTGATCCATTTAAGTTCTTGGAAGGAAGAGCTGTGCCTTGTTCATCCTTATATCCCCCAAGGTACACACTGCAGACCTTTCCATGCTCTAAGCACTCAACTAATGTCGGCAGAATCGAAATGCTTTTCCAATCAATTGCTGATGATTTCCAGCCATGCTTAGCCCAACCTGTTAGTATTCCTTCAGAGCCAGGCAACAGTGGTGGTATGCTCGCCCTGGCACTCTGGGACTCACTAATAACTCTTTTCATAAATTCCCAGAACCTGGTGTGATTTCCACACCCACCACATTACAAGACCACATCATCTTCACATTTAAATCCCCGCAAACCCTGAATAGTTTACCAGGGATAACCTTTGGATCTATTTCTCCATCAATACAGTAGTTATCACCTGACACCAGGTATACTGCCTTACTGAAACATATTTTGTCCATGGGCATTCTATTATCTTCAGCTAAAAAATCAAAAACTATATTGACTGCATATAGTGCCTATTATTGATAATGACTAATTCAATTAAAAAATTATCACCCAAATCTTTGGAAATATTTAATTTAGTTAACATATACTTGGCACCATATGTATGGATGACTGAGTCACTTTGCTGTATAGCAGAAATTAAACACAACATTGTAAATGAACTATACTTCAATAAAAATTTTTAAAAAGAAATAAATATGGTAGCACATGATAAATTAATACTTTCCCTTTTTAGAAAATCTCTTATATTTCTATATTCCAGGGGTTTAAACTTCATTGATATAAAATATGCACTATGATTATTTCTGTTGTCTAAACATTATACAAAAATCACCCTATGAATTACATGAAGGATCAATGAATTTTAAGCAACGATGAACAGGGGGTAATTGATCTCAATCCCTCCAGAAGTTTGACTCTTTTATTTATGCATCTTGGGAAAACAGACAATTAAAACTAACTTTTCTTTTTCAGTGGTTACTGGTGAGCCCATACTGTGTGTATAGATATTTTAAAAACTGAGATAATGCACTCAATAAATGAGTGTACATTATGGACCCATGGAACCTGGGCCAAGAAAAGACACACATACCCGTTGGGATCTTGCAGCAAATCCACCGCTTCTCTCAGCTGTTCAATCATTGCTATATCGATGTCCTGGTCTTTGGATGCACTTATTCTGCAGCATGAAACCAAGCATGAGACTGAAAATGACCACTAGAACATGAACAGCACCTGGGTTCTTAAGAGCAGACTTACCAAAATCCACTAACATTACAAAAATGATTTTGACAAACTCAGCATTTTAATGGAGATGTGTCAGAACTCTGTGGGGTGGGTTTCCAGGGTTACTGGGGTGGGGGAGCCAGCTTGGCTGTAACACACATCATTCAAAGTCTCAATGCCCCTGGGCCCCCACCTGCTCAACTGTAACATGAGGGCAATGGACAAGCTGAGTGGTTCTCAGTCCAGGTTCTTTAAGCAGTAAAATCATCTAAGGTGCTTTAAAAAAAAAAAGGCAGGTCCAATACTCCCAAGCAGGTTGTCTAGGGCTTGAACATTAACATTTTATTAAGGTCTACAGATGATACTGATTTACAGGCAGAGTTAGGAACGACAGATATAGATTGAAAATGGGGTTTCCAAAGATTTACATCATTTAAAAACTCTTTCTCTATAAAATCCATTTCCCTATAATTCTATGATTCTATAATCAAGCTAATCCTCCTCCTCCTCAGCATATCCAATGAACAGCTGACTGTACTAGACAGTAATCTGAAAGGAGCTCTGCAATATTTTTAAAAGGCAAGAGAGATTTGATCACGGTTACTGCTTTCTGCTACAGAACATAAATCAATGTCTTTCTATAAGTGGAGAAACTTTTAATGATGGAGTAAATTCTCACTAAGAGGAAAACCCTCATGAAGTTTGATGGAAGGTCCAGGCCTATGTGCTGGATCATCGAAAACAAAGTCCTGGGAACCAAAAATCTACCCTATGCCATATGGTCCAAACTCAACTCCCTGGAAAAGGTTCACTGTCTTGACAGATCACTCATGCTCTCCTGCATAAAGCTAGCCAAGTAAATCTTTATATGCAATAGACTGGAAAGGATGGCCATCTGGTGCAAGACTCCTTGGGTTCAATCCTAGCCCTCTGTAACCCTGGGGCAAGATGATCAGTCTCCCTGTGCCTCCGTTTTGTCATCGGCAAAATGAAGCATAAAAACAGTATTTATCCCATAGGACTGTTGTAAAGAGGAAATGAGTTACTGCCTATGAAGGACTTAGGACAGTGCCTGGCATGTGGTATTTAATAAACATTAGATAGTGCAACTATTAGACTTAAGACCAAGACCTCAGAAGTATATGGTTTTCTCAGGCTTTGAGGACTCTGGGAAAAGAAGTGGGAACAGGACAATATATCATTTTAGGTCCAGCTGTTGGTTGGTCCAGACAAAGGAAAGTAAGCTGAAATCTTCAGTCCAGCAATTCTATCTCATTTCCTGAATCACATTCTACCCACAGCCTCAAATCAGACAAAATTCACGGCCAAGGAAGAGGTACGACCTAGTACTGTGTGGCCCCAACACTATGACAATAAGCGCCAGCAGATAAACTTGTACCTTCTGATCAATATCATTGGACACAGCTATCAGCTTGCCCAAATAAAAGTGGACCACGATTCTATCATGACAGAGCTGCTGTTCCACTTGAAACATACACTTTACAGGATGGAGGCTCATCCCCAGCCCTGGGTACTCACGTCCTGTCGGATGGCCAGTGCGCGTCCTCTTCTATCCGTAATAGTTCTTCACAGGCCTCAGTCCTTTCCTATGGACAGAACACATGGGTCTTCTGAGAGCCACTGGCTGTGACAGTCAACAGCCTAAACCTGCCTCCGTCCATGTTCATGGCAGCACTACTCACAACAGCCAAAAAGCGGAAACGACCCAAGTGGCCGTGGATGGATGAATGGAGTAAATGTGGTCTAGACATACAACAGAATATCGTCCAGCCTTCAAAAATGTAGGAAATTGTGATATATGTTACAACATTGATGTCCCTAAGGACATCATGCTGAGTGAAATAAATCAGTCCCGAAAAGAAAAACACTATATGATTTCACATACATGATGTCCCTAGAATAGCTGAATTCATAAAGACATAAAGTAGAATGGAAGCTGCCAGAGGAGAGGGGAGAGAGATTGGGAAGTTACCGTTTAAGGGGTAAAATGCTTCTGTTTTACAAGATGACAAGAATTTTGGAGATAGATGGTGGGGATGGTTACACAAGGTGAATATACTTACCACTGACATGTTCACTTAAAAAACGGCTGAGATGGTAAGTTTTAGGTCATATGCATTTTACCACAATTAAAAATAAAAGACATGGAAGCCTGGTGTTCTGCAGTCCATGGGGTCGCAGAGTCGGACACGACTTAGCAACTCAACAATAACAACAACAACAAATTAAAATTTAAAAAAAGATAAAAGAGAACCTGGCTCCGGATCACAACTTAGGAGTCAGAAATGCAAAGCTTAACTTGATTCCTCATTGCCCTCTTGGCACCTCCTGATGTTGACAGATTCCTCCTTTGAGCCTGTCAGTTACACGGAAATGTGCATTCTACTGTTTGTGAGAGGACTCTGTGTATGTGTGTGTTGACAAATTTCTCCACTGAGCTTGTCAGTTACATGGAAATGTGCATTCTATTGTTTGTGAGGACTGTGTGTGTGCGTGCGTGCGTGTGCACATGCTTGCGTGTGCGCTGAGTGTGCTATTAGAAAAAAGGGAAGCATAAAAGACTTAACGACAGAAAATGCCTCAAATTGCATATGATGGTTTTCATGTGTAAAACATCCCGATTTCACTGAAATGCACCCCTCTCCTATGATCCCACGAGTATCGCAGGAGTATTTAGAAAGGGCTATCCCACTGTTGGAACTTCCATGCGCTGTTCTCCACTTTGATCTCCAACACAGAGAAACGCTGCTTTAACTCAGCTGACAGCTAAAACGGAAGCCATCCCTGAAAGTGGGAACATTCCCCTAGCAAGCAAGGTACAATAGACAGAAGGATTGTTTTCTGTGTCAAAGTTCTGACACATTATTACACTCAGGCCCAGCCAACTCTCCAGATGTGTCATGGAGAACAAATCTTCTTCTAAGGAGGGATCTAGCTGCTTGATGTCAACCTCTGGCTTGAAAAACACTGACTCTTTTTTTTTAAAGAAAAACATTTAGACTTTTCCTATATTGATTACACATTTTGTGCATAGTAAAAATCAATATATAAATTACTACACCTCTATCCAAGTGACAGTGAAATTTATGGGTGAAATATACAACCAGAAATAACCAAGAAAACATCTTCTTATCTCTTCCTATTGGGTTTCAACTATAGAAGCCATGGGTTATTTCTAAGTTTCAGTTTCACAATAAAAAGTAGCCAAAATAAAACAAAAAATGTATAAAACATCTATTTCAGTACAAAATAGGGGCATTCTGGGTTACTTTTGCTAAGTTAGATGGCTATACAGTCGATGAACATTATTCACTGATTTGGTTTTTATGAATTTATCTACTATCTGAAATCTATTTATCATCCCAAAATCAATACTTGTGGTGATCTGCAGACACACACAGAGCCTGGTGAAAAACCAGAATCCCCAACCCCAACATACACTTCTGCAGTTGAGGCTGAACAAGGTGAGGTCAGCCATGCTTTTCTGTTTCAGCTTTCAGACTGTAAAAAAGTGTCCTTTTCAGAGTCTACTCAGTATCACATTTTCACACTCTGACGCTTTTCTTTGGTGATTTTGCATTTTAAAAATGCCCCCTAGAGGAGTACCAGAGTGCTGTCTTACCACCCTAAGCGTGAGAAGGCTGTGATGCACCTTAAGGAAAAAACACCTGTGTTAGGTAAGCTTCCTTTCTGCCCGAGTTACAGAGTCTTTCTTGGCTGCAAGTTTAATGTTAACAAACCAACAATCCACATTAAATAAAGTGTCTTGAGGCAGGAACACACATAAAACCAGGTTATATACCAACCAGCTAACAAAAACATGTGACCAGAGGCTCGTAGGAACCTAACCCTGTATTTCCCATGGGAGCCACAGTTCAGGATTAGACAATTCAGTGTTTGAGGGGACTCTATATAACAGAACTATGTGAATGAGGATCAACTGTAGTTACAAAAGCAAAAGATGCTACTTCCGTGAAGGAGAGGAGACATGATCACATAAAACACAGAGCTCTTGATGGTCGAGGGCTGAGTGATTCAGTACACTGGATGGCAGTCAGACACACTCACACTTTAAGAGATGCAAGCCGAGGCCCATTCAGTTTACAACTTTTCACTGTAGATTTAGGTTTTCTTTTACTGTTAGAGTTGTCCACCTGCCAAGAGAAGCCTCCTGCAGGAGTGTTTACTCAGGAAACATTCGTGGTAGGTTTCTACACTCACCTTTGTTCCCCGAGACTCCACCCACAGGACCCATTCTGTACAGCAGCCATTTCCATGGAGCCCTGTGCCTCCCCAAATCTCTAAATCTAGGAAACTTGCTTTTCTGAAAAACATGCTTTTTTTTTTTTTTTTTTTTTACTATCACTTTAATTGTTTTCTTCCAGGGCTTCCACCATTAGACCCTCAACCTGAACTGTTCACAGAAGAAAGACCAAAGCCCAATTTTTCACGTTTTGGTGGCAGACTTGTCTCAGAGTTGACAGACATGCATCAAATGTGGGAGCGTCCTATGAGAGCCACCGGCTGGAGAGTCACAGTCTGAGATTTTCACTTTAGGAGAATGCCTGGCGGGGGTGGGATGCTGGATGTTCTGCAGGGGTTGGGGGACTCCTGCTGTCATCAGAATAAGCAGTGATGAGGCTCCACTGAAGCCACATCGGAGGAGGCGGAGGACAGAAGGAGGCAGTGCGGGTGAGATAATCTGAAGTAAGAGCTGATGAATTAAATATACAGAATAAAGAATGAGGTTTTCTACAAATGTACGTCCTATGCCAGGATCACTGTGTTTGTTCTGAGCAAACCAGAGTCTCCTACAGTGTACCATTCAGCTGTTTTTCTCCCAGTTCCCTCGAAGGTGATGCTCAGAGACATTCGTTTAGATAGAGCCCAGCCATCCTAATGCCATCCTCAGGAAATAAGGACCAGGACCTAAAGACCCCAGGCCTGACTTTAACACAGCAACTCAGAGACCACCGTCTCTCACAACCCACAAGGTATCTGAATTAAACTAAAAGCATCATCCTCGTGATCCCTGGGTGCCATGACCAAGGCCAAAGGACTGACAGGAACAAACCAAGGCACGTAAACTTATCACAAAGTAGAAACTTAACCACCAGCTTTGTAAAGGGATGGTTTTCCCCTCATTGTTGCTGCTCCTCTGATGAAGGTTCGTCTGACAATTTAGTGACTTCATCCAACCTTTCAACATCTCAGCGCCACTAAACCTGCTCAGGAATAAGTGACCTCAGAGCAACCTTCCTAAAAAGGGAACATTTTCATTTAAAAGTCTTCATTTTTTCTCCTTTTACTATAAATACGCTCCCAAGAAAAGCATTTTCCTAGGATGCATTGAAAAGCAAGTGAAACTTCGTTTTAGCTTTTACTGGACGGTCACAGCAATTCTGATAAATTTCTTGACTGACATGATGCACTGACTACTGGAAAGCTTAGTAATTTCTGAATACAAAAGAAAATCATACATCAACACAGACAAATAGGTATGGATGGCAGGGACCAGGTCCTCATCTCAGGAGATAGACACGCAAGGCGTTGAGAAGATGGTACAAAGTCCTGAGGAAGGTGGCAATAAGCCGAGAGTGAAGGTTATGGATTGGAAACCTTGAACTTAAACTCTAAGGCGCTAAACAGAACTCAGTAAGTTAAAAAATTATTAACAGTTAATCCTCAACTTGCCTTAATGTAGTTTATAAATTCCGAATGGAGCACATCTGTTCCACGGGAAAACTGGTCTCTCTCTTCTCCTGAGTTGTCATTGTCACTCACAAGTGAAGGCGCCGGTTGAAATTCCTGATGAAATTCCCCTATTAGGAAAATAAAAAGAGAGAGACAAAGCATGATTTAATAAACAGATAAACAGAAACATAGATGACTCTAAAATACATCATCTAGCTTCCCAATCTTCTCCCCGATCTCCTCTGGAGGTGATGACCCGAGTTTCATCTTCCCTATCGGATGTGAGGACAAAGTGAAAAAAAGAGAAAGAAGGGGAATAAAAGTAAAAGAAATAGAAAACCCCAAATCTAATCATCAAGGCCTCTTGATCTAAAGCAGTGGGATGGGGTGGGGTGGGAGGAAGGTCCGAGAGGAAGGGGATAATGTATACAAATAGCTGATGCACTTCATCGTGCCGCAGGAACACAACGCTGCAAAACAATTATCCTCCAAATAACAAAATTTTAAAAAGTCAGGGCCTCTTGATGGCTCAGTTTCTTATGAAAGAAATGAAATCTCCTGTAATATGTTTTAAGGAACAGGGAAGAGAAAAATATAAAAGTGGGCTTTTTGCGCTCCCAGCAACATGTGACAAGTATTTCAAATTCAAAATTCAGTGAAGAGTTACTGAGCAACTACTAAATACATGGCAGGTATACTGCTAAACATTCTAGGGATTTGAAAAACTAGTGAACATGGTGAGAAAGTATGGGAAAGGACAAAACTAAGGATCCAAAATCATAACACAATAAGTGACTATGATGAGGGCCAGGTGGAGAGGAAAGCGCTGTCTGTCAGAGCTCATCCAACCGGACTGTGTTCCAGATGCTGCAGGACAGGAGGAAGGAGCAAAGGTGGATCTCTTCTAGCTGCTCTGGATGCTGGAAAGAACCAAGTAGGACCACATCACCTTCAAGAATTTCTGCCTGCCTGCTAAGTTGCTTCAGTCGTTTCTGATTCTTTGCGACCCCATGGAGTCCTAGCCCATCAGACTGCTCTGTCCGTGGGATTCTCCAGGCAAGAATAACTGGAGTGGGTCTCCATGCCTTCCTTCAGGAGATCTTCCCCACCCAGAGACTGAACCCATGTCTTATGTCTCTTGCATTGGCAGGTGAGTTCTTTACCACTAGTGCCACTTGGGAAGACCTCAAAGACTTCTAGTCAGCAAAAAGCAGCCACTTCTAGAACAGAGGGAACAGTTAGAACTGGACATGGAACAACAGACTGGTTCCTAATTGGGAAAGGAGTATGTCAAGGCTATATATCGTCACCCTGCTTATTAACTTATATACAGAGTACATCATGCAAAACTCTGGGCTGGATGAAGCACAAGCTGGAATCAAGATTGCCGGGAGAAACATCAATAACCTCAGATATGCAGATGACACCACCCTTATAGGAGAAAGTGAAGAGGAACTAAATAAACAGCCTCTTGATGAAAGTGAAAGAAGAGAGTGAAAAAACTGGCTTAAAACTCAATATTCAAAAAACTAAGATCACGGCATCCAGTTCCATGACTTCATGGCAAATAGATGGCGAAACAATGGAAACAGTGACTTTCTTTCCTTGGGCTCCAAAATCACTGCAGATAGTTACTGCAGCCATGAAATTAAAAGACGCTTGCTTCTTGGAAGAAAAGCTATGACAAACCTAGACAGCATATTAAAAAGCAGAGACATTACTTTGCCGACAAATGTCCATCCAGTCAAAGTTATGTTTTTTCCAGTAATCATGTATGGATGTGAGAATTGGACCGTAAAGAAAGCTGAGTGCCAAAGAATTGATGCTAACTGTGGTGTTGGAGAAGACTCTTGAGAGTCCCCTGGACGACAATGAGATCAAACCAGTCAGTCCTAAAGGAAATCAGTCATGAATATTCATTGGAAGGACTGATGCTGAAGCTGAAGCTCTAGTACTTTTGCCACCTGATGCAAATAACTGACTCATTGGAAAACATTCTGATGCTGGGAAAGATTGAGGCCAGGAAGAGAAGGGGATGACAGAGGATGAGATGGTTGGATGGCATCACCGACTCAATGGACATGAGTTTGAGCAAACTCCAGGAGATGGTGAAAGACAAGGAAGCCTGGGGTGCTGCAGTCCATGGGGTCGCAAAGAGTCAGACACGACTGAGTGATTGAACTGAACAGAACTTCCTCAGCTATAGAATAGAGTGCTTAGAGTATCCATGTCAGAGTTTTTAATTTTAAATGAGATCACCTTCACAGATTAGCCAGTGCCTGGTGCATATGATGGAGAAGGAAATGGCAGCCCACTCCAGTGTGCTTGCCTGGAGAATCCCAGGGACGGGGGAGCCTGGTAGGAGGCCGTCTATGGGGTCGCACAGAGTCGGACACGACTGAAGTGACTTAGCAGCAGCAGCAGGTGCATATGAAATGCTCAATAAACAGTAACTACTGTAATACTGTTGCCATATTTCTACATATTTTAAACACAGCATTTGGAACTTAAAAACAAGCACTTTTGCCAGACTTCGCTGGTGGTCAGTGGCTAGGACTCCACGTCCGCAATGCAGCAGTCCAGGGTTCGATCCCTGGTAGGGGAAATGGATCCGGATGACACAACTAAGAGTTTATATGCCACAACGAAAGCCTCCATGCCACAACAAAGACGGGAGATCCCCAGCGTCGCAACGAAGACAAGTGTAGCCAAATAAATGAACACATATTCAAAACAAGACAAAACAAGCACTTTCTTCCCATCCTTCATTCTCAGACCTTGAACTGGGCTAAGGTGATGGCAGGAGTCCTCCTTGATTTGTTCTTCTTCCATGATGTTTGACATTGGCACATTGAGGCTAACGGTGTCTTCATCAGAAGGCTGAAAAGAAACGAGGCACTGTCTGATTCAAGGAAGAAGTGTTATCAAGGCAGATTAAGAGAATGTTTTGTGATAAAGAAAAAAAAAGGTACTGTGATTCTCATAAACATAGTACTGATTAAAAGAGACCAAAGGACAATGCCACTAAAATATAAATTCAAAGATGGGCAAAATTGATCTATGGTGTTTGAAGTCTGGATAGTGGTTGCTCTTGGGTTGAGGGTGGGTGGGTGCATGAGGGGGTCTTCCTGGGGGGCTGGCACAGTTCTCTTTCTCTAGGAACTGTTTGTGTGAGTGTACTCACTTGTTCAAAATGCGTCAAACTAACACACACACACTTCTCTGTATGTACGTTTTGGTCTGAAATTTTTTCAGGTACCTAATGATATTTCCTAATCTAAGAGTCAGAACACTGAGAAGGACTGGATAACACCTGACAGAATAAAGAAATTTAACTGGAAATCCACTACCAAGCTAGCCCTAAGTCTGATTGATCGCTATCACAGTAATCATGCTCTGAGATCTGACAACAACACTGATCTACCAAAAGCATATTAAGGTTTCACGGGGCCAAATACAGAGGGCAGGCAGTCAGCCCCTGAAACGTCTCATCTCTTTACAGTGCATCTTACACACAACATCCAGCTTCAATTTATTTCCCTGTTTAAGTAGAGGAAGCTGTTTTAAATACATAAGAAGCTACTTTAAATATAGTACTTAAAAGGAACATGGGTTCTGTGCAATTTTCAGAATAATGCTTCTATTTAGTAATCAGACTTAGTTCTCCCTTGGGGTCTTGTTTCCCACACTAACTGATGAAGCTTATTTAGATAATCTATGATTCTGTCACAAGTGAAATATGAAGCCTTATGAATTTTCCTATGTCTCTGCTTTAGCTCCACTATTTCGTGAAAAGCTTTTCCAATCTCAGGAATCAGGAACCCCCACAGAGAATGGTTCAGGTGACTCTGGCTTGCTCCGAGGCTGTGACTTGTACCATACGGTGTTCGTCTTACTTTTGGACACGTGCACAGACTGTTCAGAAACCGGCAGAAAACAAATATACATTTCATTCATTACCCAGCTCCTTACAGGGCCTCACATTTGTTTTCTGCTTGTTTATCTGAGTGATAAATGCTAAATCAATCTGAGTGACAAATGTGAAATCAATCAGACAATGGCAACAGCCAAAGAGGGGGATGAGGTGTGAATACTGAACCCCACAAGGAGATATTAAGTAGGGAACAAGATCGACTAACCACAGATGATAACATATTTGTCAAATAAAGTGAAAATAGAAAGTTACATAGAATAATTCAGAACCTTTATCCGTGTAAAACACATTTCTTGGAGGTGTTCTCAGGTAATGAGACTATAATGTGCAATAAACAGGAAGACAAAAAGCCAAAGGGAAAACGTGCACACTTTATTCTATTGAACTTAATCCTTTCTGCAGTCCTTCCTTCTACCCTCCTCCCATCTTTAAAAACTTAGCAAAATTCCAAGATATGCATCTAGTTAAAACGGAGAAAATAAAACCTTGGCCTCCTTTTAGAATATTAGCATCCTACTTATACTAAGTGGGAACAAAAGGATAATGAAGTTCTTTGTTTAATGTTTTATTAATGAACTTAATTATCCTTAGAAGACAGATAAAGGATAAAGCAGAGTCTGTTTTAATTTCATAGAAAATAAGCTCGGGTGAGTAATTTCTGAAACAATGGGCTATTTCAGGGGACTTATGAGTTTTAATACAGCTAAGGGAGTTGAATTAAATAAAACTTATAAAGCAATGTGTTGAGTACTTTTCCCCCAGGGAATCACAGTAAACTACTCATGTAGGTTCATGAGGGTAATTTCATTTTACTGAAATTGGCCTTCTTTATTCTGCTATAAACTCTTCCTCCTTTTGAAATATTCTATATTAGAAAAATATTAAGGTATACTAATTTTTAATATACTGCCTTATGAAATATTTTGTGGGATAAACTTAAATATCTTAGCTACATATTAAATCTCAAATGCCTAAAGAGAACAGGGAAAAGGCAATTTTCCTGGATTTACATATACAAAAAGTAAAAATTCAGATTTCTTAATTGAGCTACTAATCACATCTTAAAAGGGTATTATCCGTTGCTAAGTCCTGTTTGACTCTTTTGCGACCTCATGGACTGTAGCCCACCAGGCTCCTCTGTCCATGGAATTCTCCAGGCAAGAATACTGGAGTGGGTGACCCTTTCTTTCTCTACAGGATCTTCCCAACCCAGGAATCAAACTCGTATCTCCTGCATTGGCAGGCGATTCTTTATGACTGAGCCACCAGGAAAGCCCTTAAAAGAGTATTTCAATGTTTCAGAATTCAATAACCATCGTTCAGTCCAACTCAGTAAGTTTCCTCAAAAAGGGAAGTCATCATGATGTATGTGTGCATGTGTGTGTGTGTATGTGTGTGCAGGCATCATGATACATCCACCCCTATCCCAGCTGTCCCTCTTAGCTCTGCTGGTCAAGAAACCTCATGCAATGATTTATTAGTGAAAGAGTTTGGGAACCTAACAAACTATATATAACGAGTGTTCTAAATTAGTTATTTATAACCACTTTACAAAGCTCTAGTGTGGGAGGCCTCTTAGCTCACAAATCACCAAACTTTTATCCAGTGTTATCTGAAAAGAACACAATCTAAGAATTTCCGAAAAACAAATATTGCTGTAAAAATTATGGCTACTTAAAAATGCATTTCCTGTGGGTAAAATGCATGTACATTTGATTGCTTAACATTTATGCAGGCATATTAACAGCTTTTTCCTAAGTTACTCTGTCACTTAAAAACAAACATTGATATTTATAAAAATACTTCCTGGGTACTTGCACACCACTTAGTCATTTTAAAATATTTATTAAGCATGCAAGAATATTCTAGACAATGTGAGGGGGGGTGGGAGGAGGGGAAGGAGACAGGGACTCTATTCTTGAGACATTTACAAAACATTAAAGGTGCAGAAAAAGCTAACAACAGTTAATACTTATAGAACACTTAGAAAAATTTTTCATTATCACATGTTCCCGGGCAATTGCCTTTATCCAAGAGCCCAGTGAATGCAAGTAGATATACCTAGAGGCACAGAAGGAAAAGAATCTGATCCCAAACTTTACCTCTGTGGCAGATAATCGCTTGTCTCCGTTATCACTCCCAACGCCTGAATCAGAATCCTTCTTGCTGGGTTATATGCCATCGATATTAAATTCATTTAGAAAAGAATCAAAATGACAAAGTTCAGAACAACATACATCAACTTATATCAAAATAATGACTTTGCTATGTAAATTTTTATTATTATCCAAAGGCAACAAATCAGCTGAATATTAAAGGATATCAAGACAAGGCCCAACTTGGGCTTCCCTCATAGCTCAGTCCGTAAAGAATCTGCCTGCAATGCAGGAGACCCGGGTTTGATTCCTGGTTCGGGAAGATCCCCTGGAGAAGGAAATGGCACCCCACTCCAGTATTCTTGCCTGGAGAATCCCATGGACAGAGGAGCCTGGCGGGCTGCAGTCCACGGGGCCGCACAGAGCCAGACACAACTTAGCGATTAAACTGCCACCACCAAGCCAAGGCCCTGTTGAACATCAGATACGTGAACGGTCCGTTGGACAATTTTTAAATGTAATTAATTGGTGATTTTATTTTTGGCCTCACCACCGACACATGAGATCTTAGTTCCCTGACTGGGGACTGAACCAGCAACTCCTGCATTGGAAGAGCAGAGTCTTACCACTGGACCACAAGGGAAGTCCCTGTACTGTCTAAATAGAATGTAAAATAAATTCCTCATGTCTGGAGTTTCATGGATTTACATTCTACCTGAGTGGCCCGTTTTTTTAATCAGGTAGCAAATTTTCTTATTTTATTAATTCTAGCATATAAAAAAGCAAAATCTGTCAATTGCTCTTACCTCTCATGTTATGAAATGTCCAAACTTTCAATAATTCTGTAAACTTTTATCCAGTGACTGAATAAATTTGATAGTATGTTTAAAACAATAAAATAATGAATACTTCTTTTAAGCATTACATAAAGGTACCATTAAGGTAGGCTGAGATCTTAAGTCACTGTATTTACTTTTTAGTAAAAAGTTCAGGAAGTATTTCTGCAATGAATACACCTCAAAAACAACCTGCATGTCTACAAGTGTGTGAGAACTCTGTTCTCTGAAATGCAAGGCCCAATTTATGCCACAAAATGGTCAAGGACACATGAAATGATTCCAAAGTTTCCATTCTAAACAGAAAATGGCAAAAACCAGGCACAGTGCATTTTTAAAAGACAATTAAAAAAATAAAGCCTGCACTGTTTCTTAACAATGTTCCAGAAGCACAGTCAAAATTAACTTGGAAAACCATGTCTCAGTTCGATACATTTGTTCGAAGTGATAAGTAAAATACATATACATTTATATTACAGATCTTATTTATCATAAACAGAAGTGTATATACATGTGCACACACACATAAGCAGCACTCAAGAAGGACTGACTATTGATTAGGAGAGGGTAAATGAGATTGAAAGATGACAAAATATTATCAACATTATCAATTTTCCCTTTATTATTCCAAAAGTGGCTGAGACTCCGATGTATAAAACTGTACTGGCTGAGTGAAACAAAAGAATTTTGGGGGTTATTTACTCGGGTGTGCTGGGCTACACAAATTATAAATGGGGCTTCCAGTCTAGGGTGGCCATACTCACCCGTCTTCTACTTGCTGGTGTAAATGTGGCCTTTCCATGGTGTGGAGATAAAGGGAGTCTGTTGTCTTAATCTGGCATGCTTGGATGCTCAGATACTTGAATATGTGCACTTTGCCCTTGGTGCAAATCTAAGGGAAAATTAATAACAAGTAGCTCCTTTTTTAAAGACAAAACAAAATGCAAACATCAGACATCTCACTCCATATGTCTTAGTTTTTGCATTTTCACTTTAAGTAATATGTCAGCAATGATCACCAAACTTGACGTCTCCAAAACAGGCAAGCTTTTAAGGCAATCATCTCCTCCGAATTCTACCTGAATAGGAAACTGTGCTCAAGAAATTTCTAGTTTCTTTGTACTAAACTGCAAAATTTTAACAGAAATATATTTATGTACAAATAGCATAAAAAGTACGTATATCATATGACTGACCTAGAAATGTTCCAATTCTGAAAGCATACACATTTAATTTTGTTTTCACATAGTTTAATATTTGAGCTTCTGACAAGCATATTTTAAAATGGTGAAACTCCATTTTTCAGCTAACTTTAAAGACTCTATTACTCCTTTCGTAAACTCCATGAAAAAGTTTCAAACGCATGCACAAATGATCAATACAACTGAGTAAGTGAAATAATCAAACATCATGATTCTGGAGTTGCAGTGACCAGAATAGCAAGGCAAATGCTGGTAAACAATCTGACATATTGTAGTCAGAAGATGATGCAGTCAGAAGATGACATATTGTAGTCAGATGTACCCGAGGTTTCAGTTTTTAAAAACCTGTGACTGTTTATGATCATGTCTCATACATTAATTCTGCAGAATATAAAACGGTTCTGCTGAGCGCTGCTTAGGTGCTATTGATAGCATACCCCCCACCCCCAGCAGCAACAACTTTGCTGTGAGACCCCTCACCTGTGCTGGAGGAGACTGCAAAGGGTTATTCTCAAGCAGTAATACTTGCAGCTGCTTCATCTCTCTAAAACAAATGGGAATCACGAGCACTTTATTGCAGGAAAAGTCAAACTTTACCAAGGGAAGATCTACTAGTTCTAAAAGAACAGGAAAAAAAACAAAGAAAAGAAAAAAAACTCAGAAAGCAACAAGATTAAGTGGCTAAACATTCAAAAACTTTTCTGCCTATCAGGAAATATATCATTTAGCATAATTAAAATCAAGTTGTGCATGAGGAATATACATTATGTTTATATTGCACTGACCAAAAAGTCCATTTGGGTTTAAGCAAAACTAAAAGACATGCTTTTCATTTTCATCAAGAACTTTATTGAACAACATACTCAGTAACCAAACAACCTTTTTGGCCAGCTCAATATAACATTTTACTAAAGAAGAGAGGAAGTTTTCACTGGGGCCCAAAAGTTTTAATTTATTGTTAGTTCTGATAAGAGCTGAAAACTATACATGTACAACTGATTAAAAAGGCTTTTTTTCCAGCAAAACAATCATATAAGCTACACCACACCAAGACATGCTTATGTTTTAACTTCCAACTGTTTTCAAACAGCTTGCTAGCTTATGAATAACACGCTAATTACAACATATCCTTATGTATTCTGTGCATGTGGGTTGGCAGAATTTCAGAACGAGTTACTAGAAATATATTCATGATTGTTTAACACCACTTTAAAAAATAAATGCTATCAAATTTGGAATTTTGCAACAGACCCTGTAATTCTGATTTGATTAGGCTTTATTCTACTGCTTTAAAAGAAGTCTTCTGTAGCTCCACAAACAAGACAGAACATTATATTTAGCATAAAATCCCCACCCAGTGGCATAGCAAACACTCAGTAATTTCAAGCATTCCAACCGACATTGGCAGCTGCAAGAAACGAACTCAAATATATTCCATAGAGCAAAGAGGCTGAGCAATGCCAGACATGTAGGGTGACACGGGGCAAATCACTAAGATCTCCGTAGGAGAGGCAACAGAGGGTTCATTTCAGAACCGGCCTCACCGCGTTTGTTATGAAATCTGGTAAGGGGTGATACGCAGAGCTTTCAAATACTCAAGGAGTTCTCAAGCAGATGAAGGGCAGGGACTATAGAAAGAAGAGGAACCAAAGGCAGCGACCTTGAGAAGGTATTCCTAATAACAGTATCCCTCCACTCCCCCTGTTCTGCCTGAGGGTTTTCACGTTACTCAGCTAGACTACTTCATGTTCCACCAACAAAGGCTTAGCAACCAAACCCTTTTCTGAAGTCAACTTGCTCTGGGTGTGGAGCGACATTCCCTCTTTCATACCTTAGTGAATTACGCTGTATTAAAGAAAAGAGTCATAAGACTGAAATCCTAGGACAGTGGAACAAGATCGTCACTCAGCAGCTCCCAAACTCAGGTTCATGATAGGCAGGCAGTTGTGTAAGAGAAACCCAGGATGTGTATTTTTTTTTTATTGGAATATAATGGTAACCCACTCCAGTGTTCTTGCCTGGAGAATCCCAGGGACGGCGGAGCCTGGTGGGCTGCCGTCTATGGGGTCACACAGAGTCGGACATGACTGGAGCGACTTAGCAGCGGCAGAGTTGATTCACAACTCTGAATCAACTCTGGTTGATTCAAACCAGAGTTTCAGGTGTTCAGCAAAGTGATTCAGTTATACATCCGTATGTATGTATATATAAGACCCTGATGCTGGGAAAGATCGAAGGCAAAAGGAGAAGGGGGCAGCAGAGGATGAGACTGGTTAGACAGCATCACTGACTCAGTGGACATGAATTTGAGCAAACTCTGGGAGATGGTGAAGGACAGGGGAGCCTGACATGCTACAGTCCCTGGGCTCACAAAGAGTCAGACACGACTTAGTGACTGACAACTACTATATATATATATACATATATATATATGTTTTTTCAGACTCTTTTCCCTTATAGATTATTACAAGATATTGAATTTAGCTCCCTGTGCTATAGAGCAGGGCTTTGTTGTTTATCTATTTTATATATAATAGTGTGCATCTGCTAGTCCCAAACTCCTAATTAATCCCCTGGTAACCCTAAGTTTCTTTTTATGTCTGTGAGTTTATTTCTGTTCTGTAAATAAATTCATTTGTTATCTTTTTTTAGATTCCACATATAAAAGTGTTATCATAAGGTATATGTATTTCTCTGACTTCACTCATCTCTAGGTCATCCCATGGTGCCGCAAATGACATTATTTCACTCTTATTCATGGCTGAGTGATATTCCATTGTATATATGCACCACATCTTCTTTATCCATTCATCTGTTGATGGACAGTTAAACTGCTTCCATGTCTTGGCTATAGTAAATAGTGCTGCTGTGAACATTAGGGTGCATATATCTTTCCTAATCAGAATTTTTGAAATCTAATTCAAGCTGGACGTGTGTTTTTTTTTAATTGCCCCCAAGGAATTCTCTGCTCAAACCCATCTCTCTTACCAATAGCAGGATAAGTGATTTTCCCCAGGCCTCACTTGTCCCTACTGCCTTGATGAAGTGCTTGGACAGCAGTGGGAGGTAGACAGGAGGTGAGCCCTGGGACTGCATGGAATCAAGAAACTTAACAGGAAGAGCTCTTTCCACTTCATAGTTTGTTTCTAAAACTAGAGCTGAGAATTAGGGGGACTATGTATAAAAAGAATATCTCTCTGCTGTAACTTCCAGTAATATGAATCCATCTCTCCCATGGCTGACTCAACTCTCGCCAAATTGGCTTGGCAAATCAGGATGAAGTTTAACCAGACTCTGGCTCTTCAACAAATTGCCACTTAAAATGAAGACTTTAAAGCAAGACTAGAGAGCTAATCTCATGGAAGACATGGCAGAAGGGGAAAGAGGTGACTTAAAGGAAAAGGTGGTTTTTATAATGACTGTTCCTTTTAGTGCCTGTTGGGGACACAATTACCATCTTAGCTTAGGAATGCAAGAACCCGATAGTTTCACAACAAGGAAATGGAAGAGGAAATGGTAACTCTGCTCAGAAAGGTCAAAAGAATAGGCAAAGGGGTGGTAAGAAATGACAACAACAATGAATCCCACTCCTCTCTCTCCATGGCAAAGAGGAGCCTTAATACTCGGTTCTGGTCCCAGAAAGTACAACGTAAGAGTCTCCCCGCTGCATTAGGAAAAACACCATAAAACTGATCTGGGCAATAAGGCCACAGACTTTTCCCCTCCTCCTCAGACTGAAAGTATATGAGGAGGGATACTAAAGAGGAAAAGTAAATGAGTAAATATTAAAAGTCTTTAAATTCACTGCCTCAGAGCATTATCAATGCTCTTTTGTTAACAGAGTTCTCCAGAGTGAAACAAAAAGAAACTTGATATTCAGGAAATTATTTTTTAAAAAAAGATTTTCCAGTAAACTAAAGTTTTAGCTATCAGTGTTTATTAAAATATGGAACCTGAGAAAACAGAATTATGGAAAGCATAGGAATTTGTAACCGATCTTTTTAGAAGGAATGCTTTTAAGTTAAGAAAGCAAGGAACAGTGTCAGAAACAAATCTCTTGATTTTACAGATGCACTTTCTTCCCTCATGTTTCTATTACAGAAAACTGTTAAATGATTAAATTTAAAAAAATGAGTTCAATAATTCGTGATGATTTCTCAATAATTAACATAAGAGCTTAAGTTTAAATGCAAGTTTTCCTTAATGCTAGAAAGGTTATATGCTTACAGATTTGCTGTCTATATAATAAGAGTTTTTCCTTCGTACTTGCTCAAACCAAGAAAACAATTTCATCCACTGAAAAGTAGAACTGCATAATGACAAAATGAAAAATCACTGTTTTTAATGCCAAGTCATCTCAAGTAATAAAGGGATAAATCTTTATGCTTAGTTTCTAATTTTCCTTCTTTAAAATACTAGTCAGGATGAGAAAGGTGAAGATGGAAGATAACACTTAAAGCAGATGACATTTTATAAAGTTCTCTCCCTTTCATGAGCTCCATTTTCTTGCTTTGAATAACGAAGCCAAAGATCCAAGCCAAAGATCATGAAGCAGGAACAGAATAAGAAAAATCAGGCAGTTCTAAAATAGCTGTGTGAGGGTCAGATTAACCAAATGCTCACTGTTTCCAAATACAAACTTTAACTTTGAGGTATATTTGCAAATGTAAATTTGAAATTGGGCATGTCTAGTGTCGCACAGGGTCGGACACGACTGGGGCGACTAGCAGCAGCAGCAGTGTGCTCAAATGAAAAATGACAGAAACCAGTGTCATCTTGGAAAACCAGAGCGTGTTCTGGAAAAAGCATTCAATGTTACATTGTTCATCAACTCATCCCTGATTCAGGTCCAAATGAGGATCCCAAAATATGAAATTCAGATCCAGCACCACCTACAAGGCTGCTTACAAAGTTCTTAATGGCCTAACACTTCTGAATAAACATATCTTTTAAATTTTTTATTATTTTTATTATATTGAAGTACAGTTGACTGACAATTTTTTTCTATTGAGTATCTTTTTACTTGAACTTCAACACATCATCATATCAGAGGGCACAATATGGAAGCCCAGAGAGGCAGAGAAGCATTTGCCTGAGTCTGGCTCCTAGGCGGTGCTATCTGCAGCGCTCCGAGTTCCTGATGTGTCTCTGGGGACCTGAGATTCCAGAGCCATCCTTGCTCCAGGCTTCAAGAAATTCATCAAAACAACCAGAAGTAGGGATCCAAATTTCACTTCAGCAGAGGCACACCCTCACCTGAAGCATGGATCCAAGACACAAGGTGTTCCCTGGATCTGCGGGACCAAGCACAGCAATTAACTGTTGGCTGGACAGGTGAGGACATCACAGGTCCGCACCAACAGCAACTCATGTTGCCTCCCGATAGGAGCTGGATTGTGTGCCCCCCAAACTCCTATGTTGGAACCGTGACTCCCGCACCCCCAGTTCCTCAGAATGTCACTGTATTTGGAGGCCGGCAGGGCCTTTAAGGGGTACGTGAGTTAATGGGGTTATTAGGAAGGAGGGTCCTAACCCAATATGATGGGTGTCCTCACAAGAAGAGGAGGTTAGAACACACACACAGCGGGAAGTCGGCATGAAAAGGCAGGGAGAAGATGGCCCCCTACAAGCCAAGGAGAGAGGGCTCTGAAGAAACAAAACCAACCAACACTATGATCTCAGACTTACAGCTTCCAAACTGCAGGAAAATGTATTTCCATTGTTTAAGTCACTCAGTCCTGGGTACTTTGTTATGTGAATCTGAGCAAACTAACACCACACACACACACACACACACACACACAGCTTTATACAGGGAAATGATTTTGTTTCTGAAACCCTTGACTAAAATTACAACATGAATGTAACTTCTCTGTTATCTACACATGAAATTCAAATTATAATTAATATTAATAGGTACACACAAATATGACTGGATTTACCTTCACAAAGTTTATTAAAAAATAATAAAAGTCTTCTGTTTGATTCATTTTTCCCTCTTTTTTTTTTTTTTTTTTTTACCTTGTGGTAAAACCTTAAGGTAATTTCTTCTGACATTCAGTTCTCGTAGGGATTTCAACTGCCCTATCTGCTGAGGCAGGGCTGTGATCTCGTTGCAGCTGACGTCCTGCATCACAAACAAAAAGAGAAGCAATAAAGACCTTTCGCTAGGAAATCAAGCGTTTCAGGGGAAACCTCCTGAAGGAATTTAAATACTAGGATAACTATACAGGTGCATTTTCATATTGGTCTCCAGGTCCGAGGCCAAGTAAGGCTTAGCACAGAGAAAAAGAAGAAAGTACAACGTTTAAAAACATCCTCTGGGGAGAGAAAAGGTGAAGAGAGGCATGCTAGTGCCTTTGGTAGCTACTCTCGGGCTGCTGCATTCAGGTGCTTCAGCCTTACTCAATTCTCACAACAAATCCATGGGGCAGTATTACTGGCCTTATATGCACAGATCAGAAAAATGAGGCCCAGGAAAGTTCTGTCAATTGTCCAAGGCTTGCAGAGTAAACACCTCAGAACCATTCCCAACCCACTGTTCAGGCACTACCCTATCTCACCAGACACTCACAATTTACAGTGTATAACTATGTATATTAATGCAGTTTAGATACATTATTTATTTTAAATGTAATTCTTATCAGAAGGCTGAAAACTCTGGACTGGAACATGTTTATAAACATTTACAAGCAAGACTGTGGAGGATGGAGAATACTCCACTGGTAATCAACAAAGGTCTAGTCAAAGCTACGGTTTTTCTAGTAGTCGTGTATGGATGTGAGAATTGGACTATAAAGAAAGCTGAGCGCAGAAGAATTGATACTTTTGAACTGTGTTGTTGGAGAAGACTCTTGAGAGTTCCTTGGACAGCAAGAAGACCCAACCAGTCAATCCTAAAGGAAATCAGTCGTGAATATTCATTAGAAGCACTGGTGCTATTTAGCTGAAACTCCAATCCTTTGGCCACCTGATGCAAAGAATTGACTCATTGGAAAAGACCCTGACACTGGGAAAGATTGAAGGTGGGAGGAGAAGGGGACGACAGAGGATGAGATGCTTGAATGGCATCACCGACTCGATGGACATGAGTTTGAGCAAGCTCCAGGAGTTGGTGATGGACAGGGAAGCCTGGCGTGCTGCAGTCCATGGGGTTGCAAAGAGTCAGATACGACTGAGTGACCGAATCATTGATTAGAACCACCTCGACACATGCAAAATGGTAGCCATGACATCTTTAATCTTCTATCGTATTATCATTCCTAATCCCACTCTTCCTCCTGTTCCTGGTAGCTCTGCCCTGCTCTCCACCCCCCTCACCCCAGCTACCCCCTTAGTCCAGACCAGCAGTATCTCTCAGCCAGACACTATAATGGTCTCCTGGTTGTCTGCAAGCATCAAGCTCCTCCTTGGATCCATCTTTCACACAGTGAAGATTTACAGTGTGAACTTCACTGTGTCATCCACCAGCTCAAACATCTGCAGCAGCTCCTTAGAAACTCTAGGATAAAATACCAAGCTCAAAACTGCTCAATTGTTTGCCTCCTCCTGTAACCCCGCGAGCTCCTAGATGCAAGAGACTATTTCTTAGCCACTTTGATCTCCTGGTGCCAAGCAGAATGCCAGGTAGAAAGTACAAGATCAATAAATATTGGATAAAACGTCTTAAGCTATTTTATGTCGATGCTCCATGGCTAGGAGCCCAGAAGGCCCCAATATACACACCAGATTTCTTGCAGGTCCTGCTTGGTATCACAGAACCATAGGTATATTTGGACTACAAATGATCCCAATGACATCAAGTCTGTAAACATCCCACACCACTGCTGAATCTCCAAAAAACTCCCACTTCACTCCTCCTTTTAGAAAGAACAAAGCCTCGTTTCATAACCACTTATATGAGCGGAACACATTGACCAATTCCCTGAAACTTCCAGGCTCTGTGTAAGATCAGGGCTGCACAGAACACAGTGGATCACTGTCCTCTGATCCCATCTCTTTTCAATATCCTCAGGTGACCTGCCAATCTGTCATGGTCATGAAGGTGTTAAGTGGATATCACTTGATGAAAAGGAATAACATCACTCCTACTGAAGACATTTAAGTTGTGATCTATGAAGTCTGGGCACACACACTGGAATCAGCCCATCATGCTGTTCTGCATTCAGCGGTCTGACTTGGGATGGAGGTGGGGGGCTGGAATGTGATAGGTTAAGAATATTGGATGTTTGATGGCATCACCCCCGAGCTGGCTGTTGCTGCATTGTTTCTGGCCCAGAAAAGTCACACCAAATTTTATGAAAGGCTTCCCTAATGTTTAAAAAAAAAAAAAAAACCCACAAGCACATCTGCAGAGACATAAAAGTCTAAGGAAGTAATTACATAATTAGGAAGTCCAGAGATTGGTTCTGTCGCTCTTACCCCCTCACTGAGTCAGTAAATTATTCTGCCTTTCTGAATATACTTCTATGTATGCGAAGTGAAAAGCCATCTTTTCTCGATTACTACAGCATCTCATCAGCCATAGAGTCAATAACCAAACCCTTGCAATGAAAGTTTTACCTTTCTTTGCTTCAACCAAGTTACATATTTGCAAGAAGTACCATTTTAAAATCTAAGAGCCCTCACACAAATGGTACACAGGTAAGCCCTAGAAATATATGAAATTAAATTATTTTATTGGACTCAGGATCAGGCACAGTCATATTGCTGATGGCTAACAGGAAGGGAAGGTCATAGAGAAAGAATTAGTGAGATTATTTTCCACCTTTAAGGAGAATTTATGGTGACATCTGAAATGTTCTTTATAAGTCTGTGAGTGATAGTATGAGAAAGATACTTTTGCAGAATATGGGAACTGCAGATTTTTCAATGGGAAACTGATGATTTTGAGAAGTTTCAAACACATAATTTTTAAAAAATCTTTCTCTTAAAACAAGAGAGGTGGGAAGGGCAAGCCAAGAGAAACCAGATATATTTAGGCAGCATTATGAAATACTCTGAGATAAAAATGCATTTTTATTCTATTTTTTTTCTGTACACTATATTCACCTTGCACGTTGTTGATTACCGCTGGTTAAGTCATGAAATTAGAGTCTGCTGTTTCCCTAAGTTTCCCGAAATATAGATAATTTTTCTAACATATATTTCTAAATGGCTTTATCAAAGAAAGTAGACTCCCCTCAGTTATATTTAAATACTTACTTACCAGCAGGGAAAATGCTTTCTTAATTTATTTTTTAAAGAACTTCACATAAAGTTAACAACAAGCTTTTCCTTCTAACTTACAAGACAGGACATCTGTAGACCATTAGAAACACAAAGTCCATTGTCCATTCACATTTTGAAGGGTATATGGTGAAGGTCAAATTATTTTAATAATACTCTGCACTGCCATCAGTTACTTCCTGTTCTGCCAAAATAATGAGGGGAAAGCGAGATAAAGACTTTTCACTCTTGTACGATCAATACAGTTTAGCAAAAACTGTGCTAACCTCTTCCTTCTCAGCTACTAAACCCTGCCAAGTTTTAAAGAGGTTATGAATTTTGTCACAAAAATAAAACCACATAGGTAATTATGTCTTAATTAGTTGGGGAATGAGGAGGAGGACAGAGAGGAAAATAGTCTAGATGTTTTTGGATAAGATACTTCGGGTTAGAAAGTGAAAAAGCAACATTCCTAGAATAGCTTGGTTCTTTAGAACATGTCTTTCCCCATTTGGTCTAAAAGAAAGTATGTTTTTTGTTTTTGTTTTTTTAGGGGGGGAAGAGTTCATTTTAAAAAGATATGATTCAAAAAATAAATTTTAAAAATAAACATTAATGCCCCATATTGCTTCAGTAGTGATAATTTATCAAGTTATGAGTTCCAGATCTAGTAGCTTCTTCAGTTAATTAAATGAATCCCTTCTGAATTGTCTATTAGCCCTAAGCTATGTCTTGCAGAATAATTATTATAAGCTATAAAGAAACCAAATTATCATATATTTAGCATTATAATAATGTAAATATACAGAAAGGCCCAAAAGCAAAAATCTTAAGTGTGTCATAAATATTTACTAAATCTATTCTTTTTGAAACAGAAATGAATCTAATCATTATGCATTACATAATCACATAAACACTCCAACTTAAGTTTTATGGACCAGCCAATTTTCTCATTTAGATTAAAAAAACAAAGAACTTCAGCAATGACTTAAAATATACGTATTTTCCACTGATTTAATCAAAACAATCCAAAGCAACCCAAAGAAAGACTTTAGAAGTTAAGATTCTCATTCATTACAACCCTTATGGGCAATTACCAAAAAAGTCTCTAGAAGGGTTAAATGCATGTTCAAGACTAATACATTTTAGCTGACTGACTGCTAGTTGCAAACATACCTTCAGAATGCAAAAATGACAAGGATTTAAAATATTAGTGTAGGTTCAAGATTATTAAAGTAGGAAAGGTTCATTTTCAGAATATAACATTTTCAGAAAGACTAGACCTGTTTTTTCAAGTTGTAACTTCTAATGAAAGCCAACATAATTAAGTGTGTCAAGATGATTTTTGGTTAGAGAAGGTTTCCAGGGAGACCAGGCTACACAGCAGAACTGCATGCGGTATTCTCATAAGCTATCTTCCCCTGACTCTTGGGTTTTCAAAATCTTAGTGTTGTTATACTATGGCTTAAGTCATATTTTAAAATCTAGCTCTTTATTTAACAGAAGAAAATGCAAACATTCTAACAGGAAATACAAGCTATTAATACTACTGGCCTCCCATCACTGTGACCATGTCCTTTTGTGGAAATGTCTTTTGTGTGACTTCCACTGTGCAACTTGAGGGCAATATCTTAACCTCTCTGTTCCTATGTAAAAAGAAGAGATGAGATTAGAGATCACTCTAATTACCATATTAGAAATAATGAAGAAATTTGTTGAAAGATAGTTACTTAACTGACTTAGGAGTAATGTCAATTTTTATTTTTTAGCAATCAAAAATCTAAAAGCCTGTAGTAAGAACTTTTTAAAACAAATTGGTATGTTCATTTAAATTTAAAATTTTTTCAAGCAACCTCTGGTATGATAAATTATTACCTCTCAACACTTACTGAGAGTCTCTTTCTAGTATAAAACTCTAGTTCACACCCTTCCACATAACCCACAAACACATACCTCACCCCCCGGCTCTTCATAAGAAACGCAGAGGTAGAAGCAACAGGAGGGACCTTGAACAGGCCTTGGTTCTCCAATTCTCTCACAGAAACCAGAGAGGTTGGGAGGCATCTGCAGAGACTATGAAAGGACCTATGATTTGAGCAGACATGAATTCCTGTCTCCATTACATCTACCTCAGAGACCAGAGTGCTGCACGTAAAAGTAATGAAGAAGAGATTTTCCTTAGAAGCTGCTCAAGACATCCTGTGCCTACTCTATCCTTGGATTCCAACTCTCCACACAAGCAGACATTTCACACAAAAAAAGAGGAAAACAAAAAAAAACAATAGTGTGTCTACTCAGGGCCAGAAAATGCACCTTCTAGTCAGTTATTACCTGAGTCAGACCCCATGAGTTTTTGGGTTGAAAAAGCGGGTTTCTAAAACAGTGATAGTATGTTCTCTTACATGAAGCTAAGCACTGGAAGACACAAGTTTCACTCAAAGCATGAGGTAAGAGGAGACAGGACTGAGAAAATCCAAATGAGAGATGGACCATCTGTGGACCCCAGAGAGTCAGCACAATCAGAGAACCAGTGAGACCTAAAGTGGAAGTGAAGTCGCTCAGTCGTGTCCGACTCTTTGCGACCCCATGGACTGTAGCCTGCCAGGCTCCTCCATCCATGGGATTTTCCAGGCAAGAATACTGGAGTGGGTTGCTGTTTCCTTCTCCAGGAGATCCTCCCAACCCAGGGATCAAACCCAGATCCCCTACATTGTAGGCAGACGCTTTACCATCTGAGCCACCAGGGAAGTCAGTGACCTTTGACAAATGCCCCATAAAAGGTTCTCAAATTATTGTGTTCTTAGTGTGCCTGTCTTCCTCAGAGCCATCTGTTAATTATAACATGGCTTCATACAGTATTTCTCACCAAATATTTAACACACCTTATCCTTTAGGCATGATTTGACAAGTATAAAAAAAACAAAAACACAACAAAAGACACGTTTGCAGGACCTTTAAGAATAAAACGAGGTTTTGTCAGCTCAAGAGAAGTCTACTGATCCTTGTGCCTGGCTTGTGGTTCTTCAAGGAGAAAGCTCTCACAGACACTGTCCATTTGTACCACACCCTGTTTTTGTAACATTCTCCCTGCTGTTCATGGCCTGCCACAACTTTAATGGGAAAACCACTGCAAGTTGAAACAGGGAAGCTCCACAGAAAGAAACCATGGCTTCTCTCCATGAGAAGTTTGCAATCCAGATGAGGGCCCGGTGAGCTCAGCCGCCGTTGGGCTGTGCAAAGGTTTCGGTTTTCACTCCAGCTTCACCACCTCATACCCCATGCCTTTGGGTAAGTAATTCTGAAACCCAAACTTGTCTGTGAAAGGTAGATAGGATATCTACCTTGCTGGGCGATTATCAAGATCGAATGATAGAACACATGTCAAATATACCCAGCAAAGTGTGTGACATACAATCTAAGTACTCAGTAAATGCCAGTGCCATGTATCTCTATCCCTGATAGAAAGAACATGCAGATATAAAGACTTAACAAAGGAACACAGACAGCTACAGCTCTAAGGAGACAAGCAGTACAGAAGTAATGCTGTGTCCAAGGAGGTCAAAAAGTCCTACATCATTCCCATCAGAAATGATGCTTTGAGGCACAAACTCAGCAGAGCTTAGGCTCAGGCTCCCTAAGTTTTCCAGCACCTGAAACGATGTGTTAATCCATCCTGGCCTCTCCTGTGGATTTAAGAGAAAAAAAAATCTCAGAAGTACTTCTTAATGAAAGTCTTCAGGGAAGAAGGAAAAATTGCTTATCCATATCTTTGCATAATCACTAAATGCCAATGCTTTATGTTTTCAGATTCTTAGGTGAATGATATATTCAGGAAGGTAAGATACTGTTTTCCAACTCCAACTCCTCTCAAAAATCAGAGACGGCATCTCCTTTCTTACAGATGGCCACAGTGCTATCATTTTTGTCTTTTAAGCCAACGATGACTCTTAGAAGAGTTTACAACTCAGTTTAGGATGCTCTTTGAGTCTAACATGAATATTTTCAAAATATTTCTTCCAAAATAGTTAAACAATGCTCAGAGCCTAATAATAAACTGTGAGATTTTTATCAGCACTTAGGTGGCTTCACGTAGCCTGAATGCTTGGGGAGCTCCCAAATTTTTTTTTTCTTTTGCAAGTTGGTTACTCTGTAACTACAAAACAGGAGCCTCCCATGCAATTCCAGAATTATTTCAGGCTCCCCAGGGAATTCTTTTTTCCCAACTGACAGCTAAAAATCCTCTGACGTGGTTATCTGTAGTATCAGCACTATTTTAAGCAAAAAGATATGAAAGATAAATAAGAACGGATGGAAACCAGTCATTTTTAGTCTGTGACCTTAAGCAAGGCCAGTCACCCTTTGTGATTAAATAATGGCAACTTATTAAATATTCATCAGCTTTGCAAAAAAATGCTTTTTGCAAAGATCATGCTTACTCATAGAGCAGAAAGAGCACAGACTACAGGGTTGCCCAAGAAGGGTGACCATGAGCCACACATGGCTACTGGGCAAGAGAAGTGTGGCCAGTCCAACCTGTAATGGGCTGCCGGTGGAAAATACACAGTTGACCTTAAAAACTGAGGATGAAAGAAAGGCTGTAAAATATCTCATGCATTTTATATTGTAGAGATGTTGAAACAATATTTTGGCTATCTAAGGTTAACTAAAATATGCTGTAAACATTACTTTCACTTGCTTCTGTTCTTTTAATGTGGTTACTAGTACATTTAAAATGACATTTGCAGAAGAACAAATATTGTATGATATCACTTATATATGGAATCTAAAAAAAAAAAATGGTACAAGTGAACTTATTTATAAAACAGAAATAGAGTCACACATGTGAAAAACAGTCTTATGGTTACCAAGGGGGAAAGGGGAGGATGGATAAACTGGAAGCCTGGGACTGGGACTGACAGGTACACACTGCTACATATAAAATAGATTACTGATAAGGACCTGCTGTACAGCACAGGGAAGTCTATTCAGCACTCTGGAATGACCTATATAGGAAAAGAACCTTAAAAAGAGTGGATATTATGTATAGCTGAGTCACTTTGCCATACAGCAAAAAGTAATCAACTATATCCCTATATATATATATATATTTTTTAAGGCAAAAACAAAAAATAAAATAACATTTGCTGCCTGCATGGTCTTTTCACAGAACCGTGCTGGGTGAGTGTGTTTCTGTTTGGGTTGTAAGTCAGTTACGCCAGGGTGACCTTCCGGGCATCACTCACCATCTCTCTGCCTTGGATTTCTCCTTTCGCAAGGTGTTGAAAGTTTGGACTAGACGTCTTTTAAAAAACCCCTATCATTCTAACATTCCAGGGCTCAGGGGTTCAACAGTTTATTGCTAGTGGAGAAGACACAGGAGGGGGTTGATGACGCTGCTGGATCCAGGAAACAGAGCGGCCTTCTCTGGAGCTGGGCTCCGGTCAGGGAGCAAAGAAAGCCCAGAGCACCCCTTACAGCCAGCCAGCAGCTCATGTGCCCTGAGGCTGCAGACGGTGCTCTTCCACCTCTGCCACATGCCAGCCCAGCAGCTGACAAGAGTATCCGAGGAAAGCCCTGCTCCGTGCAGGGCTGGCTCCAGGGCTCAACACGTGCGCTCCCTCTTAGTGGATGAGCAGGCTGGTAGCCGCACAGCTGAGGGTGGGCACGCTGTCGGCTTAAGCCCGGGTGCAGCGGGACCGAAACACACGCTGGCTGCCAAAGACTGACCTCACCGACATGCCACCCCATCCACTTTATGAGAGCCTGAGCAGTGGAAAAAACCCAATTCCTTATTCACACTGGATTGGCAAGACCTAATCTAGATTCTAGTAAACTTAGATTGAGTGTTTATCAGACTTCTAAAAGAAGCATTTCTTTTAAAAGGCATATAACTCTCAGTTTCATCCAAAGTGTTATTTGGTATACTTTTTTGTTTTCTGGAATCAGTTAACATGGAAATTTCTGAATTAACTTGGACTGAAAGACAGAGTCACCCCTCACTGGCATGGTACATGGAGCCTTCCCAATCTATCCCAAGCCACCTTCCTGGCCCACTGTCCCCGACCTAATAGTAACCCTTAGCAATCATGTTTTGGGGATGTCAATCTTGTGTCAGGGGCTTCTCTGGTGGCGCAGTGGTAAAGAATCCTGCCAACGCAGGAGACATGGGTTTGATCCCAGGGTCAGGAAGATCCCCTGGAGAAGAAAACGGCAATCCACTCTAGTATTTTCACCTGGAAAACTGCATGAACAGAGGAGCCGGAGGGCTACAGTCCATGGGGTCAGAGAGAGTCGGACACAACCTGGAGACTAAACAATGTCTTGTGTCAAGCACTGGGATACAAGTAACACGCTGATCCGGTGCTGAAGCAGCTTTCCGGGTTTAGTGGGTACTGGCCTACAGAACACCAAGTGAGAAGACAAATGCGGTTCCCCAAAAATTCAGTGCTATGCAGAGAGTGCTGGCCTTAGGAGCAGCCTACTCTGGCTTGGAGAATCTGGGAAGGATTTTTGGAGGAAGTGAAATCAATTTGGCTAAAACTTGACCAAGCAAAGAAGAGAAGGAAAAAACAGTCCTTGCAGAAAGAGTGATGAGCTCAAAAGTGCTCACAAGTCTGTCCCTTACATGGACTTATGTAAGGAGACTCTCAAAGGTCTCTTCCTGTACAAACCATTCTCAACCCAGGACTGAATCAATCAGTCCCTAGGCCAAGCACTTACTTCTCGTAATAGAGACTTTGTAGGAGGAGTGTATCCACCCAAATCATTATCTGTCTTCTTTTGGAATCATCCCTCTAGGTGGCAGTCAAGCAGCCATGTCCAAGCAGTGTGGCCGAAGGCCCTGGGCATCGCTGACCGAGTCAGGAGAGGACACCAGACCCAGATCTCGTCTCTCTCACTCAGAAACCAGGGCTGAAACATGCTAGCAGATCCTGCTAAATGCTTTAGCTGAAGGACATTTAACCTTGGGGTCTGTGGGCGAGGCAACCTCTCCAACATACAGAGAAGTATGGAAAAGCCGAGTAAGAAAACCAACAGCCGCCATGCTTCTCAACACCTTTCCACTGTCTTATGCTGGTCACTCATAATCCCTGACCAGATGTCATGGTACTAGTGATGTGACAACCCCTGTATCCTTACGACTCATCCCAGCTCTTGCTGTGAGCTAGTGAGCATGAGCTTCAAATTCTGCTGTCACAGAAAAAGACACTCTTTGTAGAGCTCTGCTGCCTTTATACCGCAATTACCCACTTCTTTCCTAAAGTCAGAGTGGATGTGTACGTGACATGGGTGCTGTCCCTTTCTGAGCCAATTCCAGATGCACAGCAGACCATGGAGTCCCAGCATGCTCTATCGGGGCCCCATAAGCCATCACCCCAATGTTCCAGGTAGCCTCAAAGAAATTAACTGGAACTGGCACGCAAGAGAAAAGTTATTGGCCCTCAATGTCCTAGATTGGAGTCTGCTTCAAGGAAGGTACTGTGTCCTTTTCATGGTTGTAATCAGAACATCCTGCTTTGTGCTTAACACAGAGACAGTTGCAAAGAGTCAGATGTGACTGAGTGACTGGACAACAGGGACAGTACGGAAGGACGCTTACTGGAGGATAAATTGTGATGGTTATAGTTGAGCCCAGGTGCTTATTCTTGCCTCTTCATTCACCCAAGATACCTTAGCTCAGTGGAAGTCGAGAAAGAACTCTTCCCCTTTTAGAAACAAGGTCAGTAACTCAATCAGTGGTGAAAGAGCTGACCTCCTGGCCTCAGGTACATACTTCCAACCCATCTCTGCCTATTTATAATTTGCTCTTCTTTCTTATCCCTGGGGTTATGGTCACATTCTAAAGTTACATCAATTTGGGGCAATGGTTACTAAAATCCTTACAGAATCAGAGCACTCTGTTCTTTCTGACTTAATTATATACCTTCACAACGTGTGGCCTACTAATTAATTTGCAGATTATTCTGCCAGTGTATCCATATTTTATTACAAACTTACTTATCCAATCTGAAAAAATAAGTGATCTAACTACCATAGGATAATTTGTGAACCTGAGGAACCATAAATCCTGCAAACTTCAGGAAGTGTAAACTACAGGAAACCTGTAAATTTCAGGAACTCCTTGTCACAGCAAAGCCATGATTATTCCCTTCCCCACTTAATGTCTTTATCATATACAGACCTCCAACAACATGATCTTCTCCTTGACCCACTGTAGGAAGAAGTCTTTCTGATTACCTTGATGGGCTATGATTAGCAAACAAACAAGAAGGGCATCTGAAAAATCAGTAACATACCAACTCCATTAACTGTTTGAGCTGACCTATCTCTTCAGGCAGCGATCCAAGTTTGTTGTTACTTGCGATTAAGACTTTGAGAGGGAGACCACACAGGCAGGCCGGCAGGGCGGACAGCTGATTCCGACTGCAAAGAAACATAAGAACTTTGGTAAATATGTAGGCTACTTCACACTGTTTGTGAACATATTTGCTTTTAATGTCTTTCGACTTGTACTGTCTTTTTTAAGACTTTTTTCCCCTGGATATGGACTTTTTAGCTTTTACTGAATTTGTTACACTAATGCTTGCTTCTGTTTTATGTTTTTTTTGCTTTTGATTTTTGTTTTTTTGGGGGGAGCCTGTGGGATCTAAGTTCCCCAACTAGGGATCGAACCCACATTCCCTGCACTAGTAGGTGAGGTTTTAACCACTGGACCACCATGGATGCTCCGTGAACATGTTTTTTAACAAGCAAGGAGAAAGGTGTGATCTAAGAAAACATTTTGCAAATATAGAAAGTCCAATAAACTTTCTATATGTGTAAAAACTCAAATCCCCAGTGCATAAGGATATAAAAAGATACTAAAAGACGAGAGGCAGGAACTTCCTTGGCGGTCCAGGGGTTAAGACTCTGCACTCCCAATACAGGGGGCATAGGTTCAATCCCTGGTTGGCAAACTAAGATCTCACATTCTGCATATTGCAGCCAAAACAAAAATAAAACAAAAAAATTTAAAATAAGTAAAAAAGAGAAGGGCAGGCAGTTATGATGGAAGCAACTTTTCTCAGCACAAGGGACCCTATCAAGCCCCCTGCAGACTTGGCCAGCCCAAAATCAGATGGACAGCACAGGCTGTACCACCAACAGCAACGGGAAGCTGGTGCCAACCGTTCCCTTCCCGACGGTGTGAGTGGGAGACTCAGCAACCACCAAAGCTCCCAGCTTTTCTGTGCAGTGAAGCACCATCGCATCCATCTTAGTCGTGATGGGGAAGATCATTTTGCTGCAACTCACAAAACCACCGGGCCCATTTCCAACATTTTGATTCCGCTTCCTTTTGTTACAGCAAGAGCTCTGTGGTTAAATTCTGCTTGGCTATCTGTTAGAGAGCTAATTAAAAAAAGAAAAAGGAAAGTTGGCCTTTTGGTAAAAGTGAAGCTGGAGCCAAAAGGGGTTCAGTTTCACGGAGGAGCCGGAAAAATGTGAGTCCAGGTCTCACCCCTGCTCTGCGTAAAAAGGTCTCTACTTAATGCCCTGCATTAAGAAGTCTTTACACTTCCTATCGTCAATGCTAGGAGAGAGAAGGAAAATACTGAATAATGAAACCTATGAATCACCCATAAGTGTATGTCAGCCATCTATTTATCCCCTCCTTCAAAAGCAACTCTTTTCCTGCTATCAAGTAAGGAGACAGATGGTTTCTCGTTTCCCCGTATATCTTGGCTACTTTGCTGAGGAAGCCAACCACCAGACAGTTAAGTATCTACAAATCTGTAGGTCATGTTATTGCAATTATTTGGAACCTCTGTGTGTATTCAGACACACATGTATGAAGCTTCACAGATTAGGCATATTATTGCAAGTATTTGGAATTTGTGTTTATTCACACACACATTTATGAAGCTTCAGAGGTTGCAGCACCGTGTGTGTATTTACGGACATGCATATATATCTTTGTGTGTGTAAGAGAGGAACAGACAGGCTGGAAACACACCAAAATGTAATCAGTGATCATTTTAGGGGGAGCAGGTACAATGCATGGGTTGTATTTTATTATACTTTGCTGTATTTTTCAAAAATTCCTACAAATTGCTTCTATAATTAAGGAAGAAATCATTATAAAAGGAAATTTCACTAGGATACTGGTTACATGGGTGTTTCTACTTGTGAAAATTCATTAAGATGTACACTTAATGATTTGTGTACTTTTCCATATGTTATATTTCAACTGAATCTTTTACTTCCTCACCCTACCGAATGAGGGGGTGGGTAGCTGGTTAGTCAAAGGGTGTCTCTAACTTATGGGCTCAGAAAAAGCAGGGGTTGTGCTGTCAAAATAATCTCTCCAATCTGGGTGCCCGCCAGCGACCACCCTGACCAGGTGCCCAATGTCAGGTAACCAGGGTTTGGCAAGAAAACGCACAGCTGTTCTTCTCTCCACTGCCCAGGTCTACAAAGAAAGCTGCTTCCAGAGAGGGGCACGGCTTTCTCTAGGAGGGTCCAGCAAAGAGGGGAGGAGAGTGAGAGCCTGGCACCAGAAGGGCCAGAGCGCTCTGAGCTCCCTGGCTAGGATAACAGGCTGCACTGGGGTGGTGGGCTCACCCTGGCACTCTCTCCTGCTGTCTGGGGGCAGCTGACAAAGGGACCAGGGCTGCCAGACTGTGACTCTTGCCCTCAGAGCCCTCCTGCTGCCCTCGCACACCTGCAGGAACCCAGCGGGGCTCCTCTGGCTAGAGGAGGGGGCCTTCCACGTGCCCTGCTGGGAGAGCTTTCTTCAAGCTTTCTTCATACTCCTTCTGGAAAGAACTCAGTTTATGACAAGGCATGCGTCCATGCTCAGTTGCTTGGTCGTGTCTGGCTCTTTGCGATTCTATGGATTGTAGCCCGCCAGGCTCCTGTCCATGGCATTTTCCTGGGCATGGATCCTGGAGTGGGTTGCCATTTCCTTCTCCAGGGGCTCTTCCTGACTCGAGGATCGAACCTACACCGCCTGCGTCGCCTGCATTGCAGGCAGACTCTTGTACCGCCGAGCCATCCGGGAAGCCCCTTCTTAAAAGGCAACAAGTTAATATTTTGGAATGCAATTTGTGGTTTAAAATATTTATTAATATATAATTTCACATAGTGAGGATTGGTAAATTAAAACACAGTAAGCTAATCCTTGCATTGTGGAGCCATATTTGAATTTCCCTTTGACGACAGGACAAGGAGAACAAAGGTAAGTATTTTTAGAACTTTCTACGCTCCTATTTTCCACAGAATCAGCAATTACGGTCGGAGATCTTTCCTGTGTTTGTCTGCCTGGAAACTCAGATTTACAGTATTCCCAGTCTCACGACTTCAATGCAGGCATCTAATCAGATTAGCAGGTACTGCACTGGGAGAGCATCTATATACCATTTAAGCGATGTGAGGAAGGCTCTGCTCCTTCAGACACAGGAGCATTTGAAGCTCCATGGGATTATTCCCACTGGCATTCTTCCAGGGTGGGTAACTAATTGAAAATAAAATTTAGGCTTGGGAGAGCATTTGTGGTTTCTTTGATGGGGATGAATGCTTTTTCTGCTAAAAGCAGCTGATGGAAGAGCCTATTTATTTATGCCCTACACATTCCTCTATTTATACTGTCGTTAATCACCTGAAAGCAAATCAAGATGCCAGGACTAGTCATACTGCGGCATGCCACAGGCCCGGGGCACATTTCCGCTATTTCATCCATCCATTCCCTCAGCCTGTACTCCGTATATTTTATCACAGGATGTTCCTGAATTACTGGTAATTTCCCCAATAGAAAAAGGAAATACACAGGCACACAAAAACCCATTAGCTCTGCAGCAAATATTTATAAAGAAGAGGAGAAACTGCACTCCCTTTAATCCTCTCCCTACTAAAGACCACATCAGCAGCCGGAGCTTTCTAAAAACCACTCATCTGGCAGCAATCTTTCTCAAGCAAATAAGTGCCTCAGGCCACAACCCACCCTCCCGGCCCCCACTTGTCTGCGGCAGCCCTCTGCACTCTGAACAGGCCCTCGAAGGAAAGGAGGTTTAAAAATCAGGCCGTAACAGCATCTGATAAGGTAATGGCCAACATTTATTTTCCAATCCAGCCTGGAGTCACATCTGAAAGCAATACTTTAAAAAAAATATATATATATATATATGTTTCAAAATCACTCATTAAAAAAGAGTAAATTAGTGGGGAAATGAGGGCCACTTATTCAGAAGTAGAAATTACAGACTCGGCCATGGCGGCCTGGGCCTTGCTGCCATCACACAGCAAGGGCTGCGCAGCGCCTCCTGTCTCTCTCCCTGTCCGGGCTGGGTGGACCTGGTGTCTGAGACGGGGATGATGAAGGTGGATGATGGTGTGAGGAGGGGTGGTGGTGGGTCAGGAAGGCAGGGCCCTGCGAGTCGGTGACTACTGCTAAGGCTTTGTCGTCATCTTTCTCAGCCGAATGCCTTCTTCCCAGACTTAATGATCTGTTCCCCCGTTTCAGGATGAAAAAAGGCAGCTCACCATAATCTGAGTGTCTGTGATAGCCTAAGTCTGCAGGCTAAATTTCTCTTCAAGGATCACTCCCTGCATTTAATTCCTAAATTAAAGAATTCACAAACCAAGTCACTTCTGAATGGTTTCTTTTAGAGTCTTATTTTAATACAGTTTTGACTATGGCCTTCCTTATTAATATCAATACATTCAGATCTAATTTTGGTATTTGACATTATTTATTATTGGTTTATCAGTTATTTTCCTTAATGTATGTGATGATAAAAACATGGCTATATACATGTGATTTTATTATCAGGCAGCATATACATTTTTTATTCTACTGGAATATATCTTTTTTATAAGTGAATGGGTTCACCTCAAAATGAAACATGGACTTTTCACTTAACAGAAAATGATTTATAGAAAGATTTCTATAACAGCTTCACCTATGCAATTGGTAAAGAGGTCACTAACTGTGGAGAAAACCTGGGTTCAAATCTCATCTCTACTATAATCGTCTCTGTAACTTTAACTTCTCTGGCTTTGCCATCCATAAAACATAGATAATAATACTTACCTAATATGATGTATTAGTTTATGTATATGAACTAATTTAGATTTAGTGGCCCAAAACTAAGTCTGTACATAAAGGTTAAACCATACCCAGCACCATTAATGTGGCAAAGCAATGGGAAGGACCAAAAAGAACTTAATTAGGTTTTAGCCAAGTATTTTATTTCCTGATTGCTAAAATTTCAACCACTGGTAAAATATGGCTTCTTGTTCTATTTTTTAAAAATGTAAGCCAATTAAAGATGGCCATTCGAAGGCATGCTGTGGAGAACCAGGCTGGGCTACAAAAGTTCATGCCAAAAAAACAAACCAAGTTATTTGTTGCAGTCTGGAGAACCAGGACTATTTTTCTTAACCCACATTGGAACTCATTAGGCAAAGCACACTACAAACTTCATTCAACAATTCAGTGGACTTTTCTTCAGTGGTTCTTATGGATAAGGCATTGTGCTAGGCGGGACAACTATCATCTTATCTATATTCACAACAATCCTATAATAAAAGTATCAAATCCCCTTACTTAACATGTCATCACACAACTGACCCTTTCCCTGCCATCTTCTCTGAGATCCTGTCATTTCTCTGGAAAAACATGAATACCCAGGGATCATCATCTCTATTTACTACTTGGTTTCCAGGGCTTTCCAGGTGGAACTAGTGGTAAAGAATCCACCTGCTAATGCAGGAGACGCAAGAGCCATGGTGTCAATTCCTGGATTGGGAAGATCCGCTGGAGAAGGAAATGGTAACCCACTCCAGTATTCTTGCCTGAAAAATTCCATGGACAGAGGAGCTTGGCGAGCTGCAGTCCATGGGGTCGCAAAGAGCTGGACACCACTGAGCCTGAACACATACAGACTCCAAAAAGGAACTGAAATAATGATGTGAAATCACTAGCCATCACAAACCTATGAAGAAAATGTCACAGTATGCAGCTAAAGGGCACAAAGAAAGCAGGGTCAGTTTCACGGTGATAACGCCCCAGGCTCACCCGCCGTGAGTCTCGTGAAGGAAAGGAATAAACAAGGACACAGGAGTTACTGCCTAACTGCTTCTCTGAATGCATTGTCTGTGCCTGAACTGCAGTAAAGAGCAGCTACTTCACTTGAGCCAAGTAAACCTCCTATTGCACAGCATACCTCTCTTAATTTTCTGTTCTTTCTGCATACCTTGTTCCCCTTTCATGAAAGGCAGAGTAACTTTTTTTTCTGCTGTGCATATGACACTTGACTGTTAATTCTCTTCATGTCCACACAACAGTGAACAATACCCACAGAGAACGATTTCCTTTTTCCTGCTTGGTTCATTCTGAAAACCCACCACAGCAAAAGTTCTCACCCTCACTTCCCCAAGTGACTTAATACTTCCCCTCTTGGCCAGCCCGCCCCCTTCATTCCCACCATCCTCATATGCCTGAGACAATGACCAACCAAAACCAGATCCTGGCTTTCAGTCGCCTGGAGATATCTTAGTCAACTTTATTTTAAAAATATAAATTCTACAAATATAATTCAATTTTAATAATATTTTATACAGTATTTTTAAATAGAAATTTGAAAATGTGTATGTTCATAAAATCTGGGAGTCTATACTTACATCTAACTTTGAAAGGAGTTCTGCTACCTACCACTTGAGGATGACAATCATTTGAAAACTTAAAATGCTGCAAAACTAGAAACACAGAGTCATCATTTCAAGTGAATCTTAAACCAGCTCTTGAACACTACACCAATCCATTTCACACCCTCCATAATAAAGGCCATGCTTTGAGAAGGTAAAAGTGAACTTTAGAAAACTAAAAGAAAAGGAAGAAACAAAAAACGAGCAACTAACGCAGTTCAAAATTCAGGCAAACTGCTGCACCAGCCATTTCGCTGTGCATTTTTGCTGTGCATACCTGCACCATATTTGGCTTCTGCAACTGAACTGGTTTCCCACAATAACAGCCTATCAGTCTCCTCTTGAGTATAAATAAACCCTTGCTTAAAATATTCTGACACCCCTAATGGTTAGCAACCACTACCGATGTCTGTAATTAGATTTCAGAGTACAGTTATTGATAACTCGTCCCCTTCTCAGTTTTTCCTCTCCTTTTTTCTAAGAGCTCTTCAATTCTAAAACGACAAGGCTCTAAAAACTATTCCTTAAAGTTTTCTCTATAATATTGATCATGTCCTTCCTTCATTTTAAAATGGAGTTAAATGTTAAAAACCAAGGAAACTTTGAATTTCAAAGAGAACTCTACAACCTGACACTAGCAAGAATATTAATTGGCCAAACACCTCCAGAGGCAACAACGATGGTTTGAGGTTTTAAGTATTAAGACTATAGAGGCCATAGCCTCCTGTAAAACACTGTCACTGGCAAACAGGAAAATGATCCCTAAGTGGCTGGGAAAGATGTATCAGCACTGAAGAAAATTCTCCCACTTTCGAGAACCATCTTCCATGCAGAATGGACACCACCTTTCTGTTCCCAAGAAGGTGTGCTTCATTAACCTGCCTTCTCCTCTGTGCCACTCCACACCAAAACCAAGGAAATACGTTTGTTTTTTTTTTACTTTAACATTTTTCCCTATTAAAAAAGAAACAGCTATTGACACAGATTTAAATGAAAACTGGCTGCTCAGATCAACTTTTACCCAGGGACACCGAGTTAACAAAACATATTCGTAATAAAATTTAAAGTGCTTGAACATCTTTATCATTTGAAGATGTGTGCCTCTCTATTTCCAGGAATTTTTGAATGTTTGATACAGGTAGACATGTAGGAGATAAGTCTCTGTACACCCTTTTCTTCCCCTGTGTCCTTCCAAGGAAGTGAGCCTTCAGAAAGTTTCCCTCATGACAGCCAATAATAATACAGTTCCCCTTAACTGCTCTAATACTCAACAAATCAGCAACATAGCCTCATTACTAAAAATACTATAAAATCCACTTACTTTACTCAAATACTAGACCTCTTACTACTATTTTTCTTAACCCGCATTGGAACTCATTAGACAAAGCACGCTACAAACTTCATTCAACAATTCAGTGGACTTTTCTTTGGTGGTTCTTACGGATAAGGCATTGTGCTAGGCGGGACAACTATCATCTTATCTATATTCACAACAATCCTATAATAAAAGTATCAAATCCCCTTACTTTTCAGGCGGGGGTGGGGGGGAGGGCATGGGCCTTCTCCTGTGGCTCAGTGGTAAAGAATCTGCCTGCCAATGCAGGAGACACAGGAGACACAGGTCTGATCCCTGTGTCAGGAAAATCACCTGAAAGAGAAAAGAGCAACCCACTCCAGTATTCTTGCCTGGAGAATCCCACAGACAGAGCCTGGCAGACTACAGTGAATGGGGTCGCAAAGAGTCACACACTACTGAACAATGGAGTACACGCGCACACACTTTTCAGACACAAAACTAAGTTATTCAGAGAATTTAAATCACTTGCTTCAAGTTGTCTAACTAATGAGTCACTCTGTGCTAAGATATGAAATCAGGTGGGTTGGGCTTCAGGTCAAAGTCTGTGGTCTTCCTTCAACACAATATAGCCTCTGCTCATTTTACTTTGGAATGAAAAATAAAGGCAAACCACAGCAAAAGAGACACAGATGTAAAGAACAGATTTTTAGACTCTGTGGAAGAAGGCGAGGGTGGGATGATCTGAGAGAATAGCACTGAAACATGTATATTACCATATGTGAAACAGATCACCAGTCCAGGTTCGATGCATGAGACAGGGTGCTCGGGGCTGGTGCACTGGGATAACCCTGAGGGATGGGATGGGGAGGGAGGTGGGAGGGGGGTTCAGGATGGGGACACATGCACCCGGGGCAGATTCACGTCAATGTACAGCAAAAACCACTACAATATTGTAAAGTAATTAGCCTCCAATTAAAATAATTAATTAAAAAAATAATAAAGGCAAACCAAGAAAGCAGTAGGAGAAGGCCTCCAAATTTTAAGCAAGATGGAGTGAGGTGCTAGGTTGGAGATTTAATAACTGGTTTTATATAAAAAGCAATGGAGCAAAGGGTCAAAGATCATCTCTGAGATTCCAAGCTGGGGGGTGGGGGACTGGAGAAAAGCAGTAGGAGCATGGCCAGGAAGAAGGTTCCAAATACACTGATTTGGGAAAGAAAAGAATAGGCTCAGTTTAGCACAACTAAGCGACTTCACTTTCACTTTTCACTTTCATGCACTGGAGAAGGAAATGGCAACCCACTCCAGTGTTCTTGCCTGGAGAATCCCAGGGACGGGAGAGCCTGGTGGGCTGCCACCTATGGGGTTGCACAGAGTCGGACACAACCGAAGTGACTTAGCAGCAGCAGCAGCAGCACATGTTGAATTTTGAGGAGTCAAAAGGCATCTAAGAAAAACTGGATTTTAGTCAACTGGGAAAATGAGGACTAGTATTAAAATAAGTCAAAGTGACAGAGAATGTATTGGACACACACACATAAGGCATGAGGTCTGAGAGACAAGATTTAGGGACCAAAGATGGCATTTGGGGGAATACTAGCATTAAGGTGCAGGAAGAGAAGGAACATCCAGACATAGGAAGAGAGAAGAGACAGAAAGAAGAAGAGTGGGGAGGAAAGCATGTGACCGAACCAAGGAAAGAAGATGCTATGGTGTCAAATGTTGAAAGAAATCCAGTTAGTTTTTACACCTACTGAGTGCTGTGCTGCCTGAGTGCACCAATACAATGTGAAATGTACATGAACCCTAAAGCTTCAGTTCAGTTCAGTCGCTCAGTCGTGTCCGACTCTCCCCGACCCCATGAATCACAGCATGCCAGGCCTCCCTGTCCATCACCAACTCCCGGAGTTCACTCAAACTCATGTCCACAGAGTCGGTGATGCCATCCAGCCATCTCATTCTCCGTCGTCCCCTTCTCCTCCTGCCCCCAACCTTTCCTAGCATCAGAGTCTTTTCCAGTGAGTCAACTCGTCGCATGAGGTGGCCAAAGTATTGCAGTTTCAGCTTTAGCATCAGTCCCTCCAATGAACATCCAGGATTGATCTCCTTTAGAATGGACTGGTTGGATCTCCTTGCAGTATAAGGGACTCTCAAGAGTCTTCTCCAGCACCACAGTTCAAAAGCATCAATTCTTCGGCGATCAGCTTTCTTCACAGTCCAACTCTCACATCCATACATGACCACGGGAAAAACCATAGCCTTGACTAGACGGACCTTGGTTGGCAAAGTAATGTCTCTGCTTTTTAATATACTATCAAGGTTGGTCATAACTTTCCTTCCAAGGAGCAAGCGTCTTTTAATTTCATGGCTACAATCAGCATCTGCAGATTTTGGAGCCCAAAAAAATAAAGTCTGACACCGTTTCCACTGTTTTTCCATCTATTTCCCATGAAGTGATGGGACCAGATGCCATGATCTTTGTTTTCTGAATGCTGAGCTTCAAGCCAACCTTTTCACTCTCCTCTTTCACTTTCATCAAGAGGCTTTTGAGTTCTTCTTCACTTTCTGCCATAAGGGTGGTGTCATCTGCATATCTGAGGTTATTGATATTTCTCCCAGCAATCTTAATTCCAGCTTGTGCTTCTTCCAGCCCAGCGTTCCTCATGATGTACTCTGCATATAAGTTAAATAAGCAAGGTGACAATATACAACCTTGACGTACACCTTTTCCTATTTGGAACCAGTCTGTTGTTCCATGTCCAGTTCTAACTGTTGCTTCCTGACCTGCATACAGGTTTCTCAAGAGGCAGGTCAGGTAGTCTGGGATTCCCATCTCTTTCAGAATGTTCCACAGTTTATTGTGATCCACACAGTCAAAGGCTTTGGCATAGTCAATGAAGCAGAAATAGATGTTTTTCTGAAACTCTCTTGCTTTCTGCATGATCCAGCGGATGTTGGCAATTTGATCTCTGGTGCCTCTGCCTTTTCTAAAACCTGCCTGAACATCTGGGAGTTCATGGTTTACATACTGCTGAAGCCTGGCTTGGAGAATTTTGAGCATGACTTTACTAGCGTGTGAGATGAGTGCAATTGTGCGGTAGTTTGAGCATTCTTTGGCATTGCCTTTCTTTGGGATTGGAATGAAGACTGACCTCTTCCAGTCCTGTGGCCATTGCAAAGCTTAACTCCTACCAAGACAGGCCACATCCCTCTGAGCCATGATCCCCTACCTCATACTTGAACGTGGATCAGGTATTTCAAAAGTGTTGGAGCAACCAATATTTCTTACTGGGTTTAAAAATTCAGTGACTCTTTAACAAAAATTTTACTGGACAATAGCAGCTTTACAATGCTGTGTTAGTTTCTGCTGTACAGCAAAGTGAGTCAGCTATATGTATACATATATTCAGGCTTCTCAGGTGGCTCAGTGGGTAAAGAATCCGCCTGCAGTGCAGAAGACATGGTTCAATCCCTGGGTCAGGAAGGCCCCCTGGAGGAGGGCACGGCAATCCACTCCAGGATTCTTGCCTGGAGAATCCCAGGGACAGATGAGCCTGGCAGGTTACAGCCCATAGGGTCGCAGACAGTCGGACACGACTGAAGTGACTGAGCACAGCACAGCACAGCACACACATATATCCCCTTTTTGTTGGATTTCCTTCCTATTTAGGTTACCACAGAGCACTGAGTAGTTCCCTGTGTTTTACACGGGCTCTTATTAGTTATCTATTTTATACATAGTATCAATAGCGACAGCTTACAGTGAACGATGTTGAATTTGTGATCCCCAGAAGACTGTGCTTCAGGACCAGGGACTAGGCTTGATCACTCAAGAGTTTTTGTGTAGCAGAGTTTTATTAAAGTGAAAAAGGAACACAGAAAGCTTCTGACATAGACATCAGAAGGGGGACAGAGAATGCCCCCTTCGCTAGTGTCAGCGAGGGAGTTATTAACAATTAATCAAAAGAATGTCTCAAGATTGTGAAAATTTTATCAGACCCACTCCCACAATTTACATTTTAGGATAACAGGATTAGAACTTAACAACATAAAGATCCTACCAGACCCACTCCCATAATATGCATTCTAAAATATCAGTATTAGCCAGCAGGTTTTCAGGAAGGAGAAAATGTCCCCAGGCAGGATACATTGCTGTTGCATAATCCCTAGTACAGAGTTTAAGCTGAGTTGTTTGCCGTGTAATCATCAGTTTCAGACTTGAAGAAAAAAATCATTTTATGTGACCAAAACTAAGGAATGTAGAGAAAAGAACTTTGTCCTTTCCTCTTCCATGAGGACCTCTTTCTTGAGATCCCGGACTTCTTATCAACCTGCCTAGAAACTGATGCTCTCAATAGAGTCTATGTGTCATCCCAATTTCCCAATTCCTCCTACCATGCCTCTTTCCCCCTTGCCATCCAAACATTTGTTCTCTATGGCTCTTGTTTCTATTTCTGCTTTGCAAATGAGACTATCTACACCAGTTTTCTTGATTCCACATATATGCACTAATAAAAAAAAATGAGTGACTCTTGTGGCTCAGACAGTAAAGAATCGACCTGCAATGTGGGAGACCTGGGTTTGATCCCTGGGTTGGGAAGATCCCTTGGAAGAAGGCATGGCAACCCACTCCAGTATTCTTGCCTGGAGAATCCCATGGAGAGAGGAGCCTGGCGGGTTGCAGACATGGGGTTGTAGAGAGTTGTACACGACTGAAGCGACTGAGCACGAGCACAAGGAATAAAGAAAGCGAGACATCCTGTATGGATCTTATCCTGTAAAGCGGAATGAAGGATTCCAGACTGACGGTAATGACTCTTGAAACAAGTGTCTGCAGATTTGGGCACCGCTGTCAGATGCTCAAAGGCTGCCTCTGCCAAGGCCCCTAGGCTGTTCTCTCCTGATCCTGAGGTCACGGGGTCTCTTACTGAGACTAATGCAGCGGAGGTATCAGTTTTCTCAAATTCCCTGAAGATCACCCATTTACACGGCTGGCCAAATAAAAGTGAAAGCAACATGCTGGCTGCGGAACACTCTCACTCTCTTCCGTCTCCCCACCTACTACATGCACACGCCCTCTCACAGCCTAGGACACAGGATGTGAAAGACGTTTCCCAATCCCTACTGAACATCTCTTTATTTTTTCCTTCTCCCTGTGAATGCATGCGTGCTCATTCGCTTCAGTTGTGTCCTACTCTTTGCAACCTTCTGGACTGTATAACCTGCCAGGCTCCTTTGTCCATGGGATTCTCCAGGCAAGAATACTGGAGTGGTAATATACATGTTTCAATGCTACTCTCTCAAATCATCCCACCCTCGCCTTCTCCTACAGAGTCCAAAAGTCTGTTCTTTACACCTGTGTCTCTTTTGCTGTCTTGAATATAGGGTCGTCGTTCAGTTCAGTTCAGTTCAGTTCAGTCACTCAGTCGTGTCCGACTCTCCCCGACCCCATGAATCACAGCATGCCAGGCCTCCCTGTCCATCACCAACTCCCGGAGTTCACTCAAACTCATGTCCATCGAGTCGGTGATGCCATCCAGCCATCTCATTCTCTGTCGTTCCCTTCTCCTCCCACCCCCAATCCCTCCCAGCATCAGAGTCTTTTCCAGTGAGTCAACTCTTCACATGAGGTGGCCAAAGTATTGGAGTTTCAGCTTTAGCATCAGTCCTTCCAATAAACACCCAGGATTGATCTCCTTTAGAATGGACTGGTTGGATCTCCTTGCAGTCCAAGGGACTCTCAAGAGTCTTCTCCAGCACCACAGTTCAAAGGCATCAATTCTTCGGCAATCAGCTTTCTTCACAGTCCAACTCTCATATCCATACATGACCACACGAAAAACCATAGCCTTGACTAGACGGACCTTTTTTGGCAAAGTAATGTCTCTGCCTTTTAATATACTATCTAGGTTGGTCATAACTCTCCTTCCAAGGAGTAAGCGTCTTTTAATTTCATGGCTGCAATCAGCATCCGCAGTGATTTTGGAGCCCAAAAACCATCTTTCAAAAACCACCACAATACTGTAAGGTAATTAGCCTCCAATTAAAATAGATAAATTAATAAATTTAAAAAAAAAGAATACTGGCGTGGGTTGTTATTTCCTCCTCCAGGTGATTTTCCTGATCCAGGGATTGAACTCGAAATCTCCTGTATCTCCTGCACAGCAGGCAGATTCTTTACCACTGAGCCACCAGGAAAGCCCCTCTTCTATCTACAGTCCTGTTCAAATAGTTCAGAGTGACACAGTTCTTGCACATGGTAATATAAATTACTCGGCATGTCAGAAAAAACTGTAAGTGATTTTGATACAGACATAAACGACGTGGGGGGTCTTGTCTAGCACATCCTTCCAGATGATCTCTTTCACTGTCTTCAAGTTATTTTACAACTCTGTGTTTGCAGAAATGATCATAGTGCAAATCATTTCTGTTCATAGAAATATAGATGAATCATGATGAGTGCAGAGGAGCTCCAACTGACTTCTGCCCTCTGGATACTGACCAGCTTTGCAACTATTTGTCAATCCATTTCAGCAAGTCCACTAGAATGTGTGTGTGTGCGTGTGTGTGTGCTGAATTTTCCTTCAAACAAGATATAACGTTCAATCAGTTCTCCATCAATTACTGGGTTAAACAGAATCTTTCACAGATGTACATTTTACATCTGTATGAGAGTTATGATTTTATCTTTTTTAAAAGATTATCTTTAACAGGTGATTAGTTTTAATGAGAGGAACTCTGGTGGTGTTTCACCAATAAAATCTCAGTACAGACAATTCAGTTTAAAGACACAGCTGCTACAGACTTTTGGTCAAGGTGATTCTTTTCCTCATTATGTAACACAGAGCTCTCAGAAACTGAAAATATCTCCCAACCCCACTCCAGAGAAAGTTCAGTCTTACTAAGGAGCTGAAGAGAAGGAAACAATCTTAAACCTGACTACTAGTGAGTGATGCACTTTTCAGTGATGTACTTTTCATTCTTTGCACTTTTCAGTACTTTCAGAATGAATTGCCTATTTTAATTAATCATTAATAATAAATAAATACATATTTAAAATGTGCTAAATAAGGAATAAATCAGCCTGGGTGGCAGCTCTGTGAACACACTGTATGCTTTACTGCCTGCCAGGGCCTTTCTCTTCTCTATTCACATTTCATCTTATCTTTCAACACATCGAGTCCATACAGATTCCTTGGCCTCTGAACAAAACATCACTAAGGCACATGCTTTTTAACCTCATTCTCTTTTAGGCATGAGGTCAGTTCCTACCGGGTTCTCTAGGTGATACAGCATTCTGCTAAATCAGTGTTTAGAAACAGATGTTCTGAAAAGCACTTTCTAGGAGATGCTCATACATAGGCCTCGCCAAAGAAAGGGGCTTTCTTATAGCGCAGTTGGTAAAGAATATGCCTGCAGGGCAGGATACCTGGGTTCAATCCCTGTCAGGAAGATCCCTTGAAGAAGGAAATGGCAAACTACTCCAGTATCCTTGCCTGGGAAATCCCATGGACAGAGGAGCCTGGTGGGCTGCAGTTCATGGGGTCGCAAAGAGTCGGGCACAACTGAGTGACTAACACTTTCATTTTCACCAAAGGGAGAAGAGTTCTGATAGCACGATACATGGACTTTTTTTAAGTAGGCGTACCTATTATCATCCAACAGAAGCTTTTCCATAGAATATATTTTTAGGAAATGGTGGTGGCTCAGTGGTAAAGAATCCACCTGCCAATGCAAGCGACGCGGATTCGATCCCTGGGTGTGAAAGATCTCTTGGAGTAGGAAATTGCAACCCACTCCAGTTTTCTTGCCTAGAAACTCCCATGGACAGAAGAGAGTGGCCAACTACAGTCCATGGGGTCGCAATGAGTCTGACATGACTCAGCCACTAAACAACAACAACCTTCTACTTATACCCTAATGGAGCTAATGGCATTCACTGTGGTTGGAAATAAGTAACTTCTCCTAGGGAATTTGGCAGACAGATTTTCTCTGGTTCTCTTATTCTCTTTTTATGAACAGAAGGACTACTCACTCAGTAGAATGGATTGATTTTCTTATATCATTTTCCCATCCCTTTCTGCAAAGGTTTGCTGCTGCTGCTAAGTCACTTCAGTCGTGTCCAACTCTGTGTGACCCCATAGACGGAAGCCCATCAGGCTCCCCCGTCCCTGGGATTCTCCAGGCAAGAACACTGGAGTGGGTTGCCATTTCCTTCTCCAATGTGTGAAATGAAAAGTGAAAGTGAAGTTGCTCAGTCGTGTCCGAACCCTTAGCGACCCCACGGACTGCAGACTACCAGGCTCCTCCATCCATGGGATTTTCTAGGCAAGAGTACTGGAGTGGCTTGCCATTGCCTTCTGCGAAGGTTTGCCAGTTGCCAAATGGAGTTTCAGAAAAACACTGCCTGATTTCAGGAGGATAAGGTAGATAAGCTGAGATTAAAAGATAACACAGTTCCACATGATCCAACTCTCAAAATGACCCAAATCTTCTAGCTATTTGGATCTCACCATTCAGAAATATCATCTCACAGCATCTGTTCTGACAGTCCATCTGCTCCAGAGAGCATAAAGGTATTCCAAGAAATGGCAGAGGACAAAATGCAAAGCCTTACAGAATAAACGGCTCTTTTCATAATGAGTCCTCCTGAACCCTAAGCACCCAATCCCTCAACTCTTTCTAGATAAAGAACTACAGAATACATATTTATTCTTGACTTTATTTCTCATCCCTGAAAAAAATGTCATTTGAGACTATTACATATGCTGAAATTCTTGACTACATTATTTTATCAACATTTCTCCTTCCTAAGTTCTCAGAGCACAAGCTTCCCGTTCAGAAACAGGATAATATTTTTAACATCGTATTCTGCAATGTTCTAGCCACTACAGCATATGTTTTATTACTTTTGAACATAAAGTGATGCATTTAGATCTGGATTGGGAAGCCGAGGAAACCAATACTGTGTCTCTTCTTCTCAAAAACAACTCTTACAAAAACTTTATTTGTCCAGTTACTCTAATTGTTACTACACACAAGTAAGAACGCAAAGGGAACCAAAATGAAACCCTGGGTTGGCCAGTAGACCTCCAGACTGCAGTCAATATCTACTTCCTTAAAGCCTTAATTTCAGGGGAGAAGGTATGGAGGATGCTGACAAGATAAAAAAAAAAGGGGGGGGGTAGAGTTACACAAAGACAAGATTGAAGATTAGGAAGTCAAATTGTCAAAAACTTCAGTATAAAGGCAAAAGGAACAAGACTAGTTCTCATCAAGTTTTATAATAATAATAATAAAAAAAAAAAACTCAAAGAAATTCAGTACCATAGAGTCCTCCAGAAATGAATGAGCTGCGTTCCAAAAGTGCATTCCTGAGTCTAATTTGTTCGTAAGACCAATAAAGTCAGCCTGGGTAGCCAACTGACACAATTGGCTATATGGTACTGCATTATAATAGGCTTTCAATACCTTTCACAAAAGTAATACATAAAAAACAAACACAAGAAGGAAAACATTTTTGATCTTATAGTTCAGTACCTTGAAAAGTACAGTAGTACAGTACAACAGCTGGCATACAGGGCTGGCATTGAGTGAACAGGAATAAGAGCTACGGACAGGAGGCGGGGAGGAGGCGGGAGATGGCAGAGGACTACTGCACTCGATGCAATACTGTACAGTACACAAAACTGCAGCCACTTGTAGAGGATGCACACACAGGACATGTACACCAGACACACAAACCGACTTATGTGACTGAACATGTGAACACAAGTTCATACACTTGAAAGTTTGTAACGTGAAGTTTTGCAAGTAGGGAACTTACTGTGTCAACTTGTTTTTAGGCAACCAACAAAGTATACCACTGCAAGCAGAAGAGAGTGCATCAGATTTCACTAATGAGTCAAAATCACAGTTCTTACGCCACGTGTCTCAATCACTAAGACTCTTTTCCATTAAGGAGTCTCAGGGTACTCCACTTTTCCTGCTTTCACAGTATGACTGCACTTTCACTCTCAGTATGTTAAGGGCATATTCATGTTTAAAAAATACTACCCAAATATAAAGAAATGAGAACTAATAAAGAGACTAAAAATGCAAAAGAGAGAATGACAGGTCTAACATATAACCAACCGGGAGTACACTAAAAAGATAGACGTAATAGAGAAACAGAGGAAGGTGCAGTATTAAAACAGGTAATGACTATTTTTTTTAAGAACTGATGAAAGACATGAATCTTTAGACTTCGGCTGTAGAGTCAGATAAATCAAAATAATATATCTCTGTATATCATAGCATAAAGTGCAGAAATACCAAAGACAAAGATATGAAAAGAAATCAAATGCAAAAATATAGAAGATTTTCTACAAACTTAAAACATAGTAAAACAGAGGCCAGAAAATCCAATATCTTTGAAACACAACAGAAAGAGCTGTCAACTTAAAACTTTATATTAGTACAAATGAAAACTTTGTACAAATAGTTGAATCTTAAAAATGAGTATAGAAAGTCATTTTAGAAAAAGACTGCACTTACATACTCTCACTGAATGCACTAGTAAAAGATGCATATTATAAGAGAGAAAACCCCTAAAATAAGTGAGATGCAAAAGCAACAGTAAGTTACACTTAGTGGGTTTATGAGAATCCAGTCCACAACACTCAGCATACATTCTTTCCAAGTTCATGTAGAATATTTACAAATTTTATGCATGGGCTATAGAGCAAAGATCAACCAACCTAAAGAAACAATGTCAAACAAAACATCCTCCAAATGTAATACAATTAAAAATCAATTTTAAAAGACAACTATTAAAATCTATTCTATAGAAAACTCATGGGTCAAAAATGAAACACGGGAAATCAGAAATGATTTAGGAGTGATTTTTTTTTAAATACTATATATCAAAACTTCTAAGAATCACCTAAACTTTAGTGCTAAAACACTAAAAACAGAGAAACCCATGCCTTAAATGGTCCTATGAGAAAAGAACAATAACTGGAAACTCCATAAATTAAAAAAGACTAAAGCTATTAGAAAGTAGACCAAAGGAAATATGACATATCAGAAATTCATGGAAAAGAAAATATAAATAGAGGTGGTCATTGAAATTTTAAAACATACACAAAAAACAAACTTCTGAAAAAAATAAAGGGAAAAAGAAAGGCACAAATTTATAGGCAGTCAAATTTTTTAAAGCATGGATATAGTAGCATGAATATTTTTAATTCCCTTATTTAAATATTTAGGTTGGCCTACTGGAAAATTCTCTAACTATGTTTTAATTCATAAACTATGTTTCAGTTCAGTTCAGTCGCTTAGTCGTGTCCGACTCTTTGCGACCCCATGAACCACAGCACGCCAAGCCTCCCTGTCCATCACCAACTCCCGGAGTTCACTCAAACTCATGTCCATAGACTCGGTGATGCCATCCAGCCATCTCATTCTCTGTCGTCCCCTTCTCCTCCCACCCCCAATCCCTCCCAGCATCAGACTCTTTTCCAGTGAGTCAACTCGTCGCATGAGGTGGCCAAAGCATATGTTTACGATTCTGACATGGTCCAAAGGGCACGGAATGCAGCAGAGCACAGTGTCAAACAAGATGACACCGGGGCAAGTGCTGAGCAAACAGTAAAGGCCACAGAAATAAGCTTCCCCACTTCCCACGATTCTTATTTATGAAATGATGTGCTTCAGGGATACATCACTTTCCTATTTCCTGTCTCCAGTAAAGAGTTGTTGAGGGCTCAAATAGACAGTGTAACAGCTCAGTCATATTTAGCTATTAAGAAGGGGTGAGGTGGAGGTGATGAAGATGACAATGGTGAGAGTTTTTCCAGACTTCCACACCTCCTTTCACGTGTTTACGTTCTGTTTTGCTTCCTTTTCCTCTCTTAATCTATGACACTTGTTGTAAGACCTGGTAAACTGTAATGTTTTTGGAGGAACTATAAGCTTGTTGTTGATAAAATGCCAATGTTTCAAAGAGCTTTGGTCCATCTGATAAGAAATAGAAGTGTAATTTGCAGCATGTTCATTTGGGGCTTGCGGAAAAAAACGTTGAGAATGAACATAAACAAGAAAATTTATACAGTGCATTGGGAGTGAGTGTTCATCCTATTTTCAGAAAGCAAATCTGCAGCACAAAGATCTTAAAGATTTTATTAAGATCAGAAGCAGAACTGAAAACAAACCCAACAAATCCTGACAGCAGTCTAGCTATCGTAAGTCATAATGCCCCTCTTGTGTTCCTCTGTTCTTTTTTTTTTAATACAAACACTGATCTAAAACCACGTCTGTGATCAGGTGATAGGTAGAATGGAAAAATCCCTTTTGGAAGTCTTGCCAAGCTTCAGTTCAGTTCAGTTCAGTTCAGTCGTGTCCGACTCTTTGCGACCCCATGAATCACAGCTTAGGCGATACTACAGAAAAGGCAAGGCTTAAACCCCAAGTTGCTGCTCCTGCAATGGATGACTCTGATGACCACCTTCTACTCCAGCAGTCTATGAAAAATATTTTCAAATTTTAAGATGATATTTCCAAATTCCAACATGGTTCATTGTATTTTGGTGTCTTCTTGCTGATGGGTCATTTCACAAAGCACAACCTAGTTATCAAAGGCCAGTTCCAAATACACACACACACATATACACACATACCTAAATATTCTCCTTTCCCCTTTGAGCCAAATATGATTTTCATAAAAGAAAGAGCAATACAAGTCTGAATGAGAAAAACTCCTATGATCTTCATAAAAGAAAGAGTGATACAAGCTTGAATGAGCAAAACTCCTCTCCTTTTTCCAGTTTAAGAAGACATCACCCATTTTCTCTGTTTCTAGAAAGACAAAAATACTATTCTATAATTGAGAGTTTCTTCAGGAAGATCAATGCAAGGAGAAGCTGTATTTCTCAGGGATAAAATTAAGATTCTTAGAAACAATGAAATTAGTTTTTGTTTATAACAAAAATTATAAAATCTATGCTTTCTAAGGCAAACCTAGCATGCGGGATGCTTTCCCCAAGTCCTTCAAATAGAGAGCTACAGTCTGAGGATTAAAGATTATTCTTCAAATGAGCCCCCAAAGGAATGTGGTGATACAGGTTATATACAGCCATCAGGAAGTTGGCTCTTTCTGCACATTGTTTAGCAGCCAAAAAGGATGCCAGGCTTCAGAAAAAGCGGCCAAAAAAGATTCCTTGTATGGTGTGATAACATTCTGCTCAAGAGACGGCTCCCTTCTTTACAGGCAACACCTAAAATGCTGGCAGAGAAAGGGGCTTCTAATGAATAAACCAGCCCCTGGCTCTGTGCATTGCACCCCAGAAAAGTAAAACCACTCACCAAGGGTTCTGGAAACACTATGATCAAATGCTGTGAAGAATGTGCCTTTTGGGGGCAGCTTCTGTTCCCCCAAATCTCTGAGATGAAACTTTGAAGCTAAGCTCCCTATTCTTAGTTTCATTCACAACACCCAGACACTTGCCAAAAGCCTCTCTGCTCTGTGTTCTAAAAACTTTCTAAGGTACATTTTCTTCATGAGTCTCATCAACAACAACCTCTCCAACCGCTTAAAATAGGTTTTACACTTTGTGAGGTCTTCCTGTGTAATCCAGGTTCAAAGTGTTTGTTCCGATATAGGAACAAGTCTTGCTTAATCACTTACATTGTTCTTGGCCACATTTCTTGGATTAAGACACTTTCTAACAGGAAAAGACACCGTGGCACATATATTAAATCAACATAACCTTTTGTTGTAAACACCAAGAAGAAAAGATTAAAAGCCCAGTTTTTTCAAAGGCACACTACATAAACAGCAATAAATTAATGTTTTCCACAAACAGGACGTTTCTACGGCGAGAGCAAAAATAGGAAACACTGAAGTGTTTTCAACTGTGTTTTACAATAAAGGTTTTCTTTCCATGTACTAATTAAACCCATCTCTAGTCTAAGATGGGAATTGGGTTGCTGGCACCAAACCACCATTTGACATTTAAAGATAATGTCGCTGAGAGATCCTACCAGCCAAGAGGCTACAGACGCAGTGACACACCACCATCATCACCTCTATTGTCATCATCACCAACGCCATCAAATATTTATGACTGTTTACTTGGCTGGAATATGCAATGCATCCCAGAGGGTGTCATCAATTTTGAATGGTTCCCATACATTCAAAGTAGCTTCACAGGACATGTCTCTTGTTTTGGAACACACAAAATCAGCAATTTATCCATGTGATTTATTTCAAAAAAAGAAAACAATTAAAAATACAGTGAGACCATATCTAATGTTATGCATAGAAACATGAAATCTGTGGAATTTGAAAAGCAGCTTCTCTGTGCTCTTTTCTTGAGCAGCTCTTTCTAGTGAATAAAAATAAGAGGAAAAATCCTAAGTGTACTATGGAAAAGAAAGTGTTTGGGGTATTTACTGACATAGTCTGCTGAACATGCCTGTCCGTTAAAGCTATTTCAGACCGTGCTATATCTGACCCAGTCTACATTTTGCACTCAAATGTAATTTATAGTATTTTCTTAATTTTCTGAATGTATACTGACTTCCCCAACACATCTAAATTAGTTACAGTTTAGATAAAATGCTTGATTTGATTAAATACTTCTATCTAGAATCTATCTTTTCAGATGCTGTATGATACCACTTATATGTGGAATCTGAAACTAGGGAACATAATGAAAAAGAAACAGATTCACAGATATGGAAAACAAACTAGTGGTTACCAGCGGAAGAGGGAATAGGGGAGGGGCAATACGGGAATAGGGGATGAAGAGGCACCAACTATTGGGCTGGCCAAAAAGTTCGTTCAGGGTCTTCTGTACCATCTGACGGGAAAACCCAAACAAACTTCCTGGCCAACCCAATATTATGTATAAAATAAATAAGCATGACTTCCTCAGTGGTCCAGTGGTTGAGACTCCAAGCTCCCAATGCAGGGGGCCTGGGTTCGATCCCTAGTCAAGGAACTACACCTCACATGCGTAAGAACCCTTACATGGCAACAAAGATCCCGTATGCCACAACCAAGACCCAGCATAGCCAAATAAAGTTTAGAAAATAAAATAAAAGAGTTATGAGGATACATTGTACTACACAGGGAATATAGCCAGTATTTTATAATAACTATAAATGGAGCATAACCTATAAAAATTGTGACTATGTTGTATACATGTAACATCTAATACTGTATATCAACTATACTTCAACTAAAAAATAATCACTCGATTAAATGGACTATTAAAAAAGAGCTTTTTTCATTGGCATAATATCCAATTTGTAATTATGACACACACACACACACACACACAAAACCTGGACTGAAAGGGGATCAACAGCTCTCCTACAAAGCAGTACTTTTTGCAGCATCCTGAGCATCCTGCCTCTTTTCCTAGTAAGTGGATTGGCAGCTTCTCTCCGAAGGCCAGGAGTCAACAGAATTCCACCATGCCTCTTTACCACACCCATTCATTTTATTTTGTTGACTTAAGTTTTCATGAGAAAGACATGAAAAGGCCACAGTGCCCAACCCTGGTTGTTGTGAAGGGGACATCTGTGGTGATCACAGACAAGCACAACATTCTAAATCGCTTCTGGCTGCCAGCTTCCTTCAGAGTGGGGGTGGTGGTGGCTGGGAGTGGAGATGGTAGCTTGAAGACAGGAAGAACACACACAACACTACTATCAAGGGAGGTCATTACTCAACATCTCCCAGAAGACTACAATTTAACTAGATGCCACTGGCATTTTCTAGATATTATTTTATTACACATTTATAGATAAACAGATGTGACAGCCACCCACCACTTCTCAAGCTACAAATAAACCATTTAGGCCAATTTAACATTCTACCTCAAATCTCTCCCACAAAGAAAAAAATCAGTTCCAAGGGTCTTATTCCTAGAATTTGCATTTCAAAAATCTAATAATCAAATAGGAGTTAAAGGCCTTATAAATTAATAGAAAAGATGACCGTCTCCTGCTCACTTTAAAAATTGCCCTATGTTGCTATTTTAGGTTACATTCTTAAAGTAAATGTGAGAGAAGTCACCAAAGATAATCACATATGTATACATAGCACCAAACTTTCAAAGGTTTTAGAAGAGATACATACATTTTTCATATACCTTGACATATTAAGAGTATCTCTGAAAAGTAAGAGATATATTTTTTCTTAATTTCCTCCATTTACTTATCAATTTCTTTGAAGAGTTATGATTCAACACTAGAGAATATGTCTTGCTGCTGTTGCTGCTGCTAAGTCACTTCAGTCGTGTCCAACTCTGTGTGACCCCATAGACGGAAGCCCACCAGGCTCCCCCCGTCCCTGGGATTCTCCAAGCAAGAACACTGGAGTGGGTTGCCATTTCCTTCTCCAATGTGTGAAAGTGAAAAGTGAAAGTGAAGTCGCTCAGTCGTGTCTGACCCTTAGCGACCCCACGGACTGCAGCCTACCAGGCTCCTCCATCCATGGGCTTTTCTAGGCAAGAGTACTGGAGTGGCTTGCCATTGCCTTCTCCGGAGAATATGTCTTAAAAGATGGTAATATTAAAGTAGGAAATGTGAGCAAAGAAAACCAAAACAAAATAAAAATGACCTATATAAATGATTCCTGGGTTAGAAAGATACCCTGGAGAAGGAAATGGTAACCCACTCCAGTATTCTCACCTGGAGAATCCCATGGACAGAGGAGCCTGATAGGCTACAGTCTATGAGGTTGCAAGAGTCGGACATGACTTAGTGACTAAACCACCACCACATAAATGGGACCAAACATAGAGAAATTAAACCAAATGAGAAATGAAACCATTACAAGAAGAAAACAAAGTTTAAAAAGTTGGGTGCTTAATGACCCCTTTCTTTCTTTCCTTTCTTTTACCCAGAAATACATCACAAAACTCTGTTTACAATATGCCAAACACAACTTCAGCCATTAACAATTCCAATAAATTCTCTCTGTTCTTAACTGAAAGACTCCTGAGATTCATATTCCAATACAGTCTTTCTACCATATGAGAACAGTAACATTATTCTACCTTCAACTAGCCTCAACATAAAAATCATCCTATCAAAAACAATTTTATTACTGCTTTTAAAGCAAAATATAAATGCTGAGATTAGATTCCCTAGTATTTGTAGAATTTTATAGTTTATATCACGCCAGAAGAAATATGTCATCTATACCCCAAGGTTTCTCCGTGTATATATATTTAATACTGTACAACAATGCAAAGTTAAATCTATTTACTTGTTACAAGCAGGCTGCTGGAGGTGAAAATATCAGGAGGAGGTAAGTTAAATAAACATACCAACTACGTATGCTCTTGGGTTATTTCCCCTATTTGGGCTGGGACTAGAAGACAGATGTTTTAGGGAGATAATAAGCCATATCTATAGACATCACTATGCTGGCTCCATCAGGCAATTCCAGGCAATTAATATTCTGCTGCAGCAGAAATGGTATGAATGGTTCTTACACCAGAAAACTCAAATGAACTAGAAACCTGGAAAAAATGAAAGTTGGCTCTGTTGAGTTTCTAGTAGTAATAATAATAATAGCCTACATCTTATTTACCAAAAATGAAATAAAGGCCACTTAAAAACATGACTAGGATTTATTTTTCACTCCCAAGGGAAAAGATATACAGTCCTAATGAGATGCAAAGGAAACCCATTTTTTACAACAAAGAAATCGGCAGAAGACTTCTATCAGTGGTAAACCAAACTAAACCAAACAAATAAAAACCCTAAAATATAAATGATATTATTCTCTATCATAAATTAATACTATACCTGGTTTACTGGGAAACTTGCACTTTGAAGGCTGGCATATTTGTTACACAGCACAAACCCTGCTAGTCAAGTGCTATCCTTTGCAAAGTAAGATAATGCAACTGACAAGAGTGATGGCTACTCAGGCTTGAACTCTGCAACTTTGTTTTAATGGTAGAGACAGACTTGATAAAACAGCTCCCCCTCTCTCCTGATATCCCAGATGTGAGCCAGGATTTAAGTATTCAGTTCAGTCGCTCAGTCGTGTCTGACTCTTTGCGACCCTGTGAATCACAGCACGCCAGGCCTCCATGTCCATCACCAACTCCCGGAGTTCACTCAAACTCATGTCCATCGAGTCGGTGATGCCATCCAGCCATCTCATTCTCTATCGTCCCCTTCTCCTCCTGCCCCCAATCCCTCCCAGCATCAGAGTCTTTTCCAGTGAGTCAACTCTTCGCATGAGGTGGCCAAAGTATTGGAGTTTCAGCTTTAGCATCAGTCCTTCCAATGAACACCCAGGATTGATCTCCCTTAGAATGGACTGGTTGGATCTCCTTGCAGTACAAGGGACTCTCAAGAGTCTTCTCCAACACCACAGTTCAAAAGCATCAATTCTTCGGCGATCAGCTTTCTTCACAGGCCAGAAAAGCTGACAGTCACAGCAGTGAAAGTCTAAAAACTAGGCCTTAAAACTCAGTTTTCTTAACTTCAGGGCTACTCAGTACATTAATAGGTTACACTGTGTTGTGCTTAATCAGAGAGTCAATACAGACCACTGATCCAAACTCACCTAACACTGACCTAATTTAATGGGCTAAAGACAGCAAAGTCATATCTTGCTAGAGTGGCTCAGAGTTCCTTCTCAACTTTCTCTAGTGACCTAAGGTGAACAGGTTCAGTCAATTCTGGGTAGCAAATCCAATGGTTCCAATAACCTCCAAAACCAGGAAGGCCCTAATTTGCCTCAACCATCAATCCTTTCTCACTTCCTTCAGCCTTCCTCCTCCAAAATCTACATCAATATCTGAAGAAAACAGACCAACAACCTTCCAAGTATCCAACAAACAAAAAGTATAAATGATGCTGTATCAATTATCTTAGAAGTCAAAACATCTTGCCCTATTGACACTGAGAAGTCGAGCACCAAAAACAATATTAATGGCACTACAAACATATTATAAAAGATATTTCTTCAATAATCTTCATGTGATTTATTTTAGAAGGTGATCAGAAAAGATCAGAGAGAAAAAAAACTGATAGAAATGCAAGTGATCTTTTTTTTTTAATTAAATTTGATTCCCTAAAGGTGTCAACCTACCTTAAATTTAAGTAAGTCAGCATCTGTAGATTAATGATGGCCTCCGGAATGACTCTGATACAATTATGATACAGATTAAGAATTTCCAGTGATACAAAATGGCACAATTCCATTGGAACTTCAACCAGTCTGTTTTTAGATAAATCTAAGAGAAAAGGAAAGAATATTTTGTCAATAAATCTTCAACATAATCCAATACAATCTTATCAACTATCAATACCTTTTCTTTAACACATTTTATTTTTTTTCTAATTTAATATAAATTTATTTATTTTAATTGGAGGCTAATTACTTTACAATATTGTATTGGTCTTGCCATACATTGACATAAATCAGCCACAGGTGTACATGTGTTCCCCATTCTGAACCCCCCTCCCACCTCCCTGCCCATCCCATCCCATCCCATCCCTCTGGGTCATCCCAGTGCACCAGACTCGAGCATCCTGTATCATGCATCGAACCTGGACTGGTGATTCATTTCACATATGATAATACACATGTTTCAATGCCATTCTCCCAAACCATCCCACCCTTGCCCTCTCCCACAGAGTCCAAAAGACTGTTCTATACATCTGTGTCTCTTTTGCTGTCTCGCATACAGGGTTATTGTTACCATCTATCTAAATTCCATATACATGCGTTAGTATACTGTACTGGTGTTTTTCTTTCTGGCTGACTTCACTCTGTATAATAGGTTCCAGTTTCATCCACCTCATTAGAACTGATTCAGATGTATTCTTTTTTATGACTGAGTAATATTCCATTGTGTATATGTACCACAGCTATCTTATCCATTCGTCTGCTGATGGACATCTAGGTTGCTTCCATGTCCTGGCTATTATAAACAGTGCTGTGATGAACACTGGAGTACATGTGTCTCTTTCAATTCTGGTTTCCTCGGTGTGCATGCCCAGCAGTGGGATTGCTGGGTCATATGGCAGTTCTATTTCCAGTTTTTTAAGGAATCTCCACACTGTTTTCCATAGTGGCTATATTAGTTTGCATTCCCACCAACAGTGTAAGAGGGTTCCCTTTTCTCCACACACTCTCCAGCATTTATTGCTTGTAGACTTTTGGATATCAGCCATTCACATTTTAAAATAAATATTATAATCTAAATTTAGATCAACATTGCTTTCTATACCACAGTTACTACAGCTGTGATTCCCATTTCCTAGCATTACAGCCCAGTTCATACGGAAAAACAGAAGTACTACTGAAACAGTCTCAGCTCTCTATATCAGTCTGTAAATTCAGGCCAGGCATAGGGTAACTGAATCAATATTTACTTTTTTCTCCATCTGAAAACGGTTTCTCCCCCAGATGAGTATGTAAATCAAATCCTTTAATATATCTGAATACACGTTTGCCTTAATATAAATTATTTAATTCAAGTTTGCATTCATAACATATTGTCTCTCAGAACATGTCTTTTATACCTTTTCCAAACAAACACATAGTAGATACTAAACAAGTATTTCACTCACTAGAATTACTGAGTACCTACGATGTACTAGAAAGATAACTCTACTGTCTGTTAAGGATGGATACCGTGCCTGCTGCATGATCTGCAGTAAAACTGGCTTCCTTGGCCAAGTGTACCAAAGACAGTAACAGGGACTTCTCTGGCGGTCCACCAGCTGAGACTCTGCGCTCCCAGTGCAGGGGGCCCGCGTTCCATCCCTGCTCAGGGAACGAGACCCCACATGCCGCAACCAAGAGAGTTCACATGCTGAACGAAGACTCCATGAAGCCAAATAAATAAATGAATAAAGAAAGAAAACTTTAAAATAAACAAAGAGTAATAATGGTCTACACAGTAATATGCACATACAATTGATAGCATCACCATCTCAACAATAAAAATATGGAATAGTCCTTAACGTCCAAGTCTAGGAATGGTATTCAGTTCAGTTCAGTTCAGTTCAGTCGCTCAGTCGTGTCCAACTCTGTGCGACCCCATGAATCACAGCACACCAGGCCTCCCTGTCCATCACCAACTCCCGGAGTTCACTCCAACTCACGTCCATCGAGTTGGTGATGCCATCCAGCCATCTCACATGACTGTAAAATGCCATAAAGAACTGAAAATAATAAAGAGCTGCCACTCTTGAAAACAGTAAGTCAACAATAACAAATCACCTCGCCCTTAGTTAGGCAGGACTTAATCAGTATGAACAGAAGATGTTCAGTAAATAATATTTCAGATTTACTTAGGGAATCACACTACATGTTGTGTGTACCAATGAAACACAAATCAAAAACCGACCTCCCCAACTGACCTTCCAACAAATAAACACATAAACAAACAAAAGCAGGTTAGATGCCTTCAGAGGAAGAATTCTGGGAAATTTTTAAGGGACAATTCTGATCATATTTAAACCATTTCAAACCATGTGATAGGAAAGTTTTCAAATCCTTATTTAAATAGTAACAGATGATACTGATATCATCATCTAACAAAAAAGTACACAAGGAAACTACATATGAATCTCCTTTCTAAATACATGTGTGAATCTAAATTTTAAATGAGTCAAAAAATAAATAAATAAAATAAAATGAGTCAACAGAATTAAACACTTACCTAAAAAGATTAACATACTAGGATCAAGTGGGATACATTCTAGAAATATAAGTATTTTCTAAATTATTTAAACATGTCATCAAATAAAGAGTGAAACATGAAATAGTATACGATCATCTCTCCTCTTAAGTTCTTTCTTTCACTTCTCCTATGATTCACGCTACAATAAACACCTTTTAAGGTCTCTGAGAGTTTCAATAGGAAAGTCACATGCAAAACTATTAGCTGTCCAGGATCTGGCTTACAGGACCACCCTAATCCTTTAACTGAGCTATCTGGGATTTTTCCAGTTCTTTGAGAGTATTACTGATTATAAATAAAGTTATAAGGTGTTCACAGTGGGCACATGAATGCCCAGCCTACAATGAACAACCAAATGAACAGACCTCTGTGTCCACTGAGTTAGTGAGAATTTACCTATGTAACAAGCCCTTATCATCCTGGGTTTGGGTTCCAGTTTCTGCGTTAAAAGGGAAGAAATAACAAAACCTACACGCAGCTTAGACTCTTTCAATCCCTATAGAGAAACAGTTGCCTAGGTTAAATTAAAACAAAACTGAAATACAGGAAAACTACAAGTTTTCCTTTCCTATTTGTTTAGATTTGATAATATATTGATGGATTCATCAACATTTACTGAGTACATGGTTTCTGCAGAAAAGAAAAACACAGAGGACTATTTTTTTTTAAGTTTATAATTTGATAGATAAAAGGAGGCAAACCCTCAACCATAAGGTAAAAGGTTCTGATTGGGCTTAAAAAAAAAAAGAAAGAAAGAGGTAAAATCCGGGTGGGTATTTGTTATCACTCCTTGAGCACTCCCACTGAGCCAGACACCATACCTGGAGTTTTGCGTCTAGTAACTCATTTAAACCAACACAAGGAGAATTGCCAACCTACAGATGCGGAAATGAGGCTCAGAAAGCTTCTGTGACTTGCCCAAAGCCACAGAAATCAGTGACCACATTCACACCTAAGTATGTCTAACTCCAGGGCTGACCAAGTCCCCACAAGGGCCCAACCTTGCTCCTTGGAGTAATGGCCAGATCATGTATCCCACAGGCTAGATTATTAGGAAGATATGGCGATTAAATCTTCACTGCATTTTTACTTGTCCAAAATACAATAAAAATCAAGTCAACACGTTCTGTGTAAAAACCCAGAGGAACAAGAAAGTTAGAAACATTACGTTCAAAAAAGAAAGTACTGAAAACAATGTCACCTGATGGACTAAATTCTGGAAGTGGTTATAGGAAACTTGGTAAGTAGAAACTGGCTTAAATTGCCAATTGTCCTAATCTTACATAAGCACTCTGCTTCACTGAAGAGTTTAGAATGAGTTTTCAAATATGTCACTTATTTTTTGCCTACTTGGGTCTGAATATCATCTAATTCTCAACTAACTTTCTAATTGGAAGAAAGAGGGTGCAAAAAAAAAAAGGAACAGGTTTGCTTTCCTATGATTTACCGAGGCTCCTGCAGACATTATTTTATACCCTTGGGCACCCACTAACTCACCATGGGAAAGATGCCCAGAAAGGCTGGGAAAGTCAGTCTGGATTAAGACATTTTGACTTTGATAATCCAGAGTGGATAATCTGATTATAAACAATGGGAGGAAATATCATACAAATTAGTTCAAAAATTTTCCTGTCAGCTGAAAGCAAATAAATAAAATATGGTCTGATCCCTCTTTAAAAACAAAACAAAGAACCAAAAACAAACAAACAAAAACAAAACACACAAGAAGGAAGAAGAGAAAGAAATCCAAGATTTAGCTGTAATTAAAGTCATGAGCAGACAGTTCAGGGTGGCCGCACAGAGTGCAGTGTCTCTAACTGGGACTCTTAGAGGGCAGATCCTTGCTGGAGGCAGAGAGAAACTAAGCAGGAGCTGGGCAGTGGTAGTAATAATTACAGACAGACGGGAAGAATAAGAGTTCACAAATAACAGGCAAGTGTTAAGAACGCAATTTGCATCTTTATTTTGAAATACAACCCAAACCAGCTTGGGCAAATGAATCAGGAGCTGTGAAAAGTCCAGTAAGTTCTGAATGATAGAAATGTGTCAGTTCTTAGACTCGAGATAAACAGGGATGAAGAATTTGAGTTCATCTTTCTTGGTGCTGCTCTAATTCTGTTATAAATACATGGAGCTATGAATGAAGCCACTTATGAAATCTTTTCCTAAATAAAATATCTTCCTAGTATTTCTCAACCGTGTTAGTATACTGGGATCACTTAGAAAGAAGGCTTTTAAAAATCCTGAAGCCTGGGGTCCGTGGCCAGAAGTATCAGGGTGTGATTCAGGCATCCCTGGATGGCTAGTTGATACCCACTATCCCTTTATTTTCAGACTTAATTTTTCTGGGCTCCAAAATCACTGCAGAGGTGACTACAGCCAAGAAATTAAAAGACACTTGCTCCTTGGAAGAAAAGCTATGAAAAACCTGGACAGCATAATAAAAAGCAGAGACATTACTTTGCCAACAAAAGTCCGTCAAGTCAAAGCTATGGTTTTCCCAGTAGTCATGTATGGATGTGAGAGATGGACCGTAAAGAAAGCTGGGCACCGAAGAACTGATGCTTTTGAACTGTGAGAAGAGTTGGAGAAGACTCTTGAGAGTCCCTTGGACTGCAAGGAGATAAGTCAATCCTAAAGGAAATCAACCCTGAATAGTCATTGGAAGGACTGATGCTGAAGCTCCAATACTTTGGCCACCTGATGCAAAGACCCGACTCATTGGAAAAGACCCTGACTCTGGGAAAGATTGAAGACAGAAGGGGACAGCAGAGAATGAGATGGTCGGATGGCATCACTGACTCGATGGACATGAGTTTGAGCAAGCTCCAGGAAACGGTGAAGGACACGGAAGCCTGGCGTGCCGCAGCCCATGGGGTCGCAAAGAGTCAGACACGACTGAACAACTGAACAACAATCCCAAGGGAAAGGCAGGTGATCCACCCTCTTGGCTTCCTGTCCAAACCAAGACCCACCAACAGGTGACGCTCTCCTAGCGGCAAGCGGTTGGGTCTGGGAAGAGTCTTATTTAGAGAACAGTCTTGGGAAAGAAAACCGCACCAAGTCAGTTTGATTAGATTCTTAGTCTAAATTCCAGCTCAACTAGTTCCAGATATGATTGGAGCAACAAAAATCTGATCTGCAATGAAGTTTTACACATCATCAGTTGGCCATGATCATAGAAAAATAGGCGTTTTCTTTGTTGCATCTTCACCATAGCCTAGGAAAGCAGGTGCAGTGATCACTCCCCAGTATGTGTGGATACTGAGGCCCAGAGAAGTTATGTAATTTGCCTCAGGACACAGAGCTAGTAAGTGGGAGAGGCAAGAACTAAACCAGTAGGAAGGACACCAAAGCCCTGTTCTCAAACATCACTGATTCAGCCTCACAGGACTGCAGCTAGGGAAGGTCAGTTGTTCTTGTGGGGTATCTCTACTTTTAAAATAAATAATAAAAACAGATCCATTTTTTTCTTTTTTTAAAAAAAATGCATTTCTGATACCTGGTGAGGAGGCATGAAATGATGTCAAAGCTCTGGACTAGAAGTAAGTGATCTTTGACCAGGTCCTAATATCTTCTCCAGTAAGATGAGCCTGTGTCATCATGGCCTGGTTGCCCATCCCAAGCCAGATTCAGTCCGTCCTTGCTGGAAACCTGCCTGGGGCCTCGCCTTGCCCTGGGGAGCGGGGTCGACTGCAGCTCTGGGCAAACAGCCGGGCAGCAAACCGGAACCCCAGAACCACGTCCTCCCCGTGTCCGCTTCTTAATTGAAGCGTTCAATGAGAGCAGGGCAGCCAGAAATAAAAACAATAAGTTTCGCCCTGGCCAAAACAAGCTCTGCGAAGCCCTAAAATAAAGTAGCCAAATGAATAAAAATAAGCAGAGGAGCGTAGGAAAACAGTCAATGGAATCTGGTGTGCAGTCAGCATCCTCACAGGCACAGTGTTGTTTTTGTATAAAAAAGGAAAGTGGTGACTTGGGAGGGGCTGGATGATCCCCCACCGACCGGCCGCACCCCTCCAACAACAACATCCTGAGTTATCAGCCACCACAGCCACTAGCAGAAGGCTGACAGACCAGGACAGCTGGGAACCTCATTTGCAACGTCTGTGCTTTCTGGTCTGAAGGAAAGGTCTGTTGGAGTCCAATCATGCCCAGTTCCAGAAAAACCAAATGATCCATCTTTTAAGCTGAAGAGTAAATTATGTGACCATGGCTTCCCAGGTGGCGCTAGTGGAAAAGAATCTGCTTACCAGAGCAGGAGACACAAGAGACACAAGTTTGATCCCTGGGTTGGGAAGATCCCCTGGAGAAGGGAATGGGCAACCCACTCCAGAATTCTTGCCTGGAAAATTCCATGGACAGAGGAGCCTGGCAGGTTACAGTCCATGGGGATCACAAAAAGTCGGGCTCGACTGACAAACTGAGCACAAGGAACAGGGAATGGAAGTTTAATTTTAGCATATTAGCACCTACCATGATGCCTTAATAACTGGGTGAAATGTGCGTCCTTCACACATAAATCTAACCCCCCGACCCACAGACAAGCATATGGGCCCCACTGTCTTCCTAATACTGAAGGGACCCTCTGGGCCAGGCCACCTTCGCCCTCTTGCTCAGTCCCTCGCTGGGTCCATGGTTCAGAGACAATCCTTGGATGGAAGGATGGTCTGGGGCCACTTACCCTGTCTGGACAATCCGTATCCATTCTCCCCTAGGCAGGCAGGGGTCTCTCTAGAAGAATCTCAGCTACATCCTTCTCTAAAGAACCACTGCACAATGTCCCAGGGGTCTAACTACCCTTCCCTCCCCACTCCAGCACAGACACCCCACCCGGCCCCACGATTCAGCACCCTCAGCCCACTCCCCAGACACCTGCACACTTGGGAGTGCTCCGGAGTAAGAGACCTGCTCCAGGCAGTGAAGCAGAGCCCATGGGCTGCCTCATCCTTGACTCTGGAGATAAAACTACATGTCACTTCCAGGGTTAAACAGGCAGAACTAACTAATAAATGGATTCATGCAAGTTTTGAGTGAGTCAGTCAAGATCTCAGGCTACATCTCTAGGAGACCAATAAAAAAAAAATCTTGTCAAACACTAGAGAATTGTTAAACAATTCCTCTGTATGAACCATGAAGCTTTCCCTGATTATCTACTTAAAATGCCAACCTGTCTGTCTTACCTCCCCTTCCTCTGTTCTACAGTTTCTTTTCTGTCTTAGCACTTGGATAGTCTTCTAACATAGCGTACCATTTATTTATGTATTTTGGTTGTTCATTTTCTCTCTTCCTCAACCAGAATGTAAGTTCTGTGAAGGCTGGGATCTTTGCATTGTTCACTGGTATACAGTAAGAGTTTAAAAAATATTCATTGAATGAAGGTAGTAGGAAAGGCGATTCTTAGGTCAGATAGCTTGAGCTCAAACCCTGATTCCAGCACTTATAGTGTGTGCACTTGGAAATGATTATTTAATTTCTCTATGCCTCAGTTTCTTCACTTGTAACATGAGGATAGTACTGGTACTGGCTTCGCTGAGTTACTGGAAGGATTAATGAGATGATACACACAAAATCTTTACAGCAGCATCCACGCAGAGGGAGGGACTCTAATAGTCTCTATCATTATGTTAGCTAATGCTGGGTTCCGAATACAGTATTTCTAGCAAGAAAAAATGGCCTGGGCTGAGAAGGAGTGTAAAATCTAGCCAACAAGCAGAAGTACACCATGTGTACAAACGCTTCATAACAATACATCAGAGATGAAACAACAGACAAAAACAATGGTGCATTATGAGTGAAAAATTTGTAAGTTAGTTTGAATGTTACCCTTCCCAAGTAGAAGAAGGAAATAAGAAATAGAAGCCAGTTTTGGTAAATGCCAAAAAAAAAAAATATGACAGATCCAGACTCTTGGTCTGGTGAATTTATTAACAGTGGATACCTATTTAAGCCCACAGAATACTGAAGAGGTAATTACATACGGGGGTTTCCCAAGCGGTGCTAGTGGTAAAGAACCCACCTGCCACTGCAGAAGACATAAGAGATGCAGGTTTGATCCCTGGGTGGGGAAGATCCCCTGGAGGAGGGCATGGCACCCACTCCAGTATTTTTGCCTGGAGAATCCCCATGGACAGAGGAGCCTGGTGGGCTATAGTCCATGGGGTCGCAAAGAGTCAGACATGACTGAAGTTACTTAGCACTCATGCACGGCCTTTTACAAAACAAATGCATTGTTGAAATGTTGATAGCAAAAACCGATTTCTTTATGGTACCTCCCCTATCTAAAGCATTGCCAAAAAAATTAGGAAATAAAATTGTAAAAGACCACCATAGATAGAATTGGTGGGGGAAGGGGTTCCTGTCCCAAAGTATAATCATTTTACTTAATCTCTAAAAGGCTCACTCAGAGGCTGTTTACTCAACATAATTCTAACAAATGCTATTATTGCCTGTTTAGCACCACTATATTTTAGAAGCAACAAATAGATTCTAGAAAGAAAAGCGGTCATAAGAAAGTGTGCTTCTAACAACGACCAAAAAAAATTAACAAAGAGTAAAATATACATACACATTTTAAAATTTCAGTATTTTAAATTTAAAAATTCTAAATGTAATGGTCAAAACCCTTCTAAATATTATAGCACCAAATAATACTCCCAATGTTGAATAATCTAGGACTAGTTAACACATCTGAAAATTAAACTAACTTTAAAATGTTCAAGAAAGCAGGGCAGTGTCGATTTTTTTAAATGTTTTCATATAAAATTACTCAAAACAAAACATCTTAAATGGTTACAGCTTCTGTGAAATGACCCATTCCCTAGTGATTCTGTTTAGTTAATGAATCACTTCCCACTTCCTTTAAGAGAATTTTGGCTCTGAGACATAATAAAAACAGCTCATCTTTAAAATGAGAAATACCAATTTAAAGGGAAAACACTAATTTTCTTATGAAACATGAATGCTTTAAGTAGCATTATTTGCAATAGTCAAAAGGCAGAATTAATTCAAATCTTCACCAAGGGATGAGTGGAAAAGCAAAATGCGGTCTATACATACAATGGAACAGTATTCAACTTTAAAAAGGGAGGAAAGTTTGCCACATGCTACTGACATGGGTGAGATTATGCTAAGTGAAATAAGCCAGTCACCAAAAGACAAATACTGTATGACTCCATTTACACGAGGTTCCTAAAGGAGTCAAACTCATAGAGACAGAAAGTAGAACAATGGTTTCCAAAAGCTGGGGAAAGGCAGAACTGTGTAGTAGGGAGAGAGTTTCTGTTGCGAAAGGTGAAAAGAGCTCTGTGGATGGATGATGGTGATGGTAGACCCCAACATGGATGTACTGAGTGCCACTGAACTGGACAATTAAACATGGTTAACAGGGTAACTTTCATGTGACATGTTGTTATTTTATTACAATTTTTAAAAATGAATGCTTTTAAAAATGATCATGAAATATAAACATTATCCTGAAACCTGAAATTTCCCAGAGTAACAGAAATCACTAACCCTGCCAGGTGGGAAGCATAAGTAAAAGGTTAGCTCTGGGAAATCGCATAAGGACAGACAGCACATCTACACCATTAACGCTATCAGGCAGCTCTATGACTGGGCGTGCGTGGGAGCTCAGTCGTGTCCGACTTTGGGACCCCAGGGACTGTAGTCTGCCAGGTTCCTCTGGCTATGGGACTCCAGACAAGAATACTGGAGTGGGTTGCCAAGTCCTCCTCCAGGGGAACTTCCCAATCCAGGGATTGATGACCAAGTACCACTAACTCAGCAGTCACCTTACCTAACAGTGTTCTCTAGCTGCATCCATTAGTCTACATAGACAGATACCCTCACTCATCACAGTGCCAACCACTGGACATGCTGGATACACTTGGACCTCATAAATGTTGGAAAGAAGAGTGAATGGCAGTGCCTGGAACTCAACAGATAACAGTTGAGAACAGAAAGAAATTAGGGCATGGCTTCAGCTTTAACAATCTCGCAGGGCAGAAAGGAACAGAGACCCAGAGCCGGATGGTTAAATTCTAGGCAGACATGAGAAGAGACACAGTCACAGACTTTCCCAGGATGGGGTCTCCCGGGGTGCAGAGGAGCCCACGGGAGACAGAGCAAGGGGCTCCGGGGAACAGGAGATACTGTGGGCCAGTCCTCTGGCAGGTCAGACTCAGGGCAGTTGCTCAGGTGCTGTGAGCAGACCTTGGGTTCTCTGGAATGGCAAGAGGGAGAACAGAATCTCTGGAACTTTCCCTGGGAGGTTCTAGAGCTCAAGGGGCCCTTCAGTAAAGCACATGATTGCTGCTAGACTAAAGCTGAGCAGCTGATGACGAGCACCCACCAGCCAGTTCATGAACAGTCTCTGTCACACGGTAACTGCAGGAAAACTAGTTACTAGTGATTAAGGGATCTGACAAGCCCTGCAAGATGAGTAATATGGGGAATGCAAGGAAGGTGAGTCCCAAGGGCCCTAATGGATCAAACTCACAGGATTATACTGGAGTTAAAGGAAAGGAGGGGACTTGCTGTGAACAGAGCAGGGAGCAGAGAGGAACAGAGAGAGCTACCCGTGAACGCAATGGCCTTGGCCTGGCTGGAGCTTACAATCATCCCAGGTTTACTACCAAGAACGAAACAATGCACTGTTGTGACTTGATTACATAAATATTAAAACTTTCAACCATAAAAGAAATGTTATTTGGTGGAAAGAAAGTCCTTTATAATAAAAATGACCTCATCATAAATTTTTTCCAGAATTTTTACATTTGTTAGCTTTAGAAATCAAATATACTGTAAAAGAGTCTGTGTGTGTGTGCTCAGTTGTGAACGTCAGATGACCATAATCATCAATAATTAGATGATGATGATATTATTATTTAATATTTTCTTGGCCATGCAACACAGCCTGTGCCCTGTGCATTGGAAGCGCACAGTCTTAACCACTGGACTGGCAGGGAAGTCCTAGATTATTTTACTATAAATTTTAAAAACAGCAAATAGAAACATTAAGAAAGTTAACATTACCCCCACCAAAAGTAGAGAGGATGGAATGTTTTTATAGTTAAACAGCCCTTTCACATTTATTATTGATTTGGTCTCTCATTAAAAGGAACCCTTTTATAGGCAAATCAAATATCATTTTTTACAGTGCTATAAATAATCTCAGGCATAAGACCATGTAAGATCTTTATCAAAGATAAAATTATTGGCCTTCCAAGAGTTTCTAAATGGCAAAAAAAAAAAAAAATTAGTACATTTTTAAAGAGTTCTAAGATAAAGAAATGAATTTTTCCTTTTATTAATTCTACAGTACAGGTCCATTAGCCAGATAATCCATTATTCAAGTTCCCCAAATACTTGTGTTAAACATCAAGTAGAGTGTGGGTAATAGCTATCACTTTGAAACAGAAATCAGGCAGAATTCAAAGTTTATATCATATGGTGTCAATTATATCAATGGTGATTAATCTCAAATGCAGCAAAATTTTAAAAGCTATCCACAAGTCGTTAGTCAGTTTCACCATATTGTTTATAAGGTCAAAGAAGGAATCATTACTACAAACTTTATTTTTGATAGAAAAAACCTTAAAGATATCACCAGTGATGTTTTCAAGTAGCTATGATTCAGAAAATCTAAGGTTACTATAATATTTAAATGTAATATTCTATAAGAAAGCCAATCTTATATACCAATCCATTTGAAAATCCATACTAACCTCTTTATACATAATAGAAATACTGTTTTTTTTAATCACTAATGACATTTTATGTGTGCAGAAACGTTCAGAGAAGCCTTAAATTATTATTTCATTTTCATGTCCTTCTTTGAAAATAGACACAGTGTTTGGGGGAATTTTAAATTCAGCTTTATTATCTTTTGGATAAAATTAAAACTTGAAGTTTCAGATGAAGCCTATAGTTTTGAGAGGGAGACAGACAATTTATTGTGCTTTTCTGTTTGAGAAAGTTTCTTCTTGACAGAACCACTCAAAAAATACTTTTGAGCACCCATGCCAGGAATAGTTCTGCATGGTGGGCAAACAGCAGTGAACACTGGCAAAATTCCTGCCCTCCAGAGCTGACATTCTAGTGGGGTGATCTACACAAAACTAGCAGGGATAATATATAGCATGTTAGAGGGTGGCTCGCGCTGAAGAGAACGGGAAAGTTGAATAAGGAAACAGGAAGTATGAGGCAGGGGACTGCACATGTGAACAGGACGATCAGGAAGAATTCACAAATAAAGTGACTGAGCGAACAGCTGAGGGAACGAAGGCAGGAAGTCACGGGAACATCTGGGGGAGGCACTTTTCCGGGATGGACAGCGAACGGCTGAGTGCTAAGGCGGGAGAAGCCGGGCAGCGACAGCAGGGAACCCAGCGCGGCTCACGAGCCTGACGATCTGCACAAGGCAGAGACGGCAGCCTTCCACGGGGCCACGGACGGCGCCGCTCCAGGAGAGGAGCGGAGGCAGCCGACCGAGGCCCAGACGCAGGTATCTGAGTGCACGGGTGGTGGGCACCCGGTAACGACTGCCGCCAGGCCCGGCTGGGAGGGAAGGAGCAGGAGATGGTCGAGTTTTAGGAGAGATGAAGTACGGAGCGGTCAACAGGACAGGAGGAAAGTGGCCGAGCCGGCCGAACGGAGAGTGAGTGCCGGGTGATTTGAAGACTGGCCACGAACTGAGGGTGGGATGGCTGGGATGGCGCGATGCCTGAGAGAGGGTGCACACTCGCCTGAGAGAAGGTGCACACTCGCCTGAGAGAAGGTGCACACTCGCCTGAGAGAGGGTGCACACTCACCTGAGAGAAGGTGCACACTTGCCTGTGTCCCTCTGGTCATGTCCAACCTTAGTACCTTTCCCTATCAACAAAAACCTCTCTAGAAACGAAAAAAAAGTATTGACTTATCATTTGTAGCTCTGATCCCATAATACAACTGAGGGATCTAAGTGAGGAGAGCCAAACCAAGTCCCCACAGGTGAGCCTACTCAGCAGTAATTCCCAGATGCTGGCAGGGGTGAGCAGGAGGTAGGGGGCAGTCCCAAGGCTAAAGGGCATCTTCCCTAAGCCTTGCCGCCGCAAGGAAGACCATCCACACTCAGTCTGTCATTTATAGGCGGTCTCTATAAGCTGGGCACATTGTGCAGCTAGTATAGAGTGACATGAATTTAGGACTCAATTCATAACCTCAGGTACAGAGTCCAACAAGGGAAGAAGAGAACTCAAAGGAAACCGTACAATGAAAATGTACAATACACACACAAGATCTATATTTATCAGTATGGTCAAATACCAACTTGTCTGACAGGCTGAGAAAGACTTCAGAGAGGCACTGATTGACCTGTAAGCTGAGTCTCTGGATGGTGACTGGGAGACCACCAGGGGCAGAATGGATATTTCACTCCAGACTAACAGGTGCTGCCCAGGTGAAGAATGGAGGGATGGGGTAGCTCGCTGAGGAACTGTCACTGGCATTACGGCTTTGGTACATGGGTGATGCTCAGCAGGCATGCATGGAAACAGGAGTTAGAGACTGGACACAAAAGTCCAGGTGAGAAATGAGAAGGGCCAGCTGTAAGGTGAAGTCATCTGCAGTGGAAGAATGAACATCATCATATGAATCAGGGGGATATTTAAGAGGAAGAATTGGCAGAGCTTAGTGACCTGTTTTCCCGTGGTCATGTATGGATGTGAGAGTTGGACTGTGAAGAAAGCTGATCGCCGAAGAATTGATGCTTTTGAACTGTGGTGCTGGAGAAGACTCTTGAGAGTCCCTTGGACTGCAAGGAGATCCAACCAGTCCATTCTAAAGGAGATCAATCCTGGGTGTTCATTGGAAGGACTGATGCTAAAGCTGAAACTCCAATACTTTGGCCACCTCATGAGACGAGTTGACTCACTGGAAAAGACTCTGATGCTGGGAGCGATTGGGGGTAGGAGGAGACGGGAACGACAGAGAATGAGGTGGCTGGATGGCATCACCGACTCAATGGACATGAGTTTGAGTGAACTCCGGGAGTTGGTGATGGACAGGGAGGCCTGGCGTGCTGTGATTCATGGGGTCGCTGAGTCGGACACAACTGAGCGACTGAACTGAACTGAACTGAACTGAGTGACCTGTTAAATACAGAAAGTAGAGAGAAAGAAAAGCTGAGGGCATCTCCAGGTCTCTGGCTTAGGGAAATGCCCAGAAGCATGCCACTTGAAAAGGAATGCAAGGAGGAAAAACTAGATTTATGGGCAATGGTGGGAGAGGAGAGCCATGAGGAGTTTAGTTTTTGATACACTGATTTAATGTTATCTATGGAGCAACCAAGTTGAGTGGTCTGTTGGCCATGAGATTTGGGGTCTGGAGCCCATGATAAAGGTCTTGGTTAAAATGTAGATTGGAAGACATCAGCATGTAAATAAGGGGTGTTCATATATGACATCATCCTAGGAAAAACATGAAAACTGAGGAAAGAAAATGAGCTAGCAAAGAACTTTCTAGCCGCTGCCTCCATAAAGCCAATGCCTTGCTCTTTCCCATCACAGCTTCTTGAAACCTAAAGGCTTGGTCCCATGGCCCAAGGGCCATGATGAATTCTGGAACCCAGACTTACCAAACCGAAATCCAGTGTTATTTCCACTACTGCTCTCTGCCCTACATGTTATTACACAGTTCAGTGATAATGATGGGTTTTGTACTGACACCTTGACCAAGTGTGTGTAATATGATGACAGCATCTAATTGCTATATTATCACTCACTTTTTAGGAAGTAATCAGGATCCATGCTTTAGAAATGAGTATCCTTTCAGTTATACTTAGAGTCACGATCAATTCCTAAAACAACAAAAATACTGTAGGCTACACACCAAGGGAATTGAGAAGTTTGACTCCTTCCAGAAACACTTCCTTGGGCAATTTTTTTTTTTTCTTAATGCTAAAATATGAAACAAAGCACAAACTGTCTACAAAGTGCCTGATTTCCAATTTTTAAAGTTCACATTTAGCTAGGGCAGCACTGATAAGAAAGGCATTTTTGTGACAGTGTCTGAATATAGTATATTGCATTGTAAGAACATGGAGTTTTTAAGTCTAGAAATAGTTTATTTCAGATGGTTTCTGTATCCTTTTTTACAGATCTAGCTGGAAGCTTCTTGCTGAACTAAAATGTAATAAGATTGTTGACAGAAAGTGTTTCACATTATCACTTACTAGCAACTACAAGAGAAATACAGTTTATATTATTTAAGAAAGTATGTTAAACTGGTATATTATTTTCCAATATATGGTTTCTGAAAGACTTAAACATGCTTCTGAAAGCATGTAAACAACACGCTTATTTTCTTGTGACTTCTCTTTCTCCTCTCATTTTGGTCACATGATTTACTTCATCTAGAGTTCAGGCATAACAAACAATTGTTGCTCACATTTAATTTTTAAAGCAAGAGCTTTTATCAAAGGTTCTGAAAAGAGCTAGTGTGCATGGAATAGATTCAGAAGTCTACCCTCTCTAAGTCTCTTGAATTATGCCTTAAACTTAAAGATAAAATAGATTTTATCTTTTCACTATTAATGGCTTTGCAAACAATTTGAAATCCAGATCTGAGAAAATATTTTTGTCCTCCTGAAGCTCAAACTGCATGTTAGTCCCATGCTAAAGTCAAGGCTATGGTTTTTCCTGTGGTCATGTATGGATGTGAGAGTTGGACTGTGAAGAAAGCTGATTGCCGAAGAATTGATCCCTTTGAACTGTGGTGCTGGAGAAGACTCTTGAGAGTCCCTTGGACTGCAAGGAGATCCAACCAGTCCATTCTAAAGGAGATCAATCCTGGGTTTTCATTGGAAGGACTTATGCTAAAGCTGAAACTCCAATACTTTGGCCACCTCATGCGACGAGTTGACTCAATGGAAAAGAGTCTGATGCTGGGAGGGATTGGGGGTAGGAGGAGACGGGGACGACAGAGAATGAGATGGCTGGATGGCATCACCGAATCGATGGACATGAGTTTGAGTGAACTCCGGGAGTTGTTGATGGGCAGGGAGTCCTGGCGTGCTGTGGTTCATGGGGTCGCAAAGAGTTGGACACGACTGAGCGACTGAACTGAACTGAACTGAAAGTGGACACAAAAATTATGTAAAATTATCCAGAGTTTGCAATGAGAATTCTCTAGTCTTCACACTGAGTCAGTGAGCAAAAACTGCCCCATCTAAACATTTGTATATGTCCACCACACATATGGCACTAGTTCCGACCAGCACACTCAGACCCTGCCAGTACTATAAGTCACCATGACCACTAATCATTACTCAGCACTTACTGTCTCCCAGGCACACAAAGTCTTTTCTATGACCTCATCATCTCATAAAAAACTCACAGAAAAAAACATAATTCAGAAAGATACATGCACCTCAATGTTCATACCAGAACTATTTATAGTAACCACGACATGGACGCAACCTAAATGTCCATCAACAGAGGAATGGATAAAGAAGATGCTGCTGCTGCTGCTAAGTCACTTCAGTCGTGTCCGACTCTGTGTGACCCCATAGACGGAAGCCCACCAGGCTCCCCCGTCCCTGGGATTCTCCAGGCAAGAACACTGGAGTGGGTTGCCATTTCCTTCTCCAATGTGTGAAAGTGAAAAGTGAAAGTGAAGTCGCTCAGTCGTGTCCGACCCTTAGCGACCCCACGGACTGCAGCCTACCAGGCTCCTCCATCCATGGGATTTTCCAGGCAAGAGTACTGGAGTGGCTTGCCATTGCCTTCACATATATAATGGAATATTACTCAGCCACGAAAAGGGACAAAACTGGGTAACTTGCAGAGTCGTGGATGGATCTAGAGACTGTCGTACAGAGTGAAGTAAGTCAGAAAGAGAGAAACAACACAAATATGTGGAATCTAGAAAAATGGTGTAGATGATCTTATTTGCAAAGCAGACACAGAGACACAGTCATACAGAACAAAAATATAGATACCAAGGGGGAGAAGACGGATGGGAGGAACTGTGAGATTGAGAATGACACATACACACTATTAATACTATGTATAAAATAGATAACTTATAAGAACATACTGTACAGCACAGGGAACTGAGCTTAATGCGCCGCGGTGATGTGATGAGAATGAAATCCAAAGGGAGGGGATATATGTATAGATATGGTTGATTCGTTCTGCTGTGTAGGAGAAATTAACACAGCACTGTAAAGCAACTATACTCCAAAAACATAAAATGTAAGGAAAAAATTAATGGAGATGCAGGGATAGTACATAGGGATAGAGGGAGGGATTCCTACTAGCAGATAAAGAAACTGAGACAAAAAGAAGTAAAATAACGTGATCTATAACATACGGCTAAGAAGCTGTGAATGTACTTCATGCCACTGAATGGTATATTGAACAGTGGTTAAAGTGGTAAACTCTGTATTATATAATATTCTACCCCCAACATCAAATATTATTTTAAAAAGAATAAATAGCCAAACTTGACTCCTCATACCAAAACAAATTCCAGGTAGATTGAAATTTTAACAAGACAAGTACTGGGGGGAAAAAAAAGTTGCAAAGCGGGGATTCAGAGTCCAGGCTCCATGCTAATGGTCTTCCACAAATTGCTATTTTACAGATAAAAACTACCCAAAGTACTATTTTAAAGACCACCCTAATCATCATCAAATTAAGTTTCATAATCACTCAATAGCACTGCATGGCTTGCTGGAAAATACAGTGCTTTGGGCAGATCTATCTCCTGCTGAGCAAACCCCAACACAAGGCTGGAAGCCACCTTTTATAAAGCCTGAAAACTGTATCGAGTTGTTGGTCATGGAGACAGTTTTTCAGTGAGAGCATTGCAAAGGAGACTGCCAAGTGCACTCGAGAACCCACTTTTGAAACCTGTAGTTTAGGGGGAAGTGTTTGCTATGGAAAGGATGCAGAAAATAATCACACTCGTGTTTTAAGAAACCACACGCATACAGCGGAGAACAAACACAATTACAGTTTTCCAAAATACCTCAGAGTTGAAAGATTGCAAAAAGCCTCAAAACTTGACTGCAGATCTAAAATAGAGTTCAGCGAGAGGAAGGAGGGAACAGATCCCGGTGCTGAGGTCTCCCAGTGGCCTTTGGACAGAAAGATTCCCAAACCTAGGGAGCAGAACTGGAAGGCAGCCACAGAAAACCGGAGAAAACCAGAACTCCCCAAAGCTTGCAGTTTCAGAGTGAAGTTCATAAAAGTCTTCTGTAAAGAACTGCCCATCTCGTTTATTTTACCATGTTTCAAATATTGAGTTAATGAGAACTTTCTCATCATTGTTCTGAGTATCAGTTTAACTGCACTTGACAAAGGAAGGAAAGTCAAAACGCCCCTCTCCCCATGCATTCAAAGCCTCAGTGCTGACTATACTTTCCATTTGACAAACAATGTGGTCCTTTCCCACTCCCAACTTCTTAATGTACACAGAAGCCAAGCAGAGAACAAATGAACGAGAAAATAGAACAAGCTTCTGGGTGGAGCTCTCATCAAATTGTAGGGCTCCAGAGAGACAGTATTAGACAAATGGGTCATCTTATGATGACTGGCATGCAAGATAACAAAAAATACATTTCCACAGGATTAATAAAAATAACAAGTGAGCTATGAAAAGTAAAAGACAGACATGGGCTACAGATCCTGAGAAGACAGTTGTCATCATTCCTGTTTTATTAAATGGGGAAAGATGTCTTTTTGTCCCTATAAAGGATCCTATCCTGGTCTCCCAGTTTGCAGTTCAGCTCATTGATTTTACCAGAGGTTCAAAACCCACAAGAAGCTCTGCACTATAGCCTTTGGCCTTTTTTTGTTTCCATAGTTTACCAGGAACATTGCATTACATTTCTTGAGAAAACCCAATGAGATATATTTACTTTCTGGTGTTGGGGGATATTCAATGCAGGCCACTGTCATGTTCAGAATGAATAAACATTCAAAATGTTTTGTAAATATTGTTATTCAGTTGCTAAGTCATGTCCGACTCCTTGAGACCCCATGGACTGTAGCACGCCAGGCTCCTCTGTCCTCCACTATCTCGCACAGATTGCTCAAATCCATGTCCATTGAGTCAGTGATGCTATCTAACCGTCTCTTTCTTTGCCACCCGCTTCTCCTTTTGCCTGTAATCTTTCCAACATCAGGGTCTTTTCCAATGAGTCGGCTCGTCACATCAGATGGCCAAAGTATTGGAGCTCAACTTCAGCATCATTCCTTCCAATGAATATTCAGGCTTGATTCCCTTCAGGATTAACTGGTTTGATCTTGCAGTGCAAGGGACTCTCAAAAGTCTTCATTACTCTCAGAGTAATCCAATGGGTATGTTCAGTGATGTTTAGTGGCATCAGTAACACTAGGTATTGTCTGTCACTACCTGACATTCTCCATCACATGGGTTAGACAGGCAATAGGGGACTGGCTGCAGCACACAACAAGAGTCACACTGTTCATGCACGTTTGCCCCCATCATGGCATTGCACCTGGAAGTGACAGCAGCTGGACACAGTGTATCATGAAGCTGACACTCCATGCAGCACATGGCCCAGCATGGATGCCCCCATGGTCTGAACATGTGGAGACCCACGTCTTAGATGTGCCCTGACCCTCTATTTCATAGAAACCATATTCTTTCCAATGCGTGATTTTGTGGAATGGGAGAGGTTTTCAGGTATGTGTGCATCAAGCTTTTACTGAGATGCCTGGCATGGTAGTTTGCTCCACGGAAACTGAGAGAAACAGAAAATAATGCGGGTACTTCAAAGATATCACATGGGTCTCAAAACTACACATGAAAAGGAAAACCCAGAAAAAAAAAGAATTACTAATAGAATTAGCCCTTTAATATAAGCTATTGTAGTAAGTGACCAACAACCAAGGGCAATGGGTAGCCAGGAATGGTATTGGCAGTTTCTGTTGGAAAGGAGGCTAGATACTGCATCCTTCTAGACCTTTGCTGTGTGTTTGTGTGTGTGTGTGTCTGTCTGTCTGTCTGTGTGTGTGCACAAGCGCATGTGTGCATGTGAGTATGTCTGTGTATGTGCGCACGTGTGTGTGTGCGTGCATGTGTGTGTCTGTGTATCTGTCTTTGTGTGTGCGTGCGTGCATGTGTGTGTCTGTCTGTGTGTGTCTGTGTGTCTTTGTGTGTCTCTCTGTGTGTGCACAGTCGTGTGTGCATGCGAGTGTGTCTTTGTGTGTGTGTGCGTGCGTGTGTGTGTCTGTCTGTCTTTGTGTGTGTGTGTGTGTGTCTGTCTATGTGTGTGTGTCTGTGTCTGTCTGTGTCTGTCTTTGTGTATATCTGTGTGTGTGTCTGTGTGTGTCTGTGTGTGTGTCTGTGTCTGTCTTTGTGTGTGTCTGTGTGTGTGTCTGTGTCTGTCTTTGTGTGTGTCTGTGTGTGTGTCTGTGTCTGTCTTTGTGTGTGTCTGTGTGTGTGTCTGTCTGTGTGTCTGTGTGTGTGTGTCTCTGTGTGTGTGAGTCTGTGTGTGTCTGTGTGTGTCTGTCTCTGTGTGTGTCTCTGTGTGTGTCTCTCTGTGTGTGTGTCTCTGTGTGTGTGTCTCTGTGTGTGTGTGTGTTTCTGTGTGTGTGTGTCTCTGTGTGTGAGTCTGTGTATGTGTGTGTCTGTGTCTGTCTGTGTGTGTGTCTGTGTCTGTCTGTGTGTGTGTCTGTGTGTCTGCGTGTGTGTCTGTGTGTGTGTGTGTGTGTGTGTTTCTGTGTGGGCGCGCACATCTGCCCACACTAACAGAAGATGGACCAGGTTGAGAAGGAGCAAGAAGGGGAGAGGAAGACTGGGAAGCAGTCTGACTACACAGCGGAACACTGGACAAACCCTGCCTCTCACTCCACTCTGCTCCCCAGCGCTGCCTCTCACATGTTACAGGGACTTGCATGGTTCATTCAATCCTCTGCGCCTCAATTTCCCCATCAGTCAAATAAAAATCCAGCTTTATCTAAAGTTCCATGATAAAAGCAAAGAGTCAGAAACCATCCCTTCTCACCTTACTTTCCAGGAAGATGGATCTGTCCTTACATTTACATTTACAGATGCCAGCATAGGCAGAAGCACGCTGAAATCCAAAATGTTACATTCAAATTTCATATATACACATGTTCTTTGAGACACGGGCTGGTTGAGTTGAACTGAATCTTTCCAATTGGCCAAGAGAGAATATTATTATTTCTGCTTTCCCCCTCTTCTAAATAGTATGTGTACAAACTCACGTCAATCATGTCCGATTCTTTGTAATCTTACAGACCAAACCCCTACCCCTACCCCCGCCCCAGGCTCCTCTGTCCATGGGATTCTCCAAGCAAGAATACTGGAGTGGGCTGCCATCTCCTCCTCCAGAGGATCTTCCCGACCTAGGGATGGAACCCGCATCTCTTACGGCTTCTGCATTGGCAGGCATGTTCTTTACCACTAGTGCCACCTGGGAAGCTCTCCAAATGGTATATTTACAAGTAAATGATAGAACCAAAACCCAAACCTAAGCCCATCTGACTCCAAATCCAAGGCTTATTTCATTTTACCACATGTCCATATAAAAGATGTGTGAGGTAGATGAAAACTCCCAACCAATTCCTCAAACATTAATTTGAAGAACACATATAAAGAAGTTAAAGGACACTGCTACCAAAAACACAAGTCCCTGCGCCCAGCACACGGTGGGGCCAGACAGCACTGCAACAGCAGGAAGTCGGGGCAGCTGGGGGCCTCAGGGAGAAGGCAGGGCCCGCCCTCACCCACCTCTCCAGCTCAGGACCACCACTCCGCTGTAGTCTGAATCCCCCCTCACTAACTGTGGTTTCTCCACCGTTGGTCGTTAGTGGTCGGGACCCGCTACAGTATGGGACCACTAACGGTGGATCTTTGGCAGTTGGTTGCCAGTGGGCAGGTCCTGGCTGGACCCACTCCCTAGTAATGGTGCAGGGGAATGATGTCCACTGGAGGCAGGAATGGCGAACCACCCCGGTATTCTGGCTGTGAGAACGCATGAACAGTATGATAAGGCAAAAAGAAACGACAGCGGAAGATGAGCCCTGCAGGTCAGAAGGTGTCCGATATGCTGCTTGGGAAGAGCAGAGGCGACTGCTAATAGCTCCAGAAAGAATGAAGTGGCTGAGCCAAAGCGGAAGCGACACTCAACTGTGGATGTGTCTGGTGGTGATCTGAAAAAACTCCGGGAGGTGGTGAAGGACAGGGAAACCTGGCGTGCTGCAGTCCATGGGGTCGCAAAGAGTCAGACTCGACTAAGCAGCTGAACGAACAGCAATGGCTGCATGCTAAGGGCTGCGCTTGCCCCGCTCTATTACAATAAACCTTGTGTTATCTAATTTACAATAAAACAGAAAGTCAGGATATTACAATCACTTTCAATTTTGTTTTGGGGGGATTTCCTTTTTCTTTTTTTTTTCATAAACCCACTTACAGGGGCATTCGAATAATGAAAAAAAACAAAGAACAGCAAGAGTCGCTATTGATGCTGTATTTAACACATGTGCTCTTTTCCATCCATGTCAGCACACAAAAAGGGCTAAAACTTATCCAATAAAAATCGAGTCTAACATCACACAGTTCGGCAGTCTGTATCAAGGTTGCCAGGCTTAAAACGAAATTAAGTAGAAACTGACCAACAAACAAAGGAAACGACTACTTTACAACTCCTTGAAATACCCAGAAAAATTCTCAATACAAGACCGTGTATTAAGCACAGTGGAAGACTATAATGATGAAAAATTATTAAAACGTAGCCTTCTGAGTTCATCGCCCATTTCCCAATTGCAATTTAACTCAACTCAATCTGTATTTAATAAAAGCTGACTCTGTGCCAGACCCTAGCCAGTAGATCTATCAAAACAACAGAATAGGACTTGGCATATTATGGGATGGCCCCATCTTCAGTATGACCCAGTATGGTCCTTCTCAGGCTTCGGAAATTAAAACCTTCCACCTTCCATTTAGAGTGGCTATCACCAATCCTTCCATCCATCTATCCACCCATATATTACTCATCTGACAAATACTTCTGTTGCCGATGCTGTGCCCTAGGGATTTAAAAAGATGTAAACTCACTGTTCCTGCTCTCAGGTATTTCCAGTCCAAAGAAAATGACCTCAAAAGACAGAATGAACCGTAACAGCTTGGTGAGTTTAAAACACGTCTTGCACTGCACAACCATGTTCATAATAGCATTGTTCACAAGAGCCAACAGGTGGAAGCAGCCCAAATGTCCATTAACAGAGAATACACTAAACACCATATATGCATACAATGGAATACCATTCAGCCTTAGAAAGGAAATTCCAACACACGTTGCAACTTGAATGAACCTTAAGGACATTGTGCTAAGTAAAAAGAGCCTGACTCAGAAAGACTATGTGATTCCACTTATGAGACGTACTCAGAGTAGTCAAGTTCATAGAAACATAAAGCAGGATGGTGGCTTCCAGGGTCTGGGGGATAGGAAAGTGGGTAGCTGGGTAGTTTAATGGGTATGGAGTTTCAGATTTGTGAGACAGGAGCCCCGTGGTTGGATGTGGCTGCTCAACAACGTGAATGTGCCTAATATCACTGATCTGCGTGTGTTCAAAAATGATTGAGGTAGTAAATTTTATGTATATTTTATCACAATTAAAAATAAAGACATGTCTCCTAGTTTCTCAGATACTCCTCCCATTAAGACCCCACCCCTCTGTGACCCCCTTGATGAATTCAGCGTGGCAGACGTCACTCTGCATGACTTTCAAGCCAGCCAGGTTCTGCCAGGCTCTCTTGGGACACTGACTCCAGGAGACTTCATGCCCCACAGAAATCGAGCTGTCTGAGGCTGCCATGTGGCGAAATGACACTGAGAAAGAGAGGTCCCAGAATCCCCAAAAGTTCCAGCCCCCATGGGTGGGCTCTTCCCCGCCCCACACCAGCCCTGCAAGCAAAAGAGCCTCCTTGGTGAGCAGCCAGCACTCTCTGACTGTGACCACATCAGACTCGTCACTTACCCCCCAGGTGTGCCCAGTCAACACTCTAGGGTGACGGGCAAAATAAATGATGGCTGTTGATCTAAGCTGCTGCTTTAGGGTGATCTGTTCAGAGTGGTGGAGAGCCGGAGCAAAGAGGTAGCAGAGGATGTGAGAGGCATTTGAAAGCAGGCGGTCCTAACGGGGACTGAGGGAGACGGGGATGAGGAGACACTTAAGCTTAAGCCCCACGTGCCAACAGGGTATCACTGGGTATGTGGGAAAAGCCTGGGCATCCAGACAGGTAAAGCCGGCAGGTACGACCAGAACCCGGTCAGAACAGGGGTAATGGCGAACATGAGGGTGAACAGATTGTCAAGATGACCTAGAGGCTGTTGAAGATACTGAAGGTTTCTTGGTTTTTGTTTTTCTGGCTACGAGGCAAGTGGGATCTTAGTTCCCCAACCAGGGATTGAACCCATGTCCCCTGCACAGGAAGTGTGGAGTCTTAACCACTAGACTGCCAGAGAAGTCCATTACTGAAGGCTTTAAAGTAAGGAAGTAATAGGAGGACTTCCATAGTGGTCCGGTGGTTGAAAATCCACTTTCCAATGCAGAGGACGTGGATTGAATCCCTGGTCGGCAAACTAAGATCCCACGTGCCAAGGGGCAACTAAGCCCGTGTGCCACAATAAAGACCAGAGCAGCCGAAATGAAAAAAATAAATCTAACAAGAAAGTAACAGGAAGAGTGTGGAGTGGGAGGAAGACCACTGATTGTAATAAATCTTCCTAGTACAACATTCGACTCTACAAGTCAATGCTGTTGCAACGAAGGTTAAACTGTTCCTTGAAACAATAATTCACAGATCTGGAGTGGCTGTATTAAGCTCACAACACTGAGATTTTTCCCATCAATAATCAATATCCCTAGGTCACTCCAAGGTGTTAGCAGTGTTTTCCATTCTTTTTTCTTTCATGCTGGCTAAAACAGATTGTGCCCCCAAGATAAGCAGCAGAATTCTAACTTTGCAAGGAATTCCCCCTGCCACCCTCCCAGTCCTGCACCTGTTCTGGGACTACTTAAGGCAGAATCCCTTCAGGCTCCACCGATTCCCTGCAAGACTTTCCAACTCTGTGGATCTCCTGATATCCAAACCACTTCAAGAGGCAGTTGTGTCCTCTTACCAAGGAAAAAATGAAAAATTCCATTGAAAATGCAAATGTATCAGCTTCAACAGCCCCTGTCTTAGTGAGCACGGATGGGCTAGGAATGGGGAGAAACTGAGGGACTGCCAAGGGGAAGTCATTGTGAAACTCAGTTTGGTGGATCCTGGCGGCTTCTCAAAGTGCTTTCCTTAATAAGGAGTAGAACACGTCTATCCTCAGACTCCATGGCAGTCAAACCCAACACCAGAGAATGAAAACGAATGAAAGCAGCTCTTACAATGGTGTGCTCTATTTCGCCCACACAGATTATGTTATAATCTCATATAAACTCAGCCTGCAGAAAATGCACTGCAAGTTAAAAACAGAGTCATGGTTGCATTAATTATTCTTGGGAGTCAAGGAAAGGGGGTGGGGCAGCAGAAGGGAAAAGAATGATCAAATTGGCACAATCACTAATGGAAGATGATGGGATTAATTAAACATATCCCTGGAGAAAAAGGCTGACTTTGAACAACAAAAGGAGTCACCCTCCAAGGATGAAGTAGATTTTTATAAAGGAAGCTAGAGATTGGACACTTCGCCTTTCTGGTACTGAAAAGCTATCACTTTATCAATATTTTGAAAGGCTCTTAATCATGTATTTGTGGCTTTCCTTATCCAGAAGATGTGCCTTCTCATCACAATCCTTTTATTAAATATCTGCTTTCTCCCACCACTAACCACCTTTATGCCAAAGCCCCTACTTAGTCTGGACATTCTAAATAACCGCAAGCATTACCCTTCCCCAAGAGTATGCATTATTATCATTATTAGGTCCCAGAAATTGCTCCCAAGATGAGGCAGGATTGCACGACACACGCCAGATGACAGGTCCCCAGCTCACACAGAATCCACAGCCCTTCACCAGCTGCTCTCGGGGAAAGTAGAATACAAATCCCCCTCTAAAATCTCGTGCTCAGTTTCAATGGATGCAAATGACAGACCGGCATCTTTTAACTACACTAAGAGCTTCCAGCCCCGCTTTCTCTGGGACACGTGCCAGGGGGATCAGCTATGACACCCTGGGTCTCTCTCCGAATTCTGTTTTCCCAAAAAACTTCGGCTCAATGAGCAATATGACACAAGAAAGCTGCTTCACTGAAATTACTAATTGCAAACTTTTTTTTTTTTTTAACAAAAATGAAAGGGGGTGGTAAAGGATCTTGACAGAAATGCCAGTTTTACCATGGCACTCTTGAACATGGCTGGAAATTTCTGCAGGCTGTCTGGTTGTTCAAATTCAGAAGTACATTTTCTTAGCTTAATTCATAGCATAAATTAATTTCAACAAATTAACAACCTGAGAATTTTTATTTCCCTTTCATGCGACAGGGTGTCTGGGTCTTTGACAGTTCCCCTGGGTTTATGAAAAATCAGCGTTGCCTGACATAGGATGTCTTCCAGGACGAAACTTTCATGGCAGCATGAAACAAGTGTGGAATCTTCACTGATCCTGGGAACACGATCCCCTTACAAGGGTTCTGCAAGTTGGTGCCTGCTGCTAGAGACACTGGCAGGATTTGCACTGATTTTTAATGAGCTTCTGCAGGCAAAACACTTGCAGATGCTTGTCTGTTAAGAAAGATGCAAATCACACCCACCCAAGCTGAAGAGAATATAAATCTATTTAATGGTTGAGATTGTACAGCGTTGGATGGTTTACATCCTTTGGAGGGCTCCAATGTCACTGAGTTGGTTAATGATACACTCTCTTATGGAGAAGGCAATGGCAACCCACTCCAGTATTCTTGCCTGGAGAATCCCATGGTCAGAGGAGCCTGGTGGGCTACAGTCCATGGGGTCGCAAAGAGTCAGACACAACTGAGCGACTAATACACACACACTCTCTTAACCAAGCAAATGGTTAGCCAACTAGAATTCAATCAACGCTGAAGATAAAGGATACCTTGCCTTGGGAACAATCATAGAAATGAAAGTGTGTTTATTTAGATTTCAGTGTTTTAAAGTTCTTTATTTCACAAAAGTGTCACCTCTTTGTTTTACTTAATTTTTTTTGTATTTATTTATTTATTTATTTTAGAGTGTTTAATTTTTTTGTAGAGTTTTTATTTTTATTTTGGCTGCACGCCATGCAGGATCTTAGTTCCCCAACCAGGGATCAAACCCATGGCCCTGCATCAGGAGCAAAGAGTCTTAACCACTGTATCGTCAGGGAAGTTCCGATCCCAGGGCTTCTTTTAAGTAGCAACTTCTGTTCTGTTCTGTTCTGTTCAGTCGCTCAGTCGTGTCCCACTCAGCACATTCCATTTAATTCAATTTACTCAGGACTCATCAATACACAACATTGCATGGAAATTTCTATTACCTAAGGAAGAATAATGCAACATTTGCTTTACGTTTCAAGTCCAATGTCTGGAACACAAGTAAAATAAGCCTGCATCTTATCCACCTTCTAAATCCTTCCAGCTTCTATGAGCATAAAGAAGTGAAGTGAAATGAAAGTCGCTCAGACGTGTCCGACTTTTTGGTGACCCCATGGACTATCTGTCCATGGGATTTTCCTGGCAAGAATACTGCAGTGGGTTGCCATTTCCTTCTCCAGGTATACAGAAGGGCTTAGATGAAGTTCTCCTGGATTCATGAATGCAAACTTCTCAAAGCAACACTCCCATCCCCTGGATGAGTTTCCTATTTTACCATCAGAAGACACTGTAAAAAATATCAATTGTTTAAAAAATAATATTCTTTTTGTGACCCTGAGGGATGGGATGGGGAGGGAGGTGGGAGAGGGTTTCCGGATGGGGGACACATGTACACCCATGGCTGATTCATGTCAATGTATGGCAAAACCACTACAATATTATAAAGTAATTAGCCTCTAATTAAAATAAATGAATTTTAAAAAATATTATCCTTTTTGATTATAAAGTGGTAACTAACTCCCTATACTCCCTTACTATACTAGGCTTTCTATAACTTTATATTATGAAGGGTATTATAATATCAAACTTATTGTATATATCTAATATAAGATTTATCTGTTCCTGAGAAATTTAGTTAGAGCAATGGGATGTAGGTACTGCAGAGCTCCATCACTGCTCACCCAGACTTTGTCAACAGTCTCACCCCAACCTCTCCCCTCATCTAATGCCACGAGAATTAACTTACGAGGTCACACATGGAAGCCTGTCACTCTCCTGCTCAATAATCTTTTATGGTTTTCTACTTTGGCTTCCAAACCGAAGTCAGAATTTGTTGTCCAAACTTGTTTGTATGGCATTCACCCACCTACGCTCAGAGCTGACCTCTGGAGAGTCAGCTTGGCCGCCATTCACCCAACGTGCATGGCTGGAAACTGGGGGTGAGCACAGCACTGGCCCTGAAGCCACTCGGGGCTGAGTGGGAAAAGGACAGATGCAGAGGCCACACCGCACCTGCAGTGTGCCTACCACAGGCTGGCAAGTGCCATTTTGCAGGTGGCGAAATATCTGGTTGACTGCACTTACCCTGGAAGACCTTCTGTCTGGGCTGAGGAAGTGGGGTGAAAAGGCTGCTAGGTCCAAGAAAACATGCTCACAAGCAGCTCTACTCTAACGACCCCCCAAATCTCTTGGGTTCTGAGGTGCAGAGCATGAAGAGGAAGGACTAGGGGAGAAGGAGCGTGTGTGGGCATGGCTGACCAGACACAGAAGCTGTTCTCAGAGCCCACGATGCCAGAACCAGTTCCCCTTAAATGCAGTCAGAACCCAATGAATCATACTTCTCTTACAGAAGCCAGGAAAGACAATAAGTTTCCCTACAACATTTCAGCATGGGATATAAAGTAAGGGGCTTCCCTGATGGCTCTCTGGTAAGGAATCTGCCTGCCAATGCAGGAGACACAAGCTCAATTCCTGATCCAGAAAGATCCCACGTGTGAGGGAGCAACTAAGCCGGTGCACCACAGCTACCAAGCCCAAGCACCCTAGAGACGGCGCTCTGCAACAAGAGGAACCACCACAATGAAAAGCCCACACACCCCAACTAGCAACTAGCCCCTGCTCGCCACGACAGAAAAGCCCACACAGCAACCAAGACCCAGCACAGCCAAAAACAAACAAAAGTTATCATCAGCTAACGATTTACTCAACATCCCTGCAAAATGGGGGGGGGGGGGGGGGGGGTAGTGCAAAAGTTAAACAGGAGGCACGGAAATGTCCAACACTGCTATATTCAAAACGGATAACCAACAGGGACCTATCGTACAGCACACGGAACTCTACTCGGTGTTGTGTGTCAGCCTGGATGGGAGCAGGGTTTGGGAGAGAATGGATTCACGTACATGTATGACTGAGTCCCTTCCCTCTTCACCGGAAACTATCACAATATTGTTAATGGGCCATATCCCAACATAAAATAAGAAGTGTCCAATTCCAAAGGCAAAATTAGGCAAAAAGTAAAAACAGGCCTCAGGATCATTCAGCTCAACAAACAAATGCCAGTGGAACCAGTGCTACCACATCATCAGCTCCTAGTAGTAACTCCACATCTGGTTCTGCCACTGGCAACCCTTTTGGTTTAGGTAAGTATCTTTAGTCATTTTTCATAAGGATAAAAATAAATTTCCTTTTTCCCAGGATAGTTTTAAATAAGATGACAGTTAAACATTAAGTCACTTTAGCAATGACAAAAACTTCTCTAGCTTATTTCGATAATTGTAGTTATTAAGGGGATATTTGGGGATACAGATGTACTTGCTTAGGTTACATTTATATATAATAAGTGATCAGTAAGTGGCACATTTCTTTTTAATAATGAAAGAGATGTACTGTATGTATACCTGATTTGACCACCACATAATTGACCAATTCCACATAATTGGAAAAGATTAGTTAGTTGTTGATCATAAGCTAACCCCTTGAACACAATTTTCTCTTTTGTAAAATGAAAGTCTCAGATTGCATTAGTGATTTCTAACTATTCTAAACTCACACAGAAAGGCCTGATGAAAGCCTGGTGGTTAAGGATCTTTTGCATCAGCCAAAACTGCTTTTCTTATGTTAGTTTTTATACTGAGGTTCTTAGGAAGGTTTAGTTGGGGAATAGAGTGATCTGAAGCTAACAGAAGTTGAAGTAGATAGATAAATGGCTTAGTGCTTCTTTCAGTTCCTAAGTTGTATGACAAGTATAATACCTTGAAATGACATTTTAACTCATTATTGACTGGGGGACTTTTGGTACTCTTGCCTAGAAAATCCCATGGACGGAGGAGCCTGGTAGGCTGCAGTCCGTGGGGTCGCTAAGGGTCGGACATGACTGAGCGACTTCACTTTCACTTTTCACTTTCACACATTGGAGAAGGAAATAGCAACCCACTCCAGTGTTCTTGCCCGGAGAATTCCAGGGACAGGGGAGCCTGGTGGGCTTCCGTCTATGGGGTCACACAGAGTCGGACACGACTGAAGTGACTTAGCAGCAGTAGCAGCAGCAGCAAGTTTCCGTGGCCTTCCCTTGGTGGCTCACACAGTAAAGAATCTACCTGCCATGCAGGAAACCGGGGGCCACCTGATGTGAAGAGCTGACTCACTGGAAAAGACCCTGATACTGGGAAAGACCGAGGGCAGGAGGAGAAGGGGACAACAGAGGATGAGATGGTTGGATGGCATCCATGACTCGACGGACATGAGCTGGAGCAAGCTCCGGGAGATGGTGAGGGACAGGCAAGCCAGGTGTGCTGCAGTGCATGCAGTCGCAAAGAGCTGGACATGACTGAGCGACTGAACAAGAGCAGCAAGTCCCGGTAGACTTCAGCAACACAACTCATCACTGTTCTAGAAAAATATGGCAGATTACCCACAGATCACTTCCCTGCTACACAGCGTCACACCCGATGAGTTGCCTAAGCAAGGTTCCTGTAATGATTACAACCCTTTCCTTGGGGTCCCACACCTGTTTCTACTGGAGAATACCACAGACTCGCAATTTACTCCACCCTTGTCATTGTTTCCCTTAGGAGTTCACTGAACGTAAATGCACACACCATACAAGAGTGAACACAGCATGTCATCATTAGTGTAAAAACAGGAAAAAGATAATAATAACCTTTCCTATTTGTCGGTACCTAAGTAAGGATATACGAGAGTGTGGAAACCTGGTTGCCTGGAAGGAGGTGAACTGGGTGGCTGGAGATAGATCTGGTGAGGAGTCTGCACCCCATGTCGCTTCCTATCTGTCAAATCTGAAACTGCGGAAATGAATCGCTGAGACCAGTTTACCAACCCAACACAGACACCAAATGACATGCTCTCCATTCATAACTTAAATTGTTATTGAACCAAAAGGAAATTAAAGGTACTCTTTCTCTTACAAATATATTTCATTTAATATTAAAAGAAATAAAATGCAATTCTAGCATTCTGGAAAATGTGTTACCAGCAGTAATACCAGGACTGAGTATATGGGTACAGGATTTAGGAAATGTTTCAACATAAGGATCTATTTTATCTAAAATTCTCAACACATGAAATCCACAAGGTGCACAATTTGCTCCAGCTTCCAAAGGAAAAACAGTAGTAAAATGCATGCCAATCCAACAGCCTCTTCACCTAAATGTTCGCTTTCCTTTCTTCTGACTTCAAACACCAAGCTTTCTGTGTGCCATCTTTTTTTTTAAGAATAAAAATTACCCCAAGGATGGGTTCCATACTGATGTATCTTTTCTATAACATTACCATTTCCTTGCCTCTGTCTTTCAAACCAGGGCCCTCATTTTAAGCCTGTTTGGCTGAATAATTCATTCCTTAATTAATTCTCTGGAAATACTTGGTCACTGTTTCAAACCCAACTTCTTAAAGTAAAAGCAGTCAGAAGAAAATATTTTAAATGGATACTTAGAATATGAAGCTAAAAATCCCCAAAATCCAGTAAGATTTTCCTAAACATCTTTGTAAACTGTGAAACACCATCCATATCACAGTTATTATTTCACCTAATAACAATGCACTAAAATTAATAAAACCCACACAGGGAAAACATGACAGAGGAAGATCCATAGAGGCAGTGAGTTTCTACATGGATACTGGGAGAATTCAACTCTGCACCTCCTCATGGCCAAAACTAAAATTAAAAAAACAAAAACAAACATAACTGATGAAATAGGAATGAGCAGTTACAGGGGGGAAAACACTATAAAGTATTCGGGGTACACTAAGTGTTGCTGTTGTTGTTTTGTTTTTTATTAAACGTAGGCTTTGAAGAAATGCCCGTGAGACACTCCTGAAAGGCTGCTGTAGTCTCACGTCCCATGGCCTCAACATGTCCTCCACCACAAATGCAGAAGACGCCTCTATGCTTACGATTAGGGGCAGCAATTTGTCTTTATTCTTGTAAGTTGAGGGGAAAATATCAAAGCAAAATTCAGTGCAGCCAACACAAGAGAATAATTTTCCTACACTCCAGGCTCTGCTAAAATTCGAAGTAGTTATAATTTGGGCTTCCTCACAGCTCAGTGGTAAAGAATCCACCTGCAGTGCAGGAGCTGCAGGAGACGCAGCTTTGATCCCCGTGTCAGGAAGATCTCCTGGAGGACAGGGCAACCCACCCAGTCTTCTTGCCTGGAGAATCCCGTGACAGAGGAGTTTGGCGGGCTACAGTCCACGGGGTCACAAAGAGTAGGACACAACTGAAGTGACTTTGCACACTCATAATTTTAGTAGAGAACACTCATATACATGGCCTATAGCGTACACCGAGAGGGTGTCACTAGCAGGTTATAAAGCTTCCAGAAGAGAGGGGCTATGTCTGGTTTCTCTTTGTGTCCAACTCGCTCTGCAGACTCTCAAAACTACTTAATGAATATCAAACGAGGGGGATTTCCCTGTGGGTCCACTAGCTGAGACTCCACACTCCCAATGCAGGGAGCCCAGGTTAGATCCCTGGCCAGGGAACTAGATCCCACATGCTGCAACTAAGACCCACCGCAGCCAAATATTTATTTTTTATTAAATAATAATTATTTATTATTAAATAAATATTTTAAAAATATCATATGATATCACTTCTATGTGGAATCAAAAAATAAGATACAAACGAACTTATTTACAAAACAGAAACAGACTCACAGACACAGAAAACAAAATTATGGTAATCAAAAGGAAAAGGGAGGAAGAGGGAAATTAGGAGTTTGAGATTAACATTCACACGTGCTAAGTTGCTTCAGTCCTTTCCGACTCTTTGCAATCCCATGGACTGTAGCTCACGAGGCCCCTCTGTCTATGGGATTCTCCAGGCAAGAATACTGCAGTGGGCTGCCATGCCCTTCTCCAAGGGATCCTCCCAACGCAGAGATTGAACCCACATCTCTTATGTCTTCTTTACTGGCAGGCGTGTTCTTTACCACTAGCGCCACCTGTGAAGCCCTGAGATTAATGTACGCTGCTGCTGCTGCTAAGTCACGTCAGTCGTTTCCGACTCTGTGTGACCCCATAGACGGAAGCCCACCAGGCTCCCCCGTCCCTGGGATTCTCCAGGCAAGAACACTGGAGTGGGTTGCCATTTCCTTCTCCAATGTGTGAAAGTGAAAAGTGAAAGTGAAGTCGCTCAGTCATGTCCGACCCTTAGCGACCCTACGGACTACAGCCTACCAGGCTCCTCCATCCATGGGATTTTCTAGGCAAGAGTACTGGAGTGGTGTGCCATTGCCTTCTCCATAACATACGCTACTATATATAAAATAGATAAACAACAAGATCCTACTGTATGGCACAGGGAACTACATTCGCTATCTTGTATAATGGAAAAGAATATTTTAAAAAATGTGTGTGTGGGTGGGTGTGTGTACAAAACTGAATCACTTTGCTGTATATTTGAAACTAACATAACATTGTAAGTTGACTATACTTCAATAAATTTTTTTTCATCAAAAAAATGAAAGAATAAGTGACTAGACCAATATGATGTGAGGAAATGACATCTTTTTGCCACTTTTTTCATTTTTTCGGTTGAGGGACAACTGCTTTAGAATTTTGTGGTTTTCTGTCATTCATCAACAAGAATCAGCCACAGGTGCACCCATGTCCCCTCCGTCCTGAAGCTCCCTCCCATCTCCCCCCCATCCCACCCCTCTAGATTGTCACAGAGCCCCCGTTTGAGTTCCCGGAGCCATACAGCACATCCCCGTTGGCAATCTGTTTTACCCATGGTGATGTAAGTGTCCACGTCACTCTCTCCACACATCTCCCCTCCCCTCCCCTCCCCCCGTGTCCATAAGTCTGTTCTCTATGTCTGTTTCCCCACTGCTGCCCTGAAGAAAATGCCAATTTATCAGATTGGAAAAAAAAAAATCTCTGGGGCCCACCTCGGAGGAGAGCTTTAACCTTCTTTAAGGAACTTTCTTAAAATGATCAGTTGCTAAGGAGAATCTGAGGAAATAAGCCTGAGACAGTAAGACCACCTAACTGCAACAGAGAGCAGGCTTGCAGTCTGCCTTTTAAAGAGAAGGGTTAGGCACATCTAAGACTATGGAGCATCTGGGGAACCTGAAGTCCAGACTGGCCCTGTAGGACCCTGCCCTGCCACAAAGTGGCCTCGCCCAGCCTCCCCAGCCACACAGGAACGCAGCTCAGATGACCCTTTGTGACCTCCTGCTTCAAATGCATGAGCTCCAGTTCACAAAAACAGGGTTAGAGGTGACCACACAGAAAAGCCGACACCCTGACTTCACAGAAGGAAGCAGGGAGGCTCAGACAAATGAACTAGTAGGCCACTGATCCTGGGATGAGAACCAAGTTCTCCTGGCCCTGGGTCCAAAGTTGCGTCACAGTCCTCTGCCTGAGAGGATGACCCCTTGACTTCCCATCCAAAGCATTTAAGTATTAATATTCAACCCCAAAGACATCTGCCCTCACCTAGAAGCCCACCTGGAAAACGGTTCACCTGACACAGACTGTCTGACCATTTCTTGATACCACCTCTTAAAAACATGTATAAAAAAAAATTTCAGATCAGTTACTCACAACAGAAAAGGAGATTTATTCTGGGGTATTTAAAAACAAACAAACAAATGACAAGTCTGTTCCCTACATTTGTATCTCCATTCCTTCCCTGCAAGTAGGTTTATCAGTACCATTTTTCTAGATTCCATATAAGCTTTAATATATGGTATTTGTTTTTCTCTTCCTGACTTATTTCACCCCATATGATAGGCTTCAGGTTCATCTACCTCACTACCACTGACTCAAATTTGTTCCTTTTTATGGCTGAGACAAATGGAGAAAAGAGCATTGACATATATACACTATTGTGTATAAATAGACAGCTGGTGGGAAGTTGCTCTATAGCACAGCAAGCTCAGTTCCAGCTCTGTGATGACCCAGAAGGGCGGGAAGGGGAGGGAAGGGAGGCAGGCTAAAGAGGGAGGGGATATATGTATAATTATGGCTGTTTCACGCTGTTGTTCAGCAGAAACCAACGCAACATTGTAAAGCGATTTTCTTCCAGTTAAAAAAGAAATTAAAAAACGATAGTTCACTTCTGTTTTTCAATACAGTACCACTTAAAGTTCTCTGGGAGGAACCTGGAAGTGACTTAAGAAGTTACACTTACTTTCATTTTTAGAAGCTCACTAAATAATAGACAAACATCAGCCCCCTCCCAAATGCACTTGCACCACATTCTCCCTTTAATTTTTTTTACAGGCCAGGCTTACAACCGAGGACAGGGGGTGGAAGGATGCTGTCATCTTAAGGGCAGAGGCGAAACTGTCTCTCAGACCGTGGTTCTGTTCTAAGCTCATTTTGAAGGCAAATACATTATTTTTATGGAACCATAGCATAAAAACTTAGTTTACAGGGCTCGGTTTCTGTCTGGTGCCATTTGCTTTCAAGTTTTATTTGGAAGTTGGTCTTGAGCCCAGGTAGACTCTGGGAAGAGAAAGTACTGTCATCAGGGTACAAGGTCCAGTATTGTTCCAATTGGCTAAATAAAGCCAGTTTCCTTATCTGCAAAACTGAAACTCACTCCAGGATATTTTTCTTTTCCCAACACACAATTCCTCTGCCAAATACATTACCGCAACTGAATTCTGAGTCTCTTGTTTACATTTCCAAGAAACGATGTTTAATTACTCCAGGAGAGAAATATGAGGGAGCTACTCAAATTGTTCACAAACCGTTAGGACCAGGGTTGCCTCACAGGAGGTGCAACAGAGAAGAAAGGCAGGAAAGAGGCCAATATTTGGTGTGCTTCATCTAATGGGTTCTTCTCACCAGCATCCAAAGCAGAAGGCTTCCTGGGAAGCTTTTCCATCAAACCCTTAATAATAATAATTCATTTTTAAGACAGTCCACACAAACTACCATAGTTGGGCATGTCTGTACACATCAGAAATACTTGTAGAAAATACAACTGAAAAATATTCAATCTTGGGGACCAAAACGTTCCAAACCCTTTTGTTCTTGGAAAACAATAAGACAAAAGCCAGTCTCCATACATACCCACAAGGACGGTCTGGACGAAGGAATAGATGGAAGTTGAAAGCTGGATTTTAAAAAAGCAAAACTTGCGAGGGATGCATTCGAGCCCACTTAGCCAAGGAAGAAACATTTCTAAGAGCAAGAACCAAATCATCAGTAGTGATAACTCGGGTTCACTGCTATGCAGTGAATTCATCAGTGTGGACAAGAAACCAGTCGTGGCCCTAAAAAGAACGGCACCCTCAAAATTAAATGTGTAAGGGGGTGGGGCAATGAAATGAGGTCAGAGTCCCAGGTGCCCAAATGTCAGACGGTGATTTCCAAATGGTTTCTTACAATATCATTCAACTCCAACAGGATTTTCTGAGTCACTGTCGTCTCTTCCTGGGACAGAATGTTTTGAAATCGCACTGATAAACAATAGAGGAAGTCCTTACATCATTACTCATCTTGAATGTCATAATACCTTGCATCTGAGTGTGGCAGGGAAAGTTAACACAATAATACATAAGGGAGTTGAAAGAAGGAGAATCCACAAGATCCCCTGGAGGAGGGCATGGCAACCCACTCCAGGATTCTTGCCTAGAGAAACCCAGGGACAGAGAAGCCTGGCAGGCTACAGTCCATAGGGTTGCACAGAGGCAGACACGACTGAAGCAACTTAGCATGCACTGACTATTCATTTTCAAGGGAAAAAATGAACAAAGCTGTCAACCAGAACACATAATTCAGGGTAAAATTTTAGATGTGATTGAGAAATAGCATTTACCACCAGAGATCAGATTTTATCAAGACTCTCTTTTTTAAATGTTTTCTTCATTGTGCATGTTTTTCCCTTTAAGAACATTTTGGTTATTGAACCTTTTATGAATTCAGCACTGCTTTTTTTTAAACATATTTTCCTTATGTGGATTTTTTTTGGCAGATGTTTATGACTTTAGTTTTATGATTTGTTCACAGATCATCTTTAAGCTCTTTTTATATTCTGCCCTCTAGTCTTTATCAATTTCATCTCTCTGGAACCATAAACAGCTTCCCAGAATTCAGTGACCAACAACCATCACACTATGTTACCTCAAAGGTATCATTAATGAAGTCAGTGTCTAGAACTTAAAACACATATAACCTGCTTTATCTAAGAAAGTGCTGATGAAGCAAAACAACTCACTAATGTTTTTCACGCTGGAATAGAAGTGTGCTTGACCCAAACCACTTCAAAAGCCTAAGAGTGGGAGGTAGGAATCCAGAGGACATTGAGGAACATTTCAGAGTTGAATGATGAATTATATGGTCACTTTACTTATGCTGTGTCAAACCGAATGCTTTCAGCTACAAGTTACAAAGAACCCATTTCAAGGGCTTAAGCCACGTCCTACCCTAGACCAGGAAATCAGAATCTCCTTGGGCTGAGCCCAAGCATCTGTATTTAAAGCTCCCAGAGCGATTCTAATGAACAGAGTTGAGCACTGAAAGCGCTGGCCAGTCATGTTTCAGCCCTCAGGTCTCACACCACCTACCTAAAGAGCATAGAGGGTAGAGGTCTGAACAAAGTTGGCATTTTATTATCAAGGAAGAAATGATGGGGGTAGGGAAGAGACGACTGATAGGGAAGGAGCGGAGAGTGGTAAGTAAAAATTTAGGGGGCTTCCCTGGTGGTTCAGTGGTAAAGAGTCCGCCTGCCAATGCAGGAGACATGGGTTCGACCCCTGATCCGAGAAGATGCCATATGCTGCAGAGCAGCTAAGCCCATGCGCCACAGCTACTGAGCCTGTGCTCTAGAGCCCGGAGCCCCAGCTACTGAGCCTGTGCTCTAGAGCCCGAGTGCCAGAGCTAGTAAGCCCGTGTGCCAAAACTACCAAAGGCTACACACCCTAGAGCCTGTGCTCCCCAATAAAAGAAGCCACCACAACAAGAAGCCCACACTCCACACAACTAAAGAGTAGCCCCCCTTGCCGCAACTAGAGAAAATAAATAAATAATAAAAAAATGTAGAGGTCCGTGTGTTTCCCCCCACAACAAGGATACAGGAAACCTGACGACATGTATTATGCCGATCTGAAATACTAACACACAAACAACAGGTTTCTGCAGCTTTTCAACGGCTTTTCATAATTACCTTATCCATCAATGTATATACGTGTATATGCGCTTAACCAGAAAAACTTCAGATTACTTAAGCATTATACTGTATAATTTCAATAGGTCAAAATGAAAGTGGCTTCCTTATATTATGGTTCTTCATAATTGAACAAGTGCATAAATAGCAAAGTACACTGCCTTGGAAATGAGTAGGAAATACTGGTTTTCACCAACTTGTGTGATCCTCCAACGTATATATACTCTTAACCAGGCACCTTCAAATTATTTAGCCATTGCAATCTATGATAGGTAAAAATGAACTTTTTTCTTCCTTAAATTGCTGTTCTTAATTGACCAAATAAACAAAAAATACACAGCCTTAAAGATGAATAAAGAAATAGCTTTATTCTTCAAAACAATATTGTAGTGTTTCTTAGAAATCATCTGCTTATCTAGGAAGCCATGCATAAGGTGTATAGAATTTTCCTTTTCTCTGATCTTGCTTTGAAAACACAAAACTAAACCTACTTAAAACAAACAGTTCCAACATGCTAGCCTATTCATTTTCTCCAAAAAAAACTCAAAGGTTAAAAACAGAGTGGTTCTTGCAGTGATCTGCCTGGTCTCTGGCAGAGTTGGTGCTTCAAAATCAACACATACAGACCCATCTCTCTCTTATGTGGTGCAAGTTTCAAAAAACTGTGGGCTCTTTTTACGAACTTACACATAGAGCCCAACTTTGTAACAGATCCAATTCCAAGGCATTATGGTGTGTCAAGTGACTTCTTTCTTTTACAACTTAAAGCTACAGAATAGAAACATAATGTTGTTGCATGTCAATTATACCTCAATATAAATAAATTACAATGTTTTTAAAAAGAAGAGCAAATCATAAACTGATGAAGCTGTGCTTTATTAAATAAAAGGCTCTCTCTTGAAATTTTTAATTAAAATATAAAATATTTTAAGAAGTGAAAATAAAACCCTATAAGATAGAAACAACTGTTCATAATTATTCAACTAATTAATGTGTTCATACCTTTATGCTATGCTTAGTAGCTCAGTCGTATCTGACTCTTTGTGACCTCACGGACTGTAGCCCACCAGGCTCCTCTGTCCATGGGGATTCTCCAGGCAAGAATGCTGGCCTGGGTTGCCATGCCCTCCTTCAGGGGATCTTCCCCACCCAGGGATCGAGCCCAGGTCTCCCCCATTGCAGGTGGATTCTTATTGTCTGAGCCACCAGGGAAGCCCAAAAATGCTGGAGTGAGTAACCTATCCCTTCTTCCGGTGATCTTCCCGACCCAGGAATGGAACCAATGTCTCCTACATTGCAGGCAGATTCTTTACCAGCTGAACTACCAGGGAAGCCCTGCTCATACCTTTATAAACAAGTATATAAAACACACATTTTTTTTAATTTATTTTTTAACTGAAGGATAATTGCTTTAAAGAATGTTGTTGCTTTCTGTCAAACCTCAACATGAATCAGCCATAGGTATACGTACAGTCCCTCCCTCCTGAACCTCCTTCCCATCTCCCTCCCCATCCCATCCCTCTAAGTTGATACAGAGCCCCTGTTTGAGTTTCCTGAGCCATACAGCAAATTCCATTGGCAATCTATTAAACATATGGTAAAGTAAGTTTCCACGTTACTCTCTCAACATCTCACCGTCTCCTCCCCTCTCCCCACGTCCATAAGTTCGTTCTGCATGTCCGTTTCTCCATTGCTGCCCTGCAAATACGTTCTTTGGTACCATATTTCTAGATTCCATATGTATGCGTTAGTATACAATATTTATCTTTCTCTTTCTGACTTACTTCACTCTGTATAATAGGCTCTAGAAAAATACACATTTCTAATGAAGGTATTCATTTTAAAAATCAGGGAACATAAAAGCTACTTCTTAAAAGACTTATTTTATTTCATTCTCTAACAGCCAAAGGAGGCTGAAGAAGGGAGCTACGGTAGCTTGATAAACCAAATAGGATAAACCAATGTGGGCAGGCTGCCTAAGATGGAAATGGCAACCCACTGCAGTATTCTTACCTGGAAAATTCCAAGGACAGAGGAGCCCGGCAGGCTACAGTCCACGGGGTCGCAAAGAGTCGCCCGCGACTGAGCAGCTGAGCATACTAGTCTACATGGGAGCTCTACAGTAAGGCCTGGAGGACCCACATGGGTGTTCGGAGACTGGAGGTCTACCTCATTAGGCGACAGCCGTAAAGCTGGCTCCGAGAGGCAATGCCAACAGAGGACAGTGGGTCCAGAATCTCATCCTAAAACTTCCTAAAGCATGAGGTGGTTAACTGAGACCAAACTCGAAGGCTCCTGGACCCAGCACCTCTAGAGCAGGTTCTGTCTCTGGCTGCAAAACTGCTTCCCAGTGGGGAAGGATGAGGGAAGGGATGGACAGTTAGGGAGTTTGGGATGGTCAGGTACACACTGCTCCATTTAAAACGGATAACCAACCAGGATCTAGTGTATAGCACGGGAACTCTGCTCAGTGTTACATGGCAGCCTGAATGGGAGGAGAGTTTGGGGGGAAGCAGGTATCTATAGTGTATATCTGTGGTTGAGTCCCTTCGCTGGTCACCTGAAACTATCACAACTTTGCTAACCAGCTATACGCCCATATAAAATAAAAAGTTTTTTAAAAACTGCCTCCCAAATAATGTTTTAGAGTCACATCTTGAATATGTATGTTAATAGGATCAGTGATTTACGAGGTAGATTATATTCCATGTCATTTTTCTAAGCCGTCTCCAGTCAATTCTGTGAACACTGCATACCTGTGAATGCCGTGGAGCACGTCAGATAAACCCATATCAGAAAAGATATTGTGTTATTTCTCAGGATGGAGATTTGGTAGATTAATAAAATGTTAAAGATTTTACAGAAAAATATAAATATGGTGACCATATCTTTTCACAAATTAAAAAATAACAACACAATGATACAGTCTGAAAGAGGCAGAATAAATCAATTACTACCCTAGGAAGCATGCCTTTGAACATAAAACAAAGGGGAAAAAAAAGTGAATGCAGCAAAGTGTTAAAAACAACGTTTAAATGATTAAGTTTTACGGATGTCCCAAGGAGGGGATCATTTTGGACTGCCATTTCAAACTCCCTCCCAAATAAATCCATACCAGGATTTAAAGTAAAGCCTAAGAAGTGAGCATGTCACTTCCTCTTCTTTCTTATTTTGTTTGATGTGACTGTGGAGCCAGTGAACAGTACAAAGGTCTAACTGGCAGCCATAAAAGAGAGGGGAAAAGAAATGGACATCCTGTCAAATTGACTCCTGGACATTCTGACAACCACAGCTCACAAAATATCACCTTTTCTCCTTTCTTCACTCGACTTCCTTCTATAAGGACTCTGGTTTAAGACTTCAAGAGGATCCCGCTCCCAGGCTGCCAAACCTTTGGGTAGACCCAACTTCCCTCCTCCTTCTTCCAATTAATCCCGATCATCCTCTTAATCTGTTCGAACATCCACTGCCCCCTTCCCCCAGACTAGATCTGGTCCCTTCCCCTCATATGCTCTTAGAGCTCCTTAACCTCTCCTACAGTGGACTTGCTGTAGTTTGTTTAAGCTTCTGATTAGAGATTTTTCTTCCCCAATTACTGGAATATTGTCCATCACCCCCTAAAGTATGAGCTCCGTGAGACAGGGACCACCGCTGTGGAGTTCAACGTGTAATAAGCATAGTTCCCAGCACAGAATCCTCCACTCAGTGGGTGTCCACTAAGTCTTTCTGGTTGAATGAATTAATTGGCTATTTGGTGAGTTCATCTAAGACCTCCTTTCATTCTGAAATTCTAAAACTCTCTATGAGACCTTCCTTACATAACGCTTTCACCTTCGAATAAAAGAGAAAAGACCAGCAGCTGAGTGTTTATAAAAATACATGACTTTTCCCCTTGTTACTCCTGTTGCAGCTTTCTCAAGATGCAGTTTTTAATCTTAAAGATTACTTATGAATAGCAAGGGGACACAAGCGGTATGAAAACTTGGGGAAACGTGATGCACGGGTCTTGTGGGGAAAACCGTCCCTCTCTAAGGATGAAGAGTGTAGTTGTCTTGTTTAAGGCAACAGACCTAGACCTCCAGTCCAGAACAACATCAAGATATGGGGAGGGCTTCCTTGGTGGCTCAGTGGTTAAGAATCCACCAGCCAATGCGGAGGACATGGGTTTGATCCTGGCCCGGGAAGTTCCCATATGCTGCAGAGCAACTAAGCCCGTGCACCACAGCTATTGAGCCTGTGCTCTAGAGCCGGGAGCCACAGGAGACGCACCGCAGTGAGAAGCCCTCACACTGCAACTGGAGAATAGCCCCCGCTCACTGCAAAAGAGAAAGCTGCGTGAGTCTACAGAGACCCAGAACAGTCAGAAATTCTAAAAAATAAACAAATCGTTTTTAAAAATGAAAGACAGAAAGAAACGAGGAAAGGGACACAGCCTTCACGCCTTCTGCTCATGCCCAAGTGTGGGGCAAGTAACCAAATGGCCAACCTCGGCAGACAAGGTAGGGCTCAGGGCCCTCTCTATGCAGAAATCATCGGCCTGTTTTAAATTATGGTGACAAGGTAAAGGTCATAAACACCTACCCTGAAGTCAATGAGGCTCGGTGGACACTAAGAAACCATAGGGAAGAGGCTGCTTCTCCCTGGTTCACTCAAGAGGGTTATGTGGCTGGGATCACACAACTGCATGCTACACCATTCCTTTTCACGGGATGAGTGAGTGAGGGGGACACCAAGTTCAAAAGAGAGAAGGACACTGCATTCTGTCCATCTTGCTCAAAAGACACAAGTATTCAAACTGTGGTACTGGAGTAGACTCTTGAGAGTCCCTTAGACAACAGGGAGATCAAATCAGTCAATCCTAAAGGAAATCAACCCTAAATATTCATTGGAAGGACTGAAGCTGAAGCTCCAATATTTTAGCCTCCTGATGCAAAGAGCTGACTCATTGGAAAAGACCCTGATGCTGGGAAAGACTGAAGGCAGGAGGAGAAGGGGACGACAGAGGATGAGATGGTTGGATCTCACTGACTCGATGGACATGAGTTTGAGCAAGCTGAGGGAGAGCGTGAAGGACAGAGAAGCCTGGAGTGCTGCCGTCCACGGGGTTGCAGTCAGACAGGACTTAGCAACTGAACAACAACATACAATGTGTACTAACTTCTCGAAAAATTTAAATCACTAGACCATAACTTCATGAATTACCAATTATGATAGATTATGGGGAAAACTAATCTGCCCTTAAAGATCCACTGCATATGGGGAATTCCCTGGAGGTCCAGGGTTAAGACTTCCCCTTCCAATGCAAGAAGTGCAGGTTCAGTCCCTGGGTTCAATCTGGAAAGCTAAGATCCCACATGAGGGCCAAAAAAATCCAAAAAACATAAAACAGAAGGACTATTCTAACAAATTTAATAAAGGATCAGGAAACGAACTTGAACTCAGAGTAAGAACTAAATGACCACTGGGTCCCACGTTCTGGGAACGTTGGGAAAGCATCTGTGGTCTGACTCCCCTCTTCACAAATCCCTGACTTCTTCAATGCCCCATATGGTCAGAGTATATCCACCAGCAACTCATCACCTTCCACTCTGACTATAAAACTAGTACCTCATCTCTTGACTGCTCCAGAAGTACAGAAAAGGCCCTGTCTTCAGCTCTGCTTGAAAACTAACTAGTAGCTGGACTTCCCTGGTGGTCCAGGGGGCCTGTGTTCAATCCCTGGTCAGGGAACTAGACTGCACAAGCTGAAAAAGAAATAAGTATTTTTTTAAAAAAAATAATCAGTAGCCTTCTCGCACAGCCAAAGTTCTTCATTACAAAGGGAACCCCACCCCTCTGAGAACCCCAGGCCTTTGAGCCCTTTCCCACCCCACCCCTCACTTGCACAGAAATTGCTCACCTGATTAGCAGACAAGAAATGATAATCATTTCCCTAAGGCATCTGAGGACATTTCATAACATACTTTAAATGACACTGATAAAAGTGTTTAACATGCCAAACATCATTTAAATGTTTGTGTGGAGAGCAGACGTTTTAAAAGGGAAGGGTTGGGTTTCTTCTGACAGAAAATGTCTAATGCTGACATTGTACATGAAAGGTTTGGGGTTTGGATCTTTCCTTTACCAGAGCATCTTTCAGAATCTGGGCAGCATCTGCACAATGGAGGCATTCAGCCATTAACGTCAACTGAAACATTCGTTCTTTCTCTCAGTCATTGCCTCTGAAGTGCAGGCGGGCATGTGTGTGTGTGTGTGTGTGTGTGTGTGTGTGTGTGTCTGTGTCTGTGTGTGTGTGGGTGTCTGTGTGTCTGTGTGTCTGTGTGTGTGTGTGTGTGTGTCTGTGTGTGTGTGGGTGTCTGTGTGTCTATGTGTGTGTGTGTGTCTGTGTGTGTGTGGGTGTCTGTGTGTCTGTGTGTGTCTGTGTGTCTGTGTGTCTGTGTATGTGTCTGTGTGTGTGTGTGTGTGTCTGTGTGTGTGTGGGTGTCTGTGTGTGTGTGGGTGTCTGTGTGTCTGTGTGTCTGTGTATGTGTCTGTGTGTCTGTGTGTGTGTGTGTGTCTGTGTGTCTGTGTGTGTGTGGGTGTCTGTGTGTCTGTGTGTGTGTGTGTCTGTGTGTCTGTGTGTGTGTGTGTCTGTGTGTGTGTGGGTGTCTGTGTGTCTGTGTCTGTGTTTGTGTCTGTGTGTGTGTGTGTGTGTCTGTGTGTGTGTGGGTGTCTGTGTGTGTGTGGGTGTCTGTGTGTCTGTGTGTCTGTGTATGTGTCTGTGTGTCTGTGTGTCTGTGTGTGTGTGTGTGTGTCTGTGTGTGTGTGTGGGTGTCTGTGTGTCTGTGTGTGTGTGTGTGTCTGTGTGTCTGTGTGTGTGTGGGTGTCTGTGTGTCTGTGTCTGTGTGTGTGTCTGTGTGTGTGTGTGTCTGTGTGTGTGTGGGTGTCTGTGTGTGTGTGTGTGTGTGAGAGAGAGAGAGAGAAAGTGCGTGTGTTGCTGCAGAGCATGTGGGGGAGTTTGTGTGAGAGCTCTTCCTTTGATCTTTTGAGAATACGTAGAAATCAAAAGTGTTCAAGCTTGGGATCATGTGAGATTCTCTTCTTTTCATTCAGTCCAAGCATCTGGGGGCACTCAGAGCCCAACAGGAATTGGGAAATTATAAATTTCTTCTGAAGCTGACTGTATTAGTTTCTGGCTGCTGCTGTAACAAAATACCACAAACTCAGCAGCTTAAAACCACATACATGTATCCGTCCCCAGTTCAGAGGTCAGAAATCTGAAATGGGTGTTACTGGCCCGCAAATGAAGGAACTGGCAGAGCAGGATTCCTGGCTCATGCCCTGTCTTTTCCTGCTTCCAGAAGCTGCTCATGGCCCTGCATTACTAAACCTCTGCCTCTGACCTGTCATCTCATCTCCTCTGACTGACCCCCACACACACACCTCCCTTTATAAAGACCTTTGTAATTACACTGGGCTCACTGGAAAAATCCAACATAATCTCTAGAACTCAATATCCTTAACTTAATCACGTCTGCAAAGTCCTTTTCACCACATAAGGTGATGTATTCACAAGTTTCGGAATCAGGACTTGCCCATTATGGGGGGTTGATAGCAGGGGCAGGAGAATGTTATTATCTGACCCACCACACGAACGAGTTACACCTCAGTGCTACTCATGAAGGCTTTGGCACTGGGGGTTTTCATTCAAAGAAAAACATCATTTCTGCCTACTCATGGATAGGATTAGGTTGACATCTTTTTGATTCAATGTTTCTCATTGTACATCCTTGGTGACTTCAAACTCCCTTTCTTTGCCTCAGTTACTCTACCTCCAAAATGCAGAAGTACCCCCATTAGACCCAGAAATGGTGAGTACGGCCTGTCTGATCCCTTATAACATTTTACACATTTAGACCAATTAAAGGGTATCACATAGCTTCTTACATTCCAGGAGTCACTCAGAAGACAACGTCAACCATCAAGACAACACTGACATCCAGCAGGTGAGCAGTAACGGCCGAAGACAAGCCACAATAGGTGTCACTCGACACATATTTACTTCTAGGCACAGACTGAGCACTCCAGCTCAGCACCGCACACTGAGGGGAAGACAAGACAACAGAGGACCACGCCTCACAGAGAAAAGAAAATGCACGTGGAAAAAACCAAAGCAGCAAATTTCATATTAGAAGCAGAAAGGCTTCCCCAGTGGTCCAGAGGTTAAGAATCCACCTTGCAATGCAGGGACAATAGCTGATAATAAAACAATAATGATGATAATAAAATAACAGTAATAAAATAGAATTATTAATTTCTGGAGTTTTCCATTTAATATTTTTGGATCCCAGTTGACTGCATGTAACTGACACTAATGAAACAAAACCTCAGCGACGGGGATGACTTTATTCACAGAAGCAAAGGGCATCCGGGTGTTAAACATAAACAATAACTGATGTTCAAAGGCGACGCTGGCAACAGCGAGACCGAGAAAAGATTAAAGTGCACGCCACAGCGGCCACTTCAACTTCAGAAGACACAGTATTTCACAAAGACTTCCACCAAAAAACTGCTAAAATCAGAGTTGGGGCATTTGAGTATTTTAATTTTAATACTGAATTTTTTCTTCAACAGCTGGAAGAAAGCTCTGCCATGTTAGGCAACCCAGGTACCTGCTCTCAAACTTTGCCACTAGCTTTGCTGTGTGACTTTCGGGAAGTCACTTCACATCTCTGAGTCTCTATTTCCTCTAATGAGGAAAGTGTTAAGACTAGATCAAATGTAAGATTCCTCCTAGTTCTGACATGTTATACTTGATGAATGAATTGTCACTATTAAACTTAAAATGGGGCTTCCCTGATAGCTCAGTTGGTAAAGAATCCACCTGCAATGCAGGAGTTCAGTTCAGTCGCTCAGTTGTATCTGACTCTTTGCGACCCCACGGACTGCAGCACCCCAGGCTTCCCTGTCCATCACCAACTCCCAGAGCTTGCTCAAACTCATGTCCATTGAGTCGGTGATGCCATCCAAGCATCTCGTCCTCTGTCGTCCCCTTCTCCTCCTGCCTTCAATCTTTCCCAGCATCAGGGTCTTTTGCAATGAGTCAGTTCGTCACATCAGGTGGCCAAAGTATTGGAGTTTCAGCTTCAGCATCAGTCCTTTCAATTATATTTAGGACTGATTTCCTTCAGGATGGACTGGCTGGATCTCCTTGCAGTCCAAGGGACTCTCAAGAGTCTTGTCCAACACCACAGTTCAAAAGCATCAATTCTTAAACGCTCAGCTTTCTTTAGAGTCCAACTCACATATATACATGATTACTGGAAAAACCATAGTTTTGACTATTTGCAATGCAGAGGATCCCAATTCAATTCCTCGGTTGGGAAGATCTGCTGGAGAAGGGACAGGCTACCCACTTCAGTATTCCTGGGCTTCCCTTATGGCTCAGCTGGTAAAGAATCCACTTTTAATGCGGGACCTGGGTTCAATCTCTGGGTTGGGAAGATCCCCTGGAGAAGGGAGAGGCTACCCACTCCAGTATTCTGGCCTGGAGAATTCCATGAACTGTATAGTCCATGGGGTCACAAAGAGTCAGACACGACTGAATGACTTTCATTTCACTAAACTTAACATGTGAATTCCAATCACATGTCTTAGTCATTATCATCAGTGATAGCGGTTTTTGCTTCCTAACGAGAAATGTAAATTTTTAGATGGCAAGGAAACTGAAAGAAAAAAGAAAACTCAAAGGTCAAAACTTCAAATCTCTCCTTAAGGAATTTATCACATGAAGAAACACCCTACTTCCCCATCAGGATGTTTAGAAATCAGTCAAAAATTTCCAATAAAAATATTTACAAGCACATAATGAGGAATAATATCTTTATGATTATTTTTTTCTTATGATTATTTTGAAAAAGAAAAAGAAGAAGGCTGAGGGGAGGGAGGAAGGGGAGATTAGAGAGGAAGGAGGATGGGGGAAAGGAGGGGGAGGAGGGGGAATAAGGGGGAAGGGAGGAGGGAAGAGGGAAAGAATGGGGAGGGGGTCCCCCATCCTCAGCACATGGAGCCTCTGAACACAAAACACTCCACAATTTCTGTACGTCTGCTCCTGCAAGACCCAAATATGTTTTCCAAGTGGCTATGAAGGGATAAAAGGCACAAGAATGCCATAAAATAAATACATAAAGTCGCATGGAAAGAACCCATTATTGTTCCAGAGTCAGGAAGCTTTGGAGCCCAGCCCAGGAAAACATTCTGTAACCTAAGGTGTGCCCTTCCAAGTCTTGGCCATTTGTTTATAAAGGACTCAGAGATAATTCCAGACACGTGTGTTTTTTATGTCAGTCCAACTTTCCTGAGAAAAAAAAAAAGTGCTTTAAACTCAGAGGAGTTAAGACTTGAAAAGGGTAGGCTGGGATTACGACTTCCACACATTTCTGGGTGCTGCTCTGTGCTAAGAAAGCAGAGGGTTATCGAACTGCCTTTTCTAACTAACAAATGGGTCGATTTCTTGTTTAGAAGCAATAAATTTTTCAGTATTTAAGTATATCCCAAATATTGCATGGGCCATGCTTAAACTAAACACGTTTCCTTGTTTCACTAAAATTCAAACTTAACTCTGGCACGGGACATAGTTATAGCAGAAAAATTTGTTGTTTGTATGAGATTCAAATGGGATGAGGTGTCCTGAAAAATTTTTTTTTTTTGCCAAATTTGGCAACCCCTTCCCCAATCCTTTCACTACTCCTCCATGGCAGTCTGCAATACAAGAACAAAAGTTAGTTACTGCCAGTGAAACAAACGGGGAAGGAGGGTCAATGAGCTGGTTAGAAAAATAAATAAATAAAATTTCCACAGTAGCAAGGTCAAACGATTTTAGACGTAATCACTGTACCCTCCTGGCCTCCAAAATCTCAATCTCATGGAAATTAAAGGTCTTCTTATAATTATTTAAAACAAACAAGGCATTGGGGTCTGCGGAACATAACCTCTTTGCATATCAAATCATCTCATTAAAAAGCTGAAAATAGATTAGAAAGTGTTTTCAAATGCTTAAAATTCACCAATACTTAAAAAGTTTTCTAAGGCAATTAACCAGGTTGTCTATGGCAGATCAAAATTTCAAATTTGTTGATGGAACTCAGTGTTGGGCTTCCCTGGTGTCTCAGATGGTGAAGAATCTGCGTGCAGTGAGGAAGACTCGGGTTCAATCCCTGGGTCAGGAAGATAACCTGGAGAAGGGAATGGCTGCTCACTGCAGTATTCCTGCCTGGAGAATTCCAAGGATAGAGGAGCCTCACGGGCTATGGTCCATGGGGTCGCAAAGAGCTGGGCACAACTGAGCAACTAACACTTTCACACTTCCATTCAGTGTTAGCATCCAGCGCTTTCCACTTCAATTACTCACTTTGGTGACACATATGGACCCCCACCTCCACCTCAAATTCTTTTGCTAGATACAGAACACCTCTGCGGACCTCGGCCTTAGAAACCCATGTGGGTTATGTAAGGAGGGCGGCTGACAGAAAGAATGGGATTGACAGAAGATTTCAGGGAAGACCTGAGTCAGGGTCAGGAGGAGGAAACTGGATGGGTTCCCAACACCTCAGATCTCCGCAGGGCAGCTTTGTTCCTCCTTGAGTGATCAGACACACCCGAGCTCAAAACACAAAGCCACGCCAAAAGAGGAGGAATCAGGAGATTGTCCGTATCTCTGTTTGACGCCTATAATGAAAAAGAAGAAGCCTCCTGCCTCCTGGACCATGGGAAGTGCCAAGAGGTACAAAATCATTTAAAAGATGGAGCTGCAGAATGCAGACATTCTGTTATAAAAATACAGCCATTTAGGGACTTCCCTGTGGTCCAGTAGTTAAGAATCCACCTTGCAACGCAGAGGACATGGGTTCAATCCCTGGCTGGGAAACTATTAATAAGGTCCGAAACATATTCCTCAGGGCAACTAAGCCTATGTGCCACAAATCAAGAAAAGCCTGTGCACCCCAATAAAGACCCAGGATGGTCAAAAAACAACAACCAAAAGAAAACAGCCATTTATTCATCAAGATAAGACAATTTAAATTTATTTAAATTTACTTACTTATTATTAAAGGACTGAGCAATATCTATCAATAACCAACCTTCTGATAATGCAGAATTTCAGCCTAGTATCCAGAGAAGCACGCCGAGGGATCAACAGTAATGTCCTTTGATTAAGAAACAATAATGATAATGAATGCTTTCTGGGTGCCGTCATAGTTCTGAGAGCTTTGCATAAATTTATCTCATTCAATTTTCTTTTAAAAACAAAGTATTCTTACTTCTATTTAACCTCACAGGAAGACTAAGTGCAAGAAGTAAGTAGCTTGTCTAAGGTTCCAGACACAGTAAACTGAGGGAATAATTCAGATCCTCGGTAGACCAATCCAAGACCCACACTCTTAACCCTGAGCGGACAACCCATCCCAGAGTAAATGTGTTCTGGGTGGGAATCATGACACTACCACTGACAGAGTAAACAGGAAACACACTGAAATTTCTCTCTCAGTTACACAATGAAACTAGATCATCTTCAAAGACTTCCCACATCCGGAATCCAGGCTCTACTCAATTTGATCCCCAAATTCATTGATTCAAATTAACTCGTATAGGTTCAGCAGTACTAGTCACATTTCATCTTCCTGACACCTTTAAGGAGTGAAGAGGTTAACCCTTCCTCGAGGCTATACAGCTAGAACAGAAAGAAATGAGACACAAATTCTGATCTTTTGAATCCACATTCTGGAGCAGTCACCATTAAACCACAGCTGGATCCATCATCTCTAATTTACACAACAATGGTACAAACTGGTCAACATAAAACATCCAACCTGCAAATCCAAATACAACACACCAGCTATCAATTCCCAGGTTTATCTAACAGACTCTTTCCTCCCAGTAAAGAAAATAGATGACAACTCTGACTCATAGCTGGATTTCAAGAGTTGGAGCAGTGCAGATGCCATGATGCAAGCCTAGCTTATGGCCATAATGTCCCAGGCCCTGGTGACCCTGCCAGGAACCTGCCACTCCATGGCCCAGCCCCTAACAGCATGATAGTCCCACTGGATCTTCACAGGAGGAAAATAACTCAATAGGGCTGGGCTTGACAGATACTGGAACACCTGAACACTGCTACGGAAATCCCATTAGCCTCATTAACCTAAGACTTAATTCATTTAAGGTTTTGTGATACTTCGTATGGAGCCAAGGCCCACCTAGATTTAAAAGGATTGGATAAGAAAATTCAGATTGCAAGAGGACACTGAATCAAGCTTAAGGGTCAAGTCATTTAACTTTTTAAAAGCCTCTATTTACCTACCATCAATGAGATAACTATTAACCATTCTCCTGTATTCACTACTGCATTTTAAAATGTTTCTAATCTTGCTTTTTCTTAATTTATAAGGGTCTTTTGCCCCAGTATGCCTCAAGCATAAGCTTTCACATACAAGCAGTCTCCATCTCCCAAACAAGTCACCCCCCTCCAGGTCAATCCACATTATTTCTTGCTGTACATAATTCTGTTTTCTGCAGGGAGGAAGAAAAAGCACTGAAGATAAAGAAGATGGAGAATGAAGAGACTCTACCAGATGTGAGGCTGATGCATTTTCTCCACCCAAGTCACCGTGCTAAGGATTGTTGATAACAGATAAACCAGACACAGCACCTCTGCTCAGAACATCCATGAAGTAAAGGATCGTAGGTGATTACAGACGATTGCAGGTGACGCATGCATTTCCTAGTGGCCAGGAACTACACTTTGGAGGGCCAGAGTGGGCTGACACGTGGTCCCCTTCCTGCTGAGTCTTCCTCTGGGAACACTGCCCTTGCCCCCAGGTATAAAGCTGTTTCTATGGAAAGTCCAATCTGCTCTGAGAGTCCCATCTCCTGTGGAGCAGCGCCTGCACAGGTAAAACTGAATGTACAGCCAGAGCCAGCACCAGCATGATGTCGACAATCAAACTGCTTTAAGGGGCTGACAGCATCCCACAGCAACAGGCTATCAGTCAGTCACCTGCAGCAAGACTGGCTACTGCTGCAGAATATGAATAGCAAAGGTCTATGAGGCCAGTGCTCAGTGTCTGTCAAATTTTATGACAAGATAAATCAGTTCAGTGACTGGCATTTTTATGTAAAGAAAATGAAAACGTGTATCCTTAGGAAGACCTATATGCACTACAACATATAGGTTCACTTGTGTGTGAAACTGGTCAGGACATAAAATGACAGCTTGGTAAACTCAACCTGGGGTAAGAGCAGCAAAAAGGACCCAAGAAACGGCAAACAAAAATGAATTAAATACTAGGGCTGACTCTACAGTTCACAGTCTGGACTCTACTATTCTTGGCTCGATGGAATTCAACTGTCTGAGAAAAACACTGCAAAACACCTGAAAGATTTCAAATGTAGGTGTTTAGAAAGTATACACAAAGGATCACATCAAGTTTTAAAAGACAGGAAGCCACATTCCCAAACCATAAAGATATTACTAGAAAAAAAATGTTTATGTTTCTACGTTTAAGAGCCTGGTGGAGCAGACAATGCATGCTGAAAAGCATGAAGGTGGCCCCCTGGGAATGCCACAGAGATAAACATCACATGGGCCATGTCCTAGTGTGGGGAAGCAGAATGGAGTAATTTTTTAAAGCACCAACATATTTTATATTTAATATAACTAGCACATTTAACATAATTAACACATTTAACGTTGGATTACATTTATAACTGTGTGTGTGTCATTCGTTCAGTCATGTCTGACTCTGTGCGACCCCATGCAATGTGGCCCAGCAGGCTCCTCTGTCTATGGGATTCTCTAGGCAAGAATACTGGAGTGGGTAGCCATTCCCTTCTCCAGGGGATCTTCATGTCCAAGGGATCCAACCCGGGTCTCCTGCATTACAGGCAGATTCTTTACCATCTGAGCCACAGGGAAGTCTTGGGAAACGCTGGGATCCATTTACTAAAATTCTCTTTTAAATCTATTAAATGTGTGCCTTTCAATAGTTAAAGTGAACATTTTTATGTTTTTGAGATAGCCAAGGAGTTAAAAAAAAAAAAAGTATCCTAAATCTTTTCCAACTTCAATATGTATCTCCATGACAACACAGCTCAACTGACTTCTTGGTCACTGACATTCATTTTATAGAAGTTCACTGAACATCTACTAGACTATCAGTCACAGTTCTATGGTAATACTTTTTACCCTACATAGGAGAAAATCTTCATGACACTGGATCTGGCAATAATTGTTTCAATATGAGACCAAAATCACTGGAAACCAAAGAAAAAAATAGGTAAATTGTACTTCATCAAAACCAAACACTTTCTTACCTCAAAGTATACTGTTAAGAGAATGAAAAGGCAACCCAGGAGATGAGAGAAGATATGTCAAATTCATTTATCTGCAAAGGGTTAGTATTCGGAATATATTTTAAAAAGAAAACTACAACTCAACAACAAACACACAAACCGATTAAGAAACAGGCAAGCGGACGTTTCTCCAAAGAAGATACACAAGTGGCCAAACAAACACATGAAAACATGCTCAACATCACGAACTATTAGGGAAATCAAATCAAAAACAGAAAGTAACACATGTTGGCAAAGATGTTGAGAAACTGGAACAACTGAGCAGCACTGGTGGGTGCAGCCACTATGGAAAACAGTGTGCTAGTTCCACAGAAAGCTAAAAAAAGAATCACTATATGACCCAGCAATTCCATTTCTGGATACAGCCAAAGAAGTGAAAGCAGAGATTCACACAGATATTTGTACGCTCGTATTCATAGCAGCATTATTCACAAGACCCAAAAGGTGGAAGCAACTCAAGCGTCCATCAACAGATGAAAAATAAACCTGGTGGCTCAGAGGTTAAAGCGTCTGCCTCCAATGTGGGAGACCCGGGTTCGATCCCTGGGTCGGGAAGATCCCCTCGAGAAGGAAATGGTAACCCACTCCAGTATTCTTGCCTGGAGAATCCCATGGACGGAGAAGCCTGGTAGGCTACAGTCCACGGGGTCGCAAAGAGTCGGACACGACTGAGCGACGGAACGGAACGGAGTGTACCTAGCTAAGGGACTATTATCCAGTCTTAAAAAGGAAGGAGATTCCAATACATGCTCCAACTTGGATGAATCTCGAAGACATCGAAATAAGCCAGTCACAAGAAAATACTATATGATTTCACTTACATGAGGTATCTGTACTCTAAAGTCAGATTTACACAGACAGAAAGTAGACAGTGATTTCTTAGGTAGGAGGGGTGGGGAGAATGAAGCCTATGTATGAGCTTAGTTGCTCAATCGTGTCTGACTCTTTCTGACCCCATGGAGTATAGCCTGCCAGGCTCCTCTGTCCATGGAATTTTCCAATCAAGAATACTAGAGTGGGTTGCCACTTCCTTCTCCAGGGGATCTTCCCGACCCAGGGATGGAACCCATGTCTCTTGTGTCTCCTGCACTGGCAGGTGGATTCTTTACCTCTGAGCTACCTGGGAAGCCGAGGGGAATGGAGAGTTAGTATTTAATGGGTACAGAGGTTCAGTTTTGCAAGATGAAAAGAATTTTGGAGACTGGTGGCATGACAACATGAATATACTTAGCACTGCTGAGCTGTACACTTAAAATAGTTAAGATAGTAATTTTTTAATGTATTTTACAAGTTTAAATATATAAATATATATAATCTCTGGGGGCTTTGTGCACCACAGCGTTACCCATGATTCTGGGCACAGAGAATAACTTTTCAAGTGTCCTGAGGCAGGCCGAACCTCAGGCTTCACAGCTGCATACACTTCCCTTCCCAAAAGCCCATCCAGGAAGTTCTGAGTCTTTAATTCATTGTCTAACCAAACAGCCTCAAAAAAGCATTTCCTCAAAACACAGAAAAGGGCTGTTTTGTGTCTTTTCTATTTTTTTATTTCGGGGGTGGGAATGGAGTGTGAGATTATGAAAGAAAAAGTCCTAGGGAGGCTAAAAAGACAGACAACTTTTTCCCTTGAATTTTCTGATATCGGTTTCAAGAGCTGGTAACATATCATCCATTCAGATGCAAAAGCTTCCAAAAATATGCAACCATCTCCCTCCCCTAGACAGGCAAGTTTCTGTTTTGCCTATTTTTACTCTGACTGTACGCTGAACTGGGGAACCACGGCTACAAGACGACCAGAGGAAACCACCCCAGAGATGCTCAAAAGAAGCCATTTTACACATAAAGAAATAGCGGTCTTTCTGGAAACTGGGGAGGAAAGAAGGCACTAGACACTGACTTTGAAACTGCCTCAAAAACTGTGAAGCTGGAATTCTGTTGTGATTTTACCATACCTGTGGTTCTGAACCAGCACACCAACATATATCCACACTTACAGTGACAGACCAACTATAAAATGGTATCAAGAGCCTTGCAGAGGGACTTCCCTGGTGGTCCAGTAGTTAAGAATCACCTTGCAATGCAGGGGACACAGGTTAGATCTCTGGTTGGGGAACTAACATCCTACATGCCTCGGAGCAACTAAGCCCGAGTACCCCAACTACTGAACCCAAGAACCTCAACTAGAGCGTCTGTGTGTGACAGTGAAAGCTCCCGCATGATGCAACTGATATCTGACAAAGCCAAACAAATAAATAAGCTTTACTAAATGGTCCACATCAAAAAAAAAAAAAAAACCTTAAAAAAAAAAAGGACCTCCTTGAGGTTCCCAGAACTTTGGGTGCTGTTGAGGTCATATGGTTTATTATCTAACTGCATTCATATACATTTTAGAAGAAACAGGGAAGCAGGGGAAGGAGAGAAGCTCCTACATATACCTAACCCTCAGTATATGTGGTAGTGCTGTTCGAGAAAAATCACCTTGAACACTGAGTTACCAAACACAGAACTATTGTTACTGGAGGACTCAGAAGGACTAGGCTCCTTGAATACCATATCTCTGGTCATCACATTTTAGTTAACCGATCTTGTTGTATATGTGATTCGGTTTAAAAACTTCTTATCTGATACATGATGCTGATTCCTTATCACTGAACTCACAGCCAACAGCACTATTTTGGGGACAATAAATAAATCTCAGCAAGCAGGAGAATTCACAAAGACAGAACCCTTGAATTAAGGAGCATCCACTATATTAGCCAGGCTTCCCTGGTGGCTCACTGGTAAAGAATCCACCTGCCAGTGCAGGAGATGAGGATTTGATCCCTGGTTCAGGAAGATCCCCTGGAGCAGAAAACGGCAACCCACTTCAGTGTTCCTGCCTGGAGAATCCCAATGGACAGAGAAGCCTGGAGGGCTACAGTTCATGGGGTCTCAAAAAGAGTCAGACATGGCTGAGCAACTAGACAACAATAACTGTATCAGCCAACTTAGGAACTTAGAGAATTACAGTGATAAATACAAAGTCTTTCAACATATTAATGGTAGCCCTTTTAAAAGTCATTTGAAGGACTTCCCTTATGGTTCAGTGGCTAAGACTTTGGATTCCCAATGCAGGGGGCCTGGGATTCAATCCCTGGTCTGGGTACCAGGTCCTGCATGCCATGACTAAGAGTTGGCAAGCAGAAACTAGAGACCCCACATGCTGCAACTAAGACCTGGGACAGCCAAACAGACAAATAAATATATTTGAAAGTCATCTGAAAAGTCAGGTGTTCTGAGCTGCATATACTTCACACATGTGACTGCCTGCCAGAGGCAGTGACAACACTCCCCTGGTTCCCCCAAGTTCAGCAGGCCAAGCAAAGCACCGATCACTGGACCTAATAGTCTGCCCACCAGCATCTACCGCCACCACGTCTGAGGGACTCTGATCCAATCACCAGCCGCCTGTCTGCCCACAACGGGATTTCCCACCGTCTCCAGCAGGCACACCCTGAAAATCACTCCCTTTGTCTATTCACGCTTCAAAGTTTCCTCTGAAAATAACTCCCAGTTAGAATTCGCTGGCATTCTTTCACACTACAACAAAGATATCTCTGTTGTTTGGGACATTTCATTTCCATACATATGCTTAAGATAAAACTCAAGATTCAAAGATGCCCAGTTTTTTCCTATTTACTCTTCACAGCCACACCACGTGTCTTCCATCAAAAAAAATGGAAACCTACAACAGACAGAACTAATACAGCCTCCTTGCGAAATAACACACGATTTTTTATCTCTCCGGAGAAGTAATGACTCTAAACTGATCATCGTCATACCAGGCTGCACCAAACAGTGCTGCCTCTGAGGTTGAAAATATTCAGGGGGCATAAGACATGTTCCAGGTGCGCTGGGAATTCAAGCTGCTGCTGCTGCTAAGTCACTTCAGTCGTGTCCGACTCTGTGTGACCCCATAGACAGAAGCCCACCAGGCTCCCCTGTCCCTGGGATTCTCCAGGCAAGAACACAGGAGCGGGCTGCCATTTCCTTCTCCAATGTGTGAGGGTCACAGTATTTCTTCAGAGCCACAGGGAAAGTATAAAATTCACCAGCCCAATAAACCCAAGAACTCAAGACTTTCTTCAGAAAAGAAACCCATGCTTCTGTCTCAATACACCTGGGCTTCCCTTGTGACTCAGCTGGTAAAGAATCCGTCTGCAATGCAGGAGACCCTGGTTCAATCCCTGGGTCGGGAAGATCCCCTGGAGAAGGGAAAGGCTACCCACTCCAGTTTTCTGGCCTGGAGAATGGGTGGCCAAGAGTAGGAAACAACTGAGCAACTTTCACTTTCACTTCAACACCCCCGCCCCCATCACCACCATTCAGTTCTCAGCTCCGCCTCCTTCCAGTCACACTGAAAAAGGAAGCACGGGTCTCCAAAACTTCTGCTTTTTAAAAATCTCAAAACCCACTACTTCTTTAAAGTCTTTTCTTCAAACAAAATTCACCTTCATTCTATTCCTGTGGAATCTAATAAATCATTGGTCAGGAGAAGATGCAGTCTCTCAAAAAACCTAGAAGGAGAAAATGACATCCTGTTTCTAATAGTCAACAATTAGACATACCTCACGGGAGAAGTTATGCTGGTTTTTAGAGTCTTTTCTAAAGTTGTTTAAAGACTTTCTCACATCACAACTAGGAAATCTTTTTTAAACTTTTTATTTTATACTGGAGTATAGCAGTGTAGCAGACAGTGCTGTGACAGTTTCAGGTGGATGGCAAAAGGACTCAGCCATACACACACACACACGTTTCCATTCTCCCCAAACCTCCCATCCAGGCTGCCACACAACACTGAGCAGAGCTCCCTGTGCTGCACAGTAGGTCTCCGTTGGTTATACACTTTAAAAAAGCTTTTGAGCATTAAAGTTACAACTTACTATTTTACTATGCTTTTTTTTTTTTACTATGCTTATTCTCAGTTACTTTCCCACCTTTAACATCCCCTTTCCTACATAAAACATTCAAAGAAAAAAATGTTGAGCCACAGTTTAGCTTTCACGATTTTGCCAGTCACCAGCAAAATTCGTGTCTGGGTCAACCAGTATGTGCCTAGGGCCTTTCCTGTTCTTTTTGTTTCCTTGAGTCAATTCCTGTCAGGTGCAAACACTCCAGAAATACAGAATTTGGACACAGGAATTCACCTTGAGTCATAGCAGGAACCCCGCTAGCTTTCTCTCCAGAGTTCACCATTAAAAACAAATGAAACCTAAAATTACATCTAAAGCAAAAAGGTAGGTGGAAGTTTCAAGTGCACACGTGGCTTCGGCACCAGCTGGGGATGTTCAGGCAGAACGGATGTCAGTAATAAACCTCAGAGAGCAACAAGGGTTGGTTTATAGCCATCCTGTGTCCTAGGTGAAAACGCTGACTCGAATCTAAAAGCGGATCCCAGTTGCTTCCTACCTCATCCGAGTGTGCAACGTGCAGACACAGCCTGGACCAGGATCCAGAAATGGGATGGAGACACACAGCGGGCCTTTCGAGAGGGAGTGAGCGTGTTACACAACTGGAGGCAGTCTCACAGTCAGCACCCACGGGGAAAGCGATGGCCCCTCCTAACACTGGTACCAGGTCTAGTCATCCTCTTCGCTCCCCAGAGAGGGAAAGCGTGTCATCCACTGTTCCATTCACACCCATCTGCCATAAGGGAATATGGCTGTATGGTTCTTATGGAGACTGGGCGAGATGAGAGAATACAACTAGAAAAGACCACAGAGGATATAAAATTAAACCTACAGTGAACTGGGTGGGAGGCGGGGGTGGGGGGAGGTGAGCAAACCTGAAAATAGTCATCATGAAGACCGTAATTAAATGAACACTGCAAGTTTAGAATAAGGTTGGGAGAAAACTCAGACACTGTAAAGCCAGAGTTAATGCAGCAGTACTGAAAACAGTATGAATGGGACTCAGATAAAATCTGTTCATGAGTCGTTCCTGCCCGCTGTGGACTGGGTAGCCACAGAACCTGGAGGCAAACAGGTTTTCCAAAATGACACCCTTGTTATTTGATCTTATTACTCTTCACGTTTCAGACAAGATATGCTTTATTTCTAAAAGGTGCCAACTTGAAAGTGGGGGTGTCTTTTTTAGAATGTGCAGCCGCATGATTTGGTGACTTTATTATTCATCAAAGCTAAGGGAAGCAGTCACTGATGAAGTCCTATGGACTAATTCAGTCAGCTTGAGAAACCTGAAATACTAAATTCTCCTGTAAACTCTGCTGGAAGTCAGCTCTCCCTCTACCTGTCCCATGGCTCTAAGCATTCTCATCCTCAAGGAGAGAGCACGATAGTGGCTTTAAATCAAAGGGTCTTTAATTCTCAGGGGAGTTTTTTAAAAAATCACCTGCTATCCCATAAGGATCCCTTCACTAAACTTTTCTCTGGGTAAGTAGCACGCATCAGATAACAAGGGTCCCCTACTCATCCTGTGACTTTCTTACAAACCTCATCCGCAAATATACTTCTTGAACAATTCCCTATTAGCTTGGAAAATTACTACATCCTGTGCTTATTTTGCTTAACTGTTAAGTGTAGATTTCCCACTTCTTTCCCTGAAATGAAGGAGGGGTCCAGTGCCAAACAGTTAGACTATATAGGTAAGAAAGCAAAGACGATGAATGTCTTGACTTGCTTCCTGGAGTCAGACTGCCTAGGTTTAAATGACAACGCCGCCACTTGCTGGCTGTGTGATCTTGGTCAAGTTAATTAAACTCTCTGTGCTTCCGTGAAGATACTAACAGCCACGACCTCATGGGATTAGTGTGAGAATTAAATGGGTAAACGAAATATGTGAAACATTTAAAACTGTTCCTGTCATATGGTAAATACCATAGCAGGTTAGATAATGATGATGATCTTCGCATTCCAAACTCTATATCATTTGAAGTTACACTGCTTAATTCATAGCATCTTTCTATTTTACCATGTCAAATTAAAACTAGCTTTACACAGGCATATCTCTAGGAGACATGTGGGGTTCAATTCTAGACCAGTACAATAAAGCAAATACCACAAAAGTCACAAGTTTTTTGTCTTCCCAGAGAACACAAAAATTATTTTCATACTATCCTGTAATCTATTAAGTGTGAAATAGCACTGTCTTAAAAATGTGCATAACTTGATTCAAAATAATTTATTGCTAAAAAATGATAACCATTATCTGAGACTTCAGTGAGTAAAAAACTTTTTGCAATAATAACATCAAAGATCACTGATCACCATAACAAACATAATAATAACAAAAAGTTTTAAATACAGTGAGAATTACCAAAATGTGACACAAAAACACAAAAGAACAAACGCTAAAAATGGAGGTCACAGATTTTTCTCAAAGCAGGGTTGCCACAAACCTTCAGTTTGTAAATAAATCAAAAGCAGTAACGTGAGGTATGTGCAATAAGAGATGATAGAAATACCTAATCATTATGGTGAGCCAACTGAGCCAAAACTACAGTAAACAAGCACAAGACCAGAGCAAGGTGAGTTTAAATTTCAAAGGGGCAGGAGCAGAAGCTGATAGGGGTTGGGAGTAATATACGGTTTCCCAAGGAAATCCCACGCTTCCCTGGTGGTTCAGATGGTAAAGACTCTGCCTGCAACGCAGGAGACCTGGGTTCGATCCCTGGGTTGGGAAGATCCCCTGGAGGAGGGCATGGCAACCTGCTCCAGTATTCTTGCCTGGAGAATCCCCATGGACAGAGAAGCCTGGCGGGCTACAGTCCATAGGGTGGCAAAGAGTCAGACATGACTGAGCCACTATGCACAACAAGGAAATCCCATGCTCCCTAGACTTGATACAGTGGTAGCACTGGCCTGACCTCAGGGCCTCACCAGCTACAGAATGGTCCCCACCAGGGTCATGTTCCTGGCAGGGCAGCAGGACTCAGGGGCCCCCTGCAAAAGCACAGGTGTGCCCACTGGTTCACAAGGCAGCACCGGAAAAACTAGCCATTCGGATCAACCGGCAGAACCAATTTCTTCAGAATACAGCCTCACTTATCTGAGGTTATGCTTAATTGAGATCACAATAATGATTCACGAAAGTCACTTTGGTTTCTCCTGGCTCTAAGATCCAGCAACTCTCTGGGTAGATTTTTCATTTCTGCCTTTCTATTTTGAGCATGACCTAGTCAGCTACCAAGTACTGAGATTCCCAGAAATGTTTGAAGAATGGCATCTTCCACTTAACTACATCTGTCTCATCAAATTCAGGTCTTAGGAGGATGAAAAAATAAGTAAATAAAGCAAACCCCTAAAGTAAAGTAAACCCCTAAAGGAAAAACAAACATTGCTGTTTCAATTCTCATTGAAAAAGTGTTTGAAAATACATTGATAAACTTTCATATTACATAAATGGAAGTCCAGAACATTGTTTAATTTTTCTAATGACTTGAATTCTAAATAAACTTTCTGAGGGTTTTAAGAGAGCTATAAATATAGAGTTAGCAATTCAGAAAAGGATGACAGTATTTCCAATTTAGAAGGAAACAAGAAAGGCTATTTGGGGGCACAAGTCTTGAAAAGGACTAGGGAATTCGAGGAGATGGCAACTGGAGAGGGACGGGATGGCAGGTTAGGGGTTAGGGATCAGTGGTTAGAGTTAGACTGAGGATGGTGGGGCAGGGGTGCTGAGGGCATGAGGGAACTTTAGGTAGAGAAAATACACAGACTTATGGAAGCCAGAAATCCAGCATCGTGTTCAGCACAACTGGTCCAATGCAAGCAGGAAGGTGAGTCTGAGTTTAGAAAAGCTGAATAGAGCCAGCTCACAGGGAGACTCACAGGACCTACCAAGGAGTTGGACTTTAATCCACATGCAGGAGAGAATCACCAAAGGTTCTTCAGCTCTAAGACCGGGGATTGGGAAGAGGAAGGATGCGATCGAATGAGTGGTTTTGAATAATAAAACTAACAAATGTCAATAGAGAGTAACGTTAAACATACCTGCTCAATGCTTGATGTACTCTAACAATTCAATCTCATTTTATAGATAAGAAAATGAGACTTTGAGGATTAAAATATCCAGATCGCAGTGACTTCAAAGTCCTGCACTGACTGTCACAGGGAACCCTCATGTCCCTATGGAGGGCACAGTGTCCCTCAAGGTACAGAGCAAGTAACAGAGTTCTTCCCTTCCGTGTCCTGCCTATTCTGAATTGGAAGGGTAAATCCAGGAGTGAAAGAGATAGAACAACCAAGTGCCATGGACCACCAGGACACATCGCAGGCATCACATTTTCAACTCCCTAAGTGATTAACTAGTGACTGATTAACAGTCACTAAAGAATCTGCCTGCAATGCAGAAGACCCAGGTTCAATCCCTGGGTCAGGAAGATCCCCTGAAGGAAAGTATTCTTGCCTGGAGAATCCCATGGACAGTGGAGCCTGGCGGGCTACAGTCCATGGGGTCACAAAGAGTCAGACACGACTTAGTGACTAAACCACCATCGCCAAGTGATTAAATGAGGATACAATCTCCCTAAAACTGCTGCCTCTGAGCTGCAGCTCACTCTGAAACAGAAACACTCCTGTTTATAACATAAGTTAGCAACCCCAAATCAGGAGACCTTCATTCTCCATTTATGTGAGGCTTTGACGAAATTGATGATACTCTTTAAAAATGTATCCAACAAATTTTTTTTTTAATTTTTAAAATACCAAAAAAAAAAGTCCATCCAACGGGTGCACACCAGTCGAAAGTATTGAGGGGCCTCATCACTGCACTGCTGCATTCAAAACCAGGACTGAGCCATGGACAGCCCGGCTGGGTGTGAACTGTGCCTATTCTGACAGTTTTTAAAACAAGATTCTATTTTTGATTCAAATACCATGAGATGCTGGGTAAGCCTTGAAAACCAGGGACATTTTTCACCCAATTCCATCCAAAGTTCAAGAAGGACTCCACAGCGAAGACATATGCTGCAAACAGATGACTGAACTCCTCTAAACTCTCAAATTGCCAATATTATTTCCCTTGATGTTAGCCTAATGATTGAATGGAAAATATAAGTATTCTTAGAGAAGAAAAAGCGCAATAAAAGAAGACAACCCAGGCTGCAGTCCCCTGTGCGCCTTCATTTTTTTCAAAGAACTTTCAAATTCTTACCTGGGAACAGGAATTAATATATTACTTGCCTAAAGGAAAGGGTCTTGCCCTGCTGGTTTTCTCTGGCCCCGTTCAGCTCTAAGAACTCAATTATATATATATATATTATATATATATATAAGAACTCAATTATATATATATGTATATATATTATACACTTGCTAATTTATAAGAAGGAAATGAAATGGCTTTGTGACTTCATACTTAAGAAACAAACATTGAAGCAAAAATTCCAAATGAAAACTTGTAAAATGAGTTTTGCTTAGCTGTTCATTGATTAACACACATCAGCATAAAGAATGAAATTACTAATCTTAATTCTGAATTTCACTTATGATAAATATATTCTAAATTTTCTGTACATTACCTCTTAGAAGCACACATCCAAATGAATCCAAACGGATGCGTGCTTCTAAGGACTCAACTTTAATTAGGTTTGGGAGAATAAGAACTCTGTAATATCCTGACTCCCTTCTTAACTGCCTTCTGGAACCTGGGGCCTAGCCTGGAGCCCTCGCTGAGAAAACAATATTCAAAAGTGAAAGCCGAAAGCCACCTTTCCTATTGATCAAGGGCACATTCAGATGAATCTTCCTTTGAATTTGATTAAAGTATCCATTTCATTATGCCTCTCCAGAAGGGAGGTCACAATGAAATCATCATAACCCTACTGGAATCATTTCCATCCCGACAAATTAGATATTAATGAAGGTTTATTCTTACAACTGAAAAAAAGGAACTAATTCATTATGAAAATGAATAGCACACATGCATGCTTATCAACGGCCCGTAAAATAAACATTTTCATATGAAAACTGTGCTTTTAGATCCTAAAATTATTTCCAGCCTTTGGCCTGTAGCCACAGCAACTCAGTAGCTTTGCCATTTATAGCAAAGCTTAGGCTGAGTTTCAGGGTACACAAAAAAGGACACTTACTTGACATTTTAAGGCCATAGAGCCGATCGGAACGTCCATGCAGGAAGGAACTTCGTCTAACCAGAGCAAGGGAAAGTTAAGCCCACGTGTTTCCACAGCTACAGCTGGCAGAGCACTGACAGAAAATAAAATGCCACAGGCAACAGAAAACGCTGTTCGGAGAAGACAGACATCCACTCCTGAAAGCTAGGACATCCACTGATAAACACATCTACCTATCACTTCACGTGGGAGCAACTGAAGACTAGAAACATATATATTACCTTTCAATGAAGCCATTTTTCTCCATTTTACTCAACAGCACAGGGGCCTGGGTGTGAAGGGAACTTACTCTGAAGAGACAGCCTTCACGTTTTCTTAATCTCCTCCATGCATGCATGCTTAGTCGCTTCAGTTGTTTCCAACTCTGTGCGACCCCATGGACTGCAGCCCGCCAGGCTCCTCTGTCCATGGGATTCTTCAGGCAAGAAAGCTGTAGTGGGTTGCCATTCCCTCCTCCAGGGGATCTTCCCAACTCAGGGACTGAACCCAAGTCTTTTACATCTCCTGCATTGGCAGGAGCGTTCTTTACCACTAGTGCCACCTGGGAAGCCCCTAATCACTTCTCTACTCCCAAAAAAGAGTAAAAGAAATAACAACCATCAACCTTTTCCCAGTTTGCAAGAAATGCGGGAGCGAGAGAAAACTGAATGGCCCTCAGGGAAACAATCCATCAGACACATCCTCAGTGGGGAACATTCTCCACGGCAGGTGGCCTGGTCTCTTTAAAAAAAGGCAGTGTCATAGAAAAAAAATGTGAGAGCTTTTCTAAACTAGAAAAAATAAGCCCTTAGGGCCATACCACTGCAATGCAAGAACGGTGACTGGATCTTAGTTCAGGGAAAAAATAAACAATCATAGAAGACATTCTGGAAACAACTGGGGAAGAGGGGTGTGAATATGGATTGGCTATCGAGAATCATGAGACAATCATGGTTAATTTGCAGATTTTGAAATGTTACCGTGGTTATGTAGGAGAATGATAGAAGATAGATACTTAAGAATGTAGGGGGTGAGCATCATAACATTCACCTACCCCTGTTTGCCTTAAATTGTTAAGCAAAAAATATGCATGTATGTATACATTCACACACACACACAGATAAAGCAAATACAGCATAATGGTTAACAATGGTTAACAATTAAGGAACCCAGGCATGTTCAATGTATGTTCAACGTACTATTTTTTCTATTTCTCTACGTTTGACATATTTTGTAATAAAAATCTAGTGGGGGCAGCAGTGGGGGAAATGCTGCTAAGACCTTAAATATGTGAAAAGAAAGTTAATCTATCTCTGAGGAAACTCAGAAGAAATAACAAGGAAACATATATTACTTATCATGTAACTAGCAAAAACATTTAATCAGACAAATAGGTAACTTATTTATCTCTGAAAGTTGCTACCACTTTCAGTATCTACCACTTTCATCTACTATAATCAATCCCAGATTTACTACGTACATAAAAAACATTTCATGACTGCAGATGGTAGTGAAACTGTATGGTTCTGGTTTTCACGCTTCCATACATAGCATATTGTAAATATGAATTACTCCAAGACAAGTCAGCCAAGAAAGATCAAATAACTCGGCATTTACAATTCTAACAGAGATATATGACTAGATTTAGCCCAAAGAGAAAAACACAGCCTCAAGTGTGAACATTCCTTTAATTTCCTCATACCAAATTATACTTAAATATCCCCATAGCACTAATAATTACAGCCCCACCAATTCTTAACTACTCAGTGGTACTAAAAATGAAACAGAAATGCTAAGATTAATTTCAGCAATTGACATAGGGAAGGAGGTGAGTGAAGTGAAAGTCATTCAGTCACATCTGACTCTTTGCAACCCCATGGACTATAGAGTCCATGGAATTCTCCAGGCCAGAATACTAGAGGTAGGTAACCTTTCCCTTCTCCAGGGGATCTTCCCAACCCAGGGATCAAACCCAGGTCTCCCACACGGCAGGCAAATTCTTTACCAGCTGAGATGCCAGGGAAGCCCAAGAATACTGGCGTGGGTAGACTATCCCTTCTCCAGCAGATCTTCCCAACCCAGGAATCGAACCGGGGACTCCTGCATTGCAGGCAGATTCTTTACCAACTGAGCAATCAGGGAAGCCCATATAGGGAAGGAGAGAGATTATTAATTTCATACACAATGCTGAATAATGAAAGTGATATATATATATTTTACTGTTTCTCACAGCTCTTTGATCTGTGCTAAGGTTATAGTTTTGAGTCTTTATTATCACAGACGTTAAAAATAAGGCAGATTTGTTTCAACTTTTAACCAACAAAACCAGTGTCATTTATTGAAACTTACCACCAAAAGACTGCTATAAAACAATGACAGTAACTCCTCTAAAATGTCTCTGTGCTGTGCTGTGCTTAGTCACTCAGTCATGTCCAACTCTCTGCGACCCCATGGACTGTAGCCCACAAGGTTTCTCTGTCTATGAGGATTCTCCAGGCCAGAATACTGGAGGGGGTGGCCATGCCCTCCTCCGGGGATCTTCCCAACCCAGGGATCGAACCCAGGTCTCCTGCATTGCAAGCAGATTCTTTACCATCTGAGCCACCAGGGAAGCCCAAAAGTTGTCTCTAATTCCCAACTAGTCAAAACTACCAAAGAAAACACATACTAAGAGGTCCATTCACAAACTGAGGACAACCTAAAATTTAGCTTCAGTGAAACACTTTCTCCCAGGCACCCACAGTGTGCTCCAGCTCCCTTATTTTCTTCCGATCTTTCTTCTTAAATGTCTTTAACACACTGTAAGTTTATTAAAAGTGTCCTGAAAGGCTGTCTAATCTGCTTTAATTCATCAATGCCAGAAATCCCCTGCCAGCCTCAATACGTTTTTCACTTAATCAGCATTACAACCTGCACATTCTATAGGCAGTGCAACCTATCTGGCTCTTGTGTAAGCACAGGGCAAACTTGAGGATTGTGTTTCATTTCAAGGAATGACCATTCCACCGACTAAAGGAAGTGTGATACACAGAGCCAAGGACCAAGATGGCGCTGAAGGCCAAACTTCTACCTCTCTCTTACTGTTCAGTCGATAAGTCATGTCCGACTCTTTGCAACCCCATGGACTGCAGCACACCAGGCTTCCCTGTCCTTCACTATCTCCTGGAGTGTGCTCAAACTCATGTCCACTGAGTCGGTGATGCCATCCAACCATCTCAGCCTCTGTCACCCACTGTTCCTCCGGCCCTCAATCCTTCCCAGCAAGAGGCAAAGTGATGTCTCTGCTTTTTAACACACTGTGTAGGTTTGTCACTCCTCCCTACCATCAGGGCAAATGGAGATCTGAAGCTTCCCCTTCAGCAAGCAGCTTCCTCAGGGTGCTGTTGTTAGAACATTTACAACTTAAGAAACTCGGATGGGTAAACAAAGGCCTGCATTTGTAAGCCTCTTCCAGGATCTGTCATGAGCTGTTTTATCCTCAACAAGCCATATGACATCCCAAGGATCTGAGCTGGAAGCCACTACTGACGTCGTTTAATGGCCAACTCCTCATCTTCCTGATAAAGAAATTGAGACCCAGTGAGAGCCACAGCACCTCTGATGAAGCTGAGACAAACCACATATACACAACATCCAAGAGAGATCCGAGGTTTCTTCTTGGGAAGATTCAAAGTTAGGAAAATCTGCTCAAGACAACACAATATGGCAAGAACTATCCTGACCCCCAGCACTTACTCTTACAGCTGTAACATAATTCCTGAGCCCAGGGAGGGACTCAATCAAAGCTGGCCAAATGAAGACACAGATGAACAGAGTTCTCCTCGGCCTTTGCTGGAGCTGTCCTTGGCTGTTGACCACATGCGACCGGCGACCTTGGACCCTGTGTGTGGCCCTTCCTCAGACCTTCCTGGGCAACAATTACAATGTTGAGTTTAGCAAAATATGTCATCTCTGTGGTCATACCCACTGATCTTTTCCCCTGTCTGTCATTCTGTCTTCCCATCTCTTTATTTTTGCGACCACTAACTTTTATCTCTTCTAAGTCAAGCTATTTCTAGATGCTAGACTGGCGATAAACATGTCATCCTGGTGAGAAGAATGAACAATGCTTTTAAGGTTTAAAAACTCAAACTGAAAAGTCAAAATAAATTTGAAAGTGCAGTTTTTCCCCCAGGACTGGACTGATTCATGCCTGAGAACTGGGAGATCACAAAGTCAAGGAAACTCTAAAATCGGACACCTGCACAGCACAACCAAGTCTAAAGGTATGGTTTAGATTTAAAAGGGGGAAAAATACATTTACAAAGACTTAAACCACAATCTTCATGGTTTGTTCCTTCAGCTGGAAAGGATTTTTTTAGTACTGTAATTACATTTATCATTCCTAGGGGGAAAAATGACAATGTTCATTCTTATCCCCAGTAAATCCAGTTACAACCAGAAAGAGAGATATAATCTAAAGAACAAAAATTACTTATAGGGGTAAAGCATATTCGAGAACACTCATTTCAGATCACATTCATTTCTACAAAACTGTTGCAAATTACAGAAATGCTGAAAAAAAAAAAAAGAAATGTTGTACGTATTCTTATGAGTAGCAGAAATACAAGTGCCAGCACCTTTTAAAACATTGTACTTAACAAGTAGATCCAAAATGTTTTGAAATATATGTCAGGAACGCTACTAAGTTGTTCCTACTCATTTCCAAAACCTTACTAATCATGAGAGAAAAAGACATCTGTTCATTTAAAAGCTGGAAATGTTTCCAGTTACCTATGAAAAATCCAGTTCTCTTAAAGAACCACTTCTTCTCAATGTCACTATTACCCCATAAATTTCCTTTTACTTTTCAGTAGTGAAGCAAATTGTGAATTCTCTGTGCTTTTCATGGCTTAGTTGAGGAAGTTTGAGGAAGGAACTTTTATAGCAGACCAAAATATATTTCTCCATCAGTTCCCAAGTGAGGCACAAATTCCATCCATATTTTACCTATAGCCTCATCTCAAGGACATCCGCTTTTTTTCGTAACAAGTGGTGCTTTATAAGACATTATTAAATATGTACCATGTGGGCTCTGACTATAAAATTGTCACCCTACTGAAATACTGTATTAAAAGTAAGAAATAAAAAGCTTAAAAGTTCAATAGCACATGAAAAAATCAAAGGGACAAAATCTTCAGGGGCAAAAACACACAGAGGCACAGCTGCAAACCCTAACGAGTGAAACATGCGCTACAGGAACCCTGAGGCCCAGGGTGGCAGAGGGCACTGGGAGAAAAAGACTGGGAACCTCAGCTCTCTCAGCAGCACAAGCTACGAAACCCTGACGAGGCAGGAAATCTGCTTGCCGTGTGATTCCAGACACAGTTAACTTTGGTGTCTTGAGAGATGCTTTTCAGATTTTAACATCCACTTGAATCATAAGGGGATCTTGTTAAAAACACAGACTCTGGGAATTCATTCCCCAGTGGTTAGGACTCCATGCTTTCACTGCAGGGAGCACGGGTTTGATCCCTGGTCAGGGAACTAAGATTCCACATGCCACATGGCCAAAACAAAACAATAAACAGACTCTGAGTCCGGAGGTCTGGGGTGGGGCCTGTGTCTGCATTTCTCTGGGAGCTCCCAGGTGATGCCAATAAGGCTGGTCCAGGGAACACATACTGTGAAGTAAGATCTTAAATGTTAAAAAAAAAAAAGCAGGATTAACATAGCAGGACAGTACGGGAACAGATGAGGCTATGAGGGTAAAGAAATTTAGGTTCCCTGGAAGAAAGGCACTCTATAACTAAAATGTGAACTCCACCAGTGATGAATTGAACAGACGACAATTTAAGCATCTTAATTATTCTCATGTCTTTGAGTACAAGTTCCATTGCCTAAAATTTCAGAAAGGAATAGATTAAGTTTTACTAACAAATGTAATGCGTTTCTAACCTTATGCGGTCTGATAGTTAAAATAAATTTATAATGGAAGGATTGTGTTCCCCCGAGATACTGGAAACAGTTACTGTAGTTTCTATATATATTTCTTTTTTCTAGACTTAACATCTGTTTTCTTCAACTATTCTTCGAATAATAAGGTTTTGATTTATTTCACTATTTTAGTTGCTCTATTCAGAAAATCGTTGTGTTGTTCTATATGTGTCAGTTTACTATTAAAAAGCTAAAAAAAAAAATAGAAACAGTAATATGAGTTCCAATACGTTGAATGTTGACTGTCAGGTACTTTGGGTGGATTATCTCACTTAAGTCTCTCAGCATCCCTTTATTATCCTCTTTCTGCAGAACAGAAGAATAGGGCCCAGAGATATTAAGGAACCTGCCCAAGGCCACACAGCTAGCAAGTAGTCAGCCCGAGATCTGCATAAAGTAAGGAAATTTCACAGGTCACATCCTTAGCCACTACCCACATCATCTCTACAGAATACCTAGAAATTAGTCTTCCCTTTCCACAAAGGGAAAACATATTATGTGAAAAATAAGTTTCCCAACTTCATGGAATTTAAAATCTAGGTGACAAAGACAACAACGAGAAACTTAGTTGAAACAGGAACAAAAATACAAACCAATAATTAAGGTCAAAAGTCTTAGTCACTCAGTCCGACCCCATGGACTGTAGCCTACCAGTCTCCTCTGTCCATGGGATTCTCCAGGCAAGAATCCTGGACTGGGTTGCCATTTCCTTCTCCAGGGGATCTTCCCGACCCAGGGACTGAACCCTGGTCTCCCGCCTTGCAGGCAGACTCTTTACCAACTGAGCCACCAGGGAAGACAAGGTCAAAAGCCTGTAGTAATCTGGTTGGATCAAATCACATCACTAACATTTATTCTATCAAATAGAAAAGAAACCTAGGGAATGTAGTTATTCTCAATTACCCCAATTACTGGAAATACCCCAAAGTTAGAATCAAGACTGATGTTTGCGAACACAGCCAGAAATCTGAAGGCGTCTTTTGGAGTCAAAAGTTCATTCCGTAGCCTCTGAGTTCAGGGGCAGAAGACTGCAAAGAAGACAGAACTACCCCACCATACTTCCAACCAAGACCCCCAGTGCATGCAAGAGCATGGACTCAATCCAGCAAGGAAAATGCCTTGATCCAGTGAACCTCATTCTGTTTAATTTGGCCAGTATTCTCATTGGCTATATTCTATAGCACCCAGAAAAGGACAGAGCAGTCATGCTTTTCAACATGGGCATGTGGCTGCAGCAAATTCCACCAAGATCTTCAAGGGAAGCTAGAACTGACTTGTCTTCCCAGTGATCAAATGAAATGCATAATGTGAGACCTGGTAACTTTGATAAGAGGGGGGACTTCTCTGGCGTTCCAGTAGGTAAGACCCCAAATTTCCACTGCAAGGGATGAAGGTTCAATCCCCGGATCCCCGGTCAGGGAACTATGATTTTGTATGCCATGTGGTTTGGAAAAAATAAATAAAAAGGTTTTAATTTATTTTTTTGACATTAAGATCCGTCTATGGATGTTTATGTATAGCTGTGTCCCTTCGCTGCTCACCTGAAACTACCACAACACTGTTAACCAGCTATACCCCAATACCAAACAAAAAAGTTAAAGTTTGGGGGGAAAAGTTAATCAATTAAAAAAAAAAGATCCATCCTTGGAGAATCTGTGGCAGAACAGTCCTTGAGATGGCGGGACACAGTCACTGGATAGTCTCTGGCTTGAATCAAAGTGGAGTTTTGGGTTATACCTTTTACAGAAAAATGCATTAGGCTCCTGGTTCCACCTTTGACTGAATACAACTGCCACTATTTTTCTTTCTGAGAGCACAAGGCTTTGTGATGTAGGTGGTATGAGAGCTGGGGTAGGAGCCATTACTGTATTCTGAGCCTGAAAATCTCTGGAAGTGTTTGCTAGCAGTTATGGCTTACTTCCATCAAAAGGCAACAGGTTCACCCTCATGAAGACACCTAAAGGACCTCAACGCAACCACGGAGAGTCCTGTACTGGTCACAGCCACTGGGAGGATGGAATGGCACAAAAGATGACGGCAACAGCTGCTTTCCCACTGGTGGAAAAACTTGGTGATAAGGGTTCTTTGTGGGCTTCCCTGGGGGCTCGAATGGTAAAGGATCTGCCTGCAATGCAGGAGACCAGGTTCGTTCCCCGGGTTGGGAAGATCCCCTGAAGAAGGGAACGGGTAACCACTTCAGTATAGTTGCCTGGGGAATCCCACGGACAGAGGAGCCTGGCTTGGCACGGGATCACAGAGTAGGGCCCGACTGAGTGACTAAGCACACAAGCAAGGGTCCTTCTATCTTAAGCGCACTGCGATTTTTAAAACTGCCAGTGTCCCATGGAAAGAGCAGTTTCTAGCTGTCCATTCATCAAATAATTTTTAAAATTCTTTTGGATTACATAAAGGCATGGCATCTGGTCTTTTAAGATCATCACATCCCGTCCCATCACTTCATGGCAGATAGATGGGGAAACAGTGGAAACGGTGGCTGACTTTATTTTTCTGGGCTCCAAAATCACTGCAGATGGTAATTGCAGCCGTGAAATTAAAAGACGCTTACTCCTTGGAAGGAAAGTTATGACCAACCTAGACAGCATATTAAAAAGCAGAGACATTACTTTGTCAACAAAGGTCCATCTAGTCAAGGCTATGGTTTTTCCAGTGGTCATATATGGACGTGAGAGTTGGACTATAAAGAAGGCTGAGCGCCGAAGAATTGATGCATTTGAACTGTGGTGTTGGAAAAGACTCTTGAGAGTCCCTTGGACTGCAAGGAGATCCAACCAGTCCATCCTAAAGGAGATCAGTCCTGGGTGTTCATTGGAAGGACTGATGCTAAAGCTGAAACTCCAATACTTTGGCCACCTCATGCAACAAGCTGACTCATTGGAAAAGACCTTGATGCTGGGAAAGATTGGGGGCAGGAGGAGAAGGGGACGATGGAGGATGAGATGGCTGGATGGCATCATCGACTCGATGGACATGAGTTTGAGTGAACTCCGGGAGTTGGTGATGGACAGGGAGGCCTGGCGTGCTGTGATTCATGGAGTCGCAAAGAGTTGGACACGACTGAGCAACTGAACTGAACTGAAAGGGAAGGTAACCGATTATGGAGAGAATGGGAAAACAAAAAGAAGGACAGGAGTACTTGGGTTTGAGAAGATGGAAAACTAATGCACGAGTGGAGGCTGGGAGAGGCGAAATAATCTGAGAAATCCCCACCTTTAGTTGTGATTTTCATCCCACCCTTTGTTGACTCCACTGTAATGGTCAGGTGTATAAACAGGAGCCAAGACTGCTGTGCTCTGATCCCTAAAAGGGCTGCTACGAAACTGAAAAATTACTTCCTTTAGTGCGGAAGATGCCTCCTATCTAATACAAGGATGAGGGATTCCCTCACAGTGCAGTGGTTGGGACTCTGGGCTCACACTGCCCAAGGCCGGGGGTTCAATCCCTGGTCAGGAAACTAAGATCCCACAAGCTACAAGGCACTATCAAAATAATAATAATAAAACAAGGATGATGATGATAACTGTTTAGGATACTAGTGAGACAGAGATGACCACGCCTGGCACGTGGTACCTGTTCAGATGATGCTAGGGAGTCTTACCTACCCAACCACTTTATTGGGCTTCCTGGTGGCTCAGACGGTAAAGCGACTGCCTGTAATTCGGGAGACCTAGGTTCAGTCCCTGGGTCGGGAAAATACCCTGGACAAAGAAATGGCAACCCACTCCAGTATACTCTTGCCTGGAAAATTTCATGGATGGAGGAGCCTGGTAGGCTACAGTCCATGGGGCTGCAAAGAGTCAGACACGACTGAGCAATTTCACTGGTCACCACTCTCTTAATCCCCACCTCCAAGTCCTCCACGCTCCATTTCCTTTACCCCAGCTCCCACGTCCCTTTTGCTGCTGTTGTTATTGTTGCCTTCCGTTCTGTCCCTGGCCTTCCCACGCTTTCCCTCAGATGCTTCAGTGAAGTCAAGTGTTAGTCGCTCAGTCGTGTCTGACTCTTTTCAACCCCATGGACTGTAGCCTGCCAGGCTCCTCCATCCATGGGATTCTCCAGGCAAGAATACTAGTGTGGGTTGCCATTTCCTTCTCCAGGGGATCTTCCCCACCCAGGGATCGAACCTGCCTCTCCTGCATTGCAGATGCTTCAGAGGAACAGTTAACACTGTATTCCAAGGACTTCCCTGGTGGTCCAGTGGTGAAGACTCCATGCTTCCACCGCAGGGAGCACAGGTTTGAACACACACACTGTATTCCATTCAGCCCCCAGAAGATTGGGAGGCTGGGATGGGAGTTGGGGGGAAGGAAGGAAAAGGTCCAGAGCTGCAGTGGGTTGGTTCACTGAGACAATGAGAGAACTGGAAGACCAAAGAAGCAAACACAGCCCCACCGGCAAGATTCCAAATGTCAGCAGGGAGCTGATTATGAACCCACTTTCTGGGACAACAGTGCCACGGGGGCTGTGTTTTCCTTTACTCCATTAAGCAAAGTCCATGCTTATTAGATGCTTACTGGTGATGCGCCTATTAACACAAGGATGGATTCCAGCTACATACTTCAGTATCCCAAGTGTCAAGAAAATATTACTGCTGCTATTAATAATAATAATAATAAAGAGGTCTAGAGTCAGCCCTTGTACATAAATCCCCTTTCGTATAGCTTCATCAGAACTGATCCAGTGCTAAAAACTACAAAATTCTTACCAATTCTCTTTGCACTCTGCTCTTTTTTGGTGAAAAGAACTCTGTCCCCAAAGCTCTGTCACTTCTGCTCTCATTCCCATATATTTAAGCTTTTCCATCTCAATCTGCTCTGCACATCAGGACGGTTGGACAGGCGACAGTAGCTTTTATCACCATGTTAGCACTGATTAACTCATGTTATAGAATCAAAAATAGCAAAACATGAAGGGACTTTCTTTCTGGTCTCACAAACAAGTTCATGTAACAAGCCCCACTTCAAAATGTGAAGTAACAGGTGATTTACCAATTTTACAGATTTGCGCCAGGCCAAAAAGTCCCCAGTTGCAATGTGAGTACCCCCTGAAACAGAAAGCAGGGTATGCTAACAGTGAACACTGGCCTTACAAGACGACACAGGTTGCCTTATTCTTAGCAGTTTAGCTAGTGTTGTTTCAACTGTCATGTAGGATGCAAATTGCAAATTACACTTCGGATAATTTCATCTCTTCACTCTAAAAACACAGTTCTGGGAAAGAGGTAAGAAGAGAAGAGCCCGATAAGAAAGAGTGAAATAACTGAAACCCTTTCAATGATTTAAGAACTTTAGATACTGTCCAGAGTCAGCTTATAATTTGATGACAAGTGATAGAATGAGTTTTAAAACTCCTTCTTCGTTGAAAATAGTCCTATAAAGCTTTTCCAGCACTAACTCACAATCAAACAAGAATGGCAGTTAGATGGGACTTGATTTTTTTTAAATTGGAGGCAGTTGGAGGAGGGCCCGGCAGAGGAACAAATGCTATAAAAAGGCCTTGAGTTAGAAACGCAAACAGATGTCCATGCCAAAATGCTCTGGGAGTTTCGCCGGCCCACCCCACTTGCCTGAGAGGTTTCACTCCCTGGTGAAGCCTCTTTCTAGACCTGCCTTGCCCAGGTACAGACTGGGAGTCTTCTCAAATTACCCTGAAGCCCCACAAGATTAACAATGTTACCACACTCTTTATTATTAATTTTTATTGGCATACAGTTGATTCGCAATGTTATGTCAGTTTCTGCTGTACAGAAAAATGAATCAGCTACATGTACACATGGATTTCCTTCCCATTCAGGTCACCACAGTTACTGAGCAGAGTTCCCTGAGCTGTGCACTAGGCCACATTCATTATGTTTGTACACAGCATCAGCCGTGTACACACACATGTATATATGTCAGTCCCAATGTCCCACGTCACCCCTCTGCCCTCCTCCTTCCCACCTGGCACCCATGTTTGTCTGTGCTCCGTGTCTGTGTCTCTATCTCTGCTTTGCAAATAAGATCATCTGTATCATCTTTCCAGATTCCACATGTATGCATTAACATACGATACTTGTTTTCCTCTAACTTACTTCACTCTGTATGACGGTCTGTAGGTCCATCCACATCTCTACAAATAACCCAGTTTCACCCCGTTTTATGGCTCAGCAATACTCCATTGTGTATATGTACTGCATCTTCTTTATCCAGTCCTCTACTGATAGGCGTTTAGGTTGATATAGATCCTGGCTACTGTAAGTAGCGGGGCAATGAACACGGGGTTGCATGTGTCTTTTGGAATGGTGGCTTTCTCTATGGGTTTGCTGGGTCATATGGTAGCACTATGTTCAGTTTTTTAGGGAACCTCCATTCCGTTCTCTACAGTGAATGTATCAGTTTACATTCCCACCAAGAGTACAAAAGGGTCCCCTTTTCTGCACATTCTCTCCTCAATGCTGAGCATCTTAAGATCAAGCACCTCATACTTTTGCATTTTAAGTTGCCAGATGATGAACAACTGGACAGCTGTTTCTGAAACCAGATCTTCTTTAACTGACAATTATTTCAATATTCACATTGCTTCGGTACGAAAGGGACAAACTAGCAGGCAACTGCCTTTGGATGAACCTACAGAAAAATTAACTGTAAAATATATGAAGGTAGTGAAAAGGTAATTCATGGAGGAAAGTACAAATTATCTACTTTGTTAGCCTATGGAGGTGTTACTACCTCCTTATTGATCACATCATCAATAATGGGATCCATAATGATAAACCCCAGAAAAGGAGCCGACCCTACCCTCTACTCAAGTTGGCCAGAAAGGGAAAATAAGTTTCTTTCCCATCTGCTAAAAGTGGGCATATATGAAAAAACTGTTACCAAGAAAGAAAAAAATAACCATAGGACCAAAAGACATCAGTTCAGTTCAGTTGCTCAGTCCTGTCCAACTCTCCGCGACCCCATGAATCACAGCACGCCAGGCCTCCCTGTCCATCACCAACTCCCGAAGTTCACTCAAACTCATGTCCATCGAGTCGGTGATGCCATCCAGCCATCTCATTCTCTGTCATCCCCTTCTCCTCATGCCCCCAATCCCGCCCAGCATCAGAGTCTTTTCCAGTGAGTCAACTCTTCGCATGAGGTGGCCAAAGTACTGGAGTTTCAGCTTTACCATCAGTCACAGGGCATATCAATCCATGTGAGATTGACATCTAGTTCCATGGAGTTCTAGGAGGCTACATGTGTAGTCACTTTCCACAGTGATAAATACTTCTCTGACGAGCTAATGAACACTGATGAGGGCTGGCAGTTGTGCTCTGCAGGTTCACATCAGGTGGCCATTCCGGCTGCAAACTCAGCCCATAATCAGATGCTGCAGGCACGCATACAACGACATTCCTATTCATCTGAGTCAACCCAACCAGGGTTTCCAAAGAACAGTCCTTTGGTATATTTTGCTTTTTATTCTAAGTTCGACATACAAATTCTTGAAAACTCAGTCCTTCTCCTGCACAGAGCAAGTCCCCCACCTTCATCCTAGGGAAAATGTCTCAGCATGCTCATGAACAAGGGCATTTTTGCCAGCATTAGGGTTTTGTCCCTGCAGAGTTGGGAGGGTGTGGTGTGGCTCCCTTCATTAAAATCACTAATAAAATTGAAAGTGCCAACCCCTTCTCCCTGGGGAGCTCCCCCAGAGTGTGCTTCCTTTCTGGCAGGAGGGCCAAGCCCTATGCTTCCAGCTCCCAGGATGTTAGCACCTGACTGCATACTCCAGACGTTCCCAAAGCCAACCGAGTTACTGCTAATTGTGCACCAGCTCGTGGGGACTGGCCACCAAGCTACTTCAGTTCTCAAGGGAGTCCAAAGGACCGACATATTAAGTTGGAAGGGAAAGGAGAGTTGAGAAACAGGGGTAGGTTATCATGAAGAAGAATGATGTGGTCCTTCCAGCAGAAACGCTGGTTCTTACCATCCAGAAAAGCACTCAGAATGTATCCGATTGTTAATCAGATGAGACAAAGACTCTCTTATGTTTGGACATTACCAGACTCTAGCCTTCAGATATTTTCCTCCGAATTTGAATGAGATCCTCCAGCTGTTATTAATGTGTCATCCTTTAGCTTCTGCAGGCACTAAAAGCAGCCATGTTTACACAAGGTGGCACCCACGCCTGGGAACTGTCAGGGAAGCAGGGCCATTGTCTGCAGGGGAAGCTTCTAAGGCTGGGCAGAGCGGTATTAGGTCATGGAGACTCTTATACCACGTGGGCACCACACAGCACACATCCTCCATGCTCTTCCAAATTAAACACAGACGACTACAGTTCAGTGTGATTTCTTACAGCCAACTGATCTGAAATGAAGCCAGGAGATCTGAAGGGAAGGCTTTCTTTCCACACCTAATGCATCTCAAAGCCCGGGGATTCCAAGGGGATACAGCGTGTGCATGGCCATCCCCTGTGGCTCAGATGACAAAGAATCCGCCTGTCAATGCAGGAGATGCGGGTTCGATCACTGGCTCCGGAAGATTTCCTGGAGGAGGAAACGGCAAACCACTCCAGTATTCTTGTCTAGAAAATTCCATGGATGGAGGGATCTGGCAGGCTACAATCCATGGGTCACAAAAGAGTTGGACACAACTTAGCAACTGAACAACAAGAAGAGCATGTGCACGTGGTTAGAGGGGATCAGAGAAAGACTCACATGCGTGCGTGAAGTCGCCTGAGGCATGTCCGAGATTCTCCAGGCAAGAATACTAGAGTGGGTTGCCATGCCCTCCTCCAGGGGATCTTCCCGACCCAGGGATCAAACTCGTGTCTCTTCCGTCTCCTGCGCTGTGGCAGGTGGGTTCTTTAGCACCTAGAAAGCCCCGGAAGACTCAACGCTAGGTTTTCATTTCAGCAAAAGGCAGAGACTTGATCTCTGGAAACTAAAGGCAAACTTGATGGGGGTTCCCTTTACTGGGCGTGCTTTCACACTTCTCCGTCCACAGTGATCGTGCCCGGGAGCAGAAGCGAGGGGAGACCACAGCCCTTGGTCTCTGACCCACCATCATTGTCCGCAGCCGGGAGGGTGGATAGAGCTCCCGAAACCGCCATCTGAAATCAGCCCAAGATGCGGCTTCCTTCCTCCTCTCCTTTTCCTTCCTTCCTTCCTGGCTGTTTGCTTTCTTCTGCTTCTGCCTTTACATAGTCCCAGGAAAGCGCTCACACGAGTGATAATGAAACTTCTTGCCACTGCATTTTGCAATAAGAAATTCAGTACCTTCTCATTCATTCTACCATAAGTTGCCTGCTGTGCTGCTACCAATCAGGATTTATTCACTTATTTTTTCAACATTATTGAGCATTCAGGCAGGTAGAACTTTAAGATGCATGTGTGCGAAGTCGTTTTAGTCGTGTCTGACTCTTTGTGACCCTATGGACCGTAGCCAGCCAGGTTCCTCTGTCAAAGAGATTCTCTAGGCAAGAATACTAGAGTGGCTTGCCATGATCTCCACCAGGGAATTTTCACAACCCAGGAATCGAACTCACGTCTCTTATGTCTCCCGAATTGGCAGGCAGGTTCTTTATCATTAATGCCACCTGTGGCCCCCAAGGTATCTGCCCCGCCCGCCCTGGAATGTATATACCCTGTATAAACCTCTCCCTTCGAATGTGGGTAGGGCCCATGAAAAAGATGGATATCACTCCCAGGATTATGCTAATTTATTGAGCAAAGGGATTTTGCAAAAGTAATTAAGGATCCCAACTTTGAATTCATCTACTGGAAGGTAATCCGGAGTGGCCTGTTCTAAACAGATGATGCCTTTAAAACAGGGACTTGGACCCTTTTATTCCCCCTAATATTTATTTATTTATTTTTATTTAGCCCTAATCAGGTGATGCCTTTAAAACAGAGACTTGGACCTTTTTTCCCCTAGTATTTATTTATTGTTTGTATTTCTTTCTTCAGCTGGGCTGGGTCTTAGTGGCAGCATGTGGGATCTTCAATCTTCATTGCTGCACCCAGGATCTTTTTTAGTTGTGGCATGCAAATTCTTAGCTATGGCATGTGTAATCTAGTTCCGCAACAAGGGAACGAACCGGGACCCCCAATATTGGAAGCATACAGTATTAGTCACTGGCCCACCAGAGAAGTGCCTCTCTTTAAAAAAAAAAAAAAAGCCACCATGAGTTCTATAGTTCTTCAGCCTCAAGGAACTGAATTCTGCCAGTAACCTCACAAACCTGGAAGACAAGTCGGAGACTCAGATGAGAGCAGCCTCAGCCAATACCTTGATTACAGTCTTGTCTGGACCCTGAGCAGAGGACCTTGCAAAGCGTGCCCTATAACTCCTGACTCAGGGAGGCTGTGAGATAATAAATCCACGCTGTTTTCAGCCACTGCGCTTTTGTGGCACCTTCTTATGAAGCAATAGAAAAGCGACACAAATGCCCATGTGGGCCTGGCACTCGGCTGGGGTGTTGGGACAAAGAAACAGAGAACGGGAACAAAGGGAGGTGTGTGTATTTATATACATGAAAAAGGCCAAGTACAGAAGTCAGTGGGACTGGTGAAGGAGTCTCTCATTCTGCTTTGGGAAAGTAGATAACAAGTAGGCTGCTCCCCAACTTTTCCAAACTTGAAAGTAAAAGTGTTAGTCACTCAGTTGTGCCTGACTCTTTGCGACCCCATGGGCTGTGGTCAACGAGGTTCCTCTGTCCATGGGATTCTCCAGGCAAGAATACTGGAGTGGGTTGCCATGCCCTCCTCCAGGGGATCTTCCCGACCCAGGGATCAAACCCAGGTCTCCTACACTGCAGGCAGATTCTTTACCATCTGAGTGACCTGGGAAGCTTGACAACCTTTTAAAACTCAGAGCTCTAACCGACAGCAACCTTGTGACCATGTAGTGAAAACCCTCTTGGGTCTCGAAATATACAGGATAAGCATTAAAGAATGCAATGATTCCTGTCGAGTTCAACACCAACCACGACTTCCAGATTATCAGAAGGGCATTTAAGTAATCTATCACTGGGGAGCTCAACATTCAGAAAACTAGATCATTGCATCCAGTACCATCACTTCATGGCAGATAGATGGGGAAACAGTGGCTGATTTTATTTTTCTGGGCTCCAAAATCACTGCAGATGGTGACTGCAGCGGTGAAATTAAAAGACACTTACTCCTTGGAAGGAGACATTACTTTGCAAACAAAGGTCCATCTAGTCAAGGCTATGGTTTTTCCAGTGATCATGTATGGATGTGAGAGTTGGACTATAAAGAAAGCTGAGTGCCAAAGAATTGATGCTTTTGAACTGTGGTGTTGGAGAAGACTCTTGAGAGTCCCTTGGACTGCAAGAAGATCCAACCAGTCCATCCTAAAGGAAATCAGTCCTGAATATTCTTTGGAAGGACTGATGCTGAAGCTGAAACTCTAATACTTTGGGCACCTGATGTGAAGAACTGACTCATTTGAAAAGACCCTGATGATGGGAAAGATTGAAGGCAGGAGAAGCAGCAGACGACAGAGGATGAGATGGTTGGATGGCATCACTGACTCGATGGACACGGGTTTGGGTGGACTCCAGGAGTTGGTGATGGACAGCGAGGCCTGGCGTGCTGCAGTTCATGGGGTTGCAAAGGGTCAGACACGTCTGAGCAACTGAACCGACTGATCACTGGGGAATTTTACACTGACAACCTGAATCCTACAGAGAAGAAAAACAATGTTCTCATTTAAAGCCGACACTAAGGAAGCACTATTATTAAAACAGGCTGCTGTGCATGAGAACCTCACTGAAAATGCCTTTCAGTTCTCATTTCTCCAGCCTAAGGAGAAGTTACATGAACACAAAGTCCATGGTAAATGTCTAAAACCCAGATGGCCTTCCCCTGGTCACTGGCATGCCTCAGACTTCAGCCAAAATCAGCATGTGGGCTTCCCATGTGGGCAGTGGTAAAGAATCTGCCTGCGACACAGGAGACGGCGGGGGTGGGGGGAGGATCGATCCCTGGGTCGGGAAGACCCCCTGGAGGAAGGCATGGCAACCCACTCCAGTATTCTTGTTTGCCTGGAGAATCCCATGGACAGAGGAGCCCAGCAGACTATAGTCCATAGGGTTGCAAAAAGTCGGACACAACTGAGCGACTGAGCACGCAATCAGCATGTGCTTCAGGAATGCGGACTAATTCCAGTGTTTGTCCAGGCTGAACATGGGAGGCAAATCCACTGCCAAAAATAAAAATGCATTCCCAAGTCAAATATTCATTACTTTCGATGTCATACTGTTCCGTATCACAGGGGTTTTCCTCCTTCAACTTCTGCTAATTATCCTCGCGCCCTCTGAACTCCCCAGCTGATTTCCTGCTATCTCACCAGAGGCATGAGCTCAAGGGCTCAGTAGTCAGCTTCATTCTCTAATTTCAGCCAGAAGGGGTTCCTGCAGGCATTTCAAGAAAAATGTAAATAGAAAGAAAATATAAATACCTAAATATAGACGGGGCCATGGTTTCTGTATCTTTCCGTTTAAATGAATTCAATCTTTCAGTTCAATTTAAATGAACTCCCTGAGCACAAAGTGATCTGCAACTGTTCCAAGGCTTTGGGCAGGGTTCAAGAAACTGTGCTGATAGTCAATAAGAAGCTGAAAACCACCAGTCCTGGAAAAACTTTGAAAATCCCTGCCTGATGATTTTTACACGCGGGACTGAGCGGCTCTGTACCCGCCTCCCAAACACACACACGCACAGCTTTCTGTTTTGCAGGTCTGTGCTACAGAGCAATGTCTCCTTCAGCTTGGAGAGAGAACCTTCTGTGTGCAGAGCAGATCAATGAAAAGCCCTCCCCAGCATGGTTCTTTCTGTAGCTAACCACACACACACATCTCCTGCTTGCCCGAAGCTAAGCCATACAATGGTCGGTCTTCACCAAAGTCTGGGGTGCAGAGCTGAAGCTAGCCTCCATACCTATAAAAGTAATGGCTGAAGCAGAGAATTCCGTCCTTCTTGCTGGCGGTGATGGAGATGCAGCACAGAGCCAGTGCTTCTACCAATTCTCTGCTGCCCACAGTCAGTCATTCCCAAGACAGGACAGGAATGGAAGAGTCCACCCTGATGAGGACTCCCATCTAATAAAAGAAGATGGCATATTTTGGTTTAATGTTTTTCAGTTGTCTCACTATCCACTGGCCAAAAGAACCTTTAATGCTAACATTCAAGAATGTACTTGTGGGCTTTCCTAGTGGTCCAGTGGCTAAGAATCCACCTGCCAGTGCAGGGGACATGGGTTTGATCCCTGGTCTGGGAAGATTCCGCATGCTGTGGGGCAACTAAATCCACGCACCACAACTACTGAAGCCCGCAAGCCTAAAGCCTGTGCTCCGCAACAAGAGAAGTCACAGCAATGAGAAGCCCACTCACCGCAACTAGAGAGTGGCCCCCACTCACCGCAACTAGAGAAAAAGGTAGAACAGCAACGAAGCCCCGGCGCAGACAAAAATAAATAAAAATTTTTAAATTCTAAAAAAAAAAATGTATTTGTAAATATCTAATGTAAACTCCACCCTAAGACTAAGCAAAATCTTTATTATTACTGCACCCAGAAAGAATTCTGCTAGCTGAATTTATCCAAACAGACAAGGGAAAGATGAAGGAAAACCAACAAATATTCCATATACCAAAATAGGAAAAAAAAAAAAAAAACTAATTGTAAGCAACCAAAAGTAAACAAGTGAGTGAGTGTTTCATAATCAGTTTTCAGTTACATGGGTTGACTTTTTAAAATCTTTTAAATCATAAAAGTTTGTTTGCCTTCCTTTTAAGAACTTCAGAACATGCAGATAATAGTTTATCTGTTTGAAGAGAGGGAATAATTGAGTACAAATGCTTTAAAAGTCAGGAAAGGAACTCACAAATGATTATTTTAGGGCTCCAAATGGATGAAGGGGAAAAGAGGTCCCGTTTATTAGTCAACCATGCGTGCGTGCTCAGTCCCTAAGTCATGTCTGACTTTTTGTGACCCCATGAACTGTAGTCCACCAGACTCCTCTGTCCATGGGATTTCTCAGACAAGAATACTTGAGCGGGTTGACATGCCCTCCTCCAGGGGATCTTCCAGACCCAGAGATCGAACCCAGGTCTCCTGCATCGCAGGTGGATTCTTTACCACTGTGCCATACACAACATAGTCTGAAAATGCTACTTCCTCCCTGACCACATAATCCAAAATAGTCCACCCAGGCCTCAGCCTGCAGGCCCCCTGTCACCATCTGTGATTATACATCTCCAGTTTCCCCTTCCGGAGAAGGCAATGGCAAGCCACTCCAGTACTCTCGCCTGGAAAATCCCATGGATGGAGGAGCCTGGTGGCCTGCAGTCCGTGGGGTCGCTAAGGGTCGGACACAACTGAGCGACTTCACTTTCACTTTTCACTTTCACATATTGGAGAAGGAAATGGCAACCCACTCCAGTGTTCTTGCCTGGAGAATCCCAGGGAAGGGGGAGCCTGGTGGGCTTCCGTCTATGGGGTCACACTGAGTCGGACACGACTAAAGTGACGCAGCAGCAGTTTCCCTTTCTCTACACTAACCCCCGGCTCCCTGAAGGCCAGCACCACGTGTGGCTCACCAGTGTAGACGGAGCATCCAGCCCAGCCCGGTGTTCGTTCATTCATCCATTCGCTCATTTCTTGGGCTCAAATATTTACTAAGCTCCCACCATGGGCAACCCGCTCTAGTGTTTTTGCCTGGGGAATCCTGTGGACCGATAGCCACAAGAAATTCCAGTTGGTTGCAATATATAGTTATATGGGGCTTCCCTGGTGTCTCAGCTGGAAAAGAATCTGCCCACAATGCAGGAGACCCAGGGTTCGATCCCTGAGTAGGGAAGATCCCCTAGAAAAGGAAATGGCAACCCACTCCAGTACTCTTGCCTGGAGAATCCCATGGACAGAGGAGGCTGGCGGGCTACAGTCCATGGGGTCGCAAAGAGTCAGACACGACTGAGGGACAAACACTTTCACTTCACTTCAGGGATCTTGGGAACTAGGGACACGAGTTACAACAGAAAAAGAAAAACAGAGTCTCTCCCTGCATCTGATGATAGTGAGGGAATGATAAGAAGGAAGGGAACAAATAAATAAGAATCAAATAATAGCTAACAGCGATTGTTCCTCATGCCAGGCACTGCCCTAAGTGTTTACATGCTCCACTCCCTCTGAATAGGTGCTATCATCATTTCTAGTTACAGATGAGGAAACTGGGGCAGAGAGGGATTATGGAACTTGCCCGAGGTCACCAGACCAGGAGGTGGAAGAGCAGGAACCGCAACGTGGCCGTGAGGTCGAGTCACGGTGCGGGTCGCGGTTCTCGTCACACTGGGACGTAAGCAGAAGGAGGGGACCAGTCCCTGCACAGCCCACATGTCCTCTGCAGCCCACATATGCTGGGTAATAAACACTTGCTGGATGAAGGAATGAAGAAAACAGCACAGCATTTCTTACTTTATAAAGGTTAAGAGTACAAGAATACCGGAGTACATGTAATAAATGTACATAAATGTATCCAGTGCAGGGGATACAGGCTCATTCCCTGGTCCCGGAACTAAGATCTCATAATGCTGTTTGGCCCAGCAAAGAAACAAAACAATAAAAAACGTAAGAAGCCTTTTAAAGTCCTTGCGAAGTTTTACCGCCTCAGTTCACCGGGACACTCAGCGTCCCAGTGCACCGCCTTCCCATTTGGCCTCCTGCACTGTCCCAAAGGTTGGAAAGATTTTACTCTTTTCCTTTAGTCGATGTCATGAAAATAATGCTCATAAATATATTTTCCAAAGTATATCCCTGCGGATCAAGCATCTTCACCCTAAAATGTTCATATTTCTAACAGAATTGGCCTTGACGTCACCCTCTCTCTGTCTCACTCACTCTCCCCCTTTCCCTTTCCCTCCAATTTTATCTTTACCAAGAGCTAAGACACCATGCCACATCACATGCTAGTTCTCAAATTAAAGTCACAGAGCCTACAGGAGTACTGCCTTGAGTCCCCAGATGGCTCATATAAGATGATAAACGTATGTGGTTAGGGGACCACAGCCTCAGAGGAGCTGCAGCTACCCAGGCAGCCAAGTGCGAGACAGTCCCAAGTCCTTCCATCAACAAGCGGCCAGCACCAGGCTGGGCGGGACCACCAACACCAAGGGAGTGTCCAGGCACTGCCTGGGTTGCGGATGCAATGAGGACTCGGAGGAGTGGCAGAAGGGAGGTTTTATCAGCCAAGAGAACATACTTCCCAGACTAGTGACAGAGACAGATGCAGGTCCCCAGCTCAGATGGGGGCTGGAGGCAGTGAGCAGATCACTCTTGTCTAAAAATAGCTCCTCCAGTGGGGCCACCACAGCTCAAAACACAGCTACTACTAATGTCACACACACACACACACACACACACACGTCAAGTACCATGTGTTGAGAATTTGTTCTTTGAATCATCACAGCAACTCCAGGAGATAAGTTTTAGTATTTTCCCTTGACAGATGAAAAATCAGAGCTCAGAACTGGCCCCAAGTCACCCAACTAGTAACTGACAGAGCAGGGATTTGACCTTGATCTTTGCCTAAAGAGCCATAATCATTTTAAACCTCATGCATGGTCACAGCAAGAAAGAGATGGAAGTCAGTAACAAAGACATGGTGATGTGAGCCCTTGGCAGTTCATTATGGAAGAGCTCACCCATCACATACAATTCTTTTTTTTTTTAAGTAATTAATTTATTTTTTATTGGAGGCAAATTATTTTACAATATTATATTGGTTGGTTTTGCCATATATTGACATGAATTCGCCCCAGGTTTACATAAGTTCCCCCTCCCATCACATACAATTCTAAGAAGCTCACATCCAGCCCTGGGAGATGCCACCCCTAGCAGGCTTAGAGAAAACCCAGCGACACAGCCAGCATTTCTCCAGTTACCGAGAGCACAAAGGGCCATGTGTGGAGGGCAGATCGGGTGCCCATCGCTCAAGAGTCCACACTTGAGTCTCCTCTGTCCTCACGCTAACACACATCTCCGCGAATACCACCACCAACTGTGCCCTTGGCATGCAGCACAGCCAGCAGAAACACTGCTGACAAGAACAAACGTGGAGGACAAACTCCAAGACCCAGGAGCTGCTTCTGCTGCAGACCTGTTCTCTGCATGCTGGGTTACTTACATTAATACCAAGAACCGAAGAGCTTTAGCCATTCCCCTCTGCAGGGGATCTTCCCAACCCAGGGATCGAACACTCCCACACTGCAGGCAGATTCTTTGCCACCTGAGCCACCAGGGAAGCCCCAAACAAGAACTAACCACAAGATATACAAGATGTACTGGGTAGTCAGAGGATGTGTGTTTTGATCAACAAAATTCTAACATATTGTAACATATTTTTAGAACATAAATGGATCCTTTCTTGTTTAGTTTTTTAACTGTTAATTAATTTGAAAGGTCAGCTCTAGGGAGAATTTCAATAGTCTCCAAATCTACCAGTGAAAGAAACCAGGGTAACTGGCCACTAGCATTTAATTCTGTACTTGAGAAGGGCAGGAAGTCAGCTGATTAGAGAAAGCTAACAACACAGGTTGGATGGCATCACCGACTAAATGGACATGAGTTTGAGTGAACTCCAGGAGTTGGTGATGGACAGGGAGGCCTGGCGTGCTGTGATTCATGGAGTTGCAAAGAGTCGGTCACGACTGAGCGACTGAACTGAACTGAACAACACAGGATCTTCCAAACAAAACCTTGTGCAAAACTGTTCACAGCAGTGTTACTCACAATAGCAATAAGTGGGAAACGAGTGAAGTATCCATCAGTTTAAGAATGTTATCTGTGTGGTGTATGCACATAATAGAATATTATTCCACGATAAAAAGGAATGATGTACTGATAGGTGCGACAGCATGAGTGACCTTGAAGACGTGATGCTCAGTGCAAGAAGTCAGTCACAAGAGAACACGTACGGTATGATTGCATTTGAAGAAATGTCCAGAAGAGGCAAAAGTCACTATCACAGACTACTAGTTGGTTGCCTTGAGCTGGTGGGGACGGACTTGGGAGGAATGGGGAGGAATTGCTAGTGGATACAGGGTTTCTTCCGGGGTGATGAAGATATTCAAACATTGTGCTTATGGCTTCAAAACTCTGAACATACCAAATACCACTGATTACACTCTTTAAATGAGTGGAATTGTACGGAATGTGAGTTACATCTCAAATAAACCTGTTTTAAAAAATGAAAAAAAAAATTAGAACAGAAATACGAAATCATTCTCTCCCGTCCTTTAATTTCAGACAACCCTGCTCCACTAGCGTAAAATTCAGGAAGGTTTAAATCAGTCTCTCAAGATAAACAAAAGTCTACAGTTGCACCACGCCATTTGACAAGCTATTCTACCTCACTTTTGTTATTCCACTGTCCCTTCTCTAAAAGTAACATTCCTCTTCCCCAGTGGACTATTTCTCACATGCTCCCTTCTAACAGAATAAAAGGAAACGCTGCTTTCGGTCAATCAATCTAATCAAAAAATTTCACTAACATCCAGCAGAGAATAAAAAACGTGACATATAGTAGGAGTTCATCATGCACAGAGGTGGTATTTCTAGGGGACCAAAGACCTGCTTTAATTTTGATGTCTCACTTATTAGCTCTTTGACCTTGAGGAAATTAAACTGAGCCTCAGTTTTTGGAGACCACAATATCTAATTTTTAGCATGAGAATAATACAGTAAGCCACCTCTAGGACATGCCATACTAGAGGCACAATAAGAGTCCTCCATTTTTTCTCTTTTCTATGCTCCTCAAGGAATTTTCGAGGGGTCACTAAAGGGTAAGATGGAACCACACAAGTTAAACTGGATTTGAATCCCAGTTTCTGGGCTTCCCTAGTGGCTCAGATGGTAAAGAATCACCCTGTAATGCAAGAGACTAGGGTTCGATCCCTGGGTCTGGCAGATCCCCTGGAGAAGGGAAAGGCTCTCCACGCCAGTATTCTGGGAAATTCCATGGACAGAGGAGCCTGGTGGACTACAGTCCATGGGGTCACAAGGAATCAGACGTGACTGAGCAACTAACCCTTTTTTCTACTTTTCTCCACTTAGCAGCTATGGGCGGCTATTTTTTCTGAGCCTCGATTTTCTAATCTGTGAAACAGGGAGAATGCATGTACTTACATCCTAAGATTACTTGGGGGATTAAATGAGAGAAATACTTAATACAATACTGACTCCAAAAAAAAGAAAAGCTATTATTATTCTTGTTGTTATCAATAACTGGAGAGAAAGGACATGAAGTTAAAGAACAGTTAAGGATCAATTCAATCACTTGTACCAAAAGCCTAAAGTACAGAAAAGCCAGGGGTGAACGGGGAGAGGGAGGGCATGGCTGGGGACATCACAGAAGAGGTAGGTGTTAAGACTGTGGGGTGACTGACAGGGGCTGGAAACCTGGAGTCTGATTTTTTGATTGTTCTGTTTTCTGCTGTGTTTTGTTTGGCACATGCAGACAGGAAAGGGAGGGAGGGAGTGACAGTCACTCAATCATGTCCCACTCTTTGCGACCCCATGGACTGTATGTAGCCTGCCAGGCTCCTCTGTCCATGGGTTTCTCCAGGCAAGAATACTGGAGTGGGCTGCCATTTCTTTCTCCAGGAGTAAAGGGAAGACAAGACCAAAGGCAAAATAGAAGTGCTAAACCTGGAACACGTGGGGACTGAGACAGAGGCAGCTGAAGCCACAAAGACTGGTGAGGAGGGTGAGGGGAAACCCAGTGGGTAAGGAGGGGCACGCTGGATCCCAGAGGCGCTCTGCAGGGATAGAGCCGCGAAGGAGGCGGGGTGGGGAGCAAGCTGGCTCAGGGCTGTCACAGAGGAAGGCTGCAGGCGACACATCATCACAAGGTCCTAGGCTCCAGGGGACAAGCAGGGAGCCCACCAAAAGGCTCCGCTTTCCCCAGCAAAAGGCAGTTCTTTCTAATGCGAGCGCGCTTGGTGGGAATGGCAAACACTTTTAGAGTCTGGTGGACAGGTTACACCCTGGCTTCTAGAATCCTGGGCAAGCTGCTGTGCATCCCTGGGTCTTGGTATCTGCGCTCCACAAAATGCAAGGCAAACAACACCTTTCCCGAAGGCCGAGGGGAAGAATGAGATCAGGTCTGCGGGGTGTCTGGCACCCAAGAGGTGCACAGCAATGCTCTCAGATCCGGGAGTTCATTAGCCAGCGCCATCCCGGGGATGCCCGGAAGGTCGGCTCAGTTTCAGTTTTTTCTATCAATAAACTAAAATGCCACTCATAAAGAGAATTAGAATATGTGATTTAGTGTGACTACGTGGACAGCTGGGCTTCCCTGGTAGCTCAGCTGGTAAAGAATCCACCTGCAAGGCAGGAGAGTGGAGAAGATCCCCGAGAGAAGGGACAGGCTACCCACTCCAGTATTCTTAGGCTTCCCTAGTGGCTCAGATGGTAAAGAATCTGCTTGCTATGCAAGAGACCCCGGTTCTATTCCTGAGTCAAGAAGATTCCCTGAAAAAGGGATAGGCTGCCCACTCTGGTATTCTTGCCTGGAGAATTCCATGGACCGAGGAGCCTGGAAGGCTACAGTCCATGGGGTCGCAAAGAGTCAGACACAACTGAGTGTCTAAGCACAGCACAGCACATAGACAGTTAATAAGCTGTTTCAAAATAAAGAAAATGAAGGTCAAAGAATCTGGCCACTAACAGAGAAACATCAGTCTTCGAATAGTAGGCAAGAATTCAGCCATAAAGCTCCAGATATTCTGTGTTTTAAAACAGCTTGTTGGGACTGCCCTGGTGGCCCAGTGGTTAAGGCTTTGCCTTCCAGTGCACGGGGTGCAAGATTGATCCCTCGTGGGGTAGCTAAGAGCCCACACGCCTCATGGCCAAAAAACCAAAACATAAAACAGAAATAACGTTGTAACAAATTCAATGAAAGTGCAAGTGAAAGTTGACCAGTCATGTTGGACTCTTTGCAACCCCATGGACTATACAGCTTATGGAATTCTTCAGGCCAGAACACTGGAGCGGATAACCTTTCCCTTCTCCAGGGGATCTTCCCAACCCAGGGATCGAACACAGGTCTCCCACATTTCAGGCAGACTCTTTACCAGCTGAGCCACAACGGAAGCCCATTAAAGACTTTTAAAATGTTCCACATAAAAAAAAAAAAAAAGTTGAAAAGTTAAAGAAAAATAATGAAACAGCTTGTTATTCAGGGATAGTGCAGCAATCAGAGAGCTAAAGAGGAATCGGTTGTTCTACTTCTCAAGTCGGATAAGAGCACATAGAAGCATGTTTAGTCTGCCTTATTGAGGTACAATTTGTATATAACAAAACGCAACCTTTTTATGTGTAGAGTGTGATGAGTTCTGACAAATGCATACTTACCTGTGCATTCAGCGCTAACTCAAGACAGAAACTGTTTGCATCAGCCCTTGTACCTCCCCAGGTCATCATGTCCCTACCCCAGTCCCAGGTTCCTACCTGCTGTCTGTCCCTAAGAAAATTTCACTATCCTCATTGAAGCCATGCTTACATTTTGTATAGATTCTTCTATGTATGCTATATTTCATGATATTAAAATGAGTGGTGTATTTTGCCCACTAAAATTAATGACAAATGCTAAAGACCTTCCTGTGAGGGTTCCTTGGTGTGAAAGTTAAAGAGAAACCAGGGACTTCCCTGGAGGTCCAGTGGTTGGGACTTGGCGTTGCAATTCGAGGGTGAGGGTTTGATCCCTGTTCAGGGAGCTGAAATCTCGAGTGCCTCGTGGTCAAAAAATCAAAAAACATAAAAAGTGAAGGCGATTATGTAACAAATTCAATAAAGGCTTTAAAAAAAAAAAATGACCCACATCAAAAAAAAAAAATCTTAAAGAAAAAGAAGAGAAACCAGCCAAGTACTGTCATTCCATCAAAGGGCAGCAGTGTGGGCAGGTGATGGAGATGACCAGAATAAACTGCTCAGACCCTAAACCGGATCTGAATTCAGTGACCAGAGGGCCTGGGCAAGTCACTTACCTCATCTCCATTTCAGTTTATCTTAAAACACGGTGCCTATGGTTCCAAGAGTAACATGATCACATAATTTATCATCCAAATCAGGATGCATTAAAAAGAGGTGCTATTATACATTAAGGGGCTTCCCAGGTGGTGCTAGTGGTGAAGAACCCACCTGCCAATGAAGGAGATGTAAGAGACGTGAGGTTCGATCCCTGGGTCAGGAAGATCCCTGGAGGAGAGCATGGCAACCCACTCCAGTATTCATGCCTGGAGAATCCCATGGACAGAGGAGGCTGGCAGGCTACAATCCATAGGGTCACAGACTCCGACACGACCTAAGCGACTTAGCACTCATTATACATTCAGTTAAGTTCAGTTCAGTCGCTCAGTTGTGTCCGACTCTCCGCGACCCCATGAATCACAGCACACCAGGCCTCCCTGTCCATCACCAACTCCCGGAGTTCACTCAAACTCATATCCACAGAGTCGGTGATGCCATCCAGCCATCTCATTCTCTGTCGTCCCCTTCTCCTCCTGGTCATGTATGGATGTGAGAGCTGGACGGTGAAGAAAGCTGATCGCCGAAGAATTGATGCTTTTGAACTGTGGTGCCGGAGAAGACTCTTGAGAGTCCCTTGGACTGCAAGGAGATCCAACCAGTCCATTCTAAAGGAGATCAATCCTCGGTGTTCATTGGAAGGACTGATGCTAAAGCTGAAACTGCAATACTTTGGCCACCTCATGCGACAAGTTGACTCATTATACATTAAGCCAGGACAAATGATATCAACCAGACTGACCCCAGAAAACCTGGACTATAGCATACTTAGGAGCATTCCATGAGAGCACCTCTTGTCATGTCCACAGTGACCTAATGCTCTCTTGAGAAATGAGTGTTGCACAGAACTATACAAAGTGATATGTTTGAAAGTTGAAGTCTTTTGTCCAAAGGTGATGGGGTTCCCAATGTTTACAGCCGCATTATTTACAACTGCCGAAGTACGGAAGCAACCTAAGTGCCCATCAATAGATGAAAGGATAAAGAAGATGTGGTGTATATATATATACAATAGAATACTGTTGCTGTTTAGTGGCTAAGTCGTGTCTGACTCTGTGACCCCATGAACTATAGCCCACCAGGATCCTCTGTCCATGGGATTTCCCAGGCAAGAACACTGGAGTGGATTGCCATTTCCTTCCCCAGGGGATCTTCCCAAGCCAGGAATCAAACTAGAGTCTCCTGCATTGGCAGGAGGATTCTTTACTACCAGGGAAGTCACCAACAGCCTACTCAGCCATAAAAAATTATGGAATTTTGCCATTTGCAGCAACACGGATGGACTTGAAGGGCATTATGCTAAGTGAAACAAGTCAGAGAAAGACAAACACTATATGATATCACATGGAGAATCTAAAAAATACAACAAATTAGTGAATAAAACAAAAAAGAAGCAGAGTCCCATTGGGGAGAGGGGATATGGGGTAGGGAAGAAAAGGGTTATTATGGAATTACATGAAGTCATGGGTATGAAACTCTTGCAAAGTGTAAAGCACTACAGAATTTAAAGAACCTTTCATTCAATTAAAAGAAAAAAGGTGATGGGGCTTATCCAACCCAATTGTGTTAAGAGATCACAAACAAGGAGACCTGGCTGATAGAGAAGAGGAGGATTCTAAAAGAACCTCTGGGGCCACTGAGACCAGAGGGTGTGCACACTGAAAATATGAACCAACCTTAGAAAGACCCTGGCAGCCTGATGGTGACACACTGAGCTGGGCTAGCCTATCTGTGTCATTCACTCTCTAAAAACGCAGACATTAAGGGCACTGCCAAGGCACATTACCTTGGAACTCCCACTGTGCAAATTTCATATTGAGATATCAAGTCTTCATTAACTACTGATTCCAAGGACTTTAGGGGTTAGGGGGGCGAGGGGGAGCAACAGCAAGTCTTCACAGCTGCCAAGTGAATTTCATAAAATAGATGGGACTGTGGCACACTAGCACTCATAAAGTTACGGCATGGTGCCCTTCAAAGTACTGCACAGACGCAAGAAAGCATTCACTGCAAATATCTGAACAAACCACGGTGGAAAGTTTATTACAAGACGATAGCCACTAGAAGGACTGGTACAACTAAAATTAACTTTGACTTATCCAGGCTTTCTAAAGACTGAAAACTACACATAATTGCCTTAAATTGCATGCAGAGATTATCATCCTCACCTCTAAGGAAACCCAACAAAGAAAGATCTGTTTGCCTTCAATTGCACAATCAGATTCCTTTGAATTAGATCGATTTGCATTAACACAAAGAATTTTGGTTATTTAGCCATAAGCTGTGCTGCTATTTTAGTCAAAATGGGCTGCTGTGTTATTTCATTTATAAGATTATAAAAGCAACTAATGAATGCATTGAAGTATCTGCATTACAAAATAAAATGTATGTTTAGAAATCAACTCAACAATTGTTATTTAAAAAAAAAAAAACAACATTGAGAATGTAAGTACTCCTACTGCAGAGGGAATGCTCTAGAAAGTATATTACTTGATGACTCACCCAATGGCTATTCATTCACTTCTCACTGGAAGGAATAAAATCCAGTAAATTTTAAATAGGCTGTTCAATTAAGTAACAGACTATAAAGTCTAACAAAATTTCATAACAAAACCAAAAATCTGAAGGTGTACTTAAATTTTTAAATAATAGAAATGTCGGAGGATTTTTTTTAATGAGTATTGTTGCTTGCTGGAAAGCACAGTTCTTAGAAATGGAGCTGATAATTGGCCACTGGAAACCGGTGAGGATCAGGACTAGAACTCCCCAGGCACGCACCTGGATCCTCTCTATCCACTCCTTTTAGCGGGAGACATGAGTCTGACTCATCAGTCTCTGAGTCACCCCAGGGACTACCTATCAAAATGCTCTGGGCTTGATTCTCATCGAAAACTCTTGTCTGTGGATCCACACCTCCAGCTCTAAATATGTAGTGACACTATAAGAGAGCACAGTTTAGAAGAAAATTTAATTCCTTCTTCCCTTCTAGGCTCTTGGTTGGCCTAATAACTAAACTGCTATCCAACGATGGGGAAAAAACTAATTTCCTACATATAGGCGCTCATAAATATTAAGATACTGAAAGAAGTAACGAAAACAGATGGCCTTTATATATATTTTAGACCAAAAAAAAAAAAAACACCAGTAAACCTGTTAAAAACTGACAAGACAAATGAGTTTGGACTTGGGGTAGGAAATGAGTGAAGAAGTACAGTTTATTTACATAGCCATCTCCACCCTGAATTCTTCTATCCCCCCTTTGGTATAGAGGGTATCTCTGGGTCTCTTTTGGTATCTCTTTCACACAAGGTATTTAGCTCCAGTTTTCAGGGAGACAAAAGGAGGCCAGAATGTTTTTAAAGGAACTTTAGTTAAAAACTGTGGTGCTGGAGAAGACCCTTGAGAGTTCCTTGGACTGCAAGGAGATCAAACCAGTCAATCCTAAAGGAAATCAACTCTGAATATTCATGAGAAGAACTGATGCTGAAGCTGAGGCTCTACTACTTTGACCACCTGATGCGAAGAGCCAATTCACTGGAAAGATCCTGATGCTGGGAAAGGCAGAAGGGAAAAGGATAAGTGGGCAGCAGAGGATGAGACAGATAGTGTCACTGACTCCACGCACACGAATTTGAGCAAACGGTGGCTCAGAAAGTAAAGAATCTGCCTGCAATGTAGGAGACCTGGGTTCAGTCTCAGAATCAGGAAGATCCCTTGGAGAAGGGAATGGCAACCCACTCCAGTATTCTAACCTGGAGAATCCCATGGACCGAGGAGCCTGGTGGGCTTCCAGTCCATGGGGTCGCAAAGAGCCGGACATGACTTAGCAACTGAACAACAACAACAAAGTTCAAAATAATCAAATGCCAAAGTGGCCTATTTTGGGGGGGTGCATATTCTGCTCCTATTAATGGCAAGAGACTGCGGCACGTCTTCAACCGAGTTCTGATTCCAGCTTCAGCTCTGGCTCTACTGGCTCTGCAGACGTACTCAGATTTGCATAACTGATGCTTCCTTCTGGGCTGCAAGGAGACTACCTGCCTTGCAAGGCCATTGGGAGGATTGAAAGAGGAAATCGCCTGAAGGACCCTGGACCCAGACCATCTCCCCTTTTGGTTCCCTTATCAGTAACTTCAGCTTGATACTGAACCTATCAGCAGGCCTTGGATGGAACGACTTCTGATTAAAGTTCAAACCAAATGCTGGACACCAGGAAAGTAAGAAAAGCAATGACATGTTGAAGTCTACACATTTAATCTCTGCATCCTCACAGACATGTTCTCACTCCTTGGAGAAGTATTTGAGGAATGAATGAAAAACACATAAAAACTCAGAAGATATAGTCTTGGCTCAACCACTTACTAGTAACACGACCCAAGGAAAACCATTTCACCATCTAATCCGGGTTTCCTTACACCTAAGATCTGAATATTTAGCTCTGGAAGAATAAACAATACCTACTCTCTGTGTGCTAAGTTGCTCAGTCATGTCTGACTCTTTGCCACCCCATGGACCGTAGCCTGCCAGGCTCCTCTGTCCAGGGAATTTCCCAGGCAGGAATGCTGGAGTGAGTAGCCATTCCCTTCCCCAGGGGATCTTCCCAACCCAAGAATTGAACCCAGGTTTCCTGCACTGCAGGCAGATTCTTTTACCGTCTGAGCCAGTACCTACTCTACCAACTTCCAAAGACTGTCAAAAGAATATAAATAATGCTTACACACAGTACAACCAGGTATACTGAAGCTTTCTGGATATCACAATCATTTTATTAATTATTTATTTTAATTGGAGGCTAACTACTTTACAATATTGTGGTGGTTTCTGCCCTACACTGACATGAATCAGCCATGGGTGTACATGTGTCCCCCGTCCTGAACCCCCCTCCCACCTCCCTCTCCATCCCATCCCTCTGGGTTGTCCCAGTGCACTGGCTTTGAGTGCTCTGTTTCATGCACTGAACTTGGACTGGTGATCTGTTTCACATTTGGTAATATACATGTTTCAATGCTGTTCTCTCAAATCATCCCACCCTCGCCTTCTCCCACAGAGTCCAAAATCTGTTCTATACATCATCTCTTTTGCTGTCTCGCATATAGGGTCATCATTACCATCTTTCTAAGTTCCATATATATGCAATAATATACTGTATTGCTGTTTTTCTTTCTGACTTAACTTCACTCTGTATAATAGGCTCCAGTTTCATCCACCTCATTAGAACTGATTCAAATGCATTCTCTTTAATAGCTGAGTAATACTCCATTGTGTAAATGTACCATAGCTTTCTCATCCATTCATCTACCGATGGACATCTAGGTTGCTTCCATGTCCTAGATATTGTAAACAGTGCTGCGATGAACACTGGGGTACACATGTCTCTTTCATTTCTGGTTTCCTCAGTGTGTATTCCCAGGAGTGGGATTGCTGGGTCGTATGGCAGTTCTCGGAGAAGGCAATGGCAAGCCACTCCAGTACTCTTGCCTAGAAAATCCCATGGACAGAGGAGCCTGGTAGGCTGCAGTCCATGGGGTCGCTATGAGTCAGACATGACTGAGTGACTTCACTTTCACTTTTTTCTTTCATGCATTGGAGAAGGAAATGGCAACCCACTCCAGTGTTCTTGCCTGGAGAATCCCAGGGACGGGGGAGCCTGGTGGTCTGCCGTCTATGGGGTCACACAGAGTCGGATACGACTGAAGTGACTTAGCAGCAGCAGCATGGCAGTTCTATTTCCACTTTTTTGAGGAATCTCCACACGGTTCTCCGTAGTGGCTGTACTAGTTTGCATTCCCACCAACAGTGTAAGAGGGTTCCCTTTTCTCCACACCCTCTCCAGCATTTATTGTTTATACTTTTTGATAGCAGCCATTCTGACCGGCGTGAGATGGTACCTCACTGTGGTTTTGATTTGCATTTCTCTGATAATGAGTGATGCTGAGCATCTGGGAAAGAGTATTTTTACCATCAACAAATTACAAACGTGGGGACTTGCCTGGTGGTTCAGTGGCTCCACACTCCCGGTGCCGGGGGCCCGGGTTCGATTCCTAGTTGGGGAACTAGATCCCACATGCCACAACTACAGATCCTGCGTGGCACAACTAAAACCCTATGCACCCAAATAAATAAACATTAAAACAAAACAAATTACCCACCTGCAGTTCAGCAAGACTCAGTAATTTGCTTCAAATTCTAAAGTTAATAATTTGGGGGAATAATATGTAAAAAATACACCAACTAGGCAGAGAAGCATTTCCATCCCTGCCTGTCTCCTGGAGGGAGCATTTCCCAGACCAACTCATCTCAGGTCTGGACGCCTCACTGAGCCCCAGAGCTGACCCCCAACTTACGCCCACCTGAGGTTCCCAGGCTGCTCAGGGGTAAAGAATCCATCTACCAGTGCAGGAGACACGTGAGATGCGGGTTCACTCCCTGGGTCAGGAAGATCTCCTGGAGAAGGAAATGACAACCCGCTCCAGTATTCCTGCCTGGGAAATTCCATGGACAGAGGAGGCTGGGGGGCTACGATCCACAGGGTCGCAAAGAGTGGGACACGACTGAGTACGCACGCACAACACAACAGCTGGCTCCCTGAACCGGAGGGGGGGGGACACCCAGTCTGCTGGGTCCCACTGACCAAGGGGCCTGGGAGGGAGGTGGGCTTTCTGACATTGGGTCAGAACAGCCTCAGGGGAGGGAGCGATCGCCAAGAGGCAAGAGTTTCGCATCCTGATGCAGAATTCCATGTCAAAAGGGAGTTTGCATTTTTCCAAAGAAGCCATCAACACAAAGGCCCAGCTCTGCCAGGGTTAAAGGGAGGGCTGGCGGGAGAACCAAACCACCACTTACTACTTTATTTCCACAGGAAAATGGATTCCAAGTGCTGAGAAAAGTCTTGCTCTGACAGGCTGCTGTGGACCTCCAGGCCTGAGTGTGGGTGGGACTGCCCCACACGTCTGTCAGTACTTTGGGATCCAATTTACATGGAGCCCAAGCATGTCCTCCAAACCACATGCCGTAAAATCCTGAACTAACACGTTTAATCTGTAACCACACTTCATTTCCTATCTTATTCTCCCCAGCTTTGGACCACATGTTATTAAAGGTTTCACAGTATTTTTTTTTTTTCTTTTAGGGTCCTTCCTCCTGGCTGGTCTGGGTGGGGCTGACCTGAGAAGTCTAAAGAGGGAGGGAGCTTCCTGGCTGGGAGGTGCCCACCACCCTGCTGTGTGACCTTGGGCAAGTGGCTTAAGCTCTCTGAGCCTCGGTCTCACTTAGCTATTAAATGAGGGAGAGATGTGAAGGGGTGATTTCTAGATATCTAGGAACCACTCTTCGAGCTACATTGGTCGAGAAAGGCATTTCAGAGGCAGGTAGATTTCAACTGGGTATCGGAAGTTGAGTGGAACCCAGCTGGCAGTTGGGAAGGTTAGGAGATATTGAGCTCCTACTAGAGTTAAAACAGAACACTCAGCAAGAATTAAATGAGGAAACATATGTTTACATGTATTTAACATATATGTTTACATATAAAGCACCATCCACCAACAATGCCTGACACAGAAAAGCACCTGATAGTGTTGCTATTGTTGTTATAACCATTGTCCTCACAACAGGACCCAGTACCCACTGTTCCCATTTTATCGGTGAGACATCAGTTCACAGGAACTGATACTCCGAGTTTAAGTCATCTGGTCAGAGTGACACAGTTAATAATCGACAATACCAAGATTTGGACCCTGGTCTTTGAGGCTCAAGACAGCTGATTTTTAACCTCTAAGCTACACAATGGGGAAGACAGTCCCTGAGGCTAAGGACTGAAAGGGTTTTTCTGGAAATGACACTTAGTTACTGAGAATACAGTACTTTCGGGGCTTCAGGAGGCTTAGTGGTAAAGAATCCACCTGCAATTCAGGAGACTTGAGTTGGATCCCTGAGCCAAGAAGATCCTCTGGAGAAAGAAATGCCAAGCCGCTGCAGTATTCTTGCCTGGGAAATCCCATGGACAGAGGAGCCTGGTTGGCTGCAGTCATCCACTGGGTCACAAAGGAATCAGACGTGACTCAGCAACAAAACAACAACAGTGCTTTCAAATACGTTACTTATCCAATTCTGCAAAATCTATACGGACAACTATGTCTCTATTTTTTTTTTAACCATCCACAGCTGCTACCATGCTAGGTGCTCAAAACCTGTTTATTTTCACTTCAACTGTTAACTTCAAGCAACATTTGATACAATAAAACTCCCACCTGTCCCTCTCAGAAGTCATGACAACTCTGACCTCTGGATGTAACCTGGCTTATCAAACACTTGGCAAACGTTGAAGAAAGTAATCTTATCTGTTGAGAAAGAATAACTCTAGGGACCCACCAACCACCAAAATGAAGATTCTAAATTTGAGCAAGGTGGTGGGGAGAAGGGGACCCAGACTTTGGTCAGTCACCCATGTTTAAGTGTGTATGTGGCCCCTTCCTTTCACAGCACATCAGGTACTCAGAAACATTTACTGTGGGGAATAAGACAGGCCTGGCCCAGGCCTCCTGGGAGGGCAGGCTTACACAGCACAGTCACTTTATCCAGGCCAGGAGGAGTGTGTGCTGGACTGAATCGAGTTCCCCTAGATTCGTGCATCGAAGCCCCAGTCCCTCAGAACATGATCTATTTGGAGATCAGGCCTCTCAAGTTGTATAACCACTCATAAGGTTATACGAGTGGGTTATGCGCGGGCCCTAATTCAGTGTGACCGGTGTCTTCATAAGAAAAGGAAACACGGACCCACAAGGAGACAGCAGGGACACTCGAGGAAAGAGGAGAGGCCACAGGAACACAGGGTCAGGGTGGCCATCAACAAGCCAAGGAGAGATGCCGCGGGAGAAACCAGCCCCACCGACGCCTTGACTTTGGACTCTCAGCCTCTAGAACAGTGAGGAAATAAATTTCTATTAAGACACCCAGTCTGCGGTATTTTGTTACGGCAGCCTGAGCCAACAAAAAGAGTGGGGCAATGGCTGAGAAGCAAAACGATGCCGTGTGAAAAAAAAAGAAGGTGAGGACCAAAAGAAACGGCAGCAGATCAGCAAACCGTGCATCGTGGCAGATCCAAGATGACGGACTCAAAGTGCAGCAACTAAGAGAGGGCTGTGAGTAGGACAGAGAGGAACAGCGCACTGATATTAATCTAGCACCTTCTGTCCCTCGTATGGAGGGCACACGCAACTAAGGGAAAATCCCTGCCGAGCCAGACCTCACAGGCCAGCAAAGGAGGAAAGAGTTTAAGCATGGGGAAAGCACCAGAGAGGAAGGCAATAATTAACAAAAAAGCACCATAAGGAAATAATGCCAAAGTGTCTGAAAGCTGCGCCCAATTCTGTGCTCAGATCTGCGTGGAAAGGCTGCCAGGGAGCCCCCTGTCTTGAGGAGGCTGGGGACGGGCCAGAATGGGAGCGGGGTTAAGTAGACTCGTCCAGGGCAGAAGGGCTTCCCTGATGACTCAGGCAGTAAAGTGTCTGCCCACAATGCGGCAGACCTGGGTTCAATCCCTGGGTTGGGAAGATCCCCTGGAGAAGGAAAATGGCACCCTACGCCAGTACTCTTGCCTGGAAAATCCCATGGATGGAGAAGCCTGGTAGGCTACAGTCCATGGGGTCGCAAAGAGTCAGACACAACTGAGCGACTTCACTTTCACGCTTTTCCAGGGCAGAAGGTAGGGATGGGGAGGGGAGAAGCGAGGGAAATGACCTGGAAAGGGGAAATGCGGGCAATGGAAAGGAAGGCCAAGTCAGGCAGTCTGCAAGGGAAGATGCTATCTTTGAACTCATTGCGGGTGCCTGCATAGAAAATGCGGCAAATCAGAGCCAGGCTGACGGAACCAGGTCAGATGGACCGATGCTACTTGTAAGGCTGTGCAGCATCAACATCCAAAAATAGGGAAGAACATTAGAGGACGTAGAGAACGGACATGTGGGCACAGGAGGCGAACGGGGTGGGGACGCACTGGGAGAGCAGCACTGACATATACACCAGATAGCGAGTGGGAAGCCGCTGTGTGACACAGGGGGCTCAGCTCAGTGCTCTGTGATGACCTAGAGGGGTGGGAGGCAGGCTCAAGGGGGAGGGAACATATGCATACACACACCTGATTCACACTGTCGTACAGCAGAACCCAGCACAACACTGTAAAGCAGTTATACTCCAATAAAATAAATACACAGAATTTTAAAAAAAAAGAACATCAGAGGAATACCTCGGGTAGCAAAACTTCACGGCCAGAGCTGCAGAGGTCAGCTGTCAAAAGCAAGACCACAGGAGAAGCCAGAGGATTAAGAAAACCAAGATGGGGCTTCCCTCTGCCCCTCTGGGGAGAATACTGAAGGGGAACCTCAAGGATCACTGGGCCAGAGAGATACGGACTGTGTTTCGAGTCACAAGGTCTTAAGGCCCCTCCAGCAAAGAGACAGGAAGCACAGCAGAAGGAAGAAAGCAAGTATCAAAGACGATTTCCAAAATTATAAAGCCTAACCCTAGAATATCCTGGAAGGGTTCCAGGTACCATAAATTAACCTGGCTCAGTATCAACCTCCTATGAACCTAGGAGCAATAATTTCTCAGCAACCCCAAATTAAAACGTTTCTATGATGCAAACCAAACACTGCTTGTCTCCAGCTTTTTTTTTTTGGTCCCAGTATCCCTCCTTTATGGCCAGTGGAGGACCCAGATAGGAAAAAGTAGCACACCCAGAAATCTGACTTTGAGAAAGGCATCTCACTTCTACTTGCTGGCAGTAAACGCAAGAGAAGCCAAATTCTCACAGTTCTTCGACTTTCTATCCATGTAAACAATCTCACTCGATTTTTGAATCACTTTGTGGGAACAGATGGTTTCCAAATGTACGGCTTTCTTACTAGAGTATATGGAAGCAATACTGCTGAACTCTGAAATTAAGATGAGGAGAACAAAGACGTGCTTAAGGCCTGCGTCTCTTGGCAGGCTTGAGGCTTACATGGAATCCTGACCATTCTTATTTTTTTTCCTGTTTTTCTTTCTTGCCTTTTTTTCTTTTTTTGGTTAAACAATTCACACCACATACACACAAAAACTTCTCTGAAATATCATAGCAACTGAAAATTCTGCTGAAAAAAAACCTTCCACGTCACGCACGAAAAATAGTAGCAATAAAACAGAAGCCTCTTGATTTCCTATAAATTATACATCAGCTATGTAAATATAGTTGGGTTTTGGGTCTTACATCCCTAAGCCTTTTATGATAGGGACTTCCCAGGGGGTGCTATTGGTAAAGAATCTGCCAGGGTGCAAGAGATGCAGGTTCAATCCCTAGGTCAGGAAGAACCCCTGGAGAAGGACATGGTAACCCACTCCAGTATTCTTGCCTGGAAAATCCTCCCATGGACAGAGGAGCTTGGCGGGCTACAGTCATGGGGCCACAAAGAGTCAGACACGACTGAGCACACACATAATTTTATATTTGAAATAAACATCACAGCTAACTCCAAATCACCTGAATTCCAACAAGTGACATCATCACTGAAAGGGCTCACAAATGGTGATGGTGGCGGCAGTACCAGACCTAAGCCCAGGCCAGTTTTCCCCAATGCCTTTCTAAGGCAGAAGTCTGATTTTCCAAAAAGCTAAGCCAAATCTGGCAAGTAACATCACAAACAGAATTCTATGAGACACAGACAAAAGTTCAAGTCATGTGACCCAACCAACGACCCCATAAGCACCTTAAATAGAGTTCATAGCATTTCTGCCATTTAAATCGCCAAGTCTCTGGAAAAGCGGACTCAACACAGCGCCAGGAGGAGATGACTTTGCGAAGATATTAAGAGAAAGTAAATGCTGCCAGTCCATTCTAAAGGAGATCAGTCCTGGGTGTTCATTGGAAGGACTGATGCTAAAGGTAAAACTCCAATACTTTGGCCACCTCATGTGAAGAGTTGACTCACTGGAAAAGACTCTGATGCTGGGAGGGATTGGGGGCAGGAGGAGAAGGGGATGACAGAGAATGAGATGGCTGGATGGCATCACCAACTCGATGGACATGAGTTTGAGTGAACTCCGGGAGTTGGTGATGGACAGGGAGGCCTGGAGTGCTGTGATTCATGGGGTCGCAAAGAGTTGGACATGACTGAGCAACTGAACTGAACTGAAATGCTGCCCAGCATAAATATAAAAAGTATTTATACCTATTATCTCTAGCCAAAGAAATGTATATAGCAAATGAAAAATTTGGTGCCAAAAAGCCTTACATACAACAAGAAATTTGTAGCACTCGTAAATGCCTCCACGCTACTTACAAACTATACATAAATAAAGGCATCGGATATGTAAATATAGCTGGACTTTCTTTTTTGGCTAAGCAAGTCACACACATATAAATGTATATAGATATAAGTATATAGATGTGTGTGTGTGTGTGTTAGTTGCTCAGCCATGCCTGACTCTTTGCAACCCCATGGACTTAGCCCACTAGGCTCCTCTGTCCATGGGATTTCCCAGTCAAGAATATTGGAGTGGGCTGCCATTCCTTTCTCCAGGGGATCTTCTCAACCCAGGCATCGAACCCAAGTCTCCCACACTGCAGGCAGATTCTTTACCGTCTGAGCACCAGGGACATCCAAGTACATAGATATATACCGATTAATGCAGGTATATAAATACACCTGTAGGTATAGGTAATGGAGAAGGAAATGGCAACCCACTCCAGTGTTCTTGCCTGGAGAATCCCAGGGATGGGGGAGCCTGGTGGGCTGCCATCTATGGGGTCACACAGAGTCGGACACGACTGAAGTGACTTAGCAGCAGCAGCAGGTATAGGTAAATAGTTACATCTATGGATATAGGTCGATAGATATAGATAGGTAGATGTGAAAACGGGGAAAAGTAGAAAAGTACACGCAAAAGAAGGAAGCAACTTGTGTTTAAATATTGGTAAGTAACGAGGAAGTTGAGTAACAACTTCCAAGCCTTTGTTCACACCAGCAGGACAGCAAGAGCAAAGGTAATTAACCTCTGCACCCATCAACACTAACATGGATTTCAAAAGGTACCTACCCTTTAAATGCTTAAAACCAAAGAACTGCTAAACCACAGCATGAAAAATTTAAGCTGCAACAGAACTCAAAAAAAAACCAAAAATTCTTAGTCAACAATTGAAGTTAACATTTTTAAATAGTGGGGTTGTGCCAAATTTTTGCCTAATAACTGACACTCACCAAAAAACAAATAAGATGTCGCAGTGACTAACAAATTAGCCAGTGGAATACTTTCAGTGATGAAGGTCAAACCCTGGGCTGACCTTTATAAACTGGCACAGCTCAAAAATTCCAAGAGGTTTTCTGGCCTATGGTTGCATGCTGTTTTTCTGGAAACGTGATTATCATGTAAAGAGTGGCCCAAGATGCCAGCAATGAGAATACAGGTGTGTTGTGGAGACTCCTCTTGCCACACACAGAAATGTGGAAGAGCACACACGGCTGTGGTGCAGAGCCACCGCATACACGGAGGCCTGGCAGTGCAGGCCTCTACAGCTTCTACTACTAGAAGTCCGCCAAATGGCAACCCACTCCAGGATTCTTGCCTGGGAAATCCCACAGACAGAGAAGCCTAGCGGCTACAGTCCATTAGGTCACAAAGAGTTGGACATGATTGAAAGACTAAACCACATTGAAACCAGGGCTTCCCTGGTGGCTCAGCGGTAAAGAATTCGCCTGTAAATGCAGGAGACACGGGTTCAGTCCCTGGTCCTGGAAGATCCCCTGGAGAAGGAAATGGCAACCCACTCCAGTATTCTTGCCTGGAGAATCCCACGGACAGAGGAGTCTGGCGGGCTACAGTCCATGGGGGTACAAAGAGTCAGATACAACTTAGTGATTAAACAGCAACAGTGAAACTGCTCAGCAACAATAGTAACAGGGAGGAAAAGCTGTGACTCCTTGTTTTTGTATTAATAGAATATATGTGATGAATATAGCCATTAAATGAGAGGGACTACCTCTATAAATGATCGCTATAGCACAGTGACCAATTCAATTCAATAGCAGAAACATAATTTGAAACAAAGCATAACTACAAAAAACATAATGTTCTACAAAAACACGTGTGATTTCAAGTTTCATTACATTCATAATGAAAAATCTTTACAGCTAAAATTATGGAATAGTTTTTGAGACCAAATGGATTTCATCAAGTCCTGGGTTCATCCCAGTGACTAAAGGAAGCTAACATCCCAAGGATTCAGTTGAGACAGAATGGAAGTGGGGCAGGGGAACTCAGGCTTCAGCAGAGAAGCCACAAATCTCAGAGAAGATTCTTTGCCTCTGTAGATATTTGAGAGAGGTATCGCAGACAGACCAGGGCCTTAGTCCCACAGGCCGACATATCCCAGGCCCCAGCCACCCACAGTGTCCTACAGGGTCCTAAGAGCCCTATGCTGCGTCACCCCCTTGCACGGTGACGGCGGGGTGAGAGGATGTGGCCAGAAGGCCCGGCCTGAGCACCCCTCTCACCTATAGGCACAGCAGATCTCAGACTTCAGACTGTCAGGTTCTCACATCCCACCGTCACACCATCTTTCCAACCACAGAACGTGCATGCCGACTTCCATCCAAAACCGAGCCAGCCTACAAAACCTAACCCAAACCCCACCTCAGACTAGGAGAGTGTTTCCTAGCCAGTTTAACTAAAATGACCTTTTTTTTTTTCTGAATTTTGCAGACAATGTCTATCCATGCCACCGGCATCTCACTTTGAGGTCTCCATGGCTTCCTGGTTCCCAAGGCTGCCCGTTCAACAGCAGCCCCGGCGGCCTGGCCCACCTGCTCCCCTCTGCTGATGTCCAGTGGTTTTATTTCCGTCCTTCCAAGGCAGGATACCAGGGCCTCAAACCCTGTTCCTTCCCACATTTGACCGGTGGGGGCGGGGGGGGAGTGAAGGTAAAAGATGCAAAATAAAGGGGACTTCCCTGGTGGCTCAGTGGTAAAAAAAAAAAAAATCCACCTGCCAATGGAGACACAGGTTCGATCCCTGATCTGGGACGATCCCACATGCCTTGGAACAGCTAAGCCAGGGGGGTCACAACTGTTGAGCCCGTGCTCTAGAGCCCCGGAGCCGAAACGATGGAGCCCGCATGACCTCGAGCCTGTGCTCTGCGGCGAGAGAGGCCACCGCCAACGAGAAGCCCCCGCACAGCGGCTGCAGAGGAGGCCCCACTTGCTGCAACTAGAGAAGAGCCCGTGCAGTAGCGAAGACCCAGCACAGACAAAAGTAAATAAACACATAAATAAAAAATTATATAATTTTAAAAAAAGGTCTTCTGTCATGTCTTACTCTCTGCACCTCCTCCAGCAGCAGCACCAGCACATACAGGACCTCACCGGGTACTTTTCTCATCTGGATTCCTCCCTGGGCAAGCCCTGCATTTCCCATATTGCCTTTCCTGCTTCCAGCCACCCCAAAAAAAGATACCAGCAATAAGACACCCCACTCTCTCCTTAATGTGACCAACTTTCAACAACAGTTCTGTCCATCGGATCCAAGATTTTCCTTTTCAGTTTCCAGGACCTCCAGCAATCAGCCTGAGACAGACTCTTTTCTTACTCCTTTTTTCAGTTCACTTCATTTCAGTCATACAAACACCCTTTGGAACTTCCTCATCCCCAAATGACACTATTTAATAAATTAGCACTAGAACAACAACAACAAAAAGTTTGCTTTCCCAGTGCTCGTATTTGTGTACTTTTTTCTTAGACCTGACTTTCTGCTTCAGTTCAGATTTATTACTACCTTTTGTGCTATTGTTACAAGCCACTACAAGTCACCTTTAATACAAGGCAGTGTGTATATTTGTAAACCAAGATAGCATACATCTCCTATAAGTCTTCCCAGTTCATCCTTCAAAATCTCTTTCTTCAATTATCTCCTCCCTCACCCACAAGGAGAATAAAAACTCCATCAGAAGGGGTCAAGAGAGTCTCTGTTGGTCTCTGCTGTATCCTCGGTGCCTAGAACAGTGCCTGGCACTGAGCGGTGCTTGGTGGGTACTTGCAGAACGAATGGTGGTTGAATGATCTCCAGGTACCCTCCTGGATTCTACGCCTCTCCACCCCTTTCCTGTGTGCGTATGTGCCAAGTTGCTTCAGTCGTGTGCAACTCTTTGCAATCCTATGGACTGTAGCCCTCCCCAGGCTCCTCTGTCCATGGGATTTCCCAGTCAAGAATACTGCAGTGGGTTGCTGTTTCCTCCTCCAGAGATCAAACTCACATCTCTTATGTCTCCTGAACTGGCAGGCAGATTCTGTACCACTAGCATCATGGTCAAGAACACACACGCTAGAGTGAAACCATCAGGGTTCCAGCCCTGGTTTAGCATCTAAGTAGAGCGATGAGCTTGAGCAGGTATTACTCAACTCTCCCCAGCTGTACAGGAGGATCTGAACTGGCTTCTCACAAGGACCCAGCAGGGTGATGCAGAGCCCAGTCCGAGAGCTCATCGTGGCTCTTCTTCCATTCAGCCAGGGTCACCAGTGCCAACACACAGCCCTTCTTTCCCCAGCTCACTGGCCAGAAGTCTAGATCCTGACAACCAAACTATTTGCACTCAAATATGAGTAAATTCATTGGAGAAGGAAATGGCAACCCACTCCAGTGTTCTTGCCTGGAGAATCTCAGGGACGGCGGAGCCTGGTGGGCTGCCGTCTATGGGGTCGCACAGAGTCGGAAACAACTGAAGCGACTTAGCAGCAGCAGCAGCATGAGTAAATTGATTGGCTCAAAGTAAGGGGGAAGGCCTGAGAGCGTTGTGTTCTTTTCCTATGAAAGGGATGTAGGCACTTGATTAACAGAGCTTAAACATCTACTGAGCAGCCCTGGGCTTCTATATTTCTATGTCTACCTCTAGGTTTTCAACTCCTGGCCTGATAAGCTACATTGCCCAAGAGGGCAGTTCTGCTTAGGGTGGCTGCCAGAAGAGTTACTTTTACAAGGCATAAACCAAATGGCCTAAATTATACAACTCTGAACAGGGAGAAAAAGCTTTCTCTGTCACTCCCTGTCTTACCAAATTTATGAAAAGTCCACTTTACATCTCAGGTCTTTAAGGATCTTTGTGTGTCCTTCTGATTTTAAAAGATGTTCTGTAAACTAAATATGAACCCCAGAGAATCCACTGTCTTTATTGTATATGTTACTACTCAGACACTCCTCTCTTCTAGAACTCTTTATATGTAGGAAATGTCAGCACTGGGCACCGGCTGGAGGTAATTTTAACTCTTGCTTTATTTCGAGTTTTGCTCTTCCAAATAAGGAACAGTGCTCTGGGTAAACAGAGCAAAGGGCAGAACACAATTGGTTTACACCCAGCTTTGACCTGAGGCAAAAATGTTTTTGCAAAAGCAAAACACTTTTGGGTAATGAATTTTCATGTAAACAGCTGTCTAGTGAATACTCTTTACTTCATGAGTTTTTCTAACTTCCTACAAACTCCAGTGAAATTCCTCCTCTCATAATTAACATTGCCTTTGTCCATAGGGAATTAACCCTGATGGCTCAGATGGTAAACACTGTCTGCAATGTAGGAGACCCAGGTTCGATCCCTGGGTTGGGAAAAGTCCCTGGACAAGGGAATGGCTATTCAATCCAGTATTCTTGCCTGGTGAACTCCATGGACAGAGAAGCCTGGTGGGCCCAGTCCACGGGGTCTCAAAGAGTCAGACACGACGGAGGAACTAACATTTTCAGCTCACAGTCACTAAGGTTAAGCCTCCAAGATTTAACTAGTTAGAATTTTCTGCACATGGAACATGTGCAAGTGAGGTTTCGAATTAAAAACTTGCAGAATTCACAACCACAGCTCACCACAAACAAGCAAAGAGAGGACAACGGAAATCATGTTTTAAACACCACCAGGCTTCAAACGGTTAGGTCTGAACTGAAAGAGGTGGTCTCTGCGTTTAAAAGCACCGGTCTTCTCCAAGAAACACCAGTAGGGCAAACGCATCAACTTCACCCAACTTTGAAATAAACGTCAGAAGTAGAGGAACACTATTCAGTCCTTCCTTCTGAACATACAGACACAGATTATTATTGGTCCTGCCAGCTCCATTTTCATATCCAATGAAGTGAATATCCTCCCAGCTACATTTTCAGCAGTCATAACCAAACCTGCCATAGCTCACCTTACAATCTGCCGCAAAAGGGAAGTCCAACTTAACAACGGATTTTTTTTCTAAGTTAATGATTCAGGCAATTCTTGGAATAACTTCCACTTGAGAAACTGCATCTAAGTGGTCCGATCAAGAACCTACCCAGCTGTTGACAACTCAACTCTGGAAATTCCCTCCTTTTTGCCCATTCCTGCCTATCCCTAGATCCAAATTACAAAGTTTAATGACCCCAAAGGGTGCTTTCTGCCTCTAGCGAACTCAGAACTCTTGCCTAAATGTTCATTAGGACTCTTAACAAATGTGCATTGAATTAAAGAGGGGAGCGCTGGAATCTAGCTCCAAAAGGCCACTAACCCCCCTCCCCACCCCCAACCTCCCCCGGGAGAGGAAAGAGATCTGGAGCTGACAGTCAAGCCATCCAGGATCCCAGGGGTCTGACACTCGGCCTGTGGCTCAATGACAGCCAGGAGATCTGGTCGGTGGTTCCCAAATGGGGTACCCACCGCTCTGGGAAATGCTGGGCGGCAAGACACAAACTCTCCTCCAAAGAACTAAAACCAGACGGTGGGGAACCCAGGCAGTTCTATCAGGATCCCAAGGCCCGAATCGCATTCCACCACCCTCCTTCCTGTTTACAGATCCTGCTCCAGTAACTCCAACTACCAAAGGGAAAGCCGACCTCTCAGAAATATGTCAACACATGACATAACTTGAAAACGCTGTATGCTTATTGGCGCGAGTTACAACTTGTCGGGCTCACCGATGGAAAACCGGCGCACTTTAATTACTTTTTTTTTAATATACCCTGCCGTCTCTTCCAGGGGCCCCGCAAAGATCGGATTACTGAGTACGAGGTAGCCTCGGTGGCAGGACCAAACCGCGTGGGCGGTGAGCTGGGGGCAAAGAACCAGCGAGCGGACAGCCCGGCGAAGCGGCTGCGATTCGGTTTCGCGACCAGAGCCGCCGCTCCCTTCTCGCACAGACGCAGGAAGAGGAAGCCGCGGGCACAAGTTGCCCGATCGCTCGGTGGTGTCGCCGAGGGGGGCCCGGAGCAACCACGCCGGTGCCCTCGGGTCGGCGGAGGGCGCGCCACCTTTGTCTAGAGGCTTCCCAACCCGGACGGGCGGCGCCTCGGCGCAAGGAGGGCTTTGCCCCGGTCGGAGGCGCAGACGCAGCGCCCGAGTCCCCAGCCCCTGCGCCGGGCCCAGGAAGCGGCCGCAGCCGCCCGAAACCTCCCGCTTGCACTGCGCGCACGCGGCGCGCCCGCACGTCCCAGCCCCGCGGCCACTTCCCACGCGCCCGCGGGCTCGGCGGCCCGGAGCAGCCCCGCTCTCCTCGGGCCGGGCCGCCCACGCGGGTCCCCGCCTCGGGACAGCACGGGCCGCGGATCCCCGGTCAGGCCAGATCGCAGACTGGCCACCGCGTCGGGGAAGGCACGACAGCCCGCCAGACACCCACACCCACCGCCCGCCCTCGGCCCTCGCTCACCTGCCTGCACCGTGTCCGAGAGGTCGTGCGCGGGGGCCGCGGTCCTGGGAAACTCCTTCAGTTTCCTGGCACTGAGGTTCAAGCCCCCGGAGTTGGCCGCTTCCTCCAGCGCGCGCTCCAGCCCCCGGTTCAAGGGCAGGTTGAAGCCGCCGCCGCCGCCGCCGCCTCCCGCGGCCCCGCCGCTGGCTCCGGTTCCTCCGTGGTGGTGGTGGTGGTGGTGGTGGTGGGGATGATGGTGCGGGTGCAGCGTGGCCACCGACAGGGCAGGCACGAAAGGTTGGGGTTCGCTTCCCGGCGTCGCCATCTTCTCCCGGGCCCCCCCGCCCCGCCGCGCCGCTCCTGCCGGGGGAGGTCACACCTTTCCCCCCGGAACGGGAGACGGCGGCCCGGGGCGCTCCGCCGAGAGACGCCGGAGGAGGGGCGGAGGGTGTGGCAAGCGCGCCGAACCGGGAGCCGAGAGGCGGAGGCGGCCGTGGCAGCGCGGTCGCGCAGGTTTCCTGTCCCCGGGAAGCTAAGGACTGCGGCGGCGGCGGCGGCGGCGGCGGGCAGCGCGCATGTGTCTCCTCCCGCCCCTGCGCCCTCCTCCCGGCGGCTCTCCCCTCCTCCGCCGCCCGCTCTCTGCTCCGCCTTCCCGCGGAGCCGTCAGTCCAGCCCCGAGCCTGCCTCCGCCGCCCCGGGCGCGGGCCCCGGCTGCTGCGGCGCGCCGGCGCCGGGCTGCCCGGGTACTCGCTTGCGGCTGGACGCGGGGAGATCACGGGGTAGGCGAGAGGCTATCTCAATTCTGCGAATTACTCGGATTCTTTGACCTCGGGTCCCCTCCCAGCCCCCAGAGGCAGTGTTTCACGGTAGCATCAGGCTAACAGACGACCCCCGCCCCCAGCATTTGGGCACCTCCAGGGGGCCAGACGCTGGTCTCCGTAGTCGGCGTTCGTGATCTCAGGAATCCAGGGCACCCCGTGAGCGGAAAAATTGTTTCCCTCAGCCCACAGAGGAAGTGAAGAAACCCGTCTGAGGTCACCCAGGCAGTCAGAGGCGGAGCTGGGTTTGAAAGGAGAGCCTTCGGACTCGAGGGTTGCGCTCCTGTGAACGCCGGGGCTGGACGCCGCTGCGAGCAGCTTAGGAGTGGAGCAGAGGGTTTTCTGGCGCTTGTCAGAAAACTACAGGCACAGAAAGGAAGGCGTTTTCAAGATTCAGGTCGTTTCTACGGCGGACAGAACCCACTGTCGTGTGAGGAAGAGAGGCTGGCAGTGGCTGGCTGAGCCCAGAATTGGGTGGAGCTGGAGGGGTCAAAAAGGCACTGACCCCAGCTGTAAAATAACTCGGTCCCAGTTGGAGCCTGCGCACAGGTATTAGTCAAGGTGACCTTGTGAGCTGCTTCTAGCCCCTGTGGGGCATGGGAGCTGACGTCCCCGTCTGCAGTTGAAATCACCTTCTGCCCAGACCAACACCGGGGCGTCAGAACTTCTGACAGCGTAAGAGTAGAACAGTTGGAAGGTTAATAAAAAGGAAGGTTAATAAAGTCCCCCTCCTTTCTGAAGTTTCGGTTCCAACTCTCTAAGGCTCTATACCCAAGGCTTGAGCAGCGACCTTGTGAGGGACTTAGCTAGGGGAAGAGGATGCGGGTCAAATAAAATAATCCAACCCTTGGTGGAGGGGGAGATGGTGTTTTAAGTGGTGATGCGGAAAGGTGATGGATCTAAAGTACCGCATGATCGATGTCGCTTGCACTGACTGCGCACTAAGTAGCCCTTGATTGCTACAGCAGTCTAGGGCGAGTCCAAAGTTCTAATCTCGGAGGAGGAGACAAGCGCCACCTGCCGGTATCCTCCGCCAAAACCTCCTCTCACCAGCTCCTTTTGCGCCCCTCTGCCTCCCAGGCTTTTTTTTTTTTTTTTTTTTTTTAAATATTTATTTATTTGGTTGTGCCAGGTCTTAGTTGCGGGCCTGTGGGATCTAGTTCCCTGACCAGGGATTGAACCTGAGATCCCTGCATTGGGAGCTCGGAGTCTTAGCCATTGGACCAACAGGGAAGTCCCAGGCTTTTAAAAGCCAGGCTTGTGGATGATAATGATGATAGTGAATGTGCAAGCATATTTATAAAAATAACCTGTGGTGCCTTTTCCTCTCTGGTCTTTTTCCAAAAAGCCAGTGAGAAACAGAGACACAGAAAAAGATTTCATTTGAAAATCTTCAGCTAAATCCAGGTAATAGTGTGTGTGATCAGTCTGCAGGGTATGATTGTGGACACCTTCTGACCGACTTCAAATGTACTTCAGGCTGTGAATCGTGGTGCATCACATAATATTTTAAGACCACAAATTCTTTTTTTTTTTTAAGAGAAAAATATGGGATATAGCAATCTGTCCTTAGGCTGACCTAGGTATGATAGCTTGCTTTAAACTTTTCCTTCTCCAGATTTCTAAAGTGTTAACTCCTTGAAGGAGGGACCTAGTCATGTGTGCAACTTCTTTCCAATAGCTCAGAATCCAGAAAAGTTATTTGCATATGATGAGTGCACAATGAAACTGGTAATTAAGCATGCACAATAGGCCAAGTGCCTTACAGGTTGCTATTTGTTGGTACATCTTTCAAAGGATGTCCTTAAATGAAGAAAATTTTCCTTTAAATGGGTGGGGGGGGCGAACTTTACCCTTGAAACTGATATTGGTTATTTATAAACAGTCAAGAAACTTGACAAGCCATTTTTTCTTGCTGTCTAGCTTCTTCCCTATTTTTTCAATAAGGTGGACATCTCTGATTTATTTGATACAAATCTCTTCTGAAAACAGAATCTTCTTCCTGTTCTACTCTCCGCACACCGTGTACATAGTCTTCTGATAACTGCTGTGTTATCACATCAACCCAGTTAACCATCTTGATTATTCTGGAAGGGGACTTCTGACCAAATAACGGAACATCAGAATCAGAGGATCCTGACTGTTCAAACCCTAGATTCTGACTGCTCCTGAGTCACATCTTTAGTTTCTGTGAGATAGCCAGTGGTGTGTTGATAATACATTGTGCTATTTGTTTATGTCAGTTTTATTTGGTTTTTCTGTCAATGCAACCAAAGGTTCTGAATATTTACTCTTTTATCTTAGTCTTTATTCCCCCTTGTTTTCTAAAATAGCCTCATTTTGAGATGGTCCACAAATAATCTTGTACCAACTATTTGGATGATGGCAGCTAACCTTTTACCATGCTTTGTCTTTAGTACTTTCCAATCATCTCACAAAGTTAATTCAAATGCTTAAGAACATTGGGGAAATAGAAATGCCCCCTGCTAAAATAATATGACTATTGGAAGGAAATTGATCAGTTTCATCAACAAATCAAAAAAAATTTAGAACCTATTTTTTTAATTTTTATCCTCAATAAACATACCAGATCATACAGAATCTTCCATGTGTAAGACCCAGCTCTTTTATTCTCACCTGAATATGGAGTTGCGGACAAGTTGTAAAAATCCAGCTTATTAAGAATAGCTGATAGCATGGCCATCTAGGGGTGTTTTTTTTTTTTTAAAGTGTAGTATTCTAGGTTTTTAAAATTTATTTTTATTTATTTAATTGAATTATAGTTGATTTACAATACTGTGTTAGTTTCAGGTGTACAGCAAAACGATTCAGCTATATAGATATACAGAGAGATTTATATGTTCTTTTTCAATTCCTTTCCATTATAGGTTATTACAAGATACTGAATATAGTTTCCTCTGCTATACAGTAGGTCTTTGTTGTTTATCTGTTTTATATATAGTAGTGTGTATATATTAATCCCAAACCTCTAATTTACGCCCCCCCAACTTTCCCCATTGGTAACCATAAATTTGTTTTTTATGTCTGTGAGCCTATTTCTGTTTTGTGAATCAGTTCAGTTCAGTTGCTCAGTCGTGTCTGACTCTTTGCCACCCCATGAACTGCAGCACACCAGGCCTCCCTGTTCATCACCAGCTCCCAGAGCTTGCTCAAACTCTTGTCCATTGAGTCAGTGATGCCATCCAACCAATTCACCCTCTGTTGTCCCCTTATCCTCCTGCCTTCAATCTTTCCAAGCATCAGGGTCTTTTCCAATGAGTCAGTTCTTCACATCAGGTGGCCAAAGTATTGGAGTTTCAGCTTCAGCATCAGTCCTTCCAATGAATATTCAGGACTGATTTCCTTTAGGATTGAGTGGCTTGATTTCCTTGTAGTCCAAGGGACTCTCAAGAGTCTTCTCCAACACCACAGTTCAAAAGCATCAGTTCTTCGGTGCTCAGCTTTCTTTATAGTCCAGCTCTCACATCCATACATGACCACTGGAAAAACCATAGCTTTGACTGGACGGACCTTGGTCAGCTAAGTAATGTCTCTGCTTTTTAATATGCTATCTAGGTAGGTCATAGCTTTTCTTCTAAGAAGCAAGTGTCTTTGAATTTCATGGCTGCAATCACCATCTGCAGTGATTTGGAGCCCCCCAAAATAAAGTCTACTACTGTTTCCCCATCTATTTGCCATGAAGTGATGGGACCGGATGCCATGATCTTAATTTCTGAATGTTGAGCTTTAAGACAACTTTTTCACTCTCCTCTCACTTTCATCAAGATGCTCTTTAGTCCTTCGATTTCTGCCATGAGGGTGGTGTCATCTGTATATCTGAGGTTACTGATATTTCTCCCAGCAATCTTGATTCCAACTTGTGCTTCATCCAGCCTGACATTTTGTGTGATGTACTCTGCACATAAATTAAATAAGCAGGGTGACAATATACAGCTTTGACGTACTCCTTTGCTGATTTGGAACCAGTCTGTTGTTCCGTGTCCAGTTCTAACTGTTGCTTCTTGACCTGCATACAGGTTTCTGCATCTCAGGAGGCAGGTAAGGTGGTCTGGTTTTGTAAATAAGTTCATTGATACCATTCTGTTTTAGATTCCACATATAAGTGATGTCATATGATAGTTATCTTTCTGTCTTACTTACTTCACTTAGTATGATAATGTCTAGGTCCATCCGTGTTGCTGCAAATGACATTATTTCATTCTTTTTTATGACTGAGTGATGGCTCAGAGGTTAAAGCGTCTGCCTCCAATGCGGGAGACCCGGGTTCGATCCCTGGGTCGGGAAGATCCCCTGGAGAAGGAAACGGTAACCCACTCCAGTATTCTTACCTGGAGAATCCCATGGACGGAGAAGCCCGGTAGGCTACAGTCCACGGGGTCGCAAAGAGTCGGACACGACTGAGCGACGGAACGGAACGGAATAGTTCATTATATATATATATGTACATCATCCATTCATTTGTCAAGGAATAGTTAGGTTGCTACCATGTCTTGGCTATTGTATTAATAAATAATTCTGCTATGAACTTTGAGGTATGGGTGTCTTTTCAAATTAGAATTTTCTCTGGATATATGCCAAGGCAGGTATGTCTGTCATAGTCCTGACTGTCCCCTCCAACCACAGGAAAATAAGTGCATCCATCAAATTCTCCTGAAAAGTGAAGGAAAAACACTCCAAAACTATAGGCAAATAGCAAAAATCTTTGGACTCCAAAAGCAGCACATCAGGGCTGTGCTGTGTGCTAAGTTGCTTCAGTCGTGTCTGACTCTTTGCGACCCCATGGACTGCAGCCTGCCAGTCTCCTCTGTCCATGGGGATTCTCCAGGCAAGAATACTGGAGTGGGTTGCCATGCCCTTCACCAGGGGATCTTCCCAACCCATGTATCAAACCCAGGTCTCCCACACTGCAGGCAGATTCTTTACCATCTGAGCCACCAGGGAAGCTCTTTTATCTTGCTTCATATTATTCTTTAAACTCTCAGCTTCAGTTTTCTCCCTCCTTCCTAAAAAAGAAGCAAGAATATTTCCTGATTAATACCACCCTTCTTACCCACCACAGGCTGGGTATGTAGCTTGTATTCATTAACTTTTAAATACATCATTAACTTTCAAGTACATTCATTAACTTCTAAGTACATCAAATGCAGAGCTCAGTTCTTTTTTGCCTAGGAAATTCAATAAATAATGTTGTCTGAGGTATTTTTATATTATAAGGCAACTAATAATACCAGTGTGAATTGCAGGCAGACGTTTTACCATCTGAACCACCCCAGAAGTCCTATATCTTTATATTATAAGACAATTAATAATACCAGTGTGAATTTCTCTGAAGATAATCAATACTTTCTTGACATGTTTAGGAGATTTTATTTTATTCTATTTTGCGTTCCAAAACACTAATCTAACAAAGCAGACTTGCATGAGAAAAATTAGAACAATGTCCAGAGTTTTTCATTAAAGCCAAATGCATTCAGTTTTAAGAATTGTGTATAAATATTGAACTGTGTATGTAAATATGACATCATGCTTTCCTATTTTTTTTCCTAGTGGAGAAACTAAAACAATGGTAATAATAAATTCTTGCCAAATTGGTTTATCCTTATTTGGGAAAAAATAAAAGAAAAATGGGCTACTAGAGTCAGCTTTCAAATTCAATTTTAATTGAATTTTTTTCCTTATCCTTGAAATCAAAAAGTCTATAAACCACTTGCTTAGATTCTTTTTTTTTTTTAAATAAACTTTTTATGTTGTATTGGAGTACAGCCAGTTAACGGTGTGGTGATAGTTTCAGGTGAACAGCCAAAGAACTCAGCCATATATATACATGTATCCATCCTCCCGAAACTCCCCTCCCATCCAGACTGCCACATAACTGAGCAGAGTTCCTTATGCTATACAGCAGGGCCTTGCTGGTATTCCATTTTAAATAGAGTCTAGGTTTTCTTAAAAGAGAGTTAGTCATACTAGACTCCAGCTACCTTTTTTCAAGCTTTTTCTCAAGCTTTGCTCACACCAACTGTAATCTAATGTATTTTCTAGGCATTGTCATTCCAGGGTTTATCATTAAATCTCAAAATATTGTCTGGCATTGGATTTTAACAATATTTCGCAGCTGACTATTGTTCAGACCAAAACTTTCTTTCTACTCCAACCTCCCAATAAAAATCCTCAGTCCCCTCACTGGGGCTTATTTTCACCTCTCAATGAGAAAGCCTCAGAAGCGACAGCGGTGGCCAGGCCCTGCTCAGCTGTTTCTTCCAGTTCTCTCCAAGACAAAGCAGAGCTCTAGCTCCTTGACCAGGGAGACTTTATTTACGGCCTCCTTTCCACGGCAACTTCTGTTAAATAGAAAAACCACAAAATCAGGGCCATCGAGAGAGCAGTCTCTAAGAGGCTCTCTAAGTGACCAGAGAGGAGTCACCGGTGAATGAGTGGTTTTATGGGCTTTCACCTGTGTGCTAGTTCATAAACATACTTGGGCTTAGGATAGAATGCCAATTATGCATGGCTTTTATTATTTTTAAATAATATTTTTTAAAGTACATGTATATATGATATTATAGCCAATTGTATAGCAGAAAGACAGCATTCTGACCTAGTGCTGATGAGACATATAGCATTTGGAAAGACGCTATGAGGAAAATATAGTTTGGACCGCTCAGGTGAGAAACTCATTGTAATAAGACTTTCTTTGGCTTAATGAGGTTGATATCTCCTTAAGGAAAAAAATATCAGCGACCAACAGCGGACCCTCTGGTTCCTGCCAGAAGTTAGTTAAGTGGCTACTGGGGAAAAAGTTACTGAACAGTAAGGACAGAAGGGGCCTGGCTAACTGGACTTTGATTTATAAAGAAATATATTTTATGTAACTGACTTTTTAAAGATGTGACTATAAATGTTAGATCATAGATAGGAATAGATAATAGCTTTACTGTGATTTATTTTTCCAAAAATTCACCTATTCATTATATTAGCTTATTGGTGTATACATAATGCACATTATGTTATTGGTTTGTAGTATAATGGATATATGAAATATTTAAGGGAACCAGCTGTTTGTTTACAAATAAATTGCTTAACTTGCATGCAGAAACTGAAGCAGCACTATCTTTTATATGTACCTCTGAAGATTCCCTGGAGGAGGATGGCAATCCACTCCAGTGTTCTTGCCTGGAGAATCCCATGGACAGAGGAGCCTGGTGGGTTACAATCCATGGGGTCACAAAGAGTCAGACATGACTGAGCAACTGACACTCAGGAATCGTGCATAAAGGGCTTCATTGCCAAATAAATTTGAGTTCAAAAGGTTTAGAAGTTATTTTACTCTAGGACCTCTCAGAGCCTTTGGTATGCTAACATGCATTGTGAATATGCAAGAGGGAGAAAGGGTGTACATCTACGGGGTGCCAGCAATGCAGGAGTTTGATCCCTGGGTCAAGAAGATCCCCTGGAGAAGGAAATGGCAACCCACTCCAGTATTCTTGCCTGGGAAATTGCATGGACAGAAGAGCCTGGCAGGCTACAGTCCATGGGTCTCAGAAGAGTCAGACACGACTTACATGTGTAAATACATAGGATTGGCCAAAGAGTTCGTTTGGGTTTTTCCGTGAGCTGTAAATGAAAAACCCGAACGAATTTTTAGCCGACTCAATATATATAACATTAACATGTATAACATGTGCTTAGTTACATATGTTAGCATATATACATAATGAGGCTTCCAAGGTGGTGCTAGTGGTAAAGAATCCATCTGCCAATGCAGGAGATGCAAGAGATATGAGTTTGATCCCTGGGTGGGGAAGATCTTCCTGGATTAGGAAATGGCAACCCACTCCAGTATTCTTGCCTGGAAAATTCCATGGACAGAGGAGCCTGGGTGGCTACAGTCCATGGGGTCACAAAGAATCAGACACGACTAGAATACACACACAGCACCAGCAACATACATGATAAATAACACACATATATAGCATAACTATATATGGAACAGATGAGAATTTACCTCCAAATAATTATTTTAAATAGGCCAACTGTCACCAACGCAGCACCTCCAGTAAATACCGTCCCAGGCCTATTGTTCATTAGGTGGATTTTAAAAGAACTAAAGTCTTCCTATTTATACTTAAGGTACTTTGCATCTAACTAAAACCGTAATTTATATGTTCCCTTGAGACAGCTTTAAGACTCTTGATGTCCTTACAGGGCTATTTTCCGAAGCCAAGGCTATCATTACTGCCTTGTCAGATGCAGAACTGCATTGGGGGGGGAGGGTCCCAGAGTGGCTGTTCTTCCCCAATTTAATAGGAAACGCACTCTGACTCTGAGGACATTCCGAGCTGTATCTCGGATCATTCCAGTGCATCATTTGAAGAGGGCTCAGACCTGGACCCGGGAATAAGGCCTCCTGATGAAGTGATATTGCAAAAACAGGAGCGGTTTCATCCCAGGCTCATCTCCTGGGAACCAGATCAATAGGGAGCGCAACGTACCGTGGGTTTAGAAGCAAGACCAGATAGAGCTTTCGGCAGTCTCTGGTTGGTGCAAAAAGAGCCAAGTCAGGATTAGTGGGATTCAGACTGGACCACTGACCAGAAAGGAGCTTCACTCCTGGGAGGGTGAGCAGTGCTGGAATCCCTCACAGCAGCCACAGGGGGCGTGTGGTCTGAAGGTCCCTCCCAGACGCCAGCAGCCCCAGACAATCAAGGGAGAACAAGGACAGTTTCAGGTCTGCTGCTTGAAGCAAGCTGCAAGGAGTGTGTCCAGTAGAGCCCAGCTCTGGGAGAAGTGTCCAGGAGGCAAACGGGCTCCCCAACCCAAGTGGTTGGAAGATGGAGCCCCAGGCCTGATGGTGAGCTGCAGGCCAATCAGGAAGCAGTGCGTGCATGAACTACCTCTGCAAAGACGGGCGAGGATGCATAAGAAACTGCCAACAGTGATTCCCCCTGGGAGGAAAACTCGGAGAAGGGTAGCAGAGAGAGATTTTATCTTTCTCTGGTACCTTTTGTTCAGTTTAAATGTTTCATTTGTACATCCATGGGCTTCCCTGGTGGCTCAGACAGTAAAGAAGGTGCCTGCTAATGCAGGAGCCACAAGACACTCGGGTTCAATTCCTGGGTCGGGAAGATCCCTTGGAAATGGCAACCCACTCCGGAACTCTTTTTTTCTAGCAATTAATTACAGTTTTAAAATACCCATTGAGAAGATGGAGCTTGGGTCAATAGTCCCTGGGGAACTGTTGGTGAATCCTGAGGAAGAGTGCTCTATAGGATAAATCAGAAGTGAGCCAGAATATTGCTGCAGTGATGGGGGGGTGACATGAGAAGGGCTTGGATTGCAAGGAGACACAGGATGGGAAATACCTGGAAGAGGCGACAGAGCCTCAGTTTTCAGCCAAGGTTTGATGAGCCTCTGCTAAGTCAGGTCAATGCTAGACACTGGACGTGGGTGGAGGGACATGCTATCTATACCCTGCATTTATATCAGATGCCAGAGGCAAAGAGATATAGAAAGCCCTGCTTGGAGAGAGCAGATACAGAGCAGCTTATGAACATCCAGACTGCAGACACTGGAAGAAGACAAGGGAAGGAGAAACAGGAGGTATAAGCTGTTTACTGGGCTTCCCAAGTGGTGATAATGGTAAAGAACCCATCTGCCAATGCAGAAGACAAAGACACAAGAGAAGCAGGTTTGATTCCTGGGTCAGGAAGATCCCCTGGAGGAGGATATGGCAGCTTATTCCATCATTCTTGCCTGGAGAAACCCATGGACAGAGGAGCCTGGCAGGTCCATGGAGTCGCAGCAAGTTGGACATGACTGAAGCAACTGAGCACTCAAGCACACAGCTATTAACTCGAAGGATTATGGGGTTGGGAGAAGGAAAAAGTTTGAAAAGTGGCTAAAAAGATGAGTAGACTTCCCCAGTGGCTTCCCCAGTGATAAAGAATCTGCCCCGGGGTCAGGAAGATCCCTTAGGGGAGGGCATGGCAATCCACTCCAGTTTTCTTACCTGGAGAATCCCATGGACTGAGGAGCCTGGCGGGCTTCGGTCCACGGGGTCACAGTCAGACACAACTGAGGTGCACTAAGTACGCATGTGTGTACAAAAAGACAAACAGAGCAGAGAAACTGGTTTAATGTTTGAGAGAAGGAAGATCTGAGAAGATCTGGGAAGAGGGTGGAAAGACCGTGGGGAAGGCAAGATTGGAGCCCCCCTAGGAGAAAGCAGGGTGAGGGTGGAGTGGAGGGTTAGAAGAGTGACATCCAAAAAGGGGGTGGAGATGGGAAGGATGGAATCCAGGAGAGAACAGAGGACGCAGAGTCCTCTGAGCCTGGAGTGAAAAAGTCAAGAGACCTAAGCGACTAATGTGTCAAAGTATTGGTTCAGAGCCCTTAGGGCTTACACACCAAACGGTCTAGAATCTAAATGTATATGATCTGCTAAGAACAGAACTGGAGGTTGGAAGTGGGAAGGGAGATGTGTGAATAATATTTCCAAATCAGAAAACACACAGTGGGCACCCCATCATAATCAGAAATATTTGATCTTTGACTCTCGGCTCTAACGAGCACATTGACCCATCAGTGAAACCTTGATGCTGTGCTCAAGTGATGTTTTTCCTCCTGGACACATATATTTTCTTATAATCCTTCTCTAATCACAAAATCTGGCATGTCTTAAAACGTGTAGCTTGGTGTTTAAGATGGAAGAATAAACTGGCTCCTAATAAGAGACCCACTCCTTTCTGAATACCGCTCCACAGGCAGGGCCACACCACAAAGCTTGTCCACAGCCTGTCATATCCTCAGCTATGGAGGCTGCAGGAATCCAGTCCAACTTCCCCATTCTACAGACTAGGAAACTGAAATAGACATGCGAGGGTGAATTGCCCAATGCTGCGTACTGGCCGGTGCAGACATGTGGACCAGGACTCAGGTATCCATTTCCTGCCCGTGTGCTCTCCTTGTCCTTCATGAGACTGGAAGTTAACTGACTCTGCCATGACCTACCCTGCTGGAAGGTCTGCTCTTGTCCTCCCATCATTATGGTTCATTTGCTTTCTGCCTGAGTGTAATAAGTGACATCTTATTATAGGGGTGTCATCTAGGGTACTAGCTCACAGGGCTGATGCTGGGCAAGGGCTGTGTTGGGATCTGGTTGGAGGGAACTGAGGTGGCCTGAGGTGGTCTAGCTACTTGACTCTGAAACACAGACAGTGCACCCTAGGCCAGCTGAAGGGTAATGAAGATGGAGGTACCCAGGGACCAGGCAAAATACAAGACCATGAGTCATCCCACATCCGCTTCACGTGCAGTGACCCTCCAGGATTCTGTCATGATCAGAAAGGCTGAGTTCAAAAAATTGAAAAAGAAAAGTTGAGCTCTTCTGACCTTTATTCCAGTGGCTACAAAATATATTGGAGTCACGGATCTTTCAAGGTTCTTTGGATACAATTTCAAAGGTACTTGAAGCTTTCTGAATCGTCTAGGGCAGATCAAGCATCACTATTCAACTCTGACTCTGAACAAGCCTTCTTTATTGAAAAAAAAAGTCTCAAGAGAAGCAGTCTGTTCCATGATGCAATCTCAAAGAAGATTCTACTTCTTATGTGCAGCAAGTTTTTCCTGTCCTGAACCCCTGACCTTTCTTTTGGGCACAGAGGGGACTGGGTGACATTGGAATTGTCTTCCCACTCAGAAGTAGAAGAGGGGATAGCTGAGGTAAGGCTGATGCTGAAGACTCCCCCAGAACCCCCATTTTTAACACCTTCAACACCTGCTCAAGCTTCTCCAGCGGCTTTGATCCCCACCCAGCCAGGCCTAATTGCCTCCCACAACCCAGATTAGATTATTCATGTGTGCTTAGGCCTTTCCCAGCATTGCTGCCATCTGGCTAATGATGGGGCGCCATATGTCAGCAGCAGAGTATGGGTCCCCGCCTGTGGGTTGGGGCGCAGACCTGCCCTTGTGAACAGCATGGCTGCTCAGTGTGTGGTTCACTCCCCACTGACACAAGGCACTTCTGTTACGTGAGTCTGCAACTAGGACACAGATGACAGAGCTTCCTCCCACACTGAACTGAGGTGGTGGTAAATGGCATAGATGTGTTTGCGTTCCCTTCAAGTCATCCATCACCTTCCATTTACCCGGAGCTGCTTCCCATATAGGCCCAGAGATTATCTAACTAAACAACCCATTACCCCTGCAAGGTTAAAAATCAGAAGTGGGTGCATGCTAAAGTCATTTCAGCCGTGCCTGACTCTTTGCGACCCCATGAGCCATAGCCCGCAAGTCTCCTTTGTCCATGGGGATTCTCCAGGCGAGAATACTGGAGTGGGTTGCCATGTCCTCCTCCAGGGATTCAAACCTGTCTCTTGAGTCTGCTGCATTGGAGATCGCTTTCTTTACCACTAGCACCACCTGGGAAACATCCCCTCCACCCTCCAAAAAATCAAGAGGCAAACACTTTATTATTGAGTTCAGTGGATGCTATGGTAAACACCCAATGCCCTCCCCAAGGGGTTCCAGATTACTCAGGTCATGCAGTGAGTTATGACAGAGGAAACGCACTTTCCAAGCCTGATGTTAAAAACATACTAGATATCTGTAACAGAAGCAGGTACTTTCTGTCTTCTTACTTCATCAGATGGGAAACTGTTAAGTGTGTTGGTTACCTTGTGTGACTGGAGCTTTTATGTGTAAACAGAACAGGGGAATCGAAAAGTGCAGGTTTATGGTAGCCTCGTGATCGGATAGGGGAGAAACACACTTCTTTCAGGTTCTTGATACTGATTAGGCTACGCTGTCCTCCATTGGCTGTTTCTAATTACACGTGCCTCCTCCTGTAGAACAGAACCATTTGGGTCCAGATGACTGCATTAAGTCTTTCCTTTTATCATTCTTGAAAATCCAAGAGATCCTTTAGGCTTAAGGTTTTCAGAAAATAAAGCCTGGCTTTCCTTCACTTCCCTGGCCCAAGCTTCCTTTTCAACTAAATAATTATTTGAATGCAAATGAGCGGTATTAAATGCAAGACTTCATAATGGGCCATTTTCTTGAACTGTTGAATTCAGTAGGCAAACAAATATGTGGTCGGTATCCATTGGCCAACCTGATCTAATTTCAGCAAGCCCAGGAAAAATCCAGAAGGCCTTCGTAACATGGAGGAAGGTGGAATGTGTGACAGTCATGAGATCTAGTCTAGTTGGTGAGAACAACAGTGAAAATCTGGTGTTCACTTAAAATTTATTTTTGCAAGTTGTCATTGAAATGCAAATTTGCTGCCACTGACCTTGCCCTTGATTTTTCCTTCAAGGACCTAAAACAATAAGCTTTTTTAAATTGCATGATTTCGGAAGATCAGAGAAGTTCAGGAAAATAATGTGTGCTATATGTTATTAGCTACTGAGCTACCCAGAGTTCTTGAAGACCAAGGTTATTGAAATGCTGTGTGTCATGGAAAGACAAGTGAACCGAAACTGAGGTGGCAGCCCTCTTCCTAGCAAAGCCCACAGCGAGCTGTGTCACTGTGACCAAGCCATTTAATTTCTCTGGAATTCAGTGTCTACTATGTCCAATGAAGGGATTGCACAGTTCATACCTAAGATGTTTTCTCTCTAAAATATCATTCTTCTCAAAAGTATAGTTTAATCAATTATTTCAAGTTTCTGTACTACCAAAAGTATTTTGATAATACTACTTATCTAGAAAAAGACAACTTTTTTTTTAGTTCTATTTGATTTTTTTTTAAACTGGAAGATAATTGCTTTACAATGTTATTTTGGTTTCTGCCATATGACAACATGAATCAGCCACAAGCATGCATATGTCCCTTCCCTCTTGATCCTCCCTCCCACCACCCACCCCATCCCACCCCTGTAGGTTGTCACAGATCATCCAGTTGAGCTCCCTTTGTTATGTAGCACTTTCCCACTGGCTGTTTTACATAGGGTAGTGCATGTATTTCAGCGCTCCTCTCTCAATTCGTCCCACCCTCTTTTTCTCCACTGTGTGTACAAGTCTGTTCTCTCTGTCTGCATCTTTATTCCTGCCCTGCAGATAGGTTCATCAGTACCATTTTTCTAAATTCCATATGCATGCATTAATATACAATATTTGTTCTTCTCTTCACTCTGTGTAACAGGCTCTAGGTTCATCCACCTCACTAGAACTGACTCAGATTCACTCCTTTTTGTGGCTGAGTAATACTCCACTATATGTAAATGTACCACAACTTCTTTATCCATTCATCTGTGGATTACTTCCACGTCCTGGCTATTGTAAATAGTGCGGCAGTGAACAGAGTCAGGTAAAATTAGGAATGGCTAATGAGAAGCCTGAGGAAATGGCAGCCCACTCCGATATTCTTGCCTGGAAAATCCCACAGACAGAGGAGCCCAGTTGGCTGCGGTCCATGGTGTCACAAAGAGCTGGGCATGACTGAAGAGTCCTCATGACAATGAGGAGCCTAAGGCTGGCAGAAGGAGAAACTAGTATCTTGAATAAGCCAGGAAACACATAATAATCTGTCATATAATGAGAAGTATAAAGTACTGCAGGAAAATTTAATTCTAAGATTCATTGTAATTAGACTATTATTGGATCTTTCCCTTTTATTCACTTTTTTGAATATTTATTTATCTGTTTGGCTGTGCCAGGTCTTAGTTGCGGCATGTGGGCTATTCAGCTGTGACATGTGGGATCTAGTTCCTAGGCCAGGGATCAAACCCTGGCCCCCTGATTTGGAACACAGAGTCTGAGCCATTGGACCACCTGGGAATCACTGAATCTTCCCCCTTTAAATACTGTGTTGCTTCCCTGGAATCAGTAAGCAAGGAATCTTAATGTTGCAGAAAACAAAATCCATTTCAGAAGGAAATAAGAGAGGATGCAGTGTTAGCACTGGAGAAGAAACTGAGGGAAAGACTATCTCAACATCAAGCTCAAAAGCGAGCCAGTCGAGTGAGTTTAAGGTAAGTCCAGAATTTTCACTCGGCTTGATACGTTACTTTTGTGGGCACCTAAGTTATGAAGAAGGAACCATGACAGTGAAGTTACGCTGCATTGTTTCTGATTATATTGATGCATGTACACAAAATAAATTCTGCTAAAATAACTTTTATGGGTAAAATCATGAGTGTCATCTGTACATAAAATAAACACATCAAGGAATTTAACTCATTAATTAATCATATTTCAGCTGCTTCAGAGGAGAATTCAAATTAGGGACCTCCCTGATGGTCCAGGGGCTAAGACTCTGCTTCCAATTCAGGAGGCCGAGGTTTGAACCCTGGCTAGGGAACTAGATCCCACATGCCTCAACTAAGAGGCATGCCACTCAACTAAGAGTTCGCATGGCATAGCTAAAGATCCCATATGCTGCAAATTAGATCCAGCATAGCCAAATAAAATAAATGAATAAATATTCTAAAAATTAGTACACACATCTAGATACAGATAAGGAGTGCTGAAGCGAAGGCACAAGTAGAAAAGTAGTCTATCCACAGGGCAATTGTCAATTGCCCTCCACCAGACACAACTGATTTGCAATTCTGTGAACAAGAATAATTTTCATTATTACTGGTTTCCTACAATTTACAGAGTTGTAAAATAGCTCTGAGGCAGAAAAAAAGAGGAGATAACTCAGAAAAAATGCACTGGACAGAACATTCAGTAATCTTTTTCTTTTTTTTAATTCCTTCCAAGTCTTTCACAATTTTTCCTGCCAATTTACACTGAAGGACTGTGACACTGTAGAGCATAAGGAACCCAGGACATGGCCACAGGCAGCCCTGGGCTTGAATTCCTTTGTTATTTTGAGCAATATTCTCGACTCCTCTGAGTCTCAGTTTCCTTTTCAGTAAAATGGAGGATGAGAATCCCTACCTTTCAGAGTTGTTATTAGGGTCAAATAAAGTAAACATATAAAGAAATGAATGCCATTCACCAAAGAGTTCTGAAAAAGTGCCTTTATCATTACTGCCTTTATTTGGCAGTAATAATTACACAGAAAAGTCCACAGCATACCAAAGAGATAATATGGCTTTATTGTTGAAGAAATGGGTCTTTCTGGGATCCAGAAATAGAGGTAACAGTGCTCTGTAAGTTACAAAAATCATGTATAAAAGCTTAGTTATTTCTCATTACTTGCTGATGGGAGTAGAAAACTATATAGTCCTTTGGAAGACAGTTCGGCAGTTTTGTAAAACTAAACACACTCTTACCTATGATATAGCAATCATGCTCCTTAGTGTTCAGCCAAATGAGTTGAAAAGTTATGTCCACACAAAAAGCTTCACAGGAATGTAGGTGGCAGCTCTGTTCATAACTGTCAAAACTTGGAAACTACTAAGATGTCCTTCAACTGAAAAATAAATGGAGGTATATCCACACAATGGGATATTATTCAGTGATGAAAAGAAATGAGCTATCAAGCCACAGAAAGTCACAGAGGAAGCTTAAATGCATATTGGTAAGTGAAAGAAACCAATCTGAAAAGGTTGCATACAGTATAATTCCAGTTATATGACATTCTGGAAAAGGCAAAAATATGGAGATAATTAAAAGATCAGTGGTTTCCAGGGGTTGTGAGAAGGGAGGGAGGGATCAATAGGAGTACAGAGGATTTTAAGGGCACTGAAACTCTGCTATGTGCTATTTTCATGCTGGGTTCACATCATTATGCATTTTCAAAACTCATAGGATGTACGCACTAGGAGTGAACTCTAAGGGGACATGTATGTGTCTGGTCGAGTCCCTTGCTGTCCACCTGAAACTGTCACAACATCGTTAATCAACTATAATATAAAAAAACAACAGAGTGAACTATAATGCAAACTGCGGACCTCAGATGATAATGTGTCGATATCAGCTTATCAAATATCACACGCACTACACGAACGCAAGATGTTAAGGGATGGACCGAAGGTGCACACGTGAGGCAGCATGTGCGAACTCTGTGCCTCTCACTCAACCTTCCTATCAAACTAAAACTGCCCCCTTCAAAGTCTATTAACTGCTACAAAATTAGTTATTTCCTTGTACTGAGTGTGTGATCTTGGGCAAGATCTTTAAACTCTGTGGTCTCATTTCCTTCTGTGTAAAAGGGATATAAACATAGGAGCTTCCCTCACAGAGCCGTGGCAGGCACAGGGCGTGGCAGCTCTGAGATTCAGCAGGTGTGCTTGGTGCATCTGGACCGTTATTCAAATATGGATCATTTCCTTACCCATCAGCAAATGCCTTCCCTGCACACGTGCTCCCCACCCCAGACACGCTTCCGCCTAGATTCCTCACACTTCCTCAGGACCCCGTAACTACAGGTCAGCGCCCTGCACAGCAATAGACCTCAGCTCTCCTAGGGCAGGATTGAGGCCAGTATCAGTTCTCATTGGCCAGTGTCCTGCCACACTGTCTGTTAAATGCTTTTATAACATTCCTGGTACCTACTGAGTTCTAAGACCTCAGGACTGATAGTCACTGTTGTTAACATAACTACTTCTATTATCCTTGGTAGTTCAGACAGCAAGGAATCTGCCTGCAATACAGGAGACCCAGGTTCACTCCCTGGGCTGGGAAGATTCCCTGGAGAAGAAAATGGCAACCCACTCCAGTATTCTTGCCCGGGAAATCCCATGAACAGAGGAGCCTGGCAAGTTACAGTCCATGGGGTTGTGAAGACTAGGACGTGACTGAGTGACTGACATACACACACTTCTATTATTTCAATTTTACACTTTAAGCGCAGTCATTTTAAAAAAAATTTATTTATTTACTTATCTGTTTGGCTGTGCCAGGTCTTAGTTGTGGATGGGGGATCTTTAGTAGCAACACATGGGATCTAGTCCCTTGACCAGAAATCGAATCCAGGCACCTTGCATTGGGAGCACAGAATCTTAGCCACTGGAGCACCAGGGGAGTCTCAAGCACAGTCTTGTTTTTTAAAAGCATTAATAGTGAAGTGAAGTCACTCAGTCATGTCCAACTCTTTGTGACCCCTACCAGGCTTCTCCATCCATGGGACTTCCCAGGCAAGAGGACTGGATAGGGTTGCCATTTCCTTCTCCAGGGGATCTTCCCAACCCAGGGATTGAACCCGGGTCTTCTGCATTGTTTAGTTCAGTTCAGTCGCTCAGTCGTGTCTGACTCTTTGCGACCCCATGAATCACAGCATGCCAGGCCTTCCTGTCCATCACCAACTCCCAGAGTTCACTCAAACTCATGTCCATAGAGTCAGTGATGCCATCCAGGCAGATGCTTTTACCATCTGAGCCACCAGGGAAGTCAAACAAACAAACAAAAAAACATTAATAATCTATGGCTATTAAAGGAACATATATGCTTGAAAGGAATTTTTTTTTTCAACTGTGGAAAACACTATACACAGAGTAGAAGTTTTTGATGCCAGCTTGTAGTCCTGGGCTCAAAATGCAGGCAGCAAAATTTAATTTCAGGATGTGAAAGCAAGGTGGTCGCTGCTCTAATCATGGTACGTAATTCCTTTATCCTTCCTGTAACATTCAGAACCTATTGGGCGATCACTAGAGATGAGAATCTTGTGGCTCCAATGACACAAGTGAACAGCAGCGTCATTAATTTGGATGACTGTTCTTAGATGTTGCCAAAACCAAGAAATAATAATAAAAAAAAAAAAAAAAGGAGACTGTCAGAGTGTTTCCAGTGAATCTGAGGCTCTTGTTTTGGAGACAAAGTGAAAGGAAGAAGTGAATTTATTTAGAGAGAAATAGTCTACAGAGTGTGGACCATTTCAGAAGCCAAGAGAGAAAATCCTGAAATATGGTGTGGTTCATTTTTTAAATTTTTGTTTATTTATTTGTTTAATTTATGTTTGGCTGCATGGGTCTCTCATGGCAGTGGCCTCCTTTGTTGCAGACCACAGGCTCTAGGTAAGAAGGCTTCAGTAGTTGCAGCACTTGGGCTACAAAGCCTGAGCTCAGTAGCTGTGACCCACGGGCTTAGTGACCCACCTGCAACCTGTGAGATCCTCCCGGACCAGGGATCGAACCCATGTCCCCTGCACTGGCAGGTGGATTCTTAACCACCAGACCACCAGGGAAGTCCCTGGCATGGTTAGTCTTTATGGACTGAGTAATTTCATAGGCTAATGACTGGGGGGATTATTCCAATCACTGGGGGGAAGGGGTGGTGGTTTCCAGGAATTGGGCCACCACCCACTTTTCGGCGTTTTATAGTCAGCCTCATACAGCCATGAACCTGGTGGGTCTGTCATTCAGCTTATGCTAATGGATTAAAATGAGTGTAAACGGAGGCTCAAGGTCTACTGGAAGTATATCTTCTCTCACTTTAAAATGTCACTTTCCATAAAGTATCATTTTTATATGTGTGCCAAGAGCATGTCTAGGGATCATTAACTTAGTGAGCTCACTGGGCAGGATGTAGGTCTCATGCCACCATTATTTTATTGTTATGGGGCATGCCTCGTGTTTCTGTTGCATGGTTTGGTTGCTAAGCAAGTCTGCCTGGTTTTGTGGTTAAGCAATCCTTCTTTCTTGAGTGATCATTAACTTCCAGGGATCTCCCAAACTTCCTTCTTTACTAACAATCCCCTAGAGGGATTGTTACCTATTAGGTAATAATAAGTAGGACAAATTACCTACTTTGACCCTCCCTAGCATTATTCTCCACGGAGAAGGCAATGGCAAGCCACTCCAGTACTCTTGCCTAGAAAATCCCATGGATGGAGGAGCCTGGTAGGCTGCAGTCCGTGGGGTCGCTAAGGGTCAGTCACGACTGAGCGACTTCACCTTCACTTTTCACTTTCACACATTGGAGAAGGAAATGGCAACCCACTCCAGCGTTCTTGCCTGGAGAATCCCAGGGACAGGGGAGCCTGGTGGGCTTCCGTCTATGGGGTCACACAGAGTCGGACACGACTGAAGTGACTCAGCAGCAGCAGGAGCAGCAGGATTATTCTCTCTGACCAATGCAGCAGTCACAGACTGAACGGCCAAGCACTCAGGGTGGGAAAGCTCTCTGTTGGGCTGACGGAGTAAGAGGAGGAGGGAGGGAGGAGACCTCTGCTTGTTGGCAGATAAGAGCCAGAGTCCTGCTCTCGTTATTCCCATGGGTCTCTCCACCACAGGGAGGAACCAGCTAGAGTGTTTCCTCCCAGCTCTTCTCCAAGAGGGCTGAAGGGCTGGGCGAGTTCCTCAGCATCTCCAGGAGCATCCTGGAGTTTGTACTCCACAGCCAAGGAGGCAGAGCGCTGCACAAGAATGAAAAGAAATCCCACTCTATCGTGACTTAAGTTTCATTCATTCCTTTCTTTCTTTCTTGGCTGATTGGTCCCATGGCAGATGGACCGTGGGCTCCATGAGAAGAAGCTTCTAATGGGAGAAAAACTTAGTGTGGAACGGAAATGAAATCAAGCCAATTTTTAATGTACCTGACAGCCCCAGAAAACGAATTATCTACATCGTAGCCCTTTATTATAAAAAGCAGCCTCTAAAGTTAACACAGAGACATAAGGTTGCGGAAAAAAGTAAGCTCAGTCTTCCCTCAGTCCCACTGAAATGCTATCTGGCTGTTTCAGCTAAAATGTAATTAAATGGTAATCACTGTGATGAAAGCCAGCCATGCAAAATGAATATCAAATGGACAGGATTATGAACTTAAAATAGCATGAGAAAATCCAAACAGATTTTTATCTTGAAAATTTCTCTCTCCCTTCTCTTTTTTTTTGGTCCTATTTTTATTTCAGGAAGAGAAAAGATGTGTATTGGCGAATAGCACTTATAACAGAAAGAAACGTTTTACCCAGCAGGCCTAATTTAGTCTTAGGAACAACACAACTGTGTGACAATAGAGTTTTAAGTTCTTAAAACCCCTGCCAAATCTTGGATGAAATGAATCAATAATTGATTCATTAAACAACCCCATTTTTTCCCCAAGAGTCTGGAGAATAAAAATTGTGAAGTTAAATCACTTTAGGGACCTCAATAATCTGCTGCAGCGCATCTGGCCTTGGAACATGTTGACAGAGGTGTTGGAGGGGGGTGTTGTCTCAGAGGAAGCCTGGGTGCAGACACCAGAAGGGCAGATGGACTGTGAGCAGAAAAAAAATTGGGAACGGTGTCATCTGCCCGTGTATGCTCTACCTTCATGCTCCACCTCTGCTTTAGATGTTGCATTTTTTCTGGCCACGAGGCAGCATGTGGGGATCTTAATTCTCCAGTTCCCCCAGCAGGGACCAAACCCATGCACACTGCATTGGAAGTATGGCGTCTTAACGAATGGGCCACCAGAGAAGTCCCAGGTGCTATACTTCTTAATCCACTTCAACACTTGGAACAATTCGACTTTGAAGTATCTTCACTGGGTGCAGGACTCCATAAAGACCAACAGAATTCCTTAGGATTCAAGCAAAGGGCCAAGAATCCCATGGCTGCCATAAAGTGTCTAGGAGGACACTATATGAGTGATGAGGGACAAAACAACACTCTTTCTCATTTTAAGGAAAAATTTTAAAAGGTATCATTTCAAACACACACAACACTAACAGAAACTGAGATAGAAGAAAAAAACAATTCAGTCAACTCTGCTGCTGCTGCTGAGTCGCTTCAGTCGTGTCCAACTCTGTGTAACCCCATAGACAGCAACCCACCAGGCTCCTCTGTCCTGGGATTCTCCAGGCAGGAGCACTGGAGTGGGTTGCCATTCTACATCCTCCAAAACACCAAATAGTTTTTATCTGAACTCCCCTTTTTAGTTCTTTTTCATATGCATCCATATTGTTTATAAAATTATGGTAAACGAGCCCGAGTTCTAAGGCCAGGAAGCTGCAACTACTGAGCCGGTCCTCTGCGACAAGAGAAGCCACTGCAATGAGAAAGAAGCCCGCTCTCCACAACTAGGGAAAGCCTGCCTGAACAAAGTGACGAAGACCCAGTGTAGCCATAAAAAATACGTGAAATAAAATTGTGTTAAAGTAGAAAAACGTAACATGAATCGTCTTCATTCAACCTGTGTCACAGTCATTTCCCCATGGTTTCCAGTTTAATTAATGCAAAAACTTTAATGAGTCATTATACAAAAGGAGAACTTCTGTTATTCTCCGTTTCTCCGTAAAACAACACAAGTAAATAACGCTGTACAACTAGGCGTTGTTCTGCACTTGGTTTCACCCGAGGCTCCCAGCAACTCCATGAAGATGACTTTGTTATTCATCTCCTTTGCACAGCTGAGGAAAGAAAGACTCTGAGAGATGAAGTTACCCGTTTTTGAATACAGAGCCTGGAGGCCCTGGGTGATGACTTGAGCCCTGTGCTTCCAGGTCAAGACTCCATTTGTTTTGCAGATGTTGGTTCTGGAAGATCTTTACTTTCAGAACCTAACTGCTCAATAACTTCTACCCATGACACAAGTATCCATGTCAATAAGCAGAGCTCTCTGGCTTTATGGAAGGACCTCACAGCTCCCTACATGGGGTAATTTGAAGACTCTGAGAAGCCTTTTATACCCCTAAACATCCCATCCATCAGGCCTGCAATGCCTCTATTAGAAAGGCATTTCTCTGAGCTTGGGTGACCTTTTGGTCTTTAAGAGGCCCTTATTAAAATCTCCAAAACATTGACAGGGATGACTGCATAAACAAGGTTTTGCTAAACCTCCTAAGAGATTGTTTTTCAGTCCTTGATGTGCATGGGCTACCAGACATCTGTTGTTTTCTTTGCTCCGTACCCTCCCCCCACTCTCACGTAATGGAATTGCCTCTCCCTCCCAGTGACGTGGTTATTATGGAAAGGGTCGTGCTGCTGCTGCTGCTGCTGCAGTCGTGCTAAAATAATTCAATTATTGGTGGTGATCGTTCTAGTGTCAGGATTGAGTTATTAGAATCTATCTCGAGACTTTGGGATTGAGATGCAGAGAAAAAGACACCTCCCCACCTCCTTTTCTCTCTCTTACTAAAAAGTAATTTTACTTTTGTAAAAATTTTACTTTTGTCCTACTGAAAGCAAAAGCAGAAACTCTCTGCTCAGAGGATTGGGAAGACAAAAATTGAGTCCAGTTCTAAAGAAACCTATAAAAACACAAATTTTGAGCAGTTTGAATTTCAAGGAGGAGTTAAATAAACATTAGTAATCACTCACACATCATCACAACTTGTGTACGTTTAGTTCATCCTCTAGTCAATAAACACCAACTGAGAACAGACCGCTCCAGGCCCCGGAGACACAGAGATGAAATCAGCTCCTTCCTCAAGGCTGATGAGAGAGCCTAGCTGGCAAGCAAATTATTTCAAGACACGTGACCATGTGGGCAGGTACGATTATGGAAGAAGAGGGGCCCAGCATGGGGTCAGATGAACTTCAAGGAGGTGTTAACTTTTTAAAAAAATAAAGTCTTTTAAAAAATTTATTTGTTTGTTTGGCTGCATCGGGTCTTAGTTGCAGCAGGTGCTCTAGCTCACCTTGTGGCACTCGGATGCTCTCGTAGTGGGCTCCAAGGCATGTGGGATCTTACTTTCTGGATCAGGGATTGAACCCAAGTCTGCTGCATTGAAAGGAAGATTTTTAACCCCTGGATTCTACCAGGGAGGTCCCGAGGCATTAACTTTTGAGCAATCTTTGCTGGATGAGTGGGGATTTTCCGATGAAAGACGTTGGGCATGTAGACGCTGAGTTTGGGTGTGTACGATGCTCCATGTGGGCAGAGCAGGGTGCATGAGTGAACGGAGGAGAAAAAAGTGTGGTGTTTGGGGGAAGACTTGCAGCCTGTGGGGTTGAACCTCAGGATGCAGGAGGAGCAGGAGTCCTCAGGGAAACAGAAGGACAGGAAGCAGAAAGTCAAGGAAGAGCCATCCTGGGCTGGACTTCGCTCTGGGCTGATAGACTCCATCCTGTGTTTGAGGATGATTTCTTTGAAGGCAGAAGAGTAAGAGGTTACACACATAGGCTCTGCGGGCAGCCAGGCTGGGGTTCAGAGTCCCCGCTCTGATGCCAGGAGCTGTGTGACCTTGAATAAACTGATGATCCTCTCTAAGCGGCAGTTTCCTCATTTGCAAATTGCTGCTCTTCGTGGTATATAGCAAAAGGCTTCTTGAGAGAATTAAATGAGTCATGTTTTGAAAGCACTTAGCCCAGAATCTGACAACTGTACTGATGGCTTAATACAAAGTAGATCCTGTTAGTAATTTGAGTAGCAATAGGTTGATGGCTCCAAAAGGGAGTAAAGACACTTAGGGTTTATCTAAGCATCTCTCAGGGCTTCCCAGGTGGCTCAGTGGTAAAGAAGCTGCCTGGCAATGCAAAAGACCTGGGTTTGATCCCTGGGTCAGGAAGATTCCCTGGAGGAGGAAATGGCAATGCACTCCAATATTCTTGCCTGGGAAATCCCATGGACAGAAGAGCCTGGTGGGCTACAGTCCATGGGGTTACAAAAGAGTCAGATAGGACTTAGCAACTAAACAATAACAACAAGAATCTCTCAAGGAGGAGAAAACTATCACCCCTTCTGGAGAGAAAGTTTAGAACTCTTGTTCACTGGACACCATTTCCTGTCCACATTGCAAACTGTCTGGAAATGTGTTTCCAGACAGCCATGTAAGAGAAAAACTATTAGGGAAAACAGTAAGATAATTTTCATTGAATAGTTTATATAAAATACAGAATATAAAACCAAAGACACTTGAAAACTGCTAAGAGAGCAAATAAATCTTAAAAGTTCTCATCACAAGAAAAAAAAGTCTTGTAACTATGTATGGTGACAGATGTTAACTAGACTTACTGTAGTGATCATTTTATAATATATACAAATATCAAATCATCACATTGTACCTCTGAAACTAATATCATGTAACATGTCAATTAATTCTAAATAAAGAATAAATTAAATTAAATTAACTCAAAGACAGAATCAAGGAGGTTTGACGTGTCTTGTTTATATCAGTTTGGGTTTCACCACACTGGGGAAAACCAAGATTTTATTTTTTTTCTCAACAGAAGAACATACTGGCCTTTGATGCAGATGTGTTTAGCTGATTAAAGAGTTTGTAAAATATGCAGGACTTTTTTCTCTTTGTCAGATTGGCAAGCAACAAGGAAAGACGATTGATGCATTGGAATATAGTGTGTCGGGGGGCTTTTGTTGTGGGCTACTTTGGGGAAGCTGAAATATTAAAATCTAATCACTTCTAAGCAAACAAAGAGTCTGTGGAATGACAAAACATTGGAGCATATGTTGATTATTTAGATGACAATGGACTATTTGGCCAAAGAATCAAAGTTTTGTTGTCCATGATGCCAAACATCTGGATACTTAGAAGCAGCTGTTTGGCAAACTGTGGACCAAATAGAAGCATCATTGTACCACTGTGGGTCTAGATTGCTTTCTGTCTGATCTGCGTACTGTCCGTAAGATACGGTCCCACAAACACTGTTGACAAAGCAAGGGCAGATATTAGCTTGGGTCAAGGTCAGGTAGTAAAGTCGATGGAGACAATTTTTCACTGGCATTTAGATCTAACCAGCAGATGTGGCGCAGATCTATTAGACAGACCGAACCTCTTAAATGCAATAGAAATGCAATTCAGAAAGCTGCAGTGCATCAGTACAATAAAGGAAGTAGTCTGGAACCCAGGGCAAGAGTGATACCTCCTTGCTTCACCTTTTGCTGTCACTAGCATGGCGTAACGAAAAGAACATAGGGGACTTCCCCGGTGACCCCATGGTTGAGAATCCTCCTGCCAGTTCAGGGGACATGGGTTTGATCCCTGGTCCCAGAACTAGGATCCCATGTGCCTCAGGGCAGCTAAGCCTGTGCACGAAAGCTCCGTACCTGGCTCAAAGCACACACAAAGAAGCTGCTGATATCAGGTAAGCCTCTCACCAGGGACAGGCTGAACCGCAGTCCCTCCAAAGCGTTGATGGTGTGTGAGGAGGTTGGGCAAAATGATTTCTAAATGTCCTTCAAATTCAAAACTCCCTTGAGTTCCTTTTTTTTAAATTTTTAATTAATTTATGTATTTATTTGGCTATGCCAGGTCTTAATCTTCAGGATCTAGTTCTCTGAGCAGGGACTGAACCCAGGTCCCTCACATTGGGAGCTCAGTCTTAGCCACTAGACCACCAGAGAAGTCCTCAACGCCCCCCTCCCCGAGGTTCTGACATCAATATTCAATTGGAGGAAAGCAGCAAGAACTAAACTTGATCCTTGGAAAAAGATCATTTCATTTACATGCAGAATGAGAAACTCCATATGAATAAACATCAAACACGATTCTCCAAAGCTTTTGACTGGCTCCGAACCCAGCCTATTATTTAGCAAAGCCGAACACAAACAACTCACCAGCTTGTTCACAATGTCCTGTGCTTTAAAGTGTCAGAATTTCAACTTCTCCTGCTCTTGCTGGGTTGGCCCCAGAACAAGATAAGAGACCAGTGGATCTTGTTGGCAAGTGAAAGACTGAAAACAGTAACAGCAGTTATCAGGGTAGCTGTGCCATTCAGCCTAACTTAGGTTGTAATTACTGGCTGCCCAGATAAAGTTCTTTGGGGCGGAGCTATCAGTGTCTTGCTTTGCAAACAAAATGCCATTCTTTCTATCAAACTCGCTTTTAGGAGAGAAAAAGGACAGCCCAGCTTTGGACACAGAGCCCTTGTTGAAAAATCAGTGTTTTGAAGAGAAAAATTCTCTTTGGAAAATATGAATTTCTCTTTGTTGGAAGTAAAGTGAACTGTGAAGACTTCAAGAAACATAAGTTTTGTTTAAATATTTTTCTTCACATTTTCTTAAATTCTTTCACTCCTTTTTTCCTCCCAGTTTTATTGAGATGTAATTGACATACAGTGCTGTATAAATTTACAGTGAACATTATGACTTCACTTACACACGTTAATAAATGATCACCACAATAAATTTAGTGAATATCCATTATCTGATATGATACAAAATAAAAGGAAAAGAAAAAAATTTCCCATGTGAAAGGAACTCAGGATTTACTCTCTTAACAATTTTGTATATAACACACAGCAGTGTTAATTAATGACAGTACATTACATCCCTCATACTTACTTATCTTATAATTAGAAATTTGTATCTTACTTTTTTTACTTTTTATTTTATACTGGAGTAGAGCTGGTTAAGAATGCTGTTAGTCTCAGGGGTACAGCAAAGTGACTTAGATATACACATACATGTATCTATTCTTTTTCAAATTATTTTCCCATTTAGTTTGTTATATTTAGACTGTTTATTAGTCTGTAATTGAGCAGAGTTCCCTGTGCTATACAGTAGGGCCTTGTTGCTTATCTGTTTTAAATACAGCAGTGTGTCCATGTCAGTCCAAACTCCCTAACTAGCTCCCCCCACCATTCACTGTTTTTTATTTTTCAGTGTCGACTATGTGCTCAGCACACTGCTAAGCCTTCTATGTGTTGTGCTGGGGATTCTCCACATGCTGCTCCAGATAGACTTTCATACCCTGCTCTGAGCCCCCAGGAAGCTGACCTCGTGTGGATGGCATCCTCTAAACTCCGCCGACTTCTGGTTTGTATTTGAGTTTGACCACTGAGGGGCAACAGCAAGAGTCAGAAAGACGGGAGGACAGAGAAGTTAGGCTATTTGTTCCCAGCCTCCCATCTCACATCCGCTCCCTGAGTTGCAGCTACTGAAAATCCAAGACCTCCGCTGAGTTGTTGGCAGCCTTGGGAGGTCTCCCCACCTCTTGTGGTTTCTTTTAACCCCGTTTTGCGTGCTCATGTTCAATCACTTTAGTTGTGTGCGACTCTCTGTGACCCTACGGTCTGTAGCCTGCCAGGCTCCTCTGTCCGTAGGGATAGAATACTGGAGTGGGTTACCATGCCCTCCTTCAGGGGATCTTCCTGACCCAGGGATTGAACTCACATCTCTATGTCTCCTGCATTGGCATGTGGATTCTTTACTACTGATCCACCAGGTAATTCCCTTAACCCTGGTTCAGTTCAGTTCAGTTCAGTCGCTCAGTCGTGTCCGACTCTCCGCAACCCCATGAATCACAGCATGCCAGGCCTCCCTGTCCATCACCAACTCCCGGAGTTCACTCAAACTCATGTCCACAGAGTCAGTGATGCCATCCAGCCATCTCATTCTCTGTCGTCCCCTTCTCCTCCCGCCCCCAACCTTTCACAGCATCAGAGTCTTTTCCAGTGAGTCAACTCGTCACATGAGGTAGCCAAGGTATTGCAGTTTCAGCTTTAGCATCAGTCCTTCCAATGAACACCCAGGATTGATCTCCTTTAGAATGGACTGGTTGGATCTCCTTGCAGTATAAGGGACTCTCAAGAGTCTTCTCCAACACCACAGTTCAAAAGCATCAATTCTTCGGCGATCCGCTTTCTTCACAGTCCAACTCTCACATCCATACATGACCACGGGAAAAACACTTTTGTAAATAAACCATTCAATAAGTGGCCCTTCACAGGATGTTTACTTTTTACTCCAATTATGACTGATCCACATGCTTATTTCCAAAGGACTACAACCAGAAAGGACACAGTTACTTTGAGACCCAGGGTGTAAAGAGCTAATGCGGGGCCTACATTCACTGGGAAGCAAAGACCTTCAAGATGTCAGAGATGCTATCTGGAAGCAGCCCAGAGCCTTGATCACCTCTGAAGGAAAGCCACCTGCCCACCCCTCAGACTGTAAAAGAAGTAAAAAAATTTTAGGTAGAGCCACTCAAGTGGTTCACTTGTTACTGCAGCAAAACCTATAATATCCTGACTAATCTTCTTATCTAATTTAAGTTTTGGGAATTCCCTGGTGGTCCAGTGGTTAGAACTCTGAGCTTTCCACTGCCCAGGTTTGATCCCTGGTGGGGGAACTAAGATCCCACAAGCCACGCTATGGCCAAAAAAAATTTTTTAATTGAATTCAAAAAAAGAAAACTGTAATTTTAGCCTTATAACCAACCTAAGAAGTAGGTACTAATATTAATCCTCATTTTGTAGCAAAGACCTTAAGTAACTTGCAACAACACCAGAAGCAGTAGAGCTGGTGCTCAGATTTTTCTGACTGCAAAGCCTAGGTCTTAAGAGGGCACAGTAGTTTTACCCTAATCCTTACTCCTTTATGTCGGATGGGGGAATGACTGAAGAGACCTAGCGTGTAGGAACATGTGCTTTCTATCAGTGAATGTTCAAATGGTATGAGCCCAAGACTGGCCTGCTCGTCAGGCACACAGTACGTTCAGAAAATATTGGAGGAACCTCACCTGAAGCTGAGAGGTGAGTGGAGATCCCCTTAATACCCTAGCTCACCTTCCCTACCACGAAAGGAATGATACGGGATTTTTTCCCCCTTGCTCTAGGCCTGTAAATTCTTCATATGAAAGTATCACACTTTTCCATCCTTCTCTAGAATACAAACTATAGCTCTTTTTTGGTTGCCTTTATTGAGTATATTTCTTCAGAGAGACTTAGGGACCTATTTATATTTTAAAAACATGATTCTGAACGTGCATAGTGCCACTGAATTGCACACTTTAAAATGGTTTAAATGGTCAATTTTATGTTATGTATGTTTTACTGCAATAGAAAAAAAAATTGTTTTAAAGTAAGATTCTTCAAATTTTGATTGAAAAGGGTCCAGGACTGCACCCTTGCACTGGATGATTTGATTTTGAAAATGCAGGCCTTTGCAGGGTTTCATTATCAGCTGGAGGAAACAGGCTTTGTCACTTGCAGGAAGAAATCACTGACTCCAGGTCAGACCAGTTCCTTGCATTCAACAATAATGGCTGTTTTTTCTGTCACCAAAGGAAATTCAGCAACACAGTGACTTCTGAAATTTTGCGCACAGGAAGGAAAAGCCAAAGGAGGGCTTGGTGGCCCAAGCCGGAAATGTGACCTATTGAGCTTTTCTGAGGCAATGAGGTCAGAGAAATCCTTTTTCCTTTTAAGCTGGATGGTCCAAGCCTCAGCAGTTTGCATTCTATGGCTTTGTGGAGGATGAACTCGAAGGCTTAACATTCTGATCCAAACGTCCTCTGTGTTTTCCCATAATTAGTTTCTTCATTGACTTTACAACACATATGGAGTAGGACTTAGTGTGTGGAAATCATTCACTCCTATTTATATTTTGTTAGATATGAAAGTGCTCCTTGGAAAAGAAAGCAGGAATTTACTTGGAAAAACAAGCACAGTTCCTAATATTTAGAATATTGTCTGAACCACACATACTTGCCCAGGATCCTTTAAAAGACTTGTCAGGTGAAGTGGGAGTTGGAGGCCAGATTCTCTGGGTGGTGTCTGCAGCCAAAACGCGCAGGGAGGGAACTATCCTGAGATGGCCACCACACCTACTGTTTGCTTCCTGTCAGTTCTGACCCCGCCTGGAGGTCAGGGTGTCCAAGAAGCCAGTCAAGAGTGGCCTTATCCCCATTCTGTCCTTATGGATGATCTGTTTTAAAACAGTCACACATCTCTACAAAGAGGATGAGAACTCACAATCCAGTTTGAAGCTTTTATTCTAAGAGCTGATGAGCTGCTTAAGTTTTCCACTGCTGCTGCTGCTACTAAATCGCTTCAGTCATGTGCAACCCCATAGACAGCAGCCCACCAGGCTCCCCCGTCCCTGGGATTCTCCAGGCAAGAACACTGGAGTGGGTTGCCATTCCAGCCCCTATCCATTTCCCCTCCTTTTCTTACCTGCTCTGAAACTGCACAACCTGGAGGCTTGCAGAGCCTAGAGCAAGTTTTATGCTTCAATCGAGACAGAGTTCTGGTTTGGGTCGTGAAATTTTACTCCGAAAGAGATTATCTAAGTTTTTGCCACCCAGCGGCCTCGGCATCACCAGGAACTTGTTGGGAAGCTCAGGCTGCATCCAAACCTCCTGAATTAGAGTCTGCATTTCAATGAGATTCCAGGCAATTGCCCTTCTGGACAAACACTCTTGTAACCCAGAGACTGGGCTTCCCAGGAGTGATCAAGAATCCTCCTGCCAACGCAGGAGACCTGGGTTCAATCCCTGGGTCAGGAAGATTCCCCTGAAGAAGGAAATGGCAACCCACTCCAGTATTCTTACCTGGGGAACCCCATGGACAGAGGAGCCTGTCCGGCTAGTTCCTGGGGCCGCAAAAAGTTGGACACGATTGAAGGACCAAACAACCGCCCACAGATTATTGGTATCACTGGATACTACTGCAAGGCTGAGCCTAGCTCCCAAAGCCTTGTCAGGGCAGAGGGGTTCTTCAGCCTGTGGCTCTCCCGTCTCTCCACGTGGCCTTTCCTGCTTGCCCACCGTCCAGGGCGACCCCGGCGCGCGCAGGCGCACCGGCTCTTTGCCTGCCTTGGCGAGGCCCTGTGCAGCCCAGTGACACCACCACGGCCCTCGTGAAGGATCCCAGGTTCATCCCATGGTGTCCAGTGTGCCGCAGGGACTTCGCCCGGAGCTTCCAGGAAGCTCCTGGTGGGCCCCAACGGTGGGTCCTTGCGCAGGTACAGCCGCCGCTTTCTGACCCTGGACATTGAGCCCGATACAGAAGCCCCGCTTCCCCGGGGCCCCGCTGTGCCCAGGGCACCCCTCCTAGCCCTACTGCCCAGCAGTCACAGGGCTGCTCCCTGGGGATTTTATCTGTGAGTGTGTTTTCCTCCTCTAAACTTGCTTGGAGGACCACCCGATGTCCAGGGGAATCCGCCGAGAATGGGAGCTAGTCCTGTCCATCCCAGGCCCCCCTTTCTCAGACCTGGTTCCTCACCAATAAAGTGCTGAGTGTCAGGAAAAAATAAAAAAGACAGAACAGAGGAGCAACTTTGAAGTATTTCAATGAGAGGCTGAGGAGAGCGGAGGAAATTTGGGTTATATCCCCTTTGATCATGCCTTCCTCTCAGGCATCTTCTGAAATCCTGTTCTATTTTCCGTCTTCAGCTCAACTCTAAAAGAATCTGGTCATCATTTACCCCATAGTAAACAGACAGGAAGATCCTTTTTCATTCGGTCAGTAACAAGGATTGATAAGGGTGTCTTACACACCAAAGACTGCTTTACAGGAAGAAATGCTGAACTAGCAATGGAAAAGGGAAGAAGGCTGATGGGAGGAGATGAGAATGAGTTAGGAGATAAATTAGCCAGAATTTAGTAACTGGTGACATGGTGCTGGGGTGGCGGTGGGATTGAAGGAGAGTGTGGGGATGAGATGGTGTCTCAATTTTTAGCCTGCGTGGCCAGGGTTGGGGTGGTACCAATACCAGAAAGAGGACAGAGGAGACAGGAAAGGAGCACGTTTAGGGAAGAGGAGGAGAAGTTTAGCATTGCCCAGGCTGAGCCAGGCATCTTATGGGCATTTAGTTACATGAGTCTGAAGTTTAGGAAATGAGTTGCAAAATGAACCAACTAGGAAACATGATTGACCTGGAGCTACAGTGCGGGAGTAAGTGGTTTGTTCCTCTAAATTTGTGAATAAACTCAAGGACAAAGCCCTCCTGAAACCTGTCAGTTTAAGGGCATGCGTGCTCCGGCGCTTCAGCCATGTCCAACTCTTTGTGACACCATGAACCATAGCCTGCCAGGCTCCTCTGTCCCTGGGATTCTCCAGGCATGAATACTGGAGTGGGTTGCCATGCCCTCCTCCAGGGGGTCTTCCTGACCCAGGGATCCAACCCGCCTCTCTTATGTCTCCTGCATTGGCAAGCAGCTTCTTTACCACTAGCGCCACCTGGGAAGCCCAGGTTTGAGTGGGGTCAGGTCAGCTCTGCACTGTTGTTCCTCTAGGGAGCAGGCCCTAGAGCAGGCCCTTCCTTCTCGTCCTCTTTTCACACTTCCCCCCAGCCCCCAGCACGCTCCTCCCTCCACACCAGGACGGGGAATAGGATGTGACTGCCCTGGTCTCCATTCTCTGTAGTTCCTGGACGTGGCACGCAAGCCTTCGGTTTTGGGCTTTTCATGCTGATCCCTATAGGAAATAAGAGGAGGAGGAAAATGAGAGCAAGAACAAAAGTGGTCTCCTGTGTAGTATTTCTACTCGGAGTCAATAGATTTTCTGAACCATTTAATTTGGCATTTTTCCTGGACACCCCAAAAATGTGCCTTGGGAATTAAATGGGAAAGGAAACATGTTGGCTGCCTCAATTGAGGGTGAAAAACAAGGGAGTTCTAATAATGAACATGATGGTCTGTGTTTTCTTCCTGAATTAATAGGTTACTCTATTTCCCTCCCCCCCACCCCGCTTTTAGCTTTGTTGTATGTGTGTCTGTTTTGTTTGTCCTTCTCTCGAGACCAAATCTTAACTCTTGTATGAAATCTAATGCATGCAGATCGCTGTCTGTGAGGTCCCTTCATTGCTCTGGAGAATGAAATCAGAGCCCCCAGCTATAGGTATTATGAACCCAAGGCTACTAAACTCAGATAAATGAATTCCAAATGCTGCCCTGTGCGTGATGACTAGCAATTCCTTGCACTAAACAGGATATAGGATTCACGTGACGTTTTGTGCTGAGAAATAAAGTGTCGCTAACCGGGCAAATCGCTTGTGGTTCCTCCTCTTTTCTCTCAAATTATAACAGTACTCATTTTTCTCCTCTTTTTAACAAAGGAAAAAAAAAAAAACTTTACCATCAGCCCTTTAGCCTTCCTGCAGAGATTTTGTGCAGCAGGAAGTAATGCTGGCATTTTTTTTTAGTGAAATTCAGTAATAAAAAGGCTGATCTGAATAGTTTCTCTCAGTTGACCATCCTTCACCCTCGGTTACTTGAGTAGCTCAGGTGAAAGTCATTTCTCCTGATTTAACAGAGTATTTGTTGTAAGGTGATGATAGTTTTTTGAAAAGGCTTCTGGGAAAATCCTTTGGGTTTTTCATAATGGAGGTAAACATACCCTTTATATTTGATTGCTGGAGATAACTGGTGGACTTCCACCTAACAGAAAAATGATCAGTGCATTTTCTTTACACACATTCAATCAATAACATTCCTTGACATGTATGATGAACACAGATTATGCTTGGTGTGGAGAGAGTCTTGCTCTTGGGAAATACATGTTCTTGGCAGGAGACAGATATATTGTGATGAAGATAGTGTGAGGGTGATGTAACAGAATGATGTAGAAAGGGCCAAGGGGGCTTAAAACTGTTGTTTTAGTTGCTCAGTCGTGTCCGACTCTTTTGTGACCCCATAGACTGTAGCCCACCAGGCTCCTCTGTCCATGGGATTCTCCAGGAAAGAGTACTGGCGTGGATTGCCATTTCCTTCTCCGGGGGATCTTTCCAGCACAGGGAGCCAATCCATGTCTCTAGCATTAACAGGCAGAGTCTTTACCAGTGAGCCATCTGGGAAACCCGGGGAAGGGAATAGAGACATGCTAGTTTTGTGGGAAGGAGAAGAGATGGATTGGGAAGCTTCATAGTAGCAGTGACATTAAAGCAGGGTCTTGAAGGACAAGTAAGAGGAAGACAGGTAGCCTGGGTAAAGAAAGAAGAATGAGAAGGCCACGGGTTTAAGGTATGTATGAGTTTAGGCTATGGGTGTAGGGGAGGGAAGGAAGAGGGCAGGGTGACGGTCAGGTGGGCTAGGTCAGTTCAGTTCAGTCGCTCAGTTGTGTCCGACTGTTTGCGACTCCATGGACCACGGCACACCAAGCCTCCCTGTCCATCACCAACTCCCGGAGTTTACCCAAGCTCGTGTCCATTGAGTCAGTGATGCCATCCAACCATCTCACCCTCTGTCATCCCCTTCTCCTCCTGCCCTCAATCTTTCCTAGAATTAGGGTCGTTTCAAATGAGTCGGCTCTTCATATCAGGTGGTGAAAGTATTGGAGTTTCAGCCTCAACATCAATCCTTCCAATGAACACCCAGGATTGATCTCCTTTAGGATGGACTGGTTGGAGTTCCTTGCAGTCCAAGGGACTCTCAAGAGTCTTCTCCAACATCACAGTTCAAAAACATCAGTTCTTTGGTGCTCGGCTTTCTTCACAGTCCAACTCTCACATCCATACATGACCACTGGAAAAACCATAGCCTTGACTAGACAGACCTTTGTTGGCAAAGTAATGTCTCTGCTTTTTAATATGCTGTCTAGGTTGGTCAGGAAGTTTAAATGTTATCCTGCAAATAGTGATAATCTGCTGAGAGGGTTTTAATCAGGTAAACTCCTGCTTTCTTTTATTTTCAGGGAAACATCCAGATCCTCTATTATTGCACTCTGGAACTACTAAATAAAATAAGAGTAGGATCATGCAATTTATATAGGATTATACAGTTTATGAAATGTTGCTTGCTCTTTCTCTGGTTCCATCTAGCTCCAGGTCTCCCTTTTTGCTTGGGTATGCAAAGCACACCCACATGCGTGCATGTGGATATACCTATGTGAGTGAGGGTGATGCCAACAGTGATGCCATGACAATTCAGTGGGGAAAAGATCAGCCTTTTCAACAAATGGTTCTGTGATAAATGATTGTCTATATGCCAAAGAATGAAATTGCATGCCTCCCTCCAACCATATAGAAAAATCAACTCATATTGATCAAAGACCTAGATATAAGCATTAAAACTATAGAACTCTTATAAGTAAACTTGGGTATAAATATTCATATATAGTTTTGAATGAGTTTCTTAAACATAATGTCAAAAGCACAGGCAAGAAAAGAAAAAACTAGACATCACTAAAATTAAAAACATTTGTGCTTCAAAAAAGTGAAAAGACAACCTACAGAATGAAAATTTTTTGTAAATCATAACCAATAAGTTACTTGCATCTAGAATATATGAAAAACTCTTACAACCCAATAATAAAAAGATGACTGGATTAAAAATGGGCAAAAAATTTGAGTAGATATTCCCCATTTGTACAGAAAGATGTACAAATAGCCAAGAAGCATATAAAAAGAAGCTCAACATCATTAATTATTAATTTAGGGAAATACAAATCAAATCAACAATGATATTCACTTCGTACCCACCAGGATGATATAATCAAAAAGACAACTAATAACAATCATTGGCTAGGATGTAGAAAGATTGGAACTCTCCTACATGTTCACAGTAAGGACATACTATGATGTAGCCACTTTGGAAAATGGCCTGACAGTTCTGCAAAAGGGTAAACATAGAGCTACCTACCACATGACCCTGCAATTCTCCTTTTAGACATATACCCAAGAGAAATGAAAAAATACGTCCATACAGAAAATTGTGCGTGAATAGTCATAGCAGAATAATTCATAATAGCCAAAAATCAATAGTTCAAGTATCCATCAACTGAAAAATAGACAAATAAAATGTAGTATATCTGTACAACGCAGAATTACTTGAAAATAAAAAGTTTCAGTACTGATACATGCTACAGCATGGATAAACTTTGAAAACATTATGCTGAGTAAAAGAAACCAGTCACAGAAGACCTCATATTCTGAGGTTCCATTTATATCCAGAGTCCAGAAGAGGAAATCTATAGAGACAGGGAGTAGCTTAGTGGTCATCCTGGGCTGGAGGGAAGGAGGGGAGCGTTGTTGAGGAAAGCTGGGAGGTGACTGCCAATGAATTTCTTCCTGGAATGATGAAACTGTTTCAGAATTGACTGTGGCGATGGTTGCATCTGTCTGTGAATATCTTAAAAATCATTTGGTTTATATGGGTGAATTTGATGAAATGTGAATTATATCTCATAAAGGTGTTATTTAAAAGTCTATGGAGCAGTGGGTATAGCAAGATGATTTTGTGAACTCCTCAGCAAGTTTGGGGTTCAGCAGAGACTCCACTGGGACTCAAGGCTCAGGCTCACAGGTTTAAGGACCTAAGGTGTGGTAGCAGGCACGACACTGCAGTCCCAGGTGACCCCTCTGGGATTGCTCTCGCAGGGTGTGTGGGTCCAGCGGTGCTTGTCCTCTGATCCCAGGGCCCTTGATCTCCAGGGAACAGATCAAACCTGAGCCCCAGGTGTTAGGAGAATTCCTGGATTCGGCATTTGATGACGTTTCATTTGGCCTTTGACCTCAGCAGCTGGAGCCTAACATTTTTTGTGCAGAAAATGAATCAATTCCTCTAGGTTTGCTGTGATGATCAGGGCAGAATACTGTTGCCATCTGAGGCCAGCCCTGGCTGCCATTAATCAGAATAACTCAGAATACCCAAGATAGAGCTCTGTAAGGCCTACCCTGTCAGATTAATGAATGGGAGGAATAAAAACCGTGTTTCCAGACCTGGCGTGAGTAGTTTGAAAACTCAGTCATGCCATTCAGCCCATGTAATTCACCATTAATATCCCGAAGGAGAGATCTCCAAAATGGAAGGTGTCCCCCTCAAAGTGAGGCAGGAAGATCTACTGGGATAAAACAACATCATATGAGAATTGCTATGCTTTTTTTTTTTAACTTTGTATTGATTTATTTATCTGGATGTTTTGGGTGTTTGTGCAGGCTTTTCTTGTGACAAGTGGGGGCTACTCTCTAGTTGCAGGGCACAGGCTTCTCATTGCAGTGACTTCTCTTGCTGCAGAGCTCAGGCTTCAGTAGTCATGACTCGAGGGCTCAGTAGTCAGTTCCCAGGCTGTAGAGCACAGGCTCAGTTGTGGTGCGTGGGCTTAGTTGCTCTGCCGTATGTGGCACCTTCTCAGATCAGGGATGGAACCCACCTCTTCTGCTTTGGCAGGTAGATACTTTATACTGAGCCCCCAGGGAAGCCCTGTACATTATTTCATTGTTTTAAAGTTTCTATTTTTGTTTTTTAATATACATAGTATTTTAGGAAAAGTATACACATATATTACTTATACATGGATAAATTAATGTAAAGGAAGGTGCTCAAAAGCTTTTTACTGATGGTTGTATACAATTGTTTAAAAAAAGTTCAGCGACTACTGCTCTAAAGGATGTTTTTGCTTTCTGCTAGATGGAGGAATAAAGGTCGACTTAAACAACGTGTTGATTCACATTTGAGACCTAGCCCCCAAAGAAAAACGAGGTTTGCAAAGCTTTATTTTTCAATATAAATTCATCATACCAGAACTCAGATCCCTAGAGTTCAGACTGTCTTCCCACAATGAATGAGAGTAAACCTCAGGTGGCTGGCCCTGCTTTGGGTCCTTTTGTCCCTCTTTTTCACTAACTGGGCAGTTAGGCCTGCAGTGATAGATTCACCTTTGACCTAACCTGAAAGATCTACCCTGAATTTTTTTTAAATATTTATTTATTTGGGTGTACCGGGTCTTAGTAGCAGTATGTGGGACCTAGTTCCCTGGCCAGGGATTGAACCCCAACCCCCTGCGTTGGGAGCTCAGAGTCTTAGCCACTGGACCACCAGGGAAGTCCCAGGATCTACCCTGACTTTGAACTTAAGGATTTAACATGCTCTAAGGCAATGGCACCCCAACTCCAGTACTCTTGCCTGGAAAATCCCATGGATGGAGGAGCCAGGTAGGCTGCAGTCCATGGGGTCACTAAGAGTTGGACATGACTGAGCGACTTTCACTTTTCACTTTCATGCATTGGAGAAGGAAATGGCAACCCACTCCAGTGTTCTTGCCTGGAGAATCCTAGGGACAGCGGAGCCTGGTGGCTGCCGTCTATGGGGTCGCACAGAGTTGGACACGACTGAAGCAACTCAGCAGCAGCAGCAGCAGCAGAACTATGCTCTTAGCCAAAGTTATCAGCTTGCCTTCATCACTAGTCTAACTTCAGGCTGCTTTACCCATTCTGAGACCTGAGCTTATGTTTTGATCCTCAGACCCCTTGCAGTCAACACTCTGGTTCTGATCATTGAATCAAATCTTGTACCCCATGTCTAAGTCTAAATCCGAAAACCCATCTACTACTCTGTCCTACAAAGGTGAGAACTGCAAAGGCCTCCTCAGTTTCCAGGCAAATGATTAGGGTCTGGGTACCTTCTGACACAGGTTTCAATGTTTTGGATTCTTGGAATGTTTTACATGTAAATGACAAAATGAAGCTGTGTGTAGCTATCTATAAAATATTCTCATAATTGGTGTTTAGTACCAGTAATCAGAAGGAATGTTCTTGATCAGCATTTAAAGGTTCTCTTTAAATAAACAAAGCTCAGCTTTCTAAGAATGTAAAGCTGCTGGCCAGCACCAGTTCCTTTCTAATTTAAAACAAAATCAAAGAGTATACAATCTTCAAGTGTATACTATCTGGAGACCATTGATAGCGCCAATTTGCTAAACCCCCTTGGAGAACTAGGCGCTACTTACAATGGTGAGGAATTTACCATGGTCAGCCCACTCCCTGAAGCTTATTTGCACACTTGCAGATAAGCTCTCTGCTTTTCTATCTCCAGTCCTTCTTAGGTTGATGCTCATAAAATGCATCTATGAATTTCATTAGCTCCGATTTCCATTAGCTCGGATTTCCATGTCTTTTCCTGCTTCCTAACTATGTTCACTTTTCATATGCTCTCCAGATTGAAAAAAGAAAAATTAACTGTAGGAAACAGGCCCATGATTTACCATAAAGTGTTCTGAGGGGAAGTTAGATCTGTCTCACTCGCATGCCAGGGTTCTTTCTTAACTTCTTCATAGAACTCAGCACATGCCCATTCATTAGATTTCATGGCTGACTAAGAGAACTGGATTTTATTCTGGTTCAGGCGGGGTCTTGTTGATTTATCTCCATTATACCTTAACTAATTACACCTATCAGAGAGTCAGGTTTGACCACTGATGACCTAATCGCTAAACAACTCCTGGAGGTGTACCTAGGAGTTACTACACCTTGCAGAGTTATTTCAGTTTTCAGTTACTTCATATCTTACATTGTTACAGTGATCTACCTCACAGGATGACTGTGGGAGTAAAGAGTGTTAAAATTATTACCAAACATTCTTATTTTCCAGATGTCCTAATAGTTAAAACCCAACACATCAAGTTCTCCAGATTTTTTGTAAGAATTTGTCATATGAATATTTGTGCACAGTATTTTCATCTGACTGTATAGGGTGAGAGTCCTTTTTGATGTCTAACTTCAATTTTTCTTCAATAGTTCATCAGCCTTGCTGTCTCAAACTAAGATCATGGCATCTGGTCCCATCACTTCATGGGAAATAGATGGGGAAACAGTGGAAACAGTGTCAGACTTTATTTTTCTGGGCTCCAAAATCACTGCAGATGGCGACTGTAGCCATGAAATTAAAAGACGCTTACTCCTTAGAAGGAAAGTTATGACCAACCTAGACAGCATAATAAAAAGCAGAGACATTACTTTGCCAACCAAGATCCGTCTAGTCAAGGCTATGATTTTTCCAGTAGTCATGTATGGATATGAAAGTTGGACTATAAAGAAAGCTGAGCACAGAAGAATTGATGCTTTTGAACTGTGGTGTTGAAGAGGACTCTTGAGAGTCCCTTGGATTGCAAGGAGATCCAACCAGTCCATCCTAAAGGAGATCAGTCCTGGGTGTTCATTGGAAGGACTGATGCTAAAGCTGAAACTGCAATACTTTGGCCACCTGATGCGAAGAGCTGACTCATTTGAAAAGACCCTGATGCTGGGAAAGATTGAGGGCAGGAGGAGAAGGGGATGACAGAGGATGAGATGATCGGATGGCATCAACGACTCGATGGACATGGGTTTAAGTAAACCCTGGGAGTTGGTGATGGACAGGGAGGCCTGGCGTGCTGTGATTCATGGGGTCGCGGAGAGTCGGACACAACTGAGCGACTGAACTGAACTGAACTTGCTGCCTCTTGAGAGTGAGGGGCTCTCACCATCACTAAGACTAGACCTTTCAGCAGATGGAAGCTAACTGTGATTCTCTCCAAAGTTTACCCAATTATAAGTAACATTCAGATAAGAAAGAAGTCCTTTAAAAGAAACAATGTTTGATGTTTTATTTATTAATAGCACCTCACCTTTCAGAGTGTAAACCATATATTGACCTTGAGTTTTTATGAATTGCCTTCAGTGAGCAGTAAAACTCACAAGGAAGCAAATGGAAAGATCTGAAGTTCTGAAACGAGAAAGCACAGCAAAACCAATTCAGGAGGGGAAAACAGTCTCTGATACCTGGAGTTGAATTACCTGGCAGCTTGCATTCTAACTGTGGAAACCAGGGGAAGGTGTATGAGTCCTCCAAACTTCATTCCCTTGTCTATAAGATGGATGTATGTGTTAGCAAAGACATTTAAAAATGCATCCCCCTGAAGAATCTAGAAGCTTATTTCTAGCACATGTAATAATTCCTGAGTGCATCATCAGGTTGGCTGTGCAGTTCTGCTACTGAACAATCACTTGAGGATCCAATATCACCTTGAAATCCCACATATAACCCTATAAGAGTGTCTGCAAAAATCCATTCTTCGTTCTTCTGGGGCATGTGGCTGCCCACTTTTGCTTTGCCCCCTACTTTGTGACATAAAGTGGCAAGGGATTTCAGAATGCATCTTGAAAACGTAAACTGTGAGGCAAAATGTTATGAATTTTATTTGTTGTTTAGTCACTCAGTTGTGTCCAACTCTTTTGTGACTCCATGGACTGCAGCCTGCCCAGGTTTTTCTGTGGGATTTCCTGGGCACAAATATTGGAGTGGGTAGCCGTTCCCTTCTCCAGGGGATCTTCTCCACCCAGGGATCGAACCTGGGTCTCCTGCACTTGCAGGAGGATTCTTTACCACTGAGTCACCTAAAAATTAAACATTTTTGTACCCATGCTATAAGAAACCCAGGTACTATGGAGGGACCATGGTAGATGCTCTGATTGACAGACTTAGCTGGGTTGTGAGCCAAGACTCAGCAGAAACTGCCATCGTCCCATTCCAGATGGAGAAATGGAAGTGAAGAGGCCATTGTGAAGTGGCTCCTCCAGCCCCAGTGACTCAGCTAATGCTACAGAGATACATACTAACCGCTCAGCTGAGCCCTTCCTGAATTCCTGACCTGCAAAATGCAAGAAAGACAAAAAAGTGATGTTAAGGCCAAAGTGTTTCAAGGAGATTCAACCAGTCCATTCTAAAGGAGATCAGTCCTGGGTGTTCATTGGAAGGACTGATGCTAAAGGTGAAACTCCAATACTTTGGCCACCTCATGCGACGAGTTGACTCACTGGAAAAGACTCTGATGCTGGGAAAGGTTGGGGGTGGGAGGAGAAGGGGACGACAGAGAATGAGATGGCTGGATGGCATCACCGCCTTGGTGGACATGAGTTTGAGTGAACTCCGAGAGTTGGTGATGGACAGGGAGGCCTGGCGTGCTGTGATTCATGGGGTCGCAGAGAGTCGGACACGACTGAGCGACTGAACTGAACTGAACTGGAAGAGAATTGAAGACAAAGCCTGAGTCAAAAACTTAGGTCTGAGACTTACAAGCATTCACGTGGTGATCGAAAGCCCTGGAAATCAAAAATATCCCTAAAAATGGAGAGCAATAACAAGTAGGAGTCAGAGGCTAACCCTTGTGTGTGGTCTGAGGAGGAGGAATCGACAGAGGAGACTCGAGAGAAAGAAATAAGGAAGAGGACGTAGAAAATAATTTTGCTTTGTCAGCTTGTTCAGTCACTCAGTTGTTCTCTGAGTCTTTGCAACCCCATGGACTGCAGCACGTCAGCCTCCCCTGTCCTTCACCATCTCCCAGAATTCGCCGAAACTCATGTCCATTTTTACTATTTAATAGTTTAAAGGGTTACCTGAAACTCTGTAAGTAAACTTGGAGCAACACATTCATTCAGATGATATACATGCAGAACTGATGTGAGGCAGGGGAGAGAGAATAACTGTGTCCCTATTGAATAACTAACCTGAAGGAAAAAGTTGCCTATGGATGAAAATACAGAACTCTTTCGAAGGAGGAGAAAGAGGTCAGAGGAGCTCACACCCCTTTCTGTTAGTTTATGAAGAGCCACAGAGAGCCTTGGTGAAGTGCTTGTAGAGCAGTGTTACTCAAGGTGTGGTTCTCACAGTGGCAGAACTGTTACCAGCCCACCCAAGATAGCTGTAGAAATTGACAGCAAGCATTTAGAAACTTGTCGGGCTTTAGTATTGCTGTGAAATGCAAATGTTTGGTCAGCAGACTCATCTTACTGAGCAGGGCATGGACCAGTTCGGATGTTGTCAAACTCCTGTTGTGAGTGGCATGCAGTGTGAGCTGGAGGCTGGTCTCGTGGGATAGGTCCCCATTTGTTGTTGTTTAGTCGCTCAGTCGTGTCCAACTCTTTTGTGGCACCACAGACTGTAGCCCACTAGGCTCCTCTGTCCGTGGGATTCTCCAGGCAAGAATACTGCAGTGGGTTGCCATTTCCTCCTCCAGGAGGTACTCCTGACCCAGGGCTCAAACCCACGTCTCCTCCATTGGCAGGCGGATTGTTTACCACTGAGCCACCTGGGAATCCTGGTCAACTTAGTTAACAGAAAAGAAACAAATACATTTGTCATATTAACATGGATACAATGATATTCATTGAAAGTATGCATTTAATAACTGATATTAGGGACAAAATTAAGTAATGGAAGGAATTCTTGGGGAGACAGAATTGAGAATCTCCCCTAGTTCAACCTCTCCTTAAAGTGGTATCATTACTTTGAAGTGGTACTATTCAATGAAAGGTTAATTTATGTCCTATTTTCCTTGGATTCTAACCTTCTCTTTTGATTCTAGTAGATGGCTGGGGCCTTATATTCTTATATTTTGAGACCCAAAGCACAGGTTTCTTAGACACAACTCCTCTAATACCACTACCTTCCTGGCATTTGCTCTTAAAAGCCTAAAGTATCTTCCTGGAGAGGGAGGACAGGAATGAATGCCTTTGTGGAAGTAAGTGATAGAAGTTGTGCTAATAGGGTCGGGAGAAGGCTTCTCCTGAGCCTGGAAAGTGGATGGGGTGCAGTAATGATGACCTGAACCTCCATCCTTTGCAGCATCACGAGGGGGTGACCAGGCTTTCAAAGGGTGGGAACAGCAATGCTGGGTGACCCTACATGGGGGCTCCCATACCCAGCCAGCACCCTCTGCTGGTTTGGCTGAGAAGGATCAGAGTGACCCGTCTTCAAAAGGCTTGGACAAAGGACAGACCACCAATGCAACTCTTGGACTAAAGACAGAAGGCCCTTTCTCAGATGTTGATTGGGGAGAAAGGAGCCTATTAACAAGACTGAGACTAAATTTCCTGCCTCCCAGATAGGGTCAAGGTGAGAGTAAACTTGGCTTTAGAAAAACAAAAGATTAGTATCTAGTGCACCCAAGGTTGTGGAGTCAAGTTGGTATCTGCTTCTGCATCATTACACAGATGATCACACTAAGCTTTGAGATTAGTGATTTAACGATTTCTCCAAGGTCAGGTAATGGCAGAGGCTGTTGGTTTTTTCTATCGCATGCTACCTTATTGTATCTGCTTAAGGCTAAGAGAAAACAGATCCAATCACAAAGCCATTTAATAGTGATAGTGATACCAACAATACCACTGTGCTGGGAGTTTACATTTATCATTTAATGTAATTCTCATAACCCTAGGATATCATTATGATCCCACCTTACAGAAAACAGGACCTTGGGGACTTTAACTAGCTTATAGGCTATACATCTTGGAAAGGTTGGACCAGCGTTTAAACAGGGCATTCTGATTCCAGGGCCTACCCACCTAACCCCCACAATATTCCTGCAGCCGACCCACAAAACCAGGCTTCCAGGAATGAGGACAAAAGACTTGCCATCTGTTTTCTATTCAACCAACCTGATTTATTTTAGGCTCAAGGCATTGAGAGTGCACTAATATGAAATCCTATGTTAGTCGTCTGTTTCAATTAGGGGGAAAGGGGAGCTTTGTATCAATGATGTCCTTTATTTTTAATGTGGAATTCTTTTAGCCTTGCAGCGAACTGTGCCCAGACCCCAGTTCTGCCATTTCACTCTTTCCCTCCAGAAAGTTTTCCAGCCGAGTGGGGATTTAAGCAACTGCAAACCTCCAAGAGAGTCACACAGCTGAGGCGCTCTGAAAATGGAACCATATTATTTTATTGTAGGTTTGGCAAATGCTCTCAGAGTCAATATATTCCTTGTCTGGTTTCCAGCAGCAATGCTTTTTGCCAGTGGGTCACCTACGTGCCTCCAGTCTACCTTTGAGTAAGAAATAAAATTCTTCGAACAAACTGGCTTTGATTCTTCTCCTTCTCTCAGAAATCTAATTCCTCACGACCACATCACTGAGCAATTCCACATGGTTGTAATTAAGACCACATTTCCCATGCTTGGCTTTCTGGTCTCTGATAAACGGCATGAATGGAGTATTCAGGTTCGAAACTCCCTGGACACATGGCCCATTTTACTCCTCACCTCTCGTGTTGCTGCTCTTTCGGGTAAAGGAGGTGCTGTGAGCTGAATGTTTGTGTCCCCCCTATTCCTCTGTTGAGATCCTAGTCCCCCAATGTGAGGGTGTTAGGAGGTGGGCCTTTGGGAGGTGATGGGATCATAAGGGCACCACCCTCACAAATGGAATTAGTGCCCTTATAAGAAAAGACCCCAGAGAGTTATCTCCTCTTTCTGCCAAGCAAGGACGCTGGAGAAAGCAGTCATCTGCAACTCGCAAGGTCTTCACTGGAACCCAACCATGCTGGGCACCCTGACCCGAAAACTGTAAGAAATAAAGCCACTCATCCCAGACTCACACTTATGCAAAACACTATGAATATTTTATATTTCAAATTTTATGAGAAAATAAAAATACATGTTAAGTAAGAGGAGCTAATTCCCTTCTATTGTGACCTGCATTTGTACCTTGCAATGCCCACGTGTTTTCTTAATCTAGAAAAGTGAAGTCTGGTGCCCTCTTGTGGCCTTTGATTTTTTTGTCCTAGGAAATTTTTATTCCACTAAATCGCATCTAGCGTCTCTCCGGAGGAAGATAGCTTCCTTGAGTGAGAATCATTGCTTCTACTGCTGGCCGCGTAGTAACCAAGGGCTCAAAATCACTGCAGATGATGACTACAGCCATGAAATTCAAAGACGCTTGCTCCTTGAAAGAAAAGCTATGACCAACCTAGACAGCATATTAAAAAGCAGAGAAGTTACTTTGCCAACAAAGGTCCGTCTAGTCAAAGCTATGGTTTCTCCAGTAGTCATGAATGGATATGAGAGTTGGACCATAAAGAAAGTTGAGCACCGAAGAATTTATGCTTTTGAACTGTGGTGTTGGAGAAGACTCTTGAGAGTCCCTTGGACTGCGAGGAGATCCAACCAGTCCATCCTAAAGGAAATCAGTCCTGGGTGTTCATTGGAAGGACTGATGTTGAGGCAAACTCCAATACTTTGGCCACCTGATGCGAAGAGCTGACTCATTTGAAAAGACCCTGATGCTGGGGAAGATAGAAAGCAAGAGGAGAAGGGGACGACAGAGGATGAGATGGTTGGATGGCATCATTGGCTCAATGGACATGAGTTTGAGTGAACTCTGGGAGATGCTGAAGGACAGGGAAGCCTGGTGTGCTGCAGTCCATGGGGTCTCAAAGAGTCGGACATTATTGAGCGACTAAACGGACAACAACAACCGCTAAAGCAGATACTTTGAGGTCCCGGGAGTTTCTTTAAGAAAATGTAGGGAGAGAGCAGTTGGCCAGGGGGTGGTGGTCAGGCTCTCTCACCCTACTCCACTCACGTCCTACAGCTGGGCTCATTTGTGGCACTGTGCACGCACATCCTGGTGTGGTCCCGCGTAAGCACCACCAGAGAAACTCTTGCAGGAGGGTCGAGTCTTGTAGTCACCGTTGTTAACCATTAGGGAGCAAAGCATCTCTGTCTTGCTACGGTAAATAAACAATGTCTGCAGTTCCTACAGCTCCTCGCCTCTTCTTCCAGCTTCCCCTGCTCTCGCCTTGCCTGCCCTGGGTTCAGCGAATGGCGAGATACAGCGAGACACAGCGAGACAGTACTTAAATGAGATAATTCCAAAACACTGACAGGTCAAGTCCAGGTATCATACAGGGACCATCATGATCCAGCCCGCATCTTGCTTCCACTCTGTCCCCATCCTCCTGCCTCTCGACCCTCAGAAAACCAGCGGCTCATCTTGCAAGACCACTGAAGTGTCATTTCCTTGGTAAAACATTTTCTAGGTGAAAAAAAGTGTCTATTTTTTCTTGGCGCTCCACCCCCTAAAGCCTTCAGTAATGGCCAGCAACTATCGTGCTGCTGTGCTATGTTTATCTGAATCCTTCATTAAGGGTTGTTGTCCTTCAGTGCAGGCTTAAGTCTTGAGGCATCTGCTTATGCCCATTTACCCAGTGTTTAGCACAGAGATCCAATTAATGTTGGCTGAATTACTGTAAGTTGAAGATCAAGGCAGAAAGTCCTAATGGAAGCAAAAAACAGGCAAAAACTAATAGTTGTCTCTGGTGTAGTGCGTGTAATTCAATTGTGTCCAACTCTATGCAACCGTATGGGCTGGCGCTGACCAGTCCCCTCTGTCCATGGGAGTCTCCAGGCAAGAATACTGGAGGGGGGTGCCATTCCCTTCTCCAGGGGATCTTCCTGACCCAGAGATCGAACCCGTGTCTCAGGTCTTCAGCGTTGGCAGGCTGATTCTTTACCACTGTGCCACCTGGGCTTCTCTGTAGTTGTCTCCAAGGGCCTCCCTTTTGATCTCACTAACCCAGCTGTTTGGTACAGAGACTCTAAAGGCAGCATCACTTACATGTTGCCAGCAGATCCCCTTGGCCTCACAGGGGAGGAAAATGTCCACTTTCCATTGCCTTTCTCTGCACTTTGGGAAGTGAAACTCTTGAGGCATTTAAAGGTTGAAGAGCTAGTAAGCACTGCGTTTTCCCTGTGATACCAATATGTGAGGAGGGCAGGACTTGAAGCACTGGTAAAGAACACAGGCTCAGAGGTTATGCTTGCCCTCCGTGACTTTTGAGTCATGGAGCCAGGACCAGAAGGTGGGCCCCCAATGCCCAATCCCCCACTCCATTCATTGTGTCGTGCAGGGCCTCCTCCTGGCAAGGCAGGCTCTACTACTGACCTGGATGTTTTGACTGTGTACCGAAGACACACAATAGCTCAGTAAATGTTAAGATACTGTTAAATACCGCGGGCAACTCTCACTGGCCAGGCAGCCCCACCCCCAACTAAAGTAAACTAAACAGCCCCACCAAGGAAAGCCACATTCCCAGAGGATCAGCAGGATATCAGGAATATGATGGAGGAATTGAGGCTCCCTGGGCCTGCATTTGGATCTGTGCTTTGCCATTTACCTGTTTGTGGGCCTTGGCAATTGATTCTTCTCTGCCTTCACTTCTTCAAACATAAAATAAATTAAAAACTGTGTGTGTGGAGAGAGTTTGGTGAGTTCCGGTATGTAGTCAAGTATTTGATCGATTTTAGCTATTATAGCTATTATTCACTGCGCAATTTAAAATGTTTCTTTGTATTGGCTATAGTCTTGGATGGGTGATTTCTTGAAAGGAAAGCGTATTTGAAACATGGGCGTGCACACACACACACACAGTTGTTTTACCTACTGTGCTTTATACAGCAGCAGAACCACCTGCTCCCTCTCATTCTCTGTCTCTCTCTTTTGATTTCAAAGTTAAAAAACAGTTTCAATACCATCATTTCATGTAAGATAAGCCCTTCTGTACTCTTCCGCCTGTCCTGTTTCTAAGGTTCAGGATCTTAAGGTAAGCCACTCTTTAAAGAACTGGTCAATACAGAAAAAGGAAGCCTTGCCTATTTGCCTCCCAGAGGCAGCTGTTCCCTATTCAGACTCACCCCCAAAGGGAAGTTGGGTCTTGGGGCATTATTTGATTATTTTTATTTCCCTGCAAATGGCTCCATCCCTCTGACCTGTCGTCTCCTTTAATACCGATTTGTGACACAAATGCCCCTTGATGAATCAGAGAACTAATAGTGCCTTCCGGCCAGCTGACTTCTGCATCCAAAAACACCCACTAGCAATCACAGCTCCCTGACCTCCCGGAGTCTCCCTTTCACTGTTGGATGCAGCAGCTCTCCTTTATCTTAACACACACAATCTCCTTAGACAGTGGTTCCATCAGACAGTGTGCATTTTCGCCCCAGAAAGTGAAAAGAATGTCTCTCTCCCAGAACACGGGATTAAATCTTTTAACTGGAAGAAGTCAACAAATGGATTTGCGGTGAGATCTTTGAACTAAGTCTTAAGAACATCTACCCTTAAGACACCACTTGAAAGTGGAATGCCGCCGAAAGTTTCCTAGAAAAAAATGAAAAATGAAGTGTGGGACTAACCAGACTTTACTGTTACCCATGACAACCTTGAATTTAATAAAACAGAGGAATCTCAAAACAGGCGCCTGTCAGTACCTAAGCACGTGACTCCTATAAGGAGTCCTATAACTGTGACCCGAGTGTGTAGACAGAAACTTGGGCTGATATTTCCTGACTTTGCACTCCAGCATCCTGGTTAAACTGCAGCCTCACAATCTGGTAGACTTCTTCTTTTAAATTCAAACCACATGTAGTGACTTATTAAATAAGCATTTGTCATAACATATCCGGGTAACTATTGGGCAAACGAGAAGGTTGGCAGCAGATCTTTTGGTAGTTACTCCACTGTCTGGTAATGCAGGGCAGCTTTTGAAAGCACGGCCATTTGCCACTTCTTGAAACCCTCAATGTGAGCAGCTGTAGGATGAATGAAGACTGAAAAAGTTGCTTTTCTCTCCGTGGGTGGGTGAAGAGGAGAGTGTGGAGGTCCAGCCGGGGCTGTGTCTGTGCTGCCTCTAAGGAGGATGAAGCCCAGCCAGGCCCCACGCTCTGCACCAGATTTGCTGGAGCGGTGGGTGAAAACCCAGAAAGCTCATCCAGGCAGGTGGGCTGAAGCTCCTGCCCTCTGCTGCTCTGAGAAGCATGTCAGACGGCCGTTGGATTAACTGGGAGCCCGTTCTTGACTCTTGGTAACTCGTTTTGTTGTTGCTGTTCAGTTGCTGCGTTATGTCCCACTCTTTGCGACTCCGTGAACTGCAGCACGCCAGGTTCCTCTGTCCTTCACTGTCTCCCAGAGGTTGTTCAAATTCATGTCCATTGAGTCGGTGATGTTATCTAACCATCTCATCCTCTGCCGCCCTCTTCTCCTTTCACCTTCAATCTTTCCCAGCATCAGGGTCTTTTCTTCACATCAGGTGGCCAAAGTATTGGAGCTTCAGCTTCAGCATCAGTCCTTCAAATGAATATTCAGGACTGATTTCCTTTAGGATTGACTGGTTTCATCTCCTTGCAGTCCATGGAACTCTCAAAGAATCTTCTCCAGCACAACAGTTTAAAATATCAATTCTTTGGCACTCAACCTTCTTTATAGACCAATCCTCACATCCGTACATGACTATGGGAAAAACCATAGCTTTGGCTCTATGGACCTTTGTTGACAAAGTGATGCCTCTGCTTTTTAATAACCTGTCCAGGTTTGTCATAGCTTTCCTCCCAAGGAGCAAGCGTCTTTTAATTTCCCTGGTACAGTCATTGTCCACAGTGATTATGGAGCCCAAGAAAAGAAAATCTGTCCCTGCTTCCACTTTTTACCCTTCTGTTTGCCATGAAGTGATGGGGCCGGATGCCATGATCTTAGTTGTTTTTTTTTTTTAATTTAATGTAGTCATTTACACGTGATGAAAAATACCAAGTATCCCCTAAACACACTCACCCACATCCTCCCTGCTAATGTACAGCAGCCAGAAAATACAAAAGTGTTTATTGAGTCATTTGGATTTGCAGGTTGATTGAAAGTGTCACTGCTTTTCTGTGATTATTGGGGCTGCCCAAGATGATGGCAGAAAAATAGGCCTGTATGTTGAAAGTCAGCAGGCCAGACCCTAGTCTCATCTCTACAGCTACTGCTGCGGCCTCTTCGTGCATGTGTGGTGTGGCAGGAAGTGATCGGGGAGCCTGGAAAGGGAAGCGTTTGGAACGGGATAACATTGTCAGATTCCCCAAATACTCTGGCTAAGTCAGTATAGGACCAACTTATCTAGATAAGTCGGTATAGGACTGATAAGTGCGTGGGGCTTTTAGAAGCAACTTTATTGAAGTACTGACATGGAGGAAGATATAAATATTTAAAGCACATAGTTTAAAAGTTTTCCTATTTATCAAAATTCTGGTGGTACGGTGCTGTCAGTCCTAATTTCACTTATTATTCAACTTTTACATTATGTACATCTGTCATCTAGGCCAGTGGTTTTCAAATGGGGTTTTATAAAAATATTGATATCTAAACTTGATCCCTTTCTTACTGAATCTCTTTTCTTGATATTCTTGGTATAATTCCTGATACATTAGGTCTCAGGATTACTATGTTATGTCTCAAGACTTTTTTCATCTATAAAGAGTTATACTCATTCATATTTATAAAACTGATGAAAGAATCACTCTTCTCTTTGGGAATAGACTTAATCATCATCTGTAGAAATATTCTTGTTTAGAAACCATTTTGGGATACAGACATAACTCACTTTATTGTGTATCACAGATATTGTGGTTTTTTATAAATTAATGACTTGTGGTAATTGATGATATGTGTTGTCAGATAATAGCATTTTTAGTAATGAAATATTTTTTATTAAGAAAAAAATAAAGCATATAGTTGGTTCTCACATATGTACACACCCTAAAACCATCACCTCAATGAAGCTAGTGAGCACATCCATCACCCCCCAAATTTCCCTCTGCTTCTTTGTAAACCCTACTCCCCACCCTCTCCTATCTGCCCTCCATAGAGAGCCACAGTAAACTAGTTTACATTTTCTAGAGTTTTATATAAATGAAGTCATGCAGTTTTATATAAATAAAACCATAACTCTTTTTAAAATCTGGTTTTCTTATTTTGAGAATTGGCCTAATTATTGTGAGATTGAGACTCATCCTTGTTGAAGCATCTATCAGATAACTCTCTGTCTTTCTCCAGCCCTTGCTTTCTCCCCCACCTCCTGGTCCTGTCTCTGTTTCTTTTTGCTGAGTGGTCTTCCACTGTAGATATACCATGGATATCTGGATATGTCTTTGGTGTTTTTTTAATATTTTTTAATGTTTATATCCCAGTTTGGTTTTATTTGTTTTTGTTTTGCCATGCTGCACCACGTGCAGGATCTTAGTTCCCTGACCAGGGATTGAACCCGGGCCTCTGGAGCGGAAGCGTGGCATCCTAACCACTGGATTGACAGGAAAGTCCCTATCTCTGCTGAGCCATCCTCCTGTTAGTGGACACTTGAGTTGTTTCCAGTTTACAGTTAATACAAATAAAGCTGTTTTGAATATTCACGTTCATGTTTTTGTTTGAACACATGCTTTCTTTTCTCTTGGGTAAATACTTAGGCTGGCTTATACGGGTATGTGTATATTTAACTTTTTCAGAAACTGCTAAACTGTTTTACAAACCGATTGTACCATTTTCCCTTTCCACCAGCAGTGTCTGAGAATTCCAGTTCCTTCACATCCTTGCCAGCGCTTAGCACAACAGGCTTTTTAACTTCCAGCCATTCTTGTATGTGTTCTCCATGAACTCTGACGATCAAATGTTCCGGTAACCTTCAGAAAACATCCGTGTTTTAACTGTGGATGCATACAGGAGACAACAGAGGGAGGAGACAAGGAATAGAGGCTGCTTTCAGAGACTTTGGTTATAAGGGAATGCTCCAAGTCCATGTGAAAGTCCTGGATATACTCAAAATAGGTCCACTCTCCATCTGCATTACAACAGTTTAAAGTTTGTTATTTGCCCACTTTGCAGTATGGCCGTTAGTTGGGGACTTGGAGGATAAAATATCTCTTTTTTAATTTTACCAAATCATAAGGCCACATTGCTTCTTAAACAATATCGGAGTATGAAGGTTGGGTAAAAAAACCAGCTGAAGTTCCTCACAGTCCTTTCACCAGGCTATAAATATGTCCCATGTGTCCCCATCCTTTTCAACAGGGCACACCCTCACAGATGACAAACAGGGAGGCTGGACAGGAGAGACGAAGACAGATAGGGTGACCGACCATCTGTCCCAGTGGGTGGGGACTGACCCAGTTTTAGCAGAGAACATCTTGAGTCTGCGAGTGCGTGTGCCACTTTTGTCAGAGTGAAAGCAAGAATCAGATCAGTAAAGCCTGAGGGCTTAGATGGAGGAAAGGCGATGTCATACAACCTCAGACTGGCTTAGGGAATGCTTCTCATTGCTCCCTAGAAAGGGGAAGTGTCACTTTCATAAATCACCAGTGAGCTATGTGTGGAAGCGCTGACTAATGAATTCCAGCTCTGCTTTTTCCTCAAGTCAGATGTATGATTTTCCTTACTATTTAAACTCTGTGCCCTCCCTTTTGGCCAACAACATATAACTTATATTTCTTAAATGTGTATGTCACTCTGTTTCCTTGTGCCTGCAAGCAGCTTTGTGAGGAGAAAAAAATTGTATAGAATTGTGAGATAAGGGAGTAATGTTTGAGTGGAGACAGGAGTAGAAATACCCTTAAGGGTTTAATGGAATCAGAATGGGCATGAAGCCATGATTCCACAGCTGCTACTTCGTTGGGCATCAGACGTTTTCTTTTCGGCTTCTCCATACCTTAGGTTGAATGGTTACATAGATAGGAGACACAATCATGGCTCCACCTATAAACTAAAGAGAATATAAAACTCCCTTGAACTCCAGTTTGCAAAACCTGTGAGGAAGGTCTCTGATTGGCCAGGCTTGGGTTGCATGGCTTTGTGGCAGAAGATGGATGGGGTACTGTGGTTGGCACCCTGTCCACAGGGTCAGGATTGGAACAGAGAGCCATGCATATGGGCTCAGTCATTCAGTCATGTCCAACTCTTTGTGACCCTGTGGACAGTAGCCCACCAGGCTCCTCTGTCCATGGGATTTTCCAGGCAAGAATAGTGGAGTGGGTTGCCATGCCCTGCTCTAGCCATTACAATAGGTGTATGTAATTTCCAGTTCCCACCTCTCCTTCCCCAGCTCAGGTGGCCCCGTGTCAGGAGACTCCACATCTCATCTCCTGAGCACTAAGTTTAAATTCTGAAAATCTGCCAGCATTCACAGATGTCCAGACCTCTGCTTGCCTGTATAGACTGTTCTTACCACCAATAGCTCTACCTACTGGACCCTCAACTTCACTGTGACCTCAGGTCTCCTGGCTGCACTGTGCCATCTGCTTGCCTTATCTTCAGTTCAGTTCAGACGCTCAGTCGTGTCCAACTCTTTGCAAACCCCACGAACCTCAGCATGCCAGGCCTCCCTGTCCATCACCAGCTCCCAGAGTCCACCCAAACCCATGTCCATCGAGTCAGTGATGCCATCCAACCATCTCATCCTCTGTGGTCCCCTTCTCCTCCTGCCCTCAATCTTTCCCAGCATCAGGGTCTTTTCCAATGAGTCAGCTCTTTGCAGAGCTGCCTTTTCTTAATCTCCCACCATTTGGCCAGCCCTCCTCATTCCAGCACCTGCCCTGGATGCTTGTGGTCCCAGGACAGCCATGGAGAAGAGAGCATCAAGGTCAATGTCACTCTCAGTTTCTAGTCCTAAATATGAAGGGCTTCCAGAGATCTCCAAATGAGAGCTTCCCTCAGATGCAACCCAGAGTTTTCCAGTCACTGGATAGTCAATAGTGTTCAAATTTCATCCTTGTTGTTGTTCAGTCACTAAGTCGTGTCTGACTCTTTATGACCCCATGGACTATAGCAAGCCAGGCTGTCTCCATCACCACCTCCCGGAGTTTGCTCAAACCCATGTGCATTGAGTCAGTGATGCCATCCAACCATCTCATCCTCTGTCCTCCCCTTCTCCTTCCGCCCTCAATCTTTCCCAGCATCAGGGGCTTTTCCAATGAGTCGGCTCTTTGCATCAGGTGGCCAAAGTATTAGAGCTTCAACTTCAGCATCAGATCTTGTAATGAATATTCAGAGTTGATTTCCTTTAGGATGGCCTGGTTGGATTTCCTTGCAGTCCAAGGGACTCTCAAGAGTCTTCTCCAGCACCACAGTTTGAAAGTATCAGTTCTTTGGTGCTCAGCCTTATTTATGGTCCAACTCTCACATCCATACACGATTACCAGAAAAACCATAGCTTTAACTATACAGACCTTTGTCAGAAAAATGATGTCTCTGCTTTTTAATATGCTGTTTAGGTTTGTCATAGCTTTCTTCCAAGGAGCAAGTATCCACAGGGATGATTAAAGTAGCCATTTGTTTCTTTTAAAAATTGTGAAATAAAACATACACTCAGAAAAAAATGTATAAAGCATATATGTGGCATTTAAGAATAAGTATATAGCAAACACCCATATGGCTACCACCCAGATTAAAAACTAGAACATGACCAACAATCAAGGAACCCACTGATGCTTCTGCCTAGTCATAATATGTCTGTATCCCAAGTCCTACCAGGAACCATCCCCTGACTTTTGTGTTTATTTCTTCATTTTCCTTTATAGCTGTATCACTTATGTATATATCTTGAAAACTGAAGTTGAGTTTTGTCTACTTTGAATGTCATATAAATTTAAAAAAAACACATTTATTTTTTTATGTCTACTTCTTTGATGGTGATTAATTTTCCAAGACAGAAAAATTGTTGTTGTTGTCGTTCTTAAAACACATTCTCCTTTTTTGCCGTTCTGTCTGTACTATCAGGATCTGATCTAGCAAGAAACACTATTGCTGGTTTCACAGTTCTCTCAGTCCATGTTTACCTTGAAATGTGACTTGCAGTTTCCAGGTGAAGTTGATTGCTATTTTCCAGATTACGTGTTAGCAAACCCAGTTCTGTCACATAGACTCTAAATCCCCACTAGCTGCCTACTACCCATCCCTTCAACCAAACAAAGAACATTAGATGCTTTCTGGCTTTTTTTTTCTTTTTTTGGCCACACCACGAGCCACGTGGGATCTTAGTTCCCCGATCAGAAATAGAACCCATGCCCTTTGCATTGGAAGCAGGGAGTCGATCACTGGACCACCTGGGAAGTCCCCTGTAAGATGTTTTGTTATCTCTGCATCTTCACTTTTGGGATAGTGCTCAATGACTTGCATTCAGTTCAGTTCAGTTCAGTCGCTCAGTCGTGTCCGACTCTTTGCGACCCCATGAATCACAGCATGCCAGGCCTCTCTGTCCATCACCAACTCCCAGAGTTCACTCAAACTCATGTCCATCGAGTCGGTGATGCCATCCAGCCATCTCATTCTCTGTCGTCCCCTTCTCCTCCTGCCCTCAATCCCTCCCAGCATCAGAGTCTTTTCCAGTGAGTCAACTCTTCACATGAGGTGGCCAAGGTACTGGAGTTTCAGCTTTAATATCAGTTCTTCCAATGAACACCCAGGATTGATCTCCTTTAGAATGGACTGGTTAGATCTTCTTGCAGTCCAAGGGACTCTCAAGAGTCTTCTCCAGCACCACAGATCAAAAGGATCAATTCTTTGGCGCTCAGCTCTCTTCACAGTCCAACTCTCACATCCATACATGACCACAGGTAAAACCATAGCCTTGACTAGACGGACATTTGTTGGCAAAGTAATGTCTCTGCTTTTTAATATGCTATCTAGGTTGGTCATAACTTTCCTTCCAAGGAGTAAGCGTCTTTTAATTTCATGGCTGCAATCAGCATCCGCAGTGATTTTGGAGCCAAAAAAAATTAAGTCTAACACTGTTTCCACTGTTTCCCCATCTATTTCCCATGAAGTGATGGGACCAGATGTCATGATCTTTGTTTTCTGAATGTTGAGTTTCAAGCCAACCTTTTCACTCTCCTCTTTCACTTTCCTCAAGAGGCTTTTTAGTTCCTCTTCCCTTTCTGCCATAAGGGTGGTGTCATCTGCATATCTGAGGTTATTGATATTTCTCCCAGCAATCATTGGTACCTAGTATGTAAATATACAAGGCTTCCCTGGGAGCTCAGACAGTAAATAATCCGTCTGCAATGCAGGAGACATGGATCTGACCTTTGGGTCAGGCAGATCCCTGGAGGAGGAAATAGCAATCCCCTCCAGTATTCCTGCCTGGAGAATCCCATGGACAGAGGAAGCTGGCAGGCTACAGTCCATGGGGAGACAAAGAGTCGAATATGACTGAGTGACTAAGCACACACACACATGTAGATATTACAAGCTCTTGTTCTATAGACAAAGAAAGAGAATTCTTCAGGCCATTTTCCTGAGGAAGGGAAAGGATATTGATGAGTTGGCTAATCTTGGATTAATAACCATCAACCTGGAGCATCTAACAATCTCTTATGAAGAGAAGCTTTTCTCTAGGGCTTTAACTGGAGAAGGCAATGGCACCCCACTCCAGTACTCTTGCCTGGAAAATCCCATGGACAGAGGAGCCTGGTAGGCTGCAGTCCATGGGGTCGCTAAGAGTTGGACACGACTGAGTGACTTCACTCTCACTTTCATGCACTGGAGAAGGAAATGGCAACCCACTCCAGTGTTCTTGCCTGGAGAATCCCAGGGATGGGGGAGCCTGGTGGACTGCCTTCTATGGGGTTGCACAGAGTCGGACACGACTGAAGTGACTTAGCAGTAGCAGTAGCAGGACTTTAAAAGGGTTCACACTAACACATTTTGAAGTACCCAATTCTCGAGTATATTCGTATCACTTAAAGAATATTCGGACACGACTGAGCGACTGAACTGAACTGTATTGAAAGAATATTGAGATCATATAATTCTAGATTATAACAGCTTTTTGAAAGTAGTGATGTGAGCGGGTGTTTGGTTCAAGCTGAGTCTTTTGGGAAGCCTGCATGTGCAGCTATATTCATGTCACACAGTTTTATCAGGAGGACCCACGTGTGTTCTCTGTTGCCACCAGTCGTGAAAGTCTCGCCTCTTGTCGTTGTTCCGGACATAGTTTTCTGTATCAGTGGTGTCAACCAGAACTGACTTAAACTGAGTGTAGTCATTTTGAGGCAGAGAATGAAAAAAATAAAATGAAAAATTAAAAACCTCTTATACTGGCAATCAAGTCAGACACTTCCATTGTGGTTTGGAGAAATTGTTGCATAAAGGCACCCACTGCTCCGAGCTCATTCATGCTCTGCACTGGGGCAGCCTGAGCCAGTGTGGTGGTTACAAAGGCCTGCATCAGCAGGTTCTATTTCTTACTCAAGCTCCCAGCTGCTGAGGTCTGAAGAGGGGTCTGACTGTGCAATCTTAGCAAAACTCTCTTTTTTTTCTTCTTCTTCTTCTAAATTTATTTGGCTGCACCAGGTCTCAGTTGCGGGACTCGGAACCTTCAGCTGCGGGACTCGGAACCTTCAGCTGCAGTATGCAAACCCTGAGTTGCGGCATGCAGGATCTAGTTCCTTGCCCAGGGATCAAACCCTAGCCCCTGGCATTGGGAGCATGGAGTCTTAGCCACTGGACCACCAGAGACTCTTGACTTTCAGGAATAAGAACCTGCAGCCACTGGACCCCCAAATACTCTTGACTTTCAGGAATAAGAACCTGCAGCACAGCATTCCCAGGCATACCCACACATCCCAGTTTCCTTGCACAGCTGAAAATTCTCTTACCAATAAGATAAGGAACGGGTGAGATTAACTTTCACATACTCTTTTGTGGGCTATCAAATACAGGAAAAAAGAGGAAAAGAAACATGAAGTTTATGAAGACTTCTTGCTCTCAGACAGACTTCAGGTTGGGACCTCTCCTTCCTGAAGCAAAGACATCAGGAGGCTCCATGCAGAGGAACTTTGGGTGACTGCAAATCAGCTGAAAGTTGTCCGCGTTAGCCATGGAAGTGGGATCCTGTGGCTTCTGGAAACTTCATACATCAGAATTTAATGTAAAAATACCCTTCAAAGAGCTTCCCTGGTGGCTCAGAGGTAAAGAATCTGCCTGCCAACCCAGGAGACTTGAGTTCCATCCCTGGTCCAGGAAGATCCCTTGGAAAAGGAAATGGCAAGCCACTCAAGTACTCTTACCTGAAAAATCTTGTGGACAGAGGAGCCTGGAGGGCTACAGACCATGGCGAAGTGTTGAATGCAACTGAACAAGAACAACCCTTAAAGAGTCAGTGCTGGGACTTCCCTAGTGGTTCAGTGGTTAAGAACTCACCTTCCAATGCAGGGAGTTTGAGTTCAGTCCCTGATTGAGGAGCTAAGACTCCACATGCCTCCAGGCCAAAAGACCGAACCATAAAACAGAAGCAATATTGCAACAAATTCAATAAAGACTTTAAAAATGGTCCATGTTAAAAAAAAAAAAATCAGTGCTTAGAGTGTAATTTCAGAGCTGATTTTACCTGTGCAACCTGGGAATACACCCAAGTGGGGCTGGAAGTTGTGTTCTCTCTGTCCTCTCCTTGGCTGCCATCAGATTAAGAAAAGAAAAATCCCACCACAAAGTGATTAGATTCCTTCCCCTCCTCCTGCCTCCTTCTCATCCCTGCCCCAAAGTTCCTCTTCATTTCCACTTGCCCTGGATAAAATCTAGTCCATGTACATCCCACTCCACCAGAATGTAGTACAACTTTTTTTGTTGTTATTACTGAATGAAAGATTCTTTGAATTCTATAGCACTGTATAAGTTTCAAAAGTAGTGTAGCTGGGTATATGGCTTCCTTTGAGTGTTTTGGATAAGGATAAGGGTAAGGAGATGTTTGCAGTGGTAGGGTTTTATAGTCAATTATTCTCACCCTCAGCTGCTCTATCAATAAGAGACTGTATTAAAATGAGACTGGCAGTGAGCAGAAGGTTTCTCATAAGCCCATCCCCAGAGGGCCAGGCAGAGCTCACAGCTGGGGGTGGTGGGTACAAGGGGCTGGCATGAGGCAGAGAGTGGGGCTGGGGCTCACAGCAAAGCTGGGCAATGCCAGAAAAAGAGTTTTGATGAAAGAAAATCAATCGACACCTCACCTTTGAAAATAAAAGGAAGAGCTAGGTATGTTTAGGATTTATAAGAAGAGTTTACGTTTGTTAGGTTTTTTTTAAAGCTTTGTATTGCTTTTTAAAAAGATTTTAAAATTTTTATACAAAAGATTCCTTTCCATTTGCAGCTATTCCAAAATATTGGCTGTATCCCCCCATGTTGTATAATATATTGTGGAGCCTCTCTTACACCCACTCCCATTATAACCCCTGAATTGCCCCTCCCACTTTCCTATTGGCAACCATTAAAGAAGATGTGGTATATATACACAATGGGATACTGTTCTGTTCTGTTCTGTCGCTCAGTCGTGTCCGACTCTTTGCGACCCCGTGGACTGTAGCCTACCAGGCTTCTTCATCCATGGGATTCTCCAGGCAAGAATACTGGAGTGGGTTACCATTTCCTTCTCCAGGGGATCTTCCCGACCCAGGGATCGAACCCAGGTCTCCCGCATTGGAGGCAGACGCATTAACCTCTGAGCCACCAGGGAAGCCCACTAGTCAGTCATAAAAAAGAATGAAATTCTGCTATTTGCAGCAACATGGATGAATTTGGAGGGCTCTGACAGTTAAGTGTCTGTCTGTAATGCAGGAGACCTGAATTCGATCCCTGGGTTGGGAAGATCCCCTGGAGAAGGAAATATGGCAACCCACTCCAGTACTCTTCCCTGGAAAATTCCATGGACAGAGGAGCCTGGTGGGCTACATTCCATGGGGTTGCATAGAGTCGGACACAACTGAGCGACTTCAATTTCACTTTCGCGCTAAGTGAAATAAATCAGACAGAGAAAGACAAATACTGAATGATATCACTTATAAACAGAATTTAAAATGCACATTTAACTTAGTTTGAATATTCCTTTTCATTCAGCGGTAAATACCAATCTTCTTTTACATTAGAATTCATTCATCTACAACTCAGCACAGGCAAGAGGAATAGCAACAAATGGTAGGAGTTAATTTATCAAGTGAACTAATAATTAATTGACAAATGGGGCTTTATTATTTAGGATCCTCTAGGAATATGTGAGCAAAAAGCTAAGTAAGGGAATCAAGGTCAAAACTTATGAAGTGTTTATCTCTGTAGGTAAATGCATCAGTCATCGTGTGACCCCCCTTCAAGGCAAAGTTTAGGAATTGTAAAAAATGGAGATCCAGTCGAAGTACTTCTTTGCTGTCATTTCTTGTACATCTTCCACTTCAGGTATTTAAACTATTATAGTATCCTTTGGTCTTTAATTACAGAAATAGAGCTTGACCCACCCTTTGCATTAAAAGACCAAATTATAACCCCAGAAAGAGAGTATATATTAGGCAATACCTGAGATGCATTTCTTTCTTCCTATTAATACAAGATTCCCTGTGGTGGAACGATAATTTTAATCATCCAAAGTAGTGAGTGTTGGTTAAATAAATTGTGTATCAGTCGTGTGAGGGACTGCTACACAGTCACTCAAAATCAGGTCTTTTTCAAAGACATTTTCTGAATTGCAGAAATGTGCATGCTATAGTATTTTTAAAATGAATAATACTGTATGTATATTTCCTACTTGTAATATGTGTGTATACATATACATAAACATACGTACATATGTATGCAAAAAAGATAAAAGTAATATAACAAAATATTAAGCATGGTGGTTTGTAAATTTGTAAGATTATGTATGGTTTATAAATTTAGGGTATTTTTCCATTCCAACTATCCTATAATGGATTCATTTTATTTAAAACCAGGGGGGAAAATCCACATTTTGAACATTTTAAAGAATTGTAACTCCCAGATTAAATAATATATTTTCTGGAACCACTAGCAAAGGTGATTAAAGTAGATGTCAGTAAGGCCAAGAAGATAAATTTCATTGTCTTGTGAACTGTTCTCTTTGGTTTCTGGGCCATGTGCTACAGAGTCGTCTGTAAAAGAGAAGTCACTGAAAACTGCTGAAGAAGCAGTTCAAAGTCCTTTTCCTTTACAGGGTCACTGGCATGGTTATTGCCAGGAGGTAAGGGATGCCCAAGAATAACCTGAAGGTTCTTGCTTGCTTACAACTCCACTGAACACCCCGCATAAGTGGTGTTCTGGCACTGAGGGAATTCCTCCCAGGAAGTCTCGAGATTGGTTTGGACTTGCACTCACGGTGTAGGCTCAGACAGGAACTGCAGGAACCTGGTGGCCCTGCACTCTGCTTCAGCTCTACCTGGATCCACACAGAGGACTGCAGGACACTGGAAATGGTGACCACGCGGATTAACATGTAGTGACTCTATGGGAAATAGGAAACCTTTCTTTCCTATGAGTTAGATGCCTTTAACAGAGGTCTAAAATAAGAATAGGACTGTACTAAATATTCATACTATCAAATTTTCATTTTTAAACCAAGACTTAGAGAAATTAACCATCTTGTCCAAGATAAAAAATTAAAAGCCCACATCATTTATCAGTTTGGTCACTCAGTTGTATCCGACTCCCTGTGACCCCATGGACTGCATGCAGCATGCCAGGTCTCCCTGTCCATCACCAACTCCCGGAGTTTACTCAAACTAATGTCCATCAGGTCAGTGATGCCATCCAACCATCTCATCCTCCATCGTCCCCTTCTCCTCCTGCCCTCAATCTTTCCCAGCATTAGGGTCTTTTCAAATGTGTCAGCTCTTCACATCAGGTGGCCCAAGTATTGGAGTTTCAGCTTCAGCATCGGTCCCTCCAATGAATATTCTGGGTTGATTTCCTTTAGAATGGACTGGTTGGATCTCCTTGCAGTCCAAGGGACTCTCAAGAGTCTTCTCCAACTCTACAGTTCAAAAGCATCAATTCTTCAGCACTCAGCTTTCTTTATAGTCCAACTCTCACATCCATACATGACCACTGGAAAAACCATAGCCTTGACTAGACAGATCTTTGGTGGCAAAGTAATGTCTCTGCTTTTTATTTATTTATTTTTTCCATGTCTTCTTCTTTCTTTATTGGACACTTTGTAGATGTCACACAGGTCTAAAAGTTATACCGTTAAATAATTATTTAAAAACCAACCAGGATTAAGGCCCTATTCCAGAGCTCCAAACCAGAAGCAGAAAGGAATGGAGGCGGTAGGCTGGGGGGGTATTCCTCCAACATCACCAAAACCCAGAGAACGAGGATCCTTAGCTTTTTAACAGGCCAACCCGGGGCACGGGCCTATGGGCTGACCCTCAGAGGCCTCTGGCTGCATCACTATCGGGTCAGAACCAGCGAGGAGCTGGTGGGGACAGCCAGCCGAGTCCAGACACAGACACAGTAGCTGGAAGGACAGGAGACAGACAGGTCCTGTAAAGCTGTAGATAGGATCACAGAGTGCAGCTAAGGCAGGTGGGGGCAAGGGGCTGGGGAGCAGTATTGTGGGGAGCAATTCAGGATGTGGTCCTGGGGGCCCGGCCCAGCCATCCGGCCAGCAAAAGCTCACACATTGTGGGTCTGCCTAGTGGGCTGGGGCTCCTAGCCCACCAGCTTGGACTTGAGGTGCTGCTTGTAGGCGAGGATGTCTCCAGGCCACTTGGTGATTATCTGATTCTCACAGACCCAGATTTCCTGTGCAACCTGCTAGATGAGTCTGAAGTCATGGCTGATCAGCATCATACCACCCTTAAAGTCATTGATGGCATCTGCCAGGGCGTCGATGGTTTCAATGTCCAGGTGGTTGGTGGGCTTGTCCAGGAAAAGCATGTGGGGGTTCTGCCAGGCCAGCCAGGCCAGACACACTCAGAACTTCTGCCCATCAAACAGGTTCCGGATCGGGCTCATCTGCTGTTTCCCAGTGAGACCATATTGCCCAATGATCTTCTGCATTTCCTTCTTCCCCTTGATCTCGGGGTAGCATTTCATCATGTACTCCAAAGGTGAGAGGTCTAAGTCTAGCTGATCTTGTAAATGCTGATGGTAATGCCCTATCTTGACATGAGAGTGTTTTTGGGTCATTCTGTCTGTGGGCAGTAGCTCTCCAGTTAGCAGCTTCAGAAGAATTGACTTCCCTGCTCCTTTGGGCCCCACCAGAACCACTCGGGTGTCGAGATCGACATTCTCGACATCTGCTTTTTAATATGTTGTCTAGATTGGCCATAACTTTTCTTCCAAGGAGTAAGCATCTTTTTATTTCATGGCTGCAGTCACCATCTGCAGTGATTTTGGAGCCCCAAAATAAAAGTCAGCCACTGTTTCCCCGTCTATTTGCCATGAAGTGATGGGACCAGATGCCATGATCTTTGTTTTCTGAATGTTGAGCTTCAAGCCAACTTTTTCACTTTCCTCTTTCACTTTCATCAAGAGGCTTTTTGATTCTTCTTCACTTTCTTCCATAAGGGTGGTGTCATCTGCATATCTGAGGTTATTTATATTTCTCCCGAAAATTTTGATCCCAGCTTGTGCTTCATCCAGCCCGGCATTTTGCATGATGTACTCTGCATATAAGTTAAATAAGCAGGGTGACAATATACAGCCTTGACGTACTCCTTTTCCTATTTGGAACCAGTCTGTTGTTTCATGTCCAGTTCTAACTGTTGCTTCCTGACCTGCATACAGGTTTCTCAAGAGGCAGGTCAGGTGGTCTGGTATTCCCATCTCTTTCAGAATTTTCCACAGTTTATCCTGATCCACACACAGTCTAAGGCTTTGACATAGTCAATAAAGCAGAAATAGATGTTTTTCTGGAACTCTCTTGCTTTTGCAATGATCCAGCGGATGTTGTCAATTTGATCTCTGGTTCCTCTGCCTTTTCTAAAACCAGCTTGAACATCTGGAAATTCACGGTTCACGTATTGGAGAAGCCTGGCTTGGGGAATTTTGAGCATTACTTTGCTAGAGTGTGAAATGAGTGCAATTGTGTGGTAGTTTGAGCATTCTTTGGCATTGCCTTTCTTTGGGATTGGAATGAAGACTGACCTTTTCCAGTCCTGTGGCCACTGCTGAGTTTTCCAAATTTGCTGGTATATTGAGTGCAGCACTTTCACAGCATCATCTTTCAAGATTTGAAATAGCTCAACTGGAATTCCATCACCTCCACTAGCTTTGTTCATAGTGATGCTTCCTAAGGCCCACTTGACTTCACATTCCAGGATGTCTGGCTCTAGGTGAGTGATCCCACCATTGTGATTATCTGGGTCGTGAAGATCTTTTTTGTACAGTTCTTCTGTGTATTCTTGCCACCTCTTCTTAATATCTTTTGCTTCTGTTAGGTCCCTACCATTTCTGTCCTTTATTGAGCCTATCTTTGCATGAAATGTTCCCTTGGTATCTCTAATTTTCTTGAAGAGATCTCTAGTCTTTCCCATTCTATTGCTTTCCTCTATCTCTTTGCATTGATGCTGAGGAAGGCTTTCTTATCTCTCCTTGCTATTCTTTGGAACTCTGCATTCAGATGCTTATATCTTTCCTTTTCTCCTTTGCCTTTCGCTTCTCTTCTTTTCACAGCTATTTTACTTTGCCAACAAAGGTCCGTCTAGTCAAGGCTATGGTTTTTCCCGTGGTCATGTATGGATGTGAGAGTTGGACTGTGAAGAAAGCTGATCGCCGAAGAATTGATGCTTTTGAACTGTGGTGTTGGAGAAGACTCTTGAGAGTCCATTGTACCGCAAGGAGATCCAACCAGTCCATTCTAAGGGAGATCGATCCTGGGTGTTCATTGGAAGGACTGATGCTAAAGCTGAAACTGCAATACTTTGGCCACCTCATGCGACGAGTTGACTCACTGGAAAAGACTTTGATGCTGGGAAGGGTTGGGGGCAGGAGGAGACAGGGACGACAGAGAATGAGATGGCTGGATGGCATCACTGACTCTGTGGACATGAGTTTGGGTGAACTCCGGGAGTTGGTGATGGACAGGGAGGCCTGGCGTGCTGTGATTCATGGGGTCGCGGAGAGTCGGACACGACTGAGCGACTGAACTGAACTGTAAGCCTCCTCAGACAGACATTTTGCTTTTTTGCATTTCTTTTTCTTGGGAATGGTCTTGCTCCCTGTCTCCTGTACAATGTTATGAACCTCCGTCCAGAGTTCATCAGGAACTCTATCAGATCTAGTCCCTTAAATCTATTTCTCACTTCCACTATATAATTGTTAGGGATTTGATTTAGGTCATACCTGAATGGTCTAGTGGTTTTCCCTACTTTCTTCAATTTAAGTCTGAATTTGGCAATAAGGAGTTCATGATCTGAGCCACAGTCAGCTCCCAGTCTTGTTTTTGCTGACTTTATAGAGCTTCTCCATCTTTGGCTGCAAGGAATATAATCAGTCTGATTTCGGTGTTGACCATCTGGTGATATCCATGTAGAGTCTTCTCTTGTGTTGTTGGAAGAGGGTGTTTGCCATGACCAGTGCATTCTCTTGGCAGAACTCTATTAGCCTTTGCCCTGCTTCATTCTGTACTCCAAGGCCAAATTTGCCTGCTACTCCAGGTGTTTCTTGACTTCCTACTTTTGCATTCAAGTCCCCTGTGATGAAAAGGACAGCTTTTTTGGGTGTTAATTCTAGGAGGTCTTCTAGGTCTTCATAGAACCGTTGAGGTTCTATGAAACTCAAGGGACTCTCAAGAATCTTCTCCAGCACCACAGTTCAAAAGCATCAATTCTTCAGTGCTCAGCTTTCTTTATTGTTCAACTCTCACATCCATACATGGTTACTGGAAAAACTGTAGCTTTGACTAGATGGATTTTTGTCGGCAAAGTAATGTCTCTGCTTTTCACATCATTTATACTCAATTACTTTGTGTCATTGACGCAGAACAACAGAACACAGTTCCTTCCCTAAAAGTATGTGGAGGAGGAAAAAATGTATTGAGTAATTACTATATTTAGCTGCTTAAACAAATGCTCCTTTGTTTAAAAAAAAAAAAAGACATTTATTGGGACCCATTACCACATTACCAAGTTACTCATAAATCTCAACATAAAAGTCTATGAAAAAAGATGATGTGGATTCCCTGAGAGTGAAATGACCTGAGGTCTGATGAGCAAAGACCACACCAGTTGGGCTTTATGAGCTCTTAGATGGGAAGTGACTGGCTTTTTATGACAATGACTTGGGGAGAAAGAACAAGCCCACAGGGAAATCTCTGTTTCAAACAGATTATGTGGCTTATGATTTCCATTTGGATTAGGGGGGAAAAAAATCAATGGACATAGGATAAATAGAAACGGCCTTTTTATCCCTCCAAGTATAATCTTTTTGATGCTTCCAGGAATTTTATTTATTTTTACTAAGTATAGTTGATTTACAATGTTGTGTTAGTTTTAGATGCACAGCAAAGTGATTCAGTTATATATAATATGGATCTATTCTTTTTCAGATTATTTTCCCTTTTAGCTTTTTATAAAACCCCCAAGTACAGTTTTATCCAGGGAAAAGAATACATTTAAATGGATACTCATTTTTATCCTTTTTCAACAGTATCAGTGGTGACCAGGGAAAATGTGCATACAGGTGTGTGTGTGTGTGTGTGTCTACATGGCTAGTGAAGTAAACAGCTAACAAAAGTTTGTTTTAAAAAGTCAGCATTTATTAATTTCTTACAGTGATCAGAAACAGTACCACACGTATCTTAAAACATTATCTTATCTAATATTCATAAAGACCTATACAACACGTATTCTTTCCTCTTTTACAGATGGAGAAATTAAGTCATAATGAAATCATCAGCATTAAGAATCAACAACGTTTTGAGTGTTTACTATACCAGTTCAGTTCAGTTCAGTTCAGTTCAGTTGCTCAGTCGTGTCCGACTCTCCGCGACCCCATGAATCACAGCACGCCAGGCCTCCCTGTCCATCACCAACTCCCGGAGTACACTCAAACTCATGTCCACAGAGTCGGTGATGCCATCCAGCCATCTCATTCTCCGTCGTCCCCTTCTCCTCCCGCCCCCAACCTTTCCCAGCATCAGAGTCTTTTCCAGTGAGTCAACTCGTCGCATGAGGTGGCCAAAGTATTGGAGTTTCAGCTTTAGCATCAGTCCCTCCAATGAACATCCAGGATTAATCTCCTTTAGAATGGACTGGTTGGATCTCCTTGCAGTATAAGGGACTCTCAAGAGTCTTCTCCAACACCACAGTTCAAAAGCATCGATTCTTCGGCGATCAGCTTTCTTCACAGTCCAACTCTCACATCCATACATGACCACGGGAAAAACCATTGCCTTGACTAGACGGACCTTGGTCGGCAAAGTAATGTCTCTGCTTTTTAATATACTATCAAGGTTGGTCATAACTTTCCTTCCAAGGAGCAAGCGTCTTTTAATTTCATGGCTGCAATCTGCATCTGCAGTGATTTTGGAGCCCAAAAAAACAAAGTCTGACACTGTTTCCACTGTTTTTCCATCTATTTCCCATGAAGTGATGGGACCAGATGCCATGATCTTTGTTTTCTGAATGTTGAGCTTCAAGCCAACCTTTTCACTCTCCTCTTTCACTTTCATCAAGAGGCTTTTGAGTTCCTCTTCACTTTCTGCCATAAGGGTAGTGTCATCTGCATATCTGAGGTTATTGATATTTCTCCCAGCAATCTTGATTCCAGCTTGTGCTTCTTCCAGCCCAGCGTTCCTCATGATGTACTCTGCATATAAGTTAAATAAGCAAGGTGACAATATACAACCTTGACGCACTCCTTTTCCTATTTGGAACCAGTCTGTTGTTCCATGACCGGTTCTAACTGTTGCTTCCTGACCTGCATACAGGTTTCTCAAGAGACTATACTAAATACTTATATATGTATTTTAATCTTCATAATCACTGTTTTGAATGAGATACTCTTCTCACTGAGCATGCTTTATGAATAAACAAATAGAAGCTTAGAGACCTTAAATGTCAGGTCTAATGTCAAACATACATCATTTATACTATTATTTTTTAATCCAATTAATAATAGAAACTTTATTATAAGATTCTTCCCACAAACTGAACTATTCCCAAGTGCAGTTATAAGATTTTTGTCTTATAACATTTCATAATTATATCTCACAACTATAAAGATTTTATCATCTTATTTGCACTTAATGTTCATAACTTCAATTCATTAAAAATTCAAAAGCTAAAGGCTGTGAATTCAACTTCACAGCTGAATCAAGTATAATTTAGTGTTGTTGTTCAGTTGCTCAGTCGTGTCTGACTCTGCGACCTCATGGACTTCAGCACACCAGGCTTCCTTGTCCTTCACCATCTCCCGGAGTTTGCTCAACCTCATGTCCATTGAGTTGATGATGTCGTATAGTGTAGTATATACTATTTATTGCTCTGTGTCCTTGATTAAAAAAAAAATTAGTCCACTTTAGTCCTTGGCCTATCTCTGTGAAATACATTCCAAAATCAATAGACAAATTTGGGCAAATTACTTTTCCATTGATGATCATCAGTGAATGGCTGGGATAAGGAGGATCCCATATCCTCAAAATGGCATCTCAGTCTCTTAAAGGTGTCCATTTTTCTGTAGTTTCCACAATAATGTGATGTACACTAGTGTTGGGACACTGAGAAGCTCAGATTCTAGGAGTTAAGGAAAGTCTGACTGAACAGGAAGCCTTTGGGGATTGAATCCTATGGAGTATGAGTGTAGGGTGAAAACAGACTGCAACTCTGGAGCACCAAAGAGGTCTGATCATCCCATCAATAGTTAACTTCCCCACTCCAGACCCTGTGCTAAGATCTGGTCGTCTAATGCTATGTGCTAAATGGTTTTAGTATTAGGTCTGTTTTGCAAATAAGGGAAATAAGGCTCAGAGAGAAGTATTTTGCTCAAGGCACGTAGCTGATAAGTGACAGAGGATGGGAACCTACAGATGTTTGTCTCTGAGCCCCAGTGCTAAGCACACAGCTCAGCATTTCCCAAAACAAACGGGAAGACTGCCGGCTGAGGAAGAGAGACTGGGCTTAGATACCAATCCTGTTTCAGCTTGTTCTTATTGTTAACTTTGAAGGGATCTAAGGAGGGAACCCCCCACATCCAAGTAGCAGCGGCTGTGTGGGCGCAGGAGGGCCACGAAGAGCTACTCCACGTTCAAGGTCAGGAGGGGCAGTCGTGAGGAGTTACCCCACATCCAAGGTAAGGAGCAGCGGCTGCGCTTTGCTGGAGCAGCCGTGAAGAGATACCCCACGTCCAAGGTAAGAGAAACCCAAGTAAGACGGTAGGTGTTGCGAGAGGGCATCAGAGGGCAGACACACTGAAACCATGATCACAGAAAACTAGCCAATCTGATCACACGGACCACAGCCTTGTCTAACTCAATGAAACTAAACCATGCTGTGTGGGGCCACCCAAGACGGGCGGGTCATGGTGGAGAGGTTTGACACAATGTGGTCCACTGGAGAAGGGACTAGCAAACCACTTCAGTATTCCTGCCTTGAGAACCCCATGAACAGTATGAAAAGGCAAAATGATAGGACACTGAAAGATGAACTCCCCAGGTTGGTAGGTGCTTAATATGCTACTGGAGGTCAGTGGAGAAATAACTCCAGAAAGAATGAGGGATGGAGCCAAAGCAAAAACAACATCCAGTTTTGGATGTGACTGGAGATAGAAGCAAGATCCAATGCTGTAAAAAGCAATACTGCATAGGAACCTGGAATATTAGGTACATGAATCAAGGCAAATTGGAAGAGGTCAGATAGGAGATGGCAAGAGTGAACGTCAACATTCTAGGAATCAGTGAATTAAAATGGACTGGAATGGGTGAATTTAACTCAGATGACCATTGTATCTACTACTGTGGGCAGGAATCCCTTAGAAGAAATGGAGTAGCCATCATGGTCAACAAAAGAGACCGAAATGCAGTACTTGGATGCAATCTCAAAAACGACAAAATGATCTCTGTTCATTTCCAAGGCAAACCATTCAATATCATGATAGTCCAGGTCTATGCCCCGACCAGTAACTCTGAAGAAGCTGAAATTGAACAATTATATGAAGACCTACATGACGTTTTAGAACTAACACCCCAAAAAATGTCCTATTCACTATGGGGGACTGGAATGAAAAAGTAGGAAGTCAAGAAACACCTGGAGTAACAGGCAAATTTGGCCTTGGAATACGGAATGAAGCAGGGCAAAGGCTAATAGAGTTTTGCCAAGAGAATGCACTGGTCATAGCAAACACCCACTTCCAACAACACAAGAGAAGTCTCTACACATGGACATCACCAGATGGTCAACACCGAAATCAGATTGATTATATTCTTTGCAGCCAAAGATGGAGACGCTCTATACAGTGAGCAAAAACAAGACCAGGAGCTGACTGTGGCTCAGATCATGAACTCCTTTATTGCCAAATTCAGACTTAAATTGAAGAAAGTAGGGAAAACCACTAGACCATTCAGATATGACCTAAATCAAATCCCTTATGATTATACAGTGGAAGTGAGAAATAGATTTAAGGGACTAGATCTGATAGACAGAGTGCCTGATGAACTCTGGACAGAGGTTCGTGACATTGCACAGGAGACAGGGACCAAGACCATCCCCATGGAAAAGAAATGCAAAAAAGCAAAATGGCTGTCTGAGGAGGCGTTACAAATAGCTGTGAAAAGAAGAGAAGCGAAAAGCAAAGGAGAAAAGGAAAGATATAAGCATCTGAATGCAGAGTTCCAAAGAATAGCAAGGAGAGATAAGAAAGACTTCCTCAGTGATCAATGCAAAGAAATAGAGGAAAACAACAGAAAAGGAAAGACTAGAGATCTCTTCAAGAAAATTAGAGATACCAAGGGAACATTTCATGCAAAGATGGGCTCGATAAAGGACAGAAATGGTATGGACCTAACAGAAGCAGAAGATATTAAGAAGAGGTGGCAAGAATACACAGAACTGTACAAAAATGATCTCATGACCCAGATAATCATGATGGTGTGATCACTCACCTAGAGCCAGACATCTTGGAATGTGAAGTCAAGTGAGCCTTAGGAAGCATCACTAAGAACAAAGCTAGTGGAGGTGATGGAATCCCAATTGAGCTATTTCAAATCTTGAAAGATGATGCTGTGAAAGTGCTGCACTCAATATGCCAGAAAATTTGGAAAACTCAGCAGTGGCCACAGGACTGGAAAAGGTCAGTCTTCATTCCAATCCCAAAGAAAGGCAATGCCAAAGAATGCTCAAACTACTGCACAATTCCACTCATCTCACACACTAGCAAAGTAATGCTCAAATTTCTCCAAGCCAGGCTTCAGCAATATGTGAAGCGTGAACTTCCAGATGTTCAAACTGGTTTTAGAAAAGGCAGAGGAACCAGAGATCAAATTGCCAACATCCGCTGGTCATGGAGAAAGCAGAAGAGTTCCAGAAAAACATCTATTTCTGCTTCATTGACTGTGCCAAAGCCTTTGACTGCGTGGATCACAATAATCTGTGGAAAATTCTGAAAGAGATAGGAATACCAGACCACCTGCCCTGCCTCTTGAGAAACCTATATGCAGGTCAGGAAGCAACAGTTAGAACTGGACCTGGAACAGCAGACTGGTTCCAAATAGGAAAAAGAGTACGTCAAGGCTGTATATTGTCACCCTGCTTATTTAACTTATATGCAGATTACATCATGCAAAATGCCGGGCTCGATGAAGCACAAGCTGGGATCAAAATTTTCGGGAGAAATATCAATAACCTCAGATATGCAGATGACACCACCCTTATGGCAGAAAGTGAAGAGGAACTGAAAAGCCTCTTGAGGAAAGTGAAAGAGGAGAGTTAAAAAGTTGGCTTTTGCTCAACATTCAGAAAACTAAGATCATGGCATCTGGTCCCATCACTTCATGGGAAATAGATGGGGAAACAGTGGAAACTGTGTCAGACTTTATTTTGGGGGGCTCCAAAATCACTGTAGATGCCTATTGCAGCCATGAAATTAAAAGACGCTTACTCCTTGGAAGGACTGTTATGACCAACCTAGATAGCATATTGAAAAGCAGAGACATTACTTTGCCAACCAAGGTCCATATAGTCAAGGCTATGGTTTTTCCAGTGGTCATGTATGGTTGTGAGAGTTGGACTGTGTAGAAAGCTGATCGCCAAAGAATTGATGCTTTTGAACTGTGGTGTTGGCGAAGACTCTTGAGAGTCCCTTGCACTGCAAGGAGATCCAACCAGTCCATTCTAAAGGAGATCAGTCCTGGGTGTTCATTGGAAGGACTGATGTTGAAGCTGAAACTCCAATACATTAGCCACCTCATGTGAAGAGTTGACTCACTGGAAAAGATTCTGATGCTGGGAGGGATTGAGGGCAGGAGGAGAAGGGGACGATAGAGAATGAGATGGCTGGATGGCATCACTGACTTGATGGACATGAGTTTGAGTGAACTCCGGGAGTTGGTGATGGACAGGGAGGCCTGGCGTGCTGTGATTCATGGGGTCGCAAATAGTTGGACACGACTGAGCGACTGAACTGAACTGAAGAGGGAACCAAATACCATAATGGGAAGAGGAGGATTTATGGAAGAAACGAAAATGAATATGGTGGTATATGAAGTCAGTGAATCAAATGTGTGACGTAAACTTTAGCTTGGAAAAAAACAGTTTAAGGGATAAGGGATCAGTCTTTCCTGATTAAGACTCTGTGCTTCCACTACAAGGGGGATTGGTTCAATTCCTGGTCAGGGAAGTTCTGCATGTTACACGGTGCAGCCAAAAAAAAAAAAGTAATAAAGAATCATGATGTTACAGGGCTTCCAGAAATTATCTACTTTATTGTTCTGTTTTTCTGATAGAGAAATCCAATGTGCCATTGCACAAATCATGGTCTTGCATTTTATTTAAAGACTTCCCCAGAACTACCCACCTTTTAATATTAGTAAGTTCATCCTTAGGTCTGATGGTGAATCACCTGCTGAAAAAAGTTTGAACAAAGCAAGATCATCACTGCAGAGGCTGGGAGGGTCCCGTGACTCAAGTCACGCTGACACCCCCATCAGGAGCTCTGTGCACTGAGAGGCGGTTTTCTTTCCATCCTGTGGTATTTTTAGGGGGATTCTAAGAGCACAACTGATTCCTCTTTTTTGTTCTGTCTCTTGTAAGTCATGAGTTGGGAAAGGTATGATATTTTGCAATTGTCATGCAGTCATGAAATCAATGTGAAATGTAAGGCTTTGTGTGTGTGTGTGCGTGTGTGTGTGAGAGAGAGAGAAAGAGAGAGAGCGTGCATCTGGATCCATCTGAGTAGTCATGCACAATACCTTGTGAATCTCTAATAAATGAAAACCACAGCTGATACAAAAGACAGCTAAATTGTAGGTATTATTGAATATATTATTTCAAATACCATCATATCTTTTATGATTAGTGCTTATGTCCTGATTAGGTAATCTTTGTTTATTTTCAAATCATGAAGGTATTTATTCTTCCATGTGAGAGGGCTACCATGGATAAGCCCATGGACAGAGGAGCCTGGTGGGCTCCTCTGTCCATGAGGTCGCAAGAGTTGGACACGACTGAGCAACTAAGCACATGGGCATGCAGATAGGATTGAGCTGTTACAGCATCATATTCGAGCCCTTCAATGACTACTTTAGATAGGAAATAAAAAAGAGAAGAAGGCTTAAATGTGTTAAAGTAAATCTGTAGCTATTTGAATTTGAGAAGAAAGAAAAAACAGAATCCCAAGCATACAAGCTGATGTGGAGAATTTGAGCTGCTTTTAGAATTAGGCCCATTGGCACCTGAACCAAACCCATGTGGGCAAGGTAGCCTTCTTTCATGGATTTTCCAGGTAAGTATGATTAACTTCCATTGTTCTCTTTCCAACAAAAGCAAATTAGTAAATGTTTAAGTAAGTTTAGTGCAATTTTTTATAACTTTATAAATTCTATGATTACAAATCAGAAAAAGTCATTTATCAGACAGTCTCTTAATACCATATTTAAAGGGACTGCAAACCTCTCTTGAACTCCAGACTATGCTTTTTTCCCCAGAAGTGTTATCTAATAGCCTATTATAATTGCGTTAGGGCCAGCTGCCTCTCAGGGCTCTGCTGCTGTGATGTGATCCGAGGGATCCAAGACAGGAGCCTTCACTCATCAGAATAGTGAGAGCGGATGCACATGAGTATCTGGGTTGATAGAGGTGATGAGGAGAGGTTAATTTGCACAATGGGATTCAATTCCCCTTGGTAGTGAGTTAAAAAAATAATTGTGGTTACCTGGATACCCGTGAAAAAGTAGGCTGTGCACTTTTGGAGAGCATCTCCTTACATCCTAAGGAGTTAAGAGCATTCTACAACTGGAGAGAAGCACCCAGCACCCTGACTTTGAACTTAGGTCACTCCCTGGTCACCATCTTATTGAATTAACCTAATAGGCTGGGGAAGGACTGATGTGTCATTATGTCAAGGAGAAGCCCACAACCTGTTCCTAGTGCTCATTTCTGTCTTGGGTGCTTGAGAGGTGACTGAGGTTGAAAGTTTTATTTTATAGACTCTGGTCTTACATTTAGCTCTCTAATCCATTTTGAGTTTATTTTGGTGTATGGTGTTAGGAAGTGTTCTAGTTTCATTCTTTTACAAGTGGCTGACCAGTTTTCCCAGCAAAACTTGTTAAAGAGACTGTCTTTTCTCCATTTTATATTCTTGCCTCCTTTGTCAAAGATAAGGTGTCCATAGGTGCATGGATTTATCTCTGGGCTTTCTATTTTGTTCCATCGATCTATATTTCTGTCTTTATGCCAGTACCATACTGTCTTGATGACTGTGGCTTTGTAGTAGAGCCTGAAGTCCGGCAGGTTAATTCCTCCAGCCTCCAATAAAATAAAAAAAAGAAAGTTTTATTTTTATTTTTTGATAGAGGAAATGGCAGCCCACTCCAGTGTTCTTGCCTGGAGAATCCCAGGGACAGAGGAGCCTGGTGGGCTGCCGTCTATGGGGTCACACAGAGTCGGACACGACTGAAGTGACTTAGTAGCAGCAGCAGCAGTCATTTAGAGACTTGCTTGGTGGTCCAGTTGGTAAGACTCTGAGCTCCCAATGCAGGGGGCCCAGGTTTGATCCCTGGTCAGAGAACTAGATCCCACATGCCTCAGTTAAGATACAGCATAGCCAAATAAATAATTTTTATTTTAAAGACTTGTGACTCAGCTGGTAAAGAATCCTCCTGCAATGCGGAAGACCTGGGTTCAATCCCTGGGTTGGGAAGATCCCCTGGAGAAGGGAAAAGCTACCCACTCCAGTATTCTGGCCTGGAGAATTTAATGGACCATGGATCGCAAAGAATGGGACATGACTGAGCGACTTTCACTCACTTCACTTTATTTTAAAGATATAGCCATTTACTCTAGTACTCTTGGAGAAAGAATTCTGTATTCTGATAAAACTACATTCATTTCCACAAATGCTGGCTGAGCCCTCACTGTGGGGCTCTGTGTCAAATACTGTGGAAGCCATAGTCAGTTGAATAACTCAAAGTGGTGGTAAAAATTGGTATTTGGAGAATGGGGGATGCTTGGGTGTAGATTTTGGGTATAAATGAGTTGAAGGGGAGGGGGAAAGGAATTCAATGAAGTTGGGGTGGGGTAGAGAGTTATGAGAGGGATCACCTTTGACCACACTCAAGAAATGCCAAGAAAGGGTTTAACTTGCATTGTAATTGCTGGTTGTCAAAATGTGCTTAAGCACATTACCTTACCTCCTAAGTGCAAGCGTTAGTTGTTCAGTGGTGTCCGACTCTTTTCGAACCCATGGGCTGTAGCCTGGCCAGGCTCCTCTGTCCATGGAATTCTCCAGGCAAGAATACTGGAGTGGGTGGCCAGTCCCTTCTCCAGGGGATCTTCCCAACCCACGGATGGAGCCCAGGTGTCCTGCATTGCAGGCAGATTACCTCCTTAATCCTCCTGAAGTCTCATCATAGGAAGATGATTCTTTGAGAGAAAAGGGAACGGAAGCGCGTCATCATTATACCCTCCTCCTCCTCCTCACCATCCCGTGGTTATAACCAAGCAGAACCCTATGGCTGGATGGCATCACTGACTCAATGGACATGAATCTGAGCAAAAACTCTGGGAGAGACTGAAGGACAGGGAAGACTGGCCTGCTGCAGTTCATGGGGTCACAAAAAGTTGGACAGGGCTTAGCGACTGAACAACAAGGACCCCATGGGGCCTTCCCAGGACAGACCACCCCCCCCATACCCTCTGCTTTAGCTCCTCTCTGGAGTACCTAGATAATAGTATCTGATGCACATTTCCTGAGCTGCTTTGCAGGTGGGAACCACCTGCCCCCTCAAATGGAGGAAGTCCTTGCTGACCATGAGCATGCAGCCTCAGGCCTCCTGGAGCCCAAGGACTGATAACATTAACCCCTGTGATACCACCTGATGGTCTCACCATCAGCCAATCAGAGAATCGTGCACAAGCTGATCACTACCTTGCGACCTTCTCCTCACCTGCCCTTTAAAAATGCTCTGCCAAAACCTTTCAGGGAGCTCGGGGCTTTTCAGGGCATGAGCCACCTCATCTCCTTGTGTGACCTCGTAATAAACCTTTCTCTGCTCCAGACTCTGGCGTTTCAGTTTGTCTGCTCTCACTGTGCATAGGGGCACACGAACGTGTGTACATGATTGCTGCAGTGTGACTGGCATCTGCCGTGTGCTATTCTAAGGGCTGTTCACATTACTTCACTCTCACAGCTTGAAAAGTATGCATTTTGATAATAATAGCTGCTGTATGTCAGATGCTTCCTGTGTGCTAGGTAGGCACTGTGCTAAATACTTGACATTTATCATTTCATTTATACTATACAATGGTGTACATACGTGCTATATTGACAAAATGAAGGCTACAAGAGTCCTGTGTTTGTCTCTGCACTATCAATTTAAAGGAACCTGTTTATTTGTTTGCAGCCTTCCTTCACATCCCTAAATTAACCATACCACAACACGGTGATCATTTTTAAAGAATGTGAAGTTGTTGGTTTGGTGTCATCCTCACGGGTTCTGGAGAAATCTATCCTGCTCAAGACAGCAGGAAAATAGAATTTCAATGCCTATTTGGTTACCAAGTACACGGAGAGCAAGACGAGACAGAGAGTTCTGAGCTCCAAGTGCAGAGAGTCCAAGTAATTGTCCAGAACAAATGAAGCGCTCAGAATGAACGACTAAGGACATTGCCACACTGTTCTCTGCTCGGGCTATTAGATCACCCCAGGAAAACACACAGCTATTTTTGAGGCTGGAAAGGAGCTTTGTGTGTGCCCTCCAGCTGCTCCCTTGCCTTCTGGTAGGCTCTGAAAAAAATCCATGATGCATGCAGATAAGCGATTCTGTTCCAGCCTTTGCTACTGAAAGCATGGTCCACGGCTCAGCAGCCCTGGCTTCACTCAGGAACTTGTTGCAGCCTCTGGGGTCCCACCTGAGAACTACTGGATTGGAATCTGCATTTTATGTAGATTCAAGGTAATTCCTACACACGTGAAAGTTGTTGTTCAGTCGCTCAGTCATGTCCGACTCTTTGCAACCCCATGAACTGCAGCACTCCAGGCTTCCCTGTCCTTCGCTATCTCCCTATCCTTTGCTATCTCCCAGAGTTTGCTCAGACTCATGTCCATTGAGTCGATGATGTCATCCAGCTGTCTCTTCCTCTATCTCCCCCTTTTCCTCCTGCCTTCAATCTTTTCCAGCATCAGGGTCTTTTCCAATGACTCAGCTCTTCACATCAGGTGGCCAAACAATGGGAGCTTCGGCTTCAGCATCAATCCTTCCCATGAATATTCAGGACTGGTTTCCTTTAGGATTGACTGGTTTGATCTCCTTGCTGCCCAAGAGACTCTCAAGAGTCTTCTCTAACACCACAGCTCAAAAGTGTCAGTTCTTCAGCACTCAGACTTCTTTATGGTCCCACTCTCACATCTGTACATGACTACTAGAAAAACCATAGCTTTGACTATATGGACTTTTGCCAGCAAAGTACCAGTTAGGGATGATGAATATACAAAAGAGGTTTCCTAGCTCATAGGACGGAGAAGGCAATGGCAAGCCACTCCAGTACTATTGCCTAGAAAATCCCATGGATGGAGGAGCCTGGTAGGCTGCAGTCCGCAGGGTCGCTAAGGGTCAGACACGACTGAGCGACTTCACTTTCCCTTTTCACTTTCCACTTTCACACATTGGAGAAGGAAATGGCAACCCACTCCAGTGTTCTTGCCTGGAGAATCCCAGGGACGGGGGAGCCTGGTGGGCTTCCGTCTATGGGGTCACACAGAGTCGGACACGACTGAAGTGACTTAGCAGCAGCAGCAGCAGCTCATAGGAGCCTGGTAAGTGTGAACGTGGTCGGGTTCAGGGTATTAGCTCTGCACGCAACTCAGTTTGAGAAGCACATCTCTTCCCAGGAGGGCTCTTGAGTCAGCAACTTGCAACTGACGACATTTTCCAAGGGACCTTTTTATTTACGGATTTCCCTTGTGATTTGGGTGGTAAAGAATCTGCCTGCAATGCAGGAGACCTAGGTTTGATCCCTGGATTGGGAAGATCCCCTGGTGAAGGGAAAGGCTACCCACTCCAATATTCTGGCCTGGAGAATTCCAGGGACTGTATAGTCCATGGGGTTACAAAGAGTCGGACACGACTGAGCGACTTTCACTTTTTTATTGACACTTGGTTTGTCTCTCTGACAGCAGCTTCAGCTCCAGAGAATGACTACACGACTCTTGGGAGCCCTTCTTAGCTGACCAAGTGTTGTCATGATTCATTGATATGCTCTGCTTGCCTTTCCTCCTTAAAAAAGGCCTAGTGTTTAGTGTTGGACATGATATGGGTGTCAGCTGTGTTGACAAGAATGTCACAAGCTCTTCCACCAGCCAGCCTGAAGAGCTTCCACATGCCTCGGAATAGAAATGAGGCTTCCTCTTGCAGAAGCGAAATTACTACTGGAGACGAAGACTAGATGTTGATTTTTTAAACTGAATCCACACTTTCCCTGTAACTGGAAAGAGAGCCGGTCATTCTCATCACAAACTCTCTGTTACTTCAATTCCATCTAATTTAACTACAAATTTTTTGATAGAGGAGGCATTCATACAGAACAGGAGAGAAAGAGGGTTAAGCCTTACATTTTTTAGACTATCAAAAATACACCAGTTATAGCTCACAGTCTCTATATTTTGCCAAAAACTCATTGATTCACCACATATTTTTAAGAGCCTGTATTATATTCAGAAGACTTTGATGATCAGAGAAGCTGGAAAAATATTGAGCTATCTTCAGGGGAGTCCAGGAACCAATTTGGCAGGGATACCATACTGTAACTCCAGGAATAGCATTCATCAGTGTGAGCAAAATCACTCAGTTCCTTGAGGTCTGTACTAGTTTCCGCCTGCTCAATGTAATAGTAATAGTTCCCTATCATAGAGCTGTACAGTCTCCTATTGCTGATTCACACCATTAAGAATTTAGTGTCTTAAGGGACTTCCCTGGTGGTCCAGTGGGTGAGATTCAGCATTCCCAATGCAGGGGGCCCAGGTTTGATCCCTGGTTGGGTATATGATACTGCATTCTGCAACAAATACTGAAGATCCCACATGCCACCTCTAACACCTGGTGCAGCCAAAATAAACAAGTAAATACATACACATTAGGGGGAAAAAAGAATTTAAAAGGATACAAATTTGCTGTTGCACAGTTCTGGAGGTCAGAAATCTAAAATGAGTCTCATGGATCGAAAAGCAAGATGACAGCTGAGCCACGCTGCAGCACTCAGGCTCAGCAACCGTGGTGCAAGGGCTTAGTTGCTCCAAGGCATGTGGGATCTTCCCGGACTGGGGATCAAACTCGTGCTGCCTGTATTGGCAGGTGGATTCTTAACCACTAGACCATTAGGGAAGTCCTCTCATTGGATGAGTCCAATCAACTCTATCTGCAACCTAAACTCCCCCTTGCTGTGTGACACAACTACATCCTAATCCCTAACCTGGAGACTAGGATGTGGACATCTCTGGGGGACCATCATTCTTCTGGGGCTTCCCTGATAGCTCAGTTGGTAAAGAATCCACCAGCAATGCAGGAGACCTGTGTTTCATCACCTGGGTTGGGAAGATCCCCCACTGCTGCTAAGTCACTTCAGTCATGTCCGACTCTGTGTGACCCCATAGACGGAAGCCCACCAGGCTCCCCCGTCCCTGCGATTCTCCAGGCAAGAACACTGGAGTGGGTTGCCATTTCCTTCTCCAATGTGTGAAAGTGAAAAGTGAAAGTGAAGTCGCTCAGTCGTGTCTGACCCTTAGCGACCCTGCGGACTGCAGCCTACCAGGCTCCTCCATCCATGGGATTTTCTAGGCAATAGTACTGGAGTGGCTTGCCATTGCCTTCACCGGGGAAGATCCCCTGGGCAAGGGAAAAGCTACCCACTCCAATATTTTGGCCTGGAGAATTCCTTGGACACAACTGGGCGACTTTTACTTTTCATTCTCCCTATCAGAGGATCTGATTTAATCTGAAGAAATTCTCTGGAGATTCATATATAAGCAAGAATGATAATTTATTACTATTTACTGTGACACATATAACTTTGGGGGAGTGGAGTAGGTGGGAATGCTCATATTGGCTGATCAGCATCTCCTTTCCCTGAAGGCAAATTGACGCAGAGAATAAATTTTTAAATAAAGATAGCTTAAGGAGCATGAAATCAGAACATCAAATCAAGCTGAATGATTTTAAAGGCTATTGAAATGAATTGGGGAGAGAGAAGATGTTGGTTGGATCCGTCCATGTTATAGAGATATAACTTCCATTCATCCATTGGTATTCATTGTACTGGTACAATGCATTTGTTTTAATTTTTAAATTTCATGTGGCAAAATATTGAGAAATTCAGTTGTTGTGTTTTTACTGCTTTGCAGAAATACTTGAATGAATGAGATCACTTTTTTTCTTACTTCCTTGAAAAGGACCGGTAGGGATTTGAGTCCTCCGGGGCAGAATTAAAAGGTTTTGTATTTGGTGTAATTGTGGTTTTGTCATATGATAAGCAGAAAGGCAGGAGTCGCCTGAGTGGGAAATAGCTTCCTCAAGAAGGAGCTAAGGAAAAGAGGTTTTGTTTTGTTTTCTTTTCTTTTTTTTGAATGGGAAAGACAGAGAGAGCCTGTGAGAGAGAGGCAGATTCTCTGAAGGGGCATTTGGTTGCTAAGTAAATGCATTTGGTTGCTAAGTAAGTGACGGAACCTTGCGCCCATGTTTGGCAGAGAGTGATGGAAATTTCCAAATTAATAGACTTCAGAACATGCAATGAGAGGACTTCCCTGGTGGTCTAGCAGTTAAGAATCTGCCTGCCAATGCAGGGGCCAAGATTTCAATCCCTGGTCTGGGAAGATCCCACATGTCTCGGAGCGACTAAGCCCATGTACCACAGCTGCTGGGTACTGCAAATACTGAAGCCCTTGCTGAGTGCTGCAAATACTGAAGCCCTCGCACCTAGCGTCCACGGTCTTCAACTAAAGAAGCCGCTGCAGTGAGAAGCCGGTGCGCTGCAACTAGAGAGCAGCCCCTGCTCTCTGCAACTAGAGAAAGCCGTCGCAAAGTAGCAGAGACCCCGTGCAACCAACAATCAAAGGGAAAACAAACAAACATGCAATGACCATGATGGAGCCAAGACTGGAAATCTTCCCTCGGATGTTACATAAGCATCTGGGCTCTTGAGAAACCCTGGGAGGAAACAAGTCTCTCCACCACACGACAGATTTTTCTTCCCACTTATTCCAGTGGGAATACCAAGTCCAACTTAATTTACTTTAGAGAAAATTTTAGAAAAATAAGGTAACTTTGTTATGGTAACAGAATTATGGAGAAAATTCAATACAAGCCATACAGGATTTTTTTTTTTTCTAGGTGTTTTAGCCTTCTTTTTAATCAAATAGTCCATGGGGAAATGATTTGAGGTATAGTCTACCCAGGGCTAGGAGGCTCCTGCAGAAACTAATGCAATGTCCGGCATGAAACTGGGAAGGGGTTTGCAAAGTATAAGATGTGGCTAATGGCTTGAGATACAAAGGTAGGAAAATATGAAGAATTTTCCCAGAGCAATTGGTGAGCCTTTGTGGATCTTAGGGTAACTGAAGCAGGGGTGAAAATGAAGTGAAGGTGTTAATCGCTCATTCTTATTTGACTCTTTGTGACCCTGTGGACTGTAGCCCACCAGGCTCCTCTGTCCATAGATTTCCCAGGCAAGAATACTGAGGTGGGTTATCATTCCCTTCTCCAGGGGATCTTCCCGATCCAGGGATCGAACCAGGGTCTCCTGCACTGCAGGCAGATTCTTTACCATCTGAGCCACCGGGGAAGCCCTGAGGCAGGGGCAGAAGAGACTGAAAATTGGGTTGAGATCATAGTGAAGAACACTTTCAATGTTGACTAAGACACGGAACTTTGGACACATTGTCCCCGAACATGGGATCATCTTAGCTGAATGTCTTCCTCTTTGTAAGATGGCATTTAAACCACACCCCACAAGTCACATGAATAGTTACAATTTTTATGAAGCACCTAAAACATATGAAGCACAGGACTAGGTCCTGGGGAGCAAGCAACATAAGGGAAGGAATTCAGAAATTAATAAGGTTCCTGGAGCCACAATCTAATGGGCAAAACAGAATACTAACAACTTAATATTTTTAGCTCTAATGCAAATAACTGTTTACCAGTGCACTCATGCGAGACGTCAGATTTTTATGTATACCACATTTTTTGTCATAAAAATAGACCACAGAACAGGGGAAGCTTCGGGTTCTACTCGTCCCACTAAGGACATCTTCAAAGAGGAAAAGCAGGACCTGTGTAATGAAGACAGAGGAGGAGGAGGACTCAAGGACAAGAATTTCTCAGTATCTGTCAGACAAGGGCACAGTCCGTCTTCCTAACACCTCAGTAGAACATGCGGAGCCTGTGGATGGATCAGCGTTTGCCTGAAGCTGTGGGACTGCCGTGTCTCTATCTTTTGTCTTAACTGCTTCGGTCCCTTAAAGATAGAGAAGCTCTTTTGGGATGTGGCATCTCTGTGAGCCTCACAAAGCTCTGAATTGAACATGGCAGGACTCTTCTTCCTTCTGAATGGGGGACGTGCAGCAAACAACCTGAAAGCTGGGCTGTGACACCTCTCAATGAAAGCAAAAGAGAGCAAGGTTTATTAAAATTTAAGAAACTAATACCCAGGGGTCAGAGACCCTCTCTTAGGGTATTGCTCTTACCTGATCTTTCACTCCGGAGAAGTATCACATTATGACAGTAGATTTTCTTTATTCTTTTTAAAATATTTTATTTATTTTTTTGGCTGAGCCACTAGGCATGTGGGATCTTAGTTCCCCAACCAGGGATTGAACTCATATCCTCTGCACTGGAAATGCAGAGTCTTAACCATGGACCATCAAGAAAGCTTTGTGATAGTAGATTTTCAATACACATGTATGTATTTATTATAAAATACAATAAAATATAACAAGAAAATTATAAATTACAATAAAATATTAAAATATTTTATTATGGTAAGATATGAATGTATGAGTGCTCAGTGGTATCCAACTCTTTGTGACCCCATGGACTGTAGCCTGCCAGGATCCTCTGTCCATGGAATTTTCCAGGCAAGAAGACTGAGTGGGTTGCCATTCCCTTCTCCAGGGGATCTTCCAGACCCAGGGATCGAACCCATGTCTCCTGAACTGGCAGGTGAATTATTTACCACTGCGCCACCTGGGAAGCTCAGAGAAGGCAATGACATCCCACTCCAGTACTCTTGCCTGGAAAATCCCATGGACGGAGGAGCCTGGTGGGCTGCTGTCTATAGGGTCGCACAGAGTCGGACACAACTGAAGTGACTTAGCAGCAGCACCTGGAAAGCTAAAATAACCTTTACTATTGAAACTATTTTCCCCTTTTCAGTCTGTTTTGAATATTCAAAACTGTTGGGAGTCCAGTCTCACCGAGTCACTTGGCATGAAGTATAAATCAAAGAAGATGGAAACTTGGACAATCTTTGTTAACCATTTTTTAAGACTATAATTCAGTGGCATTTAGTACACTTGTAATAATGTGCATCGATTCTTCGATTCTTCGGCGATCAGCCTTCTTCACAGTCCAACTCTCACATCCATACATGACCACGGGAAAAACCATTGCCTTGACTAGACGGACCTTGGTTGGCAAAGTAATGTCTCTGCTTTTTAATATGCTATCAAGGTTGGTCATAACCTTCCTTCCAAGGAGTAAGCGTCTTTTAATTTCATGGCTGCAATCAGCATCTGCAGTGATTTTGGAGCCCAAAAAAACAAAGTCTGACACTGTTTCCACTGTTTTTCCATCTATTTCCCATGAAGTGATGGGACCAGATGCCATGATCTTTGTTTTCTGAATGTTGAGCTTCAAGCCAACCTTTTCACTCTCCTCTTTCACTTTCATCAAGAGGCTTTTGAGTTCCTCTTCACTTTCTGCCATAAGGGTAGTGTCATCTGCATATCTGAGATTATTGCTATTTCTCCCAGCAATCTTGATTCCAGCTTGTGCTTTTCCTGTGAAGAAGGCTGATCGCCGAAGAATCGATGCTTTTGAACTGTGGTGTTGGAGAAGACTCTTGAGAGTCCCTTATACTGCAAGGAGATCCAACCAGTCCATTCTAAAGGAGATCAATCCTGGATGTTCATTGGAGGGACTGATGCTAAAGCTGAAACTGCAATACTTTGGCCACCTCATGCGACGAGTTGACTCGCTGGAAAAGACTCTGATGCTGGGAAAGGTTGGGGGCGGGAGGAGAAGGGGACGACAGAGGATGAGATGGCTGGATGGCATCACCGACTCTGTGGACATGAGTTTGAGTGTACTCCGGGAGTTGGTGATGGGCAGGGAGGCCTGGCGTGCTGTGATTCATGGGGTCGCGGAGAGTCGGACACGACTGAGCGACTGAACAACAACAACAACAACAAATAATGTGCAACCGGTTATCAGCACCATCCATTTCCAGAACTTTCTCAGCATGCTAAACGGATGCTCTGTACACACAAAACAACTCCCCCCTCCCCCAGGACCTGGTAGCCTCTGTTCTACTTTCTGTCTCCATGAATTTGCCTATTCTAGCTTCCGCATGTAAATGAAATCATACAAATTTGGGGTTTTGTGGATTAAAAAAAAAAAAAGTGGGCATCTTTCAGGCAGACAGACGGGAGGAAAAGAAAGGGAGACAAGCCAACTGCTGCTTTCCTTGGCTCTTTCACTCCCTGGCACGTGTCCTGGCTTGGCTCCCACACAGGATGGTCCCTCCTTCCCTGCACGTCTGCCTGGCAGCGGTGCCCATGAGGCTCCTCCTTGCAGCCCCTTCTGCTGTTCATCTCAGCTTGTTTCCTTCCTGTTCTGCAAGAGGCTGATTTCCCCTTAGCTGGCTCTGTGAGCTGAGCTCAAAGGCAGGGTCGCCTCTCTCCTGCTGGCACAAATCCCTTCTTGTGCAGCCTGGCTGGGTTGGGGCGGGCGGCTGCCAGGCTTCTAGCCTCCTCCGAGGGCACCCTGGCCACAAAGGGACTTTGTGTGTGTCACCACCGGGCTCTGGCGGGAGCCTGGCTGGCTGAAGCGGTGAGTCGTTCCTGGTACTCGCTCTCAGTGCCCTTGAGACCTGGGGGGCACTGAGACCGGGAAGACAACCTTCTCCAGGAAAAATAAAACCTGCCTCAGCTTATCCTGCGTGGTTCTTGGTTTGTAATTACCTGTGACTTTCATAGGACTGACCGGTCGATGAGGCAGTCTTGGAAAGGCTATTCCTCAGCATTTAGTGCCTGGGAAATTCTACTTCCAGATTCCTGGGGGCTGGTGGGGAGAAGGGAAGGGTGAATGGAGCAGATTTCCATGAGTATTCTTAATTTGGAAAATCTGGGAACTTCCCTGGTTGTCCCGTGGTTAAGGATCTGCCTTCCAGCGCAGGGCATTCATGTTCGATTCCTGGTCCAGAATCTAAGATCCCACATGCTGTGCCCCGCAACTAAGCCCGAAGCATGCTACAACAAAGACCCAGCACAGCCAAAAAAAGAAAGAAAAAGAAAATCTGTCCTCTAACTTTCTTAGTTCTAGAGATACTCTTCCAGAAAGTGGGCCTCCTCTGTCAGTGACTAGACATGGAATGTGGATATTCAGATTTATAGGATGCCCCTCACAGCAGTGCCTAGGCTAGTCTATTTACCTCTCTGTGAAAGTTCATTGCTCAGTCATGTCCGACTCTTTTCAACCCCAACCATAGCTCACCAGGCTCCTCTGTCCATGGAATTCTCCAGGCAAGAATCCTGGAGTGGGTTGCCATTCCCATTTCCAGGGGATCTTTCCAACCCAGGGACTGAACCTAGGTCTCCTTCATTGCAGCCAGATTCTTTACCATCTGAGCCACCAGGGAAGCCCATATACCTCTCTACCTGTTAGTAAAGATGATTTCAAAGTGGCTTCAGAGGGAACTGACCAAACCATACCATCTTGGTCTAAAATCTCCTAGTCTCCCTACAAGAAGACTGTCCTTACCTGGGACTCTGTGCAGTCTACCACCGACTCAAGTTTGTTTTTTGCTTTGTTTTTTTGACCAGCAGACTCTCTGATTTACTTTGCATGACATTGGCCTCCTTCATTTCATTCTTCTTCTGTGCCTTGCTAGTGACTGGGTGGCAACTGGATACACAGTTTCATGTTAGATCAGATCAGATCAGATCAGTCACTCAGTCGTGTCTGACTCTCCGCGACCCCATGAATCACAGCACGCCAGGCCTCCCTGCCCATCACCAACTCCCGGAGTACACTCAAACTCATGTCCACAGAGTCGGTGATGCCATCCAGCCATCTCATCCTCTGTCGTCCCCTTCTCCTCCCGCCCCCAACCTTTCCCAGCATCAGAGTCTTTTCCAGTGAGTCAACTCGTCGCATGAGGTGGCCAAAGTATTGCAGTTTCAGCTTTAGCATCAGTCCTTCCAATGAACACCCAGGATTGATCTCCTTTAGAATGGACTGGTTGGATCTCCTTGCAGTATAAGGGACTCTCAAGAGTCTTCAAAGCCTGACTCTGCTACTTCCTAGCTGTGTGACCTTAGGCAAGTAACTTAACCTAGCTGAGCCATAGAGCCCTCCTCTGTGAAAAGGGAACAAATGATTTGTTATTCTCAGGGATGTTGCTAGGCTTGCTGAAAATAATTAGGAAAAGTGCCTGCCGCATACCAGAGACTCAGATGTTAGTACACACCCCATACCCTTTTCCTTCTTGATTTAATTTAATGCAAACTGCTCCCAGCCGGCCTTCAGTGGACTTGAGTTCCTGGGACAGAATGCCAAGTGTCCCGAGTTCTTTCAGGTCAGGCCAATCTAGGCTCAGCAAGAGTGCAGTGTGTGCTAAAACGCTTCGGTCGTGTAGGAGTCTTCCTAACCCTATGAACTGTAGCCTGCCAGCCTCCTCCATCCTTGGGATTCGCCAGGCAGGAATACTGGAGTGGGTTGGCATCGCCTCCTCCAGGGAATCTTCCCAACGCAAGGATCCAACCGGGTCTCTTATATCTCCTACATTGGCAGGCGGTTTCTCTACCACTCAGGCCACATCCTCAAAGGAAGCGGGTAATTGATAGCAAGCACTCATTTGGCTCGTGATCCTGATTCTCACTTAGGGCTTCATCCAAGAAGCCACGTCTACGCGGCGCTGCCCCTTAACTACTCCATGCCAGGCTGCACCTAGGAGAGGGGTGTTCCGAAGTGACACCCGGCAAATAAAGCCCTAAATACCTGCGACCTGGTTTCACAACCTGGAATTGACAAAGGGCAAAGCCAAGGAACCTAAAAGGAGCGCGATGAGGGTTTGGTTTTACCGAGCAGAAGGGCCTTTTCTAAGCAAGCCAGGACTGGCTCACCTGTGTTGTTACCGGCAGGTAACTGGGAGATTCTTTCCCCAAGAGACGCTGGGGGCGCTGCTGGAGCTCGCTGAAGCTCCCTGGGGGTGGCGTGAGACGTGATGCATTCGGCCGTAGGAACTGTCAGGGCTTGGGTTTCTATTTGTGAAAACTTTCTGTATTGGTTGGTTGCATCTCCCCAGCCTCCCCCGCGATGCGCGTGCTCCCCGCGGCACAGCTGTGATGGGATTCTAAAACCCTGGCTGCCAGCGGACAAGGACGATTAGGTTGGACGCATGCTGACCGTGGCGTCCTCCGGGTGGGGTTCCGCGGGGTGCCTCCCGCTGAGGTCAGAGAGACGTGGCTCGCGCTCCGGGTAAGTTGCAGGTCCCCGCCAGGCCCACAGCTTGCAGCGCAGACTTGAATCCAAATTGCTAAGATCATCATTTCAGGCAACTGTGCTGGTGCTAGAGACCACTCGTCTGGGACTCTGGGGTTGGGCGTGGACGTCCGCCAGGTCTGAGAAGATCTCGTTTCCACCCCGGAAAGCGCGGTTCCATCCGAGTCCCCAGGCGAGGAGTGGGGCGGGGTTTCCGGAGGCAACCGGGGGACAGCGGGGGTGCACGGCTGCTCCGGCGGACCCCGGCCCGCGCCCCCCAGGGCCCGGGGTCGGGAGGAGGGCAGGGGGGCGTTCTCCCAGCTCGCCTCCCCGTCGCCTCCCAGCGATCAGCAGGCCGGGAGGCGGCGCTCCGCTCCGCCGGGGGTTGTTTCTCGGGTTTGCGGCGGGAGCGGGGATGTTTTCGGCCGGCGCAGGGAGGCGGGCGGCGGGCGGCGTCAGGGCTCTGTGGCCCCCTCTCTCGGTCGCTGGGGGGCGCAGTGGCCTCGCGGCGCCGCTCGGAGCCTGGCCCGCAGAGGAGCAGCCGCGCGGCGCCTGGCGGGCTTTTCCGCCGCTGAGGTGAGTGGAGCCGGGCCGGGAGGCGAGGGGCGCGGGAGGCGCGGGAGGGCGTGCAGGGCGGTGGGAGGGATGCCAGAGAGGCGTGCGCGGAGCGGGGAGTGCGGGGAGGGGGACCCCAAGATCGGTCAGGGCAGTGCTGAGTCCCCCGGCCCCGGGAGATCTTTGCGGGGTGGGCCTGCAGGGGGGTGGGTGCGGGGCGGTGGGCGGCCCTGTGCTCGGCTGGGGTCCGCAGGGGCGCAGGAGCCGGACCCCAGGCACCTAGGGCGCAGAGCGCCTCCCGTGAGCGCAGAGCCTGACGCGGTCCCGGGCGCCGGGAGGCTTTTCTCGGTTCCACAAAAGCGCGTACCCAGATGGCGAGGGCCCCCCAGAGGACCACCCCCCCAACACGCCCCAGCAAGCGGGCGGCACAGCCACTTTCTGCGGCTTAAGCGAAGTAGGTGAGAGCCCGACAGCGGCGCACCGGGCTTCGGCCGAGCGCCAGGTGTGGGATCCACCTGCCGAGACTGCGGCGGGGCCGCGCCGGCTGCGTTTCACCCTCGCCCCCTGCCCGGTGACCGCGCGGGAGGTTTGCTACGGACCTCCTGCGGAGTTGATGCTGTCAGCTTGGAGAATGTAGAGAACCTTCCGAAGAGGGGTCATTTAGCCTCAATGGGAATGAAGACCCAAAGGAAAGGAGATGATCAAGCGCTGTTCTGTGTTACTACAGTGCAATTTCAAAGGATCTTTAAATAGGCTTGCAGGCAAAAGTGCAAAGGACTGGGGGTCGGCCGACTTGGGTGTCTTGGACCCTGTCCTGAAGTCGAATAGCGGGGAGGTCTTGGCAAATCAGGAAACCTCGTTGAACTTCGGTTTGCTCGCGTGAGACGTGGGAGGATCGGAGGTGCTCCACCTCCCTGGGTGGTTTGGAAGATAACGGAGGGAGGGTGGTGTTTTGAAAAGCATCACCTGTGGTTTCTACAAATTTAGCATTGCAGACCACACCTCCTTCCTGGCCCCTAACCGAACCTTGCTTGTAGCGGAGATAAGGCAGGACCTTCTCAGCAGCGCTGGAGTTTTCCTGGTTACCTGCAGGGTGAGATGTGCCTATTTCTCTATCTCTTGTTGCAATTCCTCTTCATGGCACAGGCGCCAGTTACTCTGCCCAACAGAGTGTGACATCAGGGCATGGGAACTTTGCTTGGTTCATCAACTTCTTTAGGACGTGTACAAAGTGGGGGCGGTGCTCGGAGAGTTGAGGAAAGTTGAAAGTCGTTGTTGTGGCGGCTGGGGTGGGGGTTGGGGGGCTTAGAGGTTTTTTTTAAATTTTTATTTATTTATTTATGGCTTTGCTGGGCTCTTCCTGTGTGCAAGCTTTCTTTAGTTGCAGCGAGTGGGGGCTACTCTTTGCTTATTTTAGCTGCGTTTGGGGGCTTCTCATTGCAGTGACTTGTCTTGTTGCAGAACGCGGCGCTCTAGAGCACAGACTCAGTAGCTGTGGCCCGCTGGACTTGGTTGCCACGTGGGATCTTTCCCCATCAGGGATCCAACCGGGCCTCCCTCATTGGCAGGGAGATTCTTTACCACTGAGCCACCGGAGAAGCCCCTGGGGGGTTAGATTTGATTGGGCATGTTCTCTGGGAGATCAGTTAGCTCCAAAACATTTTCTGAAGTTGGAGTTCTTGTTTTCTGACGGGAAAATCCTGTCAGAGTCAAGGACATCCAAGAATAAGCATTTTAATTCGAATATCTTCAGAGGAAGATAGGAGCTCAGGAAATGTTTCCTACACAAGTCACACACAGCACAGGATAATAGCAGGGAGGAATCTGAACAGTTTCTCTTATTACTAATTTTAGATTCATATTTCTAATACTGAAAGGAGAGATTTGCATTGTTGGTTGGTTGCCTTACTGTTAAAATTTAAGCAGTCCTTTTTAGATAAGCATGTCCAGCCTTCTAGAGATTATAAACGTGAGCGATACTAGAGCCCTTCTGTCATATTTTATCTTTTTATGATACCAAATAGGACCTCTGATTGGCTTTTCCATTTTAACTAAAAGGAGTTGAAAGATGACTCATTTAAGAGTTTGGGAAATACAGCTGAGACTGCCTTACACAGAACTGTAAATTCTTTTAAAATAACCCTGATGGTGATAATAAGGCCAACTTTTAGACTGTTGTGTGCCAGACTCAGATATGCATATTACAATCCATTTAGTTTTCACAACAGTCTGTAAAGAAACTGAAGTGTGAGAGGCTGAGTGCCTTGCCCAAGGTCACACAGTGAACAATGAGGAATTTCTCTTCGATTGGCATAACAATTATATTTGATTGGTACTCTCTTTCTTCTTAGCATCTGCACTGGGTTTTCTCCCAGCCGGGGTGAAAGAGACTGAAGGCTTTGGAGCAGGGATCCAGGATTCTGAACTAGTTGCCAAATTGCTGTGTGGTCTTCGTTTTAATTTTCTTTTTGGCTGTGCTGGGTCTTCATTGCTGCTCGCCGGCTTTCTCTAGCTGAGACGAGCAGGAACTGCTCTTCGATGCGGTGGGTAGGTTCTCATTGGGGTGGCTTCTTTTGTTGCCGGAGCATGGGCCCTAGGGCTCACAGGCTTCAGTAATCGTGGCACTTGGGCTCAATAGTTGCGGCGCGTGGGCCTACCTAGTTGCTTCGGGGCTTGTGGCATCTTCCCAGATCAGGGGTCAAACCTGTGTCTGCAGCATTGGCAGGCAGATTCTGTACCACTGCGCCCCCAGGGAAGCCCTGCTGTGTGCTCTTTACTTCCTCTTTCTGAGCCTCACTTTTCTCTTGCACAAAACAGTGCTAATAATCCTATTTTGAGTGAATGCTTTATTTCTCACTGGAACATGGAGTGTGAGCTGGAAAGAAAGACTTCTCAGAGTGTAAAGGGAAGTTTCAGAGTCCTGTTTTTGTCAGCTGTAACAAATGGCAACCCACTCCAGTGTTCTTACCTGGAGAATCCCAGGGACAGGGGAGCCTGGTGGGCTTCCATCTGTGGGGACACACAGAGTCGGACACGACTGAAGTGACTTAGCAGCAGCAGCAGCAACAAATGACTGGCAGATGGCAAATAAGTAAAACCTGGAGGAAACTACGCATGGTGTGATTTGCCCAGCAATTATGTTTGAAAATTGTTTTTAAAAAAGTCTTCAGTTTCTTTTCTTAGATCCTTAGCATTATTGTCATTAAAAGAGATAAACGAAAATTAGACCTCAAACGTTTTCTGGCAGGGAACACTGAATGGCACCCAGGGCCAACTCATGCTTTTCTGTGGTTGATTTCAGGTGATGAAAATTGGAGGGTGGAGGGTTTTAGTTTTTTTAATCCTTATATTCTTCTACATTCTTTTATTCCAACAAGCTATAGTGGGCCAGAGAACAACTAACTCCTGAAAATATATGTAAGTTATTCCTGTGTTCTCTCTTTGTTTGGAAATTGAGGTCGGCCACTTTAAATCTGGTAGGTGAGTAAACTTGAACTCCTGAATATACTTATTTTTAAGGGCATTTTTTTTTAAGTTTGCTTTTTTTTTTTTTAAATGTGGACCATTTTTTAAGTCTTTATTGAACTTGTTACAATATTGTTTCTGTTTAATGTTTTTTTGGCCTGGAGGCATGTGGGATTTTAGCTCCCCAACCAGGGATGAACCCACATCTCCCTCATTGGAAGGTGAAGTCTTAACCACTGGGCAACCAGGGAAGCCCCAAGGGTACTTTAAACAATATGGTTCGATTGTCAAATCATTTGAACTGTCTGTGACCTATATAAATCTTTTTCTGGGGCTGGGGTTCTCACTGTTAATTTAGACTCTGGTCTGTGTGGAGATTTGGGCTGGGGGAGGTCACCGGGTCAGTGTTACCAGTGTTACCGGGTTCCCAGCAGCTACTCCATGCTTGGTGACTTGATCTGGAGAGATGGTTAGGTCCATGAGATTTAAAGGTCTTCCCTTCACCCCTGTGCTGTTGTGGGTAAGAGTGTGGACTTGGAGCAAGACTAGCCTAGGTGGGAAACTGACTCCATTGACTACTGTGCCTCAGTTTCTCTTCTGTAAAATAAAGATGGTGTGGTCATATCTACCTCCTAAGTTGTTAGGAGGATCGAGTGTGTGTGTATGTATTTAGAAAGCTTAGAACCGTGTCAGGCATGTAGTAAATACCCTCCAAGAGTTAGTAATGAATGACTGCTGATGGGTAGGTAAGCAATCAGAGGCCAAGTGCTGTGGAACACAGTAGGTCAGTAAGTGGGAAGAGTGTACACTTGTAGGGATGCAGCTTTTAAAAGGGTGATGGGGAATGTCTCAATCCAAAGATAAATTTGAATAAGATTGGGATGGGGGTGGAGGAGGGTAGCAGGGTGTAGGGTGCAGAGGGGTATAGAGGCATAGGGTTGCAGAGGTAATAGGGAGGACAGAGAGGTAACTTGGGGACACAGAAAGATATGGCCGATGTTGAAGGTTGTTTGTTTTTTTAACTTGGGAATTGTCTTATGGAAAATTTCAAACATTAAGTAGAGAGGACAGTCCATGTGCCCTCCTCGCATCTTCAACAGTGATCAGTGTGGCCCATCGTGTTTCATCCATATCCCTCCCTGGACCTTCCCACTGTATTATTTTAAAGCACATTCGAGAAATTCTATCAATTCTAAACCCTTCTGTATATGTTTCTGAAACACAGGCACTTACCCGAACATGACTGTGACACTTTCTGACTTTGTCGTCCCATCTATAAACTGGGACCAGTAGAACCTCCCCTGCAGTGCTGGTGTGAAGAGAAGGGTGGACGCCTGGACCCCTCAGCGCAGACAAGCGATGCCCCGGTGCTCAGCCATCTCGCCCTTAGCGGTGTCGTTACCGGCCGTTGGGGTTTTTTCCTGCACAGTTCAGTCGTGGCATTCTCACTTCTTGCTCTCTCGCTTCTCCATACTTTAGGGACATTTATTCCTGCTCCCTTTGTCTAGTCTCTATTTCCCCTTTTAACTTTCAGTTCCATTGTTCTCAGCCGGACTCACAGCTCATATGCTCCTTTGATGCCCGTGGTCCACAGAACAACAGCATCTCTAGTCTTTCTAGACCTTTTGGAAGGGAGATGGCCTTGGCCCATTTCATTTTTTCAACAGCATTATTGAGATGCAGATGGAATTGACATAACGTAAATTCGCCCATTGGAAGTGTACAATCCAGTGGTTTTCCTATCTTCACAGATATGTGCCAGCATCACCATAGTTGATTTGAAAACATTTAGAACCTCAGAAAGATATTTTTACCTGTTGCCCCTATCTTCCCATCCCCCAAAGGAACTGCTAATGTACTTCCTGTCTCTATGGGTTTGCCTATTCTGGACAATTTCGTTCATTCATAAAGAAATAAATATTTTTTGTCAATGGTTTCCTTCACTTAGTAGGATGTTTTCAGGGCTCAGTCATATTGTAGCATGTATTAGTACTTCCCTTCTTACTCTGGCTGAATGATGTTGCACTGTATGGCTGTCTGTCCAGTTGCTCAGTTGTGTTCAACGCTTTGTGACCCCATGGACTGCAGCATGCCAGGCCTCCTTGTCCTTCACCGTCTCCCAGAGTTTGGTCAAACTCACGTCCATTGGGTTGAGGATGCCATCCAACCATCTCATCCTCTGTCATCCCCTTCTCCTCCTGCCTTCAATCTTTCCTAGCATCAGGGTCTTTTCCAATGAATTGGCTCTTCACATCAGGTCGCCAGAGTAGCATCCTTTATTTATTGATTGATGTACATTTGGGCTGTTTCTACTTTTTAACTGTTCTGCACAATGCTGCCACTAACACTCATGTGTGTGTAGAAATAACAGATCACTGTGCTGTGTGACAGGAACTAGCACAGTGTGGTAGGTCAACTATGCTCCAAAGACAGATTTGAGAAGAGGAGATCAGACATTTGGTTGCCAGTGATGAGAGTGGAGGCGGAGGGGAGGGAAAACTGGATAAAGGCCGTTGAAGGTACAGACTTCCAGCTCTAAGATAAATAATTACTAGAGTTGTAATGTACAACAGGATGAATATACCTAACACTGCTGTGTGTTATATGTGAACATTGTCAAGAGAATAAATCCTGAGGGTTCTCATCACAAGGAAAAAATATTTCCCTTTCTTTAATTTTGTGACTTTATGAGAGGATGGATGTTCACTAAACTTATTGTGATAATGGCTTCATGACGTATGTAAATCAAATTATTATGCTGTACTCCTTAAACTCAAATATATCTCAATTTAAGAATATTTACATGTAAGTTTTTTGTGATAACATATACTTTTGTTTCTCTTGGATATGTAGCCAGGAGTGGGATTGCTTGCTCAAATGGTAACTATATGTTGAACCTTTTGAAGAACTGTCAAACTTTTCTCATATGGCTCCCCACTTTATTGAATTGGCCAAAAAGTTCATCTGGATTTTTCCAACCCAATATTTTGCCCAAACATGGGAATCTAGCCATCTTTCTAGTACAGGTACCTAGCCTTACTTTGGGTAAACTTTTATATTAATATTTTTCTAAGTCTTATTTAGTTATCGAATTATATTCATGTATAAGTCTTTTTTGTTATTGATTTTTGTATATAAGATTTTAAGTAAAGAATTACTTGAGCAGTGGTCCCCAAAGTGGAAGTTATGTACCTTTAGGGTACAAGATGATTCATTGGAAAGCAAGAACAAAATGCTATGCTCTTGGATCTGTTTCAATAATGCTTTATAATTATACAGTGTATTAGAATATCTGTGCATATGTAAGATTTATAAATAAATAGTCTTATATTGGAGATGTAAATGCAAAGTTTTTTTTCAAATAGGAAGTCATATAAAATTCTGGGGACAACTGTTCTAAAGGCATGGGATCAAATATATGTAGCTGTGTGGTTCTTAATCCCATGCTTTGTGACACATCTGATGGGGAAATTCTAAAAATTACTTTTGCTAAGGAAATTGAAAATATCCTGCTGATTTCAGCCCATGTGGAACACGTAAATACCAGGGGAAGGAGCTTTGCAAGAGGTGTCGGACTTTTATTTTTGTTCTACTTCTGCTGATTGCTAATAGACTTTGGGTGAGTCCCTTGATGGGCTGCATTTCAGTTCCCAGACTGGCCTAAGAACACCTGAAATATCATAAATTTTCATTGTGCAGAATGAGAGTGTCAAGTGTGACATATGCAGTGACCACAGGGGAAGTCAGTCATTTGTGCATCTTGGGCAACCCTGACGCCTTCTCAGGCAAATATCTGGGGTTCCTTGACCTCTGCCCTGGCTGGGTCTTCCCCTTCCCACCCCACCCTGCTTTCTGCCCTTCCTCTTTGTTCTTCTGACAACAGACCTTCTTGAGTAAGGGTCACTGCCAAGGTTAAGTTGCCCGGAGAGGAGCCGGGTGCCGCCACCAGCCACCTCCTCAGTCTGGTCCTGCTTCTTCCCTGTGCCTTTCTCACGAGAACACAGTGTGCTGCACGTGCACGGTGAAGGTGCAGCTGTCTGCAAGCTGCAGTTGGCTCTGATTCCCGGCCCCGACACGGAAGCCATGAACTCTCATTATTGGGCCTCTTGATGATTTCTGGGTGAGCTGTGATCGCTTGAGTCTGCAGATGTCTTGAGGGGATATGAGCCTTTGTTTAAAGTCAAAACACAAAGGGAAGTAGATTCAGAAAGATGGGAAGAGGTTCTGGGGAACTGTCTTAACCGAAGGGCTCACGTGCTGCGGTTCAAGATCATTTCACTCTGCTTGCTTTTGACTCTGCCTGGGCAAGCTCACTAAGACACCATAAAGTTGTAAGCAACGAATGTGACCTTTCACACTCAACTCCTGTTTGCGATTTCTCTTCCCTAACAGCCTCTGTTCTAAGGAAATTGTTGGCAGCCGTTTTAGGTTGTAATCTCCAGTTTCTTCTACTGGGCGATGCCTGTTCTTGGATGCCTTTCTTAGGCAACAGAAATAGCCAATATAACCATGCTTGGGTACTGTTGGTGAGTTTATTCATACACTCAATGTATTCGTTGGGCACCTATCTATTATGTGCCCCTGTTCTAGATACCAGGGGCAGAGCAGTGATCAATATAAAAATTACATAGCTGATTCACTTCATTGTACAGCAGAAACTAACACAGCATTGTAAAGCAATTATTCTCCAATTAAAAAAAAAAACAAACCAAAAACCACCTGGGGACTTCCCTAGTGGCTAAGACTGCATTCCCAATGCAAGGGGCCTGGGTTCAATCCCTGGTCAGGGAACTAGTTCCTACACTCCCCAACAAAGGTCAAAGATCCTATGTGCTGCAACTAAAACCTGGCGCAGCCAAATAAATGAATATTTTTAAAAAACTGCCCTCAAAGATTTTACATTGTAGTGGGTATTAGTCATTGATGTTAAACAAAATGATGATTAGTGGTGAGGAGTAAGGAGAGAAAAATAAGAGTTACCAAGGGGGAGAGGAGCTATTAGGGAGGGGCAGTTGCCATTATTTATAGGGTAACCAGGGAGGCCTATCTGAGAAGATAATATTTAAGATGAGCCTTTACACTGATGGTCCCAGCTATGTATTCAGGTACTAGTTAGTGTGAGGCAGAGAAAACCCCAAATCCTAAACCTGACATACTTTGCCTATTCATGGAGTATCTTTTAGATTGTTAGGGGTATTAGCTGCTAAAGTTGTTTATCTACCATCAAAATTCTGGCTGCTTGGGCTTCCCTGGTGGCTCAGATGGTAAAGAATCTGCTTGCAATGCCGAAGACCTGGGTTCAATCCCTGGGTTGGGAAGATCCCCTGGTGAAGGGAATGGCAACCCGCTCCACATTCTTGCCTGGAGAATCCCATGGACAGAGGAACCTGGTGGGCTCCAGTCCATGGGGTTGCAGAGAGCCGGACACACCTGAGCGACTAATCCTGTGGTCTACTGGGCTTTTGTGCGGTCACTCTAGGGGTCATGGTGGCTCACGATGAGCCGTCTTCCCCTCTTGCAAAGGTTGCATCTTTGGAGTGGCCCTAGTGATGCAGACATTCTCAGTGGGACCACTGAGTCCAATGCACAGGGACCTTCCAGAGTGATTTAGGGTGGGGGGGGAGTCCTGGAGTCTCTTCTTTGTCTAGGGCCTTTGCTGCTGCCCATGTGTTAACTCTCAAAAGGAAAATCCCAGTAGAAATGACAGTAAGCTTTGCAACTAAATTTCTGTTCCTTTAATATGTGGTTGGAGATTGATTTTTATCTTTGCACATAAGCATCTCTGATCCAAAGAAGCTCATTTATGATAGTGGGAAGGACCTTGAGAAGATGCCAGTCATTCCTTAGATTCATATTATCTACTGCCAGTCAGTACCCGAAAGGTATCAATGTATGCTTAGTCCCTGCCTCCCCTCTGCCGGAATGTAGGCTACTGGAAGGCAGGAAGCTTATCTTAGTTACCGCTGTTACCCTGTGCAACCGAAACAAAAACAGTGCCAGTCCTGTAGTATATGCGCAATAAATATCTGTTTGGTTGAATTAGTTTGTAACCAGTGTGGCAATAAGCAACATAACCAGCAACCATTTCTCGATAGCTCACGAATTATCTGTTGCCCCAAAGATCAAGAGATGGAGATGATATCTGATCACCAGGAACTGGACTTGTTTTCAGTCATTGCTGTACCCTCTGTATGCCTCTCAGGGAAACTCATGCTCCTTAATGAGTGTCCAGCCTGGCTTGCCATCCTTTCTCTGCCACTACCCAGCTGTGACCTTACATATAGCTTGAATTTCTGTGGTTCTATTCCCACTCTAAAAAGTTCTTATTTTATAACCTGGCAAAGCCAAGATCTGCGGCCTCTTTGTGTGAAACAAGAACATCTTTCTAGAAGGAAGTAGAACAAGCACCTGCTTCTGAAATTACTTTTTATAAAAAAGTCTGTTTTTGTTCAGTGCGGTTGTTTCCATATCTGAGAGGCTCATAAATAACATCATTCTCTTTGAATTATTAACTTTAATCTGTTTATAAAAACACAGGGATCACACTGTTACTTACCATATGATTTCTCAGCTGTAATCGTCTCTCACAGAGAAAACTAAATATGAGAATAAAACATGACTTACATAGCTTCATTCTTTTGGAAATAGTAAGATTATCATAGGCCATGGGCTCAGAACTAAAATTAGAACTAGTAAAAGAAGAGATAAAAGAAAATCAACAAAAAGCAATATGAATGAAGATGTTCATTGCTGTATATTTTATAACAGTAAAAAACTGAAAATAAATTTTCACTAATAGGAATATGACTAAGAATTTATGATACATTTATACCCTAAAAGTGGTAAGATGGTTAAAGAGTATGTACCCTCAAGACATATTATTGAGAGAAAAAGAAAGCATATTTAGCGTATGTCCGGTGTGATCACATGTGTGTATAAAAAAGAAAACATGACATATCTTCTGATCTGACATATGTATGTTAATTCATAGAAGATCTGGAAGGAATAAAATGGTTGTCAGTGTTATTTCTGGGGAAGAATTGGGGTTGGTGGGGCTTGGTGTGATGAGAAGGCCTCACTTTTTACTCTAGACTTCTGTGTTTGAGGCATTTTATAAAGTCATAGTCATGGGTGGACTTTTTTTTTTTTTAATTATAACACTTGAAATTACTGGAGAGGAAAAAATCTGTGACAGAGAGAAATGGGGCACAGGTGGGATTTGAGCTCGGGAGAAGGAAGATGAAACACTTCATCTGTGAGAGCTGCAGTTTGTCACCAAATCCTGTGATATTTTGTGACTGGTGGTCTGGAGTTTGTGCTGTGTTCTCAGGATGGCATATATGTACACATTCAGTTCAGTTCAGTCGCTCAGTCGTGTCTGACTCTTTGCGACTCCATGGACTGCAGCACGCCAGGCCTCCCCGTCCAACACCAACTCCCGGAGTTTACCCAAACTCAATGCCCATTGAGTCGGTGTACACACACACACACATACATATATGTCTGTCTGTCTCCTGCATCAGTCTTCCTTGGTAGCTCAGTGGTAAAGAATCCGTCTGCCAATGCAGAAGACGTGGGTTTGATTCCTGGTCTGTAAAGATCTCCTGGAGAAGGAAATGGTGAGCCACTCCAGGATTCTTGCCTGGGAAATGCTATGGACAGAGGAGCCTGGTGGACTACAGTCCACGGGGTCAGAAAGAGTCAGACACGACTTAGTGACTGAGCAACATGTCTCCTGCATCACTCCAAAAACTGTGACCTAGAATGGAAGACCCCCAAATCAAGAAAACCCAAAGATTTTTAGAATGATTTTCACATTGCCTTTTTGGGTCTATTTGTAAGCATTGGGTGAGAAAAAGTTCGTCTCTTTAGGAAACAGGGACTCACTTCCATCTATGATGAGAAGGTCTGCCATGATAGTAGAACAGTTGTATCAATCACAGAAGTCTTTTCTTTAGCCTGTAACTCTATTTTCATTTTGTTGGATTTGTTCATTCGGTCTGTAACTTTTATTGAGCCCCCATCGGCCACTCTGAGACAAGGCCCCTACTCTCCTGGAGCTTCTAGTCGGGGGTGGAGAGGTGGACAAGGATGGCAGTAAGCAGCAGGAAGTGAGAGCTACTGTGCTGAAGATTAAGCAAAGTGGTGTGATAAGGTGTAACCAGGGAAATGCGTTAAGAGAGGTGGTTAGGAAAGACTTCTTTGAGGAAGTCATTCATAAACCCAGGAGTGCATAAGACAGGAAGGTGTCAGATGTGTGGTCATTTGAGGGGAAAGTGGTCCAAACAGAGGGCCTAGAACAGAAGGTGAACAAGAGCTTGTGGGAGTCAAGAGCTTGCTTCGTAGCTGGGACTGGCAGAGGGTGGACAGGCCAGAGAAGTCTGCAGGGAACAAGTCGTGCGTGGGGAACAAGGTAAGGATTTTGGATTTTATTCGGGATTTAATGGGAAACTATGATGGGGGTGGGAGTTGTCAACGTAAAAAAAAATGCACAGCGTGAGAGTTACCAGTGAAGTTTTATTTTATATAATTATATATTTATTTTTAGCTGTCCTGGGTCTTGTTGCTGCACAGGCTTTTCTCTAGTTACTGAGCGTGGGCTCAGCAGTTGAGTTCCTGGGCTGCAGAGCACTGGCTCAGTGGTGGTGGCACACAGGCTTAGTTGCTCCGCAGCAGGTGGGGTCTTCCCAGACCAGGGATCGAACTTGTGTCTCCTGCATTGGCAGGCGGATTCTTTACTACTGAGCCACCAGGGAAGCCTGTAAGTTAAGTTTTATTTGAGGTGAGATGAGGGGTCTCCCCCGGGAGACAGCACCTCAGATAGCTCTGAGAAACTGCTGCAAAGAGGCAGGGGGAAGGTCAGTATATATGTGATTTTAGTGATGGGAAAGTATATGCAATCAAGCACATATTTTCCCAAAAGTGTTCTGCTAGTCTCGTGACGCTTTCTGCTAGTCACGAGGAATAGTCATCACCATGAAGGATTTTAGGGCTTTTCTAGACATAAGGAGATATGCGAGTTGGCTCATAAAATCAGCTTCTGAAAATAACTATCTGAAGACCTATCCTGCTAGTCCTGTTCATCCCCGGAGCACACAGGGTGCCTCATTTCTGCTCTCCACCCTGAACCCCTTCAGGGGGTGTTGAAAATCAGTAGCTTCAGCGGCACATGTTTAATCCTTGCAGAGGTAGTTGACAGGGTCAGATAGGGGATTGATTTAGATTTATAAAAGATATCTCTGAATAACGTGATTATAAACAGGTGAGAGAAGCATCAGGGCGACCACTGGGAAAATGGTGACTTAGGCTGGGTGGCCGTAGATGTAAGCTCGTTGTCCTTGCGCTCAGTCACGTCTGACTCTTTGTGACCCCGTGGACTGTAACCTGCCAGGCTCCTCTGTCCATGGGGTGTCCTAGACAAGAATACTGGAGTGGGTTGCCATTTCCTCCTCCAGGGATCTTCCCCACCCAGAGATCAAACCTGAGTCTCCTGCGTCTGCAGGCAGATTCTTTACCTCTGAGCTACCGCGGAAGTTCAGGAATAAGCTTGCTGGTGGGTTAAAGATGGAGAGCTCTGGAAGATAGGGTCATGATGACTCCTAGAGCTGAGACTTCAGCAAGTGGGGGGTATGTTTCCTGAGATGGGGAAAACCAGGAAGGAGCAGATTTGGCCAGGGGGCGGGGGTGGGGGCGGAAATCAGCGTTTCTTTGGATATATCAGGTGTGATGACCCTAGACAAATGTCAAATAAGCAGTGGGATACACTCGTCTGGAGTTCAGGGGAGGCCAGGAATAGCGATCCATGTGGGAGTCACCTGTATACGTAAAGATGATGTTTAAAGCCCTGGAACTTTATGAGGACCAGAGCCTCGGCTCATTGACGTGTACCTATGGACTTCACTCTTCATTTAGGCTCAGTGTCCAAGCAGACACCTTTGTCGCTAAACTTTCCCCTTGTCAATCTCGCAGTGACTGTTGAAGCCTGAGCTTTACAACGTGAGGGTCAGCGGGAGAGTGTTAGGAAGACACACGTGCTGGGCTGTGATTAGTGACAAGAGTGCTTCTCATCTGTGTCGCTGTCAGCATTGTAATCATTGCCTAATTTACTGATGCTAAAAATGGAGCTAGAAAAGGAGTGGACCGTTTTAAAGACAGCATCTAGATCACAGTGTGTTCTTTAGATATTATAAGCAAATCATACATTTTTATTGCTTTTATAATCTGAGTAAGTTTCATAAGCTCGTGTAAAGTTACATAAAACCAAGTTTTTAGTGCTGTTGGTTGTTCTCAGTTTCGCATGCCATGGGTCCACTTTGTTGAAATATGACCACAAACTAAATAAAAAGAAGAAATGTACATACACTACCATATGTAAAATAGCTAGCTAGCGGGAACCTACTATAAAGTGCCGGCAGCTCAGCTCAGTGCTCTGTGATGACCTAGAAGGGTAGGGTAGGGGTTGGAAGGAAGATCCAAGAGGGAGGGGACATATGTATACTTATAGCTGAGTTCACTCCTTTTGTACAGCAGATCTAACACAACATTGTAAAGCAATTATACCCCAATAATAATAATTTAAAAAACTATGAAAACATGTCTTTACTCCTAGGCAGCATTCCCATTTTGGGTTTGACATTTAATTTTGAAATAATGCATGGGATGTTTTACATTTTGCTGTTGTTTTAGTTTTTTATCAGCAGTATCCTTATACGACTTTATCCTTGCATAAAAAGAATTATTTTTATGCTTTGAAACCCCTTTTGTATCTCAGTGTCATATCCCTTACATTTGCTCTTAGTTTTATGGCCGACTTATTTATTAATATTTTACTTTTAAATCTAAGTGGCATTTACTGTGTTGTATAGGGCAAAGTCCAAACTCTGTTGAAACATGAATTTTCTTTGCTTCCTCATAAGAATGTGGAGTTTAAAAATATGATTGAGCCCTTGTTTATGGTAAATGATTCTCACTCATTGCAGATAAGTTCTCCAGCCCTCCAGCTGGCCATGTGGTGAGTTCAAGGTCCAATCCAATCCAGCACAAGGGAATTCACACTAGCCCTGAGCCCGGAAGATGGTGTCACAGTCTTCGGGCCGGCAGGACTCACCTGTGGACCCCTGGGAAGGGGCCAGCGATGACCCAGGCGACACTGATGGCTTGCCAAGCCTCCTGGACACTGAGCACCCCTCCTGCCCATCAGATATCAGGTTCACGAGGCACAGAGCTGCCTGGATTAACCCCCCGTGTGTGCAGCAGCAGCTGCAGGACTCGTCCCCCCGGGCGCTCACAGTGGGGAACAGAGAGAGCCACACTGTGTCCGACACCAGATCTCCCTTGGGCGCCTCACCCTTGTCTCTTGGGGACTCCGTGGTGGAGACATCACTGTCGAAGGGCACCGCGGACTCTGTGGGCAGCTCCTCTGCCCGGGGCTCAGCTGGCAACAGCAGTGACTCCTCTGTTACCTCGAAGGAAAAGCGGGCAGTGCTCCCAAGACGCTGTCCTCACACGTCTCTGATCACGAGCTCCAGGACTGTGTCTGGTCCCCCATGTCCTGAGGATGGCAGGGCTTTTTTCAAGCCTTCCCAACTGACAGCTTCTGCTGATGCAGGTAACTCTAGTTTGGACTTCCACCCTTCCTGTCTGATCTCATACCTGCTCTTGCTTGGGGTTGAGGCTGAGTGTTCCTCGTGAAGAAAAGGCTCTCGGTTTTCCAGGATGCTCACCAGTCAGGGCGCCAACTCAGTTCATATCGTCTTTAGCCCAGCCACTGGGAGGGTCACAACTGGAGTCAAGAATCCCTTTTTTCCTGAGCCTGCAGGAGAACTCAGTCACTGATCAGTGTCAGCTGTCATCCTAGAGCATGGTATGGGCCCTGCGGGAGAGCGCCAGAAGAGCTCTGCACTCAGCGTGATGGTGGGAGGTGGTCCCCACAGAGACAGCCCCAGTTCACACCACTGCTCACGGGGGACAGGAACACGCCTCACCTGTTAGATTTACCTGGACAGGGTGTGACTAGAAAAATAGTAACATTTAAAAACAGAAGCCACAATTCCTCCAAACTGGACAAAACATTTTTTCCAGTTAAAACCAGGTCTCCTGTTGCTCTAAGGTCAGGCACATATTCCTAAAATGCCAAAATTCTGAAACCCAAGTAATCTATGCCAGATGCCACTCAAGTCAATAAATTAAACTATTCTTGTTATTATGATTTGTGGCATGCTTAGTTAATTTTAAATATTAATTATACTATATTCACACTTTGCATCAATTTGTATTTTTGTTGGAATGCTAGTTCAAATAGTCAGGGAAGTTTTTTATCAAAGCAATTTAAAAGCTGCCTGTGTGTGTGTGTGTTTGTATGTGTGTACACGCACGTGTAGTTATTTCTCATTAGCAGAAACCAGTCCTCTCCCTTTCCTAAGATATGAGGTTTATTTGTTCTACTGAAACTTTTGAAAACTCAAAGACGGTGACAATCTTTAACATACAATTTAAGAATAAGCAGATTCTGGACAATCTTTTCAATGAGCTAACTTTGAGATAAGAGCTAAGTTTGAGCAATGTGGCACAGTCTGATGGCGTGCGTGCTCAGTAGCTCAGTCTGATTGCAGGCCTTTTGTCCTTTTCACTCACCTGCCTGGATTGTTCTCAGGAAAAAAGTGACTTGCAAATTTAGTGGTTAAAAACTGAGAAATTAGTCTCCTACTTGATTGTCTCACGGGAGGGTGAGGAGAAAAGAGAAAATTGAAAGTCTTCTTTCCCACAGACCACCACCATGACAAGTTATAAAGAGAAGGTGATCTTTAGTGCCTAGTGTACCCCTGCCCCAAATAACTTTTTGTGTTCCCATGCAAGAAGTTGTTCTGCAATTTAAAATTATCCTTTCTGTGACTTCCCAGGTGGTTCAGTAGTTACAACATGGCTTTCTAGTACAGAGGGAGCAGGTTAAATCTCTGCTCAGGAAGCTAAGATCCCACATGCCTCTCAGCTAAAAAAAACCAAAAAAACAAAAAACAAAACCCAAAACATAAAACAGAAGCAGTATTGTAACAAATTCAATAAAGACCCTAAAAAAATGGTCCACATCAAAAGATATCTGTAAAGAAAAGTAAATAAAATTATCCTTTATCCCAGAAAGAAAACAAACACACCAGCCCCTTCTGTCCAAAAACAGTGACCCTGGCAGTCTCTCTAAGGACTTTTAAAAAACCACTCCATTTTTTGACCGTCTTAAACCTGGCGAGGGGATTCAATCCACCGGCTTAAGGAAAAGAAGTCCCAAGTGATCTCGTTCGTTCTTTCTTTGGTGTAGGGGCAGCAATGGGCAGAACAGGCGTTTGCCATTATGAGGCCTTTTCCTGGATCTGCTGCATCTCAAATGGCAGTAGCCGGATTTCCTTTCTTAGATTATATGGGAGGGAAACACAGCTGAGCCTGTCTACATTTCCTGAGGCTGTAAGAAACAATTCCTTTTGTTGGCAGAGGATCTACACGTTTACAGTGCTTCTACATTCCTTAGCTCCTTCAGTTTCCTAATAAAATGATTATCCTAATTCCTAGGATGAGGAAATTTTACTGTAGAGGCACAGCTGGTGTGGAGAGCTGGAACTGGAAGCCACTGCCTGATTTTTCTCTGCATTTTCCCCTCTATCCTCAGGGTCCCCAAACCAGGACCTGTAACCAAATGCCACCAGACTTCTGATTTTACTGATAAAGTTGTGTTTGTTTTGTTTATAGATGCTTTCTCAGGGCAATGGCAGAACCGAGTAATAATTGCAGCAGGTGCTGTGTGGTTCTCAGGTCCTACATTTATTACATAGTCCTTTTCAGAAAAAGTTTGCCCACCCCAGAAGGCTTCTGAAACTAAAAGGTCCAAAGTTTTCCATGGGACAGTGGACTTCTTGAACACGAGGCAAGGAAGGGGTTATGTTACTGAGTCCAAACCCACTCGACTCATCGCACAACAGGTCAGTTAACTGAGAGATGAGGTGTTGAGGCAAGGACTTTGACTTTATTCAGAAAGCTGGCTGACCCGGAAGATGGTAGACTAATGTCTCAAAATAACCATCTTATCAGGGTCTGTATGCCAGGTTCTTTTATAGAACAGAGATGGGGCAAGTGAGGATGTAAAGTGAAAAAGACCATTAATCTTGCAAATACCTCCTGGAATGGCCAGCCTCCAGGAAGGAATGTGTTAATTTTTTCCTTCCTATAGCCATCCACTGGTGGACAGGGTCCTGAACAAAGGCATTTTGGTTTAACATTCAGGCAGAGGGGCAGGGTTCCCAGAGGCAGGCCATTATGTATGGACTGTATCCTTTCAGTGAACCAAAGCAATGGGGAAGCACACATTAAAGTAAAAGAAACAGATCCATCCTGGAGTCAGTTTTTCCCTGCAATAGTTGGAGGACTCCTGCTTGCCTGTCCGTTTGCCACCCCCAGAGCTTTAAAACCATCAAGACATCTGTAGCACTTGGTTCTGATTCATCAGGTTGGGACAGCAGCGCTTATGGATGTCACAGAAATGTTTTGCCTTATGTGCTGCAATCAGACATCACATGACAGACCTCATTTTTGTCTTTGTGGTGTTCATTGCCAGTAATGGAGTGGCTTAATAAGGATGCAGAATGGATGAGTCAGCTGAATATAACCTCTGCAGTTTCTTCTTGTTTCTGACTAGAGGAAGATCATTTTAGAGAAGCGGTGCTGACCTTTCTCAGATAGATTTTGTTACCGTAAACAGGAAGTTTTAGGTCATTTGCAGTGAGTTGGAGGAATGGTCCTATAATTCTTAGGGTCCTGCTTCCAGACTATTCCTTCTCACCCTCTATCTCCTGTAGGTAGTTTCCATGATCCTCTTCTCGTTCCCCTGTTTCCTCATTGCTCTCCTCCATCCATTCCCGTGGCTCTCCCGTACCTTCTCTAAGGGTTCCTCTCAAGTTATTCCAGTAGCTTCTTGCAGAAATGATGACTCCCTGCCAGAGTCTCTCCTCTTGTGTCATCCTATTTTATTCTAGAATTGTGCTTATATTTTAAACAACATTTGAAAGTCACTCCCTAAAATTGCTTTCGTAGATAAACTTTGAATTTCTTTTTCTCCATTTTTAATAACTTGCTGTATTGGCAGATGCTGTTCAAGTTGGCGGAAGAACTGTTTCTTCAAATTCCTTCTCACCAGAGGCATTCGTTCTCCCTGTTGATGTAGAAAAGGTGAACATGGCTTCCTTCTTTTCTTTAAAACCACCAAGAGGGTTAACACTTTGGAGTATGCCTGTTCTGTCAGTCTGTCAACTTCACTGGAGGAGGCATGGCAAATAAGTTTCATTTCAACATTTGACTGGTAGGGTCTGACCTCAACTGGGAAATTTTCCATGATTGATGAGTAATGTCTCCCATTGCAGCACCACCAATCTAGGGTTTAATATCACAGGAAGTCCAACTTGTGTCATCTTTTGGTTGCAGTGGGCTAAATCTTCCACCTCTGGAAGATATGTGCTATTCTTGATGTAATAACCTCTGATAACACAGTGAAATAAATATATGTCTATTCATTAACTTCGCTTAAATATAACTTCTTGATTTTTCAACCTAATACACCCTAATTGCGGGGGCGGGGGGGACAAGTTGATTACGCTTGTGAGAATTTTAACTGATCATCTTTGCCTCTGCAGGAGAATGCCCACTTTTATGTTGCAGATATGATTATATCAGTCATGGAGAAAATGAAGTGTAATATTCTAAGTCAGCAGCACACAGAGACCTGGAGTACCGAAGAGGCCGGCGGGTCACTTGGCAATGATCAGGCAGACTTGGAAGGGACCTTTTATCCCCACATAAAGCAGGAATCTGGGTCTTCCACTTCGTCTGACAGTGGCTATGAAGGTGAGTGGGGCAAATATGAGGAAGCTTTCTGTGTTCTCCCCACACATCTGTCAAACCCTGTCCTTCTGGAGTAACCTGACAATCCCCACCGTTTCTGCCGCTTGGCTTGGAATCGGAACTGGAATGGAACTGGAATGTGCCACTCAGCTGTGAAATCCACGTGCTTTTTCTTAGGCTCCATCCTGCTTTCCCCCTTCCTCTGTCTTGTCACCCAGCATTCCTCTTCTTTACACTGGCTTCCATCCCCACGTTGTCCTCTTTCATTCATCCTGGTAACAAGGAGTCCGTGATGCACTGGGTATCCGCAGATGTTGGGAACCCACAGGTAGGGCTTTGCCTGAAATATTTTATAAGTATGTGTTGAATGGTTGACTGGAAGCTCATGTTTAGCTGAATTTTTTTTAATATTATTAAATAAAACTTTAAAATATTTCTACCACCCAGATAAAAATTTGATCTTTTATCAAGTATCACCCTGGTGACATTTATGGTCATAGAGGTTACTTCATGAGGTAGAGCAGAGTTCAACAAATTGCAGCTTGATCCAGACAGTATTAAAAAGGCAAACAACTGGACAGTATCAGCACGCACCTCACATGGGGTGAGCGATGCTTCCTGGAACTTTATCAGTTATATATATATTTGTGCCTGTACCAGGTTGCAAAGTAAATTGTATGTTACTGCTGATCATGATTAAAAGAGTGTAAGAAACACAGAAGTGGGTAAAACTGCCCCCATTTAACCCAGGAGGAAACCAAAGCTGAGAAATTGATATCCCCCAGCTAGAGTGGTTTATCAGTGATCACATTTTTCAGTGAGGGTGTTTCTTGAAGTAAGAGCATGATTTGCAAAGTCTTTTCCCAGTTATTTGGCATTTAGGTGGCTTTCAATATTTTAACACTTTAAATGGATTTAAAAACTCCTTTGTGATCACAACCTTCCTTTTTCACTTTTTTTTCTCTCTGTGTAAAGACATTCTTAGGCTAATTCTCCAAACTGGTATTAGGGATAGAAAAGCATGAACATATTTGTATTAGTGTCTTGGAGGTCCTGTAGCAAAATACTACAAATTGGGTGGCGTAAGACAGCAGAAATTGATCCTTCCACAGTCATGGAGGTCACAGGTCGGCCATGGAATTGTCCGGAAGGTTGGTTCCTTCTAGAGGCTTTGAGGGAGAATTTGGTCCCTGCCTGTCTCCAGACTCTGGGCAGTTGCTGCTGCTCCTGGCTTGGAGAGCATCCCTCCAATCCTCCATGTTTACAGGATGTTTGGTCTCTGAGTATCTGTGCCTGTGTACAAACGTCCCTCTTTTTACAACATCACTCACATTGGCTCTAGGACTCACCCTGATCCAGTGTGACCGCAGCTTAACTTGATTACAATGACCCTATTTCCATATGAAGTCATGTTCACAGGTGCTGGGTAGGGGGCATTTAGGGGAACATATTCAACCTAGTGGGCTCCCCAGGTGGCTCAGTGGTAAAGCATCTGCCTGCCAATGCAGGAGACACAGGAGACATGGGTTTGAAAGCTACTCCAGTTATTCTTGCCTGGGAAATCCCATGGTGGGCTACAGTCCATGGGGTCACGAAGAGCTGGACACGACTGAGTGACTGAACACACTCTCAACCTAGTACAATGTTCACGTCACCTGTACTCTGTTTCTTACTGTGAACAACAACAGCAAAAGATTGTTTCTCCCATCTCTTCCATTTGTTAAACTTTGTGTTGTGGAAATTTTCAAACTTTCATGGACGTAGGTAGAATACTCCTATGGACCCCAATAGACTCATCAGTCTGTTTCACTTAATCTTGTGAACATAAGAACAACACAAAAATAGCTCCCTGCCCTTTTTATTTTAATTGGAGGATAAGTGCTTTCCAATATTGTGATGGCTTTTGCCATACATCAACATGAATCGGTCCTAGGTATACATGTGTCCCCGCCATCCTGAACTCCCCTCCCACCTCCCTCCTCACCCCCTGACCTTTCTAATTATTGCAGCTGAATTTTAAAATTCTTTTCAAGTCTACTCAGCCCTTTCATTCCTCCATTTCAATTTAGCCGGGTGTTGCAGGTTGGACAGTCTTTTTTTCTTCTTCCTTTCTTCCTCTAGGTTGCGCTGTGTTACAGGTCAGCCCAGTGGTTGAAACACCTACTTTCTCTGAGGTGACGGAAGAGGACTGCAAATGTGACTTTGATGACTTTGTTATCATAGGTGAGATTTGGAAACTCACGGGCTGTGATGGAGGCACCCTCCCCACACACCTGATGACACTCATCACACACAATGCATGACAGTGTCATTCAGGGAAACCCCTCCCCAAATCAAATTGTGTCCCTGATATTAAAAAAAATATGATGTCTTGATATTAATCTCTCATCTCGTGTAGATTTGAATGCAAAAGCAGATACCATTAGGGTCTGATATCTGTTTAACCCCCTCCATTATATTTTGGTGAAATTTCAGATGAGCATATTTTAAAATCCCATCTGTGGCCTCATAATAGCTGTTGTCTCATAACAGAAATGCAAGAGAACCTGAAGGATGAAGATCTTGAATGATTGGTCCTTTCTGAGATGTAGGCAGCTAGTTTTGTGTTCGTATCAAATTGACTGTGGTTAAGAGAAACAGACTAAAAGCCCTCCATTACTTTTTCTTCGATTTTCCCACAGAACTTGGAGATTTCAGCAATACCACAGAGCCCTATGGATGTTCCTCTGACATCTCTAAGAGGTATCTCCCTCCCACTTTCATCAGCACACAGACTCCTGGGCCATCACACCAGGCCTCTGACATCTTGGGCCAAATTCAGCCAGTTCCAGTAACAGGGATCACTGTTTAGAAATGAAATAATCACCACGAAAGTTCCTACAGTGTTTTTAGAGTGTTTGAAAGACTTATACACATTCTTATTTAATCCTCATGGGTGGGATGGGCAGGCGTTTTTAAACCCAATTTTATGGGTGTAGAAACTGAGGTTCAGATGAGATGGACATCAGGACACCATGCTGTTAAATAGCAGCAGGAGAACTCGAACTCGCTTCCCAGTTGGCTCAGTGGGGAAGAATCCGCCTACCAATGCAGGAGACGTGGGTTCGATCCTTGGTTGGGGAAGATCCCCTGGAGAAGGAAATGGCAACCCACTCCAGTATTCTTGCCTGGGAAATCCCATGGACTGAGGAGCCTGCTGGGCTGAAGTCCATGGGGTCACAAAAGAGAGGACTTGAACCCAGGTCTTCTGACTTTAAACCTGGTCCTCTTCTCACCACCCCGCCCCACCTTGGTACCCTCAATAAACACAAGCTGCTCTGTGGAGCGTGGAGGGGCTGAGTTAAGTAAGATGACTGTTGGTGTGTGGTTGACGCACACGTGGTCTGCTGTGTGTCACCTCCTCTGCTTTTTTGGAGGGGGGAGGGGAAATAGTTAAAAACCCGCAGCAAAAGACCCTTTACACACTTCTTATGAAAATAATTTTCCATGTTTGCATCTCTTACATTGCAGTGTCATTCATGAGCCAAACTTCAATTCTGCTGAGCTAATAGCCAAAGAGTTATACCGCGTATTCAAGAAATGCTGGATGCTGGCAGAAGTTCAGTATCAGCTGGCAGGCTCCCTCGATGCAGCTGGCTCCATAGTAAGTATCAACAGAATTTGATCTTCAGTTCTTAAAATCTCATTTTGCCTGCTCTCCACATCAGAGGTTTCTGTGTTTCCTTGTATGGCTGCTGGGCGTTAGGGGAGATTTGAAAGGAAGGACGAATCTAATGTTTATTGGGCATCTGTAATGCACCAGGGCCTGTGCTCAGCAATTCATGTCTTAATCCTCACATATCTCCTGTGAGGTAGATGCTCTTGTTAATTTAATTTTTTAAAATTTTATTTATTTGCTCATTTATTTATGGCTGTGCTGGGTCTTCATTGCTAGGCACAGGTTTTTCTCTAGTTGTGGTGAGCCGGGGCTAATGCAAGGGCCTCTCATTGCAGTGACTTCTCCTGTTGCAGCGCATGGGCGCAGTAGTTACAGCTCACAGGCTTAGTTTCCCTGCGGCATGTGGAATCTTCCCGGACCAGGTATCAAACCCATGTGCCGTGCATTGACAATTGGATTCTTAACCACTAGACCACCGTGGAAGCCCGTTATTTTAAGTTTAAGGTGTTAGTTGCAGACCCTCAGCGGGGCTGGTCAGTGGTAGAGTGGGAGTCGAGCCCCCAGGCTGCCTCAGTTGAAAGTCCAGGCTGGTCCCCTTGTGGAGCACTGCCCTCCAAGCAGGCAGCTCACTGCGGGCAGAGGATGGATGGGGTGGCAGAGGCTGTAATCGGGGTAGGAGAGAAAGCATACTGGAACTGCAGGGGAGGCGGTGTTCTGTGTCATCAGAGGAACTTGGAAAGGCTGAATGGAGATCTCAGGACTAGAGCCAAGTATCAGGCCAGGCAGAACTGTAGCAGGTCAGCTAGGGGTGTATGAAGGGCACTCTTGGCAAAGGAGCAGCTGGAGTAAAAGTGACTGGGAGGTGCCTGGTGCTTCTGGGTGTTGGTTCTTTTGGTTGTGTCACCTGAGTTCCCTGACCAGGGATCAAACCCGTGACCCCTGCAGTAGAAGCACAGAGTCTTCACCACTGGACCACCGAGGAAGTCCCCATGGTGTGTTTGTTGAGCAGAGTCATTTGATGTAGTTGGAGAACGTCTTTGTGGGTAGTGGGGTATGTTTGGGGGAGGGTTCATCTTAATCTTCCTGGGAAATAAGGCTCAAAAGCGGCCAAACTGTGGAGGACGTGGACGGTAATCGGAGAAGTCTGGACTTTAGATGCTAAGAGGAAAGTTTCATGGTCAGAAGTGGGGGTGGGGTCTGCACCTGTACAAGCTGGGCAGTGTCTGCAGAGAACAATTCCTGGAGAAGGGGATTCAGATCCACAGCGTCTGTCAGCTATTGACTAGGCAGGGTGAGGCTTCGGCTTCTGCTAGGCAGGAAGGCATTCCAGTTCACACTGACCTACTTACAGTAATTCGCAGTCTGGAAACAAAAGAACTAACTAAAAATACTGAGCAGAGTGATCTCAGCTGGGTGGCGTCTGAAGCAGTTCTCCTGCAGAGGGTTTTAGACACAGAGACGGCTCTGACCAGGTTCTGTTATTCACTTAAAAGCAGTTTTTATTTTTTAAGGTAAAGGTTAATGTTGGGAACACGTGTGAACATTCTTTTTATTTCAGTTCCTGAAATGTACTTGTTTAAGTTGCTCCTGAATCCTCTTCTGGGTTATTTACGCAGGTTGTAAATGAAGAGCGGGTCCAGAAAGACTTTGAATCCAGCACAGATGTCATCCAGGAAATTAAACTGAAGTCGAGGATCAGAGGGACTGGAGACTGGGCGCCCCCTAGGTTTCAAATCATATTTAATGTTCATCCACCACTCAAGTGAGTCTAGGTTGCTGCTTTGGACCACCAGTCCAGTTAAAACAAAAGTTGTGATGGGTTCCTTCTGTCTCTTCATGGAGATGGGTGAAGGCAAAAAATAAAACACCAAGGGACAAAGGAAAATCCATTTTAGGAAAAAGAAATTTGGGCACATTTTTCTGATTTAGCTTTCTTGGCACCCCATTTATAATGGGCTTTGGTCTCTGTAAGTTTTGACACGTTGAAAATTTAACTATGTTTCCTTAACTACGAACATTACATAACAATTGGAAAGTAAACAGACTCATATTAAGTGGCTAATGGTGAACCTTAAAAATATCATACAGTAATTTTAAGACTGCTGCTGCTGCTAAGTCACTTCAGTCGTGTCCGACTCTGTGTGACCCCATGACGGAAGCCCACCAGGCTCCCCCGTCCCTGGGATTCTCCAGGCAAGAACACTGGAGTGGGTTGTTTAGACCACTCTATTTTCCAGGGCAATGTGAAATAAAAAGTCAGTGGATTCATTTTTTTTTTAAGGAAAATTTCATCTTGAGGAGAGCTCTTATAGTTAAAAAACGTGACAGAATGCAAATGAAAACATCTCTGTTCTCTAAGAAGTAACAAAATTCTAAAAGACAAAGAAATAAGATGGTGCAAAAAGGACATATATATATATAAATATATACAATAATTTGAAGTAGTGCTGTGCTGAGTTGCTCAGTCATGTCTGACTCTTTGCAACCCCATGGGCTGTAGCCTGCCAGGCTCCTCTGTCAATGGAATTTTCCAGACAAGAATGCTGGAGTGGGTTGCCATTTCCTTCTTCAGGGAATTTTCCTGACCCAGGGATGGAACCCGCATCTCCTGCATTGGCAAGTTAGTTCTTTACCACTGAGTCACCTGGAAATCCCATAATTTAAAGTAGTAGTTTAATTTATGTATTCTGAGAGATATGACATTGTAGACAAAAGGATGTTTTAACCAATGATTAAAGGATATTAACCTTTTTTTTTTTTTCATTCCTCTTGGTTGGTATTTAATACAGTTATGAAGGGGCTGGCGATGGTCATTGCCTGTGCCCCACAGAGATGCCTTATAGACTATCTTTTTTTCCTCTTGGGAGAATGTGAGGAAGTTCTCTGGGGCTGCTTAGGGAGAAGAGTTACCTCTCCAAGCCTTGGGCGGGGTCGCTTCCCTTGGCGTGGGTTGTCTTTCCTCTGGGATTTTCCTGGGTTCTCTCTAAAGCACACATTTTTTTACCACGCACACATATTTTTACCTTGGCCATTTTTGCTGACCTTAAACTGTTTTAAAGTGTTACAACTTTCTCCATAATGCCAAATCCCGTATGGAATTGCAGCACTAACAGCTGAATAGCAAACACTTCAATATTTTATCTTTCACCAAAAATCCTTGACAGCATTGTCTTACAATACCTCATATTCATCTAAATGTCCCTGGATCCGTTTGTAAACTTCCCAAGCAAGTTTGGGGATGGTGTCTTGTCCCCATGAACCTCCTCCTATGTATTATATGCTTTTAGTTCTCTCAGGAGAGAGAACTCTGTGATGCCCCATGAGAAGTCTCGAAAGACTCTTTGGTAGAATGGTTATTTGTGATACTGACTTCTGCTTTGGTGGTAGCAAGAGCTTTTAAAAGACCCAGAGATTTCAACTGGAAAGCTCTGTTCTTGGAAAAGAAAAATTCTATTTCTTTCCCAAATGAAAAAATGATAAAATTAAGCCCTCAAGCTAAGAACATCCCAATGTCAATTTCTCATTCCAATCAGTGAAAAATGCTCTGTTGGCCTTTTCTGAAATATAACTCTTATCATTTTCTGTCCTCAGGAGGGATCTCGTGGTAATAGCCCAAAATTTTTTCTGTGCTGGCTGTGGAACTCCAATAGAACCTAGTAAGTATGGATATTGGGTTACTTACTTATTAGGCAATGACATTTTTACCTTAAAGCATAAATAGTGGTATATTCATTTCTCTCAAGTGCATGCAAGACAATATACACAGCAACAAATCTTTCGTTCAACAGTGATTTGATTAATAAGCATATGAATGAAATTTACATAATTTCATACCCATATCTTACATTTTTAAATATCATAAATAAAAAAGGCCCCCAAGTAACCAATTTTAGATTTCCTATTTATCTCTCTATACATCCAAAGAAAGTTGAGCAGTTTGCATCATTATTTTTTTAATGTTTTTTAATTGTCATGAAAGTCACATAATATAAAACATACTCTTGTTGATATTCAGTTGCTAAGTCCTGTCCAGCTCTTAGTGACTCCATGGAGTGCATTATGCCAATCTTCCCTGTCCTTCACTGTCTCCCTGAGTTTGCTCAGATTCGTCCATTGAGTTGGTGATGCTTTCTAACCATCTCATCCTCTGCCACCCTCTTCTCCTTTTACCTTCAATCTTTCCCAGGGTCTTCTCCAATGAGTCAGCTCTTCACATCAGGTGGCCAAGGTATTGAGCTTCAGCATCAGTCCTTCCAATGAATATTCAGGGTTGATTTCCTTTAGGATTGACTGGATCTCCTTGCTGTCCAAGGGATTCTCAAGAGTCTTCTACAACACCACAATTCAAAGGCATCAATTCTTCGGCTCTCAGCCTTCTTTATGGTCTAACTCTCACATCCATACATCACTAGTCCATCCACATTAGTTATGTATCGATAAAACATACTATTTTAACCATATTTAACTGTACAGTTCAGAGGCACTAAGTATATTCACACTGTTGTGCAACTCTTACCATCATTCATCTCCCAAATTTTTCACCTTCCTAAACTGAAACTCTGTCTCCATTACACACTGTCCCCATTTCTCTTTCCCACCTCCTATCCCCCAGCCCCTGGCATCTACCAATGTACTTTCTGGCTCTATGAATTTGACTTTTCTTGGTACCTCGCGTAAGTGCAATCAAATAGTATTTGTCTACACCTAATATGACTGAGCGACTGAACTGAACTGAATGTATATTGTAAGCTGAAACTCCAATACTTCGGCCACCTGATGCAAAGAACTGACTCAATGGAAAAGACCCTGATGCTGGGAAAGATTGAAGGCACGAGGAGAAGGGGACGACAGAGGATGAGATGGTTGGATGGCATCACCAACTCAATGGACATGAGTTTGAGCCAGCTCTAGGAGTTGGGAGTTGGTGAAGCACAGGGAAACCTGGCGTGCTGCAGTCCATGGGGTCACAAAGAGTTGGACACAACTGAGCGACTGAACTGAACTGAACTGAATGTATATTGGAATACATATTTAAGGTTAACTTAATATATGTCCTACAAATAGACTGTACCTTCTTTTTTGGGGGGTTGGAGATTGGGATTGACGTATGTATACAACTATGAACGAAGTACATGACTAGTGAGAACCTAGTGTAAAGCACAGAAAGGGGGGACGTGCATTGTTTTTATGAGAGATGCCCACGACGAGAAGTTGTTATAGTCATTTCATAACACTGCCCTCTCTTTGGTGAAGAGGCCACTGTGACCTGCACTGTGACTGCCCATTACTTTTCGACTCTCATCTCCCAGCTCTTGCCCCATCGGGCGTTGAGCTCAAGCCACATGGCCTCCCTGCTGGTCCTTGAAGGTGACAGGCTCACTCCTGACTCAGGGATTTGCATCTGTGGTTTTCTCTCCCTGGAATGCCCTCCCCTGGACATGCCCCCACTCCACACTGGGGCCAGTTCCCTTCCTTCCCATCTGCACTCTCAGGTCTTCTTGGCTGCCCTATTGAAACTCCACCTCATCACCCTCTTGGCCACAAACACACACATACACTTGCTATTCCCCTTCCTTTTTGTTTTTGTTCAAGTCCTTATCTCCCTAAAACACTCTTACTGATTTTTCTTAGTATTATCTGTCTCTCACTAGATTCTAAGTTCCATGAGGACAGATACATGGTTTGTTTTATTTTTAATTGACTTATTAAAGTATACTTGCTTTACAATCTTGTGTTAGTTTCTGCTGTACAGCACAGTGAATCCGTTATATGTTTACATACACCCCCTCTTTTTTGAATTTCCTTCCCATTTAGGTCACCACAAAGCACTGAATAGAGTTCTCTGGGCTATTCAGTAGGTTCTCATTAGTTACCTATTATATACATATTATCAGTATGTGGTCTGTGTTATCCATGGGTTTATCTCCTGCTCCTACAAGTATGCCTGGCACAAAGTTGGGACTTGAAAGATATTTGTTAAATGATTGGATGGCTTACCTAGGACCTAACCAGACTCCTCTAAGAAAGTTTGAGGGAGTGGCCTGAGGGCCTAGAAAATCAGGTTTCACCCAATCAGAAAGGCGAGTTGCCCAGTTGAGACTGGGAATCAATTATTTCGCTGTGAGAGCATCCATAATTCTGATCTGTGGAAGCCTAGGAGGAGGAGATATCCTGGAAAGGGTTCCCTTGGCCTATGATAGGCGTTCTGGGATGGAGTAAGACTTTGAGTATCTCCACCTCAAGAAATAAAAACAAAAAGCATAAATCCATCTGAACTTCCTTCTACCATGCCTGCCATTGTAGAATGATAGTGCCTGCCATGCATCACAGTTGGAAGTGATTTTCTTTCAATGACTCATCTTGCCAGCTAAAGTCTAGTGGGGACCATATCTCTCTGGTTAACCACTGTATCCTGGTGCCTCAGTAAATATTGAATGTATGAGTCTGAAACTGTGAAGATGGGTGGCTACGATTCCACCAACTTTTAACGTACCTCCCAGAGTTTGTTCAGATGTGAAGATGTAGATGTCCTGTGTTGATTGGAACGTGGTCCTTCCCTCATGGAGCTTGCTGACAGGATGTCATCAGCCAAGAAAATAACTGGGTCACACTTTCAAAGGAAGAGAAAGTCAAGAATGCTATGGTTTTTATGGCCAGGGAGCTTAATCCAGGCTTATTGGCTTGGGAGCGAAAGGTTGCCTAAGGACGTGATTGTCCCCAAAGGAGAGAGAGAGAGAGAGAGAGAGAGTGTGTGTGTGTGTGTGTGTCTGTGTGTCTGTGTGTGTGTCTGTCTGTGTGTGTGTGTCTGTGTGTGTGTTGTCCCCAAAGGAGTGTGTGTGTGTGTCTGTGTGTATGTGTGTGTGTAGGGGCTGGGGGTCACCATATATGATTTTCAGATCTTTACTGGTTATGTTTTCTCTTCCCATGTATTTCCAGCCTTTGAGCATTTTTTCTGTTTTTTTTTTTTCCTCATGGATTTATCCAGGAACTCTTTCAGGGTACTTCCTTCGGACATACATAGATAGCGTTATCATTTACAAAGCATTTTTCATACCTGTGGTTGCACAGAATACAATTCTGGGCTGTTTTTGTGGCTTCAGGACAATTAGCCTGAAGAGATTCGGGCTTGTCAGAGTCTTCCTGCCAGGTAGGAGGGTGGGTCTGAACTCCCACCAAATCCTCAGACCTCCAATCTCATGTTCTGTTGGCCACGTGTCAACTTAAAGGCCCATCTTCCAAATCTAGGAGTGTTTGGGTAGGTTCTGTTTTCCAACATCCGTTCCACGAAAGTGAAGCTCATGACCCTCATGACTCAGGGCCTCCAGTGTCTGCTGTTCTCCCCAGCATGGTTTCAGCAGCATGAGAACAGCCATCTTGAGGCTTGACCTTGGGCCGGCATTGGAGGCGAGGGCGGGGCGAGGGTGGGTTTCCGGCCTCAGGTGACCGGGTGCTCACCGTCCTGTGCAGAGTTCATGAAGCGGCTCCGCTACTGCGAATACCTGGGGAAGTACTTCTGCAACTGCTGCCACTCGTACTCGGAGTCCTGCATTCCCGCTCGGATCCTCAGGATGTGGGACTTCCGGAGGTACTACGTCAGCAACTTCTCCAAACGCCTGCTGGACCACATCTGGCACGAGCCCATCTTCAACCTGCTGCACGTCAGCCACGGCCTGTACACGAAGGCCAAGGAACTGGACAGAGTGAGGGTGAGCAGCCACCTTTCCTAGGGGAGGGAGTCCAGCAGCCGAAAGGGCCCTGCGGCAGTCAGTGGGCGTCTCCCCCGGCTCCGGGGATCCAGACAGACCCTTTAAGGGGCGGGCTTACCGTCCAGCAGCTGGAGCTTATGCTTTAGAGACCATCTCCTGCTTAGGCTCTTTTCAAAGACCCGTACCCAAATCTTACCTTTATGCCTAGTTTTGTTTGTACCTAGCTTTTGAATTTTATTATCTTTTAAATGGGGCTTCCCTGCTAGCTCAGTCAGTAATGAATTTGCCTGCAGTGCTGGAGACCAGGTTAGATCCCTGGGTCGGGAAGATTCCCCTGGGGAAGGAAATGGCAACCCCACTCCAGTATTCTTGCCTGGAAAATCCCAGGGACAGAGGAGCCTAGTGGGCTACAGTCCATGGGGATGCAAGAGTCGGACACAATTTAGCGACTCAACCACCACCATCTTTTAAAGAAAAATTGTATCTAAGGGGTACTACCTGATGACTTGATGTATATATACACAGTGAAATGATTGATAGTCAGGCTAATTAACACATCCATCCCCTCGCAGGTTACCTGTCTGTGTATGTGATGAGAACACCTGAAACTTACTCTCCTAGCAAATTTCCAGTTTTTAATACAGTCTCGTGAATTATAGCCATCATGCTGTACATGAGTTCTCTAGACTTATCCTTGTTGTTTAGTCGCTAAGTCGTGTCCAACTCCTTCGCGACACCATGGTCTTACCCTAGGTAACTGTAACTCTGTGTCCTGGACCAATTATCTCCCCATTTCCCCACTTCCTCACTCCAGGATCCGCCCTTATAGTCTGTGCTTTTATGTACTTGACTTTTTTAGATTCCCTGTATAAATGAGATCAGGCAGTTTTTGTCTTTCTGTGTCTGACTTCACTCACTTGGCATAATGTCCTCCAGGTACAGCCATGGTGTCTCCAATCACAGAATCTCCTTCTTTTGTACATAGTTTGGTGTTTTATAAAAAGAAGGCCCCCAACATCGTGTAAGCTTTAGACTCCCCAAGACCTGGGTCCTTCCTGGGCCCTCTGTAGATCTCTGGACTCAGTCATGGGCCCCTTTATAGACTTTATAGACTGTGCATTATATGCTTAATATATATGAACACTCAATATGCTGTATAGACTGTGCATTTCAAAGACTTATTTTCTAGAGTTGTAGCATTTCAAGGTTAGAAATGACATTTAATTTTGACTTATATATTTCCGGTGTTACTTATTACATTACACTCCACCCCCCCCCCCATTTGGTTTCTCACATTAGGAAATCCAGGAGCAGCTATTTCATATCAAGAAGCTGTTGAAGACCTGCAGGTTTGCTGAAAGGTACTGCTGCTGGCTGGGCTGGGTTGGGCTATGAATGGGAGGTCTGATAACCTCCACAGTCTTTGTGGTCCATCTCCACCAGTGCACAATGATCATCTCATTCCTCTCCTTGGGGATGTAGGCACTCTTGAATGTTGCTAAACGTTCTTGCTCACTACCAGGGAATTTAACATGTTAAGAAGAATGGACCGGTATAAGTATAAAACAACCCTAGCCAGTGGACTTTTCTTATTATTTTGAAAGAAAAAAAAAAGAAAGTGAAAGTCGTTCAGTTGTGTCCAACTTTTGCGACCCCATGGACTGTAGCCCACTAGGCTCCTTTGTCCATGGAATTCTCCAGGTCAGCATACTGGAGTGGGTTCACTTCAGTTCAGTTGCTCAGTCGTGTCTGACTCTTTGCAACCCTATGAATCACAGCACGCCAGGCCTCCCTGTCCATCACCAACTCCCAGAGTTCACTCAAACTCATGTCCATTGAGTCGGTGATGCCATCCAGCCATCTCATTCTCTGTCATCCCCTTCTCCTCCCGCCCCCAATCCCTCCCAGCATCAGAGTCTTTTCCAGTGAGTCAACTCTTCGCATGAGGTGGCCAAAGTATTGGAGTGTCAGCTTTAGCATCAGTCCTTCCAATGAACACCCAGGATTGATCTCCTTTAGAATGGACTGGTTGGATCTCCTTGCAGTCCAAGGGACTCTCAAGAGTCTTCTCCAGCACCACAGTTCAAAAGCATCAATTCTTTGGCGATCAGCTTTCTTTATAACTCTCATATCCATACATGACCACTGGAAAAACCATAGCCTTGACTAGATGGACCTTTGTTGGCAAAGTAATGTCTTTGCTTTTTAATATGCTGTCTTGGTTGGTCATAACTTTCCTTCCAAGGAGTAAGCGTCTTTTAATTTCATGGCTGCAATCACCATCTGCAGTGATTTTGGAGCCCAAAAAAACAAAGTCTGACACTGTTTCCACTGTTTCCCCATCTATTTCCCATGAAGTGATGGGACCAGATGCCATGATCTTCGTTTTCTGAATGTTGAGCTTTAAGCCAACTTTTTCACTCTCCTCTTTCACTTTCATCAAGAGGCTTTTTAGTTCCTCTTCCCTTTCTGCCATAAGGGTGGTGTCATCTGCATATCTGAGGTTATTGATATTTCTCTTGGCAATCTTGATTCCAGCTTGTGCTTCATCCAGCCCAGCGTTCCTCATGATGTACTCTGCATATAAGTTAAATAAGCAGGGTGACAATATACAGCCTTGACATACTCCTTTTCCTATTTGGAACCAGTCTGTTGTTCCATGTCCATGTATTGGAGTGGGTAGCCTTTCCTTTCTCCAGGGGATTTAAATTGTGATAAAATAAACATAACATAAATTTACCATCCTAACCCTTTTTAAGTGTACAGTTAAGTGGTTAGGTACATTCATGTTGCTAGGCAACCATCATCACCATCCATCCACTGAGCTTTTTTCATTTTGTAAAACTGAAACTCTTTACCCACAGTAGTTCTCCATCCTCTCTGTTCCAGCCTGTGGGAACCACCATTCTTTTTTCTGTCTCTATGATTTTCACTATTCTAAGTACGTCATATGAGTGGAATCATACAGTGTTTATTGTTTTGTGCCTGGCATTTCATGTAGCATCATATCTTCAAGCTTCACTCACACTGTGGCCTGTGTCAGGATTTCCTTTGAAAGGCGGAGTGATGTTGAACATACATACATTGTCTGTATATTCCATCTTTTGTAATTGATCCATCCATCTTGGGTTGCTTTCTTTTGGTTATTGTGACTAGTACTGCTGTGTTCATGGGTGTACCAGTGCCTTTTAAAGCACTCTGATAAAGAGGCATGTCAACTTTTATTGGCTGTATAGTATTCTATACTATGATGTGGTATTCATTTAATTATTGTCCTATTACTGAACACCTAATACATTTTAAATATCTTTTGTTATATAAAAAAAAATCACACCCAAACACTAAGCTTCAGCTGAATCTCTGACCACGTCCATAGGTATGTCCTGAGGATGAACTTTTGGAGGCCATGGCCATAAAGGCACAGGCATGAGTTCATTTAGCAGAGATGTTTTTAAGAGGAGGAAAAGTAGGTTCCTCAAGGAGTTACGATTATTTGTTATAATAGCTGAGAGCATAGTGTTAGTCTCTCAGTTGTGTCTAACTTTTGCATCCCCATGGTGTGTCCATGGGAGTCTCCAGGCAAGAAGACTGGAATGGTTGCCATTCCCTTCTCCAGGGGATCTTTCCGACTCTGGGATTGAATCAGGGTCTTCTGCATTGCAGGCAGTTTCTTTAGCATCTGAGCTACCAGTTGGGATTATAGGTTTTTAGAAAATTTTGTTCTCTTTTAAAGCCGCTTCCTGTTTCTGATCTTTATTTAATGATGCACTACTTCTGAATTACATTTCTTGGGGAGGAGCTTGTCCTTTATAATCATTTGGCCTTGAGCTCTACCTCCTGGCTTTGGGGTGAAAAATTAGTTTCTTCTCAGGGCCTCAGTTTTCTCTGTAATGTGTAACAGTATCCACAGTTCTTACCATCTGCAAAAATGTCTTGAATATCCACTCTGTGCTTCAGATGAAGAAGCAACAGGACACGTGTCCAGGGAGAGTCTGGGAAGGAAGTCAGCACAGAGAGAGCTTTGCCAAAGTGTGTGCCTGTCATGGGCACACATGCTCCTGAGGGCGTGGGGGAGGGGCAGTTTTTAAGGGACAAGGTGGGGAGGCGGGCAGACAAGGCTTCCTAGGGACAAAGCCAGAGCTTGAAGAGCAAGTCAGAGCCAAAACAAGGGTTCAGGAAGCCTCCGGCTGAGGAAATGGTGTGAGCCAGGACCACCCGTAGCTGGGCAGAGAATTATACTGGGTTTAGCATCCCTAGGGCATCACTTTCAGTGTAGGCTTGGGAATACAGTGCATGGTGATGCTGCTAATTGACATAGGGGGTTCAGAAAGAGACCGGGGGGCTCTGAGAAGATTACATACAGTTCTGAATGCCCTTGGGACATCCAAGTGCCTTTAACCAGCCTGCACTTGGATTGTGGTTGTTGCTTCAGTTCAGTTAAGTTCAGTTCAGTCGCTCAGTCGTGTCCGACTCTCCGTGACCCCATGAATCACAGCACGCCAGGCCTCCCTGTCCATCACCAACTCCCGGAGTTCACTCAAACTCATGTCCACAGAGTTGGTGATGCCATCCAGCCATCTCATTCTCTGTCGTCCCCTTCTCCTCCCGCCCCCAACCTTTCCTAGCATCAGACTTTTTCCAGTGAGTCAGTTGTTGCTTAGTTGTGTCCAAATTCCTTGTGGGACTGCAGCCCGCCGGGCTCCTCTGTCCGTGAGATTTCCCAGGCAGGAATACTCGAGTGGGTTGCCATTTCCTTCTCAAGGGGATCTTCCCGACTCAGTTGGATGCTTGTGTCTTACTATCAGTGCTGGACCCGAGGTTTGGGAGTCATAGCATCAATAACTCTCCTGAGATATCCATCAGTCACACTGATAGACTTGAAATTGAACTGGAGTTGAATAAAGTGGTTATTATTATCTCAGTACGTGTTGTCAGGACTCAAAAACCAAATTTTAAGTTTTCTTTCACTCAAAGTGTACATGGGGAGCTGTCAGAGACACTTTTCTCACTCAGCTTTTTGAAATCATTATTTACGGAATTTTAACTTCCTGGCTTCCAAGCAAAACTTACAAAATGTAAAGTATGGAGTAAGGTTAACTTGTTCCTGGGGCTATTTTTTTTTTCAAGTTGAGTTGAAAATTTTCAGTTTTGAGAGCCAGGAAAAAACAAACCCTTTTCCCAAGTCCCTGGTTCCTGCCCCGACCTGTGTAGGTGGGTTTCTGATTTCCTCTTGGTTTTCTTTCCGGAAGCGCATTAAAGGAGTTTGAGCAGCTGCCAGGACACTTGACGGAGGCACTCCACTTGTTCTCCCTGGAGGACATGGTCAAGGTCAAGAAAGGGCTGCTGGCGCCATCGCTCAAGGACGTTCTGAAAGTTTCCCTTGAGCACGTGGCTAGCTGTGAGGTGAGATCTGCTTGCCCCGGCAGGTGTGTCCTGAGCTGTCCTTTCTGCAGCCGATCCTGGGTGGGCTGTTTTGCACATACCCCCTTTACCCTCACAAACTGAGGAAAGTGCCAGCAACACTTTTCATTGCCATAGTTTAGTCACTAAGTCATGTCCGACTCTTTGCAACCTCATGGACTGTAGCCCACCAGGCTCCTCTGTCCGTAAGATTTTCCAGGCAAGAATACTAGAATGGGTTGCCATATCCTTCTCCAGGGGATCTTCCCAGTCCATGGATTGAACCCACGTCTCCTGCATTAGCAGGCGGGTTCTTTACCACTGAGCCCCCAGGGAAGCCCCTGCGCTATTTACACATGAGTGAAATGAGGTTCAGAGCTGTTCAGCACCAGACCGAGAGTGTCCTGCTGGAATGCAAGGCTGGACCAAGCAACTGGTAGTCTGAGCACCCAGCCCGGCGTGTGGCCTCCCTCCATTCTTGTCTGCTCTGATGTGCCAAGTGCAGCCGCATAGACTCAGGATCCAGTGGAACAGGAGCTCTGTGTCTTCACGGACTGATGAATTGCAGGGGAGCTCCCAGAAATAAAATGAGATCATTCAAGAACACATGTTTAAAATCATGATCTTTCTCTGGTACCTCAAACTACCCTGATGCAGTTGTCCAGACAAAACGGACACAACATTTATTGCTCTGATCCATCCATTGTGGCAGGAGATAGTATTCTGTTCCTTCTAGAGGCTGGAATCACAGACACTTAAAAAATGTTTTTGAAACTGTATATCATTAGAACTCTTGTATAGTGAGAGGATTTTACCGTCTTGGCTTATAGAATACAAAGCTGAAATTTTTCTTTCATCTGACATAGACAGGCTTTTTAATCGTTACTTGTATCCATGACATTCAGCGGCCTTCTGCAAATACGATATATTGCTTAGGCCTGTCTTTTGTCCTGTGCAGAATGTTCCCTTTTGACCTCTATGAAAGTTGCAATTCACAGATTTATATAAACCTTTTAAATGCAGAAACTTGTTACTTCCACAGCCAATTTAGGGGATTTTAGAATAATAAATTTCAGTACCTGGGGTGGGGGAGTGTGGAAATCTGGTGTTTATAGAGTTCTATGAAAGTGGGACTCAGTTTCTCCATCAGGAGAAATATTACCCATGAAGACTCTCACTTTTGACTCCTGTTCTTACAGCTGTGTCAAGGAAAGGGCTTCATTTGTGAATTTTGCCGGAGTACAGCTGTCATTTTCCCGTTTCAGACTGCGACGTGTAGAAGATGTTCAGGTATCTTAATACCATAATACCGTAAGCTTAATAGCAGTATAATAACATAAGGGCAAAGTTTGTTAATTTAAGCACAAAATTAACTTAAACTTGAAAGGGAAAGTCGCTCAGTTGTGTCCAACTCTTTGCGACCCCATGGACCCATGGAATTCTCCAGGCCAGAATACTGGAGTGGGTAGCCTTTCCCTTCTCCATGGGATCTTCCCAACCCAGGGATCGAACCCTGGTCTCCTGCATTGCAGGAGGAGTCTTTACCAACTGAGCCATCAACTTAAGCTTAATACCAGCTTAGTAACTAAAGCATAGTGTTATTTCGTAATGATGCGAGTGTGTGCTTCTCTGTGGGGTTGGAGCTGGTAAGGTTTTGGGTGCATGGGGAGGAGGTGTGAGTGGGCTCGGGATAAAGGATCATGTCTCAGGGAACAGAGTTCAGAGATAGGAGGTGGCCTCTTTGACCTGTCCCCCAATTCTTCTACATCAGGGCAAGTTACAGCTGCTTCTGTTTTGTAATTGAATCACAGTCAACCCCAAGTTCAGGGATCCCCAACCTCTGGAATCTAATGCCTGATGATCTGAAGTGGAGCTGATGTAATAGTAATAGAAATAAAGTGCACAGTAAATGTAATGCACTTGAATCATCCCAAAACCATCCCCCACCCTGACCTGTGGAAAAATTGAATCTTCCACGAAACTGGTCCCTGGTGCCAAAAGTTTGTGAACCGCTGCCCTAGGGTCTGTTCTCAGGCTCCACACCCACAAGGGTATGAAGGCAGCAGCCTGGGCCAAGGAAGAAGTTGAAAATGGTGTGGTTGCCGTGAAGGCTCAGTGCATCTCTCAGGGAACTCTAGAGCTGGGGTGGATTTTCAGCATTTTCCCAAATCAGGGACAGAGAGCCAGTCAGGCCTTTAAACCTCATATTGATCAGTTACTGGATGTGGCCTGGGACCAGCAAGGGGGCATAACCTTAATTGAGGCAGCTCTTCTTAGTTAGGGCCATTTCCAGAGAAGGGCTATCACCTCCTGAGCCATCAGCCACCCACCGGCTCTCCCGGCACCCGTGATGGATGGTCTTTGAGTGAATCTGGGAGGCACTGCAGTCCATTACCCAAGCTCTCTCGGCCTGTTTCACTGGTCCTCATGGCCTTGTTGTTGTTTTTGTTTAGTTGTTAAGTCGTGTCTGAGTCTTTGTGACGTCATGGACTGTAGCCTACCCAGCTCCTCTATCTATGGGATTCCCCAGGCAAGAATGTGGAGCAGGTTGCCATTTCCTTCTCCAGGGTATCTTCCCAACCCAGGGATGGAACCCATGTCTCTTGCACTGGCAAATGGATTGTTACCACTGACCCACCAGGGAGGCCCATCCTCATGACCTACTGGGGACAAATCCTCTTGTCTTCAAGGGACCTCTTGGCTTTAGGTCCTCTCTCCCCAGGTTGGGGATGAGTGTCTGTTACATATTTGAGAAACCAGCTACCCATTTGCTGACGGCTCTCCTCTTTGCTTGCAGCGTGCAGAGCTTGCTTTCACAAGCAGTGCTTCCAGTCCTCCAAGTGCCCCCGGTGTGCGAGGATCACAGCGAGGAGAAGACTTCTGGAAAGTCTGCCCTCTGCAGCGACATGATGTACTTGACTATAGTGAGAGAGACCATGCAACATGCCATACGATCACATCGCTTGTGTCTCCTGTTGATAACATTGTTTTGACTATTGTCTATTAAGAAAAAAGATGACCAATATTCTCTTTATTATATCTATTTAATATTTTTGGAGACTGCGGATTCTTTAAGAGTAGAGTTGTTACTGGTGCCAAAGAATGCTCAAACTACCACACAATTGCACTCGTCTCACACGCTAGTAAAGTAATGCTCAAAATTCTCCAAGCGAGTCTTCAGCAATACGTGAACCATGAACTTGCAGATGTTCAAGCTGGTTTTAGAAAAGGTAGAGGAACCAGAGATCAAATAGCCAACATCTGCTAGATCATCAAAAAAGCAAGAGAGTTCCAGAAAAACATGTATTTCTGCTTTATTGACTATGCCAAAGCCTTTAACTGTGTGGATCACAATAAACTGTGGAAAATTCTGAAAGAGATGGGAATACCAGACCACCTGACCTGCCTCTTGAGAAACCTGTATGCAGGTCAGGAAGCAACAGTTAGACCTGGACATGGAACAACAGACTGGTTCCAAATAGGAAAAGGAGTACGTCAAGGCTGTATATTGTCACCCTGCTTATTTAACTTATATGCAGAGTACATCATGAGAAATGCTGGGCTGGATGAAGTGCAAGCTGGAATCAAGATTGCCGGGAGAAATATCAATAACCTCAGATATGCAGATGACACCACCCTTATGGCAGAAAGTGAAGAAGAACTGAAGAGCTTCTTGATGAAAGTGAAAGAGGAGAGGGAAAAAGTCAGCTTAAAGCTCAGCATTCAGAAAACTAAGATCTTGGCATCCGGTCCTATCACTTCATGACAAATAGATGGGGGAACAGTGGAAGCAGTGTCAGACTTTATTTTTCTCGGCTCCAAAATCACTGCAGATGGTGATTGCAGCCATGAAATTAAAAGACGTTTACTTCTTAGAAGGAAAGTTATGACCAACCTAGACAGCATATTGAAAAGCAGAGACATTACTTTGTCAACAAAGGTCTGTCTAGTCAAGGCTATGGTTTTTCCCGTGGTCATGTATGGATGTGATAGTTGAACTGTGAAGAAAGCTGAGTGCCGAAGAATTGGTGCTTTTGAACTGTGGTGTTGGAGAAGACTCTTAAGAGTCCCTTGGACTGCAAGGAGATCCAACCAGTCCATCCTAAAGGAAATCAGTCCTGAGTATTCATTGGAAGGACTGATGCTGAAGCTGAAATTCCAATACTTTGGCCACCTGATGCAAAGAGCTGACTCATTTGAAAAGACCCTGATGCTGGGAACGATTGAGGGCAGGATGAGAACGGGACGACAGAGGATGAGATGGTTGGATGGCATCACCAACTCAATGGACATGTGTTTGGGTGGACTTTGGCAGTTGGCGATGGACAGGGAGGCCTGGTGTGCTGCGGTTCATGGGGTCGCAAAGAGTCGGACACGACTGAGCGACTGAACTGACCTGAACTGTTACTGGTGATTTTGTTTACAAATGTTCAATGTTTTTGCTGCTACTGGTGTTTTTTTAAGAGTTTTTGATACTTCTTAAATTGTATTTGAATGGTTGTATTTGATTTAGCTAACGGTGGAGCCTATTTTTTATGAATTGTAACTGACAAGATGACTTACTCAGTTCCTATTCCTATAAAGCTTGTTTTGTGAAAGGAATTGGTACTTTCAATGAACAAAAACTGCAAGCAGAAATCTGTCTTCTCAGGCCCTGTTTCTCACCTAGATTCAATTTTGTAACTGCATCACAGAGACTTTACTTCTTCCAGTGTTTGTGTCCAGGGTATGCTTTACTTTTGCTGCTACATGTGTGTATGGATGAGTTTTGAGTTGGGTAACAGTGCATGGAGGTGCTGTTTGAAGTACTTGCCTCTAGACGGTGCCCTTCAAAGGGCACAAATCAAGCCTCTTGTCAACTCTATTCCACAAAATCAGGGGATGTGTGGGTGACTAGAACTTTATCCCTGCCTTTCAGAACTTTGTCTTGTAGATGTAAAATTGAACATAAAGTAGTTGAAAACATAAATAAGCTATTTACGTCTTCAAACACAGGGGAAATGCCGTTCATGAACAGTGTGATGCTAGTAATAACTACAATCACAGACTTTCCATTAACAAGGTTGGGTGAACTGCTGAACCTTTATGAATCCCTTTTTCCTATTATTTCTTATATTTTCATGCTTTCTTGAAACATGTGAGCTTATTTTTTCTTCCACCTCCTATATACTTCCTCCTGCTTGAGAAAGAGCCCTGGGGCTGGGTCCCTTCTCGGCACATCTTTAGTCTGGAATGTGGTGTCGTATCCCCGGGATTCTCATGCCCTAAGGAAACCTGCTCGGAGTGAACTTGTCCAACATCACTGGCCGGCAGTGAAGTGGGACAGGTGGTTCCCTCGCCCCGCCCAATCCTGTGTATGTGTGTGTGTGTGTCATTCAGTGGGTTAATATTGTTGTTTAGTCACTAAGTCATGTCTGACTCTTTGTGACCCCATGGACTGTAGCCCGCCAGGCTCAGCTGTCCATGGGATTCTCCAGGCAAGAATCCTGGAGTGGCTTGCCATTTCCTCCTCTAGAGGATCTTCTTGACCCAGGGATGGAACCCACATCTCCTGCATCGGTGGGTGGATTCCTTACTGCTGAGCCACCGGCTAGTCCTGGGGTGAAATTGAGTCCATGCAAGAAATGAGTGAGAGTGTCTCCTGTGAAACTGGTATTCTCTCATTCTATCCATGCTTTCTTGTCCCAGGTACCTCTGCCAGAGCAGGGCCCCTTTTCATTATTTAAGCTGTGTCTCTTTTAAATAGAAATTTAGGCACATAGATGGACAGGGAAGCCTGGAGTGCTGCAGTCCATGGGGTTGCAGAGTCAGACACGACTGAGCAACTGAACTGAGGATAAGATAAGTGAGATGAAATTTAAGACAATATTTTATTCCTTTAAAATCTTTATTTATTTATTTGGCTGCGCTGGGTCTTAACTGTGGCATGTGGGATCTAGTTCCCTGACCAGGGATGGAACCCAGGCGCCCTGCATTGGGAGCGAGGAGTCTTAGCCACTAGACCACCAGGGAAGTTCTGATAATGTTTTAGTCTTACCCATAGCTTACATTCCCTCTTAGGAACTCAAGAGTCCAAGGGACATGTTGCTATTCCTGAGAGCAGCTCCACGAGGCTCATGTCATTACCTCCTCTTTGCAGGTGAGCACACTGGGACTTAGAGAAATAACTTCCCTAGGTTCCCACAGGTAGTGTATTCTGCCTGCCTGCAAAGACTGTGTCACAGCCTCCACTTCTTGCGTGGTTTCTTTCGGAGATGATAACAACAAAAACAACTTGTAAGAGCTGGTCACACCCAAGTTGGTGGCATTGTGCCGAGTGCGTTCTCACACCCTTCCCTTGTGTTTGTTTATTTGCGGGAGTCACTGTGGCTCACGCATTGCTTGAAGGGCTGTGAGGCACTGGGGAGTGTGTGGGTCTGTGTGAGTGTGTATTTGTGCCTGCGCACGGGTGTGTGATGCATCTTTGATGTTGAGGAAGCGTGCACAGGAGCTACCCGGGAAGTGATACTTGTGAATTTTTGTTTTGAGGAAGAATGAAGCCGTTGGAGTAGCCAGTCTGCAGATCTGACTGGACTGTGGTTCCTCCCAGCCGTGGTAACAAAGCCTCCTTCTCAGTAATGGTACCTGTGGGAACAGAGAAGTGGTCTGGGCTCACGTGCAGCATTTCGGAGGGAGGTAATTTGTTGTGACTTTTGTTGTTGTTTGTTTTCTAAGTCGTGTCTGCCTTTTGCAACCCTATGGACTGTAGCCCACCAGGCTCCTCTGTCCATGGTACTTTCCAGGAAGCATACTGGAGCCGGTTGCCATTTCCTCCTCCAGGGGATCTTTCCAGCCCAGGGATTGAACCCGAGTCTCTTGGGTCTCGCGCATTGGCAGGCGGATTCTTTGCCACTGAGCCCCCTGAGAGGCCCTTGTTGTGACACAGATTGCTCTTCAATAGGATTTACTCCCTGCCTGGTTTTCCCATGTGGTTCTTCCTCGATTGCTGGCAGGAAGATGCAGACCTGGCGTTTGTCATCAGACCATGGTCCACTGTGGGGCACCGAGATGAACCCGGATTCCAGTGACTGACTTTCTGCATTTGTATTCTTCACTTGGAAAATCCCAGTAACAATGCTTTACAGTCCAGTGCTCTGCAGGTAGGGAGTTACACCACGGCCCACAGGGTGAGGAGGGCGAGCCATCCCAAAGATGTTCTGCTGTGTTGACTTGGGTGAGAGTCATTGGCTGAAACTATGGGCCGGATCCCACATCTGCACTTCCTGCCCAAGTGACTCTAACCACACTACCTCCGTGACCTGAGCTGTTTGGAAATAAGGGGATGATAACAGTGTGTAGTTGATATGAGGATCTGACATGAGAACAAATCACCCAGCAGAGGGCTGGCTGACCCCGGGCGGGAGCATGGAGGCAGGAACCCAGCTGGAGGGGGGTCGCGGTGGACCTGGGGTGCAAGGCCCCTGGAAGGCCCGGCAGAGGCCTGCCACGATGCAGAGAAGAGCTCAGGACTGGCTTCAGCTCTGTGGTTAATCTCTGGAATCCCTCTGGACTGGAGAGCTGTCCCTTCATGTGTGAGGAAGTGGGGAAGTGTGTTTCTTAGTTTTAGGCTGAGGTTTTCCAGCTGTGTTTGCAGTCTGCCTCCCATGGCACCAATCATGAACGCACTGTTTGAGTTTCTGGTGAAGTGAAAAAGAGAACTCTGCTTCTCCTTCCCAAACCAGTTGGGGAATTATTTCAAGAGAGAGGTCCTTAAATGTTTGTTCTGAGGAAACATCTCACAAGGAAGTTGACAATGAGGCGTTGCAATTCTCCCCCACATTCCCCTTTGGAGAAGACCTTGAGAAGTCTCGTGATGGAGGCTTCCTGTATGTGGCATCTGGCTGGCCTGAAACCCATGCGCCATGGTGACTGGGACTGAAGTCCCCAACTCTCCCCTGACACACTCACAACGTCCCTGTCAGTCAGAAGAGGAAGCTGGTTGCAAGGAGTCTGCGGGACGCATGAAGTCACCAGGCCCGCTGTCCGGAGCCCTGGGCCTGTAAAACCTTCCTGCCACACCCGGACAGGGACAGAAAAGCTTCTAACTGCTCAGTGGAAAGCATTCTCTTCTCCACCTGCCTGAAGTGAAGTGAAAGGTCCAACTCTTTGTGACCCTGTGGACTGTAGCCCACCAGGCTCCTCTGTCCATGGGATTCTCCAGCAAGAATACTAGAGTGGGTAACCATTCCCTCCTTCAGTGGATCTTCCCAGCCCAGGGATCGAACCCAGGTCTCCCGCACTGCAGGCGGATTCATACCAGCTGAGCCACCAGGGAAGCCCAATAATGCTGGAGTGGGTGCCCTTCTCCAGGGGATCTTCCAGACCCGGGAGTTGAACTGGGGTCTCCCGCACTGCAGGCAGATTCATACCAGCTGAGCCTCCCTTCCCCACTCTGCTGTTCTCACCTTTGGTCCCGTTCACCTCAGACAAGTTTCAACATTAAAGGGAATGGCCGTGTAGCACCAGGAGCTCAGTTCCGTGCTCTGTGGTGACCTGGAGGAGTGGGGGCATGTGGGGGGGAGGGGCTTCTCAGAGGGCGGGGATGCGTGTATACATCCAGCGGATTCACTTCAGTGTACAGCAGAAACTAACACCGCATTGTAAAGTAACTCTTCCCCTCTCCCAAAATGAAGCCATTCCATTGGCCACTTGTTGAGTGGGTACTGTTGCCAGGCAGATAAAGGTGATTTTGGGAAGTGCTGGACTCCAGACTCCAGTTACCCGGATCTGAACTCCTTCCCCCGAACTGTGTTCATTATGGGCCCCACGAGGATCAAATAAGAGTACCTTGTCTTCCCACTGAAAGGGGCGGGGGACTGGGGACAGCTTCTCAATCAAAAGTCAGTAGAAGATGGCTTATTAGTAGCTGGTGGACAATCTTCATTATATCAAGGTAAGGGACAATGGCTCCCATTAACCATGGGCCTACAAAAAACCAAAGGAAAGAGGTGTTTACAGCTTGCAGCATGTCCGCCAATATCTGCTCTTCTCCTATTAGGCACCCCGTCCTAGCCCCATGCATCTGGTTGAGCCAACGTAGCCAAAGAGGGATCAGTGAAATTCAAGTGGAGGTGATGCCACTACTTCCGGTCTGGCCTTGAAACATCCTGCCTTCCCTTCCACTCCTCTGTGCCCTGAGACCCCTCTCTGACATTTAGCCTGAGAGGAAAGAGCTAATCCGGATCTGGAGTGTTTGTTTTTATATATGTGGATTGGTGGTAGCGGTGAGGGACCCAGGGCGTTGGCAATTGGATAAGGATGTAAGGTGAACAGGTGGGTCTGTGGGGAAGGGTGGCTGTGGCCCCCAGCCTTCACTGAGTTTAGTCTAGGTCCTTTAACAAGGTGCTCTGGTGTTCCAGCCAGACCTCCCTGTCCCGAGGACCTCAGCCTCACATGGACACAGCTGAACTCACCCACTTGTGACTATCCCCTTAGTCTTCCCAACTTTACTGACTTATGCTCACAGGTGAATGTGTTCTCCTAGTTCTGTACCAACTTCAGAACGGAGGGCAGGTGAGGACTTCAAATGATAATTCTTTCATGGCTTTGTCTGTGTTAACAGCACTAGAGCCTTGGATGTCTGGAGAAAGGAAGACGAGAAACACTCACTGTGCCTCTGTTGTGTAGTGGTAGTAGGGGCTGCCCAGGTGGCTCAGCGGTAAAGAATCCACCTGCCAGTGCAGGAAACACGGAAGATGTGGGTTCAGTTCCTGGTTTGGAAGATTCCGGAGAAGAAAGTGGCAGCCCACTCCAGTATTCATGCCTGGAGAATCCCACGGACAGAGGAGCCTGGTGAGCTACAGTCCATGGGGTCGCAGAGAGTCAGACACGTTGAGCACCTGAGCACACACTGTAGCAGAGACTGAGATTCTCTGGTTTAAAATGAATGGCCAGAAAGTCTCTTTGGCGAAACCACTTTGATTCTGCAAATATCTGTGGCCTGAGCTTTCCTTGCCAAGAAGAATGGCAAATACCAAGGTCCAAATATGCCTGCTCTGTCCCCAAACCAGATCATGACTAGAGCAGCCTAGGCAGTGATAGAGAGCAGTCAGGAGCAAGATCTCCTGAGGCTGCAGAGGCCGTGGGAACGAGTCCAGGTTATTTAGATCCGTCTGAACCCGGAGCCCACTGGAAGACACACGCCGGGGAGCAGCAGGCTCTTTGTTGTTCAGTCGCTCAATCGTGTCCGACTCTTCGCAACCCCATGGACTGCAGCAGCCAGGCCTCCCTGTCCCTCACCATCTCCCAGTGTTTGCCCAAGTTCATACTCACTGAGTCGGGGATGCCACCAACCATCTCATCCTCTGTCTTTCCCTTCTCCTCCTGCCTTCAGTCTTTCCCAGCATCAGGGTCTTTTCCGATGAGTCAACTCTTCACATCAGGTGGCCAGAGTATTGGAACTTCAGCTTCAGCATGCTCTGGTCTACATTTAAAAGTGATCACCTCGGAGAAGGGTGTGTTTAGGGGAAGACACAGTGGCTGGGTGATCAGTTGGAGACCATCCAGTTTCAGGGAAGGGCTAAACCTGCAGTGGTAGCAGTGGGGTTGAAAGAAGATGATGGTCTGTTGTCCAGGCATCGGTGTTGTGATGAAGACTTCAGAGTATGCCTGGGCTCAGTTGTGAGAAGAAATGCAGTAACACAACTGTGTCTTTGGCCGTGACCACAGCTAGGCATCGACTCAGCACTTAAGGAGAGTGACTGACATTGATCATCTCCTCCCTCCCTTCTTTGTTTTTATGACTGTTAACATGGTTTTAGGAAAGAGAAAAATAGTATCAGCCCATCTCTACAGCAGGTGGCAGTCTTGCTTGGAGTTTGAGCCTCAAACAAGGACGCATGTGTGTATCAAAGCTACCAAAATCCACAGTACTTCAAGCCAGATTTGGTGTCTCCATGGGAAGAGAAGCAGCTAATCAATAATTATCATTATCTAGAAAATCACCCTTTAGGAAGGTGGTCAATCAGAGTACAAACATGTCGTTTTCACTAAGGATAACATGTCGCCTTTTTATAAGGAAGAGTTGGTTTTTCCTGCCTTTCCAGTCATTACAAAGCAACACACTGCACCAGGTGTGTTTCCTGGTAAATGTCCACTGTCTTTATCTCTTTAAAGGTGGGGCACCCAGGGCTGTTTTCAGAGAGGGGTATGGGTGCCAGACAGCACAGAGGTTCAGAGCCTCAGACCTCTTGAGTTTCAAAGCTGGCTCTTACTAGTCTGTGACCTTGTGCAAGTTCTGTAAGGCTTATATCTCAGTTTCCTCATCTGTAAAATGAACATAATAGCAGCATCTGCCATGTGGGCTTGTTGTAAAGATTAAATGAGTAGTAAGTGTGAAGTGTGGGCTTCCCTGGTGGTAAAGAATCTGCCTCCCAATGCAGGAAATGTGGGGTTCAGTGTTCAATCCCTGCTCCAGGAAGATCCCCTGGAAATGGAAATGCAACCCACTCCAGTATTCTTGCCTGGAGAATCCCAGGGACAGAGGAGCCTAGCAGGCTACAGTCTATGGGGTCACAAAAGAGTCAGACACAGCTTAGCAATGAACAACAGCAAGTGTAAAGCATGTAAAACAGTACTGGCTGCGTGGAGGTGACAGCATGATGCAAGTGACAGTGAATGTTGTCGATATGGCGTATATGCATTTCAGGGGTGGGAACAGCTTTGCAGTGTACCAAACGTTCATCACCCCAAGCCGGGGACAGCTGGCCACAGAAATCTCCTCTCCCCTAAGGGTAGAATCTAGGTGGTAGAAACCTCAAGTTGGAGTGGACAGAGAGGCATGAGGTGTGTCTCTGCTTTTAGAATGGACTACACACCTAACTCATGGAGAGGCAGTGCTCAGTTGCTCAGTAGTGTCTGAACTCTTTGCAGCCCCATGGATGGTAGTCCACCTGGCTCCTCTGTCCATGGAGTTTTGTCCATGGAATTCAGGCAAGAATTCTGGAGTGGGTTGCCACTTCTACTCCAGGGAATCTTCCAGACCCTCGTCTCCTGCATTAGCAGGTGGATACTTTACCACTAGCGCCACCTGTGGAGAGGCAGAGTAGAACCTAAATTTGTACCTGGTCCAACCTCCCGCTCCTGTGAAGTTCTGGTCTCAGAAAGCACAGTGGCGCCCCCTCTGCCAACGTCCCCTGACTCCCCTGCCATCTATACCCCAATCCTAACTGCATGTTCAAATCAGCCTCAATAAATGGAAATCTGCCCCCATTCCAAAGGTTCTGCAGGGAAAGAAAGCGTGAGATGCAAACTTTGCCCCAACACTACCTCTGTCACGGAATCCATGAGGAAAAGGGACTGTTGGAGAATTTAGTAAGGAAAAGGGAGTCTTTCTGAACTTAGCTTTTTTCTTTTGTTTGAAAAACAGAAATTCATTACGGTAGGACTTTGACCATAGGGTCAACCATGAGCTGGTCTGTCCTTCAGTGAGTGTCCAAATGCTCTGGGTCCATAAGCTGCCTCAATAAGAGAGGAAAAAACATGTCCAGTATTTGAGTAGCTGTGAAAAGACAGCACTTCACAGAGCTGAGTTAGGGCTGTCCCCTGACCCCATCCCCCAGCCCCCACTGCCAGCATCACCCAAGAGAAGAAGCTAGGCTAGTTGTGAAGCCCAGAGAACCAGGGTTTATTTGGAGCCTTAGTTTTCACATGCATCACTCAAGTTACATGACGGACATGAGCAAGTCACCTCACTTCCCCAGGCCTTCATTTCCTCTCCCATAAACTGAGCATAAATGAATCAAGTCAGTGTTTCCAGAAGTCAATTCCCTGGAACATTAGTCTTTTGAGAGCAGTAGTTTCAGTTTTGTCCCTCCGGAAACAGCTGGCCATGCCTGGAGATAATTTTTTTTTTTATTAAAAAATTTTTAAAATTTATTTTATTTTTTGGCCACACCACACAGCATGTGAAATCTTTGCTCCTCAAACAGGAATTGAACGCACACCCCCTTGCAGTGGAAGCATGTTTTCCTATCCACTGGACTGCCTGCAAAGTCCCTGGAGATAATTTTGGTTATCAGGACTTGGGAATGGGGGCTGTCCTGGCATAGAAGCCAGGGATGAAGCCAGGAATGCTGCTAACTATCCCTCAATGCATAGAACAGTCCCCACAACAAAGAATTATCTGGCCTAGAGTGTTAAAAAGTTGAGGAACTAAGATATAATGAGCGTGCTCCCTCACCCAGTGGTGACCCCACGGAATGGGTTGCCATTTCCTCCTCCAAAGATATAATGAGAAGCCCCGACCTGATGAGTTTGAGATTTATGCAGCACATCCCGTCACTTTCTTTATCAATACGTATTAGCACAATGAAAACCAAGTGTTAGTTGCTCAGTCATGTGCGACTCCTTTGCGACTCCATGGACTAGCCCGCCAGGCTCCTCCATCCTTTGAATTCTCCAGGCAAGAATACTGTGGAGTGGGTTACCATTTCCTTCTCCAGAGGATCTTCCTGACCCAGGAATCGAACCCAGGTCTCCTGCATTGGCAGGCGGATTCTTTACTATCTGAGCCACCAGGGAAGCCCTGAAGACGCAAGTGTCACCGTAAATTTTTTTTCACCCTGTGTTTCATTTGATCATGGAATAGTCTGCCTCCCCACCCCCACCCTCACATACCCACGACCTTATTATCCTCATGCAGAATGCCCTCCAGATAATGGGCCACTGGGGGAAATGCTGGCAAGACGATCTCCAACGTGGTTTTCCGTTTTCAAAAACATCTGAAGGAATTTTCCTCTGATGAGGCCTTTGAGGCCTCACGCTGAGTCTTGAGGACAGCTCTTGGAATCCCTCTCCATGAGTTGGGTCCCTCTGTGACCTGTGTGCTGCGTGACTTTGGACTGCTGGCTTCATCCCTGGGTTCCTAGGTTTCCTCTGCTCTAACAGGAAGTAATATCACCACCACCGGGCAGGGGGGCCGTGGATACCGCAGGAAACAGGCGTTGACATCCTTAGACCAGCGCCCTGCTCAGTGAGCTCTCAGGTCAGCATCATCCCTTGTCTTTAAAGTTTGTTGATTTCCTCAAGGCGCTGAGGCTGTGCGAGATGTCAGATCCGCCCACAAGGGGGCGCGAGGCACACGGTTTTGCCTCAAAGCGTTTTCAAATCCATTTGGAAGGCCCTGGAGAAGGAAATGGCAACCCACTCCAGTGTTCTTGCCTGGAGAATCCCAGGGACGGGGGAGCCTGGTGGGCTTCCGTCTATGGGGTCACACAGAGTCGGACACGACTGAAGCGACTTAGCAGCAGCAGCAGCAGGCAGTTTTGCCAGAATGCGCCTCCTTGGTTAGATTTCTCCCGAACGACTGAACCACGGACTTCAGAGCCGGAAGTGTGTGTGTCAGTCACTCACGCATTGTCCGACTCTTGCAACCCCCGTGGACTCTCCAGGCGAGAATACTGGAGTGGGTAGCCATTTCCTTTTTCAGGGGATCTTCCCAACCCAGGGATCAAAACCACGTCTCCAGCATGGCAGGCAGACTCTTTACTGTCTGAGTCAGAAGAGACCCTGCACAGGATCGGATGCAACCATCAGATTTTGCAGTGAACAGCCACAGAGGGCTAACTGTGAAGCTGGTGAGAGTGACTTGCAAAACCACCAGAGCAGCAGGAAACCGACTCCAGGAACATTCTCTGTGGAGATGAGCCGTGGGAGTTCCAGGTGACAAGTCACAAGGCCGAAAGGGGCAAGGGTGGGCTGAGTGACCACACAGGGCCAGAGGGCGAGGGAAGAGGACGGAGGTGTCCCAGAGCAGTACACACACCCCAAGAAGCGAAAGTGCTGTGAGTGGGGATGGAACCACGTGCCAGGGGAGGGCTAAAGGAGATGGAGGGTTACTGCAGCTTCCTGTCCCACATGTTTTTTCAAAGCAAATTGTTTGGGTCTTTAGGCTGCCCTGATAGTTTAGTGGTAAAGAATCCACCTGCAATGCAGGAGACACAGGAGACGGGGGTTCGATCCCTGGGTCAGGGAAGATTCTCTGAAGGAGGAAATGCAACCCACTCCAGGATTCTTGCCTGGAGAATCCCATGGACAGAGGAGCCTTGGCAGGCTACAGTCCATGGGTCACAAAGAGTCGGACATGACTGCGGGACTGAGCACACACAAACTAGTTTCCTACAACTAAATTGCTTAGTGAAAATAAAGTTTTGAAGGCACTGTCAGATTGGAAATCTTATGACAAAAGCGACACCGACGGTGTGTTTGTAGGGTGAAATCATATTGCAGGAGAGCCTGCAGGTGTGTGTGCAGGCTCAGCGTGCACAGTCCTCCTCCCCTCCCTCTCCTCGCCTCCCTCCCCTCCCCCACCCTTCCTGCTCCTCCTCCGTCTCCTCCTCTTTCTCTTCCTCTTCCTCCTTTACTTTCTCTTTCTCTCCCTACTTCTCCTTTTCCTCCTTGGCTCTAATACCTTAATTTTAAAAAATCTTTCATATTTTGAAATAGTTTCCGAATTACAGAAAGTTGCATTCTGCTGACCACCTGCCCTGATAGCTTCAGGGCTGACCCTTTTGTCATTAAAATTTGAGCTCGAATATCACCACTCTGTGGTTTTCCAGGTGGTGCTAGTGGTAAGGAACCCGCTTGCCAGTGCAGGAGACAGGCGTGTAAGAGACTCGGGATTGATCCCTGGGTTGGGAAGATCCCCTGGAGGAGGGCAAGGCAACCCATTCCAGTATTCTTGTCCGGAGAATCCCATGAACAGAGGAACCTGGTGGGCTCCGAGTTGCAGAGTCACTGGACACGCAATGGACATGACTGAAGCGATTGAGCATGGCACATCACCACTCTGAGACACCTCGTCACCCTGAACGTCTTGTTAACTCGAGTAAAGGGAATTTATATAAGGATACACAGGGCAATGCGGAAGAGTGAAGGGATCCAGTGTTGCCTAATTGAGTCAAGGAGTTGGCAGGATTTGAGCAAGGACACTCCTGCTAAAGTGGGGGTTGGAGGGCTGTGAGGAAAGACTCGGAGCAGGGAGCTCTGGCAATAAATACAGGATTAGGAAACTGTGGGCCACTTGCTTAAAGGAGGTATGAGACTATTAATCGTATCTGTGGGCACATGGGGAAAAAAGTCGCCATGGACATGCACCACAAAGAGGCATCGTGCCTCAGTGGATCCTGCTTGCGCAGACTGTGAAGCTAGAGTCAAGAAGGGAGCCTGCAAACCGCTCCAGAGCCGCTGACGGCTCCAGCATGCATGCATGCGTGCGTCCGCAGCTGTGTCTGACTCTTTGTGACCCATGGACTGTAGCCAGCCAGGCTCCTCTGTCCATGGGATTCTCCAGGCAAGAGTACTGGAGTGGGTTACCAATTCTTTCTCCAGGGAAAGTGCTAGAGCTGTGGCCAAAACAAATGCAAGATTTTCTTAACCCAAGGCTCACTGGGACTCCCACTGAAAAAGCAACCCTTAGTAAAGATGAGTACAATTAAAAGATAGTCTACTCAAAAGAGGAAATTAGGCCCTTGTGGTCCAGCGGCTAAGACTCCACACTCTCAAAGCAGGGAACCCAGGTCTGATTGCTGGACAGGGAACTAGACCCCGCATGGCACAACTGACAGTTCTCATGACGCAACTAAAAAAAAAAAAAATCCTGTGTACCATGGCTAAGACCTGGTGCAGCCAAATAAATAGTTATTTTAAAAAAGAGGAAATCAGCCATTATGACGGAGAGTTAGCAAACATAATAAACAGGAGATTAACACACTGAGAATGTTAAAAAATAGAATAATCTGAAAGAAACCATAAAATAAACATATTTATCATTATAAATATGATGATATTTTATGTTTAGAAATTTAAAAAATTTTTAATAAGCTTAGAAATCAAAATAGCATCATAGAATTCATGAAAAAGAGCATTAAGAAAGAATCAAATAGAATTTCTAGAAGGCGTTGAAAAGAAAAACTCAATTAAACACCATATTAAGAACAGTTGTAATACTGGAAAATAAAGTTGAAGAAATTATCTTGAATGCAGTACACCAAAATAAAGAGATGGAAATGCACATGAATGAAAGTTCAAAGACACAGAAAACTAAATAAGAGATTTTTAAAAATTGCATTGAGAAGGAGGGCATAGAGGGAAGGGGGGAGAGCCCAATGAGGAGCAATGGCTAAGACATTTCTAGAAGGGAGCAGTATGCAGCCTAGATCTGAAGATGCATTTTGAATGCCCAAGCTTGCATGTAAGTGCGTGCATGCTCAGTCTTGTCTGATTCTTTGCGACCCCATAGATTGTAGTATTCTTGCCTGAAAAAAAATCCCGTGGACAGAGGAGCTTGGCAGGCTACAATCCTAAGGGCTACAAAGAGAGGGACGGAACTGAGCTCACATGTTGAAGGACCAAAGTTGCCTGCTGGGCGGGACCATGATGTGGAGGATAAGAACAGGCTTTCAAACGGACAGGTGGGGTCATGTTCCAGCTCCATCTCTTATAAGGAGAATATCCTCGGGGAAACTACTTAAATTCTCAAAGCCTCAGTTTCTTATTTTGCAAGCGTCCCAAGTGGATGTTTGCTGTGTGGATTAAAGATACAAAACTAAGGCCTCTGATGTTCCTTCTTGTGGTAGGCAGAATAACAGTCCCCCAAAGACGTCTCGGTCCCAGTCCTTGGAACCTGTGACTACTGTTACGTCTCATGGCAATGGGAGAATTAAGGTTGGCAGGTGGAGTTAAGGCTGCTAATCAGCTGATCTTGAGATGGGGAGATTATCCTAGATTATCCAGGTGGGGCCATTGTAAGGAGGACATGAGTGTCAAGTTGCTTTAGTCCTGTCCAATTCTTTGAGACCCCATGGGCTGTAGCCCGCCAGGTTCCTCTGTCCATAGGATTCTCCAGGCAAGAATACTGGAGTGTGTGGCCATGTTCTCCTCCAGGTGATCTTCCCAAACCCAGGGATCAAACCCGAGTCTCTTATGTCTCCTGCATTGGCAAACAGGTCCTTTACCCCGAGCGCCACCTGGGAAGCCCTGTGATGAGGACAACTATCCTCATAAAGCACAGACAGAAGTGGAAAACTTAGAGATGACGGTAAGAGAAAGAAACATTGCTGGCTTTGAAGACAGAAGAGGGCATTGAGCCAAGGGATGAAGGCAGCCTCTAGAAGCTGGAAAAGGCAAGAAAACACAGTCTCTCTAGAGCCTTCAGAAGAAACACAGCCTTGCTGACACCATGACTTTATCCCTAAACCCAGTGAGACCTGTTTCAAACATAAACGCTTCTGAACTGTACGATAATGAAATTGTGTTGTTTTAAGCCATTGATCTGTGGTACTTTGTTACAGTAGCTGTAGGAAACAAATATACCTTTCATCTGAGCATTATTCCTGCTTTCTTTTTTAAAAATATAGTTTTATTTGTTTTGGCTGTGCTGGGTCTTCCTTGCTGTAAGGGCTACTCTCTAGTCACGGAGCGTGGGCTTCTCACTGAGGTGGCTTCTCTTGTGGTGGAGCACAGGCTCTAGGGCACAGGGCCTTCAGTAGTTGTGGCTCGTGGGCTCAGTAGTTGCGGCTCCCAGGGTCTAGAGCACAGGCTCAATAGTTGTTGAGCATGACTTAGTTGCTCTGCAGTACTTGCAAGTATTTCCAGACCAGAGATCGAACCCATGTCTCCTGCATTGGCAGGTGGATTCTTTACTACTAAGTCACCAGGGGAGCCCTATTCCTGATTTCTTTTTTTTTTTGACATGTAACGTCTCCTTTATTTTTTATTTTTTTTTTATATCTAAAAAAGAATTTTATTAAAAAAGCACAAATGCAAAGAAATGAACAGAGGAAAATTTATGCGTCGAACCGGGACTGGTCACTTATGATAATATACATGCTACAATTCCATTCTCTCCAATCATTCCACCTTCACCCTCTCCCACAGAGTCCCAAAGACTGTTCTAAATGCCTATGTCTCTTTTGCAGTCTCTTATACAGGGTTCAGGTTGCCATTTTTCTAAATTCCATATATATGCGTTAATATACGGTATTGATGTTCTTCTTTCTGGCTTACTTCACTCTGTATAATTGGCTCCAGTTTCATCCACCTCATTAAAACTGATTCAAATGCATTCTTTTTGATGGCTGAGAAATACTCCATTGTGTATATGTACCAAAGCTTTCTAATCCATTCATCTGCAGATGGACATCTAGGTTGCTTCCATGTCCTGGCTATTATAAACAGTGCTGCAATGAACATTGGAGTACATGTGTCTCTTTCAATTCTGGTTTTCTCGGTGTGTATGCCCAGGAGTATTCCTGATTTCTTAAAGCAATCTTTACATTATCTTTTGGAAGAGAGAGCTTTTTGAAGGACACGTCTCATAGTGTTATTTGGGGATAGAATACGCTAACAAAACCAGCCAAAGCAGAAAGCCAGCTTCTTTTCAGGGTGTAGCTTCTCTGCTGCTGCTTCTTAATTGCAGACTGCAAGGAGATCCAACCAGTCCATCCTAAAGGATATCAGTCCTGGGTGTTCATTGGAAGGACTGATGCTAAAGCTGAAGCTCCAATACTTTGGCCACCTCATGCGAAGAGTTGACTCATTGGAAAAGACTCTGATGCTGGGAGGGATTGGGGGCAGGAGGAGAAGGGGACGACAGAGAATGAGATGGCTGGATGGCATCACCGACTCTGTGGGCATGAGTTTGAGTGAACTCTGGGAGTTGGTGATGGACAGGGAGGCCTGGCGTGCTGTGATTCATGGGGTCGCAAAGAGTCGGACACGACTGAGCGACTGAACTGAACTGAACTGACTTTGGTTAGAAAACAATGGCTTCATTTGGGAATCATCCCACTTGGGAATTCAAATGTACTCTAAAATAGCTGATAAACCAATTTTTTTTTCCTCTTGCCTGATCATACATTTTAGTTAGAACGGCCCTCTCGTGCTGCATCAGACACTGTTTGCCAGGAAAGGGTTGAGAGGGTGTCAACTCTGAGGTTCCGCGGTGCCTGGCAGGGGTGGCAGACGGTTTGTGATCTCTGCCCCTTGCAACACCCAACATCCTGTTTGATGCAACCCTTTGATGCAGCATGAAAGGCAGCAAGCTCCTCTATTTGACCCACTTCCTTATTCTTGAGCACAGGTATTGGGATTTGCATATTTGATAACCGGGTATTATGTCGCATAAAATTCTTAGCCTGTGGAGACACCACAACATGACCATTGGCAGTGATGAGTTTTTATTAAAAAAGGAGAAAATGCAGAGTGAGGCTCAACCTAGTTTTGACCCATAACCTGCCCACTTGCTTCCATTCACATGGGTCTGTCGTCCTCAGCTTCTCCAGTGACACTGATGCTGGTGGGGACCCACTGGCTGTTGAGAAGAGGAACAAACTTTTTTCTGATTCTTCAGTGTAAAGAACCTGCTTCTGTTTCTGGAACAAGCTCTGGAAATGTGGGATACTTTAAGCTTCCCCCTTTTCTAATTTTTTTTAAGAAATTAATTTATTTTTTATTGGAGGCAAATTATTTTACAATATTATATTGGTTGGTTTTGCCATATATTGACATGAATTCGCCCCGGGTTTACATAAGTTCCCCCTCCTGAACCCCCCTCCCACCTCCCTCCTCCCTTTATCCTCCCTCTGGGTCATCCCCGCACGCCAGCCCCGAGCATCCTGTAACATGCATCGACCCTGAACTAGTGATTCGTTTCACATATGACAACATACGTGTTTCAATGCCATTCTCCCAAATCATCCCACCCTCACCCTCTCCCACAGAGTCCCAAAGACGGTTCTATACATCTGTGTCTCTTTTGCTGTCTCGTATACAGGGTTATCATTTGCATCTAACAACTAAATCTGGCTCCAGGTAAAATAGTGAAGCATTTAATTCATTTCCTTAGGATTTGTACCATGTTTGCTCCCCATAAAAGAAAGACTACAAAAGTAAACTAGTAGAAAATGGGAGATTTTTAAGAGAGAGTTAAAATAATCACGACAAAGCACCCGTTTCCCCTACCAAGTGATTATATATTTTAAATGACACCCCTCAGTGTTTTGATGAGTGTGTGGTGGAAAAGATGATGTTGACTGCTGGTGTATACATGAGTGGGGGCACGGATTTTCCAGAAAGCAGAGTGATTTCTGTATTAAGAGCCTTCAGCAAGTTAATACATATATATATATATCTCTGAAATGATACTGTTCAGAATATATCCTTTTTAAACTCATCCTTTCAGTTTCCTTGTGTCTAAAATAGAGATATTAACAGGGACTATTTCATAGAGTGATTTGAGAATTAACTTATGAAAAAATAATAATAATGACAATTTCTAGGCATAATTATTGATGAGAAACTAAGAATCTTTTCAGATCAAAATTATTACAATATGGTAGCCTGAAAATTTGGAGTATTGTTACTCTATGTTCTAGAGCAAACCTAAATTCCACTTTAGGACGAGATCTCTGGTGTACTCCCTGCCCAGTCACTTCTGGAAATAGATCTCTTTAAATGTCTCAAAGTTATGTAAACTGGAACTTTCAATTTAATTCAGACATATTGCCATAAGAGGGGGTAAGGATTTCTTCGACATGAAACTACACATATAAGCTTTATGGATTGCTTTTAGGGTAATTTTCGTGTTCTAAGGGAGCATTCCAGAGAACACTCGGTGCCTGAAATTGTGTGTTTCATGTGAACTGATAAAGCTTTCTAAGCGGCAGGTTTATAGGATCAGGCTCTGGATCTCTTTGAAGGATTTCAAAGGTCTTTGAAGACCTGCCTTCTTGACCCCCAAGTAAAGGAGGTTCAGATTAGCCTTGGCTGGTAATGATGGAGCTGTGGTTAGGATGAGCAAGTCAAGGCCTGTTGTGAAAGAAAAGAGAATTCAGCTGTTTTGGAAGGCAGTAAAGTGAGTGTTCAACAGGAACTCACAGAAAATGGGAAGAGAACACTGCAGGCAGTGTTTCCGGGATGGAGAGCTAGTTACCCGGCACTTGAGAAAGAGGGAATGGTCAGAATGGGGAAGGGCTGCCTGGAAAGCAAGAGGAGGGTAGACTAATTGACCTGCCCTGGGTCCTTCTTAGGGAACTTCTAATGCACCTAGAAGCCACCTTGAATGGTGTTTTCAATCACAGACCCTCAAGACTTCTTCACACACTTGGAGACTTCTGTCCCCTCCACCTCTGAGCTGGGTATCGGGTAAACCTAGGCTTCACCTGCCCTCTGCTTTGTCAACTGAAAGATTGGATCCTCAAGCTGGGTCGGTGCTTAATGGCATCCCCTTTACCATTATAAGGTGATTTGTTGTCGTTCAGTTGCTAAGTCGTGTCTGCTTCTTTGTGACCGCATGGACTATAGCATGCCAGGCTCCTCCGTCCTCCACTCTCTCCCAGAGTTTGCTCAAGTTCAAGTCCATATATAAGATAATATGGTTTTCCTGTTTTTTAAAACCTATTTGTCTTTTACATAGGACGTGCTCTCTGCTTGCTTCCACTGGGAACTACAAATAGCTGTAATTCCATTTGCGCTGTAAAAAGGGGGTCAAAGAGACAGATCCAGTGATCACGATAACAAACAGCCTCTGTTATTATAATGGAATGAAAGTAGCTGCAATCTAAATTCAGGGTCGTTTGAGGGTTCTTTGAGAAGTTGCCGAAAGGACTACTAGAGATCATTTGGGGTCTCTTTCTCAGTGTTCTTGCCAAGTGGAAAGGGAAAATGAAATTGGAAAGTTCCAGTTAAGGCAATTCTTCCTATGACACATGATGTTACAAAAAAGTGCCCTTGTCTGCATGCTGTTTCAAGGACTGTCTATTAGTGTGCTTTTTGGGCCAAGAGAATCTTCAGTTAAGGTCAACTGAAAATCTGGTGTCTGAGCATATATTTCTCAATTAGATAATGACTTTTTGTAACTGTCTCTGTATCTGCCCTAGGCCTTATGGAGACTATTGATCTGTGTGCTGGGCCAACTTTTACATTACTATAAATTACTCGGGTAATTCTTACTTTTTAGTGCCTCACTCCTTAAATTAAAAGTTTATGAACAAAGCAAGAGTGACTCAGGGATCAAAAAATGCAATTAGTGTGCATCTCTTTTTAGTACAAAAAAAAACCCTTCTACAACTTAAAAACTATATGGATTGAGCTATAAAAAGAAAGTAAAGAAGAAAATTGATGATTATCTGTACAGTTTTAAATTAGCCCATGGTTCTTACTGAACTTTTAAAAATTATGTTAAGTGGCCTGAGTTCCTGAGAAATATGCCAGTTGTCCCCATAAAGTTCCAACTCTGGCTTCTGCAGAATTTCCTAATGTCAGCTTTCTGTCTTTGAAACAGTAAAAATTTAATTGGTTCAGCTTTTCCAAGTGATCAACATATTCAGGCTTCCCAGGTGGCTCTAGTGGTAAAGAGCCAGGCTGCCAATGCAGAAACATAAGAGACACAGGTTCGATCCCTGGGTCGGGAAGATCCCCTGGAGGAGGGCATGGCAACCCACTCCAGTATTCTTGCCTGGAGAATCCCATGGACAGAGGAGTCTGGGAGGCTATAATCCATAGTGTTGCAAAGAATTGATCATGACTGGAGCGAGTTAGCATGCATACAAACATATTCAGCAATTGTTAAAGGAGGGTCAAACAACATTTCAAAACTGATGAGACATTTTGAGGAGACTTATCCTTATTCTTCTCACGCTCTGGGTGCCAGGAAATATCCTTTCCAATTTTAGAAGCAGCCGGGGTGGAAATTCTCTCAAAAGGGACCCTGCATTCATGCACTGTCCATGGGCCATGAGGGCCCAATGGTGAGGGCACTGCAGCTGCTTTTTTTGAGCAAGTGGGACCCAGCGAAGGTGGAAGCAGTGGCCATGGATTAACTCAACCCTTTCTCTGCACAACCCTTTATATCCACATCTAAGGACTGGTTCTTTTTATTTTTTTTAACTTTTTACTATTCATTCATTTATTAATCTGTGCCAGTTGCAGCATGCAGGATTTTTAGTTGGGGCATGTGAGATCTAGTTTCCTGACCTGGGATCGAACCTAGGTCCCCTGCATCAGGAGTGAGGCGTCTTAGCCACTTCCACTACCAGAAAAGTCTCCAGAGCATTGCAGATGAAGCATATGGTGCTTATCAGCTAGTGCTGTGCTGTGTCACTTCAGTCGTGTCCGACTCTGTGTGACCCCATAGACGGCAGCCAACCAGGCTTCCCCGTTCCTGGGATTCTCCAGGCAAGAACACTGGAGTGGGTTGCCATTTCCTTCTCCAATGCATAAATGTGAAAGTGAAAGTGAAGTCGCTCAGTCGTGTCCAACTCTTCGCGACCCCATGGACTGCAGCCCACCAGGCTCCTCCATCCATGGGATTTTCCAGGCAAGAGTATTAGAGTGGGGTGCCATTGTCTTCTCCATATCAGCTAGTAGGTGCTCAATAAATCCCTGATGACTTGAACTCGGCTGAAAAAAATTAGTTTGAAAGTCTTATTTAAATAATAGTGAATGTGACTATTATTTATTTTCTTCCTCCCTTACAAAAACAAAAGCAAAACACTAATCTTCAAGTCTCACTGGAAGTATGAGCAAGACCTGTTGAATCCTTTGATCACCCACATATATATGTCCCCCAACCACCATTTCTGGTCAAATATATAGCAATTCTTATTGGTGGAAAAATAGAAATTTCCAAAACATGTTAGAAAAAGTGGTTAGGTAGTCAAAATGGGCTGGCACTCTTGATTTGTGGAGGTATGGATTTCTGAGATTAATTGCACTGGGAACATTTGCATGGCTGGCCTAGCCAAAGGAATCCTATTTAAAGATTAGAAGTGCTTAACTAAGCACATCTTGGAGAAAATAGAAAGAAGAATCAATTTTCTGTCATTAATCTTTATATCATCTCCCCCTACTCAATGTAATGAAAACAACAAATAAAAATAATCAGAGATCCTCAACTGACATTCAATCAACTGGAAGCATCACTGTGTCAAGAATTTTAAAAGAGAAGTTGGAAAATATGTGTTTAAAATCTGTTTAAAAAAACAAACCATGGGACTCCCCTGGTGGTCCAGTGGCTGACTTTTCCTCCCAGGTGGCACTCGTGGTAAAGAATCCCCCTGCCAACGAAGGAGGTGCAAGAGACTCAGATTTGATGTCTGGGTCAGGAAGATCCCCTGAAGTAAGGAGGAGCAACCAGCTCCAGTATTCTTGCCTGGAAAATTCCATGGACAGAGGGGGCTGGTGGGCTACAGTCCATGGGGTTGCAGAGAGTCAGACACAATGGAGCATGCATGCGTGAAGTGCAAGCAGTCCATTGCAGGAAGCAGGGCCTCCATCCCTGGTTGGGGAGCAAAGATCCCGCATAACTTGTGACCAAAAAACCAAAACATAAATAGCAGAAGCAAAAGTGTTAAATTCAACAAAGTGACTCAAATCAAAAAAATGTTGAAAAAACAAAAACCCAAAACATAACTCTCTTGAAGGCAGACATCATGGTACAGAAGTGAGGACTGGGCTGGGGCTGAGGAGCCACATACTGATACTAAAAGTAAGAGCTGCCCTTTTCTGAGCCCACTCTGTGCCAGGTCCGATATTAGGGACCTTAGCAGTCCTGTACCGAGTGGAGGCGCTTTGGGCCTCTCAACTTCTCCTGGTCTTATTGGAAGGACAGACTCTGAATCTCGGTTTTGGGAGGGGAAAGAATCAACTCCTTTCCCCCCACCACCCTGTAGCATAGCAGCTGCCCAAGTGGTGGTGCCTGCTGGCTAGAACAACTCTGCATGCATATGTGGCTTTCCAACCAAGCATCAGCCCTCACTGCCAGAAAGTGGGAGAAGAGAGAGGTTGGGGAGGGATGGATCATTACCAGAGGAGGGTGGTTGGCCTGCGGAGCACCTGCCTACCACAGGATGCTTGTCTGCCCTTTTTAGCAAGCCAGAAGGGATCTGGCCCTGGAGTCTGAAGCAGAGCCCTGGGGGTGGGGGACCACTTGGAATGCAACTGCCCCAGCCAGGGCTGGAGAAGGCCCCGGAAGGTGAAGCTTCCCCACCCCCACCTCTGCCGTCCCAGTGACAGTGACAGTGAGTAACCCAATGGAGAACCTTCAGATGTCACTCATGGGGTGTTGTAAGAAGGGCAGTATGTGCGAGTCAGATTATCAAGAGCCCAGGCTCAGGGTGTAGGACGACAGGTGTATGAAACCCAAAGCACTGCCTCTGTGGGCAGGTTATGGTTAAACTGGTTAAACAGTGACACCAGTGAGTCACCTCTCACCAGGAGATGTCACACACTCCTTAAATTCTAAGCAGGGGACTTCCCTGGTGGTGCAGTGGTCAAGAATCTGCCTGCCAATGCAGGAGACACGAGTTAGATCTCTGATCTGGGAAGATCCCACATGCTATGGAGCAACTAAGCCCATGTGCCATATAGTTGTATATATTAAAATCATTTCATCTCATCAGGTTTCATTAGAAATAACATTTTAGTTTTAATTGCACTTAAAAGTTATGCCATACGTGAAACAATTCTATGCCTTTCTAAAATTGTTTGTTATATCAAAATGCCCTTCTACCTTCCTCTTACCAAATACTAATTTCTAAATCCTCAAGTTCTACTGTATGCATATGTTGCTTTGCAGTGTAATTTTGTACTTATACTTTATTTTCTGGCCTGACCATTACTGAAAGCCTAATGAATGCTGACACGGGCCTATGGATTCAGGCTTTATGAGATGGTGGTCAAGATAATTGAAAGATGGTACCAATTTTCTAAGAGCCTGGGTAATGAATTCAAACAACTAAATATAGTATTGGAATTAATCCTTTATTCCCCAAAGCAATCCACAATTAAGACAGTTGGCACTGGACAAATTTCCACAGAAATGCATGAATATTGAGAACCTGGCTGCATGACTTTGAATCTATACAGGCTGAAACCCCACCGATGACTTTGAATTACTATCATATCCCTGAGAATGGATGCATACAAAGACCAATTGTAAGATGAATCCTTTTTGCAAAGGATTTTAATATTTTTCTTTTTATACTAAACATGCTCTGAAAGAAATTTTCTAGATCTTTTTCGAAATCCTCAAAGACTTTTTTACTAATCCTTCTCAAAAAATATTCTGAAAAGATTCCCTAACAATCACAAACTTTCATAAGGATTTAGGATTACAAAGAGGAGTCATGTGAGAAGACATCTCCACACAGAACCTGTGCTCTTAAAGACATGAATGATTGTATACATCAACTTTAATGGTTTTTAAAGTGGAATTAATAAATCACTGTAGGATTCATCAATTCAGGATTTAGAGATATTCTTTTTTCAGGAACATGATCGAAAACAATGTTGCTTTCCTTTACTTTCCTATAGCAGGAAGAGGAACAGACATAAAATATAACAGGAAACTGTGTTACTCCAAAAACATCGTAGGATCGGATGATGCGAAAACCTTCACCGAACATTGGACCATGACACCACTCACACTGGGATGTGCTGCAATGAAGGAAACATTACTGTCTACTAAAGGAAAGACATTTTGCTTGAGGCTATGTCAGATTCAAAGCAGTATGAAACATGGCCTTTCTCATTATTGATCTTACCCTCTCTTTGAGGATTTGACATACACAAGTGAAAAATTAAATGCTAAACAAATTTGTGCAAAATAATCCTAATTTTCTAGAACAGGAAAGTATAGCTTTAGAGTAAGAAAACACCTTAAGGACAATTCCCACAAAATGTGTATAAAATAATCCTAAGTTTCTAAAACAGGAAAGTATAGCTGCTCCTATTTAATATGTGACCACAGGGAATTTTTCTGTATTTTCCAAATTTTTTATAATAAATACATGCTATATTTATCACTCAAAATAAATATATATATATATATATCATTTTAAAGATAAAGAGACTATTATAACCTAGCGTAGGATTAGTATCCACATGTATTATTCCATGTCTATGAGGTCCATATATATTCCACAGTCCATGGAGTCACAAAGAGTCAGACATGACTGAGCACACACGCACGCAGCCATATTTTTAAAGGCTCACAAGTCAGTTAAAAAAAGACACCGGGTCATTAGTACTTTTAACAGTAGCACATGAACGGACTATTCACAGAAGTAGAAATTTGAATGTCCAAGAACCTCCAGAAAAATAAAGATTCTCAATTTCATTAGTAATCGGGGAATACAAAACGAAGTAATAAAGGAATGTGTTCAGTCATGTCTGAGTCTTGTGACCCCATGGACTGTAGCCCACCAGACTCCTCGATCCATGGAATTTCCCAGACAAGGATATGGAGCAGGTTGCCATTTCCTCCTCCAAGGGATCTTCCCTACCCAGGGATTGAACCCAAGTCTCTTGCATTGGCAGGTGGATTCTTTACTATTGAGTCACCAGGAAGGCCTCTAGTGGTTCACAGAAAAGACTTAACTAAAACGGTATAAAAGTTGCCAGCTACATCTCACAATCTGTACCTCACCTTAGATTTAAGTAATAGCTTGAGAATATTAGAAGATCGGCTAAATTCAAACTATATTATTATGCCAGAAAAGCCAGAAGGAACAATCTAAAGAATTGCATGTGTGGTGTGGTGTGAGGTGTCTGTGTTTTAACTATAAAACTATCATCTGGCCCTATAATAAACTATATTTTAAAAGGTTAAAAGTGTGTCTTGGTAAAAAGCACTTCAGAATTTGCTCACCATTTTAGTAACTTTTGGATTTCCACTGGGATCACATTATAATATTTATGTAGATTATTCTTTAAAAAGAACAAAGCTGTAATTTGAGTAAGGTGTTGTGGATTATTCATAGAATTCTCTTTCCAAAAAATAGGATTAGTGAAATTATTCTCAAATAGGATTTTTTTCAGATTAAGCTTTAAAATTCCATGTGGAAAACTAGTCAGTTCATTTCCATCAGCGATCAATTTTTCAAGTGATCTGCAAACAAAGGAAACCATATTTTAAAAGGAAAAAGTAGACATCTGTCCTCATGTGCCCCAAAATTGGTATAAAACTTAGTAGTAATAAAATACGAGTGTCAAGTATTTCCTTAAAATCCAGAGATTTAACTTAAAAGGCAACCAACCAATATATTATGCAAATAAGCGCATTTGTGTAAATGGTAGCGTTAAAGCACATATTTTGTGCAACAGGTCATCACTATGGAAAAAGAAATCATCACAAACATGGAAGAGTCAATGTTATACTACGTAACGTATAATATAATAGTGATACAAGGAAAAATTTTTTTCATAGACAAATTAAACATCAACACATACATTTTGTTTCATTCAGGTGAAAAGTCTCAACTATTAGTTGAGGCAGCAATGGGGGAAGACAGAACATTGTGTTAGGTGAAGCTTTTATAAAATATTAAGGAAAAAATGTGTTTATGAATTTTAGGGAAGGAAAGATAGCCAGTAATAGACTTGGAAAATTCAGTGGAGTTCCAAAATTAACAAGGGAGAAAAAAATGAGAACAAATAGCATCTTGAAAAAAAAAATCCCCCCCCAAAAAAGAAAGAAATATGAAAAGGAGAAATTGAAGAGACAGTAAATACAATGTTAAACAGAAGGCAAAAAATTAAATATACCAGTCATAACAAATATGAACAGGCTGAATTCTTCTATGAAAATACAAAGATTGTTACACAGGAAATTTAAAAATTGGTCAAAATATTAGAAAAGCAGAAATAAAATGATCAAATTTTACTAAAGATAATGCTCCTTAGAAACCAACTAAAATCTAGTAAAAGGCATTCAGAGATAAGATAATATTTACATAGTTTGATTTTAAATGAATGTAAAGAAGTAAATAGCTTTATTTTGCTCTATCCATAAGGGGCATATGTCTTACGGGTACTTAATACTTGCAAAATACCTGAGTTTCTGGATATCATTTGGAATAAAAGCAATACTATTGTAGGAAATATCAAGTTCCTCAAGATTATGCAAGCAAAATAGCCTTTAATAGAAAGAGAAAATGAATTGTAAAAATATTTATATGCTTATCATTACTGGATATTAATCATTTCATTCCTCAGTAGGTACAAGTACAGAGAGAAATCATATATTTTTAAGATCTTGAAACTTATACAAATAGACTTTTGTTTCCATTATAGATGGTATAATTACAATAATTTTCCTAAAAAAATTCATCTATCCCTTAAGACTGATTAGAAATGTTTGGAGTGGATAAAGCCCCATCTAGAAAAAAACCACCTGAGAAATTCCTTGTGCTCAGTGGTGTCTGACTCTTTGAGACCCCATGGACTATAGCCCGCCAGGTTCCTCTGTCCATAGGGCTCTTCAGGCAAGAATACTGGAATGGGTTGCCATTTCCAAGGGATCTTCCTGACCAGGGATCAAACATCCTGTCCCCGGCATCTCCTGCATTGGCAAGCAGATTCTTTACCACCGTGCCACCTGGGAATATGCTGAGAAATTCTTAACAATATTTAAAAATATGTATTTTATTGGTTGCTGTAATAGTTTTCTAGGACTGGTGGAACAAATTCTCACAGTCTGGGTGGGCTTAAAACAACAGGAATTTATTCTCTCACAGTATAGGAGGCCGGAAGTCCGAAATCACGGTCTCAGCAGAGTGGGTTCCTCTGGAGGCTCTGAGGAAGAAGCTGTCCCTTGCCCCTCTCCGAGCTTCTGGGGGCTTCCAGTAGTCCTTGGTGTTCCTTGGTTTGTGAAGCATAACTCCAATCTCCATCTCTGTCTTCATGTGGCCTTCTTATGAGGACACCATTTATTGGATTTCAGTTCAGTTCAGTTCAGTTCAGTCGCTCAGTTGTGTCCGACTCTCCGCGACCCCATGAATCACAGCACGCCAGGCCTCCCTGTCCATCACCAACTCCCGGAGTTCACTCAACTCAGGTCCACAGAGTCGGTGATGCCATCCAGCCATCTCATTCTCTGTCATCCCATTCTCCTCCCGCCCCCAACCTTTCCTAGCATCAGAGTCTTTTCCAGTGAGCCAACTCGTCGCATGAGGTGGCCAAAGTATTGCAGTTTCAGCTTTAGCACCAGTCCTTCCAATGAACACCCAGGATTGATCTCCCTTAGAATGGACTGGTTGGATCTCCTTGCAATACAAGGGACTCTCAAGAGTCTTCTCCAGCACCACAGTTCAAAAGCATCAATTCTTCGGTTTTAGAGTCCCCTCAAATCCCACCCTAATCAAGTATGACTTCTTGTTAACCAGTTACATCTGCAAAGATCCTATTTCCATATAAGGTCTCATTCTAAGGTTCAGCATGGACATGAACTTTTGAGGGACACCTTTCAACCCAGTGCAGTCTCATTAAGACTTTCCTAGTGAAATATCGTTGCTTTTTCCTTCCATTAAGCGAAGTATGGTGCTCAGTAGCTTCAATTGTTTCCGACTCTTGAAACCCCATGGATTGTAACCCACCAGGCTCCTCTGTCCATGGGATTTCCCAGGCAAGAATATGGGAGTGGGTTGCCATTTTCTTCTCCAATTAAGTGAAGTACTTAAAAGTAGGAACCAAAGAACACGAAGACTAAGGCAGAGAGCCCTGTCTGGAGGGTGGAAGTGGGAGTTGCTTCTTGAAGACTGGAATGGAAAGGCTGAGTATGACATTCACCAAAATCCCCAGTAATTATCCCCTCTTTGTGAATGCTCTTATCAAATACCTTCCTGTTTTCCATAAAGATGAAAAGTTACTTGCATGATTATTAACTAAAGCACCACGAGCAGAATATTTCATAACTTCCTACTATTTTTGTGTGGATTGTAATGGTCCTCATGATCTGTCCCCAGGCTACTCATCCAGCTCATCTCTCACACCACCCTATATTCACATATAGGCCAGGATTTATTTGTTAAAATTCCCTGAATTTGCCCAATTCTCACATATCTCCAGTTCCCTCAAATTTGACTCTTTGATAAATAGCTTTCTTTTTTTAAGTCTTGACTTGGAAGTCAGCTTTTTCATGGAACTCTTCCTGAATTTTTCAGACTAGGTGAGCAGCCTCTTCTGTGCCTCTGTTTACCTCTATCAGAGAATTTGTCACTCTGTGTGATAAATGTCTGTCTCCTAAACAGTGACATTCGGGAGGCCAAGGATTCAATTTTACATTTTTATATATCTAACGCTTTGCATGGTGCCAAGCACATCAAAAATACTTCAGTTCAGTTCAGTCGCTCAGTCATGTCTGACTCTTTGCAACCCCATGAATCACAGCACGCCAGGCCTCCCTGTCCATCACCAACTCCTGGAGTTCATTCAAACTCATGTCCATCGAGTCGGTGATGCCATCCAGCCATCTCATTCTCTGTCGTTCCCTTCTCCTCCTGCCCCCAATCCTTCCCAGCATCAGAGTCTTTTCCAGTGAGTCAACTCTTCTCATGAGGTGACCAAAGTATTGGAGTTTCAGCTTTAGCATCAGTCCTTCCAATGAACACCCAGGATTGATCTTTAGAATGGACTGGTTGGCTCTCATTGCAGTCCAAGGAACTCTCAAGAGTCTTCTCCAGCACCACAGTTCAAAAGCATCAATTCTTCGGCGATCAGCTTTCTTCACAGTCCAACTCTCACATCCATACATGACCACTGGAAAAACCATAGCCTTGACTAGACGGACCTTTGTTGGTAGGAAATCACAATTGAATGAAAGGCATGGTGGTTGTTGTTCAGTTGTGACCCCATGGAATGCAGACACCAATCACTGTCTCCCAGAGTTTGCTCAAATTCATGTCCATTGAGTCAGTGATGCCATCCAACCATTTCATCCTCTCTCATCTCCTTCTCCTCCTGCCCTCAATCTTTCACAGCATAAGGGTCTTTTCCAGTGAGTCGACTCTTCACATCAGGTGGCCAAAGTATCAGAGCTTCAGCTTCAGCATCAGTCCATTCAGTGAATATTCTGGATTGATTTCCTTTAGGATTGACTGGTTGGATCTCCTTGCAGTCCAAGGGACTCTCAAGAGTCTTCTCCAGCATCACAGTTTGAAAGGCATGGTGATCCTGGTTAATTTTAAATAATTTGCCCTGAGAAATGAATGAGATCAAATAGAAAAGCAAAACAAAACAAAAAAAAGACAAACAAACCTTTTCAGTTCAATGTTTATCTTAGACATTTTTCACCTCTGGAAAGAAAATACTAACACCATCTGTTCCAATTTTTTATTTATTTAAAATTATGTTATTTCACTTTTTTACCTCAGGAAGTTTCTAGAATCATTTTGTCTTCCTTTATTTCTTTAGTACGGGCAAACTAGTCTGATTCCAGGCTTTCATCTTTGATGATATATTCCTGTTGATTGTGATGTTTAACTGGGCTTGTAGGCAGCACTGAGAAATCTAATTAAGAAACTTCATAGGCCCTAGAGATGAAATTTATCTCATTTATATAGGATTTTAGAGAGCAATCTGTTTAAAAATCCTCAGTTTGGTCTGACAATCTTTACCCCACTAGTAACAAATCTATCACAATTTTTAGGATGTATAGAATGTTTTACATTTATTTCATTGTTTTATTTATCAGCACATCTTTGAGCAATGAGTTACTTAAACTAGAGCCCTGGTGATGGCTTGGCAGATTGTGCCAGCATTAATAATTGCATGTAATAACATCACATTACCATGGAAATATAACTGTTATTTATTGAGAGCCTACCGGCAAGCCACTCCAGTACTCTTGCCTAGAAAATCCCATGGACGGAGGAGCCTGGTAGGCTGCAGTCCATGGGGTCGCTACGAGTCAGACATGACTGAGCGACTTCACTTTCACTTTTCACTTTCACACATTGGAGAAGGAAATGGCAACCCACTCCAGTGTTCTTGCCTGGAGAATCCCAGGGACGGGGGAGCCTGGTGAGCTGCCGTCTATGGGGTCACATAGAGTCGGACACGACTGAAGTGACTTAGCAGCAGCAGCAACCATGTGTTCGTGGCAATTTAGGATGATCTTTCACTGGACCACTGCATTACTATTAATATTATTTACAGATTTTAAAAATGGAAGCTATAAGAATATTAATAGTTTATCCAAGTTAGTATGAAATCAAACATACCACTCCGTTCTTCAGATATATGGGCATAAAGTGATTCAATCCCTATCTTTAATCAATAGCAATATGGGAAAATGAATTTGTGCGTTTCCAGAATCAGCTCTTACTTCAGGTATGAAGTAAGTATGTTCACAAGTATGTTCTTAGGTTCTTTATTTCAAATAGCTTCTCTCTCCCAAAGAACATGCTGGCTAATCAAATCAAACTGTATCCAAAAAGCAAGGCAAAACTTTCAGCCTGTCAGTTAAAAGTGGTGATTTTCTATGTCATTTTTCTCCTGTTATCCACTGAGAAAAAAATTTAGTTTTTTTTTTTTTAAGCTTTGTTACAGTCATGTCTGCATAACTTCAGAGGGTGAGTTGTGTGTACGTATGTGTGTATGTACACACAGAAACAAGTGTAGACATATGTATACACACAGATTAATATACTTCACAGTTACTTATCTCTGTCCACTGAGAGTGTCTACAAGCAACAGCATTCCAGTAGCAACTGGACTATCCAGCACCCACATCCTGCTTTTTAAATACCATCCTCCGATTAAGAAGGAAACAGGATTTCCTAAGAGAAATGGCTGATTCTCATATCAGGGCAGGGCAAGGCACTACAACTTACGTTATTGTGGAGATATAGAGGAGTCAAACAAAAATAAAACCCATAATGCAATATTTTTATTCTCTTAGAATTGAGTCTTTCTTTTTTAATACATTTTATGTGTGTTTAATACATTTTATATGTATACAAGTATTTTTATACAGTAATGATATAATTTTTACATACTTTTTAATTTTTTAAATAACTGAATAGTTTTACTATGTATGAATATAGATCTTGTTGGATTGTTCATTGCAAACAATGCCAGATGAACAATTTTATAAACAAATTTTGATGTACATTCTTAATTACTGTAAAAACCCTCTTTTGCAAAACATTATTCAACTCTTTAAGAGTCCCTGTGCTCTTAACTTTTTGCCCTTAACTTACATTCAGTTTGTTAAAATCTAACTAGAAGAAATACCTTGTTTTGGCATGTGGTTAGGGTTTTGGTTCAAAACTTTCATTCGGAGTTAAACAGTTACCAGTCCATATGTGGAAAAACAAAAAATCCATCTTTTATATCCACATGTCAACATTCTTATTGGAGTTTAAAGGATCTGAGATATACAGGTAGATTCTTAGTTTATAGATTAGGAAATTGAGGTCAAGAATGGTTAAGTGATTTTCTCCAGGTCAAATAGAGAATTCTCAATTTTGACGTTAAGAGGCTAGAATTTTTAATTCCAAGTTCAGAGTTCTTTCCATATCCAAAGAGGCTCCCCAGGGATAGGTATAAGGTTCTCACCTGAGCTTCTTCAGATGACTTCATCCATACTCAGATAATGCATGTCTAGATGTGCATTTACCACCCCCACATTAATTGCCATCAATGTAGCTTATAGCTTTTTTAACAAAATAAAAAGAATCAAGTCAGCTAATGGGAGCAGAAGAAGAATTATCAAATGGCTCAAAAGTAGCTAGCTGCTTTCAAAAGGGAGGTTGACCCTTTTCCAAATTATAAATTCTTTATTTTCTGTGTTTATAATCTCAGACCATCAGCCTTACCCGGGTGGAAGAGTGGTAATCAAATTAAAAGCAACATTCAAAGATTTAAGCAGCTTAAGCTGTTGAATTGTAGAAGGGATTTCTTTGATAGGATTATTTCTCAGATTCAGTATTTGTAAATTTTTAAGACAATATATCTAAGGAATAGAAAAGAGAAATAAACATGAGTAGGACAATAAACCCTTTTAACTAAAGCAGAAAAATCAGTAGCTTACACTCATCTTTCTCAATATATCACATATCTCAATAAGTACCTTTGCTAAGCCTTCAAAATAACCAACCCTCATTCATATCTATGATCTGGTAAGATAGTGTAGCTACTATACTTATATATCCTTGACTCAAGGATGTTCCTTTTCTAAATGGGGAAATCATCCTGTTTAATCAATCTCGTGGTTTCGTAAGAAGCAACTATGCAAAGAATGAGGAATGCAAGAGATGCGTGTGATGTATCTTTTCCAATACTTTTACTTTTAACCTCTCTGTCTCTTTCACTCTTAAGTGCATCTCCTTTAGACAGAATATCACTGGGGCTTGTTTTCTTTTAATCCAGTCTGACACACTGTAGTTTTTGATTGGGGTGTTTGAATGTATTCACATTTAATGTTACTATTGACATGGTTGGGTTTACATCACAGTTTAACTTACAGTGTTCTATATGTCTTGTCATTTGTGTTCCTCCTCTGCTGTCTTTGTCTGTATCAACTGAATATTTTATAGTATAGCATTTTAATTACTTTAATGATTTTTCCCCACTATATTCTCCCCAGTTATTAGTGATTGCTCTAAGGCTTGTAATATACACCTTGATTTATCAGAATCTACTTCAGATTTACACTAACTTAGTTCCAGTGAGATATGGAAATGTTACTAAATGGCTCTATTCCCTCTTCCTTTTTTGTACTATAACTGTTGTACATACTGCATTTGTATATGTTACAGACCTAACAATACATTATTTAATTACCACAGGATGTGATTTTGTGGCTAAGAGAAGAAAGGAGACCAGGTAAATATTTATATGGTTTGTTACATTTACCATTTTTGCTTTTACTCTTTTCTATCCTAAACTATTTCAGTAGGCTCTGTCCTCTGCCAGCATCTACCACCTTGAATTTCCCATGAAACTTGTAATAAATCCAGTCACCACATTTATGCCAGTCTCTAGTCTTCTATTCATTTCTTTTACATTAAGATAATAACTTGGCATCATTTGCCTGCCCCTAGTAAGGCACTTCCAAGTCAGGATATTGCCATTTTCATTGGAATATTTTATCTATAGCTATACAACACTGATCTGCCTTTTAATGGCAAGTTCTACTTACTTCTATCACTTTTAAAATGAGCACTTTATATTTTACAACAGAAAATCTCCCATACAGTTATACATTTTAGTGGTTAAAGTGTTCTTTGACAGATCCATATGTCTCACATATAACTATTTAGCAGAAAGGTTAACATGAAGAACTAAGATCCCTGTAGTGAAGTGAAGTCGCTTAGTCGTGTCCGACTCTTTGCGACCCCGTGGACTGCAGCCCACCAGACTGCTCTGTCCATGGGATTCTCCAGGCAAGAATACTGGAGTGGGTTGCCATTTCCTTCTCCAGGGGATCTTCCCGACCCAGGGATCGAACCCAGGTCTCCTGCATTGCAGGCAGACGCTTTAACCTCTGAGCCACCAGGGAAGCCCTATATTCCTCAGGAATTCTTGTCAATTTGTCTTAGTCAAATTAAGCAAACTAGAGTGACATACTCAAAAAGAAAAAGTAACTCTTCTAGTAAAAATAAAAACACAGTTGTTGAGTCGCTAATTTCTGTCCAACTCTTTGAGACCCCATGGACTGCAGCAAGCCAGGTTTCCCTGTCCTTCACTGTCTCTCGGAGTTTGCTCAAACTCATGTCCATTGAGTCGGTGATGCTACCTAACCATCTCATCCATGGGACATAGTGAAGAGTTCTGACAAAACTCCCTCCTCCCTGGAGGAGGGAATGGCAGACCACTCCAGTATTCTTGTCATGAGAACCCCATGAACAGGATGAAAAGGCAAAACACAATAATATAGAGAAATTATGAACATGTATGTTTTCAATTCTGCATATTTGAAACAGAAAGCAAGTCAGTTTGCTGGAAATCAATTCACTTTAAAAGTCAATATTCTGGAAATCAATTCACAAAACAACAAAACACCCCATGACCAATTAAACAATGACTAAAGACACAGAAAGCATAATCTGTCCTGAGTTTCCGTGGTGGCTCAGATGGTGAAGAATCTGCCTGCCATGCAGGAGACTTGAGTTTGATCCCCGGATCGGGAAGACTCCCTGGAGAAAGGAATGGCTATAATTGTCCTCATTAGTCATAATGACTTATTTATATAAAATGACACTGAATTACCTCTTCCCATATCTGATTATCCTTGATATGTTTTACTGAACAGAATATCCTATTTCAGCCTATGATAATTAATACTTGTTACAACATCATATTACCTGGTCACTAAAGATTGTCTTTAAAGCTTCCAATTAACATAGATAAGGTATATCTTAGATTTTATTCAGAATCAGGAAAAAAATAATTTTACATGCATTGTTTAATTATGCGAACATATTTGAGAACCAGATTATAACACAGTCTTTGAGGATTGTGTCATTAGGACTTCCTAAGAAAAATGTACTATAATTTTGGTACTTTTGACAGTAAGTCTTATGGGATGCAATCCAAAATACATTTACTTTACAGTAACTCCTGGGTACCATAAGTGTCTATTTTAAACTAATAATTATTATAAATAGTAAGAAATTATGACAATCTATACAATAATAAAATGGACTTACTTCTGTGGGGAAGCAATAGATGTTATTATATGATAAATTAAGATATATCAACTGGAAAGCCAAAGGTGTTAGATCTGGACAATTTAAGAGAAAAAAGCCCTAAAAGAAAGTGACAAGAGAAAAAGTTAATTATTTACCATGCACAAAATATTTTATACAAGAGTTTAAAAAGATGAGCACATGATCTAAATGACAATGTTTGACATAATAGCAAGCCTATAATAATCTTCCATTCATTTATTTTAGCCTTTCAGGATAATAATTTCTTAAATATGTAAATAAACAAAATAGAAAAACTACCAAGTATTTATGCATGTAATAAATACAGTGTTATATGTGTGACAGGCATTATTTTAATTAATAACAAGCAAACACTTATTGACTGTCCACTACATGCTGAAATAAATAAATATATTTTATATTTAATTCTTTTTACCGCCTATTTTTCATGTCTCTACTTCTATTTCTGTTATCTTGTTATCAATCTAACATCTATCTAAGATTTTTAACTGCCGAAATATGCTAATTTCTGACTTAAGAAAATGTATGTCTTAATTTGGACTAAAATTTTTCCATTTTATCACAGTTGTATTTATTGGGAAAATATTGTTCTTATTATTTCATTATTTTCTATTTTAATGTCTGAGAAGATGTGGTGATTTCCCCTTTTTAGGTTTTGAATTTGGTGTTTAGAGTTTCTTTTTTTCTTAATCATATCATGGATTTAGCAATTTAATTAATTAATTAACAAAGGGTATTGATCCATAGTTTTCTTGTAGTGTCTTCATCTTCCTATGATATCTGGGTCATACTTATAGCATAAAATGTGTTCCGGATTGTGATATTTTTACTTAGTAAAAAATATATTTGGTCATCTGAAAGACCAAAATATATTTCTTATATATAGTTGGACTTTGTCCTGGCTACCAGCTCCCGGAACACTTGGAATTTCCTAGACAATAAGAGCAATGGGAACATTTTTTGCCATAATAGTTATTTCCTTATCTTCAGTTCCTGAAGTTGCTTCAGGGCCATAAAGGCAAAATGGGTGTCTTGTTATTCATAACAAGCCCCTTTATAGCACAACAGTCTTTATGTAAATGCAGTAACTTTTGAAAAGCTCCTAAGGATGGAGACTGGTTATCAGAGGAACCCACCATGTGATTAGAAGGTTAGAACTTTCAATCCCCTCACCTCTGAAGAGGGGGACGATTAAAGACTAAGCTCAATCACAAATGGTCAAAAATTACTCAATTATACCCATTAATGAAGCCTCCATAAAAACCATAAGAACAGGGTTTGGAACGTTACAGGCTGGTGAACACATGGAGATTTGGGGAGAGCAGCACCAGGAAGAGGGTGTGGAACCTCTGAACACTTTCTTCATATCTTCCCCTATGTATCTCTTGATCTGGCTGTTGATTCATATCCTTTAATATCCTTTGTAATAAACCAGTAATCAAGTAAGTAAATAGCTTTTCAGACTTCTGTGAGCCACTCTAGGAAATTAATGGAAGCCAAGAAGCGGGTTGTGAGAATTTCTGATTTATGGCCTGTCAGTCAGAAGTATGGGGCTTGCCAGTGGCACTAGTGGTAAAGAATCTGCCTGCCAGTGCAGGAGACATAAGAGCCACAGGTTCAGTCCCTGGGTTGGGAAGATCCCTTTGAGGAGGAAATGGCAACTCACTCCCAAATTATTGCCTGGAAAATCCCACAGACAGAGGAGTCTGGTAGGCTACAGTTCATGGGGTCGCATAAAGTTCAACATGACTGAAGTGATTTAGCATGGACGTGGTCAGAAGTATAGGCAACAACTTATGATTGGCATCCTGATTTGGAGGGGGTCCTTGGAACCTCCAGCCTGTAGCTGGTTGGTCAGAATTACAGGTAAACATCCTGGGCTTGTGATTGGTGTCCGAAGTGGAGGGCGGTCTTGTGGGACTGAGCACTTTACCTGTGGAACCCAATGTTATCTCTGGATAGATACTGTCAGAATTGAGTTGAATTGTAGAACACCCAGCTGGTGTCCAAGAATTGTTTCCTGGTGTGGGATTCCCCTATTCAGCAGTGGAATTGGGTTGTGTTCCTACCTCTTTTATTTTCTGGAAGTTTCAGAGAAGTATAGATGTTCATTTTCCTTTAAACAATTAGCAAAATTCACCCATGAAGCTATTCAGTCCTGCATTCTTCTATGTTCAGAAGTTTTGATTATTTATTAAATCTATTTACTTTTTAGGGGTCTTCTCAAATTTCTAGCTGTTGTTGAGTCAGTTTTGTTAATTTGTGGTTTTCTAGAAAATGTTTCATTTCATCCAGGATATTTAATTTGCAGGCATATAATTGTTCCTACTGTTCTCTTATAATCCCATTTACTTCTGTGTTTACTTATAATCCCATTTACTGAAGCCAGTAGTAACTTCCATTTTCATTCATGATTTTATTTATTTGTACCTTCTGTCTTTCTTTTTTAGTCTAGCTAAAGGTCAACTTTGTTGATCTTTTCAAAGAACTAATTTTTGGTTTCTTTGATTCTCTGGCTTTCCTATCCTGTTTCATTTATCTCCATTCTAATCTTTGTTATTCCCTTCTTTCTGCTAATTTTGGGTTCAGTTTGCTCTTTTATTCAAGTTCCTTAAAGTACAAAGTTAGGTGGTTGATTTGAGATCTTTCTTTTCCACATATCTATTCCCCACACACAGCAGTGTATCTCCCAGCATCAACATCTCACACACCAGTATGTTTTGTTGTAATCAATGGGCTGATGTTGCTGTTGTTCAGTAGCTAAGTCATGTCCAACTCTTTATAACCCCATGGAGTGCAGCACGCCAGGCTTCCCTTTCCTTCATTGTCTCTGGGATTTTGCTCAAACACATGTCCATTAAGTCGGTGATGCCATCCACCCATCTCACTCTCTTTTGTCCTCTTCCCCTGCCCTCAATCTTTCCCAGCATCAGGGTCTTTTCCAGTGAGTCAGCTCTTTGCATCAGATGGCCAAAGTATTGGAGCTTCAGCTTCAACATCAGTCCTTCCAATGAATATTCAGGGTTGATTTCTTTTAGGGCTGACTGATTTGATCTCTTTGCAGTCCAAGGAACTCTCAAGAGTCTTCTCCAGCATCACAGTTTGAAAGCATCAATTCTTCAGCTCTCAGCTTTCTTTATGGTCCACCTCTCAAATCCATATATGACTACTAGAAAAATCATAGCTTTGACTATACAGATCTTTGGCAGTAAAGTGATGTCTCTTCTTTTAATACACTATATGGGTTAGTCACAGCTTGTTTTTCAAGGGCAAGCATCTTTTAATTTTGTAGCAGCAGTCACAGTCTACAGTGATTTTGGAGCCCAAGAAAATGAAATTTGTCACTGTTTCCACTTCTTCCCCTTCTATTTGCCATGAAGTGATGGGACCAGATGCCATGGTGTTTGTTTTTTGAATGTTAAGTTTTAAGCCAGTTTTTTCACTCTCCTTTTTCATCCTTATCAAGAGTCTCTTTATTTCCTCTTCACCCTCTGCTATTAGGGTGGTATCATCTGCAGATTGTTGATATTTCTCTTGGCAGTCTTGATTCCAGCTTGTGATTCATCCAGCCCAGAATTTTGCATGATGTACTCTGCATAGAAATTAAATAAACAAGGTGACAATATACAAGGAGCCTTGATGTATTCCTTTTCCAATTTTGAACTAGTCCCTTGTTCCATGTCTGGTTCTAACTGTTGCTTCTTGTGCTGCATAGAGGTTTCTCAGGAGGCAGGTCAGGTGGTCTGGCATTCCCATCTCTTGAAGAATTTTCCACAGTTTGTTGTGATCCACACAGTCAAAGGCTTTAGCGTAGTCGATGAAGCAGAAGATTTTTCTTGGAATTCCCTTGCTTTTTCTATGATCCAACAGTTTGATCTCTGGTTCCCCAACTTTTTCTAAATCCAGCTTGTTCATCTGGAAGTTCTCGGTTTACATACTGTTGAAACCTAGCTTGAAGAATTTTGAGCATTACTAACATTAGCACATCATTATCAACCTAAATCCAAAATTTATGTCAGAGTTCAAACTTTGTGTCGTATATTCTATGGGTCTTGACAGAAGTATAATGAAATGTGTCCATTATGATAATATTAAATCATACAGGATAATTTCAGTTCCCTGAAAAACCCCTTTGCTCCTGCTGTTCATGCTCCTCTCCCTCCCCCCAAAACCATATTACAAGCACTGATGGTTACTGTCACCATGGTTTTGCCTTTCTAGAATTTTGTGGTTGTTGCTATTCCTCGTTCACTCCATTACCACCTCCTTGGCATTCAATTAATTTTTTGTAATCTGTCATGTTGATTCCTTTCTCATTCTCTTCTATGTATATTTTATAGACAGCTTCTTAGGAATGGTTACCATGAAAATTAAATTGGCATCCTAAGTTTAAATCATCTAGTTTGGATTGATACCAAGTTAATTTCAAGAGAACACAAAACTGTTCTTACTCTACAACTCCGTCACCCCAACCACTTCATGTTGTTCCTTCAATACCATGGAGAGTAACCTAAGTTAGGAAACCTAAAGAAAAAATACCTGACAATACAACAGGAAATTGCCATTCAAAGTATTTAGCATACCTTAAGATTAAGTGCATTTCTTCCATGAATTTGACAGTTTATTATGGCCAGGTTGGTCATGGCTATTATTGTTTCATAGTGCGTTGCCACAACAGTCTTGAAACCTTCACCCTGTATGACAGGTGCCACTGTAGGTTCTATTTTTTTAGATTTAATGCTACCTAAATAAATAGGAAAAGGAGTATGTCAAGGTTGTATATTGTCACCCTGCTTATTTAACTTACATGCAAAGTACATCATGAGGAATGCTGGGCTGGAAGAAGCATAAGCTGGAATCAAGATTACCGGGAGAAATATCAATAACCTCAGATATGCAGATGACACCACCCTTATGGCAGAAAGTGAAGAGGAACTAAAAAACCTCTTGAGGAAACTGAAAGAGGAGAGTGAAAAGGTTGGCTTGAAGCTCAACATTCAGAAAACAAAGATCACGGCATCTGGTCCCATCACTTCATGGGAAATCGATGGGGAAACAGTGGAAACAGTGTCAGACTTTGTTTTTTTGGGCTCCAAAATCACTGCGGATGCTGATTGCAGCCATGAAATTAAAAGACGCTTACTCCTTGGAAGGAAAGTTATGACCAACCTAGATAGTATATTGAAAAGCAGAGACATTACTTTGCCAACAAAGGTCCATCTAGTCAAGGCAATGGTTTTTCCCGTGGTCATGTATGGATGTGAGAGTTGGACTGTGAAGAAAGCTGATCGCCAAAGAATTGATGCTTTGGAACTGTGGGGCTGGAGAAGACTCTTGAGAGTCCCTTGGACTGCAAGGAGATCCAACCAGTCCATTCTAAAGGAGATCAATCCTGGGTGTTCATTGGAAGGACTGATGCTGAAGCTGAAACTCCAATACTTTGGCCACCTCATGCGACGAGTTGACTCATTGGAAAACTCTGATGCTGGGAAGGATTGGGGGCGGGAGGAGAAGGGGATGACAGAGGATGAGATGGCTGGATGGCATCACCAACTCGATGGACATGAGTTTGAGTGAACTCCGGGAGTTGGTGATGGACAGGGAGGCCTGGCGTGCTGTGATTCATGGGGTCGCAAAGAGTCAGACATGACTGAGCGACTGAACTGAACTGAACTGAAATAAACAAAACAAAACAGAACGTGAAACATAAATGTGTCATCACTTAGAGTGAAACTTAAAAGGTATTTGTATTGTAACAATTGTTGCTGTTGTTTAGTCACTAAATCATGTTTGCCATGACTTGTTTGCCACGACTTGTTTGCCACCGCCAGGCTCCTCTGTCCGGTGATTTCCCAGGCAAAAATACTGGAGTGGGTTGCCATTTCCTTCTCCAGAGGATCTTCCCAACCCAGGGATTGCAGGCATCTCCTGCATCTCTTGCATTGCAGGTAGATTCTTTAACACTGAGCCACCAGGGAAGCTTCTATGATGGAGGTGAAAAGTGAAGGTGTTAGTCACTCAGTTGTGTCTGACTCTTAGGAACCCCATGGACTGTAGCCTGCCAGGTTCCTTGGTCCATGGAGTTCTCCAGGCAAGCATACTGGAACAAGTAGCCATTCCCTTTTCCAGGGGATCTTCTTGACCCAGGGATCATACCTGCGTCTCCTGCATTGCAGGTAGATTCTTTACCATCTGAGCCACCAGAAAAGCCCAGTAAGTTAACAGAAGTAGGTTACCTAGATAGATCCTTATAACCTTCACCCACTCAACCTCATGTTGGAGATTCCCTACAACCTTCATCCACCCACCTCAGTTGGTTCTACTGGCCAAACTTTGCAATATTAGATATCACAGTTGTCTTTCAAAAAGAAAACCATAAGCTAATAGATTTCTACCTCAATAATTTAGATTCCATCAGACTTTTGTACTATATATAAAAATTTCTGATTTTACAGTGAATTACACAAACAACTTTTTGCTTCACAAAATGAAGAAAGGGCATCATATAAACCTATCTCAGGTAGAGATCACATCCCAAGGAGCAACCTTGCTTTTTTCCTTACTATCACCTTGACACATGATTCCAATACTCTATGTAACTTGGTTTGAAGACCTCACACAGGAAAAGGAAAATAAAAACCCAAACAACTCAGGAGTAGCCCAGCAGCAACCACGTGCATTTTCTTTATCATGATCCTTGTGGGTTTCACCTTTCCTCAAGAATGGTCTACTCCAGGGATTTCCCTGGTGGTCCAGTGTTTAAGACTCTGAACCTCAAATTTGGGGGGTGAGGGAGTGCAGGTTCAGTCCCTGGCTGGGAAACTAAGATCCCACATGCAGCTTGGCCAAAATTAAATAAATAGAACTATCTTTTTTTTTTTTTTTAAAGGCCTAACTAAGCAGACACCCAGGAGTGGCAGGAAGATATTTTGAATTATATTTTACATCCCCAGCCATTCTTGCTGTATTACTTGCTCCAACAAATTTTATCACCTCAGTAGCTCTTATATGTAGCTCTTCAGTGAAAAGAAATGGGGCATGCTAGACCAGAGAAAACAATGTCTAGTTGTTAACTTCTAAAATAGACCCATTTCAGGTCAACAGATGTGAAAGTTAGCCACAGAATAAAGACGTGTGATGTGACACAGAGATTCCTTGTCTTGTGGGAGGGAATAGAGCATCAGGAAGGGAGAATGAGTGAAGACATGAGTTCAGAATGAGTGAAGTCTGCGGCCTGCTTCCTGTCCACCCACGCTCACGGCTAAGCTCACACAGTTGGTTTCTGATTGAAAGGTAGGGAGATGGAGGTGGCAGAGGTGGTTAGAAATTCCCTGACAGATCTCTGAAGGATCTGAGGATGCTAAAACTCACCTGGAACTTTCAAAGGGACACATCAGAGAGGAATAAACTCTGTAAGTTAGCGATGCTAACCTGATTTGTTCAGGGCTGTGACATGGAGGGGCTGCTCGGTGGTTCAGTGGTAAAGAATTTGCCTGCAACGCAGGAGATGCAGGAGATGGGGGTTCAATTCCTGGGTCAGAAAGAACCCCTGGAGAAGGGAAGAGCAGCCCATCCCTGCCTGCAGAATCCCACAGACAGGAGCCTGGTGGGCTACAGTCGGTGAGGTTGGAAAGAGTCAGACACAACTTGGCGACTAAGCACACACATGCACACGACACGGAGGACACCCAGAAGTCCACTTATGTCACAGACAGGGACAGGGAGTGGCTAGAAGGAGACTGTGCACAAGAGCCCTGTGGTTGCCCCAGTTAATGACATCACACACGTATATTTGAAAGTGTATCTGAAAGTTGCTGAGACAGTAAAGTTTAAAATTTTCATCACAAGAAAAAATTGTGATGGATATTAACTAAGTTTACTGTGGTAATCATTTTACCATAAATTCACGCATCAAATGAGTGTGCTGTGCACTTTAAATGTATACAGAGTGACATGTGAACTATATTACAATACAACTGAGCAAAAAAGAAAGTTTTATGGTTGGAGTGTTCTGTGTATAGTGTGAGATTGAAAAGTGTTAGTCACTTAGTCGTGTCCGGCTCTTTGAAATCTCGATCTGGAGCCTGCCAGGCTCCACTGTCCATGGGATTTCCCAGGCAAGAATACTGGACTGGGTAGCCATTCCCTTCTCCAGGGGATCTTCCCAGCCCAGGGATCGAACCTGGGTCTCCTACATTACAGGCAGATTCTCTACTATCTGAGTCACCATCTCCTACTAAACACATCCATTGAATCACTAATTTGTTATATTATGCTTCCTGTTCTAAAATTTTATGTGGTTATTTTTAAAAACAAAAATTTCAGTACTCTGATAAAATTCTCCAACTATTTTTTTTTAAACATAGTAATCACAATTATTTTAAAATCCTTGTTTGAAAATTCCAGTATCTGAACGTGCGATTCTCATCCTATTGCCTGTTTCTTTCTACTGGTTTTCAGATATTTTATCCTGGTTTTAGGATGTTGAAAAAAAATTGTGATTTTACTATTTAAAGCTGGACATTCTAGATAACAATTTTAAAGGGTCTGGATAATATTAACTGTCTCTAATAAGTGTTAGGTTTTCTTTGACTGGACAGGAAGTATCACTGTGATTTATCAAGGATTGGTTTTGAGTTTTGTAGCGGATAACCTATTTTAGTTTTGTCCTTTCTCCTCAAACACCATTCTTATTCCCAAGGCATGGGTCCTCTGGGTCTTCAACTGAAAGCTTACCAAAGCCCCTCCACTTCAACAGGGCTTGAAAACTTTAAGAATTGTCTCCTGTGCGATGTTAAAATTCATGCTCACTGAGTTAGCATCTCAGCCGATGTGCTGTGTTCCTTAGTGCGTCGTCCAGCGCACGCCCAGTTTAGAAACACCCAACACCCTTAACACCTGTGGGTCTGTTTCCACTGCTTACTCTTTCCTCTAGTTCCCCTTCATTGTGTCTCTCTTTGTGTACCTGAAAACTGTGAACTGTTAACTACGCATTATTTGTGAAGTCATTTATAGAAATAACGTGAGGTGTAGGATGAAGTAATCTTTCTTTAAACTTGATTTTTCATTTGTTTCTGCTCCGTAACTAAGGTCAAAGCACTTAACACGGTGCTGGCACATGGCAAGGAGCTGTCATGATGCTACATCAGTCTTCCCCACTCAGATTAAGAATACTCTAGCTTTTATGATCCCAACATCAGTACAAATTTAGGTTTATAGTCAGCACTTTAAAAACAGTAGCTGGGGACTTCCCTAGGGGTCCAGTGGTAAAGACTGTGTTCCAAATACAGAGGCGCCAGATTCGATCCCTGGTCAGGGGACTAGATTCTGCATGCTGTAACTGAAGATCCTGCATGTTGCCCCCAGGACCCGGAGCAGCCAAATAAATTAGAAAAAAAAACAAAAAAAGTTGCTGAGTAAATAGTTTAAGGAACTGATAATGAGGTGTGACATATGTGTGAATCACACACATATACACAAATGCACAAAATCACAAATACTTCCATGGTGAGAGAATCATATGTATAATTTTTAAAAGAACAATATAAACTTTCTATTTACCTTCATGTACGCTCAGCATGCTTTGCTTTGGGACAGTTTCTATATGTTCATGTTCTGTTACACGGCTTTCTAGAAAAAAATTAAAATAGGACCATGGTTAGATTTGTGTGAAATTTCGTGTTGAGGCTGTTGTTGCTGCTGCTGCTGCTAAGTCACTTCAGTCGTGTCCGACTCTGTGTGACCCCATAGACGGAAGCCCACCAGGCTCCCCCGTCCCTGGGATTCTCCAGGCAAGAACACTGGAGTGGGTTGCCATTTCCTTCTCCAATGTGTGAAAGTGAAAAGTGAAAGTGAAGTCGCTCAGTCGTGTCCGACCCTTAGCGACCCCACGGACTGCAGCCTACCAGGCTCCTCCATCCATGGGATTTTCTAGGCAAGAGTACTGGAGTGGCTGGCCATTGCCTTCTCCAGTTGAGGCTGTTAGGACATTATTATAATTGTTCGTCTTTTAATAAATTGAGGTTATCCGTGGAAAAAATGCACCCAGCAAGGCATCCATCTGCACTGGCATTCTGCTTCTAGAGTTCATCAAAACCACCTTACGGAGGCCCATTCATTCCTACTGGTCCTTTTTATGAGCTTCTCTGATCCTTTGAAAGGCTTTATCTGTTTCCCATCACCACTGTTAGGGGTGGAGTTTCCAGTCTGTCCTTGGCAGACCTGCAAGGTCAGGATTTCTGTCACTGCATTCTTCTGTGTATTAAACATACAGGCGAAAAGGAATCCCATCATTCTATCCTGCAAACCCAAGGGGGACCCACCATGTGCTGGGGTGCACCTCTGCCTTTGCTCTACTTGACCTCATTATTACAGACCATCTCCAGACTGGATTTACCTATCACAGACTGTCTTAGAGGTTTCCTCGGTAAAACTGGTGACGGTAGGAGCATGGGACCTGGGAAATCAGTAATACTGAGTGTCACCGTTCGGCTGTGTATACGGTCAGACCACTGACTTGCGGCTTTCACAGGCGTGGTCCTCGGCACAGGGATCGGCACTGTTGCGCTTAAACGAAACAGGGGCTGCTTGAAAGTATAGATGTTGCTCTCTTGTAAAAAGTGGTCAGAGTGAACCTCCTTGAGCTTGGGACTAGGCACTGAAGGAGTGGCACTTGGAACTCTGGAGAACTCCGAAGAGAGAATCAGAATGTCTTTTAAAATGCTGGTGTAAATGTCTTGTATTTTTAATGGCCCTTCTGATTTCTCTTCCATTTTGCTTATTTCTTTCCCAAAAATTCGAGCTGAAGCTGAATGACACCTGGGGAAAAATATGGAACCAGTAGCAGTCTCTGGAATGTACCAATAGACTTGCTTAGAAGATTTTTTCGTTGTTGAAATAGACATCACTCTTCGTTGTACATGATGATCAAGGAAGAGGTTTTGAATACTGACAGGGGTTTGTGCTTGATCCCTTGGAACGACAGGAAAACTAGTTTTATCTCTTTCAACGGAAGTGGTTTTTTCTTGAACTAAGTGTACACGTGGGAGCAAAATTTCACCAGCCCCGACTAAATCAGAAAAAGAAAAAGTAAAGCAGAATTAGATTATGTTTATCAAGGTGTCAGGAGCAAAACTATTAATGTATTAGCATTCATAGCTTTTTAAATCCACTCACCCTCCCTCACCGTCTTAAAATGTTTCTGTATGTACTCACTCAATTATCAGGACTTTTGTTTAGCTAACAGGGATAAAGTTTGAGTGTACAACTGGAGAACTGAAAAGAAAGGCTAAACTGTTAGAGTAGGGAGCTATTCTCGGAAGGACAGAATGGATGGAGAAGAGCGTGACATGAAGGGACATTTTTGAACAGTTGCCACTAAAATCTCTGGCAATATAGAAGGTTAAAATGACTTGAAGTTGGGCTGTTTATTATTTATCATTTTCTCTCCCTCATTGGAAACTTCTTTGAGCAAGGATTTGCATTTCTTTTCAAAGCCAGATGTCAGACCAAGGTGTCTTTTGAGCATGAGAGTATTCTGATACTGGCTACAAGGTACCACAAGTTCACCTGGGTGACAACCAGAAGTATTCTTTTCTCTTTTAGGTCCAGAAAATGCAATGTGCCTACATTCTTAGGGACCTCACTACATCCTCTTATGCTTTCTCTTTCTGATGTGATGGAATGTTAAATGACATTTTTGTCTATTGTCTCAGTTGAGCACAGTAAGTGAAGAGAGGACTTCAGTATTCTAATGAGGAGATAATAGATTTGTTAAGGCAAGATTTGCAAAGAGATGGCCAAAGCAAGTCCAACTCTCACCTGTTGTCCATACATGAGAGATGGCAAGAGGCTGATCTGTATTTGTAGAGAGGATTTCTCTGAATAGAGCTCTTGGAGTGCTTTGTGTTTCCCTGATCTTCCTCTCCTTATGGTGGGGGAAAGAAGGATTTATCCCCACTTCCAACCAAGTTAGGGTCTAAATCATCTATAGAGAACAGGAGTGTATGCCACAAGGAGAAAATAATATCTCACCACTCCCTACCATGGCTTCCCACCCCCATACACCTGCAAACTAACAAAAATGACTGCGCCCTTTCAGTGCTGTGTCCCAACTGCAGGAAGACAAGAGAATCCTTAAACCTACTTGACCTCTACCTCCTGGCATTTGGTGGGGGGAGGGGAAGCAGTGCAGAGACTCAGGACTGATGGTCACCTTCACTCTTACCTCCTTAACTCTTCCTCACCCATAGCCCCCACCTAAGAAAATACCAGAAATTATGAGTGAGGCAAGAGAAGCAAAAGAACAAGGTATTTCTCTGGGCTTGTCTAAAAATTAGCAGACCTAGTCTGAGTTGGGTGAAAGGGCAAGGTTTAACTGCATGCTAGATGAAAGTATTGATTTAGATTGGACTTGTGGTTTAATATCTAAAAATGAGACAAGGCTAATAGATGAAAGAGACTAGAAAAGCCTTGGGAGAGAGATGTCATATCTGATAAAGAGCTTGCATCCAATAAAGAGCTCTTAAATTAAACAAATAAGAAAACAAGCTAGGACTGCCCTAGTAGTCCAGTGGCTAGGACTCTGGGCTCTCAAGGTAGGGGGACTAGGTCTGATCGGCGGTCAGGGAGCTATATCCTGCACTCTGAAACTTGCAGACAAATGAATAAATACTTCCTTTTTTAAAGCCAATGAACAGCCAATATACAGCCTTGACATACTCCTTTTCCTATTTGGAACCAGTCTATTGTTCCATGTCCAGTTCTAACTGTTGCTTCCTGACCTGCATGCAGGTTTCTCAAGAGGTAGGTCGGATGGTCTGGGATTCCCATCGCTTTCAGAATGTTCCACAGTTTATTGTGATCCACACAATCCAAGGCTTTGGCATAGTCAATAAAGCAGAAAAAGATGTTTTTTAGAACTCTCTTGCTTTTTCGATGATCCAGCGGATGTTGGCAATTTGATCTCTGGTGCCTCTGCCTTTTCTAAAACCTGCTTGAACATCTTGAAGTTCACGGTTCACATATTACTGAAGCCTGGCTTGGAGAATTTTGAGCATGACTTTACTAGTGTGTGAGATGAGTGCAATTGTGTGGTAGTTTGAGCATTCTTTGGCATTGCCTTTCTTTGGGATTGAAATGAAAACTGACCTTTTCCAGTCCTGTGGCCACTGCTGAGTTTTCCAAATTTGCTGGCATACTGAGTGTAGCACTTTCACAGCATCATCTTTTAGGATTTGAAAGAGCTCAACTGAAATTCCATCACCTCCACTAGCTTTGTTCTCAGTGATGCTTCCTAAGGCTCACTTGACTTCGCATTCCAGGATGTCTGGCTCTAGGTGAGTGATCACACCATTGTGATTATCTTGGTCATGAAGATCTTTTTTGTACAGTTCTTCTGTGTATTTTTGCCACCTCTTCTTAATATCTTCTGCTTCTGTTAGGTCCATACCATTTCTGTCCTTTATCGAGCCCATCTTTGCATGAAATGTTTCCTTGGTAGCTCTAATTTTCTTGAAGAGATCTCCAGTCTTGCCCATTCTATTGTTTTCCTCTATTTCTTTGCACTGATCACTGAGGAAGGCTTTCTTATCTCTCCTTGCTATTCTTTGGAGCTCTGCATTCAGATGCTTATATCTTTCCTTTTCTCCTTTGCCTTTCAAGTCTCTTCTTTTCACAGCTATTTTTAAGGCCTCCTCAGACAGCCATTTTGCCTTTTTGCATTTCTTTTTCTTGGGGATGGTCTTGATCCCTATCTCCTGTACAATGTCATGAACTTCCATCCATAGTTCACCAGACACTCTGTCTATCAGATCTAGTCCCTTAAATTTATTTCTCCCTTCCACTGTATAATCATAAGGGATTTGATTTAGGTCATATCTGAATGGTCTAGTGGATCTCCCTACTTCAATTTAAGTCTGAATTTGGCAATAAGGAGTTCATAATCTGAGCCACAGTCAGCTCCCGGTCTTCTTTTTGCTAACTATACAGAGCTTCTCCATCTTTGGCTGCAAAGAATATAATCAATCTGATTTCGGTGTTGACCATTTGGTGATGTCCATGTGTAGAGTCTTCTCTTGTGTTGTTGGAAGAGGGTGTTTGCTATGACCAGTGCATTCTCTTGGCAAAACTCTATTAGCCTTTGCCCTGCTTCATTCTGTACTCCAAGGCCAAATTTGCCTGTTACTCCAGGTGTTTCATGACTTCCTACTTTTGCATTCCAGTCCCCCATAGTGAAAAGGACATCTTTTTTGGGTGTTAGTTGTAAAAGGTCTTGTAGGTCTTCATATAATTGTTCAATTTCAGCTTCTTCAGAGTTACTGGTCGGGGCATAGACTTGGATTATCATGATATTGAATGGTTTGCCTTGGAAATGAACAGAGATCATTATGTCGTTTTTGAGATTGCATCCAAGGACTGCATTTCAGACTCTTTTGTTGACTATGATGGCTACTCCATTTCTTCTAAGGGATTCCTGCCCACAGTAGTAGATATAATGGTCATCTGAGTTAAATTCATCCATTCCAGTCCATTTTAATTCACTGATTCCTAGAATGTCGACGTTCACTCTTGCCATCTCTTGTTTGACCACTTCCAATTTGCCTTGATTCATGGACCTAACATTCCAGGTTCCTAGGCAATATTGCTCTTTACAGCATTGGACCTTGTTTCTATCACCAGTCACATCCGCAACTGGGTGTTCTTTTTGCTTTGGCTCCATCCCTTCATTCTTTCTGGAGTTATTTCTCCACTGATCTCCAGTAGCATATTAGGCACCTACCAACCTGGGGAGTTCATCTTTCAGTGTCCTATCTTTTCGCCTTTTCATACTGTTCATGGTGTTCTCAAGGTAGGAATACTGAAGTGGTTTGCTATTCCCTTCTCCAGTGGACCACATTCTGTCAGACATCTCCACCATGACCTGCCCATCTTGTGTGGCCCCACACAGCATGGTTTAGTTTCATTGAGTTAGACAAGGCTGTGGTCCGTGTGATTAGATTGGCTACTTTTCTGTGATAATGGTTTCAGTGTGTCTGCCCTCTGATACTCTTTTGCAACACCTACCGTCTTACTTGGGTTTCTCTTACCTTGCACATGGGGTATCTCTTCATGGCTGCTCCAGCAAAGTGCAGCCACTGCTCCTTACCTTGAATGTGGGGTAGCTCCTCATGGCTGCCGCTCCTGACCTTGGACGTGGAGTAGCTCCTCTCGGCCGCTGCTCCTGACCTTGGACGTGGAGTAGCTCCTCTTGGCCGCTGCTCCTGACCTCGGACCTGGGGTAGCTCCTCTTGGCTGCTCCTGATCTTGGATGTGGGGTAGCTCCTCTTGGCCACTCCTGTGCCGCGCATCCGCTGCTTCATCACTTCATGGCAAATAGATGGGGAAATAGTGGAAACAGTGTCAGACTTTATTTTGGGGGGCTCCAAAATCACTGCATAGGGTGACTGCAGCCATGAAATTAAAAGACACTTACTCCTTGGAAGAAAAGTTATAACCAACCTAGACAACATATTAAAAAGCAGAGACATTACTTTGCCAACAAAGATCCGTCTAGTCAAGGCTATGGTTTTCCCAGTGGTCATGTATGGATGTGAGAGTTGGATTGTGAAGAAAGCTGAGCACCGAAGAATTGATGCTTTTGTTTGTCTGATTTTTTTATTATTATTTAAAAAAGTGGAAAACCAAAAGTATAATTTTCATTCAATAAATATCATTCGATCCTTAAGCAGCTTTGTTGCAGAAAGTGAAGTCTGTGATTTTAGATTATTTTCGGTTTAGAATCAATTTTCACACAGTTTCAATAACTGCAGCAATTCCCTTGAATTGTCTGTAGAAATTCTGAAACTGTGGGATTGTCATTTCAAAGGACTTGTTCTTCACTTGGCCTGAATGATCTGCCACTTTGAGCATCACTGCAACATCAAGGATACTTAAGAGATCTGCAACTGTCGGAGCTCACAGCCACACCCAGCTTCCACTGAAAATCTATGAGCTGGTTGGCGACCTTGGACTTAGCATCCAACTGGGGCTTACTGGACGCCTCCATAGCGCGGTTCAGGACTCCCACCATCCACTCTGGTGGACGCTCCCCGAATTGATGCTTTTGAACTGTGGTGTTGGAGAAGACTCTTGAGAGTCCCTTGGACTGCAAGGAGATCCAACCAGTCCATCCTAAAGGAAATCAGTCCTGAATATCCAATGGAAGGACTGATGCTAAAGCTGAAACTCCAATACTTTGGCCACCTGATGTGAAGAAATGACTCATTTGAAAAGACCCTGATGCTGGGAAAGATTGAAGGCAGGAGGAGAAGGGGACGACAGAGGATGAGATGGTTGGATGGCATCACCAACTCAATGGACGTGAGTCTGAGTAAACTCCAGGATTTGGTGATGGACAGGGAGGCCTGGTGTGCTGCAGTCCATGGAGTCGCAAAAAGTTGGACACGACTGAGTGACTGAACTGACTGACTCATTTTTATACTTACAGGGAGTTTCTTGCAGACAATATGTAATTAGTTCTTGTCTCTTATCTACTGTGACATTTTCTATCATTTAATGGCATATTTAGATCATTCACATAGTAACAAATGATTGACATTGCTGACTTAACATCTGCCACATTTGTAAAGTTTTCTATTTGTTGCAGCTGTTTTACTTTGCCATCTCTTTAAAAATCTTCTGTTCTGTCTTTTCTGGTTTTAGTTGAGAATTTTATGAGTCAGTTTCTATCCTTCAGTTTCATTCCTCCGTTAGCATATCAATTACACTTATAAAATTATTTTAAATGCTTGCCCTAGAGTTTGCAATATATATTTACAATGAATGTAAGTCTACTTTCAATAAACACTACACTGCTTATTGGCGATAGTATCTTTTAACAGTGTAATCCCAATTCTTCCCTCCATTCCATATAAAATTGCTCTCATCCATTCCATTTTTCCCTGTACTATACTCACCCAATACATTGTTATTATTATTTCTTAGAATAGTTACCTGTTACATTGAGTGAGATCACTTTTCCTTTTCTGACACTGTTCTTTTTTTAGGCAGACCTGAGTTTTTTTTGTTGATCAAACAGTGTCTAACACCTTCTTTTACTGCTGCTGCTGCTGCTAAGTCGCTTCAGTCATGTCTGACTCTGTGCGAACCCATAGACGGCAGCCCACAGGCTCCGCTGTCCCTGGGATTCTCCAGGCACGAACACTGGAGTGGGTTGCCATTTCCTTCTCCACCTTATCTTACTAACCAATTTAAATAATTTCCTTCTTTCAAAGTCTACCTTAAACCTTATATTGGATGGCTAAAATTCAGGGTTTTTCTGTAAGATATTACCAACCCAATACAATCCATCTTTCTTGATTTACACAACCCATACTTATTGTTCTCATTAATTCAACAAACATTTAACACCTCCTCAGGGGCACCCCACTCCAGTGTTCTTGCCTGGAGAATCCCAGGGATGGGGGAGCCTGGTGGGCTGCGGTCTATGGGGTCACACAGAGTCGGACACGACTGAAGCGACTTAGCAGCAGCAGCAGCAGACAGTAAAGAATCCATCTGCAATGTAGGACACCCGGGCTTGATCCCTGGGTCAGGAAGATCCCTTGGAAAAGGGACTAGTTACCGACTCCAATATTCTTGCCTGGAGAATTCCATGGACAGAGGAGCCTGGTGGGCTACAGTCCACGGGGTTGCAAAGAGTAGGACACGACTGAAAGACAAAGACTTTTTCACCTTTTCACATGTGCATGCTGTACACATAGTGCTGAGAGTACAATTACACAGCAGAAACCTTACTACCATCAAAGGCCTTGCAATTTAATACAGAAAACAGGCTTCCCAGGTAGCGCAGTGGTAACGAATCTGCCTGCCAATGCAGTAGACTCAGGTTCGATCGCTGGGTCAGGAAGATCCCCTGAAGAAGGAGACGGCAACTCACTCCAGTATTCTTGCCTGGAAAATACCATGGATAGAGGAGCCTGGAGGGATACAGTCCATGGGGTCAGAAAATAGTTGGATACAACTTAGTGACTAAACAACCAGTCTTCTTGCCTGGGAAATCCCATGGACAGAGGAGGCTGGTGGGGTTGCAAAGAGTCAGACACAACTGAGCAACAGATACTACTAGGCAGGTAAACAGTTATACTAGAGAATAAGAGGTCAGTAGAGGGTAGGTCGGGAATACTCTGGGACCATAAGGAAAGTACTCTGACTGGAGGCAAAGAGAAGAGGTGCTTAGGGAAATCTGTCCAGTGAAGATGATATCTGTCTTCTCAGTTCAGATTTCCCTATTTTTGGATATATTTCCCCATGATTTCTATTTTTTTTCTTTTAGAATGTTAAAATTCTACTTTTCCAATAGACTCCTCTGCCGTCAAAAACTATACCAATCTCCTCTATAATTAAACATATTTCACTTCACTTTTACTAATTTCTCAAGTCTTAGCTCATACCCCATTGCTGCCCCAGGGTTTCTCACATTTATGAACTACTGCTGTCTGTACCATTAACTGGACATAAATTCTATGCTGCTTTGTATTGTTATTTTAGGTTGTCATTGTATGCATATCAATAGATACAATAGAGTTTAATTAAAGGTCTTGAAAAGTCCTGAAAGGCAGGGACCAGATTCAAGTCATTTATTCTCTATAGCATTTAGTGTTGTATACAAATCGTACATATTTATTTCAATTTTATTTCAATACTTGACTACTCATTTTTATAAATCATACTTTGGACATTTTAGGTATTTATTCATTCATTCATTCAACAAGTATTTTGAACACCTATTACATGCAAAGTACTCTGCCAAGAGCCTTTGGGGACATAAGATTAATAATAGTCAAGGTCATTAACTATCTGAGTTGCCAAAGCAAGATAGTCCATCCCTGCACTCCCCCCACCAACCCCCCATCCCCACCACAAAAGAATTATTCAGCTCAAAATGGCAATAGTGAGAAACTCTGTGCTAGATGATGAGCTTCAACAGAAAAATAAATGGAAAACTACAGCCAAAGAACTGGTAGTGAGCAGTATATCTATATAACTGTGGGTATTATTATTATAGAACAGATTGGAAATGCAGAAATATAAAACACTGTAGAAATATATAGAAATGATATAACAAAGTAGGTAGGACATGTGGGAAAGAAAATTGTATATAACATAAGTGTATTGATTCACACATCTTTTATGGCCATGCATCAACAGGATTTAGCACTGTACATCAAGTTATAGACTAAGCATATTTTAATATGCTTATAAATGTTGACACTAAAATAATTAATATAATCAACTAAAATCAGGTAATAGAAGAGAATGAAAAGGGGGGAGAAAAGAATGTATGCTAATTTTATCATTGCTTATAAGTAAGGAGTCAATATATACCATATACAGAAATAGAGGATTAAGAGTGTTATATAAAGTTATAAGTGGCTCTCCTTTACTTCATAGCATTTATCACAGGGTAATTTTACATTTAATTATATGATTGTTGGATTTCACCAAAGGGTAACTAATAAAGAGAATTGGCAGAGTTCGTTTTACTCACTATTATATCTCTAGTTCTTAGCACTGTGCTTATAAATACAGTCAATTCTCATGATTCAGGGCAGTTCTGTTCTCTAGTCTCAGTGAGCACTGAATTATCCAACACTGAGCTATTACTTCTCGGGAAAATACAGGGTCAGGTTCCTGCAAACCTCTGATGTCAACATTATCAGCAACCGATCAATATACACAACCTTGTTTTATACATGTTCCTATTTAAAGACACTTTAGATTGTTGATTCATCAACATTGAACTCTCAGCCAACAACTCTGTAACTCAGGCCTGAAGGAAGATTATCTAAAGCATATGTTCTTTCTGGAAAGCACATCATAGCCTTCTTGTACTACACTTGGGGGCTATTTTAGACAATTAAATTACCAACTAAAAGTACAGAATTCAGAAATTATGGCACTATTTAGACCGGAAAGGTGGCAGTTGTTTATGGGAGCTAAAACAAGAAGGCAGAGCAGTATCCTTTTCCCACCACTGTTGGGAATATGTATGCTTTCACTGCCCTGGAAGTATCCAAGAATTACCATATACCCGCTCTTGCTGCACACAGTCTCACTATTACAAAAGGAGAGAGAAGGAGCGCCAAAGTGTTCTTCATGATATATTTTGAAGTTAAAAAGACAAAACATAGTACAATGTTCTGTGTTGGGGATTACAAATGGATTCTAGCAGTTAGGTAAGTTCAGTCCTACAGAATCCACAAAAAATGAGAATCAACTGTATTTGTAATCTGAATTAGATGTTACCATAATACACAAAAATCTGTAAGTTGTAGTCGGTAGTGAGTGTCTCTATATTTATATTTATTTATTTGGCTGCTGCAACATGTGGGATCTAGTTCCCTGACCAGGCATCAAACCCTGGGGGCCCTGCATTATCACCTTGGAGTCTTAGCCACTAGACCACCAGGGAAGTTCCCAATGAGTGTCTTTACTGTGATGATGAACTGTGCAGGTTGAAAAAATTCTATGAAAAACAAACAAAAAAAGCTAATAACATATCTGATTAATACACATACCTGAATGGACTTTCTTCTGACATAAAGACAGCTTAGGGAGATTTGGAGGTAAAGGTCTTCGAAGAAGTTGTGGGTGCTTTTGCATTTTAATAATAAGCACTATTTTCACAGCTATGGGTGAAGAACGTAAAAGTTTTTGAATATGTTTCAACTGTTGCTGAAAAATTCATTCAAATCCAGATTAAATCCTAATGAAAATCATTCCATGCTAATACTATACTGAGTCCAAGCAGAATTCCTATAAAAGAAAAAGAGGGTAAAAAAAACAATTCCTTAAGTCTTCTAGAAAGTATCTAGATAAAATTTTGGCTTATAATTAACACAAAATTTAAAAGTACATAGACTATTACCAATCAGGACCATCTTAGTTTCACGTGTTAACCAAAAATTCAATCTGGCGGTGTTATTTCAGCTAGTAAATACCATTTTCCAGAATGGTAGAAAATTTTTCTCCTACCTCATTTTCACTCATTTTTTCTCCTACCTCCAAAATGTTTTATCAGTTTATAAATTTGGGAAGAGTTTTTCATCAAAAAAGGTGAGGAAGTCCCTCCATGGCCTCTGAAAATCCACAATATCTAACTCTTCACCAAAAAGTTGTTTTCTTTCTGTAATAATGCCTTATTTTAAATTCAGTCGCTACAGTTGGGCCATAAGTATTTAACCCCCAAATAAAAGGCCTTCAATATAATGAAATTTTCTACAATTCCAGTCCCGATTAGTCCTGTTTAGAAATGATGCCTGAAGATCGAACCAAATATTGTGTGCTTCGTCGGGACAGTATCAAAGAGCCTCGCACATGGCTATTCAGTTGACAGTCTAGACGGGTACGTTCCGCGGCACAAATGGCCTGCTCTATACCCCTCCAAAGATGACTTGGCACGCAAGCACTCAACGATCTGTTTCCTGGTAGTACGTTCCACTAGATGCTGGTAATTTCCCGTGCTTATTTTTGAAAGAGGTGCTTGGAAACGTTGGATCCCTACACTATCCTTTAGGGCAATCAGCTGCTTTCCAAAACAGCTTTTCCTTTTTTTAATCTCCTCTTCCTGGGAACGGAGGCAGGTTAAGGTGAAGTGAGGTCTCTGATCTTCCGGCGGGATGCTGTCCGGAAAGGAAGCACCCAGGTCACCTTCACCCGCCGGCCAGGTGGGGCCAAGCGGACAAGTCTCCTAGCAACCAGAAGCCAATACTCACGTCCCGGCTGCCGGGCGCGCAGGCGCAGGAGGGGAGGGCGGGGCCGGGCGGGGCGAGCACCCGCCCGCGGAGCCCGGCTCAGCTGGTCCCGCCCCAGCAGGCGGCGCGCGGCGAGCCCTCTCGCCTTCGTCGGCCGCTGTGCGGGGCTGTAGGAGAAGCCCGCTCCACGTGCGCCTGCTGTACGGAACCCCGTGGTGACAATCGTTATTACTGCTTTTATTCTTAATGACAGTGACCACTATCATGTATTTACTTTTCTCACTTGCAAGATGCTTAACTCGGGTATCTAGGGTCCGGGCTGGTGTTTTTTCATCCTGCACTTCTGCGCAGCCTTAGTCGCCTGGCTGATTTTGCAGGGCTCCCGAATAGCGAGCGTTCTGTTTCTCTTCTTTTAATGCAACCTGCTTTGCCTTCCTGATCCTTTAAAGTTCTTCGCTGAAGAGGAAACTTGTCGAAAGAAATAGGGCATAAAGGATCGAGCGGGCTTTGAAAAAAAACGATTTCTCACTGCCCTCGTTATTTCTCCTGATGCATTTCGTGATTTGTGTCCCGTATCGTGGTGTTGATGGACCTGTATGTACAGTGATCGATACATCGTGTGTGTTTGCATGTATGTACATACGTCTCTTTGGAGATTTGAGGCAGAAAGTGTGAGAGAGAAAATTCATTAGGTAGGTGTGTGAATCCCAACTCAGAAAGTAAAGTAGATGGAGCTTCCTTCCAGTCTTGTGTTTTGTTGTGCTTTATAAGTGTAGGAACTTCAGTAACAGTCTTGTGTTTTGTTGTGCTTTATAAGTGTAGGAACTTTAGTAACAGTTGTTGGAAGATGAGACTTGTGTGTCAATCTTTGTAACTTTAGGGATCTTTCAAGATTTACTCCCTAACCGATCTTCCTTGTTCTCCGTAGGAACAAGCATATATTTTTAAACAGTCAATTAAAAAAAGTGGAAAAGTAAAAAAGTACTTAATCAGATTCTGGGAAATATTCTGCACCTCGTTTTCCTTTGCATGTGGTTTCTTTTAATTTTAAAATAGCTATGTCCCAATTACACTGCTGCCCCAGACCATGAATTTATTCCATTTTTGTCTGTGTCCACTGCATAGATCAGTTAGCTTCTCAGAAAGATGAGAGAGTTGACAACAAGCAAATCTGATTTGCTGGATTTTATCTCAAGTAATATGTGTTGTGCATATTTTGTAAGTGTGAAAGATGTTTATATTTTTACCCATAAAAAAAGGTTTATGTTCTAATAGATAGAGTCGGGTTCCTATCCTCTTGGGGTTTCCCTGGTGGTTCAGATAGTAAAGAATCTGCCTGCAATGCAGGAGACATGGGGTTCCATCCCTGGGTCAGGAAGATCCCCTGGAGAAGGGCATGGCTACCCACTCCAGTATTCTTGCCTGGAGAATCCCATGGGAAGACGAGCTGGCGGGCTAGAGTCCATGGGGTCGCAAAGAGTTGAACTTGACTGAGAGACCAATACTTTCACTTTTTTTCCCCCTCTGTCCTCATAAAAGTTGTTTGAACTGCAAGAACTACTGAGATTAAGTTTTACCCACCAGTGCTTGGCCTTTGAAATTTATGCTTAGGATTGCATAGTCAAAAATCAAAGCGATATGCTTATCAATAGTTTCTTAAAAAATGCTTTGTCACACATGGAATCAGTCGTCAGACTTCATTGCCTGCAGATTTCTTCTAGCAAATACCAGGCAGAAACTTGGACTGATTAATATGTAACCTCCAGAGGTGTGAATATTTTGTCTTCCACTGCTTCCTACTTCTGTTATTTAGCATGGAACGTTTAGGCAAATGAGATTGTGATTATGAAAATTAAATTCATGGCTTGGTGTTATGTGTGTATATATATATATCAGTTTTTCTAACACAAATTATATGCTTTATCTTTGGAAATGATGTACAAATGCAGGCCAGATTTAGAAGGTACACATTACATTCAATTTGGGTTCTTTTATTATTTTTACTTAATTTATTAATTTTTAAAATTTTTTGGAGAGTATTGCTACTTCAATCTCCTTTTCTCCTTGTTTTTGTTTAATCATGTCTCTTTAAATAATACAACTCCCTCTTTGATTTTAAAGGCTTCCTTTACCTGATGTACAGTACAGGCAGCCTTTTGATTGTCCCATTAGCTTTGCAATTTGGCAGAACTGTGCAATGAAGCTTGTCAAACTGAACCGCAACACTTTTAACAGATTGTATTCAGGAGGCCACAGTAATGGTGAGTGCCAAGGTTGTGTACATCCTGAATTTTTTTAAAAAATGTTGCTAAAAATGAGATAAAAGCCTTATGCACAGGCAACCTTGTGCACCCTGCAGGTAGTGCTATTGATTTTTCTAATGAGTGGGGGATCCTTGGGGGATCTGAGATTTGCTATTGGTGAAAAGACTCAGCTTTGTTGGAATGGTGTGGAAACTGTTGGTAGAAAATTTCACTGTTTTATATATAAGGCTCTTAATTTGTTTTCCTTTTAAAAAGGAATGGAAGTTTATGGAATAGTTTGGTCAGCGTAAATTTAATTTAGCATTTTACTTTATGGAAATAACTGCAGTGATTTTTATGTTTATGCTCATGTTAATTCTTAGAAGTTCTTTTAAAAAATGAATAGTTAATTTTGAGAGCACATTGGGTAAATCATTAAGTCTCCAAGGTAAGCCAAGGCACAAAAATGCTTTTGAGAAAGAGGTATTTTCTTGACCTGAGTTTTATATATATATTAAAAATGTCTTTATTAGTCACAGTGGCTTAAACACATAATTTTGTTTCATGTTCTTTCATTCTGCTTCATACAGAACAATTTTGTATTTTCTTAAATGTTAATAAAGATATTTTAAAGTAGCTTCTTTTTTTAAAACCTCTCCTATCTCATGGTAAAGAATCTGCTTGCAATACGGGAGACCTGGGTTTGAGTCCTGGATGGGGAAGGTCCCCTGAAGAAGGAAATAGCAACCCACTCCAGTATTCTTTTCTGGAAAATCCCATGGATGGAGCAGCCTGGTGGGCTGCAGTCCATGGGGTTGCAAAGAGTTGGACACAATTGAACGACTAACACACACTAACACAAACACATCTCATTGCACAAGCAAAAACTTCATTTCTGTTCTTAATTAATTTTTAACCAGTTATTTAATTTTTTCTTGTTGTCTTTCAGGATGATAGTCCTGGGATTTTTATTTTCAAAGAAATTATTAGTAAGGGAAGGTCATACAACCTGCATCACAGAATTAAAAAAAAAAAAATCCCAAACATAATGAAAGAACAATGTCTATCTGTTCTAAAAGCACATTCATGAATTCAGCCATTCATTCCAGAATGATTTATTGGAAATTATGCGTAAAGCTCTTTGCTAGGTGTTCAACTTTAAACTTTATGAAAACAACAGGTGATTCATTGGGAAGCTTTATAATTTTAGACATTAAAATGACATTTTAAATCTTTTCAAAGGCTTTATTTATATATAGTTACGACAACTTGAAGTTTTTAAATTTTTGAACATTTTTTACTACATTGCTCAGGTAGAATACTGTTATTTAGTCACATTACTTGGAATACTCAGAAATACTGTATTTCCTTAGTTGCAGTGACTGTTTTAGACTATCTGTGACTGGCTGATATTGCGCGTGCGTGCATGTGTTTGTTGCACGCATGCTCAGTCGTGCCTGACTCTTAGTGACCCCGTGGACTGTAGCCTGCCAGGCTCCTCTGTCCGTGGGATTCTGCAGGCAAGAATAGTGGAGTGGGTTGCCATTTCCTCCTCCAGGGGATCTTCCCGACCCAGGGATCAAACCAGTGTCTCCTGCTGTTCTGGTATTGGCATGCGGATTCTTTACCACTGAGCCACCTGGGAAACCCTTCAGATGATACTAGGTATCTGCGTATGTTGTGTGATTGTGTCCTTCACCAGATAAAGGTAAATAATATTTGTTTCCTTAACGTTAAGTTGACTAAGCATTGTCTTTCATTCTGTGAGTGATGAAATGTCAATGGTGGTTACTTACCATGTGGAAGGGACTTGTCTAAGTGTTGATTTTATGTTGTATATTACCCCAGAATTCTCATGTTTATTGAAAATTCTGTTATCTGCATCAGGTGTTGACCAAAAGCAGCATAGCTCAGCTCTGCTGGGTTCAAATCCCCGGCCGCCGCTTGATAACTCTTCCCTTGATCCAGCTACTCAACCCCTCTAAGCTCCTGTGGTTTCTTCACCTGTAAAATTGGGGTAAAATGGAAACTGACTTAGCATATTGTGAGGATTTAAAGAGAGAACTGGGTCAAGACTTAAGTTCTTGCAGGGTAGAGTTGAGTTCTCATTAGATGCTAGTGATTAAAAACAGATGGCTCAGGTTTCCCGTCTGTGTTGTCCCTGCTTTATGTGATTATAGTTGATGTTATTCAGAAAATGAAGATCATGGCATCTGGTCCCATCACTTCATGGGAAATAGATGGGGAAACAGTGGAAACAGTGTCAGACTTTATTTTTCTGGGCTCCAAAATCACTGCAGATGCTGATTGCAGCCGTGAAATTAAAAGACGCTTACTCCTTGGAAGGAAAGTTATGACCAACCTAGATAGCATATTAAAAAGCAGAGACATTACTTTGCCAACCAAGGTCCGTCTAGTCAAGGCAGTGGTTTTTCCCGTGGTCATGTATGGATGTGAGAGTTGGACTGTGAAGAAAGCTGATCGCCGAAGAATTGACGCTTTTGAACTGTGGTGTTGGAGAAGACTCTTGAGAGTCCCTTGGACTGCAAGGAGATCCAGCCAGTCCATTCTAAAGGAGATCAGTCCTGGGTGTTCATTGGAAGGACTGATGCTAAAACTGAAACTCCAATACTTTGGCCACCTCATGCAACAAGTTGACTCACTGGAAAAGAGTCTGATGCTGGGAGGGATTGGGGGTGGGAGGAGACGGGGACGACAGAGAATGAGATGGCTGGATGGCATCACCGACTCGATGGACATGAGTTTGAGTGAACTCCGGGAGTTGGTGATGGATAGGGAGGCCTGGCGTGCTGTGATTCATGGGGTCGCAAAGAGTCGGACATGACTGAGCGACTGAACTGAACTGAAGTTATTTGGAGGGTTCAAGGATGACTCCTGGGTATTTATCCATAAAATATCACACTGGGTGTGCTAACATCTCTGATGTGTTGGTGAAAGAGTTATGCAGTTCTCAGATTGTTAAAAGCTCCAGGCAGGGCCCTCTGTTCTGTCTTTGGTCTGTATACCTCTCTGGGCTGCGGAGCAACCACGGGACAGCTCGTGCCTGACAATGTCCTAGTGCAGTGGTGTGCCTTGACCCGTGTCGTTCAGGTGAGTTGAGTCGGTGAGTCGCCATCAGCATGGATGGAACTGGACCTAATCCATGATGAATGTCACCCAGTGACCCAGAGATGAAAGCTGCCTTGTTCTCGGTGTCCTCCAGCTGATGAGCCAAACAAAAGTGGAAAAGCCCCAAGAGCTGCAATGTGACCCTCTTTGGAATTGCTGGAGGGAAAGATGTTCTGAAAGTGTGTATTTTTCTCAGTATTTTGGGTTTTTTTTTTCTAATGTGCGCTCTGGACTTTGGGAGAACAATCTACATTCCTTGGGACCTTCTAGGGTTTAGTACCAAACTTCAAAAGGCACATGCAGTTCCCATGAGGTGTAGAAGTTCCTTGCTCTTGGTTTAGCCCTCAAAAAAGACCTCTAGCATTTAGAGCCATAGGTGAGCAGAAATGCTTTGTAATGAACTTACTCTTCATTCTAAGGCAAGTAGCAATTTATGATCTTAAACAGTAAATACAGTGGATTCGTTTCTTAAACCTATCGTTCTGTTTTATGCCCTTGGTCCTAAGTGTTGTTGTTGTTTAGTCGCTAAGTTGTATTGGACTTTTTTTTTGCCGTCCCATGGATTGTAGCCCGCCAGGTTCCTCAGTCCATGGAATTCTCCAGGCAAGAATACTGGAGTGGGTTCCCATTTCCTTCTCCAGGGGATCTTCTTGACCCAGCGGTCGTAGTTACGTCTCTTGCGTTGGCAGAAGGATTCTTTCCCACTGGGCCACCAGCGAAGCCATATTATGCTGTCTGTCCTAAGTGTTGCGTGGCTTGAGTTGTGCGTGGGGACCGTGGGTAGGGAAGAGCACCAGTTGCCTGGACCTGTCATGGTGCTTGACGTGCTCTGCGTTGCTGAAGAACTTCTCGCTTGTTACACCACAGCTGGACGCACAGAACCGTCCCTTTTTTGTTTGAGTATCACACAGCAAGTTTAGTTTCCTTTTGACAGTTCAAGATTTACAACAGCCTCAATCACCCCACCCTTATGCTTTTTTTTAAAGATTTTTTTTTTTTTGATGTGGACCGTTTTTAAAGTCTCTGTTGAATTTGTTATGATACTGCTTCTATGCTTTGGTTTGTTGGCGGTAAGGCACATGGGCTCTTAGCTGCCAGATGTTTTGATGTGGAACGTTATATCAGGATTGAAATCCATGAGTCCCAGGACATTGCTTCTTTCCTTACCCTGTTCCTTCATTTCCTCTGCCAGTTATTCCAGGTGAACCCTCCAATGGGAGAGATATGGTGTCCAGCTCTGTTCAGGGGCTTTAGGGAAGACAGATTATGGGGCTTTATTCTTCCCTCCACTGCAATTCCAAGCAAAGAAACTACCCTTTTAATCTGTTTGACATGTTAATATATGGCTCTGCTTAAGACTTGCTTTAGAGAAAAGGTTCAGTAACTACAAAAGATTTTCAGCAAACCACCAAATAGCATGAGAGTAAGTCTGTGCTTCTGCTTCTCGTTAGAGGGTGCCTTGTCCTGAGTCGTGGAGACCTTGCTTGCCATTGCTGGTGAGGTACTTCCCTTGCACCCACGAACCCTGCACCCCCCATCACTCCCCAAACCACCTGTATCAGACCCATCCGGAGATACTTTTAGTCACCTCTTCTTCCAGCAACATCTAAGGAAACCAGACCATCCCCTTCTTCCCCAGCCCCCACTTCCCAAACCCAGACTCCCTACGTTGAAGAGGATTGCTTCCAGAGGATTTGTACCTTTGCGTATCGCTTTGCCCAAGTGATCCCTTGGGGGAGGAGAAAAAACATCTCCTCCTCACTTGCTGTCTTTGCTCCTTCTCAGCCCATACTTGTGAGGCCCTTGATGTCCCCAGTGAAGGGAGATGGGCTCAGTGAGGAGCTAAGGTGATAGACCACAGTGATTGAAAGTGGAACCACGTGTGTAACAAATCCGGCTTGCCACCATTTGAATAGTAGGAATTATTTAGTTGGGAACAAGAAGGACCGGTTTTGCTAATCTTGTCCTGTGAGCTGTAAGAGGAGCTGTAATGAATTAGAGCAGCTGTGATTTTTAGACCCACACCTGAAGACTAGACTTGGTCCAAAGTGGTTTTAATACGTGCGTTTTGGGAATTTCATGGTGATACAGTGGTTAAAACTCTTACGCTTCCACTGCAGGGGATAGAAGTTCAGTCTCTGGTTAAGGCATATAGTCTGGCAAAAAAAATACATATATATTTTACTTATTTATTATTTTCAAGAGGAAAAAGTCATTTTCAAAGATAAGTGTTTTCTATAAAATGTGGAAGTATTAGAACCTTGAATGCTTCAAGAATTTGCTCTAGTAGTGAAAGATATGTCTATGAAGAGATCAGAATTTTTCTGAGTTAACCATTTGTGGCTGGAGGATGAAGCAGCCTCAGAGGGGAAAGACTTTGGTTGAAATGCAAGTGAGGACTGTGTCTCCTGCTTGACCTCTAGGACTCCCCCAGATGACCTCTGCCCTTCAGGAACATCTGCACAAAGATGAGCAGGCACCTCTCTGCCAGGTGCCGCGTAGTACCTATCTTAGAAAGGACAGGCTTTTGATGGGGTCTGGGTGAAGCACAGGAAGTTGGGGGTACCACAGCCCCAATCAGAGATGAGATCAAGATCCTGTCTCCTGAAACAGTAAATTGCCCTTTATAGGGTTTTATACATTGTTTTTTAAACATTGGGTATGTTTGTTGAATGTGTGATCGGTGGTGAAATAAGAAATACCTTTACTGAGTCACTCTAGGAGAGCTCCAGCCTCAGTCTTCATAGGAAGAGCCGTAAGAACTGTTGGGATGGTTGTCGTCTGTGTTATCCATCTAGAAATTTTCTAAAACTGAACTGGGACTCAGGCGACTATTACTGCCTCCCACAATCTTCTTCTGAGAACCTGTTTCCTCACCGCTAAGCCTCCTTCCATATTCATGCTCTGAGGTTCTATGACTAATTTACATTCATGAGCTGTTATTGATCAGTTAATCAATCGGTGTGTATGCATCGTCAGTCACTCAGTTGTGTCCGACTCTTTGCGACCCCATGGACTGTAGCCCACCAGCTCCTCTGTCCATAGGATTCTCCAGGCAAGAATACTGGAGTGGGTTGCCATGCCCTCCTCCAGGGGATCTTCCTGACCCAGGGATTAAACCTGAGTGTCCTGTGTCTTCTGCATCACAAGCGAATTATTTACTGCTGAGCCTCTGGGGACTCCCCAATTAGCATGTGTAGCTAAATAATTATTGAATATGTTAATACTTTCCAGTATTAACCAGTATTTTCCAATATTCAATTCAGTTATACCAATATTGGTATATTTCCATATACTAGTCTTAGAGTAAGAATGTCTATAAATCGATTTGATTTTCAGGTATTAGACTGGGTAATTTTATTTGCCATTAAATAACATCTCTTTTAAGCTTTGGTAGATGGAGGCACTTGTGTTCGATATTTCTGTGATTTAATGAACAAAAATATGTGCCTGCTTTATGGATTTTGATCAGCGGCTCTTCCAACTTTCATATTTTTAATTGAATGTTTTAATTACAAACTGATTAATGCTTATTGGGAAAAAATAATACAGAAGGATAGAAAATAAATGTCTTCTCTGTCTTCTCCCCAATCCTAAATGTTGGTGTGTAATCGTCTAGGATTCATATGTATGTATGATGGATATAATACATAACTTTTATGTAAAGAATTATATTATCTGTAGTATTTGGTAACTTAATTTTCTTCACCTGATATTTTATCTCAGCCATCTTATGGGACAGTACAGACCTACTTTACTCTTTCCAATCCCAGCCTTTGATTTTTCAGGCTCAGGAGTCATGAAATTGATGTATGTTTATTGTCAAAAAATCCATTATACAGATTAAAAAATAGAGAAGAAAAAATTCCTGTAATTCTTTCAAATAGCAATAACTACTGTTAACAGTTTGATATGATGTATATAATTAAAAGTATTTTATATACATGTACACACACATATATATATTTTTAATTTAAAAATATTCTGCCCCTTTGAGACTCTTACTGTTATCTCAAAAATTCGCAAGAATTTTTTTCCATGTTGCATATTCCCTATTTGTCTTCTAGAAGCCTTGATTTAAGCACCCACCAGTTGTGTGTAAGAATATATATTTTCCTTCAGTCTGACTGATCCTGGGAATTCATCAATTTGTTAGTGTTTGCTACTCTAATAGGTGGGAAGTAACATCTTATTTTAATTAGCATATGATCATTAATGAGCTTAAACATCTTTTTCTTCATTACTGAATGTTTTCTATTATAAATGACTTCTTTTAGTGTCTTGCCTACTTTTATATTTTAGTATGTATTGTTACCCTTGGTGATTTTGAAGGGATCTTTGTGTGTGTGTGTATACCTAATGTACCCAGTTTATCTACCTCAGCTATTTAACATGAGACATTATATATATTTGGGGCCCAAAGCCAAACAAGCATGGTTTGAGTACCATCTCCACCAGTTACTAGCTGTATAACTTTGATCAAGTTTCTCAACCATCTGACTGTTAATGTCCACATCTGTAAAACTGAGACAGTAATGGTGCCTCCCCTACATGGAGATATTGTGAGAATTAAATGATAATGTCCTCAACACTGATACCCATTCTCCAGAACTAGAAAATCTGCAACTTAGCCAATGATGTGTCAAGGAAGTTGACCATTAGGCTGGGCAGAAATAAATGAATACTGCACAAAGTAGTTACTCATGGACTTATTTTGTAACGATGCAAGGAAATGATTCATCAAGATGATATGCCAACATCAGACTGTCTGTACCAAACAACATAACTTCTCAGTTCAGTTCAGTTCAGCTGCTCAGTCGTGTCCGACTCTTTGTGACCCCATGAATCACAGCACGCCAGACCTCCCTGTCCATCACCAACTCCCGGAGTTCACTCAAACTCATGTCCATCAAGTCGGTGAGGCCATCCAGCCATATCATTCTCTGTCATCCCCTTCTCCTCCTGCCCCCAATCCCTCCCAGCATCAGAGTCTTTTCCAGTGAGTCAACTCTTCGCATGAGGTGGCCAAAGTATTGGAGTTTCAGCTTTGGCATCAGTCCTTCCAATGAACACCCAGGACTGATCTCCTATAGAATGGACTGGTTGGATCTCCTTGGAGTCCAAGGGACTCTCAAGAATCTTCTCCAACACCACAGTTCAAAAGCATCAATTCTTTGGCGCTCAGCTTTCTTCACAGTCCAACTCTCACATCCATACATGACCACTGGGAAAACCATAACCTTGACTATATGGACCTTTGTTGGCAGAGTAATGTCTTTGCTTTTTAATATGCTGTCTAGGTTGGTCATAACTTTCCTTCCAAGGAGCAAGCGTCTTTTAATTTCATGGCTGCAATCAGCATCTGCAGTGATTTTGGAGCCCAGAAAAATAAAGTCTGACACTGTTTCCACTGTTTCTCCATCTGTTTCCCATGAAATGATGGGACCAGATGCCATGATCTTCGTTTTCTGAATGTTGAGCAAAAGCCAACTTTTTCACTCTCCTCTTTCACTTTCATCAAGAGGCTTTTTAATTCCTCTTCATTTTCTGCCATAAGGGTGGTGTCATCTGCATATCCGAGTTTACTGATATTTCTCCCGGCAATCTTGATTCCAGCTTGTGCTTCTTCCAGCCCAGCATTCCTCATGATGTACTCTGTGTGTAAGTTAAATAAGCAGGTGACAATATGCAGCCTTGATGTACTCCTCTTCCTATTTGGAACCAGTCTGTTGTTCCTTGTCCAGTTCTAACTGTTGCTTCCTGACCTGCATACAGGTTTCTCAAGAGGCAGCTCGGGTGGTCTGGGATTCCCACCTCTTTCAGAATGTTCCACAGTTTATTGTGATCCACACAGTCCAAGGCTTTGACATAGTCAATAAAGCAGAAATAGATGTTTTTCTGGAACTCTCTTGCTTTTTTGATGATCCAGCGGATGTTGGCAATTTGATCTCTGGTTCCTCTGCCTTTTCTAAATCCAGCTTGAACATCTGGAAGTTCACAGTTCACGTATTGCTGAAGCCTGGCTTGGAGAATTTTGAGCATGACTTTACTAGTGTGTGAGATGAGTGCAATTGTGCGGTAGTTTGAGCATTCTTTGGCGCTGCCTTTCTATGGGATTGGGATGAAGACTGACTTTTTCCAGTCCTGTGGCCACTGCTGAGTTTTCCAAATTAGCTGCCATATTGAGTGCAGCACGTTCACAGCATCATCTTTCAGGATTTGAAATAGCTCACCTGGAATTCCATCACTTCCAATAGCTTTGTTCATAGTGATGCTTTCTAAGCACTTCACATTCCAAGATGTCTGGCCCTAGGTGAGTGATCACGCCATCATGATTATCTTGGTTGTGAAGATCTTTTTGTACAGTTCTTCTGTGTATTCTTGCCACCTCTTCTTAATATCTTCTGCTTCTGTTAGGTCCATACCATTTCTGTCCTTTATGGAGCCCATCTTTGCATGAAATGTTCCCTTGGTAGCGCTAATTTTCTTAAAGAGATCTCTTGTCTTTCCTATTCTGTTGTTTTCCTCTATTTCTTTGCATTGATCGCTGAGGAAGGCTTTCTTATCTCTCCTTGCTATTCTTTGGAACTCTGCATTCAGATGTTTATATCTTTCCTTTTCTCCTTTGCTTTCCACTTCTCTTCTTTTCACAGCTATTTGTAAGCCCTCCCCAGACAGCCATTTTGCTTTTTTGCATTTCTTTACCATGGGGATGGTCTTGATCCCTGTCTCCTGTACAGTGTCACGAACCTCTGTCCAGAGTTCATCAGGCACTCTATCTATCAGATCTAGTCCCTTAAATCTGTTTCTCACTTCCACTGTATAAGGGATTTGATTTAGGTCATATCTGAATGGCCTAGTGGTTTTCCCTCATTTCTTCAATTTAAGTCTGAATTTGACAATAAGGAGTTCATGATCTGAGCCACAGTCAGCTCCTGGTCTTGTTTTTACTAACTGTATAGAGCTTCTCCATCTTTGGCTGCAAAGAATATAATCAATCTGATTTCGGTGTTGACCATCTGGTGATGTCCATGTGTAGAGTCTTCTCTTGTGTTGTTGGAAGAGGGTGTTTGCTATGACCAGTGCGTTCTCTTGGCAAAACTCGATTAGCCTTTGCCCTGCTTCATTCCATGCTCCAAGGCCAAATTTGCTAGTTGCTCCAGGTGTTTCTTGACTTCCTACTTTTGCATTCCAATCCCCTATAACGAAAAGGACATCTTTTTTAGGTGTTAGTTCTAAAAGGCCTTGTAGGTCTTCATAGAACCATTCAACTTCAGCTGCTTCGGCATTACTGGTTGGGGCATAGGCTTGGATTACTGTAATATTGAATGGTTTGCTTTGGAAACGAACAGAGATCATTCTGTCGTTTTTGAGATTGCATCCAAGTACTGCATTTCGGACTCTTGTTGACCATGATGGCTACTCCATTTCTTCTAAGGGATTCCTGCCCACAGTAGTAGATATAATGGTCATCTGAGTTAAATTTCACCCATTCCAGTCCATTTTAGTTCACTGATTCCTAGAATGTCTATGTTCACTCTTGCCATCTCCTGTTTGACCACTTCCAATTTGCCTTGATTCATGGACCTAACATTCCAGGTTCCTATGCAATATTGCTCTTTATAGCATTGGTACTTGCTTCTATCACCAGTCACATCCACACCTGCGTATTGGTTTTGCTTTGGCTCCGTCCCTTCATTCTTTCTGGAGTTATTTCTCCACTGTCTCCAGTAGCATATTGGGCACCTACCGACCTCAGTCAGTATACTATCATTTTGCCTTTTCATACTGTTCATGGGGTTCTCAAGGCAAGAATACTGAAGTGGTTTGCCATTCGCTCTCCAGTGGACCACATTCTGTCAGACCTCTCCACCATGACCCGCCTGTCTTGGGTGGCCCCACATGGCATGGCTTAGTTTCATTGAGTTAGACAAGGCTGTGGTCTGTGTGATCAGATCGACTAGTTTTCTGTGATTATGATTTCAGTGTGTCTGCCCTCTGATGCCCTCTTGCAATACCTACCGTCTTACTTGGGTTTCTCTTACCTTGGTCGTGGGGTATCTCTTCACGGCTGCTCCAGCAGAGCACAGCCACTGTTCCTTTCCTTACCTTGGACGAGGGATGTCTCCTCACCGCCGCCCCTCCTGACCTTGAACGTGTAGTAGCTCCTCTCAGCCCTCCTGTGCCCGTGTAGCCACCGCACTTGGACGTGGGGTTGCTCCTCTCAACGTAACTTCTAGATGCATGAAAAAATAATCAGCAAAGTTACAAGGAGATGTTATTGATAAATTCACTTCTATAACGAGTATCTTTTTAAAACATGTTTCTCAGTAACCAAGAGATTGAGCATACCAAAGATTACTTAGTATATAGAAGAATTGAATAACCCAATTGATGTTTGTTCTGACAGGCATTTATAGATAACTGTATCCAGTAATCAGAAAACACACAGTGTCACACAGGAAATATTGACCAAGATTGATGCCTACTTGGCCATAAAGAAAATCTCAGCAAGTTCTAAAAGAATATTTTGCAAGTGTCTTAGTCTGTTAGGGCTGCTATAGCAAAAATACCACAGACTGGGTGCCTAGTAAACATCTATTTCTTATAGTTCTGGAAGTGGGAAAGTCTAAGATCTAGGCACCAGCAGATTCGGTGTCTGGTGAAGCCGATTTGCTGTTCCATAAGTGACTGTCTTCTTGTTGTGCCCTTACCGATGGCATGATGGAAGAGGCAAGGGAGCTCTCCGGGTTTCTTTTATAAGGGCACTAATCCCCTTCACAAGGGTTCCACCCAGAGACCTCACCTCCAGAGCCATCACCCTGGAGATTAGGTTTCAGCATATAAGTTTTGAATGGACATGGAAATTCAGTTTATGATGAAGTTTTCCTAGTTTGGCAAGAGAGAAGTTGGGTAGGTAAGGCTGAAAATGTTAGTCTGGGAGAGACTTAAATATTAGGATCCTGACAGGCAGTAGAGAGTGACTAAAAGACTTGGAGCTGGGAATCCATGGTATCTGCATTAAGAGAATCATCTGGAATTGAGGCCAGCTTCCTCCCATAATTTTCAAGAGCTAATGAGAAAGAACCAGCTCCAAGTGAATCATGAGTTCATGTAAAGTGAAGGCCAAGCGATGCCATTGAAGGCTGCAGTAGTTCAAAGAAAGTGAAGCGGGAAAAATGAGGAGAACACAGAAGACAATGTGAGTGGTGAACACAAAAGGACCCGCACCACAGGGGATCAGCACCATGTTCATGAGGCGATTTGATTCCAGAAAATCACCACTAGCCTCATTAAAATACTTAATTTGATTTGGTTCTTATTGTTTTGAATTTAATTTTAACCTGGTTTTGGATTTATATTTTAGGAATCTAATGGCATAAGCAGTTTATGCCAAGTTTTATGTTTGCCTTTTAATAAAAATAAAGACAACTCTCAAAGTTTGGGATCATTTTTCCAGATTTTTATTCATGTTAGAGAAATTCTGGTCTAGTTGATGCCACTCATTTTACAGGTATGTAGAATGAAGTGCAGAATGGTGACTGATAATAAAGATTGTTAGATGTGACTTCCGTTTGGTGCATATGCTGTGTATGGTTCGTTTTGCTAACTGTGCTCTGTGCGTCTCTTCTGTGTACCTTGTAACTGTACTAGGTTGTGAGTGCCGTTTACTTTTCCTATTGTGATGAAGAAACAGGCTTAAAGGGATTAAGAAGTTTGTCCAAAGGCACAAAGACAATAACCCTAGTAACTAGGTTAGGAACCCCGGCTTTTATAACTCCAGAGCATGCGCTCTTAATCACCTGGCTCTGCAGACTTCATCGGCCACACAGGTTGAAACTCAGTCGAAGTTAGATCCAGGATCTCTTGACTTGTGGTCTGGTATGTTTTTCATCTTGCCCCGGCCTCCATTTCTTTGATAGTATACAGCTGAAGCCACAGAGTAGCTTAAGATCCTACTGCAAGAAAAATGTGTAATTAGGCACATCTACTTTATCAGAAGTTCAGAATATTTCATCATATTTTCAGTTTCATTTGGGAGAACCTTGACTTCTCATGGGGGCTTCCCTAGGGACTCAGCTGGTAAAGAAACCACCTTGATTGTGGGAGACCTGGGTTCGATCCCTGGGTTGGGAAGATCTCCTGGAGAAGGGAAAGGCTACCCACTCCAGTGTTCTGGCCTGAAGAATTCCATGGACTGTATAGTCCATGGAGTCGCAAAGAGCGGGACATGACTGAGCAACTTTCACTTGATTTTTCATGGAGCCCCTGGAATGTTTTAATTAGGTATTTGGCACATCTTTTTATTTTTTTTTTTTCTATGACCTGTAGTACAAATCAGGTGTTCAAGTTTGGGGCCTGATTTTGGACAGGGAAGCCTGGCATGCTGCAGTCCATGGAGTCGCAAAGAACTGGACACAACTTAGTGACTAAACTACAGATTGGTCCAATAAATATTTGTTAGATGGATGAATGAAAGTCTAGAACATCTTTTCTACTTATGAACAGGTTAGATTTCAGAAGGCTGTTTTCAGATATGCTTATTTTTTAATAAAATATTCTTTTTTTCTTAATTAATTTTAATTGTAGGACAATAACTTCACAAGACTCTGGTGGCCTCTGCCACACATCAACAAGTATGCTTACTTAAGTCTGTTATGACAAAAATGGATTTAAGAAGTATTTCCCAGAAGTATTTCCAGTAAAGATGGGTATAAATCAACCAGTCCTGGAAAACTTTAAAATCAGGACAGTTTATCTGCTTTGATAATCAATCTGTCAGACATCTTTTTCTGTAATTGATTATCTTGATTTACATTGAAAATCTGTTGAGGCTGTTAACTCTTCTCTTTGACAGCATCTGCAACTGTTCAAGGTTATAACTTGATTGAGGTCCTCACTTAATAAACTACGTTTTTAAATCAGCTCTCCACCTGCTCAGTACCTACTCCAGTGGAGATGTGTGGGGTGGGGGGAAAACTTATATTTTTAAATCCATGATCACCTAATTGTCACTATTAATTACAAAGGAAACAGTACCTTTACAGTGGAGGACCTTGGCAGAGGTCATCTGCCCCATGATGCAATGAACTGAAAAGAACACCTCACTTTTGTCAGAAATACAGATCTGGTTTAAATTGTGAGAAAACAGACAAGCCCAAACAGAGGGATCTTCTGTGGCTAGCCTTTTCGAAGGTGTCAAGGTGATGAAAGACAGATTGAAGAATTATCCCAGATTAGAGGAGACTGAAAAAACAACTAAATAGAATATGGGATTGTGGATTGAATCCTAGTCTAGAAAAAAAACATTCATACGACAGTTTGCTAAATTTGAAAGTTTTTTTAAAATTTCAGTCGTTTCAGTCTTTAGTGAAGGTGGATCTGTGATAACTTTCTGATATGGACACTTGTACTGTGATTAAATAAGATGTTAACATTTGGGGAAGTTGAGTGAGGTGCATATGGAAATTCTTTTGAACTATTTTTGTGTCTTTTTTGTAATTCTGAAATGACTTCAACAATGAAAATTTAAGAAATTAAAAGAAAAATATTTTTAAAAATGTAATGCCTAGCCTTGGATATTGCTCAGCCATCATACCCTCTGCTCCTAAAGCATTCACTCTTCCAAACTCCTAGACAATTATTTGTATTAAATAGTTTTCTCCAACCCTTCTACGGCTCCTTTCCCTAAATCCTTCACTGTGAAAATAGAGGCAGTGGTTAAGACTTTGCCTGGCAATCCAGTGGTTAAGACTTTGCCTTCCAATGCAGAGGGCAAGGGTTCAATCTCTGGTCTGGGAGCTAAGATCCCATGTGCCTGTCAGCCAAAACATCAAAACATAAAGCAGAAACAATATTGGAAAGACTTTTAAAAATGATCCTAAAAAAAACAAATCCTTTAAAAAACTGCACCATAATCTATCCTTAAGAAAAAGCAGTCAGAATTTCCACAGCCCCGCCCCTGAGTCCCTGTGAGCATTCACCCTGTCCTTGTGGATGAGTCGTCCCCACTCCTAACCAAGGCCAACCCCACCATTTGTCCACTGGAGCTCATCTCATCTATTCAAGAAAACTGCTCCAACAGATCTCCCCTCTGTCTCTTGCATTACTTTTATCTTTCTCTCTGCTGGGTAATCCCTGGAATCATAGGAACAAACTGTTATTACTCCTGTCTTTTAAAAAAGAAAAATCTCTTGAGCCCACTTCCCCCTTGAATAAGCTTCTGCAACATTTCTCTTCCCCTTACAATAAACCTTTCGAAATCTGTTTATAGTTTCTGTCTTCAAGTTCTTCCCTCCCATTCTTTTGGAAATGTTCTCCCATGGGACTTTAGTCCCTCTCTTCCACCAGACTGCTCTCAGTTCAGTTCAGTCGCTCAGTCGTGTCCGACTCTTCGCGACCCCATGAATCACAGCAAGCCAGGCCTCCCTGTCCATCACCAACTCCCGGAGTTCACTCAAACTCATGTCCATCGAGTCGGTGATGCCATCCAGCCATCTCATTCTCTGTCATCCCCTTCTCTTCCCGCCCCCAATCCCTCCTAGCATCAGAGTCTTTTCCAGTGAGTCAGCTCTTCGCATGAGGTGGCCAAAGTATTGGAGTTTCAGCCTCAGCATTAGTCTTTCCAATGAACACCCAGGACTAATCTCCTTTAGAACGGACTGGTTGGATCTCCTTGCAGTCCAAGGGACTCTCAAGAGTCTTCTCCAACACCACAGTTCAAAAGCATCAATTCTTTGGTGCTCAGCTTTCTTCACAGTCCAACTCTCACATCCATACATGACCACGGGAAAAATCATAGCCTTGACTAGACGGACCTTTTTTGGCAAAGTAATGTCTCTCTGCTTTTTAATATGCTGTCTAGGTTGGTCATAACTTTCCTTCCAAGTAGTAAGCATCTTTTAATTTCATGGCTGCAATCAGCATCCGCAGTGATTTTGGAGCCCCAAAAAATAAAGTCTGACACTGTTTCCACTGTTTCCCCATCTATTTCCCATGAAGTGATGGGACCAGATGCCATGATCTTCGTTTTCTGAATGTTGAGCTTCAAGCCAACTCTTTCACTCTCTTCTTTCACTTTCATCAAGAGGCTTTTGAGTTCCTCTTTACTTTCTGCCATAAGGGTGGTGTCATCTGCACATCTGAGGTTATTGATATTTCTCCCAGCAATCTCGATTCCAGCTTGTGCTTCTTCCAGCCCAGCGTTCCTCATGATGTACTCTGCATTTAAGTTAAATAAGCAGGGTGACAATATACAACCTTGACGTACTCCTCTTCCTATTTGGAACCAGTCTGTTGTTCCATGTCCAGTTCTAACTGTTGCTTCCTGACCTGCATACAGGTTTCTCAAGAGGCAGGTCAGGTGGTCTGGTATTCCCATTGCTTTCAGAATGTTCCACAGTTTATTGTGATCCACACAGTCCAAGGCTTTGGCATAGTCAATAAAGCATAAATAGATGTTTTTCTGGAACTCTCTTGCTCTTTTGATGATCCAGCGGATGTTGGCAATTTGATCTCTGGTGCCTCTGCCTTTTCTAAAACCTGCTTGAACATCTGGAAGTTCACGGTTCACATATTGCTGAAGCCTGGCTTGGAGAATTTTGAGCATGACTTTACTCGTGTGTGAGATGAGTGCAATTGTGCGGTTGTTTGAACATTCTTTGGCATTGTCTTTCTTTGGGATTGGAATGAAGAGTGACCTTTTCCAGTCCTGTGGCCACTGCTGACTTTTCCAAATTTGCTGGCATATTGAGTGCAGCACGTTCACAGCATCATCTTTCAGGATTTGAAATAGCTCAACTGGAATTCCATCACCTCCACTAGCTTTGTTCATAGTGATGCTTTCTAAGGCCCACTTGACTTCTCATTCCAAGATGTCTGGCTCTAGGTGAGTGATCATGCCATCGTGATTATCTGGGTCATGAAGATCTTTTTTGTACAGTTCTTCTGTGTATTCTTGCCACCTCTTCTTAATATCTTCTGCTTCTGTTAGGTCCATACCATTTATGTCCTTCATCGAGCCCATCTTTGCATGAAATGTTCCCTTGGGATCTCTAATTTTCTTGAAGAGATCTCTTGTCTTTCCTATTCTGTTGTTTTCCTCTATTTCTTTGCATTGATCGCTGAGGAAGGCTTTCTTATCTCTCCTTTCTATTCTTTGGAACTCTGCATTCAGATGATTATATCTTTCCTTTTCTCCTTTGCTTTTTGCTTCTCTTCTTTTCACAGCTATTTGTAAGACCTGATTACTAACGGCCTCCATGTTTCTGTATCCAGTGGTCAGTTGTTGTCTGTCCTCATATGACCATCAGCAGCTTTCCAGAGGTTGACTCTTCTCCTCAACTTGAGATCTGTCTTCCCTGGGCCTTAAGTCATCACAGGCACCTGATTTATCTCCTATCTCTCTTTGAGTTCCTTAGTATGCTTTACTGATCCTCTTCATTTTCCTAACCTTTTTCGTGGGAGTTCCCCAAAGCTCAGAGCTTGATCTGTTTTCTTCTTTATCTATATTTACCCTGTAGGTGATCTCATCCAACCTCACAGCCTTAAATACCAAATATATGCTGATGACCTCAAATTTAAACCTACAGTGTGGACCTCCAGATGCTGTATCCAGCTGCCTACTCAACATCTCTTAATTGGATCCCCAGTAGGCTTAACAGGTCTCAACTGAATTCTTGCTGTTCTCCCCCACACCCTCAGACCTGCTCTTCATCCAGCCTTCCCCATGTCTGTTTTTGCCAGCTCCATCCTTCCAGTGACTCAGACCAGAGCCCTTGGAGTCATCATAGACTCTTCATTTTCTCATGTGCTGCAGAGCAGGTCAGCAAGTCCTTCCAGAGCTGATGTCAAAATCTACACAGAATCTGATGGCTTCTTGCCATCTCCGCTGCCAAGACCTTAGTCCAAACCACTGTTGTCTCTCATCTAGATTATTGCAGCAGTTCCCAGCTGGTCTCACTGACCCTGCTTTTGCTCTCTTTTAGTTCAATCAAGACAGCAGTCAAAAGGATTCTTTGAAAACATATGTCAAGGATTTCCCTGGCAGTCCAGTGGTTAGGACGCCATGCTTCCACTGCATGGGACCTTTGATCCACAGTTGGGGAACTAAGATCCTGCAAACTGTTGGACATGGCCAAAAAAAAAAGAAGTAAAAATAAAACATATGTCAAATCCTGTAACTCCTTTTATTAGACCGCCTTCCCTGGAGTGACTTTCTGCAGGGAAAAAGCCAATTCTGGTAAAAAAGCCAACCCTTTGTGTGATCAGGCCTCTCTGACCTCGACTGCTACTGTTCTGTCTCTTCCTAGTTCTTGGCTTCATCGTGTTGCTGTTGAAAGTGACACATGCACCTTTCCCTCAGGGCATTTGCGCTTGTTCCTTCTGCCTGGACTTTTCTTACCCTACCTCAAGTCTTGGTCTACTTCTGCTCCCTACCGTCAGCCCTCACCTCCCTCATGTGTCTGTGCAAGTGTCACTTTCTCAGTGAGGCCTTTCCTGGTCCCCTTATTTGGAATCTCAAATCCACTTCACCCTTCTCCCTGCAAAAGGATGCACACGTTCTACACACAAACTTCTATTCTCCTTCCCTGACTGAATTTTTTTCTCCCTAAGACGTATCACGTTTCATCGAATGTAGAATAAACCAGTGTATCTTGTGTTAATGTATTATCTGCCTCAACTGGAATGCCAGCTCGAAAAGGTCAGGAACTTTTGTCTGATTCATGCAGTGTAGTATCTCCAGTGCCTCTGATGGTACTTGGCACATAGTGAAAGTGAAGTGAAAGTCGCTCAGTCGTGTCCGACTCTTTACGACACCATGGACTACACGTGTAGTCCATGGAATTCTCCAGGCCACAATACTAAAGTGGGTAGCTTTTCCCTTCTCCAGAGGAGCTTCCCAACCCAGGGATCGAACCCAGGTCTTCCTCATTGCAGGCGGATTCTTTACCAGCTGAGCCACAGGGGAAGTTCACATAGTACTTGCTCAATAAATATTTGTCAAATGAATGGATGGATGCATGAATCTGTGCCAGAACCTTAACACAAGCTTTAGTGAAACAGGCCTTGAACCAATGGACTTTCCCATATTTTGCCACAACTTTCAGCAGTCATTTGCCATGGAATGTTATTACTCAAAATACTTAGCTTTCCTCCTCTGAATTAACATTAGATATACAATATTTATTACACTAAAGACTTTCCCCTAGATTCTAGCAAATGATGATGGTAATTAATACATAGGTCAAGCCTGTTTCAACATTTTGCATGATTTGCTATCAACCGTTTAGTATTTTTACTGGCAGTCTTCATCCAGTATGTATACCAGTAATGGTCATTATTTTTCATCTTTCTAAAGTTTTAAATTTTTCTCTTTTTTTCATTTCAGTTATAGCTGTATGCCACTTCCTTTGGGTCATTTTAGCATTCCTATGTATCTTGCACTGATTTCCAGCACAAAGGTGAATCATGTTTCTAAACCTGTGATGAGTTACATGTTTCCGTGCAGACACAGCAAAGTTGCTATAGACCAGCGGTTGTAAATTAATGACCTCTGGATGAATCACAGATTAACCAAGATGACTTTTAAGTTTTTTAAAATCCATTGCCTTTATTTAAAAAACATCAGATGATTTCCCAGAAGAATCCAGATTATTGGTTTCTCTTGAACAATTTTCATTCCCTCTTCTACTATCTTGGATAAGACATACATTTTCCAGAGTGGTCCCTGCCACTTACACTTGGCACATTTAGCTCAGTTTAGTTACCTCCCTGGTCCAGGGAGGTATTTGAGAATGACTCAAACCATACACAGGGAAATGGCTCAGAGATTAGAACAATCCTGTGTGCTCACTGATGCCTGCTGCTACCACCTTGCTAGAGTAAGCAGAGTTGGTACACTTCCTCTGAAGTTTGCTTCCTCTCTCTGAATACTTACAAAACGAAAATTTATAGCTTCAGTGACTCTACCCCACCCCCCGAATAGTTTTGGAGAAGTTCATTCTTCCGGGGCCTGTTTTTGTTTTCATTCTTAATTTAAATACTATATATTTTTGGTTATCTTTTTAAATGTTTTTTTTTTGTGTGTGTGTGTGAACCATTTTTAAAGTCTTTATTGAATTTGTTTCAATATTGCTTCTGTTTCATGTTTTGGTTTTTTGACCGAGAGGCATGTGGGGTCTTAGCTCCTTGACCAGGGTTTGAACCTGTAACTCCTGCATTGGAGGGCAAAGTGTTAACCGCTGGACCGCCAGGGAAGTTCCTGTTTATCTTTCATTTATCCTTCATTTCTCTTGATTTACATGGGAAGGAGCAATGTGACGAGAAAGGAGATGAGGTGACAAAGGATTTTTCCCCCTCTCATGTTCTTATTCCTCTTACTGGTTATAAAGGACTAGGAGGCCTCTGTTCTCCTTGAGAGTCCCTTGGAGAGCACGGAGAACAGAGGCCCCCTAGTCCTTTCTAAAGGAAATCAACCCTGAATATTCACTGGAAGCCCTGATGCTGAAGCTGAAGCGCTAATATTTTGGCCACCTGATGCAAAGAGCTGACTCTTTGGAAAAGACCCTGATGCTGGGAAAGATTGAGCATAGGATGAGAAGAGGATGAGATGGTTGGATGGCATCACCGACTCAATGGACATGAGTTTGAGTAAACTCCAGGAGATGGTGAAGGACAGGGAAGCCTGGCATGCTTCTGTCTGTGAAGTCTCAAAAAGTCGGACACGACTGAGTGACAGAACAACAACAAGGAAGCCTCTGTAAGGCCCAAAACTTGACTGTGTAAGCAACCAACACAGCCCTCTGGAGTGGTAGCAGGAACCACACAACTACTCAGGTTTACATGTGTAACCATTGGGGCATATTGTCCCATTTTCTGACTAATTCATCTAAAAGAAGACTTCCACTTACTGGTTAACACGCCCTCAGCCTTCATCTATAAGAAATACAAGGGATTTCCCTGGTGGTCCAGTGGTTAAGAATCCACTTTCCCATGCAGGGGATATGAATTCGATCCCTGGTCGGGAAACTAAGATGCCGCATACCGCAGGGCAACTAAGCCTGTGAGCCGCAACTGGAGAGCCTGCGTGGTGCAAGTAGGGAACGCCCACCTGCCACAGTGAAGACCTAGTGTGGTCAAAAATAAAACGAAGTACGTGACCAAAGGACCATAGAAATGTCACTGAGGTTCAATCCTGATCGCTTTGAATTGGAAGCAAAGAGGCAGGGTATGAACCGTCATGGACTAGACTATGAACTCCACAAGAGCAGTGTGTCCATCTTATCCACCACTGACCTCTCAGTGTCCGGCTGAGCGCCTTGCAGTAAGGAGGATGAATGAGGAAAATATGGATGAATTTGTTGGGATCAGTGCAGGCAGAAGCACGTTTTCAGACTTGCTGAGCACTTCCAGGGACTTGCTGATGGAAACAGGTCTTACACATTGGTGTAAATGGAAATGGATTCTTAATATTCCTATTTGGTTCAAGAGACTTCATGTTCAGCTGTGATTTCCTTTCCCTGAGTACAGTTCTTCTCAAAATGGACAGAATTTAAAGTGTACATGCCTTCTCTGTTATTGATACTTAACCTTTACTGGATACAGAAAAATAAAATGTAGTCCTTTATTATCTAATCTATAAAGTAATAGAAATAACAAAATAGTCTTATTTAAATATAGTCCTGTACATGCCAAAAAATTGATCGAATTGGCTCTTTTCTCCCTCTCTTTTTAAAAAATTTATTTATTTTTAATTGAAAGATAATTGCTTTACAATATTGTGTTGGTTTCTGCCACAGAGCAACATAAATCATTCGTAGGCACACATATGTCCCCTCCCCTCCCTCTTCAGCCTCCCTCCCACCTCCCAGCCCATCCCACCCTTCTAGGTTGTCATAGAGCCCGGGTTTGAGTTCCCTGCATCACAAAGCAAGTTCTCACTGGCTTTCTGTTTTTCATATAGTAGTGTGTTTATTTCCATGCTGCCCTCTCCATTTGCCCCACCCTGTCCTTCCCTGTGTCCACAAGTTTCTTCTCTGTGTCTGTGTCTCCATTGCTGCCCTGCCAATAGGTTCAACAGTACCATCATTCTAGATTCTCCCTCTTAATGTTTAGATGTCAGCCCTGGTGCTTCTGCTCATGTACTTCTTCCTGCTGGAAGGTTGACGCCATCTCATGGTCTTAGTTAGCTGTGGTGATGAGGCTCCAGTCTGTACCTTCTGCCTTCAGCCAGCCTCACTGTCCAGTTCCGTAGCTTGCATTTGCACGGGTGAGCTCCCCTGAGCATTCTCAGTGTGGCCCTGATCTCCTTGTGGATTTCATCCTTGCCTTCCCTGAATGCCACATGTCTATCCAAGTGCTCCCTCTTCCCTGAGTTCCTTAGCTGACTAACCTCAAAGGCATCCTTGAATCATCTTCTCATTTATCTGCTGTAGGTAGTCAGCCTCAGAAATACCTCTTGCTTCCATGTCCAATGCTACCATCCAGGCCTGGCGGTTGTTGCCTTACACCTTATCCATAGCCCTGTTTTTCTAATTCTTCCTGTTTCCAGTCACTTCCCATCTGTTCCTTTTGTCTGCCACCAGACTAATCTAAAACCATCTATTTCATGGTTTTACTTTCTACCGCACAAGTTTCCTAAGATTCTCTTTACCTAGGTGATTTGTTTTGGGTCTGCCTTGTCATATCGTTGTACACAATAAGCACTTGCTTAATGAGTGAGTGATTGAAATCTGGAAACAGTGTCGTCTGAATTCACTGAAGCTCTGCTGACTTTCCTTTGGCCTGGAATGTAGAGAATTAGCGGCTGATTCATACCTCTATTTAAAGAATGGAGAACTTGACTAGAAATATTTTCATGTTACAGTGCAGATAAACAGAAAGCACAAAAATTTTTCATCTGGGCCTCAGTTTCATTACTTTAGAATAGAGTAAGGACTTCCCTGGTGGTCCAGTGGTTAAGACTCTGCGCTCCCTGTTCAGGGCACTAGATCCCACATGCCTACAACTAGAGATCCTGGCAAGTGGCAACAGTGATCCTGCTTGCCACAGCTAAGACCTGGCACAGTCAAATAAAAAGTAATAAATAAATAGATAAAGTAAATGCCACTTGGGTTTGTTGAAAGTATTCAGTAAGATGTGTTATGGTACCCAGCACGGAGCAAGAGTAGATGCACAATCAATTCCAGTTGAATTTTAATTTTAAAGATTGATTGAATGAATCTGAATCAATATAGTGAAATATTTAGTTATTTTCATATAAATAGCAATTTATGAATTCAGAGTCAAGTAAAATTTGGCACTAACAAAGACCACAGTTAGTGTGTGTCAACTGATTTAATTTTTGAAGTTACCCTATGATATAGGTGGTATTTTTCTCCAATGTACATATGAGTTCAGCTAAGGAAAGAGGAAATGCCTGACTCAAGATCTGCTAGTGTACACTGGAATCAGGATTTGTCTCTAAAATTTTAAATTTCAGTCCTTTTGCTTTTCCTGTCTACCATCCTCAAATATTTTTGTTTGTTTTAAAATTTTGATTATTTTTTGGTTTGCGTTGTTAAGAGGCTCTTGGCTTTCTATCTGAATACTTGCTTCACACTTTTATTGTTTTCTGTGTGCGGGCTCAGGCACTCAGTTGTGTCCGACTCTTTGCGGCCCCGTGAACTGTAGCCTGCCAGGCTCCTCTGTCCATGGATTTTCCAAGCAAGAGTACTGAATGGGTTGCCATTCCCTACTCCAGATTGTTTTGTATGTGCTTATTTAAACATTCTTGTCCTTGTATTTCTATTCTTGGTGGTTGGGAACATCTCAAACATGGTCTCAGCTGCAGTAGCAGCATCAGTTCAATTCAGTTCAGTCGCTCAGTCGTGTCCCACTCTTTGCGACCCCATGAATCGCAGCACGCCAGGCCTCCCTGTCCATCACCAACTCCCGGAGTTCACTCAAACTCACCTCCATCGAGTTGGTGATGCCATCCAGCCATCTCATTCTCTGTCGTCCCCTTCTCCTCCCGCCCCCAATCCTTCCCAGCATCAGAGTCTCTTCCATTGAGTCAACTCTTTGCATGAGGTGGCCAAAGTATTGGAGTTTCAGCTTTAGCATCAGTCCTTCCAATGAACACCCAGGACTGATTTCCTTTAGAATGGACTGGTTGGATCTCCTTGCAGTCCAAGGGACTCTCAAGAGTCTTCTCCAACCAACACCACAGTTCAAAAGCATCAATTCCTCAGCAATCAGCATTCTTCACAGTCCATACTTGTTTACAAAAGTTGAGAAAATATTGTATTCCCTGCATGAGAAGTTGAACTTAGGTAGCATACATTTCAGCCTGCATCCGTTTTAGTGACTCTGTTGGTGCCAATGGGTTATTAAATGTCAGTGAGTATCTAGGGCGTTGTTATAAACTAAAGATGCACAAAACTTCTGCTTTTGAAATGGTCATAGCCCATGTAGTGTGCTGGATTCAACTTTTTAATACTTAGAAATATTGCAGAGATAATATTTTTATGTACTTGACATTTTGTGAAAATAAAATTTGCAGCTATGAGCAGCCTTTTCCTTTTATAATCTACCTGGTGATAAGAGCTCTCATCAGCTTTCACTGAACTGTTATCAAAAAGGGATAGTAAAATTAGCATTAAACAGGTGTAAGAGTCAGTCTTTATATGGCAGCTGCCTATATAAATTGTCTGGAAGTACTGTCATGCTTACAGAGTGTAAATTTTAAAGGTATATTTGAAACATCTAATTACTTTTGCTCTTTGATTTAACTTTGAAATGCCATATTGTTTATAGGATTGACTTACCTTCTCACTGAACCAAATATTTATTGTATTTGTACTATGAGCAATGAATCATTTTAGGTGCTAGGAGAAGGTGCAGTTCCTGTCCTCTGGAAGCTGATGTTTCAGTTGGGAGAGGCACGTAACATTCTCCGCACTGTCTGTCTATGCGGGTCCCTCTTCCTGAAATGCTCTTCGTCACTCTCTTTCCCCTCCTTTGCCTGACAAGCTTCTGTGCACTTTGGGAGGTTCAGCTCCACATCTTCTAAGATGCCTGCTTCTCTAATCCCATGTCACTGGTACCCCGGGTATGTCTCTCACAGTGTTTGTCACGGGGGATGGTAATTGTCAGTGTGTTTGGTAACCTCCCAGATTGTAAACTCCTCCAGTTTGTGAGATTGAGTCTCTCGATCTTGTTTTCTGAGGGCTTGGCACATAGTAATTTCCTACTAACAGCTGGGAGGCTTCCAGTGGTAAAAGAATCTGCTTGCCAAGCAAGAGACGTGGGTTTCCCTGAGTCAGGAAGATCCCCTGGAGTAGGAAATGGCAACCCACTCCAGTATTCTTGCCGGAAGAATCCCATGGACAGAGGAGCCTGACAGGCCACAGCCCATGGGATCACAAAGAGTCAGACACAACTATGCATCTGAGCACAGCATAACACACAACAGTAACAAGAGCTTGATGACCAACAAAGATGCTGCAAACACTTAGATAGTCCTAGAGATTAATGGACAACGGTAGTATGCTGTCACTATAAAGAGTGGGTTATAAACAAACAGTATAGATTTTAGGAAGGGAAGAAAGAATAGATTGATGGTCAAGGAAGGATTCTTGGATCGGAGGTCGCTTCATGAGTGTGTGGCCCATGCCACACAGGGCCCTGTGCTCAGAAGGGCTCCATGCTCTGCTGTCAGGGTCTGAAAGTTCTTAATCATTTTTGAACAGAAAGACCTTGTTGTCCCTTTGCAATGGGGTTCATAAATTATGTAGCCGGTCTTATTGTTGATTCTAGGATAATGACTGAGATTGATGGATACAGGAAGTGGGGAGGCCAGGCAGGAAGAGGGCACAGGAGTCTGATAGATGCAGTGAGAGGTGTGCCAGGCATGTCAGAGGGTTGACAGAGAGGGTTTATGGTGTTAGTATGAGGCTTGAAAGATGGCTGGAGGCTGAGTTTGGACACTGTCCCAGACGTGATAAGTGCTGTCAGCTGATTCACGAGCAGGACGGTGTTGGGAGGGCAGTGTAGCTTTTTGAAGAGTACTGCAGTGAGTGGCGAAAGGCAGGGTGGGTTAAGGGGCAGCCAGGCAGGAAATCGTGAATCAGGAAGCTGATGCAAGGCCCGAGGGTTACGGTTCAGTTCAGTTCAGTTCAGTCGCTCAGTCGTGTCCGACTCTCTGCGACCCCATGAATGACAGCACTCCAGGCCTCCCTGTCCATCACCAACTCCCGGAGTTCACTCAAACTCATGTCCACAGAGTCAGTGATGCCATCCAGCCATCTCATTCTCAGTCGTCCCCTTCTCCTCCCGCCCCCAACCCTTCCCAGCATCAGAGTCTTTTCCAGTGAGTCAACTCATTGGATGAGGTGGCCAAAGTATTGCAGTTTCAGCTTTAGCATCAGTCCTTCCAATGAACACCCAGGATCGATCTTCCTTAGAATGGACTGGTTGGATCTCCTTGCGGTACAAGGGGCTCTCAAGAGTCTTCTCCAACACCACAGTTCAAAAGCATCAATTCTTCAGCGATCAGCTTTCTTCACAGTCCAACTCTCACATCCATACATGACCACTGGAAAAGCCATAGCCTTGACTAGATGGACCTTTGTTGGCAAAGTAATGTCTCTGCTTTTTAATGTATTATCAAGGTTGATCATAACTTTCCTTCCAAGGAGTAAGCGTCTTTTAATTTCATGGCTGCAATCAGCATCTGCAGTGATTTTGGAGCCCAAAAAAACAAAGTCTGACACTGTTTCCACTGTTTTTCCATCTATTTCCCATGAAGTGATGGAACCAGATGCCATGATCTTTGTTTTCTGAATGTTGAGCTTCAAGCCAACCTTTTCACTCTCCTCTTTCACTTTCATCAAGAGGGTTTTGAGTTCCTCTTCACTTTCTGCCATAAGGGTAGTGTCATCTGCATATCTGAGGTTATTGATATTTCTCCCAGCAATCTTGATTCCAGCCTGTGCTTCTTCCAGCCCAGCGTTCCTCATGATGTACTCTGCATATAAGTTAAATAAGCAAGGTGACAATATACAGCCTTGACACACTCCTTTTCCTATTTGGAACCAATCTGTTGTTCCATGTACAGTTCTGACTGTTGCTTCCTGACCTGCATACAGGTTTCTCAAGAGGCAGGTCAGGTGGTCTGGGATTCCCATCGCTTTCAGAATGTTCCACAGTTTACTGTGATCCACACAGTCAAAGGCTTTGGCATAGTCAATGAAGCAGAAATAGATGTTTTTCTGGAACTCTCTTGCTTTCTCCATGATCCAGTTGGCAATTTGATCTCTGGTGCCTCTGCCTTTTCTAAAACCTGCTTGAACATCTGGGAGTTCACGGTTCACACATTGAGGGTTACGGTAGGAAGGGCTTAAAGAAGGTAGAAAAGGCACAGAGAGCACACGATTGGGAAAGACTATGAGAGGAACAGGGGCTTCCCTGGTGGCCCAGCCATTAAAGAACCTGCCTGCAATGCAGGTTCGACCCCTAGGTCAGGAAGATCCCCTGGAGACAGGCATGGCAACCTACTCCAGTATTCTTGCCTGGACAATCCCATGGGCTGAGGGAGTCGGACATGACTAAAGTGACTGAGCATGCACGAACGCTTGAGGGAAAAATTGATGCAACTTTGTCCACATGTGAGAGCGAGAAAAAAATATGGGTCGAGAATACTCTGACCTGTCCTGGGCTAATGGTAGACCGCTGGCTGGACTGAGGTGAGGGATGGGGTGTGGATGAGCTTTTTTGTCAGAAGAACGATGAGTTCAGTTTTAGGTATTTGAGGTGACAGCAGGATTTCAAAATGGAGTTATTCATTTTGCAATTAAATATAAATAATCGTTCATGGAGAAGAGAGTTTGCGAAAAGAAAAAATGGGTAACAGGGTCAAATATTGCAAGGACATTAAGACTGAGTAAAGTCCTTCAGATCAGTTTTAGAAGAGCTAGACCTGTAAAGCCTATGAGAAAATTGAGGAAATAAGGTCGTATTTCCTAAACTCAGAATCCTCTTTTCCAAATGCACTCCTCCTGAATTCCTCTCGTGTGTGTGTGTGTGTGTGTGTGTGTGTGCGCGCGCACACGGGCGCGTGCCTGCCCAGTCGCTCAGTTGTGTCTGACGCTTTGTGACCCCATGGACTATAACCCTCCAGGCTCCTCTGTCCATGGGATTCTCCAGGTAAGAATACTGGAGTGGGTTGCCATTTCCTTCTCCAGGGATCTTCCTGACTCGGAGAGTGAAGCCTCGTCTGCAGGTTCTGTATCACTGCGCCACCTCCTGTCTCACTGAAGGGTACCATTCTCCACAGCAGGTTCCCATCCAGATATGGGGCATCCTCGACCCCTCCTACCCCTTAAGTACTCTCTCATCCTACGTGTCCACTCAGTCCTTTCTTGTCCTTTTCGCTGAACACATGTCCCTTGAATCCACCCACCACTTGTCATCAGCTTATACTGTGTGGAAGCAAGCCATCTGCAATGGTCTGATCTTTATCCTCCTTTCCCCGACTCCAGCCCTCAACATCTCCTTCTTCTCTTTGGAGGTACTGTTATTTGTTTGAAATACAGGTCTGATTGTGACACTTTCTAAGACCCTTATGAATTGTGTCCCCCCCACCACCACTGCCCAACACACACATACACAGAGGATGTTGAAGTCCTAATCCCCAATGCCCATGAATGTCACTTTATTTAGCAATAAGCTGTTTGCAGATGATCACGTTAATGTGAGGTCATTGGAGTGGGCCCTGATCCAGTACGACTGTCTCCTCATAAAAAGGGGAAATTCAGACACAGCTGGCATGTGGGTGATGCCTCTGCAAACCAAGGAAACCAAAGGCTGCCAGCAGCCACCAGAAGCTGGGAGAGGGGCATGGAACGGATGGTCCCTCACAGCCCTTAGGAGGAACCAGCCTTGCTGCCATCTTGACACGTCACCATCTGGTCTCTGCTACACTGTCCAGCCTTTCCTCTTTCTTTGCACCCTCCCGCACCCCACCCCTCGCTGCCTTGCTTTTTTTTTTTTTTTTAATATAAATTACTTTAAAAATTTATATATTTCTTTTTTTTGGCTGCACCAAGATCTTAGTTGTGAGATATTTAGTTGCATCATGTGAACTCTTAGTTGCCGCCTATGGAATCTAGTTCCCCAACCAGGGATCAGATCTGGGCCCCCTGCGTTGGGAGAGCAGAGTCTTAGCCTCTAGACCACCAGGAAAGTCCCTACCTTGCACTTTTCACTGTGGGAATGCTTATCTGTGTCAGGTTCTAGATGTTCTTGCTTTCTGTCACCTATGATCTGCACATGCCAGCCCCTTGTGGTCAGAGTACATTTCTGCCTCTCCTTTCCATCTCATCCTTTAAAGCTCAGCTTAGCCCTCTTCACTTTATTTATTCAACAGATACTTTTGAAATGCCAGGTATAGTGTTTAGAAGTTAACAAGACAGACCCAGCCCTTGGCCTCATGGGACTCCCGGTCTAGTAGGAGAGACCAGTATCAAATGAGGCAACAGTGGACGGGCAACCTCAGCAGAATGTTGAAGGCGTTAGACAGAGGGATTGTGGAAAGGGCCTGAGCACACATGACAGAGTGGACCCCAAGCTTGTAATGAGAGAGAACGCGAATTCAAAGTCTACTCGAGACTGTCAGCAAAGCTCAGGCCTCTGAGGTGCCATGTGCCTTTGAAGGCAGCGGTAGAGGAAAGAGCCGTCAGACAGGAGGGCTGGTAGAAAGCTTGTATAAGGATCAGCAAGACACTCCGCACCCCATCCTGACCCCTACCTTGCTATTAAAAAAGGGAAATTCAAAGAAAGAGCTTTGGGTTATTTTTTTAAATGATAAAAGAAATAAAATGTTCCATAGAAGTTTTGAAGAAAAGGTTAAAAAACTTCCCTGACTGTAGAAGAGAAAAGACCAAGGGGGCAGAGAATTAGAAGATCAATTCAGGAGGCCTGACACCCAGACCAAACTCATCCCAGGGAAAAGAACATCAAAATGTAAGGAAAGAAAATGAGAGAGAAAGAGGGAGAGAAAAACTTCCCAGAACCGAAATACTTGAATTTCCAAATTAAGAGACCACTGAGTCCCTAGCACAGTGGATGGAAATGGACCCACTTTAAGACATATCATAAAGTGCTGCGATGTCAGGCATATAGTAAAGCCCTTAAATATTTCCAGAAAGAAAGAAAAAAAGATATACAAGGGTCGTGTCCTTGTGGGTATGGTCCTAAGCCAGGACCATAGGTTGGCAGGCCTCTCAACAGCCAGCACTGGAACAGTTTCTTCATAATTTTGAAAGAAAATGATTGTGTGGACTTCCAAGAACGAAGGTTGTGTGTGTTTTTAGCTATAAAACATCTCAAGAAGTTTCTGTCCCATGCAGTCTTCCTTGGGAATCTCACTAAAGGATGTGTTAATGAAGAAAGGAAGTAGACCAAGAAAGTGGAAGGTCTGTGGTCCAGAAGCAGAAGATCCAAAGCGGAGGAAGAAGGGGATTCCCAAGATGATGGTGGATGGAAGTTTCTAGATGGCAGCTGGACAGCAGGACCAGACAGCAAAACAGAAGACTCTCGGAAGGACTGGATCCGTTTTTGGGTTTTTCATATTGTGTCTTAGCTCTGTTGGAGAGAGTTTGGTACAGAATCAATAATAGGCACACAGAAGCCAAACAGATGGAACTCAGATATGAGTATTTACATGGTGTTGTAAAAACTGCACATTGGTTTGAAGGGTGTCATAACCTTTAAGATCTTGTTGTAGAGAATGATGGGAGGGCTGATGTGTACACATAGTGTGAGGGTTAAATCTTCACCTCCCAAGTAAGAAGTTAAAAAAATATATCGAAAAAGCAAGGCATAGTATAAGCAAAGCACCAAGAAGTATGACATGGCAGAGAGATAGCCAAACTGTTGAAAATAATTGTTTCGGTGGAATGGGAGTCAGAGGTAGAGAAGTGTGTCAGGAGACCAGTGTTTCATTATAAACCAGGAGGTAATATTTGACTTCCAAAACTATGCACATGTATTATTTTATTAAAAAATTGAAACTTATGTCCACACAAAAGACATGTACACAAATGTCCATAGCAACATTATTCATAATATACAAAACGTGGAAGAAATTCAAATGTCTATCAGTTAATGAATGAATAAATAAAATGTGGTATCTCCTTATGGGCTTCCCTGGTGGCTCAGATGGTAAAGAATCCACCTGCAATGCAGGAGACCCAGGTTCAATCCCTGGGTCGGGAAGATCCCCCTGGAGAAGGGATGGCTACCCACTGCAGTATTCTTGCCTGGAGAATTCCGTGGACAGAGGAGCCTGGTGGGCTGCATACAGCCCATAGGGTTTTGAGGGGTCAGACATGACTGAATGACTGGCACAACATATCCATACAGTGGGTATCATTCTCCTGTAGGAAGGAATGAAGTACCCATACAAATATGGATGACCCTTAAAAACATTCTGCTAGGTAAAAGAGGCAAGTCACTAAAGACCACATGTTGTATGATTCCATTCATATGATATGTCCATAACAGAGAAATCTGTTGGTGCAAATAATACAGTAATAGCTGGCAGTTTGGGAGGTGGGGTTAAATGGGGAGTAACTGCTGATGGTACAAGGTATCTTTTGGGGGTGATGAAAATATTCTGGAAGCACGTAGTGTGATGTTGCCCAACCCTGTCAGTATATTAAAAATCCCTGAATTTCACTTTTAAAAGATGAGTTTTATGGTATGTGAATCATATCTCAAAAGAGCCATTATTAAAAAAGAAGAATTGGGTTGCATGAGGATAGAGTTGGAAAATAATATTTTTACTAAATAATTTATTGCATCTTTTGCATTTTGAGCCCCATGAAGATCTTATTAATCAAGAAAGTAATTTTTAAATTTGAATGAATAGTATTTAAAACGTGATCAAAGAGAGTATCCTACTCAACACTTACTTTTGCCAAGTTTCAACGTTCTACTGTGGACATAGTTATTTTATTCTGCCTTCCTTCCCACTGTCTCCCTAACTTGCCAGGGGTAACTATGTTCTTGAACTGGTATCTATCATTACTTAGACATGTTTTTATTATGAACACCCACATATACAGAGACATCCAAAAACCACACTATAATAGTTCTTTAAAATATTTAGAAACATATTGGTATTATTCTGCAATTTTGCTTTCCACCTCCTTTATATTTTTAAGATTTTCTCTTGCTTTGGCAATCTAGTTCCACTTTACTCATTTTCCCTGCTAGACACTATACTGAACCACAATTTATTCACTTGCCTGTTACTTTCATATTTTTGCTATCAAGCAAAAGTGCAGTAAACATTCATTCACTACTTCATTTCATTCCATAACTGAGCCGGTAAAAGACAGAAATGGTATGGACCTAACAGAAATAGAAGATATTAAAAAGAGGTGCTGAAAATACATAGAAGAACTGTACAAAAAAGATCTTCACAACCAGGATAATCACGAAGGTGTGATCACTCACACTCACCTAGAGCTGGATATCCTGGAATGTGAAGTCAGGTGGGCTTCAGGAAGCATCACTACGAACAAAGCTAGTGGAGGTGATGGAATTCCAGTTGAGCTCTTTCAAATCCTAAAAGATGATGCTGTGAAAGTGCTGCACTCAGTATGGCAGCAAACTTGGAAAACTCAGCAGTGGCCACAGGAGTGGAAAAGGTCAGTTTTCATTCCAATCCCAAAGAAAGGCAATAGCCAAAGAAAGATCAAAGTACCGCATAATTGCACTCAACTCACACACTGGTAAAGTAATGCTCAAAATTCTCCAAGCCAGGCTTTAGCAATACGTGAACTGTGAACTTCCAGATGTTCAAGCTGGATTTAGAAAAGGCAGAGGAACCAGAGATCAAATTGCCAACATCCGCTGGATCATCGAAAAAGCAAAGAGTTCCAGAAAAACATCTATTTCTGCTTTATTGACTATGCCAAAGCCTTTGACTGTGTGGATCACAATAAACTGTGGAACATTCTGAAAGCGATGGGAATCCCAGACCACCTGACCTGCCTCTTGAGAAACCTGTATGCAGGTCAGGAAGCAACAGTCAGAACTGGACATGGAACAACAGACTGGTTCCAAATAGGAAAAGGAGTATGTCAAGACTGTATATTGTCACCCTGCTTATTTAACTTATATGCAGAGTACATCATGAGAAACGCTGGGCTGGATGAAGCACAAGCCGGAATCAAGATTGCCGGGAGAAATATCAATAACCTCAGATATGCAGATGACACCACCCTTATGGCAGAAAGTGAAGAAGAACTAAAGAGCCTCTTGAAAGTGAAAGAAGAGAGTGAAAAAGTTGGCTTAAAACTCAACATTCAGAAAACGAAGATCATGGCATCTGGTCCCATCACATCATGGGAAATAGATGGAGAAACAGTGGAAACAGTGGCTGACTTTATTTTTCTGGGCTCCAGAATCACTGCAGATGGTGATTGCAGCCATGAAATTAAAAGATGCTTACTCCTTGGAAGGAAAGTTATGACCAACCTAGACAGCATGTTAAAAAGCAGAGAGACATTACTTTGCCAACAAAGGTCCGTCTAGTCAAGGCTATGGTTTTTCCAGTGGTCATGTATGGATGTGAGAGTTGGACTCTAAGGAAAGTTGAGCACAGAAGAATTGATGCTTTTGAACTGTGGTGCTGGAGAAGACTCTTGAGAGTCCCTTGGACTGCAAGGAGATCCAACCAGTCCATCCTAAAGGAAATCAGTCCTGAATATTCACTGGAAGGACTGATGTTGAAGCTGACACTCCAGTACTTTGGCCACCTGATGCGGAGAGCTGACTCACTTGAAAAGACCCTGATGCTGGAAACGATTGAGGGCAGGAGGAGAAGGGGATGACAGAGGATGAGATGATTGGATTGCATCACCGACTCAATGGACATGAGTTTGGGTGTACTCCAGGAGTTGGTGATGGACAGGGAGGCCTGGCGTGCTGCGATTCATGGGGTCGCAAAGAGTCGGACACGACTGAGTGAACTGAACTGAAACAGCATGCACGCTGAGTCGCTTCATCACTTCAGTCATGTCCAATTCTCTAACCCTCTGGACTGTAGCCCTCCAGGCATCTCTGATTCTCCAGGCAAGAATACTGGAGTAGGTTGCCATTCCCGTCTCCAGGGGATCTTCCTGACCCAGGGATCAAACCGGCATCTCTCATCTTCTGCATTGACAGGTGGGTTCTTTACTGCTAGTGCCACTGAGCTTAAGTTTGGAAGGAGACAATATGCTTAATTTAAAAAGCTATATTTTAGAAGGTATTAAATCTGTAGAAGTTATAGAGCAGAATGAGGGTGATTGAAAATGACAGGAGTAGGACTACAATTTTAAATGGTTGGGGAAGAAGTCCAAGTCATTTATTTTTGAAAATATTTATTAATTTATATGTTTATTTGGTTATGCCAAGTCTTAGTTGCCTCAGGTGGTGGGATCTTCATTGCCACCTGCAGGATCTTTAGTTGTAACATGTGGGTTCTAGTTTCCAGACCAGGGATTGAACTCAGGCCCCCTGCATTGGGAGTGTGGAGTCTTAGACACTGGATTTACAGGGAAGTTCCCACGTCATCCATTTCTGTGTTAAAGCTGCCTAGTAAACAACCTCCAAATCTCAATTGTTTACAGCAAGGAACGTAGGTTCCTGGGTCAGCTGGGACGACTCTGCTTCGGAACGCAGGTCAGTTGGAATTGGCCTGGGCTGTGCAGTGGATTCAGGTTCACTTCAAGTGTCTCCTCCTTCCCATTGAACAAAGATGTGGTTTTCTCAGGGCTTTCCTGGTGGCTCAGTGGTAAAGAATGTGCCTGCAATGCAGGAGACTTGGGGTTCGAATCCTGGATCAGGAAGATCCCATGGACGAGGGCATGGCAACCCACTCCAGTTTTCTTGCCTGGGGAATCCCATGGACAGAGGAGCCTGGTGGGCTACAGTCCACGGGGATGCAAAAAGTCGCACATGACTGAAATGACTGAGCATGCATGCATGCTCATGGTCTTTTCGTGGTCAGTGGACTCAGAAGTACAAGAGACCAAGTCGAATCATGGAAGCACATTCAAGACCTCTGTTTTTTTCTGCTAACAACCAAAAGCTCAAACAAGTTGCATGAAACAAGCCCAGGTAGGAGGAGAGCATGTTGTACCAGCCTGGGTGGGAGATCCTGAGTCATTTCAGAGCAAAGATGTCAGTGTATAATTCTACAGTGGAGAGGTAGTGTAGATTTGGAAACTGTAATTTTTCAAAATTGAAGGAAAATTAAAAATAATACCTAATTCATAGGATTTTTGTGAGGAATAAATAAAATAATGTATATGAACTATCTAGTCCAGAAAGTGAAAGTGTTAGTCATTGAGGCATCTCCGACTCTTTGCATCCCCATCCATGGACTGTAGCCCACCAGGCTCCCCTGTCCGTGGAATTACCCAGGCAAGAATAGTGGAGTGGGTAGCCATTCCCTTCTCCAGGGGCTCTTCCTGAGCTAGGGGATGAACTCATCCCACTTTGCAGGCAGATTTTTTTTTTTTTACCGTCTGAACCACCAGGGAATCCAAGTCCAGAACCTGGTCTAAACAGTAAGAGACTGGTTAACACTTACATGGCATTTCCTGTGTGCCAGACGCTCTTCCAAGTTCTCTGTGTGCATCAGTTGGCATTTCCCTCACAGCAATGTACCGAACGGACACTATTCCTATCCCCACCTTCTAGATGAAAAATAGTAAATAGTTTGCCCAGGGTCACACAACTAATACAGCGGTGCATGCTCAGTTGCTAAGTCACGTCCGGCTCTTTGCGACCCCAAGAGCTATAGTCCACCAGGTTCCTCTGTTCTGGGATTTTTTGAGACAAGAATACTGGAGTGGATTGTCATTTCCTTCTCCAGTACAGCAGTAGAGCTGAGGTTTGACAACCAGAGAAGTGGCCCAGCTTCTTTACTCCTGGTCTTTATTCTGCATGCCTCCCAGACCCTGGGTCTGGGTTAGTGCTGTGTGTTCCCACGGGCACCCAGCTTCTCTTCTGTCGTGGTTCTGAGTACCACTGCCAAGTCACTGGTCTGCATCCTTGACTACAGTGGACATTCTGCAAAGACGGAGATTATGTTCATCTTAATTACTCTTACACCCTGCGCATCAAACATCAGGGGCAGGGGAGGGGCAGTAGGGTGAGGTAGAAGTGTTGTCCCCTTTGATCAATTCCCACAGTGTGTGAAAGGCAAATGGAGAAATCATAAGCTGTCAAAGATGCTCGAAAAACACAAGATAATTGATGGAGCAATGTATCTAAACAGAAGACACAAGATTAAGATTAAAATGCAGACCTGTTGACCTTGAAGAGAGAGATGACACCTCCTCCTCTAAGCATGAAAGAGAAGAAGGTGGGTCTTGTGAGAGTTGAGCAGGCTGGAGAAAGAAGTTCATACCTGGTGACTTGGGTATCATCTCAGTCAGCAAGGGGCAGGAATCTTGGGTAAGGAAAGGATGCAGGAGGGTAGAATGCGAGATTGAGGCAAGAGACGAGAATCTCTTTGGTCTAACTTTGGGGTTCTGTGATGATCTCTGTGATACTGTGATAAATAGTATGATGAAGCCAGAAAAAAAGCCCGTAGACACAAAAGCATGCATAAAATGCTTGGGGTCCATGAACCCCACTTTGAGGATGCCTGCTGTCAGGAAGGAATGAAATTGAACAAAAGTATGTCTAAGAAGTAATTCAAAGGTAAGAAGCTTGAATTTATAGCATTTCAACTGTTTCTGGGACTTTCTACAGTTCAGTGGCTGGAGCATAGCAGCTGGTGTTTTAGGGACTGAGGCTGTGAGCATGCGGGGGTGGGATACTGGAGGGAGGGCAGCAGGAGTAGAGGGAAGCAAAGCACAGGCCAGGGGAGTGGCGGAGGGGGCAGGACAGGCGTGTGGATGGTGGGGTAGGAGGTGGGAGGGGTCCTCTGAGCACAGGTCATTGGTGGGGCATAATTTATAGAAAGTGGAAATGAAGGTTGCTCAGTATCAGTGGGGCATGTTCTATAGAAAGTGAAAGTCACTCAGTCGTGTCCAACTATTTTCGACCCCATGGACTATATACAGTCCATGGAATTCTCCAGGCCAAAATACCAGAATGGGTAGCCTATCCCTTCTCCAGGAGATCTTCCCAACCCAGGGATTGAACCTAGGTCTCCTGCATTAAAGGTGGATTCTTTACCAGCTAAGCCACAAGGGAAGCCCAAGAATACTGGAGTGAGTAGCCTATTCCTTCTCCAGGGGATCTTCCTGACCCAGGAATCAAACCGGGTCTCCTGCATTGCAGGCGGATTCTTTACCAACTGAGCTATCAGGGAAGCCCCTAAGAATAATAAAACCCAGATGGGTCTACTGTTCATCAGCATGCTGCACAAGCAATTCTAAACACTGACAGAGATAAACTACTCCTCTGAAAAAGCTTTGGTCTAACACCTAAACAATTGCCTGCCTCCACTGGGTAGCCTGGTGCTGTGGGAGGCAGATGGCGAGATTACGATTGAAGGAGTGGCCCAGGATGTGGGTGAGGCGGTGGTGGTTGGCTGAGGTGGAGCCAGGGCTGAGCCAGTGCTTGTGTGGAGGGTTCCTGCAGGTGGGTGGTTGCAAGCAGCACAGTTCACTGGCTTTCATCTCCTAGAATCTAGACGTCGCCTGGAATCCAATGTGTTTTTTTTTTCCGACCTGAATCAGCTGCTAGGCATAACCACACATGTCACCCTCTTCCAACATCATCTCTGCTGACATGTGTCTCTGCCTCAATGTTCCACTGCCTTTTCGCCTCTTTCATTGATGGCATTTACTGACTTACATGTTTTTCTCCTCTAGACTATGGGCTCCTGGAGCGCTGCGATTGTGTCTTACTCATTTCTGAATCACCAGTGCTGCCAGACAGGCGCCCACTGAAGCTGCACCCCAGTGCATGTTGCTCTTCCCTTAGATCCCTCGGAGGTCTGATGACCAGGCTGCAGTAGACACAGGAGAGCAGGGGGCTGCTCTCCTCCCTGGCAAATGAGTCGAGTCTCTGTTGCTCTTTATGAAATGTTACTATCACCCCTCCATTCCATGCTGAAACCACAAGGGGTGCAGACTAGGGAGCTCCACAGTGATCTCACAGATCTTCACCCTTCAGGACCACCACATTATCTGTGCTGCTGCACGGATGACCGATGATTGACCCCCCCAAAGTGGAAACCACCAACATTTGGCTGCTTCGTAGGGTGATCAGTCCTGTCACAGTGATACATGGGTGTGTCTCTGGTGTCCTGAAAGAATTTAGGTGCCTCTTGAACCCCCGATCCCCGCACTGTATTACTTGGAAGTAAGGATGCAATGGAGAAAATGAGGTCCAGTTCACCCCCTCAGTCTTCCCTAGGGAGTCACAAGAGGGTTGACGGTTCTTTGTGAGGTGAACCACTCTAGAACAAGCTGAATCCCCATCTCTTCCTGCTCTTCTGCCACCCTCTCCCCAGAGATGGCCCCAGTAGGGTTCTGACCAAGACATTGTCACACCGCTGGCGAATGAAGTAGATGGAGATACCAGAAGGGCTTGATCCGACATTTGAGGTCAGAAGCAAGAACTTTCTAGAGGAGAAATCAAAGGAGCAAAAGAAGTATAAGGGCAGCCTCCGCAGCCCACCCCACCTCCTGCCGCACCCCAACCAGAGCCCTTGCAAGTACAAAAACTTACTGAATGATCAAAGCATCTTCAACTCACTGTCAGCCAGAGCAGAGCCTCAGGTTTTCATTCCTCCATAGCGGGCTGGTCTCTGGAGCTACACAGGCTCCAGGCAGCATGGAGACAGGCTATGAGTAATGTCCCATCCTACATGACTCAGGATGCTACACAACCTTCACAACCAGTGTTTAGGCTTCTTGAGCATTGAACACTTCTCTTTGAAGATAAGAATTAGCCCTCAGGACGGGCGGTCAGGGTTTTGGCATAGAGTTGAGTTTTTTTATTCGTTTGCTAATTTTATAAAATGTGTATTCAGAAAATAAACCTGGTCTGTAGGATGAATTTGTGTGCTCAGTCTTGTCGGAATTTTTGTGGCCCCATGGGTTGTAGCGCCACCAGCCTCCTCTGTCCATGGGATTTTCCAGGCAAGAATACTGGATCGGGTTGCCATTTCCTCCTGCAGGGGATCTTCCCTGACTCAGGGGTCAAACCTACATCTCTTGCATCATCCTGCTTTGACAGGTGGATTCTTTACTGCTGAGCTACTTGGGAAGCCTAGAAGGATTTAGCCAACCCACTGAACCTGGTCACTGCTGCAGGTGCTTTTGGTAGGAAACGTCTAAATAATTGAAATCTTTAACTGGGTTAAAGAGATCCCTAGTACATAGGTGTTCTATAAATAAAAGAATGAGTAAATAATATATCTTCCTTTTCGAGCCCTTCCCCTTAAAGAGATCTTTTTGTTTCGTTTGCACCAATGAGATCATTGTTCAAGACTCTAAAGAGGGGTTCGGTTTCTCCTGGGGCGGGGCTTTCCCAAGGAAATCCCTTTTAGCTGGTTTGGGGGACACTGCCACCTCTTCCTTTGGCTCTTTCATTAAAAATGAATAATTTGTTTATCTCTGCTGTCAGAAGCTAAGCACCAGAGCACCGCATTCTCAATTAGGGTCAGAGCGAAAAGTCAAGGTAGTTATCTGAAATCAAACAGGTTTCAGTAGCCCAGCGTCTGCAAGCCAGCTAGAGAAAGAAAGGGAAGGAGAGAGAAAAATGCTTATAAAGAGGAAGTGGTAAGAGGCTTCTGAATTTCAGTGTGACCTGTCAGGTGATTTTTGCGGGGGAGGGGACATGAGAAAAGAAAAAAAAAAAAAACACGTTAAGTAAAATGTCCTTATAAAGACAAAATCTATTTCTTTCCTGGCTGATGATTTGTCACTCTAGTCACTTCCTGCCTTGTGACCACACACCCGGGGTTAACAAAGTTGTTCTTCAGATCAGAAAGAAGGGGTTTTCTGGTCACCCGCCAGCGGCACTGAGAACAGTTTGGCTACCAGGTAAATTTTCTTTTTTTGCCGTTTCGGAGTGCTTACGATGTTCTGCTTGTTGGGCGGTTCTGGTTCTGTGGATTGTGGACCCTACTTTCAGGGGACTAGAGATCCGAGCACCTGTCACCCTTGTCCCCCGTGAGCTCTGCCCCCACCCCGGTTGAACTGCTCAGCAAAGCTGCAGCCACCCCGTGTGGCCGCCCAGAGGGGGACCCCTCCTGTACCCTCCCATCTTGCTCTGGGGGTGACTTCTCCAGCTATCCGCCGTTATCACTCCTCCCAAAAAGCTATGTTTTTTTTTTCCTTTTTAAAACCTTTTTGTTTTGTTATTGTCGTCCAGTCGCGCACTCCTGTGTTCAGTCTGCGACCCCATGGACTGCAGCATGCCCGGCTTCCCTGTCCTTCACCATCTCCTGGAGCTTTGCTCAAACTCACGTCCCGGTGCTTGCTCATGCTTTGTATTGGGGTGTAGCCAATTAACACTGTTGTGATAGTTTCCAGTGAACGGGGAAGGGACTCAGGCTCACATATACATGTATCCATTCTCCCCCAAACCCCCCTCCCATTCAGGCTGCCACATAACACTGAGCAGAATGCCCTATGCTGTCCCGTACAGCACATGATTTTTTTTGTTTGTTTTAAAACCAAACCATGTTCTGATTTATTTCTGTTGCTTTATTTCAGGGAGGCTGTTTACTGTGATTTTATCTACTTTCAAATGTTCTCAGGAAAGTGGATATTGATCATTTAAATGGTACTGCTCATTGGCCTGATGGGGATAGTTTAATTTTAGCTCCTGTGGTTATGTTTTTCTAAAAAGGAAAAAACTTCTTTACGGTACTTTAGTGGATGTATTAACATCTTAAGTCCTATGTTACCGAGTGTGACACTGGTGGTTTGAGTGATTTTTGGCGCCAACGTTTTTTAATGGGTGTGCTTAGTAGCCACATGGAACTAGAGGTTGTCTCTTCTCCATTTATTCTCTAAAAAGCAATTTGTGTTGCTTAATTGTACTGCTTTGTAGAGTTGTCTGAACTACTTGATGTCCTCATAACCATACAAATGACTGTTAAGTTATGGAGGAAGGGCTTCTGTCTGCAATAGAAATTCTTATAAAGTTGCTATGGGATATTTATTCCAGAAACTTTGTTGAAACTCAGTCTTTGAAACTTGTAACATCCATCAGTCTTGATTAATTGTCATTATTCAACAATATTAAGAACTGTTGACAAATGATAAGCATAAAAGCCATTCAGATTGCAAATGGATTCATTTATCAGCATACTTATCAAAACCTAATTTTTAAAAATTAAGTATGTGTTAAGTTGCTTTAGTTGCGTCCGACTCTTTGCGACTCCGTGGACTGTAGCCCACCAGGCTCCTCTGTCCATAGGATTCTCCAGGTAAAAATACTGGAGTGGGTTGCCATGCCTTCCTCCAGGTAATCTTCCCAACCCAGGGATTGCACCCATGTCTGTTATGTCTCCTGCATTGGCAGGTGGGTTCTTTACCACTAGAGCCACCTGGGAAGCCCAATTAACTATAACAACTTGTTTTCTAAAATTACCTCCTCGGGACAACTTTACAAACTATCATTAAAACAAAGGTGGTTTATCCACACACATCTTGATTTTGAATTTGCACAAATTTATCATAATTGGTTTCTAGTAAATAAAATGGTTTAAAGAACATCTTTGCACAGATAAATTTGAATGGAATTAACGACTTACCTGTAAATGTGAATTTCTGAAGTTGTGAAATGTGATCATCAATATTGTTTGACACATCTCACTTGAATAGTTTTAAACTAGCAAAAATGTGGAGTTGAGGCAGAAGGATTGAACCCCCAAAATAACAGATTAAAAATATACTGTGTCATATTTTAAGTAAAAATATTGATGAGAAAATAATGAATTAGGATGCAAAATTATGTCAGTATTTTCTTTACATTGGGAGGAAATGAAAATGGAATCAAGTTTAGATTGTTAAATCTGATATGTTATAAAATACCATTTCTTTTCATTCTCTTTCACCCCCAGTAATATCAGGGAAGAATGTTCTGGATCTTGCCCTTTGAACAACACTGCTGAGATGGGACGTTTTATTAGCTACCACAAAGATGCTTTCTCTTGTCACATTTTAAATTTTGTCTCCTTCATAGATTATGCCTTGAAACAATCTGTAATTTGGGAAACAATTTCAGTATTTTAACACCATTTCTAATTCCCAGGTGGCTCAGTGGGAAAGAACCTGCCTGCCAATGCAGGAGACACAGGTTCGATCTTTGGGTAGGGAAGAACCCCTGGAGGAGGAAATGGTAACCCACTCCAGTGTTCTGTCGAGACTCCCATGGACAGAGGAGTCTGGCGGGCTGTGGTCCACGTGGTCACAAAAGAGTCGGACATGATTCAGCAACCGAACAACAAGCTAATTCTTTTGCTGAACCCTTTGGGGAATGGGAGACCAACAAGTAATGTTCTCATTCAAATATATTTATTTAATTTAGAGAGGACAAAGAAAGTAGTAGTAACACTTACTACTGATAAGTACTTACTGTGTAAGCCCCTCTTTATGCTGACTTCATTTAATTTTCCCCCTTCTCCCCAGCCATACCCAACTACCTTTAGAGATGAGGAGTGGGCTTAGTTGTTGAAGGAAGAGGCCCAAGGTCATTGGGCAGTTGGAGGTGGGGAGGGGCTGTGAGAAGCCAGGATTTCAGGCTCCATCCTGCCTCTCTGGAAGCATCTGTGTATTCCAGGTCCTCTCTCCCACACCAGCATCCTTTCCCCTGATGTAGATCGCAACAGATTTTTAGTTCTGAAGCTGACTGAAGAGATCTTGGCATTCATGATTTGAAGAGAGAGAGAAAGAAGAAAAGAAAAAAATTCCCATAAACCCAGAAACATTTTCATAAGTAAGAGATAGCATTGTGGGTTTCGTATAATAATAGAATGAAGAAGTATTCTCTCTTAATGAATGCATAATTTTACTCAAGCGCTGTGTGCCTCCGCAGACCTGCCTCAACCACTTCCCCAGCCTCCTTTCTGTGTCACTTCCTTCTGCTCTGGCTGCCGCCCACCATCTTCTTACTCCCTTGATACTCACCCACCGTCTAAGTGCACAAGACCACAAGCCACCAGAAAGTTCCATGTTCTTTCCACTTCTTTTCACTCTTGCTGTTTTTCCAAGTGCTTTCTTCTTTATGTAAAAACCTCTGTTCGTTTTTTAAGGCTTATTTCAAGAAACGTGTCCTTTTGCAGGTCTTTCCTACTGGTTCCTGCCCCCACCTTCCTCGCCTCCATTGTTCCGTCTATGTTTGTTTGTGTAATGCTTTAAGTAGGACAGTAATCATATTGTTTTCAAGTCCTTAATTTGCTGACAGTCTGAGCTCCTGCTCTGTGTTTCCTGGCAGGGAGTAGGTGCCCATGATCTTTATTCAGTTTTTCTCAGTTCCTTAGAAATGCATGGAAGCCTTTTTTTATGTTTCACTTAATTTAATATTTACTGAGTTCCCCCAGTGACTGCTATGCAAGAAGATACAACAACAGTATAGTATTTTACATTCTAACATGCTTCCTTTTTGTCAAAGCACTATTCTTCATTTTAGAGCACTAAATGGACTTCAAGGAATTGAAGAAACTGTCTGATGACTGTAGCCAGCAGGCAAAATCAATCTCATTATTTTAGTTTAAATACATTAACTGAGCTAAAACTTAGCTGCTGCTGCTGCTAAGTCACTTCAGTTGTGTCCAACTCTGTGTGACCCCGTAGACGGAAGCCCACCGGGCTCCCCCGTCCCTAGGATTCTCCAGGCTTAGCTACCCATACCAAAATTATGTATCTGATTGTAAGCATATTTGATGACCAAGAACACAGGAACAGGTATCATTGACTTTTCCTTATTCACTTTGCACTCTTCTCAGAAAATTCTCTTGTCAGCTTCTCCTTGTTATGAAAAGACCAAAGGCCTCTCTGTGTATGTAGGAGAGATGGCAAATGAATATTTAAAAAATCAAGTTTGGTAAAATAAAACTAAGAAATTTTCTCATAAGATTATATTTATGAAGAGTCAAGATTATAATCTGTGAAGATTATAAAGTCTAATGACTTTATGACTAATAGATTTTATAGTAAAGTGACATTATTTATTTATTGTACTTTTCACAGAAAAATCATGTTTTATCCTTCCTTGGTTTTAAATTTGGCTACTTAAAAAAAAAAAACCTTTTTATTTTATATTGGGGTATAGCCAGTTAACAATGCTGTGACAGTTTCAGGTGGACAGCAAAGAGACTCAGCCATACACATAGATGTATCCATTCTCCCCCAAACTCCCCTCCCACCCAGGCTGCCAAAGTGACGTTTAGATTCATCTAATTGCCTGCTTAGGATTTTTTTGTTTGTTTGTTTGCTAGCTTTCCAACTCACAGATACCATCCAATGATTCTATTCCATCTGCCTATTGAATCCTGAAGAAATAAAAATTAGAATGAGTCCACCAAAATATAAAACTAATCAGTGTCTAAAGGTTCCAAGAGTTTCAAGTTTCTCTGTTTTGCAGATGGCAACGCACTTCTTAAATCAAAAGATTTCATGTTTCTCGTTGTTCTCATTTTGACGTTCTAAGAAGTTGCCACTTGATCAGATATTCATCTTCCAGGGGCATCTGGCTCCAGTTGCTGTGAACACTGAGTTCCCCGGATGGCCATCCCCCTGGCTTTCCTCAGTTCCCTCCTGATTCAACTTCCTTACGCTATTGACTGTTCCCCTTGTTTTGTTTGTCAATCTCAGTCATTACATCAGTCTTCCCAGTAATTTCATAATCGCTTCGTCTTATAAGATACTGCCAACAGCAGATAGGGAACAAAGAATTTCATTTCATTACCCTTATACTAACAGCTAAGCCTTCTGTAGCACTATTTTGAATTGTTTTTCTAAGTGTTCTGATCATATTAATACATTTAGTCATCCCGGCAATCCTGTGAGGTAGGTTCTGGTGTTAGCTTCATGTATGAAAGCAGGTTAATTCTTCAAATATTTGATATTACTTCACTTTTCTACAATTGAATCAATTTTGTATTAACTGCTAAATTCCAGGGAAGACCTCCTGGAATAAACAGGTAGCAGACCATGATGGTTATTTGTGCCTAGATCCTTGAGTTGGACTCAAGTAATAATAATTTATCCCAGATAAATGCATCTGTATTATTGTTTTTTTTAAAGACTGTTCTTTGTCAACATCATCAGTATTTACTTAGTCCCTCTTTGCTCTTGACTGTTTTGTTTTTACCAACTTATAGACCAGAGCCTAGGTCACAAAATATCTCTACCCCTAAAGCTTTGAAAAGTTCTCAGTCATAGAAGGTTAGAATGCTTTAGCTAAGTGGCATTCCCATTTTCTAACTATTGTGATTGATAGACATGAATAAATTAAACAAGTTTGTATTTATACCCAAGCACACAATCTTTCACAGTTTTAGGTCACCTATATTTGGCCATAACTATATAATTATAGATATACCAAGCACACAAATCTATAATTATATAGTAATGGCCAAATATAGGTGTCCTAAAACTGCAAAAGAATGAAAGATTGTTTTAATTATGAGCTGAAGAATGAGGTAAAAAGTGACCCACTTACTGAGTTAAAATGAGTTTTGCTCAACTTCAGAGCCATGCCTGCCTCAGCCCCACTTTAAGTTATAAGGAGGCTTGTTTCTCCAATATGGCCAGTTGTTTTTTCTGGCGGAAGGAAAAGCTAAGATGTTGAATTGAGGAACCTGCAAAGAAAGCCACAGTTTTGTGGCTGCAACATTGATTCTTGTTTCAGTCTAGCACCAGTTCCACGGACAGATGGACACACTCTCATGCTCTCCCTCTTTGTCTGTCTGTCTGTCTGTATTATCTCCCCCTCCCCCACCCCAACACCTGTGTTTCTCTCCCTCTCTCTCTCTCACACACACACACACACACACACATGCACGCACACCCTCTTGACTGGCTGAGCTAAAATGGAAAAGAGATTATGGATTACATTCTCCACAGGCAGAAAAGCCAAGACACCAAATTTGACAGACAAATTAACACTGCGTGTGAATTGCAACCTCCCAAATAATTTATGTTCCTTTTCTTTTCCTGGTTGTACTTTCGAGAGGGAAGTAAATGAATGAACTAATTACTTTACAGTTCAATAATAGCCTGCAGCTGGATCCCTCAGTCTGGTAGTCGTCACCAGTATTTATCCAAACTGTGGATCCAAATGAACAAAGAGAAGACGTGCACAAATGCATTTGCATAACATCTGCATCCTCTTCGCTTTCGGCGTCCTCAGGCAAAATTCCGAACCAGAACTGCATCTCTGTTAACTTCAGGCGGCACATTTTAAAATGTGGATCTTTGCACATCCTTGCTGTCCTTTGCTCACATTACCTTCACCAGGAGGGCCAGATCAGAAAGAAGAGTGAAATATACACTCCTGATGGAGAAAGCTACATCACGGAAGCAAAGAGAAAGTGAGAAGAAAATGAGGAACATGTATGCAGTTTTGCATATTGAGCCCCCTTTTCTTCATCTCGAAGACGTGAATGAATTTTCCCCTCCTTTCCCATGCTTTATAACATTTAAGAAAATTTCCCTTTGACAAGATCGACTATCATGGGCACCTTTGAGGACTTTTTTCCAGATTTTTCCCTTCCTTCATTGTCTTTTGAGATTTTTCACCAAAATATCCCTGAGTCCCTGTGTCTTTCCTGTGACCATGGAGGTAGACAATTGGGACTCTTAATCTTTCTGGTGATTGAATATAATGCATGTAATATAAATGGATTAAATATCATATATAATGTCAGTTTTTTTTTTAAAGCTTGTGAGTCTCAGTATCTACAGTTTCTGTGCATGAGAGAAATAAGCATGGTATGAAAAGCAAGCAAATTTGCAGGCAAATTTGGATTCCCTTTCCTACTTTTTTACTGAATGTGGGACCCCAGCAGGTCTCTTCAGCTGGTTTCCTCGTCTACAAAATAGAGGAAAGTGCTGTCTGTTCCCTGGCTCTGCTCTCGGGTCATTTCCTCCCCGTTTCCCCAGTTCATCAGTCTGTGTTTATGCCTCACTCTGCCATACTCACCGTCGATGCCAACTTGTGTGTGTGCATGCTCTGCCACGTCCAGCCCTTTGTGACCCCAAGGACTGTAGTCCGTCAGGCTCCTTTGTCTATGGAATTTTCCTGGCAAGAATACTGGAGCAGTTGCCATTTCCTGCTCCAGGGGATCTTCCCCACCCAGGGATCGAACCTGCATCTCTTGCATTGGCTGGTGGATTCATTACCGCTGAGGCCCCTGGAAAGCCCCACTGACTTGTTGAGCCCTTACTATTTGTGGGGCATCATGCTAAGCACTTGACAAATATTTGCTTTTATCAGTTCAGTTCAGTCCAGTCGCTCAGTCGTGTCCGACTCTCTGCGACCCCATGAATCACAGCACGCCAGGCCTCCCTGTCCATCACCAACTCCCGGAGTTCACTCAAACTCATGTCCATCAAGTCGGTGATGCCATCCAGCCATCTCATTCTCTGTCGTCCCCTCCTCCTCCCGCCCCCAATCCCTCCCAGCATCAGAGTCTTTTCCAGTGAGTCAACTCGTCGCATGAGGTGGCCAAAGTATTTGAGTTTCAGCTTTAGCATCAGTCCTTCCAATGAACACCCAGGATTGATCTCCCTTAGAATGGACTGGTTGGATCTCCTTGCAGTCCAAGGGACTCTCAAGAGTCTTCTCCAGCACCACATAGTTCTACACAAAAACTGCCTAAGATCGATGTTATCATCATCTTATGATTGATGACCAACTGAGGTTTGGGGAGAGTTATGTCTAAGGCCACAGAGCTGGTCAGAGCCGAGACTGACACCTTGCCTCTTTCCCATTCTAATATTCACAGTTTCTTAAATGTGTAAACCTCGTCTGTTTTCTTTGCGTTGTATTTTCTAACATGATCCACTGGCTGCTTTCTAATAAGTCTAAGTTTTCCTTTCTGTGATTGAATATTCAATGATTATTCCTAATTTTCTATCAGGCAGAGATCCCAACTCTGCTTTTGATAGGTCTCCTGGTATACCAAACATAATTGACAAACAAATAAATAAATGCTTGAGGATTCAATGGTACAAAGTCCTTAAAATAAGAGTTAGGAAGGGATTCAACTAGGCTATTTAGTTATTTAAAATTTTGACAAAAGATATGTTATATCCCATGAGTAAACTAGAACTGGTAAATATTTGCCCCCTGAACTGTGGCTTCCAACAAAATGAAGATAAGTATAGTCCATCAAACAATACAAATTTCTGCCTCAATTGACCTGTAACTCCTCATTTTGTTTTTTATGAGAATGAGCTTGTCATTAGAGATTCTGAAAGAACTACTCCAAGGAGCCCAGAGAAAATGAGGTTGCCTTATTGAGAATAAATAGAAGCTTCTGTTGTCGGCCCTGGGACACGATTGTCAACTGCACATTGTTTTAGTATTTTTCCAAAAAGTGCCTGGAGAATTCAGGAGTGGATAAGAGACAGAGGCAGAAGAAAGGCCAACGGAATCAGCCCCTAAGCATCGGTATGCCTGAGAGTGAGGAGTCGTAGGCCCGTGGTCTTCATCACAGATACTCAGAAATCTCTTCTTGTTTCATGACTCACAATGGATGTGGTCAGGCTTTTCTTGAGATTGCTGTACATTTTCCCACTCTGGCCACACTTCCTCAACTGTTAGAAGGTACTTTCCACGGTAAGTATCTCAGGCAAGACTGAGCCCAGAGCCCCTTGACCGCTCAGCATGAGATCAGCCAATACTATTGCTGTTGGCTTCTGGTTGGTATCATCTACTAATTCCACAGTTGCTTTGGAAACTGACTTCAAGGACTCCAAAGGAGAGAAGTGGTACAGGCGCCAGAGCAAGCCCAGCTAAGATCATTTGAAGATAGAGCATAAGTGTGAAATCTAGATTTACACCCACCCACACACATAACAATTAAGTGTGAATTTTAGATAGCGACTCTACATAATATTTCATACAATTTATAATGGAAATTGGGTTCGTTCCCCAAGATAATTTTGTAAGAGAACTTCTGGCCCTTTATTTTTCTCCTTCTTCCCTCCCTCCCTCTGCCCTTTCCTCCCTTCCTTTCTTCCTCCTTCACCAAGCACTGTTGTATGCAGTTGAAACAGTTTGTCTTGTTTTATTCTAACACAGCTCTATGGATGAGCACTGTGACTGCATTATTATTTTTATGGGACTGTAATTGCTTTACAATGTTGTGTTAGCCTGTCCTGTACAATAGAGTGAATCAGCTATAGTTATATAGTTAGTTCAGTCACTCAGTTGTGTCCAACTCTTTGAAGCTCCATGGTCTGCAGCATGCCAGGCCTCCCTGTCCATCACCAACTCCTGGAGTTTACTCAAACTCATGTCCATTGAGTTGGTGATGCCATCCAGCCATCTCATCCTCTGTCGTCCTCTTCTCCTGCCTTCAATCTGTCCCAGCATCAGGGTCTTTTCAGATGAGTCAGTTATTTGTGTCAGGTGGCCAAAGCATTGGAGTTTCAGCTTCAGCATCAGTCCTTAAATGAATATTTAGGACTGATTTCCTTTAGGATGGACTGTTTTTATCTCCTTGCAGTCCACGGGACTCTCAAGAGTCTTCTTCAACACCACAGTTCGAAGGCATCAATTCTTCGGTGCTCAGCTTTCTTTGTAGTCCAACTCTCACATCCATACATGACTACTGGAAAAACCATAGCTTTAACTAGACAGACTTTTATTGGTAAAGTAATGTCTCTGCTTTTTAATATGCTGTCTAGGTTGGTCATAACTTTCCTTCCAAGAAGCAAGTGTGTTTAAATTTCATGGCTGCAGCCACCATCTGCAGTGATTTTGGAGCCCAAGAAAAGAAAGTCTGTCCCTGTTTGCATTGTTTCCCCATCTATTTCCCATGAAGTGATGGGACCAGATGCCATGATCTTGGTTTTCTGAATATTGAGCTTTAAACCAACTTTTTCACTCTCCTCTTTCACTTTCATCAAGAGGCTCTTTAGTTCCTCTTCCCTTTCTGCCATAAGGGTGGTGTCATCTGCATATCTGAGGTTACTGATAATTTCTCCCTGCAATCTTGATTCCAGCTTGTGCTTCATCCAGCCCAGCGTTTCTCATGATGTACTCTGCATAGAAGTTAAAGAATCAGCTATATGTATATACATGTCCTCTCCCTCTTGAACCTCCATTCCAGCACCACCCTCAGCCTGCCCATCTTGGTCGTCACAGAGCACTGCACTGAGCTTCCTGTGCTATACCACAGGTTCCCACTAGCTGTCTATTTAGCACATCATAGTCTGTGAACCCTAATCTCCCAGTTCATCCCACCCTCCACCCCCGCCCTGTGTCCACAGGTCTGTTCTCTACATCTGCATCTCTGTTCCTGCCCTGGAACCAGTTCATTTGTATCATTTTTCTAGTGTCCCTATGTGTGCATCAATATATGATCATTGTTTTTCTCTTCCTGACTCACTTCGCTCTGTATGACAGACTGTAGGTCCATTCCCATCTCTACAAGGGACCCAGTTTTACGTGGGTGAGTAATGTCCCATTGTATATACATACCACATCGTCTTTATCCAGTCACCTGTTGATGGACACTTAGGTTGTTCACATGTGTGTATGTGTGTGTGATGAGTGCTTAGTCATGTCAGACTCTTTGCAACCCCACAGAGTGTAGCCTGCCAGGCGCCTCTGTTCATGGGATTTTCCCAGCAAGAACACTGGAGTGGTTTGTCATTTCTTCCTCTAGTAAGTTGTTCATTAGGTAGTTCTGTTTTTGGTTTTTGAAGGAACCTCCATACTGTTATCAATATCCCCGATTTACATGTAAAGAAACTCATAGAGACTCATAGAATTTAAGTAACGTGTATGCAAGTATGCAGGAAGAAGCCACTGCATCAGAAAATCCAGCATCTTTTTGCTTTACGATGTTATTTCCTAGTTCACTCTTTTTTTATGTATATAGCAAACTTAATTTCATAAAGAAAGATAAGATCATCAGTGGCTGGATGAGGTTTGTAAGAAACCTGCCATGCCTTCACACTCACTTAGATTGGGAGAAAGTGGTGGTGTTATAGCCTTGGTGAAGCTGTAAACTAAATGTATGCTGTTATTGAAACCGGTGGAAGAAACTCCCGTTATCCTCCTCCCCATCCACATATGGAATACAGAAGGTGTAAGTCCACCTTACATTTCATGGACTGTGCATCTCAGGGTTTTTTTTAAAAAACCTCTTTGACTTTGGTAATTGCTCAGTCGTGTCCAACTCCGGAACCCCATGGACTGTAGCTCCTCCACTAGGCTCCTCTGTCCGTGGGATTATCCAGCCAAGAATACTGGAGTGGGTTGCCATTTTCTGCTCCAGGGGATCTTACCGACCTGGGGATCGAACTTGGGTCTCCCACGTTGCAGGTAGATCCTTTACCATCTGAGCCACCAGGGAAGCCCATAATTGACTTGTGTTTTTCTCGTACTTTTTAGACCAGAGTAGGATTCTGGAGGTTCTTCTCCTCTTCTCTGATGAGTCAGTGACTCTCTTTGAGACTTTGGGGAGCAACCTCCCTTTTCAGGGCCCTCTTTTTCCCATTTTCTCACTCTGCAGGGCGATGCTGTCTGAGGTTTCCTTGGTTCAGAGCGGTGTAACCCTGGGCCAGTTACTTAAATCTCCGTTCCCTCATCTATAAAGAGAAAATAATCGTAATGCCACATAGAGTTGTGGTGGAATTCAGTGTGATAATGCACAGAAAACGTTTAGTGTTGAGTAACCACTGAGGGAACATTAGCTCGTCTTCCATTTGTCCTTTAGCTGTTGTTTTCTCTGGCCCAACATAGATAACCTTTCTATGGAGAGCATATGGCTTCGTCACCCTATATGAATAAGGAAAAGACTGACTGATCACTAAGCAGGCTCCTCCTATCTGTGGAAACTCAGGTCACATCTCAGTACTTCCGGGGCACCATGCCTATCTCCCCTGGGGAGAGCTGTGTTCCCCCTTCCTGCAAATCTAAAAAGTCCCCCTGTTTTCTAATGACTGGTGTCTTTCTCCCTTACCTAACAGGCCAGGGCCGCATCTTATATTTGCATCACCAGCATCCAGCCACGACCTAGAATAGAGTAGGTACTTGGCAGATGTTGATTGAAAGAAGAAATGTACAAATAAATATACAGTATGTATATTTATAAAACATGTAAAAGCATATATACCAAAATAGATCAGTTGTCACTAGGTATTGGAGTTACAGGTGGTTTATATTTTATTCTTTTTACTCATGTACATTTTCTAAGATAAATATATATTTCTCTAAGATAAACATGTATTACTCTAAAAACAAGTTAGTAAAAACTGCAAAATGCCAAATATCACATAGCTATTATTTACTGACTTAAGTAGGGATGACAATTCAGAGGGCCCTATTTAAGAATTTGTTCTTCAGTTGGTTTGGTTTGTGGCATGCTCTACTGCATGGAATAAGCCAATTTATTCACCCTTCGAGGGGGCTTCCCTGGTTGCTCAGTGGTAAAGAACCCACCTGACAATGCAGGAGATGTGGGTTTGACCCCTGGGTCAGAAAGATCTCCTGGAGAAGGAAATGGCAACCCACTCCAATGTTCTGGCCTGGAAAATCCCATGGACAGAGGAGTCTGGCGGGCTAGAGTCCATGGGGTCCCCAAAAATCAGACACAACCGAGCAACTAAAACAACTTAGTGGTGGACACTTAGGATTACCAGAGGAGCAGTTTCATAGTCCAGATAGTGACGTGCAGATTATATTCAGGTGAACTCTGGCACCCATTCCTAGTTCTTTGCTATGTGTGTTCCTGATACATTGAGTTTGTGCATCCAGGCTGATTTTCCCCTCCTTTCTGTCTGTCTCCACACCACAGTCCCTTCCCCCGCAGCAGGACTCAGCTCCAAGTGAGACGCTGTACACTGAGGCAGAGACCGCAGCATCAGCGGCGGCCAGCAGGGTTTACAGAAACTGCCCAGCCCAGGCCCTGCTATCTCAGCCGGAACCCTCCCGTGGCTGGAGGCTGGGGCCCGGGAGCACCCCCAGCCTAGTTCAAAGACAGCCGAGGGACACTTGCAGAGTCGCTTTTCCCGCCAGGTGGCCTCATATAAACTTGATGCATCCGCTTGCTTTGTTCTGACGTTTGTATCTCTCAGTGGGAGGGTATGATAAGTGTGAACACAGGAATGGCCTCCTCGGTGGCTCAAATGGCAAAGAATCTGCCTGCAATGCAGGAGACCCAGGTTCACTCCCTGGGTCAGAAAGGTCCCCTGGAGGAGGAAATGGCAACCCATTTGTCCAGTGCTCTTGCCTGGAGAAGCCCATGGACAAAGGTTACCGTCCAGGGGGTCGTAAAGAGTCAGACATAACTGAGCAACTAACACTTAAACTTTCATATGAGAATGTTAGTATTTAGCTCCTCAAAGAAGGTGACCGTAGCCTTCTCAAGCCCTGGGTACCATTAGTTTATGGGTTTGCTTGTTCACGCCTACACTTGATTTCCTGCGTACCTACTACACACCAGCCATGAGGCAGTGCTGTGAAATGACTATGGTTTGTGGACATGGGGGCTGAGCCATAGAGGTCTGAACCAGAGCTCAGAGAAGGAAGGACTCACAGAGCCCCACCCAGCAGCCGGAAGGGCAGGATGTCTCAAACTTGCTAATCTCAGATGTCTGAGGGTGTCATTTTCATATTCTCCTATGAATTTGGCATTTTGTTTTTAGAACGTTATGCCTCACTGTGAGTTATCTTACTGTGGTTTGCTTTGGGGTTGCTAAAAACTATCAGAGGTCCTTCCTGCGAAGTCAAAAATGAAGGTCCAGATGAATACACATCCTGCCTCAGTCACTGTAACCCTGAAAGTGCCAGTAAGATTTGTACATTGGAATGGGCACATGTTTATACTCTGGACCTGGACACTGCCTTCTCGTTACCTAGACTAAGGTCTCCTTCAGGTGAAAGAAACATACATGAAATTATATTCATAAGATATTTGAAATCATGGGGCGTTTGTACTTTACCATTACATTGAGCAGGTCTTACTTCAAGAACAGCATTCCCTCCTAGGTTTGAAAACGTACCATCAAGGAAAGAGGAGAAGTAAGGAGCCCTGGACTGCAGTCCCAGTGAGCTCTGTGACATTGGGCACATTCTTCAACTTGGGTGTCATTTCACTCCTCTGTGATAGGGGAGTGACCAGATAGGAAATCTGCTCCTTTTATCTCTACATCCTGTGACTCTTATTATTCTTGTATTCTCATTTAAGGAACTTGGCATCGACCCAGAAGATAGCAACGAAAACTATTTAAAAATTTGGAAAAAGAGAGCCTCCAAAAACAGGTCTAAAGAATTTTTTTTTTTTGAAGGTCCAGTGGCTCTCACCAAGGCATGTGACAGAGTTTTTATGAATCGAGCCGCTTCTGTAATTCCCTCTGAGAATAGCCCAAGAGAGGGTGCTTTCATCATATCAGCCAAGATTTAGGTTACAGGGTAGGGATGTGAGACGCCAGAGGGTTTGTCGGGTTGCCTTATTTGGATATTTTTGAGAAAATAGTAGATGGCTCTCTTTCTGGGACGGTGCGTGTGCTGTCTTGCCTAGAAACCAGAAGTGAACTAGAGCAGCCGGACTTAAGGTGTACGCAGCGACCTCCCAGAAAGCGGAGCTCACGTGCCATTCTGGAAGCTTCCCTGCTCTGGGCTGAGCAGTGGAGCTGCTGAGCCGTGGGCATCTGCCTGGGTCAGTGAGGAGAATACATGAGGACAGAGCTTTTCCCGATGCTGAGGTAAGAGTAGGAACCAGGTGGGGCTGGGAGATGCTGGGTCCACTTCAGAGAAGGTTCTTCTCCCCAGAGATGCTTCAGGGCCATGGCCACAGCTCCTCAGGCCCCTGGCCCTTATTCTAGGCTCACTTGAAACCCACCTCACCCTGGCATAGCTTGTACTTTACACTTGTCAGCTAGTGAACAGAGTTTTGGAACTTTTATCATGGAAGGGACTTCATCTCTCAATTTACAGATGAGGAAACTGAGGCCCAGAGAGGCTCAATGGAGCCTGATGTTGCACAGACAGGTAGCAGCTGGGTCTCCTGATCCCCAAGCTCTCTCTTCTGCTCCCTGCTAGTTAGTGTGGTTTCCTTGACGATGTCCACATGTATAAATTATCTGCTTACCTGTTTTGCATGAGCTGATTGAGATGTTTGATGTTTTTATTTTTTGATAAGCTTCTGTGCTAATTTCTTACTCTTATCTCATCTTACCCCCCTCCACCCTTGCAGCCCTGTGTTTAGTCTTTTTCACGTGTTCATTTTTGATCTTCAGAATTCTTTTCATTCGTTAACCGTTTGGCAGTAATGAGCCGTCATCTCTGTGTTGGATCTGAAACTTGACATTTAACTGTGGGTTTCATGACGTCCCAGGGAGTCCCTTGCTTGTACCTAGTAACCAGGGCGGTACTTTGCACATAGACTCATAGGTGGAGTGAATGAATGGAGGAAATGAATGACATCTGATATTGAGACAATGCTGTCATAGTGGCTTATCAGCTAGCCCTTAATAATATTCAGCCGTTTGAAAAGACGTGTTTGGGCTTCCCTGAGCTTCTGATAGATGAAAGTCTGGATCTTATGTCCTTGTGGTTTAATGTGGAATGAAGGGTAGTTGTGGTCTTTCTAGATGTGAATGCCAAGACTATCACTGTCTACAGCCCCGGGAAGGAGACAGAGGCCAAGGCAAGGAGGGCCTGGCAACCTCAGCCTGGAGCATCCCTTTTGCTTGCCAGAGGTTTACCCTGCATCGCATCCTTAGTGGACTGGGCAGATTGGTAGGAAACAGGCATCAGGGTGTGCTGGGAGGGGAGGTGGGTAGCTGCAGAGCTGGGCACAGCAATGGCTCTGCCATTGCTAATGCAGCTTCAGAAGCCCCTCAACTTCTGAGGCTGATCAGATCACAGAGACCCCAGAGCAAGGTCGGGTCCATCAGGTTTGGAGTAATTGGGGCAGCTGGCTTCCCGAGGGTGTTTCCATCACCTAAGATAGAGAGAGAGAGCCGCTGAGCCTGTGCTGGGAACAGCTTCCCGTGCTTCACTGACTGCTGCCGTGTTTCCCTCTGAGACTTGCAGAGAAGAGTCCTGCCCTCTGCAGAGCCTTGGGAGAACCAGTGTGTCTACAGGGAGAGAAAAGACAATCTAAAAGAAATTCTGACTTGACCACAGAATTCACAGTTCAGTTCAGTTCAGTTCAGTCGCTCAGTCGTGTCCGACTCTTTGCGACCCCATGAATCACAGCACGCCAGGCCTCCCTGTCCATCACCAACTCCCGGAGTTCACTCAAACTCATGTCCACAGAGTCGGTGATGCCATCCAGCCATCTCATTCTCTGTCGTCCCCTTCTCCTCCCGCCCCCAACCTTTCCCAGCATCAGAGTCTTTTCCAGTGAGTCAACTCTTCACATGAGGTGGCCACAGTATTGCAGTTTCAGCTTTAGCATCAGTCCTTCTAATGAACACCCAGGGTTGATCTCCTTTAGAATGGACTGATTGGATCTCCTTGCAGTCCAAGGGACTCTCAAGAGTCTTCTCCAACACCACAGTTCAAAAGCATCAATTCTTCGGCGATCAGCTTTCTTCACAGTCCAACTCTCACATCCATACATGACCACAGGAAAAACCATATCCTTGACTAGACGGACCTTTGTTGGCAAAGTAATGTCTCTGCTTTTTAATATGCTATCTAGGTTGGTCATAACTTTCCTTCCAAGGAGTAAGCGTCTTTTAATTTCACGGCTGCAATCAGCATCTGCAGTGATTTTGGAGCCCAAAAAAATAAAGTCTGACACTGTTTCCACTGTTTTTCCATCTATTTCCCATGAAGAGATGGGACCAGATGCCATGATCTTTGTTTTCTGAATGTTGAGCTTCAAGCCAACCTTTTCACTCTCCTCTTTCACTTTCATCAAGAGGCTTTTGAGTTCCTCTTCACTTTCTGCCATAAGGGTAGTGTCATCAGCATATCTGAGGTTATTGATATTTCTCCCAGCAATCTTGATTCCAGCTTGTGCTTCTTCCAGCCCAGCGTTCCTCATGATGTACTCTGCATATAAGTTAAATAAGCAAGGTGACAATATACAGCCTTGGCATACTCCTTTTCCTATTTGGAACCAGTCTGTTGTTCCATGTCCAGTTCTAACTGTTGCTTCCTGACCTGCATACAGGTTTCTCAAGAGTCAGGTCAGGTGGTCTGGGATTCCCATCTCTTTCAGAATTTTCCACAGTTTATTGTGATCCACACAGTCAAAGGCTTTGGCATAGTCAATGAAGCAGAAATAGATGTTTTTCTGGAACTCTCTTGCTTTCTCCATGATCCACCGGATGTTGGCAATTTGATCTCTGGTGCCTCTGCCTTTTCTAAAACCCCGTTAAATGGTCGTCTGTATTTGAGGAGATGCTAAAGCTGAAACTCCAATACTTTGGCCACCTCATGCGACGAGTTGATTCAATGGAAAATAGTCTGTTGCTGGGAGGGATTGGGGGCGGGAGGAGACGGGGACAACAGAGAATGAGATGGCTGGATGGTATCACCAACTCGATGGACATGAGTTTGAGTGAACTCCGGGAGTTGGTGATGGACAGGGAGGCCTGGCATGCTGTGATTCATGGGGTCGCAAAGAGTCGGACACGACTGAGCGACTGAACTGAACTGAACTGATAGTTATTTGACTGAGCGACTTCACTTTCACTTTTCACTTTCATGCACTAGAGAAGGAAATGGCAACCCACTCCAGTGTTCTTGCCTGGAGAATCCCAGGGACGGGGGAGCCTCGTGGGCTGCCATCTATGGAGTTGCACAGAGTCGGACATGACTGAAGCGACTTAGCAGCAGCAGCATAGTTATTTGGGGGCTTCCCAGGTGGCACTAGTGGTAAAGGACATACTTGCCAGTGCAGGAGACATAAGAGACCTGGGTTCGATTCCTGGGCTGGGAAGATCCTCTGGAGGAGGGCATGGCAACCCACTCCAGCATTCCTGCCTGGAGAATCCCACGGACAGAGGAGCCTGGCGGGCTACAGTCCTTGGGGTCGCTAAGAGTTGGGCACGACTGAGCAGCTTGGCACACACGCATAGTTATTTGCTTCTTAAAAACAAAGGCATTTGAAAAATATATGTTGAGAATCATCCTTTCTGTGAAAGTTTGGAATATCTGTATCCACAGAGAAATGGTATTCCAAGCATACATAGAAAATTATCCCCTGTGCGCCCCTGCCAACCACACACAGTGTTCTACTTTGTAATGGAAAGGGAACAGGATTAAGGGAAAGCAAAATTCCTTCCTTATCTGATATAACTGTAGCATGATTGCTTTTTCAAAAATGTATGGGGATTTTATTTGGCTTTGGAATCTTAAGTCTTGTATGTTTCACTTCTTTCATCACCAGAGGGCAAGGCTAAAGATGGCAGATTGATGATATTCTGGACGTCGTGTTGTTTTGGGTTTACTTATTGCTCAGTGAGGGGTTCGGAAGTTGTACAATTTTCTCCTGGATACATACTGAATCAGAGGGAAAGCTGGGAACCTGGGTCCCAAGTTTCCTGTGGTACTTCCCCACTGTGTCAAGTTGCAGAAAAAGTAGGGCACATTCAAAACAGTCCCTTGGCAATGTGATGCCAGGTTACAGATAGGGCTCTGATCCCAGCAGTTATGTAATTGGGTATCAATCTATCGAATCAAAGTACCGACCCACACAGCATTACCTGCTTTCAAAAATGATGCGAGCCCAGGTAGCCATTCCATTCTACGTAGATCACGTGTTATCAGTCTTTCTGCTGCTTTTCATGGTCAGTTAGGAAACTCCTCAGAGAAAATTCAGCTTCCATTTTAACACTCTTTTTACAGTGTGCATTTCCTTCTGTAAATTCTCCAGCACTGTGTTCTGTAGTAAACTCCTACAATTAGTTTCTACATGTAGATTTCAGGGAACTTGAGTGAGATGCTTTTAGTGTAAGAAGTCATTCTGAGAAATTCTCTTTCACTACCCATCTGGAAAATACCAGCCTCCTTTAAACAGAGACTTAGAACTCGATGACCTAAAAGAAGGAACAGGTTTTGTGGCTTTTGAAGTTTGGAGAGGGGGTAGGGGCGGTAATTTGATTTTCTTGAGGCTTTAAAAATAACCTTCTGAAAAGAACGACTGGTTCTTTCTTTGGCCAAATGTCCTGGGATTCTGTAATCATTGATTTAATAAATTTAAGTGCTTGCAGAAAAATGAGCAGCCAGACGTGACTTAGATGAATGATGTGAGATTTGTCTTCTTAGATTTATGATTTGGGCAGTGGTTCAGAAATGGGGTTCCAGAACTCACCACTGATTTGCAAAAGACCTTAAAGTGGTTCTAAAAGGACCCCACTTACTGCAGAAGCAGCAGAGCAGAGCCCGAGAAAGGGCTCGTTCACACCCTGGAAGGGACACGCCTTCCTCAACCACTTCTAAGCTCCAAATGGGAGCTTCCAAATGACCACAGCCAGTCTCATTACCGCAGTGACCTCTCTAGAGTCAGCTGCCAATATGGTGCCAGTAATTTACGAATAGACCCTCGTCAATTATCTTTATGAAACTAACTCACATAATTATAAAACAAGCCATCAAACACACATGAATTAACATGGGCAAATATTTTTTTCATATTAATAGGCGGTGTGAATGTACCTAATACTTGATTCTAACCCCAGCGTGTCCTTCTTAGAAATGGTCCGCTCTGCATGTTTTTCCATTAATTACCTCTTCTTCCTGCTCTGCTCTGCGAAATGCTGTTTAATTAAGGGGTTTGTTCGCAGTTGTGGATCTTAATGGCCCGATTAATGGTCACTCCGGCCTTCTGCTGCTCTGCTCTTTCTGTTACAGACCCTAGCCCGGGAGTACTTTGAAGACTTGTAAGCAAAGCACTTCATCTCATTGGAACTTCAGTCTCTCTCTCTCTATAAAATGAGGGAGTTGTGCTAAATGATTTCTTAGATTCCTCTGTCTCTACAAGTTGGATTGTGTTTCCAGGATTTACAGCTCCCTCTGATGGTAGAAGAGATCTTCCCTCAACATCTATTTGTGTTTCGGCTCAACAAACAACAAACAGTATCATAGTAATTTAGGTTGGTGACTACTGCTTCTCCACTTCTCCTCTCAAACGAATTCAATCTATTCTCTTTCCCTTTAGCTTTTAAATCACTGAAAAGTGCAAGTGTTAGTCTCTCAGTCGTGTCCAACTCTTTGCGACCCATAATATGAACTGTAGCCCACCAGGCTCCTCTGTCCGTGGAATTCTCCAGGCAAGAATATTGGAGTGGGTTGCCATTTCTTCTCCAGGAGATCTTCCTAACCTAGGAATGGAACCCCAGTCTCCTGCATTGCAGGCAGATTCTTTACCGTCTAAGCCACCAGGGAGGGTTTTGAATTTTTTTCATTGGAAGGCTGTCTCACTATTTGTCATCTCTGAGTTCAGTTAAGTTCAGTCACTCAGTCATGTCCGATTCTTTGAGAACCCATGGACTGCAGCACGCCAGGCCTCCCAGGCCATCAACAACTCCCGGAGTTTACTCAAACTCTTGTCCATTGAGTCGGTGATGCCATCCAACCGTCTCATCCTCTGTCATCCCCTTCTCCTCCTGCCCTCAATCTTTCCCAGGATCAGGGTCTTTTCAAATGAGTTAGTTCTTTGCATCAGGTGGCCAAAGTATTGGAGTTTCAGCTTCAACATCAGTCCTTCCAATGAATATTCAGGACTGATTTCTCTCTGAGAGATCCTCCCCAGAGATCCTCTCTCTGAGTTAATCCTCCCCATTTATATAAATCTTTTAGAAGGTTTTAAAATAACCCTGTTTCCTTCCATAGATCTTTTATTTGAATGGGCCCTGCAATTTTTATGCTAAAGTATTTTTTGTTTTTTCACTATACCATGATCTTTATTTTTTATTTTTTGATGTGAACCATTTTTAAAGTCTTCATTGTTGTGTTTTGGTTTTTTGGCTGTGAGGTAGATGGGATCTGAGCTCCCAAACCAGGGGTGGAATCCGCATCCCCTCCATTGGAAGGTGGAGTCTTAACCACTGGACCACCAGGAAAGTCCTCTGAACCATGATCTTTAGGTGTTCTTTGTCACCCAACGCTGTAATTCTTTCTTGTTTCCTCAACCCTGCCCTTGATCCTTAAAAGGCAATCTCATTCCCTTCCTCTTTATATGTCTTTCTCACCAATCACTTACGTGCTTCAAAATCTAGAAGTCTTCTGTCAAAGAATAGGCCAAGTTTAGATTCGGAGACCCCATTCATTCTCTTGACCTTTAACACTGGTTCATGTTTTCAGAGTAGCTAGGGCAGCACACTCACCTGAAATGAAGAACAGTGCCTGCCTTGTAGTAGGCTTTTGTAAATATTTGTAAGTGAATTGATTTATCTAGTAACCCTGTGAACATCTGTGAACCAAGAAATAAGACACCCCCAAAACAAGAAGGGCCAGCCTTTACCAAAGACTTCGCTAAAATTTGATGGAGAAGAGCCTTCTCTTATTGGTAGAGAGTATAAAGAAAAATCAAACCAAATTAGTCATAAGAATTTAGTGAAGCATGCAAAATTACACACTGGTATCTTCCAACAGAAGCCTTGATTTCTTTACACAGGAAAGCAAAAGCTTCCTAAGCTAGAACACCTGGATACACACTTCATATTCTAGTTTTTTTAAATCTTGCATAGGCCAGACATGTTATATATTGGGTTGGCGAAAAGGAAAACCCGAACGAACTTTTTGGCCAAGCCAATACTTAATGAATGATGAGTTAAGGGGTGGATGAGATGAGCGTCTGAGAGAAATGCAAAGCGGCCTGAACAATAGAGTGGGAGAGGAGAGGAGACCCGAGCACTGGAACCCTGCTGCTCCTCTACCCGGCTGTGTGGTCTGAGATGAATCTTCCCTGAGCTTCTGGTTCCTTCTCTGTGAAGTGCGGATGCATGTACTGAGCCGTCAGTCTTCACTGTGGGACATTACAGGGAACACAGAACTTGCATTTAATACACCCCATGAATGTCCTCTTACCCAGTTTGGGGGAAGGTACTGCTCTCAGGCCTCAGTTCTGCTGCCCTGAGAAAACTGCCTTTTCTCACATAGATAGAATGAATTATGTAAGCGATAGCCCGTTTTTAGCATTTATCCTCTAGAGAACTTGGAACTAGATTTTCACAATGTGCAGTGTTTGAAGTATTAAGGCTCTCCCTCCCCGTTGTCTTATTTCACCCGTGCTTGTTACTGCTTCTGCTTGATCACGTTTTACTGAGTGTAGGTCTTAGGCTTGAGTCTATCCTTGTAACTGGGCTCAAGTTGGTTTGAAACAAGTACATGGTACACGTGCATGCGCTCAGTCATGTCCGACTCTTTGCAACCCCATGGACTGTAGGCCGCTAGGCTCCTCTGTCCCTGGGGTTTTGCAGGCAAGAATACTGGAGTGGGTTGCCATTTCCTTCTCCAGGGGAATATTCCTGACCCAGGGATCAAACCCATGTCTCCTACGTCTCCTGGCTTGATTTTTAAAAAGGAAACTAACAGTAACAACAAACCTCAAGGGAAGAAAGAAAACAAGGGAGGGAGGGAGACAGGAAACAGACAAGCACAAAAGGAAGGAAGAGAAGAGAAGGCAAGAAAGTCAGGTAAGCGGTGCCGCCGGCCTCTGAGGCTACTGTGGTGGGTGAGACTGCGTTTCCTTACACAGTTTAGCTCTCAACAGTTTCTGCCTTCTGTCAGAGAACCTAATGGGCCAATACCTTTTTAGATATAAGGTAAATAATAATACCATAGATACTTTTGATAATAAAAGATTGAAATAATACCAATATATATATAATTCCACAATTATATATATATAGAAAATGGAAATAATAACCATATATAACTTATATATTGAAATAATAACAATATAAATAGAAATAGTAGCAATATTTGCTGCTGTTGCTGCTAAGTCGCTTCAGTCGTGTCCAACTCTGTGCGACCCCATAGACGGCAGCCCACCAGGCTCCGCCATCCCTGGGATTCTCCAGGCAAGAACACTGGAGTGGGTTGCCATTTCCTTCTCCAATGCATGAAAGTGAAAAGTGAAATTGAAGTCGCTCAGTTGTTTCTGACTCCTAGCAACCCCATGGACTGCAGCCTACCAGGCTCCTCTGCCAGTGGGAGAATCCCACAATTTAAAGGAATCAAAATAATAACAATATATATAATTCCACAGTTTTAAAATCGTGCTCTTTGGAGTTCCCACCAGTGTGTAAGGTGGCAAGAAGATGGGATATTGGAGGTTGGGGGGGCATTTGGGTTTTTTTCAACCGAAGTCTTTCAGAGTTGTTTTTTTTTTAAGTAGATTTATAATATTATATTTTAATATAAGAATTATTTTGTTTAATTTTATATTTATATTTTAATAATATTTATTTTATATAATAATTTACAATATTATGTTAGCTTCAGGTGTATAGCACAGCGATTCCTTTATAAACGTCTGTTCTTTTTCAGATTCTTTTGCATTTTAGGTTATTACAAGGTATCAAATACATTTCCCTGTGCTATTCAGTAACTCCTTGTTGTGTATGTATTTTATATATGTACTGTGTGTCTGTTAACCCCATGCTCTTAATTTCTCCCTCCCCAGAGTTATTTTTGTTACTGTTGTTTGCATGTAGGATTCTATTCACAGAGGGTTGCTTAGGAAAATGAAAGTTTGAAACTACTAATACATGTGATAAATGTATGTGGCAGTATAGTGAGTTGGTGAATAAGGGATGTGTATTTGCAAAATTGAGCATAATGCTTTTTTTTTGGCCAATAGGTTTGTGTTAAAACTGTTCACTGTCTTGTGTGGTTCGTTGTCACTGAGAAAAAGTACAGTGGAAATGAAGTGCAAATATAAAAAAGGAAATCCATTTAAAACAACATTCTGTCACAAATTTTAAATGTTTTTTAAAGTCAGTAACTTCACTAAAATGCCCCAAATGTAAATAGAAACGCTTCTTCTACACTCTCACCCCACTTATCCCTTCCCCACTGGGAAATTCCATAAGCTTCAACGGAACTCCTGTTTGAAGCATGGGCCTGTGAATTACCTAGTGTGTTAGTCCCTTAGTCATTTCGACTCTTTGCTACCCCCTAGCCTGCCAGGCTCGTCTGTCCATGGAATTCTCCAGGCAAGAATATGCTGCTGCTGCTGCTGCTGCTAAGTCACTGCAGTCGTGTCAGACTCTGTGTGACCCCATAGACGGCAGCCCACCAGGCTCCCCCGTCCCTGGGATTCTCCAGGCAAGAACACTGGAGTGGATTGCCACCTCCTTCTCCAATGTGTGAAAGTGAAAAGTGAAAGTGAAGTCACTCAGTCATGTCTGACTCGTAGCGACCCCATGGACTGCAGCCCACCAGGCTACTCCGTCCATGGGATTTTCTAGGCAAGAGTACTGGAGTGGCTTGCCATTGCCTTCTCCGAAGAATATGCTAGACAAGCGTATAATCTATTTTCTGCTGCATTCTCTTTCTACCCAATAGAGGGCAGCAATCACGCACAGGGAAAGGGAAATTACTCCAGTACTAGCATAGTTTCTTAGCCAACACTAGCCTTTCTGAGAACACCTAAAAAGTCCCTCAGATTCCCATTAGACTTATTAGACAATCAGATTCCCTTCCTCTTTTCTAAAATACTTACAGAAATTTGATAACTATCTTTGAAGTTATATTGACTTGGCCAAACATATTCATTTGGAATATGAACATAAACATGTCTCTAAAAACGACAGTTATGTGAAAATTGTGTTTTAGTCATATATTTATGTGTTTCAAACTATTCCAAAATGTCTGGATTTTAAACCCATCTCTCAGTTCTCTTGGTATCAGAATTCTGGGCAGTTCTGCTTCATGTGATGTTGTCTGGGACTGTGTTCACCCAGGGGCTCAAACGGGCTGGAATGTCCAAACTGGCCCACTCTGCTGGCTGGCAGTTGGTGCTGGCTGCTCCCTGGGAGCTCAGCAGGGACCATTAACCACAGCATCCAATTATCATACTTCCTGTGGCTTAGACATCTCAGAGCATGGCAGCTGGTTTCCAAAAGGGACCGTCCCAAGGATGAGCATCCCAGAAGGAGGGAGCATTCCCAAAGGCAGGAAGCAGAAGTTTCCAGCCCAGACATGGCTTCTCCAGCCCTCTAAATAGTAACAGCAGTCACAGAGTCAGCCTAGGTTCAAGGAGAGGAAATCATCTCCATCTCCTGACGTGAGGAGCAGCCTGGATCACGGGGAGGAGAGAAACAGTGTGGACCATCTTTCAGTTCGGTTCAGTTCAGCCACTCAGTCGTGTCTGACTCTTTGCAACCCCATGGACTGAAGTACGCCAGGCCTCCCTGTCCATCACCAACTTGCGGAGTTTACTCAAACTCATGTCCATTGAGTCGATGATGCCATCCAACCATCTTATCCTCTGTTGCCCCCTTCTCCTCCTGCCTTCAATCTTCCCCAGCTTCAGGGTCTTTTCCAAGGAGTCAGTTCTTCACATCAGGTGGCCAAAGTTTTGGAGTTTCAGCTTCAGCATCAGTCCTTTCAATGAATATTCAGGACTGATTTCCTTCAGAATGTACTGTTTTGATCTCCTTGCAGTCCAAGGGACTCTGAAAAGTCTTCTCCAGCACCACAGTTCAAAAGCATCAATTCTTCAGTGCTCAGCTTTCTTTATAGTCCAACTCTCACATCCATACATGACTGCTGGAAAAACCATAGCTTTGACTAGATGGACTTTTGTTGGCAAAGTAATATCTCTGCTTTTTAATATGCTGTCTAGGTTGGTTATAGCTTTTCTTCCAAGGAGCAAGTGTCTTTTAATTTCATGGCTGCAGTCACCATCTGCAGTGATTTTGGAGCCCCCCAAAATAAAGTCTGTTAGTGTTTCCATTGTTTCCCTGTCTATTTGCCATGAAGTGATGGGACCAGATGCCATGATCTTAGTTTTGTGAATGTTGAGGACCATCTCTGGAGACCAAATAGTGGAGTCCAGTTAAGAAAAAGGCTATTTCTTTAATAATCAACAAAATTTACCTACTGCAAAGCACAGGAAGCTCTGCTCAGTGTATGTGGCAGCCTGGATGGGAGGGGATTTTAGGGGAGAATGGGTTGGGAAGATCCCCTGGAGAAGGGAACAGCTACCCACTCCAGTATCCTTGCCTGGAGAATTCCATGGACAGAGGAGCCTGGCGGGCTTCAGTCCATGGGGTCGCAAAGAGTCAGACATGACTGAGCGACTTTCCCTCACTCACTCATATGTATGTATGGCTGAGTTGCTTTGCTGTCCACCTGAAACTATTACAACATTGTTAATTGGCTAAACTCCAATATAAAATAAAAAGCTAAAACATTTGAAAAAGATAAAATAAGAAAAAGTCCATTTCTTACCTTTTGGGAAGATAATTATGAGTCATGAGGGGTGCAAAGAAATATTTCTTTACTTAATAAATAAGAATTGCTTCTTGACGTGGTATCTTAAGAAGATGCCCATCAGTCACTCCCTGTGTTGTCCCCTCTCTGCAGAACTGTTGCCTAAAGCAGTAAAAAATGGCCAGAGGATCAGTATCCGATGAAGAAATGATGGAGCTCAGAGAAGCTTTTGCCAAAGTGGGTAAGTGAACCTGATACCTCAAGTCACACAATTCTCTACTTTTTTATTAGCTTCAGGACAGAATCAATGACTGGTAACATAAGCAAAATAGTAGAAAGGGCAGGAATACAGTGGTATTGATTACAGTAGCTAGGGAAATATTTTTAAAAGCTATTTTTCAAGAAAATTACTTCTTTCTCTATCAAAGCATGGCATATGAGCCCTTTTTCATCTGTAGCTTTTCCTGGAAATGGCCACTAAGTCTCAGCTTTTATAGCTTGTCTGTTTTTTTTATTTCCTTTATTTTTATAGTGTTCCTTACTTCCCAGATGACTCAGTGGTAAAGAATCTATCTACCAACGCAAGAGATTCAGGTTCAATCCCTGGGTCAGGAAGATCCCCTGGAGAAGGAAATGGCAACCCACTCCAGTATTCTTGCCTGGAGAATCCCATGGACAGAGGAGCCTGGCAGGCTGTAGAGTCTCTATAGAGTCAGGCATAACTTAGTGAAACAACAACAAACACTTTTTCTTAATCTGTAGCTTCAAGTCTGTGATTTATTTTCCCATCTGTTTCTGTAAGAGTGTCTTCAGCTTGTTGTCAGAATCTCTTTGTTGAAATTTTGACTCTTGGATGTTGGAAATGATGCTAATACCCATTTATAATAGCAACAGGTCTCTTGTGAGATTCTGACTTTGCATGGAGTCAGCTCACAACCCCTGAATGACTCCCTCTCCCGCCCACTGTCCTCCCATCAGGCCTTCTCTCACCTCTCCATGCTGTAACCCAAATTGCCCTGAGCCATCAGCTCCTCGTTTGCTTTACAGATACCGATGGCAATGGGTACATCAGCTGCAATGAACTGAATGACTTGTTCAAGGCTGCCTGCTTGCCTCTGCCTGGCTACAGAGTGAGAGAAATTACAGAAAACCTGATGGCCACAGGTGACCTGGACCAGGATGGGAAGATCAGCTTTGATGAGTTTATCAAGGTGAGTATGATGCAGAAGCCAAGGAGATGCATTTGAAACATGGAAGTTCAATTTGAGAAATACCAGCAAATACAGTCCCATCTTTCTTGCTTCAGCATTGCTTATTCTTTCTTTATGGTTTTCTACATCACAGATTAGGTTTCTAAAGATACATTATGTTTTTGCAGGTTTTTCATGGCCTAAAAAGCACAGAGGTTGCCAAGACCTTTAGAAAAGCTATCAACAAGAAGGAAGGGATTTGTGCGATCGGGGGCACTTCCGAGCAGTCTAGTGTTGGCACTCAACACTCGTACTCAGGTAGGTGTACCAGCGTGGGAGCTGGGAAGCAGAGGTGCAGAGACGTTTGGGATGAAGTGAGGAAAAGGAGAGGGAACCAGGTCGAAAGGACCCACGTCTTTTGTGGTTACAGATTCCAAACTCAGCATTCAAACCTAAAGGGTGCAAAGAAAGACAGAAGTTAACCTAAGTTTATTAACTACTGCTTATCTTCCTGTGTATAAGTGGGCCCACAGTTCTGGCTCTAGATAGGGTCCAATACCAAATAATCTCATCAGCATTTAAAAAGTATATTACAGGGACTTCCCTGGTGGTCCAGTGACTAAGACTCAGCACTCCTAATACAGGGGGCCTGGGTGCAATCCCTGGTCAGGGAACTAGATCCCACCTGCCGCAACTAAGACTCGGTGCAGCCAAATAAGTAAATGAATTAAAAAAAAAAAAACTTTAAAAAGCATATTAAAGGCTGCCAAAACTCCTTTGTAAATCTTTTGAATAAAAAGGCTTCTACCTCCAAAATTCATGATGGTTCTTAATTCTTGCTGAGCAGTCCAAAAAAAAAATTGTGTTTTCATTGATTTGGAGGAAAATTGTTTATTTATTCTGAAGGCTGCCATCCATCAGCCTTCATGGAAACTTCTAATAGCCCAAACAGTACAGTAATCCAATAATTCCAGTAATTCCTGAGGTCTTCAACACACTGTTTGATCTTAAAAGATCAACTTGTGGTTAAGTATCATTCTTAATGGCAAGGACCAACTTCAGCCTTTTATTTTTAAATATAGCAAATTTTACAGGCTTTTGCTTTGTAAATGTGTGTAGGTATCTTCAAGACAATAATATGCTGTGTGAAATCTTCAAGACAATGATATGCTATGCAGTGCTTCCCAAACTGTTGTGACTCAGAATTCTTCTGAGGGACATTCTTGCTTTCGGTAACACACAATTTTGGAAAGACAGTGCTGGGCTGTAAGGCATAACTTTAGGGTTTATTAAAATTTCTAAAGCCAATTTCTGGCAGCTTTACTGATATAAAAGAAATATCATATCACAAGTGATATCATTTCATAACAATTTCATTATACAGTTTTCCCCCACTGTCTGAAAGTACAGCGTTCCTATGAAACCGTCTGTAAACCAAAGTGGTGCAGAGTGAAGAAGCAAGTTACCTTAGGTCATATCTTGCTGATGGATGCACGGAGTACACTGAGATGAGACAGATGCTCACAGACTCAGTTCAGAGCGATGACAGCTTGATGCTGGGATGCTGTGTGTAGTCCCAAGAGAGGAGCTGGGCAGTGGTCCTCTCCTTGCTGGGATACCCGCTGCTTCTGCAAAACAAACACTGAGCACTATTTTTACTTTTCACCTTTTTTCATAAAAGCAAAAACCCCCTGCAGATTTCTTGTGATGAGCAAAAACAGGTACTGATGTAGCTCTTTTGCAAAAACAAGGTGGCATAAAGCGAAGTTTTGAAAAGCAGAGATGCCTGTAATTGTATAAAGAATCTCAGAGACATTGCAAAGATTGCCTGTGATTACCCCACACTGAAAGCAGCAGGGTGAGAGGCAGAACCCTGAGTTTTATGATGTAAGCATTGGACCATATTCATATTTGGATTGTATAGAAATATAAATAAATATTTAATTATTTATATATTTACATATATAAAAATAGATAGTGGCTCAGACAGCAAAGAATCTGCCTGCAATGCAGGAGACCTGGGTTTGATCCCTGGGTTGGGAAGATTCCCTACACAGGGAGTAGGAAATGGCAACCACTCCAGTATTCTTGCCTGGGAAGTTCCATGGACAGAGCAGCCTGGTGGGTATGGAGTTGCAAAGAATCGAACATGACTGGGTGACTTTCACTTCACTTCACTTCATTTTTGCATTTGCTTCTAAGTATATTTGCAAATGTATAAATTTGCTTACTAAATTTGCTTACTGTGTGTATGTTTTATGACTTGGACATAAGAGAGATTCTGTGCCTATTTCCCAAATCATCTGAGATTTTTTATTATCAGTAAATGTGAGATGATAGGATAATGGACCAGATGAACCTCACAATGTCTCTTCTGGGCATGAGAATCTAAGAGCCATGTGTGTGTACGATTTTGCTTGTACCAGATTTTCACTTTGCAAATAAGTCACTTTAATCATTTACTTGCAGAGGAAGAGAAGTATGCCTTCGTCAACTGGATAAACAAAGCCCTGGAAAATGACCCCGATTGTCGGCACGTCATCCCAATGGATCCTAACACCAATGATCTCTTCAGTGCTGTTGGAGATGGCATTGTGCTTTGGTAACAAACACTCCCTTCTTGGCTTCCAAAAGTTTCCCTAGAATTTTCTGGAATACCCACCATCGCTGTGTTGATCCTTTTAGGCTTACTTCCTTTGACGCTTAGCTGGATCTGATGCTTTTCTGGATTTTCATATGCAAGGTCCAGGAGAGCAAACTGATTTCAAAAGCAATTTATGGGACTTCCCTGGTGGTCCCGCAGTTAGAACTTCCGCTGCCAATGCAGGGGGTGCGGGTTCAGTCCCTGTTGAGGGAGCTAAAATCCCACAGGCCTCTCAGCCTAAAAACCAAAATATAAAGTAGAGGCAATACTGTAACAAATCCAATAAAGACTTAAAAATGGTCCACATTTTTTTTTAAGCAACTACTAATGAGAAATATAAAGCTACTCTCACTCGGGTGGAGGAGGGAGGCATAGATCAGAGAGAAACGTGAACATAGGGCCATAGGAACACAAGATCAGTAGCAATTACTTTTGGATTCTGTGCCATTTTTCTGCATCTGAGCACGGTCCATCATGAGCGTGCACAGAATTGAATAGGAAACAGCAGCACGATGATCTGAGCATCCAACACCAGTCCTCAAGCAGAGGGACTGTCGCGTGGCGCACACGTTCTGAGGGCGCCTGGAAGAGGAGGGCTGTATTCTGTCCACGGGAGGCCTCTCAGTGCGGTCCGTCAGTTCAGGACGGTGTCTTTGCAAGAGCCGCTGTGGCTGCTGCTTTGGCAGCCGCTCTGACATCGTGAGACATAGTGTAATTAAGGAGGCTTGAAACGCCTCGTCTCAGGTGGGCTCAGGAATTGAAGGCAGGACTTTAACTGCCCCCCACCATCCTTCCTCTGCTCTGACCAGAGCAATTGCATTTTATCTATTAGAGTTCACTGTGAGATTTCATTTTAATAAAGTTCAACTGTTAAAAAAAAAAAGACCAAAAACCTAGCGCACAGGATCAGGTCCTGACCCTACTGTGTGGACCCTACGCATCGCCTGGCCTTCCCTCAGTCTCCTTCTCGTCCCACCTCCCGAGGCCTGCATGGCTCAAGTCCCCAGTCCAGGACCAGTGAAGGGTTCCGTGAGTGACTGGCTCCATCAGCAGCCATGCTCACTCTTCCCCATACACAGCCTGCTTACATCTTGCAACTCCGGCTTTGCCTTTTATTTTCCTTTTTAAGAATGCCCTTCCCCCCTCTCCTCCTACATGAATCCATTTACTATAAAGGTTTCTGGCCTGTTCCAACTCCTAGTGATCTCTCCCTTAACTGAATTCTTAAAGCGCATATAGTTTGTAGTCCTTTGAGAGCCAATATAGTGTTTTGCTTTGGACTGTTAACGTAACTTTTTAATACCCATATGTTTTGTCTCTGAAATTTGATTATAAACTTTTCTTTTTAATAAATAAATTTTATTTTAAAATAATTAAATAAAATTAAATACGTAAAATAAATTTTATTTATTTATTTGGCTACACTGGACCTTAGTTGCAGAACACAGGATATTCAATCTTAGTTGGGGCATGCAGGGTATTTTTAGTTGAGGCATGCAGTATCTAGTTCCCTGACCAGGGACTGAACCCTGGCCCTCTCCATTGGGAGTGTGAAGTCTTAGCCCCTGAACCACCAGAAGAGTCCCCTAACTATAAGCTTTTCAAAGGCAGGGATATCTTTTTCTTTTCTAAGTCACACTGCTCTCCTACCATCTCTCATAGCTTCTAGTTCACTATTAGTTTCATATTTTTCAAATAATGATTTAGGGGTTTGTTTTGCCTAAATTTCAGTAAAGTGCTTTTTATTTAAATAATGTACACACACACATACACGGCAAAGTTGTAGAAATATATATTTAAAGAACAACCACAAGAAAAGGTAGTTGCTTAAAAATTGTTAGGAAAGATGTCAATGCTGATTTATTTTTTTTAAAGAAAGGAATAGTCACATTCAAGTTTATTATTCTTTGATTTTGTTGTTGTTCCCTTGGATTTTTCCCCCCAACTTCTTTAAATAAGATAGAAGTGGCCAAAGAACTTTTATTTTTAATAACCTCATGGAAGTTAAACCAATGCAAAGTGGATAAAACCAATTTTTCATAATTAATAGTTGCTTATTTTAAATGTCTTGTCAATATATTAGATACTTAAGTGGCAGACATTTCTAAAGTATGGATACTGTAATGATTACAGGAGATAATAAAACATTTCATCATATGGTTAGTTGAAGGTATAGAGTTTGACCAGATATCAAATAGAAATTTAGACATTGTGTACACTCAGATTGTGTATGGATAATCTTTTATATGGTGGGGGCAAGTCTCATGACTGAGAAAGAGAAGAACTCATGGAGAATTTGCTTTGGCTATCCACCCAGAATTTCCTATTTAAAGGAACCAGAATAATTTTTCGGCTTTTTGGTGAATGAATGAAGTAGGATCCTTATTTCTTGCTTTACTGTATTAGGAAGACTTCAAGGAGGATTAACCTTTTCCACAGATAGTTTGACTAGTTAAAATTGTGTAACTGATTTTATATTTGAACACTGAGTAGCGCAGATTATGGTGCTGTCTTATCTGCTTTGGATCGCTAGAATTTGAATTCCATGTCCTTAGGCTCTTTTACTTAGAAGCCTGCTTTCTTTCATTGTTTCTCTTTCAGCAAAATGATCAATCTGTCAGTGCCGGACACCATTGATGAGAGGACAATCAACAAAAAGAAACTCACGCCTTTCACCATTCAGGTACATCTTCCCTGTGTTACCTTAATTAATGTAGCATTGTCCTTAGAAGGCATGGGTCATCACTGCCAAGCTGGGCTTTTTCAGATGCTCAAACATTATTCCTCCAACCCAGGCTCTGGGCTGGTGATCTGTCATGACCAGTGGGCACAAGGGAAAACATTTTTACTTATTTTATTAATATAGTGGGGGTAGGGGGAGTTGGTGAGTGTTAGTTGTTGGGGGTAGACTTTGTTTTGGCCACTTATGAATAAAATTCACACTGGCTCTAGTTTTAACTCAGACTTCCCCTGGCAATTTATCTTTGAGCTGATGCCAGATACATAGCATTTTATCTGAAAAGATTAGCCTTTCTAAGAAGTGGGGGGGTGAACACGGGAAGTGCTCCGGCAGCCTCAACAGTGGTGAAGGCCGCAGCCACCAGTGTGATAAATATAACCTGGTTTTATGCCTTCGATTTGTTGATTAACTGGAACAGTGACTGGTAGTAAGTAAGCTGCGTTTCTGTGCTGTGTTCCAGCATTTTAACATTATTGTAATCTTTTCGCTCGGAAGCCACGTCTCACTTCTTAAATCATGAACAATAAATTATGTCCTGTTTGGATTTAAGCAACCCTGTGTTCTTAAAAAATGGAAGCCGTGATCAAAGCAAGAACTATGATTAAATGTATATGAAGGCACTTAAAGTCATATTTAATCTTGCTGTTAAATTTTAGTCTTTGCCATAACTGGACCCCGTATTTTTTAATTGTCATCTGAGCTCTGTGTGTGTGTGTGCTCAGTCCCTCAGTTGTGCCCGAATCTTTGTAACCCCATGGACTGTAGCCCACCAGGCTCCTCTGTCCTTGGATTCTCCAGGCAAGAATACTGGAGTAGGTTGCCATTTCCTACTCCAGGAGATCTTCTCGATCCAGGGACCGGACCCACATCTCCTACGTCTCCTGCATTGGCAGGCAGATTATTTACCATAGAGCCACCTGGGAAGCCCTTTCTTCTGATAGTTCTCTTCCAAATTCCCTGGTGGCCTGTGTTTTGTTTTGTTTTTAATTTATCATGAAAACAAGTTCTATAGATATTTGACTCTGGTAAGTCCCGCTTCGCAGACCCAGAATAATAGTACAGTTGACCCTTGAACAACAGGAGAGTTGGGATGTCAACCCTCTGCTCCATCTGAAATCTGAATATGATTTACAGTCTGTGCTTCCTGTTCTTGGTTCTTCCATAACCATGGTTCTTTTCTGTGGATTCGACCAGCCATGGATCATGTAGTACTATAGTATTCACTATATTTATACATAGTGGGTCCATACTCTTATGTGGGTCTGAGGAGCTCAAACCCATGGCTTTCAAGGTCAGCTATATGAAAACCCTGGATTGAAAACTTCACTGACCCTATCCCAACTGTATATGTGTCACCTTACATAGATTGTTATTAGTTTATAAGAACATATAATCTGTATATATTTGGATAGGCATATGTGTGTTTGTATATATGTTGTGTGAACTCTAGGACCCCAGATATTATGGATACTCAATAAATTATCCTAGGAAAAACCAGCATGTCTTTTCCAGGAAGTTGATTTGTATCTTTTTCATTCCTTCAGTATCCAGTCTGCAAGTCAAAAAGCTGTTTGGGCGTTCTCTTTTATGACCTTGATTTACATCAACAGCTGGGTTATTGACAATAACCAGTGACAAGATAGTGACTGTCCTCAAAGGTGCCCCTTTACTGCTGGCTGGTGGAGATGCTGAGTGTGGAGGCTCCATCACAGAGCAGTGTGAAAAAATAAGACTCGTTAGTTTCATCCTGACCAGGGTGAGCTGCCTGATCCTAGTATCTAGGTTGCTAGATTTTCTCTTTCAGATATTCCTGCTTTTTTCCACCATTTAAGCCTGGTGAAGACAATGCCTCTAGACCTATGAACTTCCCAGAAGCAAAACACTGTTGCTTTGCCAATCAGTAATCATCATTTGGCATCTGCAAAGTCAAAAACAAAACTTGCATTATTTTTTCTCCTTCAGGAAAATTTGAACCTGGCTCTGAACTCTGCCTCAGCCATTGGGTGCCACGTGGTTAATATTGGCGCTGAGGACTTAAAGGAGGGGAAGCCTTACCTGGTCCTGGGACTCTTGTGGCAGGTCATCAAGATTGGGTTATTTGCCGACATTGAGCTCAGCAGAAACGAAGGTATGAGAAAAGCCTCAACTGTGAATAATGGCCTGAGTTTTTGTTAATGCCGATGTTGAAGGCTGTACGAGGAAGATGTCGTGAGTTGTCAAGCACAGCATCTTCAGTTTTTGAAACTACGGTTATAGCCAGTCCATTTTACTATAACACATTCTGTCCATACTGCCCAGACTTTTTAAAACAACAGAGCAAATGCCTTTTAAAGACCACAGGCTAATAAGGAGGCTTGTTTAGAACCTGTAGCTCTGTCTAGCTGTCTGGGACTTCAACCTCAAGAGCTTTTCTGAGTTCACTTTGCCTTTAGATGCTTTGTAACAAATTAGGCTATTTTAAACTTGGATTTTACAAAGCGATTTGCGTTCATGTACTGCAGTGATAGTACCATATTAGGAGAAATGCAATCTCTTTTTACCAAGATTACAGGAAATTGTATTTAGCGTTTCAGAGTTCTCAACCAAATATTGTAGCTGTCAGTCTTCCTCCATCTGCTGTCAGCATACTAAGTGTTTCAACAATTCAGCCTGTCCCTTGGACAGTAGTAGTAGACCTTGACAAATATCAATACTAAACACTGTTACCTTTCATTTTTCCTGTATAGATCCTATTGATATGAAATCTGTAGCCAGATTCTGGCCTTTAGTTATGTATACATTTTATTAACATGTCCAACTCAAAATACCCAGTGAAGACTTCTGGGGTACCATTTGAAAACCAGTGTATTATACTAAACAGAATATAAAGAATAAAAAAGCAAATAGGGAAACTTAGAACACATTAGAAAGAATATTGATTTGCAAATAATGACCTCAGCTAAATTTAGACCTTCTCACTGAGCAGAAGTGATTTAATTCATCCGGGAAACACAGAGCAGAGTTAATTGCACTTTTTTGCCTTGCTGTCATTATGCAGGTAAGCATTTGAAATATAAAACACCTATGAAAATAAACAAGAGGACATTGTCGTTATCACAAAATTGATCTCTTAAAAGTAAAGATGTCCTATCATGAAATGTGTTCTAACAGACCCAGCAGAGTACTCCGAGTCGATAGGCTTGGTTATTCCCACAGCTCTGCCTCTGTATTCTTAGGCATAGTGCTGACATTCTTTGGTGTCATGCCTTCTCCACCCATAGAGGCATCCCTGGTGGCTCAGATGGTAAAGAATCTGTCTGCAATTCTGCAGGAGACCCAGGTTCGATCCATGGGTCAGGAAGATCCTCTGGAGAAGGGAATGACTACCCACTCCAGTATTCTTGCCTGGAGTATTCCATGGCCAGTCCAGATGTCGCAAAGAGTCAGACATGACTGAGCAATTCACAGTTTCACTTTCTTCTCCACCCCCAAAATGGGGATAATAAATAGGCTCTCTTTTTAGGGAATAACACTAAGATGTTTATTCCATGGGCAAGGCTATATATACCTTTATCCCAGAGAGATAGCTTGGTACCTTTGCCTTCCCAGCAGGGCTCAGTTTATGCTGTCACTAATCCCCCACCCCCAATCCCCTGCATTTATTTCAGTTGTCACTGATCCCCCCCCACAAGTATCCCCTGCATTCATTTTTCTTCGGTCCTTGTTTTTTCAGCTCTGGCTGCTCTTCTGAGAGAAGGGGAGAGCCTGGAAGACCTGATGAAACTCTCTCCTGAGGAGCTCCTGCTGAGATGGGCTAACTACCACCTGGAAAATGCAGGCTGCAACAAAATCAACAACTTCAGCAGCGACATCAAGGTAGGAGTACTGGAGTTGGAACTTGACTAAAGCCACAGCAGTAGAGGGAATACGGGCGTTAATGGAGACAGATAAAGATACGTTCTTCGTCTCTTCAGAAGTTCTGGGGCTGGTTGGAGTGGCCGGTGCTGCTTTGGAGCCTATGCCGTTCTCAGGTCTGTGTGGAGCCCCAGCTCTGGGCCACATACAGATCTGTCCGAGGCCCTGGTAACTGCATGGCACCAAACGTGATGGGTGTTCCCTAGAGTTTCAACATCCCGATACAGAGGGATGAGGGTGAAATAGACAAAGGGCAAGAGAGAAGACTGATTTTCAGGTGAAGAGAGTCTCCATAGGAGTCTAATGTCTTTCTGATTTTGTCAATGGGAGCATCAGATGGGGATTCCTTTCCAAAGAAAATCAAACCAGGATTACTCTTCTGATCACACTAATCATAGCAAAGACTGCACACCAGGTACTGTTCTAGCTGCCTTATGTATGTATGACTCCTCTAATCCTCACGACACGTCTTTGAGATAAGGGTTATTCTTTGCTCATTTTGCAGGTAAGGAAACCAAGGTAAAGAGAATATAAGGAACTTGTTCAAGTTCACAGAGCTGGAGAATGGGGCCCGGGCTCCAGTTGAGCAGTTGATCTCCATGGTCCTTGACCAGCATACACAGTACTCCTCTAAAGACAATTTGTAAACTTCTTGAAAGCTTTGCATTTGTAGAAACCAGAGTGATACAGTAAAGATAATGATTCTGGAAATGATCTGAAATGAGAATTAACCCCAGAAAATGTAAAAGACACAATTAGTCCTACAACAGGGATCCAAAGGTTGAAAAGCTAAGGAAACACACCTTGTGGTTTGCAAGTTTGTGAAAAGTTCCATGTCAGGGTGAAAGGACCAGCTTGTTGGCATTGATGACAGATATATCCACATAGAAAGAGCTTAAGGAGCAGGAAGGAATGTCAGTCCCCAGTCGGAAATGGTATGAGATGCTGGTGTGCAACATGAGGAAAATAATTCAGTCTTCCACTTTCTCAAAAGTTAAAAAAAGACATTTTCTCCAAAGAGGAAGAGTCAGAGGAAAGGTCACATGACTCACCAAGAGTCAACTCCAGCTTTTAATTCTTGAGTGACAGCTTCCCTCTTTCTCTGGTGTTTAGAATTCAAGGTCTGCCAGGCACGGTACCCGTTAGAGCAAAGCTTCCAGATGGAAAGGCCCCCATTCCTTAGGACATCAGCTAATGATGCCGTTTGTTTTTTCTAACTACACAGTTTCATTGGTTATTCACATTCTTCTGGCACAAGCAGCCAGCCTAGAATTTAACAGGAGTTGGACAGCATTATCTCCCTCTGCCCTCAACAGTTAGACTTGGCCATTATTTCAGCCACACTTTTCAGACAAAATTAGGATGCTTAGTCTGAGCCATAAATGTACCTGATTTCCTGTGACTGAAAGGCTGTGTTCTTTAGAATGTGAGATAGGAGCTGGGAGGCTGAGGACAGGTACAGGGGTTGTTCCTGTTCTCCTGGAGCAGCTGCATCACCACCGAGGTCAGTGCTGAGTCAACATCTGGCAACTTTAGGGGATGCCTTTAAATCACACCAAGGCAGCAAAGGAGGGGAAAACGCCCAAGACAGAGTGAGTGAAACGGGTTTCTTAGGGTCCCGTGAAATGAGATGACTCTCAGCAAAGCTAAACAGATGTGACATGTGACATGCAGATTTTATTCATGCCTAACATCTGCATGGAGGGCTTCCCTGGTGGCTCAGATGGCAAAGAACCCGCCTGCCAATGCAGGAGACCTGGGTTCGATCCTTGGGTTGGGAAGATCCCCTGGAGAAGGAAATGGTGACCCACTCCAATATTCTTGCCTGGAGAATCCCAAGGACAGAGGAGCCTGGTGGGCTACAGTCCATGGGGATGCAAGGGTAGGACACGACTTAGGGACTAAACAGCAAAACAGCTGCATGGAACTTTCACTGACTTTGAAAGAGCTATAGCAGAAAGTAAGAGAAGGGTAGGGTAGAAGGAAGAGATGCAAATCTGGTTCCCGGATGCAGCATCTGCGCCTGGCACTGTCCCTTCTCATCTTTCTCAGGTCACAAGGGTGGGCGTACCTCTGGTTTCCTCAGGCTCTACCCAGTTTTAAAAAACAGAGAAACAGATGTCTTTCAGCGATTTAAATAAAAAATTACCTGAAAATTTGTATGCTTTCATTGAATGAGAAACTTTGACTGTGATTCAGAAAATTTCTTGTCAATAAACCTATTTCCAGAATCTAAGAAAACATGAGAATTCAATATCTATATCCTCTCTGAGATAACTAAATTTAATCACTTTTTCTAGCTTCTTGATCAATATTAAGTGCACTTAATATTTCTCCTTTGGCATTAAGATTGCTTGTGAATGCTTCAATCTTTTGTCTTTGAAATCTTTTTCTTTTGCTGATTGTCCATTTAAATGTATTTTTAAACTCTGCTTTAAACTTCTGCTTCCTTTTTCTGTCACTTTTTTTTAAAATTATACCTTAGCTGACTGACTTCTACAGCAATATAAAGGTATATATATTTTCCTGTATACAATTTAATACATGTAAATAAATTATTTTCTCTCCTGAGGGCAGCAGAATAGTATTTGCTGCTTTGGGTTGCCTTTTATATCTGTCCTGTATTTTTAACTGTTATACTTCTTTTAAAAAGAAAGGCAAATAAATATAATATGTAAGGGACAAGTGGAAAATTAAAATTAGTGACTGTTCCCAGCTTTGTTAATTAAGTTGCATTCTTGAATGATAGTTGGATAAGAAATGAAATATGTTTGCTTTGGGGAAATTATTGTTGTGCTAAGTGTGTAATTAGCTATGCCATCTTGAAATTGTAATTTCCTCATTTCTCACAGGACTCGAAAGCTTATTACCACCTGCTTGAACAGGTGGCTCCAAAAGGAGATGAAGAAGGTATTCCTGCTGTTGTTATTGACATGTCAGGACTGAGGGTAAGTCCACACCCCAAGTCGTGTTTCAATGCTGTTATTCCTCTGCATTGGCGATTCCATTGCCCTGTGTGATGCTGGCTCCAGAGGTCCCTGAGTAGACATCTCTGCTTAGAGCCCTGTTAAATTTTTAAAAACTGTTAACAGTTTTGGGTAGTAATTGTGGAAAGTTGAATCTGGAAATAAACATTAAGCAAAGAGAGGAGTGGAGTCCATGCATTGCAACAAAAGATCTGGAATTACACAGTGTAGTTCCTACATACCACAACCAGGACCTAACTCAGCCAAGAAATAAATAAATATTTTTTAAAAAAGAAATTTGAAAGAAAAAAACTCATTCCTGAATGAGAAGTAGAACATCTAAAATATATAATCTATAGTATTAACTAGTACAACATCATATTAAGAGATAATTCCAGTTTTAGTAAGTTCTAGTTGTCTGAAAATTAGTGCTTTATAGACTTTTAACAGCATTAAGAGGCAGTGAATTGTATTTCAATGAAACTTAAGTCTTCTATTAACAGTTTACTTGACTAAATTCTCTAGTCCTATTTGAATAGACTTTTACTATGTTAAGGAGTGATGTTCAATCTGAAGTCTGCAAAGCCAAATTGGTATTGTATATTTACCAGTGACACTATGTATGTTAAATTTTATCTTGTCAGAGTTGCAGGTACACCAGCTGAATGTGGGTAAAGAAGTTAAACTAATCAGAAGCTCTTGTTTACAGATGTAAATATTTTTAATGAACTAAAAATAAGTGTAATTTATTATTTAATAAATGAACTTTTTGTGAAGTCTGTGCAAGAAGATTGCCTGGAGAAGGGAACGGCTACCCACTCCAGTATTCTTGCCTGGAGAATCCCATGGACAGAGAAGCCTGGTGGGCTACAGCACATGGGGTTTCAAAGAGTCGGACACGACTGAGCGACGAATACTACTGCTGCTGCTGCTATGCCAGAAGATAATAAAAAGAAAGCCTAATGGTTGAAAATAATTAAGATCAACTTAAATGATAGAATTGTAGAATCTATTGCATCTCTTTAAAAACGAGACAACCAACCATTCATCTGAAATGGTCCTGCTCTGTATAAAGATAGGAGGACTCGATTAATTAAGTCGATATTCCTCTTACTTGAAACTCTGATTTGTTTGTGTATGTGTGTTAGTCACTCAGTCATGTCTGAATCTTTGTGACCCCATGAACTGTAGCCCACCAGGCTCCTCTGTCCATGGGAGGATACTGGAGTGGGTAGCTAGTCCCTTCTCCAGGGGATCTTCCTCACCCAGGGATAGAACCTGGGTCTCCCACATTGCAGGCAGATTCTTTACTGTCTGAGCCACCAGGGGAGCCCCCTTCTGATTTGGGTCCAGGCAAATTGTTGTTACTAGTTGTCTACCTGAGGTCGAACACTGAGGGTTTCGGTAAGATGCCCCTCATTTTCATGTTACCGGTGTCTGCTTTGTGCCCGGAGAAGCTCTGACCCAGCCTTGAGATGGATGTCCTTTTCCATCGCAGGAGAAGGACGACATCCAGAGGGCAGAATGCATGTTGCAGCAGGCGGAGAGGCTGGGCTGCCGCCAGTTTGTCACGGCCACAGATGTTGTCCGAGGGAACCCCAAGCTGAACTTGGCTTTTATTGCCAACCTCTTTAACAAATACCCTGCCCTGCATAAGCCTGAGAACCAGGACATCGACTGGGGGGCTCTTGAAGGTAACTGGAAACCAGCTGCATAAATGTTCTGAGAAGCAGTCCCAGTTCTAATTCAAGAGTAATTCAGAATCACCTCCTAAGCAAACATAAGCCCCTCACGTGGGAGATTTGCAAACAGGTCATCAATTCTCTGGTACCTAACAAAGAGAATAAATAGATTAATCAAGTCAATTACAACCAAGGAGGAATAATCAACTACCATTCTATTGCATCCATTATACATGGGCTTCATCCATTATCAGAATTAAATGTTTTAGGGAAGACAGTGCATTTAATTATTGGATGAAATAAATCCTGAGTTCCAGAAGCCTAATTTATGTACTTAATGGACTGAGTGTTAATTCCTAGAGGCAAGAAATTGCAACCACTTGTCATCTAAAAATGATATTTAACTTATGCTAAGAGGTCCTTACTGAGGTTTTTGTTTTATCTCTGATTTGGGTAATGGGGGTCATGGAATAATATTTTGAGGCAAAATCCATGACAGTTATATTTAGGGAGTTAATGCCCTAAACGTAGACAAAAGTCACACAGATTTTAGTCAGGTTCTAATAGGTGAAGTTGCCAGAGATGGTTTTCTCTTTTTTTCCCATTGTGAATGAGTCCCATTATTGAGATAGAAAAATCCATACAAAAATAATAATAAGCAAATATCTCCAAAGAAAGGAAGTCTACATTTTAAAGAACTGGTTAACCCTTTTCTACAGTGCTTTACTCCAGCTGGAAATAAAAAGTCATTCCATGTTCCAACACTATGCATTTGTATGATTTTGATGTATGGTGGTCAGGGGTCCATGCATTCTGTTGACTACCAAGTTTGTATGTCAAGCCCTCTCATCACCCATTTCTAGCTGCTTCTAGATCATCTACATTTGGGTCCATCACTGTTGCTTGAAATTCAGCGTATTGATCAGGATTGATCAATATGAAAAGCAGAACTGATCATTCCCCCTCCCTCGCATTGCCTTTGTATCCACCCGCTAAGCTCCCATCCCATCCACTCTCCTTTAGAAATTCTCCATTTCCATGAGTCATATCACATTTTTCTCTCTTCAGTCACCAAAACCCTGTGTTCCACTTTGATATCTTCCTCTCCTTCACCCCTAAATCTCTTGAATCAGCAAATACTAATAATTCTTCCCACGGAATGACTTTTAGATTGTTGTTTTTCCTTTCTGCTCTTCCAGACTCTTACTCAGTCATACACCAACTGGTTCAATAGGTCTTTGGGGCCTAGCCCTCCATCCATCAAGCACTTGAATGCGCCCATGTGCTGGTGTCAAACACCCTCCCCTCTGTGTATTTAATTTAAATGCATATTGCCTTTCAGCAATTCTGCACACTGCTGCCAAACACGTCATAGTACTGCTTTCATTATAATTCTGCCTTGCTCAAGAATTTATTATACTAATTGAAAAAGAACCCCTAATGACTGTCATTGTCTAATATATCAACCAAAATCTGCTACCTGGCATCCAAAGATCCCCAACTCTGGCTCCAGCCACCAGACAGCCTTACCGGTGTGGACTGGACTACACAGATACCTGAAGTCAGCTTCTAACAGTCTCAATGCAGACCTTGTCTGTAGTTCCCTTTGTGTTCATATTTACATAATCTCCTACCCCGCCCTCCTTTCCTGTCCCCCCAGATCCTCTCCTATTTCCTCTTTACCATCCAGATTTTACTAGCCCTCTAAGGTAAAGCTCAAATTGCACTCCCTCCAAATGTAGCCTGTACAGTTCTCTCCTTTACCTCAACTCAAATATAAATATCCACCTCATATGGTAGCCCTCTAGTTTGCATGATCCCTCTTTGATTCTTAAAACACATATTCTTCCAGAAAGAATGTAAGCCTTTGAAGGGCAACCCTGAACACTTTCCCTGCATGGACTTTTGTACGCTGTTAATACTAATAGATGCTGTTCTCATTGAATTGAAATGGAAAAACAATGCAGAATAGCAACCCTCATTCAAATCCATTAGGGTTTTTATTTTTTTATTGTACTTTCAGTATTTGTGACAGCTGCTTTAGTTAAACTTTGATCATAAAAAAGCGTATTTCCTTGGTGCCTGAAAGATAACCAGTCTCCAATCATTTAGGTGAGACGAGAGAAGAGCGGACTTTTAGGAACTGGATGAACTCCCTGGGTGTAAACCCGCGAGTGAATCATTTGTACAGGTAAGAATATTGAGGGCCTCTTCCTGAATATAAGGTGCCAAGACCTGTGAAGGTGCCCAAGATTTCAAATGTCACTCTGGTGTGCAGTTCTCTTCAAAAAATGTGCGCACCTCAGTGAGAAGGGGGGAACTGATCAGCAGGTATCGAAAAACTCACTTCCATACACCAACCTTGCTATGTATTTAGTTCAGTAAGTCCCTGACATACAAATGAGTTCTGTTCAGAGAGGGTGTTCGTAAGTCCATTTTGTTCAAAAGTCCAACAAAGTTAACCTTTTCAGTTCAGTTCAGTCGCTCAGTCGTGTTCGACTCTTTGCAACCCCATGAATCGCAGCACGCCAGGCCTCCCTGTCCATTTACCCAAACTCATGTCCATCAAGTCGGTGATGCCATCCAGCCATCTCATCCTCTGTCATCCCCTTCTCCTCCTGCCCCCAATCCCTCCCAGCATCAGGGTCTTTTCCAATGAGTCAACCCTTTGCATGAGGTGGTATTGGAGTTTCAGCTTCAGCATCAGTCCTTCCAGTGAACACCCAGGACTGATCTTCTTTAGAATGGACTGGTTGGATCTCCTTGCAGTCCAAGGGACTCTCAAGAGTCTTCTCCAGCCCCACAGTTCAAAAGCATCAATTCTTCGGCGCTCAGCTTTCTTCACAGTCCAACTCTCACATCCATACATGACCACTGGAAAAACCATAGCCTTGACTAGACCAACTAACGCAATCAGCTATATAGTACTATACTGTAATAGGTTTATAATACTTTTCACACAAATAATACATTAAAAACAAACACAAAAATAAAGAAAAACATTTTTAATCTTACAGTATCTTGGAAAGTATTGTGGCCCAGTACAACAGCTGGCACACAGGGGCTGGCATCAAGTTGACAGGCAAGAAATAAAGATGCTGTACTCTATATGCGCATCCTGCGAGCATGTTCAGTCGCTCAGTTGTGTCCGACTCTTTGTTACCCCATGGACTGTAGCCTGCCAGGCTCCTCTATCCATGGAATTTCACAGGCAAGAATACTGGAGTGGGTTGCCATTTCTTTCTCCAGAGGATCTTCCCAACCCAGGGATCGAACCCACATCTCTTGCATTGGCAGGTGGATTCTTCACCGCTGAGCCACCAGGGAAACCTGTACAGTAAAGTACACAGAAGCATAACCACTTGTAGAGGGTGCAGGTCATGACAGTGTATGCCAGATGTGCACCCTAACTTATGTGATTGGACATGGCAAACATACATTCGTGTCTTTGGAAGTTTGCAACTTGAAGGTTCATATGTTGGGGACTTACTGTACAAAAATCATAACCCAGCAGCAAAAGAACAAATCGACGCTATGTTATACCCAAGATCTGCTCACAAGCAGGCCAAACAGTAAATGTTCAGTTTGTGGGCGTGTCTCCAACGCCATTTGTTGGAGCTGTTTATTTTTCTGGAGAATGTATGTTTCTGCTGAAGAGGCATTAGTGGTCACACCTGGAGGACACTTCTAGGAAGCTCCCTCCCTTTCTCTGAGTCAGAATTTCTTCCCCTCTAAAGATGAAGTGACTGATACCCATGAGGCCAAGTTGCTGGGAATGCCCTTTGAACTGATGTATAAAGAGTTGCCTGGCCCGCTCCAGGCCCTTCATAAATGTTGGGTATCTGAGAATTCTCTTGTGTTTGTTTTCATTCAGTGACTTATCAGATGCCCTGGTCATCTTCCAGCTCTACGAAAAGATTAAAGTCCCTGTTGATTGGAACAGAGTAAACAAACCACCATACCCCAAACTTGGGGGTAACATGAAGAAGGTAAATGATGACTCTTGTGAGGTTCTGGTCATCAGGTGAAGTCATAAGCCCACAAGAGTACCGTGTGAATACTTTTATCAGGAAGCCAAGCTCAGATAAGAAGTGCTTATCCGGGGATTAACTGAAGAGTACAGCAATCAGAAACCTGAGTGGTTTTTATTAAAGGGAGTTCATTATTTCAGTTGATTGCTTATTTATAATTCCGTGTTGGATGTCTTTAAGCGTCATGATGTAAAAATTCTAATTAAGATAATTAGAGCAAGCAGAGCTGTGGGGTGCCTTTCCCTCCAGCAAGATCCTCATTCTAATTTTCTAAAGGATCGAAACTTGTACTCACAGTTTGACATGTACAAATAGTATGTCTAGTGAGAACACATTGTTTTGTAAAAGCAGCCACAACCACAGGAGTGGCACGAACATTTCCCACCATTTATTGTCCCTGTGACCCAGTAATCCATAAATGGTAGCCACAGGAACACCCATCCCATATGTCGGTCCACTGTGTGCTTACAGGATCTGGATTTTCCAGGTCAATCTCTACAAATTCAACTATTTTAGGGATATTATAGACAGGTTATTCAGTGTGGCTTTCTAGTTATGTCATGGGATAGAGCCACGAAAATGGTCATCGTAATAACTCATTTTGGCTTTACACCTGGTACACCATGAATAATTTTTTTTTCTTTTGATGAGAGTGAGGGGCACTGTTTAAGAAAAGGTGGAAATAAATAAATAAGACTTCCCTGCTGGTCCAGTGGTTAAGACTCCAAGCTCCTATTGCAGGGGGTTTCAATCCTGGTTGGGAAACCAGATCCTGCATGCCGGAACTGAGACCCAGTGTAACCAAATACATTTTTTTAAAAAGGTGGAAAATTATTTGACTAATTTAGAATCCTAGAATTGCAGAACTAGAGACTTGAGAGATTATTCAGTCTGACCTTATTATTTCATTTTGTGTCTATTTTTATCATCTTACTTCCTCTGGTATTTATCGTCAAAGAGATGATGACATTAGATTGTTTCCTTTCCTGCTCATTAACAGCTTGAGAATTGTAACTATGCAGTGGAACTGGGGAAGAATCAAGCGAAGTTCTCCCTGGTTGGCATTGGTGGACAAGATCTCAATGAAGGAAACCGCACCCTAACGTTGGCCTTGGTCTGGCAGTTAATGAGAAGGTAATACAGCTCAGGGAAATGGCATTTTATTGAACATATTCTTTATTTTTTAAATTATATTTATTTTTAATTAATTGATGATTGCTTTACAATATAGGTTTGATTGAATGTATTTTTTTAATCTAGAAAAGTACTAGCACATTTCAGGAATGTGATTTAATCCAGTAAAACTATATTTTAAGCTAATATTAAACCCAAAGGAATGTTGTGGGGGTGCTGGGCCTGTTCTGTCTTTTTGTTTGTTTGTTTTTTCTTTCATTTCCATCAGTTTTGTTTCAGGTACTTTGAAATTCTTTTGTCAAGTTCATCAGTATTTAAGGTTGTTATGTTTTCTGAATGAATCACCCTTTTTCATGTGAAGTGACCCTATTCCTGACAATACTCTTTTTCTCTAAAAGCTGTTTTTCCAGATAGTGATACAGCTTCTTGATTAGTTTTAGCATGATACGTTTTTCCCCCATCCTCTAACTTTTAACTGATTGATGTAAAAATAGTAACTTATCCTTTAAAGGGACTTTCAAAATAAGGGGGGAAATATGCTATATTTACCTACATATCTGTCATTTCGGGTGCTTTTCTTTTCATGGTATAGATCCAGATTTCTATCTGATACCATTTGCCTTCTGCTTGAAATATTTCTAGTGGTGCAGATCTGTTGGCAAGGAATTATTTTAGCTTCTATATGTCTGCTACTGCTGCTGAGAAAGTCTTTATTTCATTTTTGCAAGGTATTTTACCTGAGTGTAGAATTCTAGGTTGATAATTTTTTCTTTCATTATTTTGAAGGTAGTGTTCACTGTCTTCTAGCTTGCATTGTTTCCGGTGATAAATCTATTGTATTTCTTACCTTTCTTCCTCAGTGCTAAGTGGCTTCAGTTGTGTCTGACTACTTTCGACCCTGTGGACCATGGCCTGCTAGGCTCCTCTGGCCTTGGGAGTCTCCAGGCAAGAATACTGGAGTGGGTTGCCATTAACTTCTCCATTGTTCCTCTGTAGGTCATGTCTTTTCTTTTCTGGCTTCTTTCAAGATTTTCTCTTAATCATTGGTTTTAAGTAGTTTGATTATGATGTACTTTGGTGTTTCTTGAACTTGAGGTTTGTTGAGCTTCTTGCATCTGTGGGTTTACAATTTTCATCAAATTTGGAAAAATGTTGGCCTTTATTTATTCAAATTTTACTCCTGTACTCACCCACCCTAGTTTTTCAGGACTCTTAAGTATTTGATCATTGAAGTTATCCCAGAATTCAGTGATGCTCAGATCATCTTTTTCCTTTCAGTTCAGTCAGTTCAGTTCAGTCGCTCAGTCATGTCTGACTCTTTGTGACCCCATGAATCACAGCACGCCAGGACTCCCTGTCCATCACCAACTCCCGGAGTTCACTCAAACTCATGTCCATCGAGTTGGTGATGCCATCCAGCCATCTCATTCTCTGTCATCCCCATCTCCTCCTGCCCCCAATCCTTCCCAGCATCAGAGTCTTTTCCAGTGAGTCAACTCTTCCCATGAGGTGGCCAAAGTATTGGAGTTTCAGCTTTAGCATCAGTCCTTCCAATGAACACCCAGGATTGATCTCCTTTAGAATGGACTGGTTGGATCTCCTTGCAGTCCAAGGGACTCTCAAGAGTCTTCTCCAGCACCACTGTTCAAAAGCATCAATTCTTCGATGATCAGCTTTCTTCACAGTCCAACTCTCACATCCATACATGACCACGGGAAAAACCATAGCCTTGACTAGACGGACCTTGGTTGGCAAAGTAATGTCTCTGCTTTTTAATATGCTATCTAGGTTGGTCATAACTTTCCTTCCAAGGAGCAAGCGTCTTTTAATTTCATGGCTGCAGTCAGCATCCGCAGTGATTTTGGAGCCCCAAAAAATAAAGTCTGACACTGTTTCCCCATTGATTTCCCATGAAGTGATGGGACCAGATGCCATGATCTTTGTTTTCTGAATGTTGAGCTTCAAGCCAACCTTTTTACTCTCCTCTTTCACTTTCCTCAAGAGGCTTTTCTGCCATAAGGGAAGTGTCATCTGCATATCTGAGGTTATTGATATTTCTCCTGGCAATCTTGATTCCAGCTGTGCTTCTTCCAGCCCAGCGTTCCTCATGATGTCCTCTGCATATAAGTTAAATAAGCAGGGTGACAATATACAACCTTGACGTACTCCTTTTCCTATTTGGAACCAATCTGTTGTTCCATGTCCAGTTCTAATTGTTGCTTCCTGACCTGCATACAGGTTTCTCAAGAGGCAGGTCAGGTGGTCTGGGATTCCCATCTCTTTCAGAATGTTCCACAGTTTCTTGTGATCCACACAGTCAATGGCTTTGGCATAGTCAATGAAGCAGAAATAGATGTTTTTCTGGACTCTCTTGCTTTCTCCATAATCCAGCGGATGTTGGCAATTTGATCTCTGGTGCCTCTGCCTTTTCTAAAACCTGCTTAAACATCTGCAAGTTCACGGTTCACGTATTGCTGAAGCCTGGCTTGGAGAATTTTGAGCATGACTTTACTCGCATGTGAGATGAGTGCGTTTCATTTTTTCTTCTGTTTCATTTGGGATAATTTCTATTGCCTTGTCTTAAATTCACTTCTGTCTTCTACAGTGTCTACCATTAATTCCATTTGGTGTATATGTTTTTCATCTCAGACTTTATAGTTTTCATGTATAGAAATTTGATTGAGGTCTTTTTGACATCTCCTATATCTCTTTCCTTAACCTTCTTGAGCTATAGAATATAATAACTGCTTTTTCTGTTTCTATTAATTGATTTTTAACCTCACTATGGGTCATACTTTCTTGCTTCCTGGAATGCCTACTGATTTTTCACTGTATGAAAGGCTTTATGAATTTTACCTTGCCGTTTGCTAGATATTTCTGTATTCCTTTAAATATTCTTGGATTTTTGTCCTGGGATGCAGTTCAGTTCAGTTGCTCAGTCATGTCCAACTCTGCAACCCCATGAACCACAGCACGCCAGGCCTTCCAGTCCATCACCAACTGCCGGAGTCTACCCAAACCCACGTCCATTGAGTCAGTGATGCCATCCAATCATCTCATCCTCTGTCGTCCCCTTCTCCTCCTACCCTCAATCGTTCCCAGCATCAGGGTCTTTTCAAATGAGTCAGCTCTTTGCATCAGGTGGCCAAAGGATTGGAATTTCAGCTTCAACATCAGTCCTTCCAATGGATGCCCAGGACTGATCTCCTTTAGGATGGACTGGTGGGATGCAGTTATGTTACTTAAACACAATTTGATCCTTTGGGGGCTTACTTAAAATCTTAATTAATCTCGAGCTAATTTTGCTTCTCAATACTGAGATAATCTCATCTGAGTACTTTACTTGATGCTCCATATATCATGAGATTTGTCTACTCTGACTGGTGGGAGCCAGATGTATCCCACGCTTGTGTGAACTCCAAGGATTGCTCTGCCCATTCATTTCTGCAAGTTCTTTTCCCAGCCTCAGTGTAATTTGCTCAGATGCATGTACCAGGTCGCACTCTGCTAAGCACTCGAGGTAGAGCTGACGATCTCTGGAGCTTTTGTTCTGGATGACTCTGCTCTCTTGGCAGCTGTCTTCTCTCTGCTGTTCTACCACACACATTCTAGCCCTGTGGCTTCCTTGGGTTCTCCACCCTGTCCCGTCAACTCATCGAGACTGTCATGCTCTGTTTGAGTTCTCTTGCCCTGCACTGCAGCCTGGGAATTCTCTGTGCAATAAGCTGGGGCAATCTTAGGGCTCACCACATTTGTTTTCCTTCTCTCAGGGACCCCTGTTTTTGTGCTTCCTGTCGTCCAAAGTCTAGACAACACAATTTCATATTTTTTCACTGTGTTTTATGTGTTTAAGGCAGAAGGGTCAGTCTGGTTCCTGTTATTCCATCATGAACAGGAGCAGAATTTCCTGCTATTTCTATAACAGAGAACTTTACATACCTTTTAGTTGTTCAGTCACTCCGTCGTGTCTTTGCAACCCCATGGACTGCAGCACACCAGGCTCCCCTGTCCTTCACTGTCTCCCAGAGTTCACTCAAACTCATGTACATACCTTTTAGAGCCAAATATAAATTTGATTAATGTGAGAGCTCTGTGGGCAAATTATTTAATCAATAGTAGAATATAATAAGATACACAAATGGAAGATAAATGATGAGAAAAGTAAACAATTTTTGGTACAAAAGCATGAGCCTGGGGAGAATTCTAGATAGCAAAACTATAAGCATTAGCTAGTTTACTTTTACATGCTTTGCCCTTTTCCTCCTATACTGATAGCCCTGAGCAGGCAGAAGTCTTCCATTCCTTAATTAGAAGCTATGTTAGAGTGACTTTATTCATTTTCCTGCCTGGAAGGAAGCCCCAGAAACCATATGTCACATTCCATTATATCTAACAAGGTAATGGCAGAGACAAGGTTTGTCATTTCTGGAAGCACAGAAGCTCTCTTCCCAGGCTACTGTCTGCAGGTCCTAGTATTTATAATAGTCCTCAGAGTACTTATGTCAATGTTCCCAGGTGATGGAGGGTGATCAGAAGTGATCATAATCACTACCTGATTTACATTTGCTTTATCAAGTATGATGCTCCATTACCCTTTTCTCAACTGGGATCTCTTTAATGATCAAAGGCGGATGTCATAGGTTTCTCTGGCACAGAAAACACCAGAGCTAAAGCAGCTTTAACTCTCGTCCCTGTTACACTGCTTGTATCTAGAACATTGCTGAAAGTTCCTAAGAGCTGTTCTTACCAGTGTATTTTCAGAAACGCCTTCTGAACTCCCCACTATTTTATTTCCCGTGTGTGTTTAATTCTTAACAGAATGGCTTTTGGTACTGATTGCTTTGAAAACCAAAGTCTTTTTAGTTGCCACAGTTCAATTGACTCTTGGATCTGAAGATGAAAGAATCTTTGATATTTTGTTTTAGTTAAAAAAATAGACCAACTCTATTCTATTTTGAATTTTATAATATCTGAAAATCACCTTGTAATATGATCTTTGTTCTGAAAGTTTTATAAAAATGTGACCCAACTTCACAGTTTAAGGCTGGTATATATAAAACAAGGGCTAGTTTGAGCTGAGTCTCTTCTTGGTTAATAAGTCCTATTTCTCATGAGTCATTACTATATAAGAATTGCTGGGACTTCCCTGGTGGTTCAGTGGTTAAGACTCCAAGCTGCCAATGCTTGGGGCATGATTTGATCCCTGTCGGGAAACTAAGATCATACATGCTGTGTGGCATGGTCAAAAGATTAAAAAATAATAATAATAATTTCCTATAAGAAAATGGACAGAGAAATTCCTTACTGTTAAAGGTGATGAAATGACTGATAATTATGTAAATTCCAGCAGAAGGGGATTTTTTTCTTTCTCTGTGTGCCACATATTAACAGAGCTAATAAATTTAGAGCCAGTTCTAGCTGAAATTTACGTCACTGGTTTGCACAGATGTGTTAATTTGGTCATTTATCTGGACAATAAATGGCATGTCATTTTTCCCCCTAAAAACAAATCAGAGCCTAAACCTCCCTTTCCCTTTAGTAGCCTGGAAATTGGTCTCAGATTGGAAAGCTGGCAGATTGTGTGTGTATAAATTTGGAGACACAAGCCTGAGGCAAGTAGACTTCCAGCAGACAGCAAAAGTAGACTCCAGCAAAGGAGCACAAGTCTGCAACAGGCACAGGAGGGAATTCTCTCCAAATCAAATAGGCTGTGGACAGTGAATTGGGGATAAGACAGGTCTATGGAAAACAGAGCATCTAGGTTTGTCCCTCAGGGTCACATGTTATATAAATAAACCACAAGTTCGATGGCAGGAAAGCACGAAAGTCATAATTACAGCCCCTCCAGCCACTGCTGTTGGATGAGACCCAGCCTAAAGCTGGGACTCATGGGGCCATTTCAGTTTTTTAATCTTTATTGGAGTATAATTGCTTTATAGTTGTATTAGTTTCTGCTGCTAAGTCGCTTCAGTCGTGTCCGACTCTGTGAGACCCCATAGACAGCTCTGCTATACAGCAAAGTGAACCAACAATACGTGTACATGCGCATGTGCTCCATCTCTCAAGTTGAGTTTGACTTTTTGCAACCCCATGGACTGTGGCCCGCCAGGGTCCTCTGTCCATGGGATTTTCCAGGCAAGGTTACTGGAGAGGGTTGCCATTTCCTCCTCCCGAGGATCTTCCCAACCCCGAGATTTGAGCCCGCATCTCTTATGTCTTCTGCATTGGCAGGCAGATTCTTTACCACTGAGCCACCAGGGAAGCATCCCACCCCCGCCCAATTTTATTTTTTGGTGAAGAAAAATTGCAGAAGTTCTTTTCCTCCCCATCGCCAATGATGGGGAAGTGCTTTCATCTGAAGAAAGTGGGTCATTACTCCTTTTTCAGAGATAACACTTGAAAACCGTGTGGGAGATCATGAAGGGTGGTGTTTTCCACAGAAGCAGTAACTGGAGGAAGATACCCAATGGGTTATGTAAGCAAAATCCTGGGCGGAGGGTGACCTCATTTAGGGAGGCCCTCCAGACAGGCCGGAGACTTAAATTTCAGTTTGGATGACACACGCTGAAACCGCAGTCTTTCGTGGGTAATTTGACCACCTCCCCCCAACTCTTAACGAGACTGAACTGTGAGGCCAGCCAACCCGCCCACTTGCTCACTGCTTGCCTCTCCATTTCCCTTTTGAGAGGGATCAGCTTGGGGAATGGCGAGTCTTCTCTGCTCCCTGGAATTTTAAGAGTTTGAAGCATCATAACGTTCCCCACCACCACACTTCTCATAATTGTGTGTCTCAAAGGCAATTCTTACTCTCAAACTAGAGATGATCTAGAGATTAATTTCTACTTCTGATTTATACCGAGGAAGCTTTTATGTTTTTTCTTTGTTATGTTAGCTGGTTGGGCTTTCGTTTTTTATTGACCTATGGCTGATTTATAGTGTTGTGTTAATTTCTGCTGTGCAGCAGTGATTTAGGTGTACATGCATATGCATATATGTTTATTTATACATTCTTTTTCATATTTTTCCATTATGGTTTGTCACACGATGTTGAATACAGTTCTCTGTACTGTACAGCAGGACCTTGTTGTTTATCCATTCTATAATTAACAGTTTGTATCTGCTAACCCCAAATACTTCCAGTACATCCCTTCCCCACCCCTTTCCCCCTTGGCAGACAGAAATCTATTCTCTGTGTCTGGGAGTCTATTTCTGTTTTGTAGATAGGTTCATTCATGTCATATTTTAGATTCCACATATAAGTGATATCATACTGTGTTTGTCTTTCTGGCTTACTTCGCTTAGTACAATCATCTCTAGTTTCATCCATGTTGCTGTAAATGGCGTTATTTCATGCTTTTTGCGTCAAGTAATATTCCTGTGTGTGTGTGTTTGTGTGTGTGTATTCTTTATCCATTATCAGTGGACATTTAGGTTGTTTCCATGTCTTGGCTGTTGTGAATAGTGCTGCTCTGAACGTAGGGGTGCATATGTCTTTTGAATGATAGTCTTGTCTGAATATATGTGCTTGGGCTTGCCTAACATTGAATTGTTCCTTGATTTTCATGGTTCCTTTAAGAAAAGCACCACTGGTTCAAATCCTTTGCTTCATTTTTCTTTCCCTGCTTCCCTTCCTCTTTCCCTTCCCACAATGACGGTGGCATTTGCTCTGCATCACACTCTACCTATAAAGTTCTATTTGTTATTCTAAAAGGAACAAGTGTTATTACATATTCCTTTTTCCTCAAATGTAATGGTATCCAGGCCGTCTTCTGCGACAGGAAAAAATTAAAACTTCTGTGTTGGCAACTCTGTGAATAGTGAATTCTTTTTCTTATTTTTTAAAATTTTTATTGGAGTATAGTTGACTTACAATGTTGTGTTACTTTCTGCTGAACAGCAAAGTGATTCAGTTATACAAATACCTATATCCAGTCTCTCTTAGATTCTTTTCCCATTTAGGTCATTATAGAGTATTGAGACGGAGAAGGCAATGGCAACCCACTCCAGTACTCTTGCCTGGAAACTCCCATGGATGGAGGAGCCTGGTGGACTGCTGTCTATGGGGTCGCACAGTGTTGGACACAACTGAAGCGACTTAGCAGCAGCAGAGTATTCAGAAGAGTTCCCTGTGCTATACAATTGTGAGTTCTTTAGTGACTTTTCTCCAGAAATCATTCTTGGTTTTGTTCAGGTACACGTTGAATATTCTTGAAGAAATTGGAGGTGGGCAGAAGGTCAATGATGACACTATTGTCAACTGGGTGAATGAAACATTGAAGGAAGCGGAGAAGAATTCATCCATCTCTAGTTTCAAGGTAACGTGCTTTGTCTCCTGCTCGCAGCCACCTGAGCTTTATGCTTATCTTTATTGCTTTCACTCTGTCTTCAAGAGCGACCTTCAGTATGAGGTCTTTGAGGCACCCCTCCCATTTTGATTTTGCTTGAGTGACCCATTATTGTTTTGATGTTCATAGGCTGTTTCATTGACAAATTTCTTGTCATTTTCCTCCCTAATAATAAATTTTTAAAATCCAGTCATTTTTTATAAGGGATTTTAGGCATTGTTCTCCCAAAGTAATGTAAAATATAGTATTTTTTTAAGCATGCACAGCTCCATGGTTCAGATTGTTAACATGATGAGGGTGAAATGTAAAATGCTAGAAGATCTCCCATTGGGTATTCTCTCTCTTTTTTTTTTTTTTGAGAAAAAAAAGCAGTTGTGTACTTGTATCCAAATCCCGTTTTTATTAATAACAGCATTATATTTTATTACATTTCTTATTTCATGTTTTTAACATTAGCTGGATTCTTTCTCAAGGGCCCTGAGCACTTGATCCACAGTATAGTGTCGGCGTCCCATCATAACTACATTTTCTTGATTTAAAGGTCAAGATTGGGGGAGGGACCCCTTCAGAGTTATATTAACAGGGTGGGTAAGGCAGTTTGTCATGATGTCAATCCTCTGCTTCAAAATCAAGAGAAAAGTGAAAATCTCTCCCCTTCCAGAAAGGGCAGGGGGTGTATTTCTGGGCTGGGCTGGGCTATACCGGGGTGCCTGGACTCTGTGAGCTCAGCACAGGAAACAGCCAGCTCTGTCTGCCCTCCGCTTACCATTCGTTTGGTCTGAAGAGCTGAGCAGCAGTTGAAGCAGAGACTGGTGATTGACATGAGCAAATCTTTCCAGAAAGAGATTAGGGAAGGTGGTGAAGAAGGGCTCTCCCAGGATAGACTGCACTCTGAGGACCAGGGCCTTCGCATTTGTAAGGCCCTCTTGTTCACAGATATCGTGAAGATAGCTTTACCATTTCCCTGATTTTTTTTTTTTTTTACTGCTTTGCGTGGCATATGGGATCTTAGTTCCCTGGCCAGGGATCAAACCTGTGCCCCCTGTGACGGAAGCATGGAGTCTTAACCACTGATCCACAAGGGAAGTCCCATCATTTTCCTGATTGTATAATGAGGAACCTGGGGCTCATTTAACTCCTGAAGTCACAGCTAGTAATTGCAGGTGTCCACTAGGGAGGGGAAGGCACCTTTTACTGCAAGGTGAGGTTCTAGAGCAGAGTCTGTCTGTAGGTCACGTGACCATGGCTATGAAACGATGGTTAAACAGTCCCGGGAGTGCATCTCTTGGTAGAACAGCTGCCACTTTACAGGAACGCAGCCCATTGCATTACCTGGCAGTTTCTGGGGTGTTCCTCTTCGGAATGTTTGACTTTTTTTTTTTCTCCTTGTGATGCTCAGGGTGAATTTTCTCCTGTCTTCTCACCAAGTCATTACAAAAGAGGTCAAAAAAAGAAAAGAAAAAAACAAAAGGAAAATGTCAAATTAGCCCCACGTTGCTTTTTTTTTCTTTTTATTGATTTATTTTTGTTGTTTTTTAATCTTTACAATGTTGTGTCGGTTTCTGCTGTGCAACAATGTGAATCAGCCATAATTATACATATATCACCTCCCTCTTGAGCCTCCCTCCCCTCCCCCCGTCCTACCCCTCTCGGTCATTGCAGAGCACCAGACTGGGATTTTAAGTGCAACCTTTCAAAAGCTGAGCATAGCCCACCCCCCATTAGCCACTATGGAAACAGTCCTGGCCCTCTCGCCTATGAACGCTGCTGACTGCTGGCCTCCTCGCTGCCCATCCACCCCCCAGGGCTGTGGAAGGAACTAGGGAAGAAGCTGAAACCCCAGTCTCTCCATTTTGCTTTCCTTGTGCTTCTTCACCAAAAATTCTATGGAGATAGCAGCTCTGGCTAACAATGGAAATTAGAGTATGGTTGTCTGTATATTGATTTTAATTTTGTGGTAGGTCTTATATTACCTGGGCGTCCCTGGTGGCTCAGACAGTAACGGGTCTGCCTGCAATGCAGGAGACCTGGGTTTGATCCCTGGGTCGGGAAGATCCCCTGGGGAAGGAAATGGCAACCCACTCCAGTATTCTTGCCTGGAGAATTCCAGGGACAGAGGAGCCTGGTGGGCTATAGTCCACGGGGTTGCAAGGGTAGGACACGACTGAGTGACTTTCACTTATATTACCCAGAAATAAGTAAAAATGGACCCATCCTATCTTTTATGTTATTTTATTATTATTATTTCATTCATTTTAATTTCTTGGCTGTCCTGCGCAGCATGTGGGATCTTAGTTCCCCGAGCAGGGGTTGAACCCATATCCCCTGCATTGGAAGAGTCTTAACCACTGGACTACGACCAATGAAGTCCCTACCCTTCCTATCTTTTTTTAATATTATTGTACCTCTGCAGAGGGCCTGTGCTGGAGACCTAGCATCTTGCAGGGGTCCCGTGTCTTGTTTCTTGGTTAGAATTGACTCTGATTTGGACTCTCGAGGTATGAGGTGTTTAGACTTGACTGTGCTTAGATGGTGACATGCAGTTGCTTCTCCCTGTCTGTGCTCTCAGGTACCCAAGAGAGAGAGCAGAGTTTCATGCATTCACAGCTCTGGGTGAATGACTCCCTGCCTGTTGGCAGGCATAGTGAGCCCTCAGGAAACTACTGATGCCCCCTAGAGAAATACCACTTGGTTTGAAACACCATGTGCCACACTGTGGCATTTCCCAGACCAGGACGTATGTATTTCATATTTAAAAGGAAAGAGAAGGGACTTTCTTGGTGGTCCAGTGGTTAAGTCTCCACACTTCCAACGCAGGGGACACAAGTTCCATTCCTGGTCAGGGAACTAAGCTCCCACATGTCATATGGAAAGTGAAAGTCGCTCAGTCTTGTCTTACTCTTTGCAACTCCATGACTATACAGTCCATGGAATTCTCCAGACCAGAATACTGGAGTGGGTAGCCTTTCCCTTCTCCAGGGGATCTTTTGAACCCAGGTCTCCCACATTCCTGGTGGATTCTTTACCAGCTGAGCTACAAGGGAAGCCCAAGAGTACTAGAGTGGGTAGCCTATCCCTTCTCCAGCAGATCTTCCCTACCCAGGAATCGAACTGGGGTCTCCTTTGCAGGTGGATTCTTTACCAACTGAACTATGAGGGAACATGCCACATGGAGCAACCGAAAAATGAACCACCCACTTTCCTTGAGCCAAACAGAAGTAACTTGGGAGCATATTGATGAAGCCCATGCTTTCTCTCTGTGTAGGACCCAAAGATCAGCACAAGTCTGCCAGTCCTTGATCTCATCGATGCCATTCAGCCAGGTTCCATTAACTATGACCTTCTGAAGACGGAGAACCTGAATGATGAAGAGAAACTCAACAACGCAAAGTACGTAAACAAGCCCGAGGTCAGGGAGGGAAGCAGCGGGTAGCTGTGCAGTCTGGTGCCCATGCCTCCCTGCAGACAATGTAGTTTCACTACTGATGCCTTTTATTCTCATGACTTATTGCGTCCCATCACCCTTATATTTGCTGCTGTGCAATGACAGTTTAAGGCTCCAGGTGTGAAAGGGAACACGACAAAAACACAACTGATAGCAATTGAAATGCAAAACAGTTGACTTCCAACTGATAAGCAAGCCTACAACTTCATAACTCTAATTTCCTTGTCATAATCTATAGGAGGTTTCCTGAGTAGAGTTTGTACATGGTGGGGGCGGAGTTAAACACCCTATTTGTGAATATCCATGGATGTGCCTGGGCAGGGTGGAGTTCAAGGCCAGAGTCGTCACCAGTTTGAGAGCAGCTGCTCTTTGCATTACACACAGAGTGAGGGTTGTTGTTGTGTAGTTGCTAACTCTTTTGCAACACCATGTAGCCGGCCAGGTTCCTCTGCCCGTGGAATTCTCCAGTATTCTTACTGGAGTGGGTATCCCTTCCCATCTCCAGCGGATCTTCCCCACCCAGGGGTGGAACCTGGGTCTCCTGCATGGCAGGCAGATTCTTTACCGTCTGAGCCACCAGGGAAGCCCAAAATATAGAATCCTAAAAATGGCTATGGTGGCAAGATCATGCATATTTTTTAAGTTCTGTTTTCTAATTTTTGAACAACTTTTCCTCTATATTTTATAATGGAAAAATTAATTGTACTTCATTAACCATTAATATAGAGGAAGTGACTGAGAGATGGACAAGGAGAAAGAATAGGGATACTCTTGCCTGGAGCTCTTAAATTAATGTGGTCACTAAAGTGCGAGTAAAGTTATTTCAGAAGAGTGGAGGAAGTCACGGGGCCTTGGGTGGAATGTAGAATCTCTGGAGCAGCCATTGTAAGAGGTTGCTAGATAACGAACGAGCAGAATAAAAGAACTGCCAGATAATAATAGTGAGGGCTCATTTGCAAGTAGACTACAACTAATAAAACTATCTTCCTGTAACTATAAATAGAGCAAAAATATTCTGATGCAGCTATGGTAATCTTAGGTGAAAAATGTGTAGTATAAAACTCTGGTTATTCTACAATTATGGTAGCATAAATAAATACGCATGCATGTGGGCAAGAATTAGAATGGAAGAAGGAAGAAAAGAATGGATGGGGGGCAGGGTGAAATTCCCCAGAGGTCCAGTGGTTAAGACTCTGAGCTTCGAAAGCAGGGGGTGTGGGTTCAATTCCTGGTCAGGGAACTAAGATCCCATATTCCTTGCAGCCAAAAAAGATTTTTACGAAAAAGAAAGAATTGATGGGTAGGGTCATGGTATTACAGATGTGTTTCCTCTTTTTTCCTGCCTTGTAAACAACGCTCTGTAGCTGAAGTGGAGTCTGCAGTCCTTCCCTCGCACATACTCTTGTTGAGGTCTGTGACTTTTTCTGCCACAGTAGAGCCCAAGCAAGTAAGCACCAAAGGTGGTGGGAGCTAGGAAGCTCTTTAAGGACAAATAATACATTTGGTAATCATCACGAGGCTGGACAGCAATTTTGATGGAGTTGGGAGCTTTGTCAAGTTAAGACTTGCCCACAAACCTTGAGAGGAAACCAGTGATTGATTGGTCAAGCTGTACCAGGAGTGACCTCGGCATAGTAGATAGTTTACAGTGTAGAAGGCTTCCCTGGTGGCTGAGATGGTAAAGAATCTGCCTGAAATGCAGAAAACCCGGGTTTGATCCCTGGGTCTGGGAAGATCCCCTGGAGAAGGGAATGGCAACCCATTCCAGAATTCTTGCCTGGAGAATTCCATGGACAGACGAGCCTAGCAGGCTATAGTCCATAGGGTTGCAAAGACTCAGACACGACTGAGTGACCAACACTTTCACTTTCTTTCGTGGGATATATAGTATATATTATATAGAATGACAATAACGCTGACCCTGAGGGGTCCCCTTCATACTTGCTCAAGCTCCCCTCATCCCTCTTTTCTCTTTTAGGTATGCCATCTCTATGGCCCGAAAAATTGGAGCGAGAGTGTATGCGCTTCCAGAAGACTTGGTGGAAGTGAACCCCAAGATGGTCATGACCGTGTTCGCTTGCCTAATGGGGAAAGGAATGAGGAGGGTGTAAGGCCCAGCAGGCGGGGCAGGGGCGTGTGCGGGTCTCTGGCTGCTCACGCCCGGGCTCCCAGGAAGCACAGGAGGAGTCAGCCATTCCAGAGTTTCAACTGGATGACATTATACATTGTTCCAAAAAAAATGTATATCTGTTCAGCCAAGTAGCCTTCATGTATTTAACAAAAAGTGCTTTATTCTTTGCAAAAGACCCAGTCTCATTTACAAATATTTTTTTATCATTGAATTGATTGCTTCTTGAAAATGTAGAGAAAAAGAGATCTTACTTCCCAGGCACCTTTCCTGCCTTTGCCGTTGTAGTCAGGTATAGAAGTCTCAAGTGTAGTTCATTTTAACATAATCTTTCAAACCAGCTTACATTGTCTGCCTTCTTGCTTGGGGTGAGAACCAGGAGGGGAGAATCATCGGAGGGGAGAATCATGAAACCAGCCCTAAAGCTGGCTTCTGGAGGCCAGCGTTTGCTCTGTTACAAGCCTCCTTCCTGTCACCCTTCTACCTGTGTCTACCTGTTGTGACTTTGCTCTCCGCAGAGCCTGCGTTCTCTGTGGCTCCCCTCTGCTGGCCACCCTCCTCTCTGGGCCTTCTGGGTCATCTGACAAATCAGGCTGTATTGGGGTCCCCAAGAGTGTCTGGTAACCTCCAGACCTAAGACTTTTCATCAGAACATTTTCTTAGAACTGTGTCTGCTAATCTTCAGAACTAAGACTTATCATCAGAGCATTTTCTCAAAACTAGGGTCCCAGATGTCATCAGATTTTCTTTTTTCAGTCAATGAGAAGCCCTCTGTTTTTAACCCTAGGATCTGGGCTCTGACCAGATCTACTATCTTAAATACCGTGCCTTAAGATAGATTCTTAACTGTTGGTGGAAGGTAGTGTTCAAGGAGGGTGTCATTGAGCAGCAAACCACTAGAGGGTAGTGTGGAGTCATAACAAAGTTTCTGGTCTCAGGTGCTGCCTCTCTGTGTATTTAGCCCTGCGTATTAGATCTTGGAGAAGGAAACACAGCCCAGTCCAGTATTCTTGCCTGGAGAATTCCATGGACAGAGGAGCCTGGCGGGCTACAGTCCATGGGGTTGCAAAGAGTCGGACACGACTGAGCGACTAATGCTTTCATTAGATCTAGTTATAGAGTGGCTAAATATCTGGTGACTGGGAACTGCCTTTCTCTGATTTCATTTGCTCTTAGATCATGGTGTGTGTGATGTCTGCCGGGTCATAGGATCAATGTTTACTTTTTTGGTACCCCCAAATTCCCAGGGGTCATATGTGCCAATGAACAGTGCCCCCACCTCGACCCCAAACCTGACCCCCACCAACACACATACACACATACGTAGCCAGGTATCAGGCTGGCTAGGAATTGGCCCAGTCACTTTATGAAGAGTTAATTTACTGGATATTTAAAGAATTCCTAAACAAAACCCAAGGAACACTGTGCTCTTGAGCAGTTCTAATAGACTGCAATTTCCTTGAAAACTTTCCAAAGGCTAAATAGCAACAGAGCATTGTGCACCGATGCCAGACCCCTTCTGTCATGGTGGAAGGGCTCATGGAGGAGGTATCTGCTTTAGGGGTGGTGTGTAGTGAAACTCAGTCATATTTCAAAGCGACTGAAATGCATTGCCCTGGTCTGCTCCTTGTCAGTGGGCTCAGGAAGCTGAGATATGGCTTCTCCCAGCCCATAATCTGTATTTCTGCTGCATCTGATTGCAAAGTGGTTGGCTTTGTCTTAATCTGCACTTAATATAGCCCCCAGACGATTCTTCCCCCATCTGCCTCCAGGAGGAATGTTACTGCCTTAATGGAAAATGAAGATAAAATAATGCTCAATCAAGATCTCTCCAAATAAAATGTTCCCCATATCGGACGTCTTCTGAAGGTTTCATGAGCGTGTCCTATAAGTTATTCATTCAGCTAACATGCACTGAGGGCCTACATGTGCCAGGTTTTGGAAATATACCCATAAATGACGCAGGCCTTGAGCTCAGCTGATCGAGAGAGACTGATCAGGGAAAACAAATCCACTGACAGGTGCTATGAGTAATTGATGAGGGCAGGGTGAGATGGGCTTGCAACAGAGGAAACCACCGAAGGAGAAATATTGTAGCTGAAAGCTGAAGAGTAAGTTCGCAGGAGTCGGACCAAGAGGAGGTCAAAATGAAAGGTAAGACACAAATTCTCAGAAACACATGGAACCCAGTCGTGCCCAAAAGCTATACTTGGGGATTGGTGTGAAAGGGCTTCTAAGAGATTTGAGGAGGAATCTTTGGGGCAGGCAGTCCCTGGCGTTTCCTCCCTAGGCTGGGCCTCACATGGACTGGCGGGGGTGATGCTGCAGAAGATGATCAGAGGGTTGAAGAATTCTGCTGTAACTGGCTCCCTTGGGCAGTCTGCTGTTCAGCATGGTCACATCCTGACTTCCTGAGGTGTCCCTCACCCACACAGCTGCTGGAAAGTTGGGCTCTTGTGCTTAAGCTGTGTGTCCCGGCTTCTCCAGCAGCACTCTTTGGAGATGGCTCTTTCCTGGCCTAATATTCCTGCAGCTTCTACACGTTCAAGGTAGTGGCCTTACCTACATATTGAGAGGTTACTAATGTTAAGTGTTGTCTTTTGTATGTAAGACTGCCTTGATAGGTCCTGACCAGGAGGAATGAACAGGTATAGGTAAGCAGAATACTATCAAGGGAGGAAAACTAAGAGTCTTGCAGACTGGAAGGCAATGGAATATAGCAATCAAAGCAGGACGGTTTTTCTTAAAAGATTTTTTTAGGTTTTTAATGCTAGTTCCTTTTTTAATTTTTTTCACTCTAGTGGACATCCCACTAGTTATATTTCTTTTTTTAACCCGTGTAATCTCATGATTATTTTTTTGAGATTAATTCTTTATTTGGCTGCACCAAGTCTTCATTGCAGCATATGGGATCTCTAGTTGAGGCATGTGAACTCTTAGTTGCAGCATGTGGGATCCAGTTCCCTGACCAGGGGTGGAACCTGGGCCCCCTGCATTGGGAACACAGAGTCTTAGCCACTGGGCCACCAGGGAAGTCCGTTCAAAATTTAAGAGTTTATTACTAACATTTTAGTCTATCCAAGTATGACATCAGAAAGTAAAATTGTACCAAAGGCTCTACAGTGGAAAGCCCGCCACCTTCCCACCCCTGTGTCTTTGAAGCCAGCTCACCTTGATTCTAGTTGGCTCCAATTGTCAGAACATATTATTTTGAAGTTGGCCAGGATGAGGGTATTTTACCACATAAACAATCAGACTCTACAGATAGGGTTTTTTATCCCCTGAGAGCTGGTTTATCAGCCCACCACTCCTTCGGTCCCAATCCCTCAGTTGTATCCTTCTAGAAACATGCTGTGCTCTTGTTTCACACACACATATTTTTTACTGGAAATGTTAGCATGCCACACACAACATTGTGCATTTTCTCCACACCATACCTTTGCAATTGCTCCATGTTGGCAAATAGAGACCTGCCTCAGTCTTTTTAAAGATGCATAGTATGCTGTCATACGGATGTACCAACCTGTATCTAACCAGTGGCCGATAATTGAATATTTAGGTTGTTCCATCCTTTGCTACAGCAAATAAAGTCACAGTGAAGACTGTGTCCACTTCTTGTGCTCAGAGTGTTCATTTTCATTTAATAGGTACTTAAGTTTCTGCTCTGGCAAAGATATTGAACATTGGAAAGTAACGCTTAAATCTTCCTTTGAAGTTTTCTCAAAGTATTTGACAAAGAGCCCTGAGCTAGGATGGCTTGAACCCTTCCCATCTTTTCCATTTTCTGTCTAAAGCAGGTTAATCCAGCAAGGAGATAATATGCATGGGGAAAATGTAATCAAAAGCAGAATGTGATTACTGCTATAACAAATTTATAAATGAAGTATGGGGGCTTATGTGCATGTAGGTAAGTTGCTTCAGTCGTGTCTGACTCTTTGTGACCCCATGGACTGTAGCCCGCCAGGCTCCTCTGTCCTTGGGATTCCCCAGGCGGGAATACGGGAGTGGGTTGCCATTCCCTTCTTCAGGGGACCTTCCCCACCCAGGAATCAAACTCAGGTCTCCTGCATTGTAGGCAGATTCTTTACCATCTGGGCTACCAGGGAAGCCTATGGGGGTTCAGGGGGGAAGTTATTTCTGAAGGAAAGATTAGCAACATTTTACAGAAAAGTTGAGCTCCAACTAGTGAGAAGTGGGCAGGAACCATGCCCCATCATGTTCACGTCCCTAGCAGTGCCAAGGACTTACTAGATTTTTAAAGAGAGCTGGTTAACTTTTTAAAATTGATTTGTATTAGACATGAACAAATGTCTCCTGACTGAGAGATGCCAAGCAGAGAGAAGTCATTGGGAGAAAAGTTGCAAAACAGACCTTTCAGCGGAGTTTTTAGAAGGGGATGGATTCCTGTTTGTTTGGAAATTATGCCATTCAAGCCTGGCTGAGGCAATGCACTGGACTAGAGGGGCTTTTCAAGCCTCAGCCAATCTAGTGATTTTTGTCGACCTAAACACATCTGGGCTTCCCAGGTGGCTCGGGGTAAAGAACCCGCCTGCCAAAGCAGGAGATAGGGGTTCAATCCCTGAGTGGGGAAGTCCCCTGGAGAAGGAGATGGCAACTCACTCCATATTCTTGCCTGGAGAATTCCATGGACAGAAGAGCCTGGCCAGCTACAGTCCATGGTGTCGCAAAAAAGTGAGACACGACTTAGCAACTAAACAACAACAAAACACACACACAATCTAGTCTGTGCTTTGGAGCACAGTTGTGGTCTCGATTGTAAAAAGTATGGAAACTCAGTCCACCTTAAACCAGCCCATCTTGGACTGATCCTTAATACATGAGACATCCCCTTGGACTCCCGGTGGACCTGGGTGGCTCCAAGGCCCACCTTCCCCGCAGTCACTCTTCCTTTTGTCAGTCAGCAGCTGTGGAGCTGTCATCAGCCTTTGCTCTCTGTCCCCCTGCCCCCAAGATGCACAGTGCTCTCGGATTAAATGCTGGCGCTGCTTAGGGAGTTTGACATGGTACGTTTCTGCCAGCCCGTGATCCCATAACCGGAGTCAGCAGTGCTGACTGAGCCTCTTGTGAAATCTAGTTCCTCTGACAGTTTCCTAATAAAATTCCAATAATTAAACTCGGCTGCCAAGGACCGCTGTTTCCACAATGTCCTCTCTCCCCGTTTTTTGTAAGACAGAGTTTACCAACTGAGGCTGTGCATGGGTGACCAAAAAAAAAAAGGAAAAAGAAAATTGTGTAAATGTTTTCTCATGTCTAATGTCTACATATACTTAGTAATCCACGTTAGGTCCAGCACAAAAACACAGATAAACTAGTCAGTACCCACGATCTCAGCTGTAACAACTCAGGGACAGGTTGGGAAAGTGGCAGGGATTTTTATATTGGGTTGGTCAAAAAGTTCATTCGGGTTTTTCCATACCGTCTTACAGAAAAACCCAAATGAACTTCTTGGCCAACCCAATATTAATAGGCATGTAAAAAATGGGGAGTTCCATTTAAATAAGTATTTTGGTTAATAAAGAGTTACTGTATGTAATTTTTGGAATAATGACTTTTTAGAGGATTAGAAATGCATGCAAATATTTAATTCTAAAGTTCTGTGCAATACAACGTAAGAATTAAGGATCTGTCTGGCAGCATTGTTGGGCTGGGCTAGACCAGGGGCCCATTGTAAGAGTCAGAATGTTCAAACCTCCTTGCTCAAAGTATGAGGCTCAGGCCAGGGGCACCCAGAAGCTGGTTAGAATGACAGAATCTCATCCCCACCCCAGACCTAATGTATCAGAATCTTCAGTTTAATAAGATTCCCAGTTAATCTGTGGGTTTTCTCATTGAAGTTTGAGAAACACTGTCATGAAAGAGATGTCTTCTCTTTTTTAATATCTATTTATTTATTCTTATTTATTTGGCTGGACTGAGACTTGCACCACGTGGGATCTTCATTGCCACATGTAGGATCTCTTGGACTTCCCAGGTGGCTGCTGCTGCTGCTGCTGCTAAGTCACTTCAGTCGTGTCCAACTCTGTGTGACCCCATAGACGGAAGCCCACCAGGCTCCCCCTTCCCTGGGATTCTCCAGGCAAGAACACTGGAGTGGGTTGCCATTTCCTTCTCCAATATGTGAAAGTGAAAAGTGAAAGTGAAGTTGCTCAGTCGTGTCCGACCCTTAGTGACCCCACGGACTGCAGCCTACCAGGCTCCTCCATCCATGGGATTTTCTAGGCAAGAGTACTGGAGTGGCTTGCCATTGCCTTCTCCGATCCCAGGTGGCATTAGTGCTAAATAACCCTCCTGCCAATACAGGAGACATAAGAGATGCGGGTTCCATCCCTGGGTCAGGAAGATCCCCTGGAGAAGGGCATGGCAACCCACTCCAGTGTTCTTGCCTGGAAAGTCTCTATGGACAGAGGAGCCCAGAGGGCTACTGTTCACAGCAAAGAGTCAGACATGACTAAAAAGTGACTTAGTACGGATCTCTTAGTTGCAGCATGCAGGATCTAGTCCTCTGACCAGGGATCAAACCCTGGCCCCCTTCACTGGGAACACAGAGTCTTAGCCACTGGGCCACCAGGGAAGTCCTAAGAGTAGAAACCTTCCTAAAAGATCTATAGTTGATAGGCAGCTAAATTTTAACCAATGGTAAATTATCCTTTCCCAATTACACTAGATTTGAGAGATTAAAATAGCCCTCCCCCAGCATTTTCCCATCATCACTGTCCATGTGAGGTAGCCGGTGTGGTTCTGCCCCCACCTAGGTGTACCCCCATCGCTGAGCCTTGCCTTTTGCTGTCCCTCTCCCCCTTTGTCCCTTTCTTGGTGACACCCACCCCCAGGCCTCCAAGACGGCGTGCCCCTGGTCCTTCAGGGTACCCTTAAGGTGTCTCTTGGAAGAGCTGCTCTTACTGGCTGCCCAGAGCTGCTGCTTCGTTGTATCCACCCACTGGGTGCCACGCCACTTCAGTCTTTTCTCCTTCCTTGCCCTTGTAGATAATGTTCCTTCCATACCCACATCAAGCCTGTGGACTTTCCTCCCACCATCTCTAGCAATCTCTCTATGATTTCCAGGGACAGTTGGGTGACTTAGTAAACCTAACTGTCCCCGAGGGAGGGGACCATGGCCCTTCAGTGCCTACTCTTTTCTCCTCCAAAACCCACACTTTATAGTGACTTTCTAGAGATATAGCTCCGTCACTCGTATCTTTGCTAGTTCCCTACTGGCAAAGAGAAAACAAAGTGCCTTCCAATCGAACAGATATAATATGCAAAGGTCCAGCGGATGGAAGAAGCTGGTTACTTTTGAGGAACTGAAAGACGAGAGTGCCATACTTCCCTGGTCGTCCAGTGGTTAAGATTTCACCTTCTAAGGCAGGGGGTGCAGGTTCAATCCCTGGTCAGGGAACTAAGATCCCACCTGCCTTGTGACCAAAATACCAAAACATAAAGCAGAGCAATATTGTAACAAATTTAATTAAGACTTTAAAAATGGTCCACATAAAAAAAAAATCCAACAACAGATGGACTAGTGCAAGGAGTAGGGATGATTATCAGTCTCAAGGATGCTTGAGAATCACCTGGAGAGTTTCAAAGCAAATGTTTCAGATCCTACCATGAGATTCAGTGCTTAGAGGACTGGTGGGCCCCGGAGTCTGCATTTTCCACAAATATCCTCAAAGATTAGGGGACTCACAGGCCACCCCTGGTGAAGCACTGGTCCAGCCCAATTGTTTGCTACCCTGGATGCACAATGGAATTGTCTTGGGAGATTTACAAGATGCTGGCATTTATGCCCTGCCTTCTGAGGATCTGATATAATTGATGTGATGGGCAGGCAGGGCAGCTGGATATTTAAAAGATGTCCAGATGGCTTTTATTGGCAGTCAAGTTTGAGACCTGATGGGCTACAGCATCTTTAAAAAGCAGAGAAACCAGTAAAAGGGAGCAATGGTTAGAGACAGGGAACAAGGGAAGGAAAGTGTTTTAAGGAAAAACCCTGCTTTCTTCACAATTTAACCATCCAGCCAACAAGCATTTACCTGTTTGGGTACCTACTAACTCCTGGTGCCACAAGTCCCCAACTCAGTATTTGCAGCCAAAGCATCAGAACCTGGGATGGAGTTCTCTGCCTTCAAGCCTCAAATCTCCTTCTTCAGTGGTTCCTGAATGGCATCATCTTTCCTCTCCTTCAGAAACACAGGGGGCTGGATACACTAGCCCTTTGTGTAAATTATAAAAGCTTCGCTCTGCATGAATAAACATGAGAGAGAGTGTATGCAGGGAAAAAACATTTATCAATTATGTGTCTTCCAAACCTCCCAAGATTATGCAGCTTTAATGGCTGAATGATTTTGAAAGGAAAACTTGTAAATTGAGCTGCACCTGAACTCACGATAAAATGCAGTGAAATTGATTGACTCTCTCAGTGATTACCTAACAGGACGCCTGAGCTGCATATCCAAATCCAGGCCAGGCTGGATCATAGTGGTTATTGTCATTGTCCAGTCGTGTCCAACTCCTTATGACCCCGTGGACTGTAGCCTGAAAGTCTCCTCTGTCCATGGGGATTCTCCAGGCAAGAATACTGGAGTGGGTTGCCATTTCCTTCTCCAAGAGATCTTCCTGACCCAGGGATCGAACCCGGTTCTCCTGCATTGCAGAGGGATTCTTTACCACTGAGCCACCTGGGAAGTCCAATATATGGTTGGGGGGCATGCAAAATGATACAGCCACCTTGGAAAAAGACACCAGAGTTTCTTATAAAACTAAGCACCTCTGACCTAGCAATTCCCTTCCTAGATATTTATGCAAGAGAAACAAAAACATTAGTCCATCAAAAAAGCTCTGTACAAGTATATTCATAGCAACTCTACCCATAGTAGTCCCCAGCTGAAAACATCTCATGTTCATTAGTAGGAAAATGGATAAGCAGTGTTATGTTACTCAGCAATAAATAGCAATGAATTGCTGGCACATGCAGCAACATGAAAGAATTTTTAAAATACCCTGAATGAAGAAAGTTTAACACAGAAAAGTACATGCCACATGATGTAGACTGAATGTTTGTGTCCCTGCCCCTGACCTGCCCCTCATTTACTTGTTGAAACCTAAGCCCCAATGTGATGGTATTTAGATGTGGGGGTCTTTAGGAGATGATTAAGTCATGATGGGGGAGCCCCCATAAATGGGGTTAGTGCCCTTATAAAAGAGACCCCAGAGAGCTCTCCATCTTTCTTTCTGCCGCAGAAGGATACAGCAAGAAGGAGGCCAAGAAGCAGGTCCTCATCAGACATTGAATCTGTGCCTTGATCTTGGATTCCCACTCGCCAGAACTGTGAGAAATAGTGTTTATTGTTTAAGCCACCCAGTCCATGGTATTTTTTGTTTTTCAGCAACCCAAAGAAACTAGGACAACATACAATTCTGTGAAGTTCTAGATCAGGCAAAAGCAATCTGTGTTGTACAATCAGAGCAGCTGTTGTTGGGGTGGGGGGTAGTAATTCATTGGAAGGAATATGCAAAATTTTTCTGAAGTGATGAAAATTTTCTATACCAGACAGAAGTGTGGGTTACTCAAGTGTACGTATTTTTTAAGAGGATCTAACTATATACTTAATATCTGTATTTCATTGTATGTACCCCGATTTTTAAAAGACATTGCCCACTGCTGTCTAGGACAGTTTATAATGGCTGCTGGTCTGTAGGAGACAAAAGAATAACTAGACCAGGAGTGAATAAGCCAGTGACTAAGTCATGTCACCTGACTGATTACTAGATCTTTGAAGGTCAGAGTGTTACCATGGCAAAGAAGCTCTGAAAACCACAGTGAGACGTTTGGAAGCCCAGGGGCCTCTTGAAGACTTGTGCAAAGCAGAGAGAAGTGAGCAAAGAGAAAGACAGAAAGAGAAAACAAAAGGCTTCCAAATGAGCTTAGAAACCCAGGTTCCAAAACACAGAAGAAATCAAATGCTAAGGGAGGCAGCCAATAAAACCAAAGCTCAGAGCATAAAATCACCCCAAATACAATTAAACTTCTAGAGCAGCCTGGCACAGACTTTAAGTATTCTGAGGATTCTCAGCAAGGGCTCTGAAGAAACAGTATTCATAAAAAATCAAACAATAAAATATTTTTATTAGCATATAGTTGCTTTACAATGTTGTGTCAGTTTCTGCTGCACAGCAAAGTGAGTCAGCCACACATGTACAAATAGCCCTTCTTATAGGATTTCCTTCCCATTTTGGTCACCGCAGAGCCCTGAGTTCCCTGTGCTATTCAGTCTCATCAGTTATCTCATTACTTGTCCATTTTATTTATCTGTTTCATACACAGTGTCAGTAGTGTGTACATGCCAGCCCCAATCCACCTTGGGATTCCCTCCTTCCTCCTTCCCCCTTGGCATCCATACATTTGTACTGTATGTCTGTGTCACTGTTTCCGCTTTACAAGTAAGTTCATCTATACCATTTTTCTAGATTCCACATATATGTTTTAACGTATGATATTTGTTTTCCTCTTTCTGTCTTACTTCACCCTGTATGACTCTAGGTTCATCCACATCTCTGCAAATGGCACACTTTCATTCCTTTTTATGGCTGAGTAATATTCTGTGGTGTATATGTACACCACAGCTTCTTTATTGTTCATTCCCTTGTTGATGGACATTTAGGTTGCTTCCATGACCTGGTTATTGAACAATAAAATATTTTAAGTGATACTTTAAAATACAGATGTAAACAAAAAGGAACAAGATGGCGGAGGAATAGGACGGTGAGACCACTCTCTCCCCCACAAATTCATCAAAAGAACATTTGAATGTGGAGTAAAGTCCACAAAACAACTTCTGAATGCTGGCAGAGGACATAAGGCACCCAGAAAAGCAGCCCATTGTCTTCGAAAGGAGGTAGGAAAAAACATAAAAGATAAAAAGAGAGACAAAAGAGGTAAGGATGGAGCTCTGTCCAGGGAAGGGAGGCTTTAAAAAGAGAGAAGTTTCCAAACACCAGGAAACACTCTCACTGGCTAGTCTGTGGTGAGCCTTGGAACCTCAGAGGGCCACATAACCGGGAGGAAAAAGAAAGAAATAATTAAAACCCACAGATGACCCGCCAAACAGTAACTCCCAGTGGAGAAGCAGCGCAGACGCCTGCATACGCCATTAGCAAGCGGGGGCTGGGCAGGGAGGAGCCGGCTGAACTGCTTAGAGAGAGGACTGGGCTTGAATGCTGAGAGAACAATCTGAGAGAACTGGGGAGAGCAAAGCAGACTGGGATAGCTTCCCCACGAAAAGGCGGAAAGCTCTAATCTAAGACCCTGCCAGCCCTGCTCACAGAACAAAGGACTGAGCAGAGCCAGCCGGCTGCGGTCGGCCCATCCCCCATCCCCCGCGGAGCCAGGCAGGGAGGTCAGCCAGAGCCGGAGGGGGCAACCGTGGCCCCAGAAAGGCATCTGATACAAACTGCAGGCAGGCTTGAGGCTAATCAAGACTTCTTGGGCTTGGGTCAGTCGATATCCACCTGAGAAGGTGCGCCGGTTGTACACCCAGAAAACCGAGTGGCAGGGACTGGGGAGGCGATAAGTCGCAGCGACCGCGCTCGCCAAACACCTGGTCACTTGAACTGCTCGGACAAGGGAAGGCACAAAACGCAGACCCAGCCAAGTCTGTGCCTTTGTGGAGTACCCGAGAAACTGAACTTGAGCCGCTCAGACCTAGGAAGTGCATACAACTCAGCGCCAGCCTTGGACAGTTCCCGGCAGAGCAACCTAGAGCCTGTGCAGTGTAGACTGGGACAACACATACGCTGTGAGCGGGGGCAAACCCAGTGTGGCTGAGACGCTGAGAGCACTCCCCACAGACGCCAGAGATATTTGTCTGCAGCGTTCCTCCCTTCCCAGAACAGGACTGAACTGAGCCTTAAAAAGTGTCCACCCGCCCCCTGGTATCAGGGCAGAAATTAAACACTGAAGAGACCAGCAAACAGAAGCTAAAACAGAGGGAACCACCTTGGAAATGACATATAGAGAAGTCTAGAGACTACTCCAAGAATAAGACCAAAAACCAGAGGCAAGAGGCTTAAGCCTGAATCCTGAGAACACCAGAGAACTCCTGACTCCAGGGAACATTAATCGATAGGAGCTCATCAAATGCCTCCATACCTACACTAAAACCAAGCACCACCCAAGGGTCAACAAGTTCCAGAGCAAGACATACCACGCAAATTCTCCAGCAACACAGGAAAATAGCCCTGAGTTTCAATATACAGGCTGCCCAAAGTCACTCCAAACTCACTGACATCTCATAACTCATTACTGGACACTACATTGCACTCCAGAGAGAAGAAATCCAGCTCCACCCACCAGAACACGGACACAAGCTTCCCTAACCAGGGAACCTTGACAAGTCACCTGTCCAACCCCACACACAGCGAGGAAAATACATAATAAAGAGAACTCCACAAATGGCCAGAAGAGGGAAAGGCGACCACAAGCAAAGCAATATAAGCAAGATGAAGAGGCAGAGAAATACCCAGCAAGTAAAGGAACAAGATAAATGCCCACCAACACAAACAAAAGAGGAAGATTTAGGGAATCTACCTGATAAAGAATTTTGAATTTTGATGGTGAAAATGATTCAGAATCTTGAAAGCAAAATGGAGTTACAGATAAATAACCTGGAGAAAAGGATTGAGAAGATGGAAGAAAGGTTTAATAAAGACTTAGAGGAAATAAAAAAGAGTCAATATACAATGAATAATGCAATAGATGAGATCAGAAACACTCTGGAGGGAACAAACAGTAGAATAACAGAGGCAGAAGACAGGATAAGCAAGCTAGAAGATAGAATTGTAGAAATAAATGAAACAGAGAGGAAAAAAGAAAAGCGAATTAAAAGAAATGAGAACAATATTAGAGACCTCTGGGACAATGTTAAACGCTCTAATATTCGAATCATAGGCGTCCCAGAAGAAGAAGGCAAAAAGAAAGACCATGAGAGAATAATTGAGGAGATAATAGTTGAAAACTTCCCTAAAGTGGGGAATGAAATAATCACCCAAGTCCAAGAAATCCAGAGAGTCCCCAACAGGATAAACCCAAGGCGAAATACTCCAAGACATATTAATCAAATTAACAAAGATCAAACACAAAGAACAAATATTAAAAGCAGCAAGGGAAAAGCAGCAAATAACCCACAAGGGGATTCCCATAAGGATAACAGCTGATCTTTCAAGAGAAACTCTTCAGGCCAGGAGGGAATGGCAAGACATACTTAAAGTGATGAAAGAAAATAACCTACAACCCAGATTACTGTACCCAGCAAGGATCTCATTCAAATATGAAGGAGAAATCAAAAGCTTTACAGACAAGCAAAAGCTGAGAGAATTCAGTATTACCAAACCAGCTCTCCAACAAATGCTGAAGGACCTTCTCTAGACAGGAAACACAGAAAGGGTGTACAAACTCGAACCCAAAGCAATAAAGAAAATGGCAACGGGATCATACTTATCAATAATTATCTTAAACGTAAATGGGTTGAATGCCCCAACCAAAAGACAAAGGCTGGCTGAATGGATACAAAAACAAGACCCCCATATATGTTGTCTGCAAGAGACCCACCTCAAAACGAGGGACACATACAGACTGAAAGTGAAGGGCTGGAAAAAGATATTCCACGCAAATAGAGACCAAAAGAAAGCAGGAGTAGCAATACTCATATCAGATAAAATAGACTTTAAAACAAAGGCTGTGAAAAGAGACAAAGAAGGAAACTACATAATGATCAAAGGATCAATCCAAGAAGAAGATATTACAATTATAAATATTTATGCACCCAACATAGGAGCACCGCAATATGTAAGACAATTACTAACAAGTATGAAGGGGGAAATTAACAACAATGCAATAATAGTGGGAGATTTTAATACCCCACTTACATCTATGGATAGATCAACTAAACAGAAAATTAACAAGGAAACACATACTTTAAATGATACAATAGACAGTTAGACCTAATAGATATAGGGCATTTCACCCCAAAACAATGAATTTCACCTTTTTCTCAAGTGCACATGGAACCTTTTCCAGGATAGATCACATCATGGGCCATAAATCTAGCCTTGGTAAATTCAGAAAAATTGAAATCATTCCAAGCATCTTTTCTGACCACAATGCAGTAAGATTAGATCTCAATTACGGGAGAAAAACCATTAAAAATGCCAGCTTATGGAGGCTGAACAACACGCTGCTAAATAATGAACAAATCATAGAAGAAATCAAAAGAGAAATCAAAATATGAATAGAAATGAATGAAAATGAAAACACAACAACCCAAAACCTCTGGGACACTGTAAAAGCAGTGCTAAGGGGGAAGTTCATAGCAATAAAGGCACACCTCAAGAAACAAGAAAAAAGTCAACTAAATAACCTAACCCTACATCTAAAGAAACTAGAAAAGGAAGAAATGAAGAACCCCAGGGTTAGTAGAAGGAAAGAAATCATAAAAATTAGGGCAGAGATAAATGCAAAAGAAACAAAAGACACCATAGCAAAAATCAACAAAGTCAAAAGCTGGTTCTTTGAGAAGATAAATAAAATTGACAAATCACTAGCCAGACTCATCAAGAAACAAAGGGAGAATAACCAAATCAATAAAATTAGAAATGAAAATGGAGAGATCACAACCGACAACACAGAAATACAAAGGATTATTAGAGAATACTATCAGCAATTATATGGCAATAAAATGAATAACCTGGAAGAAATGGACAAATTCCTAGAAAAGTACAACTTTCCAAAACTGAACCAGGAAGAAACAGAAAATCTGAACAGACCCATCACAAGCATGGAACTAGAGGCTGTAATCAGAAATTTTCCAGCAAACAAAAGCCCAGGTCCAGACGGCTTCATGGCTGAATTCTACCAAAAATTTAGAGAAGAGCTAACACCTATTCTACTCAAACTCTTCCAGAAAATTGCTGAGGAAGGGAAACTTCCGAACTCATTCTATGAGGTCACCACACACTAATCCCAAAACCTGGTAAAGATCCCAGAAAAAAAAGAAAACTACAGGCCAATATCACTGATGAACTTAGATGCAAAAATCCTTAACAAAATTCTAGCAATCAGAATCCAACAACACATTAAGAAGATCATACATCATGACCAAGTGGGCTTTATCCCAGGAATGCAAGGATTCTTCAATATCCGCAAATCAATCAATGTAATACACCACATTAACAAACTGAAAAATAAAATCATATGATTATCTCAATAGATGCAGAGAAAGCCTTCGACAAAATTCAACATGATAAAAACCCTCCAGAAAGTGGGAATAGAAGGGACATATCTCAACATAATAAAAGCTATATATGACAAACCCACAGCAAACATTATCCTCAATGGTGAAAAACTGAAAGCATTTCCCCTAAAGTCAGGAACAAGACAAGGGTGCCAACTCTCACCACTACTATTCAACATAGTTCTGGAAGTTTTGGCTAAAGCAATCAGAGCAGGAAAAGACATAAAAGGAATACAAATTGGAAAAGAAGAAGTAAAACTTTCACTGTTCGCTGATGACATGATCCTCTACACAGAAAACCCTAAAGACTCTACCAGAAAACTACTAGAGCTAATCAATGAATACAGTGAAGTTGCAGGATATAAAATCAACACACAGAAATCACTTGCATTCCTATACACCAATAATGAGAAAATAGAGAAATTAAGGAAACTATTCCATTCACTGTTGCAACGAAAAGAATTAAATACTTAGGAATATATCTACCTAAGGAAACAAAAGACTTGTACATAGAAAACTATAAAACACTAGTGAAAGTAATCAAAGAGGACACTAATAGATGGAGAAATATACTGTGTTTGTGGATTGGAAGAATAAATATTGTAAAAATGAGTATACTACCCAAAGTAATTTATACATTCAATGCAATCCCTATCAAGCTACCAATGATATTTTTCACAGAACTAGAACAAATAATCTCACAATTTGTATGGAAATTCAAAAAACCTCGAATAGCCAAAGCAATCTTGAGGAAGAAGAATGGAACTGGGGGAATTAACCTGCCGGACTTTAGGCTCTACTACAAAGCCACAGTCATCAGGACAGTTTGGTACTGGCATAAAGACAGAAATGTAGATCGATGGAACAAAATAGAAAGCCCAGAGATAAATCCATGCACCTATGGACACCTTATCTTTGACAAAGGAGGCAAGAATATAAAATGGAGAAAAGACAGTCTCTTTAACAAGTGGAGCTGGGAAAACTGGTCAACCACTTGTAAAAGAATGAAACTAGAACACTTCCTAACACCATACACAAAAATAAATTCAAAATGGATTAGAGAGCTAAATGTAAGACCAGAAACTATAAAACTTCTAGAGGAGAACGTAGGCAAAACACTCTCTGACATAAATCACAGCAGGATCCTCCAAGACCCACCTCCCAGAATATTGGAAATAAAAGCAAAAATAAGCAAATGGGACCTAATTAAAATCAAAAGCTTCTGCACAGCAAAGGAAACTATAAGCAAGGTGAAAAGACAGCCTTCAGAATGGGAGAAAATAATAGCAAATGAAGCAACTGATAAAGGATTAATCTCCAAAATATACAAGCAACTCCTGCAGCTCAATTCCAGAAAAAAAATTGCCCAATCAAAAAATGGGCCAAAGAACTAAACAGACATTTCTCCAAAGAAGACATACAGATGGCTAACAAACACATGAAAAAATGCTCAACATCTCTCATAATCAGAGAAATGCAAATCAAAACCACAATGAGATACCATTTCACACCAGTCAGAATGGCTGCTATCCAAAAGTCTACATGCAATAAATGCTGGAGAGGGCGTGGAGAGAAGAGAACCCTCTTACACTGTTGGTGGGAATGCAAACTACTACAGCCACTATGTAGAACAGTGTGGAGATTCTTCAAAAAACTGGAAATAGAACTGCCATATGATCCAGCAATAGCACTCCCAGGCATACACACCGAGGAAACCAGAATTGAAAGAGACACATGTACTCCAATGTTCATTGCAGCACTGTTTGTAACAGCCAGGACATGGAAGCAACTTAGATGTCCATCTGCAGACGAATGAATAAGAAAGCTTTGGTACATATACACAATGGAGTATTACTCAACCATTAAAAAGAATGCATTTGAACCAGTTCTAATGAGGTGGATGAAACTAGAGCCTATTATACAGAGTGAAGTAAGCCAGAAAGAAAAACACCAATACAATATACTAACGCATATATATGGAATTTAGAAAGATGCAAATGATAATCCTGTATACGAGACAGCAAGAGACACTGATGTATAAAACAGTCTTTGGGACTCTGTGGGAGAGGGTGAAGGTGGGATGGTTTGGGAGAATGGCATTGAAACATGTATATTATCATATGTGAAACGAATCGCCAGTTCAGGGTCAATGCCTGTTACAGGATGCTCAGGGCTGGTATGCGGGGATGACCCAGAGGGAGGATAAGGGGAGGAGTAAGGTGGGAGGGGTTTCGGGAGGGGGAACTCATGTACACCCAGGGCGGATTCATGTCAATGTATGGCAAAACCAACCAATATAATATTGTAAAAATAGTTAGCCTCCAATAAAAATAAAAATTAAAATAAATAAATAAAATAAATCCTAAAAAAAATAAAATAACAGAACAACTGAAATAGATATTTTATGGACAAGGCAGTCATAAGAATCTATAACTGTGTATACATATCTATTAAATGATATTATTTTGATTCTAATTTTTTTTAAAAAAAATACAGATGTAAAAACAACATGTAAAAACAATTTTATTTGTAAAAATAAATAAATGTGAAAAAGAGCCAATTGCACAACTTGGAAAATACTTACATAGCTATTGACATTTTTAAAAAACCCACCTCAGAGTACGAGTCTAAACAAGACACAGAGAATGGATTATTGTATTTGAAGATAATGCTAAGAAATGAACCCAGAACTCAGCATACCAAGACAAAGATGATAGTTTTGGGGCTTCCTTGGTGGCTCAGCTGGTAAAGAATCTGCCCGCAATGCGGGAGACCTGGGTTTGATCCCTGAGTTGGGAAGATCCCCTGGAGAAGGGAATGGCTACCCACTCTGGTACTCTGGCCTGGAGGATCCCACAGTCCATGGGGTCAAAAAGAGTCAGACACGACAGAGCGACTTTCACATTCACACACTTTAAAAACGTGAAAGGACATGGATCTCCAAAGGGAGATATATAACCTTCCATACAATTGCTTCTTGTCAATCATAAATTTGAAAAACTCACCTTCGATGTTTTCACCTGTTGAAAATATTGCAAAAGACAAAATCAAGGGAGGACCTCATCAGTACTCCACAAGGGACCTCCCTCAGCATGGGCTATGATCCAGGGATCAATACTCTATGGCTCTGGTTCTTCAACAAACCAGACACGTTTCCACCATATTCCTGTCTTTTGTATTCTTGGCTCATCTCCCCTGAAGAGTTAAATACTTTCTAGATCATCTACACAGAGAATAACAACCCCGCGTACTTTCTCTTTGAGGGTGGAAATGGAAGTGAAGTCGACTGATCACAGAAACGAGCGGGGACAGGCCATTACAGTTTAACCAGTGTGTAAAGAAGGCTCTTGTGTAACCAGCTATCTGGACCCTTCTCTTCGGAGAGTTTGGTTTTACAGCGAATTGCTGTGGGGATGAAGCTTTATAGCTTGGGCGTCCTTGTCGCCACTGCCCTGTTCTGTGGGGAGCATGCCTTCGCCTTTCAGAGGTAATCTGCTGGACCCCTCGGTGGTGCTGGGTTGTTTTCCCCCATTTGCTTGACCCTTCTGGAATCTAGTCAGTGCACTGGTCTAGGGAGCAAAACATTCAAGTCTGAAGGTCACCTCTTCCTGAAGCTTTCCACATGTTGCTCTTCCAAATTGTAGATTTCAGTACAATAAGGCTCTCACTAGATCTAGGGTCTTTTTTTCTTTTCTGGCTCTAGTTTTATTACTGAGAAAACTCTGAATGGTATGTATATTCAGCAGCTATGAAAATTAAAGAAATTGAGTCTTCTGATTTTTTTAAGTGTTTAATTATTTACACCTTAACACTTCACATGATTTTTATTTTTCTTGTCTTCACATATATGATGTGTTGACTGCAGATGATTTATTTATTTTTGTACGTGGAACATGGGAGGGAGAAGAGGGTTTATATCACACTGGAGGTCTGGGTTGTGCATGGGTGTTCAGCATGGAATAGGAAAGGAAGAACAGGTGTGTTATAAGAACACACGTGTAAACATATCTCGTTCTTATTTTGCTTGGCAGAGTGATTCCCTTAGGACTTTCTGCTATAAACCACTCCAAAGAACTCTAGCATATATAAACATGATGTAAATATTTCTGAGGCTATACAGACTATTGTTATTAACTAGTCAGTTTTTAAGCTTTTCAAAATTGATATTATTTCCTTTGGAATTATCTTTTTAAATTTTTCATTTTTTTTAATTGGTAGACAATTGCTTTACAATTTTGTGTTTTTCCTGCTATACAACAACAGGAATCAATCATAATTAAATATGTGTGTGTGTGTGTGTGTGTATCCCTACCCTCCTCAGCCGCCCCCCAACACACCCCTCTAGGTCATCACAGAATGCCAGGCTGGGCTCCCTGTGTTATTTAGCAACTTCCCACTGTCTGTTTTACTTGTAATAGTGTATATATGTTAATGATACTTTCTCAGTTCATCTAACCCTCACCTTCCCCAGCTGTGTCCGTTAAGTCTGTTCTTTGCTAGGTTCATCAGTACCATTTTCTAGATTCCATATGCATGTGTTGATATACAATACTTGTTTCTTTCTTTCTGATTTACTTCACTCTGTATAAGAGGTTCTAGGTTCATCTGCCTCACTACAACTGACTCAAATATGTCCCCTTTTATGACTGAGTAATATTCCATTATTTAAGTGTGCCACAACTTCTTTATCCATTCATCTGTCGATGGACAATCTAGGTTGCTTCCGTGTCTTGGCTACTGTAAATATTGCTGCAGTAAACATTGGTGTGCCGTCTATGGGGTCGCACAGAGTGGGACACAACTGAAGTGACTTAGCAGCAGCATCAAGGTATATGACCAGTGGTAGAATTGCTGGGTCATAGAGTCGGACACTACTGAACTGACTGATCATGAACGTATAGTAGATCTATTCCTAGTCTTTTAAGAAGTCTCCATACTGTTTTCCATACTGGCTGTATCAGTTTACATTCCTACCAACAATGCAAGAGGGTCCCCTTTTCTTCACATCCTCTCCAGCATTTATTGTTTGTAGATTTTTTTGATGATGGCCATTCTGATTGGTGTGAGGTGATACTTCATTGTAGTTTTGATTTGCATTTCTCTATTAATGAGCAATGTTGAGGATCTTTTCATGTGTTTATTGGCCACCTGTTTGTTTGTCTTCTTTGGAGAAATGTCTGTTTAGGTCTTCTGCCCATTTTTCGATTGGGTTTATTTTTCCGATCACCAAGAGTCAAGTAACAAATTCCATCACCAAAGGATTGTTAAGAAATTGACACAGAAGTCAAACTGTTAGGGTAATTGGTTCCTTATGTCTCTATGTAGTATCAAGAAATGAGATGACTATGATTTCTAAGGTTCTTGCTAGTTTGAATATTGAATTACTTGGATAAAGGATATAGTTTATCCAAGTAATTGGATATTACTTGGGTAAAGGAGAGGGATAGAAGAACTGTTGCAGGAAAGGGGACCCCTTCTAGGGCCTGAAACTGGGCTCTTGCCTAACACTTGGGAAAGAATTGTCCAAGGAGACACATGCTGACAAAGCAAGAGACATTATTGGGAAGGGCACCCGGGTGGAGAGCAGTAGGGTAAGGGAACCCAGGAGAACTGCTCTGCCCCGTAGCTCGCAGTCTCGGGTTTTATGGTGATGGGATTAGTTTCCGGGTGGTCTTTGGCCAATCATCCTAATTCATGATGATCCTGGAGGCGCATGCATCGCTCAGCCAAGATGGATGTTAGCAAGAGGGATCCTGGGAAGTGGATGGACACCTGGTGTCTCCTTTCCACCTCTCCCGAACTCTTCCGGTTGGTGGTGGCTTATTAGTTCCATATTCCTTATCATCTCCTGTCATAAAACAACTCATGCAAATGGTTACTATGGTGCCTGGCCAGGGTGGGTGGTTTCAATCAGTGTGCTTCCCCTAACAGAACTGCTGTCAACACATCCGACCTGGATACTGTAGGCAATGGCAGCATCATTCCCAGAGAGGGAAAGGGGAGGAAGTACATGAGGGTTTAGCTTCTGTGTTGTCCCGGGCACTAGGATAGGCCCTTAGGAATGTTATCCTGCTAAACCCCCCAAATCCTCCACTCCAGGGATCGTTTTTCCTGACATTTTACAGAGGAGGAAAATAAGCCTCCTGGGAGAATAACATTGGCCCCATATCAAATAGTAAATGTAGAGTTTGGATTCAATCCCATTTTTTCATCATTTCAACACTTTTTACTGCATAGCACTGCTTCTAAAAATTATAGAAATTAGGAAGAGAGCCAATTTGAAGGGAGGTCAGATTTAGTCACAGTGAGATGGCAGAGACAGTTGGTCTGGAAGGCAGACTGGGAGAGGGGGTAGGGCTGAGGGTCTACGGCGTCAGGTATGACAGTGACCTTAGGGCTTCTCAGGTGGCTCAGAGAGTAAAGAATCTGCCTGAAATGAAGGAGACCTGGGTTCAATCCCTGGGTCAGGAAGATCCTCTGGAGAAAGGAATGGCAACCCACTCCAGTATTCCTGCCTGGAGAATCCCACAGACAGAGAAACCTGGTGGACTATATAGTCCATGTGGAAAGAATGGACATAACTGAGGGACTAACACTTTCACTTCACTTTCCCACTTTTAGCCCAGCCCAGCACAAGCATCGTCACCGCTGGCTGTGGCACTCTGGTGGGCTCACCTGCAGACCACCATCTGCATCCTATAGTGAACTAAACTCCTTGGTAAGACAGCCGTTAGCAAGAGGTGCCGAAGCTTGACCATGTTGTTGCAAAACAAGTAAGCTTATAATGGTTCAGTAGGACTAAATATTACAGACATACACTGAAAGAAAGTAGTAAATGAATGAGGAACATTCCGTCATTCATGGCTGTTCTTACTATTTTTTTTGCTTTGGTTTGGCCAGAAAATTTGTTCAGGTTTTCCCATAAGATGTTACGAGAAAATCCAAACAAAGCTTGTGGCCAACCATATACTTTAACGTCTGATTGATTGTTCAGTTCAGTTCAGTCGCTCAGTCGTGTCTGACTCTCTGCGACCCCATGAATCACAGCACTCCAGGCCTCCCTGTCCATCACCAACTCCCGGAGTACACTCAAACTCATGTCCACGGAGTCGGTGATGCCATCCAGCCATCTCATTCTCTGTCGTCCCCATCTCCTCCCGCCCCCAATCCCTCCCAGCATTAGTCTTTTCCAGTGAGTCAACTCTTCCCATGAGGTAGCCAAAGTATTGGCCTAAAGTTTCAGCTTTAGCTAAGTCCTTCCAATGAACACCCAGGATCCATCTCCTTTAGAATGGACTGGTTGGATCTCCTTGCAGTCCAAGGGACTCTCAAGAGTCTTCTCCAGCACCACAGTTCAAAGACATCAATTCTTCGGCAATCAGCTTTCTTCACAGTCCAACTCTCACATCCATACATGACCATGGGAAAAACCATAGCCTTGACTAGATTGTTAGTCAGTCCCTAAGTTGTGTCTGACTCTGTAACCCCATGGACTGCAGCAAACCAGGCTTCCCTGTCCTTCACCATATCCCAGAGTTTGCTTAAACTCATGTTCATTGAGTCGGGGATGCCATCCATCCATCTCATCCTCTGTCATCCCCTTCTTCTCCTGCCTTCAGTCTTTCCCAGAATCAGGGTCTTTTCCAATGAGTCGACTCTGCACACCAGGTGGCCAAAGTATTGGAGTTTCAGCTTCAGTCCTTCCAGTGAATATTCAGGATTGATTTCCTTTAGGATTGACTGGTTTTATCTTCTTGCTGTCCAAGGGACTCTCAAGAGTGTGACTGATACTTATGCTTGAAAAGAGGGAAAGGACTATGACTATATCTTAATCAAATTATATTATATTGACAATACTTAATATTTTGTGCCTACCATGCAGGTCCCCAAGTATTGGGGGAGGGAGGAACTGCAGCTTTGTAGGCAGATCTGATTCTTGGGTCCTATTTCTCCACTAGAAATAAAATCACAAATCTTGATTCTGAGTAAAAATAATTTTTTTTTACCAAATGTTTCTGAGCATCACTCTTCCAGGAATTGTCTATTACTGAAGCTAAAAGAAAAATCTAATTTTATTCAGGGTGACAGACTTGGATGAATTATTTCTGTGGGTAAAATATATAACCCCTCCTAAAAAGAACTAGGGGTCTGGCTTTTTCCTCAACCTGTTCTTTGTTATCATTTTCTTGGCATGATCATTTTCCTAATAATGCTTAGTGTTCAGGCAATCTCTCAGTGGCTGATTTGTAGGTGCATTTTGATAAATCTCATCAGTGAAATGCTCTGGAATGGAAACAAAAAATGTTTTAAAGGCATAAATACCATATGCCAAAGAGAAAGGCAGCCAAAATAAAAAAGTCTCCATATTCACTTGCTTTTAAAGGCCAAACACTATAAAGGGTAAAAATAAAATACTAGCAAGAATCTTGTAAACAGTCGTTAATTGCATTCTGTTCTGATTACCTAAGTGCAGGCAGTCAGCTGAGGCTATTTATTTGGAAAGAGGAAATGAAAAGAAGTAGGAAGAAAAGAAGGAAAACAAATTGGAGAGTGAAGAAAGGTTGAGGATAGAGGCCTTTTGAATTATTAATAGACCAGAGGAAATGTTCTTTCTGTTGACTTCATATACTATCTGCCACCTGGAAACCAGCTTGTTCTCTTTCACTTAGCTCCCACTGATATATTATTTTCATCTTAGAGAACAGGGCACTAGTAGCTTTAAAATGCTGTAATGCAGAAAACAAAATTGCTGCCTTGGGCTATGTTCGGTGGTTCAGAGGCATCTCACCAGCTTTTTAAATTACAAAACAATCTTTCAGAGCTATGGCAAGTGTGAACCGTCCCTGTATACCATACAGAGGACAGACCTTGAGGAGCATAATCATATTCTTGGAGGGGACTCTGCAGTTCAGTTCAGTTCAATTCAGTCACTCCGTCATGTCCGACTCTTTGTGACCCCATGGACTGCAGCACACCAGGCTTCCCTGTCCATCACCAGCTCCAGGAGCTTGCTTAAACTCATGTCCATTGAGTCAGTCATGCCATCCAACCATCTCATCCTATGTCATCCCCTTCTCCTCCTGCCTTCAATCTTTCGCAGCATCAGGGTCTTTTCCAAGGAGTCAGTTCTTTGCATCAGGTGGCCAAAGTATTGGAGTTTCAGCTTCAGCATCAGTCCTTCCAATGAATAAGTGAAAGTTAAGTTAGTCATGTCCGACCCTTTGCAACCCCATGGACTGTACCCTACCAGGCTCCTTTGTCCATGGGATTTTCCAGGCAAGAATACTGGAGTGGGTTGCCATTTCCTTCTCCAGAGGATCTTCCTGACCCAGGGGTCGAACCCATATCCCGCACTGCAGGCAGACGCTTTACTCTGTGAACCACCAGGGAAGCCAGGTTCCAATGAATATTCAGGACTGATCTCCTTTAGAATGGACTGGTTGGATCTCCTTGCAGTCCAAGGGGCTCTCAAGAGTCTTCTCTAACACCACAGTTCAAAAGCATCAATTCTTTGGCACTCAGCTTTCTTCATAGTCCAACTCTGACATCCATACATGACTACTGGAAAAACCATAGCTTTGACTAGATGGACCTTTGTTGGCAAAGTAATGTCTCTGCTTTGTAATATGCTATCTAGGTTGGTCATAGCTTTTCTTCCAGGTAGCAAGAATCTTTTAATTTCATGGCTGCAGTCACCCTTGCAGTGATTTTGGAGCCCCCCAAAATAAAGTCTGTCACTGTTTCCATTGTTTCCCCATCTATTTGCCATGAAGTGATGGAACTGGATGCCATGATCTTAATTTTCTGAATTCTGAGTTTTAAACCAACTTTTTCACTCTCCTCTTTCACTTTCATCAAGAGGCTTTTTAGTTCTTCTTCACTTTCTGCCATAAGGGTGGTGTCATCTGCATATCTGAAGTTATTGATATTTCTCCCGGCAATCTTGATTCCAGCTTGTGCTTCATCTAGCCCAGCATTTTGCATGATGTACTCTGCATGTAAGTTAAATAAGCAGAGTGACAATACACAACCTTGAAGTACTCCTTTCCCAATTTGGAACCAGTCTGTTGTTCCATGAACAGTATGAAAAAGCAGGAAATGTTGCCTAGGTATTAAAACTCAGGAGCAGGAGAGTTGAGTTTCAACCTCAGGACTGCTACTTGTCATGAGCAATTTGAGTCGTCTTTGAGCCTTGGTTTAAAATGACCTGCAATTTCACTGTGCTTGTATTTTTCACTCTATTTTTGATGCAAGCCTTCCCCCATCACCAAATTATTATTGGTTAAATCCTCTAACTCTATCCCTTCAGAGATGTCATCAAAACATGTCTTTATTTTTCATCTCTCATTGCCCCAACATATCCTACATGGCAGAGTAATCTTTCCCTGCCCTTCCATAGAAAGTAAGTTCTATGACTTTTTATCCCACTCTTAATTATTGACTGGGAGATTTTTGCAGAAATGCACACCTGTGGTGATTTTTCTTTTGGCCAGCCAAAAATTAATTCTGTTATCTTACTAACACTTTGCGGGTTATTATATTCAACAGTTATACCTGACACACCTGTGGAGTGTAATTTCTGTGAAATATTGTCTCTGATCCACTCTTCAGTAGAAGTAAAAGAGCATTCTTCAGCACTGTGAGCTTCATTTTCACTTTATCAGAATCAGTCACTAAGGTTTTTTGTCTTTTTGTGGTCTAATATTCACATTGTCTGAATCAGAACTATATTCTGAAGAATCATCATCTTCATTAGTATACATGTTGCTTGGACAATCAGAGAAAGGATATGCATAAAATTCACAAAAAAATTCTTCTTCACTTAAAATTTCACGATGTGTCATTTTTGAAATTTTTTTGCTAAAATATACAGTGTGTGTGTTATAATATACACAGTCGTGTCTGTCTTTTTGCGACCCCATGGACTGAAGTGCGCCAGGCTCCTCTGGCCATGGGATTTTCCAGGCAAGAATACTGGAGTGGGTTCCCATTTCCTTCTCCAGGGGATCTTCCTGACCCAGGGATCAAACACTCGTCTGCTGCACTGCAGGTAGATTCTTTACCGTCTGAGCCACCAGGGACACAAGGTAGGAACAAAAACCTAACATAGCAAAATGTGAATGAGAACAATAATCCTAAGTTATGTAATGAACCCTTGACTAATTTTAAGCTCTAACAGCTTCGCATGGTGATGTTAATTGTATCACCCTCTACAGGATAAAGTTACCTGTAAAGTCAGATGTGACTCCAATTCTAAGAATCTTGCTTTTACCTCCAGATTCTTGCCACTGTAAGATCTCACCACTCCTTTAGGTGGCACTATTGGATGGCATCTGAGCAATAACTGCATCCCATGAAGTGGTTTTTCTTTGGATTTTATTTACCAACCTAGACCCTTTTGGCTCAGAAGTAAAGAATCCACGTGCAATGCAAGGGATGCAGGAGATGTGGGTTTGATCCCTGGGTCCAGAAGATCCCCTGGAGGAGGGCATGGCAACCCACTCCAATATTCTTACCTGGAGAATCCCATGGACAGAGTAGCCTGGACGGCTACGGTCCATGGGGTCAGAAAGAGTAGGACATGATTGAAGCGAATGAGCATGCATGCATACACAACTGGAGGCCAGCCTTTGCAGGTTTAGCTTTTCACAGGTTTAGCTTTCTCAGGCACCAGTCCTTCTGTCTGTAAACTCCCTACTAGGCTGAGTTGAAGGAAGTAACACCCCAAACTTCATCCCTTTGGGAGAGTGGGAATTGAGAGAGAATCGCAGCAACTTGTTGCAAAGAATGTCAACTTAAAAATAAATGCACAATGTGAGAGTCTCGAGTTAAGTCTTTTTGGGGGGCACAATGAGGACTGCAGCCCAGGAGACAGCACCTCAGAGGAACAGCTCCAAAGAGGTGGGGTGGAGGGTGGGGGCTGGAGTTCACTATATCTGTGATTTTTGGTGACGTGGGAATACATGCAATCAGGCACATATTTTTCCAGATTTCTTCTGGTTTTGTGAAGCCTTTGCTAGTCATGAGGAGCAGCTGTCACCATGAAAGATTTTGATGCTTTTTTAGATAAGAGGAGATACAAGAACTGGGCTCTTAAATCTGGTCTGGAGAACATTTAACTATCTGAAGACCTGTCCTGACCATTTCCCCAGTTTACCTCATTTCTGCTCTCCACGCTGAACTCCCTTCGGCAGGGGGCGGGGGTGGGGTGGGTGGGTGGGTGGGTGGGTTAAAGGTCAGCAGCACCTGATTTCATGCTTATAGAAGTAGATGGCAAGCACCCTTGGCAAGTGCCAATTTGTAGTTGATAGAACTAGTTTCACAAATCCTCCTCCTCTCTCCACTATGACCACATTTCCTGGTCTCTAAGTAAGGCGGCACAGAGCCAGGAAATGGATTTTCAAAACTGGAAGGTTTGACATAAGGTGATCTCATTACTTAATGAGACGAAAGGCCACCATCTTGGGGCCTGGCTGAACAGGAATCCCGTCAGGAAGCTCTTTCCCTGCTCTGGTTCCTGTTGCCAATGATGAACCCGAGTTTGATGCAAGCAAGACAGGCCTTTATTCAATGGTCAGAGGATAGAGAAGGAGAACTCAAACTCCAAAGGTACTTTCTCTCTGAAGGGAGGGGAGTACGGGAATTTAAGGGTTAAGAGGCAGCCAGGTCATCATGAGGAATGCTGGGCTGGAAGAAGCACAAGCTGGAATCAAGATTGCCGGGAGAAATATCAATAACCTCAGATATGCAGATGACACCACCCTCATGGCAGAAAGTGAAGAGGAACTCAAAGGCCTCTTGATGAAAGTGAAAGAGGAGAGTGAAAAGGTTGGCTTGACACTCAACATTCAGAAAACAAAGATCATGGCATCTGGTCCCATCACTTCATGGGAAATAGATGGGGAAACAGTGTCAGACTTTATTTTTGGGGGCTCCAAAATCACTGCAGATGCTGATTGTAGCCAGGAAATTAAAAGACGCTTACTCCTTGAAAGGAAAGTTATGACCAACCTAGATAGCATATTAAAAAGCAGAGACATTACTTTGCCAACCAAGGTCCGTCTAGTCAAGGCTATGGTTTTTCCAGTGGTGATGTATGGATGTGAGAGTTGGACTGTGAAGAAAGCTGATCGCCGAAGAATTGATGCTTTTGAACTGTGGTGCTGGAGAAGACTCTTGAGAGTCCCTTGGACTGCAAGGAGATCCAGCCAGTCCATTCTAAAGGAGCTCAATCCTGGGTTTTCAGTCCTGGAAGGACTGATGTTAAAGCTGAAACTCCAATACTTTGGCTACCTCATGCGACGAGTTGACTCACTGGAAGAGTCTGATGATGGGAGGGATTGGGGGTGGGAGGAGATGGGGATGACAGAGAATGAGATGGCTGGATGGCATCACTGACTCGATGGACATGAGTTTGAGTGAACTCCGGGAGTTGGTGATGGACAGGGAGGCCTGGTGTGCTGTGATTCATGGGGTCGCAGAGAGTCGTACACGACTGAGCAACTGAAATGAACTGAACTGAACTGAGCTGAACTGAGGCAGCCAGGTCATTAGGGCTTAAGGGAGTGGGCGGAGAATTCCCTGGGTGGAGAATTCCAGGGCCAGCCCAAGTGCAATCTAATACTCCTTTAAACCCAGCAAGAATTGTGCCAGCAGAGTACAAAGACCCCCTTCCAGTAGAGATCTAAGCGTGGTGATGAAGTAAAGTTATCACCTCTGCCGAACTCCAGTACTTCTGAAACAAACTCAGAAATCAAGGCCAGGACAGCCTTCAGCCTATTTTGCCCTCTATCTAGGATTTGGCCTGTCCAGTCTGGTTTTGTTGTGGGCCTTCATAGCGTCCTGTTGATAAAACCCAGCTAGACTGTCCAGTTAAGACCAGTTTCTGTGCCTGGGGCCTGGGCTACATAGCATCTGACCGACCCCATCTCATTATTTGATTCTGCTGCATTGCCCTTTGGTCAAACTGGAGATAGGAAGAGTCCAGCTCACCACAATTGGAACTTGGACATATTATTATATTAGTGGTATTATGGTAATTACATATTATTGGAATGGTGTTACATATTAATGGTAAATTTATACCCCCATCACTATGGTGCTGCTGCTGCTGCTAAGTCACTTCAGTCGTGTCCGACTCTGTGTGACCCCATAGACGGAAGCCCACCAGGCTCCCCCGTCCCTGGGATTCTCCAGGCAAGAACACTGGAGTGGGTTGCCATTTCCTTCTCCAATGTGTGAAAAGTGAAAGTGAAGTCGCTCAGTCGTGTCCGACCCTTAGCGACCCCACAGACTGCAGCCTACCAGGCTCCTCCATCCATGGGATTTTCTAGGCAATAGTACTGGAGTGGCTTGCCATTGCCTTCTCCATCTTATCTTCTAGTCAACACAAAATTTCCTTTACGTGGACCTGCACTTCAACCTCTATTCGAATAGTGAAGAGATCGTTGTTTTGTAAGGCGTTGTATTTCATTGTTAGGTTAATTTGGAAGGAGTTTCATTTTAAAATTTAGAAGTAAATTCTAAAAGTATAATGATTTAATTATACAAATCCCCACATCCTGTTTGTAATTGAAGTATAGTTGATTTTACAATATTGTGTTAATTTTGGATGTATAGCAAAGTGATTCAGTTATACATTATGTATTTTTCAGATTCCTTGTTTATAGGTTATGACAAGACATTGGCTATAGTTCTCTGTGCTATGCACTAAATCCTTGTTGTTTATCTGTTTTATATGCAGTAGTGTGTATCTGTTTATTCTATACTCCTAATTTATCCCTCTTCCCACCCTTTCCCCTTTGGTAACCATAAATTTGTTTTCCGTCTGTGAGTCTGTTTCTGTTTTGCAAATAAATTCATTCGCATTATTTTTTAGATTCCACATATAAATGATATCATATTCCCTGCTGACTTATTTCACTCAGTATGATAATCTCTATGTCAATCCATGTTGGTGTAAATGGCAATATTTCATTCTTTCTGTATAACTGAGTAATATTCCATTGTGTGTGTATGTTGTTTGCTGTTTAGTCGCTAAGTTGTGTTGGACTCTTTGAGACTGCATGGACTATAGCCCGCCAGGCACCTCTGTCCATGGGATTTCCCAGGCAAGAATACTGGAGTGGGTTGCCATTTCTTCCTGCAGGGGATCTTTCCGACCCAGAGATTGAACCCAGGTCTTCTGTGTCTCCTGCATTGACAGGCAGATTCTTTACTGCTGAGCCAACAGGGAGGGAACGTGTGTGTGTGTGTGTGTGTGTATCACATATTCTTTATCTATTCATCTGGTGATGGACACTTAGGTTGCTTCCATACCTTAGCTTAGTGCTGCTATGAACATTGTAGTACACATATCTCTTTTCAAATTAGAGTTTTCATCTTTTCCGGTTATATGCATAGGAGTGGGAATCTTGAATCATGTAATAACTCTATTTTTAGTTTGTAAAAATAACTATTTTTCTTAGTGGCTGCACCAATTTACATTCCCACCAAGAGTGCAAGAGGGTTCCCTTTTCTCCATACCTCTCTAGCATTTATTTATAGACTTTACCATGAGAGCCATCTGACAGGTGTGAGGTGATAACTCATTGTAGTTTTGCATGTTTCTAATAATGAGCAATGCTGAGTGTTGAAGAAAAATTAATCTCTTTGATCTAAGAAAGAAACAAAAAATTTTATTTGAGCCAAGTTGAGTATTATAACCTAGGAAGAGCATCTCAGAAAGCTTGGAGAACAGTTCACCTGTTAGAAGTCAAGGCATGGTTATATTAAATAAAAGTTTATTCTGAGATAGAGGGTTGACTATTAAATGACATACTATTGACAGTTTACAAAATCCATATCTAAGGATCATCGTGATCCTTACAAGATCAGGAGGGAGTGTGAGTGTTATCTTTTAAGGAGTTGTCTTACTGATGCTAGGAGTATGTTGCTCTTTAGACAGGTATGTCTCCTGATTGGGGGGGTAATTCAGATGAAAGGTATGGGAGAGAGAGGAGGCCAAAGAACAGAGAAAATTTTTATGTTTAAATTTTTCCTGTCCTACCATAAAAAATTAATTTTATTTCACATGAATACATTTTCCTGTGCCTGTTGGCCATCTGTATATCTCCTTTGGAGAAATGTCTATTCAGGTCTTCTGCCCACTCTTTGACTAGGTTTTTTTTTAATATATCAAGCTGCATGAGCTGTTTGTATGTTTTGCAAATTAACCCCTTTTCTGTTGCATTGTTTGCATGTATTTTCTCCTAGTCGGTAGGGTATTCTTTCATCTTTTCATATAGTATTTTCTGAAGTCTAAGAGGATTGTGCCTCCAGCTTTGTTCTTTTTCCTCAGGACGTATCCCCACTTTTTTATGAAAGTGAAAGTTGCTCAGTCGTGTCTGACTCTTCGTGACCCCATGGACTATACAGTCCATGAAATTCTCCAGGCCAGACTACTGGAATGGGTAGCTGTTCCCTTCTCCAGGGGATCTTCCCAACCAGGAATCGAACCCAGGCCTCCGACATTGCAGGCGGATTTTTTTACCAGCTGAACCACAAGGGAAGCCCACTTCTTTATACTTCACTTCAAAAGAAATCTTTGAGTTGGTCACTCTTTTGTTCAAACTTCCAAAATGGTACCCAGGATTTAAGACCTTCAATGATCAGGTCCTAGGCCGCCCATTTATCCTGGTTATATTTCCTGGTATATCCCGATGTAAGCCCCATATTCCTGCCCACCTGGGTCACATGCCATTCCTTGAGCTCTGATTTTGTTTCCCACTTATGCATCAGCACTTAACACCATTTCATCTCCAATTCACTTGCCAAAATTCCATCTGTCTTAGTGTTAGGCCATTCACTGCCCATTCACCAGTCAAATCCTACCTATTTCAAAAGTCCAGCTTAGAATGTCTCCATCCTCTGACTACCCCAGACAAAAGTAACTCCTGATGTTACATTCTTATAGCAGAGTATTGATACTGTTTGTATGGCAATTTTTCATGTTTTATCTCACACAGTAGGCATTTGTACTGCTGTGGGCTAGTTTCCCCAGGAAGCAGACTCTGAGATAGTGATTAGCATGTAGGGAATTTACTGGAACGGGATCTCAGGAGCAACATGTGTGGAGGAATAAAGGAAGGAGATACGAGCTGAGGAGGAATTGAACTGTGATGCAGTCTTAACAAGGGCCTCAGCTGTGCCTTCAGAGCAGATTCTTAAAGACATCAGTCGTAAAGATGTCGGGATGGTTGGGCTAATGAAAACCTACTGTGTAACACAGGGACCTGTACTTGGTGGTCTCTGGTGACCTACATGGAAAGGAAATCCAAAAATAGAGGGGGTATATGTGTACATAATAGCTGATTCACTTTGCTGTACAGGAGAAACTAACAAAGTATTGTAAAGCAAGTAGACTCCAATAAGAAAAGAAAAGAAAAAAAACAATCCACCTCCGCATGCTTGAGTATTCCTTTCCCCAGTGGGCAGAGTGACCTGAGTAAACAGCCATAGCTTTCTTTCGAAAAGGACTGAGGAAGAGCCTTCTCTCTACTGCGGCAGGGTCTTTCTTTGTGGGGACCTGACTCCTCCCTCAGGCAAGAGATTCTATTGGCTAAGAAGTGGCCCAGGCCTGGGAACTGGACAGTGGATTGAGTTTTGACTGGGACAACTGTCCTTAGCCACTCTCACCCATCCCTGACTTCTTTTGACTGTAAAGATTGAGCAATACCTTTGTTGGCTGCCGTCTTTCTTGCCCCTAAGAACTCTCTGTTCTCTTAATTAATTCCAGTTTTCTGAGAGTCATTCCCTCTGGGTACCACTCTGACCTTGCTGCTTTTTATAATAATCATGCCCATCATGTTACAGCCAGTTAAGCACTGCCACCTGGCTTTAAAGCAAAGCAATCTCATCACCCCTGTTGTTATCAGGACTTCCCTCTGTAGTGTCATCTCTGACCATCAGCCTTCAGCGTCTACTCCTACCTCCCCCCACTGGCCTCCAAACTAATACCTAGGGTTAAGTCATGACAGAACCTGGGTGTCCAAGTGCTGAGTGTGTTAATAAGGAACAAGATCTCTGTCCCTAAAGGGGTGCACTTGCCCATGATACTAGATTTGACATTCTAGTTAGAGCCTTGGGAGGTGGTGCTAACTACCACCAGGATGACGCTTGGAAGCTTGGAGAAAATAATGGCCTGTTCTAAGTGAACCAGGAATGTCAGAACTATTGTGGCAGATGTTGAAAAGGGGGATCAAAGTATTCCTAGGGCATGGGACTTCCTTGGTGGTCCAGTGGCTAGGACTCCGTGTTCCCAATGTACGGGGACCCGGGTTCCATCCCTGGTCAGGATACTATATCCCATGTGCCATAACTAAAGATCCGGCATGCCGCAATGAAGGCTGAAGATCCCATGTGCTGCAGCAAAGACTCAGTGCAGCCAAATAAATAAATACTAAAAAAATTCCTAGAGAAGGATATGCCAGAATAAAAGTACTATGGAAGGCTAGGAAAGTCACCAGTAACTATGTTCCAGTGATGAGCCAGAGACATTTGAAAACAATAAGGAATGTGCTTGTAAGAGGGCCACCAGCATTGTTAAGAAGTTTGGTAGTGTTTTTTTCAGAGTCAGAGTAACTTTTTTTATGTAGTTTCCCCCTGATTAAAAAATGAAGAGTTCTTTTTGGTTAGAGAAGTAAACAATACGGAAAATCATACAATTAGGAAGAAAAACACTGAAATTTCATCACCCTGTGAAGATATCACATTCTGGTGATTGTGCTTTCATGCATTTCTCTATACATTTATGTGAAAGCGAAAGTCACTCAAAAAGTTGTGTCCAACTCTTTGCATAGTCCATGGAATTCTCCAAGCCAGAATATTGGAGTTCCCTTCTCCAGGGGATCTTCCCAACCTGGGGATGGAACCCAGGTCTCCTGCATTGCAGGCGGATTCTTTACCAGCTGAGCCATCAGGGAAGCCCAAGAATGCTGGCGTGGGTAGCCTACCCTTTTCCAGTGGATCTTCCCAACCCAAGAAAGGGTCAAACCAGGGTCTCCTGCATTGCAGGTGGATTCCTACGAGCTGAGCTACCAGGATACCTGTGTACAATTTCACATTAGTTGAGTATCATCTCTCATGTGGAAGTTTGGAGACCTTAGTTTTAACAACAAGCTTTATTTGCTCCCTCTACTTACCTACCCAATCCAATGATGGTGGTCATTCCCCACCATCCAAATCAACGTTAACAATGGGCTGTCTATTTGTTTAGAACTTTTCTCCTGTTTTCAACACTTAATAATTTTCTTCTTGCTTTCCAACGTATTATTTTACAAAAATGGGATAATATTTCATACAATTCTCTACTTATTTCTTGCTTCTCTCTCTTAATAAATAATGTAAATCTCCCTTAAGTTAACTATTCTTTTATTTTATTTATTTATTTGGCCATGCCATGGAGCATTCAGGATCCTAGTTCCCCGACCAGGGATTGAACCCATGCCCCCTGCAATGGGAATGCAGAGTCTTAACCACTGGACCATCAGGGAAATCCCCCAAGTTAAATATTTTAAATTGACTCTTTCTTAATAACGGCGACAAAACATTCTAGAATGTGGAGATATCACCAGCATTTAAAAATTCACTTACTGATAAGCGCTCGTGTGGTTCCTGGACTTCCCAGGTGGCACAAGTAGTAAAGAATCCACCTGCCAAAGCAGAAGACTCAAGAGACGCAGCTTCAATCCCTGGGTCGATAAGACTCCCCTGGAGTAGGAAATGGCAACCCACTCCAGTATTCTTGCCTGGAAAATTCCATGGACAGAGGAACTGGTGGGCTACAGTTAATGGGGTCTCAAAGGATTGGACATGACTGAGCACTCATATATGTGGTTCCCAGTTATTGTTACTATTAATCATCCTGCAACACATATCCTTGGACATATACCCTTGGTCACTGGTTGAGGAGTTTATGCTTAAATTGTACCATTAATTGACACAAAACCTCTGAATTTATTGTTTCTGTGAGCTCCTCTTTATCTCTTTTGATAATCAAGTCTCCATAGATTTATTTCTAGAATTTAGAATCCTTTAATCAGGCTTTTCCATGGCATCTGGTCCCATCACTTCATGGGAAATAGATGGAAAAACAGTGGAAACAGTGTCAGACTTTATTTTTGGGGGCTCCAAAATCACTGCAGATGCTGATTGCAGCCATGAAATTAAAAGATGCTTACTCCTTGGAAGGAAAGTTATGATCAACCTTGATAATATATTAAAAAGCAGAGACATTACTTTGCCAACCAAGGTCCATCTAGTCAAGGCTATGGTTTTTCCCGTGGTCATGTATGGATGTGAGAGTTGGACTGTGAAGAAAGCTGATCGCCAAAGAATTGATGCTTTTGAACTGTGGTGTTGGAGAAGACTCTTGAGAGTCCCTTGTACCGCAAGGAGATCCAGCCAGTCCATTCTAGGGGAGATCAGTCCTGGGTGTTCATTGGAAGGACTGATGCTAAAGCTGAAACTGCAATACTTTGGCCACCTCATGCGACGAGTTGACTCACTGGAAAAGACTCTGATGCTGGGAAGGGTTGGGGGCGGGAGGAGAAGGGGATGACAGAGAATGAGATGGCTGGATGGCATCACCGATTCTGTGGACATGAGTTTGAATGAACTCCGGGAGTTAGTGATGGACAGGGAGGCCTGGTGTGCTGTGATTCATGGGGTCGCGAAGAGTCGGACACGACTGAGCGACTGAACTGAACTGAACTGAATCAGGCTTTTCAAAATAAACCATCCTCCACCCTGTTATCAAAATTATTCTTACAAATCACATGTCATATGATGTCAGTTTCCTAACTCCTAATTGCCTACAAGATAAAGGCTAAATTTCCAATGTGCATTGGAAAACTTCTCTAGGGGAGAATGAACGTAAATTTCCAAACTCTCTTCTGTTTGGCTACCATTATTCTCTTGCCCTAAATACCTAAATCCTACACTTGGCAAAAATAAACATCTTTCCATCTTCCCAACAATGCCCTTTTGTCTTCTGCCAGCCTGGCTTTCCACTGCTAACTTACCAGTTGCCTCTTCCATGAAGCCTTTCCTAATAGTGACAAGCAGAAGTTATCATAACCTTTTGAGCTTCTAGAGTTCTTGGTACATGTTTTTGTTTTAATTAAAATTTTATCTGAAATATTTTTAGATTTAGAGAAAAGTTGCAAAAATATTAGAGAGTTTTTGTATGTACTGCACCGAGTTTCACTAATATTAGCATTTTATATAATCATGGTATTATTTGTCAAAACTTGGAAACCGACGCGGGTACTCTACTATTGACTAAACTGCAGGCTTTATTCAGATTTCACCAGTTTTTCCACTGTTATGTTCCAGGGCCCCATACAGGATACCATGTTTCATCATGTTGCATATGTTCAATTTCTTGAGTGCATTGTTTTATGTGTGTGTGTATATGTATGCACACGTATATATTAGTTTTCAATTAGAAGGAAGGGTGAACTTGGTTACTATTTCTCCATCTAGAGTGAAACAAAATCTAGGTTGTTTAAAATCTATGGTGAGATCCTCTTTTATTTCAATATTTTGTTTCTTTTCATAATTACCTAGAAGCCCTTCCCTATATAATTTATCTTATTTTCACTTTTTACTTAATCTCAAACTCCTGTGTTTGTTTTTCTCCCAGGGGCCAGGTTTTATCTGCTCTTCCTAGAACCTCCAGGCAAGTTGAAATTCTGCAGAATGTTACTACAACATACACGGTAATTTCTCCATCATTTAGCTTCATATTTCGTGTCTTCATACTGAGTTTTGTGAAAGAACGGTGTGCCGTGTTCTCGCCTATATGTAGTCTGGCTTGTATATAGTTGGTACACACCCTCTTCTCACAGTTCTCTCCTCTCCTCTGGTCACTTCATTCCCCAATAACACGTCCTGCATTTGTGTCTTTAACTTTTCAGCCAGTTAAAATGATAGTGACTTGTGATTCAAAGTGCAAACCAACAAAGATGCTACAATAACAGAAGTCCAACAGATGTTATAGCAAACACCCTCTTCCAACAACACAAGAGAAGACTCTACACATGGACATCACCAGATGGTCAACACCAAAATCAGATTGATTATATTCTTTGCAGCCAAAGATGGAGAAGCTCTATACAGTCAGCAAAAAGAAGACCGGGAGCTCACTGTGGCTCAGATCACGAGTTCCTAATGGCAAAATTCAGACTTAAATTGATGAAAGTAGGGAAAACCACTAGACCATTCAAGTATGACCTAAATCAAATCCCTTATGACTATACAGTGGAAGTGAGAAGTAGATTTTAGGGACTAGATCTGATAGATAGAGTGCCTGATGAACTATGGATGGAGGTTCGTGACATTGTACAGGAGACAGGAATCAAGACCATCCCTAAGAAAAAGAAATACAAAAGAGCAAAATGGCTGTCTGAGGAGGCCTTACAGATAGCTGTGAAAAGCAAAGGAGAAAAGGAAAGTTATACCCATTTGAATGCAGAATTCCAAAGAATAGCAAGGAGAGATAAGAAAGCCTTCCTCAGCGATCAGTGCAAAGAAATAGAGGAAAACAATAGAATGGGACAGACTAGAGATCTCTTCAAGAAAATTAGAGATACCAAGGGAACATTTCATGCAAAGATGGGCTCAATAAAGGACAGAAATGGTAGGGACCTAACAGAAGCAGAAGATATTAAGAAGAGGTAGCAAGAATACACAGAAGAACTATACAAAAAAATGTTCATGACCCAGATAATCACAATGGTGTGATCACTCACCTAGAGCCAGACATCCTGGAATGTGAAGTCAAGTGGGTCTTAGGAAGCATCACTGAGAACAAAACTAGTGGAGGTGATGAAATTCCAATTGAGCTATTTCAAATCCTGAAAGATGATGCTGTGAAAGTGCTGCACTCAATATGCCAGCAAATTTGGAAAACTCAGCAGTGGCTACAGGACTGGAAAAGGTCAGTTTTCATTCCAATCCCAAAGAAAGGCAATGCCAAAGGATGCTCAAACTACCGCACAATTGCACTCATCTCACACACTAGTAAAGTAATGCTTAAAATTCTCCAAGCCAGGCTTCAGCAACACATGAACCGTGAATTTCCAGATTTTCAAGCTTGTTTTAGAACAGAGGAACCAGAGATTAAATTGCCAACATCTGCTGGATCATGGAAAAAGCAAGAGAGTTCCAGAAAAATATCTAGTTCTGCTTTATTGACTATGCCAAAGCCTTGGACTGTGTAGATCACAATAAACTGTGGAAAATTCTGAAAGAGATGGGAATCCCAAACCACCCAACCTGCCTCTTGAGAAACCTGTATGCAGGTCAGGAAGCAACAGTTAGAACTGGACATGGAACAACAGACTGGTTCCAAATAGGAAAAGGAGTACATCAAGGCTGCATATTGTCACCCTGCTTATTTAACTTATATGCAGAGTACATCATGAGGAGCGCTGGGCTGGAAGAAGCACAAGCTGGAATCAAGATTGCTGGGAGAAATATCAATAACCTCAGATATGCAGATGACACCACCCTTATGGCAGAACGTGAAGAAGAATTAAAGGGCCTCTTGATGAAAGTGAAAGAAAAGAGTGAAAAAGTTGGCTTAAAGCTCAACATTCAGAAAACTAAGACCATGGCATCTGGTCCCATCACTTCATGGCAAATAGATGGGGAAACAGTGGAAACAGTGGCTGACTTTATTTTCTTAGGCTCCAAAATCACTGCAGATGGTGACTGCAGCCATGAAATTAAAAGACGCTTACTCCTTAGAAGGAAAGTTATGACCAACCTAGATAGCATATTAAAAAACAGAGACGTTACTTTGTCAACAAAGGTCTGTCTAGTCAGGCTATGGTTTTTCCCGTGGTCATGTATGGATGTGAGAGTTGGACTATAAAGAAAGCTGAGCACCAAAGAATTGATGCTTTTGAACTGTGGTGTTGGAGAAGACTCTTGAGAGTCCCTTGGACTGCAAGGAGATCCAACCAGTCCATCCTAAAGGAAATCAGTCCTGAATATTCATTGGAAGGACTGATGCTGAAGCTGACACTCCAATACTTTGGCCACCTGATGTGAAGAGCTGACTCATTTAAAAAGACCCTGATGCTGCGAAAGATTGAAGGCAGGAGGAGAAGGGGATGACAGAGGATAAGATGGTTGGATGGCATCACCTACTCAATGGACTTGAGTTTGGGTAAACTCCAGGAGTTGGTAATGGACAGGGAGACCTGATGTGCTGCGGTCCATGGGGTCGCAAAGAGTCAGACCCGACTGAGTGACTGAACTGAAATGAACTGAATAGATGTTTGTTTTAAAAGCTTAGCTAAAGTGTAAACATAAAAACACTAAAGAAAACTGGCTAACATTTTCATGCCTGGGACTGAACTCCTCTGAATATAGAAAACTGTTAAGAGTTAAAAAATATCATGATAAAATATTCGCTGGCTCCATGGTTATTGGGCTAAGGTTTTCTGAGATTAGAGATATAAGAGACTTGTTAAGGGGTCTGCTTGTGAAGGATGAAGAAGGAGCTGGAGGTGGTGGGGAGCACCCACAGACCATTGAGCAGCCACCACTGTGCAAAAAGGGTCATGCCTGGACAACCTCTAGACTGCAGGACAATCCTGATGAAAATCTGACTGGACCATGTAAGTCCTTAAGACAAAGTCAACTGCAAGAGGAAACCCTAATCTGGCAGGAATGGGCCTTCGATGGTATGCCTGCGGTATGCCACCATTGACTGGCTGCAGCCCTGGAGCCACTCAGCCTCAGCCTGTAGGGGATCAAGAGGGACAGCAGCACACAGGGTCAGAGAACTAAGCGTTTCCCAGCAGAATAGCGGCCTGCTATGTTTCCATGGCTACGACACTGCAGACAGAGGAAGTACTGCCAGAAGAAGCGTCCGAGATTCGGGATTTAGGTCTTGTTTGGCCACTACTTGGTGTGTGATTTTTAGATGGCTTAGCTTCAAGCCTTGATTTCTTCATCTGAGCAATCAAAATAATAACTCCTGCCTAGATTATGGCAAAGAGTTAGTAAAAAGATCATAGGCAATAGGTGTGAAAGTGCTTTGAAAAAGCACAGTAAAGCTGGAGAAAAGAAAAAACAAACTGTAAATATTATGGGAAGGTTTTACCCAAAGGCTACAATTAGATTAAAGGAAAGAAACACCAATGTGATGTTAGAATCAAAGGTATGGGATTTTTATTAAAAAAAAGCACCATTAATCAACTTTCTTTCCAGATCAACTTTGATTTCTCTTTAAGCATCTGACATACATGTCCAGTCCTACAGTTGGACTGTAAATATTCATGCGTTCATTCATCAGTTCATTGCCTCAGCAAATATTCATTGAGTACCTCGTAAATTCCAGGCCCTCATTAGCCACTGGGGTTACAGACTAAAACAAGCCCCCTACAGAATAAATGTTTACACTACCACATGTGTGAATGGGATTGGTGACTGTGAGTGGACCAGTGACCAGAAATTATTTTTTCATTTCCTTTATAGATACTCTTTTATGGCGTTAGCTACAGATGAGAACCATGTGAAAAACTGTCTTTGTTTTATCAATTTCCTTCTTGAAACTGCAGATTGTTCTCTGGCAGCCAGTAACAGCTGAATATATTGTGAAGGGATACGAAGTCCATTTTTTTGTGAATGCATCTGATGTAAGCAATGTGAAAGTCCATTTAAATGTGAGCGGAATTCTATTCAGGTAGGCATAATTCCATATTTATTGAGTAACTATTATAAGCACTAGGAAATGGAAACCTGCCCCAGTTTACTATTATAAGCACTAGGAAATGGAAACCTGCTCCAGAATTCTTGCCTGAAAAACTCCATGGACAGAGGAGCCTGGTGGGCTACAATCCATGGAGTCACAAAGAGTCAGACATGACTAGCAACTGAGCATACGCAAACATTATAAGCACCTGTGATGCATTTGGGGTTTCCCAGGTGGCACAGTGGTAAAGAATCCACCTGCCAATGCAAGAGACTCAGGTTTGATCGCTGGATCAGGAAGATCCCCTGAAACAGAAAATGGCACCCCACTCCAGTATTCTTGCTTGGAAAATTCCATGGACTGAGGAGCCTGGTGGGCTACAGTTCGTGGGGTCGCAAAGAGTTGGACATGACTGAGCAACTGAGCACACACACACAACACACACAAAGCGTTTACTAATGGATGGTATCATTGCTTCCTAGAAAAATGAAAACTTACATTAAACATGCCACGTGGAAATCTCTGGAATGGACATGTGATGAAGCCCAAGAGGCTGGCTCCATGACCTTGAACAAGTGGTTTACTACTCAAGACCTTGGTCCTTTGTCTGAAATGGATTGTTAGATTCAGTGATCTCTGGAGCCTCTTATGGTTTCTCCCAGTTCCTTCTTAAAATTCCTCTACTCTGTTCTTGGACTTAGGAAGCAAAATGTAATTCACTTTAGTAGACTTTGTGATATCACTTAAAAAAGCAGTTGCTAAAGGGAATTTTGCTTCAAGAGGTCAGCGAGCATTCCGGAATGTCTGGCTCTAAACTAAATTATGCATTAGGTATGTTTTCTGTTCAAAGCCCATGCCTTCTTCCTTTTAGAGTCTCCTGTCCATATCTCCTTTTGTAACCATTACCCAAGCATCAGTGTTTTCCTGCCGCCCTAGCACTTCCTGGATGCCAGGCAATCTTTGGATAATACACTATGATTATTATAATAACATGTTATTAGTATCCGATGCCTTTCAGGAAAGGTACTAAGCTTTTCTATACATTGTATCTTTTAACCCTTATTAAACCCTGTGAGGTAGATACTATCCTCACTGTGTGTAAGAAAAAATTTTTCAGATTTACAAAGGAGTTTCTCAAGGTCAACCAGGTAGAACGTGGCACATCTAGGACTCTAACTCAGAACGTTCTGATGTCAAAGTCTTGGCTTTTACCTGTTGGTCTAAATAAAAGTCTGAGCCACCAGGGAAGCCCCTGGAGAAGGGATTGGCTACTGCTGCTGCTGAGTCACTTCAGTCGTGTCCGACTCTGTGTGACCCCATAGACGGAAGCCCACCAGGCTCCCCCGTCCCTGAGATTCTCCAGGCAAGAACACCGGAGTGGGTTGCCATTTCCTTCTCCAATGTGTGAAAGTGAAAAGTGAAAGTGAAGTCGCTCAGTCGTGTCCAACCCTTAGCGACCCCATGGACTGCAGCCTACCAGGCTCTTCCATCCAGAGGATTTTCTAGGCAATAGTACTGGAGTGGCTTGCCATTGCCTTCTCCGAGGGATTGGCTACCACTCTCTTCCATGGAGGAGCATGGTGGGCTACAGTCCATGGGGTCACAAAGTTTGACACAACTGAACAACTAACTCTAAATAAAAGTACAGAAAGCTTTATTAGAATGGCAGCTAACTTTTTCTTGTTCATTCCAGGTGACAGAATGGCTCAATTTCGTCTTAGTTAAAATGTTTGTGCCTAAGTTAACTGTATGACCCCTTGCAAGAGAAATTAAATGAGATCACTTTCCTATACCTTCCTTATTCCTGTGTTCATTTAAAAGGCACTAAGTCACCATCAAGAAATGTTGATAATGTTGGAGAAAGGGTCAGGTTTTGAAGGCCCTGAAAACATACCCTACAGGAGCCACTGTCTCTTCAGCGCCCATGAGGCTCTATGCAGAGGGCTTGTGAATTTCAGCCCATCATGCTAGCGGTGTTTTCACCTTGAGGTTGCTAGATTTCTTAGTGATTTTCCCCCGACACTTGCCTGTTGTGTCTGTGATGGGCCACGAGGGAAAATCAGAGCCCTGTTTGGAAACCAGCTCATACTCTTGTTTCATCACCCAGGGTCCTGGTGGAAAATGTGGAAGATCTTATCCGGCAGCAGACTTCCAATGACACCATTAGCCCCCGGGCATCCTCCTCCTACTATGAACAGTATCACTCACTAAATGAGGTAAGTTGTCAAGTTTCTCTCCAAAATTCCTGTTTTCATTGAATGAGCATTGCCATTTTAGTCATGGGAAATTATTAGAGAATCATAATTGGTGGAAGAGGGTGGAAAAAAAAATCACTATTAGATTGATCATACAGAAGTAATTCGTCCTTCTGTAGACATCTTGCCTGGAAAGATTGCATCATATTTTGGACTTTGCCCCTCTAAGCAGGCTATTTGTCCATAGCTAAGAATATCTCTGACTGTCAGGAGTAACACTGCATTCTAAGGAACAACAGGAAATTAAAAAATAGGACCTTTTTATTGAAACTGCCACAAAAAAATAGCAGTCTGATCATTATCCTAAATGAATTCTTACCGAATAATTGCCACATTATCTCACTGAATTTAAGGAATTTATTCACTTATATTTAGGACACAGTAAAGTGTTTAAGTGCATTCTATTCCCTTTAGAAGGAACCTATTTAAAATAATAATAGTAATAGTAATGATTGAATGATGCCTGTATTTTAATATTTAAGAAATTGCTTTTTTTTTTCCTCTTAGTACTTACAGGTTACAATTTTCCTAGAGGAAACCTAAGCTTGATACCAATGTTCAATTGACCTCAATAAGCTTTCACATCATATTCTAAGAGCCATTTCCCCATATTTGTTCCCTTAAAGGGTAAACCCCTTGGAGCCCTTTCTTTTCAACATAATATTCTCCAAGTAGTACAAATCCCTCGATACCTTTTATTCTTTCCTAGGAGTACTGCTATATTCCTTAATAGAAGTTTTTTTTTTTTTTTTATCATTTTTGGCTAGGTGCCCAGAAACTGTTAAGAAACATATCCATATTTTTAAGACATCTAACACTTAAATAATAAGCATCCATTTTCTATTTGATCTTCAAATGCATCTGTTCCTTTCCAGTTAGTTAAACCAGAACTCAGTCTTCCCTAGTGGCACAGATGGTAAAGAATCTGCCTCCAGTGCAGGAGAACTAGGTCCAATCCCTGGGTCGGGAAGATCCCCTGGAGAAGGGAATGGCTACCCACCCCAATTTTCTTGCCTGGAGAATTCCAGAGACAGAGGAGCTGTCAGGCTACAGTCCATGGGGTTGCAAAGAGCTGGACACGACTTTCTTTCAAACCAGAGATCAGCATGCTTCTAGAATTGATGTGCCTGGCTGGCAGACGGGGATCCTAACATTTCCGCCCTCTCCTCTCTCTCTGCTACCTTGACTTTGCCTGTTCCATCTAAACGATCTCCATCTGGCTGCCTACATCAGCCCTGCACGAGTGAACTTGAGGCCTGGAGTTGAGAGGTTGGGTAGGCAGCGTTTACAAATGGAGAAGAGGACAGTGTCACTGCTGTGTTGGGTTTGGTGGGAAGAACGAGATGCCTTAAACAGAAGTATTTAAAATATGTTTCTGAGGTTTTCCTGACAGACCAGCGGTTAGGATTCCTTGTGTTCAGTGCCAAGGGCCCAGGTTCAATCCCTGGTCAGGGAATTAAGATCCTACAAGCTGTATAGTGCAGCCTAAATAAATAAATAAAGGATTTGAACATTTAAAAAGAGTATTTTTTTGGTATATTTAAAATATTTTGTTTGAAGAGGTTATTATTTTTCTTACCCTCTCCCCAGGAAAGAGTTGGAAAGACATGGGAGGAAAACAGTATCAATTAGCCATAGTAGTAGTAGTGTTCGACTCTGCAACCCTGTGGACTGTAGCCTGCCAGGCCCCTCTATCCATGGGATTCTCTAGGCAAGAATACTGGAGTGGATTGTCATTCTCTTCTCCAGGGCAACTTCTTGACCCCAGGATTGAGCCTGGGTCTCCTGCATTGCAGGCAGATTCTTTACCATCTGAGCTACAGTCTGTCATAACAAAGTGCCATTTATTGAGTGGCTTAGACAACAGAAATTTATTCTCTCACAGTTCTGGAGGTTGCAAGTCCAAGAACAAGGTGTCAGGAGAGCTGGTTTGTTCTGAGACATCTCTCCTTGACTTGTAGATGGCCACCTCCTCACATGGCCTTTTCTTAGTGTGCGCATCCCTGAAGTCTCCCTGTCCATTCTAATCTCCACTTCTCATTAGAACCCCAGTCGGGTTGGATTAGGGCCCACACTGACACCTCAGTGCAACTTAATTACCGCTTTAAAGGCCCTGTCTCCAAATACAGTCATGTTTTAAGGTACTGGGGATTAATATACACATTTGAGGGGGAACACAATTCATTAAATCACAATGACATTTCAGAACACAATTTGGACATCTTCATCCTTCCCATCCTGAATCTTTTCTAAGAGGTTTGTAGCCACTGCAGCAATCTTGTGCCCCCAAATTCTGCCTTTCTTCCCCTTCAGCACTGCTCTTCAGTCCGCATTCATGTTCACTTGGAGAGAAAAAGGGGTTTCTTTTGTCATTGACTCTCACTAGGAAATGTTAAGTAAGCTACAGTAGGGGAGAAAAACAAATGACCAAAAAACATGTCTTAAATGGCAAAAGAAGAGCATTATTCAGAGGATGTAACCTTGATTTTTGCAGATTAGATTTAAAGTTTTCTGTAAAGCTGCCTCACTATAATTAATATAGTGCAGCCTCCCTTGTTGGAGAAAATCTGCTGAACTGTCAGTGCTGTAACACAAAATAGTTGGATGGAGCAGTTCTCTTAGATGTATGCATGCCTTAGAAGAGTAGCACAGAAAACAGAGGAAGTTGTGGATGGTTAAATTTTCAACACGGCAGACACTGACAGCATTGGTACTTGGCAGCAGGTAGACCTTCCAGAAGCATCTTAATTCCTCCCACAGGACAACCCATCACACATACCACTCACCCTAGTTACGCTCCTGTAAGAAGACCCAAGGATAAATGGTACTGCTGTTCCCATCAGCTAGGACTGCTATTTGAAATTACCTTTAGCACATTTCCTAGAAATGAGGCCAAGGGTTGGTTATTCCCATTACAAAAGGTGTAAACATTTTTCAATGGCCCCTGAGAAGTTGATCTACTTTAAAACATGACCAGGCTCCACTGCTCAACACCTGCTTTGAAGTGGGGGCTAGCCTAAATCAGGCCTAGAATTTATTTGTTTTTTTCCTTCTACTATAATCTTTTCAGAATCACAAAGCACTAGACTTCCACCTAGGAGAGAGTTTTAGAATCAAACTCCTTCCCTGGATAGAAGAGTTCTTTTTTCCTCCAGATTGTTCTCCCCTTTGCTTCTCATCATTTCACAGCCCTTGTTGTGAGTCCACAAGTCTCCAGTGGGAAACAAAGGCAGCTCCATTTATCGTGCAAAGACAGTTCCCAGGGCTTCCTTAGGTTACTCTTGAAAACTGAATATTTTTTAAAAATCTCATATAAAAATGAACTCTTGAATGGTAAATAGGATTTCATACACAGAGGTGAGGATTCAACATGATCAGCCTTTAAAAATGACTTAAGGAGTTATGCTTTAAAGATGATCTTTCCCTACTTTGTCATAAGTTTCTTAGTACATTTCCACTTTCCCTAAACCTTGATACTTCTCAAAAGTTTAATTTTATTGATTTTCCTAAGCAGCAGAAGAAACACTCTGCCTCAAGTGTTTTAGTTCCTCATTATCTCCACAAAATTTTTTCTAGAGGGATAAAACTTCCTGGAAGAATTTGTCTTTGTCAGGGAATTTTCAAATAATTTTCCTTTGTCAGGGAAATGCTTTGAACTTGCTCTGTGACCACTGGTTTCTGCTTTGATAGATCTATTCTTGGATAGAAGTTATGACTGAGCGGTATCCTGATATGGTTGAAAAAATCCACATTGGATCCTCATACGAGAAGTACCCACTTTATGTTTTAAAGGTATGGGAAGAGTCATTGATTTTTCAACTTTGGGGAGGTATGAATTCTCCAGTGGTGCTTGTTATTACTTGGATTATTTTTGAGTTCTGGAAATATGTGTATTACAAATGATCCTCAACTTTAATATCCACATCTTTAGTGATTGGTGATTACCTTTAAATTGTTTTCCTTTGCTACTACAGTGTTGATCTAAGAGTAGTAACCTCAGTTTTAGAATTAACTCTGTGACACAGATAAGTCATTTAACCTTTCTGGGTTTCAATGCCTACCTTCATAAAATGAGGCCAGTGGTCTGGATTATCTTTCAAATCCTCTTTTATTTATACCATCACAACCACCACCATCACCACCACCTCTGACTGACTGACTTGGGCCAAAAGAAGGAAAGGGATCTGTTTTGAATAAACATTGACATTAATATAGTTTTTAGAACCAAAGGAGTTGAACAACAGGAACTAGGAAAGAATAGGAACCAGAGCAATGCTGGAATTCTTGGCAGTAGGGCTGGTATGGCAGCTTCTGCTTCAGTCACCATCTGTTTGGTTATTGATTCTCAGCTGAACAAACTGGCCTTAGTAAAGTCAGTGAATTGGGCCACAGGAAGAATATTGGGAACCATGAAACCAAACTGATTCGTGCCTGTTCATTTTTAATTCTGCAGTTCTGGTTTTGTTTTTAAAACCATTGTTTCTCCTAAAAAAAAAAATTAAAAAGAAGGTCTGCAAAAATTTAATCATTGGAGAAATACATTTGATTCAGTAAAATTTCATTCACAAGTAGTTTCCTCACATGTTCTAAACTGTGATAGGTGAGGCTCTTTGATTGTCCAAAGATAAGGATAAGATAAGATAAGATAAGATTTGGAGTCAGGATTTTTGGGTTTTAATCTCTTCTGACAAGAGCTTGCAGTACAAAATCAAGTCAGACCCTAGGGAACATTGGGTTCTCTTGGCAGCTGAGTTAGCCTACTAGGCTGGATCCATGTAATCATGGCATACCAACCTATGACATTTACTTTTTGCCCTGTTGTATGCACATCACCTTGCTTATTTAACTTATATGCAGAGTACATCATGAGGAACGCTGGGCTGGAAGAAGCACAAGCTGGAATCAGGACTGCTGGAAGAAATATCAGTAACCTCAGATATGCAGATGACACCACCCTTATGGCAGAAAGTGAAGAGGAACTCAAAAGCCTCTTGATGAAAGTGAAAGAGGAGAGTGAAAAGGTTGGCTTGAAGCTCAACATTTAGAAAACAAAGATCATGGCATCTGGTCCCATCACTTCATGGGAAATAGATGGGGAAACAATGGAAACAATGTCAGACTTTATTTTTTTGGGCTTCAAAGTCACTGGAGATGGTGACTGTAGCCATGAAATTAAAAGATGCTTACTCCTTGGAAGGAAAGTTATGACCAACCTAGATAGCATATTAAAAAGCAGAGACATTACTTTGCCAACCAAGGTCCGTCTAGTCAAGGCTATGGTTTTTCCTGTGATCACGTACGGATGTGAGAGTTGGACTGTGAAGAAAGCTGATCACCGAAGAATTGATGCTTTTGAACTGTGGTGCTGGAGAGGACTCTTGAGAGTCCCTTGGACTGCAAGGAGATCCAACCAGTCCATTCTAAAGGAGATCAATCCTGGGTGTTCATTGGAAGGACTGATGCTAAAGCTGAAACTGCAATACTTTGGCCACCTCATGCGACGAGTTGACTCACTGGAAAAGACTCTGATGCTGGGAAGGGTTGGGGGCGGGAGGAGAAGGGGACGACAGAGAATGAGATGGCTGGATGGCATAACTGACTCTGTGGGCATGAGTTTGAGTGAACTCCAGGAGTTGGTGATGGACAGGGAGGCCTGGCATGCTGTGATTCATGGGGTTGCAGAGAGTTGGAGACTACTGAGCGACTGAACTGAACTGAACTGATGTATATCACCAGATGGTCAACACCGAAATCAGATTGATTACATTCTTTGCAGTTGAAGATGGAGAAGCTCTACACAGTCAGAAAAAACAAGACGGGGAGCTGACTGTGGCTTAGATCACAAACCTCTTATTGCCTAATTCAGACTTAAAGAGAAGAAAATAGGGAAAACCACTAGACCGTTCAGATATGATCTAAATCAAATCCCTTATGATTATACAGTGGAAGTGAGAAATAGATTTAAGGGACTAGATCTGATAGATAGAGTGCCTGATGAACTATGGACAGAGTTTAGTGACATGTACAGGAGACAGGGATCAAGACCATCCCCATGGAAAAGAAATGCAAAAAAGCAAAATGGCTGTCTGAGGAGGCCTTACAAATAGCTGTGAAAAGAAGAGAAGAGAAAAACAAAGGAGAAAAGGAAAGAGATAAGCATCTGAATGCAGAGTTCCAAAGAACAGCAAAGAGAGATAAGAAAGCCTTCCTCAGCGATCAATGCAAAGAAATAGAGGAAAACAACAGAATAGGAAAAACAAGAGATCTCTTCAAGAAAATTAGAGATACCAAGGGAACATTTCATGCAAAGATAGGCTCGATAAAGGACAGAAATGGTATGGACCTAACAGAAGTAGAAGATATTAAGAAGAGGTGACAAGAATACAGAGAAGAACTGTACAAAAAAGATCTTCATGACCCAGATAACCACGATGGTGTGATCACTCACCTAGAGTCAGACATCTTGGAATGTGAAGTCCAGTGGGCCTTAGGAAGTATCACTATGAACAAAGCTAGTGGAGGTGATGGAATTCCAAATGAGGTCTTTCAAATCCTGGCAGATGGTGCTGTGAAAGTGCTGCACTCAATATACCAGCAAATTTAGAAAACTCAGCAGTGGCCACAGGACTGGAAAAGGTGTTTTCATTTCAATCCCAAAGAAAGGCAATGCTAAAGAATGCTCAAACTACCGCACAATTGCACTCGTCTCACACGCTAGTAAAGTCATGCTCAAAATTCTCCAAGCCAGGCTTCAGCAATACATGAACTGTGAACTTGCAGATATTCAAGCTGGTTTTAGAAAAGGCAGAGGAACCAGAGATCAAATTGCCAACATCCGCTGGATCATGGAAAAAGCAAGAGAGTTCCAGAAAAACATCTAGTTCTGCTTTATTGACTATGCCAAAGCCTTGGACTGTATGGATCACAATAAACTGTGGAAAATTCTGAAGGAGATGGGAATCCATCTTGAGAAACCTGTATGCAGGTCAGGAAGCAACAGTTAGAACTGGACATGGAACAACAGACTGGTTCCAAATGGGAAAAGGAATACATCAAGGCTGCATATTGTCACCCTGCTTATTTAACTTATATGCAGAGTACATCATGAGGAACGCTGGGCTGGAAGAAGCACAAGCTGGAATCAGGATTGTTGGGAGAAATATCAATAACCTCAGATATACAGATAACACCACCCTTATGGCAGAAAATGAAGAAGAACTAAAAAGCCTCTTGATGAAAGTGAAAGAAGAGAGTGAAAAGGTTGGCTTGAAGCTCAACATTCAGAAAACAAAGATCATGGCATCTGGTCCCATCACTTCATGGGAAATAGATGGGGAAACAATGGAAACAATGTCAGACTTTATTTTGGGGGGCTCCAAAGTCACTGCAGATGGTGACTGTAGCCATGAAATTAAAAGATGCTTACTCCTTGGAAGGAAAGTTATGACCAACCTAGACAGCATATTAAAAAGCAGAGACATTACTTTGTCAACCAAGGTCCTTCTAGTCAAGGCTATGGTTTTTCCCGTGGTCATGTATGAATGTGAGAGTTGGACTGTGAAGAAAGCTGAGTGCTGAAGAATTGATTCTTTTGAACTGTGGTGTTGGAGAAGACTCTTGAGAGTCCCTTGGACTGCAAGGAGTTTCAACCAGTCCATTCTAAAGGAGATCAGTCCTGGGTGTTCATTGGAAGGACTGACGCTGAAGCTGAAACTCCAATAATTTGGCCACCTCATGTGAAGTTGACTCATTAGAAAAGACCCTGATGCTGGGAGGGATTGGGGCATAAGAAGAAGGAGACGACAGAGAATAAGATGGCTGGATAGCATCACCGACTCGATGAACATGAGTCTGAGTGAACTCCGGGATTTGGTGATGGACAGGGAGACCTGTCTTGCTGGGATTCATGGGGTCGCAGAGAGTCAGACACAATTGAGCAACTGAATTGAACTGAACTGAACTGAACTGATGTACTCTTTGGAACTTGTGTTTCTGGGACCTGATATACATGTTGGAAAACCATGCTTCCTGAAAGCTTTAGTCCCAGTATCAATCAAGGATGTGTACAACATGTGAGTCCCTAGGGTTCCTCAATGTCGGAATGGGTACCAAGAGAATTTACTCAGCACAGTTAAACAGAAGGTCAAATAAAGCAACTAGTCAAAACAACTCAGAATTTTCTTTTAAGTTGAGGAGATTAAATCAGTTGGGCAGTTCTCTTTGTACAATTTGATCCTTTGTGGCCAAAGTTTTCCACACTTGCCTTTTTGTTGGACATCAGTAACTTCAGGTTTGTTTAGAAGAAAACTCCCTGAGTGGCATAGATGGCAGTTTAAAAATGGAACCCTCTGTTTTTCTTCCTTTGGAATTCCAACCCTACATATCTCTTTGATTTTGCAACACTCTTCTCCCTTCACTCCATACTCTAAAACTGTGTAATATTTAAAAGTAGATGAAGGATGATTCATTTTATGTACAGGTGTTTGTGAGAATTCTTCTAAAGTCATCAAAGGCTATCATTGAAAACAAGTTGGTAGTTCTTATTCTAGAAAGTTGGCAGCTTACACTAGTACCCTAGATGGTAAATCAGAACAAGGTTTCCGTCCCCAGACCTGTTGATAATAAATTGAGGTCAAGTTAGATGTGTGTTTATTTTTGTGTGAAATAAGGAAATGATCTACACATTAAATAAAAGTGAGCACCCTGGGAAAATGGTGAGGGAGTCCAAGGTTGTCTTGGGCACCACTAACTTCCCTCTCCCAAGCCTTTCTTTGTGCCCACTTCCCACAGAAAACTGCCCACCCAACACATGCTCATTTTATTCTAACTGGAGTGTGAAGATATGGCCTGAAGCACTAGTTCTCTGGTCTTTACTTCTGCAATTTCTCATGTAGCTCTGGTATCATCAGGTATTTGTTTAGGAATAAAAAGAATTTTAAATCAAGAATTCTCCAAGGAATGAAGAGAATAGGGCGTATTTCATAGATTTGCTAAAAGGATGAAATCGAAGCCATATTATTCAGGAAGTTGTTATCCTGAAGCTTCTTCTTAATTGTTTTTTTGGTTTTCTCTGAGCAGGTTTCTAAAAAAGAACAAAGGGCCAAAAATGCCATGTGGATTGACTGTGGAATCCATGCCAGAGAGTGGATCTCTCCTGCTTTCTGCTTGTGGTTCGTAGGCTCTGTAAGTATTCACATTCTCTTGAAGCCCAGGGCTTCTCAGGCCTAAGACCACTTTAGTAGATTCAACTGGACTGTTTATTAGATGTGTTTTCCTAGGTCACCTCCTACAATTCTCAACTTGAAATCTCTGGGGATGAGACTTAGAAATCTACGATTATCTCATGCTTGTTAGGTGACTTTCATGCATATTGAGAACCATAAATTTAAGCATTTAAATTCCCCTAGAGATTATCTAAAGAATGAAGGGATTATCGGAAAGAATGAAGGGATGGAGCCAAAGCAAAACAAATACCCAGTTGTGGATGTGACTGGTGATAGAAGCAAGGTCCAATGCTATAAAGAGCAATATTGCATAGGAACCTGGAATGTTAGGTCCATGAATCAAGGCAAATTGGAAGTGGTCAAACAGGAGATGGCAAGAGTGAACGTAGACATGCTAGGAATCAGTGAACTAAAATGGACTGGAATGGGTGAATTTAACTCAGATGACCATTATGTCTACTACTGTGGGCAGGAATCCCTTAGAAGAAATGGAGTAGCCATCATGGTCAACAAAAGAGTCCGAAATGCAGTACTTGGATGCAGTCTCAAAAATGACAGATTGATGTCTGTTCGTTTCCAAGGCAAACCATTCAATATTACAGTAATCCAAGCCTATGCCCCAACCAGTAACACTGAAGAAGCCGAAGTTGAATGGTTCTATGAAGACCTACAAGACCTTTTAGAACTAACACCTAAAAAAGATGTCCTTTTCATTATAGGGGATTGGAATGCAAAAGTAGGAAGTCAAGAAACACCTGGAGTAACAGGCAAATTTGGCCTTGGAGCACGGAATGAAGCAGGGCAAAGGCTAATAGAGTTTTGCCAAGAGAATGCACTGGTCATAGCAAACACCCTCTTCCAACAACAAGAGACAAGACTCTGCACATGGATATCACCAGATGGTCAACACCGAAATCAGATTGATTATATTCTTTGCAGCCAAAGATGGAGAAGCTCTATACAGTTAGCAAAAACAAGACCAGGAGTTGACTGTGGCTCAGATTATGATCATCCCCATGGAAAAGAAATGCAAAAAAGCAAAATGGCTGTCTGAGGAGGCCTTACAAATAGCTGTGAAAAGAAGAGAAGCGAAAAGCAAAGGAGAAAAGGAAAGATGTAAGCATCTGAATGCAGAGTTCCAAAGAATAGCAAGGAGAGATAAGAAAGCCTTCCTCAGCGATCAATGCAAAGAAATAGAGGAAAACAACAGAATAGGAAAAACAAGAGATCTCTTCAAGAAAATCAGAGATACGAAGGGAACATTTCAAGCAAAAATGGGCTCGATAAAGGACAGAAATGGTATGGACCTAACAGAAGCAGAAGATATTAAGAAGAGGTGGCAAGAATACACAGAAGAACTGTACAAAAAAGATCTTCATGACCCAGATAATCACGGTGGCATGATCACTCACCTAGAGCCAGGTATCTTGGAATGTGAAGTCAAGTGGGCCTTAGAAAGCATCACTGAAAACAAAGCTAGTGGAGGTGATGGAATTCCAGTTATTTCAAATCCTGGAAGATGGTGCTGTGAAAGTGCTGCACTCAATATGCCGGCAAATTTGGAAAACTCAGCAGTGGCCACAGGACTGGAAAAGGTCAGTTTTCATTACAATCCCAAAGAAAGGCAAGGCCAAAGAATGCTCAAACTACTGCACAATTGCACTCATCTCACACGCTATAGTAAAGTCATGCTCAAAATTCTTCAAGCCAGGCTTCAGCAATATGTGAACCATGAACTTCCAGATGTTCAAGCTGGTTTTAGAAAAGGCAGAGGAACCAGAGATCAAATTGCCAACATCTGCTGGATCATGGAAAAAGCAAGAGAGTTCCAGAAAAACATCTAGTTCTGCTTTATTGACTATGCCAAAGGCTTTGACTGTGTGGATCACAATAAACTGTGGAAAATTCTGAAGGAGATGGGAATCCCAGACCACCTGACCTGCCTCTTGAGAAACCTGTATGCAGGTCAGGAAGCAACAGTTAGAACATGGACAACAGACTGGTTCCAAATAGGAAAAGGAGTAGGTCAAGGTCGTATGTTGTCACCCTGCTTATTTAACTTTTATGCAGAGTACATTATGAGGAACGCTGGGCTGGAAGAAGCACCAGCTGGAATCAAGATTGCCGGGAGAAATATCAATAACCTCAGATATGCAGATGACACCACCCTTATGGCAGAAAGTGAAGAGGAACTCAAAAGCCTCTTGATGAAAGGGAAAGAGGAGAGTGAAAAGGTTAGCTTGAAGCTCAACATTCAGAAAACAAAGATCATGGCATCTGGTCCCATCACTTCATGGGAAATCGATGGGGAAACAGTGGAAACAGTGTCAGACTTTATTTTTTTGGGCTCCAAAATCACTGCAGATACTGATTGCAGCCATGAAATTAAAAGATGCTTAGTCCTTGGAAGGAAAATTATGACCAACCTAGATAGCATATTAAAAAGCAGAGACATTACTTTGCCAACCAAGGTCCGTCTAGTCAAGGCAATGGTTTTTCCCATGGTCATGTATGGATGTGAGAGTTGGGCTGTGAAGAAAGCTGATTGCCGAAGAATTGATGCTTTTGAACTGTGGTGCTGGAGAAGACTCTTGAGAGTCCCTTGGACTGCAAGGAGATCCAACCAGAACATTCTAAAGGAGATCAACCCTGGGTGTTCATTGGAAGGACTGATGCTAAAGCTGAAACTGCAATACTTGGGCCTCATGTGACGAGTTGACTCACTGGAAAAGACTCTGATGCTGGGAGGGATTGGGGGCGGGAGGAGAAGGGGACGACAGAGAATGAGATGGCTGGATGGCATCACCGACTCGATGGACATGCGTTTGAATGAACTCCAGGAGTTGGTGATGGACAGGGAGGCCTGGCGTGCTGTGATTCATGGGGTCGCAAAGAGTCGGACACGACTGAGTGACTGAACTGAACTGAACTGAGAGATTATCTGCCTTATCTTTTCTACATTTCCAGCTACTGGCTTCCCCAGTGGCTCAGATGGTAAAGTATCTGTGTGAAATGTGAGAGACCTGGGTTCGATCCCTGGGTTGGGATGGTCCCCTGGAGAAGGGCATGGCAACCCACTCCAGTATTCTTGCCTCGAGAATCCCCATGGACAGTGGAGCCTGGTGAGTTACAGTCCATGGGGTCACAGAGTTGGACATGACTGAGTGACTAAGCACACAAGCACTGGAGGGCTTCCCTGGTGGCTAATATGGTAAAAGAATCTGCCTGTCATGCAGGAGACCTGGGTTTGATCCCTCGGTTGAGAAGATCACCTGGAGAAGAGAATGTCTGCCCACTTCAGTATTCTTGCCCAAAGAATTCCATGGACAGAGGAGCGTGGAAGGCTACAGTCCATGGGGTCGCAACGAGTTGGACATGACTGAATAACTAACATACTTTTCAAACACTGCAACATAATTAAGTAACAGTATCAGGAAATGGCAACCCACTCCAGTATTCTTGCCTGGAAAATCCCATGGACAGAGGAGCGTGGAAGGCTACAGTCCATGGGATTGCAAAGAGTTGGACATGACTGAGCAACTGAGCCCACACACCTGCAGTTGTAATACATTTACTAACTAAAAGAAAGAACTGAAGCAATTGTCTAAATTGAGTCCCAATTAATTTTTTTCTTTTGCTTTGAATTATCTAGATATCTTTTGCCATATTTTGCTCTTAGAAAATGAACATAAAGTGCCCCATTACAGAGCAGATTATATTTTTTTCCATATATCGTAGTAGGTACTTTTGTCCCTAAAGAAGGCCTTGTAATCAAACAAATCCATGTATGAGACAAAGAGTATGTCATAATAGTAAAAATTATAATGACTGTAAATTGTGTAACAAATGAAAACAGTAAAAGTCGCTTTTATATTCCCTATAACTATTTTTTTGGCCCACTTAATCAGTGCTCTACTTCCTACATTGGAAATTTAAATTAATGCTGCAGGTTTAAACTGAAATACAACTCTGGGGTCCGGAGAGGACTTAAACAGTGCCTCCTATTGGGTTAAATAGGTTCTTCCCATTGGATAAGGTCTAAATTGTTCATCCACACACTGGGACTTGGATAGCTCTTTGTTGTATTTTTAATGGTCATGGGCACGATAGCTTATTTCAGAATCTTCCATTCAAAATGTCTTATATGCTTTTATGTACAGATTTATTCTCTATGAATGGTTATTGGTTAACTTGTTGGCAGGCATTGTTATTCTTGTCTAGGATTATAAGAAAGACAAAGCTTCAGTGTCCCCCAGGCAAAGAGAGCTGAGTGATCATCTGTCATGGGATGGGAATTAGTCAAGCCTTTATCTCCTGCCCTCTAATTGCTCACTCGCTCTTGGGCTCTCTCCTCTGCCACCCTTGTCCTCATCTTTATTCTTTTCTGCTTTTTTAACTTCAAGACAGTGGTTTCAGTTTTATTACTTATCTTTCTGGTGAATCATTCCATCAACGAACATTTATGTGTTGTCTTTGTGTGTCAGACATTATTTCTGTAGCGATCATCCTCACTGAGTGATTCATCCACTAGATACAGAACCATAACTGTAAATATATTTTTAGATTACTGTGAAAACTCATCAGAAAACATATGCTTGGAGAGCCCCGTGATACACAGATTAGATTCATAGTAAAGAATTAGATTCATGAACATGTTCAACTTGGTTGAAAATGTTATTTTTAAAAATCGTGTCTTTCAACACAGTTAAAATATACCAAGTCAGAATTTTAAGGCTTATAGAGTTTGAGAGGTTACATGACTTCAGGGTCATGATTAGATATCTAGATAGCATACTTTTGAAGTATAAATAACTGGATAAATTTCAGGTATGAAAATATTTTTATAAGTAACAACATCATTCACAAAGTTAATTAAAAATATTGATTTCGCCTTGGTAGCTCAAACAGTAAAGCGTCTGCCTGCAATGCAGGAGACCTGGGTTCAATCCCTGGGTCGGGAAGATCCCCTGGAGAAGGAAATGGCAACCCACTCCAGTACTCTTGCCTGGAAAATTCCATGGATGGAGGAGCCTGGTAGGCTACAGGCTATGAGATCGCAAAGACTCGAACACGACTGAGCAACTTCACTGGTTCACTATCCCTCCCTGTTTTATATTTCATTTATTTTAGGTAGGTTTTTTTTTTTTTCAGTGAAATATATGACTTTAACCATTTGGTTTTTATTTATTTAAAAATACTTTGATTATGAATTTATTTGGCTGTGCTGGGTCTTAGTTGTTGCACTTGGAATCTTTAGTTTTGGTGTGCAGGATTTTTTTCTTTTCTTTTCAGTTGTGGCAGGTCAACTCTTAGTTGCTGCATGTGGAACCTAGTTTCCTAGCCAGGGATTGGACCTGGGCCCCCTGCATTACAAGTGTAGAGTCTTGGCTGCTGGACAACCAGGGGAGGCCCTCCAACCACTTTTTTTTTACTGAAGCAGAGTTGATTTACAATGTTGTGTTAGTTTCAGGTGCACAGCAAAGTGAATCAGGCCAGAATACTGGAGTGGGTAGCCATTCCCTTCTCCAGAGGATCTTCCCAACCCAGGGATCCAACCCAGACTTCCCACATTGCAGGCAGATTCTTTACCAGCTGAGCCACAAGGGAAGCCCTCCTACCCAATAGGCTGGCAAAAAATTTTAAATAGCAAATAACAAATATTGGTAAGAGTGTGGAAAAACTGGGACTCTCATCCATTGCTGTTGGGATCATAAAATGGTGCAACCATGTTAGAAAACAGTTTGACAGTTCCTCAAAAGTTTGAGCATAGAGTTACCATTGACCCAGCAATTCCGCTCCAGTATATAACCAAGAGATTTGAACATATACGTTTACAAATATTCATAGCAACACTATTCATAAGTCCCAAACTGGAAACAGGGACTTCCCTTGCAGTCCAGTGCTTAAGACTCCATGCTTCTAAAGCATGGGGCACCATTCAATCCCTGGTTGGGGAAATAAGATCCCATATGCTGCATGTGCAGCCAAAAAATTGGGAGGAAAAATTGGAAACAGTCCAAATGTCCATCGGCTTATGAGTGGACAAATAAAATGTGGCATATCCTTATAATGGAATACCATTCAGCAGCGAGAAGGACTGAAGTACTGATTCAGGCTATAACATGGATGAATCTTGAAAACATTTTGCTAAGTGATAGAAGTCAGAAAAGGCCATATATTTTATTATTCCACTTACATGAAATGTCTAGAATGGGCAAATGCACAGAGACAGAAAGTTGATTAATGGTTGCCAGAGGCTGGGGGAAGAGAAGGGAGAAAGGGGTAACTCCTAAAGGGAGTTTTTGGTATTGATGGGGGTTGTGAGAGCTGGACCCTAAAGAAGGCAGAATGCCAAAGAATTAATGATTTCAAGCTGTGGTGCTGGAGAAGACTCCTGGAAGTCCCTTGGACAGTAAGGAGATCAAACCAGTCAATCTTAAGGGAGATCAACCCTGAATATTCACTGGAAGGACTGATGCTGAAGTTCCAGTATTTTGGTCATCTGATGCGGACAGACGACTCACTGGAAAAATTCCCAATGCTGGGAAAGATTGAGGGCAGAAGGAGAAGAGGGCATCAGAGGATGAGATGGCTGGACAGCATCACCGATGTATGAGCATGAACTTGGGCAAACTCTGGTAGATGGTGAGGGACAGGGAGGTCTGGTGTGCTGCCGTCCTTGGGGTCACAGAGTTGGACACGACTGGGTGACCAAACAACAGCAACATTGATGGGGTGGTGATGAAAATATCGTATAATTGGATAATGGTGATAGTTGCTTAGTTCTGTGAAATATAAAACCCACTGAACTGTGCACTTTAAAATGCTGAATTTTCTGGTATATGAATAACATCTCAATAAATTGTTTAAAAAAATTAGGTCCCCCTTCCTCTGGGATTCCAGCTGCAGCCCCACATGAGGGTAGGGCTTGACACACAGAGTAGAGGCTGTATTTCAGCTCTCACTCACCCCTTCTGTTTGGAGCCCTGCTTATTAAACACATTTCCAGGTTAATATTTGATCTTCTCTCAGAGACTAACTTTTTGCTGAAAGACTTCCATCCAACTGTCACTAAAGTAAGAAGGAAATAAGGAGAGTGAAAAAGATAAAGAAACTGACCATGGCATACCTATTAAAAGTTCAGCAGCCACTGTAGAAGTAAAAATGATGCTTTCTCATTTTAAAGAAAATAAGATCTCCTAATTTTTTTCTGATAATGAATGCTACATTATTATTGAAAAAACTGACTCTAACATAAATTTACTACTTTGTAGCATAAAAATGATTTCACTAGTTTCTAAACTACTTAAAATATTGCTTCTTTCTATAAAATTACTTCCCTTTCATTAAGCTTTTCTTTCTGACCTATACTGGGTCAAAAAGTAACTTGTACTTTTTCTTTCCTTTCTCCCATATTTAGTAAGTGGTTACCTATGGCAAATAATTTAAATTTGACTATTATGGTTATTCTAGGGAGATAAGGATATAGTATTTAAAATATTTAAAGAAAAATGGCAATGTTTAGCTATAGCAAAAGTAAGATTTAGAAGACATTTTTCCTGGATATTAGCCCCTTATTGATCACATCATTTGCAAATACTTTCTCACATTCAGTAGGTTGTCTTCTTGTTTTGTTGATAGCTTCCTTTGCTGGTGTATGTGAACCTGTATCATACACCTGTAACTTACATAAAATTGTATAGCAACTATACTTCAATTTTTTAAAAACATATTTTTCTTCTATCAATAATGAAAAATGTTTCTTAGCAAAGAAACTTTTGAGTAAAGTTTAAATCAGAAAAAAATTGTGAACTAATCCACAAATTTAAACGTAGCAACAGTTAGAACTGGACATGGAACAACAGACTGGTTTCAAATAGGGAAAGGAGTACGTCAAGGCTGCATATTGTCACCCTGCTTATGTAACTTATATGCAGAGTACATCATGAAAAAAGCTGTGCTGGAAGAAGCACAAGCTGGAATCAAGATTGCTGGGAGAAATATCAATAACCTCAGATATGCTTATGACACCACCCTTATGCCAGAAAATGAAGAAGAACTAAAGAGCCTCTTGATGAAAGTGAAAGAGGAGAGTGAAAAAGTTGGCTTGAAGCTCAACATTCAGAAAACGAAGATCATGGCATCTGGTCCCATCACTTCATGGGAAATAGATGGAAAAACAGTGGAAACAGTGTCAGACTTTATTTTTTGGGGCTCCAAAATCACTGCGGATGCTGATTGCAGCCATGAAATTAAAAGACGCTTACTCCTTGGAAGGAAAGTTATGACAAACCTAGACAGCATATTAAAAAGCCAAGGCATTACTTTGCCAACCAAGGTCCATCTAGTCAAGGCTATGGTTTTTCCAGTGGTCATGTACGGATGTGAGAGTTGGACTGTGAAGAAAGCTGATCACCAAAGAATTGATGCTTTTGAACTGTGGTGTTAGAGAAGATTCTTGAGAGTCCCTTGGACTACAAGGAGATCCAACCAGTCCATTCTAAAGGAGATCAGTCCTGGGTGTACATTGGAAGGACTGATGCTAAAGCTAAAACTCCAATACTTTGGCCACCTCATGTGACAAGTTGACTCACTGGAAAAGACTCTGATGCTGGGAGGGATTGGGGGCAGGAGGAGAAGGGGACGACAGAGAATGAGATGGCTGGATGGCATCACCGACTCGATGGAGGTGGGTTTGAGTGAACTCTGGGAGTTGGTGATGGACAGGGAGGCCTGGCGTGCTGTGATTCATGGGGTTGCAAAGAGTCAGACACGACTGAGCGACTGAACTGAACTGAACTGAATGTTATCACAAATGAAGAGTTTATGCCAAAGCTTTGTTGTTGTTTAGTCACTAAGTTGTGCTCAACTCTTTTGTGACCCCGTGGACTGTAGCCCACCAGGCTCTTCTGTCTATGTGATTTCCCAGGCAAGAATACTGAAGTAGGCTGCCATATCCTCCTCCAGGGGATCTTCTTGGCCCAGTGATCTAACCCGTGTCTCCTGCATTAGCCAGGGAGGTTCTTTACCTCTGAGTCACCAGATGAAATCATTTAACCACCTGAAATTTGTCTTTGTGGGTCTTCTGTATCTATATTTGGTCATTTTTGGGTTAACTTCTCAGTCACTGGAATGTGGATGTCCTTGGATCTTGTGAAAATATGTGACCCTAGTTGGGTATGAATATAAAGCACAGAAGAGCAGTGTCAAATGATGTCTGATAGGAAACTCATAGTCAGTACCTAGGAAAAGCTACCACTGACTTTAAAGCCAATTGACTGAAGGCTTGGGAAATGCACTCAATTCTAGCAAAAATTGAACTCATAAGACAATGCAGAAAATATTATCTAGACGTGTCTGGGAATGAGACAAGGTTAGTTTAAGTCGTGATTGATGCAGATAATTATTAAAAGAGTGGAAATATATCTAGGTTTTGTTTCCTTAAATCTTTGTGGTGGACTTTATGTATTAATAAAGAATTCTTCTGTTTCTGGAAGGAAGTTTTAGGAAACATGTAGTTCTGTCTTCTGACTCCATTAAATAGGAAGACCAGTTGTCCCATGTCCAGGACATTTACCATCACTTGTCAGCATAGTATCCTAAGTCTAGACTTTTCAAGGAATTAATACTCTTCCTGAAAGTTAAATCTGCAAATCTAAACATCGAATTAAAAAAAACCAAACCATAGACCAAGTTTAGTGGATGTCAGTTAGATGTATATTAACTAGACTCATTGTGGTGATTCCTTCACTATATATACAAATATTGAATCATTAGGTAATACACCTGAACCTAATATAGTTGACCCTTGAACAATGGTGGTTAGGCGCATCCACCCTCCATACACTCAAAAATCCCGTTTATATGTGTTTATAAGCAGACCCTCCTTCTGTGCACAGTTCTGCATCTGTGGATTCAATGAACTGCAGATCGTGTAGTTCTCTAGTACTTAATGTTGAAAAAAATGTCTACAAGTGGATCCACGCAGTTCAAACCTGTGTTGTTCCAGGATTATGTGTCAATTATATCTAAATTAAAAAAAAAAGAAACAGGTTAAGTTTAGAAGGAGGTAAAAGATACGTTATCAAATATACTTGGTTTAATCCATAGGTAACTCATTACTATGGGAAAGAAAAGATGCATACCAATCTTCTGAAGCACATGGATTTCTATATTATGCCAGTGGTTAATGTGGATGGTTATGACTACACATGGAAAAAGGTAGGTGAAGGCAAAGAAAACAAAACACACTCCTTTAGAGCATGCAGGATACACAGACAGAATTATTCATAGAATGCTGGATCCCAGCATAATGGTTTTATTATGAAAAAAATTTTGTTTAATTCATTATGGGAAAGTTCAAACGATATGAATGGAAATAATTGTATGGTAAACTCTGATGTACTTATCACATAGCCAATCAATTTATGGCCAATCATTTTTCACCTGTATCCCCAACTCCCTTCTATCTTACCCATATCTTTTTGAAGCAAATCTCAGGTACCATATCATTTCATCAATAAATATTTCAGGATGCATCTGAGGTCTTAAAAAATAACAATACAATTATACCTAAAAATGAATAATAATTGTTAACTATCATAAAATTTCTAATCAGTATTTAAATTTCTGATCATACCACAACTTTTTTAAAATGTTCATTTCTTTGGTTCAGAATCCAAATAAAGCTGATATATTGTGATTGCTTTATAGCCTTTATTTTTATTTTAATCCATAGATTCTCTCCCCATATCTCTTTTCTCTATTTCCCTGCAATTTTTTTTCACTGAAGAAGACTTTCCTGTCTGGATTTACTCATTGCATTGCCATGTTGTAGTTTAACATGTTCATTTGTCCTCTGTATTTTCTGAAACTTGATATTTGGATTCTTGAAGATTACTAAGATTCAGGTCTGACTTTTTTGGCAAGACTACTTCATTGTGATAGGGTGTTTTCCCAGCAACAGTGGCACAGGTTTGGTTTTATCGCTTTTTGATGTTAGCTGCCTTGATACACAGGGCCTCCATCCGTTCATTCTTACTAGGAGTTGTTTGGATGGTATTTTGATTTATAAAAATCATGAATTGCAAGAATTAGAATGGCATTCTAACTGAATGTACATCAGAACAGAATTGCACACTAGCCAATATGCAAATTTAATCCTAGTGCCCTTTAACTCAATCATGAACATATATAGGAGTATCATGGTCAGTCTTATCTACACTGGAAACCGTTTTAATCCATCAGCATCATGATTCATGTAAAATTACTCAAGCAATATGAAGTACAGTCCTTTCTAATTTAATGAGGAGCACATAAAAACTCTGGTCTGTACACTTCTGCAAACTTCTTGCTTGAGTTTATTCATAGGTGTGTATGTGTGCAAGTGCAGGCATATAAAAACTTCAATTTTCTGACTTGTTAATGTTGGTTGAAAAAAATTAATCCTTGTGTGTAAAAAAAAAGAAAAAGACTGCATTGTAAAGTAACTAAACTCTAATAATAGTTTTTAATTAGAATTTTTTAAAATTATAAAAACAGTCAAACATTATGAAAAACATACTTGAATAGCACATTTAAACACTCAGGGGAATGGGCATAATTGCAGTGATTAGAAACATAAGGAATTATACAGGAATTATTTTATGTAGTGGTTAATTTAAGCAGAAGAGATGGGAATGGTGAAGGAGATTGATGAAAAAGTCATCTCAGGGAAGACAAATACTGTGAACAAAAGTTTTCAGGTGGGAATGAGCAAACCCTGAACTAAGTAAATGGAAAATACCTTGTATAGTATCTAACATAAAATTGGAGTTCAATAAATGGTCACATTTATAGATTGCTATTACAATAAATTTATGCCTTCACTGGACTCCCAGTGGAGTTCAGCCACACTTTAGATAGTCTTACTCTGCAACTGTCTTTTGTATCTTAACTCTGCCAACTAACTCCTGAAGTATGAGAACCCAATTTCCTCAGAGCAACTGTTGCTGCTAGAATCACAAGCCTGGGGTTGGAAACAGACTGGGAGGCTGGGCAGAAGGGTTGGTGGAATAGGGAAAAGGGTGCCATGTCATCCCAACCCAGAACTCAAACAAAGTCTATGCAACTGTTTACAAGATTCAATTCCCAGAACCCAATGGGGTACTTTTGCTTTACATTTAAAAACCAGAGTTGAATCACTACAATCACAGGCACCATCAAACTAGAGGTATTTTCCCATCTCTTCTTCCTGTAGGTTTTAAGTGAATGTTGAATTCAATCAAAAGAGAGCACTGAAACTCATGATTCAACAACATTGTATTATAATCATCAAACTTGCTAAAAGACTTGATCTTAATCACTTCCGCCACAAAAAAGAGATAATTATTGTGACAGGTTAGAAGTACTAATTATCCCAATAGTAGTAATCATATGTAAATGAATCAAATGAACATATTGAACATCTTTAATTTATACAATGTTGTATGTCAAATACATTTCAATTAAAAAAAAAGAAACTCATGACTCATAGTTTTAATTTGGGTTGAAACACCAAGTTATTTTACTTTTCTTAGAAGGACAGAAGATAGAAAATGGCAATGCATAGAATTAAAGGAAATAAGACCTAACAAGAAGGCCAGTAAGCAGTCTAGAAAAACCAGTTGAAATTTTTTTTTGGCAGGTCAAAGCTCATTACATATCACTATTTCATTTGATTCAAGTTTGAGTGAACCCAGTTAAGACCTGGATAGAACAGGGGCCATGCAAGAAGTACTGTGAAGAGATGAGGTTAAAGGAAAGAAACACAACACTGTCCACCTTGTCATTAAAAGTGACGTCTTTCCTAAACCGCAAACATGGATGCTCTGGTAATCTGTGTTTTGTTTATTTAGGATCGAATGTGGAGAAAGAATCGTTCTTTACATGAAAAAAATGCTTGCATCGGAACAGACCTGAACAGGAACTTTGCTTCCAAACACTGGTGTGGTAGGTTGTTTGCTTAATTTCTAGCAATGTCTCTTCATTTAAAAGGTGGTATTCCTAAAAACCCATTAATTCAAGCTAATTAGAGGGGAGGACTATCTGAATCAGGAAATAATTGAAATAAGAAACTTTTTGCTTAAATGCAATGATGTGAAGGTTGGCTAAAATCAGCAGAACATCCTTACCCTGTCCTCCTTATTTTAATAGCCACATCTTTAAAAGAAGGCAGTTGGACCAGTTCTGTAAGGTTCCTTCTAGCTTCAAAGTTCTAAAATTTTTTTCCTCTAGAATCATAAGGAATTGACCACTACATTTCCTACTTTCATAAACAAATAGCATTCATTACGAGGTTGTCAAAGACAAGAGTTGGATGGGTACCTCTTGTTTTCAATTGTTTAGGAAAATATTTACTTCTATAGTGTTGCAAAACCTTTGTTTGTTTGGCTTGTGAAATCTTAGTTTTCCTGATCAGGACCAGGGATCAGACCTGTGCCCCCTGCAGTGGAAATGCAGAGTCCTCATTTTTCTCTTGTATTACTTGAAACATATGTATTATTATGTCTCTGTACTTAAAAAAATATAACTAAAATCCATTATTACACATAAGGTAATTGACAACAAATAACGATTCATCAAATATTGTCAATGTTCAAATTTCCAATTATTTATAAATGTCATTATTTTGTGTGAATTAAGTTCCAAATAAGGTCCACACATGACAAGCAGCTGATATTTTAAATCTCTTTTAATCTAAAAACTTCCTCTACTTAAAAAGAATTTTTTGACATATAATCGATTAGTGATGTTGTGCATCTTCTCATTTCCCTGTTAGCCATTCATATGTCTTCTTTGGAAAAAATGTCTGTTCAAATCCTCTGCCCATTTTTTAATCAAGTTGTTTAAGAATATAAGCCATTATAGAATGTCCCTCAATTTAGACTCATTTGTTCCTTAGAGATTAGATTCAGGTTAAATAATTTGGGACAAGAATAATATATAAGCAAGATTGTATCCTCAGAACATTACATCAGAAGGCATATAATGCCAGTTTTGTTTCATTTTCAGTTATGTTAGGTTTGATCACTTAAGTAAGATTGTGTCTGCCAGGTTACTCCAATGAGAAAATAGTCTTTTCCATGGATATTTACTAAATGATACAGGCGATGACTCAGATCTTGTGCATAGCCTTTTTCCCAGTAACTTTTCATGCAGTCATTTTAGTGTCCACTAATGATGCTTCCCCGAGTCAATTATTACATAGGTGGTTGGACAGTGGCAACTTTCTAATAATGGAATTCCTCTTCATTTGTTAGCTAGTAAAATTCTGGGGGAAAAAGGACAGAAGTTCCTCTTCCTGTTACCCCATTCTGTTTATTTCTCCTTTTTAAGATTTTCTGTGGACTCATGAATTTCTTTTTATGTCATGTGTTATAAAAACATTATTGTCATTATTTTTGATGCTCAAATTGTCCCAGATTTGGATATAGGCAACCCCTTGAACTAAATTTCTGTGTCTTTTGACACGTTTCCATCAGTTTTTGGTCAATTTCCTTCCTTCTTGTGCAACAAAATATTCTAGGCTCACCTTGAATATTACCTACCTCAGCCCTGGGACAAGTTCTTTCAAGGATTCCTGGTATCTTTGGTTGGTACTGGTTTTAGAAACTAAGATTAACATGCTAGATGTGCTCATTACTACTGGGTGGTGTTGCTTCTGAGTACTTTAAATGGACAGAAATAAAAATACCATTTTTTTTAAATCATAAATTTTTATACTGATTTCTTCCATTCAAATCCAAAATGACAGTTTTTTTCCCTCCATCCATTTTCTACGTACATCTTCCTTTTCCTAGTGAAAACTGTGGTTTGTAACAGTGTCAATGTAATTATCCATTTCTTACAACTTTCTAAAATAATTTTAGAATAGTACTCTTGCCTGGAAAATCCCATGGATGGAGGAGCCTGGTAGGCTGTAATCCGTGGGGTGGCTAAGGGTCAGACACGACTGAGTGACTTCACTTTCACACATTGGAGAAGGAAATGCAACCCACTCCTGTGTTCTTGCCTGAAGAATCCCAGGGATGGGGGAGCCTGGTTGGGCTTCCGTCTATGGGGTCACACAGAGTCGGACACGACTGAAGTGACTTAGCAGCAGCAACCATTGGATGGCCAGGGAAGTCCCAAAACATTTTGTGCTCCCTGTTACCATTCACCTTCTTGAGTTCTTTCTTTCATGAATATCATAAAGAGAAACTTGTATTCAGCACAGTAGGAATTCCTTCTTCCTGATTCAGATGAGTGACGGTACTCAGTGAACACTGATTTGGGCTTTCAGGAATATTGTCTGCTCTCCCGGAGGTAGGTGTTAGTTCACCCACCCTCCAAGGATATTTCATAGTTATTACACTTAGGAAACAACTACAAAGCTAATCAATGAGCTGGAGTCATCTGTATTTTTGAAAGTGGGAGCATGTGGCTCTATGAGGACAACGTTGAGGGAGCAAAGCTGTTGAAGCCTCGGAAATATCCTCTTCTTCCCATTCCTTTACCGGACGCAGTCACAGCCACGTGATCCTCTGGATTTCCTTTAACAAAGAAGTGCTGCCCGCTAAGTTGCTTCAGTCGTGTCTGACTCTCTGCAACCTCATGACTGTGGCCCACCAGACTCCTCTGTCCATGGGATTCTCTAGGCAAGAATACTGGAGCGGGTTGCCATTTCCTCTTCCAGGGGATCTTCCCGACTCAGGGATTGAACCCATGTCTTTCATGTCTCCTGCATTGGCAGGCAGGTTCTTTACCACTAGTGCCACCTGGGAAGCCCAAGTGAAATCTCATAATTTCATCATTGTCGCAATGTATCGGGTTGGCCAAAAAGTTCATTCGAGTAAGAGCTTAAGGCCAAACCTGAAAGAATTTTTTGGCTAACCTAATAGATTTTAAAACTTCACAGTAGAGTACTTTTTTCTTGATTTCCTCTTCCCTCTTCAGTCAGAAACTCCATGAGGGTAGGGACGATTATCCATTACCTAGCTCGGTACCTGGCACACAGAGCAGGTCTCAGAAAGCTATTCAAATGAATCTGTGCATGAAATAAGTTGTTCTAAGAAAACCACAGACATAGTAAGAAAACACAGGAAATAATAGCTGATCCTGCCTCAGTCTCAAGGGAATTATTTAGTGGTTTCTTTGTAAAAGCCATCATTAAGATTGGCCAATAAAAGTGCCCACGGAAGCATAAAGACCCCCATGGCAGTGATAACTGGGGAGGGAGTCAGAGAAGCAGCAGCTAATTACCAAAGGCCTCTGAATAAACAGAGCTGACAGTTGCTAAGTGCTAAGTAGTTTTTATACTTCATCCCCTGGGTTTCATTATCTACACATCATTGATGAAGAAACCCAGACTTGAAAAGGTTAAGTCCCTTGCTCAAGAGCACAGAGCTAGGAAGCGGCAGAGCTGAGATATAAAGCCAGGGTACCTGACTTCAAATTTGCTGAAATTCTTCTGAGTCTGACAATCAGTCTTCAGATATAAGTTCCTTTTTGCAACTTCTTTTATATGCAAGCTTTTTTTAAAACTATTCTATTTTACCTAATGTTTTTTATAATTTGAATAACCAAGTAGTCAAAATATCTTCTGTTATTGTCATAAAAACATATCTCAGACCCCTGATTAGGCCTGCGGTTGTATTATTATATGTCACAAGAGTTAAAAGCAGGAACAGAAGCAGCAATAATATATTATAGATAAGAGAGATTTCCAAATAAAACAAAAAATAACAGTAAGGAAGTCTTTTTTATTTTTATTTTTTGCTGAGTGCTCCAGCATCTCTCCAGTACTTTGTGAGCAAGACAGTGAGAAAAAAAGAATTAAATTTTATCTCTTCCTTGTCCCTACAACTATTAATAGAATGTGCCTTTATAATACTTTGTAAAGAATCTGAAAGAGAACCTCACTTAGGAACAGGAAATGATCATATCAAGCATATTTATTAATTTAAAAAAAATTTTTATTCTTTTTTATATTTAATTGAAGGATAATTGCTTAACAGTATTGTGTTGGTTTCTGCCAAACAACAATATGAATCAGCCATAGGTATGATTCATGTCCCCTCCCTCTTGAACCTCCCTCCCACCTCCCTCCCCATCCCACCCCTCGAGATTGTCACAGAGCCCCGTTGTGAGTTCCCTGAGTCATATAGCAAATTCCCATGAGCTATCTATTTCACATATGATAATATAGGTTTCCAACTACTCTCTCCATACATCCCAGCCTCTCCTTCCTCCTACCCACAATCGTGTCCTTAAGTCTGTTCTCTATGTCTGTGTCTCAAAGCCTACTTACTCATTTTATGTTCATTTTACCTTTCCTCTGTATTAAAATTGTGTATATGCGTGTGTGTGTTTGTGTTGGAGCTGGAAATAGAGGTAGGGATATCTTAGTCTGCTTGGGCTGCCATAACAAAATATCACAGGGTGGAAGGCTCAAACAGGAGAAATGTATTTCTTGTAGTTCTGGAGGTTGTAAGTCCAAGATCAAGGTTATCAGCAGGGTGGGTTTCTCATGAGGCTTCTCTCCTTGGAGTACAGATGGCTGCATTCTTACTGTGTCCTTACACAGCCTTTTCACTGTGTGCATACATCCCTGGTGTCCCTTTCTTCTTATAAGGACACCAGTTATAGTGGATCAGGGCTACAGTCTATAGGGTCACAGAGTCTGACATGACTGAAGCGATTTGGCACGCACACACAGGAAGAGAAGAATTCAGTCTCCAGCAGGGGGAATTTGTGAGGACCTCTGGTCTCAAACTTCTTTTAACAACTCTACTCATTTTATGAAATGTTAAGTTAAACTACAAGGTTTTTGTAATTGATGTGGGATGGAAAGTATTTCATTTCTTTTCCTAGAGACTGTATGGTCTATTTTTCTAATCATAGTAAAACATATATAACATAAAATTTTGCCACTTCAACCATTAAAAACTATAGTTCAGTGACTGTGAGTGCATACCCAATCTTTTGCAACCATGACCAACATCCGTTCCCCAAATTTTTCGTCATCCCAAACAGAAATTCTAAAACCGTTAATCAATATCTTCTTGTTCACCACCCATAGGAGCCCCTGGTAGTTTCTAACCGACTTTTTGTCTCAATGAGTTTGCTGTTCCAGGTATTTTTTCATCCCATTTTTTATAGATCAAAGAATGGTTGAACATGAAGGGACCTGGAAGACCAAGCACCTCTTGGTATAGATGAAGCATTTGGGCTGAGAGAGATGAATGGGCTTGCCCATATTAACATACCTATTTAAAGGCAAAACAGAATCTGAAAAACAGATTGACTCTAGATGGCTCTTTCGAACAAAAGTCTCTAGAATGACAGAGAGATTCACAAAATGAGAATCTGAAGTGACACTGTTCATTACAGTAGCCTCTAGCCACATGTGGCCATGGAACCCTGGAAATGTGGTTTGTCCAAACTGAGACGTGCAATGAAGGTGAAATATACACCAGACTCTTCGAATTAAAAAGTAACACAAAATATCTCACGAGTAATTTTTATATTGATTACATTTGAAACAATAAACTTGTACCTATAGGGTTAAATAAAAGTATTCAGAGCTCACTGTGGCTCAGATCATGAACTCCTTATTGCCAAATTCAGGCTGAAATTGAAGAAAGTAGGGAAAACTACTAGACCATTCAGATATGACCTAAATCAAATCCCTTAGGATTATACAGTGGAAGTAAGAAATAGATTTAAGGGACTAGATCTGATAGATAGAGTGCCTGATGAACTCTGGACAGAGGTTCGTGACATTGTACAGGAGACAGGGACCAAGATCATCCCCATGGAAAAGAAATGCAAAAAAGCAAAATGGCTGTCTGAGGAGGCCTTACAAATAGCTGTGAAAAGAAGAGAAGCGAAAAGCAAAGGAGAAAAGGAAAGATATAAGCACCTGAATGCAGAGGTCCAAAGAATAGCTAGGAGAGATAAGAAAGCCTTCCTCAGCAATCAATGCAAAGAAATAGAGGACAACAACAGACTAGGAAAAACAAGACATCTTTTCAAGAAAATTAGAGATATCAAGGGAACATTTCATGCAAAGATGGCTCGATAAAGGACAGAAATGGTATGGACCTAACAGAAGCAGAAGATATTAAGAAGAGGTGGCAAGAATACTCAAAAGAACTGTACAAAAAAAATCTTCACGACGAAGATAATCACGATGGCGTGATCACTCACCTGGCACCAGACATCTTGGAATGTGAAGTCAAGTGGGCCTTAGATAGAGTCACCGAGAACAAAGCTAGTAGAGGTGATGAAATTCCAATTGAGCTATTTCAAATCCTGAAAGATGATGCTGTGAAAGTGCTGCACTCAATATGCCAGCAAATTTGGAAAACTCAGCAGTGGCCACAGGACTGGAAAAGGTCAGTCTTCATTCCAATCCCAAAGAAAGGGAATGCCAAAGAATGCTCAAACTACCGCACAATTCCACTCATCTCACACACTAGTAAAGTCATGCTCAAAATTCTCCAAGCCAGGCTTCAGCAATATGTGAACCGTGAACTTCCAGATGTTCAAGCTGGTTTTAGAAAAGGCAGAGGAACCAGAGATCAAATTGCCAACATCCGCTGGATCATGGAGAAAGCAAGAGAGTTCCAGAAAAACATCTATTTCTGCTTCATTGACTATGCCAAAGCCTTTGACTGTGTGGATCACAATAAACTATAGAACATTCTGAAAGATATGGGAATCCCAGACCACCTGACCTGCCTCTTGAGAAACCTGTATGCAGGTCAGGAAGCAACAGTTAGAACTGGTCATCGAACAACAGACTGGTTCCAAATAGGAAAAGGAGTACATCAAGGCTGTATATTGTCACCCTGCTTATTTAATTTATATGCAGAGTACATCATGAGGAACGCTGGGCTGGAAGAAGCACAAGCTGGAATCAAGATTGCCGGGAGAAATATCAATAACCTCAGATATGCAGATGACACTACCCTTATGGCAGAAAGTGAAGAGGAACTCAAAAGCCTCTTGATGAAAGTGAAAGAGGAGAGTGAAAAGGTTGGCTTGAAGCTCAACATTCAGAAAACAAAGATCATGGCATCTGGTCCCATCACTTCATGGGAAATAGATGGGGAAACAGTGGAAACAGTGTCAGACTTTATTTTTTGGGGCTCCAAAATCACTGTGGATGCTGATTACAGCCATGAAATTAAAAGATGTTTACTCCTTGGAAGGACAGTTATGACCAACATAAATAGCATATTAAAAAGCAGAGACATTACTTTGCCAACCAAGGTCCGTCTAGTCAAGGCTATGGTTTTTTCCATGGTCATGTATGGATGTGAGAGTTGGACTGTGAAGAAAGCTGATCGTCGAAGAATCGATGCTTTTGAATTGTGGTGCTGGAGAAGACTCTTGAGAGTCTCTTGGACTGCAAGGAGATCCAACCAGTCCATTCTAAAGGAGCTCAATCCTGGGTGTTCATTGGAAGGACTGATGCTAAAGCTGAAACTCCAATACTTTGGCCACCTCATGGGAAGAGTTGACTCACTGGAAAAGACTAATGCTGGGAGGGATTGGGGGCAGGAGGAGACGGGGACGACAGAGAATGAGATGGCTGGATGGCATCACCGACTCGATGGACATGAGTTTGAGTGAACTCCAGGAGGTGGTGATGGACAGGGAGGCCTGGTGTGCTGTTTTTCATGGGGTCGCAAAGAGTCGGACACGACTGAGCGACTGAACTGAACTGAACTGATTCAAAGGTAACTAAACTATCAAAAATGGTTTGTCCAATGGCATTATTGATTAAAAACTAACACAAATATTTGGCAAGACCTGAGCACCCAGTCCATTCTGAAGGAGATCAATCCTGGTTGTTCATTGGAAGGACTGATGCTAAAGCTGAAACTCCAATACTTTGGCACCTCATGCAACAAGCTGACTCACTGGAAAAGAGTCTGATGCTGGGAAGGGTTGGGGGTGGGAGGAGAAGGGGACGACAGAGAATGAGATGGCTGGATGGCATCACTGACTCGATGGACATGAGTTTGAGTGAACTCTGGGAGTTGGTGATGGACAGGGAGGCCTGGCGTGCTGTGATTCATAGGGTCGCGGAGAGTCGGACACGACTGAGCGACTGAACTGAACTGAACTGAAGACTGATTGAAATACAAGTGAGGGATAAACAGCTTAAGGGCCAAAATAGAAGATTAGAATGTTTTTTGTTTTCTTTTGTTACTGTTGAGTCTTAACAATTATCAGTGCCTTATGGAGTAAATGGCATTTAAAAAAATAAAACCAAAAAATATATATTTGAAATGAAAATTTCTAACTTATTAGAAGTTGTTGGTGCCAAATACCCATGTTGTGCCAAAAGTGGCTTTTTTTTTTTTTTTTATGTAAAGCATCCATTGAATTAAAAGAATTTGTCTTGCTTGGCTGCTTCAGGAAGCCAGAGAACATGTGGGCAATTCAGATTTCCTGCAGGGCCAATTAAGTTCTGTTGATGTTACATAGAATGGGAATTCCAGACAGCCCTTATAATGAAAGTCTAAAAGTGGTGTTCAATTTTAGGACTCATCTTAATTACCATTATTCTTTTCTATAAAGACTAATTTGGATTACATCAACTTTTGACTCATAGGTTAAAATAAAAAAATCACCCAAGCCAGATAACTATTAAATGGCAATGCCAAGATTGAAATCAAGTGATAGGCTGATTAACAGTATGCTCCATAGCATCTATTGTAAACAATGGTTACCACCCCTAATGCCCAATTTGCATCTCCTAAAATAACAGCATTTGCTTCATAGATTTGCTGTGAAGATTGAATGAGATATTCTCTATAAGTTTTAGCAGAGTTCCTGACATACAACTTGTGTTCTTTGCAAGTCAGCTGGCACTGTTATTGTTGTTATCTTCTTTGTTTTCAAGAAAGCAGCTTGAAACTAGAAACTGCATCTCCACTTCAAGTTATCGGTGGAGGGATTCTAATTGGCAGAACACAAGTGAAGGAGGCAATTTGATGCTAATAAACTGTTTCTAGAAGAGATAATCTTTTGGGACAGAGGTGGCTCCCTGGGCCCCAACCCTTGACTTAGGTACAGAAAAGAGAAGTGTTAAGAGTCAGGCTGCCATCTAAAATGATGCTTACTATAATTTATCAAAGGAATAGACAAGCATTATTCTGGCACCAATATTGCCATCCCATTTTATTTACTCATCTTTTTAGCAGGTTAGAAGTAGCACTGAAAGCAGACCTGTGTTCCCAAATGAGACTTTTCTATTGTGGGCTATATTAATTAGTGATTTTTAAACTACACGCATCTGTCTTTCCCCATGGCTCAGCGGTAAGGAATTTGCCTGCAGTGCAGGAGACGCAAGACACACAGTAGGTTTGATCCCTGGGTTGGGAAGCTCCCCTGGAGAAGGAAAAGGCAATCCACTCCAGTATTCTTGCCTGAAAAATCCCATGGACAGAGGAGCTTGTCTGGCTATAGTCCAAAGTGTCTCAAAGAGTCTGACTCAACTGAGCACAACAGCAACCAAACTATACACATCAGAAAAACCAACCTTAAAATGATTAGAGAAGATGGGGTTTATTTTTCTCATGTAACCACACATTCAGAGGCAGAATTGGCATTTCTGACATTCTCACAGCCACTTTCTTGAGGCTGCAAGATAGCTGCCCTTAGGCCACAACTGGTGGATTGTTTGCTATGAGGGCACACAAATTTTGAATTCAAAATAAACACAGACAACATTTTAAAAAATAATAATTTATTTATTTGGCTGCACTGGGTCTTCGTTGTCTCATGAAGGATCTTCAGTCTTCACTGTGGCATGTGGTTTCTTTGTTTTTCCTTTTTTTTAGTTTCGGTATGTGAACTCTTGTTTTTCCTAGTCTTTTGTTTTCCTCTATTTCTTTGCATTGATCGCTGAGAAAGGCTTTCTTATCTCTCCTTGCTATTCTTTGGAACTCTGCATTCAAATGCTTATATCTTTCCTTTTCTCCTTTGCTTTGCGCGAGAGTCCCTTGGACTGCAAGGAGATCCAACCAGTCCATTCTGGGGGAAATCAATCCTGGGTGTTCATTGGAAGGACTGATGCTAAAGCTGAAACTCCAATACTTTGGCCACCTCATGTGATGAGTTGACTCACTGGAAAAGACTCTGATGCTGGGAAGGGTTGGGGGCGGGGGGAGAAAGGGACGACAGAGAATGAGATGGCTGATGGCATCACCGACTTGATGGACATGAGTTTGAATGAACTCCGGGAGTTGGTGATGGACAGGGAGGCCTGGCGTGCTGTGATTCATGGGGTCGCAAAGAGTTGGACACGACTGAGCGACTGAACTGAACTGATGTGAACTCTTAGTTGCTGCATGTGGGATCTAGTTCCCTGACCAGGGACTGAACTCCAGGCCACCTGCATAGGGAGTACAGAGCATCGATGACATTGTCACAAACACGTTTAGAGCACTCGAGCAAATCCATTTATCTAAAAATGTTACACCCTATATATTAGGAGAATACATTGCCAGGGAGATCATAAATAGGAAGTGTAGCCCCTTATAATTCCACTCCATCGATTTCACTCCAGGGGAGGGGGCCTCAAGTCACTCATGCTCAGAAATCTACTGTGGAACTTACCCTGAGTCAGAACCAGAAGTGAAGGCGGTGGCTGATTTCTTGAGAAGAAATATCAAGCACATTAAAGCTTACATCAGCATGCATTCCTACTCCCAGAAGATAGTGTTTCCATATTCCTACAGCCGAAGCAGAAGCAAAGACCACGAGGAGCTGGTAAGTGCTGTTTAATTCATTTTTTTGTTAGCATTTCATAAGTAAAATAATACTTAGTTCAAGAATCGAAAACTGTGGGGCAAACTATTCTCCCATAGAGTACGAAGGGGGAAAGATGCTTTCTATCTTGATCTAATTCTTTTGAGAGTCACCCTGGGCCAGAGTTCATTGAGAGATTGTGAAGAACTGAGCCTTCCTCTGAGGACATGAACTTCTGTCCAGCAGAGGGGCTACCTAGGAAAGCGTCAGACAAGCTCTTGGGATGTCAGGAGGGAACCAGTCCACCTTGACCTGACCTGCATATGAAGCCAAGGACAAGACTTTCTGGAATTATTGGTCTGTTTGTGGTGGCTAGTTTTCTATGGCAGCCTGCCACAGGTCAAGTCTTAGCACAATGCTTACTGATCTGATATTAGCATTGGGAATTACTTTTACATGAACCTCCCTTACTTGCAGGGATTTGGTCTTATTAAAAGCAACTCCAATTTCAGCATTGAGGCAAGACCATCCCTCATTTTTTGGAATGCAGTGGATGGTACAGTGAGTTCAAAGAGGACTTACACAGTCTGCTACTCCCTCAACCACTTTTTGGTCGCAGACATTCTATGCTTGGGTAAGATGACAAAAGATAAGGATGCAAGGGTTCTTGATGGATTGTGGTTAGGTTTGAGCAAATCATCACCCCTGATGCTCTCTAGTCAATGGAAGTGCTATGGCAACATTCCATTTCTTGCCCAAGATCTGATCTTTATGTAGTGGTTTATTTCTCATTGACTTGTTTTGTCCTGGTTCTCTTAACATAATAAACTATAGCCATGTTAGGGGCTAGCGATTCCTGATGACAAATGTAAAGTTATTTGCAGTTGCTAAAAATAACTCCTTTAGAACAGAAACATATGTGATACCTAGGATTCCTTTTTCTTCTCAAGGGAAAATTTTTAAGGAAAGCTCCTTGATTGGTGATTGAAGAAGTGAGAGGGTATTTATCATGATCTGGAAATAGATTTAATGTGATTTTGAGTTATGTTTGGACTGCTATTATCACAAGCGTTTGTTGAGTTATTATGTGTAAAAATACTGTGTTTGATGGACACTGAAAGAAGCATTGGGTAGGGCCCTGCCCTTTAAGAGAATATTATGTGGTTAGAGAGCTCATCCATTAGCAAATGTTACAGACTGCTATACTCTAAGGCAGTGGTCCCCAACCTTTTTGGCCCCAGGGATCGGTGCGGGGGATAGTTTTGGGGTGATTCAGGCATGTTACATTTATTATGCCGCTGCTGATCTGACAGGGGGCGGAGCCTAGGCTGTAATGCGAGTCATGGGGAGCAGCTGTAAATACAGACGAAATTTCACTAGCCCGCCTGCCGCTCCCCTCCTGCTGTGTGACCCTGCTCTATAGTATGAAAAGTTAAAGTGTTACTCACTCAGTCGTCTTTGACTCTTGGCGACCCCATGGACTGTGGTCCTCTGGGCTCTTCTGTCCATAGAATTCTCCAGCCAAGAATACTGGGAAGGAGAGCCATTCCCTTCTTCAAGGGAGTAACTATTAAATAAGTGGCACAGATGGTACAACTCCCTTCTGACTGGGATAGCTAAGGGTGGCCTTATAAATTCACTCAGAGGAAAACAGATAAGTGAGGGGATAAAGTCTCCACCTTGAAGACTTATAATGATATCCATTCCCATCACTTCATGGCAAATAGCTGGGGAAACAGTGGAAACAGTGTCAGACTTTATTTTTTTGGGCTCCAAAATCACTGCAGATGCTGATTGCAGCCATGAAATTAAAAGACGCTAACTCCTTGGAAGGAAAGTTATGACCAACCTAGACAGCATTAAAAAGCAGAGACATTACTTTGCCAACAAAGGTCCGTCTAGTCAAGGCTATGGTTTTTCCAGTGGTCATGTATAGATGTGAGAGTTGGACTGTGAAGAAAGCTGAGCACCGAAGAAGATGCTTTTGAACTGTGGTGCTGGAGAAGACTCTTGAGAGTCCCTTGGATGGCAAGGAGATCCAGTCAGTCCATCCTAAAGGAGATCAGTCCTGGGTGTTCATTGGAAGGACTGATGCTAAAGCTGAAACTCCAATACTTTGGCCACTTGATGGGAAGAGCTGACTCATTTGAAAAGACCCTGATGCTGGGAAAGATTGAGGGCAGAAGGAGAAGGGGATGACAGAGGATGAGATAGTTGGATGGCATCACCAACTCAATGGACATGGGTTTGGGTGGACTTCGGGAGTTGATGATGGACAGGGAGGCCTGGCGTGCTGTGTTTCATGGGGTCGCAAAGAGTCGGACACGACTGAGCGACTGAACTGAACTGAAGATGTAACGTACTGTAAAGAAGAAGGAATGGTAAAGTGCTAGTGAAGTCAAGGACCAGGTAAAGTTTCAGACAATATTGAAAGATAGGATTTCTATAAGTGGACAGGGAAGAGAAGACTTTCTAAGCAGAGGCCATAGCTTCCCCACAGGAATTACATTCAGGGAAATGTAGGGGCAAGAAAAGGAAATTGATCCCTCAGAAAGCAGATGAGGTCCATTTGTGAAGAACAGTTAGCTTGTTTGAATGTCAGAATAAATTTATATTTTATTCTGTAGATCATGTGGTTCCATTAAAACTTATTTTGAGCAGCATCATATCCATTGATATTCCTTGGGGTCATTCAGAGGAGCAACAGTAAATACTATAATGCTAGTGCCAGTTTCAGAAAAGATCTGCATAAGCTAGAAACAAAAATAATGGAACAGGGAATTTAGTTACCATCTTGCTGCACTCCAGGGGTATAATCTTTTTTATTTGATGAGTCTTTGCACATTTTACACAAAAAAAGAAATAGAGTGTGTGAGAAGGATGAGAAGGGAATCATCCATACCTGAGATGTGCATATTATTTAGAGAAGCTGAGTTTAAAGTTCCGTGATAATTTTACCTAGTTGTTTGTCTTTGAAATATAGTTATACTTTGTCTTACAGTATAACTTTGTTATGTATGCTTTGTTTTACAAAATACATGAATTCCTTAAAAAGGCATGTGAGAATTCTTTTTGCTTCAAATTAAATAAAAATTTCATTATATTGGAAGGATCTGTGTTTGTAGCCACCCAATTGTGATTTCTATAAACAGAAAAACATTTTTAAAAGTTAATTTATTCTTCTCAATTTACCTTTTGGATAAATGTAGATTTTTCATTATACCATTTTCCCTCAGCTTTATTGAGATATAACTAATTTTTAATTTTGTGTAAATTTAAAGTGTACAATGTGATTATTTGATAAATGATCACAATAAAGTTAATTAATATATTCATCACCTCACATAATTCTTTTTTCTTTTGTGGTGCGAACCCTTAATATCTATTCTCTTAGCAACTTTTAAGTATATAAAATAGTATTGTTAACTAGAGACATCAGACTGTATTTAGATCCTCAGAAATTATTCACCATATAACTGGAAGTTTGTAACCTCTGACCATTATCTCCATTTCCTTCCCACTTCCACCCCAGCCCCTGACAACAACTATTCTGCTATTTCTTCATATCTACAGCCTGATTCAATTACTATATGATTGGTTGTTGTTTTTTTTTTAGAAACTTGTACCTGTCTTGTTTTAAAGCTGCACATTAACTGAAATTCCATATTCTGTTGATTTCAGTCTCTAGTGGCCAGACAAGCAGTCTATGCTATGGAGAATATTCATAGAAATATCAGATATACGCATGGCAGTGGTTCAGAAAGTTTATGTAAGTATTTCTTCTTCAGATCTTGTGGGACTGTGAGGTACTAAAGAAATTTATGTTTAGTTTTTCTGTGTGGGTTTAATTTTTCTAAGTGGAATATTTTAAAACATGGTCACATGTAAAACAATTGGATTATAACAATTGGAAATGGAAGAATAATAGCTATGACATTGTTGAACAAAGCTACATTAATATACATACTAAAAAGGAACCAAAATGATACTTAAGAAATTATGCTCTTTCCTACAGAGTAGAGATTATAGAATCAGTATCACATTAGTTGACTGAAGCAGAAAAGGTCATACAAGTTCAAAAGAATGTTAAAGATGTCCAAGGCCACCATGTAAGGTTGTGCAGGTTGAACACTGTACAAATCTAGGAATGCCATTTACTTTAGATACTTTTAAGTGACAACCTGTGTCCAAGAGTATAGCTCATGGCACGCTGGAGTTGAACATCCTTTGTTTATATCACACTGATGAGACCATGTATGTGGCAAGTTCTTAACAAATATCTTAATCTCTGCTTGGAGGTATTTATGGAGGGATTCCTTTGTATCCACAGAGGGAATAACAAAAAACTTAGCTCTTTTTGAAACTGCAGGGGGAGACAGGAGAAGAGAAAACAGAAAATAAGTATGTAACAAGCCATCAGCAAACTATAATCCACAGGCTGAATCTAGCCCTACTGCTTGTTTTTGGAAAGCTTGTAAGCTAAGAATGGTTTTTCTATTTCTTAGATGGTTGAAGAAAACCCAAAGAAGAACAAGATTTTGTGACATGTGAAAATTACATCAAATTCAAATTTCAATGTCCACAAATAGTTTTATTTGAGCACACCACATTCATTTGCATATTGTCTATATAACTTTTATGACAGTGGAATTGAGTAGTTGTGTCATAGACTACGTGGCCCTTAAAGCTTAAGATATTAATTATCTGGTTCTTTACAGAAAAAGTTTGCCAATCTCTGATGTAAACAAATAGTAACATAGTATAATCCCATTGATAATGAAGAACATAAAATAAGTATATTTGTTGTTGTTGTTCAGTGGCTCAGTCATGTCTGACTCTTTGCGACCCCATGGACTGCAACACGCCAGGCCTCCCTGTCCATCACTAACTCCCAGAGCCTACTCAAACTCATGTCCATTGAGTCAGTGATGCCATCCAACCATCTCATCCCCTGTCATCCCCTTCCCCTCCTGCCTTCAATCTTTCCCAGCATCATGGACTTTTCCAATGAGTAAGTTCTTCACATCAGGTAGCCAAAGTATTGGGAGTTTCAGCTTCAGCCATCAGTCCTTCCAATGAATATTCAGGGTTGATTTCTTTTTGGATCTACTGGTTTGATTTCCCTGCAGTCCAAGGGACTCTCAAGAGTCTTCTCCTAAATTAGCGTATAGGTTTGAAAATGACTGCCAGAGAGAGGCAACTTAGCCCAGGTGGCCTGGGAAGATCTTTCTCGGTAGGTGACATGTCTGTGAGACCTACCCTGCAAGTGGCTGCCAAACAAAGGAAGAACCAGGGAGTGGGAATGGCATGTGAAAAGGCTTTGAGATAATATACTTGAAGCCCCAGAATTTCCTTCAACTGGTATGATCTACAGGGGGGTGAAAACATTCATACTGAATAAATTACTTGAGTACATGAGGCTTTATTACCAGAAAGTTCAGAATCTTCCTCTTCTTCCTCAATCATTCCAGACAATCTCAGGACAAACTGAGGCCAGATTGGGTCCACATGATATTTCTGTCTCTTGCTGTCACCAGTCTGTCTCTGCCTTTGCTGACCCAGGTCCTTGCTCTGGGCCACAACTTCCTTTCATAAGTCACCCCTTTCTTGATTCCCATCGTCTTCTCTACTATTGTTCCTTCAGGGCTGGAGGAACTTCTAGAGAAACATCCTGTTTTGATGAAATAATTCCATCTTCATGCATGCATTCATTCAATACAAATCTGTGTGTATGTGTAAGTATAAAAATATAGTTGGAAGAATAAATGCCAGATATTAATAATAACTATTAGAAACATTTGCTGAATGAGTAACTTAGCTAATGCACTGTTGATGAATTTTTTTCAGTACTTCAGTAAAGACTTGTGTAATTAATTCAAGTACAGGTATTAGAAAGAAGAAAAGTGGTCACTTTGCTCCTTATATGATTGTCTACCTGGAAAACAGTAGGCAATCAACCAAAAATATTATTAACAATCCAAGAGTTAAGTAAGGTGACTGACTATGAACTAAACATATATAAATCTATAACTTACATACCAAAAATAATCAAGAAGAAAATAAATGGAAATAAGTTCCTACTGCCCCCTCCAATATACATGTATGCACATGCATACATATACATATATATAGATACATATGTACATAGATTCATTGTTAAATGTATATGTGTGCACATACACAAATCCAATGATCTCGATGAAAAACTTAGAGAACTTTACTGGTGTACATAAATGAAGACAAATAAAATGAGAAACCTACTGTTTTTTGAGTGGGAAAGCAATATTAAAAAAAGTGCCAATCATCCTAAATTAGTTTGTGTATTTAATGCAGCCCCAATGAACACTTATATAACTTTGAACTTCATTTATTTATTTGTTTTTAATTTTTTGGCTGTGCCTCATGGCATGAGGGAGAAGGCAATGGCACCCCACTCCAGTACTCTTGCCTGGAAAATCCCATGGATGGAGGAGCCTGGTAGGCTGCAGTCAATGGGGTCACTAAGAGTCAGACACGACTGAGCGACTTCACTCTCACTTATCACTTTCATGCATTGGAGGAGGAAATGGCAACCCACTCCAGTATTCTTGCCTGGAGAATCCCAGGGACGAGCGAGCCTAATGGGCTGCCGTCTATGGGGTTGCACAGAGTCGGACATGACTGAAGCAACTTAGCAGCAGCAGCAGCAGCATGGCATGAGGGATCTTAGTTCCCTGACCAGGAATAACCCTGTGCCCCCAGCACTGGAAGAGTGGAGTCTTAAACACTGGACTACCAAGGAAGTCCCTGAACTTTATTTGAAAAAATACACTTGGTAGAAGAGCTTGTAAAATTCTGAAAAATAAGACTAATCAGAGAGAATCTGCTCCAACCAAGTATTAAAACGCATTACAAACCTGTTGTAGTTACAGTGTTGTTTTAATTATAGTAATTATAAAGAAACAAAGAAGCAATTGTGTATAAATAAGAATGTTCATTGTAAAGGAACTCAGCCTGGAAGAGACAGATCAATAGTGAGGGAATAGTGAGGACAGAAAGACAGATATACAATGTCTAGTATCTCATAAAGAAGGCATTTCAAACAGTTAAGAATGTTCAATTACTAGGGTTGGAAAAACGGGTAAGTTGCTTAGGAAAAAAAACTGTATTTGGATTACTAACATGTCTTTCTCCAAAATAAATTCCAGATACATAAAATATTTTAGTATAAAAACCCAGCCATAAACCAAACTGAAAGCTAAATTACCAAATAAGACAAAAAATTCTCCACATATTACAGAAGGGTAAGAACATAAATGTTGTTTTGTAAGTAATCTATAAAATGAATCAAGAAAAATGAACAAAGAAAATGGATTTAAAAATATAAAGATGGACAATAAATACATCAAAATGTCCAAATCACTGACAATCAAACATAAAGTAAGACAATTTGATATTATTTTTCACCCATAAAATTGCCAGAAATGTATGATTCCCACAGATGGTGTGGGAAGGGGAAGTGGACATGGTCATACCAGGCTAATGGAGGTACTGCTGCTGCTGCTGCTGCTGCTGCTAAGTCACTTCAGTCGTGTCCGACTCTGTGTGACCCCATAGACAGGAGCCCACCAGGCTCCCCCGTCCCTGGGATTCTCCAGGCAAGAACACTGGAGTACAGATTGCTCAATTCTTTTGAAGGCTATTTGGCAACACGTAGCTCATCAGTGCAGAGAAAGCAATGGCAAGCCACTCCAGTACTCTTGCCTAGAAAATCCCATGGACGGAGGAGGCTGGTGGGCTGCAGTCCATGGGGTCGCTACGAGTCAGACATGACTGAGTGACTTCACTTTCACTTTTCACTTTCACACATTGGAGAAGGAAATGGCAACCCACTTCAGTGCTCTTGCCTGGAGAATCCCAGGGATGGGGAGCCTGGTGGGCTGCCGTCTATGGGGTCACATAGAGTTGGACATGACTGAAGTGACTTAGCAGCAGCAGCAGCAACAGCAGCTCATCAGTGAAAAGTGCATACCCTCAGACTAGAGAATCTGCTTCTAGGAAAGAATATTCTAAAGAAACAAGGAAGCAATTATGGATAAACAAGGATGTTCATTGTAAAGTTGTTTCTATTAATTAGAAAAAAACCCTAAAGCTCTCTAGATAAATAATTATTAAAATTAATCACACCAGCTTTACAGAGCAATGCTATGAGATCATTAAAAATGATAAGGTAGATTTGAACCCATTAATACATACAGCTTCTCAGGATAGATTATGTTTAGAAATGTTACTGAACCTCTTGCATAGAATGATCTTATTTACGTAGGAAAAAAATTATGTTCAAGTATGCACTGAAAAAGAAAGCACTAGAATATAAACGGTGATCATCACTTCTTGGTAGGGTTACATGGATAATTTTTCTTTTCTTCCTTAAACTGCTTTCCTTCAATCTCTATTTTCTTCCAGAAACTTATATAATAATCAGAAAAAAAGCAAAGCTATTTTCATTTTTAGAAAAAAAAAAAATCCCACCTTATTAGTTAACTCGAAACATCTGTATTTCAGAAAGTAATTTCTTTTTTTCTTTTTTGTAGATCTAGCTCCTGGAGGTTCAGACGACTGGATCTATGACTTGGGCATCAAATATTCGTTCACAATTGAACTTCGAGATAAAGGCAAATATGGATTCTTGCTGCCAGAGAGTTACATCAGACCCACGTGTTCGGAAGCTCTGGTTGCTGTCGCTAAAATAGCTTCGCATGTCGTCAGGAATGTTTAATGCCTTTGATTTTTTCACTCTGTTCCCAGATTTTAATTTACTGATTCCAGCCAAACCATGGTACACGTTTCTTTTTGAGTTTTATCAGTAGTTTTGATCAAAGGTTTTCTCATTCCTTGGTTTTGTCAAATAACAAAATAAACGGTACCTTAAAATTAACGCCGACCAGGGTTTACATTTCTTTTTCTTTTTTATAATTTGTGAGAGGCTAGGTACTGGGTTTTTCTTGATCCGTGACATTTGACTAGCCATCTCAAGCAATTTCAATAACTAACTTCATGCAGATCATTGTATCCTAAACAAAGAATGAAGGTTGTTAGAAGTACAGTCAAGATTTCTGCTCCCAATTTACAGTAAATTTCTGCTGGCTCCTTTAAAGATACAGTCATGCTTGCCTTTTGCGCCACAGTAACAGGCGACAGCTGTTACTGTCTGAGAAGGCAGAGGTGCATGAAAAACAAGACAAGTACCGCGCATCTCTCCAGGTCAGCTGCTCAATAAAAACTTTGAGGGAAATGAATGGCTGCAGTTATTTCGACAACAAATGTGCCATTCTGCACATTTACAATAGCCGTTTATTGTAAGAAATTATGTACTAAAAGGAGAAAGCTCTTCCTCTTAAATTCACTTTAAAAGTGGGAGTTTCTGCTCTCCCGAATACCCCGTTTCTTCTCCAGGGATTTCAGGTAAAGCAACTTTGTTGATTTCACCGCACGCCTCGGCGCCAACGTCGCGCCCGGGAGGCGTGTCCACAAGGGGGCGGAGCCTGCGCTCTGACGACTAATCCGGAGGCCGGAAGTTGCCTCGGTCTTCTGAGGATCAGGGCAAACTCTAGACTTCCGGCGGCGTTTTGAGGCCTGGCAGTGTTTTCCTTGTCTTCTTACTCTTCAGTCTCTTTCTTTCTTTCTTTTTTTTTTTCCCTACGTCCCAGGCTGGCTCGACCCTGGCGAAGCGGCGAGCGGGCTCTGCTTCCCACCCATCCCGGAGTCCCTCGCTAGCCGAGGGCCTGTTCCCGGGGGCCGCGCGCGCACCTCCCTGTCGCCGTCGTCTCCCCGGGGCCGGGCGCGGGGACAGAGAGTCGCCTTCCCCGGTCCTCGGAGCTGAGGCGGTGGTGCCACCTCCGAACTGCGCTTGCGAAGGAAGCTCGGGGAGGAGGTAAGCTTGAATCCTGTGAATTGGTGTGGGTACCGGGGGGAGAGGGGTTGGTTGGACGGGCCCAGGATGGGGAGGCCCAACCGGCCCTCCATCCTGCTTGGGTCACGCCGGGCTTCTAAGCCACCCTTGACTCTGCAGAAGACCCCTGTGCTCGTGCCGGGTTTCTCGCTGTCATCCTGAGGTGTTCTTAGGCGCGTTTGCCTGAGGGGGCAAGTGAATTCAGACGGAAAACTTTGCTAGGTCATTTAATGTGAGCCTGGGAACTCTTGCGTGGTATTCGCATTTGTGTGAGATGGAAGGGTGCCGGAATATGGTCACGCATTCCCCAGACCTCTTAGGGAAAGGTATCTTTCCTTTTGGTTATATTTGGGCTTGCTTATTTCTCTGCAGTGATAACGACTCAACGTTCTCGGCGTTAAGGAGTGCTACTTTGTCTTCACAGCCCCTCGGTAGTTACTTTTGGCAGCTGTCAGAAACCAGGGAAGGCGGGATGAAAGTCGAGGCTCAGATGTTTTGGCATCAGCTCTTTCTAAACAGGTGCAAACAATTTATGTGGCTGGACCTTTGAGTAGATAAGACCGATGCAGTCGCTAGGATATTGTTTGTGGAGTCTAGGGTCAAGCCATTCGGTTATGTTCTGAGATTTTCAGATCATTTGAACTGGTTTGAAAATTGTGGGCGTGCGCAGCCTCTTCAGGTTTTTTTATTTGTTTTTGAAGAAATAATTTTAGAAGTTTGGAAGGATCTTCACACCTCAAGTTTTCAAAGTTTTGCCAGACATTCTGTTGCAGTAAACCCAGATGCTTATTCAGGACAGTTCATTCGTGTGTGGTGCCGGCTACGCGGTCTCCTTCTGCAGTGTTTGAATTTACTGACTTTAGAATCTATGCGCCAGTATTTTGGACAGTTTTGTGGACATATCTTGATTTTCGAATGATTGAGAATTTAATGAAGTATTTAGATGACGTGACAATTTCAACAGGAGAGTAGGAATGTAGATGCAGGTATGTAGCGATTTGTGTCTGCAAAAAGAGTTGTGGAAATTTTGTGGAAAATATTGTGACACTAAGACTGTGGGGATCTGGGAGGATCTAGTTTTGTCAACGGAGAAGGCAATGGCACCCCTCTCCAGTACTCTTGCCTGGAAAATCCCATGGATGGAGGAGCCTGGTGGGCTGCAGTCCGTGGGGTCGCTAAGAGTCGGACACGACTGAGCGACTTCACTTTCACTTTTCACTTTCACACATTGGAGAAGGAAATGGCAACCCACTCCAGTGTTCTTGCCTGGAGAATCCCAGGGACGGTGGAGCCTGGTGAGCTGCCGTCTGTGGGGTCGCACAGAATCGGACTCGACTGAAGCGACTTAGCAGCACCAGCAGTTTTGTCAAATGCACGCCTTTTTCTCGCCTCCTGACTGTTGGTGTTTTGAAATGAACATTGACTGCAGATTTTAAGATAGGCACGTTTATCTGATTTGCATATTTGTAAATGAAAACTAAAATCCCAAGGTGGATGCTGTTTTAATTTTTGTACAAGTTATTGAAAATCTAACAGTCACTGGTGTTAATTTGTGTTGTAGTATGCACTGACATTTGCTTACAGAAAGCAGTTGTTTAGAGTATTTATTTACAGAGTTGGTTTTCAGTGTTAGTCTTTCCTGCCTTCCCCACCCGTTGCTCTCCTTTTCCTGTACAGTTGAGTTGGAGCTGATATTTAGTAGCAGTTGAAATGTTAACTGGTTGGTTTACAAAGTGTCTTTTATTCTTTGTTTTGGTAGTTTGGTTATTGTGTTTCACTTTATAGTTAGTAATTGCCAGCGTGGGTTATTCGCCCTACATAGTCTTTTTAACAAAATGTTTCTTCCACACAGTGCTAGTGTATTGCCTTCCTTATGCTTGCATAGTCAGTTTAGTTTTGACAGTTCTGTTCAGAATTCGCTTTTGTTGTTTTAGTCTATCCACATATAAGCAATCTGCAAGATTGTTTACGAAAATTTTTTTATTCTAAAATTGTGAAGGAAAAACTCACAGTATGCATCAAACTTTTTTCTTTCAAAACTAAGACAAAAATATGATGAGATCTTTAACTCTTAATTTTAGAGTGCCAGAGGATAGGGATTTATTCTCCTACCAGTTGGTACCAGGAATTCTGTAGCTTTAATTGCTTAGTTATTTGACAGTTTCCTAATATGGTGCTTCTTATCCAGATTGAAGTGCTTCATGCTTTCATTTATGCTAGTGGAGGATGAGATCTCAAAGATGTAATTGTGGACTGAAGTGAGAATACTAGAACTAATGTTTTATTGAAAGGTTTTAGTTATCAGGCTTCAGAAATAATTGTTTAAAAAGAGGCCCATTTGTGTTTTTCTTTTCTCAAATATTTTTGTAATATGAAGCTATGGATACATTGTGATATTTGTAAGTTTCTGGGGGAAGGAAGACATTTCCCATTTATTAAGACTTTTTGTTGTATCTTAATAGATTCAAACTTTGTGGCCATGTTTTTCGGTTTTTTGTTTTTTGGCCACACCTTGTGGCTTGCTTGATTGGAGTTCCCTAGCCAGGAATTGAACCTGGATCCTTAGCAGTGAAAACGCTGGGTCCTAACTACTGCACCACCAGGGAATTCTCCTTATTTTCTTTTTCAATTGAAAAAAATATTAAAGCTTCTGATATTTATTTCTGTGCAAATGGAGAGGAAAAATAGAATTAATCAATAGACTTTCATCAGTGGCACTGTGGCTTTGATAATGCTGGTGTTTGGGAAAGGCATGATAATGTGAGTAGGAGTGTGATGCCAACTTAAAACTAAAGAATACATTGAAAACTGAGGGGACACCTTCAAAGTCTCTGAGATAGGGAAGACTTTAATATTTACATTTTAATCTTATTTCTAATTTTTCCCATATACTTTGAAGCATTTACTTATTGAAGTCTGTTCATATATTAATTGAAAGAATTTTCCCCTTCTCAGTCAAATCTACATTTTATTCTTTTGTGGTTTGTCTTTCTCTTTGTGACAAATCTTTAGATTGAAAATTCTAATTCTCACATTATATGCAACCTAATTTTTAATTAATATATATGAGCAAATGCTTTTCTGTTGTAGGTTGTGTGTGTATATTTAGACAAATAGGATTTAAAATATATTTTAATATTTTTAATGCAAGCTTAAGGCATTTTATCTGTACAAAAATCATAAATGCTTCAGAGTAACATTTAGGCAATTTGTTGACTTCTGATAGAAATTCCTAGATAGATGATCAGAAAAATGTCTCTATCAATTAGAAAACTTCAATTTCTACTTTTCCCCGCAGGGTTTTTTTTTTTTTTTTTTTTCTGTCTAGAACCTCCCTATAACCTAGACCTGTTCCTGAAACTCAGTGTTATTTTAGGCCATGTTTTGGTACTGTTGACTCTCTGAGAGAAGTGACTGCGTCTTTACTTCATTGCTCATCTTTCCTAAGTTGGAAGACTCAACAGTAGCAGAAGTAAAATTCTTTGGATAATCACCCTATAGGTGAATCTTGTAGTACTCGATGTCACCTGTGAAAGCTACTTTGTCTCTGTGGGAAGAAACATTTTTAGAGTCAAGAATACAAAGGGAGGGGTAAGGTTGGATCATTAGTCCTCACTACATTGTCTATTGCAGCCCAAACCCCTTGAAGTCTTCAAAGCTTGAGTTAGGGATGGATCTAACATGGGAGAGAAGTTATGAGACCATACTTCCCAAGCCGTAGGTCAGAGGAGGAGAGGGCCCTGATCCAGGCAACAGGTTATAGGCAGGGAAGAGAAGCAGTTAATATCTGGAGCCCTCAGAAAGACAAGAAAAGAAATAATAGATGACAGTGTTTCATGTATACTAAGAAATAGCTTGTTGCTCCAATTGTGGAAAACACTATTGTTGTTGTTGTTGTTGTTTTTGAGGAAGGAAGGTGTGTTGGAAGTAGGGTCCTTTTTTTTTTTTTTTTTTTTTGAGGATGGAAGGTGTGTTGGAAGTAGGGTCCAGTTGGAGATAGAGGTTTGGGGGGCAGACGTGATTGTTTGCTTTGATACTGGAAGGAAAAATGTAAGGTTAGGGTTAGTCATCTTGATGCAGCTTGGTGGGATAGTGTGCCTGTTCCCAAGTTGCAGGTAACTAGAAATAGCTAATCAACTTTTAGAACGCATTCATTTTTAAGTTATTAATGTTTTTGAATTAGTGAATGTGAATTTCAGTGTATGCCTGTATATTTTTATAGTAACATGATGAAGTTTAAAAAATTTATCTTGTTACATATTTATTTCTTATTGAATCTCAGTTATAAATTATAAAAAAGTTGTTGTTCTCAGTTAATCAAAGCTGTCCATTTTCTAGGTCTTTTTTTTTTAACTCCACTTATCACTTATCTTGGCTTTTAGTTCTTTATATTCAGTAAGTCAAATGTATGTATGGAATTTACCCACCTTTTCCTTTATAAATTCACATTAGGACTGAGAATGAGCTCAGGAAAAGTTAAATCAAAGATGATAATATTCACTGTTGTGTGAAGGGTGAAGAACATTTGATACATAAGTGATTTTATGTTGAACAGATTCTTGTTCACTTATGCGGATGCTCTACATAATTTTTTTAAATTTGTAATTACTTTAAAGTTACTTTCTAACTTTTTTGAATCACTAAAAATTGATAATAATCTTAACTAATGGTTATATTGTATATTAGAAAATAATGATACATATTTCCATTTTAAAACTACCATATTGTATCATATCATATATTTTTCTTTTGGTTCATTATCTGTTAGTTTGTCAACTGTTGTCCTTATTCTTTGGACCTTTTTAAAGTGTGACTTGACAAGAAGTATCTAACTGGACCAAACATTGTTTATAATTTTTTTTTATAAGTTTTGATTCTGTACTACTGTGAGTTAACTTCCTTGCAAGTCATGGGACCTTACTTTGACATCTAACAAACACTATAAACTTTATAGAGACCAGTTCTTTACCAAATGGAGTTTTTACTTCTTTAGCTGACATCATTCATTCTAGTAGCGTTTGCCTACTAACAAAATTTCAACTAATGTTTAGTGTGTAAAGTGTGATATAGTTGGTTCCTTTTCTTTCTCTTAGCCATTTCTTGCCCACTTCCCACAGTAGTGTACCATCTAGATTATTCTAGGTCTAGAATTTAAGATTGTTTTCTAATACTTATCATAGTGCTTTTATCTGATATTTTCATTTCCAGTTGAATCACCTGATTGTATATTTTAGTTTCTAATGTTTTATTTGCTTTTGTAAAATATTTTCATAATTTATTTTCTTGTTACTAATAATGGTAAAATAGCCTGTTAATTTATTTTAGCACCTTTGGCTTTTATGTCAGTGCAGTATAGATTATCAAAACATATTCACTGTTTCTAGTTGTTCATTTATCCTGTTTTGAAAGAAATATGTCCTGTTTTGAAAGAAAGTCATTTTATCAATATTGAGGATTTTTTTTTTTCTGTTTTTTGTAATACCGAAAAAGAATATTCCTGAATATACTTTTCATCTTTGGCTTGTGTAAAACAAAGAAAATACTTAAATTTTTTCTCCCAGGCTGATTTTTGGAATGTACCTGATGTTATCATTTAAGTTGTATAAAACAATTTCTACTCTAAAATTCTTACCTGAAGAAATTTTTGGCATAGCTTTCTTTTCCAGTAGACCAGTTGATGGAGAATGATAGCGCACTTTTTCTTTAAAAGATAATTACTAAATTTTGAAACAGCTTTTATAAGGAACTTAGGAACTTTTTTATAGTGTTTTCTGAAATTTAATGTACTGTGGAAACTGTGTGAGTAGAATCTTATTCATTCTGTAGAAGAGGTAAAATTTTAGCCCAAAAAAGTCAAAGTAATAATAAATTCACTAACAGGGTGTGTCTTAGAAGATAGTTTCTTCTGTTCCTCTGTTTACTTGTGACCTTTCCTAGGTCTTTTTCACTTCTGAGAAAAATCCCTTGTAATTTTATAGTGTTATCTACCATCTTATTTACTTGTAAATTATTGGCTCAGATATTTAAAACTGAACAATTTTACAGTTTGCCTCTCTCTTTTTTGGTTAAAGTAGTACAAAATGTCAAAAATTAGAAGGAAGGTCACGGTGGAAAATACCAAGACCATATCTGATAGCACATCCCGAAGACCCAGTGTATTTGAAAGGCTTGGACCCAGCACTGGCAGTACAGCAGAGGTGAGTTGTCATAGTATAGTCACAGGGGTTCTCTTGAATTACTGTTCTTCAGATCCTTATTTATATCACAAAAGTGAATAGGATGTTGTAGGAATACTGGTTAAATGTGTTTCATAGCAAAGGAGTGAGATGGGCATTAGGGTTTATGGGCCTCTTTTTCTTGATGTTTTCATTATTTGGGGAGTAATGTATCTCAGGTTAGCTGGATTTTTGATAGCATTTATTTTAATTTTGTCCCACTAGCATTTTTTTTTACCAGAAATAAATATGACTAAATATGAAATTCACATAGTAATATCTGTCTCTTAGACACAGTGCCGTAACTGGCTGAAGACTGGCAACTGCCTCTATGGAAACACATGTAGATTCGTACATGGCCCTTCACCCCGTGGTAAAGGTTATAGCAGCAATTATAGAAGGTAAATTGAGAACTTTGAATTGTTCCTATGCTATTAGAAGATGGCTGTTGTAATTTTTTTTTTTTGGCTTTTGTAATTTATCTAATATAAAATTGAAATACTGCCATATATTTGGTCAGGTTTTCTATTTTGGTGGTAGTCTTATCAGTAGTCAAGATTGCCAAGATTATCTTAGTTGTTAATTTCAAGATTAATAAAAATGTTTGCTTTAAAATTTATTTGCTCAAAAATTTGTTTTTGTAATATATGTTTGGCTTACTTTCATGCCCTACTCCCCAGTTATATGTGTTAAAATGCTGTTTAAGATGGCAGAATTTCATGGATTTGTTTTTAGTGAGGAGAGACTACTTTTAACTCTTGAAATAGTAAAATTTAAATAGAATATAATTTTTAGCTTTTAAAGATGTTCAAAATTCAAAACTTCATTGCAAAAAATAACCTAATGCAAGCTTCATAGATTAAAATACATTTGCCAAATCTCTTATCACAATATATTGAGGTAGATGAAAGTATGTATTTATTTGTGGATAAGTAGACTACCTACGTAGAATGTCATTTTGCCTTTAATAAAGGCATGGCTAAATTAGACCTTCCTAATAAAAAATCTTTTACATTTCTTTCGGCTCCCTCATGATGATTTTGTTATGGTATTTAAAGATGTCACATACATAAAGATTGTCACAAAAGAGTTTAAACTTGACTGGTAAACCACTAATTTACCTAGTCTTAAAATTGGATGTGCTGATTGCTTTGGCTTCAGTGTCAGTATAAAAACTGCACGTTAACCTTTGGAGGTGTGTTTTTTAATTGGGTGAATTTTTGTGTATGTATACTGAGTTTGAAGTTTAATACAACTTAAAATTCAAACCCTTAACATTAGCTGATTTTCTGTTCACTTAAATGTTGTATATTTTAGTTTACTTGTGAATACTCTGTTTTATTTGTATTTAGATTGTCATCTGTCCTTTCTGTCAATGTGGGAGAATTAATCTTTATAAGTTTAATATGTATAAGTAAATACATATCTGGGGAAACTTACAGTAATTTTAATGTCTTGCTTATATTACTGTATTTTTAGTACATGCTTTATTTCATCTTTGACTTTTATTATCAACTTACTCAGAATTTTTATACAAGTGGTTATAAGGAAAATGGGCACAGAAATTTGTCTGAAATGGAAAAAAGTAGTGTCATTACTAGATTTAGAATAAAGGATTTCTGTTATAATTTTTCTATTTTGTGTATTTTTCCCCTGATAGCTTTCTTTGTGTATTTTCCCTTTTTTTTTGTAAGGAAGGAAGAAAAATATAGTTCATAATGTGATTCAAAGATGAAAAGCATTGTGTTTCAGAAATACTTGTTTAGTCACAAATCGTTTAAGTCACAGAGCATTTATTATATGTAGAGAATTCTGTTAGGTACTATTTAGGATAGTAACAAGTTATCATAAACTGTCTTATTATATAAAGGAAACTAGGGTACATAAAATTGACATGTGCATCATAATTATAATTTAAAGCATTTAAGTGCTGGTTCTTAATAAGAAATTCCATTTACCAGTTCAGCTTTAACTGTTAAAACATTTAATATAGATCTATATAATGTGCATGTAAATGTAAATGTTATGAGATCCCTTAAAAAGAATTGACTGAAATTATTTTTTCACTAACCATATGATTTGTATTAGCGATTGATAAAGGAGTTGATTGATCAACTATTACTTGAAATAGATGGGAATTTTTATGTAATTTGTTTATATCTTTTAACAATATTATACACAGTATTCTTTGGTGACTAAAGAGGGCCATAGCATTTCTTAATAATTCTTGTCCTCTTTTAATGGTGCTCTATGAATATTTTTGAAGGCAGTGTGTTTTCTGTCTCTGCTTTGTTTTTCTCCTCAGTGATGGTGTGAAAATAATTGAACAGCCGTTTATCAATGGCTAGTATAAATTATGACGCTTTACCAGTATTGAATATAAATATGTGTATTTTTCCTAAATAAAACCAGTCCATAGTAAAGTATAAAATCTTACTTTGTATAAGTATAAAAAGTATAAAATTCAAATCTTACTTTGAATTTTTCAACTGCTTTTTATTCTGAAATAATTTCAAATTTAAGAACAATTAAGAACATTAAAAATTCCTGTATTTGCTTTGATTCTTGAGATGCATAAAATACTTTCATAGTTGTTGATGTTGCATCCAACCACATACATGTATAAATAATATTGTTGTTTCTAGATTAATTTTGCAGTGTTGTGGTTTAAAACTTTACCTTCCTACTGTTTGCTTTCAAATATAACTAGTCTGTTCATGTGATTAATAGGGAAACAAACTGTTAATGACAAATTCCTTTCTCTTAGCTCATGTATAGTTTCTTATTACTATCACCAGCACCTGCCACCCCTTGGAATTTTAATGTATGCATTTTGATTGGTATTGGGAGAAAACTTGTAAGTGATGCTCATATTTTTTATATATTAATGTTTAAGCTGAAATTTACTTATCTGAACTTTAGGAGTCATGGATAGTAGAAAAATTAGAGTTTTGTAGGGTTGTAAATATATTCTTATGAAATGTTATATAAATATAGATTTTTGTTGTTTTGTTGTTTTGTTTTTTTTTTTTGTTTTTTGGTTTAAAGGTCACCAGAAAGACCTACAGGGGATCTTAGAGAAAGAATGAAGAACAAGCGCCAAGATGTGGACTCTGAGTCCCAGAAACGAAACACAGAGGAGTCATCCTCACCTGTTAGGGTAGGAATGAATTTCCTGAAACAAAGTTAAATTTTAGTAGTGATTTATTATGTATGTTCTATTTTAAATATTATCTTATGTGCTAAATATATAGTAAGTGTGTAATATTACATTATAATGTTCTAACTGAACTGAATATTACATTATAATGTTCTATATGGATAATGTAGTTTAGAAGAAAAAAGTCCTCTGGGAAAATTCATAATTTCACCATTTTAGTTCTTCGTTAAGATGATGGGAACTGATTGGCAGAACGCCAGCTGCACTTCATAGGATTTCTGTACCTTGGTGGACATCATGAATATCTAAATGTATTCTTAAGTTTTCAGAATTTAGCCAGCCATCAATTCCTGCCTGCTTCCAAGAAAGACTGAAAAGGCTTGCAGTTAGAACACTTTTAAATTAAAACAATGAAGGCAAGGCATGGTGGTGGCAGAAACTGAACTATGATCACAGAATTTAGTGTGAATTTCCTGCCAGTGAAATGAAAAGAGAGCACAGTTTATGATGTAGTTTATTGATTAAAAGAAAAAAATATAAATGTTTGGCAGGAATGGGAATTTCCCAGAAGTAAAAATTTTTTAAAGAAATTTATCATGCTCTTGTGTGTGCATTTGCAACAAATTTATAGAGATACAGTTCACCCATTTAAAGTGTACACTTGAGTGGTTTTTCATAAATTCACAAGAGTCCTACATCCATCACCACAGTCAGTTTTAGAACAATTTCATCACTCCAGAAAGAAAACCGCATACCCTTTAGTGACCATTTCCCTGGCACCTCAATTGACCACCAGCCTTAGGCAACCACTGTTCCAGTTAGACTGTCACATAGACTTGCCTGTTCTGGATATTTCATATAAATAGAGTCATACAGCATGTAGGGTTTTTTTGTGACTGGCTTCTTTGACTTAGCATAGTGTTTTCAAGGTTCAGGCAAGCTTATGGGATGTAGCAGTATTTAATTCTTTGTTTTTGCCAAACAACATTCCATTGTATTGATATATCACATTCTGTCTATCCATTCATTGGTTGGTGAATATTTGGGTTGTTTCTGCATTTTGGCTCTTATGAATAATGCTGTTATGAACATTGGTATACAGGTTTTTGCGTGGCCATGTGTTTTCATTTCTCTTGAGTTTATGTCTGGGAGTGAGATTGCTGAGTCATATGGTAACTATATTTAACCTTTCAAGGAATTGCTGGGATGTTTTCCAAAGCAGCTGCACCATTTTAAATCCTTAGAGCAGTGTGTGAGATTTCTAATACTCCACATCCTTGCCAACATTTGTTATCTAACTTTTTGATATAGCTGTTTTATTGGTAATGTCATTGTGGTTTTGACTTACCTTTCTCTGATTGCTAGTGATGTTGAATATCTTCTTGTGTGCTTATTGGCCATTTGTTTATCTTCTTTGGAGACATGTTCAGATCCTGTGTCCATTTTTAGATTGGGTTATCTTTTTATTGTTGATTTGTAAGAATTCTTTATGTATTTTGGATCCAAGTCCCTTATATATACAGTTTGCAGAAATATTCTTCTATGGGTTGTGTTTTCATGTTCTTGATGGTGTCCTTTAAAGCACAAATGTTTTTAATTTGATGAAAGCCAGTTTATATTTTTGTTGTTACTTCTGCTTTTGGTGTCATATTTAAGAAACTGTTGTCTGATTCAAGATCAGAAAGATTTATGCTTGTTTTCTTCAAAGAATCTTAGAGCTTCAGTTCTTGCATTTAAATCTTTGATCCATTTTGAGTTAATTTTTACTGGGTTGACCAAAAAGTTCATTCAGGTTTTTCCAGAGGTGTTATGGAAAAACACAAGCTTACATTTTGGCCAATACTTTTTTTATGGTGTGAGAGAAGGACTCAACCTCATTGTTTTGCATATGGATATCTAGTTGTCTCATTATAGCCTTTTTATGAAAGTTACTGAGTTGTTTAAGCAGCAACCTCTTTGATAGTTTTAGAAATATAGAAGCTTTCTTATGGCTGTTTTGATCCTGAAAAAAAAGCTGTGTCACAATTTTATATTGTAGCTTGTAAAGACTTATCTTGGGGACTTGAATACAGTCTTAAGTATGTAGTTTTCTAATATCTGATGTGATATGTAAAGCCCTTTTAGAAATCTCACATGGTAGTTCTCGGCTGGTGATACATATCAAAATTCTTTTGGAGGAGAGATGGTCTTTTTTAAAACACACATGCAGATACTCTACCCTTAATCTACTGAATCAGAATTTCTGGGTATGAGCTGAGTAAGCTTGTGTATTACATATGTAAGGGACTTGGGTCCAAAATATATAAAGAATAATGAAATGTATCAGGATAATGAGTGGATGCTGTGGTTTGCTGGTAAATGTTTGACAACCGCTCAGAAAGAAAAAAAATGTAGTATTTACCAGTTTCTTTGGTGTACATTCTCCCATCATAGTTAGTTTCAGGCTACTAAAATGATATCACTGAGTACAGAGTTGGAAAGTGTGGGAATACACACACACACACACACACTAAACCACAAGAGAAGATATACTAAAGTATTTAGGAAGTGAGTTTTGAATAATTATTGCCTTTGTTTTTAATATTACTTACTTGTTAGTTTCTATGATTTAATTTTTAATTACAGCTTGTGCATTTCCTAAAAATTTAACAGTTACCTCTTATGAATCAGTGTGAGCTGGCTCTAGCATTCCATGAGGTGGACTTAATGTAAAGGGGAGACATCTAGAATTCATATTCTGAACACATTACTTTAGGAATTATTATTTAATGCTACTGTCATTTTTCTTATTTGTAAAATGGAGGTGATATCCATATTATTATGTTACTGTGAAGAAAATATATGTAAATCAAGTAACATGACTGATTATGATGACACTTTATTAAATGGTATGTTCCTGTATAAGAATAGCTCTTTAGCTTTTTCTCTTTAATATAGTTTGAGGCTGTTAATAGAGGATGAATATCAACATTGGAGATTTAGGTTTTTAACAGATACCTAAATGTAAGTAGTTGTTGATTGTAAAAGTTTATATGTTCAATCATTTTAGTAGACAGCAAAGTTGCTATTTTGTTAAGAAATTCAAAGCCTGATTCTCGCTTTTCCTTGATGAGAAAGCCCTCAAAGACACTGAGCTTCATGTACACCTAAGGGATAAAGTCTCAAGATTCACAAGTAGTTAGGTTTTAAGGAATTCACTATCCAAATTTAGAGAAAACTGTTAATAAGTTAGGATGCCAGGTATTAATTATATTGAGTTACATATCTGGCATGAAAACAGGTGTTGATCATTTCTGTGATACATTCCCTACTGTAACATGTGTGACTCTTCATCTTCACATGATGGATTTCTATGGGCAAATCAGATGTAGTTTAGGTGGGGGCAACTGTAGCAGATAATATAGCATAACTAAGATAGCATGTGTGTGGTTTTCCACAAACTAACTGTGATTCTACTGCTTCTCTGTCACTGGTCTCAACTCGAATGTGTCTGAATTATGAGGTTGATACATCCTGATTTTGTGGAGACAAATTCATAGACCGTAATTCTATAGACTGTGGTAGTGTTAGAGAGATGAGCAAAGCTCACAATGGAGGGGAAAAAATAACTGCCTGGGGAAGCAGAGTACACTTCAGAGAGAAGTGACATTTGCAGTGGGTATTGAAGAATAGATGGAGGGGAGAAGTGAAAGTCTAGGAAGAGGAAGAAAACCAACCCAATAACAATATGGAGTTTTAGAGGACTGGTGTGTTTGAGAACCTGTGAAACTGAGTGGCATGTGGATGTGAGACGAGGGCTGACGAGATCGATCTTGTTCACCAATTCACCTCCATACCCTGGAACTAGTGAGGTCACTTATTGAATAAATGAAAAGTGATTCTAATGTGTAGCCAGTGTTGAGAACTGCTGATGACCTCAGGTCTGCGCTATCCAGTGGGGCTGTTGAACACTTGAGGTGTAGCTAGTCTAAATTGAGATATGTTGTAAGTATAAAAAACATACTGAATTTCAGAGACTTAGTATGAAAAGAAAGCCAAATATATTGTTAATAACTTTTATGTTGGTTGTGTGTTGTATTGGCAGTATTTTGGACATATTGGATGGTCTGGATGATCTAAACCAAACTTAATATAATGGAACTGAGTTTAACATGGTGAGAGGCTTATAGGAGATAGAGCAGGTAGGATTTGATGACCAAAAGAATGAGTGGAAGGAAGGTGTTAAGTCTAACTACAGGCTTTCCATGCCATTAACCAAGATGAAAAGGAGAGAAAATTGCTTTCTGGCTCTTTTGTACACTCTGCTCATAGCATCATGGACAACTATTTTTTGACACTGTTTTCTGTATTTGCACAGACACTGTTAAGCGATTTTAGAACATCTATGAAATAATATGTGTATTCTTATGGTGCTGGAAACTTGTTTTTTCTCTAACAGAGATTTGTTATTTTATGTAATTCGAATACAAAGATAAATAGCTTTGAAAGCCAAATTCTGTTATAGAGTCAGGAGGAATATTTGAGCATTTGTTGGTGATTAAGGCGTGCATTGAGAACTAATTTCTAACGTGAAGTTTTCTATCTCTGGAATCTGTACCTCCCAGAATGTATACAGAATCATTAGTTTTGCTTCATAGTACCCTACACAGTTCATTCCTGTTCCCCATTCCCATCCCCTCATCACCTAAAAAAATTTCCTGTTCTTTTTAATGCGTCTTGATACATCTGCCTAGATGAGAAAGAAGTTTCACTGGCTAAGGAAGAACATAGGACTAGATCTGTTACAAAAAGCTGACTCATACCGTAGAGGACTTTAAGTCACAAAGCGTAATTAAAGTTTTATAACTATTCTTAAGTAAGTCTCTTGGCCTTACTTTTTATCTTTAAAATAGATTCCTGCACCAATATGTCACGAGTTATAGTGAGAACATAACTGTAACTGCATATATGTGAAAATTCTTTGGAATTTGCATACATACGAAAATTCTTTGGTAAGAATAAAACACAGTAAATGTAAAACAGGAAGAGCAGAGAGTCATCAAATTAAAAATTTGAGAAGTGAATCTATAGGATTAAGTAGAATGGGTGAGTAGTGTTATCTATTTCAAAGGAAAAGGTTTAGAAGAGAAGGATAAGGGTATAAGTGGAGATACAGTATAGACCACCTGCAGCCTCTTGAAAGTGTAAGAGGAGAGTGAAAAAGTTGACTTAAAGCTCAACATTCAGAAAACTAAGATCATGGCATCTGGTCCCATCACTTCATGGCAAATAGATGGGGAAACAATGAAGCAGTGAGAGACTTTTATTTTTGGGGGGGCTCTAAAATCACTGCAGATGGTGACTGCAGCCATGAAATCAAAAGATGCTTGCTCCTTGGAAGAAAAGTTATGACTAACCTAGACAGCATATTCGGAGAAGGCAATGGCAAGCCACTCCAGTACTCTTGCCTAGAAAATCCCATGGATGGAGGAGCCTGGTAGGCTGCAGTCCATGGGGTCGCTATGGGTCGGACACGACTGAGCGACTTCACTTTCACTTTTCACTTTCACACATTGGAGAAGGAAATGGCAACCCACTCCAGTGTTCTTGCCTGGAGAATCCCAGGGACGGGGGAGCCTGGTGGGCTTCCGGCTATGGGGTCACACAGAGTCGGACACGATTGAAGTGACTTAGCAGCAGCAGCAGCAGACAGCATATTAAAAAGCAGAGACATTACTTTGCCAGCAAAGGTCTGTCTTGTCAAGGCTATGGTTTTTCCAGTAGTCAGGTATGGATGTGAGAGATAAAGAAAGCTGAGCGCCGAAGAATTGATGCTTTTGAACTGTGGTGTTGGAGAAGACTCTTGAGAGTCCCTTGGACTGCAAGGAGATCCAACCAGTCCATCCTAAAGGAAATCAGTCCTAAACATTCATTGGAAGGACTGATGCTGAAGCTGAAACTCCAGTACTTTGGCCACCTGTTGCAGAGAGCTGACTCATTTGAAAAGACCCTGATGCTGGGAAAGACTGAAGGCAGGAGGAGAAGGGGACGACAGAGGATGAGATGATTGGATGGCATCACTGACTCAATGGACATGAGTTTGAGCAAGCTCCGGGAATTGCGGATGGACAGGGAGGCCTGGCTGCAGTCCATGGGGTTGCAAAGAGTTGGACAGTACTGAGCAACTGAACTGAAGACTTTGATAATATATAGTACAGGAATGATTATGGTGATTTTTAAGTGTAGATAAAAACGTTCATTTTATATAAAAAATTAGTATGTTTTTAGTCTTGCATGATCTGCAAATACATTTTTTGATAGCATTAAAAGGAGTTCCAAACCTTGGTGTAAAACAACCATTTATTTTGTTCATGGATTCTGTCAGGAAATCAGAAAGGATACAGTAGACATGACTTACCTCCTCCTTTATGTCTGTAACCTCAGTAAAGTACCAGAATGCTGGAGGTGGGAATCATTTGCAGGTTTCTGTACCCACATGTCTGGTTGTGGATGCTGACAGTCACCTGGCATCTTCTGTTTTCATGTGGGCCTCTTCGTATTGGTAGCACAGGGTTTTTCTCTGATGGCTAGGAGAGAGCAAAAATCTGGATGCTAGGTGTGCTTGTTCCTGCTGGATTGGGGTTTCTTTTAGGCCCTCTCAGCTGACAGAGCAAAGAAATATGTTTATACTAACTGATGTATATTCATATATCTGTAAATATTACTAGTAACAGTTGTTATCTGTATTAAGCTAAACATGAGTTCTTATTGATGTCTCTGACTTAATCTAAGACTGCTACTATTCTTTTATTTTCTCTCTTTTTTTTTTCCTCAAATGTTCCTTCCTTAGCTTGTGGAAGGTCTTTGTATTAGATCCTGAGCTCTTAAAAAGTTTACTGTGAATAATTTGCAAAGAATAAAATGTATTTAAAGTGTACCATTTGATCTTGACAAATGTACACACCTGTATAACCACCACCACACTTGAGATGCAGAGCATTTCCATCAACTCCAGAACCTATCTTCATGTCCTTTTAGAGTCAGTTTCCTCGCAAACCAGGCTCCTGACAACCTCTGATCTCTCATCATATGGCGTCAGATGTATCTTGTATCTTGGTTCTTTTAGCATAATACTTTTGAAATGCAGCCATGTTGTAGTTTGTATCAACAGTTTATTCCTTTTATCGTGGACTGGTGTCCTACTATACGGATATAATAGGACAGATGGATAAACAATAAGAATTTGTTTATCCATTCCCCAGTTGATAGATATTTAGAGTTGTTTTCTAGTTTTTGGCTATTATGAATAAAGCTGCTATTAACATTTGTGTACAGGTCTTTGTGTGGATGTATGTTTTCTGAATTGCTGAGTCTTACGTTATGTGTACATTTAGCTTTACAAGAAACTGCCAGATAGTTTTCCCTAATGGTTATTTTATTTTACATCTCAGCCCGCAATGTATGGGAGTTTCAGTTGCTCTACATTTTGGCCAACACTTGACATTGTTCTCCTGGGTATCTAGTGGTTTTAATTTTAATTTCTCTGTGTTTAGTGATGTTGAGCATCTTTTCATGTGTTTGTTGTCTTTTTTTGGTGAAGTGTCTGTTTACATCTTTTGCTTATAAGTTGTGCTGTTTGTCTTGTTACAGATTTATGGTTCTTATATATTCTGAATAACACCAGTCGTATGGAAGATTTATGTATTGCAAATATATTTTCCTGGTATGTGTGTGTGTATGTGCACTCATTTGTGTCTGACTCTTTGCCTGACTCCACCGCCAGGCTCCTCTGTCCATGGAATTTTCCAGGCAAGAATACTCGAGCAGGTTGCTGTATCTTTCTCCAGGGGATCTTCCTTATTCAGGGATGGAACTTGCATCTCTTGTGTCTTTTGCATTAGCAGGCGGGTTCTTTTCCAGCTGAACAACCAAGGGAGCTGTTTCCCAGTATTGTGACTTGCTTTTTCACTTTCTTGGTCATGTCTTTTAAGATACCTTTTAATTTTGATGAAGTCCAATTATTAATATATCCTGCCTTATATTGGCACAGCTTTAGTAGTCCTTGATAGTTTCTTTGTTTCTGTTAAGATGTTCACAGCTCATTTTGTGTATTTTATACCCTCTATTCTCTCAGCCATTTTCCCCTATAGTCCAGATTCTTCTATTGGGAGATGGTATTTCAGGACCACTACTTGGAAACCACTAACTCAGCCGTTTTTTAGGACTTCTTATTGTATTTCAACAGGGAAGTACAAAAGTACAAGTACTTTTAAAAAGTACTCTTTAAAAACATGGAAACAAGCATGAATTCAAATAATTCAAATTTAGAATTGAAAGGCTTTTACCTAATTCTTTGATTTTATAGTTGTATCACTTTTGTGCTGAAAATTTTAGTCCCTGTTGACATTCATTTGCATTATCTTACTTTTTAATAGTTCCAGAATAATTAGCAATAGTATTACTAATGATAACTTAGAACAGTTTAAGATGTTTGTAGTTCTTAGACTATAACCCATGAGGGAAATATCTGTGAAATTGATGTTAGGGATGCTGTGTTAGTCACTCAATAGTGTCTGACTCTTTGCGACCCCATGGACTGTAGCCTGACAAGGCTCCTCTGTCCATGGGGGTTTTTCTGGCAAGAATACTAGAGTGGGTTGCCATGCCCTCCTCCAGGGGATCTTCCCAACCCAGGTATCCAACCCATGTCTTTTGCATTGCAGGTGGATTCTTTACCATCTGAGTCACCAGGAAAGCCCAAGAATACTGGTGTGGGTAGCCTATCCCTTCTCCAGGGGGTATTCCTGCCCTGGAATTTGTTAGGGATAGATAGTCAGATTGTTGTATTTTTAAACATTAATTTTTATTAATTTACAGTGTGTTTCTGCTGTACAGCAAAGTGCAAATTATTGTATTTTAAGTCACTTGAGCAGTCTGTGTGGTTAAATCACAAATATGATGTGGTTGAGTTGATTCATTACATTTTGATTTTAGTTTTAGGGTTTTTAAAAATTTTGTTTGTTAAATATGTAGAACATTTCCATGGTTTCAAAGTTACGAGACTGATTCCTGCTGCTCTAATGAGGACCTCATGGTTTCACAGTTTAATCTTGTTATATGCAGAAAAGTCTACCTTTTATCTTCTTGACCTCTCTACTTTTTTCTCTATAGATAACCTAGAAACTGAATGATTGGATTATCCTGCCACTTCAGTATACCAACATATATACACACACATATACTTGACTATTTGCAGGTAGTATATATAGAAAACCCTAAAGATCCATCAGAAAGCTGTTACAACTAATAAATGAATTCAGTAAAGTTGAAGGATATGAATATACAGAAATCTGTAGCATTTCTATACACTAATAATGATCTATTAGAGAAATTAAAAACCTATTTACAGCTGGATCACAAAGATTAAAATACATAGAAATAAATTTAGCCAGGGAAGTAAAAGATCTATACACTGAAAACTGTTAAGACATTGATGAAAGGAATTGAAGACAACACAAATGGAAAGATATACTGTACTCATGGATTGGAAGAATTAGTATTCTTAAAATATTTGTGCTATCCAAAGCAACCCACAGATTTGTTGATTCTTTCTACATAGACAGTTGTGTCATCTGTGAACAAAGACACGCATTTTTTCCTTCTCAATCTGTATACTTTTTTTTCTTTTATTGCATTAACTAGGACTTCCATTATGATGGGGAAAAGGAATGGTGAGAGAAACAGCCTTTTGTTCTTTAATATCCTCGTTAGCAATCCTACTGGAAGAAAACTTCTCACCATTAAATATAATGGTAACTGTAGGTTCTATATAGATATTCTTTATCAAGTTGAAGAAGTTCCCTTTTTAGTTTGCTAAGAATTTTTAATCACAAATGTGAGTGTTCAGTTCAGTTCAGTCGCTCAGTCGTGTCCGACTCTCCGCGACCCCATGAATCACAGCACGCCAGGCCTCCCTGTCCATCACCAACTCCCGGAGTTCACTCAAACTCATGTCCACAGAGTCGGTGATGCCATCCAGCCATCTCATTCTCCGTCGTCCCCTTCTCCTCCCGCCCCCAACCTTTCCCAGCATCAGAGTCTTTTCCAGTGAGTCAACTCGTCGCATGAGGTGGCCAAAGTATTGCAATTTCAGCTTTAGCATCAGTCCCTCCAATGAACATCCAGGATTGATCTCCTTTAGAATGGACTGGTTGGATCTCCTTGCAGTATAAGGGACTCTCAAGAGTCTTCTCCAACACCACAGTTCAAAAGCATCGATTCTTCAGCGATCAGCCTTCTTCACAGTCCAACTCTCACATCCATACATGACCACGGGAAAAACCATTGCCTTGACTAGACGGACCTTGGTTGGCAAAGTAATGTCTCTGCTTTTTAATATACTATCAAGGTTGGTCATTACTTTCCTTCCAAGGAGCAAGCGTCTTTTAATTTCACGGCTGCAATCAGCATCTGCAGTGATTTTGGAGCCCAAAAAAACAAAGTCTGACACTGTTTCCACTGTTTTTCCATCTATTTCCCATGAAGTGATGGGACCAGATGCCATGATCTTTGTTTTCTGAATGTTGAGCTTCAAACCAACCTTTTCACTCTCCTCTTTCACTTTCATCAAGAGGCTTTTGAGTTCCTCTTCACTTTCTGCCATAAGGGTAGTGTCATCTGCATATCTGAGGTTATTGATATTTCTCCCAGCAATCTTGATTCCAGCTTGTGCTTCTTCCAGCCCAGCGTTCCTCATGATGTACTCTGCATATAAGTTAAATAAGCAAGGTGACAATATACAACCTTGACGTACACCTTTTCCTATTTGGAACCAGTCTGTTGTTCCATGTCCAGTTCTAACTGTTGCTTCCTGACCTGCATACAGGTTTCTCAAGAGGCGGGTCAGGTGGTCTGGGATTCCCATCTCTTTCAGAATGTTCCACAGTTTATTATGATCCACACAGTCAAAGGCTTTGGCATAGTCAATGAAGCAGAAATAGATGTTTTTCTGAAACTCTCTTGCTTTCTCCATGATCCAGCGGATGTTGGCAATTTGATCTCTGGTGCCTCTGCCTTTTCTAAAACCTGCTTGAACATCTGGGAGTTCACGGTTTACATATTGCTGAAGCCTGGCTTGGAGAATTTTGAGCATGACTTTACTAGCGTGTGAGATGAGGGCAACTGTGCGGTAGTTTGAGCATTCTTTGGCATTGCCTTTCTTTGGGATTGGAATGAAGACTGACCTCTTCCAGTCCTGTGGCCACTGCTGAGTTTTCCAAATCTGCTGCCATATTGAGTGCAGCACTTTCACAGCATCATCTTTCAAGACTTGAAATAGCTCAACTGGAATTCCATCCACATTTTGTCAAATACTTTTTCTGTGTTTATTGATAACGATCATGTCATCTTTTCTTTTCTTTCTTTTTAGTCTGTTAATGTGATGGATTATCTTGATTGATTTTTGAATGTTGAACCATCCTTGCATATCTGGTATAAATCGCACTTGGTTGTTGTATATAATTATTTTTATATGTTGTTGGATTTCATTTGCTTATATTTTGCTAATATGTTTAGGGTTTTTGCATTGATGTCTGTGAGAAATAATTGTGTGGTTTTTTTTGTTGTTGTTATGTCTTCATCTGGTTTTGGTATCAAATACTTAGATACTAATGCTGACCTTTGAATAATTCAGAAAGTATTCCCTCTGCTTCTGTCTTCTGGAAGAGATTGTAGAGAATTGGTATAATTTCTTCCTTAAATGCTTGATGGAATTCACACATGAACCCATATGGGCTTTAGGTTTTGAAAGATTATTTATTATTAACTCAGTTTCTTTAATAGATATAATTCTATTCAGATTGTTTATGCTTGACGTGTATGTTTTGGCAGATTTTGTCTTTCACGTAATTAGTCCATTTCATCTAGATTATCAAATTTGTGGGAATAGCATTGTTTATAGTATTGCTTTATTCTTTAAATATCCTTGGAATCTGTATTGATGTCTCTTTTGTTTCTGATGTTGGTAATTTTTCCCTTCTTTTTTCTTAGCTTGTATAGAAACTTGATCTTTTCAAATAACTGACTTTGGTTTTGTTGATTTTTTTTTCCCCATTGATTTCCTGTTTTCAGTTTCATTGATTTTTGTACTACTTGTTATTTTTCTTCTACTTTAGATTTCAGTTGCTCTTTTTCTAGTTTTCTAAGGTAGAAACTTAGATTATTGATTTTAGAACTTTCTTCATTTCTGCTATATGAATTCAGTGTTATAAATTTCTCTCTAAACAGTTTTCACTTCATTCCACAAATTTAGAGAAATTGAATTGTATTTTCATTTAGTTTGAAATATTTTGAATTTTCTCTTGAGATTTCTTCTTTGACCCATGTGTTAAGTAGAAGTGTTTTGTTTAATCTCCACATATTTTGGGATTATCCAGCCATCTTTCTGTTATTGATTTCAAGTTTAATTCAATTGTGGTTTGAGATTAGACATTACATGATTTTTATTCTTTTAAAAGTTTATTTTATGGTCCAGAATGTGGCCCATGTTGGCAAGTATTCTTTGTGAGCTTGAGAAGAGTGTGTATTCTACTTAAGAAGTTGCTTTACAGTGTTGTTTTGATGTCTGCTGCACAGCAGAGTAAATTAGCTGTATATATGAAAGTGAAAGTTGCTGAATCACCTCCGACTCTTTGTAATCCCACCCATGGACTAGATATAGTCCATGGAATTCTCCAAGTGAGAGTACTGGAGTGGGTAGCCATTCATTCGCTTCTCCAGGGGATCTTCCCAACCCAGGGATCAAACCCAGGTCTCCTGCATTGCAGGTGGATTCTTTACCAGCTGAGCCAGTGCGGAAGCCTGTACATATACCCCCTCTTTTTTGGATTTCCATCCTGTTTAGGTTACCATAGCATTGAGTAGAGTTGCCTGTGCTATACACGAGGTTCTCATTAGTTATCTATTTTATACATAGTAGTTGCCCTATAATAGCTTAAGTGGTATTGTGATTTTCTGCTCTTGAAAGATTTGGTAGAATTCCTATGTGAAACCACCTGAGTCTGGTATGAAGAAGTCTTTATTTTTAAGAATCTATTTTTCCAATGGAAATGAATAGACTTTTGATCTTTAAGTCAGTTTTGTTAAATATTTTTTTAGAAAATTGTGTATTTTGAATAGATTTTTAAACTAGTTTGCATAGAGTTGTGTGAAGTCACATTTTTCCTTTTTCTCTGTTCTAATAACTGTTTTCACATTGTCAGAGGATTTTGAATACTTGTGATTTTCTCCCTGTTTTCTTCATTAGGTTAGTTGGTGGTTTGTTATCAGAGTAAGCTTTTGGATTTATATATTCTTTCTCTTTTCTAACACATTTATTTCTCTTTTATTAGTTCCTTCTTTGGTTAAGTTTATTTCTTTTTTGAATTGGTTGAACATTTATTTTCATATATATGCATATATTTATATACACATACAAGTACTTAATGTTGTAAGCATTTTTCTGATAGCTATTTCAGCTGAATTCCGTGCATCTCATGTATTATGCTTTTATTGTCATTATTTTTAAGGAATTCTCATCTTTAGGTTTGTATTTCATCTATGGTCCAATAATTGCTTAATGACATATTTAAACTTTTTCAAATTCGAGAGCTTTTTGTTTTATGCGTATATTCTTTAAAAAAATAACTTCTATATTTTTGCTTTTTGTATTTTGGATTTCATGAGGTTTACTTTGTGGCCTAAGATATGGTCAATTGTTCTGAATTTCCTCTGTTAAAATAAAGGTATATTTTATGCTTTTTGTCTTTCAAGTACTAAAGTATATCTGAAACATCTGTTGTTTGGGTCTCCTGTATTTTTCATATCTTTGCTTGATCTATCTTGGTTTGAGGCTGTCTTTTTTTTTTAATACTGAAAGATGTTTATCAGTTTTCACAATCAATAGGCTGACAAAAAATAAAAGATAATTACAATTACAAGCCATAATGGAAACATGATTAACCTAATAATGTAAAATAAATACATACAATTTGAGGGGTTAAGTAGAGTGATGTGGTAAATGGAAGTGCATACATGCACATGTTCTCATCCACCCAGCCAGTCTGTGTCTTTTGGTTGGTGAATTTATTCCATTTATGGTTCAGGTAATTATCAATATGAATGATCCTATTACCATTTTCTTAATTGTTTGGGGATATTTTGTATAGGTCTTTTCCTTCTCTTGTGTTTCCTGCCTAGAGAAGTTCCTTTAGTATTTGTTGTAAACCTGGTTTGGTACTGCTGAATTTGCTTCGCTTTTGCTTGTCTGGAAAGCTTTTGATTTCTCCATCAAATCTGAATAAGAGTCTTGCTGGGTTGAGTATTATTGGTTGTAGGGTCTTCCCTTTCATCACTTTAAATATATTCCATGCCAGTCCCTTCTGGCTTGTAGAATTTCTGTTAAGAAATCAGCTGAAGTTCACTTGTATGAACTTCACTGGAGTTGGCATATTCCATGCCAATCCCTTCTGACTTGTAGAATTTCTGTTGAGAAATCAGCTGAAGTTCACTTTTATGAACTTTACGGGAGTTCACTTGTATGTTGTCATTTTTCCCCTTTGCTTTTAATATTTTATCTTTTTGTTTAATTTCCATCACTTTGATTACTGTGTGTCTTCGTATTTGTCCTGCCTTGGACTCTGCTTTTCCTGTACTTGGTTGACGATTTCCTTTCCTATGCTAAGGAAGTTTTCAGCTGTTATTTCTTCAAATATTTTCTCGAGTCCATTCTCTCTTTTCTCCTTCTGGAACCCCTATGATGTGGATGTTGATTTGTTTAATATTGTCCCAGAGGTCTCTTTCTTTTTTTTTTTTTTTTTCTTTATTCTTTTTTCTATATTCTGTTCTGTGGCAGGCAGTGATTTCTACTATTCTGTCCTCCAGGTCCCTTATGCATTCTTCTGCATCAGTTCTACTATTAATTCCTTTTAGTGTATTGTACATCTTCGTCTGTTCCTTAGTTTGTCTCATTCTCTGGTAAACATTTCTTGCATCTTTTAAATCTTTGCCCCTATTCTTTTTCTGAGATCCTGGATCATATTCCCTATAATTATTCTGAATTCTTTTTCTGGAGGGTTGCCTGGCACCACTTCAATTGGTTGTTTTTCTGAGGTTTTATCTTGTCCCTTCACCTGGGACAAAACCCTCTGCTTTTTCATCCTGGTTAACCTCCTGTGATGTGGTTTTGGATTGGGGTGGTTCTTCTTCTGTCTGCCCTCTTGGTGGATGAGACTCAGTTCAGTTCAGTCACTTAGTTGGGTCTGACTCTTTGCGACCCCATGAACCACAGCACACCAGGCCTCCCTATCCATCACCAACTCCCAGAGTCCATCCAAACCCATGTCCATTGAGTTGGTGACTCCATCCAACCATCTCATCCTGTAATCCCCTTCTCCTCCTGTCCTCAATCTTTCCCAGCATCAGGGTCTTTTCAAATGAGTCAGCTCTTCGCATCAGGTGGCCAAAGTACTGGAGTTTCAGCTTCAACATCAGTCCTTCCAGTGAACAACCAGGACTGATCTTCTTTAGGATGGACTGGTTGGATATCCTTGCAGTCCAAGGGACTCTCAAGGGTCTTCTCCAACACCACAGTTCAAAAGCGTCAATTCTTCTCCACTCAGCTTTCTTTATAGTCCAACTCTCACATCTGTACATGACCACTGGAAAAACCATAGCCTTGACTAGATGGACCTTTGTTGACAAAGTAATGTCTCTGCTTTTCAATATGTTGTCTAGGTTGGTCATTACTTTCCTTCCAAGGAGTAAATGTCTTTTAATTTCATGGCTGCAGTCACCATCTGCAGTGATTTTGAAGCCCAGAAAAATAAAGTCAGCCGCAGTTTTCCCGTCTATTTGCAATGAAGTGATGGGACCGGATGCCATGATCTTAGTTTTCTGAATGTTGAGCTTTAAGCCAACTTTTTCTTTCTCCTTTTTCACTTTCATCAAGAGGCCCTTTAGTTCCTCTTCACTTTCTGTCATAAGGGTGGTGTGATCTGCATATCTGAGGTTATTGATATTTCTCCCAGCAATCTTGATTCCAGCTTGTGCTTCCTCCATCCCAGTGCTCCTCATGATGTACTCTGCATTTAAGTTAAATAAGCAGGGTGACAATATACAGCCTTGACGTACTCCTTTTCCTATTTGGAACCAGTCTGTTGTTCCATGTCCAGTTCTAACTGTTGCTTCCTGACCTGCATACAGGTTTCTCAAGAGGCAGGTCAGGTGGTCTGGGATTCCCATCTCTTTCAGAATTTTCCAGTTTATTGTGATCCACACAGTCAAAGGCTTTGGCATAGTCAATAAAGCAGAACTAGATGTCTTTCTGGAACTCTCTTGCTTTTTCGATGATCCCAACGGATGTTAACAATTTGATCTCTGGTTCCTCTGCCTTTTCTAAAACCAGCTTGAACATCTGGAAGTTCACCGTTCATGTATTGCTAAAGCCTGGCTTGGAGAATTTTGAGCATCACTTTGCTAGCATGTGAGATGAGTGCAATTGTGTGGTAGTTTGAGCTACCCTACGTCAGAGGTCAGGGGCGGTGGCCGAGAGGAGCTACCCCATGTCCAAGGTCGGGGCGGTGGCCGAGAGGAGCTATCCCATGCCTGAGGTCAGGGGTGGTGGCTGAGAGGATGACTAGGAGGCTTGTATAAGATCCCTGATGCAGCGGTGGGGGACGGGGGGGCTGCTGTGGGGAAAAGCAGGGCCATGCTCAGTAAAAGCTGTGACAAACCTAGATAGCATATTAAAAAGCAGAGACATTACCAACAAAGGTCTGTATAATCAAAGCTATAGTTTTTATAGTAGTCATCTATGGATGTGAGAGTTGGACCATAAAGAAAGCTGAGTGCCGAAAAATTGATGCTTTTGAACTGTGGTGTTGGAGAAGACTCTTGAGAGTCCCTTGGACAGCAAGGAGATAAACCAGTCAGTCCTAAAGGAAATCAGTCCTGAATATTCATTCATTGGAAGGACTGATGCTGAAGCTGAAACTCAATACTTGGCCACCTGATGTGAATAACTGACTCACTGGAGAAGACCCTGATGCTGGGAAAGCCTGAAGGCAAGAGGAGAAGCGAATGGCAGAGGATGAGATGGTTGGATGGCATCACCAACTGGATGGACATGAGTTTGAGTAGGCTGCGGGAGTTGGTGATGGACAGAAGCCTGGTGTGCTGCAGTCCATGGGGTTGCAGAGTCAGACGACTGAGCCACTGAACTGGACTGATAGATGGGGTTGTGCTTCCTCCTTGTTGTTTAGCCTGAGGTGACCCAGCCCTGGGGTCTAGAGGCTCTGTGTTAGGGTTGATGGCCACCTCCAAGAGGACTTATGCAAAGGGGCCCCTTCCAGAGCTGCTGCCAGTGCCCCTCGTGGTGAGCATCTATGAGGCACACTTCCACAGGAGACCGTCCAGGACTAGCAGGGAGATCTGGTTCAGCCTCTTGTGGGATCACTGCTCCTTTCATCTGGGTCTTGATGCACACAGGAGTTTGTTTGTTCTGCCCTCCAAGAGTAGAGTCTCTGTTTTCCCCAGTCCTGTGGAAATCCTGTGAGCACATTCTACTGACCTTCAAAGTCAGATTCCCTGGAGATTCCCTATCCTTTTGCCAGATCCCCGGGCTGGGAAGCCTGACGTGGGGCTCAGAACCTTGACAACAGTGGGAGAATTTCTTAGGTGTTATCGTTCTCCAGATTGCGGGTTGCCCATTTTATCATGTTGGTGCCCCTCCTACCATCTCATTGCAGCTTCTTTGTCTTTAGACTTGATATACTTTGGGGTATCATTTTTTGGTGGCTTCCCGCGTCTTCCTGTCAGTGGTTGTTCCACAGCTTGCTGTGATTTTGCTACTCTCACGGGAGGATGTATGCGCACATCGTTCTCCTCTGCCGTCTTGAACCAGAACCCTGAGGTTGCCTTTTAAAGTATCTCAGTGGTACTGTGCTTCTGTCTGGTTCTCTCCCTGTCTCCCATAGTGTGTGCTCTTCAGTGCAGGGTTATTAGGTACATAGATACAGAGATATTAATAAGTGTCCTCTCCTCTTTGTGTTTTTTAAGTGTGGTGTTTGAAGATGACCTGATCTTTGTTATCTGTTGAATGTGTTTTGAAGTTTATAATCTTATTTATTTGTGACTCTGCTTATTCTGAGACAAGCTAGTTTTTCTTCATAGAAGAAAACCTCTGGTAACCCTATTATGGGATTTTTCTTCAGTATAGTACAAATAAAATACAGTTTCCTAAGTGTAGATCTAAATTTCTTAACTGTCCATGTTTCTGTAATGTTGAAATTATCCAAAATTGCACATCTGTGAATCATTTTAAAATTTCAAAATGTCTGTTATGTGTATCCTAAAAGCTATATACTGAGCTAAGTTGTTGGGCTTGTGTTCAGGTCAGAAAGCCACAATGAAGCATTGTTCATTAAAGTTTTCAGCCTTGGTCAAAAGTGTCCCAACTGAAAAGGTTTGAAAACCTTAAGGTGAGAACCATAATCTCCAAAGAGAGAACTGGTGAGTTGGAAAGTGGTGTTGAAGAGTTTATCCAGAATGTAGCCTATGAAGACAAAGCTATAAAAAATATATAAGAAATTCATAATTGTGGGTGAAAAACGTAGTAAATCTAATGTACATCTAATTGGAATGCTTGGGGGAGGGGAAAAGAATATGGGAAAGGCAATGCTGAAATAAATAGTGGCTGAGAATTTTCCATAATTGATGAGACATATGCCTGCAGATATAGAAAGCATGATCCATAACATCAAATAGAGTATTATAACTGCAGAACATGAGAGGCATAGAGAAAATACTGGAAACACCCAGAGATAAAAGGCAGATCTTTCTACAAAGGGATGATGGACAACATCAGTAACAACAATGAAAGCCAAAATGCAGTGGAATGATATTTTCAAAGCTGAGATGAATATGTGAACCCATAGTTATTTGCCCAGAAAACTGTTTTTCAAGAATGATGATATAATAAAGAAAATTTTTGGTAAAATTGAGTGTGTTGGATTACCAGGAAACTTTGATTACATAGTTTCTAAAAGGATATACATCAGGAAGATGGAAAATGACCTTAGAATGAGAGTCTGAAATGCATTAGTAAAGGTGATCAAAGAAAATCTTTAGTAGGTTGGAAAGTATACTTTTTACTTTTATGACCTCTCTGGTTGTCTAAAGTGTTGTTGGTCAGTCCATCAGTAATGTCTGACTCTTTGCAACCCCATAAACTTCTGCAGCATGGCATTCTTCCCTGTCCTTCACCATCTCCTGGAGTTTGCTTAAACTCATGTCCATTGAGTCAGAGATGCCATCCAACCATTTTATTCTCTGTGTCATCCCCTTCTCTTCCCGCCTTCAGTCTTTCCCAGTATCAGGGTCTTTTCCAGTGAATCAGCTGTTTGCATCAGGTGGCCAAAGTATTGGAGCTTCAGCTTCAACATCAGTCCTTCAATGAATATTCAGGGTTGATTTCCTTTAGGATTGACTGGCTTGATCTCCTTGCTGTCCAAGGGACTCTCAAGAGCCCTCTCAAAAGTGTTGCATTGTACAATACTTTGAGGAAGTAAAGTGTAGTTCCAAAGGTATAGTGTAAATTACTTTGAACTCCCCAGAATCCATTCGCTTTTTCGTTTTGAAGCTGCATTGCTCTTTGGGGAATTGACCCCAGATTCATTGCTGGACCCTCATTGGCCTAACCTAGTCATAACAATCCCATTCTCCTTGCTAATTCAGTTGACTTAGGAACCAGGCCTGATTCATTTAGCCAGTGGCTGTTATCTTTATCAATCATTGATTCAGATGTGGCCATGTGACTGAAGTTGGCTTATTTAGACTGAAAGAAAAAATTATTTTTTGATTGGAGAAAGACACATACTGGGTGAATCTAGATTGCTTGTCCTTGTGGTAAAAGAAATGTGCCTTCATGTGAATTCAACAATAGGTATAGCAGTGTTGTGAGAAAGGAGAAAAACAGTAAGAAAATTTGATCTCCAATGATTTCAGTGTTTTACTACTTAAGTGTATCACTACTTTACCCAGCCCTGTTCTAGGCTTCATTTTGATGGGGCTTCCGTGGTAACTCAGTGGGTTAAGAATCTGCCTGCAATGCAGGAGACCTGTGTTCGATCCCTGGATTGGGAAGATCCCCTGGAGAGGGAGATGGCACCCATCCAGTATTCTTGCCTGGAAAATCCTGTGGACAGAGGATCCTGGCAGGCTGTATACAGTCTGTGGAGTTGCAAAGAGTTGGACATGACTGAGCAACACACAGGCTTCATTATATGTGAGATTGTAGTTTACATTTATATAGCTTTTAAAATTATAATTTATTTAAACTCCACCCAAAACACCTATCCCTCCTCCAAACACCTTTCCCCCAAAAAACAAGTTCATTAATACAAGAATAATTTCAGTTCTGTACTGGGAGAGGTAGAAGCTCTATACTCAATGCTACTCTGGCAAGACTAAATTAATTTTGGTTATCACATTTTATTGAAGCAACATTGCGAGATTAGTGTGCTCAGAGAAAATGACATAGTGGTGAAGGGTATGAAAATATGAAATGTTAATATATGATCAGTGTGAAGAGTATTTTTGTCCTGATATAAGAAGATATTCAAAAGATTTAGTAACAGTGTTGAAATATTTAAAGAGCTATCATGTGGAAGAATTACTAGATTTGTTTTACATGATTGTAGAGCTCAAAAGTAGTTACAATCAGTAGACATTCTGGAGAGAATGTCTAATGAGAAATATAGGAAATATATTTCTTATAAGAAATATACAATATAAGAATATAAGAAAGTTGTGATCAGTATATGAAATAATTTTCTAATGTTTAGAACTGTCTAAAAATGGGAGCAAAGAATGCAGCAATGGAGAACTATCAGTGGAGACCTTGGGAGTAACTTTTTTTCCCTGAAATTCTTCTAATAGAAGACTTGTACAACTACATAAAATTTAGGAAAAAATTTTCTATGTGGGGTATGAGGTTGGATTATATTACTTCAAGGACCCCTAATATTTTATTATTATGGTTGCTAATCACTTATTAATTAGTAATATTGTCTTTCCATTCTTTTAGCCTCAACACTTCTTTTCAAATAATAATCTTGTTAATGGCTCCTTACTAGCTAGAAATAAAATTTGTAATAATCTGTCCATACATACAATGTTTAAGAAATAAATGAGTGATATAAAGTAGAAATAAAGTGAAAGTAAAAGTTCACAATTATTTACTTCATTTCTGAAATGTAAAAGACTTTTATTAAAAGAAACATTTTTCCTAAGTTAGGTAAAGACCTATTTGGCAACAAAACCAGAGCTTAATTGATAAGAAACATATTATATAGCCTTTATCCAGTTGGTGAATTCATATGTTTTGCTGCAAAAATAACAGTGTTTGATCACAGGTTGCTACTCCAGACCCTGTTGGCATTGTTACTTAATATATTTTGAAATCCAAATAATTCTTAATTCATAAAATATGTCATCTCATGGGTATTAGCTAAAATATTACGGTTCTTTAACAAATATTTCAACATGTACATGTTCCAGAATGATTAATTTAGAATACATAATAATCAAATGGTTGTACTTGTAATTAATATATTTGCATTTAAGAGCAGTAAGATGACAAACCATTCTATTCAAGAAATACAAGAAGGTGATAGAGCAAACCATCCTGTACTACATGAGACAAGTAATGGCAGACCCTTTACATTTGAGTATGATAAGAGAAGAGAAATAATTTTATTTTACAAAGAATAACATGCCTAACAAGTTACACACTGTTGTTTGAAGAGGAAAAAATGAGGAAATAAAACATTTTAAAAGATGACCTGAGCCTTAAGTATTATCAAAATTGTTTCCTCTGTTATGATTTGAGGTGTGCTCAATTGATCAGTCATGTCCAACTCTTTGCTACCCCATGGACTGTAGCCCACCAGGCTCCTCTGTCCACAGGATTTTGATTTGAGGTGAGATAGTGACAAAGTTTTAGGCAAAAGCATATCTCCTAACTTGAAATTCCACCACATATTGAAGCCTACACTAGTACTTAATAATAGTTATATATGATCTCTGGGGACAGTATTAGAGTCATACTGGAAAACAATAGGCAATGCAAAAATTGTATAATTTCAGTATGTACGGTAAATGTTATTAAATGTTTACATAAATATGTATATACACACACATATGTATGTGGGTTTAATTCACAGAACATTCAAAAGTTGCATGGCATATAGAATAATTCTTCATTGATATTCCACAGAATATATTTTAAGAGTAAAAATAGATGGTGTTCCTTTTTCTCCTTTTGTCTCATGTACAAATAGTAATGCGTTTATTTTTTCCTTTTCTTTTTTTGATCTTTCACCATTTTGTCATGACTGGTTCTATTATATAGTCTTTTAATATTTGTCAGCCTCTGTTATATCAGCAACTATATATGTCATTTAGCAAGTAACACTTAAAACAGTGACTTCCTACCTAAATAAGTAAAATTTAGGGGCAGTTAAATACTAGAGTTCTTTAAAAAGAAGACAAAGATAAGTTAATTTGTGTTGTAAGCAGCCAAATTTTATGTCTGGTAATGCCCAGAAAGAACTTTCAGCACTTAATATCCTTGTATATTAGTGTCTTTCATAGTCAAGATTTAGTGTTGATAAAAGTGAGACACTGTGGTGGGAAGGTAAGAATTCCATGACACAGGTTATGTTTTCTTCCCACCTAGTAAAATGTGGTTTGGAGTGTTCATCTTATATAATAGGATATTTCATTAAATTTTCCAAGCTGAATTACTATTATCCTGCTTTGTGTATAGGCTACTGTTATACCTGGAATAAAATGTTAAACTTTTTCACTTTGGGGTTGCAATATAAAGATAACTTTTCTAAATATTTTAGTTACCACACCAAAATAGGGAAAATCCCCTCTTTTAAGGCATTTGTAAAATTATTAGATGAGTTTGGATTTACCTTTAGGTGTCTTTAAATGCTCGTTTGTTAGTAATATATAACGCGTCCTGGATCAGCAGTTATTTTTGAGACTCTACTGTGAACAGTGCAGCCTTTTTCTAGTTGTTTTAAAATATAATCACAGTTCCTCCTGTTGTATTTTATCCATTTTAAACTTTACCCCTGTAATGTTCGTGTTAAAACTGAATATATAGTATACTACCAAATGTGTATTAAAGTATTTGATTTTCATTGTATCTTTTAAAAACTTTAGTTTCATACATTTGTTTTTTAGTAAACTAGATAATAGTACAGTCTTTTCATTGTGATGATAACTCTAGAATTTGTTACTTTCTCCACTTAGTGGATGAGTGTTTGCAAAACTGATTCTTTAATGAAACAAAGATGAAGTTAGAAATATTCTGTATTATAGGAACTACCTCTTGTAATTTTTAAAAATGTAATAACCCATATGTACGTATGTATGTACTTTTTAGAAAGAATCTTCAAGAGGGAGACATAGGGAAAAGGAAGACATAAAAATCACTAAGGAGAGAACTCCAGAAAGTGAAGAAGACAATGTAGAGTGGGAAACTAATAGAGATGGTAAGTTTCAAAAATCTTTGTTTATATAGTCAGTATATTGATTGTTCACTTTGTAGGTTTTTCTGTGGGCTTCAAAACACTTTCCAGCCGTGATCTCCCTACTGTTTCAGAATCTAATTGACTTGTGTGTCTTCCTGAGTTATAAGGCAGGAAATGGCATGTAGCTGAATAAAAGCTGAGAAAGCTGTTCTCTCTAGAACTTACCTGTTCAGCATCATGCTACTTTGAAATTTATTGCACTTGTCAATCTTTAAGTTCCTCAGTATCAAGGTTTAAGAGAATTGGAATTTATATTTATTGTTTTGCATAAAATATTAAAAGTGAGATTTTTAAACCTTAAAGACCTAGGAAGATTATTTCTAAGAAATTGTTGGATTTCATCTTTCCAGAAAGTGATATCAGATGATAACCGGGGAATTTGTTCATGAAAAATTAGGAAAATCACCTTTAAGTCATTGTCTAATAACAAATAAGCATTTATCTTGCACACCATGAGTGTTGTGTCTTCTGTGATCTAGAAGTTGAGCACTACAGTCTCACACTACCAAATCCAGAGAGAGGGAACTCCCATCCGTAGATACACTGGGCATTTTAATGTAATTTATATAATTATTTCAGTAGTTCAGCTTTGTTACTCTACTTGACAAAACTAAAGACTTTTAAGAATGTAACTTCCTTCCTCATCAGATAGCCAAAAACTTAGACCAGAGGCTAGAAAATTATAGCTTGTGGGCCAACCACCTGTTTTTGCAGTAGAATTTTATTGGAGAACAGCCATGTCTGTTGGTTACATATTTTCTGTGACTGCTTTTGAGCTGCGGTAGATGAGTTGAATATGTGTGACAGCCAAGAAACTGCAAGCCTAAACTTTTTTCTACATTATTTAAGAAATATCCCTGAAAACTTGTAGACTAATACTTGAAAAGTACCTTAACAGTTCAGTTCAGTTCAGTCGCTCAGTCGTGTCCGATTCTTTGCGAACCCATGAACCGCGACACGCCAGGCCTCCCTGTCCATCACCAACTCCCGGAGTTCACTCAAACTCATGTCCATCAAGTTGGTGATGCCATCCAGCCATCTCATTCTCTGTTGTCCCCTTCTTATCCTGCCCTCAATCTTTCCCAGCATCAGGGTCTTTTCAAATGAGTCAGCTCTTCGCATCAGGTGGCCAAAGTACTGGAGTTTCAGCTTCAACATCAGTCCTTCCAATGAATATTCAGGACTGATTTCCTTTAGGATGGACTGGTTGGATCTCCTTGCAGTCCAAGGGACTCTCAAGAGTCTTCTCCAACACCACAGTTCAAAAGCATCGATTCTTCTGTGCTCAGCTTTCTTTAATGTCCAACTCTCACATCCGTACATGACCACTGGAAAAACCATAGCCTTGACTAGATGGACCTTTGTTGACAAAGTAATGTCTCTACTTTTCAATATGCTGTCTAGGTTGGTCATAACTTTCCTTCCAAGGAGCAAGCGTCTTTTAATTTCATGGCTGCAGTCACCATCTGCAGTGATTCTGGAGCCCAGAAAAATAAAGTCAGCCACTGTTTCACCATCTGTTTGCCATGAAGTGATGGGACCAGATGCCATGATCTTAGTTTTCTGAATGTTGAGCTTCAAGCCAACTTTTTCACTTTCCTCTTTTACTTTTGTCAAGAGGCCCTTTAGTTCTTCTTCACTTTCTGCCATAAGGGAGGTGTCATCTGCATATCTGAGGTTATTGATATTTCTCCCAGCAATCTTGATTCCAGCTTGTGCTTCCCCCAGCCTGGAGTTTCTCATGATGTCCTCTGCATATAAGTTAAATAAGCAGGGTGACAATATACAGCCTTGACGTACTGCTTTTCCTATTTGGAACCAGTCTGTTGTTCCATGTCCAGTTCTAACTGTTGCTTCCTGGCCTGCATACAGGTTTCTCAAGAGGCAGGTCAGGTGGCCTGGGATTCCCATCTCTTTCAGAATGTTCCACAGTTTATTGTGATCCACACAGTCAAAGGCTTTGGCATAGTCAATAAAGCAGAACTAGATGTTTTTCTGGAACTCTCTTGCTTTTTCCATGATCCAGCAGATTTTGGCAATTTGATCTCTGGTTCCTCTGCCTTTTCTAAAACCAGCTTAAACATATGGAAGTTCACGGTTCACATAATGCTGAAGCCTGGCTTGGAGAATTTTGAGCATGACTTTACTAGTGTGTGAGATGAGTGCAATTGTGCGGTAGTTTGAGCATTCTTCGGCATTGCCTTTCTTTGGGATTGGAATGAAGACTGACCTTTTCCAGTCCTGTGGCCACTGCTGAGTTTTCCCAATTTGCTGGCATATTGAGTGCAGCACTTTCACAGCATCATCTTTGAGGATTTGAAATAGCTCAACTGGAATTCCATCACCTCCACTAGCTCCAGCAATTTGAATATCAGTACTTTTTAAAGAAATCCATTCCATCTTTATACAGTATTGTCTGTTAAAAAGTTGCTTCTAAGAACAAATAGGAAACTTCTCTATTAGTTCATTGGGATTTCAAAAGTAACACTAATACCTCCTACAGAATAGCAGTAAATATTCCAAACCTTGACTGTTCAAAGTTGAATGGCTAACTTTTTCTAAATTCTAAGGGATTAACGCTTAAGACACCCAGTGTTTTTCCTTTTCATTTTAATTATTGTTTTGAAAAAAACATTCTGAAATACATTGGATGCTTATTTTTAAAAATAGAAACTTCTGTATTTCCATTACAGTACGTACATGCTAATTGTTGAGTATTTTAAAGGTTCAGAAAAGCCTAGGTCATTTTGCTTCTTTTTTCATAGTAGCTCTTTCAAACCCTCTCCTAAATCTCCACGCTTCCAAACCCTTTCTCCTGCTTGCTATTTGTAACACACAAATGATGTAACTCTTTATCCACAGACTCTTTCAGCTTCCTGCCAGCACATCAGTAAAGTAGTTTTTATTCACTAAACTTTTTATTTCCTTCTGTTCTTAATAAGAGGCTTCCCTCCTGCTGCATGAGGTTAGAGTCCCCTGATTTCCTTCTGCAATCTTATTCGTTTATCTTACATTCTGTTTTTTAGCCTTAAGATCCATTTTGGCACATTTTCTCTTTTCACCATATTATTTTTAGTCATTATCTTGTTTATTCCCACTTTACAGGTAAATTGTACCTTTTCACTTCATGTTTATTCCGTCTTCTGATGTGCATCTTCACTAAAACTGCTCTTTAAGGTCATAGTAACTTCCTTTTTGCTAAATAAATTAAGACATACTTGTCTCTTTCTTCTGTAATCTTCCTGCAGCATGTGACACATCCCATAACCTTTCTTCCTGAAACACTTTCCCCTTGGCATCCATCTGTCACTTGTGGGGTTTTACTGTCTTCCTATTCAAACTCTTTGGCCTTCCAGAGGCTCCTTGTGTACTATCTATCCCTTCCCAACGCTTTGCTCTAGACTCATCTTTAAAAAACTAAACTGATTTTTACTGCAAGAGCCTTTTATATGTAAAATTCTTTTAAAAGGTGAATAAATGTCTTTTATAGTACTTTTACATACAAAATATTCACATGGCTGTTCCCTTAGGTTTTCTCTTGATTTTAAAACTCATAGGTTCTGATTATTATAAATCGCTATGGTTTAAAAGTTTCTGTTTGAAAAAATATTGAAGCATAGGGTTAGAGAGTGAGACTAACCTCTGCGCTTTCAATCTAAATAGCAATTTTAGCTAGACTCAGAGGAAGTTTGGTCTGTATGAGTAGTTCTCAAACATTTTGGTCTCAGGACACTTTTCACTCTTTTTAAGGACCCTGGAGAGCTTTTCTTTTTGTGGATTATCTGCTTCAGTAGTTTCCATTTTAGAAGTTAGTTCTGAGAAAAATTTTAAATTGTAATTTGTTAAACAGTGACAGTAAATCTAGCTTACAGTTTTATGGAAAACAGCCATGCTTTGCAAAGCAAAAATAAAAACTGGAGGAGGTGGCAATGTTCTAAATGTTTTTGCAAACTGTTTTAACTTCTTAAAGTAAACTTGTTAACTACCTTAATGAAAGGTACCTAGATGTTTGTGTCTGCCTCTGCATTCAGTCTGTTAATGATATCACATATCATGTGACGCCTGGAAGATGCCACAATATACTCTAGAGATTGAGTAAAGCAGGCAAATAATGTAGAACTGTGGAAACACTTTTGATCTTCTGGAACTCCAGAAATTGTCTTGGGGATCTCAGGGAGTCCTCATACTGCTCTTTGAGACCCACTTGTCTTTAGAAGCTGCTTTAAAAACTTAGCTGTTTCCCCTTCCCACATCCCAAGACTCCCCCCGCCCCCTTTCAGTTTTTCTCTTGAGATGAAATCATGCTCCCAGGGCATCGTTAACATCTACATATTAATGACTCCAATATGTAGAGCTCTTAATTGAGGCATTGCCGATTGGATATCTCTACCTGAATATCAATAACCTCAGATACGCAGATGACACTACCCTTATGGCAGAAAGTGAAGAGGAACTGAAAAGCCTCTTGATGAAAGTGAAGAGGAGAGTGAAAAGGTTGGCTTGAAGCTCAACATGCAGAAAACAAAGATCATGGCATCTGGTCCCATCACTTCATGGGAAATAGATGGGGAAACAGTGGAAACAGTGTCAGACTTTATTTTTTTGGGCTCCAAAATCACTGCAGATGCTGATTGCAGCCATGAAATTAAAAGACGCTTACTCCTTGGAAGGAAAGTTATGACCAACCTTGATAGTATATTAAAAAGCAGAGACATTACTTTGCCAACAAGGTCCATCTAGTCAAGGCTATGGTTTTTCCTGTGGTCATGTATGGATGTGAGAGTTGGACTGTGAAGAAAGCTGATCGCCGAAGAATTGCTTTTGAACTGTGATGCTAGAGAAGACTCTTGAGAGTCCCTTGGACTGCAAGGAGATCCAACCAGTCCATTCTAAAGGAGATCAATCCTGGGTGTTCATTGGAAGGACTGATGCTGAAGCTGAAACTGCAATACTTTGGCCACCTCATGCGACGAGTTGACTCACTGGAAAAGACTCTGATGCTGGGAAAGGTTGGGGGCGGGAGGAGAAGGGGCTGACAGAGAATGAGATGGCTGGATGGCATCACTGACTCTGTGGACATGAATTTGAGTGAAATCCGGGAGTTGGTGATGGACAGGGAGGCCTGGCCTGCTGTGATTCATAGGGTTGCGGAGAGTCGGACACGACTGAGCGACTGAACTGAACTGAACCTGAGTTCCATATCTTAAAGGCACCAGTTTTCCTACTGGTTTCCCTAAAGTCTAAGGGTCATTGTTGAGACTCCTGCTCAACCCAGACACTTAACGTAAATCTAAACATTTCTATCTGTTGAGTGTCTTTCAAAACTACCTGTTTCTCTAAATTACTACTACTAATATTCTAGTTTTTAAGATACTTATTTGTTGCCTATAAGTGTGTTTTACAAATAATTCTCTAACCTCATGCACTGAGGTTAGTCTTGTGTCCTAAATCATTCTCCACTTGAACCCCAGACTAATCTTCACAAAAGATTTCTTTTTATTAAAGTATAATAATAACTTTCAGAAGAGTACATGATTCATGTGTACAACTAACTGAATTTTCACCAATAGAACAGGCTTGTGTAAGCAGCACACATCAGTACACAGAAAATTACTCATATCCCATAAGCCCCTTCGTACTCCCTTTTTTCAGTCACTACTTTCCCAACCTCCACCTCCTGAAGGTACCTGCTGTCTTGATTTTTACCACCATGGGTTAGTTTTGTCTGTTTTTGAAGTCTACATAAATGAAATCTTTAGTATGTTCTCTTTCTGTACTTAGCCAAAACAATACATTTGTGAGATTTTTGAACATAGTTCATTAATTCTTATTGATATATAGTAGTTCATTGTATGAGTATACCATAACTTACTCATTTTTCTGTCAATAAACATTTGGTTAATATCTAGTTTGGGGCTATTTTGAATAAGTTGCTACTCCTAATCATACCTTTGATAAACGTGTACTCATTTCTCTTGAGTTTATGTTTGGGAGTAGGATTGTTGGGCCATTGAGTCTATATATGTTCATCTTTAGTAGAAAATGTCAAGTCAAAAATAGTTCTCCTTTCTATGGTATTTTTTGACTTTTTCATCATAATCATTCTAGAGATAGGTGGTTGTATCTTACTGTGGTGGTTTTAGTGTACATTTCCCTAATGAGTAGTAAGTTGACAATTTTCTCACATTTATTGGCCATTGTACAACCTGTTTGGTAAACTCTATAGACTTTTGCCTACTTCTTTATTGTTATTGCTTTTTTTTGATTGTTGAATATTCTTTATATTGGAGAAGGAAATGGCAACCCACTCTAGTATTCTTGCTTGGAGAATCCCATGGACAGAGGAGCCTGGCAGGCTACAGTCTCTGGGGTCTCAAAGAGTCAGACATGACTGAAGCACACAACACGTTCCTTATACAGTCTGAATATGAAATCTCTTAATCAGTATACATATTATAAATATCTTCTCTCACTCTGTGAGTTAGAGTGAACTTCTAAAAGAAAAAATTAGTTCATTTCACTGCCCTGTTTAAAATTCTCTGATTTCCCATTGCCTACAGGATCAAGTATAGATTCTTCAGTTCAGTTCAGTTCAGTTGCTCAGTCGTGTCCGACTCTGCGACCCCATGAATCACAGCACGCCAGGCCTCCCTGTCCATCACCAACTCCCAGAGTTCACTAAAACCCACCTCCATCGAGTCGGTGATGCCATCCAGCCATCTCATTCTCTGTCGTCCCCTTCTCCTCCTGCCCCCAAAATCTCCCAGCATCAGAGTCTTTTCCAATGAGTCAGCTCTTCTCATGAGGTGGCCAAAGTACTGGAGCTTCAGCTTTAGCATCTGTCCTTCCAATGAACAGCCAGGACTGACCTCCTTTAGAATGGACTGGTTGGGTCTCCTTGCAGTCCAAGGGACTCTCAAGAGTCTTCTCCAGCACCACAGTTCAAAAGCATCAAGTCTTCGGCGATTAGCTCTCTTCACAGTCCAACTCTCACATCCATACATGACCACGGGAAAAACCATAGCCTTGACTAGATGGACCTTGGTTGGCAAAGTAATGTCTCTGCTTTTCAATATGCTATCTAGGGTGGTCATAACTTTCCTTCCAAGGAGTAAGCGTCTTTTAATTTCATGGCTGCAATCAGCATCTGCAGTGATTTTGGAGCCCCCAAAAATAAAGTCTGACACTGTTTTCCACTGTTTGCCCATCTATTTCCCATGAAGTGATGGGACCAGATGGCATGATGTTAGTTTTCTGAATTTTGAGCTTCAAGCCAACTTTTTCACTCTCCTCTTTCACTTTCATCAAGAGGCTTTTTAATTCTTCTTCACTTTCTGCCATAAGGGTGGTGTCATCTGCATATCTGAGGTTATTGATATTTCTCCTGGCAATCTTGATTCCAGCTTGTGCTTCTTCCAGCCCAACGTTCCTCATGATGTACTCTGCATATAAGTTAAATAAGCAGGGTGACAATATACAGCCTTGACATACTCCTTTTCCTATTTGGAACCAGTCTGTTGTTCCATGTCCAGTTCTAACTGTTGCTTCCTGATCTGCATACAGGTTTCTCAAGAGGCAGGTCAGAATTTTCCACAGTTTATTGTGATCCACACAGTCCAAGGCTTTGGCATAGTCAATAAAGCAGAACTAGATGTTTTTCTGGAACTCTCTTGCTTTTTCCATGATCCAGCAGATGTTGGCAACTTGATCTCTGGTTCCTCTGCCTTTTCTAAAACCAGCTTGAACATATGGAAGTTCACGGTTCACATATTGCTGAAGCCTGACTTGGAGAATTGAGCATGACTTTACTAGCCTGTGAGATGAGTGCAATTGTGCCATAGTTTGAGCATTCTTTGGCGTTCCCTTTCTTTGGGATTGGAATGAAAACTGAGCTTTTCCAGTCCTGTGGCCACTGCTGAGTTTTCTAAATTTGCTGACATATTGAGTGCAGCACTTTCACAGCATCATCTTTGAGGATTTGAAATAGCTCAACTGGAATTCCATCACCTCCACTAGCTTTGTTCATAGTGATGCTTTCTAAGACCCACTTGACTTCACATTCCAAGATATCTGGCTCTAGGTGAGTGATCATACCATCATGATTATCTTGGTCGTCAAGATGTTTTTTGTACAGTTCTTCTGTGTATACTTGTCACCTCTTCTTAATATCTTCTGCTTCTGTTAGGTCCATACCATTTCTGTCCTTTATTGAGCCCATCTTTGCATGAAATGTTCCCTTGGTAGCTCTAATTTTCTTGAAGAGATCTCTTGTCTTTCCTATTCTGTTGTTTTCCTCTATTTCTTTGCATTGATCGCTGAGGAAGGCTTTCTTATCTCTCCTTGCTATTCTTTGAACTGTGCATTCAGGTGCTTATATCTTTCCTTTTCTCGTTTGCTTTTCTCTTCTCTTCTTTTCACAGCTATTTGTAAGGCCTCCTCAGACAGCCATTTTGCTTTTTTGCATTTCTTTTCCATGGGGATGGTCTTGGTCCCTGTCTCCTGTACATGTCACTAAACTCTGTCCATAGTTCATCATATACTCTATCTATCAGATCTAGTCCCTTAAATCTATTTCTCACTTCCACTGTATAATCATAAGGGATTTGATTTAGGTCATATCTGAATGGTGTAGTGGTTTTCCCGACTTTCTTCAATTTAAGTCTGAATTTGGCAATAAGGAGTTCATGATCTGAGCCACCTATATACCTATAAAACTTTTCATCATCCCCAGTTGTTTTATGTATTTCCAACTCCTATTCTCTAAGTTTTTATATTTTGTTTAGTTCTCTAAACTTACTATATTTGTTTACCATAAAGAACAATGCAGTAATATTGAAAGCAAAAGCACCATTGTAGTTTAGAAGAGAAAATGTATGAACATATTTGGGAAATCTTAGAGGTATGTACATTCTCCTAAAATAAGCATAAAATACAGAATCCATAAAAGATTTGATTATATAAGGATTTAAAATTTTGTACCTAACTAAACATAGAAGTCGTCTATTAAAAATAAATCACTAAAAGAATATACTTGACATGTATCATGTGTAAATGTATAGTAAAAACACTGTATTAACATATAATGAACTTCCACAAATACATAAGAAAAGGGGTTCAGTTGAAAAATGGGCCTAAAATAAAAAAATTGGATATGTAATTCATAATGGAGATAGAAATGGCCAGTAAATGCTCAGCTTTACTATAGGGAAATACCAGTTCAAATAGAGAGATAACATTCTTCACCTATCATACTGGAAGAAGTGAAAAATACTAATATAATCAAGTGTAAGTGTACTTTGATAAATCTGTTTCTGAGTATGAAAGGGAAAAGTGTGGTCTCTTAGTCATGTCCAACTCTTTGTGACCCCATGGACTGTAGTCCACCAGGCTCCTCTGTCCATGGAATTCTCCAGGCAAGAATACTGGAATAGGTTGCCATTCCCTTCTCCAGGGGATCTTCCTGACCCAAGGATTGAACTGAGGTCTCCCACATTGCAGATCAGTTCTTTACTGTCTGAGCCATCGGGGAAGCCCCCAAATTTCTGAGTATAGTTTGGCAATACTATAAAAATATAATATATTAATATACATATTATTAATATCAAATTCTGAGTATATTTGGCAATATACTACTACGTGGCAATAGTATAGTTTGTCAGGAAAAAAAAATATTGTTTGCCAAACAAGCAAGTATAGTTTGGCAAATTAAAAATTATACTTACTCCAGCAAATTTAATTCGAGAAATCTGTTCTGAAAAGAAAATACTTGCACTTGTAAACCAAAGTAGGTATCACAGTGTTCATTGAAGTCTTGTTTATAATAGCAAAATATTGGAAACAAACTAAATGTCAGAAGGAAAATGGTTAAATAAACTATGATATGTTCATATCATGAAATGTGTTGCAGATATTAAAATGAAGTTGTTTGACCTTGTGTATGACATGGAGAGATCTTTCTGTAGGACAGTGTAGAAGACTATAAATTTAAAGCTTTAGTTTTATATCTATTATTAGTTGCAATAGATTTCTAACAGTAGAATTGTCATATTAAAAGGTAAGAATGTTCTTAAGGATTTTACTCATGGCTGCCAAATTATTGTCCAGGCTGGATGTATTAGTTTACATCACTGCCTCCAGAAAATGAACATGCCTTTTATCTGTACCTTTGCCAGTACCAAATATTACCATTAAGGGGAAAAGATGGCTGTTTAATACATGAAAAAGACTTATTTATCTATCATCTGCATTTCTTTTTATGAATTGCCTGTTCATGTCCTTTGACCATTTCCCCTTTTAATTAGTAGGAATTCTTTTTAAAGAATGTCAGTGATGTCCATATTTTTGTGCTTTAAGCATTCAAGTAAGACTCCTTTATCTTTTTTGTTTTTTAGTTCTTCATTTTATTTATTTACCCCAGGTTAAGAAATGATGATCTTAAGTGCTAAAATTGTGACTTGAGAAGGCTCTTCAGTTTGTAAGTGGTCAGTCCAAATGTGGTCAGGTGTTAGGATAGCAGTCAGTGAAATTTCCTCCTCTAGGCTTGTTGACATTAATAACAAAGAGATAACAGTGCCAGTTGGCTCTGAAGACATCTATATGCATTTGTAATGAAATTCTCTGTACATCACTCTTCCTTGTTTTCCTCTCTTTAATCTTCATATTCTTTTCTTTGAAAGGGTAGATAGAAATAGATACATGGTATCAGATCTATTGAAGAGATGGACAGTTCTAATCTAAGGAACTGCTACAAACCATTTATAATGAAAATGTTATCGATCATTCAGAAATTAGCTCATGTACACATTAGTATTAAAATTACTTTTAGTAATGATATTAATTAAAAAGCAAAACTACAGAAATAGTATTGTACATTTAATGTAACCTTAATACTAATGAGTCTTTAAGAAAAGCAGGGAGATAAGGAATCACATCATATACAGTATGAAATATTAAAGGTTTTGGTAGCCTTAATACTTAGAATTTGTAACTGAGTATTATATCTTTTAAAAATTCCATCTAACCAAAAACCCAACCCCCAAACAACCCAAAATAACTTACAGAAAACCAGGAACCTTAAGACTGGTTTTTCATAAAGAAATTAGCTATATCAATTTTAATTGTTTATAGAAACAGTATGCTGCTGTGCTTAGTCACTCAGTCGTGTCTGACTGACTCTTTGTCACCCCATGGACTGTAGCCCGCCAGGTTCCTCTCTCCATTGGGATTCTCTCAGCAAGAATACTGGAGTATTCTTGGGGGGTTGCCATGCCCTCCTCCAGGTAGAAACAGTATATATTTCCTTTATTTTTTAGAAGTGTGTTACTCTTATTAAAGAATCTACCATTTTAATTTGTATACAAAATAGTTGGAAAAATTGCTATAATTTTTGGTATAGATAGCTATAATAGTTTTTGAAAGTAATGGAATTTTTATTTTAAAGATTCTGACAATGGAGATATTAATTACGATTATGTTCATGAGTTGTCATTGGAAATGAAGCGTCAAAAGATACAGAGGGAATTAATGAAGCTGGAACAAGAAAACATGGAGAAAAGAGAAGAAATCATTATTAAAAAGGAGGTATGCTATTTACTGAAATATGTTAGTAATTAACATTAACATGGATAATGATTTCTGAACTCATTAACTGCTTGCTACATCTCAAATTGTATTGGCATATTGATATTTCATACATGTTGATCAATTAATCTTGACATTACTCTATTAGATAAATGGGGCATATTTTTATTGTTGAACAGATAAAGAAAACTGAGTTTCTGTGGCCTGGAGTCACCAACTAATGTGAAATGGAACTTGAATCTACATACACCTGATTTTTAGGCCCATGCTATCTCTATAGAGTACTTGTTTCTTTTCTAAAGAGTAGAAAGAGATAAAATATATTTGAATATAATTTGTGATTTTTCTGAGGAGATTTTGAAATTTCATAATTTTAGTTTGCTTTATAGATACTAATGTTAATAGCTGTGTGGCAGATATAGAAGGGGCTGGAGAACCTGATGCCCAGGTGATGAGCAGAGTTCTGTTTTAGACTGTCTGTGATGAACTTGGACATCCTGCCCCAGCCATGCCAGCTCTGGTCAGCTCTCTCTGCAACCTTGCTGTCGTTTCCCTATATAACAGTCATAAGCTCCAAATAAGAGCCTAAAAACTGCGTATGACTTCCCTGGAGGTTCAGATGGTAAAGAGTCTGCCTGCAGTGCAGGAGACTTGGGTTCAATCTCTGGGTCGGGAAGATCCCCTGGAGAAGGAAATGGCAACCCACTCCAGGATTCTTGCCTGGAGAATCTTGTGGACAGAGAAGCCTGGTAGGCTACAGTCCACGGGGTCACAAAGAGTCAGACACGACTGAGCAACTTCACTTTCACTTTTTATATTAATGTTGGGGCAGTTAGCATATTGTTAACAGTATAAGTTTAGGAGCCAGGCTGATAGTAATGTGTGGTGGCTGTCATAGCACTTAATGTTTTATCTGAAGTTTCTTGTTGTTGCTTTGTTGTCTGATTGTAGCAACCATGATTGGTATACTTTCTGACTTACTGAATTCTTTTGAAAGGTTTCACCAGATGTGGTTAGATCAAAGTTGTCTCCATCACCTTCTCTAAGAAAGTCTAGCAAATCTCCAAAGAGAAAATCAAGCCCTAAGTCATCATCTTCAACTAGCAAGAAAGACAGGAAGACAACTGCAGTATCCTCTCCATTGTTGGACCAGCAGAGGTCAGTAGGGTGATAAACAGTGCCAGAATGAAAAATAGCTTTTTCTGACATGATATTCAAAAGAATTACTTAGTAGATTACAAAAGGATACTTTTAATACATTGAGCATTTAATATAAGCTTTTTTCTTTTTTAAAAAAAAGAAGTATGGAAAGTTTCCACTTAAAAGAAAATTATAGAGAACGATGAAACAAAGATCTGTGTCATACCTATATATGCTTCAGAACTTTTTTTTCCCAAAAAAAAACTAAGCAGGTGTATTTCCTGTCCTTCCCTCTTGAATTTGTTGTTTATGATACTTGTGCATGTGTGTTTATACTTCTATATTATATTATCTTACAATAAATAATATTTTCATTTATTTAGTCTTAATATAGATACAACTTTTCTTCTGCAATTTGCTGTTTTAAACTTAGCTTTTTTGGCAGTTTTTTACATTTACCTATGTTGATATCTATAGCCATAGTTCTTTCATATTAATATATTTTTAAAATTTTTATTTAATAAATGTTACAAAGCACAATGCCAAAAACATTAACAGTTAAAATTTCACCAAATGAAAAAAATACTACAGAATACACAGTTGTAAAAAGCTACATTAAGTTATTTTACAAATGCCTCAAGCAGCAAAAAGAAAAAAACCCAATGCCATATTAATATTTATATATTTACTTTTCTGTTATTGAACATTTAAGTCATTTCCAGGTTTTAGTTATTACAAATTATGCACAGTGAACAACATTCTTCTTGTCTCCTGGTGTATGAAGCAGTATGCATACATTTTTAGAATCGTTGTAGTAGCCAGTTGAAAGAATAAGGATAGAAATAAATTACATTGGGGGGTTGAAAATAAGGCAGGAGATAGTTTTCCATATAATGTCATCTGTACTCTTTAAATTTTAAATTTTATTTCAATTAAAGGGCATACACTAATTTATTATATAAGAACAAGGCTAAACTGAAAACCTTTTCTCAATATTTGACCGGTTGGTAGATGTCTGTATGACCCCATAATGAAATTTATATTTGTTACCCCATAATGAAATTTATATTTGTTCTCCCTCTAGTTTCTGGAGGCTTTAACCCTATTCTACACTTCATTCACTTCTTGCCTAGTTTATTATTAATATATCGTCCTACAAACTTTATTTACTTTATCTAGTGTCCATTCCCTCACACATGTAAGCATATTCATTCAGCTGCCATAACCGTTCACTTTACGAATGTTGTAAGAGGTATCTTAAAAGAAAAATTCCTATTAATTTATTATGCCATTGAAAAACTCAGTAGTTTTCCATTCTGTTGAATGGAATTCAGATTTTTTAGAGGGGAATTCATACATTGATCTTCTCAGTCTTGCCCATATTTTTGTCCAGTGTTCCTCCTACGTTCATCATCTTTAGTCCTTCAGTGTCTAGCTCAAATTCTGTCTTTCCATTAAGATTTCCCATTTCTCCTTACGGAACATAATTTCTGCTCCCTTTGTATATCAGATTTTATTTATACCTTTTGCATAATGCTAACTGCTATTTCCATTATTATATTTTAGCCGTGGCATACATGTTTTACAACTTCTATTAAATTTAAGCTCCCTGAAGACTGGCATCTTGATGGTTCACTATTCTATCTTTCCGTAGCACCTATGTAGAGAGCTTTGTGTTGTAATAAGGCACTCTGTAAAGTAGGCTTAATTCTCTCCTTTGCTCCTCAAATTGAGTAAAGGGATATGAAAGAAGTCAAACTACAGAGTGATACAATTTAACCCACCCGCTCTTTTTCCTTTTAACTAACCAATTATATAAATTCCCCTAATTCCATTTATTTCCCCCACAAAACCCAGCATGCCAGAAATACTCCTTTTTATTTTCTTGTCCTTGTTATTTATGAAATCTTCAGTATTTAATCTCTTCATACAAAGTTTTGATACCTGTTTAGTTGAAGGGTTAGTTTCATCCTGTTTTTCATGTAGTCTACTCTAACAGTCTTATTGGTAATTCACTTATCCTTTCAATATTGAGCATGAATTATTGGGGGCTGTGCAGGTGACATTAGTGGTAAAGAACCCGCCTGCCAATGCAGGAGACTTAAGAGACGCAGGTTCAATCCCCGGGTTGGGAAGATCCCTGGAGGAGGAAATGGCAACCCACTCTAGTGTTCTTGCCTAGAGAATCCCATGGACAGAAGAGCCTAGCAGGCTGCAGTCCATGGAAAGAGTCAGACATGACTGAAGCAACTTAGCATCCACACATGAATAATTATATTGATTTAACTATTAATGCTGGGCTGGCCTGGTAGGCTGCCATCTATGGGGTCACACAGAGTCGGACACTACTGAAGTGACTTAGCAGCAGCAGCAGCAGCAGCAGCTGGGCTGGAAGAAGCACAAGCTGGAATCAAGATTGCCGGGAGAAATATCAATAACCTCAGATATGCAGATGACACCACCCTTATGGCAGAAAGTGAAGAGGAACTAAAAAGCCTCTTGATGAAAGTGAAAGAGGAGAGTGAAAAAGTTGGCTTGAAGCTCAACATTCAGAAAACTAAGATCATGCCATCTGGTCCCATAACTTCATGGGAAATAGATGGGGAAACAGTGTCAGACTTTATTTTTTGGGGCTCCAAAATCGCTGCAGATGCTGATTGCAGCCATGAAATTAAAAGACGCTTACTCCATGGAAGGAAAGTTATGACCACCCTAGATAGCATATTGAAAAGCAGAGACATTACTTTGTCAACCAAGGTCCCTCTAGTCAAGGCTATGGTTTTTCCCATGGTCATGTATGGATGTGAGAGTTGGACTGTGAAGAAAGCTGATCGCTAAAGAATTGATGCTTTTGAACTGTGGTGTTGGAGAACTCTGGAGAGTCCCTTGGACCTCAAGGAGATCCAACAAGTCCATCCTAAAGGAGATCAATCCTGGGTGTTCATTGGAAGGACTGATGCTAAAGCTGAAACTCCAGTACTTTGGCCACCTCATGCGACAAGTTGACTCACTGGAAAAGAGTCTGATGCTGGGAAGGATTGGGGGCAGGAGGAGAAGGGGACGACAGAGAATGAGATGGCTGGATGGCATCACCAACTCGATGGAGGTGGGTTTGAGTGAACTCCGGGAGTTGGTGATGGACAGGGAGGCCTGGCGTTCTGTAATTCCTGGGGTCGCAGAGTCGGACACAACTGAGCGACTGAACTGAACTATTTGTGTATTATGCGATCCTGAGTTTAAGATGCATCATTAATTTAACAATAGAAACAGAAGGACCTGGAAAACAGTACATTGAAGATACAAAGAAAACACTGAGTTGGATATAGCACTTCTGTAGTCATGTAGTTTAAATTGCCTCAAGTGTGTCAGATCATCAACTTACAGTTTAATTGTGGATCATACGATAAAACTGTTTGAAGACATTCAACAACAAGTAATGATTAGAATTTCAGTTAAAATTTAGTGGAATATTGCAACCAATGCCAGTAAGTAAACTGAGGGGGAAATCAGATAAACTAACTCCTTGGTTTTACGTGGTTATCATGTTGAAAGGGCAGAGATAATCACAGACAAATTAAGACTCACACTTCTCCCTGAAAGTTAGCACTTTTCTGTGACACTTGTTGTAAGAGATAGTCCGATACTAAGCTTTATGCTAAGATGTGAGAGTGGCTTAGAATCAATAAATGTTTTATTGTTTCTGTTTATCTCTGTTGTTAGTTTTTATTAAGAAAATTTTTCTTTATATCAATGAGTTTTTGTGCAAAGATATGTGAAGTATGTCAAAAGCTATTCAAAAGAATTAAGTTTTGGGGGGAGAGGGAGAGATAGGCTCAAAAAAGTGATGGAAGTAGATAATTGAGCTCTGTGCCACAAATAGGAACTGGGCTCTGGGCCCCTAAAAGGACGATCATTTGACTTAAAAAAATGTTGAAAGATCTTGCTGACTGCAGAGTGCTCAAAACCAATTTTGGCCCATTCTGTTGGAAGGCACTTGCAAACTCTTATCTGTAACACAACTGTTTCCCAAGTATTGAATACGTATATTTTTGAAGGTATTTGAAGAAATTCTGTACTTCAATGAGTGTAGTGGCGTAATCTTGGTTGTTCTGATAGCTTACTCCTAGAATGTGAATTTAACACAACCAGAAGTTTATTTCTCACTCAAGTAAGAAATGGATGATTACGAGGTGACTCTCCTGTACATGGATATTGAGTAACTAAGCTCCTTCTGACTGTGGCTTCACTTTCCTACATTATTGAGGATCAAAAAGTGAAATATGCAAAGAAAAAAAGATTATTGCACTTATTTAGTTATATAGTTTATAATTACCTGGAATATGAGAGGCTTTTTTATTAATTAGACCTGGAAGTGGTATGCATCACTTCCTCTTATGTTCTTTTGGCCAGAACTTGGTCATTTGGTCACATTTAACTTTATAAATGTGTAGAGTATTGTTCATCAGTATGGCCAGGACAAAAGTTTAGTAAATACCTAGTTAGTCTTTGTCATAGGCAGTAATGTGAAAATACAGTTTGTGTCAAGAATTCCTCTGTCATTTTGAAATGATAATGGTTGAAAATGGTTTTTTAGTAATTTTGATATTATCTTTACCAACTATTGATTAGTGTGTCATCTTTTTAATTGGAAGACAGTTACTTTACAATGTTTCGGTTTTTGCTATACAACAACTCAAATCAGCTGTAAATACATGTCCCCTTCCTCTTCTGCTTCCTTCCCCCACCCCCCCACCCCCAGTGTGTCTTTTAAATGGAAAAGACATCTATCACTTATCTTTTAAATACATTAAAAGTTTCAGTCATCTCATAAATATGCAGTGAGATAATGTAGCTAATAATGGTTCTTGGCAGAAGACAAAGATGAAGAGCAGATTTGGTCATATTTTAATGATTTTTGACTTGCTAGATGGTTTACCCCATCTGTGATGATAAATAGGGAGAAAAACTAAGGCAAATTTTCTGAATGCCCACTCTGAGTCAGTTGCCTTTTTTATCTGTTTTTAGTCTTACCAGCAATTTTGAGGAAGATACTACCTGTTACTTTTTTATTTAGCTAAGGAATCTTGGGCTAGAGAACTCTAGGTCACAGGTAGTAAGTTCTAGGATTTTGGCTTAGGTCGTCATTTATAAATATCAATAGGTACTGAAATAAGTAGCTAGTGAAAACTTTTCAGATAATCTGAAAAGAAAGGACTCCTTTAAAACTCAGTACCAGACTGAACATTCCATGTTGCAGAAAATAGGAATGAATTGAAACAATAAATTAATTAAAAATTTTAGTATGATTTGAGAGGATATTGCATTGATCTGTTGAGAGCAGTTGATCGTGAAAAAGTTAAAGCAGTCTGTGAACAAGGATATTTTGGAATGAAAACGATTTTTATACTGGAAATAGCAGAATAATGAGATTGCCAAATTTAGAATTTAAGGAAAACTTACTGAATTTGAAAACACATTTAAGATACTGGAAAGCAAAAGGAGAGATGGGAATAATGAAAAATAATGGAGAAGTGACCTAGGAGATATGCAGTAACTGCAGTAAAGCAAACTAGAGAGACCCAGGTCCTATGGAGAACTGATGAAATAAGAATAGGAAAACCAATGAGCAAAACAATTAAGGTTTCAGATTGAAACAGCACATTGAGTACTGGAAAAGGTTAAAAAAGAAAATCTAGATTTATCTTGATGAAATTTTTAATTTCCAAAGAATAATGTTTTATAAGCATACCAGCAGAAAAGCTGAGAAACCTGCATAGGAAAAGTAATTGACTCTCTGGACTTCTCATCCAAAACACTAAATGCTGCAAGATACTGTAACAGTATTTATAGAGCTCTGAGGTAAAAGGATATCATTCTGAAATGCTCTAGTATTCAGTCAAACCACTGTTAAGGTATGAAGACAGTTTGTAATGTGTAAGGGCTCAGAGTTATAGCAGTTAGTCAGTTCCAGATGGACTAAAACCATGAAAGACAAAATTCTAAAATTTAAAGGATCATCTCTGTAGTCTAAGAGTTGGAAAAGGTTTAAATGAATGTTTAAGATATAAAACAAAGATTTAAATAAATATTTACTAACAATGCTTACATCAGTGTACATCATGAGGAACGCTGGGCTGGAAGAAGCGCAAGCTGGAATCAAGATTGCTGGGAGAAATATCAATAACCTCAGATATGCAGATGACACCACACTTATGGCAGAAAGCGAAGAGGAACTCAAAAGCCTCTTGATGAAAGTGAAAGAGGAGAGTGAAAGGGTTGGCTTGAAGCTCAACATTCAGAAAACGAAGATCATGGCATCTGGTCCCATCACTTCATGGGAAATAGATGGGGAAACAGTGGAAACAGTGTCAGACTTTCTTTTTGGGGGCTCCAAAATCACTGCAGATGCTGATTGCAGCCATGAAGTTAAAAGACGCTTTACTCCTTGGAAGGAAAGTTATGACCAGCCTAGATAGCATATTAAAAAGCAGAGACATTACTTTGCCAACAAAGGTCCGTCTAGTCAAGGCTATGGTTTTTCCCGTGGTCATGTATGGATGTGAGAGTTGGACTGTGAAGAAAGCTGATCGCTAAAGAATTGATGCTTTTGAACTGTGGTGCTGGAGAAGACTCTGGAGAGTCCCTTGGACTGCAAGGAGATCCAACCAGTCCATTCTAAAGGAGATCAATCCTGGGTGTTCATTGGAAGGACTGATGCTAAAGCTGAAACTCCAATACTTTGGCCACCTCATGCGACGAGTTGACTCACTGGAAAGGAGTCTGATGCTGGGAAGGATTGGGGGTAGGAGGAGACGGGGACGACAGAGAATGAGATGGCTGGATGGCATCACCGACTCGATGGACATGAGTTTGGGTGAACTCTGGGAGTTGGTGATGGACAGGGAGGCCTGGCGTGCTGTGGTTCATGGGGTCGCAAAGAGTCGGACACGACTGAGTGACTGAACTGAACTGAACAATGCTTAGGGTTTCATTTATACTTGATGTAATTGTTCTTTATAGTGCTGAAAACATGGAAGCCACCTTAAAACCTTATGAATGGAAATTGTTTAAAGAAGTTATAGAGCATATCTATTAAGGGAATTCTGTACAGTCCATAAGAATAATTATAAGAATCCACTTTTTGTTACAGAAATATACCAATACAGTATTTAGTACAAACAATTTTTTTTTTAAATTACATTATGACTGTGCATATGGGAGTGGGCAGGGAGGAAAAAAGGAAAATAGAAAAAGTGTGGCTGTCCTTGGGTAATGGAATTGTAGGTGATTTTTACTTTTCTATCTACTTTTTTATAATAAGCTTAAAATTTTTTCAGTTCTATTTTTTTTTTAATGACATTTTCTTTCCTGAATCTGTTCCTATTCCACCTCTATCTTTTCTCAGAAATCTACCTTTTAAAATTATATAGTAAGCACTGTTAATGAAATAGGTAGTGAGTAAATCTTTGCTCATTTCTCTGGGTTTTTTTTTGTTGGGGGGATATTGATTACTAGTATATTATAAAATAGTAAATGGCAAGTTATTGAAAGGAATGCTAACCAGTCTTTAATCATGCTTTGTTAAAATGAAAAAAAAAAAACAACCAAAACTTATTTCACCTTCTAAAAGTCTTTAGACTTCTGACAGCTTTGTGTTAACTTTAGGAATTCAAAAAGCAACCAAAGTAAGAAGAAAGGACCTCGAACTCCTAGCCCACCCCCTCCTATACAGGAAGATATTGCTCTGGGGAAAAAATACAAAGAAAAATATAAAGTGAAAGACAGGATAGAGGAAAAACCAAGAGATGGAAAGGACAGAGGACGAGATTTTGAAAGACAAAGAGAAAAAAGAGACAAGCCAAGGTAAGTAGGATTTTTAATAATCTTACTTTCTTAAAATCTGTAATACTATTCAAAAGCTTTTAGGAATTACTATCCTGGCTTTTTTACTGTTTTTTAAACTCTACCTAATAATTCCATATTAAAGTATGACTCACTGGAAAAGACTCTGATGCTGGGAAAGGTTGGGGGCGGGAGGAGAAGGGGACGACAGAGAATGAGATGGCTGGATGGCATCACCGACTCTGTGGACATGGGTTTGAGCGAACTCCGGGAGTTGGTGATGGACAGGGAGGCCTGGCGTGCTGTGATTCATGGGGTCGCGGAGAGTCGGACACAACTGAGTGACTGAACTGAACTGAACTGAACTGATTTCAATAAATGTTAATAACATAACAAATCATTATTATCTAAGAAACATAAAATTTCTAATTTTACCCACTTTTAAATGTGCATTTCAGTATTGTTTTATATATGCGTGTGTGTATATATATATTTTTTTCACAGTGTCATGAAACAGATTTCCAAAACTTTTATCTTACAAATCTGAAACTCTGTACCCCTAAAACAACCTGTCCCCCACTCCCCAGTCCCTAGTAACCACTATTCTGGTTCTGTGAATTTGACTCCTTTCCATTCCGTTCCGTCGCTCAGTCGTGTCCGACTCTTTGCGACCCCGTGGACTGTAGCCTACCAGGCTTCTCCGTCCATGGGATTCTCCAGGCAAGAATACTGAAGTGGGTTACCGTTTCCTTCTCCAGGGGATCTTCCCGACCCAGGGATTGAACCCGGGTCTCCCGCATTGGAGGCAGACGCTTTAACCTCTGAGCCACCAGGGAAGCCCTTGACTCCTTTAGATACCTCATATAAATGAAATCACTTTGTCTCTTTGTGACTGGCTTATTTTACTTAGCATTGTCTCTTCAAGGTTTACCCACACTGTGCACATAACAGGATTGCTTTCCTTTTTAAGGATGAATAATAGTCCATCATCTATATGCCACATTTTGTTTATCCATTCATTTGTCAATGAACATACAGGCTGCTTCCACCTCTTGGCTCTTGTGAATAGTGCTGTTATGAATATGGGTATCTAAACATCTCTTTAAGACCCTTCTTTCAATTCTTTTGGACATAAACTCAGAAATGGGATTGCCAGATCATATGGTAGTTTCATTTCATTTTTAATTTTTGAAGAAACTTTCATACTGTTTGCCATACCAGCTGCACCACTTTACAGTCCAGTTAAGAGGGTTACAAGAGTTTGAGTTTTTCCACATCCTCATCAACACTTGTTTTCTGTGTTTTGGATAGCTTACACCAGCATCCTGACTGGTGTAAGATGATACTGTGACTTTGATTTGTATTTTGCTAATGATTGGTGATATGGAGCATCTTTTCATTGCTTTCCGGCCAATTGTATGTCATCTTTGGAGTGATGTCTGTTTAAAGTCCTTTACGCATTTTTCAATTGAGTTATTTTGACTCTTCTTGTTGAATTATAGAAATCCATTATTCAGGATGTTAACTCCTTATCAAGTACATGATTTACAGGTATTTTCTCCCTTTTCATCAGTGGCCTATTCATTCTCTTGATGGTGTTTTTTGATGCGCAGAAGTTTTTAAAGTATGATGTGTCCTATTTGTTGATTTTGGGTTTGCTGCCTGTGCTTTTGGTATCAGAACTAAGAAATCATTGCCAACTCCAGTGTCGTGAAGACTTTCCTCTATGTTTTCTTGTAGGAGTTTTATAGTTTTAGACCTTACATCTAAATCTTTAATACCTTTTAAGTCAATTTTTTGTATATGGTGTAAGATAAGGTTCTAACTTTATTTTTTGTGTGTAGAAAACCAGACTTCCCAACGCTGTTTTTTGAAGGAACTTTTCCTTTCCCCATTGAGTGTTTTTGGCACCCTTGCAGATCATTTGACCATATATATGGAAGAAAGGGTTTCTGGGCTCTCTGTTTTACTCCGTTGGTCTGCTTGTCTGTCTTTACGCTAGTACCGCATTGTGATTAACATAGATGAAAGTGACAGAGGAGAGTGAAAAAGTTGGCCTAAAACTCAACATTCAGAAAACTAAGATCATGGCATCCAGTCCCATCACTTCATGGCAAATAGATGGGGAAACAATGGAAACAGTGACAGACTTTATTTTGGGGGGCTCCAAAATCACTGCAGATGGTGACTGCAGCCATGAAATTAAAAGACACTTGCTCCCTGGAAGAAAAGCTATGGCCAACCTAGACAGCATATTAAAAAGCAGAGACATTACTTTGCCAACAAAGGTCCGTCTAGTCAAAGCTGTGGTTTTTCCAGTAGTCATGTATGGATATGAGAGTTGGACTATAAAGAAAGCTGAACGCTGAACAATTGATGCTTTTGAATTGTGTGTTGGAGAAGACTCTTGAAAGTCCCTTGGATGGCAAGGAGATCCAGTCAGTCAATCCTAAAGGAAATCAGTCCTAAATATTCACTGGAAGGACTGATGCTGAAGCTGAAACTCTGCTACTTTGGCCACCTGATGCGAAGAAGCAACTCTTTGGAAAAGACCCTGATGCTGGGAAAGATTGAAGGTGGGAGAAGGGGATGACAGAGGATGAGATGGTTGGATGGCATCACCTACTCAAGAGCTTGAGTAGGCTCCAGGAGTTGGTGATGAACAGAGAAGCCTGACGTGCTGCATTCTATGGGGTTTCAAAGAGCCGGACATGACTGAGTGACTGAACTGATAATACTGAACTGCACTGATTTTGAAGTCAGGAGCATGAATCCTCTGACTTTGTTTTTTTTTTTTTTAATGATTTTGTCTATTTGGAATCCCTTGAAATTGCATGTAAATTTTGGGGTGGTTTTTTAATCCTCTGCAAAAACTACCTTTAGGATTTTGACAGGGACTGTATTAAATTTGTAAATCACTTTGGACAGTATGGACCTCTTAACCATATTAAATCTTCCAGTCCGTGAGCATGGAATGTCGTTCTGGTTATTTGTGTCTAAGGTAGATTTGTAGTTTTTAGTATTCAAGTCTTTGACTCCTTTGGTTAGGCTTATTCCTAAGTATTTTTTATGTTGTGTTTTTTATGTTTTATTCTTTTTTATTCTATTGTAGATGGAATTATTTTTTACATTTCCTTTTCAAATTGTTCGTTGTTATTGTGTAGAAACACAAGTGATCTTGTGTTTTGATTTTGCATCCTGCAACTTTGATGAGCTTGTTTATTCTAGCAATGTGAAATTTGTAGTGTTTTCTAAATATAAGATCATGCCATTGGCAGGTAGAGATTTTATTTTTTTCTTTCCAATTTGGATGCCTTTAAAAATTTTTTCTTAGCTGATTGTCGTGACTAGAACTGGTGAAAGTGGACATCTTTGCCTTGTACCTTAGAGAAAAGTTTTCAGTCTTTCACCATTGAGAGGGATGTTTGCTATGGATTTTTTATAAACAGCCTGTGTTATATTGAGATCATTCAGGATAAATTTTCCACTCAGTAAGCAGTTAATACAGCTTTATAATATAAGTTCAATAAAACCCATCCTTTTCCCCAAAAAAGATTTTGGTGATAAGCTTAACTGCCCCCCCCACCACAATTTTTTTTTTTTTGTCTTTGTGAGAGGTCATCTTGTCTAACTCATTTAGATGAATTTTTTTTCTTTCTGTCCCTACTCTGGTGACAGAGTGATTGTGTCAGCTGTTGCTAGGATCTAGCAACATTATGTCTTAGTGGAGCAATAAGAATTGGTTAACTGGAACATCCATAATTCTTGAACATATTTTCCTAAAATATACTCTTTATCTTACTTAGTCTGATAGGTTTGTTTTTGAAAATAACATGCAAATCGAGTATAAATCATGTTAAGTGTTCTTGCTGAAGTCTTTATTCTTCTCTAACGGTTCTTAGTGCTCTTATTTTGTTATTTTGACCCAGAAACCTGTTGTGAGAGGTGATTCTTTTGTCCCTGGGGTAGTTTGCCATTCTGTTTGTTTCTCCCTGACTATCTCTATCAGAAGTAATAAGGTATGTCTAGTACTCACCTGTTGTTCTCTGTACAGAAAACTCTGAACTTGGTTTATTTCTTTTATATAAGGAAACTAAGCACCAGATTACTGAAGGACTGCATGGGAGTCCTAAAGCCTGAAACCCTTAAAGGGGTCCAGTTTGACTTTGGTGTTTGACAAGGTTGAAAGGGGCCAATTTGAGTTAGAAACTGATTTGATTTGCAGGTTTTGTTTATTTTTAAGGCAGACTTGTTAACTTATCTCCATTCAGTTCAGCTCAGTTATGTTCAAAATTTGTGACCCCATGAACTGCAGCTTGCCAGGCTTCCCTTTCCATCACCAACTCCCGAAGCTTGCTCAAACTCATGTCCATCCAGTTGATGATACCTTCCAACCATCTCATCCTCTGATGTCCACTTCTTCTCCTGTGTTCAATCTTTCCCAGCATCAGGGCCTTTTCCAATAAGTCAGTTCTTCACATCAGGTGGCCAAAGTATTGGAGTTTCAGCTTCAGCATCAGTCCTTCCAATGAATATTCTGGACTGATCTCCTTTAGGATGGACTGGATGGATCTCCTTGCTGTCCAAGGGACTTTCAAGAGTCTTCTCCAACACTACAATTCAAAAGCATCAATTCTTTGGCTCTCAGCTTTCTTTATAGTCCAGCTCTCACATCCAGACATGACTACTGGAAAAACCATAACTTTGAGTAGATAGACCTTTGTCAGCAAAGTAACGTCTCTGCTTTTTAATATGCTATCTAGGTTGGTCATAGGTTTTCTTCCAAGGAGCAAGCATCTTTTAATTTCATGGCTGCAGTCACCATCATCTGCAGTGATTTTGGAGCCCCCCAAAATGCTGTCACTGTTTCCATTGTTTCCCCTTCTATTTGCCATGAAGTGATGGAACCAGATGCCATGATCTTAATTTTCTGAATATTGAGTTTTAAGCCAACTTTTTCACTCTCCTTTTTCACTTTCATAAGGAATTTATTAATTCTAAAGTCAAACCGTGTATTTAAGAATCTTTGTCATTGCTTTCATTTTCTGGGATATATGGTTGAAGGTTAGTATCTAAATTCCTTTTGGAGAAAATTGTACTTTAAAATTAATTTAGTTGTTATAATGGGCTTATTGAGAGTTTTTTGGTTATCAGAATGTGCTGGGCTTAAGTGAAAGTATGCTGATACATTTATTCATTCAGTTGTTACTGACTTCCTAGTGTGTGTGGGGGGCACTGTTTTAAAAGATAGTGATGCACCAGTGAACTAAAATGTTGGCCAAAGCTTTGTTACTACAGGTGGAAGTAATATAGTAATCATGTGTGTGTAAAATAACATCTTTGCACATATAGATTTTTTTTTTTTCCCTTTCAAGTAAAGAAGACTTACTAGGCCTGTTGGATTTAGGGGATTGCTTACATTTCTTAAAGGTGGTCCAAATGTATGTGCATACTGAGACAGATGATGCCACAAAGCCACATGATTCTGTTACTTTCAAGTCCTTCTCCCTGTCTTCTGTGTCTCAGTTAGTTCTTCAGCTTTCTATATCAGGGGCAACTGACCTGCACTTTAGGGTCTGATTTGTGAGTTAGAATTTGCCTGTGTGTGTTTTGGTGAGGGGAATTATGTCCATAGCCTTCCGAAAGATTTTTACAATTATTAATCATTCTTTAGGCGTTTGCCACTAATCTGGCATCAAGAATTCAAGTACTTTCCTCCTAAATCTTTGTTGTCCATGTCAATCTTGTTAAGAATATACTCTGTTTCCAGAATATTTTGTTAATTTGTATAACACTAAATTCTGTCATGTAGTTGTTTTTGAAGCAAATAATGTATAGGCCACTGTTCTGTATCACTGTCATCCAATTTGACTGGTAGACTTTATTCAGCAAAGATTTATTTATGCAACATTGATCAAAAACTGAATACCACTTGTTTATCCAAGGGGACTAAAAAGCCTTATGAATTTATTACTCTGCTTTTAGAGAATATAGCAATTTCCCATAGTATTTTTTTAAATAAACTTTCTATGACCTGTTCTATACAGAAAATAGCAAAATCTTAATTACTTGGAACCTAACTAAGTCATTTTTCAGAGAAGGCAATGGCAAGCCACTCCAGTACTATTGCCTAGAAAATCCCATGGATGGAGGAGCCTGGTGGGCTTCCGTCTATGGGGTCACACAGAGTCGGACACGACTGAAGTGACTTAGCAGCAGCAGCAGCAGCAGCAGCAACTAAGTCATTTTTATTCTGTAATTTGTTTTAGAAGAGATGTAGCTCACAGGAAAATTAAGTTTGAGTTAGAAATTTAACCAGGAAATCACTTGTGAAGGGAATATTTTGTATCATTATTTCTAACCTACTGTATCTAGATAATCCTTAACTAGATATTTTCAATGGACTTGTAATACCATCTTTTATCAGTGAAAATATTCTATACACTGCTGAATCTCAATTGCAAGGCAGTATATTAGTGTAGTTTAAGAACAAGGGATTAAGCAAACACAAAAACTTTTTGGATAGTAGTTAACCAAAAAAGTTAGCTAACTATTGCATATAGTTCATTCTGCTGGTTAAATAGTGTTTTATGATGGTTCAGTTCAGTTGCTTAGTCGTGTCTGACTCTTTGCGACCCCATGAATCACAGCACGCCAGGCCTCCCTGTCCATCACCAACTCCCAGAGTTCACTAAAACCCACCTCCATCGAGTCGGTGATGCCATCCAGCCATCTCATTCTCTGTCGTCCCCTTCTCTTCCTGCCCCCAATCCCTCCCAGCATCAGAGTCTTTTCCAGTGAGTCAGCTCGTCGCATGAGGTGGCCAAGGTATTGGAGTTTCAGCTTTAGCATCAGTCCTTCCAATGAACACCCAGGACTGATCTCCTTTAGAATGGACTGGTTGGATCTCCTTGCAGTCCAGGGGACTCTCAAGAGTCTTCTCCAGCACCACAGTTCAAAAGCATCAATTCTTCGGCACTCAGCTTTCTTCACAGTCCAACTCTCACATCCATAATATGCTTTAATCAGAATACTAGGTTGCAGAATTTCATGGTTGTAAAATTTTATGGTTTAATAAGATAATATTAAGAGCATAGTAAGTTTTTTTAAATCACTTTATTGTAATTACCTGAATAATTCTTGATAGGAATATAAATGCCTGCATGAGTCTTACCCAGATATTTTAAAGACAGGTGTGATCATTCAGAACTTGTTGACTGACATCACCTTAGTAGAATAAACAGCTTACCACCAAATTAATAGTCTTTCTTTCAGTGATTGTGCGCATCTGAATAATTAAACTCAGAATGTTTCAGACCTTTGACAAAGACTGTTACATGTTGGATTAATTCTTTTATTTATTCAGTATCTACCATTCATAGTGTGGACTGGTGAATCTTGTTCTGTGGCCATTAAGGACAGGTCTGGGAGGAATCCATGGGTGGACTCAATAAGCATTTCTACAGACTGAACTGATAGGTTTCTTGAGTAAGTGTATACTAATGTTACTCAGTTATACAGAGAGGATTGAAAAATTTACAGTAACAGTATTATGGAGCATTTCACACACACAAAAGTAGACAGTAGTATAATGATCCTCATATCCATAGTTCCATTTGTCCCCTGTCTACTTCCCCACTCCAGTGCTATTTTGAAGCAAACCCCAGACATCTTCCTGGAGAAGGAAATGGCAACCCACTCCAGTATTTTTGCCTGGAGAATCCCATGGACAGAGGAGCCTGCAGGCTACAGTACACGGAGTCACAAGAGTCAGACATGAATTATTGACTAAACTAAACCAACAGACATCTTCAGTTCAGTTCAGTTGCTCAGTCATGTCCGACTCTTTGCGACCCAGTGGACGGCAGCATGCCAGACCTCCCTATCCATTACCAACTCCCGGAGCTTGCTCAAAGTCATGTCCATTGAGTCATTGATGCCATCCAACCATCTCATCCTCTGTCGTTCCCTTCTTCTCCTGCCTTCAATCTTTCCCAGCATCAGGGTCTTCTCCAATGAGTCAGTTCTTTGCATCAGGTGGCCAAAGTATTGGAGCTTCAGCTTCAACATCAGTCCTTCCAATGAATATTCAGAGTTGATTTCCTCTAGGATTGACTGCTTTGATCTCCTTGCAGCCCAAGGGACTCTCTAGAGTCTTCTCCAACACCGCATTTCAAAAGCATCAATTCTTCAGCGCTCAGTTTTCTTTATAGTCCAAATCTCACAACCATATATGACTACTGGAAACACCATAGCTTTGACTAGACAGACCTTTGTCAGCAAAGTACTGTCTCTGCTTTTTAATATGCTGTCTAGGTTGGTCATAACTTTTCTTCCAAGGAGCAGGTGTCCTTTGATTTCATGGCTACAGTCACCATCTGCAGTGATTTTGGAGCCCAAGAAAATAAAGTCTGTCACTGTTTCCATTGTTTCCCTATCTATTTGACATGAAGTGATGGGACCAGGTGCCATGATCTTAGTTTTCTGAATGTTGAGCTTTAAGCCAGCTTTTTCACTCTCCTCTTTCACTTTCATCAAGAGGCTTTTGAGTTCCTCTTCACTTTCTGCCATAAGGGTGGTGTCATCTGTATGTCTGAGGTTATTGATATTTCTCCCGGCAATCTTGATTCTAGCTTGTGCTTCATCCAGCCCAGCGTTTCTCATGATGTACTCTGCACATCAGTTAAATAAGCAGGGTGACAATATACAACCTTGACGTACTGCTTTTCCTATTTGGAACCAGTCTGTTTTTCCATGTCCAGTTCTAACTGTTACTTCCTGACCTGCATACAGGTTTCTCAAGAGGCAGGTCAGGTGGTCTGGTATTCCTATCTCTTTGAGAATTTTCCTAAGTTTGTTGTGGTCCACACAGTCAAAGGCTTTGGCATAGTCAGTAAAGCAGAAGTAGATGTTTTTCTGGAACTCTCTTGCTTTTTCAATGATCCAGACATCTTACTTTATTTCATTTGCATATATTTTAATGTATATCTCCAAATAGAAAGATACTTAAAAATATACAGTCACTGTACAGACACACACAGTCACCAGAAATATAACTGAATCACTTTGCTGTACACCAGAAACTCACACAATATTGTAAATCAACCATACTCCACACAGAAAAAAGCCAGTATCACATCTGAAAGGAAAATAAAACTCAAATTTTAAAATCATTGGTGAATTTGTAATATCTTTTGTAATATCGTCCCAATTAGTGGACTTTAGCACACATAATATGATGAAGGATATGCAAACCTTTTAATAGTAATATGGAACCTTTGTATTCAGGTTGGGAATTGGTTGTCTGAGGTATTGTCTTTTTTTCTGCATTTAATTGAGCCTTGTCTGTAGACCTGAAAAGTATTTTTAGGTGCCTAATAATTTAGGCTGCTGCTGCTGCTAAGTCACTTCAGTCATGTCCGACTCTGTGCTACCGCATAGACGGCAGCTCACCAGGCTCCCCCGTCCCTGGGATTCTCCAGGCAAGAATACTGGAGTGGGATGCCATTTCCTTCTCCAATGCATGAAAGTGAAAAGTGAAAGTGAAGTCGCTCAGTCAGTATTTTTAGGTGCATAATAATTTAGGCTAGGGATATAAAATTAAGACACTTAAATAAATATAAGCCGAACATAATTATATGTTAAATTCATAATTGTTGTTTAGTCACTAAGTTGTAGCTGACTCTTGGAATTCCATGGACTGTAGCCTGCCAGGCTCTTGTGTCCATGGGATTTTTTTAGCCAAGAACACTGGAGTGGGTTGCCATTTCCTTCTTCAGGGGATCTTCCCGACCCAGAGTTTGGACCTGTATCTTCTGTTTCTCCTGCATTGGCAGGCAAATTGTTTACAACTGCACCACTGGGAAGCCCCTATTCATGGTGGCCTTGTGTTAAAATGAAATTATTTGATAAATGTCAAAATAACTGCACGGGGGGATTGCAAAATCTTTTATATTTAGTCCAGTTGATCAAGGCTTGGGCTCTCTTTTATAGGTGTGATACTGAAAAAATTTATTGAACCAAAAGAGAAGCTTGTATTTTGCAGCCAAAATCTAGAGTGTATTTATGTTCCTAAAAATTGTGCTCTCAACCCTTTGTCTGTCATGTTTAGAGACTAAAGAAGAAAATTGTTTTTCAGGGAGGTTTTCAATAGCAGTAAATAGTTGCAAAGTTTAGCCCTATTTAATAATTGGTCCAATCAGAAATGCATAAAATAGCATATAGAGGCCGAAAATTCAATCCAGTAAATATGTGGGACTGTGTTGTATGTAGTGAGATTAATGAAATAACAGATAACCAGCCACACTATTGAAATCTATTGCTGCCTGTGGTTCGGTGCTGTCTGGTGGTAATTTTTTTTTTACTGACAGTTAAATGACCTGTCATTGGATAGAACTTCCGAGACAGTGGCAGGGATTTCAAGAATCTCCCTCATTTGACATACAGTTTGCTGGCCTGAGCCGAAAACATTGTGAGTCTGAGTAGTCGGTCTAGGGACTTGAAAACCATTCTTTACCTCTCTCTCCCCCAAGACTGGATTGCTTGCTGGTTCCACCCCATCCTATTTCAGGAGAAAGGGATAACTAACTTGATGAGCCAAAGAAGATAGAAGCCAGTTGTCTTAAATTTGTGTTATGCTGGTGTGCATTGTTGTTTCTGGGCTTTATTGCATTTTAACTAGCAGCTCTCTTACTCTTCAGTTCAGTTTAGTTGCTCAGTTGTATCCGACTCTTTGTGACCCCATGGACTGCAGCACCCCAGGCCTCCCTGTCTATTACCAACTCCCGGAGGCTACCCAAACTGATGTCCATTGAGTTGGTGATGCCATCCAACCATCTCATCCTCTGTCGTCCCCTTCTCCGCCTGCCCTCAATCTTTCCCAGCATTAGGGTCTTTTCAAAAGAGTCAACTTTTCGCATCAGGTGGCCAAAGTATTGGAGTTTCAGCTCCAACATCAGTCCTTCCAATGAATAGTCAGGACTGAGCTCCTTGAGGATGGACTGGTTGGATCTCCTTGGAGTCCAAGAAATTGGAAACAGTCTCTTCATGTGCCAGGGATGCTGGATATTGGTTTCTTCTGACTTTTGATCACAGTGATGGGTACAATTTTTAGTTCACTCTAGTCATGTAAGTCTCTTGAACCAGATTCTGAAAAATCACTTTATTTAAATGGCACATAACTCTGGGCTTGAATATGGTTGAAGGATGTGCTGATAATAAGTCTTAACATTCTTCTTTATTCTTTAATTGAGGTTTTTGAAAGAATTCATTTCTACGTAAATACAAAAATGAAATTGAACCACAGTTATTCGTACTTGGACAGAGGAGTCAGACGCAACTGAGCAACTAAGCACATACTCTACAAAAATGTTGAATCACTATGTTGTATACCTGAAACTTACAATAAAGAAGGCTCCTCTGTCCATGGAATTTTCCAGGCAAGAATACTGGAGTGGGTTGCCATTTCCTTCTCCAGCGGATTTTCCCAACCCAGGGATCAAACCGAGGTCTCGCATATTACAGGCAGATTCTTTACCATCTGAGCCACCAGGGAAACCCCTATTTATATAGAGTCCATTTAGAGCTATTATAAAATATTGGCTATATTCCCTGTGCTGTACAATAAATCCTTGTACCTTGTATAAATCCTTTTATACCTAGTAGTGACTTTTTAAAATAAGTTTCTTATGTAAACAATAAAGCCTGAATATTTCTGTGTGTGAAATGTGTACCATTTTGTATTCTATTTTACCACTGAAAGAGGAGAGTTGATTTTGATTGTGTCCGTAGTTCATTTAGTGTTTTTTATGTGTGCTTTTTGCATAATGATTTTAAAGGTTGAATTATGAATTTTAGCTGTGATAGCTTATAGTGAACAATGTTAGATTTGTGGTCTCCGAAGATACAGTTTCGGGACCAGGGACCAGACTTAATCACTCAAGAGCTTTTGTGTAGCAGAGTTTTATTAAAGTGAAAAAGGGACAGAGAAAGCTTTCGACACAGATATCAGAGGAAATGGACAGTGCCCCCCTGCTAGTCTTAGCAAAGGGAGCTATATACTTTTGTAACTGGTTATTACAGTAAATCAAAAGAATGTCTCAAGGTTGTAAAGGCCTTACCAGACCCACTCCCATAATATACATTTTAAGATAACGTGATTAAAACTTTAACAATAAAAAGATTTTATAAGACCCACTCCCACAATATACATTTCAAGATGACAGGATTAGTCAGAAGGTTCTTAAGAAGGAGAAACATGTCCTCGAGCAGGTTACATTCAGTTCAGTTCAGTTCAGTCACTCAGTCCTGTCTGACTGCGATTCCATGGACTGTAGCATGCCAGGCTTCCCTGTCCATTACCAATTCCTGAGCTTGCTCAAACTCATGTCCATCGAATTGGTGATACAGTGTTGTTATATAATCCTTAGTACAGAGTTTAAGCTGAGTTGTTTTGTTGTATAATCATCAGCTCTGGGCTTAAAGAAAAAAACATGTGTCCTTTTCTCCTTCTCCAGAGCCCCAGACCGCTTTCTCCTCCTGCTCATCCTCCTTCGCCTCAGGGACCCCGGACTTCTTATCAACCTACCTAAGAATTGACTCTCTCAGTTATATTATATAAGCATATTTTCATATTTGAGAAATAGAAACCATTTATTGAGAAAAATTGGTGTTAGAAATTTTAAGAAAGTCTGGAGTAAACATATCAGTTTGTAGGTGGAATTACTTGCATCTCAAATGAAAGGAACTTTCATTTTAAATTGCATAAAGTTTCACATCTTTTCCTCAATGTACCCTGAATATTCTCATTCCATGACATGTCGTAATAATAGCAGCATTAAAAAGCTTTTGAATGGAATCAACTCAAGCTAAAGATTAGCTTTCCTTGTGTTTTATAAATCACAGTGCACTTGCTGACAGTCTACAGTTTTCTGTTTTAACGTATTGAGGCTTCTGTTTGTACAATAAGCTTTTCTTTGTTCTTTATTTGAGTGTCAAATGTCACCTCTTATTTCCCTTCTGATAGGCAATCATTCAGTTTTAGAGTGTACTCAGTTCAGTTTGATTCAATAGCTCAGTCATGTTCAACTCTTTGAGACCCCATGGAATGCAGCATGCCAGGCCTCCCTGTCCATCACCAACTTGCTTGCTCAAACTCATGTCCATCCAGTTGGTGATGCCATCCAACCGTTTCATCATCTGTCATCACCTTCACCTCCTGCCTTCAGTCTTTCCCAGCATCACAGTCTTTTCCAATGAGTCAGTTCTTCATATCAGGTGGCCAAAGTATTGGAGTTTCAGCTTCAGCATCAGTCCTTCCAATGATTATTCGGGACTGATTTTTTTAGGATGGACTGGTTGGATCTCCTTGCAGTCCAAGGGATTCTCAAGAGTCTTCTCCAACACCACAGTTCAAAAGCATCAGTTCTTTGGTGCTCAGCTTTCTTTATAGTCCGACTGTCACATCCATACATGACTACTGGAAAAACCATACATTTGACTAGACAGACCTTTGTTGGCAAAATAATGTCTCTGCTTTTTAATATGCTGTCTAGATTGGTCATAACTTCTCTTCCAAGGAGCAGGTGTCTTTTGATTTCACTGCACTCACCATCTGCAGTGATTTTGGAGCCCAAGAAAATAAAGTCTGACACTGTTTCCATTGTTTCTCCATCTATTTGCCATGAAGTGATGGGACCAAGTGCCTTGATCTTAGTTTTCTGAATGTTGAGCTTCAAGCCAACCTTTTCACTCTCCTCTTTCACTTTCATCAAGAGGCTTTTGAGTTCCTCTTCACTTTCTGCCATAAGGGTGGTGTCATCTGCATATCTGAGGTTATTGATATTTCTCCCGGCAATCTTGATTCCAGCTTATGCTTCTTCCGGTCCAGCGTTTCTCATGATGTACTCTGCATATAAGTTAAATTAGCAGGGTGACAGTATACAGCCTTGACGTACTGCTTTTCCTATTTAGAATCTTTAGAATCAGTCTGTTGTTCCATGTTCAGTTCTAACTGTTGCTTCCTGACCTGCAAATAGGTTTCTCAAGAAGCAGGTCAGGTGGTCTGGGATTCCCGTCTCTTTCAGAATTTTCCACAGTTTATTGTGATCCACACAGTCCAAGGCTTTGGCATAGTCAAAACATAGATGTTTTTCTGGAACTCTCTTGCTTTTTCCAAGATTTGGTGAATGTTGGCAATTTGATCTCTGGTTCCTCTGCCTTTTCTAAAACCAGCTTGAACATCTGGAAGTTCACGGTTCATGTATTGCTGAAGCTTGGCTTGGGGAATTTTGAGCATTACTTTACTAGCATATGAGATGATTGCAATTGTGTGGTAGCCTGAGCATTCTTCGGCATTTTCTTTCTTTGGGATTGGAATGAAGACACATTTTCCAGTCCTGTGGCCACTGCTGAGTTTTCCAAATTTGCTGACATATTGAGTGTAACACTTTCACAGCATCATCTTTCAGGATTTGAAATAGCTCAACTGGAATTCCATCACCTCCACTAGCTTTGTTTGTAGTGACACTTCCTAAGGCTCACTTGACTTCACATTCCAGGATGTCTGGCTCTAGGTCAGTGATCACACCATCGTGATTATCTGGGTTGTGAAGATCTTTTTTGTACAGTTCTTCTGTGTATTCTTGCCACCTCTTCTTTATGTCTTCTCCTTTTGTTAGGTCCATACCATTTCTGTCCTTTATTGAACCCATATATTCATGAAATGTTCCCTTGGTATCTCTGCTTTTTTTGAAGAGATCTCTAGTCTTTCCCATTCTTTTGTTTTCCTCTGTTTCTTTGCATTGATCACTGAGGAAGGCTTTCTTATCTCTCCTTGCTTTCTTTGGAACTCTGCATTCAGATGGGTATAGCTTTCTTTTCCTCCTTTGCCTTTAGGTTCTCTTCTTTTCTCAGCTATTTGTAAGGCCTCTTCGGACAACCATTTTGCCTGTTTGCATTTCTTTTTCTTGGGGATGGTCTTGATCACTGCCTCCTATATAATGGCATGAACCTCCATCCATAGTTCTTCAGGCACTAGAGTGTACTAGTTAATGTGAAATGTATTTTACTACATCCCTGCAATATTCTAGAAGCCTAATTGCTAACAGTTTTGGTCAGATTTCAAGACAGTTTTATTACCTAGAGTCACCGCTTTTATATATGCAGAGTGAACATAGCTGTGGGACCCATTAGGTTTATATCCATAATTTGACTCATCTTGTTTTGGTAACTGATCTTCTCTCTCTCTTCACTATTTTTCAGTCTTCAGACTTAAAAAAAAAGTAATGGAGGAAAATGTAAAAATGCTGTGATACTTAGCAAAGTCGGGCTGCTGTTACATAATATCATAGACTGGGTAACTTAAACAACAGGCATTTATTTCTCACAGACCTGGTTTCTGGGTAGTCCACGGTCAAGGTGCTAACAGATTTGGTTCCTGGTGAAGGCCTTCTTCCTGGTTTGTATATGGCTGTCTTCTCATTGTGTCCTCACTTACAGGGGAGAGAGAACTCTATAGTCTCTTCCTCCTCTTATGTGGACACTCTCCCATTATGGGAGCCCCACCCTCAGGTCTTCGTTTAAATCTACTTATTCCCAAAGACCCTGCCTCCAAATAGCATCACATTGGAGGTTAAGGCCCCAAACATATAAATTTGGAGTAGAAGGGGGAGGGGACGCAAGCATTCATTTGATAATAGATGATTTAATCAACAAACTCCCTTCTCCCTGCCCAAAAGGATAAGTAGAAAAATATGGTTAAAATGCTGAAGACATAACTTGACAACACATTGGGGTTCTGTCCTTAATATGATAGCTTGATTATCTAAGCTTGAACTGAAGTTTTTCTTCCATTTTTGTGTGGATCACAACAAATTGGAAAATTCATAAAACGATGAGAATATCAGACCACCTTACCTGTCTCCTGAGAAACCTGTATGCGGGTCAAGAAGCACCAGTTAGAATTGGACATGGAACAACTGACTGGTTCAAAATTGGGAAAGGAATATGACAAGCTGTATATTGTCACCCCTGCTTATTTGATTTATATGCAGAGTACATCATGTGAAATGCTGGGCTAGATGAATCACAAGCTGGAATCAGGATCACCGGGAGGAATATCAATAACCTCAGATTTACAGATGATACCACTCTAATGGCAGAAAGTGAAGAGGAACTAAAGAGTCTCTTGATGAGAGTGAAAGAGGAGAGTGGAAAAGCTGGTGTGAAACTCAACATTCCAAAAACTAAGATCACGGCATCCATTCCCATCACTTCATGACAGTTAGAAGGGGAAAAAGTGTAAGCAGTGACAGATTTTCTTGAGTTCTGAAATCACTGTTAATGGTGACTACAACCATGAAATTAAAAGACGCTTGGTCCTTCCAAGGAATACTATGACCAGCCTAGACAGTGTATTAAAAAAGAGACATCACTTTGCCAACAGAGGTCTGTGTTGTCAAAGCTATGGTTTTTCAGGTAGTCACGTTTGGGAGTGAAAGTTGGACCATAAAGAATGCTGAGTGTGGAAGAATTGTTGCTTTTGAATTGTGGTGCTGGAGCAGACTGTTTAGAGTCCCTTGGACTGCAAGGAGATCAAACGTAAAGGAAATTCACCCTGAATATTCATTGGAAGGACTGATGATGAAGCTGAAGCTCCAATACTTTGGCCACCTGATGTGAAGAGCTGACTCAGTGTAAAAGATCTTGATGGTGGGAAAGATAGAAGGCAAAAGAGAAAGAAGCAACAGAGGATGAGATGGTTAGACAGCATCACCAGCTCAGTGAATTTGAACAAATTCAGGAAGAGAATGGAGGACAGAGGAGCCTGACATGCTGTAGTTCATCAGGTCACAAAGAGACGTGACCTAATACCTGAACAACAGCATCAGTAGACACCAAATTTGAATAGAGATGTGATTAGACTGTAATGTGTATTTTAAAAGACAGTATTATGAACTGTTTAAGTTTTGTGAACAAATCACCAAAAGGGCTTGCAGACATTCCTGAAACAATTCTGAGTTTATCTCAGAAATAAACTGAAAGCTAACCAAAATGTCAGCTCAGTGGAGAGCCACATTGTTTATTTTTTCAATTTAGGTGTTTCCAAGTTGATCAGAACCTAACGAAATAGAATTTGGAAAGCATCAAACAGTAGTCAAATTAGAATGAGAATTTCTCAGCCCTGCAGTAATTTTTCTGTTTAGTATATGAGTAGCGTTTGGTCATAAATGGTTTTCCAGATTTGGCTAAGACCCATTGAGCATTTCTGCTCATATCTGTTAGTAAATAAATTCCAGTTTAGAGTCAGTTTAACTCTGGTGGTTTATGTCTTATTTTTTGTATATGAGGAAAGAATAACAATTTTTATTAAAAGTATGAAAGTTTTTTAATCATAAATAGCTAGAATGTTTAGATAAGTGTGGTGTTCTAGTTAGCTGATATTTATTGATTTTTATTGTTTTGATGTCAACTGTTATCCAAAAAGTGTTTCTGTTTGCTCAACTCGTTATTTTACAAAATCCTTTCCAACATATTTGACCACTTTCCTGGCTCAGCAACATGTATCTCATAGATTTAAACCTTTTATTGATAAAAGTTCTACTAAGGCATCATTTATAAACAACATAGTTTAGGTCAAGGATTCTCCACCAGGCTTGATTTTACCTCCCTGGAGACATTTGGCGCTATATGAAGTAATTTTTACTGGTATGAATGGGGATGGGAGTTAGATAGTACTGGCTTCTCATTGGGGAGGGGCCAGGGATGCTCTCAACATCCTCCAATGTACAGGACAGCCCCCAGCACAAGAAGTACTGCATACAAAATGTCAGTACTTCCAAGATTGAGAAATCTTGGTTTAATAACTTTGTCAGCATTGCAGAAGTTAAAAAATACTCATCATAGGCACTGAAGGTAATTCTGTAATATGTTGACAGGAACTCATAATTTTTTTGAACAACCATGTAGCCTTGAAATGATTGCTTTGAGAAATATGTATCTCAGTATGTGATGTCTGGAATGCTGTTTTTTTAAAATGTTAATCCTGTTTCTTTTCAGTTAATGTGCAAATGCATGTATTCTAGTTCTCCGTCACACATAGCTTTTGCATATTCATTGTAGACAGAGCCCAGGACCTAACAGATCATAGGAGTGATTCAGATGTGCTTCATGTGTTTTTAAGTTATTTCTCTGGCAGCCGTCAAGCAAGATGATTTGAAGGGAGTAGAGGAAGCCTTAGTTAAACCAAAGTTTATGAACTAAATTTCAATTTGCACTGCCCAAGAGTGAAAGGTAGGTTATTTAAGATAAAGACAGTAGAGGCAGTATGTCCTTTCCTTAACCCTAGCGTTCTTTCCCCATCTTACATGTCAGCCCAGGCAGTCAAACTTTACGTTTGGTATAGCTGGTGATAGCTTTTCACTTCTCCCACAACCCTGAATTATAGGCATTCTCACAGCCAGTAATATCTATCTAGATCTCACTAGTATGTTTTCTCTTTAGCTCTTTGTAGATTCCGTCCTCTAAGTACCCATTCACACTGTCAGAGATCATCTCTGGTTAAGAGTGAATTCCATACTTTATGTGATAATAAGAACCGTTTGCAATCAGGGAGAATGTTACCTGGAAGAAGGAAGTGTGCCTTGGAGCCAAAGCTCAGGAGGTCAATATGTGTCTCATCTAGGATTGTTACCTCAAACTGACTTAAAAATCAACCTGTTAATGATTTTACATCATTTTGAATTAAAATTATTATTCACACTTGTAGGTTTAACTTTTATATTCAGGGTTTTGTTGTTGTTTTAAAAGACTTTCCTTTGGCTAGAAGTGAAGGCTCTTGAACCCAGTTTTTTATTGTTGTTTCTCTTTACAGGTCCACTTCCCCAGCAGGACATCATTCTCCAATATCTTCTAGACATCACTCATCTTCCTCACAGTCAGGATCGTCGATTCAAAGACATTCTCCTTCTCCTCGCCGAAAAAGAACTCCGTCACCGTCTTATCAGAGGACAATAACTCCACCTTTACGCCGCTCTGCTTCTCCCTATCCTTCACATTCTCTGGCTTCTCCTCAGAGAAAGCAAAGCCCTCCAAGACATCGCTCTCCAGTGAGAGAGAAGGGGAGGCACGATCACGAGCGAACGTCACAGTCTCACGATCGGCGCCATGAAAGGAGGGAAGGTGAATACTCAGCAGTATTGTGGGTTTTTTAGAGTTCTTTTATGTGAGTGGATATTTTCTTTATTAAAAAATTGGACATTCAGATCTATTGTTAGAATAAGGGATAGAAGAGAACTGTGTTATACTACGTTTTCTGTACACGTGGATCAGAGCTCTTTAGGGCAATAGGAGGTGCTTAAGGACATGAAAATGTAAGCTACTAGTTATATATAACTGGGCATTTATATGCAATTAGGTTGTTGCTTTCTTTCGGTACATTGTTTTACTTTAGTATTCTCAAGTTCTAAAAATTTGGGGCTATATGATTCTTTAAGAGTATCAGTCTAATTGCTTAGCTAATTCTTTAAAAACAGCTGCTGCTGCTGCTGCTAAGTCACTTCAGTTGTGTCCGACTCTGTGTGACCCCATAGACGGAAGCCCACCAGGCTCCCCCATCCCTGGGATTCTCCAGGCAAGAACACTGGAGTAGGTTGCCATTTCCTTCTCCATTAAAAACAGCAGAAGAGGTTAAAAGAAAAGCAGCAAACCAGGGAGCAGAGTTGGAACATAGCAGAGATGTCTTAACAAAGAGGTGTGGGCTGGGGAATGTTCAGAAGGTCTGTGGGAACCAAGTGATCAGTTTTCCAGGTCTAACTCAACAAAGAAGTAAGCAAGACAGTTTTTAGATTCCTGAGCATTACATTAACTTTGAATTTGCTATTCCGTCTTCAAGCTGAGATTGAAGTAGTACAGTTGAAGCAGTACAATTGAATCACTCTCATCTCTTTCTGTAATTCTTGTCTAAGCTTCTTGTTGTTTATTTAACTTAGCAAGCCTTTTTGCTAAAATCTTCTGAGTTAGTTTTTTTTGACATAAAGAATACTCAGGAAATACATGCTTACTTGCAACAGCATTTCTGTTTAATGTGCACTTTTAAAGTCTCTGTATTACATAGCAGTCTCCTATGAAACATGTTGAACTTATTCTCCTTCAGTTAACAGTGCAAGAAATAATTATTTTATTCTAGAAATGATGGATGCATAGATAGGGACTAGACAGAGCATGTATTTTAGAGAATTATTCCTTGTATACATGATTTTGGAACCAGATCAGCACAGCAGTATGTATAAAACATTGGTAAGTGGGGAAAATGCTCTTACACCTATCAACAACTAGGGTTGATTGGGAATATGGTATATTTTTAGTGACTACTTATTGAATGAAAACTCTCTATTATTTCAAAATACTATTTATTAAACACAATTCCCCTAATGAAGGGGAAATTGAGTATGCAGTTGATTCTTACAGGAATGCTTTTTTTTTGTGGTAAGCGAATTTTATGTTATATGAATCCTTTTAATAATAAACCATACACTTTTTGATTCTTTGTAAGGAGGATGTTTCTTTAATCTTCCAAAAGTCATTTTTTGAAATAAGAATAATTTTAGTGAAAGGATGGAGAGGTAGGTAAAGAGCAAATACTGTAACTGGGTATCTTTGTAAAGACAACTGGGGGCATCATAGAAGAAGAAGCTAGTGCTAAGTGATCAAATTTCTAGGCACAGTTGGTATTGGAGGAGGACTTGAAGTCATAGATGCAGTCAAAAAAAATTGAGACATTGTCAGATTCTTGCCTAGTGCTTCTATCCTTAGATGGCATTTATGGATGTAGGCAGAGGAGATAAGTTATTGATGAGGATTTTGTGGATACTAGGCAGGGAAAGTCTACGGACGTAGCCATAGGTCCTAGGCTACTATAAAATTGCTAAAATAGCATCAGATCTTGTGGTTGTTCCAGAGTATAAGAGCAATTTATGAAGGAATCTGATTAAAAATAAAAGTGCAGGGGTTGTTCTTTGAGGGTCTTTTATTAATTCTTTCACTTCATTTCAGATTTACGCTGTAATCAATTTACGTTTCTCTAGACATCTCTAAATAGTTTCTAATCTTTGCAAATTCCCACGATGTATGGGGCTGACTAAACCACTTAAGCTCTTGGCCTCTGTTCCTTCATGTATACAGTGACGAGTTTGAATTAAATAACTATTGAGGTTCATTCCAGCTTTTTTAAAACTAAAGTTGTTTTTTAAAGTTTTCCCATGAAATGTTAGAAAATGCTTTAAGTAGAAAAAGCTTTAGAGATGGGAGTGTGAGTCCATTAAATAGCTTAAAAAAAAAAAAAGGAGAGAGAGAAAGGGTGAATAGAGGTATCTCTTTGCCAGTCAGCTTACTAACTATAGGTTACTCTCAAGTACTTAAGTACATTGGCGGTCATGTGTGAACTAGTCTGGCCTAATACTTGGTAGAGATGAGTTAAAGTCACTTGTACCTTTGAATCTAAAAGTGATTTCTAAAAGTAAGCCATCATTGATAGGTTTGATAAGAGAGCAGCTTGCTTGTTTCAGATCTTATGTATGGGTATGTTGATACCAGAATACCATGTTCAAAGTTTGTTCAATCAAGACAGATAATCCAGGTGTTAATAAAATTTCCTTTGGAATTTTAGCTTACAGATAGGTTTAATTTTCTTCTTTGCCCATGTTTTCTCCTTTTAGTTTTTGTAAAGAACATGAATTACCATTGTAATAAAAATTTTAAAGCTCTGTATTGAATAGATTGTCTAGTTTGCTACAATTTTGTGAAAGGAATTGCAGTGTATTTCCAAAATTATGTTTACAGAGACTCGAGGTAAAAGGGACAGAGAAAAGGACACAAGAGAAGAACGAGAGTACGAACAGGATCAGAGCTCTTCTCGAGATCACAGGGATGACCGAGAACCTCGAGATGGGCGGGATCGGAGAGATGCCAGAGATACTAGAGACCGGAGGGAACTCAGAGACTCTAGAGATGTTCGGGACTCCAGGGAGATGAGAGATTATAGCAGAGATAACAAAGAGAGCCGAGATCCCAGGGATTCTCGGTCTACTCGTGATGCCCATGACTACAGGGACCGTGAAAGTCGAGATGCTCATCGAAAGGAGGACGCGTATCAGGAAGAATCCCGAAGTTATGGCAGAAACCATCTGAGAGAAGAAAGTTCTCGCACTGAAATAAGGAATGACTCCAGAAATGAGTCCCGAAGTGAGATTAGGAATGACCGGATGGGCAGAAGTAGAGGAAGAGCTCCAGAGATGCCTGAAAAGGGTAAGGTTTTTGACTTGTCAGTGAGCTGTATCTTGTATGTTCATATGGAAATTATGAAATCTTAAGATTTGTTTATTTCTGACATTCATTATCACTTTGTCAAAATAATTTTCAATTAATTGAATTTCTCATCTTCTCTATAAATTCCTAGTAGGAATAATTAGCTAAAATAGCAGAAGATAAATGGGGCCTGACTTAGGGACCCTTACCCCTACCCCCTCCCACCCCCCACACCCCCTGGTTGAATTATGTCCAGTCATGGCTACCATCTTGGTTAATGTGGAACACTAAAAAAATTGCTATCAGGCAAAAAAAAAATCAAAAAGAAGTAATTTCTAATAAATAGGTAAATATATGATAAAATGATCATTAAAATGGGATTTAAAACAATAGACTTTCAAAGTTGGTAGTGTCAGAAATGACTGACTCTTGTGTCCTTCAGTACTTGTGCTTGCTTCAAAGCCACCTCAAAACATCCCGTGTCAGGATCTTGAGCCATTTTTTCTTATCTTACTCTAAAAAGGATTTGCCATCACCATCATCAATAACCACCTACCTAACTGAATTTGACTATCTCCACACTGCCTGGACTGAGTTAACTTTGCCATCGCTCTTCCTTCAGCCACTTTGCTCCCCTCCCAAAACACTGCTGCAGAATTCTGACCATTCTTACTCTTTCTATAGGCCTGTTGGGTTTTTATAGTTTCACAGTAAGATGAAGGCCCATCACCTTCACCTTCATAGTTGTCTTGGCTTTTCTTAGCCCTTTGCTTTCTCATATATGTTTTTTTAATATATAAATTTATTTATTTTAATTGGAGGCTAATTACTTTACAGTATTGTAGTGGTTTTGCCATACATTGACATGAATGAGTGTACATGTGTTCCCCATCCTGAACCCCCCTCCCACCTCCCTCCCCATCCCATCCCTCTGGGTCATCCCATTGCACCAGCCCCGAGCACCCTGTCTCATGCATCGAACCTGGACTGGCGATTTGTTTCACATATGATAATACACATGTTTCAATGCCTTTCTCCCAAATCATCCCACCCTCGCCCTATCCCCCAGAGTCCAAAAGACTGTTTTATACTTCTATGTCTCTTTTGCTGTCTCGCATATACGGTTATTGTTACCATCTTAAATATCTGTAAATATTTAACAACTTACTCTTCAGAAAGCAAGCCCTGGCTTGTAGCTAATGCCAGTTTCCATAGTATAAATTACTCCTACCATAGCAGATTTTGAGCTACTAACAACGGCACTCAGTGTGAAGATGAGAAGAGAAGCACACTGGTGGCTCTTTGGAGCCAGCATAGCATTGCATAGGTTTTATTTTTTAATATTGTCTTTGTTTGGTTTGGAGATCAAAATGTGTTGGAAAGTGTTGCTTCTGTTTTTTCTCTTTTCTAGAAGGGAACAGTTTATGTATAAATGAGCATTTATCTGTTCTTTGACAGTCTGATTATATTTATCTGCTCTAAACACTTCTGAAGTTTGGTATGGTTTTTTCTTTGACTTATGAGTTGTGTCGAAATAGGATTTTAAATTTCCAATCATGCTTTTTAAAATAAATCCCCTACCCTCAATTTTAATTGTTATTCGAGGAGACTGTTTGAACTCAGTTTTTTGGCTTTTTTGTTTTGTTTTTAGGACTCATTTTGTGGCTCATCAGTCAGTTTTCATGTATTCTCCCTGTGCTTTTAATGGTTGCAAAGAATGTAAAGTGTGTCTCTGAGGTCAGGTTTGTTAATCATGCTTTCAAATCTACATTTAATTTTCTAGTCTGCTTTTTCTATCATTACAGAGATGTGAGCTGAATCTTCCACTACTATTTTGAATTTGTTGATTTTTGTGTGATTTGATCAATTTTTGCTTTGAATATTTTGAGGCTTTGCTTGTAGGTACATGTAAGGAAAATTATTCCTTTTATTGTTACAGAATGATCCTGTTCATCCTAAGTGTTATCTTTTTGTCTAAGAAAGATTATCTCACTCAGAGATTTCTTTTGGTTAGTATTTGTATGATACAGCTTATTCTATCCTTTCAGTCTTTCTAGGTTAGCATATAGTTAGACATATGTTTTAGCCCCTCATGGTTCAGACAGTAAAGAGTCTGCCTGCAGTGCGGGAGACCTGGGTTTGATCACTATGTCGGGAAGATCCTCTGGAGAAGGAAATGGCAACCCACTCCAGTATTCTTGCCTGGAGAATCTCATGGACATGGGGTCGCAAAGAGTCGGACACAACTGAGTGACTTTACTTTCACTATCAGACATTTGTTCAGTCTTCCCATTGTGTTCTTGATTCTTTCAGGTTTTCCATCTCTGTTTCTCTCTTTCATTTTCTGAGTTGTATCCTCAGACGTGACTTTTTTTTTTTACCAATTTTCTCTTAGCATCTATTCTGACATTTACCTTTTCATTCCTTGATACTATATGTAGCTCATTTGTAGTCTTTTTAAAATTTCTTTCTCTAGTCTTTAATTATTAAAATAGTCTTTATAGATATTTTGATTATTAAAACATCCCAATTAAAGTATTTAGAATTATACTATAATTCTTTCAGTGCTCACAACCTGTTACCTGTAAGGTGTGTGTGTAGCTCTATGCAGTTTTTTTTTTTAATTTTTTTTTATTTTTTGTAGTTAATTTATTTTTTATTGGAGGCAAATTATTTTACAATATTATATTGGTTGGTTTTGCCATACATTGACATGAATCTGCCCCGGGTTTACATAAGTTCCCCCTCCTGAACCCCCCTCCCACCTCCCTCCTCCCTTTATCCTCCCTCTGGGTCATCCCCGCATGCCAGCCCTGAGCATCCTATAACATGCATTGACCCTGAACTAGTGATTCGTTTCACATATGACAACATACGTGTTTCAATGCCATTCTCCCAAATCATCCCACCCTCACCCTCTCCCATAGAGTCCCAAAGAGTGTTCTATACATCTGTGTCTCTTTTGCTGTCTCGTATACAGGGTTATCATTTGCATCTTTCTAAATTCCATATATATGTGTTAGTATACTGTATTGGTGTTTTTCTTTCTGGCTTACTTCACTCTGTATAATAGGCTCCAGTTTCATCCACCTCATTAGAACTGATTCAAATGTATTCTTTTTAATGGCTGAATAATACTCCATTGTGTATATGTACCAAAGCTTTCTTATCCATTCGTCTGCAGATGGACATCTAGGTTGCTTCCATGTCCTGGCTATTATAAACAGTGCTGCAATGAACATTGGAGTACACGTGTCTCTTTCAATTCTGGTTTCCTCGGTGTGTATGCCCAGGAGTGCGATTGCTGGATCATATGGCAGTTCTATTTCCAATTTTTTGAGGAATCTCCACACTGTTCTCTATAGTGGCTGTACTAGTTTGCATTCCCACCAAGAGTGTAAGAGGGTTCCTTTCTCTCCACATCCTCTCCAGCATTTATTGCATGCAGACTTTTGGATAGCAGCCATTCTGACTGGTGTGAAATGGTATCTCATTGTGGTTTTGATTTGCATCTCTCTGATTATGAGGGATGTTGAGCATTTTTTCATGTGTTTGTTAGCCATCTTTATGTCTTCTTTGGAGAAATTTCTGTTCTTTGGCCCATTTTTTGATTAGATCATTTATTTTTCTGGAATTGAGCTGCAGGAGCTGCTTGTATAGTTTGGAGATTAATCCTTTATCAGTTGCTTCATTTGCTATTATTTTCTCCCATTCTGAAGGCTGTCTTTTCACCTTACTTATAGTTTCCTTTGCTGTGCAGAAGCTTTTGATTTTAATTAGGTCCCATTTGCTTATTTTTGCTTTTATTTCCAATATTCTGGGAGGTGGGTCTTGGAGGATCCTGCTGTGATTTATGTCAGAGAGTGTTTTGCCTACGTTCTCCTCTAGAAGTTTTATAATTTCTGGTCTTACATTTAGCTCTCTAATCCATTTTGAATTTATTTTTGTGTATGGTGTTAGGAAGTGTTCTAGTTTCATTCTTTTACAAGTGGTTGACCAGTTTTCCCAGCTCCACTTGTTAAAGAGACTGTCTTTTCTCCATTTTATATTCTTGCCTCCTTTGTCAAAGATAAGGTGTCCATAGGTGCATGGATTTATCTCTGGGCTTTCTATTTTGTTCCATCGATCTATATTTCTGTCTTTATGCCAGTACCAAACTGTCCTGATGACTGTGGCTTTGTAGTAGAGCCTAAAGTCCGGCAGGTTAATTCCCCCAGTTCCATTCTTCTTCCTCAAGATTGCTTTGGCTATTCGAGGTTTTTTGAATTTCCATACAAATTGTGAGATTATTTGTTCTAGTTCTGTGAAAAATATCATTGGTAGCTTGATAGGGATTGCATTGAATGTATAAATTACTTTGGGTAGTATACTCATTTTTACAATATTTATTCTTCCAATCCACAAACACAGTATATTTCTCCATCTATTAGTGTCCTCTTTGATTACTTTCACTAGTGTTTTATAGTTTTCTATGTACAAGTCTTTTGTTTCCTTAGGTAGATATATTCCTAAGTATTTAATTGTTTTCATTGCAACAGTGAATGGAATAGTTTCCTTAATTTCTCTTTCTATTTTCTCATTATTAGTGTATAGGAATGCAAGGGATTTCTGTGTGTTGATTTTATATCCTGCAACGTTACTGTAATCATTGATTAGCTCTAGTAGTTTTCTGGTAGAGTCTCTAGGGTTTTCTGTGTAGAGGATCATGTCATCAGCGAACAGTGAAAGTTTTACTTCTTCTTTTCCAATTTGTATTCCTTTTATGTCTTTTTCTGCTCTGATTGCTGTAGCCAAAACTTCCAGAACTATGTTGAAGAGTAGTGGTGAGAGTGGGCACCCTTGTCTTGTTCCTGACTTTAGGGGAAATGCTTTCAGTTTTTTACCATTGAGGATAATGTTTGCTGTGGGTTTGTCATATATAGCTTTTATTATGTTGAGGTATGTCCCTTCTATTCCCACTTTCTGGAGGGTTTTTATCATAAATGGATGTTGAATTTTGTCGAAGGCTTTCTCTGCATCTATTGAGATAATCATATGATTTTTATTTTTCAGTTTGTTAATGTGGTGTATTACGTTGACTGATTTGCGGATATTGAAGAATCCTTGCATTCCTGGGATAAAGCCCACTTGGTCATGATGTATGATCTTCTTAATATGTTGTTGGATTCTGATTGCTAGAATTTTGTTAAGGATTTTTGCATCTATGTTCATCAGTGATATTGGCCTGTAGTTTTCTTTTTTTGTGGGGTCTTTACCAGGTTTTGGGATTAGGGTGATGGTGGCCTCATAGAATGAGTTTGGAAGTTTCCCTTCCTCAGCAATTTTCTGGAAGAGTTTGAGTAGAATAGGTGTTAGCTCTTCTGTAAATTTTTGGTTGAATTCAGCTGTGAAGCCGTCTGGACCTGGGCTTTTGTTTGCTGGGAGATTTTTGATTATAGTTTCAATTTCCGTGCTTGTGATGGGTCTGTTCAGGTTTTCTATTTCTTCCTGGTTCAGTTTTGGAAAGTTGTATTTTTCTAGGAATTTGTCCATTTCTTCCAGGTTATTCATTTTATTGCCATATAATTCCTGATAGTATTCTCTAATAATCCTTTGTATTTCTGTGTTGTCAGTTGTGATCTCTCCATTTTCATTTCTAATTTTATTGATTTGGTTCTTCTCCCTTTGTTTCTTGATAAGTCTGGCTAGTGGTTTGTCAATTTTATTTACCTTCTCAAAGAACCAGCTTTTGGCTTTGTTGATTTTTGCTATAGTCTCTTTTGCTTCTTTTGCATTTATCTCTGCCCTAATTTTTACAATTTCTTTCCTTCTACTGACCCTGGGGTTCTTCATTTCTTCCTTTTCTAGTTGCTTTAGATGTAGAGTTAGGTTATTTAGTTGACTTTTTTCTTGTTTCTTGAGGTGTGCCTGTATTGCTATGAACTTCCCCCTTAGCACTGCTTTTACAGTGTCCCAGAGGTTTTGGGTTGTTGTGTTTTCATTTTCATTCATTTCTATGCATATTTTGATTTCTCTTTTGATTTCTTCTATGATTTGTTTGTTGTTCAGCAGCGTGTTGTTCAGCCTCCATATGTTGGCATGTTTAATAGTTTTTCTCCCATAATTGAGATCTAATTTTACTGCATTGTGGTCAGAAAAGATGCATGGAATGATTTTAACTTTTTTGAATTTACCAAGGCTAGATTTATGGCCCAGGATGTGATCTATCCTGGAAAAGGTTCCGTGTGCACTTGAGAAAAAGGTGAAATTCCTTGTTTTGGGGTGAAATGTCCTATAGAGATCTATTAGGTCTAACTGGTCTATTGTATCATTTAAAGATTGTGTTTCCTTGTTAATTTTCTGTTTAGTTGATCTATCCATAGATGTAAGTGGGGTATTAAAATCTCCCACTATTATTGCATTATTGTTAATTTCCCCTTTCATACTTGTTAGTAATTGTCTTACATATTGCGGTGCTCCTATGTTGGGTGCATAAATATTTATAATTGTTATATCTTCATCTTGGATTGATCCTTTGATCATTATGTAGTTTCCTTCTTTGTCTCTTTTCACAGCCTTTGTTTTAAAGTCTATTTTATCTGATATGAGTATTGCTACTCCTGCTTTCTTTTGGTCTCTATTTGCATGGAATATCTTTTTCCAGCCCTTCACTTTCAGTCTGTATGTGTCCCTCGTTTTGAGGTGGGTCTCTTGCAGACAACATATATGGGGGTCTTGTTTTTGTATCCATTCAGCCAGCCTTTGTCTTTTGGTTGGGGCATTCAGCCCATTTACGTTTAAGGTAATTATTGATAAGTACGATCCCGTAGCCATTTTCTTTATTGCTTTGGGTTCGAGTTTATACACCCTTTCTGTGTTTCCTGTCTAGAAAAGATCCTTTAGCATTTGTTGGAGAGCTGGTTTGGTAATGCTGAATTCTCTCAGCTTTTGCTTGTCTGTAAAGCTTTTGATTTCTCCTTCATATTTGAATGAGATCCTTGCTGGGTACAGTAGTCTGGGCTGTAGGTTATTTTCTTTCATCACTTTAAGTATGTCTTGCCATTCCCTCCTGGCCTGAAGAGTTTCTGTTGAAAGATCAGCTGTTATCCTTGTGGGAATCCCCTTGTGTGTTATTTGCTGTTTTTCCCTTGCTGCTTTTAATATTTGTTCTTTGTGTTTGATCTTTGTTAATTTGATTAATATGTGTCTAGGAGTATTTCGCCTTGGGTTTATCCTGTTGGGGACTCTCTGGGTTTCTTGGACTTGGGTGATTATTTCTTTCCCTATTTTAGGGAAGTTTTCAACTATTATCGCCTCAAGTATTCTCTCATGGTCTTTCTTTTTGTCTTCTTCTTCTGGGATTCCTATGATTCAAATGTTGGAGCGTTTAACATTGTCCCAGAGGTCTCCAATATTGTTCTCATTTCTTTTAATTTGTTTTTCTTTTTTCCTCTCTGTTTCATTTATTTCTACAATTCTATCTTCTAGCTCGCTTATCCTGTCTTCTGCCTCTGTTATTCTACTGTTTGTTCCCTCCAGAGTGTTTCTGATCTCATCTATTGTATTATTCATTGTATATTGACTCTTTTTTATTTCCTCTAAGTCCTTATTAACCCTTTCTTCCATCTTCTCAATCCTTTTCTCCAGGTTATTTATCTGTAACTCCATTTTGCTTTCAAGATTTTGAATCATTTTCACCACCAAAATTCGAAATTCTTTTTCATGTAGATTCCCTATATCTTCCTCTTTTGTTTGTGTTGGTGGGCATTTATCTTGTTCCTTTACTTGCTGGGTATTTCTCTGCTTCTTCATCTTGCTTATAATGCTTTGCTTGGAGTGGCCTTTCCCTCTTCTGGCCGTTTGTGGAGTTCTCTTTATTATGTAGTTTCCTTGCTGTGTGTGGGGTTGGACAGGTGACTTGTCAAGGTTCCCTGGTTATGGAAGCCTGTGTCGGTGTTCTGGTGGGTGGAGCTGGATTTGTTCTCTCTGGAGTGCAATGAAGTGTCCAGTAATGAGTTATGAGATGTCAGTGGGTTTGGAGTGACTTTGGGCAGCCTGTATATTGAAGCTCAGGGCTAGTTTCCTGTGTTACTGGAGAATTTGCGTGGTATGTCTTGCTCTGGAACTTGTTGACCCTTGGGTTTAGCGTAGGTATGGAGACGTTTGATCAGCTCCTATTGATTAATGTTCCCTGGAGTCAGGACTTCTCTGGTGTTCTCAGGATTCGGGCTTAAGCCTCTTGCCTCTGGTTTTTGGTCTTATTCTTGGAGTAGTCTCTAGACGTCTCTATCTGTCATTTCCAAGGTGGTTCCCTCTGTTTTAGCTTCTGTCTGCTGGTCTCTTCAGTGTCTAATTTCCGCCCTGATACTAGGGGGTGGGTGGACACTTTTTAAGGCTCAGTTGTTCAGTCTTGTTCTGGGAAGGGAGGAACGCTGCAGTCGATTATCTCTGGCGTCTGTGGGGAGTGCTCGCAGCGTCTCGGCCACACTGGGTTTGCCCCCGCTCACAGCACGTATGCTGTCCCAGTCTACACTGCACAGGCTCTAGGTTGCTCTGCCGGGAACTGTCCGAGGCCGGCACCGGGTTGTATGCACTTCCCAGGTCTGAGCGGCTCAAGTTCAGGTTCTCAGGTACTCCACAAAGGCGCAGACTTGGTTGGGCCTGCGTTTTGTGCCTTCCCCAGTCCGAGCAGCTCAGGGGACCAGGTGTTTGGCGAGCGCGGTCTCTGCGACTTATCGCCTTCCCAGTCCCCGCCACTCAGTTTTCTGGGTGTACAACCGGCGCACCTTCTCAGGGGGATATCGACCGGCCCGAGCCCAAGAAGTCCTGAATAGCAACAAGCCTGCCTGCAGTTTGTATTGGATGCCTTTCTGGTGCCGCGGTTGCCCGCTCCGGCTCTGGCTGCGCTCCCTGCCTGTCTCGGCGGGGAATGGGGGATGGGCCAACCGCAGCCGGCTCGCTCTGCTCAGTCCTTTATTCTGTGAGCGGGGTTGGCCGAGTCATAGGTTAGAGCTTTCCACCTTTTCGTGGGGAAGCTATCCCACAGTCTGCTTTGCTCTCCCCAGTTCTCTCAAATTGTTCTCGCGGCATTCAAGCCCAGTCCTCTCTCTAAGCAGTTCAGCCGGCTCCTTATGCAGTTTGTTTTAAGCCACTTTACTGAGGTATGATTGACATCAGAAATCTATACACAGTTAATATATACAACTTAATAAGCTTGGAGATAAGTGTATACTCTTGAAACCACCACAATCTGTGCCATTAACATGTGAAAGTTTCCTCTTACTCTGTTATTATTTGTATGTGTGTGTGATGAGAAAGCTGTTGATATAAGATCTGTCCTCTTACCAGATGTTTGAGTTTCCAGGACAGTATTATCAACTGTAGACACCATGCTGTACAGTAGATCTCTGTGACTTACTCATCTTGTACAACTGAAATTTTGTACCCCTTGACTAATCCTCCATGTTCCCCCTCTCACCAGCCCCTTGGTAAAGCCATTCTACTCTCTGATTCAATGAGTGTGACTATTTTAGTTTCCACATATAAGCGGTATCATGTAGCATTTGTCCTTCTGTGTCTGACTTATCTCACTTAGCAAAATGTCTTCCATGTTGTTGCATATGGCAGGACTGTGTTCTTTTTGAAGGGTGAATAATCCTTTATAGGACTTCCCAAGTGATTCAGGGGTAAAGAATCCACCTGCCAATGCAGAAAACGCAGTTTCCATCCCTGGGTCAGGGAGATCACTTGGAGAAGGAAATGGCAACCCACTCCATGTTCTTGCCTGGGAAATCCCATGGACAGAGGAGCCTGGCAGGCTCTAGTCCATGGAGTTGCAGAAGAGTCAGACACTACTTTGTGACTAAAAACAACAAAGACAAATCCATTATATATATATCTGTTGTTGTTCAGTTGCTGAGTCATATCTGACTCTTTGCGACCCCATGAACTTCAGCATGCCAGATTTTGCCATCTCTTGGAGTTTGCTCAAACTCATGGCCATTGAGTCAGTGGTGCCATCCAACCATCTTTTCCTCCGTTATCCCCTTCTCCTCCTGCCTTCAGTCTTTCCCAGCATCAAGGTCTTTTCCAATGAGTCCGCTCTTTGCATCAGGTGGCCAAAGTATTATATGTATATATGACATTTTTTCCCCATTCATCTATCATTGGGCATTTAGGTTGTTTCTGTCTTGGCTGTTGTGAATAATGTTGCAGTGAACCTGGGAATACAGATATGGGAGTACAGATATCTCTTTCAGATCCTAATTTCAGTTTCTCTGGCTCTGTACCCAGAAGTGGAATTGCTGGATCAGATAGTAGTTCTGTAATTTTTTGATGAACTTCCATACTATTCAGTATTTTCCATAGTGACCCTGTAGTCTTGCATTACCATCACCACAATCAGGATCCTCAACTGTATCATCACAGGACTCCCTTTGTTATCTCTTTGTGGCCACATTCAAATCCCCTCCCCTGTCCTTGACCCCTAGCCACCACTAATATTTCAATCATCTTGTAATTATTATTTCATAAGTATTACATAAACTGAATCCTGCTGTGTGTATCCTGTTGAGATTGGCTTTTTCACTAGCAGAATTTCCTTAAGTTTCCAAGTAATTGCATGTATCAGTAGTTTGTAACTTATAATATTTTATGATCTGGATGTACCACACTTTGTTTAGCCTTTCACCCATTGAAAGACATTTGGGTACTTTACGGTTGGGGCTATAACAAAGCTACTGTGAACATTCATTTCCCAATTTTTAATGAAAATTTTCAGGTATCACCTACTGTCAACAAAGTACCTTGGTTGTATATTAGAATATTTTCACTATAAAGTGTAGTCAATGTGATATGTCCATAATTCACATTTTAAATGTTTTTATGGTATTTCTGTAATTTAGATATGCATTAATAGTTTTTATTTTTTGTTCCATTGTTTTTTGGCTTAATTGAAATGAGACTGTTTGCTTTATGTTTAAAGGAAGGGAAAACGAGGACTTAAGCTTACTCAAGTCAGTCATTAGACACTTTGAGTATTCTAATCCAGCATATAATATCGTTTTCAACAATGATTACCACACTTTCAAATATAAAAACTCACCAAAAAAAAAAACGCAACAACACCTCACACATCTTTGTATGTTTGGGGGAGGAAGGATTGTGACTGACAACTTGTTGAATGAAGTTTATGTGTTACATATTTGTGTGAATATCCTTTGTTTAGGAAGTCGAGGCACAAGAGGTTCTCAGATCGATAGTCACAGTAGTAGTAGCAACTATCATGACAGCTGGGAGACGCGAAGCAGCTATCCTGAAAGAGACAGATACCCTGAGAGAGACAGCAGAGAGCAAGCAAGAGACTCCTCCTTTGAGAGAAGACACGGGGAGCGAGACCGTCGCGACAACAGAGAGAGAGGTTTGTTGAGTTAAATACGGTTAAACAGTCACCATCATTGATTGGGAGAGTTGTAGTTTTTTTCAACCATTATCAGTTCACTTTTTAACATAAAATATCTTTTAAGACTTTTGTTTGTTGGCACTTTTTTGTTGTTGTTGGCACATTTTAAGCTATTTATTCATATCTTTTTTTACTTAGTTCAGTAGAGATTATCTAAATAACTGGCTACCAGTACTCACTTGGTAACAGAGCAGGTACTGGATTAGTAGGTACCTGCATACTGCAAGAGTTGAGGTGCCTTGCTGCATGTCTCTTACCTTAACCAAACAGCTCACAGTGTTTTAAAGAACGTAGGTACTTGGGTGCCATTTCAGGTATTTCTGATTCAGGAGATAGCTTCTCATCTGAGCGTTCTGACCATTCACTCCCTCACTAGCTGTGATACACAGGCTTATAAGGAGTGCCAGGGAGGAACAAGACAAAGGCAGTGAAAATAGGGTTGGGGCTGTCTGGAGAAATAGTTTATTTGTGTTCCTCCCTGAGAATATATAATACTTAGTTTAGCTAACTTTATATTCTTGTATATTTAAAGCTAAGCTAAAAATTTTCTGTTACTCTACTAGAAGACTTCTTAAATCAGTATTGAAGCAAGATACTAGAAAGTAGTTTAGAAGGGTTATAAGTACTTTCTTAAACAAGCTTTTATTGTCAGTACATGTTAGGCCTTTGAACATCTGTGACCTTGTGAAGGTCATACTAACTTTGCCTAGTTACCAAAGTAAGGTTTGCTATAATGCTGAAGTTAACGTCATATAAAATTAATGGAGTAGGGAACTGAGTGTTGATGCTTCAGAGTGGGCTGTATTGTATACAAGGTAACATTCATCCTGATATGGGCAGCAATAAGAGGAGAGCGAAGACACCAAGACACCTTGTACTTTTGAGAGCATAGATGAGCTCAGAGACAAAGATACGAGTTGCTGAGTTCCAAACCACATTTGGGGTTGAAAGATATGTATGATTTCCTTAGTTACAGATGACGCTGCAGTTAATATGATCTGTGTTAATGCCTGAAATTATTTCTTCCCAAACACTGATTCACCAGTCTTTATTCTCTTTAATCTAATGCTTTTTTATATCTTATTTTTTTCCTTTTTTTCTAGTTTCATGTCCCTCTCAGATTTTTCTCATCTTATGCCTGAATTCTGTGTAACATTTGGTTTCAGTCTTACTTAGTTCAACCACATATGTATTGAGTTATTAAGAACTTTGAAAGTTGCTTTTTATATACTCTCTGGCTTAATATTCTTTACAGTATTAAGTCAGAAAATGTATGTTTTAAATCCTTTTATCTTTCAATATCTGTGAGCTTAGGTATGATAAGGAAATCTGTGTTTATAATTTAGGAGACTTGGGCCACGAGAAGGGTAATGATTCTTTTCATTGTCAGAGAATAAAGTTCTAAAGCTAAAATTCAGACTCAGGTTTTCTGACTACATGTCCTGCTGTTTCTATTTTATTTTACTGTAACTACCTCAGTAAATATCAGTTGTACAATTGAAATAGAAATATACTTTTGATTATATATTCTACAAGTGATTATTGAGTACCCCTGCACTTTGCTGGGTTTTGGAGTACAGCAGTTCTTGCACTTGTAGAACTTTATAAAAGGGACGATATCCCCCCTGAAGAAAGAAATGATTGGTGGATGCTATCAAGGAAACATACAAGAGATCCAGATAGAAATAAAGGATGAGTGGGACCTACTTTCCTTAAATAGTGTGCTTATAAAAAATTTGAGATGACATATATGCAGAGGCATAAATGCAAGGAAAGAAGCTAGCATTGTAGGTATTGAAGGTAAAAACATTATATGCAAAGAAAAGAATATGTGCCAATTCTCTGAGATGGGAAATAACTTCATATGTTCTAGAATTTTAAAGAAGATCAGTGTGACTAGAGTATGGTGAGCAAAGGGAGATGGATCAAGGTCAGAGGTAGAGATGTTCTCAGGACCTTGTTCTTGTGCTCAGGAATTTAAATCTTCCCATTAGTTCTTCACAGGCTGATTAGGGTAGACAATCAGATATGATAAATACTACTCCTTTGTGAAGTTCTATGAGAAGACAAAGATGCACATAGAATTCTGAGGCAATCCACAAAAGCATCCTGAAGAAGAGACATCTGAATTAGGGCCTGAGGGATGAATAGGAGTTGGCTAGAAGGAGCCATGGAAAAAACACTGTCAGGTAGAGAGTCTAGCATGTGCAGACACACAGGACTGAAAAAAAAATCTGCTTTGGAGAGTAAAAAATCATGAGCTTGGAGTAGAGGTGTGCTACAATTGGAAGGAAGGGAAAGAAGCTAGGAAAAAGGATGGGTGAGAGACCATAGACCATGTTGTAAATGGCCTAATAAGTCAGGCTAAAACATTTGGATTTAATTGCCTTTTTCACTGCCTATAATAAGTGCTTTTAAACAGCCTTTTTTTCTTTTATAAGCAGTTGGAAAAAAAAAGTTTTCATCAATAAAAATAAAAGCATGAGAGAGTCTAGGAAAAGACCAAAGACAACATTAGACCACTGATAACATGGGCATCTAAGAAGAACTGACCAAAGTCTAAGTTAATAATATGAATTGTAGGAATTGAGAGAGGAAATGGAAAAAAGAAATATTTTGAGATTGAAATTGATGGTACTTGAATACAGTGGGAGTTGGAAAACTCAGAATGGGTTTCATGAGTGGGCATGTCATTCATTAAAGTAAGGAAATAATGAAGAGAGGTGTACCTTTGAAAAACACATTTTTGGGGAAGGATAAAGAAGATGAGATGTATTAAGTGATGTTCCTTTCCATTTTCTTTGAAGTATGGAACTTTGTCAGTGTGGTTGGGAAGATAGAGTTTTCATTTGTCAGAAAAAACTTGCCTGAGTAAAGCAGTCTATTCCCTAACATTGCTATAATCAGAAATTTCAAGTATGAATTGTTATAAATTACAGTATTGAATTTGTTTCAGGTTGTTTTGTAATCTTTGTGACATTAGTATGACCCCCAAACCAGGAATTCAGATAGTCAAAGACATGAGTATATAGCTTTCCAGGAGCTAGAGTACAGTACATGGAACCATTTTAAATTTAAATTGATTTCGGCAAAAGTTAAAAAAAAGTGGGGGTGGTGTAAGGGAACTGACTTCTAGTCCTGAGAGCCTCATGTATTTACCATCTCTGTGACTTTGATAAATCAAATTTTGGACCATAAATTCTAAGAAAAGGAGGAAAGGGGGAGTGGACAGAGTTTAGTTTTCCTTAAGTTTTAAAATTCTGTGAACTTTCATAGCTTGATAGGTAACCTCTAAAGAATAAGCATGGATAGTTCTTATCTTTTTTAATCTGTGATAAGAAAGGAAATTCAAATTACTATGTTGACCCCTTCCCTACAAATATCCTAAAATTATTCTGCTTAATAAGTTGATGCTAGAGATTTCATGTACAAACGCTGTTGGCCATATTGTATTAGGACCTTTATGACTAACTAGTAAACATTACTTTGTAGTGTGAAAATAGAGACATCGTAGTAGCCTAGATCCAGGCACAGTGACCTACTTTTCAAAAATGGCTATCTCTGTGGAAAGGTTCACGCCATTTTCTTAGACATTTTTTGATCCCAGACTAATTTCTTGCTCACTTGGCCATATTGGGCATCATGCATTCAGTCTGTGTTTATATGATTCATGTATTAAATATATATATATATATTACATATATAAATGTGATGAGGTTATTTAACATTTTAAGAAAACAACTCTTCATCTGAGTAATTATACGATTAAAGTTTTCAGTTTATTAAGTTATTTATAAATATAGATCACTAATATGAAACACTTTTTATATTTATTTCAAGATTGCTAAGCATCAGTACCCTTAATATTCTAGTTTATGATAAATTGATAGCGCAGCAACAAATACTGACAGATGTTTTGTTCCACTATATTTTCTTCACATCGTAGCTGCACTTTGTGTATATATTTTCCGCCTGAAATTAGAGGTGTGACTTACGAGGGAAATTTTTTTTTTCCTTCAGCTCCTATGTTCTACACCTCCTGCTGCCCCTATCCTTTGCCACCAGTGTTCTCAGGCCCTGCTGGGGGGACAGAGAAGATCAGAGGTGAAGGGCAGAGATGGCAGAAAGTGGGGTTGGAGCAGTGGGCTGGAGGCAGGGTAGGGAGCATGCAGAGGAAGACAAAAGTTGGATCAGCGGGAGGTGGGAGTGGGGTTGATGGGAGCAGAAAACGCGGTAGTTAGAGGGCAAATAAAAGTTACCTTTAAGAAAAGAATATTTTTAAACATCTAGTGGTGATTATTTGGATGATTAAAAGTAAATATAGTACCTGATTTATATTTGTTGCCAGTGTGACCCTGTACACAGATAAAGTTTAAGATTTGCCATACTGTCTTAACAATAGCTTTAATCTGTCAAATTAATCACTGATGAAACTTGATTTTCATTGTAGATCAAAGACCAAGCTCACCAATTCGACATCAGGGAAGGAATGACGAGCTTGAGCGCGATGAAAGAAGAGAGGAACGAAGAGTAGACAGAACGGATGATAGAAGAGATGAAAGGGCTAGGGAGAGAGACCGGGAGCGCGAGCGCGAGCGGGAGCGGGACCGCGAGAGAGAGAAAGAGAGAGAACTGGAAAGAGAGCGGGCGCGGGAGCGCGAGCGAGAAAGAGAGAAGGAGAGAGACCGGGAGCGGGAGCGGGAGCGAGAGCGAGACCGAGAGCGAGACCGGGAGCACGACAGAGAGAGGGAGCGCGAGAGGGAGCGCGAGCGCGAGAGGGAGCGTGAGCGCGAGCGCGAGGAGAGGGAGCGCGAGAGGGAGCGGGAGCGGGAGCGGGAGCGCGAGCGGGAGAGAGCGAGGGAGCGGGAGCGCGAGCGCGAGCGCCAGAGGGAGTGGGAAGACAAGGAGAAAGCTCGCGAAGACCGCAGGGAAAAGCGGGAAGACTTCCGAGAAGACCGGAACCCCAGAGACGGCCACGAGGAGAGAAAGTCCAAGTAAGTGACCGCGAGCCAGGCTTTTGTATTTCAGTGGAGGAATTCAGAAAGTCCCGTACATTAAGTTTCTCAACGGCCCCTAATACCCTGTTCATTCTTTTTCCTCTGCATTTTCTTGTATCTCAGCTTTATTATCTATACTTGGCATGCAACATCTTTTGAATTGTCGAGGGAAAAAAGTAAGTTTTCTCATTCTTTTATTTCTGTATCCAACGGATACAGTTAATAATTTTTGTTTACTGTTTGATTGCAGCCATTTTTGATGGCACAGTGGTTTGACTGCTGGAGACTTGTTTTTAACAGGAATCTAACCTAACAGTCGGAGAAGGCAATGGCAAGCCACTCCAGTACTCTTGCCTAGAAAATCCCATGGATGGAGGAGCCTGGTAGGCTGCGGTCCGTGGGGTCGCTGGGGGTCGGACACGACTGAGCGACTTCACTTTCACACAATGGAGAGGGAAATGGCAACCCACTCCAGTGTTCTTGCCTGGAGAATCCCAGGGAAGGGGAAGCCTGGTGGGCTTCCGTCTATGGGGTCACACAGAGTCGGACACGACTGAAGTGACTTAGCAGCAGCAGCAGCAACCTAACAGTGGTAGAACCAGTGGATTTGTATTCCATCCCTTCATATCCACTGTATAACAAGTTAATAAGTTGGCTTGTCACCAGGACATAATGCTTGTCCTGTTCCTGGTAGTCCTTTATGAGTTTTGTGTACTTAGAAGTTTAGAATCACCGCCCACAGGCTGCAAAAGCATTCATAATGTCTTAGAACTGAGGAGCTTCTGGAACCACCGAAGAAGATGAGAGAGAGAGGTGTCCTCTCTGCACTGTGGAGTTATAGTTGTTGTTTTGTTTAGTACGGGCTTCCCAGGTGGATCAGTGGTAAAGAACCTGCCTGCCAAGCAAGATACGTGAGTTGGATCCCTGGGTTGGGAAGATCCCCTGGAGAAGGAAATGGCAACCCACTCCAGTATTCCTGCCTGTCCTGTGGACAGAGGAGCCTGGCGGGCTACAGTCCATGGCATTGCAAAGGTTACTACAATAAAAAGATGTGTTGTTATTATACACCGAGGGCATTTTCTCTTTTCTCTCTTACTCTCACTTTTTTTTTTAATACCAAAAAATGTATTTGCTCAGGTATGTGGGAAGTCCAGGGTTTTTATTTGTTCTGATGTGATTATACTCAGATTCTCAAAGCATCAAGAATGGTATTTCTGCACTATTTTCTTATGTATTAGTTTTAGACTTAGAAAGCTTTTCCCCAAATGACTGCTAGGATGACCCCAGGGTTATACCTGTCAGCTCAGTTACAGCCTTCAGTTGAGGAATAAACAAGAGAGCTAAGCCAGTCACTATAGCCACGAGAATCCCAGGCTCTGGTTGGTCAATTTTGAGGTTTTACAGACCTAAAACCACACATCCGAATTAAAGGCCTTTTTTTTTTTTTAATGCCAGCTAGAATGGAGGATACAGTTAAATTTGTTAAGACAAACTGAAAATCATTTATATAGTTTCAGTGTCTTTGCACCTACTTGTAGCTCATTTGCCTCATGGTGAATACACTCTCTGCTTTAGGCATTTTCATCGTTGCTGTTACGGATTTCGGTTATAGACAAACAACATACCACAGAAATGGAGGCTTCTTCCATTAGGTCTTGCGTCCCTTCAGTCTGCAGCTGTGGTTTTCTATAGTTCACTCTCTGGCTTCCCTCACTCCACATTAAAAGAAAATATCTCACATTGAACATAAAATTCAGATATTACCTTTAACACATGTAGGCCCAAAATATGTATTATTTCTCTTTCCTCTGGTCTCTTTAACTCTCTAAGATTAAAATTCTGAAATATTTGTTACTTATTTTTTAGTCCTACTTTTTGATTATATTTTTCATGCTTCTAATCTCAATGTACAGTAGCCAGAATTTCTTGGAGCTTGTCGTGGTTAAATATTCCAAGCATTGACAAGGGCCCCAGAAATTTAGTAGTCAGCTGCTCAGTAAAGTAACTTGGTATATGAGATAAATATCTTGATGTTTTTATCTGTTGTCATCTCAGTATATTGTCATGGTGGAAGTTTAAAACCACCACCATTTATTTGGTCATGATTCTGTGGTTGGCAGTTTGACTCAGCTCAGCAGAGTGGCTCTTCTGCTGGTCTTATGTAGGATCACTCTGTTTCTCCAGTCAATCTAGCAGGTCAGCTAGGTCTGAATGACCCCAAATGGCCTTCCTCACATGTCTGGCGATTGGTGCTGGTTGTTGCTTAGGGCATCTTGACCTCCTTTCCTCTAATAATCTAAACTCTGTTTTTGCATATGATAGTAGAAACATACCAAGAAGGCAAAAGCAGAAGCTGAATGGCCTCTTGAGTCCTAAATCTCCAGACTTACACAGTGTCATTTTCACCACATCCTCTTGTCATACATAGTAAGTCACTGGGTTAGCCCAGATTCAAAGGATGGGGAAATAGACTACCTGATGATGGCAGGAGCTTTCAGTAAGGAATTGTTACAAGCTTGGGCCTGTCAGGAGTCATACTGCATCTGGGGCCTCATTTTCTACCTGGTTGCTCATCTGTATAAATGAGCCATCAAGGAGGTACATGTGCTCATGTGCTACAGTGTTACTCAACTTCTGGCCTTAGTATTTATAAACAGTATTTGTTAAAAAAAGAAAAAAGTAAAAATTCAGTGAAAATATAGGAAAATACTAGAATAACTTAAGTATGCAGAGATAGAGAACACTAGTCATCTCAAGTTTAACTAAAGAATAAGAAACAGTGAACATATGAATTATTTTGTCATTAAGTAGATGATTTAGTTCTAAGAGGTGAGTTAGAACCAATTTTTACCAGTGTGCCCACAACATGACAGGCACTGGGCTTATGACATAACAAATTTATTCCTCACTGCAGTTTTATGAGATGGACCCCCATTTTTCACCTATATTCAGATGAAAAAGCTAAGAATGACTTCAAGGAATTTACCTAAGATTGCCTAATAAGTAACATGACTAAAAGTTGAACTCAAGTCTTATTTGACCCCAAAACCAATACTAGGTTTTCTCATTCGGGTTTCCAACAAAAGGTATTTCTATATCATAAAACAGTAAAACTGATGAATAAGTTTTAGTAGAGTTGAATCCTCTGCTGTGTTACCACTTTACAGTAATTAAATCTGGTGAATTTCAGTGAGTGATTCTACATGTGTGGTGAAAAAAAGCAGAGATGGCACCATGTATTTTAAGTTCATAATTGTTAAGTCTCAACAAATGAAGAATTTTGTTAAAGATGCTAAATAAATGCCCTTTGTATGACACAGATAGCTCTGATAGTATTATTATCCTACAATTATATATTCTAGTTACAGTAAGAAATAATAGTAAAGAAAAAAAAACAACATAGTAAAGAAATGTTTTTCATCCCCTGGATTCTTATAAATTACGTTTGTCTGATTTAGAAAGCGCTATAGAAATGAAGGGAGTCCTAGCCCTCGTCAGTCACCTAAGCGCCGGCGAGAGCATTCTCCTGACAGTGACGCCTACAACAGTGGAGATGATAAAAGTAAGCAGAATCTGTGTTCTCTGTTTCTAGAGTCATGCATTTGTAACCATGAGACAATTCTTTTACATAATAGGAAATGATGAATTAAGATTTAAAATTTGTACTTGCTCTGCTGCTTCTGAATATATCACATTGTGACTAAAAAAATGTATGTGTTCGAAATACATAGTCGTTTTACCACAATGGCACTTGTCATTTCGCACTAGTTGTAATAAAGCCGTACTTCGGTTTTTACTGAAATTATTATTTTTAAACTTTTAAAATGAAGAGGGAGACACTGATTTGTTATTTATAGGTAACATGCAATATTGTTAACATGATGAAAGTCTGATGACTTTTATCTTTTTGTCTAGATGACAAACACAGACTCTTGAGCCAGGTTGTTCGACCTCAAGAATCACGTTCTCTTAGTCCATCACACCTTACGGAAGACAGGCAGGGTAGATGGAGAGAAGACGATCGTAAACCAGAAAGAAAAGAAAGTTCAAGGCGCTATGAAGAGCAAGATTTCAAAGAGAAAGTTTCTTCTGTAGATAAGCAGAGAGAACAGACAGAAATCACAGAGAGCTCCAGAACTCGTTCACAAGACCTGACAGGACACCACCCATCTGAAGATCGAGACACCTCTGATGGAGCTCATGAGGACAACAGGAGAAAAGCAAAGATTCAAAAGAAACCTATTAAGAGAAAGAAAGATGATGATGTTGGAATGGGGAGGGGTAACACAGAGACAGCGTCTGAAGATGGTCAAGTATTTTCCCCAAAAAAAGGACAGAAGAAGAAAAGTGTTGAAAAAAAGCGTAAGAGGTCCAGAGGTGATTCTGATATCTCTGATGAAGAAACCGTACAGCAGAGTAAGAAGAAAAGAGGCCCGAGAACTCCACCTATCACAGTCAAAGAGGAACTGGCTGACATGTCCAATGATAAGGATGGCGCTCTAGAGGACCCTCAGAAGAAAGAAGATACAGCGTTCAGTGACTGGTCTGATGAGGACGTGCCTGACCGCACGGACTTGACGGAGCCAGATCACACCGCCACTGCTGCCACCCCTGGAAGGACCCCTTCCCCATCTTCTCTCCCTCCTCCCCCACCTCCTCTGGCCGCTACCGCGACTGCCCCTGCCACAGCCTTCAGCACATCGACCACCATTTCCACCTCTGCCCTCCCCACCGCCAATACATCTTTTACCAGTGAAGACTCTCATAGGAAGTGCCACAGAACACGAGCGGAAAAGGTAGAGGCACCTCATGTTACTATAGAAGACACACCACATCGCAAGCCAGTGGATCAGAAGCGGAGCAGCAGTCTCGGCAGCAATCGGAGCAACCGCAGTCACACGTCTGGCCGTCTCCGCTCCCCATCCAACGACTCTGCTCATCGAAGTGGGGATGACCAGAACGGTCGAAAGAGAGTGCTGCATAGCGGCTCAAGAGACAGAGAAAAAACCAAAAGTCTGGAAATCACAGGAGAGAGAAAATCCAGGATTGATCAGCTAAAGCGTGGAGAACCTAGTCGAAGTACTTCCTCAGGTAATAAAAACAAATTATAACCTAACCAGTGTTTCTTATGTGAATATATTTTGTACATTTTTATGTTTTGTTCGAATTATAATTTTAAAGTAAATGCTAAGTTGTTTATACACTGCCTTAAATTTTTCAAGGAGCTTAAAAAGCTTAGTCATCCCACCATGATGTTACCTGTTATCACATTAATACCAACAGAGTAGAGGTACATTCAGTGACGTCACTCAGTTTAACATCAGCATATTAGTAGTATATCTTGGTGGAAGGCACTTACATGTTCAGGTTCTCTATTGATGCCTAAAAATTTTAACCTTCAGGTTCTGCTTCTTGTAACCAATGCTTTTTTCTCTGTTGACTGTGTAAATAAGGTAGGGGGAGAGGAGGAGGTACATAATGAAATGATCAGTTCTGTTAATGCTTACTTATTTTTACATACTTATTTCTTTAAAAATCTTTTGTGGTTATAGTGGAAATAAGCAAGGAAACAAACATGCTTTTTGCATATTTGACACTACTGAAGAGTGGTGGATGTTTTTCTTTGAGATGAATTTTTTCCTTAAGATGAGTTCTTTGGATAATTTAAAATAAGTACAGAAAAAGAGAAATTGTTAGTTTTAAAAGACCTTGTATTAAAGCATTTTATTTCTGTTTTATCATCTGTTAAGTCTTTGTATATGGTACATTGATTTTAGATCGCCAGGATTCAAGAAGCCATAGTTCCAGAAGAAGTTCTCCTGAGTCAGATCGACAGGTCCATTCAAGATCGGGGTCGTTTGACAGCAGAGAGAGGCTTCAAGAGCGCGACCGTTATGAGCACGAGAGAGAGCGGGAGCGAGAAAGGAGGGAAGTCCGGCAGCGAGACTGGGAGCGGGATGCCGATAAAGATTGGCCCCGGAATAGGGACCGGGATCGACTGCGGGAACGGGAGAGGGAACGGGACAAAAGGAGAGATTTGGACAGGGAGAGGGAGAGACTACTCTCCGATGCCCTGGAAAGGGACCGGGAGAGGGACAGGGACAGAATGTTTGAGGGTTCTCAAGTAGAGTCTGTAAAACGCAGTGAAGTCAAACTGGAGAGTGAACATGACAGAGACCTAGAAGGCGGTTCCCGAGACTCTGGAGCTTTGGATAAAGAAAGGCTGGATAAAGATCTGGGATCTGTGCAGGCATTTGAAGATACAAGTAAAGCTGAGAGGACTGAGAGTGTGGAAGGTGAGTGTCACTCCTTTCCCTCTGTTCCACTGCCCCATTTCTTCTCAGATCTCATAGGAAACCAGTACTTCCATTTGAAGGGTCATCTGATATAAGTATTGACTCCATTGTTTAGGGAAAATAGATTTTATAAGGAAAAGGTCTATGATACTTAAAAAACTTGTTCTCCTTGTTAGTACTTTTAAGGTAGACTTGGTTCTAATAAGCCTAAATGAGTAAAATTAGTCATCCTTCAGTCTCTCAGTATCTGCAGGAATGGGTTCCAGAGCCCACCACAGGTAGTAAAATCTGAGGATGCTCAGGTCCCTTATGAAAACTGACTCCCTAGAATGAGCTCCTAGAATGAAGGACTCTGAGAGGGCCATGTACACCCTTTGACCCAGTCAGAGCCAGTCTCCACTGTGTGGCCCTTCATTGTCCATCCTTCACCCCCAGCCTACTGTACAAGCTGACTCACTGTATTCTCTGGATGGTCTCCCTCCTCAAGCCTTCTCTGAGCCTGCTCTTCCCATTGTCTGACAGACCTTTCCCCTTCTATCTTTTCTTATGCAGACAGCAAGTCCCAGTTTATGCATTATTTCCCACGTGAAACCGTCTCTGCTAAAGGTGCTTTACTCTTTCAAATTGCCAGAGCACCTTGTTTATACATCTTTAATAGCATCTCTGCACCATATTGTAAATTATTTTTCCATGGTTCTCTCCCCATTTTATTGTACTCCTTTGTTAGGCACCATAGGTTTTTATTTCTTTTTCTTTGAGCCTCTAGCAGGGACACAATAAATAGCTGATGCATGAAAATCTGTCCTGCCTGTCCATACCTGTCTTACGTCTTATTCTGTGGTGAATTATAGCCCAGGGTAACAATAGTAATGGTCTCCCCTGGGAAAGCTCCTGGAAATTCTGCCTCCATGAACTGTCCAATTCTGATACCAGTGCTTATGTACCCTTTCCACTTCAAGCCCCCAAGAAACTTCTGGGATGCTTAGTAATGCTTCTTACATGAGCATTTTACATTCCTTTTATTTGCTGTATTGTAGCACTAGTCCCAGAATAAAGTTGTTCGCATTCTTTTAAAACTAAGCATCCTTGTATCTTTTGGTTATTTGGTTAGGTATATTTCAGTACACCAAACTGTTAACATGTGTTTTTTTTACTTGACGAAAATATTTCTACCTCAGTGGTCATTGCATGCATTTTTATCTAAAATTTGAATTTCAGTAGCATCAAATTGTGAGCCATAGTACTATTGAAGGTAACCTTGGGGTATTATTGAATGTAATTTGAACTAACCATTATAATCACTCTCCTGTGATTGGAATTTGTGCTCTTCATCCCTAAAATATACCATTCATTGGTTGTGATCATGGATAATGTGGCATGGAGATATAGAAGTGAAATGAAAAACTTTACCCACTTAAAATAGGACAATGAGTTTGATAAGCTTGAAAAGTTAAAAACCCTTTTATTTGCATTTATGTTTAGATGTATATTTATATAATGAAGTTGTTAAAATTGTTTAGAAGTGAATTGGTGGGGGTACGAGGAGATTAGTACAGAATTTAATAGAGTTGAAAATTATTATAAATGACTAGAAACATCCCATAGTTTATTTGCTGCAAGTTTATATCTATAAAGGATAGTGTTGCATTTTGAAACCTTGTGTTGTAAACTTAGTAAAGGATATGGATAGAACCTGCTTAGAAATCTTAAATGTACTGTGTAGTACTATGATAGTTCAAGTTTACAAGTAACTCACCAAGAGACAAAGCTTTAGCATAGGTAGTTGAGACAAGCTGGTAAGTAAAGAAATGGAAGATACACTAGTGGTTACTAACAAAAACACTTTAAAATTATATTACAGCAGTCTTTTATTTATTTTTTTTTTACAGCAGTCTTTTAAAATTGCATTTATTAATTAAAGGAAAACATTGGAATAGGGAAGATGAATTGGGAGATCGGTGGTGAAGGGGGATGGGGATTGATGGCACTTACATTTCTGCCTCACCACTGTAGAGTTCTTCATATTATGAATAAAATGAGCTAAGATTTAAACTTCAAATTAATTCTAGTAATTAGTTTGCAAGCTTTTTAAAATTGAATTTATTTTGATAAATTAATGCATCCTTTTGAAATTAGTGGATTTTCTGAATTAGTTTTATTATAAAAAGTTAACTAGTATGAATACGTTAGTGGTAGATTTTATTTCTCATATTTTAATTGTAATCTTATAACCTATTTCTATACTGCTGTCCATACTGTGTTCTTGTCATTAAAACTAAATTTAATTCATTTTTAAGTTTTCTTTTGGAATTATCAAGTGTTTTGAATAATTAAGAAATGTAGTTTTAAATTAAAAAATGCTTCTCAATTTTTTTAGTGTGCCCAGCCTCTCCTCTTTGGTTTCACTTAGATGTCCCTTTCCCTTAATGTTCTCTTTGGCATGAAATTAATTTTTCTGTTTAGCAGGAGACGACGAATCCAAGCTAGATGATGCGCATTCATTAGGATCTGGTGCTGGAGAAGGATACGAGCCAATTAGTGACGATGAACTAGATGAAATTCTGGCAGGTGATGCTGAAAAGAGGGAGGACCAACAGGATGAGGAAAAGATGCCAGGTAATCATTGCAGAGGTGTTTGAACATAAAAGGTATTTAATTATGATATTGAGGTATTCTTTGTTCCCTTTCATGCTGTGAGAATTGATAAAACACAGAATCTTCCCAATTGTGTTTTAATTAACATTGAAAGGCCAATAAAGCAAAAATTATAGTTATTATGCGCTGTTCATTTTTAAATAGACATTGCCTATAAATTGAAAAGGGCAGTATCTAAAATAGCACAATTGTAAGCTTTCCTTTCCAGAGTTTGATTCCTATTGTAGGACCTGGAATTTAAAATAGATGGCAGGTATATGGTACAGAGCTTCACAGCTGTGTTCCACAAACTGTTGAAATGACCATTCAGAAATTTAAACTTGAGGTTGTATTTAAACACTATTTCTATACTTCTCTTGATTTTCTAAATTCAATAATATTTTCACTTACAGTATTTTATTCATTGCCAGAGCTTACTCCAGTGACTACACCATGAATCAACAACCTTTATTGTTCTTGTTGAATCATCCCAATTAGTCTAATTATTACTAACAATTTATCATAGTAAGGATTTTTGAGTATGTAGAATATTAAATCTTTGACTTAATTTGCTCTTGTATTTTACAGTTTTTTATACTAATGTATAATGTATGTATGTTACTTTTATTATTATCAACTATTAGGTGTTTCTGAATGGAACATTATTTTGTTAATTTCCTAAACTGTTCCTTGTCAGTGGATAGATTATTCTCAATTTTAATTATAGCCACTACCTGATTCTTAAAGTTATTTCATAATGAATTATTTGTTTTTTTAAAAAGTAGTGTCTGTGTGTTTGTCTGTTTGTATGTGTACACATGCGAACTAAATACATTCCTAGATTTAATTAACCCTTGGACGATTCTGGTACCAAGTTTCAAAATGTTAGACCTAGTCTTAGTGAAATAGTGGAATTCTTGCATTGAGACTCTCTCAAGCAATTTAAAGGTATTATTTGTAGGCATGGGTTTGCTTAAGTGCTTGTTTGCTTGCTTTTTGTTTGTTTTGGATTTTTCTTTATTGAAGTGTAATTGACAGAAATTACATTAACTTCAGGTGCACAGCATAGTGATTAGACATTTGTATATACATTGCAGCATGATCACCACATTGTCTAGTTACCTTGACATGGTGTCATCTACTGCCATGCAAAGTTACATTTCCTTGTGATGAGAACCTTTCATACTTTCTAGCAACTTTTACTGTTGGAATACAGTGTTGTTGACTAGAGTGACCACACTGTACATTGCATTGCCATGATTTATTTATCGTTGCAAGTTTGTACCTCTTGATACCCTTCACACATTTTGTCTAACCTTCAGATCCCTCCCCCTCTGGAAACCACCAATCTCTATATCTATGAGTTTGGGTTTCTTTTTGTTTGTTTGATTCTTTTAGATTCCACATAGAAATGAGGGTGGGTGGGAGCATTTGCCTGTGACCTCTTTACTGTTTTCCTTTGGTGAGGAAGTTTATTTGTAAAATTTCTTAGATTCTAAACGCTAGTTTTTATAGAAAATCTTTTAAGAATATGCCTTTTTTAAATTTAAATCATGTATTGTTTGCTTTCCTGTGTCTTGCAATCTGTATTTCTCCCTGGATAACAGGAATGGTATTTCTTGGTGTAAGAAAATTCTATAACTTTTTGTAGATCCGCTAGATGTGATAGACGTGGATTGGTCTGGTCTTATGCCGAAGCATCCAAAAGAACCACGAGAGCCTGGGGCCGCGCTCTTAAAATTCACACCTGGAGCTGTTATGCTGCGAGTTGGCATTTCTAAAAAGTTGGCTGGTCCTGAGCTCTTTACGAAAGTCAAAGAAACATGTCAGAGACTTTTAGAAAAGCCCAAAGGTAATTCCATTCCAATTTAAGTGTGTAATATCTAATATAAATATGAAGATGCCTTTGAAAAGGATTCTGCTGTGTTCTTATGTAGCAGTTATGATATAAGAAATTTTCTTAAAAGAATCGCTTATTTTCATTATTTAATCCTCATGGTCAAAGTTTGTTTTATTTTGAGAGAAATTTAAACCTACAGATGAGTTGTAAACATAGCGCAATGGTCTTTCTGCATCAAAATTACTTTTTTAACAGGTAAGTGTGAAAGTGCTCAGTGGTTTGCCCAGGGCTAAATGAAGTAGATCTTAGGAAAGTGAACTTAGATATTTTTCATATCTAAGCAGATTGATAATCTTGGCAGTGCTTTCCCCTGGGAAATGGAGAATTTTGCTCAAAAGCAGATGTTTAGGTTGAGCCTTTTACAAAGTGCTTAAGAACTCAGTCTGTGAACCAGATGGCCTGGCTTCCAATAGGTACACCACTTACTAGTTATAGTTAATCTGTATGTTACTCTCACCATCTGCAAACTGGGAGTAACTATACTGCCAAGCCACCTGATTGTTAGGAGGAGCAAAAGAGTTATCACAAGTAAAACACTTAGAATAGTTTCTGACATGCAGTGATGCCTAGTAAATATTACTCCTGCTATTTAGTTTGAAAATATTTTATCACATTGATTTTAGACAGTGAAAACATCTACAGCTTTTTATTATTCCAGAACATTTTTAGTTTGTAGAATTTTTTTTTTCTCCTGTTATCAGAAACCTGCCTCACTGTATTTTGGCAGCTTATTGGGCTTCCCTGGTAGCTCAGATGGTAAAGAATCCACCTGCAATGCCGCCGCCGCCAAGTCGCCTCAGTCATGTCCGACTCTGTGCGACCCCATAGACGGAAGTCCACTAGGCTCCCCCGTCCCTGGGATTCTCTAGGCAAGAACACTGGAGTGGGTTGCCATTTCCTTCTCCAATGTGTGACAGTGAAAAGTGAAAGTGAAGTCACTCAGTCGTGTCTGACTAGTAGCGACCCCATGGACTGCAGCCCACCAGGCTCCTCTGTCCATGCGATTTTCTAGGCAAGAGTACTGGAGTGGCTTGCCATTGCCTTCTCCAACCTGCAATGCAGGAGACCCCAATTTGATTCCTGGGCCGGGAAGTTCCCCTGGAGAAGGGATAGGCTTCCCACTACAGTATTCTTGGGCTTCCCTGGTGGCTCTGATGGTAAAGAATCTGCCTACAGTGCGGGAGACCTGGGTTCAGTCCCTGGGTTGGGAAGATCCCCTGTGTTTTGGCAGCTTATTAATACTTTATTAATGGGGAAGAGGAATGTGAAAAGGATAGGAGGTAAACGGTGAAAGCAGTAAGATTATTTAATGTTTTACCGTGTTCATGAGAGTGAAAAAGTTTGAGGTAAGAGAATTGAGCTTTTTACTAATATAAAATTGAAAAAGTTCATGTTTCATGAATACATGTTCTCTCTTCAGCTGTTAACATAAGCAGTAACTCTTGATTTTAATGTGGCCCAATATACATAGAGTGTATGTGTAAGAAACATAAATTATAAGTGACTATGTATTAATCTGACAGATGACCAGTGTCTTAAATTCTTGCCCCATTCTTTCTCCCTTGTGTGATTGGCTCTGTGATCTCAAGCACGTAACTCCTGTGGGCATAAAATGATGTAGTGAAATGCTTAAGGTCTAATCCACATCTGCAGCTATTTGCTTCTGTGACTTTTGTTAATGGCATTTCAAGTTAAAATCTGTTGCATAGTTAGCAAAATCAGACTATAGTTTGTCCCTAACTAATGATCACTTAAACAATGAAAATATACACTGTGAAGAGGGATTTGATTTTTCCTTAACCACGTAGTCCAGGCTTCCCTGGTGGCTCAGACAGTAAAGAATCTGCCTGCAATGTGGGAGACCTGGGTTCGATCCCTGGGTCAGCAAGATCCCCTGGAGGAGGAAACGGCAACCCACTCCAGTATTCTTGCCTGGAAAATCCCATGGGCAGAGGAGCCTGGTGGCTACAGTCCACAGGGTCTCAAAGAGTCGGACACGACTGAGCGACTAACACTTTACCAAGTAGTCCTCTTTTTTGGTGGTGAGATAGCTTTATTAGAGAACTAATATATGATACTGAATAGAAGTTCTCTAAGGAATAGGACTTTATTCACTGCTATATCCAGTGTCTGATGATCTGTACTACTAATTTTGCCATTGCCTTGAATAGTACCTGACACACAGTATTTGATAAATATTTGTGAAATAACTGATACTGATTTTTTTTTTGTAATCCATTTTGTCTGTTTCTGTGTCCTAATACTGAAGAAAGTATATCCCTACTCAGTATGTAATTTTTTAATTGGAGTATAATTGCTTTACAATTTTGTTTCTGCTGTGCAGTGAAGTGAATCAGCTATAGTATACGTATGTCCCCTCCCTCTTGGACGTCCCTCCCACCACCTCCACCCAACCCCGCCCCTCTAGGTCCTCACAGAGCCCTGAGCTGGGCTCCCTGTGCTGTGCAGCAGCTGCCCACTAGCTGTTTTTCACAGGGTAGTGTGTATATGTCAATCCTAATTTCCCAGTATGTGTTTTAAATTCTAAAGGCTTAAAGCAGAAAACTTGCATGTGTACTAAAATCTAAATTTCTTTTGTCTTAGGTTTTCTGATTATAGTATGATTAAGTTCTTTTGAACTAAACTTTTCCAGTTATTTTAGTTCCTTTGGTTTACTTGTATTTAGGTTCAATCTTCTCATTTGGTGCTGGTCAGTTTAGATCCAGGAAGAGACTTAAGTCTAGCCATGTTACACTTTCTAGCTATGTTTGCAAGTGTGTTTTGTATTTATAAAAGCAATTTGTCCTAATGAGCAGTTTTCAAGGAAGTGTTTGGACTAAATGCAGGTTTCTTTCTTTGTAGTTACAGTAGAATGGTAGTTTGTTTTTTTAAATAGTGTGCATTATATGACTATGTCATTGGCTCAAACACTACTTTGTGTGAATCACGTGAGAAAGTGCCTTTTCCCCTCTAAGGTAACCTAGTTCCAACTGTGGAGAGTCTGTAGATCTAGTGGGAAGACCCTCCCACTGTATTTTAAAAAACTCCCCAGATGATTCAGATAGACATCAGAGTTTGTGAACTATTTTTGAGTTTTTATTTACATTTTTGCTTTTTATCATCAACTATATTACATAAGACAACTTTCTTCTTAACTAATTATCTAATCTCACTATTTATGCCTGGCAGTTCAGGAAATGAATTATGTAATGCAAGTCCATCAATTCTTAGTCACATGTGTCCATTTTGTTTTTGTCTGGGTGGTTCTTTACTCTTTCCCTTTCTAGCAATAACCTGTTTGATCATGTTGTTACAGAAACTCTACCCAGTACTATTTGCACTCTTGGCCAGCTCTTAGAGAGCTAGATTTGAAGTAACTATTCTTATTCTTTTCAATTATTGACTCATCCTGTTTTCTAAATTTTTCTTTCCTTTTTGTCTATTTTTAACAGATTTTCTCCTCACCTTGCAAGCTGTAACTTAAAGTGATTTTAATTTGATACATTGTCCCTGGTTTTTATAGTGACCAAATATTGGATAAAATTTGTAGATCATCTAACACCTAATCAGAAACCTTAATGTGGTCCTTTTTTTTTTATTTTTGAAAGATACAGACAGTCTCTTTGAACATGAACTCGGGGCTCTCAACATGGCTGCATTACTACGAAAAGAGGAAAGAGCAAATCTGCTTAGTAATCTTGGACCATGTTGTAAAGCGTTATGCTTTAGACGGGATTCTGCAATCCGAAAGCAGCTTGTTAAAAATGAGAAGGTACTGTTACTTCCTTAGAAAAATTGGAAAGTGTTGAGTTGTATGGACATATTTTTTCATTTGATTGCTTTACAGTGAGGTTGAGGTCTCATTATCTGTTTTTATGAGTTGGTTTCCCAGTCATATACACATGTAAGAGAAAAATTTTATTAGAATTTATAATACATTTTACTTTAATACTATTGAAGAACATTTGTTTTGAATAGCAAATTGTTACTGAGACTTAAAGAAAATTTAAAATATTCCTGTGAAATACTTTTCATTTGCAAAGTTTCTTTCGGTAATAAAATATACTAGAAATTTATTTAAATTGAAGATCAAGGAAAAACATTTCTCAGATACAGAGTGGTAAGGAGATTTTATTACTATGTAGAGTGTGTTTATATATATAGTATTTATGAAAAATACACCAAGTTGAAGAGAGGAAATAATACAAGTGATTATGTGTAAGCATTTACTTGAGAAGAATAAAGGGACTTAAAACCCAGTTATTTTCTGTTTGGTTCAGGTAAGGAACCCCAGTTGAGAGGCTGTATGGTGTGCAGTGTCATCAGACTCCTGCTCCCTTTTTATAAAAAATATTTTGTAACATTTACTAGTTCTTTCTCTAATGTGCCATCAGTTCAGTTCAGTTCAGTCGCTCAGTTGTGCCCGACTCTTTGCGACCCCATGAATCACAGCACGCCAGGCCTCCCTGTCCATCACCAGCTCCCGGAGTTCACTCAGACTCATGTCCATCGAGTTGGTGATGCCATCCAGCCATCTCATTCTCTGTCATCCCCGTCTCCTCCCGCCCCCAATCCCTCCCAGCATCAGAGTCTTTTCCAGTGAGTCAACTCGTCGCGTGAGGTGGCCAAAATATGAGTTTGAGCTTTAGCATCAGTCCTTCCAATGAACACCCAGGACTGATCTCCTCCAGAATGAACTGGTTGGATCTCCTTGCAGTACAAGGGACTCTCAAGAGTCTTTTCCAGCACCACAGTTCAGAAGCATCAGTTCTTCAACGATCAGCTTTCTTCACAGCCCAACTCTCACATCCATACATGACCACGGGAAAAACCATAGCCTTGACTAGACAGACCTTTGTTGGCAAAGTAATGTCTCTGCTTTTTAATATGCTATCTAGGTTGGTCATAACTTTCCTTCCAAGGAGTAAGCGTCTTTTAATTTCCTGGCTGCAGTCAGCATTTGCAGTGATTTTGGGGCCCAAAAAAATAAAGTCTGACACTGTTTCCACTGTTTTTCCATCTATTTCCCATGAAGTGATGGGACCAGATGCCATGATCTTTGTTTTCTGAATGTTGAGCTTCAAGCCAACCTTTTCACTCTCCTCTTTCACTTTCATCAAGAGGCTTTTGAGTTCCTCTTCACTTTCTGCCATAAGGGTGGTGTCATCTGCATATCTGAGGTTATTGAGATTTCTCCCAGTACCCTTCAAAAATTATGATACCAAAAACACCCCTGCAAATTTCTCATTGAGAACCATTGTTCAGAACCTTATAAATCCTTCCAATTCAGGGCAGACCATGAACATGACATTATCAAAGTTCTGTTGTGTTTTGGTCATTACATCATTGGTTATAAGGGGTTAGAGTTGGGAAGAGTTGGGAAGAAGGTGGAGTACAGAGGGAAAACGAAGGTTGTTTTTTTTTTTTATGATGAAATTGCTCTATTCTGATTGTGGTCATGTTTCTTAACTATAAACATGAGTTTAAAACTCATAGGACTGTATACATAAAAAGCCAGTTTTAGTGTATCACAACATAAAAAAAAAATCTTGGTAATGCAAATATGACCAAGGCATCATTGTTCCTTTAAGGATTCTAGAAGATAAATAGCAGAGTGCTGGAAATAGCAAATCTTACCTTATTTCATTATGTATGGTTGGAGAATGTTTAACAGAATTTCACGACAGTAACTTTCAAAACTTCTAAGATAGCTTTAGGTTCCAATAATAGAGGTCAACCTCTTAGAACAAAGGAGGTGGTAGTTTCTCAGTAGATTGCATGGATCAGCTGTCTTCTGGAGAATGTGTTCAGTTCTAGAGCCTGCATCTTAGGGCACGTTAGCAGACCAGTAAGCAATATGGAATATCCGGTGCCCTGTGAAAGTAAGATTGAATTAGTGTGTAACTTCACATAATGCGTCATGTGTTTTTTGCTGTTTTGTTTTGTCATTGGAAACAATGAAGTGAAAACTGCTTGATTACCTGTCAGGGATTGTCAGGATTGCTTTCTTTTCTAAGATTCCTTGAGTCTGAAAAAAACATTTCTCAATTTTTCTTTTAAATATCCAGTACAGCCCACGTGGCACTACTAGTAAAGAACTTGCCTACCAATGCAGGAGATGTTTGATCCCTGGGTTGGGAGTGTCCCTGGAGGAGGGCATGGCTACCCACTCCAGTATTCTTGCCTGGAGAATCCCATGGTCAGAGGTGCCTGGCAGGCGACAGTCCATGGCGTCACAAAGAGATGGACATGACTAAAGCGACTTAGCATATACGCACAGCTAAATCCCAAACTGATTTTTCTTATATAACTGATTTTTGTTAGCAGTTAAACCTGTCTTTTCTACTGTCACCTAACCTACATCTTTTTAAACGTTTTCTCCAAATAGGGCACCATAAAACAAGCTTATACAAATGCTCCAATGGTAGACAATGAACTGTTACGACTGAGTCTTCGATTATTTAAGCGAAAGACGATGTGCCAAGCCCCAGGGCCTGAAAAGACTGAAGATAATAAACTTTCACAGTCCAGTATCCAACAGGAACTGTGTGTGTCTTAAGACTGAAGTCCAGGTACATTTTTGGTACTATTTTCCTTCAGCAGTGCGTATTCTTTTTCAAAGTTCTTTGGTTTGACAAGCATTATTAGTGACAAAGACAGAAAAGACTTACCAGCCATGCTAAAATAGTGATGAACTTTTGATAAAGTTTAAAGACACTAGTTTGGTGAGCTTAAGATTTTACATAAATTTTTACACCGTCCAAAATAATGTGAAAGCATCTAGATTGAGTTGTTTATTCTGTACCTTTTGGTAAAACCGAAGCTTTTGAAAACGGTCGTCCTTACACTTCTAGCCTACACAGATTTTTTATGAAATGGAGCCAGAGCCACTGACTTATGTACTGGATCATCCTTACAGAAACTGCGATTTTCTCCAGAAACAATGTGTTCACTGAATAAACACACACGCACCATGCACCACGGTGATGCACAGGACACAGAGGGGTGCTGCTGTGTGTAGGCCGGCCTCCCGCAGGAGCAAGCCACAATCCTGTTTTCTGAAATTCTAAGCAGAACTACTTAATGACTCCTCAGTTTTTTAAAATATATGTGCATTGTTACAGTGTATATTGGATATATTTCAATTCTCAATGGTTTTGTTTGTTATCAGAGATAGTCAGCTATTTTTATTTTTAATAAATGTACCTTCCCTTTGCTTGTTCTAGATTTACTTTGTTCATTAATCTTATTCCTGATGTTCAAAAACATTTGTCATCAGCATTATATGTTTTGTACTTCAGATATTTTATTGCTCGAGTTATTGGACAGCTGTAAATAATGTGATAAGAGTTGAGGATGTACTTTAAGTATAGCTCAGTAACACTTGAAACAAACCATACTTTCAGAACTGTAACCTTTGATTAACCTGCCTCTAACCTATAATATATAAAACAATTTACTTTTTATAAGTTACAGTATATCTGCTTTATTTTGTATGTACATATTTAACTCATGAAGTGGACTCTTAGAAGTATCTGAAATGGACTCCAAACTGCAGAATTTGTGGGCAGACAGTAAAAATAATGAAGGAAACCAATCAAAATTGTAATTTGCCAATTGCCTTTCACAGGTTTTTGTTAAAACTGTAATTCTGCATTACCTGTCTCAGTAGTTTTGTACCTTTTCTCTGTGGGTAATCTACTGTAACAGGTTGAACGTTTATATTCAGGAACATTCATTGTAGTCATTGTGCACTTAATGTTTATAAAATACTTACCCAGCAAAGGATGTAGTCGTATTTCCAAATGACCTGGAGAATGAATATCCTTTAGAAAATTACCTTCTGTTTCAGTGGATAATATTGTTCTCTGTAGCATAAAGATTTAAAGTCCTAGATTCTCTGAGTTCAAAGAAATGTGGAGTATAACAAAAGTTATGGTTATCCTGTTTTGTCCAGTGACTTTTAGGAGTATTTCACAAGTTATTTCTTTACAGAATGAAAACTATATAGGTAGATTTGCCATTTAGTCAAATCTGTTGCCTTTTTAGTTTGAATATCTTTCGTTATGTTGTAAAAGAAAAATTTAAAACTCTTCTTTGCTTAGTCACAGTACTCAGAGCTTTATGCTCCCAATGGGAATGTAGTGTTAAGTCTCATAATATTTTTAAATTTAAACATTTTATGTATTGCTAATCATATCCCCATAAAGTTTTTCTAAAGCGAACTTTTGTTGGATTTTCCATAAAATTTCTTGGACCAGTATTCGTGGAAACACTTTTTATCTATAAACTATTTGTTAGTAAAGTCTTCTTTCTCATAACTGATGAAGTTTGTCCAGCTAGAGAAGAGGCAAGACTATGTCTGCAATCCACAGTAAATAAAATGAGAGTTAACAGATACTTACATTCTGTTGAATCAGTTGGTTTCTTTTGGGAGGGGCAGATGTCCTATTTTGTAAAGTCTTGTACTAACTTTTTCATAAAAAATTCTCTCCATACTCAAGTAGTACCTTAATATGTTAAAATCTGACCTGTCACTTCTCTTTATTCTGATCAGTAACTGCAGGTTATCTTTCCCATCCTTCCTCATGACCACTTGTGACTTATCTCTATTAATCTGAGAATGTGTGGCATCAGCAGAACATCCCGTTATTCCTTACTGTTCAGCTGGGTAAAGATTAAGGTAAACAGTATCTATAGTGTCAGTGATGCTTTCAGTTTGTTATTTTAAAAGGATATGGGTTCCAGCTCAAGATAGGAACAGTTTCCTCTGAAAAAAGAAAAACAAAACAACATTAGCCGAGAGACTCCTACAAGGAAAAAACCACTTCTAAGCTGGTAGGAGAGGCTAAGACAAAATCGCACCGTCAACTCCACTCTCAGTGTGGAGACCCACAATCAGGAGGGAAGTTGCAACCCTGAGTTCTCTCTGAGGACTGGAGTTTGAACTCCACATCTTGCATCCCAACTTCTAAGACCTGCCCTGGAGAGACAAGGCCCCTAAACAACAACATAAAGAGACCCATACTGAGACACCTTGTAATTAAGGTTCAGGTTAAATACCAAGAGAGTATCTTATTGGCAGCAAGGAAAAAAACCACTTGATACTTAAAGGAAGCCCTGTACGACTATCAGCAGACTTCATCAACAGGAACTTTACATGCCAGAAGGAAGTGGTATGAGATATTCAAAGTGCTGAAAGGAAAAAAACTTCCAACCGAGAATTCTCTGCCTGGCAAAGTTAACGGAGAGATTAGCATTTCCTGTCTAGGAAAGTCTTAATGTGGTTAATCACCACTGGTCTTGACCTTACAGGAAATATTAAAGGGACTTTAAGCTGAAATGAAAGCATACTAATTACTAGCAAGAAAAGCAAAGTATAAACCTCTGGTAAAGGTAAATATATAGTAAAATTCAGAAAAAGCTAATGTAACAGTAACGGGTTAAGTCCTTATAAGGCTAGTGTTCAGGCTAAAAGACAAAATTAGTAAAAATAACTTCTGCCATAATGATTTGTTAATGTTTATTTGTTAATAAGAAGGTACAAATTTTAACATTTATAAATAAATTTTAAAATAAAATGGTGGGGATTACAGTGTAGAATTGTAATTATAATTAGCTTGAGTTCATACTTCAGTTGTCACCAACTTAAAATAGACTGTAATAAATAAGTTGTTTTATGTAAGCATCATGGTACCACAAAGCAAAAACCTATAAAAGATACACAAAAGACAGAAAAATCTAAGCATACCCACTACAGCAAATCAAATCACAAAGAGAGCAAGAGGAAAAAAAGAAATTACAAAGTAGCCAGAAAACAACAAATGGTAGTAAGTACATACTTCTCAATAATTATATGTAATGAGACTACATTCGCAAATCAAAAGACATCAAGTGGCTGAATGGATTAAAAAACGAAGACCTAGCTATATTCTGCCTGTAAGAGATTCACTTCAGATTTGTGGACACACACAGACTGAAAGCAAAGGAATAGCAAAAGATATACCATGCAGATGGAAACCAAAAGAAAGTTGGAGTAGCTATACTTATACCAAACAAAATAGACTTTTAAGACAAAAACTGTAGTAAGAAGCAAAGAAGGTCATTGTATAATGATAAAGAGGTCAATCTGACAAGCGGATGTAACATTTTATAATATTTATATACCTGACATCAGTTCAGTTCAGTTCAGTCGCTCAGTCGTGTCCGACTCTCCGCGACCCCATGAATCACAGCACGCCAGGCCTCCCTGTCCATCACCAACTCCCGGAGTACACTCAAACTCATGTCCACAGAGTCGGTGATGCCATCCAGCCATCTCATTCTCCATCGTCCCCTTCTCCTCCCGCCCCCAACCTTTCCCAGCATCAGTCTTTTCCAGTGAGTCAACTCGTCGCGTGAGGTGGCCAGAGTATTGGAGTTTCAGCTTTAGCATCAGTCCCTCCAGTGAACATCCAGGATTGATCTCCTTTAGAATGGACTGGTTGGATCTCCTTGCAGTATAAGGGACTCTCAAGAGTCTTCTCCAACACCACAGTTCAAAAGCATCGATTCTTCGGCGATCAGCCTCCTTCACAGTCCAACTCTCACATCCATACATGACCACAGGAAAAACCATTGCCTTGACTAGACGGACCTTGGTTGGCAAAGTCATGTCTCTGCTTTTTAATATACTATCAAGGTTGGTCATAACTTTCCTTCCAAGGAGCAAGTGTCTTTTAATTTCCTGGCTGCAATCAACATCTGCAGTGATTTTGGAGCCCAAAAAAACAAATAAAGCAAATATTAATAAACCTACAAAGAAATTGACAATAATAGTAGGTGACTTGAAAATGGAATATTAATCATGGATGCATCATCCAGATAAAAATTAATGAGGCAATGTTTGCCTTAAAAGGACATACTGTACCAAGTGGACTTAGAAACATAATACAGAATATTCCACTCAAAGTAACATTCTTCTTAAGCACACATGGAATATTTCCATGATAGATCATATATTAGGCCACAAAGAATATTAAGTTTAAGAGCAAAACAGTATCAGTCATTTTTTCTGAGCACAATAGTACGACTAGAAGTCAAGTACAAGAAAACTGGAAAATTCACATGTATTTGGAGGCTACTTCAGTGGGTCAAAGAAGAACTCAAGAGAGAAATTTTAGAAGCTTTGAGACAGAGTGCTTCAGAGGCATGCCAAAGATGTGTCAGTTGGCTCGTCAGGAGCTCAGGGCAGAGAACAGGAAACTTCAGGTTATGGCTTCTGTAAAAAGTTACAGCTTCTAGGTCAGATTTTCCTCCTGACATTAGTGTACATTAGGTATATCTGTTAGCTAGGTAGATACCAAATTATCTACCTACCTATCTACTTCTCCAGTTAAGAGAATGGAATGGGAAAAAAATATTTACAATGTGACCAACAATGGCTTAATTTCTAAAATAAATAGCTCATACAGCTCAACAAAAAACTCCAAACAACCCAACCCAAAAATGGACAGACGCTCTGAATAGACATTTCTCCAAAGAAGACATATAGATGACCAAGGGGCATGTGAAAAGATGTTCAACATTGCTAATTAATAGAGAAATGCAAATCAAAACTACAACGTGATATGTTTAAAAGTCTCCAAACAATATATGCTAGAGAGGGTGTGAAGAAAAGAGAACCCTCCTACCTGTTGGTGGGAATGTAAATTGGTGCAACTGTATGGAAAACAGTATGGAAGTTTCTCAGAAAACTAAAAATAGAAATACTATATGATCCAGCAAATCCAATCCTAGGCATACATCCATGCAAAAACTCATTCAAAAAGATACATGTACCCCTATGTTCATAGCAGCACTTTTCACAATAGCCAAGACACAGAAACAAGCTACATGTCCATCGACAGATGAATGGATAAAGAGGATATCCATATATACAATGGAATACTACTCAGTCATAAAAAGAATGAAACTGCCATTTGCAGCAACATGGATGAACCTAGAAGTTATATACTAAGTGAAGTCATAAAGAGAAAGAAAGATACTGAATGGTATCACTTATATGTGGAATTTAAAATAGGACACGGATCTATCAATAAAACAAATAGAGAATAGACTTGTGGTTGCCAAGGGGGAAGGGGTTGGAGGAAGGATAGAGTTCGGGGATTGGGGTGAGCAGATGTAAGCTTTATATATAGAAGGATAAAAAAGATCCAACTATATTACACAGAGAACTATATTCCATGTCCAACGATAAACCATAATGGAAAAGAATATTTTTTTAAAGTATGTATAACTGAATCACTTTAATTATCTAAGTCAACTATACTTCAGTTTTAAAATAAAATAATTATGGGAACTCCCTGAACATGGACTGGACTTGACTGAAAGCAAATGGAGAAACATGAATGGTAAAGGTGAATGACTCTAAGCCTAGGTCATAAAAGACACTGTAGTTTCTTATTTGCTTAGATCACTTACTCTGAGGAATCCAGCTGCCATGTCATGAGAACATTTCAAACCATTTTGCAGAGAAGTCCATGTGGAGAAACCAAGGCTTTGTGTTAATAGCCAGTTGAATGCACCATCTTGGAAACAGATTCTCCAGCCCCAGTCAAGCCTTCAAGCCTTCTTTATAGTTCCTTGGCTTAGTTTAGTGCTGTGTTCACTGGATTTGTTCCTCATCAGAAGAGGTAAAAGATACGTCATTTAAATCACAGTTTCAACATTTGTTTGTGTATTATCCTCAATATAAGCTGTATCTAGAGCTAGCTGGGATTTGAAGATTACTGGAATATATTTTGCAGACTTCAAGCAGTATCCTTTAATCATTCCAGATAAATCTGTCAGCAGAATCCTTCTGTAGGTACATCTATATCCAAGAAAACTTTGGACCAGATAACAAAGGTCTATTCAAATTAAATGAGATAAGCATGTAAAATTGCTGTGTAAATTGTAATCTACTCTACAAATACAAGATACCTGCAGCTATCCTTTTCATCTAACCAGTTCTTTGTAATGTTAATGGACTGAATTTCCTCCCTCTGTCAAGTTGATATGTTGAAATCCCAGTCCCCAATTCCAATGAACAAATACATTCGAAGGTAACATATTTGGAGATGTGGTCTTTAAAGAGGTGATTAAGTTATGATGAAACCCTAATCCATTGTGACTTGTTGCCCTTATAAGAAAAGGAAGAGACACCAAGAGTAGTGTGTATGCCTAGAGGCAGCAAGAGAGAACCATCTGCACACCAAGGAGAGAGGAAATCACCCTGTCGGCACCTTGGTCTTGGATTTGCAGCCTCCAGAACTGTGAGAAAATAAGTTTCTGTTTTACAGCCAGTCTGTGATGTTACGGCAGCCCTAGCAAATTTATAGAGTGTCACTTCACTTAACCATCCTATACAACCTCACAGCCATAGTGCAAGTATAGGTTCACAGCATTATTGTTAAAATACTCAATATATTAAGTTTTTTACTAAGCATTGCAAATTGCATCCAATAACCGTTAAGTATACCCCCCAACAATCTACTAATTAATCAAGCCCAACAATAGTTCATTCTTGCAAAACAAATAAGTAAGGGCAAAATACCCTACAGTTTATACAAGACACCTCCTAGCACTTGGAGGCAGGAAGCGGGGAATTCTACCTTATTTAGTGCATGATAATAAGCATCACATGGCATCCCTAATAGCTCAGCGGTTAAGAATCCACCTGCAATGCAGGAGAAACAGGACATTGAGGGTTCGATCTCTGGGTCAGGAAGATCCCCTGGAGGAGGAGAAAACAGCAACCCACCCCAGTCTTCTTGCTTGGGAAATCCCATGGACAGGGAAGCCTGGTGGGTTACAGTCCATGGGGTTGCAAAGAGTCAAATGTGACTGAGCGCACATGGGTGCACAAGAAGCATCAGGAGAACTACACGGAAAGGAATGTGAATGATGGTCCTGATTTTAAAGCCCATCATGTTTGGAAACTAAACAAAAACATCTAGATGACACAGAAACATCCATTAATACTAAATCTCATTTCTTGATTTCGACCATGCTGCTTAATATCCAGACACTCTATCTTAGCCCCATCTTCCTCATCCATTCTCCACACTGCCATCAGATAAGTTACTCTAAAATACAGATGTGATCGACTTGTTTTTCTAGCTGGGGCCTTGTCACTGTCAAGTAATAATCTTAACCGAGTCACTTAATCTCTCTTGAGTGTCACTTTCTCAATCTGTAAAGTAAGGGAGTTGGGTTGTAGACTGTTTTAAGTTTCCAGGACTTTCTCTGTCACTCCTCCACTTAGAAATCTGTGAACACTTCCTGTTTTCCATAGAACAAAATCCAAATACATAGTTGGTCTGTGAAGGCCCTTTACAGTCTCTCCCCAATCCACCTTCTAGCTGCATCTCCCTCCATCACGATTTTTCTTTCATACCCAGTGGACCTCCGATGACTCCATGTGCTTGGCTCATCCTCTGTGAGACTGAGCGTCGTGGGTAGTGTATCTTACCCACCTTTGTCTGTCTGATGCAGGACACCGACAGGGCTCAGGACAAGCTACCCCCAAATATGCCCTCTTGGTGTGGTAACTATTTTAAGCTGAAGGAATTTGAGAAAAACAGCAGAAGCAGGAAGATCTCTGACCTTCTCCTACTCCCTTTCCCGTGAAACAGGTCACAAGACCCTCATGTGAGAGGTGTCCTCCCTGTCTCCAAGATGGTGAGATGGAGAAGCATCTATGCAAGCAGGTCTTGCAAACTTTTTACCAGTTGCTTACATTTAGGTCTTAGTCCCTTTGTCCTGTTGTATTTCTCCACAACTTTCCACTCTTCATGAAACCTAGTAGAAAAACTCAAGTATACCTGATGCTTCAAGTCATTTTCTTATGTAAGCTCCTGTGTTACATAAATTCATATTAAATAAATCTGAATGCTTTTCTCCTGTTTATCTGTTTAACTTTCAGACCCAGCTAGGGATCCTAAGAGGGTTGAGGGAAACTTTTTCTCCCCTACAGCACAGTGCCAGACATACAAATACTTTATTAATAAATGTTGGATGTTTGCCACTTCCTCCTTGAAACACCTGCCTGCTCATCACTCCAGTGCCTCCTTTATTATTAAATTGGTGTTTATCCTTTTAGTTCAGTCATTCAGTCGTGTCCAACTCTTTGCGACCCCATGAATCACAGCACGCCAGGCCTCCCTGTCCATCACCAGCTCCCGGAGTTCACTCAAACTCATGTCCATTGACTCGGTGATGCCATCCAGCCATCTCTCTCTCTGTCATCCCCTTCTCCTCCCACCCCCAATCCCTCCCAACATCAGTCTTTTCCAGTGAGTCAACTCTTCATATGAGGTGGCCAAAGTATTGGAGTTTCAGCTTTAGCATCAGTCCTTCCAATGAACACCCAGGACTGATCTCCTTGAGAATGGACTGGTTGGATCTCCTTGCAGTCCAAGGGACTCTCAAGAGTCTTCTCCAACACCACAGTTCAAAAGCATCAATTCTTCGGCGATCAGCTTTCTTCACAGCCCAACTCTCACATCCATACATGACCACGGGAAAAACCATAGCCTTGACTAGACGGACCTTGGTTGGCAAAGTAACGTCTCTATAATATGCTCTCTAGGTTGGTCATAACTTTTCTTCCAAGGAGTAAGGGTCTTTTAATTTCATGGCTGCAGTCAGCATCCGCAGTGATTTTGGAGCCCAAAAAAATAAAGTCTGACACTGTTTCCACTGTTTTTCCATCTATTTCCCATGAAGTGATGGGACCAGATGCCATGATCTTTGTTTTCTGAATGTTGAGCTTCAAGCCAACCTTTTCACTCTCCTCTTTCACTTTCATCAAGAGGCTTTTTAGTTCCTCTTCACCTTCTGCCATAAGGGTGGTGTCATCTGCATATCTGAGGCTATTGATATTTCTCCCTGCAATCTTGATTCCAGCTTGTGCTTCTTCCAGCCCAGCGTTCCTCATGATGTACTTTTAGATACAGCTAAATGCCACTTTGGTGAATTTTTTTCTTTTCCTGTTTCCAGTCAAACAGTCTCTCCTCTCTGCACTTTGTTTTGTCAGTCACAGCACAGCTCTTCTGTACGTTATCACAGTCCCTGGTATGTCACTCCTGTCCTTACATTCTAGGTGGTGGGATGCATGTCCAGATTGTTTTCCAAATTAGGAACAGCTTGTATTCAAAGACCATTTTTAACTGTACCTTTTAGTCCCCATTCCCATCTCATTCTAGTGGTTTTTTTACTTGAACACTGTTAATTTAATAAGAAGGCCATTAGACTGAGGAGGCTGCAATGCCTTAGCAGCTTTTGTAAGCTACCTGAAACCTCAGCCCCAAATGCTTCAAGGTTTAGAAATCAAAATCTAAGGACATACCATATGCTGTCACTTAGATGTGGAATCTAAAATAGGACACAAATGAACTTAGCAATGAAACAAACAGACTCACAGAACAGACTTGTGGGTGCCAGTGGGGAGGGGACGTGGGAGAAGGATGGATTAGAAGTTTGGGCTTAGCAGAGGCAAACTGTTATACATAGGATGGATAAAAACAAGGTCCTACTGTATAGCAAAGGGAGCTATAGTCAATATCCTATGATAAACCATAATGGAAAAGAATATGAAAAACAATGTATCTATGTGTAACTAAGGATTCCCAGGTGGCCAAGATGGTAAAGAATCTGCCTGCCAATGCAGGAGCCTTGGTTCCATCCCTGGGTCGGGAAGATCCCCCTGGAGGAGGAAGTGGTAACCCATTCTAGTATTCTTGCCTGGAGAATCTCATGGACAGAGGAGCCTGGTAGGTTACAGTCTGGGGTTCCTGTCGGACACGACTGAGTGACTGAACACACACACACACGAATAACTCTTATCACTGCTACACAGCAGAAATTAACACATTGTAAATCAACAATATTTCAATAAAATTAAATTTTTATAAAAAAAAAATAACAACGAAAACTTAAGGATAACCAATCACAAACAGCCAACGAAGGTTTCCCAAATGAGGCAGCTGCTTAAGCTACAGCCCATCAAATAATTTTCTTGCTTTGCTTCACCGTCTTCTCTATAAAAGTCACATCACAGCTCCCCTTGGAGAACCTAATTACTTCCAGTGTGGTGCTGCCCATTTGAAACTCCTAAGAATTTTTTAAAACTGGGCTTCCCTGGTAACTCAGATGGTAAAGAATCTGCCTGCAATGCAGGAGATACAGGTTGATCCCTGCTGCTGGTGCTAAGTCACTTCAGTCGTGTCTGACTCTGTGAGACCCCATAGATGGCAGCCCACTGGGCTCCTCTGTCCCTGGAATTCTCCAGGCAAGAATACTGGAGCCCTGGGTTGGGAAGAACTCCCTGGAGAAGGGAATGGCCACCCACTCCAGTATTCTTGCCTGGAGAATTCCTTGGACAGAGGAGCCTGGCGGGCTACAGTCCATGGGGTCGCAAAGAGCTGAACACTGACTTAACGCTACTGCTTTAGTTGAATTACAATGCTGTGTTTAATTATTGCTGTACCGTAAAGTGACTCAGTTATACATCTATACATTCTTTTTCATATTCTTTTCCATTATGATTTATCACAGGATATTGACAATAGTACCCTGTGCTATATAAAAGGACCTTGTTGTTTAACCATCCTATGTATAATAGTTTGCATCTGCCAGTCCTAAATTTCCTATTCATCCCTCCAGCCCCTCGGCAACCACTAGTCTAGTCTCTATGTCCCTGATTCTGTTTCTGAAACTGTTTTAATATTATTAACATGCTTTAGTTTATCCTTTAACAACAGTGAACACAAGTGTTTACTGAATCCAGTCATGGGAGGAGCTAAAACTTTTCTACTCTGTCGTACAATTTGTGGACAGTTTTTTCCTTTGGATTCATTCCTCTAAGTAAGGGCAGGAGTTTTGTAATAAAACCATTATAAATGGTCAGATTTTGGCTGAGTTCACTTAAAATTGCCATCCTTTTAGTGTAGCTTTTATTTTTTTCATATTAACATGCAAATATAGGTCATGGAGATTTCTTCAGACAGTTCAGTCGCTCAGTCGTGTCTGACTCTTTGCGACCCATGAATCACAGCACGCCAGGCTGTCCATCACCAACTCCCAGAGTTCACTCAAACTTATGTCCATCGAGTCAGTGATGCCATCCAGCCATCTCTCTCTCTGTCGTCCCCTTCTCCTCCCGCCCCCAATCTTTCCCAGCATCAGAGTCTTTTCCAATGAGTCAACTCGTCGCATGAGGTGGCCAAAGTATTGGAGTTTCAGCTTTAGCATCAGTCCCTCCAATGAACACCCAGGACTGATCTCCTTTAGAATGAACTGGTTGTATCTCCTTGCAGTCCAAGGGACTCTCAAGAGTCTTCTCCAACACCACAGTTCAAAAGCATCAATTCTTCGGTGATCTAGGCCTCATTAAATTGTACTCTGTAGTTCCCAGACTTTACTTCTCTGCAGTATTTTTTCCACGTCAGTTTCATCTGTAAATAATGGGGGGAGGACAAAATGATTAACAATTATTTTTTAGATGAAAACTAGAATAGAGGTTTTACATTGGTGGCAGCAATCTTGTCTCGATTATGATCTTCATTCTTGCTCTTTCTCAGGCCCCCCATATAAATGCCAATTCTTTCCATCTGCATTGCTGTCTCATGCGAAGTATTTTTAAATTCATTACAACTGTTCCAAACTATCAAGGGCAATTAAATGCAGCAATAAACTTTGTCAATACTGTTACTGTGGTTAACCAGCCGCCTAGAACATTCACCACCATGGATTTAGCTTCAGGAAGTGAACTAGCAAACCTGGTAACAACCACTGGTGAGGAGCCTTGAAGAGATGATTGCTTAATTAATCTTTGAATTGTGCTAATGAAAATGTTAAATAGGTTCATCCTTGAATTGGATGGTTCAGAGAGAAGGTGAATTCCCTAAAGGGCAAATGTGGACAGGTTTCCTATTAAAGTCAGCCATCCAACCAAGAAGCTCTTTTAGTCATTTTGAAGTTAAAAGGGCTAGTAGATAATTTCATAATAAGTCGATGACATTTCTAGTGGCTACATACGAGATATTATTACCATCTCGCCTGAAGATCTTTGCCTGTTCCTTTGGAAAAGAATCTCTTATTACAATTCTTAAATAGATACTGGCTTTTATTTTCCATCAGACTCCACAGGATACGGCATAAATTAAACCTGGAGCACTTATCTTTAACAAGCAGACTTGGCAGGGATGGGAAATAGCACATGCCAGTGGTGTCACTGTTTAATCAAGAATCTATTAGATTAGGGGAAAATTCTATCCAAAACTTTATATAATTAAGCCAGAGGAAGCTGGTGTTGGACAGCTGTTTTGTTTTTTTAATTGAGAGAGACCTGTTTACTGTGCATTGGTCTGTCACGTGGGGTCCATGTGTGGGCAGGAGTGGCCCTGTGGGTCAGGGCTTGTACCCGCGCCCATGCACACTGGTAACTAGTGTTGCACGGGATTTCCTTCCCATTCAAAATGTGAACTACACCAATTATTAATGGAAACATGAAAGGCACTGCCCTCAGGAGTGGGTGTACGCAGGGAAGGAGACGTTAGCAGCACAGGTAAGGTATGGGGTGCCTATTTTTGAAGTGGCTGATAATTAATTGCTGGCCATTAACTCCTTTTTGCCGTTTCCCCCACCCACACTCCAAAAACCATCTGTGTGGAAATTTCTTTCCTCTTTGTGTGGGAAGAGAAAATTCCTCTGTTGATGATACCAAGGATGGGTAGGAGGTACTTCCTTGATCTTGAACATGTTTTGTATGCATAAATTGAGAGTTGCTTCAATTATGAAAATGTTTTTTCCTGCTGTTGGTACATAATGTAGAGTAAGCCTTTTTGGTATTTTAACTGTGAAGAGCTTAAATACTGGGAATTGAAATGAACCTGCTGAGCGTAAGTAATAGCAGCTTTTAATGACTAACTGAATTCATAAAATTTAAGTTTAAGAACTCTCTAAGTGCATACATACTTTAAGCTGTAGATAGCTTAAGCTGGTTTAAGACTTCCTCAGTTGGAAACAGTTTTTAAAACATTGAAAATGGGGAACTAAAAACGTTATATTGAATCAGAAAGACTTCAACCTAATCTTAGTCACAGTTCAGTTCAGTTCAGTCGCTCAGTCGTGTCCGACTCTCCGCGACCCCATGAATCACAGCACGCCAGGCCTCCCTGTCCATCACCAGCTCCCGGAGTTCACTCAAACTCATGTCCACAAGCAGGCTGAAATTATATTTTTATTTGAATTAAAATCCCAAATGCCAGAGGCTTTCTGGATAACACTGAAATGTAACATTATTGTTTCATAACTCAGTTAGTATTGTCCTAATCCTGGTATACTTTGTCCTAGATGCACATCCTTTCTAGTACTTAGCATTGTGATGTATTCAAATAGAGAAGTGAAAGTTAACAACTACCAGAGTCAGCTCTTTTTCTTTCTCACATTCCTATGTCTATCATCATAGACATTTTACATAATTCTTGGTATTCAGTTGACAATGTTGAACCAAGCTTTGTCCTGTGGGCCCCAGAAATGGCTTCCTGCAAAGAACCACCATTCCCCACAAACTTAAATAGACTCGTGGATGACCTGCTTGTTCATCCATGACAAGGCTAGACCTAGATCTTCCAAATTCCCACTCTCTGCCTCGTAAGTGATTAGCTGAACTGTTGGTCCCCATGGCCAATTAGCACTACACATCCACTAATTTAACCTAACCAAACTTCACTCAGGCTCTCTCTCCCCTCCCCACAAACCCCTGGATCTTGACCTTCATCTTGAAGTCAAGGAGCCATCCCTCCTTACACGCCCTCCTGAGAATCGCCTACCTTGCTTACTGCAGAGATGAACACTCCCTGATCAGTGCTCCAGTTGCACCACCCATTCATCCCCAGTGCTCACTCGTGTCCTCTCCAGCCCTGCTGCTTGTCTCATCAAAGAAAAACCCTCTTCTGGGCCTTCCCTGGTGGTCCTGTGGCTAAGACTCCATGCTCCCAATGCAGGGGGGCGCAGAGTTTAATCCTTGGTCAAGGAACTAGATCCCACATGCAAGTGGTAATGCCAAAAAAAAAAAAGTAACCTCTTTGAGAAATAGAGGCTTGAATACAATGAAATTAGGTGATTTGGGCAAAAATATTTCACGGGTGGTGGTGTGTACTTCCAAGAGAAACATGTACTATCTGCTTATGTTTTTGTTTGTGATAATACCAGGCATTGACTATTATTATCTATAGCCATTAGTTTATTATATGTTGAAAATATACTGATTTAATTACATTCTATCATTCTTTCTCTATTTATAAATTGGAAGCCTTTCATAAGGAGAAACTTTCCTCATCAATTGTTTGATTACAATAAGATATAATTCATATAAGTAAAAAGCTAAGCACTTAAGTTTCCTTCTGTTCACCAGTCACCACCACCCCTCAAAAGTAACTGAGTATTCTTTTTTTAATCGAAGTACTGTAGAGTCGATTTACGATGTTGTGTTAATTTCTGCTGCACAGCTAAGTGATTCAGTTATATGTATACATATATATGTATTATTTTTTCATTATGGTTTATCACTGGATATTGAATAGTTCTCTGTACTATACAGTAGAACATTTTTGTTTATCCATTCTATATATAATAGTTTACATATGAGGGTTTTTAAAATATAATCAAATACTCATGTCTTTCCACATCTGTTCTGACTAAATCCAATGGAGTTATTATTCCTGTTGATGTACAGTTAGACCCATCTGGACAAAGGGAACCTTTTTCAAAATGGCTACTAAACTTTTTTGACACGACTCCACTCTTTTTTTAAGATTCCCTATTTTCTAGTATAAGATGTTTCCCGATTACTTTGTATATTTCTTGCTATCTTTGGAGAATCAGCCATTTCTCCAAACGTCCATCTTTCTTTTAATGAGGGTGGTATTTAAAGACCAAGATCTTGCCTCTAGGCCCTATCAGTGGAGAGATCTAGGAAATACATATACTTTGGAAAGATGAAATACATTTTATGAATTTATACTTACAGTGGATGCTTACAATTTAATTCACAACTGCAAAGGTTCCACTTAATCTTTTCTCTCTTACATCAGTATTGTTTTTCTTTCATATTAAAAATTCTGCTTTCTCCCACTGCAGCCACTTTTATTCAATATATTATTGAAAGTCCTAGCAAGAACAATTAGGAAAGAAAAAGAAATAAAAGGCATCCAAATTGGAATGGAAAAAGTAAAACTGTCTCTATTTGCAGATGACATGATAGTATATATAGAAAACACTAAAGATGCTGCCAAAAAAAGCTGTTAGACCTAATAAACACATTCAGTAAAGTTGCAGGATACAAAATCAAGGCACAAAAGTCAGTTGCATTTATACATAACAACAACAACAACCTATCAGATACAGATTTTTTTTAAAAATCCCATTTATAAATGCGTGAAAAATAATAAAATAAGGAATTTCTTGGCAGTCCAGTGGTTAGGACTCCATGCTTCCACTGCAGGGGACACAGATTCAATCCCTGGTTGGGGAACTAAGATCCTGCAAGTTGCACAGTGTGTCAAAAAAAAAAGAGAGACAGAGTAAAATACCTACAAATAAATTTAACTGAGTAGGTGAAAGACCCGTGCACTGAAGACTGTAAGATATGGATGAAATTGAAGACACAAATGGAAAGATATTCCATGTTCAAGGATTGGAAAAATTAATATTGTTAAAATGTCCATTCTAAAGTGATTTATAGAGTCAATGCAGTTCCTCTTAAAATGCCAATGGCATTTTCCACAGAAATAGAACAAACTCCTGAAGTTTGTATGGAATCACAAAGACCATAAAAAAATCAAAGCAATCTTGAGAATGAAGAACAAAGCTATAGGCATCACACCTCCCGATTTCAAACCATATTATAAAACTATAGCAATCAAAACACTTACGGTATCGGCATAACACAGACACGTAGATCTATGGAACAGAATAAAGAGCTCAAAAATAGACCCATGCACACACAGTCAACTAATTTACAAGAAATAAGATTATACAGTGGGGAAAGGATAATGGATTAAAAGACTTAAATGTGAACCTTGAAACCATGAAACTCAGAAACCCAGTGGCTAAGCTTCTTGATGTGAGTCTTGGCAACCATCTTTTAGATTTGACATCAAAAACAAAGCAGCAAAAGCAAAAATAAACAAGTAAATCCACATCAAACTAAAAGGCTCTGTGCAGCAAAGGAAACCACCACCAAAATGAAAATGCAGCTCATCAACTGGGAGAAAATATTTGTAAATCATGTGTCTGGTAAGGGGTTAATATCAAAAATATAAATTATATAAATCAACAGCAAAATAAACCCTAAATAATCAGATTAAAAATGGGCAGAAGATTTGAATAGACATTTTTTTCCAAAGAAGATATGCAAATTGCCAACAGATACATGAAAAGATGGTCAACATCATTATTCATCCAGGAAAATGCAAATCGAAATCATAATGAGATATCATGTCACACCTGTTAGAATGGCTATTATCAGAAAAACCAGAAATAACAGGTGTTGGCTAGAGCAAGTGTTGGCTGGAGTTTAGAGAAAAGGAAACCCTTTTTCACTGTTGGTGGGAAGGTAAGCTGGTGCAGCCACTACAGAAAATAGTATGGAGTTTCCTCAAAATACTAAAAAGCATAAATATCATATGATCCAGCAGTTTCACTTCTGGGTATTTATCTGAAGGAAATGAAATCACTATCTTGAAAAGATATCCGTACTCCCATGTTCATTCCAGCATGATTTATAAGAGCCAAGACATAGAAACAACCAAAGTGTCCATCCGTGGATAAATGGTCAAAGAAAGTGTAGTATATGTAACATAACTGAGTATTATTCAGACATTAAAAAGGAAGCCATATTATTTGCAAAAACACTGATGAACAGTGAGCGCCTTATGCTAAATGAATATGCAGCATCAAAGGCAAATACTGTGTAATCTCACTTATGTGTGAAGTCTTTAGAAACTCGTTAAAGCAGACAAACAAAAAACTCAGGTACAGAGAACAGATTGCTGGTTGCCAGAGGCAGGGCGTAGGTAGAGGTGGGCAAGATGAGAGAAAGTGGTTCAAAGGCACAAACTTTCAGTTATAAGATAAATAAGCCCCAAGGAAACAGCATGGGGGCCACAGTTAACAATACTGTAGTGTGGATTTTAAAGTTGCTAGACGCTTATCCCAAAGAAAGGCAATGCCAGAGAATGCTCAAACTACCACACAATTGCACTCATCTCACATGCTAGTAAAGTCATGCTCAAAATTCTCCAAGCCAGGCTTCAGCAATATGTGAACCGTGAACTCCAGATGTTCAAGCAGGTTTTAGAAAAGGCAGAGGCACCAGAGATCAAATTGCCAACATCCGCTGGATCATGGAGAAAGCAAGAGAGTTCCAGAAAAACATCTATTTCTGCTTCATTGACTATGCCAAAGCCTTTGACTGTGTGGATCACAATAAACTGTGGAACATTCTGAAAGAGATGGGAATCCCAGACCACCTGACCTGCCTCTTGAGAAACCTGTATGCAGGTCAGGAAGCAACAGTTAGAACTGGACATGGAACAACAGACTGGTTCCAAATAGGAAAAGGAGTGCATCAAGGTTGTATATTGTCACCCTGCTTATTTAACTTATATGCAGAGTACATCATGAGGAATGCTGGGCTGGAAGAAGCATAAGCTGGAATCAAGATTTCCGGGAGAAATATCAATAACCTCAGATATGCAGATGACACTACCCTCATGGCAGAAAGTGAAGGGGAACTAAAAAAGCCTCTTGATGAAAATGAAAGAGGAGAGTGAAAAGGTTGGCTTGAAGCTCAACATTCAGAAAACCAAGATCATGGCATCTGGTCCCATCACTTCATGGGAAATAGATGGGGAAACAGTGGAAACAGTGTCAGACTTTATATTTTTGGGCTCCAAAATCACTGCAGATGCTGATTGCAGCCAGGAAATTGAAAGATGCTTACTCCTTGGAAGGAAAGTTATGACCAACCTAGATAGCATATTAAAAAGCAGAGACATTACTTTGCCAACAAAGGTCCGTCTAGTCAAGGCTATGGTTTTTCCAGTGGTCGTGTATGGATGTGAGAGTTGGACTGTGAAGAAAGCTGAGCACTGAAGAAATTGATGCTTTTGAACTGTGGTGCTGGAGAAGACTCTTGAGAGTCCCTTGGACTGCAAGGAGATCCAACCAGTCCATTCTAAAGGAGATCGATCCTGGGTGTTCATTGGAAGGACTGATGCTATAGCTCAAACTGCAATACTTTGGCCACCTCATGCGACAAGTTGACTCACTGGAAAAGACTCCGATGCTGGGAGGGATTGGGGGCGGGAGGAGAAGGGGACGACAGAGAATGAGATGGCTGGATGGCATCACCGACTCGATGGACATGAGTTTGAGTGAACTCTGGGAGTTGGTAATGGACAGGGAGGCCTGGCGTGCTGTGATTCATGGGGTCGCAAAGAGTCGGTCACGACTGAGCGACTGAACTGAACTGAAAGTAGATCATTAAAATTCTCGTCACACACAAAGTTGTAACTGTGTGGTGATCAGTGTTGACGAAACTTACTGTAGTAGTAGTTTCACTATATATGCAGCTGAAACTAATACAATGTTATTTGCCTGTTGTGCTCAGTCACTCAGTCGTGACTGAGTCTACAGTCGTATGAAGTGTAGCCCACCAGGCTCCGCTGTCCATGGGATTTCCCAGACAAGAATTCTGGAGTGGGTAGCCCCTTCCTTCTCCAGGGCATCTTCCTGACCCAGGAATCGAACTCTTGTCTCTTATGTCTCCAACATTGGCAGGTGGCACCACTAGTGCCACCTGGGAAGCCTGTTAAATCTCAATAAAAAAAATTCTGCTTCCCAACATCAGCATAACTAATCATTTACTCACTGCCCTCAGCAGCTAATGTAATACCTCAGAATATTGATATGAACACTGCTGTGCTTAGTCACTCAGTTGTGTACAACTCTGAGACCCCATGGGCTGTAGCCCGCCAGGCTCCTCTGTCCATGGGATTCTCCAGGCAAGAATACCAGAGTGGGTTGCCATGCCCTCCTCCAGGGAATTTTCCTAACCCAGGGATCGAACCCATATCTCCCGCATTGTAGGTGGATTCTTTACCATCTGACCTACCAGGGAAGCCCAAGAATACTATGCTGTCCAATAACCATTGTGTTGGACAGCTGAAACTAATGCAGTGTTATTTGCTTGTTGTGCTCAGTCACTCAGCTGCGTCTTGAGTCTACAGTCCTATGAACTGTGGCCCTTCTCCAGGGGATCTTCCTGACCCAAGGATCGAACCCGAGTCTCCTGCATTGCACGCAGATTCTCTACCAGCTGATCTACCAGGGAAGCCCCACAAACACTACTACATGATTACTAAAATAGGTTTGCATTTTTTTCAGTTTTCATCCTTTTATTTTTAACCTATCTGAATCTTTGTTTTAAAAGCAATTTTTAAATACAGCCTAATTTTAAAATTTTGCTTTGTCAGACAGTCTGAAAAGTGAACATGGCTCAGTTGTATCTGACTCTTTGTGAGCCCATGGATTATACAGTCCATGGAATTCTCCAGGCCAGAATACTGGAGTGGGTAACCTTTCCCTTCTCTAGGGGATCTTCCCAAGCCAGGGATCGAACACAGGTCTCCTGCGTTGCAGGCGGATTCTTTATCAGCTGGGTTACAAGGGAAGCCCAAGAATACTGGAGTGGGTAGCCTATCCCTTCTCCAGTGGATCTTCCCGACCCAGGAATCGAACCAGGGTCTCCTGCATTGCAGGTGCTTTCTTTACCAACTGAGCTATCAGGGAAGCCCATCTGAAGGCCTTTTTTATTTTTATTGGTAAATCAAGCTCATTAACTTTTGACTGATATATTTTGCCTCATATTCTTTGGTTACGTAAACTCCAAATCTTTAGGAAGATTTGTATTTTTGTCCTTGAAATGAATGCTTCCTTTTCATACCCTTATTCCACTTTTTTGGATACCATCAGTCTTTTTTTTTTGGCAGTACTGGGTTTTCATTGCTACATGCAGACTTTCTCTAGTTGCAGCGAGCGGGGACCACTCTCTGGTTGCACCTCACAGGCTTCCCGTTGCAGTGGCCTCTCTCGTGGAGCATGGGCTCTGGGGTGCACAGGTTCGGCAGTTGTGGTGCCTGGGCCCAGTCGCTCTGTGGCAAGCTGAATCTTCCTGGACTAGGGATTGAACCCATGTTTCCTGCAGTGACAGGCAGAGTCCTAACCACTGGACCACCAGGGAAGTCCATATTCTTTGAGCAATCTTGACAGTAGCAAGTAACCTCTTTCCCTGTCATTCAGCACTTAATTTGAATACTATGTTTACTCACAGTAAATATTATAAAGTCATCAGTTAGCTTTTCTACTTTCCACATGCTCTCCATCTTTATATATTGATGGTTGGGCTCCACACACAATGTCAACTCCTAGTTCTTCGTACACCATCTCCCATATTTCTATCATTTAGTAATAGTTCTATGCATTGATATTTCCCATCAGCCCTTATGCCCATGTCTCACTCATCATTTTAGTTGGTTCAAGCTTGTTCTCAAAAAGATTCTTCATGGGAATGATATTCCCTAGATTCTAATATATTCATGACAACGTGTCTGGGGACATCCTGCTTGAAGGCCAGTTTGTCTCAGTTTACAGTGCTTGGCTTACATTTTCTTTCCCTGGCTGTTTTAAATTTGTTACCCCTTACCTTCTGGTGTAAAACATTGTAGTTCAAAAGTCTGACATTAGTGTTAAGTTTTGTCCCTTAAAAGTGACTTGATTGCCAGTCTCTGGTCAGTATGTAATTTTGAAAATGACACTCTGTCTCTGCAAGCTTGAGAGATGGGTTAAACCCTCCCTCCACTGAGTTGTTTAACCTTTTTATGCCTCAGCTGCAAAGTGGGGATGGCAGTAAGATGATTCTGAGGACTCTTTGTAAAGGACCCCAGTCTTTCCAGGAAGCCTGCTGTGCCGACAGGTTCCCTCTGAAGAGGACTTCTCTTTCTGTCGAATTTTAAAACTTAAGACCGAAGTTTTGGGTGCCACCGACAAATGATAGTCAATAGTGACTCATATTTCACTAACTTTATAAAATGCTTTTGTGACTCAAAGCAAGTTAAAGAGCAATTAGCTTAATATTGAAGAAAAATGGTGTATTTTCCTTTCTGTTATAGTCCTTATTTTTTAATAGCATTTTTTTTTTTTTTTGGCATTGCTTCTTCCAATTCTTCCCTTCTCCATGTTCTGAAAAGACTCTCAATTAGTGCAGTCCCTTGAGTTCTTTAAATAATACTGATCAAATGATCAATATTTAGCCAGCTTTATCAGTTCTTTGGGGCAGACCCATTAACTAATGAAAATATCCTGTTAGCATGAAGGGTGGCCTAACAATCACAAGAAATTTGTTTGCTAGATTCTATCTCTCACGCACAATTTCTTAGCAGTTATCTAAATTTCCAATCAACAAAGCACTCTGCTGGATGTTCCCTAAGGATACATTTCTATTATTTAGAACAAGAATAATCTCAAAATGTGTTTCTGATGAGCAGGGTTTATTCTGCAATGGGCTGACACACACAGTGACAAGCATCTGGGAACTCAGCATCACTGATAGCTTGACATTGCTTCAGAGCTTCTGCATTTAACAGTCTGATGAACAGCTTTCACCTTGGAGGTCTAAGCTGGAAAAGGGGAAAGTTCCTAACCTTGGATGGATGAAGCAGCCCCTCCCTGACTCCATTTTTCTTTCTCACTTTATACGACCTTTTAAAAGTTCTCACTAGGGGACTCAGTGGGAAAAGAATCTGCCTTGCAGTGCAGGGGACGTGGGTTCAATCCCTGGTTGGGGAACTAAGACCCATGCCAAGGAGCAGCTAAGCCCTGTGCCACAACTGGAGGGTCCGTGTGCCACACGAAATGTGCATGACACAACTAAGACCCGGTGCCTCCGAATGAATGAATATTAAAAAATTAAATAGGAAAATTCTCACTGGAACTAATCTTTTGAACAAGCGGGACACTGATTGGGCCCAGGGGTTGCAGATATACTCTGCCAACTGCCTTTTTCATGCAGGAATAAACCCACTCTTCCCTGTCTGCTTGTGAGCACAGCATACACGGGACACACCTGGTTTTGGTGAACGGAACCCCTGCCTCCCCTTTAATTATCGAAGGAGTGCCACTGGGGGTCCTGCTCCTGCTTCAAACGCCGCTGACCTGTGTTTTATACACACTTCTTATAAGCGGGCTTCCCTGGTGGCTCAGTGGCAAAGAATCTGCCTGCCAATGCAGGAGAGGCAGGTTCAATCCCTGCGTGGGGAAGATTCCCTGGAGGAGGGCATGGCAACCCACTCTGGTATTCTTGCCTGGGAAATCCCAGGAACAGAGGAGCCTGGCAGGTTATAGTCCATGGCACACAACTTAGGGACTAAACAACAGAAGGTTAAAGAGACATTCCGTGTATGGTTCCTTTGCTTGTCAAATGAAGCATCTTACATTAAGCGACCCCAGCAAAGGAGCTCTTTGTCACAAATGGGATGAACCCTGAGGAGAAGAGAGCCTCACACTCTCCCACTGGGTTAGCCTCCCAGCTCCTTCACCTTCAGGGCTTCCCTGGTGGCTCAAAGGGAAGAATCCACCTACCAATGCAGGAGACCTGGGTTTGATCCCTGGGTTGGGAAGATCCCTTGGAGGAGGGAATGGCAACCCACTCCAGTATTCTTGCCTGGAGAATCTCATGGACAGAGGAGCCTGGCAGGCTACAGTCCACGGGGTTGCGAAGAATCGAACACGACAGAGAGACTAACACTTTCCTACATCTCCAGAAAAGCCAGCATATGTGATTTTGGCATTTTCCCTCATCTCCAGCTCTTGTCTAACTCTTCATGGAATTCTTTGTCCTCGATTCTCATGCTCAGGGACTGCCTGGTGTTTCTGACACTGCTGAGCACGGTCAGTGTCAGCAGAACGAAGTCCTGCTCCTGATGGTACAGTTGTGGGCCGGTGGGTCTGGGCTGCCACCCGGGGACAGCCAACCTCCTCCAACTGACAATGACCAGCCCTTTCCCCAACACCACCTCCCTGACCAGGAGAGCTGGTCTCTCATTGTGTTGTTGATGTTATTTTAATTTTATTTTTAATTGAAGGATCATCGCTTTACAGACTTGTGTTGGTTTCTGCCAAACGTCAGCATGAATCAGCGATAGGTATAGCTATGTCCCCTCCCTCCTAAACCTCCCTCCCCGTCCCACCCCTCTAGGCTGTTATGGAGACCTGGTTTGAGTTCCCTGAGTCATAACAGCAAACTCCCACTGGCTGTCTATGTTAAATATGTCATCGTGGTTTCATCCCTGTGTGAGATACACCAGGGGAAGCCCTGTGTGCTTGACTTCTGCCTTTTCCCCAGAGGAGAAATGAGAGAAGAGAACAAAGCGGGAGGGGCTTCTGTGGGGAACTGGGAAGAGAAGGAACTGAAGAGATGGGATAGAAGGTGAGGAGGAGAGAATAACAAGAAGTCAAAGAGAGGACGACGGGAAGTGGGGGGACCTCACGCGGCGTGAGCGCAGAAGGTGAGACCGTGCGGTCCCTGGACAGCAGCATGCCCTGTCTGGTTAAGTCAGCAGAGCTGTTTAATTCCATTTTAGGGTAAAAAAAAAACAAGCCAAGATTCTAATTCACTGTATTAAACTATATTGCAGAGAAGGAAATGGCAACCCACTCCAGTATTCTTGCCTGGAGAATCCCATGGACAGAGGAGCCTGGTGGGCTGCTATTCATAGGGTCATACAGAGTCAGACATGACTGAAGTGACTTAGCATGCATGCATGCATTGGAGAAGGAAATGGCAACCCACTCCAGTATTCTTGCCTGGAGAATCCCAGGGACGGGGGAGCCTGGTGGGCTGCCGTCTATGGGGTCACAGAGAGTCGGACATGACTGAAGCGACTTAGCAGCAGCAGCAGCAGACTATATTGAGGAAGGGGCTCTGGAATCCAGACTCCTCATCTATGGTGGTGTCAGGAGGGGCCCTTTAACCCAAGACTCTGCCAAAGCTTCTCAAAAGCCTCCACAGGCACCTTCTGGGGTAGAACAACAAAAGATGCCCGCTTCTCTTTACGTCCGGAGGTGGAGACAGCGAGCTACCTTATGTGACCCTTGTGAATAAGCCTGAAGAGTGCAATGGCACTTCTGAGTTTTTCGGGCTTTGCTGTCATTTCTGGTAAAGTGGAGGCTGTCCTTCCCTGGCATGCAGACTTTTGGGGTGGGGCTGACTATGATGTTGCAAAACAAAAAATCCAGGGGCTTCCTGAGACTCCAGGGACAGTCCCCAACCTCCTCTTTCTGATGCTTCAAGTTAGGAGCCCCTGTCGGTATAAACCCTGCGGTCCTGAACATGCTCTGTGGAGTAGCTGCCTGAGTCGGGGGTGGGGGAGGGGGCACCACTGATGTATTACAACCCGGAATACTAGTGAGAACAGGACCCAGGATTCCCAGGGGGACTTGCTGTCATCTGCACACAACCAACATTCCTTTCACCCAAGCCCCCTTTTCCATTTCTGCGATGAGAACTTTAATGTCCTTTCTGGGACTTGGGTGATATCCCCTCCTGCCTTCTCAGGAAGCTTCCATGGCTGAACAGTCCCCTTCTCCTCAAACATCCAACACCCCTGTACCTTCCCCACACCCTCAAGTTCAGCTGATGAGCATATCTTGGTCCGTTTCGGCTGCCATAAGAAATTCCCATAGACTGAGTGGTTTAAACAACAGAACCTTGTCACCTCACACAGCTCAGGGGTCTGGGGAGCCTCAGATAAGGGCACTAGTGGATCCAGAGTCTGTGCTGAGCATCCACTTCCTGGTTTGCAGATGGTCATCTCCTCCTTTTGCCCTTGCACGGTGGAAAGGAGGGGAGAGAGGGCACACACACAGCCTCTCACACCTCTTCTCATAAGGCCACTAATCACATTCATGGGGGCCCCATCTTCCTAACCTAGTCATTTACCTCAATACTATCCCCTAGGGCATTAGGTTTCAACATATGCATTTGGGGAGGACACACACACTCAGGCCATAACAGCTTGCCTCCCATTTTATCAAGAAGACAGGAGTAAAAAACACAAGAATGTCCACAGTTCTCCCACAGACTGTCATCTCTGTTCACCTAGATTTATACAGTAGCTTCCTTGTCTTTCGTTCGCCCAACAACACTCACGCCCCGCCAGAATAATTCTTTCCACACAATTCTGAAGTCCTTTCCTGCCTGAAACTCTCTGTGGCTCTATGTAGCCATCAGGATAAGCTTACTCTTTGACATCACGTCCTAGGAACTCACACTCTGCCCCTCAGGGTCCTGCACACAGGTTTTCCTTCTGGCCTTTCCTCTGCTCCACCTTCAGATGCTGCATGTGACCCCTTTCACAGCCCTGTGTGGCTTCCCACACGCTGCGCCTCTGCCTGACATCACTTCTTCCCCTTTCCTCTGTGTGTGCGCTCAGTCATGTCTGACTCTTGAGACTACATAGACGGTAGCCCTCCAAAAATGGAATTTTTGAGGCAAGAATACTGGAGTGGGTTGCCATTTCCTACACCATAAGATCTTCCTGAATCAGGGGTTGAACTCATGTCTCTTGCATCTCTTGCATTGGCAGGTGGATTCTTTACCACTGCGCCATGTGGGAAGCCCTTTTACTCTAAATAATGATTATTTTTCAAAATGCACCACATCCAAGAAATCTCCTGGGATCGCTATCTCTGACCAATTTTTTTAGATGGCACCTTTCTATGCTGTTGGAGTGTCTGTGACATTTGGGACATTATTTGACTCAAATGCGTGAGGATGAGCAATGAAGCATGGAGGGCCCGTGAGCTGGGTAAAGTATACATGTGTGATCAGCTAGAGGAGGCGTCTTGGTAGCATGTAAGCAGCTCACAACAGCTGCTGCACCACCCCTTGGGTGAGTGCAGAGATGAAGAGGATAAGAATGGTGTTCCTGGGGAGTTCGAAGGCAGTGGACACCCTAATCCAGGCTTTGAAAGATTCCTGAGAACCAAAGACACAGTGAGTATGAACCACTGTCTTGTGCCCAGTGAGGAAAGTGCTCCTGAGCCAGCATCCCAAAGGGAAGCTGGATAAACAGATCCCACAAGGAAACATCCCCTGGCTGGTAGGAGCCAGTCTCCAGTGCTTTGTTTCCCAGAGGACCTGAGGGACCTTCTGGGGAAGACCTTTGATTTAGAAATAACTTAAGAGTCAAAAGAAGTTGCCAAAAAAAAAAAAGCATCAGGAGTTCCTACGCACCCTTCCCCAAGCTTCTTTCCAGTGATAACATTTTATACAACCACAGTCCATTTCCACAACTAGGAAACTGCCATTGATACAATACTATTAAGTAAACTGCAGGCCTCAGATGGCTACAGGCACATGAAAAGACGCTCAACATCAGTAATTATTAGAAAAATGCAAATCAAAGCTGCAAAGAGGTATCACCTCACCAGTCAGAATGCCCATCATTAAAAAGGTCTACAAATAAATGCTGGAGAGGGTGTGGAGAAAAGGGAACCCTCCTACATGGTTGGTGGGAATGTAAATTGGTACAGCCACTATGGAAAACAGTTTGGAGATTCCTCAAAAAACTAAATATAGAGTTGCCATATGATCCAGTAATCCCACACCTGGGTATATATCCAGACAAACTATAATTCAAAAAGTTACATGTGCCCCTGTGTTTATAGCAGCACTATTCACAATAGCCAAGACTCAGAAACAACCTAAAGGCCCGTTTACAGATGAGTGGATAAGGAATGCATGTATGTGTATCGATACAATGGAGCACAACTCATAGAAACAACGAAGGAAACAATGCCATTTGCAACAGCGTGGACGGACCTAGAGATTACCACAGTACTAAGTGAAGTAAGTCAGAAAGACAAATGCCATGCGATATCACTTATATGTGGAAACATAAAATATGCCATAAAATCCATGAAACAGACTCAGAGACATAGAAAACAGACTTGTGGTTGCCAAGGGGGTAGGGAGGGTGGAGAAGGGATGGACTGGGGGTTTGGGATTCACAGATGCAAACGGTTATATATAGAACGGATAAACAATGAGATCCTACTGTATGGCACAGGGAACTCTATTCAATATTCTATGGGAAATTTTAATGAAAAAGAATGTATACGTACATATAACTGAATCACTTTCTGTGCAGCAGAAATTAATGCAACACCGTAAATCAACTATTCAAGAAAACAATTTTTTTAAAGAAAGAAACTGTTTCAAGATTTACGGACAAGGGCAGGGGAGAGGAAGGAGAGGGTGAGATGAATGGGGAGAGCTGCAGGGAAGCTTCTACACCACCATATGCAAAACAGACAGCCAGTGGGGATTTGCTGTATGACTCAGGGAACCCAAACCAGGGCTCCCTAACAACCTAGAGGGGTGGGAAAGGGCGGGAGGTGGGCTGGACATTCAAGAGGGAGGGGACACATGTATACCTATGGCTGATTCATGTTGATGTATGGCAGAAATCAAACCAATATTGTAAAGCAATCAATCAATTAAAAATAAATATAATTTAAAAAAACCTTCATTTGGTTTTACCAGCTTTAATACGCACACATGTGTGTATATGCACAAGTGTGTGGTGCCACGGAATGACAGCACGTGTATAGATTTGAATGGCCCTTTACGACGTGGGACCGTGATGGGACACTACTGCAACGTCAGTGTCTTGAATGTCCGTCCTGAAACCGATCCCGACAAACCAGTAAGACTGGTCCCTACTGTGCTGCGCCTCCCTCTTGGCCAGCAAGGAACTTGAGACAGCATCTGGTGGTGGAGAAGGGAGGACTGTGTCCAACAAATACCAGGAAATGCCTGTCAAGGTGTCTGGAAAACAGGGGTGTAGATGCCCAAAGCAAAGCCACAATTTGGAGAGTCTGGTGACTGCTGTTCAGCAGAGAAAATGTGTCATCACCACTGGTGAAGGCAGGTACGGTGACCCCAGACCATCTGGTGAGGTCATCTCACCAGCAGGCTCTGCAGCTGGAAGGCACAAGAGCCACCAAGGAGCTGCTGGCGGTCACCACTACCCTCCCTCCCCGGTCTGGACTTGGGAGGAGTTCTTAGGACACTTGGGATGACCTACCAGAGTCTGTGTCCCTTCCCTCCATCATGCCCCCCAGGGCATTTCATAAAAAATGACAGCATCACCAACTCAATGGATGTGAATTTGAGTGAACTCCAGGAGACGGTGACGGACAGGGAAGCCTGGCATGTTGCAGTCCATGGGGTCGCCAAGAGTCGGACACGACTGAGCGACTAAACAATAAAGTTCCAACGTGAGAGCGAAAGTTGGGGTGTTCTCCGGAGCTTTGCCTGACTCTCTGTAGTCTGCTGAGAGCTTTCCCCCTCAGGAAGTTAAAAGCCCCAGAGGTCTTTCTTTTGTGAAAGAAACTGTATTTGCCCCAAAGTACTGATAAAGTATAATCGTTTTCTTTCACAAAAAGTGGTCGAAAACCCCAGGCCAAACTAGGGCATTGCAGAGAAACATCTAAAGAAAAGAAAGCCCAAGAGGTTAGAGGAGAAGTGATTTCATGGTGGGAGGGGGCGCCCCTGGCCAAGGATTTTGGGGGAACAGGCAATCAAGGTCACGGCTCCTCCCGGGTCCCATCCCAAGGTGTGGCCGTGGCCGACTCTGAACAGGCTGGACAGGCAGACGCAAGGGGGTGGTCCAGAGTGGCCCTGTGGGGTCTCCTGTCCTTATTGGCAACAAGGGGGACACTCCCTCCATTCTCAGCGGGTCGTTCTCCCTCGCTCCCCAAGGACCTGCGGGGTCTGTGTCACATGAGCTGAGTTCAGGGGCTTCTCATGCGGACCCACTAGGTACAGTCTGGTGTCAGCCACGACACCAGGGCTTTTCTAGGGCTTCTGGTCTAAGGAGGAATCTGCCTTGATTTTTTTCTCCCAGAGATTTGAGGCTCAAAACACTTCCATTTCCCAGAGCACAGGTCTGGGAGATCCCTTCGATGGTTAAAACATCAGCTCTCTGAAGACATCACCTGCCACTGTAAGCCATCGGTGCCGTCCACAAGGCTCTGAGGATGGGAGACAGAGGCAGAAACGCATTTGTTACAACCTCGCTGTGTCTCAGATGTCATGCAGTACATGTTACAGCACGAAGTTCTCATAAAACTGTGTCAACAACAAAAAGTTAATCAGTCGATCCAAGAAAGAAATGGAAAATTTTATTTGAGCCAAACTGAGAATTATAAGCTGGAATTAGCCTCTCAGAAAGCTCCAGGAATAGTTCTACCTGTTAGAGGTCAAAGCACACTTATCTAAATTTTGGAGACAGAGGCCTGTACATTAAATGATGTGTTATTGACTGTTTATCCAGTCTAGTGAGTAGTGGGTCATGGGTCATTGTGGTTTCTTAGAGGATTAAGAAAGAATTATCTTTTAAGGAGTTGTCTTTTTGATGCTAAGGGAATGTTGCTTTTCATGGATGAGCAGCTATTTCTGCCAATGGGGAGGGCTGGTCAACGCATAAGGCAGAGACACAGTGCATGGTAAGGGGTGAGAGAGGTCATCAAAGGGCAGAGAAAAAAATGTTACATTTAAATTTGTCTTGCTGTGCTATAAAATATGGATTTTATTTCACCGCTGCAATGCGGGCTCTTGCCCCCATTTTCTACCAAGCAAATGGAGGTGATTTGCTTGGTAGACCTTCCAGGCAGAAGGCTGAAACACAACTTGAACCCGGGTCAGACTGCCTCCAGGCCTGCCTGCTGTCCGCTGCCTGGACACTGCTCTCAGAAGTCATTTCAGGTCATCAGATGGGAAAGGCAGGTGTCAGACCCAGCAAGGGAGCGAGGCTCCCTCATACCACTGCTTTCAATTTTCCCAACACTCTCATACGTTTCCTTCCTAGAGCCCTTAGCAGTGTGCGCCCAGGCTAAGGGCAACCAGGTGAGTGTTCAGGTGCTCTGCTCAGGCCTTGACTCAAACCAGAGAAGCCTCCTTTCAGCCTCACTCTGTGTCCCAGGAGCCCCCGCCTTCCTTCCCAGTCCTCTCCTCCAAGTGCTCAGACTTCCAGCGACCTTCAGATGTGATATATTGAACGTCTCCAAAGGATATTCGCATTGACATTGAGCATGCCACGGTGTGGAGCTCAGCAATAAAAAGGGGAAATTAACGGGCATTTAAATTCTGAAATTAATGATGAGAGGTCAGAGATTTCCGAACATCTGTTTCCAGCATTTTCAAGGGGCCTTCAATTTACAGGCAGCATTGAGCCATGTCATTATCGGCAGTTGCTGGTGACTCCCCACCGTGCCGTGTCCAGGAGCTGGGAGTGGACAGTGTGACCCAGACACCACACTCACCTGCTTTGTGGCTCACTTGGAGCCGTGTATCCACTGTGATGCAGGATCCCAGCCCCGAGTCTAGATTTCCCTAAGTGTCAGAATTCTGGAAACTCAGGATTTGGAAAAGAATTCCTTGTGCCAAAGAAGGGAACTTAATATTTTCTAGGGCTGTGCCATCCAATAGGGCATCCAACAAGGCTGTTAAGTATTTACAGTGTGGTCAGTCTGAACTGAGGTGCGCTGTGAGTATAAAATGCATACTGGATTTCAAAGACTTAGTGTGAAGAAGAGTAATAACCTTTTATGTTGATTATGTTGGTGAAATGGTAATATTTTGGCCAAACTGGGTTAAAGAAAATATATTATTAAAGCCAGTTTCATGCAAACTATTATGTATAGAATGGATGAACAGGGTCCTACTGAAGAGCACAGGGAACAATATTCAATACTCTGTATAAACCAAAATGGAAATATGAAAAAGAATATATATATAACTGAATCACTTTGATGCACAGCAAAAATGACCACAACACTGAAAATCAGCTATACTTGAATAAAATAAATTTGGAAAAAGTCAACATTAACTGCTTCATTCTCCTTTTTTTCAATATCGTTACAACAATTTAAAACTACGTTGTGTGACTCACACTCTGTGAGACACGAGTGCTCTGGAGTTTCTGTAGCTTGGTGTTTCTTAGGCGGTGGGAGGCTGTTATCACTCCTGGAAGGTCTTTTGGAAATTTTGGAGAGTTCTTTGGGGTCCCATTGCCTGGGAGAGATGCTCCTGACATATAATGTGTTGGATGTGAGGAATGTGGTTAGTCCCACAATTATCAGAACAGTCCGATGCAACTGAAAAGTTATCCATGACGCGCATCACTGAGCGTCCCATCAGACATGAAACAGATGAAAAATTGGTTATAATGAGCTAAGCCTAGACCAAACTCCATTTCACATGTAAACACAGTTTTTGTTTTTTGCTTTTTTTGCACCAACTAAGATTTCCAAGGACACAACTACTGTGTAAATCAAAGAAACGGTGCACTTTGTGTCATCTGGAACACTACCAAACATCCTTCACTGTTTTAGAAATTCCCAGCAGTGTTGGCAACACAGCTCATGGTGTCTGAGTTGCCAACATAACACGATCATCACCTTCCACTGTCATTCCACCGGGAGGTGTGATATTCTGCCTGCTTCATCAGATCTTCTAGTGTAGTTGAGCTTGAGCACTTGTAAATGGAAATGCATTTTATTTAAACTACTTTCCCTTGGAACTTTCCTGGTGGTCCAGTGATTAAGACTCCATGCTCGCAATGCAGGAAGCATGGATCTGATCCCTGATGGGGGAACTAAGACTCCCACGTGCTGCACAGCACGGCCAAAAGAAGAAAACAAAAACCAAACACCAAAAAACAAAACAAGCAAAAAAATCTCAAACTATTTTCCCTTTGCTTCTTCTATATTACAGTTAGGACTTAATACTGATTTTTTAAAAAAATTATACATGTAGATAAATTACAACTGAAAAGGGCTTTCATACAATTTAAAGACAAAACAGAAAATGGCATATTGCATCTGATAGAATTAGTATTGTGTGAATTCTGAAGCACTTTCAACATGTTGTAGGAATAATGTGGACTTTCTTGAGTTTTACACATTCATAACTGAATGGTCTGTATCTCGTGCCTTTGTTGGTTTTCTGTGAGCTGTAGTTCCTGGGAAGTGAGCAGCTCTCATTCCTGTAACTCTTGTAATCCAGTCATTTGTGTGCCTCCTTCATGAGGATTCAGTACGGCTGTGGTGCTGTTATCCCTCTGATAGGAACTCTAACTGTGTAAAGCCCCAAAGGTCTGTTATTTATTTTTATTTTATATTGTACTATATTTCATTTACAGTGTTGTGTTTGTTTCAGGTATATAGCAAAGTGATACAGTCATATATATATACATATGAATTAACAAAAGCAGTTCCCGTCTTGGTGGGGTGCTCATGGTTTATAACATAAATGGCATTATTTTGAGAGAGGGATAACTTAGGTATGGCATTGGATTTTTTTTTTTTCTTTTTGCAGCCTGAGGCAGTTGTAAAATAACTTAATGTAGCTTTTTACAACTGTGTATTCTATAATATTTTTTCATTTGGTGAAATTTTAACTGTTAATGTTTTTGGCATTGTGCTTTGTACCATTTATTAAATAAAAATTAAAAAAAAAAGAATTACAAACCATCAGGCTTCCCTGGTGATCCAGTAGTTAAGAATCCACCTGCCAATGCAGGGGACACAGGTTTGATCTCTGGGCCAGAAAGATCCTACATGCCTCAGAGCAACTAAACCCAAGAGCCAAAACTACTGAAGCCCATGTACCAAGAGAAGTCACTGTAATGAGACTACCAGGCACCGCAATGAAGAGTAGCCCCTGCTCACCACCACTAGAGAAATCACTTGCACAGCAACGAAGACCCAGCACAGCAAAGGAAAAAAAAAAGAATTACAGACTATCACTCAAACCTAGTCACGCCTCTCTTGACTCAGAAGAGTTGAGTCTTTGCCTCTTCAACACCTTCTCATTCTTTAGGTTTCAGATGAAGTGGCCCTTCCTCCAAACGGCACCAAATATCGCCACACTCTACGTCCCCTCACCCCATCCTTCATCACACGGACATTTCTGCCTGCGCAATTATCTTCCTTCCTGGACTGTGGGCTCCGAGAGAGTAGGTTATGCACATTTGATCCATTGTCTCCACCCCATTCCCAGCTCACAGCTGAGCACGCTAGCACATGCTCAATACTTGGTGAATAAATGAACAAAGATGAGGATGCGTTGGGACCTAGAGATCCATGAGGGTGAATGGGACTGAGGGTCAGCAGCAGGGAAAAAATGGTTGATGGTGCACAATCCAGTGCCTTGGATGCTGGTAAATGGGGAGCCCACAATGCCTGGAGCCATGAACGCACTTTTCAATCAGGTAGATCTGGCTCTGAGCCCCAGTTTTGCCTTGCACTACCTTGATCATCTTAGGAGCTGACCTCTCAAAGAGTGAAGAGGGCACTTCCCTCATTTATTGGGAGACTTAACTGAGAACTGCTTGGAAAGCACTTACTGCCATGTCCGTTAAACAATAAGAGCTCCATACATGTTATTAAAACTCTTCATAGAGATTGAGTGTGACTCTAACAGAGGCCCTGGTTGGCCCAGTGTCAGCGCCCACCCCCACGTGCAGGGAACTCCTACAATTCAAGGGCCAAAAAACAAAAACAAGAACAAATGACCTGATTCTAAAATGGGCAAGGGAACTGAATAGATTTTCTCGCAAGATGGCATATAAATGACAAGTAGGTATGAAAAAGGTACTCAGTATCAGTAATAGTTAGGGAAATATAAATCACAATGAGATTTCAACTCAATAAATTAGGATGGATACACACACAAATATTTTATATAAATATTTATATATATTATATTACATATATTATATATATTACACACACATCTAGCCATCATCTGAGCCTTCAGTGAGTCATGATTTTCTTGCAATAATAAAGATCACTGATCACAGGTCACAACAAATACAATAAGGAAAAGTTTGAAATATTACAAGAATTACCAAAAATGTGACATCAAGAGAGGAAGTAAGCAAATACCATTGAAAAAATGGTACCAAGAGATTTGCTCAATGCAGAGTTGCCAAAAACCTTCAATCTGTTAAAAAAAAAAAATATCTGCAAAGTGAGATAAAGCAAAGCTCAATAAAAACGAAGTCTATCTATAGAACTACCATGTGACCCAGCAATCCCAATTTCTGGGTATGTACCCAATGAGTATGTTGGTATACTCTGGATATTGTGCTTTGCTTCAGTGCTTTGCTTGGAATTGAATCCAAGATCTTAAAGCTATATCTACACCCCCATATTCCTTGCAGCACTATTCACAATAGCCAAGATGCGGAAGCAACCAAAATGTCCACTGATAGATGAATGGGTAAAGAAAATGTGGTATATTCTTAAAATAGAATATTATTCAGCCAAAAAGAAGAAAACCCTCCTTTTGCAACTACATGGATGAATCTAGAGGATAATATGCCAAGTGAAATCCATCAGACATGAAAACGAAAAAATACTACATGACACCACTTGTATGAGAAATCTAAAATACTTGAACTCAGAGAAGAATTCGGTTGTCAGGGGCTGGGGGGAGGGGGAAACAGAAGTATTAGTTGAGGGGCACAAAGTTTCATTTATGCGAGATCAGTCTTAGAGATCTCCACCTCCATCTAGAGCTAACAACACTGGACCGCACACTCAGTTTGGTAGGAGAGTAGATCTTATGTTAAGTGTTCTAATCACACACAATAAATGATGAGGTGGGAGGACACTTTGGGGAGTGATGGACATACTTATGGCACAGGTTGTGTGGCTGTGATAGCTTCACGGGTAATAGACACACTCATCACATAGTTGCGTGATGGTCTCATGGGTGTACACTGATCTCTGAACTTATCAGGTTGTATGCATTAAAACTGTGCAGCTTGTAGAATATCAACATACCTCAATAAAGTGGTTATATGAGGAAAAAAATAACAAATATCAGTTGACTAAAAAGATACTAACCTCATCCAAAAATGCCCTCACAGAAACACTAGGAATAACATTTGGCAAATATCCAGGCACCCTGAGGCCCAGGTCAGGTTAACACCTAGAACCAACCATCAGTTTATATAAACTCATCCCCACTAAACTGAGTTCTTTGAGAACTGGTAAGAGTTCCTGGGATTGCAAAGAGTCAGATGCAACTTAGTGACTAAACAACAACTAGTGTCTTTAATCTCTGAATGTCAAGGTGGAGCCCAGACAATACCCCTTACTGACCCTGTAGACAGTGGTTCTCTCCCTGATCCGAGAACTTGAATTTCTAGGTAATAAAATGCTACCTCCTCATGGATACTCAGCTTTATAAGTCTTCCTTCATCCAAAACTCATTAATTCATAGGTCTAAAAGGAAGCCTTGAACTGTTCATGCTGAAAGGTGAGCCCACTAAACTTTGTATAATCTTCAATATGGGGAAAGGGATAGCTTACCATGGTGTCTCAGTACTGTAACAGCATCACCCCAGGAAGAGTAGGACCATCTTCCCTGTTAAGCCTCCACTTGTGCCTTCAAGCTCACCATGCCTTCCTCATGGAGGAAAGCTGTCTCACGACACGTTTATACCAAGAAAGGGACTAAGATTTCTTGAAGGATACTGTGTGCCACACTCTGTATGTATGTTATCTAACTCAATCATCACCACAGCCATAAGCAGTACTCCTTACTCTGACAAATGAAGCATTTCAGAGAAATGACATAATTTATAGTGAAGTGGCACCAAATGTTGTCTATTATATGGTGGGAATGGTCCCTGAATCCAGTTTTACCTGGTTCTATGGCTCCTGGTCTTGCCAGGACTCCACACTGTCCCCCTTACAGGCAGTACAACTGCCCTTGTCATCCGTGGAAATAAGAAGGTTGCCAGGAAAGAGCCCGAGGACTCTCTCTGGGTGGCCTATGATGAGCCAGCAGTTATTGAGGTTAAAGGAGTACATCAAGGCTATATATTGTCACCCTGCTTATTTAACTCCTATGCAGAGTACATCATGAGGAACACTGGGCTGGAAGAAGCACAAGCTGGAATCAAGATTGCTGGGAGAAATATCAACAACCTCAGATATGCAGATGACACCACCCTTGTGGCAGAAAATGAAGAGGAACTAAAGAGCCTCTTGATGAAGGTGAGAGAGGAGAGTGAAAAAGTTGACTTAAAACTCAACATTCAGAAAACTAAGATCATGGGTTGGATGCCATCATTTCATGGCAAATAGATGGGGGGAAATGGAAACAGTGACAGACTTTATTTTCTTAGGCTCCAAAATCACTGCAGATAGTGACTGCAGCCACAAAATTAAGACACTTGCTCCTTGGAAGGAAAACTATGACAAACCTAGACAGTGTATTAAAAAGCAGAGACAGTACTTTGCCAACAAAGATCCATATTGTCAAAGCTATATTTTTTCTAGTAGTCATGTACAGATAAGAGAGTTGGACCATAAAGAAGGCTGAATGGAAAAGAATTAATGCTTTTGAACTGTAGGGCTGGAGAAAACTCTTGAGAGTCCCTTGGACAGCAAGGAGATCAAACCAGTTAATCCTAAAGGAAATCAACCCTGAATATTCATTGAAAGGACTGATGCTGAAGTTGAAGCGCCAATCCTTTGGCCACCTGATGCAAAGAGTCAACTCATTGGAAAAGACCCTGATACTGGGAAAGATTAAAGGCAAGAGGCGAGGGGGCAACAGAGGAGGTGATGGTGGGATGGCATCACTGACTGAATGGACATGAGTTTAAGCAAACTCCGGGAGATGGTGAAGGACAGGGAAGCCTGGTGTGCTGCAGTCCATGGGGTCACAGAGTCAGACACGACCTAGTGACTGAACAGCAACAACAACCTCTTTCCCAAGCATATGAACCGAGCCAAGCTCCCCCAAGGTATCCAGCTGTGGGCAGCCGACTTGCCCAAGCATGACTGAACAGCTGGCACCAAAGCTAAGATCATTTGCTGCCCAAACATAGACTGGTTTTGCTCTGAGCTTCAACTCCACCCTTAGGCTTATTCTAATGAAAAGGGAGCTGGTGGGACTTCCCTGGTGGTCCAGTGGTTAGGACTTGGTCTTCCAATGCAGGGAGTGTGGGTTCAATCCCTCGCTGGGAAGCAAGATTCCACATGCTCTGCAGCCAAAAAAAAAAAACAAAAACCCAACATAAAACAGAAGCAATATTGTAACAAGTTCCATAAAGACTATAAAACAATGGCCCACACTAAAAAAAAAAAAAAAAAGCGTGTTAGTGCAAGGAGTCTCCTCTACTGGCAAGCATACCTGCACACCCGCCTCCCAGCACCTCACACCGGGGGCAGGGTTGCACGACTGTTGGTCCTTCCAGTGGCGGTTCTGTCCCTGCCAGTGAGGCTTCTGGATGTGTACTTGACCCTGCTGGTTCAACCTTGTCACCCCACCGTCCCTTACTTTTCAATGATATTTCACAGTTTACTTTCAAATCCATTTCTGGTCTCATTGGCTAAATCAGGAGCTGGCAAACTGCCCCCCACCCCCCACCGATGGACCACATCCTGCCTATTTTTGTTCCTGGAACTCACCCAAGCCCCTTCTCCCACGTTTTGACTACGGCTGTTTCCCCCAAAATGGCACAGTTGAGTAGTTGCTGCAGAGACCATTATGCAAAGCTTAGGCTAGTTGCTAGGAGGCCCTTCACAGAAAAGCTTCGCCAGCCCTGCTATGAACAGTCCCAGGAGGCCAATGCAATTACTATCGTTATTTCCAAGTGACAGGTGGGGGAAAAAAAACCTGGGATGAAAGCAAGTGGCTCAGAAATGTTTTCTTAAGGACACAGAACTGGTTGGCAGAGCCTAATGGAAAGCCAGATGCTTTTGTTCCATATAAAGATTCACATTGAAGACATCCGGACACAAACAAGGCTCAAGCCACAGGGTAGTTCTTTGAGTAAGTCTTTCCGGCTAAGTGACATTGTCTTGGAGGAAAGAAAGGCAAGTTTGTTCTTAAAACATGTCAGAGTCAACACGGAGCCTGTAGCTGTTGGGACCCAGCCCTGAGCTCAAGGCCTGCAGGGACTGAAATGCCAGCCAGAAGGGCCTGGAGTATTCACAGTTGATATATTTCTTATTATTATTGGCTATACCATGTGATTTGCAAGATCTTAGTTCCCTGACTACGGATTGAACCCACATCCTTAGCGGTAAGAACATGGAGTCCTAACCACTGAACCAGCAGGGAATTCCCCAGAGTTGACATTTTATTAACTTTTTATCTTCTGATTGAAAAAGCAAACAGAAGTCTTGCAAGCCATAAGTATGTGAGAAATAAATGGGGAAAAGATACACAAACCAAAGGAAGCTGTAAGCTCTTCCGCTGTCACCAGGGAAGCAGGCTTTCAGGGAGCGGTGTAAGATTCTCTCCTCCCTCTCACCCCACCCTACACTGTGAACAGCGTTTGAGTGACAGTCAGGGCCAGAGTCCTGGCAAAGGAAATGACAACCCACTCTAGTATTTTTGCCTGGGAAATCCCATGGACAGAGGAGCCTGGAAGGCTACAGTCCATGGGGTCATTAAAGAGTGGGACATGACTTAGAGACTAAACAACACAACAGAGTCAGAGTCACCACTTCCCCCTGCTGTCTAGGACTGGAGATGCTTCTCCTAGGCGCTGCTTGTGCTGATTGGTGTGCAAGAACCTGTCATTTCCTAATGGTGTTTAGTGGCAGGCAGATGTCATCTCCTTGGGGCTTTACCCAGAACAGTGTCACCTCCTCCGTCCTCCTGGGGTGATTAGAATAATCTGGGAATGATGGTGAAGGGTGCAGGGGGCCCACAGGAAACTTTGTTCTTGATCCCAGAAAACAAGAGTCTGTGGAGCTCTGAGCAGGCAAACCCAATACTCTGTCGAGGCAAACATTTAAAGCAGGAATGCCACGGGAGAGAAAAAAAAAGAAAAATGAAGGCTGGCCTAGGTTAGAGGTTGAGGCCAACCAGAAAGGGAGAAGGGAGGAGGTGGCCAACAGGAGTCAGTCCTCCTGGGCCAGGTGAGTGGTCACATCTGTAAATCGTGCTTCTTGGATTGGGCAGTGCACACCCTTAGCAACCATACATGGCAGCTCTGAGAAGCACCAACTTCGCTCAAAACCTTCCAGAAATACCTTTGGAAACAGAAGGTTGGGTCAAGCTTAATGAGAGAGAATACACACATGCATACACACACATATACATGGATCTTCTGTAAATCTGTATGAAAGGAACAGAATAAAAATAAAGTGAGCACCTCCAGGCTCTTTGTACTGAACTGCATTATTAATCATCAAGGCTGGGAGACAGTGAAATAAAAGGCGGTAAGAAGTCACTTTCCAAGAGCAGGTCAAAGGTGATGAACAAGAAAAAGGCCAGTTTGAGACTCAGGTTTCTCCCTGGGACCATTAGTTCCTCTTTCTCTCAACCAGAAGCTCTAACCAGCCAGCCCCACTCTTTGCCTCCACATCAATATTTTTCATCAATTTCCTTCCCGTACCCTAAAAAACAAGACTATCAGCTGTAGCCAAGTTCATGCGGACATTAAGGAAATTAAACCCCGGACTTGCTAGAAGACCTGAGGGCAGTGGTTCTCAATGTTCCCTGTGCTCAGAATGTCCTGGAGAGCCTGGGAACACCTCGAGGAGGGGGCTCCAAGCTCCGAGTTTCAGATGCAGTAGTTCTATAGGTGGCACCCAAGAATTTTGCATTTCTAATATAAAGAGGAGAGTGAAAAGGTTGGCTTGAAGCTCAACATTCAGAAAACAAAGATCATGGCATCTGGTCCCATCACTTCATGGGAAATAGATGGAAAAACAGTGGAAACAGTGTCAGATTTTATTTTTGGGGGCTCCAAAATCACTGCAGATGCTGATTGCAGCCATGAAATTAAAAGACACTTGCTCCTTGGAAGGAAAGTTATGACCAACCTTGACAGTATATTAAAAAGCAGAGATATTACTTTGCCAACCAAGGTCCGTCTAGTCAAGGCAATGGTTTTTCCCGTGGTCATGTATGGATGTGAGAGTTGGACTGTGAAGAAGGCTGATCGCCGAAGAATCGATGCTTTTGAACTGTGGTGCTGGAGAAGACTCTTGAGAGTCCCTTATACTGCAAGGAGATCCAACCAGTCTATTCTAAAGGAGATCAATCCTGGATGTGCATTGGAGGGACTGATGCTAAAGCTGAAACTGCAATACTTTGGCCACCTCATGCGACGAGTTGACTCACTGGAAAAGACTCTGATGCTGGGAAAGGTTGGGGGCGGGAGGAGAAGGGGACGATGGAGAATGAGATGGCTGGATGGCATCACCGACTCTGTGGACATGAGTTTGAGTGTACTCCGGGAGTTGGTGATGGACAGGGAGGCCTGGCGTGCTGTGATTCATGGGGTCGCGGAGAGTTGGACACGACTGAGTGACTGATCTGATCTGAATATATTCCCAAGTAAGGGCAATGCTACAGGGAGCACGCTTTGGGAAATACTGGATGATAGACTCGTCAGTTTAAAGCACAGGCTTGGGAGTCAGATGGCCTGTGTGCAAGTCCTGGCCCTGTCTTCTGCCACCTCTGTGACCTGGAGCAAGGTGCTTACACTCTTCACATCTATTTCACCAGCGACAATGTGGTGTTTTGGCAGGGATTAAGTTAGTTAATAATCTATGCAAAGATTCCCAACCCATAGAATGCAGTAAGCAATCCACTGCCTATCTCTGCCTCATTTAAAAAGGAGAAAGGGGACTTCCCTGGTGGTCCAGTGGTTAAGAATCCGCCTGCCAATGGAGTGGGGACATGGCTTCGATGCCTGGTCTGGGAAGATCCCACATGCTGCGGGATGACTAATTCCTCTTTGTTCTGCTGCTAAAGCCTGCGTGACTGAGAGTCCATGGTCTTCAATAAGAGAAGTCACTGCAGTGAGCAGCCCACGCACCGCAACCAAAGAGGCCCCTGCTCGCTGCAACTAGAGAAGGCCCATCACAGCAACAAGACCCACTGCAGCCAAAAGTAAATAACTTTTTAAAAGAAATAATTTTTTTTAATAAAAAGAGGAAAGGAAGGAGAGGAGGTGGTACAATAGAGGAGGGGCAGGAGGGCAGACAGGCAGGGCCAGAGGGTGGCCCGGGACCCTCGGCCTTGTCTGCACGGTGGCTTGGGCTGTCCGGGCCACCACCACCCACTTCCTGCTCGAAAGCTGCCCCCAGACAGTGAAACCCACCACCAGAAGAACAGGAAGAAGAGCGAACTGGCCTGCCTCCTGACACCTTACCCACAAGGAACGGCCACCCCTGCCCACGGGGCATGGGCTTCTCCACCCCAGGCTGTGTCAGATGCAGAAACCTGGGGCTCAGAAAGGTCAGGTGACACCGCAGCATCAGGAAGCAGTGGCCCCGCTGGGAGGAGGGAGGGGGACCTTACTGCACGACCGGCCAACATCTCAGCTGGACCCCGCGTCCCTTTCTCTTTCCTTCCAAAGCCAAGAGTCAGGGTCAGGGTTCAAGGGCTCTTCCTGGGAAAGGGCCCTGGCAGAAGGATGGCAGAGGGTGACGCTCCGTGCGGGAGGTGGTCGGGACCTCCCAAGACAGCGCGCGGAACCCCCTCCCCAAGAGGCGAAGGAGACAAACACAGGGCGGGCCCCGTCCCTCAGCGCCCTGATGAGCCAGGCCAGCTTCCCAGAGCGGCCGGAGCAAGGTGGCAGGGCCGGCCTGAGGGCAGTCGCTTGGCCCTGGGGCAAGGGAGGCAGGCAGGGGTTTGCGCCCGGTGTTCGGAGAGACGGGTGGGGTGGCAGCCGCAGACTGGAGGCCCCCTGCCCTGGGCGCCCTCAGGCTGTGGAAGGCTGTCCCACTAAGGCGGGTATGTGTGTTCGTGTGGAGATGGGCAGAACCCGGAACCTTCCTCCTCGGCCCCACCCGGTCCGTCAGAGACTCTTCCGGCCCCAGGCTTCCGTCCTCACTTCCGCCTACCCCCTCGCTTCCTGTCTCACCATTACCTGGACCGACGCTGCTGCTGCGAACGCCTGGAATGTGACCTCCCCTCCCATGAAAGGGCGAGGACGGCCCTGGTGCCTCCTGGGCCGGAGGTCAGATAGGCCAGCTTCCAGGCTCACTCACTCCTCATCTTTGCTTGCTGCACCCTGCCGGAGGGAATGCTAGGTCACATGCCACCTCTTTGTCCTGACCAGCGGCCTCTCTCTTCAGGAAAAGGTGTCATTTTCTTTCCGATCTGATTTCAAACCAAGCAACAACCATCATCAGAGGGACTTGAAATGCCTGAAGTCACATACACTGTCATTGTGAATCTCTCTCTGACCCGGTCAACCCAAAGTATGATTCCAAGGAACGCTGTAAATTGCAGCTAGGTGACAGCTAAATACAACATAAACAAGTCACAAACCTCACAAGCTCAGTGAGAATGACAGAAACAGGCTGAAAAATTAATATGTCACACACACAGCTCTGCCTTGTCTTTTTTTCTGATTTAACCACACTTACGGTTTTATCGACACTAGATAATCTTAAGCCACGAAATTGTGCTTTGGGGATTGTAAATGTCTTTTGAAGTGAGTGGTTCCACACCGAACTCCCCTGATGTATCAGAAGAGTTTGAAAGAGTTTCATGATGTGATCTGAAAGGTGTTAAAAGGCAGCCCTGTATCCCAGAACTTCTTCCTTGCCACAACACCTGAAATTCCCACAGTTAAAGGGATGTGGTATTGAGTTCAGAAGTCATCTGCTAAAAGTCAAGTCCGTTACTCAAAACAGACCTTTGGGCTAACACAGTCCTCTCTCCTTTCACTTCTTCCTTCTTAAAATAGTATTGGGTGACCATCTGTATCTCAAGGGCTGTTAACTAAGGCCTGCCCTTCAGTGGTTTCCTGACATGGTCTGTCATTTTAGTGCATATATTACAGACACACAGCCCTCTAGAGAGAGGTCTCTAACTCCCACTGTATTTTCAAGGCAGTCCATGACTCCCCAAAGAGTGTGTGTGTTGTGTGTGTGCTAAGTTGCTTCAGCCATGTCCAACTCTTTGTGACCTCACAAACTGGAAACCACTTTGGAAAACTGCTCGGGAGCATCTAGTAAAGCCAAACAGATGATTACCCTACAATCCTGAAAGGTGAAAAGGTTAGTCACTCGGTTAGTGAAAGAGTTGGTCTGACTCTTAGCAACTTCATGGACTGTAGCCTGTCAGGCTTCTCTGTCCATGGGAGTCTCCAGGAAAGAATACTGGAGTAGGTTGCTGTTTCCTTCTCCAGGGGATCTTCCTGACTCAGGGATTGAACCCAGGTCTCCTGCATTGCATGCAGATGCTTTCCCATCTGAGCCACCAGGGAAGCTCATATAATATAGCTACATAATTTATTACACGTATACAGCACGACAGGTACTCTGCTTAGCACTACTTCCATTATCTTATTTAATCCACACAACTTAAGATCTATTACTCCCCCATTTTACAGATGGTGAAACTGAGGCTAAGAGTGATTGATTACCTTGGTAAAGTCACCCAGGTTATAAACAGCCAAACTGGGTAGTCTTACTCCAGAATCCATGCTTTTGACCAATGTGTCAATATTTCTCAAACACGAGTGGGTCTCACAATCACCTGGAGAGTCTGGGAGGCACTCAGATATCGGGGCTCCACTCTAGAGTTACTGATTAAGTAGCTTTGTAGTGGGGCCCAAGAACGGGCATTTCTAACAAATTCCCAGATGCTGCTGCCGCTGGCCTGGGGACCCCTTGCCATATGGTGAGTCTCCTTCTCTTTACAAAGACCCCTAAAATGTTTTCATAAGATCATATATTTTTTGTAAGAATATTTATAAATTTAAGAAGACATTTGTATGTTATTTTCTCAAAGCAGATCCTTAAAGTTGTATAAGCTTGTCTCCTCTGCCCCACCACCAAAGCCTTGAGGTGTCTTCCTTCAGTCACATGGCTCCTGATTTTATCTCAGACCTGTAACCTTGGGTTACAGTCCATCCCCGCGAGCAGGAGCCACCCCCAGTCCAGGAGGCTAGGATTTCACCAAGTTCTTCAGTCTGTCAGAGTCTATCTGTGAACACGATCTGTCTGCAGTTTCAGATAAAGAGGGGATGAAACTAGTTTAATGTATTAAAGTGACTGTCTTAGCCATCCAGCCACCCTGGCAAGCGTGGGGATCTTAAGAATGCCGCCAGTGTCCCTGAAGAAGGGAGGGGAGATGGGGAGGCCCCTGGACCAGGGAGAGAAGCCCTTCCTTAGTACCGGATGGTGAGGAGCGAGCAGGGCCCTGCATGCTGGTTGCTTCAAATCTTCCCCTGGGAAGAGCTCAACACCACCCCACGTCAGTGAGCATGGCATTTAGGAAGTAGGGGAAAAAGGGGGAGAAATAAAAGCCTGACTGGACCTCTCTACAGCAACTCAGACCTGGAAGATCCCCCAGGAACCTGGCTCCCCCCACCCCTTCTCCACTACGCAGCATGCTCTCGGCCGGCACTGGCCAACACAAACACAACACCAACCCAACAGATGTAATTTTACATTTCCTCGTAGCCCCATTAAAAAGACTGGAAACAAGGCCAAGTCAACTTGAAATAATAAACTTAATCCAATATATTCAAATTTTGATCACATCAACATAATATAAAAACCATTCATGAGAGCTTTTACGCTTTCTCATAAGGAGGGAGGGAAATCTGGCATCTTTATACTCAGAGCACATCTCCATTCACATGCAAGGTGTTCAACAGATGACGTGAAATGTGGTTCTAACAAAACAAGAAGGTTGTGTTTAAAGGGAAAATATTTCATGTTGCTCCCATTTTAAAATTTATATCAAAATAAGTTAAATTAAAACTTCAGATCCTCAGTTGAACCAGCAGTATTTCAAGTGTTCCATATGCACATGTAGGGAGCATTGGGACAAACTGACATCCTGGGCCTTCTGGAAATCCATGCGGAGCAGAGGAGGATTTCTGGCCCTGAAACAGTAGTGGCACTAGCGGTCTCGATATATCAGGGAGAGAGAGAGGGAGGAATTTTGGAATTTGGAAAAAAGCAAAAGGAGAAACTTCAAGATGGTTAGGACTCCTATTATAGAATCTCTTATCTCTGAAATAACTCATTTTTAGCAGTAATTACCACATCAATGCTAAAGGAAATCAACCCTGAATATTCACTGGAAGGACTGATGCCGAAGCTGAGCCTCCAATCCTTTGGCTACCTGATGGGAAGAGCTGACTCACTGGAAAAGACCCTGATGCTGGGAGAGATTGAGGGCAGGAGGAGAAGGGGATGGCAGAGGATGAGATGGTTGGATGGCATCACCGAATTGATGCACGTGAGTTTGAGCAAGCTCTGAGAGTTGGTGATGGACAGGGAAGCCTGGCGTGCTGCAGTCCGTGGGGTCGCAAAGAGTTGGACATGACTTAGCAACTGAACAACCACCACCACATTAATAGGTTTTGTGATGGGTTGTTTTGAATCCACCTCCTCTGCTGTCAGCTCCATAAGGACAGGAACTGTATCTCTTACTCACTGTTCTATCCAGTTACCATATCTCTCAGTAGTGTTGAAAGAATAAATGAATCACACTGAATCTCTGCAGGACAGGTGAGGTGTGTGATTCTGCCCGTGCAGAAGCAAATCAGTCCAACCGAAGTGACCATCTGAGCAAGACTTGTTGAGTCAGCACAGAGCCTACCATTTAGCTAAAAGTCAACCACCAGCACTTCCCTGGGGACTCAGTGGCAAAGAATCCACTTGCCAGTGCAGGAGACACGGGTTGGAACCCTGGTCAGGGAGGATCCCACATGCCATGGGGCAAATGAGCCCGTGGGCCACAACTACTGAGCCTGTGCTCTAGAGCCTGGGAGCTGCAATCCAGAGCCCATGTGCTGCAGCCACTGACGCCAGGCACCCTAGAGCCCGTGCTCCGCAACGAGAAGCTCGAGCACAGCAAATGGAGAGCAGCCCCCTGCCCGCTGCAACTAGAGAGGAGCCCACGCAGCAGTGAAGACCCAGCAGAGCCAAAAATTAATTACATAAAAAATAAAAACTACCAAATTGGGCTGAATGCCTCCATCTCACAGGTGAAGTAGTTTGAGGTATTGGTAGGTGATGGTACGTGAAGTCCTGAATCCCTGTAGAACCTGACAAGCTCTCATCACACATGACCTGAAACCACCCTCCTTCCCACTCAGATCCTGGTTTCTGGGTTCCTCGTTTTATTTCCTGCAGTTCCGGGGATATTGGAGTCAAGCAGTTCAGACTCTTACTGAGCAATGGGGAAGACTGGGATTTTTAGGGCAGGTGACAGAAATTGAACCCTGACTCCCTTAAGCAGAAAGGAGAACTCGTTGCAGAAGTCTTGGGCCTGCAGGGGACCCTGGACAAGAATAGGACTAGGGTCAGGACAGCTGGAAGCAGGCCGGCCACACTGTGTCCTCCCCTCTCTCCCTCTGTCCTGGACCTACCCCCCACCCCTTCCACATCCTCTCTGTTCTGAGACATGTGTCAGTAAACGCCACCAGTTACCAAACTTCAGAGCTTCAATCTCAGCCACCAGCAGGACTTTGGCACAACTGCTGAATCCAAATTCGAGAAGCCCACTTGGGGGCCTCTTTGGCCTAGCTTGCCCAGGTGTCCAGGCCTGGATAAATCAACATGGCCAGGCCTGGGTATTCACAGTACATACTCCAGCGTCAAAAGATGTTGAGACTTTTTCTGTTGCCTAGATATGGTGAGTTCAACTCCAGCAAAAAAAAACAACCAAGGAGGCATACTCCCGCTTTGTGAAGAAAGTCACCTCCAGAGTGTACCCAAGAGATTACCAAGCTGATGCAACCGTCATGCCAGATGGGCCCTCCTAACCCCTGTGAGGTGACTGAGGGAGAGAGGGGGGCAGTGATTTGGGCTTAGACCTCATGTGGATGGAGTGAGCTCATCAAGGAGGGGTGCCCTCCTGCCCGCCCCCTGCCCCAGGTCAAGGGAGGCACTGAGAGAATTCCGCTGGCGTGCTGGGTCAGGGGGAGGGGAGCCTGGCAGCTCAGGGCCAGCTCCGTGGGCGTGAGAGCTGCACAGTCGCCCAGGGCCGGCACTCAGGAGGGCCCCATTTGGTTTAATGCTCTGCTGTGGCCGTGTTGGAATGCTTAACAGTTCAGCAGTTTTGCACTGGGACCTGCAGGTTAAGTGGCCCATCCTGAGGGCCATCCATCATCTGGGGACACTGCCCAGGCAGTGGACTTGCTGTCCGTCCTTGTGGCTCCACGCAGAGCAGAGAGAGGGTGGCACTGGGGCACCCAGTACTGCCCTCCATTTGAGGAGGGCAAGGATATAGTGGTTTCCGTTGGTCAAGGAGACACAGTGGTGGAGGGCTGACAGCAATCATCTTGCTGATACCCTAACAAAAATCTGTTCCCATGCAAAGCACTCTGATAACAAGAAAACTGGGGTCTCCTGATGGTAGAGGCTGAATAGAATAGGGAATGATGTTGGGCTGAACAGGCCCCTGCACACCAGGGAACTGAGCCCAGGGGAGACCCTACAGACGCTTCAAGAACTCAGAGTCTTCACACACTTTGTGAGAGGGCCACTGATGGGACGTCTGCCTCACCGAGGGCATCAGAAAAATAGTGCGGGACCCTGATGAGAAGGGGTTGCAGCTGAACCCTAGGGCAGAGCAGTCTGCCTCCCCCCGCTCCATCCAAACTCCTTTCACTCCCCCTAGTTCCTGAGAAGAGAGATGAAGGAGGCAGCTCAAGGGAGGATCGTGCTGCCATTCCTAACATCCCACTGCAGGTCCTGGGATCCTAGGAAGAGGACAAGGTGAGCTGGGAAATGCCCATGAGACCAGAAGTCGCAACCTGGGCTGGAATGCACTTTAAAGTCTACAATCATCTGAAAGGCACCTGGCCAAGATGCTCTGAAGGACTCCTCTACCCAACAGGGCTATGGTGAGCGTCCACACGGCCCGGCTGGGACACTGAGTGGGGGCGGGGGAGACACATCTGGTTTATGTAGACAGGCGGCCAGGTTGAGCTCACGGCGCTGACACAGCAGCGCCACAGCACCTGTGATGAAGGGGCCCTGGCACACCTTGCCAATGTGCCCACATGGTGTGTGGGGGGTATGAGGCAGGCTCACAGCCACTCACGCCCTCTGATTCCGTGGGGGACCTAGCATCACCTAGGGATGGTGCACCCCGAGATGGCCTGCTTGGTGTCCCCCCGCTGCACACATTATGGGGCTCTGCATTTAGGAGGCGCTCACTAAGGTCACTGAGTTACCGCCCAGAAGAGCATCCAGTTCTTTCCACAACGGTTGAGAACAGTGGTTCTCCAACATCAGAATCTCCCACGGGATGACCTGTGAAAACACAGCTGGGCTTCACGCCTGGCGCTTCGGATCAATAGGTCCAGGGTGGGGCCTGAGAATCTGCATTTATCACACATTCCCAGGGGACCACACTGAGACCCAGGGTGTTCAGGGCTGCCCCCTCTGAGAGCCACACCCTCCACAAGGGGACTGCTAACAGAGGCAGTCTCTTCCTGGTCTGCAGGCCTGGCCTCCCAGTGGATCACCTGAGGCTCATCTCCCTCCTGCAGCCCCTGCCCGAGTTGAGGACTCCAGGCCTTTCTTACTCCACTCGGAACTATGAAGTCTGGAGGTGCCAGGGGCGTGGAATTAAAGGCAACCTCTGCACGCCAGCCTCCCCAGACCTGGCATGATCCCCCTCTGCCTCCACAGCCCTCTGGTTTGTTTTAAAGGACATCTAAGAGCAAGGGGCTGATCAACCTCTTCTCAGCTTCCTGTGGGTTTTTTTTTTTTTTTTGGAGATTAAAAAAAATGTTTAAAAAATTTAATTAGATTCTAATCCTGCACTGTTTTGAAAGTGTCTTTACATCATGATTCACTCTAGTTTAAACTTTTTATTATGTATTGGAGTATAGTTTACCAGATGGCGCTAGTGGTGAAGAACCCTCCTGCCAGTGCAGGAAATATAATGAGACCTGGGTTGGGAAGATTCTCCTGGAGGAGGGCATGGCAATCCACTCCACTATTCTTGCCTGGAGAATCCCATGGTCAGAGGAGCCTCGTGGGCTATAGTCCATAGAGCTGCAGAGAGTCGGACATGACTAAAGTGACTTAGCATGCATAGCTGACTCACAATGTTGTGATAATTTCAGGTTGACTCAGCCTTACACACACATGTATCCATTCTTTCCCAAACTCCCTAGCCATTCCTATGGGCTCCTTTTTTAATGTGATAAAATATACGCAACACAAAATTTACCATTTCAACTGTGTTAAAGTGTACTACTCAGTGGCAGTAAGTACATTAATATTGTTATGTAACCATCACCATTTCCTGTTTCCAGAACTTTCTCACCCCAAACAGAAACTCTTGTACTTAAACAATAACTCTGCATTCCACTCCCCTCCATTCTACTTTGTCTCTATGAATTTGCCTAATTTAGGTACCTCATATAAATAAGACCATATCGTATTTATTCTCCGTGTCTATTTCACTTAGCGTAATGTCCTCAGGGTCCATCCGTGCTGCAGCATGTGTCAGGACTTTATTCTCTAAGGCTGAATAACAGTCCATTGGATGGGTGTATACTCCATTTTGTGTATCTATTCATATGCTGTGGGCATTTGGGTTGTTTCCACCTTTTGGTTAATGTGAATAATGCCGTTATGAACAGTGTTATATACATATCTGTTTGAGTCTCTACTTTCAATTTCTTGAGCTATTAATATATACTGAGAGGTAGAATTGCTGACACATATGATAATACCATATTTAAAATTTTCAGGAATCACCATACTGTTTTCCAAAAACTTTAATCTACCGGGAACAGAGATCCTAGAACCTCACCAGTATCCTCTGTAGAGGATCTGAGGCTGCCTCTACCAACAGGCTTATGGCCCCAAAGTGCTGTTGAAGTGGCATAACCAAGCTCCTTATTTATAAACATGGAAAACCTAAGACCGGCCTGTCACCCCAGTGCCCTCGCTCTATGAGATGAACGGGTTGTAGCTGAGAGAAGTGAGGCTGCTCGGTGGCTCTGCTGATACCTCACTCCCCAGGGTTTAGCCCAAACACCATCTTGCAGAGACCCTGGCTGGCCCTAAGCATCCTCCAGCTTTGCTTTACTTTCTGCACATAACAAGCTAAGATTGTCTGTCTCCTTGTTTATTCTCCTTCACTTCCAAATAGATATGAGTGAGGGCAGGAACCTTACCTGTCTTAATCACAGCACAGTCCTGGCATCCAGAACTATGCCTGGCACATTGTAGGCACTCAGATAATTTGACCGACTGAATAAAATAGAAATGGCCTATAAGAAAGTATATTTGTTGTTCGTTGTTCAGTTGCTAAGTTATGTCTCAGTTCAGTTCAGTCGCTCAGTCATTCCGACTCTCCGCGACCCCATGAATCACAGCACGCCAGGCCTCCCTGTCCATCACCAACTCCCGGAGTTCACTCAGACTCATGTCCATCGAGTCGGTGATGCCATCCAGCCATCTCATTCTCTGTCATCCCCTTCTCCTCCCACCCCCAATCCTTCCCAGCATCAGAATCTTTTCCAGTGAGTCAACTCTCTGCAATTCCATGGAGTATAGCCTGTCAGGCTTCTCTGTCCATGGGATTCTCCAGGCCAGAATACTGGAGTGGGTAGCCTTTCCCTTCTCCAGCGGATCTTCCCAAACCAGAGATCGAACCCAGGTCTCCCTCATTGCAGGCAGATTCTTTACAGTCTGAGCCACTAGGGAATGTACATATGACTCCAATATTTGCAAGAAATAGTCTGCAACCTTTGCAATTCTCCCAAACACATAGTCTTCCCATAAAACCAACCTTTTTTTTTTAAGATAAAGTCATACTGAGGTGCTCGCTAAGTGACTGACTCCAGTACAGCAGTTTTGAGCCTTAGACTCTGCACAGTGTTGACTCTGCACATGCCAGATTTGCCACTCTTTCCACAGGCCTGGGACGGTTTGGGAAGGGTTACCATTCCATTAACCAAGGTCTTTAATTGGGATCAGGCTGAAATTTTTCTTTCCATAAAGATTGTAAAGCCCTATGATTTTCTAAGGAATGCGTCCCCCGGTGTAAACAATGCTGTGGGCAACGGGAAGAAAGGAGAGATGGAGGAGCTTGGCTTCTCACCCCATCCGTGTAGTCAGTCAGCATCACCGTCCCTGGTCCCGATGTTCCCACAGGAGCACACTGCGTATAGATTGGGGCAGAATTTCCAGGAATGCCACATATGCTTTCATGTCAACTGGTTGCAAACTGGACCGAGACAGGTGAGACTTTGTCCTGAGCGTGAAGGAGAGCTAGCTGGGGGCTGGGTGGGAGGCAGGAAAGCATGGCCATGACTCACGTGGCACAGACCCTCCAGTTTATGGTGCTTGACCTAGGAATTAGGAATTTCAATATCAACATGAAAACCCACAGCATTTTTTGTGCCTTGGAGCTCCTCTGTGGCTCCCACAGTCCACAAAGGACATGCTATCCATGTCCTGGCCTCTGAGTTCCCTGTGCTCCACTGTGGCTGAACTGCTAGCCCTTTGCCAGGCTCTGCTGTCCACCTTCCCTGCAGAAGCAGTGGGGTTAAATGGGAAGAAGGGACAAGAGATCCAGGTTGGAGCAGGTCGGTCAGCAGGACCAGGCACGACCCTGCAGGAGTTCCACCTGCTGCCACCAGGACAGCACCTGCCTGTCACACCTCCTTTCTCAGTGTGGGCTGTCCGCTCCCCTCCTCTTCACCAGCCAAACACTCCCTTCAGTAAAGCCTCCTTCCCCTGATAGCTCCATTGGTAAAGAATCCACCTGCGTTGCAGGAGACTCTGGTTCAATTCCTGGGTCAGGAAGATCCCCTGGAGAAGGGCTAGGCTACCCACTCCAGTTTTCTTGTGCTTCCCTTGTGGCTCAGCTGGTAAAGAATCTGCCTACAATGCGGGATACCTGGGTTCAATCCCTGGGTTGGTATGATCCCCTGGAGAAGGGAAAGGCTATACCCGCTCCAGTATTCTGGCCTGGAACTGTATAGTTCATGGGATCGCAGAGTCGGACACAACTGAGCGACTGTCACTCTTCCAATGAATCTGCCTATTTGACTTAGGTTACCACACTCTGTGACTTTAACATCCTTCAGGTTTTTAAGATTCCATATGTTTATTTTCCATTTGTGATTAGGGCTTCCCAGGTGGCTCAGTGGTAAAGAATCTGCCTGCCAAACAGGAGATGCAGGTTTGATCCCTGGGCCGGGAAGATCCTCTGGAGGAGGAACTGGCAACTCCAGTATTCTTGCCTGGAGAATCCCATGGACAGAGGAGCCTGGCGAGCTATAGTCCGTGGAGTTGCAAAGAGTCAGACGTGACTTAGCAACTAAACAATATGTTTATTTAAGATGGGCCTGACTTCTTTGAGGACAGAGTCTGCCTCTTCTGCTTCCTCATAAACCTTTCCTGTATTCAATAGAGTACCAGAGGGGCCATGGGAATTGGAGAGTAGAGAGTGAAAGATGCTGAGGAAGAAGAGGGTTCTGAGGGGAGGGGAGGCAATCAGACGTAGCAGTCACACCCGCACACAGCAGGAGGAGGAGAGGGGCGGGGGAGAGAGAAAGAGAGGGGAGGGAAGGGGGAGGGAGGGAGAGGGAAGGAAGGGGGAGAGATGGAGGGGGAGAGAACAGAGAAAGGCACCAAAAGGGCAGTGCTGGATTCAAGAGTTAGAAACTCGGAGAACTTGAAGAGCAAGTTTGACATAGTTGTCAGAAAAGGCTAGACTCCAGTGTTCTTGCCTGGAGAATCCCAGGGAAGGGGGAGCCTGGTGGGCTTCCATCTATGGGGTCACACAGAGTCGGACACGACTGAAGTGACTTAGCAGCAGCAGCAGCAAAGGCCTTAGGAAGTGAATGAAGGATGGCGCCCAGGGCTGGTAATAGGCACTTTCAAACACAGCTCACCAAGCATACATTTGTGTAGCCATGCATTGAGAACTTTAAAAATATTCATACCCTTTGGCTTAGGATTTCATTTCTAAGCATGGCTACAGACAAGGATGCAGGCATAAGAATGTCTATCACAGCAATACTTACAACCATGAGACAATGAAAACCACTTCAGTGTCCAAAATCGGATCTGAAATATTAGTCATCGCCACTATTATGATGACAAAGAACGGTTAATCACCTAGGATTACAATATCATGTTTAATTCAAAGTTCAGAATATACGATATTTAGCGTTCTTGCTTGGAGAATCCCAGGGACGGGGGACCCTGGTGGGCTTCCGTCTATGGGGTCACACAGAGTCGGCAGCAGCAGTATGATTTAAACTTTGTAAAATATAAACAGATATCTACTGATCTATTTACTTACCTACCATTTAGGCATCTAGTCTCACAGATAAAGAAAGGCTGAAAGGAAACCCGCTGGAACACTAGTAGTCAGCGGTTATATCTACATTGTGAGCTTAGAAGTGATTGATTATCTGCTTTCTTTCCTATATTTTGTCTTTTCCAGATTTCTGTACTAATTACGAGTCATGCTTAACACTCAGGGATACAAAGGTTGCTATAAAAATAGAATGAGACTGTGGTGAGGAAGTGGAAGGATAGAATGAAGATTATCTTAAAAGTTCAGAGGAGGAAAGAGGCTTTTGACTCAAGATGTCAACACAGAAGTCTCCTGAATTCACTTCCTTTCAAGGAACACCACATATCTACAGTTACATATGGAACAATTTCCTCTGAAATAAATCTGGAAACTAGCTTAGTGGTTCTTACACACTTGGCAAATGAACCAATAGCTAACATCATACTCAATGGTGAAAAACTGGAAGCTTTGCTTCTAAGATAAGGAACAAGACAAGAAAGCCCACTCATGCCGCCCACTCACCACAGTCCTGAAAGTCCTAGCCAGAGCAATTAGGTAAGAAAAAGAAATAAAAGCATCCAAATCAGAACAAGAGAAGTAGAACTGTCTCTATTTGCAGATAACATGACATTATACATGGAAGACCTAAAGACTTCTCTCAGAAATTGTTGCTGCTGCTGCTGCTGCTAAGTCACTCCAGTCGTGTCCGACTCTGTGTGACCCCTTAGACGGAAGCCCACCAGGCTCCCCCGTCCCTGGGATTCTCCAGGCAAGAACACTGGAGTGGGTTGCCATTTCCTTCTCCAATGTGTGAAAGTGAAAAGTGAAAGTGAAGTCGCTCAGTCGTGTCCGACCCTTAGCGACCCCACGGACTGCAGCCTACCAGGCTCCTCCATCCATGGGATTTTCTAGGCAAGAGTACTGGAGTGGCTTGCCATTGTTAGGACTAATCAATACATTCAATAAATGTATAGGATATAAAATCAATATATAAAAATTAGTTGTTTCTATACATTAGTAACAATCCCATTTACAATTGTTTCAATTGTGGGAATTGTAGGAATTCAATTGCAGGAGTAAGTTTAAACAGTTAGGTGAAAGATCTGTACACTAAAAACTGTAAGACATTAATGAAAGGAACTGAAGATACAAATTAACGGGAAGAATATTGCAAAAATATCCATACTACAAAGCAATCTACAGATTCAGTTCAATCCCTATCATAATTCCAAAGGCATTTTTAAAAAGAGAAATGAACACTCCCAATCCTATATGGAACCACAGAAGACTCAGAATACCTAAAGCAATCTTGAAGGAAAAAGAACAAAGCTTTTTCCTCAAATTGGGAAACATTTATACTCTCCGATTTCAAACTATGTTATAAAGTGCTAACAAAACAGTGTGGAATTGGCCTAAAATAGACACGCAGTCCCTGATAGCTCAGTTGGTAAAAATCCACTTGCAATGCAGGAGACCCCAGTTTGATTCCTGGGTTGGGAAGACCCTCTGGGGAAGGGAAAGGCTACCCTCTCCAGTATTCTGGTGTAGAGAATTTCATGGACTATACATATACAGTCCATGGGGTCACAAAGAGTCAGATAGAACTGAGTGACTTTCACTTCACAATGAAACAAAAGAGACCCCAGAAATAAACCTATACATATATGGTTGATTTATGATAAAGGAACCAAGACAATACAATAGGGAAAGACCAGTTTCTTAAGTGGATGGCAAAGAATGAAACCAGACAACTATCTCACACCATAACAAAAATCAACTCAAAATGGATTAAAGACTTGAATGTAAAACCTGAATCTATAAAATTCCTAGAGCAAAACATGGACAATCAGCTCCTTGACATAGGTCGGTGATGAATTTTTTTGATTTGACAACAAGAGGCAAAAGGAAAAAGAACATAAATAAGTGGGGGACTATATCAAACTAAAAGGTTTCTGCACAGCTAAGAAAATCATCAACAACATGAAAAGCAAGTCTACTGAGTGGGAAAGATATTTGCATATCTGATAAGGGGTTAACATGCAAAAAATATAAAGAACTCATACAACTCAATAGCAAAAAGCTAAACAATGCCATTAAAAAATGGGCAAAGGATCTGAACATTTTTCCAAAGATGACACACAGATGGCCAACACGTACATGAAAAGATGCTCAACATAATTAGTCATCAGGCAAATGTGAATCAAACTCACGAGTCTATCACTTCACACCTGTGAGAAAGGCTATTATCAGAAAGAAATCATGTTTGTGAGGATGTGCAGACACAAGAACACTTGTGCCTTGTTAGTCGGAATGTAAATCGGTGTGGCCACTATTGAACACAGTATGGAGGCTCTTTAAAAAATTAAACATACAACTACTATATGATCCAGCAATTCCACTTCTGAGGATTTATCCAAAGGAAATGAAATCACTGTCACAATAAGATGTTTGCACCCCCCATGTTCATTGCAGCATTATTCACAATAGTTAAGACATGGAAACAACCTAAGTGTCCGCTGACAGTGAACGGGTAAAGAAAATGTGGCAGACTCACACGGTGATTATTCAGTCACAAAAAGGAAGGAGTCCTTCCATCTACAGCAATGTGGATGCACATTAAGGGAATTAAGCTAAATGACATAAATCAGACAGCAAAAGACAAAGTGGACGCTATCACTACTATGTGGAGTCTTAAACAAACCTGAACTCACACACAGGGAGCAGACTGGTAACTGGCAGACACTGAGGGTTGGAGTGGGTGGTTGAAATGACTGAAGTGGTCAAAAGTTTCAAACTTCCAGCTGTAAGATGAGGGCATACAATGAACAACATGCTTACTATTTTTTTTTTTTTAATTGAAGGGATGGGGAAAGAAAGAAAACTAATTCAAGGGATAGCAGTGGTTGGGAAGGCTTGGTTTGGGGTTATTTTTAAAGCTGATACAATACACCATCCTCTCAGACAGAGGAGACGACAATAGGGAGGGTGAAACTGAAGAACCAGCGGGGACAGTGACGAGAATGACCAGAGCCACAGGGCAAGGCACGGGGAGAGGCTGTCTCAGAGGGAAGAGGGTCCCTTCTTCCCCGCGATGATCCAAGGCAGAGAGGAGGCAGCGAGGAAGAACCCAGAGTGGCCTTGCTAATGACCTTGATGATGACCTTGTTCTGCTCTGGTGCACAGCAGAGGATGGGGGTGAGAGGTGGGGAGGGGGGGGCGCTTGGGCTTTAAAGCAGGGTAGGCACCTCACTGTGTCTGCACAGCTACACCTGGGAGCGGAATCCTTCCCAGCTTCCTAATAAAATAGGTTCCACAGCTCTGTGCTCTCATTTTTCTACCTTCCAGAGACTCTTGCAAAAGCAAAATATATGGACAAAGTCTGTTACTGGTTGGCACACTGCCCTGGGCAGGTGGCTCCTGGGGGGAGTCTGGGAGAATATAGAACACAGTCTTCTCCTGGGAGCCCCTGGGACTCAGCGGGTCTAAACCTGACACCTTCGATCTGCCTGCTGGAGCCAGCTCCCCTCACAGATCACTGTTCCTGTTAAAGGCACGGACGTCCAGACAGTGCTGAAGCCCGGAGTTACCTCTGACAGCTTCCTCCTCCAGGACCTTTTCACCTCTTCTTTGTGGTTTCCGGCGCCCACCTCGGTAATATCCCCACTCCCAGTGTTGGCCTCAGATCCTCATCACCTCTGAGGATGACAGAAATGCAGACCAGCTGGTCTCCCCGCCTCCAGCCTGTTCCCACTGCTCCAACCCCTTCAGTGCCTTGTTCTGTTTGATCCAGGGGCATTTGAATATGCTGTTCCTACCTTTCCTGCCTTCTCTTGGCCAAGGTTAATCATGGCAACCCACTCCAGTATTCTTGCCTGGAAAATTCCATGGACAGAGGAGCCTGGTGGGCTGCAGTCTATGGGGTCACAAAGAGTTGGATATGACTGAGCATGCATGCATGTGACAATCAGCCTCCAGACTCTGCTCTGACCCTCCCCCTCCCTGATACCAAAGAGGCTGTACTGTGCAGTCTGGAGGCAGGAACACGGTTCTGTTTAGCCCACAGTCATGTTATTCCAGCGTCTAACCTGGTCTCTGGCACATAGTGAGTGCTTGGAAGTGATGACGGAAGAGCTGAACAAAAAGTGATGCTCACAGCTTGTTCTACTCAAGTTAGATGATCAGGGAACTAACACCTGTGTTATGCCTGCTCCAGGAATTATACCTAGTTATCCCAAGTGCTTTGAATACACTATTTCAATAAGTCTCAGATCAACACAGAGGTAGAGGTTATTACTCTTTTGCAGATGAAGAAACAGGCTTAGAGAGGGAAAACGTTTACGCAAAGGCACCCTCCACCGTTAGCACCCACCACTGTCTAACTCCAAAGTCCCTATAATCGTGATCTCTATATTTTCATACTCTTATCTCCTTCTCCAGTTAAATTCCCTAGTGATCGCAAACCTTAGGGAACTAGGCAGTCACTCCTTTGCACAGAAGTTTAGGGTTTCTAAGAAGTAACTTTATGCCATCTACACATCTGTAAATGTTTATTTCTTATCTTTACATCAGGCTGAGAGGTCCCTACAGACCAGGACTATGTCTTAATTCATCCTTGTACAATATACAATTCTGGGCAAGTTACAACTATTTCGTAAATAGCTACTGATTTGATAATCAAATTATTTGTTGATTTATTAAGTGAAGTTACAATGGTGAATTTTCTCGAGTCAGGGCAGGAAGTGCTTTTGAGCAGATGGCCCATTCCGGCATCCATCAAATTGTACTAGATCGGTCATTTTCTAAGCACAGGGCAGCCCTGGGGCTGTAGACAGAACAAATTTAAATTCATGATGAATTCATTGAAAATCCCAAGGCAAGAAATCTTTCAGCAGCACTCACGGCATCCCCATTTAAAATTGGATTAATTCTGTATGGATTAAATATTATTATAGTGAAGTGCCAATGAACACAGTTGTGATGAAACGCTGCTTCTGAAAAAAGCATTCGCCACCTCATGCGATGAGTTGACTCACTGGAAAAGACTCTGATGCTGGGAAGGGTTGGGGGCAGGAGGAGAAGGGGACGACCGAGGATGAGATGGCTGGATGGCATCACCGACTCTGTGGACTTGAGTCTGAGTGAACTCCGGGAGTTAGTGATGGACAGGGAGGCCTGGCGTGCTGTGATTCATGGGGTCGCGGAGAGTCGGACACGACTGAGCGACTGAACTGAACTGAACTGAAGTCAGTCAATCATCATAGCTTAGTTGTTCGTTAATACGACCACCTCTTCTATCTCACGTCTCTTTTTCTCAGTTCATTTATTCCTTTCGTATTTATGGAGCATCTGTTCAAACAAAGCAGGAGGCTGGGTGCTTGGGAAGGGGCATGGAAATGTGTGTTTCACAGGTCTTTGCTGTTCCAAGAGGCATCCAAGATCCAGTGCACAGAGAGTTCAGCTAAACTGCTCTGCGATATTGCGGCCATGGCCTCAATCTTGTGTGGTCAAGTGGCCTGCTGCTGCTGCTGCTAAGTCACTTCAGTCGTGTCCGACTCTGTGTGACCCCATAGATGGAAGCCCACCAGGCTCCCCCGTCCCTGGGATTCTCCAGGCAAGAACACTGGAGTGGGTTGCCATTTCCTTCTCCAATGTGTGAAAGTGAAAAGTGAAAGTGAAGTCGCTCAGTCGTGTCCGACCCTTAGCGACCCCACGGACTGCAGCCTACCAGGCTCCTCCGTCCACGGGATTTTCCAGGCAAGAGTACTGGAGTGGCTTGCCATTGCCTTCTCCGCAAGTGGCCTGAGGAGGCCTTAAATTGACATTAGCCCCTCATGCAACTGCATGCTCTGGACTACAGCCCATAGAATCACAGGTGAATATAAATTTCCTGTGACTTCTCCAGTGACAATGGTGGTAAAGTGTCCCTGATCCCCATGGCATTCCTCTTGTATGGCCCTTAGATAAGACCCCCAAGAAGCTTACGAAAACCCTGCTCTTTTGGTCACCAACTCACCAGTCTTAACCATGGAACCCCAAAGCATGGCATCCACCAACTCTAAAAAGACCTGTGGCCCAGGTTCCTGCCTCTCAGACTGCACCCTGCCTTAATGCCCCTCCTCCTGGCCCTGCAAGGCATGCCAGGTACCACCTCTTGTGGGTAGTAAACCTCTGTTTCAACTTCCCTTGTGGTCTTTTGTTGAGCCTCACCATTGAACACCCCAGGGCTCTACTTAACAGGCGTTAATCTAACAGAGACACAGAACAGCAGCAGCATCACCTGGGAGCTTGTTAAAAAGGCAGGATCTTAGACTCCATCCCAGACCTACCGAATCAGAATCTCCAGTTTAACAAGATCCCCAGGTGACTGGAATGGCCATTAAAGTTTGAGAAGAACCATGGAAACCAACATTCTGTGGGCCATACAGGACAGTCCAGTGAGACCATTTCTTAATGACATAAAACCTTTTTAATCAGGTCTTCCCTATACATATATCAAATCATTGTGCACCACAGACTTTCCCAATATTACATGTCATTTGTATCGCAGTAAAGCTGGGGGCAGGGGAGGACTAACCTGACTGCCTTATTTATTCCTACAGCTGGAGCCCCCACCTTAAGATTCTCAGAGTCTTCTTACCTGGCTTTCCCACGCGCCCCCCCACCCCCGCCCGCCGCCATGGTATTTATCACCGCGGGTGGTGCTAGCGGTAAAGAATCTGCCTGCCAATGCAGGAAACCCAAGAGACGCAGGTTCAATCCCTGGGTCAGAAAGGTCTCCTGGCGTAGGAAGTTATTCTTGCCTGGAAAATTCCATGGACAGAGGGGCCTGGTGGGCTACAGTCCATGGGGTTGCAAGGAGTCGGACACATACATATTTATTGTATATATAGTTCACTCTGTCTCTTCCTGCTAGAATTTAAGTTCACAAGGGGAGGGACCTTTGTGCGGCTCACTGGTACCCTCAGCACCGTGGATTTGAGCTTCCAGAGCCCAGGCATGCTTCTAAGTTTCCTCCAGCTCTCAGCTCAGCCTGAGGCTTTCTAAGTTGAAAACAAATGTTAATTATCAGATGGACAATAGCTGGCTACTTCCAGAGCCCAGAGACCCTTCCTAGTGCAGGACTTCTAGCCTGTCTGCTGATTCTGGGTCAGTGAAGAGCAGCCTGCAATCCGTGTGCCTTGTGGGTAGCACGGTGGGGTCATTTAAACTGGGACACTTTTGAGATGGGGAAGGAAGCACTATTAATAATTCTGCAGATATGAGAGTTATACAACTTAAGGGGCCCACTCTGTTACAGCTACAATCCAGTTCCCAGGAAGGGATCACGTCATATATTTTTATCTTAGTCTGGACTCGAGATGCAAGAAACAGAATCCAGTACAAATGAGGTCAGGTTTAAAAGTGCCTTATTGGAAGCTTATAGGAACAGCTTGTGGAAACTAGTACAGGAGCTGCAGGCAGGTGGCGAAGGGCAGGCAAGCCTGGTGTGCTGTAGTCCATGGGGTCACAAAGAGTGGACACAACTTAGCACGGGAACAACAACAACTACCCGGGGCCTGCTCCAGCTCAAGTATGAAAGAAGCAGAAGAGCAAGAGCATGCCCTGGGGTAGTTTTGGTTTACAGCAGTTTGGGAAAGCTAAATAATTTATTTCCAAAATTGGGAAAGGAATACGTCAAGGCTGTATGTTGTCACCCAGCTTATTTAACTTCTATGCAAGTACATCGTGTGAACTGCCAGAAGGGATGAAGCACAAGCTGGAATCAAGATTGCCAGGAGAAATATCAGTACCCTCAGATATGCAGATGACACCACCCTTATGGCAGAAAGTGAAGAGGAACCAAAGAGCCTCTTGATGAAAGTGAAAGAGGAGAGTGAAAAAGTTGGCTTAAAATGAAACATTCAAAAAACGAAGATCATGGCACCTGGTCCCATCACTTCATGGCAAATAGATAGGGAAACAATAGAAACAGTGAGAGAATTAATTTTCTTGGGCTTCAAAATCACTGCAGCTGGTGACTGCAGCCATGAAATGAAAAGATGCTTGCTCCTTAGAAGAAAAGCTATGACTAATCTAGACAGCATATTACAAAGCAGAGACATTATTTTGCCAACAAAGGTCTGTCGAGTCAAAGCTATGGTTTTTCCAGTAGTCATGTATGGATATGAGAGTTGGACCATAAAGAAAGCTGAGCGCTGAAGAATTGATGCTTTTGAACTGTGGTGTTGGAGAAGACTCGAGAGTCCCTTGGACTGCAAGGAGATCCACCAGTCAATCCTAAAGGAGATCAGTCCTGACTATTCATTGGAAGGACTGATGCTGAAGCTCCAATACTTTGGCCACCTGATGGGAAGAACTGACTCGTTTGAAAAGACCCTGATGCTGCGAAAGATGGAAGGCAGGAGGAGAAGGAGATGACAGAGGATGAGATGGTTGGATGGCATCACCAACTAGATGGACATGAGTTTCAGAAAGCTTCAGGAGTTGGTGATGGACAGGGAAGCCTGGCGTGCTGCAGTCCATGGGGCTGCAAATAATCAGACGTGACGGAGTAACTGCAGTAATTTATGGGACTAGGGGAGGGAGGCGGGGACTTGATACTGATGTTGTGGCATATGCCAGTGTTTCCTAAAGCTTGGGCCAACTAATATTCCTTTAACCTGAAATGTTTTTTCCTGCCTGTCCCTTTAGGTGGCCCATGGCCTCCACCCAGCCTTTTCCTGAGGACTGTTGGGGTGGGACAACCCTTCACTGAGCCCTTTGTCCTGTGCAGAGGCGCTGTAAATGCCAGTGACAGCTCCTCACCTATTTTTTATTACAACCTAAAATACATCCAGGCATTTCCAAATGCCCCAATTACATGGTAATATAGGTGCAGCATCCATATCCAACATAGCATCAGTGTCTGAGTTCAAATTCCCGGAAGAGAAACTGATCTGAAACTGAACTGAAACTCTGTAGCCACTGAACTGGACCCTGGTGCATCCAGCCGTGACTGGAGGTGCGAACGGTCAATCACAATCACAGGACACACCCAAGGCTGCCAAGACCGGCCCCTCCCCAGAAGCTAAGGGCAGGGATAACTTCCACAGAGAGGACTGTGACAGTCAGCCTGTTAGCCTGGCTACGGATGGGGCCAGGGAAAGGCGTTCTCGGGGATGATTACATTTGCTCAGGAGACCCCAGTGACACTGCTCGGTATCTTGTCATGCTTTTTGGAATCAATGCCAACGAGGTCATCTCTTTTCCCCTCTCTTCTCTGAAAGCAAACCTCACCCCCACCTTTATCTTCTCCCTCATCTTGTACTTGTCTATGCCTCCTCCAGCCTTGTACATCCACAAACATGTGATGTCAGCAGCTCTGGCTCCTCTTGCATACAGACAACATATCATTAATTTGCGGAAACTTGAATGAGCTATTTCATAGTCATAAGGATGCAGGAAAAATGCCTAATTTACCCTCAATTAATACACTTTTGGCGTATGCATTTTCCTTGCACAGCTGTTCACTATTTGCAGAGGCCATCACGATCCTCAGAAGATAATCAGAGAAACTACTTAAGAATAACACACTGCCTTAAAAAAAAAAAAAAAAACCAATGCCCATACTGAATGGTAATGAGCTCAGGCAGGAACCCAGCTGAGACTGCCATGGCCAACCCACCCAGCTGGGATATTTCCATTTTATACGTACCTTTTTACGATGTTATAAATTTCACATTTTTACAGTTACAGGTCTTAATCATCATGAAAACCATTTCTACACGTATCTTTGATAAACGGAATTCAAATTTCCACATGACCTGGAAACACTCAGTTATTAATAGCTTCTCTAGGGCCTTCTGGCTTCTTCTGTCCCCTCTGATGATTTCATCATTGTTTATGCATATAAAAATCACAATTTAGGCTCATGCACCTAAAGTAAGCCTACGAGGCATTTTTCAGTACATTTTTGCTGCGTGTATATATTCTTAAAGGTAGAGGAGTGGGGGTTTGAAAAGCAGCGAGTGTAAGGCTTGAGTTTGTAAATCCCTCACACCAAGTTTTTTTTTATAATCAATACAAAATAGTACAAAATCATGGAGATATAATTTGTAAACCCAGCATATATTATAAACACTGCTATATCCCTTGATACACTCTAGAGAATTCATTTGAAACACACAATCACAGGGCCTGACCCTTAATTTTTAGTTGTTTCACTTAGTATTTGGCTCTTACATTGGCTTTTCCATTTAGAATCTTTCTTAGAGATTGTTTTAACCTCTCTAAAGAAAGTTTTGAACCCGATCTTCCTCTATTTGCTTACTTTTTAGGTCACAAAGCTTTTTGGAACAGAGTCAAATTTCTAAGAGCCAAGAGAGCATTTGATTGAAAAATTATCTTTGAGCCATTTTGTAGCGACTTAGGAGCATTTGTCTGCTACTCTATGGGAATTCTTCTGAGTATTTCTGAGTATTTTATCAGTTCTGTATGTTTGGGATAAAGAACATGAAGTAGGGGATATGGTCACAAGACAGTAAATTTAACAAGTTGTTTTTGATTTCACCATAAAATGTAAGTTTGTGCAGCCTTGAAAACCTTCTTTGCATGAAATGAAGGCATTGATTCTGTCATTGTTACCTGCCGGAGGGGACCAACAAATCCACAGTGAACACTGACCTGCCGGGCTTTGCGTCCTCACCGCCTTCCACGCTGCCATCTTGAACCTGGGGCCTCGAGAAGCTGGGAGTGTGTTGGTTGAGGCTTATAAAACTTTCTCTCACACCAGGTGTGTGTATGGTTGATGGCACAATAGGGCGATAGAAAAAAAAACAAAAAACAAAAACACTAGGTTTCCATGGGAACGAATGAAAAGGAAGAACCTGGACACACCTGAAAAGGATCTGACACGTCCTGCCTGGTGTTTGGAAAAGGTCTCTTGTCCTCACAGAATTGGGACCCAAGAGATCCTGGGTCTGTCTTTTGAATTAACATAAGAACTTCCTAACTGATCTTGCCCACTTCAGCCTCCCAACATGGTCCCTGGTTTATTCTTCTCAAATGTAAATGTGACTCTATCATGTCCTCTTTGAAACCCTTCAAAGTTTTCCTATGGCTTGCAGGGAAAATATACAAATAAGTTGGCAAGATCTCCAAAGCCAGGATCCTTTGGCCCCAGCCATCCCTCAGGCCCTGCCTCAAAGCACTTCCTATTAGCCTAGTCCATCCCAGCCCTGCAGAGCAGCAAGGAGCCCTTTCACGTATACACATCTGTCTACAGGGACTCTCCCTTTACCTGCCGTGGTAACCCCCTGCTCTTACAGCTGTTTAGTCACTAAGACATGTCCAACTCTTTGAGACCCCATGGACTGTAGTCCACCAGGCTCCTCTGTCCATGGGATTTCCCAGGCAAGAATACTGGAGTGGGTTGCCATTTCCTTCTCCAGGGGATCTTCTTGACCCAGGGATCAAACCTGCGTCTCCTGCATTGGCAGGCAGATTCTTTACTGTTGAGCTACCACGGAAGCCCCAGTAAACCCCTAGCAAACTTCCCTGGCGGCTCAGATGGTAAAGAATCCATGTGTAATTCAGGAGACCCAGGTTTGATCCCTGGGTCAGGAATATCCCCTAGAGAAGGGATAAGCTACCCACTCCAGTTTTCTTGGGCTTCCTTGGTGGCTCAGACAATAAAGAATCTGCCTGCAATGTGGGAAACCTGAGTTTGATCCCTGGGTCGGGAAGATCCCCTGGAGACAGGAATGGCAAACCACTCCAGTATTCTTGTTGGAGAATCCCATGGACAGAGGCTACAGTCTATGCATCACGAAGAGTAGATACTTAGGAGACTCTCAGTTGATATTGAGCAACTAACACTTTCACTTTCACCAGGGAAGCCCCAGTAACCCCTAGCAAACTCCTATTCATCCTTCAAGACCCAGTTCAAGCACTGCTTCTGTGAAACTTTCCCTGACCACCAAGCCCCTTCCAACAACTGAATCAGTAGCTCCTTCTTGTTAACAGAGCTTTGTGTTTACACAGCACACAGTGCAGCTTTGTAGCTAGTTTTCTCCAGTGGGCCGGTGGTTGTCTCCTTGATGACGAGATAAGAAAGTTGCCTGAGAAGATTTTTTTTCATAATAATTCTTTTCAGGCTGCACCTTTGAAGATTCCTGGGGTGGGGTTCAGGAATGTTTTAAACAGTGGTCCAGGCGATTCTGGTGTGCAGCAGATGATGAGACGCTGTTGAGAATTACTGCGCTGCACGCTGAGCTCTGGGCAGCCTGGGGCTGGGCTTCGCTCGTTTCTCTTTTACCGCTCATTCCACCCTCTCCCTGCCTACAGCAGAACGGCGCTTAGGAGACTCTCAGTTGATACTGAAGGAGAGAGAGAGACTGGGAAGGAGGAAGAGAAGGAAAGAGAGAGGGAGGGAGGGAGGAAAAGAAAAAAGGGAGAAAGAAGGAAAGGGGGAGGGAGAGAGGAAAGCAAGACGAGGAAAGACAGGGAGAGGAAGAGAGAGGGAGGGAGAAAGAAGGGAAAAAGCAAGGGGGCCCCAGGCTTATTGGAGGCATCTCACCCTCTGGGGGAAAATACTGCAAATTAATACAGGTTGTTTTTTTTTAAAAAAAGAAGCCTCCTGGTTTACCCCTAAAGACCAGACCTATCTCTCAAGAAGATATAAGCCAGGAGGTACACATTTAGAAAGGCAAACTATGGGTGCAGCCAAACCATGGGAGTTATTATAAGCACCTTAGAAGCACCAATCTGAGCCATCCATAGAGAACACATCCATCGGTCTCTTGAATTTGGCTTGCTATGTGGCTTTAAAAGATCTTCCACTCTGGGACTTCCTTGGTGGTCCAGTAGTTAAGAATCTGCCTTCCGATGCAGGGGACATGAGTTTGATCCCTGGTCAGGGAACTAGACCCCACATGCTGCAGAGCAACTAAGCCCACACACCAGAACTAGAGAGAAGCCCTGGAGCCACAGCAAAGATCCTGTGTGATACAACTAAGACCCGATGCAGCCAAATAAAGAAATACTAAAAACAAAACAAAACAAAAAAAACCTTCCACTTCTGTGAGTCATAAACTATTCCCAAGAATGCGTTTCTGTTCTCAGACCAGTGTTGTGACAATCGGATGGTACTCATACCATTCTGCAGAAGGCGGGATCAGTCTCCCGGCATCAGTGGTCAGCCCCGCCCCCGCCCAGAGCCACGCCCAGACTGCCTTGCTCGAGCAGCAGAGATCTGGACAGAAGACTGGACAAACAAGAGAGGACTCCAGAGACAGGCTGGAAAGAAACCTCTCCCAACTTTCCAGGGGTTTTCCAGCAGCTGAATTAGTGCATCATATTCCTCTAAGCTAAGCATCGTGCAAAACCAGCCCCTTAGGGGGTAAAAAAGCAGATCTTCCCCAGTTTCCAGGATAACTCATTCACACTCCTAGTTGTCTGAATTATTGCAAAACGGACCTCAGAATTTTAACAGTCCAAATGATCAGAGCTGATGAATCACTAGTGATGGCGGGTTTTTGTTTTTAAATACATAAGCTGTGTAGGGAAGGGAAAGTCATTGCGCAGGGTGCAGCATTTGAAGCACAAACATGATCTGGGGAAGAGTTATGTCCGTGGCAAGCACCACACGACTCCCCTTTGGGGCGCTGCCAAAGTTCCCATAAAACCCTCCTTTTTTCTGGCGTCTGCACCCTGCGCTCTCGTGTAATCAATTTAAGAGGCTTTTATGAAATGCCAGAGGACGTTACTTAAAGCGTTCCCGTTTATGTTGCCTTACTTTATGTTTTTATTACATAGAATTTGAATTGAATCCATTTGGCAACGTTTTACAGTTGGGGGTGGGGAGCAGGTGGGGTCCATCAGGAAGAGAAGAGGAATTTGTCATGAGGGAAAGTGCTACTGGTCAGGCTCCCGAGGAGGAAGCAGAAGTGGAGATGCCTTGGGTGGGAGCACTGCTCTGCCCCTCAGCTTGATCCGATATGGACAGCTCCTTAAGCATCACTAGGCTTCCCTCCTTCCTATTAATACAACCGGCGGTAACCTTTCCAAAGGCTCTCTGCCCACCATTGCTCTGTTCACAACCCTCCAGTGACATCACATCGGCTTCAAAATAAAGGCCATGCACACATGATGCTTTCCGTCACCTATGAACGGCTCTCCACCCAGTGTGACTCCAGTCTTTCATTTTCGTGCTCCTCTGCAGCTCCACATGCACTGCTTTCTATTGGTCTTTCCCACTCACCAGCCTCCAGATCTTCCCTGAGGGTCAAGGTCCAGACACAGCGTCACCTCAGCCTCGACCTTTCCCATAATCCTTCTGGAAGGAAGTGCTGGTGCCTGTTCTGAAAGCCCATGGCATTTTATTTGTACATCTTCATGACTGTTATCGCTTTTTTCTTGATTGGTGCATGAATCTTTTATTTTAATTGTTAAGTCCAGAGCAACAGATACCCGAACGTTTCACCTTTGACTCCTGCTTAGCACCTAGTGCCATAAACTGACATCAGTTGTTGCTGTTCCGTCACTAAGTCTCACTCTTTGTGAGCCCATGGGCTGCAGCACACCAGGCTTCCCTGTCCTGCATCATCTCCCAGAGTTTGCTCAAACCCGTGTCCATTGTATCGCTGATGCCATCCAACCGTCTCATCTTCTGTCGCCTCCTTCTCTTTCTGCCCTCAATCTTTCCCAGCATCAGGATTTCTTCCCAATGAAAGAAATCAGGTGGCAAAGAATTGGAGCTTCAGCTTCAGCATCAGTCCTTCCAATGAATATTCAGGGCTGAGTATCAGAGGGACCCAATAAATACTTGCTGAATCGCTGTGTAGGTACTGGCCCCAGTAAGCAAGTTCAGAATTAAGATGCATCCACCTCTTACCTGTAAATGGGCCTTAAATGCTTGATTTAGGGGCTGCTCCAAGAATCACAGCTGCTCACACACCCACCCAACAGCAGTCCTGGCAACCACACAGATCAGCCTCAGGTTACCATTGCTTCAGACCCGCACCAGCCCAGGGCCAAGGGCCAGGCTGACTTGCTCTGACGTCAGAGGTCTGCACTCCTATGGCATCTTGTGGAAATGGACTGAGTTACTGACTACCAGGATTGGTTCATCTGGTTGCAGTAAAGAGGATCCTCTGTGTGTGTGTGTGTGTGTCTCAGCCGTGTCTAACTCTTTATGACACCATGGACTCTAGCCCTCCAGGCTGCTCTGTCCATGGGATTCTCCAGGCAAGAATACTGGAGTAGGTTGCCAGTTCCTTCTCCAGGGGATCTTCCCAACCCAGGGATCAAACTCAGGTCTCCCACATTGCAGGCAGATTCTTTACCATCTGAGTCACCAGGGAAGCCCAACTTAGGTATGAAAATGGGGCTTGTCTTGAGGACCTTCTAGGTCAGGCCAAGGCCCTTGTAGACACACTGGAGCTGTAGTCAGGCCAAGGCCCTTGTAGACACACCTGGATTTTGGATCTGGGAACCTTCACTCTGGTGCCCCACCTCGGTCAGACATGGCCACACACCTCATCTCTGATTCTGCTGGGCCACGAGCAGGCCATCCATCTAGGTGAGGTCTCTCCATGCCCGACTCCACTGTACAGCCTTTGATTTGAAGCTCTTGCAACCAGCCAGTGAATGCGTTGTCTCCATTTTAGTTTGGATTTCTGAGTTAAGAAATTTGGGACTTCCCTGGCAGCCCAGTGGTTGAGAATCTGCCTGCCAAGACAGGGGACACGGGTTCGATCCCTGGTCCAGGAAGAGTCCTCATGCCTTGAGGCAAGAAGCCCGTGTGCTGCAGCTACTAAAGCTGTCATGCCCTAGAGGCTGAGCTCTGCAACAAGAGAAGCCACCGCAATGAGAAGCCCGTGCCCCCCAACTAGAGAGTAGCCCTCACTCGCTGCAACTAGTGAAAGTCCACGAGCAGCAACAAAGACCCAGCACAGCCAAAAATAAATATATAAATATATAATTTTTTTTTCAAAAAAAAGAAATTTGATTGGTCTAGTGCATCTCTGTAACCAAACGATTGTGGCCCTTAGGTCAGGTGCCTTCCGTGGAGTCTAGTCCCCAGAGGCTGGGGTTCAGGGATGCGTGTGTATCCGGGGTGGGGGGTGTGCAGTGGAAGCTGTTGCTCAGGTGGGCAAGGTCATATACCTATGGAGGATGGATGCCCGCGCCCCACGGTGACCCTGTGACTATGGGAGCACAATTAGGAAGGACTGTGCTCCCTGTCTGAGCAGCAAGAGAAACAGAATGATCAGAGGATGTGACAGCGAATCCACCCAGCTGTCCAGGCTCTGGTGCACTGAAGGGAGAGGTGGGAGAGTGGTATGGGGAGAAGGAAACCACCACAAGTGATCCCAGACTTGTTAGGAAACAAAGACTAAAAACACACACCAGGGAGAAGGAGAGAAAATGAAGTCAACGCTATAATTAGCAGTGGAAGCCTGAAGCTGGTCTTTCTGTACTGAGTGATAAACTCGATGCCTTATTTAGAACCTTAAATAGAGATCGTTTGGGCCTCCTGTATTTTAGACTCATATTCTATTCCGGGTCCTCATTTTTAAGGCATTTGAGGCTTGCCACAGGATATTTTAAAAAGAAAAAGAAATCATAAGCCATTGCCAGATGAATGCCTAAGACACAGCCGTTTCTGATGTTCACTGAGCGCTTTGCCTCTGGAAGCTGCTGATGCCGGTTCAATTTTCACCTAACAAGCTCTCCCTTCTCAAGTCTCCGGTACTTTATAATCACAGATGGAGAGCCATGATTAGCTGTTCAATCTGGTGACCACAAGCACTAGTTATTTCTTTTAGCAGATTCAGGCAATCACTCTGAGGTCTCTCTGAGAAGAATCTAAGCTCTGATTTCAGGGCACTACTGGTCGCAGCTGCCCTGTTGCCCTCCCTGCCGCTGGTGCTTCTTTCTCTCTCTTCCTTCAGGGATCCTTTGGCTGAGAGGATGAACCCAGCACCGATCCTAAGAGCCAACATCTCCTGAATGCTTACTACACACCAGGCGTGCTCGTAAGCGTGCCCCATGATCACCTCACTGAATCTTTGTGACAGCCCCATGGGCAGGCACCACCGCATCTCTGGTTTACAGAGATATTGTCAATGCTCTCCTTTCAGTCTGGGCTGGGGATGAAATCGGGGTGAGAAGGAAGCAGGGCACAGGAGAGAGAAAGGCAGGGCACTAGCCACCCAAACCCGACTTGATAAAACGTGCTAGGCTGTGATGTAAAGCGCATGACCCAACCTCTCCATGCCTCAGTTTCCTCGCAAGCAAAAGGAGAATAGGGATTCTCTCGCACCTGGAACAGACACTTCTGTTCTTGGCAGCTGTTCTCAGCATCCTCAGGCTTCTCAGGTGCCTCAGTGGTGAAGAATCCACCTGCCAACGCAGGAGACACAGGTTCAGTCCTTCAGGGTCGGAAAGATCCCCTGGAGTAGGAACTGGCTACCCACTCCAGTATTTCTGCCCATGGACAGAGGAGCCTGGAGGGCTACAGTCCATGCGGTCGCAAAGAGAGGGACACGACTGACTGATTAAGCACGCCTAAGCATCCTATCAAGTCACACTTGACCTCATTTCCGGCCCCTCCCAGAAGGCCCTTGCCTCCCAGAGTCCTAGCAAGCAACCTGAACAGTTCATTCCCAAAGAGGTGCACTAGAGGGAAGCTTCCCAGGCATGGGATTTCTGGATCTACCACAAGGTGATTAAATAGGCCGTGGCACATAATATTAGTGTATTTAATTGGCACAGCAGCTTCTGAGGTAAGAGGTGATTTTCTCTTCATTTGGCAAGTTACCCCATCTCACCACGCTGAGTCGCAATGAAAAGAAGAGCGGGTCCTAATGGGACCTGCATTTAAAAACAATTTATATTGGAGTATAGCTGATTAACGATGTTGCGATAGTTTCTGGTTGGACAGCAGAGTGATTCAGTATACACGTATCTATTCATTTTCAAATTCTTTTCCCATTTAGGTTGGTAGAGAATATTGAGCAGCCTTCCCTGTGCAATACAGTGGGTCCTTGGGGCCTGTATTTAATCAGAAGGCCCTCTGTGGGTTTCTCTTTTCTAATCAAGCAGACCTGCTGCCTCCTGTTCCCAACCTGGGCACATCTGCAGGGGTTTCCTGGGTTTCCTCTCCCGTGTGGCTAGGACTCCATTTCCCATCCCCCACCATCACCCCCACACCACACACAGAAAAAGACAGGGGAAAGACAAACATCCTTTGTGTGGCCTGAAAGACTTAAAATTTGGGAGCCAATCCTGCTTCAGCACCAAGACAGAAATACAGAAAGATTCAGTTCAGTCGCTCAGTCGTGTGGGGGGGTGCTTATTCTGTCCACCGATCTTTAACTTCATGTTCCTATTTGCTTTCCTGGGGAAAGTTCTATACTCTCCCCTCCACCCCACAAACAGATGTCTTGAGATCTCTCTTGTGTCCCTCTCTTTATTTTCAGTTTTACACCTTAAAAAAAAATTTTTTTTTTCACCTTGTCACTCCCTGGGGTGGACATTAAGACCACAGCCTCAGTGACCACCTCAGCAGCCTTAAAATGTACACTTCAGGGCTTCCCTAGTGGTTCAGTGGTGAAGAATCTGCCTTGCACTGTAGAAGACTAGGGTTCAGCCCCTGGTCTGGGACGATCCCACGTGCCGTGGAGCAGCTAAGCCCGTGCACCGCAGCTACCGAGCCCGGGAGCCGCAACTGCAAGCCCATGCACTGCAGCTACTGAAGTCCGAGCGCCCTAGGGCCTCTGCTCCACAAGAGAAGCCACCGCACTGAGAAGCCTGCACACCACAGCTAGAGAGCAGCCCCCGCTCGACGCAACTGGAGAAAACCCACACACAGCAACAAACACCCAGCATGGCCAAAGGCAAATAAAGTTGTTTTTTTTTTTTTAATATACACCTGAATTCTTCCAACCCTTACCTGCCGTCTGCTGTGGGGTTCATCTCCTTCCAGTCAGGATGGGAAACAAGGAGCTCTGCTGATGGGAAGATGAGAGCAGGATGCTTGAGCTTCTGAAGTCCGGCTGAAGTCTGTATGCAGAGCAAGGCTTGGCTGAGCTGAGTGTTTAGACAGCTGAACGCTCTTGAAACAAAAACCTGGACAGGTACTTCCATCCCTGCAAAAGAATTCAGTTCTGTTTAGTTGCTTAGCCGTGTCCAACTCTTTGTGGCCCTGTGGACTGCAGCACACCAGGTTTGCCTGTCCATCACCAACTCCCAGAGTTTGCTCAAAGTCATGTCCATTGAGTCGGTGATGCCATCCAACCATCTCATCCTCTGTTGTCCCCTTCTCCTGCCTTCAATCTTTCCCAGCATCAGGGTCTTTTCTAATGAGTCAGTTCTTCATATCAGGCGGCCAAAGTATTGGAGTTTCAGCTTCAGTATCAGTCCTTGCAATGAATATTCAGGACTGATCAACTTTAGGATGGACTGGTTGGATGTTTTTGCAGTCCAAGGGACTCTCAAGAGTCTTCTCCAACACCACAGTTCAAAAGCATCAATTCTTCGGCACTCAGCTTTCTTTATAGTCCAACTCTCACGTCCATACATGACTACTGGAAAAACCACAGCTTTGACTAGACAGATCTTTGCAAAAGAATTAAACTATCAAATTCCCATTGCTTTTATTCTCCATAGAGATCTCAGGAGATAAAGAACCTGCCTGCAATGCAGGAGACCCGGGTTTGATCCCTGGGTTGGGAAGATCCTTTGGAGAAGGGAAGGGCAACTCTTCTTGTCTGGAGAGTCCCATGGACAGAGGAGCCTGCTGGGCTACAGTCCATGAGGTTTCAAAGAGTCAGACACAACTGAGTGACTAACACACTCCTAGGGGTTTTGCCCTGGGCATTTCAGGCTGAGGCTAGTTCCATTTCAGACATAATTTCCTCAAAAATAGGAGACCTGCAGCCAATCAAATTAGGGTTGATTCACCTGACCCTTCCCAACCAAAGCACAATTACTAAGTGACCCATGAGAATGGCTTTGGATTATTTCTACAGCAAGGAAGGAAAAGCATCGGCCTCCCATCTTAGCATCTTTGACTACTTCATTATTCAATAAATAGAGAGAAGCAGCTATAAGCTGGGCACTGGTGGCTCAGATGGTAACAAATCTGCCTGCAGTGCAGGAGACCCTGGTTTGATCACTGGATCAGGAAGATTCCCGGGAGATGGAAATGGCAACCCACTCCAGCATTCTTGACTGGGAAACTGCATGGACAGAGGAGCCTGGCAGGCTGTAGTCCATGTGGTCACAAGAATTGGACATGGCTTAGCAACTAAATCACCACCACTATGTGCCAGGCAGTGAGTGTGCTAGGAGAGAAAAGAGACCCCAGGAGGATTCTAGGAAAGAAAGAAATTACACTTCAGTTTCCATCCTCTGAGCTCAGAACCAACGGAGAGATACATTCAGGACAGGAGAAGATGAAAATATCAGCTTTATTATTGGGAAAGGCCGGACTAGAGGATTTTTGGCTTAGGTGTGCAGTCTTTTACTACTTCCCATCACTATCCAACCCATCCCTGGAGAGTTGGCCTCCTGCCACCTTCCGCCTCCAGCAAAGGTGGAGCATGTGTGCCCAGGGAGCTCGCCCCAGGCTGTGGGCAGACAGGCAAACCAGCTCCTCCACAGGCACCAGATCTGAAGGAGAAAGGAAGGTACAGGGCCAGGCCCTTCTCCAAGCTCACGGGTTCCACACAACAGTGACTCCCAAGGCTCCTGCTAGTTGGGCTGGTTGCAGAGGACTTGACTGTGCCAAGGCTCAGAGCCTGATGTAAAGAGGGTGAGACAAGGAGGAGTGACCAAGGAGGACTTCCTCCCCCTGGCTCTCTAAGAACCAGCTTCCTCTACCTCCATGGCTTTTGCATTCAAGGAATAAGGAATTGAGCACAGGACGCAGGTGGCAGATGCTCCACAGGGCAAAGACAGGCTTGCGTGTGTGTCTGTGACAGCACTTGGCATGCGTGGGTTCTCAGCAAGTGTTTGTTCTTGGAACTCACATTACCTCCCTCTGGCTGCTTTCTGCCCACCTGGAGCAGGACGCTTTTCCTCTGGGCCTGTTTCTTTTAACTGCAGAGACCCGAGTCAGAGTCACCTTCTCACTTCCCTGAACCTGTGTTGTGAACATTCCAGAAGTGGTGTTTGCACAAGCCTGATGCTCTCAGACGCCCAGCTCTCTGTAAACACAGTTTTATTATTAGAAGACAATGAATTTTTAAAATGCCAATTCTGGCCTTTTCACCGTGACAGAGTGCAACTCAAGTTTCCAGGCACTTTGTTCTTTCTTCATCAGAAACCTCGCGGGTCTCAGCTCTGGGCTGAGGACATGACTCTTGACAATGGTCAAGGCCACTGATGCCCAGGGGAGCCGGGGAGGTCCCGTGAGTGATGGAGCCTGCCCAGCTGAAGCACAGCTACCCTAGGAAGGTTCAGTGGTATAGATCCAGCAATAGCCTGTCAACATTTTTCAGCCTTGTATTAGTTTTTCCTTTAATGTTTCCAATTGGAGGAAAGTTGCCATAATGAAAGTTTATGCCCTATGGCACTGATTCTTAGCCAAACAGGATTGGGGGTACACAGAGCAGAGCCCGTGATGTCACACCACTTCACATCCTGATTCCATCACTTATTGGCTGTCTGATTTTGGCAAATCATATCATCTTTCTGAACTTCATCTGCAAAAAAGGAACATTCAGGGCCTCCCAAGTGGTCCAGTGGCTGAGAGTCCACACTCCCAATGCAGGCGGCCTGGGTTCCATCCCTGGTCAGGGAACTTGGTCCCATATGCTGCAACTAAGGAGTCTGTATGCAACTAAAGATCCCGCATGCCGCAACTAAGACCCAATGCATGCCTGCTAAGTCACTTCAGTCGTGTCCGACTCTTTGTGATCCTCTGTCCATTGGATTCTCCAGGCAGGAATACTGGAGTGGGTTGCCATGTCCTCCTCCAGGGGATCTTCCTGACCCAGGAGTCAAATCTGCTTCTCTCATGTCTCCTGCATTGGCAGGCAGGTTCTTTACCACTAACACCACCTGGAAAGCCTAACTAAGACCTCGTGCAGCCAAATAAATATAAATAAGCATTTTAAAAATAAATAAATAAAGAAGTGTTCATAATCCCTGTTTCAAAGGGTGACTGTGAAAGATACTACAGGTCAAGCCCAGCGCACTCTCTCCAGCAGAGCAAAATCCCAGAGAGGAGGTTCCTTGCCCCTTAATGCCTCCTGCTGCCAGTGGAGAACCCAGGGGAAATGGAAAGTCAAGTGGGCACCTCTTGGGGAGAGAATCAGAATCAGCCAGCGTTGGGGGTACTTCCTTAATTCCCTTGGGTTGCTGATCTAACCGGGAAACAATCTGCCACTCACCCAACTGGCCTCCTTTACTGATGGAAACATAAGCTTGCAGGGTAGACTCTGGGGCATGGAGTTCTCTTAAGCCCTTGGCACCTGCCCTCAGCCCTGCGGGGTAGAAAGCGACTCCTTCTCTTGGATGAAGTCTATCTCCCTCCTCCTCCTCCTGGGCTTATACCAGAGAGTTCCATGTGACCCTCCCACAGCATTTATTATTTATCTTACCCAATTTCTCACTGTCTGTGGGCAGGTCTCTTCCCCTGTTAGGATGCAAGCTGCCGGGTAGGCTGGACAGTGGGCTGAGTCTTCATCTCATTCATCCTTGTATCTCCTCTTCCTCCACCAACTTGCCCAGTGGCTGCCAAGAAGTGCTAAAACAAAACAAAACAAGGCTACTCTGTTAATTAAGGACTGAACCAAGAACACCACAGAGCCACAGGGCCTAACTTCTCTGCTAATCCCATCCTACCCTTTGTCCTTTGATGGTTTCCATGACCTTTTCTACTTTAAAGTTCCTGGTAACATCAATGATTGCCTCCACACCAGACTGTGGTCTCTTTTCCCCCTTTACAGATTCTCTGGGCCCTGTATGTGAAACTTTGGAACTCATGGACTGTGAGGAATAGGAACCAGGTCTTTAAAAAAATTTTCTTTAATTGAGGCAAAATTCACATAACATAAAATTAGTCACTTAAAGCACACAATTCAGTGGCATTTAGTACATCCACATTGTTGTGTAACTACCACCTCCATCTAGTTCTAAAATATTTTCATCATCTGAAAGGAAATCCTGAACTCATCAAGCAGTCACACCCTGTACCCTCTCCCCCAGCCCCCAGCAACAACCAATCTGCATTCCATCTCTCCAGTAGACTTAGCTATTTTGGATATTTCATTTAAATGCAGCCATATAACAGGTGGCCTTTTGTGTCTGACTTCTTTCATAAATGAAAGAAGCTAAGTCCAGTAGACTTAGCTATTCTGGATATTTCATTTAAATGCAGTCATATAACAGGTGGCCTTTTGTGTCTGACTTCTTTCATAAATGAAAGGTTCATCCATGTTGTAGCAGGTATCAGCACTTTATTTCTTTTTATAGCTGAGAAATGTTCTATTCTATATACCACATTTTGTTTATCCATCCATTTGTTGAAGATATTTTAGTTTTTTTCAACATTATTTTCAATGTTTCAACTAAACATTGTTTCCATGTTTCAGTTCAGTTGCTCAGTCGTGTCCGACTCGCCGCAACTCCATGAATCACAGCACGCCAGGCCTCCCTGTCCATCACCAACTCCCGGAGTTCACTCAAACTCATGTCCACAGAGTCGGTGATGCCATCCAGCCATCTCATTCTCTGTCGTCCCCTTCTCCTCCCGCCCCCAACCTTTCCCAGCATCAGAGTCTCTTCCAGTGAGTGAACTCGTCGCATGAAGTGGCCAAAGTATTGCAGTTTCAGCTTTAGCATCAGTCCTTCCAATGAACACCCAGATTGATCTCCTTTAGAATGGACTGGTTGGATGTCCTTGCAGTCCAAGGGACTCTCAAGAGTCTTCTCCAACACCACAGTTCAAAAGCATCAATTCTTTGGCGATCAGCTTTCTTCACAGTCCAACTCTCACATCCATACATGACCACAGGAAAAATCATAGCCTTGACTAGACGGACCTTTGTCGGCAAAGTAATGTCTCTGCTTTTTAATATACTATCAAGGTTGGTGATAACTTTCCTTCCAAGGAGTAAGCGTCTCTTAATTTCATGGCTGCAATCAGCATCCGCAGTGATTTTGGAGCCCAAAAAAATAAAGTCTGACACTGTTTCCACTGTTTTTCCATCTATTTCCCATGAAGTTTAATTGTTTTGGCTATGATGACTAACACTGCTCTGAATATTTGTGGGGAACTGGGTCTTTTAAACCATTGTATTCTCAGTGCAATGGCGCTGCCATAAATATTTATTAAATAATTGAATGGATGTTCAAACATGGTTGTGAAAAAAAATATGCCAATGTAATAGAACTTAAGGTAGAAGCTTTAAGGGTTCTGTTACCTCACCTCCAGCTCCAAGGAAAACAGCTCACACTGTTCAGTGTTTGACAAATGGATGCTGATAGTGGTGACAAGACAGGCAGTAACAGTGAAGAGAAAGCTGAGGATGATGGCTGTTCCAGAACTGTCCTGGTAGCTGCTCTGGGTTTCATGGACTCGTAGATGAATTCATGATGGCAAAGTGAATAACTGATTTAAAGACAATTGGCCAGTGTTTCAGATGTTCCTCAGCTCCTACAGAAATCCAGAGAAAGAAATCAAAAGTTCTGAGATTGGACAAAAACTTTGCATTGGCCCACTGCACCAAGGAGCAGTGGTAGTGCTGTTTCGGGAGTGGAACAGTGACATGCCAGGGCACTAGAGTGACAAAGAGACAGGCCTGGTGTGGGATGGTGGACTGGAGCTGCCTCCTTTTAGGGAGCACAGCAAGCTGGCCGTAAGCCCAAGAGAAAAGGCCGTGAAGAGGATACTGCCAGGCCTGGGAGAAGAGTCATGTGGCTGCACATCAAAGAGCAATCAAATTGGGGGGAGAAAAACCGGTCATATGTGGGCCTTGTCAGTGACACCTGAACAAACTGTCAGTAACTATTTTCAAGGTGTTTGTGTGAATATAAAATGTCCTGGGTTATGGTACACTGGGAAGAATAATGAATTTACAGTTTTGTTGTTAGGGTGCCACTTCTCAATTGTGTGGTAGGGAGAGCTGGAAATAACCAACGATCCCACATTCACTCCTTCATACATTCAGCAAACATTTATGGCGTAATGTCCTCCTACAGGGCAGCACTGTGCTCGGCACTACAGGATGACTGACAGGAGCTCATCACCGATGCAGAGATGCGATTCAGCCTTAAAGGTCAGAGAGGGAATTACCAGGCTTCCCCGGTGGCTCAGCGGTAAAGAATCTGCCTGCAATGCAGGAGATGCAGGTTCGATCCCTGAGTTGGGAAGATCCCCTGGAGGAGGGGATGGCAACCCACTCCAGTATTCTTGCCTGGAGAATCCCATGGACAGAGGAGCCTGGCGGACTGTAGTCCATAGGGTCGCACAGAGTTGGACACACCTGAAGTGACTTAGCATGCCCATAGAAATTTACCAGATGGGCACAAACTGGGGAGGGGAAGGCATAGGCCTGCAAACCAAACTTTGAGGAAGATGACAAAATATGTCCCAGGGACAAGATTTTTTCAAGCTCAGATAATGCAGTTATCAATCTGAATATCTTTGGAATGATCTATCATCAGACAATAGCTAAAGGAGTGATTTTGGAGTAAAATATCTTTTTCGCTCATAATTTATCAGACGGTAGTTACCTGCCAATGTTCAAAAAGAAACTGAAGTGATTAACAATAAAAATTCCTTATTCTCAGTGTGAGAGGAAGACCCACTACGTGAGGTCGGAGCGGATGTTGGCAGTGTCTCCATGGTCCTTGGGGTTCCTGTAGGCAGCCGCCTCCCCCTGCCATGGCCACAGCTCTGCCTGAGGGCTTTCCCAGGAAATGGACACGCTGGGAGGCGATGCCCCAGCAGCCCGAGGCCCTGTAGAGGAGGTTACAGCATACACACCCAAACCTCCTCCAGCAGGATATCCTGCACAGTCCTCTGGGGCCCGCAGCAGGATTAGGCCCCATCTGCGCCCGAGAGCGTCCCGCTCATGATGTCAGCCTCCCTTCCCTTCCTCACTTCTCCACCTGCTTCAGCGCTCCCTGCGATCACCTCCCAAAGAAACTAAATATTTGCATTCACAACTTTGTCTCAGGGTCTGTTTCAGGAGGAACCCAACTGTTGCAGGTTGAACCGTGCCTCCCCAAAAGACAGGCAGAAGCTTTAACCTTCCCTCCCGGACCTGTGGGGCTTCCCTGATAGCTCAGTTGGTAAAGAATCCACCTGTAATGCAGGAGACCTGGGTTTGATCCCTGGGTTGGGAAGATCCCCTGGAGAAGGGAAAGGCTACCCACTCTAGTATTCTGGCCTGTAGAATTCCATGGACTGTATAGTCCATGGGGTTACACAGTTGGACACAACTGAGCGACTTTCACTATCTATAACATTTGCATATCTTTTCTACACACACCCACAAAAACCTACACTCATATGTAACTGAATTTGTATAGCTTGTAAATACTAAAGTATGCTGTTTGCCATCTTTAGAAAGATCATAGCACTAATTAAATATTGGCAGGGGAGTTCATATAACTGTAAAACTTGCTTATGTCAGACTCTACAGTCAAATCTCTGGATTGTTTACATTTCTATTACATTTCCAAGGAAAGAAGGAAAGGCGGGAGGGAGGCAGGGAAGGAGGAAGAAAGAAAGAGAGAAAGAAAGAAAAAAAATCATTGATCTGTTTTGGAAATTATCTTAATCCTTTATCAAAACCCAATTCCAGGTTTCAAACCTTCAACTGTTTCTATCTTCTTTTATCCACCTTTATTGAGCCAGCTGCCTCTTCCTTAACTTGCATTCAGTCCTTTCCTGTTAGAAATAAATCTGCTTTTAAGTGTTTGACCTTGAGCCCTGAAGTGGGAGGAAGGACGGAAGAAAATCAGCACAGCCTGATAAAGACGCTGTGAGCCTCCTCCTGAGGCTGGGGAGACACTTCATACACATCTCTGGAACCTGGAGTTTTCCTCCTGGTCTTTCATCCCCGGTCCAGAGTCATCAGATAGATATCCCCAGAGCAAAACCCAGTGCATGTCTGTGGCTGGAAGTGGCCACCGCAATTTGGAATCTCTTTTAAGGATTCCTTCCCGCCATTCTGCAGACAGGTGTTGCCATGGTAACTCTCCAGGGGCATTTTCAACCAGAGACATTCCAACACGCGAAGACAGTTGGTTAAGAAAATCCATCTTGACAAATAGTTGGCGTTTTAATTTGAAGGCAGAGTCAGAAATTCTGCCCGCAGCTCTGAGTGACCCTATGCCCGGGAGAATGCAAGTGATCAAAGTAATCTGAAATGTCTGTAATCAGACTCCCAGCTGGGAAGAGCATGGCCCGGAAGCCCTTACTAGGAGGTCTCTCCATATGAGGCCCAGTTAGTGAGAGACCCTGTGAGCGCTGTTGAGAGCAGAAGTCAATGATGTTGATTCCTCCTGGAAAGGGTGATGGGCGTGTTCTTCTTTTACTTTCCTATGCACTTACTCACCGTCCCCATCATCCTCCTAGAATCTTCCTGCCTTTCTGGGTTCCATGTCTCTTGGGCCACAGACCACATTTGATTTGTAATTCATTTGAACCTGGAGTTCAGTCCCGGCTGTGTGACCTTGCTCCTTAACCTCTCTGAGCCACAGCGTCCTCATCTGTTAAATGGAACTAGTAGGGTGGAGGATGACTGTAAACAGCGAACGGGGTGACATCTGGGCCTGGGTTAGCACAGAAGCAGCACAGAGCTACCCGAAAAACATTGGTTCCTTCCACTCATAACTTGTCCTTTTCTTTGTAGTCTTTGTGTGAAGAAGAGTGACCACGAATTAGAATCACAGGGAGATGCCATTCCTCAGTTCTGTGGGTGTTTGGCTAAGGTGAAAGCATTTGATTGAAAGTAGTTAGAGCCTGGCGGGCTGCAGTCCATGGGGTCGCAAAAGAGTCAGACATGACTTAGCAACTGAACAGCTGTTCAAATGGAGGAGAGACCGTCACAGGATAAAGGCACAATATTCCGAGAGATGCAATGGGACCAGCAGAAATGGAAACGAATCATCAAAGTCTTGCTCTGCCACTTCTAGTGAGTCCAGACTGCTGGGGATGAGGGTAGGAGAAAGTGCAAAAGTGTCCCCAGAAGCACACCATGAACGTACTTAATGCCACTAAACTGGACACAAAAAATAGTCACAATGATCAATTTCATGTTCTGTGCATTTTATCACAACTTTTTTTTTAAAAAGCATCACTAGTGATTTCCTGAGGATTTTATTCCATATTGGAAAAAAATAATGCAATTAATGCATTAAACTAAGAAAGAAGTCCACTGAGATTTATTTGTTAATAACAACCAAGGCATCCTTAACTAAGCTGAACTCACTCAGCAAAGAGAAAAAAGCGCTGTAAAATTTGAAAGGCCAATGAGAGAATGAAGAGTTGTTAAATCCCAAAGATTTCAAACCACCTTTCAGATCGCCTTGAATTAGGATCTGAGACACACACAACCCTGGTAAGTCTTTCCGTTCAGTTCAGTTCAGTCGCTCAGTCGTGTCTGACTCTTTGTGACCCCATGAATCACAGCACCCCAGGCCTCCCTGTCTATCACCAACTCCTGGAGTTCACTCAAACTCATGTCTGTCGAGTCGGTGATGCCATTCTCTAGGCTGCCTTTAAACATATTTGCTTTCATAAGTATCTTCATGTTCTACCCCTAAGGGAAATTGATCTGAAATTTCCAAGTTTTAAACAACCTGTCTGTGATGTAGTTGGTTTCTGTCAGGGCTGCAATCCTTTTGAGGGTGTCTGCCTGCTTCTGCTCCCCAGGCTCCCAGTCCAGGGAACACAGCCTCCTCCTCTCAAGAAAGCTGCTTCTCCCCTATTGGGTGGGCTCTAGTGAGGGCCTCCAAAAAGTTCCATTGTAAAGGTGGCTTGATGGGGTATACTGAATTACCTCTTAGAATGGCTGCTGCTGCTGCTGCTAAGTCACTTCAGTCGTGTCCGACTCTGTGTGACCCCATAGATGGGAGCCCACCAGGCTCCCCCGTCCCTGGGATTCTCCAGGCAAGAACACTGGAGTGGGTTGCCATTTCCTTCTCCAATGTGTGAAAGTGAAAAGTGAAAGTGAAGTCGCTCAGTCGTGTCCGACCCTTAGCGACCCCATGGACTGCAGCCTACCAGGCTCCTCCATCCATGGGATTTTCTAGGCAATAGTACTGGAGTGGCTTGCCATTGCCTTCTCCGCTTAGAATGGCAAGTGCAGTCAATTATTTAATGATTCTTCCACTGCAGGGTTTGGGGCTTTTGTTTTCTTCAAATTAAAAATGAAAAAAAAAAAGCAATTTCAATGAGACTTTGCTTGACAGTTTTTCAAGCCTGTGGAATTTCATTTCCAGCTCAATCACCAGAAAAAAAAAAGCATGTCAATCATGGAGTTAAAAAGAAGAAGAGCTTTCCAGGAAGCTCTGATGTGAGGCCCAGGGACAGGTGTCTGTCATCAGGGCATGGCTTCTGCTGTCCTGGGAGCAAAGGGGGCTAAAAGAGGTGGGAGGCTGCTCAATGGCCACAGAAAGGGCGGGAATGTACATTGGTAAAGCCACTGGGAAGAAAAGTATGGAGTTTCCTTAAAAAATTAACAACAGAGCTACCATATGATCCTGCAATCCCACTCCTGGGCAAAAATGTGGAGAAAAACATGGCCCCAAATGATACATTCACCTCAGTGTTCACTGTAGTACTGTTTACAACAGCCAAGACATGGAAGCAACCTAAATGTCCATCAACAGATGAATGGATAAAGAAGATGTGATACGTATATACAATGGAATAACTCAGTCACAAAAAAGAATGAAATAACGCCACTTGCAACAAAATGAATAGACTTCCACAGCATGTGGGATTTTCCTGGAGCAGAGACTGAATCCACGTCTCCTGCATTGGCAGACGGATTCTTTGCCATGGAGCTGCCAGGGAAGCCCCGTTGCTGTTGTCCAGTAGCTCAGCCGTGTCTGACTCTTTGCAACCCCATGGACTGCAGCACCCCAGGCTTCCTTGCCCTTCAGTATCTCCTGGACCTTGCTCAAACTCATGTCCGTTGAAATCAATGATGCCATCCAAACATCTCATTCTCTGTTGCCCCCTTCTCCACCTGCCCTCAATCTTTCCCAGCATCAGGGTCTTTTCCAATGAGTCGGCTCTTCGCATCAAGTGGCCAAAGTATTGTAGCTTTAGCACTGGTTCTTTCAATGAATATTCAGGGTCAATTTCCTTTAGGATTGACTGCTTTCAAATAAAAGATTACTCTCAAATGTAGGTGGGCTTCTGTATTGCTTACGCTGCCGTAAGGAAATATTGCATCATAGACTGGTGTGTGTTGGGGGGAGAGGATGGCTTAAACAACAGACATGGACTGCTCACAGTTCTGGGGGCTGCAAGTCCAAGACCAGGGTGCTATGAGGTCTGGTTTTCCTGAGGTCTCTCTCCTTGACCTGGAGACCTTCTCTGTGTCCTCACCTGGCTTCTTCCTCTGTGTGCTCCTCCCTGGTGTCACTTCCTCTTCTCATAAGGGCCAGTCGTGGGGTTTAGGGCCCCACTCTGTGACCTCATTTCATGACTGAGCGAATAAGCACACGCACACACACACACAGGGACCCTATCTCCAAATATCGCCTTGGAGGTTAGGATTTTCACATACACATTCTGGGAGGACATAATTCAGTCCATGATGGTCTCATTCAATGAGTTGAAGGCCTTAAGAGCAAAGACCTAGATTTCCTGGAGAAGTAGACATTTTGCCTCCAGACTGTAACATAGAAATCTTCCCTCAGTTCCAAACCTCTGTCCTGCCCTATTGGTTTTGGACTTGCCAATCATGTAAACCAATTCCTTATATCAAACCTCTATACATATCATATATATGTAGTATATAATTCATGATCTAGAATGGATAAAGAAGACATGATATATATGTACATATGCATACCTACACAATGGAATATTACTCAGTCATAAAAAAGAATGAAATAATGCCATTTGCAGCAATGTGGATGAACCTAGAAATCATCATTTTAAATGAAGTAAATCAGAGAAAGATAAATATATGCTATCACTTGTATATGGAATCTAAAAAATGATACAAATGGACTTATTTACAAAACAGAAGCAGACTCAGACATAGAAAACAAATTTATGGCTACCAAAGGGGAAAGGTAGAGAGGGATAAATTAGGAGTTTGGGATTAGCAGATATAAGCTACCATATATAAAATATATAAACAACATGGTCCCACTGTATTGGCACAGGGAATCATATTCAATATCTTATAATAACCTACAATGTAAAAGAATACAAAAAAGAATATCTACGTGTATGTGTAACTGAATCTCTTTGCTTACACTTGAAACTAACACAATACTGTGAATCAACTATACTTTAGCTTAAGAAAATATGGATCTAGAATGGGATACATATATCATATGTGGTATATAAAGGGTCAGCGCCACGCATGCCTGCCTTTTAGCTGCTCCATCAGGACTCCTCGGGCCATATTATCCGGCAGCTGAGGCCTCTGGGCACACTCCTGGCATGAAGTAGGATTGAAGAGAAGGTGAGGGCAATGGAGGTTCTCCTGAGTATCTCGCTGCATAAATGTCCTTATCCTATAGGACCCTTTGAATGTGAGCCCCACTCAATGAACTGGAAACCCGTTCATTTCATTGCCACAAATAACATATTTTCTCAGTCTTTAGTGATCGGTCCTTCTTGTCACCTCATCTTATCCATTTTCCTTATAAATGATCTTAGTTGTGACCCTGAGCTACTAATTAAGTCAGTTAAACACTGTGAGATTTCTGCCTCCAGTGGTGCTATAGAAATTCAGGGTTTTGCTGGTAAGTTACTAATCCATCGGAGAAGGCAATGGCAAGCCACTCCAGTACTCTTGCCTAGAAAATCCCATGGACAGAGGAGCCTGGTGGGCTACAGTCCATGGGGTCGCACAGAGTCGGACACGACTGAAGTGACTTACTAGTCGGACAAGACTGAGCAACTTCACTTTCACTTTTCACTTTCACACATTGGAGAAGGAAATGGCAACCCACTCCAGTGTTGTTGCCTGGAGAATCCCAGGGATGGTGGAGCCTAGTGGGCTGCCGTCCATGGGGTCGCACAGAGTCGGACACGACTGAAGTGACTTAGCAGCAGTAGCAGCAGTACTAATCCGTCAGAATATATTAATTACTGCATGAACTATTAAGAGCTTTGAGAACATCTTAAGAACATTCTAAGGATACCTTGATAATGAGACGTCTCTCCTCCATGATTCACCGCTGGGTAGTCAGGACGGTGTCTCACACCAAGAGAAAAGCCTCCATCCGTGCTAGGCATTCAAACAAGCACTCAAAAATGGAGACCATGTGAATGTGCTTGTATATTTTTATCCACGAGGACTGGTCAGGTTTACTGCAGTAAAACAGCTGCCCAACTCAGCAGCTAAAAACAACAAGTTTCTCTCCTGTTCATGCTATTTATCCTAGGGGCTATGTTCTGGGTCACCCTTGTATTGGGAGGAATTCACTGGCATGAATTATGCTTCCTTCAGATCAGGGCAGCTGTGGGTCAAGATCACGTGCCAGTGAGGCAGAGGAGCACAGCCTGAAGCACTAGGAAGAGGACCTTTAGAGACAGACAGGTTCGGGCTCAAGTTCCAGCTCCAGCATGTCCTTGCACGTGACCTTGGGCACGTCCTCCATTTCCTCTGAACCTCAGTTCTCCTATCCTGTGGGATCGATCGCATCTCCTAAGGCTGATGTGAAAATTTAGGAGATGATACTTGGAAAGCAGAAGAGCACTGAGTTCCATGCATGGCAGGAGACAAGCACTCTGTCAACATAAGCACCCTTTCTGCTGCTCCGATTTCCTCCAAGCCCATCTACACACACACGCATCAACACCACCACCGCACAATGAGAAAATCCTGAGGGTTTTTTTTTTTTAATTATAACCTTAGGAGTCTTCATTTTTTTTACTTTTTAGTTGGAGTATAACTGCTTTCAAAGTTGTATTAGTTTCTGCTGTACAACAACGTGGATCAGATGTAAGTATACATAAATCCCCTCTCCCCTGTGCCTCCCTCCCTCCCACCTCCCACCCCATCTCTCTGGGTCATCGCAGAGCACTGAGTTGAGCTCCCTGTGCTACACAGCAACTTCCTACTAGCTATTTCACACATGATAGTGTGTATATGTCAAGGCTACTCTCTCAATTCATCCCAATGTCTCCTTCCCCCACCCCTGACCTTAGGAGTCTTTAGGCTCATGCTTTCCAACTCTTAAAATCACAACACCCAGTCAGAAAAATATTTGAATAAAACCATGTGTGAGCTGGTAGGGGGGAAACAGGTACAAGCACTGAACTGCACCTCACCAGGTAGAACACGCAAGAATAACAAACCCAACACCTGTCTCTTGTGTAGCCAGAGAAACTCCTTTGCAAGTGTGCAAGGAAATGAAGGAGAAGGTTCATAGTAGCACTATTTGTTAACACCCAATCTGGAACCATCTCCATGTCCCCCAGTCCTGGGGCAGAACATGGATCATGATACAATCATAGGAAGAAAAGCACGCAGCACTGAAAACAAATGAACTCCATTGACGGGAATAAATCTCCCAAATATAACATGGAGTGAAAGAAGCAGATCTGGGAAAACTCTTACGAAGAGAGCAAAGACAGACCAAACTAAACTCTGTTTTGCAAAGGGGTAATTATCATAAAATCAGGACGGGGGCTACCTCTTGGGACCGGGAGGGGAATGAAGTAAGGAATCTGATTCAGATGTTTTCTAGAAGGTATCAGTTCTGTCCTAGTTCTTAACCAGAGTGATGGGAATTCAGGATTTTGCTTAGTCTTTAAAAAATACGGATTGTGTTTTAGGTGCTTCTGCACATGTCCTGAGGTGACGTGCTGCCTAGCTGGTTCATACCAGGAACTCAGGTCTGAAGCGCCAGATGTGTGGCCTCTGCATGCACCACTTTAGGAACAAAGGAAAAGAGAAAAAAAAAAAAAAGGCGCTGGTGCAAATGGTCTCTCCTGCCTGGCTGGAAGGTCCCTGGATGGGGATCTGTGACAGCAGAATTCTTGCATTCTCTAGGTGCTGAGGGGATGTGGAGCTCAGTACGTAGAAAGGAGAGTACAACTAGATCAAGCACTGAGCCTCTGGAGTGGGAGCACAGACTCCAAGACCCTAGACCACCAGAGAACTAACCCTCAGTTCAGTTCAGTTCAGTTCAGTTCAGTCGCTCAGTCGTGTCCGACTCTCCACGACCCCATGAATCACAGCACGCCAGGCCTCCCTGTCCATCACCAACTCCCGGAGTACACTCAAACTCATGTCCACAGAGTCGGTGATGCCATCCAGCCATCTCATTCTCTGTTGTCCCCTTCTCCTCCCGCCCCCAACCTTTCCCAGCATCAGAGTCTTTTCCAGTGAGTCAACTCGTCGCATGAGGTGGCCAAAGTATTGCAGTTTCAGCTTTAGCATCAGTCCCTCCAATGAACATCCAGGATTGATCTCCTTTAGAATGGACTGGTTGGATCTCCTTGCAGTATAAGGGACTCTCAAGAGTCTTCTCCAACACCACAGTTCAAAAGCATCGATTCTTCAGCGATCAGCCTTCCTCACAGTCCAACTCTCACATCCATACATGACCACGGGAAAAACCATTGCCTTGACTAGACGGACCTTGGTTGGCAAAGTAACGTCTCTGCTTTTTAATATACTATCTAGGTTGGTCATAACTTTCCTTCCAAGGAGCAAGCGTCTTTTAATTTCATGGCTGCAATCACCATCTGCAGTGATTTTGGAGCCCAAAAAAATAAAGTCTGACACTGTTTCCACTGTTTTTCCATCTATTTCCCATGAAGCGATGGGACCAGATGCCATGATCTTTGTTTTCTGAATGTTGAGCTTCAAGCTAACCTTTTCACTCTCCTCTTTCACTTTCATCAAGAGGCTTTTGAGTTAGGAAGTAACAAATAGTGAGAACTCACACTAAGAAAACCTCTTGAATACAAGACCCTACATCACACAACCACCAGTAGCACCCTGTGCTGGACACCTCATCTAAACAACAAACAAAACAAAAATACAAACCAAATCATTAGTAGACAGGATTACCACCTTACTCAGCCTTGCCCATCAGAGGAAAAACAAACAAGCAAACAGAAACCCAGCACAAATCTCACCCTATACGAAGCTGACACAAACCACTGGACCAAGCTTACAAGGGCAGAAACCAAAAGGAAGAAAGAATTCAGCCTTGAAGCCTGGGAAAAGGAGACCACGCTTCTTTCTACGTACTGAGCTCCACACCCCCTCAGCACCTAGACAATGTGAGAATTCTGCTGCCACAAATCCCCATCCAGGGACCTTCCAGCCAGGCAGGAGAGACCATTTGCACCAGCACCTTTTTTTTTTTTTTCTCTTTTCCTTTGTGCTTAGTTCCTAAGGTGGCGCATGCAGAGGCCACACATCTGGCGCTTCAGACCTGAGTTCCTGGTATGAACCGGCTAAGCAGCATGTCACCTCAGGACATGTGCAGAAGCACCTAAAACACAATTCATATTTTTTAAAGAGTAAACAAAATCTTGAATTCCCATCACTCTGGTTAAGAACTAGGACAGAACTGATACCTTCTAGAAAGCATCAAACACAGTAAGTTAAAAAAAAAATAATGAAAAGGCAGAGAAATACTACACAAATGAAGGAAAAAATTAGAAACACGGAAGTTCAAATAAGTGAAGAGGAAATAGACAAATGACCTGAAAAAGATTCAGAATAATGATAGTTGCTGCTGCTGCTAAGTCACTTCAGTTGTGTCCGACTCTGTGCGACCCCATAGACAGAAGCCCACCAGGCTCCCCCGTCCCTGGGATTCTCCAGGCAAGAACACTGGAGTGGGTTGCCATTTCCTTCTCCAATATGTGAAAGTGAAATCGCTCAGTCGTGTCCGACCCTTAGTGACCCCACAGACTGCGGCCTACCAGGCTCCTCCATCCATGGGATTTTCTAAAGATGATCAAAAACCTTGAAGACAAAATGGAGAAAATGCAATAATCAATTAACAAAGACATGGAAGAATTAAAGAATAAACATATGGAGACAAACAACACAATTACTGGAATTAAAAATACTTTGGAGGAATCAATAGAAGAATATCTGAAGTAGAAGAATGAATCAGTGACCTGGAAGATAAAGTGGTGGAAATAACTTCTGAAGATCAGAATAAAGTAAAAAGAAGGAAAAGAACTGAGGATAGTTTCAGAGACCTCTGGGACAATATCAAATGCACCAACATTCAAATTATAGGGGTCCCAGAAGAAGAAGAGAAAAAGAAAGAGTATCAGAAAATTTTTGAAGAGATTATAGTTGAAAATTTCCCCAGCATGGAAAAGGAAATAGTTAATCAAGTCCAAGAGGCTCAAAGAGTCCCATACAGGATAAATCCAAGGAGAAACATGCCAAGACACATACTAATCAAACTAACAAAGTCTAAACACAAAGAAAGAATATTAAAAGCAGCAAGGGAGAAGCAACAAGTAACATACAAGGGAAACCCCATACGCTTAACAGCTGATCTTTCAGCAGAAACTTTGCAGGCCAGAAGGGAATGACAGGATATATTTAAAGTACTGAAAGGGAAACATCTACAACCAAGATTACTGTACCTGACAAGGATCTCATTCAAAATTGATGGAGAAATAAAAAGCTTTTCTGACAAGCAAAAATTAGGAGAACTCAGTACCACCACACCAGCTTAACAACAAATGTTAAAGGGACTTATATCGTCAAGAAATATAAGAGAAGGAGAAAGATCAACAAACTCAACCCCAAACAATTAAGAAAATGGCAATAGGAACACATATATCAATAATTAGTTTAAATGTAAATGGATTATATGCTCCAACCAAAAGACACAGACTGGCTGAATATCTAGATCTATACATGCTGTCTACAAGAAACCCACTCAGACCTAAAGACACATATAGACTGAAAGTGAGATGATGGAAAAATATATTCCATGCAAATGGGAAGCAAAAGAAAACTGGAGTAGGAATCCTCATATCAGACAAAATAGACCTTAAAATAAAGAAGATTCCAAGAGATAAGGAAGGACACTACATAATGATAAAGGGGTAAATCCAAGAGGAAGACATAACAATTGTAAATATCTATGCACCTAACATAGGAGCACCTCAATACATAAGACAAACACTTACACATAAAAGGAGAAATTGACAGTAACACAATAATAGTAGGAGACTTAACACCCCACTCACACCAATGGACAGATCATCAAAACAGAAAATTAATAAGGAAACACAAGTCTTAAATGATACATTAGATGAGATGGATCTCATTGCTATCTTCAGGACATTCCATCCAAATGCAGATGAATACACCTTCTTCTCAAGTGCACATGGAACATTCTCCAGGATAGACCACATCTTGGGTCACAGATCAAACCTCAGTAAATTTAAGAAAGTTGAAATCATATCATGCATCTTCTCCAACCACAACACTATGAGACTAGAAATCAATTACAAGAAAAAAACTGTAAGAAACACAAAAACATGGAGATTAAACAACATGTTTCTAAATAACCAACAGGTTACTGAAGAAATCAAAAGGAAAATAAAAAATTTCTAGAAACAAATGACAATGAAACACAAGTCAAAACCTATGGGATGCAGCAAAAGCAGTTCTAACAGGAAAGCTTATAGCAATACAATCCTACCTCAAGAAACAAGAAAAACATCGAATAGACAACCTAACTTTATGCCTAAAACAACTGGAAAAAGAAGAACCAAAAAAAAAAAAAATTAGTAGAAGGAAAGAAATCATAATGATCAGAGTGGAAATAAATGAAAAAGAAATGAAAGAAACAATAGTAAAGACTAATAAAACTAAAAGCTGTTTCTTTCATAAGAGAAACAAGCCTTTGGGCAGAATTATCAAGAAAAAAAACAGAGAAGAATCAAATCAACAGAATTAGAAATCAGAAAGGAGAGGTTACAACAGACAATGCAGAAATACAAAGGATTTTAAGAGACTATTGTGAACAACTATATGGCAATAAAATGGATAACCTGGAAGAAATGGACAGATTCTTAGAAAAGTTCAATTTTCCAAGACTGGACCAGGAAGAAATAGAAATTATGAGCAACCCAATTACAAGCACTGAAATGGAAGCTGTGATCAAAAATCTCCCAAAAAACAAAAGCCCAGGACCAGATTGCTGCACAGGAGAATTCTATCAAACATTTAGAGAAGAGCTGATGCCTGTCCTTCTAAAACTCTTTCAAGAAATTGCAGAGGAAGGAGCACCTCCAAACTCAATCTACGAGGCCACCATCACCCTGATACCAAAACTAGACAAAGACAGCACAGAAAAAGAAAACTGCAGGCCATTATCACTGATGAACATAGACGCAAAAATCCTCAAGAGAATTTTAGCAAACAGAATTCAGTAACACATCAAAAAGCTCATACACCATGATCAAGTTGGATTTATTCCAGGAATGCAAGGATTCTTCAATATACCCAAATCAATCAATGTGATATACCATATTAACAAATTGAAAAATAAAAACCATATGATAATCTCAATAGATGCAGAAAAAGTCTTTGATAAAATTCAGCACCTATTTATGATTAAAACTCTTCAAAAAATGGGCATAGAAGGATTCAACCTCAACATAGTAAAAGCCATATACGTTAAGCCTACAGCAAACATTATTCTCAATGGTGAAAAACTGAAAATATTCCCCCTAATATCAGGATCAAGACAAGGGTGCCCACTTTCCCCACTATTATTCAACACAGTTCTGGAAGTCCTAGCTTCAGCAATCAGAGAAGAAAAAGAAAAAAAGGAATCCAGATCAGAAAAGAAGTAAAGCTCCCACTATTTGCAGATGATATGATACTGTACATAGAAAACCCTAAAGATAGTATCAGAAAAGAACTAGTGCTAATCAGTGAATTTAGCAAAGTTGCAGGATACAAAATCAATACATTGAAATCACTTGCATTTCTATATACTAGCAATGAAAAATCAGAAAGACAAATTAAGGAATCAATCCCATTCACCATTGTAACAAAAAGAATTAAATATCTAGGAATAAACTTACCTAAGGAGACAAAAGAACTGTACACAGAAACTTATAAGAACACTAATGAAAGAAATCGAAGATGACATAAACAGATGGGGAGATATTCCATGTTCCTGGGTAGGAAGAATCAATATTGTGAAAATGACTATACTACCAAATGCAATCTACAGATTCACTGTTCAGTTCAGTTCAGTTCAGTCGCTCAGTCGTGTCCGACTCAGCGACCCCATGAACCACAGCACGCCAGGCCTCCCTGTCCATCACCAACTCCCGGAGTTCACTCAAACTCATGTCCATCGAGTCGGTGATGCCATCCAGCCATCTCATTCTCTGTCATCCCCGTCTCCTCCCACCCCCAATCGCTCCCAACATCAGAGTCTTTTCCAGTGAGTCAACTCATCGCATGAGGTGGCCAAAGTATTGCAGTTTCAGCTTTAGCAAAAGTCCTTCCAATGAACACCCAGGATTGATCTCCTTTAGAATGGACTGGTTGGATCTTCTTGCAGTCCAAGGGACTCTCAAGAGTCTTCTCCAGCACCACAGTTCAAAAGCATCAATTCTTCAGCGATCAGCTTTCTTCACAGTCCAACTCTCACATCCATACATGACCACGGGAAAAACCATAGCCTTGACTAGACAGACCTTGGTTGGCAAAGTATGTCTCTGCTTTTTAATATGCTATCTAGGCTGGTCATAACTTTCCTTCCAAGGAGTAAGCATCTTTTAATTTCATGGCTGCAATCAGCATCTGCAGTGATTTTGGAGCCCCCCCCCAAAATGTCTGACACTGTTTCCACTGTTTCCCCATCTATTTCCCATGAAGTGATGGGACCAGATGCCATGATCTTCGTTTTCTGAATGTTGAGCTTCAAGCCAACCTTTTCACTCTCCTCTTTCACTTTCATCAAGAGGCCTTTGAGTTCCTCTTCACTTTCTGCCATAAGGGTAGTGTCATCTGCATATTTCTCCCGGCAATCTTGATTCCAGCTTGTGCTTCTTCCAGCCCAGCGTTCCTCATGATGTACTCTGCATATAAGTTAAATAAGCAGGGTGACAATATACAACCTTGACGTACTCCTTTTCCTATTTGGAACCAGTCTGTTGTTCCATGTCCAGTTCTAACTGTTGCTTCCTGACCTGCATACAGGTTTCTCAAGAGGCAGGTCAGGTGGTCTGGGATTCCCATCTCTTTCAGAATGTTCCACAGTTTATTGTGATCCACACAGTCAAAGGCCTTGGCATAGTCAATGAAGCAGAAATAGATGTTTTTCTGGAACTCTCTTGCTTTCTCCACAATCCAGCGGATGTTGGCAATTTGATCTCTGGTGCCTCTGCCTTTTCTAAAACCTGCTTGAACATCTGGAAGTTCACGATTCACATATTGCTAAAGCCTAGCTTGGACAATTTTGAGCATGACTTTACTAGCGTGTGAGATGAGTGCAATTGTGCGATAGTTTGAGCATTCTTTGGCATTCCCTTTCTTTGGGATTGGAATGAAGACTGACCTTTTCCAGTCCTGTGGCCATTGCTGAGTTTTCCAAATTTACTGGCATATTGACAGATTCACTGTGATTCCTATCAAATCACCAATAACATTTTTCACAGAACTAGAGAAAAACATTCCACAATTCATATGGAAAAACAAAAGACCCCAAATAGCCAAAGCAGTCTTGAGAAAGAAGAATGGAGCTGGAGGAATCAATCTTCCCAACTTCAGATTATACTACAAAGCTACAATCATCAAGACAGTATGGTACTGGCACAAAAACAGAAATATAGACCAATGGAACAAGATAGAAAGCCCCAAAGTAAACCCATGCACCTATGGGTACCTTATTTTTGACAAAGGAGGCAAGAATATACAATGGGGCAGAGACAGCCTCTTCAATGAATGGTGCTTGGAAAACTTGACAGCTATGTGTAAACAGATGAAATTAGAACACTTCCTAACACCATACACAAAGATAAACTCAAATGGATTAAAGACTTAAGTTTAAGACCAGAAACTATAAAACTCTTAGAGGAAAACATAGACAGAACATTCGATGACATAAATCAAAGCAAGATTGTCTATGACCCACCTCCTAGAGTAATAGAATTAAAAACAAAAGTAAACAAGTGGGACCTGATTAAACTTAAAAGCTTTTGCACAGCAAAGGAAACTATAAGCAAAGGTGAAAAGACAACCCTCAGAATGGGAGAAAATAATAGCAAGTGAAACAACTGACAAAGGATTAATTTCCAAAATATTCAAGCAGCTCATACAACTCAATACCAGGAAAACAAACAACCCAATCAAAAAGTAGGAAAAAGACCTAAACAGACATTTCTCCAAAGAAGACATACAGATGGCTAACAAACACATGAAAAGATGCTCAACATCGCTCGTTATTAGAGAAATGCAAATCAAAGCCACAATGAGGTACCACCTCATACCAGTCAGAGTGGCCATCATCAAAAAGTCTACAAACAATTAATGCTGGAGAGGGTGTGGAGAAAAGGGACACTTGCACTGTTGGTGGGAATTTAAATTGATACAGCCACTAGAGAAGACTGTATGGAGATTCCTTAAAAAACTAGGAATAAAACCACCATAGGACCCAGCAATCCCACTCCTGAGGAAACCAGGGTTGAAAAAGACACAAGTATCCCATTGTTTATTGCAGCACTATTTACAATAGCTAGAACATGGGAGCAACCTAGATGTCCATTAACAGATGAATGGACAAAGAAGTTGTGGTACATACACACAAAGGAATATTACTCAGCCATAGAAAGGAACACATCTGAGTCAGTTCTGATGAGGTGGATGAACCAAGAAACTATTATACAGAGTGAAATGAGTCAGGAAAAGAAAGATAAATATCGTATTCTAATGCATACATATGGAAACTAGAAAAATGTCACTGAAGAATTTATCTACAGGACAGCAGTGGAGAGACAGACACAGAGAATAGACTTATGGGTGTGGGGAGAGCAGAGGGGAGGTGGGATGTATGGAGAGAGTGACATGGAAACTCACATTACCATGTGTAAAATAGATAGCCAACAGGAATTCGCTGTATGGCTCGGGAAACTCAAACAGGGGCTCCGTGTCAACCTGGAGTGGTGGGATGGGGCGGGAGATGGGAGGGAGGTTCAAGAGGGAGGGGACATATGTATACCTATGGCTGATCCATGTTGAGGTTTGACAGAAAACAACAAAATTCTGTAAATTCTGTAAAGCAATTTTCCTTCTATAAAAAATAAATTAAAAAATATGAATTGTATATATGTAGCTGGGAGTTTTATATATTTCACAATAAAAATAAAGATTAAAAAAAAAAAACAGAAATAGGGGACTTCCCTGGTGGTTCAGTGGTTGAGAATCTGCCTTGCAATGCAGGGGATACTAATTCGATCCCTGGTGGGGAAACAAAGATCCCACATGATTGGCAGAAACTAAGCTTTTGAACCACACTAGAGAGTCTGTGAGCCGCCAATGAAGATTCCAAGTGCTGCAACGAAGACCTGATGCAGTCAAATAAAAAATAAAGTAAATTAATTTTTTTTTTTTAAAAAGGGAATACATTTTAGGTCCTACCTCAGGCTTCCCTAATAGCTCAGTTGGTATGGTAAAGAATCCGCCTGCTATACAGGAGACACAAGTTCAATTCCTGGGTCAGGAAGATCCACTGGAGAAGGGAAAAGCTACCCACTCCAGTATTCTTGGGCTTCCCTTGTGGCTCAGCTGGTAAAGAATTTGCCTGCAGTGCAGAAGATCTGGGTTCGATCATGGGTTGGGAAGACCCCCTGGAAAGGGGAAAGGCTACCCACTCCAGTATTCTGGCCTAGATAATTCCATGGACTCTATAGTCCATGAGGTTGCAAAGAGTTGGACACAACTGAGCGACTTTCACTTTGACTTTTCAGTGCACAAATTTATAGACCTAGATGTGTATAAATATATACTAGAACAAAAATTTTCCAGAGAATTCTACTTTTATTATATATTATATGAGGTGTATTCATACGTTTATTTTGTTCTACTTGGTTCAATTCTTTCTCTCTCTCTTTTTTTTTTTTTGGTTGTACCACATGGCTTGAGAGATTTTAGTTCTCTGACCAGGGATTGACCCATGCCCTCTGCGATGGAAGTGTGGAATAAAAACCATGGACCACCAGGGAATTCCCTCAATTCTATTTTGTGATGCTAGTTGTAAAATGTTGCTGTTTAGTCACTAAATTGTGTCCGACTCTTCTGCCCATGAACTTTAGCCTGCCAGGCTCTGCTGTCCACGGGATTTTCCAGGCAAGAATACTGGAGTGGGTTGCCACTGTAAGCTACTCAACTGATTTTAGATCCCCCTAGAGGATCATAGGGCTTCCCTGGTGGTTTAGTTGTAAAGAATTCACCTGCCAATGCGGGAGATGAGGGTTCAATTCTTGGGTCGGGAAGATCTCCTGAAGGACTCCAGTACTCTTTCTTGGGAAATCCCATGGACAGAGGATCCTGGAAGGGACTATAGGCAAAGAGTCAGACATGACTGAAGTCACTGAGCATGCAGGGAGTGGATCATGATCTATAGTTTAAGAACACTGCCTTTGACTAATGATATATACCAACATCCCACCTTACTTAGACCAGAAAGGCTATTTGAAATATTTGGCAAAGCCCAATGTGGCAAAGCCAGACCTTGTTCTTGGAAAAAGATTTACTGCTTTTGATCAGCCATTTGCAATTCAACAGGCAAAGCTTTTCTCCCAGGGAGCTAGTCCAATAAGGGGTTGCTGGTTATTGTCCTGCAGCATCAGACGCCCTTGACCTCTGATTCAAACAGCAAAGGCAAAAAAAAAAAAAAGACTGGATGCAAAAAAGAATAAAAAAAGGACCAGATGCAACAGTTTGGGGGCTGTGTTTCTGGGGTGGAATAACAGTGTTTTTCAAGAGACAAACCTAAGTGTATCATCAGGAAATGGGCAATGGAAACTATTTAGAGAGGCAGGAGGGAGTGAGAATTGCTGTGGGCACCTTTAAAGGAAGAGGGATGCTGAGATGAAAATGACGCACTAACACAGCCTCCCGCTGAAGAGCCTTTTGTTCAGGTGCTGTCCTGTTGAGGTTGGCAAATTATATGGAGGGAGGACTTCGGGGGAGAAAGGGCTTCTGGCTCCCCAGATAACAGAGCAGCGGTAGGAAATCAATGGACAACCAGCAAACACTCCTTTAGTGTCTAAATTACTCTGAATGTTCCTCTTCAGGGCTTCAGAGCTAGTGTTGCTTTTGCTGGCTGAGAAGGACCCCAGGCAGAACAAGCCAAACCCCCTAACTCAGATCCGTGTGAATTGCACATTTGCTTTAAGGAGACCAGATGCCTCTGGGCTTATGCCTTTGGGGATCACTAGAGTGAAGGCCCTGCTGCCCTCTGACTTTCCTATAGCTCCCACATTCAGACATAGTGACTCCCTCACAGGCCAGAATGGAAGCCTATATAATGCTATCTCTGGACTACAGCCTATCCAGCCAAGTCCAACACATGGACTATTTCAGATGGCCTCTAGTTAAAGTAGAGACATTTGCTGACAAAGGTCTGTATATTCAAAGCTACGGTTTTTCCAGTAGTCATGTATAGATGTGTGAGTTGGACCATAAAGAAGGCTGAGCACCAAAGAATTGACGCTTTGAACTGTGGTGCTGGAGAAGACTCTTGAGAGTCCCTTGGACAGCAGGGAGATCAGAGCAGTCAATCCTAAAAGAAATCAACCCTAAATATTCACTGGAAGGACTGATGTTGAATCTGAAGCTCCAATCCTTTGGCCACCTGATGTGAAAAGCCGACACACTGGAAAAAACTGATGCAGGGAAAGATTGAGGGCAGGAGGAGAAGGGAGTGACAGAGGATGAGATGGTTTGATAGCATCACTGATTCAATGAACATGACTTTGAGCAAGCTCTGAGAGACAGTGAAGGACAGGGAAGCCCGGTGTGCTGCTGTCCACGGGACTGCAGAGTCAGACTCGACTTAGTGACTGAATAACAGCAGAAAACGCCTTGGCCAGTCCCAGGTTGTCCTCCAGACTGACCAGAGCATGCGAGGCTCTGGTTGCTTGTAAGTACTTTGGGACACATTCCTTTCGAGCCTTGAAAAGCTGACTGGATAAAGCGTCCCCATGTTACTGACAGGAGAGGTCAGAGCTATGTGCTGCCCTGGTGCCGCAGGGAACCTGAGAAGGTAGAGCCCAGATTCTGGTAAATACCCTTGGGGAGACAGGGTCTGGACCTGTGACATGAACTGTCGGGAGGCAAAGACATCACACGGGCTCCAGATGATCCTGCAGTGATGCCAGGGCACCTAGTCATCGGGGTGTCCTGCCTAACCATTGGGGTGGGCAACCCTAAGACAATGACACGAATGAGAGAAAATGAGAAAGAAGGAGTGACAGAACTTTCATATTCCCTTGTAGTCTTGACAATCACTGAACATTTATAGCCAGAATAATGAAACTTGATTCCCAGGCCCCTTTCACTCTAGCAATCCTCTTCTGCAGCAGGAAGCAGAAATGGTCTGCACTCCGGCACGTGTTCTCAGTTGCTCTGTTGTGGCCAACTCTTTTGTGACACCATAGACTGTAGCCTGCCAGGCTCCTCTGTCCGTGGGATTCTCCAGGCAAGAATACTTGTGTGGGTTGCTCTTTCCTCTAAGGGGATCTTCCCTACCCAGGGGTCAAAACAGCATCTCCTGCATTGGCAGGTGGAGTCTTTACCACTAAGCCTCCTGGGAAGAAATGATCTGCATTCTTGGCACTTTATGAATACTTAATCATGTGCAGAGAAGCAGACCAGCCCTGGGTATAGTCCATATATTCTCGGCCTTCTTTCTGCAAAAGGGTTTACAGGAAGGCAGAAAATTAGTAAGCTTCTCTCCTCTGAAAGAATCCACAAGGGAGGTCTGCTATGATTACATGAAATGTGTCCCCACTGTCCCCAGAAAACTGTTAATACATCTTTGTTTGTGTTGTGGATAGGAGGCTGCTGTGTGTGTGTGTGTGTGTGTGTGTGTGTGTGTGTGCACGTGCTTGTAAGCACAGGTGTTTGTCCACACATCACAGAGAAGAAAGAGAACAAGCTTTGGAGAAAGACCAGAAAAGGATGGAAACAGTCTGTGAAGCAAATGTTGACATAATCAAGAACCAGGTATCACCTTCAGGGATCAGGTTTTAGCTCATAGGCTCCTCTCCCCAGTAGCTGGGCATCTTGGCTCTTTGCCCAGCTTGTTGATCAGCAGTGCTTGCTTCTAACCTACTTTGTATGGAGAACTCATATATATATATTTTAGGTAGCCCCTAAAAGGAAAATGAAGTTTTGAGAAGATAAATATGCCATAAAAGCTTTATGACACGAAGATGAGGTTTCATAGTAAGTACAGGCTTCTTGGTAACAACAGAAATTAAACTGCGGTGGGTTTTTCCTATCCTACTTGTAAATGCACCCAGAGGGTAATAAGCCATGAGCACATCCAATAACTCTAATAATTGAATAATAAATAAGCATTGAGTAAAGACAGACTGTGCAAGGGAGTGATGCCAACAGGCTGGAGCAGCCCCTCTGCAGGTGGTACAAAGGCAGATTGAAACAGATCAAAGAGGAAGAAGAACGAGGAAAACCCTCTGTAGACTTCCTGACCTTGGCGTTTATCCAAGGCATGTGGCACAAACTCTTAAACGCACACCTAGCACACACCTCCGACCTCCTTGCAGCTCGAAATGAGCCTGCTGAAACTGTGGTTGTTCTGGCACAGGCTGAGGATGGCCGGCAGCTGCTGCAGGGCAATTGTCTAGAGTACCGAGATCGTCACAAAATTGGATGGATTCTGACTTCAGCATCAATCAGTTTCTTCCCTGGGGTCGGGGAGGAGAGGGAAATGTGTGCAGGGGCTGAGCAGGGGATGAGGCTATTGAGTTGGAAGAATTAACATAATGGAAGGAAATGAGGAGCTCTAGAAAGTGTATGAATTCCTTGCCAGATAGCACTTACTCCTGGAAACATTTTTTTTTTTTTAATGATTCCTGGAGGATTTGACCCAATGATTTGGGGGCACTTGAGAAGAATTGATGCTTTTGAACTGTGGTGCTGGAGAAGACTCTTGAGAGTCCCTTGGACTGCAAGAAAATCCAACCAGTTCATTCTAAAGGAGATCAATCCTTAGTGTTCATTGGAAGGACTGATGCTAAAGCTGAAACTCCAATACTTTGGCTACCTCATGCGAAGAGCTGACTCACTGGAAAAGACTCTGATGCGGGGAGAGATTGGGGCGGGAGGAGAACGGGACGACAGAGAATGACATGGCTGGATGGCATCACCGACTCGATGGACATGAGTTTGAGTGAACTCCGGGAGTTGGTGATATACAGGGAGGCCTGGCGTGCTGTGATTCATGGGGTCGCAAAGAGTCGGACACGACTGAGCGACTGAACTGAACTGAGGCTCCAATATGGGCTTCCCAGGTGGCACTAGTGGTAAAGAACCCACCTGCCAATTCAGGGGACAGACACTGATTCAGTCCCTGGATCGGGAAGATGCCCTGGAGGAGGACATGGCAACCCACTCTAGTTTTCTTGCCGGGAGAATCCCATGGACAGAGGAGCCTGGAGGGCTACAGCCCATGGAGTCCCAAAGAGTTGGGTATGACTGAAGTGACTTAGCACGCAGCAAGCACAAGGCTCCATTTAACTCTGAGGCGAGGGAGAGTGGAGCTCCCTCACTGAAGAGAGACCTACAGGAACCATAGGAGTAAGGAAGGAAGGGCTAATACAAAGAATAGAATTTGCAGCTCATATTTCTTGGAGGAGCTCAAGTTGGGGCAGCTGCCTGATTACAGAGGCAGCCTCTCCCTCCCAGGAGCTCTCAGTGGGAAGGCTGTGGCCACCTTTAACAGAAACACCCAGAGTTGGCTTCTGGCCATGCTCCTGTGATCCTGGAGAGAGGGAGAGGGGCATGGGGCCAGCAAATCACTGTACATTCTTATCACCATTATTAGCACCTCCTTCAGAGAAGTGACAAAATCCTAGGGTACCATTAGAAAGGGACGATGAAGTCTCTTTCAGTCCACCATGTAAAATGACACCATGAAAGACAGTTCTATGAATGCATATATTTTGATACAATGGTTCCCAGGCTTCATTTTATGCACTCAGCATAATAGTACACAGGGCCTTTGGTGAAGGTTGTGGCTGATGATCGGAAGGGGAGGAGGAGGGGGAGGAGGAGGAATGGGAAGGAAGGGAGAGGGGAAGGGGGAGAAAGGAGAAGGAGGAGGGGATGCTGGTGATGAGGATGCCTTGGAATGGCTTGGTACACTCTTTTCTTTTGGATTAAGTGGTTTAGACTACTCCATGTACTCTATGAAAAGCCCCTTAACTTGCCTACTCAGTCTAAAAATTCTATAAATATGAGTGTTGTACCTTTCAGGGTTGTGCATGTAATTGTTGTTCAGTCGCTAAGTCATGTCCAACTCTTTGAGACCCCACGAGCTGCAGCATACCAGTCTCCCTTGTCCTTCACTGACTCCTGAAGTTTGCTCAAATTTATGTCCATTGATTCAGAGATGCTATCCATCTCATCCTCTGTTGTCACCTACCCCTCTCCCCTCGCCACTGTGGGTCGATGGGATTAAACCACCAGATGAACATTTTCACGGTATCTGCTTGTGCTGAAGGCATGTGCATCTGAGGGCCTCTGGCCTTAAGGGTAGGGAAGGATAATGTGGGTGGAGGGGAGCAAAGCTTCCTGGTGTCTTTGGATAGTAAAAGTTGTAGTTCAGTTGCTAAGTCATGTCTGACTCTCTGTGATCCCATGGACTGCAGCACGCCAGGCTTCCTTGTCCTTCACTATCTCCCGGAATTTGCTCAAACCCATGTTCCCTGAGTTGGTGATGCCATCAAACCATCTCACCCTCCGTTGCTCCCTTCTTCTCTTTCCCTCAGTCTTTCCCATCATCGGGTTTTTTTCCAATGAGTCAGCTCTTCTCATGAGGTGGCTAAGGGATTGGAGCTTCAACTTCAGCATCAGTCCTTCCAATGAATATTCAGGATTGATTTCCTTTAAGATTGACTGGTTTGATTTCCTTGCACTCCAAGGAACTCTCAAGAGTCTTCTCCAACACCACAATTTGAAAGCATCAATTCTTCCACACTCAGCATCCTTTATGGTCCCACTCTCACATTCGTACATGACTACTGGAGAAACCACCATAGCTTTGAGTAGACAGACCTTTGTCAGCAAAGTAATGTCTCTGTTTTTTAGTATGCTGTCTAGGTTGGTCATAGCTTTTCTTCCAAGGAGCTATGTTTTTTAATTTCATGGCTGCAGTCACTGTCCACAGTGATTCTGGAGTCCAAGAAAATAAAACCTATCACTGTTTCCACCTTTTACCCAACTAATTGCCATGAAGTGCATGTAATAGTTGAATAATAAATACCTATGGAGTAGTTTTATGAACCCACTTCCTAGACTGTAGGTGGAAAGACTAAACCTGATCCACTATTGAACAGCTTGTCACCAGTGGTATTCAAAAAGAAAGTGACCAGTTTGAGTCCCAGATAGAGAATAGGCCCTTGAATAATGAACCCCTTGGATTGCATTGCTATTAATAAACTCACTTTCTCTGCTAGATGTGGAAGTGTAAGAAAGCATCAAAGTGGTGACGTCAGGGATGTCAGAGCCAAGTCTCCTCTGAGAAGGAAGAATCACACACAACCACCAAACGATGAGGAGATTGAAAAGTCAGCTTTCGTTTTTCCAAAAGAGCATCAACTTCGTGTTCTTTCTGTCAGTGGAAGTGAATAAATTTTGAGGGCTACTATCTATTCATTCATTTATTATATTTGTTTTTACTGAGTTATCTGCTAGGTACTGGACATCATCAACAGTAAGCCAATGTAGAAACTGTCTGCTCTCAGGGAGCTTGCAGTTTAGGAAGAGTCTATGAAGTCTTCATATTTTACTATAACACAAGGCAGGATAAGGTACATACCCTGAGAGAAATGCAAATAAAGACTAGCAGGAGTTCTGAGGTGGTAGAGATGTGGCAAGAGAAGAATCTATCATCTCTGGGTACATGAGAATGGGGAGAGGCAAGAGGCCATTGAGAACCCTGAGCGCCTGCCTCCTGAGCGGCTCTGACGCTGCAGATCCAGGGGTGCACACCGGTCTTCTCACCTGCAACCCTCTTCTCCCTCCATCTTGACTCTTTACTTGCTGCCTCTTTAAGAAATAGAATGATTTGAGCCTTCTGTCGGGTGTTTCAGGATCTCAAAGCCTGAAACTACTTCAAGTGTCCTAACATAGGTGCAGTCAGGAGACTAAATCTCTGATTACAGGTCAACAGTGTAAAAGGAGAACAGGGTAATATGATTATACGCTGGCATTTCTGCAGTGTCCAGTCTGAAGAGTGCTGGCTGTTTTCTGGGTTATCTGCATATCTCAAGGTAAAAGAGCACTCAGGGTGAAATGTCCCAATGTTATCAAGAAATAGCATCATTTCAAGCCCTGCCATTACATACACTTAAAATATCAGCTCACATGGTTGGCCAAGCAGAAGGAAGATTACCAACCCTGCTTACAGAAACACACACACACACACACACACACACACACACACACAAGGTTTCTCAGTGTCACCTTTGTTTATGTTCCTGACTTCTGGTTTTTACCATTAACCCCAGAAACTTCTTGATGAACTTTTGTTAACAACCTCAAGGAACTGCTTAATTCTTATGGAATTAAACGACTGCTTTACCTTGAAATGGTTCATGATCTAGACTTGCTAGAAAGAGCTATGCAGTGTTGGTATCTGCTACAATTTTCTTTTTGACAGCCCAGAGAATATCAGTCTGAGAGGTTATTATCAACATTGATGTTAAAATGCCAGTGGACAGTGAAAAATAACAAATAATGCCAAGAACAATTTTCCTCCCCAGATGTCCTAATGGGCCTAGGAATAAACAGCACTCACCCTTCTAATCAAGGATGAGCAGACCAGAGGGCACATAGGAAAGGCATTTTCCCCTTTATTGCCTTAGTTATATAAGTAACCATATACTCGACATTTAGAAAAGGCAGAGGAACCAGAGCTCAAACTGCCAACATATGTTGGATCATAGAAAAAGCAAGAAAATTCCAGAAAAACAACTACTTCTGCTTCATTGACTATGCTAAAGACTTTAACTGTGTGGATCACAACAAACTGTGGAAAATTCTTAAATAGATGGGAATACCAGACCACCTGACCTGTCTCCTGAGAAATCTGTATGTGGGTCAAGAAGCAACAGTTAGAACTGGACATGGAACAACAGACTGGTTCCAATTTGGAAAGCAGTACCTCAAGGCTGTATATTGTTACCCAGCTTATTTAACTTATATGCAGAGTACATCATGAGAAAGGCTGGGCTGGAAGAAGCACAAGCTGAAATCAAGATTGCCGGGAGAAATATCAATAACCTCAGATATGCAGATAACACCACCCTTACGGCAGAAAGTGAAGAGGAACTAAAGAGGCTCTTGATGAAAGTGAAAGAAGAGAATGAAAAGGCTGATTTAAAAAAAACAAAGATCATGGCATCCAGTCCCATCACTTCATGGCAAATAGATGGGGAAACAATGGAAACAGTGACAGACTTTATTTTCTTGGGCTCCAAAATCACTGCAGATGGTGACTGCAACCATGAAATTAAAAGACGCTTGCTCCTTGGAAGAAAAGTTACGACCAACCTAGACAGCATATTAAAAAGCAGAGGCATTAGTTTGCCAATAAAGGTCTGTCCAGTGAAAGCTATGATTTCTCCAGTAGTCATGTATGGATGTAAGAGTTGGACCATAAAGAAAGCTGAGCGCTGAAGAATGATGCTTTTGAACTGGAGAAGACTCTTGAGAATCCCTTGGACTGCAAGGAGATCAAACTAGTCAATCCTACAGGAAATGAACTCTGAATATTCATGGGAAGGGCTGATGCTGAAGTTGAGCCTCCAATACTTTGGTCACCTGATGCAAAGAACTGACTCACTGGAAAAAACCCTGATGCTGGGAAAGACTGAAGGCAGGAGAAGAAGGGAACGACAGAGGATGAGATGATTGCATGGCATCACTGACTCAATGGGCATGAGTTTGAGCAAGCTCCAGGAGTTGTTGAAAGACAAGGAAGCCTGGTGTGCTGCAGTCCATGGGGTCACAAAAAGTCAGACACAACTGAGCAACTAAACTGAACTGATACACTCAATATAGAAAATACAGATATTAAAAAGAGTTAATCAACCATTCTATTGGTTGAATTCTATTAATTCAACATTCTATTACTCAGAAAATGACAGTAAATATTTTGGTATATGTCCATTGCTACAGATTGAATGTGTATGTCTCCCCCCCAAATACACTGAAATGCTAACCTCCAATGTCATAGGATTAGGAGGCAGGACCTTTGGGAAGTGATTAGGTCATGAGGGTGGAGCCCTCATGAATGGGTTTAGTGTCGATATAAGAGACCTCACAGAGCTCCCTCCTCCCTTCCATTATGTAAGGAAACAGTACGTAGAAGACTTCCATCTACAAATCAGGAAGTGGGCCCTTAACAGACACTGAATATGCCCATGCCTTTAACTTGGTCTTCCCAGCCTCCAGAACTATGAGAAAAAAAAGTTCTGTTGCTATAAGCCACCTTGTCTGTGGTGTTTTGTTATAGCAGCCCAAATGAACTAAGACATCATCAAAACTTTTTCATATATCTGTGAATATATTTTTAATGTAATTAAATCTATAGTTAATATTTTATGACTTACTTTTCCCCTTAATGTATCATGAATATTTTTATAAATACATACCCATCATCATTTTATTATTTTTAATGGTTAAATAATATTCTACCCTCAAAATGGATGGTAATTCATCTGTGCAGTCCTGGATGGTGGTGTTCAGTCACTGAGCTGTGTCTAATTCTTTGTGATCCCCTGAACCACAGCCCACCAGGCTCCTCTGTCCATGGCATTTTCTAAGAGAGAATACTGGAGTGGGGTGCCATTTCCTGCTGCAGGGACCTTCCCAACTCAGGGATTGAACCCACATCTCTTGTGTGTCCTGCATTGGCAAGTGGATTCTTTACCACTAGTGCCACCTGGGAACCCCTGGATATCACTGGACATTTAGGTTGCTTGCAGTATTTCACTTTTAAAAGTAAGGAGTATGATACTAATGAGTATCCCTGTACTTATATTTGCATACTTGTCTGTTACATCCTTAAGGATAAAGTCCTTAGAATGGAATTACTAGGTACATACACATTTTTGAGGCACTGACTAGAAATTTCCAAACTGTACTCCAGGATTTGTACCAATTTACACTTTTAGCAAGTGTCTGAGTCTTTTCCCCTCAATGGATGAGAGGCCCCTTGAAAATCCTGTTTAAAACCTTAGCCCTTGACCTCCCAACTAGGACATGCGCCCTTCCTGAGAGCAGCTTACAGAAGAGCTCTGTAGCACTCATGCACACCGAACAGAGAGAGACGGGCCGGCAGCCACAAGGTGGGGGAACAGCCGAGAATGCTCTCAGGACATAGCAGGATTTCACTCGAGAGGAAAGAGTGAGGTGTCAGCCTCAGAGACATGCAGCTTGGTTCCCTCTTCCCTTACTTCCAGTGTTAAAAGCAGCAACATTTCCTGTTCATACAGCAAGGTTTCAGCTTTCAGCCCTTTCCAGAATCAAGTATAATTGATATCTGTGCACTTTGGTATAGATGATCGTGGTAAGTCCTCTCTGCTCCCTGACTTGGTGCAGGTGTAATTACCCACCTCACTGTGAATTAGGACATTTGCCTAAATGGTAGTGTAGACTGTTGAATCTCTGGTCCCCAGTTTAGAGCTCCTTTTAAATATTTCCCTCTTTTCCTTAATGTTTAAGATATTTGGAATAAATACATATTAACCCCAGGATCTGTGGTGAAACTTACCTTTTTGACATAATTCCTGCTATCTACTTTTGCTGTGTTTTGATTTTTTTTTCTCCTAGAGGAGAGTGCAGGATAAATAAAGAAAAAACAAAATAGCTGGTCCAGCTCTTCTGCAGATGCCATGAAATTAGCCACCTTAATGGAACTTGTTGTGTGAGTGGCTCTTTGGGGTCATGGTTACTGGCTTGCGAGGAGGCGCCCACGTTTGGACAGGGCAAAAGGGGGCCCTGTCATGGCCAATTTTATCTGTCAACTTGGCTAGGTCATGGTGCTCAGATATTTGGTCAAACACAGCGCTAATAATTCTGTGAAACTATTTTTTTATGAGTTTGACATTTAAATCAGCAGACTTTGAGTAAAGCAAATTACCCTCTATAATGTGGGCAAGCTTCATCCAATTAGGTGAAGGCCTTAATAGAAAACACTGATCTCCTTGACGAAGAGGAAATTCTGTCTGTGGACTTAAAACTGCAGCATCAGCTCTTCCCTGGGTTCTAGTCTGTTGGCCTGCCTGAAGATTTTGAACTTGCCTGCATCCATGATGTATGAGCCAATTCTTTAAAATAAATTCCACCCCCGACCCCTTGCTATCTCTCTATATATATAATACATAGAGATTATAGATACATATTATAAAATTATAGCTATATATGAGACAGAATAAGTAATATATATAATATTACATAATATATTATGTAATATATTACATTATATATATATAAAATCTGCTGATTCTGTTTCTCTAGAGAACTTTAATACAAGTCCATTGCGAACTTGTAACAGAACTTTCTTTTTTTCCTTTTTTAAAATATTTATTTATTTGGCTGCATCAGGGCTTCCCTGGTAGCTCAGCTGGTAAAGAATCTCCCCGCAATGCAGGAGTCCCTGGTTCAGTTCCTGGGTCAGGAAGATCCCCTGGAGAAGGGAACAGCTGCCCACTCCAGTATCCTGGTCTGGAGAAGTCCATAGATTGTATAGTCCATGGGGTGGCAAAGAGTCGGACACGACTGAGCGACTCTCACTTTTCATCAGGTTTTAGTTGTGGCACAGGCTCCTTTCCAGTTGTGCTGTGCAGGCGTAGTTGCCCCGCAACACATGGGATCTTAGTTCCCCACTAGGGATCAAACTCGCATCCCCTGCATTGGAAGGCAGATTCCTAACCACTTGACCATCAGGGAAGTCCTGGGACAGAACTTTCCGATCAGGGTTTCTACTTAATCTAGTGTCACTTTCAAATCCAAGAAGCAAACACAGGTGAACTCCATTCCTTCCCACTTTTCAAAGATATGTTCAAAGACAAATGAGAATGATAATAACAGGAAAGTCCCAAGCACTCTGCCCCCAAATTCACAGCCTACCACTAGGAAGTTGGCCCTGGCAGCCCACCAAAAGTTCAGTTCAGTTCAGTCACTCAGTCGTGTCCGACTCTCCGCGACCCCATGAATCACAGCACGCCAGGCCTCCCTGTCCATCACCAGCTCCCGGAGTTCACCCAAACTCATGTCCACAGAGTCGGTGATGCCATCCAGCCATCTCATTCTCGGTCGTCCCCTTCTCCTCCCCCTTCTCCTCCCGCCCCCAACCTTTCCCAGCATCAGAGTCTTTTCCAGTGAGTCAACTCATCGCATGAGGTGGCCAAAGTATTGCAGTTTCAGCTTTAGCATCAGTCCCTCCAATGAACATCCAGGATTGATCTCCTTTAGAATGGACTGGTTGGAACTTCTTGCAGTCCAAGGGACTCTCAAGAGTCCTCTCCAGCACCACAGTTCAAAAGCATCAATTCTTCGGCGATCAGCTTTCTTTACAGTCCAACTCTCACATCCATACATGACCACAGGAAAAACCATAGCCTTGACTAGACGGACCTCGGTTGGCAAAGTGATGTCTCTGCTTTTTAATATACTATCAAGGTTGGTCATAACTTTCCTTCCAAGGAGTAAGTGTCTTTTAATTTCATGGCTGCAATCAGCATCCGCAGTGATTTTGGAGCCCCCAAAAATAAAGTCTGACACTGTTTCTACTGTTTTTCCATCTATTTCCCGTGAAGTGATGGGACCAGATGCCATGATCTTTGTTTTCTGAATGTTGAGCTTCAAGCCAACCTTTTCACTCTCCTCTTTCACTTTCATCAAGAGGCCTTTGAGTTCCTCTTCACTTTCTGCCATGAGGGTAGTGTCATCTGCATATCTGAGGTTATTGATATTTCTCCCGGCAATCTTGATTCCAGCTTGTGCTTCTTCCAGCCCAGCGTTCCTCATGATGTACTCTGCATATAAGTTAAATAAGCAAGGTGACAATATACAGCCTTGACGTACTGCTTTTCCTATTTGGAACCAGTCTGTTGTTCCATGTACAGTTCTGACTGTTGCTTCCTGACCTGCACACAGGTTTCTCAAGAGGCAGGTCAGGTGGTCTGGGATTCCCATCTCTTTCAGAATTTTCCAGTTTATTGTGATCCACACAGTCAAAGGCTTTGGCATAGTCAATGAAGCAGAAATAGATGTTTTTCTAGAACTCTCTTGCTTTCTCCATGATCCAGCGGATGTTGGCAATTTGATCTCTGGTGCCTCTGCCTTTTCTAAAACCTGCTTGAACATCTGGGAGTTCACGGTTCACATATTGCTGAAGCCTGGCTTGGAGAATTTGGAGCATGACTTTACTAGCGTGTGAGATGAGTGCAATTGTGCGGTAGTTTGAGCATTCTTTAGCATTGTCTTTCTTTGGGATTAGAATGAAGACTGACCTTTTCCAGTCCTGTGGCCACTGCTGAGTTTTCCAAATCTGCTGGCATATTGAGTGCAGCACTTTCACCAAAAGAGAGGAAGCTAAAGCCTGGAGAGGCTGGGTTACCTGCATTTACCTTGTAAATATGACTCCAATGAAATAATGCATAATGAGTAATGTATATGCAACTAAAGTGGCAGGCCTGGAGGGTCAGATTCAGGTTCCCCTGATTTGCCTGACTCTCAAGTTCAGGCTTTTGACCTCTGGAACATCCTGCCATGTTGTAAAAGTAGTTGGCATTTGAAAAAAAAAAAAATTCAGTCCCAACTGGGCAAAGGTAGGGGTCTAAATTCTCTTTGTTTCTGAGCTGGTGAGAACTACTCAGAGACTGTGTGCTTCAGGTTCCAAACACATGAAATGAGGTTCAGGCAGGAAACAGCATCTTTCCCTGAGCCCGGGCAACTGAGCTGAGTGTTTCTCCAGTTTGAGAACAATTTTGATGCTCAACATATGCCACTGATCGTCTCCAGAGCTCTATCTTCGTCTCCAGCTCCGATCTCCCTCTAAGGCCATTAGACGCAGAGCTGGGCTCCAGCCCCCCTTACCTTGCCCTTGACTCAGCTCTTCCCAGGCTCCCGGTGTCCCCATGCAGGCTGCCTCATGGCCAGGTAGCCTGTTGTCTGTTTTGCCCTCAGCTAAAAATATCTCTAGCACACTTCCCAGACCTGCTGCTCTCTTTCCCTCCTCACTGCCACGTTCTCCTTGCTTCATCCTCCTCCTCTACAGGTAGAAAGATCTGGAGGCAGGAGCCAAGGGGAGGAAGGAGGAGGAGAACCAAGGCCATTCCTTTCCTCTCTTCTTCCCTTGCAAATCCAGACACAGTCGAAACATAATAAGCATCTTTCAGCCATGTGAACAGATGCTGCAGTAACTGTCACAAGAAAACATTGATGTGTTTCACACTCAAGGGGACAGAGCTGTAAGAAAGCCCTGTCCACTGCTGTTAGGAGTCACAGAAGGGAAAATGACAATATGGCAAGAGGCACAGGGCTCCTATTTGGTTCAAGGCAGACTGTAATATGAAAAACACCATTTGCCTTTCCCTGATGACACTTTAAGCGTTATGGAAGCACGTTCACCCAGAAAATAGTCAATATCTTACAGTCTTCTTTCCTGTTTTCCTAAGAAAGATGTACAGAATCATTCTGCCTCTTTATTGCTCCTCTTTACTCCCTCCTCCCACCCTCGGTGATGTCAGAGCAGATGCTGTTGCCTTGGCAACATTACAGAATAAACTTGTTGCTTCTGAACCAGCTGTACCCAACCCGGGTTGTGTCGAGGCAGTTTGTTTCCTTTTCCTGTTCGTCATCTGCTGAAAGTCAGGCTTCGTAATTCAGATACTGACCTTCCTCAATAGTCACATGAGGGCTTACTTCTCACACCCATCTCAGAGTTAGAAGAGCTGGTGTTTCATTTGAATTCAAGTCTTTCCCAAAGGACCGTTAATAAAATACATGCCTGTTACTGGTGAGAGGGGACCCACCAACACGTTACAATCCAATGGGATATGCCAGTGTTCTTTCTTACGGAAGAAGAGAATCTCAATGGACAGCATAGGGCCACCATGTGAAAAAAACAAGTGTTAATATGCTTTCCCCCTCCCTCTCTATAGACATGCTTTTGCTAATTGATCTATTTGTCCTTATTCCAAGAAGGACAGTGATTAGAAAAATTATATTTGTGTCTTAAAAGAGATTGGAAAAATACAGAACAATATTCCAAAATTACCAACAACCCTGCTACAAAGCAGTTTGTTTTCTGAACATTTCTCTCATGCTGTATGTTTCTTTTAAAAATCAGATGACTTTATTTTAATTTTAAAAAATTATAATTTTATATCCTGATTGCCCAATTTAATATACAATGGGCATTTTTGCACATTTAAAAAACTATTTGAAACACGACGTCTCTCTCTCTCTTTCCTCTCCATCATCCTTCTCTCTCTAAGCACTGTTTTACTTATTAAATAAACTGATCATTTTTCCTGTAGAGTTTCCAATGACCTAGATTTTGCTAATAGGATTACCCCATTTTGTCATTTATCATGTTCCTCTGTCCCCTATATTCTCTAAAAAATGTTAGCTACATCTCAAAGTTTGATCAGATTCATGGTGTTACTTTGGTAGGACTGCTTTGCTGACACTTCCCAGGAGGTACCCAATACCTGGTTGTCCTGTGATGTCAGAAACCAAAGATGATCACTGCCCAGATTCATTATTTCATTAGGAATTTCAAATAGATGAATATTCTCACTTTACCACTGTTTCTACATTCGTTAACTGAAGTTATAAAGAGAAACTTCTCTTCATTGACTCTAATTATATTGAGGTACAGTTCATAGAAGGCAGGATAAATGTGTAATTTATTCCCTTTATTTGCCAGTTATCAAAATAATGAATTAAGTGCCAAGCACCATGCAAATGGAACTAATTAGTTTTTCTAGCATCATTATGAATGCGTGGATTTAAACATATTTGATGTGTTTCAGCCCATTGCAGTTATTATTCTTAATCATGTGCCAACATCTTCAGCCAGTGGGAGCCTCTTCACTTTGCTTTCGAAATCCTTAAACAGATCCTAGCGTTTTTTCCTAATGCTTTTTAAAAACTGCATTCTTACTTTCTGTTGTTATGGGGTGTTCCAGGCTCATCTTAAACATTTTCTGTTCCAGATCTAGAGCTAGCCATTTCTATAAAGAGATCCAGTTTGTTTGCTTTTAAGTGGGAAATTTTTATAGAAGCTGGGTTTTAAGATATTCATTTTCAAGGTCTTTTCTGTGGACAGAATGAAGGAACTTTGCTTTGGCTTTCCCCTCCCGCTCCTTGTCCTTCTCTCCTCCTTCTGCTCTGCCTGTTCCTTAACATAAAATACACCATTGCAATGATTGCCATTTAAATTCAAGATTACAGTATTTTTTAAGCCTCATCAATCTTATACCTGTGGTTCCTTTTTCTTACATCAATGATACCACCATAATTAGTCATTTGCTTCATCAACAATACACACACATTCAGTTCAGTTCAGTCGCTCAGTCGTGTCCGACTCTTTGCGACCCCATGAATCACAGCACGCCAAGCCTCCCTGTCCATCACCAACTCACGAGTTTGAGTTCACTCAAACTCATGTCCATCGAGCTGGTGATGCCATCCAGCCATCTCATTCTCTGTCGTCCCCGTCTCCTCCCGCCCCCAATCCCTCCCAGCATCACCCCAAAACTAACGGTTCAAAGCCACAACAAACACAAATATGTATCACAGTATCTGTGGATCAGCAAATCATAAGTAGCTTAGCTGCAGGGTCTGGGTCTAAGTTAATCAGGGTCTGGAGGGTCCAGAAAGCATGATTTCTGGCTTCTCTCAAAGTGAGCTGTTAAAAAATGTAAGGTATGAATGGCAATGCCTTGGGTAATCAAGCCTCAAAAATCATACACTGTTATGTCTATCACTTTCTATGTTGAAAGTTCCTTGTCTAGGACTCCAGGTCTGAAAATGAGTCTCCACAACTTTCAAGTCCAACCTCTGAGCTCTTGTTTCCACCCTGGAGGTCATCTTTTCTTTTTCATAAAAGGTAGCCCATGTTTTCTGCTCAAAAGTTTTCTTAGTTTGCTTCCTACCAATAGGAGCTCAGGGTCCAAAGGCTTCTTACCATTTTTATACTAATTTGGCCCCTTTCAATCCAATCCATGTGGTTCAGTTCAGTTCAGCTGCTCAGTTGTGTCCAACTCTTTGTGACCCCATGGACTGCAGCACACCAAGCTTCCCTGTCCATCACCAACACTAGAAGTTTGCTCAAATTCATGTCCATTGAGTCGGTTATGCCATCCAACCGTCTCATCCTCTGTCATCCCCTTCTCCTCCAACCTTCACTCTTTCCCAGCATCAGGGTCTTTTCCAATGAGTCAGCTCCTCACATCAGGTGGCCAAAGTATTGGAGTTTCAGCTTCAGAATCAGTCCTTCAATGAATATTCAGGACTGATTTCCTTTAGGATGGACGGGTTGTATCTTCTTGCAGTCCAAAGGACTCTCGAGAGTCTTCTCCAACACCACAGGTCAAAAGCAACAATTCTTCAGTGCTCAGCTATCATTATAGTCCAACTCTCACATCCATTCATGACTACTGGAAAAACCATAGCTTTGACTAGACGGACCTTTGTTGGCAAAGTAATGTCTCTGCTTTGTAATATACTGTCTAGGTTGGTCATAACTTTTCTTCCAAGGAGCAAGTGTATTTTAATTTCACAGCTGCAGTCACCATCTACAGTGATTTTGGAGCCCCCCAAAATAAAGTCTGCCACTGTTTCCACTGTTTCCCCATCTACTTGCCATAAAGTGATGAGACCAGATGCCATGATCTTAGTTTTCTGAATGTTGAGCTTTAAGCCAACTGTTTCACTCTCCTCTTTCACTTTCATCAAGAGGCTCTTTAGTTCTTCTTTGCTTTCTGCCATAACATTGGTGTCATCTGCATATATCAGGTTATTGACATTTCTCCCAGCAATCTTGATTCTAGCTTGTGCTTCACCCAGCCTGGCATTTTGCATGATGTACTCTGCATATAAGTTAAGCAAGCAGGGTGACAATATACAGCCTTGACATACTCCTTTCCCAATTTGGAACCAGTCTGTTGTTCCATGTTCAGTTCGAACTGTTGCTTCTTGACGTGCATACAGATTTTTCAGGAGGCAGGCCAGGTGGTCTGGTATTCTAATCTCTTTAAGAATTTTCCAGAGTTTGTTGTGGTCCACACAATCAAAGGCTTTGGCATAGTCAATAAAGCGGAAGTAGATATTTTTCTGAAACACTCTTGCTTTTTTGATGATCCAGCGGATGTTGGCAATTTAATTTCTGGTTCCTCTGCCTTTTCTAAAGCCAGCTTGAACATCTGGAAGTTCATGGTACACGTACTGCTGAAGCCTGGCTTGGAGAATTTTAAGCATTACTTTACTAGTGTGTGAGATGAGTGCAATTGTGTGGTAGTTTGAGCATTCTTTGGCATTGCCTTTCTTTGGGATTGGAATGAAAACTGACCTTTTCCAGTCCTGTGGCCACTGCTGAGTTTTCCCAATTTGCTGGCATATTGAGTGCAGCACTTCCACAGCATCATCTTTTAGGATTTGAAATAGCTCAACTGGAATTCTATCACCTCTACTAGCTTTGTTCGTCATGATGCTTTATAAGGCCCACTTGACTTCACATTCCATGATGTCTGGCTCTAGGTCAGTGATCACACCATCGTGATTATCTTGGTCATGAAGATCTTTTTTGTACAGTTCTTCTGTGTATTCTTGCCACCTCTCCTTCATATCTTCTGCTTCTGTTAGGTCCCTGCCATTTCTGTCCTTTATTGTGCCCATCTTTGTATGAAATGTTCCCTTGGAATCTCTAATTTTCTTGAAGAGATCTCCAGTCTTTTCCATTCTGTTGTTTTCCTCTATTTCTTTGCACTGATCACTGAGGAAGGCTTTCTTATCTCTCCTTGCTATTCTTTGGAACTGTGCATTCAAATGGGTATATCTTTCCTTTTCTCCTTTGCTTTTCGCTTCTCTTCCTTTCATGGCTATTTGTAAGGCCTCCTCAGACGGCCCTTTTGCCTTTTTGCATTTTTTTTCCATGGGGATGGTCTTGTCCCTGTCTCCTGTACAATGTCACGAACCTCCGTCCACAGTTCTTCCGGCACTCTATCAGGTCTAATCCCTTGAATCTATTTGTCACTTCCACTTTATAATCTTGAGGGATTTTATTTAGGTCATACTGAATGGTCTAGTTGTTTTCCCTACTTTCTTCAATTTATGTCTGAATTTTGCAATAAGGAGTTTATCATCTGAGCCAGTCAGCTCCTGGTCTTGTTTTTGCTGACTGTATAGAGCTTCTCCATCTTTAACTCCAAGGAATATAATTAATCTGGTTTCGGTATTCACCATCTGGTGATGTCCATGTGTAGTCTCCTCTTATGTTGTTGGAAGAGGGTGTTTGCTATGACCAGTGTGTTCTCTTGGCAGAACTCTGTTAGCCTTTGCCCTGCTTCATTTTGTACTCAAGGCCAAATTTGCCTGTTACTCCAGGTATCTCTTGACTTCCTACTTCTGCATTCCAGTCCCCTATGGTGAAAAGGACATCTTTTTTGGTACTTCTGTGTGGCACTTCTGCCAATTTACTTCTTTAAAAATATCTGATGGGATTGTTGTGAAGAGGGAAATAAGATATTTCACCGTAGATGTACTCGACCACACAAGCTAACTATTAAGCATACTGCCTGGTATCTACCAAGCATTTAAATAGCTTTTTAAACATTTTCTTTATTTAATTTTGGTTGTGCTGGGTCTTTGTTGCTGTGTGGGATTTTCTCTAGTTACAGCAAGTGGTGGCTACTCTTGGTTGCAGCGAGTGGGCTTCTCACCCCAGTGACTGCTCTTGTTGCAGAGCACAGGCTCGAGGGCGAGCGGACTTCAGTAGTTGCAGTCCCAGCGTTCCAGAACACAGGCTCAGTAGTTGTGGTGTATGTGCTTAGTTGTTCCCTGGTATGTGGGATATGTGGGATCTTCCACAGCTAGGGTTTGAACCCATGTCTCCCGCATTGGCAGGTGGGTTCTCTACCACTGAGCCACCAGGGAAGCCCTCTATCAAGAATGTGAATGTTTGGTATTATTAGTCTCATCAGCAGCAGAGGAGACTGTCAGTCTCAATTAAGATTCATCAGCCCTGAATATGATTGTTTAAAAAGAAGAAGTGCCAATTTGACACGTAAAAGATGCTATCTTGCTTCATGCACTTCTCTGATTTCCAGTTCTATTGAATATTTATTATTCATTTATGAATTTTTAAATTTCTTCTTCTCTTTACCCTGTTTATTTCCTTTGTCTATTCTATATAATTTTAGTTCTTTAAAATACACACATAAGAGGCCTTTATTAGGAATACAAATCTGTTGTTGTTATAACTGCTACAAATATATCCCTCAATATTTTGAGTTTTTTCAATGTTAGTTGTTAGACATTATTTTGTGTAGAGTTTATCATTTTATGTAATCAAGTATTTTCCTTTGTGATTACTTCAATAGTCTTTTGAAATCTTTATGAATATTCCAGTACTTCAAAATTCGATTATTTGCTCATCCACACATTATTTCAATATATTTGGGGCGTATATCACACATACAGAAAAGTTCACTGATCATTAGTTCATAGCCAGACTTCCCTGGTGGTACAGTGGATAAGAATCTGCCTGCCAGTGCCGGGAACATAAGTTTGATCCCTAGTCCTGGAAGATCCCACACACTGTGGAGCAATGAACCCCATGCATGACAACTGAGCCCACGCGTTGCAACTACTGAAGCCCGTGCGCCTAGAGCCCGAGCACCTAGAGCCCGAGCTCTGAAACAAGAGAAGCCAGCACAGTGAGAAGCCTGCGCAACCCACTGGCCACAACTGGAGAAAGGCTACAACAAAGACCCAGCACCGCCCAAAATCAATAATTATTTTTTTTTAAGTTCACAGCCTAAAGAATTTCCACCAAATGGATATACCCATTGTATTGTTCTCTTGGGCTGCCATGATAAAGTATCACAATCTGACTGGCTTTCACGGCAGCCTTCTATTATAGGACAGTTCTGGAAATATGTGAGAAGTCTGAGGTTGACATGTCCTCAGGGTCGGTTTCTCCTGGAGTCTGTGAGGGAGAATGTGTCCCATGCCTCTCGCTTGGCTTCTGGAGGTTTGCTGGTCATCATCAGATTCCCTGGTGGCTCAGACAGTAGAGTCTGCCCACAATGCAGGAGACTTGGGTTTGATCTCTGGGTCAGGAAGATCCCCTGGAGGAGGGCATGGCAACCCACTCCAGTATTCTTTCCTGGAGAATCCCCATGGACAGAGAGCCTGGTGGGCTACAGTCCATGGGGTAGCAAAGAGTCAAACCAACTCTTTTACTAACTGAGAGACTAACCCTTTCACCTTTCAGGATTATAGGGTAGCCATATGTTTGGCTTTACTAGATGCTTCCAAGCAGTTTTCCAACGTGGTTTCCAGCAGGGCATGAGAATTTTGGTTGTTCCACATGCTCACCAGACGTGGACGAAAATAATTTTAATGGGAAGATGATAATAATGATAATACCTTCTCACTAAAGTTATTATTAAAACCAGTCATTGGGCTGGTTATTGTACTTACATTGTCTCGCTTCGTCTTTAAACTACTTTTCAAGGGAGTCATTAGCTTCATTTTTACAGACAAACAAAACTAAGCATCAGTGAGATCACATAATTTGCCCAAAGTAGCAATAAGTGAGAAGGAAATGGCAACCCACTCCAGTGTTCTTGCCTGGAGAATCCCAGGGACAGGGGAGCCTGGTGGGCTTCCGTCTATGGGGTCACACAGAGTCGGACACGACTGAAGTGACTTAGCAGCAGCAGCAGCAGCAGCAATAAGTAGCAATGTAGGCTTCCAACTCAAATTTCTCTAATCACCAATCTCTGAGACGTTCTGGTCCAGATAAAATGTAAATCTGGTTGCTAAGGAGGTGAAGGGGAACCTTAGGTGTTGCGGTACAGCCGGAGGGTTGGTGTGGCTACCGCCAAGGGGCCGACTTAGTGGCGAGGGGCAAAGCAGCTCTAAAGCTCTGCTCGAAGGCTTGTTTGTGCCACCGTATTTTGGGCACATCCACCATGAGAATCTGTTACCAGGGTTAGCTTCAGACATTTCCCAATGGATGATTCTTTTGAGGACTGATTCTGAGAACAGATGGATAAGCTTAATATTTGAAAACAGAGTTATGCAAACCAATTTAGGGGTAGAGAATTAGAACAAGAGGTTAGGTCTGGGGTTAAGAAAAAGCATCCTTACTAGCATATCTGTGGCACTGCTTAGTCAGTCACTGATGTCAATATGCACTCCTTAGCCCTTCAGACCTCATTCCCAAGCCCAATGTCCACTTGATACCAAGTAATACACTTAAGAACGTAGCAAGGGCTTCCCTGGTGGTCCAGTGGTTAAGAATCTGTCTTGCAATGCAGGGGACACCAGTTCAATCCCTGATCCAGGAAGACCCCACCTGCCTCTGAGCAACCAAGTCCATGCCCCACAACAGCTAAGCCCGCCCTCTAGGGACTGTGCTGCACAGCAAGAGAAGTCACAGCAATGGGAAGCCCATGCACCACAACCAGAGAGGAGACCCCACTTGCCGCAACCAGAGAAAGTCTGTGTGCAGCAACAGAGACCCAGCTAGAGAAAAAAAGAACATAGCGAGAGTCAAGTCTGTTCTTATCATGCCCAGTGCTTCCATGGCACTGGATGGTAGGGTGAACATCCACGGGGGAAAATAATTCACAGAGCAGGAAGGAAAAACATTCTGGAAATAATCACTCTTCCACTAAAGACACTCAATAGGCTCAAGAATTGAGAGGCTGCTTTGAATCAGGCACTGGGCTGGGTTCTTCCAGATACATCATATCTTAGTCTTCCCAGTAACCTCGAGAGAGAAATAAGTTGTTATTATCCCTATGTTACAGGAGTGGAAACTGAGCCTCAGTGAGGCTTCAAGAAACCTGTCTGAGGTTACCCAAAGGGAGAAATAAACTGCATAATAGTTCCATTCTAACAAAGGATATCGAAAGAGAAAGTTTGAACCTTCTGAATTATGAACTGCATCTTTAAGGAATCCATGGGAGTATATGCTAACTTTTATTTTTATATTTTTAAGGAAGACGATAAAAGAATACTGAAGGTTTTCCTGCTAAAAACTTACTCTGGAAAATGAAAACCATAGAAAAAGAACTCCAGCAGTATAGACCATCAACTCTTATTTATGAATTGTACAATGAACGGGACTTCCCCTGTGGCTCAGCAGGAAAGAATTTGCCTGCAATGCAGGAGATACAGGTTCAATCCCTGGGTCAGGAAGATTTCCTGGAAGAGGGCATGGCAACCCACTCCAGTACTCTTGCCGGGAAAATCCCAGGGACAGAGGAGTCTGGCAGGCTACAGTCCATGGGGTTGCACAGAGTCAGACATGGCTGCAGCAACTGAGCACATAATGAACTCGTGGGTCCAGGGACTCATATCCTATAAAATTATCACATTGATGAGGTTCTAATCAGTTCAAATGTTGTCATCTTCTAACTTTATGCCAGTGCAATTATCTTAGAAAGTGTAGTTTTCATTTTAATGGGCGCTTGGCTTATTCGTTTCTGAACACAATGCTTTGGTTTTAAACTCAATTGAAAATGAACATCTGGGCTTTGTCCTGGTTTCAGGAAACCTGTGCATTTTTTTTTTTCTCTCTTTACTTCAATCAGTAGCTGGTTTAATTGCCTTACCAGGTCACAGATATCGCTGTCCCAGCTATGTGTAAGCTTTGCCTACATCACAACCCAAGCACAGCAGCCCGAGTGGAGCGAGAGCCATTCAGGAAGGAGCAATGTGCTCTCACACTCTGGGTATAACTCACACCCAAGCCTGATACTCAGGCTTGCTGGGTGTAGGCTGACTTCCCACCGGAGAAACAGCCAAAGAGGATGGGAAACACAACACACGCCTCTCTCCTGCGTGAGCCCCAAAGAATGACTAAGTCATCAGAGCTTGTCCGCCCCAAACTCTAAGACTCCTCATGTACTGCTCACAGCCTTTCTTCTAGAACAAGTAGGTGGGCTTAAGCACCCCTCCCCAGCCCAGTTTTGAAGAGAGACGGAGTGCAGTCTGAGGACTGGAATGCCCTCTGCCTGCTCTGGTACAGAAATGCGCTGCTGGCATTTACAGAGACAAGCAAAGATGTGGTATCTGGTATGCTGCTCTTAATCTCTATTTTAATGTCTCCAACAATCTAGTGGTTAATTAGCAATTTGCTGCCCACCAATATGCAAATGAATGACAAGCAAAAGCCCTCCACATCTGTAATTATTTTGCTGATTTACAAGCCGCTCTCCTCTCCGTGTAGCTTTTTCCTCTGTGTGTGCATTCATGCATGAGGAATTTCATTATTTTTAGAAGCATACACTGTACACTTTTATGCTTTAATACTTTCAGGCTTCAGTAATTACAGTATTACGGATATACATACACATTTTCCCCCCTCCAACTCCAAATGCATTTGTCAGGAATGCTTTCTCTTTGATAAAGAGTGGAGAGTAAGATTTATCAAGGGGCTGAAATCCAAATCGCAGAGAGAGTCAGAGCTCAAGATTGAAAGATGCACGATTCTACCGCTGCCAAATCCTTATCTGGAATCGGAGGAGTCTTGTAATATTTGATTTTCTCCCAAGCAGCTCTGGTGAATCGGAGCCACGATCTGCCTTATCCATCTGCCTACTTTGGAGCGGGGTGTTTTACTATTTGGCGGTTTAAATGCTTCACGTTTTTGCCAGCGCATTAATAAAGGCTCTCATGTTAAATTAAGTCAATTAATAAATGAGACACATTAAGCAATCAATTTTGTCAGCCTATCTCCCCGGCATTATGTATGGTTGGCTGTAATCACAAGATAAATGCAATGTGCTGATCTATGGTAATGTTCAATAATACATTCTCCGCCAGGCTCAATTCATCAGGGAGTTTCGGTAGAGGAGGCATTTGTTATTGGCTGTCTCTGCACCTCAAGGATAACATTTCTGTCCTTTTGATTGGCCGCCTCACTGCTGCAAGATTCTAACCGTCTTATTTTGATGATGAATATGAAGGCATGCTAAGCCGGGCTGGAGCGAGTGTCTCAGAGGCTGCGCGCCTTCCAGAGCCCAAGGACTTAACGGCTTCCTCCGCCACCTTCCTGTGCCAATCATCCCCCCCAAAAAGTTGTGATGCTTTTCTTCACCCAGTGCTTTGGGGCTGTGTTAGATCTCATTCACCTCCGCTTTCAGCACAACAAGGCTAAACGGGTGTTCTCCGCCGCCGGGCAACTTGTCTGCGTTGTAAACCCCACGCACAACCTAAAGGTGAGTGGCTGGCCACCATTTGATGTTCCCGCGGCTCGGGTTCAAGTCCTTCCTCGGGGGCGGGGAGGAGGTGTGTGGGGGGGAGTGGCGTCAGGGACCCTCCCACGGAGCCCGGGGCGCTCCAGGCAAAGGTCGTCCCTCTGCTACACAACGCGGTGTTGGGTACCCCGAGCCCGTGCTCTGTTCCTTCTCCCTCTCTGGGTGTGTGGATGCTCTCGCGACGGTGTGTGTTTGTTTCCCTGCCTGGCAGGGGCGACTGGAGTCAGCGTCTATTTCTTTTCCCCCACGCTGTAGGAGTCGGGGGTGGGGGTGGGGGGTGTCAGAGATGAGGGTGTTGGAGGGAGCAGGGGGCGTCCCCCTCCCTCTCCCAAATATTTGTGGGCAAGCGTTTAGGAGAGAGGGTTTGAAAAGTTACCCACGCTGCAGGCTGTCCCGTGTGCTGGAAAGGCAGGCAGGCAAGCACTCGGGTTTCTGAAGCCCCTCTGGTTGCTCCTGAAGTAGCTGGGCTGGGGGGTCGCGGGACAGGACCCCTTCCCCCCGCACCAGACAGGGGTCTGGGAGCTGGGGAGGGGACGCTTTCTGCAGAGTGTGTTTCCCTGTGCTCAGACTCAGCCTGGGGGGCGCGGGGCGGGGGTGCCGGTAGGAGTTCGTCTTCTTTGCTTGCTGAGAGCTGGCTGCGCCTGGTGTACCGAGGACCCAGAGCAGGCAGATTGTTCCAGTAGCATCGTAATGAACCCCGCTCGGAGCCGCCGCTGCTGGAGTCACAGCAGGCGCTGCGGCCCTCACATCTCCGCCTTTAGGTCAGCGCCCTTTAAGAGGACAGCCTCCCCACGGGCTCGAGGGACCGCTCCACAGCCCCCGCCAAGACGAGGGGGCGATGAACGGAGAGCCCCTAGGCTCGGGGAGGAGGGAGGACGGGCTGGCGGGGCGGCAGGGGGCGGTGCGGGGACGCAGCTGAACTCCCCCGCAGCCCGGTGAGAAAGTCGCGGCCGCCTGGGCGCCGTCCCAGAATAAACGATGGACTCGTTTGGGAGTTGCTCTCATTATACCCGAGGCTGAGCGAAGCGGGGGGAAGGGCACCTCTAAGCAAAGGAACAGTCTCTGCGAGCACAGCTCTGTCATTCCGACCACTGCCGTGGGGCAGGTCTTATTGCTTGTTGCTCGCCACTTTATAAACTCCTGCAGTCTCCTCAGCTGGAGCCCTGCAGGCCAGTGCTAATGGGTACCTCCTCGCAAAATTCCTGGAAGTCCCCAGGAGGGACAGCTGCCCGGAGCCCCTGGGGCCATGTGCCCAGGCGGGTCCTGGATGGAAGGGTGATGGACCACCTTGAGACCACTAAGGTGCTCCGGACTAGGAAGAGATTTTCTGCAGTAGGCAAGCTGTGATGGACACCATCTCAACTGCTCTGCCCCTCTCCCGCTCGCTCTTCCCCATCTCCCCCTCCACCCTCCCCTCTTCCCCTCATTCCCCTCTTTCTTTTTTCCTTCATGGCTTACTTTTATAAATGCGAATTCACCCCCAGTCATCCTTGGCAAAGTGAGTGTATGATGTACGCGTTAAAATATGATTCTGAATTCCGTTTTATGACTACTTTTGAGACCGCCTTCAAACTCCCATTATTTTGTCACTTTACATTTGTTACTTCCCTGTGGCAAGAAATTCTGTTTATTCCTGCTTTGCATTTTAAAACCTTTGCAAATTGTTTATGAGACTTAGCGTTTCCAAAGTTTCGATTTATATGGTTCGTTGGCTGCAGCTGGTGATGGAGGGGGAACAGGGTGCTAAGAGCTTGGTAGGGGATGGACTGAAAATCATCCGTGCTTGTTTCAGTGATGTCAGCCTGGATTTTGACAGGCAGTCCTTCTGCCCAAACTCAGGATTCCAGAGTCAGGGTTGGACATCTTAGATCAGTGCTGACCAGCTATGTGACCTTGAATGTCTCTGAGCCTTCCCTTCTTCATCTTCCAAATGAACCAATGAATCTCTAGCCTGCCTCCTCCACGGCTCTATGAGGCTGTGAAGGGATACTCCAGGTAGATGGGCTTTATTAACACTCCCCTCCACCCTCCAAATTATATTATTGCACATTATTTGTAGGGTTCCATTAGGAATTTCAAAAGTTATTACTTAAAGCCTTCAGCCACTTAGAAACTATATCAGTCAGTCAGTCAGTCAGTTCAGTCGCTCAGTCGTGTCCAACTCTCCGTGACCCCATGAATCACAGCACGCCAGGCCTCCCTGTCCATCACCAACTCCTGGAGTTCACTCAAACTCATGTCCACAGAGTCGGTGATGCCATCCAGCCATCTCATTCTCCGTCGTCCCCTTCTCCTCCCGCCCCCAACCTTTCCCAGCATCAGAGTCTTTTCCAGTGAGTCAACTCGTCGCATGAGGTGGCCAAAGTATTGCAGTTTCAGCTTCCAAAGAACACCCAGGATTGATCTCCTTTAGAATGGACTGGTTAAGCAGTAATATAAAAATAGGTGACACGTGCTTTGAGAGGCTGTTTTCCATGGCTCACTTTGTCATGTACATACTCATGTGACTTTTCATTTCCCATAAAAAGCCACTTAGAGATTTTGCCCAGATGAGTGTCCTCACAGATAAACAAATCAAACTGAGGGATGCTCATGTTACCAGGGGGTGCGAGAGGACACACAGCATTTATAGAGGCTGTGCCAGGTGCAGACAGACCTCTGCAGCCCAGGATGCCTCTGTGAAAGTCTCATCCATGCTCCAGGTGGCCCAGCAGCTAAGTTCTACCTACTTCTCCAACCTGAGAGCTAACAGCTTGGAGCTTTTTTTTTTGGAGCTTTTAAAGGCACAATTCTCTAGGAACACTGCTGCTCCATCATGGATATTAAGAAGTGCATAAAACCGCAAAAGAAAGTGCTCCTTCCAACCATTCCTTTCCACAGACAGGCCACGGAAATATGCCTTGGATGTAAAAAGCTGCAATCCACGTAGGAAGAAAAAGTCTTTTTTAAAAGAAAAAAAAAAGTTGTGGCAATGTTAAACCAGAATGGCTATTGATCTGCGGAGCTTCCCCGCACTTTGTATGACAGGCCGGTACATGATATGGTGACCAAGGACACAGGGACCACAACCTTGCTTTCAAGTTTCTGGGTTGTGTGTTGCTACCAAGAGGAACTGGGAAGCCTGTGTTTTTTTTGTGGACTCATTTTTGCACTTTGTCCTTTCCTGCGCTTTCCTGAGAATGCTAGCAGTACTTCAGGCAAGTGCTGAGTTATAATCAAAAATCACTTACTGAGCAGAGAAAACCATGTATTTACCATGCTTCTATAGGTCACCTTCATCCTCAATCTCATTATGGCGATTTACTCAGTAACCTGGGATTCCTTCAAGCAAGCTTGTTCTAGAAGCGTGCTTCTAAGTGGAGGGCAAAGACCTTCCCGGGGAATGCAGACAACCCAGTTAAACCCATTACACTCCTTAAGCCCATCCTACTTAAAAGGGGTTTTTAGAGTCACTGGCCTGAAATAAGAGGTTCTCCTGCTTCAAGCAGAATCCATTGCAGAGCCGGCTCCGTAGACTGCAGACGGCACTCTGTGTTGTCCTGTGTCTGTCTGTCTCTGCCTATAGAGGTGGCTCCTTGAAGGGATCAGGCCCCCCACTTCTCCGTCCCAGCCCATGGAAAGTGACCGCCAAGGAGCTGGTGATCTTGCCTGGCTGCCATCTGCTTCCTTGCTCATGGAGGTCACTGAAATGTGGCCCAGGGGCTGCAGACTGGCACCGAGCAGGGCGCAGGCTCATGTCCTGATTTAGCACCACTTTCTCCCTCCTGTCCTTTGCTCGTTTCCAAACCAAAAAAGCCTTTCTCTCCTGGCTCCTCTCCCATCCACACTCGCTGCTTGGACAATGCCCTGTCCCAGGCAGCCCTCTCTGCTCCTGCCCCATCTCCAGCGGTGCCCTTTGAAGAGTGGACTGGCCAGTCTGTGTACCCTGGCCTCTCCAGGGAAGTGTCTGCAGTGGCCGCCAGAGCCCCTCTGGGGTCAGAGCTCAGCACTTCCCAAGCCGACTGGCGCTGAGCCGGGGCTGGCTAGGAGACTTCCTCCCTGTAACCACAGCACTTGATAAACCAGGTTCTGAAACAAGTCTCACAAAAGTCTTTCTGGCAAACTTCCAAAAGGCCCTAACCTCCCTACCGCTCCTGGGAGGCTATTCATGCCTCCATCCAGTGGGTCCAATCCCCAGAGCCCTTTTCTGTTGTAACCCATTAACCTTGAGTCTATAGACACACACACACACACACACACACACACTCAGAGCCATGCACACACACACAGTGGGAGGGACATATAGGACAGTGTGGGCTTTAAGTGCCCGTGCATGCTAAGTTGCTTCAGTTGTGTCTGACTCTTTTGTGACCCCACCAGGCTCCTCTGCCCATGGGATTCTACAGACAAGAATACTGGAGTGGTTGCCATGCCCTTCTCCAGGGGATCTTCCTGACCCAGGGATCAAACCCAGATCTCTTGCATCTCCTGCACTAGCAGGTGGATCCTTTACCACTGGCACCACCTGGGAAGCCTGCTGCTGCTAAGTCACTTCAGTCGTGTCCGACTCTGTGCGACCCCATAGAAGGCAGCCCACCAGGCTCCGCCGTCCCTGGGATTCTCCAGGCAAGAACACTGGAGTGGGTTGCCATTTCCTTCTCCAATGTGTGAAAGTGAAAAGTGAAAGTGAAGTCGCTCAGTCTTGTCCGACTAGTAGCAACCCCATGGACTGCAGCCCACCAGGCTCCTCCGTCCATGGGATTTTCCAGGCCAGAGTACTGGAGTGGGGTGCCATTGCCTTCTCACCTGGGAAGCCTAGCAGACACTAAATCTAAAATTAGGGCATTTTAGTACCAGGACTTGCAGCATCCACCTGCTTTTCATTCTGAGACCAAGCCATATGGAGGGATGTGTGCTGAGTGATGGTGGGGATGCGGTAGGGGCTGCATGGAGTTGGGGGAGGGGATCATCAAGGGAAAACCAAGGCAAACCTCACCTCCAGCACCTCGACTGTTCAGGGGCTAACCTTTGGAAATCCTGTTCCGGCCTCAGGGCTTTCACTAACTGACACAGCGTGGCAGGCAAGAAGGGAAGCTAAAGACCTGAATGTTGTTTTTAGAGATGTAAAGGCGACCTTGGAGTGTTCAGCCTGAATGCCTAGTTTCCGGCAGTTCAAGATGGTTTAGTAGCCAGCACGTGGGTTTCTCAGCTCTTCCTGACACAGCCACCTCTGAGGGTCCCATCCCCCATCCGCTGGACATTTCAGCATCTTCCTTTGCTGTCCAGGCTGGAGGCTCTATTAGCGCCTTAGACGGGGGTGGTAGGGAGGTGGGTGGTAGGGAGGGAATGGGGGAATGGGGGAGACCAGTGGAGGAAGATAAGGGGGGACTGAAGCTGGTCCCTGAGTCACTCCCTGAGCTTCAGTCTAAAGGTTTTCCCGTGCCACCGCCTCCAGCCCTCTGGTTTCTGTGAATACTGTATGACACTTGGCTCTGCAGGCACAGAGCAGTCATGTGGCTTTTCTGGTTAATGGTGATTGTAAATGAGGCTCCCAAATCACATAACTGGAGGCTCCAGGCAGCCATTCGGGTAGCGGTGTGCTGTGATAGGGTGGGCAAGGGAGCCTGAAGCCGTTGTGGTGAGCCCACGACCTTGGCACTGCCTTTCTCTAGTAGCCCCCCGGAGCAAATTTTGTGGCCCTCCCTTCACCACGGTCCCTCAAGCGTCAGGGACTGTTTGGAAGCAAGGAGAAAACAGGGACTGAATGCTTTCTTTGAAATCCACAGAGAGGTCAGAATTATTTGGATAGCTTCCCTGGGGTAAGGCAGAATATTTTTCTAGCAATTAACAATAAGAGAAAACGAACTGTCTTGAGGTGGTATTTGACTCTTGGCAAAGTCAGAAAGGATGAGATGGTTGGATGGCATCACCGATTCAACGGACATGAACTTGGGCAAAACCCCCAGAGATGGTGAGGGACTGGGAGGCCTGGTGTGCTGCAGTCCTTGGGGTCTCAAAGAGGTGGACATGACTTGGCGGCTGAGTAACGGCAAAAAGTCATCTGGACTCAACAAGCTGTGCTCCCCAGAGGGGAAAGCTGGCCTGTTTAGACATGAGGTGTCACGTGGAAGGGGTCCCGCCCCGGAGAATGGAGCCCCACGCTCCCGTGGGGATCGCCAGCTCAGAGAATGATGGGGAGAATGTCAGAACTGGGAGGCTGAATCTTCTTAGTCTACAGTCGAGGAAACTGAGGTGAGAGAGGGAAATGACTTGTATTTCCTACGCCTGCTGTAACAAATCATCACAAATGGGGAGGCACAAAATCAGAGAAATCTATTTCTCAGAGAAATCAGGAGGCTGCAGGTCCAAAATCAAGGTGCCAGCAAGGCCAGGCTCCCTCCGAGGTTCCAGGGAAGAATCTGTTCCTGCTCATCAGGCTTCGGGGGGTTCCCTGTGTTCCTTGACTTGTGGCCTCATCTCTCCACCTCTGCCTCTGGGGTCACATGGCCTTCTCGCCTCTGTGTGTCCATCTCATAAGGACACAGTTGACTGTACTGAGAGCCTATCTGGACAATCCAGGGTAAGCTTTCATTAATTTAATCACACTTTGAAAGCTTTAGTCCCTCATTCATGTCCAACTCTTTGCGACCCCATGGACTGTAGCCTGGCATGCTCCTCTGTCCATGGAATTCCCCAGGCAAGAATACTGGAATGGGTTGCCATTTCCTTCTTCAGGGAATCTTTCCTGACCCAGGGATCAAACCTGGGTCTCCTATACTGCAGGCGAATTCTTTGCCATCTGAGCCACAAGGCAAGGCTAATCACACCTTTGGTCATATAATATTCACTCTGTTGATCTTTAAAGTAATTTAGAATTTCCAGGCACTAAGATGTGAATATCGTTTTTCAACCCACTACATTCCTCTTGCAGACTCAATCTATTTTGTGACAGAATTGGAACCGGAAGTTAGGGCTCCAAAGGTCAGACCTAGATCCCCGGCTGCCCCAGGCTGCCTTCCATTTAGTCCAAACTAAACACCCCTTGCTTGAGTGCATGCTGTGGGAGCAGGAAATTGCGGGGACCCCCTTCCTGCACCCCATCAGCCCTAGACCAGCCAGTGTGACCCCATGGGCTGCACCACACACCCTGTCATCTCCCCTTTATCAGACCTACATTTCCTTAGCAAATCAGGTCCTCTTCATCACCGCACGGAGTGCTAAGTCAATTCATTTGTGTTCAACTCTCTGCGACCCCATGGACTGCAGCCCACCAGGCTCCTTTGTCCATAAGATTCTCTAGGCAAGAATACTGGAGCAGGTTGCCATTCCCTTCTCCAGGAGATCTTCCTGACCCAGGGATCGAACCCACATCTCATTATGTTTCCTGCATCGGCAGGCAGGTTCCTTACCACTAGCACCACCTGGGAAGTCCTCTTTATCACCATCCTTCCTTATTCCCCTATCCCTTCCATAAATTTTCTTTCCTGTTTCAAATTCTTTTTTAAAAAAATATAATCTACGTGGATGCCTGCACATCATATTTTAAAAATCAAATGGTAAAGAGATACACTGTCAGAAGCATAGAGCATTAGATCTTGCCCTTGGCACACAGTTTGTAAATCCACCAGATCAACACGGGGGTGAAGCAGTGGGTGTAGGGAAAACACACAGGCTTTGGGGCAGAAAAAGCTGAGCTCAAATCCAGACTGTTCCATTGGCCCATGGGTGACTTTGAACAAATGACTTCGCCTCTCAGAGGCTTCATTTCCTTCTCCATAAAAAGCAGAAAAGAACGCCCACCTTCGATGGGGCTGCAAGGAGTAAATGAGCTCGCAGAAGGAAAACGTCTGCCACAGAGGAGAGAGTCGGTAAATAGCAGCAGTTATTGTCAACACAGGTCATTACGATAAAAGCTAAAAGCCGCTCCTCGGAAGCTGGAGTCAGTCTCCCCACCACTCCACCTTCTGTTTTCCTCCACCTCCCCTCCCTTCCTTCGGGCCTCGGGGCCTGCTGTTCCTTCGTACTGGTGAATTGCCCTTGGCCTTCAAGAGAGTTTTGAATAGAACAATTTCTTGCCTTATGTAAAAGTCAGATTTGTCCTTATTGCCTAACTTCAAAGAAAACCCTGAGCCCTGCTTGAATTCCAAGCCTGGAAGTGCAATGGGCGAGGGGCTCGACTGGGGGAGGATGGGCGTGCCAGGTGGGACAGGGGCTGGCACGTGTGCCCTGGTGCCTAACATCCGCAGAGCCAGGAGCCCTGTTACAAGGTCCCCTCCTCCCGCCGGAGAAGGGTCCTCACGACTCATGCATGCTTTCTTTGCATTAGCGGCAGCCGAGTAAGCACAAAGGCCAGCGGGTCTGTGAGGGACATCTGATCGGGGTGAGGGTCTGAGGCCGAGCGACCCCGCTGAGAGATGCAACAGAGTGGGGAGAGGTAAGCGGGCAAAACCTGCAGGCTCCCAGAGAAACTGGACGTCCATTTCCTCTCTGCCTGCAGTTCATTCTGCCTTGAGGAAGTCCCTTCCCTCTGAGCTAGGTGGGATGGTTGATGCTTAACGGAAGCCTGGTGTTCTTATTGAGTTGCTAAGTCATGTCCGGCTCCTTAAGACCCCATGGACTTGTAGCCCACCAGGCTCCTCTGTCCATGGGATTCTCCAGGCAAGGATACTGGAGTGGGTTGCCATTTCCTCCTCCAGGGGATCTTCCTGACCCAGGGAGGGAAATTGAGTCTCCTGCATTGGCAGGCTGAGCCACCGGCCACCATTGAGCCACCAATGGCAAGCTGATTTTCCACTGAGCCACCTGTAGCCCCTGAAACCAAGGGAGAGGGAGGCTCTGGCCTTTCTAAGCCAAGAAAGAACTTCCTGGATCCTATCGTCAGGCAAGTCTATAGAAAGCACCAAGAAGGGCCGCAGGGCTGGGCTCTTCCTTACTGCACCTGAGTTTCGACACACACACAGGGTCCATGGAGATTCTGAGACGCCCACATTTTTGGACCCTGAGTGGTCTCTGAATAGCAGTGCAAGATCAGTGGACGGGGTCCCCAGCACCACCGTGGAGGAAAGAATGGATCTTCCCTCCCCACCCAAACTGTCACTGGCCTCCAGCCTCAGGAAAGAGGTAAAGGGAGAGGTGGGAGAGAAAAGAGGAACATTCTAGCTGAGGCCGTGGAGTACAGGCTTTGGACTCAGCCCTAGCTGGGTTTGGATCCAGTGATGTTAGTTTCCTTGAGTAACCTCTTTGATCTCCCGGAACCCGCATTTCCTCAACTATTAATATGATTATCGTGAAGGTGAAATATAATGTAGATAAACTGCTTAGTACAGCACCCCAGCACCTTGTACATACTCCATAAATGGTAGCTGTCATCGCTAGTAAGTGGAGCTCCTTAGAGAGGTTCCTGATGCACAAGATGTACCAAGATTCTTCTGCCCAACTCGGACAAGTGATCAAACTTCTCAGACTGGATGTTGGGGGAAAGAGAGGGAACCGTCAGCACTAAAAGCACCTGTCTGTTGACTGACCAAGATTTTGAAGCATAGCAGGTTCAAGCTTAGGCTTCCCGGGGGGCTCAGTGGTAAAGAATCCGCCTGCCAATGTAGGAGACACTATTTGACCCCTGGGTTGGGAAGTACCCCTGGAGGAGGGAATGGCAACCCACTCCCGTATTCTTGCCTGGAGAATTCCATGGACAGAGGAGCCTGGCGGGCTACAGTCCGTGGGGTCACAAAGAGTCAGATACAACTTAGCAACTAAACAACAACAGGTTCAAGCTCAGGGAACCAGAGTCCAGGTCCTGGTTCAAACAGATGAGACCCGAAGGGGTGATGCCCAGGGTCACCACTGAGGCAGGGCAGGGCCCACTGCTCTATCTATGCTTCCACACTGCTGGGGGCTGGGGCACTGGATAAAGATGCTGCCTCTCTAATTCGAGCCACACATGCTGGGCATCTTCCTGGGGGTCCTTGTCCTTAGGACCTTGCCAAGGTAACGACTAGCCAGGTAAACGTGGGCCATTAAAAAGGCAATGTTCCTGGGATCTCTACTGCTGGCACAAATACACAGCAAAGGACTGGGATGAGGCTGTCAGTGAAGTCACCCAAGCCACAAAGCCATAACCCCAGACTTTCAGATAGCAGGGTGGGTCAAGTTCTGCTACAAAAGGCGACGTTTTCATCTTGACCTGGGGCCCAGGATGAAAGCACCATCAGAAACCAATCTGTGATCAGCCTAATGTTTTCAGCAGAAGAATAGGGTCCCTGTGGATCTTTAGAATTGTGGTCTAACTGGAAATGTCAGTTTTACTTGCAAGATGCTGTATCTCTTAATCATTTCTTGGTCCTTTAATGTATTTTTAATCATGAACCTGTGATTAAGAGGGAGCTGTGTGCTGCAGGGCTGTCTCCAGGCGGCACTAGGAACTCCAGCTGGAAGAGACTGGACTGCGGAAGGGGCAAGGCCCCCCAGGACAAAACTGGAGAGTGCCCTCTATGGAGGGGAAAGGCCACTGCAGACCATTTTGGGGAGGGTGAGCATGGCATTAGGAAGGCTCCACAGAGACTGAACCAAATCCAGATCAATACAAGATTTTACAAAAGATGGGCCAGCTAGTCTAGCCATCTGCCCAGCTTTGTAGCCAGACGCCACGGTCCCTCAGATCTAATTCCTACAACTTCGCTAAGGATGTGTCAGGAAGTCCAAGGCAGAAAGCCACTCAGAACCTCTCGTTCCCTTTCTATAAATTACAGGTATGTTGTGACTTAGGCTAAGCTGGCTACACATCCTGAAACCTACAGGTTGTGCTTTTCTGCTGTCCCAGTTATGCATACAATAATAACAACAATGATCAGAACAACCACAAAATAGCTACCATTTATGGAAGGCATGCTATGTCCAGGAACTGTGTTAAATGCTATGCATTTAATTCTCCCTAGGAAGTAGTATATTATTATCATTCCATCAAAGCAGAGGAAAGGAAAAAACCCTGCTCAGTAATACAGAACTCTGTGCAGTGGAACCATTTAAAATTAAAATCCTGTGCTTGGGGACTTCCCTGGTGGTTCAGTGGTAAAGAATCCACCTGCCAAGGCAGGAGGCTCGGGTTTGATCCCTGATCAGGGAAGATCTGACATGAGCAACTAAGCCCGTGCACCACAACTACTGAGCCTGTGCTCCAGAGCCCGGGAGCCACAGCTACTGCCCCCAGGAGCTGCACTACTGAAGCTGGAGCGCCCCAGAGCCTGTGCTCTGCAGCAAGAGAAGCCCCGGCAATGAGAAGCCCTCGCATGTCAACTAGAGAGGAGCCCCCACTCACTGCAACTGGGGAAAAGCCTGCACAACAATGAAGCCCCAGCTCAGTCAAAAATAAACACAATTATAAAAAAAGATATCCTTTAAAAAAAAACTCCTGTGCTTTTAAAAATTTCTTTGTATGTCATCCCTCAGCATTCCTATTTCACAACAAACAACTGGCCGTCAGACTAATGTTGAGTGTATTATATTTCATTTAAAAATACTGAGCTGAGATCCTGGCTCATTCACTCTGTATATACCTACATCAAACACACACAGATGCCCCAGCTCTTGGGGGATGATCCTGGCAGGCTTGCTCTAGGATTCCCTGGGTTGCCCCGTGGGATGGACCCTGTGGCCAATGGCAGCAACTTTGTCCCTTCCTCCTGCCTCCTGGAATCTCTTCCCAAAGAAACCACTGTATGGAGTCCTTCTCGCAGGCTCTTCTTTGGGGAACCCAAGTTAAAACTACATGTGTGTGTAGTGGTGTTAGTCGCTCGGTCATGTCTGACTCTGCGATCCCATGGACTGCAGCCCACCAGGCTCCTCTGTCCATGGAATTCTCCAGGCAAGAATACTACAGTGGGTTGCCATTCCCTTCTCCAGAGGATCTTCCCAACCCCAGGGATCAAACCCGGGTCTCCTGCATTGCAGGCAGGTTCTCTACTGTCTGAGCCACAGGGAAGTCCACATATGTGTATATGTTTCCTAATTCACATATATTTACTGAGCATTTCCTAAGTGCCAAGTGCCATGCTAGGTGATTTACCAGAATTGCCTTTTTAAAAATTCTCGGAACGATGCTGACAGTCTATCTCCAGATCACATGGGGGAAAGCTGAGGTACAGAGAAACTAAGTAACTAGTCCAAGGGTGCATCCAATGAGTGGTAGAGTTTAACTGGTGCTTTTAACCTCTGTGTTAAGCTGTCTCTCCTGCTCAGTCACATACTGCCTACTTGGAAGCTTCTACAAAGAACCTAGCCTTCCAAATCAGGCTTGATAACAACCATGACTCTGGGGGACTTCCCTGGTGGTCCAGTGGTTAAGAATCTGCCTTCCAGTGCAGGAGATGCAGGTTTGATCCCTGGTCAGGAAACGAAGATCCCACATGCCGAGGAACAACTAAGCCCCAGCACCTTCAACTACTGAAGCCTGAGTGCCAGAACTAGAGAGTCCATGCGCTGCCTCAAAAGATTCCGCATGACGCAGTGAAGATCCAGCACACTGCAGCTAAGACTCCACGCCGCCAAATAAATAACAAATACACACATATTTCAAAAAATTAAGATTTGCATAAAATACTTGAAGGAAATCTTGGCAACAACTTTACCTAAGTGCTCGACTCAAAATTATCTGCAGAAAAGGAAGTTCGTGTCCCATGATCACGTTTTTCAAATGGATTACATGGTTGGAGGAGGACAGAGTGTCTGAAACTAGCGTGCATGCTCAGTGGTTCAGTCGTGTCCAACTCTTTGTGACCCTATGGACTGTTTTATATTGGGTCAGACAAACCAGGATAGCAATCTGAGTCTCACAAATTGAGCATAATGACTATGCTTTCTTAGTTATGTGTGTGTGTGTTTGTGTGCTCAGTCACTAAGTTGTGTCAGACTCCGTAATCCCATGTACTGTAGCCCGCCAGGCTCCTCTGTCCATGGGATTCTCCAGGCAAGAATACTGGAGTGGGTTGCCATTTCCTTCTCCGGGGACCTTCTCTGACACAGGGATTGAACCCGTGTCTCTTACATCTCCTGCACTGGCAGGCAGCTTCCTTTACCACTGAGCCCTAGCACTGACCCCTAAATCTGGGCCACGTGATTGTCTTGTCAAAACCTCACTTGCTTCTCAGTGACAGTGGGAACTAGTCAACCATGTCAGAAGGCAAATGCTCTCTAAGCACTTGGATATCATCAAACGGGGCACCTTTTCTCTGAGAAGAAAAGAAAGAAATCTTTCTATTCAAAATCAAAAACAGACTTCAAGAGAATGAGGCCTCTTACCCTGTCATACCTGCTCTCTCAGAGATCCACAGAACTTTGACATTTCCTTTCCCATTAGCAGCCATACTTTATTATCAAATTTATTTTTTTAAACTCAAATCAAAGAGGAGCGAACTTTTAATGACCATTTTCTACCTAATTTAACACAGCCTCTACCTTGACTTCTGGGCAGCCCTTCTCCTAATGCTCTTCAAACGTTTCTTCTTTCCAAAGCTGCCATGAGAAGAACTGAGTTGAGGGAGGCATTCGGGTTAGAGGTGGGCTTATGGCAGAAGAGCAGAACAATGCTTGCACTCTTTGTTCCCAGTATACAAGCTGGAGCTGTGCAGGACAGTGTCTATAGTGACTTCTGAGGAACATGCTCAGCCAGGCACCATGGAGGGAGGTCACCAAGGTAGTCAATCCCCAGAGTCACCTCAAGCAGCAGCCCTGACATCTGGGGAAACTTGCAGAGGCTGCAGAGGGCTCACGGGGACATGAAGGAACTAAAGGAAGTCTGGGAGGAAAGCGCCTCAGACTTGAGCCATGTGCCATCTCTGCCATTCCCAGCCCCCGTGATGCCTACTCGTCTCTGTGGCCCTCGGGCTGACCACTGGAGGACCACAGCGGGCAGGGGACTGGCCCTGCAGCACCTTTGCTGCCCCCAGCCCTGCACACCCCCACCCCCAGCCCCCGTAAGCAGGAGGTCTGAGGAGCACATGAAGAAGCTGCCCCACTGAAGTCAGCTCTCTTCAGGACTCCCCCCGGTGGTCCAGTGGTTAAGATGCTGCGCTTCCCCTGCAGGGCACAGGTTTGATCCCTGGTCGGAGAACTAAGATCCCACAAACTGCACAGTGGAGCCAAGAAAAAGAGAGTCTCTTCACCAAGTGATGCTGGGAAACCTAGACAATCTCATGTAGCTCAATGAAGTTAGAATAACACACATACTGCACACGCAAAGAAACTCAAAGTGGCTTACATTTAAGCCATGACATCTTAAAAGTTCTAGAACACAGTCAAAGCTTTCTCTGACATAAACTGTACCAATATTTTCTTACATAAGTCTCTCAAGGCAAAAGTAAAAGCAAAAATACACAAATGGGACCATATCAAACTTAAAAGCTTTTGCATAGGAAAGGAAACCATCCACAAAACAAAAAGGCAACTCATGGATGGGGAGAAAATATTTGCAAACAATGAAACTGACAAGGGCTTAATTTCTAAAATATATAAACAGTTCATACAACTATATATATAAAAAAAAACCCAATCAAAAAATAGGCATATGACCTAAATACACATTTCTCCAAAAAAGACATACAGATGGCCAAGAGGCACATGAAAAGATGGTCCACAATGCTAGATATTAGAGAAATGGAAATCAAAACTACCATGAGGTACGATGTCATACCAGTCAGAATGGCCATCATGAAAAAGTCTAGATCAATAAATGCCAGATAGGGTGTGGGAAAAAGGGAACTCTCTTACACCGTTGGTAGGAATGTAAATTGGTACAGCTACTGGTAGGCTGCAGTCCGTGGGGTCGCTAAGGGTCAGACACGACTGAGCAACTTCACTTTCACTTTTCACTTTCACACATTGGAGAAGGAAATGGCAACCCACTCCAGTGTTCTTGCCTGGAGAATCCCAGGGACGGGGGAGCCTGGTGGGCTTCCGTCTATGGTGTCACAGAGTCGGACACGACTGAAGTGTCTTGGCAACAACAACAACTATAGAAAACAGTACAGAAGTTCCTTAAAAATCTAAAACCAGAACTACCATAGAATCCAGCAATCCCACTCCTGAATATATAGTATCTGGAAAAGATAAAAACTCTAATTTGAAAAGATATACACATCCCGATGTTCAGAGAGATGCTGATTACAGTATCCAAGACAGGTAAACAACCTAAGTGTCCATCAACAGATGAATGGATAAAGTAGATGTGATATATATAGGCAATGGAATATTACTCAGCCATAAAAAAACAATGAAACATTACCATTTACAGCAACATGGATGGACCTAGAGGTGATCATATTGAATGCCAAGTCAGACAAAACAAATATTACTATTATATGATATCATTTATATGTGGAATCTAGCAAAAACCCTCTTCCAACAAAACAAGAGAAGAGTCTACACATGGACATCACCAGATGGTCAATATCAAAATCAGATGGATTATATTCTTTGCAGCCAAAGATGGAGAAGCTCTATACAGTCAGCAAAATCAAGACCAGGAGCGGACTGTGGCTCAGATCATGATCTCCTTATTGCCAAATTCAGACTTAAATTGAAGAAAGTAGGGAAAACCACTAGACCATTCAGGTATGACCTAAATCAAATCCCTTACAATTATAAAGTGATTCAAGGTAATAAAAAGATTCCAGAGATTAGACCTGATAGAGTGCCAGAAGAACTATGGACAGAGGTTCGTGACATTGTACTGGAGGCAGGGATCAAGACCATCCCCAAGGAAAAGAAATGCAAAAATGGCAAAATGGTTGTCTGAGGAGGCCTTACAAATATCTGTGAAAAGAAGAGAAGCCAAAAACAAAGGAGAAAAGGAAAGGTATACCCATCTGAATGCAGAGTTCCAAAGAATAGCAAGGAGAGATAAGAAAGCCTTCCTCAGCAATCAATGCAAAGAAATAAGAGGAGAACAATAGAATGGGAAAGACTGGAGATCTCTTCAAGAAAATCAGAGATACCAAGGGAATATTTCATGCAAAGATGGGCACAATAAAGAACAGAAATGGTATGGACCTAACAGAAGCAGAAGATATTAAGAAGAGGTGCCAAGAATACACAGAAGAACTACACAAAAATGATCTTCATGACCCAGATAATCATGATGGTGTGATCACCAACCTAGAGCCAGACATTCTGGAATGCAAAGTCAAGTGGGCCTTAGGAAGCATCACTACAAACAAAGCTAGTGGAGGTGATGGAATTCCAGTTGAGCTATTTCAAATCCTAAAAGACGATGCTGTGGAAGTGCTGCACTCAATATGCCAGAAAATTTGGAAAACTCAGCAGTGGCCACAGGACCGGAAAAGGTCAGTTTTCATTCCAATCCCAAAGAAAGGCAATGCCAAAGAATGCTCAAACTATGGCACAATTGCACTCATCTCACATGCTAGTAAAGTAATACTCAAAATTCTCCAAGCCAGGCTTCAACCATACGTGAACTGTGAACTTCCTGATGTTCAAGCTGGTTTTAGAAAAGGCAGATGAACCAGAGATCAAATTGCCAACATCCATTGGGATCATCGAAAAAGCAAGAGAGTTCCAGAAAAATATCTATTTCTGCTTTATTGACTATGCCAAAGCCTCTGACTGTGTGGAGCACAATAAACTCTGGAAAATTCTTAAAGAGATGGGAATACCAGACCACATACCTGACTCTTGAGAAATCTGTATGCAGGTCAGGAAGCAACAGTTAGAACTGGACATGGAAAAGCAAACTGGTTCCAAATTGGGAAAGGAGTACGTCAAGGCTGTATATTGTCACCCTGCTTATTTAACTTACATGCAGAGTACATCATGAGAAACGCTGGGCTCAGATATGCAGATGACACAACCCTTATGGCAGAAAGTGAAGAACTAAAGAGCGTCTTGATGAAAGTGAAAGAGGAGAGTGAAAACTTGGCTAAAACTCAACATTCAGAAAACTAAGATCATGGCATCTGGTCCCATCACTTCATGGCAAATAGATGGGGAAACAATGGAAACAGTGAGAGACTTTATTTCTGGGGGCTCCAAAATCACTGCAGATGGTGACTGCAGCCATGAAATTAAAAGGCGCTTGCTCCTTGGAAGAAAACTTATGACCAGCCTGGACAGCATATTAAAAAGAAGAAACATTACTTTGCCAACAAAGGTCCGTCTAGTCAAAGCTATGGCTTTTCCAGTAGTCATGTATGGATGTGAGAGTTGGACTATAAAGAAACCTGAGCTCTGAAGAATTGATGCTTTTGAACTGTGGTGTTGGAGAAGACCCTTGAGAGCCCCTTGGACTGCAAGGAGATCCAACCAGTCCATCCTAAAGGAAATCAGTCCTGAATATTCATTGGAAGGACTAATGCTGAAGCTGAAACTCCAATACTTTGGCCACCTGATTCAAAGAACTGAGTCATTTGAAAAGACCCTGATCCTGGGAAAGATTGAGGGCAGGAGGAGAACAGGACAACAGAGGATGAGATGGTTGGACGGCATCACTGACTCAATGGCCATGAGTTTGGGTAAGCTCTGGCATTTGGCAATGGACAGGGAGGACTGGTGTGCTGCAGTCCATAGAGTCACAAAGAGTCAGCCACAAGTAAGCGACTGAACTGAACTGATATGTGGAATCTAAAAAGTAATAGAAACAAATGTATTTATAAAATGGCAACAGACTCAGACATAGAAAACAAGCAAATTTATGGTGACCAAAGAGGAAAGGAGACGGGTAGGGATAAATTAGGAGTATGGGGTAAACAGGACTTCCCAGGCAGCACCAGTGGTAAAGGACCTGCCTGCCAGTGCAGGAGACATCAGAGACACGGATTGGATCCCTGGTCAGGAAGATCCCATGGAGGAGGGCATGGCAGCTCACCCCAGGATTCTTGCCTGGAGAATCCTCATGGACAGAGAAGCCTGGCAGGCTACAGTCAGTGGGGTCAATCATGACTGAATCGACTTAGCACACAAGCACACATGGGATTAACACATACACACTACTGTATATAAAATAAAGAACAAGGATTTATTGTATAGCACAGGGAACTATATGCATTAGCTTGTAATAAGCTCTAATTGAAAAAGAATTTGAAAAGAAATATATATATATATATATATATATATATGTAACTGAATCACTTTGCTATATACCTGAAGCTAACACAATACTGTAAATCAACTACAGCTCAGTTAAAACAAACAAATAAATAATTTAAAAAAAAGCCAGAAGCTGCCTCATGAAGCCCAAGTGCTACATCTGTTTATGGTAATTAAAGAAATGCCAGTTGGACCCTTCTCAGTGAGCCTGCCAAAGCCAGTGCCAGACACCCGAGGCTCTCCAAGAACCCACGAGAAATGAGAGCAGAAAGGGGCACTCCCAGGCACTCAGCAGGGCTCCTGACAATCCTCAGCTGAGGAGGTTTCCTCAGAGCCAAGAGGCTGTGCTAGCGGTCGGGCTCCGCACCCATGGGGTCTCGAGCGAATCACTTAACCTTGGCATCGCCATCTGGCAGGTGAGAGGTGACACTTGCTTGGTGCCTCCCTGCTGGGTGACCCTGGCATGCAGAGACGGCTCTATACCGCTGACCTCATCCACATGTGGCCTCTTTTCCAAGGGGTTTGAGACAGTTTAAGCCAAATGGAGGCGTGAACAGGTGAATAAGACAGAAATAAAATGAGGATGTGAATAGTTAACTGAACAAGCTTAACCCATTTATCATGAGTGACAGAAATTTAGTAGAAAAGTGAAATTCTACCGATGTGTCTTAAACACCTCTCAGTGTACTAGAAAGATAATGGCCTTTGGACTCAGATATGGCTTCAAATTGAGTTCGAATATTCATACCTACGTGACCCGAGGCAAGTGACTATAAGAAGACAAACAATGTGAAGCTGGTGGAAGATTAAATGTGTCGAAAACATGCAAAAGCACCTAGATCAGTGCCCAACACATAGTAGTGTCCTCCTGGAGGTTGATTTCTTTTGCCTTTTTTCCTTCCTCTTTCCATGTTTTTCTATGTATTTAACATGCAAATAGTTCATATTTGAATAATAGGTTAGAGGGAACTCTCTAGGATTGAGAAAGAGCTTGGGATTATGAAAGGAAGAGACTGGGCCTGCAGGGAAGGCAGAAATTTTCAAGATGGGAATGACTCAGCTAACTCATCCAAAGTCAGCGGATGAGTCCTTCACATTCTCTGCGTCTCCATTTTGTTATCTGGGTATGGAATTATTACGATGGGTTCTCTGACACTTGAGAGCTCCCACGGGTTTGTGGGCACAGAACAGGGAATGCTGGGAGGATGTTTTTTCCATGTTGAAGCGGGAGGACCCGGGGCAGAGCCACTATTAGGAGGGCAAGGGGCACAGCTCCACCCAGACATGAAGCTTTGCAATATCAGGATGCCTGGGCGGTCCAGGGGGCACTAGAATCTGCTGTTCCTCTGTTCTTGAAGCAGGCATTGGGACAGCAGTGTGTGTGTGTGTGTGTGTATGCTCAGTCGTGTCTGACTCTTTGTGATCCCACAGACTGTAGCCTGCCAGGCTCCTCTGTCCATGGGATTTTTCAGGCAAGAATGGTGAAGTGGGTTGCCATGCCCTTCTCCAGGGGATCTTCCTGACCCAGGGATCAAACCTGCATCTCTTGTATCTCCTGCATTGGCAGGCAGATTCTTTACCACTGTGCCAACTGGAAAAACCCTTGGAACAGCAGACGTCTTCACATTTTTCTACTAACCAATTAAAAAGCAAAGATGACAAATGCAATTTTTTCCTGCTCTCTGAGGTCATGTGGGTATATACAGGCAGGCAAAGAGACAACCAGCAAATTCCAGGCAACTGGCTGATATCAGGGACGCACAGCAGCAGGAAGCAGCCCATGCCACCTCTCCCTAGGGAGAATCAAACCTGCCTCACCCACCTCACTGATATACAATGGAATATTACTCAGCCATAAAAAGAAATGAAATTGGGTTAGTTGTAGAGATGTGGATGGACCTAGTGTCTGTCATACAGAGCGAAGTTAAGTCAGGAAAAGAAATACCATGTATTAACGCGTATATGTGGAATCTAGAAAAAAAATGGCATAGATGAACCTATTTGCAGGGCAGGAATAGAGATGTAGATGCAGAAAAGAGACATGCGGATGTGACAGGGAAGGGGAGGGTGGGACGGAATGGGAGAGTAGCATTGACATACACGTACCGCGTGTAAACAGCCGGTGGGAACCTGCTACATGGCACGGGGAGCTCGGCGCAGTGCTCTGTGATGGCCCCGACAGGGGGAGGGGGAGGGAGGTCCATGGGGGAGGGGATATCTGTGCACATATAATGGATTCACTTTGTTACACAGCAGAAACTAATACAACTTGGTAAAGCAATTTACACTCCAACTGAAAAAAAAAAAGACCATAAGTTTAGGGTTGGTTTGTTGGTATATTCAAATGAAACCAGTGGGCTTTGTGGTTAAGGCTGTCTGTCCTTATATTCTATCTAAAGGGGACAAAACAATATGAAAAATCTCCTTTAGATGTTAAAGGAAAATTCCTTTTTGTTTTTAAATGCACACTTAATAGCTATTTACTATGAGCCGGGCATGCTGTCCTAACGACAAATATTAAGTCACGTAATCTGCAAAATTCCCCTGGGAAATACGGTGACAACCATCACTACTCAACAGTTGAGGAGGGAGGCAGAGGAGGGTGAGCAGCGCGCCCGCAGTCGCGCGGCAGTGAGGCGGAGCCGGGAGCGTGAACTCAGACCGGCCCCAGGGCTGCCCCCACGTCTCCCACCATGCCACCCACCAGAAGTGCTACCTCTGGGTCAGTGCACAGGAAGGTGAGCGGGCCTATCCCAGGCCAGGCTGGGCTGAGCTGCCTGATGGTCCCGGTATAGCTCTGTCTGTCCTGCTGGAGAGGGGAATCCCACAGATCCCATCAGACTCCCCGGGTTGACTCCAAGTGGCCCAGCTTTGGAAGGGAAGCTTCCTCAGCAAAGAATCTGAGAACCCAAGCAGACAGTCCCCATGAGCCCAAGGACACTGTCTACCAGCCATGGGCCCTGAGTTCCCAGGTAACCTGAGAGCACAGCCCTGTAACCTGAGACCTTAGAGGTAGACCCCCTCTTCCCCTTGGTTTTCTATTACTTCTCAGATGGTCCCCGACTCAGACACAGGGCCTAGGGCCTGAGGAACTTCTTCCCTCATCTGAGCAAGTGAAGGGAGCCCCACGAATACCAGTAAACAGGTCTACGTGATTGCCAGACCTTCATAACTGGACAGCCTTCCCTTTCCCCTGATATAGATAAATGTTGATAACTCAATGATGATGAAAACATTGTAAAGTGCCAAGCACAGCATGTTTAGTTACAAAAGCCAGGAATAATTGCTTCTGCCTTGCTGCGAAGAAAACCAGTTGTTGAGTCCAGGATAATTCTAGTAAGAAATTGGTATTCAGGGATTAATTGTTTAGGATGTAATGACCACTACAACCCAAACTAATGAGAACAGAAGGCAGTTTCCAATTTGAATCTCAGAAATGAAATAGGCCTTGCCAGGCTGGCTGGTGCAGAAAAAGAGAATGGAAGGGTTTTTGTTTTTTTAAACCTCACCACTGATTGGGCAAAAAATCAGAAAGCATTTTGCGAGAACAGCTTCTGAGAAGACTAGCCAAAAGTCTGTGTGGATGCCTCGGGAAAACTCTTGATTGATTACTGAAAGCCTGGCTGAGCTCCTTCCTGAAGCCCTGAGCAGGCTGAGGGCAGCAAGGCAGGGGTGAGTCAGCACCGTGTGGCGGAAGACGGAGCGGGCGCCTGGCACAGACACAGGCCCGCCCCTGGTACTTCAACTTGACCTTCAGCAGGTCTCCTCTTTCTGCTTAGTCCGTCCCTTCCTGCAAATTGTGGGATGGACTGTGGTACTTACCCTGCCAAACTCAATGGCTTAGGTGAGGATCAAACAAGAAAATACCTGGCAAAGTGCTTTTTGATCTTTAAATCACAATGTGGGTGGACAGTATTATTGGGATCAATTAGGCCCTTCCTCATCCTTTTATTTGTTTGCTTAGCCCTCTTTGTTTTAAAAAAGACTCAAGGCAACCTACCTATTTTGTCCTAATTGCTTGCAGAGCTATAAGCAACCTGTAGAATTGTGGTCATGACAGGCAATGTTCAGTTCCAGAAAAGACGCAGGATGGTTTGCTGGACCCACTGGTGAAGAGCCTGAGGGCCCTAGTGGGAGTGGAACCCTTGGCAGGTCTTCAGAGCCTCGAATGCACTCCCTACTCCCTCCTTCATCTCTAGCTCATGATTCATCATCCAGGCACTTAGGTCTGTCTGAAATAATTTGAAGTATTTATTTCTTTATGTATCTATGGTATCCCTACCTTCTCATTAGAATGTAAACTCCTTGAGAGCAGAGACTTATTCTGCCTTGTCCACTGCTGCTGTGCTGTGCTTAGTCCCTCAGTCATGTCCAGCTCTTTGCAACCCCGCAGACTGTAGCCTGCCAGGCTCCTCTGACCACGAGGATTTTCCAGGCAAGAATACTAGAGTGGGTTGTCATGCCCTCCTCCAAGGGATTGTCCCAACACAGGGATCAAACCCAGGTCTCCCGCATTGCAAGTAGATTCTTTGCTGTCTGAGCCACAAGGGAAGCCCGAGAATACTGGAGTGGGTAGCCTATCCCTTCTCCAAGGGTTCTTCCCAGCCCAGGAATCGAACCGGGGTCTCCTGCATTGCAGGCAGATTCGTTACCAGCTGAGCTCTCAGGGAAGCCCTTGTCCACGGTGCCTGCTATAGATATCCATTTCAGGGACTTCCCTGGTGGTCCAGTGGCTAAAAACCCAACTATTCAGAGTGAATTTGAGAATGACAAGAACTGTCTCTTGATTGAGACAAATGGCCTTAATTTTGTAGAACCACCCTGGGACTAGACAGAAGGGCATTTTAAGCTCTGAGTTCCGCAGGTCCCACCTGACCCTCCCCAGGCTGTGTCCAGACCTGTGGGGGTGAGGGAGTTGCAACCCCAAATGAATGCTCCTCCCTGAAGCTCATATCTTCCCTTCTAGGCCTCTCTCTGGACATCCAGAGCTTGTCTCTCACAGATCTGTCTTTCCAAAGATGCCCCATGCCACCAGTGTGCTTGAGGATAGGCCGGGAGGCCTGGTCAAGGCTTCCTTTTTGTGGACAGAACTTAAATGGACCAGCTGGGGTGGCCACATACATACATCAGATATGGGATGGAGCCAGAAATAGGAAAAGAGCAAGCAGGCTGCCCAGCCTAGAGTCACAGCTGACACTCTATTATCATGTTTCAGAATTCCAAGGAGTCTGAGTGCTCTAAATTCAAGCCTGGTGTTACGAAAAATTTTACTTATTAAGATGGGGGGAGGGGAGTACTCTAACAGGCTTAGTTGTAACTCTGAAACATATAGTCAAATGACTGGGACTTCCCTGGTGGTCCAGTGGTTAAGAATCCACCTTGAAATGCAGGGAATTCGGGTTTGATCCCTGGTTGGAGAACTAGATGCCACATGCCACAGGGCAACTAAGCCTGCACACTGAAACTACTGAGCCCAAGATGCAACTAAGCCCCAACACAGCAAAAAATGAAAGGTCTACGGGCCTCTCCTTGACCTTTGCTCAGGGTCTCCCTGATGTCAAGGGTAGGCCTGTGCCTCAGCGAGACAGGAAAGAAGTCCTTACCACCGGGAAATGGGCATCATGAAGTGTGGGGCTCGTGACTTGGACACAGAAGCCTCTAGAAATACAAGGTACTTTTTATTCTGGGGATTTTACATATAATTGAACACATGTGACCCTGAGTCAGGAAGATCCCTCCTCAGGAGGAGGGCATGGCAACCCACTCCAGTTTTCTTGCCTGGAGAGTCCCATGGACAAAGGAGCCTGGAGAGCTACAGTCCACAGGGTCGCAGAGAGTCAGACACGACTGAAGTGGCTTAGCATGAACACATATGATACGTATGGATCTTAATTAGCAGGGCTGAGAGACAGAAGCACCTCTTGTCTTCTCTGAGGAACAAATGCAGGCAAAGAAACCAGCAAGATGGTTTTGCCTCCAACTAATTTATGTCAGAGGAGGAATTACTGGGAAGGATGGGGGAGGGGGGTATTGACAAAAGCTTCCAGAATGCTGGAAGTGTTCCACATCTTGATTAGAGTCGCGGTTACTGGGTCATGCGCATATTAACATTCTCCAAGCTTCGCACCTGAGATGAATGTACTTCACACAGGAGCAGCTGGGGAGTCAGGCAGCCTGGGGCTGGCGGCTCCATGCCCTCGGGCAGTTTACTTATCCTCTTAAATCTCAGTTTACTGAGGCTTCCCTGGTAGTCCAGAGGTTAAGACTGTATGCCCCCACTGCAGGGGGCATGGGTTCGATCCCTGGTTGGGGAACTACGATCTTGCTTGTTATGCAGCCAAAAAGAGGAAAAGAAAATTTATTGACTAAAAATCAAAATACGACATATCAACTTTAAAAAAAAATAAATGGGAAAAGTAACACATACAAAACCCAAAACCTTCATTTGCTCACTGCATAGTGGGTAAGGTCAACTCCTTACCTCATGGCACTGCCGGGGGAGGGCGGAGTTGCGCCTCGAGAGTGCTTCAGCACTGGTGGTTATCAAATTATATCAGCTACATTAACTGCTTGTGCATCAGCTATGCCAGCTGGTGCTTATTAAAATGCTTAAAACTTTAAACAGATTTGTTGAAGGTATGTTTTTTTCTAAATGCAACAAAATGAGTTATTTCTGTCCAAAACTCTCCTTCATCTAACTAGTCTGTCAGTACCACTCATTTTCACAGACTGATTTCTTGGAAACCACACTTGGGGCTAGGTGCCGACTTTTCTGCCTGGCAAGCAGGTTGCCCCTTGGCCATCAGGCATCTGGGACACGACTGGAATTCAATCCTCAGGGAGTCGAGAGTCTGCTATGGAAATGGGCTTATTGACAAAGACCTTCACTGCTCTCGTGGTGTAATTCACCCCGGCCAGAAAGAGGCCTGGTCCTGGCTGCATTTCATTTCTGCTCTAATCTAATTCCACTCGGAAGCTCAGAGGAGGTATCAGGAGACTTTGACTGTTTTATATTAGGTCAGCCAAGCGAGGATAGCAATTTGAGTCTCACAAAATATCGACTATGCCTTCTTTGTTATGTGTGTGTGTTTGTGTGCTCAGTCACTAAGTCGTGTCCAACTCTGTGATCCCATAGACTGTAGCCTGCCAGGCTCCTCTGTCCCTGGAATTCCCTAGGCAAGAACACTGGAGGGGATTGCCATTTCCTTCTTCAGGGTGTCTTCCCAACCCAGAGACTGAACCCATGTCTCCTCCACTGGCATGTGGATTCTTTACCACTGAACCACCAGAGAAGCCACTTCTTTGTAATACTGCTGTTAAATTCTGCTCTTCTCTAAATTCAACTTCTAAAGGAGAAGTAGGCTTCTCCTAGAGTTCTAGAAGCTTCCAGAAGAGTACCCATACATCATCAAAACTTTAACAGGTGATGCCAAGGACAAGGGACCATCCCAGGTGCCATGGAGGAAATAAAGAGGGTCTCAACCCTCAAAGAGCTTACCTGGCATCAAACTCCTAAATGACGAACCAGGAAAGTGAACATTATCATTGGAGATGGACACAGGTGCGGTCAACTGCAGTAGGAGTCAGGCAGCCAAGGAACTAGAACAGGGCACTCGGGCAGGCCAGGCATGGTGGAGCTGCTCCGCTGATGTCTCATGAAATCCACCAACAACCAGGCAAAGGAGTCAGATTATTCTCATTTTACAGATGAGGAAACTGAGGTTCAGAGAAGCTAAGACATGGCCCAAAGTTGAAGTCTGTAAGCAGAGGCAGGACTGGTTACATCACTTTCAAGGCACAGATCAAAGTCAAAATCTAGAACCCTATGTTAAAAAATTAAGAATTTCTATTTTTTTTACATTTTATATTGGAGTGTAGTTGCTTTACCATGTTCTGTTAGTTTCTGCTGCACAACAAAGTGAATCAGCTCTAGGTATACATACAGGTATACGCAGGCACACATACAGTCCCTGTCTCCCGTGCCTCCCTCCCACACAAGCAACAGAGATATATAAGACAGGGAATTATAGCCATTATCTTGTAATAAATTTTAATCAAGTATAATCTGTAAAAAAAGAAATATTGGAGCACTATGCGCTACACCTGAAACCAATATAATATTGTAAATAAACCATACTTTAAAAATAAATATTAATAGAATTTAAAAAACCTTTCGTTTTTTTTAAGAATTTCACAGCAGTAACAGTAGTGTGTTAAATCAAGCCTGGGACCATTTTAAGTGCAGAGCCCTGTGTCCCTGGACATTTCTGATGTCCATGAAGCCAGCCTTGAATGAAGGGTGGCAAAGAACTGTGGAAGGAAAGAGGGCTTTATCATGGTTGGAAAGACTGATAAAACAAAAAGTTGTACTGAGAGAGGTGGCAATGAGTTGGAAGGGGAACATCACTTTGGTTTTACGTAGTCAGACCCGAGAGCACCCTGCTGCTGCTGCTAAGTTGCGTCAGTCGTGTCCGACTCTGTGCGACCCCATAGACGGCAGCCCAACAGGCTCCTCTGTCCCTGGGATTCTCCAGGCAAGAATACTGGAGTGGGTTGCCATTTCCTTCTCCAATGCATCAAAGTGAAAAGTGAAAGTGAATTCGCTCAGTTGTGTCCGACTCTTAGCGACCTCATGGAATGCAGCCTACCAGGCTACCAGAGCAAGATGTAGCCAGGAGCTTAGATATCTCCTGAAGCAGATGGGACTCAGGTATCTGTCCAAGGAGCAAGCTGCCAGTTCTTGGTTTCATCCTCTGCTGTCTAGTACTTTTCCCAATCTCTCTGAGAATTCCATGACCTTCTGGATCAGCTCCAGGCCTGGACTAGACATGTCTGTATAGTTCCCTATCCATTAACAAATAACAGAATAATTAATAATAAATAATAATTAATAATAAATAACTGGGGTGCCATTGCCTTCTCCAAAACAAATAGCATGTGAGTTCAAATTTAAATGAAGAGAAAGTTTCCAGAACCAGCTCTGCAAGGCTTGGGGGAAAACATCTTTGGGGGAAAGGCTAAGATGAAACCAAGAAAGAAAGCTTCAGGGCTGGGGTATTGGGAGCCTGAGGGAGGAAGGCAGGGACCCCTGAGTGTCCTGGGTTTTGTCTGCGTGTGTGGGGAGCCTCTAGAGGAAAGCTGGGTCTTAGAGGATGAGTCCAGGAGCGAGGAGGCAGCAGCCGGGAGGGCCATCCTATGGACAAACCAGGATAATGACAAAGCCCAGAGGCTGTGTGTGGCTGGGCAGGTGTGACCTGGGGGAAGAAGAAGGTTCTCCAATAACTGTCTCTGGGTGGGGGCCAGGAGTAGAAAGAGGTGTCTTCAACTCAGGAAAGAGAATGCTGGCAGAAGGCCCTCTAGAATCATAAAAAAAAAAAAAAAAGAAATGTCGAGGATACACACTTGGGAGGGGGCTGGGTGCTGGGAAACTGAGTCTATCTGGGAGATAAGTAGGAAGTAGAAACATGACCCGGTTTTCATCTTCGGATGCTCCGCAGGGTCTATCTGGTACTTCACCTGTGACAGGTGTGCACTGAGGGTACTGGAATGAATGGACAGGTGATGAGAGGCCCAGAAGCTCCAGAAAGCAGCGAGAGGGAAAGTCATTGCAGGAACAGAAAGGGCTGCCTCCTAAGTCACGTACTGTTCACCAAGATGTTTCATAAGACACTGACTTTTTCTTTTCCCCCTACCATTACCTTCCCAGGTGGCGTTAGTGATAAAGAACCTGCCTGACAATGCAGGAGACATCAGAGACTAGGGTTCGATGCCTGGGTTGGGAAGATCCCCTGGAGGAGGGCGTGGTAACCTGCTCCAGTAGTCTTGCCTGGAGAATCCCATGGACAGAGGAGCCTGGTGGGCTACAGTCCATAGGGTTGCACAGAGTCGGACATAACTGAAGCGATTTAGCACGCACACAACATTACCTTCAGTAGGAAGGTGAACTGGGAGAAGCAAGTCAGCTAGAGCACAAATTTACAAAGGTGTTAAAAGGTCAGTTCAGATCTAGCGCTGAGCACATCACCGTGACTTGGCTGGGAGCGAAGCTCCTGGCTTTGGTGAAATCAGTTCCCCTTCCTGCATTTAATGATGAGCAGTGTGATGTGAGGCTCTGTCATGGAGGCTGCAATTCCTTCTCTGCCTTTCTCCATCATCTTCCTTCCCATTTATTAATGTGATGCTCCTAGAGTTGAGATAATGATTTAAAAGCTCTAATTTTGTTATATTCTGAAGCCTGTCTGCCATCAAGGCTGATTGTAATGAGATTTGGGAAGGAGTTGGGCTCTTAGCCGGGGTCAATTCATCTCTGGGAGAAAGTGCTACCATCAAAACACCGAGGAATTATTAGCACTTAGACGACAGCTGAAGAGACCTATTAATGCGAGCTGCCTGGGGAGTCCTGAAGTGTGAGACGCAATTATATTTCTTATTTATTTCTCCTGGCTTCATCTTTAAGGGTGAAGAATAGATGGGTAGGCAAGATCTTGTGAAATCACTAAGTATTTAGTGATGCTATCCTAGTGCCCAACCAGGTACCGCATGCTGGCACTCAAGGATGTGAGCACGCCTGCACAGGCTAAGTCTCCCAATTTCTCAGCCCAGCCCAACAGACACAAGAGGACAGCCTGTTTTCTACTTTTGTTTTCTTAAAGTGAGGAATCTGAGGATCAGAGAGAATAAGTCCTTTACTCTAATCAGTGGTAGAGCAGGATTTAAAGCTGGATTTTCCAGTTCCAGTGCACTATTTTTATAAATCCATGACCCCACTTTCTTTACATTCCAGGCTCTGTGTGATGTAGTCTAGGGGTCCAGAGAGATTTTATCAAGTGGTTTCCAACCATGCCTGCATGGTAGACTCAGCTGCTGCTGCTGCTAAGTCACTTCAGTCGTGTCCGACTCTGTGTGACCCCATAGACGGAAGCCCACCAGGCTCCCCTGTCCCTGGGAATCTCCAGGCAGGAACACTGGAGTGGGTTGCCATTTCCTTCTCCAAGACTCAGCTAGCAACCTTTAAAAGAAAGAGGGAAAAATGCCCAAACCTGGGCCCCACCCCACTAGATTCCACTTTAATTAGATGAGATCAGGCCCAGAACCTTTGACCACACAGAGATGGGAGAGAAGGAAGATGTGGGAAAGACAATGTGTGGCGGGGGCCATGGTCACTGTTACTCTTTTTATTATCAAAAACGCTTTAGTGACTGCAAGAAGGGCCAGGTGCCCTGCCTGCTCCTGGGCCTTATCACACTCAATCCCACTGACAACCCTCCAGGGTGGAGAACATAATTGACATGTTCAGAGAACTTAATATGGCACAGTGAGATGAATTAAGGGCTTGGAACTAATAGGAACTGACTTCAAAATCAAGTTCTGCCGGTTTCTATTTGTGTAATTTTGAACAAGTCACTTAAACCTCTTTAAGTCAAATTTGCCTGGTTCATAAAACGGGATATAAAAATTGCCCTAAGTTACAGCAAGTGGAGATGAAACGGAAGAAAACATGTCTTTGAACTCTGCGGGGTCTACTATGTAGGCCAGCAAAACAACGTCCTGATGACATTACAGAGGGATAGACTGAGGCTCAGAGCAGGAAGCAAGGCACCCAAGGGGACAGGTGGGGCGGACACACTCCTGACACAAACCAGTGTCACCCACCCCTCTCCCCCTCCCCACTGTGGGTCGATGGGATTAAACCGCCAGGTGAACATTTTCACGGTATCTGCTTGTGCTGAAGGCGTGTGCATCTGAGGGTAATGTGGGTGGAGGGGAGCAAAGCTTCCTGGTGTCTTTGGATAGTAAAAGTTGTTTTTCAGTTGCTAAGTCATGTCTGACTCTCTGTGATCCCATGGACTGCAGCACGCCAGGCTTCCTCGTCCTTCACTATCTCCTGGAGTTTGCTCAAATTCATGTTCACTGAGTTGGTGATGCCATCAAACCATCTCATCCTCTGTTGCCCTCTTCTTCTCCCTACTTCAGTCTTTCCCAGCATCAGGGTCTTTTCCCGTGAGCCAGCTCTTCGCATCAGGTGACCAAAGTATTGGAGCTTCAGCATCAGTCCTTCCAATGAGTATTCAGGGTTGATTCCCTTTAGGATAGACTGGTTGGATCTCCTTGCAGTCCAAGGAACTCCCAAGAATCTTCTCCAGCACCACAATTTGAAAACATCATCACTCAGCCTTCTTTATGGTCCAACTCTCACATCTGTACTTGACTATTGGAAAAACCACCTTTGCTGGCAAAGTGATGTCTCTGCTTTTGAATATGTTATCTAGGTTTGTCATAGCTCTTCTTCCAAGGAGCAAGCATCTTTTAATTTCATGGATAGTAAAAGACTGAGGCTAAAGTCTTGCCAGTGCTTGGGGGGACCACGGAACAGACCAAGCTCTCTAGAGCAGAGAGTTAACATTCAGGTAATTGGAGTATTTTAAAGCTGGAAGGCATATCAACTGTAGGTTTCACAAAAGAAAAAAAAATTGGAAAAACTCCAGAGGTAGAACGCGAGACTTAAGGTTTCTAAAGTAGTGGCTATAAAAAGACTTACCTCAGAAACTAGGGCAGACTTGCCTTGCCTCTAGCGGTTCTGAGGTTCAGCTAAAATAGTAGAGCCGTGCTTTAAAAACTTGGAAGCAGCATTCTTAGCACTGGCTGTCTATCAGAATCAGCTAGGGAGCCTTCACAAGCCTCCAGAAGTGGGGGGGGCACCCCAGACTGATCAAGTCAACAGGCGGGGGTGGGTGGCGCAATAAAAGCTCCCCAGGCAAATCAGCTGAGCAGAGAAAGCTGAGAAACTGCCACGCCGAAGCTTCATGCAAATATGACTTGTGATTCTGTTATTATGCAAGTAGACCCAACACTATTACGGAATATGGCGCCCACCTTCAACTGAGGTTCAAAGAAGAGCTAATAGCTTGAAGCTACAGCAGCAGGGCTTCTTTGGTGGCTCAGTGGTAAAGAATCCACCTGCTAATGCAGGAGATGAGGGTTTAATCCCTGGGTCAGGAAGACCCCCTGGAAGAAGAAACGGCAGCCCAGTCCATTATTTTTGCCTGGGGAATCTCTTGGACAGAGGAGCCTGGTGGGCTACAGTCCATGGGGTCACGAAGAGTAGGACACGTAAGCGACTGAACATCAACAGCAGAAGGGACCAGTTAAACCAAAGGAGAAGCTGTCTGTCCTGAGGATTAAAGGAATCCCTCGGGCTTACCTCTCTCTAGGGCAACTCGAGCACAGACGCCCACAAGGACCACGTGGCCCGCAGCCTGCATTTGCTCTTTCATAAAGGAGATAAACAGAGCTGCATGGAGGTAATGTTTAAGGCTGGGATAGAGAAGGACCACGTGACCTGCAGCCTGCATTTGCTCTTTCATAAAGGAGATAAACAGAGCTGCATGGAGGTAATGTTTAAGGCTGGGATAGAGAAGGACCACGTGACCTGTAGCCTGCATTTGCTCCTTCATAAAGGAGATAAACAGAGCTGCATGGAGGTAATGTTTAAGGCTGCGATAGAGGCCATGGGGGCAGAAGGCGGAGTCAGAGAGCACAGTAGCTTTCAGACCAGCTCCTCCTGTTTCAGAGTAAGGCTGAGTGTCCATGCCCCATGTCTATGCACACCCCGCTCTCACACAACAAGTATTTGTCAACTGTACTGAGGATACTGACGCTTCTAAAAATAATGTTTTCCTGATTGTATGAAAAACACACGTTCATTTTCAAATTTTGGCAATAAAAATATTAAAAATTTAAATGGCCCATAATCTTACATCCAAGAGGCAATTCTTATAAATATTAATTTTGCTCCCCCCCATTCTCTCTCTATTTGCACACTTGATAGTGAAAACTTTAGCTCACTTTTCCATGGCATTAATCACTCCTGAGTAATAATTCAGAGCTAAAACTTAGATCAGAAAAGATTCAAGTTCAAATGCAGTTTATTTAGTTGTAAAACAAACCCATTTAACTCAGGGTGTTTCCATGTGACCCAATATGCTGCCTACTATACAGGTGTACCTCGTTTTAGTATACTGCACAGATATTGTTGTTTACAAATGGAAGGTTTGAAGCTTTGTGGAAACCCTGAATTATCAGAGGATGGTTAGTACTTTTTCGGCAATAAATTATTTTTAAATTAAGGTATGTACATTGCTTTTTGAGACATAATGCTAATGCACACTTAATAGACTACGTATAGTGTAAACTTTTATATGCACTGGGAAATTTCAAACTGTGTGTGACTTGCTTTATTGCAATATTCTCTATCACGCCTGCCTGGAACTGAACTTGCAATCTCTCTGAGGACTGCCTACACTTTGAAAAAGTAATGACTCCTTGGAAGGAAAGTTATGACCAACCTTGATAGTATATTAAAAAGCAGAGACATGGGACTCTGTGGGAGAGGGTGAGGGTGGGATGATTTGGGAGAATGGCATTGAAACACGTATGTTGTCATATGTGAAATGAATCACTAGTTCAGGGTCAATGCATATTATAGGATGCTCAGGGCTGGCATGTGGGGATGACCCAGAGGGAGGATAAAGGGAAGAGGGAGGGGGGAGGGGGGTTCAGGAGGGGGAACTTATGTAAACCCGGGGCGAATTCATGTCAATGTATGGCAAAACCAACCAATATAATATTGTAAAATAAAAAAAATGATACAAATAAACTTATTTATAAAACAAAAAAAAATAAAAAAATAAAAAGCAGAGACATTACTTTGCCAACAAAGGTCCGTCTAGTCAAGGCTATGGTTTTTCCCATGGTCATGTATGGATGTGAGAGTTGGACTGTGAAGAAAGCTGATCGCCGAAGAATTGATTCTTTTGAACTGTGGTGTTGGAGAAGACTCTTGAGAGTCCCTTGGACTGCAAGGAGATCCAACCAGTCCATTCTAAAGGAGATCAATCCTGGGTGTTCATTGGAAGGACTGATGCTAAAGCTGAAACTGCAATACTTTGGCCACCTCATGCGACGAGTTGACTCACTGGAAAAGACTCTGATGCTGGGAAAGGTTGGGGGAGGGAGGAGAAGGGGACGACAGAGAATGAGATGGCTGGATGGCATCACCGACTCTGTGGACATGAGTTTGAGTGAACTCCGGGAGTTGGTGATGGACAGGGAGGCCTGGTGTGCTGTGATTCATGGGGTCACGGAGAGTCGGACACGACTGAGTGACTGAACTGAACTGAACTGAATTACCAGGGTAATATATTTAAAAAACCTCTGGGCTTTCCAGGTGGTGTTACTGGCAAAGAACCCACCTGCCAATGCAGGAGACTTAAGAGACGTGGGTTTGATCCCTGAGTCAGGAAGATCCCCTGGAGAAGGGCATGGCAACCCACTGCAGTATTCTTGCCTGGAGAATCCCATGGACAGAGGAGCCTGGTGGGCTACAGTCCATAGTGTTGCAGAGAGTCAGACATGACTGAATCGACTTAGCACAAATGTACATATTCCCCTCTAAGAAATTTACAACAGAGTTGAAAAACAAGTCCCCAAATCACATTCCAGAAAGACTGCAATTTTTCTGCTCATGGTTCCCCAATTACAGGAGCGGGATAAGAGACGGTTCTGAGTCGAGACCTCAGTGTCTTCAGAAGGTAGTGAGTAGCTGGAAGGCTCTTAGGACTAACCCCGGGGAGCCTGGACTGGCAACTCCAGGACCCAGACTCTTCAGAGATGCCCTGAGTCCCACATATGCCCTGCAACTGGGGACAGATGCTCCAAGAACAGAAGCATGTAGTCCCAGCAAAGAGCACACAGGTATGATGCATTCCCTGTAACCACTGCTGATGGCCCCCATAAATCACTCTGCCCCCTCCTGGCGTCCTGGAGGGTGGTGCTGAAAGATAAGAACCAGACATCAATCTGGCACGTGAAGAAGAACCTCCGGGCATCTCACAGGGCACATTTGTTCTGCTCTCTCTTCCTACTCAGCTTGCTGAGCTGCAAATCCTCCCCTTCATTGCCTTTCTGTCCCACTTCACTGATTATCAACCTAATCATCACAAACAGGTATTTCCTGGGGGCCCTATCTAGGTGATGATAAAATTAAGAGGGCCACAGAGCCACTAAAACAATGCATGCTTGTAATTTGCATCTTTGTGTCATTAATTAGAGGGATTCCCTGGTGGCTCATGGTAGAGAATCTGCCTGCCAATGCAGGAGAAGCAAGTTCGATCCCTGGGTCAGGAAAATCCCCTGGAGGAGGGCAAGGCAACCCACTCCAGTATTCTTGCCTGGAGAATCCCCATGTATAGAGGAACCTGGAGGGCTACAGCTCATGAGGTCACAAAGCAGCAGAATATGACTGAGCAACTGAACACGCACGCACGCATGCATCTGTGTACAAGGCACAGAGGGGAACACACAGAAGGAGCAACAGAACCTGGCGGGAGAGTCTGGGGAGGAGAGGACTTTCCAGGAAGACAGAATGTGTGGTGCAAAGGCCCAGGGGGCCGGGGTGGGCCCCCCTGGAAACTGGATCGGCAGCAGCATGTTAGGAGGAAGCCCCACAGCTGGCTATTCCCCAGTGAGGCTGCTCCAAGGACCCCAAGATCTGGGAGAGGAGGGGAAAGAGAAGCCTCAGGGAACCCAGAGACTCACAGAAGCGGCCCTGGTGGAAAGTCTGTTCTCCCCAGGTTACTCAGGGAAGGAGGTGAGAAGCAGGGCAGTGGCTACCCAGAAGGACTTAATAATCACTAGGCACCATCGCCATTCAGCAGACCTACCCCTAATATCTGTGGGCCTGGCGCAGGTGGAAGCCCACATCCCATACCTCCATGCTTTGAAGAGAGCAGTCCTGTGAGCCTTCAGCATCTCAGTGAGGCGAGGCAAGCGAAGGTGAGGAGGTGCTCGGTGACTGCTCAGAGCAAGCGTAATTAGAGGGTGCACCCCAGAGGGCTGCTGTCCTGGGGGTTTTGTTGACATTTACATCCAGATGAATGCCGTTCCTGCAGGGCTTTTATGACTCAGCTGTTCTAATTTATAACAACACTTTAAAAACTAGACGCATACACATAATTTCCCACTCCACATGTTAGTGGAAATACAGGGCTCTCTTGCTTCTGCTGGGATATGAACACCAGATAAGCCTCACTTCACTGTCTTTATGCCAGTCTGGTCTGGTCACCAGGATCCTGAGATAAAGAGGCTGGTAGAACCAGAGGCCAGCAGGTTGCCAGAGCTCAGGGCACTCTTTCTGTGGCCTTTCTTTCCCCTGGAGCAGAGTGATGGGGTGGTGTAGAATAGACACAAACCAGAGGGGGCTTCCCAGGTGGCGTAGTGGTAAAGAACATGCCTGCCAGTGCAGGAGACATAAGAGACTCAGGTTCGATTCCTGGGTCGGGAAGTTCCAACGGAGAAAGGATAGGCTACCCACTCCAGTATTCTTGGGTTTCCCTGATGGCTCAGATAGCAAAGAATCCACCTGCAATGCGCGACATCTGGGTTCGATCCCTGGGTTGGGACGATCCCCTGGAAGAGGGCATGGCAACCCACTCCAGCATTCTGGCCTGGAGAATCCCATGGGCAGGACAGCCTGGCGGGCTACGGTCCATGACTGAAGCGATCTAGCACGCACAGAGGGGGCTTCAGCTGCGGTCCTCAGTCTCAATGCAGGCATAGCAGGAAGGCTGCCGGTGCTGCACTCCTGCCTCCAGCGTCCGGGGTGAACCTGGGCGCTGCAGCTATGTTTCTCTGTGCCTCCATTGCCTCATTCTAGAACGGGGTTGATGATGATTCCTAACCTGTGGCTTTGCTGTGAGAACGCAGTGAGAGGATGCATATGGCGTGCTTCGTGTGAGGCCTGGCTCCTGGAAGGAGGTCTCTATGTAGTACCTGTTGCCATTCTTATTATGAGGCTCCCTGTGCTGCCATGTCACCTTAACTGCTGCTGTCAGCTGTGTGACAGATGAAGAAACTGATCCCCAGGAAGTTAATTGACTTGCCTAGACTCTTGAACTGTGGTGCTGGAGAAGACTCTTGAGAGTCCCTTGGACTGCAAGGAGATCCAACCAGTCCATTCTAAAGGAGATCAATCCTGGGTGTTCATTGGAAGGACTGATGCTAAAGCTGAAACTCCAATACTTTGGCCACCTCATGCAATGAGTTGACTCACTGGAAAAGAGTCTGATGCTGGGAGGGACTGGGGGCGGGAGGAGACGGGGACGACAGAGGACGAGATGGCTGGATGGCAGCACCGACTCGATGGTCATGAGTTTGAGTGAACTCCGGGACCTGGTGATGGACAGGGAGGCCTGACGTGCTGTGATTCATGGGGTCGCAAAGAGTTGGACACGACTGAATGACTGAACTGAATTGAACTGAGACTCTAGAGACTCAGCAGGCTGGGGCAGGCATGGAATTCAGGGTGGTACTTTTATTTCCCTCTGGGGTCATCCTGTGAACACCTGTGATCAACAGAAAAAGCCAGAAAGCATGGTGTTTCCTGGTAGATAAGACATAACACTTTCAAATGAACCTAAAGATAACAATATTTTATCATTATAAAAATACACCACATGTATTAATCAGGGTTCTCCAGGGAACAGAACCAATCAGTTCCGTTCAGTTGCTCAGTCATGTCCGACTCTTTGCAACCCCATGGACTGCAGCACAGGCTTCCCTGTCCATCACCAAACGGATCTCTATTGAGTCAGTGATGCCATCCACCCATCTCATCCTCTGTCGTCCCCTTCTCCTGCCTTCAATCTTTCCCAGCATTGGGGTATTTTTCAGTGAGTCAGTTCTCCACATCAGGTGACCAAAGTATTGGAGTTTCAGCTTCAACATCAGTCCTTCCAATGAATATTTAGGACTAATCTCCTTTAGGATGGACGGGTTGGATCTCCCTGCAGAATGAACAGGATCTACCTATCTATCAATATATCTATACATATACGTGGGCTTCCCAGGTGGCACTAGTGGTAAAGAACCTGCCTGCCAACGCAGGAGATGTAAGAGACACAGGCTCGATCCCTGGGTCAGGAAGATCCCTTGGAGGAGGACATGGCAACCCACTCCAGTATTCTTGCCTGGAGAATTCCATAGACAGAGGAGCCTGGACTGTATGGGCTACAGTCCATAAGGCCACAAAGAGTAGGATACGACTGAGCAACTTAGCACGCTCACGTGCATACATATACATACACACACTCGTGCCCCCAGTATGTGCCACAGAAAAGTATGGCAGTAAGAAAGCTGTGCCGCAGGTTCCCAGGGATTCTATGTCATGATAATGAGCATTATAATCATGTAATATCAGCCACCCACTGCTCCAGGATGACTGTGAAGAGCAATGGGATCCGGTTAGCAAAGTCCTTGAGGAGTTCTTCAGCAGACACTGTTTTTAACCTCTTTCAGGTGGAAAAAAAAAAGGATAAACTAGGAATGGGACCATCACTCTGCCCCATCCAAATTGTGTAAAATGGGCTCAGGGGGTCTTCCGTCCTCTCTTCCGGGGTGTTATCATTGTTCAGTCGCTCAGCCATGTCCGACTCTTCACAACCCCTTGGGCTGCAGCACGCCAGGCTTCCCGGTCCTCCACTATCTCCCAGAATTTGCTCAAACTCATATCTGTTGAATCAACGATCCTGGGGTGTAGGTGAGGACAGAAAGAGATCCTGCAAGTGAACGCCCTGGGAAAACGAGCAAGCTTGGGACCCATCTCCAAGCCTGGCCTGCACAATCAACCTCAGGTCACGCTTCTGCATCGAGCAGCTTGGGACCCCACTGGCAGCTCCTCCTCCAAGTCCTTGGTCTGCTCGATGTGACCCACTTGTTTTTTCTCCATCTCCACTTGTGCTGGGAGCTGTGCTCTGGTTGAGTGGCTCTGGGCTATAAAGAGTGCACAGCGTGAGCCTGGCTCCTGTTCTCTGAATGTGTCCCTGGCATCTATGTCCAAATGATCCATCTCTCCCAGGAGGTCTAGCCCTTCCCAGGTGAGCTGTCCCTCTCCAAATGATCTAACTCTCCCAAACTGACAGCTGAGGAATCTCTGAAAGTCCAGACAAAGCCTTCCCATAGGACCCCAGTGCAGAGCCATCCTCACAGCAGGACCAGGTTAGACATTCCCTGGTTCCCTAGAGACAGAAGCACCTTCCCTTTGCAAGACCTTCCCCTAAACGACCTCCAGGTCCTACTTAAGTAGAGGCTGATGGACATGAGAAATGGAAATTAAATCAAGAACAGCAAGCTCCAGGATAGGACGGCCCTGGGAACCCTTGGAAGGAGAAATTGGAGCAGGTGACAACAGAAGTAATTTCCTTTCTGCAAGAAACTTCAGGACAGGAAGTATACCAGGACCACAGTTTCATAGCCCTAAGACCCTGATAGTGGTTTCCCGAAATTAAAAAGAAAAGTCACCTATAGGAGGTGTCATTTCAGTTCAGTCGCTCAGTCGTGTCTGACTCTTTGCGACCCCATGAATCACAGCACGCCAGGCCTCCCTGTCCATCACCAACTCCCGGAGTTCCCTCAAACTCATGTCCATCGAGTCAGTGATGCCATCCAGCCATCTCATTCTCTGTCGTCCCCGTCTCCTCCCACCCCCAATCCTTCCTAGCATCAGTCTTTTCCAATGAGTCAACTCGTCACATGAGGTGGCCAAAGTATTGCAGTTTCAGCTTTAGCATCAGTCCTTCCAATGAACACCCAGGATTGATCTCCTTTAGAATGGACTGGTTGGATCTCCTTGCAGTACAAGGGACTCTCAAGTCTTCTCCAGCACCACAGTTTAAAAGCATCAATTCTTCGGCGATCAGCCTTCTTCACAGTCCAACTCTCACATCCATACATGACCACGGGAAAAACCATAGCTTTGACTATAGACGGACCTTTGTTGGCAAAGTAATGTCTCTGCTTTGTAATATGCTATCTAGGTTGGTCATAACTTTCCTTTCAAGGAGTAAGCGTCTTTTAATTTCATGGCTGCAATCAGCATCTGCAGTGATTTTGGAGCCCTAAAAAATAAAGTCTGACACTGTTTCCACTGTTTCCCATTCTATTTCCCATGAAGTGATGGGACCAGATGCCATGATCTTTGTTTTCTGAATGTTGAGCTTCAAGCCAACCTTTTCACTCTCTGCTTTCACTTTCATCAAGAGGCTTTTGAGTTCCTCTTCACTTTCTGCCATAAGGGTGGTGTCATCTGCATATCTGAGGTGATTGATATTTCTCCTGGCAATCTTGATTCCAGCTTGTGCTTCTTCCAGCCCAGCATTCCTCATGATGTACTCTGCATATAAGTTAAATAAGCAGGGTGACAATATACAACCTTGATGTACTCCTTTTCCTATTTGGAACCAGTCTGTCGTTCCATGTACAGTTCTAACTGTTGCTTTCTGACCTGCATACAGGTTTCTCAAGAGGCAGGTCAGGTGGTCTGGTATTCCCATCTCTTTCAGAATGTTCCACAGTTTATTGTGATCCACACAGTCAAAGGCTTTGGCATAGTCAATGAAGCAGAAATAGATGTTTTTCTGGAACTCTGTTGCTCTCTCCATGATCCAGTGGATGTTGGCAATTTGATCTCTGGGAGGTGTCATTTAGAAGGCACTAAAAATACTTCCAGAACATCTATTTGTCCTAAAAACAAAGCATAATTACAGAGTTTTCAAAATCTAGTTAGGCTGAAAACATTAACTTCTCTCCTGTTCATTGCCTCCCTCCTGGCCAGAGTACCAACTGCCACCACACTTCACCCCCTCCAACTAGTCCTGCCTTTAAGCTCCAAAACCTTCACCACAACCACCATCACTATCATCATCACCACTACCAATACTGCCTGGCAACTCTTCCGTCCCAGACAATGTGCTATGGTACAGGACTTTCTCTTTTTCTTAAAATCACCCTATGACAGAATTCTCTAACTGTCTTGGATTTACACAGGAAGCTCAGAGAGGTTAAGTAGCTTTCCCTAGGTTGCACAGCAAATGAACAGCTAAACCAGGACTCAAATCCATGTGTCCAAAATTCATGCTCTTAACTTCCTTCCCTGTTTTACTGCCCCTGAGCATAATGGAATAGTTCCTCACTGTATTCCTGAGGAAGCCAAGCAGAAAGATATGGACAAGTGAGCTGTGGGTTTTCTTTCTTTCCGACTCTGTGCCTGGTTTCCAGAGAGTCTGTTCTAGGCTCTTTCAGGCTGTACATGCAGATACTCACTCTAAAGACAATGAACCAGGGAGCCCAGGGAAGTTTGTAAAGTTTGTTGCTTCACATCTCCAGAGATGCCTGTAAGTGAATCGGTAGTGACAACTCACAGTCAAATTTTAGCAGAAGAATCTGTTCAAAATAATCATTTTGGAAGAGCATCAACTCTAGATTTCCATCATCCACATGAGTAGAGCAGCACATTAGTTCTGTAAATGTTGGCCTCCGACTCTCTGAGCCTAGAAGTGAGAAATTGACGGGCTCCATGCAAACGCTGGGCTAAAATTCCAGTCCTACGTGGGTTGCAGTACTTTTCTATTTCCTGAGAGCGATTTGCTCTGATTCCAGGACACATCAATACCCCATGTCTAAGCCCCCAAATACCAGCCCCTGGAAGCAGAGTTTGAAAAATGTCTCCTGGATTTTAAGTATCCTGAGTGCTTTGCGGTAGCAGTACATCAGCCCGACAACACGTGCAAGAGCCGAGATATATGTGCAATTCTGGTGCAAACCATTCCTCACCCACGCCCTGAGTGGAAGCAGTCTCCTATCCTGTGCAAAACAGAAGTGCATCCATCCATTCAGCCAGCTAGCCACTGCGGACCATCCCTAATAGACATGGGGCACGGCTGAAGCTGGTTGTCTCTTACTTTCGTTGAAAGGAGGGTGTTGAGTTGAGCAACTGGAGGGGCTGGCATCTCTCCCAGCTATCCTTGTAGAGTCTGGTTTCCTGGGAGGTCCAGAACGCTGGCTGTGGGCCACTGTGATCCAAGCTGATGGCTTCTTAGCCACCCTTGCTGAACTGCGCCTTCAGTTTGTCACCCCAGGACTTTGCAGTGGTTTAGGAACTTTGGGTGCTGTGGGTCAGGACTGGCTCCAACAGGGGGCTCATGGCTAAGTGGCCGCCCTGGACCTAGCTGCTGAAAGGAGTTCTAAATGGAAGCGGGTTTTCTTTTTTTTCTGTTTAGGTTTTCTTTCATTTCTCTCCCTCTCTTTCTCTTTCTCCCTCTCTCCCAGCTACATACATTTTTTGAAAAATAGCATTTATTTTTCTCATGACAAAACCAGCACATGCTTATAAAATATAGAAAACCGCCAAGAGAAAAAAAAATTGCCTGTAATCAATCCCACCCAGTGATAACCACAATTCTGGTATTTGTGCTTCCAGTAAAATGCTAATGCAATATGTTTGACTGTATTTTTACAAGAAGAGCATTATATAGCATTATGCATATACGGTCTTACCTTGCTTTTTAAAAAATTAATATATTTGAAACGTTTTACAAGGTCAGTATGAATGTAGGACTCTTTCAGGGAAGCCCCTTGGGCACTTTTAAGTCCAGTGTCCCCCAACTTGAGTCTCAGCCGGGCTAGAGGAACATGGCCCTAAAGGACTGATGCTCTTGGCTGAAACTTTCCTTGTAGTCTTGAAGCAGCTGAACTGCCCACAATCAGGAGTCATGCCTGGCAAAACCCCTGAGAGACATGGCTCTCTGTCTCTACAGGGCACATCTGATTTATCTAGGGCATTTGTTAGAACATTCAGAGATTCTCATTCCTCTGATCTGCAGGCACAAAAAACATGTCCAGTACTTGTAATGATTTCCAAACCATAGTCTCTAAATTTCCAGGGCAGCCTTAAGTGTGGAATGGAAATTATGGAGTCCATTTAAAGGTCTCGGTTCTATAGAGCCCCCAGCATCCCCAATTCCCTCCACCCTCACTCCCAACAACTCAGCCAATTACTTTAAAGCAGCAGCTGCTGAAAGTTCAAGGGTTATGTGAGGCAGCCTCGGGATTTATGTCCGCTTCAGGACTCACTGACCCTCATCGACTTCTGTTATGTGTCAGGACCGAGAGCGGACCATCAATATTGTTCCAACAGGGTTGGAAGCCCACTCATCCCCCGTGTGGTGACATGCCACTGAAGGCAGAAACACAGGTCACTGCAGTCTCAGAAGCTTCTTAATCAACTAAGACCTTTCAGATGAGAAGTAGGTACAAATTGTAAACATGTTCATAATTTGAGAAGTGTAAGAAATACAACAATCTTTTCTCTATAACTGAATTTATAATCTTGGCTTCCCATTCCATCAAGAGTGGAAACAATCTTAGCCAAGTTGAAGATTCCCCACTTTTGCCCAGAGTTTTGTCCACATTTTGAGGGGCCTATGAAGTGGTGTTCTTTTTCTCTTTTTTTTTTTTTGACCACACAGCATGGCATGTGACATCTTAGATCCCTGACCAGGGATTGAACCCATGCCCACTACAGGGGCTTCTAACCACTGGACTGCCACGGAATTCCCTGACACGATATTCTGATCAAAGTTTAGCAATCAGCTCTCTGGGATAAACCATATATATACATATGTACGTAAGTTTACTATAAACTTTACATAAACTACCTGCAACCAGTCTAAAAAATAGTAAAATACACAATATTCTTAATCTTAAATTCCATATAGCCACACAGAATGCCTTCATAGGTTTTGCTGAACTCTTGTACCCATAGCCAATCTACAGTTACAATTTGAGCATCACTTGAGACCAGGTTATCATGAGAAATCGCCACTGAGCTGATGAATGTGTGTGATTTCCCTGTGAGCGTTGGTTGAGAGTTTCTTTCATGTTAACAAGATAAAAGTGAACCAGCAAAGGTACACATCAGAGTATCACTCACACTTCAGTGTGTGAATGACCCCTTGGCTTAATCAGATAACAATTTCAGAATACACTAGAAGAGTGTTTCCTCAATTTTTTGCACTATTTAACACAAACGAACAGCTCTATACCCAATGCATTTTGAAATGTAATTTGCCTTATTAACATTTTCTTGGGAAGGAAAGGATGGGACAAACTGAGAGAGCAGCCTGACATATATACGCTATCATGCATAAAATAGCACAGGGAGCTCAGCTCGGTGCTCTGATGACCTAGAGGGGTGGGGGGAGGTCCAAGAGAGAGGGGACATATGCATACATACAGCTGGTTTATGTTCTTGTACAGCAGAAACTCATACTGCGCTGTAAAGCAAGTATACTCTAAAAAGAAAAACATTTTCTCCATTATTTTCTTCAATCTCCTCTAGACAATCAAAAACATTTGAAAACCCAAAACAGAGAATCAAACCCTGATTTCCAGTACTTGAGAATTTCCTAAATACTTCTACCACATGTCCTGATTTTTCTACACATGCTGTCTTCTCCAGGTCCATAGCTCTCAGCTCACTCCTTTGCCTCTATGGATGAACGGGGATGTAGATTCTAAAACTCAAGGGATTTCCCTGGTGGTCCAGTGGTTAAGAATCCACCTGAGAATGCAGGGGCCGTGGGTTTGATTCCTGGTGAGGGAACTAGGATCCCACATGCCTCAGTGCAACTAAACCTGCCCTTCATAATGAGACAGTCTGTGTGCTGCCAACAAAAAGCCCATGTGCCACCAAGTAAATAAATAACTCATTAGAAGAGTTGGGAGATCCTTATCTCTAAGGACATGCAATGGTAACTTTCTGCTCAACTAAATCCACTAAATCAATCCATATGTGTTTGGGTCATGTGGTTATTGTACGTTTAACACTCTGAGGAGCAGCCAGAATGTTTTCCAAAGTAGCTGTACCATTCTACATTTCCACCCACAGTGTATGAGGATTCTAATTTCTCCACATCCTCATCAATTCTTGTTACCATTTACTTTTTTTTTTTTAATTTTAGCCATCTTAGGGGGCATGAAGAGGTATCTCATTGTGTTGACACTGAACATCTTTTTACATGCTTGTTGGCTATATAACTTTTGAGAAATGCATCTTCAAAAGAAAGTGAAAGAGAAAGCCACTCAGTCGTGCCCGACTGTTTGCCACCCTATACAGTCCATGGAATTCTCCAGGCCAGAACACTGGAGTGGGTAGCCTTTCTCTTTTCCAGGGGATCTTCCCAGGGATCGAACCCAGTTCTTCCACATGGCAGGCGGATTCTTTACCAGCCGAGCCACAAGGGAAGCCTTTCAAAGCCTTAACCCATTTCTTACTTGGGTTACTTGTCTTCTTGTTAAGTTGTACGAGTTCCTTACATATTCTGGATACAAGCCCCTTATTGGATATATGATTTGTAGATGGTGTCTCTCATTCTTTTGCTTTATCAAATATCTTTACAACATCAAGGAATATAATTACATGGTTCCTTTTGATCGACTGTGAAGAAAGCTGATGGTCAAAGAATTGATGCTTTTGAACTGTGGTGCTGGAGAAGACTCTTGAGAGTCCCTTGGACTGCAAGGAGATCCAACCAGTCCATTCTAAAGGAGATCAATCCTGGGTGTTCATTGGAAGGACTGATGCTAAAGCTGAAACTCCAATACTTTGGCCACCTCATGCGACGAGTTGACTCACTGGAAAAGACTCTGATGCTGGGAAGGATTGGGGGTGGGAGGAGAAGGGGACGACAAAGAATGAGATGGCTGGATGGCACCACCGACTCGATGGACATGAGTTTGAGTGAATTCTGGGAGCTGGTGATGGACAGGGAGGCCTGACATGCTGTGATTCATGGGGTCGCAAAGAGTCGGACACGACTGAGCGACTGAACTGAACTGAACATTGACTCAGTCTTGCATCCCTGGCCTGAACCCTCCTTAGCCAAGGGACATTATTCTTTCAACATGCTGCTGCCATGCTCTAGCTGTATCATTTTTTCACAGTTTTACATCCATGTTCATAAGTGAGGTTAGTCTAAGCGCTCTTTTTATGTTGTCTTCATTAAATTTTATAATTAGTATTTTGGTGGGTTTTTTAAAAAAAATCAGATTTCTTTTTGGACTGCTTAAGCATTTAAATAAGCTGAGGATCATCTGTTTGGTAAAGATTTGGTGGCAGTCCTCTGTGGAACCATCTGGGTTTATATCTTGGGAGGGTGTGAGAGAGGAACAACAGCTTTCTCTACTGCTTTTCAGATTTGCCATCTCTCCGAGGTTTACTTGTGTGAACTCATCTCTTCCAGGGAAAGTACACACACATCGCTCCGTCATGTCCAACTCTTTGTGACTCCATGGACTGTAGCCTGCCAGGCTCCTCTGTCCATGGGATTTCCTAGGCAGAAATACTGGAGTGGGTTGCCATTTCCTCCTCCAGGGGGATCTTCCTGACTCAGGGATCGAACCTGAGTCTCCTGCTTGGCAGGCAGATTCTTAACCACAAGCCACCTGGAACTCCCCTGTATTTGCATAGGCTGAAGTAATTTTATAATTTTTACAAATTTCCTTTCTGTCTGAGTTTATTCTCCTTTCATATTTGTACACTGTCTTTAGTAATGACTCAAGGTGTTCCTGGGAGAAAGGAGATCTCTCTGCGTGCCCCACCTCTGCATTCCAGCCCTGGTGGATCAATTCGAATGTGAAACAAGAAGTTAGACCCTGCTCGCTCAACCCAGGCTCTCCACACAGGACACGACCTGTGTTCCAATGAGTCAAGAGCCGTTTTCCTCTCATTCTTGTGAACGTTCTCATTTCCCCTCATTCCCTGAGTGATTCCCTGAACAAACACGATAATCAAGACTTGGGAAGCATTAATAATGTATTCCTAGATTTGAATAAGATCTGTAAGTAGTTAAGAGCATTGCACCAATTTTATTTGCCTGCTTTTGATCACTGCAAGATGGTTGTATGAGCTGTTAGCAATAGATGAAGCTGCATTCATGGTACATGGGAAATCTCTGAAATATTTTTGCAGCTTGGTTCTCTACATCTAGAAAAATGGTACTGATGAACCTAGCAGAGAACAGACTTGTGGACACAGCAGAGGAAGGTGAGGGTGCGGTGAATTGAGAAAGTGGCATTGACATATATACACCACCATGTGTGAAAAGATAACTAGCGGGAAGCTGCTATGTAGCACAGGGAGCTCAGCTCAGTGCTCGGTGATGGCCTGTGCAGAGGGATGGCAGGAGGGGAGGGGCTCAGGAGGGAAGGGGTGTCTATATTATATATAATTATGACCGATTACACTGTTGTACGGCAGAAACAAACACAAAATAACAAAGCAATTTTCCACCAATTGAAAAAGAAAATTTTTAAAAACAAGTTTAAAATAAAAAATTGCACCACCTGGGAAGCCCACAAAAAATATTAAAAAAATAAATAAATAAATAAAGTGAGTTCAAAAGAAAAACTATAAAAAAATAATACCTGATATTGTACATAAGGGACTTCCCTGGTGGCTCAGACAGTAAAGCATCTGCCTACAATGTGGGAGACCTGGGTTCAATCCCTGGGTTGGGAACATCTCCTGGAGAAGGAAATGGCAACCCACTCCAGTATTCTTGCCTGGAAAATCCCATAGAGGGAGGAGCCTGGTAGGCTATAGTCATGGGGTTGCAAAGAGCTGGACACGACTGAGTGACTTCACTTTATTGTACATAAAACTTAAATGTATGACATCAGAGCCTTAGAGTATATGCAATGGAAAAGGAGTCTTTGCTTTTTAGAAATAGATTTGTTTTAATTAATATATACTTATAACAATATTAATATAGTAATATAAGAATGGTAATAATGAACTCACCTAAATAACATGTAAAGTGATTTTATTTTTAAAGATGTAACATGTAAGTTCAGTTCAGTTCAGTTCAGTCGCTCAGTCGTGTCCGACTCTTTGCGACCCCATGAACCACAGCACGCCAGGCCTCCCTCTCCATCACCAACTCCCGGAATTCACTCAAACCCACCTCCATCGAGTCGGTGATGCCATCCAGCCATCTCATTCTCTGTCGTCCCCGTCTCCTCCCTCCCCCAATCCCTCCCAGCATCAGACTCTTTTCCAGTGAGTCAACTCATCGCATGAGGTGGCCAAAGTATTGGAGTTTCAGCTTTAGCATAAGTCCTTCCAATGAACACCCAGGATTGATCTCCTTTAGAATGGACTGGTGTAATATGTAAAACCATTCTATTTGTAAAAGTTTCAACCACAGTTTATAGGAATCCATCTGTTTTCAGTGTCCAACTATATGCATCTCTAAAAAGGGGTATATGTAATTGGATAAAAATACACATTTTTAACTGCTACTAACCTTATATCCCTCTTCACATCCCAACCCACCCACCTGGAAAAGTTTTAGTAAGAAATTAATATATGTCAGCCTCTTTCCCCTCTCTTTTAAAATCCTTTAGTGGCCCCACCAAAGCCTTTATGATGAGATCCAAACTCCTTAGCAGGGTATCTACGTGTTCCAAGGATTCTTCTCTGTCATTTCTCACCATCACCAATCCCCTTGACCACCTTCACCTCCCAGACTGGCTGCACTGTCTGTAGCCTTGAACTCTGTTGACATGTCCTAGCTTCTTGTCTACCTGAATGTCCTTGCTGTCTCCCCATAGCCTGCCCTTTGCCAGGACAGTCCCCATTTGTCAGTCAAGGCTGGGCTCAGCTGTCACCTCCTCCATGAGACGTTCCCTGGCTGGACCTCTCTCCGTGTCTCCCCTCTGCTCCCACCCCTCCCTCAGCTTGTTTCTGCCACAGCACTGCCCACAGATGTATCGCCGTGTCTGTCTTCCAGCCTGTCCCTCCATCAGACTGTGCTCTCTATAGGGGCAGACCCAAAGGACGCTAGGCGCATCATCAGGATATATCACAATTCCTAGCACATGGAAGAATGATGAATAAATGAATAAAACAAAACCCATACACTCCAGCTTTGGGCAAATTGACAGACACTCTTTGATCAGTTACACATACCTTCTACATGGCAAACACCCTCTTCCAATAACACAAGAGAAGGCTCTACACATGGACATCATGAGATGGTCAATACTGAAATCAGACTGATTATGTTTTTGCAGCCAAAGATGGAGAAGCTCTATACAGTCAGCAAAAACAAGACTGGGAGCTGACTGTGACTCAGATCATGAACTCCTTATTGCCAAATTCAGACTTATATTGAAGAAAGTAGGGAAAAACCACTAGACCATTCAGGTATGACCTAAATCAAATCCCTTACACTTTTACAGTGGAAGTGACAATTAGATTCAAGGTATTAAATCTGATAGACACAGTGCCTAAAGAATTATGGATGGAGGTTCATGATATGGTAAAGGAGGCAGGGATCAAGATGATCCCCAAGAAAAAGAAATGCAAAAAGGCAAAATGGTTGTCTGAGGAGGCCTTACAAATAGCTGTGAAAAGAACAGGAGCTAAAGGCAAAGGAGAAAAGGAAAGGTATACCCATTTGAATACAGAGTTCCAAAGAATAGCAAGGAGAGATAAGAAAGCCTTCCTCAGTGATCAATGCAAAGAAACAGAGGAAAATAATAGAATAGGAAAGACTAGAGATCTCTTCAAAAAAATTTGAGATGCGAAGGGAACATTTCATGCAAAGATAGGCTCAGTAAAGGACAGAAATGTCATGGATCTAACAGAAGCAGAAGATACTAAGAAGAGGTGCCAAGAATACACAGAAGAACTATATGAAAAAGATCTTCATGACCCAGATAATCACGATGGTGTGATCACTCACCTAGAGCCAGACATCCTGGAATGTGAAGTCAAGTGGGCCTTAGGAAGAATCACTACAAACAAAGCTAGTGGAGGTGATGGAATTCTAGTTAAGATATTTCAAATCCTAAAAGATGATGCTATGAAAATGCTGCACGCAATATGCCAGCAAATTTGGAAAACTCAGCAGTGGCCACAGGACTGGAAAAGGTCAGTTTTCATTCCAATCCCAAAGAAAGGCAATGCCAAAGAATGCTCAAACTACCGCACAATCACACTAATCTCACGCGCTAGCAAAGTAATGCTCAAAATTCTCCATGCACTTCAACAGTACGTGAACCATGAACTTCCAGATGTTCAAGCTGGATTTAGAAAATTTTGAACCAGAGATCAAATTGCCAACATCTGTTGGATCATACAAAAAGCAAGAGTTCCAGAAAAACATCTACTTCTGCTTTATTGATTACACAAAAACCTTTGACTCTGTAAATCACAACAAACTGTGGAAAGTTCTTAAAGAGATGGGAATACCAGACCACCTGACCTGACTCCTGAGAAATCTGTATGCATGTCAAGAAGCAACAGTTAGAACCAGACATGGAACAACAGACCTCTTCCAAATTGGGAAAGGAGTACATCAAGGTTGTATATTGTCACCCTGCTTATCTAACGTATATGCAGAGTAGATCATGAGAAACGCTGGACTGGAGGAAGCACAAGCTGGAATCAAGACTGCCAGGAGAAATATCAATAACCTCAGACATGCAGATGACACCACCCTTATGGCAGAAAGCAAAGAAGAACTAAAGAGCCTCTTGATGAAAGTTAAAGAGGAGAGTGAAAAAGCCGGCTTAAAGCTCAACAACAACAATCAGAAAACGAAGATCATGGCATCTGGTCCCATCACCTCATGGCAAATAGATGGGAAAACAATAGAAACAGTGAGAGACTTTATTTTTGGGGGCTCCAAAATCAATGCAGATGGTGATTGCAGCCATGAAATTAAAAGACACTTGCTCCTTGGAAGAAAAGCTATGACCAACCTAGACAGGATGTTACAAAGCAGAGACATTACTTTGCCAATGAAGGTCCATCTAGTCAAAGCTATGGTTTTTCCAGTAGTCATGCATGGAAAGAGAACTGGACCATAAAGAAACTGAGCACCAAAGAAATGATGCTTTTGAATTGTGGTGTTGGAGAAGAGAGTTGAGAGTCCCTTGGACTGCAAGGAAATCAAACCTCTCAATCCTAAAGGAAATCAATCCTAAATATTCATTGGAAGGACTGATGCTGAGGCTGAAACTGCAATACTTTGGCCACCTGATACGAAGAACTGAGTCATTTAAAAATACCCTGATGCTGGGAAAGATTGAAGGCGGGAGGAGAAGGGGATGACAGAGAATAAGATGGTTGGATGGCCTCACCAACTTGAGGGACATGAGTTTGAGTAAACTCCAGGAGTTGGTGATGGACAGGGAGGCCTGGCATGCTGCAGTCCATGGGGTCGCAAAGAGTTGGAAACAACTGAGTGACTGAACTGAACTGAACATACCTATCAGTGACCCAAGCAAGTCAGAGTTGTATAAAGCACAGTCCCTACTTTCAAACTACTTAGGAGAGTACATTACTCTTGCTCACACTCTAGTGAGCAAGCTTTCTGGTGCAAGGTGGCTTCAACCCAGAACTTCTGGTTCTGTCTTCTTTCGCTTGCTTCAATGCAAACAGTTGGGGACAGCATGCATGCTAGTCATGTCCAACTCTTTGGGACGCTATGGATGTCACCCACCAGGATCCTCTGTCCATGGGATTTTTCCAGGCAAGAATACTGGAGTGGGTTGCCATGCCCTCTTCCAGGGGATCTTTCCAACCCAGGGATCGAACCCATGTCTCTCACATCTCCTTCATTGCAGGTAGATTCTTTACCCACGGCACCACCTGGGACAGCATGTGCTGAATGCAGAACTAGAGCTAGCACAGCACTTGCATGAGGCTCACCGAGGCCACTGCTCTCTGTTTTAAAATAGTGCATCCTCCCAGAGCATCCCCACTCCCTCTCGTAAAACACGAACGGTGGTTCCTAGTGGCAGCCAAAGTGACTCCTCAGTCTAGTGTATGAATATGTGGCTGAGAATTACCCTAATAATCCTGAAGGTTTTCCCACCCTCCTTCTTGCTCAAGGACCATAATCCAAGAGGCAAAAGTTCCTCAACAGTTCCTGCCCTGGCTCACCCCACCTCGCTCTGTAAACTCACCACCCACGTCACTGGGCCATGGGAAAAAACTATACTCCTGTCATTCCGCCACTTCATTGAACCTTAAACTCTTTGTTTTTTAAAACCCATTTTCTGGTTGATTCTTTCACATGATATCCCAATTTCCATTTAAAGCCTCTTCCCCTCCTGCTACCTGTCTCTTCCAGAGTCAGCATAAACTGGCAGAATCTCCAGCAAAGCTCAGCCTCTCTGACATTTACTGTCTTCTGCTACTGATCTAGACCAATGCCTGGAACATAGAGAATACCAGCAAATGTCATCCATGGGGTGACAAGTGCACCTGACCTTCCCTATATTCAGGATTACATGAGACACTAAGTATGAGAACACTTTTAAAATGCTAGAGTGATGGTTTGAGGTGACAGTTCTTCACTGAAGAGACGGCAAAGCAATGAATAATGTAACATGTTATTAAATATCTGTTGAGCCCCTGCTGGGTGAAAAGCTCTGCACACAGTTTATCTCCATCATGATTTTCAGTCACTCAGAGTAGAAAGCATGGCATGCTCCGTCTACCCCGTGTGTCCTGATCATGTGTCCAGGACACGGAACCAATCCAAAGTGAACCCCGTGCCACCCCTCTCAACCCCCAACTTACTTTCAAAGCTCTTGGTAATACTGTCACACCTTTATTTCTCACTATTCTGCTAAGGCCTCACCTGTCCATGAAAAGACTAGCTCCTCACCAAGCTCAAGCTGTTCCCAGCCTCCGGGAGTTCTCTTCCCACCTCTCCACCATCCAGCTCTCATCTCTCCTTTCTGGCCCATTTTAAGGGTCACCCCCTGCACAAGGTTTTTCCTACAACTCAAGCCATTTGATCCCAAAGGGAAGGCAGCCTGCATCACTCCACGCTCTCTTACATTGTAGAAACATATGGCTCCACACGTGGCTTGTGCTGGCGAACTCCCAGATGGTCAAAACAGCAACAGCTCTGTCTACGTCCCATTCAACTCATTACACGGTGTCCAGCATACCCGAGCTGTGCCGGTTGATCAGGACCCTGGGGGGGAAATGGCCCTGAGCCTACAGTCAGAAGTGGGTCTGGGCAGAGTCAGCCCTTCTTGTGGGATGGTAGCGGAAGCAAGGCCCGAGTTCCCCCCCACCCAGCTGTGATCATGGCTCTGGGAGAGGTCACCCACAAAGACAACTTCTACCTCATTACCAATTCAGTCCCCGTGGAAACCCTTGCCAGGGCCCTTAATTTCTTGTGTTAAAACAACAAACGAGGTGACCCCAGCACAGTCTCTAATAGGTAGCATGGGTCACCAATTATTCATTTTGTGCTGGAGCTTTTCGCATGACAGGCTGAGATGAAAATTTGTCCTCTTCCTGGCAAGAGCCATAAATTAGTTTTATGCTACTGTTAAGCCCAGAGGCACAAGGGGGGAAGGGAATGGAGTGGGGGGAGGGTCAGTGAAGAAGGCCTGGCTCCTTCCAGGGACAAAGCTACTTCTTGGACTCTATGGACAGGGACAGAGGGAACAACAGAGGACAAGCAGGTTGGGCCGCAAAAGAGAAAGATCCAGAGACTCTGAGACAAGACAGTGAACTCTGTGAGGGTCTGAACTGAATCTTAGTTTTCTTTTTACGCCAGTATCTGGCAGGTCTGCTGAATGAATGACTCAATGATTGAATACATGCAACTGTGTCTCTCTTAGCCAGATCTGAACGAAACCAATTATGCCACCTCCATATGAGTTTTCCAAGAGTTCTCTGAGATCACTGGAGCCAATGAAAATGATGGTGTCAATCAGCATATTTTGACATGTATTGTTCCATAAGCTCTCAAATGCAAAAAAAAAAAGTGTACAAGACCATACACGCAATGTGTGCATGCTCCGTCGCTAAGTCACGTCCAACTCTTCGAGATCCAATGAACTTTAGCCCACCAGGCATACATATAATGTTTAGCTATTCATGTTTAAAAAGCATTGAAAAAAAGCACACACCAAAACATTAACAGTGCTACTGACAGGACGGTGGTCTTCTGAGTTTTCTATTTGCTTCTTTATACTGTGCAGAATTTTCTGAAATTTCTTTGACCAGGATATATTTCCTTTTAATCAGAAAAAAAAAAATCCATTAAAAAAAAAGATCCATGATCAACCCATAGTTATCTGGGCTAGAAAAAGAGAACAGCGGTGAGTGGTGTAGATCATCTAGAAGACGGGAAAAATCACCCAGGTTTGACTCTGGAACATGTTACATACACTTTTTTCCCCAGAAGATTTATCTTAATTAGGCTTTGCTCTTTACTTAATATTAGGATTACTTCTAAGTCCCTGAGCTCCCCTGCCAACTAATGAGTTGAACTGGATGGAGAGAAAGAGTCAGCCTGGAATAAAATGAAATATAAGCTGCAGCTAATCCACAGGCAGATAGTTGAGCTTCAGTGGCACACAGAGGGGGTAGGAACCCCTGGGTGGGTTCAGCTCCTCTGCTCGGAAGCCGGATTCCCAAGGATCGAAACCAGCTTCACCACTGCTAACCCCAAAGTCTTGAAAGACCCTTATCCTTTCTGCTGCTCTAGTTTCCCAGGATGCACATTGCTAGTGATAATGGTTCCCACGTCCTGGAGCCCAGAGGAGGATTCAGTGAGGTGACGCGTGTAAGGCGCTTTGCACAGTTGTCTGCCAGAACAATTAAGTGGGGGCACACCCCTGCCTGATTTGCATCATATAGTACTTTCTTCCAAATGGATTTCACTGTTTAAAACACATTCTAACATCTCCTTCACATCCTCCAGTTGAGGGGCAGGTGCCAACTTTCTCATTTTACAGTCATGGAAATGAAGGCCTGGAAAAAAATGAAAAGAGTTGCTTCTGGTTTTGGAAGGAGTGGAAGAATTGGGACCACATCGCATTTCTGCAGGAGTCTTGATGGCTACCCAGTCCCCATCACACACGGTGGGCAGAGGGGCTGGGGTGGGCTTTCCACTCTACACCTCGGTTCCTTTCTAAGCCCTCACAAGGACATTTAAGTTTCACTTCGAGATCTGTCTGCAAAGATTTGTGACGATTAGCCAGGAAATTACTGTTAACTGCTTAGCCAAGTTCAAGTGCTGTGGATATGCCAAGTTCCGGTAATGGGGGAGAAGCTGAAGAGACTTTCGCTCACTCTGACTCTTCATCACGAGGCTGGCACGTTGGTAGGGCTAGGACTGAGGACTTGTCATTCCTATGTTTTATGGAGGAAGGCCTTCCTGCCATCATCAAGTTACCTCCCTTCTGAAATATTCTTGGATGTTAGATTCATGGAAGAATTTTTTGGCCGTGGCGGTATCGGGGAAGGGCTGGGGAGGAGGATAAAGTCCTTCCAAACCTGGCTTCCTGCAAGGAATTTATACAGAGATCAGACCCGTAGAGTCTACATGGATTCTAATTCCTTCCTCATCCCCACCCAAGCCACCTTCCTTGCCCTCTTCACTTCTCTAACCCCCCATTCTCTCAGCGTGTGCATGCTCAGTAGCTCAGTGGTGTCTGACTCTTTGCGACCCTGTGGACTGTAGCCCGCCAGGCTTGTCTGTCCATGGGATTATCCAGGCAAGAATACTGGAGTGGGTGACCATGCCTTCCTCCAGGGAATCTTCCCCACCCAGGGATCGAACCCAGGTCTCTTGCATCTCCCGCATTGCAGGGAGATTCTTTACTGCTTGAGCCATCAGGGAAGCACCCCACCCCCACCACTGGGTTTGACATTAACAGAGGAGGATGCAGAAAGGACAGGGCGGTTTGCCCTCAGCTTCTCTCTACAAGACACCGCACGGAGCACACCCTGATCATTCTACAAATCCCCAACACCGATGAACGCGCAGTCGCATTGCTCAGAAAGCCAGCTCTGAGAAGATGGTACACATTGCCCTGTGTACCTCCCATGGCACACACTCATTGCTTAATGTAGATTTGTTGAATGAATGAGTGAATAAATTAATTCACTAGGAGAAGGAAATGGTAACCCACTCCAGTGTTCTTGCCTGGAGAGTCCCAGGGACGGGAGAGCCTGGTGGGCTGCTGTCTATGGGGTCACACAGAGTCGGACACGACTGAAGTGACTTAGCAGCAGCAGGTGACAGCAGCAAGCTCTGGGAACTGGTGATGGACAGGGAAGCCTGGCATGTTGCAGCCTACGAGGCTGCAAAGAGTCAGACACGACTTAGCAACTGAACAACAAGAAATGTGACAGCAGAACAGCATGGAAATCAACGGATGCTGCTGGAGAGGGTGATATTGGTTAGTTTATGTTTTACTACTTAAAACTCGGAGGAGGAAGCTGCTTCTAAATTCCGAACATGAAAACCCAATTAAACTAAATAGTGGGAAATTACAGGCAGCTATAAAAAAGTGAAGAATTTATTAATTAAAGCTAAACTCACTCCTAAAAAATGAATTTAAGTACTGTGAAAATAAAGAAGATAAACCAACTTCCCACTCCGTGCTTAAAAATTCCCTCAGTGCTCTGCCTTCACCTCTGCCCCTCCTGGGAAGCAAGTCCATGTTACCAGGCTCTGCCTGGATACTGAGGACCCCACATGACTGACAGATCAAGTCGTTATCCTGCAGAAGAGGGGAACCTGTTATGAAGGTGCCCTTGAAGTTTATTAAAGAACCAGAGAGTTAAGAAAAATGTCTGAGACCATTGAGAACCATCTATTTGATTCCAAAAGAGAGGCCCAGTAGGATCTAAGCTGACAGGAAGAGTGTGTCTAGCCCCTTGTTCCTCAAACTGTGGTCCATGACCCAGCAGCTTTGAAATCCAGGAATCTCAGTCCCACACACACCTGCTGAGTCAGAGTCCGCTTTTCCACAAGATGCCCAGGTCATTAGCATGCATGCTGCGGTGTTTGAGCTAGACGGGTCTAGCCCCCTCTCAGTGGAGTAGTGAAAGGGGAGTTTTTCTGCTGATGGAACTGCCGGGGATGCTATGGGAGATTCACACGAGTGCAGGGCACACTCTTGCCTTTCTAGAACATTCCCTGAGAGCAAGGGGAATGATGGGGCGATAGAAAGCCAGCCCAGCCCCCTCCCTGGGGTGACCCTAGAGGGGACCCATGCTGCAGGTGCTGTGCAGGGTTCAACCAGCATAGCCTGCAGAGGGCCCAGCTGGAGTCTGGGGCCCCGTGCTTGCCTTCCCCTTAGGAGATGGAGCGTTTGGGACTCTGGGAGAAAGTGAGGGAAATGGGACCAAAATGGTACCAATGTTGAAATGCAGCCACGGTGAATTCTAGAAAGAAATACAGTTATGGGGACACTTTCAACCGCCTTGAAGTATATTGGACTAATTATCTTAGTGGACACTAATAAACATATTCCTTAGAGACGCATGGTGACCTTAATAACTCAGAGATGAATATTAGATGAAGGCGTTATTAGGGACTGGCCGGACTGCTCACCCTCCAAGCCCAGCAGGCAGCAATTCTCCTTCCTGCCTTCCCACGTCGGCCCCCTTAAGCCTGAAATTTTTATTAAATATGTACCCAGCGACTAGGAGAGCTTCAGAGTCAATAAACACCTGCCCCTACCTTGCTCAAGGGGACTGACTCCGAGCCATCAGCAGGGGTGAGGGGGGCCTCGCCCCAGAGAGAGGAGGAGACACTCACGCAGCTCTCGGCCCACAGCCAGGGGCGGGTCTCCTCTAGTTCTCGGTCCTGCCCCAGTGCTAGCCTCAGTCCTCAGCCCCTAACCTAAACTCAAGAAAGTGCCTTCTGCTCCCAGGACCAAAGGGCTGGCCCTGCCCCATTCCAGGCATGGCTGTGCATCCCTTCAATCCTTTCCTCTAATTTCCAGTCTCCCTGGAAGTGTCAGTCGTGACCCCATCCTCCAAGCCCAAGGAACTCTCATTCCCCGTGGACGCCCAGCGCCTGGCCCTGCTGTGACTCCCATCCTCGTCCTCCAGTCGCCCCAGTTACTAGCATCACAGGCACCCAGATCCACAGAGGAGCAAGTGAACACGTGGGAACATTAAAAAAAAAATTTTTTTTTCTGCCTTAAGGACCGTACAATATGCCCATTTAACGGTGACCTGGAGACAAGACCCATCATACCCATTCCCCCAGTTTCCTCGTTTATTCTTTTTTAATCCGTTAAGATTCTTTTTTAAAAGAATGTATTAATTTATTTATTTCTGGCTGAGCTGGGTCTTCATTGCTGCACATGGGCTTTCTCTACTGGCAGCGAGCAGGGTCTACTCTCCAGTTGCAGTGGGAGGGCTTCTCTTGCTACAGAGCTTGGGCTTCAGGGCACAGGCTCAGTGGTTGTGGCACACGGGCTTAGTTGCTCTGCAGTGTGTGGGATCTTTCCGGACCGGGGATGGAACCCATGTCCCCTGCGTTGGCAGGTGGATTCTTAACCACTGGACTACCAGGGAAGTCCTTCTTTCTTCTTTTCTATTTGTTGCTTGGTTTATGTTTTTTCATTTATAGCATGCAGTGAAGTACACAAATCTCTAGTACATAACCGGACAGATTTTGACAGATACATACATCCAACTAACCACTAAAACATTTCCAGCACCACCCCCTCCCAGAGATTCCCTCACGTCTCTTCCTAGTCAATGAGCCCCAACACAAATCTCTCACCATAGGTCAACTGTACATGTTTTTGAACTTCATACACATGGGATCATTCAGGATGTACTCTTCTGTGTCTAGCTTCTGTTAACCAAGACGTTTCTGAAATGGATCCATATGTATAGCAGTCTTTCATTGTCTTGTGGCAGCTAGATAGTATCCCAGCTTCTACAGTAGCATATCCATTGAAAGCACACTTAGTGGTTTTTAGATTTCTAGCTACTGTGAATTAATCCTTCTGTAAATACCCATATGTATGTTTGCTGATCTTACTTTGCTCACTTCTGTCAGGGGCTCAATGTAACCAAAAGGAGTCTGAGATTTTACTCAACTGATTGGCTCACGTAGCCTACCTGTTTCACTAAGGCTGGCAGAAGACACAACACTCCTGGGTCAGTGATGACAGGCAATTTCTCACCCACAGCAACAGCAGCAGCCAGCATATTTGCATTTTTGCCCCAGTTCCTTGAGACTCAATCCCCAAAGAGTAATTAACACAGAGAAGGCCAAATGACACCCACCCACAGTAGGGTGCACTACAAATGCTCAGGGAATTCTAATTTTTTAAAAAAATGATGATTTTTATTGATTTATTTGGCTGTGCCAGGACTTTGTTGTGGCATGTGGGATCTCTCATTGTTGCAGCATGCAGGATCTTTAGTTGCAGCACATGAACTCTCAGTTGTGACATGTGGGATCTAGTTCCCTGACCAGGGATCAAACCCAGGCCCCCTGCACTGGGAGCACAGAGTCTTACTGGACCACCAGGAAGTATTCCCAATCAATTTTTTGTAATGGACAGTAAGTATGCTTGCCCTTAGTTCTACAGGGAGATACAATATCTGAGTCCCAAAGAACATGAAAGTCACTCAGTGGTGTCTGACTCTTTGCAACCCCATATACTATACAGTCCATGGAATTCTCCAGGCCAGAAAACTGGAGTGGGTAGCCTTTCCCTTCTCCAGGGGATCTTCCCAACCCAGGGATCAAACCTAGGTCTCTCACTTTGCAGGTGGATTCTTTACCAACTGAGCTATCAGGGAAGCCCCATCTGAGTCCCAAGTCTGTAAGCAAAACTGTCTTTTGCTCCAGAGGGAAACACTATCTATTTCAAGGCTGCTCAGTATACAAACATCCTTGAAAATAACATAGTCTGAAACAAAGGACATGGAATGCCTGGCTTGCCAGGTGTACATAAAAGCAAGAGTTCAACAGAGAACTGTTTCCCGACAGATGAATGCCGAGGGGTAGAGGTGCTGAGTCAAAGTGGCTGGCTTGTATTTAGCTGCAGCAGATACTGCACCCAAAGTGGCCCAACGTGACTATACCAATTTATACTCCCATTAGCAGTGTCTGAGGTTTTACCCACTCCACATCCTTGCCCACACATAGTACTGTTGATCTGTTTCATTTAAGCCATCCCAGTGTGGCCATGCCTTTGTTTATTCAGGAACTCTTCCACATAGCAGATGCTTGGAGGTCATTTAAAATGATGGTTCAGATCAACATGAATATAATTGCCTTTACGAAATTTTCATTTGTCAACTATATATTAAGAGCCATATACCAGGTAAGCCGTGGGCAGTGCAGGCATGATGCTCCAGGAAGCAGACACACAGGGCAATCTTCTCTCAGGAAGCATATTTTAAAGACGTAGAAAGGGACTTGCTTGGCAGTCCAGCAGTTAAGATTTCATGCTTCCAATGTAGGGGTTGTGGGTTTGATTCCTGGTCGAGGGACTAAGATCCCACATGCCTCGTGGTGCAGCCAAAAAAAAAAAGAAAAGACATAGAAAGGGAGGAAGAGGCTCTCTCAAGCAGGGAGAGTCTGTCTTAGGGGAGGGCACTGCCTTACGTAATGCCATTTAGACCTGGCCACCATGGGTGAGAGGCCCTAGGAGAAATGCTCGATCAATGGAGAAAGGGATGAGCTTCTAAGAAGCTGGGGGGACCAATGCATACCTGCTCATAGAATTGCCTAAACTTTCCAGCAGCTTTGCACTGCACAAAATGCTAGTAGATGATGATGTTCAGTCACTTAGTCATGTCCAACTCTTTGCAAACCCATGGACGGCAGCACGCCAGACTTCCCTGTCCTTCACCATCTCCCAGAGTTCACTCAAACTCACGTCCATTGAGTCGTTAATGCCATCCAACCATCTCACCCTCTGCCGTCCCCTTCTCCTCCTGCCCTCAGTCTTTCCCAGCATCAGGGTCTTTTCCAATGAGTCAGCTCTTAGCATCAGGTACCCAAAGTATTGGAGTTTCAGCTTCAGCATCAGGCCTTCTAATGAATATTCAGGGTGGATTTCCTTTAGGATTGACTGGTTTGATCTCCTTACTGTCCAAGTAGATGATGATAATGAAGATAATAATGATCAGTTATTGAGTACTTCCTATGTTTCAGGCACTAAACTAGGCTCTTTACATGTATTAAGTTACTCTGTACATTGCAGCCAGCATCCATTGGCTAGTGATGAGATGAAACTATTGAGTAAAATGTTTTCAACGAGTGCAAACACTGGTCTGGAGTAAGAGCTGTCAGGGAGGTTTTGGGGGGCGGTCTGGAAAGGTTTAGTGTTTTTATGATTCCATCCAATTCAGTTTCCCTGTGGCTCAGAGGTTAAAGCGTCTGCCTCCAATGCGGGAGACCCGGGTTCGATCCCTGGGTCGGGAAGATCCCCTGGAGAAGGAAATGGTAACCCACTCCAGTATTCTTGCTTGGAGAATCCCATGGACGGAGAAGCCTGGTAGGCTACAGTCCACAGGATCGTAAAGAGTCGGACACGACTGAGCGACCTAACGGAACGGAACGGAACGGATCCAATTCAGTTATGAGTCTAGAAATTATGTAGAGTGAATTTCCTTAGCTTACATCTTCAGTAGCTAGCTATTCAATAACCACGATAATAATAGTGATGATGGAAATAATAATATCTTCTTACTCTGGCTTAGGCACTATACAATGTGTTGGGTTGGCCAGAAAATTCACTTGGGTTTTTCCGTAACAGCGTATGGATAAACCCGAATGAACTTTTTGGCCAACCCAATTCTTTGTATTTCATTCAGTCCTTACTCCAACCTTATGAGACATTACAATCCCCACCTTAAAAAGGAAGAAACAAGAATGGAGAGGTTAATTAATGAGCCCACGGTCTCAGAGCTTTTAATAGCAAAGCCAGGATTCAACCCCAGTGGGTCTGCCTTCAAAAATGTTTTCTTTTTCCCCTGCAGCACTGTCTTTCCATCCACCCATGGTCAAACGACACACTTCCTATTTTAGGGGCAGGCTTATTGGAAGGCCCAATTTGCTAAAAATGATTATTGGGAATTAAGTGTGCTGTTGGAAGATGGATTTTTTTTAATATGTGAAATGACCTGGTTCTCTGCTCTAGATTTATGCAGCTCTGGTGTTAGCCCAGGGATACTGAGCTGACAATCATTCTGGGAAAGACTAGGCTACATCCACGTCTGGCTGTAGACATTTCCTGACAGCGAGGCCACTCCCTGTCCCAGGCATCCTAAAGCAAGCCTCAGGGAGGAAACCAGAATTTTGAGCAGAGGTCCTAAGCAGACAGAGAGGAAACCCTTGCTTCTATCATCTTGGACCTGGAAGATTTATAGGAATGCAGATGTGTAGGCATGAATTCCTCAGTGCTGGGAGATTTGGAGATGGACTGGGAGCCAGGATGAGACGGGCCTGAAAGTCATCGTTATTGTTGTTTAGTCACTCAGCTGTGTCTGACTCTTTTGTGATCCCATGGACTGTACATACCACTCCCCCAGGCTCCTCTGTCCATGTGATTTCCCAGGCAAGAATACTGGAGTGGGTTGCCATTTATTTCTCCAGGTGATCTTCCCAACCCAGATGGGAAAGTTTAAGACCCAAAGGAATGTAACCATTCATTCAAAAACAGAAAACAAACAAAAACATTTATTGAGCTCTTTAAGGTCCCTGATAATGTTCCAGAGATACAATAGTGAACACAGCCAAATTCTTAGTCCCAAGAAACTTATATTGCAGTAGGGAAGACTGACAGTATACAAAAAAATGTATGACCTACATATACTATAATATATAGTTGTATAGAACTGAAAAATACTAGGAAATGAACTAAAGCAGAGTAAGGGGATTTCTTTAACAGTTAAGTGAGGGACAGCCTCGGAGTACAGGCAGTTGTGGAACAGAGAAGTGAATGAAGTGTGACAGTGAGCCACGTGGGTATGTGGGATTGTTTCAAGTAAGGGGAATAGACAGGGCAAAAACCCTGCGGCAAGTGTGTGGATAGCATGTTCAAAAAATCAGTAAGAGGTCAATGTGCTTAGGCTGAGTAGCAAACAGGATGCAGAGAAAAAAAAAGATGATGCAGAGAATGTGGGTTTTTGTTCTTTGAGGTATAGTTGATTTACCATGTTGTGTTAGTTTCAGGTTTACAGCAAAGGTATTCAGTTATGCATATAAGAATATATGTATTCTTTTTGACATTCTTTTCCATTGTAGGTTATTCTGAGTATTGAATACAGTTCCTGTGCTATATAGCAGGTCCTGGCTGTTTATCTATTTTATGTATGTATGTATCTATTAATCCCAAATTCCCAGTTTCCTCCTCTCTTTCCTCTTTGGTAACCACAAGTTTGTCTTCTATGTCTGTGAGTCTATTTCTGTTTTATAAATAAGTTCATTTGTATCACTTTTTTAGATTGCATATATACGTGATATCATATATTTGTCTGACTTCCCTTAGTATGGTAATATCTGGCTCCATCTATGTTGTTGCAGATGGCATTATGTCATTTTTTATGACAGAGTAATATTCCCTTATATATTTACTGTGTTTATATATATACACACCACATCTTTTTTATCCACTCATCTGTCTATAGCTTCCATGTCATGGCTATTGTAAACAGTGATGCTATGAACATTGGGCTACAGGTGTGTTTTTGAATTAGAGTTTTTATCTTCTCTGGATATATGCCCTGGAGCAAGATTGCTGAATCCTATGGTAGCTCGATTTTCAGTTTTTAAAGGAATCTCCATACTGTTTCCATAGTGGCTGCACCAATTTAAATTCTAAGAATGTAGGAGGCTCCCTTTTCTCCACACCCTCTCCAGCATTTATTATTTGTAGACTTTTTTGATGATGGCCATTCTGACCAATGTGATTTCACTGTTTGATTTTCATTTCTCTAAGAATTCGTGAGGCTGAACATTTTTGCATGTGCTTACTGGCCACCTGTATGTCTTCTAGAGTATGTTGGTTCTTGATGGAACACATAGGAGTTTGTGTTTCATCCTGACAGTGATGGAAGACCATTAAAAGATTTTGTGATAAAAGTTACAGTCTCTATGAGGCCAAGAATGGATGCAGGAAGACTTGTGTATTCATTTCTTAGGGATGCCATGCAAATTACCACAAATTTGGTGGCTCAAAATACTAGAACTTTTCAATGGTTCCAGAGGCCAAAATGCTAAAATCAAGTTGTCAACAGGCCCATGCTCCCTCTGCAGGCTCTAGCAGAGAATCCTTCCTTGCTTCTGCTGGTTCTGACACTCCAGGTGTTCCTTGGCTTGTGGCAGCACCACTCCAACCTCCACCTCCACCTTCACATGGCTTTCTCTTCTGTGTCAACGTCTTCTTCTCTTCTGCCTCTTCCAAGAACACTTGTCGTTGGATTTAGGGCCTCTCTGGATAATCCAGGGTGATCTCCTCTTGAAACCCTTCATTTATTTAGATCTGCAAAGACCCTTTTCTCACAGAAAGTCACATTTACAGTTCCAAGGGTTAGGATGTAGACATTTCTTTTGGGGGTCACCTTTCAACTCAATACAACTAGTTAGGAGGCTGTCACATTAGCCCAGAAAGGCAGTGAGGCTGACTTGCCTTAGATTGGTGGCAGCCAGATGGTGAGTGGCTGGACTGCATTAGGGTGAGAGCTCAATGGGGAAGAGTCACTCATTCAGCATCTCCAGGAATATTGGGGTACCAGCCATGTTCCAAGCTCTGCCAGCACTGAGGATACATCAGGGAAGAAAAGATGCAATGTTCAGGGACCTAAGCTCACATCACAGTCCCACAGCAAAACTAGATGTTCAGTGTATCCTGTGTCACAAAAGAACACAGGGCAGACAGACCTGCCCCTGTCGGCACAGAGCACTAGAAGGAGGAATACAACTTAGCCAGGCCAAAGCGTGCACTGTAGGTGGGCGATGGGGAGGGGAAAGTCCAGCTGGAGAGAGCTGAATTTACGGAATGTCTGGTCAAGATGTCTTTAAAGAATCACACAAACAAGGGTGGCATGAGGTCTTGGGGCAGCCTGGCCATCAGCATGTCTCAGACCACCCAGGACTAACTGCCACCCACTGGCAGCCTGCCAACACAGGTGCTGCTGGAGTTTGCATTTGCAATGTGGAACTGTTCTTGGCAACCCACCCTCTCCCTTAAGGTGACGGCCCTGATCCTACTTATAGCAACACCAGGCACACGAGCAAAACTGTTGCCCACAGCCTGAAGTCGTTCAGATTGGCTGAGATTGTGTTCCTAGCATGCTAGGCCCTGCCCTTGAGTCACCCCGGGGTCCTGAAGTCATCCCGTGGAGATGCTTACAGTCTTTAGGTAATTAAATCTTAACCTACAAACGGCTCCCTAGAGCCCCTGGGATTCACTTGCTGGCTGTAGACATAAAAGTCTGATGACTCAAAAAGTTGCTTTTAAAGGAAAGGTCTTTCATCTATAAGAACCATAAAACTCATTCACATGCTCAAAACCCCACGGATGCAAGGCGCAGTCGGAGAAGAAATAGCGGTTCCTCCGCCCCTGGGGCGGGATTCCTCCGCCGCGGTTTGACCGCAGACCCGCCCCTAACGTTCGCAGGGCTGGAGGCCAAAGAGCCGGGGAGGCCCGCACGCTGCCTGTGTACCTCGAAGCCAAAGATCAAGGGAAGCGACTCTTCGAATACGTTGTAGCCTCCTGCTTTAATAATTAGCCCTTCGCGATGACCCGGAGACCGCCGTCACCGGCCAGCAGCCTGAATCACTTTCTTCTTACTGAGGCTTCATCTGGCAATGTGACGAGTCCCAAGGCAGAGGCAAGTGGACACCCCTGGCCCACCCTTCCAGGCTCCAACTAGTCTCCCACTGGCCACACCTCACTCTATCGTTGCCCGCCTTCTGCGTACTGGATCCTAGAAATAGCTCAGGCTCCTGGAAGCTGAGTCAAGAGTCCTTGGGTAGGGAATGCTAGGACCCCTGTTATCTGGAGTGCGACGAGAAGGGCCAGTTCAGGGTGCGAGGGCACAACCCAGTAGGCCCTCATCTTACAGGGGAGGGAGCAGCTGCAGGCGGGCCTGTAGTCTTGGGTTGAAGTTGCTTCCTGGTGATTGTTGACAGAAAAGGAATGAGGCGCTATGGGGGCATCCAGCCTTCTGTTAGGTCACTGGTCCTAGCGGGGAACGTGGGTCCAGATCAGTCTAACAGGTGGGCGACTTCCCCGGTTGGTCCAGCAGACCGTCCTTCCCAGATGGGAAGAAATCATCTGCGGTGAATAAAGAGGATGCTGAGACTGGGGGAGTAAGTGCGGTAAAAAGTAAAAGCAAAGAGAGAGCCTGACTGGCAGGAGAAGTTGCTTCTTCAACACTGTTATTGTCCCTCCTGTAATGGCAGCTGGACACGAACCAGTGCCTGGACATGAGTCAGGTCGCAGCATCCCGTCGCTGTCGCGCTCTGGGGGAGGAACCACGAGGAGACCAAACTGATGAGTCCACAGCTATCGACTGGTGCTCACCCACATGCACAGCCAGGTGTTTCTACAGGAAGGAAGGGTAGAGGACAGCCTCTGACCGAAGACCAGAGGCCTCTGCATGGCTGTGCTCCAGGACACGGCTCCAGACAGGAACCGCTCATTCATCCATTCACTCGAGCAGCAGGTACTCACTGAGAGTCTGCAGGTGCCAGACGCTGCACAGTGCTGGCTTTGCCCATCACCAGAGCAGGCAGGGAGCAAAGTCGACACGATCCCTACCCTCTTTGACTTCCAAGCTACCTAAAGAGAGAAAGCCACCCACCCTGTGATTTTCCAAATGAGTTGAAATAAATGCAGTAGTGAACTGTATAGACAGATCTTAACTGCTGCTTGACTTCACAGGTCAAGGAGGGAGGGAGCATCTCTCTCTTACTAGGGCAGATGGTCTCAAAGACACAAGACCAGTTGGGACCATGGTCAACACCTGCTGGGCGGCCATGGGCCAGGATCCAGGAACTCAAGAAAGGCCCAGGGTGCTTGAGGACTGAGTTATATTTTTGCTCTCACAGTGCTGTCCACATATTTCTTCCCAGCCTCTCACACAGCCAGGGTCTGGATTTATAAGATGATCAGCTTGGTCAGGAGGTTTTTGAGACCATAGGAACAGTACCTATGTAGACACCTGCATGGTTACCTTTCACCCCTTTTCACCCACAGACTTTGGTTTTTAAAATCGATCCACCCAAATTTTTATCTTCCTCTTTTCACAGTAATAACTCGTTTCCCTCTTCTCTAATTAGTTATGGCATATATGGGGCTTCCTGGGTGGTACTAGTAGTAAAGAACCCATCTGCCAATATAAGAGATGCAAGTTCACTCCCTGGGTTGGGAAGATCCCCTGGAGAAGAGCATGGCAACCCACTGCAGGATTCTTGCCTGGAGAATCCCATGGACAGAGGGCTGCACTCTGTGGAGTTGCAGAGTCGGACATGAATTAAGTGACTTAGCACGCACTCACACATGGCATATATCGATTGTTCAGGACTCAAAGTTTCTGTGTATTTGCTAACCAATGTCTCCTTGCCCAATTTACATAATTTTGACTACCAGCAAGAAAAGTTTGTATGTATGTAGTGATCTGACAAGAAAAAGATTCTGATATTCTTAGAGATGGCATCATACCATGGCAAGTCCTTGACTCAGTGGCTAGATTCAGAAATAGTTATGGAACAAATTCCTGGGTTCATCCTTAAAGTACAGAATTATTCTGAAATGTTTTAAACAATCTTCATACATCTATTATGCTGATTAACAAACTACTAATTTCACCAATGGAAACCTCTGTGGAAATGTTAATTAGCAGCATCTGGTGTGGATCAGAAATATGGATATAAGTGAGGCAATTGTAGTCATTATCTCTGAAGTGTGGCCTTTCGGATAAAATGTTAGGTGATCACCTCGAAGTGTGAATTCCTGATTAGGGAATTGACAGCCCCTGGAGTGTAGGTTAAAAATGTACACATTTCTATCACAATCTCTCAACTGAAGCATTTTAAAGAAAATTGCAGACATTATCATGCTGCCCACATGAAGATCTCATTCATTCAGTGTTCTAAGTTTAACAGTCTGGAGAAAAGCAGCATAAGACATTTTTGAAGGAAGACAGTCTAGTGGAAGTCGAAGCCCCATCATTGTTTTCTATCTCAGCATAACTTATCTCTTGACTGTTTGGTGGAAGCTTTTCCAGAGTCGTCCTGGGTTTCGTGTGCACAGGCACAGTCATGTTAGGTTTTGAGGGTGGGGGGAGGCGAGAAAATGGAACGGGAAGCACTGAACCTTCAGCCTTGACCATCCTTCCCAGAAACGGGGGATGTTTAAACACTACAGAGTGGGACCTGGAGCTGGTACAGTTACTCCTCCGTCTTTGCAGACCTAATGCCCGGCTAGGTTCTGGCCATGACTGTTTTCCAGCGTTCTGGTTGTTGTTTTCAGTCTCGAGGTCATGTCCGACTCTCTGTGACCTGATAGACTGCAGCCCACCAGGCTTCTCTGTCCTCCACTGTCTTCCGGAGTTTGCTCAAATTCATGTTCAATGAGCTGGTGATACTATCTAGCCGTCTCATCCTCTGCCACCCCCTCCTCCTTTTGCTTACACTCTTTCCCAGCATCGGTGTCTTTTCCAACATTCTGATACCTGCCCTGAAATATAACTCCTCCCCATCTTCTCTCCTGTGTGTGAAATACATCGCTAGCATTGCTGAAAGTACTGAAAGCTTCACTTCATTAACTCTCATAAATAAGGACATAAGCAAACTCAAAACCCATGACTGTCATTTGAAATTGGGTGCAAAATCCACCTTCAGCTGAAATGCCTCCATTAGCATGGCACTGTTTCTGCAATCAGGCAAGAGAGAGCAGTCCTCCAAATGAGCTCACAGATCAGAGGGAGGAGAGGCTGGAGAAAGGGTCACGTGGTGTTTCCAGGGGCAGGTTTCCTCTTTGGACACCAGGATTTGGAGGGATAGCCATTACCAACCATGGGAGTGTGGCTGATGAAATTAAGGAAGACGTCTTTAAATTCAATTACACCCTCAGTGGAAATGGTCTCACTAATGCTTGCAGAGAGAATTATACCCAGTCCATAAAGCCTAACATTTCTAAACCCAATTTTGCGCATTATTCTAAAGGTTAATTCAAGATCTCTCTTCCAAATGGCAAGTTAAGGACAGCCAATGGAAGGAAGGCGTCCTCGGACTGACTGAAGGGTTTATCAGCCTGGAAGAGTTCATTAGTTTTAATTAGTGTAATCTCTAATGTTGCATTAACAGTTTAGTGAAGGAAAGTAATTACTCACACATCCACTGTATGAGATGGGAAGATTAGAATTCATTTTCCAAAACGATTAGCATTTTGCCAATTAAAAGAATCCCTTCTCCCAGCCAGCGGCCCTGTGACCTCACGCACCCCGAAGATGATGTGTCTAAATGAAACATATTTTGCATCAGGAGGAGGAGCAGGAAGAAATGAAGGATCAAGGCTGTGTTTATTCTCAGCGCCTTCCCAGGGCACAGCAAGCAAGCGCAGGGGTCTCTGTGAGTTTACGACGTATCTGCACAGTCATTCACTCTGGAATACACCGTTGGCTGGCTGGCAGCTTTGTTACCCTGCAGCAATTAAACAATGGGAAGGCCAGGGGAAGATGAAGCCAGAAGGAAGGAAGGGGAGAGTCTGGCTGGAACCATCATGGCTCGAGTCCAGGGGTTGGACAAGTGCCAGGACTCCACTGTGGCCCCATCTTGAGTGCGAGCTCTACCGCTGGGCTTGGGGCATCGCACTGCCCAAGGGGGCTCCCTAAAGCCCTTGGGCCCTCCTACTGATTGCCCCTAGAGCTGGGTGCCACCTCCATGCCCACTCTTTGGCAACATGGTCTGACTGCTCTCTGGCCCTGCTCCTCGCCATCTCTGCCAGATCCCCTAGCAACAGCCACTTGGAACTTCTCATTTCTTAAGCATCCCACGTTCTTTCAGATCTGGCTCCTTGGAACCTGTTACTCACAAACCTTTTGCCCGTTTTGTTAGAGCATCGCCCTTCCTGCTTCACCAAGGGTAGACAGCACTTGGCACTGACCAGAACAGCTACCGCCCCCGCTTTGCATGCTCAGAGTCCCTCCCGGCATCCCGCATCCGTGCACCGTGTTATGTGACACTAATCACAGTGAGCCGCTGAGACGGGAGCAGGGACTGTACCCTGTTCAGTATTCTCAGCCAGCGCCCAGGCGGTGCACGTGTCAGCTGGTGTATACATTTTTGTCGGACAGCTTAATGATTGTGGACAGGTATCAGCCCTCCCTACCTCCCCCTCACCGGCCTTATCAAAGCTCAGCCGAGGAAGCCCAGCATGGTCGGATCAAGGAAGATCACAAAGGAGGGAACTGAGACATCTGCATGCAGGTGGACATTCCCTCTCCACAAGCACATTTCCAAAGGGAGCTGACCCTGGCTGAGTGCGTCTCCCGGGCTTCCTTCTGACTGCGTTCAGCCAACAGGAGGCACCGGCAGAGGCTGGAGGGATGGAAGAAAGCGAGTCTGTGGCGTTTCTTCCCGACTCCCTCCCTACTTTGATTTCATATCAGTACTGCGTGTGTGCTTGCTAAGTCGCTGCAGTCGTGTCCAGCTCTTTGTAACCCTGTGGAAGGTAGCCCGCCAGGCTCCTCTGTCCACGGGATTCTCCAGGCAAGAATACTGGAGTGGGTGATCATGCCCTTCTCCAGGGGATCTTCCCCACCCAGGGATCCAATCTGCGTCTCTTAAGGTGTCCCTGCGTCGGCAGCTGGGTTCTTTACCACTAGTGCCACCTAGGAAGGCTGGTGGTGAGCCCCTGGTAAGTTGTTCTTTAACAATGAGTCTAAAGCAGGACAGGAGTGTGCCTGGTAGAGCCACGTCCCAGGAGTCACAGCTGAGACTCCCGCCCTGGGGACCACAGTCCAGCTGCACACAGCCAGCTCTGCGTGCCGTGGTGGTTTCACAACCCAGAAGGGCACCCCAGATAGTACCAATCCCTGGCAGCACTGGAAGGACAAATGGGTAGTTACTGAAATTTTGTTCTAAAAATAACACTAATAATAAAATGGGGAGGGAAAATCCATTGACCTCCAGTCCCTGCACAAAAATATCAGCAATATCAAAAAAGAACAGAAAAATTGATTTCTTTGTTACTTATGACCATCATAATGCATGCTCTTCAAAGGGGAAAATTGCCTGTTTGAGTATCTTATTAAAGAATCAGAAAAGGCATAAATATTGCATTTTCTTGGACTGAGTTGTCAGAATCTCAAGAGAGATTCACCCAAGACATCCACCACATCCCTCATTTTTTTTTAAGTTTTTTTTTTTTTTGGTAATATACTAATACATTTGGAAAATCTCTTCTTGCAGGAGGAATCTTTTGAAGGAGGTTCTATTTTCAGTTGGGTAAATTTACATTCTCTCCTGAAATGACACACAGATGTACAATGTTTCAGCATCTCAATTTGGCAAAACATGCAAAACAATGAATTCAGTCTCATTAACCTATTTGTCAAAACAGATAATAACAAGTGTTGACAAGGACATGGAGGAATCGGAGCCATCTTACTTGGCTGATGGGAATGTAAAATGATGCTGCCATTTCAGAAAACAGTCTAGCGATTCTATTTATTTTTTTACGAAATAAAGTTTTCTCTACCTGTATTGTTGGAGAGGGAAAGGGCAACCCACTCCAGTATTCTTGCCTGGAAAATCCCATGGACACAGGATCCTGGTGGGCTACAGTCCACGGGGTCTCAAAAGAGTCAGACATGACTGAGCAACTGCACGTCATCACCTGTATTGGCAAGTTTGCTTTCCACACTCTGAACCTGGGGATTGGGGTGGGGGGGGTACGGTGGGTGGTCCTCAGCCAGAGAGACTGATCTCAAGGCCACTAAGCCACTAAGGCGCTTCTCTTTCTCTTACAGTATGTGTCCAGCCGACATGCCGTCACTCAGAGCGCCCCAGAGCCCAGCAGCTACCCCCCTCACCACCCCCTCCACCACCACTGCCACCACCACTGCCACCACCAGCCCCATCACCGCCTCTGCCACCATGCCCGGCCCCACCACCTGCACCACCAGGAGACGGGGCTGCACGCCGCCCAGGTGATGCCCTGCCTGTGCCCCTTGTTCTCCTGCCAGTGGGAAGGCCGCCTGGAGGTGGTGGTGCCCCACCTGCGGCAGACGCACAGGGTGGACATCCTCCAGGGGGCCGACATTGTCTTCCTGGCCACGGACATGCACCTCCCGGCGCCGGCCGACTGGCTTATCATCCACTCCTGCTTCGGCCACCACTTCCTGCTGGTGCTCAGGAAACAGGAGAGGCATGCAGGGCACCCCCAGTTCTTCGCCACCATGATGCTGATCGGGACCCCCACCCAGGCCGACGGCTTCACCTATCGCCTGGAGCTCAACAGAAACCACCGGTGTCTCAAGTGGGAGGCCACACCCCGGTCTGTCCTGGAGTGCGTGGACTCGGTCATCACCAACGGGGACTGCCTCGTCATCAACACCTCACTGGCCCAGCACTTCTCCGACAACGGCAGCCTGGCCATCGGGATCGCCATCTCCACGGCCGCGGAGATCTGCTCCTCAGAGGCTGAGATGTGACACAGAGGCCACCAGACACTCACGTGCGGCCACCCCTCCACCGAGAGACTCTGCCTGGGCCCTCAGATCTCCGCATACCAGGACTCCGGGCTCCTTTCTATTCTTCTCCCTCCTCCCCTCCTTCCTTCCTTTTTTTTTTGTCTCAGGTACTTTGTGGTATTTGGTATCTGTTTGCCATGGGCATTATATTATGTAAACATCCTATGATGTAAGACCTTGGTGTGACGTTTGTCCTGATTTGTTGGTGTAGTTTTACAGAATGCTTCTTAACCGGATTCCATCAGAATGGTGACTGCTCGCCACCCGCAGTTCCCTTCTCTGCTGCTTCTTGAATGAACAGTCACCGAGGTCACGGGGCAGACTCTTGGGGTTGAAAGGAGACTGAGTGTCCACATCATTTCCCCTCCTCCTTTTAGTCTGTTTCAGACTAAGCTAACTCCGAAGGGTGTGGAGACAGCAGAGTATGGAAGGGGACCTGGCCAGCTCAGCGGTGTGTATTTCAGACCAGCTAGACACAACTCTGCCACTTTCCCAGGAACCTCAGGGGCCACGCTGCTTAGACACAAGACAGTGTCTCCTCCAGGGTGCGGGGCTGGTACCATCATGCCATGTGTCCCCTGGGTTGATCCTGGGGTTCAGGGGAGCAGGCAAGAGGTTGAACCCTCTTTTGGCAGGCTGCTGTGAGCTTGCCCTCAGCCCAGGCCATTTTTTTCCTTCTCCAAAATCAAAGGCCTCAAAGGGTTTGGTGCTTTCTAGAAAATCTCTTTTCCCTTCATTGAGCAAGTCATAGAAAAGGATGGGCAAGATGCAGGGGAAGAGAAGCAGCCAAAAAAGCAAAGGATAAAATTAATCTCCCACCTCTGGTAGGGCGTTCTCCCCCAAGAGAGCTTTATTATCAAGTTATAAAATCCATCAGTGTTTTCCCTCGGGGTGGAGCGCTTTTGTATCCAGCAAAGATTCCTCTGTGCTCTTGACAGTTCATAACCAGAACCATGACTCAGCAGCTGCTGCTGCTAAGTCGCTTCAGTCGTGTCCGACTCTGTGCGACCCCATAGATGGCAGCCCACCAGGCTTCCCCATCCCTCAGATTCTCCAGGCAAGAACACGAGTGGGTTGTCATTTCCTTCTCCAAGGCATGAAAGTGAAAGTCGCTCAGTCGTGTCCAACTCCTAGTGACCCCATGGACTGCAGCCCACCAGGCTCCTCCATCCATGGGCTTTTCTAGGCAAGAGTACAGGAGTGGGTTGCCATTGCCTTCTCCGACTCAGCAGCAGACACAAGGAACTCGGAGGGTGCGCCTGGTCCTCTGGCCCGGAGGCCTGGCCCCATCACTCAGACACCTGGGAGGGTCCTCTTTCCTATCCTTACTTCTAAAACTCCCTGGTGGTCCAGTGGTTAAGACTCTGCGCTTCCAATGATGGAAGCGCGGGTTTGATTCCTGGTTGGGAAACTAAGATCTCACAAGCCACGTGATGCAGCTGAAAAAATAAATACATAAAACATGCTGAGGGCCCCATTCAGCACACGGATGCTATCACTGGTCAGTCTGCATCCACCACTCTGCTGCAGGGTGAATGAAGAGGCCACAAAAATCCACATTGCCTGCAGGTGCAGATGGCTTTCTCTTAATTCGGCTGTCAGAACAATACGCCAACGTCTTGTTGTGGAAGTCTCTCGGGTGTTTGAAGACAGTAAGTGTGTTTAGTCAATGTCGTCTCTTCTGATGGAAGCTGAACACCTGTAAGTCTTCCCAGGAGGTCCTGTTCTACCTCCTTTTGTCATTTTTGTTCTCTCCTTGGCCACTCCCCATCTGCACCAGAAGCATGGGACCCCCAAGCCCCACACAACACTCACTAGTGGACCTTTCACCAACCAGACGTTGCGCTCAGCCCCGTTCCCTCACCTCGGCCATCTCGGCTGGGTCCTGGAAGGCCTCCCACTGAGGACTTAGTTTCAGGCTGCCTGCCCTGGCTGGGCATCAGCCATCTTTTCTCAGCCAAAAATAACTGATCCTGAAACACAACAGCAACCTTCCCCCACCAATCCTGTGGCCACCTGTGCTGTCAGTCTCCAGCTCCAGCTCCAGCTCCAGAAGGGCGGTGCCAGTCCATACAGGAGTGCATAACACAGCCCGCTCTACTTCCACAGTAACCGCTGGGGCCCAGGAGCTGGGGTTTTATTCTCTAAGAGCCCTAACTAAGGAGGCTAACAAACATCAAGTTACTGATGGAGGCAGACGCCAGCTCTGCAGCCCCAAGGAAAGAGTTGTGGGTTCCTTTCTCTCAGCACCATCACGGCATCCTACAAGGCGCCAGCATCTCCCGCTGAGAACGGAATGAGCCAAGACCGGCTGGGGAGAGACTGGCTCGTTCCTTTACCCACAGCCCCTTCCCCAGAACCTGAGACCCTCCCCGCTTGACTGTAAGTCTGTTGCCTCTGGAAGCTGCACCCCCTTCTCTGGTTCCAGGTCCTCCACCACTTTGAAACATTTGTGCAGCATCACAGTTGCCCAAGATAAACAAACCAAACCTCAGCGAGCATCTAATTACTGTCCACGGGGCCTTAGGGCTCCCGCAGACATCATCTCTGCCTTCCCGTAGTGCCAAGTTATGTGAGCCAAACTGAGAATAACGTTAGGTTATTATTAGTGCACACAAGACTGTATTATGAATAAGTGAGCCCAGACAGGAACTGATATTTTTGGTTCCCAGAAACATTTTATACTAAAGGGTAGAGATGTGTTATTGTCATCCATCTATGATGGTCCCAAGAAGGCCTTTGTCTCTACAGCCATGTGTTAAGAATGGAAGGAAAAGGAGCGAACTAAAAACAATGAACAGGGATAGAATATGGTACCAACATGGTGTGCTGTGTTGAGATTTATCATCACAAAGTTGCTCCCTCATTTGATTCCTGGGTAAATTCTCATCAGCATCTTTAATACGCTAAAAAAAACAAAGAAGTTCAAAGACGTGAAATGACCTTCCTAAGGTCACAACCATGACTTGAACCTGGCCCACTAACTACAGACTTGGTGTTCTTGCGATAGGAAGATGAGCCCCAGAGAGTGAGCGTGTTCCCACCTCATCTGTGGACTGTGGGCCCCAGGCCCCACTGGGTCTTGGTTCCAGGACCTGGGGGAGCAGGGAGACAGAGTGTGAAGTGGCTTTGATTTTAGAGGCATCTCAGCTCAAAGAACTGGTCAACCCGGAAGTGTGGGGAGGGCCATGGCAGGGAGGGGGAACCAAAGAGTGGGGTCTTCAGTGGCCTCAGGCCCCACTCTGTATCCCATCACCCACTGAAGGCTCCTCATTTTTAGACTCCCAGGAGTCAGCTCAGTGTAGAGCCCTGGGATCTGACTGCCACTTGCGCACCCAGGTGCAAACTCATTACCCACCGTCTAAAGAGTACAATCAGCCCTCTACATCTTCAGGGGTCTGGGTCAGGATAAGCCCCCCCCCCACCCCTCACCAACCTGCAGATGCCAAAATCAATGAAGGCTCAAGTCCCTCATATAAAATGGCTCAGTACAGTCAAGTCAGAACCTACAGATGTGGGGGACCCGTTTTATTTGCATTTTAAAGTAGGCCTAGGAAGACAGCAGCCCTTCACAGCAAGAAATGAGTTACCAGGATGTGAACTTCAAGCAGGACGTGTGTACATCCCAGTCTTGAGGCTGAGTTTACATAAATGGTTCTTGTACAATGGAGTCAGACCATGCAAGGAAGATTGCCTTAATTATCCTTCTCTGCATGAACTTGCATCTAGGGTAGATCCCATCACCACCTGTGGAGTCTGTGGACCTTTTAGAAATTGATAAGGTTAATCACAATGGTACTCATGGCTACCACTTATTGAGGGTTTATTATGTAACTTAGTGGGCAAAGTACTTTGAGCATATTACCTCATTTAATCTCCATTACAACTGTATGAGGGCTTCCCAGGTAGCACTAGTGGTAAAGAACCCGCCTGCCAATGCAGAAGATGTAAGAGATGCCAGTTTAATCCCTGGGTCAGGAAGATCCCCTGGAGAAGGAAATGGCAGCCCACTCCAGTATTCTTGTCTGGAGAATCCCATGGACAGAGGAGCCTACCATGCTACAGTTTGTAGGGTTGCAAAGGGTCAGACATGACTGAAGCGACTTAGCATGCACACGCACAACCTTATAAACAGGTACTATTATTTCACCCATGAGAAACCTAAGCAAAGAGGGGTTAGACACTGCTTAAGGTCACACAGCTAGCAAATGGTACAGCAGGGACTGGAATTCAGTGTGTCTTGCTCCAAAGTCCTGGCTTCAGACCAATACCAACTATGTCATTTCTAGGAATTTATGGACCCACGGCTCAGAAGGGCCAGGCATAAAATCTGAATGGCATAGAGGCCTTTTAGTACTTTAGTATTAAATACACCCTTTCATTTCTCCCTTTACTCCATCTTTTCCCAGACCAAGACAGAGTGGTATGTTAGAGCTGGCTTGTGTAACAGTTGTTAAGTTTTTTAAGGAATTTTACAAACTGTTAAGTATAGCCATGATTAAAAATTAAATTATACAAATTTACAGTTAAGTTTTATTAAAACAAAAGTAATAAATACTCGAAACTCATCACTTCCGAATTATTTCACTACTCTTATTTTCTATGCTCTTGAGATTATTTACCTTGATCATATATGTATGGTGAACATTTTGTATAATGATGTGCTACCATCCCCATATTTGGTGATCTCATGGGAACAGCTTGAAACTGGCTGTGGTGGCAGTGTTTATACCATGGAAATTGGTGTTTCCCACGTGAAGAACTAATCATTAAACATTTACCAGCATTATCACTGCATGGACAGTTCTGATGCATACATCAGGATGGGGAAAGGGGATTTTGGAAGGAGAAATAAGATCCCTGGCCACAGTGACAGGACAGAAATGACAGCCAAGCCAGCCAAATAGCAAATTATTGGGAAGACGCAAATTGTTTTGGAGAAGGGAGTCTGAGGCTTTAAAGCAGCTTCCAGGGCATTCCTTTCCCTATTCCAGATCCTTCCCTATTGTAGTTAGTGTGGAAAGTTCTATCTGATGACTTCCATGGAAAAATTATGGCTCACAAAACCAGCCTGTTGGCAACCCTAGTCCAAAAGAGAAGACTAAACTCTACAAAAGTACAGTCTCTCATTATTTGTTCTCATTGGTCATCTTTCGTACTCCACATGCAGACCAAAGCCTAAAGAAATATTTCACTTTGCAACAAGAGATTGGAAATATCCAGCATCTGAGAATGACACAGTGGGCAGTGACTATAATATGGCATAACATGTGTGAATGCAAAAACAGGACCCTCATCCACGAAGCTGAGGGACTGAGAGGGAACAGGTCAGGGGATGTTACATGAAGAACAGAGCCCAGCGCTAATTTAGCTTAATCTGGCTACTTCGCTGCAACCCCACAAGGACCCCGTTCACAATTCACAGTCTACCCAGGCCAGCACGCTTTTCACATTAAGGCCTGGTTCCCACTAGGATAAAAGTCACAGTGAAACTCCAGGCTTAGTACCTGGTAAGAGGCAGAATCTCCAAGGCCAATAGTGAATCAGTGACTCTGATCCCAGGGGCTTCAGCGTAAGGGCAAGAAGTGAGGCTTGCTGAAGCTTCCACTTGGATGCAATTTCTGGTGGAAGGGGAAGGGATCGTGGTTGGGATATCAAAGAATTATGCTTCGATTAAAGTTCAGCTACAAATAGCATTAAGAGCAGAGTCTCCAAGTAGATTGTTAGACCTTCAGATGATTTGTTCTGAAAATTTCCTTAAGAATTGCTGAGCTTGCTATTGTGTTAACCTGGAGAAGAGCCAGCCAAGAAAAACTTCACTGTTACGAGATCCAAACAATCTGTTGTAGATAAGCATTGATTTTCCCCCCAAAAAATCAGATTACTACATAGGTTACCTACATGGCTTAGAGTTTGCCTTTTCTAATATAGTATAGTATATGGAATACTATACTATAAATATTCCTCTCCCTTTCCCCTTTTTAACTTCTTTTTGGGGTACTGAGATGAGAGAGACAGAAAGGAAATCAAGGATCATTTTACTTGACCTAAATGGATGTTTATGTAATTTTCTAGGGTTTCTTACGATGTTAGAAGAAGCAGGCTTAGAATATCACTTTATCTCTACCCTGTCTCCCATGAAAAATGTCATTAAATTGCATTTGATACTGTTTCCTTGAACCCTTCAGAGTTGCTTGTTGTTATTGTTTGTTGTTGGATTTTTTCCCTCCCCACAGGGTTCTGTGCGACTTCAGGGAGTAGAAATGAAATGCTATACAGGAAAGTGCAATTATCAGAAATTCACCAGCTGCCACATTTGACCTGTTTCATTATCTTCTTCCCCGTTTCATTTTTCTGCCTCCATGTCAAAGTCATAGTTGGATGCAAGGAAGAAAGTATTTCTGAATGTGAATAAAAGCCCTGGCAGCTAATGTGCCCCCAGTACTATTTCAGCCTCTGGAGATGCCTTGAGAAGAGGGACCACAGCCTTCCCCAATAGCCTTCACTGCCCACCCCCTTCCTCCCAGCGCCCCTTATCTGAGCTCTCCCCTGCCTCTGTTTGACAACAGGGTCCCTGAAATTTACTTCTGGGCCTATCAGATCAGTTGTCAAGGGAGCCTTCATGGTTTAATTCTTTAATTTCAGGCCACTGTTAGTTACTCGCAAGATCAGGATTGAGCAAGAATTTTAATCCTATTGCCTGTCAATTCATCTTAACCTCCATCTTCTTCCTTATGTCCTTCTTCCCAGAACCTGTTTCCTGCTCTCACAAAGGCTTACAGAGAGCGCCTTGAATTGAGCTGAGTGATCAAAACTGACCACAGGACCATCATGAATATTCATGAGCCAGGTTAGTTGTCAGGCCGTGGCCTCTCTTGGAACAGTTCTGTACCCTATGGTGTCCCAAATACTTTCCCTTGCCCTAAAAATACACTAAAGATGCACAATAAGGTTGCTGAGTGCCAGAGAGAGACTCCACTGAAAGACGGGGGACACTCACCTGTCGAGAAATTCAGCCAGGGAGGGAGGTCCAGCCCTGAACCCTCCCTGGGATGCAGAGCTTTATTTCCCAAACTTCAGTGTGCTTAAGAATGATCAACAGGGTTTCCTTGGCAGTCCAGTGGTAAAGATTCCTCCTGCCATGCACAGAACACAGGTTTGATCTCTGGTCCATGAAGATCCCACATGCTGCCGAACAACTAAGCCAGTGCGCCACAATTACCGAAACTTTCACACCTAGAGCCCATGCTTCACAAAGAAGAAGCCACAATGATAAGCCCACGAACCGCAACTAGAGAGAAGCCCCTGATTGCTTCAGAGAAAAGCCTGAGCAGCAACGAAGGCCTGACAGAGTCAAAAATAAGTAAATCAAATGTATATGGGTGTGTGTGTATATACATACATAAAGAGTGATCAACAGAACTTGATTTCTGAGATCCAGAAACCAGAGATTCTCATTCAGGAGACTCACAGTGGAACCCAGAATTCTGATTTTAACACTCTTTCCCCCATGGGATTCTGCAAGGATTATGTGACTGATGATTGGACTCTCAAATCCAGAGCTGAGGACACTGGTGGTAAGAGGGGCCACAGGAAACAAAGGAGCAGATAAAACCTCCTGAAGAAGCAAGCCGGTCCTTCCTCGAGAGGGAGGAAGGCAGGAAAGAAGGTGACGGGAAGGGACCAGTTACATTCGGATGGAGGAGCAGGAAACAAATGGAGTCCAAAAAGGAGAGGAGTCAAGTAGGGGTTCCCTGTGAGGAGCAGTAGAGGGAACTCTGTTCTCCTGTCCCTTGGAGGCAGAGGTGGTGGGTGGCAGGCACAAAAGAGAGAGAGAAGAAAGCTGGGCAGGCAGGATGCCAGAGGTCACCAGCCATGATGCCGGAGCCATGACCAGGGCTGGCAGACGGAAGCCAGCATGGAAGGGTCCCCAGTGTCGGGTGTCAGGCAGTGACAACTCTGGCAGCCTGGTGCCGATGAAGGGACTGTGTAAATCTTCCCCAGGAGCACATTAGGGGCTCATCCTATAAGCCCCTGCCAGGTTGGGATGGTAATTCATATTTAAATCTCTGCCCCTAGCCCTGACAGGGAGTTACCGCTCAAATCCCCAGGGAGGCATATATTTATCCTGCAAATCTCCCCAGGACGCATAAGCAGGTGTCACTGTTCCAGGGCCGTCCATGGGGGATGTGAATTATCAGGCCACTTTCAGCAGCGTCTCAGAGCTAAGCCCCACATAAGTCTTGCCTATAGGGCAAGAGGAAAGGAAATCACCAAACTAGTTTCTTATTAGCCTAGAGTATACTCTGTACACCCTCTGCAAGGGGGCCCATGGAAAAAGCATCTATTAAGGATCAAACTGGGGACATGGATTATCACCCATCCAGGAGGTAACTCCATTTTCCCCTCTCTCTGCCTCTTTCTAGGTTCTGTATCAACTTTTGTTAATACACGGAGATAGACATTTCTTGATTTCTATATCTGACTTGACCCAGTTCAGTTCAGTTGCTCAGTCGTGTCCAACTCTTTGCGACCCCATGAATCACAGCATGCCAGGCCTCCCTGTCCATCACCAACTACAGATTTAAAAAACAAAACACAATCAGCAGCACCTAAATACACCGAAATGTTAGAGAACTGTTGAGTGAAACTGGCCGCCTTGGCTAGGCATGAAAATAAACTGCTTGCCTGAGTTGTCTCACAACAGGAGGTCCCGATAAAGAATGCGATGCTACAGCCAAAACTCACCAGAGAATTGGAGAAGGGTCGAAAGGAGGAGGGAGGAGACGGTACATCCTACCAACCTCCCAGAAACTCTCACACTGGAATCCACCTTGGCTGAGAAGGACTCTGATTCAGACCACACATGGGCAACAAGCAAGATGATTGGCCAGAGACGACCCAGAAGCCAACTGCATTACCACAAACCCAAGACTGTGAGCCATGTGACAGTCGGGTTCCCTTGCCCTGCTGCTCTCCACCGGGGCACCCCTTCCCAGTAAAGTCTTTTGCTTCGTCAGCACATGTGTCTCCTCTGATAATTCATTTCCGAGTGTTTGATCCCACCCTCAGGCCCTGGAAGGGGTCCCCTTTCCTACAATGGAAACGCTTCCAGATCATTCAAAAGCTGAGCCCACCACCTACCTGGTGGTCCTGCTTCCCGCAAACAATGACAGAAGATCGAGGCAGCAAGCAAAACTCAGGGAAGGTCTCCTGGAAGTCTAGGTCCATCCTCTAAACATTCAGATCTACATCTTCACCAGCCCAGGAGCGAGGCTCTGTGAAAAAGGAGAATCAGGAAAACCATTATCACTGGGTCTGCTTTAGTGATGTGGCCACACCCCAAGGGCAAGGCTCAGTTGGGGAATGGGCTCTAGAGGGGAGAGTGCAGAGAGTAGGACCGCTTAGTAAAATAAAAGTATTAGGGTATTTGCTAAATCTGGCAAACCTAAGAGGAACAAGTCCATAAAGTGCGTTTGTTTTATCGTGGGTGCAGGTTACTAGCCACAGCAAGCCCTCATTGGCAGTGTCGCCTTTGCTCATTCTGCCCTTAAGCTGGGGAGCCACGTGTATGGCCAACTCTCTGGCTGCAGGGCTGGTGGGGCTGTATTCCCTAGGCTCTGCTCCTGCATTCACAGTGGGCTCCCTCTGGGTGGGCACTTGTGGGGCTGGAACTCACCTCCATTGTTTAATAAAGCCTGGGGTGTCTTGAGAACCCAGAATCTTCAGGCAACGTGGCACATGGAAGCCATGGCAATTTAGAAATAGTCCCAAGTCTTCAGGTAGAAGACTTGGGAAGAGCACTTCAGGACAGGATGTAGGAGAGCCTACAGCAAGAGCAACAAAATAGTAGTGAATGTCTACATGTGTTGCGCTTAATGGAGGATACAAAGGGAAGAACAGTTTGGTCCCTGCCCTCAAGAACCTGTAGTGAACTCAAGGAGACAAAATAAATACATTTACACGTGCATCAAGCAGCTGTCTAATGGCCCAGCAGTTCCTAAGCAGCAGCCCAGTGGCATTTGGTTGGTTTGGATGACATGCATCCGTAGTTCTGGTCAGAAGAAGACAATGAGCCCAGATGGACTTGGACGTTTTTCTTTGGCTGTGTCGGGTCTTAGTTGCCACATGCGGGATCTTACGTTGCACTGTGTGGGCTTCTCTCTAGTTGCGGCGCGCTGACTTAGTTGCCCCAAGACAGGTGGGAGCTTAGTTCTCCAACAAGGGATCAAACCTGTGTCCCTATCATTGGAAGGCAGATTCCTAACCACTGGACCACCAGGGAAGTCCCTAGACAACTTATTATTTACAGCAAGAAGAATATTTGAGTCCAGGTTTCCTGAGCCCCTTCCCTGGTGGCTCAGATGGTAAAGTGTCTGCCTGCAATGCAGGAGACCTGGGTTTGATTCCTGGGTCAGGAAGATCCCCTGGAGAAGGAAATGGCAACCCACTCCAGTACTCTTGCCTGGAAAATTTCATGGACGGAAGAGTCTGGTAGGCTACAGTCCATGGGGTCGCAAAGAGTCAGACACAACTGGGTGCCTTCACTTGCCTGAGCCCCAGTTCCAATAGGATGATGAAAAGGTGCTGCCTGAGCACAGAGTTGGGGAGCATTAGGGAGAGGAACCCTAAGATTAGGAGACTCTGATCTTAGGTGGGGTTGCTAGGAAGTCTGCCCATCTTCCTTTCTGGAGAGATTATTTTTATTACCCTGTGTGTTTCAGTCATGTCCAACTCTTTGCAAGCCCAAGGACTGTAGCCCCCAGCCAGTCACCTCTGTCCATGGGATTCTCCAGGCAAGAACACTGGAATGAATTGCAGTTCCCTTCTCCAGGGGATCTTCCCAATCCAGGGATTGAACCTGAGTCTCCTGCATTGCAGGAAGATTCTTCACCATCTGAGCCACCAGGGAATCCTTATTACCCTGGAATATAAGCAAATCTCTCTGAGGAGGGAATACTTCTACTTTTACTAGCCAGGAACGTAAATAAATTTGTTCTAGAATGAGTCATTGTCTCCACATTTACATTAACGTTCCTCAGAAGACAGTTCTAGAGCAAACTGGCTCTTCATGCCTAGACGTATAGAAACATGAGCAATTCATGGACCATCCTCTCTCAACAGCCTTGAAGAATAAAGAGCTAATGAAATGATGAAGACTTTAACTGACATGGTTTGAGGAGGAACTTGATGGAAGCTATTATGATTAAAAAATGCTTCATGGAGAAATAACTTGGTGTTGTCCCTAAAGAACTTGTAAATAATGTCCAAGATTCCAGCCCATTCTATCTGCTAGGACAAGAGCCAGATAGTAAATACTAGAGATTTTGCAGACCATATGCTCTCTAGGGCAACTATTTAATTCTGCCATTGTGGTGTGAAAGCAGCCTTAGACAACACCTGAATGAATGAGCATGGCTGTCCTCCAATAAAACTTGATTTACAAAAACAGGCAGCAGACTGGATTTGTCCAATGGGCTGTAGTTCATCAACTTCGGCACTAGAATACACGACAATTCACTTTAACACAGATGCAATGGGATGATCAGATGGACAGGTCACTGACCATCAGAAATGGCAGAAGGGATTCATTCAACAGGAAGAGGGTTGGACGAAGAAGCACTGAATAGGGACTTCCTTGGTGGTCCAGTGATTAAGAATCTACCTTCCAACACAGGGGACATGGGTTTGATCCCTGTTTGGGGAACTAAGATCCCACATGCCATGGGGCAACTAAGCCTGTGAGCCGCAACGAGTGAGTCTGTGTATCACAAGGAGCCCGCATGCCACAGTGAAAACCCAATGCAGTCGAAAAATAAATAAGCAAGCACTGAAAGATGAAGAAAGCCACAGAGGAGAAGTCTAGACTAGGTAATTCCTAGGGTCCTTTATCACTCTAAGATTCCATAATTGTTCAGGGACTTGGTAGAGTGACTATAAACTCTACAGGTGTTTTGAGCTTTCTTCCAGATGTAGAGTCCTATTAGAATCTTAATTTACACATTCACATCCAAAATTCTAGAAGAGCTAGAGATTCTACAAGGTCACAGAGAGCCTTACTATGTTAGTTCTTAGGTTCTCTGAAATAAATGATAAGGGAGACTTTGCGTCTGATGGTCAGTGACCCAACAATGAGAGGGAATGCGCTGATAGGGAATCCTTCACGTAACTTCCCTGAGGCAGAACACAATCAAAATACAAGGGTTCTGTCTTGAGAAGTCCGGTTCATCATAAGAAATAAAGACTTTGGAATATGATACTATGTGTGTGCACGCTCAGTCCTGTCATACTCTTTGCAACTCTATGGACGGTAGCCCACCAGGTTCCTCTCTCTATGGAATTTTCCAGGCAAGAACACTGAAGTGGGTTGCCATTTCCTCCTCCAAGGGACCTTCCAGACCCAGGAATCGCACCTGTGTCTCTTTCATTTCAGCTTCCCTGATAGCCCAGTTGGTAAAGAACCCGCCTGCAATGCAGGAGACCCCAGTTCAATTCCTGGGTCAGGACGATCCCCTGGAGAAGGGAAAAGCTGCCCACTCCAGTCTCTGGCCTGGAGAATTCCATGAACTATACAGTCCATGGGGTCGCAGAGTCGGACACGACTGAGCGACTTTCAGTCAGTCACGCACTTTTGTGTCTCCTGATTGCAGATGGATTTTTTTCACTGCTGAGCCACCTGGAAAGGCCATGATACTATGTAGTGCTGCTCAAATACTTTCTTTCCCAGTGTTTTCCATTGCCCAGGATTTGTTTTAATCAGATATGATAAGATGGTAGACACAGGGACAAATACCTGTGAGTGAAAAGTTTATCATGTAAAAATTTCCAAGAGGAGGGGGTCCCTGTTCTACCCAGAGCCACACAAGGAAACATCAGGGCAGACAGGAGACAGGACTGAGGGTAAAGCAACAGGGCAAAAGCCACTGTTGTGCTTTTCCTGAGAAGAGCTGGGTGAGCGGAGGAAGCAGCTGAGCAGGTTGAGGACTGGGTGTTTGAATCTCAGCAGTCTACTTGAGGTTATTGTCCCCTGGGGTGATTTAGGGCAGGTGCCTGATAAAAGGAGGAAGGTTGTTGCTGTTTAGTCACTCAGTCATGTCGGACTCTCTGCGACCCCGTGGACTGCAGCACCCCAGGCCTCCCTGTCCTTCTCCATCTCCCAGAGTTTGCTCAAACTCATGTCCATTGAGTTGGTGATGCCGTCCAACCATCTCAGCCTCTGTTGCCCGTTCTCCTCCTGCCCTCAATCTTTCCCAGTGTCTAGTCCAATGAGTCGGCTCTTCACATCAAGTAGCCAAAGTATTGTGGATTCAGGATTGGTTGATTTACACATCAAAGGCATGCTCTCAGGGAAGTTGTTTACTCTCTCGAGGAACGACTCATCTAACCTTCAGAGGGGCTGTCCCTCTCCAGGGTCCTCAAGTCCCCAACATGTCAAAACATCATAAAATATTGAAAATAAGACTCATGATTAATACACCCAGCTCCTGGAATATTTTGTCCTAAGTGTCTGGACAGAAGAAACTATAGCCTTAAAGAGTTTTAATCCCTTGGAGAAGGTCATGAGAGCTGATAGAGTTGTCATCTCTGTAGAAAATTTTCCCTTCATGCTTGGGTGGCTACAGTACAAGCTGTGGAGTGAGGCCCAAACCAAGGCAGTAGGAGTGGCAGAGCTGAGAGACTGGTTAGAGGCTTGCAGGACAGGAGCAGTTCATGAGGAACAGGTGTTCAGCCTGTGTGAATGGTGTCCTCTGGAGTTGAGCAGCGCACCGTAGCCCAGAGTGCGAACCACCCAGGACACACAGGAACGGGGGAGTGTATCAGTAAAGCTTTCTGGTTGCGGCCAATAAATTCACTGTAGCTAGTTTAAGCAGAAAATATATGAGGTAGTTCACAGGATGGCCAGAGAGTCATGGAGTCGGGGACAGAGCAGCCAGCGAAAACTACCTAGCTATATATAGCACAAAATTCTTCTGGCAGAAATACCACTGTGTACACTGGATGCTGGGGTCAGAGACTCAGCCACAGCTGCCTCAAGGGGAGCAGAATATGGCTCCCCAAAATGTGACTGTGGGAGTTCAGGATGTAGCACCCCAAAACATGCCTCTCTGACATATTGATTATATTGAGCCCTAGGCACTTGGAAAATAGCAAATACACAGAGAGGCTTTTTCTGAACTCCCCTTATCTACCTAAAGACAGATTTTCCAGAAGAAAGTCCATTGTCATAAATCATCTCCCTAGGAATTTCACCAACCAGGGAAGATGGACTGTATCACAGGAGAGAAGGGAAATCAGCACCTCACTCAGACAAACTTCATCACAAACTATCATCTCTCCTATCTGTTCTTCTAAGGGTCCATTCAACTTTCCTAGAAGTCAGGTTTTCCTCCCATCAAGAGGAGGACTTCATCCTCCTCTCCTGTCCCTGTTAAGATAATATTTAAGCCTGAATTCTTTTTTTTAATTAATTAATTAATTTTTGGCTGTGTTCGGTCTTCATTGCCACATGCGCTTTCTCTAGTTGCAGTGCATGGGCCAGTCTTGTTGTGGAGCACGGGCTTTGGTAATTGCAGCACTTGAGCTCAGTTGCCCCCACAGCATGTGGAATCTTCCCGGACCAGGAATCGAACCCATGTCCCTGTATGGGCAGGCAGATTCTTAACCGCTGGACTGGCAAGGAAGTCCAAGCCCGAATTCTAAGCCACTTCTTTGAGTTACTCATTTTTTCCAGGTGTCTCTCACATGTACATGAAGCGGACACGTCAATAAACTCCTGTTTGTTTCTCGTGTGCATCTGCGTTTTATTACAGGAGCCTTAGCCAAGAACTCAGTAGTTATGGAGTTGCTAAGTTGTTTGCGACTCTTTGCAACCCTGCAGACTGCAGCATGCCAGGTTTCCCTGTCCTTCACCATCTCCTGGAGTTTGTTCAAACTCATCTCCATTGAGTCGGTGACTCTCTAGCTCCAGAAAGCAAAAGAAAAGCGATCAGAATCTGTACTACAAGAGCCAACTTATACGACCTGTCACCATAAAGGATGGGAGGCTTAGAGTCCTAGGATCAAAACTGGGGATTCAAAGCAGCTGCCGCTGGGATGATCGCCTGAATTCTGGCTTGTCCCGATGCTGCTGTGGGCTGGGAAACAAGGGGTGAATCATCTTAAGTAAGAAACACCAAACTCCCAGAAGTAGACTGCATTGTGCCAGTGGAACCTCTTCCTGAAATGATGAACTAAATCACAAGCTAAGCGCCACATATAATATTTACTACTTAAAGAATTCCATTGTAGATCCTTCTGCAAAGTGAATAACCATCCTCCTATATTTCTCTCCAGTGAAGCTGGATTAATATATTGAGCTTTCTTAAATCAAGGTGTACTATCCCCTTGGAGCCTTTAAAAGAACGGAATGTCACAAATCTCATGAAAAGAGGCCATAAAGAGTCACGGCTTTGACATAACAGGCATGACATAACTGCAAGACGGAAACTGGCAACTGGCGTTAAGCCCCCCACCTTCCATGTTAAGAGCTGGAACTCATCGGTTTGGACATGGAGGGAAAGCGGAAAGCTTGTGATCTGAATACCTGGCTGTGCCCACTTAATAGCTAATGTCCTCAGAGTATCTCAACTCAAACCCAGATCATGGATCCCACGTTCGAATGTGAGCTATAAATACTCACTCACGTGCTGGACAGGAGGCATGGGTACTTAAACACTCTCATAAAAAAGCAGCATGCAGATGGTAATTAACGCCTCACTGTCCCCAGCGCGCAGAGAGGATTTGCTACAGTGGCAGCAACTTTGATTTTTTTTTTTCTTTCTAATTTTTGCTCAGAGAGCCGGAGGCCAAAAGCTGTACATTATGAAAGATTTCTCTGCCCGTTCCCTCAAATCTCTGCACATAATGGAGACTGGTTCCCCTTAATAGATTCATGTACTTCTTCCCCGGTGCCTTGTCAAATAATAGCACAATCCAAGCAGTAAGACAGGAGTCCAGGCGCAAGCCCGGCTCACAAGGCCAACGGAGGGGAGGGGGCTTGTTTATTACCCTGTCTGGAGCAGAATCAAATTACTTATGGACCATTTAGATGCAAATGCATCATTCATTTAGCAAACACACTGCATATGCAGACAATTTAGCCAAACAATGGATCTATAAGGACATCCCCTGCTCATCTTCGAATATCAACTGTGCGTTTTCAAAGGGGATTTGGATTTTCTCTGAATTGATCAAACTTGACAAGTAATTTCTACCTAATGTTCTGGCTAGCCTCGTCTCTCTTCTCCATCTGTAGGTGAGAAATCCTATTTTCTGCTAGTGACAGGGTAATGCAAAAGGCTAGAGACGCAGGAAGAGGAGGCGATTCTTGTGCCCAGGACTAGGTCGCCACATTCTGAAAGATCTGTTTTGTTAGGTTGCCTTGAAATTACAAAACCTTTCCATTCGACACACGCCCCATCCCCCACCCCATTTACACTTTCTGAGCTGCCACGGGAAAAGAAGCTGTGAAGAAATCTAAGCCATCTTTGTACAAATGGAGACAGTGTTCTCACACGGCGGCTCCCAAGACCATCTCAGTCCCTGCTTGGGAATTATAAACCAGCCACTGTTGTTCCAACCACTCTTGGAATCAATGAAAACCACATTAGGGAAGAAGACACCAAATTTGAAAACTCGCCTCATCCTGGAGTTTACTATCAAATGACAGCTTGATTCAGTTGTAGGAAACAACTGGGTGAATAGGAACCATTGGGAGAAAAGCCAGGGAGTCAGTCCAGTAGGTCAGAGATGTAAAAGGGAGTTATAAGAATTTTTCTACTGAGGGCTCACTGAATTCAAAGATTAGCCTCTACATATTCTAATCAAATGACTAAAACCTACACAGGCATTTTTCTTTGTACTAGGCAGATGACCTTTAAAAAAAAAAAATCACTTTTTTTGGTCCATGTCCAAATGGAAAATTACCTGTGATCTGCCTCCTCAAGGAGTCTTAGCCCAACAGATCTGCCAATTCCAGGAGAGGCCTTGGCCTGGTCATTTGCTGCTGTTGTTTAGTCACTGAGTCATGTCCAACTCCTTGCCATCCATGGACTGTAGCCCACCTGGCTCCTCTGTCCATACCAAGAATACGGGAGTGGGTTGCCAATTCCTTCTCCAGGGGATCTTCCTGGCCCAGGGATTGAACCCAAGCCTCCTGCATTGGCAGGCAGATTCTTCACTGCTGAGCCACCAGGGAAGCACTTGGCCTGGTCATTAGAAAACAATAATTAAATTGCCAATGTGTCTTTTAACTAGGTACCTCTGTTTTACTGGAAAGCCAGTCAATGCCTAGATTTAACTGACAATGATAAAGTGGCAACGATGTGTACCAGGAATGCTGGGCCAGATGCCTTTGAAATTTCTTAAGGGGAAAAAAGCCTTGATATTGTATTTTATTAATTCAACAAATTTTATAAAATGTTGGCTAGGGTATAATTCTCCAAATGCTAAAGACAACACATGCGAAATGAATAGTAAGTCACCTTATCTATCCCTATCTCTCTTTCCCCACCCATTTCTAAACTCCATACACACAGCACACACATTCTGTATCCAAACTAGTTTCCCACTCTCCGCTCCTTCCAACAGTTCTTAAAACCTGCAGCTGCTACTTCTTTAACCACTAATGTCATCCTTCGTGTGTGTTCTGGCTTCATCCCTTACTAGTGTACTATCTCGGCTCTCTCTCATCACAACTGCCTCTTTATTGCCAAACGCAGCGGCCTCTCGTTTTACGCAAACTCTCTGCCACAGCTGGTGTCATGGGGGGGTGGCTCATGGATTTCTGGGAAATTCCTGAGCCCTACCCAGAGAGATCCACTCAGCACCTCACACCTAGCTTTTACCCAAAGTCGATGCTGACCTGCTTCTTCTACCTGCACAGGAGCATCCTCATTGAAACTTCCATTCCCGAGTTTCTAGCCTTTCTCTCTCGGTCACCTGGACTAGAAACCCAGCGGCATCTTAACAGCTTCCCTTATCCTCCCCTGACTTTTTCAGCCCACCTTAGTGTCCACTTGATTCTTCCCCTACATCATTGGCTCTCCAAGAACTGTCCTGCATTTCCTGCATTCCCTCAAGGGATTCAAATCACACATAAAGAGGTCCAGCTTTACATTATGTTGTATCTGCAGTTGGCAACATCGGTTACCTCCGCAGTGATGTTACTGTGGGTGAGAATACTGGACTACTTCACGTGGAAATACATGTTATTCGACACAAATGACTGTCGTGGTGCTTCTCCCATATACTACACGTGTGTGTGTGTGTTTAGTCAGTCTGTCGTCTCAGACTCTTTGCGATCCCATGGACTGTAGCCCACCAGGCTCCTCCGTCAATGGGATTCTCCAGGCAAGAATACTGGAGTGGGTTGCCATTTCCTCCTCCAGGGGACCCTCCAGAACCAGGGATCGAACCCACATCTCTTGCATCTCCTGCTCTGCAGGCAGATTCTTTACTTATGAGCCATCAGGGACGCTCATACTACACTTAGTGCATTACAATTTCAGAAATTAACAAAGTAGCTTGATTAGACTATTTATGAGCTTCATTTCAGGTGGGGTTGAAAAACACTGCTCTCTTGTAGAGCAAGTGTTTAATCTTTCCCTTCCAGGCTCACTGATCCTTTCCAATTGCTTACCTAGATACTAAAATTTTCATCCGTCCCCTACCTCGTCATATCTCCAACTTCTTGCCTCTCCAATCCTCCTTTCAATCAGAAAGGTGACGGTTAATATAGTCAGACTGAGTCACTTACCCTCCACCATCATGAGAGGCAATTCTAACTCCTAACCGTGGCATGCAAAGCTATCACAGGGGGATCACTGCCACTTCTCAGGCTGTGGCCCTCCACATGTTCTAAGCTTCAGACACTGGGGTGTGTCTGTCACCCAGTCCAAGCTCGCTCTGCTCAATGCACAACAGGCCAATGAATCCAAGACATGAGGTGTTGAGGCAAGGAAAGACTTTTATCAGGAAGCCCGCTGACCATGAACATGGCAGGCTAGTGCCTCAAAATAACCATCTTATGGGGTCTGGATGCCAGCTTCTTTTATAGATTAGAGATGGGGGGAGGTTAGGAAGCAAAGTAGAAAGGTCATTAACCTAGCAAATATCTCCTAAAATGGTAGAGAGTGTGTTCATCTCTTCCTTCCTGCCATCTACAGGTGAACAGGGTTCTGAACAAAGGCACTTTAGTTTACAGTCAGGCAGAGGGGCAGGGTTCGCTGAGGCAGGCCCTTATGTATGATTATAATAACACAAGCAAAGAAAAGCAAATCCAAGAAGCGGTTCCAACATGGAGTCAGAATTGGCTTCTTCTCTGCAACAGGCTGACTCCTCTGGGCCTTTGCTTATGCTGTTCCCTCCGCTTCAACTGCCTGTCCCTCCCCCAAGCACCAGCATGGGATTCGCCTCTCAAGGCCCCCGACTTCTCTGCCCCCAGACCCCCAACTTCTCTAAGCACTTTACTTAAACCCATCAGAGCACCCAGTTCCTCCCCACTGCACCACGGTTCAGCAATTACATACCTCTCCCCAAAGGTGTGGTCCCCCGGGCCAGGACTGTCTCATTTACTGATACCTTGGTTCCCCTCTTTGACATAGTGTGTGCTCAAGAACTCAAAATACTTCTTGAGTTCAGCTGAAGTAGCCAAAACTTGCCAGAACGCAAAGCATTCCTGGACAAAGACCATCTGTTGGGAGAGACCCAAGGGAGGGATGTGTCCATAGCCCTGTTAACAAGGCTAACTGCGGGGCTCAGCGAAAAGCTTCAGACATTTCTGTCCTGCTATTTTAACTGAAATTAAAGGCAAACGGCAGTAAAACAAAGAGAAACAAATGCAGCATTCTCTTAAAAGACCATGTTACCAAGTCCAAGCTTGCTCTGCTTGCCTCTCAAGAAAAGCCGATGAATCTGAGACAAAAGTGTCAGGACGAGGAAGGGACTTTATTTGGGAGCCGGCTGACCAAGAAGATGGCAGGCTAGCGCCTCAAAATAACCATCTTGTCCCGGCCTGGTTGCCAGATTCTCTTATGGATAAGAACTGGGGGGAGTGGTGAGGAGAGGAAACAAAGTAAAAAGACTTTTCGATCCTTGCAGTGTCCCCTAGAATGGCAAGCCTCGGGCGGGGGAAGTGTTAGTTTCACAGGCCACTGTGTAAACTCACAATAACAAAAGAGGCAAGGGAAGGGTTAAAGTCCCAGGAGCAGGTTCAGCATAAATTCAAAACTAACCCTTCCCGGTTGCAGTCAGACTGGCAGGCCCTTCAACTTGCAGGGCTCTGCTCCCCAGCGACCTGCCACCACCACCCTTCCTGCCCCAGAAGCCCCTCTGGGGTGATCCTGCGGAGTCGGGGCGATTCGCCTGCCAGGGCTCTTCCAGCCAAGTGGCCAAGCATGGAAGCCACACTCCTCACTCCACGGTGAGCTGTGGTCCAGGCCCCCCGGGAAACACGCCCTGTGGTGGGGTCTAAGCAGTATCGTGACTGAAGCACCTGCAGTGCCCTGCACACGACAGGTACCCACAGGCGGGCCTCCCAGGTCGCCCAGCCCTGGTCCGCATCCGCCCCCCGCCTGCTCTCTCCTGTCTCGCTCGGCTCGGTCCCCCTGGCCCTGCGCCCTCCTCTGGTCACCCCTCTCCCCCTCCCTCCGTCCGCCAGCAGCTCTGAGCATCTTCCCTGCTCCAGGACCTGCACGGTGGCCCCTCTCTTCCGAGTCTCCTCCCGGTCACCTCTGCCTGGAAATCTCTCCCTCCTGCCCACTCCTCTAGTTATCTGGGTAATTCTCACTCTTCCCGGAGCCTCAGGGACGCCTCTCCTGGCACCTCTGATCGAATGTAAGGCTCTCGCAACCTCAAACTCCTCCGCGAGCACGGCCTGCGCGATCCGTCGCTCCCTAACCCTCACCACACTTGTGGGGCTTTGCTTTGTGTTAGCCTTTTCCGGTGGCTGTCTGTTCACCAGAGCACCCCCAGGCCCCAACACGGGGTCTGGCACATAGCAGAAAATCAATACTTATTTACAGAACTGAAACGAGCTGCCTGACTGTACAGGTCTGCAGGTTTCATGGGAATATCTACCATGGACCAGACGGTACTGGAGAACAAGGTGGGCAGAATCTCTGTTGTCACAAGTCTTCCACTTCAGTGGAAGGAGATAGATTTTAAAAAGAGCTAAAAAAGGAGTATGATTATTGCCAACAGTGATGTTTCTGAACAAGTTAAAATCCTCCCTTTCCTATAACTTGCTCAGGTTGCCAGTTACCTAAGCTCCAACTCCCTTAAAGGCCATGATCACCCCATACTTGCACAATATTAGCAGTGTGATGCTAGTGGCCGAGACGGATGGCCTAGGGGTGGGCAGCCAGGGAGTGGCCGCCTTTCCCCACATCGGCCTCACTTCTCCTGTCCTCTCCGTCTACATCACAGCTCCAACTCAGGTCCTCTTTGATTCCAGCTGTTCACAAATGCCTCCGTCTCCATTTGTGAACAGGAAGGCAAGGACTATCCTTCCCTCAAGTCTGCACATGGCTCAGCATGTAGCAGGAGCTCAATTAACATGCGCGACCTTTGAAAAAGCTGGACCTAGAGACTGTCACGCTGAGTGAAGTAAGTCATACAGAGAAAGAGAAATATTGTGTGATATCCCGTATATGTGGAATCCAAAAAGAAATGACACAAATGAACTTATTTACAGAAACAGTCTCAGAGAATTTATGGTTACCAGAGGGAAGGATGAAGGGAAAAGACAGTTAGGGAGTTTGGGAAGGTCATGTACACACTGCTATATTTTAAATAACCAACAGGTACCTGCTGGATAATACAGAAATCCTACTCAGTGTTATGTGGTAGCCTAGATGGGAGGGATGGAGAAGGCAATGGCAACCCACTCCAGTGCTCTTGCCTGGGAAATCCCATGGACGGAGGGGCCTGGTGGGCTGCAGTCCATGGGGTCGCTAAGAGTCAGACAGGACTGAGCGACTTCACTTTCACTTTTCACTTTCATCCATTGGAGAAGGAAATGGCAACCCACTCCTGAGTTCTTGCCTGGAGAATCGCAGGGACGGGGGAGCCTTTTGGGCTAACGTCTATGGGGTCGCACAGAGTCGGACACGACTGAAGCGACTTAGCAGCAGCAGCAGCAGCAGATGGGAGGGGAGTTCAGAGGCTTACGTCATTTGCCCCAAGTCACTCACCTTGATGGAGCAGGAAATGGCAACCCGCTCCAGTATTCTTGCCTGGAAAATTCCACGGACAGAGGAGCCTGGTGGGCTCCAGTCCATGGGGCTGCAAAGAGTCAGACATGACTGAGCAACCGAGCACACACACAGATGCACACACATCCACCTTGAGAATGGCCAAGTGAGATTTTAAACGCAGCAGGACTAAGTCCAGATCTACCATCACGACGAGCTGCAATCGCTTTGCCAGAGTCAGCTGACACATTTGAATGGACTCCGTCTCCTCCTGGCTGCATTCTCCTGAGGACACAGTGAGTGCTTGACAACAGCGTCTGGTATTATCATTATCATACTTACTGCATGCGCGCTCAGTCGCTCAGTTGTGACCAGCGCTTTATGACCCCATGAACTGTCACCTGCCAGGCTCCTCTGTCCATTGGATTCTCCAGGAGAGAAAATTGAAGTGGGTTGCCATTTCCTTCTCCAGGGGATCTTCCCTTCCCAGGGATTGAACCCACATCTCCTGCATTGACAGGCAAATTCTTTACCACTGAGGCAACGGGGAAGCCCACCGTTAAATAATTGAGACCATGGGGCAGGATGTCTGAGGATTTAGAAAGCAGGGGAAGGAAGGGAGAATGACTGGGAGGTGTCTGAGCCTGCTGACCAGCATTAAACTTCAGCTCATGGGAAGCCTGGAATGGAGAAGCGTGACTCTCGTTCTCTTGCCCTGAATCAGTCATTCTTCCTCCTGAAGCAGCAGACACCCATGAGGGAAGCGTAGGTCAAAGATGACCTCAACCTTCAGTTCAGTTCAGTCGCTCAGTCATGTCCGACTCTTTGCGACCCCATGAATTGCAGCATGCTAGACCTCCCTGTCCATCACCAATTCCTGGAGTTAACTCAACCTCATGTCCATCGAGTCGGTGATGCCATCCAGCCATTTCATTCTCTGTCTTCCCCTTCTCCTCTTGCCCTCAATCCCTCCCAGCATCAGGGTCTTTTCCAATGAGTCAACTCTTTGCATGAGGTGGCCAAAGTATTGGAGTTTCAGCTTTAGGATCAGTCCTTCCAATGAACACCCAGGACTGACCTCCTTTAAGATGGACTGGTTGGATCTCCTTGCAGTCCAAGGGACTCTCAAGAGTCTTCTCCAACACCACAGTCCAAAAGCTTCAATTCTTCAGCGCTCAGCTTTCTCCACAGTCCAACTCTCACATCCATACATGACCACTGGACCTCAACCTTAGAGCCATCGTTTTCATCACCTCCATCCACGAGGGATGGGACACACTGACAGCCGCAGAGACAGACCCAGAGAGGCCCAGCTGACTCTCAGCTGCTGGTCAGCTCATGGAGGACCGCACGATCAAGGCCCTCCACTGCAGATGGCAGTGTGTTAGAGAAGACCTTGAAAGCTGGCACAGGGGAGGAATAGGGTGAGGAGAGCGAGGCATTCACTGTGGGAACAAAGCTTACGGGAGTGCCAAAAATTAATAACTGAGATAGTATTTTAATGCAATATTTTTTTAAAAAAATCAAAATTGATGCCCCAAATTCCATGCTGAAAAGTATCAGTACCATAAATAAAGACCAGGTGTGATCTGACACTTTGTACAGCCCTGAGACTGAGTTCCTCACCTGGTCCAGCCTTGATTATCCAGGCATGGACAAGAGACCTAGTCCCCATATCGGGTGTAGAGACCGGAGGAGGAGGTGTGGTTCCCACCCTTTAGGATCTTATAGGCTTATCCTGGTGAACTAGGGAGCAGTTGTAACCATACAACTGCTTACTAGGCCAAAGGAAATTCGGACAATATTTTTAGAGAATGGAATGTCAATTTCACTCAGAACCCTCCAAAATATGCACTATAATTCATCAATTCTGTTTCCAAGAAGTTATCTTAAGGAAATAATAACAGATACCTGCAAAGACATTCATCACAGCACAGTTTATTTGAGAGAAATCTTAGAAGCCTCTTAAATGACTCAAAATACAGTATTGACTTTATTAGTAAAACAGTAACAAGATATCCATATAATAAAATACTATTCTGCCACTTAAAACAATGCTGTAGAAAAACTTAATGACATGAAGAAAAGCTCATGAAACACTGTCAAGAGAGGAAAATAACTGAATATGTTTATATGAAAATCTTTGCTTAAGGAGCTAAAAATGATCGCCTTTGAGGCCAGCTAGCTATATGGTGGTTTATATTATATTCTGCATTATCGGCATTTTCTAAAATGAAATGGGATTCCCAGGTGGCTCAGAAGGTAAAGAATCTGCCTTCAATGCAGGAGACCAGAGTTTGATTCCTGGGTCAGGAAGATCCCCTAGAGAAGGAAATGGCAACCCACTCCAGTATTCTTTCCTGGATAATCCCATGGACAGAGGAGCCTGGCGGGCTACAGTCCATGAGGTCCCAAAGAGTTGGACAATCTACACAAAATGAATTGCTCTTATAATCAGATCTCAGCATACTGTACTTTTTTTTTTTAAGAAGCACAGATCTATTGACAGATTAATAGAAGCCTGATAGGAATGAGACACATCACTGGAAGAGGATGGACACAGTCGGTAAGGGCAGCCAGGCTGGCTGGAGCAGCTGAGGTGCCCGGCTAAGTATGGTGTTTTCCGCCTCACTCACGGAGGGACACGGGGCACAGAACCTGGAGTGGAGGAAAGGTTCACTGGACTCAGAGCTAGAAACAGCTGACCACAGGGCTGCCAATTTCAGAAAGCCCTTGATAATCCTAGATTCTGAGCACAAAGGATCCAGTGACCTGTTCCATCAAAGAGGGAAGGAGCCACAAGCATGATTCAGAGACCCTGAGGAAAAGTTCCAGCAGCTCCTCTGATTAAAACTGCAAATCCACAACCCTCCCCCTAATCCCTTGGTGAAAAGGGAAGATTAGCACAAGTCTGCAGCCCTGACAACTCCCGCCACCCCTTTCAGTTCCATGTAAAATTTCAAGCATCTCCCTGGAGACCCCTAGCTGGGGCTACTGCCATTGCTTTCCCACTAATTGGAAAACTGTAATAAGAAAGTAAACATTGCTGATTCCATAATAACCTGAAAATAGAGCAGCCTGCCTTGTGTTCCTTGATCACTCTATTCGTTTACTAAATACACTAGCAGGAGGGCTTGAAAGGATGAAAGATGGGGGCTATTGTGAGCCCTTGATGTCACTGCATTTTTCATTGTATTAAAACAATAACCTCTGTACTGGGGGAGATCACTTGGTTAGGGAAAACCTTCAGACTCCCGAGGGCTGGGACGGAGGCTCTGCAAATTTGAATGACTCCGTTTGGGGACATAAAGAATGTAGCTTGCTTTGCCGGCCACTGAATCGTTAAAACCACTGAGGGAGGAGGAGGAGGTAGGAGCACAGGTGACTCGGTGAGGCTGTCGCTTCTTCCTCCCTTTTTGTTCCAAACCACTTCACACCTGGCATCTGCAGTGTCTTAAAGACAGAGGAGGCAAGGGGGAGTCCACGGGGCAGGGAGGGGCTGAAGCACCCCCGTGGAGGAGTGCACGACATCCCCTGGGCTCCCAACCTGGTCACAGAGTCCTGAGAACTACAGTGGCTGCAGCCTGCTTGCAGCTCCCGGGGAAGTAACCCAGCCACCACCATGCCATCGAAGAAACTGCATCGCCAGTTCCGGGTGGTCCTTATCAGTCAGATGACAACCCAGAGGCCCAAGGACCCCTACTGCAGAATCCACTGACTTCCTATTTGCCCAGCATGTTCTCGAAGGCTGTCCTGCTTTTATTGCTGAGTTCTAGAGAGTTAGGGCTTCCCTGGGGGCTCACCTGGTAAAGACTCTGCCTGTAATGCGGGAGAACTGGGTTTGATCCCTGGATAGGGAAGATCCCCTGGAGAAGGAAATGGCTATCCGTTAGGGAAATTAAATAAATAACCTTGTTTAGGCTTCAGAGACAAAGCAGAGCAGCCTCTGGCCTTGCTTCTAACCTGTCTGGACGCTGCCCTGACTGCCTGCTGTGAGTACAAGACTTGAAAGTGTAAGTCACTCAGTCATGTCTGACTCTTTGCGACCCCATGGACTGTCCATGGAATTCTACAGGGAATTCTCTATGGAATTCTCTAGGCCAGAATACTGGAGTGTGTAGCCTTTCTCTTTTCCAGGGGATCATCCCAACCCAGGGATCGAACCCAGGTCTCCCGCATTGCAGACGGATTCTTTACCAGCTGAGTCACAAGGGCACCACAAATAAGATTTTGGACAAATCTTGAAATTGTTGAGCCCCTGGAGGGGCCCTGGCCAACCAACCAAGCCCCGGGCTTAACAACATTCCAAGTTTTACAAGACAAAACAAACATTATTAACGTGAAACCAGAGCTGCAATTTTCTCACAGATTGATAGGGATATCGGTTTAAATCCTGGGGTTTTAAGCAGGAACCCGAACTGCCATCTCTGAAGTCTCACCCACAGAGCAAATGCGTTGCCTGGGACCTTTCCCAACAGGGACTCCAATGCGCTGTGTCACAGGACTTCCCAGGGCTGTTTGAGTCTAGATGTTGATCCAAACCCAGTTTGGTGATACCAATCTGGGAAATAAAGAATTTCTCTTTTCTTTTAATGTTAGTATATTGAAAGTAAACTAGATAATTCTCTAATAAATATTGATATTATTTATTTGTATAGAATGAGCAGCTTATTTTGTTAACAAATCCTTTGAACTGGAGACGAAAGTGAAACTTTGGGCAAAACACTACCCACTCCAGCATTCTTGCCAGGAAAATTCCATGGACAGAGAAGCAGAGCTACAGCCCGTGGGATCACAAAGAGTCAGACACGACTGAGCAACTAACAAAACAGAGTTAATGAAGCGTGGAGCGGGGCACGGTGGAGCAGAGCACGAGAACATTTCCTCTCAGTCTTTCAACATCAATGCTTTTTTTTCCAATAATTTATCTATTTCTTTGGCTGCTCCAGGTCTTAGTTTTGGCCTGAGATCTTCAGTCTTACTGTGGCATGCAGGATCTTTAGTTGCAGCATGTGGGATCTGGTTCTCCGACCAGGGATTGAGCCCAGGCCCCCTGCCTTGGGAGCGACGAGTCTTAGCCAATGGACTACCAGGGAAGTCTCCATTGCTGCTTCTTGCATTCACTGCACAAAGGTATTACAACATTCCAGGGCGACTAAACTAGTAGACAATATTAATGGAAATACAATAGAGGATATGCTTTCAACAGACTCATGAAAGGCATTAACCAAGTTTTAATGAGAAGTGAGTCTGCAGTAATTTTACAAGAAATGATTATCTTCATTCCAAAAAACTGTGTGACTAACTGTCTCCACTGCAATGCAGGTAGTCAGAGAGGTATGTGTTACTAAAAGAACCAGTTCACAAGTAGGTCATGATCACTATTTTTGCCCAAGAGTGGCAGACATGTTAACTGTGAGACTGTCTAAAGCGAAACTGAAGTCACTCAGTTGTGTCTGATTCTTTGAGACCCCATGGACTGTAGCCTACCACGTTCCTCCGTCCATGGGATTTTCCAAGCAAGAGTACTGGAGTGGGTTGCCATTTCCTTCTCCAGGGGATCTTCCCAACTCAGGGGATCAAACCCGGTCTCCTGCGTTGTAGGCAGACGCTTTACTGTCTGAGCCACCAGGGAAGCCTTGTCAAGTGGCTCCTGGCTTCTTCCTGGGTCTCAGTCCTCTCTGAGGTTCAAGTGTGGTTCATTGCCCAGTGCTTGTTCCAGGTAAAGGGAAATGGTGTCACGTGCCTTATGGCTTTACACAAAGGAAAACATTTTTTAATGGGGTGCTGGTTTAAGATAAAATTATAGGTGCACTTATGCTTGTAAGATAATGCTCCAATACTGTGGCCACCTGATGCGAAGAACTGACTCCTTGGAAAAGACCCTGAATTCCGGGAAAGATTGAAGGCAGGAGGAGAAGAGGACAACAGAGGATGAGATGGTTGGATGGCATCCCCGACTTGATGGACATGAGTTTGAGTAAGCTCCGGGAGATGGTGATGAACAGGGAAGCCTGGCATGCTGCGGTCCATGGGGTCTCAAAGAGTCGGACACGACTGAGCAACTAAACTGAACTGAACTGACGCTTTTAACAAAGGAGGATACCTCTGACAATGTAAATGTCCATGACGTGTGATAAGGCATGTGACACCATTTCCCTTTTCCTGGAACAAGCACTGGACAATGGACCACACTTGAATCTCAGAGAGGAATCAGGCCCAGGAAGAAATCAGGAGCAACTTGGCAAGATGTGCACTGGCCTGGGAGCCAGAAGGGGAAATGCTGAAGGACGGAGCATAGTGGGAGGGGGCAGTGGAGAAGCCGCTGCTGAACCAGTGTGCGGCAGCCCTTGGCATTGCCCTACATCTGGTCTAATCCCCAAAGCCCTGCAGGTTGGGGTGGCCCACAGTTTTTAGGAAGATGGTTTCCCTATGCATGACAATTCTTTTCCACACCACGATAATAGCTAACACTTACCCAAGCAGTCTTTCTCAAGTTTTAACAGGCACATGAATCACCTGGAGATCTTGTTAAAAGGCAGATTCTGATTTGATTGGTCTGTGTCGAGGTCCGAGAGTCCCACATTTCTATTAATAACTAGCTCGTAGATGTTGTGGATTCGCCTGGTCCATGGACTATATACTTTGTGATGATTACATTGTTACCGTGAGCCAGCCAGGCTTGTGCAGTGTGTATTCACCATAGCAAACCTCCTAGGTAGGAACCACTTTGCAAGTGGAGAAACGCAGGCACAGGGAGGTTTTGCAACTCGGCTAAGGTCACCCCACTAATGAGGGATAGAACCAGGATTTGTTCCCTGGTAGTCAAGTGCTAGAGCATGACTTTTAAAAATCAGTTTTAATTCTTGGAGTTATAATTCTTCATACACTTCCATCCTACAATGAAACCTTATATAAAGGGTTTGCCTGTAGATATTTCTTCAATACATTTACCTGCCAACATTTATGAGCCAGTGGGCTTTCCTGATAGCTCAGTTGGTAAAGAATCTGCCTGCAAAGCAGGAGACCCCAGTTCGATTCCTAAGTCAGGAAGATCCCCTGGAGAAGGGATAGGCTACCCACTCCAGTATTCTTGGGCTTCCCTGTGGCTCAGATGGTAAAGAATCTGTCTGTAATGCGGGAGACCTGGGTTGGGAAGATCCCCTGGAGAAGGGAAAGGCTACCCATTACAGTCTTCTGGCCTGGAGAATTCCATGGACTGTATGGTCCATGGGGTTGCAAAGAGTCGGACAGGATTGAGTGACTTTCACTTTCATGGAGCAAGTATTTTGAGCCAAGCCCTGGGCTAGCTCATGTTTGTAGAGAGCAAGCCCTGCCTAAAGGAGCTGGGGGAGGTAGACGGGGTGGTGGGACAAGTGATCTGACAGCTCTAATGCAGAGTGACCCACCCTATATCACAATACGCATTGGATAACCTCGCATTGCCAACACAGAGAGAGCTAGGTCTCACTGTTTCGTTCTGCCCCTGGTGGAAGGGAAGGGAAGAAGGAAACTAAGATTTTTTTTTTTTTCAAAAGCCTAATACATGATAAGCATTATACATGTGTTACCTCATTTAATCCTCACATCGGCCTGAAATATAGGTGATATTCTCCCCACTTTAAAACTGTGTATGAGGGAGGTGGTCCCAGGTGATCCAGTGGCTAAGACCCCGAGCTCCCCATGCAGGGGGACTCAGGTTCAATCTTTGGTCAGGGAACTAGATCCCACATGACTTAACTAAGAGTGCCCAAGCCACAACTAAAGATCCTGCATGCTGCAACTAAGACCCAGCAGAGCCAAAAAAATAAAGCTGTGTCAGACCCTGTCCAAGGTCACAAAGCTAGCCGAGTGGGAGTGGGCGTTTGAACTGACATGTAACTGACTCCAAAGCCGCTATTCCGCCCGTATGCTGTTGTTCCCATTATGTATGTATTGCTGTGAAACGATCCCAAAACTTAAAACATCACGTGATTACACTCAAGGATTCTATATGACAGGAATTCAGAAAGGTCACAGCACAGAAGGTCCTCTGCAGCCTGATGTCTGGAGGACCCACTTTTGGGGGATTTCTTGGCTCACAGGTCTGGTGCCTATGAAGACCTAAGGATGAATTTGACCCCCGTGTGGCTGCTCTGGTACGGCAGTCTCAGGCTAGCCAGACTCTACATAATGGCCCGGGCTTCCTGGGCTTCCCGGGTTGTGCAAGTGGTAAAAAATCCAGCTGCCAATGCTGGAGAGAAACCAGTTTGATCCCTGCGTCAGGAAGATCCCCTGAAGAAGGAACTGGCAACTCACTCCAGTATTCTTGCCCGGGAAATCCCAAGGATAGAGGAGCCTAGTGGGCTACAGTCCATCCCAAAAGAGTCAGATACAACTGAGTGACTGAGCATGCACACACGGACGCATGCACACAGTGGCCCAGGGCTCCAAGAGTGAGTGTTTCACGAGCAAGGTGGAAGCTGCATGACAGTTAACAGTCTAACTCTGGAAGTCACGGGGCACGTCTTCACCTTTCGCTGCTGGTATGCCGCAGCCACAGAGCCCCCCCAGATTCAAGGGAGAGGACACAGACCCCCCTCTCCCATTGGGGGAATCTACTGACCTTGTGACTGTGTTGTAAAACCACCACAGTCACTTTCAACCAGAGGGCCCACCCTCACACGTGGCCCTTGCCTTTTGGAACCACACTGAAGACTTTCAGTAACTTTTGTTAAAAGCCTTTTAATAACTTGTATCGGTCTTTTAAAAGACTTTTAATAACTCAGCCCATGAGGATGTCCACCAGCACCACATGGCTCTACTTGGACCCCACCCAGAAAAGTGAGTTACTGATGGGGGAAGATCTCAGTGGGATCTGTCCACCTTTAATCACCCTGTAAGAGAGCTTGAAGGACCATTTTCATAGGAAACCACGGGCCTGGTAATGACACAGACACTCCCCCACGAACACCCAGCACTGCTGTTGAATGCTAATACAGGACACGGCTGATGAGCTGTCACATCTTCCCAGCCACCCGCATCTTCTAGAATCTGTCTCCTCACAGGCAGCAGTGACTCCTAGGTCAGGCATGATGGGTTAAAAGCTTCTGCATCGGGTTAGCATCATTCAGTACCCCTAAGAAGTCCTTGGCTTCTAGGGGACACTTACAGTGGGGACCCTTGGCCACCAGTAAGGAGACTGTCTCAACTTCTATAGGATACAGTCTCCTTCCCTCCTCCCTGGAACTCCACGTCCCAAAACCCATGGCTCTGAAAGGAGCCAGAGGGAGGGGTGTACCATTCAATATGGTGGACAGGCGAGAACACAGCAGGTAACTGATGCGGAGTTGATTGGACAGGAAGCCATTTAATCAATCTGAGCAGTCGCTGCGACCACTCATGCAGAGCTCAATCAGAAACAACCAGCGTACGAGACATACCTCCTTTACCAATAACTTGGTGCTTCTCCCCACGCGATGTGGACTTATATTGATCTAATATTTAGGGCTTCTAAGAAAATGTAGTCTGTTCTTCCTTCCTTCCTTCCTCTCTTCCCTCCTTAACAATTTACTAGATAATCTAAGCACTAGATCAGTGACTGAAACAGACAAAAATCCCTGCCCAGCTTTCATTAATGGTGGGAAAACGTAAGACTCATGAGTCAAAAAAAAAGTAAAAGTGATAGTCGCTCAGCTGTGTCTGACTCTTTGTGACCTATGGACTGTAGCCTGCCAGGCTCCTCTGTCCGTGGAATTCTCCAGCTAAGAATACTGGGGTGAGTTTCCATTTCCTTTTCCAGTGGATATTCCCGACCCAGGGATCAAACCTGAGTCTCCCACATTGGCTTGACCAATTGACTTTACCAAGGCGGGTTCTCTACCACTGAGCCACCAGGGTAGCCCCAACAATTTATAGATAATGCTAAAATGAGGTAAACAGTATGGGAAAATTAAGATTGCAAACAAGTGCTGGAGGGATGGCCAAGTGTTACACTGAGGGGTAAGGGAGGGAATCACTGTGAAGATGGGATCTGAACAAGAATGCGAAGGAAGCAAAGAAGGTATCCATAGGGCACAAAGGCATTCCAGGCAGAGAGAACCACCACCTCTGGGCTGGGGGGCCAGGGTGGGGGGCTGACATGACTAGAACAGCAAGGAGGCCAGCGTCACTGGAGAAGATTGAGCAAGAAATTGAAAATGGTCACAGAGGTGTAAAAGGGCCCACTTATGGATTCTGGCTTTTATTCTAGGAGAAACAGGAAAGCAAGGAATTGTTGGGTTTTAGTAGCAGAGTCAGATAACGTAACTGAAGTTGTCATATTATCACCTTGGCCGCTGTATTGAGAGTGGAGTACTGAGAATGGACTGGAGGGGGTGAGGGGGGAATCAAGGAAACCATTTATGGGGCCACTGCAAAGACAAGACAGTGGCCAAGACCTGAGTGGTTTCTGGGCAGGTGCTGAGAGGCGGTCAGATTCTGGATGCGTTTTGCTGAATGAACAGAACTTACCGCAGACGGGGATGAGACGCAAGAAGAGTGGCACAGAAGAGGGCTCCTAAGTTTTGGACCGGGGCCTCTGGGAGCATGCGGTTTTCACTGCCCAAGACGGGGAGAATGAGAATGGAGCAGAATGGAGAGCAGATGAGGAGCTCTGTCTGGGGCATGTGGAGCTAGAGATGCCCACTGCACATCCAAGAGGAGGTGGCAGGCAGGCAGTCAGATGGTGTTAACGTTAACTTTCAGAGGAACCACCTTGGATGCAGGCATTTCTAAATGCCTGAATGTTCATAGGCAGCTGCCAGCAGGAGCAGTTTTTCCTAAAGATATGAGGGCACTGACCAAAATAAGATAGCAGGTCTAAGGTCAATCCATCAATCCATCAGCATGGCCACCTGCCATGCAGCAGTTCTGCTTCAGGCACAGGATAGATGGAGCAAGAGACTCAGAAGTGGATATTTCCTTCAAGGTGTCCTTAACACCTTAGCCGAGCTGACACCCGAGTTGAACCCCAATCAAGGAATTCATAGATCTCTGCAGAGCACAGATTATGTGCTGGGCACTGGAGTAAACACCAAGAAATACCAAGGCACAGCCAAGAGAGTCAGTCATCCACAGTTACAGGGTAAAGACATAAGCCTATGAAAATTTAAGGAGAAATCTATGAAAAGTCACTCAAAAAGTCAATGAACTAATGTAACCTGAAGGTAGAAAATCCCTAACAAATGGCTTCTTATTCAGGATGCTTATTGGAGTTCTGAGCATAAATATGGAGGAAGTGGGTACCAGCTGGAACTTCAGGAAGCTCTCTGTTCATGGTCAGGCTCTAGAACACTCCACCTCCGGTTTTCATAAGCCTTCAAAGGTGGCATGGTTCTCTTTGCTGAAAATGGAGTTCAGGAATGATTTCTTATGTGGACTCCACATCAATGGTTTTCAAACATCAGTGTTTGGGGGAACTTATAAAAATTCAGAGTCCCGGACCACATCTCCAGGGAGTCTGATTCATTGAGTTATCTTTAGTCAGGGAGTTCCAGACTCTAATAACTCATCACTGTAGCGACAGATCGGAATGAGCAGGGAAGCCACCAGGTCCCCAGGATTAGACACGGAGCAAGTCAGCAGAATTTAAGAGAAAGCTTTGATATTCATTTATGATACTAGTGATTTCTGATCTACTCAGAACTCATGAGTTCTATTTCAACCACATATTGCTATACTTTTCACTCTAATGAAACAGAAAACAACAAACATGGTTTAAACTCATTTTCTGGAAAATGCAACAGAAAATATTCACCCAGCACTGCATCAATAATGAAGGAATAAAAACAGCCAACTTGGTTGGACTTTCCTACTTTTCCTACTTTTTCGCAGATGGGCTTTCTTTGTGGCTCAGCTGGTAAAGAATACGCCTGCAATGCAGGAGACCCAGGTTCAGTTACTGGGTTGGGAAGATTCCCTGGAGAAGGGAACAGCTACCCACTCCAGTATTCTGGCCTGGAGAATTCCATGAACGGTACAGTCCATGGGGTCGCAAAGAGTCGGACACGACTGAGCGACTTTCACTGCTTTTTTCTTTTCTACTTTTGATGCATTCAGATGCCCTAAGTTTTTAAATCAGGCTCAGTTCAGTTCAGTTCAATTCAGTAGTTCAGTCGTGTCTGACTCTTTGCGACCCCATGAATTGCAGCACGGCAGGCCTCCCTGTTCATCACCAACTCCCAGAGTTCACTCAAACTCACGTCCATCGAGTCAGTGATGCCATCCAGCCATCTCATTCTCTATCATCCCCTTCTCCTCCCGCCCCCAATCCCTCCCAGCACCAGGGTCTTTTCCAGTGAGCCAACTCTTCACATGAGGTGGCCAAAGTATTGCAGTTTCAGCTTTAGCATCAGTCCTTCCAATGAACACCCAGGATTGATCTCCTCTAGAATGGACTGGTCGGATCTCCTTGCAGTGCAAGGGACTCTCAAGAGTCTTCTCCAGCACCACAGTTCAAAAGCATCAATTCTTCGGCACTCAGCTTTCTTCACAGTCCAATTCTCACATCCATACATGACCACGGGAAAAACCATAGCCTTGACTAGACGGACTTTGGTTGGCAAAGTAATGTCTCTGTTTTTTAATATACTATCTAGGTTGGTCATAACTTTCCTTCCAAGGAGTAGGCGTCTTCTAATTTCATGGTTACAATCAGCATCCACAGTGATTTTGGAGCCCCCAAAAATAAAATCTGACACTGTTTCCACTGTTTCCCATTCTATTTCCCATGAAGTGATGGGACCAGATGCCATGATCTTCATTTTCTGAATGTTGAGCTTCAAGCCAACCTTTTCACTCTCCTCTTTCACTTTCATCAAGAGGCTTTTTAGTTCCTCTTCACTTTCTGCCATAAGGGTGGTGTCATCTGCATATCTGAGGTTATTGATATTTTCTCCCGGCAATCTTGATTCCAGCTTGTGCTTCTTCCAGCCCAGCGTTCCTCATGATGTACTCTGCATATAAGTTAAATAAGCAGGGTGACAATATACAACCTTGATGTACTCCTTTTCCTATTTGGAACCAGTCTGTTGTTCCATGTCCAGTTCTAACTGTTGCTTCCTGACCTGCATACAGGTTTCTCAAGAGGCAGGTCAGGTGGTCTGGTATTCCCATCTCTTTCAGAATGTTCCACAGTTTATTGTGATCCACACAGTCAAAGGCTTTGGTATAGTCAATGAAGCAGAAATAGATGTTTTTCTGGAACTCTCTTGCTTTCTCCATGATCCAGTGGATATTGGCAATTTGATCTCTGGTGCCTCTGCCTTTTCTAAATCCTGCTTGAACATCTGGGAGTTCACGGTTCACATATTGCTGAAGCCTGGCTTGGAGAATTTTGAGCATGACTTTACTAGCGTGTGAGATGTGTGCAATTGTGCGGTAGTTTGAGCATTCTTTGGCATTGCCTTTCTTTGGGATTGGAATGAAGACTGACCTTTTCCAGTCCTGTGGCCACTGCTGAGTTTTCCAAATTTGCTGGCATATTGAGTGCAGCACTTTCACAGCATCATCTTTCAGGATTTGAAATAGCTCAATTGGAATTTCATCACCTCCACTAGCTTTGTTCGTAGTGATGCTTTCTAAGGCCCACTTGACTTCACATTCCAAGATGTCTGGCTCTAGGTGAGTGATCACACCATCGTGATTATCTTGGTCATGAAGATCTTTTTTGTACAGTTCTTCTGTGTATTCTTGCCACCTCTTCTTAATATCTTCTGCTTCTGTTAGGTCCATACCATTTCTGTCCTTGATCGAGCCCATCTTTGCATGAAATGTTCCCTTGGTATCTCTAATTTTCTTGAAGAGATTTCTTGTTTTTCCTATTCTGTTGTTTTCCTCTATTTCTTTGCATTGATCGCTGAGGAAGGCTTTCTTATCTCTCCTTGCTATTCTTTGGAACTCTGCATTCAGATGCTTATATCTTTCCTTTTCTCCTTTGCTTTTCGCTTCTCTTCTTTTCACAGCTATTTGTAAGGCCTCCTCAGACAGCCATTTTGCTTTTTTGCCTTTCTTTTTCTTGGGGATGGTCTTGGTCCCTGTCTCCTGTACAAAGTCACGAACCTCCGTCCAGAGTTCATCAGGCACTCTATCTATCAGATCTAGTCCCTTAAATCTATTTCTCACTTCCACTGTATAATCATAAGGGATTTGATTTAGGTCATATCTGAATGGTCCAGTGGTTTTCCCTATTTTCTTCAATTTAAGTCTGAATTTGGCAATAAGGAGTTCATGATCTGAGCCACAGTCAGCTCCTGGTCTTGTTTTTGCTAACTGTATACAGCTTCTCCATCTTTGGCTGCAAAGAATATAATCAATCTGATTTCGGTGTTGACCATCTGGTGATGTCCATGCGTAGAGTCTTCTCTTGTGTTGTTGGAAAAGGGTGTTTGCTATGACCAGTGCGTCCTCTTGACAAAACTCTATTAGCCTTTGCCCTGCTTCATTCCGTGCTCCAAGGCCAAATTTGCCTGTTATTCCAGGTGTTTCTTGACTTCCTATTTTTGCATTCCAGCCCCCTATAATGAAAAGGACATCTTTTTTGGGTGTTAGTTCTAAAAGGTCTTGTAGGTCTTCATAGAACGGTTCAACTTCGGCTTCTTCAACGTTATTGGTTGGGGCATAGGCTTGGATTACTGTAATATTGAATGGTTTGCCTTGGAAACGAACAGAAATCATTCTGTCATTTTTAAGACTGCATCCAAGTACTGCATTTCGGACTCTTTTGTTGACCATGATGGCTACTCCATTTCTTCTAAGGGATTCCTGCCCACAGTAGTAGATATAATGGTCATCTGAGTTAAATTCACTATGCTTAATAACCTAACAAAATCAGTTCCCACCCCACCCCATACTACTTTCACATTATCTCTCCTAGAAAGACCTTTTTACTAGAGAGCTCTATTTTTTCTGTACTCCTAAATACGAACCATATGTTGAAATATATGTTAACTATGGTTCTTTAAAGGGATAGGGGTGACAATTTCATGTAAACTTATGTCTCCTGGGCTCAATGTATTGAACCTAAGCAGAACCCTCTGGCTGTAACAACCCTACAGTCCCTGAAAGTAGCTTAGTCGTGTCTGACTTTGCCACCCCATGGACTGTAGACCTTCAGGCTCCTCTGTTCACGGAGTTCTCCAGCCAAGAGTACTGGAGTGGGTTGCCATTTCCTTCTCCAGGGGATCTTCCTGATCCAGGGGTTGAACCCAGGTCTCCCACATTGCAGGTGGATCCTTAACTGTCTGAGCCACAACCCTATGGTCCCTAACACGTCAGAATCAAAGACAAGGTCATAGCAGCCTCCTGCCTTCCTCCTTTCATGCCTGATTAAAGAGATTGGTTGACACTGAGTTTTTTTAAGGGTGAAGAAACAAATCTGCCCAAGATCACAGACTAATAAGTGAAACCACTAAAATCTGAACCCAGGTTTGTATGACTCCAAAATCCACTCCCTCTCTCCTCTTTTTCCTTATGGAGAACGCACCCAGATCAACCACCTTTGCAACCAGTATTTCTCCCACAATCAATCAAACTGAGAAGCAGTGACAGGTCTCTCACTTCCTCTGCTCCGGGTCAATCCAGAATCAAATTTGATGGCAAGATTCTGTGTGCTTATCTTACACACACCAAAAATAGTGCAGAAGAAATTAAATGACTCTATCTCATGAGGGGAAGGGAGGGAGTCCCACAGAGCTGCCTCTGGTGAGCACTTAATCAATGGAGGGTACAGAAAATGTTTACAAATACATTCTTATTCTTCACCCTTTGCAATCATGGTTTTATGCAACCCTTTAAATCACTATGAATTAAATCTTCCCTGAAGCCTTGCCTTGGGCCAACTGAACAGCATCACTGGTATAATCTTGGAACCTGGCAGGTGGATGGGGGAGGAGGTGGGGAGGGCAGCAGAGAAAAATGGATGGAACAGCACGGAAGTCAAGAAAACAACTGGCTAACTTGAGTGCTTTCTAACCTAATGTATTTAAGCCAGACTCAGTAAAGCTTGGCACTGATCCCTGTTCACTGTGTCACCAAGATCTAGGCAGATTCTGATTAGTGTTCAGGTCGCTTTCTGAAATCCTCTTTCTCACAGTGGTTGAGACCGAGCCTCGTGGAGGTCATTAATGCTGTTTGCCAATCATAGCTTGTTCTCTGTAGCCCCCTTCAGCACATATAGGAATTGCACTGTCTGGTCTCCTGTGGTTGGTGGGGCCATGAGACCAGTTCCAGCCCACGAATATGTTTCTTCCAGGCAGAAACTGTAATTGCAGGTGCAAGAACTTGCAGGGCATTCTTTTCCTCTGGTGTGGAAAAAGTCAAAGTGAAACTGTTAGTCACTCAATCGCATCTGACTCTGCAACATTGTGGACTGTAGCTCACCAAACTCTTCTGTCCATGTGATTCTCCAGGCAAGAATATTGGAGTGGTTGCCATCCCCTTCTCCAGGAGATCTTCCTGACCCAGGGATGAACCCAGGTCTCCTGCACTGCAGGTAGATTCTTTACTGCCTGAGGCACCAGGAAAGCATTCCTTCAGTGTGGCAACTGTCAACTTCAACTGCTCTTGACATCTGGAGTTCCTGAATAGCTGCAGAGACCCTTTGGCAACCTGCGTTAGGCACATAACATTCGAGTATCTAACTAACTACATGCCCATCCCCATAGGTCATGCATGAAAAATAAACCTTTATTGGTTAAAGCCACTGAGATTTGGAAGTTTTGTTACCTCAGCATACTCTAGCTTATTCTGATTAACTCAGCAACCAAGCTTTTGAGTCAGGAACAAGCAAGGGAACTGGGAACTTTGAGATGGTAGGAAAGCTTTGCCAGCATCACCTTTAAGGAATTATGAACCCCTAAGACTTTTGGTGTCCCCAGATAAACCTCTATTCCTGGAATGCTGCAATATGATGATCTTAAAACCTTGCTGAAGCCTATTTGAGTTTACAAACTCTCTCATGATTCTGAAGGCATGACTTTCAATACGTGATATATACAACAGCTCTCTGCAGAGATACTCAATAAACATCAGATTTTCTATTTCTTCCTGGTTCAGTTTTGGAAAGTTGTACTTTTCTAGGAATTTGTCCATTTCTTCCAGGTTATTCATTTTATTGCCATATAATTGCTGATAGTATTCTCTAATAATCCTTTGTATTTCTGTGTTGTCGGTTGTGATCTCTCCATTTTCATTTCTAATTTTATTGATTTGGTTCTTCTCCCTTTGGTTCTTGATGAGTCTGGCTAGTGGTTTGTCAATTTTATTTACCTTCTCAAAGAACCAGCTTTTGGCTTTGTTGATTTTTGCTATGGTGTCTTTTGTTTCTTTTGCATTTATCTCTGCCCTAATTTTTATGATTTCTTTCCTTCCACTGACCCTGAGGTTCTTCATTTCTTCCTTTTCTAGTTGCTTTAGATGTAGAGTTAGGTTATTTAGTTGACTTTTTTCTTGTTTCTTGAAGTGTGCCTGTATTGCTATGAACTTCTCCCTTAGCACTGCTTTTACAGTGTCCCAGAGGTTTTGGGTTGTTGTGTTTTCATTTTCATTCATTTCTATGCATATTTTAATTTCTCTTTTGATTTCTTCTATGATTTGTTCATTATTCAGCAGCGTGTTGTTCAGCCTCCATATGTTGGCATTTTTAATAGTTTTTCTACCATAATTGATATCTAATCTTACTGCATTGTGGTCAGAAAAGATGCTTGGAATGATTTCAATTTTTTGAATTTACCAAGGCTAGGTTTATGGTCCAGGATGTGATCTATCCTGGAAAAGGTTCCATGTGAGCTGGAGAAAAAGGTAAAATTCATTGCTTTGGGGTGAAATGTCCTATAGAGATCTATTAGGTCTAACTGGTCTATTGTATCATTTAAAGTTTGTGTTTCCTTGTTAATTTTCTGTTTAGTTGATCTATCCATAGATGTAAGTGGGGTATTAAAATCTCCTACTATTATTGCATTGTTGTTAATTTCCCCTTTCATACTTGTTAGTAATTGTCTTACATATTGCGGTGCTCCTATGTTGGGTGCATAAATATTTATAATTGTTATATCTTCTTCTTGGATTGATCCTTTGATCATCATGTAGTTTCCTTCTTTGTCTCTTTTCACAGCCTTTGTTTTAAAGTCTATTTTATCTGATATGAGTATTGCTACTCCTGCTTTCTTTTGGTCTCTATTTGCGTGGAATATCTTTTTCCAGCCTTTCACTTTCAGTCTGTATGTGTCCCTCGTTTTGAGGTGGGTCTCTTGTAGACAACATATATGGGGGTCTTGTTTTTGTATCCATTCAACCAGCCTTTGTCTTTTGGTTGGGGCCATTCAACCCATTTACGTTTAAGGTAATTATTGATAAGTATGATCCCATAGCCATTTTCTTTATTGCTTTGGGTTCGAGTTTATACACCCTTTCTGTGTTCCCTATCTAGAGAAGATCCTTTAGCATTTGTTGGAGAGCTGGTTTGGTGATGCTGAATTCTCTCAGCTTTTGCTTGTCTGTAAAGCTTTTGATTTCTCCTTCATATTTGAATGAGATCCTTGCTGGGTACAGTAATCTGGACTGTAGGTTATTTTCTTCCATCACTTTAAGTATGTCTTGCCATTCCCTCCTGGCCTGAAGAGTTTCTGTTGAAAGATCAGCTGTTATCCTTATGGGAATCCCCTTGTATGTTATTTGCTGCTTTTCCCTTGCTGCTTTTAATATTTGTTCTTTGTGTTTGATCTTTGTTAATTTGATTAATATGTGTCTTGGAGTATTTCGCCTTGGGTTTATCCTGTTGGGGACTCTCTGGGTTTCTTGGACTTGGGTGATTATTTCTTTCCCCATTTTAGGGAAGTTTTCAACTATTATCTCCTCAAGTATTCTCTCATGGTCTTTCTTTTTGTCTTCTTCTTTGGGACGCCTATGATTCGAATGTTGGAGCGTTTAACATTGTCCCAGAGGTCTCTAATATTGTCCTCATTTCTTTTAATTCGCTTTTCTTTTTTCCTCTCTGTTTCACTTATTTCTACAATTCTATCTTCTAGTTCGCTTATCCTGTCTTCTGCCTCTGTTATTCTACTGTTTGTTCCCTCCAGAGTGTTTCTGATCTCATCTATTGCATTATTCATTGTATATTGACTCTTTTTATTTCCTCTAAGTCCTTATTAAACCTTTCTTCCATCTTCTCAATCCTTTTCTCCAGGTTATTTATCTGTAACTCCATTTTGCTTTCAAGATTTTGAATCATTTTCACCACCAAAATTCAAAATTCTTTATCAGGTAGATTCCCTATATCTTCCTCTTTTGTTTGTGTTGGTGGGCATTTATCTTGTTCCTTTACTTGCTGGGTATTTCTCTGCCTCTTCATCTTGCTTATATTGCTTTGCTTGGGGTGGCCTTTCCCTCTTCTGGCCGTTTGTGGAGTTCTCTTTATTAGGTAGTTTCCTCGCTGTGTGTGGGGGTTGGACGGGTGATTTGTCAAGGTTCCCTGGTTAGGGAAGCTTGTGTCTGTGTTCCGGTGGGTGGAGCTGGATTTGTTCTCTCTGGAGTGCAATGAAGTGTCCAGTAATGAGTTATGAGATGTCAGTGGGTTTGGAGTGACTTTGGGCAGCCTGTATATTGAAGCTCAGGGCTATTTTCCTGTGTTGCTGGAGAATTTGCATGGTATGTCTTGCTCTGGAACTTGTTGACCCTTGGGTGGTGCTTGGTTTTAGTGTAGGTATGGAGGCATTTGATGAGCTCCTATCGATTAATGTTCCCTGGAGTCAGGAGTTCTCTGGTGTTCTCAGGATTCAGGCTTAAGCCTCTTGCCTCTGGTTTTTGGTCTTATTCTTGGAGTAGCCTCTAGACTACTCTATCTGTCATTTCCAAGGCGGTTCCCTCTGTTTTAGCTTCTGTTTGCTGGTCTCTTCAGTGTCTAATTTCAGCCCTGACACTAGGGTGCGGTGGACACTTTTTAAGGCTCAGTTGTTCAGTCCTGTTCTGGGAAGGGAGGAACGCTGCAGTCGATTATCTCTGGCGTCTGTGGGGAGTGCTCACAGCGTCTCGGCCACACTGGGTTTGCCCCCGCTCACAGCACGTATGCTGTCCCAGTCTATACTGCACAGGCTCTAGGTTGCTCTGCCAGGAACTGTCCGAGGCCGGCGCCGGGTTGTATGCACTTCCCAGGTCTGAGCGGCTCAAGTTCAGGTTCTCAGGTACTCCACAAAGGCGCAGACTTGGTTGGGCCTGCGTTTTGTGCCTTCCCCGGTCCGAGCAGCTCAGGTGACCAGGTGTTTGGCGAGCACAGTCACTGCGACTTATCGCCTCCCCAGTCCCTGCCACTCGGTTTTCTGGGTGTACAACCGGCGCACCTTCTCAGGCGGATATCGACCAGCCCGAGCCCAAGAAGACTTGATTAGCAACAAGCCTGTCTGCAGTTTGTATTGGATGCCTTTTTGGGGCCGCAATTGCCCGCTCCAGCTCTGGCTGCCCTCCCTGCCTATCTCGGTGGGGTATGAGGGATGGGCCGACCACAGCTGGCTCGCTCTGCTCAGCCCTTTGTTCTGTGAGCAGGGCTGGCGGAGTCTTAGGTTAGAGCTTTCCTCCTTTTCGTGGGGAAGCTATCCCAGTCTGCTTTGCTCTCCCCAGTTCTCTCAGATTGTTCTCGTGGCATTCAAGCCCAGTCCTCTCTCTAAGCAGTTCAGCTGGCTCCTCCCTGCCCAGCCCCCGCTTGCTAATGGCGTATGCAGGCGACTGCGCTGCTTCTCTGCTGGGAGTTACCGTTTGGTGGGTAATCTGTGGGTTTTAAAAAAATCTTAAAAAAAAAAGAGGGTTATGTGGCCCTCTGAGGTTCCAAGGCTCGCCACAGAATCACCAGTGAGAATGTTTCCTGGTGTTTGGAAACTTCTCTCTTTTTAAAGCCTCCCTTCCAGGGACGGAGCTCCGTCCTCACTTCTTTTGTCTCTCTTTTTTCTTTATGTTTCTTCCTACCTCCTTTCGAAGACAATGGGCTGCTTTTCTTGGTGCTGATGTCCTCTGCCAGCATTCAGTTGTTTTGTGGACTTTACTCCGCGTTCAAATGTTCTTTTGATGAATTTGTGGGGGAGAGAGTGGTCTCGCCATCCTACTCCTCCACCGTCTTGTTCCTTCCTAAAACTTCTATAAACATCAATACAGACTGAAAATGAAGTGACTAGTGGGGCAAAGGTAGACCTGCCCTTCCTTCTGTGTCCCCCACCTTAACACAGAGTCAGGGCTGCAAAAATGCACTCAGGCTTAACTGCTTGGGTTCAAAGTCCAACCCCATCTCTTTTACTGGCTGTGGGCAAATTGAGTAATCTTAGTTGTTTTCATCCACAAAGAGAAAATCATACTACTATCTACTAACAGGATTGTTGCAAGGAATTCATGAATCGGTAAGTGAAGGGTTTGGAAGAATAACTGGCACACAGTATCTATCTATCTATAATATATGTGTATTATACATATAAATAGATAGATAATATATATATTATCAATTTGTTGTTAATATTATCATTAGTTAATATTATCATTTTTTCCCACCATTAGTGAATATTAGAGAGATAAATCTGAGGAAGCATATAAAGGCTTTTTCCTGACTGTAAAACACGTTTTTAAGTGAAAACACAGATTTTAAACATATTTTTTCCAGTCCCTAAGAATTTGCTAGCCATTCTGCCATAATCCTTTAGGCGGCAAGGCCTTGGCAGGCCTCCCTGTAAACACTGTGCAACCATCAATAATACACACGCACCAGCCTGGGGTTTTCCACGATTCACAATGTCAGTGTTCGCTATTGGGTTGTTGGCCACAAGTGGCTATTATTTTTGGCTCCAGTGACCATCATTTGAAGAGTTCTCCTTGCTGCCTAGCATTCATAGGCCCCCGTGAATACTGGGACAGACTGAAAAGTTCAGACCCTTTGAGACGGAGGCTGCATGTTTAACTTCTAATTGGACTCAGGGCTCCATTTTTTTGAATGATAACGGCTTTAAGAGTTGTAGGGAAGGAAGCTCAAGAGAGAAGCAAACGGTGCACTGACATTTTTCAGGTAATGCTCAGTCCCACGTGGCTTCCCAAGTAGCTGTCACCAAACACCAAAGCATCTAATACACTTGGAGGAACTCCCAGAGCTTGCTCACCAACATAAGCGCTTGGAGAACACTAAGCTTCTCTCACTGGCCCTCCAGCTGCTCTCGGAGGGGCTAAGGACCCATGGCTTGGGCTCTGAGCACGTGGAGGCCTGGCAGCCAGAACTGTGCCAGGAAGTTTTGACAGACAACCATGACTGCACCCTCAGTTCCACTCAACTCCTCCAATCTTGGTCTCTTGCCCAAATGGGAGTCTGCTCTACAGGTTACACGGAAAAAGGAAGAAAATACAGTAACCCTTATTTTGTGCCTGGAAAGTCTGGAGGACTCTATTTACTTATTTTAAGTCAGAGGGATTGAGGTGAAATGTACCTCCAATAGGACTTCCCAGGTGGCGCTAGTGGTAAGGAACTTGCTTGCCAATGCAGGCCATGTAAGAGACGTGGGTTCAATCCCTGGGTCAGGAAGATCCCCTGGAGAAGGGCACAGCCATCCACTCCAGTATTCTTATTTGGAGAATCTCATGGACAGAGGAGCCTGGTGGGCTACAATCCATAGGGTCGCAAAGAGTCGGACACGATTGCAGAGACTTAGCACATACCCACGTACATCCAATAACATTTCTCCTCTTCAGGAGAACACAACTCTGTTGCTTTTAATCCAAAGATTCAGAAACTTCTTCCCAAGATCCTCCCAGGAATGCCAGGGAATTCACTTCAGAGGCTCAGATGTACAAATACAGCTCAGGCCTCTCACCTCCAGACTTGCATTCTCACTCTTCAATCCCCCGGATGAGTGATAAAAACCACTTTTGGAAAACTTACAAGGAAAGGGTATATAAGCTCCAGTTTTCTATTAGACCCTGAGAGACTAAAATTGCACTTTTCAACTCCACCGAGTCATTTATGTATGTATTCATCATGTCTTTTTATTTTCTGTATTTCTGATGCTTTGACATCTGGGGTCTTGCTGACTCTAAAGTGACCAGCCTTCCCAGGGCTAGTCAGTTCCTAGAGATAATAAAAACACTTGCTTGCAAGTGTGTCTTTTATATGCAAACCAACCAATCCAGGGACTTCCCTGCTGGTCCAGTGGCTAAGACTCCATGCTCCCCAATGCATGGGGCCTGAGTTCAATCCCTGGTCAAGGAACTAGATCCTACCTGCCACAACTATAAATAAAAGTTAGCCACAACTAAAGATCCCGCAGGCTGCGACAAAGATTGAAGATGTCACAAGTCACAGCTAAGACCTGGTGCATCCAAATAACTATTTTAATAGAAATGTTAAAACAGTAACAGTGGGGAAGAAGCTGCCTTCAATGCAGGAGCCCCAGGTTCAGTCCCTGGGTTGGGAAGATCCCCTGGAGAAGGGCATGGCAACCCACTCCAGTATTCTTGCCTGCAGAATCCCATGGACAGAGGAGCCTGGAGCACTACAGCCCATAGGATCACAGAGTTGGACACTACCGACTGACTAACACACACACACAGTAACAAACTGACCAATCCAGAGCCCACACTCCCACCATCTCCATTGGGCTGTCACACACTGAGCCTTAACCCCCCGGGATCAGGTACCAGACAAATAAAGACAGTACTTGTCTGCCAGACTCAATGAAATCATCTGAACTAGCCAATACTAACCAGCTTACTGTGCCAGCATTTCCAGCAAAAACCCCAGTAAGGGCTCTTGCCCACATGCCCCCTCACTCCTTCTGCTGTTTCCCCCCTTGTCCTACAGGCAGGTCTCCCTCCTCCTGGGAACTGTGAGTAACCAGCTATCTTTTCACTAGTAACTGTCCCCCAAGCTGCTGGCCTCACCATACCTGAATAGTAATAAAAACCTACAATTAATGTACATCTTATTAATGCACATATATATATGGCATCTATATAAACAGGTGCTATTTACAGAGTAGGAACAGACACACAGGTGTAGAGAACAGACCTGTGGACACAGGCAGGGAAGAAGGGGGAGGGAGAAACTGAGAGAGGGAATTGACATGCATACACTGCCGTGTGTAAGACAGACAGGTGGTGGAAAGCTGCTGAGGAGCACAGGGCTCTCCGCTCGGTGATCTGCGATGGCCTAGATGGGCGGGATGAGGGCAGAGGGAGGCTCAGGAGGGAAGGGGCGTATATGTACACATAGAGCTGACTCACACTGGTGTACGGCAGAAACACAACACTGCAGAGCAGTTATACTCCAATTTAAAAATAAACAAATACGCTTTTTTTTTTTTTCTAAATAAAGCAACATTCACCTACATATTATATATAGACATTTTACATGTTCATCTGCCTACTTGAAAGACTCTCAAGGAGAGGCCATGCCAATGACTACCTGCATGTTCTTCAATAGCTCCTGCACAGCTGACAGGCAGGCCAACTCTGACTCCCGTTCACCGAATTCACTCCCATTCATTTAATGCTGCCATTAAAAATATAAACATCTCAGAAAATGGTTTTGTGAAAGTTAACATAAAATTCATTCATTCGGACATGTATTGAGCATCTATAATGTACCACGCAGTACTTGAGATTCAATAGTAAGTCACGGTCCAGACCTCTGAGAGCTCCTAGTACAAAAAAAAATTGGGACCCATATATCACCCCATATTATGTAGAATATAGTAGGCAGTCAACCTGCTCCTGCCTCCTAGTTGTGGTAGGGGTGGGATGCTTGGGGGCACCAGCAACAACGTAGCCGATAAGGAAGTTAAAGTACTGGCAAATTTAAAGGATGAAAAGATCCTTTTGGTCCATGAATACCTTCCCTTGCTTCCTGAAACTCTGGCCTCTGGCCTGCCCAATTACCTCCATTTTTAGTAATCAGGTTAAGGTTGGCTAGTTGGGATGATTTCACCGGGTTCTAAGCTTCCAAGAATTTCTTACATTAAAAAAAAAAACGTGATCCTGGTGATATCTTCTGGGTCATCTGCAAGATTTGGCATATCTGCCTTCCATTCCTTGGCCAAGCAAGAAATGGAGTCAAGCCAAAAACAGACTGCTGGCCTAGAAGACATTCATACCAGAGCAGGCACCACCCAGTGGGATGGCCCAATGAAGGATGGCGGTGGCTGAGGCAGGTTTGCTGGTTATAACTGCTATATGTCAAATATTTCCACTGCTTTGCGTTAAGGGGTAGGGAAGGCTTGTCACATGGAGCCATGTGACAAGTTATACCCAATGCGCTGGAAGCAGAAACACGTGCATTGGTCACTTCCAGACCAAGAGTGTAATCACTAGAGTGAAACCCTGAAGCTGCATTGCCCAATATGGCAGCCACCAGCCAAGTATGGTTACTGAGCACTGGAAATGTGGCTGGTCCCAACTGAGATGTGTTATAAGCATAAAATACTCGTGGGGAAATTATAACATGGGGCTAAATAAAAGACATTATCAAAATTAATTTCATCTGAATCATCTTCATTTTGCCTTTCTAATGTGGCTCCTAAAAACATTATATATGCAGCTCGAACTGCATTTCTATTGGACAGCACTGCCTCAGAGTTTCTCTCTCCTCTTCCACAGTGACTGGGACTTTGCCAGACAAGGTTACTCCTGATGACCAGGGTCCTGAGGTGGGAACGACAATGATGGCGAGAGAGCCCTCCAGCTACCCTCAAAGCACACGCAGCATAAGCAAGAAATAAACTTTTTATTAATCTAAGCAACTAAGATTGGCTTAGCTCAGTACTGCGGCATGACCCAGCCTATTCTGACCGATACAAGAAGGGTGAAGACGCTGGGAGTCAGTCGGGGTGGAGGTGGGGTTAGGACAAGCCGTATGAAAGGGACACAGGGGAGTGTTTCTCATGCCGTGTCTTGTCTGTACTCATTTTTGCACATGTGTAAAAACACATGCACGCACACACACACACGCCTGTTTATTTTCTACAGGAGTCAGGACATGAAACACTCGTTTTGCCCAGTGACACTTCACACCCACTGGTGTCAGAGGAGCTGCATGGATCTTATACGGGCTTCCCTTGTGGCTCAGTTGGTAAAGAATCCACCTGCAATGCAGAAGACCCCAGTTCAATTCCTGGGTCTGGAAGATCCCCTGGAGAAGGGATAGGCTACCCAGTATTCTTGGGCTTTCCTTGTGGCTCAGCTGGTAAAGAATCCACCTGCAATGCAGGAGACCTGGGTTTGATCCCTGGGTTGGGAAGATCCCGTGGAGAAGGTAAAGGCTACTCACTCCAGTAATCTGGCCTGGAGAATATCATGGAATGTGCAGTCCATGGGGTCGCAAAGAGTCAGACTCAACTGAGCAATTTTCACTTTCACTTTTCTGTAGGGATTGTTAACATTTGGGTTGTTGGCTTCTCTGTGTAGCATCCACCTGTGCTGGCATGTTTTTAGCTCATCCCTGCCCATGGAACCACCCCTGATATTTTACTTCTAGGGCAGACCATCACCAGAATGCCACATTCAACCTGTCTCCTTGATTCAATCAGGACCCACAGTGATAGTGCAGGGAAAAATGATCCTGAGATGAACAACTGAAGGGAATTCTGAGAAGCGTGCCATACCATCTCAGGGTGAACTTCTGGTCTTCAACAAACACTGCAGAAGAGGGATCATAAAGTCCTGTTGTAAAGGAGGTGTGAGTGATCTTTACAAAGGTTAACTTGCCAAGAATCAGAAGTCTAGATTCCTTTACCATTCACCTATCTGCTACTGCCCTCATCCCCTGCTTCCATGACAGGTGCTTTAGCTATAACAGAATATTTAATTAACAGTGGTTCAAAATAGGAAATTTCTTTTTCACATAAAAAGAGGTTCAGGGATAGTGAGTCCAGGGCTAGTGTAGTGATTCAACAATGGCATTAAAGATCCAGACTCCACTCATCTCTCCTTTCACTTTCCAAAGCAATTTGGCACACAGCCTCATGGTTGTAAGACGGCTGTTTTAGCTCCAGCATCATGTCTGCCTTCAAGATGGGAAGAAGAAAAGGGTAGGAACTAGCTTCAGTTTCATCCCTGTGGTACAAAATGTGGAACAGATGCCCAGTCCTCACACTTGGGGAAGAAGGGTCATATTTCAGAGAGGTGGGTACCTTCTCCTAAATCCACAGGCCTTGATTCAGGGCTTCATCAGCTGGGAACCTTTTTGAAATTTTTCTCCTCAGAGTGGTCTTTTTTGTAATACACACAAAAGCACTATTTATGCTGGCGGACTTGGACCTAGTAGCCTTGGTTGAAGGGCCTCTGCTTCACACCCTCCAAGACACCCCAGGCAGCTGTAATGCTCACTTTTCCTGTAAAAGTGACCGAGAGTTTGGAAAACAATGCCTTGGGGTTAGAGTGTGTAGCCCACAGTGGGTCATCCCCGCACGATTTCCTAGCCCTATGCTCATCCTGATCTCTATCTCTTTCCCACAAATATCACCACCACCACCACCAGCATCCAGAAACACAACAGGTTCTTATTGATCCTTATGGCAGCAGTTCAGTCCCACCAAAATCTTAGCAGATAATGACCAAGAATTATCGGGAGTCCTGATACTAACAGGCCACCATGGAAGCAGCAAAGCTTTTCCTGGAGCTCCAGGGCCAAGGACAGTGATGGGGCTGAGAGAAGAGGGCGGCTCTCTGGAGGGCGGCTCTCTGGAGGCAGGCTCTCTCACTCCTGCTACCCCACTGCCAATTCTGGTTCAGTTCCAGAGGTCGGATGGGGTTTTCTGCCACCCGCCCCTCCCCCACCCACTCTGAGCGGGAAGTGGGACCCATTCCATAAATACAACCCTCACAAATGGCATTTCTGGCTGGGAAAACTGCCCTGCAGCAAAAAGAGCCGGAGCTAATTTAGTGCTCACTTCTCATCAGCTGAAATGTTTTTATTTTGGGAGAGAATTGGTGAGCCATAATTATTATTGATCTCTGTGACAGCAATCAGCGAAAGCGTTCATGTACCCTCGAAAGAGCAGGACCAGAAATAGATGCAGTGTCTCTCTCAACCAGTCAGAGCTTCTACTTGCTCTAAATTGATTTTAGAGCTGACGTGCCATTTAAAGAAAACTAATGATAATAAAGTTCTACAGAGTGAACCTGGACATCCTAACCCCTCCCCCGTCAGTATTTATGGGGCACTCGCTGAGGTCCTAGCTATACAGTCTTAGAGAACGGTCTTACCTGACTTTCAACAGATGGATGTTAATGGGATATTTATTTACAGAGCAAAATTAAATTGGAGCTGCATCTTAATGCACAATTTACATAATCAGCTTTGTTCTGAACTGATGAGCTGTTTTCAATAGCACTTGGGACCCTTCAGTCACAGCTGCCTCAAAGCCACAGCCACCGAGAATGGAGATTAAACAGCTTCCTCAAGCCAGAAGTCTTGATGAGGATCTATTCTCCCATCCCAGAGCCCTCATCATCTCTCTAGACATTGGCAAAGGATCAAAGATCCATGTTCATTTCTTGCCACCATTTGGCATCAAAAGAAAGACGTTCAATTTGCATTTGGAAACCATTACAGTCATGAATAATCTCACCTTCACGTCTGTAAAGTTTATGGCATTTCAATTTCTTAATGCCTCACACTCCAAACAACACACATAATTACCAATGAACCACACCATGTGCTTGGGGAGCCTGGAGCAAATCTAATGATGAATTTCATTGTAATACCTGTGCACAGAAAGCTGGTTTCCAGGGAGAGCTGATCACAGCAAGATGGATTCAGAGCCTGGAGGGATAGAGGCAGTAAATGCTCAAGGGGGAAAAACTGAATCCTCAATAAGGACCTGTCATCTCCTTACCTGACCCCAGCCCCATGGCAGTGCGTTGACCAAATACTTCCTTGTCTTTCCAACCCATCTGATCTGCACCAGCTCCCTAGTGGATGGCACTGCCGCTGAGAGAAGTCACAGCAATGAACACTTCCTGAAAACTCAAGCTCTTTCAGTGTGCTTTGTTCAATCCTTAAGAGACAGCAATTATCATTGGCACTCACCATCCTTTACAGATGAGAGAACTGAGTCCTAGAAAAGGTAAGTAATTAGCCCCCAATCCCTAGTGCATTAAATCAAGTAACCAGAATGTGAACTTTGTCTCTCTGTCTCCAGAACATAAGGCACTTACTCACCCTGCTGTACTCAGTCTCCTGGAGCAAACAGCACAGAGAGTTCTACTAGTAGACCTGAGGTTCCCAGGACAGAAATAAGACGAGGCTTAAAAATGAGACTTCTATTACCCAGGGTTGTATTTGCTAACCTTGATTCTCACCTTGGGCAAACAAAAAATCCTTATAGGAAAGGTTGACGTAAATTATTTATTTATCCGTTCATTCATTTATTCATTACAGTATGGCTCGTAAGCTATAGTTAAGACATAATAGGTCAAAGTCATATCCCCTGGGGAACAAGCAATATACACCACTGGGATCTCTACAAATTTGGGATTTTGTGATGTCATCTGGTTACCTAAATAAGCTTCAGTTCTAACAGAAAGATCTGTATATAGGAAACATTCCTAAAATTCACTGAGCTTATTAGAGACAACCAAACGCGTGAGGAGGAATACTCACCTGGTGGGGTGGGGGCTGGCGGGGGGTTCTATAGATTCTTCCACTCTCTAGGCATAAGACCCATGTGGACTGTGTTTCAGGATGGGATAAGTGGCTATCGACATCCGTTCATTCTTAAAAGCCTAACTTAGTTCCACTGTGGACTCCACACTCGCTCTAGGATGAGACAGAAACAAACAGAAGAGAGTGGGAAGGTGCTCAGTTTCCCCAGGGTGTCCAGGAAGGTGGGCCCTGCACAAGATACAAATGAGGAAAGGTCAGACTCTGACTTCTCACTCGGGTACCCTTCCGTGATTCCGTCTACGGGGGACCAAGGTCTTCAGCTAGACGTACTCCAGTCCTTCACCCTGGAGTGCTCCACGTATCAGACCATTCCTGCCTCTTCCTGCTTTACTAAAATTGGCCTCTTCTGTCCCCTTCCCCAAGGATCCTGCTCTGCATCCTCTGCTGCTGGGCACTAAAAGTTCAGGTGACCTTTTGCAGAGATAGTTAACTTTTCATTAGGAGCCCTCTAGAGGTACAGTGGGCTTCCCAGGTGGCTCGGTGGTAAAGAATCCACCTGCCAATACAGGAGACCTGGGTTTGATCTTTGGGTCAGGAAGATCCCCTGGAGAAGTAAATGGCAACCCACTCCAGTATTTTTGCCTGGAGAATCCCATGGACAGAGAGGCCTGGTGGGCTACAGTCCATGGGCTTACAAAAGAGTTGGACAGGACTGAGTGACTAAACAACAGCAGCAAGAAAAACAGTGCTTAAATCTCAGTTGTGTTTCTAATGGTGTCAGTTTCAGGCCAAGGCAGCAACTTGAGTGAATGAGAAAGAGAGAGACGACCACTGCAGTAGATTGGATGGTGCCCCCCCCAAAATATATGTACGTGTTCTAGCCCCCAGAAACTGTGACGGTGACCTTATTTCAAAAAGGAGTCTTTATAAATATAATTAAGTTAGGATCTCAAGAGAAAATCTTCCTGGGTTACCCAGAGGGCTCCTACATACAATAACAAGTCCTTACAATAAATAGAAGGCTGAGGGCCGAAGAATTGATGCTTCAGAACTGTGGTGTTGGAGAAGACTCTTGAGAGTCCCTTGAACAGCAAGAAGATCAAACCAGTCAATCCTAAAGGAAATCAACGCAATGAATATTCACTGGAAGGATGGATGCTGAAGCTGAAGCTCCAATACTTTGGCCACTTGATGTGAAGAACTGACTCCTTAGAAAAGACCCTGATGCTGGGAAAGATCGAAGGCAGGAGAAGCGGATGACAGAGGACGAGATGGTTGGATGGCATCATTGACTCAATGCACATGAGTCTGAGCAAACCCTGGAATATGGTGAAGGACAGGGGAGCCCGGCGTGCTGCAGTCCATGGGGTCGCAAAGAGTCGGACACGACTGAGGGACTGCACAGCAACATGACAAACAGAAGAGGAGACACAGCCACACAGAAGACCACGAGAAGATGGACGCAGAGACTGCGGTGATGCAGTCACACGCCAAGAAGCACCTGGCGCCACCAGAGCCTGGAAAAGTCAAGCAAGAAGTCTCCCCTCTCGAGCTTCCAGAGTTTAGACACACACTTGGACAGCTGTCTCCAGGTGGCAGCCCAGTATTCTTGGTGACATGCTTCCCTACCAAACCCACATGCCTATGGTGGGAAGAAAGTGTGGTAGCCACTTAATCGTGTCTGACTCTTTGCAACCCTGTAGACTGTAGCCCTCCAGGCTCCTCTGTCCAGGGGGTTCTCTAGGCAAGAATGCTGGAGTGGGTTGCCATTCCCTTCTCCAGGGGATCTTCCTGATTCAACCTGGGTCTCCCACACAGCAGGCAGATTCTTTCCCGGCTGAGCAACCAGGGAAGCCCATGGTGGGAAGAAGGTGAGGAGCAAATATCAATAGTCTTGCGACCCCAGATTGGGAGGGTAGATCCTGAGAAATAAAATGTCTAGCACCAGGACCTTAAAAGAGAAAGTCACAATTTCCTAAGATACTGGAGAAAAGGTTTAACATAGCAGAGGGGATTAATGGGATCAAGAAATAATGGAATTAAAATGAGAAAAGGCATGCTTGGGCAAATTCATGACTGTAAGAACTAAAATTAGACTGCACAATGATTTCTATAGGTGGATGATGGAAGACTTGTCACTCAGCACATCTAAGGCTAAATCAGTCTGCAGGAGACAAATAGGAGATGTGAGATGCATCACCCAGGCCATTATTCAAATGATTCAGAAAGAAAAAGAAAACCACTCTTCGGGACTAAAAAAGTTTTCTTGTCTGAAAAAAAAAAAATCTGCATTTGATCTTCATGGGGATGGAATTTACCTGGCAATTGCTTGCCTACCTTTTTGTATAAACCCAGATTTTGAAATGCATTTAACTTTCTCTCATCGAGGTCAGGAAAACATGCTCTGCCAGCAAGACAATCAAATCACCATAAAGACAATTTCAACAGATTCCAAGAGCTCTGGGAACCAAAGGTCTCTGTCTAGGGTGCTCAGAGGTGAAATGCAGGCAGGGGGAGTTTGTGGGTGGGGCCCATGTCTCCCATGCAGCCTCATCATCTTTATCCACCCACCTCAACCACACAACAGGGGGGATTATTCTGAGAGCCATAATGCCATTGCTTGGAGGATCCCAGCCCTGTGGAATCATCTGACCAACCTCCTGGGCCACAGCGGGCTCCTCTGTGGGAGGAGGCGGGAGGGGGAGTGACCTCTCCCTGCCCCATCCTGCCAGAATTCAGTCCCGATTGTCCTCCCCACTGAGGCTGAGCCAAGGACTGTTCTTTGCCTTCCTCGAAATCAGACTTTACCCATGCTTTGCACAAGCTCCTTTACTGGAATGAGCAATTCCCAACAGCAAGGAGTCCTCTTCTGTTCTGCTTGCTTGTATCATGTGTTTGCCCGCCAGCCCCTGCCTCCATTCTGAGCCCGCCTCCACTCACTTTCTGCCTGGGTGCTCAGCTCAGCCACACGGGCGTCCTGCCTCAGAGCCTTTGAATATGCCATTCCCCTGCCAGGAAAAGTGGCCCCTGCCCATTTCTAAGTCTGTAGCTCCTCCTCTCCATTCTGATCTCAGCTCGGACATCTCAAAGGGGCCTCTCACTCTGCTTTCCAATCAGTCCATGAGGACCTTGGAAGCTGTCCATCCTCACAAGGAAAAACTTCACAATCTGAAAATCAACAACTCTTCTGTGTCTGCCAAGAACTGAGGTCGCAGGGAAAACCACTGCCCCTGAACTGCAGAGACAGAGAGAGGATAACAGAACCACACTTACTGAAGCAGAAACGCCCCTGAGAACCAGTGCTGAGAGAGGAATCCCAGCCCTAACTGATGCGTCGCTGGAGGCTCTGAGTGGATGGCCCTGAGAGGGACCCAGTCCTGGGGGAACCCTCACACCTTCCTGAGTTTCAGGAGCTCCTGCAGATTTTCCTGGTGAAGATCAAAGAAAAATCCTCTCCCGCTTCCAGCAGGGAGAAGGGAAAGGTAGCCACTGTGAAATACACTAGAACACTCTGTTCCTCTTAAGGTCTGCCCTCAGGAGGGACTGTTTCACCAGCACCTAACCTGCAGGGGTTTTACCAGAGCCCAGCCTACCTTGAGGAAAGGAAATACTCAACTGCAGCCCCCTCTAGACATCCTGTCCCACCTAAAGGAGGGGGTGAGACGCACTTGTGAAGGTCGTACCCCAGAATCGCCAACAGGCTGACACTAGGATAATAGAGTGCTTCCTCTCTCCACACCTTCACAACGCATCAGTAAACATATCACATCACAGATGACATCTCATCCCATGTCACAGCATGTCACATATCACATCAATATCACATCACATCATATAAACATCACAGCACGTCACATATCACATCAATATCACATCACATCATATAAACATCACATCATGTCACATATCACATCAATATCACATCACATCATATAAACATCACAGCACATCACATATCACATCACATATCACATCACATCATATAAACATCACATCATGTCACATATCACATCACATATCACCTCAATATCACATCACATCACATATCACATCAGTATCACATCACATATCACATCAATGTCATCCGTATCACATCAATGTCATCATATATCACATCAATATCACATCAATATCACATCAATATCACATCAATATCATATCACATCTCATATCACATCAGTATCACATCACATATCACATCAATGTCATCACTTATCACATCAATGTCATCACGTATCACATCAATATCACATCGATATCACATCAATATCACATCAATATCACATCACATATCACATCTCATATCACATCAGTATCACATCACATATCACATCAATGTCATCACGTATCACATCAATGTCACATCGATATCACATCAATATCACATCACACCATATAAACATCACATCACATATCACCTCAATACCACATCACATATCACATCAATTTCACATCACATATCACATCTCATATCACATCAGTATCACATCATATATCACATCAATGTCATCACATATCACATCACGTATCACATCAATGTCATCACATATCACATCAATGTCATCACATATCACATCAATATCACATCGATATCACATCAATATCACATCACATCATATAAACATCACATCACATATCACCTCAATACCACATCATGTATCAATTTCACATCAATTTCACATCACATATCACATTAATTTCACACCTTCCTAACTCATCAGTATACACATCGTATATAAACAGGGGATAACAATAAAGAACATCCCACACCTTATTTAAGAAGTCTCAAAGAGGCCTTTCCTGATAATACTGTCTCAAACCACACACAATCGTCAAGTCCACTGCTCATTTCCTATTTCTTTCTCCATAGCCTGGAGAATCCCAGGGACGGGGGAGCCTGATGGGCTGCCTTCTATGGGGTCACACAGAGTCGGACACGACTGAAGTGACTTAGCAGCAGCAGCAGCAGCAGCAGCATTTAGTACTAAGATCACTCAGAGCAGGAAATGGCAACTCACTTGAGTATCCTTTCCTGGAAATTTTCATGGACAGAGGAGCCTGGCAGGCTATAGTCTGTGGGATTGCAAAGAGCTGGACGTGACTGAGGACACGTAAGATCACCCTGCATTATATGATTACTTGTTTGTTTGTTTCTCCACTGGAATATAAGTTCCATGACTACCCTGCTCCTCAGTGAAACTCCAGTCCCTAAAACAAAGCTGGAACAGACTTGAAGTGAAGTGAATTCGCTCAGTCGTGTCCAACTCTTTGTGACCCCATGGGCTGTAGCCTACAAGGCTCCTCTGTCCATGGAATTTTCCAGGCAAGAGTACTGGAGTGGGTCGCCATTTCCTTCTCCAGGTGTTCTTCCCAAGCCAAGGATCGGAACAGACTTAGGCGTTCAGAAAATATTTGATGAATGATTGAATAACTGAATAAGTATAAGCTCATTGATATGTGCCTCACTAGTGCATATATGCCTTTCTCACTCACAACGTATATTTTGATCAGTTCCTCTTCTTTGTTTTGGATATTTTTAAGATGCTTTTAATTTTTTTGGAAAAAAATAATATATACACACACACATATAAAATGTTTGTGGGGGTGGGGAAGGAGAGGGTGGGAGGTATGGAGAGAGTAACAGGGACACTTACATTACCATATGTAAAATAGATAGCCAATGGGAATTTGCTGTATGACTCAGGGAACTCAAACCAAGGCTGAGGGGTGGGATGGGGAGGGAGGTGGGAGGGAGGTTCAAGAGGGAGGGGCATGGATAAACCGATGGCTGATTCATGCTGATGTCTGGTAGAAATCAATGCAATACTGCAAAGCAATTATCCTTCAATTAAAAATAAATCAAAGAAACCAAAAATATGTGTATAGATATGTATATACCTTATATGTACACTGTATTCCAGCTCATTATGATGAATGAAAACTTAACACAGCTATACACACACATGATCTTCAAAACTGTTTTCATATTGAGAGATGTCAGTCACAGCCACTGGGCAGTCTCTGACTTATTTACAGACACGCAGAAAGAAGAATGTTAGTAGCTTGGAGTGAGACTTAGCCTACAGCAATATTTCTGGTTATTTTCCCCGTCATATCCATAATAATATTTTTTGTCATAGTACCACTCACTCTGTTTAAAACAGATTTTTTTTTCAGTACATTGCAGTATACCAGTTCTTGGATAGCAAAATTTGTTAAGTTGGAGGATGCCTAGTTAGTTTGAACATTAGCAAAGCCTGGTTCCCCTGGTGACTCAGCAGTTAAGGGTCCAGTTGCCAACGCAGGAGACACGGGTTTGATCCCTGGGGCAGGAAGATCCCCTGGAGGAGGAAATGGCAGTTCACTCCAGTAGTCTTACCTGGGAAATCCCATAAACAGAGGAGCCTGGCAGGCTACAGTCCATGGGGCTGCATAGAGTCAAACGTGACTTGCAACTAAATATCAACAACAGTGGAGTCCCCAAGATCAGGAAGATGATCTAGGCTGTGATGATCACATGTTCCCTTGCTGACACTGTAAGGATCTGCTGAACCAAGCAGATGGTGTATGGACATGCTCTCTGGTTATACCATCCCACAGTATACGACACTCATCCAGGTATGCTAAGCCCTCCCTACCCAGAGGGCCCCTTCATTGAAACTCACTGCTGTACTCTCTGCCCTCTTTTCGACTCAAATACCCAGAAGCATCACTGCCTCCCTCACTAACCTTTGCTCCACTAAGAAAGGTCAGGAAAGTAAAGAGGCCACTGAGACTCAACCATGCTGTCCGAGCAAGGCTGTCCATGGAGAACATCTCCATCATGAAGACCTCAGGACAGGACACAGAGCCCTACTTCTGCAGCTGCTGGGCTTCACAAGTCAGATTTCTAAAGGGAGCACGTCCTCCAAACTCAAGTGTGTATGTATGTATGCGTGTGTTCGAAATCAAGACGTGGGACTTCCCTGGTGGTCAAGTGGCTGAGAATCTGCCTGCCAATGCAGGGGATACAGGTTTGATCCCTGGTCCAGGAGGATCCTGCATCCTGAGGGGCAACTAAGCCCACTACACCCTAGAGCCAGTGCTTTTCAACAAGGGAAGTCACCAGAAAAAGAAGGCCACACACAGCGACTAGAGAAAGCCCGCGTGCAAGAGCAAAGACCCAGCACAGCCAAAAATAAATAAATAAATAGGATGTTTAAAAAAAAACAAGATGTGAGACTTTTATACATTGTCTCTCCAACTAGCAGCAACGTTCTCTAATCTGGACTCCATACCAGTCTCTTTACACATATGTAATCTAGGAAGTGGTTATTTTCTGCCAACTAGTAGTCTACAAACCTTAACCACTAAAATAACACAAAACTCTGGGGGTGGCGGCAGAGGCGACAACACAGACCCCGGTGTGTCTCAGCGTTGGGTGGTTTCCAGTCTGAGGTAGCAGTTCTCACTTCTCTGCCCTCCTCCTTGCGTGGCTTGCTTCTCATCTGCTGCTGTTAAACACAATAAGACTGCTGAGATCAGAGAAGAGCGTTCAACCACATCAGCTTCTGATGCCACTGACTTCAACATTCTGATATTTTGGACTTTACATAATCCAGTGCTGGGGGGCTCGTTGAGATCAGACCTCATTAGCAAAGGGCAGGAAAACGTTTGGTTTTTAGCTACGCTGTCAGCAGATGAATGTGTATTGAGCCTCTCTTCCAAGTTGTCTCATGAGTTGCTTATTTACTGAGCACCTACTGTGTGCCAGACACCATGCCAAGCAGGAGGAATTCTTAGATGATTAAAATTGTCTTGAAGGAATTCTCAGGCTGGGAGGAGGGACAGACACAAAACCAAACTACATGGTAGTATATGGTGAATGATTTGACAAAGAGATATTCATGGGGAATTCCCTGGTGGTCCAGTAGTTAGTTAGGACTCCCAAGTTCTCGCTGTTTAGGGCCCTGATTAGGGAGCTAAAATCCCACAAACTGTGTAGCTTGGCCAAAACATTTAAGAAAAATACAACTATAACAACAAAAACCTCATGGCCAAGGGTTCACTGAGGATACGAAAGACGGTCATTGACCTAAACTTGAATTTCCAAGAAGGCTTCCTAACACAGATGATTCTTGATTTGAGTCTTAGAGGGTGACTGAGACTTGCAAGATACAAAGGCATACAAGACACAAAAGAATGTTTCAGGTACAGAGAACTGTGTGGGCAAGAATGATGCCAAGACAGGAGCTGAAGATAGGAGCTTGCATTTTATAAGTTTTTTTGCATTGTGGTGATGGACAGAGAGGCCTGGCGTGCTGTGATTCATGGGTCGCAAAGAGTCGGACACGACTGAGCGACTGAACTGAACTGAACTGATGGGCTACAGTCCATAGGGTCGCAGAGTCAGACATGACTGAAGGGACTTAGCATGCACAAACATGTGGTAAAAGACATCTGTGTGAAATACAGGGCTTCTCTGGTAGCTCAGCTGGTAAAGAATCTGCCTACAATTCGGGAGACCTGGGTTTGATCCCTGGGTTGGGAAGATCTCCTGGAGAAAGGAATGGCCTACCGTTTTCTGGTCTGGAGAATTCCATGGACTGTATGCTGCTGCTGCTGCTAAGTCACTTCAGTCGTGTCTGACTCTGTGTGACCCCATAGACGGCAGCCCACCAGGCTTTCCCGCCCCTGGGATTCTCCAGGCAAGAACACTGGAGTGGGTTGCCATTTCCTTCTCCAATGCATGAAAGTGAAAGTGAAGTCGCTCAGTCGTGTCTGACTCCTAGCAACCCCATGGACTGCAGTCTACCAGGCTCCTCCGTCCTTGGGATTTTCCAGGCAAGAGAGGGGTAAATAAATGAGGCTGCTCACGACTTGGCCATCCTTGGAGCCAAAGAGATCAATATTTCTGCACACATGTAATACAACCCAGCATACTGGTGGTAGGAACCACTGAAAGAAATAAGGACCCACTAAAAACTCTGAAGGAGGGTTATGAAATAGTCAATATTGTAGTTTAAATGGCCCACTCTGACTACAGGGGCTTCCTAGGTGATGCTAGTGGTAGAGAATCCATCTGCCAATGTAGGAGATGTAAGAGAGTCAGGTTCGATCCCTGGGTTGGGAAGATCCCTTGGAGGAGGAAATGGCAACCTACTCCAGTGTTCTTGCCTGAAGAATTCCACAGACAGAGGAGGCTGGCGGGCTGCAGTCCCCTGGGTCACAAAGAGTTGGACACGAGTCAGCAACTGAGAACACACTCTGGCTACAGTGCAGAAAGGATTTACTGAGGATCCAACCACAACAGATTAGGCATCATCTGATGAGGACCAGAGCTGGGTCAGTGGTCTCACAGATAAAGAGTAAGGGCCAAGTTCAAGAAACATTACGGAAGAAAAACTGGCTTAATTTGGTGATTTACTACATGGAGGAAAGAAGGGAGAAAACATGGTCTAGCTTTCCGGTTTCTATTCTGGATATTGAACAAATGTGTAAATACACAAATCTACTTTGTCCAGAAAATTAAGATCTTTCTCCTTTAACCACATCACACATAGAGAACGAGAAGTCCTGCTTGTTTGCTTTTTTAAGACTTCCGACTTCAGACAAGCAAAGAAAACACTGAGGCCTTTTGGCATCCTCTCTTCCTTCCCCAATTCATATCTGATTATCACAGCCAATGCTCTGAAAGAGACAGAATTTTTAAAAAAAATTTTTTTTAAGAAACTTGGCTTCCTGTGTGACAGCCTGATATTAAACTCTCTTTAGCTTGGGGCCACCTCTCCATCTGTCAGATCTTAGAAGGCTGCAAGGGGCCTTCGTGAGCATAAGCAGCTTCTTTGCTTCCATTCTTCCCAAGACTTCAGGTCTCAAGATAACAGTGTGGGTCTCAAATCTTCCAGGTAACCTTGAGATTAATAAAGCTAGCCACTTAGGCACTGTCGATTCATCACACTGTATAGCTCTAGGGAGCACATCTCTGAATACTTCTAAATTGGGGTGGCTTTAAACACACCAAATGGCAACATCAATGTTTTCTAGAGATGCACAAAAGAGTTCAGAAAGCTACACTATTACTCTACGCTGGATCCAACAGGCCTTTTTCATGTCCCTGGCAGGCTGGACCTTGAGTGCTGTTTGCTCTTTAGTCACGAAGCTGTGTCCAACTCTTCTGCAACCCGGTGGACTGTAACCCACCGGGCTCCTCTGTCCATGGGATTTCCCAGGCAAGAATACTGGAGTGGGTTGCCATTTCCTTCTCCAGGGGATCTTCCCGACCCAGGGCTCAAACCTGTGTCTCCTGCATTGCAGGCAGCTTCTTCATCACTGCACCACCTGCGAAGACAGACCTCAAATAGCACTAGCCAATTCTGGATGCTCCAAGAACTGCAAAAAAAGTTCTCCTCCTAGAAACCAAACTTATGTTCCTTGAAAGTGAAAGTGAAAATCACTCTTTGTGACCCCAGGCACTATACAGTCCATGGAATTCTCCAGGCAAGAATACTGGAGCGGGTAGCCTATTCCTTCTCCAGGGGATCTTCCCAACCCAGGGATGGAACCCAGGTCTCCCAGATTGCAGGCAGATTCTTTACCAGCTGAGCCACAATGTTTCCTACATAACAACAAATGTAATGTATGGATCTTGTTTGGATCAAACAGATAATAGCCATTTTATTATGGATCAGATATTAGATGATATTCAGGAATTATAGTTAATTTGGATAGGTGTGATTATAACATGGTAAAGTGAAGTGAAAGTCGTGTCTGACTCTTTGCGACCTCATGGACTATACAGTCCCTGGAATTCTCCAGGCCAGAATACTGGAGTAGGTAGCCTTTCCCTTCTCAGGGGATATTCCCAACCCAGGGCTCAAACCCAGGTCTCCTGCATTGCAGGTGGATTCTTTACCAGCTGAGGCACCAGGGAAGCCTGAATTATATTAAAAATGTCTACCAGTGATACATCCTGAGACACTTGTGTGACATCCAGGATTTGCATTGAAAAACTCTACCCTCCCCCCCAAAAAAAAATATCAGGGCAGTAAATGAAGATGGGCTCATTGATCTACAGAAGATGCATAATGGAGGTATAAGGAATTACCATATTTTTTCTCTATGTGTATGTGAAAAAATTTCTACTTTATTCTGCTTTTGCTTCAGGCATTGATCACCTATTAGATTTCTCAGCATCACATTTATGCAAACTTGCATTTATTTTAGCAAGCAAGTGGGGTTGTGTGATTTTCTTCCAAATCATTAACCTTGTTGCCATAATATAATGATCATAGATACCATTACTTAGTGTTTATTACATTCCAGACGCTAAGTTCACCATTTTGTATACATTAACTTATCCAACCCTCACAATAAATCTGTGTTTAAGAGCAAAAAGAGGAGCTCAGATGCTGAATTGAGACAGCTCTTCCAGGACCACCAAAAATTATGCTAAACCAACTGAAAAATCCTCAAAAGTATTTGAGGTAGTTTTCTATGAATTGCTTTCATTTCTATATTTTTAAAGATACACCAAAAAATATTATAATAATAATGGGTAAAACATATTGAGTGCTTCCAACACAGTCTCTATTGTAATAAGCACTTTGCATGTACTGTCTCACCTGATTTGCACAACAACCTATAAGGTATACAGTGGATGTTTAGCGGATGAAGTGCACTGGGGTCCCAACCAAGTGCTCCCCTGCCTCCTCGTCTGTCAGAGCTCCTGCCATCAAGAGGGGAAATGCGTTTCCATCCCTTTAATCTGGGCTGGCCTTGTGACTTGCTTCCACCTACAGAATGTGGTCAGTAGAAGTGAGGATGGACCAGATCCAAGCCTAGATTTCAAGAGGCCTTGCTTTTTCTCTATTGGGCCTCTGCTGTGAGACGATGCTTGGGGCAACCTGCTGGAGGATGAGAGACCACATGCCAAAGAGACAAAGGGTTGGAACTGACAGATCATCCCTGGAAGCAGAGCTACCTAACAATCTGCCAGCCAAGCAAGGTGTGTGGGTAAGTTGAGCTGCAACCAGAACTGTCCGGCTGAAACCAGCCTAACCAAAGAAGTGGTTCAGCAGCTACGAAATTTTGGAATGGGTTTATGATGCAGCAAGAGTTATCTGATGTAGCAGGTGTCAGGATTTTCTCTAGAAGAAGAAACGATGACACAGAAAGGTTAAGCGGCTTGCCCAAAGTCACACTGTAAGTGGGGGAGCTGAGACAGACACCCAGCAGTCTGACTCTGAAGCCCACGCTGCTGGTGCCCAGCTGTTCAGAGTAAAGACTAAGGGGAGAGGTTACTGGGCTTTGACTCCCAGTGGCCCACTTACAACCCAGGATGATTCATTACAAACATCTGGCAACACAGGCGTCTCCATCTTCCCTTATTACTTTGAGTACAACCTCCGTAGAACTCTGCCTGCCCTTCCCAGAAGAAGGAACCTCTCCTCTCTGAATGTAACCTCCAAGTGACGAGGCAGGCGTTTGATTAAATTATGTTGGATTCTGAAGGAGCCCAGTGGGGTCCCTGAGAAACAGTGATGTGTTAACTGAAGTCAGAATATTCAGAAGAATATAAACCCGCTTCCACACTTTGGCTAAGCCAGAGACCCATAGTGAAGTTTTATTGTGTCCCAAAGACTGTGGGAAGCCAGCAGTGAATTTTAAATAAGGAAACAGCATTCCCATATATGAGAAAATCAGTCTGGTTGCAACAGGAAGAACGGACTGAAAGTAACCTTGGCAATAGAGAGTTGGAGCAGTCACCCAGGGGGCGACGTGGCCAGGACTGGGAACACCCATGGGAACAGAGAGAAGCAGGATTCAAGGGCTATATAGGGGAGAATACCCTAGGGCCTGGTGACTAGCTGAATGAGTGAAGGAAAGGGGAACGTGAGGACAACCCAACCATAGGCCCACGAAAAGTGACTGGCAACCAGGAAGTTCTATTCCCCTTATAGTGTTCCTGAGTGACAACTGACCAATTTCTGAAAAGGGATTAGGACTCAGTGTTTCCATGGTGCATGAACTTCTGATGGAGCGTTCTGAATCACCCTATTTGTAAAGAATAAAGACACGCTTAGAGAGAGAAAATGTCAGAATTAAACAGCCACTTGTCTTGATAGCATCAAAAATAATCTGTCACCTGCTTCTAACTTTGTCCTCGGTTACAAAGGCCATTGTTTGAGTGAACAAAGAGGGTAAGGAATCTGGAAAGAACTGTTTACGCAGAGACACCGATAACAGGTCAAGCTGGAGAAGACTTGCACATGAATGAGGAGAGCGGGGGACTTCCCTGGTGGGGGATTGGGTTCAATTCCTGGTCAGGGAACTGAGATCCCACACAGCATGGCCAAAAAAATAAATAAAAATAAATTTTTAAAAAATGAGGAGGGCGGTGGGCAGCTCCAAGCACACACATTCTGTCTGCTGCAAACATCTCAGGGGCTCAAAATTATGACCAGAAAGAATGTAGCTTCCAGTAGCTGCTCTTGGCATAGCTAGAATATTCTAAAACGGACTGGTTTCTCAGTAGAAGCCATTTCCCATCTGATGAACCAGAAATTCAACTCAGAGGACAATACATGGGTGGTTATTAATAAGGGCCTCCAACTTCCTCCATCTGACACCATGTCCCAATGCACCCAGCTCCCGGGGCTCCCCATACTGCCCGACCTACCTCCTGCAAGCATTCCTGACAGCCAGGTGGAGGACACACCATTTTAGGAAAAATCCTTAGAAAAGGGAAGTGTTCAAGAACCGAGTCTACACACACAAAGGACTACCAGATTTTCTCCAGAATTGCTGATTCTGATTCCTACTGTTGACACTGCTAAACTCGTTCTTACATACAGATTTTCCTACTGGGGAAAAAAAAAAGTCATTCTAATGCTTTAGTTTCCACTAAATTAGTAGTTTTAGGTTATGAGTGTCCCCTGTTTGACCTGACTTTCAACTAACAAGCACGAAATAGGCTGATGGCCAGAACTCAGGCAATTCTATAGGAGGATTCTAGTTGATTCCAGTCACCAAGGGTACCAGCCAGCCAAGCCAGGGGCCACATGGGAGATGCAAGGAAAGCTGGAATGCTCAGCTCTTTAAAGGCAAGCCCTGAAAGTGAAAGTGAAGTCCCTCAGTCATGCCGGACTCTTTTCGACCCCATGGACTGTAGCCAGCCAGGCTCCTCCGTCATGGGATTTTCCAGGCAAGCATACTGGAGTGGGTTGCCATTTCCTTCTCCAGGGGAATCCTTCCAACCCAGGAATCGAACCTGTGTCTCCTGAATTGTAGACAGACACTTTACCATCTGAGCCACCAGGGAGGGTTGCAACCAAGACTTGACCTGCAAAGAGAAACCAGCCTTGGCTATTTGAGAAAGGGCTTCGAGTTGGACCAGAAGGCAGACACGGGAAGAGTTGAAAAAGGAGCAGAGATGCTTAAAGGAGCACTCCATGAAGAATGAAATTTCACTCTGTTCTCCAAGAGCTTAGCAGCCACTGGATGTTAGCTAATCTGTGACAGATTGTGCTACACAATGAAACATGGTTTTGAAGTAAATCTCCCCCACTCCATAAAAATGATATTTTATGGCTCGTCTTGCTAATTTTTCATCAATTTAGATTCTGCATGACAGAGAAAGTTGACAGTGTTAAATAGTATTACGTCCTCTGAGCTCCCTCAGCTTGCTGTCTACCGACTGCTGTTAGGCAGCTTAATCCAAGTTAAATGTTTGTAACACAAACATGGTGAAAGTGTATCATCCAGTTGTCTAGAATCGCAGAAATCAATTCAGTTTCATCAAAAAACAAAAATTTAAAAAGCCCTACAGCCGGGGGTTAGGACACTGACTTAAAGCCCAGTATTTTATGATGCCCAGCATGATGCATTTTCCAAATTCAGGACGAAAAAATTGCAAAGGCCCAGAGGCCCATCAGTAACAACTTCATGTTTATCAGATTTTGGTGGCAGGAGAGAAATGAATGACTCGGCCTCTGAGTGCCCGTTAGTCACCTTCCACCCTTGTGTAGAGGTTGGACGTGTTGTCACCACCTGGAAAGAGAAAATACTCTGTTCTCCCTCATTTGGAATTTCTGACAAAGCTATTTTGGATAGACTCAAATCCCTAAATCTGGAAAACAGGCACCCAAACCATTTTTAAATTTCATTTTTGGAGATCAGGTTTACTAGCAGTGTGATCTAACAGGAGTTTGAGATCCACCGTCTTTAGGTCTGTGTTAAAGCCCTAGTTTGGCTCTTCCTGGCTAAACTCTGGCAAATCACATAGTGTGTTACTTTCAGAGCTGCAGGAGGAACGATAAATGCCTATTGTGGAGCCCTATACCAAGGTCACAGGACAAAAATCTCTGAAACTGACCAAGCGCCATAGCAACTGTTGCCCTGAGCCTCCAGACCGAAACTGACCAGTTCCCGGATCCCATATTAGGTAAAAGAAATAGCCATCCCATTATCCGTGCTATAGCATCCTAACCAATCACCTAATGCCACCATTCCAGTAGGAATTTCTCTGTCTTGAGGCTATAAAAATTGGGTACTAGCTTGCAAAAGGGTTCAGCTCTCCCTTGAGCCGGCCTGCTGTTCAGTGTCTCCCACTCTAATAAACTTCACTTCCCTCCCATTCTGCCTCATGTCTGGAAATTCTTTTCCAACCTGCATATGGACCACGACACCTACCTTACGGGTGCCGCCAAGGATACAGGGGTCACAGCAAGTGAAAAGTGATGGGCGAGGAGCTCTGCGGGAATGGACTGCCACCTCTGGCTCACCTTCTGGAATCTGCTCAAAGCTCAGAAATTGAGCCAGTGTGAACGACAGATCAGGACTGAGGACGTTGCAGTCTCGAGCTCACGACGGTCATTGGTTTTCCATCGGCACAGTGGGTAAACTCCTGTCCGTCACATAAGCCTGCTCACCTACACCCACGACTAGGACATGAGCATTCTACAGAGAATCAGGCAGCTTTGCTCACCTTCCCACGGTGATTCCTCAAGTGTGCTGAATACTGGATCCACCTGGAGAGCTTTTAACCCTCACAATGCCCAGGCCTACCCAAGGCCAATTAAGATAGAACATCTGCAGGTAGTGTCAAGGCATCAGTATTTTTTCAAAGAACCCCCCCAGGTGAGACTACTATACAGAAGAGTTTGGGAACCTCTTTCTGGCTTGCCCTGTTGTCCCCCGGAGGGCACCTTTCAACCTCTCGGTTCTAAAGTCTGTCCAATTTCACAATGGGAGTCACAGTCCAGGACACCGACCTTGAGTCTCTGTGCCTCCCTCCAGGCAGCCTGTTAACCAGACCCCTCGCCTTACATCCAACTGGGAGGTGGGAACTGAAAGTGAGCTGAGGGCACCTGGGGGCAGGGAGGTGAGCCTTGGGTTCGGAGAGCACAGAGCAGCCCTTCCCAAATGAGGTGATCGGCAGGGTCACAGAAAAAGAGATCTCAATATCAGATACAATTGGCCAGTTCTGGGTCCACTGAACATAAGCAGATTTTTTCATTGCAGGACCTCTCAGACCCTTTCAGTTGGAATGTGACTATGAGTTTGCCCAAGAGGATTGTCTCCCACCTCATGGAAACCTTCATTTTCTCAGAGCATTTCAAGAGCTGCTGTTTCAAGGAAGACACTCTGAGAAACCTAGAGCAATGCTGGGGGTAGCGCTGGGGTTCTTTCCCCTGGGGACATTTGACAATGACTGCAAAGGGTTGTCACAGCTGGGGGTCAGGTGACTATTACTGGCATCTAGTGGGTCAGCGGAGAAGGCGATGGCACCCCACTCCAGTACTCTTGCCTGGAGAATCCCAAGGACGGAGGAGCCTGGTGGGCTGCCGTCCATGGGGTGGCTACGAGTCGGACACGACTGAGCGACTTCACTTTCACTTTCACACATTGGAGAAGGAAATGGCAACCCACTCCAGTGTTCTTGCCTGGAGAATCCCAGGGACGGGGGAGCCTGGTGGGCTGCTGTCTATGGGGTCACACAGAGTTGGACATGACTGAATTGACTTAGCAGCAGCAGCAGCAGCAGTGGATCAAGGCCAGGGCTGCTGCTAAACACCCTCTAATACACAGGGCAGCCCTAGACATCCAGCCACTGTTGTCAGCAGCCCAGCTGAAAAGTCCTTGCCTTGAGTCCCACAGCCTATCCCCCACTCCATGGCCTCATCAATGCTAGGTGATGAGAGAGTAAGAAAGACAGGAGAAAGAGGAGGGAAACAAAGAAGGAAAAAGGGAGGAAACAAAAGAGAAAAACAGATGATAAAGGAGGCTGAGGAAGGAGGAGACAGGAGAGAAAAAGAAAAAAAAGCCAGATTCATAACTGCCAAAACTTGGAGGTAGCCAAGAAGTCCTTCAGTGGGTGAATGGATAAACACACTGCGGTACATTCAGACAACAGAACAGCATTCAGCATTAAAAAGAAATGAGCGATCCAGCCATGAAAAGACACTGAGGAGCCTTAAACACCTGCTGCTGAAGAGTCTGCCTACTGTACGATTCCAACTATATGACATTCTGGAAAAGGCAAAACCGTGGGGAACAGTAAAAAGATCAGTGGTTGCCAGGGGTAAGAGGTAGGGGAAGATGAATGAGCAGAGCACAAAGGAGTTGCAGGGCAGTGAATATGCTCTGTGTATTCATGGTGGATACATGTCATTACACACTTTACCCAAACCCATAGAATGTACGACACCCAGCATGAACCCCAGTGTAAGCCATGGCTTTGGATGATAGGCATGGGTCAGTGGAGGTTCATCAGTTGTAACCAGAGTACCCTCTGGGGGAGGGGAGGGGAGGCTGATAGTAGGGGAGGCTGTGGGGAGTGTGGAGGAGGGGATGTATGGAAATTCTCTGTACTTTGTGTTTCATTTTGCTGTGACCCTGGGCTATGCTGTCACTCAGTCAGGTCCAACTCTTTGTGACCCCATGGACTACAGCCCACCAGGCTCCTCTGTCTATGGGATTCTCCGGGCAAGACTACTAGAGTGGGTAGCTGTTCCCTTCTCGAGGGGATCCTCCTGACCCAGGGATCGAACCAGGGTCTCCTGCATTGCAGGCGGATTCTTTACCAGCTGAGCTACCAGGGAGCCTGCAAGTGCTCAAAACAAGAAAAAACAGACATAAAAACCACGAAAGAATGCAGAGCAGCCCATGTGGTTAGGCCCCAGCCTCCTCAGGTCTTTATTACTTCTCTGAATTGACCAGGCCGCTCATTTTGCTCTTGCACTGGGCACCCGCTGGTAGGGGCAGGCCAGACGCCCGTGGGGAAGGTGGGCGTTATGCGGTGGGGGCGCCCCAGCCCGGTGCCTCTGGGCGCCTGGGGAGGGGGGGAGCCTCAGACCCTGCTGGGCTTCTTGGGGTCCTTGCTTTTGGCGGGCATGAAGGCGTACAGCTCCTCGATGAGCATCTCCATCCGGGCGGTGACCTCGGTCACCGTGTCGATGACCAGCTTCTGCTGCAGCTTCAGCTTGTTGTTCTCCCACAGCGCCTTGTTCTCCTCCTGGAAGAGCCTGTGCTCCTCGCGCAGCGCGTGCAGGGCCCGGTTCTCCTCCTGCAGGAGCCGGTTCTCGTCGCGGAGGACCTGCAGACTCTGATTCTCTTCCCGCAGGGCCTGCAGCGCCCGGTTCATCTCCCGCAGCAGCTCCAGGGTCTGGCTGCCGTCGGGCAGGCCCGGGGCCCCCTTGCCCACCTCCTCCCCGGGCTGCGCCGACAGGGTGCTCACCATCTCCCGCAGGGCCCGGAGGGTCTTGGAGTCGTCCGGCGGGGCCGGGAGGCCCTTGGGCTCCTCGAAGGGGGACGGGAGGCCGGGGCCCGGGTCTGGCAGCAGCCCGTGGGGCTCCTCGTGGGGCGAGGAGATGGGCTTGATCTCCTCGGTCGAGGCGGTCTTCTCGTCGGGCTGAGCCCAGTAGGCCTTCCTCTGCTCCAGCAGCTGCTGCAGGGCGCGGTTCTCCTCGCGGAGGAGCTGCAGGGTGCTGTTCTCCCGGCCGCGGTGCGCCTGCAGCGCCGGCTCCTTCTTCGTCGCCTCCAGGGACGAGGCGTTGTCCTTGTGCAGCAGCGGCGACGAGGCCCGGCTGTCGTCGCGGCCCAGCGCGGCCTGGTGCTCCTCCCAGAAGACCTGCAGGATCTTGTTCTCCTTGCGGAGCATGCGGTTCTCCTCGCGCAGCGCGCGGTTCTCCTCGCGCAGCGTCTTGTTCTCCTGCAGCAGGCACTCCTTGGCCAGCCTCTTGTGGTGCAGCTTGTGGTGGAAGGACGAGGACGGGGAGAAGTAGGGCGACTGCAGCCGGCAGTTCTCGCTGACCCAGCGCCCGTCCTGGAAGACGAACATCTCGTCGCTGAGCTGCACCCGCGGCGGGTTGTAATCGAGCTCCAGGTCCGCCTGCGACGTGGGGCGCTCCATGGGGTCCAGGGGCACCGACGAGAAGCGGTTGAGTGGGTAGGAGTGCTGGCTGACCACCCGACGGCTCAGCCTGGGCAGGGCGGCCTGCCGGGCACAGCGAGGGGTGGGGTACAAGTTGTGGAGCCTCAGGAAGGGCTCGGCTGTGCCCCTCTGCGGGAAAGAACAGGGAAGCCCAGGGTTAGCTAAGAGAGGCTGACTGCACCCTAGGCCGGCTGACCACGGAAGAGACCCGAGACGCCACAAGAAACCCCGTCTGGGAGTCTGGACCGGCCACCGAGGGTGGTTTGCACTTGGCCCCGTTATTCGTGGCAGTTCTATTCTATGGTGGAGGTGGTGGTCACTCAGTTGGGTCTGACTCTTGTGACCCCATGGACTACAGCCTGCCAGGCTCCTCTGTCCATGGGATTCTCCAGGCAAGAATACTGGAGTGGGTTGCCATGCCCTCCTCCAGATTCTATTCTATAATGTCCCAGCAGATCCAGAATTAGCTAATATTGAACCAGGACTTGGGGGAGACACACAGTGTTAGGCTCCTGCCAACCTCCAGCGGGCCACGTTTTCCTCAACTGATCAATAGGCAACTTTTTCTTCTGTTGAAAGACACCTTATTTAAAATGCATTTTGATTCATTACCCTTGAACTTGGGGCCAACAGCACTGTAACTCATGCAGGAAGAAAGCTTACCTAACACAGGTGTTTTTTCCATAAGGGATATCACTGCCTTCTTGTGCTTTAAGGAGGACTAGACAGCACTTCAGCAGTATGTTTGAGGGCCATATTAGACAGAGAACTCACCAACAAAGAACACAAGAGTGTGAAAACAGTGACACAAAACCAACTGTGGGAGGACACTGCTTCATAGTCAGAGCTGAAACAAGAAGGCACCTAAACTGGAAATGTGTGCATCAGGTAACTCAAATCATTCACCCTTCTGTGAGTGTCCATGATAAACCACAAAAGTGCCACAAGTATTGATTTGGAGGTTGCAAACTAATTTCAATGAAAAAAATTTAGGCAAATTCACAAACATGGAATCTGTGAGTAATAAGAATCAACAATACAGCATGGAGGTAAAAGGCATTAATGCTGGGAGTCAACCACCTCTGAGTCCTGACCCGGTTATCTGATCAGTTACAAGAATATGGACAATTTATGTGAGTTACCAAGCTCTCAAAGTGGAGGAACTGCAGCTACTGCCTTGCTGCATAGAAATACTTTAGAATTAAAAGATAACGTATGAAAGCACTAAGCAGGAGCTCTCACACACCTGTCATCCTACAAGAAGAATAAACATCATTCTCCTGCTACCCCAGGTGGACCCATAACTGACATCGCCCTAACTGTCACTCAAATAACCCAAGATGGCAGGCCATTGCTAAGTCCCACCTTCTCCCTGGCCCTGTTCGGGCCCATCCTTCACTCTTCCCCACCCCTGAGTTTGTCCTGATAGCAGCTCCTTAAACTCCGACAAACACAGTGCTAGGCTCAAAACAGAGTCCTGCTGATAATTTTGGAAAGGAAAGGCGCCGCCACAGTCGTGTCACTGACCATGGGGGCTGAACATGTGGTAGCGAAGACATCAAAGGATGCCAAGGGATTCATAAAGAGGAATTCATGAGGGTGGCCATGCACCTCGAAACTGCCCCATAAAAAGAGGATCGGAGTCACAGAGCTTACCTCCGACAAACCAGGAGCAGTCGCATTTTTCAATACAGAGTCATCTCTGTATTTAAATGCAGATTTTGGAGCCTCTGCTTACAAGACTGATTCATACATTCAGTCGTTCATCTGAAACTACCTGTGTTTCTAACCAGCTCCCTTGGGCAATTCTGGCTTCCAGTGGTCAGAACTGTTCTGAGGGCTGTGGTGTTAGTCACTAGGTCGGGTCCAACTCTTTGCAACCTCATGGACTGTAGCCCACCAGGCTCCTCTGGAGTTCTCTGAGGGTTACACCAGGGCTAAACTAGGCCCAGAGGTCAAGATGGGGATCACACAGGTTCTTATCCTAGTTCTCTTGCTGATAGCATGAAACTAAAGAACTGGCTCACCTTCTCCGAGACCCAGATTTTCACTAGTACAAAAGAGAGTCAGACTCTGTGATCTTAAAAGCACCTTCCAACATTGAAAGTCAGCAAATGGTACCTGTAAAATGGAAATAATACCATGTGCCCTGCTTAGTTCACAGCACCATTACGAGGACTGAAAAGAGATAATGAATGCAAAAGTGTTTTTAAAACTGCCAGGTGCCATAGAAATGTAAGGTATTGTTGTCGAGAAAAGGAGATTTCACTAATGGAGGAATTCTGAGATGATTCATAAAGCAATGAACAGGTGGGATGCCTCCTGGAGAAGAGGTAACAATTGCAGCAATGAATTTAAATAAAAATAAGATCATGGGAGCTGCTTCTAAATACACCAAAAGCATTTCATCCAAGCACATCGCAAAGCTCTCCAAATATTAATTTCTCATTTCTTAGGTTATTTTCACAATTTTACAGATAGAGAAGATTGAAAACAAGTCAGGTTATTTGTATTATATATATTGATATATATATATATATAAGCATATAAGGAGATATATAATGTGTACAGTGTGTAAAGTTGGTTAGAATTCTTCAAGACCTAAAGAGCTGGATAAATAGAAGGCACAGTTCTATGCTGTTAACTTTGCAATAAGCACATGTCATTAACTTTGTAAGGATGTGCTTAATCTTCCAGAGAGCAAGGGTGCAGGGACATTCTGCGATCAGCACATTATTTACTTGAAATAAATCCAGCCTCAGTAGTTTTCATCTTTCTCAACTGGAGAAGCACCCTGGCTCTTGGGGCTGAACCTATGATCCGCATGAATCCCACTGTGAAGAGCCCAGACCATTTCTTGTAAACTGAAGGTGCCTTGATCCCAGAGTGAATAAGGAGTCAGAGGTCATCTTCATCCTCAAAGGGTGAGGCAATAGAGGCCTCCATCTCAGTAGTAACATCCTGCTCTCGAGGATGTTATTATGGAAAATGTAGTTTTAGTCAATGATTTATATTTCCATCATGACAAAGAAAGGGAAGTTTTGTGCTAGACCCTGAGCTGAGTGATCCATCCACTGAATTCATTTAATCCTCACAACACTGATTTAATAAGGTGTTACTATTATTCCCATTTTACAGATGGATAGACTGAAACTCAGAGAAGTTAAATAACCAGCACAAGTTCTACTCACTAAGTCACAAATCTAGTTCTGGTTCCCTGGAATTATTTATTTGAAGCACACATATGGGAAATCTCTATGAATTTAGCAAAGGGCTTTCAGTACTTGGGGACTTTTTATTATGGAAAATTCCAAATGTATACAAAAAGAGAGAGGACAGTCTAATACATCTCCATGTATCCATCGCCCAACTTCAGCGGTTATCAAGTCAAGGCCACACTTGTTTCATCTGTAACATCATCCAATTTCAGAACCACTCTTCTGCCACTGGGTTATTTCAAAGCATAGACATTGTGTTGTTTTATCCATAAATACATCAATGGGCATTTTTTAAGCAAAACCACAATACCATTATCTTCCCTTTAAAATTTAACAATGATCCCTTAATGTCAACAAATACTGATTCAAATTTCCCCAACTGTCTCATTTCTTTTTTACGGTTGATTTTTATCAAAAGGATACTCTTTCTGATCCAACTGAACAACCAAAGAGAAATCACTGGTGCTTTATACATTCACAGGATCCTTCACGACCTTGAAATTCTCCTACTTAGTCAGCTGCCTGTATTTTATATCCACGTCCTGAACTGGGTAGCCAAGGGATTTCCAGCTATCCCCTCAACATAAAGGCACTAAATAGAAAACACATGGGTGGCAGACCCCTAGTAGTGGACAGTCTGGGTTATTTGGGCCCTTGCCCTTATGCACGGCACTGCGTGGCCTCAGTCACATCCTCTCACCCTCTGACCTTGGTCTGCACTTCTGTGTAATGGAAAGGTCAGCGGCGTTATCTCTAAACACCCTCTTGTCTAACTTTCTCTGGTGCAAGGGATCTAAGTCTGTAAACTGGCACTGCCGTGACCCCAGCAGTCCTCTTTTATCAACCTGGCTTACACCGAGTCCTCTTCCTTACGTGGCCAACAGTTCCTAAGCAGACCCTGTGCTGTCTCTGTCTCATGCCTGGTAACCTAATCCAGAAAACACTGATGGACTAATAGGTCTGCTTTACCTTCTTAGCCAAGAGAACAAACCCTCCTCTTAGGACTAAGTCTTTCTGCTCTTCCTCTTCTCCCACACAGGACCCAGAAGGTGGCCCAGTCTAGCATCGTTTCAGGGCCTAGTTTCTTAGATGAAACACTTATTTAAAAAATTTGATAGTCATATATTTATTTTAATGGGTATTAGGAAAATATACCTATTTTTATCAAACCCACAATCCTATAAAAGACGCTTGCTCCTTGGAAGGAAAGTTATGACCAACCTAGATAGTATATTAAAAAGCAGAGACATTACTTTGCCCACAAAGGTCCATCTAATCAAGGCTATGGTTTTTCCCGTGGTCATGTATGGATGTGAGAGTTGGACTGTGAAGAAGGCTGATCGCCGAAGAATTGATGCTTTTGAACTGTGGTGCTGGAGAAGACTCTTCAGAGTCCCTTGGGCTGCAAGGAGATCCAACCAGTCCATCCTAAAGGAGATCAATCCTGGGTGTTCATTGGAAGGACTGATGCTAAAGCTGAAACTCCAATACTTTGGCCACCTCATGCAAAGAGTTGGCTCACTGGAAAAGACTCTGATGCTGGGAGGGATTGAGGGCAGAAGGAGTAGGGGATGACAGAGAATGAGATGGCTGGATGGCATCACCGATTCGATGGACATGAATTTGAATGAACTCCAAGAGTTGGTGATGGACAGGGAGGCCTGGCGTGCTGTGATTCATGGGGTCGCAAAGAGTCGGACACGACTGAGCGACTGAACTGAACTGATGGATAGGATTAGGATAAGCCAAAACAGAGCAACTTCTGTTCTCTTTCTGAAAACGAGAGGATGTAAAGAAAAACAACAAATAAACAGGCATCTCAGATATACCAAGCATCATGTTTAAATTCTGGGAAGATGCTGAAGCAAGACAAATTCTTTCTTTCCCATATTTCCCTGATTCTAATCAGACCTAACTGGACCTAGTCCGCAAAGGAAAGCCCTTTTTTGGCCTCGTGCAAACTCCTCACCCTAATCAATTCCTTAAACATTCTTGCACCAAATCTTCCTCCACATTTATATCAATGAATCAACTAATGCTAATTGGGCATTAGTTCTCAGACCTGCCCTCAGGGAATTTCCAGTCAATTTGAAACTCAATGCATCAGCACCAACTATTTCTTGGTGTAAAACCATTAATTCTGATAGTAAAGTATGGGGCACAGAGGATTGGACATCATAAAACTAAAGAGAGTCCCAGCTCTGTGCTGTAAGTTCATGGCCTTTACAAAATCACTTGACTTCTCTGCCTCAGTTTCCATATCGAGAAAACGTGGGCGCTAGCATGATTCAGAGCCGCCCTCTATGTTTGTGCAGGCTGTACAATGTCCAACTCTAGAGGATGCCATCCACAACTGGTGTTGCAGTGCACAACCTGTGCAACAGTCCACAGCCATTTTACTAACATCTGCCCTATTTGTTTCAGAGGTTTTGTTGTAGAGTTCAAAAATAAATGGAGAATATGTGACATCTTCTTTGTTTATAGGGAGCTTCAGACATGCAAGAACAGTGACTGTGCATTCAGAAGAGAAGTTGCTTTAGCTTTTCCTTCAGTTGTATAGAACAAGGTAAAGGAAGTAACACAGAATGACTACTGTGTGATGATATGCTAACTGACTTCCATATTTATACGTAATACCTTACCAAAAAGAGCTACCATGGGTCTACTGGAGCTCACGTGGCCAGCAAAGATTTAAAACCAGGATATCTGACTCCAGACTGCACGCTCACTCTAGCTCTTCACAATGCTCCGATATTTTATTCTGCATGTGTTATGTTTTCACTACTTTGCAGTGGTTTTCATACGCCCTGTCCCATCTTCTCCCCAGATGAATAAATTGTAATTCTCTTAGCACAGGCACCTGCCTCTTACTCTTTTGACATCCCTAGTTCTGGAAATCAGAGCAACACGTTTCACGTACAGTGGCGGTATAATGAGTCCTTGCCAATGCACTCATCAACCGAAGTGCCCTGAAGAGGGAGGAGGATCTAATAGGTTGAACTACACAACACTGTTACACCATACTATTTTGGGCCCTCCAAAGTAATGCTCTAGTTTGCCTTAATATTTTTAGTCTGTTTGGTAAAGCCATATCCACATTTCAATTCACATTTTAAATTGCAGAGCAGTTGCATCACGGGGCTTCCACCCATGTCCACCTACATAGCCCTTAAAGGAAGCTGCCCTCCACACACAAGCTTGCTGGTTGTCCATGTCACCATCTTGAACCTATAATCCAATGAGGGTTCAGTTCAGTTCAGTCTCTCAGTCGTGTCCGACTCTTTGCGACCCCATGAATCACAGCACGCCAGGCCTCCCTGTCCATCACCAACTCCTGGAGTTCACTCGAACTCATGTCCATCGAGTGGGTGATGCCATCCAGCCATCTCATTCTCTGTCGTCCCCTTCTCCTCCTGCCCCCAATCCCTCCCAGCATCAGAGTCTTTTCCAGTGAGTCAACTCTTCGCATGAGGTGGCCAAAGTATTGCAGTTTCAGCTTTAGCATCAGTCTTTCCAATGAACACCCAGGACTGATCTCCTTTAGGATGGACTGGTTGGATCTCCTTGCAGCCCAAGGGACTCTCAAGAGTCTTCTCCAACACCACAGTACAAAAGCATCAATTCTTCGGCGCTCAGCTTTCTTCAGGGTAGAGGCCTCAAATTCCCAGTAACTTTGGGCTTAAAAGTCCCATCTTCGGCTGCTCCTGTGAAAGTCATTTAGATTCTCTGAAAGTCACCTCAGTGTTGCTGCTCTGACTACTGCCAGGGGTTACTGTGAGAGGCCAAGAAAGTGGTTGCTAAGGTGTCATCAAGACCAAACAGAGGGCCAGTTCTCCTGGTAAAGTTTAACTGTTCCTGGCCTTAAACACTAAAGCAAATCCTAAATGTCTTTCTTTATGAAAGAACTTGACAAAAAGTGAGTGTCTGCAAGCACTCAAGGCACTTGAGGTACCAAATCCCAGACCCCCCTAGCTGATGTCTGAAGCCAGCTCCTTCTCAGTAGGTCTCCTCAACCAGTGGTTTCACAGGCTTGGTTTCAGGGGCCAAACTAATCTTCCCCTGGGGTCACTGAGCCCTGAACGAGAGGTCTGGGCCAATTAAAAGCCCCTGGAACATCCCTCAAGGTTCTCTTCAGCCTCGGAGGTGGGGTCTCCGGCAGCATGACCCAAACCCCCAGCACAGCCTGGCCCTGTTTCCAAGAAAGAAAGGACAGTTTCTTCTTTGACATGTAGGACATGCCTTCATAGGTGGGAGAGGAGAAGCGGGGGGCTTCTTCATGGGAGCACGGGATACAGGAAGGAAGCAGGAGGGGGCAATGAGGGGCCGTGGGGCTCATCATGCTTTCCATCGGGTCACTTTTGTTAGGAAGGTGACCCAGAGACTCTGCCCTCGGGAGCAAAGTGCTCCCGGCTGTGATCTAAGGAAGGTGCATGAGTGCTCAGGATGCAGGAAGGGCCCTGGGTACCGAGAGCTCCCACTCAGACGCCTGAATCCCACCTCTGGTTGAGCTCCATCCTTAGCATCAGGCCTGGGCTTCCCTGGTGGCTCAGATGGTAAAGAATCCGCCTGCAATGCAGGAGAGCCGGGTTCCATCCCTGCGTCTGGAAGATCCCCTGGAGAAGGGAATGGCCACCCACTCCAGTAGTCTTGCCCAGACAATCCCATGGACAGACGAGCCTGCGGGCTACAGTCCATAGGGTTGCCGAGTAGCAAACATGACTGAGCGACTAACACTTTCCCTTTTCACTCTTTATCCTTCTCCCCAGCATCCCTTTTTAAAATACATATGGTCCTGGAAGGAAAATGTATGAAGTCACCAACTACATGCTCCGATCAGATCACCAGCCTCCTGTGTGGCAAACGGAGACCACACAGGAGGGATGGCGGCTGGAAAAGGGGGCAGGGCTAAGGGCAGAGGGGAGGTGATAAGAACAAAGCGGCTTTCTGAAGCTAAGGGGTGTCTAAGGAACAGGACCTTCGGGAATGGAGCTTTTGAGGTTGCTGGTCTCCCATCTGAAGAGTTGGGGAACAGAACTGGACAGTGACTTGCCAGTTTAGTTGCCATGCACTAAGATTCTCTGCACTTCCAGAGAAGTATGGTCACCACAGACCAGAAGAGATATCCAGATGCCCTCAGCAGACTCCAAGTCTGTTGACCAAGTTTTTTAAAGCCCTGCTTTTGCCAGCATTACTGAGGGTTATGGTCAGAGAACATTCAGCCCTCTGGGGTTACGTTTCAAGCCTGCGGAAGCTGAGACCCAGAATATGCTGGAAGGAAAGGCAGCTGCTGCTGCTAAGTCGCTTCAGTCGTGTCTGACTCTGTGCGACCCCATAGATGGCAGCCCACCAGACTCCTCTGTCCCTGGGATTCTCCAGATCTGCCACTAATTTTCAGATCAGGTGACAAGGCTGAGTATCACGATCATATGCTTAAATCAACTCCGCTCCCAAGTGCCATGAGAAAGTCAATGTTGGTTTTAATAAATGCTAACAGATAAATGCATAAATTTAATAAATGCTAACAGATAAAGCTGAGCACCGAAGAACTGATGCTTTTGAACTGTGGTGTTGGAGAAGACTCTTGAGAGTCCCTTGGACTGCAAGGAGATCCAATCAGTCCATTCTAGAGGAGATCAATTCTGGGTGTTCATTGGAAGGACTGATGCTAAAGCTGAAACTGCAATACTTTGGCCACCTCATGTGACGAGTTGACTCACTGGAAAAGATTCTGATGCTGGGAAAGGTTGGGGGAGGGAGGAGAAGGGGACGACAGAGAATGAGATGGCTGGATTGCATTACCGACTCTGTGGACATGAGTTTGAGTGAACTCCGGGAGTTGGTGATGGACAGGGAGGCCTGGCATGCTGTGATTCATGGGGTCGTGGAGAGTCGGACACGACTGAGCGACTGAACTGAACTGAACAGATAAGAGGATAATTCACAGGTCAATGTAATTGGTTTTGATAGAATCCTAACACTAACAGCAAAGAGACTAAAGATGTCCTCTGTCATTATATGTGGTAGTTTTAGCTAATTGTTTAACACAGAATCTTCTGAAATCTTCCTCCTAACACTTTTTCAAACTGGCAGAGGTACAGGCATTGTCAGCCACAGATTCTATAGCTTCTAAAGAACAAACCCAAACAAAGGGGATTGAGAAAAGGCAACAGAGAGGGACAAGGCGGGGCCCTGGAGGGGCGATGGGACCCCATTCTGACCTGGTGAGGATCCTTCATTAACAATCTCGCAGGAGACAGTTCCATTATGAGGTTCACAGAGAGCGCTCACTGGGAAAACAGGAATGCTGCGGAGAACTGAACCGTAATGTACAAAAGGATCCGGGGGGCAAGGGAGGTGGGGGGGCGGCACGCAGAGAACTTGGGAAGGAAGTAACTTGGGAAGGCTGGCAAGTTAATGTGCTGGAGAGAAACAGATTAGAAAACACAAATATTTACTGTGAGGAAGGAAAACTGGAAATCAATAAGACCAGAAAAGACCTAAGGGTGATAACAAATAGAGAATCAGAGACATTTGCAATGCAAATGAGAAGTGTTCAGGCAGGGTTGGTAGCTGGGGCGGCCAGAGGCACTTTCTGGAGACCCAGAGCTGCTCCTGCAATTCCTTCTCGAAACAAATGGTCTCAAAACCAGAACGAAGCAGAATGTGGCAGATTCGTGCAGGGAGCTCCGGGGCTTGGCAGTTAAGATGGGGGGAGGGGAGGCACCATCTCCTAAGAGCCAGGGAAGAAGCAGCCATCATGTGCCCAGCTTGTGGCCGAGGACATGGGCACTGACCTGGCTTCAAGCCTCTAACTCCAGCTCCGCCATTACTAGTGGACTTGCTGAGGTTCCCTGTTCCCCGGTCCTTTCCAACCTCTCCCTCGCTCTGCATGGCCCAGGGCCCCGGCAGGAACGAACCAGTGCTCACTCTCCTTTCCCCTCTTGTTGCCCACATCAATCCTTCCCCTGCTACCAGCCGAAGCCTCTCCTTTGGGGAGGTCCAGTCAGCACACTGGTCCCTCTCACTGCCCATTCAGATCATCTAAACGTACAGGTGCCCCTTTACCCCCAGAGAGAAGGAAATGGCAACCCACTCCAGTACTCTTGCCTGGAGAATCCCATGGACAGAGGAGCCTGGCAGGGCTACAGTCCATGGGGTCGCAGAGAGTCGGACATGACTGAGCGGCTGAGCACACTTCCCCCAGAGTGTGCCCAGCGCATCCTGGCAGGGGTCTGGAGCCTGACTCAGGACTTGTGCCCCTCTGATGTGCCCTTGAGGCTCATCTGCCCGTGTGTGGCAGAGGCAGCAGGCTGTCCTGTAATCTCATGCCTCCAAGACCCCACTGCGGAGCCAGCCCTCTTCCCACACATCCCTGGACAGAGCGTTCAGATCGTTACCTCTGCGCTGGACTCCTCCACCCTACATTTCAGCCCCTCTGGTTGCACCGCCATGATCTTCCACCAGGGCCTTAGGTGACTCTGGAGAAGCAAGGCTGCCCCCTTTGTGACATAGCAGTAGAAACAATCCAATCAGGAGGACCCCTCCTGGGAAACGGCTGCTTAGCAGGAGGAGAACTGAGAATGTCCAGCCCGTCACCCGTTCGCTGGCCTCCATTCTGACCCCCTCAGGCTCATCCCCCTTACGCTCTGTCTCTGGTATACAGCAGGCCCTAATTCTCCTGACCCCTCCACAGGACCCCACACCCCTTGGTCCATGTCCCTGGTTCATGGGTTCAGTCCTATGGCCTTGATCCCAAGTCTCAGTTCTAATTCTCTCCCCAGAAGTCCAGAGTAGTTGCACAATGTGCGTGTGTGCTGAGTCACCTCAGTCATGTCCGACTCTTTACAACCCTCTGGTCTGTAGCCCGTTAGGCTCCTCTGTCCATGGGATTTCCAAGGCAAGAATACTGGAGTGGGTTGCCATTTCCTCCTCCAGGGGATCTTCCACACCCAGGGATCGAACCCACATCTCTTAGGTCTCTCGCATTAGCAGACGGGCTCTTTACCACTAATGCCCCTGGTGGTAAAGAAGCTCCAAACGATCTAATTTTGAAAAGACTGTCACAGAAACTTCTAGTGGTCGGGCTGGACAGTCTTACCAGATCACCGAACCCACCCCACTCATTTGACGAGAAACCCAAGACTCCGAGTGACTAAGTGGACTCCCCCCGGCACACAGCTGGCTTGCAGCTGACCTACAGCTAGAATCTGACGCCCTGGCTACTGTTGTCCTGCAGTATCTTGCTAGAGCTTGGAAAGAGGAGGGTTATTCAGGCCAAAACTGAGAGGTTACAGCCTTCTGTGTTTATCCCTACCTGAGGTAGAACCACATTGATGGGAATTTCTAGGTTTTCAGATCTGGTATCTCTTTTTCTTGTAAAATTTGGTCTCGAGTGCTGTGGAAAAGAGAAAATAGGCAGATTTCTGTTTTCCAGCCCATCGTCTGAGCCTCAGCTGCTCAACTGCGAAACACAGGACTTCCTACTATTCACTTCTCCCCTCCTGTTAATTCTGTACGTTATGAGAATGTGAAGGTGGTATCTGATAAGATGCTTCATCAATCTCTGAACATAAATTAAGTCAGGTTTTATACTTGATGACAAAGCCTTCTGAAAGTCTTTGGAGCAGAGGTCCCTATACCTACTGCCTTTTCTAAGATTACTATTTCTAGCTCAAGGAAAAAACCATACCAACGTTAGGTGCCAGGTATAGGTCCTGTGCAGAAGTTGGTCACCAAAACACTCAGAACATTCCAGAGGTGACATCACAAAACAATATGGTCTTTTTCAAGGCTCATGGTGTCTCTCTGAGCGTCACAGGTGGGAATGAGGGGTCTGCTGGCCAGGCATCTGCTTGTGTCCACCTGGCCGGTTAGGGTCAGTGTGACACACAATAGCCCAAACACTGGACCCCTGTTTGGTCATCCTGGCTGACATGTGCATCTCCACTGCCAGGCTGGACTGAGACCCCTTTCCTGTCTCCAGAGGTGGCACCTTCTACTTGGATTACTCAAGAAGGAAGAAACCCACATTGAACTCTTCCCAGACCAAGAGAAAAAAAAAAATGGAGTCTGAGATGTTTTCTGACACCAACGCATTCTTCAATTCTCTGACAACCACTGGAGGTCCTACAATTCGATTCTGACACACCCTACCTGGCATTAATGCCGGATCCCCCAATTTAAAGGGGTCAGTCCCCACAGAACTGCCCCCACCTCAGATGCCAGTCAGGAGTCGTGGGCCACCAATGCATGCATGCTGAGTCACTTCAGTCATGTCTGACTCTGTGTGACCCTGTGGACTCTAAGCCTGCCAGGCTCCTCTGTCCTGGGGGAAATCCTAGCTCTTGCCTGGGATTCTCCAGGCAAGAATACTGGAGTGGGTTGCCATGCCCTCCTCCAGGGGATCTTCCCGACCCAGGGATCGAACCCGTATCTCATGTCTCCTGCATTGGTGGGTTCTTTACCACGAGTGCCCCCTGGGAGGCCCCTTGGACTACCAGTCTCACACTCAGGTCCATGCTTAGTCGCTCAGTCGTGTCCGACTCTTTGCCACCCCGTGGACTGTAGCCCACCAGGCACCTCTGTCCATGGGATTCTCTGCAAGAAACTGGACCCCCAGTACTGCAACTAACCAGCTACCCATCAGGGGTTTCCACAACCCAAACTTTAATTTCCATCATTGGCTAGAAAAGCTCAAAGAACTTAGGAAAACACTTTACTTACAATTACAGGGCTTTTTAAAAAATAAAAGATACAGCTCAGGAAAAGCCAAAAGGAAGAGATGTTTAAGGCAATGTATGAGGGGAGACGGAGGCGAAGCTTCCATACTCATCAAGGCAAACCACCCTTCCAGCATCTCCCTGCATTTCCCCAACCCAAAAGCTCTCCAAACCCTGTCATTTAGAGGTTTTTTACAGAGGTTTCATTACATGGTCATGATTGATTATTTCATTGGCCTTTGAAGATTGAATAATAAAACATACTGTCACTCAAGAAATCTCAAAAGTTTGGGTTACTCTGTGCGGAACTGGGGACCAAGACCAAATACATATTTTTATTAGATCACATGTAGCAACTGTTGACACCTGGGCTGCATGAAATGGGCAGTCTAGTCTCCTGGCCTCCATTCTGTCAAATCATTTGCCCCTGGAGGCCGTCAGTGGGAACACTCTTAGGTATTTCAAGTCTCCTGTTAAGCAGAAAGCTCCAAACCCACATTGCTATACCACACAGCGAAGGGAATGATGGATCAGGGCCACCGAAACAACCCACCAAAAGCTCCCACCCCTTAGTCACACACAAGCCTCACTTTAAGAAAATCCAGTGGACAAAAAAAGTCAAAGACATACATATGCAAAAACCAAGAGGGTAGTTAATCCCATTATCATTATCAAAGAATGTCTTATTTTCAATGAGAATTTCTCCCAGGGTTTCTTCTTTTAACTTGTATTTTATTTTTTTTATTTGTGGTTACAAACATATAACAAACACACATATAACAACATATATATATAACAAACATATAACATTAACTTTTCTATCTTAAATATTTTCAAGCGTACAGCCCGGGAGGGTCAAGAATATCCACACTGCTGTGCAATGGATCGATGGACTCTTTTCATCTTGCAAAACTGAAGCTCTATGACCATTAAACACTTCCTCCCACTCCTGCCTCCCCTCAACCCTTAGAAACCATCTCTACTTTCTACTTCTATGATTTTGGGGGGGAGCGGGTGGGAACACCAGACAACATGTAGGATCTTAGTTCCCCAACCAGGATTGAACATGTGCCCCTGCAGTGGAAGTGAGGAGTCCTAACCACTGAACGGCTAGGGAAGTCCTTATTACTATGTCTTCAATTACTTTAGGTACCTTATATAACTGGAATCTTACAATATTTGTCCTTTTGTGACTGGTTAATTTAGCACGATGTCTTCCAGACACCTCCGTTTGGGAGCATGTGACAGGATCTCCCTTTTCTAAGCAACATAATATGCCTTCGTGTTCTTGTGCCACATTTCCTTTATCCATTCATCAGCTGATGAACATCTGGGATTTCCCCCTCCTGACTACTGTGAATAATGCTGCAATGAACACAAGGGTGTAAATATATCTTTGAGATTCTGCTTTTATTTCTTCTGGATATAAGCCCAGAAGTAGGATTGCTGGAACATACATAATTTAATTTTTGATTTTTTTAAGGAACATCCATACTGTTTTCCATTGCCGCTACACCATCACTCCCCCCAGCAGTGCACTGCAGTGAAAGTCACTCGGTCATGTCCAACTCTTTGCCACTCTTCCCAACCCAGGGATAGAACCCAGGTCTCCCACATTGCAGGAGGATTCTTTACCAGCTGAGCCACCAGGGAAGCCAAAGAACACTGGAGTGGGTAGCCAGCAGATCTTCCCAACCCAAGAATCGGACCGAGATCTCCTGCATTGCAGGCAGATTCTTTACCAGCTGAGCGACAGTGCAGAAGTGTTCCCCAGTTTTCCACACCCTCATTAACACTGGCTCTTTTCTGTTTCTCCAAGTGTTTCTGTAAGTGATTAACTTTCACACTGCCTGAAAACACAAGTCAGTTTTCCCTTATACACACACCTCACGGAAGCACCTTCATATCCACATTAGAGGCTGAGCTGGGAAGACTAAACGGAGAAGGAGTTGCATGCATCTCCTAGAGCCGCCCACACAAAGGGCCACGAACGGAATGGCTTAAGACAACAAACATGCATTGTCTCCTGATTCTGGGAGACTCATTATCCATTGCTATCTGATCAAAGCCCCTTCCCGCCTAGTCCTAGGAGGGGGAATGCTGAGGGAAGGAAGGAAAGCAAACAGGCACATGGACTGACCTGCCACATTAGGGTGTAGAGAACTTCTTTTACTGAACCCAAACAAAAAGCACTAGTAAGAATAAAGAAGGCTTCAGGATTGCAAGGTCATGGCCACTGGCCACTCTGGACCGTGGTGCAAATCTGGGGGCCCAGAAATAGTTATTTACTACGCACAAGTCAGCTCTGTCTGCTATCACAGCCACAGACTGGATGACCTAATGACTGACAATTATTTCATATAGTTTCTGAGACCGGGAAGTTCAGAATTAAGGTGCTGGCAGGTTCAGTTCCCGATAAGGCCCATTTCCAGGTCTGCAGATGGCCACCTTCTCACCGTGTCATCACGTGGAGGAGAGAGAGACAGACTGTGTGTGTGTGTGTGTTCTGGTCTCTCTCTTTTATAAGGACACTAATCCCATCCTTAATACTTCATCCAAACCTAATTACCTTCCAAAGGCCAAACCTCGAAATACCATCACACTGTGGATGAGGGCTTCAAAATATGAATTTTGGAGGGATGCAAATATTCAGTCTGTATCACTATGTGACCTGGGCAAGTGACCCCACATCTCAGAAGCCCTGTTTCCTCATCTCCAAAATGAGGAAATTACGTTTAATTTGAGAGTACCGATGTAAAGAAGCTGACAGTAAGCTCTCAATAATCATTGTTTTGGCGCCTTCATAGAAAATTGCCTTGCTCCCTTTGACTTATAATCTCAAAGCAGTTGACACCCAACTGGTGCTGCTATTAAAACCTGCTCGACACTACATCTTGCCTGGGGGCTTGTTTCTTTGCTTGCTTGATTTGCCTTTTGTTTTTAAGGGAAGAGCATTCCAAGCGGGGCATCCTGGTACCAGCATCTGCAGTTGCCCAAGATGGGTCCCTTCTTCCTCGGCAGAAGACATGCATTCATAACCCAGCACTGAAAAGCTTCCTTGAGACTGTGCTCCGTGTGCCTTGTTATTACTCAGATTAACACCATCATCAATCATCCACGCGCCACGAGCATCCACAACTGGTGGGCGCGGCACAGAACGAGGAGGTAGACATGCCTCGCGGGTTTCTAATCTAAGCAGACAGGCAGAGCAGACACAAAGCAAAGGGCAAGCTCGCACACTGGCTTCGCACGTCTGCAACTTGCCTGCTGATGAATCACAGGGGGAAATTCAACAAACAGGAGGGTCCATAGAGAGCACGGGGCCCCCGCGCTTCCTCCAGAGAGCCACAGAAACTGCAGCTCCTGGCCCAGGAGTCAGAGGTGGGCATGGGGGTATGTGCTGACCTTCCTCTCCTTCTCATTTGTGCAGGAGGAGATGAGGCGTTGCATGGGTCAAGTGAATTACATGACGCCTGTCCGCTCCAAACTGCATGATGTGCTGGGGAAGGTCTGTTATTTTCGCTGCAGAGGGTAGGCTTCCCTGGTGCCTCAGCAGTAAAGAATCTGCCTGCGACACAGGTTCATAAACAGACATTTCTCCAAAGACACACAGATGACTAACAAACACATGAAAAGATGCTCAACATCACTCATTATCAGAGAAATGCAAATAAAACCACAATGAGGTACCATTTCACGCCAGTCAGAATGGCTGCTATACAAAAGTCTACAAACAATAAATGCTGGAGAGGGTGTGGAGAAAAGGGAAACCTCTTACACTGTTGGTGAGAATGCAAACTAGTACAGCCACTATGGAGAACAGTGTGGAGATTCCTCAGAAAACTGGAAATAGAACTGCCATATGATCTAGCAATCGCACTCCTGGGCATACACACCGAGGAAACCAGAATTGAAAGAAACACATGTACTCCAATGTTCATTGCAGCACTGTTTATAATAGCCAGGACATGGAAGCAACCTAGATGTCCATCTGCAGATGAATGGATAAGAAAGCTTTTGTACATTTACACAATGGAGTACTACTCAGCAATTAAAAAGAATGCATTTGAATCAGTTCTAATGAGGTGGATGAAACTAGAGCCTATTATACAGAGTGAAGTAAGCCAGAAAGAAAAACACCAATACAGTATACTAACGCATATATATGGAATTTAGAAAGATGGTAACGATAACCCTGTATACAAGACAGCAAAAGAGACACAGATGTATAGAACAGACTTCTGGTCTCTGTGGGAGAAGGTGAGGATGGGGATGATTTGGGAGAATAGCACAGAAACATGTATATTCAGTTCAGTCGCTCAGTCGTGTCCGACTCTCTGTGACCCCATGAATCACAGCACGCCAGGCCTCCCTGTCCATCAGCAACTCCCGGTATATTACCGTATGTGAAACAGATCGCCAGTCCAGGTTTGATGCATGAGACAGGGCTCTCAGGGCCAGTGCACTGGGATGACCCTGAGGGATGGGATGGGGAGGGAGGTGGGAGGGGGGTTCAGGATGGGAACACATGTACACCCGGGGCAGATACATGTCAATGTATGGCAAAGTCAATACAATAATGTAAAGTAATTAACCTCCAATTAAATAAATTTTTTTTAAAAAAGGAGACACAGGTTCAGTCCCTGGGTCAGGAAGACCTCCTGGAGAAGGGAATGACTTACCCACTCCAGTATTCTTGCCTGGAGAATCCCATGGACAGAGGAGCCTGGTGGGCTACAGTCCTTGGGGTCGTAAAGAGTCAGACACAACTGAGTGACTAACATTTTCACTTTCAAAAGTAATTTATGTGATTCTGTACACTTCAGTCTAAGCAAAATTTTGAAATCATCAAATTAGTTAAATGTGTAACCCCTTCAACTAAGTATCCATTAGTTGTTCCCTAACGATGATGAAATGTTTAACAAATAGCATGTGATCTCTAAATTGTGCCAAATAAATTGAATATAGTATCTCTTCAAGAAATAACAAGGGCTCCGTTTGCTCAGCTTCCTCAGTGAGTTTTAATGTGTTCAGACCTCTGAAACATGGGTCTGAGATCGGGCTGGCAACCATAAGGAAGGACAACCTCTAAAGGTGACCATGTCAGAGAAACACTCGCCTTCTCACTGGCTAATTGAAAAAGTGAAGTCAGCGCCTACGTAAGGCCCCGTTTATACTCCGAGCTGGCGGCATGACCTCTGCCACTTACTTTTGCTAAACCTCAGTTTCTTTGGTGATAGAATAGGTGTGATAGTCCTTAAAATTTGGAGTTGTGGGGAGGGCTAAACTAGATAATGTAGGAGATGAAAGACTTCAGAACAGTGGTGGGTAGGCTTCACCCACAATAGTGATAGGTAACTATGTATTGATTGACAAGTTCAGGTGGCTGAAACTAATACAATATTGTAAACCAACTGAACTTCAAGAATAAATTAAATAAATAAAAATAAAAATTTTTAAAGTTATAATTCTGAGGGAGTAAAGAAAAACTTTGGTTTAACGGATACAAAGTTTCAGTTTTGCAGGATTGGTAGTGTTCTGGAAATGAATGGTGGTGATGGTTGTACAACAGTATGAATGCTCTCAAAGCCAATGAACCGCACACTTAAAACAATTAAAATGCTAAATTTTAAATTATATGTGAAAGTGAAGTCGCTCAGTCATGTCTGACTCTTTGCAACCCTGTGGACTGTAGCCTACCAGGCTTCTCTGTCCATGGGGTTCTCCAGGCAAGAACATTGGAGTGGGTTACCATTTCCTCCTCCAGGGGATCTTCCCAACCTAGGGATCGAACCTGGGTCTCCCGCATTGGTGGCAGACGCTTTAACCTCTGAGCCACCGGGGAAGCCAAAGTTATGTGTATTTCACCACAATTAAAAAATATAAAATAATTCACAAAAACATTCAGGTGAACTGAAATCATTTTTTGGAACAAAAAATGCAGCTTTGTTTCTTGATTTTTACCTTCTACTTCAGCAAATGGCAGAAGATATTGCTCTGTCCATTTATAATTCAATAACTTTCAGATTTATGCTGATAATTTAGGATATGAACATTCAACTTCACATACACCCTACCCTCCATCACCTTCCCCCTTCCCTATCAGAATAGCATTCCTCTTCCATCCTCTGTCCACAGAGGAATCAGTTGAAGAGTATCTCACATGAAATCATTATTAATAATTATTATTCATTATTAGTAAACTCATGGACATGAGTTTGAGCAAGCTCCAGGAGTTGGGATGGACAGAGAAGTCTGACATGCTGCAGTCCATGGGGTCGCAGTCAGACACGACTGAGCAACTGAACTGAACTGAAGGAATGGTTTATCATCATGAAATAAGGTGGGTGTGAGTGCCCTGTGCAGTGTCTGGCATGCAGTATGCGTCTGTTAATAAAGTTCAGTCATATCTGATCACTGTTTATAAACCAGAGTTTCCATCAGGTTAAATGCCCTGCGTGCCCCTACTGCCCCAAGACAAACCCTGGACACTAAATATTCTTCAGATCTTCTCACAAATTTGACCCAGACTATTTTGAACACTGTACCAGGGAATTACATACAAATATTGCTAATCTATAGTCAGTGGGCTACAAAATATTTTCATAGTAAATCCTACCAAAAATATACTTTGAGTGCAAACCCCTAAAGGTATATTTCTTAATTTATAAATTTGATGCTTTTCCTTACATATTATTATGGCACGCATGTGATAAAACACATTCAAAATTGAAATTTTCCAGGATAAACAAAGAAAATAACTTCTATAAGAATGCTATTTTACCTTATTCATTAAAAACACAAAATAATTTTTGTTTCCACAAAAAAATTAGATAGCCATATTTTTATTGAGCACAATGTAAATTTTTTTTAATGTGGTTCCTTCTTTAAAATCTTGGTTTAACGTAGTAAGTCAAAAGTCAGATTCTAAGTTCAGTTTACTTTTGTTTTTGGACTTAATGACTGTCCTCAATGAAAAGGGTACCTCACAATGGTCTGCTGATCCAACTGGAAAAATATTTACAGTATTGACAGCAATTTCTAATAGCAATGTTTAGTATTCAGTACTATCCAAAAATAATGCAAAGTTTATTGCTAAAATTTGCATCCCAAATGTTCTCTTCATTGAATGAGGTTTTACTCAAAAAAATAAATAAACTGCTCTAAACTCTCTTTCTTATTCTTAAAACACTATCACTTCCATGAAGGCAAAAACTGTTTCTTAATCTTTTAAAAAATGTCTCCTATGTATCACACAGCTAACAACCACTTGTCACCACAAGAAACTGTTAGCAAATTTAGAGCACTGCTCTTCTGTAAAAAGAGACAAGTGCAAACTCTCCGAGACACTAGTGATTTTCATCGTCACCCTCCATCTTGCCACAAAATAACTGCAAAGATCCTGGCATTTCGTACATCTCTCCCACTTGTAAAAATCAGATCAATGGCATCCATAATATCATCTAGTTCATTGTGCATGTCTTGGGTTTGATTGCTTTGCTGTGATACTTTGACTGTGAATTACCACCCACTGAATAAATTGCATGAGTGATGCTATCCCTGTATACTCACCCCTCATCCTCTTCATATTCTAAAGCAGAGGCTTCATCAAATGTTATTTTAAACAATTGTTCCAAATGCCTATGTCTCTTTTGCAGTCTCTTATACAGGGTTTAGGTTACCATTTTTCTAAATTCCATATATATGCGTTAATATACGGTATTGATGTTCTTCAGTCTTTGGGACTCTGTGGGAGAGGGTGAAGGTGGAATGATTGGAGAGAATGGAATTGTAGCATGTATATTATCATAAGTGACCAGTCCAGGTTCGACGCATAAATTTTCCTCTGTTCAAAAAAAAAATAAAATAAAATAAACAATTGTTCCATCAGAACAATATTTCCAGTAAAGCTATTTACAGCAGAGATGACATCTTTTCTGACTTGTCATCCTATAAATGGTTCACAAAAGAATAGCTCTTTGTATGTTTTATTGAAGGAGAAGCTGTATCTGTACTTCACTCAGCTGTATAACAAACACTACTTGATTTGTTTTAATACTAGTTTCTTCAAAATTTGCTCTGCATCCATCAGCAGTTTTGCTGGCTGAGGAATGAATATTCATTTCATTCAGTCATTCAGAAAAGATTTATTGAGCACACGCTCTGAGTCAGTCGCTGTCCTAGGTGCTGAAAAAGTAAGGCACAAAATTAAGTTCTCACGGAGCTGTGTGCCTGTGCAGGAAAACAGATGGTAAGCAAAAAAAAAAAAAAAAGTACATGTCAGGGTAAGCACTCCAAAGAAAAGTTTAACAGGATATTGGGATAGCAAGTGGCAGAGTGAGCCATTTCAGGTGATGAGGAAGACTTCCTTAAGAAGGTGACATTTGAGCAAAGGTCTTGTGGGTAAGCCATGGAGTATCTGGAAAAAGAGCAGTCGACAGAGGGGCAGCAGGGGCAAAGGCCCTGGGGTAGGAGCCTGATTGGTGTAGCTGAACCATAAGGTCTGTGTGCCTTGAGCCAGTGAGTACAGGAAGGCAAGAGGACCAGAAGTCAGAGGATTTTTTTCCCCCAACCAGGATAGGAAGCCCCTGGATGGTGCTCAGCAGTGTGGCAAGATCTGATGTAGGTTTTAAAAGATTTCTGTGGCCACCCATGGAGAACAGACTGCAATGTGGTAAGGCAGGAACAGGGGACCAATTTCAATTGTCCAAACAAGAGATGGTCTCAAATGGTCATGATAAGAGGGTAAGAAAATTGGAAGGGTCCAGATAAAGTGTGATACAGAACCAAAGAGACCTGCTGATGGGTTTGGATATAGAGCAAGGGAGAAAGGAGCTAGGGCTTTTAATCTAAGCACTGGGGAAAATGTGGTGGTAATTTACAAGGGGGGATAAGACTGGGGGTGGGGCAAGGAATGGAGATTAAGTATTCAGTTTAGACACGCTAAGTCGAGGAAGATTACATTCAAGGGAAGGTGTCAGGAGACCAGCCACTTATAAGAGTCTGGAGTTACAAGAGAGGCATTTGGAATGGAAATATAAATTTGAAACTTGTCAGTGTGTAAATGGTATTAAAAGCCTTGTCATGATATTTCCCATGTATTATTTCAGCTGTATTTATTGCCGTGGGAAGAACAAGTATTTCCCCAAGCAGTATGCCTCTTTTATTTTTTTCACCACCAAGTAAGAAATCTCAAAAGATGCTTTTAAGCATGTTCCATTATACTAATTAAAAAATTTTAAGATGTTACATTGAATAGGGCATTATTTTAAGTCAATAAAAAAAAAGATGGTAGACATCTTTACTGTCTGTTTTTCCTATCTTGTTGGCTTTATACTCTTATTAGATAGTATTCCAAGACACACCACAGTTCAAGTGAAGGTCATCATTAGTAACAGTGGGTATAAATTTGTATTTGTGCAACTACATAGTAACTTCACTGGGAGAGAGATGGTTGAGGCCACCATGGTGTCCACTAGTAGGTGGCTGGAAAAATAAACTATGATACACTCAGACACTTTATATTACACATTATTTAGTGCTGAATGCATATTGTTGTTGTCTAGTCACTCGGTCATGTCTGACTCTTTGTGAGCCCATGGACTGTAGCCCACCAGGCTCCTCTGTCCATGGGATTTCCCATGCAAGAATACTACAGTGGGTATAAGCACCAGAAAGAAATAAGCAATCAAGTCATGAAAAGATATGGAGGAAGCTTAAATGCATATTACTAAATGAAAGAAGCCAATTTAAAAGGCCATGTACCGTATGATTCCAAGCATGCATATGGTATTCCGGAAAAGCAAAACTTTGTAGATGGCAGAAAATACCAGTAGTTATCAGTGGGCACAAGGTATAGGAGATGGATAGACGGAGCACAGAGGATTTTTAGAACAATGAAAATATTAATACTCTGAATGATACAATAATGATAAGTGAACATCATCATACATGTGTCCAAACCCATAGATTGTACAACATCATGAATGACCCTTAAACTATGGGCTTTGAGTAGCTATGACGTGTCTACATAGGTTCACCAGTTCTAACAAACACACCACCCCAGTGGGGGATGTTGCTAGGGGTGGGGCTGTACATATGTGAGGCCAAAGGTCATAGGGGAAATCTTTGTCCCTTCCCCCTAATTTTGCTCTGAGTCTTCATTGCTCAGTCGCTCAGTCGTGTCTGACTCTTTGCAACCCCATGAACTGCAGCACACCAGGCTTCCCTGGTCTTCACTATCTCCCAGAGCTTGCTCAAACTCGTGTCCATTGAGTCAGTGATGCCCTCCAACCATCTCATCCTCTGTCGTCCCCTTCTCTTCCTGCTCTCAATCTTTCCCAGCATCAGGGTCTTTTCTAATGAGACGACTCTTCTCATCAGGTGGTCAAAGTATTGGAGCTTCAGCTTCAGCATCAGTCCTTCCAAAGAATATTAAACTGAGTCTTAAACTGCTACCAAAAAAAGTCTTAATGAAAAAATAATTCAAATTTAAAAAGATATCTAGGTCGAGAAGTGGGACTGTCATTGCCACTTCTTGTGCACTTACTCTTGCCTTATTCTTACTTCTACCCATGATCACTGCAAATATCGTCTTAAGCCACACATTCACTTGCGGGTGAGTGATTTACATGAGACTAGACCACATCATCCTCAAATCCACACTCCCTGATGCATGAGAACTGCCGTCCACCATCCACCATCACCCCACAACCGCTTGGGCAAGTCCAGCTCTCTCTCAGGACAATTCCCTTCTCTGATGAGAGCATGACGCTGGATGTTTTTCCAAGAAGCAAAGATACCATTCACTGAGACGAGTCTCCGTAAGGGTAAAGGAACTATCTCGAAGCCCCTGAGAGGAAGTGATGGCTTCATGCCTCTCCAATCATTGCAGTACTGCCTCCTGTACCAGATCTGGGGGAATCGGATTTCTCTCTGGTCCTTCCACTGTCAGCCCGGACTGAGCTTTCAGGCACCTTTAAAGAAGCAGTAGCTCTTTCAGAACAGGAGGGTTGACTTGGAATGTCAAGTTTTCTAGTGATTCCTGTACCATTCAGGGTACCAGCAGAAACCAGGCGGCCACCCAAATTTAAGGTAAGTTCAGAATGACTTCAGGGCTTCCCTGGTGGCTCAGGCGGTAAAGAATCTGCCTGTGATGTGGGAGACCTGGGTTCCATCCCTGGGTTAGGAAGATCTCTTGGAGAAAGGAATGGCAACTCACTCCAGTATTCTTGTCTGGAGAATTCCATGGACAGAGGAGCCTGGCAGGCTACAGTCCATGGGGTCACAAAGAGTTGGAAGTGACTGAGCAACTTTCACTTTTTCAGAAGGACCTAATATTTGCAAGATGGTGGACATGGTGCAGGGACACCCTAGGGCACAGTGAGGTCCCTTTGGGCTGCTCATGGGCCAAGGCTCCCGGCCCAAGGAGGCGAGGGGAGGGAGTGATTACGAGAAAATGGAAGACAGTGTGGAAGAGGAGCAGTATCTTCAACACAGGCCACAGCCAGTCCAAGGAGATGCCACAGGGGAGTCAGGAGGAAGCATGCCCACCTGCACCACCTTCCTGCCTCCCGTCTCCTGTCCCACTGATCAAATCCAGACAGCAAGAGAGCTCCCTGATGGAGTCGGCATCCTGAAGCAAAGAGCAGAGCAGAGCCTGGACCCAAGGAACACACAGAATAACCCATGTGATTCCCAAATGGAAGGAACCAATAACATCAGAGTCTACTCAAGGCACATTTTAAAAAATATGTGAGGACTTCCCCAGTGGTCCAGTGGTTAAGAATCACCTGCCAATGCAGAGGACGTGGGTTCGCTCGATCCCTGGTCTGGGAACATTCCACAAGACTCGGGGCAACTAAGCCCACAAACCGCAACTACTGAAGCCCGCACACCCTAAAGCCCATGCTCTGCAACAAGAGAGGCCATTGCAATGAGAAGCCTGTGCACGGCGACAAAGAGTAGCCTCCCCCAGCCCTGCTCACCGAAAATAGAGAAAACCCGAGCGCAGCCATGAAGCATCAGCACAGCCAAATATAAAACATAAATAAATAAAACACAGGAATTCTGCAGAGACAACCCCCCTCCCCGAAATTCAGGGGTGGTGGAGAAGGAAACGGCAAGGCACTACAGTATCCTTGCCTGGGAAATCCCATGGACAGAGAAGCCTGGCGGGCTATGGTCCATGGGGCTGCAAAAGAGTTGGACACCACTCAGTAACTAAACAAAATAGAGGGGTGGAATTGAAATAACCTATGCTTTTTAAAAATCCTTATATGATTCCAATGCACAACCAAGTTTGAAAGCTCTGACTTCATAAGACACACAAATGACCTTGAAAATCCAAAAACAGGTCACAAAATCCCTTTTCACCATAAATTCGAGCCCACAAGACCAAATCACCCTAAGAATCTTCTTTAAAGGGATTGCATTTTATACTATTACAGTGTCAGGTCTGGGGCAGCCCTTATCAGTCAAAGAGAGAACTGTGTCACTTTCTATCCTCAAGTACTAATCCTTAGGACAGCTGAGTCTAAGGATAAGTTTTTTGCACTGGAACTTGATTGTCCCTTTACCCCCTGAGTAGAAAATAGAAGCAATAGCTCAAAAAGACCTGATGCCTTGAAAACTTTGTATACAAATCTAGACCCTCAACTTGAAATGATAGCGGGCTCTCATGGATAAATTTATTTATTTAAATTTATTTCCACAAGGACCATCCATTGGCAAAGCACATCGTTCAGAAGTTTCATTTCAAGATCAGGCTTTCTGTTATGATCTTTGAAGTGAAGCCAGAAGGGGGAAAAAATTGACAGTCTGAACTCTAGACTCTTGGCTTCAGAAATGCCTATTAATTCAATACAATAAAACTCACAACTCCCGGTAATTCTCAAGGTGCTCTTAAAATTGAAATTGATTCTGTGAAACTACTTTCACCTACTGTCATTAAGGAAAATTCCATTTTAACTCAACTCTTTAAAAGGGAGGAGGGCATGAAGAAAAGTATTACATCCAGGAATACAGAATGTTATTTATGAACACTGGACCCGGGAGAAGGGAAAACAGAAGGCGTATACCCAGCCTGGACCTGACACGTATGTCTGCAGGTCCTGGCTCCAGCCACATATTCCTAGGGACTCACATGGACGAAGCAGCTCAGAATTTCCCATCACACTGCACAGTTAAACGGCAAATTGTTTTCCATGACAGTCACACGACCCAATATGAAAAGAAGTGTGGGCAGAGCGGCAGGGGGAGCAGAAGGCGTTTCTTCACTGACACAGCCAGAGTAACAAAAGGACTTCCTTTGGGACTTCCCTGGTGATCCAGTGGTTAAGAATCTGCCTTGCAATGTAGGGGACACAGTTCAATCCCTGGTCAGGGAACTAAACTCCCACATGCCGAGGGGCAACTAAGCCTGCATGCCAAACTAGAGAGTCCGGGAGCCACAGTGAAAGATCCTGAGTGCTGCAATTAAGATCCGATGCAGCCAAATAAATAAGTTTTTTAAAAAAGAGTTAGATTAATTTAAAAAAAAAGACTTCCTTTGACTGCAGATGTTGGAGGTGGAAAGTCCAGGTTTATCACATAGCGAATGGGTCCCCAGGGCTGTGGTTGGCGTGGCTAGACTCAAGCTCCCTGACAGTGTGTTAGTTTGCCATGTATCCTTGAACTGAGGCTCTTAAATGTCTTCTACCAATTTCCCAAATGATGATAGGAAGAAAAATCTGCTTACCTTACAAACCCTATCAGAGTCAAAATTCCTTTTTCTACTGGAATATCCTCAGGGCTTCCCTGGTGGCTCAGACAGTAAAGAATCTGCCCAACAGGCGGGAGACCTGGGTTCAATCCCTGGGTCAGGAAGATCCCCTGGAGAAGAAAATGGCAACCCACTCCAGTATTCTTGCCTGGAGAATCTCATGGACAGAGGAGCCTGGTGAGTCATGGGGTCACATAGAATTGAACACGACTGAGCGACTAACACTTTCACTGCTGTTAAGTCACTTCAGTCGTGTCCAACTGTGCAACACCATATATGGTAGCCCACCAAGCTCCCCGTTCCTTGGATTCTCCAGGCAAGAACACTGGAGTGGGTTGCCATTTCCTTCTCCAATGGATGAGAGTGAAAAGTGAAAATGAAGTCGCTCAGTCATGTCCGACCCTTAGTGACCCCATGGACTACAGCCTACCAGGCTCCTCAGTCCATGGGAGTTTCCAGGCAAGAGTACTGGAGTGGGTTGCCATTGCCTTCTCCGAATATGTCCTACTGTCAGTTCAGTCGTTCAGCCGCTCAGTCGTGTCTGACTCTTTGCAACCCCATGGACTGCAGCACACAGCAGGTATGTCCCAAACTGCAATGAAACACTTGCCACGAATGAGAAATCAAATGGTTGCCAAGCGGTTTTTAATTATTCCTGTAGAGTTGACTTTAAAAGTAGTTACAAGGACCTATTATATAGCACATGGAACTCTGCCCAGTGTTATGTGCCAGCCTAGATGGGAGTGGGCCTCAGGGGAGAATGGATACATGTATATGTACGGCTGAGTCCCTTGGCTGTTCACCTGAAACTACCATAACATTGTTAATTGGCTACACCCAAATACAAAATGTTTTTGGTGTTAAAAAAAATTTTTTTTAAGGTAAACAAACAAAAAAAGTAGTTATTGGGACTTCCCTGGCAGTCCAGTGGTTAAGACTTTGCACTTCCACCACGGGGGGGTGTTCGTTCGATCCCTGGTCTGGGAACTAAGATCCCACATGTTGCATGGCACAGCCAAAAAATAAAATAAATATTAGCCCTTATTTACGAGAGTAGCTAAGAGGCCAGTTTCTGAAGAGAGACAGCTCTGTTTACTTACTGCAGCAAGATGCTTTTGGTAGTCACCAACACTTTTTTTCCCCTTTCCCCTTAATTCCTATTATCCCGTGACTCTTTTCCTCCACATACCAGGATCTTCTGCATTTACTACCTGTATCAATGACAGCTTACAGATCACCAAAGAACTGTGTTCCCGCCCACCATGGAGTGTAGATGTCTCTGGAATGTGACTTCCCAGCCCGGGACTGCACTTCCCACGCCCCCTGAGCCACAGTGAGGCCAGGTGACTGAGTTCTGTCCAACTCTGTGGGTAGAAATGACACATACTACTTCAGGATCATCTCTGCCAGGTCACTAGAAAGACGAGGAATGCAAGAGGATGCCTCATTCAGCACCGAGATTCCTGAAGTCAGTGCAAGAAAAAAGACATAGAGCTCTTCTTCCATGAGACCGTCAGCATCACTTACTTGCCTGAGAACCAGCGTTGCTGATTCCTTAACCAGGATGCAGTCCGTGTCTCTTTAGAAATAACGTGATATGATATGCCAAGATAACATGCAAACACAAGATCTCATTCTTAAGAGCGGTAGAATTATCTCCATTTAGTAATGGAGGGGGAAACTCAGGATAAGAGAAGCAACATCTTGTCCAAGGTCATTCAAAGAAAATGCAGTAGTTCTAAGATTTGAAGCCGGGTTTTCTGGCTTTGGGGCTACCCTGGTGGCTCAGACAGTAAAGAATTTGCCTGCAGTGTGGGAGAGCCAGGTTTGGGTTCTAGGGACAGAGAAGGGTGGCAGGTTACAGTCCATGGAGTCTCAAGGAGTCAGACACTGGGTGACTAACACTTCCACTTCTCACTTTTCTGGCTTTGAAGGCAGTGATGGTGGCAGCTTCCTCTTTGGGACAGTGTGCCCGACGGGATCCATAACTGTTATTCAGCTGTCACCCTCAAAGACCCAGACTCTATCCAACATAGGATCTGAGAATGACTAGTTGAACCCACCTATCTCTAAAAGCGGCTTCCCTGGTGGCTCAGAGAGTAAAGCATCTGCCTGCAATCCGGGAGACCTGGGTTCGATCCCTGGGTTAAGACATCATACTTGAGATCTGAGAAGAAAAACAAGTTCTCTCCAAGCTCTGATCCACATGGATGCATGGGCCACAGGGTTTGGCCATCTGTCCACCATTATCCTCGTATGACTGACCACTGCCAGGTGTCATGCCAGCCGGCATAGATGAATTAGTTAGTATAAACCAAGGTCAGTATAATTAATCATGCAAACTTAAAGCCTTTAATGTCCAGTATTACTAAAATCATACCATAAACTTGGGACACTATAAAGGATTCATGGCCAAAACCGAGACATGACTAAGGCCTTGAACACACCTGATTCATGTTTGAATCATTGCCCAGCAGGGACTCTTCTAACTCACTATTGTTATCAATAAAAAAATTCATGTAGCCCAAATATGTATGGATTTCTACTCATGTGACCCACTGGAGAAAACCCCCAGACAATCTACAGGGGACCCTTCCCTTTGCTTTTTCCAACCAATTAGCCCAATACATTCCAGACCTACTTGCAAGAGCCAAGGAGCACACTGCCAAGGTTACCATGGCAGCCCCTCCATGTCCCCCTTGAGAAGGGCCTCCATCTGCAGACCCCATCCCCTCCACTATAGAACTACAACACATTTATCACCTTCACTTCCCAAGGAGGCTTCCATACTGTGCCATTGATTGTTTCAGCAATTTACCAGGTAGGGAATTCGAGCTATGGGTTAGTAATTTCCTGTATATTTCTTCCTTCACTTCTTAAAGTTTGGCTCTAAATTAATCCTTGGAAGAACGTCGTGCTGCTCAGATGCCCTGATGGTGATAAGAGAGCTGATTATTCATCTGCAAGACTTATCAAAACTCACTGACTGTCCCTGGCTGGTGGCAGACACAAGATCGGGCACCAGGAAGCTCGTTCAGCCAAAAGAAAGGACTAAGAACAAAGTAAGGACCCAACTAGACAGAAGATGCCAAAGGCAGGGAAGGGAAGAAGCTTTGCGCTGTTTTCTGAAGGATCCCAGAGCTGGATTTTGCCAGGCAGCAAAAAGGATGCGCTTAAACTCCAGCAAGGGAGTCCACTGGTGGCAAGCATTTACCTCCCAACTTTCTGTTCTGAGAAAAGCAGTATTCTTTATCAGCCAAATATGTTCAGTCACAGAAAACCAAGAAAGAGGGGGGCGTGATCCTCAAAGGAAAGCAAACTCCTCTAAGTCACGGCCGCTTCTGCAGCTGCTTTTTCTTTCTCTTCCTCGTCTCCTCCTCCTCTGCTTTCTCCTCCTGCTTCTTTTCTTCCTAACGCCTCTCAGATGATTCTGAAATTTTTCATTTCCTGGGCGGCAATGACTCCTTGCACGAGGAAGTCTACTTTTCACCCTACCCACCCCCCGCCACATGGGTGTCTGAGACAACGCAATGGTTCTCAATAAATTTCTTCAGCCTCCTGACTCCCGAAAGAAGGACTGACTGACAAAAAGTCTTGCCAAAGAACTGGCCATCTGGGAAACGGCTGCTTCCTTTGACTTAGGCCAAAGCTCTTCAATGGATGGAAGGGTTTTCCCAGCTTATCTTCATGATCTCACCTCCTCCCATTCCTGAGCCGTAAACATTTTTTTTTTCCTAACTGCCCCCCATTTAGAGAATTTTAATGCCACAGATATACAGATACAACGAATCTGTTCATGCATTGTACATCTATCTGAGCTTTATACATAAAAAGTACAAGGGGGTTTTTTCGCTCCCCTCCCTCCAAGATCAAGTTCTGGCGCTCTTGGGAGTGTTATCGCCCTTTCGGGAGGAAAAACACAGGCTTAAATTTCCACTGAGCGAAACAGAGCAGGACGCGATGGCCTTTGTCCTCCGTGTCCTCAGCCTGCCTTTTGTCGGCAGAAAATCTTTAGCCAAGCAAGTTTAGTCAGGGAAGTGAGAAAACACGGAAACAACGGGAAATAGTCAAACAAGACCCAAGAATAATAGTTTAGTAATGAGGCAAAATCAAGGACCTTTCGTTCCTTCTCAAGGGTTATAGATAATATTCTGAGCCACATCCTGTGAGCCGTCTTACAGATACGAAAACCCCCAGCAGGTGGAAGAAGTTAACTGCATGAGGACTAGACTGTAGCCGTGACATAAGCTGCCCCAATTTTGAGAATTGGCCTCAAAGAAATGGGGAAAAAACCAACCCCGGAACTGAAGACTAACTAAAACCATCACGATGACACTGATCAGACCACCTCATGACCAATTTCAAGACGACGGTCAGAGCTGACTCTGCTGCTTCTGCGAGGAGCCCCCTCCCTCTGTCTATAAAAGCTCTCACCCCTGGTTGTCAGAGAGGGAGTCGGCCTTTGGACAGAAGCCCGCCCTTCCCTGCCCCAGTTGCCAGCCTCTGAAATAAAGCAAACTTTCCTTCCCACCAAGTTTGCCTCTTTATTGACTTCTGAGCAGCGAGCAGCTGGACCGCGCTTTCGGCAACATAAAAGGTGTGATGGTCTGCTATCAAGACATGTCCTGTTGAGTGGAGAAAACTGAGAGTCGAATGCAAAGGGGGCCAATTTGGAGGAAGAGGGGTGGAGAGGAAGCAGGGGACCAGTTCCCATCCTTTATATTATTGCCAAGGGCCAGGCCTTATTTACCAACACGGTACCTGTTCACTCACGAGAGGCATAAATACCACCTCCAATTCTAAAATCACTGGCTTTCCCCACACTTTGGTAGGCTCACTGCTAAAGAAAACGTTATGCCAGGACTAATTTCGAATAAGAACACTTTGTCAGGGCAGACGGGGCCCTTTGCTCTGCTCTGTTTTCCCTGCTTTGGGACACCAGCTCTCTGGTCGCCCTCCACACGCGCCTCGGTCCCTCTCCATGATGCTCTCAGCCATTCAGAGTTTATTACAGCATTGTGTAATTAGCCAGGAGTATTTCAGACCCATATTTTTATTCCTCATCTCCCTGATCGATTTTCTAAATTATGCGTCAGCACAAAGGTGTTTAAAAAAAAAATGCTTAACTCAGCAGCAATTAACTGCAAAGCTTTTAAAGCTTAGTTTTCATTTCATAGGTCTTCAAGAGCCAGAAATAATATCAATAATATTGAAACCAAGTTGTTTTTTACCCCTGGTTAAAAAGGCGGCAAGTGGCTTCAGAGGCACTATTATCTAAGGCAACATTAACCAATCTTTTCCTTTTCTGCTCCATTTCTAGCTGTCACATTCTCCCTCCCTCTCTCTCTCTCACACACATACACACACCCCATGGGCATGATTTAATGCAGGGGGCATTGCTCATGAAGATGATGTCTGAAAGAATGTTCGGGATCTCTGAACACTTTGGGAACACCAATGTTTTGTTTGGGCAATACATCCTCATCCATTTTCTAGAACTGAAAAAGCTAAGCCTCTAAAAGCATAACCCTCACAGTTATTCTCAGACAGTTTAAGACGAAGAACACAAGGAAGAAAGACAGATACCCAGCTGCCTCTTTCCAAAACACTGTGTAAAGAACCTCCAATTTGCAGAGAGTTGGGAGACATGGTCACTTTGCAGCAATGATGAGCAAGGAGTCCTTTCCAGAATTTGTATTTATTTGGAAATCAGAGTTTGCCCTTAGGGTATATGTTGATATAACTGCCCCCAGGGTCATTCACATTTGGAGAGTCTATACAAGCAAGCAATATGCAAGTCAGGGAGAAGGAAACTGAAAGAATGGGTGTTAAGAAGAATCCATGGTTCGTCATGGAATAACGCAGAAAGATGGAGGCTGGCAAAATACTTCCACCACTGCCTTCATCTGTCAACCACCAAATGGCCACTTTAAAGCCTTCTAATCCCATTGCCCCTTTCAAGTTTGCCCTTGATGCAAATTTCACCACATTTCACCTGCAGCATTTAAGTACAGAAGCATGAGGGTGGGCATGTGCATGCGTGTGCATGGTGTTTGGCGTAAGCAGTCACTCTTTGTGATCTAGCCTTAAGATGCTCCTTCCTAAGATGCAGAAATAAACCTCTATTCCTAGGCTAACTTATCCGATTGAGCTCACATATTTAAATTCTTCTTGTGTCACGGTGTATTTTATCATATTATATAGAGACCTTCATGGGCTTCTCCAGTGGTTCAGCAGTAAAGAATCCGCCTGCAGTAAAGAATTGATCCATGGTTGGGGAAGATCCCCTGGAGAAAGAAATGACAACCGACTCCAGTGTTCTTGCCTGGGAAATCCCATGGACAGAGGAGCCTGGCGGGCTACAATCAATGAAGTCACAAAGAGTCCGACACGACTTAGCAACTGAGCATAAGCATGAGCACAGCCTTCATACGTCATCCAGCTTGGCTGCCAGGAATCCCACAGCTAAATGCTCAGCTCAGTTGCACTAACTGGTTGTGACACACACCTTCCACCACCACTCTCTTACCCCCATCCCATTGCTGTCCCCACCCCACGCCCATTACATGATATTTGGCCTTTGTTCTTTTATCTTTACTTGGATATAACTTTTACAACAAGCTGCCCTATAGCTTATTCGGTAAAAATACAAATAAAAGAAAAAGAACTAAATTATCTTTAAATGACTTTGCTTTATGGAGCAAATTCCCTGGTGGCTCAGATGGTAAAGAATCTGCCTGCAATGCGGGAGACCTGGGTTCGATCCCTGGGTCGGGAAGATCTCCTGGAGAAGGGAATGGCAACCCATTCCAGTATTCTTGCCTGGAGAAATCCATGGACAGAGCCTGGCGGGTTACAGTCCATGGGATCCCAAAGAGTCGGACACAACTGACTTACTATCACTAACACTTATGGAGCAAAGTCCTTGCGATAGGCTTGTGCTAGCATCCTTCTGGGCAAAGGCTGATTGGGGCGGGGGTGGAGAGGGCCTGCATTTTAGCGCAGCAATTAGCGCACACGATCAAATCCATAAAACCTCAGCATGGTAACCTGCTCCATGTGAAAAGACAATCATTTCTGCCTCCCTCGGTGACATTTTCCATCTATAAAGTGATGACAACGCTTGCTCCTTCCCCTGTTACACTCGTGTTATGAGGATCAATGCTGCAGCATCCAGAAAGTGCTTTGAGCTCCTCAGGGGACTGGCTCTATAATTATAATTACCATTATTGACAGCGGCGGGGAACTGCTGGAGGCTTTTTGAGGAATACTGGAGACTTGGGCACCTGCCTGGCCTTTGACTGGAGCTGCAGCTGGGCTCATGAGTTTGGCTTCTTGCTGGGGGGAGGTGGGGAGGCATGCTTACCACTAGCTCCAATAATCCAGATTAAAAAACAAAAAAGGAGTTCTCAAAATGCAGAAAGATTCCAAAAAAGCTGAAAACAATACATCATTGCAATTGCCATTAAAAGGAAGCCTGAAACATCTAATGGGGGCTTCCCTGATAGTCCAGTGATTAAGAATCCGCCTGCTGATGCAGAGGACATGGGTTCCATCCCTGGTGTGGCAAGTTCCCACATGCTGAGGAGCAACTAAGTCCGTCACCGCAACTACTGAGCTTGCGCTCTAGAGCCCAGGAGCTGCAACTGCTGAGCCCATGTCTTGGGCTTACAGCCGGTGCCCTGAAACGAGAGGGGCCGCCACAATGAGCCTGCTCACTGTAACGAAGAGCAGCCCTCAGCCTCCACAACTAGAGAAAGCCCACATGCAGCAATGAAGACCCACCACAGCCAAAAAATAAAAAATAAATAAATTTTAAAAAAAAGAAACACCCGAGAGCACAAGCAGAAAACACGCATCGGTAGGGACAGCCGGCAGCAAGTGACACAGAGCCCAGAGGGCTTCAGTCCATCCATGCAAAGATCATCTTTTCCTACTTAGGAAATGCTTTTATAGGATCCCATTCTTTATTTTGGAAAATATATATATATATATATATATATATATGATGTTCACATCCATCAAGCTGTCAGGGCTTTTTATGACCCTTTTAAGACTGCACCGTCTGGAACCCTGCATTACCTATCTCAAGGAAACATCGCGCTCCATAACTTTGTCACCTGCCTCCTGCTGGGGACCGATCACCCTTCTCTGATCTGATGGCTGTCACTACATCATTTTGAGCTCGGTCAGAATTCCACAGGCAGATTCTTCCTTCGGACAGTTCCGATTCCTCCTGTGATCTGAAAACTACCCTTTCCAGCCAGCAGCACTTTAAGATCGTATTTCTAAAAGATAACTTCTGATTTCTTCTCAAGTTCCCCTCTTTTGAATATTTTCTTTGAAGTCTTTTCTGACCCTAAGGAATGCCAGGACAGATCCTATAATCAGACATGATTTACTTGACTCCAAAAAAACACATCTGCCTCCTATTTTAAAAGTCCAAGTGCAATTCTCGTGGTCATGTTGGAGCAGTTGCTTCATTGTGCTCAGTCACGTCTGACTCTTTTCGACCCCATGGACAGTTGCCCACCAGGCTCCTCTGTCCATGGGATTCTCCAGGCAAAAATACTGGAGTGGGTTGCCATTTTCTCCTCCAGGGAATCTTCCTGACCCAGGGATTGAACCTGCATCTCCTGCATTGGCAGGCGGATTCTTTACCACTGAGCCACCTGGGAAGCCACACTGGAGCAATAGCAGTGGCTAAACAGAAGCTTCAGGAACTAAATGAGATGGGATGGTGTCTGGGTCAGGCGACTGGAAAGCCAGAGCAAGAGAATAACTGAAGAAAGATATATGCTGAGGATGTAGTTCCAAGATTCATTTTGGGTGCAAAAGAAAAATATACTGTACTTAGCACTCTGCTTTCAGTGGGGCTTCAATGGATGCCAAGAAAGAAACACCATTTCAGAATATCTGAAATTCAACTGTAAGCTTGCATTAACACTTAGCAAAAAGGGAGGGTAACACAAAGTGACAAATTTACTTGGAGTCTTGTGGGCTCTCTTTTAGCCAAATCGCCGCTTCGAGACAGCTCATCATCTCTGTAAGAACAGGAGCTGCAGACTTGTCACTTTCCCCGTTCTCTACTAATACAAGCTGAGTGATTATGTGTCTGCTCTCCCCCGTCGGCAGCTCGAGTCCCGTTCTCTGCAACGCAGCTCGAACGAAGAAGAGCCCTCTCAGGGGCCTAATGAATGACTGTCATCAGTGCTTTGTGCCTGGATAATGGTGGAATAAGCATTAACAGAGGAGGGGCACCTTCACATGGGAAGTACAGCCTCACTGACCGGGATAACTGGCCCAGGGATTGGCGGTCCCCAAACACAGCGTTTCAGTAACAACATGCTGCTCTTAGTTACATCCATCCCCTGGCCTGTCCTCGGGGGCTGCCACCTCACTGGTCCACATGATCGGGCTCATTACAATTCATCCAGCCACTTAAACAAGGAGCACACCTCCGGGGACTGTTCTCCCAGCTACTTTGAGAAAACACTGACACCACTGGTCATAAACTCTGCAGGGTAGCAGCTGGCCCTGATCTGAAAGCCGATGCCCAAGACAGAGCTCAATAAACACTTGGTGAATGTACAAAGTGGCTTATTAAATACATAGATTGCGAGGTGCCGGTAATACTCTGTTTCACATGAAGACATAACTGAATCATCTCTGATCATAGAAGCATGTCATGATCCTCATTTTAACAGATGAGAGAAGAGAAACAGAGTAAGTCACTTGCCCGGGGTCAGTAAGAGTCTGCCTCCAGATCCCATCTGAACTACCTACACTTCCTGCCTGAGAATAGAGGCCTCCTCTCCCAGGAATGACTCCCTGAAGCCAGAAAGTCAAGGTAGACAGATACACAGAGGTGCTTTCTATAGGAGATGCGTGCGTGAGGGAGGCTGAGTGGGCCTGTTACCAAAGCTCCCTTCTGCCCTCTCTCTGCCTCTCCCCCACCCAATGCTGGCAAAGGCAAGTCAAGACCAAAGCACATGCCAAGTCCACTCAAAAACTCATCTTCTCCTCCCAGAGGGACACCCTTCTCCCTCCCTTCCCACCACCCCCTCTACAACACAATCATATACATGTACCCATTTTTGTCACCTGTCCTAGCAAAACATGGAGAAGGCTGTTGCCCCCTAATGCAGGTGGATCACCAGGGAAGTCTCTCCAAACCAACTCCTGAAACTTGGCTTTGTTGTATCAATCCTATTTACTTGCGATGGTATTCTTTCTTCTCTAGCACAGGTGGGACAAGGTGAATTCCAGAGTCCCTCCTGTGTCCAAAATTCCAGAACTGAAGTCCTCCTGGCTTTCCAAGGCAGTGCATAAGCCAGTCTTACGGCCAAGACATGGCTCAGCTGAGCTGTGATATGAGGCCATCCCGCTCAGTAATAACAGGGAATCCTGGGGCGTGCTGACATGGTGGTCTTCACTGTCAAAGAAACAGTGGCAATGGGGCTGGGAGGGGCTTCAGGAGCACTTCTTCCCAAACTCCCTGCCACGTGGGGGAAGAATGGTTTCCAATCAACTCTTTTTTTCCCCCCCTTAAGATTTTCAATGCTTCTAGTTTTGCTTTTGTTGTTTGTATTTTGGCCACATGGCATGTGGCATCTTATTTCCCTAACCAGGAATCAAACCAAGGTGCACTGCAATGTAACAACAGAGTCTTAACCGCTGGATCACCAGGGAAGTCCCTCCAAACCAACTCTTGAAACTTGGTTTTAGTGTATCAAGTCCTATTTACTTGTGGTGGTATTTTTTTTTCTTTAAAAATAGACACTAAAACAAAACTCCATCGTGCCCAACTCTTTGCAACCCCATGGACTATACAGTCCACGGGATTCTCCAGGCCAGAATACTGGAGTGGGTAGCCTTTCCCTTCTCCAGGGGATCTTCCCAACCCAGGGGTTAAACCCAGGTTTCCCGCATTGCAGGCAGATTCTTTACCAGCTGAGCCACCAGGGAAGCCCCTAAAACAAAACACTGAAACCAAATAAGTCTCAAAGATATTGCTGTTCCATGTCCTTTAAAGGCGGCTGGGTTTGATAGTTCTAACTCGCTCTGCGTTTTATTCCTGATCCTTGCTTTTGGTTCACCAAGGGCAGCAGCAGGAGGTGGGTTCTCTCTCCCACCACTGTGGCTGCCAGGCTGGCATTTGCAAGACTAGTGCCCACGTTCCACCTCTATGGCCTGGAGCCTGGGAACATACGCCTCCACTGTCCGTTCTTCAAAACTCATTATTACATCAGCATGATGACGTCATTAATCAATGAAATTATTTCCACCGACAAGCTAAAACTAAACCAAAGTTTCACTTAAGCAGTGATCAGTAAGTCTATGTACTGATTTTAATGATATAATTAGATGTCAAACTGTTTGGAAAAGCTAAAACACTGTGTTTAAGTCTAAGCTGTGTGCATGTGTGTTACGAGATATATATAACATAGGTAAAATACTGTTAGAATCGGTCAAACTTAACTCCTCCCCCCAAAAAAGTTCTCCACCCATTTGTACGTGATTCCCACATATGTTCAAATTCTCAGTCACCTGGGGCTGACAGCAACTTCTTTCAGATTGGCTCTGCTGGCTTTTATGTGAGGAGATGGCTAAGTGTTCAAGGTCACAGAAATCACCAGAAGATTCCACAGGGCTCATCTCATATTCCCTGCCCTCACTCACTGACCAGGCGGGGAATTGCTGGTGGAGGCTATTAAACACTTCTTAAAATTGCTTTTCTGTTTAGCATTCCTTCTTATAAATGATTTCCTGCTCACAACAGCCGGAATGATGGATCAAGAAAGGTTTTCTGTAGAGAAAAGGAGAAATTTCACATTCTCCTGAGGACTGGTTCTCAGGAATTGTAGCAGAGGATCCCACAGCTCACGGATAGAGGCTGCAAGAGCTTGTCAGAAGGCCTTGCTGTTTGGGGTGTTGTGGGAATGCCCTGGCCTAGAGCAGAGGGTTGACACAAGTGATTCTATCAGAGGAATCCAGGTTGATGGCCCCGATAAATTCTTAGGTGTCCACGCCACTAGGACAATGACCATGACTTTTAGGCCTCTGTTCTGCCTTCAGAAAATCCAAGTCTAGAAAAGTGATTCAAACAGAAAATTCACCCACCTTCCTTAGCACACACATGCTCCTGCCAGCACCAACCACTTCATTCCTGCCCTGGGGCAAATGCCAACGCCCTCTAGTGATGACTGTGGACAGAGCCAAAGGTGCCTTTGAATGGTGTCTTCAGCTCTGAGGGGTCCTCAATCACACCGAAAAGAAATTTTGAGACGTTTAATTATTTCTCATATTTTCCTTAATTTTTTCCCAAATTCACAAGTCATATGCTCCTTAAGGGCTTTCCAGTGGCTCAGCAGTAAAGAATCCACCTGTAGTGCAGGAGTTCAGTTCAGTTCAGTCGCTCAGTCATGTCCGACTCTCCGCGACCCCATGAATCACAGCACGCCAGGCCTCCCTGTCCATCACCAACTCCCGGAGTTCACTCAGACTCATGTCCACAGAGTCGGTGATGCCATCCAGCCATCTCATTCTCCGTCGTCCCCTTCTCCTCCCGCCCCCAACCTTTCCCAGCATCAGAGTCTTTTCCAGTGAGTCAACTCGTCGCATGAGGTGGCCGAAGTATTGCAGTTTCAGCTTTAGCATCAGTCCCTCCAATGAACATCCAGGATTGATCTCATGTGGGTTCAATCCTTGGATCATGACGATCCCCGGGAGGAGGGCATGGCAACCCACTCCAATATTCTCACCTGGAGAATCCCATGGACAGAAGAGCTTGACAGGCTATGGTCCATGGGGTCACAAAGAGTCAGACATAACTGAAGTGACTGAGCATGCAGGCATGCAAGCGTGCTCATTGTAATACATGAAACAAAACTATATGAAAAGTTATTCATCTCTGCATACCCCTCCTTCTCCATGCCAATATCCAACAATCACCACTCTGAGGAATGCACAGCCCAGAAGCTGGTGTATATTCTTCCAGACCTTTCTGGAAGGGGGGTTTTATACATATATATATGGAATTTTCTGGGTTTTCTTTGGATTTTTTTGCCCAAAGAGACTCATGCTATATACATTATTCTGTAATTGGAATTCTTCATTTGACAGTAGTATGGACATCCCTCTGGGTCAGTTAACAATTGCTATGTTGTTTGTTGTCGTTGCTGTTCACCGCTCAGTCGTGTCTGACTCTTTGTGACCCAATGGACTGCAGCACACCAGGCCTCCCTGTCCTTCAGCATCTCCCAGAGCTTGCTCAAACTCATGTCCATTGAGTCAATGATGTCATCCAACCATCTCATCCTCTGTCACCCCCTTCTCCTCCTGCCCTCAATCCTTCCCAGCATCAGGGTCTTTTCCAATGAGTCAGCTCTTCACATCAGGTGGCCAAAGTACTGGAGCTTCAGCTTCAGCATCAGTCTTTCCAATGAATAGTCAGGGTTGATTTCCTTTAGGATTGATTGTTTTGATCTCCTTTCCGTCCAAGGGAGTCTTCTCCAACACCACAGTTCAAAAGCATCAATTCTTTGGCACTCTGCCTTCTTTATGGTCCAACTCTAACATCCGTAAATGACTACAGCCATCGCTTTACAGCTCAATAATTCAGCATGGGCCTGCCAAACTCCAGCTGTGAGCCAGTCACCTGCCTTTGTAAATAAACATATTGGGTAAAGCCAAATCCATTCATTTCTGTACTTCCACAGTTGCTCATGTCTTACAACATGAGAAATGAGTAGCTATGACAGAGATCACAAGCCTAAACTCTGTACCATCTGGCCCTTTAAGAAAAGGTTTGCTCACCTCTGCCTCAAAATAGCAACCATTTATTTCCCCGTGATTCCACAGGTCAGCTACTTGGGCAAGGCTCAGATGGATAGTTCTTCTGCTGGTCTCACCTACAATCCCTCACAGGAAGACAGTCATTAAGCAGCTGAACAGGCCAAGTGGTCTCACTCACTTGTTGGCATTTGGTGCTGGTTATCAGCTCAGCAACAGTGTCCAGCAGATTTCTTCACATGGTGGCAGCATTCCAAGAGGGTAAGCCCAATGCACAGACGTAAGCATCTGCTTGCATTGTTTGTCCCATTGGTCAAAGTGAGTCACATGACTGGTGCAGAGTCAAAGTGAGAGGGATCACACATGGTTGGAGATACAGGAAGGGTTAATTCACTGGGGATGATTCCTATGGCAATTTATTTCATCCTCCAAGTCAGAAGATATAGATACAATAATGACATGTAGAAGCAGACAATGATGGGTGTTCATTTAGCAGCTCAGGAAAGTTGGGAATGAAATATTTGCAGCTAGTCTGGCCCACCCTGCATGCTTGCTGCCTCATGGTTGCAGAATGGCTGCCCTAGCTGCAGACATCACAGATATGTTCAAGGCTGAAACAACAGGGAAGGGACAACACCAACTGAACGAACCCCTTTATTTCAGATTAGCAAAAGTTTTATCAGAAAACTTTCATCTGACTTCAGATAACATGAAGTCATATGGCAACTTCTAACTGCAAGAAAATAGTTATTTAACTAATCCAGCCTCAAGAATGGAACCAGTCCCAACAAAGGAGCCTGGGAATGGGTCAGGACTAGCCAACCTCAGAATCTGTGAGATATTCTAAGCCAATTGCACATCATTTTTGTCTAGAAAGGATGCTGAATTTCGTTGAAAGGCTTTTCAACATTAATTAATATGACCTTCATTGATGTAATGAATTACACTGATTCATTTCCTTTATATTTCATTATCTTTTCTCTCTCTAGCTAAACCCTACTTGATCATAATTGTTTTTTTATTGCTGGGTTCCACTGGCTCAGATGGTAAAGAATCTGCCTGAAATGCAGGAGACCTGGGTTATATGTATATACACATTTTTTAGTATTCTTTTCCATTATGGTTTATCATAGGATATTGAATATAGTTCCTTGTGCTCTACAGTAGGACCCTGTTGTCACAACAGATACAAGTTGCAACAATTCGTATCTGTCGTCAGATACGAGTGAGCATGTACAAGGAAGCACATTAAATTAGGCAGAAACTTCTAACCTCTCTTCTCATGCAGAGTTCATATACCCTAAACTACCTATCTACTCAAAATTGTCAATGCCCAGATTTCCCCACCTGATATTATTTTCTCTACCATCCAGAAAATTCTTGAAAGAGTGTGCCATTGTTATCTGGGATTTTCATCCAAGCTATTAAATCCCATTCTACAAGCTTTCATGCAGCATTTTCTTGATCTTTTCAGAAAATGGCTACACATCTACTCATAAGAGTCCCAATACTCGTGTTCCTTCCTGATCATTAACAGTTTGTTCTGAGATGCTCCCCCAGGTTATAAGTGGGCTGGGAAGACTCCACAGGTCCCAACTGAGGCCTCACTCACACGGAGCTGAAGACCTGCCCTATCACAAGGGGAAGAAGAGCTCAAGCTGGAGATAGGGAGCAGTCACCACCTTCCTGCAAAGTCCCCAGTTCTTTACTTTTATAAAAGATGGCAAACATCTGAGTGGAACATAAAAAAGTGCTAAAGTTACACATACCATTCCATCCATGCCCATCACTAGAACGCCTCCATTTGAACCATTATCCCAAACCACAAGAAGTACTTATGCATCTTAATTTTCTATGAGAAGCTACTGCGGGATAGGAATAGATGATATGAAACAACAGGATCAGGAGCTAATGCCTAGGAATGATTTTGGTATAAACATGCTCTACCTCCCCACAGCAGAAATTCCCAAAACCAGCGAAAAGTACCAGCTTCTCAGAGAATTCACTCACCCAGAATGAGGACCAGTCACCATGGTTTAGAGGCACCAGTGTCCTCAGTTCAAATGTGTTCACAGGGACTTCCCTGGGGTCCAGGGACTCCACCCACCATTGCAGGGTACACAGGTTCAATCCCTGGTCCGGGAACATTCCACATGCCTCAGGGCAACTAAGCCTGTGCACCACAACTGCTGAGTCCACGCTCTGCAACTGCTGAGTCCACGCTTTGCAACCGCTGAGTACATGCTCCGCAACAAAGAGCGACCCCCTACTCACTGCAACTGGAAAAAGCAAGGAAGATCCAGAACAGTAAAAATAATCTTTTTTTAAAAAGGGCATAGAGTTTACTTTTTTTTAAAATGGAGACATACATAGTTTAGCCACTGGCAACTTATTTTACCTTCGTTTCCAATTTCTCATGAGTAAAATGGAAGAAATATTACCCACTTTGAACGTACTGTGAAGACTGAGATCACATAAGCGGAAACATCTCACCAAGAAGGAAATGGCAACCCACTCCAGTACTCGTGTCTGGAGAAACCCGCGGACAGAGGAGCCTGGTGGGCTACTGTTCATGGGGTCACAAAAAGTCGGACTCTACTGAGTGACTAAGCACACACACGGTACAGGCGCACGGTGATTCTCAAGGAGTAGACATTCCTTTCCTACTGCTCAAGTCAGTCTTGCATCCACGAGGGGGCGCCGTGGCGCGATACGGCTGGGTGCCCCAGGCTGACCCAAGGTCACTCTCGGCCAAGCTTGAACCAGTTCACTCTCCATTGAGTTACCCTCAAAGGTGTCCAAGTTCCCTGTTGAACACAGGGATGGCGGTCACTTCTGCTCAACAAATTCTAGTGACAGGACTCCGCAGTGCCTCTCACCTCAAAGCACCCAGTAGACAGGAGCTGTTATTCCCAGTCCCTCCTTCCCTCCAGCTCTCCCTGACTTGGTCCATTTCTCCTGTACAGAAGAAGGAGAAAAAAGTGGTCACAAGATTCATGAAGCAAGAAAGGGGAGCAAGTGGACAAGAAGAGGAAAGGGGTGGGTGCGGGTGGGTTATAAGAAGAGACTAAGAAATTCCTTTGATGCTGAGGAGAAAAAAAATTCCTGCAGCATTTCCCAGAAGACAACCACACAAAGAGAGGGTTTTGATTTAAAACCTTTAGATCACACTGAACCTGCAAATCCTAATGGCAGACTCTGAAAATCACAAGAAGTCCACTGCATTACGGGATGATTATGCCCTGGGGTACGCCAATACGCTCTGCAACACTTTAGTATGAAATCTCACATTTCAGGAACAATGGTCAGAACATGTAGGCAGTGCCACTCAGAGACCTAGAAATGAGGCTTCTCTAAGAGGTGACAGCACCGATCCTACAGGCCTGGAGCGGGAAACAAGTGTTGGCAGAGTCCCCTGCGGTGACTTTCCTCTAATGGGATGTAGAAAGCCAGCCTCTGGGGCTTCAAAATAAAATCTCCGCTTTCCCAGAGCCCAACCCTCAGAGTATTTATGTTTAGCATCAAACACCTCATGTAAAAGTAATAACCCTGGCTCCTGGGGCTTCCTCCAGTATTTCAGACACATCTCAAGCTAAAGCTCTGGGGTATCCATGCTATCATCAGAGAGGGGTGCAAATCAGGAACTCGGAGGTGAATTATTTCCAGCTGTCACACATCTGTGAATCAAATGAATCAAAGTCTTCCCTCACTTGATTAGCTCGACTGGGTGCAGGCTGAGCTGCTTAGAATTCTTTCTTACCCCCTCATGGAAAAGTAAACCAATTCTATCCAAAATATTTGAAAAACAAAAGCCTCACCCAGGAGTCTCAAAGTTAAATCTCAGATTGAAATAAAATATGCCGTATGATTTATCTTAGACAAAAGAAGCTTCCTGGCTGCAACTTGAACGAGCTTCAGTTTTAATGGTGCCATAAAAGTGTTTTGTGCTGGACTCAGAAACAAGCCCTCATAATTCCTCTGTGAACTCTGAAAGAGATCTATCACTGGGGCCCTGTGGGCAGGAACACAGATTTAGGGGGTCAAAGCACCAAGCAATCCCATTCATGACCTCACTGCATGAACCCCTAATTAATTATGGGTGTCCTAATGTGAAAAAATACTTTCAGAACTGGAAGGTGACCTATCTCCTTTCATAAGCAGACCACAAATCGGTCATCACTCCCCAAACACCATGAAAGAGCCACTCAGTTTGTATCTGCGTTGAACTTTAAGGGTTGCATAATTTATATCTAAAATCCACTCTCCTACGTCTCCTGAAAGACCCAGCCTGACCTTTGCTCCCAATCCCAACTGCATTAAAAGGGACTATCAATCATTGAAACAGACACCCAATCGCAGCCCGGCTCTCTCACAGCCAGGCAACTTTCTTCCCTTGATGAGTTCATCATCCCCTAAAATAGGTTATAAAAACTGTTCACATTGTGAGATAATAATTCAGAGGCTCTTTATTTTTCACACTGCACTTCACTATTCACCCAGGTGGACCAGCAAGCAAGTAGGCAGATGGAACAACCAGGTTCCAAGGGCCGTCCATTTACCCCCACCTGGAGAAGACCACCCTCAGACCCACACTCAGCCCTGGCATAGACTGTCCTCAATTGAATAGGGCTTTTCTTTCAATAATAATAATAATTTGTGGGCTTCTCATTGCAGTTGCTTGTCTTGTTGTGGAGCCTGGGTTCTAGGGTGTGGGCTCAAGGTTGTGGCAAATAGGCTTAGCTGTCCCACAGCATGTGTGATCTTAGTTCCCAGGCCAGGGATTGAACCTGTGTCCCCTGCATTGGCAGGTGGATTCTTAACCACTGGACCACCAGGGAAGTCCCTTAACAGAGATTTAACAGACCTTATGGCTGAGGATGTGCTCAGTCACGGCCGACTCTCTGCAATCACGTGGACTGTAGCCCTCCAGGCTCCTCGGTCCATGTAATTTTCCAGGCAAGAATACTGGAGTGGATTGCCATGTCCTTCTTCAAGGTCTGAGGATGGTACAAGATAATAAAGCTATGGTCCTTATAGCTAAGAATCCTCTTGACTGTGGATCAAAAGTAAGAATTTTTACAGGAACCCCACATTGTCCCTTCATTACAGCAAAGCTTTACTTTGAAGAACAAACATTTATAGATTCCTAAGAGACAAGATTTGCTTCTCTCAGTTTTTCTAGGGGAGGAAACCTGTGCAAATTTCTCTCCAACCCTGGATGCAGTTAAATCATTTGCACTGATAAAACAGATGCTGTGACATCTGAAAGTGAAAGTGTTAATCGCTCAGTTGTGTCTTGACTCTTTGTGACCCCGTGGACTGGAGTCCACCAGGCTCCTCTGTCTATGGGATTCTCCAGTCAAAAATACTGGAGTGGGTTGCCATTTCCTTCTCCAGGGGATCTATCTTCCCAACCCAGAAATTGAACCCAGGTCTCCTGCACTGCAGATTCTTTACCATTTGAGCTACCCAGTGATGTCTCAGTTCAGTTCAGTCGCTCAGTCGTGTCCGACTCTTTGCGACCCCATGAATCACAGCACGCCAGGCCTCCCTGTCCATTACCAACTCCTGGAGTTCACTCAAACTCATGTCCATAGAGTCGGTGATGCCATCCAGCCATCCCCCACCCAAATCACTATGAAGAACCAGGAGCCCTGCAGCAAACAGGTATGGCCAAAAGAGAGTTCTTCCTAGCAGTTTCCAGGAGATCTTCCCAAAAGTCTGAGGAAGAAGTGTGTGGAAGGTTTGCTGTCACCTGCCATGCAGCAGTGTGGCAGCTTGGCTGTGTTCCTTGTCAATCATGGTGTCACTTTTGTCTTCAAAGAGACTTGGTCCATCTGGGGTGGCAGCAGAGGGCTAGGAGGCTGGGACAGTGCCCAAGCTTGCTTCAGACTAGGCATCCCATGAGTCTGTCTACAGAGAAGCAATATTCTTGGAGTTGACATCTGTTTATCCCATTCAAGGGACTTTGTGCCAATGACTCTTGCAATGTGTATTTTTTTTAATTTATTTTTAATTGAAAGATAATTGCTTTACAATGTCATGTTGGTTTCTGCCATAAAACAACATGAATCAGTCATAAGTACACATATGTCCCCTCCCTCCACAAAGTGTTCTTTGACTAAGACCCTGTCCCCATACAGGCTTCCCAGGTGGCACAGTAGTAAAGAAACCGCCTGCCAATGAACGAGGTACAAGAGACGTGGGTTCGATCCCTAGATGGGGAAGATCCCCTGGAGGAGGAAATGGCAACCCACTCCAGTATTCTCACCTGGAAAGTTCCATAGACAGAGGAACCTGGTGGGCTACAGTCCACGGAATCACAAAGAGTCAGACATGACTGAGCGACTTAGCATGCACACAAGCTGTTCTTTGGTGGTAACTTCCTTCCTGTGACATCCCAACTGTAGTTAAGGGCTCTGTACGGCAGAGTCAAGTTAGCAATGTGCTGATGTGTCTGCTCTTCATATACAGCTAAGCCTGGAGCCCTCTCCCTGACCTCTGCTCCCCTGGGGTACAACTCTCTACATCTGGAATGCATACAGAATGCACACGAGAGAGCTGTCTGACGTGGAGGACACGCTTGCTTCCATTCTTCAGTTAGAGAAGGAACAAGGGAAACATTGCTCCGGGAGAGGAAAAGCTGACTGTCCGTATATAAAAAGGCAGGATTTTCAAAACTGTTTTTTTAGCTCTGTTGTCTGCCAGGGGGAAAAAATGAGTTGCCACTGTAGAGAGGGTAGGAATCCAAATGAGCACCAGAATCAAGAACTTGTAATAAACTAGAATGGAAAGGAGTCTGGAAAAGAATAACTATATCTAAACGTATGTGTGTGTGTGCGTGTGTGTTAGTCTCTCAGTTGTGTCCGACTCTTGCAACCCCACAGACTATAGCCCAACAGGCTCCCCTATCCTTGGAATTCTCCAGGCCAGAATACTGGAGTGGGTATTGCCATGCCCTCCTCCAGGGGATCTTCCTGACCCAGGCATGTGGCTTAGCTGGTAAAGAATCCACCTGCAATGAGGGAGACCTGGGTTCAATCCCTGGGTTGGGAAGTGTAAGGTCGGACCCTGGTGGCCTTCTTGGCTTCCCCTTCCCGGTGGCTATCTTGTCTCCTTCTTCCCTTCTCCATCCCCCGCCGGAGGGAAAAAGTCCCGCCAAACCGCTGAGGAATTTCTGACGCAATAACCCTCTGCGAGATCTATCCCCCCCCTTCCTGACCTCCAGAGTGACCAACCCGGTCTAGCTGACCATTCGCAATCTCGCATTCCCGAGCTTTATCTCATTTTAGGCCTGTCCAGGTTATGTGATACCACTTCCTGCCCCGAAGGCATAAAAATCGCACCCTGCCTTTGTTCAGGGCAGAACTCCTCGTGGCCACTCTTGCGGTCAGTGGGTTCTGCCTGGCGCGCACTGCCAATAAAGCCTGTTACTTTCCCTTGGTGTCTGGGTTATTTCCTTACAGCTTGAGACTCCCGTTTCCGCGACCTTACAGGAAGATCCCCTGGAGAAGGAAACGGCTACCCACTCTAGTATTCTGACCTGGATAATTCCATGGACTGTATAGTCCGTGGGGTCGCAAGGAGTTGAACACGACTGAGCGACTTTCACTCCTGCGTTGCAGGTGGATTCTTTATCGTCTGACCTACCAAGGAAACCTCTATATCCATATAACTTAATCATATTGTTGTATACTTGAAATTAACACAACATGGTAAGTTAATAACAGTTCAGTTAAAACAAATTAGAAAAGAACTATTAGCTATCACAAGACAGGGTGTGCTAAATGGGACCTGTGGAGGTCCTACTCAACTAAGGCCCCCAGGGCCTGGATTCTCTGTCTAGCTTGACAAAGGATAGGTGCCCCTGGCAACTGGAGAGTGTTCCCTTGAACCATACCTCCTAGTGTGTGGTGTGGTGGTGTTTAGTCGCTCAGTTGTGTCCGACTCTTTCGTGACCCCATGGACTGTAGCTGCTCTGTCCATGGGACTCTCCAGGCAAGAATACTGGAATGGATTGCCATTTCCTCCTCCCCAGGGGACCATCCCAACCCAGGGATCAAACCACCGTCTCTTGCATTGGCGGGTGGATTCTTCCCCAGGGAAGCCCCCTGTAACACCTACAGAGGTGTTAAAATGGATTCTCCGTGAGTCCACCTGTCACTGGTCTGATTTTTGTGGAAAGCAAACTGTTAACCGAATTTCTCTCGGTTCCACGTGGAGGGACAGGCAGGTGCCAGGAAGCAATAAAATGTTATCTCCAAAATCTGCACTTAGGCTCTGGGTGCTCTTATTGACACCAGGAATCTCAGGAATTGCCGTAATGAGTGACTTGGGGGCTGGAGGCTGTAGAAGACAGGAACTGGGTGTGGGGAGTCAAGGGGGGACAGAAGGCAGGGGTCTCCACATCAGCTCACCTCCATCCTGCTTCAGGGGCGGACGAGCTGCAGCCCGAGTGGAGCTGGGTTTGGCCAGGGGCCAGGGAGTGGCTCCGTTTTACCCTCTGCTTCACCTCCCTGTACCCTGCCGCATTTGATGCCTCCTCTTTTCCAGGCTTTAAAACTGCTCCAGCAAAGTCAGCGTTGAGGAGAGAGGTGCGATAGCAACGAAAACCAGCCTGTCTATCGCGCTCTTTTCTGACACAGAGGAACGCGGCCTCATTTCGTGCTCGTAACACCTCATGGTGGCTTTTGCTGGTCCTGCCAAAGGAGTCCATTTCACTTACGCTTACTTCTCTGAACATGAAAGGGTAGTTGCTCAGTCGTGTCCGACTCTCTGCGACCCTATGGACTGGAGCCCACCAAGCTCCTCTGTCCATGGGATTCTCCAGGCCAGAATACTGGAGTGAGTTGCCATTTCCTTCTCCAGGGGGTCTTCCTGACCCAGGGATCGAACCTGGGTCTCCCGCATCACAGGCAGATGCTTTACCCTCTGAGTCACCAGGGAAGCTCTGAGCCTACACTAAATATTTGCGCTTCAATAAATATCAACCATTGCTAAAGTGATCATCTGTCCTAGTTTGCCAGGACAGTCTCAGTTTATGCCGGCTGTCCCGGGAAAATAAGTCCCCTCCTGCCTCTTACTGTCCTGGCCGGGAGGATAAATCCTGCACTCACCCCAGCCATGGGGCACCTGCAAAGCCTTCTTCACCAGCCCGTTCTCTCCTGATCACCACTTGCTTCTCTCTAGCCCATCACTTTCTAGTCATAACAGAAATCATTAATAATTCAGTACTTATATCCCACTTACTTTCAAAAAGAATTAATGCACACCACGCATTCACTTGACAAATATTTACTGGAAGCCAAAAAGTTCCATGAATACTCACAGATAGAGATAGGGACAAAGTTGTTTGAATAAAAGTTAAAAGTGAAGGCACTGAAGAACCATGCAGAGGGGGAGATCACTGAGTCAGAGACCAGAGGTGAGACAGTCACGGTAACTCCCTTTACATTCGACTTTGAACATTCTGGGAGCAAAACCGAAAAGTACAGTACAGTGAATAGCAGCAATCATATTGTCTAAGGAAATGCAAAAGATACTTTTTCTCTCATTCTACTAGAAATTAACCATTCATTCAATAAGTACTTATGGAGTACTTCCTATGTCCCAGGCAGCATTCACGAAGTGGGATCCAGAAGCGTACAAAGAAGAGCAAACAGATGTAAATTCCTGCCCTCAGGAAGCTTACCGTCCAGCTGAACGAGACAGACAATAAACATCACAGAGAGGGACTTCCATGGTGGTCCAGCGGTTAAGACTCTGAGCTCCCAACCACAGGGCGAGGGTTCAATCCCAGGTCGGGGAACTAAAATCCTACACGCTTCAAGGCATGGCCAAAACTTAACCACAAAATGTATCACATAGAGTGTGTCAGACAGTGATAAGTGCTATGAAACCAGAACAGAGAAGGCAGGGAGCTCAGCGACCTGCAGCTTAACAGGGGGGTCAGGAAACGGCTCACTGAGGAGGGGACGTTTGAGGAAAGACAGGGAAGGGAAGGGGGTGGGGTCACATGGCTCTCTGGGGAAGAGTCTTCCAGATAGAGACCCTGCAATGGGAGCACATGAGACCAGGGTGAGCCCCGTGATGAAAACCAGGAAATTACAAGGACACGACTCAGGGCTGGGAAGGGAGGGACCGAAACTGGAGAGCTTGGGGTTTTCTCCCCCTTCCGACAAGACAGGAAGTCCTGAGAAGATTTTGGGCAGAGAAGAGCCATGACCTACTATTTTAAAGGCTCATTCTGGATGCTGTGTCGATTGTAGATGGGAACAAAACACAGAAGTAGACAGACCAGTTAAGAGGTGTGTGGGACTTCCCTGGTGATCCAGTGGTTAAGAATCCACCTGCCAGTGCAGGGGACATGAGTTCGATCCTTGGTCCAGGAAGATTCCACATGACCTATGGCAACTAAGCCCGTGCACCACAGCTACTGAGCCTGTGCTCTAGAACCTGGGAGCTGCAACTACTGAGCCCACGTGCCGAAACTACTGAAGCCCGAGAGCCCTAGAGCCCGCGCTCCATCACAAGAGAAGCCACCGCAATGAGAAGCCCACGCACCGCGACGAGAGAGAAGCACCCACTCAAGGCAACAAGGCAAAGCCCACGAGCAGCAATGAAGACCCAGTGCAGCCAAAAATTAATTCATGTTTACAAAGAGAAGTTTGTGAAATTTCCAGACAACAGAAGGTGGTGAGAAATGATCAGACTCTGGATGTGTGTTGACAGCAAAGGCAGGACTTCATATCAGGTCACATGGGAGGTGAGGCAGAAAGTAAATGGCCAGGATGGTTCTGAGATGCTTGGCTGAGCGGTGGAGCCGACAAAGACTGAGGGAGGAGCAGAGCGTGGGGGAGGACGGGAGTTTGGTCTTGACCTTGTGAAACGGGCTACGCCTGCTGGACACCCAAGTGGAAAGGTCAACACAAGCAGAGGGTCTGGTGAGTCTGGGGCTGTCATGGACTCTGATGTAAAGGACACAGTGTGGTAAAGCGAATGAGGTCTGTTAACAGTTATTTCTGCCCAAAGTGCAGAAACATTTGTTTTATGACCACTTTTATATCAGTCTGCAATAAAAGTCAACATCTTCAATCACAGCTAAGTGAAGGCATTGCCAGAAGCAGCCAAGTTAGTGCAGTAAACATCCTCAAAGATGCCCCCTTTGGGAATCTAACTTTGAGCAAAGATGGAGCTTACAAAGCTAAAGGAATGGGCAGTTCCCACGGACCTCTGCCGGTCTCTCTCTCAACTATGACTTCAGATGTGCCTTTGGCAAGCGTGAACTCTTTGATGGTCTGGGGCAGATGGTCAAGTAGCAGAGTTGACATTTCGCTGTGAAAAGCAAAAGTGTTTGATCAAGTCTCCCCAGATCCAGGCCCACCTCACTTTATTTGGAGACAGGTCACCAGGATATCCGAATGACCTACCAGAATTTTTCTTTGAAAGGAGCTGTGGGGCTTCCCTGGTGGCTTGCTGCTGCTGTTGCTGCTAAGTCACTTCAGTCGTGTCCGACTCTGTGTGACCCCATAGACAGAAGCCCACCAGGCTCCCCCGCCCTGGGATTCTCCAGGCAAGAACACTGGAGTGGGTTGCCATTTCCTTCTCCAATGTGTGAAAGTGAAAAGTGAAAAGTGAAAGTGAAGTCGCTCAGTCGTGTCTGACCCTTAGCGACCCCAAGGACTGCAGCCTACCAGGCTCCTCCATCGATGGGATTTTCTAGGCAAGAGTACTGGAGTGGCTTGCCATTGCCTTCCCCGCCCTGGTGGCTTAGTGGTAAACAATAATCCTCCTGCCAACGCAGGAGACACAGTTTCCCTCCTTGGTCCAGGAAGATCCCACATGCCAAGGAGCAACAAAGCCCGTGTGCCACAGCCACCGAGCCTGAGCGCCAGAGCCCTGGACCTGCAACAACTGGGCCCAAGTGCTGCAGCTACTGGAGCCTGCATGCTTAGAGCCCGCACTCTGCAACAGGAGAAACCATGGCAATGAGAAGTCTGCACCCCGAAGCTAGAGAGGAGCCCCGCTCGCCACAACTAGAAAAAAGTCCAGGCAGTAACAAAGACCCAGCACAGCCAAAAATAAACGAATAATTTTTTTTTCCAAAAGGAGCTGTTAATTTACTCAAATGGGCAGATGAATCACAAGCTGACGTCTTGGAATTTAGAATCATCATCCAAGTTAAAATGTAGTGTTCTCCTGGCAAAATGATGGATCTCAGACAGGAAACACAGACACATACAAATTAATCCTGTCCCCAGTCAAATAATAACAGAGTCTATAGTCCCTGCAAGCCACACCCATTCTGCACCAGGGGAAATGTCAGAAATGTAGCAGAACTATCAAGAGTATATACCTGCAGCATAAAAAGGGAAACTTACATCACAGTTGAGTTTTGCCTCTGAAAGTATAAAAAGCGTAACCTTTAAAAATTCCTTGAAACCAGGGACTTAGTCTTGTTCAGTCTGTATTCCCAGTACCTCCTAACACAATACTAGCTCATAGCAGGTATCCAGTAAAATATCAATACTAACAAAGAAATGAATCAATCAGCATTAAAAAAAAAAAAAAAGTAAAAACAAAACCCATCAGCACCACCTGGTGGACAGCCTTACCAGGACGCAGCCAAGATTCCTGGCATCAGACAGGAACAGACACTGAAATTTCTGTAGGACAGGGGTCTTAGCAGCTACAGATTGTTAGGCACGCTGTGCTAGAAGCTGTGTTTTGAAGCTGTGTTTGCAAACCACGTACACTTTTGACTTAAATTCAGGTGAGGTTGGTGGAGATTATTGGGGAGGGAGGGGGGAGAGAGGGAGAGGGGAAAAAAACAGAAACAGTGACAGACTTTATTTTCTTGATCCAGAAAATCACTACAGACGGTGACTGCAACGATGAAATTAAAAGATGCTTGTTCCTTGGAATAAAAGTTATGACCAACCTAGACAGCTTATTAAAAAGCAGAGACACCACTTTGCCAATAAAGGTCTCTATAGTCAAAGTTATGGTTTTTTCAGTGGTCATGTATGGATGTGAGAGTTGGACTATAAAGAAAGCTGAGCACTGAAGAATTGATGCTTTTGAACTGTGGTGTTGGAGAAGACTCTTGAGAGTCCCTTGGACTGCAAGGAGATCAAACCGGTCCATCCTAAAGGAAATCAACCCTGAATATTAACTGGAAGGACATGCTGAAGCTGAAGCTCCTATACTGTGGCCACCTGATGCAAAGTCAACTCATTGGAAAAGACCCTGATGCTGGGAAAGATTGAGGGCAGGAGGAGAAGGGGGAACAGAGGATGAGACGGATAGATGGCGTCACTGAATCAATGCATGTGAGTTTGAGCAAGCTCCAGGAGATGGTGAAGGACAGGGAAGTGAGGCATGCTGCAGTCCATGGGGTCTCAAGGTGTCAGACACGACTTAGTGACTGAACAAAGGGAAAGGTACAGAAGTTCCCCCAAGCCAACCCTTGACACTACCGGTGTATAACTGAGAGATATAAATCTCAAAAACAGACTTTGGCCAGTTCCCCCCACACACACGTAGCAAAAATTGTTTTAATAACCTAGCCTCAAATTTTTCCTTTGTATTTCAAGAGATTCTTGGGAACCAAATATAAGAGTTCTTTGGCACAACTCTGTAAATCAAATATATGCAAAAAAAAAAACCAACTTCTTGGAGAGTTGGTAGCATCCTCTGTCTATTTCCTTCCTACACTCCTCCCCAGCTCACTGAGAATCCTGCTGTTGCCCTCTGGTACTAGTATGGGCTTGGCCTGTCTCTGCCTTTCTTCAACTTTCTCCATCCACATTGGGGGCAGGGTTGGTGGGGGGAGGCAGAAACTGCCACCTGGTCACCTTCCACTTGCTTACTTCCTATGGGACCACTGAACAGAGGAAAAACCACCAAGAACCAACCAAGTTCTCTGTGTCCCAAGCCTCTCCCCCTGGAGCCCCTTTGTCCGTATTTCCCACTCCCTTTCCAAGAACCCGGCACGGGCCCCCAAGAGACAACATGAAGAAACACTCCTGAGATGCATGGGGTACTTGGGAGTCTTCAGGTTTGGTGGATACCTGGGGCTTACACAATCCAGTGGACTCTCTTTGAGAAAAAGCATGAAAGATGCTGAATATGAATTGAGGAGCAAAAGGGAATATTTACTCCAAATGGGAAAAATTTTCACAGAAAATTACCAGGAACTCAAAGATCTGGGTTCTCGTCTCCTGACTTTGGAACAACTGGCCGGAAATGCCTACACAGAAGTAGATCTCAGGGCTTCCCAGGTAGTCCAGTGGTTGAGAATCCACCTTGCAATGCAAGGGATGCCTGTTCGATCCCTGTTCTGGGAAGATCCCACACGCCACGGGGGCAAGTAAGCCACAACTACTGAGCTGGCGCTCTAGAGCCCGTCCTCTGCAACAAGAGAAAAGCCACGGCAAGGAGAAGCCCACACACCCCATGGAGGAGTAGTCCTGGATCGCCAGAACTAGAGAAAGCCTGTGAGCAGCAACAAAGACCCACCATAGCCAAAAAAATGACATAAATAAGTAAATCTTTATTTTTTCTAAATGAGAATAAACTTTTAATAAATAGCTTTCAACAAGGCCTCCTGGGCCTCTATGCACATCCAGAGTCCACTCGGAGGGACCAGAGAAGGTGAGCTTCCTTGTCACCCTCCTGTCCTTAACCTCAGACCAAGTCCAGGCACCACGACTCCGTCTCCTCCTTCTCCCCCTCCCCCTCCTACAGTACCGCAGAGAGAGCAAAGGAGCTGCCCTCCAGCGTTCCTAGCGGTGTCTGTCCTGAGGATCAGCCCTGGAGGGTTCACTCAGGGTGCCTCGTGCGGCTTACCACCCGGTCAGCCCAGCCTGCAGCCCCACACACCTGACCAGCTAAAGGGTCTCAGCTCTGGGAGCCTCAGACCCTGCCTCTCTGCATCTTAGCCGCCACCCACCCACAAGCTCAGCGCCGGGCCCCAGGATTCGGGAAAGTATGCTCCCGGGTTTTCTAATTAGAGGTTATAAAAATTACCTACCATTAAATAAATAACAAAATAAAACTCTGCCCAGTGTTTGCCGCCACTCCACTGCCTGGGAGCCCTGGGTGGTGGTGGGTCGGGAGTCTGGCCTGGCAGGCTCCAACGACTCAGTTCTGGAGCCTGTGGTCCTCAGTTCCCACTTCGGGGAACACCCGATGCAGGTGACTGTGACGCCGATAGTAAGGAAACCTCCTGCCGTTGAGCCCCAAGATCTCCCCCGCCAGGACAGACGTGGGAGAGGGACGCCGAGAGCAGGTCCAGAGGCCGAGAGCAGGTCCAGAGGCCGCTTCCAGGGCCGCCGGGAGGGCGGGGCTCCAGCCCCATGGTAACCATGGTAACGAGACCAAACAAACTCCGGCGCCGGGATCCTGCGCTGGAGCCGCGCGGCCGCCCGGCTCGGGTAAGAGCTGCGAGCGTCCGCCGTCCCGCGCACTCAGACAGACCCGATTCCTCCCCGTGCAGCCCCGCCAGGGAGTGGAGAGCAGGGTCCAGGGGTGGGGGACGAAGAAGCGACAGCGCGCAGACAGCTTTGAGCCTTTTCCTTTCTCTGTTCTCCCTCCCTCGGTCTTCCTCCTCCCGCTGTGCTGCGCTTCTCCCCTTGGTGAACCGCGGTGTGGGGTCGACCGTCGCTATTCCCTTGCTAAGTCGTATCCGACTCCTTGCGCCCCCAAAGTCGCAGGACTGCAGCACGCCAGGCTTCCCTGTCCCTCACTTTCTCCTGGAGTTTGTTCAGGTTCATGTCCACTGAATCGGTAATGCCACCCAACCATCGCATCCTCTTAGGGGGTCAGATACTTCTGCAAATAAAGGAGGGCTGGGTCCCTTCCACTCCAGACAGCCCTGGCCCTGAGTTCAGGGGAAAATGCTGGGTATTTTACACTGTTTTCAGCCTGCGTGGACCAGTCAACTAAGCAGGAAAAGAATCCCCCATATCCAAAATTGCAACCTTGAGTACACATCAACTCCTGTGACCCAAAGCAAATGACTCAATTTCCCTGTGTATCTTCCCCCACCCCCATGTCCCCTCCTCTAAAACAGGACACTTATGGCTGATTTATGGTGATGTTTGACAGAAAACAAAATTCTGTAAAGCAATTATCCTTCAATAAAAAAGTAAATTAATTAAACAAAAAATATAGGACAAAAACAGCAGCCCTAACCTTCCAGAGCAATGGCCCGGAGTGGCTGGGGCTAGTATACCTGTCGTCTCAAGGTCACCTTCTCTGAAAGTTCAAACCTGAATGCACTGGAAACTCCTTTTCTTTACAAAAGGCCTTAAGAAAGGATGTTATAATGAGTGCACTGGGTGTCTATACTGCTGAAAACTGCACTGATCGGTCTAAGGGGGGTGACTGTCACTTTTTGACTTCAGTGTTTGTCCCCTGGCATTTTTTCACGTGGATCCCGGTCAGCCCAGACACACGAAATTCACTATCAGCCAAGAATCCTGTCAGTTAGTCAGAGAGGTTATAAACAGCTATGGAAGATGGTAACAACAGCAACAAGAAACCCTTGTGTTTGCACAGCACCAGAGAATACCCCGGATCCTTTAGAGAAATGAAACTTCTCCTGGAGCTCCCAAAAAGCAGAGACATTACTTTGACAACACAGGTCCATCTAGTCAAAGCCATGGTTTTTCCAATAGTCTTGTATGGATATGAGAGTTGGACCATAAAGAAGGCTGAGCGCCAAAGAACTGATGGTGTTGGAAAAGACTTTTGAGAGTCCCTTAGATTGCAAGGAGATAAAACCAGTCAATTCTAAAAGGAAATCAATCCTGAATATTCCTGGGAAAGACTGATGCTGAAACTCCAATACTTTGGCCACATGATGAGAAGAGCAGACTCATTAGAAAAGACCCCGATGCTGGGAATGATTGAAGGCAGGAAGAGAAAGGGATGACAGAGGATGAGATGGTTGGATGGCATCACTGACTCAATGGACATGAGTTTGAGCAAGCTCCGGGAGATGGTGAAGGACAGGGAGGCCTGGCGTGCTGCAGTCCATGGTGTTGCAGAGTCAGACACGCCTGAGCAACTGAACGACAACAACAAAGGCTTCTAAGCCTTGGCTGGCAACCCCTGAGCTACACCCCAGGGTCCCATCCTCTTCATCAGCTGCATCTTTGCAGCCTGAGCCCACCCACAACCCATCTTGGGTTTTTTCCCCATGACATGAAATAAAACAAAGTGGATGGGACCTGAAAATTCCAAATCAGAAACTGTATTAGAAATAGTTAGTTGATTTTGGCTTCATCGGGTCTTAGTTGCAGCCCTCGGGTCTAGTTGCCCCATGGCACGTGGGATCTTAGCTCCACGACCAGGGATCGAACCGGAGGCCCCTGCATTGGAAGGCGGATTCTTAACCACTGGACCAGCAGGGAAGGCCCCAGATTCTGAAACTTGATAAGCAGTCTCCTGTGTACCTTTCTTCTTATATGGCTCATCCATTCAGTCCACGGACTCCGGCCACGTGCAGGCATTGAGCTAGTGCTCAGTCACTTAGTCAGGTCCTACTCTTTGGGACCCCATAAACTGTAACCCGCCAGGCTCCTCTGTCCCCTCTGTCCATGGGATCTTCCAGGCAAGACTCCAGGAGTGGGTTGCCATTTCCTCCTCCAGGGGACCTTCTCCACCCAGGGACTGAACCCACATCTCCTGTGTCTCCTGCGTTGGCAGGCAGATTCTTTATTGCTGAGCCACCTGGGAAGTCCACATGCAAACAAGCACGCAGAGAGCAGGAAAAGAAGGGTTGAGAGAGCTATAGGGGGGAAGAGGACAGACCTTTTGCCAGAAGAGTCTGCATGTCCTCACCAAGGAGGCAACTCTGAGTTAAGTTTTAAAGGATGAATAGACTTCCTTTCCAGTGATAAGATAATCCAGAAGCTAGGCTAGAATCCCCCAGAGAAATCCCCCTCTGTGAAGAGTTCTGGAACATGTATACAGCGTTCTCCAGAAAATAAAGCAGGACTGTGAGCAGGAGACCAAGAGGAGACTGGGACACAGGAGCAGGGAGGAAGCAGGCAGGAGGGCTGCCCCGCACACGGCCCTGTGGCCTGGGCTCTGAGAGAGGCCTGCAGTGCCCATCTGACCTGCTGCTCCACAGCTAGCCCAACGGCCTGGCCTCTTCCCGGACTCCCTAATGTTAAACAATACGGGCTTCCCTGGTGGCTCAGATGGTTAAAGACTCTGCCTGCAATGCAAGTGTTAACAGGGCCTCCTGGGCACCTGAAGGACTGACAAGAAAGATCTGAGCCCTCCAGGTAGAGTTCTGAATACACAGGCCTGTTAGAGAACCAAACTTCCCTCCAGTCTCCTCTGGGAGGGAGACCGTCTATTTCCTATCAAATGTCTAGGCTTTTCTTGAGCCAGGAGACAGTGGAGCCCTGCCATCACATCTTTGCTGATGTGTTTTTACTGCCAGGGAGGACTTCCACAGCAAGTTCCTCACCCTTTCCAGTCCTCCGCCAATGATCTCAGGCACTGATCTTCCACCCAGGACCGGCTGGTCTCCTCTCACCTTAGGGCTTTACCTGGCCTCTTGGCTTTGGGCTTATGTAACTCACAATCTCTGACTCTAGAAATGTTTGCCTGTGCTCTTCCTGTTCCATCAAAAGTAGGAGGTGCTGGTTTAAAAATAGAGTGTATTCATTTTTAATATGAAATTCCTCCAAACTCTAAATGTGGAGCCAGGCACCAGTACTCTTTTATTTTTTCAAATTATTTATTTATGTGTTTATTTTTGGCTCTGCTGGATCATTGTTGCTGCATGTGGGCTTCTCTAGTTGCGGCAAGTAGGGGCTACTCTCTAGTTGCAATGCCCAGACTTCGCATTGCGGTGGCTTCTCTTGTGAAGTACAGGCTCAAGGGCGCCCAGACTTCAGGAGTTACAGCACACGGGTTTAGTTGCCCTGAGACATGTGTTATTTTCCTGGATCAGGGATTGAACCCATGTCTCCTGCATTGGCAGGCAGATTCTTAACCACTAGACCACCAGGGAAATCCACTGTGCCCTTCGAGGTTGACGTCTTAGCTTTTTAGAAGAAAGGAGTGTTTAGGTAGCACTCCCCAAGTCCGGAGCCTACCTCTCAGCTCCAAATCATCAAAGATCCCCAGTCCTGCTTCCACCAGTAGGTATGATCAACTTCAGCTCTACATTGAAAGTGAAAGTGTTAATTGTTCAGTCATGTCCAACTCTTTGTGACCCCATGGACTCAGCCCGCCAGGCTCCTCTGTCCATGGGATTCTCCAGGCAAGAATACTGGAGTGGGTAGCCATTCCCTTCTCCAGGGGATCCTCCTGACCCAGGGATCGAATCTGGGTCTCCTGCATTGCGGGCAGATGCTTTACTATCTGAGCCACCAGGGAAGCCCCAGCTTTACCTTAGTTCCCAGCTGTGGTCATAAACATAGGGCTCTGGGGCTACTCCAACCACATTCATGGTGACTCTATGTAGAAAATAACCACCACCCACAGTCCTCACCCAGGTCATAATTTTCCGAACCCTCAGCAACAGGTGGAGTCCCATAGCCCTAATCAAGTCAGTGTGTGCAAGAGGCTTTCTACAGGCTTGGGGATTCTAGGAGGCCCGAGGAGAGGCGCAGAGCTAGCTCCCAGGTGGCGGCTGGCACAGACCTAGAACCCACTCGTTCCCAGGACCCTGTCACCTTTTGGCTACAGAGGTTTCTTCCCTTGGAGGATCTCACTGCCTCAGAGGTATCCCTCTTTGAACAAGGACGCAGGTCCAACCTGGGATGATGGGTCTACCAAGGTCAGCTACTCTCTGTCCTACAAACTTCCTAACACGGCAACCTGCAGGCGCCCAGCACCATCCCGGGGTCTGCAACGTGAGCAGACAAGCCCCTCTGCCTGGACGCCTGAGGTTCCAGTCTTCACATCGAGGTTAGCCTCTAAACGACCAGAGAATTACTCATGGAAAAACCCTGCGAGCAGCCATTAACAAAAGGTTCCCTTTGCCCTTGGTCTTATCAGCATTCCTAACTGCGCATTTTCAGGTCACGTGTGACAACCTTCCTCTCTCATTCTGTCCCTCTCCAGTTTCTCATGGAAATCTAAAATGTCCCCAAGGGGACTTCCCTGACAGTCCTGTGGCTGAGAATCCACACTCTCAATGCAGGGGGCCCCAGGTTCGATTCCAGGTCAGGGAATTAGATCCCACATGCCGCAACTGAGACCTGGGGCAGCCAAATAAATCAATGCCCCCAAGAACTCCACTCAATATTATGTAACAACTAAATGAGAAAAGAATTTGAGAAAGAACAGATACATGGGTATGTAGAACTGAATCACTCTGCTGAAACTAACACATTGTTAATCAACTAAGTAAGTGTTAGTCACGCAGTCCTGTCCGACTCTTTGCAACCCCATGGACTGTAGCCCACCAGGCTCCTCTGTCCATGGGATTTTCCAGGCAAGAATACTGAAGTGGGTTGCCATTTCCTTCCCCAGGGGATCTTCCCAACCCAGGGATCGAACCCAGGTCACCTGCATTGCAGGTAGATTCTTTACTGTCTGAGCCACCAGGGAAGCCCCAATCAACTATATACTCCAATATAAAATAAAAAGTTTAAAATCAATAAAGTAATTACTTAAATGCATCCTGATTCTCTAGTCCACCATATGAAATTTAGCCCCTCTAGCCAAGACGGCTGAACTTGATCCTTTGGGGAGGCCTGCCTGGAGTAGAGGGGGAGGAGCCCACTGAACAGGCAGTAGCAGAGAAGAGCAAAGGCTGTAACACTGGACGTAAGAGCCCAGCCCCCTCTGTAAGTAGGGCTTCCAGGGTGGCTCAGCGGTAAAGGTTCCACCTGCCAATACAGGGGACGAAGTTTCAATCCCTGGGTCCAAAAGATCCCCTGGGGAAGGACATGGCAACCTGCTCCAGTATTCTTGCCTGGAGAATCCCATGGACAGAGGAGCCTGGTGGGCTACAGTCCATGGGGTTGCAGAGTCAGACACGACTGAAGCAACTTAACATGCACACACTCCATAAGTAGATGCTCCCCACCTCCATCCTCTTTCCATTTCTTTCCATTTCAATTCTCTTTCCACTTCCCTATGTTAGCTAAAGCCTTCCCCCCTCCCCGGCCCTGGGATATCCTCTGGCTAGCTTTGAGTTATCCATGTCCCTGATGGACCCCACACTCCAGAAGCCGGAGGTGGTGCTGGCATCCTCCAAGCTCCCTGTTTCCCCACTGACAGATAATTACTCTGCCGACTCCTGCTAAAATCCCCCTCCCCCTCTTTCATTCACAACATAATACACTGTATTATAATTTGTTTTTCTGTCTCCTGGCTTAAGCACAAAGCTTTCTCAAGGTCTTCCTCAAGGTTTGCCTGCTGCAACACTGCAGCCACTGTGCCCAACAGTGTCTGGCACATAGAAAGTCCCCAGTAAGTGTCTGAAGAAAGAAAGAAGCAAAGAAGAAAGGAAGAAGGATAGGAGGGAGCCTTGGAAGCTTATCCCTCTCAGTAGCAAATGTTATAAGGTCTGGTTAATGCACAGAATGATAGAATCAGATTCACAAATGTTTGAGCAGCCTCGAAGCGGGAGGCAAAGTCAGCAAGATGAAATTTAATACTGATCCATATAAATGCCTGCATCAGCTTCCAAAAATAAACCTAAGTTTAGCACCAAAAAAAAAAAAAAAGGTAAAGGAACATAAAAGCTATCTTCAAATATATGCAGCCACTGTGGATCATCAGACGACAGACCTGGGGTGGGGGGAGGGGCGCTGGTTGAAAGCCCAAGGGAGAAAGATTTCACAGCAGAAGTCTGTGTCATTTGTTACGTGCTAAATGCAGTGCCTGCCACATAGAAATGGTGGCTGAATAATTCCACCACTTATTGTGGTGCTCTTTCTTATCATTATTATTACCAGCATCATCGTCATTATTTATTATTTATAAGCACTATCCAACAGTCTGCCTCAAGAAGCACTGAACTCCACTCCCTGGAAATCCAAGGTTATCACTGGGTAGCCACCTGTCTGGGGAGTATGTCAACCAGATTCTTAACCCCTAGCCCTGCCTTCCCTATAATCCTGTGATTCGAAGAACAATACTCTGTACATCCTGGGTAGCAAAGCTGCAGATCCAATTCCTCCTGAGCAAACTGTCTTTCATACAAAGAAGCTTTTGCACTGCCTGCATTTGTTGCAGTGTGCCTCCTTCCAGCCACCCCTCAGAAGCATCTCTTTGATGCTGAAAAATAAAATTGCTTTGTGTGAAAGCTCCCTTAATCTTATATAGATACAAATGCCTTGTATCTTTGGGGATATGCCAAACCGCTCTTAGTGTTTCAGAATTAATCTTATTAAAGAAAGCTCTGTTTAATCCCCGCTGCTGTTTGCTGGAGATGCTGAATAATTCCACATCTATTGCTGCTTTACCACGGGCCCTTCCCGGAGTTAGTGTTGTCTGAGAAAACACATCAGCGAATCTAGGCTAGACAATGGCATTCCCACTTTGGGTTTAATGCTGTAGTTGTAGAAATGTTCTTTTATATATGTTTATGTCGATTTCTTAATGAAAGAAAAGGAATGGGCTGAAAGACTTGCCTGTTGTGAAGAATAACGAGTGGAATAACGAGTTGCCCTCATTGACCAATTCAACATAATTACATGTGATAAACCAGTGCTGCTAGTGTTGCTAAGAAAAAAGGAGTTCATATAAGGTCACTGTCTGTTGTCTCTGTATAGCCTGGGTAGCAAGAGCTGCAGATACAATTCCTGGCTGAATTGTATAGGAATATACACAACCTAGAATGCAAGAAACCCCTGAGTACAGTACCTAGTTTGTACAATGTATTTTCTATATCAGTGTGTTTCCATATACGTATATTTGTATCAGTCAAGTGAAATTACAACTTCCTCCCTCCCAACAGACTTCTGGATCTTCTCTATTAGGAGACAACAGTGAGTGACCCAAACACGCAACCACATAAAATAATTATGCATTTATCACTTTCACTGCATACTTATGATCTCCTACTATGTGCCAGGCATTATTCTAGGTGGCAGGAATACAACGGCAGACGAGAGCAAAGTTCCTGTTCTCAGACATACAGCTCAATGAACATGATACAAACATTATGCAGGAAAGAAAACAACATAATGAAATACATAGAGACAGGGATGTGAGGAACTATTTTAGATCAGTTGCTCAGGGAGGGTCTCACGGGAAGGTTACATGTGAACTGACACTCGAGGAGGAGGAGCCAGGCAGCTGCAGATCTGGATGAAGAACTCTGCAGACAATTATGTGTGTTAGTCACTCAGTATGTTCAACTCTGTGACCCCATGGACTGTAGCCCACCAGGCTCCTCCGTCCATGGGATTTTCCAGGCAAGAATACTGGAGTGGGTTGCCATTCCCTCTTCCAGGAGATCTTCCTGACCCAGGGACTAAACCCACATCTCCCGCATTGCAGGCAGACTCTTTACCATCGGAGCCAGCAGGGAAGCTCTTGCAGACAATGAGAAGGGCTAATGGAAGACCCCTGAGCTTGGAACAGACTGGAGTATGGTGCACAGGGGGAGCAGTTCCAGGGTTCCAGGAGGGTCAGAAAAGAAGCAAGGGCCAATATGGTAGCCCTTGGAGGCCTTTCAACATGAAGTGGAAACCACTGGAGGGTTTCAAGCAAGGTCATTAAGATGTGATCCAACAAAGTCATCCATTTACTGCCTTGCCATTCTATTATAACCACAATTGTGTGTGTGTGCTGTGTGCTTAGTCACTCAGCCGTGTCCGACTCTCTGAGACCCCACAGACTGTAGCCCTCCAGGCTCCTCTGTCCATGGGAATTCTCTAGGCAAGAATACTGGAGTGGGTTGCCATGCCCTCCTCCAGGGGATCTTCCCAGCCCAGGTCTCCCACATTGGAGGCAGATTCTTTACAGTCTGAGCCACCAGGGAAGCCCAAGAATACTGGAGTGGGTAGCCTAACTCTTTCCCAGGGGAATCTTCCCAACCCAGGAATCGAACTGAGGGTCTCCTGCATTGCAGGCCAATTCTTTACCAGCTGAACTACCAGGGAAGCCCATAACCACAGTTAGTAATTTATTTTGTCATCTCTTTATTATATACTTCATGTGTTATTTACAGCCATGATCATACCTATTTATATGCTTTTGTATCTTTCTTTTTTTTAACTAAACCTTTTCTCATGTTTTTCAATATATTCATTACTAAATCTTAATGAGCACATAATGTACCATTCATTAGCTATATAAGTTTATTGAATAATTCCCCAGATGAGGCATTGGCAAACTATGGCCCTGCATTTGTATATAAAGTTTTATTGGAATAACAAAAAAAAAAAAACGACACGATCTAATTTATGTGTTAAAAACAATCATCTCTGAAGAATGAATTCTTGGAAAGCAAGAGCCAAAACAGGGAGGCTACTGTAGAAGATGGTGTATTAGACAGGAGTGATCACAGTGGTGATGGAAGGAAGAGTGGATTCAGGACAGTTTTTGGAAGACAGCATGGAGAGGACTTACTGGTTGATCAGCAGGCTTAGGAGGATGAAGGAGAGAAGAATCAAGGATGACTCCATGTTTCCACATCTGAGCAACTGCTTGACTTATAGCAGAGGTTCCCAAACTTTCTCAGTTCACAACACTCTCAATATTTCAGGGAATTTTTCACAATGCCCCCTATGCCAAAAGAAACCTACAATGGTTTTCATTGATTACTTATCTCTAAGCAATTTAGTAAACATCTGGTCCCATCACTTCATGGGAAATAGATGGAAAAACAGTGGAAACTGTGTCAGACTTTATTTTTTTGGGCTCCAAAATGACTGCAAATGCTGATTGCAGCCAGGAAATTAAAAGACGCTTGCTCCTTGGAAGGAAAGTTATGACCAACCTTGGTAGTATATTAAAAAGTAAAGACATTACTTTGCCAACAAAGGTCCATCTAGTCAAGGCTATGGTTTTTCCTGTGGTCATGTATGGATGTGAGAGTTGGACTGTGAAGAAAGCTGATCGCCGAAGAATTGATGCTTTTGAACTGTGGTGTTGGAGAAGACTCTTGAGAGTCCCTTGTACTGCAAGGAGATCCAACCAGTCCATTCTAAAGGAGATCAATCCTGGGTGTTCATTGGAAGGACTGATGCTAAAGCTGAAACTGCAATACTTTGGCCACCTCATGTGACGAGTTGACTCACTGGGAAAGACTCTGATGCTGGGAAAGATTGGTGGCGGGAGGAGAAGGGGACGACAGAGAATGAGATGGCTGGATGGCATCACCGACTCTGTGGACATGAGTTTGAGTGAACTCCGGGAGTTGGTGATGGACAGGGAGGCCTGGTGTGCTGTTATTCATGGGGTCGCGGAGAGTCGGACACGACTGGGTGACTGAACTGAAATGAACTGAACTGAACTGTGTTACATTTTTATTGTCATATGAATGTATATTTATGTTGAAATTTAATACACAAAAATTGAAAGAAAAAAATAATGTTTTCACGTCAGTCTTAAGTAGCCACGATGATTTCCTAATGGAATGTGTGTGTCTATCAGGCTCCGCATGACTCCAGTCTTGGAGTCAGATTGCACATGGCTGCCCTCATTTCCTGTTCCACGCTGATTTTTGCATGGGATTTGCTTTGTATCTCAACAATTGCCCCAAATCCAGCTTTACAAAATACGCCATCAATTGAAAGGAATGCAGTGTAACCTAAACCAGTGAAAGTGAAAGTCGCTCAGTCGTGTCCGACTCTTTGCGACCCCATGGACTATACAGTCCATGGAATTCTCCAGGCCAGAATACTGGAGTGGGTAACCTTTCCCTTCTCCAGGGGATATTCCCAACCCAGAGATCGAATCCAGGTCTCTTGCATTGCAGGCGGATTCTTTACCATCTGAGCCACCAGGGAAGCCCAAATCTAAACCACTAGTTCATACAATATCCAGCAGATGCTGAGTATGGCTGTTTTCCTCAAAACTTTTAAATCCACTGCAGCATCCCTGTGAGTTCTCTGCAGTACCTGGAGAGCTTTGATGCTCAGAGTGGTCAGACCATTTAGTGACAGGACGTGGGTGAGGAATGGCAGGGGAGATACATAAGTAAGGGTTGCTTGGTTCGATTTCCATGGGGGAAATGCAGGGATTTCCATGGGGAATACCCAGGAAGAGCTATTGACCAAAAAACATTAAGCAATAAACATGTACTTCAAAAACAAATTCCATTTCATCTTAGCCTAGGAAAAATATCTACTATCCAGTATTCTTAAGAAACAAGGTGTTCTCTGGCTAATTTTCTGGATAACTAAGAGCTAACCAGAGGGACTCCTCTGGTGGTCCAGCAGCTAAGACTCCACACTTGTAAGGCAGGGGACCCAGGTTCAACCCTTGGTTAGGGAACTAGATCCCACATGCCGCAACTAAGAGTTTGAATGTAGCAACTAAGACCCGGCACAGCGAATAAATAAATATTCTTTAAAGAAAGAGCTAACCAGAAAACTTTTTTTTTCCAGCTGTTACTGTTGAAGAATCTCTTGGCTTGGACTCAGTTCACTTCCTGACATTGTAAGTATTGTCCATGAGCATAACTAGATGTATTAATAACTGCAACTGTGTCTTCTAGGTTTAGAAGGCTGCACAATCATGATTGCAAATAAACCTTACTATCCTCCTTGTGGGCCATACGGTTATCCCAGAAACAGAAATGTCAAAATGCATCTCCATGAAATGAACTGTATTTTAAACATATTTTTTCCCATCAAGGGCATAACATTACATAAAGCCTAGATGTGACCATCCACGGGGCATCACAAGAAACACAGATATAGGATGACAAACCCTTATGCACAACATCTATAATCCAGAAGTTTCTAAAAACTGAAAGTCTGCATGATAAGTTTGTGGCAAACTCATTTGGACACAAAACCCGATCTGCTAGAACTTGAAAGTGTTAGTCGCTCAATCATGTCTGACTTTGTGACACCAGGGACTGTAGCCTGCCAGGTTCCTCTGTCCATGGAATTTTCCAGGCAAGAATAGTGAAGCCATTTCCTACTCCAGGAGAATCTTCCTGATCCTGGAAGCAAAATCCAACTTGAACTGATGTGGGGCTACTTAAAGTTTGTTTTTATCTCACTTGTTATGAACAATTATGTGTCATGCTGCAGAAATACTAATAGGATTCACTACAATGTGGCCCCAGACCCCTCTAAGGTTGTTATACATCTGTGATATATTCACCCTAAGGTCAGTTGAAATTAGAAAAAAATCTGAATTCCACAACACACTGGCCCCAGGGGTTTTGAATAAGAGACAGTCTTTAGAAACAGAGGGCAGGAAGGAACCTAGATCTCTTCTAGGTCAATCCATTAACATTAGAAGTGAGAAAAGAAGCCTAGACAAATGTGTGGGAAGAGCCAGGAATGTGTTCAAAATCACATACTCAGTTTGGAGCTCAGCCGAGACAGAACTATTTCTCCTGCCACCTGCTGCCCCAGAAGGCGGCCTATGTGTGTATGTTAGTCGCTCAGTCCTGTCCGACTCTTTGCGACCCCATGGACTGTAGCCTACCAGGCTCCTCTGTCCATGGAGTACTCCAGGCAAGAATACTGGAGTGGGTTTCCATTCCCTTCTCCAGAGGATCTTCCCGACCCAGGGATTGAACCCAGGTCTCCTGCATTGCAGGTGGATTCTTTACCACTACTAAGGCAGCCTATCAGTTAAGTTCAGTTCAGTCGCTCAGTCGTGTTCGACTCTCCGCGACCCCATGAATCACTGCACGCCAGGCCTCCCTGTCCATCACCAACTCCTGGAGTTCACTCAAACTCATGTCCACAGAGTCGGTGATGCCATCCAGCCATCTCATTCTCTGTCGTCCCCTTCTCCTCCCGCCCCCAACCTTTCCTAGCATCAGAGTCTTTTCCAGTGAGTCAACTCGTCGCGTGAGGTGGCCAAAGTATTACAGTTTCAGCTTTAGCATCAATCCTTCCAATGAACACCCAGGATTGATCTCCTTTAGAATGGACTGGTTGGATCTCCTTGCAGTACAAAGGACTCTCAAGAGTCTTCTCCAACACCACAGTTCAAAAGCATCGATTCTTCGGCAATCAGCTTTCTTCACAGTCCAACTCTCACATCCATACATGACCACGGGAAAAACCATAGCCTTGACTAGACGGACCTTGGTTGGCAAAGTAATGTCTCTGCTTTTTAATATACTACCAAGGTTGGTCATAACTTCCAAGGAGTAAGCGTCTTTTAATTTCCTGGCTGCAATCAGCATCTGCAGTGATCTTGGAGCCCCAAAAAATAAAGTCTGACACTGTTTCCACTGTTTTTCCATCTATTTCCCATGAAGTGATGGGACCAGATGGCATGATCTTTGTTTTCTGAATGTGGAGCTTCAACCCAACCTTTTCACTCTCCTCTTTCACTTTCATCAAGAGGCTTTTGAGTTCCTCTTCACTTTCTGCCATAAGGGTGGTGTCATCTGCATATCTGAGGTTATTGATATTTCTCCCAGCAATCTTGATTCCAGCTTGTGCTTCTTCCAGCCCATCGTTCCTCATGATGTACTCTGCATATAAGTTAAATAAGCAAGGTGACAATATACAGCCTTGACGTACTCCTTTTCCTATTTGGAACCAGTCTGTTGTTCCATGTACAGTTCTGACTGTTGCTTCCTGACCTGCATACAGGTTTCTCAAGAGGCAGGTCAGGTGGTCTGGTATTCCCATCTCTTTCAGAATTTTCCACAGTTGAAAGGCGGCCTATACATGTGCTCAAACATGTTGAGAATACAGGTGCCTTAGCACTCTGCTGGGGCGCACTCAAAATACATGCTTCTACTGAGACGCTAAGTTGAACCATCTGAAAAGAATACGTCATTGGTTATAACAGTTACCTGCTTTGTTTCACACCATACTGACAGTTTGAGGGAGGTTAATTCAAAGCCATTCTATATGACTCTTGAAAATGAGTCCAGTAAGCTTTTAATTAAGGATGTCTTTTCATCTGAATGAATTTCCTTTTAGCAATTAGAAACTCTAAATATTATTTCTTTGTTCTTTTAAATAGTTTCTTTGTTCTCGGAATAGTTGAAGGAACCGCTAAGAATTTGAGTTGTAAAGCCTGGAAAGATGAAATCTCTTGCTAATCCCCTCTGATACAGGGTGGTTTATAGACTTGGAACTGAGCGGAGGTAGTCTGAATCCCAAATTTGGTGCTTAGGAACCATGGCCTAAGCCAGTTACCAGTCTCTACAAGGTCTGGTTTTCTTCGTTGAAAAATATCATAATAATACTTTATCAGACTTTTGTGAATCTTGAAGTTTAAAAATAGAAGTAAAATGCTTTGTTCTGGGCACCTAGTTAAGTGCTCAGTGAATGACAGAAAGCCAGCTTTCCCCTCCCTCCCTCTCCTCACTCTCCTTCCTGGATCATGGAAAACACGCATATTTAACTACAGCTGAAAAGGAGGCTTTGAGAAGGAAAAGTGAAAGCGTTAGTAGCTCAGTCATGTCTGACTCTTTGCCACCCCATAGACTACAGACCGCCAAGCTTCTCTGTCCATGGGATTCTCCAGGCAAGAACACTGGAGTGGGTTGCCACTTCGTTTTCCAGGTGATCTTCCTGACCCAGGGATCCAACCTGGGTCTCCTGCTTTGTAGGCAGATTCTCTACCTTCTAGTGCGCTAAGAGCTCGCCTTCCAAACAACGCAAGCGTTTCTGCCCACACAGCAGCCAGTATTGTAAAAGAACACCATACTTGGGGATGGGTGATACGGATTCAAGTCCAAGCTTGGCCACTTATTGTCTGACTTTAACTAAGACCTTTGCTTTCACTGAGCCTCAGTGGTGTCATATGTAAATTGCAGAGAATAGCGTTTGCTGCACAAGACGGCTATGATGAATACATTCAATATGGCACGTTTGTTAAAAATGTAATACATACATATGTATTATATACTACATACATATATAATACATATAATACATATATAATACACATTAATACGTGTGTATAATATATATGTATAATGTATACACATATACATATATATGTATTATGTATAATATGTATTATACATAATACATATATATGTATACATAATACATATAATACAACTCAAAGTGAAACTGAAGTCGCTCAGTCATGTCCGACTCTTTGCGATCCCATGGAGCCCACCAGGCTCCTCCATCCATGGGATTCTCCAGGCAAGAGCACTGTAGTGGGTTGCCATTTCCTTCTCCAGGGGATCTTCCCGACCCAGGGATCGAAACCAGGTCTCCCGCATTGCAGGCAGACGCTTTAACCTCTGAGCCACCAGGGAAGCCCTCAATACAACTCAAAGTATTATACAAATCGGTTAAGCCTAGAGAAGACAGAGTAGAACCCAAATGTGAAAAGAGGAGAACATTTTCCTGATTTAAGTAAAAGGAGAGAGAGCAGAGATGAAAACTTATAACCCTGGTGGTTTTGATACTGGTGCTGGGCAGAATTCCAGAACAGGTCCTGTGATAGTTGGGAAGCATCTGGGAGAACTGACAGGCTGTGTGGATCCCTGGAAGAGCAGGTCATGGAGGGCAGGACTGCTCCACCCACCCCTTAAAGAAGAGGGTAGACCTTGAGGAGGGCTGAAGTCTCAGGGAGCCAAAGAGAAGGGGAGAGTAGAAAATTGAGGGGCGGGGCCTCAAGAGTCAGGGGCGGGGCTTCAAGAGTTAAGGGGAGGGGCTCTGAGAGCCAAGAAGGAGGGGCCTCAAGGAGCTGAGAGGGAGAGTCACAGAGCAGAGGGGGCGGTCTCGGGGCCCTGCCCTCAGCGCTCTCTGGTTTAACATTTGTGTCCATGATTTGAAGAGGACACGGTTAATAGGAAATGGCCGGCAGCCCAATAAAAACTTACTGGGAGGAGCTAGAGAAAATGTGAGGCCCCAGTTAGAAAACAAAGGAAGGAAATGGTGCTCCAGAGTTCCCAGGGTTAAGTGTTCTCAGACCCCGATGCAGTGCGGGGAGGTGGCCTCACGCTCACGCCGGAGCTCCTGACACCCTAATAGCATGGCAGCGGGCAGTCAAGACTGTGGAGGAGGACCTAGAAACCACACCGGCTGTGAGCTCTGGAAGGAAATCCTCCATTCAGTAAATAGGCAGCATTACCTACCATGGTAATGGTTCTAGACACGGGCTGATCAGTGAAGAAAACAAAGATCCCTGGCCTCAAGGAGCTTGCATCCTAGTGAGAGGAGACAGGCAACACGTAGTATGTTAGGGAGCGAACTCTGGGAGATGGTGAAGGACAGGGAAGCCTGGCGTGCTGCAGTCCGTGGGGTCGCAAAGAGGCGGACACGACTGAGTGACTGAACAACAAAATGTTAGGGAAGTGGTATGTGCTCTGGAAAAAAGGGAAAGTGAGGAAGCTTAAGGGAGACGGGAAATGCCGTGATGGGGCGGGTGACAGTAAGCAGGACGGTGGGGACAGGCCTCATTGAGGCAGCGGTGGGAAGGAGGTGAGGGGTTGTGAGCCAGGCAGACACCTGGGGAGCAGGCCCAGGGGACAGGGAGAGCAAAGGCCTCGGGTGGGACAGCACTGAGACCAGAGTGGCAGGGGTGAAAGGAGGGTGGGGGAGAGAAGTGGGAAGGAGATGGGAGACGTGATGGGGGCCAGTCAGGAAGGACCTCACAGGCCCTGAAAGAGCCTTGGCTTTTCTTTTTTTCTAATGTATTTATTTATTTGGCTGTTGGAGTCTTAGTTGCAGCACATAGGATCTTTAATTGTGGCCATGCAGGATCTAGTTCCCTGACCAGGGAATGAACCCAGGCCCCCTGTACTTAGCCACTGGACCGCCAAGGAAATCCCAGATCTCGGCTTTTAACCTAAGAGATGGGAGCCCTTGAAGGGATGTATGGTGGGGGGAGTGAGGTGATGTGATTTGTGTCTTGCAAGCTGGCTACCCTGTGAAGAACAGACATGCTAGAGGCCACCTCAGTAACCCAGGCTGATGGTGGTTCAGACCGGGACGGGAAGTGACGGGATTCAGAGAGGGTGAGGAGTGGGGAGGTCCTTTGGTGGGTTGTTGTAGGGTGGGAAAGACAGAAAAGTGTCACATGACCCCAAAGGCTTTGTCGTCAGCCAAGAGGTCTGGGGAGGAAGAGCAGGATCCCATTTTGGACAAGAGAGTCTCAGATGTCTGTTAGACGGCGAGTGGAGATGCTGAAAATGCAGCTGGAGGGCTGAGCCTGGAGTCCTGGGAGAAGGTCTGATCGCTCCCTTCAGACCCTTGAGCGGCTGCCCAGTGGAAGAGGAGTGAGAGCTCTTCACTGAGGCTCCCCCAGGACTGAAAAGGGCCAATGAAGGGGAGGGAGTCAAAGTGAAGAAGGCTCTGATTCGATGCCAGGACTTCCGAACCAGGCTATCGGAGACTGAATGAGCAGTCTCATCCAGGCTGTTTTACAGTAATAGCTGAAATCAGGGCTGAGAGTCGGAAAACAGACTGACCCGTGGGGAGACAGCTTCTGTACCAACAGATAAAACAGCACCGCCAAGCAGCTTCGTAAAAAGGGGTCTGGTCTCCTAAGGATAAGGGTGCTCACTCACCGTGGTCACTCCCAGTGGGCCGTCACCTCCCCCGAGGCCCAGCCACTAGGAGCTGAACTGAAGGATGGGCAGACCTGAATATCTAAACCTCCGGAAATCAACCCTGAATATTCACTGGAAGGACTGATGCTGAAATTGAAGCTCCAATGCTCTGGCCACCTGATATAAAGAGGTGACTCATTAGAAAAGACCCTGACACTGGGAAAGATTGAGAGCAGGAAGAGAAGGGGACAACAGAGGACGAGATGGTTGGATGGGATCACCGAGTCAAAGGACGTGAGTTTGAGCAAGCTCCAGGAGATGGGGAAGGACAAGGAAGCCTGGCCTGCTACAGTCCATGGGATCGCAAAGAGTTGGACATGACTGAGAGACTGAACAACAACACCCAGGCTTCCACCAGTACCAGGAAGCAGTCTTTTTCCTCTCTCTGTACCTTGAACTATTTAAGGCCTTAGCAGGACACACAAGACACACTCACACATATACACACTTACAAACATGTACAGTCACAAACACCCTCAGAACTGGTTAGGAATAAGTGTGCAATAGTAATAACATGAGCATCCTGGGTGGCGCAGTGGTAAAGAATCCCCCTGCCAATTCAGGAGACTCAAGAGATGAAGGTTTGAACCCTGGGTCAGGAAGATCCCCTGGAGAAGGATATGGCAACCTACTCCAGTATTCTTGCCTGGAGAATCCCAAGAACAGAGGAGCCTGGTGGGCTACAGTCCTTGGGGTCGCAAGGAGTCAGACACGACTGAGCACGCATGCACAAGTAACAACACAGCTCATGTCTGTGCCTGGCACGACTTACACATCGCCTCACTGGATCCTCACAGGAAGCTGGTACTATTACTGTCCCTATTCTACAGACGAGGAAACTTTAGTCACAGGAGAGGTAAGAACCTCAGTCAAAATCATACAGCTTGTAAATGGCCCAGGAAACTGAGCCCCAATCCCAACCTTCTCTTTCTCAAGGTTGAGTTTTCAATCTTGCTTACCTTCCCCTTTACATTCTTATACAGACCTCTCCTCTCCTGATGGTCTAGAGCAGGTACCTCAGAAGCAAGTTTGAATTATTGACCAGGGACTTGGTCAAGTCACAGAGCTGCAGCCCCTGAGGCATGGAACCTGGGGGCGAGGGAGGTCAAGCAAGGGAACCCAGGCCCCTCGTGAGACCCTGCGGAGGGGCCACAGGGCACTCAGGGTCACTGGGGCAGGGCCACCATGTGCCCTCCGCGTCAGGAAGGAGGGGGAGCCTTCCTTCCTTTTGAGATGTGAAAGCAGGCGATGGTGGTGACAAAGGACTGCCCTTTGGTGCTGAGAAGCCAGGGGTCAAATGAGGTCCCTGGGCTGCTTCCCCGGAGGGCAGAGCAGGGGCCAGGAGGCGGCATGAGGGAAGGACAGCTGTGCTGGCCAAGCCGTCAGAGCAGGACCTTGTTGTCCATTCACTCAGTCGTGCCTGACTCTTTGCGACCCCATGGACGGCAGCACGCCAGGCTTCCCTGTCCTTCACCATCTCCCGGAGTTTGCTCAAACTCATGTCTATTGAGTCAGTGATGCCATCCAACCATCTCATCCTGTGTCACCCTCTTCTCCTCTTGCCCTCAATTAGAACCTCAGATTTCCTGACCTTCACCCAAGGCACCAAAGAGGGCCTCAGGAGGTGGACAGAGCCCGGTCCTTAGGGTACAGCTGGTCTCCTGCCCTACCGCAAGGCCGGTCCTCTGGCCACACTTGGTTTCCAAAGCATGAAGCCTTTCAGCATGTCAGTTGGGCCACAGCCCCAGTGAGAGGGACAAAGAACAAATCAGCAGCAGCCACCTCCTCCAACCATGGAAACCAGAGGAGAGACCTTGCTGACCCCACAACCAGAACATGGAGCCCTTCCTAGGTCACTCATCTGGGAGCCAGGGGCTGTCACTCGTCTTCCTCTTTTCAGTCCAGTCATCCAGTCAGCCCTGTAAAGACAGAGTGCTCTGTCTTGTCTCTTTGTTTTAGTTACTTGTGTCTTCCTCTTTATTTCAAGTAAGAATATTTCAGGAATCCTGGCCTTAGCCCCTCAGAATGACAGATGAGATCCAAAGAAAACCTCACCATAGGTTATTCAGTTGGCCTCTGACTCACAGTGCGATGTGGAAGGGGTCAGCAGATAGAAATCTATGAGACTGCGGTTCCACGTTGACCTCCGGCATCAAGTGATCCCCTCTTCACTAAATAAGCACATTCCTCAGTAAGGATACTGGCAAAGCACATAGCACATTATTACAGCTTTTCTTTGATCATCCTTGCCTTCATTCAGCAGGGATCACTGAGTAGCAACCACGTGCCCAAAACGCCATGCTGGGGGCGGGCGTGCAGCCGTGAACTGTGCAAATGCTGTACCCTCTGCCACCAAACGGCCTCCAGTTGAAGGCCCCACCCTCCACCCGCCAGAAAGAGCAATCCAAGGAGAACAGTGTGAGAAAGAGTAGACCTCTCGGGAGCTTTTGGTTTCCTGCTGTTGATGGAGACGTGGCTCTATTTTCTGATAGAGACAGAGAACTAGGCTTTCCTACCAGAAAACAACAGGACACATGCAATGATAAGCCTGCCTGGGAATCAAGGCAGAGACGTGGACAGAAGCGAAAAAGAGACCCGTCCCATTCAGAGAGGGCAGCCTCCACTCCACATCACTGTCTCCGCAAGGGGAAAAGTCAGCCCAGGGTCCCTGAGACACCTATTTCCACGACAAGCCAGAACCCTTGTCTTTGGGTGAATTCTGCCAATTCTAAATATCTGTTCTAATTGTTTAAAAAAATTATTTAACTTGAATAAAATAAGTCTAGCAGCCTCCTTTGATTGGGGCAACCTTTTGGTAAAGCTGATCTAAGGAAGAACGAGCTATAATCAACTGATTATAAGCAGCCCTTATAAAGCCGATCTTTTGTGTTGTGACCACAGAAATTAACCCGCAATCGCTCAGAAACCAGGGTCAAAATGAGTCAAGATCTAAATCCCAAGTCAAAACCAAGATGTCTGTCTCAGACACTGGATGTCTGGTTGCCATTACCATCTATTTCTGCCCGGCAACTTTTCTTATAAATTTCTAGGAGAATTGAAGGGACAGTGTCGAGAATGCAGTTTCTTTTCTGACCTCTGGAATGAGATTGCAGCTGACTGGAGCGTTTTTTACAAGGCCTGATGAGAAAACAGAGAGAAAAAAGACTGTTAACCATGAGTGACAGCGTGCTGTTGATAAACGCCTTCTGTGCTGTCCAGGGGACTGGCTGATTTTGATCTTTTATCTTAAGCAGCTAAAAAATATGGACGTCAGGAGGGTCTCCGAAGTGCAAGAAGGCCTTTGATGGAGTGGCTGGTGCCTGGGTGTGCGCCTTCACCACTCCCAGGGCTCGGCTGGGGCAGAAACCCCTCTCTATGGGCTCACGGTCCTCCCACCCCTTCCTTGTCCCTGTGATTTACAGGCTTCAGGAGCAAGCAGGAGTTCGACCTGGACAGCTAACCCTTAATGCAGCTTATACATCATAACAGGTGATGCATTTAGGTTTTACATCAAAATAAGGCTGAAGAGACTCCTTTAAAACAGAAGAGGCTCCCAGAGACAGAGAGATAAACCCCAAAGCTTTCCCACAGCTCAGCCTTTGCCACAAAGGCAACATCCTCCACAGTCACTGCCTCCAAAAAGCAGTTGAGATAGCCCACGTGAAAGAACGCCAACACAGGCCTGTTAAGTAATGGAGACAGAGCAAGTCAACAGAGGGGCGAGCTTCCAGGCTCTACTTCCTAACTGTCTGGCGAGTGGCCACAAGAACCCTCCTGCACCAGAGTCACTTTAATCCCACCGCCTTCCAGGTCACCACCCAACACAAGATGCTCAATATGGCTGTTAAAGTCCGCCACCCCGGCTCTGTCTTGACTTTTCCTGCCTTGTCACCCCTGCCAGCTCAGGTCCGGTTACTCCCCACCTGCCCTCCCTTTAAACCATCAAGCGATCCACCAGGCCTTTCCCCTTCTCCTCGGATCGCACAATCAGTTCTTTTCCGGATTTACATTTTATGAAGCTGCCTGTCACAGGCTGGGTTCTCTGGAAATAGAGGCTAAGATGTAAACTGTTGAGAGGCAACAGGGCTGAGATGCTAAATGTGTCTTTGGGACCAACCCCTGAGAAAGGACCAGCAGGAATACAGGATAGACTAAGGTGGACAGCGCTGTGGAGCAGGCTTGGCAACCCTGACGCAAATGGAGGAAGTGGGGTGGGGGGCAGAGGGGCCTATGCTCTCTCAGACGTGTCACGCCTGGGCTCACCTGGACTTTTATACCCCCGCCTTGTTTCATCACCAGATGCAGGCACCCCCAAGAAGAGAGTGGCTTCTGGAAGGTGGCCCCCGGCAGCTGAGGCAGACTGTAAAGGAGCTGGGGGCTGGGGTCTAGGGGGCTGGCTGCTGACCAGCTACCCCACAGCTGGGCAGCTAGTCCTTCTTAGAAAAGATGTCTGGGCAGCACACCCCTATATGTTCCTCACCCCACCCCCAGGCTAATCCTATGGGAATCCATTAATCCAGGGGCTCTAGCAACCCTGGGGGTGCACAAACGTGGCCCATTATTGATCTCAACCCGGGCTCTTGGCTTCTTTATTTTTTTAATTATTTATTATATCTGGTTGCCCTGGGCCTCCGTGGCTGCGTGTGGGCTTTCTCTAGGTTTGGCAAGTGAGGGTTATTCTCCAGGTGCGGTGCGAGGGCTTCTCCATGCGGTGGTTCCTCCTGTTGGGGAGCAGGGGCTCTAGAGCACAGGCTCAGTAGCTGTGGCCCACAGGCTTAGTTGCCTCTCGGCATGTGGAATCTTTCCGAACCAGGGATGCAACCTGTGCCCCCTGCATTCATAGGTGGATCCTTACCCACTGGACCACCATGGAAGTCCTGGATTCTTTAATCAATAGCAGTTGATGAGGCTGGACGAGAAATTCAGGCAACGCTTTACTGGGACTTGTGCTGCAGCTAGTACTAGGGAGCCAGAGCAAATAACAGGTGTCCTTGCAGCCCCTAGATGGGGGCAAGTTGGTCCCTTAAATGGGTGAGGGTGGGAGCCAATCAGTGGGACCGGTTGGAGGGGTGACTTGCATGGTCTGCCTACCCTGGCATCTCAGAAATGGAAGTTAGGTTTTAACCTTCCGTTATCTCGCTGTTCATCATTTGCCCCAACTGCACACACTCGCTGGAGAAGGCAATGGCAAGCCACTCCAGTACTCTTGTCTAGAAGATCCCATGGATGGAGGAGCCTGGTGGGCTGCAGTCTGTGGGGTTGCTAAGGGTCAGACCCGACTGAGCGACTTCACTTACACTTTTCACTTTCACACATTGGAGAAGGAAATGGCAACCCACCCCAGTGTTCTTGCCTGGAGAATCCCAGGGACGGGGGAGCCTGGTGGGCTTCCGTCTGTGGGGTCACACAGAGTCAGACACGACTGAAGTGACGCAGCAGCAGCAGCAGCACATGCTTGAAGTTATTTTCAGTCCCTTATGGTTTCTTTGTATTCTGTTCGAGGAGACATTTTTCCAGGTGCAAGCACTGCAGTAAAAGACCCCGGGTGCAGCCCATCTCACGAGGAATGTCTTTGCACTCCACACCTCTCATCTCAGGCATCATGCTGCACGTATGCTAGAGAGTTAGCCTCATGATCTCGTCTAGCTGGTCCCTAGAAGACAGCTTCCCAACCAGATATCTGGGGAAAGATAGGCAAAGGAATTTCTCTCTAAAGTCCTTAGAGCCGACAGGAAGATTTCGGGTCTGTTACCTGCAGCTTATCCCATTGTGCAGCGTAATTATTAATCTTTTTAAAATTTGGGGATGCCCTGCTTTAGAGACAGCTATTCTTGGTCCTCATTCAGTCACTGATCATTTACTTTGGGGACCTTTTATTATTCATCAGGCACTGAGCCAACTATTGAAGAGAGAGTGGGGAACAGGCCACACAAGGTCACTGTCATTGAAACACTTAGGGTCTAGAGGAAAAGAAAGGCTGAACAAGTAAACATGGAAACAGAACCATAAACAGAAATAGGGTAAATGCTCTACAAGAGAATAACAGGATGGGAGAGTCAAGAAGGAACAGTAAGAGAAGCCAGAGAGACTGGCCAGCCCTGGAAGCCCTAGAGTGGGGGGTCGCGTTTTATTCTCAGTGCAGGAGAAAGCCATTGGAGGACTGTGAAGCTATGGATGTCCTGATGTGGTTTATATTTTCCCAAGAACACTCCTGCTGGAGAATGACTGTAGGGCAGCAGGAGGAGCGACAGGAAAGCCAGTTAAGAGCGCGTAGCAATAGCCCAGACTAGAGACAGTACGGTTAGCTGCGAGCAGTCACAGCGGACCGGAGAAGAGAGGAAGGATCCCAAATAGATTCGCAAACAACAATCTGTCCTTCCTGGGGCTTCCCTGGTGGTCCAGTGGTTCAGACCCCGTGCTTCCAATGCAGGAGCTGGGGGTTGGATCCCTGGTCGGGAAACGAAGATCTGACCTGCCACGTGGCACAGCCAAAGATAAGAATAAAATTATTTGTTTAAAGAAATACTTTTTAAAAAGGAGAATTAATCCTTCCTACCCTCAAGAAGTTTACATTCTGTTGGAAAGACAGATGTGGAAACTGTTTAATATAGCAAAATCATTACTTTCATGGAAATATAGAAGGTATAGATCGAGCCTAGGGTGGAACGTGGAAGACCCCTGGGGAAGATGTAGGTGCTCACAGTTATGTTAAATCTGGGGAGTGAAAATAAGTATTTGCTGAGTAAACTGACTTTGCCAAGGGGGTGGTGCTTCCAGCAGAGGCCGCAGCCTGGGGAACGTGCCTGGCAGACGTCCAGCGGCAGGGACCTTGGCAGATGTCCAGCCGCAGGGACCTTGGCAGACGTCCAACCACGGACCAAGGCCCAGCTCACGGTGTCTAGACCACCCTGCCTGCGCCTCTTCCATTGTGCTTGTCACTCTGTGTATGGAAATCTGTGTTTGGCTGTCTGTTTTTCTCCCCAGTTTTAAACTCCTGGGAGACAAGTCTGTGTTCTGATTATTGTAGCAATAGTATTTCTCAATGAATAAGCAAGTCTGCTAATGATGGCGCCACTAAACACCAATCACTCCCTCACTTTGCAGCCCTCCTGGTTGCCTTCATGTCATTTCAAAGGTGATGCCTTCAGCTGTGGCCTCTCTCCCACCGGCTCCCAGAGGGTAAGGCCTCTGTCTTCCCTGTGCCTTTTCACAGGCCCCCAGGGACTGATCTACACTCCCCAAGGGCCATCCCAAGCCCACGGAATGAAATGAGTGCACAATCTGCAGTAGGTCATTACTGACTAACAGGTTTTCATTCCTTCCTCGGTTGCCAGGATGATGCAGGAGTGACTGCCTGCTGCAGAAGGCTTTCATCTGCTAAATGCCTCCCAGCATGTCTGCTGAAAATCTTGAGCCCTCAGGAACACCACCTCCTCACCCTTCCACAACTTTCCACCACGACACACAGACCTCCTCCTCGAAGGAAGAAGGTGCTAAGGGAGCTGAGCAGAGTTTAGCGGAAGGACTTTTACCTCCTGAAGAGGATGAGACTTGGGAGAAAGACCAATACCTGGAAGAGGAGGCCGATTACCTGAAAGGAAACGAGTATCAGTCTGAACAGGATGATCTGCATGAACAGGATGATCTGAAGGGCCATAAGAATCTGCTGAAGAAAGAGCTCCTGGAAGGGAAAGTATTTCTGTATGAAAAGTTTCTGGATGCAGGTGAGTATCTGGGGAGGACATCCCGTAGGTGGTGGTTCTAGCTCATTACAAGGAGAAAAAAGAACAGGCTTGAGTTACAGCCAAAGCACAAATGATCAGCCCTACTCACCATGCTGACAGTCTCATGAATCATTTTTGACCAACCTACCCACAACCTCAATAGCTCTGCCCCCAAGCCCTAAGCCTACCAAGCAGACAGGGAGACCTGATGATCCAACGGGAAGCCTCTGTTCATAAAAAGCAAAACCAGACAAACAGAACACATCCCCTAATTTGCACCTTTTCCTTTCCTTGTTTCACAAGTAATGCATGTGCATGGTGGACGTTTGAGAAACTGTGTACAAGTAAAAGGAAAAAAGCAAAAGCAAAAATCAGTTTTACTCAGTCTTCCCCGGTGGTCTGCTGGTTAAGATTCCACACCTCCACTGCAGGGGCCATGGGTTCAGTCCCTGATTGGAGAACTAAGAGGCCACATGCTGTGTGGCCAATAAAAAATTTTTTTTAATTTATGAAAAATTCACTCCCATCCAGAGATGATAATCACTTCCACACCTTGCTTATGTCCTCCCCAGACACTGCATAGTGCTTGTAACCTGCCCTTTAAGGCATATGTATTTCTATATCATGTGCTGTGCTGTGCTTAATCCTCAGTCGTGTTCGACTTCTTTGCCAGCTCATGGATGTAGCCCGCCAGGCTCCTCTGTCCATGGGGATTCTCCAGACAAAAATGCTGGAGTGGGTTTTCATGCCCTCCTCCAGGGGATCTTCCCAGCTGCGGACTGAACCCAGATCTCCTGCATTGCAGGCAGACTCTTTACCATCTGAGCCACCAGGGAAGCCCAAGAATACTGGAGTGGGTAGCCTATCCCTCCTCCAGGGGATCTTCCCAACCCAGGAATCAAACTGGGGTCTCCTGCATTGCAAGTGGATTCTTTACCAGCTGGGCTACCAGGGAAACCCCTGCTATATCATAATTACATATAAATATTACATATTTATAGGAGTATCATTTCATGCTTTCAATTTTCTACAAATCGTTTTAATGGCTACATCACACTGTATTATATTTTAAACCGTAATTTTTTTTGCCCCACTGTACGACTTGCAGGATCTTAGTTCCCTGACCAGGGGCTGAACCCACAACCTTGGCAGTGAGAGCACCGAATCCTGACCACTGGACTGCCAGGGACTTCCCCAAACCATAATATTTTTAATTGGTTTTCTATTATTACTCATTTACTGCTTCTGTTTTTTGTTACTTTTTAAAACAGCATGTTGATAAATGTCCTTATAGCTAAGTTTTATTAATGGGCTCTAATTATTTTCTGAAACACATTTCCATAATGTGTTACCAAGTCAACGGAGACAAGACTGCTTCCCTGGTGCCCATTCAGACCCTGGAAGGCATCATGTTGCTCTGCTGGTGGGTATTTAACTCTGGAGTGATCTCTCTTCTCCTAAGGCTCACATTTTCTCCATACTGTTTCTGCAGTTGGCAACTTTTCCTTAAGTTGGGTTTTATCATTCGGCAGTGGTCTCCTTGTGTTATTAAACCAAGTGGGTAACATGCATTTATTCACAGGCCACACGGTGTGTTCCCTTGATGTTATGACTGCATGGCCATATCCAACCAGAAACAGAAAGTTAAAAATCCAGGTCATCTGCATCACCTTAATGCTGACCTAGAAATAGACCTATTTTCCGGAACAAGCAAGCATCTCAGGCAGCTTGAATCTTTAAATCCCAATCTGACTGCGCACAACCCACATCCTAAACGCTGGGTGGTTTCGGCAGCCGCACAGGTGTTTCACCTTTGCATCCTCTCCATCAAATCACGGCAGATGGATCATCCTAGCGATACATTCGTACTGCCCTCGCCAGTTTAGTTAGTACATTGGAGAGGCCGTTCCTCTTGCTGGGAAATTCTCTCTTCTGTGTGTCTGCACTACTGAGCTCCCTCTCAGAATCCTAACAGCCCTGTTCTTCAAGTACCAAGCATAATTCTAATACTGAAAAACAGCATTCAAGCCATTTCTTTTGCAGAGTATGAATCAAGCGTTCTTCACGTGTCCCCGCTATGTGTCGGACCTTCGTAAATATATTACCCACCAGAGTAGGACAAATAGAATGCTGTCAGGTGAATGGAACTGTGTACAAAGCAAAAGCTTTGAAAACAAATGCCCTGCTAGCAAATACTGGTGAGGCACTGGAAAAAAAACAAACAAAAACTGTAGAGGAATACTAAAATGCCTTTAAAGACACATGCAAGCATATCTTAGTCTGTGAAAACTCAGGGTACCAAGCCAGACTGTACAAAGCAGATTAAGTTAAAAGGGTTTACAAGAGGATCTTTAATTTTCAAAAGAATTTACATCAAGATTTCTTTATGTAGAATTTCTCCCCAATACCTTAAAGATGTAATTGTTTATCCTTTGTCTTGAACCTCGGTGTCAAACAAGAGTGCTTTCCTGACTCATAACAGATGTTCAGTAAATGCAAATTGGATCAAGTTCAATTTCATTCATTTCACAAAGTCAGGTGTATATATAGACACACACACACAAACACATTTTTTTGTTTTTTTGTTTTCATTTTGATTTTTAATTTTTATGGTGGAGTATAGTTGATTTACAATGTTGTGTTAGTTTCAGGTGTACTGCAAAGTGGATCAGTTACACCTACAAGTATGTCCACTCTTTTTTAGATTCTTTTCCATATAGGCCATTACAGAGTATTGAGTTCCCTGTGCTATCCAGTAGGTCCTTATTAATTATTTTATAAATAGTAGTTTGTATATGTCAATCCCAATCTCTCATATTTATTTTTAAAACAGCATTGTGAATTAACCAGCATCTATAAAATGAACCCCCAATGACAAACAGGCTTCCACATCACAGGCCAATGGATGAATGATTAGAGCTTCGTGGCGAAGCGCTGTCAAGAGCCGGATTCTGATGCCTTATCTGGCCTCAGAAGGAGAGAATGCCGTGATCCACTAGTCATGTCTGCCACATCATCCGGAGAGGAGGAAGGAGCCTGACACCATTTATTGATTTGGTGGCAGATGTGAATTTGTCACAAAGAGCACTTTTTTCTTCCTCTCTCAAGAGCTTGACTGATAGGTGTGAACACCAGTTCTCTCCCATTTATCTTGCATGAGTTTGGGCAAGTCATTAACTACTCTTAGTTTTCTTAGCTGTAAATTAGGGATAACACTGAAAGTCACTCAGTCGTGTCCGACTCTTTGTGAACCCACAGACTGTAGCCCGCCAGGCTCCTCTGTCCATGGGATGCTCCAGACAAGAATACTGGAGTAGGTAGCCTATCCCTTCTCCAGGGGATATTCCCAACCCAGGGATAAAACCCAAGTCTCCCGCATTGTAGGAGGATTCTTTACCATCTGAGCTACCAGGAAAGCCCAGGAACACTGCAGTGGGTAGCCTGTCCCTTCTCCAGGGGATCTTCATGACCCAGGGATTCAATCAGGGTCTCCTGCATTACAGGCAGATTCTTTACCAGCTGAGCTATCAGGAAGGCCCATAGGGATAATACTAGACCTACCTCATGTTAAGATTAAAGGGGTTAAATTATGTAAAGTATTATGAGCTATGCCAGGCATATAGCATTTTAAATTCAGTTCAGTTCAGTTCAGTCACTCAGTCATGTCCAGCTCTTTGTGACCCCATGAATCACAGCACGTCAGGCCTCCCTGTCCATCACCAACTCCCGGAGTTCACTCAAACTCATGTCCATCGAGTCGGTGACGCCATCCAGCCATTTCATTCTCTGTCATCCCCTTCTCCTCCCGCCCCCAATCCCTCCCAGCATCAGAGTCTTTTCCAGTGAGTCAACTCTTCGCATGAGGTGGCCAAAGTATTGCAGTTTCAGCTTTAGCATCAGTCCCTCCAATGAACACCCAGGACTGATCTCCTTTAGAATGGACTGGTTGGATCTCCTTGAAATCCAAGGGACTCTCAAGAGTCTTTTCCAACACACAGTTCAAAAGCATCAATTCTTTGGTGATCAGCTTTCTTCACAGTCCAACTCTCACAACCATACACGACCACTGGAAAAACCATAGCCTTGACGAGATGGACCTTTGTTGGCAAAGTAATGTCTCTGCTTTTTAATATGCTCTCTAGTTTGGTCATAACTTTCCTTCCAAGGAGTAAGCATCTTCTAATTTCCTGGCTGCAATCAGCATCTGCAGTGATTTTGGAGCCCAAAAAAATAAAGTCTGACACTGTTTCCACTGTTTTCCCATCTATTTCCCATGAAGTGATGGGACCAGATGCCATGATCTTAGTTTTCTGAATATTGAGCTTCAAGCCAACTTTTTCACTCTCTTCAAGAGGCTTTTGAGTTCCTCTTCACTTTTTCTGCCATAAGGGTGGTGTCATCTGCACATCTGAGGTTATTGATATTTCTAACCTATGTAAGTGTTAGCTATTATTATTATATATTATCATTTCCTTTACCACTGACTTGTGACATCCCCTGGCCACACTGCTCTCTTTTGTAAAAAGGACATAACAGAAAGACAAGAGAAGATGCAATGAACTAGGGTGTGGGAGGAATCTATGTCCCCACCCAACTGCTCTGCAGGCAGGTCAATTTCATAGACTCTCATTGCCCTGCACCAATCAGTGTAGGGTCAGACCAATGACCCCCATCCCCTCTCTTCTTTAAAGGGATGATTTTCTCCATGGTTTGTGAGAAAATCCAATAATATTGGATGAGAAAATCGAATATCAATGCAGCATCAACTGTCACTGAATAATCAGTAGTCATGTGACGGATCTCCTCAGGTTTGAACCGGGAGGTTCCCAATCATTTTTGTGAAGCATGGGTGTGAACCCAGGGGTGTCAGAGTTAGAAGATCCAGCACAAGGGTGGGCCTTGGACCTTGGGCATGTTGATTACCTGTTCCAGGTTTCACTTTTGCCATGTGAAAAAATACCCTGTGACTGTGGCAATGTTCTTTCATTTTCATTCTGAAAATGCTTTGAAAGCACTCCCACACCATACAATTGTCAGATGTGAAAAGGCACGTGTGATCTCACAAGGTGCAGGAAGGTTCTAGAAGGAAGAAATACAACCTACATTTCTGACATGCTGTCATAGAACAGGAAACCACCCCACAGCATGGTCCCTTTTGTTTATTTAGAACTTAAGACCTTCCTATGATAGACTCCTCTGTCCATGGGATTCCCCAGGCAAGAATACTGGAGTGGGTTGCCATGCCCTCTTCCAGGGGATCTTCCCAACCCTGGGATGAACCCCGAGTCTCTCACATCTCCAGGCGGGTTCTTTACCACTAGCGCCACCTGGGAAGACCTTCCTAAAGATGAACTCTGCTCTGTGGTAAATGATGCTATAGAGATGTCACAGTATATTGATTCATAATGTTTCTACTTAATGACATTTTGAGACACAATCCATGGGATTTGATTTTCTTGCCTCTTGCTAGCTCCTCTTTGGCGGCTCTGAATGCTGTTTGACCTAAATGCTATAATTTGGTTGCTGTTTCCAGGTGAGAGTTGGCATCCCAGGGACCATTTCTAAATGGGGAATCTAGCAATTCTGTGTATTTAAAAAGAAAGGCTTGAGATATACCGATAAGGCAGAGACAGGGGAGACAGACAACTTGTCAAGCAGCAAAGTTCACAAATAAGCCAGAGCTTCCCAATCAGGGTGCCTTGAGTCGGCCACTGCTGGGGAGAGATGCTGGGTCCCCAGTTCCTCCAGCCTCCACGCTGCTCCCATACAAACAGCATCATTTTCTATGCCTGTCTTGTCCTGAGGTTAGGAATACAGTCCAGCGACACAGGGTGTACAGTGTACGTTTCAGTCTTTGTTTCCGTCAAGTCTTCAGTCACTCTTTACCACGCGCCTCCCTTTACAAATGAGGATCCTGGAGTCTGAGAGAGGATATGTGACTTCTCCAAGGTCATGGAAAATAACTAAAAGAATCAAGAGACGCTTCCAAGCCTTCTCTTTCTCTTCTAATCACTTCTCTTTTTCTCCTTTCTTCCCTCCTTTCATCCTTTGTTTCTGCTTTTTAACAAATTATATGCATATTTTGAGAGAAGTGACATAAAATGAAGCAAAATCTACTTCTGTTCATTTTCTAGTGGAAACTTTGAAAAGTAGAAAGACATCACCCAACCTACCAACATCCAAATATAAATAAGGCTGATTCACATTTTAGCAATTTTTATTCTGTCCCTCCTGCTCTAATTTTTTGCATGTTTGGTGATGGTCCTTGTTTTGTCTTGTTTTTACCATTTCAAATACGCGGTATATACAAGTTTGTATTTTACTTTTGTTACTTAGTATTGTGACCTTCACATTTGCCCATATTACTTAATGTTTGTAGCCATCATTTTATTTTTTAATATTGATTTATTATTGTTATTTATTTTGGCTGTGTCAGGTCTCGGCTGTATCACGCAGGATCTTCCCACTGTGGCAGGCAGTCTTCTCTAGTTATGGCGGGCGGTGTGGGATCTTAGCCCCCCGACCAGGGATCGAACTCATACCCCCTGCAGTAGAAGGGGAACCCTTAACTGCTGGACCTCCAGGGAAGTCCCTGTAGACATCATTTTAATAGCCAAGTAATATTCCTCAATAGTAGTCTATCTCATGGGTGAACTATGGATAAGTGTTGAACATTTAAGCTTCTCATTCAAATTTTCTGATTCTCGTTTCTTTATACTTCCACTGTGCCATCCTCTATTACTAGAACTGATGCTCTATTTTATCCCAACTATACCTGAAATTCTCGATGTCATATCATTCAAACCCAACAGTCAGTTGATTAAATGACACAAGTAGAGTCTGTAAAATTAAATATCATTTTTTAAATATTTATGTCCTCTGAACCTCAGCCGTCTCTCCTGTATAGAAAAAAATATCCTTCATCCTGCGACAGAGGAGGGACTCTATGATAACCCAAAAGATTAACAAAGCAAACTTGAATGTCCCAAATCCACAATTGCATGAAAATTACCTTCTTGAGTTCTAATTTTATAAAAATTTTAACCTCATAATTGCTAAAGGAAACAAGAGAGAGAACACCTCCCCAAAAAAAGCAAAAATAGAAAAATTCTGTAAATCAGTGCTTCTCCAACTCAAACCCAGCATCACATAATTAATGACAGATTTTTTAACAGAAAGAAAGTTTCCTAACATTGTCTTTCTTTTATTTTTTCCAACAGACTTCAAGGCTCATTCTTCACAAACCCTGCCTGGTTTTAGAGCAAGGTAAAAGTTTTTTGGTGGGTTTTTTTTTTTTTTCTGATAAATCAGGGTGAAAATTCATGCTGAGGGCTGATGCTTCGTAGCCTCTGCAGTAGCAAAGGCTGGGAGCAGGGGTGAGAGTGGGTAGGGGTGCAGGGAGCAGGACCGCCGAGAAGGAGGGGTTCAGGGGCGGTCTCCTAGGAGTCACACACAAAGGACCTCCCAATACTATTCCCCTTTGCCATTCAAGCCACTCACAAGCTGAGAGACAAGCCCCAGGATCCAGAGCCCTGGGCCCCCAGAACTATGGAGAAAGCAGGGGCCAGCTGAGTCTAGAAAGGCGGTTAGCGTGGGGAAAGATGGCCACGGGCCCTGGGCATCCCTCGTAGTGAAGAGGGCATGAACGCCGCAAGGAAGTTGCCATCATCCTCGCTCAGGCACATTCCAAACTCCAAATGATCGTGCAGTGAGTATTCATGGAACTCCTGCCACAGGCCTTGACCCACGCTAGATGGTCACTGCGAGAGCCGTGGACAGAAGCCTCTGTGTGCTCCGCTCTGTAGACGCCCCTGTGGGGCAGGGGACACACGAGCTCTGGTTCAGTCTTCGTCCCCTACATCCACCCCAAAGGATGACTGGGGGAAGGCGGTCACTGACCTCCAGTGGGGAAGTGGGCTGACACTGGATTCAAAGCAAGCGCAAGGCTGGCTGGGTTACACAGAAGCAGGAATGAAACGTGCTCTACTGTGCAGGAAAGACATAAGCTATAACTTGAGGACCCAGGGCTCTGTGCAGGGGCACCCCCTCCACCTGGTGAGGTTGGCTCCCCACTCCCACCCTCCACCAGCCCCTCTGTATTATGCTTCACGCTTTCAGAGGCTCAGCATCTGCCAGGACCACCCCACTACGCCAATCCACAGAGGGAGTGCTTTCCAGAATCCCCTCCACTGCAGCCATTGACACTCACAGAGAAGCAAGCAATGTGACACTGAAGGGGCCTGACGGTGAAGTGACCGGTCAGGCTGTGATGGAGAACAGGGACCCCAGAGCCAGGCTGCCTGGGCGTGAATCTCAGCTGCTTCACCCAGCTAGATGTGTGCTGCAGGGCAGCCGCTTCATCTTCTGCCTTGGTGTTCCCATCTGTAAAATGGGAACAGGAAGTTTTTGCTCCCCCGGGGCTGTGTGTGTGTGTGTGTGTGTGTGTGCGCGCACACACTCAGTTGTCCAAATCTTTGTGACCTCACAGATGCAGCATGCCAGGGATCCCCTTTCCAGGGGATTTCCTAGGCAAGAATACTGGAATGGGTTGCCATTTCCTCCTCCAGGGGATCTTTCTGACCCAGAGATCAAACCTGAGTCTCTTGGGTCTACCTGCATTGGCAGGTAGATTCCTTACCATTGTGCAACCTGGGGTGGGGCTGTGGTGAGGATTAAACAAGTACTTCAACATTCAGAAAACTAAGATCATCGCATCCGGTCCCATCACTTCATGGGAAATAGATGGGAATCAGTGGCTGACTTTATTCTTCTGGGCTCCAAAATCACTGCAGATGGTGATTGCAGCCATGAAATTAAAAGACTCTTACTCCTTGGAAGGAAAGTAATGACCAACCTAGACAGCATATTGAAAAGCAGAGACATTACTTTGCCAACAAAGGTCCATTTAGTCAAGGCTATGGTTTTCCCAGTAGTCATGTACGGATGTGAGAGTTGGACTATAAAGAAAGCTGAGCGCCAAAGAATTGATGCTTTTGAACTGTGGTGTTGGAGAAGACTCTTAAAAGTCCCTTGGACTGCAAGGAGATCCAACCAGTCCATCCTAAAGGAGATCAGTCTGAATATTCATTGGAAGGACTGATGCTGAAGCTGAAACTCCAATACTTTGGCCACCTGATGTGAAGAGCTGACTCATTTGAAAAGACCCTGATGCTGGGAGGGATTGAGGGCAGGAGGAGAAGGGGATGACAGAGGATGAGATGGTTGGATGACATCACCGACTCAATGGACATGGATTTGGGTGGACTCCAGGAGTTGGTAATGGACAGGGAGGCCTGGCGTGCTGCGATTCATGGGGTTGCAAAGAGTCGGACACGACTGAGCGACTGAACTGAACTGTACTCATGGGGGTGCAGTGGAGCCGTGGTTACCACCCGGGGTGTGTGCAGTAAGGGCTGTGGGTCACTGTCAGCCCTCATTCTGCTCCCCAAGAGCCGCCACATAGAAAACTTAACACGTGTAGAACGAGGAGCAGGATTCCTGGTCAGCTTTGTTCCCAACACAAGCACCCATCCAATCTTTCAGCCATACTGCTGCCAAGTGTGCTTCTGTTCCCGGGCCCAGCAGGGAGCCCCAGGCCCCCCCTGGGTCTGCCCCCAGGCACTTCAGTTTGGCTCCCCAGGGTCCAAGGCTGAGCCTGGGGTGCTCAGAGAGGCCCTGGATTTTCCTCACCCAAGGCTGCTGAGAGACCGAAATCTCCACAAACCCCTTTGGGCAAGAAGTGTCCCACGGGTGTGTGTTTGCTCAGGTCAGTGGGGAGGGGGCCCAGACTCAGGTCAAGTGTTTCCTGGGTTCCTCGAGAGCAGGAAAGCACCCGCCCCCAGCCCACGCGCTTCTGCACGCCTGCCATGAAGGTGCCCAGGCACACACCAGGCCCCGTCCGCGCTGTGAGGCAGCTGCAGGAGCAGACATGGAATCTAGGACCAGGGGCTCCGTCCTGCATCCCTGCACTGCTGATAAAGCCGGGTGCTGGTGTTTGGCAACGCAGCCTGGTTTCCCAGGTGCTGAGGTCACAGCAGAGCCCTGGCAGCACCCCAGGACCTTCATCGTCCCAGCCCTGGGCAGGCGTGGCAGGGAGGCCAAGTGTACATGAGAATGAGCATGACCACAGCGGCCCGCTGTGACCTCAAACACAATCCTGGTGCTTGTCAGCCGGCCGCTTTGACTTCTCAAGGTCCGGCCACAGGGACTTGTATTATCTCCTTGAATCCCAGCAACATCCCACCAGCAGGATGAGACACTGAGCTCAGAGGAGTCCCCTGATGCGGCCTCGAGGCCCGGAGCAGGGCAAGACTTGACACCTGCCGAAAAAGCTCGCCCTTCTCCACTAGTTCCTGATCCCTGTGGTCACTTGACTGAAACCCGAGCATCTTGCCGCTTGCTCCCGGGGCCCCTGCCCAGCAGTGCACCCTGAGAACACAGCCACTCTGCCCGGGCCCGCGGCCCAGCACAGACCCGCCCCTGGGCCCCTGGGAGGTGGCACAAATCTGCCCGTAGCGCCCGCAGATGCTGAAGGGAGAACGGCATTCCCGTGGTGACTTCCCTGCATCAGGGAACCCTGAGCCCCACAGGGAACCAGCCCATCTCGTGAAGGGCCATCGAACTTCTTGCTACTGCTAAGTCACTTCAGTCGTGTCCGACTCTGTGTGACCCCATAGATGGAAGCCCACCAGGCTCCCTGTCCCTGGGATTCTCCAGGCAAGAACACTGGAGTGAGTTGCCATTTCCTTCTCCAATGTGTGAAAGTGAAAAGTGAAAGTGAAGTCGCTCAGTCGTGTCCGACCCTTAGCAACCCCACGGACTACAGCCTACCAGGCTCTTCCATCCGTGGGATTTTCTAGGCAAGTGTACTGGAGTGGTTTGCCATTGCCTTCTCCGATTCGAATTTCTTACTTTGCCTCTAAAAACAACATGCCTCTAAGAGCCAACACTGCCCACTCTCATTTTGTCCTTACCTAGAAGGAAATGGCAACCCACTCCAGTACTCTTGCCTGGAAAATCCCATGGATGGAGGAGCCTGGTAGGCTGCAGTCCATGGGGTCGCTAGGAGTAGGACATGACTGAGCAACTTCACTTTCACTTTCATGCATTGGAGAAGGAAATACCAACCCACTCCAGTGTTCTTGCCTGGAGAATCCCAGGGACAGGGGAGCCTGGTGGGCTGCTGTCTATGGGGTTGCACAGAGTTGGACACGACTGAAGCGACTTAGCAGCAGCATGGAGATCTGGTGCAGGGGGGAAGTATGATTATCTAAAAGGTGTGGAACGTTGGGGTATGGGCATCTTTTTGAATTATGGTCTTCACCATTTGATTACCATGCGTAAAACAGGTAACTAGTGGGAAGCTGCTCTGTAACACAAGGAGCCCCGCCTGGTACTCTGTGACAATCTAGCGGGAGGAGTTGGGGGGGGGGAGTTCAAGAGGGAGGTGATACATGTATACTTATGGCTGGGTCACGATGTTGGACGGCAGAAACCAACACAGCACAGCAAAACAATTATCCTCCAATTAAAAAACATGGTGTGGAAACCAAGGCAGGGAGAAGTTAAGGGGCTTACCCACGGTTACTCCACTCTACCCAAAAGAGCCAAGACTCCAACTCGGACCAGCCAACTCCAAAGTCTACTTTCTTTCTACCGTCCATAGTCACTGCCCCTCCTTATCAGCTGGGCATTTCCCTCACGCCTGTCTCTGCCAGCGGGGCCAGTCGACATGACATGACTTCAGGGTCAAAAGCCCTTCTCATACCTCTGAAGTGGTTTCCTGCCTACTTAGCAGAGATTCCTGAAGAAGGACGTGGTGCAGGGCAGGGTGCTAGGGCACCTTTTTGATCCCGAGCTCCCAGGTTGTAGGGTCTGCGCCTCACACCCGAGGGCCTGTCCTCGGGCCCTGCAAAACCTTCCCTGAAAATGGTGGTGTGCGCAGTGGGTGGACTGGCAGGTACAGACCCCAGCGCTTGACTTGAAGTGCTGCTCTGCTCTGCCTGAGGCAGCCGTGAGGCGGGAAGGGTGACTGGAATGAGCAGGGTGGTGAGCTGGCAGGGGCAGAGAATGTTCTGGAAGGTTGGACTGTCCATTACGGAAGCCTGACCTGCTGGCCTTTGAAGGCATCTGCAGATCTTTTCACTCTAAGTGAAGCAGCAGCTGGCACCCAGAATGGCCCACAGGCCTATTTTCCATTCCCCTGCGCTGGTCCTGGGATGGGTGGAAGTCTGCGGGGGCCAGGGAGCAGCCGCCACCACCCCAACCTCCCCGCAGGCAGCAGCCGTGGGGTTTCTAACCCGGCCCCTGCCTGGAGGTGGACCCTCTGTGGCTGGCATCCCTCGGGTAACCACCTTCTTCACCGTCCCTCCTCCCATCCCCTGAATCTGCCAGCAGCAGGCCTCTTCTCGAAGACACGATGCCGTCCACATCGTTTGGGAAGCACGAGGGAGAACTTCTGACCTCCCAGGACCAGAGTACACAGACAGAGTGGATTTATGAAAGCAAGATGGGTAAGGGACCCCACGCCGCACATCCGCCTCGAGGCCAGGCTCCGGGGGTGCTGGGGAGACGTGGCCTTGCGGGTGTCCCATGGAGGTGGACCATCGAGGCTGGAGCATCAGTCAGACTGATGATGCATACTGCTTCCTGGGCCATCCTGTCCCTGTGCGCCCCGCTTCCCTTCATCCTGGACCTCCTCAGGGAAAGAGAATCCACAGAGTGCGGAGACAGATGCCTTCTCCCGTCGCCCCCGTCCCTTCGTTAGCTTCCCTGTTCTCGTTCCACATGAACACAGCCCCTATTTCCCGCGGGGACACAGGCCATTTCCTTCCCAGATTACAGGCCAGTTCCCTGGGGACAGAGCCCATCTCTAAATAATCACATGGTGACAGGACTGGGACCCACCCCAGAATATCCATCCGAGTGTGCGGTCAAAGCCAGCCCTGGTTCCGAATGAGCCAAGACCATCCATAGCAGGAATTTGTGTGGCCACAATTAGGAGACACTCAAGAGACAGTTTGGCAAGATTGCACTGAGGATCTTAATTCTCAGCCCAGTTAAGCCCAAAGGCCCTTTGCCCTAGGATCCTGGGAATGGACCCCTGAACGGCATCTTCTCTCACCATGATTAATAATTTAAACCCAGCTTTAGTGAGATTGATCCATCACAGATTCACACATTAGTTTCACATCTGTAGTCATGGCAGCAGTGAATTAGATTCCCAACCGAAACCTCAATTCCCTGCCCCCATCCGTGCCTGCTCGATTTTGTAGCTCAGATGTGGCTTAAATGAAATTAGGAACCAGAAACCCTATGAGGCAGAAGGGAGCAGCAGAGGCAAGCCCACACAAGCCAGGAGTTCCAGGGTGCTGGCTGCCAGCACGCGATGGGGAGTGTTTTACAGGCTAAGTCAGTGCATGTGGGGTTTGTGTCAGGGTTTGTGCTCCAATGGAGCCCCGAAAACTGGAACCATTTCAGAGTCAGTAAGCGTGATAGCTGGAAAAAAAAATCTGAGCGCTTATCTAAATATTCATAAGCAGGATTCTGGAAGTCATTTACTGGGTAATCGCCTGTAAAGTGCCAATACTAAGCTTGAAAGGAGGTGGGATAGGAAAAGAAGATAGAGGGAGGCTGAGGTGGGGGAAGGGAGGCACCAGAGCCTGTTCACTCCACTGGGCACCTTCCTTCAGAGAGAGGCCCTCTGGAAATCAATATTTCATTTTCCATATTCATTCATGATCCTTTTAGTCTCCAGGCTTAATTATAGAGCCAGTCATGTCTGGATCTAATTTAGGTTTTAAGTGCTCTGTGCATTTGGACTGTAGGGGCATGTTTTCTAGCCAAGTCTCTTTCCACTACTGAGTCCCTTTTTGATGACACTGCATGACGTGTGGGATCTTTAGTTTCCCCAAGCAGGGATGGAACTGGGGTGCCCCTTGCAATGAAGTGTGGCATCTTAACCACTGGACCACCAGGGAAGTCCCCAACATGTGTTTAGTGTTTAGCACAAGTCTGGCCACCCACAGCAATACCTACTGATCAGATCCTGTGATGCTGGTGGCCTGGACCAAAGGTGTGGAGTGTTGAGCCTCTAAGCCAGGGTCAAGGTCACACCCCAGGCTCCTACAGAGACATGAGGGGTGGTGGCTACAACCGAGATTGGAACACAAAGAAAAGTAAGCAATTTCCTAGAATTTATGAAGGTTTTTCTTTTCCCTTCTGCCCATGGTTTACAATCAATCTTTTGGAGAGTGTTCAAATAATAACTGGACAGATTTTACTGGCAATAGCTACATGATTGTGTCTGGCCAGTGGAATGGAGCAAAGAGACTCATTAAGAGACTTCTCTGAAGGAGTGAAGAGTGGAAAAGGAAGTGATGGGGAGTGGGGTGCAAGGGGAACCCCAGAAGTACGGAGCTCCGACAGGAGGTCAAATCTAGTTAGGAGAAGGTGGAGGAAAGTGACACACGGAAGATGCTCCGTGTTTGATGGGGACGTACCCCCGCCATGGAGGAAAGCCAGTCCCCCTGCAGCTGGAGGACAGAACACTAAGGGTTCCTGAGCATGGCAGATGCAAAAAAGAATCTGATTAGCCCAGGGCAAAAGCCACCCATCCACTAGTTGGAGAAACACAATTGAGGCTGAAGCAACTCAAAGCACTGGTTTTGTGGGGGCAGAGGGTCCCTAGGGGTGAGCGGAGGTGAGTGTTGGCAGTGATGGTGCTCGGGATCCAGGATTGGGCATCCCCAGCACCCGCTGCCTATAAAGATGCAGATTCCCAGGCTTTCTTAACACAACCCCTGCCTGCATCCTTAACAAGATCCCCAGAGGATTCTCAGCACAAGAGTGCTGAAGAACCAGCAAACCTCTAGGGTAGAATGGATTTCATGGGTGATAGATTCCTATTTTTAAAGCCTTTTTTTATTAAGGGACTATTTAACCCCATACTCTTCATGGAGTTGAAACTCACCATTCAAAAAACTAAGGTCATGGCATCCAGTGCCATCACTTCATGGCAAATAGACGGGGAGACAATGGAAATAGTGACAGACTTTATTTTCTGGGGCTCCAAAATCACTGCAGACAATGACTACAGCCTGAAATTAAAAGACACTTGCTCCTTGGAAGGAAAGCTGTGACAAACCTAAACAGTGTATTAAAAAGCAGAGACATCATTTTTCCAACATAGGTCTGTATAGTCAAAGCTATGGTTTTTCCAGTAGTCGTGTATAGATGTGAGATTTGGACCATAAAGAAGGCTGAGCACTGAAGAATTGATGCTTTCAAATTGTGGTGTTGGAGAAGACTCTTGACAGTCCCCTGGACAGCAAGAAAATCAAACCAGTCAATCCTATAGGAAACCAACCCTGAATATTCATGGGAAGGAATGCTGCTGAAGCTGAAGCTCCAATCCTTTGGCCACCTCATGAGAAGAGCTGACTCACTGGAAAAGACTTTGAGCTGGGAAAGACTCAAGAAGGGGAAGGGGGCAGCAGAGGATGAGGTAGTTGGATGGCATCACTGACTCAGTGGACATGAATCTGAGCAACCTTTGGGAGATCGTGGAAGACAGAGGCTCCTGGCAATGCTACAGCCCCAGGGTCACAGAGTCAGACAGGACTTAGTGACTGAACAACAAATTCAGCCCCGGGCACCAGAAACAGCATTTTACATATAAAATAACAAGTGCTCTATAAACAGCACTTTGAAACAAACACAGAGGTATAACACCCAGATAAATAAATCCTTGAAACCTATTACTACAGAGAGTGGCAGTCTGACACGGAAGGCATGCTAAAGGCACCAGAAATGCCTCATGGCTTTGGTGATGAAGCAGGCTGGAAGAGGACCGGAACGACTGTTTATGGCCCCTGGTGTCTACACCGCCAAGCACAGAGCAGGGACGTAAACAAAGTATACCAGAAATTCTAACACAGAGCATTATATCCCCGCTGGTAGAAATCCTCCAAACTTGGTGCCCCCCACACACAATAAGCGCCTATAAATATTTGTTACATGCTTGTGAAACTGCTGTTGAGTCCTCATCAGACTCCAGATCAGATATGATGATGACAGGGTGCACCCTTCCCTCAAGAGACAGTCTTGGTAGGCAAGGAGCTGTATGCAGACATTCGTACACATGGAGAACAGTATGTGATCAACCTGGGCCAAATATTGAGAGCAAAATGACCAGGAAGCGCCAGCACAGAATCAGTAAGAACCGATCAAAGACTTCCCTGGTGGTCCAGTGGTTAATAATCTGTCTGCCAATGCAGGGGACACAGGTTCCATCCCTGGTCCGGGAAGACCCCACATGCTGAGGAGCAATGAAGTCCGTGAGCCACAACTACTGAACCTGCCTGCCTAGAGCCCGTGCTCTGCAACAGGAGGAGCCGCCACCATGAGAAGCCCACACACGGCCACGAAGTGCGGCCATGCCAGCCGAGACTAGAGCAAAGCCCGTGTGGCAACAAAGACGCCGTGCGGCCGTAAATAAATAAACAAATACTTTAAGAAAAAAGAACAGATCGAGTGATGCTGGCTCTTACGTCACTTTTTGACAAGGTTATTAAATCAGGAGCTGTGGCAAAGCAGGAGGCCTGAGTTCCAAAACATGTTTCATTTTCAGAACCTTCCTGATGTTCTATAGACAAGACAGCAACACCAGGTGGGAGCATCATGATCACGACGGCATGACCGCTGTGGAATAAGCATCCGAAGAATCTGTTTAAGGATCGAGTCCACCCATTTTCCAGTTGGGATCCACAGGGCTCCGTCCAGCACAGTATTTTATCACAGACTCAGATACAGATGTAGAAAGAACACTGATATTTGTACATGACTGGAAGCGATTGAGTCATGATGATAATGTGATCAGATTCTGAAAGATCTTGACAGCCAGAAACACTGGATCAGGACTGGCTAAATAAAACAGAATGCTCATTTAGATTAGACCCTGCTTATAGCTAGCAGTAGCAGCAATAGGCCCAAAAACACAGGAAGGAGAAGGACAAGGGGGGAAAGCCCTGTCTGCTCTAGATGATATGCTCAACCACAGGCTCCATAAGTCAAGAGGATGACTGATGAGACGGCCAGAAGGTTGATATAACCAGAAAAACTACAAGGTTATGTAGAGGGAGATGAGTCCTCTCCAGCCGGCACCACAGAAGCACCCCCAGGGCGCTGTTCACTTAGAAGGATTCCACCCTCTATGGGGACCAGAAGTGGACTAGCTGGAACTCAGAGGAGAAGCTGGTATGAGGCCAGCCTGGAGATAACATCGCCACAGAGAACTGCTGAAGCAAACGAGGGCACTAAGTCTGGAAGACATGTGAGTCTGAGACAGAATAAGTGCCTTCGAAAATCCGCCACACAAAATAAGAAAATGAGACCTGGCCTCCCCATCTGCACAGAAGGGCTAGAACAAGGCAGCTTGAGGAAAATTGGTTAAGAAAAAGAAGTGGGTCCCAACAGCCGGAGCCATGCATGGTAGAATGCTTGTTCTTAGTAGTCGGAGAACGACTTCCCTGGTGGCTCAGATGGTAAAGCAACTGCCTACAATGAGGGAGACCCGGGTTCGAGCCCTGGATCAGGAAGATGCTCTGGAGAAGGAAATGGCAACCCACTCCAGTATTCTTGCTCAGAGAATCCCCTGGATGGAGAAGTCTGGTGGGCTACAGTCCATGGGGTCACAGAGAGTCAGATACAACTGAGCAATTTCACTTTCACTTTTCAGAAGTCAGAGAGCTCTCTGTCTATGGAGGGCTCAGTCTTAGCAGATGGGCTGGCAGTATGGATCCTGCCCTTGTCAGGGAGGCTTTGCATCCATAGACAAGATCCATGTCCACAGACAGGGCTCAAATCCTAATGCTCCCATGAGCAGGGAAGCAGAGTGCTCCTCCCTACTATTAGGAATGGAAGGTGTGTGTGTGTGTGTGCGTGAGTGTGTGTACACCCGTGTGCAGAGTAGGAAGACGGACAGGTAGGGATCAGGGGGGCAAAAAGGAGCAGGGATCACAAAATTCTAGAAAACATTGGCTCAGATGGTAATGAATCCGTCTGCAATGCAGGAGACCTGGGTTCAATCCCTGGGTCAGGAAGATCCCCTGGAGGAGGGAATGGCAACCTGCTCCAGTATTCTTGCCTGGGAAATCCCATGGACAGAGGAGCCTAGCAGGCTACAGTTCATGGGGTTGCAGAGTCAGTTAGGACTGAGCAACTAACACTTTCACTTTCAACCAAGAACTTTAGGAATGTTCTCAAAAACTACAGTAGCCTCTCATGGCATAACTCATCTGTACTAGCCAGGCCGCCGGGCCTCCCCACTGGCCCTCATTCTGCTCCTCTCCGGGAGCTCTTGACCACAGAACACCAGAGACACCCACTTCCTTCAGCGTCAGGTGTACCCCATTATAAGCCTATACGGCCTGGAAGCCACTTGGCTCTGTGGTTCCTATAGAAGGAGGAATATCCCTCAGGTTTCCCCAGCCATCTTCTCTGTTCTGGAGACCCTAACTGACCAGACAAGAAGAGGGCCTGCATTTCCCAGCCACTGTTTACTGCAGCCCCAGAGTAAGTCAGCAAAGCTAAGAGAAGGATATGGGCAGAGGAAGCATCCAGTATATCCCAGCAGTGGCCTCCAGCCCAAGTTTTATCCTCTGTGGATCAACTGTGGGTGCTAAGAAAGAACCTCAGACCCTAACTGTCCAATATGAACCCACTGAAAAGTAAAAGGTTAAAACTGTCAGTGGCCATCATCTTCTGTCTTTTAACAGTACTTTCAAAATCAAGATCTCCAGGAGGGGAAGAATCAACAGTGACGCTGACCACCTTCAAGTCTGAGTCACAAGGTATCATTTTAACTTTATAACTTTACGATGATTTTAAATGACTCGTGGAAGCTTCAGGTCCATCTAGGAGATCGTGAGAAACACAGAATTAGCATGCCCCAGGCCAAAGAGAGTCCTCGTGTGATCATTTTAGACTAGGGCAGCCTTCATGAAGGTCAGTGGGCCAAACCCTTATTTCTAGAACTTGATGTCAAGGCTCAGGGAAGAAACTTGACCAAAGGGTAAAATGCTTTTAATTGTGAGTTAAAATTGAGTTTTGAAAGGGGAGGAAATACTATTTACCACTAAAGTGTGAAAGGGAGATAATGGATTACCCATACTCAATTTATTCCAAGACATCTACTGTGTATGAAATTCTATTTATTGTATACCTACTGTGTACTTGGCAGTAGTATATCCATCTTCACATGGACAGAGCTATCCTACCCTCTCAGAACATAAACTCTAGTGGAAAAGATGAACCGTGAACCAAAGGAGGGGTATCCGTGTGCTGAGCGTAAGCTACCGCTCCAACTGCTGAAATCACGGGAGCCTCTTATCCTAGAATATGCAGTCTCCGCCCTGGCCTCTCCAGACATTTAAGGGTGAAGAGTTCACCATTCCACCTCCTATTAATCATTTTTCCTATTTGCTTTCAGCCTTTGTTCCCAGTGAAGAACCCCAAGTGGCAGGAGATGGTGAGTCTCACATAACCTAACCAAAGATTCCTGCTCCCTGCAGAGTGTCTGGGAATGGTGCCCCCCGGGTGGGTGGGTGCCTTGCTGGTATGGCCAATGCTGAGTCCTAGAGAGAATCAAGGGAAGTGCTGGGCACACAGTCCATGAACCTGGATGTGCTTCCCTGTCCTTAACTGAAGAAGGGAGATAGAAGCAGAAAGAGGGTCTTGGGAGTGAGAAAGAATGACCTGGGAACAGTCCAGAAGTCCATCTCTCTACTCAAGGTCTGTATAGAGAAACCCACTTTTCAAGAGGGCCCAGTCAGTCAATTACTAGCTTCTCTGAAGTCTGGGCAGCAGGGCTTAACTGGGATGCGTGGGTCCCTCCAGACAGACTCATTCCATGGCACCTTGGCAGGGAATGAATTAGAGCCCCTCAAATGGTACCCTTAGAACCTGATTCAGTTTTCATTAAAGGAGGGGATAGCCGAATCCTCTGAGGGAGAAGGACAGGGGAGAAGGTTGGGTTTTGGTGGCAGAATCAATTTGGACACATCGCTCCACCAAAGTCCTACAATTAAACAGACCTATTCTATGGTTTGGAGGCAGGCGTGGCAACCCACTCCGGTATTCCGGCCTGGAGAGTCCCATGGACAGAGGAGCCTGGCAGGCTACAGTCCATGGGATCGCAAAGAGTGGGACATGACTTAGCACGCACACATCCTTTTATTGACTGGAAAGAATGGAGGGATGGTGAGCTGCTGGGATGGGGTCAGGGAGGAGCAGGGTTACTCACACAGGTGGCTTATCAAACAAACTCCTTCTCACTCCAGAATCTTCTTGATCTTATTCCATTTCCAGAGAGGAGAGAGCCAGGGTAGACCAGTGCTGCTCAGACTTTCATGTGCAGAGCATTCACCCAGGCCTTGTGTTAAAACGCAGACTCTGAGTCCAGGGCCTGAGGGTCCGCGTTTCTCACAAGCTCCCGGCAGCAGCTCCTACAGGCAGGGTGGAGGAGCAGACAACAGGCCCGAGTTTCACCCCTGCGCCCACTTCTCTGAGCCGGCCCGGGGGCAGTCGCCTACTGCTTCTCTCCTCCGTGTCCTGGCTTAGAACGTGGGGATCTGCCCTGCAGGGCAAACACACAGGACTCCCAAATTCAGGAGGCGTCAGGAAAAAGAAAGCTGTTAGAGGCGAGCCATTGACTGGGTGGAGAGGAGTTAAGACTGGTTGGTAATCAGTCCAGGAGAGACGTCCCGCTCCAGGGAGAGCTGTGTGCCTGGCTTCCATCGCATTGGCGCTGGTCCCCTGAGCAGCCCTGAAGATAAGCCCTGTGGTCCCCACTACAGGGAGGAGGGGCCCAGGGTGCAAAGGGCTGAGGGACCCACTGGGAAGGCCCTGGGTAACAGGGCCACCACTCGGGAACCTGATCTGACACCTCCCCTGCCTCCCCAGTCCTCCCATAGGAGAGACTTCGAGGGAAGATAATCCCACTAGAACAAAGGCAGAGGTTGACAGAAATTCCCAAAGGGAAAGTGAATTAGGACTAAAGCCCTTCCTTCTCCTCCTCCAAGTCCCCTTCTTCCCTTGACAAACACCTACTTCTTTCCCCCCTCTCAAATTAAGTGTCTATTATTCAATAAAGCCTATTAAAAGATGGCACTGACAAATCACAGGGAGCTGCTGAGATAGCAGGGTCAGAGGCAGGCTCCTCTCCTCTGTATCCAGCAGGCACGTCCTCAGAGACCCTCACTCAGGGGCTCTGCACCTGGCCTCCCCAGGCTCGCGTTCTACCAGCTCCTCCACTACTTCTCCTGAGGGCTTGCCTGAATCCCCATGGATTCTCGTCAGGTTTTCTCAACAAGAAGAAACTTCTCCAGGTGGACAGTCTGGGGACACACAGTGATCTGGAATGGAGCCAGAAGGGCCCCTGCCTTTGCCAGTTTTGAGCCCCTCAGTGGAGAGGGTATGTGCTTGGAAGGAGGACCTGGCGGGAAAGAACTACCAGCATGGGGGCAAGGGGGTACACTGGCCACACAGGGGCCCCTGCAATGAGGCAGGTTTCCACCAGGAACAAGCCGAGGCTGGGTTGGGAGGTCTGCAGGCAGAGAGGCCCCTGGCCTGGTGTCAGGACAGGCAGATCCAGCTGGGTGGAGCTCACCATCCCTCCAGGGGCCCAGAGGAGTCAGCGTTTCCATTACTGAACCAAAGTCCGGAGGCGGTGCAGAGATATCGTGTATGGAGATCACAAAGAACGCCCTTCTCCACCCCCGGAGACCCAACAGGGACACACATCAGACAGACTCAGTCAGCCCAGCGCCACCCCCGGCAGATGTTCAGGGCTTTCTGGATTGCCCAGCGAGGAGGGGCTGGTGTCATCCTGGAGCCAAGACAGAGGCCACCATAATTTCCCCAGGGTTCCAATCATCGTGTATGAGCCCTGTCCCCCCAGCTCCACCTCAGGATCCACACCTTTCCCGGAGCAGGGAATCCAGGCCCAAGTTGTAATTATCCGTTCCTCCATTCAATTTGCACCCCATCCACACTGGAGGTCTCCAGCCCCTCTCCTGGCCCAGCGTCACCAGGCTGTGGCTGACCTTGAGAACAAAGGCATCTGCTATCTCCCAGAGACTTGTTTTTTTCTTTTAAGCTCACTGACTTGGGGATTCATCTCTTACGCTTTAATTAGCAATTACGAACCATCTGCAATTCTGGAGATGGACAATTTTTGACAAAACTGACGGGAGATAGGAATATTTCTCAGGATTTCCAAGACAAAATCAAACTCAGAATCTCTCTGGGAATAAAGTCTAAAGTCCTCCCCAGGGCCTCCAAGCTCCTCCATGAGCTGGCCTTGGCCCTCTCAGCTCACCTCACTCACTCCCCCCCACGCATGCTGTGCCTCCTGCAGTTTGTCAGATACCTCAACATGCTCCCACTCCCTCCCACTTGAGGGCCTTTGCACCTCCTCTGCCTCCTGCCAGGGATGGTCTTCCCCAGCCATCTGCCTGCTCACTCCCTTGCTTCGTGCAGGACTCACTCAAATGTCACTTTGTCAGATGCACCTTCCCTGACCACCAGAAACACACACTTTCCTAAATCTGCCACTGAGATACCCTTTCATTCCTGTTTTACTAATGTCTCCAAGTCAAATTTTAAGTGGTTTGATGAATCTAAAGTCTTATTGATGACCTATGCATTTGTAGTTAAAAAGTCAGGTGTAAATGCTGTAAATCTGTTTCTCTTTTTGTTTTTGTTTGTCATTTCGGCTCCTTTTCCAAATGCCTCTCCTTTGGCCATGCCTTCCACCATTGAAAGCCACGGACTTTGACTACAAAGAGAGCTTTTGGGATCGTGTTTTAAAAGACCCCATCGGCACACTGGAAGGTGATGAGGTCTTCGAAGACGAAGTAAGTTGGTTAAAAACTGGGAACACTGGCTCTGAATGTTCGGGTAGGGTGGCCCGGGGGCCAGCTGGACACTGCATCTTGAGCCCTGGGAGTCACAGCATTGCTCCGCTGTTATCACAGCCCAGAGAGCTTCTCTTAAAACAAGCTGAAGTGTAAATGACACACATTAATCCAAAAAGGGTCAAAAGAAAGCCAAGGATGACACCACAAGGCCCTGCATTCAGTAACATGAATAAATCCCCCTCAAGATTGCTTTTGAAGGCAGCAAAGTTAAAAACAAAACACACAAGCTACCCAGATACTTATGAATAGATCAGGGCAAATCGCTCTTTGTAGAAACCTTGTGTAAACATGAAGTTAGATCCTTGAAACATGGACTAGATGTAATTTTCCCACTAAGCAATGGTGGCTCAGACAGTAAAGAATCTGCCCACGATGCAGAAGAACTGGGTTTGATCCCTGGGTCCAATCCCTGGTCGGGAAGATCCCCTGGAGAAGAGAAAGGCAACCTGCTCCAGTATTCTTGCCTGGAGAATTCCATGGACAGAGGAGCCTGGTGGGCTACAGTCTATGAGATTGCAAAGAGTCAGACACGACCGAGCGACTATCACACATATACATACCACTTAAAATTCTAGACATTATATAGAAAACAAACACAAGGAGCTTTTAAAAGACAGAGAAAAGAAGGCAGACTGTCAGGGGACCATGAGATCCAAGGAAAAACATGGCGGTGAGTTTCTGAGTTTTCTTTTTGCTTCGTATATTCCTGAAAAGACAACAATCAGAAACCCCAACAAGCATAGACCAAAGCCCCCAAAAAAGCCTACCATCTCCAACTGAAGGACCAAGCATGGAGCAGCCCAGAAGACGGAAACTTCAGACGACAGCATCCTCAGTGCCAACACCGCAAAAAAGAGCAATGGAGCATATCCCACAGATCTGAGTCCTGCTCCCACACTTTTCAAAGCAGCACAGAACAAGCCCTGAAGTTTAATGGTGGTCCTTTCCCAGCTGTATCCAACAATTAGAGACATCGTGGGAAGTTCCAAAAACTTGAATAAGTCTCACATCTACAGAAAGTTTTGTACTGTCTTCACTGCACAAATGTTTTGCCTGCCAATGCAGCTTGGTGGCTATAATTTCCTGTCTCAACTTACCTCCAAGGCTTCCAACACCTGTTTACTCAGGTTATATATCCTTTCCACTATAGCTGAGAAATTTTCTCAGGATTGTAGGTACTAACTACAATCACAAAAGTGAGAGCTTGTGTCTCTGAAACTCAAAATTAAGCAGATACATTTTCCTGAACTTAAAAAGGGGGGAAAAATAACCGAGGCATTTAGTTTTTGCTCTTATTTTAATTGAAAAAAATTCTCTGATTTCAGCTCTTATTTAGCCCTAAATTCCTCACTTTCCAGACATGCTCCTATACACTTATATTAATAAGAAGCAAAAGTGTTTTTGCTCAGCCATGCCCGACTCTTTGCAACCCCATGGATTCTAGCCCACCAGGCTCCTCTGTCCATGGGGATTCTCCAGGCAAGAATACTGGCGTGGGCTGCCATGACTGCCTCCAGGGGATCTTCCCGACCCAGGGACTGAACCCAGGTGTCCTACATTGCAGCAGATTCTTTACCATCTGAGCCACCAGAGAAGCCTGTATTAATAAGAAAAAAACCTACTGCTTTTTCAAATACTGAATTACCATGTCAAACAGTGGAGAAGGGATTACTTGAACTTAGATTCACGGCACTGAATATAGTAAGACAGGAAAGTAAACTCAGGCATTTTAGAGAGATTTTTTGTAAAGAATTGAAATCAAAAGGAATTGTTTTAATTAGAAACAAATTTTTCAAAAACCTTCAGTGCACTTGTCAACTGAGGTTCTGTGTGTCTGGTAGGGCTGCAGCCATAAGCCAAGGGGACCCCTCCCATGGAGCCGTGCGAGGCTCTGGATGAGATAGGATGCTGGGAGGGTTCTGGGTGACACAAAGCCTATGCACGTGAGCCCCAGTCACAAACACCTTGCCTCGCCATCTCAGGGACTTGGCTCAGGTGACAAAGTATGGCACAGAGAGAGGGGACATGACCCCCTGCTGTCTATACCACCTGGCCTCCAAAGATCAGACACTTAGGTGAGTGACAGGGGCAGCACTTGTGGCCCAGCTACAGTATAACCTGAAAAGCACCGTTTCTCCAAGAAATCCCATAGGCGGCAGATGTGGCCAAGCAGAGCCAGAGCAGGACAGAAGGAATGGCATCAATGCCACATGATACCTGAAGCTGAAGACTTGTCTGTGTGGACTTCTGAGGCCTTTGGGAGGGGGAGCTCCAGAAACCACTGAGATGCCCACGGGAGAGACGTAGCTGAGGTCCTTTGACTTGGAGGCAGCCGTCAACCTAGACCGTGGTTATTCTGACGGTGGCATCTGACAGATCTCACATGCCTCGGGGCAACCCAGCCCAAGCGCCACAACTACCAAGCTGCAACGGCTGAGCTCGCATGCCCAGAGCCCACACTCTACAAGAAAAGCCACCACGCAGTGAAGCCTGCACACAGCAGCTAGGGAGTAGCCCCTGCTCGCGGAAACTAGAGAAAGCCCTCAGGCAGCAACAAAGACCCAGCACAGCCAAGAATAAAATACAAAATAAATCAAAAAAAAAAAAGGACTCATGAAAGACCGGCCTGGGCAATTGGGTCATTGCTCCAACTCAAGGGAGGAATGGTCAACAATAAAGAGTTTAGAGGCAGGAACATTGGACCACAAGCCTCCACCTCAATCCGCCCTGAAGCACAGATACACTCCAGTATGAAAAGATGAACTGAGGCCTATTAAAAATTTGAAGAGTTCATTTGAGCCTGTATGATTAGAATCAGGCAGTACCAGACCGGAAGTGGCTAAGAGCCCTTGGCCAACAGGAGCTGAGGAGAGACAGAAAAGGCTTCTGCAGAGCAAGGAAATCATTGACTGACTGGCTTAAAGCTTAAAGCTGCTTGTGAGTGGCTGTCCTTGGGTTTTGATCTCTTAGGCTTGAGGCATTTACAGGCTTAGGTTTTTGTTTGCTTACTTGGGGCACCATGGCCTCAGAGAGTCCTCAGTCTGATGGCCTCTGTGTTTAATTAACTGAACACCAGCAACGAGAAGAGGTGTGGCTGGGAATCAAGCAAGTCAGTCCTGAGACACCCCAGCTTTTCCACAACCTGGAAAAACCAGCCAAAAGCAAGCTGCATTCTTGAATCTGCCCCAGGTCACGTGCGTCTTCGGATTTGTGGGCCGCCCGCTTCCTTTTGTTGTAGTTGTTTAGTCGCTAAGTCCCGTCTGCCTCTTTTGCAACCCCATGAACTATAGACCACCACAGTCCTCTGTCCATGGAATTTTCCAGGCAGGAATGCTGGAGTGGGTTGCCACTTCCTTCTCCAGGGGAACTTCCCAACCCAGGGGTTGAACCCCTGTCTCCTGCATCGGCAGGTGGACTCTCTACCACTGAGCCACCAGGGAAGCCGCCCCCACCGCTTACTTTAGGAGGCTTATAAGTGAATGGCAGACTGTACATTATCAGATGCAGGACAAGCTCCATAACAACCTCAACCTGTAGTGAGGAGGGCGATGTGATGACCTGCAGTTCTTCTGGACAGCAAGTCACACTTCACCTTCTACCAAAAGGGAGCCGAAGAAAGAAACTCTTGTGAAGACCAACCTATGGGTCAGTCCTGGTTAACTTCACAGACTTGAGATTGAATGAACAAATCTACAAAATTAAAAGGTAGCTTGCAGTGTCATTACTTTGGAAGAAATCCTTACAGACAGAATCATCCACTACAAGAATGTGCTAGGTACTACCCTGGTTTCCTGAAGACTCTTATCCTTCACAGTTATTTATGATACGATAAATAACCAACCATTGAGAACTTGGTCATTCCAGGAACTAAAAAAGCCTTATGCTGTCAAGCCATGGATGCAATTTTATGCTCTAGAGCCTTCTCTACATTTGGAAGGAGAAGGTAATTTTATGCTCTCAAAAGATTTCTTGGTATGCTACTATTAAAAAAAAAAATTCTTAAGGGAAGTTGGGAATGAGAAGAGGGTGTGACCACTGTGGAGACAATCTTCAGAACAAATATTGCTAGTCATCCTGCTGTTCCCACTGTTTCCAATAACATGTTGAAATCTCATCTGGCACATTAGGGAATCAGATTTCAGGCTATTTCATTCTGCGGTCCCTTTGCAGGTTTCCTCTTGGATTGATCTCTTGATCATTATGTAGTGTCCGTCCTTATCTCTTGTAATCTTCTTTATTTTAAGGTCTATTTTGTCTGATATGAGGATTGCTACTCCAGCTTTGTTTCCCATCTGCATGGAATATATTTTTCCACCTTCTCAGACTATATGTGTCTTTAGGTCTGAAGTGGGTTTCTTGTAGACAGCATATATATGGGTCTTGTTTTTGATTCCATTCAGCCAGTATGATTTGTCTTTTGGTTGGAGCATTTAATCCATTTACATTTAAAGTAATTATTGATATATATGTTCCTATTGCCATTTTCTTAATTGTTTGGGGTTGATTTTTGGGGGCTCCAAAATCACTGCAGATGGTGATTTCAGCCATGAAATTAAAAGATGCTTGCTCCTTGGAAGGAAAGTTATGACCAACCTGCTGCTGCTGCTGCTAAGTCACTTCAGTCGTGTCCGACTCTGTGTGACCCCTTAGACGGAAGCCCATCAGGCTCCCCCGTCCCTGGGATTCTCCAGGCAAGAACACTGGAGTGGGTTGCCATTTCCTTCTCCAATGTGTGAAAGTGAAAAGTGAAAGTGAAGTCGCTCAGTCGTGTCCGACCCATAGCGACCCCACGGACTGCAGCCTACTAGGCTCCTCCATCCATGAGATTTTCTAGGCAAGAGTACTGGAGTGGCATGCCATTGACCAACCTAGACAGCATATTAAAAAGCAGAGACATTACTTTGCCAACAAAGGTCCATCTAGTCAAGGCTATGGTTTTTCCAGTAGTCATGTATGGACGTGAGAGTTGGAATATAAAGAAAGCTGAGCGCTGAAGAATTGATGCTTTTGAACTGTGGTGTTGGAGAAGACTTTTGAGAGTCCCTTGGACTGCAAGGAGATCCAACCAGTCCATCCTAAAGGAGATCAGTCCTGGGTGTTCACTGGAAGGACTGATGTTGAAGCTGAAACTCCAGTACTTTGGCCACCTGATACAAAGAGCTGACTCATTTGAAAAGACTCTGATGCTGGGAAAGATTGAGGGCAGGAGGAGAAGGGGATGACAGAGGGTGAGATGGTTGGATGGCATCACCAACTCAATGGACATGAGTTTGGGCAAACTTCAGGAGCTGGTGATGGACAGGGAGGCCTGGAGTGCTGCGATTCATGAGGTCGCAGAGTTGGACACGACTAAGCGACTGAATTGAACTGATTTTGTAGCTCTTTTTCCTTCTCTTGTATTTCTTGACTCTATAAGTCCCTTTAACAATTGTTGTAAAGCTGGTTCGGTGGTACTGAATTCTCTTAACTTTTGCTTATCTGAAATGCTTTTTATTTCTCCACCAATTCTGAATGAGATCCTTGCTGGGTACAATAGTCTTGGCTGTAGATGTTTCCCTTTCAGTACTTTAAATATATCCTGCCATTCCCTTCTGGCCTGCAGTTTCTGCTGAAAGATAATGTATGGGGTTTCCCTTGTATGTTATTTGTTGCTTTTCCCTTGCTGCTTTTAATATTCTTTCTTTGTGTTTAGTCTTTGTTAGTTCACTTAGTATGTGCCTTGGCATGTTTCTCCTTGGGTTTATCCTGTATGGGACTCTTTGTGCCTCTTGGACTTGTTTGACTATTTCCTTTTCCATGTTGGGAAATTTTCAACTATAACCTCTTCAAAAATTTTCTCATACCCTTTCTTTTTGTCTTCTTCTTCTGGGACCCCTATAATTCGAATGTTGGTGCATTTGATATTGTCCCAGAGGTCTCTGAGACTGTCCTCAGTTCTTTTCATTATTTTTACTTTATTCTGCTCTTCAGAAGTTATTTCCACCACTTATCTTCCAGCTCACTGATTCGTTCTTCTGTTTCAGATATTCTGCTATTGATTCTTTTGCACTGAACTGAAAGTATTTTTAATTTCAGTAATTGTGTTGTTTGTCTCTGTATGTTTATTCTTTAATTCTTCTAGGTCTTTATTAATTGATTCTTGCATTTTCTCCATTTTGTTTTCAAGGGTTTTTATCGTCTTTACTATCATTATTCTGAATTCTTTTTCCTCTTCATTTATTTGGACCTCTGTGTTCCTAATTTGTTCCTTCATTTGTTTAGTATTTCTCTGTCTTTTCATTATTTTTTTTAACTTACTGTGTTTGAGGTCTCCTTTTCCCAGACTTCAAGGTTGAATTCTTTCTTTCTTTTGGCTTCTGCCCTTGTAAGGTTTGTCCAGTGGTTTGTGTAAGCTTCGTACAGGGTGAGATTTGTGCTGAGTTTTTTGTTTGTTTGTTTTTCCTCTGATGGGCAAGGCTGAGTGAGGTGGTAATCCTGCCTGCTAATTATTTGGTTTGTATTTTTGTTTTCTTTGTTGTTTAGGTGAGGGTGCACAGGGTGCTACTGGTGGTTGGGTGATGCCAGGTCTTGTTTTCAGGTGGTTTCCTTTGTGTGAGTTCTCACTATTTGATACCCCCTAGGGTTAGTTCTCTGGTGGTCTAGGGTCTTGGAGTCAATGCTCCCACTCCAAAGGCTCAGGGCTTGATCTCTGGTCAGGAACAAAGATTCCACAAGTAGTGTGTTATGGCATTAAGTGAGATTAAAACAAATACCCCAAACCAAGAAACCAAAGATAAACAAATGGCAGTCACAAAATCAGGCAAATAATAATTAAAATAATGGAATATGCATATATACATATACACCCATAAGGAAAGTCAAAGCAGTCCAACAAAAGTAAAATACAGTAGATTGACCCAGCAAACAAAGGAAATCAAAAATTATATTTACCAGTTAAGAACAAAACTAACTAAAGCACAAACTGGAAAACAAAACGAAAGCAAGGTGCCAGGTGGGGAATAAAGCAATGAAAACAAAACTAACAAATATTGAGGCAGATGAAGAAGACTTATATACATTAAAGAGTAACTCTTTTGCAGGTTTCAACCGTCACCTATCAGTCAGTGTTCAGGACCGTGCTCAAAGAAATGGCTGTTCGCAATGAACTGGAGGAGGATATTACCATTCCCCTGACTGGTCATCTGGAGGGTGAAACCAGAAGGAAACTGGGGATTCTGTAAGTGACAAGAGGGATGGAACTGTTGGTCACTGGGTGCAGGGAGACCAAAGCTAGTGGCAGAGAAAAGTATTAACTGGGCCATGAGAGCACAGAGGAAGGCCAGGGTCCAGAAGCTTCCTTGAGTCAAAGAGCTGGCACAAGCCAGACAAAGGACAAGGGTAAGATCCGGCTGCCAAAACTCAAAGGCAAATAAATCTATCAACAGGGGATGTGCAAGATAGCATCAAAGGTGAGCAGGGACACAGGCTGGAAATCCCAGGCAAGAAAAAGTCTTGAAGGGACCGTGAACTTGTATGAAAGTCTGGGAGGCAAGGTTCAGACCCCTGAGCCTTTGAATCAAGCTCATGGGCATCTTCCCAAGAAATTGCTTAGCTTCATCCTAGGCTAGCCATTGCTTCTCCATGCTCCTTGAGGGGGAAAAGCCCCACACATCACTGACCTGGGAGTCATGGTAGGGGCTTGGGGAGCGATAAAGTTATTGCAGATGGCTGCTGGCACCAAATCTTTCCAGTTGGCATGACCCCAGTCACAAAATGGACCAGAACCCCATCTATGCATCCAGCCTGTGGTACAAGGAAGCCTGGATTTTCACTTATCCAGCTGTCAGAAGCCTTGGTGAGCAAGGTACACGGTCAGGCATCTGAGGCACTCTCTGGCAGGGGCTCTGAGGAACAGGCTGTGGGGGATGGGGTATCATGCATAACCTCGTTGGTGAATGAAGACTCCAAAAAATCAGCGAGAGACTGACTGCCAGCAACTTCTGCTTCGGGTTCAATAGAGTCCTGGGGCCAGAGACCCCTAAGGCTTCTCTAGGAAAAGGGAAGACTAAATACACGATGTAAAATACAAAGAACACCCAAGTTTTCAGATCCTCATAAAACAAGAAAAAAAATCCCAAATCACACCATTATAGGTTATCCTACATTCTAGGTTACATTTTCTCCCCCTTCTTTCTCGTCTAAGCCCATACCAAGGCTCATTCTAACCTAAGTGCACCCAATGAACACACCTACTGTGTACTGGTCTATACAGTAGTGTGTACCCTTACTAGCAAGGCTAGTAAGGATTCCATTAGCTTGCAAAGCTGAGCAAAGAACCAAGTAAAGAAACTTCCCCACAGGGCACTGGGTGCCTCTGGAGGGATCCCTTCACTGGAATTTAACTCTTGCATGCACCTGGCATCCTGCTGTCAGCCTGGACAGGCTTCACCCCACCCTCTTCCTCCTTGTTCTTTCACAGGTGATGGTAGGCTAGGTAACTGCTTCAATTCCATTCACAGTGCTTGCAAATAAAACAAAGAACCCTTGGCACAAATGGGCCATGAAGAGCTCATTCTCAACTTGCAAATAGCTTCTAACGTACAGACACTAAACCTCCTTTACACCAGGCAAAACAGTCAAGCCCTTTCCAGCAGACGGTATTTGCTTCCTGAGGTTGCTCGGGGTTAAATTATTACACTCTCTTTGAGGACTTCGAATCGAGAACTTAAAATCTGCCATGTCAAAGGCCCTCTGCTCAGATCCAATTAAGCCTTGGAAGCTCCCTCCTTCTGGCAGATTCCCTTTCAAAAGGTCTCTGATCTGAGAACCAGGAAAGGCTGCTGTCTCCGGAGACCACCCTTATTTGGCAGGAAAACAGTCCCAGCCATCGAAATGCCAGGACGACTCGCTTTGTATATTGACATGAGAGGAGGCTTGAAGGCTTGATCATTTTGAAGAGCTGTGCCTTAATGTGGCTTTCATGGTGAGTCATTTTTGAGTGAGTTTATTTGAAAGTTTCCTACTCAGTGCAAAGGAGTTTCAGGTGTCTGTATCCGGGTCACAAATAATGCTGTTTCTCTAAGCTATTTCCAAATAACGCTTTACTGAAATGTACACAGGCCACAAGCACACACACCACAGAACAAACAACCTGCGCGAGCTGAACTCATAGAATCCACTTCGGCTGGCTTTGGATCTCCCGACCCTGGCTTCATTCCCAAGAGGAACCCCACTGAATTCATTTGGAAAGATCCAGGGTCAGCCCAGGTGCCCAGGTTGAAGGCCAGTTAAAGGTCAGGAGGGACGCACAGCACCAGGTGCTGGGCCTTTATTCCTGAGCACAGACTGGAAGAAAGCTGGTTGCAAAGGCAGAGCCATCCAGCCCAGTCTCCACCTATGAAACGACGGAGCTGGCCCCAGCTCTGTCTGCCATGTAGCATGACATGTAAACGCGAATTCGGTCTCAGCTTTTCAAGACGATTCACCTTCCTTTCAGGTTGAAGAAAAATTTTGAAAAATACAAGGAGACGATCTACTGGATTATGAGGAAGCGTGAAAGTAAGAACTCCTCTCCCCATTTCCCATCCCATTACCTGATTCTCCTGGGTGCATCTCGCTGTCTCCTGCCTTCCCCTCTGTCCCTCAAGGAGGCAGAAATACTTGTTCCCTCACTTGAGCATCTATTGGGCCAGTAAAGTCTCAGCAGCCAGGGATTAAAATACTGAGCAAGCCAAACACGGTCTGGGACTTCAAGGGGCTTATCCTTTGATTGTGATGAGTGTAGGAGGGAGGGCAGGAGGTGAAGACAAACAGGAAAGCAGGGAATTTGCATATAAAAAAGTTAATGCTTTGGTGGGAAGGGGATAGATGGGACCACACAAGAAGCCATCTAACCTGTATTGGGGGAGGTTCTAAGAAGTCATTAACACAAAGTTTAAGAAAGAAATAGCCCCTTTACCAGATACTAAAGGCATCCTAAAAATCCCATGGATGGAGGAGCCTGGTAGGCTACAGTCCATGGGGTCACAAAGAGCAACTTCACTTCACTTCAAAGTCATCCTAAAGGAAATCAGTCCTGAATATTCACTGGAAGGACAGATGCTGAGGCTGAAACTCCAATACTTTGGCCACCTGATGCGAAGAACTGACTCATTTGAAAGCACCCTGGAAGAAGCACAAGCTGGAATCAAGATTGCTGGGAGAAATATCAATAACCTCAGATATGCAGATGACACTACCCTTATGGCAGAAAGTGAAGAGGAACTCAAAAGCCTCTTGATGAAAGTGAAAGAGGAGAGTGAAAAGGTTGGCTTGAAGCTCAACATTCAGAAAACAAAGATCATGGCATCTGGTCCCATCACTTCATGGGAAATAGATGGAAAAACAGTGGAAACAGTGTCAGACTTTATTTTTTGGGGCTCCAAAATCACTGCAGATGCTGATTGCAGCCATGAAATTAAAAGACGCTTGCTCCTTGGAAGGAAAGTTATGACCAACCTTGATAGTATATTAAAAAGCAGAGACATTACTTTGCCAACAAAGATCCGTCTAGTCAAGGCAATGGTTTTTCCCGTGGTCATGTATGGATGTGAGAGTTGGACTGTGAAGAAAGCTGATCGCCGAAGAATCGATGCTTTTGAACTGTGCTGTTGGAGAAGACTCTTGAGAGTCCCTAGTACTGCAAGGAGATCCAACCAGTCCATTCTAAAGGAGATCAATCCTGGATGTTCATTGGAGGGACTGATGCTAAAGCTGAAACTGCAATACTTTGGCCACCTCATGCGACGAGTTGACTCACTGGAAAAGACTCTGATGCTGGCAAAGGTTAGGGGCGGGAGGAGAAGGGGACGACAGAGAATGAGATGGCTGGATGGCATCACCGACTCTGTGGACATGAGTTTGAGTGAACTCCGGGAGTTGGTGATGGACAGGGAGGCCTGGCGTGCTGTGATTCATGGGGTCACAAAGAGTCGGACACGACTGAGCGACTGAACTGAACTGATGCTGGGAAAGATTGAAGACGGAAGGAGAAGGGGACAACAGAGGACGAGATGGTTGGATGGCATCACCGACTCAATGGACATGGGTTTGAGTAGGCTCTGGGAGTTGGTGATGGACAGGGAGGCCTGGCGTGCTGCAGTCCATGGTGTCACAAAGAGCCAGACACGACTGAGTGACTGAACTGAACTGAAAGGCATTGGAGGTCCAGGTGTTAAGACTTGCCAATCATGGATTTGCCTGCTTTGTGAGTCTAATCAAAAAGTCTGAGCCAAGAGCCTAAGCTACCAGGCTACTTAATTCAGAAACTCCAAACCACCAGCTGGAACATCTTTGAGATGACCAGATCCCACTGACATAGAATTGGCAATGACAGCCACAACTGACACACCTCACCCATCACGGTGCCTTTTCTTGCTGAGCCAGGACAAAGCCCCAGATTCCCTCTCAAGAAGCGCTCCCATTCCCATACCGGTAAGTACATGCCCCTGACCTAACTCCTATAGAATGACTGCTGCGGGCAGCCCCTTGTCTCTGAACCGTCCGATTTCCAAGCCAAGGATGGCTTCACAGGCATGTGAGCTGTGCAGGTACGCAGGCCCCCACACTTAGGGCCCTGTGTTTGCTCTTAATGCTCGGCTGCCACTGTCCTGAAATCCATCATTAATTTATTTTGGTTGCCTGACATGCGGGGTTCTAGTTCCCTGACCAGGGATCAAACCCATGAGCCCTGCAATGGGAGTGCAGCATCTTAACTGCTGGACCACCAGGGAAGTCCCTGAAATCTTGAATTTTAAAACAAGGATACCTGCATTTTGAAATTAGACGGCCTCTCCTGTGGGTGAAAAGAAGTGGGAGATACTACACAGCACGTGTCATGAGCCACTAGACCCCAAAGCTCCCCGTGTGAAGGACACAGGCCTGCGGCCCGTCTCCGGGTAGCAGCCTCCAAGCAGCATCGCCTCAGAGGAACCTAATGGGTCTCTGCAGCCAGCCTGACCCCACTTTAAGGAAACTGAGGCTCAGAAAGGCAGCCTAACACCTCCCCCTATTAAAGACAGAGCTGGTTATACAGGACAAACCTGAAAATCCGTGATTCTAGCCTCTGACAGCGGAAAAGAGTGAGCATATCCGTGTCCTTTGTTACCGTGACCATTTCAGGAATGCTCTCTGTTCCTTTCTGACTGACCCTCAGGGAGAGCAGCGGAGCTCAGATCCACTTCCCCCCTGGACAAATCGCCTCCACTCTGGAAGGAAGCACTGGAGGAGGGCTCCTCCAAGGGAGACTGAGGCCTGAGTCCAAACCTCTCACAAAGCACTTTCATCGACTCTGTCCCCGCCCACCTCTCTCCCCTCATCTCCATGAGGACAAGCTCCTCTCTGAGCTCTAAGGAGCGGCCTCCTTCCCTTCCTCAGGGGCACACAGCCGTGCCGTGTGCTCCTCTCCCCAAGCCCCACCCCACACCTCTCGGACATCACCGACACCACCTCAGACACCTTCATTGCTCCAGTGTCCCTGACTCCCATCCTCCCCTTTCTCAGTCCTTTCTTCACATTCTCTCCGGCAAAATCTTTTCAAAACACTTCCCTGGCCCTCCAGGAAAATTCCACATTTTCCCCACGTGGCTTCAAAGGCCCTCGCTCTTGTCCATTCCAGACACCCTGGCTTTTCTGTTATTCATCACAGGAGCAGGCCTCCCTGCCACAGGGCCTTTGGACGTGTGGTCCTCTGGCTAGAACACTCTGCATGCCAATATCCTTGTGACTTGCTCCCTCACTTTACTCAGGTCTCTGCTGAACAGTCACCTCCTCAGAAACTATTTCTTTGGCTACCCTTTACAAACCAGTGTGCACACACACACACAATCGTTCTCCATTCTTCTCATCCGCTGGCTGTTTCTTCGGGGCACGCCTAGCCACCAGCAGGTGAAGCTTTCACCTGTTCACTTGTGTAGTGTCTATCTCCCCTACTAGAACGGGCAGCAGGCACGTGCCACCCCCAGTACCTAGGGCAGCTTTTGGCATACGTGAGCACAACGGATATTTCCTGAGTGAGGGAATAAAGGAGTGACCTAGCCCTGCCTGTCTCTCCAGAGTCACCCGTTATTACTAAGCTGGTGTCATGCTAGCCTTCAACAACGCAGCACTTATGCTAGGAATTCCACCTGGCAACCAGAGACAATTTCCGTTGTGCACAACCTCCAGGCCTGGATAGGGTCCCTGTGAGCTCCGATGGCACCTTGCCCTCTGTGTTGGCAACCTCAGAGTTCCTGGGGTAAAATTCTAAATCAGCCGCGGTAAGATAGCATCACTGACTCCATGGACAGGAGTTTGAGTAAACTCCGGGAGACAGTGAAGGACTGGGCACGCTGCAGTCCAAGAGGTCGCAAAGAGTTGGACACGACTGACCAACTGAACAAGAAGAAGCAGCAGCAGAGGGCAAGGAAAGACCTGAGAGGCAGTAGGCAGCAGGTTGAAAAAGCAAGAGAATTGAGACCCAACGTGCGCAGGTCTCCGGCAGCGCAAGACTTGTAGATTTCCACCTCCACCGGCCAGACTCTTAAAGTTTAAATGGAGGCCTTACCTGGCTTCAGGGATGCATCCATCCAGGTGGGCTCAACAACACAGTCCCCGCGAGGCTGCATCCTTGCAAAGCGTTCCCCGTGTGGGAACCGTGGGCAGAACGTACATTCCAAGGACCAGGAAGCGGGTGGGGAGACTTCCGTGCCCCGTCCAGCTCCCGGGTCAACAAGCTGTCACGTCCTCTCCAACACCTCCTCCAGCGCTGTGATGGCCCCAGTGGTGGGACAACCAAGCTCTCTTAACTGACCTCCCCCAAATCTAGTTGCGGAGGGAGCGGCCCCCTTGCGGGGAAGAGCATCCTGGCTGATACTGACTGCCCGCCTCCCACTGCGGCGCCCCCTGGTGATCAACCCCCGGGGAAGAGTCCTTGCTGCTGCTGCTCTCCAAAATCCAATAGTTATAAAAATGGACCGAAATGAAGATTAAAAAGAAACTTGCTGCTGCTGTGAAAACTAAGTGGAATGCTTTTGAGAAGACTCAATAAGAAAGTAATACCTTTACAAATACTGCTTAGAACTAGGCGTGCACCAAACATACAGAAAAGGCTGAGGGCTATACAGAATTTTTTTTTTTCAAGTCTACAATCCTGCACTCAGACTATGTAGAAATTGCCAAAATTGAAAGTGATAGATAATAAATTATGAATGGGGTTTGAGCAAATGTGATCACAGAGTCCTGCACTTAAAAATGGTGTGTTAGCTACCATGTATAAAATAGCTAGCTAGTGGGAACCTGCTAACACAGCACAGCAAGCTCAGCTCAGTGCTCTGTGATGACCTAGAGTGGCTGGACGGGGGTGTGGGAGGGAGGCTCCACAGGGAGGGAATATATGTATCCATACAGCAGATTCACTTTGTTGTACAGCAGAAACTAACAAAACATTGGAAAGCAATGTCCTCCCATTAAAAATAAAATTTTAAAATAGTCTACATTTGTGTTTTAAGTTAAAATAGCATGCTTAAGGTATGTTTCCTTTTATTTTATGACTTTCACTTTAGCCTGTTTTTTTAAATTACCAGACTCAGCAGCCTCACTTGTTACTGGCATGTGGCTGGTGTGTCACCCCTCGAATCCCCAAGTCTGGACTGGGCAGTGTTCACCGTGGTGTCAGGCATCAGACACTGAGCTGGCACCTCACAGGCCCTTAATAATTGTGTGTGGAATGAAAGAATGAATGGGAAAAAAATGAGAGAGCTTGGGGAAATATGGCCGCTGTCCCAACTCTTCAAACTCTCTTTGGGTTCCTTGGGAGAAATAGATATAAGATTTCTTTCTCTTTTCTACCAAAGACTTACTTAGCCAAAGGACTGGAGAGACCACTTTCACGTTTCACTTATGTAGTATACCACCACAAGACGAGGAGGAGGAGGAGGAGCCAGAGAAAGAAGTCAAGAAACGTCGTCGTCGTGTTCGCCGTACGAAGACGTTAGAGCTAGATACGGACTGGATCAACAGCAAGACTAAGGTAACTGTGGCAGTGCCCTGGTGTTTGCATTTTGTCCAGGGTTTTTTTTTTTAATTTGTTTGGTGGTGGGGGTGGGGATTTACTGGATTTAGAAAAGGCAGAGAAATTAGAGATCAAATTGCCAACATCCCTTGGATCATCAAGAAAGCAAAAGAGTTCCAGAAAAACATCTACTGCTTTATTGACTATGCCTTTGACTGTGTGGATCACAACAAACTGTAGAAAATTCTGAAAGAGATGGGAATACCAGAACACCTTATCTGCCTCCTGAGAAATCTGCATGCAGGTCAAGAAGCAACAGTTAGAATCAGACATGGAACAACAGACTGGTTCCAAATTGGGAAAGGAGTACATCAAGGCTGTATATTGTCACCCTGCTTATTTAACTTATATGCAGAGTACATCATGTGAAATGCCGGGCTGGACGAAGCACAAGCTGGAATCAAGGTTGCTGGGAGAAATATCAATAACCTCAGACATGCAGATGACACCATCCTTATGGCAGAAAGCGAAGAGGAACTGAAGAACCTCTTGATAAAACTAAAAGAAGGAGAATGAGAAAGTTGGCTTAAAGCTCAACATTCAGACAACAAAGATCATGGCATCTGGTCCCATCACTTCATGGCAAATAGATGGGAAAACAGTGGAAACAGTGACAGACTTTATTTTCTTGGGCTCCAAAATCTACACAGATGGTGACTGCAGCCATGAAATTAAAAGATGCTTGCTCCTTGGAAGAAAAGCTATGACCAACCTAGACAGCATATTAAAAAGCAAAGACATTACTGACAAAGGTCCATCTAGTCAAAGCTATGGTTTTTCCAGTACTCATGTATGGATGTGAGAGTTGGACTATAAATAAAGCTGAGTGCCGAAGAATTGATGCTTTTGAACTGTGGTATCGGAGAAGACTCTCGAGAGTCCCTTGGCCTGCAAGGAGATCCAACCAGTCCATCCTAAAGGAAATCAGTCCTGAATATTCATTGGAAGAACTGATGCTGAAGCTGAAACTCTAATACTTTGGCCACCTGACAGGAAGAAATGACTTATTGGAAAAGACCCTGATGCTGGGAAAGACTGAAGGCAGGAAGAGAAGGGGACAACAGAGGATGAGATGGTTGGATGGCATCACTGACTCAAAGGACATGAGTTTGCGCAGGCTTCGGGAGGTGGTGATGGACGTGGAAGTCTAGCGTGCTACAGTCCATGGGGCCACAAAGAGTCGGACATGACTGAGCAACTGAACTGGGGGTGGGGGTGCTGGGCGTGTTTCAGGTGGGACATATACACACACCCTCAGAGAGCTGTCAGTCAGGACCAATACACAACGTGAACACAAACATGACAAATACTTCCCATATACACGAGGCACAGCTGAGTGTGTGGTTTATCACAGCTTTGCCAGGACTGTAACTGGGATCACTGTCATTGAAACACTTCTCTTTGCAGGGCCTACAGTAAGCAATTGGGTGGGATTGGGAGTAGAGGAAAGGAAATATATAATATGTAGGTCCCTCCCTTAACAAATTTAAAATCTGTATCAAAAAGCAATTGTGTGGTGAATGTGTATATGAACTCTGGTCTATCCATACAATGGAATATTAGTGCTGAAAAGAAATGAACTATCAAGCCATGAAAAGACATGGAGGAAACTTAATTTGTATTACTAAGTCTAGAAAGCCAATCCAAAAAGGCTACATATTGTATGATTCCAATTAAATGACATTATGGGAAAGGCAAAACTATGGTGGCAGTAAAAAGACCCAGTGCTTGGCAGGTATTTGGGAAGAAGGATGAACAGGAGGAGCACAGAGGGTTTTTAGGGCCATGCGTACATTCTGTATTGTATTATAACAGTAGATATATGTCATTATTATTGCTGTTTAGTCACTAAGCCATGTCTGACCCTTTGAGACCCCATGGACTGTAGCCCGCCAGGCTCCTCTGTCCATGGGATTCTCCAGGCAAGAATACTGGAGTGGGTTGCCATTTCCTGCTCCAGGGGATCTTCCCGACACAGGGATGGAACCTGTGTCTCCAGGGTTGCAGGTGGATTCCTTACAGCTGAGCCACCAGGGAGGACCATATGTCATTGTATGTTTGTATAAACCCGCAGAATGTAGAACACCAGGAGTGAACCCAGTGTACACTCTGGGCTCTGGTGATGGTGACGTGCAGAGTAGAGTCTTTGCATAAATGCACACCGTGGTGCAGGGTGTTGATAGTGGGGGAGGCTGCGCATGTTGTGGGGGGTGCAGAGGATTTATGGGAAATCTCTGTATTTTATGCTCAATTTTGCTGTGACCTGCTCTAAAAAATAAAGCCTATCTGTAAAGCCATTCACATGGTATATTTATAAAGATGGACACTATAAAGCCATAAGTGAAAACTAATAAGGTCCAGAGTTTAAAAAAACAAAAAGGCACTGAAGGGGGATAGACTCTCTGCTTTCTGTAAATATATGCTGAGAAGGTACAATGCCCCAGGCCCTCTTCTAGGTGCTGGAGCTACAAGGGTGAAGAGACAAAGCCTTGGGAGCCATGGAACTTAAATTTGAGTTGAGCACACAGTCAACACGACGGAGGATGAGATGGCTGGATGGCATCACCGACTCAGTGGACATGAGTTTGGGTGAACTCTAGGAGTTGGTGATGGACAGAGAGGTCCATGGGGTCACAAAGAGTCGGACATGACTGAGCGGCTGAACAGTCAACGCACAAAATTCTGTTCAGTGCCAAGGTAGGTATTGTTAGATGCCACAAGAAGGAAGGCAGGATGAGGGGCTCTAGAGTTACTGGGCTGAGAAAGGAGTAACTGTCATGCTTTCAGTGCGATCGCAGAAGTGCCATTTGAGCCTAGGCAGGCACGAGCAGAGGGAGAGAGCCACTGGAGACTTGGAGGAGTGTCCTAGGCAGAGCTAACACATGCAAAGGCCCCGAGGCCCTTAGCCTCAAGGGCGGTGGTGAGAAAGGGATGGGGATGAGCTCCGTGTCTAGGTCAGGTAGAGCCTTGTGGGTCATGGTTTTATCCAAAGGATGCTGTGGAGCCACTGGAGGGGCTAGAGCAGGGGGAACATCATCTGGCTTAAGCTCTCGAAGAATCTTTCTGGCTGCTCTATGGAGAACAGGCTTAAGGGGGCAAGAGTAAAGGCAGAAAGCTCAGCTGGAAGCCAGGTATTAATGCAGGTGAGAGACGATGTGCATCTCTACTAGGCTGGTGGCGGAGGTGGTGAGGAGCTGTCTGACTGGGCATATTTTTTATGACTGTCTGACTAATAACACAACCTCTGTGCTTAAGACCGTCATGTATGTTTTTCTGGGTCTCACTCTCTTGAACTGTAAAGTGAAGATAATAAGACCATACTTATCCCACAAAATTGTTGGAAAAAGCTAAGTATACATTATATGCAGAGGTGCTTTAAAACCTGCATGATGTTACATAAATGTTAGTTTCTAGTAGTCTCATGTGTTCTCCAATTTACTAAGTGATAATACAGCTTTTTCTCAGTTGCTCTGGCCAGATTTCTTAGATTTATCCTTTTGGCTTTGTGTGATATATTTCCCAGTGAGGGAAAATGGAACGACTCTATCTCTGTGTCAGGGATTTTTCTTTGCCCGTGGCTTCTTGTTTTTAGGAAAATGTCATTCCATGACAAGTGAATTTGATGAGAAGAAGGTATATCGAGAAATTCTGGCTTCAGGTGGCTTTTGAAAATAAGACCTAAAATATAAAATCCTCCCCCGTGAGCAAAATCTAGAAGCTTCTTACTGGTTCTCAGGAAGAAACCAACCATAAATGTCCTTATAAAGTGCTTTCTTTAGGGTAAAAAAAGAAAGAAGTGATTTGTAGAATAAATGTGCAAGGTGGCTGGGAGCTTAATGGCTGGAGGTTGTGCGTTTCCAAGGATGAGCCTGCTGGCTGTGGGGTAGCAGGGACAGACTGTGGGAGTCTGGCTCCCCTTTCATTGGATAGCCTTGTGTAGGTCACTCAGTCATGTCTGACTCTTTGCAACCCCATGGACTGTAGCCTGCCAGGCTCCTCTGTTCATGGAATTTTCCTGGCAAGAATACTGGAGCTGGTTGCATTTCTTATTCCAGGGGATCTTCCCCATCCTAGGGCTCAAACTGGCATCTCCTGTGTCTCCTGCATTGGCAGGCGGATTCTTTACCACTAGCGCCATCTAGTGGAACGCCTCTCTTAAACGGGGGAAATGATAGCGCCTCCTCTAGGGTCACTGTGTTGTGGAAGTCACGTGCTGAGCCCAAACGCTGGATGTAGGGACAGAGTCAGTTACAGGATATTCATCATCACCTGGTGGAGCGATTCCTGGACATTGAAGGCCACGCCCTGCGGAGTTCACAGCAGGTCCTCATCAACCAGCTGCACCTTTTTCTCTCATTGTCTCCGATTTTGGCACTCTGCAGTGAGATCTCTTGAGTGAAGGATTCTTCAGTCATTAAAAGAGCTTGAAAAACCACTGATCTGACACCTAGTTAGAGAAATGCAGGATAAAACATGACCGGAAAAGGCATCCTGCTACAAACACCTGGGAAATTCAAAATTTTTTTTAAGTCTCTTTAAATGTATAGTATTTAAATGCAGAAGTATCTATGTACAGTATTTAAATCTAGAGTATATAAGAGTATATTGGAGAAGGAAATGGCGATACACTCCAGTATTCTTGCCTGGAAAATCCCGCTAACAGAGGAGCCTGGCCCGCTACAGCCCATGGGGTAGCAAAGAGTCGGACATGACTGAGCACACATATGTACATAGAAGAGTATAGAAGAAAGTAAGGGAGGTAATACCAGACATAGAAAGTGTGAAATGAGACTAGTGAGAGAGAGTAGGGTGTGGGAAGCAGGAGAAAGGCTTGCATTTTAATATCTGATGGGGACTCAAGGCCCCTGGAGGACATGCATCCTTCTCAGGCACAAGTGAAGTAGCTACAGTAAGTGGTGACACATTTAACCACAGAACACTTTGCAAACACTAAAGAGCTGATACCAGGACTTCCCTGGTGGTCCTGTGGCTAAGACTCCTCCTCACTGCCAATGCAGGGGACCAGGGTTCAATCCCTGGTCAGGGAACTGGATCCAACATGCCACAAGTGAGACCCAGCACAGCCAAAGATGGAGGTGGCGGGGGGCGGGAAGCTGATATCATATGTACTCTGCTCTCTTACTCCTGAAGATTTTTTTTAGTATTTCTATATAAATTTTTGGCTGTGTTGGGGCTTAGTTGCGGTGTGCAGGCCTAATTGCACTGAGTCACGTGGAATCCTAGTTCCCCGACCAGGGATTGAACCTGCTTCCCCTACATTGGAAGGTGGGTTCTTAACCGCTGGACCACCTGGGAAGTCCCAACCCTGTGGATTTTAATTGGTAATATTAACAACATAGCCAAAAGCAACTCGTACATTTGCAAACTCAAAAACACACCTGTAAATAACCTGTGTGTCAAAGAGGAAAGCATACTAGAAATTTTAAAATACTCAGAATGAAATGAAAGGTGAGTATCTACACTTGGAGGAAAGAGCTAAAATTTTGAGAGGAATGTTATAGCTTTAAATGCCTATCTTAAAGAAGAAGAGGAGGAAGAGTCATGAAGAAGCAGCAAGATGGAAATCAATGATCTCAACATTCAATTCAAGGAATTAGAAGAAAAATACATAGTCTAACATAGAAAACCCACAGAAAGCAGCCGTATGTAGAAAATAATGCTGGGAACAAAAATTGATACACTAGAAAACAAAAAAATATTAGAGCAAACCAAAAGGCTTGGTCTTTGAAAAAATGAGTAAAATAAGCAAATCTCCAGGCAAATGATCTGGAAAAAAGAAAAGAAAACATACATACACTATAAAGAATGAAGACAAGGACATGACTAAGAGACGTGCGTGTGTGCGTACTCAGTCGTGTCCGACTCTCTGCGACCCCGTGGACTGTAGCCCTTCAGGCTCCTCTGTCCATGGGATTCTCCAGGCGAGAATACTGGAGTGGGTTGCCAATTCCTCCTCCCGGGGATCTTCCCGACCTGGGATCAAACCCACGTCTCCTACATCTCCTGCACTGGTAGGCGGATTCTTTACCACTGAGCCACCTGGGAAGCCCAACTTAGAGACAGTAGAGGGTTTTTGAAAATATTATATCACGAAATTTTATGACAATAAATTTGAAAATTTACATAAAATAAACAATTTCCTAGAAAAATATAATTCACTTAAACTGATTCAAACAGAGATACAATACCTGAATATACTAATGTTGTCAGTGAAACCGTGCCTCCCTCCAAAGTAGATATATTTAAATCCTAAACCCCACTGACTCAGATTATGACACTGTTTAGAAAATTGGTAATTAGTTCAGATGAGGTCATACTGGAGTGGGGTGGGCCGGTGGGCCCCTAACCCATTCTGACTGGTGTCCTTATGAAGGACAGTGAAGACACTGCGACTCAGGGAAGATGGAGCCGGATGTCGGAACCCTGCATACACAAAGCAAGGAAGAGTAAGGACCGCAGGTCATCACCAAAGCCAGGAGAGAGCATGGGATAGATTTTTCCTCTGAGCCTCTAGAAAGAGCTGAGCCTTCTGACCCCTTGATTTTAGACTTCTGGCCTCCACAGCTGTGAAAGAATAAATTTCTACAATTTAAAATTGCCCAGTACTTTGCTATGGTAGCCCTATGAAATTAATATAACTGATAACCGTTAGATTGAAATGATAGTTTAAAATCTGCACACACAAACACAGAGTGGTCCATTTCAGCTTCCTCAATACAGAGACAAGTAAACCAAGCCCCTGCGAAGGTTCCCTTCTGGAATCCCCAGCAAGTTGGTGGTGGTGATGGGTGGGGGAGTGATGGGCGGTGGCATGCAGGAATCAGAGAGTAAGTAGATGGATGTCAAGCCTTCTGGTGACAACACAGGCTTCTCTGTTCTCCCTAGGTACTTCAAGGTGATGGAAAAATAATTCTCTACCCAGATGAGACTATCTTCCAAATTCTCTTTCCTGATGGATCAGGCCAGATATAGTATCCACTGGAACACAGGGACATATACGGTGCCAGGAAAGTCTGTGTTTCGGGGCCGGGGCATAGGTTTTACTGGGGCCTGCATCACTCTGCAGGGCTCTCTGTCTTCTGCAGGGGACCCCAAGGGACTACTTGTGCCTTAACCATCTCCCAGTTACCCATCAGGACACCCGGCCATGCTCATCCTCAGTATAAAAGAGGGCAAGTTCACGTACATCATTCTGGAAGACAGTGCAAAAACGTGCATCCGGGCCCTCATCAACAACTCTGGCCATGCCACCTTCCATGATGAAAATGGAGACATCTGGTAAGCCTGGGGCATGAGTCCCAAACACCCCTCCCTGCGGAAGCACTGTGATTAAGGTTGTGATTCCCAGTCTGCACAGCCGTCCTCTTTCTGGGTAAACCTCTCTTTCCCTCGCTCATTCACTTAGAATTCATCCATCCAAGCCACACATGGGGAGCTGGGTGTCGTGATGAGCCTGTAAGACAGGACCGTGACCTCAGATGGTGCCCCAGCCTTTTTGCACCATCGCTTCCCCTCCAGGACATAGCAATCACAGACTCAAAAGCTGGAGTAAGCTTTGGGTTTCGTCTCCTCTCACTTAAGAATCAAACTTCATGAGAATGACCTTAGAAAGACCCAGTGCCCACTCTGTTCCAGGTGCCATGGAGAGAAAGGTATGGTGAGCGCACTGGAGGTACATGTATTGTATTTTACAAACATAACTTCTAAAACTTTCATTGTAGCTAACTTGGCTGTTATGTTCCCGTTTCTGGTAACGGTAGGGAACCTCGTCTTACCCACTCAAGGCAATTCCGTCACTTCAGAACTTTTCTCCACCTCTTTGGTGTAAGAACTCTGTCTTTTCAGGAGTTTTCCCTTGCCTTCTGTTCCAGTGGTCACAGAGTGAAGACTGCATATTCTCCTGAACCAACTTTATACTTCTGGATAGTTAAGGCCAAATTTTAATTCCGAAGAAATATGTTCACCCTCCAGGCCTTGGTTTTTAGGAATATTTTCCCTGTTATGAGGTCTTCAACACCACTTGCTAGTTGACTACTTTGTTCTCTGGTGTATCTGCTCTTCCTGGAGGGCCATTTGTATAGAAATCTATGTCTATAATATTACAAAGCTACAGTAATTAAAACGGTGTGGTCCTGGCACAAAAGCAGACTATGTATCATTGGGACTGAACAGAGAGACCAGAAATAAACCCACACACCTACCATCAATTAATCTTCAACAAGGGCGGCAAGATTATATAATGGAGAAAAGACAGTCTATTCAGAAAGTGGTGTTGGAAGAGCTGGACAGCCTCATATAAATCAGCAAAGTTAGAACACACCATCACACCATATACAAAAATAAACTCGAAATGGCTTAAAGACCTAAATATAAGACATGACACCACAAAATTCCTGGAAGAGAACATAGGCAATACCTTCTTTGACATAAAGCATCACAATATTTTCTTAGATCAGTCTCCCAAGGCAAAAGAAATTAAAGCAAAAATTAACAAGTGGGGCCTAATAAAACTTGAAAGCTTTTACACAGCAAAGGAAACCATAAGCAAGATGAAAAGACAACCCATGGACTGGGAGAAAATATTTGCAAATGATGCAACCAAGAGTTTAGTTTCCAAAATATACAAACAGCTCATGTAATTTAATATTAAAAAACCAAACAACCTAACCAAAAAAAAAAAAAAAGGGCAGAAGACTTAAACAGACATTTCAAAGAAGATATAATAATAGGCACATAAAAAGATGCTCCAACATCACTTATTATCAGAGAAATGCAAATCAAAAGTACAATGAGATATCACCTCACATCAGTCAGAATAGCCATCATTAAAAAGTCTACAAATAATCAATGCTGGAGAGGGTATGGAGAAAAGGGAACTCTCCTACATTGTCGGTGGGGATATAAATTGGTGCAGCCACTATGGAGAACAGTATGGAGGTTCCATGAGAAGCTAAAAATAGAGCTACCATATGATTCAGCAGTCCCACTCCTGGTCATATATCCAGAAAAGGTGAAAACTCTATCCAAAACGAAGCCCATCAACAGATGAATGGACAGAGAAGATGTAGTGTGTATATATACATATATGTGTATATATACAGTGGAATATTACTCAACCATAGAAGGGAATGAAATCATTGGAAATCATTGGATTTCATGGATGGACCTAGAGATCATCATACCAAGTGAAGTAAGTCAGAGAAAGACAAATATTATTTATCACTTATATGTGGATTCTAAAAAAACAATACAAATGAATTTATTTACAAAACAGAAACAGACTCACAGACAGAGAACAGACTTCTGGTTACCGAAGGGGAAAGGGTGGAAGGAGGGACAGATTAATAATATTGTATTGACAGATGCTCACTGCTAAATATAAAATACACAAGGATGTACTGTATAGCACAAGGAACTATATTTAATATCTCGTAATAACCTATAATGGAAAAGAATCTGTATATAAAACTGAGTCACTTTGCTATATATATATACCTGAAACTAACACAATATATTTTTTAATATATTTAATTAGAGGCTAATTACTAATATTGTAGTGGTTTTGCCATACATCGACATGAACCCACCACAAGTGCATGTGTTCCTCATCCTGAACTCGCCTCCCTCTTCCCTCCCCATCCCATCCATCAGGGTCATCCCAGTGCACCAGCCCTGAGCGCCCTGTTTCATGCCCTGGACTGGCAATACATTTCACATAGATAATATACATGTTTCAATGCCCTTCTCCCGAATCATCCCACCCCAACCCTCTCCCACAGAGTCCCAAAGACTGTTCTATACACCTGTGTCTCTTTTGCTGTCTCGTATACAGGGTTATCACTACCATCTTTCTAAATTCCATATATATGTGTTAGTATACTGTACTGGTGTTTTTCTTTCTGACTTACTTCACTCTGTATAATAGGCTCCAGTTTCATCCACCTCATTAGAACTGATTCAAATGTATTCTTTTCAATGGCTGAGTAATACTCCATTGTGTATGTGTACCACAGCTTTCTTACCCATTCGTCTGCAGATGGACATCTAGGTTGCTTCCATGTCCTGGCTATTATAAACAGTGCTGCGATATGTGTCTCTTTCAATTCTGGTTTCCTTGGTATAACACAAATATTTTAAATCAACTGTATGTCAACAAGAAAAGTGTTTTTAAAAGAAATAATTTGATGTCTAAATGTGGGAAGAAAGTACTGCATTCAAGAAGCACCAAGGAATGGGGGCAAGAAACTCTATTATCTCCAACAGTATCTGCTACACACAGTAAGGGCTCTTCTCCTAAATGTCGTTAAATTTTGGAGACAGAAGAGACCGTGAGGAAAATCTGCTTTTATTTTCTTTATAAGGAAACGTAGGTGCAGAAAAAATGATGAGTTGTTTGCCCCAAGTCATACGTAAAGTCACAGGAAAGAGGTTTTATGGAATTTTTGATTCGACTTGAACTAAAGCATTATTTTCAATTATTCAATAAAGTTTGCAAGAGAAACTGCATCTGACGGCAGCACGCCCAAAGCTGAGGGGAAGGGTGGTGCCATTGCCCCTTCCTCAAGACTTCGATCCTGTCCGTCTGGGGTGGGGCCTGGAGCTGGGCCTTCTTTGTACAAGTGCTTAGTCCTCACAAACACCCTATGAGCAACATACTGCTATCACCTGCATTTTACCTCTGAAGCTGAGGCACGGAGAGTGTAAGTAACTGGCCCACAGCCACACAGCTTGCAAGTGACCAAGTCAGGCTATGAACCCAGAAGGCCTGACTCCAGAGGCCAGGTTGTTTTGTCTTTTTTCGTTTTTTTAATTGGAGGATAATTGCTTTACAAAAGTCTGCATCACCGCTTCTCGTCTAGGTGAAGAGCGGTGTGGTTGATAGGCTGGGCTCAGTGGTGAAGGGACTTAATAGTTTGCACTTGGCTCAGTGGGAAGCAACAGGAGGATCTCGTGTTGGGGAGTGACCAGAAGTCACTTATTGAAGGTGACCGAGGCTGCCCTGAGCAGGTCTAAGCCGGCCTCTCCCTCTGAGCCGAACTTAAAGGCCCCTGGACAGCTCGGACAAGGCCTGGCAGGTGATCTGAGTGACCCAGGCTCCCCCAAAGCCTGCCTTCTCCTGGCTAGTCCAGGGCTCAGATTGTCTCCCCTTCTGTGTTCAGTTCCCAAGAAAACCTTCTGCACCTGTTCTCAGGACAGACCTGGGAGGATGTAAAAAGCAGAAGCCAGGGCAGAAGGATATATGATGGGCTTGAAATGCCCGGAGAGGATGCTCGCAGGGGAGCAGGGCCTGGGCTGGGAGAGGGAGGAAGCCACCAGTCCACACTCACCCACGGCTGGTTATGTGGGCACCAGATGCCATGCGGGGACAGCATCCGCCCGGGAGCCACACGGATGGGGACCCTGCGCTCCAGACTTCCAATTATGTTTCCATATTAGTGGGAAGGACGGATGATAAGCAAGGATGGCCGATTCTCATTATTCAAGATAGTTCAGTTCTGTCAAGTCTCCAGGACATGAACTAGCAAATGCCAAGCCGTTGCTCCCAGGGGAAGGATGCCTGTATACACACGTCACATCGAGTCTCAAACATGCATGGGGCAGAATTTGAGTTGCCGGGTGTGCACGTTCCCAGCTGCTCTGCTTTCTTGATGCAGCTCCTAACACGGGAAACGGGATGGAGCTGGGAGGCGGGGTCAGGTGGTGCTGGAAAGTCCAGCCCTGGAGCTGGTGGGAACCAGGATGGGGCGTTTCTAGGTGAGCGTATCCATGTGTATGTGCTGCTGTGGTGCTTGCCCTGACTCTTTTACAACCTCATGAATTGTCGCCTGCCAGGCTCCTCTGTCCATGGGATTCTCCAGGCAAAAATACTGGCGTGGGTTGCTATTTCCTCCTCCAGGGGATCTTCCCGACCCAGGGATCGAACCCATGTCTGCTGCGTCTGCTGTGTCTCCTGCATTGGCAGGCGGGTTCTTTACCACTGAGCCACCTGGGAAGCCCCATAATGGGGCTCTTTCCCTGGTAAGGAATGGTTTACTATTTGCTAACTCCGTGCTTGAGGCAACTTTACGGAATCTAATTACAGCAAATAATGAGAATTAATGTGTATTAGTAAATTATATGAAAGAACCTAACAAAGGCTGAATTGTCATACTGGGACACAGAGGGGCTGGTCAAGAAGGGCTTCTCGGAGGAGGTGACATTTAAGCCAAGACTTAGAACCCACTGTACCACACAGGCTGGAAGGAACACTTTCTCCAGGGAGAGGGAAAGCATGGCAAAGCCTTGAGGAGGTAGAAAGCACACATGACCTGGAACTGCAAAGAGCGAGTGGGAAGGGCCAGGGGCACAAGAGGAGACTGAACGTGGACAGGCCGGGCTGCAGGGCTGCCCCTAGTCTGGGTTCTGGGGGCGGGGGTGGGCGGGACAGGAGGGCAGGCCTGCGTTGCTGGGGGAGCCCATGCCCCCACCCCCTCCCACCCCGGGCCCAGCGCCTCGGCTGCCTGATGCCTTCTTGGTCTAGGTTGAGCCTGAGCCAAAACCTGGGCTACTACTTCGCCAAAGACGAATACCAGAAGGCCTGGAACTGGTGGGATCTCAGCCTCCACGTGCACGCCCCCCCCATCCAGTCCATCTCCTTGAAAATCAACCGGTACGTCGAGGTGCAAATCAGGAGCCAGGACAAGATCATCTTCCACTTCACCCACCACGAGAAGCATGTTTGCTTAAACCTGGGCACCAAGTTCAAGGTTCGGTCCCAACTCCCCATCTCGTCAGCCAGGTGGGGAACCGCCTGCTGCTCGTGGGCCCCTGCAGGCTGGGGGTGGTCCACGCCCTGGCCTCCGGGCTGTGTTCTGCCTCAGCCCAACCCCTAGGGAAACAAGGCCAACTTCATGAGCCCACGTGTGACCTTGTACAAAGGCCATCATTTCCTCGAGGGGCGGGATGTGCAGGGTGGGAGGGAAGTTCAAGAGGGAGGGGACACTGACGGCCGAGTCACGCTGTATGGCAGAAACCAACGCGACATCGTACAGCGACTATCTTCCCATTAAAAATAAATGTAAACAAAAAAGAGGCCATCAGCTACCATCCGAACACCCTGAGAGTCAGAGCTGAGGAAACTGACATCCTCATCCCAGTAAGACCTCGACAGGCCCCAGGGGAGCCCCAGATGGAGATGGGGCTCACGGGCAGACATTGGCCCCCTAGCTGTGGCAGGGCTCAGTCTCCTGCTGTGCTAGGGACTCCGTGGGGAGCAGCCAGACGCCCCCAGGAGGGCACAGCCTTTGGTTTGGGGTCAGGTTGGCGTGTGGCCTCAGCCCAATCACCGTAGCCCGTGTGTCCAGAGGCATGGGCCAAGTGTCTTGGGGAAGAAGCAGAAAGGTCACTGGTGGCAGGACTGGGTGCTCAGGTTTGCCCTGGAGAGACTCGGTCCTGGAAGGGTCCAGGAAGACTCTGCCCACAGGGTCCCAGTCCTGCCGTGGAGGGCACGTGGTGTCTGGGCAACATTAATCCTCACCCAGCCTTCTGTGAATTCCCCCAGTACATTACCCTGGAGGTGCTGAGCGAAATGAAAAAGAAATCAATACTGGAGATGGAAGTCAGTCCCACAGCTCAGAAGATCCAGATCCTTCTGGGGAAAATGAGTAGGATCCTGAGGCTACTGACCATCCCCGACTTGGAAAGGTTCATATGGTGCATCAAGATCTTGCCAACAAGGCGACACAGGTCCGAGCGGGAGCTTGCTCCCGCCAAGCTCCAGCCGTCACCCAGTTGTCCCGGAGGGGCTTCGGCAGGTGCTGAATGTCTGGGGGACGTGGAGTTGTCAGAAGCCCTAAGGAAACCCCCAATGCCCTAGGCTATATCTCATGAGAGCTGGTTTGTAATTTGGCACCTATCACAGCTCCTTGGTTTGGTGGGGCAGAGTTCTGGGGGGTGGGGGGCAGAGACGGGGCTGACAGCATCTGTGGCTGGGCACAGAAAAGACTTAAGCATGTGCCCTGAGGGTATCAGAAGCAAACTGTTTCAGAGAATACATGTCAACACCTGTCCCGCTTGCTTCTACTGGTCATTTGAATGCAGAAGTTCTTTCTAGTCTTTGGGTTGACTCAGGACACAAACTATCTCAAAGCCTAGCTCCACCCATTGCTGACTGTGTGACCTTGGGCATGTAGCTTACTGCCTCAGTTTCCTCACCTGTAAAATGGGTCTAGAAACAGTAACCTCACAAACACCCCCTCTTCCACCCCTGTCAAGGCAGAGGGACACTCACTCAGTAAACCAGCATCAGCCTGCAGCCAGTCCCCCAATTGGGGGGCAACCAGAAGCCCAAAAGGACCCACAATCAAAGCCTCTTCAATCTCTGGGCCCATTTTGGTCACCGGTAACAGTCACTAACTCGAGTGGGTAAAGCAAAATGGGAAACGTGTGATCTGGGTGGAAGGTGCAGTGGGTCTCCGGTCTGGAAAGGACTGGTGTGTGGGAGGCCTCCAGAGCCAGGACTGTCATTCTCAGCTCAGCGACACTCATCTTATTCCAAAGACGTGTTTTTAGGCATCTCAGTTTGTGTGGCTTTGTCTCCTGATCTTTCTCAAAGACTCCAGTGGTCTCCGATTGGCCTGGCTTGATTAGGTCACTCTTGGTTCAATCCAGTGTGGTATGGAGGGCAGGGTTATGTTTTGTAACCATAGTTCCTAGTTGATGTCAAGCATGGGGAGGGGCAGGAGTTTTTAGAAAAGGGGGTTCAGGAGCTGGGTGGTCCTGTACAGCATGCCTTTTCTATGTCCCTGAGACACTGCAGACTTTCCAGAATGACCCCAACTGCAGCCTGAACCAAATGAGTGTGGGAAACCCCTTCTTCCTGGCTCAGTCTAGCAACTAGCCAATCCCTGCCATGAACAGACACACAAACCCTACTTTTACAGCTGGGCTCTCCTGCCTCCAAATCCGCACCAAAGTCCCATCCTCACTCCAAACCCAGACAACTGTGTGCCTGGGGTGGGTCCAGGGTGGTCGGGCTGGTAGCAGCCCTACCCGGTCACTTCCCCTCTGACTCTCACATCTCACTGGCACATAGCATCATCGGCTAGAACTACAGTTACTTTGCTGCCAGGCGGTGAGCCACGAATGCTGCCAGTGACTGCTGTGGGGAGCGAAGCGTCACGGGCCAACCTCCACAGTCACAGAGCTTGTTGGTTTACGCCTTTGCTGGGTGTGGGCAGGGGCCCCTTCTCCTACCAGGTGCTGGAGACAGAAGCTCCGGGGTTCAGTCTCAGCAGCAAATAAATCCTCCAAGCCTGCCCACGTCTAAGCCCCGACGTGTCTCCCACATGTGCCCTGGAAGCCGATGGCCCTGGTGGGGGTCTTGGCACCACCACATGCCAGCTGTGCGACCTCAGCCAAGGCAGGGAGCCCCTCTGGGACTCCATTCCCTCCTCTGTAACAGGAGGGCAACCTCAGAACACAGCTTGCAGCTAGAGGATGAGAACAGATGGTGTTGGGGAAGGGCTCGGCGTGGGGCTTCCCAGCTGTGAGCCCTTAGGGTCATCAGCCAGTGCCTCCCCCTGGTCCTGCTCCTTCCAAGAAGCCTAAAAGCGTGACTCACCCCATTAATGCAGAGATTGTCGACAGCTGGCCTTCAAGAGGCATTGGGTTTGGTCAGCTCCCTGTTTTAAAATATTCTGACTTCCCTGGTGGTCCAGTGGCTAAGACTTTGCACTCCCAACGCAGGGGTCCCGGGTTCTATCTCTGGTCAGAGAATAAGATCCCGTGTGCCACAGCTAAGACCCAGCACAGCCAAACAGATAAATAAACATTTCTTCAAAATCTTTAGGGACTTCCCTGGGTGGTCCAGTGGCTAGGATTCCGAGCTCCCAACGCTGGGGTTCCTGGGCTCAGTCCCTGGTCTGGGAACTGGGTCAAACATGCTGCAACTAAGACCCTGAACACCCAAATAAATGAATAATAATAAATATTTTAAAAATCTAGCCATTAAAGTATCTTGTTGCCAGCACTTACTTAGATGCGATATTTCACAGAAATTTTTTGCATTTCCAGCTTCTCTGGCAGCTGTTGCTCTGTGTGAGTGTTGTCATGGACCAGACAGAATAACCCAGCAGCCAGGGACTACTTGATAAGGAAAAGTGAGTCCCCTGACAGATGAAGGATGTAGTGAAAGCAGCCAGGTGACCCGGAACTAGAAAAGCCAAGCCCCCGCCCTCCGTGTTAGCTGGCGAGAGCCGCTGTAACAAAGGACCACACGCTGGGTGGCTCACACAACAGTTCTGGAAGTCGGAAGGCCAAGATCAAGGGTGTAGAAAGAATGAGGCCCAGGCCCATCCTCAGCTTCCAGGAGTGCCTTTGTCTCCGGCTGTCTTCATAAGCGTTCTCCCTGTGTGCGCGCCTCTGGATCAAATTTCCCCTTTCCAGGGACTTCCCTGGTGGTCCACTGGTTAAGAACCGGCCTTGCCATGTACAGGATGTGGGTTCCCCTGGTCTGGGAACTAAGATCCCACATGGAAAGGAGCAACTAACAAGCCTGTGAGCCACAACTACAGAGCCTCCGTGCTGCAACTAAGAGCCGACACGGCCGAGTAAACGTTTGTTTGACTTCCCCTTTTAATAAGGACACCAGTCATACTGGATGAGGGACCCACCTCTTTACAGGATCTTAGCCAACTACATCTGCAACAAGAAGCTGGTTCACAGACACTTGCTGCTTGGATAGCAGGAAAACTCACCATGCAGCAAGTGCCACCTGACCTCCCCCCAGCCCCGCCCCACACCACGGCCAGGGCGGTGTGGAAGGAAAGACCGACATCAGAAACAGGAGGAGACCCCCTTCCCGTGCCTGCGGTACAGCATCAGCATGCTACAGAGCCTCACTTCTGCACCAGCTGGCGGTGGAGAAATGCTCTCTGGGCCCAGCTCCAGAATCTCAAAGTAGGGCCAAAAGGGAGTGGATTTGGAGGTGAGAGGCACTCCATGGATACTGACACAGAGGATCTTCCTTCTCCCTGCTCCAGCATTAATGAAGCACGGAGAATCACACACACACACACACACAAAGTCAGCCTGGCCAAGATGGAAGCAGCCGCAGTCCACGCCAAGGCCAGGACACTGCCAAGGCAGTGGACCAACACTTCCTGCTTGGGAAACAATGACAAAACCTCTGCACCTATAAAGCTTCCTCTTCTCACTTCTCCGGTCCTCTGGCTTCTGCCCCCACACCCCCATTTCCTTCCAATAGAGCCCTTCCCTGCTCCAGTTAGACATGATGCCTTCTGATGCTTACACTCCAGGACCCTGATGGATACAGAGGATGAGCAGTAAGGAGATGGGGCTGCGCAGGGGTCTGAACAGCCTGCGTGCCATCAGGAGTTGTACGCAAAGGGAAAGAAGAGCGTTAGTAAGCCTAGGTTCTTGTAGTGAAGATACCTCAATATTCCCAGCAAGGAATATTGAAAAGGAGGGTCCTGACTCGGGCAATGGCATTGCAAATAGAGGAGGGGAGGAAATACAGGAGGGGGAAGGCGGGGCAGAGGACAGGCAGGACTTGGTAGGAAGAGGGCAGGAAGGGAAGGCTGTGTGACTTGGGTCCACAGGGGTTCTTTCCCCCAGTACTTACTGAGCGTCTACTGCAGCTTCTGCTCTAGGCATCAGGTACACAGCTATCAGCACAACAGAGCAGCTTACGACCTGCAGTGCGACAGACAGACAACAGCCAAACTAGCAAAAGACACCATTTGTTGGTATGAAAACGGGTGAGGGAACAGCAAGTGCTGGAGATTGGGAGTTGCTGAGTGTATCACAGGGTTCACAACTCCACCGCTCTCCACATTTTGAACTGGGTAACTGTGTGTTGCATAGCACCTCAGATATGCAGATGACACTACCCTTATGGCAGAAAGTGAAGAGGAACTCAAAAGCCTCTTCATGAAAGTGAAAGGAGAGTGAAAAGTTTGGCTTGAAGCTCAACATGCAGAAAACAAAGATCATGGCATCTGGTCCCATCACTTCATGGGAAATAGATGGGAAAACAGTGGAGACAGTGTCAGACTTTATTTTTTTGGGCTCCAAAATCACTGCGGATGCTGATTGCAGTCATGAAATTAAAAGACGCTTACTCCTTGGAAGGAAAGTTATGACCAACCTAGATAGTACACTGAAAAGCAGAGACATTACTTTGCCAACAAAGGTCCGTCTAGTCAAGGCAATGGTTTTTCCCGTGGTCATGTATGGTTGTGAGAGTTGGACTGTGAAGAAAGCTGATCGCCGAAGAATTGATGCTTTTAACTGTGGTGTTGAAGAAGACTCTTGAGAGTCCCTTGGACTGCAAGGAGATCCAACCAGTCCATTCTAAAGAAGATCAATCCTGGGTGTTCATTGGAAGGACTGATGCTAAAGCTGAAACTGCAATACTTTGGCCACCTCATGCAACGAGTTGACTCACTGGAAAAGACTGATGCTGGGAAAGGTTGGGGGCGGGAGGAGAAGGGGACGACAGAGAATGAGATGGCTGGATGGCATCACTGACTCTGTGGACATGAGTTAAACTACGGGAGTTGGTGATGGACAGGGAGGCCTGGCGTGCTGTGATTCATGGGGTCGCAGAGAGTCGGACACGACTGAACTGAACTGAACTGGTGTGTTGCAGGAGGCTGGCCTACGCATTATAAAATATTTGGCCGTTCCAGTTTCTTCTCCAGCTATTAATAGAAACCAATAAAACCTCTACCCCTACTATGTACACATACACACCAGGCATGACAACCAAAAACGTCTTTAGATGTTCCCTAAGGTATTCTTGGTGGCAGAGGCAGGGGTCATCTTGAGAACTACTGCTGTAGATCATGTTTGGGTTTTCTGTTTTGTTGTTTTATGCCCCAGCACATGTCTGTCTTGGCAAATGTCCCACATACTTGAGAAGAACGTATTCTGCAACGGTTGGGTATTCTGAATTAAGCAATGAGATGCAGGGCTGGTCCGTTCTATAACTAACCTGGTGGTGGTTTAGTCACTAAGTTGTGTCCAACTCTTGTGATATATTAATTTTTTTAAAAAAGTTAATGCCAATGCCATGAAAACAAGCGGACAGAAACCTTAAGAATTTCTACACTAAAAGAGACTAGAGAGACTTAACAACCAAGTAACATGTAAGCACTCGGGTAAGAAAAAGCTATGAAACGTTTTGAGTAACAGTTGAGGAAAGTCAAATATGGACTACATAGTAGACACTACTTATTTTTGTAAGTGTGATAATGGTATTAGGGTTATGTAGGAGACTGTGCCTACTGTTTGGAGATGGATGCTCAAGTATTTAAGGGTAAAATGTCATGATGCCTACAACTTACTTTCAAATAGTTCAGCAAATGAATGTGAAAGTCACCCAGTCATGTCTGAGTCTTTACGACCTGACCTCATGGACTATACAGTTCATGGTATTCTCCAGGCCAGAATACTGGAGTGGGTAGCCTTTCCCTTCTCCAGGGGATCTTCCCAAGCCAGGGATCTTATCTGTAAACACTGAGATGAGACTATGCCTATCTGTAAACACTGAAGGCAGGAGGAGAAGGGGACAACAGAGGATGACATGGTTGGATGGCATCACTGACTCAATGGACATGAGTTTGAGCACGCTCCGGGAGATGGTGAAGGACAGGGAGGCCTGGCACGCTGCCGTTCCTGGGACCGCAAACAGTTGGACATGAGTCTGTGAATGAACAATACCACACACCACTGATAACTGACAGTTAAAACTTACCTGACTGGAGCTCCCTGGTGGTTCAGCCCATTAGGTGCTTTCCCTGCCAGGGCCCAGGTTCAATCCTTGTTCAGGGAACTAAGATTCTGCAAACCACAAAGCACAACCAAAATAAAAAAGTAAAACTCATCTGATTAAAAAAGTGTGAAAAGAGCCCAATACTATAAGAAAAATTATTTAGAATATACATAGAAAAAATCTGGAAGCCATATGCAAACATTTAACAGCAGTTTCTTTCAAGTTTCATTTACGAAACTTTCACATTTTATGTTAAAATTCAAACACTGTAGAAATGTCTAATAGTGAATGTATTTTGATAACTGGGAAAAATGTTTATTAAAATCCCAAATATGTATTTATTGGATGACTATGTAACGGATGCCCCTCTACCAAGTTTCCAGCAGCTGCCTCCTTTCCAGGGGGCTGAGGAGGAGCAGATAGACGAGCTGGTGGAAGAACCACCACCAGAAGAAAAGTGCTCCTGAAAGGAAGCAATGAAGCTCCCGTTTTCTGAGAAGCAGCCTTCTCTCCACCAATACCCGCAGAGTCCTTTGACAAATGGCCTCTTTTTAAAAACTAAGGCTGACTATTCTTTGTTCCTTGTTAACAACAGAGAAGAATTTAGATACGGGGTTGTAAAAATACAAGACTTGTTTTTATTGTGACTTCAATAATGTTAAATTTCAACACAACTATATGTGCTGATGGTACTCTGGAAATTGGCAGTTATGCAAATGAAGAAAAATTATCTTTCAACTAATGAGGCATTAAATGTTTCAAAAATGTCTTTTCACAATAATCATCTTGCCAAAAGAATCCACACAGTACAAGTAAAATGGGGGAAATGGGAGTAACACTGGTGGAGAATACCACCGTCAATACTCTGCTTGTGTTACCACACAATGTGTTACCGTTCTGCAAGATGGACCATCAGGAGAAATCCAGTCCAGGTACACAGGCTCGGTCTATATGACTTCTCACAATCGCGTGTGAATCAACAATAAAAATCTTAGTTTAAAAAATTCTTTTAAAAGGATCCACGCACAGACTCATGAGGACAAAGTAGGAAGCAAAAATCTTTATTTCTGAAAAAATTCACATTTATTAAAAACAGCAATTTCTAGCCAAATAATATAAAGCATTTTAAATTAATTATTTGAAAGTATGTACACTCTTTGTATAAGTGAACACTTTAAACTGTACAGATTTAAACAAAGTCATTTAGCAAACAGGTTGGATCACTATTACCTACTCAGTAAGGTGTTTGAGTGTTTCAGAAATAAAAGATTCAAAGCACAAGAATGAGTGCCATCAAGTATTTTTATCCATAAGAACATACTCTGCTCTGTACATCAAATGAAATCAGTCATAGTACTGTACAATAATCATGCCCTCATTTCTTTGGAAAGGCTATTTAAAAATCAAATGTACATATAATATACAAAACTGGATATTTTACAGTTTATTTCATTAAACACATATTTAAAATAGTAAGTAGAAGTGAATAGAATCTTCCTAATTCATTCATTTCCTATCAAAGAATGAATATGGCCCCTCTTTACCTTCTACCTTCCCAAAATATACAGAGTATTAAGGTCTATCAAGCAACATCCATCACCAAGTTACACTGAGGTGAGAGGCAAATGACCTTCTAAAATGACAGACATCGGGGTATGTCAGCCATCCACACGTGGCGGGAGTCTACCTGAAATGGATGAAAAATACTAGTCTCGCAGAATGAGGTCTGCTGGCTACACTCCAGAGCCCGTGTTAGCGTTCTATCTCTAAACTAGTGTCTGAGTAACTCAAAATTCATTGTGAACCAAAAAGCAGGTGACATTTACTGTAACATCAGAGGCAAAACCAATTCAATCAGGGAACAGGAATTTGTAGGAAAACTCAAGAGATGTGCGTAATTAATTTGATGATCCCAGATATCAGGCAGTCCCTTTCAAGGGATGGGCGGTCTTCACCAGTTTGTGAGTAAACTGTATTCCGCTGTTGCAGGCTGCTGATCCACAAGGCCAGCTCGCGGCACAGCCACTGTGAATGTTCCAGACATGAAAGTGCTTGCTTTTCAAAGAACTACGGAAATGGAGGGCAATGTGCAGAAAGCTGGTAACCCTAACCATCATGCACGCGACCTGCTATTCATCAGGCTTCCTGCCCGCCCTAATTGGTACCTCCCCCTCACAAACACTGCCTATTGTACCGTGAAGATTCTCATTAAAGATAGGCACATATCCACCACGAGGAGGCTGCAGCCCCGGCCTGCTTTTGAATGCTCTGTACCTAAGCCGTTCACAGAGTACAGATTCTGAGACCTTACACGAGGCCCTTGCATCTTGAAACTACCTCACATCAAACACACAGAAAGAGAGCACCCTGAATTTCCAAGAAAGCAGGACGTGTCCTCAGAAGCAGCCAATCTACTCCAAACTAAACTTCAAAGTGAGAGGAGAAACATTATAAATAGGGTGTAGAAATAACATTTCTGGATGTAAAAAAAAAGAAAAAAAAAGTCACTGTGGAATGCTCAGTGGTTAAAAGGACTGCAGTGTTTCTTGCTCTAACAAACCTTACTCTTAGAAGTTTCCTAATGAGCTGTGTTTCCGTAAAGCTCTTTGTGGTATTTATTGTAACCTATTTTCACTGCATTTTTCTTAAGAACCATTTCCCTGTGTGCCCTCTGGAGATCTTTCCTCTTAAAAACTTACACTGCTTACGACCATTTAAGTGAGGCAGTTATCAGCGCTCCTAGACTATATAGCTTATCTTTGGCATTTTGATGCTTTTAAAAGGGAAACACAAATCACTGCACACTCTGCTTCCATTTCATTCTGTGATCAGCCCTGAGCGGCGGCCATGTGGTTCTGGGGAGGTCCCTCGTCCAATTCCCCGGTGTCCTGCAGGCCTCCGGACCCGGCAGCCCGTTCCTGCAGGCCGGCCATCTATACGCACAGCCCAACGGGCCGAGTTACTTAGAAACTGACAGCAGGAGGTTCAGCTGAAAAGCAGAGAGAAAGGCTGTGTTAGTTTTGCTGTGCAATACCGCACTCAAGAAAAGGCGTTCAGATTCTCACAACCAGAACAACAGGGCAAGTCTAGAATTTTAGAGACCAATAAACCCGGCTGTAATGCAGAACCTGGACCCGTGACGGTCTGATTCCCGAAGCAGCCCCTGGGGCACAGCACATCGTGGGGTCCTGGGAGGAGGTACGGCCGAACCTGGACCCTTAACTCATTCAGAATCCAATTAGGAAGACAGGAAAAAACTAGACACCAACACTGACAAAAAACAGAAAAGGCTCTCAGAGGTCCCCAAACTTCTTGGCACCAGGGACTGATTTCGTGGAAGACAATTATTCCATGGACTGGGGATGATTCACTTGAATTATATTTACTGTGCACTTTATTTGTATTATTATCACATTACTTCCACCTCAGACCATCAGGCATTAGATCCCAAAGGCTGGGGACCCCTGTAAATAACCAACTTCACCTTTCTCTATGCAGAGTGTGCTGTGCAGAGAGTTGTATGCTAAGAATTCTTTAAATGATTCTTCACTGCACAAGAACAGGCCCAGCAGATTCGGGAGCCCCCTGGCCCCTCTGTAAAGGAGGGCATGACACAGAGCCAGCCCGGGGAAACCAGAGAAGTCGCCACCATCGCCGGCAGGGATGCAGCCTGAGCTCTGCAGGTCTGCCACCCTGGCCCTGGAGAGACCTGTGGCTGACTGAGCCTGGCAGTGCGTCCTTCTAAACGCAAGGGTATTTTATTTTTTTGCATTTTATTTACTATTAAGTATGTACACTGCACATTTATGAGATCTACTGGCAACTATAATTGTCCTTTCCTTTTTTAAAAAAAAATTAATTTATTTTAATTGGAGGCTAATTACAATACTGTGGTGGTTTTTGCCATTCACTGACATGAATCGCCCATGGGTGCACATGTGTCCCCCCATCCTGAACCCCCCTCCCACCTCCCTCCCCACCCCATCCCTCTGCGTGGTCCCAGAGCCCCGGCTTTGAGAGCCCTGCTTTATGCATCGAACTTGCACCAGCCATCTATTTCACACACGGTAATAAGTACGTTTCAATGCCGTTCTCTCAGATCATCCCACCCTCTCCTCCGCCCACACAGTCTAAAGTCTGCTCTTGGCATCTGTGTCTCTTTTGCTGTCTTGCACACAGGGTCATCAGCAGTCACTAATACCAGCTGTTGTTATTATCTAGAAAATGGAACGGTTCTGAAAGAGGATCAAGGAACAGTGAGGAGGATGGGTTCTCTTAGTGTTTTTCAAACTACTGGGTGCAACCAGTAGTTTGGTTCTTGTCGTGAAAATAATTCAGTGGTTCATCAACAGAAGAGAGAAGAAAAGCAAAGCAACTGAGTTGCACAGAGTGGGTGACCACGACAAAACCTGGAATTTACAGACGCGCACACACTAAAGCACACACCTCACGGGCAGGCAAGAGTCAGGCGGGAACCCAGGAGCTCCGCGTGTTCTCGCCAGGCCCTCCTCCCCTCGCACCTTTACCCACGCTCGCGGCGCCCACCACAGGCGGCCCAGGCCCGAGTCACCCCTCCAGGGCTCGTCCCCACCTCACAGCCCAGCCCTCTGTCCCGCAGCCCGGCGCCCTCCCCTCGCCAGGATGCACCTCCTCCGCGGCCTGCTCAGGTGATGGCTGTTTCTCTTCCACATGCCCGCGATCACCGGGCCGGGAGGTGGGACTGCAGTCCCCTCTGCCCCTCACTGCCATTCCCGGACCATTCTCCTTCCCGCTCCCGCCACCCTCCCCAGCTCTGGCTTTCAGACCAGGCCACACTTCACTCCTCCACACCCACTCCTCGGCTGTCACCTGGCCGTGAGCTCTCTACAGGTCTCAGAACGCTATCATTTTTTTTCTAAAACTACTCCTGCGAGAATTCTTGGTGACTTCAACACCCCGACAGCTAACCTTCCAGGGTGGAGGCCTCTCAGTTCTGTGGCTCCTTTCCTCCAACACCCGCTTCTTTCACCAGCCTCGTCAGCTCCTCAGGCCGCGGGCACCTGCCAGCTCCATGTTCCCCCTCACTGCAGCCGCTCCACGGTCCCACTGTCACAGCTCACACTGCGACCCCACAACTATCTTCCAGCTCATCTCCCCTCTCGTCCTCCCACTCCAATGATCCTGACTCGACCAGGACCTATAACCCGGGTTCCTCCTGCCTTCTCACTCTCTTTCCATCAGCTCCTGCTCCTTGTCTGCCATGTTCCACAGCAACCACTACAGCCACTCCCTAATTACTTCAAAGGACTTATAAAAAAGTATGCTGATTGTATACAACCCTAGAACTACAGAGACACCTTATCTTTGAAAAACAAGAAACTCATACAGCCGTAAGAATGAAGTTCTGATGCAAGCTCCAGCATAGATGAGCCTTGAAAACATGATGGTAAGAGAAAGAAGCCCATCTTCAAAGGCCATGAATTGCATGATTCCATTTAATGCACCATCCAGACTAGGCAAATCATAGAGACGAAAATGGATTAGTAGAAGAGGGCAGAATGAAGAATCTGCTAAAGGACAGGGGTTTCTTTGGGGTGGGATGAAGATGCTCTGAAACTAAGACAGTGGTGATGGTTCCAGGACTTGGTGGATATACCAAAAACTCTGAATTAAAAAGATGGATTTTATGGTATATGAATTATACTTCAATTTAAAAATGACCCCACTTCTCCTCCAGCTACCACCCCATCTCTTCTCTCTCCGCAAGTAGAACTCCTCAAAGACTGACCATACTCACTGCCTCCAGTCTCTCTCCCTGCGGGTTCAACGCAAACCAATCAGATGCTCGCCAACCTTACTGCTCTCCTCTCCAGCCCTTCAGTTCAGTTCAGTCGCTCAGTCGTGTCCGACTCTCTGCGACCCCATGAACCACAGCATGCCAGGCCTCCCTGTCCATCACCAACTCCCAAATGCTAAACCCAATGATTCTTAAAACCGGAAACAAAATACCCTCCATGGCGCCAGTCTACTTCTACTCAATAAAAGTCTGCTGACAGAACTGAATAAATGACGACAGTAAACACAGGCTGCGCTCTCTACTCAGCTCTTTTAATTTAGGAAGAGAAAAAGAGGACATCTTTCTAACATCTTTGAAACAGGGGCCTCTTATCATGCATACTGCAAAGAAAACTATGCAGCAACCTAAATGCCACTATTTGAGTCTTCCACAAGGAGTTCATCTTAAACATAGCAACTTTCAATTATCAGAAAGCAGTAAAAAGCAACTGTGGGGACTTCCCTGGCGGTCCAGTGGTTAAGACTCCATGCTTCCACGGCAAGGGGCCAGGTTTGATCCCTGGTTGGGGAACTAAGACCCCATGTGCCACAAAGTGTGGCCAAAAACAAAAAAGAAGCAACTGAAAATTTGAACACCATCGCCAAATGTGAAAGAGCAATTCAAAGCTTAAACTCTTGCTCATCAGAATAATGTACAATTTAAAAATTACAACAAAATACAGTAACTCAAAAGATACTATCTACTCAAGTAAGGTAACTAAAAGGTTATGAAAGTAACATGGACTACCTACCTGTTCCATAGAAGGACAAGCAATGATCTGAACATCTTCAGGGCTAAACTCTTCCTTTAACAAGACGTGGAACTTCTGGAAGACTTGCTGAATATTATTCTTAGAAAGAAGAAAAGGCAATCATATTACATGAATCACTGAAAACAGATTCAGCCTCCTTAAACATGAAGAACCAAGGAAGTTAAATACTGCTGCTGCTGCTAAGTCACTTCAGTCGTGTCCGACTCTGTGCCAAAACAAGTGGAGGAGACGTATCTTCCAGGGGATTACCAAAGACACGTAACTGGCACTTAATATTTCACATGCCAGCACAACCTAACTAATAAGACTTATCAGATAGTATTTCCTGGAAAAAACTAAACTCTTGCCAGCCTTGTCCCCTCCAGAGAATAATGAGACTTCAGCAGCAATTTCTTCCACAAAAGATAATGAAGTTCCCAGACACATAAACTGTACTTTAAAAATCAACGCCTTGGGTAAAGATGTGAGCTCAACACAGAGCTGGAAGCAGTGAGTACTAAATTTGCTCTGGCGTTTAATCCCTTGGGGGTCACTGCAAGCCATTTATTTCCACTACTCACCAGTAAAATGGGGCATAGTTCCTGAGATGCTGTTCTCTCAAGTGTTGGGCCACATCTCAAACAAAGGTCTGATTACTTATTTACTAATTTCTACTTTTTGGCAGAAATTACCTTTGTGCCATCAGTTCAGTTCAGTTCAGTTCAGTCGCTCAGTTGTGTCCAACTCTTTGCGACCCCATGAATCACAGCACACCAGGCCTCCCTGTCCATCACCAACTCCCAGAATTCATTCAAACTCATGTCCATCGAGTTGGTGATGCCATCCAGCCACCTCATTCTCTGTCGTCCCCATCTCCTTCCACCCCCAATCCTTCCTAGCATCAGACTCTTTTCCAGTGAGCCAACTCGTCGCATGAGGTGGCCAAAGTATTGGAGTTTCAGCTTTAGCATCAGTCCTTCCAATGAACACCCAGGACTGATCTCCTTTAGAATGGACTGGTTGGATCTCCTGGCAGTACAAGGGACTCTCAAGAGTCTTCTCCAGCACCACAGTTTAAAAGCATCAATTCTTCGGCGATCAGCTTTCTTCACAGTCCAACTCTCACATCCATACATGACCACAGGAAAAAGGAAAAACCACAGCCTTGACTAGACGGACCTTTGTTGGCAAAGTAATATCTCTGCTTTTTAATATGCTATCTAGGTTGGTCATAACTTTCCTTCCAAGGAGTAAGCGTCTTTTAATTTCCTGGCTGCAATCAGCATCTGCAGTGATTTTGGAGCCCAAAAAAATAAAGTCTGACACTGTTTCCCCATCTATTTCCCATGAAGTGATGGGACCAGATGCCATGATCTTCATTTTCTGAATGTTGAGCTTCAAGCCAAACTTTTCACTCTCCTCTTTCACTTTCATCAAGAGGCTTTTGTGTCATAGGTAACCATAAAAAATTAAGACAAAATGAGGGCTGGGACGGGGAGGGGGGGGGCGGAATCAGACAGACGCAAGCTTTCTAAGTCTTTCAAGAATCCCAGTGCTTTTTTTAATCGACTGCACTAGCGACTTAGCAGCAGCAGCAGCAGCAGCAGCACTAGAATAGTAGATCAACATTTCTAAATGTTTACAGGAAGAGGAAAATGCTAGACGAAGCAAGAATTCTTGAAGAGACCAGCCAACATTCAAACAGATCATCATGAAACTTACCCTGACTGGTTTAAACAGGATGAACTCAGTATCCTTGTTGGATAAGTACAAGGACATACTTCTCAATGTCAGGGGCAGCTTTGCTTTTATTGTCTTGTAGGCACTTGCCACAAGGTCACTGACCTTTGCTGGAAAGAAATTAGCCTCCTTAGTATCACAAATAAAAACAGAAGAAGTACTTCCATTTTAATTCAGAGGAGAGAATAAAAGGAGAGTTTAAAAACAGCAAAAGACGACTATTTCCTCACAGAATTTTTTTTCACTTTTATTTATCAAGTTTAATCACAAGCCCATAAATGTTAAATATATATATATATAAAATTCTAACCACAAAGGCTAAACAGGAAAGAATTCCTCCAACATGGCTCAGGACATTCACAGGGACGGTAATATGGTGCCTTTGGAATTTGGAGATAAGAGGTAAAGTAGAATTAGAAGTCATTTGCAGAAAAACACTAGAAAGAATTACTTCGTAATGAATGAACTTACTCACTGTGACTCTTACTGACTCACAGTAAGAGATGCTCTCTGTCTTATGAGATCATTCAGAAAATGCCCACATGTATTTAATGGGAACTAAAAATCCATTTGTTACATTCTTAATACTATATTATCAGAAAAGGAACAGAATTCCAGAAAATGTTAACTGAGATAATTAGTAGCCCAGATGTCAGTGTCTCAAAGAAGCACAAACTAAACTGAATCTATATAAAGCATTTAAAGAGAAAATCACCTAAAAGCTAGAAAGGAAAAGACTGATTAATCATTTCAAAGACGGTCGACCTCACTCTAAGAAAATGCATATTAAAACAACTGAAATGTTTCAGGTTGGCTACAATTACTAAGATTGTGCATATCCACATTTGGCAGAGGTGTGGGGAAACAGGCCCCTTCACGCACTATTATTTTTGGCCATGCCACGGGGCACTGACTGTGGAGACCTAACTACTGGTTGTCTGCTGTTGTTTTAGTTGCCAAGTCATGTCCAACTCTCTGTGACCCGATGCAGCCCACCAGGTGCCTCTGTCCATGGGATTCTCTAGGCAAGAACACTGGAGTGGGTTGATCTTCCCAACCCAGGATCAAACCTGTGTCTCTTGCGTTGGTAGGTAGGTTCTTTACCACTGAGCCACCTGGGAAGCCCATTTTAACTACTGGACCACCAGGGAATTCCCCTTCATCCACTGTTGATGGGAGTACAGCATGAACTGGTTCAGCTTCTTGGAAGGGATACTGGGCAATATCTAGCAAAACTGAAAATACACATACTCTTTAATGTTTGTACTGCTGAAAATTTACCTTACGGACATGCTCACAAAATACCACCAAGATATGTGTGTTTATTAAAGAGTGAAAGGAAAAACTAAAAGTAATTTAAATATTAATAGAATTATTAAAGAAATGGTGCTCTAGTGATATATGTGTCCATTAATTAAAATGGGCAGAGTCGGATACGGGGGTGGGGAGGGGATATTTTGTAAGCAGATTGGGTAGGAGGTCCCTGGGGAAAGAGAACCAAGCATGGTTTTCTTGACATAAGGGAAGCCATTTTGTCCTAAGTCATTTTGTGATCTAAGCCCAGCCACAATGCTTGTCCCTGAACAGGTCTCAGTAATTGATGATCTTAAGGGAAGTAAGGGAATGCAGGAACAAAGGAAAAGCAGTCAAAAAACAACAGTTCAGTGACAAAACACTAGCTTTGTCCTCAAGAGATACAGAGAACAATCTGATACACGTCTTTGAGTTCTGCAGGAAATAAGGCCCACAACCAGGTGGAGGCTGGAATGATGGTGCTGACCCTCATGACTTCAATCAACAAAAGCTTAGATTCTGTAGACCACGGCCCCAGTTCAGTGCTGAATTCTCTGCTCAAACCCCTTCATGAACATGTGTACCCTTGGCTTAAAACTTCCCCAATTTCTCTGTCTAGGGAGATGCTGCTTTGGGAAAGGTGTTCTTTCTTGCTGCAAGTAATACCTCCTTCCTTCTCCTGATCTTTGCCTTGTTTGTGTCTTTTAGCTCAACTTTTACCGAAAGGGAAACTTGTGAGTGTCCAGCTAGAACTTGTTACCTAAAAAGTGGTTACCCAGGTTTTTCAAGTAACAACAGTATAATCTTATTTGTATAACATTTCAAGTCCATATGTACTAGAATACAAATGTTCGGGAAGCAGCTGTGAACAGTGGTTACCTTCCAGAGAACTAGTTTGGAGATGGAGAACAGAACTACTTCTAATTTTATACTTCTCCACATTTCAACTTTCATATCATGTTAACATTTTTTTTAGTTGAGGAGGGTTATAGATGAGCAGGGCAAGAAAGTGCCAGTGCTCTCAAGAAGAAAGAACAACCAATTCAAGAACTGCATATTTTTCATAAACAGATGAAAACTCCTTTAAGACAGTTAATTCCATAGGCTCTGGCCCTGGCATCACTAATATACTTGAGGGGTCACTGGTCAGTTTTCAGAGGCCTGGATAACTACAGTTCTATGTGGAGCTCAGTAAATAAAGTACCCTAATTGTTAAGAAGGTATATTTCCCAGAGTGAAATAACAAACTGCAATCCTCATTATAGCTCAGTCTCATGAGTTTATCATGAATTGACCCCAAGAATGTGATCAAGTCTGCATGTACCACATTAACCCTGGGTTCCGAGGGTCCACGACAAGTTTCTAGACTGTTCTTGGTGTTCCCTCCCCAAAGGCTCAAAAATCTTGGACATTTCAGTGTGGGTTTCTCCTGTTACAGATCAAGAGACAGCAACTCCATAGCTCCCTGCGGCCAAAGGGGGCAGAAGATACAACTAGGTAAACTGAAGTGTCACTGCTAACATTCGCCAGCATGTCCTCACAAAGAAACAAACAAAGTGATTAAATAACAAAAACAGTAAGCCTCACTTCCTCTAGTCCTTCTGTCGGCTTCCTTTTCCTTTCATCTGCTCCTGCTTTACTAATGACAACGGTAGTGCTACTCAAGACACCTCACACTCAACATTGAGACTTCCACTAGGAGCCCACTTGAGAAAATGACAGCCCCTGTTTTGAGCAAAAGAGAATCCTTTCAGAGCAGAAAGGAAATACATTAATTATACATCAAGCCCCTAGGCTTAGCTGTACTAACTATGCCTATGCCAATTTGTTGGTTTCTACCTATTTTAAGAAAAATTTATTGCACCCAAGAGTTTCATCTACATTAACATTCAAAATAAAATCAGCTCCTATTTCTAAATAAGCTCTGCAAGTAACTGAAACCTAGAGCCAAAAGCCCAGTTAATCCAAAGACAATCAGAATTCCTTCTAGAACTGGTGCTGAGTTACAGATTGACAAGCCTGTTGCTGACCCTGAGGGGTCAGAACAAGTGGTTGCCACCAGGCTGACTATAGTCAGAATTTCCAGTATTGTCTGTAAAAGACTGGTTTTCTGTCTCTTGACAGAATGCACTACTATGCGAAGGATGTTCTCTGTCCTTTCATAAGATGGCAAAGATTTCAATCTCATAAACAACACAAGGTTTAAAATCCAGTATACCATTCACTGTCTCTACCACAGTAAACTAAAGCGTGTCACAAAGTTTATTTGCAAAATAAAACAAATCAATGCAAACCTATAAAAGTTCCCATGACAAATATTTGGAATAAAATCCTGCCTTCCGTTCAAATACAAGTGATAATTCTCTGTGCTTCACAAATCTTCCTAGAGATACAGAGCTGCCCTTACTTTTCTCTGTTCTACTTCAACTTCAAACTAACCTGAGGCACTAATAAGAATAACTGAAAATTTCAGAATGGCCTCAATTCTTTTCCCCAAAAGAAATAAGTACGTGATAGACATACATTCTTTCACTATGGAAAGCCAATCGTGTTAAAAAAAAAACCCTAATTCCAGTTTAAGTGCCTATAGACAGTCAATCTTTTATGGCTGCTAAGACGGAATCATCCTTCGGCTTTCTCACTATAAGCAAAACACTTCCTACCAGCTTGTACACAGCTTTCCCATAATTAAAACACTGATTGCTTCTCCATCATGTTCTTCTCATTCAAAGGATCTCTATCACAACATGAGCCAAGGAACGGCCAGAAATATATAATCTAATATAAAGTGATTTATTCTGGTTGAATGACAACTTAAACTGTCATAAAATGGACTAAAAATAACCCAGAAAACTAGTCGTGATTTTCAGTGTTTAATATCTAATGCCAAAGAAGGGAAAAAACCTTCTTGCACAAAAAAATTTACATTTAGGAAAGAGTTAAGACAGGAAACATCTCAAGCATTTCTGCCAATCAATGACATTGCCTGCCAATTCCCAAACAACTTTAACAATTTTTTTTCAAAAAACATTAAAGAGAATGTAACTGTAAAACATTAAAGAGAATGTAACTTGTATAAAATGTAATAATGTCCAATGTTTCTTCATATAATACTTGGAAACAGTAGCATACTCTCCATTAATTTCATACTATCAAACACTGTATTTTCATCCAAGTTCTAAGACAATGAAAAGCAGGTATACAAAAACTAGTGCACTCAAAGCATTTTCATCTAAGCCATATTTTATTTTTAACTGAGTGTGTGCATATATATATGTGTGTGTATGTGTTTTAATTCTTCCTTCGACTTGGAATGCTTATTGAAATCCAAGTAGTGTTGGCTCAATTAAGACCTGTCAACTCCAAACTGGATCGTGCATTAACCTAAACCACAGCAAGAGTAGGAAACCAACTCCAAGCTGTCAGAGCATGACTATATAAATGCAAATTAACTGACATCCTCAAAGAGAAATCCCAAATAGTAAAATGTGGATACCTGGTTGTGCCCAAGGCTGCTGAGAGAGCGTATACTTAGGTCCTCCCTGACTGGCCATTGTTTTTAATGCTGAAACCTAGTAGAGGAAACAAAAGGAGAAGTTTCATTTCACTGATGACAAATTAAACTAGAACTGCTCTCAAAGGATGAGACACCATTCAAACCTATGAAAATAATAATAACCAAATGTACAGCTCTAAAAGAAAATAATTTCCCATAGTCCTTTACAACCAATAAAATATTTTAGCAAAACTTCTTTCATGATTTCAAGGCATACCACTGTTTTGCAAAAAGAAAACCACACCAATGTCCTGAGGCATTCTGCCTGAAAGATTTCAGGAAGACAAGAATGAAGACTGAGAGAAACATCAACACAAAACAGATTTCTCTTTAAGTAGACTGTTAGGTTAACTTTAAATTATTTTCCTTTGTTATCAGAAAAATGTCACTGGAGCTGGACAAAATCCCCTTTATATATCTACAGGGTCCTTTTCTTCATTATAGGCAGAGAGAATGTTACTTATAAAAAAAAAGGTTTTCAGATAGCATCAAAAAGCACACTTGACCAACCAACGTTAGAGGTATGGAACTGGACGCCCACCCTCTAGTCACTTGTCTCTCATTCCTCAGCATCAGTACAGAGAAGCAAAACCATTTTGGACAAGAATGTTCTTAAGATGACAAATTACAGTGGGGCTAAGGTGGAGCTGGGGAGTGTGAGAGACAGAAATTCATAAAACATCTTTCTAGAAATGGACTGCTAGGTGCCAAAGGTCCAGGCCATGACCTTGGCCTCAGTAGACAGTCTCATTAGAAAGACTTCAACACCAGCTCTTTAGATTTCTCATAAAGAAGGCCACGTAAATATGTAGGCAGAGAATGGGCACAGACAGGATATAACGTAAACCCAGGCCTCTCCAGCCCTCTGTTTCCACCAAGTTCACATTCCTGAAACTACTTCTAGGCCCTTGCTCATGCTGTCATGTGTATAAAATCACCCCTTTCCACTGTCACTCAATTCTTCTATATGGCTTTATTTGTGCTGTGAAATGCTGCTTTTAAAACTGAGTCATTGTCTAGGAATTAGACAATGCTAAAAGAAAAACATGCTCGTGTTTAGTGTATATTATCCCCAATATTTCCCAATGTAAATATAAACATACTAATGTGTCTACATTTACAAAAGCAGGAACACAGTGCTCTGAAAACTGTTTTTTTCCACTTAAAACTAAGTCCTGAACATTTTTCTGTATCCAACTGTTACACTTTAATAGTAATGCCTGCCTGTTAGTCCACTGACTGTTTCAGAATTTAACCGATGTCATAATGACATATATTACACAGAACTATTTTTATATTAAAAGCAAATACAGACTTGTACATTCACCTCTATTTACTATCTAGATAATATCTTAGGTTGGCCATAAAGTTCGTTTCGGTTTTCCCATTAACATCTTATGGAAAAACCTGAATGAACTTTTTGGCCAATCCGATACTTGTCTTTAAATTAAACCTCAAGGAGAATTTTCCTCAGTTTCCCCAATTAGCCCCATCTTTTTTAAAACCCTACAGGATGAAGACAGACCCACTGTCTCATAATGACCCTGCTGTACACATCTTCATGTTTACATAATATCCATCTTGATTTCCCATTAGGTTATAACGCCTTAAGAACAGAAATTAAATTTATAGGTCAAATTCTATTACAACACTATGTCAGAAAAAAAAATTAATTTATAGTGTTACTGAGGAAATTAATAATATTTCAGAGGGAACATTAAGAGTAAACTTGCAATACTTTAGCAAATTGCTTGAGAAGAAATGAAAACTGCTAACATAAGTCTGAGTTTTTAGCATAAACTGGTCCCACCACAGGAAACACTTTTTAGCTTAGCTATAAACATTGAAATTATACTTCCTATAAAATACTTTCATTCAGATTTTTTTGCAAAAGCAAAATTTTCACTTCACATTTGTCACATAAACTAACATTTCTGCAAGTACTTAGAAAGTACTTTGCTATTTTTGATCTTCTGGTCCTGATATATACAGATCACTATACAGAATAGAGTGAAAGTTGCTCAGTCGTGTCTGACTCTGCAACCCCATGGACTGTAGCCCACCAGGCTCTTCTGTCCATGGGATTCTCCAGGCAAGAATACTGGAGTGGGGTAGCCTTTTCCTTCCCAAGGGGATCTTCCTGACCCCGGGATCACACTCGGGTCTCCAGCATTGTAGGCAGATTTTTTATCATCTGAGTCACCAGAGTTCTCATATTAACCTTAAGTAAGAAGGAGGGATACGATAGTGCTCCTCTGTAGAGATCAGAAAACAAGGCTTGTAGAAGCTGAGTGCATGCTTCCATCTCAGTCAGGAGGTACAGAATGCGGTCCACAGCTCAGTTTTCTTGCCTCGAAATGCTATGCTCTTTCTACGGCCCTCATGACTGGCCCAAGCCCTACTTAAGAGTTTGCTTCAAGCAATATTCAATATGATGAAATTCGAGAACAATAAAAAGTATGGACAATTTTTTAGTTTTGGAAAATATCCGACCCAAAGTTTTCATATGAACCTCTACCCCTCAACACTTGGAAAACAGTTTTACACTCCCTGTGTGTGTGCTCAGTTTCTCGCTCATGTCTGACTCTTCGCGACCCCATGCACTGTAGCCTACTAGGCTCCTCTGTCCATGGGATTTCCCAGGCAAGAATACTGGAATGGGTTGCCATTTCCTTCTCCAGGGGATCTTTCCGACCCAGGGATCAAACTCGGTTCTTCTGAATTGCAGGTGGTCTCCTACACTGCAGGCAGATTCTCCACCGACTGACCTCCACCGAAGCCCACTGAATTCCCTGGGACCAGTCAAATGATGCTGAGAGAAAAGGCTATTTTTCAAGGAGCAGGAAACAAGGCAAAGTTCTTCTAGAACTTTATCATTCTCAAGAAATTTCATTATTTCATAAAATAAAATTTTATTAACTGTGACCCCCAAAAAATCAGGAAGGATGTTTACACCAGACAGATAAAAACGTCGTAGAAATGTTCATCTCATGTGTAATGGGTCACACTGCTAAGGTTGAATTTCTCAGTCTGAAATGATGATGATTTACCTACAGGGGATGTAAGGAGAATTAATGAAAACAAAGCATCTCAACAAAGAGAACTCAAGCAAAGAGCTACATAAACAATAAAGCCAATTTACAACAGGTGCAGGGGATTGGAATCACATCTGGAGTCTTCAGGTACAAAAAAAAAAAGTCTTCTAACAGCCTAAAAATGTTTCTACAGACTCTCTCAGTTTGTTTCATGGCTGCTGCTGCTGCTAAGTCACTTTAGTCGTGTCAGACTCTGTGTGACCCCATAGACGGAACCCACTGGGCTCCCCCTTCCCTGGGATTCTCCAGGCAAGAACGCTGGAGTGGGTCGCCATTTCCTTCTCCAATCTGTGAAAGTGAAAAGTGAAAGTGAAGTCACTCAGTCGTGTCCGACTCTTAGCGACCCCATGGACTGCAGCCTACCAGGCTCCTCCATCCATGGGATTTTCTAGGCAAGAGTACTGGAGTGGCTTGCCATTGCCTTCTCCTTGTTTCATGGCAAACCCATATATATTTTAAAAATCAGTCCAAACTCAGAAACAAGCTGAGGACATTCTGCTAATGAGGCTTACATCCAAACAGTAAATACTGAGACCTACAAGCATACATCCAAATGAAAGATGAAATACTGTTTCCTTTCTCCATCGATGAATACTGTCTTTCTTGCAGTCATTTATCAAGGCACAAGAACTGACTTAAAATGGCAATTATAACAAAAGGGGTATAAGATTCTGCACCTGCAGAATTACCTTCAAAGAAAATCCTTTTAAAGTTTTAAAATCATTTACTCTGTCTCTGCTATTCAGAATACTAGTAACATTGACTTGGTGAAACATGAAAAATGTTTGGTCCACAAATTCTAAGAAACAATGTCTTAAATGATCGCAAGTGTCTGCATGAACTCCAGGGTGTACAGTGCATGTGAGTTGCCTGTGTGTGTATATATCTTCACCTTTGACCCACTCTATGCAAAGAGGACAAGGGAAGAAACCTACATTTGGAATTTGTTGTTTTTCAGTCGTTCAGTCAGGTCTGAACGCGTCTGACTCTTTGCGACCCCATAGACGCTTTGCAACCCCATAGACTGCAGCTCCCCAGGCTTCCCAGTCCTTCACTACCTCCAGGAGTTTGGTCAATCTTATGTCCATTGAGTCAATGATACCATCCAACCATCTCATGCTCTGTCACCCACTTTTCCTCCTGTCCTCAATCTTAGCAGCATCAGAGTCTTTTCCAATTTGGAATAAGATAACATAAAAGGGATGCTGGGTCCTCTAAGCTAAAGTATCTACTAAAGAGTCTCACTAAACAGTGAGGAGCAGTGAGGGACCAGGGTTGTAAAAGGAAAAACGAGACTACTGCGAATGAACTGAGGAAGTTCACATAGACTGAGCTGGTGGCGGGAGTGAGACCTTTGCCTCCCCCATCCCACAGTGAGAGGAGTATAAACAGGGCTGTATGATCAGCTACACAGGGGTCCCTGCTGCAGTGTGTGGCAAGTCCATGCAGAGCCAAGCTATAATTCAGACTTGGATATATATTTTCTACCTTAATGTCTCAATTTTAAAGAATGTTCAGTGTCCAGAATCTTCCAAAATGCACAAAGTTAAACCAGATCCCCAGGTGGCACTCATGGTAAAGAACCAGCCTGTCAACATAGGAGATGTAACAGACATGGGTTCAATCCCTGGGTCAGGAAGATCCCCTGGAGGAAGGCATGGCAACCCACCCCAGTATTCTTGCCTGGAGAACCCCGTGGACAGAGGAGCCTGGCAGGCTACAGTCCATAGGGTTACAGAGAGTCGGACACAACTGAAGTGACTTAGCACATATTAAATATACCAAACTTATACTCAGGTCAACTTGGACAACTGCCATCAGTAAATTTTCATTCTTTTGACTTCTAGGAAAACTGTTTTTCTAGGAAAAAACCCCTTTAAGCCAAGAGTTCATTATAACCAACTTGCTTACATGAGAAGATTCATTCTACTGCTCTGTTACTGTAAAATATTCATCTCTAGCATTTCCCACCAGTATTAAGGTGGATGCTCTCCCAAAACACATACGATGATCTACAAACTAGTTGTCCATGAGGGCAGTTTTAGTAAAAACTATGATGTCTTATTTGTAACTTACAAAATATCAATACTAGCACCATTTTCTAAAAATCAAAAGCTGGTAGAAAACATTTACACCACACTCCTTTTAAATTTATGTAGTGAGGAAAAAAAGACACACACATTCCAAATTCTTGAGGAACTGGCTAAAATCCACCAAACAAGTAATATACCCCAATCATCAGCTCAGTTCAGTTCAGTTCAGTCGCTCAGTTGTGTCCAACTCTTTGCGACCCCATGAATCACAGCACGCCAGGCCTCCCTGTCCATCACCAACTCCCGGAGTTCACTCAAACTCATGTCCATCAAGTCGGTGATGCCATCCAGCCATCTCATTCTCTGTCGTCCCCGTCTCCTCCCACCCCCAATCCTTCCCAGCATCAGACTCTTTTCCAGTGAGTCAGCTCTTCGCATGAGGTAGCCGAAGTATTGGAGTTTCAGCTAACCCCAATCATAAAAAAATAGTTTACCATTTCTATATTTGCTTTTTTTTTTTTTTTGGTATTTCTTATTTTTAAAAACTAGTATCTTCTGTCTTTATCACGGGACCCAGCAACACATTACCAATGAACAATTTCCTGAGCCACCTCTTGTCATTTCATAGATACACCCTGTCTCCCCATTTAAGACTTAGGTAAGCAAATTTGAGAGAAAAGGCTGTCACTTTTTTTTTTTTTAATGTCCTCAAATTCAAGTCTGGACAGACAGCAGAGATTATTAAAGTTAATTTCAAGACTTTTAAAACATCTTTACGAGGTAAGTCCTTAGCAACAAAACTTAGGTTTTTTAAAAACAATTATTAAAAAAAGAAAGTCAAAACTGCCATGATCTGATTTTTTCCTTTGCTGGCATTTGCCAGTTCATGGATTTTAGCTGGGAGACAGAGAGATAGATTATTATAAATCTATACATCTGGTGATTAACAATGCAATGATATAGAATCTTCAATTCTCAATCATCCATACAAAATGAAAGGTAGGAACAGCATGTAAAACAAGAGGAAAATAAATCACTCATTTAGGTAACGGGAAACCTTCATACATAGGTCTGTGACTACTGCCATGAAGGTCCTAATCTAAGTGAGAGTCCCAGACCACATGCAGACATCTATACTGTGGAGAACAGAGCTAACCAGAACCTGCTATAACCAGATTTGCAATACTCACAGTTTCTTTTAAAACTGAAGAATTCTGCATGCCTACTTAAAAGTCTAAACCAAAAAGCTTCCGTAGGAGGAAACACGGTGATTTCTTAGGATCATTCAGTTCAGTTCAGTTCAGTCGCTCATTCGTGTCCGACTCCTTGCGACCCCATGAATCACAGCACGCCAGGCCTCCCTGTCCATCACCAACTCCCGGAGTTCACTCAAACTCATGTTCATCGAGTCAGTGATGCCATCCAGCCATCTCATTCTCTGTCGTCCCTGTCTCCTCCCACCCCCAATCCCTCCCAACATCAGACTCTTTTGCAGTGAGTCAACTCATCGCATGAGGTGGCCAAAGTATTGGAGTTTCAGCTTTAGCATCAGTCCTTTAAGACATCGGTTTACTATTTCCTTCTGCCAAGGATTTCACAAGAAGGTAATTCAAATTGCAATCTAGGGAAGAATTCAAAATCACTTTACCAAATATGCAGCAAGGTCTATACCTTCGTCAGGAACTCCTCCAGCGGCTCTATGAACAGCTTGGTCTGCTGCTGAATAAACTGCTCACAGGCTGATTTCAGGTGACGGTCTACGTCTTTTTTAGAGTCAAGGTAATGTTCTCTTATCTCAGGAGTACCCTTAAAAAGAAGATGACAATTTCCCCCTGTTTTTATGTGCCTAGAAATTACCAGACATGTAAAGAATGTCGTTTCTCTCCCACCACCAAGGAAACAGACTCCTTCTCACCTCCAACAAGAACTCTATCAAGGCATTGTTGCTATTCAGCCTAAAAAATCTTGGAACAGTCATAGGATTCAGGATTTTAAATGCTGCATCTGTGAAATAAAATTACTCATCCAGTGAACATGTACAGTTTCAACAGGGAAGTCAGGTAACTATTTCAGTGTGTAAACATACACGCATTCTCTATCACCACAGGGCCAGAGCGCTTTCATTTCCAAGTCACCTCCAGGAGTGGGTGAGGTCAGTGCCCATGATGGCTACAGTACTCACGCAGAATTATTTTCTAGAACTCAGAATTGCAAAATGGCTATTAACACCAATTATTTATTTTTAGGAACAAAGAAAAAAGGATAAATGGTAATTAACACCTTACAATTTCACAGCTTTACTTTAATGATGCTAAATAAGATTTCCTTTAAAAAAAAAAAAAAGATTCATATACTTACCCAGCTTCTTTTAAGATCTGGCTGGCATAGAAATTTATTCATTCGAAGCAGAGAGAATAAATTAATATGTCAGCCAGAAAAAAAGGAGAAAAAAAAAAAAACACACCAAAAGGACGTATTTACCCCTTCACCTCCAGATTAACTAGAATCTGTGCAAAGTACTAACAGGTCTCATTGATGTTCAAATGCAATAAGATATAACGTTAGTCATGAGAGGTTAGAGGCTTAAAAGTAAAGACAGCAAGTATTAAGCGATAGTCAGAAAATACCATTGCTTTGCTTTGCCTTGCTAGGCTGGAGAAAGCACAGCATGAAGTGCTTCTAGCCTCGATTTAAAAGTACATACACACACCACACTGTACTCCCTGCCTCGACTGTGAACTGATTTAACTGAAAAAACATCCCCTATCAGATTCAGGATTCTGAATTCAGTATTCTTTAGTTAATGACTCTTCATTTCCGCTGTCCTTTCTACGAGAAACCTGAAAAATTGTAGGTGATCATACGGCAGGATTACAGAACCTTCATTATGTAGTAGGGAAAACATATTTTAAACCAAAATTTGCCAAAATTTTAGAATACTTCATTTTCTCACACCTCAGTGGATCTACGGTAGAATGAAGCTGCAACAGGTTATGAATTAGAAAAAATATGAAAGAAAATAGATCAGTCCTGCTTCACCTCATCCTTTGAATAAAATAAGGACCATCAGTGCCTGGCATTTCTCAAGGTTAGGGTGCTATTCCCATATGTCACACTGAAAGGAAAGGAGGAAGTCAATCAGAATGTTTGGGTATGGAAGCCTCTGATGAGAAGAAACTAAAATAAAAAAATTTTAAAATGATGCATTCTATAAAGGCAAAAGTCAGGAAATCTGGCTGCTGTTAGTAAAAAAAAAAAAAAATTTACAAAGCAGATGAATAACATACAGGCTTACTATCCAGATTCCACCAGAACCAAAAGGTATTCTCTATGGTGAAAAGGAAAGTACATTAGGAAAAGAAAAAGAATAAGCTGTTTTAATATGACTCACTCTGATTCCAAGTGATGTTATATCAAGTCCACTATTTTATAAGCAGTCATTAGGAAAGTAACTTGTTCCTCTTGGAAATCCTATATTTGGAGACCCTCAAAACCATGGGATACAAAAAGTAATCTGAATGGCTATGAATTTTCTCAATTCTCCCAATGCTCAAGGGAGAAATCCATTCATTTCATAAATGGATGGCTTAAGGCATTAGAGCTTAATTCTCTTAGAAATGCTTAACAAAAGATAAAGTTTAGATAAATTTATAAGTAAGGGAGATGGATATTGATGGTATATCCTTTAACTGTTTAAGATCAGCATCTTAAAAAAAAACTAATCTTTTCGAAATCATCACTTGCTAATTCAGTCAGAAACAAATCATTAGTATGGATGAAGCACCTATCTCAAGATGATTCAATGTCTATTACCAACTCAAGACCCTATCAATGCGATTACTTAACCAGCTGATATAATAATACAACTTAAGTTTATTTAAGCACCTTAAACTTACAAAAACATTTTAATATATATTTTTATTCATTTTCACTCTTAATGATCTTGATAATCTGGTGAAAGCATCATGACGGGTTGATTCTGCTCATTTTACATGGGGTACGGAAGCTAAAACACACATTTAAAATTACAAGAACCAGGAAATGATAGACCAGGAACAGAACTTGACTCACTCTTCTCATTTTACCCAGCTGGCTTCCTGAGTTTCTATGAATTGACAAACCCAACTCAACATCTAAAATCATTCCAGTTAGCTGACACTCTTAAGTAGTCATTACAATGATCTTTCATTTTTTAACTGGTTATGGTAATATGTGGCACAGTCTAAGAGAAGTCATACTCCACTGCAAGTTGAAATGCTCAAATATAGTTCTCTCCATAAAGAAAACACAAATTAGATGTAACTAGGATGTTGTCAGCTCAGCTTAGTATGAACAAGCAACATGCTCAGCAAGCACAGCATGCAAAATAAAAAATTGCAGATGAACATGAAATAAACCTATAAACCTGTGCTGCCACACTTGGACAGGTCAAACACACCCAACTGTGCCAGCCAGGGCAATGAAGTACCTCTAGTTTTCTTGAGGTCCAGGGAAATTTCCTTAATGGTGAATTCAGTGTGAAATGGAGCAATTTGTTCACGAAGAATCAAAAGATGCTTTATTAAGAAAAGTTGTCCATCAATCTGAGTCTAAATTGTAAGACAGAAAAATGGATATTATCACAGATTAAGTAAAAATAGGAATACATATAACACGTTTGCTACTAACTCAACATTAATCTATCTAGGTCACTTGCCTTTAGCATAACTACATGGTACCAATACTCCTCTGTTGTGCGATGAACTCTACCATATTTTCATGTTGAAACTATCTGGAAAAATCTTACTTCAAACTTTTACTATCATCTACTCCAAGAAAGTAAACCAGACAAAAGGTTGTAAAGCAACACAGTTAGAAACAGAAGTCAAGTCTACTCTAACCTGGTGGAGAAAGAGAAGAGACGATACGGCCCAAGATCAGCACAGCACAGGAAGCAGAGTTCAAAGTCTGAGCCTGACTCTGATCTCTCACAGCTTCCTAGTTTCTCTCAGTAACATAGCTTTCACTGTTTGGTCAGAGTGGTTTCAATATTCAGAATATCAGAAATGTTAGTATTTATAGAAAAGTACAAAAGGAGCCTGCAAATGTAAAAAGATTTGGGGTGGTCATTTTGAATTACCCTGCCAGCAATGGAGAATGGACTACCTACACCCCACACAGGAAGTGCAGACACTCCTGCATTTCCTTTTACCCTCTCAGGACACATCCTCAAGAATTTTGTGATTCAAGCTCAGTTCCCAAAGCTCTGACCCAGTTCCCAAAATAGTGAACCACCATAGCTCTAATTTCAGAAAAGAGTGTGTATATTAAGAAGAGCAAGGCTAGGTTTGCTCCTTCTTGCTGCTACTCAAGACAGACTTACTTTGAAAATATTTTCAGTGAATTTATTCTGCATTAGGAAAAGAATAATATCTTTCAGTAACTAATACAGGCATACCTTGCAGACACAGAGGGTTTGGTTCCAGACCACTGCAATAAAGTGATTATCGCAACAAAGCGAGTCACAAATTTTTTGGTTACATTTACACCATACTATTATGTGGCCAACAGCATTATGTCTAAAGAAACAAAGTATATACCTTAATTTTAAAATACTTATTGCTAAAAATATTAACCATCTTTAGCAATAAAGTATTTTTAAATAACCATCATTTGAGCCTACAACAAGTCAACAGTAATATCAAAAATCCCTGATCACTGATCACCACAACCAATATAATAATGACAAAGTGTGAAACACTGAACTGTCGAAACATGATACAAACACACTGAGTGAGCAAATGCTGTTGGGAAAATGGTGCCAACAGATGTGTTTGACGCAGGGTCGCCACAAATCCCCAGTTTGTAAAAAACACAGAAACAAAACCCCACAGTTATCTGTGAAGCACAATAAAGCAAAGCACAGTAAAACAAGGTGTGATGTATAAGCTTTAAAGAGGTTATTAGAGTGACTCCCCTCACTTCTCTCTCTCCTTCCCCTCCTCCTGAATAAACACAAATCAACGTGTAAGTATGATTTACTTGATGGAAACTCACTTTGCACTCTGGAACACAGAGCACTGGGTAAGTAGGAAATGTTACCCATTTTGAATAACTGCTCTGTTTTCAAAAGAACTAACAGCTACGAAGGAGAAAACAGTGCCATACAGATTGGATTTACTTTGCTGAAGCTACTGTGACCCAGCAAATAGTATCGTGTTAGTGTCCTGATGTACTACGTGCTCAATTTAAGTATGGAAGAAAATGTCTTGCCTTAAGAAAGGCTCAACACAGTAAGCCATTTTCATTGATCACATTTCCAAAAGTTGAAAGATGAAAAGCACACTAACTTGGCTGTGAAAATAAATCAGCTAATTCTTACTAAATTGAAGGTCTCCTCATACATATTTAAGCACCTTATAATATGAAGGAAACAGAGTGAGACGATGGCCTTATGCGAGGACGGCCTTACAGGTGGTGTGGGGAAAAGGTCAAATAAGGGAAAATCAGCTTTCATTCTTCCCTTTAAAATGAGGACAGAGGTACAAGAGGATATAACACATGAATTCTTTACATTAGGTCATTGTTTTCCCTCTGATAATCTAAGAAATACATGCTCACTGGATAAACTGTGAAAATAAAGGCAAGTGTGAGAAGAGACAAGAGTCATCTGCAGTCACCCCAACCTTTCATCACTACTTTCTTAAATGAATGTATTCATTACATAGTTATCATCTGGTTTGTATCCTGCGCCTTGTTTTTACCTTAACATATTTACATTAAATTTTATCATCCCCTTTTCTGGAATTTAACATCTGTATATTCCACTGTGGAATATACCACAATTTACTTAAACATCTGTCTAGTGTTAGAAGTGTTTCCTAATTCCCTCTATCACAAAAGAATATGAAAGCTCAGGCTGGGAAATATGTTTTAAATTTCAACCTGCCTGTCGATAACTTAACTTTCCGTTCTCTTCTAGTTCCTGTGTCAGAATTTCCCTCCAACTCTCAATCCCATGAATGGGAACATACAGCGGTCACAAAGGCAGAGCTTTTTCCAGCTTGTCTAGAATCCTACATTCTTCCGTGAGGAGGTTTCTGTTTTTACTTTATCTAAAACCTTGAAGTTAGAAGCCAAGTGTATAAATCTGGAAGTCCAGAAAGGTTCACAAGGTCTGAAAACTCCCACGAGCTATGAAATTTTGGCTGGAAACAGCCCCACAACTTCCTCCCTGTTGGTAAGCAACAGGTATTTTAGATGGAGAGTTAAACAGAGCAGCATCCTGAACCATACTTTCTTGGGGGAAAAAAAAAATCTCAGGGGCTGTGGGAGAAGCACATGCCAACAGCCATCAGCCCCAGATCCCTTCTTCTTGAATAAAAACTGTAAGTTACAAAATCATGTCAACTCCTAGCCACATAATCCATGGGCCACAACTCTTATCTTCCAAACTGACTGACTGATTCCTACAAGTGAGGCCATTCAACTATTTGGAATGTCATTGTAGGGATGATGACAGATTGCTACAATTCCTTGAAAACAGTTTCGGTATTCCAGGGAAAGAGCAGTCCAGTACCTTCCTGCTACTAAGGCCAGATCAAGAAATCTTTATCCCATAGAATTTATAGCCTAAGTACCACCTTTGGTACTTCAGCAAAGCTGGCACTCTCTTATATAGCGCAGTCTTTAGCACTAAAATGAAGTACTACCTCCTCTCAAAGGGCCTCAAAATTAAATGACATTAAAAAAATAAATGCTACTGCCAAAATGGCTTTAAATTTCTGTGCCTGTATATAAACGCTGCATGCCATAATAGTATTACAGATGATCAGATTTCATCTAACACTTCATCAAACCTTGTTTTTGCTGATGGACTCCGATGCTCCAAGCAGGGACTGAATGCAGGCCGACAAGGCTTCCTGTGATAGTCCTTGGAACACTGCCCTCTGGTGAAACAAAAGAGAAACATCCCCTGTAGCACTTCAAACATAGCAAAAAGGAAATTTGTAGGCTGTGAGTACAGCTTTCCTGCCCTCATCTGATGAATTAATTTATTACTACCAATTGCAAAGAGTCGGACACAACTGAGCGACTGAACTGAACCAATACTCCTCCCAGACTTTCCTATTCCCACACAAGCTTTCTAGACCAGCACAATTTCCTAATTTGCATCTCTTGAAACTCTCCCGTGACCTTTCAACAATATTTCCTAGCACCTACTTCATGCCAGGCTCTGTGCTGGTCCTGGAAGCACAGTGGTAGGTGCAGAAGGCAGATGTGATCTGACCTTGTGGAGCTCTCACTCCTGTACGATCTCATGATATAGGCTGTTTTTTAAACATACAAAACCAACGTTAAAACAAAGTCTCAGTAAATCCACTTCTAAAAATGTATCCCGGTCCATTTCTCCATCACCCTGAAAGAACATTGCGGTTGAGCCGTCGAGAAGAAAAACTACCATGTCCACTGCTTTGGCAAAACCTCAGATGTGTGGCCTCCTGACCAGACATCTGCGATTTCATATTATTGGAGCATTCATGGTCTCCTTGGGGTTTGCAACTTTCTAAAAGTTTGCTGTGGTTGAACAAAGGAAGAAGGCATATGCAAATTTCTACAGAAATTATGATTCCATGAAAGATTTGAGGAGATGAGAAGGCTGGTATCTTTCAGAGTGCAAAGTGATTTAGAAAATAAAGGATTTCTTTGGGTTGAGTTCCATGGAAGTTTGTCACTTTCCTGTGTTCCTGAACTATGAATCTATGACTATCTGGGGTGAGATATAGTCTCTCAATAAATAAACAATTAAAAAAAAATTTTTTTTAATAAATAAAAATGTATCCCAAGCAATATCAGTACTGTATTCTAAGATTCATACGCATGGCTCTTTTCATATTATTTAAAGCAGAAAAAAAAAATATGGAAATATCTTAAATGTTCAATGACAGGCGGCTGACAAAATACTAGTAAATCTAAATTATGGAACACTGTGCATGAAACCAAAGGATGCTTAAAAGTGATAAAATTCTTATAAAAGAATATAATTAAAAACAAAATCAGGTTACAAAACACAATGTGAAGTATGATTAATTTAATTCTGCCATTGCTGTATCTTCCCAGAGGTCCTGTCAGCTCCCCTGCTTCCTCTCTGCCTCTACTCCACCTGAAACAGAACTGATAAGGATGTCTATGAGCAAAATATTCATCACTAGGCCACCGTCCTGGGCTCTGGTCTCGTGCACAATGATTTATTCTCTTTTTTGCACTGCTACCCTCTCCTCTGTTTCTCATGAGGCTACTGCACAGTGAGACAAGATTAAGGCTGTCTCTTGCTAGGTCAAGATATACCCATTTGAAAGCAGAGTTATAAAGAATAGCAAGGAGAGATAAGAAAGCCTTCCTCAGTGATCAATGCAAAGAAATAGAGGAAAACAAAAGAATGAGAAAGACTAGAGATCTCTTCAAGAAAATTAGAGACATCAAGGGAACATTTCATGCAAAGATGGGCAAAAAAAAGGACAGAAATGGTATGGATCTCATAGAAGCAGAAGATATTAAGAAGAGGTGGCAAGAATACACAGAAGAACTATACAAAAAAGATCTTCCCAATCCAGATAATCACGATGGTGTGATCACTCACCTAGAGTCAGACACCCTGGAATGCAAAGTCAAGTGGGCCTTAGGAAGCATCACTACAAACAAACCTAATGGAGGTGATGGAATTCCAGCTGAGCTATTTCAAATCCTAAAAGATGACGCTGTGAAAGTGTTGTACTCAATACGCCAGCAAATTTGGATATCTCAGCAGTGGCCACAGGACTGGAAAAGCTCAGGTTTCATTCCAATTCCAAAGAAAGGCAATGCCATTAAGAATGCTTAAACTACCGCACAACTGCACTCATTTCACACACTAGTAAAATAATGCTCAAAATTCTCCAAGTCAGGCTTCAATGGTACATGAACTGTGAACTTCCAGATGTTCAAGCTGGATTTAGAAAAGGCAGAGGAACCAGATATCAAATTGCCAACATTCATTGGATCATCAAAAAAGCAAGAGAGTTCCGGGAAAACATCTACTTCTGCCTTATTGACTATGCCAAACCCTTTGACTGTGTGGACCACAACAAACTGTGGAAAATTCTGAAAGAGATGGGAATACCAGACCACCTGACTTGCCTCCAGAGAAATCTATATGCAAGTCAGGAAGCAACAGTTAGAACTGAACCTGGAACAACAGACTGGTTCCAAATAGGAAAAGGAGTACGTCAAGGCTGTATATTGTCACCCTGCTTACTTAACTTATATGCAGAGTACATCATGAGAAACGCTAGGTTGGAGGAAGCACAAGCTGATTGCTGGGAGAAATATCAATAACCTCAGATATGCAGATGACACCACCCTTATGGCAGAAAGCGAAGAAGAACTAAAGAAGCTCTTGATGAAAGTCAAAGAGGAGAGTGAAAAAGTTGGCTTAAAACTCAACATTCAAAAAACTAAGATCATGGCATTTGGTCTCATCACTTCATGGCAAACAGATGGGAAAACAATGGAAACAATGACAAGACTTTATTTTGGGGGGCTCCAAAATCACTGCAGATGGTGATTGCAGCAATGAAATTAAAAGACACTTGCTCCTTGGAAGAAAAGTTATAATAAACCTAGACATCATATTAAAAAGCAGAGACATTACTTTGCTAACAAAGTTCCATCTTTGCTGCTAAGTCAAAGTTATGGTTTTTCCAGTAGTCATGTATGGATGTGAGAGTTGGACTACAAAGAAGACTGAGCACCGAAGAATTGATGCTTTTGAACCGTGGTGTTGGAGAAAAGTCTTGAGAGTCCGCGTTGGACTGCAAGGAGATCCAATCAGTCCATCCTGAAGGAATTCAGTCCTGAATATTCATTGGAAGAATTGCTACTGAAGCTGAAACTCCAATACTCTGGCCATCTGATGTGAAGAACTGACTCACTGGAAAAGACCAATGCTGGGAAAGATTCAAGGCAGGAGGAGAAGGGGACGACAGAGGATGACATGGTTGGATGGCATCACCGACTCAACAGACTTAAGTTTGAGTAAACTCTAGGAGTTGGTGATGGACAGGAAGGCCTGGCGTGCCGCAGTCCATGGGGTCGCAAAGAGTCGGACATGACTGAGTGGCTGAACTCAACTTGTACGTCACTCACCCTGCCTGCCTTAGAAAGACAACTTCGATTGAGACCCTCTCTTCCTCCTGCTCATTTGTCTTTCTTTACCTTTGATTGGTCAGGTGGAGAGGGATAAGATTTGAATGTAAGCTAGGTGAAAATGTAATGGGTAGGCCTAGGGCATAAAATAAAAACAGGCAATGTCATTCATGGGCCTACCTACTGTTTGCCTAAAATTCCCGCTAAGCACCTAAGAGACTTCACCACGGTCTGTGGTGACAATGGGTTCTATGTGGAAAATGACCCCGCGGATCTCCCTTGGGATCCTGGCTCCACTGCAGGAAGTTTCTGAATCCCAGCCTAACCCTATCATTCAATACACCTACTGGCGAAGAAGGGCTGCCAACATCCAAGTCTCCCTCTGGGAGAGATCTCAGAAGCTGGGCAAAACAGCTGACATATCCAACTCTGCACAGGGGACCTGGCCTCACCCCTAAAAGTCCCAGAATGGAGTAAAAGGTGCTTTCTGGTTCAATTCCAGAATCTCCAAGCACAAACTCCAGGAATGATGCAGTTTAACAGAGATACCAAGTTGTGAGCTCTCCAGTGAACCCATGAGTCAGCTGTGCAACCCTGCTCAGGCCTGAGGGCAGTGAGCACAGAGGATCTCCAGAGTGGAAGGGGATACACACGTTCCCATTTTTAGTATAAGTGCTGCCGAAGTGAGCACTCACATGTTCCCTTCTAAACCACACTCTTAACAGTGGCTTCCGGACAATTAATTACATGATTGTTGTAGTCTTCCCTGGTGGCTCAGACGGTAAAGCATCTGCCTGCAATGCGGGAGACCCATGTTCAATCCCTGGGTTGGGAAGATTCCCTGGAGAAGGAAAACGGCAATCCACTCCAGTACTCTTGCCTGAAAAATCCCATGGACAAAGGAACCTGGTAGGTTACAGTCCATGGGGTTGCAAAGAGTCAGACACAACTGAGCAACTTCACTTTCTTTTCTTTCTGTATTTAATCACTTCTCTCTTCATATGCTATTTAAATTGTAATGATCAAATTAATTTTTGAAAAGTGAATTAAAGTCACTGGTTTTATAAACTATTTTTTTGGATTTTAACACTAACAGTAAATAAATGTGGACAACTGATCATTCAGTGATTGATATATCATTAAACTGAAATGCTTAAATGCCACCTGAAATAAACGTGCAATATAAGCTGGGGCTAAAAAAACTAAAAGGGTACTGCTAACTTCAGCAAATAATTAGTCCATGGTTAGAAACACATGTAATCTGTGTACAAGAAACACTTGTTAAAGTTGATTTAAACTGAGCACAAAACTAGTTGCATTCAGTACTAAATGTATATTATACAAAATATACATTTGTGACATTGGACATAGTAACCTTCCTGCATCTTTTTCTTCATCTATAGACTAAAGACAGATGAACTAATCAATAGTTTTAAATGTATTTGTAGCCGTGAGAAACAATAAAAGCTACAGGCTTTGAGAAACAATAAAAGTTACAGGTCTTTTTCTCAAAAAGACAAATACAAACATATAGACAAAATTTCACCTACAACTTCAAGGTGTTCACATACTACCCAAAGCCCATGAGAGGATCCTGAGGGCCTACAAAAGACTCAGGTTAAGAATCTCTAAGTTACATTGATCTTAAAGTTATCTCTGTATATAAAAATCTTATTATTTGAATCTAATACCAAGCAAAATATATTGCATCAAGATCTTAAAATAAAATTGAAATTAAAAAATATTTTAAGTCACAGAGCAAGCAATTTACAGTAAAGATACAAAGATTGACTGACACACATACATCTATACATCTGTACAATTTGGAGAGACAGACAAGAGTTCGTCGAACTGTAGGATACCACATTCCATGAAGATCTGCTGGAGAAATCGTGGTCTGCGGTCTAGGATTGAGAGATTCAGATGAACCTAAAACCCCAAATGGAAAAGAAGACATTTCACAGGTCTGTCTTATATGCACAGCAATTATAAACTGTTAGTTTCTGTTACCTATCAAAGGCTGGAGGCATCCATTTTTCTCTAGCCTTGACTCTAATCGAGAATGTCAAAGGAAATCTAAATCAGTGACAGGTAAGATTTAACACACTGACTGAGAACACACATGAATACCCATATCTGTACATTCCAGCCTCCCACACTCAGCCCAAGTTGCCTTCTCCACACTGGAATCAACTGTCTTTATGACCTACATGAGCCGTATACACAAATTACAGAATACCATGCACCCAAGAAAAAGGAGGCAGATCCAAATGTAGTCACGTGGACACAAGTGGGGGTGGGAGGGGAGTGACAAGAAAACAAAGCACTTTAAACAGAAAGATTAATCAAAGCTCGTTTGCCTGACAGCCTTCCATGTGCAGAACTATATCACTTCCAGGCCCACACAGTATCTCCAGTGCCCAAGTGACCAGACTGTGTATCCAGTCCCCCGCACCACCCCACCCTCCCCAGGTCAGAAAAGGCAGCTGCCAGCAAGTGTGAAGAGGAGAATGAGAAGAATGTGGCTGCACAGCTGCACAGAAACACTTCTGTGAGAGAAGCACGACCACCCGGGGGGAGGGACCAGAATTCGGATGAGCCATCAAGGTGGAGCTGAGACCACACTCTGAGACAAGAAGGGCAATTTTTCAGTGTAATAATGGTTCATGGTTACGTGAAAGATGTCCCGTTTTGGGGGGCGGGGGGAGAGATGCTGAAATACTCAAAGGTAAAGTTGCAATGATGTCAATAACTCACTTTAAAACAATTAGCAAAACTATTGATACAACATGATAAAATGTTAAGTCTTAAATCCAGGTGGTGGGCACAGGTGTTCATTGTATCATTCCATGTTTCTGTGTATTTGATTTTTTTTTTTAATAATAAAAAAGTAAATGTATAGGCAAGCAAAACAGAATTCATTTCTTTAAAAAAGAGCTATAGGGAATTCCCTGGCGGTCCAGTGTTTAGGACTCGTTTCCACTGCGGGGTGACTGGGTTTGAACCCTGGTTGGGGAACTAAGGATCCCACAAGCCATGCGGTGCAGCAAAAAAAATAAAAAACATTTAAAAGCAGCCAGATCTGCATAGGCTCAAAAGGAGACCTGGAGGCTGTGGAGCGGATTTATGCAGGAAAGGGCTGAGGGCAACGTTGAGGGTTGGTGCTTTCTCTTTATTGTTCTGTAAGTTTGTTTTTTTTTAAAAGCATGTGATACCTGTAAAATTTTAAAAAGCTCTGCCTTACTTTAAACTAGGATATCTACTTTATATAAAATTTCTTAAGGAGGAAGAATGAACCAGACAAATTGGATCATGGAATATTTAGGAGATTAAGTATCCATAGTTTTGCTGAGAATCAGGCCATATGCAGGATTCCTCCTTCAAAATGAAAGAGCCCAAAAAGTACTCCCAAGTTAAAGTTTAGTGAAATAAATGTGTTTAAGTAGCTTAATGCCGGAAGTCAATTTATTCGTTCCTTTTTTCATTTTCCTGGGAACAGTTAACAGTCGAAGTGGCGGATGGGTAAAAGTTCCTTATACAGCCAAGTCCAGGGCCTACTGGCTGCCTCTTCTGAGGAGCAGTGCAAACCGGCTGCGGGGCGTCTCCTGCGCCTGCTGTCTCCTTCTCCATGAGCCTCACACTGCCCTCACTTGCTCAACATGGCGATTAAGGGCTACGCTTGTTGAAGATACTGATAATCAGCTTTTCCGGTAAGTGGCCTGAGGTGAACCCTAAAAATGGTGTGCTATTCACTTGACCAAGAAAACCCCACAAAATCATGCAAATCAAGAGGTTCAAATCTTCATGTTCACTTTAAGAACACTCGTGAAACTGCCCAGGCCATAAAGGCCATGCATATCTGAAAAGCCACCAAGTATCTGAAGGATGTCACTTTAAAGAAGCAATGTGTGCCATTCCGTTGTTACAACGGTGGAGTTGGTAGGTGTGCACAGGTCAAACAGTGGGGCTGGATGCAGGGTCAGTGGCCCAAAAAGAGTGCTGAAATTTTACTACACATGCTCAAAAATGCAGAGAGTAATGCTGAACTTAAGGGCTTAGATGTAGATTCTCTGGTCACTGAGCACATCCAAGCGAACAAAGCCCCCAAGATGCGGCACAGGACTTACAGAGCTCACGGTCGGATCAACCCCTACATGAGCTCTCCCTGCCACACTGAGATGATCCTTACTGAAAAAGAACAGATTGTTCCTAAACCAGAAGAGAAGGTTGCACAAAAGAAAAAGATATCCCAGAAGAAACTGAAGAAACAAAAACTTATGGCCCGGGAATAAATGCCGCAAAAAATAAATGCAAATAGAAGTTAAAAAAAAGATACTGATAATCAGCCTCTTCACAGGATGGACTCTCCGCCAATTTACCCTGACATCTACTCCTACTGGGGTTCCCTGGTGGCTCAGATGGTAAAGAATCTGCCCGCAATGCAGGAGACCCGGCTTCAATCCCTGGGTCGGGAAGGTCCCCTGGAGAAGGGACAGGCAGGCCACTCCAGTGTTCTTGCCTGGAGACTCCCATGGACAGAGGAGCCTGGTGGGCTGCAATCTGTGGGGTCACAGAGTCGGACACGACTCAGCGGCTTCACTTTCACTTTTCATTAATCCTACTACATGAACATCACATCATTTAAAGGCCTCACTTTAGAGGCATCTCGTATGTACTTCTGACATGCCAGAAGACCAGGAAAAGTGATGACTCTTCATTTTTTGCTCCCCTTGCCAAGACTCAGAGTCCCGCTTTCCATCCCCAATTCCATCTCCATTCTGAATAACATCAAGAACCATATGGACGACCCACGTGGTTGTCCCTGACCTCAACTCCAAAGACCTTTGCTTCCATTCCTGCACCCCTAGTCCAGTTTCTTTTAACTTTCTTTCAGAATTACTTTCTTATTAATTTCTAGACTTAATTAACTACTCCGAACTACTCTACCTCTTAATTATTAAAACTCAGTATCCCACTCTCTGGCCACAATGTCCTCAGATTTCTTATTTCTCAGTTCTTTACTCAAACCACTCTGCCAAGCCCTCCTCCTCTGACTTGATCACACCCTCTCTTCCTGCTTCCCACCCCTCTGGCTGTTCTTTCCCTGCCGACCTGGTAACTGGTCCACTCCCTCCATCTGCTCCTAATGTCAGCCCGTTATGATTCTCTCCCCAGACTTCCACCACTATCCTGCTACTCTCTGTCTCGGGTGATCTTATACAATTCCAAAGTGTCAATGACTCCTCAGTCTTCACCTCTAAACCAGTCTTCCTCTTTATAGCTCTAGAGCAGTGCAGTCCAAGAGGACATAAGTGAATCATAACTGTGACACATTAAAATGCCACCCTGGACTTCCTTGGTGGTCCAGTGTTTAAGAATCCACCTGCCAACATAGGGGACATGAGCTAACTCACAAGTTATCCAGGGTAACTCAGACAGTTTTGCTCCTTGCATAACATACACCTTAGTTCAAGCTATCCCATACATTTCTGTCGATTTTTCACCCCAGTCCAGGCACATTTAAAAAACGCAAAACTAATGGTACAAGTAGCTAGAATTTCCAAGTCCTTGAGATTATCACCTGACGCCTATCACACTCTGGCCTGTTTCAGCTGCTCCTTCCCTACAAATAACTGGTGCTTGAACACACCAAACCGCGTGACCTCCCCAAGTACCTACAGTGTTCCACTCCTGTCTGCAGGCCTCCATGCTACTCTGTCTTAAACAACCTTATTCCACCTGCTCTCTCATACTCATCCACACGACAGCCTTCACTGAACCTGCCTTTCTGCACACAAAGCCCATTCCCCTTCACAATTCTTCACGGTCCTTGCACGGCCCCAGACAGCCCTGTGCATGTCTTTATCCTGTCACCCCGTGGCGCGTCACCCTCCCCCACTGAAGTGTGGGCTCCTCAAAGGCACAAACAGTGCTTCATGCCTGAGACACGGCAAGTCCTCAATGTAAGTTTATTAAATGAATGAATAAAATAATGGAAGTTAAGACAGCATAACATACTGGATTTTGTTAGACTATCAGGAGGCTCTGCTTCTTCTAACCGAACATCTGAAAACGAAGCTTCTGACGGTGGTAACTTCTTCTGTTCATCTTTTAAACTCTGAGCAATTTGCTGTATAAAGAAATCAGACAGAACGTTAAAGTGTAGTTTTCAGCTGTGTCTAGCAGCACGAACACACTGTTTCTATAAAGTAAAAAATATACATCCTAATTCATGAATAAATGGACTACTTAGGAGAACCATGCCAAAACAGCACACAGAAATGAAAAGTTACACTGTGACAGTCACTATTTTCATAAAAGCAAACACAGACTTTTCTGAACCACTAATTTCAGAACCATTACAAGGTATGTGCTAAAGAGTCAAATATACAAGGCTCAGATTAGAAGCTTAATTTTCAACTTTATACTTAGAAACAAAATACTCAGATTTAAGAATGGATACATTGTGGATGTTAGAAACGCTTGTATCAAGTAGTCAGCTAACTCACACCACGGTTTTCTCTTTATGTAAGAACAGCTACAGTTTGGTCTTTTTTTAAACAGAGTTTTAAAAGTTATCTTATGGACTGGAAACTATCTGGCTCTTCTTCACTGCTTAAAAAATATCATCAAATATACACATCACTAAGGGTGCAGTGAAAAAAAATCCTACCAATTTACATTGGTTATACAGGTGGAAATACACAGAAATGAAGCCCTAAAAGACATTCAGCTACTGACAAGAAAAAGAAATGGCCAGATAACTTTTTAGGAGACAGGCTCCAAATCAATCAGGCCTGTCCTTTCATTCTGCATGCACAAATCAGAAAGTACAGCTAATCCCTAAATGGCACACAGATGTAACAGCTAGACCACTCTATACCCCCAACCCTCACCAAAAGAAAACAAGCAAGTAGATTCACGGGAAGCAGTATCCAAGAGGTCTAAACCAAGAGGGCTACACAAGAAAACACTCAAGACACTGGCCATGTGATGACTGAATAAACATACCAAATGGACCACTAAATTAAACTGGGAGGGGGTATGTGTGTGTGCTAAGCTGCTTCAGTCATGTCAAGTTCTTTGTGACCCCATGGACTGGAGCCCACCAGGCTCCTCTGTCCATGGGATTCTCCATGCAAGAATACTGGAGTGGATTGCTATACACTCCTCCAGGGGGTCTTCCCGACCCAGGGATCGAACCCACATTGCTTACATCTCCTGCACTGGCAGGAAGGATCTTTACCACTAGCACCACCTGGGAAATCCAAGGTGGGGGCGGGGGGAGTATATAGTAAACTTAATCACCTGACGTCCTATCAGATGGAATTATTAAAGCAGGTACTGTATCTAAAAAACAAAAACTGATATTCACAACGAGACAAGGAAAGAAAGGGAGGAAGGAGAAAGCAAGCACAAGTCCCTACATCAGGTTTAGAAGCAGACCCATTAACACCAGTCTGCCCAAGAAGCTGGCACTGCTGAAGGTCCCCACCAAGAAGGCACAGGCTCCTCCTTTACCAGATAGACGCCTTCCTGAGGATATGCGCCCCAGCAGAAGCCATCTCCACAGTCCCCTCCTCTGCGCTCTGACCTGTGCAGGTTACCCCATGGGCAGGAGGGACATGCTGCCTAGAGCTTTGGGTTGTGCCTCCAGCTTTACTGTGGGCCTGGCCCGTGAGGGGGTGACCAGCAGGTCCAAGGTGCACTGACTGGCTAACTTCCCAGGGTGCCGAGAACTCAGCACAGGCCAAGGCCCAGGGAGTGCTGTCACTAACTTCCTGGAACAATTGGTGATACCACCAACTCCCCCACCCGCCCTTTCCCATGTCCTGTCTCCACTGCTGTAACCTGCAGCAGTATACTTGACTTTGTCGTTCAAAAAAATGAATTAATAAAAATAAGAAGCTCCAGGTTCTAATTCTGTTTTAGTAATTAAGTAATACCCCAGGCATTACTTAAACTCTGTCCAGCACTCAAAGGAAATGAAAATACATTTGTAACTGAAAGATTAGTGAGATGTACCTAAGTCTTCAGACCATAAACTGGAGACCAATACTGGGTAGTTCTGAGGAGACAACCTCCAGGGTTTTTAATAAGAGACCATGACACATGGTTATGTGGCCATCCACTCCGGTGGCTCATGTGTTACTAATCCTCTTCTATGTCACTTACAAAACGGCCAAATCTAAAGGCACAAGGTGAGAAACGTGGTCAGGCCAAGAGAGTCTTGGCCAGCAAGCTTGCTTCCTCGCCTTCCTGCTTTTACCTACTTTGCTTGATTGTGCATTACTCCGAACATGGGCGCCTCCTCCTCTAGGAGGGTCGGAAGCTCCTGTCACTGCATCCAGCGGGGTAGTTAACCTGGAATCACCTTCAAGGCCATAGTCAACACAGAGGTCTGACCCGAGGAGGGTCTGGAAACAGGCCTGGCTGGCAGCCACAGAGAGTCTCATTGTCACAAGAGGGCCAGGGTGAGAAGCCAGGAAGTTCAGTACAAAACTGCTGCAGGACACCTGGGAGCAACGCGCAGACCCTGTAGAGCAGGAGCTGCCCGAAGCTGGTGGAAGAGTTCAGGGACCTGACCAACCGGGCTGGGCTTAGGAGCCAACTGTGGAAACTTCTTAAAGAGATGGGAACACCATAACACCTGACCTGCCTCCTGAGAAATCTGTATACAGGTCAAGAAGCAACAGTTAGAACTGGACAAGGAACAATGGACTGGTTCCAAATAGGGAAAGGAGTACATCAAGTTTGTATATTGTCACCCTGCTTATTTAACTTATATGCAGAGTACATCATGCGAAATGCTGGCCTGGATGAAGCACAAGCTGGAATCAAGATTGCTGGGAGAAATATCAATAACCTCAGATATGCAGATGACACCACCCTTATGGCAGAAAGCAAAGAAGAATTAAAGAGCCTCTTAACCAAAGTGAAAGAGGAGAGTGAAAAAGTTGGCTTAAAACTCAACATTCAGAAAACTAAGTTCATAGCATCCAGTCCCATCACTTCATGGCAAATAGATGGGGAAACAATGGAAGCAGTGACAGACTATTTTTTGGGGCTCCAAAATCACTGCAGAGGTGACTGCAGCCATGAAATTAAAAGACGCTCCCTGGAAGAAAAGCTATGACCAAACTAGACAGCATATTAAAAAGCAGAGACATTACTTTACCAACAAAGGTCTATCTAGTCAAGGCTATGGTTTTTCCAGTGGTCATGTATGGATATGAGAGTTAACTATAAAGAAAGCTGAGCTCCGAAGAAGATGCTTTTGAACTGTGGTGCTGGAGAAGACTCTTCAGAGTCCCTTGGACTGCAAGGAGATCCAACCAGTCCATCCTAAAGGAAATCAGTCCTGAATATTCACTGGAAGGACTGATGCTGAAGCTGAAGCTTCTATACTTTGGCCACTTGATGCGAAGAACTGACTCATTGGAAAAGACCCTGATGCTGGGAAAGACTGAAGGCAAGCGAAGGGGACGACACAGGATGAGATGGTTGGATGGCATCACCAACTCAATGGACATGAGTTTGGGCAAGCTCTAGGAGTTGGTGATGGACAGGGAAGCCTGGTGTGCTGCAGTCCATGGAGTTGCAGAGTTGGACATGACTGAGCGACTGCACTGATGCCACTTAAAAAAAAAAGAAAGCACAAATTCAACTTAAAAACAGAATGCATGATGGAAAAGAAGAGGTAACGAAACAGATTGTTTATAAAATACAACTTAAAGGAAGGACAGAAAAAGAACACTCTAACAAATCATTTCTGTTCAGTTTTTTTAAAATGTTACTTCCTAAGATTTCACGGCAAGTTTCCCTCAATTTTGCATCCTGAATGAGAATTAAAAAGAAATATCCTATCTTCACCGGTGTAAAATATCCAAACGTGTGGGGGTGGGTGAAAGATCCAACAAGAAGACCCACCTCCATCATGACTAACTTATCAGGATACGCTAGATCTCCAGGAGCTGGTTTGTAGCCCGTGATGTCCGTCTGAATATAGATATGGGTCCGGTAGACAAGCCGCTCCTGTACATCTTCTAGCATCTGCTTTACGCCAGCTGCAAATGCCCCCAGCTGTTCAGCTGATTTAAAAACAAAAGCGCAATCACCCATTCCTTTAGATTTAGAAAATACTTTCTTTAAACAAGCAAAAACATTACAAAATTGTCTACAATAGGATAAACCGGTCTTGTTTCAGGGACTGGTTATATTCTATTTTGAAATAACTGTCTTCCAATTCCCTCAGATTTAAAGTTGGGAAATAAATTTGCCCTTAGATCTTCTTCCTGAGACTCTCTGAAATAACTTCTATTATTAACATGAATAATAAAATCTTAGTTTTAAAGTGCTCTGTGATTTTTAAAAGGTACCTCATATAGCTTCATACCAATCCTCAGAGATGGCTAAAGCAACTTGTTAACTGAATTAATCTCCATTTTACATATAAATTGAGTTCCACAGATACTAAATGACTTGTTAACATTCTTACAAGGAAAAATGAGTAAAAAAATAAAATGAAGGAATTCCTCAGAGGCTCAGTGGTTAGGACTCCGCACTCTCACTACCAAGGGTCCAGGTTTCAATCCCTAGTCAGGCGTGTGTACTCAGTTGTGCCCAAATCTTTGTGACCCCAGAGTGGACTGTAGCCTGCCAGGCTCCTCTGTCCATGGAATTTTCCAGGCAGGAATACTGGAGTGGGTTGCCATTTCCTTCTCCAGGGGGTCTTCCCGATCCAGGTTCTGCTGCATTGCAGGAGGATCCTTTACCACTGAGCCACCTGGGAAGCCCCAACAGTGTACTGCTGCTGCTGCTGCTGCTGCTAAGTCGCTTCAGTCGTGTCCGACTCTGTGCGACCCCATAGACGTCAGCGCACCAGGCTCCGCCATCCCTGGGATTCTCCAGGCAAGAACACTGGAGTGGGTTGCCATTTCCTTCTCCAATGCGTGAAAGTGAAAATTGAAAGTAAAGTCTCTCAGTCGTGTCCGACTAGTAGCGACCCCATGGACTACAGCCTACCAGGCTCCTCTGTCCATGGGATTTTCTAGGCAAGAGTACTGGAGTGGGTTGCCATTTCCTTCTCCAGGGGGTCTTCCCGATCCAGGCTCTGCTGCATTGCAGGAGGATCCTTTACCACTAAGCCACCTGGGAAGCCCCAACAGTGTACTAGAAGTGCCCAAACAAAACTAATGGTTGGTTCTCTCTGGATTTCAGATGCCAGAAAGAACTGTAACTGCAATTATTTTATTACCAATTTTATACAGACTTTAAAATTCTTTCCCCATTACTATTTTAGTCACAGGATAAAGTGCATCTTGGTTCAAAAAGGAACAAGGCATCAACCCAAGTTTTAAATATATTAAATTTATATAGGGATGAGGCGGGGGCGGGGGGTGGTAATGGCTAATCTTTTTCAAATTCATTGAGTCACAGATATAATTTAAAAACACCTTTTGGGACACTTCCCTAGTGGTCCAGTGGCTAAGACTCTGTACTCCCAATGCAGGGGGCCTGACCTTGATCCCTGGTCAGGGAACTAGATCCCACACGCCCCAACGAAGACCCAGTGAAACCAAATAAATATATTTTTTTAAATAATCTTTGAAATGATCATTTCTACTTATCATTTACCATTATTCTGAACATGATCTTCAAGCACCTCATTTTTAAGAATCCCACAAAGTTCCGATAGAGTTTCTAAGTGAATAACATGTATGATCAATGGCCTGAAGACATCATACAACGACACACACAGTTTCTCCAAAAGTTCGCTAAAATGAAAGAATGAAACATGGTTACCAGTAGTAATTCTTTCAGTATTTTCTAATAGTTTAAAAGTCACCCTTAATTACTTCCAGCCAATAAAAATAATGAAAATCTACTGGAAAATAATATGAGAGAACATTAAATAATGAGAAGTGAAAGGCTGAAAATAATTCTCTGAACTGTTTTTGCTAGAATCAATAAAAAAGCTCAGAATAAGCAATCCTCACAGTCAACAAATTAGCTGGCCCCAGATGAAAGTCAATTTATTATAATTTTTACTTACATTAGCAATAATCTTATATATGTCCTTTCAAAAATAAAATCTTTCAGTAGACTTAATTTTCCTATACCATAAATAACCTACACTATAAAATAATTATTTTTTAATTTTCCTAAACTATAAAATAACCTACACCACTATGAATCAAATGGTGACATTTTTCCCAGGAAAGACTGGTTCAAAACTCTTGAATACATACAAATTTAGATAAACAAAATTCAAAGTATTCTGGACATGCACCAAGTATTTTGACAATTTTAAACACTTGAAAAGAAAAAAGTGAGGCTGTCTATACTCTTTACATTGTCAACCGTACTCTTCTATATATACAGTCTTTCACCAAAACCATAGGATGTGTTTGTTTCTTCCCCATTATGAGAGTCATAATCTTGGAATTCTTATGAGTCAAAATTGCCAATATGAAGAACCCAGAAGTGACTAACAGTGGGTTTGAAAGACACTTTGAGAAAAATAAGAAAAAGGATTTTAAAGAGTATCTACAGTTTTAAGTATCTCTCATGAGTTAGAATCATGGAATTTTTTTAACTAGAAAGAATTATTAAAAAAAAAAAAAAAAAAGAAAGAATTATTATACGTAGTGGAGATAAATGGCTCCATATACCAAAATAGCTGCCTATACAGGATTCTTACTCTTGTAACTGTTTCCATAATTATAAAAATATGAAAGCATATTGGCCTTTAAGCTGCAAATTTATTTCAAAGTAAATAGCCACTGTCTCATCCAACAATACTCTGTTCATTTACCCACAAAAATTAAAACACACCTTAGTTAATTTCTGAGTACTACTATAATATAATAAGCTATTAGCAAATTAAATCTTAAAAACAAGAATTAAGAGTCCATGTACCACATACTCTAATTTTGATGTTGGTTTTGTGAAGAATTCATTGTAAAGTTGGTGCTCATCCTGGCACACATGAACCATAAAGGCACAGCCACTGCGAATCTGTGGGAAACAAACACACACCACCTATAATTAAAGGCACATGACGACTCCAGCCAGCACTGATGAAATAGAGCCAACATTTTATTTACAAAGAGACTATGCATATATAATTCACAAAACAACTCCCTAAATAACAGAAAGCAGTTTTCAGCACAATGGGGATATGGGTGATTTATTTTCTTACCTTTTCTAAACTTTTGACAATGAAAAGTACTCTTCCAGTTCAAAGGGGGGTATTTAAAAAAAGAACCTTTATGTACTTTCCTACAGTCTGAATTAAAATCACACTAAATAAAAAAGCACTTCTGCAGCAAAAGCTAAGATTAAACTGTCTACATAAATCCACCAACTGTGAAACTTCATCTTTCAAAAAACAATACTTATTTGTAAATCATCACATGCTCAAAAATAGATCAAAATTAGAATATTTTGCCCAAATGAATGCTAATTACTAAATGGGATTTGTCATAACTGAAAAAGATTCTGTAAGTTTGTTGATGGGGGTTCAAAACTTATTTACCCACATGTAGTTTCTAGGGTGTCAGAACAGCTTAAGAGAAGGTTTAACATTAAACCACAACAAGCAGAAACTTACCAAGGCACAGTGGTCTCTGTTGTTCTGGCTGGTCAACTCTGTTACAGTACAAGTAATGCTGGGGCTCAAAAGGAGTTCCCGCTGGTCAAGGTAACACTGGTGGATGTCAGTTAGCAGTTGCTGGTATCTGACAAAAAGCAAATGAGACTGGAGCATAAACTTTTGATTCCAGGTATGTAAATTAAATCTGATCTTAAATCCCAAAATAGGGTGCCAAGCCTCCAAGGTTATACATGGTTGCTGCTCACTTGACCACATTAAAAACTAGAAATATTTATGTATACAAAGAAAAAGGAAACAAATCACAATGATCTAACAAAACCTTTATCTTCTGAAGAAAAATTCATCTTCCAGGAGTTGTGGTCCTACATCTACCTCAATGAGAAGAAAATTCTGCTATATGGGAAAAAGATGCTTTGTAAACTCACAAAGTCAGGTCTATGACCTTGCTCCCCAAATTCAGCTGTGTGCCGCAAGAAAACGCTGGTATAGTACACAAGGTAATTGCTCAGAAAACATCAGGGATGCAGCAAACTTGGAAAAATAGAACTTCAAGGAAGGTAATTTGGAAACTGAAGAACCTGTGGGTACTCACTCAGGTATTTTTTCAGATCGTTGTTCTATCTGTTCAATGAGAGTCTGTGGAATAAAGAAAAGCTCACTAACTTCATCTGTTTTAGTTATACTTTTAATTATATTCTGATTGCAAAAGTAACAGAAGTTCATGTTAGAAAATCTGGGAATACAAAAAAGCTGAAACATAAAAATCACCTAAAAGGCAAACATTTTTTTAAAAAATCACAGTATTTCAGAATATTTTCTTTCAGTGTTTGTATGTACAGTTATTTTCCTTTTTAAACAAAACTGGAATTATACTATATATTCAGCTTCACAATCTGCCTTTGAAAAACTAATACTTTAAAACACTTTCCTTTTATTAAATAACTTCCGTTATCAGATGAAAATGTTTGAAAAGACTTAGCCTACTGCCTGGCACTTAGTAAACAGTCAGTGAATCATCATTATAAATACTATTTAAAACATTACTTTACATGGCTATTTGATATCCTACTAAGTGGATGTACTCCAAGGCAGACATTCTTCTATTGCTAGTCATCAAGGTTGTTTTCTAAGAATATCAGCCCAGTGGTTAAGAGCTCTGGGTCTTGAAGTGAAACTAGAGGGCTTAAGTGCTAACTCCCAGTAGCTGTCTGAGCCCAGGAGAACAAGCTCACATCAGTGAGATTCCATTTCTGACCTTGGAAAGCTGATACAATAATAATACCTACGTCCCAGTTGGGGGCTCCCAGCACTGGGTCAGAAAAGATAAATATTTTTAGAGACTTTTGTTCCATTCTGCTAAAATGTTTTTGAGGAAGAAATTAATTATTAATACATTCCATCAGCAGTATCACCTATCTCACCAAACCCTGAAAAACATTTGACTATTACACCTTACTTTGTCAATTTCTAACAGACCAAAAACACCACTCACCACTGAGCCCTCCTGCCTACACCATTTTTTCTAGTCAAAACCATATCACTGTTAATTGACTAACAAGTGACCAATCTGGCACAATCTAAACCTCAAACTATCAACTAGCTGCTGTATCTTCTCTAAACAAGACCAAGTTCCTGCTTTGAAAAACAAAAACTCCTTTCCACTTACTTTCAAGATGGATACAAGGAAGAGAGTGGGGTCAAAGTCAGCAAAAGCAGACCACTCTTTCTAGAAACTTCACAACAATAAAAAAAGATACGCATACCAGCTCCAGTCAGCTGTATCTGGGATGACACTGGTTTAAAATATTGTACTGGTTCTCTGCCATTCCGGAATTAGCATGACATGAAACATCCTTCATGAGATGGTCTCTGCCATCATTCTTATTTCTCATCACACTCTACTAAAGTCTGTGTTCTAGTATCAACAAATTATATGAGGTTCTCCCCAAATACATGTCTTTTATGGTTCTATTACCTTCCCTATACATGTAGCTCTCTCTGTAAAAAATATCCTTATCAATCCCCCCAAGTCCTCTCTAAATTCAAGCTTTTTAAGCTCAAATATCAGCTTCATCTGGAAACATTCCCTGAACATCACAGAAGAGCTAGGTGTTTCCTGCTCTGTGGGCTTAAAGCCCCTCAACATATACTGCTGTAATGTGGAAGGACAAAGCCTACCATTCATTCGTGCTCATTTTCCTGGTGTAAGCAAAGGATCTAACATACATTTGCATTTCCAAAGGGCTGGCTAAATAAATTTCATAGCAGTATCTTTTTTATGTCAATAGACTTACTCTGACTTTGGGGGCAGCAGCTCGAAATTTCACATAAAATAGTGTAAAGGCATTGTCTGCATTAGGTACAGATGAAGGATCCTAAAGACACAAGGCAGAGGACAGAGAAGGCAGATAATTAGCAAACAAAAAATTATTCAGAAAATATAACACAAACCATGTCATATGGCTCCTGTTTGGCCTATAAACCAACCAAAAGCTTACAGAGAGAAAGACTAAATACTGTTATTGCTACATATAAAATAATTGTGTGGAGCTGCCATCTCTCTTCTTTTTATAATTAAAATGTATCCTATGCTTCAAGAATTTTGGAGGTAAAAAAGAATTCAGATTCACAGTCATTTACTGACTATAGAATACTGGTCAAATTATTTAACCTCTCTGAGATACAGGGTATCCGTTAAACGGTGACAAAACGCATGCACAAACGTTTTACAGAGCTCAGTTACAAAGCACTAACACATAGTGAGTACCAGTGTGTATTAGGTATTATTTTCCAAAATTAAAAATTTTGCAAAATAGAAAAATATACAATCTGTTCTGCAAGCTAAGAGCAATGTGAATGATGAAATGCAATACAAAACTCAGTGGCTCTGAACTGAAAGCACAAGAAAATATCCCATATTTTTACAAAGAAAGCTTAGAAAGTAAAATATATTACCTTTAAGGTTTTATTTTTTTTAGGAAAGAAATGTGCTCAATGGCCGTGCTCAATGACCATCCTATCTAGTTCCACTCTTATTTTCTAACCTAACACTCAGCTAATTTTCCACCCATCTACCACAAACTTCAATTGATTAATTTATTTCTTTACTGATTATTTCTTCTGAACATAAAGGCAGGGACCGTGTTATCTCCTTTAACTACTGTACAGTTCCCCGTATAATGCCAAGCATTTAGGAGGCATTCAATAATAATAAATTTCCTAAATAGAGAAAATTAAATAATCCATCATTTATAAAGAAAAATATTCAAATCATCCATCATATATTATTCCACCACTCAGAACCACTTTTATCATTTTGATGTATTTCCTAATATTTTCTTTAAAAAGACAGAAAAAGTTTAAGTGAGAAATAGTCTGAATCTTTTTTATTATTTATCATATAGTACTGAATTATTTCTCACACTCTTATGTATTCTTTGAACATAAAACTGTGACAGACAAATATATATGGCTGTTTTTCTTATTATAAATGAAGTTGCAATGTATATTCTTATTCAACAATAGGTTAAAAAAATGGAGCTCAGTCAGTTCAGTTCAGTCACTCATTCGTGTTTGACTTTTGGCAACACCATGGACTGCAGCATGCCAGGCCTCCCTGTCCTTCACCAACTCCTGAAGCCTGCTCAAACTCATGTTCATCGAGTCAGTGATGCCATCCAACCATCTCATCCTCTGTTGTCCCCTTCTCTTCCTGCCTTCAATCTTTTCCCAGCATAAGGGTCTTTTCCAATAAGTCAGTTCTTCCCATCAGGTAGCCAAAGAACTGGAGTTTCAGCTTCAGCATCAATCCTTCCAATGAATATTCAGGCCTGATTTCCTTTAGGATTGACTGGTCTGATCTCCTTGCAGTCCAAGGGACTCTCTCAAGAGTCTTCTCCAACACCACAGTTCAAAAGCATCAATTCTTCGGCGCTCAGCTTTCTTTTTAGTCCAACTCTCACATCCATACATGACTACTGGAAAGACTATAGCTTTGACTAAATGGACCTTTGCTGGCAAAGTAAAGTCTCTGCTTTTTAATATGCTGTCTAGGTTGGTCAAGTGTCTTAATTTCAAGGCTGCAGTCACCATCTGCAATGATTGTGGAGCCCCAAAAAATAAAGTCTGTCACTATTTTCATTGCTTCCCCACCTATTTGCCATGAAGTGGTGGGACTGGATGCCATGATCTTAGTTTTCTGAATGTTGAGTTTTAAGCCAACTTTTTCACTTTCCTTTCACTTTCATCAAGAGGCTTTTTAGTTCTTCTTCGCTTTCTGCCAAAAGGGTGGTGTCATCTGCATATCTGAGATTATTGATATTTCTCCCAGCAATCTTGATTCTAGCTTGTGCTTCATCCAGCCCAGCATTTCTCATGATGTACTCTGCATATAAGTTAAATAAGCAGGGTGACAATATACAGCTTTAACGTACTCCTTTCCCAATTTGGAACCAGTCTGTTGTTCCATGTCTCATTCTAACTGTTGCTTATTGACCTGTATACAGATTTCTCAGGAGGCAGGTCAGGTGGTCTGGTATTCCCATCTCTTGAAGAATTTTCCACAGTTTGTTGTGATCCACAGAGTCAAAGGTTTGCTGTAGTCATCAAAGCAGAAGGAGATGTTTTCCTTGAACTTTCTTGCTTTTTCGATGATCCAACAGATGTTGGCAATTTGATCACTGGTTCCTCTGCCTTTTCTAAATCCAGCTTGAACATCTGGAAGGTCACAGTTCACATACTGTTGAAGCCTGGCTTGGAGAATTTTGAGCATGAGTTTACTAGCGTGTGCAATGAGTGCAAGTGTGCGGCAGTTTGAACATTCTTTGGCATTGCCTTTCTTTGGGGTTGGAATGAAAACTGACCTTTTCCAGTCCTGTGGCCACTGCTGAGATTTCCAAATTTGCTGGCATATTGAGTGCAACACTTTCACAGCATCATCTTTTAGGATTTGGAATAGCTCAACTGAAATTCCATCACTTCCACTAGCTTTATTCATAGCGATGCTTCCTAAGGCCCCCTTGACTTTGCATTCCAGGATGTCTGGCTCTAGGTGAATCATCACACCATTGTGACTATCTGGGTCATGAAGATCTTTTCTGTACAGTTCGTCTATGTATTCAGACTAAGATTATGGAAAATAAACAAATCAAAAAAAAAACCCCCACCTCACCAGTTAACTCACCCTTTTTAATAACTGATTTGTGAGGTTCTGTAGTGTGTTCACAGTGTATGTCTTCATGAGGTGCAAAGCTTTAGAAAGACACTGCTTAAACTTCAGTAAATATACAGGATAATCTTTAAAATTTGGCTGTAAAGGAAATGGAAAAATTTATAAATATGAAACAAACATTAACAAAGCAAACATTTAATGAAAACCAACCTTTATGCAAAGCTATACAGAAAGTTCAAAGGAAGGTCTTATGTAGATCATACGCTCATTGAAGACAAATACTATGACTGTCTTGGTCATAGCCAGATTCCCTGTGCCTGACACAAAGCAGGGCTCGATAAATATTCGCCATTTTTAGCAAAATATATTTTCAGTACCCCACAGACCTCAAGGCTAATATGTGAGGCCCAACTAGGAAAAGGATAGAAGTTGGGTGAAATAAATACAGCTATAAATCCTAGGGGACAGAAAGAGATGGTGATTACACCAAAGGGCTTGTCCCTTCATTTCCCCTGCCAAGTAATAATTTTGTTTCCAATGAAGTACCTAGCAAAACAGGAAGTTAACAGTCTAAACAAATCACTAGTCCTCTTAGATGGGATAAAGCTGTGTCAGCCAGATCCTTTTTCTACTTCGGGGACTTCCATAGCAGCTGAAAGTACAATAATTTTTAACATCACTACTGAAAGTGAATAAGAATTTATCACAATTTTTCTTGAAGTATATTACAGATATGTATTTTCCCTTAGGAAGAAACAGTTATTGCATAAGAAGTGATGTAACAGAGATGTTAAGATTTCTTTAAAACATACAGAAATACCATGACTTACATGAGATGATATGTATGTTATACAATCATCTAACTTGGCCAGCATAGGTATAAATCCTTCACTATTCACAGACAACGTGGGAGAATTCAATTTCTTTAAGGGAAAAAAAAATATTTTACATTTTAAGAGTCAAAAAATAGCCTCAAATGCAGCCCATGTGTAACAATATAATAAAGGACAAATTAAAAATTACATGGATTGAATTTAGTTTATTCCTAATGAGCTTTAATGGAGCTCTTCATGAATTAGCAAACATTTTACACTTACATTAAAATAATACATCAAGAATCTAGATTTTTCATTTTCTAGTACTTTAAAACATAAATTTTCACATTTTAAAGAGTGGTGATTTTCTCAAAGTTAATACATTATGTTTAGCAGTCATATTATGAAAGTAAAATATAAGTAAACATATATAAGTAATAATGGGTATAAATAGAGGTAACATAATATAAACATGATATTTAATATTTAATGTAATAGACAATATATATTAAAATACATAAAGCTATATAATATATATAAAATATAAGTAAAATCAATTATTTCTAATCTTGATAAACAGTTTGTCAATGTATTTCACTGTTAACTGGCTACCATTTTTATTTCTCTCTCAAAGAACTTTAATAATTAAGATTACTTTTAATAATTTTAATAACATGATGTATATGCAGTTATTATAATTAATTTATGAGCCAGAGCACAGAAAAATATAATTTACACAGCAGTCCTTATTGTGACGATATCTTTGGGATACAAGAATGCTTTAAGAGGGCTATACTTTTCCTCAAACTAAACATGAGATTAGTTTAAGAAATGTTTCAATTAATATTATAGAAACACAACCACAGAAACATTTAAAATGGAATATTTCTTCTTATAAACATTACAGCTTGCAAATAAGAGTTAACCAAAAAAGAGATTTTAATAACTATAATACAATATAAAAAGAACTGTTATTTAAATCATATGTGGAAACAATCTGAACTGGTAATGGTATGCCTATCAGACACAAATAGGAATACCTTAACAACAAGCAAACTGTTAAGTTAAAAATACCACTCAAGCCAATTTATAAGTTTAAAGATTATAGTCAGGAGGGGGAAATAGATTTTTTTAAAAATGCTTACTGTGTTAATAGTTTCCAATTCATTAAAATAGGAAAGTTTTTGTTGAATGTTTTCAGCCAGATCAACAAGTTCCGACTTGCAGTTTTTTAAAAGAGAAAAACCAATTATTACAAGAATATAGAACCAACACTCCAGTCTAAAAATTACACTGAAGAGGTTTATATCAGTCATACAGGTTTATATTAGATATACAGTCTCACAATAATGCCCAAAGATTTCTGCAATAATGGGCTAAAATAAGCAATGATTCTTACAGTAAATTATATAAGATCTTTTTACAAAATAACAAAGCATTGCCTTTTAAAAATCATACAAAATACACGCAGAGAAATCTGAGATAAATATAGTAACTTAAATATTCTATCTTTAAGTCACAAGTTTAAGTGCAATTTAGATCTGTTCATCATTTCATAAACCCCACCATTACTACAATCACTACCCCTTGCTTAGGAAGTGTCAACAGGGAATTCCCAGGTGGTCCAGTGGTTAGAACTCGGTGCTTTCACTGCCAAGGCTGGGGTTCAATCCCTGGTCAGGGAACTAAGATCTTGCAAGCCACGCAGCGTGGCCAAAAATAAAGTGTCAATAATAAAGAGCAGACAGAGCAAACAAATATATCCTCTTCACTCTGAAACTGTACTGAGACCTAACAGCCAGCTCAAAACATACAAGAGCTTGCTAGGGCCCCTGCTCCTACAAGCTTAAAAGCAGGCTGTCAAAGTAACCATTTGTATGCTTACAAATACAAATCTCTTACAGAGCAGTGTTCAAAATTAAGGAAATCAAAATTAAATTATATTCATTTATTTAAAAATATTAAATATAGTCACTGACATTCTCTCTTCTTCCAAATTACCTGCTCTTTCAGGAGCTGTTCACAGGCTTCATGTAGAGTTCCTGTCTTATTGGACACAAAAAGATACTGTTTCTGCAATGATTCCAGATGCTGAAGAGCACTGTTTACATCATTCAATATAGCATCACACTGCTCCTGAAACCCAGACAAGTAATCCCTCATCTGTCTAGAAAACAGAACCAAAAGGGGATTGGCAATAATATTTTCCCCCAATAAGCATAGACAATAAACAACAAAATCTTGTTTTTCTCCAAATGCTTGCATTTCAGAAGGAAAGTCTGACCTAGTCACAAACATTTATTAATTCAGAAATGTAGCAAAAACTATGTCACAGACTGCTTCAATGCTTAAGGAGAAAAATGACTGAAACTATGAGCAAAAAAAGGCATCAGCCTTATAGCCATGAACTGGCTTTTCACATGTAGGTCAATAAATCATGGGCTTGGCTCTCAAAGACTGGGACACCAGGGCTACCCCAAGGTCATCAAGCAGGTCCATCCCTCAGGTCAAGTCTGCCTTTGAGGGACAAAGTCATGGGAAGAATTCTGGACTTGGAAGACTTGAGTCCAAGTCCCAGCTCTGCCCAAGTCTCCATAACATTAGGCAAAGATTCAATATTTCCAGGCCCCAGTTATTTGTAAAATGGGGATAATGCTGCTAATGAAGACTAAATGGAATCATACATAAAAGAGCCTAATACAGTACCTAGCAACAGTTGTCACTTAATGTTAAATGAATGCAAATGTTCAACTCAGAGCCTCCAAATCAGCTAGAGATCATACAGTCACTTCCTCCATGCTGTCAATATACACAAACAAAACAACAGCATACGCCCAGCCCAGTCGGCCATCCCTAAAGTCTCTTGGGTCTCTCCCTCTAAAGAAAAGACAGCAGAGTTCCTGACAACACTCCCGCTCCACTTCAAGTTACCTAAAAATCAAAGTGTCTCCCTCCTAACCTGCTAATTGACTTTTCTTTTAATCACACAACTTCCACTACCAGTTGTAATGACCTACATCTTCTCTGCTGCTGCTGCTGCTAAGTCACTCCAGTCGTGTCCGACTCTGTGTGAGCCCATGGACGGAAGCACACCAGGCTCCCCCGTCCCTGGGATTCTCCAGGCAAGAACACTGGAGTGGGTTGCCATTTCCTTCTCCAATGTGTGAAAGTGAAAAGTGAAAGTAAAGTCACTCAGTTGTGTCGGACTCTTAGCAACCCCATGGACTACAGCCTACCAGGCTCCTCCGTCCATGGGATTTTCTAGGCAAGAGTACTGGAGTGGTGTGCCATTGCCTTCTCCGACATCTTCTCTACCTATCCTTAAAGAACATGTGACTGTTCAAGTTTTCTTTGTACCTTAATTTTATTTAAAGACACAGATTACGAAACGCTTCAGATGATCTAAAAATCAGGATAGCCAACAAATGAGAGCCACATACCTATATTTAGTTCCTTCATCCTGATCCATCTGAGTTTGTAGCTTTGCAAACCATGAGAAAAACTGGAAAAATAGAGTATTATGCTGTCAATAAAACTATAATAAAATGAAGAACGGCTACATGCTAAATAGCAAGTCAGAAGGGCAGACAGTAAGTCGTATTTGGGGCTCAGACATTAAAAGTTTTAAGCCAGAAGATGATAATTTAATTGCATGGTCAGTGTCTATATGCTAGGGAAAGCAAAGTATCTTAAAAACACTGGCCACATTCAGAATCAAATAATAAGAGTATTAACAAGACAATATGTATTAACAGGAATAAATATTTCTTCCTAAGAGGTTATTGCCTACCTGCTAATTTGCCTAATATGAGTAGGTAACATAGGGCTTTGGGTAAATATTAACGTTATCTAATAACAATTGTGAGAATATAAGCTCAGAAATAATATAAAGGAGTGGTTAAAAACATAGCTTTTCAATCAACTAAACCTGGATTTGAATTCTGGGCCCACCATCAAGTTGTATACTTGAGTACATTTTCATTATATGTAAATTATAACTCAATGTATTAGATTTTTTTAATTTAAAGAGAGATATGCAAGACAAATTTAATCCAGATTTTTTTCTCAATACTCCAAATAAATTCATAGACATAATATAAGATTATCTTCTATAGTTCTCAGGTAGAATCTGAAGTCAAAGGTATGCTTTATTCTCCCAAGATATTACACTTGCCAAGTACCTTGGCTTTCGTTCACTGAACCCTGATTATAAGAGATGGAGGTGACTTTCAGATCCACGTTGGCCTAACTCAAGAGCTAGAGCTTTTCATCACTCTGCAGCACTGCCTTTCCTGACTAAGTGTGTGTGCAATTCAGCACATTTGCTCGATGTTTCACTTGCTAACCGACCCAGCTCTGATTTTTTTTTTAAGCTGAAGTTATAGTTGATTTAAATTTATAGTTGGGAACAAGTAAAAATAAGCAAAAAACAACAGATTACATACGTTAAATTACTGAAAAATAACCATAAGCGTTCGTCTAAAGAGAATACTGAGGTTTTTAAGAAAGAAATTACCTAGCAACAAGTGGGGGCAGGTCTGTGTACGTCCATGTGAGCACACACGCATGCTGGGGGGGGCACACATTAATACACACACTGGGAGAAGGCCAAAAAGGCATAAAATATCGAAACCTTAATAAATGTAATAGTCTGTCAACATCCAGACTTGGAATATCATATTTTTATCTGTACTGCAAATAAAACTGGGCAACAGGTTCACTTAAGACACTTAAGAAACAGCCACCACTAACACAAAATCACAAAATCAAGATTGTTCTAGAAAGAGATACTGCTTTGGCAAAGATCCTAGTGTTTTCCTTACTTGCTGCATATAATACATCCTTCTCCCACACACACAAAAAAAGTTCTAGAAAGATTTTAACTACAATTTTAAAAGGTCAAAAGTTTTACTTAGGGCCTTTTTTTTATTAGCCCTGTCTTGAGACATTTAAAACAATAAATATTCTTAGAAGAAAAAGCTGCCATTCACCTGCTGTGCAGTTTCAATTCTTTCTTCTTCCATTTCTAAGGACGTGAATCCCTTCAAGAGAATGTCTTCTGTAGACTCGGGCACTACTGAAGTCTGTGCAATGGGCAGTGACTGGGAGGGTAAACTGCATAAATCTTCAATCGGGAGCTTGAAAACAAAAGAGCCACAAAGAGATTCAGATACATTGAAAATTCTCTGAACTTAACTCAAGATTCGGAGTCCATCTCAGCTGTTGTGGAAGAGAAAGCAATGTTTTCCATTAAACCATCTGAGGTTAGTAAGTGCCAGATGATACTGACATTTACAGTAAGGCTCTCTCTATGGCGACACAGCAGTAAGGATCTGCCTCCCAACACAGGAGACACAGAAGATGTATGTTCCATCTCTGGGCTGGGAATATCCTCTGCAGGAGGAAATGGCAACCCACTCCAGAATTCTTGCCTGGAAAATTCCATGGACAGAGGAGCCTGGCAGGCTACAGTCACACATAGACACACACACAGACACAGACACACACACACACAGACACACACACACACAGACACACACACACACAGACACACACACACACACAGACACACACACACAGATCCCCAAGAGTCAGACACGACTGAGCAACTGAGCATGCGTGCATGTACACACACACACACACTCTCTCTCTCTCTCTCTCTCCCTCTAAATGCTAGTCTCAAACATAAACAGGATACCAATATCCCATTAGTAAACTTTTAGGCTTACCTTTTGAAAACTGGTGGTGAAATCTGTACTAATTTACACACATTTTCCTGCTGGAACTTCTGGTGAACTAGCACCAGTCAAAGGCAAACCCCGTGTGCCAGTGAAAGCAGCAGGCCCTCTCAGGTATCAGCACAAAAGACTGACCTCCTTAACACCAACCAACAGAAAACAAAGTGTACCCAAAAATCAATGGCGAACAACTGCACCTCCTTCTACTATTTCCACACAGCTGACATACTTCACCCACATCTTCCGGCTGACCGATTTTGAAATTACAACTGAAGAGACAGAATTTCAGAGTGTCCCATCAGAGTCCTAAGAGCCTCACTTTGATGCTGTCAGACCCAGAATACTGTCTAGTTCTCCATTACTAAAGATAGTCCCGGTGTTCATTTACCTAGAGTCACACCGGCAGGCTGTTTTTAGACCTAAAAGGGCAGGGGGGAGTGTGATTGCTGGGCAAGGTAAAAAAGCCCCAACTGTTTCTTTTCCATCCCAGTTTTCAGCCCTTAGGGCATGACATCTAAGGTCTAGCAATCCGTTCCGTTCCGTTCCACCGCTCAGTCATGTCCGACTCTTTGCAACCCGTGGACTCGGCTTCTCCGTCCATGGGATTCTCCAGGCAAGAATACTGGAGTGGGTTACCATTTCCTTCTCCAGGGGAGGTCTAGCAATAAAAGACCTTAATCCAAGGTTTTAGGAAATTGCTTCCTGTTTTTCTAGATACAGAAATTTCATCTGAAGGCAGAATGTTCTTTTTAAAGCTAAAATAAGGGAGATGCAAAATGCACCATCATTACTTTAGAAATACGACCCTTTAAATGTAGGGGATTTTGTACCCAGGTTCAGGTGGGGCTGTCCTCTCAGCCATGGTAAATAAAGCACTTTATAGCACAGCCTGCTTTGAACCCTGCTCCTGCTCCCTACTTTTTCAGCCATGCAGCTTTCGGGATCCGAGGTCCCCCACCAGGGATCGAACCCGCATCCCCAGCCATGAAAGCATGGAGTCCTAATAACTGGACCACCAGGGAATTCCCCGCTCCTGCTCACTTATGAGCTGTGTTACAACGGGCAAGTTACTTAATATCTAAGTATTTCTAGTTAATGATGGACTTCCCAGGTGGCACAGTGGTCAAGAAATACACCTGCTAATGCAGAACTGGACATGGAACAACAGACTGGTTCCAAACAGGAAAAGGAGTACGTCAAGGCTGTATTTTGTCACTCTGCTTATTTAACTTATATGCAGAGTACATCATGAGAAACGCTGGGCTGGAGGAAGCACAAGCTGGAATCAAGATTGCCGGGAGAAATATCAATAACCTCAGATATGCAGATGACACCACCCTTAAGGCAGAAAGCAAAGAAGAACTAAAGAGCCTCTTGATGAAAGTGAAAGAGGAGAGTGAAAAAGTTGGCTTAAAGTTCAACATTCATAAAACTAAGATCATGGCATCTGGTCCCATCACTTCATGGCAAGTAGATGAGGAAAACAGTGGAAACAGTGGCTGACTTTATTTTTCTGGGCTCCAAAATCACTACAGATGGTGACTGCAGCCATGAAATTAAAAGACGCTTACTCCTTGGAAGGAAAGTTATGACCAACCTAGAGAGCATATTAAAAAGCAGAGACATTACTTTGCCAAACAAGGTCTGTCTAGTCAAGGCTATGGTTTTTCCTGTGGTCATGTATGGATGTGAGAGTTGGACTGTGAAGAAGGCTGAGCGCTGAAGAATTGATGCTTTTGAACTGTGGTGCTGGAGAAGACTCTTGAGAATCCCTTGTACTGCAAGGAGATCCAACCAGTCCATTCTAAGGGAGATCAATCCTGGGTGTTCATTGGAAGGACTGATGCTGAAGCTGAAACTCCAATACTTTGGCCACCTGATGCGAAGAGCTGACCCATTGGAAAAGACCCTGATGCTGGGAAAGATTGAAGGCAGGAGGAAAAGGGGATGACAGAGAATGAGATGGCTGGATGGCATCACCAACTCGATGGACATGGGTTTGGGTGGACTCGGAGTTGGTGATGGACAGGGAGGCCTGGCGTGCTGCGATTCATGGGGCTGCAGAGAGTCGGACACGACTGAGCAACTGAACTGAATGCAAGAGGTGTAAGCGACACAAGTTTGATCCCTCGGTCGGGAAGAACCCCTGCAGAATGAAATGGCAACCTATTCAGCATTCTTGCCTGGCAAATTCCGTGGCCATGGAGCCTGGCAGGCTACAATCCTTGCCAAGAGTCAGACACGACTGAGCACTTTTCATTCATTCAATATAGAAATTGAATTATCTGTATGGGACCACTGCAAAAACAGGAAAACACAAGTGTGAGAAAACAGACGTCCTGGATCACTGGGAAGCTGCACAGAGGAAAAAAAGTTCAGAAAGGCGACTGATCCTCAATCTCCCCACAAATGAGTCTGACTCAAGAGCCAGGAGGGTCTTGGATGTATGTAAATATGTATTAAGGGCATCACCTGTTCATATAAACTCATGCTGAATGGTGACACAATCTCTGCATATAAAAGGACTGTGGGGCGGTAAGAAATTGAGTTTCTGAAATCTGGTGAGAATCCACCTTGAGTTTAAAGTGTGACCAGCAACTGTCTGCTGCCACCGAGGTTCTGAGGACAGAGGAAGCTAAGTGCACCTGCTCACGCTCTGTGCAGCCACTCCAGTCACCAAAACAGCTGTCTCCTAGGGGAGGCGTCACCGGAGACAGTGCTCCACGTACGGAGCACAAGGCCTGCCAAACAGTAAAGCAAGAAATCAGAGCTACTGCTACTATCATATTATTATCATTACCACCACTACTTACTAATAGAAACAGAGTAAGTAAATTTTATTAATTTGTATTGAAGTACAGTTGACTTACAATGCTGTGTTAGCTTCTGATGTACAGCAAGGTGGTTCAGCTATATACAAACACAAATTCTTCTTCAGATTCTTTCCTGCTACAGGCTATTACAAGGTACTGAATATAGTTCTCCGTCCTATACAGAGAACCTTGTTGTTAATCTATTTTATACACAGTAGTAAATACCTGTTAATCCCAAACTGCTTAGTTATTCCCTCCCTCTTCCACCTTTGGTAACCATAAGTTTGTTTTCTACATTTGTGAATCTGTCTGTTTTGTAAATAAGTATTTGTATCATTTTTTTAGACTCCATATATGTCATACCATATTTGTTTTTGTTTGACTCAACTGACTTAGTATGATAATCTCTAGTTCATCCATGTTGCTGCAAATGGCATTATTTCATTCTTTTTATGGCTACATACTATTTCATTGTATATATGCCAAATCTCTTTAGTTCATTCATGTGCTGATGGACATTTAAGTTGCTTCTGTGTCTTGGCTATTATAAGTAGTGGTGCTATGAATACTGGAGTGCATGTATCTTTTCAAATTAAGAGTTTTCTCCTGCTGTGTACCCAGGAGTGGGATTGCTGGATCATGTTAGTTCTATTTTTAGTCTTTTAAGAAACCTCCATACTGTTGTCCATAGTGGCTGCAACAATTTGCATTCCCGTCAAGAGTGCAAGAGGGTTCCCTTTATGGAGTAAGTAAATTTATATATCAGAACTGAACTGCTTCTTGGAAACAAAATAGTCTGTAAATGACCTTTATCAGTTATTTATGAACAGATCATGACAACATTCAAACACATAATTTTCTCAGCAGTTTATATGCATTCTAAAGGAGATCAATACTGGGTGTTCATTTGAAGGACTGATGCTAAAGCTGAAACTCCAATACTTTGGCCACCTCATGCGACAAGTTGACTCACTGGAAAAGACTCTGATGCTGGGAAAGGTTAGGGGCGGGAGGAGAAGGGGACGACAGAGAATGAGATGGCTGGATGGCATCACCGACTCAATGGACATGAGTTTGAGTGAACTCCGGGAGTTGGTGATGGACAGTGAGGCCTGGCATGCTGTGATTCATGGGGTCGCAGAGAGTCGGACACGACTGAGCGACTGAACTGAACTGAAGAAGTTCAGACTGCTAAAATGTCTACCTGTAATGCAAGAGACCTGGGTTCAATCCCTGGGTCCGGAAGATCCCCTGGAGAAGGAAATGGCAATCCACTCCAGTATTCTTGCCTGAAGAATTCCATGGACAGAGGAGCCTGGTGGCTACAGTCCATGGGGTTGCAAAGAGTCAGACATGACTGAACAACAAACACACACACAAGAAGGTAAAGGGAGGGAGACGTGGATCAGGGACAGATTTGAAAAAAAGAAAAAGCAGAAAGCAAGAAAGCACATGGAGGCTAGGCTGAAATAAAAAGACTAGACAGAGTGTGGCTTGCACTCTTATAATAAGAAAAATACAAGTAATCTACAAACTATATTCCACTAGAGAGCTGAGGTCCCAGTGTCATCAAGAAGCTAAAAAATCTAGAAAAAGAAGGGCACCTCCAGGCACACCAACAGCTGAGGGTTGAGGAGGAACGTTAAGAGAACACAAAATTCAAAATGATATGAAACATCTTCTTCCCATGGACCCATTCCCCAGCCACTCTGTTCCCTCCCCAGGAGCTACTGATATCAATGAGTTTCTCATGAAGCTCCTCTAAGACAATTTATGCATATACAAAGGAAGTGTACCTTTTTTTTAAATCCCAAATAGCAGTATAATATATACATTTTGCCTTTTTCATCTGACATGCAGCATTTTCAACAGAGGGTAAGAAAAAGATGGAATTTATTTTCTTACTTCAAATTCACAACTCTTGTCATTAAATTATAACAAGGACATTATTTTACAAGTCTAGCAATTTAGAATGATTACATGAAAATCAAGTTGCCCGCTTCCCTTCTTCTCTGACCTTTCAATTCTTCTCTGAGGGAATACCAATGCTTATAATTTGAGAAATATTTCTAAGGAATTTGAGGGTAAAATGAAGAACTTTTAAAAGCAGAAGGAACCAAAGAGATTATCTGTAATTTTTATCAACTTTCTTTTATAAAAATTATTCACATTTTTATTCCAAATCATCAGAAGAGTTAAAAAGTTCAGTTTTCAGTGTTTTTGTTGGTTATTCCATAACTCGAAAACACAGATTAACAGCACTGTGTTTGAATTCATCAATTTAAGGTCCTATCTACTGACTCCCATGATGTAAAGTGAAATTAATACCCTTAATATTGCCTTCTATATTTACTCTCAAATTGTTACCTATGTACCATCTCTTTTATAGACTGTCAAAATTTGTACTGTTAGACAATTAAGTCTTAGATTCATTTCTTAGATGAATTTGCCAAAATTGCAGACGTACTGAAACCACCTATTTTTGGGTGTGCCACACCCTCATTACTGTCATGTAAGAAGGATCTGGGAGCGTCATACACATGTGCTCTGTCACTGTGAACAAAAATGCATTCTATAATACACCTCATGCGACGAGTTGACTCACTGGAAGACTCTGATGCTGGGAGGGATTGGGGGCGGGAGGAGACAGGGACGACAGAAAATGAGATGGCTGGATGGCATAACCGACTCGATGGACATGAGTTTGAGTGAACTCCAGGAGTTGGTGATGGACAGGGAGGCCTGGCGTGCTGTGATTCATGGGGTCGCAAAGAGTCGGACTCGACTGAGTGACTGAACTGAACTGAATACACCTTAGAAAATAAAATCACATGAAAACTCTATCTACTTGAGAAGGTACTACACAGTTACTCCAAATATAATCTGTAATCTATAGCAAGCCACTCCAGTACTCTTGCCTAGAAAATCCCGTGGACGGAGGAGCCTGGTGGGCTGCCGTCTATGGGGTCACACAGAGTCGGCACGACTGAAATGACTTAGCAGCAGCAGCAGCAGACGTTGTGAGTAGATGAGATAATCTGAATTATTAAGGAGCATTCTACTTGATCCCTTCATGCACAAATGACTGCTTTCCAACCACAAGGACTTTTAAATATCAGAAGCAGAAGGCAGCTTCCTGTCCTGTTGCCTCATTCTAATACAAAACCATTTTTTCTCAAACCAAACAAGCTAGAAGCCGCACTGCAACTTCTAAGAAACAATTTTTTAGAATCACAAAACAAGTTGCTTTCTAAGAGGTTATGAGGGACTTCGCTTGTGGTCCCTTGGCTAAGACTCCTCACTCCCAATGGAGGGGCCCGGGATTCAACCCCTGGTCAAGGAATTAGATCTCACATACCCTAACTAACAGGGAGGCCTGGCGTGCTGTGATTCATGGGGTCACAAAGAGTCGGACACGACTGAGCGACTGAACTGAACTGAACCCCAACTAAGACCTGGTGCAGCCAAAGAAATAATAAACAAATACGTTGTTACAGAAGTTATAAAAGGATGTCCTCGCTAGGTGCATCTGCCCAGCTGTCTTCTTTCCTCAAAGCGCCTGCAACAGAATGGGAAAGCAAGAAGGGCATGTTGGTGCCACCAGCTTTCCCAATCTGACCACGCTTTCACTCCTGGAGAGGAGAGGACTGAACACCTCTGGTTCACACGCACTGTCCCAGTGTCCGGACGGAGAAGACATTAACCATCAGAGCGGAAAGAGCCCAGACCTGGGTTCCTGCTTAGTAGTTCTGGAGAGCTACTGTATATAAACGGGGACACTAACATATTAAATACTAATTACAAACTATCAAGCCTCGCCTGACCAGCTGAGCAGGTCCAGAAAAAAATAAGCAAATATGCCTTTCTCTCCAAAGTTTTCTTGCACAGTTTTGGGTTAGAGAAAATCACTTTTGTAATCAATGTAATGAGTTTATTCCCTAAATGAAACCTGACGTTATCAACTCTGCTTGGAGCAAATCATTGAAGAGGTACAGATGGAGACTCAGAACCTTCCTCAAGGCACCTAAACTCCTCCTTTTCTGACCTCTGGTCTAAGTGACACCTACATCAGTTCCAGATCGTAAGATTCAAGCCTGTTCTTCTAAGGTACTAATCGTATGGGGCAAAAAGCACATACATAATACAGTACTGACAGGCAGCCTGCTGTATGCACATCTGCACATCCATGATTTAATTCTCACCCTGGGAGGCACATGATATCATCCCCATTTTATAAAGAAGAAAACAGTTTCAGAGAAGTATCAATCTAAGGTCACAAAACCTTTAGGAAAACAGCTCTAACAGTCAACTACAGGTAACTTTCAGGGTAAATCATCTCAGCATTTTATCCAGAATGACTAAACTCGGCAGAAAGAAAAAGGCTCTCATGACTAAAAAATATGCTCTAGCTACAAGAAACCAGTCTACCTAATACTCTACCACAAATTTTCTTATTTAATACCAACTTAAAAAGTGTAACTCCTTTCCAAGAAAAGACTGGTTCACTTTCACAGAAAAGAAAACTATTAACAGCTTTATGATATTTATTGAAAGTTAGCTGGTCTCTTACTATTCAACTAACTTACCCAGTTCCTGCTGTTCAGGAAACAATTTATCTCCTGAAAATTGGAAAATGCTACAGAAAATCCTTTACAGATACCCTGGTTGGACAAAATAAAAACTAAGGCATTCTTTCTCACTGCCAATATTAAGAGTGACAACAGGGTTAAAATTTTCAGTCTTCCCTGGTGGTTCAGTAGTAAAGAATCTACCTGCCAATTCAGGAGACACCAGGTTCAATCCCTGGGTCAGGAAGATCCCCTGGAGGAGGAAATGGCAACCCACTCTAGCATTCTTGCCTGGAAAATTCCATGGACAGAGGAGCCTGGAGGGCTATAGTCACAGGGTCCCAAAGAGTCAGATGAGACTGAGCACACACATGCACATACAAGTCTCCCCATCAGACATATAAAGGGGAAAGAGGGCTGTTGAAAGCAGAAGAGCAATGAAAAATCCCTCTCACAGGTTTCAGGATGGGTAAATGACCGGCTGGTATCTGATTCTCATAGGAATCCAACACTTAAGACTGCACACACCAGAAGACCCTCACTGAACCTTTGATTTTGTCAGACTCTACCTACCCAGGATTTTACATTGCCTTTTCCTCCAACTAGATTACTTGTCTTTACAACGCTGGCTTCTTGTTTTCCAACATGAGTTCTCTACTTAGTTAATGTCTTAGAAAAGCCTTCCATCTTATCTGAAAGGATATACCTCATTCTTTGGTATCATACCATCTTGTTTTATTTTCTCTATATCCTGGACCACCATTTGCACTTACCTTCTTCACTCTTTTTTTAACATATTCATAATCACCATAATTATGTGAGATCCATGAGGCAAGGATCTTGTCTTTCTTACCTTTCCATCCTCAATTCCTGGCCCTCAGTTAGGCACATAATATATGTTAAATGACTGCATGGGGCTAACAGTAGGCATTATATTGCAAGAATATCACATAACAGGATGAAAATGAAGAGATTCCATTTACTTCTCTCCAACCCCTTTCCCTCATGCTCAATGGGAAGAATAATAGTTTGTGTCCCAAGAAACAGACACAAATTGGGTCACTTTTCTTATGGAACAGTTTTTCTTATGGAAAGGTACTGTGATGTCCAAGCATACTGCTTTGGTAACAGGCCAGATCCAATTATAAACAGACTGAAATATTTACAGAGCAAACAACTTCTAGTCCCTGAGCACAAAAGGTTGTGAAGGCAACGCCAAAGCAAATTTCTACCTGCTTCTTCATTTATTTCAAATCCACTTTCAGCACAGGTGGAAAGAGACAGCTGTACAGGTGAACAGAGACACCCGAGAAAGAACACCTGTATTTTACTGCAAAGCATGAGGTAGCTTAAGTGAGAACTTTTAAACCAAAATTCTTACCCTCTAAAAGCTTAAATCGCTAAACTCCACCTGCCTTTGGACACCAACGTGTGAAAACAAGGCTTCCAACATCAAAAGTAACCATGGGTGCAATAAAATGACCTTCTGAACCTGGCCCCCAAAACCAGAAAAAGTTTGTCAAACGTCTGACAACTCACGAAACTTACTTCTTGCTATTATAATTAATTGAACTGAATCACACAGGGAGTAAAATGCATAGCACCCCAAAATGGTAGTTAGAAACGTTGACACTAAAAACGAAAACCAGCATTATCTAATAATGTACTGACCTAGCCTGCAAAGAAAAACATTTTTACTGCTCTGCTGTAAGTTAAATATAAATACAACCTGCATGGATTCGAGAGTGCAACAGATCAACGTGCGGTGAATGAAAACTGCCAGTCGGGACAAACTCCGGTCTTCCCCGGGCGCCCCGAGGGAAAAAGGAGGCCGGGTTATTCATGAAGGTGGCAAGCGAACACCAACAGAGGCTGTCCCGAAAGCGAAGCACTTCGGGTTCGCCGCGCTCTCCTTCCGGGAGAGGGTGGCGGCAGGACTGGGCCTCGGTGACCCCAGGGACACCCGGGGCGAGACTCCCGGGGCAAAGCCCCCGGCCCACCGGCCCGCGCCGCAGTGGGGGCGCCGGCGGTCCCGAGCAGCGAGAGGCCTGACAGCCCGGGAAGGGGAGCGGCCTCGCCCCTGGAGCCGTTCCCGCGCCCGGGAAGGAGGGCCGAGACCGCGGGCGGCGGTCTGCAGGGCGGGCGTCGGCGGACGCGCCCACGGAGCTGACCCAGCCCGGCTCCCGCCGTCGCCTCACCTCTGCCGGCACGGGCAGGGCCTCGGCAGCCGCCTTCAGCGCCAGCACCGAGTCCGTCTGCCGGGCGGTCAGCGGCGCCGTCGTGTCCGCTCTCCCATCCCACAGAGCCAGCTTCTCCCGAGCGTCCCGCTCCGCCGCCGCCTCTGGCAGCGACAGCAGCAGAGCCGCCTCCGCCATCGCCGCCTCCCCCGAGGCCCGCAGCAGCAGCGGGGAGGTGGGGACCCCGAGACAGACACAGGGAGGCCCGGGCCACTTCCGGGAGCGCTGAGGCTTCCAGCGCGGCACCGGCGGCGGGGCGGGGCGAGCCAGCACCCGACTCCGGAAGCGATTCCCTCCCCTGCGTGGGCGGGACTGAGTCCAGGACCGACGTGGCTTTCGACGGGGTATAAGTATTTCCGGTTGGGAAGTAGACCGACAGGACGAAGGCTCTAGGCCCTAACGGAAATAGACTTGCCCCTACCGGAAGTCTCTGCCTCAACATCAATAACTTTATTGTTACGTTTCGTTATTGACAACTGTATTCCGTGACCCTGCCGGCAGGGGCCTTACTGAGCTCCAGGATCTGCTGCCTCTCTCAGCTCACAGCACCGGAATCTGTGGATTGTGATTTCTGTGTTGACGTGTTGAGTTACCACAACTTTTCCAACATGCAAAATTCCGCTGTTAGAAACCTAATTTATGAAAACATAAAAACTCAAAGGCTTAGGTATATCAGACATCATGCATGCTAAATCGCTTCAGTCGTGTCCGACTCTTTGAAAGTAGCCTGCCAGGCTCCTCTGTCCATGGGGATTCTTCAGGTAAGACTACTGGAGTGGGTTGCCGGGTCCTCCTCCAATATCAGACATCATGCTGCTGCTGCTGCTAAGTCCCTTCAGTCGTGTCCGACTCTGTGCGACCCCATAGACGGCAGCCCACCAGGCTCCCCCATCCCTGGGATTCTCCAGACAAGAACACTGGAGTGGGTTGCCATGTCCTTCTCCAATACGTGAAAGTGAAGTCGCTCAGTCGTGTCCGACTAGTAGCGACCCCATGGACTGTAGCCCACCAGGCTCCCCTGTCCATGGGATTTTTCTAGGCAAGAGTACTGGAGTGGCTTGCCATTGCCTTCTCCGATCAGACATCATCAGTTCAGTTCAGTTCAGTCACTCAGTAGTGTCTGACTCTTTGAGACCCCATGAATCACAGCTCGCCAGGCCTCCGTGTCCATCACCAACTCCCGGAGTTCAATCAAATTCATGTCCATCGAGCTGGTGATGCCATCCAGCCATCTCATTCTCTGTCGTCCCCGTCTCCTCCCGCCCCCAATCCCTCCCAGCATCAGAGTCTTTTCCAGTGAGTCAACTAGTCGCATGAGGTGGCCAAAGTATTGGAGTTTAAGTTTTAGCATCAGTCCTTCCAATGAACACCCAGGATTGATCTTCTCTAGAATGGACTGGTTGGATCTCCTTGCAGTCCAAGGGACTCTCAAGAGTCTTCTCCAGCACCACAGTTCAAAAGCATCAATTCTTCGGTGATCAGCTTTCTTCACAGTCCAACTCTCACATCCATACATGACCACGGGAAAAACCATAGCCTTGACTAGACGGACCTTGGTTGGCAAAGTAATGTCTCTGCTTTTTAATATGCTATCTAGGTTGGTCATAACTATGAAGACCTACAAGACCTTTTAGAACACCCAAAAAAGATGTCCTTTTCATTATAGGGGACTGGAATGCAAAAGTAGGAAGTCAAGAAACACCTGGAGTAACAGGCAAATTTGGCCTTGGAGCACGGAATGAAGCAGGGCAAAGGCTAATAGAGTTTTGCCAAGAGAAGGCACTGGTCATAGCAAACACCCTCTTCCAACAACACAAGAGAAGACTCTACACATGAACATCACCAGATGGTCAACACCGAAATCAGATTGATTATATTCTTTGCAGCCAAATATGGAGAAGCTCTAAACAGATAGCAAAAACAAGACCAGGAGCTGACTGTGGCTCAGATCATGAACTCCTTATTGCCAAATCAGACATCATACATAGTATCAAATAACCACTCAAACGTCCAGCATTGAAGAACTGGATCAATAATTCACAACACAGATGTGTAATTGGAAAGCTGTTCTGCCATTTATATCATGTAGATTTCAGCAACAAAATAAATAAGGATAGTGTTTGACTGTAACCTATAGAATAAAATAAGTACCTAAGAGTTCACACTGATATGAATAAATAAATAGGGGAGAAAAGACTCCACTTTACTAAAGAATTTCAACCAATAAAGGTAGAAAGACCAAGGGGAAAAATCCTTAACGATATCACAGCAATAATTAAAAAGCAGGGAAAAATCTAAGGATGCTAAAATTAGTGAGTCAAAGTTTGAGGAGATACAGAAATTTGCATAGTATCAAAGGATCTCTCTAAGATATTTATTAATGGGGAGAGGTGAGGGTGGCTGTAAACATTACAGTGGAGAAACCTGGAAGACATCCCTTTAACCAAGTGATCAAGGTCAGCATCACCACCATGAAACTCCTAATATGATAGATCAAGAAGGACACAGTATCACTTTTGTGACATCCTTGCCAGAAATGCAAAACCACATTCTCATTATGAGAAAACATCAAACAAACTCAAATTGATAGACATCCTACAAAACTGCTCACCAGTAGTCTTCAAAAGTGTCAAAGTCCAAAAACAAAAAAAGTCAAAGTCATAAATGAGAAGGAAGACTGAGGAATTGTTACATTTAGGGGTTGAGAGAGACTTGACAAGTAGATGCAATGTGGGAGCCTGGATTGGATCTTGGGATAAAAAAGGGAAAACTATAGAAAAAAATAGGCCCTGTGGTCTAGATAACAGTAGTGTACCAAAGTAATTTCCCAGCTTTGATTGTTGTACCTAATGTGGTTGTGTAAGATGGTAACACAAGGTGAAGCTGGATGAAGGGCACATCTGAACTCTGTAGCACTTTTGCAGTTTTCTAAAGTCTAAAATGGCATCACCAACTCGATGGACATGAGTTTGAGTGAACTCCGAGAGTTGGTGGTGGACAGGGAGGCCTGGCGTGCTGCGGTTCATGGGGTCACAAAGAGTCGGACACGACTGAGCCACTGAACTGAACTGAAAATTATATCAAAGTCAAGAGTTAAAACTTTCCTGGTGGTCTAGCAGTTAAGATTCCACACTTACCATATCCTACACGCCAGAGCCAACACCCACTGCAACCAAATAAATATAATAAATATTTTAAAGAGTTAAAATTCTTGTGCTGTAGCAAATGTGTGTCTCTTTGGAGAAATGATAAAACTGAGAATAAAACAGTGTATCATACTGTTGACCAAAGGAGACACTCCCAAAATATTCACAGATGGCTAGAATTATTAATAATTACTTTCTCTTTTTTTTTTCAGTGAGTTTTGCATCTAAGTTAAGTGGTTTTTTGTTTGTTTAATAAGTATACCTAAAACACACTTCCTCCTTTTCAGGCCAGGCTGATTACAAAAATATCAGACATGAAGTTTATCCTGTTGAGTTTTACAATGATAATTCTTCACCAAATATTATCCTTCAGAGGCGAAATATAAGCATCTTCTCTCACAGATGTGCTTCTATTGCAGATTTTCCTAAACCCATAACCACGTTTTGTTATTGTGGTTGTTGTTTAGTCACTAAGCTGTGAGCGACTCTTTGTGACCAGATGGACTGTAGTCCCCCAGGCTCCTCTGTCCATGGGATTCTCCAGGCAAGAATACTGGAGTGGGTTGCAATTTCCTTCTCCAAGGGACCTTCCTGACCCAGGGATCAAACCTGAGGCTCCTGCAGGTAGATTCTTTACCGCTGAGCCACCAGGGAAGCTCCATAAGCACGCTGCTGCTGCTGCTAAGTCACTTCAGTCGTGTCCGACTCTGTGTGACCCCATAGATGGAAGCCCACCAGGCTCCCCCGTCCCTGGGATTCTCCAGGCAAGCACGCTACTTTCTTTTAAATATTATGCTACATTTCTTAAAATATAATTTACTGACTGGTGAGTCACAGTGCTACAGGGATGCAGTGCAGGTTGAGGTACTCACAGAAATGATTGACACAAGGGCTGAATCTTTAATCAGCTGCTGGGGGGGCAAATGAGGCAAATGAGGGGAGAAAAGGGTCGATATCCAACACAATAATGACTGGGCTATCCTTGAACTGAAGAGCTGGAGCTAGGAGAAGACAGCAGAGATCCAGCAGTCACCAGCTGGCCCTGCAGGGTTGGGGAGAGACAAGGGCAATGGAACAGTCACTGCAGTGTTGCCGGGGTACTTTCAATGCAGAACACTGGCGCAGAAGTATGTACATCTGAACAATGCACTGGTTGCTCAAATTTCAGTGGAGAGTGTGGAATATAATATGCTGAATTCTGCTCCAGACTCTAGTGCTCCTTTCTGTATGAGCAAATACTATCTCGTGGCCCCCCACCTCCAGAAGAAGTACAAATTTCCTATAATGGATCCACTTTTATACTTTATATCACAAGTCAAATTTCTTCCTATTTCCAACTGATGATTAGCTTATTCCCAGATGCACTAGATGCCATGACAAATACAACTGCAGCTTTGATACTGTAATTTTTTTTTAAGGGGCAAGCCACTCCAGTACTCTTGCCTAGAAAATCCCATGGATGGAGGAGCCTGGTAGGCTGCAGTCCGTGGGGTCGCTAAGGGTCGGACACGACTGAGCAACTTCACTTTCACTTTTCACTTTCACACATTGGAGAAGGAAATGGCAGCCCACTCCAGTGTTTTTGCCTGGAGAATCCCAGGGACGGGGGAGCCTGGTGGGCTTCCGTCTATGGGGTCACACAGAGTCGGACACGACTGAAGTGACTTAGCAGCAGCAGCAGCAGCAGCCCCTCACCTCACAGATTGCAGGATCACAGTTGCCCAACCAGGGACTGAACCCAAGTCACAATGGTGAAAGCGCCAAATCCTAGCCACTAGACCACCAGGGAACTCTCTCTACTATAATTTTTAACAATATATTTATTTGATTCAAGTATTGATGTGTTCCCATAAAATCATTCAAATTGATAAACACTCATATCACGTATATGTGTATATATACATGTATGTAAAAAGCACACAAATGTATTCATATGGAGAAGGAAATGGCAGCCTCTAGTATTCTTGCCTGAGAAATCACATTGACAGAGGACCCTGGCGGGCTACAGTCCACGGGCTTGTAAACAGTCAGACGTGACTGAGCACACACACATCACACACTATGTATTCATACAATGTGTGTGGATGAAAGAGAGAAATGAGAAGACAGGACTGCACAGGCTATCTTGGTGTTGGAGGAGATTCTTGAGTGTCCCTTGGACTGCAAGGAGATCCAGCCACTCAATCCTAAAGGAAATCAGTCCTGAATATTCATTGGAAGGATTGATGCTGAAGCTGAAACTCCAATGCTTTGGCCACCTAATGTGAAGAACTGACTCATTAGAAAAGATCCTGATGCTGGGAAAGATTGAAGGCAGGAGGAGAAGGGGATGACAGAGGATGAGATGGTTGGATGGCATCACCGACTCGATGGATATGAGTTTGAGCAAACTCCAGGAGTTGGTGATAAACAGGGAAGCCTGGCATGCTGCAGTCCATGGGGTCTCAAAGAGTCAGACATGACTGAGCAACTGAACTGATCTGGGGAAAAGGACAAAGATGAGGTCACTGGAGTCTCATCCCCAAGTGACCAAGGTCCCATACCATCATAGATGACATTTTCGTTTATAAAGTTATTCAAATATCCCTTTTGACCTCTTGATTGAAACCCTGTAAGTAAGGCAGGTTTTTCTCCCATTTAGATGTAAATAAATGAAACACAGGATGAAGTGAGACCTCAAAGTATTTGGGAAGTTGAAGGAAAAGGCCCCTTTTATACACTCTTTTCTAGAGGGAAACTTGCCAACACCTATCAAAGCACAGGCCAGAGAAATGGAAAGAGAAGACAGCCCTTTGATCCAGCAATTTTATATGAGAGAATCTATCCTGAGAAATTTTTACATATTAAACACAAAAAAGTACATACATAGGATAATTTTGTGGGGAAAAAAAGGACACAGCTTAAATATTTTTCAATAGAGGGAATGGTTTAGTTCCTATTATCTATTGCTACCTAACAAACCCCAAAATCATGCCCTACATGAACCATTGCTTCATTATCTTTCATAATCTTGCAGGTTAGGAATTTCTAGAGGGCATATCAGAAAAGACTCCTCTCTGTTCACCACGTCTGGAGCCACAGGGTCTCTCCATGAGGCCACTCACGTGTGAAGACCTCAGAGTATTTGGATGTGACTCAAGGCTTGAAGAGATTGTTCCAGCTTCTTTTGACCCTGCATCAGAAGTCACAGGTCATTTCTGCTGCACTGTGCCAAGCGAGTCACTTTAGTCAGGCCAGATTCAAGAGAGGGACTGACCCCCTTCTCAATGGGAGGAGTAGTTAAGAATGGGCAGCGTTTTTTGTTTTTTGCTTTGGTTATGCTGCAGGATCTTAGTTCCCTGACCAGGGATTGAACCCACACTCTTGGCAGTGAAAGCATGGAGTCCTAATCACTGGACCACTAGATAAGTCCTTAATTAGTGTTCCATTGCGAATCCACAAAGTTCTACACATATGTGCAATCATTTGGGGACCTGCCATAAAGAAGCAGAGATGACTTAGGTTGTGGGGTATATATCTTGCAGGGAATCCCCTGATGGTTCACTGGCTAAGACTCCACGCTTCCACTGCAGGGGTCACGAGTTCAGTCTTTGGGGTTCCTACATGGCACAGCATGGCCAAAATATATATGGCAATGGTTTGAGGAGTCTTTCAGAAAAGGGTAGAGGAAAGGAAGTTTCCTGAAAGGGATTTGTGACTGCTTTCTGAAATTAAGAACGTGAGCATAAACACCACAGCAGCCTGGAAATTGAGTAACAGCTGGGCCAACTGTAGAGGAAAGAAAGGAAAGCTAGAGGAACTTGGACCTCGAGATCGACCAAGAATCGGAAGCCACCTCCACTGCCTCTGCTGGTATTCGATCCCCACGTGATGCCCGTTCAGCTTGTGACTCCCTACCAGGGACCAGTAGCTTATGGTGTAAAACACGTAAACATGTACTAGCAGTAAATCTAAAATAACCGAACCCTGACACAAGGTCTAGTGGGTGTCCCCACCTCCCAAAGTAGGTCCCTTCCTTCTCCTCTCGGCTGGGATGTGGGGAAAGGAGGTACTGGTCACCTTTGGAGGACTCCCCTGGGTGGAAATATGCTCTCCAGCCTTCTGTTTTAAAATGAACAGCCTGGTTGGTAAATGAGGGATGTTTTGTATTTGATGATTAAAAACAAAACAACCAAAAAGCAAGAACACATCACTTCTTTTTCAGATTAAATAACCTGCATGATTATGTCATGGCATAACAGGCAGATATTCACCTGAAATAACGTAGATTCTGCATTTTAAAATTTTCATCTGCAGATTTTTATCAAGTGTGACTGGCATTTTGTTGAATCGAACTGTAAACTTGAAACAGGGGAAGGAGAAAAAAAAAGCTGCCACTTTTGCTTCACCACCCCCCCACCCCCACCGCCCCCCTGACTTCCTCACTGAGTTGTGAGCTTGCTGAAGAACTACTGCGCGTGAGCCTCCAGGGCCAGCCGGCGCTGCCGCGGTGTCTGCGGTCTGGCTTCCTTTCCTTCCCCTCCTCCAGGTCTGCACGTGCGCCTCCCGGTGGCCGCGGCAGGTGGGCGGGTGTCGGTAGCCGGCTCGCCCTAACACCGTGACAGCCACGCCGGGCCCGCTCCTTTCTGGGCCGGAATAGCGACTAGGACCCCGCGTATCTGTACCAGGGTGCCTGGGGATACTCCCGGCCTTGTCACAGAAGCTGGATCCCAGGCGGCCACGACCCAGCTCCCCGCCGGAGAGCATCAGCATCCCGGCCTGGGGTCTCTTTGGAGGCTTCCTTCCACAAGTGATGGATGGTCAAGCCGGTTCACTCACATTCCCGAGGCCGGCCGGCCCCAGGGTCGATGGTCCAGGGTGCTCACCACCCTCTGCCTGTCCTTGCGGTTGTGCTGACAATGCATAACAGTGTTTAAGAGCCGGGTCCCAGAGGCCAACCACCAGGGGTAGTAGGTCCCCTTCCCCTAGTTAATGTGGGGATTGTAACCTCCATCCCTCAGCATCCTAAAGTGGATATGTGTAAGTGAAATAATACAAGTACGAGCCCTTAGATAAAATGAAATGTTTTAAAGTGGAAGCTTTAGAATCACACAAGGTAGCTACTCAATAAGGCTTAGGTATCCCACTCCAGTACTCTTTGCCTGGAAAATCCCATGGATGGAGGAGCCTGGTAGGCTGCAATCCATGGGGTCGCTAAGAGTCGGACAGGACTGAGCGACTTCACTTTCACTTTTCACTTTCACACATTGGAGAAGGAAATGGCAATCCACTCCAGTGTTCTTGCCTGGAGAACCCCAGGGACGGGGGAGCCTGGTGGGCTGCCATATCAGGGTCGCAAGTCGGACACGACTGAAGCGACTTAGCAGCAGCAACAGCATGGACAGGAAAGGAGGGGGAGGAAGAGGAAGGAGGAGGAACTTTAACTTTCCAGTGGTTTAGATTTTATTTTAACCTCTGGAATTGTCCAGGCTGACCCTCCAAAGCCTCTAGGACTTCATGGCAGTTGTACCTCTGCCTGTGGGGGTCTCCCAGTAACACCATTGAGCAAGTTCCAAGGACAACTTCCCCACCTGCTTTCCAGCCTTTCCTCTGCGCCACGCCCCGAGGACCGGATCCACAGCCAGCAGTTAGCAACGTCTCTTTCCACCTAGCTCTCAAGTGGGATGGGGCTCCAGAAGCACGTTCACTGGATTGAGAAGCCCTGATTCCCATGACAGTCCACGTTCCCCAACTCCATAAGGAATCACTGTCTTACACCAGCACCATCATACACCAGGGACATCCAAAGCGTGTGCCTTGTGTCTGAGCCCACAACAGTTAATGAGGCCCCATCCTGCTCCTCCATGGGGCTCGGAGCAGCTAGAAGCAGCGTCGTGGTCATGTTGACAGTCTCTAGCTTAAAGGCACAGTGACTTCAGGCTTTATTCTCAGAGAACAAATAGCACACACCAGCACATGGCTGTGTTCCCAAATTAGGGCTCTTGACCTTGTAAGAATAGAATTAACAGCTGGAAGAAAACCTGAAGAGCCTAAAAGCAAACTCTTTGAATTCTACAGATGAGCAAACTGAGGCAGACAGAAGATGACCAGTCTAAAGTCCTATGGATGACTCATGTCAAACTAGGACTAGAACTCCGATAACCTGGGGATGATGCTCTTCGTACTATCCCAGAGTTTTTCCAAGTTGTGTGTGAGTGCTCAGTTGCGCAGTCATGTCCAAATGATACACAAAGCCTTTTAAAAAAACTTGCAGATTCCCAACTCTGATGTAAACAACTGTATTATGTTATTTCAGCAAGGGGAAAAAAAGAAAAACTTGACCTAAAAGCTTTGCATGTTTATATCAAAGTAGATTTATAAGCTACATATCAGTAAAAATATAAACCCAATAACATTCAAAGGAACAATAAAGACCTGGATGATACGGTCTTGCTGGAAAACAAACTTGCTGCTGACGACATGAAGGCGGTGCTGATTCCTGCCACACAGCTGCTTTGGGGTTCACACGCTCATTTTACACCAGCAACATGCTCAGTCATTTGAATCATCAGGAAGCCTTCACGCAGGCTGTATCCCAAACATCATTTTGTTCTTAAATGGCTTATACATTCGTTCAGTCGCTCAGTTGCATCCCACTTTTTGTGACCCCATGGACTGCAGCACACCAGGCTTCCCGGTCCTTCACCATCTCCCGGAGTTTGCTCAAATTCATGTCCATTGAGTCAGTGATGCCATCCAACCAGCTCATCTTCTGTCGTCCCCTTCTTCTCCTGCCTTCTGTCTTTCCCAGCATCAGGGTCTTTTCCAATTAGTTGGCTCTTCGCATCAGGTGGCCAAAGCATTGGAGCTTCAGCTTCAGAATCAGTCCTTCCAGTGAATATTCACAGTTGATCTCCTTTAGGATGGACTGATTGGATCTCCTTGCAGTCCAAGGGACTCTCAAGAGTCTTCTCCAACACCACATTTCAAGAGCATCAATTCTTCGGTGATCACCCTTCTTCACAGTCCAACTCTCACATCCATACATAACTAATGGAAAAACCATAGCTTTGACTAGACAGACATTTGTTGTCAAAATCTTTTAATTTCATGGCTGCAGTCACCATCTGCAGTGGTTTTGGAGACCAAGAAAATAGTCTGACACTGTTTCCATTGTTTCCCCATCTATTTGCCATGAAGTGATAGGACAGGATGCCATGATCTTAGTTTTTTGAATGTTGTGTTTTAAGCCAGCTTTTTCACTCTCCTCTTTCACCTTCAACAAAAGGCTCTTTAATTCCTCTTCACTTTCTGCCAGAAGGGTGATGTCATCTGTGTACCTGAGGTTACGGATATTTCTCTCCACAATCTTGATTACAGCTTGTGCTTCATCCATCCTGGCATGTCACACGATGTACTCTGCACATAAGTTAAATAAACAGGGTGACAAATACAGCCTTGATGTACTCCTTTCCCAATTTGAAACCAGTCCATTGTTCCATGTCCGGTTCTGTTGCTTCTTGACCTCCTGAGAAATACAAATACAGATTTCTCAGGAGGTAGGTAAGGTGGCCCGGTATTCCCATCTCTTTAAGAATTTTCCAGTTTGTTGTGATCCACACAAAGGCTTTAGCATAGTCAATGAAGCAGATGTTTTTCTGGAATTCTCTAGCTTTTTCTATGATCCAGCGGATGTTGGCTATTCAAACTCTGGTTCCTCTGCGTTTTCTAAATCTAGCTTGTACATACCATTTGCATATAAATCAATCCCTGTTCTTCTATAGCTTAATTAAAATAGCGAGGGAGGTGGGGTAGAAGCTGAAATCATGTGGCAATCCTAAGACGATCATGCTGATGATTCAGAAAAATATATACATATATGTATATGAAATGAAACACATTAAAAACACTCATCAAAGGCTTTGGTTCAAGAAACACCACACAGCAATTTCCCTGATGGTCCAGTGGTTTAGACTCCACACTTTCATAGCAGGGGGCATGGATTCGATCCCTGATCACACAACTAAAATCCTGCTTGCCAGGCATCATAGCAAAAAATAGAAGAAAATAAAAAAATGCCACACATTATATCCTGCTGCTCTAAAGGCACAGATAATGGTGAATGTCCCTATTACCTGCTATAAATGTCTGTAACTAAACATTCTAACGCTGTATCTTTGCTTCTTAAGACTTTTCATCCATTAGAATAGGCCCCTGGAAATGGAACGCTGCCTACGGGACAAGAGTCAAGGGTGTTCCAGATCAAGGATGGGAGGAGAACACGGAGGAGATAGAGATTCATCTTCTCCTTCTGGTCTAGTTCAAGGTCTCGCCTCGGTCAGCCCCACGGCTGCCAAAGATCCCCGCTAATAATGTAACATCGCAAACACAGCCGATATTGTAGCATCAAGAACCTCTCATCTGCTCCTTACTTTAGGTGAAGTTTAAGTGCCAAAACATTAAATCATAGCATCAGTGAGGAGGAAAGATTGAACATCAGGCTTCTCAGATTCATGGGTTCACTTCATGGCTGATAATGAAGTAACAAGATGAAATCATTTGAAAGAAACTACTCTATGCCACCTGCCTGTCTGCAACTCCCTCTTGCATTTTTCAGAGCATGGTAATTTGAAACTGTTGAATTTCTTCCTACACGATCCTTAATTTATTACGAGAATCCTTCTCTTACGAGTTGGTTCTTATAGCTTCAACAAGCATTTGAAGATCTGTTTGCCTTTTCAAATTATCTTTTTCCTTACTCAGTTTCTCATTCACACATCAGTGATATGTTTAAATCACTTTAAATCTGGACAATTTACTTACACAGCAAGTTAGGCTTTATTTCACAACAGAATTGCTTTCTTAGATCAGACATACGGTCTGATCCAATTTGGAATCAAGGCATATTTTGAATAAAGACAAAACTACTTGTCAAGATTTCAATCTCAAAAAGCTATGAACTGCATGTTTACTAGTAATAAAATTTAAAGAAATGGAATAAAAAGCATTATTACATTATGGTGCTAAAAAATAACTTGATTTCCCAGCCTTGCTTTTTCAAGTTCAGGGGTGGTAACTGTTTCCCACCGCTGCTCATATCTAGGTTTTCTAACAACCATGGTCAGTCTCTAACTTCATTCAAGTCTTTACATAATGTCTGCTTCTTGATGGGAACTTGTCCAAATACAACCTTTTCTTTCTATCCCCCAAGTCTCTTAACCTTTCATATTTCCCATCTCCTTGTCTCAAGCTGTATACAGAGAAATTTCTTAAGATCTATTTTACAGTTTACTATTGCTCTCTTCAAAGAATTGTCTATTTTTTTATCTTATACAAACTTTATTGCTCTTTAAAATGAATCAATACAAGTATAGGCTTCAAACTTTCAGTATTGAACTAATTCCCCCTCATTAATTTTTTTAAACTAGCTAAAATTTTTTTTCTTTAATTAGGAACCTTGGGGGAAAGAAGTCGCATCAGGATTTAAAGGCAAATTGCTTACCTATTTAAGTCTAATGATGTTCTTCAGTCATAAGGACTTCCAAAATACTGTAATTTTCTAAAACTCTGGTTATATTTTTAATTTGCCTGGGCATTTTTTGAGACTTCTTCCCTGTTTGTTTCACTCCTTTCATTATTTTATATTTGTACAAATCATGCTTTTACATTTTCCTGAAAATTATCCTTTAACAAGGGGGAGTACAAGGTAGGCTGGATCTCACTCAGGATGCAGAAAAGACCGCCCTGGGAAAGAAAGACCTCCCTGGTTGAGAACAGAGGAGCACTCAGCCATTTGTAGTTATAACCAAATTGCTGGACCCTTTCCAGGCCTGACTCAAACTCCACAGTCTCTTCTATCACTCTTTTTAAAAAAGTATTTATCATTTTTGGCTGTGCTGGCTCTTCCTTGCTTCAGCTGGGCTTTCTTTAGTTGTGGCATGCAGGCTTCTCACTGCAGTGGCTTCTTCAGTTGCAGAGCATGGGCTCTGGGCACAAGGGCTTCAGGAGCTGCAGCTCGCAAGCTCTAGAGCTCAGGCACAGGGGTTGTGGCACACAGGCTTAGTTGCCCCGTGGCATGTGGAATCTTCCCTAACCGGGGATCAAACCCATGCCCCCTGCATTGGCAGACAGATTCTTAACCACTGGACCAAGGAAGTCCTCTTCCATCACTCTTAGAGAAGAACTTCAGGTTGCTTCTTACTTGAGTCTCTGGGAAGGGTCTCTGGTTACAATGAGATAAAGTTAGAAATTCATAACTAAAGGAAAACTGGAAAACTCACAAAATTGTGGAAATTAAACAACACACTCTCAAATAAGGTGTCAGTAAAGAAGTCCCAAGGGAAATGAGAAATACTTAAAAATGAAAGTGAAGAACAAACTTACAACTTAACCAACTAGAAAAAGAAAAAACTAAACCCAAAGCTAATACAATGAAGGAAAATAAGAAAGATTAGAGCACAAATAAATAGAGAATTAAAAAATCCAAAACTTGGTTCTTTGACAAGATTAACAAAATTCACAAATCTTTAGCTAGATGGACTAAGGGGCAAAAAACAGAAGACTAAAATAACTAAAATCAAAAATGAAAATGGGGACATGACTACCAATTCTAGAGAAATAAAAAGGAATGTAAGCGAGTACTATGAATAACTGTATGCCAACAAATTGGATAATACAGATGAAATGGACAAACTTCTAGAAGCACAAAACCTACCAAGACTGAATGAGGAAGAAAGAGACAATCTGAATGGACCTATTCCGTAAGGAGTAATAAAAAACAAACAAAAAACCACTGACTCAGCAATCAAAAAAAAAAGAAGTAAGGAGATTGAATCAGTAATCAAAAATCTCCTAACAAAGAAAAACCCTGGACCTGATAGACCTGATGGTTTTACTGGTGGATTCTACCAAACATTTATGGAAGAACCAATACCAATGTTTCTCAAAGTTTTCCAAAAAACTAAAGCAGAAACACTTCCTAACTCATTCTATGAGGCCAGCGTTACCCAGATAACAAAGCCAAACAAAGATGCTGCAAGAAAACCACCACAGACGAATATCCCTTGTGATCATTGCTACAAAAATCCTCAACAAAATACTAGCAAGGAGAATGCAGCAGCATATTAAAAGGATTGTATACTATGTCCAAGTGGAATTTATTCCTGGAATGGAAGAATGGTTCAACATACAAAAACTGATCAGTGTAATATGCTACATTAACAGGATGAAGGAAAAACCCCACAGGACCATCTCAATTGATGTAGAAAAAGCATCTGACAAAATTCAACACTCAACAAACTAGGAATAAAGGGAAACTACTTCAACATAATAAAAACCACATATGAAAAATCCGCAGCAAATATCATGGTGAAGGACTGAAACCTTCTCCTCCAGGATCAGGAACAGGCAAAGACACCAACTTTCACCACTTATATTCAATATTGTACTGGCAGTTCTAGTGAGAGCAATTAGGCAAGAAAGAAAAGATATCCAAATTAGAAAGGAAGAAGTAAATTATCTGTTTGTAGATGACATGATCTTAAGTGTAGAAAACTCTAAATATTCTACCAAAAAAAGACTATTAGAACTAATAAATGAATCCAGCAAAGTAACAGGATACAAAGTCAACACACAAAAATCAGTTGTATTCCTCTGTACAAACAATGAATAATCTGAAAATTTAAAACAGTTCCATTTACAATAGCATCAAAAAGAATAAAACACTCAGAAATTAACCAAAGAAATAAAAGACGTGTAAGAACTTATACAATAAAAACACTGCTAAAAGAAATTGAAGATGACAAATAAATGGAAATACATCCCATGCTCATGGCTTTTAAGACTTAATATTATTAAAATGTCAATACTACCCAAAGAAATCTACAGATTCAATGCAATTTCTATCAAAATCCCAATGATGGTTTTTGCAAAACAGAAAAACCCATCCTAAAATTCATATGGAGCCTCAAAGGGCCCAAATAAGCCAAAACAATCTTGAAAAAGAACAATAAAACTGCAGGATTCACATTTCCTGATTTCAAATCTTAATACAAACCCACAGTAATCAAAACAGTGTGGAATTGGCATAGATAGACCTATGAAGATACAGAAATATATCCTCACATATATATTGAAATGATTTTGACAAAACTGTTCAATGGAGAAAGGACAGTCTTTTCAACAAATGGTACCGGGGAAACTAAATATTCACACACAAAAAGGAAGGTGGACCCTTATCTAACACCATACACAAAAATTATCCAAAATAGACCAAGGACCTAAATGTAAGCCCATAAAGCAACAAAGCCCTTAGAAGCAAATTGGACTTCATTAAGTTTTATAATGTGTAGCAAAAGGCACTATCAAAGAGTAAAAAGGCAACCCACAGAATAGGAGAAAAGATCTGCATATCATATATCTCATAAAGGATTAATATCTAGAATTATAAAGAGAGCTGCTAAAACTCAACAAAAAGACTGAACAACCCAATTCAAAACCAAGTAAAGAACTTGAATAGACATTTCTCCAAAGATATGCAAATGGACAACAAGAAGAGCAAAAAAAGATACTCAACACCACTAATCATTAGGGAAATGCAAATCAAAACTACAATGAGACAACACCTCACATCCATTAGGAGAGTTACCACTAAAAAAAAAAGAAAACAAAACAAGAAGTGTTAGCAAGGATGCGGATCAAGTGGAACCCTGGCACTGTTGGTGAGAATGCCAAATAGTACAGCCCTTGTAGGAAACAGTATGCAGTTTTTCAAAAAATTAAAAATTCAATTACCATATGATCCAGCAATTCCACTTCTGGGTATATAACCAAAAGGACTGAAAGCAGAGTCTCAGAGAGACATATTTATAGCAGTATGATTTATAACAGTGCAAACATGCAAACAGCCCAAGTGCTCATTGATGGATGAAAGAATAAGCAAACCGTGGCATATACGCATAACAAAAGTATTGTTCAGCCTTTAAAAGGAAGGAAAATTGAAAAACATGGAAGACCTCCTAGAGACTGAAAATAGAACGGGGGTTGCCAGGTCTGGGAGAAGGTGAGAAAATGTGGACTTATTTAGCGGGTATAGAGTTCAGATGGGACAGTTATGGGGATGGGTGATGGTGCACCTAATGCCACAGAACTATACACTTAAAAATGACTAAAATGGCAAATTTTTAAATGTATATTTTACCACAATTGAACTGAACACTAACTGACAAATCTTATTTGTGTCATAAGAGAAACTGGGTAAAGAAAGAGCTCAGTAAGAAATAGCACACACAGTGCTCTCACCCCAATTCTCAGACTCCTTGGTCACCTTAAGGTAATGTTTACCACATAAGAGTCCCAGAAGTAATGAACCAACCTTAGTAGGTTGCTTCCATTTAACATGCAAGTATTTTTGGTATTATCTACTCTGCAAATTTGGAGTAGGAAATGGCAAGCCACTCCAGTATTTGTGCCTGGAAAATTCCATGGACAGAGGAGACTGGTGGGCTACAGTCCATGGGGTCGCCAAGAGTTGGACATGACTGAGCACACATGCGTGCAAACACTCTGCAAATTATTGTGTTAAAACAGCACCAAGTAGCAGAGCGAATTAAAATAGTGATGCAGGGGGCCCTCCCTGGTGGTCCGGGGGCTGAGACCCCACACTTCCAATGCTGGGGGCCAGACTCCATCATTGGTCAGGGAACTAGATCCCACATACCACAGTTAAGACAGGTGGCACTCGTGGTAAAGAACCCACCTGACAGTGCAGGAGACGTAAGAGGTGGGATCGATCCCTGGGTGGGGAAGATCCTCTGGAGGAGGGCACAGCAACCCACTCCAGTATTCTTGCCTGGAGAATCCCATGGACAGAGGAGCCTGGTGGGTTACGGTCCACAGAGTCGCAAAGAGTCGGACACGACTTGGCGATTAAGCATGCATTCATGCTGCTACTAAAGATCTTGCATGCCATAACTAAGACCCGGTGCAGCCAAATAAATAAAAAAGCAAATATATTTAAATAAAATAATGATGCAGGAATTCCCTGGTGGTCCAGTGGTTAGGACACCACACTTCCATTGCAGGGGGCACGGGTTCGATCCCTGGTCAGGGAACTAAGATCCTGTGTGTCATACAGCCCTCTCTCTTGTGCACCAGAAAAGAGGTAAAGTAGTGACGCAATTGAAAATGAAGCAGTTCTTGGATGTTCATAACCCTGGCATTAACTGTTAGATGCAGACTACTTTTAAGTTGAGAATCACTGGGATTCTCACACATACATTCAGTGGAGAAAGGTAATAGCTTACATTTTGTCACTTTCTGTTTCCATAGAGAATTGTGGGATGTTTTAGAAATCTATTTGCAAGATTATAATTGATGAAGCAAAACCTCTTAAATGAAAATGTAGTGGTCTCTCTACCATATAATACAATGAAACTGCATATATTATGAAAATCATTATGTCAGGGGGAGTCTAAAAATTGTATAACATACTCTGGTGTTTAGAGGCTAAGTATATACATGATACACTCTTCTAGAGGTTTCCCCCACTGTCCAAAAAAAAAAGTTAAAAAACTTTTAAATTACAAAAGTACTAAGTTTACTGAGGAATAAGAAGTAGTTAAAACTGAAATAAACAAGTTTCCCATTTAACCTTTCAGCTCCATTTTGTTTGACAAACATTAGGTATACTTTACATAGTTAAAATACAAATAGTCTGCTACATACACTGCAACTCTCACTTCCCCCAACTCCCCTTATTTATATGTACTTTGAACGACTGTATTCCAAATTAGTCCTTTTTAAGATTTTTCTTTAAATGGCAAAACATCACTTTTCAAACTAAGCAATACAATTATGCATAAAGAAAATATTAATAATTTTCTACCCTGTGATGATTAAATTCTGTGTCAATTTGACCTTGGTACAGTGCCCAGCTGTATGGCAAGTGCTAGTCTAGATGTTGCCATAAAGGTATGTGCAGCTGTGAATAACATCTACAATCAGTTGACATTAAGATTACACTCCATATTGGACTTCCCTGGTTAGGAATCTGCCTGCCAACGCGGGGGTCACGGTTCTATCCCTGCTCAGAGAAGATCTCACGTGCCGAGGGGCAACTCAATCTGTACTCCACAACCACTGGGCCCAAGCTCCACAGCCCAGGACTCACAACTACTGAAGCCCGTAAGCCCTGGAGCCTGTGCTCCGCAACAAGAGAAACCACCGCAATGGGAAGCTCCCACTCATCGAGACTAGAAACAGCCTGCGTACAGGAACAAAGCCAAAAGATAAACAAAAGTTTTTTAAAAGAACTTAAAAAAAGATTACACTCCATAATATGGGTAGCCCCGTTCAATCAGTTAGAGATCTTAGGAGGGAAAAACTGGTTTCCCAGAGAAAGAATTCTGACCCAAGACTAAAACAAAGGAAGTTCCCTGGCAGTCCAGTGTATTCACTGCCTCAAGCCGCATGGCACAGCCAAAGAAAAAAGAAAGACAAACAGAAACCCTGAGTTCCCAGTCTGCTGTTCTGTGCAACTGCCCTACAGGTTTTAGACTTGCCAGCCTCCCACAATCACATAAGCATATTCCTTAAAATAAACCATGCATGGGCACACACGCTCATCCCACTGGTCCTTTTTTCTCTGGAGAAGCCTAATCCACAACCTTTACAACCATTCCCTACTGACATAAGTTTATGCTTTTTCCTCTAAGCGATGAGTTCATGATATACCTATAGAAGTCTACATCTTAACTTTTTCCCTATATAATAGCATATCATGGACATCTTCCCAGGTCAGCAGACTGAGATATAACTCATTCTTCTCCTGAGTCCCATGGTAAGCCACTGTATGGATTATTGTATCAGCAAGGGACATATAGGCATATAGGACATATAGACATATAGGGAGTTTCCAGTATTTTGCTCTTTGTTCCACAATTTGTATCAAGCTTAGAAGAAACTGATTCATTGATTGTCTTAGTTTTCTATTCCCATACTCTGTTCCAGGATGGAGCAGTTGTCATCTACCAAAAATTTACCATCAGATCTTCTCAGCTGTGCATTTAAAAATAGATAGCCTGGATTCCATACCCAGTGTGTCTAACAGGTGCCCAGATCCAGTGGGATGTGAATTCTCCAAGCATTTAAGGTTCACCAGCAGCCAGCTCTTCCCACTGACCTTCATGTGAACTCGATCACATAAACGTGTGTCATCTGATCTCTTAGGTAGGGGACCAGAGACCACAAGGCTCCTTTTTTTTTTTTTGGGCCAATTCTGTCTTTTCAATAGACTACTGCATTTAATTCAAATGTTAAGACAGGCACCTAGAACATATTATCAAGCAAAAAAAAAAATGAATAAATAATGAACCAGGTTTGTATTTCATCCCCTGGTTGTTTTATACCCAACCAGAGGTGTCCACCTAGCCAACAATTAACCAAGGATCCTGCCAACATCCTGCGTTGGAAGAAGGACTGAGGGGTCCTGAAATTTCAAGACCCTGATGGTATCCCACCTGTATTCCATTATCTCAAAGCTGCCTTGCCCAGCAAACCCAGTGAGCCAAATTCACTGGCCTCCGCTGAGCTGTAGACTGGGAGGCCACACACTTCTCCAGGCAATTAGTAAGATGATCTCAACAACTTATCTAAGCAGAGAGAAATGTCTGCAGCCACTTTCACGAATGGCAGATCTACTCCAGCTTCCTGGACGTTTTAGAGCTTGTCTTTGTTCAAATGTTTCTATGCATCTGAAATAACCACAAATCATTTTTATTATTATATATTACTACAGTTTATTAAATAATGACACAAGGTTTATGCCACATTTTCCAACAATGTTTAAATAAAGAGCTCAAAATATAAAGGCTTATGAAAACTCTTACAGTCTTATATAATAATATACGCTATTTCTGGTGCATGAATAAATACAGAAAACAGAAGCCGTTCTTTATATCACAATCAGCCAAACTTAGCCATCAATGATTACACAAATCCACAAGCAAACAAAAAAAAATACACTTTCTTCATTTGGGTTACAAAAGCTAAAAATCCCTTTGCTACATTTAACAATACCCAAGGGGGTGGAGGGAGGGAACTTATAGTCACAGCCCTGGAGACAAGGGGACCAAGTCTCCCAGTCCTTCAAATTCTTCCTTGGTTAGAAGCTTCAACAACTGCATAACTCTTTCAGGGAACAGAAAAAAAAAAAAAAATCAAAACAGGTTAAGACTCTGTTCTGTAAGGTATTTATAATAAGTCTGCATTGAAGAAACACAACATTTTTGTCTTTAAAATGTGCTTACCTTTTACGGAAGGGTTTGGTTTTCTTTTCATCCTGGTATGAACATGTACATATTTGAATAAACTGATATAATGAATATTACATGACATTCAATTTTTTCACGGTCTTCAAAATGAACTCACTTCTACTGTTTTAGGAATTATATGTATACTTACAACGTTTTCTACATTAAGGGAAAAAAAAGAAGAGTGGCTCATAAAAAATCATCCTTTAAACTCAAGGAACCCAAAAGTGAAAGCCTTTCTATAGAAAGCCCTTACATCAACGGAATGTTCTGGTAAGAAGAGAAATCTCCTCTCTAAGGATATGGTTTAGAACGAGGGACAAGGCCTGAAGAGGCTCAGCTCTCTAGTGTCACATCCGGAGCTGGGCAGCGAGAACTAGACTTCCATCTGAATCTTGAAGCAATCAACACCTACCTGCCCCTCTGACCTCCTCCTTTCTTGCCTCAGCTCTTCCTTTTGGAACAGAAATCCTACTTCACAAAATCTTATTTTCAAAGTCAGCATTAACATAGAAGGCAAGGTGAGAGAGACCGTGAGAAAAATTGCCCAATCCCCAAGAAAAATCTGTGTGCCTTCTATTCTGCTTCGAAGGAGGAACCAGTCAAGGGGCTGGACGGACTGGAAACCTGCACATCCACAAAGGCAACGGTCCTGGAGCCCCGGTGAGTACGTATTTACTGTTACTCTCACAAGGCTTCTCAGGTGGCGCAGCAGTCAAGAATCTGCCTGCCAACACAGGAGACACAAAAGACACGGCTTCGATCCCTGGGTCGGGGGGATCGCCTGGAGGAGGAAATGGCAACCCACTCCAGTATTCTTGCCTGGAGAATCCCATGGAAAGAGGAGCCTGGCGGGATACAGTCCATGGGGTAGTTAAGAGTCAGACACGACTGAGCACACTCTAAGGGAAGAACCAAAGTTACCCAAATGAATGCTGAATAGATTTCCTTTCCGAGGGATGTCTTCTAGAAGCATAAAGGTCCTGAGACTCCCCCAGAGTCACTTTTTATTTTGAAGAGAGTAAGATAAAGACGAGAAAGAAGAATGATATCCTGTCTTTAGAAGAAAAGAAGGAAGCTATTATATACCTCTTATCAGACTCTAGGTATACAAAAATATTGCTTTTCAAATTTCAAGCAAGGATTTTCCATCCAAACTGATAAGGAAGTCCAAGACAGGAAATATTTTAACAAACATGACCAGAACTAAAGTAAAACCCGGGAAATCTGAAAAAAATCAACTCTTCGATTAACTTGCCACATTTCAGTAAGGGAAACATAACAGAACGTTAGCCTCCTTCTTTCACAAGAGTTTTATCACAGGACCTCACTTGGGAGAAGTCCATGGTGAAATGACACTCTTCACACACAGGAACTATTTATTCTGGAATTATGGCTATGTGACACCATGATGTAAAGACACTTATCCTACAAGTCCAGTAGTAGGCGCTACTGTTTTCTTCACCTGACACTCAGTATCAATAGATGCTATTATCCCCATTGTACAGACTGGGAGCTAGAAACTTTGCTAATATCACAAACTATTGGCTTGGCCAAAAAGTTCGTTCGCATTTGTCCCACACTTACAACCTGAACAAACATTTTGGCCAGCCCAGTACTACCATTACCTAGGACAGAACCCAAGTTGCTTGAACACACCTCCCACAACGCAGACTTTGCTACCTTCCAAGCCAACCTCTCACACCATCATGAGTTTAGATGGTAATACTTTGTAACAATTCCTCACAAAGGTCAAGTGGTCAAAGGCTTAAAAGTCACTTATTATAAGTGAAAGATCCTGCCAAAATAGGAAATTACAAAGCAGTGCAATGTTCTAGGGATCTCTACCCTGCCTTGTTTATACTTGGGGTACACCAGGTCTCCATGTGTGAATTTCTTCAGCGGACACGAAGCCAAAGCCCCCCCAAGAGATCAGGAACAGTAACAGCGTCTCAGAGGTTCTATCCCACGGTTCCAGAGAGCTTCTTCAGAACAGTCTGGGAGTCTTGGCTACGAGCTGAGGTGCACCAGGAGTTTCCCTTTGCCTGAAGGAAACGGTCCACAGTTCCTGACCTTCATGCAAGCTTTCTTTAGCAAGAAACATGCATTTCCTGTTATCTTTGATGTTGAAGGGCACTTGAATGGTAAGGACTAGTGTCTGGATGTTACAGTCGAGGCGGTTAGACGTTTGGTGCAGAGCATCCGCTGCTGGGACACAGCGACCCGAGCTAACCCAGCCCTCACCTGGTGCTCACACCTTAATCTGTGGCGGGCCAAGCAGTGAGAAGCAGTGGGAAAGACAGGAAGCTTCGCTATTTCAGAAGTGAGCATTTTCAGAGGATGCCTCATGTAGGCTTGACTTGTCACAAATCCAGTTTCTTCAGCTGCTCATAGGTCACAAAGAACTGCAGGTGCATTAGTTAAGGCTGACATTTTATGCCCTCTTAACCCTGATGTATCAAAACAGACCCACAAATAGCACGCATCTCCTAACAAACATGTCTGGGCAGACCATGTGCTGGGGGCATGATGAAACACAAGGGCTCCATCCTCAACCACCCCAAAAGAGCTCCCCGGGAGCCTTCCCAAGATCGGCCTGGAAGAGACAGATCACAGTTGAGGCACACAAATCCCTTGCATCAGCTGCAACAGCTTCTGGGAGTACATCCACACTGCTAGCTTTTCTAACATTGGGGAAGACTATACAGAATAGTAAAGTCTGTAAGAGAAGGCAGCAACCCTGGGAAGTTCTCCTCCAGGGTGGCCGGTAGGCAAGCTTCCACGGGAGGGAAGCACAGATAGTGAGTACCAGGGGTGGTAAAGCAGTTATCCTTCAATTAAAAATAAATAATTTTTAAGTAGAACAAGAGTGGTAGAAACCAACACCTCCTACTTTATAATTCTGCCCTTTCATTCCTAATGAACTGTCGTTTCTTTCCTGCCTCTCACTTTGGCATGGAGGACACACTGCTAATCAGGCAAATAATTCTGGAGCTAATTCCTATCATTGGGCACTCTCAAGCATTCTAGAACATAGCTGCCAAACCACATCCTACCCGAGGGTGGCCAGGGATTTACAGAATAAATAAGTCCTTGTCTCTCTCTGAAATCATAAACACACTCAAATCCTAAAGCAGAGTCTAAATAAAGGTTTTCATTGATATAATTGGCTTTCAAGAACACCGTCATTAAACCAAGTTTCACAGAGGCTGGCAGAGAGACTTTATACCTGTGTATAAAGAAACTGAATAGTTTTCTTGAATGAGAAGAATTCAAGAGAAAAAAATCTACTTTTCATTATAATTAATAATCTGATAGTTTAGGCAAACAACATTCTTTAGGTATATCTTTGTTCAGATCTACTGCAACAGAAAAGGATACAATAATATTCCAAGGACCAAGTCTCAACCAATTTGGCCAAAACCCTTTATATAGAGCAAAAAAACCTTCATTCTTCCATGTCTGTTAGAAGGGAGGGGAGAAAAAGAAGTTAGCGTCCAACTTTCCAATTATGTCATATATGCCTTAATAATTAGTAGCCAGACTGAACTGAACTGGTCTATTTTTCTTAAAAATAAAATTCTGTTGGAAGGACTATCTATGAAATCATTGCCCACTGCCTCTCTTTGTTCTTTAAAGCTTTCTGCCTAGGTGAGGACTCAGGCTCTGTACCAAACCATCCCACACCCAAAGCAAACAGGAGCTGGATGAAGAAGTCAGATTTAACTCCAAACTAGAGTCTACTGCCTCCTTGCCATGTGGACTCACAACAGGTCATAAATTAGAAAGGGAGGCGACAGCGATAAAGACATAATTACCTTTACTTCATGTTGTTGGATGGGCAACATTATCTTTGCTTCATTAAAGCACTATTTTGAAGTCTAGGGGTGTGCCAGCATCATGACGGAAAACAACAACCACAGAAGTGGCCCCTCATCACTGGCTCCTGGCAGTCCAGGAGCAGAGACAGTCCCAAACTTTCACCTACTCATCAACAGCAGGCCCAGTTATTTAAACTGAGAATTAAGGTTAGGATTCATGGGTTCCTTTCAGAGATGTCTGAATGAAGCATATTCATTCCAGTTTGACTCAACAGGAAGGCAATATATTCTGGAAGGAGACACAGTTCTACTGTCCTCACAAAAAATATGAGCATTTTCTCACCCTTCACAGCAGAGCAGAGACAGAAGAAAAATGAACTTTCATTTCATTTCTAAATATTCATTTAGATTTTGTATTTATAAAAGCCCCTGTTTTAGGCAAATACTCTGTACCATCTCAAGGCTTTAGGGCATCACTCATTTTAGTTATATTAAGCCCTCAAAACTTAAGATACTTCTTTGATTAAATAAATATAAATTAAAAAATATATATATATGCATGCACATATTTGGGGGCAGTTGACTTCCCTGGTGGCTCAGATGATAAAGCATCTGCCTACAATGCGGGAGACCCAGGTTCAATCCCTGGGTTGGGAAGATCCTCTGGAGAAGGAAATGGCAACCCACTCCAGTGGAAAATCCCATGGACCGAGGAGCGTGGTAGGCTACAGTCCATGGGGTCGCAAAGAGTCAGACATGACTGAGCACCTTCACCTCACTTCACAGACAGAAGCAATCCACAGAATGCTGAAGACTAAATAAACGTGCTTATTTCACCAGTGTCCCTTATATTAATACGCCATACTCTGTGAACAAGGCTTTAGCATTATGCTTATACTTATTATAAACATATATAATATTTCTACATACCATTATTCCGGGCGCCATGCTATTTCGGCAGTATTATCTCAATGGTTTTTATAACAATCCTGAGACACAGGTGGTGTCACTGTGCCACCTGTGAGGAAATCGAGGTGTACACCGTCTGTACACAGACCAGGGTCACAAGATTACAAGTGACAGAACCAGAGGTTCATCGGGCTCCAGACCCTTGTGTGTTTGAATCATGAAGAGAAACTCTTCAGAGGATAACATGGAAGCCAAGAAGCTACAGAAAGAACTCACGGCAGTGCACAGACGGACAACCCCGCTCACCTGTAATAAGCAATCCAGGGTGCCTTTGTAGCCAGGGCATTTGCCATCGCGGAGGACTCTCTGATTCATCATACGTGTTCTCACCACATCCACAGGGTTTGAGGCCAGGGCTCCCGCCAGCCCACAGGTGAAGCTTGAGCTATAAAGGAGACCATTAGAAGAGCATATTAAAGGCAGGAAACGGCCTCCTCCCAAATTAGGTTAATGTGTCACAGGTAACAAGACAGAACGCGTGCGGATAGGGACCTTATCTAGAGCACTGCACAGACTTCGAAACACCAGCACGGTTTATCCTGGCTTATAAATCCCAGCCCCAGCTAACAGTACCTCTGAGGTTCTGGACTGTCATGGAACTAGGAAGGAACACAGAAACATACAAGGAACATCTTCCAAGGATGATCTATTGTATCTATCTGTTCACCGATCAACAGGCGTCAGAGTAATTTCAGCCACATCATAACTATCCTGTCCTAGGAGATCAGAGAAAAAGATTTCCTCACTGCAATATAATGCCCACCAGGGGCCCATGGTACTGCTGAACTGATACCTGGACCATAGACCAGTTCTGGTATCAACTCACTCAAGGGTCGGGTTTCACAGCTTTGGAGCTACTAACACTGAACAGATAATTCTTTGTTGTGAACGTCTTTCCTGTGCAGTGTAAGACACAAGCGGTTCACTAGCCTCTACCTGGTAGATGTCATTGGCACTCCCCATCCAGCTGAGGCATAAGAATCTAAACAGTCTCCAAAGTTGCCAAATAGAGAGCAGAAAAGTGCGAGCGCCAGGGGTTGGGGGAAGTAGGGAAGAGGCTGGGAAAGGCACACGAGCTTTCAGCTTTAAGATGAAGAGGGTCACTCAGTCCTGTGACTTTTCTGCTACCCCAGGCTCCTCTGTCCATGGGATTTCCCAGGCAAGAGTACTGGAGTGGGTTGTCACTTCCTTCTCCAGGGAATTTTTCTGACCTAGAGATTGAACCTGAGTTTCCTGCATTGGCAGGTGGATTCTTTACCACTGAGCCACCTGGGAAGCCCTATAAAGCAACTATAATCTGATAAAAATTAATTTTAAGAAGAATAAAATAATAAATGAATAAGGTCTGAAGGTCTAATATATAATATGGTGGTTACAGTTGATAACAGTATTATACATAATTTAAATTTGCTATGAGAGTAGAATAATTGTTCTCAAACACAAAATGATAGATGTGTTAATTAACTGGATGGGGGTAATCATTTCACAATACATATGTGGATCAAATCACATTGTGCACTTTAAATATCATACAATTTTACTTGCTGGTTATATTTCAATAAAGTTAAAAAAAATTTTAAATATAAAAATAAAAGCAAGTAAAAGAATGCTAAACACGATCACAGTTGCATGATAAAGCACATGTAATGTACTTTTGTGGGGCTTTCATTGTGGCTAAGTGCTCAAGAATCCACCTTCCAATGCAGGAGACTCAGGTTCAATCCCTGGGTTGGGAAGATCCCCTGGAGGAGGGCCTGGCAACCCACTCCAGTATTCTTGCCTGGAGAAACCCATGGACAGAGGAGCCTGAAGGGCTACAGCCTACATGGTCGTAAAAAGTCAGGCACGCCTGAGCACAACACTGCGATATATTTTTGTAGACGTACTTACCTGTGCATAGAAAAACCTGAAGGCACATATCAAACAGTTAACAATGGCTACCTAGGTAAAAGGATATTATTATACCTTTTCCTGCTTTACTTTTGTACCATAATCTTCAAATATGAGATATAATACTTTTATAATAAACTTTCTTTAAAATGTCTATAAATTTGTAGCAAATTTCCACTCTAAAGTCATGCATACCTAAAACATTAAAAAAAAAAATCCATAAACATACAGGAAATGGGTATACACCGTGTCTCCCATCAGGCCTGAGAGAATCAGATGCTTCTTGGTGAGGTCGTAGACCGGCAGCTCCACGCCGACCACGATAGCAGCCCTCTGAGCAGTAAGGGACACACCCTGGGTAAAACATGAATAGTGAAGATTCAGGCATCTCTCCCCCACAGACGACAGCCAGTGATTATGTCAAACTGCTGGTGGGTAGAAATGCAGAGTGACAGAATAGAAAAACGCAGAGGGTAAGAAGTCAGAAGTTCCCAAGTCTAATTCTGATTCTGGCACTAACGGTACGACCTTCACCAGGACAAGCCACCGCTCAGCGCCTCCAGTTTCCTTGTCTGTACGGAAAGAATGGGACTGGATCGCCTTTCGGATCCATTCCATGAACTGACAGCCCCTAGAATGCTAGGAAATAGCATTCCATACCAGCACCTGATTAACGGTCTTCACAGAAGCCTTGAAACCATACCACTGAAAAAAGCCAACATAACTGTAAGCCCTTCTCCCTAAGAACTTAAAAAAGAAAAAAACAAAGATTCAGCCCTCATAGCATTTCTTCCATGTGAATTACACAAAAGTTACTGTAAAATCATGACACATTCCTGATGTAAAATCATGACATGTTTTCATTTTAAAAATTAAGGAAATTAAGGAAGAAGATCCCTTCAAGGGCAGATGTTATTCTTCAGTTACTTCATTATGCCATTTGGATCTGATAAAATAATGGAAATAGGGAAAACAAAACCCTTTTTTTTTTTTTAAAGAAGAACCAAGTCAGCTCACCTTCCACAGTCCTCTCGTGCCCTCTTGCTGGTAAATGTTAATGAAGTTACCTATCATTCCTCCTTGAAGGGTGCTGCTTTGAGCTTGCATCCGTATCTAGAGATTAAAGACCAACGTGAGAAAGAAACTAGCATGCTTCTCCCCAAATTCAGGGAAAAAAAAAAAAATCAATCTGCTGTTTAATAACCATTAAAAGAAAAAAAACTGTACCATATATATTACTATAAAGCTAGCTTAAGTTTATATGGATTGGTTCTTAGGCACTTTGGAATCATCAAAAAACACTGAGGAAAGTCCAGAGTATTGCAGGTAGTAGCTCATTAATTGTCAAAACAAAATTATTATTATTATTAATAGTCTTTTGAAATGGAAAGAAAATGGCTTATTTTCCTCTAGGTCACTAAGCAGGAAAGAGAGACTCTAAGTGTTATTTCTAAGGACTTCACATAATTAATGAGTATCCAGTATACCTGGCAGCATCAAGCATAGGCAAGCACTCTTCTTAAATTAGTTACTCCAAGCCACTATTATTTCCCTCCAACCAAACCAAAAGGTATGCGGACGTGCTGGCCAAAGGACAGCCATGTGACACCGTCACACTCTCTTAACGCTTGAACTTACAAGTGAACTTTACCACAGCCATGGAATTCACATGACCAAGATGTCAACATAAAAATAACGTTTGATGTAGCTCTCCACATTTTCAAAAATAAACAGGGACATTTCACTAAAAACTGGTACCTTATTTTGTCTGAGGGAGCACATGCATTTACCTCAAATTCTAAAGGTGATTGCTACTGCCACGGTAACACGCAAAAATAAGACAAAATGCAGGAACTGCCTCTCCACACATTTAAGAGGTGAATGAGTGTGGAAACTTTTCTCTAGCAATCTAACCCCAGCACAGGGTAAACTCAGAGCCTGGGAGTTCTCTCTGCACCTGTGTAACTGTAGCACCCCTGCCGTATACAACTTTGATGTCATCAGAATCTCCTATTAGACTGAAGACTGAAGGCAGGGTCCTTGCCTCAGTCATTCTTGGATTCTAAGCACACAGGACACCAACTGGTACAAAGCAGGAGCACAATGAAAGCTGCTTGAAATAATGGGGGAGGGGGAGAGGGAGGGAAGGAAAAGGAAAACTTGAGAGGGTTCAAACAAGGACTCACACCTAATTTTGATTTTAATTAGTTAGTCCCAAGGGAAGGTTGTATCCTGGTACTGTTGGCAAGGTCATCTAATAAGGTATGTCTACTTGTGGTTAAGTAAATATTTTCTTTATTATTTCCTGGAGTCAGATTAATGGATAACGTAACACCTTCAGATAGGGTCACCAATGTGCAGCCTCGACTGGTATAAAGCTTGCTGCTGCTGCTGCTGCTAAGTCGCTTCAGTCGTGTCCGACTCTGTGCGACCCCATAGACAGCAGCCGACCAGGCTCCGCCATCCCTGGGATTCTCCAGGCAAGAACACCGGAGTGGGTTGCCATTTCCTTCTCCAATGTGTGAAAGTGAATAGTGAAAGTGAAGTCGCTCAGTCATGTCTGACTCTTAGCGACCCCACGGACTGCAGCCTACCAGGCTCCTCCATCCATGGGATTTTCTAGGCAAGAGTACTGGAGTGGCTTGCCATTGCCTCCTCCGATAAAGCTTGCAGTCCACCTATTTTCATGAACCAATAAAACACAGGAGATTTTCAATGACAAATTAAATGCATCCAAACCTAAATGTTTTTCTCTGGTTAGTCACCAAAACCTCCCAAATCACCTCAGTCTCCAAGAAGGGGCTCTACTCATGAGCTCGCCTGTGTCAGTGGGAAAACCACCGAGTGTGTGTTTCTAAGTCAGAGGCTTCACGGCACTAAAATTGTAAACAGATTTGCACGTGCACAGTGTGTCACATTCACAGATTTTCATGATCTGAGTGTTGATCTCATTAAGAAAATGCAGAGTGTGCCTAAAGGCTGTCAGGGCTGTGGTGGTAGTTTAGTCGCTAAGTCGTGTCGGACTCTTGAGACCCTATGGGCTGTAGCCTGCCAGGCTCCTCTGTCCGTGGAATTCTCCAGGCAAGAATACTGGAGTCAGTTGCCATTTCCTTCTCCAGGGGATCTTCCCGACCCAGGAATCGAACCCAGGTCTCCTGCATTGCACGCAGATTCTTTACCAACTGAGCTATGAGGGAAGCCCAGGATATAGGGCTGCCTACCTTCAAAACATCCGTTGGATTAGCAATGCTTGAGGATATGACTCCAGAGAGAATCCCACAGACCACATTTATCAGAAGGGTTTCATCTGCAAAGACACATTATTTGACTTTTCACATACACAGAAGTCTTCATGTGAGTAATGCATATACAAATGAGCTTCACTTACACACTACTTGTTCACTTAGGAGAATAAAGAAATATATGCTTAACAAATAAGTGGTTTTAAAACAATTTGGGATTTTGTTGGCAGAAGAGATTTTGCTCAGGAAAAACTTTATTTTTTTTTAATTACTTTTTTTTATTCTAGTTTTTTTTTTCGGCTGCACCACTTGGCTTACAGGATCCTACTTGTCCAACTAGGGACTAAACCCAAGTCCTATGAGTGAAAGTCGTAACTACTGGACCTCCAGGGAAGTCCCACAGCAAAATTTCTTGATACCTAAGAAGGAACGTGACTTATCATGGAAGACTAACCATCCATCAATTCACTCGTGTGTGTAAATGCAACTACTGTAAATAAGATGAAGTGCTAAGAGAACAGAAGATACCCTATGACATAACATGGAGATAAAACTTTCAAGCACACCATACTGATCTGGAATACACTGAAGCACTTTTAAAGCATCTTTGCTCCTGCTCACTGCTCTCACCCAACAGTGACTGGGGCTCATTCCTTTGTAAAAAGAGACAGGAACTTCTATGGATTAAAGCAAAGTCAAAGAATCAACCAGCAATAAAATAAAATTAGAGTTCTAAACACTAAGAAATATAGCCTGCATTCCTGAAAAATAGGTGATAATTCCTATGATTTTAGAGAATTTCAAGTAGGCTAGAACTATAATGACATACTCTCTAGTCTGGATGTTGTGGAAATAACTCATTCAGTTCAGTTGCTCAGTCGTGTCCGACTCTTTGCGACCCCATGAATCACAGCACGTCAGGCCTCCCTGTACATCTCCAACTCCCGGAGTTCACTCAAACTCATGTCCATCGAGTCGGTGATGCCATCCATTAGAAGCTTGTAAATTGCTCTTTTTAACTGTTACTCTCCTAAATTCAGCTAATAGCTGACATGCTTTAGGCAGAATTTGTTTAGACTTTATGCCCAAAGTTCTCTGTTCGTAAACCACTTGAATAAAAAGACAAACCACCCACCTCCTGTCCATAAGTGGAAAATGGATTCCCCACTCACCTTCTGGATGCTCGACAAATAACCGCTTCAAGCTCTGGTAGGTGCCTATCTTGATGGTGCCATAGGAAGCCTGGCGTAACATTGCTGGGGCGATCCTGCCAAACCAAGGGAGAAAGGGACATAGAAATTCTTAGCAGCCACTGAAACTCCCCTAGAGGATGCACACAAGGGGTGCAATCATGTTATCCGCCTTCCGCAAACTACACTGAGATGGATTTTTCTTAAAAGTTCAAAATCCAGCAAAAACATAGGCGGGTTCAGTCAAACATGTGCAAGTTATTAGCTCCCTAAGAGACAGCTCAGTGCACTGTATTTATCCTCAGTGAAAACGTACACGAATACATGAACACAAAGTTCTGTTTTCCTGATCGTGGAGGGCTTTCCTTTCCCAGGACAGAGTCCCTGATGAAATCTGGCCTCTGTCAGCATCCTCCAGGGTTTCTCTGAAGTTCGCCACCCACCTCCCAGGGGGCCCTATTCCAGTTATTCCCTCTCCTTCCAGGGACCCTCCCCAATCTCAGAACCACCCTGTGGCATTCACACTCCCAGGCTCTCCTGCCACACTTACCAATTCCTTCTGAGGCTGCAATTGGGCCTCCCTCCAACCTCTCCATCAATAACCCTCCCCCCACCAAAATGGGCCCAGGGGACATCTCAATTACTGAATCAAACGAAGGTTTCCAATCAGCATCTTAAGGAGCCTCTTCGCCTTTGTGGTATTTGCTCCAGTCCACCCGTGGTCCTGCTTACAACCATCTCCTCCCGAAGCCACCTTAACTGCACCCTTTCCCATCCCTCTTCTTTCTCTACACAGCCCACCTCTGTCCTCTGGTGGGCCAGGGGGTTCTGTCCTTCCTCTCTTCCCTCCTGGCTCCACACACTCACCAGATGAGCTCATCGACTTGTGTGGCTTCAACTGCCCAAAGACTTCTGACTCCTAAACTCATGTTTCCAACTCTGATTCTAGGATGCATTCCCACCTGCTTCTCAACTCACACGCCCTCCACCTACCACCAGAGCAAGAGTTCACACTGAGCTGATTACCCCCACTTCCAAACGATCCGCTCTCCTCTTCTGGGTCCTAGACCAAGGAACGGAACCTCCGTCTGCATACTGGCCAGAACCGGAAGAGACATCAGCCCGTCTCCTCCTTTCCCACCACCTCCGTGGCTGAGGTCACACACTGTGTGGATGCTCTGCCCTAAACAGTTCCTTCAGGGCAGGAGCTGCTGCTGGACACTGCCACCTGGCTCCCTTGCTAGCTGATTCCAGGAGGATTCAGTAGGTGGAAGGTGGGAGGGAGGGGAGGAGGGAGAGGAAGAAGCAGAGGTATTTCCTCCTCTCCCTGGGCACTAGCAGAGCATCCCTCAACCACTCCTCCAGGCTCCTTCAAAGTTTCAACTCTGGTAGGCTCTGCTAACACTGTTCTTTTGTCCTTGCTCCTTTGGTCCTAGCCTGGGTAACAATTTCTCATTTTTCCAGTTTCTAGGTAACCCTTCAATTGTTCCCTTAACCCTTAAGCAGCCCTTTTATTAAAGTGAAAGTGTCAGTCACTCAGTCATGTCCAACTCTTTGTGACCCCATGGACTATAGCCCGTCAGGCTCCTCTGTCCATGGGATTCTCCAGGCAAGAATACTGCAGCGGGTAGCCAATCCCTTCTCCAGGAGACCTTGCCGACTCAGAGACCAAACCCAGATCTCCTTCATTGTAGGCAGGTCCACTACCACTGAGCCACCAGGGAAGCCCCTTTCATCAAATCACCCTTCGTTCGAATCATCTGAATGAATGATCTCCTGCAGGGCCTCTGATAGAAGCAGGGTCCCATCTTCATCGTTTTCCTATCCAGCGCCTACAGCACGTTTACCAAACGCTGGGCTAAAGGAAAGCTGCTCATTGCAGTTCTTGCACACGGAGAATACGACATCATTTTCATTCTAGTAAAAAGCTCGGTAATAACCAAGGGGAAGAGGAAAAAAATGAACTACAGAATGTCTCAAAGCAAACGTAATTTTTGTACCATTATCTGTATTTGACTATAGTAAGAAGTTTTACCACAACATTCACTATACAAAACACGTAGAAAACAAAGTTGAAATGAAAAAAATCAACCATTGCTACTTTCTCTTTTCAAATACACCCCGAACTTGGACTTTTTCTCTGTGAAGTCTCAGTGTGAAGTCTGTCCATTTGAAATGGCTACTTACCCCGAATACAGCGCTTTCAGGCCTTCCTCTCTGCCTATCCTCACTAATGCGTGCAACATTCCTCGATACCGAATTTCTTTAAAGTTTGCATCATTCTTCTGGCCTTGAATCTGGAGCCGTGTCTTGGTTAAATCAATTGGAAAGGTACCTTAAAATTTTTCAGAAGGAAATGTTTCACTTAATAGAAGGAAATTCCACTAAAGGATAAACAGTGACTTATTACTAAGGAAACACGCAGACTAAGGAGGAGAATTAAGAATTTGATACTTTGCAGTCTTCTACTTATTTAAAAAAAAAATTAAGAATCAAAAGATTTTTTTAAAACACCTAACTCTTTTCTTTTCCATGTATTTGTATTTCTGTCCCATCTTTTTCTACATAGGATGTGAAGAGGCTGCACGCTGCACTGCTGTCTAACGTAGGTACTTGGAATGCTTTATACAAACAGGATATCCATTTTAAAATCTAAGTTACTGGGAATTCCCTGGCAGTCCAGTGGTTAGGACTCGGTGCTTTCACTGCTGTGTCCCAGGTTCAGTCCCTTGTCGGGGAACTAAGATCCCGTGAGCTGTGCAGCATGGCCAAAAAGTAATTATAATAAAACGATAAAAATAAAAGTTACTATTTTTCACACATGTGAAGGCTAATATTGTGTTCAATATGAATGGAGATAAATGCCTTTTCTAAAGGTGCTTTTTACTGTGTGTTACAGCCTAAAAGTGACTCTTGCTGCTGCTGCTTAGTCACTTCAGTCATGTCCAACCCTCTGTGACCCCATGGACCATGGCCCGCCAGGCTCCTTCATCCATGGGATTCTCCAGGCAAGAATACTGGAGTGGGTTGCCATTTCCTTCTCCAAAAGTGACTCTTAATATAGGCTAAAATGTTTAATGTAGTACCTGAGAGAGAGCCCATCCAAACATACACACCCGAACACAGTAACCATGAGTCACTGTGTCCGTGAGTCCACAGGAAACCTAAGGCAGGGGTGGGTGGGTGAGGGTTACAGTGTCCCGGCCCACCGGCCCAGCCCCTGCGGTCACTCAGGGGCAGCCTCTATCCCAGGTCAGCAGTGACTCACCTAGCACCTGGCACGCGGCAGCATCTCAGTCAACATGTTTCATTTTGTTTTGCTTTCCTTTGGGCCACAGCAGGAGGCTTGTGGAATCTTAGTTCCCCGACCAGGGAATCAACCCGGGTCCCGCAGGCGGTGAAAGTAGGAAGTCCTAACCACTGGACCGCCAGGGAATTCTCACCCATCACCAACGTGTGTTGAATGAACGATTCGAGGACTAAACAAAGGAACAAACGGGATGTGACGGGAGACGGAGCTGATGAAGTGAGCAGCAGGACATGGACAAGGAGCGTGACGGGGACGCGATGACGGACGCTCACCTCTGGCTTGGGAAGATCGTGGGGCTCCCTAAACCTCTTTACAGTCAGATGTGCTCACAGGGACAGAGAGGGAAGGACAAGGAGAACGGGGACAGATGTCAGCCAACAGTGATTCACGAGGCTTCCGTTAGGGCAACAGGTTCAACCTTCTCCCCACTGAACTTTGAACCCTAAACTACTAATAAGCAGTCAGAGTCACTGTTTACCTTTTTTTAATATTTATTTATTTGGCTATGTCGGGTCTTATGACAGTTGCGTCACACAGGATCTTTCCTTGTGACAAGCGAGCTTAGCTGCCCCATGGCCTATGGGATCTTAGACCCCAGACCAGGGATCAAACTGATGTCCCGTGCATTGGAAGGTGGATTCTCAACCAATGGGCCACCTATAAAGTCCCTATTTTGTCTTAAAAGATTCCTAAAAGAAAAAAGAAATTTTGAATTCTAAGACAAAGTGTTACAAAATCTCACATTCTGTGTTTGAACTACATTCACACCACAAATCTTTCTTTCAATATCCAATTATCGTGACCAGAAGTCCAAGCCTCGTGGTAAGCAGCAGGCAGCCAGCCAGCCTCCGCTCTGGGCTCCTTACTTACCGCACTCTGCTGTGATGGAGGCCAGGCCTCCATACACGAAGGGCTTCCAGTTCAGGGCCGACATGCTCACCGCTGTCTGTCGTTCACAGAAGCATAGCCTCCAACAGGGTTTTTCCTGGACACAAAAGTAGGACGTTTCAGTGGAATTTCTCACACAGGCAGTTTCTTTTTTAAACTTGTGTTTCACTTGGAGATGGGCTTCCCTGGTAGCTCAGATGGTAAAAAAAAAAAAAAAAATCTGCCTGAAATGCAGGAGACCCAGGTTCAACCCCTGGGTCGGGAAGGTCCCCTGGAGGAGGTCACAGAAACCCCCTCCAGTATTCCTGCCTGGAGAATCCCATGGGCAGAGGAGCCTGGCAGGCTTCAGTCCATGGGGTCAGAGTCAGATGAGGGTGCCACCAGACGCTACCGTGGAAACCCCCCGCAATTCCCAAGGTGATCCTCACCTTATAAAGCAAAGCACCATATCTCCTAAACCCCAATTCACTTCATAAGTGGCCTTAATTTTCACTGAGGCCATAAATAATCCAATAAAATAATACCTTGAAACACGTGTATGTGTACAGTGTGGTACAGTGAAGGCGATTTTCTGGGCGGCCCTTGTTATCTTCAACCTGTTCTACAACACTCAATAAATACTTGCTATTAGCTTGCCACTGTCGTAGTGAGTCCCTCCTGGGAGGCAATGAAGTCCTTCAGATTCACAGAAGTAGAGAAATGTTGCAACCCACTGAGTGTCACAAGCTAAAATGATAATTATTGACCTAAAACGGCCACAGTGTACTTCCAGTTTATTAACATTACCTCTCTCCTCCTACCCATACTGTGTCACTAGCTGTGAGGAGGCCTGGGGGGAGGACACAAGGCCGACGATGGGGCCAGGGCCTCATCACTTCCTTCCTCACTCATAAAGCTCCAGTTAACCTCTAGGTTTTTCAGTTCTCCATCCTCTTCACAGTTGAAACATCCAAGACAACCAGTCAGGGGTAGAGCCCATACCTTTATTCACTAAGCAAAATAAAATGCCCACTTTTAGGCCTATTGTGGAAATTAAGTATATTTTTTAAAACTAACGCAAAAAAGATACTCACGAAGGCTGCCTTCCACCCTTTGAGGCTACACGCCCTCAGACTGTGACATACATACACGCACCTGCCACAGCCAGGTCCCCACGTTCATTATACGTTCTGCAGCTTCATGGGATTTCAGCTGGCAAATCTAGGCTTCCGCCCATTAAAAGGAGACACAAGGAAACTACCCCACTTCTGTGCATATGCTATCAACTTTAATTCTTGTCAGGTTAAAGTAACATTGCATTCAGTTGACCAAAAAGTTCATTGGGGTTTCTTGTAAGATATGGAAAAACTGGAATGACCTTTTTCACCAGTAACTTACTACAGTCATTGGCAAGCAATATGCCCAAGGTTTTTACTTTGTAGGTCCGGGGAGTTTTCCCAGGTCTGTACTTCCCTAACACAAATCACTACTAATGTCAGTTCACAAGATGGTCAATCAGGTTGCTTAACCCAAGAGAAAACACAGGAACTCAAAGGGGACCCTGGCAGACTGATAAACTGATATCTATTCTCATTTATGGACATTAGCTAAATTCAGAGTGGCCACTGATGGGTAAAGTAGAAGACCGACTCTGTGGACATGAGTTTGGGTGAACTCCGGGAGTTGGTAATGGACAGGGAGGCCTGGTGTGCTGTGATTCATGGGGTCGCGGAGAGTCGGACACGACTGAGCGACTGACCTGACCTGAACCTGTCTGACGGAGAAGGCAATGGCACCCCACTCCAGTACTCTTGTCTGGAGAATCCCATGGACGGAGGAGCCTGGTGGGCTGCAGTCCATGGGGTCGCAAAGAGTCGGACGTGACTGAGCAACTTCACTTTCACATTTCACTTTCATGCACTGGAGAAGGAAATGGCAACCCACTCCAGTATTCTTGCCTGGAGAATCCCAGGGACAGCGGAGCCTGGTGGGCTGCCGTCTATGGGGTCGCACAGAGTCGGACATGACTGAAGCGACTTAGCAGAAGCAGCAGCAACCTGTCTGAGGAGCTTGTTAGAAGTACAGATAGTAGGGCCCCACCCACTGAGTGATGACCTCAGGGGCATCCCCAAGCATCAATGAGCCAAACAGTGATGGCAAATAACACCTTGGAATACTTATCGCTTAAATAACTTAGGTAGTTGATCAGATAGTGATGACACTACAGACAGTTCTTTTGATTTGTGGCTCAGCTGGTAAAGAATCTGCCTGCAATGCGGGAGTCCTGGGTTCGATCCCTGGGTTGGAAAGATCCCCTGGATAAGGGAAAGGCTACCCACTCCAGGATTCCGGCCTAGAGAATTTCATGGACTATACAGTCCTTAGGGTCGCAAAGAGTCGGATACGACTGAGCAACTTTCACTTCATCTTATTTAGCAGTGATTTTTTTCTACAGTGTAGTGGAAATGCATACATACAAAATACACCCACAAACTATATCCTCTAAAACGTCAGCAAAAATGTATGGGAAATGGATTTTACCTGATCTCTAATTAAAAATGCTTTTAAAAAACTATTGTATATGACTTCACACCATCTCACCCATTGAATCTTCTGGTTTCTGTCAATACTTTTGTTTTGCTAGTTTAATTTTATGACAGTTGGCTCTTTTTTTTTCTGTCGGCTTTAATACTAGGTTTTTTAGTTATAATGTTAAAACCCAGAAGTTCTGGGTTATACTCATATGCAAATACTCAACTAGGGTGCCACATTGCAGTGGAGTTGCCTCCCACAGTTTTGAATCACACACCCATGAGTTCCCATTCAGATGTTCCCTCACAATACCTTATCTTCCACAAACCGGAGCCCCTCTGGTATCCCTGGTTAAACTGTATGAAAGTACTTTCTATTCAGCTACTAATAAGATGTTTAAAAGTTAACTAAAAGTAGGGTAAAAATAACTTTGGGGCTCTTCTCTTTTCCTTTCCCAAAGCTAGGACTAGATGCTTGAGCAGTTAAAGACTACCTTGCCTTCCCAGGTTATTGTTTGCAAAATCAAAGAAAGAATAACTCGGCTTAAATAACAACTCAAGAGCATCAGAAATTGGGCAAGCATCCAGACAAGAAGTTCTGGTTAATACTGGAATAGGAGTCCATAGGTCCAGTAAGCATACTGGCCAAGGCTAGATGTAACAGGGCTTCAGTTATCTGGGGCTGAAACCTCTGTTTGGCATTGCAACCATTTCTTTGTTTTGGAGCTCTCTTTGGAGGGGTTTTCTCACACACATTCCTTAACTTGCTAGTTCAATTTTTGGCGAAATCCCAACTCTACTCAAGTACCAAGACTGAAGGCCAACACAGTCAGGGAGACTGACGTGTCCCTTAGCAATCACTAGTGTTTGAGCAGTAGTTCAGCCTAAGATTCAGGGAGGGACTTACAACTTGCAAAAATTCCAGCGTCCTGCATGGGGAGTGGCTGTTGATCACTTACCACTTTACTCTCTTCTTCGGGCCCTGCCTTCTAACTAAACTAAAACTCAGAGACCACTTCTCCGAGCTCTGAACACAGTAATAACAGTGGTTGTCATTATTAATACATGACATGTATTAATGTCAGGCACTGCTCTGTTTTCCACATAGAAGATTCTGGTTACTCTCCATGACCTTATGTAATAGGTGTCATCATCACATTTCACAACTGAGGACAGCCAGCCTCAGAGAGGCAAAGTGACTTTGCCAAGTCACACAGCTATGGAGGACTCAAACTGAGCTCTCCCTGAGGGAAAGCTGATCTTCCTCTATGTACTACAAAGCCGAACACTATTTTCCAAAGGCTGTTTAAAAAAACACTGGCGCAAATAATAAGAATACAGTAAAAAGCGGGGGTGGGGGAGTAGGAGGGTAGGAAATCAATATTCAAAATAAATGTATGATTTTCCTGAGAGGGGTATATAAACATTTCTTAACTATTAATAAACAAACAAAAAAGTGTTTCCTGAGCAGAAATGTCTATATAAATCAAGAATTCCAAAGCATTCTCTCTACACTTAAGATAGGTTACAAAACCTAATACATTTTCTATAACTTCAGCATTTATCTTCCCCTTATGGCATCTATACAGCTGCAAAGAGGTAATTAAAACAGCAATTGCTGCCGGAACTTCTGAAAGCTTTCCAAGTTTCTCTTACATAATTAACTCTGGGTAAGTTCTTTAAGTATTAGAATGCTCCCTTTTCAGTTCCCAACCTTAAACCATAATCCAGTCTCTAAACTTCGGTGCGCTCATAAATCTTTGTTCCCCGCAGGGCTGTCTTCCACGGTTTTTTCCTATTTCCCATTCTTTTTAAAGGTATAGGATGAAAAACAAGTCCATCAGACTCATGAAACGTGGGATTTTAAGAATCTTAGGAATCTATCTTATCTCATATGAATTAACTGAGTCACAGAGCTTGGCAGCAGCAAAATCAAGAACAAAATTTACGCATTTCAACTTTTCTCGCAACAGGAGGAACACGAAGCTAGCCTCTCGCAGGGCTAGGACACGTTTAGCAATTCTTCCCCAGGAACAATGTCACTGCAACCACCGTACACGAAATTAATCACACCTAGAACTATGCTAAAACCCTTAGCTACATTAACTTTCCGAGGAAATGAATTCCACCAGTACATGAAAATGTGAGCCAACCTGAAGTGTTCCAGGAGCAACTCAAAAAAGAGAGGGCCCTTTCCCAGAGTAGGCAGCTCGCCCGGCCCAGGTTGCACGCTCTTGAATGAATCGCAGGTGTGAGCGAAGCAGAAGCAGGTGAAACGCACCGCGGCTGCAAGGGCGCACACGCCGGGATGCAAGACGGGCGTCACACCTGATCTCGGTGACGCTGGGAGAGAAATCACCCCCCACGCCGCCGAGTGATGAGAGCCAGGAACCGGCCCTCCTGCAGCATCCGCCCGATCGCAGGCAGCGGCAGCACCAGGAGCGGGGCGCACCCCGGAACCTCGCGCCCCACCAAGCCAGGCCCAGCACGCGAGCCGGAGAGCAGAGGCCGCCCCGCGAAGGCCCCACCCGCGCCGGGGCTCTCCGGGACCCGGCCCCGATCCCCAGCCCCCTGGCCGCGGCCGACCAGGCAGCGCCGCCGCGTAGGGACCCGGGAGTCCGGCGCCGGTGGTTCTGGACGCCGCGGGGCAATGCGGGGGCGGGCCGGAGGAGGGGCGACCTGCGCTGCCGCGGCCGGAAGGCCAGGCACTTACCCGGCGGCGGCGGCCCTCAGTCCCGGGGTCTGCAGCAGACGTAACCAGCGGCCGCGCGGGAGCTGGAAAAGAGGCAGCAGAGAGGCGGGGGCGGCCCAGGGGCCTGCGCGACCCCGCCCGCCGGCTCGGCTCCTATTGGCCGCTTCCGGCGCAGGCCACGCCCAAGCCGGAGCCCCAGGCAGCAGGCTCGGCCCCTATTGGCCGCTCCCGGCACAGGCCACGCCCAGACCGCGTCCCAGGCAGCAGGGGGCAACCAGGCTGTAGACCGGCTGGACCCCAGGCCTCGTTTCTGGCGGGGGTGGGAGCTGCCCTGGTCGGGGTGACGCCTCCTACGGTCTCGAGATCGACGCCGCAGTGAAACAGAAACTTAAGAGCCATGGACGAGCCCTCTGCAATGAGAAGTAAACTTGCTCCCTTTTTATTTAAAACCCGGCTTTTTAATGTGAAAATTTATAAACCAACTGAAGGCTTGTACAGTAGACTCTGCACTAAATTTAATGCTACCATTTCACAATATTTGCGTTCTCTTTCACTGTATAGGGTTGTTTTTTTTTTACCCTGAATTATTGGAATGTTGCAAACAACACTGCTTCACCCCCTAAATACTTCACCATTAGGACAAGCAAGAAATTTAATACCGTTTCAGTCAAACCCAATATACTGTCCATATTTAAATTTCTTTTGTTGTCCCTAAAGGTGAGAAACACACACACACATATTTTTTAATTTTTCAGTTCAAGATGTACCCAGGATTACCCTAGTACTAGTACTCTCACTTTTTTTTTTTTAAGCTGGTTTGCAGGATCTTTGTTATTCCAACCCTGGATCCAAACCTGGCAGGCTGACAGTGAAAACACCCAGTCCTAACCACTAGGCAACCAGGGAATTCCAGTACTCTGAAAAAAATCTTTTATTACTTTGACATATTTGAAAAGTCCAGGCCAACAGCAGACTGTGAGTATGGGGTTATTGAATTGTTTATGATTAGATGCAAGTCAAACTTTTTAGTAAGAGAAGTCAGAGGTGATGCTATTTCCATCCAGATATACCATATCCTTCTGTGTCCATGTCAAGCCTGATCACTTGATCAAGAGTGGTCTGGCAGTCCTCCACAAAGATTCCCCTGTCCCTCTGCAACAGATGATACCCGTATTTTGTTTCTCCTCCTTCTCTTCCCCTTCACAAGTCCCCTCTTCTTCTGAATTACAGCATGAACTCTGGCATTCTTTAAAATTCAATTTAATCCAGTTATTATAACCAACTACAAATATTTTTGGTGTTTGAATTTCCCTTTTGTGAGCTGTGAGTATGGGGTTACTGAATTGTTTATGATTAGATGCAAGTCAGACTTTTTAGTAAGAGAAGTCAGAGGTGATGCTGTCTATTTCCATCCAGAGACACCGTATCCTTTTGTGCTTCCCACCGTATCCCTTCCCGTGCTTTCCTTACATATATCCTGTTATCTTTTTATTTATTTATTTATTTATTTGACTGTGCTAGGTCTCAGCTGCAGTCTGTGGGATCTAGTTCCCTGACCAGGGATAGAACCCAGACCCCCTGATTGGGATCAGCCAAGTCTTAGTCCCTGGAAACCAGGGAAGTCCCCATCCTATCGATCAATCTTTGAACACTATCTTGCTTTCTGACATAGGACCTCCTAGCTCTCCTTGCCTTTTCTCTGCCTGAGCAGAAAAACCTTAGTTCCTTTTAGTAGGAAATGGTACTTGGAAAATTAGATCTTAGTGTCCAGGGTACTCATTGCTATTGGGATGTTATTTCTTCTAGGCCCTTTCAGTGGACCAAGTGTATATACATTCATAGAGCTATAAAACACTAAGCAGTATACTCTTTACCCAGATATATTTTAAAATCATGAGTTCATATTGATACCTCCAATTAAAAAGTCAGCATCTCGAGGTTCATTCTAGCCTTCCTCTTTCCATTTTATATTTTTCTTCTCCCACAGTGAAAACCCTGGTTACTAAGAAAAAGATGTAAAATATGATGTCAAAACAGCAAACATGGTGGGGAAAGGCAAAAATGCAAGAACACTCTGGTTCTCATCAGCATCAATGTATTTACTGGTTTATTCTATCCTACAATATAGACAAAAGAGCTGTGACTTCGATACTAACACCAGTAGCAAACCTAAGTTTAAGATTTCTTTGCACTTTTTTTATCTTTGTAAATACATCTCTTCCCAAAGGTGTGCAGCGAGAAGACGGTGATCAAAAGTTACCTGAATTCATCTGCTTTGCAGTATGGTTGTGTTATCCGTGTGACACACTGTGATGTAGTATTAGGTCTGTTATTTTTATTTGCATAATTTTAGTTTGCTTTTTTCATCTTTCTTATCTAGCTTTAATTTTTGAACGTATAAAGCGTTCACTTGGTTCAAAATCAAATCTTCCAAAGGTTTTCGGAGGAGGAGCTCTCCCTTCCTGTCCCCTGTACTCCGTCCCCGCTTACCGCCTATCACTAACCACTGTCATTAGTTTCCAGTTTATTCTCCCACTCCCCCCCGAAATTAAGAATATACATTCGTTTGTTATCTGTTGCTGCAGGGTTATCTTCTGCAGCTTTAACAACAAACATATATTACTTCACAGTTTCTGTGCATCAGAAATCCAAGAAGGGCTTAGATAGGTAGTTCTGGCTCCAGGTTTCTCACAAGAATGTATTTACTATGGCACTCTGGACTGCAATCCTCTCAAGACTGGACTGAGGGAAGCTCTCCCCACAAACTCAACCAACTGTAGGAATATGCTCTTTCCAGCTCCCTCACAGGGCTGCTGGCATATCTCTGGTCCCCACTGGCTGTCAGCCAGTGAGTTCGTTTCTTGGGGCTGCCTTAATAAATTACCACAAACGATATAGTTTTAAAGAAAACACAGGGGTTTACTCTCTCACAGTTCTGAAGAATAGAAGTTCAAAATCAAAGTGTCAGCTGGACCACATTCTCCTGAGGCTTTTTCTATGGAAAGACAGAAGTATGGAAAGAATCCTTTCTTGCCTCTCTTCAGGTTTCTAGTACTTACCGGCTATCCTTCGTATTCTTGGCTTGTAACTACATAACTTCAGTTTCTGCCTCTGTCTTCACCTCGCATTTTTTTTATGTGTGTGTATGTCTGTGTCCAAATTTCCTTCTGCTCAGACACCAGCCACTGTATTGTGTTGTTTAATCGTTAAGTCGTGCCCGACTCTTTTGCAACCCTGTGATCTGTAGCCCACCAGGCTTCTCAACATGGGATTTCCCTGTCAAGAATACTGGAGTGGGTTGCCATGTCCTTCTCCAGAGGATCTTCCCGACCCAGGGATCAAACCTGTGTTTCCTGCATTGGCAGGTGGATTCTTTACACTTAAGCCCTCAGGGAAGCCCCCAAAGGCACATGCCTGTGTATAAAACCTGCACTTGGGAATTCCCTGATGGTCCAGTGGTTAAGAATCCTCCTTGCAACGCAGGGGACACAGGTTCAATCCCTGGTCAGGGAAGATTCCACACGCCTCAGGGCAGTCGAGTCCATGTACCACAACTACTGAGGGCCCTCACACCGTGTCTAGAGATTCCCTGTGCTGCAACAGAAGATTCTGCACAGCTCAACAGCTAAGACCAGATGCAAATTAACTAATTAATTTTAAAAACCTGCATTTATTGCTGCAAAGCCCTCTTCCAGGAATCTTTATATTCAATGGTTCATTCATGCTGAAAGATATTATGTCTATGTTATAGATGAGGAAATTGAGGCTGCAGGAGGTTACTGGTCTTTGCCAGAACCCCCTCTCTCCCAACCCTTTTCCTATTTCTCTAGCTCAAGCCCTAGGCTGGGCTTCAACAACCCTACTTCCACATGCCAACTTGAGTTCTAAGTGAGACCCTGAAGTTTTGTCCCCTTGCTCTTTTGATGTCAATAGAGTTTGCACCTGTTTGAGGTATCACGTGATTCCTGCCCCAAAAAAAACAAAGGTAATCCCCAGCCTGTGGGAACAGTCACTGGGATACTGTTCTTTCTAAAGCAGGGAAAAAAGAACATGACTTCTACCTCCACTGTCATCTCACCAAATCCTTTCCAGTCTCATGACTGTGTGACACACCCTTTCCTATAGATTCTTCAGATAGCCAAACTCCACTATTTCCCTGTGCTCCACCAACCTCTGCTAATATGCACATCATCTTTAGTAATACACACATAATATCATTTATATTTAGCATGAAGATCCCTCTCAAGTATAAAGATTCTTTTGTAATATAAACTAAATTTTTAAAAATACTGGAATCCCTATAAAATGAATGGTAGTATTTTCAGCATCTATCAAGAAAATTCGCATTGAATTGAGGACCCTCTGAATAACCCTGGGTTCCCCCAAGGGTCTTGATCCACGTGTTGGAAATTACTGCTCTAGGGAATACTAACATGGTGACATCATCAAAACCAGTTTAGAAAAAAACAAGAATAACAAATGAAACGGTAAGTCTAGAAACAAATCTACTAACTACTCAGTGCCAGTCCCTGCTAAACACAACTAATTTTTCACCTATTTGCTTTCACATTTGCCCTATAACGGCCCTTTGTGTGTGTGTTTTATCTGACTACAGTCAAAATATGAGATGGCAATGTGGAAATGGAGACCTGAATTCTATTCAGTCCTGGCCACAACTGTTTTAGCTCTCTGACCTTGATTAATTAACTTCTCTGAGTCCTCAGCTGCCAAATACAAACAACACCTACCTTACAGAATGTTAAATGAAGTGACGTGCAAAAATGTACTCTGTAAAATGTAAATGATGTAGAAACATCTTCTAAATTCATCTGGCAGGGCTTCCCTAGTGGTCAAGTGGTTGAGAATCCGCCTGCTGATGCAGGGGACACGAGTTCGACCCCGGGTCTGGGAAGATCCCACATGCTACAGAGCAACTAAGCCCTTGAGACACAACTGCTGAAGCCCGCGTGCCTATCTGGTGCTCCATCACAAGAGAAGCCACCGCAGTGAGAAGCCCGACCGCGCCCCAAAGAGTGGCCCCCGCTCGCCACAATTCGAGAAAGTCCTCTTGCAGCAATGAAGACTCAGCACAGCCAGAAACCAATAAATCTTTAAAAATAGAAAGAAATAAATACATTCATCTGGCTCTGTCACTTGTGAGCTTAAAATTCTTCCTTGGTTTCCCAGTGTCTTCAGGATCAAGGACAACCTCTTAGCCTAACAGAGAAGCCCTTTCCCTTGTGGTCCTTAGAGCTTCCAGTCACAGGAATCCTGTTCCCCGTCCTCCCTTCTTCATCTGCATTCTTCACCCTGCATTCTAAAGCCTGTCCATCTTAAGTAGCTGGACTTTTTGCTGTACTTCCATTCAGGCCCTTTATTGGCCGTTGTTGAGAAGAGTATGGTCCTCAACAAGCCAGCACAAGTCTGTAACTTGGGCTATGCCAGACTCCACGAAGAGCTGGGCAGCAAGGATCATTCCTCACGCACATCTTGGTTTTCTTCATCACCTTGGCAGTCTCACTTGTACTGCTGTAGTAACAAGGAAGAACAAATGCTTTGGAATCAGCTAGAATTTAATAAATGTGTGTGAAACCACCTTAAACTACAGGAACGATATCGATACATTGTCATGTGGCCCTCCATCTTGTCGGGAAGGAGTCTCTTTGGGTTTTTTAGATGCTTGCTGCCATGCAGAATGAAAGGCCGGAATCAAACCACTTTCAGGGTGGACTTCAGTGATTGGTGGTGGGAGGAGGAGGAGGAAGAGGTTGTATCAGAGACATCTGGTCACCTTGCCCCCTGGCAAAGTGGAGCAGTAATGAGCCATAGCTACTCCTAACAACAACAGCTGGGCAGTGTTCCCAACTGGTATGCTTGGAATGAGCTGGTAAAATTCTTTATCCTTATATCTCACAGCAGTAGTTATTAACCAGAAGATCTGTCCCCTAGGAGACAGGCAATGTCTGGAGATGTTTTTTGATTGTCACAACTGAGTGATACTACAGGCATCTATGGGGTAGGGGCCAGCCATGCTGCTAAACACCCTACAATGCCCAGAAAAGGCCTCCCACAACAAAGAATTATCAAAAATGGCAATAGTGCTGAGGTTTGAGAAATTCTATTCCATGGAAATGTGGCTTTTGGCTTATGTTTTTCTTGGTTACAGGTGCTCTTTTTTTGAGGGGTGGAGGGTGGTCATACAGGGTGGCAGGTGGGATCTTAGTTCCCCAACCAGCAATTGAACTGCACCCACTGTATTGGAAGCACAGAGTTTTAACCACTAGATCACCACTGGATCACAGGTCCTCTTTGGAAAGCCCATCTTCTGTGTAAGTCTCCAAGTGTTTGTATGAATTAGCTGCGGCTCCCTGAATGTGCTATTGCTCCCTACACCTCTGGAAACTTGCACATTGCTAAGTTGCACCTGCCAAGTTCTTTCTCTTGCTCCTTCGTTCTCATCCTCCAGGCTTCAGTTCTGGACATCATCTCCACCAGGAAGTCTCTCCTGATCCCTAAACACCAGACACAGTAGATGCCCCATGCACACCCTCCTGCTATCAGAACCTTTACGGCACTTCAGCAGCAGTAACTTACGTCCTTGTCCCAAGGACAGTTCTCCCAACCAGCGCGTAAAGCTCCTTCTAGCAGGGACCTGGTCTTGCTCACTGCTGTATTTCTAGTACTCACCACAGCACATGAAATGGTAGGTAGTGAATATACATACATTTGAAGAGTCTGTATAATTTGGGATCTGGCTGAAAGTTAAAAACCTTTTCCAAATGGTCCACCCACCTTCCTCAAGTTGGTATCAGTTGCAGGCTGTGATCAAAGCTTCCCTATTTGTGTTTCAGTATTCAGTAGAAAAAATACTTCCAGTACAGGGAATCTCATATGAATTCCAGTGAGTTATACCAGGAATCTCAGGTATTTACCTGTTTGCTATTTTCTGTGTTTATTTCCTTTTTATTATCTTTTTAATTTTTATGCCCAGAAATTGCCAAAGTATGGTTTGTAGGCCAAATCCAGACAGCTGCCTGTTTTTATACAGTCCTAGAGCTAATAATGGTTGTTACACTTTTTAGTGGTTACCTTTTGCATAGCTATAGCCTCAGTTTTGCCTCCTGGACTGCAAAGAGTTAAATATTTTTAACCTGGTCCTTCACAGAAGAACTGTGCTGACTGATCTCTAGCCTTTAGCACTTTTGCGTTTAAATATTTCATTCTTCACAATTCTCCACTGTGCTTTGGCTATTGTCCCCTTAGCCTGTTGGGGTTCATTTGGTAAAGGGAGAGGAGCACAGCCCATAACTGCTGATGGCAGCAGAAGGAACTATCATGAGACCCTCAAAAGACCCCTGCCACCTCAGAGGACAGACCTATACCACGGTTCTCAGTACAATCACTGCAGATTACACACTTAAGCAAATTCTCTCGCACTGTCACTTTAAAATCATAAATATAAAATTTAATTACACATGTCAAATTGAAATCACGAGGTAATCTGTCAGATTGTCTAGAGTATAGCTTCTATTTTTATTACGGACACTGCACATAAATAACAGACACATGCAGATTGTCTTACACTTTAAGGTTGGTACTAAAAATATTAGTCCTATGGGTTTGATTTAGTTCACCATTGCTATATTTAATCCTAAACCTTCCTGGGGTTATATAATCCTATACTAAGGTGCCCAACTAATAGCAGGTTCACTAGCTCAGGTCAACTGAGTAATGGCATAAGGAAAAGAACTAGGACATTGATAAGATTATCTTGAAGGGCTGGGAGCTACAATCCAGCTATGTGTTTCCTTTTTCTGGAGCAGCTGTGTCCGATTTGTAACAGGGACTTCAAGTCTAAGGCTTCCTTTTGGAATTTAGTTCCTCTACCTTCATCCCTCCTCACTGTCCCCCAACAAACCCAATTTGTTTGTGTTCCATTTCAACTTTTAGGGACTGATTAGGTGGAGAGAGAGAGAAATAGACAGACAGACAGACAAAGAGAGAAGCAAGGAAACTAGAAAACAATGGAGCAAGGCCTTAAATTTGAGGGAAAATTATTGCCAAACTGTAACATCACACCTAACCAAAAAACTTTTAGAGCTACAGACACAAAAGGTCTCAAAGAACTGGCCTGTCATGTATGTGTCTTCAGAAAAGTTAATAGAGGATATATTTCCTCAAAACTAAGGAATAAACTTTTAATAAAGGAAAATATGGGGTCCAAGAAATAGGAGCTCTAACACAGGAAGGTGGGGAAAGGACCCCCTAGGATGACCATGAAAGTCAGTCTCAGGACAGCAGCAGCCAGCCTAGAGAGGGCAGGACACAGACGCCCCGGAAACCCGTTGCAGAGGGGGACCGAGGCTGATGCCACCCGACGCCCGTGACAGCGACAGGAGGCCTCAACTTCTAACAGAGTCTAGGGATGAATTAGAAATAGGCAGAAGGCCCCCAGCCTTTTAAAGGAAGACATTTTCTTTTCTATTTTTTTGGAAGTGGGGGTCGGGGGGGAGGTGTGCCAGGCAGTTTGTGGGATCTTAATTCCCCAGCCAGGGACTGAACCCTTGTCCCTGGCAGTGAAAGTGCAGGGTCCTAACCACCAGACTGCCAGGGAAGGCCTTGCTGCTGCTGCTGCTGCTAAGTCACTTCAGTCGTGTCCGACTCTGTGTGACCCCATAGACGGAAGCCCACCAGGCTCCCCCGTCCCTGGGATTCTCCAGGCAAGAACACTGGAGTGGGTTGCCATTTCCTTCTCCAACGTGTGAAAGTGAAAGTGAAGTCGCTCAGTCGTGTCCGACCTTAAATGTAGATAATTACTAATCCCAGGGAAAACCCGAGGTCATATTAAAAAAACGAAACATAATCATGGGAAATCAGTCCTGAATATTCATTGGAAGGACTGATGCTGAAGCTGAAATTCTAGTACTTTGGCCACCTGATGCGAAGAACTGACTCATTGGAAAAGACCCTGATGCTGGGAAAGATTGAAGGCAGGAGGAGAAGGGGACGACAGAGGATGAGATGGTTGGATGGCATCACTGATTCAATGGATTAAGTTTGAGCAAGCTCCAGGAGTTGGTAATGGACATGGAGGCCTGGTGTGCTGCAGTCCATGGGGTTGCAAATGAGAGAACTGAACTGAACTGAATCATAGTATACTACATGGCTCAGCTATGAATAACATTTACAAGTCAGAATAATGAAAACACTACATATTGGTTTGACCAAAACAGGCGATATAATTAGAGGATAGTGAAGAACCCCGTGTGTCTCTGTGAGCGCCTGTGTGTGCATGGGTGTGAGGGTGGCTGTGGGTGGGCGCAGAGAGTAACTCTTCAGAAGAAGGAAGTCTATACACATCCAAGCAGAAAAATTAAGAAATGGCAGATAAACCAGCTTGTGAGAAATGAAGGCAGTAAATGCCAGAAGAAACAGTTGAAAGAGTTGAAAGTGGTTGCTTCTGGGAATGAGGGGTCAGTAATGGGGGCAGGATGGGGCTGCTCACTATTATTTTTCATGGCAACTCTTGTAAAACAACTTGACTTTAAAAACCATGACAGTGTACAACTTTGATTTTAAAAATTAAAAAATCTTTTGAATGAAAGAAAGAAATCTACTCCTAGGGTTCATCCATCATCATTGGCCAACCATTCCCTATCTCCTTCACTGGCTCCTTCTCTCTGCCAGCTCTCTTAAGATGAGAGTGCATCTGGGTTCTATCCTGAGCCTCTTTTCTTCTCATACCAAACTCTCTCTCTAATGATCTCATCTTGACCAGAGGCTCCAAATACCACCAATGATCCCAGGTTTGTATTTCTAGCCCTGCTCTGTTTGCCACTCCAGACTCGTGTATCTAACTACCGATGGGATACCTTCTCTTAGATGGAAATAGCCACCTCAAGCCTATCAAATCTGTATTAGTGTTCGCCAAAGAGAACCAGCAGGAGGTAGAAATACAGAAACAGATATATCAATAGCTAAAGAAATCTGTTATAAGGAATTGGCTCACACAGTTAACGAAGACTAAGAAGTCCCAAGATCTGCAGTTAACAAGCTCTAGATCCAAGAAGGGCTGATGTTTCAGTCTGAGCTCAAAGACAGGAAAAGGAAACACAGCAGTTAAGCAGAAAGAGTTCTCTCTCACTCAGGCTTTTTGTTCTTTTCAAATCTTCAGCTGATTAGGTGAAACCCACCTATATTGGGGAGGGCAATTCCCTTCACTCAGTCAACTGCGTCAAATGTTAGCTGTGTCCAGAAACACCCTCACAGACACACCTAGCACAATAAATAATCAAATATCTAGCACCCCAAGGAAACTAGTCAAGTTGACACAGATGGTCAACCATCACAAAATCAAAGAGCTCTCTTAATTTTGTCCCTGAAGCCTGTCCCTTCTTTAGTCTTTCTCTTAGTAAACATCACCATTGTCTATTCAAGATCTGTCCGAAAACCCAGACGTCATCCTTGATTTTTCCTTTGCTCTCACTTGCGACATCCACTTTGTAACTGCTGTCACCTCTGTCTTTAAAATGCATCTCGGACTTTCCTGGTGGTCCAGGGTGAGGAATCTGTGCCTGCCAGTGCAGGCGACGTGGGTTCCAGACCGCATGCCACAGGGCAGCTAAGCCCACGCACTACAGCTACCGAACCTGCACTCTAGAACCCGAGATGTGAAACGACTGAGCCCGCAAACCGTGACTGCTGACGCCTGCGCACCTAGAGCCCGTGCTCTGCAACAAGAGAAGACGCTGCGAAGAGAAACCCGCGCGCTACAGCTGGAGAGCAGCCCCCGCTCGCCGCAACTAGAGAAAGCCCAAGCACAGCAACGAAGGCCCAGCGCAGTCAAAGATAAATTAACTTTTTTAAAAGTTCTCATCACAAGAAAAAAAAAAAACTTAAAAAAAGAGAGAAAACGTATCTCAAATCTAGTCACTTCTCCCCATCAGCACTGCCAGCAACCTAGTCAGTTACCAAAATGTCTTATCGAGACTTTTGCTTTAACTAGTCTCCCTGCTTCCACTCTGGCCAAACTTACTTATACTCCAGCCAGTGGCAATACCTAGGAAGAGAGAACTGTCTTAGTGAGTACACGGTCCAGCAGAGACATGCTTCTAGAACTCCGACCCTTGTGGGAGGGGCACCAAGGCTGGAGCCTTTTCACGAATCCTTTCCCAGTGAGAGTTTCTGACCGTGCTTCGAGTTCCAGCCACAGTAGCCACCTTTTTCCTCCTAGCAACACAGCTGGTGTCTCCTCATTCAGGGTCGTCACATTTATTAATTTCTTTGTCCACAAAGATCTCCACTCCCTCTGCTCAGAGCTGCTGTTTCTCATCTTTTAAGCCTCTGATCAAATGCCACTTCGTTAGAAATGCTTTTCATGACTCCTTTCTGAGAGAGCAACACCTAATTATTCACCATCACTTCACATGTTAATTTCCTTCAGAGCTCTTGTTAAAACTCAAAATTATTTTGCTTAATTTATTGGTCTGTCTGTCTGGTTGTCTACTGGGCTTCCAGGTGGCTCAGTGGTAAAGACTCCACCTACCAATGTCAGGAGATGCAGGTTCGATCCCTGGGTGAGGAAGATCCCCTGGAGGAGGAAATGGAAACCCACTCCAGTATTATTCTTGGCTGAAAAAATCCATGGACAGAGGTGCAGGCGGGTGATAGTCGATGGGGTTCCAGAGAGTTGGACATGACTGAGTGAGCGAGCACGCAGGGGTTGTCTGTCAGCTGGACTTAGCTAACTACTGCAAAAGATAATTCCGTATCTCAGCGCTGTGACAGAGTGAAGCGTATTGCTTCATCTCACATACAACAGAAAGAATAATAACGGGGCTGTGCTCCACAGTGTCATTCAGGAGCCCAGGATTCTCCCTTCTCCCAAAGCAGCCCTCTTCATAGATGGCATCCAAGATCTCTGTGGAAAAGGAAGAGAGAGGGGGCCCACCTGCTCTTACTGTCTCTGGTCACAGTCTATAGGCAAGAATTTGTCTCAAAGGCTCACTAATAATACCAGGATGCTGGGAATTGTGCTTTAACTGTGCATCTAGGAAAACAAACTGGAGAAGGAAATGGCAACCCGCTCCAGTATTCTTGCTGGGAGAATCCCACGGACAGAGGAGCCTGCTGAGCTACAGTTCATGGGGTCACAAAGAGTCCGAGATGACTAAAGCAACTTAGCACAAGAAAATGAAATGGATTTTGGTGACTATCTGGTGAATCTCTGTCCAAGTTTGGTGGAATGATCTTCCAGGAAGGAAGGTAGTTGATAATCACTAGCAATGGCACCCCACTCCAGTACTCTTGCCTAGAAAATCCCATGGATGGAGGAGCCTGGTGGGCTGCAGTCCGTGGGGTCGCGAAGAGTCGGACATGACTGAGCGCCTTCACTTTCACTTTTCACTTTCATGCATTGGAGAGGGAAATGGCAGTCCACTCCAGCGTTCTTGCCTGGAGAATCCCAGGGACGGGGGAGCCTGGTGGGCTTCCGTCTATGGGGTCGCACAGAGTCGGACACGACTGAAGTGACGCAGCAGCAGCAGCAGCAGCCTCTCATATCCTCTCTTGCCTCCTTCATCCAGCTCCACAGAGCACAGTGATCTGGATCAAGCCTTCCTGCTGCCAAGAGCCTTTAAAAACCCCCCACTGTCCTTAGCACAAGCCCGCAAGTCCTTACCCTGGCCTTGGAGGCCAGCATGATGCTGGTTCTTCCGAAGCGCCAAGCTCTTTTCCATCTGCGCAGACTGTGCCCTCTGCTTGGCCTACTACCTGCCCTGCTCCCTCTGTTCACAACCTGACATTAACTCATTTTTTTTTTTTTTAGTTTCAGGTCAAATGTTGCTTTTATCTAAGAGGCTACTGTGATAGTCATAATAATAGCCCCAGAGAACTCCATGTCCTAACCCCTGGAAACTGTGACTATGTTAGGTTACATGGCAAAGGAGCATTAAGATTACAGATAGAATTAAGGTTCCTAATCAGCTGACTTTTTGGTGGGGAGGTTATCTTGTATTACCCAAGATAATGAATGGGTCCAACATAATCACATGAATCCTTCTAAGTGAAGGAGGGAGGCAGAAAAGTCAGAGACATAATACAACAGTGGATGTAGGCTGGAGTGATCTGATGAGAAGAACTCAACCTTCCATTGTTGGCTCTGAAGATGAAAAAGAGTCCTAAACCAAGGAATGTGGGCAACCTCTAGAAGCTGGAAAAGTCAAGGAAACAGATTTTTCCCTTGGAGTCATCAGAAGGCATACAGCCCTGTCAATCAATTGATTTTTGCCTTCTGAGTTCCATTCCAGACTTCTGACCTCTAGAACAAAAGATAATAACTGTTTATTGTTTTATAGCGCCAAGCTTGTGGTAACTTGTCATAGCAGCAGTATGACACTCATCCACGCTCATTGACTCCCCTGACCACCCTATCTTCCAGCCCTGTCATCTCTCTCCCCAATAAGCCCTCTGTTCTTCCCTCACAGGTCTGGATCTCAGGCAGGTCCATGCCTGGGTCTCTGGGGTCTGCTCCTTGGGAAATGACCTTCATTCTCCCAGTCTGCCCATAAACACTCAGGAATGTGTTGAGGTTTTTCCCCTTCAGTTTCTGCACCTGGTGAGTTGACAGGCAGAACAGGGAGGAGGGGGAACGGAAAACATATGAACACCTCTATGAAAATGGCTGAAAGGATTCACATTCCTGGCTAATTTCTCTCCCTCCACAAAGATCCAGCTTGGGGATCTGGCATCCAACTCAGAAGAACTTGAAAAGTTATTTACTCTTTTTATAAGTCTCAGTTCTCTTAAAAGTAAAATCACAAACTCTCTTCAGAGGGTTTTTATAAGAATTACAGGAAATAAGTGAAATCATGAGCACAGTGCCCTACATATAATCAACATCACTGTTGCCCTTGTTGTTATGATCATCATTACAAATGACTCAGGTTATACACAAAGGGCCCAGACTTCCCTGGTGGTCCAGTGGTTAAGACTCCATGCTTCTATTGCAAGGGGCACAGGTTCAATCCCTGGTGGGGCAACTAAGATCCTGTAAGCCTCACAGTGTGGCCAAAAAATTTACAAAAAAAAAAAAAAACGTAAAACCAGTATAGCTAACTAGCTAATAGCCTAAAGTTAAAGCTTCTCATATTTCTTAGTGATTTTGTCCCAAGATTTATACTCAGTACTTCCAATTAATTTTTGAATGATACAGTTTCAAAAACACATGGGAACAGAAACTAAAATGGCTTTTTATTTGTTTTTATGGTAAGTTATATCTATGGGACATTATGAAAACTAGCTAATGCAACATAAAAAAAAATCAGTGGACTTTAATTGGAATTATCTGCATTGTTTAAGCCAATTATTTGGCTAAATATTTTACTAACTTTCTGGGTGCCTTCATGTAGACACTGTCTAAGAAAGCTATCAGACTTAAGTGTACCAGAAGCAAGATAAAGGGACCAAATGCAATCTCCAACAGAAGGAATAAATGGCTTTTTCCATGAAAAAGAAATTGGGGAATTGTAAGTGATTCAGGCTGCCTGATGCTGAGAGGCACAGGATAAAGGAAGTTAACAGGTGACCTCCATGGGGTAATTTTAGCCAGAGCTCCCTGCGGTGTGCTTCTTGGGGCCAGGAGGCAGGTCAGTGCGCTGGTCTGTGGCCATAGAAATGCCCTAAAATGTTCGAGAATCAAAAAATAAATGGAGACAGCAAAGCCAGGACTGACATTGTTTTTACCACTGGAAAGTCGAAACGTTGTACAACCAGTAAGAGTCATGTTTTCGGTTCTTGAAACTTGCCTTTGGGGCAGACACTCAATTTTTGCTTTTGATAAAGAGCACAGGACTCTGAACACACACACATGACATCACCATCCTGACCTGGAGGGTTAGGGCAGAGGGCAAGGCCTGAGGCTGGCAATGTTCAAATCTGAGTAGTGCTGAAGAGAAGGCAATGGCAAGCCACTCCAGTACTCTTGCCTAGAAAATCACATGGATGGAGGAGCCTGGTAGGCTGCAGTCTGTAGGGTCGCTAAGGGTCGGACACGACTGAGCGACTTCACTTTCACTTTTCACTTTCACACATTGGAGAAGGAAATGGCAACCCGCTCCAGTGTTCTTGCCTGGAGAATCCCAGGGATGGGGGAGCCTGGTGGGCTTCCGTCGATGGGGTCACACAGAGTCGGACACGACTGAAGTGATTTAGCAGCAGCAGCAGTGCTGAAGGGACCACAGCCATTCCTGCCCAGGGCTTTCATATCGGTTAAACTGTAACCACATCAGGAAACACATTTTGCATCATCACCCAGTACACACTCACACACACACACACCAGCGAGGCAAACATCTCAGGAAAAAATACTTACTATGACTACAATGCACTTTGACATTTATTATTCTATTTTCTTTCATTTTTGTTCATAATCCGCTACATGGAAAACTCAACAGTTTGAAAACCACTGGTTATAAAAGTCAAATCAGGGAATTCCCAGTGGTCCAGTGGTTAGGACTCTGCATTTCCACTGCAGGGGGCACAGGTTTGATCCCTGATCAGGGAACTAAGATCCCACAAGGTGCATGGTGTAGCCAAAAAAAATGCAAATCAAATCTTACTCTTCTCGAGTTATTCTGTAATTAGAGGGGCCTCTGTGGCCCTCCTTTTCTATCTCTACAGTTAGAGGGGGGGAGTGCTCAGAAGAGGTGATGCTGTAAGATGAACACCTGCCCAGCCTCCTCCATCAGACTGCTGCAAGGATCCAACAAGCTGATTCTGTGATGGTGCCAAGGAAGGGTATGGGGCTCTGCAAATAAATTGTGACCTGGCCCTCTGATAACTCATCTTAAGGACTTAACCTGGAAAATTCCTCTCCCAGCAGGTGAGTCAAAGGAGAGGTTCCTGAGTCCACTCATGGCCTTGTACCTGACTCGGGTTGGTCATCATTTGTTTGTCTTAGTGTGAACTGAACTGCTATCTAGGCCGCCATAAACAGCAAATCCTCAGCAAACACAGAGATTCTCACTGCAACCTTTGACATCTGAAAGGGCAAGGCCAAGATGGTTCTGAGAACTTGGACAGGTGTCCAGCAACTGTTTTTTCTCACGCGACGCCTATAGTGAATTTAAGTCTGTGAGCCCAGAGCCCCTGGGTGGGGATAGGAGGGGCGGCAGGCATCTTGCAGGCAGCATCGACAGTCTTTTCAGCACAGGGGACCACATCTTCCCCAGCATTTGGGATCACTTGTTCAAAAAAATATTCTGGGTCTCGATAGAGGTGATGGTTACACAGCACTGTAAATACTCTAAATGCCACTAAATACACTTTTTAAATGGTTCAGTTCAGTTCAGTCGCTCGGTCATGTCCGACTCTTTGCGACCCCATGAACCGCAGCATGCCAGGCCTCCCTGTCCATCACCTTAGGTCTAGCTTATGTGAATTTTACCCAAACTTTCTTCAATGGAAAAAAAATAAGAATATATACCATCATAGCAATGAAAATATACGAGGGGGTGGGATTTGTTGCTGTTTTATTAATTTATTCTAAATTTGAAACATACTGCTTCTAAAAGTCAAATCAAGGGAATTCCCTGGCAGTCCAGTGGTTAGGACTCTGCACTTCCACTGCCAAGGGCCCAGGTTCGATCGCTGGTTGGGGAACTAAGATCCTAAAAGCCACTCGTGGGTAGTCAAAGTAGAAAACTTGTAGGGCTTTAGCTTTGAGCAAATGAAGGTAGAAAGGCAGATAACTCTTTATAAATAGTAAAACAGTTCCAGTCCCCACCTGCACCCACAAAAAGGCCAGTTTGACACAGCTTAGTGAGTAGCCTAGAACTAGGGATTCAGACCTTCCACTGAGCCACCTGGGAAGCCCCAAACTGGGTAGAATTCGATTTAAGTGCCACAAAAGGAAGCAACTGAAGGGATCCTGGCCACTCCCTGCTTCCCTAAGGAAAGCCGGTAGCTGCTCTGATAAAAACGCTCTGATACTGCTGGTAGGATAACTTCTTCCTACCCCTCCTCTGCTTTGCCAGCCCTCCACTACAGAAGCTGGAAAACGTTAATACTTCCTCTCCCAGGCCTTCTGCAGCTAAGCATGGCCAAGTTACAAGTTCCACCATCAAGACAAAGCTGGCACTCTTGCGGGGAAGGGAGAGTGTCTGAGGAAGCTTTCACTTCTTTATAAAAGGACTAGGCCCAAGAAGCGTGGCCACGGGACTGCCCTTTTCCACGCTCCCGCCAGTAAGACAGACACGGTACCCGAAGCCATGGCAGTCATCTTACGATCACAAAAGGACAAGTTCAGTAACAAAAGACTATGTGGCCAAGAGGAGCAGGACAGGAAGACAGAGAGTTCGGGTCCTTATTATCATTGTTGGGAAGCTATGCCAATGCCTGGAGCTTCTTACCTCCAGACCTCTTGTTCTACGAGAAAAATATCACTGTTAAGCACACAGCTGTTTGTTTGTTTTTGTTTTTTTAATTAAGATTTATTTATTTATGGCTGCTCCGTGTAGTCTGAAGTGAAAAAGTGAAAGTGTTAGTCGTTCAGTCCTGTCCAACTCTTTCTTGGACCCCATGGGCTGTAGCCCGCCAGGCTACTCTCTCCATGGAATTCTCCAGGCTAGAATACTGGAGCGGATAGCCATTCCCTTCTCCAGGGAATGTTTCCGACCCAGGGATGGAACCTGGGTCTCCCACATCACAGGCAGATTCTTCACCATCTGAGCCACCAGAGAAGCCATGCAGTTTATGGGATCTTAATTCCCTGACCAGGGATCACACCTGGGCCCCTGAAGTGAAAGCCCCAAGTCCTAACCCCTGGACCACCAGGAAACTCCCCTATGAGCAGATACTGTTACTTGCAGATTTCCTACCTGGTAACACTAGTGTACACACTAGTGTATATATGGAATGAATAACAAGATATGTCTTATAGATTTATACTTTCCTTAAGCAGACTTCAAAATTGCACATTATTTATTCCACAGATACATCCAGTTGTTCTAACAACTTCTATAATCTCCACTTTTAAACATCACTTTGGGTTTTGCTAAAAAGACGACAACAGAGACCCAGCCACTGCACAGGTCAGTGCCCAGGCTCAACGGAACCATCTGAAAGGGAACAATTTATGTCTGATTGTGCTTCTTACACAGACGCTGCTTGTGTCAGCTGTTGGATGTGGTTTCACGCAGTCAGAATGCAAAGAACTGAACTGTCAACACAGTTAAGCGCACTTTATCATTGCTAGTGTGAAAAAGAACCATCACAGAACCAAAGCAACCCTACATAAAATAATTAGTGGATGGTTCCTAGAGTGACACAAGCCTTTGTAAAGGCTTTAAGACACATTGCCTTTTTAAACTCAATATATTTATAAACTGAAGAGCACATGTTTCGGCAGTCCACTTAGCATGAGCTCTAAATGGAGCAGACACTCAGCCAATGCTGGTTAACTAACAAATTCCTCTGCAGAGGGCAGAACAAGTAGCAGCCACGCCTCCAACCTAGGCTTCTGTTGAAACTGACAAGTCCTGTCGGGTTTCTATCATCATTACCGTCCTTCCCCATAGGTCAAGGCCAGTTCTTACTTGATGGTTTGAGTCACATGAACCTGCATTCCTTTCAGATTGGATAAAGGCCAGACTTGTGGACTAGCACCACAGAAGGGTTTTAAATTTACAGCCGTCTCTAAATATATGATCAGGAAAGTGAAAGTGAAGTTGCTCAGCCGTGTCCAGCTCTTTTCAACCCCATGGACTGTAGCCTACCAGGCTCCTCCGTCCATGGAATTTTCCAGGCAAGAGTACTGGAGTGGGTTGCCATTTCCTTCTCCAGGATATCTTCCCGACCCAGGGTTTGAACCTGCCTGCATTGCAGGCAGACGCTTTACCGTCTGAGCCACCAGGGAAGTAATCAAGAATCCCTGGCCTTAATTTAGATTTTCCAGCAGCCTGGAGAAGATTCTACAGCCAAGCTACAAGCACCCATATTACCACTGTGACCCTTTCACCCACTTACCTAAAGAGGATAACTAGACCTTGGCTGAAGCACATTGATCTGTCCAAGAGAATGACCTTCACTCTTTGACTCAGCATCTCTTCTCCAAATAAAAAAAAAAAGCCCTACATAATCAAACAGGACAGCCCTTTTCCCAAATATATTTTCTTTAATCAGAATTCATAGAAAAATAAAAACTAAGGATGGGGTGTGTGTGTGATGTTCACTGTTCTTTTTCCATTTGAAAACACGTTGGTGATGGCTAGGTGGTTTTCCCAGTTGTGACTATGTGATACATGGTATGATGTGAGTAATTAGTAACTGTTGGACATGACTGACTAATACACACACACACAGGTAAATTATAATTAGTGACGCCAACCTGGAAATTCACAAGATTAGGCTGACAGTTGTTTTCGGGCCTCCATTTTCTGTGAGAATATCACAAGAATCCCATCAGGGCTTGTCTATAATGAATGTCTCCAAGCTCACATTTTATTATCTGCTCTTACCCACTAACAACACTTTACCTTAAAATGAGACATAACAGCCAACTATCCCACAAGAAGGGATTAGGGAGGTTTATTGTCTATGGGTGGTGTTTCCACAGCTAGCCCCAAAGGATGTAAAGAGACTCTTCAGTAGAGAACAATGAGGTTTCTGATTGCTAGTTTGGTCTAATTGTGGTTTGCAAATTTAACTTCCATTGAAGATTTATATTCACTTAATTGTCTGGTCCAGGAAACTAGAATTGAATTTCCAGTCACCAGTGTGTTGAGTATTTTTTTAATTAAATCTTTATTGGAGTATATAGTTGCTTTATATCCTGAGTCTTGAGTCTTATTTCCCTTTGTATTTAGTAGAGCAGAGAATGAAATAGAAGAAGAGAAAATATGCCTAGGGAAAAAGAAAATAACTATAAAACCTGTGGAGAGTGGTAGGTAAAAATGGAGACGTCCTTATTTGACCATGAATCCTGTGGGCAGCTATGGAAAATAAGTATTATTTCCTCATCTCGGTCATTTATATACTCACATGTTCACGTACAGAGCCATCACTAAATGCCACGCTGGGTACAAGGGGGAAAAATGCCTTTGCCTTTAGAGATTTACGGTCTGATGAAAGAAAAAAAAAAGAACCTAACAATTACATAATAGTCTGAACCAGCTTTTGGAAAGCTTCCTGGGGGAGATGACACTTGAACTGCCCGAGTCCTGAAGCGTCAATGTAGGTTTCCCAGTGAAAAGCTAAATTAAGACAGCAGTGGTGGCAACGGGGGAGGTGAAGGAGGCAGAGAACCTAGAACTTGACTGCCCCACCATGGAGGTGGAGCGGAGGCAGTTGAGCCAGACACTTGGGTTCCTGGCTTGTGTCCAACTGGTGGTGCCACTCAGAGCAGAGACTGGAGAAGAGGGAGGTTAGATAGAGGCAAAGGAGATGCTTCCCTTTGAGATATGCTGAGCTGCCTGACAGACTTCACCTGGAAGCATTTGAGTCAATTTGCTGTGTGGATCTGCATGTATGCCACCTGGGTGCTAAGTCAGTTCCATTGTGTCTGACCACCACGATCCTCTGTCCATGGGATTCTCCAGGCAAGAATACTGGAGTGGTTTGTCATTTCCAGGGGATCGTCCCCATCCAGGGATCGAACCTGCATCTCTTCTGTCCCCCGAACTGGCAGGCGGGTTCTTTGCCGTTAGCGCCACCTGGGAAGCCCATATGGAGCTAGCACTCAGGAAATAAGTGAGGGCTAGAAAGGAACGTAGACTGCAGTTACACGAGCAGCAGGGACGTCCTTAGTTCTGACTGATGGCTCCCAGGGACATGGAGATGAGCAGTGGTTAAGGACCCCCCTCAGGGGCAGCTGACACGGGCTGGAGAGCCGGCGAGGGGCCAGTGCCCTGGGAGCAAGTGGCCAGCACATCACCTACCAAAGGACAAGTGAGAAAAACTCTGGGGTGGAGGACACTGCCTTATCTTCTTTTTTGCCCTACCTAGTTTTAAAATTTGGCTGCAATGGGTCTTAGTTGCAGCATGCAGGTTTGAACCCAGGCCCCCTGCATTGGGAGCTCAGAGTGTTACCCACTGGGACATCAGGGAAGTCCCATTACCTTATCTTCTGAGAAAGAAGTGAAGAACCAAAGGAGAATAAAAAAATGACTCAGAGAGGAAGAAAGAGGCAAGTAATAGTGACAGAGACACAAGGGAGTTGAGATCACCTGGGACAGCCCAGGAATTGAAGACTCCTGGGTCGCTCAGTCGTGTCGGACTCTTTGTGACCCCATGGACTGCAGCCCTCCAGGCTCCTCTGTCTATGGGAATTCTCCAGGCAAGAATACTGGAGTGGGGTTGCCATGCCTTCCTCCAGGGGATCTTCCCAGTCCAGGGATCAAACCCAGGTCTCCCACATTGCAGGCAGATTCTTTACCGTCTGAGCCCCCAGACATGATGGTTCCACAAAAGATGGGAAGCACTGTGGAGCTGTGGGCCGGTTGGGTCCCTAACCAGCTGGGTGATCTTGTGCCTTTAATCATGTTTCAGCAAAGAGGTGAGCCTGGGTCACATGGTGATGGCACAGGCCCCAGGTCTGCCGGGTTTAAACACAAGTGCATCAGCTCCCATGCTCCTCCAGCTTTTCAGAACCATGCCCCAGGCTTGCCCTAGACCTTTATTCTGCACGCAGTGCCAAGTTCCATCACAACAGGGCCTCATCTGACCAGAAAGCGAAAGTGACTGACCTAACTAGGGGAGAGTTCAGAGCTGCTCTATCAAAAATTAAGCCTTCTAATAAGCTCAAGTGAGCTATGGAAGGGATCCAGGCCCAGCTGATTGCTTTGGGAGAAATAACTCAAGTGACGGACTCAGGGTCCTATGACTCGACACTGGATTTCAGTGGCTCTGTTCATACCATTATTTCCCTCTCTTCTCCCTTGAGTTGGAATGGATGGTTGGTACTCCAGGACGCCTCACCTAGTGGCTTGTTCACCATTACATACCAGTGGCTGGGACCAAGTACATTGTGAAAGAATGACTCTGTCGGGGACTTCCCTGTGGTCCAGTGGCTAAGACTCCACACTCTCAATGCAAGGGGGTTTGGGTTCAATATCTGGTTGGGGAGCTAGATTCCACAGGCCGCAACAAAGTGTTTGCATGCAGCGACTAAATAGCCTGCATGCTGTAATGAAAACCAAAGGTCCCACATGCCCAGCTAAGACCCAATGCAGCCAAACAAATATTTAAAAAAAAAAAAAGAATGACTCTGGGGATACTATTACTTCTCTAACAAATAGCAACTACCTTCAGTCTGGCTTGGTATTTCTCTTGTATTATTTAACTTTTCGTAAGTTGAAAGCTTATCTGTCAAATCTACAGTTGATGTCACACCTTTTTAAAATAATTTATTGATTTTTGGCTGTATTGGGTCTTTGTTGCTGGAAGGGCTTTTCTCTAGTGCAGGGAGTCGGGAGCTGCTCTGCAGTTGCAGGCTTCTCATTGCGGTGGCTCCTCTTGCGTCAGAGCACTGCCTCTAGGGTGTGCGGGCTCCAGCAGTTGCAGCATGTGGGCTCCAGAGCAGAGGCTCAGTGGTTGTGGCGCAAGGGCTTAGTTGCTCCAAGGCATGTGGAATCTTTTCCAGCCAGGGATAGAACCCAAGTCCCCTGCATTGGCAGGCAGACTCTTAACCACTGAGCCACCAGGGAAGCCCCTGCCGTCACATCTCCACATTTCACTTTACCATCAGTGAGCACCGCGTCCTGTACTAATAGCTGCTCCGTGATGCTTGCTGTTTGACAGAGAATCTAAAACTTTACCAAAGAGTTTTCTCCCCCTCAACTCCCTCCAGACTCATCCTTACTCGGCACCTGTTTCTCCTCTGACTTTAAACACGTTCCTCTAGTAAACGTTCTCATTTCATGACAAACTCAGAACACTCAAGAAGAAACAGCAAGATTCAGGGAGGGCAATTGACTGGAATTAAGGTTCCCTGGGCTGACATTCTGGATGACTGAAAAACATCTGCCGAGCGTAATTATTCCAAACTGAAAAAGTCCTGAGGCCAAATAATCACTTTGGACTGTAAACGGGATCATGAGACGCTATTCATTGGGAGGTGACCTTGATAAAGGACAGAGAGCTGACAAAGGCAGTAAAATGCAAAAGCTACAGGGAAATTCATCTCACGAGGCTATGCTTTTAAAGATTTCCAGGAAATTAGTAGAAAGCAAAGTGAGAGAATACAGTTTTAAAGGCCTTGATACCAGGAATACAAACATTGCACCAAGCAAAATGTTGCCTCAAGGGGAATTTTTTTTTTTTTTTTCAGAAAACAAATCCCTTTATTTTTTTTTAAGTAATTAATTTATTTTTTATTGGAGGAAAATTATTTTACAATATTATATTGGTTGGTTTTGCCATACATTGACATGAATTCGCCCCGGGTTTACATAAGTTCCCCCTCCTGAACCCCCCTCCCACCTCCCTCCTCCCTTTATCCTCCCTCTGGGTCATCCCCACATGCCAGCCCCCAGCATCCTATAACATACATCGACCCTGAACTAGTGATTCGTTTCACATATGACAACATACGTGTTTCAATGCCATTCTCCCAAATCATCCCACCCTCGCCCTCTCCCACAGAGTCCCAAAGACAGTTCTATACATCTGTGTCTCTTTTGCTGTCTCGTATACAGGGTTATCATTTGTATCTTTCTAAATTCCATATATATGCGTTAGTATACCGTATTGGTGTTTTTCTTTCTGGCTTACTTCACTCTGTATAATAGGCTCCAATTTCATCTACCTCATTAGAACTGATTCAAATATATTCTTTTTAATGGCTGAATAATACTCCATTGTGTATATGTACCAAAGCTTTCTTATCCATTCGTCTGCAGATGGACATCTAGGTTGCTTCCATGTCCTGGCTATTATAAACAGTGCTGCAATGAACATTGGAGTACATGTGTCTCTTTCAATTCTGGTTTCCTCGGTGTGTATGCCCAGGAGTGCGATTGCTGGATCATATGGCAGTTCTATTTCCAGTTTTTTGAGGAATCTCCACACTGTTCTCCATAGTGGCTGTACTAGTTTGCATTCCCACCAACAGTGTAAGAGGGTTCCCTTCTCTCCACATCCTCTCCAGCATTTATTGCATGTGGATTTTTGGATAGCAGCCATTCTGACTGGTGTGAAATGGTATCTCATTGTGGTTTTGATTTGCATCTCTCTGATTATGAGGGATGTTGAGCATTTTTTCATGTGTTTGTTAGCCGTCTTTATGTCTTCTTTGGAGAAATGTCTGTTTAGTTCTTTGGCCCATTTTTTGATTGGGTCATTTATTTTTCTGGAATTGAGCTGCAGGAGCTGCTTGTATATTTTGGAGATTAATCCTTTATCAGTTGCTTCATGTGCTATTATTTTCTCCCATTCTGAAGGCTGTCTTCTCACCTTGCTTAGAGTTTCCTTTGCTGTGCAGAAGCTTTTGATTTTAATTAGGTCCCATTTGTTTATTTTTGCTTTTATTTCCAATATTCTGGGAGGTGGGTCATGGAGGATCCTGCTGTGATTTATGTCGGAGAGTGTTTTGCCTACGTTCTCCTCTAGGAGTTTTATAGTTTCTGGTCTTACATTTAGCTCTTTAATCCATTTTGAGTTTATTTTGGTGTATGGTGTTAGGAAGTGTTCTAGTTTCATTCTTTTACAAGTGGCTGACCAGTTTACCCAGCACCACTTGTTAAAGAGACTGTCTTTTCTCCATTTTATATTCTTGCCTCCTTTGTAGAAGATAAGGTGTCCATAGGTGTGTGGATTTATCTCTGGGCTTTCTATTTTGTTCCATTGATCTATATTTCTGTCTTTATGCCAGTACCATACTGTCTTGATGACTGTGGCTTTGTAGTAGAGCCTGAAGTCCGGCAGGTTAATTCCCCCAGTTCCATTTTTCTTCCTCAAGATTGCTTTGGCTATTCGAGGTTTTTTGTATTTCCATACAAATTGTGAGATTATTTGTTCTAGTTCTGTGAAAAATATCGTTGGTAGCTTGATAGGGATTGCATTGAATGTATAAATTACTTTGGGTAGTATACTCATTTTTACAATATTTATTCTTCCAATCCATGAACATGGTATATTTCTCCATCTATTAGTGTCCTCTTTGATTACTTTCAGTAGTGTTTTATAGTTTTCTACGTACAAGTCTTTTGTTTCCTTAGGTAGATATATTCCTAAGTATTTAATTCTTTTCGTTGCAACAGTGAATGGAATACTCAAGGGGAATTTTATAGGACAGCTTTGAGTGACTGCATTTACCACCTTGTATCTTAAGTGTGGCCTTTTTTAGATACTTTAGAAGTCACCTTGGTAACTGTCTTAGTTTGTGTGCGTATGTGTTAAGTCACTTCAGTCATGTCCGACTCTTGTGTGATGCTATGAACTGTAGCCCGCTAGGCTCTTCTGTCCGTAGGTTTCTCCAGGCAAGAATACTGGAGTGGGTTGCCATGCCCTTCTCCAGGAGATCTTCCCAACCCAGGGATGGAACCTGCGACTCTTACATTTCCTGCATTATCACCTGGGAAGCTCTAGAAGAATACCAGGGGCTTCCCTGGTGGCTCAGTCAGCAAAGGATTTGCCTGCAATGCAGGCGACCAAGACCACCCAGGTTTGGTCCCTGGGTCAGGAGAATCCCCTGGAAAACGAATAGCAACTCGCTCCTGTACTCTTGCCTGGGAATTCCTGACAGAGGAGCCTGGCAGGCTACAGTCCACGGAGTTCTAAAAGAGTCGGACACGACTCAGCAAATCAACAACAGAATACCATGGACTGGGCGGCTTATAAGCAATAAATATTTATTTATTTTAGCTCTGGAGGCTGGAGCTCTGAGATCATGCTGGTGGTGAAGCCATCTTCTGGGTTACAGACTGCCAGCTTCTCTCGTGTCCCCACATGGCAGAAAGAGGGTAAGAAAGTTCTGTTGCTGCTGCTGCTGCTAAGTCACTTCAGTCTGTAGGGTCCCTTTTATAGGGGTGCGCATCCTCAGGAGGGCTCCACCCTCATGACCTGATCAATTCCCACATCCTAACAACATCACATTGATTTTGTGTGTGTGTGTTTAATTTTTTATTTTTAACACCATCACATTGAGGTTAGGGTTTCAACATATGAATTTGGAGGGGACACATACATGTAGTGCCTTGCAGTAAGGATTGGATTTTCCTAACTTCTGAACTAAACAGATCCAAATATCAAGAATTCAGTTAGGACTTTCCTGGCAGTCCAGTGGTTAAGAATTCAGCTGCCAATGCAGGGACACCAGTTTGATCCCTGGTTGGGGATGACTCCACACACCTTGAAGCAACTAAGCCCACGCACTGCAACTACTCAGCCTGTGCTCTACAGCCGGCCAGCTCCAACTATGGAAGCCTGTGTGTACGCTAGAGCCGGTGCTCTGCAACGAGAAGTCACTGCAATGAGAAGCCAGCTGTGCAGAACCAGAGAAAGCCCATGAGCAGCAACAAAGACCCAGTGAAGCCAAAAAAAAATTAATTTAAAAATTAAAAGATCTGTTCACATTGTTATTAATTATAAGATTATATATAGTCAGTTTTAAAATGTTATTTCCACAATTGACCCTTGGACTTGAGGTATATAAAATGTCTATACAATTAATCCTTGTAACCACCCATGGGAGGTAGGAATCATTACCCCCATTTTCTAGACAGAGAAATTGAGGCTCAGGAGATGGATTTACCAAGCACCCAGACAATCACTTAACTTCCTGCATAGCTTTGCTTTGGGGGAGAGAATGTTCTGGGCAGTGAGTACAAGTTTCCTATCTACTCTGTATTTTTCACTGAACATATATGAAGTGATATTCTGAGTTTTTAATAGATGCGGCTCCTGTGAGTTTGTTTTCAAGCCTTACAGGGCAGGAACCACATCAAAGGCCCCTGCTCCACGCCTCACCCCACCTTTTCCTCAAAGGCCTGTTCAGTTCAGTTCAGTCGCTCAGTCGTGTCCGACTCTTTGCGACCACATGCATCGCAGCACGCCAGGCCTCCCTGTCCATCACCAGCTCCCGGAGTTCACTCAAACTCATGTCCATCGAGTCGGTGAGACTCACACAAATACACAATGAAATGGACTGTGCTCAGGAGCATCAGGAACATCATCGAGGGGTTTCTGAGGGCTTGAGGGTTGGAATCGCCCCCGTTCCCTTTCCTGGATGATACAGGATAATGAAATTCTGATCATCAGCCTAGTGTTCAGATGAACTAGGAAGGGCATCCTTCGGTCGATCCACACCAGCGTGGGGCTCTTTCCTTCGTCTGAATATCCTCCTCTCTGCCTCCTTTCCTTAACTTCTGACGTGGTACCCATTTCTCACCCAGCATCTTGCCCTCAGGGCCGTTGCCTTATGGCACCAGACCCCCATCGCCGCCCTCACTCCCATCACCACGTCCGAGCGTGTCTCCCTGCTCCGCATCCCCGCACACATCCACTGTGCGCCTCTCCGCCATCCTGCCGCCAGGCCGCCGTCATCGCCTTCCTGTGCTGCGGGCTCCACACTGGAGGCCCGCCGGGATGGCCTGACCTACCCTCCGCGTCCCATCGGAAGGGCAGTCAGCACAGACGCCCTGCCGGCCCGCCAAGGCTTCCCGCTTCCCTGCTGCTTTCAGCACAAAATGCGAGCGCCCGACTCCGCGCCGGGCCCGTGATGCGCCCGGCCTCAGCCCGCTTCCGCCGCATCACGGCCGCGGGGTTCCGCTCCACTGTGGTCAAACCTGCCGCACCCTTCCCAGTCTCCCTGCTGCGGAACCTTCCGCTCGCCCCGCCGCGCTCCTTTTCTCCGCTAACCCCCAGTGGTAAAGGTTTTGCCCAAACTGCCGCAATCCTTCCTTTCTTGCTGGCCAGGCCCTCTGCAGCTTGTCCCATAGAGAGGGAGTCGATTTCCACAGTCACTGATTACGGACCGGCCTGCCCCATGGACTGTTCTGGAAGTGTGCTGTGGGGGTTCCGAGCCCGGACCTCCAGAAGCCGCCAGCTTTTGTTCACTCTCTTGAATCCTTACCCAACCAACAGTGTGAAGCTGAATTTCATCCTTGGACGTAAATGAACCAGCGGAAGCTGAGGCTTGGGGATAGGATGTCCTAGGCAGCCTCTGAGGGCCAGATGGAATCAACTCCGGGTTCCAGGGCACTAACCTCACCCCGACCCCAACACGGATGAGCCCTGACCAGTTGGGAATGGGAAACAGGAGGGAGCCTGCCAGACTCATTTTCCCTCCTTCCTTTCTCTGTGTGGGCCACTCTGAGGAAGCATCCTTGCTCTTGGCAACCCTCTATCTGAGCAGATTGAGAGTCCCTTGGATTTCAAAGAACTCAGACTAGTCAATCTTAAAGAAAATCAACCCTGAATACTCACTGGAAGGACTGATGTTGAGGATGAAGCCCCAGTACTTTGGCCATGTGATGTGAAGAGCCGACTCATTGGAAAAGACTCTGATGCTGGGAAAGATTGAGGGCGAGAAGAGCAGGGGGCAGAGGATGAGATGGTTGGATGGCATTACTGATTCAGTGGACAATAAACTTGGGCAAACTCCGAGAGATGGTGAGGGACAGGGAAGCCTGGTCTGCTGCATTTCGTGGGGTCTCAAAGAGTTGGACATGACTGAGCGATTGAACAACATCTGAGCAGATGAGCCTGCTGTGCCTCTTTACAGCTCACTGGCGAACAGAGGCCAGGTGGTAACAGGTCTGTCTCAGAGTGAGGAGTCTGAGCCTCTTTCTCGCTTCACCCCCCTCACTGCCCTAGGCTTCCACTCCTAATAACCTCCGGTTCTGCTTTTTGCTAATGCAGCGGCCAGTGTGAACACATCATATGAGGAAGCTCAGTTCTAATTAAGATGCCCTGGCTCCCACTCCTCAGAAGCCACTTATGTTCATTTCCTATTGCCGCTGTAACAGGCTGTCTCAAACTTAGTGGCCTAAAACAATATGAATTTAGGGACTTCCCAGGTGATCCAGTGGTTAAGACTTCTCCTCCCAGTGCAGGGAGTGTGGGTTCCATCAGGGGTCAGGGAGCTAAGATTCCGCATGCCTTTCAGCCAGGAAACCAAAACATAAAACAGAAGTAATATTGTAACAAATTCAATAACGACTTTTTGAATGGCCCATATAAAAAAAAAATCTCTCTATAAAAGAAAGACAAAAGCAAAAAGGTGTCCTCTGACCCTTCTGGAGGTCGGAAGTCTACAATCAGTTCCACCCAGCTGAAACTGAGGGGTCAGCAGGAATGTGGGTCCTCCTGGTAGCCTGGGGTGCAATCCTGGGTCAGGGAACAAGATCCCACGTGCTGCCACTAAAGATCCTGGGTGTCAAAAGTACGACCCAGTTGTTGTTATTTAGTCGATAAGTCGTGTCCAACTCTTTGCAACCCCACGGTCTGCCAGATCATGGGATTTCCCAGGCAAGAATCCTGGAGTGGGTTACCATTTCCTTCTCCAGGGCATCTTCCCGCCTGGGATCAAACCCCTGTCTCCTGCACTACGGATGGATTCTTTACCACTGAGCCACTGGGGAAGTCCCAGGACCCGGTTCAGCCAAAAAAATAACTTTTTTTTAAAAAATGAAGTCTTTGAGAGTTTGTCTTTGTCACAGCATGAAACAGACATTTGGCGATTCCCTAAATAATTTGACCAATCTGGAGTCGGATGCCCAGATTTTATCTAGATAGGATGTTTATCCTATCCAGACTCGACTTCCTTTTGTACTGGCTAGGCCCACCTGGTTCTGAAGCAATCACTTTCTGTGGTTACTAATTAGAAATTGGAGCCTAATGCACACAGCAGGATTATACTTGATCTCCTTTATGACCTGTTTTTATGACTTATGGGAAATTTATTAGGCGCCGAGGAAAGGAATTGTTTGCATGTGAGCAACTGTCTACCTCTTGTTTCCTCAATACTTCGCTCTCATAAAATCTTATTCTTGATTCAGACCAATTTAAATATATGTAGAATGGGAGGAAAAAAATACTCGCGATGACAGACTCATTTTAATACATCCATTTAGTTGTAGTTTCAAAAAATATATTCTTTCAGGGACTCACCTGGTGGTCCAGCAATTAAGAATCCGCCTTGCAATGCAGGGGACGTGGGTTTGATAGATCCCACTTGCTGTGGGGCAACTAAGCCCAAGCACTGCAACTACTGAGCCCATGCACCATAGTTAGAGAGCTCGTGTGTCAAAACAAAAGATCCCGCATGCCACAGCTAAGACACAAAATGGCCAAATAAACAAAGAAATATTTTTTAAAACACTCTTCCAGACGGACGATGTGTGTGCTTTTCCTCTGTTGATACACATTAATTTTGTTGACATGCCAGGTACTTTACTGGGCACGGTGCACGCAGCAGGGAGCAAATCAAAATCCTTACCCTCTCAGACCTGATATTAACACTCTGCTTAGGAAGAGACAGATAATAAAGGAACACACCAGGAAATAATGTCAGGAGAGACACGTCACAAAGAAAAGGAAAGCAGGGTGAGGACAGAAAACAACGGTGGGGTGCCATGTTAAGATGAGCTGGCCCGGCCCGTCTGAGCAGAGACCGGATGAGATGAGAGCACAAGCCGCACACATCTGGGAGAAGAGCAAAGGGAAGAAGACATCTAAGAATTTGAGACACGGGCCACAGGAAGTGCAAAGGTCCTAAGGTGAGTGTGCTTGAGTGTTTGAGAAAACAGCAAGGGGACTGGAGGCTGGAAATGGAGTGATGGGAGATGGTATAGATGGAATGCTTGTGCCCCTGAAATTCATGTGAAAACCTAATGCCTGGGCCTCCCTGGTGGTCTAGTGGTTAAGAATCCATGTACCAATGCAGGATACATGGGTTCGATCCCTGGTCCAGGAAGATTCCGCACGCTGCTGAGCAACTAAGCTGCAACTGCTGAGCCTGAGCACCCAACTGCTAGAGCTTGAGAGCTCTGCAATGAGAGGTCAGTGCAGTGAGAAGCTCAAGCACCAAAAGGAAGAGCAGCCCCCACTGGCCACAGCTAGAGAAAGCCCAAGAGCAGCAGTGAGGACCCAGCACAACCAAAAAAAAAAAAAAATCTAACCCCTAATGTCCTGAACCCACCCACTCTAAAGTCAAAAGAAGATTCCAGAGGAATCGAAATGGAGTTGAGGGGCCTGGGTTAAGCCCACTTCTTCCAGGAGCCTGCTATGACCTTGGACAACACACAGACCACCATAGCCACACCCACCCCGCCTGTCTCCACGGTTGCTTAGGAACATCAAGTGCTTAGGAACACACAGGTTACTCTAGACCGTGCCTGACATTATTATTTGGCTGTGACTCCCGGAAGTTCAAAGACGGACTTCTAGTCCTGGGGCTTGGCACGCAGTAGGGCTTGTGGCGGGCTGCCGTCCACGGGGCCACAAAGAGACCCGACGGAGCGACTAAGCACGCACACGCAGGGCGTGTGTAAACGTATGACGGTGAGGAAGTGCTCTCCCCCGCTGAGGTTGCTGTGTGAGGGACACGACCACTCAACCAAGTCTGAGAGGGAAGTGTCTGCCTTTCTTTGCTTTAGAGACCAAAGCCGCCGTCATTTCCTTGCAGAACTCAGAGTGAGATACAGTCCTGATTGGAAGCGTCATTAGATACGTTGCCCCGGAGGTCCTCCTCCTCTCCTCCCCAGAAGCCCCTCGGGAAGCCTGCAAGGGGAGGCGTGAGCCCAGACAACCGGGAAGCCGGGTGGGGTCACTTGGGACACAGAGAGGAGAAAGGGACTCCGCACAGACCAGCAGTAGATGCGTACACCAAAGGAAGTGGCCTTCATGACTTCCCTGGTGGTCCAGTGGCTACGACTCTGAGCTCCCGAGCCAGGGGGCCCAGGTTCGATCCCTGGGAACTAGATCCTGCATATAGCAACTAAGAGCCCAAACGCTGCAACTGAAGACCCGAATACTGCAACTAAGATCAAGAAAGGAAGTAGGTTTTAATTCCAATAGAAACAGAGCCCTCGGAATGAGGTCAGCAACCAGAGTCCCCTGGAGAGCTCAGCCCTGAGCTCGGAGAGGCGAGAAACAAGAGAGGAGGACGGCCCAGTGACAGAGGGGAGGGGCAGGACTGGGCTGAGCGGAGGGGCAGTCTCTGGTTTACAGAACGGCACGGACACTGGAAAATGAGGCATGGTTCGGAAGGAAACGGAAGCCACCATCCAACGTGCACTGGCTCAGTGTGAAATGACTTAAACAATACTCACTTCTGGACTTCCCTGGTGGCACAGTGGGTAAGAATCCACCTGCCACTGGAAGGGACACAGGTTTGATCCCTGGTCCAGGAAGATTCCACGTGCCTCGGAGCAACGAAGCCCGTGTGCCCAGAGCCTGTGCTCCATGACAACACAAGCCACCACAGCTAGAGAAAGCCTGAGCAAAGCAATGAAGACCCAGTGCGGCCAAAAATAAATAAATCATAAAATTATAAATCATATTAAAACTATAAATTAAAAAAAACTCACCTCTTATTAAAGCCGTGCAACTGTTTTCCAAAGGCCTTTCCCTTGCCCCTCCCCCAAAGCCCGCCCTGCCTCCCTGACATTCTTCCCAAGGGAGGGGAAGTAACCACCTCCTTTCGGGGAAGTCCTGGGACAGGCTCTGGACAGGCAGGCTGGACAAGCGTGGAGCGGCCCACCCTGAGTTCTCCAGATGGGTCTCCCTCCAGCTGTGGTCGGTTTCTGTCTGCACTCACCCACCTCCTTCCAGGTCATGGATCACACCAAACCCGGGGCTTCTGACGACTTGCCTTGTTCACTGCCCAGAAAGCTCTCCTCCCAGACCTCAGTGAGGCTGGCTCTTTCTCACTGTCCAGGGCTCTGCTCAAATGTCACCTCCTCAGGACGCCTTTCTGGACTCACTAGCCTTCAGTCCTATTATTGAATCCAAGTCCTCCGTGTGCCCGAAGCACAGTGAGGCCACATAAACCAAAATGTCAGAGCTTGGAGCAGAGAAACGTTTATCGCAGGGCCAAGTCATGTATGGATGTGAGAGTTGGACTATAAAGAAAGCTGAGCACCGAAGAATTGATGCTTTTGAAACGTGGTGTTGGAGAAGACTCTCGAGAGTCCCTTGGACTGCAAGGGGATCCAACCAGTCCATCCTAAAGGAGATCAATCCTGGGTGTTCATTAGAAGGACTGATGTTGAAGCTGACACTCCAATATTTTGGCCACCTGATGGGAAGAACTGACTCATTGGAAAGGACCCTGATGCTGCGAAAGATTGAGGGCAGGAGGAGAAGGGGACGACAGAGGGTGAGATGGTTGGATGGCATCACTGACTTGATGGACATGGGTTTGGGTGGACTCTTGGAGTTGGTGATGGACAGGGAGGCCTGGCGTGCTGCAGTCCATCGGGTCGCAGAGTGTCGGACACGACTGAGCGACTGAACTGAACTGAAGCAAGGACAACAGGTGGCCTGAGGTCAGAAGACCCGAACTCCTTGACGGCTCCAGGGAAGAGTTGTTAAAGGCGAAATGTGGGGTGAGGGCTGCGGGTGCCTGACCCTTCCGGTTGGACGTGAGGTGAGCAGGAATCTCAGTTCCGACCAGTCTTCTGGTTCCAACAAGTCTGGGGTCTCAGCAGGTAGTTACCATTCTCCACCCGGGTGGGGCCTTAGTCCCCACAAAGCAACTCAAAGATTTGAATCAGATTGTTCTGTGTGTCCCTGGAGGATGAACTAGACCTCGGTTTTACCCCTGAACTGTCGTTTCCGGACCACTTGCCCTTTGTTTCTGCATTCCCTCACTTCTCTAATTAGTAACTGCTTGAGTCAGCTCTTTGGAACTCCCAGAAGGCCCAGGAGACTTAAGATTTTCTGCAAACATCAGGGGGTGGGAAGGCCCCTCCCCCGAAGGGTCCTGCTAAGTTTCAGTTCCCTTGTTCTCAGGCACTTTCCATCTCATCACTGTTTTTCTCAAGGCTCTTAACACTCTGAAACCGCCTTACCTGTGTGATTGTCTGTCAGCCCCCTCACTTCTCAGTAGAATGCAGGCTCCACCAGAGCAGGGAGCTGTTTGCTCATTGTGGTACCCCCCGCGCCTGGAACACTCTGAAGTCTTTTTTTTTTTTTTTAATGTATCTGGCCACATTGGGCCTTAGCGGTGGCACTGGATGTCATCTCTCGCTGGGGTCCAATTTCTCTAGTTGTGGCACACAGCCTCTCTAGTTGCGGTATGAGGGCTTAGCTGCTCTATGGCACATGAGATCTTAGTTCCCCAACCAGGGATCGAACCCATGGCCCCTGCATTGCAAGGCGGATTCTTAACCACTGGACCGCCACAGAAGTCCCAACCTTGGAAGTCTTGACCAATCGTTGATAAATGCATGAAAAGGATAAGATGAGGATTACAGGAAACGGTGTTCCTAACCTTTTGGAGGGTGCCAGGCACCTTAACAATGGCATTATTATCACTATTACTATCATTCCTCTTTTGTTGCAAGTCAGACCTGTTGGATAAGGCAGTAATAATAAGCCTACCTTATTATATCTGAAATAGGAATGTAGGAAGCACTGATTTCTCTTCTTTGAAGGACAGAGGCAAGACCTAGAAAGATTCACCACAAACCTTCCTGAGAAAGCACTGAATACTGGTGAAAGCACTCAGGGCTCCCAGGTTTTGTGCTCAGCAGCTGCGTGACCTTGGGTAAGATGCTCAGCCTCTCTGCACCTGTTGAGAAATCTGAGCAATATAGGGGGTCATTAAATGCTGCCTAAGATCTCTTTTGATTTCTAGAAGCATTGTCCTTTATCTCCTCATTTGGTTGTTCTTGCCTGCCTTCTGGAGGACAAGTGAAAGAACTAAAGACTGGCAGAAACAGAGGGGGCCTGGAGGTTTTAGAATAAATATTAAGTCAGTTTCCAAATTATTAGGTTGCACGGGTCTCCTCTTCCCTAAGGATGTAAAGACCCAACAGAGGGACCACAACGCCTCTTCTGCCTTTGATCCAGAGCACAGACCACCTTACTTTCGATGCTTATTGTTAGCGGTTTTACACCCGGATGTCCTTTGGTCCTTAAAGTAACCTTCCGAAGTACGCATTATTTCTCCATCTTTATTACCTCCATTTTACAAGTTGGGGTGGAGTACTCAGAAAGGTCACAGCTAAAAAGCAACAGGGTTTGTCTCCTCCCCACCCTCTCCTCTCCCCGAGCTGGCCCTGGGGAATTCCCACCAATGGGTCCCAATCTCTTGATCATCAAAATCATATGGAACATCTTCAAGAGGGTACGAAGCCTGCCCAGGTCCTACTTAACCAGCCATCCAGAAATCAGGCTTTTTTCAAAATCTCTCTGGATCCCAATAACTCAGCTGGCCTCCAAAACCACTGCATGATCCTGGCTGCCTAGCAGTTAGAAAGCTTCCAGAGACCTTGCTAACACTTCCCACCCTTGTCCTTTAGGACGTCATTCTCTCTCGTCCCGCCCCTCCTTCAGGGCTGCTATTGGGCCCGCGGCAGAGGCGTCTCCGCAGCGCCCTCTGTTGGACACGCGGTAAAGACCCAAAGTGCAACCAACTCCTTCCAGGGGGATGTGCACCGGGCCTCCTGCTCCCCAGTCTCTGTAACATCACAAAATGTTATGCAGTTCCCTCCGGTGATGTGGAGTACTACTAATAGCCATTGATCAAGAAAATGCATAATGATCATATTCTATTTATGAGTGAACAAATGAATTAAGAGTTTGCTTTTAGTTAGAACAGTTCTGTGCTTAGCCGCTCAGTCGTGCCCGACTCTGCAACCCCATGGACTGTAGCCCCCCAGGCTCCTCTGTCCTTGAAGATTCTTCAGGCAAGAATACTGGAGGGGGTTGCCATGCCCTTCTCTGGGGCATCTTCCCAACCCAGGGATCGAACCCAGGTCTCCCGCGTTCCAGGTGGATTCTTTACCATCTGAGCCACCAGGAATACTGTCCACACACATTTGGGCAGGGGAGGTGAGTACAGACATGGCTTATTCAGTGGTTTGGGGAGCCACTGGGTAAAGAATTGCTTCCCTAGTAGCTGCCCAAACTTGACTCATTTACTCACTCATTTCCCCCAACAAGTATTAGATGCCTAGTAAATACCAAGCCTCAAGGCTCGGTAAAGTAAATACCAAGCACTCTTCTTAGCCCAAAACAAGACCAATAAAAAAAGATAACAGCAGCAAACTCTCTGTTTGTGGAGTTTATAGTCTAGTGATGGTGACAGGTATTAAGCAAATAAACAAGCTTAAATATCTACTTATAAATGGTGTGAATGCTCTAAAGGAAAGAACTAGATTTTGAGAGCTCCTTATTCTAGGAAGGATGGCCAAGGACATCTTCTCTCTGGAGCTGACTGGAAGCTAAGATCTGAAATTTGAGAAGGAATGAGTCTTGGAAGCCAGGGAGGGGATTCCAGGTGGCTTAAGTTCTTTTCTGAGGCTCTCCAAGGAAATCAGGGGCATTCTGAGTAATGGTGTGGGTAAGGGTATGAATTGAGATGAGGTATATATTCTCATGGAGAGTGGGTAGCAAACCTAGAATTTAAACACCAGTGGCACAGCTTCACTCAGCCTCAATATTCTACATTGCCTTTGGAGCATCGATAAGGAGCTTGGGTTTTATTATCTAAGCATATAGTAGTTTAGTCACTAAGTCATGTTCGACTCTTTGCAACCCCACGGAGACTGTAGCCCGTCAGGCTCCTCTGTCCATGGGATTCTCCAGGCAAGAATATTGGAGTGGGTTGCCATTTCCTTTTTTCTCCAGGGGATCTTCCTGACCCAGGAATCGAACCCGGGTCTCCTGCATTGTAGGCAGATTCTTTACCAACTGAGCCACATGGGAAGCCCCAATCTCAGTTCAGTTCGGGTCACTCGCTCAGTTGTGTCCGACTCTGCGACCCCATGGACTGCAACACGCCAGGCCTCCCTGTCCATTGCCAAGTACAGAGTTTAGCCCCAATCTAAGTATATACAATGAGACATCTGTGTAAGCTTTTAAGCAGGGGCTCTGAGTGATCTCTTGTGTTTTAACAAGATTGTGGTAAATGGATAATAGGCTATAGGGAGGCAAGAGAAGAGGAGGATGGGATGGAAGACACATTCACTCGCTCAAGCAGAGATGAAGGCGCTCGGCAGTGAGGATGGGGGAGAACTCGAGGCAAACGTGGCCAGACTGGGGACAGATGGGGTGGGGCCCAGGAGAAGAAGCCGTGAAGGGGGCAGTCCACGCTCAGGAAGCTGGACCGTGGAGCAGAGACTGAGACGGAAGGGGAAGCGTGTCTGGGAGAGTGAGGAGAGCTGTTTTGTGCACACTGAGTGTGAGACGCCGGTGATACGCCTAATGAACAGTCAGGCACAAAAAAACAATAGGCATCTCAAACTTACTGTGTGTAAACGTGAACTCTTCGCTGACCTCATTCTGAAATTCAGAGGAGACATCTTGGCTAGAAATGGAAATGAATGTGTTGTTTTTAGCCTCATCGGTGCTATTTTCAAATGGGTGCTGCTCCCTGGGGAGAGAAGCGTTCCAAGGACCAAACTTTCAGAAACGCCAGCCTTTGGAGGCCGGGTCTGAGAAAAGAAAGGGGTGAGGTGGGAGAGAGAGAGCGTGCCAGTGCCTGAGGAGCGCCAGTTGGAAAGATGAAATTGCAAAACAAAAGCATCCCGGGGCTCACTGTCCTCTAACAAAGGAAGACACCTCCTTCCTGTTTCCTTCCACGAGGGCAGGAATCGGTCCAGACTCAGAGAGATCAGCGCCAAGTTTAGGCTAGCTCGTACAGCGCAGTAGGCTTGTCTAAGCCCGTCCATCACTCTGTACCAGGAAGGAGGAGGCATGCCCTGAAGTAGAAAGCTGTCTCAACACTTTCCTGTAACTCCTCCGTCTCCTGTTGGGTCAAGGAAGGGTACACGTAGGTATGGGCAGGGTGCCAGCTCAGGTGCGAGTGCCCACAGTGGGGGGGCCGAGGCATTACAGTAGTCATAGCCTGTTGTCATTTCCCGTGGTGGGTTTCTTTTAAAATCTTTCCTTGCACTGCCCCCGATTTCACCCACTTTTTACTTTATTATCTTCCCCCAGAAACCACTGTCCCATGATAATAATCATCTCATTGTTAATTAATATGCTTTGGGAGGGGCAAAATTTTTCTCTTTCACAGCCCTTTGGGGGGCTTGAGAATTGCTGACATAAATGTTTGAGAGGTTTTTTTGTCTCCATAGTAAATGGAAGAAAGTAAATCTTCACCCTCAGGTCCAAAAAAATCATACAGGGAGATGCAATTCTATGCAGAGACGTCTCCAGCCTCTGGCCTTACCGTCCAGAAATCGGGTAAATAATTCACTGGGGAAGTCTACCTCTTTTTTTAAAAGTCTATCATGTTCTTAATTTTAAAAGTATATTTCATTGTAGAACTGGTTTCTCAAATTTTAATGAGAAGATCAATCACCTGGGGATCTTGTTAAAATACAGCCTCTGATTTGGGAGGTCTGCAGTGAGCACAGAGATGCTCCGTTTCTAACGAGCTCCCAGGTGATGCCGAGATGGCTGGCAAATGAGCCACATTTTGAATATCAAGGATTTAGCACACAAACAAGCAAAAAAATAACCAGGATAAAACAAATCAACTGTGAACTTGTCCTCTCAAATAGGACATTCTGCTCTCCATTCATAGCTTGATGCTGAGATAGCTCAGGACTCCCAGCCCCCCACCCCCTCAACATCACCCAAAGAAGCCAGACAGGGAATAGATTAAGACAGGCAGTGAGGCGCCCCTAGGAGGCAGGAAGCAGTTTGAACTGTGGATGCAGACGTGAGAGGGTGGTCGGGGAAGGAGTGTGGTCCTGCTTGAGATGATTGATGCTTTGCCACTGCATCAGGTGAGTCAGAGGCAGGGATCCTCAGGTTCAAAGGAAACTGCGGCAGGGCAAGAGGCAGGCCTAGGTGAAATGCTGTGTCAACAAGAGGGACCGATCAGACCTGGGGATTCTCTTCTCCACCCTCCCCTCCAGGGAGAGGATGAGAGATTCTAGCCTCTTCCTAAAACTCTCAGTACTGCCTGGGAGGATTAAGGGAAAGCCCCGATCTTGATTCAAGACTGCAGTCCTCTCTGCTGAGACTTTCCACACCAGGGTGTGTGCTGTGTTGTGCTTAGTCCCTCAGTCGTGTCCAACTCTTTGAGACCCCATAGACTGTAGCCTGCCAGGCTCCTCTGTCCATGGAATTTTCTAGGCAAGAATACAGGAGTGGGTTGCCATTCCCTTCTCTGGGGGATCTTCCCAACCCAGGCATCAAACCCGGGTCTCCTGCGTTGAAGGCAGATTCTTTACCACTGAGCCACCAGGGAAGCCCCCTAGAAAAGATTGATTTGAGAAACTGTTATAGAAGGAAAAAGGTCAAAAGATCTGAATTCACCAACAGATGAATTAGACAAAAGAAGAAAGGAACAGAGGGGAACTTACAGGTTAAAACAAAAAATTAGAAGACCCGTCAAATCTTTTTAAAAAGGAAGACTAAACTATTATGTGTAAGGATGCCATTTGGCTGATAAAGCTATAAAAAATGTAAGAAAGTAATCACTATAAAATCAGGAGAGTGGCTGAAAAGGCAGGGGTGAGACAGGATAGAATTAATTTGAGTGCTGTAAAATGGTGATTTTTTTTAATGTTAGTAAAAACAATCATAGAATAAAATTCACCATTGACCATTTTTATTTGTTCAATTTAGTGTCTTTAAGTAATCCACAATACTGTACAACCAACACCACTGTCCATTTCTGTACTTTCATACAGTCCCAAAGAGAAACTCTACCATTCTTATTTAAAATGTATTCATTAAGGGACTTCCCTCGTGGTTCAGTGGTAAAGACTCTGCCCTTCCGCTACAGAGGGCCTGGGTTCAACCCGGGGTTGAGGAACTAAGATCCCATATGCCATGCAGTGCGGCCAAAAAAAAAAAAGAAAAATGTGTTCACTGGAGCCGTTTTATAAACAGACACTTCGCCACCTCTCTGATGTGGTTACCAGGGGAGGGTTCACAGAGAAAGGCAGGATGAATGCTCAATGGGGATGGGGCGCAAGGTGCAACTTCGGGGGTGGCTCAAAACTGTTGCAGTTCCTGTCCTGGGAAGTGATCAGGAGGGTGTCTGCAGGTTGACGGGATTATCATAGGGAGGAGGCAGGGCTGGGAGAGCCAAGAAAAAGAAGAAAAAATTCCTCTACCACAAAAAGCACATATGATACAGTAACATGAATGCATTTCCTAAGTGAATTAGGTGTGGTTTTATACATAGACATCAATAAAGTAAAAAGGGAGGGTACTTGCATGTCTGTGTAGGTGGATTCAGGCACGGGCCTACTTAAAAGACAGACTGAAAATATAAAATAACCTCTCAGAGGCCCTTCTGGGAACGCAAAGGGGGCTTTGCTGGGCTGGTGACAATCTATCTATAGATCTGGGTGCTCTGTGAAAAATGATGGGGTTGTACACTGACAAAATAGGCACTTTTCTGCATGTATGTTATACTTGAACAAAAACATTTCTAAAAAATTAAAAGTTGCTTCTACCCTTCAGATTCTACCTTAGGGAAATTCCCAGTCCTTATTTAGGTCGTTTAAGAGCATGCACACTGACACGCAGAGCTGGAATCCTAGTCCTTCCTGCTCATTCATCATCCAGGGGAGGAAATTAGACCTGACTCATCAACTCCCCTGTTGCTGACGCAGGAGGGAGACCCTGGCGACTCCACCGGTGTGGTGTTGGGCCTGGGAGCACCCGCAGCCTGGCCCCCAGCCTGGAACCCAAGAATAGCTACGGCTGCTGAGTGCTGAGTCGGTTCTAACAATGGGTCCGAGACGGGAGTTGAAGGAAACCTCAGCCCCGGCACGCTCCGAGAAGAAACGGAGGGAGGAAGAAGAGAGGAGACTGGAGAGAATGTAAATAAAAGGGTAGCTACTCCTGGCTGTTGTAAGAATGATCTCGAAGCTACAGGTTCCAACATGCCCACAAAGTATATACCACCCTGCCTTTTACTGACCTAATGGAAAGGCTGTGTGCCTAGTCACTCAGCTGTGTCCCACTCTTTGTGACCTAACGGACTGTACCCCGCCAGGCTCCTCTGTCCAAGGGGATTCTCTAGGCAAGAATACTGGAGTGAGTAGCCTTTCCCTTCTCCTCTGGAGAAGGGACCCAGGGACCGAACCCAGGTCTCCTGCTTTGCAGCCAGATTCTTTACCATCTGAGCCACCAGGGAAGCCCAATAGAAAGGACAATTAGCACTTAAATGGAATTCTCCTTCAATGCTCTTAGCTTATTAACTCTGAGATTACAGAGGCTCTGGAAGAAGTATTTACCTAATGAGATTGGCTGCAACTAACATCCTTGATTCCTAAAGCCGAAGGCAGGTTGCCTGGAAAGAAAAGGATGGTGCTTCTTCTTCTTCTTCCTTTTAATATTTATTTATTTATTTGACTGCACTTGGGATCTTTAGATGCAACTTAAAGAGAGAAAGTCACCCGGTCACCGTGCTTATTTAACTTATATGCAGAGTACATCATGAGAAACGCTGGGCTGGAGGAAGCACAAGCTGGAATCAAGACTGCCGGGAGAAATATCAATAACCTCAGATATGCAGATGACTCCACCCTTACAGCAGAAAGTGAAGAAGAACTAAAGATGCTCTTGATGAAAGTGAAAGAGAAGAGGGGAAAAGTTGGCTTAAAGTTCAACATTCAGAAAACTAAGATCATGGCATCTGGTCCCATCACTTCATGGGAAATAGATGGAGAATCAGTGGAAACAGTGAGAAAGTTTATTTACTTGGGCTCCAAAATCACTGCACATGGTGACTGCAGCCATGAAATTAAAAGACGCTTACTCTTTGGAAGAAAAGTTGTGATCAACCTAGACAGCATATTAAAAAGCAGAGACATTACTTTTCCAACAAAGGTCCATCTAGTCAGTTTCAGTTCAGTTGCTCAGTCGTATCTGACTCTTTGCGATCCCATGGACTGCAGTATGCCAGGCCTCCCTGTCCATCACCATCTCCTGGAGTTTACCCAAACTCATGCCCATTGAGTCGGTGATGTCATCCAACCGTCTGATCCTGTGTCATGCCCTTCTCCTCTTGCCTTCACTCTTTCCCAGCATCAGGGTCTTTTCCACGTCTGTTCAGGTCAGTCAGTGAGACACAGGAGAAGCGGCAGTGGGTGAAAAGGGGCCTTTCGGGAGCACGTCCTGCAGGGAGGAGGGCGATCGGAGGGGGGAAGCTGGGAGCCAGGGGAGGTATCTAGGGGGCAGGCAGGGGAACTGACGACTCCTCCAGGGCCTCAGGAACAAAGGCAGCAGGGATGTTAAGAGACGTGGGTTCGATCCCTGGGTCGGGAAGATCCCTTGGAGGAGGGCATGGCATCCCACTCCAGTATTCTTGTCTGGAGAATCCCATGGACAGAGGAGCCTGGCAGGTTATAGTCCTTAGGGTCGCAAAGAGTCGGACGCGGTTGAAGTGACTTAGCACACACACAGGCACCTTGACCCACGTCAGCAACATGCCCTGCGGGACCTCACGTGGTTTGGGCAGGCACCAGAATGCCAGTACGCCTGTCCCGGTGCCAACCCAAGTCCACCTTAGCCCACAGCCTGCTCTGCACACTTCCCTCCCTGACAGTGGGCAGGCAGGTGCCAGCAAGCTCTGTTAGCTGTACCAAAACCAAGGTCTACCTAGGGTCCCTGAGGCTAAGGAAGTTGTAAAGTCAGTTTGGAAATTCATGTTCCTACCTTGCAGTATTTTCTTTATATTTGTTTATCCTTTGTTTTCTGGTTAAGTTACTTTAGTTTTTTTCCAGGCCGAGCTGTGCTGTCTGCAGGATCTTAAGTTTCCCAACCAGGCATGGAACCCCTATTGGGAGCTAGTTGTTGTAACCACTGCACATTACTTTTTAAAATGTCCATCTTTGTCTTGCTGAAGGAAAGGGGAAGGGATTTCTTCAGACCCGAGCCAAGGTAGCCCGGGAGGGGAGAATGTTTATAGAGGCAGAGAGAGCATTAGCAGGGCTGGGCACAGTCTTTGACGTGGAGAGAGTCTGAGTGTGAAACCCAGAAGCGGAAGCTGAGGGGATCAGTTTCCTTCTGTGAGCCTGGCCCCTCTACTCCCTATTCAGTGAGCGATGGTCTTCCTTCGGCCTACCAGCCCCCGGTAATTTATCCAGTTATCCCTTCTTTTGTGCTCAGTATCACAGTCGTGTCCGACTCTTTGTGACCCCATAGACTGTAGCCCACCAGGCTCCTCTGTCCGTGGAACTTTCCAGGTAAGAATACTAGAGTGGGTTGCCATTTCTTTGTCCAGTTTTTACTTTGAATTAATACTGATTTTCATTATGAATCATAAAAAGCATCATTACTTTACGTATCATTTAGAAAAAAAATGCTGCCAAGTACCATGATATACCATAAAATGCACCCCAATATCAGAAATGTTTTCTAAAGAAGATGCATGCCCTAAAGATAAAACAAAAAATAAATAACATGTGAAGAAAAAGAAAAAAGAAACAAAAACCTACCTCCATTCCAATACCAACCAGCCAACCAACAGAGCCCACAAAAATAAAAAAATAGGAAAACACAACAAAAATAATCACCTTAGAATTGATCAGTTCCTCGTGGCTCAGCTGGTAAAGATCTGCCTGCAATGCGGGAGACCTGGGTTCAGTCCCTGGGGTGGGAAGATCCCCTGGAGAAGGGAAAGGCTACCCACTTCAGTATTCCTGCCTGGAGAGTTCCATGGACTACACAGTCACAAAAAGTTGGACACAACTGAGTGACTTTCACTTTCTTTCACTTTAGAATTGATAATATGAAGTCTTCAATTTGTGTTCAAGCCATTTGCCAATCAGTGTTTTCTATTTAAGTTTGCCATAAAATTAGAATTAGAGACAATGTTTCCTCTAAGTGGAAGTTAGAATTCATTGAGGTGCCCATTTAATATCTCTACTGGTTATTGGATAACCAGGGTAAACTTGGAATACTTTACAAAGGGAGGTGAAATCCAGATATAGCAGTGGCTGAAAGAACAAAATTACATAATCGCAGCTTAACTGGTTTTAAAGTGAATGAGAATGCCAAAAAGGCTAGTAAACTATATTCCAGCCATGGTTTTTCTGCCACCATATATATGTATATGTTTGAGTATTCAAATTTCATATATGATAAACACTGCACGTATACATCTAAATAAGTCCACCATTCCTACCTTTTCTATTTTTTTTAATATGGATTATTTTTAAAGTCTTTATTGAGTTTGTTACAATACTGCTTCTGTCTTATGTTTTGGTGTTTTGGCCACCAGGCATGCGGGTTCTTAGTTCCTGGACCAGGGATTGAACCCTCAACCCCTGAATTGGAAGGTGAAGTGTTAACCAGTGGAGCTCCAGGAGAGTCCCCTTTCCTACCTTCTCAATGATAGACTACCCATACTTCAAGGACTGGTGGGGCTGCACCTTTCCCATAAAGACAGAAACGGCCTCTCTTCTGAATCCCTCCTTTGCTTGCACCACCTTTGTAACCTACTAAATTCTGTTGGTTCTAGTAGCTGTTTGCATATGTGGCAATAGGTTGTCATCTCGTCAAAGATGGGGACGGTTTCTAACACATTCTCAAGATTTTAAAATACATGTTTAGAAGATTTAAAATGCCATGAACTCTAACCCTAAGTGTTTATTGCTAGTGTCCTGCCTTGTTTCAAAAGAGGTTTGATGTGGCTTACAGAGGGGTGTGTGGTAGTATATCAACAAAAATACACATGAGAAAAATCCTCAAAAAAAAAGTGAGGGAATCAGGACAAAGTGAAAATGGAAGTAGGGAAATCGGGTGTAAGCAGGAACAAATTAGAACATCAAAGCATTCCAAAAGATCCTATTGCTGGGAATGAGCCCACATTTGGCTCTGAGCTTCCTAGAAGTCAAAGTGAAAAGGGAAACATGAAGAGTTGTAAGACCATGTCCAAACACAAAAGACTAGATGCTCACAAGTCAGATAGCATTAAACCCTGCTTGTGTGTGCATAGCTAGTGACTGTAATCAGTAACCTATTTTTATATTTCCAGATCCCAACACAGGGCTTGACATATGGTAAGTCAGTGGTTCTCAAACTTTTGGTCGTTAGATGCTTTTACACTTTTTTTTTTACAAAAACTTCTTCAGTTCAGTTCAGTCGCTCAGTCGTGTCCGACTCTCCGTGACCCCATGAATCACAGCACGCCAGGACTCCCTATCCATCACCAACTCCCGGAGTTCACTCAAACTCATGTCCACAGAGTCGGTGATGCCATCCAGCCATCTCATTCTCTGTCGTCCCCTTCTCCTCCCACCCCCAACCTTTCCTAGAATCAGACTCTTTTCCAGTGAGTCAACTCGTCACATGAGGTGGCCAAAGTATTGTAGTTTCAGATTTAGCATCAGTCTTACAATGAACACCCAGGATAGATCTCCCTTAGAATGGACTGGTTGGATCTCCTTGCAGTATAAGGGACTCTCAAGAGTCTTCTCCAGCACCACAGTTCAAAAGCATCAATTCTTCGGCGATCAGCTTTCTTCACAGTCCAACTCTCACATCCATACATGACCACGGGAAAAACCATAGCCTTGACTAGACGAACCTTTGCTGGCAAAGTAATGTCTCTGCTTTTTAATATACTATCTAGGTTGGTCATAACTTTCCTTCCAAGGAGTAAGCGTCTTTTAATTTCATGGATGCAATCAGCATCCGCAGTGATTTTGGAGTCCCAAAAAATAAAGTCTGACACTGTTTCCACTGTTTTTCCATCTATTTCCCATGAAGTGATGGAACCAGATGCCATGATCTTTGTTTTCTGAATGTTGAGCTTCAAGCCAACCTTTTCACTCTCTTCTTTCACTTTCATCAAGAGGCTTTTGAGTTCCTCTTCACTTTCTGCCATAAGGGTAGTGTCATCTGCATATCTGAGGTTATTGATATTTCTCCCAGCAATCTTGATTCCAGCTTGTGCTTCTTCCAGCCCAGCGTTCCTCATGATGTATTCTGCATATAAGTTAAATAAGCAAGGTGACAATATACAACCTTGACGTACACATTTTGCTATTTGGAACCAGTCTGTTGTTCCATGTATAGTTCTGACTGTTGCTTCCTGACCTGCATACAGGTTTCTCAAGAGGCAGGTCAGGTTCTTACTTTGAAGTAATTCTAGATTTCCAGAAGAATAGAAAAGACAGTACAAAGAGTTCTCATATACCCTTCATCCAACTTTCTCTAATGTGCATATCTCATGTAACCACAATACATTTACCAAAGCTAAGAAATTGAATTGATACAATACTATTAACTAAACTACTGACTTTGTTTGGATTTCATCAATTTTCCCACTAATATTCTTTTTCTGTTCCAAGATCCAATATGCACTGAATTTAATTCTGTACACTTTTAATATTACTGAGGAAAACAAACCTGTGGTTACCAAACAGGAGAGGGGAGGAGGGAGGGGACAAATTAGGGATATGGATTAACAGATACAAACTAATACGAATAAAATAGGTAAGCAACTAATACTGTGTAGCCCAGGAAATTATAGTCATTATCTTGTGATAATCTATAGTGGAGTATAATCTGCAAAAATACTGAATCACTACGCTATTCGCTTGAAACTAAGATGATACTGTAAATCAACTGTATTTCAATTTTTAAAAGTATTGAGGACTCAGTGCTTTTCTTTATGTGAATTATGTCTTTGGATATTTACCATATTAGATGCTTAAATTTTAAAATATGTATTTATTTAAAATAACAATAATAAGCCCACTACACGTTAAGATGGGATTCCCTGGTGGCTGGGTTTCCCTGGTGGCTCAGCTGGTAAAGAATCCACCTGCAATGTGGGAAACCTGTGTTCAACCCCTGGGTTGGGAAGATCCCCTGGAGAAGGGAGCGGCTACCCACTCCAGCATTCTGGCCTGGAATTCCATGGACTATTCCATGGGGTTGCAAAGAGTCAGACACGACTGAGCAACTTTCACTCACTCACATGTTAAGATAAATAGCATTTTATGAAAAATAACTATTTTTCCAAAAATAACTATTTTCCAAAAGAAGTTAGTGAGAAAAGAGGCATTATTTTATGTTTTTTTCAAGTGTCTTCAACAGCTGGGTACATACTTTTGTATTAAATCTACTGCAATATCACACATCATGTGGCCTCTGAAAAACTCTAAGGAACATTGTGAAAACATGAGAATGAAAACAGCAGCTAACAGCTTGGCGTTATTTTGAAACTAGTTTTGGTATAGTAGACTCCTGAAAAGATCTTGGGGACCACACCTTGTGAACCACAGTGGTATACATGGGCCGAGCCATGTCCAACTCTGTGCGACCCTATGGACTATAGCCTGCCAGGCTCCTCTGTCCATAGGATTCTCCAGGCAAGATTACTGGAGTGAGTTGCTGTGCCCTCCTCCTGGGGAACTTCCCAACCCAGGGATCGAACCCAGGTCTCCTGCAGCTAGCACATTGTAGCGGATTCTTTACCACTGAGCCACCAGGGAAGCCCATGGTATACACACAGCATGCTTAAAATGAATGTTAATTAAAATGTTCATAGGTGGGAACTGCCTAGTGGTCCAGTGGTTGGGAATCCGCCTGTCAGTGTTGAGGACACCGGTTTGATTCCTGGTCCGCAGGACAACTAAGCCGAGCTCTGCAACTACTAAGCCCACATGCCTAGAGCCTGTGCACTGCAGCTACAGAGTAGCCCCCTGCTCACTGCAGCTAGAGAAAAGCCTGAGCGCAGCAACAAAGAACCAGTGCAGCAAGAAAAGAAAAAAGGTTCACAGGTACGGAGCCTGGTTTTTCTTACTCTGGCTAATTTCTTTCAGACTCTGGGCCTGTGGGCAAGGACTAAATGTGAATTTGTATGGCAGCTTGTGGCTGAGGCTCCCATAACCATGTTATACTTCCCCCAGCACACCAAGGAAAGGGTCTATTTTCTCTGAACAGGATGCATTCCTTCGATAGCCAAGAAAAGGTCTCTAAGCAACTGGAAACACAAGCAGGTAACCAAGACGATAAAGGATAAGAGTCACAGATTTGACCAAAGACAGCCCATGTGCTGTGCTAAGTCGCTCAGTCCTGTCCAACTCTTTGCGACCCCATGGACTGTAGCCCGCCAGGCTCCTCTGTCCATGGGATTCTCCAGGCAAGAACACTGGAGTGGGCTGCCATTTCCTCCTGCAGGGGATCTTCCCGACCCAGGGATCCAGCCCGCGTCTCACGTCTCCTGCATTGGCAGGCGAGCTCTTTAGCACTAGTGTCGCCTGGGAAGCCTGTCTCAAACGCTGAACCCTGCTTGCTTTCGCCCTCTTGTCACCCCAGGCTCACACCTCGTAGGTTCACAGCCACTTGGAGCAGATTTGTCCCGAAGGATAAGAATACCCATCCCCCTGACTAGTCCCAGCATATGCAGCATAGTCACCCGAGAGGCCTCCTCCCCGACCACTTTTTACAAAATCATTTATCTACCAATATTTACTTATTCATTTGGCCTCACCAAGTCTTAGGTGCAGCACGGGGGATCTTGAGCCTTCATTGTGGCATGCGGGACCTTTAGTTGCGGCATGTGGGATCTATTAATAGTTCCCTGAGCAGGGATTGGACCCACGTGCATTCTTATTCAAACCAATTCAAATTAAATTCGCAAGTCAAATTCCTGAGATATGGCACTAGATACTCTAACTTCAGTTCAGTTCAGTCGCTCAGTTGTGTCCGACTCTGCGACCCCATGAATCACAGCACGCCAGGCCTCCCTGTCCATCACCAACTCCCGGAGTTCACTCAAACTCATGTCCACAGAATCGGTGATGCCATCCAGCCATCTCATTCTCCGTCGTCCCCTTCTCCTCCTGCCCCCAACCTTTCCCAGCATCAGAGTCTTTTCCAGTGAGTCAACTTGTCACATGAGGTGGCCAAAGTATTGCAGTTTCAGCTTTAGCATCAGTCCTTCCAATGAACACCCAGGATTGATCTCCCTTAGAATGGACTGGTTGGAACTCCTTGAAGTCCAATGGACTCTCAAGAGTCTTCTCCAGCACCACAGTTCAAAAGCATCAATTCTTCAGCGATCAGCTTTCTTCACAGTCTAACTCTCACAGCCATACAAGACCACTGGAAAAACCATAGCCTTGACTAGACGGACCTTGGTTGGCAAAATAATGTCTCTGCTTTTTAATATACTATCTAGGTTGGTCATAACTTTCCTTCCAAGGAGTAAGCGTCTTTTAATTTCATGGTTGCAATCAGCATCCACAGTGATTTTGGAGCCCCCAAAAATAAAAGTCTGACACTGTTTCCACTGTTTTCCCATTTCCCATGAAGTGATGGGACCAGATGCCATGATCTTTGTTTTCTGCATGTTGACCTTCAGGCCAACCTTTTCACTCTCTTCTTTCACTTTCATCAAGAGGCTTTTGAGTTCCTCTTCACTTTCTGCTATAAGGGTGGTGTCATCTGCATATCTGAGGTTCACCAACATCCTTTAAGGGACCAAAAGGCAAGGACTGTAGCCCCAGCCTCTCCCTCTCACTTGGTGAGTTTGGAAGAACCCCTTGGACATAGGTGGTCTCACGCCTTCCTCTCCCCCCAACCCCACCCACCTCCAGGGACCTGTCAGTTGGATATGACTGACCTCTTTCCTCTAGGCAGTGTGGTTCACAGGCCTCATTTGGGGGTTAAGTATTAGGAAGTCTTGCATAGAATCTCTGATCCCCAATTGGGCCTTTGTCAGCAACAAAGGTGACATTTTGGTCCCGGCTCCCTAACTCCTTGATTTTATATGTTAACTGATGCTGAACCCCAGTGAGGGAGAAGGGTACCATTACTTGTGCCCCTTCAAACACCCAACATGCTCGAATATGTATTAGTAATTCTAGATCCCTGCTAAAAACAATTATAGGCCTTCCCTCATGGTCCAGTGGTTAAGAATTCACTTGACACTGGGGGGACATGGGTTTGATCCCCGGTCCAGGAATGTCCCACACTGTGGTGCAGCTGAGCCTGTGCTCTAGTGTCTGTGAACGGCAACAAGAGAAGCCACCGCAGTGATAAGCCTGTGCACCGCAGCTCCAGAGAAGCGCCCGCTTGCTGCAACTAGAGAAAGCCCACACACCGCAGCGGAGACCCAGAGCAGGCAAAAGTAAGTAAATAAAGTTATTAAATCCAAGGGAGTCTAAAAGTTATAAACTTTGAGTGTTATTTTCAGACACTTCTGGTATTCTGTAAAGAAATGATTTTTTTTTTTGGCCATGCCTCATGGTTTGGGGGTCATGACCAGGGACTGAACCCGTGCCCTTGGCAGTGAGAGCACTGAGTCCTAACCATTGGACTGCCAGGGAATGCCCATGAATTGATTTTGACTGACTTTTATCTGAGTTAAATGCTGTCAGTGGTATTCTGACCTCCCCTACAGAGAGGGCTGGGACACTATTGTAATTTGCATGTTTAATCTCCTGTCTGCTCCCCTTTTCCTTCAGGGCTAAGACTCTGTCCTGTTCATGTGGTACACCTAGCCAGGCACAGAGTAATCACCCTATAAACATGTTTTGAATGAACAAATAAAAAGCTAATACTACTTGTCTCCCCCAAAGGTCAGATACTAATAACTTTTCTTTTTCCTCTTGGAAAAGAACTGCCTTTGGGAAAAGACTTCAACAAATCAGCTTGTAATAGAAGTGAGAGACCTTGACAGAAGGAGAAGAGACGGCTAAGCTAAGCTGCCTCTCTTTTTTCTCCTAATGGGGAAGATGGGAAGCAGGGAAGAGGAGAGGGAGCAGCCAAGAGCTGGTCTGAGCTACTGGCTAAGGGAAGTTGAAGCTGGTGGCTGAGGATACTGTAGACACAGGGACACCCACAGTTGCAGCGCTGTGAGAATCACAGTTCTCTTTTTTCTTGCATTTTGTCAGTGGCTGTGAGAATAAACACATTACTAGGAATCTTTGGGTGGGTCTTGGGTTTCCTCAGAGAGTACACGCCAACCGTATCTGGGTTTCCTGGGGACCGGAGACCCCAGCAGACATGTGTGTTACAGGAACAGTTCAGTTCAGTTCAGTTCAGTCGCTCAGTCGTGTCCGACTCTCCGCGACCCCATGAATCATAGCATACCAGGCCTCCCTGTCCATCACCAACTCCCGGAGTTCACTCAAACTCATGTCCACAGAGTTGGTGATGCCATCCAGCCATCTCATTCTCTGTCGTCCCCTTCTTCCGCCCCCAACCTTTCCCAGCATCAGAGTCTTTTCCAGTGAGTCAACTCGTCGCATGAGGTGGCCAAAGTATTGCAGTTTCAGCTTTAGCATCAGTCCTTCCAATGAACAGCCAGGATTGATCTCCTCTAGAATGGACTGGTTAATGTGTGGTAAATTACTTGAAGAATATTCTGTCCATTCCAGATCATAAAATAATTTTATCTTTGAATCAATCCAGACCTCAGAAAGCTGAGAGGCAGGATCCCTTTGATTGGCCTGCTAGCAGAATTGCTGCTATGGAATTGAGCTGGAACATTAGGGCTGCTTTGAAGAAGACCGTAAGAAATAAGCCACAGCGAATTTCCTGGCGGTCTGGTCGTTAGGACTCTGCACTTTCACTGTCAGACTGGGTTCAATCCTTGGTCAGGGAACCAAGATCCCACAGGCCGTGTGATGTGGCAAGATGAACAAACAAAAGTAACCGTATATGCAACCTGTTAGTACACTTTCTGATTTGCTGCAGGGGTATTTACTGATGGGGCTCATGGGAGAAACGCCCTGTGTGTCTCATCACTGGACACTGCTTGACTGCTAAGGTCTTGGTCGCACCATGAGGGCTCTTTCACTGTGGCACGCAGACTCCCTGGTTGTGCTGCGTGGGCTCAGTACTTGTAGCAAGCTGTCTTAGTTGCCCCATGGCACGCCGGCTCTTCGTTCTCCGACTAGGGATTGAACTCATGTCCGCTGTGTTGCATGGTGGGTTTTTAACCACTGGACCACCGGGGAAGTCCCTATTGGACACTTAAAAAAATTTTTTTTTTCTTCTAGGGACTTCCCTGGTGGTCCAGTGATTAAGACTCCATGCTCCCTCTCAGGGGACCCGGGTTTGATCCCTGGTCAAGGAACTAGATTCCACATGCCACAACTAAGACTTAATGGAGCCAAAGAAAAAAAAAAGGTTTCTTCTAGAAAAAATGATCTTTTAATACAAAATGATAGTGAATCTTATAATAACTAATTATATCCACCACCACCCTGTTGGTTGCTAAAAGCTCCTGGGCAAATGTGGAGGCCACCTCTGACACCTGTGCAGAGCTTAAAGACCCTCAGTTTGACAGCATACTTACCTCTGGCTTCATCTTGTCTTACTCTCATTTTCCTTTTGGAACAATTGCCTCATTCATTTTGAAAGGTGCTGGGTGCTACACAGAGCTCTACAAGCTGCTACCGGTAATTTCTCAAGCAGGGCAAAATGTAAGGAAAAGAAATGAATCTACTCTCCAAGTTATATTATCTCTAATTTCCAAGCCAGTGTGCTTTTCACTTGAAAGAATGACAAGCTGAAGATAAGCTATCTTCCTCCTGCAATGTGTTGACAAGCCTCCACCTACCCCTCCTTCACTGCTCCCTAATAAGTACTTGCTGCTGTTTTTAGCAAAGTAATTCATGGGGCAGTGTTTGGATCAAAATCATGCTACTGTGCATGCACGCACATGCGCACACACACACACACTCACATACTCTGCTTATTAAGTGAACTGAAAATCCATTACCTCCCGCTGCATGATTCAGAAATAGAAAGCCCTTAACTCTTCTAGGTGTGTATGCTTCTTATTTCTGCAGTGCAGTTTTGAAACACGTTGTCTATAAATAATATAAGTACTTCCTCCCCAACTTTGCTTGTTTTCTTATGTTTGGTATCTATGAGACAAAGAATGTTTTATAAATTAGAGGTGAAATTATATAGGAAAACATTCTTGTGATACATTATAATTGAAGCATCACAGTGAGCACTGAAGTTCCCCTTAACCATGCTTTGCCTCCCCTCCGCTGCCTCCCAGGGTTCTGTTATCAATGTGCTGCTTATCCTTCTAGACTGTCATCTGTACTTTCGCAAATACGTGCATGTATCTATAGCAACTGTATTACGTGCTGGCTGTATTATGTGCCTCTCGGTGTGCATTTGCTTTCTGCGGTACGTGTCCTACTCTTCTACCTCTTGCATTTTTCCTGAATAGTATGTCTTAGAGCATTTTTCCTGCTTCAGAGGAAGAGCTCTTTTCTAGGTTGACTTATTCAAACAGCCTCTTCTAGCCCCTAGCTGCTGTTCTTCCACCTTCGTCTTTTGTCAGTGGCACCGCCAAAAACCTAAACTGCAGGTCATAAAGGGATTCAGAAAAGCTGCTTACACGAATGTGACCACCTCATAGGGTTGCTATGCTGGAATATAAAACTAAATCTATATTCAGTTCAGTTCAGTTCAGTCGCTCAGTCGTGTCCGACTCTCTGCGACCCCATGAATCACAGCACGCCGGGTCTCCCTGTCCATCACCAACTCCCAGAGTTCACTCAAACTCATGTCCACAGAGTCGGTGATGCCATCCAGCCATCTCATTCTCTGTCGTCCCCTTCTCCTCCCACCCCCAACCTTTCCCAGCATCAGACTCTTTTCCAGTGAGAATTAGTCTTTAAAAAATATTTATTTGGTTGTGCTGGGTCTTAGTTGCTACAGAGATCTAGTTCTCTGACCAGGGATCAAACCAGGTTCCCCTGCACTGGCAGTACAAGTCTTAGCCACTGGACCACCAGGGAAGTCCCACTATTAGTAGTCTTGATCTGAGGTCCATTCTTTGAACAATTATCGATTGGGTGTCTACAAGGCACTGTTCCAGGCACTGGGGATATATCCATGAGCAAAAAGGGCAATCTCTACCTCTTTGGTGTCTTGAGGGGAGGCAGAAGATAAAAAAATAAATAAAATGGGAGGTGGGAGGGAGGTTCAAGAGGGAGGGGACATACATATGCCTATGACTGACTCATGTTTATGTATGGCAGCAACCAATACAACATTGTAAAGCAACTATCCTCCAATTGAAAATAAATAAATTTAAATTTAAATTAAACAAAGTAAACAGTATGTTGGTTATTGATAAATGTTACAGAGGAAAATTAGAAGAGTGGGGGTTTCCAAGAGATCAGAGACTACAGATTTAAACATGGTGGCCATGGAAGCCCTGGGGAGAAAGTGACCATCTGAGCCCAACTGTGCCTTTAATTTGTATAGACAGTTAGTAGCTTCTTTTTCAGAGACAGAGAAAAGAGTTAAGTGAGGCATTTCCCAGAGTCTTTCTCATCGTCAGCCCTCCCAAGTTGGCTCAGCCTCCCTAATGAGCAATTCTCTTCTGAGGGGTCAGGATGGTCACATTGCAGACAGCACACCCCCAAACCACTTAGCTGTTTTCTCTTTCTGGCTTCCTTTATCAGGCACTTGCACTTTTAAAAGGAATCAAATTGCTTCTCTTGACTATTATTTTGAAAAATCCTTATTAAAATCTCTTAAGGGAATTCCCTGGCCATCCAGTGGTTAAGACACCGTGCTTCCACTGCAGAGGGCATGGTTTTGCTCCCTGGTTGGGGAACTAAGATCCCACCAAGCCATAAGGCACAGCAGAAAAAAAAAAAAAAGAATTCTGATGCCTGTGTCCCACTCACAGAGAACCGAATTTCATTGATCTGGAGAATGGCCTGGGCACTGAGATTTTAAAAAAGTTTTCCAAGCAGTTCTAATGTACAGCCAGGGATGAAAGCTACTGTTTTACAGCCCACAGGCTCTAGTGGGCAAACAAATGACTACAGGTTCCCAACTGAAGGCCAGTTCAGCCAGAAAATAAGACTGGGATATCCTATATCAACCAGTTGCTGCTACTACTAATTAGAGAGCTTTATTGCAATCTAGAGTCATAAAGATGACAATGAGCTCTCATACTTTCCTTGAGAGTAGGTAAATCAGCAAGAACTAAGTAAACTGTTCTGCGTTTTGTGAGCTATTCTCACAAATGATTGAATCCAAGGAGCAGATCATTTGTAGTCCTTTGTAGGGAACCTTTGATGAGTAGTCACAGAAGGTTTGGATAACCTGGGGACCTACTGCTTACAACAGGCAACTGAAGGGGGGGGTGCATCTGAGTCTTGTGGTACTGAGCCCCTAACGTGTGGGATTCTGGTCGTTAGTGTCAGAACTGAACTGAATTGCTGGACATCCAGCTGGTGTTGGAGAACTGGTTGGTATGGGAAAAAAATGACACACCTGGTGTCAGAAGTACTGTGTGTGAAGGCAAAGGAGAACAAAAGGTTGTTTTCCTGAGACATCTTCCCAGAATTGTGACAAGAAAGACTACTTGGAAGTATATTTCCTCATCAGTTCAGTTCAGTTCAGTTGCTCAGTCGTGTCCCACTCTTTGCGACCCCACGGACTGCAGCACGCCAGGCCTCCCTGTCCATCACCAACTCCCAGAATTTACTCAAATTCATGCCCATTGAGTCAGTGATTCCATCCAACCATCTCATCCTCTGTCCTCCCCTTCTCTTCCTGCCCTCAATCTTTCCCAGCATCAGGGTCTTTTCAAATGAGTCAGCTCTTTGCATCAGGTGACCAAAGTACTGGAGTTTCAGCTTTAACAACAATCCTTCCAATGAACATCCAGGACAGATTTCCTTTAGGATGGACTGGCTGGATCTCCTTGCAGTCAAACAGACTCTCAAGAGTCTTCTCCAGCACCACAGTTCAAAAGCATCAATTCTTCGGTGCTCTGCTTTCTTTATAGTCCAGCTCTCACATCCATACATGATCACTGGAAAAACCATAACCTTGACTAGACGGACCTTTGTTGGTAATGTCTCTGCTTTTTAATATGCTGTCTAGGTTGGTCATAGCTTTTCTTCCAAGGAGTAAGCGTCTTTTAATATGGCTGCAGTCACCATGTGCAGTGGTTTTGGAGCCCAAGAAAATAAAGTCTCTCACTGTTTCCATTGTTTCCCCATCTATTTGCCATGAAATGATGGGACCAGATGCCATGGTCTTAGCTTTCTGAATGTTGAGCTTTAAGCCAACTTTTTCACTCTCCTCTTTCACTTTCATCAAGAGGCTCTTTAGTTCCTCTTCACTTTCTGCCATAAGGGTGGTGTCATCTGCATGTCTGAGGTTATTGATATTTCTCCTGGCAATCTTGATTCCAGCTTGTGCTTCATCCAGGCCAGTGTTTCTCATGATGTACTCTGCATATAAGCAGGGTGACAATATACAGCCTTGACGTACTCCTTTTCCTATTTGGAACCAGTCTGTTATTCCATTTCTAGTTCTAACTGTTGCTTCTTGACATGCATATGGATTTCTCAAGAGGCAGGTCAGGTGGTCTGGTATTCCCATCTCTTGAAGAATTTTCCAGTTTATTGTGATCCACACATTCAACTGTGGTGTTGGAGAAGACTCTTGAGAGTCCCTTATACTGCAAGGAGATCCAACCAGTCCATTCTAAAGGAGATCAATCCTGGATGTTCATTTGAGGGACTGATGCTGAAGCTGAAACTGCAATACTTTGGCCACCTCATGCGACGAGTTGACTCACTGGAAAAGACTCTGATGCTGGGAAAGGTTGGGGTCGGGAGGAGAAGGGGACGACGGAGAATGAGATGGCTGGATGGCATCACCGACTCTGTGGATATGAGTTTGAGTGAACTCCGGGAGTTGGTGATGGACAGGGAGGCCTGGCGTGCTGTAATTCATGGGGTTGCGGAGAGTCGGACACGACTGAGCGACTGAACTGAACTGAACTGACACATTCAAAGGCTTTGGCAGTCAATAAAGTAGAAATAGATGTTTTTCTGGAACTCTCTTGCTTTTTCCATGATCCAGCAGATGTTGGCAATTTGATCTCTGGTTCCTCTGCCTTTTCTAAAACCAGCTTGAACATCTAGAAGTTCTTGATTCTCGTATTGTTGAAGCCTGGCTTGGAGAATTTTGAGTATTACTTTACTAGCATGTGTGATGATTTCCTCATCGTCATAAAGCTATTTGTTACAAATCTAATTCTCATCATTTTGGGACAGTTTTGGAGAATGGTAGCAACATCTCTAACATCTCTATCTATACTAAAGGATACACAATACAGGGTAGGACAAAAATGGGCCAATAAAAAATTATCTATTCATGTTCATGTATGTTTCTATAAATATGTTTATACTGTATATGAAATATATGGATAGAAACATACATGATATATTTATTTTTATAATGTTTCTATTTTATTTTACCTACATTTATATATTATGTTATATTTCCATTTACATATTTAAATTGTAGATTTTTATTTATTTATTTATTTATATCATATATAGGGCTATATATATTTCTATAATTTTAGTTCTTGGGCTTCTGAGCACATTTTTACAAATCTGATATTTCAAATAGAATTGCTCTAAAAGCAGTCATAAATTACGATGCCTTAGTATGCTCTAAGAACTCTAAAGAAAAAATTAATTTCTTTTCATTGTTAACATTCCAGTGACTCCACCTAAGGCAGTCTTGAAAAATTGCTGTTGCCATGCCAACAGCTTAATGAAGAGGTCTACTATTGTTTTCTTCCCTGTTTGTCTCAACTCTGCAAGAAATTTCAAAAACTGTTTAGATCAATTAAATACTGCCTCCAAAACATCCTCTTTCGATTTTCACTTTTTTTCCATTGTTGCTCATATCCAAAACATAAGTGTTAGGTTTTCTAAACAAGCTTGAACAGAATTCCAAGTATCTGGCTGTATTCATTCGCTAATTCAACCAAAAGGACCCCCTGGAGGGCCAGAAGTCCATAAACCTGGATTCCTCCTCTCTGCTAGCCGCCGGCTGTGTGTCCTTGAGCAAGTCACTCACCCTATCTGTGCCAAGCATAAAAATACAGGAAGAAACCCAGACTAAAACGTTTTTAAAAGATCCAAAGCAAAAATGAGAAAAATAAGGACAATGTAACAAATTTTTCACAGAATTGAATGTATTCAGTTTAGAGGATTGCTTAGAGATTATGCCCTTTCATTTATGAAATGGCAATCATAGGCCACAGTCATGGTTATATTTTTAATGGGTTTATTGGCAAATTTATATTGAGATTCAAATTTCTTGGAATTTTTTTTTTTTTGCAGTGCCATGCAGCTTTCAGGATTTTAGTTCCCCGAGCAGGGTTTGAACCTGGGCCACAGCAGTGAAAGAGTCCTAACCACTTGACCACCAGGAATCCCTTGTAAATATTTTTAGTATATAAACTCCCAAAGTTTGGGAAGCACTGCACTATAATATTTTAATTGTAAAAGTAATATACACGTGTTAAAGAGTCAAACAGTAGTACTGGGTATAAAATTAAAAATAAAACTCTAACTCTTCTCCACATTAACCCCAACCATGGTCTCCATAGTAATCACTATTAGTAATTTAATATGAAACATCTGAAAAATTGTTATATTTATGCAAACAGGTATAGATTCATTTCCTAGAGGGGACAGTGATACTACTACTTTGTAACATGATTTGTCCTAGTGATGAGATTTTACTGCTTTCAGGCCCTTTATTTTAAAATCCTAAATTTTCTTTGATCTTCTAAAATTGTATTGGGTTTCCTACTAAGTACTGAATTCCATGACTATTATGGGAAGGGGTGGGCAGACAGGCCAGATTCACCAGGAAAAGATCATATAGAAAAGAGGAGTAAGACGACCAACAAATTAGTAATCTGGAAGGGATGCGAAAATAAGTATGGAAATAACTCTACTATTGACTTATTCGTGTTCATTCATTCATTCACAATGAAAAGGTCTTACACATCTGTGAGGCAAGATGGAGAACCTGAGGGAAAAGTCAGCCACTATTTCACAGCCATTAAATTTTCCTCTGACATTATTCTGTGTTCTATATCCTTCCTCCCAGGAGGAAATGACAACCCACTCCAGTATTCTTGCCTAAAAATTCCCATGGACAGAGGAGCCTGGTGGGCTACAGTCCATGGGGTTGCAAAGAGGTGACTGAGCACACACTCATGCCACCAAACACAGAAATGCCAATATGGCTATGATTGAGACTGCTTATTCTTTCAACTCCTTATCAATTTTCCAACCAGTGTGAAAAATGTATTTCCTGATCACTCTGAGCTGAGCGTTCTGTGATCAGGTTCTGGAAATAAGACAAAAGAAGTGCCCTGTGCAACTGCTGAGTCAGGCCCTAGACGGAAAGAGTAGACCCTCCAATTTCTGTTCATGCCTTTCTTACAGGAATGTGGATATGGATGATGTTGTTACCTGAATGGTTATCAGTGAGGAGGGTGGATAAACCTCTGGAATGAGATAACGGTGGATAAAGAAGTCTTCCTGTAATATTTTTCTTAAAAAAACTTTAAGTAAATGTGAAAAATGTTAGCCACTATTCACTGTGGTTGTGCAGGTACCTAAATACATATTTTTAAAAGTTCTCTGTTTATCTCCATGTTTTCCAATTTTTAGATGTATAATTTAAAAATAAACTATAGTACATTCATCAGTTGGACTATTTATAATAATTTTAGATGACATTTTAGATAAATAGCTACTGTTATGGGGAAATATTCATAATAAATAAAAAATACTTGAATAATTTTCTTATAGACCCAAGAGAGATTAAGAATGGGAAAGTTGGAGTTACCCACTTAGCTCACTGATTAGTCCAATAATCTTTTACTAGATATTTTCAAAAATCCAGTCTAAAAATAATTAAAAGTAGTTGGAACCAGGAGACCTTTGAATTGGCTCGTTAACAGATCTCTTCTCTTAGAGCAGGCCTAAAACAAAAGAGACTTATGCTCTAAGTTTAATAGTGAAATTGCTTTAACATCAGTAGGATCCCACCCACCCACCCCCCGTTTTTATAAATCTACAAACTGAGAATATTAACATGTCACTAACAGCTGAGTCGGACATGACTGAGCAACTGAACTGAACTGAACAGCTATAGGTGGCTTCTTCTGTGGTTTATAAATACTCTATAATGTGTATTATTATTTTTATGATCGGAACAAAGTTCTATTTTTCAAAGCAAAAAGAAATATCCAAATGCCGAAAATGTCTTAAATTTTAGTGATCATTTTACATTCATCAAAAACACCAATGGATTATGGCTGAGTCCTTTGGCTGTTCACCTGAAACTATCACAACATTGTTAATCGACTGTACTCCAACACAAAATAAAAAGTTAAAAAAAAACAAAAACAATACAAGTTACACTAGTTATGTCACTTGGTTTCATCTAAGAGGACAGGAATCTGTACTCTCAGCTAGGCCTAGATGTTGCTAGGAGCTGGCCTTGGTATTCTCCTGTTAAGCATAAAGAATCTCACAAAACAGAAGGGACAAGATCCCTGTCCAAAAGGGTGCCAGAGTCAAAAATAAATGTTCACCAAATCTTGGGACATGTACCACTAAAACCGCACATTTGATGCTGCCAAGAAATATATTTGAAGACAAAATTTGCCTAAATCAAAGGATTTCAAACCTCTTGGGCCTAGACCCACATGAAAAAATACATCTTGAGATCCAATACATATACACACGTATAAATTTAAAACAAAAGTTCCATGAAACAATGCTCATCTTTACTACATGTGATTCTATTTTCTTTTGTATCTTATTTCATTTTTAATAAAGTTGGTCGCTACTCACTAAATTGTTTCTCAATTCTCAGTTTGAAAAGCACTGTGACGCCAGGTTTTGGACATATGCAAAATCCAATTAATGAACTGAAATGGAATTAGCCGTAATCTAATTAAGAGAAATGAAGAAGGGTTTCCATGGTTGTCCGGTGGTTAAGAATCTGCCCTGCAATGCAGGGGATATTGGTTCCATCCCTGGTGCCACATGCTGTGGAGCAACTAATTCCATGCACCACAAGTAACTGAGCCTGTGAGCTACAGCTACTGAGACCACATTCCACAACTACTGAAGCCTGCACACCTAGGGCCGATGCTTCCCCACAAGAAGAGCCATCGCAATGAGAAGCCCATGAACCAAAACTAGAGAGTAGGCCCCGATCGCTGCAACTAGAGAAAGCCTGTGCACAGCCACAAAGACCCAGCACAGCCAAAAATAAACAAATGATTTATAAAGAGAGAGAGAGAAATGATGAAAGCTTCATCTCATCCATTCATTCATCAAGAATTATCAAGTGAGGCTCTGTTCTGACAGCTGGGGTTAGCAAAATGATGTCCCCCACCTCATAGAGCTTTCATTATAGAACTCTGTTGCCCAATAAAGTTGCTAGCCATGGATACTTACATTTAAATTAATTAAAGCGAAACAGAAGTAAACATTCGGTTGCATAGTCACACTAGCCACAGTTCAAGTGCACTTGTGGTCTAGTGGCTGTGATGTTGGACACAGAAGATACAGAACATTTCCATTGTCACATAAAGTTCTTTTGGACAGTTCTGCCCTAAAGCAAAGAAACATAAGCTAGGATGTACTCCTGTGGCCATTCCTGTCTACTGGCTACCTGCAACATGGATGTGATGGCTGGAGTTCCAGCACCTATTACAGACCATATGGATGATGGAGAAAAAAGGAAGAGCTTGGATCTGCGATGCCATGAAGCCATCATGGCTTCATAATTTCAGTCTGACTGCACCCCTCAACTATGAAAAAAATGTTGCCTGCCACATCAGTAATCAAAGGATGTTGCAGTCATCAAGCCACTTCAGCCACCTTGGACAGTGAACCTGGAGTGAACTCAGAATGGAGACAAACAGCTGTCAAGCCCTCAGCCACTGAAGCAGCAGCACCACCCCATCCCCCCACCACCATCCCACCCAATGATATACCCCGTGGAGACTCAGGATGAGAAAGCAGGAGACTGGCCCCAGATAGCTGAAGTATGTATTAAAGGAATGATTTCAGTGAACCCAGACTCTTGCATCTTCCCAAACAAACAAAAGCTCTACTTTCCTTGAGATACTTGGTTATCTTTAGCTAACACTAATCTTTTGATGTTCCCACTACCTGGTCTTTGTTGCAAGAACTCCTATCTATCCTGGATCCTGCTTATTTAACTTATATGCAGAGTACATCACATGAAATGCAGGGCTGAATGAAGCACAAGCTGGAATCAAGATTTCCAGGAGAAATATCAATAACCTCAGATATGCAGATGACACCACCCTTATGGCAGGAAGCGAAGAGGAACTAAAGAGCCTCTTGATGAAAGTGAAAGAGTGAAAAACCTGGCTTAAAACTCAACATTCAGAAAACTAGATCATGGCATCTGGTCCCATCACTTCATGGCAAATAGATGGGGATAGTATATTAAAAAGCAGAGACATTACTTTGCCAACAAAGGTCCATCTAGTCAAGGCTATGGTTTTTCCAGTGGTCATGTATGGATGTGAGAGTTGGACTATAAAGAAAGCTGAGCGCCGAAGAAGATGCTTTTGAACTGTGGTGTTGGAGAAGACTCTTGAGAGTCCCTTGGACTGCAAGGAGATCCAACCAGTCCATTCTAAAGGAGATCAATCCTGGGTGTTCATTGAAAGGACTGATGCTAAAGTTGAAACTGCAATACCTTGGCCACCTCATTTGAAGAGTTGACTCACTGGAAAAGACTCTGATGCTGGGAAGGATTGAGGGCGGGAGAAGGGGACGACAGAGAATGAGATGGCTGGATGGCATCACCGACTCGATGGACATGAGTTTGAGTGAACTCCAGGAGTTGGTGATGGACAGGGAGGCCTGGCATGCTGTGATTCATGGGGTCGCAAAGAGTCGGACACAACTGAGTGACTGAACTGAACTGAACTGATAGTGGAAACACTGACAGACTTTATGTTTTTGGGCTCCAAAATCATTGCAGATGGTGACTGCAGTCATGAAATTAAAAGATGCTGGCTCCTTGGAAGAAAGGCTATGATCAACCTAAACCACACATTAAAAAGCAGAGACATTACTTTGCTGACAAAGGTTCGTCTAGTCAAAGTTATGGTGTTTCCAGTAGTCATGTATGAATGTGAGAGTTGGACTATAAAGAAAGTTGAGCGCCAAAGAATTGATGCTTTTGAATTGTGGTGTTGGAGAAGACTCTTGAAAGTCCCTGGACTGTAAGAAGACCAAATCAGTCAGTCCTGAATATTCACTGGAAGGACCTGTGCTGAAATTGAAGCTCCAATACTTTGGCCACCTGATGGGAAGAACTGACTCATTGGAAAAGACCCTGATGCTGGGGAAGACTGAAGGCAGGAGGAGAAGGGGACTGTGAGCTTTCCCATAAAAAGAAAAGCTCTACTTTCCTTAACTTGAGATACTTGGTTATCTTTAGCTAACACTAATCTTTTGATGTTCCCACTACCTGGTCTTTGTTGCAAGAACTCCTGCCTATTCTGGCTCCTGCTTATTTAACTTATATGCAGAATACATCATGTGAAATGCCAGGAGGATGAGATGGTTGAATGGCATCACCAACTCGATGGACATGAGTTTGAGCAAACTCCAGGAGTTGGTGATGGACAGGGAAGCCTGGCGTCCCGCAGGCCACGGGGTTGCAAAGAATTGGACACAACTGAGCAACTGAACTGAACTGATCCTGGCTCCTCCCTTACTTCTTTGGAGCACTGTCAGAGCTATATGAGAGGTTGTGCCCCAGGCTTAAGTTCTCAGTTTAGTTCACCAAGTAAAACCTAATTCTTAACTTTCAGGTTCTGCTTTTTTTTTCAATACCCTTGATTTTTTTTTTAATAAGAGAGAATAAACTCTTATGTGCTTAAGCCATGTAGTCAATCCCTAACTAAAAAATGAGGACCCTTGTGAGCTGCTTTTTTCATGTGAGTACTTGTGTAAAGAGATCAAAAGACATTGTCTTTGAAATCTCTTTAATTGCAAGATATGCCAAACTAGAAATCACTGCTGTAAGGAATGAAATGTAATAAAAACATTCAAATGATGTCTAAGTAAAAGCCAATTAGCTGGACTAAAAGTCAAATCCTCAGTTTTGTCAGTGGCTTGTTAAGCGGTGCTGGCGAGCTGTGATTCACGGGGTCGAAAAGAGTCCGACTGAGCAACTAAACTGAACTGAATCTTCTCGAAACTATTGGTATCATTGGTGTTCTAAGCAGGTATTTTCAAGGTACAACATAGATTTTGTAGACCATAACATGGAGTTTAGAAAATATTCTGAAAGTTAAATCAGATTTTCCAAAGATTTTATTTTTTAGAATTATCTAGTCACAGAATTATCATTACCTACCTAATATGACCCTGAGATTGAAATCTTTTATGGACACAAGTTGAATTTTTTCAGGAATCCACTATGACTGTTGTGAGTTAATAGAAGAAAGTCTTTAGCACAGTAAGTGTGCTCAGTCGCTCAGTAGCGTCAGACTCTGTGACCCTGAGGACTGCCAGGGATTTTTCTATCCATGGGATTTTTCCGGCAAAAATATTGGAATGGGTTGCCATTTCCTGCTCCAAGGGATCTTCCCAATTCAGGAATCTAACCTGTGTCTCCTGCATTGGCGGGCAGGTTCTTGACCACTGAGTCACTTGGGAATCCTTTTAGTACAGTATACATCAACTAAATCCTCCAAATATTTCCAAATAAAATAGGGTTAATGGAATAGTTTCAATAGTATTTTGAAAAGTAATAAAATTTGGAAAGAATTATGCACCCAAGTTCAACCAATATTTACTGATAACCTATTGAGGATGCTAGTCATTTTTCATTATTTTATTTAACTTCCCAAAACTCTTTAATTTACAAAAATTGCATTCTATACTCAGACTTAGGGAGTCTGACTTTCCCAAAGCCACAGGACAAGTACCAGATAAACCCGAGATTTCAGGCTAGGGTGCTTTGATTCTAATCTCTTCAGTACTCTTTTTCACTGTGGCTTTCTTACAAAACTTGGTGGGCGGGGGGGGGGGTGGGGGGGGTGGGGGGTAGGTTTTTAATTCAACATAAAACCATAAAGGAGTAGAGGGGAAAATGTTTGACGGTACTGTATGAGTGATGGGAATGGTTCTGAATAATCTGAAAAGTTAAAGTTGAGGAAAATAATTAACTTGTGATATGCCTGGAATAATAATGTTCCATTCACACATCTCAGAAATAATCAAGAGGTTTCAGCGATCCTTAGTGGACCATTTATCAGAAGACGTCCATTTGTTTTCAAATCCCCTTCATTCCAGTTTTAGCTTTTTTTCAGGTATCCGCAGGGTCCCCTGGGGGTGTCCAGTACAGCCCCAGACCCCTTCTTCCAGGAAGGATCCCTTTTCCCGGCTCCTTTTCAATTTGACTTCTCCATCACTGACTTTTGCCCTACTCTTTCCCTTATTCTGTGGAATGCTTTATCGTTGCATAGGGGGAAATTTGTTAATATGCTATAACTGCCTGATTTTTTATTTACCAGAATGAAGCTTTCTGTGAGGGTTTAACTGGATTTAACTTGTCCACAACTGGGACCTCTGTGCCAGGGACACAGCAGAGCACAAATATATTTGTGGAATGGAAGAACCTCTCCGGTTCATACTCATTTGCCTTTAAACCAAAGATGTCACTAAACCGGTCTATTTTTTTTTTTTTTTTTAGTACCGAGTCAGTTCAGTTCAGTTCAGTTCAGTCGCTCAGTCGTGTCCGACTCTCCGCGACCCCATGAATCACAGCACGCCAGGCCTCCCTGTCCATCACCAACTCCCGGAGCTCACTCAAACTCATGTCCACAGAGTCGGTGATGCCATCCAGCCATCTCATTCTCCGTCGTCCCCTTCTCCTCCCGCCCCCAACCTTTCCCAGCATCAGAGTCTTTTCCGAGTAATTGAGTCTAAAGTCCAAATAAAATTTGGGCAGGTGGAAAGCGCCTTCTTTGTATGTTTAACCTTCTAGCTCCTGGGTTATTATCTCAACTACACTTTATTTTTAAAATTAATTTATTTCAACTACACTTTAAACTGACAACACATCCTTTTTTCAAACAAAGGACCTAATTCTAGACCAAGCGCAAAACAGAAACAGCAGATTCTTTAGCTGCCTTAGCAACAAGCTTTCAAATACGGGACCAAACCGAGACAGGAAAGCTATGCAAACTTCCTTGACAGCTTCCTTCCTTCTCAAGCCCCCTTCCAGACTCTACGCCCCCCACGATCATTCCCAGAGGGCAGGCAGGCCGAGGTGGGTCCCACAGACCGGACTTGGCTCCGCCCCACAAAGGAATCAGGAAACTCGAAATGGGGCAGCCCTGGGACAGCTCTGAAAAGTTCTCTGAGGTCGTCGGAGATCACAGGGGCTGGTCACAAGCCAAGTCCTCTGCCCTCATCGTCAAGGGAACCCTCGGTAAACGCAAACTCCTTCACAGCAGCTGACGCTTTCAGTTCCCAGAAGCAGCGGGAGGCTGCGCGGCACCAGGCCTGGGGCGGAAACTTGAGATTTCATCTAAGCCCCACCCGGGCCGGGCACCTACCAGGGTCGACCCTGAGGTGTCGCGAGCTGCCGGGCCGCAGGCACCGCCTCCACCACTCAGGGCCGGGGAACGCCTTCCTCCGCCCTCCCCCCGCGCTCCTCACCTACCATTCCTCTCCCTCGCGCCGTCAGGCATTTTCCCTCCGCCCCACCCCCTCCTCTGCCTTCCCCTTTCCCAGGGCCGCCCGGCGAGCCCGAGGGGTACGCGCGGCCTTGTAACCCGGGGCCAAGTCCCCGGATGCGCCCCTCCCCTCCCCCACGGCCCGCGCCGCGGCCCCGCCCCTTGCGCCGCTCTGCGTGATGCGTCACCGCTCGCGGCGCTTCCGGAGGCGCCGCGCGCGATGACGTAGGGGGACGTGCCCTCTATATGAGGTCGGGGAGCGGCAGAGTCGGCCTTTTCCGCCCGCTCCCCCCTCCCCCCGAGCGCCGCTCCGGCCGCACTGCGCTCGCTCTGAGCTCCAGGCTCCTGCTAAGCCAGCGCCGCTGTCGCCTCCCTCCAGTCGCCCATCATGATCATCTACCGGGACCTCATTAGCCGTGAGTCGGGACTGCACTGCCCCTCACACGGCGCGCAGGGCACGCGGCGGCGTAGGGGTGGAGGCGGGGGCCGGCCGCCGCCGCTGTCGGGGGTCTGAGGAGGGCGCTGCTCGGGGGCGCGCGCCGGGGCCCGGGGCGCCCGGGGAGGGGCGGCGCGGCGCGGGAAATGGCGCCCGCTCGGGCCGCGGGCGCCTCGTGACGGGCGGGTCTGTGTCCCCGAGCAGATGACGAGATGTTCTCCGACATCTACAAGATCCGGGAGGTCGCGGACGGGCTGTGTCTGGAGGTGGAGGGGAAGGTGAGTCGGCCGGGGCCTTGGCCGCGGCGCAGTGGGGAGGCGAGGCCGGGCTGGCTCGGGTTTCCGCCGCTCCCCCGCCCGAGGTTGTGCAATCCTCCCCGTTGCCTCCTGGCGGAGGAGACGCTCTTTCCGGGCTCGGGTTTTTCTAGAAAACTGGAGGCGGAGCTGAGCCTGGAAATAGGCCCGCCGCTTTGACGCCCATCCTCCCTCCCAGGCGGTCCGGGACAGACAGGTTATCTCCGGTTTGGGCGACCCAAGCGTTTTATCGTCTGCCGGGTTTTTCCTTGTTCAGCAACCCGACAGCCTATGCAAAACTTCCACTGAGTTGTAAATGACCCGTTTTTCGTTTGGGCCAACGAAGAGTTGTTCAACTGAGATGTTTCAGGAGAACGAAGGGCATAGATTTCCCCCCCCAACGTAGTATGGTTTTCAACAAGAGTTAAGTGTTGAAGGCTGACGGATGCAAGAGCTGCCAGCATGGATTCTTCGGTGCGTTTATGGTAAGGTCGAGGGTGTGTTAGCAACTAAACTTCTTTTTACTGCAGATGGTCAGTAGGACAGAGGGCAACATCGATGACTCGCTCATTGGTGGGAATGCCTCCGCTGAAGGCCCCGAGGGCGAAGGGACCGAAAGCACAGTAGTCACTGGTGTCGATATTGTCATGAACCATCACTTGCAGGAAACCAGCTTCACGAAAGAAGCCTACAAGAAGTACATTAAAGATTACATGAAGTCGTAAGTGATCCTCACACACCCAATTGATGTCTGAAAATCCTGTGGGATTTAGGGGTTGGCTTCCTTTGAGATTTTTAACAGCAGGCGTGCTTGTCAAAGGCTTTTTTCTTACTGATGAGCTCAGAAGGGGGGCAGCTTTTCTATAAATATGAGGATACTGGAGGGTGCAGTGTGGTTTTACTTTTTTTTTAGATAAGCTGAGGTGAAATTCAAAGTTAGGAACAGTCTTAAAGCATCTCTCCTATGAGTTAGTAATCTCCGTGATATTTTGCTGGTTTCAGTTTGGAATTTTTACTGAATGGAAACTTTGCTCAGAACTGATCAATGTGTCAATATGTTTTAGAATCAAAGGGAAACTTGAAGAACAGAGACCAGAAAGAGTAAAACCTTTTATGACAGGGGCTGCAGAACAAATCAAGCACATCCTTGCTAATTTCAAAAACTATCAGGTAAATAAATTTAAAATATTTGGGTCAAAGGATTGTATAATTTTAACTGAGCGAAACATGAGTTACTTGATGAACCTCTGATGTAATTAAGTTGGAGTTATTTTTCTGTGTTTAGAGCAGTTTAAATTCTTAACAGATTTTACTTCAGTCTGGACTGTAGGGAGTTGCCTTCTCTGCTCCGAAGCAAGCATGTTTCCAGATCTTGTCTTCTGCTCCAATGACTTTCTTTTACTGAACCCAACCTGGCTCTTGATTTTCCAATTTTCACACATCTTCTGGCCATAAGATAACTGCTCATGTGATGTGCTCTTCTCATTGGTGGCTTTGTGTTCTCTGTGCTTGACTTTGTAAACAGCCTTGTTTGTAGGGTTTAGACTGAGATGTGTGGGGTTAGGTTTCCAGGGAGCTCAGTGTCCCTGGATTGCTCTGAACTCTTAACATTTGGTTATTAGTACTTTGCATGAACCGAAGTTTGATTAGGGAGCATTTTCCTCCTCATCAGAACTCATTAGTTGCTGACTAAATAGGGCCTTGATTAGATATTGGTGTTCTGAATCCTTTGATTTATTGTGTTTTGGTACAGTGCATTCCTGTCTAATCTAATTCTGGGTATTTGTTTGCTTCCTAAGTTCTTTATTGGTGAAAACATGAATCCAGATGGTATGGTTGCTCTGCTGGACTACCGTGAGGATGGTGTAACCCCGTATATGATTTTCTTTAAGGATGGTTTAGAGATGGAAAAATGTGTAAGTATAAAGATGTGGGTTGAAATTAGTCATGTAAAAATGGAGGTATTACAACCTTTTAGCAAATAAACCACTTAATGATAATTGGCAGCTGGTTGGAAAGGCCATGATGTTACTAGCTTTTAGTAAATATGGTTTTTGAGCAGGCTGCTGACTTTAGTAAAATTAAATGAATGCTGCGCAAGGAACTGCTAAAGGAGAAATGAAGCCACTCATTTATCTTGGCTTTCAGCGGCTTCCATGTAAATTAGGAGTAAGATAAATTTAAGGCTACACTAGGGAGTTCCCTGGTGGTCCAGTGGTTAGGACTCTAGGCTGCCACTGCCAAGGGCCGGGGTTTAGTTCTGAGTTGGGAAACTAAAATCCCACAAGCTGCTTGGTGCCAAAACAACCTACCCTAAACAGGATCAGGGGCAGCAGTGACCAAAAATGTCAAAGGACAGGACAGATGTCCTGCCAAAGGGATTATTCAAAGAATGTGTGAGGTTTTTGTTGGAATAGGGTGGGTGGGCCTTCTCAGAATGACTTCTCTTTATTCGTAAGGATGGTTCTGCATCCACTGATAGACCTTGAACAATCTGCAGTTGTTCCTTTGGTTTGCACTAGGATGCAAAAGCAACATCCCCGCGCTTTCTGTCTGTCTGTGTATGTGGCAGCTCGGATTGAATAGGGGAGTACATCTGAAGCCTAGAAATGTGAGATATTTCCATGCCAGAAAGGTGTGTTAATGGGCTCTTCCTTGTTTTCCCAGTAACAAAATTGGCAGTTATTTTGGATCAATCACCTGTCGTCATAACTGGCTGGCCACTGCTTTTCATCCACACAACACCAGGACTTAGACAGATGGGACTGATGTCATCTCGAGCTCTTCATTTGTTTTGAACGTTGATTTATTTGGAGCGGAGGCATTGTTTTTGAGAAAACATGTCATGTAGGTTGTCTAAAAATAAAACGCATTTAAACTCATTGGAAAGAATGCCTCTTAGTTTAATATGTCATATCTAAATCCATCCTTGTAGCCTTCCTGGAGCAGCTAGAGTCTGGTTGTAGCCTACCACTAGAAAGCACCTTCAGATAACATCTACAGTGAAACCACTTCTTGGACTTGGAAGATACAAGAATGAGAAGTAACTGAGTTGGAGTAAAGGGAAAGACCATAATCATGACAGTGCCAGCCAACATTTGAAGTGGATTGCTTACACGTTTCATCACCTACAAATGGAAGTGGTTAACCTGGAAGAGTTTACACAAGAATAAAGAGACTTAACACAGTTGGAAGCAAAGTACTGTCTGAGCTTACTTTAGAGCTGAGTTCTAGAGAAATCAAGACATCTGGAATACTTTTGTCAAACTCCTCGGAACAGGGTTGACAGACTGGCTCACCCACCACCTGTTTTGTGGCTAAGGTGGTGCTTACATTTTTTAAGTGGTTCACAGTAGCTTATGGGACATAAATAAAAGTTTGTGTCCAGTTTTACTAGGACACTACCATGCCCTGTATTGGCTGGTTCTGACATTGCTAGAACAGATTAGTGACAGATATAAGGGCCTCTTGCAAGCCCTGAGGTACCACATGGCCCTTTATACGAAAGATTTACAGGCCATTGTTTTAAAAGATGGAATTGTAAATTGACTGTGGAGTAGTTGGGCAGAGAGAAAAGCAAATGCTTTGTGGTATCAGAATTAAAAGGTGTGGGTATCGGAATATGAAAATGCATCTATTTGACACACTTGAAGCAGTTACTGTCTGCTAAGGTTTCCACTACAGATGCAAGAAAAACATCCTCGCGCTTTCTGCCTGTCTGATTGTGGCAGCCCAGATTGAATGGGGGAACACAGGGCAAATCTTGGAACCTTACAGCCAAGTGACACCAAGAGTCCATGGTATGGTGCAGAGCCTCAGGTTGGTAGTGCCCCCTGGTGACAATCCAAATAATTGTTTGGAAACTGCAGTCAGGCTGAGGGCAGTTTTAAGCATTCTACTGTAAACCGTGTAGACAATATGCCAGTGATGTAGGAGGCCACTTCCCTCTGAAATGTGGGAGAGAATTTCCAGGCAGGGGTCAGTGCTAGGAAGGTGACAGTCGTAGTGGGAGAAGTAACAAGCTGTGACCTGACAGCGTGAGCTTGCATGGAAGAGGCCGAAAGAACAGGAATAGCAAGATAGAGACTAGGAAGTGAAGAGAGTCCAAGGAGTTGCCTAAGAAGGCTTATTTTGGATCGTTTTCTAGTTAGTGTCATCTGGGTCAAGACTGTGCAAGAATAACAGTGGTAGGTACTTCCTGTAGACATAAGAAGGCATGTGTTTTGTGTCACTGTCTAGTAAGAGGAAGCTGAAAAGGAAGGAGATTATGTGGGTATCTGGGGGCAAAGCATGCCAGGCGAAAGAGAAGCAAATTGAAATAGAGGGTGGTTGACAGGTTCAGGGGACAAGGTGGCCAGGATGCTGGGTCCAAGATCGCAGGAGGGCCTGAGCTAGAGAAGTAAGTACACAGGAAAAGAGGAAACCAAATCACACAAGCCCCAAGAGGGCTTTGTGTGGAAGGGTGATGTGATCTGATCTAAAGGGTCATTTTGGGTGCTGGGTGGCCAGGTAACAGCAAAGAGAACAGTGATGTATAACATGAGAGAGAGTGGCTTAGTCTAAGGCGGTAACTACAGGTGATTCAAAGTTAAGAGGATTTGCTAAGGTGTTGAATGAGGTGAAAGATACAATGGGGATGGCAAGTGTCTTGTCCTGATCATCTGGGAGAAAGGAGTTAACACAGGGAAGACTGAGTATAGGGAATCAAGAGTTCAGTTTTGAACAGGCTAGACTGAGATGCTGACTCAGGTGAGTCAGGAAGCGAACTGGAGAATTTGTCCAGAGATACAGGTTTCCCACGGTCTGAAGTAGGGCCTTCCCATGAAACCTTTCTTAGCGGAAATGGTGTAAAGCAAAGCAGTAAACTCAGGGCAGATGCATCTCGTTAATGGATGCATAGAATAAATTGAGATAAGCACAGATACTCCTATCTCAGAGCTATGGCAGCTTGATACAGAGATTCTGAGTAGTTCTGCGGTGCATGCTGTCTATTGAAGGCTCACTGCAAAAGAAACGAATGCTGTTTTCGATTGTGACCTTTTTTTTCTATAGAAGAAATTTTCTCTGGATTTTGTTCGATTTGTGGAATCAGGTACTAGTGTAGCTACGTCTTCTAAAGGCAAAGTTGTCTAGAAGGATGTCTGCTGGGACAAATGCATGACATTTGAAGCTGAAACACTGAGTGACGGGATGGACTCGGCCCTCCCACGCAGGGGTTGGTCAACATGATGCACCTACAGGGTGGCTGTGAGGGAACTGCCTTTGATGGAGGAAAACCAAGGGAGAGACCGCCTGGAGGCCCAGTGGACAGCGTTTTTAGGAAGGAGCAAGTCCACAGGGTTACCTGTTGTAAATGGGTCAAATACGATGAGGACTGAGAAGGGTAGACTTGGCAGGGGTTGGGTTTCAGCTGTAGGGAAGAAAACTTGAGATTGGCTCAGGAGAACAGCAAACTCAGCACGTTGCCCATGAGATGTAATAATTCAAGAAGTACATGTTTTTATTATGTGTGCATCTGCTTAAACTATAGATATGTAACTAATTTTGAGCCATTAGACATGATTTTCTTAGAATCTAATTAGGGGGCTTCTCTGGTGGTCCAGTGACTAAGACCACTCCCAATGCAAGGGGCATGGATTCGATCCCTGGTCAGGGAACTTGATCCCATAAGGGATGTCTTCCGCTACTGCGAGGGCATGTTTTCAACTACCAGCAAATTCTAATTTATTTTTTGAGAGCTTGTACATAGTGGGCTCCCCTGGTGGCCCAGACGACTTCCGGGAGTTCAGATGCCACAACTGAAGACCCCACGTGCTGAAACAGACCCAGGGCAGCCATGTAAATAAAAAACCCAACTAGGTCACTGGCAAACATCGCATGTATGTAAATTCCATCCAACTGCAGGGTTTAGGGTTTGACCAATAACCGACTACACTGGCGAAACTGCAAGAAGAGCAGCAAAAATCTCAACCAACTTGAAGAAATCCTGATAACAAAGCCGCCTTGTAAAGTTCTGACCATCTGCGTGCATGTGCTTGGAGCTGCGACCTGGGCTAGCAGCCAGATCCCTCTCAGTAACAGAATTTTAACACGGGGACTTGAATTAACTGACACGACATCTTACTGACTGGTGACTTGCATTTATGTCATCCCATACAACTCTTAATTCTATGAGAAAAGTCTGGCTAACAACCCCCTCATGGGCCACAAGCCTTTTCTTGCAAAAGCTCGTTTTGTGGCAATTGGTTCCTGTTACCACAGGCTTTGTCCATAAGAACTGAGGGCCCAACTTGCTGGTTTGGGACTAGATTTACGACCCTCTGGGGCTATGGACAATACTTAAAAATCACTGCACTGAAAAAGTTTTCTTTTGATACTGTATAAAAATGTGCGCTACTTGGGATATTTGGTTCTTTCTATAACCTTTAACACTATTATTCCAAAGGAAAAGAAAGGACTTCAGCATACACAAGAAAAAGATGCTATGCAACTTTCATTGAATTAAAGCAGCTGCTGTGACAGCCATCTTGATAGATTTTGCAGATAAAGTTTAAAATGATTATAATGCTGGTAGTTCATATTTATACCACTGAAGTCCTTCAGGTCCATCCTTTGGTTCAGTGGTGGTTTGGTGGACCGCATGCCTGTTGGCTGTCCAAAGTAGATTTCTGATACTGTGGGGACATGTTTTCAACTACCAGCAAATTCCGGTTGATTTTTTGAGAGCTTGTACATTGTGGGCTTCCCTGGTGTCTTAGATGGTAAAGAATCCGCCTGCAATGCAGGAGACCTGGGTTCAATTCCTGAGTTGGGAAGATCCCCTGGAGTAGGAAATGGCAACCCACCTCCAGTATTCTTACCTGAAGAATCTCCACGGACAGAGGAGCCTGGAGGGCTACAGTCCATAGAGTCACAAAAATCAGACACAACAGAGTGACTAAGCACAGCACATTGTGGGTTTGTGCTGCTAAAAATCCACTGAAAGCCTCAAGTGGATGTGGTTTTAGCAGGAGTCCATACAATTCAGTGAGAAAAATCCCAACTATGAGCCTGGGGGAGGGGTTGGGATTCTTTCCAAAGTAACTGCTTGCCCAAAGATTCTTCCTTCAATGACCTCCCCACTCCTGCTCCAGGGCACACCTGACATCTGCTTTCCTTTATATATGCGTCCCGCTCTTTTCTGAGCTTTGAGGTAGAGTAGGGAGGGGGGGTACCATAAGCTGTGCTTTTGCATATATGACTCACCATTTAGGAGAAATGAGAACTCATACCAGGCGACTCACTTCTTGTGTATGTTGAAGTCCTTTACTCCAGGACTTTTCCTTTGGAATAGTGCAGGGTTAAAGGTTATAGAAAGAAGCAAATATCCAAAGGAGTAGCTCACTGGGAGAGGGCTAAGGCCACAATCACCCGTCAAAAGATTACGGTACTGTTAACTTACCTGGTGGTTCAGTGGTTAAGACTACTTCCAATGCAGGGAACCAAGGGTTTGATCCCTGGTTGGGGAACTAAAATCCCACATGCTATGCAGTGTGGCCAAGACAATTAAAAAAATTGCACTATTTCTTAAAAAAACTAAAATTAGAGCTACCTTATGATCCAGAATATCACTCCTGGGCATATATCAAGAGAAAACTCATTTGGAAAGATACATGCACCCCAATGCATCACTATTTGCAATAGCGAAGTCATGGAAGGAACTTTTTTTTTTTTTTGGAAGGAACTTAAATGTCCATCCAGGGGTGAATGGACAAAGAAGATGTCATAATGTATGTATGTGTGTGTGTATCTATACATACATGATGGAGTATTAATCATAAAAAGAATGAAATGCCATTTGCAGCAACATGAATGAATCTAGAGATTATCACACTGAATGAACTAATAGACAAATACACATTGCTTATATGTGGAATCTTTAACAATGGTGTAAATGAAGTTATTTTCAAACAGTCACAGGTGCAAAAAACAAACCTACAGTTTCGTTCCGTCGCTTAGTCGTGTCCGACTCTATGTGACCCCATGGACTGTAGCCTACCAGGCTTCTCCATCCATGGGATTCTCCAGGCAAGAATACTGGAGTGGGTTACCGTTTCCTTCTCCAGGGGATCTTCCTGACCCAGGGATCGAACCCGGGTCTCCCGCATTGGAGGGAGACGCTTTAACCTCTGAGCCACCAGGGAAGCCCACAGTTACCAGTGGGGAAAGGCCAGGAGGGATAAATCGGGAGATTGGGATTCACATAAAATAGCTACTAAGAACCTACTCTATAGCACAGAGAAGTCTACTCAATATTCTAATTACCCATGTTGGGACAGAATCTAAAAAAAGTGGTGGTGGTTTAGTCACCAAGTCGTGTCTGACTCTTGTGACCCCACGGACTAGCCTGCCAGGCTCCTCTCCATGGGATTCTCCAGGCAAGAATACTGAAGTGGGTTGCCACTTCCTTCCCCAGGGGATCTTCCCGACCCAGGAATCGAACCTGGGTCTCCTTCACTGTAGGCAGATTCTTTACCAACTGAGCTACAAGGGAAGCCATATGTATAACTGACTCACTTTGCTGTGCAGCAGAAACAACACTGTAAATCAACTATAATAGAAATTGGCAGCTTCCCTGATAGCTCAGTTGGTAAAGAATCTGCCTGCAATGCAGGAGACCCAGGACCAATTCCTGGGTTGGGAAGATCTGATAGAGAAGGGATAGGCTAACCACTCCAGTATTATGGCCTGGAGAATTCCAAGGACTGTATAGTCCATGGGGTCGCAAAGAGGCTGACACGACTGAGCAACATTCACTTTCTATTAGAAATTAATTTAAAACAATTTTTTTTAAAGTTTACAGTATTTTAAATAAGTCTCATGGAGCAACTAGACATTACTTAGTCCCGAGTTTCTGTCATTTAGTTTGACACCAGAAATCCAGTTGTGTACGTGGTGATTTTCCTCATGTTTAAAGATAGCGGGAGAACCCTAGCTTATTATCAAACACAGCTTGCCCATGGTCTTGACAACAGGACAGGGTTATCAAATTACTCCACCAAGTGCATAATCTACCATTCCCTGAGCAGCCAGTAGAAATTTGGCAAATCACAGAGAAAGTTGGTATTTTGTGGACATCTATTCAAAACAGAGCTAAACGTGTAATTTCCTTCTTGAGTAATTTGGAAGTCTCCCTCAAGAACCGCCAATTTATAGTTTGAGTCAGATATCTAAATTAATATTCAACCTAGGGGGGAAAACTGGCAGGTGAAAGGGTGACAGTTATTGCACATGAAGTTAAAAGGAAAATATACCTCTTGACTACCTCACACAGGAGGAATAGTGTGTATCGGCAGATGGCAAGTACAAAATTGGAAGCCCAGTCAACAACTCTTGGTGTGATGTGTTATTATCTTTCTCCATCACCTCGCAAGCACCCCATCCTGCCCTAGCCTCCATTGTATTGATGCCACATGGATGGATTTTGTCAGGTGGAACACGGGCTGGGTGGCTGTACCCCTGGCTGTTGCTGTAATAGCAGGATGGCAAGTACCAACTGCTGGCATCTATTAAAAGCAAAAGTGACTAAGCTTTTGAAAGTTGGTTAAGTAATGTGCCACCTGTTCTCTGCTCCACAGACAAGGGAGGAGGAGGGTTGAGTGTGAATGTGGGAGCAGCAGAGATTTTAGCATCCCAAGAGCATCCTGGAGGCTTGTGTTTCTGAGGGAGTTATTAAGCCCTGTGGTTTATGGAGTGGAGAGTTGTGCAAACCCCCTCCAGCTATTGCTAAGCTTCCTCTCTCAGTACCCTGTGGGATGTGTCAAATGCCCTAGCTATTTCTTAGTGGATAAATTGAAAATGGATAATCAACAAGGACCTACCGTAGAGCACAGGGAACTCTGCTCAGTGTTAAGTGGCAGCCTGGATGGGTGGGGGGTCTGGGGGAGGATGGATACACGTGTATGTGTGGCTGAGTTGCTCTACTGTGCACCGGAAACTGTCACATTGTTAATTGGCTATTCCCAGGTGGTTCAGTGGTAAAGAGTCCACCTGCAGGAGATTCCAGTTCGATCCCTGGGTAGGGAAGATCCCCTGGAGGAGGGCATGGCAACTCACTCCAGTATTCGTGCCTGGAGAATCCCCATGGACAGAGGGCTACAGCCCTTGGCGTCGCAAAAGAGACACAACTTAGCAACTGAGCACGCACGTACATGCTCCAATACAAAATAAAAGGCAAAAAAAAATCCTGTGGTAATTTTGCTGGATATTCTCTCCTATCCCCTCAGGGTGCCTGTGCCTGAAGCCTTTTCCTACGCCCCCTCCCCATCTGTCTGCATTCATGCCTGGGGTGGGGTGGGAGAGGTTGAGTGTGCTCTGCTGGAAGCTGGTAACCAGGCAGGTGGAGCAGGGTAGGATGGCCAGAAGTGGAGGGGGCTTGTTGGTCCCAATGAATTTTGTTCTCTTGTGCAGATAGTAGGCAGCTGGCCAATATATAATCAGATTCACTCATGTATACTAAAAGTGCAAGTGTGAGCTTTGACCAGATGGAGTCTGACATTTGGCTCTTCTCCAAGATGTGAGAAAAGCTGTGGACTTCTATAAAGAACAGAAGGGTTTTAGGGGTTGAGCACAGTCTTCCCATTCCAGACTGACTTCTGTTTTTTTTCTCAGTCATAGCTAAGGCTGTGAGAATGACCCATTTGCTGGAATGACCAATAGCGAATTCCCACAGGGTTATTCACCAAGAGGGTGTGTCCAAATTGCCAGGTGGGTCACCATATTTTTTGTGGTGAGGACATTTAAGATATACCTTCTTAACAAATTTCAACTATTCAATAAAGTGTTATCTATAGTAAAAACTCTTTCTACTTTGTATCTGGGGCTTCCCAGGTGGCTCTAGTGGTAAAGAACCCACTTGCCAATGTAGGAAACATAAGAGATGCGGGTTTGATCCCTGGTTGGGAAGATCCCCTGGAGAAGGGCATGGCAGTCCACTCCAGTATTGTTGCCTGGAGAAGCCCATGGACACAGGAGCCTGGCAGGCTATAGTCCATAGAGTTGCAGAGTCGGACCTGACGGAAGCGACTTAGCATGCACGCATGCACTTTGCATCTAGGTGTAGAACTTGGGAAGATGCCAATGGAAAGCTGTTTTTTAAGAAAGCCACCCACCATTTCCTTCAATATAAACTTATAATGAAATTCTGTACAAAACCCTTCACAGCTGGGCCACTTGCTTACCTGTTCAAGCTTCCCTGCCTCTTTTCACCATCTGCTCTCCTCTCCGCTGAGGGGGAGCTCAGGCAGCATGATCCTGACCCTCTGCACAGAAGTCTTGTTCTTTTCTCGAAGACTGCACTGCATTTTATCTTGGAAGAGTTTACTGATTCCTCCAACCATTCCATCTACCCTCCGTGCTCCAGTGAGGTAACTGTCCTCCACTTTACTGAAGTCACTGAATTCCTTGTCTTTGCATCACTGTTATTCCTGAAATCAAGGAGGGGGTTTTGTCAGTCTCCCTTCTTTGACGATGGCATTCCATACATATTTGCTGATGGGGTAAATAGCGAGCTTTCACCAGTCAGACCCTGAGTGTTCTGAGCCACATTTCCCTGAGTGGCTCCTGTTTTCAAATGCAGTCTCTAAGTTTGGAAAAGTGGATAACCAGACCAGAATGTGTGGTCTGAAGGAGAGCAGCATCTTCTTGCTGAAGTGCTTTCGTCACAAGCCACTGGTCCCAGCAGTCCCTAATGGAGTCAAAGATGAAGGGACCTGATTGCAAACAATGAAAAATGCTTCTCTTCTGTCTTAATGGTGAAACAGTTCTTTTTCAGAGCACCTCATGTGTGTAAATGCTTAGCTTCCCCTAGTGTCTAGAATTAATGGTGTTGCCCTTTGTATTGGCTCCTGCATGACGGGCTTTTTCTTATCCCATTCTGGATCCCCAAGTTATGTCCCATGTGTGACCCCACAGTGGGAGATGTGCATTTTGCTGAATCTTGAAAAATGTAGCACCCTTGTCTCATCCCCGGTGGTGCTTCAGAATTACCTGGTATGATTTTTCAAAATATAGATGGAACTCTTTGCATGTCACATAACAGAGGAGTTTCTATATATTAAGTTGGAAACTGAAGAGAATCTTAAACTTTCCCTATTTTCAAGCTAACAAGTTAGCCTACCACAGTTCCATGAACATTTTATGAAGACTTCCCTGGTGGTCTAGCAGCTAAGACTCTGCACTCACAATGCAAGGGCCTGGGTTTGATCCCTGGTCAGGAACTAGATTCCACATGCTGCAACTAAGAGTTTGCATGCTGCAAATGAGATTCAACATAGCCAAGTAAATAAATAAAATACTTAAAAAGACACAACACCTCTAGGTTAGAGATAATGGTTTACCACTCACAGCAAAAACAGTGGCCAAAGCAGTATCTTGTATTGGGTCCCACCCCCCACCCCCAACAGAGTGACATGGTAGGGCCAGATGGTCCCAGCGCTTGCAGTGGGGTGCACTACAGCATTAGGAGCTTACAAGGTTACTAACATATCTGCCCATCCTTCCCTCTGGATAAGCACATTACTTACATACCTGGAATGGAGGCAAATCTCTGCAGGAAATGGGAAGATATCTCTAGTTTAAGGTATCTCTGAGGAGCTACATCTCCAAATCTCTTCAGAGGGATACCCTGTCTCTAGATTCCAAGGATGTCTATTATTTAACCACATTCTTTGCAAATTTGAAGATGATTCAGGGAAATGGAAAGTTATTTTATGTTCTTGGAGACTGGAAGAGTTAACTGTGTTAAAATGGTCATACTACCCAAAGTAATCTACAGACTTAATGTGATCTCTATCAAATTACATGACGTTTTTCACAGAACTAGAACATATAATCCTAAAATTTATATAGAACCATAAAAGGCCCAGAATTGCCAAAGTAACCATGAGCAAAAGGAACAAAGCTGGAGACACTCTCCTAGACAATACTACAAAGCTATAGTAATCAAAACAACATGGAACTGGCACAAAAACAGACATATGGATCAATGGAACAGAATTAAAAAAAAAAAAGAAACCCACATACGTATGGTCAGTTAATCTCCATCAAAGGAGGCAAGAATATACAATGGAGAAAAGACAGTCTCTTCAGCAAGTGGTGTTCAGAAAGCTGGACAGTTCAGTTCAGTTCAGTTCAAAGCTGGACAGCCTCATGTAAATCAGTGAAGTTAGAACACTCTCTCACATGATACACAAAAATAAACTCAAAATGGCTTAAAGACTTAAATATAAGACATGACACCATGAAACTCCTAGAATAAAATATACGTACACCATTCTCTGACATAAATTATACTGATGTTTTCTTAGGTCAGTCTCCCAAGGCAATAAAAATAAAAGCAAAAATAGACAAATGAGACCTAATCAAACTTAAAAGCTTTTGCACAGCAAAGAAAACCATAAACAAAATGAAAATACAACAACCTATGGACTGGGAGAAAATATTTGCAAACAATGTGACAGACAAGGAATCAATTTCTAAAATATACAAACAGCTCATGTAGTTCAATAATTTTAAAAAAAATCAAAAAATGGGCGGAAGACCTAAATAGACATTTCTCCAAAGAAGACATACAGATGGTCAACAGGCACATGAAAAGGTGCTCAACATCACTAATTATTAGAGAAATGCAAATAAAAACTATAATGAGGTATCACCTCAAACTGGTCAGAATGGCCATCATTAAAAAGTCTACAAATAATAAATGCTGGAAAGAATGTTGAGAAAAAGGAATCCTCCTACACTTCTGGTGGGGAATGTAAATTGGTGCAGCTAATACAGAGAGCAGTATGGCAGTTTCCTGGGCCTTCCCTGGTAGCTCAGATGGTAGAGAATCTGCTTGCAATGTGGGAGACCTCGGTTCGATCCCTGGGTTGAGAAGATCCCCTGGAGGAGAGCATGGCAACCCATTCCAGTATTCTTGCCTGGAGAATCCCCAAGGACAGAGGAGCCTGGAGGGTTATAGTCCATGGGGTCACAAAGTTTCGGACATGACTGAGCGACTAAGCACAACACAGTACATATGGCAGTTCCTTAGAAATGTGACAATAGAGTTACTATATGATCCAGGAATCCCACTCCTGGGCATATATTGGAGAAAACTTGAATTCAAAAAGATCCATGCACTCCAATGTTCATAGCAGCACTATTTACAATAGCCAAGATATGGAAGCAAACTAAAAGTCCATTGAAAGATAAACGGATAAAGAAGATGTGGTCTATCTATCTGTCAACCTACCCATGTATGTATACACAGAGACACACACACAGTGGAATACTACTCAGTCATAAATAGAATGAAATGATGCCATTTGCAGCAACATGTATTGACCTAGAGATTATAATACTGAGTGAAGTAAGTCAGAAAGACACTGTATGATATCAATTATATGAGAACTCTAAAAAAAAATACAAATGAATTTATATACAAACAGAAATAGGCTCACAAACATAGTAAACAAACTTATGGTTACCAAAGGGGAAAGGGGAGGAGGAGGGATAAATTAGGAGTTTGGGATTAGCAGATACAATGTAGTATACATAAAATAGACAAACCACAAAGTCCTACTATAGAGCACAGCAACTATATTCAGTATTTTATAATAAACCATATGGAAAAATATGAAAAAGAACAAAATATATATGAATCACTTTGCTGTACACCTGAAAACTAACATAACACTGTAACTCAACTAAACTTCAATTAAAAAAAAACAAAACACCCAAATATGCCTTTTTCTCAGAAGACCCAGACCATACTGGAATATGATAAATTCTTGAAGAATTGTTTTCCAACATGCAAACTCATAAGAAAAAGAACAGCAACTCAATAGGAAAATGGGCAAGGAGTATACTCAGAGAGTTCACAGAAAAGAGACTCCTCCTCACTCAGAATACAAGCAATACAAATAAAAACTGCACTCTGATATTATTTCTGATGGGCTTCCTTGGTGGCTCAGTAAAGAGCCCACTTGCCAAAGCAGAGATGCAGGTTCGATTCCTGGGTGAGGAAGATCCCCTGGAGAAGGAAATGGCAAGGTACTCCAGTATTCTTGTCTGAAGAATCCCATGGACAGAGGAGCCTGGTGGGCTACAGTCCATGGGGGCACAAAAGAGTTGGACACAACCGAGAGACTAAACAACAGCAACACTAGTTCTTTCTGACCCATCAGACTGCAAAGATAGAACACTTTGCTATTCCTCTGTTGTGGAGGCTGCACACAACAGAAACAAGCGGCCCTAAAACTAACACGTCGCATCACAGATGCACATAACCACTGACCATTACCTTCCTTTCTAGCAATTTATTCTGCTTATATAATCACTGCAAATGAACTAGTGTATATAGAAAGCTGTTCTTCGAGGCATCCTTTGTGATAGTGATGGAGGGCTGTTTGAATACATTATGGCATTGTCTCAGTCCACGTGGGCTCCTGTAACAAAGTACCATAAATTGGGCGGCTTGAACAGCACAGCTGTTTCACATAGTTCTGGAGGCTGGGGCATAATCGGGTTCCGGTGAGGGCCCACTTCACAGTTTGGAGATGGCCGTCTTCTCACTGTGTCCTCACGTGGGGGAAGATGGTGAGGGAGCTTTCTGGGGTCTCTTGTAAGGACAATAATCCCATTCATGAGGGGTCCACCCTTATGACCTAATCACTTCTCAATGGCCCCATTCCTAACAGCATCACATTGGAGGTTAGAATTTCCACAGATGAATTTTGGGAATGCACATTCACAGCAGGTGTTGTGCAGATTGAAATATTTGTTTATTGAAATAATATGCAATCATAAGAATGAAGGAGTCTTCATGTACTGCTATGAAATAATCTTCAAAAAATATTTTTGTGTGAAAAAGCAAAGTACAGAACAGTGTGTTCAGGAAAAAAAAAAACACCTTATTTGCTAGTATGGGCATAGAATGTCTCTAAAGGATACAAAGGACTTCCCAGGTGGTGCTAGTGGTAAAGTACCTGCTTGCCAATGCGGGAGAATATTAAGAGACACAGGTTCAACCCCTGGGTGAGGAAGATCTCCTGGAGAAGGAAATGGCAACCCCCTCCAGTATTCTTGCCTGGAGAATCCCATGGATAGAGGCACCTGGTGGACTACAATCCACAGGGTCACAAAGAGTCAGACACAACTGAAGCGACTTAGCACACAAAGGTTACACAAAGATAGGAAATCTCTGGAAGGAAACCGGAAACACTCCAGGAAGGAGACTCCTCACTGTGGACTTTTTGTAACCTTTGATTCGCGTGAATGTGTTATTCATTAAACAAATCCAATGTTTTACAAGCTGAGCCCCACACAACACCTACTGAATCAGAATGTCTACATTTAAAAAGTCCCTCTGGAGATTCTGTCACCAGCTTGGGGCTGAAGAACCAGTCTTATAGCAGGAACTATGGGCAGGGAATGACTTCACTAGATAAGCAAACAGCAAATAACCAGCATTGCTAGTTCACAGTTCCCCGCCCTCTTGCTGGAACAAAATAGAAAGCACCAGAGAAGAAAGAAGTCTCAAAAGTCAACGAATGGGGACTTCCCTGGTGGTCCAGTGGCCAAGACTCCTCCCTCCCAATGCAGGGGGCCTGGGTTAGATCCCTGGAACTAGATCCCACATTCCGCAACTACGAGTTCACATGTCACAACTAAAGATCCTGCATGTCACAACCAACACCTGGCAGAGTCAAGTAAAAAAATAAATATTAAAAAAAATAAAATATAATAAATAAATAAATAAAAAGAAGAGGACTCCCCTGGTGGTACAGTGGATAAGAATCCGCCTGCCAATTCAGGGGACATAGGTTCGATCCCTGGTCCAGGAGGATTCCACATGCCACAGAGCAACTAAGCCTGTAGCCACAGCTGCTGGAGTCTGCTAGCCTAGAGCGCCATGCTCTGCAACAATAGAAGCCACCGCAAGGAGAAGCCAAACACTGCAATGAAGAGTAGCTCCTGCTTGCTGCGACTAGAGAAAGCCCTCCCACGGCAATGAAGACCCAGCACAACCAAAAATGATAAACAATAAATAAATGAGAGAAGTCAACAAACACTCCCCCTTCAGTGCTCAGGGCCCTCAACCTACAGCCTCTTGGCCACTGTGCCCTGAGAGCCTTGCATTTCTGCAGGTGGCTTGGCCTCATTTTCCACAGGCTATGTTAACATTTTAATGCACTTAAGCTTACATTTTTGGGGTGAGGGGGCAGTAACTCATGTTGGGGTGGACTTTCTACTAACTGAAACTCCCCTCTTTCAGATGTGCCCCCCACAGACACTGGTGCTGCTGCACAGGCAGGAAACTTATTAATACATTGTGACACTGTTTTCTCACTTTGCACACCAGATGTTTCAGCATCTGATTTGTGCCGTATGCAGTTTCCTTCCTTATTCTTTTTTCTGAAATTCCATTTTAGGCCTGCTAAAGTACATGGAAGATGATATCGTTTTGCATTCATTTGGCTAACATAAGAAAAAAGTCATTATTTCAAATTCTGGAAGAAAGCATGTAGGATGAGCACAGCACTGAGGTGATGTCTTGAAATCTGGGTTCTGAAACCCCAACCTGTACTAACTGTGAGAATTGCAACATCTTAACTTCTGCAGGCCTTAGTATGTTCCTCTAGAAAATGCAGACTAATACTCTGGTTCAATAAATGGAGGATATCATAGCAGACTCTTTACCATGAGAAATTCTTTTTTTTTTTTTTCCGTCATACCAAATGGCCCAACCAGGGATTGAACCTGCGCCCTTGGCAGTTAAAGCAAGGAGTCCTAACCACTCGACCGCCTTGGAGGTCCCAGGAAATTCTTATACACTGGTCTCTACTGTGAATCAGGTGCAAAATATGGGATGCCTGTTCACATTCTCTTTAAAATTTTTTTTAAAATTTTTAGTCTTTATTGAGTTTGTTACAATATTGCTTCTGTTTTATGTTTAATTTTTTTGTTTTTTTTTTTGGTCACAAGGCACCTGGGATCCTAGCTCCCCGGCCAGGGACTGAACCTGCAGCCCCTGCACTGGAAGGTGAAGTCTTAACCACTGGACAGCCAGAGAAGTCCCCACACTCTCTTTTAGATAGCCCTGATAAAATATTTCAAAACATGTTTTAGCTCATGGGCATTACCTACTACCTGGTCACTGCCCTCAAAACTTACTTTCACTCAAAATCTCCTTGCCATCATGCATTCAGCGGTTTGAGAGACAGCTGACAACACAGGTCTGCGGACTAAACCCTGGATGGGAAGCCATGAGTCCTGACTCCAGCGCCGGCCCAGACCCCCAAAGCCACAGAGCAGTGGTCCAAGAGGAGATGATTAGGTCTTCCCATCTTCTATACATCTATACTTCCTGAGCCCTTAGGCCATTGATTCTTTATTCAAACTTGTCTTGAATCACTCTAAGATTCTCGTTCAGCTTTAACAAGTCATTAGATATCACTTTAAAATGGGTGAGCTGGGACTTCCCTGGCAGTCTGGTGCTTAGGTCCACTGGTTACAACTCTGAGCTTTCACTGCAAGGGGCGAGCGTTTGATCCCTGGTCCAGGACGTCCCACCTGCTGCGTGGTGAGGCCAAAAAAAAAATCTAAAATGGGTGAGCTGGGGATTCCAGTGATTAGGACTCGGTACTTTCATTGCCTTGGGTGCGGGTTTGATCCCTGGTGGGGGATCTAAGATCTCACAAGCTACATGGTGCCTCCAAAGGGAAAAGGGGGGTGCTGAGCCTAGCATCTTCCTGTACTGTATGAATCTTTCCTCTGTGTGTTTGTGTTCTTCTTATTTCCAAAACAGAACATTAAAAATGCAAAGCTGGTTTTAGTCTTGTAGGGTGATGCCTTCGCTTTTGGTCTGTTTCTGGAGGAAATGCTGGAAACGTGCCTGAAAGGCTGTGCTGTTGTACCTGGGGCCGGAAATGCCAGGTCACAGCCCTTCCCACAGATGCCTGGCCATGGAGTGGAGAGAGAGTAGAAAATATGTGTCCAGGGACTTGATGAAGTAAGGTTCGTATTTCATGGCAAGGTGAGAAGAATTTAAACATAAATCCGTTCTCTGCCTGTTCGGGCCTCCTCCCTCTCCTCTGGTGTGTGTGCATTGACATTAACCAGACCTCCTCGGCGGGTAACCTTCCTTAATCTCAACCAAGTTCACAACTTCTTAGGAGATGACCTTCTTTCCTAGCCTTGTCAGGGGCCACAAGGAGCCCTGACCCAGTACTCGCTCTGCAGTGTAATCTGGATTGTGTGAATGGTCTGTAACGCGTACAGCTCTCTGTCTCAAAAACTTGTATAACTTGACCTCTAACAGGCAGAACAGTCCTCAGAACTTTCTGAGAGGTTGTTTCCTTGTCCTAACCCTCGGTTTGGCTTTAGTAAAATGAATTTCCATTTCTTTTTGGACTGACTGATTAATTTTTTCTTTGACAGGACATTAGGATGTGAAATAAAATTCATATTCTATGGCAAGACAAGAAAAATTTACACATAAAAGATCTTCTCTGCCCTTCGGCCCCCTCTCTCCCCTTACTGTGCATTGTGAATCTGCCTTGTGCATGGACCTAACCTCTACCATCCACAGGAATACCTGCTCAACCGTAAAGAACAATGTTCTCCTAGCATCAACACAAGACAACGCCTTAAAAGATAACATTCCTTCCTGATCGTCCAAGGGGTCACATGGCCCACCTCGATGGCGATTAGATCTGGGCTGTGTAAACTGTCAATAATAGGTCGCTTTGAAGCATGGTCCTCTGTCTCAAAAAGCTTACGTGAACTGCATCTTGACTTCTAATGAGCAGAACGGTTCTTGGAGCTTTCTGAGAATCTCTTCCTGGATTACAATCCTCAAATTTGGCTTGAATAAAACTTTCCAATTCTTTCTTAGATCGACTGATTCTGTTTTTGTCTACACGGAGAAGGAACACCTAGTTGGCTGATGCTAAAGATATCCAAGCAACCAATACTATCGTCTTCTCCCTTCTGCGAATCTGCGATCAAAGAAGATCCAGGCTTAGATTGCTGCAGAAAGAAGGATTTATGACAGGGAAAACAAGGAATTTCCACCAGGCGATCAGGCACTGACATGACCTGCTAATAAGGTTTTATGGGATGATTAAAGTGGCAAAACTGGATATCATTCTGGAATGTTTTTCACACATCCCTTCCTAGAGGCAAGGGGCTGTGTGAAAATCTGGACAATATGTGGGGTCTTCCAGCCTGTGCTTTTTTTTAAAGTAATTATTTATTTGGCTGCATCGGGTTTTAGCTGCAGCACGTGGGATCTTCCGTTGCAGTGCACAGACTCTCTAGTCGTGGCTCATGGGCTTAGTTGCTCCTAGGCATGTGGGATCTTAGTTGCCTGATCAGGGATTGAACCCATGTCCCTTGCATTGCCAGGCAGATTCTGAACCACTGGACCACCAGGGAAGTCCCAGCCTGCTGTTGGTAGCTTCTGCAGGCCTCATGATGTGGTTGCAGAGTATCGTTTCCCTCCTCTTCATGCTTGGGTCCTCAAAATAGATGTTCCCACTTCACTGTGTCCTGATATTCTTGGACCCTGCCTCCCTCCCACTGAGATTCTAGCTGGAGCCAAAAACTGGACCAACTTTACTTATTTCCTGTCTGTCATAGGCAGATCATTTTAAAGTCCTTCTTAGAGAGAAAAGACAACTCCAAACTTCAATATGGCTGGGTTGGAGACTTCCCTGGTAGTCCAGTGGTTAGGACTCCATGCTTCCACTGCAGGGGGCACAGGTTCAATTCTTGGTCAGGGTACCAGGATTCTGCATGGTGCACAGTGAGACCAATATATATATACATATATACCTGGTTGAGTTGAAAACAACTTCCCAGGTGGCATCAGCGGTAAAGAATCTGCCTGCCAATGCAGGTGATGCAAGAGACGTGGGTTTGACTCCCGGGTGGGGGAAGATCTCCTGGAGTAGGAAATGGCAACCTACCCCAGTATTAAAACACTTTACAATGGAGACATATAGTAAATCGAATGAATGATGGCCCCGCTGGTCCTTCTGGACCCCTGCCTTTGTGACTTGGTAGCTCCTTCCATCAAGAGATGGACTCTATTGCCTGCCTCTCCACCTCCAGCCTTGTGATTTGCTTTGACCAGGAGATTGGCAGGAGCATCAGTGTGGCAGGACTAGGTTTAGGCTTCCAGAGGCCTTGAGCACCTCTATTCTCTGGGAGCTCTGCCTCCACCAGAACCATCCAGGGCTGGCTGCCAGAGGCTGAGAGACCAGGCAGAGGAGCAGTGAGTCCTTGCAGCCGAGATCATCCCAGAACTGCCAGCTGACCAGCCAGCTGACGCAGATGCACGAGAAAGCCTGGCCAAAATGAAACAAGACCAGAACCGCCCAGCTAAGCTTGGCCAAAACTGCTGATCTACAGAAGCTTAAGCTAAGCAGATGGTGGTTGCTTTAGGCCACTAAGTTTGGGGTTAGTTTATTCTGCAGCCTTATTTTGGTAACTGTTTACTGTTTTAGGAGAAGACAAGGCTTCCCTGGTGGCTCAGATGGTAAAGAACCTGCCTGCAATGTGGGAGACCCAAGTTAGATCCCTGGGTTGGAAAGATCCACTGGAGAAGGGCATGGCAACCCACTCCAGTAATCATGCCTGGAGAATCCCATGGACAGAAGAGCCTGGTTGGTTGCAGTCCATGGGGGTCACAAAAGAGTTGGACGTGGCTGAGTGACTAACAGTTTCACTTTCAGGAGAAGACAAAGAAATGGTTCTGATCATTAGAACTACGATTCCCACATTTATACCACCAGCCATGTCTTCTGCCTTGAATTTCAGACCCATATATCCAACCACCTACCCAGCAATAGCACCCCCACAGCCTCCTGCAGCCACAGCCTTCCCTCTCTCAACAAATGATAAACTTCATCTTTCCAGTGGTTCAGCCTGAAACCTTGGCTTCATCTTTGACTTTTCTTTCTTTCACATTCTACATACAGTTTATTAGCAAATCCCAGGGACTCTACCTTCAAAATATATCCGGAACCCGTCTGCTTTTCACTACCTCCATGGTTACCGGCTTGATCCAAGCTCTTGACTGGATAACCGTAGGAGCCTGCTAACTGACTTCCCTGCTTCCAAACTGACCAATCTACAGTTTAACCTTAACACCTGATCTTTCTAGAACAACTCGGATCATCCTTTTCTTTGCTTAAAATCCTCCGGTGGCTTCACAAGTCTCCCAGAGTGAAAAGCCAACACGTTTACAGTTTCCTAGGAAGTCCTTCATGAGCTGTTCCCACAGTATCTTTTCTCTCTTTTGGCATGCAGCATCCTAGTTCCCTGATGGGGATCAAACCTGCGCCCCCTACAGTGGAAACAGAGTCCTAACCATTGAACCACCAACTACTCAACTACTGTTTCTTGATTTTTTAGTTTCAGAGTTTAGATACTATCTTTTGACTTCCTCCTTGGAAAATGCTGCTGCTGCTGCTAAGTCGCTTCAGTCGTGTCCGACTCTGTGGGACCCCATAGACGGCAGACCACCAGGCTCCCCCGTCCCTGGGATTCTCCAGGCAGGAGTACTGGAGTGGGTTGCCATTTCCTTCTCCAATGCATGAAAGTGAAAGTGAAGTTGCTCAGTCGTGTCTGACTCTTAGCGACCCCATGGACTGCAGCCCACCAGGCTCCTCCATCCATGGGATTTTCCAGGCAAGAGTACTAGAGTGGGCTGCCATTGCCTTCTCCGCCTTGGAAGATGAGGATTGAGCTTTCTTGCTGTCCCCCACTCCCATCTGACCTCTGTCTTTACTCCCTCTCCATCCTCCCATACAATTATCTCACAATTTAGTTAAATTAACAATCATGAGGGGCTTCCCTGGTGGTCAATGGTTAAGACTCCATGCTCCCAATGCAGGGGACCCAGGTTTTTGATCCCTAGTTGAGAAAGTAGATCTCGCATGCCACAACTAAGATCTGGGGCAGCCAGAAAGCAAAAGCAAAAAACAAATCATGATATAGCTATGTATTTTTTCCAAATGGAGCCATATAATAACATGTCTTTAATTTTTGCTGGAGTTAGTAATTCTCATATTCCCTGCTGTTTTGCTTTCTAGGAGGTCATCACTAATACATCCTTTAAGCTCTCTGCAAGAAATGCAAACTTCCTCTCAAAACTTGAACTGCTCCAGGACCTACTAGGCCCACTTTTTTTTTCCCCTGGCAGGGCTCCCTTGTGGAGCCTGTTTCCTTCCTGCTCCAGTCCAGACTAGTGTCCACACCTGTTGCCTGTGGTCACGTGGAGACCTCTCCCGTCAGCCTGGATTCCCTTCACTACACACCTAAATTCTGTCTTGGTGAAGTAGCTCTCCTATGACTTATTGGGAGGTTATATATATATATTTTTTGAGACTTTACTTGTGTAAAATACCCTTATTTTGAAGGGTACTCTCCTCTCACATTTGATGACTGATAATTTGGCTAAGTATGGACTTCTAGACTGGGCAGAATCATCTGTCAGATTTTTGACACTGTCCAGAAATCCACTGTCTTCTAGATTCCAGTGTTGCAACTGAGAAGTCGCCATTCTAATTGTCACTTCTTTGCATGTCAGCTGCTGCTTATCCTCTCTTCCAGTTTTTAGGATCTTCTCTTTGTTCTTGCTGTTCTGAATTTCCTTGGTATGTGTCTTTGTACATGACTGACACTTCGTCATTTTAACTTGCATATGTTTTTAATTTCTTAGGGATTTTCTTGAAAAAAAATTTTTCCTTCCACTTTCTCAGTTCTCACTTTCTGAATTTTTTATTATTCAAACATTAGATCTCCTGGGCATGCTTCTTGTGGGGTGAGATTCAGCATCATCTGATGTCCAACAGCTAACAGTGCCACCAAGGAAGCCAGTTCACGTGCAAGGTGTCAGCTGGCTATGCCATGATAGCAGCACATGCCCACAGGTCAGCGCATCTAATTCAGGACTTGAATGTGAAGAGACCATGTTGCTAGTATGTGGCTGGGTGTTGGGAGTCCGCAGGTACCACTAGGGTGAGCGGTGAGAAAAGCACACAGCAGCTTTTTACAACATCAGTTAGGGAGCATCAAATTCCTTTCTCATATTTGTACCATCTTTTATGGATTGAAATGGGTTTTTACACACGTGTTATAATTTCACATAACATGGCTCAGAATCTCAAAATCTTAGCTGCCCCTACAGAGTAGTGAGCCTGGGCCCGGGCAGACTAGGAGACCCGAGTCACGGTTTTCCAGTCTTCAAGAAGATCATCTGCTCCCTGTGTTGCAAGGATTGTCTTTTTTTTTTAACTGATTGTCGTTTTGCCTTGGGAATGTGTCTGGACCCCTGTTTCTCAGTGTGTTCTGTGCAGTCACAGTAGCTCTGGATTTCGGTGAAGGCAGAGAGGCCTGGAGGAGGGTGTCTTTTATTATATAACGACATGGTGTGTTGTCAGGCAGACAGCCCAAAACCTGTCACCCATCCCACATGGGAGTTATTACACAGTGACGCTCCCCTGCAGTGTCTTGTTACATTAGCCTTTCCTTCTCTTTCTTAGATTTCTTTAAAACATTTCCCTTGTGTATAAATAATTTCTTTTAAAAATCTGAAAGTAGCTATCACCTTCCAGGTTATAGGAGAAAGTTAGCATTAGAAAAACAAAACTTCAATTTCCCCCCCATTATTTTGTTCTTTCTTTATTTAATAGCAGCTGAGACTTTAATCTGAATATAGTACAAGGTCCTGGGTACATGGCAAGAGTCTGAAACCTATAACACTATCATTAATTGCCACTTTAAGTCCTCCTCACCCTTGCTGCTCATATTCCTACCTTTCCACACCCTGGGCAAATCACAACTTTCATAACAGCCAACTTTTAATCAGTGTGTGTGCATGCTCTCTCTCCCTCTCCTTTCCCCAATAATCTAGTGTAAACTATCAAACAGAAATCTTGGTTTGCATTGTTCTGACTCTAGTCCAGGGCTGCCCAAACTCTCTCAGGCAGAGGGCTGATTTCTTTACATTTCCAATCTGTCGTAAACCAGTAACTTTGTAAAATACAATCAACATGAATTCACAGAAAAGTGAATTAAAAACCGAAAGGAAAAGCACTCCTATGTCTCTTTTACACTCAGTACTCTACTTCACTTCTGACACTCTTGCCTCTACATGTGTAGGTTTTCCTCTCTCTAAGCAATTTCGCAACACCAGTTGGGCGTCCTACCATTCAACCCATTTCTGACACTGTCTACCTGGAGAAAACATCAGATTCCAAAGGTTAAGGGCTCAGTCCTACAAGGTTGCTCCCCCACCCCACTTCAGATGCCAAGCACTGGTGTAGGTCACTGACTGGCTATGAATCAGAGGTTCCATCACCACCATCCGGCGTTGGGTTTGATTATTGGCTAGAGCAGCACACAGACCTCAGAAGGATATTGTACTCTCTCCGATTACCAGTTTGCTATAAAAGGATATAACAGGTTATAGACAGGGCTCCACAACCACAGCTCTGCATGCAAGAAAGGAACAAGAATCCAGAAAGTTCCAAAAAGTGAAACTTGAATGTGTAGCATGCTGGCTACTATTTTCACGGCATTTACATTGTTTGAAGTATTACAAGTGATGCAGAGATGGTTTAGAGTATATGGGAAGAGACCGTCCCTGGTGATCCAGGGGTTAAGACTCCCCACTTTCAGTGCAAGAGGCCTGGGTTGTGGAACTGGATCCCACTTGCCACAACAGAAGAGTTTGCATGCCAGAACTAAAGATCCCACGTGCCACAGTGACGATCTGAAGATCCCAGGGGCCGAATAAATAAGTACATAAATATTTAAATATATATCTTTCAAAAAATTAAACATGGGAGGATGTGTGTAGGTTATGTACAAACATAGGCCACTTTACATAAGGGGCTTGAGCATCCATGGCTTTTGGTATTCATGGAGATCCTGGTGCCAATCCCCCTACAATCCCAAGGAAGGCTGTCATTTGGGAACAGCTGGATGGGAAAGGGCACAGAGCGTCCATGCCGTCTTCCGGGGCCACCACCTCCCAGCATGTGGATGTACTCCCAACCTGGAAGCTTCTGGAATCTCTGGCCTTTGGGGCTTTTATGGAGGTTTTACTACACAGGCATAATTGATGGCGTTCCTGGCCACTGGTGACTGAACTCAACCTGCAGCCCCTCTTCTATCCCTGGTGGTTCCTGGTGGTCTGGGGCGTGGGGGGACAGGCTGAAAGGGCCAACACTCTAATTGCATCTCTTCCCAACACCCCCACACACACACCCCTCCCCGCGCTGCAGCTAGCCCCCATCCTGTGGAACTTTACAGAAGTCACTCCCATTACTATCAAGTCAGGTGCGGCTGAAATCAACTTATAATGAATACCAGAAACACAGTTCAGGAATTCCCTGTTGGTCCAGTGGTTAGGAGGCCCGCACTTTCACTGCTGAGGACGCGGGTTCAATACCTGGTGGGGGAACCAAGATCCCGCAAGTCCTGCAGGGCGGCCAAGACCAAAACAGCAACAAAACCCAAAACGCAGTTCACCTGTATCCTCTGGAGCTATTTTGAGAGCTGTTGAACAAATGCTGCCCCTAAAGCTCTCATCTCTTAGGAAATCACAAAGGTTTGAGAAGCTATTCGTGGAACCTGTGGTTTGGAGCCCTCTCCCCTCTGTCCGCAGATCATCCTGGAGAAAGTTCCAAGACCAGGGCTCAGAACCACACCCACGGCGCTGGAAGAGCACCGCTCCTGTCCGAGGGCCGGGCGGCCGTGGGAAATGCCTTAGCCAGACCCCACGATCCGCGCTCCCCGATACCACGCCAGCGCCCCTTTGGCAGGAAGGAGAGGGGCTGGACCCGAAGACTCCAGAGCCGGACCCCGTCCCAAGCGCGTTTCTCGGCTGAGAGTGCGAGGACGGCGGGGAGGGAGGCGGAGGCGGAGGGCGCGGCGCGGTGCCCGGGAGACAGCGGCTGGCTCTGCGCCACTGCTTTCAAGAGGAAGACAAAAGCTGCTCAGGAGACGCCCCCCACCTTTTAGCTTCTCCTATACTGCCTTTTCCTAGCACAATGTATTCGAACTTGTCCAGATTTTTAAACAGGCAGCCGTCAGCATTACCCGCCTTCTCTTCCTTCTCCAGCCCATTTTCCGGGCACTCTGACCGGCAGTGGCCATCTCTGATTACAGAGTGCGGGCCGCCGCAGCTGCAGTCATTGTGTAATTCAAACGGCTGTTCTCTTTGGCTCGGGAGAACGAAAATGAACTCCTAACAGACAACTGGGCTTGCAGTCGAACCGCCCTGCCTCTCTCCGCTCTCCCGAGTCCGCGGGGCTGGGAGATGTGGCCTGGAGGGGGCGCCTGCTGCGCGGCGGCGGCTCTGAGATGTCTTGAAGCTTGGCCGAGTCCCTGCTGGGAGAGGGTCAGGGTAATTAAAAAAAAAAAAAAAGGTCAGGAGGAAAACCACCGTGAAGAGCACCTTTTTGATATAGTCAAGTTGCCTTCGGAACCAAAACTAAGCAGGCATTTTTATGGCCTGGTGGAGAAGAGCCCGGCCTTGGCCTGTTGCTTAGCAACAGTCGAGTTATAAAGTGTTAATAAAAAACCATTAAGGTGAACATTTACAAAAGGCAGGTGGTACACAGTAAATGGATGCTGCTCATCTCATAATTGAAAGGCCTGAAGGCTAAGTGAAGAGAGAGAAGTAATTTTTGCTTCCAAATACATCTTTGCAGAAAGCTACCTAACATTCCTTTGGAAATGAGTGGAAATGGAGCTGTTGATACATTCAGTTCAGTCTAATTCTGTTCTCAATTTATGGTGTGGGCATTCTAAGATGGTCAAAGGTTAGCACGTTTATTATGAATTTGTTCTTTCCCAACATATTAAGTATCACTGTGCGAAGCACATGTTCCTTACCACGGAATTGTCTTTACTTATGTAAAGCTCTTCATACCAATATCTGTTATCACCCTTTTGTATCTTCTGATTATATTTGCCCATATTTTTCCTACCCTTTCATCAAAAAAGGCAAAAGCAGGAAAATAATGACTTGATAAGGGTGTAGGGTGTTCATTGGAAGGACTGATGCTAAAGCTGAAACTGCAATACTTTGGCCACCTCATGCCACGAGTTGACTCACTGGAAAAAGACTCTGATGCTGGGAAAGGTTGGGGGCGGGAGGAGAAGGGGACGACGGAGAATGAGTTGGCTGATGGCATCACCGACTCTGTGGACATGAGTTTGAGTGAGCTCCGGGAGTTGGTGATGGACAGGGAGGCCTGGTGTGCTGTGATTCATGGGGTCATGGAGAGTCGGACACGATTGAGCGACTGAGCTGAACTGAAGGGTGTAGGGTGGGAAGGGAAAACAAACTGATACTTAATATCTGAAATCTTGTGCCAGGTGCTTCTGAAACCAGAAAGCATGAAAATATAAGAGAAGCTGAGTCAACCATTGATATTCTAGCACTCAGAAAAAATTTAATCAATTTTGCAACCACTTCTCCAAGACTTCCCAGGAGACAGACTGGGCAATAGGATTGTTATGATTTTATTACAATTTGTACAGCCAATAACCATAACCCATTAGCTTCACCACTAAGGTATAGATAAATGTGGGAAGGAATGAGAAATGTCTGCAACTGGTTTAAAAAAACAAAAGGATGGAGGTAAGATTTTTATCCATATGGTAAAATCACACTTCTAGCTGCTGTATACATAATACATGTATAGAAAATAGGTTAAATTCACTCCAACGTGGCCAAGGTGCTTAAAAATAAAGGGTCCAGGGGCTTCCCTGGTGGTCCTATGGTTAAGAGCCTGCCTTGCAATGGAGGGGACAAGGGTTCAATCCCTGGTTGGGGAAGATCCCACATGCCATGAGGCAACTAAGCCCCTGCGCCACAATTATTGAGCCTGTGCTCTAGAGCCTGGGAACTGCAACTACTGAGCCCACGTGCTGCAACTACTGAAGCCCCGGCGCCCTAGAGCCCGTGCTCCGCAACGAGAAGCCACTGCAATAAGAAGCCCACACATCTCCCCACAGTGGGGTGAGAGTAGCGCCCACTCTCTGCAACTAAAGAAAGCCCACGCACAGCAAGGAAGACCCAGTGCAGCCAAAAATAAATCAGTAAATATTAAAAAATAGAAATAAAGGGCCCAGAAAAGTCTGGGTGGTACAGTTTGTCAGAAGGCCACCAGAGGGCGCCCAAGCTTGCTTCCTACCAAACTGAAAGCTGCCGTTTAAAACACAGCTTCAGCCCATGAGGGTTGAACACTGAGGGTCTCCTTCCTGGAAAGTGGCTTGGAGAAGCAGGGCTGATAACCCTAGAACCATCAGTAGGAACTGGAAGATGACTGGGCTCACTGGTGGACGAGAACGTCTGGACCTTGTTCTCAGCTACGGTTTGCTGTCAAGCAGTAGGACTTTCCCTCTCCCCTCCCTCTCCACTTGTCTACCTCCGAGGATTCTTACAGCAACAGTGGACAATGACTATTCCAGGAAAGGTGTAATTACAGCCGAGTGAACAGATAAGTATGAATGAGGAGATGTGTACATTCACAGAGCAGAATAATGAGTGAAGCCAGCTCTACCTACTCAGGAGAACTTTGCCATATGTTCTAAAAGTTGAGTTTTGAATAAATACAAGGGTTCCTTTTATTTTCAAATACATACCGGAATTTTCTTCCTCTGGTTTACTGTGACTCACTGTATTATCTAGTGCTGTTATAAATAACCCCCAAATTTAGTGTTTTAAAACAACAATAAATGTTTATTATCTTGCAGTTTCTATAGGTTAAGAATTCAGATTCGACTCAGTGAGACAGTTATAGCTTGGGGGCTCTCTCATGAGACTGTTGTTGTCAAGATATGAGCTGAGTCAGCCATCATCTGAATGTCTGACTGGGGTGGAAGATCCACTTCCAAGAAGCTGGCTCTCTTGGCCGTGGGTAGGAAGCCTTAATTCCTTGCCCTGTGGACCTCGTCACAGGCTATCTGAGTGCTCCAATAGGCTTTTGGGCTTCCCTGGTGGGTCAGATGGTAAAGAATCCACCTGCAATGTGGGAGACCTGGGTTCAATCTATGGGTTGGGAAGATCCCCTGGAGAAGGGAAAGGCTACCCACTCCAGTATTCTGGCCTGGAGAATTCCATGGGCTGTACAGTCCATGGGGTTACAAAGAGTTGGACACGACTAAGTGACTTTCACTTTCAATAGGCATCTATTTTCCCCACAGTGAGATCCAGCAGAAAGTAAGGGAGAAGTCATGATGTCTTATGGTCGAGCTTTGGAAGTCATACACTATTATTTCCTCAACACTCTAAAGATTATACAAGTCAGTCCTATTCAGTGTGGGAGGGGACTGACTACCTACCCAAGGGTGTGAATATCAGGAGGTCACAGGAGAGCCTCTTGGAGGCTGACTACCACTCACTTTGTTTGCAAAATGCATATTTAAACAGCTTTTCAAATGCACATTTACAAGTTTAATGTTAATGTTCTTGTTTTTAAGATGTATGCTTAAATCGTTTTTTAAAGGTAAACCAGAAGTTTATTTTCCTATGAGTACAAAGACCTCTCCTTTGTGGATCAAAAAACAGTTTCTAAAGAGGTGTGTGTTGGGTGTGTGTGTGTGTCACACACATATATGTATACACATACATAGGATATATATATATATAGGATGTATATATAGGTATACACAGAAACACAGGATATATATATCTCACAACTGTAAAAACCGACATATTAGGGAGAACTTTTCTACCTTCTAGTTGGGAATGCTCTCGTTGATTTCTGGATGCAGACTGTCTAGAAAATGACAAGTTACAAGTTACATTAAACAATAAAATTCAATAAGCTCATTCAGGGAGTTATTGGTTCACTTTGTTTCATAATAAACAATCCCAAGACTTTTCTTGTATGACCTGACACTGGTCATCCCTAAATGGTTCCTGGAATGAGTCTTATTTTCTCTTTTCACAGACAAGGGCTCTAAGGCAGAGAGTCTAAGCAACCTTAGAATTGAAGGATGGCTGAGAACTCAGTTCTAATTCAGGGTAATCTTGGATGACATTGGGCTTCCCCTGTGGCTCAGCTGGTAAAGAATCTGCCTGCAATGTGGGAGACCTGGGTTAGATCCCTGGGTTGGGAAGATCCCCTGGAGAAGGGAAAGGCTACCCACTCCAGTATTCTGGCCTGGAGAATTCCATGGACTGTTATGGTCCATGGGGTCACAAAGAGTTGGACATGACTGAGCGACTTTCACTTTGGATGACGTTTAAAAGTCAAGAGAGAAAGGCTCTGCCAGTCACGCAGCAGAGTGCCTCCACTTCCGTCCAGAGCAGAGGCAGTGCCCAGGCATCAGAGCTCTGTCATGGGCCCTGGCACACTGTAGTGCCGCCACAATTCCAACAGAGTAGTCCTCAGCTTCAGAGGACGTGCCTAAGTGCAATGCCCTTTGCATTTTCAGTGGGAGAGGGTCTGAAAGGGTAATTCCAAGTAAAGAGCCTTTCTTTTTGTCAAGAAAGTCAAGTTTAACAAACATCCAGGGAATCCGGCTGTTTCTCTTGAGGATAAAGATTAAGGCTTAATAGAGGCTAAAAAGCAAAGTGACTCTCTCAACACTAAGATCCTCCAATTTCTGTATAAGACCAGAACAAAGATCGATCTGTGGGGGAGGGGTGTAAGCCAAGTTTTATCAAAACCACCCGCCTCTGGTGGTTAGGAGCATATGACTTTTGGGGTTAGAGAGACTTGAGTTTAATTCTCCCTTCACTTCACATTAGCTGCAAGACCCTGGATATTTTATTTAACCTCTCTAAGGCTAAATGTATCCCTCTGAAACACTGAGATAATATGGGTAGCTGTGATCTGTCTGTCTGAAACATAACATGACATTACATAGGACTTTTCTCTTGAAAACCTGCATAAACGCTGGGGACCATCAGGGCAGTGAGAACACACAATGCCCCATATTTAGGTTCTCCACATGCCGGCATTTCAGGATCCCCAGGACCACGGCCAGGTTTCCACCTGGCTGCCACAAAGGGAAGTCTGTTAGCTGAAAGATCCTGCCCATACACACAGAGCTCCTATCAAACATGCAATTCCCTTGTTCAAAAAATGTGAACAAATAAGCAATCATCATTAGGAAAACCTTCAGCACAAAAGAGAAAGACATACTTCACAACAAACAGAAAACAGAATTCAGGGGACAGAAAAGAACGACAGCAACAATACCCTCTAATTAGCATCCTAAGAGAAAGGCACAAAGGGGGAGCATCTGTGAAAGAAGAACAAGATGCTAAGAAATAGGAAAAATCACCAGAGTTTTTATTTTTAAAATCAATTTATTTAATTAGAGGCTAATTACAATATTCAGAGGTTTTAGAGATGGAAAAATTGTGATTAGAAAATCTTATCCTGAAGGATTGGAAAATAAAGATGAGGAAATCTTGCAGGTGATCCACTGGCTAAGACTCCCCACTTCCAATGAAAGGGGCCTGGGTTCAAACCCTGGTCGGGGAGCTAGATCCCACAGTCTGCAACTAAAAGATCCTGCATGCCGCAACCAAGACCCAATGCAGCCAAGTGAATAATTATATATAATATATATATATATATATATAAAGGCAATGTAGGAAAATTAAGAGAAATGGTTAAACCCTTAAAGAATCAATCTAGGAATCAACCTCTAATAGTAGATCAAAAAAGAGAGAACAGAGAAAATGGAGGAAATGAAATTAGCAAAGATATATAACAGATATACTAGAGGGACATCGTCAAACTGAATGCAATATCAAGTGCTGAGTTCAGCAAACATCAAAAAATAAAAAACCCATCTTAGGTCATATCAAGTACTTCAGTATATCAGATATGAACTGTCTGATGTGTCCTAGTACAGGTCACATTTAGTGAAATGTCAGAAAACTGAAGGTAAAGGAAAATAAAAAGCTTCAATAAGGAAAAATATGACTATTAGTCCCAGGAACTCTAGTATGTGCCAGGAATTCTTCTAAGTACGCTTCCTCTTCAATCCTTACAACAGCCCTCTGAGTAGGTATTGTGATCGGTCCTATTCCACAGACAAGGACACTGAGATCACCTAGGCAGCAAACAGTAACAGAACTGGGGCCGGAAGTCAGGTAGTCTCGATCTGGAGCCCTGTGCCCTCCTAACCTACACACTGCGTACTGTTTGCTACCAAGTGTTCACCGACGAGGAAATATATGCAGCCTTTTCCAGCAATACTGGATGCTAAAATGAAATGGCTCAATGTGTTACTGCTTCTGAAGAAAATGACTTCAACCTGGACTTCTATCCCCAGCCGAATGGCCAATGAAGCAGGAGGTAAAGACATGTTCAGATATTTCAGACTAAGAACAGTTACTTCCTTTATATCCTTTCTTAGGAAGCTACTTGAGATGAAAACAACAAAAAGTGGTAAGAGAGCTCCCAGCGGGGCAGCAGGATAATCTAGTTTGGAGAAAGATGACTGATGGTTCCAGATGGGAAAGAGGAACTCTACGGAATTATTAGCATGACTGAAAACATGAAAACACTTGAGGGTAAAGCCAGAGAGGAGAGCAAACGGCAATTTTAAATTCTAGGAAAACAAAAGCTGTAGAAGTCATGGTCTAGATAAAAAGAGATGGAGGAGGAGGCAGGGGTGGTCTAGGGACTTCTTGCTTTTCCTTGTAAGTTCTCTATGCTAGTTGATCTTTTAGCAACACACACACACATAGCAGCTTGTCAATTGTCGTTCAGTTGCTAAGTCATGTTTGACTCTCTGCAACCCCATGAACTGTAGCCTTCCAGGCTCTTCTGTCCGTGGAATTTTCCAAGAAAGAATACTGGAGTAGGTTGCCATTCCCTTCTTCCCAACTCAGGGATCGAACCTGAGTCTCCTTCACTGGTAGGTGGATTCCTTACCACTAGCACCAACTGAGAAGCCCTCCTCCTAAAGACGCTGGTCCCTTATTCAAGGATGGTGCCTCCTAAAAGAGGTCTGGTCACATAACACAAGGATCCGTGGGCTAGGATGTTCAGTGAAGAACTGCTTATACAGCAAAGCAGAAACCCAAATGCAGTGAAGATACCGTGTGCTGCAAGTAAGACATGACACAGCCAAATAAATAAATAAATATTAAAAAAAAGGAAACACAAGCCTGCTGCTAAGTCGCTTCAGTCGTGTCCCACTCTGTGCAACCCCATAGATGGCAGCCCACCAGGCTCCCCCGTCCCTGGGATTCTCCAGGCAAGAATTTTGGAGTGGGTTGCCATTTCCTTCTCTAATGCATGAAAGGAAAAGTGAAAGTGAAGTCGCTCAGTCGTGTCCGACTCTTAGCAACCCCATGGACTGCAGCCTACCAGACCCCTCTGTCCATGGAATTTTCCAGGTGAGAGTACTGGAGTGGGTTGCCATTGCCTTCTCCAACACAAGCCTGGGAACACCTAAAAAGGCAAAATATTTAAATAACTTATCATAAATCCTATGAGGCTTATCATAAATGCATCCTTATAAATCCTATGAGGCTGTGAAAAGGAGGCTGAGCTTTAGAAGCTAATATGAAAAGATGCCCACTGTATATTAAGTAAAAAAAAAAAAAAAAAAAAAGGCAACTTGCAGAAGAGTATATATGCTATGAGTGTATTTGTGTATATATGTATAAATACATGCTGCAAAATATACTTTTATAAGTACATTTGAAAAAAAGTAAAATAAACTTCCTGAGGCCCCTTACTTTTGTCATCAATTTTTCTGCGTGAAGAAAGGACTCAGGGAAGCAAGCAGGCCAGGTTAAAGGTCAGAGAGGAAAAGCAAGAAAAGGCCAGGAAGGCCTGGGGGGTGAACCAGGAAGAACTGGCAGATGGGACTTCCCTGGTGGCTCAGTGGTAAAGAATCCACCTTGCAATGCAGGGGATGTGGGTTCAGTCCCTGGGTGGAGAAGATCTCCTGCAGGAGGAAATGACAACCCACCCCAGTATTCTTGCCTGGGAAATTCCTTGGACAGAGGAGTTTGGTGGGCTATAGTCCATGAAGTCCCAAAGAGTGGAACACGACTTACAGACTAAGCAACAACAATTTATTTCATAGACAATCTTTTTTTCTGCCTCTTTTACATGTTTCTATACTTTCTCAACTTTCTAAAAGGGATATGCTTTAATTATAGTTGATTCACAATACTTAAAATAGTTTCAAGTGCGTAGCACACTGATTCAATATTTTTATAGGTTATACTGCAATTAAAATATTGGCTATATTCCCTGCGCTCTACAATATATCCTTGTAGCTTATTTTATACATAGTCGTTTGTTCCTCTTAATCCCCTATCCCTGTCTTGCCTCTCCTGGGTCACGCATTCCTAACTGGCAGGGGTGAGAAATCAATTTAAAAGTGGAACAAATTCCCAGAAACTTCCAATCAGAGGGGTTCTGAGCGGGAGGTTTCTCCAGGCAGCTGAGCACAGGGACTCACATGATGTGGTGGGGAGGAGCTGGGTTTTGCGGGGAGGGACACTGGGCCAGGCGAGCAGCAGAAGCTGGGGGCAGGCGCTGAAGGAGAAAGCACTGATGCGCTAGACACAGGGACCAGGAAGGCGCTGAAGGGAGCGAGGAGCGGCTTTTGTCAGATCACAGCTTGTGGCTGCTCCCGGATGCCTGGATCCCTTCGGGTCAGGGACTGATGGGCAGGAGGCTGAGACCCTTTGGAAGGTCTCGGTTTCTTCCAGCAGAGGGAAGAATTAACCTTCCACAGAACTGCTGGGCACCAGGACAATACTGAAACTGGACTTTTACGTTTTTACCCACCCAAGGCTCCCAATACCCTCTCACCCAGGACACGCAGCAGCCTCAGTCCCTCAAGTCAAATTAAGGAAGACAAGGGTTTGTCTTTCTCAGAAACCCATCAAGAATACTCTGGAGCGGGTTATGTGGATCTGAATGTGCCCATCAGCCCTGGGCACAGCTTGGGATATGGCATGAAGCAAGGGGCTATAGGGTATGAGTGAATTCTTCCCCTCCCTTTCCACCTGGCCCAGGCTTCCCACACCTCTCCATGAAAACATCATCACCATCACCAAACACCACCATCTGATGATATCAGTTTCCTGTCGAACTCTTCCCATCTCTCTCTGCTCACCTCCCCCGCTTCCAGCAACTGTCACCTCCGTGTCACTGACTGCTGCCTGCAGACCCCCAGCCTCAGTACCGCATCTTCAACTTGGGTGCCCTGACTGCAGTGCGGAGTCTCCACATCCAAATGGGAATTGCCAATGCTCTTCTCTGCTGTGCATGCATGCTCAGTCGCTTCAGTTCGTGTCCCACTCTTTGTGACCCTATGGACTGTAGCCCACAAGGCTCCTCTGTCCATGGGATTCTCCAGGCAAGAATACTGGAGTGGGTTTCCATGCCCTCCTCCAGGGGATCCTCCTGACCCAGGGACTGAACCCTTGTCTCTTATGTCTCCGGCATAGGTAGGTGGGTTCTTTACCACGAGTGCCACCTGGGAAGCCCTTTCCCTACCAATCCTCATTAAACAAATAAAAATACCCAAATCGTTATTTCGTTTTGGATCTTCCTTCTCCCTTATCCTCCATCAGCTCAGTTCAGTTGCTCAGTCATGTCCGACTCCCTCCCTGTCCATCACCAACTCCTGACTCATGTCCACTGATTCAGTGATATCATCCAACCATCTCATTCTCTGTCGTCCCCTTCTCCTCCTGCCTTCAATCTTTCCCAGCATCAGGGTCCTTTCCAATGAGTCAGTTCTTTGCATTACGTGGCCAAAGGATTGGAGTTTCAGCTTCAATATCAGTCCTTCCAATGAACACTCAGGACTGGTCTCCTTCAGGATGGACTGGTTGGATCTCCTTGCAGTCCAAGGGACCTCAAGAGTCTTCTCTAGCACCACAGTTCAAAAGCATCAATTCTTCTGTGCTCAGCTTTCTTTATAGTCCAACTCTCACATCCATACATGACTACTAGAAAAACCATAGCCTTGACTAGATAGACCTTTGTTGGCAAAGTAATGTCTCTGCTTTTTAACTTGCTCATCCTCCATATGGGTTACTAATTCTGGTTCTTTCTTTCTTCAGAACCTCTCTGTTCTACTCTTCTCATCCATTTCCATCTTAATTCTCAACTTCATCAGTTTACTCATTTAACAAGTACTTACGAAATGTCTCACGTGCGCCAAGCAGTGTGCCAGACAAGGGCCCAACACTGACTTCCAAGTGCCAACCTGGAAGGAGGAGCGATCTGCCTACGGCTTCTTGCCCGCCAGCCTGGGGGTCTCCCTCCTGGGGGTCTCCTTCCTCCACATTCCCTGCCGCTGACCCACCAGGCCAGGCAGTCTGAGCTTCTACTGAAGTCATGTTCACACAAATTCTTCCCCAGGGCCTAGGAGTTTTAGCACTGCCACTGCTTCACAATTCTCACGTCTCCCTGAAACGTGTTACTCCATTTCTTGCAGAAGGCAATTCAATGCAGCAAGAATTCCCCTGAGTCCTTTTAAGCATGTCTGCCCACAGAGTGATGCTGGGGAGCAGGAGGTCAGGGCTGTAAAAGCATGCAGATTTGAGAGAAGAGACGCAGGGGGCGTGCTGACCGCCAGCCTGTACAGAACCGCCAGGTCCTGCAAGCTCAGTACTGGTACCATCAGAACGCCGCCAGCTGAGCTCCTTACCGATAAGCCTCCAATAACTGTGCCGTCATGGGGTGAGTGTTCAGGAGACAGGCCTACAGGGGCCTCCCTGGCCACCTGGTCAGCACTCTGTGCTTCCACTGCAGGGAGCACGGGTTCAACCCCACGTCGGGGAACTCAGATCCTGCATGCCACGGGGTGCGGCCAAAAGGGAAAGAGGAAAAACGGGCCTATAAGTTCTAATGAGGTGGCTGAAACTGGAGCCTACTATACAGAGTGAAGTCAGCCAGAAAGAAAACCACCAATACAGTTTACTAACGCATGTATATGGAATTTAGAAAGATGCAAATGATAACCCTGTATATGAGACAGCAAAAGAGACACAGATGTATAGAACAGTCTTTGGGACTCTGTGGGAGAGGGCGAGGGTGGGATGATTTGGGAGAATGGAATTGAAACATGTATGTTATATGTGAAACGAATCGCCAGTCCAGGTTCAACGCATGATACAGGATGCTCGGGGCTGGTGCACGGGGATGACCCAGAGGGAGGATAAGGGGAGGAGGGAGGTGGGAGGGGGGTTCAGGAGGGGAAACTCATGTACACCTGGGGCGGATTCATGTAAATGAATGGCAAAACCAACCAATATAATATTGTAAAATAATTATCCTCCAATAAAAAAAAAAAAACGGGCCTATAAACTGCATCATTACACCGCTGCTTTTCCACCCTTTATATTTGGGCCCATGGGGCAGATGCCTACTATTTTTTTGCTTAAGCCAGTTTGACTTTCTGTCATTCGTAACCCGAACGGTCCACACTAATAAAATCATTAACATATGGATATTCTTTGACAGACTAGTGTTTTACCCTTACCGGAAGCAATGGAAGGTAGGCACTGTGCTGCATCCTTTGTAAGAAAGTGTTAGTCTCTCAGTTGTGTCTGACTCTTTGTGACCCCATGGATGGTAGCCCACTAGGCTCCTCTGTCCATGGAATTCTCTAGGCAAAAACAGTAGAGTGGGTTGCCATTCCCTTCTCCAGGGAACCCAGGTTCCCAAGCTGGGGATCAAACCCGGGTTTACTGTATTGCAGGCAGATTCTTTACCATCTGAGCCACCAGGGACATCTCACCCTTTATAAGAGAGAAATGTAAGATATAGACTGGTTCCAAACAGCTACAATTTGAGCCAGTTTCTGCCCCAGAGCCTCTTCTCTCTTTTCTCCAACCCCCTTCTCATCTGTACAGGAAGTGACCTCACACATTTTCTGAGGATGGGTGTGGTTCACATTGCTTATACTTGATCAACTGAAGCAGTGCAATTAGAAGCTATGCTCTCATTAAAAATTAATTTGAATATTTTCACAGTCTGATTTATATCCTTCTAATTTCTTTCAAATTCTGGACAGTGAGTCCTGAACCGAATGGCAAAATGCGAGACCCCAGGATGCAGAAGACACAGGAGACATGGGTTCAATCCTTGGGTTGGGATGATCCTCTGGAAGAGGAAAAGGGCAACCCACTCCGGTATTCTTGCCTGAAAAATCCCATGGACAGAGGAGCCAAAGGGTCACCAAGAGTCGGACACGATTGAGCAACTGTGCACACACACACAGACTTCCCTTTACACAGGTTTAGTGCAAGCCTTCGAAAAATTGCTAACTTCTCAGCCAGCACACCCCTCCCCCTTCCTCTCTCCTTACCCACTCGAGAGGAAGGAGCTATTTCTGCCCCCATTATCAGGTCTCTCTGCAGCCAAGTGAGGGGATGGTGCAGGTGCCAGGAAAACCAGTGGAGGCTCCTGCAGGCCTGAGTGATGGGGCTGGCAGACTGCCTTTGGCAGGCTCCCTGGATGGATGCTTTAACCTGGACTGACCCCGATGTTGGCTCTCAACTGGATCCCACTCTTTCCCACCATTTGAGCTCCGAGGTCAGTCTGCATGTTTTCAGCCTGCCTGCTGGCTTTGCTATTCAACCTGATTTAGACTGATTTGGCAAGTTAGCCCTCATAAGCATAACCGCCCTCTCCAAACCCAAAGTGGATCGTGTAGGTGTGCAGTCTCCTGTGTGTTATTGGATAAATAACAGAGCTGTGCGCTCAGTTCATGGTGAAGATGGAAGGCAGCGAATAACTTTTCCAGCTAAGGTTTACGTTATAAACCTCATCCGGGATAACGTTCTTATATGCAACTTGTTCAGGGTGTGAGAACCAATGTTGCACCAAAACAAACACGTGTCCAGGCTCCTTCTACCCACTGAGGTGAGGGACTGCCCAGCTCAGAGGTGTCCGCGTCTCCCTGTGTCATGAATGCCAACTACGGCACCAACCCAGTGAGAACTCTGAGCATCACACCCCTTCCATTCTTCACCACAGTGGGCCCCACGGTGTCTACGACTTTAGGGTATGACTGAAAGTGCCTGCCTTCCAAGGAGGGACCAAGAGGCGTTTTCTCCATCTGTTCTTAGTGCTCACATCTCCTAGATGCGTGAGTCAAGAGCAAGGAGGTCAGAGCGGACACTGAAGGGACTGAAGGACCTAAAACCCCAAAGGACTGGTGTGTGGGGGGTAAGTTATGCCCACTGGGCAACGGAGAGACAAGCATTTTCTCCTCGCACTGTTTACCTCACCCCCAGGAGGGACCTGACAGGAAAACTGACACACGTTTGGGGGACCGACTCGCCTACCTACTCCAGAGGCCCTGTCGGAGACAGTGGGGGAGACATGGCCCTGGGGTACCTGCACCCACAGGGTTCCACACCAGTTTGCAAGCTTGAGGGCCAGTCAATGCTTGCCTTTGTTTTACCTCAAACTGGAGTTATTCTTCTGCCTGTTTGATAAAAGCAATTGCCATGATCCAATATTGGATTCCCTAGGTCTTCTGCTTTTCATCCCTGTTCATGGTTTCGGCCATTTCCTGTGGCCAAAATGGCTAGAAATGAATGCTGACAAGTGCAGGTTACCTTTATCATTTAGTGACACTATCTCTGGAAACAGGAAGTGTTAAAGTGTTAGTCGCTCAGCCATGCCTGACTCTTTAAGACCCCATGGACCTTAGCCCACCAGACTCCTCTGTCCATGGAATTTCCCAGGCAAGGATACTGGAGCGGGTTGCCATTTGTTTTTCCAGGAGCTCTTTCCAACCCAGGGTACGAACCCGGGTCTCCTGCACTGCAGGCAGGTTCTTTACCATCTGCATCACCAGAGATTCAACAATAAACATTTTTGAACATATATTACAGGGGAAACACTGAACCACAGCAGTATAAACTCTCACTTAACCCTTGCGTCCTGGTGGGGAGGTGGTTTTCTCAGGTGACCGCAGGAGGCTTCGGGGCAGGGTTGCCTCATCCTCGGGTCCTCAGGGTAGGTTGTGGGGGTTGTGGTGCCTACAGAGCAGACACCACTGCGGTCTCTCAGGAAAGCTGGAAACTTCTCTTCAAGCCCTTCACAGCCAGGAGAGCACAACCACCCTTGTTTCTGGGTTGAAAACTTTGACAACTGCAACTGTTTCCAGATCTGGCTGATCATTAGAAGGAACTGTAGAACTTCATTAAAATATGAAGCAACAGTCCCATTGCAAGGGGTCTGTCTCAGTTCTCCGGTAGCCCCCGGGAGTCTGCACCTGGCATGTCATCCCTACCCCCAATGGTTCTGAAGACTATTAGAGTCCCAGCCCAAGGTCAGGTTTGAGGACTTGAACAAAGGCCACAGACACGGAGCCCAGAACCAAGGTCGCCTCTGAAACTGACTGAGCCCCTTTGTAACCATGGCCAAAAGCCCCTTGATCATCACTAGCAAGGTTCCTGACCCCAAATCAGGCAAAAACGCCCCTCCTGGTACTCACCCTATATTGCCCTAACCAATGCCACCCTCCAATAGGAATTTCTTTGTCTTGAAGCTATAAAAATTGGCTACTAGCCCACGAAAGGCGTCAGCTCTCCCTCAAGCTGGCCTGCTGTTCTAACAGTGTCCCGTGACTCTCTCTGGTCAGGAGGTCGATCCACTGCATTTGCAGCGCCTTCACTGTCCCTGCTCTCTGTTCTTAATAAACTCACTCCCTTCTGAAACGCTCTGTGTCTGGACTTTTCCAGCCTGTACTCAGACTGCTACAATGATTAGGTGGGTTTGAGAATCCAGGGCTGGAGAGGCCATGGGGCTGGGGGCAGTTCACCTCTGTGCCTTTGTCTCTGTGTCTGTAGAATGGGGACAGAAACAGCCGCTACACTGTCTGAGACGTTCAAAGCGCTTTTTGGTGCACACTTGCTCTTTGGTCCCTAAGCCGTGTCTGACTCCCAGACTTCCTGGATGACAGCATACCAGGATACTCTGTCCTCCACTATTTCCCAGAGCTTGCTCAAACTCATGGCCATCGAGTCAGTGATGCCATCCAACCATCTCACCCTCTGTCATCCCCTTCTCCTCCTGCCTTCAATCTTTCCCAGCATCAGGGTCTTTTCCAATGAGTCTGCTCTTCCCATCAGGTGGCCAAAGTATTGGAGCTCCAGCTTCAGCATCAGTCCTTCCAATGAATATTCAGGGTTGATTTCCTTTAGGATTGACTGTTTTGATCTCCTTGCAGTCCAGGGGTCTCTCAAGTCTTCTCTGGCACCACAATTCAAAAGTATCAGTTCTTTGGTGTTCAGACTTTTTTATGGTCCAACTCTCACATCCGCACATGACTACTGGAGAAACCATAGTTTCGACTATACAGACTTTTGTCAGCTAAGTGATGTCTCTGCTTTTTAATACGCTGTTCAGGTTTATCATAGCTTTTCTTTCAAGGAGTGTCTTTTAATTTCATGGCAGCAGTCAGTCACCATTCACAGTGATTTTGGAGCCCAAGAAAACAAAGTCTCTGTTTCTACTGTTTTCCCATCTACTTGCCATGAAGTGATGGGACCGGATGCCATGATTTTAGTTTTCTGAATGTTGAGTTTTAAGCCAGCTTTTTCACTCTCAGCCTCATCAAGAGGCTCTTTAGTTCCTCTTTACTTTCTGCCATTAGAGTGGTATCATTTGCATATCTGAGGTTGTTGGTATTTCTCCTGGAAACTTTGATTCCAGCTTGTGATTCACCCAGTCCAGCATTTCACACAATATACTCTACATATAAATAATATAAACAGGGTGACAACATACAGCGTTGTCATACTCCTTTCCCAATTTTGAACCAGTCTGTTTTCCAGTTGTAACTACTGCTTCTCGACCTGCATACAGGTTTTTCAGGAGGCAGGTAAGGTGGTGTGGTATTCATGTCTCTTGAAGAATTTTCCACGGTTTGTTGTGATCCACACAATCAAAGGCTTTAGCGTAGTCAATGAAGCAGATGCTTTTTTAGAATTCCCTTGCCTTCTTCAACAGATGTTGGCAATTTGATCTCTGGTTCCTCTGCCTTTTCTAAACCCAGTTTGTACACCTTGAAGTTCTCGGTCCATGCACTGCTGAAGCCTAGCTTGAAGGATTTTGAGCATAACCTTGCTAGCAAGTGAAATGAGTGCAACTATACAGTAGTTTGAACATTCTTTGGGATTGGCATGAAAACTGACCTTGTGTGAACACAAGTATCACCTTAACCTTCTCAGAACTAGGATTCAAATGCTTTAAAATTGTTGCTGATAGTGCGAATTAAATGGTCCTTTATTAGCTGAATCTTCATATAAGCATATCACCCTTCTCTTCCATCGGTTAAGCAGTCTCTGTTCTTTTGTCTTTACATGGGAGTCACAGGAATTTTAAAACTGCAAAATCCTTTCCTCAGAGTTGAGTTTCCACTATTACCTGAGGCTCACTGGTGGATGGTCCCTAGTGTTCTCTTCAGCTGGGACTCCAGGCACAGACTCTCCTCCACAGAGAGGAACAGGGAGACCCAGGGTTCTCCTATTCCCTGCTGTGCATTCCTGAGTGTCCTGCAGGGGGCACCGTTCACAGATGCTCAGCTAGCGGAACTGCTTCCTTGGGAAGTCCTTTGTCCCTGCACTGCAGGGGGCTCTGTTGACAGGCATGCTTCGTCTACTGGTCAGATGAGGGGTAAGGGGGCAGCAACCCAACTTTTGTAGGAAGTTTTCAGAGGGGACCCAGAGTTAAGTCAGTCAGCTCTGAGAAGCCGAGCCGAAAAGTAGTGGAAAAGTGAGGCCACAGCGGAGGATAAAGCAAAGTGCAAGCAGCACTTCTGGGGGGACATGGACCTCTGGAACCAGGGCAGCCCACAGAGCTCAGGAGGCAGACAGATCAAAGGCAGGGACCTCTTGGCCCAAGATGGAGGGAAGAAGGGCCGCTCCCCCGCCCCCTCCGAGGGCTGTTCTTGCTTCCTCTGAGCCAACTTGAGTGGATTTCACCCTCTTACAACCCAAGAGCACAGGGTAGGGAGTCCGGGGAGGGCTGGGGGACGGAGGAGTCTTTCCGGGAGCAGGCAGGATGTGCAGAGGCAGGCAGGCCCACAGCAGGGGTGCCGGTGATGCTGCGAAGCCAGGTAGCGAGTGGTCTTTTCCTGGAACACACACGCCTGTCTAGAGCCTTGCCATCTGTTCACAGCAGGACGGCGTGTTGTAGCTGGTCTGTGCTATGGGCAGAAGCTCTGAGTGAGAACGGTAAACCCCTCTCCAGTCTCATGACAGGTGAGACTGACTGGCCAGCTTGGCCAGGCCCATGGTTTAGAAACACGGAGTCTTAAAGCCAGAAAGGACATCGGAAATCAACTTGACCAACTTCTCACCAAGTACAGACACCCACTTCCACTGAGCAGTCTCCATGCAGCCATGTCCCCTAAACCACAAGTTTCTCCATCTCAGAATACTAGTGATGACCACCTGAAAACACCTGGCAAGAATAAGTACTCAGATGTGATGGAGAAGGTGAACTCCGGTTCTGATTTCCTGGCTTCTCTCTGAGTTCGTTTCTAACACACGTGATGCCTGAGCCCTGACAGACACACTCAATTTTTTTCATGAGGAAATCATGAAACTAGTTGGGCCCAACAGAAGTGTTGTTCTTTTGTGTCCTTTCCCAGTTGATAACTGGGCTTCTGCCTGCAACAGCATTTGACTCGATACATCCACACACAAAGCTGTTCCCATTTCAATGTACCAGGCTTGCAGGCAAAGGTCTGTGGACTTCGGACAAATCTGTGTGTAGGTGGTTAACAGGATGCAATCTTGGAGCTGGCTGACACGCTGTTGAGGCCTCACTTGGCAGTGCTGTCTGAGGGTGACTTAAAAGAGTTTTATTTTCTAAGAAGATACACAGCTTGGTGAGTAATAAGGGCTCACAACCTCCAGAAACTGCATCTGAACACGTCCATTTGCTGTGTTCATGGGAAGCCTGGCTCACCCAGCACTGGAGGAGTCCCTTGATCTCCTCTCAGACCCTGGGCTCAATGCAGGGATAGGGCTCCTCACTCTGAGGCATGAGGCACAAGAAAGTGGATATTGTGGGGGCTGACGTTAGCTGGAGCTTCAGCTCAAGCTGCCTCCAACTCTAGCCTCAGCTTTTCCACAGTCCCACAGAGACACAGTTGAGAATCTACCTTGGTTCGCTATGCTTTCCAAACAGCAGACCTCTTACCTCCCCTACTATGGTAGGAAGTAATAATTCAAAGTTGCTTTCTCATACATTCAGCAAATTAAAGCAGTGATAAGTTTCCCTTTGTTCAGTGACACTCATCTTCCCAATGTACTGTGGTACGCGTATGGGCTTCCCAGATGGTTCAGTGATAAAGAATTTGTCTGCCAATGCAGGAGACATGGGTTTGATCCCTGGGTCAGCACAATCCCCTAGAGTAGGAAATGGCAAACTGCCCCAATATTCTTGCCTGGAAAACCCCATGGACAGAGGGGCTTGGTGGGCTACAGTCCATGGGGGTCATAGAGAGTCAGACACAACTGAGCAAGCACATGGAAGCATAAGTGACTTTGTGGATCCTCTCCCAGTGGACTGAAATCAAGGCCTTCATCGTTGCATGTAATGGGCATTTTCTTCTCTTTTGGGGATGGAACTGACCTCTGTTAATCCTAGGAGAACTGGTGAAGGCAACAGGGCAGGCCTCTCCCCAACACTCTGAACGGTACTGTTCCCTGACAGAAGTGACCCACACATACCTGTGGCTTGCAGTGCAGGATGGGGCTGAAGCCTCACTTGGCTCCCCCACTGCAGATGCTCGGGTAACACCTAGGACGCAACAAGTGACATTCAATGAAAGTCTGAGGAAGTTCAGGCTCTGTCCCACATTTAGTCCTCGAGGGAGAGGTTCTTCCTTGACGCGGAGACTTGAGGTATTCTCTAACCCCTACACCCAATGGGGTACAAATGGAGTATCTTTTAAGTTATTTCATAAAAGGTATGCTCTCCTTTTTAAATATATGCAGTGTAGTAAGTAATTTTCAAGGTGGCGCAGTGGCAAAGAAACCAACTAACAACACAAGAGATGCAGGAGACCTGGGTTTGATCCCTGGGTCGGGAAGATCCCCTGGAGGAGGAAATGGCAGCCCACTCCAGTATTCTTTCCTTGAGAATTCCTTGGACAGAGGAGCCTAGCGGGCTACAGTCCATGGGGTCACACAGAGTCGGACATGACTGAGCATGAGCATATATATATACACACACACATTCAAATAGTCGTCATTATATACTCTCATTATAAAAATACCATCCCTCTCAAGACAGAAAGCCATCCCTCGTACCTCTTGAGGACTGGTTCCAGGAGCCTCCTTGGATACCAAAATCTGTGGGTGCTCAAGTTCCTTATAAACAAGGGTGCAGTACAATGAACACTGGTAAGACAGGTCGGACTGTATGCACGTGAAGACTCCCCCTTGCCCTCCTCCCTAGAGGTTGCCGTGTTAAGAGCTCAGTGCGTTTTCTGACTTGTTTATATACGTGTGTGCGCATGCAGAAATACATATTTTGCTCAGTTTTTAATAGAAACGGACCTTACGATGAAGACTGTTATGAAACTCGCTTTTTACTCTCGAGAATACTGAGCTATCTCCAGGGCAGTGCATTCATGCATCTTATTGTTTAACTGTTGCAGACACTCCATAATACAGATGAGTTGAAGTTTAACCTTGTTGATGGATATTTTTGCTAGTTTTTATCCTGCTTAATTTTCCAAAACCAGGTGTATTGAGGGATATTTTATATGCAGTAAAATCCGTCCTTTTAAATGTGCAGATTACGTTTTAACAAACAGTCATGTAACCACCACCACGACCATAATTTCCATGACTGCAAAAGTTCCCCTGCGTCTCTTTGTAGTGAACCTCATGTACCCTCAACGCCAGGCAAACACTGGCCCATTTTTATCCCCATAGTTTTCCTTGTTTCCAGAATGTCATACAGTTGGAAGTACACAGTACATCACCCCCCTACCAAGCCCTGCTTCTTTCACTTGGCACCAGGATCAGAGATTCACCCAGACGGCTGTATCACTCAGTCCTTCACTGTCACTGCTGAGTGAGCTGTATTCACTCACTGTCTACACTACAGTTTATCTAGTCACCAGTTGGTGGACATTTGGTTGGTTTCCAGTTTTTGGCAATTAGGATCAAATCTGTTTAAACATTTGTGTATAGGTGTTTTGTATGCACATATTATTTTCACTTTTCCTGGGCAAATACTTAGGAGTGAGATTGCCGGGTTATAGGGTGGTATGATTAATGTCACCAAAAAAATGCCATACTATTTTTCAGCATACCTCTATAATTCTGTATTCCCATGAGGGATTCTCATGTGAGAATTCCAGGTGCTGTGCATGTCAGTACTTGGTACTGTCAGGTCTCCAGAATTTTAGCCATCTTGGTAGGTGTGTAACATTATTTTGTGGTGGTTTTAATTTGCATTTCCCTTGACTATGCCAAAGCCTTTGACTGTGTGGATCACAACAAACTGGAAAATTCTGAAAGAGATGGGAATACCAGACTACCTGACCTGCCTCTTGAGAAACGTATATGCAGGTCAGGTAGTCTGGTATTCCCATCTCTTTCAGTCAGAACTGGACATGGAACAACAGACTGGTTCCAAATAGGAAAAGGAGTACGTCAAGGCTGTATATTGTCACCCTGCTTATTTAACTTCTATGCAGAGTACATCATGAGGAATGCTGGGCTGGAAGAAGCACAAGCTGGAATCAAGACTGCCGGGAGAAACATCAATAACCTCAGATAGGCAGATGACACCACCCTTATGGCAGAAAGTGAAGAGGAACTCAAAAGTCTCTTGATGAAAGTGAAAGAGGAGAGTGAAAAAGCTGGCTTAAAGCTCAACATTCAGAAAACTAAGATTATGGCATCTGGTCCCATCACTTCATGGGAAATGGAGAAACAGTGGAAACAGTGTCAGCCTTTATTTTTGGGGGCTTCAAAATCACTGCGGATGTTGATTGCAGCCATGAAATTAGAAGATGCTTACTCCTTGGAAGGAAAATTATGACCAACCTAGATAGCATATTAAAAAGCAGAGACATTACTTTGCGAACAAAGGTCCATCTAGTCAAGGCTATGGTTTTTCCTGTGGTCATGTATGGATGTGAGAGTTGGACTGTGAAGAAAGCTGATCTCCGAAGAATTGATGCTTTTGAACTGTGGTGCTGGAGAAGACTCTTGAGAGTCCCTTGGACTGCAAAGAGATCCAACCAGTCCATCCTAAAGGAGACCAGTCCTGGGTGTTCATGGGAAGGACTGATGCTGAAGCTGAAACTCCAATACTTTGGCCACCTCATGTGAAGAGTTGACTCACTGGAAAAAGAGTCTGATGCTAGGAGAGATTGGGGGTGGGAGGAGACGGGGACGATAGAGAATGAGATGGCTGGATGGCATTACCGACTCGATGGACATGAGTTTGAGTGAGCTCCGGGAGTTGGTGATGGACAGGGAGGCCTGGCGTGCTGTGACTCATAGGATCGCAAAGAGTCGGACATGACTGAGCGACTGAACTGAACGACCAACAATGTTGAGCAGCTTTTCAATGGCTTCTTTGTAGCTTCTAGGTGAGGTGCATGTGTATCGTTATTGCTCAGTTTTAAACTGGGTTGTTTTGTTATTATTTGAGAGACCTTTATACAGTCTATTTTATTTGTATTTTCTAACTATATCCTCCTCTATAGAATGTTGTCTTCATTTTGGCTGCTCCTGGTCCGTGCTGCTGTGTGGGACCTCTGGCTGCAGCGAGCGGGGGGACAGGGCCTCTTCACTGTGATGTGTGGGCTTCAGTGGTTGCAGCACTCAAGGCTTAGCAGCTGTTGTGCACGTGCTTAGCTGCCCCAAGGCATGTGGGATCTTCCCAGACCAGGGATCGAATCCATGTCCCCTGCATTGGCAAGCGGATTCTTACCCGCTGGACCATGAAGGAAGTCTGTCTACAGAATTTTTAGTCTTCCTTTCAACATCACTGATGAGAAACCATGATTTATTTCTGCAGTGCTATTAGCAGTTTCATGCTACACTGGTCTCTCTTTGGAGATCCGCATGTGACAATGTTAAGAGAATGCACGGCTGAATGAATGCTCCTTTATGTCTCAGCTGTGTCCCGGGGGTGAGGAGCAGGTCATCAGTAGTCCAGAGGGGGGAACTGCGCAGTAGGCTAACTTAAGGAAGGGATTCATTTGAGAACTCTTTTGGAAGCCTAGCATCCCATCATCATATGTGACTTTTGCAAAGCTCACCTTTTCTATTTCCACTGAATTAACAAAGATTCCTTAACAGTGTTGACGGACAACTCAGGCACAGCTGTATTCATCCTGTTTCCATTCTCCGTTCTTGAGTCCCGATGTTCACTGTTCATGGGCGAGCATGATAGGCTGCGCTTGCCTCTGGGAAGCTCAGGTGTTTTGACTCTACTGCTTTTAATTGAAATACATCTGATATAGAAACATTGTCAAGGAATACAATATGATTTGATAATCTATATATTGTGATATGATTGCCAATGAAGCATAGCTAGCTCTTCTATAATGTAATTACTTCTTCTGTGTGGTAAAAGTAAGATCTAGTCTCTGAGCAAGTTTGATGATTATTGTTAATAATATAGCAGTGTTGTCTTTACTCACTGTGCTCTTCAGGACTGATTTACTACTAGCTCCAAGTTTGTGTCCTTCAGCAACATCTCTCCTATCCCATCCTTAAGCTCTGGAAAACACCACTTTTCCATTTTTATGAGTTTAGCCTTTTTACCTTCCACATGTATGTGACAGCATATACCATTTGTCTTTCTCTGACTTATTTAGCACAATGCTCTCAAGGTCCTTCCACGCTGAAAATGGCAGGATTTCCTTCTTCTCATGGCTGAATAATATCCCACTGCATAACATACATATATGACATCTTCTCTGTCCATTCATCCATCGATGGGCACTTATGCTGTTTCCATCTCTTGACTGTTGGGAATAATGTTGCAATAAGCATGGGAGTGCACATATTTCTTTGAACTCCTGTTTTCATTTCCTTTGGTTAAATACACACAGAGAAGTGGGATTTCTAGATCATCCGGAAGTTCTATTTTTAACTTTTTGAGGAACCTCAGTGTTGTTTCCCTTAAGGGCTGAACCAATGTATATTCTACCAACAGTGCACAAGAGGTCCCTTTTCTCCACATTCTCACCAACACTTCTTATCTCTTGCCTTTCTTCAGGATAGCCATTCTAACAGGTGCGAGGTGATAGCTCACTGTGGTTTTGATTTCCTTTTCCCTGATGAGTAGTGATGCTGAGTATTTTTTCATGTACCTGTTGGCCATTTGCCTGTCTTCTTCCAGCCACTCCAGATTTTTCACCTGCAAACGGTAAGCCAGGTCAAACACCCACTAGCGGCAGCTAGTCATCACTAAGTGAGAAAAAGGATAAATAGAGAAAGCTCTACTTCAGCCTCAGCTCTTAGGGAGGCCGTCCAGGCCAACTAGGAGTAATTGGGCCTCCAGGAAGGAGTCATTTGACCCTGTTTATTTCTTATTCCCTATCTGTCTTTATTGATTAGCATTTGCAGTGGCGCCAGACAAATGATTGGGACCTCAAACCTCTAAGACACAATTCACTAAAAGTTGGTTTGGACTGAAGCAACTTAGCACACGCACACACACGTTGTAGTGTTGTTGTCAGGATTACATGAGTTGAAAGAAAGTGCAAGTGTTAGTCGCTCAGTTGTGTCCCTTTCTTTGCACCCCCATTGACTGTAGCCCACCAGGCTCCCTGTCCACGGGATTCTCCAGGCAAAAATACTGGAGTGGGTCGCCATGCCCTCCTCCAGGGAATCTTCCCGATCCAGGGATGGAACTGGGTCTCCCGAATTGCATTTTGTAGGGCTGTTGTGAGGATTACATGAGTCATAGGAGTCAAATGCCAAGCAGAGTGTCTGGCACACAGTAAGAGTTCAATAAACAGTTTAAAGTGGAAGCTACAGCACTGAAAAAGTCCTTTTTAAATTTAGATGATTTCCAACAAAATCAGATAGAAGCTGTTAATTTTCTTATGATAAACCATCAAAGACTTATACCGTCGGTCTGTCGGGTGTTACATCATGCCATTGTATAATCAATGGTGGTACCTGCTCAAAGGAAAAGAAGTAGGAAGAAGAAAGCATGGGAATAACGTGAAGAAAAGTAATGTTATAAAGTGATCTCTGATCACTCCTCTTACATACTATGAAAAAGATATTAGGCTTAGGAGCATGTGCTGAACTGTCAAAGCAATGAAAACTGAACCAAAAAGATACTCAGCTTGTCACCTCTTGGACCATCACACAAATGCTGGGAAAATGGCCAATACACTGAGACAAAAGGTAAGCTTTCAGCAAGTGAAGTCTGAATGAAGGCAGCTACCTTTCAGCTGGTGCCACAGCTAGTGTCCTCCCATCACATTCCACTGTGATCCTGGATGCCCATGGAGCTTGAGGAGTCCACTCTAACGCTGCACACCCTACGTGGGCACTTGAAGTGTAACAGGGATTAAAAGTTAGCAAGAGGAGCCTGATTTTAAAGGAGATAATGTAACCATGTCCTGTGGGCCAGGAAGGGCTGGGTGTCTGGATGCAGGCAGCGGATGCCAAAGACCACTAGTCACCATCTTGATTGCCTTTGTCCTGGTTTGGAGGTGAGATGAGGGAGACTGGGGGAGACTCGTGGGCTTCTGGGAAGGTATACTCTAGCATTCACTTTATCCCAAAAGGGCAGAATTCTCCTAAAGAGGGACTGGGACTCATGATAATATGTTGGGCGGAAAATGGTTCCATAAAATGGACACTACCTACTTCTCTGCACTAATTCTTTAAAAGAGACAGTATTTTAGAGCATTTGATACATTGCCAGGCACTGTTTCCTCCTATTTTCATTAATATGTACCAATTGTGATGAAAACGGCTTCAAAGAAAATGTCATCACAGACCATCAGGAACAACTGCACCTCTGCTGAAATCCAGGAGAGCTGCTTCTGATACCATAGAGCTAAACTGGTTCACTTTTTAAAGATCTATTAATTTGGATGCTACTGGTAACATGTGATTTAAAATCTTTCCAATGCCAAGCAACCACAATCTTACTGCATTTTGTCAGTTAAAACATCCCCACAGTGTGTGCACTGGTCGAGCGTAACAATCTCACTGATTGCGTACGGCCTCCTGCTGTCTCATGATGGGACATCTCACCAGGTGCACATCTCCCTCATCAGCCCTCCTCTCTCACCATCTCACAGTGGCTATAAGGGTTTAGGATCTTTGGCTGCCAAAACCACGCTTATCAGAGCAAGAGAGTCCTGAAATAAAAGAAAAAGGGAACCCAGGTGGAAGAGAGAATCTCCTTCTTGACCAACAGCTGTATTTTTGCACTAAATAAGAAAGCAATTTCAAAAAATTAATCAGGAATGGCACCAGTCTACCACCCATTCTACTGAACAGATAATAAGTACTGAAGACATAAGATGCTGTCAGTGTGATAAGGTACAAGGTAACTAAAACAAGCTTAAGAACCAAGTTGGCAGAAAATAACCAAAGCACAGTTTTAGATGAGACGAAGTTGCCCTGGCAACTCTACCAGCAGCACGTTCTGGCAGGTGCTGGCACTACAAAACAAAAGGCAGGGGTAGAGGAGACACAGGTCTGCTTCAGAGCAGTGTCATATACCCAAAAGCCAAGGTTTGGGGGAAGATATACACTCTGAACAAAGCAACTAACAGGTGCCCAGAATTCTCAGCTATATACAGACAGATCACACCATTATCCATCTGCGTGCTTACACTGAGCCTTACGTAACTGGGAATTGAAAGGTAATGGACAGATGTCCCTGGTGGTCCAGTGATTACAACTCCAATGCAGGGGGTGTGGGTTCGATCCCTGACTCGGGACCTCAGATCCCACCTGCCTTGCAGTCAAAAAACCAAAACATAAAACAGAAGCTATACTATAACAAATTCAATAAAGACTTAAAAAAAGGCCCACATCAAAAACAGACAAACAAACAAAAAAACACCTTTAAAAAAAAAAAGGAAGGTAATGGAGATACAATGTTTGGTTGCTGCGGCACAGTAAGGCAGGATAAGACAACTGGAGGTGGAAGAGGGGTGGGACCACCTTCCTTAGTTTTATTCCACTGGGCATCTCAGGACAAAAAATTTAATGCACTGGCACTCAGCTTCAGCATTCTGCGGCTAAAAAATCAAATAATACAGGAAAATATTTATCTCAGTGGACAGATTATTTCCACGCTTTGTTTCAATTACATTAAAAATTAAAAATTTTTGGCATTTGCTACTTTTTGGTTGTAAGCATACGGAAACAGCTGACAAAATTAAGAAGTAAAAATAAATTCTTCATTGTGTTTAGTTTGCTAAAGCTTCTTTCGTTTCGGTGATCGTATTCATGGGTATGCTTTTGGACTGCCTGATATGTAACATTCTGTGCTATGTCATATCATGGACAGGTACTGCTTTTACTTAAAACTAATTAAAAAGAAAGACAAAAGAAACACTTTCATTCCCCAGGAGCTGACATTAACCTGTTTGTCTGTACACATCAACCTTACCCCTACAACCCTCCTTTAGGTGGTAAACAGCCTTTGTCACACACTAGTCAATATAGGCTCGCTGAGTGTGCAGTAAACATCTTTGAGAAGCTTATGATGGCAGATGTATATCCCGAATTGGAAAAGCATTTAATTTCTAACTATTTTCAAAGAAGAAAAGAGGAAAGAAAGAACAACTGACCATGACTTTTTCCACTTCTCATGTCACTAGGGTAAAGTAAGCTAATGAGGAAAACTGCTATCTTGAAAAAGAAAAAAACAAAACAAAAACTGCTACCTTAGTACACCCAAATGCTATACTTTCATTAATATGTGCAAATATGACACACAACTACCTGTTTTAAAAAAAAAAAGATAGCCTTGCTCTTTGACAATTTCAGAATAGCGAACTTTTCCTTAGTTCCTTTTGAGAATTTCTGTAGTTGCTTACTTTTTTCCCCTGCTATGCCAATCACTTCAGATCTACATCACTTCAGCTCTTTACGCAAAGACGGGGAGTCCACATTTAGAAAACATTCCCTAATTTTACATTTTAAAGTTAATATTTAAAAAGAAAAACCTTTCAACTCCCCACCCCATCATGAATTATCTGGTTTAATACAAGTATATAAATAATGGTGTTCTTTTTCCTCAAAAATCATTTAAGCAACTTTACAAGTATTGTTTAAAAAATTTACCTAGAGAAATTAAAGTACCAGTCATTGCCCCCCTATAATAGATAGTGCTCAAGGATTCACGTTATCAAGGCTGTCTGCTCAGCTCATCATCCTTTAGTTCTGGTTAGGCGGGCTTCGAATCTTCTTAATCACTTTTTTCTTCTACTTGATAATGTCTGTATTCTGGCTTCAGTTCCCATGTGTTTTTGTGGATCCCTTTTACATTTTGAACACCAATTTCCTTTAAGATGTCCTTCAGGTACGACTGAAAAACAGAACCAAAATAATCTTGACAGATGAGATAAAGAAGGCAGGAAACGATACACCAAACTACATTTATAAGTAACAAAATTCTGAAAGCCCCATTAGATTTCTCTATTATGAATTTCAATAAACTGCCTTTTTGACTATCTGCATACAATACATGATAACTGCACTAAATATGATTATTTGCATTAAAGGGCTTGGAAGTCCTGAATGCCAGCAGCCTTGAGAGCTAAAAAAAGAAAAGGAGGAGAGTCTAGAAGGAAATACATTTGCTGGTACTTAATTTACACAGTATACCAAGTGTAATGAGCCCCCGAGTTCCGTGTTATCACTGAGTTCACAGTCAGACAGGGTTATTCTTGAATAGGAAACAGTCATTTTAGAAGCAGGAACATATGTTATTTTTCTATGAAGCAAGCACATGACAGGCACCCAGAATTCTCAGTTCTAAGGTGAGTTCTCAAATTTGCTATTGGGCCACTTGCTTTTCTTGTGTAATAAGGTTAAGTCACTATGTATGTTTAATATTGTTTGTATCACATGGCCAAGGTTGCCGAGACAGAGGAAGGGAGAATAAGATATGTTAAAAACCCTGAGGGCTGCAGCTTTCTTGGGTGTGGGTCCACCAAAGGATAGAGGTGAGAAATGACGGAGTCAGAACTCTGGATCATGGTATTTCAGGCACCTGAAAATTCAGGTATTACCCAAATGGTCACTAGAGGCATGGAAATGATGGCTATGAAAAATGTAGTATCAAACCCCACCTTTGCTTGCCAAGGCCCAAGGTGAAAAAGCATTTCACTATAAACCAATACAAACTACAGTACTTCTTTCCTGGAGAAGAGAGAAAAGTTAAATATTTAAAACGAATTCCCCCACTACACAACCAATGAGCCAAACAAGAATTTCTGTGTGTATGCTTCATAGAACCAGTTACAGGTACATTACAGTGACTCATCCCATTGATGGAAGATATAATAGGGTGTCAATTTTTTAATTTATAGAAATGAGGCACTAATTTAAAAAATGGCTGATGACGGCTTGATAAATGTTGAAGGCGGTGCCTTTCTCAAGTGTGATGCTTGACTACCTGAATCAGAACTTCATGGTGGCCTGTGAACCAAACCCTACTGTGTAGGTCGAGGGAATTAAACCTCTGGTGCCAGACATGGGAAACTGCATTCCACAAGCCCCCTGGAGCCTGACTGAACTAAAGTCCACAGCAATTGCTAAAAGATTCTTCTGGCTCTAACACTCTGGGATCTTTGGGTCCTTGTAGTGTTATTTCGTTTTGTGAGCTTCACTGTTGCTGGAGAGTATGTGTTAACCGACATCATCAAACACCACATTACACTGACTGGTGTACTGCTCTGCAGTTTCAACTTTTATTTAGGGGTCCCTGGTTAGCACTGGAACTACATACAGGTCTCTCAAATGGCCCGGATGGCTCAGCTCTCACTTGAGCAGCTTCCCCACCCCAGCAGGTGGCAGCAGTGAATCGGCGGAGGCCTGGGTTTCCCCAGGAGGAGGCCTGCCTGCCTGCCTACCTCCCACGCCTTTTGTAGCTGGCTCCAACGAGGGACCCATGTAAATGAGTCAGCTAGTTACTGAAGTAGGCTTCAGACAACCAGGTAATATGCACGCCTGCCATCTGCTACTTCAGATTGCACAGAAAACATGGGACACTGTTCATAAACGACTTTCTAGTTAAACAGGATTCATAAATGGAAAATGACGGGATGGGCTTTGGTTTTCAGTTTGGGTGCCATGAATGATTTCTTTGTAAAATTCCAAAGAAGGTTTATTGTGAGAATGGCTAGACCCTGGGTGCAAACAATCATACAACTGCGAACACAGTGCAAGGGCTCAAAAATGAGAGAGCAGGTGCCAGGAGCACTGTGGTTGCCAGACAGACAGTGTCTTTTCCTCAAGCCTACCATGCCCATGTATATAACCTGGATACAGAAGATGAAAAGCCTAGAAAGGGTTAAACACAAAATACTGAGTGTCTTAAGTGTACAAATTCAGTTGCCTTCACTCTCATTTTATTACATTAGTATAATAAAGTTAAGGAGTATTTTTTTTTAATATATAAAGATGGCACTTTTTTTTCTTTTTTAACAATAAGAATGCCAAGACATAGCCAGGGGGCCATTAATTTGTTAGTTAACAAGATGGGATCAGGGTCACGGTACAGAACTCTTCTGGGGTGGGAGAAGGGGCAAACTTCGGAAGTTTGACAATGTTCTAGATCCCAATCCTAAGACCACTTTACTAGAACCAGTGGAATTAACTAGCAGAGAAAGCAGTAGTGACAATAGAGAAAAACAAGGTCAGAAAATCCTAGAGCGAAGGACACAGGTAAAGAACAGCGAGATTACATCATTTCTCTGTTTAAAATTTTCTCTGACTTCCCCTTTGGCCTCCAGGTTGAATTCCAAACTCTCGCGCAGGCATCCACCTAGGTCTGTCTTTCCCCTTTGGCCTCATCCTCTAATACCTCCCAGCTGGGCACTAGCCATTTCTGTCTCCACACGCTCTTGTTCCCCGCCCTTTGCTTTCCCTGTAAGGCTTATCCCCTTCCTTAGGATCAGAACTCCTCATCCTCTTAGACTTGGTGCAAATGTCACTTTCTCAGAGGAACCTTCTCCAACGGTCCCACCTCTCAGATCTACACTTCACACTGTGTGAACTTCCAGGGAGAGCCCTCACCACATCAGAACTCTCTGTGTGCATGTCTGTCTCTCCCATCAAACCCCGTGCGGCCACCGCAGGGCCTGACTGCACATCAGAGGCACCGGGTACATTAATGCTGAATGAATCGGGTATGCTTCAGAGTTAAGAGAGGGGTGAGGAGGGTCTGGCTCTTGCAGTGGGGTGGTGGTTATTGGGGGAGATCACTGAGAAGGCCCAAGGGAATAAACTCTGCTAGTTCTAGCTGTTTTCCTTCCTCGTCTCACCACCATAGAGAGCAATGACCCTGTTTGAGAAATAAAAACTGGTAAAACTATATTACCTGAATCTGAATTTATTACTAACATCTGTATTGTGGTGCTAAACATTATTGAGACAAAGCCAAGTGGGGTGGAAATTTTTAAAGGTTTTAGCAGGACTGAAGATTAATTGGTAAGGGGACTTCTCTTTTTAAAAAAATGTTTATCTTCACACTTAGATTTATCTGAGCACCAGGTTGAGTGGCACACAGTCTGTTTTCATCTTCACAGAGTTCACAGTTTAAGATCAGGGTGGGTATGGGGGAAGCAAGGGCATGTAAGCGGGCAATCATAAAGTAAAACAGAAGCACAGGAACAAGGACACATATGTAGGACATCATGGAAGCACTGGAGAGGGGCCGGAGCCAAGATGCTAGGTTCTTTGAGGATGGACATTTGATCATTTGAACTAAATGGCAATTCTGTGCGGAGACCAAGGGGGACTAGTTCTCCTCTTACCATTAAATAATTCTAAACACTGACTCTGAAATTTAATCTTTTGCCTAACCACTTGTATTTTAAACAAAGGATTCTAGAACTGGGAAGATCACATAGGATTGGAAAGATTTCTCATTATCTACTATGGACAGTTTGGTGGAACAAGAACTGAAATAATAAACTGGCTCAAGTCCAGCAAGTCTTCATCAAAGAGAATGTGTGGGGGCGTATTTACAGCAAGTCTGAATGCAGAGAAATAAGGGAGAGAACATCACAGCCTCCTTGCAAGGGAAGGCAAGGCACATACTGGAGCCCAGAAGTCTACTGAGTAGGATGTGCTATGTATTTGTGGATCAAGACAAAACTGTGGTGGCCAAAAGGCTGGAAATTCAACATCAAATTCCTGATTTCTCCCCCAAGGTCAAGGCAAACCTAGTCACAAGGCACAAACCTAGTCACAGTAGCTTATTTTAGCTTCTCTTCTTCACTCTCCTTATCACCTTCCATCCCTGCCATTTTTCATATCATCTTTTCCTCTTCTGCAAATGGAGGTTTTATCTGTTTCATTTCATCATAACATTTAGTGTTAAGCATTACCACAGATAATAATGAATTAACTATACCTAATTCCTAAAAGTTGATTTAAAAAAACAACATATATCTTTGACAGAGAGTCGATCACCAAATAATAAAGCTTTTGGGTAAGATAAAGATACAACCTTACTAGACTTCTCATCACAAAACAGTCCCCAAAGGCTGGAGTGAATGTGTATTACATAAATCTACACCAAAAGATGGCACTGGTTAACACAGTCACCAAAGGGAAACTGCTTATATGCTTTTTATAAAGTGACCCAGTGGCAAGGGCACCCATGATCAGTTCTGTGAACATTTTGAAGTATCACTTCATATTTATGTGATTTTTGTATGATTGACTGTGACTCCTGTAAGCAAGGTTGACAGAACAGAGGACTTACTGATGAAGATGTTAGTGGCTCCAAGGCACAACGTTCTTTCATTAAAAAAAAATTAAACAAACTACATATTATGCATAAGCTGTGAACAAAGGCAACCAATGTTTTCTCTCCTTTAGGGAGAACCCTGAATGGGGGCGGGAAGACAATGCTGAGGGCTTCTCTGGAACCTGGGCCACCTCAGCACTTTTCTCCCCTTTTCTTGCTGGTTTCGTCCCTGTTTTTATACTAGTCTCTGCCCTGTTTTCCTCTCAGGGTCCCACAGGCTGCCTTCCTCCCTTTGTAAAAACTCTAAGGAGTACAGAGATGACGGGTAATGAAATGGTCAAGCCATAAACCCTGCGTACCCCACAGCCCTCCCTCCTTAATCCAAACTCTGAAAAAGGAAATTTATTGCTGCACTAACATCTATATGCTGGTAAATCATCTTACTTTCAGTAACACTTCATCTGCCCAGCGGTGGCAAGTGACTCACATGCTTACATGTTTCAGATGAAGTTTACTACCTTTGGGCCCAAACTTTGAATTTTAACTATGTTTAAAGAACAAGCTTTCTAAATTGCATTAGTTTATTTGTATGCTAAACATAGCGTAACCTTGGAATACTGCAAAGTATTCCAAGGCTCGGATATTATGGCAACCAACTGGGGGAGAAACATACATATATACATATGGCATCACCGACTCTGTGGACATGAGTTTGAGTGAACTCCGGGAGTTGGTGATGGACAGGGAGGCCTGGCGTGCTGTGATTCATGGGGTCGTGGAGAGTCAGACACGACTGAGCGACTGAACTGAACTGAACGTTAAAAATGTTAATTAGAAAAATAAATCAAAAGATATTCAAAACTAGATAAAGATGAAAAAAATTCCTACTGAAATATAAATATGAATTCTTGCATTTAGAACTATAGAAACTAACTACTAGTGCATTTGGTGTGATGAGTAGTTTTGCTATTTTTATTTTTTAATTGGAGGAAAATTGCTTTACAATGTTGCGTTGGTTACTGACTGATGGGTAGTTTAGACTGTACAAAGAATAAGAAGATATCAATTTTGACATAGTCATTATTAGTCCAACTGAAAACACTTTTAGAAATTAAATGGCAAGCAAGAGAGTCTTTAGGTATTTATTTTACCACAGACAATTTTTAGAAAATTAGCTAGCATTCTCGATGATGGAAGCATTATTCACCCTTAAAATATATGGAATAGACAGTAAAGTTTTACTTTAACGCAACAGTATATAAAAGCTCTTGCTGCCTAAGGATTAAAAAAGGACTGATGACAATCAGGCAGTTCCTCAGTTAAACGGAGTTACCAAGTGACCCAGCAGTTCAACTCTTAAGGGAAATAAAAATATGTTCAAACGATAACTTGTACATAATGTTCATATCAGCCTTACCACAGTAGCCAAAAAGAGGAAACAACAATCTATGGGTGAATGGATCAACAAATCGTATACTCATATAACGGTATATATCTGACACTAAGAAAGGAAGAAAACACTGATACATGATACAGTGTGGATGAAACCTGAGAAAACAGTACACCTAAATCAAAGAAGCCAGTCATAAGACACCACGTATTAGATGATTCCACTCATCTGAAAATGTCCAGGACAGGCAAATCTTTAGAGGCATATAGGAGATTAGCGGCTTGCTAGGGTTGGGGAGGCGGGCGGGGGCATAGGAGTCATTGTTAACAGGCACAGAGTTTCTCTGAGGGGTGAATAAAATGTTCTAAAATTGGTTGTGGCAGGGGTTGTACAACTATGTGAATATATGAGAATCCACTGAACTGTAACTTAAAAAAAATACAATTGTACTGAAAACAAGGTTTTAAATTTATGAGAAAAAAAGACCTCTCTAGCTGACAACAAATTAAAATAACACCACTTTTTATTACCAAATTATCTGGGTAAAGTAAAATTTCCAATTAACAGTGGCAAGCTCTTTGGATCAGTCCACATGGACTAGAAAATATGATGGAATTAGAATATTTGTCTTGGCACATTCTAGAAGGAATGGCTCTCTGCAATGCAGAACTGAAGGTGGCTAGCCAGGCAGGTACTATAAGGTTTTCTGCCAACAGGTGTATCCTCTGGGATCAATTCCCCTCTTGAGCTAAAGAGACCAGGAATCTTCAGACACTTATCTAAGCCCACAGGGTAATGTCTTCTCTAAGGTAGAGACCAACACAAAGAAAACGACTTCTTCCCCAAGGTAATTCCCACAAGATGGCAAGCCTGAATCAAGTCTGGCCTTCCAGTTTGCTTTAGGGATAAAGAAATCAGGAAGAGGCAGCTAATGAGCTTAAACATTTATTTTTTTACCTCTTACCTTTATTCATTTTATTTTAAAATCAAATGGGACTGGAAAGGTAGAGAAAGAGATTTTATGGGTAATGACATTTTCAGAATAAATACAAATTGTATGGCCTACTGCTTAATTAAAAACTCTAAATTTTGTATGTAGATAATGCCCAATTTTGCTTACTGGGAGCCTATGTCAGATACTGCTTTTAGCTATGTAGTATTTCATATAAAATAATGACTTGATTGGTTATATTAAAAAATTAACCCCCCAATTTTACCTCATTCAAAATTATGTAAAAAAATAAAAAGGCTGAGACAAATCATAAGATAAAAGAGAAAATGTTAATATCATAATACACTTGGTAGTAAATCTATTAGTTATTAGAGCTTTCTCTCATAAGGAAAGCATTACAATTTTATAAATGCATTTAAATTTTATCCATTTGTATTCAACATAGTTAATAATTTATTTTAATATGACATTTCACACTCTAAAACTTTTAAATAAGGCTCAAATTAACAAGATAGCAAATAATTATTTTTTAGCACTATACTCTAACCAACTGAATTCACCAGCTGCTGCAAATAATTATTTTTTAAAACGGAAGTCTCACAAAGGGCTGTCACTAGTTAATATGCTTTGCTGGGCAACTAGTGGTCTTTTTCGTTTTGGTAATACCATTTGAAATGAAAAACTTCCAGTTATAGAAAAAATGAAGAAGTAACTGAAAGGAAATATGTGAATAGAAAGGAAATGATAAAGATTCAGGAGAAAAAAGAGAAAAGGAATCACGTAAAAAAGGAAACGCCTATGTCGGAACAAAACATTATAATAAAAACACTTATTTAGCAGTTCATTTGGGAATGAACTTTAAACACTGAACTTCAAAAAAACCAGGCTGTTTTTTTTTTTTTAAACTGGAGGACAATTGCTTTACAATGTTGTGCTGGCTTCTGGAAAAAAAAAATGCCCTGTTTTCACTTGGGCCAGGAACTAAATGAGCTAGCATAAAGTTCAGATTCCATTTTCCATGTATATGGCTTAAACTAATGAGGCGATTCTTAATAATACAGAAATTTTCAAAGCAGTCTGATAGAGAAATTAGCTCTCCCTTCCCGTCATTAAAAAGGGGTTCTCATCGTCAGAAAAGCATTTTTGTGTTTGTCTTTGGATATACATACGTGTCTGAACAGAAGAGGCAACGCAGTAAGACCTGGGCTCAGGCCACTAGGCAGCTCCTTCTCTGGGACTATGATGGAACTGTCTCTAAGAGGACTTTCACCTTTTAAGATTCTGAGCCAGAGATGTATGATATATATGCATCATACTGTGTGACACAGACATCATGAAGAGAAAAGAGGAGTACACGTCTGGCTTGAGCAACTTGGGGCACGGTGTTACTGCAGTGGTGCAGTCTGGAGGTCGGGGTTGGAGGGGTGCAGAAATCAAGAGTTCTGTTTTCAACAAACTAACTTTGAGGTAACAGCAAATGACATGACTCAGCAGGTGCTATTTCCGTACCAAGTAGTGTGGCACAAGGGTGTGAGAGGCAGTGGGCCTGGCTGATGGACGGTGCTACCCCATCCTCTGGGCTCAGGAATGAACATCCAACCCTTGGCAGGGCAATTAATATCTTCCCTGAGCTTCTGCTGGAATAATCAGGGCAGACATTCTCCGTATGCTTCGAGGCTGCTAGCTGTGAAGTGCTTCAGGAGGCCACTTTGTCTACCACATGGCTAGATCCTGCACGAGCAGAAAGACAACACCCAGGAAAGACGTAACGATGAGGAGAGAGAGGGAGGGGTGGGGAGGAACCGGGCTAACTAAATAGAATTAGCAGCTGGATGCAGTGACGTCTAAAGCAAGATGCATTCCTGAACTTCTCAGCTACAGGAGCCAATACATTGTATTTTTGCTTAAGCTAGTTTGAGCTCAGTTTTCCTTTCTTGCAGCTGAACGAGTCTCAGCCAACTGATAGGTCTATAAGAACATATGCTTGTAAATAAATTTTTATCTTTTGACAGGGGAAATGCTAAGTATATAAAATTCTTTAGCCACTTTTTCCCTTTAAAAAACATTATCTTCTTGTATCTTACTGATGCCAAATTCCACTTATTCCATTCAGGCCTGTCTGGAAACAAGCTCTGAGGATTAGGTTAACATTACCTTATTGCTGCACTGGCTTTATCAAAAGCCTATTTTGGGCAAACGAGCAATGGCCTGTTGAGCATTATTTAGTGCTGGGCAACTTAAGCTTATGGGTATCAAGCTGCTTCAAAATCAAAGCCATGCAAATCTTTGCCTCATTTTTCTTGTTGATGTGAACTTACTTTATAAAAGCATGCAAATTGTTCAATTACACACTCTGAATTAAAAGACAAATGGTCCACTGGGTCGACGTGACTGGGGACCGCTGATTTACAAGGGATCATCAATAATTAAAGATAAAATTCCCTGAATCTTGACCTGAAATCAAACTGATGTAGAGCACAAGGAAATGAAGAAGTTCAGTTACTATTAGAGCTGATTTCTGATGACATTTTAAACAGAAATGGATGTCTGAAGAAACCCTGGGAAAGGGGTGCTGTGTTAGAGAACAGGATGCTTGGGCTCATAGTGGTCTTGGCAGTCTGGGATTTCAAAGGGAGCAATTACATAAAGCTTCAAATGGCCTGAATTCCTGAAGGAAATGCTGCTATGCTACTATTTTACAGATACAATAAAATATGAAGAAAGACTAGACATAACACACTTAAGGTAAAAGAGCAAAGACTGTCAACAGAGAAATAATAGGCTTCCTCTGATATTTTACTTTAGAGGGGAGGGAAAAAGTCAAAATTTAAAATGCATGAAAAAACTCCTTTAAATGGATGCTATGTTTCTGACTTTTTTTTTTATCAGTTACCAGAGCCTGGCCTTTTAAAATTGGCTCATTTGTCCTTAATGAGTAACTTTAACTCTCTGATTGCTTATGCAAGTCACACACTGGTGAATGAAGGATACAGGCTGGCCCTTAAGGGCAGTTTCTCTAATCAATAATTTCGATTGCAGGAGTGAAGGTTTTTAGGAAGAAGACTATAAAAGGGAAGGAACTGGAAAAACAAGAAAATACTTCAGATTCACTCAGAATGTCAGAAATGACATCCTAAAGGTCAGAAAGCAGATGGTAACTTAAGAATATAGTAGTAGTGCTAATAACAAAGAGGACGTGTTAAAATGAGCACATCATGGTTAGAAACCTGCTATCAAGAGTGGCACTGGGGGCATCAGAAAACGAGAGCATGTCATCAAATGCACTGACTAAAGAACTGATAACACCAAGAAGATCTCTTTTCTTCCCTTTTACACAGGGCTCAAAAACTTGTTTAATAATACTAAGAATAAATATTAGCAAAATACTTTGCTGTTGACAAATGCAACTGTCATAAACATTAAAATTATTACAAGGAACCTATAATCTAGGCATTTTTAAGACAAATTTACAAAGCATAATATTAAACACATTTAACTTGAATATATTAGTAAATTTTATATTAAGAATGTCATATATCAAGTAAATTGAATATTAAATTATATAACGTATTAAACCACTAAATGCATTCAAGTACCTGGGACTATCTGGCTGAATGGCAGGACTGGGACTTGAACTGAGGTCCTGTTTTTAACTCCCAGTCCTGTGCTCTTTCCATCAGGAAGTCTCCTTCCTGGATCACTGACTTTCATGCTACCCTGGGTTCCTTCATTCTCCTGGTACTGTTCAGACTAAATCAAACTAATAAGTGTGTGCTGAAGCCCATTAGTACAGACTGACTTGTGTCCTGTGACCCTTTCAGAAGGGAGAATTGCCAACACGGAGGAGAGCTGGGCTCTAGCCACTTTCTGGGTCAACAGGCTTTGCCAGGTCGGTTCGAATGTGAGTGGGAGATGGAGAGGAGGAGATGGAACAGGAGAGGGAGAGAATCATAGACGGAACGCTAGAAGAGGTCACGATGATCATCCAGTCCAGCTCCCTCAGTTTTAGCGACGGACGTGACTTCTCCAGATCCCACCAGCAGGACTAGAACCCATGCCGACCACGTCTTGCCCTCTCCTCTATAGAAGAGTAACTGCAGCTCCGGCATTCTATGCTTTACTGAGACAGCTCTTTGTACCCCGCTCCTGCCACAGACAATAGGAGGTCTGTCAAAATCCACCCGAGGAAAATATGGTGGTCCTAAAAGGTAAAGGATGTCACCATCTCCTTTTCCTTAAATCAATTTATCTAATATTTACTGGATTGCTACTATGTTTGTGTTGTGGAATGTATGAATATTTAGGGATGTGAATAATATACAAACCTGCCTTCAAACACTTAATGCTTTAGAGGCAATTTAGTTCCCAAATAATAAAACTACTATAAAATAATTCAGTTTCTAGATCAGTGGTTCTCAAGCTCTTCGAGGTTCCCAGGCTCTCTGAGAATCTGACATAAACCACAAATCTGCTCCCCAGAAAAATCCACACATTTCTGTACATATTCAGGGGGTTGCTGGATCTCCTAAAGCCCACCTGCTGACCATGAATTAAAAGGTTCTGTTAAGAGAGACACTGAGTTCCACCACATAAAAATTATCTGAACAGCCAAGACAGAGAGAAAGCTAGTTATCCCTTTTCTCTGCTGCAAAATGAATAAACTTTAAAAACATTATGTCATTCCATGTTAAGGCAAAGAAAGAGCTTTCCTTAGTACTGAATGTCCCTCTACAAACATTTATTTTCCCACATCTAACTGTGCGTGTGTGTTTTATTCTATGAGACTAAGTCATTTGCATCCAGAATATCTGGAATAGCCTTTTCATGTATATATAAAAATACAAAGATAAACTTCATTAAAAGCAGAAGAAATGGAGTTTAGCTTATGAATTATTCTATTTCAAATTTTTTAATCTAGCTTGGAATGCTGTTTCTAAGGCTTTGATGCTGAAGGGAGTGAAGTCATTAAGATGAGTTGATAATACTGCCAGCATGAGCACTTTCCTTCTCTTTGGTTAAAGAAAAAGTATTTAGGTCTTTTGGAATTCAAATTTCTTTCTTAATGAAAAAGTGAAAGGATGAAGAGTAACAGTAAAGAAATCTCTACAGAAGTGGGAAACTGCACCATCAATACTGAAGTTTCAGAAATAATTTCCTGAAGCTTTGAATACATTAAAAAAAACCTGACAAACCATGGAGTCATTTATGTTAAAATATTTTACAAAACTGGTTATCTTGTTACATATATGACCCAGAGGGAGGATAAAGGGAGGAGGGAGGTGAGAGGGGGGTTCAGGAGGGGGAACTCATGTACACCTGGGGTGAATTCATGTCATTGTATGGCAAAACCAACCAATATAATATTGTAAAATAAAAAAAAAAATAAATTAAAAAAAAAACATTCTGAAGCAAATAAATGGAGCAGTTAGAATTAATATATTCTTGGGTATCCTGGCAAGGTGAATAAACGATAAAGGAAACTGGGTAAGAGGACAAAAATAAAGGGGTTTCCACCTAATTTTTAAAAACCTATAATTTAAAATACTGCTATAATTCAATCTGACACTTTGTGAGGCTTAGGTGTGAGAAAGTTAAATGGAAGGAAACATGACCCAAAGACTAGAGAGAGGCTTTCAATTCTTTCCTTGTTTCCAGCATTTTAAATGGATTAGAAACACAGATTATTAGCAGATAGGTATTAATACAAATGTCTGGAGAAGTGATTAAAAAAATGATTATTTATACAACAAAAATTTTCTAAAACATCAATTTATTAAAATTTTCCTTGAGAATAGGCCAACCCAAGCATAATCTCACCATGAGGCTCTACAGCTCAAGTTTGAAAGGACCTAATACTGAACTGAACTGAATGTTAGTGTTAGATGATTTAAAAAAATCCACAGAGAACAGTTCACAAGACAGGGAAAAAGACTCACTGTCAAAAAACAGTGACTCTTAAAGTTGAGCTTTTCTAGAGGGAGGCAGAAGAACAAACGAAAGACTAGAAATGCTATAAACAAAGAGACTTCAGGCTTAACATCAAGAATCAGCCAAAAGGAGGACAAATCCGCCTCTTCTTCATATGAACTATTGATACTAAATGTATTTAAAATTAAAACAATGAAGCTGAGATTAAAAAAAGAAACCGAAAGGAAGAGAGGGAAAGAAAGAAAAGGGGAAGAAAGGAGCGAAGAAAAAAGACTACACTGAGACATCTTTTCCGTGTTGGAACAAAACCTGACACCAGCAGAGGTGCAATTCACGATATGCTTCTCTTCAGTAAAGGTGTGTTAACGAAGCCTTCAATGTGAGCATATACATACCACAGGTTGTTTTGTGATGTCCACCAAGTCCTTCAGATTATAATATTGATGCTTCTCAAAAGCTGAAAACAGCATGTCCAAAACGTGTTGTTTATCAGCTCGGGCTCGTTTTCCATCTTCTTTCTTTTTCCTTTCATATTCAATCTATGGGAAAAAAGGAAAAATCCCAAAGGCATCAGTTCAATGTGCTCACTCTGAAACACAGGCACTCTTTTCCATCCTCCACTATTAGATTTTAAATTGCAAGACAGCAGGTCAAAGAGTGGTGGTTCAGTACCTGTGGCCTTCACCGCTCCTAGGGCTCCTCAGACCTTTAAGGCTCCAGGAAGGTTAGTATCCACCTGTAAACCATTTCCACTGTTCCCTAAAGCTTTCTGTACAGTGTCCATTTCCACCCCCAAAGCCCATCTTCACTGAAATCACATCATGCGGATCACAAAGTCCATCTGCAACTCTTTGTTTCTGATTACCCAAAATACAGTAAAAGAGTTTATCTGCTCGATGCCATTTGGTAGGTAATATCTTTCAAAATGAGAGTTTCTCAGGGCAGGAAGAAGGCTGAGGGGCAGGCAGATCAGATAACAGGTTTTCTAGGGAGGAAAAGCTTGGGAAATCTTGGTAAAAAGGAAAGAACAAGGGTGGTGACAGGTGGCCTTTTCTCCTCCCAACCCTGTGACCTCCTTGAACTTGCTTCTTCTGTAAAATGAAGTAAGCAATGGCACAAAGAGAATGTATAAACTCTCTGCTGGTGTTACCATCCAGACTATGTGCATTTGTAAAAAAGTTAACTTTCTATTGAAAACATGCAATCTGCTTACATTCATGTCAGTTGATTAAGCTTTTCTTTTTTTTTTTTTTTAAGGACAAACTTTATCTTCATAAAGCCTCAGAAACTTGTTAGAGTTAGAGGACAGATATATATAAACTGTAGGGCTTCCCTGGCGGCTAAGTGGTAAAGAACTCGCCTGCCAATGAAGGAGATGCGAGTTCGATCTCTGGGCCAGGAATATCTCCTGGAGAAGGAAATGGCAACCCACTCCAGTATTCTCGCCTAAATCTCATGGACGGAGGAGCCTGGTGGGCTACAGTCTGTGGGGTGGCAAAACAGTTGGATATGACTTAGCGACTAAACAACAATATAGACTGCAGCAGTCCACCGGGTCAATAAAGCATCAGCAGGCTGGGTAAAAGCTATCAGAGAACAATCTTTTGTGTATCAACAGAATTACTATAAGAGAGAGACTAGCTTCAAAGACAGAGAAATGCACAGCAAAACGTACAACTAAATTATGTACAAATTCCAGCTTCATATAGTTAGGCTTATTCTCTGTATTTTAACAAGAGAGAAGTGGAAAGATAAAATCTAAATTCTATTGATGTTAAGACTAAAAATATACCTTAAATATAATCAGAGACTTTCAAATTAGAAAAAAGAAGTAACTCTGACAATAGTACTGGTCTTTCAATAAATAAAATTACGAGCTAGACAAGGAGAAAGGACTAAATTGAATGTCTTAATTTTTGTGATATGTATACCTGGAGAGTAAAACTCGAAATCCATTCAGCTTCTCAATAGATTAAGCATGGATTAGACGCTTGGTCGGAGAAGGCAATGGCAAGCCACTCCAGTACTCTTGCCTAGAAAATCGCATGGACAGAGGAGCCTGGTGGGCTGCAGTCCATGGGGTCGCTACTAGTCGGACACGACTGAGTGACTTCACTTTCACTTTTCACTTTCACACATTGGAGAAGGAAATGGCAGCCCATTCCAGTGTTCTTGCCTGGAGAATCCCAGGGACGGCGGAGCCTGGTCGGCTGCCATCTATGGGGTCGCACAGAGCCGGACATGACTGAAGCGACTTGGCAGCAGCAGCAGTAGCAGCAGATGCTTGGTATTGCACTAAAACTGAAGAAAATGGCAACCCACTCCAGTATCTTGCTGGGAAGTCCCAAGGACAGAGGAGCCTGATGGGGTACAGTCCATGGGGTCACAAAAGAGTTGGACACGACTTAAGAGACTCAACAACAACAACAACTACTGCACTAAAATATGGGAGTAAATAAGATACTCTCTTTCAAAAGGTATCCCTTTCTTAAGGCTTGTGTATTAAAATGTATACAGAGGGCCTTGAGTATTTGAAATGAAGTAATACAGTAAAAGAGACCAGAGTTACTTAGGACAACTTCATGACATTGGGAAAAAAGCGTAAATGCAGGGCACAGACTGTACTGTTGGGGAGGAATGAAACCCAGCCCAGTACCAGGTGAAAAAAAATGCACTTATGGTCAAAGGCAGAAGTACAGATTCTGCCCCAATTCTGTGAGAAAGGAGGCTGCAGAGCTATAGCCAAGACCAAAAGAGATGGACTTGAGGGACACTCAAGGTAGAATTTTCTTTCTCTGGGGTTAAAAGGAGGATAGAACCAAGACAGTGGCTGTAGGATGGAGAAAGAAAGCATGACAGATCAAGACAAAGCCCACACATCTACAAAAGGAGGGCCTTTGGATTAAAAAGAGGAACAACATCACGGAATGCCTTAAGTGATTAATGTTTAAGCCTTTCTTTGCTGACCAACATCTAAAACATGTCATATTTGCCCCCATTTATACTGTACTCAGTTTGCATCCTGAAATTCCCTTCCACAGCTGCACTGTGCTTGAAAGGGTTTGCTCTGTCCACTGTGATGGACAGTTTAGAAAGCAGGGTCGGAGGAAAGAGTATAAAAGTCTAAACCATGGGAAGAAGATAACCCTTTACTCCGACCAACTGGAGGATAAGAGAAACTTAACTTGGCGTCTACAAAATAGAGGGAGGTAGAATCAGACTAAGGAAGAGTGGAGAAAGCCTGTTTCCTTCTCACAGGCCTGAGTGGGGTGTGGGACTTCATTCAGCGAAAGGTCACTGGTCCTCAAGAAAAACAAGACAGAGAGGTGGGAACCTAGCAAAGGGGAGTGTTATGTTTTTGTACTCTCAGTATGGGTCTACAGTTGTACAATATTCTGTCTTCTCTTCCATCCCAGCTTTAATTTACGCTGAAAGAAGATGGGAAAGTTAAATTCAAGAAATAGGAAACAGAAGTTATGGTATATTCAGCTTACACTCATAGCCCTCTCTTCCTCATGCAAAACGACTCGAGAAGCTAGGAGGATGAACAGGAAAAATGTTTTCAAGTAACAAAACATGCCAGTAAAGTAAGATAGTCCACTTTAGAGAGGGCATACAGTCCCATAGGCAGTGGAGAGAAAAACTTAAGTTTGTTATCAAGTTGTCTCAACCCTAAAAGCCATATGTCAGACCCAAAAGGACTAAAGATAAGAACTGAGAATAAATTAGAAAGAAACTTCAAAATCAATACTGAAGGTATTGATTAAAAGTCAGATTAGGTTGTGATTTGTAATGTTAATGAGCAGTGAGAAAAGTACCAATTCTACACAGAAAATTTTCTTTTTAAATCTTGGTTTACATGTTTCAATCTCAAAAACACTGCATTTAACATTGGTGCTCTCCTCCTTTAAAATGGGGAGAAAACAGACAAGACTTGTATGCTTATCTTTCTGCATTAACCAAGCCTATCAAAGGCTCAATACAATTTTTGTACTATGGCATTATTTAAATCTTTTTTTTTTTTTTTAAGAATGTTCAAGAGAGATCTGTCACCCAAATTCTGCTCTGTGGTATCAGATGGTTCCAAAGTACATGTAATTATAAAAGGGGACTAAAAGGACCCCATGATCATTAAATTATTAGCAACTAATTATACTCATGCCAAAACTAAGATCCCTGAGGTCAGTTCAGTTCAGTTCAGTCGCTCAGTCGTGTCTGACTCTCCGCGACCCCATGAATCACAGCACGCCAGGCCTCCCTGTCCATCACCAACTCCCGGAGCACACTCAAACTCATGTCCACAGAGTCGGTGATGCCATCCAGCCATCTCATTCTCTGTCGTCCCCTTCTCCTCCCGCCCCCAACCTTTCCCAGTATCAGAGTCTTTTCCAGTGAGTCAACTCGTCTCATGAGGTGGCCAAAGTATTGGAGTTTCAGCTTTAGCATCAGTCCCTCCAATGAACATCCAGGATTGATCTCATTTAGAATGGACTGGTTGGATCTCCTTGCAGTATAAGGGACTCTCAAGAGTCTTCTCCAACACCACAGTTCAAAAGCATCGATTCTTCGGCGATCAGCTTTCTTCACAGTCCAACTCTCACATCCATACATGACCACGGGAAAAACCATTGCCTTGACTAGACGGACAACTTCTCTTTTTTAAGCTCCTCAGTGTACAAATGGCAGTCTTAATATTGTACTTATAACTCTGTACTAAAAATTAATTCCACAAATTAACAACACATGATATGCACTAGTCTAGGAAAAGACTACTGTTTTGAGATAATGCTGTTTCTTCTCCTTTTAGCTCTTTTCCCTTTGGGCATTTTGTTTCGCACTGGAACTATCAGGAAACGACACTCAAAGCAGTCCGATTTCTAAGTTGTTTGTAGCCACCACAAAATACTACTAAGCTAGTTATTAGACTACAAATAGCTTTTGTATTATACCCAATGACCATAAACTAAGGTGTTACCAACTGCACAGAAATGTCAATTCAGAAAGAACTTTCATCTCCAGGTACAAATTTTTATAATTCCCAAATTCCATCATACACAATTTTACTTTCAAAATATATAACAAATTATTCAAGACTAAACTGCAACCAAATGTTGAACACCCATTGTGGATGTGGTATAGGGCTGTTCAACTGTCATTACTGAAACAATAATCCCTGACTGAAATTATAAATGCCACCCACTTCCAATTAAAATATTATAATACAGATGTCTGTAAATTTCTAGATTGTTGTTTGCAGAAATACTTTGATTGCTTTGTCAAGGCAGTCTTTGTGGAGGTTTTTAACTTTTAACGTGAGCGTGACAGCCTTGAATATCATGGTTTGCATTTTAAATCCTTATGAAAGATTCCCCCACCCCCAATGCTTCTATTTCTGCCTAATGTGTTGTCATCTCTTGGGAGGAAATTAATTCTTTAGGGTTGATCAGTCTTTGGTGTGCAAATTCAAATGGACAAAGCATGTAGCATTTTTTTTTAAACCATATAGTAGGCAAATATTGCTGAAAGGCCTTTAGATTCAGTCCTGCAGGCATCCACTTTAATCAACAAAATTCCAAATTTTATATATATATATATATAAATACTTAAAAACAACAACAAAAAAAAAAAAACCAAGCCAAAAAAACATCCCCAACAACCTTAGTTCTGAAGATTAACACAACTGGTCGCTCCACAGAATGAAACAGAATATGCATTATAGTAAATTTTCTTTTTAGTTTCTAGGGGTTTACTTCAAGATTTTATGGAATAGTTCTGTTCCCTCCAACACTAATTTTCTAGCTCAGTTTCTTCTAATATTCTATCACTTTCAGACCAAGAGCTCTTGCTGGGGTGGGGAGAAAAGGAAAAGAGAAGTCTTTTTTTCAAGCTGGGGGCAGCAGGGTAGGGTGGGGAGTTGATGTTAGAGACAAGAAGATACTAATTCTTTCTAAAAGCCTCGGGTTTAGTGGAAAGAGACTTCCTGGTCTTCCTTCTAGGTATCATTTTTGCTCCCCAAGCCATAGGAGATGGCAGACAGAACTATAAACATTTCCTGTCTCTTTGGATCAGTGGCTGAATGCCAGAACTACCTAGGTAAAAAATTTAAAGATAGTTGGCCTCCACATTAGATCAATACAACCAATCTCTGAAGGTATTTTTCTTTTTTAAAAGCTTCCCAGGTGATTTTAGTCTACAGCCAGCATTGAGACCATTGTCTAGACAACAGAGGGCACAATTTCTTATGAGAGAAGGGATTCCTTATGAAAAAGGTCCTATGACTGGAGACTACATAAAAGAATGCTATGACATTTACACAGGTGGGATAATGATGTCCAGAGTCAACCAGAACACAGAACATACACAGGCACCCTTACCTGCAGTCAGGGATGGAGGCAGTTGAAAGGAATCTTATACATCAGTGACTCTATATTTGGATTATATGACTCTATCACTAAAAAACCTTTTTCCCCGGCCACGCACCTTGTGGGCTCTTAGTTCCCTGACCACAAAAACAAAAGCTTTATACTCTTATTATAGTTAGCATTTTATTATAATACTGACTATGCTTTTAAGAGCTATGCTGGTGCCTCCACCAATTTCTGATACATTCTCATGGAGTGGGGGGGGGGGGCGGCGGAAATCACTGAACATTCAAGCAGTGTAACATGGTAGCTTACAGTCAATCTTTGTTAATTAAAGATTATTATATGACTCATCACTATAATTACATTAATATTAATGACTCATTCACGCTATGACAACCTTAACAAAGGTTGATACCATGAACTGAAATGTCACTTGATGTTAAAGTCTCTTTAAAAGGGATGTGACAGCTTTATATCCTAACAAGTGGTTCAGAATACAATGTATTTGTACTTATTTTAGTAGTAAAAGGAGAGCAATGAAAAGCACCCCAAAAATATGACACTTGGAATCCATCCTTCTATACCTGCCAGGTAGATATAGTGCCAACGTCACTCTGAACATGAATCAGAGGTCAGAGCTTTGATATAAGCAAAAGTGCCAGCAGTGACCTAAGAGAGATTTTCCTTTTGCTTCAGAAATGATGGTATGTAGCAGTATAACAAGAGTGACCCTTGTAATGGAACTAAAGAAAAAAACAATTGTAATTTAAAAATGTGGACTCACTAGGTCAAAGGAAATATAGATTATACCTGAACAGGGTCTGAAAGGGCATGACCAGAGAAACTGAAAAAAATGGTAGCTCCTTGTAGACAGAAACTTTATTTATTTGGTTTGCCAAGAGTAGGTATCTCAGGCACAAAACTGGCATTAAAAAAAAAAAAAAAATTTTTTGTTCAGAGGAGACAAATCTTAGGTAACTTTGGTAGGACACTGTCATGGGTAAGTACTAACACTTTTTCCTAGCTTTCCTCCCTTTCCCATTGCAACAGAAAAATTTCACACTGTAAAACTTTCACTGTAACAATTCAGACAATAGGTACTCACCGTGACAATTCCAAGAATTCAAAAAGACTTCATAAAAAAGAAAATTAGGATAAAATCACTCTAGCACCCACCACTAAAAAATAACAATTGTTAAAGTACTGAAGTAATCCTTATTTTGGGACATTTGTTTCTAGTCTTTTCCTATTATGAACAATAGAGAGAAACAGAGTGTCGCAATTTTTAAAATCTGGATGTCTTTAGAAGGGGCACATGCACTTCAGTTCATCACAGTCTCTACCATTTACCTTCTTAAATTTCAGCATCCTACCCAAGAAGATGCCTGCTTGGCCCTGGAGGCGTCTACATTTGCTACCTGTCTTTGTAAAATAACCAGAAGATATTCAACTATCATAAAGTAGTGGTTGGGCAGATACTAACCCACATCATTTGATCAGCTTGGAACTTAAAGGCCAAACTTAAAAAAGAGTATTTATTTCTTCCTAAATTCAGTATCAAGGAGAATCTTAAGCAACAAAGTAGGACATCAACTCTCAAAGTAGGTATCAACTCTCAACTGCTACTTGATTTAACTTGGACTTGCTTTTATTTTCAGAAAATCATCACTTTCTCCTTACACTGCAGGTACTCCAAGACCCAAATCACTTAGCTCTTTAAGCATTGCTAAGGATCTACAGCAACAGAGGTTTCTGAAGAGCAAGGTTCCTACTCACAGACATAGAAAACAAACTTATGGTCATCGAAGGGGAAACGGGCAGAGGAATAAAGCAGGAGTAAGGGATGGACAGATATATACTACTATATATGAAATAACCTAAAATGAAAAAGAAACACACACACACACACACCCCCCCACCCCCCCGTAGCCTGGTGGGCTACAGTCCACGGGGTCACAGAGTCGGACATGACTGAGAGACTAACACTGTCACTGTACATATATACACACATGTGTACACATGCATACATATATATAATCACATCACCTTGTTGGATACCAACAACTAACACAACATTGTAAGTTGCCTATACTTCAATTAAAAAAAAACAGTAAAGCTCTTAAACCAGTTTCCAAGGTTCAACGTCTGGACTATTTGATTACTGGCTGTGTGACCTCAAGGAAGCTAACCTCTCTGTGCCCCAGTTTCTTCATCTATAAAATAAGGATCACAGCAGTAATTACAGCAGTTAGACCTTTGTACTGCCCGGCAAAAAGTACACATAAGATGTGTGCACTATACAGACACACACTGTGTATGTGTACAAATATATACACTATATATTTATAATGTGCGTGTTAGTCCCTCAGTCATGTCTGACTCTTTGCGATCCCATGGACTATAGCCTGCCAAGTTCCTCTGTCCATGGAATTCTCCAGGCAAGAACACTGGAGTGGGTTGATATTTCCTTTTCCAATATATATAATAAACATACAATATACTTTAATGAAAAAGTTTTTTTACATACAGGCAGCCCACACTTTACACAGTAGGGTGAAGCTGTAAAAATTCCTATAAAAGCCGAAACTAGGCAAAGCAATCTTAATAATGGGAAAAATGACCATTTGTTCATGATCTTACTCTCAGTTATAAAGGTATAGAAAAAACTCTAAAGCTAATATATTTTTTTAAAGATACTATGCTTCAAAACATTAGAAACACTTTAGAAATGTTTAATTTCTCTGACAAACCTTTCAGGAGTCATTTCAACAGTGGTTGTCTTCTTCTCATTGTATGACTTTGGCTATAGAGTGAATACCTTTTCTAAGCTCGGCAAACTGTTATCTTGCCCACTAAGCCTGGATACCTCAAGCACCTGACAGCAAGGTGTGTGCTGAGGTCCTTTCAAAACCTAAGAGTCTATGACATTAAAGACAGAGCAGAATGAAAACAGACATGAAGACTTACATTATATTGATGATTAGCAACAGGTTTGTAATTGGTTGTCACGACTTTGTCCAGCTGCTGTGATAGCCTTACAGGTTTGGAAGATTCTTCTATTTGCAATCTGAAAAACAGAAGGCATTATCAACAAACTTACTTGTTTATTAGAGTGAAACCTGAATAGGTATTCCGATAATTCTTCTTATCAAGACCTAATACTTCACATATAAAGAAGATATATCAGCCTTAACACTTAAAACCATCTCACTTATTTCTACAACTTCCCTCTAAATCTTATACTGTACAGTCAAACCTTAACTTTTAAAACAAAGAAGCAAATCAGCTTTAAATTTGTGGGGAAAAAAATCTGCACGTAAAAATGAATTATCTTAAGTTATATGGTCTAAAACTAATCAAGGTATTTATTCAAAACTTCCATTCATTTGACAAAAGTATACAAAAACAGGACACATCAGCACTCAGGCTAGTAGCTGCTCCACTGGACAGTGCAGATAAATGATCCATCTAAATTAACATACAACTAAAACTAGCGCTTTTGGAAAGAGAACTATAAAATAAACATATGACACTATGTACAGCATATTATAAAATATAATACTAGTACATATTCAAATAGCAATCTTAGGAGATTTTGTTTTGGACTAAATATTACCATGGGCTTCCCTGGTGGCTCAGTGATAAAGAATCCACCTGCCAATACAAGAGACGGGGATTTCATCCTTGGGTGGGCAGATCCCCTGGAGTAGGAAATGGCAACCCACTCAAGTACCTTGCCTGGGAAATCCCATGGACAAGAAGAGCCTGGCAGGCTACAGTTCTTAGGGTTGTAAAGTGTCTGACATGACTTACCAATTAAAGAACAACAACATATACATTAACATACCCAGTGACTCACATTCAACCATTTACTTCTTATTTTAAAAGTTAAATTATTCCGGTATATGAGCACAGTAAATCTAAAAAAAACGTTTTAAGGTGGGAAAAGGTGTAACTTTCCAAAATGACTACTTTCTTCCAAAGTAACTATTTTTAAAGGACAAAAGGCACCATTGTACCTCTAGACTTTATAACTTAAAGCACTACAGGAAAAATAATTGTCAGCCACGTCTAGCTAAATTATAATCAAAGAGTAAGAATGAAATAAAAATACTCATACAAAAACATAGATCCTCACCAAGAGAACTACTCGAGGATTCATTTCAGCAAGTAGTTATATGAAACCCAAAGGAACGAGTGAGATGCAATGATCACAGCAAAGAAATTGAAAACTATCTACTTGATATAGACAAAAAAAAGATGATACAGTTTTAAAGAAAGTAGAACTTAACATGAAAGATGGGAAGAGATCAGAATGAAGGCATTTAAGATTCCCATATAGTTTCTAAATTTTCTGCAATAAGCATCTATCACTTTTATAATTAGAAAAGTAAGTATACTTTTTTAAAGGAAAAAGAAATATTGTTTCTTGAAGGTTAGTTTGAAAGCTATAAAAATGTTGCTCATTTAAAAATAATATGTTGAACATAATATATTACTTTTTTTTAATGGGACTTTAAAAATAATTTTCATTTAAAATTCCTTCAAAGGAACAACTTGCTGTATAAAAGGTAACTGTTTCTTTTTTTATAACATTATTATTTAATTTGTTGGATGGAGTTTCTTTTCTGTTTCTTTCTGCTTATTTTTAGGTGGTTGTTGTTTAGTCACTAAGTCCTGTCTGACTCTTTGCAGCTCCATGGACTGCAGCACACCAGGCTTCGCTGTCTCACTGTCTCCTGGAGCTTGCTCAAACTCATGTCCACTGAGTCAGTGATGCCATCCAACCACCTCATCCTCTGTCATCCCTTCTCCTCGTGTCCTCAGTCTTTCCCAGCATCAGTGACTTTTCTAGTAAGTCAGCACTTCACATCAGGTGGCCAAAGTATTGTAGTGTCAGCTTCAGCATCAGTCCTTCCAATGAATATTCAGGGTTGATTTTCTTTAGGATGGACTGGATTAATCTCCTTGCTGTCCAAAGGACTCTCCAGAGTTTTCTCCAGCACCCCAGTTTGAAAGCATCAATTCTTTGGTACTCAGCTCTCTTCATGGTCTAATTCTCACATCCGTACATGACTAGTGGAAAAACCATAGCTTTGGCTATACGAACCTCTCTCAGCAAAGTGTTATCTCTGCTTTTTAATATGCTGTCTAAGTTTGTCATAGCTTTTCTTCCAAGGAGCAAGCATCTTTTAATTTTGTGGCTGAAATCACCATCCGCAGTGATTTTGGAGCCCAAGAAAATAAAATCTGTCAGTGTTTCCACTTTTTCCCCATCTATTTGCCGTAAGAGATGGAACCAGATGCCATGATCTTTGTTTTTTGAAATTTGAGTTTTAAGCCAGCTTTTTCACTCTCCTTTTTCACCTTCATCAAGAGGCTCTTAGTTCCTCTTTGCTTTCTGACATAAGGGTGGTGTCATCTGCATATCTGAGGTTGTTGATATTTCTCCTGGCAAACTTGATTCCAGCTTGAGCTTCATCCAGCCCTGCATTTTGCATGATGTACTCTGTATAGAGTTTAAACAAGAAGGGTAACAATACACAGCCTTGATGTACTCCTTTCCCAATTTGGAACCAGTCCTCTGTTTCATGTCCGGTTCTAACTGTTGCTTCTTATGCTGCATACAGGTTTCTAAGGAGGCAGGTAAGGTGGTCCAGTGTTCCCATCTCTTTGAAAATTTTCCACAGTTTCCGAGGTGGATTCATGTCAATGTATGACAAAACCAACCAATATTAATATTGTAAAATAATCAGCCTCCAATAAAAATAAAAATTAAAAAAAAAAACACAAAACTTTCTCTCTGAAAAAAAAAAATTTCGTTTGTTGTGACCCACACAGTCAAAGGCTTTAGCATAATCAATGAAGCAGAAGTAGATATTTTTTTGGAATTCCCTTGCTTTTTCTATGATCCAGTGGATGCTAGAAATTTGATCTCTGGTTCCCCTGCCTTTTCTAAATCCAGCTTGTACATCTGGAATTCCTCAGTTCACGTACTGCTGAAGTCTAGTTTGAAGGATTTTGAGCATAATCTTGTTAGCATGTAAAATAAGTGCAACTGTATGGTAATCTGAACATTCTTTGGAATTGCCTTTGAGATTTGATATAATACCAAATTCCTCAGAAGATATTAGAGATCTACCAATTGTTTTTTTTTTTAACTTGAAAGCTGTAAATACTACTGGTTTTGTTTTTAACTGTGATTAACAAATTAAATATAGTTATTTCAGTATTAAAATATAAATATTTTAATTCTTCTAGTTATTTACAAATCCATATATATCCTTTAACTATATAAGATCATAATTTTATGAAGTGTAAAAAAAGTACTCTAGAAATGTCTTCAGAAATTTACTGTACATGTAACCATAAATTGCATTTACTGTGTTACTTTGTTTTCATGGGCCAAGTAGGGTTTCCATAAACTAGGAAGAAAGCACTAGCTAGAGCCCTAGAAGGGAGATATCCACACAAAGATGGACTCGGGTTTACAATCTTTCAATGCCCTCTTAACTGTTCCTGGGTGATGCACAAGCTTCTTCCCATGACTGCGTGTCATTCTGGGATCTAGTCCCTGCTCCCTCTCCAGCTCAAGCCGCTGTTCTCCCTCACGTGCATCCCCACGGCTGAAGCTGTGCCATGCCCAGACTTTAGAAGAAGCTTCTTGCAGGCAGTCATCCAGCAAACCTTTACTGGGTGCCTATTCTTGCTGTTGTTCGGTGGCTCAGTTGTGTCTGACTCTTTGCGACCCCACGGGCTGCAGCATGCCAGGCTTTCCTGTCCTTTACCATCTCCTGGAACTTGCTCAAACTCATGTCCATTGAGTCGGTAATGCCATCCAACCATCTCGTCCTCTGTCTTCCCCTTCTCCCTTCAATCTTTCCCAGCATAAGGATATTTTCTGGGTGCCTCTGTCTACCAAGAAAAGACCTGCTTAGCGGAAGACAAACATTAAACAAATGCTTACCTATAACTGGTTATCTGCAGACTGAAGAGGGACAGGGGGTTGGTATTATGACAACTGACTGTGCGCTGCTACAAAGTAAAGAACAACTCCAAGATGTGCACTTGGTAAGCTGAAGCGGGACCGCCCGTGTTCATAAGGGGTGAAGCCCAAAAGTGGAAACCACGCCTCCAAGCCGAGAAGATGTCGCAAAGTGATTGCGAGATAAACGTTTAGAAAGAAACGAACAGTTGCAGACAGGTATAAGAATGTTTACAAAGGATTAGAACTATGCTGCTGCTGCTAAGTCACTTCAGTCGTGTCCAACTCTGTGTGACCCCACAGACGGCAGCCCACCAGGCTCCCCCGTCCCTGGGATTCTCCAGGCAAGAACACTGGAGTGGGTTGCCATTTCCTTCTCCAATGCATGCATGCATGCTAAGTTGCTTCAGTCGTGTCCGACTCTGTGCGACCCAATGGACAGCAGCCCACCAGGATTCTCTGTCCACAGGATTCTCTAGGCAAGAATACTGGACTGGGTTGCCAGCAAGGATATCAAACCAGTCAATCCTAAGGGAAATCAGTCCTGAATATTCATTGGAAGGTCTGATGCTGAAGCTGAAGCTCTAATACTTTGGCCACCTGATGCGAAGAACTGACTCACTGGAAAAGACCCTGATGCTGGCAAAAACTAAAGGCAGGAGGAGAAAGGGATGACAGAGGATGAGATGGCTGGATGGCATCACCAACTCAATGGACATGAGTTTGTACAAGTTCCGGGAGTCGGTGATGGACAGAGAAGCCTGGGTGCTGCAGTCCATGGGGTCGCAAAGAGTCGGACATGATGAGAGACTGAACTGAACTGAGAACTATGCATGTGTAAATCCTTTGGAGGAAAAACAAACAAACAAACAAGTGGCAGCCTGTTTCTGAACACCTCTCTCTGTATTCTAACCCTAGGCCTATCCCCTTAATGCAATCAGTTCTCAGGGGCCTAGCCTCTCTAAATGGTAATCTAGCTGTTATGCTGCCACTAAATTATCTTTTCTGTTTCAATCACCTCGCTCCACAATTTGATCTTATGAGACATTCAAGGAGGGAGGCATGCACTGGCTTCTTTCCACATTAAATGATTGTTCCCATTACTTCACAGCTTGAAAATTCCTTGGGATTTCAGTGTGTTTAGGTTAAGTGCGTTTTTATAAATGGTAGCTTATTCTTGTCATACTCTTACACTAGAATTTATTTTCAGCCACTGTATCATGACTCAGATTTAGGTGGCATGGTTTCCTTTTAATTCTAATGCAGAAGTTCTAACAGCCAATTTCATCATCCATAGAGTGTCATGTCATTTTTAGCCTCAAAGTATTCAATCTTTTAAATATATAAAGGAAAACACTGAATTAACTTTTTTTTTAAACAGCTTATAAAAATTTAACCTTATTATACATTTAAAAAGTCAAGTCCAAGGGTTTTGTTTTAATTAAAAGAGGATATCTTATGATTCAAAACTCAAAAGATTAACCTATGGATGGAAAATATATTTTTTAAAGAACTAAACCTTAAAAGACTTTAATTAACTTGAATAGTTTAAAATAATTTAGCAGGGTTCTTTACTTAACACTAAATAATTCATCTAACATTATCCCATGAAGTGTCAGAACAATTTGCAACTCCATTTCACCACTGAACAATGTACCAAATTAAACATCACTGACCTCAAAACGCCTTCAAAGTCAAAATAAGGTTTAAAACTAGGGTGTACAAAATAATGCAGTGTGGAAATGTCTGGTTTGCACAGCTGAACAGCAAACTACACATAGAGGTTTCGGGCTGGACTCGGGGAAAGCTGACAGGTTTATTGTCCCAATTGTTTAAAAAATTGGTCTGGGATTTCCCTGGTGGTCCAGTGGTTATGAATCTGCCTGCCAATGAAGAGGACATGGGTTTGATCCCTGGTCCAGGGAGATCCCACCTGCTGCAAGGCCACTAAGCCCGTGCACCACAACCAAAGCAGTCACTTCAGTGGGAAGCCTGCCCGCTGCAATGAAGAGTAGTGCCCACTTGCCACAACCAGAGAAAGGCTGAGTGCACAGCAGTGAGGGCCCAGCGCAGACAAAAATAAATACAGCTTTTTTTTTTTTTAAACAGAGTCTTAACTTTTTCAGAAAACTTAAAAACATGGTGTTATTTTCAAGAAATAATAATAGAAAAATATTACTATGTTATCATTTGGACACAGCTAGACCCTACTTTTCAGTTCAGTCACTCAGTCGTGTCTGGCTCTTTGCGACCCCATGAATCACAGCACGCCAGGCCTCCCTGTCCATCACCAACTCCCGGAGTTCACCCAAACTCATGTCCATCGAGTCGGTGATGCCATCCAGCCATCTCATTTTTCAGTTCAGTTCAGTCGCTCAGTCGTGTCCGACTCTTTGAGACCCATGAATCACAGCACGCCAGGCCTCCCTGTCCATCACCAACTCCCAGAGTTCACTCAAACTCATGTCCATCGAGTCGGTGATGCCATCCAGCCATCTCATTCTCTGTCGTCCCCTTCTCCTCCTGCCCCCAATCCCTCCCAGCATCAGAGTCTTTCCCAGTGAGTCAACTCGTCGCATGAGGTGGCCAAAGTATTGGAGTTTCAGCTTTAGCATCAGTCCTTCCAATGAACACCCAGGATTGATCTCCTTTAGAATGGACTGGTTGGATCTCCTTGCAATCTAAGGGACTCTCAAGAGTCTTCTCCAACACCGCAGTTCAAAACCATCAATTCTTCGGCGCTCAGCTTTCTTCACAGTCCAACTCTCACATCCATACATGATCACGGGAAAAACCATAGCCTTGACTAGATGGACCCTGGTAGGCAAAGTTCGTGACATTGTACAGGAGACAGGAACCAAGACCACCCCCAAGACCATCTCATTTTTACAAACCACTAAAAAAAAAAAGTGGTGCTAATTACTACCACCATTTCAGGACAGTTTAGAGTATATGTCCACAGTCTTAGAAGACTAGGATTCACTGAATTACCAGTCTTTCTAGCATATTATTTAAAGGATCAGTTTCTCACTTTCCAATCAAAGGAAAAGCTCAAGGGCTATAAACCTAATGAAAACACTAATAAAATAACCATGACAACAGACATCTATAAAATATTTTACTATGCTGTAGAAACTGTGTTAAAGCTCTGCATACATCTCCTCAATCTTACTTTTTCCTTATAGAAAGCAAAACAATGGGAACTTGGATTTTTTCTATTTTTTAACCCAAAGCTTCAAGTAGTTAATCTATACACTCCCTAAAATGCCGTATAACTGAATAACATCTCTAATTAAAAGCTCATTGAGTTTAGTTCAAAACAAGTAATTCTCTTATAATAACTATAAATGGAATATAACTTTTAAACGTTATGAATCACTTTGTTGTACATCTGAAACTTATATAACATTGCATAACAACTACATCTCAAAAAAAGCAATTTTCCTTTATCGGAAAGGAAATTGAAGGTACCCACCTGCTTTCAGTTAGCCCAAGTCTACACACACACATACAAAAGAGCACATTCTTTTTAAAGAAAAAAAAATTTTTTTGGTCACACCAAGTAGCATGTAGTATCACAGTTGCCTGACCAGGGAGCGAATCCACACACCTGCATGGGAAGAATGGAGTCTTAACTGCTGGACTGCCAGGGAAGTCCAATACATTCTTCTTTACAACACTGAAAAAAAATTCCTATTTCATCAACGTTATTAGCCACTGGCTATAATTATGGTTCATAATCCACCTTATTAAAGTTACTTAAAGATCTTCATTATAGTGTATTACAACTTATACACTGTAATGGGAATTCAATCCTCAAATAAAAAAGTAGTATGAACACCCTCCAAATATTTTAAATGTCAAAATCTAAAACAATGAAAAAAAGCCAAATTTCTATTGCTCTAGCAACCCACTTCAGTACTCTTGCCTGGAAACTCCCATGGACAGAGGAGCCTGGTAGGCTGCAGTCCATCGGGTCGCTAAGGGTCGGACACGACTGAGCGACTTCATTTTCACTTTTCACTCTCATCCATTGGAGAAGGAAATGGCAACCCACTCCAGTGTTCTTGCCTGGGGAATTCCAGGGATGGGGAGCTTGGTGGGCTACCGTCTATGGGGTCGCACAGAGTTGGACACGACTGAAGTGACTTAGCAGCAGTAGCAAGCTGTTGGCAGACTGGGGAAGACAAGTCTACATATTTTATTCAATTAATCCTTCATTGATCTCACTTAGTGCATCTTACATAAAAGTAACTCAAAGAATATTGGTTAAGCAAGTGAACAAATGACACCTTTATTGGGACAATTATATCACAAGAGAAAAGGTTGAATCCTGTAGTAACAAATTCCACAATAACGTCTCATTATATACATATAAACTATTCTCCTGCCTAAGCAAAAATCCCTAAGCAATACTGCCAAGCTAATCTGGTTGTCAAGTATAGAATTAAGCAACTCCAAAATCACTGAACAACAGTTTCCATCAGCAACTGCCGATGTGTAGGAGTCATTTTATGATGTAAATATCATTACTTTAGCATTCATCTATCCTTCCTGCTCCAGCTGCATTTGACTGCAATTTATGCTATTCTTAAAATGACAGGTTTCACAAAAGAAGGTAAATTATCTTACGATGTTGATTTCATTTCTGAAAAGGAGGGAGTAAAGCAGTGAAGGAGGTAAACAGTGCTTCCCAAGGGGGAGCAGGAGGCTGACATTTGCAGGGTGAGCGAGAGAAAAGTGTCCCTGCAAGGAGAAGCAGGAACAGCCAGAGTGCTGGGACTGCCTGTGAGTGAGAGGATACCTTCTGGGCCCCAAGTAAGAAAACAAAATGCAATGTTCAGAAGAAGGCCCAGCTTAGGAGCGGGGGGTTGGGGGGACAGGTGTGGGACAGAAGGCTGGGGGGAAGGCAAGGTGAGGGAATAACCAGGTGATCTACTAATACCAAAAGGGTCTGATGATGCCAAGTTTTAAGACAGTACATTTACAGGAAGCTTCAACAGGACTCAGAGGAACAGTAATAGTATTAACAGTATTGGGTTGGCCAAAAAGTTTGTTTGTGTTTTTCCATACCACCTTAAGGAAAAGCCCCAATGGACTTTTTGGACAACCCAATACACATTTGTCTGTTAGAATGTGGATATGAAAAAATTTCAGCACTTGCAACTGACAAGTAATCAAACATATCCTTACCTGGAAGGACTACTAGAAGGATTACAGAGAGTAAACATTAAGTAATTTAAGTGTCTTACAAATACCTGTTAATTATTTTAAGCTTCATGAAAACAGGGACCTTGTTCATATTCCCAGGGCCTAGAAATTAGGCATGCAATATAAATGTGCTAAATAAGCAAGTGAGGGAAAAAAAGATGAGAAGAAGCAAAGTTTTAGGCTCCAGTTAATCAATAATGGTAATCTGGACATCATATCATAAGATTTTCAGTAACATAGAGAGGAAACAGCAACCCACCCACTCCAGTATTCTTGCCTGGAGAATCCCCATGGACAGAGGAGCCTGGTGGGCTATAGTCCATGGGGTTCCAAACAGTTGGACAGGACTGAGCAACTTAAGCACAGCACAGCACATGCTAACACCTAGATCTGCCATTTTAAGAGAAGAGACTGTAAAATACATAAGGCTTAATTTTCACTCTGTAGGAAAAACCCAACAAAGGGAAAAAACTCCATTAACCACTTGCACTATCCAATAGAGTAGCCACTAGTGATATGCAACTATTTAAACTGAAACTTCATTTCCTCAGACACGTCAGCCATGTTAAGTGTTCAATAGCCACATGTGGACACCGTACAGGACAATACAGACAGAATATTTCTTTCCTTGATGAGGGAATAAAAATTCACAATGGACTTTGCGTGCTCCTAGATTCGTTAGAAACCAGTCATCCACAAGTATCTGGGTATGTGTTGGGTAAGGTAAAATAAATGAGAGCATAATGAAGACACTTTATAAGTATCTTGGTTTTGTTTAATTACTGCCTAATTTTTGTTTTACAGCCAAACACTGTAAGACTGTCAATCCCTTGTCAAACTGTCACTTCTCCAGGAAGAGCATACATCACCAGCATTCCAGAGAGTATCCTCCATTAGCTAAAAGACACAGAATCTCCACTCAATAGTCCAAAATATAAGTATCTTACCCAATGGCCAGAATATTTTTACTATCTTATATAATTTCCTTTGCTCTCATATTCTTTCCTTGAGTAATCTACTTATTATCTTAAAGGCATGTTCAGTAGATACCTTCAGCCTGTCTGTGTTAGTCACTCAGTTATGTTTGACTCTTTGTGACTCCGTGGACTGTAGCCCACCAGACTCCTCCGTCCATGGGGTTCTCCAGACAAGAGTACCGGAGTGGGTAGCCATTCCCTTCTGCAGGGGATCTTTCCTGACCCAGGGATCGAACCCAAGTCTCTTATGTCTCCTGCACTGCAGGCAGATTCTCTGCCATCTGAGCCACTAGGGAAGCGCACCTTCAGCCTATGCCAGTGTCATCACTTCCCAGTCACCAGCACTCTGGTCGCGTCCAAGCACCATACAGATGCCCAAGCTGGAGGAAGGGGGCAGAAGACAGCACACACAACCAGTTCTTGTGACTCTGGGAATCAAAAGGGTACCTAAGATTTACACTGCCTGGAGTTTTTGTTCAAATAATTATGAACTTAGGTCTGTGGCTCAGATCATGAACTCCTTATTGCCAAATTCAGACTTTAATTGAAGAAAGTAGGGAAAACTACTAGATCATTCAGGTATGATCTAAATCAAGTCCCTGACAATTATACAGTGGGAGTGACAAATAGATTCAAGGGATTAGATCTGATAGAGTGTCTGAAGAACTATGAACTTTGGTCACCTGCAACTTATTCACTGCAATGTGTTTTTTCTTTAGACCATGTCAAGCATGATTTCTTATACCATCTCCTGAAAGCAAACTGTTTTTCACCTTGGAGAGACTGTATTTCAACATGTGTATGTGCGTGATGGGGGAAGAACAAGGGCAGGCAAAGTGGAAGGGGGTGGGGGCAGAAGGAAGCAACAGCGTTTGAGGTAAAAAACCCTTTACTGTTTCTGCTTTTCCTGTTAATCAAATAGTTAATATTTTAGTACAGGCACAAAGTAGAAACTCATGAGGAAAAAATGTTTAGCAAATCAGGGATCATTTGTTAGTTCTCAAGACATGTCCAAGTAGCTACTCTTGAAAAGTATCTGAAACTCCAATGGATGATGAAAGACGAAAATACTTGTTTCATTTTTAAGAACTTTTATTTCTCTTCTCCATACTACAAGAAAAGTAAAAAGTCTAAATAATTTGCTATGATTCCCAGAGTGGTGGGTAAAAAGGACTAGGAACTGTATTTATAACTTAATACAGCCGGCCTTCTGTAGCTGAGGATGCAAAACGCATGGATAATAAGGTCCAACTGTACTAATACCATTTTATTTAAGGGACAGGCACATCTGTAAATTTCATTTTGTATAAGGGACAGGCACATCTGTGCATTTCACTCTGTATAAGGGACATGCACATCTGGAATTTGGGTGTCTGCAGGGGGTCCTGGAACCAATGTCCCATGGATGCCCAGGGATGACTGTATTCAAAAAAGCAACAAAGAAATACCTTTTTAATTCAGATTAATGCTGATAATTTCCCATTAAAAATCAAAAATTAAAGCAAACCTATGGCACCCAGAATGGCTCTGAACAATGCTTAGTTTAGAGAGAATGTACCATACACCATGGCATGGCAGGATCGAAGACCAGATTCTGGTTTTAAGGTCTAGTTCTACTACTAGGTGTTACTTTGGTCAAGTTAGCCAATCTCTTCAATACCTTGGCACTCTCATGAGAAAAAATAACTATAGCAACAGAAATATGTGAGATAATCTTTAAACACTTAAAAGTACCTTGTCCCAAAGTACAATTCAATACATTTTATTATGATTTTACTTATTGTAATCATTCAAATAGTCACACTAAACAGAAATGTATGGAAGTTATTTGAATAAGCACAACTTTTAATAATAATCTGCTTCACTGAACAGCTTTTAAAACCAAGATTTATGGAAACTATGTTCATCCTTTATCCTGATAGGGGTATCTGGCTACATCAGATAAAAAGCACTTTCTTTCATTGCCTTTGATGTCTTCAACGATAAGAAAATCTCTTTCTAAATGTCATTCAGCTGCGGGTAAAACATGCAATGTTCATGAAAGTGCAAATTAGAACAAATTATAATTAAACCACAACACCAAAAGACATATTAAAAATACAGGAGCTTACAGTTTTGGGTAACTGTTTATATATCAGAATTTTTAAAAATTTACTGAATTTTAGATGCAGTCAAAGTATTTTTGGAGTTAACCCTTAGGGCACTCAAATCAGTCTCTCATAGATGACTTTCAACCAGCAGTGACTAGAACATAAGTCTAACAAAAGTAGAAAAACGCACTCGAGCAGCACATCTTCTTAAGTTACACAGATAACACATAACCATTTAAAACTAAATAGTTTTGAAAAATCTTCTCCTGTCTTCCTCATATAAAACCCAATTACAGAAGGTTATGTGTTTTTCTTCCCAGGAACAGGGTCACTTCCAGACCAACTGTAGAGTGGATACAACTGAACGAAGTAACTCTTCCCCTCCTTCCCTTTACCTATTTCACTGGGCCCTCTTTCACTGCCTGGACATTTTTTTAGTTGGTTTTCTCTAAATTTTTTTCCATACAGCTTTAGATTATTCTACACGTATTGTTTCACTTCATCGGCCAAAGAGGCTAATGCTTTCAGGGGACATTAAACAATAACTCTTGGGCCTCTCTCTGCCCATAATGTCTAATGATTAGCTTAGATTTTTATGTCCTTTAACTGCTCAGCCCAACACTTATCCACACTGACCCTCACAGACTTTGGTGGGAGGTGGATCCACGGAGACAGCGTGCAGAGATCTTGACATCATCAGTGTACTCATGCCACTCAGAGTTCGCCATCCACCTCTTCTCCCAGATCACTCTCCTCTACAGAGGGCAGGTGTTGCCTCAGTGCTGATTCGAGGAACTCCTGTCTGAGCTTCCCCACAGCTCAGGAACTGACTGCTGCCTTCTGCTTCCTGGTGGAGTCCCCAGGAACAACAAGAGCTCATAGATCCCCATGGGCATGTGTGACTGAGATGACGGGAGGAGGGAACTGTGGGCCAGGCAGTCACTCTGGCAGCTCAGAGTGGGGTCCTGGGTGCCGCCAAGCCCTTGAATATTCTCGAATCACATCATACACATCTTGATTAAAAACACCTTAATAGTCAAGTATTTAAGAAACAGAATACAAGAGCCTTTTCTTTTCATTAAGAACTGAAATATATTCATTAAACACCGTAACAATCAAGTATTTAAGAAACAGAATGCAAAAGCCTTTTCTTTTCATTAAGAATTGAAATGTATTCATTAATTTAAAGTTGAATTTGCTTTTGAGAGCTTAAAGTCTCACACAGGTTCTACTTTTGTGGATAAAATGCTTTAAAAAGTAAAAGAGAAACTGCTAGAGATGACCGTTCATACAATAAAACTCAGTTTCATAACAGAAACACTAATGCTCATGTTACCACATTGATCAAGTGCTGAGAGTAATCATTACCCTAAGATTCTCTATTTTCACAGTTTTGGCAGTTCATGTTGCCAGCCCTCTCAAGAGACATTCAGCCCCCACTTCTGTAAGCTCCTAAGACTTCTTATCTGCTGACTGATAGACAGGCTTCCGACTAGGTTATCATTTGGTGAGGAGCTGTGGGCACCGACATGAAGTTACCTAGCTAATTTTCTTTTGCAGAGCTTATGGACAGATGTATTAAGAACTGAATATATCATTTTATAAGTTTAAGAAAATAATTTTTCTTGCTATTAGTAGAGGGAAGAAGGCATTATAGAAAGGTTTCAGTCCCGGTTTTTCTAAATACATAAAACACTATCTGGTTCAAATCAAGTCTAGGTTTTTTACAGCTGGTCTTAGTACAAAGATGAAAAGCTGAGCATATAGGAAAACAGTTTCTAAAACAAGGTGTGGGCAAAAACAGTCCTGATGCTTTATGGATTCAGACTCTGTCATTTTACTTGCATTGCTAGAGCTATTTAAGAGCAGCTTTACCCTTTAGTCACTTACTTTATAGTCTTTAACTCCTATAAAACATTAGGGATATCAGGCTATTCTTCACGTAGCTCCTATTAGTCAGAGGATGACTACTATTACGGGCCCCAAACAAATGTATAAAAATATTTTCTGCATCATCAACATGCATGGATGATACAAGTTATTACAGAGGCTATTTATGTGGACAAAATCCATTTTATTTTGCTAAACTGTTTATATGATGATCTGAGTCATTAATTTTTGTAAACATTACTTTTATAGACATTCTGAATGAGGTTGAATAGCAGTTAAGTAAACAAACTCTGGCTTTATTTCTCCCTTTGTGGTAACAGTTTTATACCAAGCTCTTTCCCCTGGATCCCTCCAGTGTTGCTAGCTGAAGGTGAGGGTGAAGTCTGTGCCCATGGAACGTCCACAGGGAACGTGCTCAGACAGCACCCTTGGTGTGCATCTGTGCTCAGTTGCGTCTGACTCTTTGCGACCCCACAGACTGTAGCCTGCCAGGCTACTCTGTCCATGGAATTTTCCAGGCAAGAGACTGGAGTGGGCTGCCACTTTTTTCTCCAGGGGATCTTCCTGACTCAGGGATCAAATCCACATCTCCTGTCTGCACTGGAAGGTGGATTCTTTACCACGGAGCCACCAGGGAAGCACTTAGATCCCTCCAGTGCTGCTAGCTGAAGGTGAGGGTGAAGTCAGTGTCCATGGAAAAATCCAAGGTAACATTCTCAGACTGCAACTTTGGTTTCCTAGTGCAATTCATTCAGTAATTGAGTTGGGCAGGAAAAAGTAAAAAAAAAAAAAAAGAAGTATGTATGTATATGTACACATATATATTTGAATGAACACATTCTAAAATATGTTGGTGCTTCTTCAGGTTCAATATTCAGAGCCAAGAAAGAAATTAGTCAGAATTTGTTGAGTTTGCTGCATTTTTATACAGATCAAGATGATAACTAAAGGGAAGCGGGCATCTGTGGGTTTCATTTATTCACATATGAGGTAGGGGTTAAAGTATGGAGTGTGTTTGATAAAAGCAATTGAGGTGTGAAATGAACTGGGTGGTTTGAAGTGAGCTTTTACATATTCTACAACAGATGGTACAGCAATAATTTTTTTTTTTATCATTTAAGATGAGATCAGATTCTTGAAACTGTGAATTCTATCACAACAGGCTACACTGTCTTGTCCAAATAATGTGTATTAGAGAATGTGTATTTTCTGCAAGGTGCATGTTTTCACTATGTGAAATCTGAAGAAAACACATTTTAAAAATGAAAACAGATTTATGCAACTGTTAGCTTCAGTAGTGACTGAAGGAACTTAGAGTGGGTGTGTAGGAGGGGAAATAAATGAGGTAATGCAGTTCAAAGAAGCTGACCTAACAGAAATCTGATAATAAAAGATTGGAAAAATTACTGTGATAAGTACTTTCCCATTTTCATATTTATTATACTGCAACTTGAATACTTACAACCAGAATTATTTAAGATGGTTTAAAGCTAAGCGTTTAAGATCATCAAGCAGCCCCGACTGCTAACCTAGGCTTTCTTTCTTTTACTCCTAAAATTATTTAGGGTAGGGATTAAGTAAGCTGCTTATGATGACAGACGCAGCATTTCTCTAGCCAGTCCCTGTGATATATACTGCAAGTATGAATCATTTTTCCAAATTAAAGTGTCTATGATCCTATGACTATGTGATGGGTGCCAAGAGAATACAACAGTGGAATCAAACAACTTCTATTCAGCAAATTTTAAAATATCATTCTGCCAATTTCCAGTTGCTTCTGAGGAAAAATCAGAAATATTAGCTGCATATCATGTCAAGCTGTTAAGAAGCTACCCAGGCATACACGAACCAAGATACTGTTGCTATGGAGACTAAGCAACTCAAGCAAATGGCTACTTCATTAGCAACTCCATGAAACTATAAATGCTGGAATAATAGATGGGGGATATCTGGCAGGATGTGGCCATCAGTGTGGGCTGGGATTCAGAGAGAATTTCTGAAAATATAAGGTAACTTTTAACACACTGTTTTGGCAACCTTTGAAAAATTAAAAAGTGAGATTCAGTTCAGTTCAGTTCAGTTGCTCAGTCATGTCCGACTCTTTGCGATCCCATGAATCACAGCACGCTAGGCCTCCCTGTCCATCACCAACTCCCGGAGTTCCCTCAAACTCATGTCCATGGAGTCGGTGATGCCATCCAGCCATCTCATTCTCTGTCGTCCCCGTCTCCTCCTGCCCCCAATCCCTCCCAGCATCAGACTCTTTCCCAGTGAGTCAACTCGTCGCATGAGGTGGCCAAAGTATTGGAGTTTCAGCTTTAGCATCAGTCCTTCCAGTGAACACCCAGGACTGATCTCCTTTAGAATGGACTGGTTGGATCTAGAATCAAATGAAAGCTGGGGGGAAATGAGAAGAGTGGTCAGGTTCAAGAGTATCTGTTTAGGACCAGCTGTGGGGACCCTGACATTGATCCAAAGAAGTGAGAGTCATTTAGACTATCATACAGAATGCCGAAGGGAGAAAGGACTCCCTATTGAATCACTGTTTCAGACTTTCCACTGTGAATGGGGTTCGAGGCCATATGGTCTCACTCTCTCTCCATCAAGAAAATGAATAGAAAGGAGGGAAAGAATATTTCTGCCTATGTTTCAACTTTGAAGAATTTAAACTTTACATCCAAGAATGAAAATAAAAGCTGGATATGAACTTCTGTAACACAGCGACAAAAGATTAATGCTAAAATTAGATTTATCTCAAAGAATTTAAATCATCCAGCATTTTCACTTTCACACACTGGAGAAGGAAATGGCAACCCCCTCCAGTGTTCTTGCCTAGTGAATCCCGGGATGGGGGAGCCTGGTGGGCTTCCGTCTATGGGGTCGCACAGAGTCGGACACGACTGAAGTGACTTAGCAGCAGCAGCATTTCACAGGAGAAGGACATGGCAACCCACTCCAGTGTTCTTGCCTGGTGAATCCCAGGACGGGGGAGCCTGGTTGGCTGCCGTCTATGGGGTCGCACAGAGTCGGACACGACTGAAGTGAGCAGCATTCCACATTTTCTTACTCTAATTTTCTAAAAACAAAGGCTACATACTAAAAAACTCCAATGTTTCTGTCTTTTCCTCATGAATTTACATTGCCTCTAAGAACTTTTAACTGACACTATACAGGAGCTAAAGATGTGCTTCTATTTTTTGTTAGTGATACAAATATGTTATATAAATTTATCATATTAAGTTTATTACAAAAATGATATTAGCTATATCCTGACACTTTTTAAATTAAAATTTTTTTATTGAAGTATAGTTGATGTACAATATGATATGTTACAGGTGTACAATATGATATGTTACAGGTATACAATATGCTGAGTCACAATTTTTAAAGGTTACACTCCATTTATAGTTATTACAAAATACTGGGTATATTCCCGTCATACAACATACCCCTGTAGCTTATTTTATACTTAATAGTTTGTATCTCTTACTCCCCTGTCTCTACACTGCCCCGAGTTTTTTCTCTGTATCTGCTTCTTTGTTATATTCACTAGTATGTTATACTTCTTAGATTCCATATAAGTGATATAAAAAAGTATTTGTCTTTTCTGCCTTATTTCACTTAGTATAATACCCTCCAAGTGCTTCCAGGCTGCTGCAAATGACAGATTTTCCTTCTTTTTTATGGCTGACTTCTAGTAAATTCAAGGCAATGCTATGCTTCTGTTTGTCCTTGTTTTGACTGGTATAAACATCCAGGTGTAAAAGCCACACTTATAGGACATCTCGATTTATCTTCCCGGATTTCAACCAGGACTTTCTAATCCTGTCCGCTTTAGCCCAGTGACTTGTGTTACGCCACGGCAGACAGCTGCCCTTCCTTCCCATTTAAATGGCTTTTTCATCAGCATTGCTCAAGACACACAAATGAGATTGGAATCACACTGTTATGCTAAACCAAAGCTATCGGGAGTCAACTGTTAAACATGGGGACTACAGCAAATGAATCACTGTGAAATCAAGGTCGCTTCTGGATGCAACACGGAGAATGAAGCAGGGTAAGGAGAGACGTGTCAGGGAGAACAAAGATGAGATGAAGAGAAGCTGTGCAGTGCCAGTGAGTGGAGGGCAGAGCAGCATGTGAGTCCAGTGAGCGAGCATGTGACACTGAACTCTGGAGTGTTCTGCAGACCTCACATAAGCTAGGCCTGCTGTCAGGTACTGGAGGAGTACCTGGAAAAGCTACCAGCTGTTGGAGAGTAGGCAAAACAGTGCGTCTGTGCTAAGTTGCTTAATAGTGTCTGACTCTTTGTGACCCCATGGACTGTGGCCCACCAGGCTCCTCTGTCCATGGGATTCTCCAGGCAAGAATACTGGAGTGAGTTGCCGCGCCCTTCTCCAGGGATGGAACCCTCACGGCTCTTTTGTCTCCTGGCAGGCAGGTTCTTTATCACTAGTGCCACCTGGCAAGACAGACTGCTACTCAAACGAAAGAGCCTCTAGAACGTCTGAGGATCCCGTGGCATTTGCCATCTCGTTTTCTATACTCACTCCTCCTTTTCTGCTTGGCAAGCTCCTTCCTGGGCCACTGCCTCCCCAGCAAACCCAGCCCTTACTCAGAGGTGGCTCTCTGCCTCCCCTGTTCTTTACTGATGGCTCACAGTTCTCACTGGAGCCTGGTGGTTCTCTCTGCAAGGCAAGTGCTTTAAGCACCGTACTAAAGGAAAAGCAATCTAATGTTACTCAATTACATTCCACCTAATACATTCAGAGTGTCTATTACCTGTCAGGGACCATGGTAACTACTGAACTGCACTCCTTGAAAGTTCATTAGCAAAAACTATAATAGGAACTGTCAATGAAAGCAAATGAAGGCAAGATTATCAGTGAAGAAACCTAACTCAAGCAAAGGTTTTGTGATACTGTTTTTAAAACAATTTTTATTGAGGTGTAACTGACATACAATAGACTGCAGGTACTTGAAGTGTACAATTTGATGAGTTTTCACATATGCACATACTTGTGAAACCATGTGATACCTGTTTCAGAAAAATCACCCAGGCTTACAACCTAGGTTCCTCCGTGCTGAATTCTTTCTTCCCCTTAGAGGAATCAATAAATTAAAACGGAATCTTTTTTAAAAAGTTATTGTCTATTTCTGATCAATAATATTAGGAATTTAAGAACATAGAAATTTTATTATTTTACATAAAGCTGCTGCTGCTGCTGCTTAATCGCTTCAGTCGTGTCTGACTCTGTGCGACCCCATAGACAGCAGCCCACCAGGCTCCCCCGTCCCTGGGATTCTCCAGGCAAGAACACTGGAGTGGGTTGCCATTTCCTTCTCCAAAGCGTGAAAGTGAAAAGTGAAAGTGAAGTCGCTCAGTCCTGTCCAACTCTTCGCGACCCCATGGACTGCAGCCTACCAGGCTCCTCCGTCCATGGGATTTTCCAGGCAAGAGTACTGAAGTGGGGTACCATTGCCTTCTCCGTATATAAAGCTAATGAAATATTTTTTAAATGTCAGTATACATTTGCAGGCAATATAACTATATACTTTAAAAAAACAGAAACAACTGAACAATGACAGACTAGAAAGAGTACAAATACACAAAAGTAGCTTTCTTATATTCCAGCCACATATTTTTTAAGGGAAAAGAGGTTACAATAGCAGCAAAAATATAAACACACAGGGCAACCCTTACCAAAAATGTTCAACTCTATATAAAGAAAATTACACATTGTTACTGAAAGTATAAAGAAGGCTTGAATAAATGGAGAGAACTACTGTGTTTCTGAGTGGGAAGATTAAATATGCTAAAGAAGCTAATTTTTCCCAAATAATTTTATAGGTTTAAAATAAAAATTTATTGGAATTTTTTGAATTTGTAAAAAAATTGTTCTAAAATTGACATGGAAGACACAGCAGGTAAGAGTTAAGAAAAACATTTTCAGGGACATAGTAATAATTCAATTTAAAAGCTTTTGCATAGAAAAGGAAACTATAAGCAAAACAAAAAGACAACCTACAGACTGGGAGAATATATCTGCAAATGATGTGATGATCAAGGGATTATTGCAAACAGCTCATACAACTTAATTAAAAAAAAAACAACTCAATTAAGAAATGGGCAGAACAACTAAACAGATATTTCTCCAAAGAAGAAATACAGATGGGCAATGGGCACATGAAAATGTGCTCAACATTGCTAATTATTAGAGAAATGCAAATCAAAACTACCAAGCAGTATCACTTCATACCAGTCAGAGTGGCCATCATTAAACAGTCTACAAATAATGAATGCTGGAGAGGGTGTAGAAAAAAGGGAATCCTCCTACACTGTTGGTGGGAATATAAATTGGTGCAGCCACTATAGAGAACAGTATGGAGGATCTTTAAAAAACTAAAAATAGAGTTACCATATCATCCTGCAATCCCAGTCCGGGGCATACATTCTGAGAAAACTCTTAATTCAAAAGATACATGCACTCCAATGTTCACTGCAGCACTATTTATAATAACTGAGACACAGGTTAAAAAGGAACCTAAGTGTCCATCAAGAGATGAGTAGATCAGGAAGATGTGGTATATATACACAATGAAATATTCAGTTCAGTTCAGTTCAGTCGCGTCCGACTCTCTGCGACCCCATGAATCACAGCACGCCAGGCCTCCCTGTCCATCACCAACTCCCAGAGTTCACTCAAACTCATGTCCACAGAGTCGGTGATGCCATCCAGCCATCTCATTATCTGTCGTCCCCTTCTCCTCCCGCCCCCAACTTTTCCCAGCATCAGAGTCTTTTCCAGTGAGTATATTACTCAGCCATAAAAAATGAAACAATGCCACTTGCGGCCACATGGATGGATCTAGAATTTATCACACTAAGTAGCTCAGACAGAAAAAGACATACATCATATGTACTACCTATCTGTGGAATCTAAAAACATGATACAAATGAACTTATTTACCAAACAGAAAGAGACACACAGACAGAAAACAAACTTATGGTTGCCAAAGGGGAAAGGGTGTGGGTGGAGGGAGGGACAAACTATGAGGATGAGGTTAACATATACAAACTACTACATATAAAACAAAACAACAACGAAAACCTATGGTATAGAACAGGGAACTGTATCCAACGTTTCGTAATAACCTATAAGGGAAAAGACTCTGAAAAGGAATATACGTATATGTAACAAACTCCAAAACTTTGGCCACCTCATGCGACGAGCTGACTCACTGGAAGAGACTCTGATGCTGGGAAAGGTTGGGGTCAGGAGGAGAAGGGGACGATAGAGAATGAGATGGCTGGATGGCATCACCTACTCGATGGACATGAGTTTGAGTGAACTCCGGGAGTTGGTGATGGACAGGGAGGCCTGGCGTGCTGTGATTGACAGGGTCGCAAAGAGTCGGACACGACTGAGCGACTGAACTGAACTGAACATGTGTGTAAGTATATATATACACACATAAAATCTGAAACATCATGCTGTACACCTGAAACACGATACTGTAAATCAATTATACTATATATATAAAAATGTGTGTATGCATAACATGTATCATATATATCACATACATGTAATCCGAATCACTGTGCTGTACACCTGAAACATGACACTGTAAATCAGCTATACTATATATAACATGTGTGTGTATATATTATATATATATATAAAATCTGAATCACCATGCTGTACACCTGCAACATGATACTGTAAATCAACTATACTACATATAACATGTGTGTGTGAATATATTATATATATATAAAACCTGAATCACCATGCTGTACACCTGCAACATGGCACTGTAAATCAACTATACTACATATAACATGTGTGTGTGTGTATATATTATATATATATAAAATCTGAATCACCATGCTGTACACCTGCAACATGGCACTGTAAATCAACTATACTACATATAACATGTGTGTGTATATATATTATATATATATAAAACCTGAATCACCATGCTGTATACCTGAAACACAACACTGTAAATCAACTATACTTCAACTAAAAAAAAAAAGTCTCTCCCAGACATCCAGATCCTCTCTCTGAAGGCAACTACTGATCCAATTTCTCACATACACTTCAAGATGCATTCCACCTGATCACGACACTTGATTTCTAAAGAAGCAGTTGGGTAGAAATGCTTTGTCTGTACTCTAGCACTCTAACAGCTTATCTCTAGGAGACAGCTTGTCATAGGTCAATGTCATTCTCATGGAAAGGATTAATTGGTGGTTAAGTTCAACAGACAAGAAATCACCCTACTTAGACTTAATCATCATTTCCAGTAATTTTATCTCAACATAAAGGTACAAAGTAGAAGCACAGGCCAGTGATTTAAAAAATAAGACTCTTGAGATAGATTACAGATGAAATATTGATCAGATTAAACACAGAAACATATTGTTTTGCCTACACATCATCTGAAGACTGTACACACCTCCTTGTGAAGAACTCCTTATCAGCCAGACTAGATTTGTCAAAATGTGTTTGTCAAAATGATTCTGATCAGAATCATCGGGTTGCCTATTAATGATGCGTATTTGTACTCCCAACTCAAGACCTACTGAGACAAGAACTCTGGACACTGGGCCCCGGAATCAACATTTTTTAACAAAGTTGCCAGGTGATCTGTATATACCGGTAAAAAGTTTGGGAGTGACTGGGTACCACATAAGCCTCTTAGACACAGAAACCCTGTTTTCCTTTTTCATTTTAGGCCTCCTACCCAGGACAATGCCTGACAAAGTATATACCCCATTATGCATGTTGCAGATTTACTGAAGGTACACTGGCCTTAACTGCAGAGTATCTTGCTATGCTGTCAATGCTTGACTGATTTTGAAACTGCAAGCTTCATCCATGAGAGAAATCTGATTAAACAATAGAGAAACAAGCTTTGGAAATCAACAGCTTTTTGAGTTCATTAAACTGTATGACTCAGTCTCATGGCAAAGCACTTGGAAAGATGTCAGGAAATTTAATTAGCAATACTTTATTATATATCTGAGCTTCAGATAGATAGTACAGTGTACAAAGGACCAAGTGACCAAAGGAAGGGTTCCAAAATGAGATATTCTACATATTTTTCTGTTTTGGGATTAACTAAACAGAATGACATCTGTCCTAACCAGTAGCAGCAAAGAAGCAAAAAGAGCATCTCAGCAACCAAAACAGATGTCACAAGGCCAAATAGGACAGCTCTGGGCACTTGACTCATAGGTGAGCCCGTGAGACCTTCACTCACAGTCGATTTGGTCTTCTTTTACACATATCATTCATCCTAACAGAATTTTAACACTGGTTTCCAAGCTCACAGGAAATTAAAAACACTAAATCAGATCGGAGAGAGAGGCTGCAGCTGACAGTAACACAATCAACACAACAAAATGATAGTTGCTAAGAGGGAAGTGAAGAACTATATAAAATAATCAGAAGATTTCACAAAATACAATACTCTGTGGCCATCCTGCGAAAGGGTAAAGGACCCACTCTTCTTGATGGTATCTGGAGGAGCTACCACATAACTCAAAAACAGGCATTCATGAGGGAAAACAAGTTAAAGAGTAGGCTAAATTATGTTCCCAATAAACTTTGTGCATGAGGTATGGATACAGGTATCATGTGTAATATAATCAGAAAGATTCATTCATTAAAACTAAGCAAAAAAATTTTTTTAAGTCACAAACTTTTAAAAAGAATTCAGCAATAGCTGTTTGGAAAAGTATTAGAAACAACCCATTCATCTGTGGAGTTCCAGGAAGAAAAAAGATGTAAATGTTTAGAGATAATTTTCAAAACCAAATGTCCTTGAAAAAAACAATTTGGTATCTCTTCACTGACATGGTCAGTGGTAGTCAGCCCTATTTTCTATATCTGAAGAACTCTATAGTGTATACCCTGTCATTTAGTCACCACTTAAAAGCCACATGGGGATTATTTCTGGAAAAGTCCAGGGTTCTGTATTCTACAAACTATTTTAATCTTGAAGAATATTTTACAAAAAAGAAAGACTTTAAATTTATATTACAAAAAAATAGCGCTACTGAAATGCTCTAAAGATAACTCAACTAGAAGTATAAGCCCCTAGTAATTTAATGAGCTGCAATAAAATGCCATATGGCATTCAATGTAATTATGTAATAAGCGCTGAAAATTTTGTGAACCATAGCATTTGGTTACCACCACACCCACCCCCTCCAAAACTGGTGTGTGTACCAGACAGTACTGGGAAACAACAGATTTGTAAATTAACTTTAAATATTTCACAATCATGTTAGCTTCATAAAGCGTATGTTTTTCTTCTATACAGTAGCATCGTTTTGGATCACGCGCAGTTAGGCTTTTTAGGAGCTAGAAGACAGAGCGTGGTTCATAAAGTAGAGTTAGTGCTTTTCTTTTGAAACTACACAAGAATGTTGCATATCAGAGGACAAGTTTTCTAAAGTGAGCAATTCAAGTGCAGGGAAAGTGTCTTACTTTTTGTTCCTGGGTGTCTGGTACATAATAGGTGTTCAGCGTTTACACAATAAATGGCTTTACATAAACCTGTGAAGCTTGAGCTATGAAACCTTTGGTATTACAATGTAAAATACTGATTCTGAGGGGGAACTCTATTCATGCTATACTATTAAGTTCACTTTCAACAGCTAATAGCACCTTTGATTTCCTGTCCAAGCTATGGAGCATATAGAATGTGTCATACCAAAGACATGCTATTTTAAAGAAAAAAACCACAAAACTTCAGATTTTAAAATTAACTTTGGAATATCTATAAATTAAACATAAATTAACTCAATTTTATGAGACTTCAACAAAAAGTATTAGAGCTGAAAAAGGAAAAACCCTGTTAACCTAAAATTTCCAAAATGTAAGAGGCTAAAAAGACTATGAAATATTCATGCACCAAATAATTATTGAACATTATCCTGTGGCAAGTGCTATGCTAGGTGACAAGGATATTGTCAATAAGTCATAACTAAGAGTTAATAACAAAGGTCCGTCTAGTCAAGGCTATGGTTTTTCCAGTGGTCATGTATGGATGTGAGAGTTGGACTGTGAAGAAAGCTGAGCGCCGAAGAATTGATGCTTTTGAACTGTGGTTTTGGAGAAGACTCTTGAGAGTCCCTTGGACTGCAAGGAGATCCAACCAGTCCATTCTAAAGGAGATCAGTGCTGGGTGTTCACTGGAAGGACTGATGCTAAAGCTGAAGCTCCAATACTTTGGCCACCTCATGCGATGAGTTGACTCACTGAAGAAGACTGATGCTGGGAGGGATTGGGGGCGGGAGGAGACGGGGACGACAGAGGATGAGATGGCTGGATGGCATCACCAACTCGATGGACATGAGTTTGAGTGAACTCCGGGAGTTGGTGATGGACAGGGAGGCCTGGTGTGCTGTGATTCATGGGGTCGTGGAGAGTCAGACACGATTGAGCAACTGAATGAACTGACCTACTCTGATGACTCGGAGTGCCATGTGAGGAACTGTCTATAGGGGGCAGCAGGGAGCCATTAGTTAAGAGGCATTTGCTCTCACAGAGGGAAGGCCAGCTCCGTTAGCAAGTGCCCTGTGTAGTCACATTTGTCCTGCACTTAAGGGCCTTGCACTTGACAATGCAGTGCTGTTACCATTCTGCAATTCTTAAATAATTTATGAACAAGGGGCACTGTACTTCCATTTTGCAACAGGCCTTGCAAATTAGGTGAAAGTAAAAGTGTTGGTCACTCAGTTGGGTCTGACTCTTTGTGACCCTGCCAGGCTCCTCTGTCCATGAAATTCTCCTTGTAAGAAGACTGAAGTGGGCTGCCATGCCCTCCTCCAGGGGATCTTCCCAGCTGAGGGACTGAACCCAGATCTCCTGTATTGCAGGTACATTCTTTACCGTCTGAGCCACCAGGGAAGCAATTAGGTAGTGAGTCCTAAATACAGGTGAAGAAGGCAGAACAATGAAGCAGCAGTGGCTATACGCAGCAGGTCAGTGAATGGTGTTGGTACAGCTCGCAGACCTTGATAATGGACTGCATTATACAAGTTCTTGCCAAAAGAGAACTCAAGGACAAGTCCCAGGTGTTTTACCCGAGTAACTGAGTGGAAATGGTGAAGACTGGGGGAAGACTGCGTTAGGGCTGGGAGGGTAGGTAAAAAGCAAGAATCCAATTCCTGGCCTGTGAAGTGGGGATGCTGTTAGACATTCAAGTGGGACTATCAAGGGGAATGCTGTACATGTATGGGTGTGAAGGTCAGGAGACAGGTCTGGGGATAGAGATACAAATTCTGGAGTTCCTGTGTTATAAATGTTTAAAGGGGATAGGATTAGTCAGTAAGATAATGTAGGAAGGGAAGAGTTAAAGAGAGAAGCAAGAGCTACAAAGACTCCTAGTTTTTCCAGTAGTCAAGTATGGACGTGAGAGTTGGACTATAAAGAAAGCTGAGTGCCGAAGAATTGATGCTTTTGAACTGTGGTGCTGGAGAAGACTCTTGATAGTCCCTTGGACTGCAAGAAGATCAAACCAATCCATCCTAAAGGAAATCAGTCCTGAATATTCATTGCAAGGACTGATGCTGAAGCTGAAACTCCAATACTTTGGCCACCTGATGTGAAGAACTGACTCACTGGAAAAGACCCTGATGCTGGGAAAGATAGAAGGCAGGAGGAGAAGGGGACAAGAGAGGATGAGATGGTTAGATGGCATCACTGACTCAACGGATATGAGTTTGAGCAAGCTCTGAGAGCTGGTGATGGACAGAGAAGCCTGGCGTGCTGCAGTCCTTGCAGTCTCAAAGAGTCGGACACGACTGAGTGACTGAACTCAACTGAAGGCCAAGTGAGGAGAGTGTGCCAAGGACAGAGCTATGAAGGAGACCTAGGAATCTCCCTCCGAGTGAAATACGCTCGATCAGTGATTCACTGATCACCTGCTTGTTCAGTGTAACACTGAAACACCCTACAGTCAGCCCTCTATCTCATCTGCCAGGCTGATCTATGTTTCCTAAAACACTCCTATTGACTGATCTCAAATTACATTGTGCCGTTCCATTTAGAATCTCTCCCTCCCTGTTTTCATCTAGGCAAACTCTCTGACTCCTTTCTCTTAACTTCACCAAATCAATATTTTCTGAAACCTGATATTTACTGCCCGTGTCAACCTCTCTTATTATATACAATCATATAATCTAAATTATTATTTAGTATCCACTTCCCAAAATGAATAAGCTCTGGTTGCTGGATGTTATACTGCTTAGTATATACATCAGATGCTCAGTAAGTAGCTGTTGAGCAAATGAGTAATAAATAATGCTTTGAAGCTATGCAATATGTGGAAGTGAAAGAGTAGATAAATTAACCTGGCATGTAGCAGCATGTCTCACTGTGATCACAGTCCTAGGCAGCCTGGGAGACAATACCTAAGTCTCATTCCCTCCTTTCTTCATCCCACAAATATTCACTGTGCACCTACTAGGTGCCAGGCACTCTTCCAGTCATTAGAGATACATCAGTGCATAAAGCGGACAAAAAGCTTCGCCCTCACGGAACGGCATTTTAGTGGGAATACCATTCATTGGCATATTTTGTTTTGTATAAGCTTACATCTTTCTCCCCTGTTTTTCCCATCTGTCTACTATTGTTTAGTTTGAAAAGTTTCTGTGTGAACATTATTATTATTACCAATTCCATCTTTTCAGTTTTCCTCAAATACAGAACATATTATAAGAGGAGAGTTTCAGACATTCAGTGGTCTTCAAAGTCTCACACACACACACACACACATCAGTATAAAGTACATGACAACTATAATACTGGGGTATATTAAAGAAAACTAGATTTTTAAAATAGCTCAACTACTAGTTAATCAAAACTACTCAAAGTATAAATTTCACATAAATATCACAAAAGTAAAATAATAAACTCCATAGATACAAAATCACTTAATAGTCTACCTCTCTCCTACAGATAATACAGGACTTTAAAATCCAATTAAGTTATTCTAGCAACGTTCAGTGTTAAGTTGTAGGATCTAAAATTAGATAAAAAAATCTAAACTGAAACAATGAAGCCACTTTATATCTTATATATAAATACACAAATGTCACCCTATTGCATAATGAAATAGAATGATGGTACTGATGATACTATTAATAGTTTACGCCGAGGGACATCAGTGCAATGATCACCCAGAACAAGAGAGGAAAGAGAGAACAAGCTCTGCTTCCTCTCCCTACTGATAAGCCAGGCAATGTTTTGAAACAATAAAGGCCAGAAGAGTCAGCTTGCCACCTAACACACTGGAATCAATTAGATCTCAGTTCAAACTACAGCTTTGTCATTTACAAATTGTGAGCTTGGGCAAACCACAATTTCTCTATGAGTCAATAGTCTCATTTCTGAATATGGAAATAAGACTTAAAAAAAAAGTAACTAAAATACGAGATGACCCAGAGGGAGGATAAAGGGAGGTGGGAGGGGGGTTCAGGAGGGGGAACTTATGTAAACCTGGGGCGAATTCATGTCAATGTATGGCAAAACCAACCAATATAATATTGTAAAATAATTTGCCTCCAATAAAAAATAAATTAATTACAAAAAAAAAGTAACTAAAATAAACATCTAATTAATACGAAGCCATTTGAGTGTGTGGTCCCTAAAATAGTTTCCCCTAAGCAGTTTTTTAAAAATCTGTAAACAGTATCTTTTCTCCCTCTACATATAAATTGAAGATTCTTTAAAAAAAAAAAATCCAAGTGTGTTTTTTTTTTTAAATAAAAACAATATATCTCATGGCAACTGCATTAGACTCTTCAAGCAAGAGAGAGAATATATAGAAGATGTTCATGAGTCTGGTTTTCTTGTACTTTGATTGACAAACTACTAAGAATATTTAAAGCCTGATCATCCCAAAGTTTAGACTAGTTCTTTCTAGTAGTAAGTTAAAGCCTTGATTATCATTATTCCTACCAATTCAATGAACTAAATGGGAGCCTTGTTCCTAATAAAGGCATATGTGGTATCTTTCCTTTGTTTTCAAAAGGTTCAGGGAATCACAAACCAAGAGTTGAAAATCCAGTGCCTTCAAAGATCAGGCAAGCAACTTAAACTTTAGATCAGTTGTAGGAAAACAGGACACGAAGGCTGCAGAGAACCAGGAAGCAGAGGTCCTCCCCACAAACCAGGAAGCAGAGCTCCTCCCCACAAACCAGGAAGCAGAGCTCCGTCCCACAAACCAGGAAGCAGAGCTCCGTCCCACAAACCAGGAAGCAGAGCTCCGTCCCAGCCTCATCTGTTCAGTGGGCACAGTGGCTCTGCACACTCCCACCAGAGACAGCAAAGACCTGCCTAATTACTGCGGCAACCTTCTGGCAGATGGTAGTAATGGCTTATTTAACAAAATACATAAATCACCATGATTTCTGACAGATACAAATAAAAACACCTGAGGAAGGATCACCTTTAAAAATTTGTACACGGCACCATATGGACTAGAGGTGGTCCCAATTCTGCCTAAGACCATTTGGCTACTTTTGCAGTCAAAATTCAGCAGCAAGTGATAAATTCTCAGAACAGATCTCCAACAAATACAGCCAGGTCAGATCTACCCACTGGAGCCAGGAAGCAGAGATGGTTATTCTGGATGTAAGTCCCCCTGACAAATGAAAAGGACTACTAAAAGTGTGTACTGGGCCAACCTAGAAATGGTATAATTTCAATGATTTTACTTCCTCATGAAAAAAAAAAAAGAATGCCTACTCAATACCTTCAACAGGTAACCTGATGGCTATTATTTCACATTTAGTAAGAAAAGGTTTAAAATCAAATGCCCAGTTTGACTTATGCCCATTCATTCTTCAAATGTATTCAGAATTGAAAGAATAAAAAAGATCAGAACAGGATAAAAAGCAGATGCCTAAAGATAGTATTACTAAGAAGAAAAGAAATGAAGAAAGGAGATGCTGGGATAATAAAGATAAACTTTCCATACTTCACAGTTTTGCCTAAGGTTCAGCCCTGTTGATTTTCAACTGTGAGTGAACAAAGAGAAATTGTGTACTGAGGTATTTTTATCCTGCAAAGCTGTGAAGCTTTGTAGAAACAGGACCACATGCTAATACTGTTTCTCAGGACCTATAATTTGAATCTTAAATACAGCGAAATGCATTTTTAAAAGAGTAGTCATCCTGGAGAAGTTCATTAATCAAGGTATACTGCAAATTCTTAACTTGAAAATGCTGACTTTTGGTCAATTACTCTACTAGCTTTTTATTGAACATCAAGTTGCTGGAACAAAGATGAATGAGTTCACAGTCCCTGCCCTCAAGGAGCTCACTATCTGGTAGAGATGTAAACAGAAACAGTAAAAGTAAAATGAAAAGCCAAATGTGATTAGTGGTTTACTAGCAAATGTATAGCATTACAGAAACTTGGTGGAGATGATGCTTTTATCCTGTGTGGGGAGAAACGGCTAGAGAGGCTTACATTTGAGCTGAGTCTGAAAGGACGAACAGGAGTGTGGCAAGCAGGAAAGCAAGAAAGAGCACTGCAGACAGTGGGACAGAAGAGCCCTCAGGGAAGACGGGAAGCGACTGGGTTTGCACTAGTGCACACTTGAGCTGGAATGGCAGCGGAGTAAGAAGGGGTTAGAAGCCTGAGGAACCAAGAGAGCAGGCAGAAGAGGAGGGGAATCCCAAAGACAAGCCATGTTCAGGGAGAAAGAACAGTACCCAGATGATGAAAAAATATTCCTCTCTTCCTCCAACCTGAAGGTAAAAACATCCGAGGACTTGAAAGAAGGAAATTATATGAAATCTTTGCTGCTTAATTATGCCAGTGGTTTAATTATGTATATGTATATGGATGGATACATACACATATATACTCCCAGTAACTTTTTACAACCATTTGGAAATCCTATTTCATCAAAATACTAAGCCTTCAGGAGCAGTCTACAGCTCAAGGGCTGTGGGGACACCGCTATGGCTTTTCAGAGGGAAAGGGACCATGTTTACCATTAATTTCCCTAAGAAGCTTGCTTGCACCAAACCGCATTCCTCATGAGGACCTGTTGCGGCCTTTTAAAAAACTCTGGATAAAACACCATGACTAGCTTTTCATGGTAATTCTATCCTACTGGTATTTTTGCAAGTTTACTACAGCTATCTATTAATACATTTTAAAATTATTGTATTAACACTTCAGTGAAGACATCCAGCTTCTTTCACATAATCCTTCACTCTTAAGTGATAATTAAAAAGGAGCAGTTCAAGGAGAAAGGATGTGAGAACGGGGCATGCTTACAGCCAAGCAAGCTAGCTGCCTTCTTAGGTGAGCTCTTTAGGGCTTCCAGGCCCCTGGTCCTTCACAAAAATCTTTGATGAACAAGATTTACAGCCCCATATTTTAAAAAATCACACATTTGGGTGCCTCAGGAGAGCCATCAGCCACAGCATCACTGCAGGAGGGGATGATAAGATTTCCAAAGGCAACTTGGGAAATTTTCAAGATTAGTATCCTTCATAGTTTTCATAAAGATTCTGAACATCTAGTAGAAGATTTACACACTACAACTCCAGGGCTTTCAGATCTATGCATGATGGTGGGCACATTAAGGAGTCCTTGAGGGCAAGAAGAGGGTAGATGAAGATTGTGCAGAGAAAGTGAACTCAGATCCCTGGGTCTGAATCTGGATAATATCTAGGAACATCTAAACCACTACTTTAGGGATTTTGTTTTGAAAAGAGGATTATTACCACCAACTCTCTAAAAAAAAAACAACTTCACATTCCTTTTCTCAGCTCTAGCTCTCTTTCTGCTCTATTTCCAATTTAAACTTGATTAAACTAATTTATCTACCTCAGGGCAGGAATTCAAAAAGAATCTTTGTGTGCAAGTCTCTTTTTATCATAAGAACTAAAGACAAACCAGGATGGGTTGGGAATATTTCTGGGACAGGAGTACTTACTCAGGTAAGTCATAAATGTAATAGTTAATATTTATTGAGTACTCTCTGTCAGACACATCATATATTATAGTGCTATTTAATCATTATCACAACCCGACATAAACGCCACTATCATATCTTACAAAATATGAGGCAGTGAAGGCACAGAATGGCCATGTACTCCGCTGAAGATCAGCCAGCCAGTCCCTGGGGAAGCCAGTCTCTGAAACTACACAGTGGGACCTGGAGCCCGAGCTTTCACCCATCTCACCCTATTAAGGCATCTTCATAGGTCCAGAGTTGCTTTCTAATAAAAATCTGGACCTTCTCACGAGACAGGAGATGGTCATTCCTCAAAAGGAAGCAACAGAGGATGCAGACATCCTGGATGAGTGTTTCTGACCTAAGATGCTTTTTCTGGTAAAAACAGTTTCGCTGTTGATCTGATGACGACCTCTCCAGGCCCCACCCCACCCTGGCCCCTCCATACGGAGCAGCAGCCACATGTTCTGGATGTGACTGACCCTCCCTCCTATATATGTCCACAGGTGGGCTTGAAGCCTTAGTCCACGCTTCCCATATTCACTGACACATTTACTGGTTCCAGGATAAACTCAGAATCCATGTTGGCCCATGGAAGGAAGTGAAAGGTTGGTTGAAGACAAAGTCACTTAGCTCCTGGGGCTTCATAATGAGAAAAGAGGCAGATAATCCTGGGAGCTGCAAGTGGCCGTCTTGCTACCAAGAGAAAGGTCAGTCTGAAAACAGGCAAGCTGGAGAAAAATGGGCCCAAAAAGTCAGAACAGAGCTAAAACACTGATAACACTGAGAACTCCTAAGTAAAGCTGCAGCTAAAGTGCACAGTGCCACTGGGTTCAATTCATTTGAGTCAATAGATGTCTTTTATTTTTAAGCGAGTTGGCGTTGGATTTTCTGACACTTACAAACGCAAGCATTTAACTAGTATACTAACCATTAACCTCAACATTTGTCAAAAACTCTGTTCAATAAAATGTGCTTCAAATAAGATCACCAGAAAGCTAAAATCCAATACTATTATTTCTCTGGTCATAAAATTATTGAACTCTGAGTTACTTCTATGACATCAATTTTTATTAATAATTAACTATTTTTTCTATAAAACTGATTTTAGTTTATTATTCACTTTACTGTTTAAGAAACTTTATATACAAATTTACATTAATATTATGTAAACATACATTTAAACATGAAAAGAACACTGGCATATGTCCAACTTTGTGTGGCTACTGGGACTCACATCAAGCTTATGTTCAGCCACAGCTGAACATTCTAGATTTTGTGGTATATGTTTCCTAATTGCCAGAACTTTCATTATTTGACTCTTCAAATTCTTGTTTTAAAGTTGGCATTTTAATTTATCCAGGCTATTCACAGTAAGGGTCATTTCACATCCCAGTTTATCTGGGACAGTTTACACTGTTGTCACAGTGTGGCTTTCTCTCTAGTTAGGCCTACTTTCCTCCTTAAAAGTATCCTATTTTACATGAAAAGATGCTCAACATCACTCATTATCAGAGAAATGTAAATCAAAACCATAATGAGGTACCATCTCACGCCAGTCAGAATGGCTGCTATCAAAAAGTCTACAAACAATAAATGCTGGAGAGGGTGCGGAGAAAAGGGAACCCTCTTACACTGTTGGTGGGAATGCAAACTAGTACAGCCACTATGGAGAACAGTGTGCAGATTCCTTAAAAAACTGGAAATAGAACTGCCATATGGCCCAGCAATCCCATTCCTGGGCAAACACACCGAGGAAACCAGAATTGAAAGAGACACATGTACCCCAGTGTTCATCGCAGCACTGTTTATAATAGCCAGGACCTGGAAGCAACCTAGATGTCCATCAGCAGACAAATGGATAAGAAAGCTGTGGTACATATACACAATGGAATATTACTCAGATATTATAAAGAATGCATTGGAATCAGTTCTAATGAAGTGGATGAAACTGGAGCCTATTATACAGAGTGAAGTAAGTCAGAAAGAAAAACACCTATGGAATTTAGAAAGATGGTAACAATGACCCTATATGCGAGACAGCAAAAGAGACACAGATGTATGAACGGATTTTGGACTCTGGGAGAAAGCAAGGGTGGGATGATCCGAGAGACTAGCATTGAAACATGTGTATTACCATATGTGAAATAGATCACCAGTCCAGGTTCGATGCATGAGACAGGGCACTCAGGGCTGGTGCCCTGGATGGGGAGGGAGGTGGGAGGGGGGTTCAGGATGGGGAACACATGTCCACCCGGGGCTGATTCATGTCAATGTATGGCAAAAACCACTACAATATTGTACAGTAATTAGCCTTCAATTAAAATAAATAAATTAAAAAGAAAAAAGCATCCTGTTTTAAATGATTAATTATATAATCATTCTATTTACAGGGTTTCCCAGGTGGCACTAGTGGTAAAGAACCTACCTGCCAATGCAGGAGACTCAGGAGATGCTGGTTCAATCCAGAGGTGGGGAAGACCCCCTGGAGAAGGAAATGGCAACCCACTCCAGTATTCTTGCCTGGAGAATTCCATGGACAGAGGAGCCCGGCAGGCTACAGTCCATAGGGTCGCAAAGAGTTGGACAGGACTGAAGCACCTTAGCACTTAGTATATCCTATTTACAACTCATCTTGTACTTCTTTTTTAAATATAAAGGGACCTGGCTATAAGATCATCATCCTAATATATAAGAAAAGTCATTTATAAAATAATTAATCTTTATGAAATGTATATATAGAGAAAAGTAAAAACTCCAAGGACTAGTTTAAACGTGGTGGAAAGAAAATGCTTTGGTGCTGTTACTGCGTGAGGCAAAAATTTTATTTGCAGATACTTCTCTGGGCATGAATTACACTCCCCACAAATTATATACAGATTTACTGAGTGAGAGGGTCCTTTCTGCTTCCCTCATAACAAGACAAGGCAGATACAGCAGGATAAGTTCTCCCCGGGAGAGAATGTGACTCACAACTTGCTCCCTGCTGTTTGGAGTCTTAGCATAGAAATGAAACCCCTCTGCAACCAGTGTTCTGTTCCCAAAGGGAGAGCCTTTTCTCATCAGGTTTTTGAAGAAAACCCACAAACAATGAAAGAATTAAAAATAAAAACTTTTGAGACAAAGATTTTTAGCTGAATTAGTGACATAAACATGCAGAAGTTAAAGAAGCTGAATGCTGCTGACTTCCATGTTTCTGTACCTAGTTTTGCCTTCCCTGTTTATTTCAATCCATTTCAACCCAACAAATACTTCTAGATATGTATTATTTGTAAAGTACTATGCTAAGTGCTGAAATACAAGAAGGAAAGAAGGAAGGGAGAGTGGACAGGAAAGGAAGAAACATAAAGCTCTCATTCTCTGTTCTTATGAAGTTTGTAATGTTGTTGAAGATGCAACCATGTACACCTCAGCAGCAGACATTCATATACTACCAGTGAAGAAGAACAGAATGGGGGAGCCAGGAAAGGGCGGGGGCAGATCCTGCTTGGACTGGGGAGTGGAAGACACGAGGTTTCTCTGAGTGACACCTGGGTTGCTTCTGAAGGCTCCTGGCAGAAGGTAGCTAAGGCATTCCAGGTTAAGGATGCAACATGTCACACAGGCATAAAATGTACAAGGGCCCAGTGCATCTGGGAAAACAACTTTAGTGCGCTGTAACTATAGGACATCTAGGTGAAGGAGATGAGCTGAAAAGGAAGCCAGGAAGTGAAACAAGAGCCAGATGATCAGAAACTCCTGAATGTCATTCAAGGGTAGGCAGTCAGAAGAAGGCCTGACTTGCCAAGCGGCTCAGTGGTAGAGCCAAGCCAGAAGACATGGTTTGATCCCTGATCTGGGAAGGTCGCACATGCCTCTGAGCAACTAAGCCTGGAAGCCACAGCTACTGAGCCCACGTGCTGCAGCTCCTGAAGCCCGAGGGCCCTAGAGCCTGCGCTGTGCAACGAGAGAGGCCACCGCAGCGAGAAGCCTGTGCACCGCAAGTTGAGTGCAGCCCCCGCTAACCTAGAGAAAAGCCCACAGGACAATAAAGACGCAGTACAGAGATGCTGGATGGCATCACCGACTCTGTGGACATGAGTTTGAGTGAAATCCGGGAGTTGGTGATGGACAGGGAGGCCTGGCGTGCTGTGATCCATGGGGTCGCAGAGAGTCAGACACGACTGAGCGACTGAACTGAACTGAACTGAACAGCCAAAAAAAGAAAAAAAGAAGGCCCTAAAAAACTCTGAATCAATGTGTGAAATATCCAGTACAGGGTATCTGAAATACTGAGCTGCTGATTCTGCTCTCACACACTTCTGCTTTGATAGCACCCACATCTGGCAATCTGTCTTTCCACTTCACATCAACAGTGCCACCACGTTTCTATTCCTCCCACACTGCACTGTCAATAAATATTTTTAGATAATCCTCTCTGTGTGTTTTCATGGGGTTCAAAGATGGAAAGCTCTCTAGAGCAAGAAGAGTATCTAGTGATTTTTTTCTAAAACTGAGTCTTAACTTAGTGATCACAGTAAGTAAGTAAGTGAAGTCGCTCAGTCGTGTCCGACTCTTTGCGACCCCATGGACGGTAGCCTACCAGGCTCCTCTGTCCATGGGATTTTCCAGGCAAGAGTACTGGAGTGGGTTGCTATTTCCTTCTCCAGTGATCACAGAAGGAATCTGAAAATGTTGACTAATGATAAACAAAATACACGAGCTACGACTTAAGGCTCAGATTACTCTCCGGTTTTGGTAATTTACCCACTGGTACTCTTCCTAGTCTTCCCTGGTGCCTCAGATGGTAAAGCATCTGCTTACAATGTGGGAGACTCGGGTTCAATCCCTGGGTCGGGAAGATCCCCTGGAGAAGGAAATGGCAACCCACTCCAGTTTTCTTGCCTGGAAAATCCTATGGATGGAGGAGCCTGGTAGGCTACAGTTCATGGGGTAGCAAAGAGTCGGACACAACTGAGCGACTTCACTATGCTATGCTCACTCTTCCTAAGTACTTCTTGCTTCTTTAACTTTTTACATAAATTGTCAAGTGGACTGAAATTCTAAGGGCGTCTCTGCCCCTCTGCCTTCGTGAGCACATTTCACAGAGTGGTAGAGAGCCAGGCTGAGCCACACAGCAGGGCATGCATTTGGCCACGACACAAGAGCCACCACGACCAGTCTGGGCCCGGAGAAAGCCCCTGTCCCACAGCTCAGGAAGCCTGAGATGAGTTTATCAAGTCCTGCCGACTCTACCTCCAAACATCCTCAAACTTAGTCTCTCATCTCCCTTCGCCCTAGAACCACCTTGTTTAGTCATTCCGACGCTGTGTACCTGGACTATGACGCCAGCCTCTCACTCACCCCCTCGTTTCAGTCTCTGCACCGTGGCCAGAGTGCATGTGTGTGCCCACTCACTCAGTCGTGTCTGACTCCTTGCAATCCCATGGACTGGAGCCCTCCAAGTTCCTCTGTCCATGGGATTTTTCCAGGCAAGAAAACTGGAGTGGGTTGCCATTTCCTCCTCCAGGGAATCTTCCCGACTCAGGTTCAGTTCTCCTATGTCTCCTGCACTGGCAGGCATTCTTTACCACTGCGCCACCTGGGAAGCCATGGCTAGAATGACCCTTCTAAAAACACAGTCCCTTCACTTTCCATCCAGATCAAAATTCTTCAGTGCCTCTTTAATAGCAACAGCACACCAAGTCCAAACTTCTTACCACATCACATATGACTCTTTAACAAGTTGTCTAACAAGCATAAGAGACTCTTTAATCATCTCTCCTGCCATTTATTCACTCAACACATATTTCCTGTCTACCTACTACATGTCATGAACTATTCTAGACACTCAGGGTGTATGTGTGTGCGCGTATGAGTGAACAAAAATCAAGTATACATAAAACAAAAACCAAACCATGGGAGCTTAAACTGCACTGGGGCAAAGTTGGCAATACATACAGTAACTAAATTACATTAGGTAATATGTGCTACACACAAGCATAGAAGTAAACAGAGTGGTCAGGGCAGGCCTTACTGAAAAAGTAGAATTTGAGAAGAGACTTGAAAGAGGTGAAGAAGCGAGCCATGAAGCTATCTGGAGAAAGCATGCTCCAGGCAGGAAAGACCATCCGGTGCAAAGGCCTCATATGGAAGTGTGCCTGTGCTTGTGGGCTGTTAGGAGATCGGTGTGGATGGAGCAGAGTGAGCAAGGGGAGGGAGAGAGCAGGCTCAGATGGGGAGAAGAGGAAGAGAAGGGCGGGCAGACCATGGAGATCCCTGCAGACAGCTGCAAGGACTTGGATTTTATTCTGAGTAATACGGGAAGCATTGCAAGTGACAGGTGAGCAACGGAATGGCACGACTTGACAGGTTTTACAAGAACTGTTCTGGCTACTGTGCTGCCAGCAGACAGCAGTGGGGCAAGGGTGGAAGCAGGAACTCTGCTAGGAGGCTCTGGCTGTGACCCAGGTGAGACACAAAGGCAGATCACGTGGGAAATGGTCAGACGGCAGATGTGTAATATTTGGAAGGTACACTCAGGAAGATTTTTCTGACACATTGGATGTGAGGTGGGAGAGAGGAGTCAAGAATGTAACCAGGGCTTTTGGACTAAGAAAATGGGAGGACAGACTTGGCATGAGCTCAGAGCAGGTTTGGGGGGGCAAGACTGGGAATTCAGTTTTTGACATCTTTGAAACACATCAACTGGACGTCAACCAGGCTTCTGGATATTTAAGTTCAGAGTTCAAAAAAGGGCTGGAGCCTCATTTTTTTTTTTTAAACATTTAAAATTTTTTTGGCTGTTCTGGGTCTCCATTGTGGTGCATAGGCTCGTGGTCGCTGTGCAGTTTTCTCCAGTTGCAGTGCATGGGGGCTACTCTCTAGAAGCGGTACGAGGGCTTCACGTTGCAGTCTTCTCTTGCTGTAGGGCACGGGGTCTACGGCACGCAGGCTCAGTAATTGTGGTGCATGGGCTCAGCTGCCTTGTGGCAAGTGGGATCTTAGTTCCCCAGCCAGGGATCAAACCCGCGTCCCCCACTCGGGCAGGCAGATTCCCAACCACTGAGCCCCCAGGGAAGTCCCTACGGCTGCAGCTTCTGTTTGCTCTGACTGAAAAAAAACCCACATTTCAGGCTTGTAGAACCACACACAGGTCCCTACACGGGTCCCTGATGTTTTTCCCAGGTCTCTGCGCCTGCCTGTCTGTCTAAAGTGTTCTTACTCCCATCTTTTTCGTCTCAGCCTTCAAGACTTATGTCATATAGCATCTATTTATGAAACTCACATGATTATCATCTCCTGAATTACACTGTTTCCTTAAGTCACTGACGAAACTGAACTATATGATAGCTGGTCATTCAGCAAACTCCAAAAGGCTACACAATTTTAATGTCTTCTTTGGTAAGGAAAAAGCAGCTGTTTCATAACACAGCAGGTGACTTGCCTGATCTGATCACCAGAAATCCTTAGAAACTTTTAAAGAAAATTAAGACCACAGAAAAATATTTTGGCAAAGAGCTGAGTAATTAGATTTTGTATTTTCCAAGTTCAGTAGTTATTTGAAGAAGATAAATTCTCAAAAAGACCTGTATTACATAATAAACTTTATAGGCTAAAAACAAAGAGGAACATCTGCCTGTGTTCCAAAGTTATTTACTGTTACAAAAAATTTTCATTTTGATTGTCATCCTTTCCCTTGCCCTGGGGAGGCATTGAAATTAGAAAAGTTATTGGACAAGAAAACTTGTCTCTGTTTCATTCCTAAGAGACAGACATCCGATCTAACTGAGAGTCGCGGGGCAGGGGAGTTTAAAAGATGTGAAATTGAGAGCTGATCCAGTTCAGTCAATGTGGATATTCAGAGGGGCTGTGGCTGCCAATTGGAAGTGTAAGTCCAACTACCAGTTCAATGCAGCTACAACCTTCTAAAATGTATGCACCATGAGGGCAGAGATTTGTTTTGTTCACTACTATTTCACATAGTTAAGTACAAGGTAAACTAAAAATGTGTAACTCAAGACTATATGGGGGAATGAACTACATTCAATATAAACTATAAAACAAGTACAATACATTTCTTCCAAGTTTAAAAAATTGTTGACTCTTTGAAAGTCACAAAATTTGAAGTACCAAGAATTTGCAATCATAACCTTTAAGTATAAGTTACAAAAGGGTAATAACTACGCCCAAAAGTGTGGAGGAGGGACACCAAAGCAAATCTCTAACAAGGTAATAGTTTAAAAATGTTCTTTGTAGATTAAGAAAAAAGGATGGTATTCTAGTAACTAGTTACACTTGCTTTTCAGTGTATAATATTTTAGACACACATTCATTATGGGAAAATTCAGTTCAGTTCAGTTCAGTTCAGTTGCTCAGTCGTGTCCGACTCTCCGCGACCCCATCAATCACAGCACGCCAGGCCTCCCTGTCCATCACCAACTCCCGGAGTACACTCAAACTCATGTCCACAGAGTCGGTGATGCCATCCAGCCATCTCATTCTCCGTCGTCCCCTTCTCCTCCCGCCCCCAACCTTTCCCAGCATCAGAGTCTTTTCCAGTGAGTCAACTCGTCGCATGAGGTGGCCAAAGTATTGCAGTTTCAGCTTTAGCATCAGTCCCTCCAATGAACATCCAGGACTGATCTCCTTTAGAATGGACTGGTCTTGGATCTCCTTGCAGTACAAGGGACTCTCAAGAGTCTTCTCCAGCACCACAGTTCAAAAGCATCGATTCTTCGGCGATCAGCTTTCTTCACAGTCCAACTCTCACATCCATACATGACCACGGGAAAAACCATTGCCTTGACTAGACGGACCTTGGTTGGCAAAGTAATGTCTCTGCTTTTTAATATACTATCAAGGTTGGTCATAACTTTCCTTCCAAGGAGCAAGCGTCTTTTAATTTCATGGCTGCAATCAGCATCTGCAGTGATTCTGGAGCCCAAAAAAACAAAGTCTGACACTGTTTCCACTGTTTTTCCATCTATTTCCCATGAAGTGATGGGACCAGATGCCATGATCTTTGTTTTCTGAATGTTGAGCTTCAAGCCATTAGGGCCCTTGAAAATAAAATGGTGCTGAGATCTTGTAACATGTCTTTAGAGAATCAAGATTTACAAGGACAACTAGAAAAAGACATTTAAAAATTTTGATTCCAGGTTATAGTAACAAAGTAGCTTAATACAACCCAAATTAACAGCCTAGGTTCTGAAAGTTCCCTTACTGAAAAAACTCTTTTTGAGTTTAATTTTGATATAACTGACATTGTATTAGTTTCAGTCAAGTGTATATACACTGGAAAAGGATCACCACAGTAAGTCTAACTTCCGACAGCAAACATAGTTGAAAGAATTTTTTTTTTCTTGCGATGAGATCTTTTGGGATCTCTTCTCTCAGCAACTTTCAAATGTGCAATAAACTATTATTAACTATGTTCATTGGAGGGACTGATGCTAAAGCTGAAACTGCAATACTTTGGCCACCTCATGCGACGAGTTGACTCACTGGAAAAGACTCTGATGCTGGGAAAGGTTGGGGGTGGGAGGAGAAGGGGACGACAGAGAATGAGATGGCTGGATGGCATCACCGACTCTGTGGACATGAGTTTGAGTGAACTCCGGGAGTTGGTGACGGACAGGGAGGCCTGGTGTGCTGTGATTCATGGGGTCGCGGAGAGTCGGACACGACTGAGCGACTGAACTGAACTATAGTCAGCACGCTGCCCACGACATCCTCATGACTTACTTATTTTGTAACTAAAAATTTGTTCTTGATTTTAAAAACAAACAAGCTTTGAAGAAATCACTTACAACAATAACCATTGTTTTCAGGCAGTCAATAGGCAATCTAATATATGTATTTCAATTCTAAAAAAATAAAAACAAAAATACACCAGGTATCGTTTTAAAAGTTAAAAAACACCAACCTCTTTAACCTCATGTAGTTTTCATTGGCAGCAGGTCGGCATTCAGCTCTTTGTACCACTATTCCTTCCAGTGAAAGCTTATCTTGAATGGAAAGAAAAAAAAAATGTAGTTAGATAACATTTATCATTTTCAAGACTGTATTTTGACATACTAAACACAGTAACAGTGATCACAGTCAAATATAGTCAATAATATAAATCACGGAAAGAAAAGGAATATTTTTAAGTTTATAGTGGTATCACTGATCAAAATAGCAAAAAAACTTATTCATATAGCTAGTAAAAAATTAGGCTCCTGTCAGGTTTATTTACAGACTGCTGCAGCCCCTTGCCAATAACAGCTTTTATACACTTACCTCTTTCTAAAGAGAGTGGCTTAAGAGGGCATAAAATCAAATAAAAATTGAAGGGTGTACAGGCTATATCATCTTTGAAGGATGTACAGAGAAGTAACTTCTGAAAACACAGTCTAAAGCACTAAATCAAAGGTACATACATACACATATTTGAATGTGTTACGCACACATACATATGCAAAAAACAAAATTCTAGAATACACTGTGAGTAGAACAGCTAGCCTAAAAAAAGCTGTGAAACTAGTCAGGTTCTTGCCTAGGTTATATAGAATACCAATTCTGCATGCCAGTTGCTCTAACTTTTATTTTTCAGCAAAATGATTAATATGGGTGTGGCCAAACTAGAGCTTTTAAATGCTATGAATATTTGTCCAAACAGAAGGAAAAATTTTCCCACTATTACTAAGAATTCTTACGGTGACCCCGACACAATATTCAAGAGAAACAAAAGTTAGCACCTACTGTTGTGTGCCTACTAGGCACCAAGTCACTTTAGATCTCATCTTACTTGATAATGCATATATGACTGACCCACAATGGCACCAGATTAGTGCTGTCTGGAAATGGATGACTATGGTTAGGAACAGTTATGGTTCAATCATATTTCTAAGAGAATTCACCCAAGTATCCAGGAGAGATTCAGGAACTCCTTTGGCTCCTCAGCAATGCATTTATGATCCATCTTTTGAGGGTCAATGACCTCATACATTCCACAAACATTAACTAAATGCCTACCATGTGAAGGGAACCATCCAGGCACTGCAGAATCGAAAATGACTGAGATACAGTACTGTCTTCAAGAAGCATACTGGGCGAACAGACATACTGACCAAAACATAAAATGCAGATGGAACCACGCCCACATGATTTATATGAGAAAAATTTTCTGGACTTTCCTGGTGGTCTTGTTCAGAATCCACCTGCCAATGCAGGGGACGTTGGTTTGATCCCCGGTCTGGGAAGATTCCACATGCCTCGAGGCAACTAAGCCCATGCGCCACAGCTACCGAGCCCACACGCTCTCGAGCCCTAGTGCCGCAACTGCTGAACCTGAGAGCCACAGCTAACGAAGCCCGGGCTCCATAACAAGAGAAGCCACCACAATGAGAGGCCCAAGCATTGTAACTAGAGAGCAGCCCGCACACAGCAACAGAGATCCAGCATATCCATAAATGTGGTCTTTCACACACCAAAAATTTTACAGTGACCTTTTATGATTTTGTCTCCAAAATCCTGGAACTCCTTATTACAGCCCCTAAGTACTGCAAACACACAGTAGTAATTCAATAGTTCGATGCAACATAAGCACAAACCTCAAGGTACAGGCTGACAGATGACTGCAAAGAGTGATGATGAGAAGCATGTCTACCTTATACCAAAATATGGCAGGAAGGGAACAATAAGCAGGCTGAAATAATTTTATATTAAATTTAAATTCTAAAAGTAATTTCCTCTTACTAATGAATTTACTAAGATTAAAATTTTAATTTTCTTAAAGCAAAAACAAATCTTATATTCGAGCATGCCCCTCCACTGAAGCTGAAAATTCAAGCTAAAACGATTCTTGTCATAACAATCACAAGATTTGGGAACGACTCCAATCTACAGGCCTTAAATGCATGAGAAAAGCTCACTACTGAAACATAAATTAATCCTTTTTTAAAAATGAAATAAATCTAGAACACTGTCTCCAAAGATAATTTAGTTACATACCCATGTGTTTACTAATGTTGAATACTAAAAAGCTACCTTTCAATACCATCTGTGAATATTCCACACTTATTTAGCAGTACCTACTCCTGGGGTCGCGGAGAGTCGGACACGACTGAGCGACTGAACTGAACTGAACTGAACTCCTGGGTGGGGGCTTTCCTGGTAGCTCAGTTGATAAAGAATCTGCCTGCAAAGCAGGAAACCCTGGTTCAATTCCTGAGTCGGGAAGATCCTCTGGAGAAGGAAGAGTCTACCCACTCCAGTATTCTTGGGCTTCCCTGGTGGCTCAGCTGGTAAAGAATCTGCCTGTAATGTGGGAGACCTGGGTTCACAAGATCCCCTGGAAAAGGGAAAGGCTACCCACTCCAGTATTCTTGCCTGGAGAATCCCCATGGACAGAGGGGCCTGGCAGGCTACGGTCCATGGGGTAGCCAAGAGTCGGAAGGGACTGAGCGACTAAGCACAGCACAGCACTCTCGGGTGGACAGGGTGAATTTAATTTTTATTTAAAAGTTTCTGCTGAAGACGTTTCACACTTATAACACCTGAAAGAGTAACAGGCATCTAAAGCACCTACCCGCTTTAACCTGGCCACCACTCATCATCACTCTTCTCCAACAAGGTCACTCAAAGCAGGAAAATTCACTTCCCCAAATCATGAGTTCCTATCCATCATATTCTCTTTTCAAATCTAAAATAGCTTCTTAAGTGAAAGGAAAAGTCTTCATCAGCAGCAATGAAAATTTCCATCAACTGGCTGCTCTTAAATAAGGCCACATCTCTGTTTACTCTTTGCCCGTTCCCCTCTCTTCCAAAATAAAATTTAAAAAACCAATTTACTTATAATACAGCCCCCTAAGCAAGACATAAACCCATCACACACTTTTAAACCTCACAGGAACATGCTTTCATTTTTTTTTTCACTAAACTGTGCTGCTTCTCTAAAGCACTGCTTCAGATTCCAGGGGAAGCTATTACATGTTGCACGTTAAGACAGCTGACAGCACTCCCTTGTACACCACTGCTGTTAATTACAGATCATATTCATTAATACAGGAACCTTGACTTAAAACTACTTTGTTGGCTCAGTTTGAAAGACTGTAAATACTTGAAAAATGAGCTTTTTTCCATATATTTGTCAAATATTCACTGAGTGCCTTTTATGTAAAAGATAATGCAAACCTATCAGGAATAACACAGAAATATGAAAGTTGGCTCCTGCCCTCAAGGAGCAGAGCCTAGTGCAGCCATTCAGAAATGTGAGGATCCAAAAGAACTTTCTATGTGGATTTTATCTATTGATATTGACCATACTAGAAATGAAAACTGAAAAATGCTTAGAAATCAGAGTGAAAAAGGCAAAAACACCTGATATCATTAGGAAAATAGTTTTGATTTCCCAGGCCCCTGGAAAGTGTCTCAGGGACCCGTACTCTACCCAGTGGCTTCCAGATTACTTTCTGGGAGCTTGCTGGTATGAGACAGGTATATAAACTACTCTAACACACTAGGAGCACTTCTGCTAGGCCTCCACTTAACCCACTTCTAGATTACCAAGGCTCTCAATTTCCCTCTTAAGTATGGTGACAGATGCCCAGAGCTTGCTATAGACTAGTGGGTAGTAGGTTAATCTCTATTACTCCCACACACTTCTGCTCAGGTTATGCTAGAACTTGTTTATGCTAGTTTTACTGTTAGTAATTATGTGATTTGATTGTATATTACATAATCCTATTAATTATGAGTATGGGGGAGGGAGACTATGAAAACTAAGTCTAATGCTTTGTAAGATGTGATATGGGCTTTCCTGGTGGCCCAGTGATAAAGAATCCAACAGCAATGCAAGAGATGCGGATTTGATCCTGGGTTGGGAAGATCACCTGCAGAAGAAAATGGCAACCCACTCCAGTATTCTTGCCTGGAGAAACCCATGGACAGAGAAGTCTGACAGGCTACAGTCGACGGGGTCGCAAAGAGTTGGACATGACTGAGTAACTAAAGAACAGCAAGATGTGATATAAAGATAAGTTGCTAAAAACCTGTCAAATTAGGTCCTGGAGTGACAACTGGAGACTAGAAGAGAAACAAAGGTCTAGAAGGATTCTACATTTGTACTGTCTCACTGTGTCTCACTGTGACATTGTACGGGAGACAGGGCTCAAGACCATCCCCATGGAAAAGAAATGCAAAAAAGCAAAATGGCTGTCAGAGGAGGCCTTACATACAGCTGTGAAAAGAAGAGAAGCGAAAAGCAAAGGAGAAAAGGAAAGATATAAGCATCTGAATGCAGAGTTCCAAAGAATAGCTAGGAGAGATAAGAAAGCCTTCCTCATTGATCAATGCAAAGAAATAGAGGAAAACAACAGAATAGGAAAGACAAGAGATCTCTTCAAGAAAATTAGAGATACCAAGGGAACATTTCATGCAAAGATGGGCTTGATAAAGGACAGAATTGGTATGGACCTAACAGAAGCAGAAGATATTAAGAAGAGGTGGCAAGAATACACAGAAGAACTGTACAAAAAATATCTTCATGACCAAGATAATCACGATGGTGTGATCACTGACCTAGAGCCACACATCTTGGAATATGAAGTCAAGTTGGCCTTAGAGAGCATCACTACGAACAAAGCTAGTGGAGGTGATGGATGGAATTCCAGTTGAGCTATCTCAAATCCTGAAAGAGGATTCTGTGAAAGTGCTGCACTCAATCTGCCAGCAAATTGGGAAAACTCAGCAGTGGCCACAGGACTGGAAAAGGTCAGTCTTCATTCCAATCCCAAAGAAAGGCAATGCCAAAGAATGCTCAAACTACCGCACAATTGCACTCATCACACACGCTAGTAAAGTAATGCTCAAAATTCTCCAACCAGGCTTCAGCAATACGTGAACCGTGACTTCCAGATGTTCAAGCTGGTTTTAGAAAAGGCAGAGGAACCAGAGATCAAATTACCAACATCTGCTGGATCATGGAAAAAGCAAGAGAGTTCCAGAAAAACATCTGTTTCTGCTTTATTGACTATGCCAAAGCCTTTGACTGTGTGGATCACAATAAACTGTGGAAAATTCTGAAAGAGATGGTAATACCAGACCACCTGACCTGCCTCTTGAGAAATCTGTGTGCGTCAGGAAGCAACAGTTAGAACTGGACATGGAACAACAGACTGGTTCCAAATAGGAAAAAGTGTACGTCAAGGTTGTATATTGTCACCCTGCTTATTTAACTTATATGCAGAGTACATCATGAGGAACGCTGGGCTGGAAGAAGCACAAGCTGGAATCAAGATTGTCAGGAGAAATATCAATAATCTCAGATATGCAGATGACACCACCCTTATGGCAGAAAGTGAAGAGGAACTAAAAAGCCTCTTGATAAAAATGAAAGAGGAGAGTGAAAATGTTGCTTAAAGCTCAACATTCAGAAAACTAAGATCATGGCATCTGGTCCCATCACTTCATGGGAAATAGATGGGGAAACAGTGAAAACAGTGTCAGACTTTATTTTTCTTAGGCTCCAAAATCACTGCAGATGCTGATTGCAGCCATGAAATTAAAAGACGCTTACTCCTTGGAAGGAAAGTTATGACCAACCTAGATAGCACATTAAAAAGCAGAGACATTACTTTGCCAACCAGGGTCCGTCTAGTCAAGGCTATGGTTTTTCCAGTGGTCATGTATGGATGCGAGAGTTGGACTGTGAAGAAAGTTGATCGCTGAAGAATTGATGCTTTTGAACTGTGGTGCTGGAGAAGACTTTTGAGAGTCCCTTGGACTGCAAGGAGATCCAACCAGTCCATCCTAAGGGAGTTCAGTCCTGGGTGTTCACTGGAAGGACTGATGCTAAAGCTGAAATACTTTGGCTACCTCATGCGAAGAGTTGACTCATTGGAAAAGACCCTGATGCTGGGAGGGATTGGGGGCGGGAGGAGAAGGGGACAACAGAGAATGAGATGGCTGGATAGCATCACCAACTCGATGGACATAATTTGAGTGAACTCCGGGAGTTGGTGATGGACAGGGAGGCCTGGCGTGTTGCGATTCACGGGGTCGCAAAGAGTCAGGTACGACTGAGCAACTGAACTGAACTGTGTCCAAAGTCTTGCTCTTTTTTCAAGAAACCAAAATTAAAAATCTAAATTAATTACGGGTTTACTTTCCACAAGAAAGAGAGATCAGATAATCAGCATCCTACGCTGAGAGCAAAGGCCTTGTCCTACACGTACCTGGTGACTAAACGTGCATTTGTCGGTCTTAAAGTGTTTATGGCAGTAGGAATACATTCTATCATCACTTTATGATTCCTGACCTTTTAATTTAACTACTGGAAGGACGACTGGTCTTTCCATAGAGGCTGTGGGATTCTACTGTACTAAGTAGAATTTATTATGGTTCATGAGGGTTATCTTTCCTTAGGCCTGGCCTTTTGTTCAATTTTCTTTAGATTCTAGGAACTATTCCAGGACCTCTTCTAAATTTTCTCACCTCCCCCGCTTCTTGAGGTAGACTGGTTTGCTTACTGGTTTCTGCTCCTTGCATCCCAAAGAATCTTCGAGTATGAACACACACCTTTGTGATGGTATTTTATTGATCTATATACTGCCATCTAGTTTCAGAAAAAAGTTGAGAGAAAGTATTAAAGGCTAAGTTACACAAAGTGTATTCTTATAACAAGAATGGAAGCATCCCAGTTCTAAATCTGTCACTAAACAGTGTAGTTACTTCGCAGAAGTTACTTCACATCTCTGGGTCGCAGCATCCATATGCATAAGGAAGTCACTGGGATCTCTTCCAATTCTCTTTCTCCTAAATTAACAAAACAAAACTGGCCCTTCCCTCCAACTGGGGATGTTTTATTGTTTCATCAATATCTATTTTGTTTGCCCTAATACTTTCTAAAAGACCTAGATATAATTAAATTTTCTTTGAGTAGGAATTAGAGAAAAATGCTTTCTGGGAATGACAAAGAGAAAATGCTGAGAAGCTGTCCAGGACTTGAAAACACACAAACTTCTTTTCTAAGCTGGACCTTCCTACTCTTTCTCTCAATCTGACATATACTACTGTATGATGATGGAGAAGGAAATGGCAACCTATTTCAGTATTCCTGCCTGGAGAATCCCACAGAGGAGCCTGGCGGGCTATCGTCCATGGGGTCGCAAAGAGTCGAACACGACTGAGCGACTAACACACACACACACACACACACACACACAGTATGATGTGGAACCCAACAGAAACAACTGACTGGCACTTTTAAATTAAGGGCCTGGCTAGTCTAAACAAGCTAAAGTGACAGGTAAGCAGGAAGGCTGCCTATTAACACTGGCACGTTAAGTATTGAGAGCAGTGTGTTAACACAACGTTGGGCATCAGGAAGTTACAGGCATTCATTTCCACGAGACCACTCTGGATCCAGTTCAACATGGAGGCCTTTAAGAGCACTGCCAACTCAAGTTAAAACACAGACAAGCTTAGAGTCAAGATTCTGGGCTGATCCTTGAGGCCCTGAAGCTACTTCCCTGATTCTTCTTTGCCTTACACCTATGTCTGTCCTCTCCGGAAAAGGACTAAAGAAACAGTATTTCAAGAGATCAAGAGCATTTAAAAGGTAAACCACTGTTTAATATTCCTGCTAGTCTCCACTGTTCTCACTTAAAATCTTTTTCTAGCAGTTTCTGCCTGTGGTTAGGTTAAGGCCTTTTAATACAAGCTACTTGGCATCTTAACAAACCAGTTGGGCAAAGTTGCGATCCCTGTATTATTAAGGTGTTTCTAATTGTATTCAAATTTGTGAATTGATGTTCTGATCTATTTAATATTCAGGAATTTTAGGAATAAAAGGTCATACTCAGATTTCAGTAAGCCTACAGAGTCAGAATTTTATTACTTCAAAAGCAACAAAATGAGTAGCCATTTAAGTATTCCCCGAATTATGTTAGTGTTTTCTTGTAATGATATTCAAATTACAAACAAGCCTGAATAGCTGGGAAGTCCCAGTTTTAAATCAAATACTGAAACCATAATTTCAGGATTAGATTTAGGATTAGAAAACATCTCAGTTTCCTCATTCACAGTACTGCTCTTCAACTTCTCCCCTCTGGACTGGGAGAAAGAAGGTTTCTGTACATTCCTATACAAGGGATGTGGTAATGCTCACCAAAGAGTATCTGTGAATGACAAGACTGACTGCCCAGGAGAAGAAAGAAAAGTGTGACCTAAGGTACAAAATCAAAGACAGATGATTTAAATGTACAAAGGAGTCTGGATTGCTCTATGGGTCTACAAAGCCATAACAAACTTTTGATCAAAGAAATAACTGAGTGAACAACATTTTATAAATAAACATTTGTGTCTTAGTATTTATGAAGCAAGGTCACAAGTTATTTTTCCTCCTGCACTTCACAGTAAGTCTCCTTTTTTGCTTATTATACATAATTAATATACACAATATGTATAATTATATATATATGATTAATCAGTATAAATTCTCAAACACAGATATGGGTATGATATATATAAACAGACATGACCTCTAACCTAAAAGCTGCTTTCAAGAATAAGAGGTTGAATAAAACCCAGAAATAAAACTTTCACTTGAAAAAATGAAGTAATACTGTTTTATAATAATAAATGAAAAAGAAAATCATAATACTGAAATAGTCTGTTTTAGTAAAACCTTCATCAAAAGGTGCTATCCACTTGCACTAGAAATTAGACAGAATTCAAGAACAACAGCAACCGTGATTATATGAAGAGAAAAACAAATCCTTCCAGGAAAGATTAAGTGTCCAGGAGAAAAGGCTTTGACCACAGGGCTGCTGCACAGGTACATAGTGCCAAACATGGTGCAAGGTGTGATGAGAGGTTCAAAAGAAGAAAAATACAGACCCCTGTACTTAAGAAGGCCTGTAGCATAGTTGAGATACAACATTAACAAAATACTTAGAGACAATCTGATGACACATTTTTAATCACTGAATATGACTCAAGTTTCATTAATTTCATCCTCAATAACCCCAGTTCCCTTCACCATGTTTAGTAACAGTACTAATACCACACACTAGTTCTTTACAAATTTCAAGATACTTTAATAGGAAGTGATCCTTGTAACTACAGAGTAGAAATTATGCCCTCATCATTAACTCCTCTGAGGTAAGTTCGCTTTCCTGAGCTCAACAATTTCCTGAATATAGTAGTTCTTCAATACTGCTTGGTCCTAAGAATCACCTGGGGAGCTTTTTAAAAACTACAGGGTCCACTCTCAGAGCTTCTACCTTAATTGCATTGTGTGGGCAAGAGGTGTTTTTACACACTCACTAGACAACTCTAATATGCAGCAGGCAGGGCTGAGAACTGGTGCCCTGATACTTCTCTCCTCCTCTCCCCCAACACCTTCTCCTTTCCCTGTCTCTCTGTTAATTGAATTTTCTGGTGGTGTGGGGATAACAGCTTACAGAATTGCTCAAATATGCCATCAAATCTAAGATGCCATCAATTGTAATATTCACCATTATCTTATGTGCCACCAAAAAAAAAATACTAAGATGAAAATTTTACAAGTCAATGATTTTAAGACATACCCCCGATTGCAGAAATGTTAGATGTAAGAAAGTGTGCCATATGATAGAGTTCTCCATCCCCAATTTACAATCACTCTGCTCTCTGTAAGAAACTCCATGTCCTCCTGTGAACCATCATATCCTGTCCTGCTGGTTCAGGCCCCCACCTCCCCCCATCCCTTGACCATCTCATCACTAAAGAGAAGATGGTAACACGAGGGACAGTGGTAAGGGATAGCATTTGAGGGCAGAGACTCTTTTGGTCCCTGATTTCATAGCAATATTCACTTTACAATTTTTCAAAGTCATACCCCTCATTTTGAGATTGTAGACAATGATTATTAACTTAAAACATCTCCTTCTGAAAGAGAAGGCAAAATTCAGTTTTGCCAAAAAGCACTATAAAAATGAGTTCTCTACAATAATATAATTTCAGTGTTCATTTGATGGCTCATAGAAGTGCTTTGCTCATCTAGTTACAATAAAATTTTCCAGTGAATAATAATGCATAGTCTGCACTTCAAAAAAAAAAAAAAAAGAGCACACTCATTTTAAAAGAAACTCAAATGACTTTTGCTTAGAGAATTATAAAACACAGGTTTCCCTGCAACACTCATCTCCCAAAGTACATTTAAAATACGAATCAGCATGATTTGTAAAGTGTTTTCAAGATTGCCTCTGTAATGAAAAGCAAAGAAACAATGGAATGGAGCTCTGTCAGAGCTTCTCCTTTAGTCCGTCATTTTCATGTGTGCTCCTTTGATACAAAGCACTTTAATCTTTTCTGCACTCCTCAAGTGGGGTTTAAAAACTTGCTGAAGCAGCCAAGTTTCCTGGGCTTCTCTGAAGACTCAGTTCAATTCTGTAAAACACTTACAGGCTTATTCCTCTGAACAGAATTAGACATCCACACCACCATTCTGCCAGAAGCTACAGTGAATGAGTCCTAGGGGGACTTGATGCTCTGCACAGTTGGTGAGATACTGCGGTCAGTCAGCTCTCCAAGGTGGGTGAGACAGTGCTTATGCTGATGAAGCCCAGTACCAGACAACATCTAATGCAGAAAACTCATATTTCAAAACAAAACTAAAGTTTTGGCATTTAAACAGAATTAGGTTAACACAGAAAAATCCGTGATTCTTAAATTATGTTAATACATAACACTGTCTCCTTTATTTTTATTTTTCGACACCAAAAAGAAACTAACATAATTATAGCTGAATATCAAAATGAGTATTTCTCACATTCAATGCTATTAACAGGAGGCTATGAAAAACAAGAAACGCACACATTAAAAAAAAAAAAACTCAGCTTGTGAAAGGTATAGAAGGTCAAGCCAAAAAGTAATCACAGGACATGAAAGTCAGATGGCCAAAGGTTAGCCAGATTTTGGAAAATGAACAGATAAAGATATCACTGCAGATCAAGTAGATGAGTATCAAATTCAAGTGAAGAAGAAAGACCCAGATTAATAAGTCTCAAAAAATATGGAGAAGACACAGTGACAGATTTAAGTAACAATTAACAGCTCCTGCTCTTTCTGTAGCTGACTTCACTTTCTTAGTGTAACAACAAGAAATCATCTTTTTTAAAGAAAAAAAAAAAAAGGAATTAATGCATGTAGGTGAAAATAACCAAAAAGATTTGGAAGAGGCAGAGAATGAAGAACCAGAAACCCCATGCTTTTAAAAAGGCAGCTTCATCCCTTTTCCTTGAAAAGGAGTGTCTGAATTTCATAAAAGAGTGATCTGTTGAGTGTAGGGGAATTACCAAATCTTTTATCTTCTAACCAAGAGAGAGATCTTCTTGGTAAGGTTCCACTTCCTTATGGCAAAATATCTCTGGCATATTCTGTGTCAATCACATTGATGACAATGACCTCATTTCCCATCAAGAGTTGGCAGATAAGAATTCCCACTGGCCTGGAATAAGTTCTGCCTAACGCAGGCAGTGAAAGGTTAGCAGAAAGATTTTGCTAAAATTTGGTTAGGCACTGGGCCTAACCAATGAATATACTCGAAACAAGAACCTGTCAGTGACACTGTTTAAGTCCTCCAAGTTGTCTATCACCAACAGGAACACAAATTAGAAATGTTGGTGAGTGAGGATATGGAGAGAGGGAAACCTCATCTACTGCTGGGGGTAGGTAAACTGGTGCAGCCCTGTGGAAAACAGTATGGAGGGTTCTCAGAAACTAGAAACAGAGCTACTGTATGAATCAGCAATTCCACTTCTGAGTATATATTCAGAGAAAATTCTAACTTGAAAAGATATATACAAGGACCCCAATATTCACAGCAGCATTATTTACAATTGTGAAGGTATGGAAACAACATAAGGGTCCATCCCCATATGGATGGCTAGAGAAGATGTGGTGTGTGTGTGTATACATATGCGCAATGGAATACTACTCAGCCATAAAAAAGAATGAAACTTGGCCATGTGCAACACAACACGGGCAGACTTGCAACAACGTAGCACGGACTTATGCTAAGTGAAACCAGTCAGATGGAAAAAGACAAATACTGTATGATATCACTTGTATGCTAAATCTAAAAAACAAAACAAAAGTCAGATAACACAAAGTGCTGGAGAAAATGTGGGGAAACAGGAACCCACAGGCACTGCTGGTGCAAGAGTGCACCGTTAGAGCTCATCTTGGGAGTCATCTGGGAGTGCTAAGTGAAACTGAACGTCCCCAGCAAGCTCTCCCCTGGGTATCTACCACACAAGTTTCCACAGACACCTATAAGAGGACATGCTTTAAACTGTTCACCACAGCAAGGGACTGAGGCAGCCTGGGGGTCCACCACCAAGGAATCAAAAACAACACTCACTGAGTGTCTAGGTGTGAAATACTCTGTTATCCAGAGGTAGTGAAATAATCACGACGGCGTGATCACTCAGCTGGAGCCAGACATCATGGAATGTGAAGTCCAGTGGGCCTTAGAGAGCATCACTACGAACAAAGCTAGTGGAGGTGATGGAATTCCAGTTGAGCTATTTCAAATCCTGAAAGATGATGCTGTGAAAGCGCTGCACTCAATATGCCAGCAAATTCGGAAAACTCAGCAGCGGCCACCGGACTGGAAAAGGTCAGTCTTCATTCCAGTCCCAAAGAAAGGCAATGCCAAAGAATGCTCAAACTACTGCACAATTGCACTCATCTCACACGCTAGTAAAGTCATGCTCAAAATTCTCCAAGCCAGGCTTCAGCAATATGTGAACTGTGAACTTCTAGATGTTCAAGCAGGTTTTAGAAAAGGCAGAGGAACCAGAGATCAAATTGCCAACATCCGCTGGATCATGGAGAAAGCAAGAGAGTTCCAGAAAAACATCTATTTCTGCTTCATTGACTACGCCAAAGCCTTTGACTGTGTGGATCACAATAAACTGTGGAAAATTCTGAAAGAGATGGGAATCCCAGACCACCTGACCTGCCTCTTGAGAAACCTGTATGCAGGTCAGGAAGCAACAGTCAGAACTGTACATGGAACAACAGACTCCAAATAGGAAAAGGAGTACATCAAGGGTGTATATTGTCACCCTGCTTATTTAACTTATATGCAGAGTACATCATGAGGAACGCTGGGCTGGAAGAAGCACAAGCTGGGCTGGAAGAAGCACAAGCTGGAATCAAGATTGCCGGGAGAAATATCAATAGCCTCAGATATGCAGATGACACCACCCTTATGGCAGAAAGTGAAGAGGAACTAAAAAGCCTCTTGATGAAAATGAAAGAGGAGAGTGAAAAGGTTGGCTTGAAGCTCAACATTCAGAAAGCAAAGATCATGGCATCTGATCCCATCACTTCATGGGAAACAGATGGGGAAACAGTGGAAACAGTGTCAGACTTTATTTTTTTTAGGCTCCAAAATCACTGCAGATGCTGATTGCAGCCATGAAATTAAAAGACACTTACTCCTTGGAAGGAAAGTTATGACCAACCTAGATAGTATATTAAAAAGCAGAGACATTACTTTGCCAACAAAGGTCCATCTAGTCAAGGCTATGGTTTTTCCAGTGGTCATGTATGGATGTGAGAGTTGGACTGTGAAGAAAGCTGAGCACCGAAGAATTGATGCTTTTGAACTGTGGTGCTGGAGAAGACTCTTGAGAGTCCCTCGGACTGCAAGGAGATACAACCAGTCCATTCTAAAGGAGATCAATCCTGGGTGTTCATTGGAAGGACTGATGCTGAAGCTGAAACTCCAATACTTTGGCCACCTCATGCGAATAGTTGACTCACTGCAAAAGACTCATGCTGGGAGGGACTGGGGGCAGGAGGAGACGGGGACGACAGAGAATAAGATGGCTGGATGGTATCACCGACTCGATGGACATGAGTTTGAGTGAACTTCTGGAGTTGGTGATGGACAGGGAGGCCTGGCATGCTGTGATTCATGGGGTCGCAAAGAGTCGGACATGACTGAGCGACTGAACTGAAACAACAGCCACCTGAACTAATGCAAAAAACAGCTGAATTTAGGAAAAACAGATATATAGATGTATGTGAGAAAAGACATCTTCAGAGTTGACTAAAGGGCTCTTTTATATGTGTGATTACAGATGTCTATGATAGACACTTTAAAAAAATATATTTCTGCCTGCAAAGCATATGAAATCTTCAAGTCTAGTGGTCAAGTGGATTCAAACGAGCTCATTTTTGCTGTGTAGGTTAAGCCTTTCTGCTTAACCAATTAACTGATTACTTCCAGTCTGGATCTGCAGTGAGGCAGAGATGGTCACACAAACCCATGGATGTCTGCCTCAGAACAGTTATTGAATCACCATTTTCACAGTTTTCGGGCTGTGTGGAATTGACTGACTTGACTCTCCCCACCCTCCAGCCCCCCAAGCAAGTAAATATAAGCTTAGAATAGACTAAGAAGAAGACAACCTGGCTTTCTCCTCAGAAGCACATGCACCATAACAGTGTCAAGGAGCAACAAAAGCCCTGTGATTAATGTAAACTGCAATCATCTTGCTTCGATGGGGATGGAGTGGAGCAACGCAGAGAAGGCAGGGTCTCCTGGGTACCATTTTTCTTTCTTAAGACTGCAAGTTGGGAGCAACGGGACATTAAAAAAAAAAAAAGTCCTATAGATTCTTATCAGCTTCCAGTGAGGCACTAAGATGAGCCTTCTGTCACACTGAGGCTGCCCCGCCATGGGTGGCAAACACATCTCACATGTCAGGTTTGCAGAAGCCGAGAACGTCAGGGTGAGTCTAGAGTAAGAAAGGCAGTCCAGGCTTAGAGGCGCACAGTAGGGTGGTTCACGGCCACGGAGAGCCAGAAGGAAAAAAGACACACGCCAGTAGGTTTAAAAATCAGAAAGCAGAAGTGAGAGGTCAGCAGGTGAAAGGGGGCCCTGCCGGTGATGGCTGAAGAGGTCAGCGTCGTGCCTCAGGTCCCCACCTCGCCAGGCCCAGCCTCTAGCAGCACTAGCCCCAGGGCTCCCCCAGGAAGGCATAACAGTGTAAAATGCGGTGTAAAACAGTGTAAAATGCGGTGTAAAACAGTGTAAAAAGACCAAGGCTTACACAGAATTCAACTACCTCACTTTATCTAAACACACAAAGAAACTTTGAGCCCAGGCCCCACCACGATACTACAGCTGCGTGCTATTGATTCTGGTGTCCCATGAACACTGTAAACAACTGCTTGGTTGGGACCTATAGAATAAAAGTCAAATTAACCTAAGAACTTTTTTGAATGAGAAAAACTGGTTTAGGAAGCTTCACTGAAGTCTTCTCAATGGGCCTTACAGCTGCTAAAAAAACAATTAAGAATATCCACAAAAAACTTGGAAAAAAACAAAAAAGGTCTACCAATTACTTTCTTTCTTTTAAAAAAAGGGGTTACCACAAATGAATTTTTGAGGATTCTTTGGACTGGGATAGGTAGAATAGACGTTTATGTGACTGAAACAGGATTGCTACACCACCTGGGGTGGGCTTCCCTCATGGCTCAGTCGGTTGAAGAACCTACCTGCAATGCAGGAGACCCGGGTTTGAATCCTGGGTCAGGAAGATTCCCTGGAGAAGGAAATGGCAACCCACTCCTGTATTCTTGCCTGGAGAATCCAGGCAGTGGACAGAGGAGCCTGGCAGGCTACAGCACATGGGGTCCAAGAGTTGGTGACTAAACCATCATAAACTTCATTAAAAGAGGACTATACCTGTAAGTGAAACTGGCATGCCTTTGCTGGTTGTGCTATTATGTAGTTGCTGTTGCTGCTGCTAAGTTGCTTCAGTCGTGTCCGACTCTGTGTGACTCCGCAGACAGCAGCCCACTAGGCTCCTCTGTCCCTGGGATTCTCCAGGCAAGAACACTGGAGTGGGTTGCCATTACCTTCTCCAATGTGACTGCTACTCAGATGCATTTCAGTTCAGTCGCTCAGTTGTGTCCGACTCTTTGCAGATGCATTTACTACTAAGAAAAGAATTCCATTTTTAAAGTTGCGCCGCCCCCTCGCCCCAAACCTATTCCACATTTCAGAAAAAGTCATATCCATAGGTAAGACCTGATTCCCAAACCACAAAATCAACACACATGAAATTGTCAGAATATACCAGTAAACTTTTTTTAAATGATGCGGTGCTGAGAGGAAGCTTTAGTCTAAAGTGTTGGCTTACTATCAACAAGCTATAAAGTTCTAGATAAAACACTAAAAACTCTCCAGAATGCAATCTTCTCTGGCTCAATTTCATGGTCTCTAAGCAAAAGTGATGGAGAAGGAAATGGCAACCCACTCCAGTGTTCTTGCCTGGAGAATCCCAGGGACGGGGGAGCCTGGTGGGCTTCCGTCTATGGGGTCACACAGAGTCGGACACGACTGAAGTGACTTAGCAGCAGCAGCAGCAAGCAAAAGTGAAAGTTGCTTGGTCAGGTCTGACTCTTAGCGACCTCATGGACTATAGCCCCTGGCTCCTCTGTCCACGGAATTCTCCAGAAAAAATATTGCAGTGGGCAGCCATTCCTTTCTCCAGGGACTGAACCTGGGTCTCCTCCAATGCAGGCAGATTCTTTACCCTCTAAGCCACCAAGGAAGTCCTCTCAGCAAAAACTCAGCCCTAAAAATGTCATGCCTTTGATTTCTAGTTTAATTTCAATGAACTTTGATAAGCTCAATGACACATAAACGCTAAATTCAAACTGCTATAATTAAAAATCAATTTTTTTTTGTATCTGAAGAAAATCTAACACTGTTTCGAAAAAACGTGAGGCAAACATTTTTAGAAGAATCTCCACCAATAATACTCTTATCGAGTGAAAGTGAAAGTCACTCAGTTGTGTCTGACTCTTTGTGACCCCATGGACTATACAGTCCATGGAATTCTCTAGGCCAGAATACTGGAGTGGGTAGCCTTTCCCTTCTCCAGGGGATCTTCTCAACCCAGGAATCGAACCCAGGTCTCCCGCATTGCAGGCGGATTCTTTACCAGCTGAGCCACAAGTGAAGCCCACTTCTATCAAAGTTGAAAAATTTTAAATACCTTTAGTGTAATAAAAATGTAAATCAATTTGACAAAATCTAAAGTCTAATTCTGTAGATCCTCAGAATAATACAGCAGGTAGATCAGCCAAATAATAGTGCACTGGGGGCCAAGATCACATTCCTTACCAGTGGGTCTTTAAACTCTAGAAATGAAAACTCAGATCCCTAAAATGTTTTGGAAGGCAATTTACGAGGGAAGAAGGAAAAAAAAAGAAAGGGGGGGTGAAAAACACCATACTCACACTGTCGAGCTCAAAACAAAAGAAAAAAAGGCAACAGGCTTTGGTCTTTTCTCTCCCTTTTTGTGAGCACTGGGCGGGGGTGGTGGAGGTGGTGGTGGGGGGCGGACAGCAGCAGCAAAGGAAACCCAACTAATCTGGCCCATGACACTATTTTACAGCAGGCATTTTGAATCTGTCTCTCCGCTACCTTCTCGAGGGAGCACTCGTTCGTGCGCACACACACAAACACATAAACACACAGACACACGGTTACAGCATTTTCCACAGCAGTCCAAGTCTTTGTTTAGTATGTTTAGGGTGAAACAAGCTTATGAATTTTCCATAGGAAATCTTAACCGAAAAAAAAAAAAAATAGTGCAAAGCCTGTATATTTGACTTTTTTTACTTGTAGGGTAAAAAGCCAAAATAACATAACCTTGTTGAAAGACTTTAAGAAAATTTCTTCTCACTTACTGATTCCCCAAATCAGAATCACATGCAAATCCAATTAAACTTAAGTACAATGTCACAAGTAACAGGTTTAAGTATTCTCATTTGTGTCTCTAAAATGACACCACCACTGTGAAATGTGTGACTTTTTACAGGAGAGAAAATTCTATACACCTAGGTCCTTTCTCTTTGGGTTTCCTACTTATAATTTACTTTAAAACAGGATAGCAATTCCACATCTATTATTCTCTGAAAGGTGACAGTATTGTTCAATATTAAGCCTGATTAATAACTTAATTTTGACACTGAGAAGTGAATAAAAATTCACACTTAGCTGGAGAATTAAATATATATAACTGCTTAACTGCCCATAGGAAATTCAATTCACTGAGTAACCTTTATTTATGTCTAAGAATATCTATAAAACCTTTTCACAGCAGGTTCCTTCCCTGATACAGTTAAATGCAAATCATCTTTTTTCCCTCTTACTCCAGAAAGCTCCTGCATACATAGCTGATACGCCACCTACTGCAAAACCGAGCTGACAGCGCAGGCGATGCTGCCAGCATTTCCATTCCATCACCAGGCTGGGGCTGAATAAAGGCGTGTTTGTGTGGTAGTGTTTCTTTTTTAAAAATCTCAACGCCAAGAAGAACAAGCTGAAATAGCGTGTTCAAAAATGGAGCGTAAAATAAACAGAAGAGAAAAAGAAAAGGACTATGAAGGGAAACACAACAGCCTGGAAGATGCTGACCAGGGAAAGAACTGCAAATCCACTCTGATGACCCTCAACGTTGGTGGATACTTATACATCACTCAGAAACAAACACTGACCAAGTACCCAGACACTTTCCTTGAAGGTATAGTCAATGGAAAAATTCTCTGCCCGTTTGATGCCGATGGTCATTATTTCATAGACAGAGATGGGCTCCTCTTCAGGCATGTTCTAAACTTCCTACGAAATGGAGAACTTCTACTGCCCGAAGGGTTTCGAGAAAATCAACTACTTGCACAAGAAGCAGAATTCTTTCAGCTCAAGGGACTGGCAGAGGAAGTGAAGTCCAGGTGGGAAAAAGAACAGCTGACACCCAGGGAGACCACTTTCTTGGAAATAACAGATAACCATGATCGCTCACAAGGACTGAGAATCTTCTGTAATGCTCCGGATTTCATATCAAAAATAAAATCTCGCATTGTCCTGGTGTCCAAAAGCAGGCTGGATGGCTTTCCTGAGGAGTTTTCAATATCGTCAAATATCATTCAATTTAAATACTTCATAAAGTCTGAAAATGGCACTCGACTTGTACTGAAGGAAGACAACACCTTTGTCTGTACCTTGGAAACTCTTAAGTTTGAGGCCATAATGATGGCCTTAAAGTGTGGTTTTAGACTGCTGACAAGCCTGGACTGCTCCAAAGGGTCAATTGTTCACAGCGATGCACTTCATTTTATCAAGTAATTACCTGTGTCATGAACAAAGGCAACAAGCATGCAGCCAGCAAGCTTCGGAAAACCTCGGCATCAAAGGCATCCCAAATAACGTGCCCAACCAGCTCTGTACTCAAGAGTCCTGCTACTAATCAATTACTGTGAGCTAACGGTATGTAAATTCTATCGCTAAAGATGTCCTTCTCTAGGGTGTTCCTGCTGATCAGACTCGCACACTTAAAGTGAAAACAGTGATCTTCTACATACTGTAAATAAAGATGGAATGCTTTTGCTATTTATTTTTCCTTAAGCTGTCTTTCAATCAGAATGTCTTGGGTACTCGTACAATGAACAAGCATGTACATTATCTATCATTCTTTCAAGGAAAGGATAATAAAATATTTTAAGGGACTATGAGATTTTAAATCCTTTCTACTCATGGCAAAAATCTACAAAGAAACTGAACTGATAAAATTAACCATTGAGAGCAAGAGAAATGTGCAAATCTACTAAAACAGAGCTGTGGTGAAAGCAAAATGAGATTGTAAGCATTAAAGCTATGGATTTAATTTTTGATGGCAGGCACCAAAAGCTTGCTCATAGTTTCTGTATTTCATACTAGAATTATAGCTGGATTGATATACTGCTGAAAATTCCTAGAAAACTGCTTGCTGACAATAAAAAAAAATGAAAGCATGACTAACTTCTTTGCTTATAGTTAATAATTTATAGTAAAAAGTTACATGTGTCACTTTTAAAACAAATATGCCTGTTAATGACTTCATACAGTATTATGCATTGATGCAGTTTACTGGCAGGCTACAGGCTATAGTAACCCTGGCTGGATTTGCAAGGGACAAAAATCAGCCAATTCATTTCTTTGCAGAGTGAACTCCAATACAGCATGGGTAACTTATTCTCAATAGAGTATACAGTATTAGAATAATGAAGAGAGTTCATTTTCAGAATCATTCTAAATATCTCATGTTTCAAGCTCAAAAATAATACATGAGTAACACTAAACATTATTCCTATGAAAGAAGTTTATAGATCCTTTTCAGTACCTCTTTTGATGGTAAATCTCAGGCTCAGTGAGTTTGTGGTCATTTCTTCACTTCATGATAAACAAGAAGTTATTTTTAAAAATTAGGTTAGGGGAGAACATTTTTTTCCTCCCAAAGAACAGCTAAATCATTTATTTCTATGCCACTGATTTTCTTTGACTTCTAAGTACAAATAACAGCTTAATTCACTCCTTTAAAATTTAACCATTAAAACTGGTCATTAAATCTTGACTTTAATAAACTTCAACAAAATATTTCTGAAAATCTTAAGTGAGGTTACAGAAGTTAGCATCTATGCAAAAAGTTTGCTTACACATAAAAACTTAGGAGAGTTAATACTCATTCAGAGCTGTAACTGACTACCCATTACAATATCTAAGGTAATACAAAAGTTGGCTGGACATACTAAAAGAAATATTTTAAAACCTACTGTACAAAAAAGTCCTTTAAAAATCCACGTTAAAAAAAATCTCTACATCAACTGCATAATTTTTTTTGTATAACAAGAAAAAAAGTTTATATTATAACATCAAATTGTCCCTTATGTACTTAAAAATGGCTTAATCAGGATTCAAAAGAACTATGAAAACAGAAAAAAAAATACTAAAATCTATTTCATCAGTCACTATAACTGAACTGTCTACATACCTCTCCAGCTTATGAGGTGACTTTTCCTTGGCATTTGGACTTTGTAATGTAAAAAAAACCAAAACGGTAATCATTTAATGTCAAAGTAAGATTTCCTCTAACAAGGTTTCATTTCAGATAATAAAAATAGCCCTGACACATCTTTTTACAGGAGATACAGTTTGTACAAATCTCCTTACAAGTATTATAAGTGAGGCTTTTGCATCAGTTCACAAAAGAAAATTTAACTGTTATAACAAAATTTTATTGATGGAAACCATTACTTTAGGAAATCTGTCACTGATTTTTTTGAACATCTCTAAAAAATCATTTCTGAAGTGCATTTAATTCCTCCTTAAGCTTTTGATAAATCATAATATCCTAAAACATTTAGTAATCTAGAAGGAAATATGGCTAGATTGATTACTCTTGCAGAAATTTTCATAAATATATCTTCAAAATCACTTGCACTTCTATTTACATATTCAACTGTCTAAATATTGTAAGCACACATGAAATACCTAGCTTTTTAAATTTTTATTGAAATATTGGTCATTGACAATGTGGGGTTAGTTTCACGTGTACAGCAAAAATACCTGGTATTTAAACTTTACTACTTTAAAAAATACTGAGAAATACTTCCCATTCAAAAGACTCAAGTAATTGTACAAAGTGCCTACTATAAGTCGAGTGAAGTTGTCACATTTTTGTTTGCAATCAATGATGAACTTCTTCCTCAAATCTTTTCTCATTTTGTTCCAAAGAATAAATCACAAAGTGACTCTATCTTCTTTTTCAGAAGAAAGGTAATAAGATAACAGGTTACTGTACTTGCCATATGCCTAACATATATATGCGTGTGTTTGGAATTATATTACACGGTGGGTTCTAGCATTACCCTTAAAATATAAAAAACAAACACACAGCTTAAGGTATACTGTATTTCTAAAATGTATATGGCAGTGTGCAGAACAAAGGGAAATTCTTACACAAGTCTTCAGATGATACAGAAATGATGACTACTGTTCAGACTGAAGATCATGATACTAATTAAGCTTGTTTGGTTTTTTTTTTTTTTAAAGAAAAGTACTTATATTTCAAGTGCTATTTTTAAGATATTAAAAGGTAACATTAGTGTTTTATCACATGCCAGGTACCATGTTATGAACATATATTATCTCAGTTAATCCTTATGATAACCCTAAGAAAGATGAAGAAAGAGACTTAGAGGGCTAAGGGATCTGCTAAAATCCTACAGTTACTGAGACATCAAGGTGGAACAAGTATTTGATACCTAGTTACACCAGCTCCACAGACAGCAGGAACTATGCTTTTGCAGGCCACTTATCTCTTTAACACCTAGAACCTGGCATAGAGCAGGCATTCATGAAGCACATGCTAAACAAAGAATACCAAAATAGAGGTTTGCCTCACTTGATAAAATCTCACGATGCAGGTATTCTTAAAATGCTGAGTGAAAAATTGGATTTCAGGAAAGCAAATAATATTTTAAATGTCATGTCATGTCATTTAAAGAACATGAGATGAATCATCTCACAAGAATAAAGAATATACCAAATTTGTATATTGGCAAATCTAGATTTTCACATGTCATGTTTGCTGGAAAGAGGGGTTACTTTTTATGGCTTATAAAGTCCACAGAACTTACTATGAGGAAAAAATACAGGACAGTGAAACACATATGGGCTCTGGAGTCAGACTTGGGTTCAAATTCAATTAACTTCCCCTAATCTGCTTACATGACCATAAGCAAGATTCTTCACTTCTTTGAACTTCAACATCCTCACAGTAAAACAGATAGTAATGATCAGTTGATAGGGCATTTATACGGCTTAAATTAAATTCTAAATTACATGTAAAATCCCTGGGGAAAGAAATGGTAACCCACACCAGTATCCTTGCCCAGAAAATCTCCATGGACAAAGGACCCTGGCAGGCCACAGTCCACAGGGTCGCAGAGTTGGACACGACTGAGCAACTGAACAGCAACATGTAAGATACCTCACCCATCACAGACTTTCCATAGCCTGGTTATTATCTTATCCAGTGCAAAGGTACCTTCATGACAGAACCATGAATAACAGGCACAAAAATGCACATTTACATTAAATAGGCTTTCAACTTAGACATGAACAGAACAGAGAACTTTCAACAAATGCAAGCTTAATACTGTGTTGAATTCTATAAGATACAAGGCTCTACTTTAAATTGCTCCAGGCAAATGCAGTTTTCAACTTTATTAGTTTAAAAACACATATGGTAAATTTTTCTTAGGACATTTATCTCCTAGCTTCATACGCAAAATCTACAAGAGCAAAATAATCACTACAGCTGTTTATCAGCAATTTAAAATCAGTCAGGAATTACATGATATCACACTCTTAAAAGATACCCCTATCTAATAAATTATGATCAAATGCCTTAAGCTGCAATGGTATCAATCAAGGTTAAAATCAGAGCACTGGAATCATAATAATGTTGTAAATAAAGCAGAGATGTAATATGAACTATCCAAAACAGGATGTAACTTAGAAATTATTTCTATTTTGTTTTAAAAATTTTTTTTATTGAAGTAGAGTTGACTTACAAAGTATTAATATATGCTGTACAGCAAAACGACTCAGTTAAACACACATAAACTCTTTTCTATATTCTTTTCCATTATAGTTTATCCCAGGATAAATGAATATGGTTCCCTGTGCGACAAGGCAGGACCGTGTTGTTGATCCATTCTGTACATAACAGTTCGCATCTACTAAACCCAAACAACCAGTCCATCCATTCCCCTTTGCCCCTCCCCCGTATTTAGCTCTGAAATATATAATGGTTACTTCTGTAGCAGACTTATCTTCCTAATCATATTTTGCCTAAGTTAATAATAAAATTAATTTGCTTCTGTGAACAAACACCAAGGGGACGGTGATAAAGAAAGATGTGCTGGGAAGAGGGAAATATCTAAGATGAAATTTTGAATTTGCCTAATTTATAAAGAGGTGACTGTATTCCTACTTCTCCTCTTTGCAAAGATACACAATAGTTCAAGAGTTTCAATCAAAAGTCACCGATATTAATATGTCTTACAAGCTATTATAAATAACTTACACTTAGTTAAATCCTTCCAAGAATGCAAAACCTATGCAATATCAAGCATTTTCTACATAAAATATAGTAACTCTTAATTTATTTAAATTACTACACATTTTTGAAAACATACTGGATAATAAAAGTCAAACAATTGTACTATATTTCCTTGTTACCTGTCTTAAAATATTGTTCCCCAGCATAAAATAAAAATAAATAAAATAAGATGCAGTAAACCTAACAGCAGAGCAGGTTTTTCCAAACTGAGGACTCCAGAATATTCAGTTACATTTAAAAGCAAATTTTACTAATTTTTTTTTAAGATTTATTTTACAAATTCCTTTTTGAAGACAGGCCCAATCTTTCAAAAGTTATTTTGATTACAGCCTTTTAGAATATTCAGTACATATTTTTCTACATAATTAAGGTATAAAATTGGGCAAGTCTGATTTTCAAAAAATTCCACGCTACTGCTTTTACCTTGTTATAGGAGGTTTGTTAACCAATATTAAAGGTTCTTAAAACTGGTGAATGATACAAACTTTAATCTTAATGATTACTTGAGTTTGATAAACTTCTATGACTTAAGGTGGTTTTACAAAGAACTAAAACATTTAGCATTTACTTCAGGTACCCTATCATTTGATTAATTTTTATTTATATTTATTTTTAAAAAACATTAAATGTAAGTGTAGCCATCCTAAGAAAACTACTTTGAATTTTGCATTTTCCTATCCACGTAAAGGAAAGACTATATCACTGTGTATAGAAATAATTATTATTAAAGATTGATGATTATTAGATAGAAATACCAAGCAAAAGAATCTAAAAGTCACAGGTGACTGATTTATAAAAAACAGAACCAAAATCTGCAACCCACAGGCATTTATGACACATATGACACCTTTCACAACATGGCCAGAAAGAAACACACTGGGATTCAATATACAGCTACCTTGAAAACTGAAGGCAGGCTTTATCAAAATGCCATTTTGGTTCCCAGTTATATATCACTCCTCTCTTTTTCCCACCTTATCAAAATTTAATTATTTGGATATAAGGTAGACTGTACTTAATACGAGGCAAGAAGGCTCAACTATATCTCTTACAATTATATAACAAAAGTTTATATATTATAAAATTCACTACACAATGAATATATAGAAAAATAGTAAAGCTTGATATAAAAATTTGGTAGGTAACACTGAAGTGGTTTAATGAAGCAAGGTTAAGCATTAAGTAAATTCATTCCCAACTGTCATTCTGTATCACCCTAAGACAATTTAAAGGATGTAACATTTTTAAGTAAATTAATTATCTTTATTTAAAAAAACAAACAAAAAGGAATATGTACTAACAGTGGGCTTTTTGGTTCAAAGTAGTGGGAAGGAAAAGCAGTTGAAGATTTAAAAATCAAAGTAAAAAAAGACATATCGGACTTCCCTAGTGGACCAGTGGATAAGAGCCTGCCTGCCAATGCAGGGGACACGGGTTCAGTCCCTGGCCCAGGAAGACTCCACATGCCTTGGAGCAACTAAGTCCACAAGCTACAACTGCCTAGTCTGCCTGCTCCAACTGCTGAGGGCTGTGTGCCGAGAGTCTGTGCTCCCCACAAGAGAAGTCACCGCAATGAGAAGACTGCACACTGCATCAAAGGGTAGCCCCCGCTTGCTGCAACGAAAGAAAGCCTGAGCACAGCAACAAAGAGCCAGTGCAATGAAAAATAAACAAATTTCTTTTTTTTTTTTATAAAAAAAAAGGACGTATCAATTCCACCAATGTTAAGACCGGCTAATGAAGCAAAAAAGATGACACCTATTCTACAGAGATGAAGGTTTTCCAACAGGGGCACAACTACCACCTACCTCCCTCGACCTTTCAAAGAAACCATCTGTGGCTGTCTTGGTCTCGGCTATTAGGATACTATAAAAGACTGCACTACCCTGAAAAGCATACAAACAGGTAGAAAGGGATAAGAAAACGTGGGACCTGCTGGTAATCTGACCTTTCAGCAAAAATCATAACAATGCCTGCATTCACGGAGGTGTACTCTGTATCAGTTAGTATTTAGTACTGCACGTGCATTGTCTCCTTTATCTCTGAGGTGTACACACTGCTGCTTTCCCAGCACCCATTCTTCCCTTCTTTGTTAGTAACTGAACCCTAATTCCACGGAGATGGCAACTGTATCCAGATAAAAACTGGTATTTTCTGATGTTCTGTAAGTGCAAGATCAAGTTATCAAGTGCCGACCAAAGGAATAGAAGCAAAACTAATAGGGTATGAATCTGGATATGGTCCTCTCACAAAGCTGGGTGAGTCTTTCTGACTTGCCTCCATTTTGCTGCCTGGAATGTAGATGTGATGGTTAGAACCACAGCAGTCATTCTGGATCACCTTGAGAATGGAAGCCACAAACTAATGATGGCAGACAGTTGCTTTTAACCATGGGACCTCCACACCAGACCTGGACTTCTTACCTTGGAACTTCTGTACAAAGAAGAAAAACACATTTGCATCATTGATATTTTAGGATGTCTAACAGATAGAGGTGGGCAGTATTAAGTGAGTGAGTGAAGTCGCTCAGTCATGTACGACTCTTTGCGGCCCCATGGACTGTAGCCCACCAGGCTCCTCTGTCCATGGGGTTTTCCAGGCAAGAATACTGGAGTGGGTTGCCATTTCCTTCTCCAGGGATCTTCCCGACCCAAGGATCGAACCTGGGTCTCCTGCATTGCAGGCAGATGCAGTATTAAAGATCTTGTTCTATCAATGAGAAAACAGACCAATAGAGTTAGGCAGCTTGCCACAGGCACACAGCTAGCAAGCAACCCCCAAAGCACCAAGCTCTGAACTACTGTGTAACACCACTTTCAGACCACATACCAGGAACTGAGCGGGAGATTCTGCAAAGGACATGAGCCCTGACAACAGACAAGACAATGCTGAAGCAAGGTGAGTTTCCCCATGCATTCAGTTCAGTTCAGTCTCCATGAGTTAGACTACATCAAATCCTGGCTTAAAATACTGGAAGACAACAAAGTCAATGAAAAAGGGAATCCAGTCAGTTTGCTACAGAAAAGAAACAAAAACACTAGAAGAGAAAATCCACAGATGAGAAGTGTAGCCACACCCACAGAAAGGAAAGGGGTAACTGGCAGGTCCGGGGATACGTTTAACCTAGAGAGAGACCTCTGTGAGCCAGGCAGATTTTCCTCATTCTGGTCCAGAATCATCATATTAAATCGAGAAAAATAGCTACCTGATTTCTAAAAATGAACCAAAAAGTCTTAGTTTTTGCCAATTTCTGCCAAAATTCTTGCCAACAAAGGTCCATCTAGTCAAAGCTATGGTTTTTCCAGTAGTCATGTATGGATATGAGAGTTGGACCATAAAGAAGGCTGAGCACTGAAGAATTGATGCCTTCGAACTGTGGTGCTGGAGAACTCTTGAGAGTCCCTTGTACAGCAAGGAGATCCAACCAGTCCATCCTAAAGGAGATCAGTCCTGAATATTCATTGGAAGGACTGATGCTGAAGCTGAAGCTCCAGTACTATGGCCACCTGATGTGAAGAGCCGACTCACTGGAAAAGACCCTGATTCTGGGGAAGATTGAAGCCAGGAGGAGAAGGGGGTGACAGAGGACAAGATGGTTGGATGGCATCACCGACTTGATGGACATGAGTTTGAGCAAACTCCAGGAGACAATGAAGGGCAGGAAAGCCTGGCGTGCTGCAGTCCACGGGGTCGCAAAGAGCCCGACACGACTGGGGGGCTGAATAACTAAATCTCTCTAAGCAGATGGATGGAGGGGAAGGGTGCAAAGGAACAACTACAGAGTTCTCTGTACAGTCAGCTTCTGTACTACTGCCCCGCCCCTGCTTGAGGCGTGGGGGCGGTGTGAGGTGAATGGAAACGTGAATAATCCTCCTGTTTTCCTGCAATATCAAGCAAGTAAAATACTCTGGATGGAAAAGCATCTTGGATGCTATGCTTCAGAGTTTTCTGGGAGGGAATGAAGTAAGAAAACTGAGAAAGAGAAACGTAGTCTGAAACCCTGAACTTGTGGAAGCTGGGAGACAGAGAGGGCCCATTTTCTTAGAAACAGTAAGATGCGAAAGAAGAAAGTTACAGAATGAGCTACCTTCAGACACAGAATGGGGCCTGAGGCTTTAACCAGCGGGGTGGCCATTTGCTCCCTAAGTAGCTAGTAATATCTTCAATTTTCCAAATTAATAAGCTTGTGGCAAACTACTCAAATAATTAGACATTTTCCCCCAAGAACATGGTAACAGATCAAGAAAAGCTACTGTAAGCTTTTTTAACACTTAAGTTAAAATACTGGAGCACAGATGCTATAACTCACATACTGTTTAAAATAACCAGGTAAACAAATGACCTAAAGGATAATGATAAGTGAGTTTTTCTGGGTATATAAGCCAAAGTTGATGATTCCTTAATAAGCAATACACACTCATCCACATATTTACAGATTTATTTAAATTTACTTCTAAATGCATATTAATTGTTTTTGTATTGCATAGCTTTAAAAGATAAAACTGAGTTACTGCTGCTTAAAATCTTATTTTACACAGCCACATGGGTGGCAAATTATTTATAAATCACTAGAAGACTTAAACACAAGAACACAGCATAAAAGAGTTCATCAGGGGATTTCCCTGGAGGTCCAGTGGTTAAAAGGTCACCTTCCAATATATGGGGTGTGGGTTTGACACCTGGTCAGAGAGCTAAGATCCCACATGCCTCAAGGCCAAAGAAACGAAACATAAAGCAGAAGCAATACTGTAACAAATTCAACAAAGACTTTAAAAAAAGTCCACATCAAAAACAATATCTTTTTTTAAAAAAAAGTTCATCAGAAAGAAAAAGTATTTTGAATATCTGTAAACAAATAAATGAAAGATGTCAACTAAGATCAACATAGTTTAAAAAAAAAACCCAAACGTTGCCTTGGAACTCAGGTATCTTTTAGCTTCTAGTCACTCGGAGTGCATTAAATACCTAAACAGATGAAGACAGAGAGAGAAATGCTTATTCTAAAACACTCAAGGAAGATGCCTGCTACCCTAGTTCATACCAGAATTTTATAAAATCAAATAGAGAAAAACAGGACCAATGTCAGTCCTTGGTCCATCTTTCTGGATTGAACACACACATCTCACTCAAGTTGCTAATAACATCTTTTCCTTGGCTTCACATTGATGACAGATTTCTTTTAAATTTTATTGTAAGCTGATACAGGCCAAAGCGATTCATTTTCTTAGACCCATATTTTTAAAACACATTTACACTGCTTTATTTAAAACTGTTCTTGTAGCCAAAGACCCTTACACTTTTAAGTCTATTGTTCATCACTGCTCAAAATTCTAGTCCGCCCAATTATAGGCTCATATTATACATGTAAAATAAAAATAATAAAAATTCAATTAAAAATGAATAAAAGGTTCAGAAGAGCATTAAATCATGCCAGGCACTGTGCTAAAAATATTGTTATTGCTACACCTAATTTACAAATGAAGACACTATAAAGTGTGGCAAAGAAGTGTGTCAAAGACCTCAGAGCTTCTAATGAGAAACTGAGGAGGGTTTTCAGTCAGCAACTAGGTTCTAGAACCCCTTCTCAGTTACCACCACATACGCTGAATCAACATACATTCTGCTCTCAGCTTTGAAAAGTAGAAAACTGATTCATTCTTCCATCTCTGAAAAACAATGTTCATCAAACAACTTAAACATGATTCAGAGATGAGGTGCTCAGCTCGTCAAAAAAAGTGTTTTTAAGAACATTAGAAAGTAATGTTTATATGCATAAGTAATTGAAACATTTTAAATAGTCTTATAGCTATTCATTCAAAGATTCTCCCCAAATTTCTCTGGGCCAGCTTTTTTACTTTGATTTATTATTTTGAAACAATGACAATGACTTTCCTTAAAACTACTATGAATAAATAAATTCCAAGCTGCCATTAGTTGAAATCTGTAACCCTCTCCCTTTTGAGGCAGCCAGCAAGAAGGGAGGGAGTTACGTGAAGAAAATCGATGTGAGGCTATATGAATATCACTTTTTGTTTTCTTATGACTATAACACTTAAGAGATTGGCAATTTACCCATACAAAAACATACTTCTTTTCGAGAAAAAGTCCTGCCTTCGGCATGTCACACTACCTTCTGAAAACAACACTGAGACATACATGAAAAATTAATTGAATAATTTTTATTGAATAAAAATTTATTAAAGCAATACTTTAAGATAATTAACAGGCCTCAATTATATAACAGAAATAACAGTTCAATCCATTTCACTACAAACACATAAAACTAGAGAAAAGGACCAATCATTTTCACATGATATAAGCAATACTGACTAAATCAAATAAGAGTTTATAATTAAGACAAAGCAAACTTATTAAATATTAGATTTGGACATCAAAGGAAATAAAGACAGGAAATGTGGAAGGGAGCAAAAGGGGAAGTATGGTTCAATAAGTAAATCAATTCTTCCACAAAAGCACTACAGTGCACTGCCAGTTTAAAAATAAACATTTATTAACTGCCGAGAAGTCTTTGAGAAATAAAATATATATCTTATATATATAGTATATCATTTTCTCTCTACATAAAATGATAACTACATATTGAAAACAGACGCAAAACAGCAGGTCTAAAACAGAGATTAAAATTCTACAATGGAGCTGAAAAGAAAATAATGGATATTTTGCTAAAGTCATCCATAAACCCTTTCTGGGAAAAAAAGGGGGATTTATTGTTAAAGTCTAGACAACGAAGAGATAAATGAAAATAAATAATTTAGGAATAAGATGGTATGATCAAAAGATTAGAAGAAAAGTGCAAATCTATTTATCCAATTAATACTAAGGTTAAATAACCAGAGAATTAGCTGCAGAACACAATGCTTATCTTAAAAACCTTAACAAAGTGACAATCAGTTCAGTGGCTCAGTTGTGTCCGACTCTTTGCGACCCCATGGACTGCAGCAAGCCAGATGTCTGATGAACTATGGATGAAGGTTTGTGACACTGTGCAGGAGGCAGGGATCAAGACCATCCCCAAGAAAAAGAAATGCAAAAAAGCAAAATGGCTATCCAAGGAGGCCTTACAAATAGCTGTGAAAAGAAGAGAGGAGAAAAACAAAGGAGAAAAGGAAAGATATACCCATGTGAAAGCAGAGTTCCAAAGAATAGCAAGGAGAGATAAGAAAGCCTTTCTCAGTGATCAGTGCAAAGAAATAACAGAAAACAATAGAATGGGAAAGACTAGAGATCTTTTCAACATTTCATGCAAAGATGGGCTCAATAAAGGACAGAAATGGCAGAAGATATTAAGAAGAGGTGGCAAGAATACACAGAAGAACTAAACAAAGAAGACCTTCACAACCCAGATAATCACGATGGTGTGATCACTCACCTAGAGCCAGACATCCTGGAATGTGAAGTTACATGAGCCTTAGGAAGCATCACTACGAATAAAGTTAGCGGAGGTGATGGAATTCCAGCTGAGCTATTTCAAATCCTGAAAGATGATGCTGTGAAAGTGCTGCATTCAATATGCCAGCAAATTCGGAAAACTCAGCAGTGGCCACCGGACTGGAAAAGGTCAGTCTTCATTCCAATCTTCAAGAAAGGCAATGCCAAAGAATGCTCAAACTACCACACAATTGCACTCATCTCACACGCTAGTTAAGTAATGCTCAAAATTCTCCAAGCGAGGCTTCAACAGTATGTGAACCGTGAACTTCCAGATGTTCAAGCTGGTTTTAGAAAAGGCAGAGGAACCAGACATCAAATTGCCAATATCCACTGGATCATCAAAAAAGCAAGAGTTCCAGAAAAACATCTATTTCTGCTTTACTGACTATGCCAAAGTCTTTGAGTGTGTGGATCACAACGAATTGGAAAATTCTTAAAGAGATGAGAATACCAAACCACCTGACCTGCCTCTCGAGAAACCTGTATGCACGTCAGGAAGCAACAGTCAGAACTGAACATGGAGCAACAGACTGGTTCCAAATAGGAAAAGGAGTACGTCAACGCTATATATTGTCACCCTGCTTATTTCACTTATATGCAGAGTACACTACGAGAAATGCTGGGCTAGAAGAAGCACAAGCTGGAATCAAGATTGCCGGGAGAAATATCAATAACCTCAGATATGCAGATAGATGACACCACCCTTATGGTAGAAAGTGACAATACAACCAATGAAATTGTGAAGAAAATAATTTCCTAATTTTTCGTAACAGAATCAACAAGACTGTCAAAAAGTGAAACCTGGAGTTAAAAAAAATAAACAATGTAATGACTCTAATTCCTTAATTTTTCTCTGCTCAGAGTATCCACACTCCCAACCCCCAACTTTAGAAGGAGCTCTTGGGAACTCATGTTTTTTGCAGAAAAGAAGCATTTATTTGACACTCAGCAACTCTCTCTTCAGTTATCTTTCTTCTATTAATTCCAATAAATTAACTATACCTCTTCGTATTTCCTATAATGATGGGCTAAGTTACTTAGATCAAACCTCCTGTAAAACAACTGTAAAAGCTGAATAAAATCTTGAAAGTATTAAAAAGACTACCAGAGGGGACTTCCTTGATGTGGTTAGGACCTCGCCTTGCAATGCTGGGGGTGCAGGTTCAGTCCCTAGTTGGGGACCTAAGATTCCACAGATGTTGCAACCAAAAAGACAAAACTTAAAAACAGAAGCAGTATTGCAACAGATTTGAGAAAGATTAAAAAAAAAAAACAAAAAAACTACAAGATAATAAGTGATCACCAAGCTCCAAAGACAGGGAAAACAAGAATCTTTGTGGTCATGGGCCAATCAGAAAACTTGACCCTTTGTTTAGGACGCCCAAGGCAAGTGTCGGGGGACAGAAATCAAAATCCAGAGCCTGCATAAGGCGGAAAGCCTAACAGAAACTTCTTACCATAAAAAAATTAAAATCCCAGGAGGCCATACTCACAGAGTGAGTGCAAACCAAAGGAAAAGCCAATCCAATAAAAAATGGACAAGAGATCTAAACAAGAATGAATTTCACAAAACAGAAAATCCAAATGGACAATAAATACATGACAGGGATACAACTTCATTAGAAATAAGTGAAATGTTGAAAAAAACCACAAAGACAGGTTAATACACATCCATAATACCAGTTAACATTTTTTTAAAAAATGGTCAATACCATTGGAGACACTGGAGAAGAACTGAAACAAAAAGAACTCACATACATTGCTGATGGAACTGTAAACTGGAGAACAGTTTGGCATTATCAACTGGAAGTGAACGAATGTACTCTGTGACCAAAGGCCATATACCTTTAAAAATTTATGTACCAGGGCACAAGTTGACAGCAATATTGTTAACAAGTCACAAATATCCAGTAACAGTAAACACTGATAAACTGAGCTAAATACATATTGTGAATATAGCAAAGAAAATGAATAAACTACCACTACATACAACGTGGATTATCTTAGAAAACAATGTTCAGTGAAAAAGCCACGCCAAAAAAATACTACATACTCTATGACCCAATTTAACATTCAGAAATAGGCAATGTAAAATATACTGCAGAGTAATGAAGGCTTAAATGCTAAAATTACAGGGGGAAAGTGATTATCATAAATGTCAGTGATAATGGCTACCTCTTTGGAGGAAGGAACCAGCCATGATAGAGGAAAGACATCCAGCAGTTTCTAAAGCTGGACATGTCCTATTTCAACTGCTTATGTTAATGAAGTTTTTTTTATATTTGTTAGTTACATTTTAATTTTAATTATCTATATTTTTATTTTTAAAAGTCGCCACTCTGGAAGTCTGGTAGTTTCTCACAGAATTTAACATACATTACCATATGACCCAGCAAAGGGCATTCTTGGGTATTTATCCCAGAGAAATAAAAACTTATGTTCACACAAAAATCTATACACAGTGTTCATGGCACCTTTATTTCTAACAGCAAAAGACTGGAAACAACCAGAAAGAGGGACTAATTAGACAAAACCATGATATATCCATACTATGGAATATTCAGGGATAGAAAAGGAATAAACTATTGACACATGTACAACTTTTGATAAATCTCCAGGAAATTTAGGTCAAGTGAAAAAAGCATTTACATAACATTTATGATACTTTTTAAGTGATAAAATTATGGAAATGGCGAATAGATCAGAAGTTGCCAGGGGATAAAAATGTCATTGGGGTGAGCAGGGCTTGGGAGTGGGAGGAACGTGGTGTGGTTACAGAGGCTAACACAAAGAGTCTGCGGGGATGGTGTTTTCTGTATGCTGATTATGGCAGTGGCCACAGAAAACTACACATGATAAAGTAACACACAAATACACAACTCTCACAATTCGGTAACAAAAAACAACCAAGTTTAATTAAATATGGGCAAAGGATCTGAACAGACAGTCCTCAAAAAAAAAAAAAAGGCCAACAAACACATGAGAATATATTCAACTCATTAGCTGTCAGGGGAATGCAAAGCAGACCCACAATGAGACCACTTCACACTCACCAGGATGAGTACATTCAAAAAGACACACCGTAAGAGGTGTTGATGAGGAGGTGCAAAAATCAGAAAGTTCACATTCTGCTGACTGGGATGAAAACTCGTGCAACGGCTGTGGGAAAGTTTTCAAAAGGTTTAACATAAAGCTACCATGTGAGCAACCATTTTATTCTGAGGTAAATACTCAAGAGAAACGAAAAATTCACAAGAAGACCTGTACACAAATGCTCACAGCAACACTATTCATAATAGCTGAAAAGTGGACAGAATCCAAATGTCTGCCAATTGATGAATGGATAAGTAAAATACGGAAAAGCCATACAATAGAATATTATTCAGCAGTAAAAAGGAATGAAGTACTGATTAATGCTAAAACATAAATGAACCTTGGAGAAGGAAATGGCAACCCACTCCAGTATTCTTGCCTAGAGAATCCTGTGGACAGAGGAGCCTGGTGGGCTGTTGTCCATGGGGTTGCACAGAGTCGGACATGACTGAAGCGCCTTAGCATACATGCATAAATGAACCTTGGAAGCATTATGTCAAGTGAAAACTGCCTGTTACAAAAGACCAAATATTACACGATTTCATTTAAATGAACTACCCAAAACAGACAAATCTATAGAGATAGAAAGCAGATTAGTGGTTGCCTATGAGATGGGGGTTTGGGGTGAAAGAAACAAGTGACTGCTAATAGGTATGGAGTTTCTTCTTTATAGAAAAAATTTTTATTGGAGTATAGCTGATGTACAATGTTGTGTTAGGGTCTACTGTACAGCAAAGCATATGAGTTATGCATATATTCCCTCTTTTTTAGATTCTTTTCCCATATAGGTCATTGGGGTTTCTTCTTGAAGTGATAAAAATGTTCTAAAACTGGTTGTGGTGATGGGTGCACATCTCTGCAAATACACTAAAAAACAACAAATTGTACCTTCCAAATGGATAAACTGTATGCTAGGTGAATTACAGATCAATAAAGCTCTTCTGTTAAAAAAGGAAATATTATCCAAATACTTTTTCATTTACAAGACCACTGAATGACATCACATTTACTTACAGACAAAACAGGAAATTTTAAAAATTCAGAAATCCAATACAATGTGTAAGCAGAAAAGACAATTTTTTCACTTTGGAGCTACTTCTTATTTTATATTATTTTAAATAGGAAGGAATATAGCAACCCTTAAAGAAGGAGCAGGCTCTGAGGACCAAACTAACGCATGCACAGATAAAGTGGTAAACCTGGGATCTGCTTTGCAGTAGCTCAGCAGAGGGTAAGAGAGGTAAGGAAGGGAGATGCAAATGTAACAGGACTGGCTGGCTGTGCTCAGTTTCCTCATACACATCTTGTTTTAAATCTTCTTATTTATTTGTGGCTGCACTGGGTCCTCGCTGCAGTGAGCGGGCTCTCTCTAGTTGCAGGGAATGGGGTCTCTTCTCCAGCAGCGGTGCTACTCACTGCGGTGGCTCCTTGGGTTGCAGAGCACAGCATCTAGGGCTTGCAGGCTGAGCAGTTATGACATAAGGACTTAACTGCCCCACAGCATGTTGGATCTTCCCGGACCAGGAACTGGACCCGTGTCCCCTGCACTGGCAGGTGGACTCTTAACCACTGGACCACCAGGGAAGTCCCTGTTGTTAATTTTTGAAGCTAAGTAATAAGTATATTGAGATTCATTTATTATTCTCTTTACTATGTTTGACCCCAGGATTCCCTTGTGGCTCAGAGGGTAAAATGTCTGCCCACAATGTGGGAGACCTGAGTTCGATCCCTGGGTTGGAAATATCCCCTGGAGAAGAAAATGGCAACCTACTCCAGCATTCTTGCCTGGAAAATCCCATGGACGGAGGAGCCTGGCAGGCCTACAATCCACAGGATCGCAAAGAGTCAGACACGACTGAGCAACCTCACTTTCACTATGTTTGAAATTTGCCATTTAAAAAAAAAAAAGACTTTCTGCTGGTGCAGCAGACAGCGTTTTTCTAAAAACAAATCAATAATTATATTCTAATATGTCATAATTTACTTCACCAGCTAACTTGTTTTTGGACATCAGGTTTGTCCAATTCCATTATTACTAAGAATGCTGGATAAACAGGCCGCACATCACTTAATGTAGACTTAGTTGGACCATACACCTTGTGGAAGAAGGAAAAATCAAAGGAAGGAGTCTAGAATACAATTAAGGTGCACATTTTTCGCTTCTGTCCCACCCTCTCTACCTGGTACTGACAGATATCCAATTACCCCATGGTTAGTTCTGGAGGTTTTTAGACAAACTCTTATGATAGTATATTAATCACCTCAGAAAAAAATAAATAAATAAAAATATAACCTTAAGCACCAAACTTCCAAAGAACTGTTTTAAAATATTACAAAATCAGTTTTACAAAGATATCCATGGTTCTGCAGAAATGGTTCCACTGACTTTCAAATAAATCGAAATTCCTATACAGTTCAGACAGCATTGTAGTATCCTACACAATATGGCAGTGTTTTAAAATGTAAATTCTTACCAACTTGTATCAATCATGTATCATCTAGTTAGATCTAAAGCAGATTAAACGTGTTTCTTACTATTCATAAAACACTACTACACTCAGGGAGCAATCTGCATAGTCGATTAGACAGCATGTTCAGTTCAGTTCAGTTCAGTTGCTCAGTCGTGTCCGACTCTCCGCGACCCCATGAATCACAGCACACCAGGCCTCCCTGTCCATCACCAACTCCCGGAGCTCACTCAAACCCATGTCCACAGAGTCGGTGATGCATGCATCCAGCCATCTCATTCTCGGTCGTCCCCTTCTTCTCCCACCCCCAACCTTTCCCAGCATCAGAGTCTTTTCCAGTGAGTCAACTCATCGCATGATATGGCCAAAGTATTGCAGTTTCAGCTTCAGCATCAGTCCCTCCAATGAACACCCAGGATCGATCTCCCTTAGAATGGACTGGTTGGATCTCCTTGCGGTACAAGGGACTCTCAAGAGTCTTCTCCAGCACCACAGTTCAAAAGCATCAATTTTTCGGCAATCAGCCTTCTTCACAGTCCAACTCTCACATTCATACATGACCACGGGAAAAACCAGAACCTTGACTAGACGGACCTTGGTTGGCAAAGTAATGTCTCTGCTTTTTAATGTATTATCAAGGTTGGTCATAACTTTCCTTCCAAGGAGTAAGCGTCTTTTAATTTCATGGCTGCAATCAGCATCCGCAGTGATTTTGGAGCCCAAAAAAATAAAGTCTGACACTGTTTCCACTGTTTTTCCATCTATTTCCCATGAAGTGATGGGACCAGATGCCGTGATCTTTGTTTTCTGAATGTTGAGCTTCAAGCCAAACTTTTCACTCTCCTCTTTCACTTTCATCAAGAGGCTTTTGAGTTCCTCTTCACTTTCTGCCATAAGGGTAGTGTCATCTGCATATCTGAGATTATTGATATTTCTCCCGGCAATCCTGATTCCAGCTTGTGCTTCTTCCAGCCCAGCGTTCCTCATGATGTACTCTGCATATAAGTTAAATAAGCAAGGTGACAATATACAGCCTTGACGCACTCCTTTTCCTATTTGGAACCAGTCTGTTGTTCCATGTACAGTTCTGACTGTTGCTTCCTGACCGGCATACAGGTTTCTCAAGAGGCAGGTCAGGTGGTCTGGTATTCCCATCTCTTGTTAACCAAGACAATTAAAAACTGGTTTCAAATAGAGTTAGTGACTAACATAACGAAGAAAGACCTTAAATAACAGAGCACTAGTAAAGCAAGTTCTTTTCACTGGAGGGTAACAGTGTAGAATAAATGATCATAAAATGTGAAATCCTTCACAAAAGTACTCAAAGCAAATTAAACTTTAGAATGACAAATATTCAAGTGCTACAGTATAAGAAGTACTGGGTACTGTATTGAATAAAAGTAATGAGAGATAATACCGAAAACAGCCACTATTCATGAATGAATGAAGCACTTGAAGAAAGTTAACAGCTGTCTTTTGAACAATACTTCAGCATTAGCATTAAAAAGATGAAATAGAAATGTACATAAAATGTTTGTGGCTGCATGGCAATTAACTTCAAAATGATACCGTGGCTCTCCTGGTAGCCCTTAAAAGGATTAACCCATTTGGAATTACATTACAGTTCAGTTCAGTCACTCAGTCATGTTCCACTCTCTGTGACCCCAAGGACTGCAGCACGCCAGGCTTCCCTGTCCATCACCAACTCCTGGAACTTACTCAAACTTCATGTCCATTAACTCAGTGATGTCATCCAACCGTCTCATCTTCTGTCGTCCCCTTCTCCTCCTGCCTTCTATCTTTCCCAGCATCAGGGTCTTTTTCAAGTGAGTCAGTTGTTCGCATGAGGTGGCCAAACTATTGGAGTTTCAGCTTCAGCATCAGTCCTTCCAATGAATATTCAGGACTGATCTCCTTTAGGATGGACTGGTTGGATCTCCTTGCAGTCCAAGGGACTCTCAAGTATCTTCTCCAACACCACACTTCTTTGTAGTCCAACTCACATCCATACATGACCACTGGAAAGACCATAGCTTTGACTAGATGGACCTTTGTTGGCATGTCTCTGCTTTTCAATATGCTGTCTAGGTTGGTCATAGCTTTCTTTCCAAGGAGCAAGCGTCTTTTAATTTCATGGCTGCAGTCACCATCTGCAGTGACTTTGAAGCCCCCCAAAATAGTCTCTCACTGTTTCCATTGTTTCCCCATCTATTTGCCATGAAGTGATAGGACCAGATGCCATGATCTTGGCTTTCTGAATGTTGAGTTTTAAGCCAACTTTTTCACTCTCCTCTTTCACTTTCATCAATAGGCTCTTTAGTTCTTCTTTGCTTTCTGTCCTAAGAGTGGTGTCATCTGCATATCTGAGGTTATTGATATTTCTCCCAGCAATCTTGATTCCAGTTTGTGCTTCATCCAGCCCAGCATTTTGCATGATGTACTCTGCACAGAAGTTAAATAAGCAGAGTGACAATATACAGCCTTGATGTACTCCTTTCCCAATTTGGAACCAGTCTGTTGCTCCATGTCCAGTTCTAACTGTTGCTTCCTGACCTGCACACACAGATTTCTCAGGAGGCAGGTCAGGTGGTCTGGTATTCCCATCTCTTGAAGAATTTTCCACAGTTTGCTGTGATCCACACAGGTAAAGGCTTTGGCATAGTCAATAAAGCAGAAATAGATGTTTTTCTGGAACTCTCTCGCTTTTTGACGATCCAACAGATGTTGGCAACTTGATCTCTGGATCCTCTGCCTTTTCTAAATCCAGCTTAAACATCAGGAAGTTCACATACTGTTGAAGCCTGGCTTGGAGAATTTTGAGCCATTACTTTGCTAGCGTGTGAGAGGAGTGCAATTGTGCAGTAGTTTGAAAATGACAATGTCTGACAAATTCCAGACATTAAATCATTTCTCTTTATTCTAATAGCACTGCTCAGTCTGAGCTGCCCTGCACCATAGCCCCTACCTCCTGAAATATGAGGATGCTACCAACCTTTAATGAATCTCAAACCATTTTCACCAGGATTCACAAACTTCTAGGAGCTACCATTTCCCTTTAGCGGAGCAGGGAAAAGCAGTCATCATCAGAGCTCAAGTCACTGTCACTCTCTGGTGGGCATGCACACCTAGTCCCAACTCTCCTCACTTTGCACCTCATCCTTTTACACTTGCAAATTTTCAACCCCATCTTGCTCTCAACCCTCCACACATGCTGCATGAAGGGAACAGGCATGCTTTGCTTGCCCAAGTAGAACCCCCAACTAATAGTTCAGGTCTTAACTCAAGCTGGGCTCCTGGCGAAGCTTCTCTCACTCATGCAGGATAATCCTCTGCATCTTCTCTTTTGTTCCCAGTGAACCACCTCCCCTACTACCTCCTTTACAGATGCTAACTCTGGGAGGACAAGAACTGTGTGTCTTTTCTAGACATTTTGTTCTCAGGGCTCAGGCATAATAATGATCTCACATTAGGTGGTCAAATTAAATCCACTTAACCCATCTTGGGGGATTTATTTTTCCTATCAGAATTCTTGAGGATCACGTAATAGTATTGTGAAAGTATGCTGTGAAGCAGCGTACAAATGATGGGTTTTTACAAGCTATACATGGGCTTCCCGGGTGGTGCCAGTGGTAAAGCATGACCTGCCAATGCAGGAGATGTAAGAGATGCAGGTACAAACCCTGGATCGGGAAGATCCCCTGGAGGAAGAAATAGCAACCCACTCCAGTATTCGTGTCTGAAAGATTTCATGAACAGAGGAGCCTGGCGGGCTACAGTCCATGGAGCTGCAAAGAGTCAGACATGACTGAGCACGAGCACACACACACACTTATCTTTCAGACAGTTAATTACGGTCCTTTTCACCCTAAGTTACAGTTACATTAACACCCTGTTAGTCTTCACTGTCTAATTTCTTAATTCCCTAGCCAAATAAACTATACGACTCCACCCCTAAGATGCGTCTGGTAGCCTTCAGGAATATTAAGATTCCCTCTTCAGGAATTTTTTCTTTAAATCTCTCCTAACTTCAGATACAAAGGAAAATTTATAGCGTTTCTTACTCCAGAGGTGCAAAACGAATAGTCAGACAGGATCTCCCAAATCACTTAAATATATTTCACTTTTATCCAGACATCTAGAGCAAAAACTACAGAGCTTATTATCATTCTGTCCTATGTCCAAAGATATACAATTTGGCTTTTTACTTATCTCTTCATTTCTTTCCATGGCAGGAAGGACATGGACACAGAATAACAAAAACTGGTCTCCAGTTCTACTTCTCAAAGGCATTCAGAACAACTTCCCTGCCTCAAAAAAAGAGACTGAACTAAAATTAGGCAGTCTTCAATTCAAATGTTTTCTGAGATGGGGCAGGTAAAATAATTATGCAAAACAGCTAAGTATAATAAGGAATAATGGTTACTATCCTGGCCTTCTGAAGAAATGCCTTGTCTAAAATCTCAGTATTCATTATATATATATATAAAAAAACCTAGCCAAATAAACTAGGCCTGCAGGGTGGGCTCATTCTCATACCCGCAGTATTTTAGTAGCCGTGTATGTGTGTTAGTCGCTCAGTTCAGTCAGTCAGTCAGTCAGTCAGTTCAGTCGCTCAGTCGTGTCCGACTCTCCGCGACCCCATGAATCACAGCACGCCAGGCCTCCCTGTCCAGTTAGTCGCTCAGTCGTGTCCAACTCAGAGATCCTGCAGACTGTAGCTCTTCTATCCTAGTAGCCATAACACACATCAATTTGTGAGTTGTATTTGTGAGTTCACTGCTGAACCTGATCATCTTTAAGCACTTCCTCTTCTACCTGTGAAATTTAACTAAAAAAACAAACAAAAAAAGGGTGACGAGAGCCATGTTTTCCAAGTTAAAATATATTACAGCTGGGAGGTAGCAGTTTCAACAGTCCAAAGCTTGCTGGTTTCTATTTTACTTTAATAATGAACCAATATATCCTTGAATGTCTTGTCCTAAAACACCTTTGGCCTAGTATTAAAATTCCCCTTCAGTCTATGACTTTTTATTCTGTCAATATACTCTCCTTTTCACTGTGCAGCAGAGCCACCATCTTTGAATGTCAGAATTACCTTTATTAGTAAAATAAGGTCTCTTCCAACCAATATTCCATTACTACCACAACCCTGCAAATGTGCAACATTTCCATTCAGAAATGGCCTGGGTCAACAGGCATTTCCCTCTCCACTAATAATGTGAGAAAATTACCATTTAAATGGCACTCCTCCTAATTCTATGATTCAGCCAATATGATCCCATCGACTCAAGTATACACTAATTTTCAGTGACACATCAACTGTGCGGCAGACACTACCCAGCGCGGCAGTCATTCTCGGGCTCCCGACCAAATGTCCTACCATAGCCCACAGGGTGAACTTCTGGAGAAGCCAAACCCAGACACAGACAGGACACAGCAACTTCAGAGTTACTGTACTCGAGAGTGGGGCAGGCCACGCTACTGGTGTCCTTACAAGAAGACACTTGGTCACAAAGAGACACACTGGGGTACACGTGTGCAGAGGGAAGGCCATGTGAAGAGGCAGTAAGGGGGCAGCCATCAGCATGCCAAGGAGAGGCCTCAGAAGAAATCAAACCTGCCCGTACCTTCATCTTGGACTTCCAGCCTTCAGAACGGTGAGAAAATAAATTTGTTTTTTAAGCTACTCATTCTGTGGCCTTCTGGTATGGCAGCCCTAGCAAACTACCACAGGGTGATTTAATACCTGTGATTTAACTTTTTTGAACCAACTAAGAGAGCTGGCTGCTGAGTTTTTTTTTAGAAAAATGTGTTTTCTTCTTGTGCTTTCTGACTTCTCTGGTAATAAAATTTTTAATGAAGAAAAGCACACAAATCATAAATTTCCAGCTTTGATGAGTTTTCACAAAGTGAATGTATTCATGTAACCACAACTCAGATCAAAACAGAAAACACTGGTAGGTAAGCTGTTTGAATTCATGGATTCAATACTGAATTGTCTAGACTAATTGCTTACATATCTTGAGTAACTTTGTTTCCTTCCTAATACAGATTTTTTAAAAAATCTTTCAAGCATAAGTCTTACTTGACATAACCAGTACCATTTAGAAATACTGTTATATCAGAAACATTAAACTTCTAAAGGACTAATAACATGTTAAGAAACCAACCAGAGTCATGGGTCATGGTTCCAGCATTTTGTTTATGTATCTTTTCTATTTTTTTAACAGAAAGAGACTGTGGTTATCTTTGTGAGACACAGAGTCTGGTGAAGTTATCACATAGGCTCCAATTAATTTCTCTTTCTCCCACTTAACATCTTTTAATATTCTTTTTTGACAAGACTTTGAAGCAAGTACTTTGGTGGAAAGTGAATGCCAGCTGAATCAGTGATGCAATTAATTTATTTGAATTACTTTTCACGAATTTTACAGTCTTAAAATAAAATTGTCCCCAACAAATGATAGTTTTTTCCTACTAATGAGATACTGTGCATTGTTTTTCCCTTGCAACTGTCTTCCTGAGTAAATTATATTCTAATGGGAAAGGTCTGTGGCTTTAAAGTAGTTATTTCAAAAAGCTGGAGAATACAGAGAAACTGCATAAATGAAAAACCAGGTGCTGAAATCCAAAGCAGAGGAGAGGCAGCAGTACCTGAGAAAACTTTACCAGCATCATAACTGCAGCTCAGAGGGGAACTGGAAGAATCCCGGTGAAGAGAAGGGCAGGGCTGAGCAGCGCAGAATTACCCTGAGGGCCTGAGGGGAGATGGGGGTAGAAGCCGAGTGAAGGCAACAGCAGCAGGATCCATCATCCTGGTGGGAGCAGACAGGTGAGGAAGATGACTGTGGTCAGACAGGTGATGGGCACTCACGGGGACAGTAGCAGAAAGAGGTGGTGATTAGAGGCAGTGACACAGCCACGGAAAAACCGATGTGGCCTGAAATCGCACCTCGACTTCCCGGATAAAATCTTCCTGAACCTCAGTCTCGGGATATCTGGGTCGATTGGAGTCTGCTTCATGTGTGGTGTCCCCAGGAAACACATTAGGGTCTAAAATCTCTTGGATGCACAGCCCCTCCAAGAGAGAAGGTTGAGGATCAGAGAACACACCAGAACTCTCACAAAAATACTAGTGTGAGTGTTACATGGTCAGTTGTGAAGTATATTAATTTAAAAAGGATTGTAATACCATATTTGGTCCATGATTTTTTTAAAAGGGGTATGTGCCAGGGAATTCCCTGGTGGTCCAGTGGTTAGGAGTCCAGGCTTTCCCTGTTGAGGGCATGGGTTCAATCCTTGATCAGAGAACTAAGATCTCATAAACTGAGCGGCATGGCCAAAGCAGGGGGGTGGTGCCAAGTAACCCCTATGAAGACATCATTTTCAGTTCCTGAATAAAGAGAGAGCTACGGTTTACTATCTCTATTTTGGTTAGTATCTTGGTTACTATTCCTCCAGAAGCTCCAAAGGTTTCCAGGCAACGTGTTGGTGAGATGATCCCAGGAAACACTGGAAGAGGATTGGAGAAAAGAGATAGGGAGGGGAAAGAAGTCATTAAAGAGTTGCGTCTAGAAAACAGGTACCAGTTGCACAGCACTGACAGGTGCAGCCGTTGTGCTGAAGAATTCTGCAAGACAGCGCAGGACGCGTGCCTGGGCTACCCTACCTGAGCACTAAGCAAGCTGGGTATTCACCCACTGAGTCCTTTCCAATACTGGCTCCCAGGGTGAGGGTTAACACCCTGTCATTTCTGACCCGCCCTCCTGGCCAGCAGAGACACAGAGAGATGCTGAGGTTTAGACGCTGCCTGGGAACGGCCAGGGCTGACGGATCGTGGGGGTGGGGAAAGCACCCAAAGCATCTATGACACGTATGCTGCAACTCCTAAACCACGGCAATCTGTCCCTAACTTGGGAGTGTAAGCACATCACCCTGCACCTAGAAGACGCAGAAAAGAGACAGAGAACCGCTCCAAATCACCGGATGTTTCCCCTTTGCTGAACAATACGGGGGCTCTTCTCAAAAAATCTTTTTAGCTATGATACATAACAAGTTACAAAGTAAAAAAAAAATCTACCAAGTCCTCACAGTCATGAAGTTGTGTGTAGCTATATAAAAGAAATCGAAGCTGTAAATAACCCTGGGTGGCATGCTCTTTTCTCTGTGAGCAGGAGAAGGCTACAACTTCCAGCCATAAAATAATTCTCCAGAAAAGCTCTTTTAAAGGAAGACGGGAAAAATGTGAAAACAGTATGTATCTGTAGGGTTCCCCCCACCTTCTTCTTTTGGAATAGCTAATGATACATAGCCCAGATCATGAACTCCTTATTGCCAAATTCAGACTTATATTGAAGAAAGTAGAGAAAACCACTAGACCATTCAGATATGACCTAAATCAAATCCCTTATGATTATACAGTGGAAGTGAGAAATAGATTTAAAGGACTAGATCTGATAGACAAGAGTGCCTGATGAACTATGGGCAGAGGTTCGTGACATTGTACAGGAGACAAGGACCAAGACCATCCCCACGGAAAAGAAATGCAAAAAAGCAAAATGGCTGTCTCAGGAGGCCTTAAAAATAGCTGTGAAAAGAACAGAAGAGAAAAGCAAAGGAGAAGAGGAAAGATATAAGCATCTGAATGCAGAGTTCCAAAGAATAGCAAGGAGAGATAAGAAAGCCTTTCTCAGCGATCAATGCAAAGAAATAGAGGAAAACAACAGAATAGGAAAGCCAAGAGATCTCTTCAAGAAAATTAGAGATACCAAGGGAACATTTCATGCAAAGATGGGCTCGATAAAGGACAGAAATGGTATGGACCTAACAGAAGCAGCAGATATTAAGAAGAGGTGGCAACAATACACAGAAGAACTGTACAAAAAAGATCTTCACAACCAAGATAATCACGACGGTGTGATCACTCACCTAGAGCCAGACATCTTGGAATGTGAAGTCAAGTGGGCCTTAGAAAGCATCACTACGAACAAAGCTAGTGGAGGTGATGGAATTTCAGTTGAGCTATTTCAAATCCTGAAAGATGATTCTGTGAAAGTGCTGCACTCAATCTGCCAGCAAATTTGGAAAACTCAGCAGTGGCCACAGGACTGGAAAAGGTCAGTCTTCATTCCAATCTTCAAGAAAGGCAATGCCAAAGAATGCTCAAACTACCACACAACTGCACTCATCTCACACGCTAGTAAAGTCATGCTCAAAATTCTCCAAGCCAGGCTTCAGCAATACATGAACCGTGAACTCCCAGATGTTCAAGATGGTTTTAGAAAAGGCAGAGGAACCAGAGATCAAATTGCCAACATCCGCTGGATCAGGGAGAAAGTAAGAGAGTTCCAGAAGAGCATCTATTTCTGCTTCATTGACTATTCCAAAGCCTTTGACTGTGTAGATTACAATAAACTGTGGAACATTCTGAAAGAGATGGAAATACCAGACCACCTGACCTGCCTCTTGAGAAACCTGTATGCAGGTCAGGAAGCAACAGTTAGAACTGGACATGGAACAACAGACTGGTTCCAAATAGGAAAAGGAGTACCTCAAGGTTGTATATTGTCACCCTGCTTCTTTAACTTATATGCAGAGTACATCATGAGGAACGCTGGGCTGGAAGAAGCACAAGCTGGAATCAAGATTGTCAGGAGAAATATCAATAATCTCAGATATGCAGATGACACCACCCTTATGGCAGGAAATGAAGAGGAACTAAAAAGCCTCTTGAGGAAAGTGAAAGAGGAGAGTGAAAAAGTTGGCTTGAAGCTCAACATTCAGAAAACTAAGATCATGTCATCTGGTCCCATCACTTCATGGGAAATAGATGGAAAAACAGTGGAAACAGTGTCAGACTTTATTTTTTTGGGCTCCAAAATCACTGTGGATGCTGCTGGCAGCCATGAAATTAAAAGATGCTTACTCCTTGGACGGAAAGTTATGACCAACCTAGATAGCATATTAAAAAGCAGAGACATTACTTTGCCAACCAAGGTCCGCCTAGTCAAGGCTATAGTTTTTCCAGTGGTCATGTATGGATGTGAGAATTGGACTGTGAAGAAAGCTGATTGCCGAAGAATTGATGCTTTTGAACTGTGGTGCTGGAGAAGACTCTTCAGAGTCCCTTAAACTGCAAGGAGATCCAACCAGTCCATTCTAAAGGAGATCAGTCCTGGGTGTTCATTGGAGGGACTGATGCTAAAGCTGAAACTGCAATACTTTGGCCACCTCATGCAAAGAGCTGGCTCACTGGAAAAGACTCTGATGCTGGGAGGGACTGGGACTGAACTGAACTGAATGATACAGTACAAGCAACATACTGAGGACTGACAGACATATCAGTTCAGTCGCTCTGTCACGTCTGACTCTCTGCGACCCCATGAATCTCAGCACGCCAGGCCTCCCTGTCCATCACCAACTCCCGGAGTTCACTCAAACTCATGTCCCTCGAGTTGGTGATGCCATCCAGCCATCTCATTCTCTGTCGTCCCCTACTCCTTCAGAATCTTTTCCAGTGAGCCAGCTCGTCGCATGAGGTGGCCAAAGTATTGCAGTTTCAGCTTTAGCATCAGTCCTTCTAATGAACACCCAGGATTGATCTCCTCTAGAATGGACAGGTTGGATCTCCTTGCAGTCCAAGGGACTCTCAAGAGACTTCTCCTGCACCACAGTTCAAAAACATAAATTCTTCGGCGCTCAGCTTTCTTCACAGTCCAACTTTCACATCCATACATGACCAGGGAAAAAACCATAGCCTTGATTAGACGGACCTTCGTTGGCAAAGTAATGTCTCTGCTTTTTAATATGCTATCTAGGTTGGACATAACTTTCCTTCCAAGGAGTAAGCGTCTTTTAATTTCCTGGCTGACACACATATATACGGTCCTTAAAAAAATGTTTAAAAAAGACTTGGGCTGAAACTTCTTTTCAAAAAGCACACTGGCTCTCTATCAGTGCTTCACCTCTGGCCAGGCCTCAGCTGCCTATTTCTAACAAGCTGGTGTAAACATGGAGGAATGAGATTTTATTCCAGTATCTTAAAATGTTTACTAAATCATTTTGCATTAAAGACATACAAACTGACCTAACTTTCAATAGGTTTATTTTAAACTTAAATTTGACCTAGATGAAACTGGTTTCTCTATTCTTCGTGATCAATTTAATTTTTCAAGAAATTAAAATTCCAGGGCTTCCCTGGTGGCTCAGTGATAAAGAATCCACCTGCCAGTGCAGGAGACAGTGTTCGATCCCTGATCTGGGAAGATCCCATGTGCCCCGGAGCAACTACGCGCACGCGCTGCAACTAGTGAGCCTGTGCTAGAGCCTGGGAGCTGCAGCTACCGAAGCCCGCGTGCCCTAAAGCCCGTGCCTGAGCCTGTGCTAGAGCCTGGGAGCCGCAGCTACCGAAGCCCGCGTGCCCTAAAGCTCGTGCCCCGCACCAAGAGAAGCCACCACAAAGACAAGCCTGCACACCACAACTAGACAGTAGACCCCTGCTTGCCCGCGACTACAGAAAAGCACACGCAGCAACAGACCCAGCACAACCAATAGGCAAATAAATAAAATTATGTTTAAATTATGTTTAAAAAAATAAAACATAATTTACATTGAGGTTTATATACAAATAGTATGTCCCTACTGCTTTACCAAGATACACTAGTACATTCCCTACTCAAAGAAACTATACTGAATTAATTAACACTTTTAGTCTGGTCATCATATAAATTCTTATACTGCTTCTATTTTATAATGTTAACTTTTCTTTTACAAGCCCTCTATTTCTTTAGAGTTTGGGCATATTGCATTGACAAGATCTTCTTCTTTCTAAATGTATGTATTTGTTAACTTTAATTTTATGCAATCTGAGAATAATGCATGACATTCAGTAAACATCGCTTAAGTATTTTCCCCTCAAAAAGTGTTACAAATTTTACATCAGTGCCTTGGTACATACAGCTCTAAAAATGATTTTCTATTCTGTCACTTCTTTGTCAGCCAAATTTTCAAACAGTTCTTCAGAAAGATTGCTCCATGCCTTCGCAGTAATACAAATGACTTGATGAATTGTATTTTCTCCAGTGGTACCTGTTCAAGTGGATAACGCAAGCTATAAAATTGCAAACCACTGTGATTTCACATACAGCTGAACCATAAATCAGAAAACAGAACGTAAAGAGGGGGGAAAAAATCAAGAAACACTGGAGTGTGAGCATTAAACAGTTTCCACTGGTGACATCTATGATGGTATTTTGCAATTAATGCCCACTTTTTTAGGTACTGTAATGCTATTGTGCTTATGTATCTTTAAAAAGGGAATCCTTACAGAGACATGTACTAAAAATTTAAGGGTGGAATGATATGCTGGGTGAGACTGTCTTTAAAATGACCCCGTGAGGTACAAAGAACAGTGGCTGGGAAAGAGCTGAAACAAGACTGACCAAATGTTGAAGTCTGAAGCTAGATGACAGGCACACGGAGTTTCACTATACTATTTCTCTACTTTTGCATATGCTTAAATTTTTTTCCACAATGAAAAGTTAAGCTGCAGGCCAGAAGGGAGTGGCAGGATATATTTAAAGTGCTGAAAGCGAAAAACCTACAACGAAGAGCAATCAACCCACAAGGCTCTCAATTCAGATTCCATGGAGAAATCAAAAGCTTTACAGGCAAGCAGAAGCTGAGAGGATACGGAACCACCAATCCAGTTTTACAACAAAGCTAAAGGAACTTCTCTAGGTGGGAAACACAAGAGATGAGAAAGAAAGAGGAAGGGGGAAAACAGACCTACATAAACAAACCCCAAAGAATTAAGAAAATGGCAAAAGGAATATACACATTGATAGTTATCTTAAATGTAAACAGAACAAATGCTCCAACTGAAAGTTAAGCTAAAACCTCAAGAGCAGTCCCCTCAAATCACAGAAATTTCTTCCGATACAACAAAAGGAAGAAAAACAGCAGCAGGAGGAGGGGCAGGGAAAGAACAGGAGAAGAACAAAAAAAACCAGCTACTGGGGAGGTGACCAAGTTCTCATCACTCCTGTTGGCTCTGTCAAAAAAAAAAAAAACATATTTCTATTCTATAACTTTAATCTCACCAGCAGTTATACCAAATAGCTCATTCACTTAAAACACCTTCTTTTCTATAAGAGGAGGATTTCTCATCCTTGGCACTACTTACATTTTGGGCTGGACAGTTCTGTGCTGCAAGGAGCTGTTCTGTGCACAGCAGGCTGTTTGGTGACATCCCCAATTATTCCATGCCACGAACACACACCCAGGGTGACAGTCAAAAATGTCTCTGTGTGCGTGCTCAAGTCACTCAGTCATGTTCAACTCTTTGTGATCCCATGGACTATGGCTAGCCAGGCTCCTCTGTCCATGGGATTCTCCAGGCAAGAATACTGAAGTGGGTTGCCAGTTCCATCGCCAGGGGGATATCCTGACCCAGGGATTGAACCCAAGTCTCCTGCGGCTCCTGTACTGGCAGGTGGATTCTTTACCACTGAGCCATCAGGGAGATCCTCAAAAATGTCTCTAGATGATGCAAAGCAGTCTCCCAGGTGGAAACCACTGCACTACATAATATATAAACACAGCTTTGTATCTGCAGAGTGGCAGGTTAAAAACATACTCATAATTTGCAGACAATGATCAAACAGATCCTTTTTGTTTCTGCAGGGCAAACCCAATAGGCAATTTACAATGGAACTGAGGTTTATAATAAGTGAAGCAACGTATCATAAAATCACAGTGATTCATAGACTTTACAAAAGCTTAGAAATAAAATGCAGCAGGACAATGAGGGGTGCAAACATATCTGAAAAAAGGAAAATATCTTTTTACAAAAGTAATTTGTTTTTAGTCACTGCTGTTGCTGTTTGGTCACTAAGTCATGTCTGACTCTCTGCGACCCCAGGGACTGCAGCCTGCCAGGCTCCTCTGTCCATGGGCCTTCCCAGGCAAGAACGCTGGAGTGCATTGCCATTCCCTTCTCCAGGGGATCACCCCGACCCAGGGATTGAACCCACATCTCCTGCTTGGCAGGTGGATTCCTTACCACCGAGTCACCTGGGAAGCCCCTCTTAATCACTAACAGCACTTTAAAAAAGCTGGGTGAGTTTATATTATTCTACTTCAGCATGTGTTTGAAATGTTCCCAAATATAAAAGTTCTTTTTTTCCCCCATTCAATTTCTGTCTTTTTTTCAATGCTGTCAGTTACTCACAAAATTAATTTTCTACCTACACTCTGAAAACCACTAGTAAGAAGATTAAGGGCACAGGTCTACCAGCTGCATGTTGGTCAAATTACACCCTAAGCAAGCCCCGTTTCTCTCATCAATTAAGTGACAATGGTTTCCACCTCATAGGCTTGCTGTGTGAAATAACTGCTAAGAAGTACTCAACACAGTGGACAAAATAAGGGTACAGTAGGTTGGCCATTTGGGCTTCCCTGGTGGCTCAGAGGTTAAAGCGTCTGCCTCCAATGCGGGAGACCCGGGTTCGATCCCTGGGTCGGGAAGATCCCCTGGAGAAGGAAATGGTAACCCACTCCAGTATTCTTGCCCGGAGAATCCCATGGACGGAAAAGCCTGGTAGGCAACAGTCCACGGGGTCGCAAAGGTGGCTCAGAGGTTAAAGCATCTGCCTCCAATGCGGGAGACCTGGGTTCGATCCCTGGGTCGGGAAGATCCCCTGGAGAAGGAAACGGTAACCCACTCCAGTATTCTTGCCTGGAGAATCCCATGGATGGAGAAGCCTGGTAGGCTACAGTCCACGGGGTCGCAAAGAGTCGGACACGATTGAGCGATGGAACGAACGAACGAACGAACGAACAAACATGCACCCCTATGTTCACAGCAGCACTATTCACAATAGCTAAGATATGGAGACAACTTAAGTGTCCACCAACAGCTGAATGGATAAAGACGATGCGGTATTTACGGATATACGATGGAATACCACTCAGCCACAAAAAGAATGGAACAATGCCAGTTGCAGCCACGGAGACAGACTTAAAGATTCGTACTAAGTGAAGTAGGTCAAAGACAAATGTCACACGATATCATCTATGTGTGAAATCTAAAAATATGATATTTATTTACAAAACAGAAAGAGACTCACAGACACAGAAAACCATTATATACAGAACTGAGAAACAAGGTCCGACTGTATGGCACATGGAACTATGATAAGTCATAAACCAAAAGAATTATTAAAAGAATATATGTGTGTATAACTGAATCATTTGCTGTACGGCAGAAATTAACACACAACACTGTAAATTAACATAACATTGTAAATCAACTATACTTCAAAAAAAAAATCTCAGAGTTCCATTGCAGTGGCAACTAGCAATATGCAGATGGTGATAATTTACACAACTGCAAAATTCATGTAAAAGCAGTGATAAGAAAAAAATTCAACAGAAGAAGACAGCTGTAGTTTGAATGCTATAAAGCACACACAGATACACACAAAGCTTAATTCAAACCTCTGAAAATTATATAACTGATTCTCAGCACACAGGAAATGCACCAAGCAATATGATAACGTGTCTAGTGGTCAACCAAGTGTCACATCACACAGCACTGAACTAATCTCATTGGCAAAGACTTTTTCTTTTAAAAGAATCATTCGTGCCAAAATAAAAATATTATGAGCAAGAAATAAAGTAGGGAACAGAAATTTAATATTCAATTTTGAATCTCAAGTGTCTTAAGAAAAAGACTTAACTTTGAAATAAGAAAATCTATCCTTTGTCACCAACAAGCCATCTCACTTAAAATCACTCTAAAGAGTACCTTTAGAGTACCAGTAATTCTTAGGAGAAAATCAACTATTTCAATACATATTTGCTTTAGCAAGCCCACGTGCTGTGTTCAGTCCTATATGAGCCACTCTTGGCGATAAGCATGAGACATGGTCCCCTGCCCATAAGGTTTAATTCAGGGACAAAATGAGTAATACAAACCTTATTGCCGTAAAAGTCTAGATGAAGGAAGAATCGACAAAGACCGGAGTCATAAAGGGAAAGAGCGGCTGTAAAAAGCAAACAAATCCCTGGCAGAGGAAAATAAGGGAAGGAGGAGAGGCAGCAGTGTTGAGAGGCTCTGGGGAGGGAGAAGGGATTCTAGCAGCTTGGAGAGTAGAGAGGACAGCTGAAGTGTTCAGAGGACTGTGGGTTAAGTAGTACCAAGAATTGTGTATGAGGTTCATCCCTGGTGATTCAGGGGCTAAGACTCTGCACTCTCAATGGAGGGGGATCAAGTTCAGTCCCTCGTGAGGGAACCAGATCCCACAGGCCACAAGTAAAACACACTGCACTAGCCGCAGTTAAGATCCAGCAGAACCAAACAAATAAAAATGAATATTAAAAAAAAAAAACAAGAAGGAAATGTGTATTTCTACTACAGAAATGACCTAACAAGCAACGGTCTGAATGTGAGAGTCCAAGGTGGCTCAGAACAGAAGAACAATGGATCACTGACAGAAATACGGACATATGGAGAATCAAGGAATGAAGAAGTCAACCTGATTTTGTATCTTCTGCATTTCAGGTGATGAGAGATCCAAGTGGATTGTCTGTTAGTAAGACACTGTGCTCCCAAAGCAGGGGGCCCAGGTTAGACTCCTGGTCAGGGAACTAGACCCCACATGCTGTAACTAAGACGCAATGCAGCCAAATAAAATAAAAAATATATACAGAAAAAAAGAAAGGTGCAAAGAGAGTTAGGGAACAATGACATGAGACAGAACAACCGACATTAGGCACCAAAGACTTCCCCTGTAGTGTGCGCCATCTAACGGCAACTTAGACCTCACCTGCATTATCACAGTTCTACAAAGAACATACTGTACAAACTCCAGAAGAAGGACAATCTTGATCCTTTTCCATATTCCTGGCAAGATCATCCTCATAAAGCCATATTCACTTTGGAGTACACTGTAACCCCAAATGTGAACACAAAATGTTCAGAAAGAGCACGACGCTAATGAAAGGATTTACAAGATTAAATACAAAAGATTAATTTTGACGATAACAAACCCCAGCTTTCTAAATCACCGTCTTTTGTGTAAGTACCAGAAATGAGTCATACTTCAGAAAAACTAGGAACCTGATAGGTAAAAAGTCTGAAACAGGGTGCCTTTTTCTACCAAGGAAGTACAAGTTTCCCCACCTCAGGCTTTTTTTCAGACTGCTTCCTTTTTATCATCTTGGTGCCACGCCTCTTCCACTCCAGGAACAACCATAAAAGTAGAGAAAACCCCACAGGTTCAATAGGTTTTATTAAATCCAACCAGTTGCTAGACTAACTGTGCCTATGCTGTGCTCTGCACAATGCAGCACATAATAGATATTTGTTGAATGGTTGAGTCTTCTCCAGGAGAAAATGCATGTGTTACCATTCTCTACTTCCTACAATATTACACTACGCCAACAGAATAATGAAATAAAGCAAACCCTGGTGGCTGATGGTACAGATCTGCCTACAGCACAAGAGACCTAGGTTCGATCCCTGGGAGAAGGGAATGGCAACCCACTCCAGTATTCTCGCCTGGAGAATTCCATGGACAGAGGAGCCTGGTAGGCTATAGTCCATGAGCTCACAAAGATTTGGACACAACTGAGTAACTAACAATTTCACCTTAACTTTAAACCACATGACAGAATATTTACAATTTACCACTTTTAAAATTCTACATCCAAGGGGAAAAAAAACCCCAATGATTTTCTGACATCAGTTTATGCAGATATTGGCAATCTAAGGCACCACAAAAATTTGCTGGAGTACAGTTGACCCCTGAAGAACATGGGTTTGAACTGCAAGGGTCTACTTAAATGCAGACTTTTCTCAATGGTAAAAACCACAGTACCATTCAATCTATAGTTGCTGACTTCGAGCACACACAATCGCAAACATGGAGGAACCATGGACACGAAGAGCCCACTGTAAACTACTCCTGTGTTTTCAACTGTGAGTGTTGGTGCCCTTAACCTTCCCAGTTTTCAAGGATCAACTGCATATTCTGTTAAAACAATAATGTTCTTAACATAATTTCTTACACCTTTCTTTGTAATGTTCAAAGAAAATACACAAAACCATGGATGCTTTTCTTTCACACACCAAATAAACTTTCTGAATTGGGTATGAGAAATTAGTTCTGTTAAAATGAGGTGGCCTGTTGCTTTACTAGTAGTACCGCAAATTTAAGTGAAGCTTAAAAACCAAGAAACAATGAAAATGAACATATACTGTTACATATGCCACCAAAAAAGTCCCCTCTATATTTAATTCACAAACTGAAACACCTGCTCCCCTTTTACTTAGCTATTAAAACATTTAAGAGCAAACACACAAAATTAAAAACTATGCAGAGCTTCTTAGAAGTTGATACCAATTAAAAGAAGTCAATCCCTATGCATTAAGAAATAAAGAGCCAAAGTATTTCCTGTATTTTGAGTAAATATTCTAGTATTAAACAGTATTTTTAAAAACACAATTTACAGTTGCTGAATATCAATTTACCAAAACAGGCAAGGATGACCTTATCTTGGCAAAACTCATAATACTGTTTCCTCAACATCCTAGAAGACAGCTTGATGCACCACACTCTTCCATCTGCTTTGTTCTATTTCTTCACGCCACAAATGGAAATTAAACCCTTCCAGTAACAGCCAAAAATTCATCAATCACAGGAAAGGACTTTGAGCACTGAGTAGAGAAGTAGCATGATGTGAATTAGAGGTTGAAAGAACCATAGGTCGAACAGTCCTGGTAATGACCTTCAAGAGTGTGTTGAGAGAGAGAATCTACACAACACGTCCAGAAATTGCATTTAAATGATTCTATGCCCACTTACCTGAGGAGCTCTCAGTGAACACGGTTAACGTCTGTCCTCCAACACTTTGTAAGACAAATGGATGTTCTCTAGGAGCACTGACTGAAGCTGGTTTTCCACCAATATCATGAATATTTGCAAGATCCTCATTCAAAGTAAATGAAACCTAGCAGACACCAGTAACAAGAGCTTATTACAATATACTGCTGTATTCAAAGTATCTGTACAGAAACTGTGACTATAAATCAAATATTTTAATGTGAATCTTTTCCAATCATTTTATGAAGCATTTTTAAAAATTTTATCAAATAAGTTTTAATAATTAAGTCATAAAAAGAGAATCTATTCCTATTTGTCTGAACAATGGGGTTAATCTACCATTATAAAGATAGCTTTCAAATGTTTTCTCTGGTCTATGGCTGAAAAAATTATATTTGTAAAATAGAAGTAACTTGTTTCCCTAAGGTATCTGCGGTCAAGGAACCGTGTCTTGTTATATTTATACCCGTAAATAAATTAAATAAATATTAGGTGGATGGATTGATAGACAAACAGAACTATCCATCCATCCATCCATCCACCCATCTCCGAGCAAAATGGCTGGCACATAGAAGAAAAACAGTATTTGCTGAATGAGTGAACATTAAGTATTAAGACAGCAACTACCTGAAGCAGGGGGAAGTGATCTATTTACTCAGAAAGCTTAAACACTCCCATAAGCAGAGGGTGGCTTTCTTTTTTAGATCCAATGACTACCATATGAGTACATGGTGGTGTTTTACTTTCAAGTATTTCAACAAATACAACTAAATATTTATAAGGATAACTCAATATTGAGGTTTAGAATTAAAAGACCCAGGAGGTCTTTTTTGAAAGACCCAATCTTTCAAAATGCTTTTTACCATATCTCCCAAAATTTTTCATCAAAGGGATTTATAAACTTAAAGTGCTGATCTCTCAAACACACAGGAAGATTATGAAGTATTATTTAAGTATCTCTCTACTATGTGACAGGTACTGCAAATTATGTCCTAGACTCAATGGGTCAAAATCTAAGGCCTTCAAAAATCTGTGTCAAATACATTTGCCACTCTGAAATAATGTTAAAGTATTACTGAAGCAATACTAGTTTTCATAGTACTAAGAGAGGGGATATTTAAGTCAAAGTAGAAAAATGCTAAGTATGAGCAACTAGAAAGGAGCCTATTCACTCACACAAGACCGGCATTTACACTACTATGTTTTCCTGACCAGCCACCAGTTTCATGTAGAGTTTTCCAGAGCAAACACTACCCTCTTTTTACTAATTCTAATGCACAGTAAAATAATCTCATGTTTTAAATAAAATTTCCATAGAAATAATCTTACCTCGGTCCTTCCCTGATTTCTGAAAGAGAGGAAAGAAAACATTTCAATTATTTAATTTCATGTTTTTTCTAAATGTAAGCTAAGAACTATTAATAAAAGAAACACAACTTCATATGTACATTAAAATATTACAGTTACAGAGATTAATATTTACCTTTGGTTCTCCTAACTATTCTATTTATAATCCTATAGGAGAAAAAAATTCACATTAATCCCACGCGAATATTTATTTTTTGACCACACTGCACCACACGCGGGTACTTAGTTTCCTGACCAGGGGTCAAACCTGAGTCCCCTGCAGTGGAAGCATGGAGTCTTAACCACTGAACTACCAGGGAAGTCCCACCAATGAATATTTTAGATGTTATAAGTTCGTGTCTCTTAACACTATAACAACCTGCCCTAATAATATTTTAGCCAAATAATGATCTTATTACAATTCTTACTTTAACTTTTGAGTACTTTTAGCATTCAGCAGCATGTGAATGTTCTGTTCTGTTCTGTTCTGTTCAGTCACTCAGTCGTGTCCGACTCTTTGTGACCCCATGGACTGTAGCCTACAAGGCTTCTCCATCCATGGGATTCTCCAGGCAAGAATACTGGAGTGGGTTACCATTTCCTTCTCCAGGGGATCTTCCCATGTTTAATACCAGATATAGAGAACTTCAACAAATTTTACTATTTATTTTGTCCAGCTGAAGAAATTTCATTTACTTAACAAAATTCTAAAGATCAAAAATTATTATTTTAAAATTATAAGCAATCTTCTCTATTAAATAATATGCTCATACAGCAATAATTTTTATTACAGACAAGCAAAAAAATTTTAAATTAGCCAAGATTCTACTGCTAACATCTTCTACTATTAGCTACAGTAAATATTCTTCTATACTATCTTTTTTTATAATTTGTTTTTAATTTTTGGGTGCACGGAGTCTTCCTTGTGTACAGGCTTTCTCTAGCTGCAGAGAGCAGGGGCTACTCTAACTGTGGTGTGCGGAGCTTATCAGTTCAGTGGCTTCTCTTGTTGCAGAGCATGGGCTCGAGGTGCATGGGCTTCAGTAGTTGCAGCACGTGACCTCAGCAGGGGCGGCTCAAAGGCTCAGCTGCCCCTCAGCATGTGGAATCTGCCTGGACCAGGAATTGAACCTGTGTCCCCTGCATTGGCAGGTGGACTCCTATCCACTATATCACCAGAGAAGTCCCATACTATTTTTTATTTATTTGAATTACATATTTTTAAATTGTTTTTTCCCAATATGGGATCAATGAACACCCTAATAATAGCCTAATTTTTAAAAAAATGTATTAAATCCCTGTCATATGCAAAGTACTGAGTGCAGGGCCCCTTTGCCAGCTAGCAGAAGACATAAAAGCTAAATCCATAACCATAAAATGAGATAAACTTTAATTAAGAGAGCCACAATATGCCAGGATCAGACAGGAGAACACCACCTCTTCTATTTTAAGAGATAAGCATACGGCTCAGCAAGAGGCAACTTTTGAACTAGTATCAAAAGTACACAGCTAAGTAAAGTCATGGAAGAGTCTGATCAGAAAAATGTGATCAGATTTGGCTGGGAGGGAACGTACAAAATAAAGAATAGTAGGGGGTGAACTAAAAAGGAAAAATGGGACCAGACCATAAAAGATCTTGAATATCACAGCACAGAGCACAGACTTTATTCTTTAGGCAATGGAATACACAAGTATAACAAGTATAAAGTTCATAAGTTCATAACAATTACATTATTCAAAGTTCCTCCAAATCTAACATTTATATTCAAACTTAAAATGTTAAACTCCTTAAGCCCATACAAGGTATTTATTAGCTGATGATCAATCATTGAGTTTGCTGAGTGATTAAGAACAAAAGTATAACAAAGACATGACCCAAGAAACTTATACGAAAAAATACACGTAGAATAGACATGAAAAGTATAACAAAGACATGACCCAAGAAACTTATACGAAAAAATACACGTAGAACAGACATGCAGACCAGTTAGAAAAGTACTGTTTCTCTGTAACACTGGGTTGAGGTCCAACCTGTGCCTTCTTTCAGTGGTTCATTTATTCACTGCCACGCAGTGTTTGCTGCACATCCACGGCCTGTGACAAACGCACCGCATGAGTACAGGTCTTTATCCTCAAGGTCTCAGTTTAATGGGAAAACAAAAACAAAACAGTTCCAATCCATGAACGATTACAAATAGGATTTTATAACTATAACAGGATTCCTAGATGTAAGGAAAACCAGAGAGACCTGACAACAGAAGGCAATGCAAGACTGTGGACTGTATCCTTTTGCTGTAAAGCATCACTGAGACAACTGGCAAATCTTAAGTGAAGTCTGATGATTAGGTAGTAGTACTATTTGGTTGTTAATTCATAGATTTGTAAGGGTGAACTGTGACTGCAAAAGAGAATGCCCCTGTCAGAAAGTAGTTCTTTATTTTCCCCAGTGAGGTATACACTTTAACACATTCTGAATTTAAGAGATATATCCCTAAGGGAAACCTTACTGCTTTCTTTTAGAGATTTAAATATTTATTAAAATAATAACAAAAATGAAACAGTTAATGTGGCTTTTGATATTTCTAACTTTATAAAGATTTCTTGTTAATATCAATGTATGATACATTAGAAGACAGGAAATTATTCAAATTACATTCCTGAAAAGTCACAGGAGAATGCTATATTACATGGATCTATATGGTGGAAAAGTTCTTTATATTGTTCTTCCAACTTTTCTGCAGCTTCAGACTGTTTCAAATTAAAAATATGAAACAATTTTAAAATGTCCCCAGTTTACTTACTTAATCCCTTACTAAGGAATTTGAGAACGCTACTCATTTTTCTCCATAACAAACAACGCTGAAACGATTATCTTTGTGTACCAATCTTTGCATCACTAACTTGTTATTTCCACAGGATAGGTTTTAGAAATTGATGAAATTGCTGGGTCAAAGGCACGAGGATTTTATTATTAATGTCTTAGCTTTCTCATTGCCTGAGTCCCCCTCTGCGAGATGAGTCTCTCAGTGTCTTTCTGTAAGGGCAGCACCAAGAACTGAACATAATGCTTCCACTGTGAGCTGACTGGCCGAGAAAACAGTGGACTGTTATTCTGCTTTGTTTTGAGCAGCAGTGTGTATCTGTGCTTGTGTGTATAAGATATGTACATATTGGTACATGCATGTGTATGTATATATGTGTATATTAATATACATGTTTGTTGCCAGACTGCCCCTCAGAAAGTCTGTACTGATTCAAACTCCTATCAGACGGCAATGGCACCCCACTCCAGTACTCTTGCCTGGAAAATCCCATGGATGGAGTAGCCTGGTAGGCTGCAGTCCATGGGGTCGCTGAGGGTCGGACATGACTGACAGACTTCACTTTTACGCACTGGAGAAGGAAATGGCAACCCACTCCAGTGTTCTTGCCTGGAGAATCCCCAGGGACGGGGGAGCCCGGTGGGCTGCCGTCTATGGCGTCGCACAGAGTCGGACACGACTGAAGCGACTGAGCAGCAGCAGCAAACTCCTATCAACAGTGTAACACTGTTCTAAACTTAGTCAATTTTTATAACAGAAAATTATCTCACTGATTTTTATTTGCATATTTTCCATTATTAGTGGGCCCTCACATGACCTTGAATGTTAAATGTGTTTAGAAATAAAACTAGAAATTACATATCTCTGAGAGAAGCTGTATTATCACAGACTGTATGACTGTCAGTAAAACATGACATTTATCAAAGATTTGAAAACTGAAGTTTTCTGAGGCAGGATGGTTATGTAGAAAGGCTGGTTTTAATTAAACAACTAAAGCAAAACTGTAAACCAATTAAAATGCAATACCCATCAGATGTTCAAAGGTATTAAGAAAAAAATGCAAGTGCAATGATTTAGGGACATGGTGGGGAATGCTTGATGAAAATGGCCCAAGTGTTACCAGTGTTAAAGTAGGCTGTTACTCTCAGCTTATTCATAACTGGACTCTCCTTTTTCTCAGGTGTTAACAGACCACACTGAGGAAGAGCTGCATTCGCAGCTGCACGTTTCCCCCTCCCCTCTCGACCGCTCTCGATTCCTCTACTCCATAGCCCTGTTTTCGCTAGAATCAACGTCCACACCATTTCTTCCAGCTCTTGGCCTATCGCACAGGAAGCTGCTGCTGCTGTTTAACTCTGGGAGATCGGAGCGGGAGAGAAGACATCAGACATGACGTAGTCTATGCCTGTACTTAGTATGTGGGATATGACAGTACATGAACACTTACTAAGTATATTACACACACTGAATCCATGAGGTATTAATACCATCTCCTTTTAACAGATGAGGAAACAAGAAAGGGTAATAAGCAACTTCCCCAGAGTCACATGGCTGGTAAACGACAAGGTCTGGATAAAGCCCAGAGCTGACTGACTCCTGAGTCCATACTCCTTATCAGTATGCCACACTGCTTTTTTAAAACCTGAGTTGTTTTTCATTTTTTTACCCAAATATATGTTTTTTGAACCACACAGATAACCCATAAAGGGTTACTCTGCCTCTAAACACCAATACTTAATTACACATCTTCTAGTTTTTAAAAACAAGACAGTTTTGCCGCGTTTGCCCTAGATCTTCTCTTGAACAGCCACAGTCCCTTCAAATGTTCCTCACAGGAAATTGATTTTAGTTTTCTCACTGTCCTGGTCTCACTCCACTGAATGAACTTATTTGTCCATGTCTCTAAGTGCAGCACTGAAAATGGAACACAATGTCTGCCCTGTAAGCTAACTGACAGAGAAGAGTGGGGTTATCATCCCACTTCACTCGAAACGACAATCGTCCAATAAATGAAGCCTTCTGTTTATAGCCACAAAACTTTGATGACTCATATTTAGCTGAAATTAAGTCTTGATAACCTAGTCACATGCACTGCTAAACCATTCCTCACTTATCAATAGTGACTCTAGTAACCAGTAAGAAGAATGAAAAATAAGTAAATTAGAAACATAAATGAGATAGTCAGGAGACATATGCCAGAACAAGCTCTTTTCAAGCATTTCTATAGCAATCTTGGGGAACCAATCACTATATGTATGTTCTCATCATTAACAGCATCCAGCTCTTCTACATGACAAGATTATATTTCACGTTAGGTAGAAAATCTGCTAGGCTTTTAATCTACATGTAAAATACACATACACCTGTTATTATTAAGGGCAAGTGTGTGTTAATTGCTCAGTTGTGTCCAACTCTTTGTGACCCCATGGACTATAGTCTGCCAGGCTCCTCTGTCCATGGGATTTTCCAGGCAAGAATACTAGAGTAGGTTGTCATTTCCTTCTCCATGAGATCTTCCCAACCCAGGGATCGAACCCGGGTCTCTAGCATTGTAGGCAGACGTTTTACCATCTGAGCCACCAGGGAAGTCAAGAATACTGGAATGAGTTGCTATTTTTTCCTCCAGGGGATCTACCCGACCCAGGGATTGAACCCAGGTCTCCTGCATTGCAGGCAGATTCTCTACCACCTGAGCCAGCAGGAAAGTTACATACAGTTTATACCCTGCCAAAACCAGGACACTCTGGGAGTGAAAGAAGGGACACTATTAATAACTGCATAGAAAACTACGTAAACTGTAACACATGTAAACCGGTCATAACATGGGAACATGGCTACCCTAGGCATACTGGATGTGACTAGATAAAATACCTGCTGTAAACTAAGGACACGTTTGAAACTTTCTTCCAAACAAAGAGTGATCAAGAAAAATTGCAGCATATCCATTATTGACTATTTAGCATGCTTTCTTTAATAGATGCTTTAGGCATCAAAGCAGTACTCAGGGCTTGCAAAGGCTTCCCATGTGTCTCAGCTGGTAAAGAAACCACTTGCAATGCGAGAGACCTGGCTTCGATTCCTGGGCTGGAAAGATCCCCTGGAGAAGGAAAAGGCTACCCACTATTCTGGCCTGGAGAAGTCCATGGGGTCACAAAGAGTCACACACGACTGAGTGACTTACACTTCACTTTCAGGGCTTGCATAGGTCTGCCTACACCTCAGCTCCTTTGACTCTATTTCCAACTAGATCCCTCTTACTCACAACAAAAGAAAGATTGCATATTCCTAAACTACGTATTTTCTGTACACAGAGATTTTCAGGAATGCAATATTCATGGTAGGGAAAGGAAGGGAATCCAAGCTCACAAGATTAAGTGTCTGTCCACAGTCTCACGGACAGTAAGTGACAGGGCTGGAACTGGAAGCTGCTTGAGTTTTCTTACCACTCAAAGAACTGCATTCAAGGCTGGTTCTGCTATTAAATGTGTAGTAGCTTCTTAAGATACTACCGGTCTCTACCTAGTAATTTCAGAACTCTGGATATAAAAGCAGGCCTGTTTCCAATATGGCTTGTGAAAACAAAAGTAAGAACTAAAAGATCTTCTGAAACAAAGGTAAGTAAGATAAAGAACAAAAAGTACTCAGGGGCATGAACACAAGAAAGTGTCAAAGTTTCCTACTTTAAAGACATGACGTCATCCAAGAACACAGCGTTGCTCCTCCAAAGAACACCTCCAGAGGGGGTTCAAATAACATTCAGAGACTGAGAAGATGAGAAGGAGCCACCACGAGACTGATGTCTCAGAAGTGAGATGAAAAAAGTACAGTGTGAGGGTAGAAGTGATCAACTCTGTCAAGTTATGTTGAAGGTCAACCGAGAAGGGCTTCTAGTTGACTCTTGGATTTTAGAATATGGATGTGGTGCTTGTGCTCAGTCGTGTCCGACTCTTTGGCACCCCAGGACTGTAGCCCGCCAGGCTCCTCTGTCCATGGGATTCTCCAGGCAAGAATACTGGAGTGGGTTGCCATTTCCTCCTCCAGGGGATCTTCCCAACCTAGGGATCAAACTCGTGTCTCTTACATCTCCTCTACTACAGGCAGATTCTTGACCACTGAGCCACCAGGGAAGCCCATGAATGTGGTAGATTGTTGTTGTTTTTTTTTTAAAAAAAAGGCTACAAATTCTTTACCACAAATCCCACCTGGAGGTGGAGTCTACTGCAAGTTACATTTGGCAAACATGATGCAAGCACAGGTTTGCAAAGTGTTTGTGCAGTGGGGCTTCCCTCTCTTTTGCTACTGGGAACTCTTTCACCATCAAGTGAATGAACACAATGGAGACGAAACAAACATGGCTAGGGCCCTGGCTGACAGTAAGCCAACCCCAGACACACAGATGAGATCATTCCAGCCAGGAAGACCAGCCCGGTCAGCCACGGGAAGAACTGTCGAGAACGGCCCCCCCCGAATTAAAAACAAATAAAATGGTTTTGTTCTAAGCCACTAAACTTTGGGGTGGCACGTTAACAAGCAAAAACTCAGTGATAAAGAGGAGGATACCGGAAAAGAAAAGAGCTGTTTCAGTGGAGGAGTGGGCATGGATATCTGATTAGAGCTGGACTATGAATGAATGGGCAGAAAGAAGGGAACACAAGACCTGTGGCTGACACCAGCTGAGCTACAAGGGCTTCCCTTTCAAACAGGGCCAGTTCCTCAACCAGGAAACACCAAACACTCCTATGTTGTTTGCGAGGTATTCCCTACCCTCTTCCAAAGCCTTTATATATAGGTATGGTGGCACAATGGCAAAATCCTTCTACTGAAGCACTTACTCGGTGCATCCAGCTATGGCCAACTCAAGCATACCTCCTCAAAGATGCAGAGGACAGACGGATGAGGGAACTACATACTCTGCTACTTTACTGCCAATAGGTTTTAGCAGCAAAGTGTACTTGATATTTACACCTGTCCTTAGAGGAGTGTGTGTGTGTGTGCGTGTGTGTGCACACACAGGAATCCTTACAGGGCACCTAACCAGCTCTTAACAAGCCTTGGCAAGCTCATCATTTCTTATTTTCCAGATAAATTCTGTTTGAAAAAGAACTCTAATTACATACATTTAAAAGCACTTGTAAAATAAATTCAAACAAGTTTTTCATAAAATGTCAAAAATTCATAAATAACTTACTTGGCAATCCTCAGCTTCCCAACTTCACCTCTTCCAGGGGCTTTAGCCCATTGCTGCGACAAATATTTAGGAACCTAAAACAAAACAAAACACTATTAAACTAGGTTTGGATGCAAACAAGCTAACAAATCCTTTCAGGCATAAAGTGATATACAGCTTCTATTTTACTTTTTGTCATAACTGACCACTAAATAGCAAGCTCTGATTATATGTTTTGCACTAAAGAGATACTAAGATATCTAAGATATGGTTTTAGTTCTCAAAGTGTTTAACACCAGTTGAGTTGGTGACACAAAACTAAAAGTGGTCATATAGCTTAACAATAATGAAGTGCTAATTTATGTTCCCAAGTAAGTCTAATAAAAGTTCAGAGATGAGAAAGGCTACCAGAAAAGGCTTCTTGGAGAATAACACTGACACGTTATGTGGAGACACTACTGAGCTTAGGATGATTTGATTTATTATGTATAAGATAACTAATATGATGAAGGACCTGTTGAAATAAAAGAAATTATTCAATGTAACAATTAGCATTTATATAACACTACTTTCCTGACACTGTGATACGCACTTGTCAAACACATGAGGCAGCTACTGTTCATTATTCCCATTGCACAGACTATGAATTTGGGGCACCCAGGGATTATAAAATTTAGCCAATGGTATATAATTGGCAAATGAGGACCCAGGATTCAAATCCAGGCACTCTAGTTCCAAGGCCTATGCTTTTAACCTATACACTATATTGTGCGTGCAATCAGATATACGCAATCAAAATCTCAAAAGGCTAAGAGCATATAACCTACTATGGGCCACCTGTTGTTTCTTCTAAGACATAGCTGAAGCTCGGGAATCAGTACATACGTTTCAGTTCAGTTCAGTTGCTCAGTTGTGTCCGACTCTTTGTGACCCCATGAATCACAGCACGTCAGGCCTCCCTGTCCATCACCAACTCCCAGAGTTCACTCAAACTCATGTCCATCAAGGCGGTGATGCCATCCAGCCATCTCATTCTCTGTCGTCTCCTTCTCCTCCTGCCCCCAATCCCTCCCAGCATCAGAGTCTTTTCCATTGAGTCAACTTGTCGCATGAGGTGGCCAAAGTATTGGAGTTTCAGCTTTAGCATCAGTCCTTCCAATGAATACCCAGGACTGATCTCCTTTAGAATGGACTGGTTGGATCTCCCTGCAGTCCAAGGGACTCGCAAGAGTCTTCTCCAGCACCACAGTTCAAAAGCATCAATTCTTCGGTGATCAGCTTTCTTCACAGTCCAACTCTCACATCCATACATGACCACTGGAAAAACCATAGCCTTGACTAGACGGATCTTTGTTGGCAAAGTAATGTCTCTGCTTTTTAATATACTATCTAGGTTGGTCATAACTTTCCTTCCAAGGACTAAGCGTCTTTTAATTTCATGGCTGCAATCAGCATCTGCAGTGATTTTGGAGCCCAAAAAAATAAAGTCTGACACTGCTTCCACTGTTTCCCTATCTATTTCCCATGAAGTGATGGGACCAGATGCCATGATCTTTGTTTTCTGAATGTTGAGCGTCAAGCCAACCTTTTCACTCTCCTCTTTCACTTTTATCAAGAGGCTTTTTAGTTCCTCTTCACTTTCTGCCATAGGGTGGTGTCATCTGCGTATCTGAGGTTATTGATATTTCTCCCGGCAATCTTGATTCCAGCCTGTGCTTCTTCCAGCCCAGCGTTCCTCATGATGTACTCTGCATATGTTAAATAAGCAGGGTGACAATATACAACCTTGACGTACTCCTTTTCCTATTGGGAACCAGTCTGTTGTTTCATGTCCAATTCTAACTGTAGCTTCCTGACCTGCATACAGGTTAAACATACGTTTAAGATGACCCTATTCTGGAGGAGTAAGATGCTACACAGGAAGCATGAAGTGCAATGCCTCACACAAACCAAGTGCTCAGTGAGTGTCAGATGTCATTTTTATTTTCCACAGTAAGTCTGGAATGATAACATGAATGTATAACAGAATCAAAGAGAGCTTCCAAAGCTGGAAAAGAAAAAATTATATCTAACAAAGTTTCATTTACAAGAAGAACCACATGACTATTAGCTGAACTGCAGCGCTTTGAATCGAGTAAAAATTCAAGAAAAGAAGACCCTAACGGTATTTGTTCATTCCTTACACTAAAATAAACTGAACAACCACTGTGTCAAAAATATGCCAGAAGCCTGGAAAAGATGTAGGGGAAGGAAGCCCACGGTGTCAGGTACCATGCTATACATTTTGCACCCACAATCCCATTTAATCTTCCCAATCACCTCGCAAAACTGCTACCGCTCTCCTCATTCTGTAGATGAGAAAACCAAGGCTCAGAGGATTGAAGTAACATGGTTAGCTAGTATTAGTCAAAGACTCCAGGCCAGTCAAATGCTCTCTCTGCTACACCATCCTTTACATAGAGATCCTCCAAAGGAAAAGGAGTTTTGAAGATTCCATATCTTAAAGTTTCAACTATACTGAGCTCCATTGTTTATGCAAGCTTACACGATTGGCAAATTTCTTATGATAACTGTACCAACCTATTAGGTCTGCTTTGATTACAGATAAGAAGAAAACCCACTCAGGCATACAGAAGATTTACTTGGCAAAAGTAATTAAACATTCCAGAAGGAGTGTTAAGGTGGCCTGATTAAGGGCTCAAATACCAGGACTCTCCATCTCTCAGCTCTTCTCACCACACTGACTCACTTCTTTGACAGCCTTCCCCCGCATGTAGCGCGATGGCTGAAGCCACTCCTGAAGAAGAAGAGCTCTTCCCCAAATCCCCAGAAAAATCGTTTTTCTCTTGTGGCTCTGATCAGGTCACGGGTCCTTCGTCTGGCCTGTTACTGAACCAGAGATGAGATCCCTTCACTGGCAGCCTGAGCCAGTGACACCTCTGGGAAGGGATAGTCAACACCTTAGAATCACCAGACTGAAAAGGGGGAGTGGTGGTGCCCACAAAGGAAACTCAAGGTGCTGACACAGTGAGTCAAAGAAGCAAATGTCAACATTACCTGACAGAACTAAATACAAGAAGTGAAACTGATCAGGGCAAATACTGTTACATCAAATAAAACCCTGAATCCTCAGGCTATGTAAATTATTACCTCATGGCCTCAATCTTGAAATCCTGCCTAACAAGTCAGCCTTTGCTTCTGCATTTGTCTGATTTTTAGCCCAAGGGCATCTTCTTGTCAATTACTCTAACACAAAGAAGAAATGGAGTTCTACAGATAGCAGCCTGCTCTAACAATCAATCTCGAGCTATACCCTCTAATAAAGTCCTTAGGGTAAAGATGGTGGCTTTTCTTCACCATATTCCAAGTTTCTGATTCATATACGGTTAAGACTTTCTCATTATCAAGAACAGTACCCTTTCCATAAACTGTATTTCCAGGAACCCTTCTGACCACCGTCTCCTAACTCCCCGGCCCTCTCCTCAGTACTTCAGCTCCAACAATTCTTCCATCCTTCACATCAGCGACTCTGTCCCTGTCTGCTTACGTCTTCCCTTCTCTCTGAGATGGAACTACATTTCACAGTCCGTCATTACAATCATTCTCTTGTCCCTAACTCCCTCCATCATACTGGCCTGGCAGAATCTAACCCTAAATAAAGCCAAATGTTACTAGTAATGTTGCTTATCTTATTAATTAATCTATGTATTGTTTTATTTGATTGTGTTATTCCTCCTCCACACTTGCATCTGAGCATCTGAAGAAAGACAACCACGCTAAATGGTCTCCCCTGAAATCCTTAGAGACTAACATCAAGTAAGCCCTTCAAGATGCTGGGCAATTTAACTCCCTCTCCCTGGTCAACTGACACCTGCAGTGGGAAAACCACTGCAGACAGGCCACATGTCCCGTCACTCCTCAACCCTCTAACACCTCTTGCTTCCTCTTCCCTCCAAGATGATAACCTGACTTCCTCTTCCACTGAACCATCAAAGAAAGCTTCTAAGTCTACCACTTAGCCACAGGGGAGCCTTTAACTCTGCTCTCCCCTCCTAACAGATGGACTGTGGCCACTCCCTCCACATGTGCACTGAAATTTTGCCTATAGTCTAACCTAGGACATCTTTCCTTCAGTGCTACTCTTTCTCCCCTCCAGTCCTTTCTTTATTCTCCCAACAGAATAACAATGATAATGTGTGTTAGTGGCTCAGTCATGTCCAGCTCTTTGCAACCCCAAGCCCACCAGACGACTCTGTCCGTGGGGTTCTCCACGCAAGAATATTGGAGTGGGCTGCCATTCTCTTCTCCAGTGAATTTTCCTGACCCAGTGGATCGAACCCAGGTCTCCTGCATTGCAGGTCAGACTCTTTACCATCTGAGCCACCAGGGAAGCCCAAAGTGAAAGTGTTAGTTGCTCAGCACTGTCTGACTCCTTGCAATCCCATGTATGTAGGGACTATATGTAGCTTTCCAAGCTTCTGTGACCATGGAATTTTCCAAGAAAGAACACTGGGGTGGGTAGCCATTCCCTTCTCCTGGAAAATTTTCCTGACCCAGGGATCGAACCTACACCTCCTGTTGCAGGCAGTTTCTTTGCTGTCTGAGCCACCAGGGAACAGAGAGCTTCCCAAAAGTGGGAGAAGACTCGAAGATGGCCCTCAATGATCCCCACCCGCTGATACTTGCACCGTTGGGTAACACCCTGACTGCATCCTCCCAACTAAGCCACGCCAGGAAACTCCTGAACCGCAGAAACTATGATATCAAAAGTGCGTCCTATTTTATGCTACTAAGCCTGTGGTGATATGTTATATAGCAATAGATAACAAACACGTTAAGTGACATTTAATGTATTTCAATGTTTTAAATAAATTAACCATTTAATTCTCACACAATCTGTTTCTTTTTTCCATTTTACAAGAGAGGAAACTGAGGTGTGGGGAAGTGAGCAAATGGACTTGCGGCCACACCCTTGGAAAGGGCAGGCTCCTCCATCCTTCGCACCCACTGTCCCGTGTCTCTCCCTCTCTCCACCGCAAAGCTCTGAGTGAGCCGTCTCTGCTGGCTGACCACAGTTCCTCCTCTGCCGCTGTGTTCTGCTCTAGACAGGCTCTCCGCTCCACCACTCCACTGACACGGCTGCCTGTGGTTAAAAAGCCCTCCGCAGTGTCAAGCCAACGTTCAGTCCTCATCTTGCAGACCTGTTAGAAATATCTGAGCATCTACTGTCTCCTTCTGCAAACACTTTCTTCACTTGGCGTCAGGTCACCACAGTCTCATGATTTTCCTCCCACTTCTCCAGACACTCCTTTTTCAGTCCCAAACATCTTGATTCTCATCTTGCTGACCTTTTGACCTGAGAGAGCCCTGATTTCAGTCCTCAAGCTTCTCCTCTTTGTCTACACTCATTCTTACATAACCTCATCCAATCCCAAGACTTTAAATACCACCTGTGTAACTACAACGCCCAAATTTACAGTTCTCCCCTCAAGTCCCAAATTACACAATCAGTTGCTTACTCAAACTCTCCATCTGAATATTCAGGAGACATTTCAAACTCAAAATCTCCACTCAAGAACTGATTCTTACTCATGAACCTATTCCTCCGGCAACCTTCCATAACGTAGTAAAAGTCAACTCCATCCTTCCAGGTACTCAGTCTGAAACCATGGACTTACCCTGAATAGATCCTTTTTTCTCACATTCCACATCCAATCAACTGACAAAGCCTGTCAGCAATGCCTTCAAATTACAACAGGACTCCACGTCCTGCTCACCAATTCCAGGGCTACCATCCTAATCCAAGCCACCATCATCTCTTGTATGATTATTGTCCGCATCCACTTTAGTCTCAACACAGCAGCCAGAGTGACCATATTAAAACAGAAGTCAGATGACACTGTTCTGCTCAAAGCCTTTCAGTTTAGTTAACAGACATCTACACAGTGCTTATTACGTGCCAGATACTTTTCTAAGCACTTGAAAATCTTACCTCATGTGATCCTCATAACAACTTTATTATTATCCCATTTCACAGAGAAGCAAGTAAGGCATCAAAAAGTTATCATTCGTCCAAAGTCTCACAATTTCTAGTGGTGAAGCCAGGATTCTAACCGAGGCAGTCCGGCTCCACCATCACCATCCACACCTCCTCTCTATGGCCTCTAGCCTCCCATGGCACCCACTGTAAAAATCCTATAATGTCTCAGACAACTCAGCCCACTGAGATCCACGGCCTCACCTCCTACCACTTTCACTCACTTGACTCTAACCACACAGATCTATCAACATTCCTAGCACCATCCCACCTGAGGGCCTTTGATTTGCTGTTACTTCTGTCTAGAATGTTCTTCCCCCAAATGTGTGAAGGGCATTCCCGTAACTCCCTTTAGGTCTCTGCTCAAGGCCCACCTTATGGGTGAGGCCCTTTCCCACCCAATTAAAATAGCATCCTCAGCTACCTTCTGCACTCTTTACCCTGATTTATTTTTCTTCAGAGCACTTAGCACTTGCTATACAATTCTCTGTTTATTGTTCATTCTCCCTCTCCATTAGAATGTAACCTGCACGAGGCAGGTGTTTCCTCTGTTTTGCTTACTCTGCCACATCCCTAACAGAAGAACAGACTAGCATGCAGTAGCAACAGAGCTATTATTTTAATGACTGGATACTGTTAAAGAAACATTAGCTACTGTTAATGTAATGACAATGACGGTGTTTTTAGAATAAATCCAGTCTATGGAGTTTAATTTTAATAAATCTCATTGCATTCTCAAAGAGAAGCCTTATTTCAGAGATCCACCTTAAAATAAGGGGGAGAAGAAAACACCAATGGTAGAGTGAAACATTTTCCAGCCTGCCACTGCCCCCTTATTGCTGGTTCCCTGACATGCTGCTAAGGTAAAGGGAAGACAAGAATGTTCCAGAGCTCCTGCTGAGACCACAGTTCTTCAATACATTAACCACGTCAGAAGACCCTGAGATCAAACTGCCTGAGAACACAATGTAGGCCATCAAACAAGACAACAATTCTAAGTGAAGTAACTATGTATTACAAAATAAAATTAAGAATCATATTCAGTATAATAATTGAATCTAATACAAGCAACTGGCCAACTTAAAAAAAAGATTATGTGCCTGAAGTTAATTGATAAAAACAAGTCTGGAACTCACACTGCACTGTCATCATTATTAAAATAAAACTGAAAGTTCCTAAGGTAAGCCTACTAGCTTATTTAATTCAGAAGGTTGCCAAAATACTATACCCTTGTAATGAAAACTAGTAGAATACAATGATGATAGTATGTCAATCATATATAACTTTTTATACCAAAAGATTATGGAATGGGCTTCCCCAAAGCTCCAATGCATTAAGATGGGAAGAGGCCTTCGTTGGTGGTCCAGTGGTTAGGAGTTCACCATGCAATGCAAGGGACACTAGTTCGATCCCTGGTCCAGGAAGATCCCACATGCCCCAGGGCAATGAAGTCAGCGACTGCAGCTACCAAAGGCCATCCACCCTAGAGCCCAGCTCTGCAACCAAAGAAGCCACTGCAATGAGAAGCCCGTGCACCACAACTAGAGATGTCCTACAGACAGCAGCGAAGACCCAGCACAGCCAAAAATAAACAAATAAACATTTAAAGAAAAAAAGGAAGGGGGCGAGGAAAAGGAAAAAATGGTACATATGGTTCCGAGGCACCAAATCTGGACCGCTGATATTTTTAATTAAAAGATTACATTTTATCTTTAAGCTGTATATTTAAGTCTACAACATGGTTTTATATGCACATGAAACAATTACATCAGTCAAGCTGATTAACATATTATCTCTTCACATAAATTACCTTGGTTTCTAGATGAGAACACCTGAATTCTATTCTGAGAAAATTTCCCCCAAACACTCTTGTCAACTTGTCACTTGTGAGATAGCTGTGTTGTTTCCACTGTCTCCACATTCATTAAAGAAAGGCAGATGGAGACAAGACAACAGGTACAACAGGGGATGTTTTCTCAGATTTCCCAAGACCAGGGAGAGTGACAGCAAATGACTCACTTCAGCATTATTTTCTCAGAGAAATCCCCTTGACCTCTAGGCTATGTTCCTTTGTTATGCACACTCACAAAACAGTATTCCTTTCTTCAGTGACCTTATCTATCTGTGCGTAACTGTTTTCATTAGGACCAGCATGGCCTGATGTCTGTCTCAGCGAGCGCACTGCGGACTCCAGTTTACAGAGTATGGACCCTGTCCGTTCTTGCTCATAGTAAGGTACTCAGAGCCTAGAACAAATGACTGGTGACCACTGAAAGCTTGTGGAAGAAATCCATCTGCCTGCCCACTCACTCAAGCTACAGAGTAGTAAGGTCAACTGCACCTTTGAAGCCAAGGGGCCAAGGTGGTATATACAGAGGTTACTCCTCTAAGCTTGTTTGACAGCTTTGCTTCTCTAGTATCTGCTGCTGCTGCTGCTAAGTCACTTCAGTCGTGTCCGACTCTGTGTGACCCCATAGATAACCAGCCTCCAAAGCCATGCTTCTCCCAGGGTATACAAGCAAATTAAGAGCAATGTGTGGACACTGGCGTGGCACCCATTTCTTCAGTTAGGAATGAAAGTCTTATCCCCCGAGCCACTGGGAGTGTGGCCACAGACAGCCCACAGTTCTTAGCTCTGTTTGCAAGTGCTTCCACGGAAGCGTTGACCATGATCACACACCCCTCCTGGGCCAAACCACCCAGTGCCCAATTCTGCGTAAGTCCTTTTCCTTCCACAGGGGATGATCCCAACAGCACTCCGTAACAAACCCCTGCATGCTCATCACCTAAGAACCAGCTTCCCTGGGAATCCAATATACATCAGGCAGCTTTTACTCACACGTTGTCTTGAAGGTCAATGTATTGTGTTGATAAGATCCAAGGCCATAAAAACAAATTCCCCAACCCCCACTTCTGTTCTCCAGGGAGAAGACTCATAAAAGAGACCCAAGGGGTGGGAGTGGGGGGAAAGGACATTTTCTATTCCTGGCATAAGCTTTGTAGCCAAACAGACCTAAATTTGAATCACTGTTCCATGCTTGGGCAGGACAATTAACGTAAGCCTCAATTTTACCATCTGAAAGATATAGATAATTAGGCTCAGAGGTTAAAGCGTCTGCCTCCAATGCGGGAGACCCGGGTTTGATCCCTGGGTCGGGAAGATCCCCTGGAGAAGGAAATGGTAACCCACTCCAGTATTCTTGCCTGGAGAATCCCATGGATGGAGAAGCCTGGTAGGCTACAGTCCACGGGGTCGCAAAGAGTTGGACACAACTGAGCGACTGAACAGAACAGAGTACCTATTCACAGGTTTGCTTTGTAAAATACTTGGCACATTATAAGTTTCTTTTTCTCCTGCAAGGCTTTGGAGTATCACCCATTCCAGTTTTATCTCTCCCTGGTGATAGCTTTCTCTCTGGCTGCCAATGTCCAATTGCTTATTTGTCTGTGAAAAAAGAGGCTAAGCTTGATGGCTTTTGAGGTGTTGAATGAAAGTGAAAGTCGCTTGAAAGTGAAAGTCGCTCAGTCGTGTCCAACTCTTTGCGACCCCATGGAGTATACAGTCCATGGACCGTATACAGTCCATGTGTACATGGTATACACGGACTACAGTCTCTGGAAAGACTATACAGTCTCTCCAGGCCAGAATACTGAAGTGGGTAGCCCTTCCCTTCCCCAGTGGATCTTCCCAACCCAGAGATCGAACCCAGGTCTTCCGCATTGCAGGCAGATTCTTTACCAGCTGAGCCACAAGGGAAGTCCAAGAATACTGGAGTGGGTAGCCTATCCCATCCGCAGCAGATCTTCCCGACCCATGAATCAAACCGGGGTCTCCTGCATTGCAGATTCTTTACCAACCGAGCTACTGAATGGAGGACCCAACATTCACAGAGGATGATGTCCGTCCCTTTGGTCCTGATTCACTCCTCCAACAAACATCAATCAAAATGCTCACAGAATGAAGGCTGATGGGACTTGAAACACACCTTTTTGCTGGCCAGAAAGTTGTTGGGTGAACCTACTGCAATGCTTGTCAATACCTCCACTTGTCCATTTCCTCTAAGAAAGATAGTTTTCTTATCATTCAAGCTCTGATAGGATATTCATTACTTAAAAAATCCCACCACTCCTAAAAATGCTGCGAGCTCTATCTCCTCTTCTTCCCCATCTGGTACCCTTACCCTCCAGCCAACCATAACTACAGAAGACGACTTTTCCAGAAGTCTAAATGTTGGAAATAAAACAATAGAACTGTGCTAAAATGCTCTTAAATATCACTTTTAGGCCACAATTTGGTATACAGTGTGCAACAGTAGTACTGTGACCGGCTGGCAACCTGACAGTGGCAAAGACTGAGCAGAGGAACCGGGCAACACCCACTGCACGGGTGAGCTCCCGGACCGAGGAGCAGACGATATCTCTTGTAAAGCAAATTCAGTCAAGTCTATTATCTATCGAAATTTATTTAGATCATCATTCTCTTGTAGATTTAAAATATTCAGAACTCCAGAAATGGCCTTTGTCTTGCTGTATTTCACTGTTTGCTGACCCCAGGGTAGGCAAGGCACGAGCGGGGATGGATGAAGATGCAAGGCACCGCAGAGACCACAGATAGTCTTTATTTGCAGCAGCAACGCGGACATGCTTTATTTTCTAATGGCTGACACAGCAACAGCAACAACTGCCCAACTCAACTAGACTCACCTCGACTACAGGAGCTTTTCAGGTGGTGCTTATATAGACCACAAAACGACGCGCATGCACGGCGCCACAAATGATCCCAGCTGTAGGATGTGAGTGGCCTGGGGCGAGAGAACCTGACCACCGCCACCTGGCCAACTACTCTCTCCCTACAGCATTTCACTGGTCAGAACAGATACAAGTAGTGGACATCCTGGTACACTATCTTCCACTCTATTTGCTTTTCCTGAACACACTCACCAGCCCTGCTCGGAACTTCCCCCCCCAACTAATCAACTCCATAGGCTCTTCTTAAATGTCAGCTTCCCCATGAAGTCTTCCCTGATTCCACCGGATAACTTTTTTACTGCTTAAAACTCTGAGATCTTGTATGTATAACTCTTACTGTATTTATCCTTTTCCTTACTTGTCTAGTGATGAAATTAATAATGAACAAATTAATTATGAAAATGGCGCAGCAACTTGCGATACTCTAGGAACTCACCTACAACAATTGATCCTCAAAGATCAGAACTCAAGGCATGATTTATATAAGAAATATGAATGTATACCGAAAAGATTTAAAATTGCATGCGGTTCTATTCAAATTCTAATTTGAACTATCATTAGTAAGACTTCTTTTTAAAGCGATAAAATCTATTCAAATGGCCATCTAAGAGAGAACACTAAAATTTCTTAACTTTAGATTTGTAACTTTCTCTTACAACCTCATTTGTCAGTTACCGCATTCTGACAACTTTTGCTGAAAAAGTTTCCCTAACTCCTGAGACTTCACTAACAAATGTCTAGGATTCTGTGATAATTTTCTAATTTTGAGTCTGGTTATCTTCTCCTCAAGCTTCCCCCTCCCCCCAAAAGAATCATTTGTACCCCTGCCTTACTCAAAACCCTCCAAGAGTCTCCTCATTTCCTGTAGACTAGAGTTAAAACATTCCCATTTCACAACGTGACAGTATCAGTATATGGTCCCAATCCTCTACTCCAGGCATGATGTCCTCTTTGTTTTCCAGCCCACACCACGTTGCTGTGCATTTTCACTCTTGCATTTCAGAACCACTCTCCATGGTATGCTACGGAGATACTATGGGCCCCCGATCCAAACCTCTGTAAGGCAAACAACATTTACTGAGCGCTCCAAGCACAAACACATCACCTCAAGCTCTTGCCACTCTTTCAAGCTCTTCCCATCTGCAAAGGACACCTCCTCCCTAATGATATCTCTCCATTTAGCATGCAGGAGGAGAGATATACTTGGTTACTCCATCATTTTAAATCACACTGATATCACTGTGATAAGTCAAATCAGCGCCAGAGATTAAGGTTAGGGATGAAGAATAAGAGTTCATTCATTCATTCATACATCACATTACCTGAGCTATCTACTTTAGGCCAAACACAGTTCTGGGTGTGACAGGCAAGAAGCCTACTCTCGTGAAATATGACTGTGCGTGTGCTTTGAAGAATGTTAATACAGGTTCAACATGCTAATGAATAATCATAAAGGCAGGAGAAGGGGACGACAGAAGATGAGATGGTTGGATGGCATCACCAACTCAATGGACATGAGTTTGAGTAAGCTCTGGGAGTTGGTGATGGACAGGGAAGCCTGGCGTGCTGAAGTCCATGGTGTCGCAGAGTCAGACCCAACTGAGTGACTGAACTGAACTGAATCATAAGGGAACTACATCAGAGAGGAAGACTGGAACGGCCTCTCAGATTTAACTGATAAAAACTCAGACATGATAAAAGCTTTCTAAAAATCTAACAAAGGTCTCTACAGTTTGAGTTTTCAAGACTATCATAATCACATTTTGAATATACACATGTCTTATGAAAACTTCCTAAGAAACAACAGTCCCCAGTATGAAAAAGTAAAGATGCTGGGAAGGATTGGGGGCGGGAGGAGAAGGGGACGACAGAGAATGAGATGGCTGGATGGCATCACCGACTTGATGGGCATGAGTTTGGGTGAACTCCGGGAGTTGGTGATGGACAGGGAGGCCTGGTGTGCTGTGATTCATGGGGTCGCGGAGAGTCGGACACGACTGAGTGACTGAACTGAACTGACTGAACTGAAAGCATAAACAGTGTACTCACTAAGTGAAGAAGTGAAAGTTGCTCAGTCATGTCCGACTCTTTGCGACCCCTTGAACTATATGGTCCATGGAATTCTCTAGGCCAGAATACTGGAGTGGGTAGCCTTTCCCTTCTCCAGGGGATCTTCCCAACCCAGGGATCGAACCTAGGTCTCCCACATTGCAAGTGGATTCCTTACCAGCTGAGCCACAAGGGAAGCCCAGTAAGTACTTACTAAGGGTTAATCAAAATGCTGCCTTTACAAAAAAAAAAAAAAATACTGACAGTTTCACCTGAGACCCAGTCGAGCTCTAAAAGAAGGTCGTGGACTCCAGTCCACCGTCTCTCCTTCCCTGAGTTCAGAGCACTCTCAGCTCTCCTGGGAATTCCGTAAGAGTCATCAACCTAAAAGAACACTTTACCAGTGAAAGGGAAGTCGCTTAGTCCTGTCCAACTCTTTGCAACCCCATGGACTGTATCAGGCTCCTCCGAATGGGATTTTCCACGCAAGGATACTGGAGTAGGTTGCCATGTCCTTCTCCAGGGGATCTTCCTGACCCAGGGATCGAACCCGGGTCTCCTGCATTGCAGGCAGATGCTTTACCATCTGAGCCACCAGGGTACTCAGAGACCCGTTCTATTTTCTGGCTCAGAAAACTATCCAGAAAGCAAACGCTCAGCTTTCTTACAGAGATTGATGACTGAAATCAGTTTCACCAAGAGGAGATGAAGAAATTCTTCAGTCTGGGGTAAAATGCTCAAAGTGGGGGGCCATCAAGACAGAAGCCCACAAAAACCAGGTCGTGGGATAAGGAGATCCATCCCAGGCACGTTCAGACTCTTAGTCGGCTAAAACACACTGGGTGTCCCTGAACTAACGTCCTCGTCTGCAGACAAGCCTAACAACCAACCTGCCTCTCAAGGTAAGCCAAGCTCCAACGAGAGAGTCGTAATGAGCTTTAAAAGGCGCACTAAGTGGGACAGTCTCAAGTCACGTGTGTGTGTGTGTGTGTGTGTGTGTGTTAGTTGCTCAGCCGTGTCCGACTCTTTGCAACCCCACAGACTGCAGCCCACCAGGCCCCTCTGTCCATGGGGTTCTCCAGGCAAGAACACCGGAGTGGGTTGCCATTTCCTTCTCCAAAAGGAACTACAGAAAGAAAGTGAAGTAGCCCAGTCGTGTCCGACCTTTTGCTACCCCATGGACTCTAGCCCACCAGGCTCCTCCGTCCATGGAATTTCCCAGGCAAGAGTACTGGAGTGAGTTGCCAGCTCCTTCTCCCCTCAAGTCACTTAAACTACTTTAAAAGGAGCACAAGCGGGAACCACACAAACCTTACCTTGACCAGCCACACTCCGGTGTTCTGTTTGGCGCCAGTCAGGTCGAGTTCTCCGCGCTCGGCCATGGGTCTGTCGCCGGCGGAGACCAGCGGACTTAGGGCAGCGGCACCGGGAGTTGGGGACGAGGGAGCGAAGCACACGGCGAGCCCTGGCCGGAGGTTGACTGTGAAGAGCCCGCGGTCCAACTTCCGGGATGCCGGGAGCCCTGGGACAGACGAACACACGCCGCCGGCAGAGGGGAAACGCGCCTGCGCACTGCGGCCGTCAGTACGGCGCGCTGCTGAGGACAAACTTTATTTCTGTTCAGTTCCGTTCAGTCGCTCAGTCCTGTCCTACTCTTTGCGACCCCGTGAATCGCAGCACGCCAGGCCTCCCTGTCCATCACCAACTCCCGGAGTTCACCCAAACTCATGTGCATCGAGTCGGTGATGCCATCCAGCCATCTCATTCTCTGTCGTCCCCTTCTCCCGCCCCCAATCTTTCCCAGCATCAGAGTCTTTTCCAGTGAGTCAACTCTTCGCATGAGGTGGCCAAAGTATTGGAGTTTCAGCCTCAGCATCAGTCCTTCCAGTGAACATCCAGGACCGGTCTCCTTTAGGATGGACTGTTTGGATCTCCTTGCAGTCCAAGGGACTCTAAAGAGTCTTCTCCAACACCACAGTTCAAAAGCATCAATTCTTCGGTGATCAGCTTTCTTCACAACTTTCACATCCATACATGACCACGGGAAAAACCATAGCCTTGACTAGACGGACCTTGGTTGGCATAGTAATGTCTCTGCTTTTTAATATGCTGTCTAGGTTGGTCATAACTTTTCTTCCAATGAGTAAGCGTCTTTTAATTTCATGCGTGCAATCACCATGTGATTTTGGAGCCCCCAGAAATAAAGTCTGACACTGTTTCCACTGTTTCCCCATCTATTCGCCATGAAGTGATGAGACCAGATGCCATGATCTTAGTTTTCTGAATGTTGAGCTTTAAGCCACCTTTTTCACTCTCCTCTTTCACTTTCCTCAAGAGGCTTTTGAGTTCCTCTTCACTTTCTGCCATAAGGGTGGTGTCATCTGCATATCTGAGGTTATTGATATTTCTCCCGGCAATCTTGATTCCAGCTTGTGCTTCTTCCAGCCCAGCGTTCCTCATGATGTACTCTGCATATAAGTTAAATAAGCAGGGTGACAATATACAGCCTTGACCTACTCCATTCATCGGTGGGCAACTTCTTGAGTGGGCGTGGTCACTTCCAGGGGCTGTGTCTGAGTAATTAAAACAGAGGTTGGGATGGGCGCAAACATCAGCAGTACATATAAAGACCAGGTCAGAGTAAGAGAAGAAAGTGTCAAAACAGAAAAACGGGGTTTAAAGAGACAAAGGCTGTCAGTGTATGTCCAAACTTGGCCAAGGAGAGAGGACTGCATTTGGAGGACAATGTAGGAGAAATAAATAAAATGAATTAGCAGAGTGGTCTTTATTGAAAGGCTACCCTGAGCACCTCCAATTAAACGAGTAGGGCACACCCCTTTAAGACTCCAAAACCCAGAGCCCTTTGTTTTTTGTTTGTTTGCTATTGCTTTTAATTTATTTTTAACTGGAGTATAAGTGCTTTACAATGTTGTGCTAGTTTCTGCTCTAAGTCAACATGAATCAGCTGTAAGTACACATATGTCCCCTCCCTCTTGAGCCCCCCTCCAACCCCACCTCTATCACAACCCTCTAGGTTGTCAGAGAATCCTGACCTGAGCTCCCTGTGCTCTACAGCAACTACCCGCGGGCTATTAATAGCTGTTTTACACATGGTAAAACCCACTCCAGTGTTCTTGCCTGGAGAATCCCGGGGAAGGGGGAGCCTGGTGAGCTTCTGTCTATGGGGTCACACAGAGTCGGTCACGACTGAAGTGACTTAGCAGCAGCAGCAGCAGCAGTGTGTATATGTCAATGCTACACTCTCAGTCTGCCTCACCCTCTCCTTTCCCGGCTGTCCACAAGTTTGGAGCCATTTCATGAGGTCAGTGACAAGAGACATGTAACAGAAAAATCTGATTGTTCAACTCCCCTGGTTAAAGAGTCTCCCCTCTCTCTTCTTGCCTCTAGAATAAAATTCAGTCCTCTCCACACAGGCCCTCACAGTTTGACCTCATCAAACTGTGGTGCACTCAATGCACCACACATATAACCCCACCTAACCCGTGAGACCTCCCGGAGCATATCAGAATGTTCCTCAGTTATTTCAGACCCTCTGCACGCTGGATTCCCTTTACTCAGATGCCCTATTCTTCCCCTACTGCCTTCTGATTGGCAGACTCCTACTTAGATTTCAAGATTAATGGAAATGTCTCTTCCTATGAGACCTTCTATCAACTCCCCCAGAGGAAGATCGTTTTTTCTTCCCGTCACAGTGTGCGATACTTAGCACAATGAGCTATAATATACTTGTTTACATATTGCCTTTGCTTTCTAGACTATGAGCTCTTCCTAGGCAGAAATGGTGGGTTTTCTTGCTGTTTAATCAAAGCATCTGGCACAAAGCTGACACCATGTCAGTTTTCAGTAGGCTTTGGCTGAATGAACATTTGCATGAAAAGAAACAAATAGTAAGATATTGTAAGAATGGCAAGTGATGTATTGAATCCTGCATCAGGACCATACACAGAATTGAAGAAATTCCATGTCTGTTCAGTCTAGGGCTAGGAAGAGCTGTCAAGGCCCTGAGATCAGCTGGGAAAACCTAACAGGAAAGACAGGAGATCAGGCACATGTTAAAGAGGAAGATCACAGTCTTATGTGATCTTTAAGGCTCAGGAAATGGCCTTAAAAATATAAAAAGGACAAGTGGATAAACAGAGCTGCTTTAATCTTTGATCAAATAGAAGGAATAAATTGGACTTCCTTGGTGGTGCAGTGGATATGAAATGACTATGCCTGCCTGTGCAAGGGGACATGGGTTCGTTCCCTAGTCTGGGAAAATTCCACATGCTGTGGGACAGCTAAGCTTGTATGCCATAACTATGGAGCCTGTACGCTAGGGCGCATGAGTCACAACTACTGAGCTTGCAAGATGCAATTACTGAAGCCCTTGTGCCTAAAGCCTGTGCTCCGCAGCAAGAGACGCCACTGCAGTAAGAAGTCCATGAACCTCAACTAAGAGTAGCCCTGGCTCACTGTAGCTAGAGAAAGCCCACATGCAGCCCAACCAAAAATAAATAAATACATAATTAATTTTTAAAAAGAGTTTGACTCCTAAAAAAAAAAGAGAAAAGGAATAAATTGAAATATAAGACCATAAGAGAAGAGAATTAATGTAGCCTAGATCACCCTAGTAATGAACTTCAGAGTAAAGGATTAGGGCATTGGCCTTGATCTATGGCTTATGGGAAGTCTTAAAATGTGTGTGTGTGTTTACAGGGATTGGGAAGAACAATCATCCTCAGACACTGTTGAATAAGAACAGACTTCTCCTATTTGTCCTTTTCAAATTTCGTTCCAGCTTTAAGAGAAGGCTAATGGGCCACTAGACGAAAAGAGGATGTGGGCTCTGTGGAATGGATTCACGGATTGACTTTGGAGACCAACATGGGAACAGATCTTGCAGCCAGACCTGATCCAGCTTTATGTTCCTCCTCTATGATCCTATACCCTTAATACGGGATTCTCGCACAGGTTCCTGGGATTGCCAGACTCGTGCTCAGCCGCTCAGTCGTATCTGACTCTTAGTGACCCTTTGGGCTGTAGCTACAAGGCTCCTCTGTCCATGGGATTTTTCAGGCAGGAATACTGGGTTGCCGTTTTCTCCTCCAGGGGATCTTCCTGACCCAGGGACTGAACCTGTGTGTCCTGCCTCTTCTGCACTGCAGACAGATTCTTTACTGCTGAGCCACCAGGGAAGTCCCTCCCCAGATTTCTGCTTGCAGTCAGTTAGGTATATCCAGTGCAGATATGTTAGGTATCTCTATTGCAATTCATGAGAGACATGGGTTCTATCCCTGGGTCAGGAAGATCCTCTAGAGGAGGGCATGGCAACCCACTCCAGTATTCGTGCCTGGAGAACCCCATGGATAGAGGAGCCTGGCAGGCTACAGTCCACAGCGTCACAAACAGTCAGCTATGACTGAAGTGACTTAGCACAGAGGACACGTTGCCAATCATGCCAGGGGTCATTAGTATTCTCTTTACTACTGGAAATTGAGTCATTAGCATCTTTAAATCTAATGAGATTGGACAGCCAATTCCAGAAACCCAGATCCAATTCAGAAAACCCATCCTTAATATTCTGGTTCCCTAGGATCACTCTCAGCACCAATATCTGTATTAGTCAGGGTTCTCCAGAGATGTACACAGCTAGCTGTAAGGGAAAAACGACCCAGGCACCAGATGGAGAGTGTAACAGGCTTTAATGGTGAGGCGCTCCCGGGCGGGGCTCCCGGACCCAAGCAAGTGAGGTTGAGGAAGTCCGCGCCGAAACAAAGAGCAACTTATATAGCTTCACAGTAAGGAGCAGCGAAATTTTTCCCGAATAAGGCGAGGTTCGAAATGATGGTCTCTCATAGGTCAGTTAGTTGAGGTGGCGAGACCGGGTTGGTGGCTCGGGAGGTTAGGAGGGAGGGTTGATTTCTGTCAAGAGCTGTTACGTCAAAGACTTTCCAGCAGCGGGGAAGGAATGAGGAAGTACAATAGTCAGAGTCCGGCGGGACTTTTTCCCACTGGTGGGAAAGGAAGAGGAGAAGGAGAAGCCAAGATGGCCACCAGGGTCCGGCCTTATATTCCAACCCTTTTGATAGGATAGGGGGTGACGTTGTCGTCTCTGGCTACGTCCTGCTGGAAAGGGGCATCGTGGGGTTCTATGGGTCATGGCTGGGCCCCGGTGTCCCCCAGGGGTTCTCAGGGTCTTTAGGCAGGAGTCTGGAATAGGCGGCTATCATCATCATCTATCCAGTGGCAGCTCAGGTCATCCTTTGCAGCCGTTGAACTCTGCATTGCAGGATACATGGGCCGAAGAGCAATATGAGTAAAATGACTACAAGAATAATCAAAACAGATTTCCACCAATCCCCCTCTATCCAGGACAGGACCAAAGTCCAGAAGGGAATATTTTCTAGCAACTGTTAGATCATCTCCAGGAAAAAGAAACAGGCCTGTTAGTATGGTCTTGATTCTGCGGCCTGTCATGGCGTCGCTGTCGTTTGGGCTCCTCAACCTCCCCCCCTACTTGTAGCTTACTTAGACCTGGGTCTCTGTTAATTGCATAGGCTGGTACTGAGACCTCAGGACCATAAGTTGAACTGAATTTACCCGTTCTCTAACAAAGCTTGTCAACTTGTTGATGATGCAGGGCCCGATTGTTAGCAAGAGGAGGAAAAGGACGAGTGGGCCTGCCAAGGCTGAGATTAGTCAACCAATGGGACCAGTTGAACAATTGTCAACCATCCGCTCTCTTTGGGTTCTCTTTCTTTGATACGGCGTCTCAACAAAGCCGTGGAGTCTTTAATGACTCCAGAATGGTTGACATAAAAACAGCATTGAATGTAACGGAGAAAAGAGGGGGCTGAGGAAGGTTAGGAGGGCTCGGGGCCCTATATGTAAAGAGTTGTGGATATCTGTGATTATTTCTAGTGCTTGTTTTTCTGGCAGGACCAGCTTATTGTGAAGCATGATCCAACCAGAAGGATGTCTGGAGGAGCCCTCTTGTGAGAGGAGGGTTTTGGCCTCATCAGCAGAGTGGTGAGGAGTGAGGGGAGTTTTAAGAAATAGAATGGGTGAGGGTGCGTGGTCTAAGGTGAGCTGTTTGGCCACCTGATCAGCCTTGTTGTTGCCTAGAGACACAGTGTCGTGTGATGTCTGATGGCTCTTACAGTGTATAACAGCCACCTGGGCAGGGTGTGAGATGGTTTCTAGGAGTTTAGCAATAAGTGGGGCGTTAGTGACCGGGGAACCTTTGGTAGTGAGAAAGTCCCTCTCCTTCCAGATTGCAGAGTGTGAGTGGGCGATCAGGAAGGCATATTTGGAGTCGGTGTAAATGTTAACTCGCTTTCCTGCCAACAGGAGCAGAGCTCTTTTGGGAGGTGGTCCCTTCTGGCAGCAGATGAGCCTCAATCACATCGGCGGTTGTGACTATGGCTTAAGCGGCCGTTCGACGGCAATTGGACCCCCGTTTGGAGCTGCCATCTACAAAGAGCGTGATATCGGGGTTTGTCAGCAGTGAGGCAAAGAGATTAGGTGGTGGTTGGGTGAAGGTCTCCAAGATTTCTGGGCAGGAATGGGGTTCGATATTGCCGGCAGAGGAGGAGAGAGGGAGCGCAGGAAGGGTTTAGCAGAGGATTGCGACCCAGGGTGACCCGAGGGTTATCAAGAAATGTCAGGTGGAACTGTTGGAGCCGGGATTCACTGAGGTCTGATAAGAATCTAGAAGCTAGGAGGTCGGTCAGGTGGTGTGGGGAGAAGATGGTTAAAGGCTGGTTGAGGGTGAGCTTCTTTGCATCGGTATAAACAGAAGCTGCCGCAGCCAAAGCCCTCAGGCAGTGGGGTCAAGCTGCTTGGAAATGTATGCCACTGGAAGCATCTGTGGACCTGCCAGCTGCACGAGGGCCCCAAATGCTCTCCCCTTTTTCTCTTCTGTATATAGGTGGTAGGGAAGGTTAGGGTTAGGCAGAAATAGAGGAGAGGAGGACAGTAGAGCCGAACGGAGACTGTTGAAAGCTTTGCGGACTTCTGTTTCCGAGGAAAGTGGCCCCGTGGGAGTCTCTTTTGCAGCTAGGTAGAGGGGTTGGGCCAGAGTAGCATAGTTAGGTACCCAGTGGCGGAAGAATCCAATAAGTCCCAGAAAGGATAGTATCTGTTCCCCATTGGATGGGGGAGAGAGCTCCCGAAGGAGGCTTAGCCTGTCGAGAGTGAGAGCCTTAGTGGTTGGGGTGATCTTTAGGCCCACGTAGGTTACGGAGGGCTGTGTCAATTGAGCCTTCTGTCTGGAAGCCCGGTATCCCCTGGAGCTGAGAAGATTAAGAAGGACTGTTGTATGAGTCTGAGAAAGGGCTTGTGAGGGGCTACAAAGGAGGAGGTAATCTACATATTGTAGGAGGACACTGGGGGCCAGGGGGCAAGAGGCCAGGTCTTGAACTAGGGCCTGGCCAAAGAAGTGGGGATTGTCTCTAAACCCCCGTGGGAGGACAGTCCAAGTGAGCTGATCTCGGGATCAGTCCATGTGAAAGCAAAAAGGAATTGACAATCTGAGTGTAGAGGGATAGTGAAGAAAGCGTCTTTGAGGTCGATGACTGTAAAGTGGGTCGTATTAGGCGGGATGTTAGAGAGCAGAGTGTAAGGGTTAGGTACTACCAGACGGGCAGGGATTACAGCTTCATTTATCAACATGAGGTCTTGGACCAGTCGGTAACTGCCCGAGGCCTTACGTACCGGAAGAATTGGTGTGTTGCAGAGTGATGTTGTGGGAACCAAAAGCCCCTGGCCCAAGAGGCGGTCTATGATGGGTTTGAGGCCACATAAGTGAGCTCGAGAAATGGGGAACTGGGGGCGGTGTGGGTAATGTGAGGGATCTCTTAGCTTGATTAGGATGGGGTGTGGGGGGCAGCCACCGTGGGGACCTTGGTGTCCCATATCGTGGGGTCTATAGGGGGAGATTCAGGGGCACAAAGGAGGAGTAGCGGTAGAGTGGGAGAGTAGGAGCTTGAAAAGGGCAAATATTTGCTGGCTTTGAGTTTGGCTAGAATGTCTCGTCCCAATAGTGGAGTAGGACATGAAGGAACTATCAGGAAGGAACATGTGAACAGGTGCCGGTCAATCTGACAAGGCTGTGGTCCCGTTTATAGAGGCTGTGAGGGCTTGCCGTCTATACCTACCACCGAGATCTGGGAAGGAATTAGAGTGCCCCCGTAAGAGGGAAGAACAGAGTAAGCAGCCCCCGTATCTATCAAGAAATTGATAGACTTACCCGCCACCTGAAGCATTACCCTGGGCTCGGCTTGGGTTATGGGGGTCCCCGAGTCTGGGCGCCGTCAATCTTCGTGGAAGGTGAGGAGCTCCAAGGTGGGAGGCAAGGACAAGACACCTCTGTGGGGGCCCAAGCCCCGGCCTGGCGAGGTCGAGGCCTGGGCCGCCTGAGGACAGACGCTCGCCCAATGCCCTTTCCGTCTGCAGCAAGGGCACAGCCTGGTTGGAGGCTTGGGATTCGGGCATTGGCGGGCCCAGTGACCTTTGTGGCCACATTTGAAGCAGACTCCTGGAGGTGGCTTCTGGGGACCCACCTTCTGTTCTGTGGCCGGCCGCAGGGCTGCTACCGGTGCCCTCTCGAGGAGGTTGACCTGCAGTTCGGCCTTTTGTTTAAGCCTTGCCTTGCGGCTGGCTTTGGCTACTTCTTCCTGGGCATTATATACTTTAAAGGCCATTTTCACCAGGTCTCGGAGGGGAGTTTGAGGCCCGACCTCAGCCTTGGATAGCTTTTTTCTGATGTCTGGAGCTGACTGAGATATAAAGCGATTAGCCAGGGTGGCGACCCCTGCTGGAGAGTCGGGGGCGATTCGGGTGTAAGTGGTGAGAGCCTCTGTCAGCCTATTGGGGAAGGCTGGCAATGGCACCCCACTCCAGTACTCTTGCCTGGAGAATCCCATGGACAGAGGAACCTGGTAGGCTGCCGTCCATGAGGTCGCTAAGTGTCGGACACGACTGAGCAACTTCACTTTCACTGTTCACTTTCATGCATTGGAGAAGGAAATGGCAACCCACTCCAGTGTTCTTGCCTGGAGAATCCCAGGGACGGGGGAGCCTGGTGGGAGGCCATCTATGGGGTCGCACAGAGTCGGACACGACTGAAGTGACTTAGCAGCAGCAGCAGAGTATTTATTCAGTTCAGTTCAGTTCAGTTGCTCAGTCGTGTCCGACTCTTTGCGACCCCATGAATCACAGCACGCCAGGCCTCCCTGTCCATCACCAGCTCCAGGAGTTCACTCAGACTCATGTGCATCGAGTCGGTGATGCCATCCAGCCATCTCATTCTCTGTTGTCCCCTTCTCCTCCTGCCCCCAATCCCTCCCAGCATCAGACTCTTTTCCAGTGAGTCAACTCATCGCATGAGGTGGCCAAAGTATTGGAGTTTCAGCTTTAGCATCAGAGTATTTATTAGGGCCCGGAATAAAGGTATAAGGCCAGAGTTAGCTAGGCAAAGCTTTTCATATATTTGAAGAGATTGGCTGAATAGGGGTTACCAAATGAGAGCCTAGCTGTATGTTAAATCAGGGAACAATCTTGGGAGGGAAACGGTGCAGGGTCATAGGCCAGACCAGCTGGCCTCTTGGTAACAGGGTGGGGTGGGGAGGTGGGGATGGGGAGGGGAGGGGTGGGAATAGGGGTTAGGGAAGGGTGGGGCGGTAGCGCAGTTGCCAAAAAGCCTGTACATAGGGCACCTCAGACCACTTTCCCGTCTTTTGACAGTAGTTATCTAAATCATGGAGGATATCAAAATCGAAAGTCCCCATTGGTAACCACTGTGAGCCATTGTCAAGAGGATATTGAGGCCAAGCCTCAGAGCACAGAAAGTTCAGCTGTTTACGGTGGATTTCGTGAGAAATATGTAAGGTTTTGAGATTGGCAAGGAGATGGTGCCTGGGTCGTTTTTACCTTATACTAGCTAGCTAGCTAACTAGCTAGATGATCGGCATTTACTATATAGGAATTAACTCACGTGATTATGGAGGCTGAAAGTGAAAGTCACTCAGTTGTGTCTGATTCTTTGCGACCCCATGGACCGTATAGTCCATGGAATTCTCCAGGCCAGAATACTGGAGTGGGTAACCTTTCCCTTCTCCAGGGGATCTTCCCAACCCAGGAATCGAACCAGGGCCTCCTGCACTGCAGGCAGATTCTTTACCAACTGAGCTATCAGGGAAGCCCTATGGAGGCTGAGAAGTCCTAAAATCTGCAGTTGACAAACTGAAGACCAGGAGAGCTAAAGGTATGCTGCTAGTCTGAGTTCAAACGCCTGAGAGGCAGGAGAGATGATGCTGTAATTTCCAGGCCAAATCTGAAGGCAGGAGATGATAAATGTCCCAGCTTGAAGACAGGCAAAGAGAGTGCATTTTCTCTTCCTGAACCTTCCTGAGCCATCTAGTTTGGCCTTCAACTGATTGGGTGAGGCTCACCTAGATAGAGGAGGACAATCTACTTTACTTAGTCTGTTGATTCAAATGTTAATTCATTCAGAAATGCCCTCAAAGGACACACCCAGAATAATGCTGGACCAAATATTTGGGCAACCTTAGGCCCGGTCATGTTGACACGTAAAATTAATCATCACAGACAGATAGAGAGCTCAGCACCCAAGAAGAAACTGCAAACTTCTGTGTACAAAATTTCCCTGGTGACTGAGCAGTTAAGACACTGTGCTTCTGCAGCAGCGAGGGTGCACTCCCTGACTGGGAAACTGAGATCCCACATGCTATGCAGAGTGGCCAAAAAAATAAAAACAAAAAAACACCACTAGATGACTAACTAGTCAAGTTTTATTTAATTGCTGAAGGCACAAATACAAGTCAAGGAGGGAAGGCTCGAGAACTCACTGTAGGCTGAAAAGTTTTCAAGAAGACAATAGGGAATCCTCCATGCTTTGTAAATTTAGAACACCACAATTCTATTAGGTAGCCATTAGAAGATAAGCAGTAGTCAGAGGGAATGTAACAAGTGAGTTGAGGGAATTCAGTTCAGTTCAGTTCAGTTCAGTCGCTCAGTCGTGTCCGACTCTCCGCGACCCCATGAATCACAGCACGCCAGGCCTCCCTGTCCATCACCAACTCCCGGAGTTCACTCAAACTCATGTCCACAGAGTCGGTGATGCCATCCAGCCATCTCATTCTCCGTCGTCCCCTTCTCCTCCCGCCCCCAACCTTTCCCAGCATCAGAGTCTTTTCCAGTGAGTCAACTCGTCTCATGAGGTGGCCAAAGTATTGGAGTTTCAGCTTTAGCATCAGTCCCTCCAATGAACATCCAGGATTGATCTCCTTTAGAATGGACTGGTTGGATCTCCTTGCAGTATAAGGGACTCTCAAGAGTCTTCTCCAACACCACAGTTCAAAAGCATCGATTCTTTGGCGATCAGCTTTCTTCACAGTCCAACTCTCACATCCATACATGACCACGGGAAAAACCATTGCCTTGACTAGACGGACCTTGGTCGGCAAAGTAATGTCTCTGCTTTTTAATATACTATCAAGGTTGGTCATAACTTTCCTTCCAAGGAGCAAGCGTCTTTTAATTTCATGGCTGCAATCAGCATCTGCAGTGATTTTGGAGCCCAAAAAAACAAAGTCTGACACTGTTTCCACTGTTTTTCCATCTATTTCCCATGAAGTGATGGGACCAGATGCCATGATCTTTGTTTTCTGAATGTTGAGCTTCAAGCCAACCTTTTCACTCTCCTCTTTCACTTTCATCAAGAGGCTTTTGAGTTCCTCTTCACTTTCTGCCATAAGGGTAGTGTCATCTGCATATCTGAGGTTATTGATATTTCTCCCAGCAATCTTGATTCCAGCTTGTGCTTCTTCCAGCCCAGCGTTCCTCATGATGTACTCTGCATATAAGTTAAATAAGCAAGGTGACAATATACAACCTTGACGCACTCCTTTTCCTATTTGGAACCAGTCTGTTGTTCCATGACCGGTTCTAACTGTTGCTTCCTGACCTTCATACAGGTTTCTCAAGAGGCAGGTCAGGTGGTCTGGGATTCCCATCTCTTTCAGAATGTTCCACAGTTTATTGTGATCCACACAGTCAAAGGCTTTGGCATAGTCAATGAAGCAGAAATAGATGTTTTTCTGAAACTCTCTTGCTTTCTCCATGATCCAGCGGATGTTGGCAATTTGATCTCTGGTGCCTCTGCCTTTTCTAAAACCTGCTTGAACATCTGGGAGTTCACGTTTTACATACTGCTGAAGCCTGGCTTGGAGAATTTTGAGCATGACTTTACCAGCGTGTGAGATGAGTGCAATTGTGCGGTAGTTTGAGCATTCTTTGGCATTGCCTTTCTTTGGGATTGGAATGAAGACTGACCTCTTCCAGTCCTGTGGCCACTGCTGAGTTTTCCAAATCTGCTGGCATATTGAGTGCAGCACTTTCACAGCATCATCTTTCAAGACTTGAAATAGCTCAACTGGAATTCCATCACCTCCACTAGCTTTGTTCGTAGTGATGCTTTCTAAGGCCCACTTGACTTCACATTCCAAGATGTCTGGCTCTAGGTCAGTGATCACATTATCGTGACTATCTTGGTCGTGAAGATCTTTTTTGTACAGTTCTTCTGTATATTCCTGCCACCTCTTCTTAATATCTTCTGCTTCTGTTAGGTCCATACCATTTCTGTCCTTTATCGAGCCCATCTTTGCATGAAAAGTTCCCTTGGAATCTCTAATTTTCTTGAAGAGGTCTCTTGTTTTTCCTATTCTGTTGTTTTCCTCTATTTCTTTGCATTGATCACTGAGGAAGGCTTTCTTATCTCTCCTTGCTATTCTTTGGAACTCTGCATTCAGATGCTTATATCTTTCCTTTTCTCCTTTGCTTTTCGCCTCTCTTCTTTTTACAGCTATTTGTAAGGCCTCCTCAGACAGCCATTTCGCTCTTTTGCATTTCTTTTCCATGGGGATGGTCTTGGTCCCTGTCTCCTGTACAATGTCACGAACCTCCGTCCAGAGTTCATCAGGCACTCTATCAATCAGATCTAGTCCCTTAAATCTATTTCTCACTTCCACTGCATAATCATAAGGGATTTGATTGAGGTCATATCTGAATGGTCTAGTGGTTTTCCCTACTTTCTTCAATTTAAGTCTGAACTTCGCAATAAGGAGTTCATGATCTGAGCCACAGTCAGCTCCTGGTCTTGTTTTCGCTAACTGTATACAGCTTCTCCATCTTTGGTTGCAAAGAATATAATCAATCTGATTTCGGTGTTGAGGGAATTAGAATGATATTAATAGGAGCTGAGTCAATTCTCAGATTCTTGTCCTTGGCTGTCCCATATGGGCCCAGTGTCTCTCTAGGGCAGAAATTCTTTGTTCGCAGTTACTCAGAAACATTCTACCAAGAGGAAATATTACCTCCAGGGGCATTCACATAGGCAAAAATAGCACCATCACTGGGACTTCCTTGGTGTTCTAGTGGTTAAGACTCCATGCTTCCAATGCGGGTGGGTGCAGGTTCAATCCCTGTTTGGAAAACTAAGGTCCCACATGCCATGGGGCACGGCCAAAACAAGCAAACAAAAAACACTATCATGAAATCTTTCTTTTTTTTTTCTTTCAGTTTTATTGAGCTATAATTGACATACAACACTGTGTAAGTTTCAGGTGCCCGACATAAGGATTTGATTTACATAATCCTGAAATGATTATCACAGTAAGTGTAGTGACTGTCCATCATCTCAAATACATACAAAATGCAAAATTAAAGAAACAGAGAAAATAGTTTTTCCTTCTGATGAGCACTCTTAGGATTTACTTTCTTGACAATATTCACATATAACATACAGCAGCGTTAATTATATTTATCATGTTGTATATTACAACCTGAGTGCTTGCTTATCTTATAACTAGAATTTGGTAACTTTCACAAAATCCTTCTCAATGAGCCAGACTAATTATTTGTTGGTTATGAGCATGAAGATTTTCATCCAAACATTATAACTGGTTATGGCAATGTGGTAATTAATTAGATTTTCCCTGCATTAGTAATGGTAAGTAAGTAACATTAGTAATGGTGCAGGTTGATAATTTTGCTTTAGGATCATGCCACGGCTGTAAGACCCCATCTCTGATTTCTCCCTGCCTCTCCTTTACCCCTTCAGTTCTCTCTTTTACAGAATACCCACCTTCCCTGACAGGGTCCTTGCTTCCCCAGTCACACACACACAAACAAAAACACCCCCTGCAATAGTTTTCGTGTTGTTAGCAGGAGCACACTGTTGAGCATGAACTGTGAAGTCACAGCTTCAAGTATAGCTCTGCTGCCTCCTGGCCTAATTATTTCATTCTCTCTCCACCTATTTCCTAGCTGACAAAACGAGATTATTATACCTACTTCATAGAGTTGGAACATGACTAAATGAGAAAACCAAAGAGACTTTGCAATGTGAAAACTATTTGGGAACTTCATTAATTCTATTGGCTCAAATAATTGAAAGGAAACACAAAAGCTTTATTATAGGTAGTGCTGTGCTAGTAAATACCTAACAACTGGCTTTTTCTGACACCCAGAAAAAGCCTTGCTGTATAATGTTTGCTTGATTTGCCGTGTATAGTTGGTGTAGATGCATGTTAGCATCTACTGGGTACATTAATGTAAGTAGAGAGCATAGATAATTGTAAGACAGTAAAATAATTGAGAAGTGATGAGTTTGGGGGTTTTATTATCTCAATGTTCAATATAATTTATTTGATCATGAACGTTCTGCAAAAAGGGGAAGCGCATCTGCAAACTCTGCAGGGACCTGTGTGTTGGCGTCTGTGGAACAGAGGGGATGCCAGCAGGCAGGGCACAGTGAGTGAATGGGGAAGCAGTGACCGTGCCACCAGTTGGAGAGAAAATAGGAGATCAGCTCTAATACACACCTGAAGAAGAGTGGATTTGGTTTTTGTTTTTTTTTTTGGTCACATCATATGGCTTGCAGGATCTTAGTTCCCCGACCAGGGATCGAACCGAGGCCCCTGGTATTGGAAACTTGGAGTTCTAACCACTGACTACCAGGGAAGTCCCTGAAGAAGAGTTTTAAGCTTGAGTATAAAATAATTAGATTTACATTTTTAAAAAGATCTCTCTAGCTATTTTGGGGGGGAGGTGGATAGGAAGAGGCCAGCATGGAAACCAAGAGACTAGTTTAGACATTACTGCACTAATCCATGTAGGAGGGGATAGTGGTTTGCATTAGGAAGCTGGCAGTGGAGATGAGAAGCAGATGAACTGAAAAATATAGATAGATTTAAGAGATAGAATTGACAAGGTTTTGTGATTCCTTGCTGTGTAGCAAAATAACATCATTTACTGGGCAGAAGACCTGAATATACATTTTTCTAAAGAAGACATACGTGAAGCCAATTGGCACATGAAAAGATGCTCAATTTTGCTAATCATTAGAGAAACACAAATCAAAACCACTAGGAGATAGCGCTTCACACCTGTCAGAAAGTCTGTCCTCAAAAAGTCTACAAATACAAATGTCGGTGAGGATGTGGAGGAAGGGGACTATACATTGTTGGTGAGAATGTAAACTGGGGCAGTCACTCTGGAAAACAGTATAGAAGTTCTTCAAAAAACGAAAAATAGAACTGTCCTATGATCCAGCAATTCCCCTCCTGGGCATATAGATGACGAAAACAAAAATACTAACTTAAAAGGATACATGCTGGGGAGGGAGGTGGGGGGAAGTTTCAAGGGGGAGGGGATATATGTGTACCTATGGCTGATTCCTGTTGAGGTTTGACAGAAAACAGCAAAATTCTGTAAAGCAATTATCCTTCAGTAAAAATAAATTAATTTTTTTAAAAAAGATACATGCATCCCAATGTTCTTAGCACATTATTTACAACAGTCAAAATATGGAAGCAAACTGTGTCCATCAACAGACGAATGGATAAAGAAGATGTGGTGTGTGTGCGTGTTGTCACTAAATCATGTGTGACTCTTTGCAACCCCATGGACTGTAGCCCGCCAGGCTCCTCTGTCCATGGGATTTTCCAGGCAAGAATACTGGAGTGCGTTGCCATTTCCTCCTCCAGGGAATCTTCCCAACCCAGGGATCGAACCCAAGTATCCTGCATTAGCAGGCAGATTCTTTACCACTGAGCCACCAGGGAAGTCCGTGGTGTGTGTGTGTGTGTGTGTCCGTGGTGTGTGTGTGTGTGTGTGTATACATATATACTGGAATACTACTGAGTCATATAAAAGAATGAAATTCTGCCATTTGCAACAATGTAGATAGATCTAGAAGGTTATTATGTTAGTGAAAAAAGTCAGAGAAAGACAAATACCATATGTTGTCACTTATTCCTGGAATCTAAAAAATAAAACGAATGTAACAAAACAGAAACAGATTCACAGATACAGAGAATAAATTAGCCATTAGCAGGGAGAGGGAAGAGAGGTAGGGGAGATGGGGGAGGGGATTAAGAGATACAAAGTACGATGTATAAAATAAACAACAAGGATATAGCACAGGGAAATATAGTCATTATTTTGTCATAACTTTAAATGGAGATAATCTATAAAAACATATAACCATGTTATATATCTGAAACTAATGAAATTTTGTTAATTAACCACACGTCAATTAAAAAAAAAAATAGGATCATTTACCAAGTAATAACTCAGTACCAGGAAACAGAACAAAACAGAAACACATAAACATACATTGCTTTGCTCCTTCTGGGAGATGAGACAGGACTCTGCATGTATTTTGCCTGATGGATGACATAATTCAGTGGAATTGCTTTTGTTAAGCGTCTTATGTCTGATGTAACATATGGTTACTGTGGCCTACTAGAAGCCCTCAGTCTCAGTAAGTCAGTTTAATTGCCCAATAGGGATTACTCTGGGAATAAAGTGTTAAATAAAGCATGAGAAAATTTAATTTGTCATTGCAATAATGAAATTCAATTTGTTTTCATATATGATTTACCAAAACAGTCATATCATACTTTATATATTAAATAAAATTATAGTTAGGAAACAGCACTGAAAAACGTGATCAAAGTGCCCGGATAAAAATCACAAATGACAGTTAAGTCCTAAAATATCATATTAAACAGATGGATCATCTCTAATATGCCGATTTCAAAGCCAGGGAAGCCATGTGGGCTGAATATCAATGAGGAATTATGTCCCTATCCCTCCTACGAGCAAAAGCTAGAGGCATCCTTATTGATGGATCCGACTTCCCACCCAAATCTACAAACATCAGGGGCAGGATCATGTCCTCATGCAGGGCAAGATGAAAATATTAGCTAAAGCAAAGCTGTGCCTCCCCTATCAACAGGTAGAGTCAAGAAAAGTTTAGTGTAGGGACTTCCTTGGTGGTCCAGTGGCTAAGACTTCAAGCTCCCCATGCAGCGGACCTGGGTTCTATCTCTGGCCAGGGAGCTAGAGCCCACGGTCTGCAATTAAAACATCCTGTAAGCACATAAAAGACCTGGTTCGGTCAAATAAATAAATATGTATATATCTTTTAAAAGCAAAGAAAAGTTCAGTTTAAGGCTCCTTTCTACAGGTAGAGCTCTTGGAATAGCTTTGTCAGTGTTAGCTTTACTCATCTCTTCTGTAATGACTGATTTGATGATGGCTCTGAAAAAGGTGATGGACAGGGAGGCCTGGTGTGCTGTGATTCATGGGGTCGCATAGAGTCGGACACGACTGAGCGACTGAACTGAACTGAACTGAACTGAAAAAGGTCCATTTAGTCAAAGCTACGGAGAAGGCAATGGCACCCCACTCCAATACTTTTGCCTGGGAAATCCCATGGACGGAGCCTGGTGGGCTGCAGTCCATGAGGTCACACAGAGTCGGACATGACTGAAGTGACTTAGCAGCAGCAGCAGTCAAAGCTATGGTTTTTCCAGTAGTCCTGTATGGATGTGAGAGTTGGACCATAAAGAAGGCTGAGCACCGAAGAATTGATGCTTTTGAACTGTGGTGTTGGAGAAGACTCTTGAGAGTCTCCTGGAGAGCAAGGAGACAAACCAATCAGTCCTAAAGGAAATCAACCCTGAATATTCATTGGCAGGACTGACACTGAAGCTGAAGCTCCAATAGTCTGGTCACCTGATGCTAAGAGCCAACTCATTGGAGAAGACCGTGATGCTGGGAAAGATTTAGGGCAGGAGGAGAAGAGGGCAACAGAGGATGAGATGGTTGGATGGCATCGCCGACTCAATGGACGTGAGTTTGAGCAAACTCCGGGAGATAGTGAAGGACAGGGAAGCCTGGTGTGCCACACTCCATGGGTCTCAAAGAGTTGGAAATGACTTAGTGGCTGAACAACAACTACTCCATGTACTTGCTGGAGACCTAAGGTTCTTCCATCTTATTATTTCACCATCTCTGGGATGTTGTCCTTATCTATATCATGGACCACAAAGTCTGCATCTTCCAACCAGCAAGAAAAAGGGAAAGGGGCAAAGAATTATACATCACTTTGGTCAGAGATTCAAAATATTTTTTTTTTCACAGCAGCATTATTCACAAGAGCCAAGAGGTGGAAGCAGCCCAAGTGTCCAAGAAGGGATGGATGAATAGACAAAATGTGGGCTCTATATACAATGGGGGATTATTCAGCCTTAAAAAAGGAATGAAATTCTGTTACATGCTGCAGTATGGATGAACTTTGATGACATTATGCCAAGTGAAATAAGCCAATCAGAAAAAGAGAAATATGTGTGATTCCACCAACATGAGGTATCCAGAGTAGTCAAATTCACAAAAACATAGTAGAAAAAATGGTAGAAAGTGGCTTAGGAGGCGGGGGGATGAAAGTTGTTTAATGAGTGTGGGATTTCAGTTTGCAAGATGAGAGAATACTGGAGCAGGATGATGGCAATGGTTGCACAAAAATGTGAATGGACTCACTGCCCTTGAGTGGGACACTTTACGGTGGTTAAGAGCAAAGATTCCATGACTTCTCTGGGGCTCCGGTGGTTAAGAATCTGCACTTCCAATGCAGGAGGTGCATGCTTGATCCCTGGTCAGAGAACTAAGAGTCCACGTGCTGCAACTAAGATCTGATGCGGCCAAAATATTAATAAAATTAAATACAGTGTCTGAATGAGTAAATATTCTGTATATTTTGCCACAGTTTAAAAAAAACACTTAAAATTAAGAACGAAACTGTTTATCGTCTGAATTGGGATCCAGATGACCCATACACTGTGATTGGCTGAAATGTCTCTTCGTTCTCATTCTCTACCCCTGTCTTATTGTTAAAGAAATCAGATTCGTTTCTTAGATGTAGTTCTTTATACGGTTTTCTTTTGTAAAAAAAAAATATTTGGCTGCATTGGGACTTAGTTGCAGCATACAGGGAATTCTCACTGAGTCATGCAAGATCTTTTGTGGTCACGGGTTTAGTTGCCTCACGGCGAGTGGGATCTGATTTCTGCGACCAGGGATCAACCCACATCTTCCACACTGCAAGGCGGGTTCTTAACCACTGGACCACCAGGGACGTCTCCAAGTGTACACTTGGTTACATTCTGCATTTTACTCATTGTGTGTTCAGGGGATCATTTATGATGCTTCTCCTTCCCTTTTATTTTCTACAAAGAGCTGGTTAGATCTTAAGGTGTGGTCAGACTCGGGCTTAATTTTGGTGGAGGTGAAGGTAACTTCCTTCCTATGTTCTCTCACGCACTACCAGTAAGACACAGCTCATGTCTAGCTTTCTTTCTTTTTGTGATGTTGGCGCCATTGACTGAATGTTGCTTACAGCCAGTAATTCATTGTGCTGTGCTTAGTTGCTCAGTCGTGTCTGACTCTCTGTGACCCTATGGACTGTAGCCCACCAGGCTCCTCTGTCCATGGCATTCTCCAGGCAAGAATACTAGAGTGGGTTGTCATGCCCTCCTCCAGGGGATCTTCCCAACCCAGGAATTGAACCAGGGTCTCCTGCATTGCAGGTGGATACTTTACCAACTGAGCTACCAGGGAAGCCCAGTAATTCATTAGGGATTGCAAAATGGTTATAATCAAACTCTATCATTCCTTCTTTGTAAAAACTTTCCCAACATCATTCCCATGAGACAGAAGATATAAACTGGACTCTGGCACGGACCTGAGTGAAGGAGGTATAAGGTTTTTATCGTGTGAAGGTGGGGCAGTTGACCGATGAGTACTTGGATTCCAAAATATGTCCCGAGTGCTGGAGAAGTACTCCAGGGAGTTGGGCTCTCAATGCACCTGCAGTAGTCTGACAACCAGGCTTGCATCCTCTTTCTCTTTTAACCCCAAGGTCACAGCCTTTTCTGTTTTATTTTTCCCACAACGTCCTTTGATCACCTATCAAGAAGAGTCTGTTAAAACTGGAGCTCCCAAACTTGCTACTGGTTGATTGCCAAACTATTTTTGTTTCCCCACATAATGGATTTCTACAGCATTTACCTCTCAAACATCCAGAAAGAAAGGCACTGTCTTTGCTAAGCTAAGAGAATCAAGTGCCAAGTAACGCTATTCAATTTACACTAAAGTTTGGCTCTGCATGGGGGTAAACTAGGCTGGGTAGCAAGCCGGCTCTAGAAGTAGCTGCCCCATGTGGGCACATCACTGCAATGCCTCGGAACCAATAAACAAGTTATTTGTTCACTGTCCTCTGGGAAGACAACACTGATCAAGATGGAATGATTCCTGAGAGGAGTGAGTAGTTAGTGATATTTCTGCTCCATTGCTATTTTATTTTTCTGGCTTCAAGGTGCAGATTCAACTCTAGCAGAACAGAAAGCCCTTAGCAATTATTTATTATTTTATATCCTTTTGTTCCTATGTAGCCCTCATTAATAAAAATAATCAGAATTTGCCTATTTCCTGAATCCAGAGAGCATTACGTAAATCATACTTTTAAATTGACTTCATTGTATTGATCCTTTTACTTCCAGCTTGCAGAGACCTTAAGCCATGAATGCTTTGCTGTGAAAAGGATATTAATTGCTTTCCCTGGGGTCAAACACGCTCTTTGTAAATCATGAATCCAACACTCACTAAGAACCCAGATGAAGAACTGACCATCAGTCTTATAAGAGTTATAATTGAGCATTTTTCACTTAAATGCAGATTGTTTTCAATGGACTTTTTCTCTTCTATCATCTTCTAAATGAAATAATCATTGTGACTCTTTAGACTCAGATGATTCATTTACTCTGAGAATTCTTTCCAAGAATTTCTTCCCTTAGTGACTAAAAGATCTCTCTCGCTGTGTCCCTCTCCTTCTCCCTCTCTCTTTTCTCGGGTCACTGATGATTTACAAAGTGCACTTAAAAGTTCTGATTTTCTGTATTGCCTCTAGAGATGATGTTGACAGGTGGTAGAGAGACAAATGCTGCGGTAAAAATTCCCCTCCATATTCAGGCAGATTTAACTAATATCTTCTGGTGTGAAGAGGCAGACTAGGGCAAATATGTTACAGCTGCTATGTTACTATGTTGAATTTAGATGAACTTTCTATGTGCTATTTAAATCCCACTATGCAAGGAGATCCAACCAGTCCATTCTAAAGGAGATCAATCCTGGGTGTTCATTGGAAGGACTGATGCTAAAGCTGAAACTCCAGTACTTTGGCCACCTCATGCAACGAGTTGACTCACTGGAAAAGACTCTGATGCTGGGAGGGATTGGGGCAGGAGGAGAAGGGGACGACAGAGAATGAGGTGGCTGGATGGCATCACCGCCTCAATGGACATGAGTTTGGGTGAACTCCGGGAGTTGGTGATGGACAGGGAGGCCTGGTGTGCTGTGATTCATGGGGTCGGACGTGACTCAACGACTGAACTGAACTGAACTGAGGTAAGAAAAAGGAAAACTATAATACTTCTATTGAGACAATGCCAGAACAAACTTTGGATGTGAGTTACTGCCTATCTTCCTGGGCAACTCTTGTTGCTGCCATTGGCTATGACTCTACAGTGGTTTTAGAATATATCCCAACCTAATCAATCTTACAGGCTTTTGCACTGCAAAGGAAACCATAAACGAAACGAAAAGACAACCTACAGAATGGGAGAAAATATTTGCAAATGATGCAACTGACAAGTGAGTGATTTCCAAAATATACGAACAGCTCATAGAACTCAACAACAAAAAGCAAACAACCCAATCGAAAAATGGGCAGAATACCTAAATAGACATTTCTACAAAGAAGAAATGCACTTGGCCAAAAAGCACGTAAAAAGATGTTCACCATCACTAATTATTAGGCAAATCAAAACAACAGTAAGGTACCACTTTACACCTGTCAGAATGGCCATCATTATAAAGTCTACAAATAACAAATGCTGGAGAGGGTGTGGAGAAAGGAAACCTTCCTACGCTGTTGGTTGGGATGTAAATTGGTGCAGCCACTATGGAAAATAGTATTGAGATTCCTCAGAAACTAAAAATAGAATTACCATATCATCCAGTAATCCCAGTCTGAGGCATATACCTGGACAAAACTCTAATTCAACAAGAAACATGCACCCTTATGTTCACAGCAACATTATTCACCATAGTCAAAACACGGAAACAACCTAAATGCTCATTGACAGATGAATGGATAAAGATGTGGTACATATGTACAATGGAATACTACTCAGCCATAAAAAAGAACAAAATAATGCCATTTGCTGCAACATGTATGCAAATAGAGATTATCATACTAAATGAAGTAAGTCAGAAAGAGAAAGACAAATGCCAAATGATATCACATATGTGGAATCTAAAATACAGCACAATGAACATATCTACAAAACAGAAATAGACTTGCAGACATAGAAAAAAGACTGGTGGTTGCCAACGGGGAGGGTGTTGAGGAAGGGATGGAGTGGGAGGTTGGGGTTAGCAGATGTAAACTTTTATATAGAGAATAGATAAACAAAAAGGCACCATATAGCACAGAGAACTATATTCAATATCCTATGATAAACCATAATGGAAAAGAATGTTAAAATGTTACGAGTATTTTATTTAATATGATAATCTTAAGAAAGCATCACTACGAACAAAGCTAGTGGTGGTGATGGAATTCCAGTTGAGCTATTTCAAATCTTGAAAGATGATGCTGTGAAAGTGCTGCACTCAATATGCCAGCAAATTCAGAAAACTCAGCAGTGGCCACAGGACTGGAAAAGGTCAGTCTTCATTCAAATCCCAAAGAAAGGGAATGCCAAAGAATGCTCAAACTACCATACAATTGCACTCATCTCACACGCTAGTAAAGTCATGCTCAAAATTCTCCAAGCCAGGCTTCAGCAATATGTGAACCGTGAACTCCCAGATGTTCAGGCAGGTTTTAGAAAAGGCAGAGGCACCAGAGATCAAATTGCCAACATCTGCTGGATCATGGAGAAAGCAAGAGAGTTCCAGAAGAGCATCTATTTCTGTTTCATTGACTATGCCAAAGCCTTTGACTGTGTGGATCACAATAAACTGTGGAAAATTCTGAAAGAGATGGGAACACCAGACCACCTGACCTGCCTCTTGAGAAACCTGTATGCAGGTCAGGAAGCAACAGTCAGAACTGGACATGGAACAACAGACTGGTTCCAAATAGGCAAAGGAGTGCGTCAAGGCTGTATATTGTCATCCTGCTTATTTAACTTATATGCAGAGTACATCATGAGGAACACCGGGCTGGAAGAAGCACAAGCTGGAATCAAGATTGCTGGGAGAAATATCAATAATCTCAGATATGCTGACGACACTACCCTTATGGCAGAAAGTGAAGAGGAACTCAAAGGCCTCTTGATGAAAGTGAAAGAGGAGAGTGAAAAGGTTGGCTTGAAGCTCAACATTCAGAAAACAAAGATCATGGCATCTGGTCCCATCACTTCATGGGAAATAGATAGAAAAACAGTGGACACAGTGTCAGACTTTATTTTTTTGGGCTCCAAAATCACTGCAGATGCTGATTGTAGCCATGAAATTAAAAGACACTTACTCCTTGGAAGGAAAGTTATGACCAACCTTGATAGTATATTAAAAAGCAGAGACATTACTTTGCCAACAAAGGTCTGTCTAGTCAAGGCTATGGTTTTTCCCGTGGTCATGTATGGATGTGAGAGTTGGACTGTGAAGAAAGCTGATCGCTGAAGAATTGATGCTTTTGAACTGTGGTGTTGGAGAAGACTCTTGAGAGTCCCTTGTACCGCAAGGAGATCCAACCAGTCCATTCTAAGGGAGATCGATCCTGGGTGTTCATTGGAAGGACTGATGTTAAAGCTGAAACTGCAATACTTTGGCCACCTCATGCGATGAGTTGACTCACTGGAAAAGACTCTGATGCTGGGAAAAGTTGGGGGCGGGAGGAGAAGGGGACGACTGAGACTGAGATGGCTGGATGGCATCACCGACTCTGTGGACATGAGTTTGAGTGAACTCTGGGAGTTGGTGATGGACAGGGAGGCCTGGCGTGCTGTGATTCATGGGATCGCAGAGAGTCGGACACGACTGAGCGACTGAACTGAACTGAACTGACTGATAATCTTAATTTATAATATTTTTAAGATATTATAAGTATTTGAGCTTCCCTGGTGGCTCAGAGGGTAAAGTGTCTGCCTACAATGTGGGAGACCCAGGTTCGATCCCTGGGCCGGGAAGATTCCCTGGAGAAGGAAATGGCAACCCATTCCACTACTCTTGCCTGAAAAATCCCATGGACTGAGAAGCCTGGTAGGCTACAGTCCATGGGGTTGTGAAGAGTCGGACACAATTGAGCGACTTCACTTTCACTTTATAAGTATTTAAATTATTAAAATATTTTAAAAGAGTGTATATATATATAGTGAATCACTTTTCTGTACAACAGAAATTAACATTGTAAATCAATTAAATTTCAATAAAATAGTATTAAAACTGAAAAATAAAGTAAAATATATCCCAATTCTTTGATACTCCTTCCTTCAAAATGTGAATATGAAGCCTAGGACCCGTTCCCCTTGTATAATGACTTACTTCAAAGAGAATGTGATGAAAGTTAAATTATATGATTTCCATTCCTAGGATACCAAGGCTAGTTTTCCACCTGTTCCTCTCTCTCTCTCAGCAACTAGCTGAATCAGTTTACTTAGCATACATACAGTCTGCAAGGGGTTCCCAGGTGGCACTAGTGGTAAAGAACTCGCCTGCCAATGCAGGAGACATAGTGACATAAGTTCAATCCCTGGGTCGGGAAGGTCCCCTGGAGGAGGGCATGGCAACTCACTCCAGTATTCTTGCCTAAAAAGAATCCTATGGACAGAGGAGCCTGGTGGACTACAGTCCATGGGGTCACAAAGAGTCAGACACGACTGAGCATGCAGGCAGTCCCCAAATGCTCATTTGTAAATACAACAATTATAACACAATCTAATTAAAAAATCTTTAACGAATAAAACAAGATAGCCGCTCCCATGGGAAAGGTCAGTTGTGTATATTTTAAGATGAAAATACTAATGGGAAGCTTGAGATTTATGGTTTGTGTGTGCTAGTCCCTCAATCATGTCCAACTGTTTGCAACTCCACGGACTATAGCCCACCAGGCTCCTCTGTCCATGGAATTCTCCAGGCAAGACTACTGGAGTGGAAAGCCATTCTCTTCTTCAGGGGATCTTCTCAACCCGGGGATCAAACCTGGGTCTCCCACATTGCAGGCAGATTGTTTATCCTCTGAGCCACCTTGGAAGCCCGAGACTTATGGTTTAGAACCTCGATATTCAAAGTGTGTTCCCCAGACTGACAATATCACATCATTTTATAGTTCTGTAAGAAATGCAGAAGCTCAACATTCAGAAAACAAAGATCATGGCATCTGGTTCCATCACTTCATGGGAAATAGATGGAAAAACAGTGGAAACAGTGTCAGACTTTATTTTTTGGGGCTCCAAAATCACTGCAGATGCTGATTGCAGCCATAAAATTAAAAGACACTTACTCCTTGAAAGGAAAGTTATGACCAACCTTGATAGTATATTAAAAAGCAGAGACATTACTTTGCCAACTAAGGTCCGTCTAGTCAAGGCAATGGTTTTTCCCGTGGTCATGTATGGATGTGAGAGTTGGACTGTGAAGAAAGCTGAATGCCGAAGAATTGATGCTTTTGAACTGTGGTGTTGGAGAAGACTCTTGAGAGTCCTTTGTACTGCAAGGAGATCCAACCAGTCCATTCTAAGGGAGATAAGTCCTGGGTGTTCATTGGAAGGACTGATGCTAAAGCTGAAACTGCAATACTTTGGCCACCTCATGCGACAAGTTGACTCACTGGAAAAGACTCTGATTCTAGGAAAGGTTGGGGGTGGGAGGAGAAGGGGACGACCGAGAATGAGATGGCTGGATGGCATCACCAACTCGATGGACATGAGTTTGAGTGAACTCCGGGAGTTGGTGATGGACAGGGAGGCCTGGTGTGCTGTGATTCATGGGGTCGCGGAGAGTTGGACACGACTGAGCGACTGAACTGAACTGAAGAAATGCAGAATTAAAAGCCCTACCCTACACCTGCTGAATCAGAATCTGCATTTTAAACATCCCCGGGTGATTCATATGCACTTGAAACTTTGAGATTGGAGGTGGGGTGGGGGTGGTTAATTCATACGTTCATTTATTCAACAAATATTTCTTGAATATTCATTGCATCAGGGATAGAGCAGTGAACAAGGCAAGTCAGAAACTTTCAATTCTCTTCTAGCTCTCAAATTTTGCATTTTAAAACTAATTCTTTGACAGGTAGAATTATTTTTCTCTGGCTTTTCTCCCACCATCACATGATGACAGTGCAATGAAACTCCGCAGAGAAAAAGCAGGTGCCAGAGAAAGTGGGGTAGGGTATGTGTAGAAATTCCTTTCAGATCAGAACTCTGCTTCCCCAAAATTAGAGTAGAAGTATGCACACATACATTAAAACACCCACCACTGCCTCTGACAGCTTGCGACAAATTGCCTCCTTAAGGATTCCAAGGTGCTCTGATTCCACTTTCAGAACTGCTTCACAAATCATTGGGAAAGTTCACAGTATTTCAGAAACAGTGAGATTCTGATAGCATGCCAGGCATCCATTGTCGTGTCTTGCAAAGTTATATCTCTAACAGTAAGCCACGGGGCTAGAAAAAGTGGCAGAGACTCACCTATGGCAACAAAGCCAAAACTTGCTACTAAAAAACTAACCACAGGACTAGAAATATTTTTATCTTTTAAATTCTATGAATAGGCTTTTAGGCAGTAAAAAAACAAAATAGGGAGGACAATAGAAGAACAGAAAAAAGTAAAAGAGAGTATGACAAAAAGAAGCACAACACAGGGACTAACCTCCGTTTCTATTTACTGGTCCAGGTGCCCCAGGCTGCCTGCCTTTGGTCTAATTCTTTCATTTGAGCAGCCAGTAAAGCAAAAGCTAAAGCTATTATTTTAAAATGTCATTTCCTTTCTCTCAGAGGTCAGATTTCCAAAATGACTCTTTTCAAAGGTTGAAAGAAAAATTTGATTTTTAAGACGAAATCCTTTGTCAATTATATAAAGTTGCTCCTTTTTTAACCCTTGCAATTTAGATTCTTCTTTTTATGTATATGAGAAGTAGGCTGCTTTTCGCCTGTAACATCTCCAGTCCTGTAAATCTACACACATGTGATTAAACAATATGGGTCAGATTATTTGTTGGGGGGAATTTTTTGTTAAATTAATTAAACCACTGGGTATCAATCCTTTTAAATCTTAATGAGCGCCTGACATATACTTTACCGAGAACATACCAGTAAATGAAAATATGAAATTGAGTTCAGAAAGACAACAGAAAATGTAATTTAAATCCCCATCTATCAAGGACTCGGCAGTTGGTTACAAGTTCAGTCACCACCTGCTACCTCAGCAAGCCTATTTTAAAGAAAAGGAATAGCATTGATTTATAAGACATCCCTTGGCTCCAAGATTGCTCAATATTATGGCTTTTGAAGAAGCAGGACTGTTAAAAGCAATGCTGGATGAAGCAAGCATATAATGGTCAAACGACTGTGTAACTGAAAAATCTTCCCAAAGCAAACATTCACCTAATAAACTTGGATTGTGGGTTTAGAATTATAATGAAGAGGAGGCAATGTTTGAAGCCCTAAGACAGTGTGTGTGTGTGTGTGTGTGTAAGCAGTGGCTTCTGAAGCACGCTTTACAAAAGCACATGCTTCAAAGAAGCTAGTGCAATGTTTTATGTTCACTGCATGCTTGTTAGTAGCTGCCCTCATTTCTCTGGTTTATTCCTTTTCTTACTGATCTGAAGGATGCAATTAAAATCTCAGTGACTTGTGGTTTCTGCTCGAGAGATAAACAGTACCTGACCCCATGTGATCTGCTGCACGAATAGAGACCAGGATTTTATCTTCTAGCAACTCAATTTTGGGTGGTTGCTAAGGAGACTATTGGCATCTCTGTGTCCTAGGTGCCATATTGCTTGGGAAAGAATTACAGCAGCTTTGCTCGTTACTTTCCCAGAGGAAAAAACCCTGAAAACTCATTAGGGCAGACAACACTTTAAAATTCTGCAGGTCTCTTGGATGTTTGGAGTGCCTCTGGCCTTGGAATCTAACTTGTGAACATGTTGGCATGTGAATGAGAACACTCTCAGAAATGACAGTGCAGCCTTGCTATGGAAAATAGAAGCATGAGTGGTCTGGCTGTGGGTGCCAAATTCTCCGATCCTGCCTATGGTATGTGTCCTGGGTTGCTCAGTCGTATCCGACTCTTTGAGACCCCATTGTGCCCTGCCAGGCTTCTCTGTCCAAGGGATTTTCCAGGCAAGAATACTGGAGTGGGTTGCTATTTCCTTCCTGGTTTGTTTTTCGTTTTCATTTATTTCGTTCTCATTTCATTTCTTTGTGTTTTTGTTTGTTTTCACAACTACTCACCCTCCTTATATGTCACTTCCAACCTAGTTTTCGTTTGTTTGTTTTTAATTTGGCTTCGCCAGGTCTTAGTTTTGGCGTGCAAGTGTTTCAGTTGCAGCATGCAAACTCTAAGTTGTGGCCTGTGAGATCTAGTTTCCTGACCAGGGATCGAACCCTGGGCCACCTGCATTGAGAGCATGGAGTCTTAGCCACTGGACCAGGGATGTCCCCACCACCACCTTGTTTTTAATGAGCCATATGGCCCTGGGCAAGTGCCCTCTCTGACCTTCAGTTACCTTATCCTCAAAGCAGAAAAGCAGTGATCCTTCACAACACTGTTTATGGGGATTAGAGAGGGTAATGAGGACATGTGGTCAAAGGCTACTTGCAAAGGAAAAAAAAAAAAAACTACTTGTAAATTGCAAAGCAGGTGAAAGTTACTATTCCAGGGGACAGTAGCTTTTGCATAAATCCCTATTAGCTTTGAAGCTAGAATGACCCTTCAGGATCATCCCAAATAGGGCTAATACAGCCAGGCCTTATTTCCCCTCTGTTGTGAGTGGAATGTTTGTGTCCTTCCCAAATTCATTGTCAAATACCTAACCCCTATGTGATGGAATTTGGAGGTGAAGACTTTGGAAGGTGATTAGTTGAGATTTGGTTATAAGGGTGCCCTGTGATGGGGTTAGTGGGTCCTTAGAGAGAAAGACCGGAGCTCTTTCTTTCCCCACTGTGTGAGGACACGCTGAGAAGGCAGCCATCTGCAAATCTGGCAGAGAGCATTCGCCAAGAACCTGACCATGCTAGCAGCCTGATCTTGGACTACTGGCTTCCCAAACAGCAAGAAGATGAAAGTCTGTTGTTGAAACTGCCCTGTCTATGGTACTTGTTACAATGGCCCAGGTGGACTCAGACACTCTCAGTCATTCAGTTATTGGATGTGGGCTGCCCCAGGAAGCTTTGACGAGTCAAAACTATAGTTTTTCCAGTAGTCATGTATGGATGTGAGAGTTGGAATATAAAAAAGCTGAGCACTGAAGAACTGATGCTTTTGAACTGTGGTGTTGGAGAAGACTCTTGAGAGTCCCTTGGACTCCAAGGGGATCCAACCAGTCAATCCTAAAGGAAATCAGTCCTGAATATTCATTGGAAGGACTGATGCTGAAGCTGAAACTCCAATAGTTTGGCCACCTGATGCGAAGAACTGACTCATTAGAAAAGACCCTGATGCTGGGAAAGATTGAAGGCAGGAGGAGAAGGGGATGACAGAGGATGAGATGGTTGGATGACATCACCGACTCGATGGACATGAGTTTGAGCAAGCTCCGGGAGTTGGTAATGGACAGGGAAGCCTGGCTTGCTTCACTCCATGGGGTCGCAAAGGGTCGAACATGACTGACAACTGAATTGAACTGAACTGCCTACCAGGCTCCTCCATCCATGGGATTTTCCAGTACTATTGCCTAGAAAATCCCATGGATGGAGGAGCCTGGTAGGCTGCAGTCCGTGGGGTCGCTAAGGGTCGGACACGACTGAGCGACTTCACTTTCACTTTTCACTTCCACACATTGGAGAAGGAAATGGCAACCCACTCCAGTGTTCTTGCCTGGAGAATCCCAGGGACGGGGGAGCCTGGTGGGCTTCCATCTATGGGGTCACACAGAGTCGGACACGACTGAAGTGACTTAGCAGCAGCAGCAGCAGCAGCCGCAGGAAGCAGCAGGGTTTTTGTCTACAAAGCTCAGGTAATCCCTTGAAAGGGCTGGTTAGCTGAAGGCCATCTGTGGGTGCCCATCACAGTGGATACACAATCACTTTTGTTATCTCTCTCTCCCCCGTAACGAGAAACCCCATTCTGTCCAGCTAGTTTGTGTCAGGCAGAAATAACAAGCTCATTACTGACTTCACATTTCACTTATCGCAAATCTATTTGGCTCCACTCCTGTTTCTTTGGCACAATATCTTTTAAAATAGTGGTTCTTAATTGCCTTTTCATCTACACTGCATCCATGGATACAACATGCATCAATTATTAATAGCAACCATGGCCTGTGATTTTCCCGGGGTGGGAATGGTGGACTATAGGCTCGTTCTTCCTCCCATGGCAATATAGCAGGATCTTGGAAAAAAATAACTAATTGCATCCATTCTGCTGGGAGTTTAGCTTTTACTTTCAAGTTGGGGCAACTCATTGTCACTGTTATGTAACAAAAGGAAATGGATTTCAGCAGATGAACACTGTGATAAGACTTGCAATTTAGAATGATTTCTCAAACTAGACTGTGGACCAGGTGGGGATGACTAAGAGCAGGGAAATACAGAACTTCTAGTCAGACACTGAAAGTGTTAACTACAGATTTATTTCCTATTTCATCTTCCCTCAAATTCCCATGAAAAGGATGCTACCTCTGGATACAGTAAGTCCCCCACATACGAACCTTCAAGTTGCAAACTTGCAGAGTTGCTAACATGCGTATGGGTCCTGCAGAGAACCAGAATCTGTGCTGTCAGCGTCAGGGGTGAGTAAAATCGCAGCTCGCCCTCCGTCTCCCACTGCTGATGACCCTCCAGCTCTGCCGTCTCCCACCTCCTCTCCCTGCTCCAGTCAGCAACTCTTCTTGCCTGCTCACGCGACACCAGCCCCTCTGTGCCAGCTGTTGTATTGGACTACTATACTTTTCAAGGCTCTGTACTGTAAGATTAAAAAATATTTTATTTTTTGTGTTTGCTTTTTATGTATTATTTGTGTGAAAACTATTATAAACCTATTACAGTATATAACTGGTTCTGTTAGTTGGGTACCTAGGCTAACTTTTCTTAATATCTTCTGCTTCTGTTAGGTCCATACTGTTTCTGTCCTTTATTGCGCCTGGTAAAAAATCTACCTGCATTGCAGGAGACCCCAGTTCAATTCCTGGGTCAGGAAGATCCACTGGAGAAGGGATAGGCTACCCACTCTGGTATTCTTGGGCTTCTCTTGTGGCTCAGCTGGTAAAGAATCTGCCTGCAATGCAGGAGACCTGGGTTTGATCCCTGGGTTGGGAAGATTCCCTGGAGAAGGGAAAGGCTATCCACTCCAGTATTCTGGCCTGGAGAATTCCATGGATCATATAGTCCATGGGGTTGCAAAGAGTCAGACACGACTGAGCGATTTTCACTTTGCATAAAATGTTCCCTTGTTATCTCTGATTTTCTTGGAGAGATCTTTAGTCTTTCCCATTCTATTGTTTTCCTCTATTTTTTTTTTTTTTTTTGTTGTTGTTGCTGCATTGATCTCTTAGGAAGGTTTTCTTATCTCTCCTTGCTATTCTTTGGAACTCTGCCTTCAGATGGACATATGTTTGCTTTTCTCCTTTGCCTTGTGCTTCTCTTCTTTTCTCAGCTATTTGTAAGGCCTCCTCAGACAACCATTTTGTCTTTTTGCATTTGTTTTTCTTGGGGATGATTTTGATCACCTCCTGTGTACAATGTCACAAATCTTTGTCCATAATTCTTCAGGCACTCTGTCTATCAGATCTAATCTTTTGAATCTATTTGTCATTCTCACTGTATAATTGTAAGGGATTTGATTTAGGTCATACCTATTAAGAAGATGTGGCAAGAATATACAGAAGAACTGTACGAAAAAGATCTTCATGACCCAGATAACCACTATGGTGTAATCACTCACCTAGAGTCAGACGTTCTGGAATGCATAGTCAAGTGGGCCTTAGGAAGCATCACTATGAACAAAGCTGGTGGAGATGATGGAGTTCCAGCTGAGTTATTTCAAATCCTAAAAGTCGATGCTGTGAAAGTGCTGCACTCAATATGCCAGCAAATTTGGAAAACTCAGCAGTGGCCACAGGACTGGAAAAGGTTAGTCTTCATTCCAATCCCAAAGAAAGGCAATGCCAAAGAATGTTCAAACTACCACACAATTGTACTCATCTCACACACTAGCAAAGTAATGCTCAAAATTCCTCAAGCTAGGCTTCAACAGTACGTGAACTAAGAACTTCCAAATGTTCAAGCTGGATTTAGAAAAGGCTGAGGAACCAAAGATCAAGTTGCCAACATCCGTTGGATCATAGAAAAAGCAAGAAAATTCCAGAAAAACATCTAGTTCTTCATTGGCTACACCAAAGCCTTTGACTGTGGATCACAACAAACTGTGGAAAATTCTGAAAGAGATGAGAATATCAGACCACCTTACCTGCCTCCTGAGAAATCTGTATGCAGATCAAGAAGCAACAGCTATAACTGGACATGGAACACTGGACTGGTTCCAAATTAGGAAAGGAGTACGTCAAAGCTGTGTATTGTCACCCTGCTTATTTCATTTATATGCAGAGTACTTCATGCAAAATGCCAGGCTGGATGAAGCACAAGATGGAATCAAGATTGCCAAGAAGTGTCAGTAACCTCAGATATGCAGATGACACCACCTTTATGGCAGAAAGTGAAGAGGAACTAAAGAGCCTCTTGATGAAAGTGAAAGAGAATGAAAAAGCTGGGTTAAAACTCAACATTCAGAAAATGAAGATCATGGCATCCAGTCCCATCATTTCATGGCAAATAAGTGGGGAAACACTGGAAACAGTGACAGACTTTCTTTTCTTGGGCTCCAGAATCACTGCAGATGGTGACTGAAGCCTTGAAATTGAAAGATGTTTGCTCCTTGGAAGAAAAGCTATGACCAACCTAGACAGCATATTAAAAAGCAGAGACATTACTTTGGCAACAAAAGTCCATCTAGTCAAAGCTATGGTTTTTCCAGTAGTCATGTATGGATGTGAGAGTTGGACCATAAAGAAAGCTGAGCGCTGAAGAATTGATGCTTTTGAAGTGTGGTGTTGGAGAAGACTCTTGAGAGTCCCTAGGACTACAAGGAGATACAACCAGTCCACCCTAAAGGAAATCAGTCCTAAATATTCATTGGAAGGACTGATGCTGAAGCTGAAGCTACAATACTCTGGCCACCTGATGTGCAGAGCCGACTCATTGGAGAAGACCCTGATACTGGGAAAGATTGAAGGCTGGAGGAGAAGGGGACAACAGAGGTTGAAACTGGTTGGATGGCATCACCAACTTGATGGACGTGAGTTTGAGCCAGCCTCGGGATTTGGTGATGGACAGGGAAGCCTGGCGTGATGCAGTCCATGGGGTTGCAAAGAGTTGGACAGGACTGAGCAAGGGAACTGAACTGAGACTAACTTTGTTGGACTTGTGAACAAATTGGACTTATGAACTCACTCTTGGAACGAAACTTGTTCATATGTAGGGGACTTACTATATATATTTTAAGAATAGAAAAACAGCAAATGAGGAAAGAGTTCAGCCCCATTTTGGAAGCTAGGAAATAGACGGAAGAATGGAGACTGACTCATCTGCATAGAGAAAAAGGCTCCATCTAAGTGCCTGGGGATAGAGACATCAGTTAGGGCTGTGTTCAGCTGCACATAATGGAATATATACGAAGCAGGGGCTTCAATATCCAGGGTTTATTTTTCTCATCTCAGAACAGGTCCAGAGGAAAGTGGTTTCCAACATTGGTTCAGTTAATTTTCTACGCTGGGCTCTGTCTTTCTGCTTGGCAGTCCTTAGCTGGCTGACTTTTGTTTGCTGAATGGTCATAAGCTGATCCTTGCAGTTCCAGGGATCGTGTTTGCATCAAAGAAAAAATGAGTAAAGGAGAAGCCTCGTGACAGTCACATCCATCCCTTCTTATTGGGAAAACACACATTTTTAAAGTCTTTCCAGCAGACTGCTGCTTACAAGAAAAGGGATAATAATTGGTCTCTGTGGCTACAAGAAAGGCTGGAAGAGTGAGTACCTCACCTGACACTGGGCACCTGGTTGTCTTAAAGGTAACTGATGTCCTACAAGTGAAGAACAAAGGATGTACTAGATATCAAGTATGTATCTGACAGCATTGGCCATGTTCACCCACGATAGGTGAAGGATTTGCCTAAAAGGCATCAGGTCATGGATGGGATGATGAGAAGGCTGAAATCCTTGAAATCTGTTAAACACATGTTGCTAATCCAGGGAGTCACCTCTGCAGATTATCTCCTACACCCATCCTGCCAGCACCTAGCCTTGCCCCCTCTCTCCCTTACAGAGATAAGACCTATTCCCTAGAGAAACTGAAAGAACAGAAGCTCTTGATCAAAGGACACTAGGCTCTGCAGAAGGCAAGAGTGAAGGTCTGTATCGAAGGGAGGGGGATTCATGGGAAATCTGCACGTGGAGTCGTGAAACCCCCACGGAGATTGCCCTGCTCCTGGAATGCTAGCAACTGTGTACCAGCCAGGCAGGAGTTGGAAGCCTTCCTTCCTGAAAACAAGAGGAAATCCTCAGAGAACAGACCTCCTGATACTTGTTGTTGCTGTCATTTTTATGTCTTAAGTGTTAATGAAAAAGAAAAGCTTTAGGTTTTATAGATAATTTTATATATTTTTAAAAACTGTGGTGAGGGACTCCCTAAGTGGTCCAGTGGTTAGGATTTGGTGCTCTCACTGCCAAGGGCCTGGGTTTGATCCCTGGTAGGGAACCTAAAATAATCCCATGAGCCGTGTGGCATGGCCAAAATAATAATAATGTAATTATTAGCTTTGATACACTAATCATTGAAGGCAGGAGGAGACGGGGACAGCAGAGGATGAGATGGTTGGATGGCATCACCAACTTGATGGACAGGAGTTTGAGCAAGCTCCGGGGATTGGTGATGGACAGGGGCACGTGCACGCTGAGGTCCATGGGGTCACAAAGAGTCGGACACGACTGAGCGACTGAACTGAACTTGATGGGCAGTGTATGTTACTGGAGCAGGAGGAGCAACTGGCAGGGTCAGGGTCCCCTCTCTTGAGGTAACAGTTACTCCTTGAAAGGAGACTACCAGACCTGGTGACTTGAAGGCTCCTTGCTGGAAGGCTGACGTCATGATGTTGAGACCCATCCCAGACAGACACTGCCCAGATCCTGCTGGAGCAGAAGGCAACTTCCCACTCATGCTTTCGGGGAAACCTGTTTCCCGACCAGAGACCACAGCTTATGCTGAGACGCGCCCCCGCCCCCAGCTTCTCCCTGGCGTGTTCATTCCCCGCTTTCCCTACTCTGACTAGCCTGCTCTTCTGTGGCCAACAAGCCAGGGATTGTGCATTGAATGTTCGCCACTGTTTCGTGTATCTCCGGTCCCTTACTGCTAGGCCATGTGACAAACAGTCCTTATTCCTTCATCATGTTTTTGAGTATGTTGATCATTTTGTAATCATTGAACTATTATATAAATATTTTCCTTGCCTTTAAAGTGAAAGTGAAAGTTGCTGGGTGTCCGACTCTTTGCAACCCCATGGACTACCCAGTCCATGGAATTCTCCAGGCCAGAATACTGGAGTGGGTAGCCTTTCCCTTCTCCAGGGGATCTTCCCAACCAACTGCTACATTTAAAGGAATCCAAGGCATTAGATTTGCAAAGAATTTAATTGACTAAATTTGCAATTGATGTTTGAATTCTTGAAGAAATTTCATTTGCAAAATAGTGACTTTTATTATTTATATAAATAGTTCACGCACACTTAAAGGAACACTGATTACTGAAATATTAATAAACTTGGGATTATTAATAGATTGAATGCAAGTAACAGTGAATATTCCTCTCCAGGAGGGAAAATCCCGGAGACCATTTAACACTGTGAGCTTTTTAGTTTTTAAAGTATTTTTATTGATTTATTAGGCTGTGCCATGGTCTTAGTTTTGGCAGTTGGGATCTTCAAACTTCACTGCTACATTTGAACTTTTAGTTGCTCCATACGGGATCAAGTTCCCCAAATCCCCCGACCAGGGATTGAACCCAGGTTTCTGCGTTGGGAACTTAGAGTCTTAGCCACGGGACCACCAGGGAAGTTCCATCACATGAACTTTTGAATTAATCTGCACACACTAAGAAACCAATCAAGTTTTACTTTATTTTTTGGCCAAGCGATGATGTGACTTGTGGGATCTTAGTTTCCTCCCATCAAGGACTGAACCCAGGCCCTTGGCAGTTAAAGTGCAGAGTCCTAACCGCCAGGGAATTCCCTCCCAAGTTTTATTAAGGTATATTAACATAGACATGTGCGTTCTTAGTCATTCAGCCGTGTCCGACTCTTTGTGACTCCATGGACTTTAGCCCGCCAGGTTCCTCTGTCCATGGGGATTCTCCAGGCAAGAATACTGGAGTGGGTTGCCATGCCCTCCTCCAGGGGATCTTCCCAGCTCAGAGATCAAACCCAGCTCTCCTGCATTACAGGTGGATTCTTTACCATCTGAGCCACCAGGGAAGCCCAAGAATCCTGGAGTGGTGGATTAGGTAGCCTATTCCTTCTCCAGGAGAATTTCCTGACCCAGGAGTCGAACCAAGGTCTTCTACATTGCAGGCGGATTCTTTACCAGCTGAGCTACCTGGGAAGCCCATATTAACATATGATACATTGCATTTATTTAAATGTACAATTGTATTTTTTCCCAATGTCTACACTTGTAAATCAAGATAATAAACCTTTCAGTCATCCTAAAATGTTTCCTCTTGTTCTTTGGTGATCCGATCCTCTCTGACCCACCTTTTCTCTGCCCCGGCAAAATTAGTCTGCTTTCTGAATTACATATTAATTTGTACTTTCTATACTTTCATATGGAGAAGGCAATGGCACCCCACTCCAGTACTCTTGCCTGGAAAATCCCATGGGCAGAGGAGCCTGGTAGGCTGCAGTCCATGGGGTCGTGAAGAGTCGGACACGACTAAGCGACTTCACTTTCACTTTTCACTTTCATGAATTGGAGAAGGAAATGGCAACCCACTCCAGTGTTCTTGCCTGGAGAATCCCAGGGACAGGGGAGCCTGGTGGACTGCTGTCTATAGGGTCGCACAGAGTTGGACACGACTGAAGCGACTTAGCAGCAGCAGCAGCAGCATACTTTCATATATGTGGAATCACATAGCATGTATCTTTTGACTCTCTTTTATCCACCATAATAATTTGGAGATTTGGCCATGTTGCTGCATATATTAATAATTCACTATTATATATCTGAGTAGTGTTCTGTTTTATGGATATACTACAGTTTGTTCAGTCGTTCACTGATTGATAGACATTTGGAATATTAAACATAAAGTGCTGTGAACATTTGTGTTCATGCCTTTGTGTGAATATATACATTTATTTCTCTTGAATAAATATCAGGACTGAAACGGCTGGGTCATAACATAGATATATGTTTAACTTTTTAAGAGACTGTCAAACTGTTTTACAAAATGATTAATTCGTTTTATATTCCTTCCAACATTGTTTGAGAATTCCAGTTGATCTACATCCTTGCAACATTTGGTAGGATGGTCTTTATACTTTAAGCCATTCTAGTGGGTATGCAATGGTATTTCATTGTGGTGTAAATTTGCGTTTTCATAATGACGAATAGTGTTGAGCGTTATTTTATGTACTTATTTGCCATCTGTATATCTTATTTTGTTAAGAGTCTGCTCAAATACTTTGCCCATTTTTTAATTGGGTTGTTTGTCTTGCTTTATTGAATTGTGAGAATTCTTGATATATTCTAGATACAAATCCTTTGTTAGATACGTGTTTTCTGAATATTATCTTTTACTCTATAGCTTGTTTTTCATTTTCTTAACAGTGTCTTTTAAAGAGCAAAAGTCATTAATTTAGATGAAATCTAATTTAACAGATTTTTCTCTCATAATTCATACTTTTTGTCCCTTATGAAATCTTTGCCTATGCAAGGTTATTAAGTTTCTCTTATGCTTTATTTTAAAAACTTTATAATTTTAACTCTACATTTTTAGTAGATTTTTATTAGGTAAAAATCTCAATGGTATTAGGTAAGGGTAAAAGTTCTTTTTTTTTTTTTTTTGACATGTGACAGTCCAATTTATCCAAGATAATTAATTGGGCTAATTTATTCCTCACTGAATTGCTTTGACACCATTGTCAAAAATCAATTGACCACATATGTCATATATGACCATATCTCTACTGTTCCATTGACCTATATGACTATCTTTGCCTTAATAGATCACTGTCTTGATAACTGTAGTTTATTATAAGGCTTGAGATCAGGTCCTTAAGTCCTCCAACTTTGTTCTTTTACAGAATTGCTTTGGCTATCAGTCTCTGCATTTCCATCTGAACTTTAGAAATAACTTGCCAATTTCTGCAAAAATACCTGCTGGGATTTTGATTGAGATTTTATTGACTCTACAATTCAGTTTGAAAGGAATTGCCTTCTTGATAGTACTGAGTCTTCTGATTAGCACACATAGTATGTTTCTCTGTTTATTTAAGTCTTTAATTTCTCTAACCAGTGTTTTGAGTTTTCAATATGCAGGTCTTTGACATCCATTGACAATTTTTTTCCCTAAATATTTTATATTTGTGAAATGATTGTAAATTGCATTGTTTTAAAATTTCATCTTCTGTGTATAGCTGCTGCTGCTGTGTCACTTCAGTCGTGTCCGACTCTGTGCGACCCCATAGACGGCAGCCCACCAGGCTTCCCCGTCCTTGGGATTCTCCAGGCAAGAACGCTGGAGTGGGTTGCCATTTCCTTCTCTGTGTATAGCTGCTGCTGCTGCTGCTGCTAAGTCACTTCAGTCGTGTCCGACTCTGTGTGACCCCATAAACAGAAGCCCACCAGGCTCCCCCTTCCTTGGGATTCTCCAGGCAAGAACGCTGGAGTGGGTTGCCATTTCCTTCTCTGTGTATAGTTACTATGTACAAATACAATTCTTTTTTTTTTGTATTGAACTTAAATTCTGCAGCCTTGCTAAACCCAGTAAGCTGGGACATTTGTAGGGCTTATGTTATGTATTTTTCCTGTTCTCAGAATCATTGTCCTGTGCTACCTGGTGCTGAATGTAAAAAAAAAAACATTGTTTTATATATCTTTCTGTTTTTTTGCTTAATTTTGTTTCAAGTAGAAGAATAAATCTGGTCACCATTACTCCATTCTGGCCAGAAGCAAAGGAAGCCAATCAGATATTTTAATACCTCATTTTTTATTATTAATGGGCAGCTTGGGATCACTAAGTATTTTACTAAGATCTTCAACACGAATGACCAAGACCTAAATAAAGAATTTTTAAAAGAGGAATTTAAGAGAAAACTTTAAGTATTTTTATTAATACTCTCAGATTACCCAGAAAAATAAATATAGAAAAGTATATATGTATATATATATATACACACACACACCAAGAGTAAACTCCTTTACAAAAAATTCTGAAGGATTTGGAGACAGGGCAAGAGGTAGGGAACAGGAAACAATAAAACATAAAAAATAAATTATGTTCTCTGGTTTCTCAACAACTATATTGGAAAGCAGTGTTACCTTAAACATTCTATAAGAATGTAACTTTCAATGCATAATTCTAGTTCCAGCCAAATTATCAATGAGATTTGATACTGAAATTAAAAAATGTTTCAGCAATGTAAAGTTTCAAAAAGTAACCTCCATGTACCTTTTTGTTCAGGAAGCTGGTGGAGGATACTCTCTAAAATAGTCTAGTAATACACCAGTAAGAGGCAGCACATAAGATCTGGTAAGGGGACACCCAACACAGGAGAGACGGTGTTGAAAGGCACAATGACGGCTCTACATCTGGCTAGAGAGATTGGGCCCTGTTGGATGAAGAAGACCGACACTGCTAGAGAGAAGAATACAAGAGGGAAAAGAAGCTACTGGGAAAACTGGCTCTGTGTCCTTTCCTGTTCCCTGAATCTCTGTCCTTTACTCCACTCCTCTTCTCAGTAATAAATACACTTGCAGCCTCTGTCGCAGGGTCATTGCCCCATTGCAACAAGACCCACAGAAGACCACCGTCTCTCAACCTGCGTCTTTGCTGTACACATATTAATGGAAACTCAGAAGTACCGATCTAGAGTCAGATAAGCAAGGTACTCAGCGTCCACAATTTGCGGATGCATTATTCTCAAGCACAAGCTCAGCACCTCTTGCTTCCTGAAACCTAGTTCCCCAGGGATGAATGTCTGATCATTTACCACTCCCCTGTCTGCCTCATGGTCTTCTGTTCTGTCTTTACTTTTTCTCATCTTCTCCGTCTACAGTGGGCTGAAGCAAAATGGTAGGCAAATGTGTTTCCTTTAAGAATCTGTATTCTAATCAAGCAAGACCCTATGGAGACTTCCCTGGACAGACCTGCCCCACCCTAACCTCTTTGCCGCCATATTCTCTGCATGCCTCTTATTTGCAGAAAAGCTTTAGTCTGTTAGGTCTTTCATGAGTCATAGAAGGCTTGCTCAAGAGTTAAGGACTGGACTTCCCTGGTGGTCCAGTGGTTAAGAATCCGCCTGCCAATGCAGGGAACACGGGTTCAATTCCTGGTCCAGGAAGATCCCACCTGCTGCCAGGCAACAAAGCCTGTGGGCCACAACTGCTGAAGCCCTTGCACCGCAACTAGAGAGCAGCCCCGGCTTGTCACAGCCAGAGAAAGCCCACTTGGAGCAACAAAGACCCAGCACAGCCAAAAATCAATCAATTAATTTTTAAAAAGAGTTTAGGATGGGAAGAATGTGAACATGCAGTAACAAAAGATAACAGTTGGGGCAGGAGAACTGGCAGCAATTTAAACAAGAGATCAGCTCCACAGCTGACACAGAATCTTTGGTTCCCCCCGAAGGACATAGATAACAGTGTCTGATGAACATTCCTGAGCTGTCTTGCAGACACTAGAACAGCCACCAGAGGAAAAAAGCTAACTGCATGATGACCAGACTGGAGCCATGACAAAAGCACCTCCGTCTTTAGCAGTACTGAGCTTATGGTTTGCACAATCCCAGGCACTGGCTTCAGTGAAATGGGAGTGAGCTGACTCTGGAGTAGAAGATTAACTGCACATAAAACCATCCAGATGACACTAATCAGACCACTGCACAACTAGCTTTAGGATGGTTATCAGCACTGATCGTGCTGTTCTGCAGGTAGCCACCCTGCATTTACACCACTGAAACTTCCTTTTAAAACCCTTGTCCTGTAACAAAGGGGATGGTTTTGGGGACATTAGTCCACTATCTTTCCAGGTGGCTGGCTTCCTGAATAAAACAGTATTTCCTTTTAAATCAACACGTGTCTCTCCAGTATTGGCCTTTTGAGCTGTGAGAAGCTGAATTTGAATTCCATTCTGGTTCTGGGACTTTTTACGTGGTTCAGTGGTTAAGACTATGGTTCTGACTGGTAACACTATGCTGCTGCTGCTAAGTCACTTCAGTCGTGTCCGACTCTGTGTGACCCCTGGTGACGGAAGCCCACCAGGCTCCCCCTTCCCTGGGATTCTCCAGGCAAGAACACTGGCGTGGGTTGCCATTTCCTTCTCCAATGTGTGAAAGTGAAAAGTGAAAGTGAAGTCGCTCAGTCGTGTCTGACCCTTAGCGACCCCACAGACTGCAGCCTACCAGGCTCCTTTTTTTGTATTTAACTAAGTTTAGGCTACAGGGATTTTTTTTTTAAGGTCATATTAGAGATTTCTTCACATTTTGTGAGGCAGAACTTTAATTTTAAAGTAGAGTAGCAACTCTACCATCTCAAAATTTTATAGACAAAAACCCTCCAAAACTGCATGGATCATCACAAGCATTTGTGGTCCATGTGTAGAGAAGAATAGAAAAGGTATCCAGAAGAGAGGAAAGTGGGTGGAGAAAGTGATGTCTCTAAAACATGTTCTGTTCTCTTTAGTCAAATGAGTTATACTGTCCCCTGAACATTTTCTACTCTCAAGATTTGCAGACAGGGACTTCTCTGGTAATCCAGTGGCTAAGACTCTGGGCTCCCAAAACAAGAGGGCCTAGGTTTGACCCCTGGTCAGGGAACTGGGTCCCACATGCCACAACTAAGACCTAGCAAAGCTGAATAAATAAATGATCTTTTAAAGATTAAAATAAAAAGATTTGAGGATAAGATTTTCCTAAGTGGTTATTTGAAGCTGAAAAATCATGCCAAAATGGAAATGGAAGAGCACAAATCACTTCTCTAATCTTATGTCTACCTCCAAAAATATGCAGAAAGCACTTCCAAGCAGTGCACAGGGCTTCAGTGGGTGAGGTGCTTCTGTGAAAGTGCATTACCATGAGGTACTGATCTTCAAGATCAGGAGTTGAAAATGAGTCTTTATGAGTCAATTATGATTAAAGAAGAAGAAAAGCTTTACACTGTAGTGGTACCATCCCCATCAGCCAAGGACTGTTGGCAGAGCTGAAAGTAGCCTGCTACCCTTCCAACTTCACTTGAGAGTGAGTGATGATTTAGTATTCCTAATGTGCAGTATGGTGACACAAGAGTAACCGAGCAGCTGAGGACATTGTTCTGCACTATAAAAACTTTTAAGTAGGCCTCTAAAATTTATATTGATTTAAACATTTTCGTGTTTAAAATATATATATATATATATAAAGATTATATTCTTTGCAGTCAAAGATGGAGACACTCTATACAGTCAGCAAAAACAAGACTGTGGCTCAAATCATGAACTCATTATTGCCAAATTCAGACTTAAATTGAAGAAAATAAGAAAAGCCACTAGACCATTCAGGTATGACCTAAATCAAATCCCTTATGATTATACAGTGGAAGTGGGAAATAGATTTATGGGACTAGATCTGATAGACAGAGTGCCTGAAGAACTATGGACAGAGGTTCATGAAATTGTACAGGAGGCAGAGATCAAGACCATCTTCAAGAAAAACAAATGCAAAAAAAGAAAAATGGCTGTCTGGGGAGGCCTTACAAATAGCTGTGAAAAGAAGAGAAGTGAAAAACAAAGGAGAAAAGGAAAGATACAAGTATCTGAATGTAGGGTTCCAAAGAATAGCAAGGAGAGATAAGAAAGCCTTCCTCAGAGATCAATGCAAAGAAATAGAGGAAAACAACAGAATGGGAAAGACTAGAGATCTCTTCAAGAAAATTAGAGATACCAAGGGAACATTTCATGCAAAGATGGGCTCGATAAAGGACAGAAATGGTATGGACCTAACAGAAGCAGAAGATATTAAGAAGATGTGGCAAGAATACACAGAAGAACTGTACAAAAAACATCTTCACAACCCAGATGATCACAATGGTGTGATCACTCACCTAGATCCAGACATCCTGGAATGTGAAGTCAAGTGGGCCTTAGAAAGCATCACTATGAGCAAAGCTGGTGGAGGTGATGGAGTTCCAGTTGAGCTATTCCAAATCCTCAAAGATGATGCTGTGAAAGTGCTGCACTCAATATGCCAGTAAATTTGGAAAACTCAGCAGTGGCCACAGGACTGGAAAAGCTCAGTTTTCATTCCAATCCCAAAGAAAGGCAATGCCAAAGAATGTTCAAACTACTGCACAATTGCAGTCATCTCACATGCTAGTAAAGTAATACTCAAAATTCTCAAAGCCAGGCTTTAACAGTACATGAACTGAGAACTTCCAGATGTTCAAGCTGGTTTTAGAAAAGGCAGAGGAACCAGAGATCAAATTGCCAACATCCGCTGGATCATCGAAAAAGAAAGAAAATTCCAGAACACATCTATTTCTGTTGTATTGACTATGCCAAAGCCTTTGACTGTGTGGATCGCAATAAACTGTGGAAAATTCTTCAAGAGATGGGAATACCAGACCACCTGACCTGCCTCCTGAGGAATCTGTATGCAGGTCAGGAAGCAACAGTTAGAACTGGACATGGAACAACACACTGGTTCCAAATAGGAAAAGAAGTACGTCAAGACTGTATATTGTCACCCTGCTTATTTAACTTCTATGCAGAGTACATCATGCGAAATGCTGGGCTGGATGAAGCACAAGATGGAATCAGGATTGCTGGGAGAAATATCAATAACCTCAGATATGCAGATGACACCACTCTTAAGGCAGAAAGTGAAGAGGAACTAAAGAGCCTCTTGATGAAAGAGGAGAGTGAAAAGGTTGGCTTAAAGCTCAACCTTCAGAAAACTAAGATCATGGCATCCGGTCCCATCACTTCATGGCAAATAGATGGGGATGCAGTGGAAACAGTGGCAGACTTTATTTTTTTGGGCTCCAGATGGTGACTGCAGCCATGAAATTAAAAGATGCTTACTCCTTGGAAAGAAAGTTATGATCAACCTAGACAGCATATTAAAAAGCAGAGACATTACTTTGTCAACAAAGGTCTGTCTAGTCAAGGCTATAGTTTTTCCAGTAATCATGTATGGATGTGAGAGTTGGACCATAAAAAAAGCTGAGAGCCGAAGAATTGATGCTTTTGAACTGTGGTGTTGGAGAAGGCTCTTGAGAGTCCCTTGGACTGCAAGGAGATCCAACCAACCTATCCTAAAGGAGACCAGTACTGAGTGTTCATTGATGAGTGATGTTGAAATTGAAACTCCAATAATTTGGTCACCTGATGCAAAGAGTTGACTCACTGGAAAAGACCCTGATGCTGGTAGGGACTGGGGGCAGGAGGAGAAGGGGACGACAGAGGATGAGATGGTTGGAAGGCATAGCCAACTTGATGGGTATGAGTTTGAGTAAACTCCAGGAGTTGGTGATGGACAGGGAAGCCTCGCATGCTGCAGTCCATGGGGTCGCAAAGAGTCAGACACGACTGAGCAACTGAATTGAACTGAAACCTCTGTGTATATTTTCTAAGAACAAACATTCACTTACATAACTACAGTACAATAATCAAAATCAGGAGCTTAACACAGATACCATATTATCCTCTAATCTACAGATGTTCTGCTTTGCCTGTTATTCCAATAATGTTCTTAACAGGAAAAAAAGAAAAATCTTTTCTTCTGGTCTAAGACTCAATTCAGACTCACAAATTGCATTCAGTTCTGAAGCCAATTTAGTCTCCCTTAACTGGAACAGTTTTTTAGCCTGGCTTTGTCTTAACCTTAATAGTTTTGAGTATACAAGACAATTATTTTTAAAATGTTATTCAATTTTGGATTTATCTGGGTTTTTTTTTGACAGAAGAGTTTTAAATACATATATATATGTATACATAAATACATATATATATATATATATATAAAACCTATATGTTGCAAAGAGTTCAAGCAGAGAAGTCCTTCAAGTAGAAATAAAGAGGATCTTCTCCAATCCCTTCACCATAAATGTTAGCAACTTGATTTTTAGAACCTTTAGAACTTCACAATGTTGATTAAAAATAATTTCTTTTTTTGTTTAAGTATGCATCGCTAGAAGTTTAAAAACATTTCCTGCTTTCCTAGGTTGCTGAAATAACATCAGCACCTTAGAATTAAGAACAATTCCTTAAAGTTATCTAACACCCAGTTCACACGCAGTTTCCTACGATGCGTAATGCCCCATAATGTTCTGGACATTTCCAGAAATGGCCTTTAGAGTTTATTTGTCCATACCAAGATTCAGTCCAAAGTCAGATATTTGTAATTGGTTGCTACGTACTCTCTCTTTTCTTCCGTAGACATCATAATGTTGAATGGTAAGAAATAGCATGGCAAGAAAGTACCAAGTTGTTTTTTTTTTTAATGTATTGGGGTATATTTGCTTTCCCGTGTTGCATTAGTCTCTGCTGTACAATGAAGTGTGTCAGCTACATGCATACAAGTGTCCCCTCCCTCTAGGATCTCCCACCCCAAGATCACTGCAGAGCACCGAGCTGAACTCCGTGTGATTACAGCAAGCTTCCACTAGCTATTCATTTGACACCTGGCAGTGTATATACATCAATCCCAACCTCCCAGTTCAGCCCAGACCCCTTTCCCTCCCCCACCCGTCTACACGTCCGTTCCCTACAAGAAAATATCAGTCTTTAATGTTGACCTCGGGAGTGTGTCAAGAGTAAATATTTGGCTGAGGTTGCAAAGGCTCAGAGGTCAGTCTTGTGGCAGCAGTGAGAGCCTGAACCTCTGTGGACCCGGACAGGTGACTCAGATCGTGGCTGTTCAGGTAGATCACCTCTCCATGCTTTCATCTTCTCTTCTGCAATGCAAATAAATTACCTAGCCTCAGGGTTTTGTAAAAAAAAAAGCTCATCATTGATTAAATATAAAGTATCAAATACAAATATACTTGCTGTATACGTCTAAAGCAGACAAGGGGAAAACTTAAGCCATAAGGAATTAGCTAATGAGAACTCACCTCACGCAAAGGAAGAAAAATCTGTAGTCTGAAGATGTTTTCTTTTTTTTATTTATTTTTCAATCTTTTTCTTTCAACGTTTTCTGTTTCATATCATAGGGGCAGTAGGTGAGCTTGTTAGGTAGACCAGATAAATTAATGAAAGTGGAGTAACACTATATTTACAGATCTGAGTGTAGTGGGAGTGGATTGACAGCTACAAAAAGGGGAGCAAACACTGAACAATGTTTCACAGACTTTCTTTCATGTGAACAAAATGCTATGGTTACTACTTTTCAGGACTTCTCTGATGGTCCAGTGGCTAAGACTCTGGGCTCCCAATGCAGAAGACCTGGGTTTGATCCCTGGTCAGGGAACTAGATCCCACATGCTGCAACTAAGACCTGGCAGAGCCAAATAGATAAATAAGTAGTTTCTTTTTTAAATAATTAAAGCAAAAGAAGGATATTATTTTTAAAAATGTTATGGTTGTTAAACTTTTAAAGGAGACTTCAGTTTGTTTTGAGGTTTATACTCTGAGTTTATTACCTAGAGAAAGGAATCCTTTGTTTATTACTCCTTTGTTTATAAGCATGTTTAAAAGCCTAAGAATGAGACATAATTAATAATGACTTATGGACATTTGTACTAGGTTGAATAGTGTCCCCGCAAATACATATTCACCCACAACCTCAGAAGGTGACCTTATTTGGAAGTAAGGTCTTTGCAAAGATAATTAATCAAATTAAAGTGAGGTCTTTCTAGATGAGGGTGGGCCTTAATCCAATGACTGGTGTCCTTACAAGAAGAAGGAAATTTGGACAAGAGCACCCTGAGCCAAAACCATGTAATGATGGAGGCAGAGATCGTAGGGCCGTGTCTTCAAGCCAAGGAGAACCAAGGATTGCTGGCAGATCCACCAAAAGTTAGAAAGAAACAAGGAAGGACCTTCCCTTGGAGTCTACAGAGAAAGCATATCCTGGAGACACCTTGATTTGGGCTTCTGGTCTCTGCAACTGTGAGAGAGTAAATTTCTGTTGTTCTAGGTCATCCAAGTTTGTCGTAATTTGCCACAGTGGCCCCAGGAACCTAACACAGCTTTGCGGTGTCCTGTTCAGCTGGGCTTTGGGGAGCTGACTCATTCTAAGCAAAATCTGCCAACTGCTTTATAAACTCAGACTTCAACTTATTAGTGTGCAGGGGGAAATAGCGGGCAGAATAACAGGCATTCCCTTGAGGTGCACCAGCCTAAATTATACATCAGGAAGGAGAAACTAACATTAATCCAGCATCTGATATGGTTCAGGCACCTTAGTCTCACAAATAAATATAAAGTTAGTACTGTGATAAAGTTACAACTGTATAGGTGTCATAAATATAAACTTACAACTGTGCTTCAAAGAGACTGTGGACATGAGAGTGTTAGTCGCTCAGTCGTGTCTGACTCTCTGCAGCCTCATGGACTGCAGCCCACCAGGCTCCTCTGTCCATGGGATTCTCCAGGCAAGAACACTGCAGTGGGTTGCCATGCCCTCCTCCAGGGAATCTTCCCTACCCAGGGATCGAACCTGGGTCTCCTGCACTGCAGGCAGATTCTTTACTATCTGAACCACCAGGGAGGCATGAAGGAGATCAAAGAAAGTGAAGCTGAGAAAAGGAACTGGAGGAAAAAGAGGAATTAACGGGGGCAAACAGGGTACAGAAGGACGGCAGGCACGAAAGCTGATGTGCTCAAGGAACTGAAAGAGGGACTGGGGTGGGCGCTGACTTGCACAGGTGAGGCGGGAAGGGAAGGAAGGCGTGACACGTGCAAGGGCACTCAGATGATGTTTAGGTTTTGTGTCTTTCTCCTCAGGTCAATGAGGAGGTGTTAAGGTTTCCTATACAATGCAGCGACCTGAAAAGATGACTCTGGGGGCTTCCCTGGTGGTCTAGTGGCTAGGACTTCGAGCTCCCAGTGCAGGGGACGTGGGTTTGATTCCTGGTCAGGGAACTAGATCCCACATGCTGTAACTAAGAGTTCACATGCCACAACTAAAGATCCTGCGTGTGGCAAGAAAGATTGAAGATTCTGTATGCTAAGGCCCAGCACAGCCAAATCAATAAATAAAAATAAATATATTTTAAAAAGATGATTCTGACAGCAACTGGGGTACAGGTTGGAGGGAAAGGGAAAGTTTGATGCCAGCAAAGGGTCCAGGAAATAGGAATGGACAACAAACCACACTCAGCAGACACTCTGTGAGACCCTCAGAGTAAGCAGAAGGCCAAGTCCCTTTTCCCCCAGAGCTAGGAGTTTCCCCAAACCATACTCCTTCCCATAAAGCCAGACCATGGAGTTATCCAAGCAGAGAGAAGTAACTCACGTGCTTATTGAGATCATGGGATTGGATGAAGACTGAGACTTTGGACTAAATTTTCACCCTTGTTTCCCCAGATGACGTGAGTTCATGAGATCAGATTTATCATGGTATATGGAGCTGAGTGCAGTGTGAGTGAATTCACCTGACACAGGTGAAGAGTGGACACTCGACAATGTACCAGAAACGTCCTTTCAGGTCAGAATATACACATCTAGGACATTCTTATGTGAATGTATTGACATTAATTTAACTATTTTAAAAAATATTTATTTATGTATTTGGCTGCTCCGGTCTTAGTTAGGGCACGCAGCATCTTCAATCTGTGGTGTGGCATGCGGGATTTTTGGCTATGGTATGTGAACACTTAGATGTGGCATGCAGGATCTAGTTCCCTGACCAGGGATCGATCCCTGGCCCCCTGCATTGAGATCATAGAATCTTAGCCACTGAATCATGAGAAGTTCCCTATTTTTCGATTTATCAATAAACACCCTCTCTCTAGTATTTGCTATTATACCATCAACTTCAATGTACATCCAGATGTCCTTCTGAGAGATTCTCCTGGGAGAATCCAGGATGTCCAGGTCTAAGAGGAGGCATCTTCAACCACTGATAGATCCTTGCAACCTTCCTAAAAGACTGTTAATGCCATAGTTCTATCAACAGTCAAGGCACGCCTTCATACTAACTTCAACATGGGTATGATTCACGCTTTCACAAATGTTATCTAAGTTTTGGTAAACTTTCTTCCTGGTTATAAAAGTTATTAATATATGTGTTTCAGAAGATGGAGGGAATTTCTTTCACCGGACCTCCCAAGGAAAACTCTGTGCCTGCTGGAAGGAGGTGTACGAGTAGCTGTGTAGGGTGAGAGGTAATTCTTCCCTGGGATGTTCCGGTGAGAAACTCCCTCGGGAGGATGTGTGCTCCATCGCTCAGTTGTGTCCACCAGGCTCCCCACCCATGGAATTTTCCAGGCAAGAATACTGGAGTGGGTTGCCACTTCATCTCCTACTGTAAGGGATTTTCCCAACTCAGGGATCAAACAATTGATCTGGATGCAGGACACGTGTCTCTTGCATCTCCTGTACTGACAGGTGGATTCTTTACCACTAGCGCGACCTGGGAAGCCCCTCTGGAGGATGGACTTCCGGCTTTTTTGAGCTTGCCTTTCAGAGTAAGCCCTGAGCCAGAATGGAATCTTCAATATTCCAGAGGAGGATTTGAAGGTGGCAGGTGGAATGGGGACTCTGAGAAGAAGGTCCCAGAAACCAGAGACAAGAAGCCTGGGCTGGAGGTAAACCCAGACATAGGGCAAGTAAAAAAGATTTTGGAAGTAAATATACCATTTCCTAGAGTTCATGAATTCTATTCTTTACTGTGTCAATGGAACTTAGAAATACGTATTGATATTTAACCTCTGATTAGAGATTTTGTGAGCTGGCGAGTTCTGGCCTTTGTTCCAGGAAGGCAGCTGTACAGTTTTCATGAGCTGTTTCATTACAGAGAAGAGAAATTGGCGACAAGGACCAATTTCTGATGGCAAGAGTAGAAGAAGCTGAGGGAAGATTGCCACTGAAGGAGAAGATATCTTATCTGGGACTTCCCTGCAGGTCCAGTGGCTAAGACTCCCAGCTCCCAATGCAGGGGGACTGGGTTTGATCCCTGGTCAGAGAACTAGATCCTACACACTGCAACCAAGAATTCATATGCTGCAACTAAAGATCCCCAATGCAGCAACGAAAATGGGAAATGCTGTGTGCCACAGCTAAGACCTGGCACAGCCAAATCAATTAAATAAAAAATATTTTTTAAAAAGGGAAAAAAGAAAGCATAAGTGCAGGCTTGCTCTGGGTACAGTTTTAAGGACACTTCTAAATCTGCTTAACACTGCCTTCAAAAGCCACGTAAGCAAGTGAAGGTGAGGGGATCACTTAAATAGAAGGCTTCAGTCACACCTCTGGAATGGGGCCTGGGAATCCAGCTAGAGCATCCCAGAAGGGTTTAGGTGACCATGTGGAAAAGGTAGCTGACCAAGGATAGCTAAGCGTCACCAGAAAACGAAGCAAGAGCAATGGGAGAAACAGCAGGGGAAGTGTGAGAAACTGGGAAACCCGGGAAACTGGGAGCAGGGAGGGCCACCTCTACCTGGGCTGGTCAGGGGAGTCTTTCCAGAGAGTGCAATCCCCGAGCTGAGCTTGAAGGATGAACAGCACACCTCCACGAAGAGCAGGGTGTGGAGAAGCTGGAATACGCTCCCTAAGGCAGCACTCACAAATGACCAGGAACTGGATGGCTGACAACACCAGAAATATATTCCCCCAGAGTCTGGAGGCCCGGTGACTGAAATCAAGCTGTTGGCAAGGTCACACCTCCCGGCTCCTGGGGGTCAGGGGGAGACTCCCTTCCGTGCCTCTTCTGCCTTCTCATGGTTGCTGGTTTCTTTGGCTTGTGGTTGCATCACTCCAGCCTCTGTGTCCATTTTCCTGTGGCCTTTTCCTCTCTTGTCCCTTCAAAGCACACCTGTCACTGAATTTAGGGCCCTCCTGGATGACCGAGCATGATCTCATCGTAAGATATTTCAATTACAGCCGCAAATAAGGTAACATTCACAGATGCCAGGGGTTGGGACGTGGATACGTCTTTGTGGGGAGGGGGCCACCATTCAACCATCACAGAGGGCACTCATTCAGAGCATCTCTGGGAAGAACACAAATTCCTTCATGAATGACCATGATCCCAGTATCTTTCAAGTCCCATCACCCACTACTTCCCCTGACTTCAACAGGTGATTTGTTGCTTTTATTTCCACAAATAAAGGATTTCCCACACCTCCATGCTTTTGTAAATGTTTTTCCCTCTTTCCATTTTAATGAATCAACTTGGATGCTGGAAGGAAAATCAACAGGATGGAATGGTTGTAGGGAGCAGGTTTAGAGGATAATGTGAACAGGCTCTGTGGTTCCAAATGTTCATATTTTGTTTTTTGGCTTCGTGGCACAGCACGTAGGATTTTAGTTCCCCGACCAAGGATCGAACCCTCACTCCCTGTAGCAGAAGGGTGAGATCTTAATCACTGGCCTGTCAGGAAGTCCTCAAATATTCATATTTCAACAGTAAAAGTTTCCTCTGGACAACCTAGCTATGTTCTGGAGGTCCCTTTACCACTTTGTCTGGCTTTACGTAAGTTGCAATTAAAAGGTTTATTTGCATGACATATGAAAAGTTCCTCTCTGAAATTTGATTTCATGTTTACTCATGAATAGCAGCTGCTCTCAAAAGTGGTTCACTTTTAATTAGAAGTTTGTCTCTGAGCACATATATATCCTAAAGGTTTATTTTGTTCTGTGTCTCAGGAGAAGTGGGGAAGAATGAGCTGGATATTCATAAGGCTGCAGGTAACTTGCTCTGAACACTTTCAGTAGACTGAGGGAACAGCAGTCAAGGGGAGAAATGTTTGATTTTTCAGTGGGAATTGTCAACATGGAGTGAATGATAAAGACACCAGCCACAAGATCAGCGTCCTTATATCTTTCCTTTATTGCTTCATTGTAATTAAAGCCTAAAGTGAATTATAAAAATATGCAATCGAACAGCTTCTGCCTTGGATTTATGCCTGGCATGCTGTGAAACTGTAGTGGGGTGATCGCTTTTGTATTATGCATGTTATACTATAAAGGAGGGACTTTAATATGTAATACGGAGTTTCCATATGATAGAAATGTATCTATCAGCACAAAGGCAGTTGAAAAGTGTATTGCTTATAGAAGATCATAAATAGATGAGGAGAAATTAAGAGGCAGGGAGGAAAAGAAGCCATTGTGGGGCAGACACAGAAAAGGTGAAGAATATCTGGTGCATAATTAAACGCACATATTTTGGGTAGGCAAAATTCTAAGATGACGACCCAATGACCTTGTATAATCTCTCCCTTTGAAGGTGGGCAGGATCTGTGACTATGATAGGTGTCATTCCTGTGATGAGGTCGTGTATTTATAGCAAAGGTTAAGGGATTTTTTTTCCCATCATTTGATTTTAAATTAATGAAAAGGGAAATTCCCTGGGTGGATCTGAATAAGAGGAAGCTCTTGAAAGTGTTAGGTTCTCCTACTGGCCTTGAAGCAGCCATCATGGGTTCTATAACTGCAAGGAAATGAATCCTGCCAGCAACCAGGTGAGGTTGGAAGAACGCTTGGAGCCTCAGGTGAGACCATGTCATAGCACTGATACCTGATTGGAGCTTTGTGAGACCTGGAACAGAGAACCCAGCTATGCCACGGTTCTGGATCCAGAGAAACTGGGAGCTAATGAATACGTATAAATAATATATATATTAGGGTGTTGCATCCCAGGTGATTTGTTACACAGCATCATGCTAAGTGCTCGGGATACACTAGTCCCCAAGGAAAACCCAGCTCTGCCCTGCAAGGGACCCAAACAAGAAAGAGATGACTATTGACTGAGGCGTTCCCTTCTCCAGGGGATCTTCCTAACTCAGGAATCAAACCAAGGTCTTCTGCTTTGCAGGCAGATTCTTTACCAACTGAGCTACCGGGGAAGCCCAACTAAAGGGTTCAGTTCAGTTGCTCAGTCGCGTCCGACTCTTTGTGACCCCATGAATCGCAGCACGCCAGGCCTCCCTGTCCGTCACCAACTCTTGGAGTTTACCCAAACTCATGTCCATCGAGTCGGTGATGCCATCCAACCATCTCATCATCTGTTGTCCCCTTCTCCTCCTGCCCTCAATCTTTCCCAGCATCAGGGTCTTTTCAAATGAGTCAGCTCTTTGCATCAGTTGGCCAAAGTATTGGAGTTTCAACTTCAACATTAGTCCTACCAATGAACACCCAGGACTGATCTCCTTTAGGATGGACTGGTTGGATCTCCTTGCAGTCCAAGGGACTCTCAAGAGTCTTCTCCAGCACCACAGTTCAAAAGCATCAATTCTTCAGCACTCAGCTTTCTTTATAGTCCAACTCTCACATCCATACATGACCACGGGAAAAACCATAGCCTTGACTAGACGGACCTTTGTTGGCAAAGTATGTCTCTGCTTTTCAATATGCTGTCTAGGTTGGCCATAACTTTCCTTCCAAGGAGTAAGCATCTTTTAATTTCATGGCTGCAATCACCATCTGCAGTGATTTTGGAGCCCCAAAAAATAAAGTCAGCCAATGTTTGCACTGTTTCATCTATTTGCCATGAAGTGATGGGACCGGATGCCATGATCTTAGTTTTCTGAATGTTGAGCTTTAAGCCAGCTTTTTCACTCTCCTCTTTCACTTTCATCAAGAGGCTCTTTAGTTCCTCTTCACTTTCTGCCATAAGGTGGTGTCATCTGCATGTCTGAGGTTATTGCTATTTCTCCCGGCAATCTTGATTCCAGCTTGTGCTTCTTCCAACCCAGTGTTCCTCATGATGTACTCTGTGTATAAGTTAAATAAGCAGGGTGACAATATACAGCCTTGACGGACTCCTTTTCCTGTTTGGAACCAGTCTGTTGTTCCATGTCCAGTTCTAACTGTTGCTTCCTGACCTGCATACAGGTCTCTCACGAGGCAGGTCAGGTGGTCTGGGATTCCCATCTCTTTCAGAATCTTCCACAGTTTACTGTGATCCCCACAGTCAAAGGTTTTGGCATAGTCAATGAAGCAGAGGGTAGTAGTTTTCAGTTCGCTCCTCCTGTTGCCCCTACATCAATGCCTGTGATTCTCTCACTATAGCCCCTTGGCCATCATGCCCAAGGGGAAGGGGAATAGAGAATTCAGGAAGGAAGAGAATGGACAGGAGGGAAATCCCTTCTGGGAAGACAGGGAAGGAAAAACACATCCTGTTGGATTCTGAGGGGTGAGGCAAAGAGCAGGGGCCGTGGGAGAGGGGCGACCGCGTGGGCTGCACCCCACTTCATCCTCCCCAAAGTGGGGGATGTAGAGAGGTTTTAAATAACCAGAAAAGCTTGGGGGAGATTTCAGAGCAGAGGGTCTCTTTTCTAGGTAAATACTGGGATGTTTTCAAGTGCTCTTAGAAAAGTCCTGACTCCATCACGCCCCTGCTTAGGTGGCAATCTGGAGGTGGATCCAGGCAGAGGGATGCCTAGAAATGGGGCCCCTGCCCTCCCTCCCTATACCGCCCCTTCCTCCAGGCTGCCACCCAATCAGCAGCCAGCTCGTTTGGTACCACTTGCTTCTCTTGAGACACAAGATAAAATAAATCTTTGGGATGTTTATGTGCCCAGAGGCAAACTTACAATTTATTCATTCAAAAAGTGAACAGCTTTTGTGGACAACTGCTATTCATGAGTAAACATGAAATCAAATTTCGGAACAGGACTTCCCACATTTCACACAAGAGATGGTTTTCAACCAGCAGAGAACAGAGTAACTTTAACTAGCAAGACGAAAAGTTTTCTTTCACTCATGAGACAGTGGTTTGAATGTAAGAGCAGACCACTATTAGCAAATCTCTTTCTATTTTATTCCTCTTAGCGTCTGAACGTAATTGGGGTATAGTTGGCCCCAAGGTAAGCAGTACCTTGTTCAGTCGCTCAGTCTTGTCCGACTCTTTGAGACCCCATGGACCGTAGCCCTCCACAGGATTCTCCAGGCAAGAATCCTGGCCCATTTAAAGTGTGGCTCATTCACCTTCCTGACTTTCAGAGCATCTCCTACTCATAGTACTGCCTGGGATTTGCAAAGTGCTGCCTTTCCCTGTCATGGGGAAACCCATGATGAGACGGTTGGATGGCATCACCGACTTGACGGACATGAGTGAGCTAGCTCCGGGAGTTGGTGATGGACAGGGAAGCCTGGTGTGTTGCAATCCATGGGGTCACAAAGAGTTGGACACCACTGAGCAAATGAACTGAACTGAAGTGAATTGACTTTCCCTGGGAGACACAATGCGATGAGCCTTCTCCACAGGTTCTGTTTATAACGTCCTCCAACCACTCAGAGGGTGAAGGTGCAGTGTTTGCCTTCTGTTCTGCAGGTGGTGAAGAGGAGGATTCTGTGAATAAACTGCCTTATCTATTGCCCAGGGCAACAATTGCTTAACAACTTCCCAGATGTATCCAAGAGATATTTGCCAATAAATATAAATTAAGTGAAGAACAGAATAAATTCAAGAAATAATTTCCATGAGGAATCGCCATTGTTTTTCATTGTTTAACATTATGGATGATGCTAGTGGTCAGTCGCTTCAGTGGTGTGTGACTCTTTTTAACCCCATGGACTGTAGTCCACCAGACTCCTCTGTCCATGGGATTCTCCAGGCAACATACTGGAGTGTTTGCCATGCCCGCCTCCAGGGGATCTTCCAGACCCAGGAATCGAACCAGCATCTTCTGTGTCTGCTGCATCGCAAGTGGATTCTTTACCACTGAGCCACCGGGGAAACCCAGGGATGATGCTAAGTCCTCTGAACTTATTTTCCTTAACGGTAGGAGGTGCATGACACCCCTGTGGTCTGGAACCTTTAGGGACTCTCTACATAGTCAAAAGTAAATTCAAATGTCAGGCATACAAAGTAATTTACAACCTGACCCCACCTACTCTGCCTTTCTTATCCCCTGCATTTGGGACCCCCAGTACGGAATCAGTATGGAACAGCACTGAGCTGATGGAATCGGTACAGGGGCCACATCAGGGGCCCTGCCACTCCTCATCTGGGATGTTCATTTAATCCTCCTTGTTCCTGACAACATTAGAAACTGCCCTACTGATCTCCCTGGAATATGTCTCTGGATCAGTTCAAATAATGAATTAGTTGAGGGTGTAGGCAAAATGTTTGTGCTTGCAAACCCAGATTTTGGCATCAGAGTCAAGCTCCTTGTCCTCTCACCTGAATGCAAATGTCAGTTTGATTCTGAGCCTGGTTATTTGTAAGTAGATATCGGCTTGGCTCACAAGGATCTCTGCTTTGGGGAAATGCCATCTCGATCCACAGATCTCAGGAGTGGACCTCTGGCAGCTGTATTTGCATCATAAGATCCACAGTTTTTATAGCTAGTGCTTGACACCCTGTAAAGGAATCTCTTTTTCTGAAAATCTGTAACTGGGATCCAGGAAGAATTAGGTCATACACATTAGGTGGCTGGAATTGAAACTTAAATTTAACAACCATGAGGCAGCCACCTTCACTGATCTTCTGCAGGTGATACAGAGGAAATAAATCCTTGAAGAGAAGAGTGTAACAAATTCACATGGAGATGCAGGGATAAGAGAATGAGAAAGAGATCTGGAAGCTTCGTAGACCTTAATTTTGTTGCTTGCTGAAGCCCAGCCCAGTCATATCCCTGGTCTATGAAATAACACAGTATCCTTACAACAATTCCTTGCCTTTTCATTTCTTTTGTGAATTACAGCACAGCAAAATCATTTAATGGTGGAAATCTTCTCTCCTGTTTGAAATTACTTTCCCTCTTTCATCTTGAGCCTCCATTTTCTTACCTCAATCCCACCACTGAATAGCAATCCATTATAACACAAGTTGTTTTTCCAAAAAAATTTTAATTGCCTTTTTTGCTATTTCAAAGAAAGCTGCTAACAATATTCTTCCATATGTCTATAATTGCATATAATTAAGAATCTTTCGGGTATAGTCCTTGGAGTGGAAGTTACTTGTATGTTTAACTTTACAAGATAATGTCAAATTGTTTTCTGAACTCATTGTGCTAGCTGGTGCTCCCACCATCTAATATTCAGTTCAGTCAGTTCAGTTCAGTCGCTCAGTCGTGTCCAACTCTTTGTGACACCATGAATCGCAGCACGCCAGGCCTCCCTGTCCATCACCAACTCCTGGAGTTCACTCAAACTCATGTCCATCGAGTCGGCGATGCCATCCAGCCATCTCATCCTCTGTCATCCCCTTCTCCTCCTGCCCTCAATCTTTCCCAGCATTACGGTCTTTTCAAATGAGTCAGCTCGTAATCAATAAACAACCAATAATATTTACTAGCATTCATCATATTCCAGGCAGTCACTCACTGGTAGAAGTTTAATTTTGTCTTCTCTTGCACTCTTAGCATAAACACTAATTGGTCATGGTGTATCTTATTTGTAATATATTGTTGGATTCAGATGGTTAATAGCTTATTAAAATTTTTTACATCCATGCTCAGAAGTACAGTTTCCTTTTCTTGTCCTGATACTGCCTGGATTTGAAATTAATTGCACCAGTCATAGGAAAAGAGGTTATCCCTCTTTTTCTATTTTCTGGATGATTTGTATAATGGTTATTTTCTGTTCCTCGAAAATCATCAAAACTCAACAGTAGGGACTTCCCTGGTGATCCAGTGTCTAAGACTCTGAGCTTCCAATCAGGCAGCCCGGGTTCAATGCCTGGCCAAGAAACTAGATCCCACATGCTGCAATTTAGACCCAGCCCAGTCAAATAAATAAATATTAAAAATAATAACAATTTTTAAAAGTAGTCTTTAAAAAATTTAACAGTAGAACCATTTGGATCAGGCCTCTTTGTTGAGGGTAAGATTGGGTATGTCCTTGATAGCAATGTCAATTTCTTTAACTGTTATTAGTCTCTTCAAATTTCTTTTCCTTCTTGTATCAGTTTTGGCATTTTTGTTTTCAGAAAGAATCTCTTTTATCTACATTTTCAAATAGCTACTCATTTTATTTTTATTTAAAACTGCTGTGTTTTAAATAAAACACTGCTGTGTGCTGTGTTATTTTTTCTTTTTGATTTTGTGATTTAGTTGCTTCTTATTTACTGTTTTCTTGATCAGTTTAAAAATACAGCTTTTAGTTTTCTGTTGATGTTCTTTGCTTTTATTTTTATTGATTTCTTTCTTCTGATTTCTTTGGATGTGACCTGTTGCTTATTTTCTGACTTCGTAAGCTTGTTTGTTTTTAGTACTTTGGTTTTTGATTGCTTGTTTGTTTTCTCATTTTTCTGCTTGGAACATCTTCCCGCAGATGGCTCTATGAAGTGCTCTCCCCTCCTTCCAATTGTCGTTTAAATGCCTCCTTCTCATCTATCTTACCTGCCCACTCTATTCAAACTTGCAATTCCTCCTCCCTCCCCATTCCCATTCCCCTCTTTATCTTTCTCTCCAGCACTTACTACCATCAACACAGTATATATTTTCCTTCTTTATTATTTATTGTCTATTTCCCCACATTAAAATGTGAGTTATTTTTAATGCCTTTTGCAACAACATGGATGGACCTAGAGATTATCATACTAAGTGAAGCAAATCAGAGGAAGACAAATATCATGATACCGCTTATACATGGAATCTAAAAATATGATACAAATAAACTTATTTACAAAACAGAAATAGGCTCACAGACACAGAAAAAAAAACTTACCGAAAGGAAAAGGGAAGAGGAATAGATTAGGAGTTTGGGATTAAAACAGACAAGCTACTATATATAAAGTAGATAACCAATAAGGACCTACTGTACCACATGGGGAACTATTTTCAACAGCTTATAATAACTTATAATGGAAAATAATTTTAAGAAAAAGAATATAGGGATTTCCTTGGTGATCCTGTGGCTAAGACTCTGCACTCCCAGTATAAGGGCTCAATCCCTGGTTGGGGAACTGGATCCCAAACGCTGCAACTAAGACCTATAGCAGCTGAATAAATAAATATTTAAAATAATAATAATAGAACATATATGTGTGTATGTGTGTAACTGAATCACTTTCCTGTTTACCTGAAACTAACCCAACACTGTAAATCAACTATATTTAAATAAATTTGCTTTTTAAAAATGTGAGTTCTTTTAGCTCGGTAAATTTATGGATCAATCATCATCATATCTAGAATATTTTCTTCACCCCAGAAAGTTTCCTTGCCCTGTTTATAGTAATTTCCCCTCCATTCCTGTCCCAGGCAACCACTGATTTGCTTCTATCTTTATAAACTTGGAAGTTAGTATTTTGACTGTTTTGCTCACTGCTATAGCCCCAGTGATGGAGAAGGAAATGGCAATCCACTCCAGTGTTCTTGCCTGGAGAATCCCAGGGACAGCGGAGCCTGGTGGGCTGCCGTCTATGGGGTCGCACAGAGTCGGACAGGACTGACGTGACTTAGCAGCAGCAGCAGCATAGCCCCAGTGAAAGGGGCTTAGTCATTTCTGACTCTTTGGGACCCCATGGACTGTAGCCTGCCAGCCCCTCTGTCCACGGAATTCTCCAGGGAAGAATACTGGGATCCCCTTTCCTCAGGGGATCTTTAGAGGAGCCTGGCGGACTGCAGTCCGTGGGGTCACAAACAGTCAGATACAACTGAGCAACTATTGCTACCACTCCATAGCCCCAGTGCCTACAGCAATGGTACATAAAAGGTGTTCAATAACTCTTTGTTAAATAAAATTGTCAAACAATCTTATCTCCCCCCTCAAAATGATCTACCAGTTTCTAGAGATGTTGTGTTTAGAATCTCTAAAAATACCTGTTGATATGTTTGTTTCTCTCTGGGATCCTATTCACTGATGCATTATATATGTTGGAGTTATTGTTGATCTGTGATCATTATTTTATTGGTCTATTGTGCCTTTCTTCAATATGTAACATTTTTATTTATTGCTTATGACATTTAAACTTTGAATCCATTTTTTTATTATTCAGATTGCTATCTTTGTTATCTTTTAGTTCTCATGCCTTAATCTTTTCCCATCACTTTATGGTTTATCTACCTAGATCCTTTCAAAGTCTGTCTCTTATTGTAGCTAAAACATTACTTGATCTTACTAATTTTTTTAAGACTGAGAGTCTCTGCCTTCTAAACGGTGAGTTCAAAATTTTCATTTGCTTCTCTCCAGCTTTTTTATTTGGCCGTTTTATCTTATATTTTCTATACTTCAGTTTTCCATATTCATCTCTCCTTTCCAGACTTCTACTGGGTAAATTTCATTAAGATCTTTAATTATATTTACTTTCCCCTAGCACTTTCTTGCACAAATAAAATCTCTATCTTTCCTCCATATAAGACCAGTATGATACCATATGATTGATTTCTGGCTGGTTTCCAGCAAACCCTGCTTCCTTCTCCAGCACCCTGGGGATCACCTGGCTTTAGTTCAGGATTGCAGTCATCAGAAGAAAGAGAAGATCCCTTGCTCTTTCTGAGTGTGTCCTCAAGCACCAAATCACAACTACTTTCTCTTTCTCCTGTAGAGGAAGATAAGAGCTCTCAACAGTCTTTATAGGTCTCTAGGTCCATACACCTTTTCTCTATAGCATTTATTAGCATCATAATTCTATATATTTTACTTTTTTATTATGTCTCATCCTATTAGAATGTCGAGCTCTTTTAATTTTAATAAATTTACAAAATTGTTTCAGCATAATTGTAATCCTGTCTATCAGGGCAGGCCTGGACTGGGAGAGGAAGCTAGCAGTCTTTGAAAGTTTGCCTACTTCTGATCTTATTGCTGAGGCCAGCTTGAATTGATTCTTGTTAGCTGCAGCCACAGAGTCCAAAGAGTAGCAGCTGTCAATTTGCATATCATAGAATTCAGTTGTAGGCACCAGGTTTTGTGGATATTTATAGAAACTTCGTTCATAATTGCCAAAACTCGGAAACAATCAAGATGTCCTTTAATAGGTGAGTGGGTAAATAAACTGTAGTACTTCCAGACCATGGAATATTATTTAGCACTAAAAAGAAATAATCTATCAAGTCAGGCAAAGATATTGAGGAAACTTAAATGCATATACATCATTATACATTGATCCAAACCCATAAAAAGTACAACACCAGGAATGAATAAAAAGGTAAGCTAAGGGCTGTGGGTGATCATGACGTGTCAATGTAGGTTCATCTTTGGTTAAAAAATAGATTATTCTGGTGAGTGACGTTGATCAGCGGAGGCTATGCATGTGTAGGGTATATGAGAAATATCTGTATCTTCCTCTCAATTTTGTTATAAACTTAAACCTGTTCGAAAACAATAAAGCCTTGAAAAAGAAAAAAAGTAGTAAATGAAATAATGCTTGCAGAAAGCTTAGAAAGTGACCACAGAATGGTGATATCATACATACACAAATTTTTTAAAAGGAGTATTTTTTAAGCTAAATGGTATATCATTACTGTTTGCTTATCTTGAAAGGCACTCTGTGATACAAGAGCTCTACAGTCTCATTTCCGTCTCATGTACTGTATTCACATGTTCTTGGACAAATTATAGGCTGGGAGAAATCCTGCAGTACAGAGATCTGCTAAACTATTTAACTCGGTCATTCATCAGACTTATTTGATTGCAGAACCCTTCTGTCATGAAAAATATATCATCATGAGAACAACTTCTGTGGAGCTTACAGTTTTAGACAGCTCACTCATCATTGAAAAACACTGAGCACCCAGTATGCAGCAGGCACTCTGCTGGGAGATTGTAGGAAGAGTCAGGTCTCCCGGTTTTTTTTTTCTCACACTTAACACACCAGCAGGGGAGCCAGACACTACTCAAATAATCATCAAACACATTATTTAAAACTGCAATAAGTGTGATGAAGGAGAAATGCTGGAAACTTGAGAGAATAGCACTTAGACTAGGAGAGAGTCAGGGAAGATCTTTTTTGACAAAGTGATATTTAAGCTGAAGTCTGAAAGATGGATAGGAGCCAACAAAGTATTGAGTGAGGAGAAGCACACTGGGCAGGAAGGAAGGATGGGGTGTGTACGTGGGGGATATAAAAAATATTTATTAATTTATGGGGAAAGATCAAGGTCTCAGGTTTAGACACGATTGCATTGAGCTGCTGTGACAAAATAAGAACTACGTGTTTGGTCTCTGCTTCTTGGCACAGAGCTTCTAAAATCTTCATAGCTTCCTTTTTACTCACAGTCACTCCTTCTGCCTCACTTGCACTTATGCTAATGCAGTAATTCTTGGAGGATAGGGGTGGCTGCCAGAGGAACTAACCTTGTGACCAAAGTGTCGGAACTTTCAGCTCCCCACCTGTCTCTGCGGAGGGGTGTGGGGCTGGAGATTGACTCAATCATCAATGGCCAATTAATTAATCAGTCATGCCTATGTAATAAAGCCTTAATAAAAATCCCTAAACAACAGGGTTTAGAGAGCTTCTAAGTTGGTGAATACATGGAGGTGTTGGTGAGGCAGGAGGGAAGGGGGCAAGTTCAGTTCAGTTCAGTCGCTCAGTCGTGTCCAACTCTATGTGACCCCGTGGACCGCAGCACACCAGGCCTCCCTGTTCATCACCAACTCCCAGAGCTTGCTCAAACTCATGTCCATCGAGTCGGTGATGCCATCCAACCATCTCATCCTCTGTTGTCCCCTTCTCCTCCTGCCTTCAATCTTTCCCAGTGTCAGGGTCTTTTTCAAGGAGTCAGTTCTTCACATCAGGTGGTCAAATATCGGAGTTTCTTCAGCATCAGTCCTTCCAATGTATATTCAGGACTGATCTCCTTTATGATGGACTGGTTGGATCTCTTTGCAGTCCAAGGGACTCTCAAGAGTCTTCTCCAACACCATAGTTCAAAAGCATTAATTCTTCGGTGCTCAGCTTTCTTTGTAGTCCAATTCCCACATCCATACATGACTACTGGAAAAACCATAGCTTTGACTAGATGGACCTTTGTTGGCAAAGTACTGTCTCTACTTTTTAATATGCTGTTAGGCTTCACTTGTAGCTCAGTTGGTAAAGAATCTGCCTGCAGTGCAGGAAACCCGGGTTCAATCCCTGGGTTGGGAAGATCCCCTGGAGAAGGAAATGGCAAATCCCTCCAGTATCCTTGCCTGGAAAATCTCATGGACAGAGGAGCCTGGTGGGCTGCAGTCCGAGCGGTTGCAAAGAGTTGGGCATGACTGAGCGACTAATACTTACTTACTAGGTTTGTCATAGCTTTTCTTCTAAGGAGTAAGCGTCTTTTAATTTCATGGCTGCAGTCACCACCTGCAGTGATTCTGGAGCCTGAAAAAATAAAGTCTGCCACTGTTTCCATTGTTCCCCCATCTATTTGCCATGAAGTGATGGGGCTGGATGCCATGATCTTAGTTTTCTGAATGTTGAGTTTTAACCCAGCTTTTTCATTCTCCTCTTTCACTTTCATTAAGAGGTTCTTTGGTTTTTCTCTGCTTTCTGCCATAAGAGTGGTGTCATCTGCATATCTGAGGTTATTGATATTTCTCCTGGCAATCTTATTTCCATCTTATACTTTATCCAGCCCAGCATTTTGCATGATGTACTCTGCATAGAAGTTAAATAATATACTCTATGACAATAATATATTGTCACAGAAGTGACAATATACAGCCTTGATGTGCTCCTTTCCCGATCTGGAACCAGTCTTTTGTTCCATGTCCAGTTCTAACTGTTGCTTCTTGACCTGCATACAGGTTTCTCAGGAGGCAGGTCAGGTGGTCTGGTATTCCCATCTCTTGAAGAATTTTCCAGTTTGTTGTGATCCACACAGTCAAAGGCTTTGGTATAGTCAATAAAACAGAAGTAGATGTTTTTCTAGGCACAATCATTAAAAGAACGACAGCCTTTGACAGAAACTGGTTAGAACTAACTAGGTCCAAGATGGCAAAAGATTTGACTTCCAGTAGACTTTGAACCTCATTATACACTCATTGTTATATATTCAGTTCAGTTCAGTTCAGTCGCTCAGTCGTGTCTGACTCTTCGTGACCCCATGAATCACAGCACGCCAGGCCTCCCTGTCCATCACCAACTCCCGGAGTTCATTCAAACTCATGTCCATCAAGTCGGTGATGCCATCCAGCCATCTCATTCTCTGTCGTCCCCTTTTTCTCCCGCCCCCAATCCCTCCCAGCATCAGAGTCTTTTCCAGTGACTCAACTCTTCTCATGAGATGGCCAAAGTACTGAAATTTCAGCATATTAGCTTATGCTAAATGCTACCCACCAGCACCATAATAGTTCTTGACGTTGACCATGAAAGGCCAAAAAGTGGGTGGTGGCCAATTCCAGGATATCTCTGCCCCTGCCCCCAAAATAGTTTGAATAATCCTTGCACTTGTTGGCCTATGAAATTGCCCAGCCTATGAAAACGAACCATCTCCACGCTTCAGTGCCTTTTTGCCTTTAGAGACAGCCCGCACTCTGTGGAGTGTGTTTTTTCCAAGGCTGCTCTCACTCTCTGAGATGGGCCGCCTATAGGTCTGCCTATAGGATGTGTATCTCTCTAAATAAATCCACTTCTTACCTATAACTTTGTCTCTCACTTTATACTTTCTGCACAGAGACATAAAGAACCTGAGCTTCAATGACTCATGTCATTTCTGTGGGGAGCTGGTGGGTTTGCCTCCCACCTGAGATGCAACTGAGTTCAAGTCTCATCTGAGGCATGGTTTTGTCAGGGAACCACTGACAGAAACTGTCTGTCTTGGCCAGGCACCATATAACAGCTTGCGTGAGTTGTCTCACAAATGGAGGGAGAATTCGGGAGGGGCTGAAAAGAGAGAGGAGACACGAGCCCATACTATGCCCTGCCAGCCTTCCAGAAACCCTCATGCTGGAATTCACCTTGGCTGAGAGATGTTTGCGCCACCAGGAAGGACCTGAGTCTGACCACGTACAGGCGACTAGCAGGATGGTTGGCCAAAGACAACCAGGAAAACTGATGCCATTGCCATAAAACCTGAGGCTGTGAGCCACATGGCAGAGCAGTTCTGGGTTCCCTTAACCTGCTCTTCTCCACCCGGGCACCCATTTCCAATAAAGTCTTGGGCTTTGTCACGTCAGTACGTGTGTCTCCTTGGACAATTCATTTCTGAGTGTTAGACAAGAGCCCACTCTCGGGCCCTAAAGGGGTCCCCTCTCTGGTAACAGTTTCACAGGGAGAGTGGCACACCCAGAAAGGGCATGGAAGCTGCACACACACACCCCTCACTCCTCCCCTTGCCTTCTGCATCTCTTCCATTGGATTGTTCCTGAGTTGCATCCTTTACAATCAACCAGTAATAGTAAGTAAAATGTTTCCCTGAGTTCTGTGAGCCATTCTACCAAGTTACACACCTCAAAGAGGGTCCTGAGAACCCTGACTTCTAGCTGATTGGTCAGAAGCACAACAGGGGGTAACCTGGGCCTTGTGACTGGTGTCTGAATGGGGGCTGAACCCTTAACTTGTGGCATCTGATGCTAACTTCAGGTAGAGTGTCAGAGTTGAAATGAATTGCAGGATACCTAGTTGATGTCGACAGAGAACTGGAAAGTTGGCGTGGGAAAATAACTTAGACCTTTGGTGTCAGAAGTATTGTGAGTCCAGAAATGTTTTTTCTCCATGTAGATGCTCAGGAGATATCTAAGGGGAGATGCTGTAGGTAACTAGAAATGAGCCTAGAAATAGATTTAGGCTAAATAGTTAAATTATAATTTGCTAATATTTCAATAAAAATTTATTAAAATTACATTAATTGTAACTGAAAAAAATCACTGGTGGGTATTGAGAAATTAATTACCCACATTTTGTGTCTACTCTAACCAGGGGGGAATATATCTGAGTGTGCCTTTAATTTAGTCTTATTTTCCTTAAAAAAAACAAAGCTTATTCTAGTGATTAACATTCTTAAAGCCTCCAGGAGTCCCAGCTGGCAGCCATAGTAGCTGTTTCAAAGCCAAACAGGAAAAGTGTTTGTGTCTGCTTGAAAATGGAGCAATTAATGATGTGGGAAAAATATTTTTCCTTTATTTGCTTTTCAACATGATGGCTTTGCATGATAAAGGATAGAGGACTGTTAAGATTGAATATGAATGCCACAGGGGGAAAAATATGTGAGCTGATAGGTCTGTATTATATAAAGAATGCTCAGATGTTTAGCAGATGTGCTGCAAAGACCAAGATGGCATCTTAAAGCATCTAGAGAATTCTCGAATTAAAACTCCTGGAGAATGATAACATCCACAAGGAACTTTGGTGATCTCAACAATACTATTAATAATAAGAATTGGGAAACTAGGGTTGTTGCAAGGTGATGTGCTGGACAAATTTTCTGGTAACAAAGCAATGGTGGGATTTTTTTTTCCCCCTAGGTAGAGAACATGGGAATATGGGGTCTAGCAGGATTGAAGATAGAAGTGCTTGACACATATCCATTTTATTCATTTTATTTTTTAAATTTATTAAATAATTTTTTTCCCCATTCTCTTTAAATACTTCCTATTCATTCTTGAGCTCCCAGCTAAACTTCAAGGAAACCTAACTTGATCACCAGCCATCCCCTTTCCCTCATTCAGACGAGGCCCCTGTCAGAGGTGTTCAAAGAACCCAGTCCTTCTTTCACAGCATGTGATACCACTGTAATTAAATTTTCCATTGCAGGGACTTCCTGGGTGGTCCAGTGATTAAAAACCCACCTTGCAATGCAGGGGACTCGGGTTTGATCCCTGGTCTGGTAACTAAGGGCCCGCACAGGCGCAGCTTAGAGAAGCTTCTGTGTACTGCGACTAGAGAAAAGCCTGCATGCCAAAACAAAGAACCAGTGAAGCCAAAACTGTAAAAACAAGTAAATTTAAAAAAATAAATCATTCATTGTTTATAGGTGCAGAGATAGTCCGCGGCTCAGGTGAGCCAGAAATATGACTTAATTTCTATTTCAAGATCCCATTCAACCATGGTGGTAGAAATACCGTTTCAGTCAACTCGGGGGTCCCCCAAGTTTCAGTAGTTCTGAAGGGCTAAAGGCCTATAGAGCTTCCTTGCTGGCTCAGCAGGAAGAAATCTGCCTGCAATGCAGGAGAGGTGAGTATGATCACCGGGTTGGGAAGATCCCCGGGAGAAGGAAATGGCAACCCACTCCAGTATTCTTGCCTGGAGAATCCCATGGACAGAGGAGCCTGGTGGGCTACAGTCCATGGGGTCACAAAGAGTCCGACACGACTGAGTACACACAAAGGCCTATAGTTGGAGAGAGGGTGGGGGGAAGGAGATGCTGAGGGTGAGCATTTTGCCTTTAGTATCATCTGTCCCTGAAACTCTCTGCTAAGATACCCAGAGCCCTGCCTGGTTCTGTTTCCTTAGGCCCCTCGGCTGTTGACCAACAGCTGTCGGAGAGAGCCTTGGAAAGTTCGGTGTCCACGGGCAATGAACACAGCTTGACCTTTTCAAAGGGAGAAAGCAAGGAGAGGCAAGGAAATCACCAGAGAGAGAAAACACTGGTAAATATTTAAAAAACAGTGATTCAAACATATATTTACTCTTTGGGAATGTGTAGTGAAAGTTATGTGGGAGATATGATTTGCCAGTCCTTACCCGCTCTATAAGTCTAGTGTGGGAGCTTAAATTTCTTTTTTTAAAAAAAGTCAAAAAGTCAAGGGAAACAAATTTTAAAAAAGTATCTCAAAGGTGGAAGCAGCCCAAGTGTCCACTGGGGAATAAATAAAATATTTACACATACAATAAGGTATCGTTCAGCCTTCCAAAGGAAGGAAATTCTATCACACGATACAGTATGGATGGACCCTGAGGACATTATGATCAGTCAAATGTCACTCATAAAAACACATGCTGTACCATTTCACTTACAGTGTTTGAATCTGAGTGTAGTCAAATTCACAGAAATGTACAGCAGAGTGGTGGTTTCCAGGGTGGGGGGAGAAGGGAGTGGGAAGTCGTTGAATGGGTATGGATTTGCAGTTCTGCAAGATGAAAGAGTTATGAAGATGGATGTTGTTGATGGTTAAACCACAATGTGGATGTACGTAATACCACTAAATCGTCCACTGACAAATGGTTAACTCTACCCTCCTGGAAACAGGCTGCTTCATTAAGACACACAAGGCAGTGGCTTAAACAAGTTTTACACGATACGTATTTTAATCACAACAAAAAAATTATCCAAACACACGTGTAATTAGTTGTTAACATCTTTCCCGAGAGCTAGAGTGGCTTCTCCTCCATCGTTTTTACTACTGTGTGTTCACCATCTAGAACAGTGCCTAGCATACTGGAGTCACCCCATAAATATTTGTCAAGTGAATAGACGGTCTTGGGAGTGGGATTTGGGGGGCAGAGCATGCCTCAGGAGAGCACTGTTCCATATAATGAGCCACCTGGAAAAAACCGCCACTGATAATATTCAGTTGCCATAGTGCCTGGTGTTTGTGAACACGTATCTTGATTAAAAATATTACATATTAAAAAGCAGAGACATTACTTTGCTGACAAAGGTCTGTCAAGTCAAAGCTATGTTTTTTCCAGTGGTCATGTATGGATGTGGGAGTTGGACTGTAAAGAAAGCTGAGCACTGAATAATTGGTGCTTTTGAACTGTGGTGTTGGAGAAGACTCTTGAGAGTCCCTTGGACTGCAAGGAGATCTAACCAGTCCATTCTAAAGGAGATCAGTCCTGGGTGTTCATTGGAAGGATTGATGCTGAAGACGAAACTCCAATACTTTGGTGACTTGATGTGAAGAACTGACTCATCAGGGAAAAGACCCTGATGCTGGGCAAGATTGAAGGCAAGAGGAGAAGCGGATGGCAGAGGATGAGATGGTTGGATGGCATCACTGACTCAATGGACATGAGTTTGAGCAAGCTGGTGTTGGTGATGGACAGGGAGGCCTGGTGTGCTGCAGTCCATGGGGTCTCAAAGAGTTGGGCACGACTGAGCGACTGAACTGACTGATTGATTGATCTTGATTAAATATAGAAATAGGAAAAACAAGTATGTTACATACCTATAGTCACATTCTTAATCATTTGGTCCCTTGCAGAATAGGGCTTCTTTCTCATGAAGCTTTTAAAATGACTATGATTTTTCTCCCCAGTTTTGTACTATTTATTTTATTTTCACAGCTAAGTACAAACAACTAACATTTTAGCACATTAGACCTAAAATGAACATCCGTGTGTGTGTGTGCTCAATTGTGTCTGATTCTTTGTGACCCCATGGGCTGTAGCCCACCAGGCTCCTCTGTCCATGGGATTTCCTAGGCAAGAATACTGGAGTGGGTTGCCATTTCCTCCTCCAGGGGATATTCCCAGCCCAGGGATCAAACCCATGTTTCCTGTGTCTCCTGTATTGGTAGGCAGATTCTTGACAACTGGGCCACCTGGGAAACCCTAAAATGAACATTTTAGCATTTTAATTTTAGAAAATAAGAGAGAAATGATGTATCAGGAAGTGGGGAAAGAGGAGAGTTATAGGGAGCAAAGGGGAAAAAAGATAGGCCCTGGGAATTCCCTGGTGGTCCAGTGGTTAGGATTCCATGCTCTCACTGCCAAGGGCCCAACAGGGTAGATCCCTGGTCAGAGAATTAAGATCCTGCAAGTCACCTGGTGAGGCCAAAAAAATAAAAAAGAAAAGAATGTTGGCTTTAAGGAAGGTATCAATTGCCACTGAAGACATTATTACAATTAAATATTCATATGCCTTTTGACCCATCAAGCCCACACCTGGAAATCTATCCTATAGAGAAAAAATCACTAGTTCATAAAAATACATGTACATGGATAACTATGTAGCATTAGCTGTTGCGACAAAAAGCTGGGAACAGAGCTCAGGGCTGAATAACTTATGGTATACCGACACCATGAATTATTATTCAGTCATTGGTTAGTGTTAGTCATCAGTCATGTCCAACTCTTTGCAACCCCATGGACTATATAGCCAGCCAGACTTCTCTCTCCATGGAACTCTTGAGGCAAGAATACTGGAATGAGTTGGTATTGCCTTCTCCAGGGGATCTTCCTGATCCAGGGATTGAACCCAGGTCTCCTGCATTGCAGGCAGATTTTTTTTTTTAACCATCTGAACCACCAGAGAAGCCCCATTCAGTCATTAGAAAGACTAAATTAATCTAAAGCAATGGACTTAGAGTTTTATGAGGTATTGTTAAATGAGAAAGATGCAGAAAAGTATATATAATATGATCTCATTTTTGTAAAAGCTCTGCCTACCCAATGACAAAACCCCTCCAAATCTCTGTATGTGATTCTGTGAGCATGGAGGAAAATATGGGAGGATGGGTACTTGGTTGATGATCTGTTTTGTGTGTGTCTTAGTGAAGGAAAGGCTGATGTTACAAGGGAGGAAGAAAAAGCGGAAAGGAAGGAGGAAACCGGGTAGAAAAGAAAAAAGAGCATTGTACCAAGATGCCGGGAGCCAGCCAGGGAAATCCTACCCGTGGCAAAGGTCAATTGGGGAAGAGGCCTGACGGGCAAAGGCTAATCAGGACTCGAGGAACCCCCTGGACTTACCCGAGCATCTACCTCAAAGAAAACTGGAGTCTGACTGCCTTACTATCTTACGCCTCTTATCAAGTCCTCTAATACTTACGGGGGCTTTCCCCCAACCACCTTTCTCTGAAAACATTAATTCAGAGCTGTAGTTAAAAAGTTCTCCTCGGCTTAATAGGAGTGTTCCAATCCAAGCCCCTCTGATAGCTTTCTAACTTGCCTGACAAGTTTGTTCGGGCTCTTACAACTACGAATGTGACTGTTTACAGCCTCGCAGCCATGCAAGGACAGAAAGCTTAATATTCTAAAATACAGGAATTTGTTGAAGAAGTTAAAATCATTAGAATAGTACTAAAAAAGATTTCATTGTTGAATCAATGCTTGCTGCAAATTTTATCTATTGTATCCTTCTGTTCTGTTCTGTCCCGTCGCTCAGTCGTGTCCAACTCTATGCGACCCTGTGGACTGTAGCCTACCAGGCTTCTCCATCCATGGGATTCTCCAGGCAAGAATACTGGAGTGGGTTACCGTTTCCTTCTCCAGGGGATCTTCCCAACCCAGGGATCGAACCTGGGTCTCCCGCATTGGAGGAAGAAGCTTTAATCTCTGAGCCACCAGGGAAGCTTGGAAATATATTAATCACATATAGAGAAAATAAGTAGTAGCCTTTGATTTAACCACATCAGATCTTAAGTTAATAAATTCCTTTCTTGTAGCTCACTACACCCTTGCCTTATAGGAATGTAACCTTGTCATGTGTCTTTGGAGAATAGCACCTGACTTTAGGAAAATCACCTTGAAAGAATATAAGACTTTTTCTAGTTAACTAACCTTTGTTAGGAGAGAGGGCCATAAACTGTTAGCAGGCCTCCTGGCCAGAAGATGATGTAAACCACCTAAAACTTTTGTATATCACGAGACATACAAAAATAAGCCCTGATCCTGATAAGGGTCAAGACTGCTGACTCCGTGTGATTTTGGCGTGACTCTATACCTCCCTTTCTCTATTTTTTATGTGCACAACTCAGGGTATAAAAGCAGCACTGGAAAATAAAGTTTTGGGCCTTGCTCACTGAAGCTTGGTCTCCCCGTGTCGTTCTTTCTCTTTTTCCGTCCTTTTCTCTATTCTCCTTTTTCTGGTTGAGATCCTTGGAGCGCTGGGCCCTCTGCGTTTACTTATCTGCCTGGGCTTCTAAGACCCACTCGAAGGGGTGCCCTGGTGGGGTGCCTCCAGTGATTCGAGAGGGCGCCTGCAGCCTACGTAAACAGAGCAAACCCCGTGCTGGGGTTTTATTGGTTTCCTGCGTAAACCAAGGAATCATCAGCCCCTGTCTCTCTCTCTCGCTGAGGCCGACGCCGTTCATCCCGAGGATGCCCTGGGTCCATATCGAGGCAGGTCCCTGATACCAGGATATTAATAATAGCACATGATACATATTGATGTAAAATTATATGCGATATAGATGAAATCAAGTTTAAAAAATTGTGCGGGGACTTCCCTGGTGGTCCAGTGGCTAAGACTCCTGGCTTCCACTGCAGAGGGCGCAGACAGGCTGGATTCCTGGTCACGGAACTAAGATCCTGCGTGCCAAACAGTGTGGCCAAAAAAATTATGCAGGTCTTTCCCTAGGTCAAGTGCTGCTCTTTAGCTTTGAGCCATCATTTCTGAAATATTCATATTGACAGATGCAAAGACAGCCTTAAGCTGAGAAGTCAAGACTCTTGATCATGCCTGACTTTCCCCTCTCCCAGCTGTGATGAGGGACGGGCCTGCTGCCTGTCATGCGGAGAGTCAAATTACTTATTTATAAAAATAGAAATTAAGGTGCTCCTGAGGAACTTACAAGATGCTCCCAGAGTTAAAAACATGAAAATGGAGTGAGAGGAAGAAGTGTGGAAAAAAAAAAAGAAAAACTCCTGGAGGGTGCCATCTTTTATTCACTGTGAGATCTAACACAGACCCAGGGAGTGAGACACTCTCATCAAAGTGCTCCACCACATGATCTTTGATGTACGATGTAAGGGGTACGCAGAGAAGAGGTGGATGGTGTGAGCAGACATGGTGTGGTGTTTCCAGGCTTGCAACCTGGGGTCAAGGAACCTTGGGTTCAACTCTGCATTTGCTGGGTAGAGGCTTCTTTCAAAAGAAACACAGTACAGTGGCTTAAGCGAGCAAATAGCTTCAGTGTTTCTGAAGTAATGATCCTGATCACTGGTTGAGGGCTGATCTGGTGGTTCTGGGGCAATGCTTGCCACTCTCATCCTACTCTTCTTCATCCTTTTCATCCCTGCACAGTAAAGACCATTCATCATTATGTTTGCCTTCCAGTTTGCCAGAGGGAGGAAACAGAATGGAGAAGGTGTGCTCCATTCCTTCTAAGGGCTACACTCAGAGACTGAACACATCCCATTGTCCACACTCTGGTCATATGGTCACACCTAGCTGCAAGGGAGCCTGGAAGATGTGGTCTCTGGCTGACATGCACACAGCCAAAACTTCCAAAAGACAACAGGGAGACAGACGTGAAGCCCAAACCCACACAGCTATGGACTTATAAAGCCTACAAAGGAATGGTAGGGTGGACTCTGAGGATAAGAAAGGAGCCCTGCTCTAGTCTCAGGCATCACGGAATTGACATTTTCCAGCAGAGATCTAAAGGACTTGATTAGATGGAACAAGGAAGAGGGTTCCAGGAGTAGAGAATGGCATGTACTAAGGAGAGGCACAAGACATATTTGAGGAACTGAAAAAAAGGCGTAATTGGAGCAAATACATCAATCAGTTCTCTTCCCAAGGATCAGAGTGAAATATATTCTAACACGTATGCCTAATGGCCTAAAAGACACCATTTATTTTCTGTGGTTTGAAAATATCCCACTGTGGTTCGTCTGGCAGCCCAGAGAAAGCTGATGCTGGTTTGGGAAGGTCTAATTATCTCTCACAGAAGAACAAAGCAAATGAGTGAAGTCTTTGTGTGTGTTCCCTAAAAAAAATTGACAAAATTGTGTGCCTGGTTTGTGTTATTTAGGACTTTAAGTAACATTTGGACATGGTATAATAGGACATGTCTATAGTATATTGAAATTCGGTGCTTTGAAAATCATTTGCCTTTTCTCATGAAGGGAACACATTGGCATTTGGGTAACGAATCCACCTTGCCACGTGGGAGGTGAGAGCAACAATAATCTTTGACTCACGGAAACTCATTTCCATACACTGCTCAGGAAAATCGGTTTCATTTACTTTATAATTTCACCTCTGATGAAAGCCTTGTTAAGTGTGAGTCATAGTAAATGCGAGGTCCTACAATTTGAGAGAGCCCAGTATAAAAAATTCATGAAATCTTTCTGCACTGTTTACTCCACTGCTCCTTATTGCAACCGGGTAATTGGTTTTTTTTTTTTTCCCTCCAGTTTTAATGTGCTTTCTCTCCTCTGCTTTCCAAAGGACATAACCTTCCCCTTGCAAAGGTGTGTATCTGATTTGGAGGAGATGAAAATCTGTTATGGGAGGAAAGCTGAGAGAAAGGATAGTTTCCAATTTTTGGAATTCAAAACAAGGACTGGGACTTGCCTGGTGGTCCAGTGGTTAAGACTCCATGCTTTCAATGCAGGGGTGCTGGTGTGATGCCTGGTCAGGCAACTAAGATTCCACAGGCCCTGAGGAGAGGCTAGACACACACACACATACACACTCAGAGGAAAAACCCAGGATTTGTCAGCTAAAACTATTGTTTTAAACATGGATTTTGTATGTTAGCATGTTCAGCAAACCCAGGAAGCAGGCCTTGGTATAGTGTAGAAGAGTGTGAAAAGTGAAAGTGTCGGTCACTTGTGTCTGACTCTCTGTGACCCCATGGATTGTAGCCCGCCAGGCTCCTCTGTCCATGGAATTCTCCAGGCAAGAGTACTGGAGTGTGTAGCCACTCCCTTCTTCGGAGGATCTTCCCAACCCAGGGGTTGAACCCAGGTCTCCTGCATTGCAGGCAGATTTACCATGTGAGCCACTAGGGAAGCCAGAAGATATAAAAAGATATCCCTAGGGAGAATCACTGGATAAGACACATTACATTTAATTTAAATTTCCTATTAAATTTGAATTTCAGATAAACAATGAATACTTATTTTAGTATAAAGTGTGTGCCAAATATTGCATGGGACATACTTATACTAAAAGATTATTCACTGTTACTCTGAAATTCAGATTTAATTGGGCATCTTGTATTTTTATTTGCTAAGCCTGACAATTGTACCTGTAAGGTGTAGGACAGCAAGGGAAGTACTGCTCCACAGAAACAGAAAAATAAGAGGTGAGGGAAATTCAGGGCATGCCATTCATACTGCCCGTCCAGACTTTGCAGCCCTTTTCTCTGAGCAGAGCATGTACCCGTGTAGAATCAGAAAGCACGAGAGGCTTGATTTCCCAGGCTTCCTTAAATATATATGAGGGCACCTGCCAGGGAGCTACATCTACCCTGACTCTGATTCGAAAGCTGGCATTCAGAAGCAGCAGGCGCCATGCAGAGTCCATTCTGGTGTTGGGTGATGACAGTGACCTTGGCCGCACCCAGTGTCCAGTGTTGTCAGTGGAGGAAGCTGTGGGGTCCAGCGTCCATAGCAACAGCAGAGTCTCTAAGGCCTTATCTTGAGCACCATTCCTGGCTGCAGAGCCTTCGGTGTCTGGTGCAGAGTTCTGGGGCCCCCTGGGGCCCTGCAAGGTGCCACCGTTCTTCTGATGAGTGCTTTTTGCTCCTTAACTATGTCAGAGTCAGTTCTGTCCTTTGCATGTAAAAAGTGTGCATGCATAGTCCATGAAGGGTGAAATCTAAGCCTTTTCAGACCTGAGAAATTGTGGAGAGAAGAATAAAGAGGAGTGGGAAGAGAATGGCCCGAGAGAGAACAGAGTGGGCAGAACTGTGTCTGGAGAGGAGGTGGAATATAGTAAGTAGGGGAGGGTGGAGGCCTTGGAGGGTGCTCCTGTGCTAGTCCTCACTCGGGAGCTGTCCTGGGGGTTGCAGCCAGTTCTGACAGCTGATGGGGGCTGTAAGGAGGGGCGTCCGTTTTTTACTGCATCGTACTTGTGCTCTTGAAGCATTCAAATATCTTCATTTTATTTTTCCTTTCTAAAACTGAAGTTAAAAAACACATAGCATAAAAGCTGCCTTCTTAACCATTATTAGGTTGAAAGTGAAAGCTAAAGTTGCCCAGTCGTGTCTGACTCTTTGTGACCCCAAGGACTAGAGAGTCCATGGAATTCTCCAGGCCAGAATACTGGAGTGGGTAGCCTTTCCCTTCTCCATGGGATCTACCTAACACAAGGATCGAACCCAGGTCTACCCACTTTGCAGGCAGGTTATTTACCAGCTGAGCCACAAGCGAAGCCCATTATTATTAGGTTGAGTTCAGCAGTATTCAGAGCCTTGGCACTGTTGTAAAGCAGATCTCCAAAACTTAATAGTCTTGGAAATCTTAACTCTCTCCCCATGAGACAAAACTTCCTCTCACCCTCCAGCTCCTTTCTGTTTCTATGAATTCGACTCATACACTATTTGTCCTTTCGTGTCTGGCTTATTTCACTCAACATAACCTCCTCAAAGTTCATCCACATTTGCAGCATGTGACGGGATCTCCTTCTTCTGAAGGCTGAATAATCTCCCCTCGCATGTACAGACCACATTTGCTTCCCTCATTCACCCATCAGTGGACACCTGGGTTGCTTCCAGCTCTTGGCCACTGCATATGAACATGCCAGTGTAGACAGCTCTTCGAGGGCTCTTAAATATCTTGAAACTGCTCTCGAGTGCAAGCGTTTCATCTTGGTGAGGCAGAAGGAGTTGTGGAGGTTTAGCTGTCCAAAGCCTCCCTCGACTCCCGGGTGGTCCAGATACCAGCTAGAGTGTAGCTGAGGAGCTTGATGGGGGCAAAAGAGGTAGTTTCGCAGCTTCGACCTGTGCAGGGAAGAGCACCCAAGCCAGGGTTGATGGGGAGTTACAGAACGACCTCAGAACGATGGGTCAATGAGGGCTCATTGTCCAGGGACTGCTGCTGGGCTGGGGTCGCCTGAGTTAGACTAGCGTCATCATGGATTTCCAGACTCAGACGCCAGCCTGGCAGGCAGCACCCCAGGGAAAAGAGCTGGTGTGCCCAGTTCCTGAAGTCCGCAGCTCTTCCTGGCTGCAACAAGCAGCTCAGCTGAGCAAGCAGCTCGGCTGTTGCAAAAACCGTGGAACCCAACACTCTTTCAGGAAGAGAAGGAGAGAGCAAGACGAGCTGTCTGGGAACCACAGGTTACCTACAGGGATGGCCAAATTGCTGTATTAGCTATTGAGTTGCTTCTGTATCTGGCAAAGGTGTGGATAAGGCAGAGAAGGAAGGTTGGATCAGTGGTAGCTGTTGTTTAGTTGCTAAGTCGTGTCCAACTCTTTGTGACCCCATGGACTGCAGCACGCCAGGCTTTCTGTCCTCCAGTATCACCCAGAGTTTGCTTAGATTCGTGTTCATTGAGTCAGTGATAACCAGAGATGGTTATCTCATCCTCTGCCTTCCCCTTCTTCTGCCCTCAATCTTTCCCAGCATCAGGGTCTTTTCCAATGAGTCAGCTCTTCGCATCAGGTGGCCAAAGTACTGGAGCTTCAGCTTCAATATTAGTCCTTCCAGTGAATATTCAGGGTTGATTTCCTTTAGGATGGACTGGTTTGATCTCGGTGTCCCAAGGGTCTCTCAAGAGGCTTTACCAGCACTGTAATTCAAAATCATCAATTCTTGGACGTTCAGCTTTCCTTGTGGTCCAATTCTTAAACAGTTAACTTTTTGTTACCCTGCTCTGTTTTCCTACCTCCCAACTCACATCGTGTGCTTCAGCCCCACGGCACTGCTCATCACTCCCCCAAGCCACCCACGCATCATCCCTCGGGCTCTGGAATGCCCCATGGAGTTCTGAGCAAGCAGCTCGGCTGTTGCTATCTGTGTCCTGGAGAAAAATCAATGGTTTCCAAGGTGCCTCAGCTTCAAACCCTGTGGGTTTCTGTTCGTTCAGTTCCCTCGGTGTGGATCTCTCTCATCGCCACTTGAAAAAACACATTTGCCCCTTGAAAACCAGACCAAATGCCCCATCTGGGATATTTATTGAGACCTGTGTTCCCTCTCCAGGCAGAATCAATCACAACAGTTTCCCCCTGCCTTTTGCGTTTGATGGTTATGTGTCTGTCTGCCTCGCTGGGCCATGAGCAAGCTGATGGCAGAGAACACATGATTCTCATCATTATACCCCAGCTCCTGACACAAGACTGAGCAGAGCACGGTGGGGCCTTCCTGGGAACAGACTCTCCCCATTCCCCCAGGCCATATCCCCCTTCTCTTGTTTGTAGAAAAGCTTTAGTCTTCTAGGCTTTCACTGAGTTCCAAAGAGCCAATTTAACCAGAGAAATGAGAAAATGCAGAAACAAAGGGAAAGAGGCAAGCAAGACCAAATGGGAGTTTAGCCATAAAACAAAGTCAAGGACCTTTAGTTCCTCTTCCAGGGATATAGAAAATACCCTGAACCATACCCTTGAATTGTTGTGCAGATATTAAAACCCCCACCAGGTGGAAGAAGTTAACTGCATGTTGACCACAAGGAAGAAAGCCCCAAGACCAACTGGAATCAGAAGACTGATGAAGTTAACACCGGACATACCACCTTGTCCCCTTACCACCAACCAGTCAGAAGAATGTCCAGAAGCTTACCATGTACGGAACCCTCTCCCTCATCTGCTGTGGAGGAAAGTCAGGAAGCCTAAACACAAAGGTAGAATACTTTTTCTAGGAATTGTGTTGTGAAAAGGAAAGAGAAGAAGATGATCAGAGAGAGTAAAAAAAATTTTCAGGGACTTCCCTGATGGTCCAGTGGTTAAGACTCCATGCTCCCAATGTGGGGGACACAGGTATGATCCCTGGTCAAGGAACTAAGATTCCACACACTGTGCAGACAAAAAACAAACAAACTTATTTTTTAAATAATTATTTTTTGGCTGTGCCACATGGCAAGTGGCATCTTCCTCAACCAGGATTGAGCCCATGGCCCCTGCTGCATTGAGAGTGCAGAGTCTTAACCACTGGACCATCAGGAAGCAAAAAAAAAAAAAAAATTTTTAAATAAGGGAAAATAGACTTGGACCTGCTTGTAGGTTGAGAGGAAAATGCCAAATGAGAGGATGGACTGAGGGTCAGGAAAGAAGGGGATGATTGAGGTGTGAAGGAATTTGAAGCGGGTAGGGTGCAGTGGTGGGCTGGAGGAAGGCTGACCCTTCGAACCACAGAGGAAGGGCTTGGGGACAGGTGCTGATGAACAAGACTGCGAGCAGCGGCACGTATAGGGGTTCAATGAGAGATGTTTGAGGGAGACTATGCCCGTGGACTCTATACGAAGTGAGCTAGGAAACATCTCATTTGAGGGAGGGCGGTGGTGGTTCAGCAGTAAAGAATCCACCCGCAATGCAGGATCAGCAGAAGATGCAGTTTCAATCCCTGGGTCGGGAAGATCCCCTGGAGGAGGGAGTGGCTACCCACTCCAGTATTCTTGCCTGAAGAATTCTATGGAGTCTGGTGGGCTACAGTCCACGGGGCTGCAAAGGGTCGGACACAACTGAGCACACACGCACACAGGACCATCTCACAGTGATGCAGAGGCACAGCTGGGGTTCGCATTCTCTTTCTGCCGTTGACCAGCTTATGTCCTTGAGAAATTTACTGGAACACCCTGTGTCTCCATTTCTCATCTGTACAGTGGAGACGATAATACTCAACAATGCATCGTTGTAAGGATTTTAAGACTTTTTTGATGTGGACCATTTTAAGTATTGAATTTTTTTTTTTACAACATTGTTTCTGTTATGTTGTTTTTTTTTTAGCCTTGAGGCACGTGGGGTCTTAGCTTCCTGACACCAGGGATTGAACCAGCAACCTGCTGCATTGGAAGGCAGAGTCTTAACAACTGGGCCACCAGGGAAGTCCTTGCATCATTGTAAGAATTAAATAAGTTAGAATCTCCCAAGGGCTTAGGACAGCCTGAGCATAGAACAAGCTCCGTACAACAGCTATTACTGTTACTGTCTTCGGCACCCCCATTCTCTGTGGAGCCAGAGGGTTTCGCATGCAACCTGGAGGCTGTAAATATTTGGACCAGCTGTTAAGCAAAATAGGAGAAGGGAGTAAGAACATGAAAGATTGCTGAATTATACTTTGGGATACAGATAAGGATGAAGCTTGCCAGCAGTGTAAATCTTCCCAGCTGTGTGAAGTCATCACTGAAGAACCTGTAATAGGGGCTTCCCAGGTGGCGCAGGTGGTAAAGAACCCGCCTGCCAGTGCAGGAGAGACTTAAGAGATCTGGGTATGATCCCTGCATCGGGAAGATCCCCTGGAGAAGGGCATGGCTACCCACTCCGGTATTCTTGCCTGGAGAATCCCACTGACAGAGGAGCCTGGTGGGCTACGATCTGTAGGGTCGCGAAGAGTTGGACATGACTGAAGCGACTTAGCACATACACACAACCTGTAAGACAGGGTTTTACTTCCCTTTTCTAGATGCAAACTTGTGGTTTAGAAAGGTCCAGGCATTTGCCTCGGGTCACACGCTGGTGAGTGGCAGACACGAGGGATGCGGCTCCAGCGCTCCACCTTTTAACCCCCTGGTGGAAAAAACACGCTACAAAGTGGCTCACAAACCAAACTGTCCTCAGGCCTTCAAAGCTGTGGTTGCAGGGGTGATGATGGGGTTGAAACATACAGGGAAAAACGGAAGGAACGGATACACAGGGTGTTTATGAACTGTGCGAAGCACCACTGTGACACTGGCTAGTGACAGCTTCCTCCAACATGAAAATAGGCCAGTTCACAACTCACTCACCGCAAACACAAAAGTCAAATTCTGTGGCTCAGATGGCAAAGAGTCTGCCTGCAATGCGAGGGACTAAAGGTTTTGATTCCTGGATCGGGACGATCCCCCCGGAAAAGCAAATGGCAACCCACTCCAGGATTCTTGCCTGGAGAATTCCATGGACAGAGGAGCCTGGCGGGCTACAGTCCTTGGGGTCACAAAGAGTTGGACACAACTGAACCACTAACATTGGTGTGTCTGTGTGTGTTAGTCACCCAGTCGTGTCCGACTCTTTGTGATTCCATGGACTGTAGCCCACCAGGCTCCTCTGTCCATGGAATTCTCCAGGCAAGAATCCTGGAGTGGGTTGCCATTTCCTTCTCCAACAATGGTATCGCAGCGACTTAACGTTAAAGCAGATGTGACAGATTGTCTGGGATCCATACATGGTGGATCCAGCAGTGCCTGGCACACCAAGGTGATCCAAGGTGATTAATGTTTGCTTGCTGATAAAGTGATGGCTCAGGAGGGTGAGCGGAGAAGGCAATGGCAAGCCACTCCAGTGCTCGTGCCTGGAAAATCGCATGGACCGAGGAGCCTGGTGGGCTGCAGTCCATGGAGTCGCTACTGGTCGGACATGACTGAGCGACTTCACTTTCACTTTTCACTTTCACACATTGGAGAAGGAGGTGGCAACCCACTCCAGTGTTCTTGCCTGGAGAATCCCAGGGACGGCGGAGCCTGGTCGGCTGCCGTCTATGGGGTCGCACAGAGTCGGACACGACTGAGGTGACTTGGTGGTGGCGGTGGCGGCGACAGAAGGGTGAGGGAAAAATATCTGGGAGATCCATCAGAAATTGGTGTAGGGACTTCCCTGATGGGCCAGTGGTTAAGACTCCACACTTCCACTGAAGTGGGCAAGAGTTCGAAAAAAATAAGAAAGCCTAACAGAGGAAATTCTCTCAAAAAGTCACATTTGAGGGAGGGTGACAGTGGCTCCCTGTCACCCTCCTTATACCTAATTGTCCCCTCCCTATACCCAGATTTCCACTTCTGTGAAGGAAATAGTCTATATTTCTTATTAGTGTTATTTCTGGGGCCTAGCTGAAATATAATAGGTAGATGGTAAAGTTTGTAGGAGAGAGAGGGTTGGGTGGAAGGATGGATGGATGCACGGATGGATGGATACATTAATAGATGGAAAAAGACAGTACCCAGAAATTACTTAAATGTCTGTAAAACACTCACCTAAACTGAAATCATCCAACCATATTAACTGTCCTTCTAACAGTCAAAGCCCTACCAGACGGTAATGGCCCAGCTGGTTTAAATGGGTCTCCATGGTTACAGGCATGCTCTGGTTTCCATGGTTACATTTCCCAGTCCCTCACAGGAGTTAGAGATACACACTTGAAATTTAAAAGGATTTTTTTTTTTCTTTTCTTTTGCCAGCCTACACGGAAATCCAGGGTTCTACGGTCTGGGGCGAACATTTCAGTGACCTCTTAGGAAGAAAAGGGGGGCGATGGTGATGATATTTGTGACAGTTCTATTTCCCTCATTCACACTGAGTGAGGAAGAGCGGCTTCAACAGGGAACTGTCACGGCAGGAGGATGAAAGCGCTGTATCACGAGCCTGAGTGTTTTGCTTAATTAGTGGAGGAGGCAAATGGGAGAGGCAAGAACATCTGACATGGCTTCAGGGAGGTGGGGATGTTTTCCAAAGGTGGAGGGGAGCCCTTCTGTGTCCGGGTCCTTTTAATGCGCTCTTCCCTCTTGCCAGAGCAGTGCTGTAATCACTGTGCATTAATTTCCCCACAGTCCTCATTTCAAACGGCCCCTCCTGGTCCAGTTTGGCTTCATCAGACATCTGTCAGAAGGCATCAGCCCGGGTCAAGATACTTGGTTGGATCTGGCTTTTCTTGGCAGAAGGAACCCATGTGGAACTCTAGTGCCTCCTTGTGGTAGATCTAACATTTCCCTCTCTACTTCACTCGGGAAAAAACTGTTTTTACTTACTATCATTTAGGAAAAAAAATATTCTTTTCCCATGTATTAATGTATCTATCCATCTATCCCTCCACCCAACCCTCTCTTTCCCACAGACTTTACTGTGGATCTATTATATTTCAGCTAGACCCTAGCAATACCTTCACAGAATTCACAATCCGAGAGTACTTGTTCAGTCGCTCAGTCGTGTCTGACTCTCTGTGACCCCATGGACTGCAGCACGCCAGGCTTCCCTGTCCTTCACTGCCTTTTGGAATTTGCTCAAACTCATGTCCATTGGGTCAATGATGCCATCCAACTATCTCATCCTCTGTCACCCTCTTTTCCTCCTGCCTTCAATCTTTTCCCAGCATCAGGGTCTTTTCAAATGAGTCAGCTCTTCCCATCAGGTGGCCAAAGTATTGGAGCTTCAGTTTCAGCATCAGTCCTTCCAATGAACACCCAGGACTGATCTCCTTTAGGATGGACTGGTTGGATCTCCTTGCAGTCCAAGGGACTCTCAAGAGTCTTCTCCAACACCACAGTTCAAAAGCATCAATTCTTCGGCACTCAGCCTTTTTTATGGTCCAACAGTCACACCTGTCTGGAAAAACCATAGCCTTGACTATCTGAACCTTTGTTGGCAAAGTGATGGGTAGGGAAGGGACCAAATAATCAAACAGCTCCTAAAAGTACAAAGAAGTAAGGGAGAAAGACAGAGGGAGGGGCCCTCTGCCTGGGGAAGCTGTGTCAGCTGTGGAGCTAGAAGACACTGCAAAGCTGGATGTTCAAGGTTGCAAGATTTTAAAAAATGACAATGTTTCATCCAAGAGGGGTTTCTGTCATCAAAATAAACCGGAGAATAAATCATAGTAACAGCTGTCTTTATCCGAGTTCATGTACTTGGTACCTCGAAGCAGCTCTGTTGACAGAAGCAGCTACAAAGACTCAGCGCTGCTGAAAAAGAGCTGAGAAGAAGCTGCCAATATTAGAGCCAGCGCAACACAGCATCAGCACAGCATCAGTTACGGGGCATCTGGGGCAGAGGCGACAGGAACCTCTTGGAGGGTCCAGGCTGTTCACTGGGGAGAGGGTGCTGTGTGTGAGAAGAGTGGCACAAATGCAGGTGAGGAGGAAGGCACAGATACCCCTTGTCCTCCCCTTAACAGTGAGCCCACCAGAAGAGATGGCGCCTTAATCTGAAGGTGGTGGAGTCATTGAAAGATTTAAGGAGGGCAGGGATAGAGCCAAGTTTGCATATTACAGAGGTCATTTCTATGGCATTATATTCATAAGCGAGGTCAAGAATGACTCCCGGGCTCTGGGTTGGGTGACTTGCCTGACGGTGGTGCCATCCACAGAAAGAGAGAATGGTCTAGGAGGACAGGATGGAACACGGCGGCCGCAGACGGGTTTCTCATGTATTCCCTCAAAGAAGCGTATTTCAACTTCAAGTAGATAATGCAAATCTGTGTTGGTCATGGGTTTGAGGCCCCTGTGGAACTTCTAAGTGGAGACGGTTGGCAAGCAGGGGAAAGAAAGTGAAAGTGTTAGTTGCTCAGTTGTGTCTGACTTTTTACGACACTATAGCCCATTAGGCTCCTCTGTCCATGGGATTCTCCAGGCAAGAATACTGGAGTGGGTAGCCATTTCCTTCTCCAAGGGATCTTCCCAACCCAGGGATCAAACTTGGGTCTCCTGCATTAGCGGTCAGCTTCTTTACCATCTGAGCCACTGGGGAAGCCTGGTGGGCCCCCATCCAAAACCAGAACAAGAGTGCCTCTTCTGTTCCAGCTGCAGCTCATTGACCCAGGGGTGGGTGGCTGAGCTGACCCAAGGCAAGCCTGAGTTCTCCCAAGGAATTTTTTTTTAACAAATAAAACACTCAATACACAGCTGGAGCACTCACATACCCTGACCTGGGGACAGAGCAGGGTGTACTTAGCTTGCCCTGTCCCTAGGGAGGGGTTGAAGAGCTGACTCACCCCTTCATTCCAAGCAGAGACTCTCAGAAGGGCAGATGTTGAGTTCCAAATATCAGGATCCAGATACCAGGGCTCATCCTGCCCCAAAGAAGCTCAAATGACCTGCTGCCAGGAAGGTAAGCCTTCTGCTCCTTCATGTTACCCTGAGACATGAAGCCCTCTCTCTGGCTGGGGCTGGCAGTCTGCTGGTGAACCCCAGGAGAAAGCAGTCATCTTTCCATGTGGAGCCACTGTGCTAAGTCTGACACCCCATTTTTGAGCACCCCTGTGGTCAGTTTCTGGGGGTGCTGTTGATGCCCAGGGGACATCTGGGGACAAGCTCAGAGCCCTTTGGGAGGGTGCAGTTAAGGAGCCAATACTGGACGAGGGGTGGTATCCTGCCCACCCGAAGCCCAGCGGCCTGCAGCACGCTCCAACAGGCTTCTGGCTCAGGTCTTGGAGTCCTGGGAGGGGAAGGGGTTGACAAGCCCGAGAGCCACAGCACAGAGCATGGGCCACCAGCGTGGATGGAGCACGCAGTAATCAGGGCCCGGGAAGAGCCAGAGGAGGGCCAGGTGAACTCCCTGGGGATTTTCATGCCCAAATGAAAAAAGAACCAGTCTCCCTGGTGTGGCTGAAACTGTAAAAGTCAAGTTCAGCAGCTGCGCTCTCTACCACGTGAGAAGATTAGCCTGCAGGGACTGAGACTGATGACACAGAAACTCAAAGGGGAGCGGATTTAGAACACAACCAGTCTTGGGATTGTCCCGGTGGTCCAGGGGTTACGACTCCACACTTCCAGTGCAGCGGGCATGTGTTTGATCCCTGGTCAGGGAACTAAGATTCCATATGCCACACACTGTGCTCCCCTGCCCCCAAAGAAGAACAACAAAACCAGTCCTAAGGGCTGGAGTTTCAGGTTCCAGTGACCCGGGAAGCCCAGAGCCTCCTTGCCTTTCCCGAGCTCTGTGTTTACCGCCTTCCAGCCTACGAATGGCCCAGGGTTTCTTCAACAAAACTCTCGTAGTCCGACTTGAATTCTGCCCTTTGCTAACAAGACCACTGACTAATACTATAAAGAGACTCAGACCAAGCATAACCAAGATTTGTAGGAGACAAATCTACAGAGTGGGGTCACAGAAGGGAAAGGGGTTCAAGAAGGGAGTCATCACTCCAAAACTGCAGAAAAGTTGAAAAAGACCATTAGATTCAGTTTCAAAAAGGTCACTGAAAATCTTAGTGACAACAATTTTAATGGACTAATTAGGGGTGGCAAATGGAAGCAGGTTTATTTTTATTTGAACATTATGAAAGTTTCATGAGAGTACAGGGCTCATCCACTAAGGATATATGAGTTTCTATTTTTAATTATAATTAAAAAATTATAAAATTGAAAAGTACAAAAATATGTAGTGAAAAATAAATCCCTCATTTTGGTACCCCGGTTATTAAAGTTTCTTCTCGAGAGGCCCAGAAGCAACACTATTATGGGTTCCTTGCTTACCCTTACAGAGATATTCTAAGTAACACACACACACACACACATATGGACATTGTTTTTCCTCCCTCCTTTTCTTCCTTCTTTCCTTTAATTTTTTTCTATTTTTTGTAGGGTACCATTATGCTCTTTAGTATTTTCACTTAATATCTCTTGGAGTTGGTTCCATGTCAGAATATACAGAACTGACTGACTCTTAAACAGCAGCCTTATGCTCCATAGAATGAAGGCAGCAATTTATTTCTAACCAGTCCTCCATGGACATTAATTTCTTGCTATTATAAACAATGCTCAATTGAAAATGACTTGTCATTCTACACTTACGTGAGCATACTTGTAGAATAAATTTCTAACAGTGGAAATAAGGTTCTGTTGCATGCAATTTTTATGAGTGTCCACAAATTACCAAAAAGGCCACATTAAATTCCATTCTTCCCAAGGATGTATGAGAGAACGAATACCCTGCCTTGCCAACATAGGGTGTTTTAACTTTTGCTAATCAATTAGTTGAAAAGTGATTTCTCATTGTAGTTTTAATTTGCATTTCTTTTTTGTGAGTGAGGTTGAATTTCTTTTCATGTATTTAAGAACTATTTTGTTTTTTAGGCCTTAGATCAAGCATAACCCATAGGTTAGGGGTAGGTTTTGAACTCATGGGTTCATATGCTTTGCTCGCTGATAATTTTTTCTTGTTTGAACTTTTCTAATGGACTTTTATCAATTATTCAAATGCTAAAATAAGGCTTTTGTGATGTGAGTTGCAAATATTCATTTGTCTTCTGACTGAGTCTTCTATGCAGAAATTTTCTTTAATATAGTCCAATTTATTAATGTTTTTATTTCAGGGCTTCTGGATAGTATGTTATCCTTAAGCAATTTTTGCCCATTCTGAGAGTACCAAAATAAATTGTCTCACATTTTCTTCTGGTATGTTTAAGGTTTCTTTTTTTTTTTACATATAAATATTTGATATTTCTCGGATTTGTTTTGCTATACAGTGTGAAAGGTCCAACTTATCTTTTCTCCCACATGTCTAACCCAGGAATCTCGACATCTTTTATTGAGTAATCTATTCGTCCACCCAGGTGATTTGAAAAGCCTTCGATGCATTTGTGTCTGTTTCAAAACCTTCTGTGACAGGTGAGCTTGAATCCTATTTGTGACCTTGTCCTTGAAGGAAGAATTCATTTGCTGTTGTTGTTGTTAACTTTTTGGCTGCAACCCACAGCATATGGGATCTTAGTCTCACCTCCCCAAACCCCAACCAGGGATTGAACCCAACCCCCAGCCCTGGACAGCAGAGTCCTAACCAGTAGACCTCCAGGAAATCCTCAGTGCTGCTGTTTTGCTTTCAATTAAGGGAGAGGCTTGAGCAAGTTTGTATGTGGAGGGAGAAGGAGGCGGTGCAGATGTTCAGTGGAAGCACAAATGGGCTGAGAGGGGAATCAGGGCAATTTAGAGCCGCTCCAAAGAGCTGACGGTGTGCCCACCTCTGGCAGGGGAGTGCGTGCCGGGAATTTTCCCAGCAGGCCTGGAGGCAGCTTCCTTCCCTGCTCACAGAGCACCCCCTCCAGTTTGTCAGTCTCCTCGTGGCCTCTCTTCCTCCCCACTCAGTCTGGAATGTGCTTTTCTGTTTAAGATTTATCTGTTTTTGGCTGCACGGGGTCTTCATTGCTGCACAAGGGCTTGCTCCAGTTGTAGCGAGGAGGCCGTGTTGCTTGGGCTTCTCACTGCGGAGGTTTCTCTGGGTGTGGAGCAAGGCTCCAAGCGCGCGGGCTTCAGTAGTTGGGGCACACGGGCTTAGTTGCTCCTCGGCATGTGGGATCTTCCGGGACCAGGGATCGAACCCACGTCCCCTGCATTGACAGGGAGATTCTTAACCATTAGACCACCAGGGAAGCCCTGAAATGTGTATTAATTGCTTCTGTTTCCTCCTGGGATTCCACTTCTCTTAACCTGATCTCAACCTGGATCAAGGCTACGACTCATCTTTTGCTGGTTTCTGAGTAGGGCCATTTCCCTTGCCCTCGGGGTTGATTCCAAACCTGCAAGCCCCTGACCCCTTCCTCTCAGAAAATGACCAGTCTCTTCTGGGTCGAGTGCAGGTTCTCTCTCCAGAGCCCATGGTTGGAATTCGAAGGCTGGGAAACTAAAATTCTAGGTAAGAATCTGGGTGATGTGCATTTTTAACAGGTAAAACATCCAGAGTGTTCATCACATTCTCAACACAGCCCAAGGTTAAAAAAAAAAAAACAAAACACTTCAGTTTCAGCAAATTGAGTATGCCAGGAATAATATTCCTTATCCTTTTGAACTTTACCTAAAACCTACTGATACCCATAACCGCCCTCATTTCCTCCTCCCCACTTTCAGAGGGTGTGGATTTCTCTTCCTCTTTATCCCAGGCTAATCCCTGTTCATCATCCTTTTATTAATTTATTTGGCTGTGTTGGCTCCTAGCTGCAGCATGTGGGACCTAGTTCCTTGACTAGGGATCGAACCCGGGCCCCCAGCATTGGGAGTGTGGAGTCTTAGTCACTGGATCACCAGGCAAGTCCCCACCGTCCTTTAACTCCAGCCTTTCAGCGAGATTATTTTCCCTTAGTTCCCCATGTCTCCCCTCCACTGTCTTGCCTTCCAGACTGGTCCCTCTCACTCCTAACACACATAACAGCACCATCACTGCCCGAGCGCCTATGTTGCCCTCTGTCTGGTTTGCTCTCAGCTCCACCTGTGGGTCCAGCTGGCCTCCTCTGTGATCTCCTGGTGTTCCCCATCTATCTCTGTCTTGTACTTGGCGAGCTGCCTTATCACGGCTATTTCTGTCTCTCTCTCTTTAGGCTGTGAAGTTGAGGACCACGTCTTAATCATTTTGGCATCCTGAGACCAGGGGCTCAAACATTGTGGGAGCTCAAAAAATATTTGTTCACAGGACTTCATCAGTGCAATTCTCCTTCTGTAGACTTCCTTCTTCTCTATTATGTCTTTCCTTGAGTTATAGAATCTAGAACAGGGAGCAGTACAACTATTTCTCTTGTATTTCTTTTCTCTCTTATATGATCCCATACTCTACTAGCTTTGGGGGCAATAACTACACACTGAGTTGATCTGAATGACTCCTGAACCCTTTTCTGCCTTATAACTGAGAAATCAAAGCTCATACTCTAATAACTATAATCTGTATTATTATTGCCTAAACTCATTACTGCCCACACGGAAGCTGAACTGCTTGTGAGGCAGTACAAACAAAGCTCATTTAGAAATAGTTACCCATGTAAGGAAAACTACTCCACCTTTTGTCTCTTTAGAATGACACATTCACACATGACCTAACCACCATGTATAGGAGGCCAGCTGAACTATGGTAACATACCTGATCGCTAATTTTAAACAGCAATTTATTAACGAGCTACCTTCCTTTGACAACGCTTATTTTAAAAAAATCCATATTTAACTATTTCATATCAGGTCTTTTATTAACTGTGGCGTTTTCACTTTTTCAAATTTCTGCCTGCCCAGAATTCATTTTCTTTTCTGACAGTCCCTCCAGTTTCTCTTAGGGAACCATCAATCACAGAGGCCGGAATCTTTAGTGAACCTGACAGATCTACTGACCACCAGGCCCTCAACCAACGAGGGTTGCAGGGAAGTTGCTGACACTAGGCTTCACCTCGGGCTTGAGGAAGTGAAGGCAAGTTTGTTTCTCCTTTTTTTTTTTTTAATTAGTTTGTTTAGCTGTGTCAGGTCTTAGCTGTGGCTTGTGGGATCTTTCATTGCTTCACATGGGCTCTTTAGTTGTGGCACACGGGGTTAGTTGCTCCCCAGCATGTTGGATCTTAGTTCCCCGACCAGGGATCAAACCCATGTCCCCTGCACTGCAAGGTGGATTCTTAACCACTGGACCACCAGCGAAGCCTCCTATCTTGTTATATTAGTTCCCTAGTTACTGCTGCCAAAAAACTACCACAGACTTGTCAACTTAGAATTCATCTCCCCAAACTGCGTAGGCCAGAAGTCTAAAATCAAGGAGTCAGAAGGCTCCAGGGGACAGTTCTTGGCCTCTCCCAGCTTCTAGCAGCTTGTAGAGCTCCTTGGCTTGTGGCAACGTAACTTCAGTCTCTGTCTCCATCTTCTCGTAACCTTCCTCTCAATGTGTCTTTGTGTCTTAAATCACTCTTTCTCTTGTACGGACACTGGTCATTGGATGTAGGGACCATCTGATCTTGAGATCCTTCATGTAATTGTATCCGCAAAGACCCTTCTTCTAAATAAGGTCACACTCTGAGGTTCTGGGTGGACGCATATTTTGGGGGCTACTATCCAGCCCATGAGAGAAAGCAATGGCAAGCCACTCCAGTACTCTTGCCTAGAAAATCCCATGGATGGAGCAGCCTGGTAGGCTGCAGTCTGTGGGGTCGTTAAGGGTCGGACACGACTGAGCGACTTCACTTTCACTTTTCTCTTTCACACATTGGAGAAGGAAATGGCAACCCACTCCAGTGTTCTTGCCTGGAGAATCCCAGGGACGGGGGAGCCTGGTGGGCTTCCATCTATGGGGTCACACAGAGTCGGACAGGACTGAAGTGACTTAGCAGCAGCAGCAGCATCCAGCCCAAGACGTTTTCCCCTGACACTCCAGACACAGCTCTCTGGATGCTCAAGAGAGAAATCTGAGCATCTCCTATTTTCTTTCCTGCCTCCCCCTAGTTTTGTGATTTGGAAGTTTGGGGCCCCAGCTTTGGCTAACCTCTTTCAAGGGCTGCCTCAGATACTGGACGCCTTCTATCAAGATACATGATAAACTGGCAATGTCAGCAAGCTTTCTCACTTGGGTTGAGGGTGGCAATTTTTTACATTTTTTCATTGCCTTCTCATCTTTTTTCTTGCTTTGTTTGTAAATGGAAGGGCTAGATCAATCATTTGGAATTGTACTGGGGTTAATATATGGCGGCAGAATGTGGTGAATAAACCGTGACAGCCATATTTCTTATCTTCTTTGTGCTGAATGTACTTCTTGATGCCAGAATTCATGGATGCCAATAAATAGGGGACAAGCAGTGCTGACTGACTGGGCAGAACCTAACCAGGCTAAGTCATCTCTGAAGCAGGTCAGTGTGTACTTGCTCTCACTCTTTAGCCCCCACAAAAAATTCATAACCATGGGCACTGAAAAAAGCAGACACCTAATGAAGAGGGATTCACAGTGGTGAGCCACAGGTGAACAGATGGGCAGATAAGAGATATTCCATTTTGGTAAACAGAAAACTGATATTAATGAATCAGTGAGAATAAAAAATAAGATGGGGGCTATTGCAAGCAACAGTTTAAAAAAAAATTGGAGTATAATTGCTTTACAAGGTTGTGTTGGTTTCCACTGTACAAGGAAATGAATCAATATGAATACTATGCTCTGTAGCATGGGTTATCTCATTGCCAATTATAGCACTTTCACTTTCCTTTAGGGAACTACCCTCACAAGTTCTCAGAAGTTCTCAGCCTCTGTGGTTTAGACCGGGTTTAACTCACTCTTTGGTTTATAGGTGGAACTGTGAACCAGCCTGGGCTACTGGGTGACTGACCTCCTGACCATATATGATTGATTCAGGGGTAAACAAGTGACCAAAGTTGATCCCTAGAGCCAATTAGCATCAGTCCTTGGGGATTATTGGCTGGAACTAGTAGGAAAGAGAGGATTTTTTTTTCATTTGTTGCTAAGCTGGTAGGTGATGGACAGGGAAGCCTGGCGTGCTGCGGTCCATGGGGTTGCAAAGAGTCAGACGTGACTGAGCAACTGAACTGAACTGAGGTTGCCAGTTTAGAGGGGGTGCTATCTGTGTCAGCACCTAAGCCCACCTAAAGATGAAGTCCACCCAAGGGAAGCAGGCTGAGGGACAGGGACAGAATCCTGGTGACATGACCTGGGTGTCCACATCCAGTTGTACCTCAAGTCCAGCTACCTTCTGAACTTTTCATTACATGAGTGAATAAATTATTTATTTTTTGCCTAAGCCAGTTTGAATTAAGTTTCTCTCACTTGCTGCCAAGACTCCTGATAAATGTAGGGATTTCCTGAGGTCAATAGACATGACTAGGGCTGTTATCCATGAATAATTATAACCATCATTTATTGATGGATTTTGTGCTAATTGTTTAGATATGTCTTCTCATGTAATTCTCAAAACACTCTGTGAGGTGTGCGTGTGTACTAAGTCGCTTCAGTTGTGTCCAACTCTTTGTGACCCTATAGACTGTAGCGCACCAGGCTCCTCTGTCCTTGGGGATTCTCCAGGCAAGAATACTGGCGTGGATTGCCATGCCCTCCTCCAGGAGATCTTCCCGACCTAGGGATTGAACCTACGTCTCTTATGTATCCTGCATTGGCAGAGAGTTCTTTACCACTAGCGCCATCTGTGAGGTTATCAGTTCAGTTGAGTTCAGTCGCTCAGTTGCGTCTGACTCTTTGCGACCCCATGGACTGCAGCATGCCAGGCTTCCCTGTCCATCACCAACTCCTGGAACTTGCTCAAACTCATGTCCATTGAATCGGTGATGCCATCCAACCACCTCATCCTCTGTTGTCCCCTTTTCCTCCTGCCTTCAATCTTTCCCAGCATCAGGGTCTTTTCCAATGAGTAAGTTCTTTGCATCAGGTGGCTGAAGTATTGGAGTTATCAGTGTCCCCTCTTTTAAGACAAATTATAGCTGAGATAGTTTAAGAAACTTTTTCCAAGTTTACAGTTAAACTTTCTCAAGTTACAGGGCCAGGATTTGATCTCAAGTTGCTGTTTCCAAAATTTATGCTCTTAACTAGCAAAGCATCACGCCCTTTAGTTGCAAACACAATAATATATCTGGCCAGTTTATGTAGGTCCAGACGCTATATAACCAGGGAAATGTCCGATCCCACTGCAACGCTCCAGTGTCACCACCACTTCATACCACATTACAGGCCTCCAACATGTCAGGTTATCTAGCCTCCACCAGCATAAGATCATTCTGGGAACACGTGCTTCTTTACTGTTTACTTTTCTCTACCTGGAATCCAGATCCTACGTGGGTGCCCCTAATTGGCAGAGCCCAAGACCCACACATACTCGTGCTCTAGCAGCAAGGGAGGCTGGGAAATGAGTTCTGCCTTCTACCTCTCCCCTCATCATCATTGCTGTTCATTTACTTGGCTTAGTTGCTCCACAGCATGTGGGATCCTAGTTCCCTGACCAGGGATCAAACTTGCATTCCCCACATTGCAAGATGGATTCTTAACCACTGGACCACCAGGGAAGTCCTGTTGTCTATCCTTTGAATCAAGAGGCTCAGTGGCCACAGCATGACAACAATCTGACATTTTTGATTCTAGAAATCTTAATGTGCCATCTTTGGACCAAACCAAACTTTGAAGTGCATTAGAATTGCTTGGGAAGCTTGTCAAAAATAGATGCCTGAGCTCCAACCAAAATCTCCGATAATGCTGCTGCTGCTTAGTCGCCTCAGTCGTGTCCGACTCTGTGCGACCCCACAGACGGCAGCCCACCAGGCTCCCCCGTCCCTAGGATTCTCCAGGCAAGAACACTGGAGTGGGTTGCCATTTCCTTCTCCAGATAATGATGCTAGGGCATCTATATTTTTAATAAGCTCTCAGGGGATTCTGATGAACGCTGAAGCTTCAAACACATGGACCCAGAGGTCTTTGTTGTCTAAACTGGTTCACATCATGCTTGCTCAACTACCACCCCTTATTCCCCTAAATGTAGGTATTACTCAGTTCTGATAAACGCTGAACTGAAAATGCAGTCCTGGGTATTCATACGCACTAATTCACAAGAATATAAATGTGATTTAAAAAAAGAAAAACACGCTCTTTATGATTAGCTGGTAAAAGGAAATCCTCTGAACTCATCTTTTCACATTATTATCTTAGAAGCACCACTGTATAACGAGTGGGTCAACTAACATAAGCTGATGGGGTTGAATCCTCACCTTGTCTTTACTGACAAACACGTTTGACTGGCAAGCATTTTAAACTCTAAGAGTCTCATTTTCTAACTATAACAATTTTATTACCAATGTATAAGGCTGTTGGAAAGAAAAAAAGACTAATTTAAAAGACCATAAAATATCTAGTTAATATGAAGACTGAAAAATGGCCACAATTTCTAGACTGATTGTTTGGGCCAATTTCATAGAACCTGCTGTCAGAAGTAGCAAGCTTAGGTTAATGAATTGCTTTCTTAGAGTGTGTTGTGTGTGGCTGAGGTATTAAGAGTATTATGTATTCTTATGGGGTCACACAGAGTCAGACATGACTGAAGTGACTTAGCAGCAGTAGCAGCAGGGGAGCAAGATATGTTGCTTTCAATCTTTTGTTATTCAAAAAGATAAAAATCATCTCAAGTTATACACATTGGCAGCTCCACTTCTGCTTTTGTGTCCAGTGATAAAAGGAACAAGTTAATTTTTATCTCAGAGGGCTGATTATATAAAGGGAAAATTTTAGTACTAAATACCTGATCATATGACCTGATCAGCCAACACTAACCCATCCTGAGGAAACCGAATGGAAGTTCTATAAAAGGCTGCACAGTGGAAAGGAGGTGATCAGAGAGACTTGAAAATGAGCTTCAAATTGCTTTTCAATATTCTAGCATAGGTTCTTGACATTTTTCAGGCTTAATTTATCACGTACCTTTGCTGGTTGCCATTCTTTTATCTATAGTTATCTTTTATTAGCAAAGGCAGAAATTGATAGCTAAATGTAACCTGGCTAGCTTAGTTAAAATAATACTTAAGCTGCCAAAGCAGTTACCTAAGACCTCAAAGTACTTCAGTAACATTCACTGATTAATTCCCCTGAGGAAAATAGTCACAAGGAACCCACTCTGAATTTCACCTTTAGCATCCTGCTGAGCCCACTTACCCTCTCAATGTTCTGTACTTCCAGGGTGGTCAGTGATCTCCTGGGCCCCCAGGCAGCCAAGGACAGAGATCTGGTAACCTAACTATTGCTCCCAGGGACTTTCTCATTTTCAAAGGTGCCCAAGAGAACACAAAGTCTAATGAAACTGAATTACCATTGATAGTATAATCTTAAACCCTGCAGCAGCTGGCTGGTAAAGATATTTGAAGAATGAAAATGTTTAAGCACCAATTTACTCAGTTGAAATGATATTCCACTCTTCATAATGCAAGTATTATCCATACTGGTGATTATAGCCATGTAACATAAAATGATTGTTTTAAAGAATATTTAATATAGGAAAGTGACTGTATCAGGGAGAGGGGAAGGTTTACAGGGACATACATAGTAAGTGGAGTGATTCTCAAACTTGACAAAGAATCATTAGAGACAACTGTTAAAAACGGAGACTTCTGACTCTAACCTCAGGTTCCCCTTCAGTAGAGGTGGCTTTGGGAATCTGCATTTAAACAAGCTCCCTAAGTGACTGATGGCGATGGTTCAAGGATTACAAATTAAGGCACAGATCTAACTGTATTCTCCAGTGCTTAAATGAAAGCATTCTGTCATGTTCTAGAATTCTAAAGATTAATTGCTATCAATTGATATCTGTTGAATTAATCTGGTGCTATTTAGCTCTTAAAAAGGATGCATATAATCCTCAATAATTAGGCCTAAGAGGAGGAAAGGAACAATAATTTATAACATATTCTGAGAAAACAAAAACAAAAATCCCAGACAGCTCTATTTAAATAATGGCAATTTTGGTAATATAGGCAGGAGTTCAATGGACCAATATTCTGATAACTGTTATTAGCGGAGTTTCATACAGGTTTTCTTAGGCCACACAGAGCAAGGGTCTAAGGCATGAACTCAGACATGTTTATAGAGAATTCTCGAAGGCCAGTAAGGTAGACCTTTGCTGTCAGGATCCATCAGGCCAACTCCTATGTGATGTTTATGACGTGACCAAGAGCCACTCTCTTCTGTAAGGCTCCATTTAGCTTCTAAAACCAGGGTAAGTGCAGGTCCCTGGACTTCCTAGTATCTGCTGACTCAGGGACCAATTCTGATCTTATTTCTCACTGTACACCACCACTCTGGTGAGATTCTTCAAACACCACGGAACAAATGCTTCAGGGTTTTGGCATGTGTGGTCAGGCTGTAAGCAGCTTTAGACAGGAAAGAGCTCTCTGCAGGAGGCCTCTTTTGTCATGTCACTAACCTTAAACCAGGCACCCCTATGCTCTGCTCATCTCTGGCCCTAGCACATCTTTCAAATCTTCTATTTTTTTATTTTATTGGAGGCAAATTACCTTACATTAATATATTGGTTGGTTTTGCCATACGTTGACACGAATCCGCCCCGGGTGTACATGTGTTCCCTTTCTTGAACGCCCCCTCCCACCTCCCTCTTCCCCATAACCTCCCTCCAGGTCATCCCCATGCAAATCTTTTGATCACACAGTTCAGTTCAGTTCAGTTCAGTCGCTCAGTCGTGTCCGACTCTCCGCGACCCCATGAATCACAGCACGCCAGGCCTCCCTGTCCATCACCAACTCCCGGAGTTCACTCAAACTCATGTCCACAGAATCGGTGATGCCATCCAGCCATCTCATTCTCCGTCGTCCCCTTCTCCTCCCGCCCCCAACCTTTCCCAGCATCAGAGTCTTTTCCAGTGAGTCAACTCGTCGCATGAGGTGGCCAAAGTATTGCAGTATCAGCTTTAGCATCAGTCCCTCCAATGAACATCCAGGATTGATCTCCTCTAGAATGGACTGGTTGGATCTCCTTGCAGTATAAGGGACTCTCAAGAGTCTTCTCCAACACCACAGTTCAAAAGCATCGATTCTTCGGCGGTCAGCCTTCTTCACAGTCCAACTCTCACATCCATACATGACCACGGGAAAAACCATTGCCTTGACTAGACGGACCTTGGTTGGCAAAGTAATGTCTCTGCTTTTTAATATACTATCAAGGTTGGTCATAACTTTCCTTCCAAGGAGCAAGCGTCTTTTAATTTCATGGCTGCAATCAGCATCTGCAGTGATTTTGGAGCCCAAAAAAACAAAGTCTGACACTGTTTCCACTGTTTTTCCATCTATTTCCCATGAAGTGATGGGACCAGATGCCATGATTTTTGTTTTCTGAATGTTGAGCTTCAAGCCAACCTTTTCACTCTCCTCTTTCACTTTCATCAAGAGGCTTTTGAGTTCCTCTTCACTTTCTGCCATAAGGGTAGTGTCATCTGCATATCTGAGATTATTGATATTTCTCCCAGCAATCTTGATTCCAGCTTGTGCTTCTTCCAGCCCAGCGTTCCTCATGATGTACTCTGCATATAAGTTAAATAAGCAAGGTGACAATATACAACCTTGACGTACACCTTTTCCTATTTGGAACCAGTCTGTTGTTCCATGTCCAGTTCTAACAGTTGCTTCCTGACCTGCATACAGGTTTCTCAAGAGGCAGGTCAGGTGGTCTGGGATTCCCATCTCTTTCAGAATGTTCCACAGTTTATTGTGATCCACACAGTCAAAGGCTTTGGCATAGTCAATGAAGCAGAAATAGATGTTTTTCTGAAACTCTCTTGCTTTCTCCATGATCCAGCGGATGTTGGCAATTTGATCTCTGGTGCCTCTGCCTTTTCTAAAACCTGCTTGAACATCTGGGAGTTCACGGTTTATATACTGCTGAAGCCTGGCTTGGAGAATTTTGAGCATGACTTTACTAGCGTGTGAGATGAGTGCAATTGTGCGGTAGCTTGAGCATTCTTTGGCATTGCCTTTCTTTGGGATTGGAATGAAGACTGACCTCTTCCAGTCCTGTGGCCACTGCTGAGTTTTCCAAATCTGCTGGCATATTGAGTGCAGCACTTTCACAGCATCATCTTTCAAGACTTGAAATAGCTCAACTGGACTTCCATCGCCTCCACTAGCTTTGTTCGTAGTGATGCTTTCTAAGGCCCACTTGACTTCACATTCCAAGATGTCTGGCTCTAGGTCAGTGATCACGTTATCGTGACTATCTTGGTCGTGAAGATCTTTTTTGTACAGTTCTTCTGTGTATTCCTGCCACCTCTTTTTAATATCTTTTGCTTCTGTTAGGTCCATACCATTTCTGTCCTTTATTGAGCCCATCTTTGCATGAAATGTTCCCTTGGAATCTCTAATTTTCTTGAAGAGCTCTCTTGTTTTTCCTATTCTGTTGTTTTCCTCTATTTCTTTGCATTGATCACTGAGGAAGGCTTTCTCATCTCTCCTTGCTATTCTTTGGAACTCTGCATTCAGATGCTTATATCTTTCCTTTTCTCCTTTGCTTTTCGCCTCTCTTCTTTTCACAGCTATTTGTAAGGCCTCCTCAGACAGCCATTTCGCTCTTTTGCATTTCTTTTCCATGGGGATGGTCTTGGTTCCTGTCTCCTGTACAATGTCACGAACCTCCGTCCAGAGTTCATCAGGCACTCTATCAATCAGATCTAGTCCCTTAAATCTATTTCTCACTTCCACTGTATAATCATAAGGGATTTGATTTAGGTCATATCTGAATGGTCTAGTGGTTTTCCCTACTTTCTTCAATTTAAGTCTGAACTTCGCAATAAGGAGTTCATGATCTGAGCCACAGTCAGCTCCTGGTCTTGTTTTCGCTAACTGTATACAGCTGTTCTTCCCACAGGTCAAAGAAGTAGAAATGAAAACTAAGTAATTAACAAGATGACCCAATCTCTTCCCTAGCTTCCCCTTCGGTAATCTCATGAACCAACTGGGTGAACAAGATAGCATCTACAAGCCTGCACACAGTCTGTACACAGTGGGGGATGGCAACAACTCTGATTCCCAATCTCAATGATCAACTGAGGTTACTTGCCTTTTTTCTTTTAAAAACTCATGACTGAGTGGAATATTCAGAGGTGGTTTTAGAGGGGCACTGATTCCACTGTCTGCTCACATCACCAGCATTCTGATTAAAAGCAACATTCCTGAGTATTTTTGACTGATGAGCAGCTAGACTTGATTTAGTAACAGGTCATTTTTTGAACTGCTAGCTTGAAAAGACCCTGATGCTAGGAAAGACTGAAGGCAGGAGGAGAAGGGGACAACAGAGGACAAGATGGTTGGATGGCATCACCAACTCGATGGACAGGAGTTTGGGTAAACTCCAGGAGCTGGTGATGGACAGGGAGGCCTGGCGAGCTGTGGTCCATGGGGTCACAAAGAGTTGGACACGACTGAGCGACTGAACTGAACTGAGCTTATCATTTTTTTAGGTTTCAGCTTAAATAACATTTCTTTAGACTTTCCTTCTCTCTATACTCAGGTAGGATTTTCATCCTCAATTACCTGTTGGAGTGTCCCACACCCTGTTTTCTTTATAACACTTACTACATACAGTATGTGACTCCCCCCCAGTTTTATTGAGTAGTTAACATACATCACCATATGAGTTTATGGTAGGCAGCGCGATGCTTTGATTTACCTACTGGGAAATGACACAATAGGAGTGGCTAACACCCATCTTCTCATAAATTCACAAAATGAAAACAATCTCCTTGTGAAGATAACATTTAGGATTTCCTCTTTACTTTCCTATCTACAACACAGCAGTTATTAGCAATTGGCACTTGTCATCTACCTACCTCCACAAAGATTAGATTAGATGCTGCTGCAGCTGCTGACCTTCAACATCCCCTGGAAGTTCAGGGTGAAGAGCAGAAATGAGGCACTCTGCTCTGGGAAAAACTGGCTGAACAGGTCTTCAGATAGTTATTTTCAGGAGCTAGTTTTATGAACCCAATTCTTCTATCTCCTCATATCTAGAAAAGCACAAAAGTACTTCATGGTTTTTTCCTTCATCCTCCACTGCTGCTCATGATTGGAAGTAACCTTCCTGAGACTTGCAGAAACCTGCTGCAAAAATATGTGCTTTAGTTGCATGCACTCCCCCATCACTAAAATCACCAATATACTGACCTTCCCCTACCTCACTGGAGCAGTTTCTCAGAGCTATCTGAGATATTGTCTCCTGGGCTACAGTCCTCATACTGCCCCAAACAAAACTTAACTCAAAACTCTCACGTTACGCTTTTAAGTTGATATCATCATGTGCACTTACTTTTAAAATGACATCTTCTGCTCTCCCACTTATCATGAGGCACGGAATCTGGGTTACGTACCTGTGAACACTCTGTAGTGACTAGCACAGAACCTCCTTTCATGGACAAGGGCTACGAATGTCTGGTTCACCACTGTGTTCTTAGCACCTAGAATACACCCGGGTATTTAACAAATGTTTACTGAAAGAACAAGTGCAGTATTTCCTCAAGAAATACTTACTATAGGGAAATGACCTGAAAATTCAAAGGCTCTCTTTCCTTGATACTGTATGTCCAGATTCATTTAATGCTTAGTTTTTGTATTGCTAAGTATCTCCTTTGGTCACTTCCCCAGTTAAGGAAGAGAGAAATCCTGAGTCCTGTTTCCCTAGTAGTTTAGTTTCTGACACTATGTAATACAAAATTAGAACTTAAAAACGAAAACCTCATTTCTCCCTGGGATTATAAAAGAATATATGCTTTCTGAAAGAATTTGAAAAGCAGAAAAGGCAAACAGAACAAAAAAACCCCTCAAAACAAAAAGCAAAATCCACAGAATCTCATAATCAACCAACCCAGGAAAAACCCACAACTGTCATATAATCCTCCAATATGCAGAACAATGAAATATTGGTTATAAAGCTAGTGTCAGCCCCTCTTGTGCCATGGTGCTCTTAAGATCATTTCCAAATTGTCTATCTTATGTTTTCAAATAAATAGTTAATTTTTTATTTAAGGCTGAGCTATGTGGCATGAGGAATATTATTTCCCCAATCAGGGCTCAAACCAATGCCCCTTCCATTGGGAGAATGAGTCTTAACCACTGAACCGCCAGGGAAGTCCCAAATAGTTAATATTTGCAGTTATATTGGGATAATGAAAATCTGGCAAGTGAGTTGGGTTGAAAGACTTTACCCCCACAATGACCTGACTGGTTAGAATAAATCTTTACAGGACATTCTCTTTAAAAACATTGCCTGCTTCAGATAATTAATATTAAAACAAAGAAAAAATAAAAGGCCACAACTTCTCAGATATAGATGCATCTTTATTCATACATAAAAAATAATACCTCAGAAATTCTTCTTTTCTAAAAGCAGTCTTTTAATCATAAAGTCAAAAATGAAAAGGTTGAAAGGCAGTGTATAGTTTTTTAATTCTGTACACACTATAGTCACAGTAAATATTTAAGCTGCAAAAAAATATACCTCTCCGATAACAGGAAATGCATGATCTTCTGGAACTGTAGACTAAACTTACATGATAGTTTCAGAAGTCAAACTAAAAAAAAAAAAAAAAAATTAACATTCTCAAGTAGAAGACTCAGCATTGCTGTTATATGGGTGACTCTCTCTAGCTACTTGCCCCATGTTGATTCTTCCTCTTAGGTATACAACTCAACAGAGAATTTATTTTCCCTAATAATACTTATCACTGCCATGGAAAACAGGGAAGAGAAGTGATATGGGCTCCTGTAAATAGTCTAAAAACTATCTCCCATGATCATATGTTTCAAAGTAATAATGTTAACATTATCCACCCGATATAAGAGACAAAAAGTACCAAGATGTTTCAGGATCAAATAACTTATATATAATGACTGATTATCTCTCCTGGAGCATGGAGCATGTAGGCCTTGGTACCATGTAAAGATCAACCTTACTTCTAAAAAGAGCATTACTTCAAAGAACCATAAAACGTTCAAGTGACAAATGTCAAGAAGCTGCTACATCCAAACAAGATAAAAACTTCTTAGTAAAACTGTAGCTTTTCTTTGGGCATAGGGATTACTTTATGGTATTTTTCCCGACACAAAAAAGTGTTATCTGATGAGACAGCTTTATTATGGGTGTAGCTACCACCTCTCACCTTTTGTTTCCTCTGCCAATTCCCCCCTTGCTAGAGCCATTGATTTACCGGTAATGCTGGTACTATTTGAAGCATCAAAATCTGAGATGACAATTTAGAGAGTGGAACAAAACTCGTATAATTTCAGGGGCAATGAAACTCAAACATCACCTTCACCAAACAGGAAAAAATGTTAAAAGTGTCTGCTTCACTCTTTGACTTGAGTTGTTCTTTTTTCTTCTTTATTTTTAGGTTTCAAAAGAGGTCACAGTTCTACAAAATTGGGCCAAGAAGTAAAGAAAATTAAAAAGTTCTTAGAAAATGTCAACAATCCCAATTTTTTGCCAGGGGGAGCACAGACTTGATTTTTCGGGCCTTGAGCAGCTTTGAAGAGGGGAGGAGATGAAATGAAGACCACTTCTCCATCCTGTGCAAACCGCTGTTTTGTTCCTTTATTGTCAGTGTTGTTATATTGGGTTTAGTGTCTCCACAGGGCAAAAAACCTCTGGTTTGGCCTCACATTTTGTAAAACTGTCCTCAGGGTGGCATGAAATAGCATTAGACCTACGATACCAGTGATGTGGTCACTCGCGGAAAGTATCAGTATTTTCTCCCTGTTGGTGAGGTTACAGACATTCCAAGCATGATGGGAGAAACAGTAAATACATACTATAGGAACATCCCTCTCTATCTTACGGTGAGGAAAGCAAAGCAAAAATAAGTATTCAAAGACCACATTTTAATCTTAAAAATACCAAAAGCTTCTCAAAAAATGTTTACATGAGGATGAGGAACTAGAAAATATCTCATCAGAAGAAAAAAAATTATAACAAAATCAGTGAAAGTAATAGACACTTCTACAAAGTTTTGTGTTCAGAAAATATCACCCACTAAAAATGACATCTTTGATCAAAAGGTAGCTCTGTTCAATTCTGCTTAGACTAGGAACCTTTTCAATTTGCTTAGGAAAAAAAAATTAATCTTTTAAACAGTAACACTCTTGAGTGGGTTACTCTTATGGAAGGTATCATTGTATTTCTATAGTCTAAGAAGTCTAAGAAGAAAAATCTGGCCCATAATCTGACTGAACAATTTACTCATTTCATGAAGCCTAAATGAACTAGGACTCAGAATCTTTCCCCATTAAAACCATGTGCTTCATCAAAACTAGAACACAGAACTAGCAGAACAACTGGGATTAATCTGTAAGAAAGTGTAACTTCCAGAATTTGAATTTAGGCCTAACTGTTCAGAATTTTCTGTTTAACATCTTCAGAGGCAGTGCTTGAAGCATCACAGACTTACCATCCTCCACCACGGTGAGTTTGATTACTTTCCATTTTTATATCCAGGGAATATGAGTTTGATTAAAAAAAAAAAGTCGTTCATGGTTGATTGCAAAGATCTGTCCACCATGAATTAGTTAAAACATGTTACATATAAAAATAAGCCAAGTCAGATCATCCTGAAGCAGTTTAAAGACTTAGAAAGCTTTGGTGAAGAAGAGAGACCAGGTCTCAGACCTCACACCACTAAAGGTAAATGGTGTGACCTCTGAAGGCATCCTCTAGGATTACTTACTAAGGTTGGAAAAATCAAAACGGTTTTTCCTTAGCACATGAAATAACGCACAGGTCCCTCTTTGTGACACCAACCAAGCAAAAAACCCAAACCACAAAGAAAAAGCTCTGATAGCCCAAACAAGCAAACTGCTAACAAAACAGAAAAAACCTTCACACCCTCTGTTTCCAAGTAAATGTTGTCTGTTCACTGAGTGCAGTTTAGAGGGAAACCAAAACAGCTTCAAATTCATGGATTCACTGGGAGGATCCCACTCAGTCTCTCAGGGCAGGCTGGTGATATCTGATGGGGGGTTCAGGCTGTGTGAGAGATGCCCTGGATCGGCCTGAGCAGATCTTACGGAGCACTTGTGAGGGTGGGTGGGAGGATTCTAAAAATGATTATTTGAAGAAAAGCCCACACATCCTCAGAAGCCAAAGACACATAAATAAAGTTCTCCTCTAAAAAGACACACCGATTTTATGTTTTCACGTGATTTTAAAGAATGCACAGAACAAGGTAAATCTTTTTGGTTTTTTTAGACTAAAGTCATCCTCTAATCCTAAGAAACTCAAAAGAAAGGAATAAAGGTGGACAGAGAGAAAAAAAGAGTATTCTTCAACTCTTCTTCATTGCACAGGGAAATCCCCCTGAAGTAAGAATAAGAAAATTCAGTAAGTCGGAAAATAATTCTCATCTGAACAGTATTTTCCCTTAAAGCCACACTTTAATACTGATGTAGGTTTCATCCAATTAAAAATCACAAAGATTTTAAGAAGCAACCTTAGCTTTTATTCAATCACCATTATGAACCCTTGTCAGTTTGGGCTATGTACGAGTGATGTAATGGCTTTGAACCTTAACTTACACAGAACCTTTCAAAAGCAATGAACATCTTCTGTGATCTTATTTAATAACATAAGAAAATTGCTAAGAAACCTCATTCTTTAATAAAGCATGCAGATTTACTCAAGCTTCAAATCACACTTTTCTCTGCCGTTTCTCACCAATGAAAAGCTTTTATTTCAGCATTCTGAATAGTAATGCCCTGTTAGGTTATTATCAGGACCAGTCTACTTTTCCAGGATAACATATTTTTTATTCCACAAGGCTGAATTTTCAAAATTGACAGTTATTTAGAAAAAAAATCTGCAGGTTTATAATCTACTTTATTATAAAAGGAAATCGGTTTTTACAGTTATAGGTAACAGCATTTAGAAAAAAAGTTCAAAAGTTATCAATATGAAAATATACCTTACTGATAGATACTTACTTATAAAAACATATTGCCTTTGCCATGTGAAAACCTGCTGTTTAGTTCTCTAGATTTCTTTATCAAGGCTTTTTTCTGAGCTTCATCAAACCGATGAACTTTGAGATCTGTATCACGGTCAAATGGTATTCTCTCTTGGGGCTTATTTTTATCTTCAGAAGCCTTATTCTTTAATTTTTTATGATGAATGTCCATAAGAGATTCTGACCTTTTTGATTCCTGGGGAGAGCAAGACGGTAGAAATAAAAATCTTAGTTTGGATAAGTCATTGGCAGAATATAATAATCATGAAACAAAAGAATGAAGTAGTAATGGTGAGCATTAAGGAAGGCTATTTACAACCCCAATTGTTTTTCTTCTTTTTTAAAAAAAAAATTATTATTTTTATTTATTTGGCTGTGCTGGGTATTAGGTGCAGCATGTGGGATCTAGTTCCCTGATCAGGGATTGAAGCCAGGCCCCGTGCATTGGGAGCACAGAGTCTTAGCCCCGGAACCACTAGCGAAGTCCCCTTCTTTTTTTTAATACTTAAAAAAAATTATTTATTTATTTTTGGCTGCGCTGGGTCTTCTTTGCTGCACAAGGACTTTCTCTAGTTACGGCGAGCGGGGGCTACTCCCGACTAGCAGTGTGAGGGCTTCTCACTGAAGTGGCCTCTCCTGCTGCAGAGCACAGGCTCCAGCACACGGGCTTCAGGAGTTGTACCATGTGGGTTCAGGAGTTGTGGCTCTTGGGCTCTACAGCATGGGTTCAGCAGCTGTGGTGCACAGGCTTAGCTGCTCTGCAGCTTGCAGCATCTTCCTGGGCCAAGGATTGAACCCATGTCCCCTGCATTGGCAGGTGGATTCTTAACCCCTGGACCACCAGGGAAGTCCTTCAGTGGTTTTTCTAAATCCAAGACAGCATCTCTGAAGAAAATATGTATTAGAGGCAAATTCAATTCAACCAAAATAAAGGTATCTATGAACTCACACCACATGATCAAAAAAGAACAAGACGGACATGAAACTAATGTTTAAATAACCATCATGCAAAGCATTGTATGATGAGTCAGTGTTAATTGTGAGAAAGGAGCAATTACTTTCTCTCTTGGGAGCCTGATTAAAGCTTCATGGATGCACTGGTCCACGAAGCCTTTGTAGGTGGAATGGAAAAGACAGGTACCGCCAGGCTGAAGCGAAAGCACACTCAAAGCAGAAAAACAACAGCACAGAGATGACAAAATCCAAGGCTGGTGCAGGTAAAGTCTGCACGGTCCTGGCGTAGGCTGTGTGCCAAGAGAATTTCTGTCTCTTTCAGCTTTCCTTATCGCCCTCATTTTCTTTCTTTCAGCTGGGGAAGGTGCTCACATTTTCTTTTTTAAAAAAATTGAAGTATAGCTGATTTACAGTATGTTATTAGTTTCACATTTTCAAATACATCTAGGAGGATGAGGTTTGAGCAGAGGCAACTGGTTTTATAAATTAAGAGATTTATCACAGACCTTTCGGTATTAGTTAAAGGACAAGACAGAATAGCCCTGGATTGGAGGAGCAGGGCGTGAGATGCGGGAGTAGGTACAGGCAGTATAGACCAGCAGCCATCCAACTGCAGTGTGTGTCTGTGTGTATGTGGTGTGTGTGTGTGTCCATCCAACTGCAGTGTGTGTGTGTGTGTGTGTATCCATCCCTGGGAGCCACACAAAGTGGATTACAAGTGGTATTGAAGGCACCAGGAATTTAAACGTTCTCTACCCATGATTCTCAGCTTCTTCACGTAGCCTCACTTAAAACGGACTCGCCTGATAATGCATCTTGTCAGGATGTCTACCCTTTTACTACAGCCCTTTTCCATTTAATGAAGGAGAGGGCTTTCAGAATCTTATTAGAGAACACTGTCTTGGGGAGCAAGGCTTCAGAGCATCAAATAAAAAAACCTGCAATACTGGTATGAATGAAACTTCTAATCAAGGAACTGTAAACCCAGGAGGCTTTGTGCTCTTTTGGGTCTCAAACATAATTTCTCTTAAAGAGTGTAATATCCTTTTGGAATGGTATTTCTGCTGTTGTTGGAATGTTTCTGAATTCAGATACATTGCAGAATGGGACAATGAAAGACATGGCAAGTTTTGCTTAACAACCACATCTCTTCCAGACCCTGTCTCCTGTCAGAGTATACATTTGAGAGCAAAGAAATGAAGAGAGCTCAGTGAAAGCAAAATAACTGGCAAGAAATGTTAAAGGCGGCAGCATCTTATTTCATCAGAAGACAAATTCATGGCACCTACTCACCTACAGTACAATTCAGAAGTGTCATAGAAATGATCATAATCATATTTATTTGAACAGAGAAATGAAGTCTGACTTTTTCACAGAAAGTCAGCCTCACTTGTCTAATTTGACAGTGAGATCTGACTTTGTCAACTAGGTTATCTGGTTATTTCCTATAAACTTAGCTCTAGCTGGATGCTATAACACTTAAGTATTTATTTAAATTGGCACTATTTCCAACTTCTCAATCCCTTTCATTTCATAAATTGGTCATTTCATACATCTTTAGGAAACAAAATGATTTGCAAGTTAAGTGCTTTCCAAATCTTTATTTTTAATGAAACTGGAGGCAAAAAGAATCAAATATTGCTAAGAAAAAATAACCTATCAATACACATAGCATGGAGAAACAGTTAAGAACATAAGTGCTGACTTTGGGAAAAGCAGAGTAGCAATGATGGTGCTGACATTTTCAGCACTTGTTGATCACAGGCAAGTAACCTATGCCCAAGTTTCTCAGCTGTCAAATAACAAATCCTAGTAGTAATAATGTCCAAATATTTGGATGAGGTAGGAATTAGGTCACCTAAAGAATACAAAGGATTTAGTACCATATCGGGGTACACAAGAATCAGTCAATAAATGTTAAGTATTCAATTTACTGAGCATTTACTATATTGTAATCTGGACAACATCTAAATTTATAATCAATATAAATTAAATGTTATTATTGCTGTTATACGGATTTGGAAAGTGAGACTGAGAAATATACCCTGTTTGGGGACGCTGGAGAGTCAGGGCACTGCAGTCCTTCCCCTCACTGTTTGCCCCGCCCTTCAGTATCCAGTAGGGGCAATGCTGCCAGCTTGGACCCTTTGGAAAAAGATGGAAACAGCCCTCAGCTGAGAAGTTACTAAATGTCAAGCTGTTCTAATTGCAAAAAAAAAAAGGAACTGATGTGAAAAAAAAAAAATCAAATTTGAGACAGAGTGAAAGTTGGGATATCATTAATAATAATTTTTTGTTAATAGATCATTCTGAGGTTTAAGTAAATAAATAGAAACTGTTTAAAGAACTGAATGACATCGTGATAATGAACTGTGTTCCATTCTTACCCACTGCTTTATGTGAACATGGTTTCCTAACTCTTAACCGTAAGATTCTTAACTATAAAAATGAACAAACAAAAGAACATATTTGATGTTGAAATCTGTCTTATTCTAGCAGTAGGTAACATTCAATGAAAGACCAGAAAGTAACTGGGAAAAAGGTCTTTCATTAAGATATTAAGTTTACATTTTACTTTTGACATTTAATAATTATCAAAATCTGAGATATGTTTCTATTGTTTCGATCAACTGAATTTACAGCTTAATCCAAAAGGAAAGAAAAGTGTAAACATTTAAAGACTTTAGATACAGGAAATTAAAACCTTTTGGTTTCAATTTATGTGCACAGATTTGCTGAAGTGAAATATGACTTATCAAGTCTAATCATAAAAGACTTTCAAGCATAAAAGTGAATTCCATTAAGATAAAATTTGTGGCATAAGAGAAATGAAATTATGTATTCAAGGAGAAAACAGGATGAAATAAAATTTCCAACTGTTAAGGAAGAGCTTCTTCATACATATTTTTAAAGGATAATAATAGATAATGAGTTGCTAAGGCATTTAGATTCCATTTGAACCACTGAAAAGAATAATAAAACAAGCTATAAATTGTATCTCTGCAAACTGTTGAAACTTATAATGACATCCAAACTGTTTTTGGATGTCCAGGAGAAGTTTTCTGAGGGGACAATACTCAGTAAATACTAAGTAAAAATACTTGAAAGGCCATCTCTCTCCACCCCTGACTGGTTGAAAAGAAAAACAGATTCCTGAGCCCCATGACATATCCAGTGAGTCAAAACTGTCACCGTGGATCTCAGGAACCTGTGCTGTTAAAATCCACCCAGGTACTCACACCGGTGTCCCGTAAAACAGATGGTTTTGTCTGGTAGTTTGGTATTAACAGAGGGGGAAAGAGAATGGAAAGCACAGGAGTAGGGTTAATCTGAGGATGGAGAACTATAATGGATAATAAATAAAATTATATGCGTACATATAAATGTAAAACATTTACACTGTAAAATTTAATCTTTTAGTGCAATTTCTCCACATTTGCCCTCCCTTCTTCCACTAATGAGATAATAATTTACTAATGAGACAATAAGGATGAAGGCAGACAGGCTATCAAGAGTTGGAAGGGAAAGGCTGAAGATTTCAGAAAGAGCTGGAGGAAACAGACAGCGGAGTTTGGAGAAACTGAGAAGCTGTAGAAGTCCTGCTGTACTTTCTAGAGCTGAGGAAAATGGTCTACACTGTTGGGTGACACTGCAGAAGGCAACAAAAAGTGAACGCAAATGGAGGAAAAAAAAAAGGTCAGTTTCCACTGACTGATCCCCTGAAGTAGTAAACTGAACACCAAGCAAGACAGAGGGATACATTAAACCACTAGACTATTACAGTCAATTCACACAATTCAAGTGGACCGTTAAGATAAAAGAAATGAACTGTTATATCAGTCTGTTTCAGGTGCACCGTCTGCCTGGTTTAGCACAATTTGCACACTGTGACTGCCACAGAGGACCGAATTGATACGTAAGTAATAAAAACACCTAGAAGCAGTTAGTTCACAGAAAATCACACCAAAAGCCAACTCATGTGAGATCAATTTGCTAAACGATCAGTTTGTTGATTTACCAAATTTAATAATTTAACAAAACATGTATGTTTTATACTAATTTGTAAAAAGCTAGGGCAATTAATTTTGAATGTGATAGTTTCTCAGAAGCTTTAGAAAATTCATGCTAAGATTCTAATTGTTTGGTTTTTCTTTGGCCTTCGTGTGCTTACTTGCTCAGTCATGTCCGACTCTTTGGCCTTCATGGTCATATTTTATAAAGATTGTTCAATTTATCAATACTAGGAAGTTGTTCAGTCTGAAAACAATATTTTGAAAAGTAGGTCTCATAAGTAACCAAGATTTCACCATAAGACTCAAACCCTAATTTTTGGGAAGCATTTTAAAGTAAATTGCAGACATCATTACATGTTCTATATTTGTTTACACTGTTTTCTTTTAAAGTAAATTTACATATAATGAAATATGCAAATCTTAACACTACATTCACTGAGCTTTACAATTTGAACTCCTAGCAATATGCGGAACGTATTTCCATCACTTCAGGAAGCTCTGCATGTTCCTTTCTCGTCCATCTCCATACTCCCATTCCAGCAACAACTATTCTGATTTTTTCCCACCACAGACACATTTTGCTTATTGTGGAGCTTCATATAAATGGAATTGTACAGTGGTACATGTGTATGAAATCTTGGGTACGACTCCCTGCACTCAGCATAATGACTTAGAGATTAATCCACAATGTTGCATTTATTGTAATTTGTTGCTTTTTATTGCCAAGTAGTATTTCATCATATACACACTCCCCCTCACCCCCTGCTTACTGATAGATACCTGGGCTTATCAAAGAAATTAGCTGTTAGGAATAAAGCTCCTATGAAGATTCCTACAGAAGTCTTTTTAAGGCTATTTTAAGTGAAGCACTCTTAAGCCTGTGAAAACTTTGCTAACTATATTTTTAATGCTTATAGAACTTTTCATAAAACAAATGCACCGGGAACAGAAGGTAATTTTCCTAAACACCTGAATACCTTTCAGGAGCTGAAGGGTTCAGTGGTTTATTTATTCTTTGAGTGAAATACCAGGTTTTTTTGCTGCTGTTATTTTTTTTCTTAAATGAGTAAGAGACAATTATAAAAATAATACTTCGCCCAATGAATCCTGACTGTTTTCAAATTTAAATTGAACCGTATTTTAAAGTTTCATACTTTTATTTAAATCTTTACATCAAATATTCCAAATTGGCTTATATTTAGAAATGTATGAATCGGGATCTCTAGGAGTTAATAGGGCTCTTACTTTCTGATCATGTGCTACCCATCTCTAGGAATTGAATTTCTGATATGTGATTCAAGTAAAAAATGAACTGGGGTGGGATGATTTGGGAGAATGGCATTGAAACATGTATATTATCATACGTGAAACGAATCGCCAGTCCAGGTTCAATGCATGAGACAGGGTGCTTGCGGCTGGTGCACTGGGATTACCCTCAGGGATGGGATGGGAAGGGAGGTGGGAGAAGGGTTCAGGATGGGGAACACATGTACCCATGGCGGATTCATGTCAATGTATGGCAAAAACCACTAAAATATTGTAAAGTAATTAGCCTCCAATTAAAAAAAAATAACTAAAAAAAAAAAAAAGAACCAAGAATATTAAGAAATGCATTAAAAAAGCCCACAACATGAAAATTATACATATAATACATATATGTACACACAAGAGTATTTTTCATGACAGATGTATAGAAAAAAGACAGATGAAAAGAAAAACATATAAAAGAGAAACAAGAAAAAGAGAAAAAAATGAGAAGAGCATTAAAAGATGTTAAAAAAGAAAAAGGTTATGCATTTTATTCTCTGACTTACATTGTATGAGGATACTTGCTCAGACAATCTCTTATCCCTTCCTGACAGTATACACTCTTCATCCTTCTTACTGAATGACTTTCTTGCTTCTTGCATCTCCTGAGGAATGAACAGATAACACATTATGGAACCACAGTATCAGGAAAAAATGAACAAGAAATACTATTATTTTAATTCAGATTGAGTAACAGGAGACTAGACAAAGCCAGGCCTGTTGATTCTCTTCCCACTAGAAATGTTAGTATTCTTGGTAAGGGATCTGTTAGTCTCCTACTCTAACATTTTCCTGAAAACAAGAAAAAAAAGCCCACAAAACCTCCATCCAATCAACTAACTGGATTTTATCAAACTCAGAGATGAGTCTGACAAATGGTAATAAAATGCAGAAGAGAAAATAAGGCTTAAGAAGAAATCTTAGATTAACTGTTTTCAAAACCAGGAAAAGCACTCTTGACGGAAAAAAATGAAGAGAAAGAAACAAAAGGGGTATAGAAAAATAAAAATAAAACTATCTTTATTCACAGAAGACATATGAGTGTCAACGTAGAAAACTCCACAGAATCTATTAAACAACTCTTAGCATTAATAAGCAAGTATAGCAAAGCTGGGGCTTCCCAGGTGCCTCAGTGGGAAAGAATCCGCCTGCTGATGCTGGAGAGAGAGGAAATGTGGATTTGACCCTGGGTCAGGAAGATCCCCTGGAGAAGGAAAGGGCAGCCCACTCTAGTATTCCTGCCTGGAAAATCCCATGGACAGAGAAGCGCAATGGGCTGCTGATCATGGGGGCGCAAAGAACTGGATATGACTGAGCACACACAGATGCACAGCAAAGCTGCAGGATACCAGGCCAACAGACAAAACATACCAGCAAGGAACAATCAGAATTTGAAATTTAAAAAGATATACTATTTATTACAGCACACACACTGATGAAATACTTAGGTAAATTTCCAATAAATTTTAGTTAGGAAAAAAAAAAATTCTGGAGAATACAGCCCCAACCAGGAATGAATAAGGCTCAGACAAAAAACTGAAAACTATTTTTCTCAAAGCATGTTTTTATACTGTTGCTATTTGCTTAAGAAAGTCAAAGAGGACCCCAATTTTTATCTAAATAATGGACTAAAACAATACTGTACTTAATAAAGTACATTAAAAAACACAGGAGTAGTTCATTTCTCATTTTCCCATAACAATTTTCCCAGAAACAGATTCTTTACTTGTAATATTAAGAGAAAAATGATGTTCTGATAAGATGGAGGTGAAGACCTGACCATCTAAGAGTTAGTATATCTAGTCAAGACTGGGAGGTGAGACCATAACAGATCTTATTCAATTAGTTTATGTATAACACTTTCATTTCTTTCTAATTTTACTTCATTTAGGCCATGTTGGCATTCGTGGTAGGGAGAGGAATGCTGGGGAATCAAATATATAAAAAGTAAGATTGCTGGGAGAAATATCAATAACCTCAGATACGCAGATGACACCACCCTTATGGCAGAAAGTGAAGAGGAACTCAAAAGCCTCTTGATGAAAGTGAAAGAGGAGAGTGAAAAGGTTGGCTTGAAGCTCAACATTCAGAAAACAAAGATCATGGCATCTGGTCCCATCACTTCATGGGAAATAGATGGAAAAACAGTGGAAACAGTGTCAGACTTTGTTTTTTTGGGCTCCAAAATCACTGCAGATGCTGATTGCAGCCATGAAATTAAAAGACGCTTGCTCCTTGGAAGGAAAGTTATGACCAACCTTGATAGTATATTAAAAAGCAGAGACATTACTTTGCCGACCAAGGTCCGTCTAGTCAAGGCAATGGTTTTTCCCGTGGTCATGTATGGATGTGAGAGTTGGACTGTGAAGAAAGCTGATCGCCGAAGAATCGATGCTTTTGAACTGTGGTGTTGGAGAAGACTCTTGAGAGTCCCTTATACTGCAAGGAGATCCAACCAGTCCATTCTAAAGGAGATCAATCCTGGATGTTCATTGGAGGGACTGATGCTAAAGCTTAAACTCCAATACTTTGGCCACCTCATGCGACGAGTTGACTCATTGGAAAAGACTCTGATGCTGGGAAAGGTTGGGGGCGGGAGGAGAAGGGGACGACGGAGAATGAGATGGCTGGATGGCATCACCGACTCTCTGGACATGAGTTTGAGTGTACTCCGGGAGTTGGTGATGGACAGGGAGGCCTGGCGTGCTGTGATTCATGGGGTCGCGGAGAGTCGGACACGACTGAGCGACTGAACTGAACTGAACTGACTGAAGATGATAAAATAAATTTTAAAAAAAAGGGGGGGAAATGATGGAAAAAACATACAAAAAGGATATTTGGAGAGAGAGAAAAAAAGGAAACTTGACTAAGATCCATCACAAAAATAAAAAATTAGTCTTGACCTTTATAAAGGACAGCTCTGTGATACTTTCTGTGATAAACTCTACCACAAATATAAGTCTGCAGTATTACATGCTGTGGTATAGTACCACATAAGATTTAAGGGGTATCAATAATCCCTTTGTGAGTCTGTTGTAAATATACAACAAAACACTTTCAGCCATAAAAAAAAAATGACTAGATCTAAAGAACTCAGTCACAGGACCTAAAATCTTAAGTTCAAATTGTACTGGTTACTTTCTCTTCATTCCATTTTTCTGTGATATTTTTCTTTGAGGAAGACTTCTTGCATATCTAGCTATAGGCTAGACATCTACTCACACACAATGAGGAACAGGAGGTCTGAAAAAAGCACAAATAAAAAGTCCATGTAAGGGATTTTCCTGGTGGTCAAGAATCTGCCTTGCAACGCAAGGGACACAGGTTCAATCCCAGGTTGGGGAATTAAGATTCCACAGGCCACAGGACAGCTGAGCCTGCACGCTACAACTGGAAAGTCTGTGTGCTGCCACCAAAGATTCCACATGCCACAATGGAAGATTCTCCATGCGGCAAGTGAGACCTGAAGAAGCCAAATAAATATTTTAAAAATATTTTTAAAAAATCCATGTAAGCAAGGGTATTAAGTTGTCTTTATGGAGACAATCTTATAGGCTAAATTATAAAAATGCCAGTACGTTATTTTTATAAAAGACCAGTTAAGAAAGAGCAGACAGGCATTCCAACACTAGTCATTCATGGTGTGTGGCTCACATCTTTTAATTTTTAAAATTTATTTAACTGGAGGATAATTGGTTTACAATATTGTGTTGGTTTCTCTCATATATTAACATGAATCAACTGTAGGTATATATATGTCCCCTCCATCTGGAACCTCCCTCCCAACCCTCCAGGTTGTCACAGAGCCCCGGTTTGAGTTCCCTGAGTCATACAGCAAATTCCGACTGGCTCTCTATTTCACACATGGTAATGTATGTTTCTGGAAAAGACTGATGCTGGGAAAGGTTGGGGGCAGGAGGAGACGGGGACGACAGAGAATGAGATGGCTGGATGGCATCACCGACTCTGTGGACATGAGTTTGAGTGAACTCCGGGAGTTGGTGATTCATGGCGTGCTGTGATTCATGGGGTTGCAAAGAGTCGGACACGACTGAACGACTGAACTGAATGTATGTTTCCATGCTATGCTCTCAATTTGTCTCACCCTCCCCTTCCCCTACTATGTCCACAAGTCTGTTCTGTCTGCGTCTTCACTGCTGCCCTGCAAATAGGTTCATCAGTACCATCTTTCTAGATTCCATATATGTGTTAATATACATTAATTTTTCTCTGTCTGACTTACTTCACTCTGTGTAACAGGCTCTAGGTTCAGCCACTTCATTAGAACTGACTCAAATTCATTCTTTTTTTTATGGCTGAGTAATATTCCATTGTGTATACGTATTAATACCACAAATTCTTTATCCATTCATCTGTCGATGGACATCCAGGTTACTTCCATGTCCTAGCTACGGTAAACAGTGCTGCAGTGAACACTGACGTCTTTTCCAATTGCAGTTTCCTCAGGGAATATGCCCAGCAGTGGGGCTGTGGGCTGTGGCTCTCTTCTATCCCCACCTTCTGTCGCCTCCTCTGCCCCCAGGTGTGTCGGTTCACCTCACTTGTCTAACTTTTGGATTTCCTTGAGTTTTCAGGGCAAAAGAGAACGTATGGTTTTACCACATATTCTGCTAAAACGAGGTGATTTCCACACATCATCCACATTTTAAGAACAACACCATTTCACAACCAATTCTTCATGAAAATCAAAGTGTCTTAAGGAGTTTTTTCTGTCACCTGTGACCAAACATGATGCTTGCCAGAGGAGACATTCAATTTTTGGTTACAGAATGAAAATAGAAATCTTTATAATTCTAGGTACTAATGAACAAGACAAACAGAGTTAGGGGCATGAATTAAGTAAGGAACTGTTTAATTTAGAACTGGTAAGTTATAATCATAAGGCGCCAATTAGTCAAGCATTTAAGATAGCATTCACAACTCAAGGAAAATGGAATCTCTGATGAAGTGAATTTAAGGAGTTAGTACTGGTTGGATTCTTAACAATGGAATATTTCATAATAATTGTAGAAATCCAAGAAAAGAAAATCTAATAATAATGATGTATTTTATGCATAGTTTTTTCTTTTTCTGGTAAATTATTCAATGTATTAAGGAAAGGGCTTTTTTGCCTATCTTGACAGTAATGTGAAGTTTAGTGCACTGGAGCTACTGTTATTTTCAGAGACAGTCACTATCTATCACTTAATTTGCTAGGTTGATCTGTGCCTTGATTTTTTCCAAGATATTTTAAAAGAAACTTTCATGGAGACAGTATGACGTATAAAGACTGGGGGTTTTGGAATCAGAAAGGTCTAGAATGGAATTACTGTTCATCACTTACCAGCATTTAATTCCAGAAAAAAATGACCTCATAGGGGACAGCGTCTCCTTTCATAAAATGAGGTTAATAAACTTATGTCTCCAGGTTCTCTTGAGGTTTAATGAGACAATTTATTGGGAAACAGTATCAGTATAAGTGAATACACAGGAAGCAACTGGTGTCGCTTTCTTTTGACTTTTCTGCAGGGGAAATCCTTTCCCTTGGGAATCATAAGCTAAGAAACAGTACCCTGGAATAATTCTGCCTTCTATTTTTTCAAAATAGAGCCAACATGGACAGAAATACAGGAACGCAAAAGTCCTTTCACCTTAGCTTTCCTTTCCCTGTCGGCTGGAGTGTCGGTCCAGACTGATCGGTCTCCAGATTTGCCATCAGCTCTTCTCTTGAAAGTTCTGGGCCCGAGACCAAAGTCTTTCATTTCTGGTGGAAGTTCAGTCATCCAAGACTCTCTCGTAATTGGTTTAGATGAATCCTTTAAGAGAAATAAAAAGTTAAACAACAAAAAAAGGTAGCCTGGAAAGTATGGACATGTGTGCATATATGTGTAGAATACCACCTAAGTGACTACGCTTCTCAACTGAGGCAGATGTTAAGAGAGAGACATTAAGTGAAAGACAAAGGTCCGTCTAGTCAAGGCTATGGTTTTTCCCGTGGTCATGTATGGATGTGAGAGTGGGACTGTGAAGAAAGCTGATCGCTGAAGAATTGATGCTTTTGAACTGTGGTGTTGGAGAAGACTCTTGAGAGTCCCTTGGACTGCAAGGAGATCCAACCAGTCCATCCTAAAGGAGATCAGTCCTGGGTGTTCTTTGGAAGGACTGATGCTGAAGATGAAACTCCAATACTTTGGCCACCTGATGTGAAGAGTTGACTCCTCGGAAAAGAATCTGATGCTGGGAAAGACTGAAGGCAGAAGCAGAAGGGAACGACAGAGGATGAGATGGTTGGATGGCATCACTGACTTGAAGGACATGAGTTTGAGCAAGCTCTGGCAGTTGGTGATGGACAGAGAAACCTGGTGTGCTGCAGTCCATGGGGTCGCAGAGTCAGACACAACTGAGCAACTGAACTGAAGAGAAAATGATTTAATAGATGGCTGGTTTTTCTTGTCATATATGTTATAAATACTGTCATCTAATTTATTGTTCTTTGGACTTAATGTTATCTTTTGCCATACTGTCATTTTTAATTGGGCAAATTTGTCCGTTTTCTCCTTTTATGGCTTCTGAGTTACCCTAGAGACCAAATTTTTATATACATACACACACAGAAGGACATTTTTAAAATGCCTGTTATCAAAATTGAGATGTTTGATCTATCTGGTTGATTTCTCAGAGTAAAGTGTACCGTGTATTTGAAACTTACGCCATCTCCTTTAGTCAGTTTTTCTTTCATTCTCTGGGCCCTCTTTTCAAACTCTGTTGTTACACTGGAGTTAACTGGTCCTCTGGCAGGCATCGGGCCGACAATGTCTTCCTCCTCACTGCTATCCATTTCCTTCTGAAACAAGACAGGACCTTTAAACCAAGAGTGGAGCGACACATTATAAAAAATGATCCTAAATTACTCAAAATTTAACTGAGACCGATAACCGAGAAACAGAACGAAAGAGCAAACACCGTGTCACTGGCTAATCACTGAGCACCTTTCCTGTGTCTTCGTCATGTACAATAGAGATCACAAACCCAGGGTGTGAGATCTGTCCCACCTCGTCCCCTGCGTCCACGGCAGAGCTCATTAATTCACTTCAGCTCTATTCCCCATGGACACAGATGTGGCCTCACAATTCCTATATAATACTCCGGGGAAGTGGTCAGAGAAGACAGAGTTGAAACCATTCTCTTTCCTGGTACAGAAAGAGCTCTTTGGAAGAAGAAACACGTGAATAAGACATTCTTGGAAGCTTCATGATTTAGCATGGTCCACTGAAACAGAAATGCTGTGTAGCACCTTCCAAAATGCTGGCCCAAATGAGTGCATTTGCTGCCAAATTACTCTAGAGACACAACATTACTGCAAAAATTGAATTCAAATTGTTCTTGGTAAATCATTTTAATAAAGGGTTTTCCTGTAAGACTCTGTTAGATGCTATATACACTAGGGTTTAAAATAGTCCTTGACCTCGAGGAGGAGAGAGAATAAGATAAACAACAAGATGAATCACAGTAAGATGTTTGTACTCCAGCTCTGACAGGTAGTTTCTTCCTCTTATTTTTTCAGCTACCAGGACCAGGCGAGTTAATTTGTGTTGTTTACACTTTCCCTGTTAACCGCTCAGCGGTAACTCTCTATGGTTTCTGCTCTGAGCCTTTACAGCACTTGTTCTCAGTACAAATAACTACACCTTGTCTATGGATGATTCTAAGCCACAGTCTCTCTCTCAATAACTGGACTTTGTCTCATTTGAACCTCATAATAAAACCGGGAAATAGCATTATTATTCCTGTTTTCTTTTTGAGGAAACCTAGGTTTAGAGACGGAGAAGGCAATGGCAAGCCACTCCAGTACTCTTGCCTGGAAAATCCCATGGATGGAGGAGCCTGGTAGGCTGCAGTCCATGGGGTCACTAAGGGTCGGACACGACTGAGCAACTTCACTTTCACTTTTCACTTTCATGCATTGGAGAAGGAAATGGCAACCCACTCCAGTGTTCTTGCCTGGAGAATTCCAGGGACGGGGGAGCCTGGTGGGCTTCCGTCTATGGGGTCACACAGAGTCAGAAACGACTGAAGTGACTTAGCAGCAGCAGCAGGTTTAGAGAACTAAACTTGGAAAGATTAAACAACTTGTCTGAGGTTATAAAACTTGTACCTAAGACTTAAATGTTCTAAGATCAAAGCAAGTATTTTTTCTACTTACACTACAGCAGACTATTATTTCCTTTATTTCAACGGCTAAAGATTTAACTTTAAATGTTTTAGCTTTTCTCAACAACAGTAAGCTCTTTGATGGCAAAGACATTATCTTAAACATATTTATAGCCCCCTACAAACATAACACTTGGTGACATAAAATTAGCAGATGTAAAAGGTATAATAAATTTAAAAATTACAAGAAACGTGATATCAATAGAGTGCTGACATTTAGGATGATGGGATAAGCTAATATTTACACTTCCTTCTAAAAAGAGATAGTTTTATAAAGGTAGAGGCCTGAAATTTGTAGGGACTGTAACAGCTCCAACCAATAACTATTGCTAAGAGAACCCAGTGTTTTGTTCATGCTGGTTGGAATCACGCTCTTTAAACCTTCTCTAATTCCTGGGGAAAACGCTGATAATTCTAAGCCAATCACTTTGGTCTCACTCCTTGTGCCCAACTGATTGGCTTGAGCATGGGCAACTGATTCAGTGTGTGCCACAGAAATGCGAGGAGAGGTCTATGGGAAACCTGGAGAGGTTTCCCTCCCCCTAAAAAGGGGGTACAAGATAGGGTTCATTCTTCTGTGTCTGGACATTGCCAACTGTGTGTCAATCTAAGGACTCTGGCAGGCTTCCTGGTATAAGGAAGGGATCGGCCTAAGAGGAATTAACATACTGCAAGTGACAGAGAAGACGTACAGAAGTGGGGTCCTGGGTGATCTCGTGAGGCTATTAAGTTAACCAACTGTGGAATGTCCCTATCTCTAGACCTCATCTTAGGTATGAAACACATTTTCCTTAATTTGAGAATACAGATTCTAAATCATTCAGGAAGTTATACAAACAACCCATTTGCTAACTAGGAAGGTTGAGACTAAGCTTCATTGTGAGTTGGACTTTCTGTTATTAGCAGCTAAAAGTGCTATAGCTGGTGGAGAGCCAGCCCCATAAATATCTGGGGGAGATGTGGACAGCCGGTATCAAGACTCAGGGGTAGGAGCCTGCCTGGCATATTTAAGGAGCGAGTAGCCCAGTGTGGTCAGATCAAAGAGGAAACCAGGGAGTTAATGGAAGCCAGATTGTGGAGGGCCCTGTAAGGACTCTGGCTTTTATGCAGAGAGGGGAGCAGCAAATTAGTTTTGAGTGTGACTGACCCAATCTGACTTTATCTGGGCCACTAGCTGCTGTGTTGAGAAGAGGCAGCAGAGCATGGAGGGCTAAGACATGAAGACCAACAATAACACAGGTCAAACAGGATACTGGCTTGGGTCAGGGTGGCAGCAGAAGTGGCTGGATTCTGGACGTTTGGAAAGTGGGAACAGAATCTGTTGTCAGATTGATTTCTGTGACTAAGAGCCTGACACACTTAGGTGTTCTACAATCATTTCTAGGTATTCTATATCATTCATTGAAAAAAATGAGTAAATGCTGGAGTTGATGAGCTTAACCACAGAATTCTATTTCCTTCAGTAACAACCTCTGTGGAACTGATGAATTCTCAGTGGAGATGCACAGGAGTCTATGAATTCACATATAGGAAGGCACTGCAGAACAGCAGACTGAACAGTGATTTAAAGTCCTAAGAATTGGGTTCTGAGTTTTGGCTTTGCTAAGTAGAAACTGTGCTATTTGGAGTAAGTTACCCAATTTCTCTGGCTTTTATCATCTCTAAGATACAGATCGTAATTATTTCATAAGGCTTTGGAGAAGCCGAAAATAGTATCCATATATGGAGAAAATGCGTTACAAATTATGTTCTTCAAAGCTCAGCTATTGTTAAAGACTAGCCCTCTAATAGGAAAATAGACTTCTTCCTTGATTTTGGAATCACCTGCTCTTTCTTTTCAAAACATCTTGTACCCACGAGTGACCCTGTTAAATAACGGTACCAGAACTGGGTGGGACAAAGTTAATTTCAGTATTTTATAATAATTATTTCACTATTTAAACATTTCTCAGCTTGTTCTCTTTTGCATCAAATCACAACGATTCCTTAAACTGTTCACCGTATTCTACTTTCTAGGACTTAAAAGCTTCCCTTTAAGGATGAGAAGCATGAATAGGTCACACCCTGTCAACACATGACTGACTTGTTATTTTCCTAACAGAATCTCAGGTCTGTGACAGCTTTTGATTTCGTCTACCTATGCTACAGTCCTAAATTAGTATGACTATGACACATCTTACATTACACTTGAGTCAAATGATTATAGTTATTACTATGTAAAGTCCTGAGTTTCTTACATCTTGTTCTTTAATAGAAAAATCCCCAAACCTCAGAGTTGAAATATGATGATACTTGTCCTGGATCACTTCTGCCTTTGTCACTTTTCTGTGTAGATTTAAGAAAACCAGGTGGTAGTGCAGGACCTATCATAGGCCTGAAAAATAAAACGTACCTTTAAAAAGTCAGCTTTCAATTGACTTTTACTTTTTAGTAAAAGCACACATAAATAATAAAAAGCCATATAATAATAACAAATGTGGGAAATGAGAATCTTATTCAATGTATTATTTTTACTCTGTAACTTAGTATCATGTATGGATGTGAGAGCTGAACCATAAAGAAGGCTGAGCACTGAAGAATTGATGCTTTTGAACTGTGGTGTTGGAGAAGACTCTTGAGAGTCCCTTAGACTGCAAGGAGATCCAACCAGTTCATCCTAAAGGATATCAACCCTGAATATTCATTGGAAGGGCTGATGCTGAAGCTGAAGCTCCAATACGTTGGTCACCTGATGAGAAGAGCCAACTCATTGGAAAAGACCCTGATGCTGGGAAAGACAGAAGGCAGGAGGAGAAGAGAGAGACAGTGGACGAGATAGTTAGATGGCATCACTGTTAGACTTGATGGACATGAGTTTGAGCAAGCTCTTGCATTGGTGATGGACAGAGAAGCCTGGCATGCTGCAGTCCCTGGGGTCGCAAAGAGTCAGACATGACTGAGCCATTAAACAACAAACCTAGCATTTTTTCACTGAGTATCATAAAAAAATTTAATTTCTACACTTTAATTTTCTATTTATTAGTTAATGATTAGATGCTAAACCAGTAATTCTCAACCTTTGTGACAGTGGTGTAAACCCACTTCCTAAAAGAACTACGGTAAATAAAAATAATGACCAAAAAACCCCCGAATCCTTATTATGTATTATGGACTAAAGCCTGTGAAGATCTTTTTATCTTGTGCCTTGGCTTTCAGTTTTGATAGTCACTGTCCACTGAAAAATACCTTAGTGGCATTTTAATTATAGTCAGAACTACTTAACGACAAATGGAGTCTTAAGGACACACGTAGCAAATGCGCACAAAGCTGTTAGTAATTTATTTATGGTTACATGTGTCAAGGCAGTATAAAAACCAACATTTTGTCCTTATTAACAACCCAATGATGATGCGGAAACGTGTAACAAAGAAAATAGTTCATCTGAGACCCAGAGAGAAAGGAAAAGGTAGTACGCTAACCTCATTTCAACCAGAGTGCATTTTTCTGTTTCCCTCAAAAAAAACCTGGTTAGTATAAGTCGCTCCATTTTCTACCTAAGCAAAATGATGCCCAAGGACAACACAAACTAGTAAGTGGCAGAACTGGAGCTTCTGCTTTGTTTGTTTTGTTTTCTTTTTGGCCATGCTGCATGGCATATGGGATCTTGGTTCCCCAACCAGGGATCAAACCTGTATCCCCTGCATTGGAAGCATGGAGGCTTAACCACTGGACTGCCAGGGAAGTCCCCAGAGCTGGAGTTTGAACCCTGGTCTACGTGATGTCAAAGTTCATTTTCTTTCAAGTTGCCCTATTGCCACAGTCTGAGGCAACTAACATCTGTTCAAAAGAGAAAACTTGCTGAAATTCTGGGTCTTCGAAAGAGAAAGTGCTACTCTTTGTGTGGAAAACACAAAAAGAGGAATGATGCTTTCTGCTCTTTCATACTGTCAAGTTTCTCCATTCTATCTTTGCTCTTTCCCAGAGATGTCCCTGTGTCAGTGGAACCAACCAAGATGGCAGTGATGTCCTAAGCTGAGTCTTCCAGATGGCACTATGTTCAATCAGGGTCTTACACACAGGTCTCCCAGCAGGGCAGAAACAGTACTAGAGTCACAAGGTCTGGGTTCTGATCCTGGCCACTTAGTTACCTCTTGTCTTGTTCATAAAAGTGCTATGAACCGAAACAATTGTACATATGAAAAATGCGCAAGTCGGTGTTAAGAGACATCAAATCAGTTGTCATTTATAAAGTAGAAGGAAGTGCTCTAAGAGTTTTTTCTGAGTTTTCAGCAGATCTACAAATGCAAGTACAGCTCAATTCTCTGGCCTCAGGGAATTTTGTGAGGATAAAATTACTAATACATACAATTTTAAAATATAGTAAAGGAACATAACCATGGCATGCCACAGGCTTATGGAAGGTTTTGTGCTTCCAATACATACTACCACCTGTTTATTTCAAACATATATTTTATTATCGTCAGGACAGAATTCTCAAGAAACTGCTATGCCTCTAATAACTATTTTCTTGAAAGGAATGTTACATCCCAGCAGTCAGCAAGTTTCCCATAAAAAGCCAGGCAGAAAATGTTAGGCTCGGAGGGCCACATTTGGTCTCTGCCTCATATTTGTCTTTGCATTTTAATGGCCCCCTAAAGAATGCTCAAACTACCGCACAATTGCACTCATCTCACACGCTAGTAAAGTCATGCTCAAAATTCTCCAAGCCAGGCTTCAGCAATATGTGAACCGTGAAATCCCAGATGTTCAAGCAGGTTTTAGAAAAGGCAGAGGCACCAGAGATCAAATTGCCAACATCCGCTGGATCATGGAGAAAGCAAGAGAGTTCCAGAAAAACATCTATTTCTGCTTCATTGACTATGCCAAAGCCTTTGACTGTGTGGATCACAATAAACTGTGGAACATTCTGAAAGAAATGGGAATACCAGACCACCTGACCTGCCTCTTGAGAAACCTGTATGCAGATCAGGAAGCAACAGTCAGAACTGTACATGGAACAACAGACTGGTTCCAAATAGGAAAAGGAGTACGTCAAGGCTGTATATTGTCACCTTGCTTATTTAACTTATATGCAGAGTACATCATGAGGAACGCTGGGCTGGAAGAAGCACAAGCTGGAATCAAGACTGCCGGGAGAAATATCAATAATCTCAGATATGCTGATGACACCACCCTTATGGCAGAAAGTGAAGAGGAACTCAAAAGCCTCTTGATGAAAGTGAAAGAGGAGAGTGAAAAGGTTGGCTTGAAGCTCAACATTTAGAAGACAAAGATCATGGCATCTGGTTCCATCACTTCATGGGAAATAGATGGAAAAACAGTGGAAACAGTGTCAGACTTTATTTTTTTGGGCTCCAAAATCACTGCAGATGCTGATTGCAGCCATGAAATTAAAAGACGCTTACTCCTTGGAAGGAAAGTTATGACCAGCGTAGATAGCATATTAAAAAGCAGAGACATACTTTGCCAACCAAGGTCCGTCTAGTCAAGGCTATGGTTTTTCCCGTGGTCATGTATGGATGTGAGAGCTGGACTGTGAAGAAAGCTGATTGCCAAAGAATTGATGCTTTTGAACTGTGGTGTTGGAGAAAGACTCTTGAAAGTCGCTTGTACTGCAAGGAGATCCAACCAGTCTATTCTAAAGGAGATCAATCCTGGGTGTTCATTGGAAGGACTGATGCTAAAGCTGAAACTCCAATACTTTGGCCACCTCATGCGACGAGTTGACTCACTGGAAAAGACTCTGATGCTGGGAAAGGTTGGGGGCGGGAGGAGAAGGGGACGACAGAGAATGAGATGGCTGGATGGCATCACCAACTCTGTGGACATGAGTTTGAGTGAACTCCGGGAGTTGGTGATGGACAGGGAGGCCTGGCGTGCTGTGATTCATGGGGTCGCGGAGAGCGACTGAACTGAACTGAATGATCATTCTTAGCTTGGGGGCCAGACAAAAACAGTCATGGATTGCCCAGCCCTCTTATTTCTTTTAATAATAAGCATCCTTTTATTTGTAGACACCATTACAAAAACTGTTTTATATTCACAACAAAAAGTGTTTTTTTGACTTGTAGTCAGAGGCAGTTACTTCCAGAAAGTTATATGAAAATTAGAAGCTGACAATTGTGATTACAACCTCTGAATATAAAATGTACAACAGCCTTTCCTACTTGTTCTTGCACACTGGGATATAGTGTTATGAATTATAAACAATTTGGTGTGCAATTTCATAGTCAGCATTTAAAAATTTTGTAATATCAAGAAGACAGTATATACTATATGTTTATTCTGTGCGAGGCGCTATAGAAAAATCAAACATTTATACATGTATACAGACACGACATCTCAATCACCATGACAATTCTGTAAGGGCTGTGTTGCTATCTTAATCCACAGATGACACAATTGCAGTTCAGTTAAGTTACCGGTGTAATTTGGTACATAGGGATTTGCCTGTTCTTTCAATAAATAATTAAGAAGATGTCTGAATTAGATCCCCGGTTGGGGAACCAGGATCTCGTATGTCAAGTGGTGCAGCCAAAAAAAGAAAGAAAGAAAAAAGATCAAATACCAGGATTCTAGTCTTTGGCTATATGTGAAACTTCGTTAAAAAAAAAAAAAAAAGGGAAAACGGTTATCTTTCACCCAGTCTATCACAGAACGCTGTTGTGAGTATCAAATAAAAGATATGACTGTTTTTCATGAATTGTTAAGTGTCATAAACATGTAAATAATTATTTTTCTTATGTGGATTTTAAATTTAATTTCAAATTTATTTCAAATGTTATATAAATATATAAGCTAAAAAACAATTTCAGGGACTTCCCGGTAGGTCCAGTGGTTAAGACTCTGAGCTCACAATGCAGGTGGCCCAGGTTCGATCCTGTGTCAGATCGACACAGAACTAGATCACACACATTACAACTAATAAGACCCAATGCAGCCAAAAAAATAAAAAAAACAAAACAAACAAAACAACAATTTCAGACAACTCTTTAATGAATTAATAGACAAGAGAAAAGACTGCCCGAAAGGGTACACATCCTTACCGTGGAGGAGACTCATCTTGCTTTTTAAACCCGGGAGGAAGAGCTGGTCCAAAAAACCCTTCATCGTCATCATCGTCGTCATCATCTTGATTTCTCCTCAGTTTTCTGAAAACAGAGTACTGTAATTTTATGCATGTATGTCAGAAGCTTTTTCATAGGGAAATTTTAATTTTTAAAGGCATATTAACTTCAACTAGTTATATAAACTCTCTGAGACAATAAATTTATCTTGTCAAGTAAAAACAAAAAGCTACCACAGATCTTATACTAATCTTTTCCAGGAATTCACTTGAGGTCTAAAATAGAGACTGGTTATTTCTTTACAGCAGTAATGTATCAATTTTCTGTATTTTCTGTGTTGATAAAAACTCTAATCAGTGAAGTTTCAAATATTCTACTTGATAGATATTTTTAAGCAAAGAGGTTATGACACTGGCTTGCAAAGAGTCGGACACGACTGAGCGACTGAACTGAAGGGTTGCTATTTTTGTCCCTTAGTCATTAAAATGTATTAAGAAAAAACCCTTGCTATCCAATAATAACGATTTGATTTCTTATCTACATGGGCCTCTGGTGAGTAAGGCTAGGTCAGAGGGAATTCTTCATTTACTTAAACAAAAAGCACACACTGCACTGCACACATAATTTTTAAAAGAAGATGTACGGTTTATTCAGAATATTTAATCACTTCAATAATACCTTATGGAAAATCTTTTATATAGGACGTTTATTGAAATTCTAGCTATCTCTGGAGCTATATACTACTAAGACACATTTTCTGTAAAAGGTATCATTCATGAGGAAATGAAATGTGAAGTGATTTCCTCTTGTGCTGTAGCAATGCAGGTTGCGATAGCTCCTTGAGAGAGTGTCAGTCGCTCAGTCGTGTCTGACTCTTTTGCGACTCCATGGATGGTAGCCCACCAGGCTCCTCTGTTCATGGGATTCTCCAGGCAAGAATACTGGGATGGGTCACCATTTCCTTCTCCAGGGTATGTTCCCAACCCTGGGATTGAATCCAGGTCTCCTGCACTGCAGGCAGATTCTTAACCATCTGAGCCACCAGGGAAGCCCCTCACCAGCTATCTGCTCTAACCAACATGTGCCACATCTGGAGCCAGGTTCACCACATAATGTAATCATGGACTGACCGTGCCGGTGGGCCAGTGTCATCGTCTTCAGATTCCTGATTTCCTTCTTCGGACAAAGAACTACTGTCCTCGTCGCTGTCTGATGATTCTGAACTACTGCTTTTATAATTAGGAGGCAGAGCCGGTCCTGCAACTGAAAAAGATGTCCTGTGTTTGTCATAAGGAGTCACAACTGTTTCAGTGAATCTCTTAGCTCAGGGGTCCTCAGCCTTCAGGATCTACTGCCTGGTGATCTGAGGTGGGGCACATGTAAATGCACAATAAATGCAATGTGCTTGAAATCACTCCAAATCACCCCCTACCCCATCTGTGGAAAAACTGTCTTCCCCGACACGGGTCCCTGGTGCCAAAAAGGCTGGGACTGCTGCCTGAGCTGACATTTCACACTTTATTTTCTAAAATTCACAACACTGGCAGGCTATCATTTATTATGGCCTTTAATCTCATTTGCTCTTGTTCTTCGTATAGTATTTTAGTCTTTCCAACTCCAGGAAGGCAGAGATCATGTCTTATACAGCGTCAACTATGAGATTCACAAAAACTTTAAAACCCGAACTTATAGCAACAGCATGTAATTTCCTGATATCTTACAGTTATTGCGTTGGTTGTAATTTTGGTTGGTGCAACTGCCAAAATGGTTTCATGATTTCTTTTTTACTAACAAAGAGCATACGGTAGATAATACATCACAGAGCTAACCAAACAACAAATCTGCCGTTTCATACTGTAATACGTTAAAAATCAAAATTCTTCATTCTGGTTTCTGACTAAGAATCACCACTTTACAAAATATCTTTACTAGCATTACCATACTTCTCAGTTAGTTTTCTGTTCAAGATGATTTCCAAGCAGAGACAAAAGCAGACACACTCTAAATTCTGCTCCTTCCTGACAGAGACTCAGAAGAGAATGAGGTTGCACTGGGGTGGGGATGCTGAGGGAGGGAAAATGGTTTTCTGGGCCCACTAACAGAGCCAACTGCTCTTACTTGATGGCTCAGCAAAAATTATTATTGCATGACGTTCCGTTCCGTTCCATCTCTCAGTCGTGTCCGACTCTTTGCGACCCCGTGGACTGTAGCCTACCAGGCTTCTCCGTCCATGTGATTCTCCAGGTAAGAATACTGGAGTGGGTTACCATCTCCTTCTCCAGGGGATCTTCCCGACCCAGGGATCGAACCCGGGTCTCCCGCATTGGAGGCAGACGCTTTAACCTCTGAGCCACCAGGCACACATAAAATTGTCTGTGTTGATTCTGAGCAGTGATGCTAAAACTCTACTGCTGTAGTTCTCAAGACTGGATATTTAATAAATTCACCAAAATATTTTCTTAAAAAGAGATTCCTGGGCCCTTGCCCCAGAGACTTTGACTCAGTTGGCCTGGCGGAGGACCTGGGAATATGATTTTCCAAAGAGCTTTCCAGGTATGCTGTTCACTCAATATTAATAACAACAATAACTTAAAGAGAGACTTCTGTGCATTTACCTATTTAATTCTGACAACAACCTTTTTAGGACAGTAGTATGACTTCTATCTCGTAGACAAGGAAACTGAGGTAAAGAGATAGTATCTGGCCCAATTTTACACAACTAAACAGAGGAGTTATGATATGAACCTCTTAACTACTACACCAAACAACAGTCAACAAAGGGTCAACATTCAACAAATATTTATTGAGTAAATACTTCCAGAGACATAACTTAGAAAATAAAAAGGTGACTGTGAACATGTGGGAGGGTAATTTTAAAGACAGAGGTCAGGGAAGGTCCCCCTGAGAGGACATTTGCACGGAGACTTAAATGATGACAGTGGCCGTCGAACAATCTGAGCGAAGAACATTCTACATGGGGGAATCACTGCTGCGAAGATCCTATGGAGAGAACAAGCTTGAAGTGCTTGAGGGACAAAAAGGCCAGTGTAGCTAAGGCAAAGCAAGCAAAGCGACAAGACAAAACCTGATGGTATAAAAGGGGTTAGTTACACTGTACGCTATGGGGTCAGACTCTAGCCATGCATTCCAGCTCAGCTGCTTATTAGCTGTGTGATTTGCATGTTATTTAACCTTTCCATGCCACGCCCTCCCTTTTTTCTTTTAAATAAGACTGACTGACTGATTTTTGGCTATGTTGCACAGCATGTGAGATCTCAGTTCTCCCACCCCGGACTGAACACGTGCCTCCAGCAGAGGAAGTGTGGGGTCTTAACCGCAGGACTGCCAGGGAAGTCCCTATCTTAACAAATTGGATGCATTTTCTTCTATATATCATTAAATAAAGGAAGGACTTTTAGGAAAAAAATGCTAAACGTGTAACACAGCATGCCTAGAAAAGAACAATCAAGCAGCAAAAGGCGGAAAACATTAAGAATTAAGGGATAGAACTCTTGTCTCCCACTGCTGTTTAAGATTGCAGAACAGTTAATGTCTTAGTATGCAAATATTCCTCAACCATAAATGAAATTACAAATGACTTCTGATTGTGATGAATAGTGCCTTTACTGATTTCTGGTTTATTTCTGTATATAGTGCTAATCCCAGAGGAAGCACCTTTTAGAATATAGCAAGAAGGGGGGAATACCACCTTGCACAAATAACCCTTTCTTCAAAATTCTAGGGAGTCATAGTTTAACATGAAAGAGATTAAAATTAAAAGTTAAAGTGAAGTCGCTCAGTCATGTCTGACTTTGTGTGACCCCGTGGACTGTAGCCCACCAGGCTCCTCCGTCCATGGGATTTTCCAGGCAACAATACTGGAGTGGGCTGCCATTTCCTTCTCCAGGGGATCTTTCTGACCCAGGGATTGAACTGAGGTCCCCCACATTGCAGGCAGACGCTTTACCGTCTGAGCCACTAGGGACTCCCACGAAAGAGATTAAGAGATTACATTTCATTCCCATGATTGGTTCTTTCCATCTTTTTGTTTCTAAATATTAAGGAGGGAAGTTCTTTTCTTTTTTCCTTTATATTTTCCTCTTTTGTGCCTTTCTTTTCTTATATATGGGTGTTATCAATGAAATATGTCGATTTGACACTACTGGCTAATTCTGGGTTGGTTCCAATCAAGATGAGATTTTAACACTCGTTTGTAAAGTTCAAATAATTAAAAGGTTAAATGGGTTAAACATGTGCTGTATTATAACTAAGGGATAAATCTGCCTTGAATTTTTAAAGAAATATGTGGGATATATGTTTAAAGATGGGAATAAACAGATGAAGACAAAACTCCTCTGAGAAGAATGTAAGGCCTTATTTTTTTAAAAAATGATCCCAGGAAAAATAATGTAGAAAAGTAACATTCAGAATATAGAATTATTTTCCATTTGGGTTGTGCCAAAAGAAACATTACACAACAAAATAATACTAAGAAATGGTAACATTTAAAAAAAAAGAATATTGAAAACATAAGTTAGTACAATATAAGCCCCATTACAGACTTTTTAATAAAATTGAGGATATGCTTGGCTTCACTTTTTTATAGGTATCATTCTTCAGAACTATAGAAAATGTCTCAAAATACTGTTTTAGGTGCCTGTAATGAACAATTCCATCTCACTCCTAGAGCAGTGATGCGTGTTATTAAGGCAGCTCTCCCACTGCAGTGGTAATTTTACCAATAGATTACAACTTCCATAACAATACAGATTATGCCTTATATATTCCATTATGTTCCCCTTGTAATATCTATCAGACAGAATGATGCAGACACAAAAAGAAGTACTCAGTATATAGCACATCAAACCTCTTTACAGATCAGTGATTGATTATAACAGGAAACACCGACTCTGAACCCCAATTAAGCAAAATGTTATTCCTTCTAAAGCAATTCCATTCTTCTCACTAGTACGTTTATACTACAAAAGTATTATACTCATATTATGTTTTCAATTTCAACAATAAAAATTTAGGGACTTGCCTAGTGGTCCCAAGGTTAAGATTTCACTTTCTGATGAAGGGGATGCTGGTTCGATCCCTGGTCAGGGAGTGAAGATCCCAGTGACTCTCAGCCAAAAAACCAAAACATAAAACAGAAACTATATTGCAACAAATTCAATGAGATTTAAAAAATTTGAGAAAATTTCTCATTTGTTTCATACATAGTTTCACAATAATCTTGAGTTTGCCTGTTGACGGGCAAAGTCTTAAATATTTACTGTCTGGTCCAGGAAAAGCTTGCTGATCCTGTGACAGGCTTAAGTCATGGAAATATCAATAAGGAGCATCCGAGTGTCTTTTGATGGCACCAGGGAGTGACATCAGAGAAAGCTGCCTAGAAAGAGCGATGGGTGGGCTGAGGTCAAAGGACGAGACTGAGTTAGCTAGGCAAAGGAAGCGTGGGTTGGGGCAAACGTGGTCCATGCAGAGGGAAAAGCACCTGCAACGAACTGCAAGCCAAAGGGTCTGGCGCATCTAGAAATGTGCTCAGAGGAGTGGCTGGAGCCAAGAGAGGAGAGAAGGAGGGATCACGGGAGTGGGAGCCGGGTGGGGGATGTTGCTGTGAGCCCAAGCAAGGTCAGGACTGAAAAGAGTGCCTTGAATTTAGCAACAAGTTGCTGAGAGGGACTTCCTTAGCGGTTCAGTGGTTAAGAATCTGCCTGCCAAAGCAGGGGACCTAGGTTCAGTCTCTGGTCTGGGAAGATCCCACATGCCACCGAGTAACCAAGCCTGTGCCCCAGAGCTACTGAGCTCATACTCTGGAGGCCATGATCCACAACGACTGAGCCCACGTGCAGCAATTACTGAAGCTCATGTGCCCTAGAGCCGGTGCTCCGCCAGTGCTCCATGAGAGAAGCCCCCGCAGTGAGAAGCCTACGCACTTGGCCCGGCTTGTCACAACGAGAGAAAGCCTGCAAGCCGCAATGAAGACCCAGTGCATCCAAAAATAAACAAATAAATAGAAAAAGCTATTAAAAAAAAAAAGGTGCTGAGAGACAACTGGTGGGTTATTTTCACAGTGAACTTGGTGAGAGCAGTCTCAGTGGAATGGGAAGAACAGAAGCTAGGATGCAGTGGGTTAAAAAGAAAACAGTGACGATCCAGAGTTGGTCAGAGAGAGAGAGCAGCGGCTACAGGGGATGTGGAGTAGCCTTCATGAAGATGGCAACAATCTGAATGTTCCAGTTAAATGTCAAAGGCAAAGAACCCCCAAGAGAAATGAGGGAAGGGGTTTCGAGTAAAAATGGAATGATTAGGCTTGGAAGGACGTAGTTCCCGTCTTCCATTACAATCAAAGGGAAGCTGAAAGAGCTGGGCAAGAGATTCAGGAGAGTTTTTAGGCAAAGTACCAGAAAAGTGAGGAAGTTTAAGATGGCGTCTACTTTTTCTGTGATGGAGAGAGAGGCTAAAGAAGAAAGAGTAGGTTTTAAAAAGTCAAAGTTGATCACTGGGGCAGAGAGCTGTGTGGGAAAACATCACAGGATGGCAGGGCAGAGCTGAGGACCCAGCCAGGGAGGAGATTATGGTTTGTAGCAGCATTAGCCTGTGGAGGGGTGAGGTTTCATCTAGCAGCATGTGGAAGCCTGGGTGTGGTTCACTAGGGGTGAACATCTGGACTGATCCAGGGTGGGAGTTTTGTCAGATGGATTTACAGAATTACTGGATGGGAAAAGGCAGCGGAAGATGCTGACAAGAGAAGGGACAAATGGATGGATCACAGAGGCTAAGTTGAGAAGGGACAGAAACAATAAAAGGAAGGAGGCCCATCAGGACGGAGGCAGAGAGGCTCAATGAGACTAAAACGAAAAATAAAAAAAACTGTGATGAGAGTAACCAGCATATTAAAAAGCAGAGATATCACTTTGCTGACAAAGGTCTGTACAGTCAAAGCTATGGTTCTTCCCATAGTCATGTGCGGATGTGAGAGCTGGACCATAAAGAAGGCTGAGCACTGAAAAACTGATGCTTTCGAACTGCAGTGCTGGAGAAGACTAAGAGTCCCACAGACAGCAAGGTCATCAAACCAGTCAATCATAAAGGAAATCAACCCTGAATATTCACTGGAAGGACCGATGCTGAAGCTGAAGCTCCAATTCTTTGGCCACCTGATGCAAAGAGCCGACTCACTGGAAAAGACCCTGAAGCTGGGAAAGATTGAAGGCAAAAGAAAAGGGCGGCAGAGGATGAGATGGTTAGACAGCATCACTGACTCAATGGACATGAATTTGAGCAGACTCTGGGAGATAGTGGAGGACAGGGGAGCCTGGTGTGCTGCAGTCCAAAGGGTCGCAGAGTCGGACATAACTTAGCGACTGAACAACGAAAGGAAGCAAGGAAAAATGATGAATAAGGGGTTCTGGCTGAGAATGAGGCTGAATTTTTCAGAGATGTGGAAAATCCCTGGCGGTCCAGTGGTTAGGACTCCGAATCCGTGGTCTCATTGTGGAGGGCCTGGGTTCAATTCCTGGTCATGGAAATAAGATCCCACAAGCTACGAGGTGCCTCCCTCCCTCCCCAAAAAAGTTTTCAGAAATGGAATAAGGCCCGGTGTGTGACTGCAAATGTAGCTGAGATGAGTGGTATGAAGGTCACTGCAGATGAAGGGAATAAAGTCAGAGTATGAAAGGTCCGGGTTCCACTCAGCTTCCACAAAGCAGTATCTGGATGTTGGGACTTGTCTTGAGAAAACAGCTGCACCCCAGTTTTAAAACATGATCTCAGGGGACATTTCCCAACATGCAGTTTTCCAGAGTAGTCAAATAAAATTAATTTGGTCCATCTCAAACCTGTGTGCTAAATAAAAAATTGGGTTAACCCCACTTTTCTTCAATCACTGTTGAAGGGAACTTTCCTTGCTAAAATAAACACCTAACTTTTTAAAAACCACAGCGAAAACAAGATCTGGGAAGAAACCTCTAGGTGGAAACATGGCCTCTGGGTAGTCAAGAGTGCAAATGAGATTCAGAAATGGGAGGGTTATTCTTTCAGCTCTACTAACTTCAGTCAGCCCCAGGCTACACATTAGAACAAACATGAAAGGAGATGGATGCTCAGGGAGGGGTCTGAGAATCTTTTTTTTGGGGGGGGAAATACAAGGTACCAGTTATGTGTTAAGACTAGAAGACTACCGAGTAATGGGTGGAGACAGTTATATCAACAAGTGATTTCAAAAGTGTATTAAATACCTGTTGTATTTAAGTAGGAAAAAAAAAACAACCCCATGGGTAGAGAGCGGGCGTGACAGTTGGGAAAGGCGTCACTGAGCTGACGTTGAAGTTAGGGCTTAAAGGATGAGGGAGGGCCTGGCGGGCGGGTAACTCGCCGCCGCTTACCGGGGCTGGAGTCCCGCTCCTCGTCCTCCGCCGACCCGCCGGCCTTGAAGCCGGGCGGCAGGGCCGGCCCAATCAGATCCCTCGCCATCCGCGGGGTCAGACACTGCAGGCGCACACAAGTGTTTCCAAGCCGAGTCAGAACTCCAGGACTGGCAGCCCGCGAGCCGCCGAACGCGAGGGAAGCTCTTCCGGCGCCGGCCGATGACATGTCAGCTTGTGATTGGCTGATCCTTGCTGTTGGCGATAACGGAAGTGACGCCTAAGGCTTGCTGCGCACTCGCACGCAGGCTTGACTACCAGGCGGGTGGCGATGGGCGAGCCGGCTGGTGGTGCCGTGCCTCCCGCCGGGTGGTTCCCAGCCCCGGAGCTGACCCCCACGCTGGGGCCTTTACGCGATCGAGCCTCGCGGCCGAACAACTGGATGCTGTGGGCGATGCCGCCGCCGCCGCCGCCGCCTTCGTCGCTTCCCGCAGCGGGGTCCGAGCCTGCCTTAGAGGCTCAGCCCCGCGCGGAAGCCCGCACTTTCCCCGGGGCACCTCCCCCCTTCGACGCCCACATTCTTCCCGGGGCGCAGCCCCCCTTTGACGCCCAGTCCCCCCTCGATTCTCAGCCTCAAGTCAACGGCCAGCCTTCCTGGAATTTCCAGGCTTCAGCGTCACGGTACTGGACGCAGTCTCCTGGTGGTTTTCCTTGGCATCAGCAGCCCCACAGCACCCCAGGTAGGTTGTTAACGCTTCTCCGTACCACCCCGTATCTTTCTTTTCCATCCCTACTTCCTCCTCCTCTTCTGATACTGCCTTGCACTCTTGGAGTCCGGTCGTTAATGTCTCACAGTTTGTTCCACAGTTACGTTTTCCCGACTTGTTCTTTTAGTTCAGCAATTACTTGGTTAATTCTAACTATGAACTAGATATTAAAAAGCAGAGACATTACTTTGCCAACCAAGGTCCATCTAGTCAAGACTATGGTTTTTCCAGTGGTCATATATGGATGTGAGAGTTGGACTGTGAAGAAAGCTGATTGCGGAAGAATTGATGCTTTTGAACTGTGGTGCTGGAGAAGACTCTTGAGAGTCCTTTGGACTGCAAGGAGATCCAACCAGTCCATCCTAAGGGAGTTCAGTCCTGGGTGTTCATTGGAAGGACTGATGCTAAAGCTGAAACTCCAGTACTTTGGCCACCTGATGCGACGAGTTGACTCACTGGAAAAGACTCTGATGCTGGAAGGGATTGGGGGCAGTAGGAGAAGGGGACGACAGAGAATGAGATGGCTGGATGACATCACCGACTTGATGGACATGAGTTTGAGTGAACTCCGGGAGTTGGTGATGGACAGGGAGGCCTGGTGTGCTGTGATTCATGGGGTCGCAAAGAGTCGGACACGACTCAGTGACTGAATTGAACTGGATTCAACTATGAACCAGGACGTGAGGGTACAGCAGTAAGCAAAATATTCAGAAATCCTTATCTTAGGCCTTGACATCTCCTGGTGTAAGATGAGAGAGACAATAAACAAAATAAAGCAGTGAGTATTAGAAGGCAGTGAGTGCTGTGGAGAGAGAAAGCAGAGTCACAGGCAGTGCAGTTTTAAATGTCAGTGTCAGTCATGAGTAAGATGACATTGGAGGAGAGACTTTAAGGGAGGTGAGGGATCAGTTGTTGTTGTTTAGTAGCTAAGTCATGTCTGACTTTTCTTTGAGGCGCCATGGACTGTAGCCCACCAGGTTCATCTGTCCATGGGATTTCCCAGGCATGAGTACTGGACTGGGTTGCCATTTCCTTCTCCAGGGAATCTTCGCGACGCAGGGATGGAACTGGAGTCTCTTGCAGTGCATGTGTCTGGGGGTTAGCCGTGCAGGCAGAGGGACTTGTAAGTGCAGAGGCTTTGAGGCAGGAACTGTGTGTGAATCACTATTCTTCCTAGAAAGGGTGAAAATGAAAGTCACTCAGTCATGTCGGACTCTTTATGACCCCATGGATTGTAGCCTGACAGGGTCCTCTGTCCCTGTAATTCTCCAGGCAATAATTCTGGAGTTGGTTGCCATTCCCTTCTCCAGGGGATCTTCCTGACCCAGGGATCGAACCTGGGTCTCCTGCATTGCAGGAGGATTCTAGAGACGGTGGGCTGCCACTATTTTAACTCAAGTATTTATGATGTGCTCTAGCAAAATATTAAATAATCATACAGTTTTTAACATTTATGAATCTCTTTTTGTTTTCCAGTTAAACATACTTATTTTCCACGAAAGCATGATGCAAGGGTCAGTGACTTCAGCGTCTCTCCCAGAAGAAAACAGAAAAAAAAGGTATTTTGAAAGATGTTCTTAAATGTGACACTTTGGTTCCTGTGTCACTGATTCATGTCTCATCTGTGGTAACTTTGCTTTGCATTTGTCATTGACACACCATAGCTTAGCTATGAAAACATCTTTAAGGGTCTTGGCTGTAAGTAAAAACTTCAAGCAAAATCTTCTTGTGAAAAAGTGGAGAAATTGTAGAAAAAGAAAACAGTCAATCCATTTACATATAGTATCAGGGGAAATATGGGGAATTATGATTACAGATAAATATAAATATTATTGAACTTCAGTGAAGTAAAAAATACATAATTATATATAATATATATATTTATTTCACTAGCAGATTGGGAGGGGAAGGATGAAATGAAAAGTTTTTGTGCATTTTCAACCCTTGATTATGTTCAGAAACTGAGCCTTAAAATAGACTTCCTTTATTCTGATGTAGCTTAACAGTCTGGTCTTTTGACTTTTAAAATATATAAATAATGTTATTAGAATAAATTGAATAAGATCTACATCATGAAATTACTACCCTTCATTTTGGTATCAAAACTGTGTTGCTGATATTTACAAAATACTGTGAATGTGTAATATATTTAATAACTTAATCTCAGCATTGAACAATTGGAGGCTACTTCCTATATAGTCTTATTGTGATAATCTTTTTTATGTTTAAACATAAAAATAGTCAATTGGGAATGAGAAAATAACTAATATTTACCTAGTTTTTCTCATTTAGTAGTTATATATATATACACACACATACTCTTTTATTTATCCTAAAGGAATAAATGCTGTTTTTACCCTAAATATTTATTTTTAAGTTATTTTGACATATCCTCTACTCCTTTTTAATTAGATTACCAATTTGAAATCTGTTCATGGTTTATATTAACTCTATTCAGATTTAAATATTTTTTTTTTGGCCATGGCTTGTAGCGTGCGGGATCTTAGTTCCCTGCATGTCTGCTCAGTCACTCAGTCATCTCTGACTCTTTGTGACCCCATGGACTGTAGCCTACCCGGCACCTCTGTCCGTGGGATTTCCTAGGCAAGAAATGAGGAGTGGGTTGCCATTTCCTCCTCCTGTGGATTTTCCTGACTCAGGGATCAAACCTTCATCTCTTGCATCTCCTGAGCTGTCAGGCAGATTCTCTACCACTAAGCCACCTGGGTAGCCTTGAACAGGCATCAAACCTTGCCCACCTCATTGGAAGCACAGAATCTTAACTGCTGGACCACCAGGGAAGTCTTAAAAATTTTTTTTAACAAACCTGGCTTTTCCTAATGTATGTATTAAAGAAACAGAATCACCCCTTCATTAAAAATATATTTAGAAGTTTCTCCCACATGTAAGAGTATGTGAAAAATCAAAACTTGCATATTTTTACTGCTGCTTGAGTTCTCACCCAAATCCTAATGCTGCCTTATTTTTATTTGAAGAAAAGAAAGGAACCTGTTTTTCACTATTTTTGTGATACCTGTGATCGTGGTTTTAAAAATCAAGAGAAGTATAATAAACACATGTCCGAACATAGAAAGGTAGGTTTCTTGGTTATCCTGATTTTATTTAGCAAAATGGGTGTATTTGGTAGAGATTCTGAGGTTTCTTCCTGTAAAAGTTTAGAGTTATCATTAGAAATGTTGTTTGAAGCCAAGTTGAGACAGTAACCCTGGGATTTGCAATTTGAGGGTGGGAAGCCTCTGCTTCAGGAGTTGGCAAGATGGCCGTGGAGGACAAGGGAGGTCTGGCAGCTGTTGAGGAGTAAAAAAGTTAGGCAGTTCTCAGGTGGGTAAGTGCTCTTCAGCTTGTAGGAGTCATGCTCAACTTTAGGAAATAGGAACATTTACACCGTTGCTGATGTCCGGCGTTCACTTGAATGGAGAAGCGGGTGCTATGTATTATTGTACTATAATACTTTTAGAGCACAGCTTGGTTTTGGAGTGAGTTTTGTCTTGCTATTGTTGTAAGTATTCACAGATAGCACCACATAGATAGGATACTAGGTAATAATGCCAGAATGTGTCTGTATGTATAGTAGAAGAGTACATTTTTTATGGGAAATGTTGAATTGAGTCTTTTTTTTTTTAAATAAAAACACTCCTTACAGTGCCCTGAGGAAGATTGCTCTTTTAGTGCGCATGAGAAGATTGTCCAGTTCCACTGGAGGAATGTAAGTTGTCTTTTTTTTTGATACACGCTCTTTTTATTTCATTGGTCTGTTATCTTCATAGCGGTTTATCTGCATAGCCTAATAGTAAGCAGCATTCGTTAGCCTTTGTGCTTGATGAGGCATGTTTACAATCCATCATTCAGTTTCAGCCTCATCACCCACTGTGGACTAGATAAACCTCGGCCCTGTCTAACAGATTTATGAAATGATTTGCTAGGGCCTCAGAACTGATTCTTGCACTTTGGTTTCTTAGCTGTAATTCTGTGCTTGTTTTACTGAGCTGTGCTGTTTCAGACTGCTTTGTGTTCTCATCTCTCTGGCTAACTCCCTCCGCTACAGTCGCTCAGTCATATGAATGTCTAACGTTACTCAAGAAATGGATGACATTTGCCTTATAGCCAAGATTATATCATAGCTTGTTTTTCTCTTTAATCAATAGCACTAAAGACATGAAAAAAATTACTCTTTTTTCTTTAAAGGAAAAATCATAATAAGGATAGATAAAACCTGCTTGTTTAGTTTTAAAATTGTCTCTGCTAGTAAATGTACTGTTGGGTACAGCGTCTTCATCATCCCCTATAATTCTTGAGGTTTAGTCAAAAGCATACAATATGCTTCCTGATATTCAGCAGGCCTTTTCCCCTTAGATGCATGCTCCTGGTGTGAAGAAAATCAAGTTAGACACTCCAGAGGAGATTGCAAGATGGAGGGAAGAAAGAAGAAAGTGAGTAAAGAGTTCAGAACTTGCGCAGCAACTTTCCTTTACCCTGGCAGGGCTGAGTACTTCAAAACAAAGACCATCTGGCCCTAAGGAGCAATTTGAAAAAGGAAATTTGGTCTTTTATGACATTGCAGATGTTCAGCTCAAAATGGCCAGTCCTAACTTTTGTTGTTGTTCTTTAGAATTGGTTTACAGTGACTTTGAGAGTATTGTTACTTGATGTATGATAATCACATAATTTTTATTATTGTAGTTTTGATTCATTGCACTCCCTTATAATCTTGCTGCTAGGAAATGGGACTGTCAGCTGTATTATATGAGGCTATTATTAAATGTAGCTTTTGGTAGACCTAACAGGAACTCTTGATAAATAACTGATGTCATAATGGGACTTTGCTCTTTGAGGGGAACCACTATATGCTCCCTCGTTTGATGTTCAATACAAGGCAGTGATGGGTGGTGCTATGTTAAAAAGCATAATACTTTGCTATATTTATTGTTTTGATTATTTTTTTAAAAAGTTGTTGAATGCTTGCAGTATGCTAGGCAGAGGGAGTATAGTGACAGGATAGTACAAGTGCCTGTCCTTATCTATAAAAAGACAGGGGACTTCCCCGCAGTCCAGTAGTTAAGACTCCACGATCCCAATGCAGGCATCATGGGTTCAATCCCTGGTTGGGGAACTAAGATCCGGCATGCCACATGGCATGGCCTAAAAAAAAAAAAGCAAAGACAAGAAATGTTTTCCTGTAAATAAAGTCTAAGAAATTTGAGCCTTACCATGATGACCTGTAGTTTTATACTTATCAGGGAGGAAAGCTGAGTAGGTATCTAATCAGAAATGGCAACCCACTCCAGTATTCTTTTGTGGAGAATCCCATGGACAGAGGAGACTGACGGGCTACGGTTCATGGGGTTGCAAAGGGCCAGATGTGACTGAATCGACATAACCACCATCTCCAACTGGAATCTACCAGTGAAAAATCCCATGAGGACGCTATTATATTGTCTTCTTAGGAAAGACCAGGATACCTCATCCTGAAGCACAAGACCAAATCAGAACTATTAGGGGATGATCAGCTGCACTTTTAGGTCAATAGCTGTTTTTCTGGAATTAAAAAATGAGAGCTTGAGATAGAAGGTTGTTGTTTACTGCTGTTTAGTTGCTAAGTCTTGTCCAACTCTTTTGTGGCCGTATGGACTGTAACCTGCCAGGCTCCTCTGTCCATGGGATTATCCAGGCAAGAATACTGGAAAGAGTTGCCATTTCCTTCTCCAGGTATCTTCCCGACCCAGGGATCGAACCTGCGTCTCCTGCATCCCCTGCACTCTTTACCACCGAGCCACCAGGGAAGCCCTAGTTAGGAAGAGTTATCCTCAAAGGTCAAGATACTTAAAAACTTTTGACCAGCTGATTAAGCTTATTCTTAGTTCAGCTTAAAGTTTTCAACTTAAATCCACTGTACGTATGCATACGTAGTGCTATGTTGGATGTTACACTATTACGTGAAAAAGTGAGTTACTTCCCTTTAAAACTTTACAGGTAATTCTGAGGAAAACCAGCAAAAAGGTTGAGAACCGACTGAGAACAAATATCTTTCAGTAAATGCGTGTATCAGTATCAGTTTGGAGAAGGCAATGGCAGCCCACTCCAGTGTTCCTGCCTGGAGAATCCCAGGGATGGCGGAGCCTGGTGGACTGCTGTCTGTAGGGTTGCAGAGTTGGATACAACTGAAGCAACTCAGCAGCAGCAGCAGATATCAGTTATTAATACTGTGCACAGAGTTGGTTGAGTCTGGACAACCAGAGGAAGTAAACCTGGATCCAGCCAGTCAGCATAGGCTCAATGGATTTAATAGAATTTCAAGAGCATTTTTGGCCAGCAAATGTAAGAATCTTGGCCACCAGGAGTAGGACGTACTAAAATGCCTTTTCCTCGTTATCTCCTGGCAGAATCCTATTTATCTTGTAAGACTTGCTTAAATGTCACTTCATTTGTCATTCTCTTCTTACTCTTCATTTCCTCTTAGCTCAGTGCTGTCAGAGCACCAGTCTGTAATGAGATAGGGAGCTTGTACCAGAATGTAAAGCTATACCTTACTCCCTTCATTGAGAAAGTCTTGGTAAGAAGAAGTAGTCAGCTAACCTAAGTGCTTAGGGACATAGTTGATTTATACCCTGGCCTAGGTGTATGGATAGGCTGCCAGTCCATGGACCAATCTCCTGTAAAGTATTGTTCACTACTTTCTGTATGAATACATAGCTTATTAATACAAGCAAAACAGTATTTTTTGCATTATGTGGCCCTAGTCTTGGACACCTTTGATTCTGCTGCCCTTTGTACAGTACCTGGAATCGAGTATGTAGAAAATTAGTATTTGTGGACTGAATGACTGTTAAATGGTGCAGTATGGGAAGAATCTGGTGGCTCAGATGGTAAAGAATTTGCCTGTAATGCAGGAGACCCAGGTTCGATCCCTAGGTCAGGAAGATCCCCTGGAGAAGGGAAAAGCTACCCACTCCAGGTTTCCTGTCTGGAGAATTCTGTAGACAGAGGAGCCTGGTGGGCTACAGTTGTGGGTTCACAAAGACTCAGACTCAACTGAGCAACTAACTTCAACTTCACATGAGAGGAGCCAGTGTTGGCATTGATAAGAAGCCTTAGCCATGGCATAGTCAGACTTAGAAATCAAAGAAGTTGGGACCATGCCTTGATTTGACTCAATGAAGAATTCGAAGCGGTGCATGTAAAGCGTCTTATCTCCTCTAGGTGGCTTCTTTACAGGTATAATGTAAAGAATTTCTCCTCGTGATTCCACTTCACTCTGATTTTTTTGGTTTTTGTTTGTTTTACATGTTTGTTCTTTATCTCTTGGTTGTATCTTTTTCTCATTATTTTGCACGGAGGAGTGCTCACTTCAGCAGCACATATACTAAAAAATTATTTTGCGCAGAGGAATAATCAAACAGGAAGAGTTAGCTCCACTTCCTGATAACTTAGTTTTTGAGGCCTGGTGATGATGGTATTGAAGATTATATCCTGTTAGATGGATCAGAAGTGTCCTACCTGCCAAAGTTTTTCCCCACTGACTTTCTCCCACTGACTTTCCTCTGACTTTGGTCAGTAGGAAGTTGTTGCAGCTCAGTGGTGCTTACCAGTGTTGTGCTGATAGATGTTTAATTCTTTTGAGGAGAATGACGATAGTTACTAGTTGGCAATGATTATGAAGCAACTACTGGCGTCCCTGGTGACTCAGAGAGTAAAGAATCTGCTTGCAATTCTGGAGACCCGGGTTCGATTCCTAGTTTGGGAAGATCCCCTGGAGAAGGAAATGGTAACCTACTCCAGTATTCGTGCCTGGAAAATCCCATGGACAGAGGAGCCTGGCGGGTTACAGTCCATGGAGTTGGAAAGAGTCAGACATGACTGAGCGACCAACACACTACACTACATATAAAGCAACTAAGAAGTTAACTGTGTCAGCTGTTTAATCTCTCAAGTTTGGAGTTCACTTAAGACAACAGGGAGGGTCTGAAATGAGTCACTGATTTGCCATCTTTGGTTCTTTTATCTCTGCTGCTGCTGTTGCTAAGTAGCTTTAGTCATGTCCGACTCTGTGCGACCCCACAGACAGCAGTCCACCAGGCTCCGCTGTCCCTGGGATTCTCCAGGCAAGAACACTGGAGTGGGTTGCCATTTCCTTCTCCAATGCATGAAAGTGAAAAGTGAAAGTGAAGTCGCTCAGTCGTGTCTGACTCTTTGCGACCCCAAGGACTGCAGCCGACCAGGCTCCTCTGCCCATGGGATATTCCAGGCAAGAGTACTGGAGTGGGGTGCCATTGCCTTCTCCTCTTTTATCTCTAGCAGTTGTTTAAATTAAATCATTATGTAAAACTGAGAAGGTTGGACCTCTTATTAAACTTGTACTCTGTCTATAGCTGTTTTACTCTCCCCAAATCTTCCACTCCACCTTCCTCCTCAGCAGATAAGAGGAAGGACCTCATCTAGTCTGGAGGAGTGGGGTGTTCCTTGACGAAGGGAGGTTGAGTTGAACTTAGACCTAGTTGGGAAGAAATAAGGGGGGGCAGGGACTAGTGCTCAGACAGGTTGGCATGGGCATCAGTAAGAGATGATAGCAGCTTCTGAGAGATGGCAGTTGTCGGGACAGAGAGAAGGAGGTGGGTGGAGAACACTTGGGAGATAGGCACTGTTTGGTGGTTGAACGATTGTGAGGTTGAGGAGGAGAGAGGTTTGGAGGAGACATCCGAGTTCCTGGGATGACGTGGTGCCTGTGACTGAGACGGGGACCCTGGAAGAGGATGGGGTGTGGGGGTGTTGCTCTGAGACCTCACTGAGTGTGAGGAGCTTCCAAGACGTCTATTTGAAGAAGCTGTGTAGGCATTGTGACTCAGACCAGACTGGCTAGAGCGAGACATTCGAAAATCACGAAACCACGAATTCAGAAGACTTTAGGAACTAAGTTCCCAATCAGGTCCAGGTTCAACTCAACCTCGTTTTGTCAAGGAACATCCCACTCTTCCAGACTAGATGAGGGCCTCCTTCTTACACGCTGAAAAGGAGGGTGGAGTGGAGGATTGTGGGAGAGTCAAACAGCTACAGAGTAGAAATTGAACAGTGAGTCCAGTTTTCTCACTTTGTCTGAAAACTGGTTGGTTTTACTCCCTATCAAGCTATCTTCCCTTTCCATTCCACCTACAGAGAGAGGGAAGATAGTCTGACAGGGAGTGAAACCAAGCCTGCTGAGCGAGAGCCAGAGAAGTAGAAGAAAACTCAGAATGTGACCTGTCATGGAAGCCAGGAGAGGGGAGGATTTCAAGACAGGAAATGAAGAGATCAGTGCAGATTGCTGTGGAAAGGTCAAATAAAACAAGCCCCCAGAGTGACTTGTTTTGCGACCTGTAGGGCTGCCTTGATGCGGATTCCAGACGATTGCTCCTTGGCCCTTCTTGGGGTTTCCCGCCGTCTGTCTCTACAACGTTCTGCAGCTCTCACACCCTTCCCCATGATTCTTAACAAGAGGGATTGCCATCGTCTTGGCCATTGGGGTTGTGGTTCCACCGGAAGGGGGCATACTTTGAATTCCACTGACTTTTTTGAGACTCACAGTTTACCGTAGAGCTCATCCAGCACCTTTACCTTCCAGTTTCCAGGGCCCTCCATCTCCATGCAGTCTCTGCCGCTTACTTTAATGGTCGCACCACGGATCTCATCTTCTGGGCTCTGCTCCAGGAGTCCTACAGTTGGGCTTACTCCTCTCTGGATCTAACTTCTGCCCCATCCGCTCTCTCCCTGTCCCTTCTACCTCTGTGAACGGCACCGGTCCTGGACGAGTTGAGACCTCTCATCTCTACCCACCCCTCCTTCTCTTCTCACGCCTCTTCCATCTTGGCCTCCTGCCAAGTTGAAATCACTTCCACTCCTCTCAGCAGCTCAGCTCCCTCATTCCGTTGCCCTTCATCACACCCACCGGCAAAAATCTCAGCTCTGCCTCAGTTGCTCAGTGTTGTTGAAGAAAACCACACAGCTGAAGTGTGCTCTGCAGGTGAATATTCAGCAGTGTTATCACACTTAAGGAATTGACTTGACCAACAAGGTTAGGTTATTCTCTTTTCATTTGCTGTTTTCTTCCATGCAAAATTAGATGCTGATATGCATGTATTTCTTAGTTACATAGGTGACTATATAGAATAAAATTTAAAAATAAATTTGTTAAGCTGATTTTATCTTAGCCAACTCAAATGCCAGTGAAAACAGAATGTCTTGGAACTGACAGATTGCTGTGGAATCTGTCTCGAATGTGAGTAGAATAAGGTGGGCTTTATATGTCTTATCTTTTCTGATTAACTGCACATTGCTTGCTTATAGGAGCTCTTTGTCCCAACCAGACTTCTTTTTCCTTTTATCGTATCCCAAACAGGTTCTTTGAACTTTCAGCTTCAGTTTTGATCATGTTGCTGCTTCTAGAAAATCTTACCTTTTCCAGCCTTGAAGTTCTGTTCGCTGCTTTAGTCCACCTGAAATCCTGCCAGCCTAAGTTTGGGGGAATATTTTTCCTCATCCATCTAGAGGAATATCTTGTCCTTCTTTGAATATGGTATCCCCTCTGCATATTTGGTGTAGATGCCCCTTATTCTGGTCCTGTTGATGAACATTTTTGCTTATAAGTCTTTTAAAAAAATTATAATCTTTAGAAATGTTATTACCTGCAGTTTATGTGGCTGTTTATATCCCGTGGTGGCATAGATACAAGGGATGGTTATAAATGTTAATGCTGGGAAAGATTATAAGGCTAAAGGAGAAAAGGGCAGCAGAGGACGGATGGTTAGAAAGCATTACCGACTCAATGGATGTGAATCTTAGCAAATTCCAGGAGACAGTGAAGGCCTGGTGTGCTGCTGAGTTGGACACAACTTAGCAACTGAACAATAACAACATAAATGTTGATATGTGTAAATAAGATTTGAAAATATTTTTATTGTGGGTGTAATTCTGTTTTGGTACTTGAAAGTAGGCAGTTGGAGAAACTGTACTGAGATTCATATTTTAAATTTATGTTATAAATTGTATATCATTGTTAAAGAAATTGGGCAGTGTTGATCTGATTAGTAATGATAGTTGGAATTAATATAATTAGTGGTATTTATACTGCTGTGGTTTTGAACAGTAAATTCTCATCTCACAGGACAAATCATCACTGAGACAAACCAAACTGATCTGTATTTGAATGCATTACTTTCTGCAGTAGCTGTCCTCGTGTGAGTGTGAGCTCTGCCACCTTGTGGTTTTTGTGCAGCAAGTGCTTTAAAGGAAAAAACTCCATTGGCTAGAGAAACTTAGGGAAGAGTAACATGGGAACTAGCTTAGGTGGTGTATATTTATATAAAGTTCCTGGTGGAAGACCAGTTTGGTTTGCTAATATAATCAAGAAATCTCAGCCACTTTTGAATTTATGTTGATACACATTATAGCTTTGAATAATTTCCTGACAAGACTTTAGTTTGAAATTAGAGATAAACATTCAGTATTTGAGGCTTCCCAAGAAAACTAAGATCATGGCATCTGGTCCCATTACTTCATGGCAAATAGAGGGGGAAACAGTGGAAACAGAGGCTGACTATTTTTTGGGCTCCAAAATCACTGCCAATGGTGATTGCAGCCATGAAATTAAAAGACGCTTACTCCTTGGAAGAAAAGTTATGACCAACCTAGACAGCATATTAAAAAGCAGAGACATTGCTCTGTCAACAAAGGTCCATCTAGTCAAGGCTGTGGTTTTTCCAGTAGTCACGTATGGATGTGAGAGTTGGACTATAAAGAAAGCTGAGTGCAGAAAAATTGATGCTTTTGAACTATGGTGTTGGAGAAAACTCTTGAGAGTCCCTTGGACTGCAAGGAGATCCAACCAGTCCATCCTAAAGGAGATCAGTCCTGGGTGTTCATTGGAAGGACTGATGCTAAAGCTGAAACTCCAATACTTTGGCCACCTGATGCGAAGAGCTGACTCTTTTGAAAAGACCCAGATGCTGGGAAAGATTGAGGGCAGGATAAGATGGGGACGACAGAGAATGAGATGGCTGGATGGCATCACCGACTCGATGGACATGAGTTTGAGTGAACTCTGGGAGTTGGTGATGGACAGGGAGGCCTGACATGCTACGGTTCATGGGGTCACAAAGAGTCGGACACGACTGAGCCACTGAACTGAAGTGGTGCTAGTGGTAAAGAATCCACCTGCCAGTGCAGGAGACGTAAGAGACTCAGTTCAATCCCTGGGTCAGAAAGATCCCTTGGAGGAGGGCATGACAACCCACTCTGGTATTCTTGCCTGGAGAATGTCATGGACAAAGGAGCCTGGTGGGTTACAGTCCATAGAGTTGCAAAGAGTTGGACACAACTGAAGTGACTTAGCACAGCATACCATTCAGTATTTGAAAAGGCAAAGATTGTTTTATATATGACCTAGGTTACTGAAAAACAGGAGTAGACTCTTGACCTTAAGACCCTCACTCTAATAGGAGACGTAGGAAGATCTTTAAATCTCCAGGAGACCACAGGCACCAGAAGCCTTCATTTTTGCCACGTGGGGCTAACACTTTCAGTCAAGGGATACCTGGTGTCTTTGGAAGGCAAGCAATCAGATCGTTTTGTTAGACTTCTTGTAAGAGGGGTCATGCCACCCCTTTTCCCACCCCAATATATTTTAAGGTGGTATTTATTATTTTTTAATGTGTAGTTCCAACAAATATATGGAGTTCTGTTCAATTAAAAACCTTAAGGCTTTCCACTCAGTTCAGTTCAGTCGCTCAGTCGTGTCTGACTCTTTGCGACCCCATGAATCACAGCACGCCAGGCCTCCCTGTCCATCACCAACTCCCGGAGTTCACTCAAACTCATGTCCATCAAGTCGGTGATGCCATCCAGCCATCTCATTCTCTGTCGTCCCCGTCTCCTCCCACCCCCAATCCCTCCTAGCATCAGAGTCCTTTCCAGTGAATCAACTCGTCGCATGAGGTGGCCAAAGTATTGCAGTTTCAGCTTTAGCATCAGTCCTTCCAATGAACACCCAGGATTGATCTCCTTTAGAATGGACTGGTTGGATCTCCTTGCAATCTAAGGGACTCTCAAGAGTCTTCTCCAACACCACAGTTCAAAAGCATCAATTCTTCAGTGATCAGCTTTCTTCACAGTCCAACTCTCACATCCATACATGACCACTGGAAAAACCATAGCCTTGACTAGACGGACCTTGGTTGGCAAAGTAATGTCTCTGCTTTTTAATATGCTCTCTAGGTTCGTCATAACTCTCCTTCCAGGGAGTAAGCGTCTTTTAATTTCATGGCTGCAATCAGCATCTGCAGTGATTTTGGAGCAAAAAATAAAGTCTGACACTGTTTCCACTGTTTCCCCATCTATTTCCCATGAAGTGATGGGACCAGATGCCATGATCTTTGTTTTCTGAATGTTGAGCTTCAAGCCAACCTTTTCACTCTCCTCTTTCACTTTCCTCAAGAGGCTTTTGAGTTCCTCTTCACTTTCTGCCATAAGGGTGGTGTCATCTGCATATCTGAGGTTATTGATATTTCTCCTGGCAATCTTGATTCCAGCTTGTGCTTCTTCCAGCCCAGCGTTCCTCATGATGTACTCTGCATATAAGTTAACTAAGCAGGGTGACAATATACAACCTTGACGTACTCCTTTTCCTATTTGGAACCAGTCTGTTGTTCCATGTCCAGTTCTAACTGTTGCTTCCTGACCTGCATACAGGTGTCTCAAGAGGCAGGTCAAGTGGTCTGGTATTCCCATCTCTTTCAGAATTTTCCACAGTTTATTGTGATCCACACAGTCAAAGGCTTTGGCATAGTCAATGAAGCAGAAATAGATGTTTTTCTGGAACTCTCTTGTTTTCTCCATGATCCAGCGGATGTTGGCAATTTGATCTCTGGTGCCTCTGCCTTTTCTAAAACCAGCTTGAACACCTGGAAGTTCACGGTTCACATATTGCTGAAGCCTGGCTTGGAGAATTTTGAGCATGACTTTACTAGCATGTGAGATGAGTGCAATTGTGTGGTAGTTTGAGCATTCTTTGGCACTGCCTTTCTTTGGGATTGGAATGAAGACTGATCTTTTCCAGTCCTGTGGCCACTGCTGAGTTTTCCAAATTTGCTGGCATATTGAGTGCAGCACTTTCACAGCATCATCTTTCAGGATTTGAAATAGCTCAATTGGTATTCCATCACCTCCACTAGCTTTGTTCGTAGTGATGCTTTCTAAGGCTTTCCACTAATAATCTGCAAAAAAAAAAGAAATTGCAGCCGAAAAAACTCAAAGTGAGTCTTTCTTCATTCCCATATTCTGGGGGTACAAACGCTGTATGATTTGGCATTAGGGAAATTTGAGTGAGAGAGGTTCATTTCCAAAACCTGGCTTTTCAAGACTGAAACCCACTTCACAGCAGATGGGGTGTCCACTAGGTGGAGTAGTACTGTGTTATTTATTGAAGCAGTTAACTGGCTCTGAGGAAATGCTTAACAGTTGCGCCCCCAGTTCTTGCAGAATTCCAGCAGCGGGGGTGTGCTCCTGAAGAATGCTCTATCTTTTTGAAGTTTGAAAAGACTTTGAAATAAAAATGTAGTCGGGTTGAAGCAGCTGTGGTTCAGTGAGAGTCCAGAGGGATTGTGTTTTTCTAGAGAGCAGGCTTAGGGGAAAAGCCAGTGAGTGGGTGGAGACTTGAGAAGGAAAGGATAAGATGTATCCAGAATGAGATGTGCCAAGATAATGATTGGTTCCCTGTTGCCCATTTATTGACTCTGGGGCTTAAGAGCTGTCACTGGAAGCTTATAGGGGAAGGCAAAGAGGAGTTAAGAAGTGAAAGAAAGAAAAAAAGTGTGACAGTTTCAGGGTCAGTTCCTTTTGGGGTGCTGGGGAAAGATGGAAGTAGGGAGAAAAGTGATAAAAATAGAGAAGCCAACTGTGGAAATATCACTTCTCAGTCTATAGCTTCATAACATCCGTTCTTTACCAGGAGATCCTGAACTGTTATCGTTATTTAACTGTGCAGTCAGTGTAAGACCGTTTGTGATGTTGTTTCCAGCAGTTTGCTGTGTGTTGTGTGCTTTAGAAACCTGAACTGTGTCTGTATCCAAGATCCAGCCTTTTCCTTAATCTTGTATCTCAGTAGTATGTTGCTGGAAGGAGCTTCCTGATGATCGTTGCATGTCTAACTAGGTCTTGTGTTCCTGGTTTCCCATTTTGGGGAAAAAAATTTGCTTTCTAGTACCCTTGTTTTCTGTAGTTTTTAGTCTCTGTGTACAGAAGAGTGGCATAACTTTGGGGAAGAAAATTATATTTAAGCACTGAAAAACAGAATCTTAAAACTTGGGGAGGGTTATAAACAGCCACTACCTTTAGGAAAGTGATAACTTTAATCAGCCAGAAAGAAAAAGTGAGCTGTTTTAAAAGACTTCCACCAAAGGCGTTTCCACAACATTCTCGATGTCTCATTTCAGGGGTTCTTTCTTGTATCTCACCTAAAACCCACTTGCTATAACAAATTCTGTATATTGCTCATCATTGAGAAGCACTTCCGCACCACGCATCACTGGAGGACCAAGTCCTTCTGTTCAGCACATAGCCCAGCATGTTAAGCCAGGGTTGGTCTGCAACGCTCAGAAGAGAAATGTGAAAGAAATGCAAGTGGTAAGAATCAGTGAGTTTCAGAGGTGTGAGAAGTGTTGAGTAGCTGTGTGTTACGTGTCTGGACGCGGCGGGGCCTGTGACAGTCATCACCTTTTCCCTCATCATCTCTGCTTGCGTGGAGTTTGTCTTCAGATGGAGAACAGCTGTCGGCCCTCTTCTCTAAGATTGTGGCGTTTGTCACTTCTCTTCCTCTTAAAGGCTGCAAGTTGTCCCAGTTCCTCTCATCTTTCTTCGGAGGTTTTATTTTTCATCCTGTTAATCATCTGTGAGTCCCTTCTGAATCCCTCCCACGTCTGAGTTTTCCTCAACATTCCTTTTCACTTCAGCAGTACAAAGCTGGCTGTATCACCCCTAGAGTTTCTGGTCACTTTTGAGTGTTGTGAGGGGAGGACGGCACACTCATACCTGCGCTGGAGTCCTTGTATTTGCTTTCTGAAAGTGTAGTCATGCGGTGCTGACTGGCTGTCAGGTTTTTATCTCCTGTGACCTTGGTCTTTTCTTCTTATGTTTATTTATAGCTTGTACATTAATCATGTTTTATTTATGAAGTTTATTTTTCTTGGCTGGGTAGATTGCCTTGTCACGTCCTCGCTGAAATCCATTGCTTTTTTTTCTAATTACTTCACCGCTTACTCAGTGTCATTTCCATTCTGATCTTCCAATGTGCCCAGCCCATGAGTTTCATGTTGTCTGAGCTGTGCACGTCAGTGATGCAGATGTTGTAAAAAGAAGGGTGGGAACAGTGTCCTGGAAGTAATGGCAGAACACGGTGTGTTGATGTTTCTCAGAATTCCTTCTGATGAGCAGCCAGGCTGAGTGGGAGGAGAGCTGTCTGTGTTCGCCCTCCTAGGATCTGTTCCTCTCACCACCAAGGTTTGGTGCCTCCGTTTCCACACAGCTGTGCCAAGGAACAAAGAAAGCTTTGTCAGAGCAATGCATCTTGCACACTGCTGTCAGGTTTAATCTCACTCACTGCCTTGTTCATCTCTCTCCCTGTTCGTAACTTTCAGTGGCTCCCCATCACCCCTGAATCAAAAATAGGCTTTCTAGTCTGTCATTCAAGGCACATTTGGGCCCCAGCCTCCCTTTCTGTTCTGATTGCCTGTAACTGTTTCATCCAAAATGAACCACTTGCCACTCTCTGGGTATCTCTCACACTTTTAGACCTTGGTTTGTCTGTGTTGTCTGCTCTGCTTAGAACACTGACACTCCCCCATTGGATTTGTGTCTATTAACACCGTTTAAGGCTGTGTCTTTTGTGTTCCTTTCTTTGTGGATTTCTTCTAGATAATGATCTTTCCTCCCCACCCTCCAATCTTTATACTCCCAAGGGGGTGCTTATTTTATTTTGTACCCTGTTATAGTTGTTCTTTAGAAACAACCATGCTTTTCTTATCCTTCCTGGTAGACCGTTTATTTTTTGAGCATTGTCTCTTTCTTATCTTGGTGACTTTGGATATACCTGCTAGTATGTGTTTGCATAAGTGCATGCCTAAGAAAGTACATTTTTTTCTTACAGTATTTATGGATATGTGCCAAATATGTGAATTCTATCCATTTCAGCACATTATGTGCTTGCCTTGCGTTCTGTTGTAAGTTCTCACCTGGTAGCAGACTGGAAGCAGAGTTTGTGGACTGGCCACTGGTCTAGGTCGTTGTAGACCTACTTTTTTTACCCTTAAAAAAATCTGGAAGGAATTCAAAGTTTACATCAATTTACTGTATTAGTCATTTTTAGTTAAACCAGAACTGTTAAAGCAGTTGCTTGACTGCATAATTAAAACTGTACTCTGAAAGCCCTTTTATAATGGATTCTTATTGTTTTCTAGAAACTACCCAACTCTAGCTAATATCGAAAGGAAGAAAAAGTTAAAACTTGAAAAGGAAAAGAGAGGAGCGGTGTTGACGACGACACAGTATGGGTAAGTTCCTGAAAATTGCTTGCACTCTCAGTGCTCTTTTTAAATGCCTGTACATTCTTCCAAATAATGAAAAGAGGACACACCCAAATCCTAAAACCTCTATACTTTCAATTCTGAAATTTTTGCTTTTGTAACTTTTTTGCTGAATTTTTAAAATTATATTTTAAAATAATATACCTATGCTCATAGGTACAGTGTGAGTATAATAATACCCTGTACTCCCATGGGTTTCAGAATGATCTATATTAGCAGGTTTTTTCTGTCGTTGTCCCCTGGCTGAACAGCTCTCCTTCCCAGAGGCAACCCGTTTGTCCTTCTGGAGATGCTCATTTGTATCCAGCGCATAGATAGTAGTCTCTTTTGTTCTTTTCCTTTTGCGATACAGTCCTCCATCTTGCCTTTTTTAGCCAAATAATAAATTGTTCTGTATTAACATAAAAACAAGACTCCTCATTGTCTGAGGGTGTGTAGGAATATTCCTGCAAGTTTGTCTTTTTTTTTCATTAAACCAATTCTCTATTGACAGACGTTCGTTTTCAATCTTTTACTAATAAAAAGTTGCCCTTATTGCCCTGTACATACATTTTACATGTGCAGATGTTTCTGAAGGTTTGCTCTTAGAGGTGGATTTTCTGAGTCAAAAGATATGTATTCTTAATATTGATAGCTAACTGCCAAATATCTGTCATAGAAGCTATCCCAGTTTACTCTCCTAGCAGCAGTGTATGAGACCTCCCATTTTCCCAGTACCTCACCTTCACAGAACTTTCCCATTTTATTCTGTATCATGTACAACTCAATGAATTTGTCCATGCACACATGGCTACATACCCGTGTAACTTCCACATAGATTAATAATATATAGGATGTATTTACCTCACAGAGCTTTTCTCTCTTAGGCCTTCCTACCTAGTTCCACGCCTCCCCACAAAGGTAACCTCTTTTGAGTTCTATCATCATAGATTGATTTTACCTGTTCTTGGAACCTTGTATGAAAGTGAAAGTGGAATTCGCTCAGTTGTGTCCAACTCTTTGTGACCCCATGGACTATACAGTCCATGGAATTCTCCAGGCTAGAATACTGGAGTGGGTAGCCTATTCCTTCTCCAGGGGCTATTCCCAACCCAGAGATCGAACCCAGGCCTCCCGCATTGCAGGCGGATTCTTTAGCAGTTGAGCCACAGGGAAGCGGAACCTTGTATAAGTGGAATCACGTAGTATATCTTCTTTGGTATAGTTTCTGTGACTCAGAATTATTTTGTGCTGTTCATCCATATTGTTTATAGCTGTAAATCCATTCTTTTTGTGTGTGTGTGTGTGTGTTTTTTTTTTTTGGTAAATCCATTCTTAACTGCTGTACAGAACTCAGTTGTGAGAATATATCTGGATTGGCCAAAAAGTTCATTGACTTTGACTGTTTTTTAATAGACTTTTTAATAGACTGTTTTTTAATAGAGTTGCTTTTCTTGATTTGTAGGAGTTACTTCCTTAGATACAGGTCATTTTTTGTGTAGAGTATAGGTGGTGCAGATACAGTCTTGCAGCTTGTGGCTTGTCTTTTTACTTTTAATAGGTGTCTTGTTTTGTTTTGTTTTTTTTCTCTCATATGTTAGTCTCAATAGCACATGTATCTGGGGTCAGTTGGGGGTTATCTGCTGATCTTGACAGAGTCACAGCCAGGGGTTGGTTAGCTGATGGCTAGGGTGCCTATGTAGTTAACCATTTCTTGTGCCTTCATTCTTGAGTGGAGATCATCTTTCCATCTGATACTATTTTTCTTTTGCCTAAAAGACCTCCTTTAACATTTCTTATAGTGAGGGTGTGCTGAAGATGACTTCTTCCAGCTTTATGTCTCTGAAGAGATCTTTATTTTACCTTCCTATTTGAAGTATAATTTTGCTGGATATGCAGTTCTAGGTTAATGGTATTTTTGGTATTTAAAGTACTTTAAAGATGTTACCCCACTGTTTTATTATTTGTATGGTTTCCAAGAGAAATCTGCTGTTACCATTACCTTAAAATACCTTTTATCTCTGGTTGCTTTTAAGATTTTCTTTTCATCACTAGCTTTATGTTTATTATTATATGCCTTAGTATTATTTTCTTGCCTTGTATTGTCCATTGAGAGTATATGTAATGAACCTTTTTTTAAAAGGTCTTTTTTTTCCTGTGCATAATTTACATAAGCATGTGCTCGCATAATTATTTGTTTTCCTCTTAAGTGTAGTAATTAAGGTGGTTTGAGAGGGCACTTGATTTGAGCCAGCTGTGAAATTGTGCTTGGTCTATGATCTTTAAGTTTATCCTCCTGTAACATGAAGAAAATAATAATTGAGTTGGCCAAAATGTTTGTTTGGGTTTTTCGGTAAGATGTTATGTAAAAACCAGAACGTTTTTGCCAACCCAATACCTGTCTAATCTATTTCAAGGAGTTGTCATGAAGCTCAAATAAGAAACAAGGTAGCCTGTTTGTAAAATTCTCAGAAACTTGAAGGCTCCTTAACATTAAGTAGATAAGAGTTAACACACTTTGTAAAGTCTTAAGGAATATTTTGTGTGCTAAGTCGCTTCAGTCTTGTCCAGCTCTTTGCAACCCTCTGGACTGTAGCCTGCCAGGCTCCTCTGTCCATGGAATTCTCCAGACAAGAATACTGGAGTGGGTTGCCTTGTTCTCCTCCAGGGGGTCTTCCAGATCCAGGTTGCACTAGCAGGTGGGTTCTTTACCACTAGGGCCACTTGGGATGCCCTGAGGAACATTTTATCTTATGTATAATAGGAATGAAAGAATGCTGCCAATTAAACTCACTTGCTGTTGATTGTACAACATAGCCCAATTTAGAGGGATTAAATTATGGGAGGAAATGCACAATTTGGAATTGATAAAGTATGATATATTGTGTGTTTTCATTTAACGTTCTGTCTTTGGAAGCCATTGAGTTTATTTTTTTCTGATCTCTTCAGTGTAGTAGGTGACAAGTAATTGATTTGACAGCTAAATTTCTTTTGCATTCAGTAATCTTTTTCAAATTTTTCTTGGAAGGTCAGTGCCTTTTATATTAAGAATTGCATTTTTCTTATTGCAGCAAGATGAAGGGGATGACCAGACATTCGCAGATGGCAAAAATCCAAAATCCTGGCAAACATCATAAATGGAAAAATGGCCATGCTGAACAGAGAACAGCTACTGGGTCAGGCAATCACTTGGGTGATTTGAAGCCTGAAAGTCCACCTGAGGCAAATTCAGACCCCCTGGGTGTTTTGGTAAACACTGATTCTGGTAAGCTAAATAGGAAAACACCGTGTTTTTAAGAGTATAGACAATGATGCAGAAGTTGATTCTTCACATCCTTGTTTATGGAGAGTTTAATGGCAAAAATGTAAAAAAGTAGAATGATGCTTTTGTTTCTAATTCCGTTCCGTCGCTCAGTCGTGTCCGACTCTTTGCGACCCCGTGGACTGTAGCCTACCAGGCTTCTCCGTCCATGGGATTCTCCAGGCAAGAATACTGGAGTGGGTTACCGTTTCCTTCTCCAGGGGATCTTCCTGACCCAGGGATCGAACCCGGGTCTCCCGCTTTGGAGGCAGACGCTTTAACCTCTGAGCCACCAGGGAAATCCTTTGTTTCTAATAGGAGTGTCTTATTTAAAACTTCACTTTAAGAAACTTTTTATGAATCTTGGGAATGAATGCATGAAGCAGGCAGAATGTGGGAGAAAGATTATATTTATTGGGTAATTTGCATATAATCTTGGAAGTATCTTAAGACTGTTTTGAATGTATTGATGCTGATTCAGATTTATACCATTAGATGAATTTTCCCACCTAGAAAGCAGTAATTCCAGGGGAAGCCAGTATTTATGTTCCTCAGCATGAACCTGTTCTCTTTGGGTAAATAACATTAATTCAGTATATTAAATAATACTGTTCTTCCTCACAGCATAGAATATATTTATATGTTTATTATTTATTCTTGAGTTCCCTCTAGAATTTAGGAGATAAGTTTACTGTTGCTTACAAGTTGAAAAATTAAAGGAAAGAAATGTTGTTTTCACAGAAAGATATCATTCAGCCTCTAAGGCTTCATTTCTCTTCTGAAAAATGAAAACGTTGATGTCAATATTTTACCATCTTTCCTTCTAGTAACAAGGTGTGTGAGGCTTTATCTAGTTGTGAGTGCTTCTTCTTTTGCACAGGTGTGTTACCAGTGAGTGGACTGATGAAGGATTGCTGTAGGTTTGCCAGCAGGCCCTGCTCGGCTTGGGGGAAAGTGGCTTCTCTGATAATCACACAGCAGATTATTGAACTTAAAGGATGGGAAGAAATGGGCGGGGGGTGGCAGGCAGCTGCTTCATTGACTAAATCAGGATGGAATCAGATCTTGGCATAAGGAAATGTTGGGCTAAGAATGACAAGATAAAATTCAGTAGGAATTGCAATAATAAATATTTTAACAGCAGCTAACACTTATTAAGTAAGGTACTTAACTGTGTGCTAAGTGCTTTGTGTATAGTAGCGCTTTGCTTCATAGCAACCTTTCACGTACGTGCAGTTGCTGCTTCCGTTTTTGAACCGAGGAACTTAGAGTCATTTACCTTCATCATGCTGCTAGTTAATGACAGAGTCAGAGTTAGGAGTCTTACTCCTAGTACACCTCGTTACCTCCAAATGTGAAATCTGAATCTGGCCCCCAAAAGCAAATCTATGTTGTGTGGGTCTAGGATAGTTGAGATGTGGAAGAGAGTTTTAAAAAAGCATCTTATCCTTACTGATAGTGAGGAAAAGGCAGAAGACATTTGGGCCAGGGCTCAGTTTACTCTTGGGCACTGTTTTGTTTTTTTTTTTCCCCCTTCAAAAAATGTTGGAGAGTGCCCACACACTTATTCACGCTTACAGCTGTGACCTTGATGATGAAATACAATCTGCCTAAATAGAAACTTCCACGTCATTAAAATACTTGAGACACAAATATGAAGACTACTGTTACAAACGTTAACTAACTTGAAAATTGCGTAGTTCTTCCCTTTATGCGACTTTCTAAATGAACATTTGAAGGGTTCTGTAGTGTTGAATAGTCTTTGCCTTCATATTGTTAGCTCTGGTTGGGTAATTCTGTTTTCCCATTTTTTAAAGAAGTGTTTCAGTGTGTGCTCGTCTGGTGAAGCACTAACGAAAAGATGACTGTATCTTGCCTGTAGTTAAGCCTGTATCTGGATCTTCAAGAGACGCATTAGACCTGAGAAACAGTCAGTACCTTTCATCCTCATAATAGAAAGCATTCAGTCAGGTTCCTCGGAGCAGTTGAGTGAGAGATATCAAGTCATTTTGTTGTAGCTTAATGTTGAAACCCTTACTTTTGTGAAGGTCAGAGATGAACTTGTAAGGCTTGAATACAAAAATCCTAAAAATAAGCTATCTATTAGTGATGTTGTTTGAGGAAATCAGAATACCAACAGTCAAATTATGGTCGCTTGATTTTGTAGGAAAGGTTCCATTTAAATTCCTGTTATCCTTTACTTGATATTTCTTCTGGTCTCTTACACTTTACAGATCTATGTTTAGAGCATTGGCTTTTCAGCTTTCCACTCCCAAGTAAGCTCCAGGAAACCACATGTACCCTTTTCTTCATATACCCTCAGTATTCTCAGCATCTCAACTCTCCAGTTGATCAGTTTTACCTTGTTTAGAGAAGCTTCCTTCACATGAGCCAGAGTCACATGTGGTGTGTCCCCAGAACATAACTGAAGGTAGTGAAATAGGAAAAAAGTTGTTCATTTGTGTGGACTCCTAACTCTTACCCTTAGGAAGGCAGTTAAGAACAGTGAGCTGTAGGGCAGTCCTAGTAATGAGTACACCAACCACCCAGGTTGTGGTTTTAACATCTGTCTAAAATTCTTTGCTATTCCTTATTCCAAGAGATAGAGCTTAATTTCCTTCCCCTTGAAAGTGGGCTGGACTTAGTGACTTGTTTCTAGAAACAGAATAAGGAAAGAGAAGAATAGTAACTTTATGGTGGGGACCACCCAGTGGTCACGGCTGACATCACCAGTAATAAGTCAGGTTGATGTGCACCTCCTGATAGATGACAAGAAGGACACTACCTAAAACCCATGACCTCAGTGTAGTCATCAGAAAACATCAGACCCAGCTAAGGGATACTCTGTAGTAATTGACCAGTAGTCTTTAAAACAGTCAAGCTCTGAAAGGCAAGGGAGTACTGAAGAATTGTCACGGATTGAGAGAAGACACAGATCGAGGAGTCCGGAGACTGAATGTGACGTGCTCTGGTGGGTCGACTCCTGGAGCAGGAAAAGGACCTTAGTGGAAAGACTGGTGAAATGACAGCACGGTCTGTCGTTTCGGTGGTAGTATTCTCCCAGTGTTCATATGTTAGCTGTGGCGAATGCACTGTGGTTATGTAAGGTGTTAATGTTAGGGGAAGCTAGGTGAAGGGTGTATGGAAAATCTTGGCACTAGTTTTGCAACGCTTGTGTAAATCTAAAATGGATTCAAAATATAAAGTCTGGAGAAAAAGGAAGGCAGGAAGAAGGGTTGATATGTAGGCCAATTAAAGCTGTGCAGTCCTCTTCTTGAATTATGAGGAAATACTTGCCTCCAGGTTACATTTTCCTGTGTTTTCTTTATAATTCATTTTCTGATTATAAAAATGATGCAAAAAATAGGAAAAAATAAACGGAAAAGCATAAAATAAAAAGCAATATACTTCCTTAACTTATGGGGACAGCCCCTGCTCACGTTTTATACCCCTCAGTATTTTTGTTAGATGCATATATGTGATTTTTTAAGAAAAATAGAATCATTTTGTTGAAAAAAAGAAATAGTCTCTGAATCCAGATGAAGCCAGGTTTCTGTTATGGCCCCACCTCAGCATAGTTCTGTCATTCTGTTCTAGTTTCCCTTTTTGAACTTGTCCTTATTTAACTGATTCACGCAACAGTTTGTTCTTCAAATATTTGTTGAGCATTTATGTACTGTTCTAGGCTCAGAAGATACAGTATACTGAACAGAGCCAAACCCCTTCTCTCCTGTACCTTATGTTCTGCTTGGGGAAGCTACAGTAAATAAATGTGGGTTGATAGCCTTCAGAGGACGAGTAACGCCAAGGAAAAGGACTGAGAATGGCAGTTGTAGAAAGGAGTGTGCTATTGAGTATAATTAGCGAAGGCATCTCTGATAAGAGGATACTCAGAAATCTGAGTGAAGTTAGGAGCCGAGACCTGAGAGTTTTCCAAGCAGAGAAGGCAACAAGTGCAAACACGCCATGGGGAGAGCATGCTTTGTGTACTTGGGGAACAACAGGGTTGCAGTGGAGTAAGGCAGGAAGAAAGTGGTGAAGGATCAGCTCTAATAGGGTCTTGTCTAAGGCAGGAAAGGACTTAGGACTTTACTCTGAGGTTGAGCAGAGAGGTGATGTGATGTGTAAAAGTGGCGAATGGACTGCAGAGGTGGGCAGATCATATCAGGCTGTTCTTTTAGGAGGATGCTAGAACTGCCTGGGTAAGAAGTGTTGTAGGAGTGAAGTAATGAGTGTGATTCTGGATATATGTTCAAAACAGCTGACAGTATTTGTTGCTGGGTTGGATATGATATGTGAGAAAGAGAAGAGTCAGGGTGATTGCTAGGTTTTGCTGTAACCATTGAAAAGAGCTGGCATTTACTGAGATGGAGGCCAACTGGCAGGCATGTTTGGAGGAGAAATCAAGTGTTTTCTGTTTTGGGGCATGCTAACCTTTGAGATGCCTGTTTGATATCTAAGTGGAGATGTTGAACAATTAGTTTATTCTGGGCTTTAGGGGAAAACTGAAGGTATATAGTTGTGATTTACTGGCCTCTAAATAGTACTTTAAGATGTGAAATAAAGTGAAATCATAAGAGGAGAGAGACGCACAGAGGGAAAGGTTGCTGAGGACTGGACCCGGGGACAACTCAGGAATTCTGAAGTCGGCCAATGAAGAGAATTAGGGAGACTGGGAGAGGAGAGCCAACTGAAAGGGTTCTGGAAGTCACATGAAGGTCTCCCGTTGACCTTGAACAGTTGCAGGGGTTAGGAGCGCCAGCCCTCCACGTGCTTGAAAACTCGAGTCTAAATGCGGTTCTTCTGCATCCACAGCCCTGAATCCATGGATTCAGCTAATCGCAGGTTGGTTTCAGCAGTATTTAGTATTGAAAAATACCTGTGTATAAGTGAACTTCAAGCCTGTGTTGTTCAAGGGTCAGTTGTACTGTCAAATGTTGTCACTAGGTTAATTAAGATGAACACCAACAAATGACCTCTAGACTTGGCAACACAGAAGAATCTGGTGAACTTGGAAGAAAAAGTTCTTTCTTTTTCAGGCCCAGGTGTGGTGGGCCTGAAAGATTGAAGTAGATTCTAGAGGGTCAGATAGTTGTAGGAAATTTCAGGCCCAGGCAACTTCCCTGGTGAGTTATATAAATAGTTGGGGTTTTGCTGTGAAAGGGAACAGAGAAATGGGCTGTAGCTGAAAGGCGTTTCTTGGCATTATTCTTGACCATAGAGAGAGTTTGGAAGGATGACTTAATTTTCAGAAAGCTTTATATATCTGTAGATGTTCTAGCCCACTAGTTAATATTTGGGATTTAGAGTCAGGTAGCCAGGGTTTAAATTTGACCCGGCTGTTGTATAGTTCTGTTACCTGAGGGATCATCCAGTGCAGATTCTCCTGAGTTTTGGTTTTATCACCTGTAATTAATAGTGAAGGTGATACTTCAAAAGGGTTAAATGAGCTCATGCTTTTAAAGAGCATTATTTAGTCATCTGTATTGTACTTTTTGGTGCTTCTACATTTTGGCATATCATCATTTAAACAATGAGATGGACAGTCTCCACACTAATATTGTTGCAGAGTCTGTTTTATCCACTAGTCATTTGTAAATAAAACTGCGTATTTTCAATTCCTCTCTATTAATTCAGGAGAAAAGATAAGAAGTTAGCTCAGAATTGACAAGGAGCAGTTTTTGGAGTGGGTGCTGGGCAGTGTGGGTCAGTGGAGAGAGAGGTCACCTACCAGAAGGTGGTAGTCCCATACTCACTTCTTGTTCCCACTGGCATGCTTCGGTTTCCCTTAGACTGACTTGGTGAACGTTCAGTACTGTCTTGAAACATTTTCTATTGGCTTTGGGTTGAGCTGGTTCATTACACAGGCAAGTTATTGCCTTCATTCTTCCATCAGGCACTGCTGACTTGTTCTGAATAAATGTAATACACTTTCAGAGCTGCCAAAAATAAACGCAATAGGTGGTGTCCTGGGGCTACAACTAAACTTGCTGGGCTCTGATCAAACACTTTACCTTTGGCAGGCTCTTAGTACTCGCTAAATTTTCATACTTGGCTTGTTTACTTAAGTTCTTAGAAGTTCTAAATAATAAAAATTTAGGGCAGATTCAGTGAAGCATTATGTTTGTGCCTTTAACTGTAGAAAGGTTGAAATACTACTTGTACCCTCTAAACCAGTCTTAAACAAAAAGAGTGGCCATTTATATTTTTATTTACTCCAAATCTAATTTTCAGAGTCCATGATCCTAGTCCAGTGATGTTAAATGCATTTATGGCCTTCCTGGTACTGTAATAAAATTAATTAATAGCATAAAATAAAATAACAACAAAGACTGTATAATTCATTTAGAGAAGACCCAAGTTCCATAACCAGTGAAGCATGGTAAGAGACTTGAGTTGCCTACAGCTTCCATGTGCCCCTGTTTTCTCTTTGGGGTAGATAGCTTCTCTGACTGTAAAGATTTAAACCAGGGGGAAAATGTTCAGGTCTCCTGGATTTCTTTTTCAGGCAGATTGAGGAAATGATCGGGAAGTGCTTTCCTCCACTCACGCATGAGGCGTGGGGGGCTGTCAGCTTGCTTGTTTATGCTGGTACGTGTTTTTGATACAGTTTCATCCTCAGTGCTTCCTGTTGCAGAATCTGACCAAGAGGAGAAACCGCAGAGTGCTGTCATACCCAAGGAGGTGACGCCAGCGCTGTGCTCCCTGATGAACAGCTACGGCAGCCTCTCGGGGTCGGAGAGTGAGCCGGAAGGTGAGCCTGGCTCCAGCTGGTAACAGTGGGGTGTGGACTGTTCCGTTGTTGCCTCTGATGTACACTGTGCGTCGGTAGCCTCCTTTCACGTGTATGTACCTGAGGACGAGATGTGTCACGCGCATTCTTTAGTTGAGCCTCAAATTCCTTTCTCATGTGATTCAGAAGTTAGCATGGGATGTAAGGAAGTGGGAGAGATGGAGAACTGTGTTGCTTCTCTAGGGGAAAGGGGCAAAAATAACATAATGAAAGAAGAGGAAGGCGAAGAGATAATATCCACTAGTGAGAAGGCAATGGCAAGCCACTCCAGTGCTCTTGCCTAGAAAATCGCATGGACGGGGGAGCCTGGTGGGCTGCAGTCCGTGGGGTCGCTGCTAGTTGGACACGACTGAGCGACTTCACTTTCACACATTGGAGAGGGAAATGGCAACCCACTCCAGTGTTCTTGCCTGGAGAATCCCAGAGATGGCGGAGCCTGGTCAGCTGCCGTCTATGGGGTCGCACAGAGTCGGACACGACTGAAGCGACTTAGCAGCAGCAGCAGCAGCAGCAGTGAAATCAGAGAAAATCCTAAGATAAAGCAGAGGGAGTTAATTACTTCTTCCCACTCTCAAGAACCCTTGTCTTAACGTGTTTCACAGCTTTTGAAGCTGGAGAGAGGTCCTTTATGACAAAGAGGATGGTAAAATTCCTCACCTGTTTATGGGGCATTGCTCCTTATAGAGCACATTTACCTAAACGGTCTCATTCGGAGAACACAGGAATCGTCTGTGCTTGTGTTGCATTGGCCTGTGTATTTTTAAGGTTGGGAGACATGGAATCCTTTTGATAGTGTTTCTGAGAAGTTAATGTTATTCAGGATACATGTTTTAACCTTAAAAGGTGATGACAGACTCCCCCTCCCTCCAAAAAAAGCAATGGTGATAAACCAGCTCAGTATCTAGCATCTCTTTTAGGGCCTCCTAAAAGGGCTATGAGTAGGCTTGGCAGTATGGGCAGCTCAAGCCGAGGTTCGCGTCAGTAACCCAGCGTTTGTTTAGTGAATAACCTGTTGCGCCTCTGAACCTGGCTCTGTGTGGTCGTTATATCTGGGCTTCACCAGCCACGAGATAATTCTGAGTGTGTGTCTCAGATGCGTCATCATAGTAGGGGCTCTACCGAAGACAGGAATAGAGGGTCTTCAAAGTGAAAATGGAGGATGAAAGGGGGGTTTCAGTGTAATTGGATGAAGATGGCAGGACTTTTAATGTTGACTAACCTAGAGAAAATCGATGTTTACGTAGTTGGAAGATGCTGGAGAAGGAAGAGTTGGGCTTTAATATGAAAGTTAAGGTGTAGATCTGGGTATTTATAACATGAGTTTTTTTTTTTCCCCTCTCTTTTTGAAAGGCCAAGCTTTCACTATGGTTAAAGGCTACTTGAATTTTGAAATATAATCTACTTTGGCTTTATCAGAGGAGTCCTTTACAGATGGTTGCCTCTTCTTCATTTTTTTTTTTAATTTTAAGAAAAATAGTATTTAGTTCCTTACTCTTGTTTCCAGTACACTGATATGAAGATGAAGTTATTCTTTAAACACATATTACGTTTCCTGCTTATCTTGTGTATTTATGACATGTGATAGCAAAGAAAGCTATTACCAGATTACTGAATCCTATAAAAACAAGCCATACAAATGCTTTCCTCTCTCATTCCTAAGATAAGATATTTAATAGTTTTATACTCATGTCTTCATTTTGAGGCTACCACTTTGAGAAGGCAGAGAGGAAACTGGAAGGATCGAGGTTTCAGCCCTTTATTTTAAAGACGCTGAAGCTTCAAGAGATACACTGGCAAAACTAGTATGTGGCAAAGCTGACGTAAAACTTAGGTCTAAAGAAGCCAACTATATTGCCTTCCATTACATCTTTCTTTGTGTGGCAATGGGTGGTGCATAGCTGTTCTTTTGACTTTATATGAATTCAGTTTGATTGATTGTCTGAAGTGTCCTGCCTTCAGGAAAAAGTCCTTGCTTCACATTCCTAAGCCTTAAGAATTATTTTATGTAATTGAATTCGCTTTTATTAAGCCATCCAGGTCACTAGCAGATTTCTAGCTTGCAGTGTTATTGGGCTATAGGATGGGATAGGATATTGACACAGCAGGACTTTGCAGTAAGTAAAACAAGGAAATAAAGTGAGCTTTCTCTGAACCATGAAACAGCATCTCTGTTTTTGTTTAAGTTGCTAAGTCATGTCCTACTTTTGCGACCCCATGGACTATAGCCTGCTAGGCTTCTCTCTCCATAGTATTTCACAGGCAAGAAAATTAGAGTGGGTTGCCATTTGCTATTCATGGGGATCTTCCCAACCCAGAGATCGAACTTGCGTCTCCTGAAGCTCCTGCATGTCAGGCAGACTCTTTACAGATGACCCACTCAGGAAGCCTGTGGTTATTAACCATTAGTGTGGTTATTAACCATATACTAATTTCAGTATAATGTCTCAGGGAATAGGGAGGCCTGAGGAGAAGGAGAGAGAGAGAATGGCAGGAAGATGGAGCAGTCAGAACATAACATTGTTAAATTGATTGTCTTATATGGACATGGTTCATGGTGACCCAAAATAGTTATAATAATAGTATCAAAGATCAGTGATTACACATGACCATAACATATAATAACAGTGAAAGTTTGAGACATTGAGAAAGAAATCATCAGAATGTGATGCAGAGACATGAAGTGAACGAACAGTGTTGGAAAGATGGTGCTAACAGACTTGGTCAGTGTTGCCACAAACCTTCAATTAGTACACAGTGCTGTGTCTCTGAAGACCATTAAATCAAAGCATAGCAAAACGAGGTGTTCCTGCAGTTTAAGAAGTTTACAGCAATATAGTTAGATTTTCCTCTTCCCTTCCTTTGTGCCGTTCTCTCAGGTTTCAGTTCTGCGGATGCTAATAAGCCCCACATACATTGCTGTTTGCATTTTTGCTTTCAGTTGTCAATTATCTTTACAAAATTTTTTCCAATGGAAAAGGTCGTTTGTATTTATCCACATATTGACTGTCTCTGGCCCTCTGCATTCCTTTGTGTGGATCCAGGTTTCCATCTGGTATTACTTCTTCCTTAGGGATCGTTTTCCATAGCTCTTTGCAGTAATTTCCGCAGTTACTGGCAGTCATAGTTCCCAATTTGAAAAATTTTGTGACACACTGTACATGCTCAGTTTTAATTAAGTAACTGTTATGGCTGGGGAAGGAGATTGTTCTGGGGGGTGTTTTTATTGGTTATTTTTGGAAGTTTTACCTGTTTTTTAATTTGTTATTTTTGTGTTTATTTCTCATCACATGTAGAAGCTCCCATCAAGACTGAAGCAGACATTCTGGCAGAAGACCAGGTTCTTCATAGCCATACTCCTAAGAAACCAAGTCAAGATGTTAAAGCAACTGTTAAAAATTCCTCAGAAGCCAAGTGTGAGAGCCAAAAGAGAAGTTTTAAAATCACAAATCCAAAGAGGAAAAAAAATGATCTCAACTATCGAACATTATTTGAACCAAGAACACACCATCCGTATCTCTTGGAAATGGTAAGTGGCCTTTGTGTACTCATGTCCTGAGAATAGAGCTGCTGGGCTCGTGTGTGTGTGTGTGTCCGTGTGTGTGTGTGTATCCGTGTGTGTTTTAAGGTTACATATGCTCCTTGTATCTTAGTTCTGAAACTGCCTTTGGAATATAGCTGAAACTCAGTAAGTGTGGGATAATTACAATTTTCAAAACTGCTTAAAATAAAAGAACCTAGCCTTAGGTAGTTGGTCAAGTATCAAAGTGTACTGACCTTTTTAAAATTTTCATTGAAAGCACAACTAAATACAGTGCAGGCTAACGGGAGAAAAAGGGTTTTGTGTGTTTATTTTGTGCGTTGACTTTATTCTCAGTGTGATGTGCTTAAAAACTTATGATTTTTCTTTAAGTTATAAAGAAACAGTGCCTCTTTTGATTCTAGGTAATGGACATGAAGCTGTTCAAAGATCTCAGACTTTCATATCTAAGAGTGATAGAAATACTCTGAAATTTTTAGTGGAATTGTAAAACTACCTGGTGACGTTCTGTGCAAAGTCTGATTTTTACCTCGTTAGAGAAGTGCTGTGCTGCAGCTCAAGTGTTCTGTGACTGCAGACTGTGGCATGTTACATGTAGACACAGTTGCTTCTTAATAAAATTGATCTGAAATGTACTTTCTATTTCATAAATTTTGGTGCTATGTAAAGGAAACTACATTTTTAAAATGTTTTCCTTGTAAGTGGTATATTATATCATCTGTTTACTGAAAGTTCCTCTGTGGGTGTTTCTGAACTACAGTGACATTAGAAATAAAATGAGTAGTTACATTATTCTTTTTGGCGAATCACATGTGATTCCTTGGTTATGTATTCTTGATACCAGGGATTTTCAGCTTTCTTTCAATTACATTAAGCACAAAAGTGGGAAGTTCTGAAAGACCAGGAATGTTGGGATTATTTACTATTAGTTTCATTATTACTATATTTACTATAGCTCCATACCAGTTTCTATACTTATAGATTTGGGTTTGGGAGGATCCTATTTAACATGATTTTTAGATGTAAAGAATTGTAAGCTTCTAAACCTAATTTTCCCATCCCTTCCTTGATACTCCTGGAGAGGACCTTGAATACTGGTGTTTAAATCTCGATAGTTTTGGTTAAAAGGAGATATTCTTACTTGTTTTTTAGTGAAATAATTAGTAAATATAATACAAATCTTTATTATTCTGTGTTCTTCATATAGAGAAGGCACATAGAATATCTTATATGGTGTTTCTTGGATGTATTTTATTTAAAAGCTAATCTTTTTATTTATTATTTTTTAGCTTTTAGCTCCGGACATTCGACATGAAAGAAATGTGATTTTGCAGTGTGTTCGGTACATCATCAAAAAAGACTTTTTTGGACTTAATACCACTACTGTGAAAACTAAAGATGAATAGGTATCCGGTGTTTTAGCACACATGTCTGAAGCATGTAAAATAGTAACAACCTCAAGTTTGTGGGTGAAAATTCTTCTTTTTTCAACTGGATTAGTAATTGTAAGCCTCATGGGCTATTATGTAGGATTTTCAAGTCTTTGATGCTATACAAATAAACACCTAATTGATTTTTAAGACTGTCTGTATTGTTGGGATCATATGTAATATTTGCTGACAGAATTCTACTTTGTATTTATTGCTGTTGTATAAGGAAGTCTACTCTTCCAGGTAAGAATTGAAGATGCTGGTTTAGTGGTAAGGAAAAAAACTTAAAAAATTTTTTAATTCAGCTGAGGAGAACTGTGTGTTGGGGAGAGAAATACAGTCATTTTGTTTTTAATAAATGAGAGAGGAAGAATCATTCTTTAACCCCTGCAAAAGGAGGGTATTTTAAAATAAACCAGAGCAAATACGATGAGAACATCTTGAAATTTAAATTTCTGCTGTTTATTTCAGAGGACATGTTGACATTCACCTGTTGGCAGCTCAGGTATTGATCATTTGAAATATTACAGATATGGCTTCTGTTTATGTTCCAATTCAGTAGAAGTGCTTCTTTTTGGTATGGTTCAGAATTGGACGTTTTAACATTTTTTTCCTGTGAAAAAGTATGTAAAGTATAGTACTTATGAGGTTCAGTTAATTTTTTACAGCATAGACAGTAATTTGTGAAATAGTACATGAGTTTTAAAAGAATTAAAATTTGCTTATAAAGGTAATAATTGAACCTTTAAAATACGTTTTAAATAACAACTACTAAGATCTTTTTATCTCCTATAATGCCAGAGGTTCTGGTCTTTTATGTTCTAGTCATTTGTGCTAGCTAGTGCTAGAACTCTACTCTTTTTTTTTTTTTAATGTATTTATTTTGAATTGAATAATTCCTTCACAATATTGTGCTGGCATCACACAGAGTCGGACACGACTGAAGTGACTTAGCAGCAGCAGCAGCAGCAGCAGCATACATATGTCCCCGCTTTCCTAAGCCTCCCTCCCACCTCCCAGCCCGTCTCACCACTCTGAGTTGTTCCAGAGCCCGGGTTTGAGTTCCCTGAGTCATACAACAAATTCCCACTGGCTGGCTGTTGTACATGTGGTAGCGTGTATGCTTCCATGCTCCTTTCTCCGTTGGTCCCACCCTCTCCTTCCTCCTCTGCCACCCGTGTCCGTGTCTCCACTGCTGCCCTGCAAGCAGGTTCATCAGTACCACCTTTCTAGACTCCATATATATGCATTAATACATGATGTTTGTTTTCCTCTTTATGACTTATTTCACTCTGTATTATAGGCTCTAGGTTCATCCATCTCATCAGAACTGACTCAAATGCATTCCTTAGAGCTCCTCTCTTGACATTCAGCCAAAAGAGCTAGATTTTTAAAATTTAGTCTCTTGTAGTTGGAAAATTAATTTTATTTGACGTCATGATTATTGAAATCCACGAATCTTGACTTCAAGAAGTAGGGCAAGAGAGCTGGTAGCAGCCCTCTGCCCCTTTTGCTCCTCTACATCTGTAAGATCCCATCCCGAATCCTGGAACATTTGGTACATAACACTGTGACATCACAGACCTGAGATTAACAGTCATATTGAGGTCAATGTTTCCCAACCTGGTAACAACCATACAGACCTTTTTTCTGTTTTACTCTCTTCCTCCAAAGAGCCCCGTATTTTGGAAAATTACCAACTAGTTCATTCATTAATTCAGTTCATATAATACTTTAATGGAGTAAAAGAAAAATGAATAAAACCTTGCATTATTCAAAGATGTGACTCTTAACCCAGTTCATCTCAACAGGACAGAGAAGTAACCAATATTACAAACTGATTTAATATTCAAATTTTGACTAGTCTCCAGTTTTATCTCAGGTTACCATGCAATTTCCATAGGTTTCAAATATATAAATGAATTCACAGACTCCTAGTCTGTTTTCAAAAAACCATCATGTCTCCAGGGGCTTTGATAATCACTGCTCTAAGGTATATTGTGCAAAGTTTTATTTTTAGTCTTTCTTGTTTTCTAATAAATGTAGTAAAGACTGAAAATGCCCTGCTGAGTACTGTCCTAGCTGTGTCCAAAAGTGTTAAGCTGTGGTGACTGTTGTTTATTTCTAGGGGGTAATTTCAGATTCAGTTCACTTTATATTTAACCCAGGAATTGGTATTAAGTATGTTTATAATTCCCAAGCAGGTTGAATGTAACCTGTATGGTTTCTGCTTTATGGAATGCATGGTCAATATTTGTAAATATTCTGGATTTTGAGGGGAGAAGGGTGCCTTGCCTGTTCTTTTTTGGATTTACCTTGTTAATTGTCAGACTTTCTACATTCTTGATGTCCATTTAATGAATTGATTTCAGAGATATGAAAGCATTATGTGACTGTTGGTGAGTTGTGCCTTTTACAACTATGAGATATTCTTTTTTGTCCTTAATACTTTCTGCATTGGCTTCTATTTTCAAAACAGGTTTAGGGGAGTCAATCTAAGAGTCTCTGGGAAATTTAATCCATTCATATTAATTGAAACAGTTGAAATGTTTGGACTGTTCCTGCCATTGTATTTTGTATTTTCTGAATATCGTGCTTGTTTTTATTTCACCATTTTATTGGCTTGATTGATTGTTGTTTTTTCTCCTTGTTTTTCCTCCTAGTGCTTTGAAAATTAATTCAACGTATTGCTGTTTCTTTAGGGGTTACCTTTTTTCTCTATGCTTATTAATCAGTAGTCATATTTTCCACTCACCTCCCAGTTAAGTCAGTTACCTTAGCATTCTTTCACTTCCCCGCCTGGATCCTCTTCTCCCGGTGCAATCGTGTGAGTGTTTTTAGATTCATCTCCATTATGTTTGTGTGTGTGTGTTTGTGTCTTGACATTATGCATCATTACTTAGAAAACTATTAGTTTACTGTTTCCTTCTCACTGCTTCTCCCTTTATCCCAGGGTTAGTTTCTTTGGTTTATTGCAACATATCATCAAGTAATTAAATGTTGAATCCTCATTTCAATTAAAAAAAAAACGAGTTTAGGGTATTAGGTTCAAAAGAACACACGATCGCTAGCATCCAGTACTGCTTCTTAAAAGGCAGGCAGCAGTCCGCTTCTCTCTATCTTTATTGGCAAAAACCTGTTTTCACCTTCATGAGAAACCTTGGGTTTTCTTTTTAGGCTTGGAGTCCTAACATTTCACCAATAATGCCCAGGTATGTGGGATATAATATATGTCATTCATTCTGCTTACCTGATGGTCCTTTCACTCTGAAGAATTGTACCATTCTTGGACTAAGGACAATTTCTAAACTGGTTTATTTTCTTTGCATTTTTCCTTTTGTTTTTCTGGGCTTACTGAGTGAGTATGGAACTTTGTGACCTGATCCTTTCACTGGACTTGTATAGTTTGTTTTGGTCTTTTTGCTCTATTCTGAAAGATTTCTCCAGATGTTATCTTCCAAGGACTTCCTTTGCAGTCCAGTGGTTAAGACTCTGAGCTTCTACCGCAGGGGCGAGGGTTCATTGCCTGGTCAGGGAACTAAGATCCTGCCTGCTGTGCATGGTGCAGCCTCCCCCCCACCCCCCAAAAATGTTGTCTTCCAAATCACTAATTTCCTCTTCAGGGAATTCCCAATTCATTTTTTTGAATTGAAATGAGGATTCAACATTTAATTACTTGATGATATGCTATGATATGCTACAATCATTTAGCTTTTCTGTTTAGTTTTTAATATTTAGTCATTTGTTTTCAAATATTCAAGATTGCTTTCTTATTCTGCTTTTTTCATAGGTGTAGTACCCTTATATTTCTAAGGATACCAGTGAGAATTTTCACGTTATTTTCTATTCCTTGAATTATCTGCTTCCTCACTGATTGTCAGTTCTTCTGTTTGTTCAGTTTACTGAACAATTATCTTACTGCTATTTGTTGAAAGACTCACTTTTACATATGAAAGAGGTTCTCTTGATTAATGGGTTGGCATGGATTTTCCCCACATTTGTATAAAGCCTTCTTTGCTCCAAAAGATGTTTACCTTGACTGAGAAAAGGAAGCTTTGTTCACACCGATTTTTTAGAATAGAGAGGGAGTGGGCAAAAACAATCTAGGCTCTTGGCGTCACTCCCATCTCTTTGCCAAAATACCAAGAGGTTTTAATCTGCTGCTGCTGCTGCTAAGTCACTTCAGTTGTGTCCAACTTTTTGCGACCCCATAGATGGCAGCCTACCAGGCTCCCCGTCCCTGGGATTCTCCAGGCAAGAACACTGGAGTGGGTTGCCATTTCCTTCTCCAATGCAAGAAAGTGAAAAGTGAAAGGGAAGTTGCTCAGTTGTGTCTGACTCTTAGCAACCACATGGATTTCAGCCCACCAGGCTCCTCCGTCCATGGGATTTTCCAGGCAAAAGTACTGGAGTGGGGTGTCATTGCCTTCTCCGGTTTTAATCTGAGGTTGGAGTTTTTTTCCGGGGCAAAACTCTTATCTACCACTCCCACCAACCGCTTGGTTTTGGAGGTGGGCAGGTTTCAGTTCAGTTTAGTCGCTCAGTCATATCCGATTCTTTGCAACCCCATGAATCGCAGCACGCCAGGCCTCCCTGTCCATCGCCAACTCCCGGAGTTCACCCAAACTCATGTCCATCGAATCAGTGATGCCATCCAGCCATCTCATTCTCTGTCATCCCCTTCTCTTCCTGCCCCCAATCACTTCCAGCGTCAGGGTCTTTTCCAGTGAGTCAACTTGTTGCATGAGGTGGCCAAAGTACCGGAGTTTCAGCTTCAGCATCAGTCCTTCCAATGAACATCCTTTAGGATGGACTGGTTGGATCTCCTTGCAGTCCAAGGGACTCTCAAGAGTTTTCAACACCACAGTTCAAAAGCATCAATTCTTCGGCGATCAGCTTTCTTCACAGTCCAACTCTCACATCCATACATGACCACGGGAAAAACCATAGCCTTGACTAGACGGACCTTGGTTGGCAAAGTAATGTCTCTGCTTTTTAATATGGTATCTAGGTTGGTCATAACTTTCCTTCCAAGGAGTAAGTGTCTTTTAATTTCATGGCTTGCAATCACCATCTGCAGTGATTTTGGAGCCCCAAAATATAAAGTCTAACACTGTTTCCCCATCTGGGCAGGTTTAGGACTTAGCTATTGCGGTTAGTCCCCGGCTTTCTGTCATCTGTTGACTCGGCTTCGAGTACCTCTGGAATTACCTTTACCTTTCCTGTGGTTGTCTCTGGGGCTGGTTTGGGCAGAAGCCTTCCTCTTGTGTCTTGTCATCCTGGTCCGCATTATAGTGGTTCTCAAAATTTGGTTCATCAGAATCACTTGGGGGCTCGTTAAAACCCGATTGCAGGCTCTGCCCCCAAAGGTTATAATTCAGAAGAGTTGGGCTGTGGCCGGAGCATCTGCACTTATGACAGGCTGCAGGTACTGCTGGTGAGTTATTTTGGGGGGTGCGTTTTGAGAACCACTTGAGGAACTTAGAAGTTTCTCAAGGCACTGGCTTCCTGATGCCGTCCTTTATCTTGTATTCTTCCCTGTTGTAAGTATTCCGTTGTTTTTAAAGATTATCATTTCAAGGAATTTGGATCATAGGGAGAGAGTAGTCGGTTGTTTTGATAAAGACTTTTAACTGAATCTCTTTTTTGGGTAAGTATCTTTGTTTTATTTTTTTCTCTCTCTCCTTTTTGTGGCTTTTTTTTTTTTTTAAGTAATTTTTACTTACTGGCCACACCATGTGGCATGTGGGATCTTAGTTCCTGGACCAAGGATCAAACCCTCACCCTCTGCATTGGAAGCATGGAGTTTTAACCATGGAACAGCCAGGGAAGTCCGTGGGGCTTTTTTAAAAAGCATTTTATTTTGGAAAACTTCAGGCACACGTAAAAGTATGTGAGGTATAAAAAGAGAGTAATGTAATGACAGCCTTCTTCCCACCCGCCCTGCAGCTTCAGCACTTTATGTGTCCATGACCAGTCGTTTTCATTTACACCTTAGCCGTGCTGACCCACCTTACCTCAGCCCACCCCACTGGACGTTATTTTGAAGCTTATGCTCAAGAATCTTACTATTTTATCCCTGTATATTTTAGTGTACATCTCTAGAAGATAAGGACCTGAAATAAAACCCAAACTATCATTTATAAATTAACTCGTAAAATCATCAACCACCCAGTCAGATAAGCTTCTGTAACTTTTTATGATAACATAGGTGAGATCATCCTGTATATTTCATATTATGCCTCGTTTTGTGTGTGAGAAGTGGAAAACTATACTTTGGATGTATTTAAAAGCTCAACCTATTTCTTGTATTTACTAACACTTTCCTCTTTTCCATTAAAAAAATGAGTTAAATTCTGAGCAGGACAGTATGTTTGAATTTAAGTGTGAAGATGGTGGTGCTCTGTGGAGCTCTTCCCCACTGCTGGGTGCAAGTGAGTCCTCAGGGAGAGGGGAGGCGAGACCCCCACTGATGGACAGGCCAGGGCAGTCTTTCTTCTAAGGGTTTTCTAACTTCCACAGCCTACACTTTGAGTTAGCATTTGAAAGTTGCATTATTCACTTCCTTTGTCCGGTGACTGCCTGATACATAAGGCTGAAATGGACTGAGAGGTCGCCAGGAGAAGAGAAGCCACTTCCTCTGATGGAAGCTGAGCTCTGGAGAGCAGACTTGCTCCCGAACAGTCTCTTGTTAGCAGACCTGCAGGCAGCTTGGGAGTGACCTAGCAAACGAAGGATTTTTTCTTTCTCAAAATTGGAAGAGTGGAAAATCAGTAAGTATGATTAAATGGAGCAATAAAGGGGACAGATACTCTGATGAACAGACAAAAGACCCCAACTCTGAGTTCTGTTCTTTAGAGCTGTAGGCCTGGAGACTGTGCCCTGCAGTGCAGTGCATCCTGTGAAACACACTGGTGTGGCTAAGGTTTGGAACACTTGCTGGGTCTTCTCATAAAGACAGCAAGTGGGACTTCCCTGGTGGTACACTGGATACAAACCTGCCTGCCAATGCAGGGGACACGGGTTTTATCTTTGGTCCGGCAAGACCCCACCTGCCACAGAGTAACAGCCCCTGCACCCCAGCTACAGAACCTGTGCTCTCGAGCCTGGGAGCCACAACTACTGAGCCTGTGCATTGCAACTGTTCAAGCCCGATCACCTAGAGCTTGTGCTCCGCAACAAGAGAAGCCACCACACCACAACTAGAGAGTAGGTCCCACTCCTCACAACTAGAGAATGCCTGTGCAGCAAGGAAGACTCAGCTCAGCCAGGAATAAATAAAATTAATAAAAAAAAAGAGCAAGTCTCTTCTCTTGGTCCTCTGTACCCAGCTGACTTATGTAAGTCTGTACAAATCCTGGAAAAACTATGACATCTTCGCTTCAGGATCTTTCACCCCTTGTATGAAGGTTTGCACATTCCAGTTTCTGGTTATTAGGAGGGAATGCCATCATTTCCTGGGTTTAGTATTTGCAGTTCAATGTCTGCATGTCTTTCTGCTTATTTTTGTGCTTTAATTTGTAAAGCCAAACTACAGGCTTTATTTCAATTAATATCTTCAAAGTCACACTTATTTAATCAAGGCTCCCTTTTTTTCCTTTCTATGCACTTTTCTCCATTTTCTTAAAACTATTGAAATTTCTTCCTTGTTTTTTAGGGGGTTTCTTCAGCTGCATCAAACCCACGCCCCTTGCAGTGGAAGCATGGAGTCTTAACCACTAGACTAGGGAAGTCCCACCTCCTTGTTTTATTGGAATGATAGCAGCAGCCACTTCACAAATTCTGGTTTTACACAATCAAAGATTGCTCCCCCTAACCACTAAACTATCTGAAGATAACCAATAATTGAGGCCTTTTTTTTTACATTACAATGACCACTCATTTTTTTGTCCCTTTTCACTGGCCTATGGCCTTATATCTTGAGGGAAGTAAGTCACCTCGTGTGAAGAGTTGACTCATTGGAAAAGACCCTGATGCTGGGAGGGATTGCGGGCAGGAGGAGAAGGGGACGACAGAGGATGAGATGGCTGGATGGCATCACCAACTCGATGGCCATGAGTTTGGGTGAACTCCGGAAGTTGGTGATGGACAGGGAGGCCTGGTGTGCTGTGATTCATGGGGTCGCAAAGAATCGGACATGACTGAGCAACTGAACTGAACATATATCATTAGCTTGTTTGAGAGTTTCTGAGACATGTAAAATTATCTACAATAGACAAGTCAAGGTTATTGGCAGATGAACTTCATAAATCCCAGGATATGGAAGAATTTTAAGATACGAAAATTCTTAAAAATCCTGTTGCTTGCAAATAAATCTAGGATTACATTTATGGTTTCAACTCTGGAAATATTTTCTAGTTTTTGTTTTTAGACTGTCTCAATTCTTCCCATATTTATTTGTATGTTTATTTAAAACGCTGCCAAATCACTATGATAGAAATCTATTTCCTTGCAGAAGCAGGAAAAAGAACTGATTTAGATGCATATTTGTGTTACAAGGCTGGGCACTTTTGAATATTTTGGAATGTTGGGGACATTTTCAATAAATAGATTTCTGACCACAACTAAGATAATAATGTTTGAATTTGGTAAGCACCTATTAGATCTCATGTGGGTTTTGGTGGGTATGATGATGAGACCGAGACCAGAAGACATTCATCAAAAAGCGTCAAAAGAAGAACTCTCTGAAAGGTACTGCTTTAAAATCAAACAGCTGAGAAGATAGAAGATACGAATCAAATTATGTACTGAGTTTGGCTTGTAGAGTTTGTGGTACTTACTGGCCTTAAGCACCTACCAAGGAAAAGTGGCATATGAAGATTAATTGATCACCATGTCAGATGCTGAATTACTTTGATGTCGACCCGTGGCTCCCACATCAGGCTGATCACCTGAATACAGGTTCCCACCCTGAGATTCTGGGTTTTGTAGATATGGGAATGTAGCCCAGGAATATTTTAACAAGTTCCTCAGGTGATTGGGATGATTGGACAGGTTTGGAAACATCTCATGCAGACCATTCTGTGTTTTAGAAGCCCCTGCAGGATGTCTTGCTTGTTCCAATACAGATTGCTGGATCCACCTCCCAAGTTTCTGACTCACAGGTCTTTGGTGTGTCCTGTGTGTATGTTAATAGCTCAGTCACGTCCGACTCTTTGCAACCCCGTGGACTGTAGTCTGCCAGGCTCCTTTGTCCATGGGTTCTCCAAGCAAGAATATTGGAGTGGGTTGCCATTCCCTTCTCCAAGGAATATTACCAACCTGGGGATCAAACTCGGGTCTCCCTCATTGCAGGCAGTTTCTTTACCATCTGAGCCACCAGGGAACTCCGTTGGTGGGTCCTGAGGATTTGCAATTCTATTAAGTTCCCAGGAGCTGCTGCTGCTAATGGCCCAGGGACCACACTTTGAGTGCCACTGACACAGACTATTCCCCAAGGCTCCCCAGTCCCCAACTGGTCAAACTCCACAAGGAAACAACAAATTGAGTTCTATGGCAAGGTCCTCAGTTCGTGTTCTACTTGGTCATTTTTATCCTTTGGCGTGAGCGTTCACTGATGAACCTCTGTCTCTACAAAAGGTTTTGTGGTTTTTGTTTGGTATTTGGCCAAGCTGTGGAATCTTAGTTCCCCCACCAGGGATTGAACTCACGCCCCCTGCAATGGAAGCAAAGAGTCATAACCACTGAACTGCCAGGGAAGTCCCTCTATGGAAAGTTCTGAGTGGAAAAAAGGTGATGTTTGTTGGCTAGGATGGCCTGGTAGTAGAATGGAATGTGTAGCTCTGGGCTAAATTCCCCATTTTTGACTTTGGTTTTATTGTGACCTTCAGCAGGTAACCTGATCTCTCTGCTCTCCAGCCATGGAGCTCCAGTCATGCTTCCTCCTGCCAGGAGGCCTTTACTCCCCTCCATGCCTGGAAGTTTCTTCCCTTTCTCCTAACATCTTATTATTGCTTGCTTTGACTTGGATCTCTGCTCAGCCCTCACTTCTTCAGGAAAGCCTTCCCTGACCTCCCCAAGTAGGTCAAGTCCTCCTTTTCACATACTCACAGCATGTACCTGCCTTTCTCAGCATTGCCAAAGTTGTGGTTTTATATTTACTTGTGTGATCATTTGATTTGTCTCTCTCCACTAGACTGTAAGCTCTGGGACTTACACTGTAAAAATTTTTAAAAATCCATTTGTGTTTTCTATTGTGTTCCAGCTGCAAACACTGTGCGTAGTGTGTAGGAGTTGAATGAATGACAATGAATGTGGTTACATTATACAGAGAGGCAAAGGCAGGGTGGGCATTTCAAAATAGGCTGCATTCCTGCCTTGGGTTTCTAGAAGACACCCTGTTACAACAAATTCTTTATTTTGCACAATTCTTTATTTTGCCAGAGTCATGATGGTACAGCTACTATTTATCAAAAGCTTCCTATATATGTCAGGCATCAGCTATGATCTCACACTTGACATTGATCTAGGAGGTCAAGAATTTTAGTCTGTTACTATCTAGGGCATTACTTTCCTCTAATGAAATGGCAACCCACTCCAATATTCTTGCCTGGAGAATCCCATGGACCAAGGAGCCTGGGGGGCTACAGTCTCTGGGGTCACAAAAAGAGTCAGACATGACTGAGCAACTAAACAACAATATTCTAAAAGCCAAAGTGTACTATAAAGATATCTATAGATAGAAGACAGATTTCCTTAGCTCTGTATTAAGGAAAAACAGCAGAAAGCAATTTCATGCTCAAACTAAACCTCTAAGGTGGTCTTTGAGGTTGGGTGGTTTCCAGCTACAGTAGTCCATCCTTTTCCACTTTCTGTGGTTTCGGTTACCTGTGGTCAACTGCAGTCCAAAAATATTAAATGAAAATTCCAGAAATAAATAATTCGTGTGTTTTCAGTTGTGCACTACTCTGAGGAGCATGAAGTCCCACACTGTCCTGCTTTGTCCTGCCCAGGACAGGAACCTCACATCATCACAGGAAGGAGGGCAAGTACAGTGCAGTAAGGTACTGTGAGAGAGAGGCCAAGTTCATGTAACCTTTATTACAGTGTGTTGTTAAGATTGTCGTATTTTATTATTTAGTTACTGATGCTAATCTCTTACTGTCCCTAATTTATACATTAAGCTTTATCGTGGGTATGTGTATACAGGAAAAAAAATAGTATTTATAAGGTTGGGTGCTCTCCATGCTTTCTGGTGTCCACTGGGGATCTTGGAACATAGCCCCCAGGGATAAGTGAGGGCTACTTTACTTACAAATAATGACCTCTCTATATAGTTAAATCATATAATGGGTAACATTTGGACAGTGTGATCACTTTCTAGGGACGGATGGTTTAGTTACTGGTCAGAAAAGACTTGACTAACATTTATATATTCAAATTACTTCCATGTCAATGAGAAAAGGGACTGATATCCTATAATTTAGAAAATTTAGAAGCTGAAACTCCAGTATTTTGGTCATCTGATGTGAACAGCTGACTCACTGGAAGAGTCCCTGGTGCTGGAAAAAAATGAGGGCAGGAGAAGAGGGAGTCAGAGGACGAGATGGCTGGATGGCATCACTGATGCAATGGACATGAACTTGGGCAAGCTTCGGGAGATGGTGAGGGACAGGGAAGCCTGGCGTGCTGCAGTCCATGAGGTCGCAAAGAGTTGGACATGATTGGGCAACTGAATAGCAACAACTTAGAAAAATCTAGACTCAGAGAGTCTTAATGGCACTAAATAAGAAAGGGGAACCCTGGTCCAAAGCAGTGGCCACAGGACTGGAAAAGGTCAGTCTTCATTCCAATCCCAAAGAAAGGCAATGCCAAAGAATGCTCAAACTACTGCACAATTGCGCTCATTGCACACGGTAGTAAAGTCATGTTCAAAATTCTCCAAGCCAGGCTTCAGCAATACATGAACCATGAACTTCCAGATGTTCAAGCTGGTTTTAGAAAAGGCAGGGGAACCAGAGATCAAATTGCCAACATCCTCTGGGCACGGAAAAAACAAGAGAGTTCCAGAAAAACATCTATTTCTGCTTTATTGACTGTGCCAAAGCCTTTGACTGTGTGGATCACAAAAACTGGAAAATTCTGAAAGAGATGGGCATACTAGACCACCTGACCTGCCTTTTGAGAAACCTGTATGCAGGTCAGGAAGCAACAGTTAGAACTGGACATGGAACAACAGACTGGTTCCAAATAGGAAAAGGAATACGTCAAGGCTGTATATTGTCACCCTGCTTAGTTAACTTATATGCAGAGTACATCATGAGAAACGCTGGGCTGGAAGAAGCACAAGCTGCAATCAAGATTGCCGGGAGAAATATCAATAACCTCAGATATGCAGATGACATCACCCTATGACAGAAAGTGAAGAGGAACTCAAAAGCCTCTTGCTGAAAGTGAAAGAGGAGAGTGAAAAAGTTGGCTGAAAGCTCAACATTCAAAAAACTAAGATCGTGGCATCTGGTCCCATCACTTCATGGAAAATAGGGAAACAGTGGAAACAGTGTCAGACTTTATTTTTTTAGGCTCCAAAATCATTGCAGATGGTGATTGCAGCCATGAAATTAAAAGATGCTTACTCCTCGGAAGGAAAGTTATGACCAACCTAGACAGCATATTAAAAAGCAGAGACATTACTTTGCCAACCAAGGTCTGTCTAGTCAAGGCTATGTTTTTTTCCAGTGGTCATGTATGGATGTAAGAGTTGGACTACAAAGAAAGCTGAGTGCCGAAGAATTGATGCTTTTGAACTGTGGTGCTGGAGAAGACTCTTGAGAGTCCCTTGGACTGCAAGGAGATCCAACCAGTCCATTCTAAAGGAGATCAATCCTGGGTGTTCATTGGAAGGACTGATGCTAAAGCTGAAACTCCAATACTTTGGCTACCTCATGCGAAGAGTTGACTCATTGGAAAAGACTGATGCTGGGAGGGATTGGGGGCAGGAGGAGAAGGGGATGACAGAGGATAAGATAGCTGAATGGCATCATCGACTCGATGGATATGAGTTTGAGTGAACTCCGGGAGTTGGTGATGGACAGGGAGACCTGGTGTGCTGCGATTCATGGGGTCGCAAAGAGTCGGACACGACTGAGTGACTGAACTGAACTGATTCTAGGTCCTGATAGATCACTGGTGTGGAAATGTAAGCAATTCAGTTATCCAGCTAATTGTCCTTGCTCTGTGTTCACATGCAAACTTCAGATAAATGTTGGGAGACCATTCTCCTTAGGGCCTCTTGTGTTTCCTTTTTCAAGGATCTTTCAATAGCAGCCAGCCTTGAAAAGAGATGTTGTCTTTCTAAAGCGTGGGGCAGACGTGCTTACTGCACATTATGAAAATATCTAGGTTCCCTAAACTCAGGGTTCTTCTGACTCAACCCACTGCTTGTACAGGTGTCACCTAGCCCTGTTGTCAGTGCCTTGTGAGAATTGGGGCTTGAAAAAATAATGGGAATGCTGACACTTGGTTGTACTGTTGCCATGAGCAGAAAGCCCTTTCTCTCCAATCCAGGAGTTTGGGGGCTTCCGGCACCCATGAAACCTGACCTGGCTAACTTGTGGTCATGCTGGCTCAAATGTCCTTTTCCCCATGGAACTGATAAAAGGGACTGATTTGCTTTTATTTTCTGACGTAGTTCTTATTCTTTCAAGCTGAGGGCCAGTCCCTGGCCTTGAAGGAGCACGAGTTAACAGAGATAAATAAGGACCTCTTGGAAGACAGCAACCAGCATTTGTGTTCTTAAAGAAGTGTTGACGTGAAATCAGACTGAATGAGTTCCTTTACTGGAGTTGTATCAGAGTCCAACAGGCTTCCCAAGTGGCACAGTGGTAAAGAATCTGCCTGCCAATGCAAGAGATACAAGAGACGTGGGTTTGATCCCTGGTTCGGGAAAATCCCCTGGAGAAGGAAATGGTGACCTACTCCAGTATTCTTGCCTGGAAAGTTCTATGGACAGAGAGCCTGGCAGGCTACAGTCCATGGCGTCACAAAGAGTTGGACATGACTGAAGTGACTGAGCACACACATCAGAGTCCTTCAGGAGACAGAAACCACAGCAGGTATTTTAGTAGTGAAAGTGAGAAAGAAAATGAAGTCGCTCAGTCGTGTCTGACTCTTTGTGACCCCATGGATTGTAGCCTACCAGGCTCCTCTGTCCATGGGATTTCCCAGGCAAGGATGGTTAGTCATTCTATTGGAGTGGGTGGCCATTCCTTTCTCCAGGGGATCTTCCTGACCCAGGGATTGAATCCGGGTTTCCCGCATTGCAGGCAGATGCTTTACTGTCTGAGTTTTAGTAGTGAACTTAATATAAAAAAAATGGTTAGCCAGGTATTAGGAAAGAAAAAAGGCAAAGACAGGACATAGGTGCCATAGAGGTAAGAATTATAGGGAATAGCGATCATCCCTAGTGTCAGGCTAATACAAGGAAGAGGCTGGGATATTTGAAACCTAGAAGCTTGGTGCTGCGCCCTGACTGAGACCTCTGGGCTGGAGGAGATCCTGCTTTGTTGGTCCTGTTTCTTCAAAAGCTTAAAAGGGAGACTGTGGAGCTGGCATTCCTGCCTCTGCTGAGGGCCTGCTGGCCAATCAATGCTGGTGTCTCTGAGCAAGGAAGGGAGGTGGTGTTGTGTTGGTTCTGGAAATGTTGGAAGCAACTGCTGCTACTGGAACCAGCAGTTGCTGCTAGGATGAATTACAGTACGGTTGTGGGGCTTCCCTGGTGGCTCAGACGGTAAAGAATCCGCCTGCAGCATGGGAGACCCAGGTTCCATCCCTGGTTTGGGAAGATCCCCTGCAGAAGGGAATGGCAACCCACTCCAGTAGAATGGCTACCCATCCTTGCCTGGGAAATCCCATGGACAGAGGAGCCTGGTGGGCTACAGTCCATGGGGTTGAGAGAGTGGGACACAACTGAGCAACTAACACTTTCACTTCTTCCATGGTCACCCTCAGAAACTGGAAGCAGCTCCCCAGTCTCCTTCTAGCGCCTCCTATTGGCAGAGACAAACAGGGAGCCTGCTGGAGAGGGTAGCATGGCTGCAGGTGATGCCCCAGCATCACAGAGCGGTTTTGTTGTTCAGTCACTCAGTGGTGTCCGACTCCGCAACCCCATGGACAGCATCACACCAGGCTTCCCTGTCCTTCACCATCTCCTGGAGCTCGCTCAAATTGATGTCCGTTGAGTCATTGATGCCAACCAACCATCTCATCCTCTGTCGTCCCTTTTTACTCCCGCCTTCAGTCTTTCCCAGCATCAGGGTCTTTTCTAATGAGTCGGCTCTTTGCATCAGGGGGCCAAAGTATTGGCGCTTCAGCTTCAGCATCAATCTTCCAATGAATATTCAGGATTGATTTCCTTTAGGATGGACTGGTTTGATCTCCTTGCAGTCCAAGGGGACTCTTGAGAGTCTTCTCCAACACCACACTTCAAAAGCATCAATTCTTTGGCGCTCAGCCTTCTTTATGGTCCAACTCTCACATCCATACATGACCACTGGAAAAACCATAGCTTTGCCTAGACGGACCTTTGTTGGCAAAGTAATGTCTCTGCTTTTTAATATGCTGTCTAGGTTGGTCATAGCTTTTCTTCTAAGGAGCAAGCGTCTTTTAATTTCATGGCTGCAGTTACATCTGCAGTGACTTTGGAGCCCAAGAAAATAAAGTCTGTCAGTGTTTCTATTGTTTCTCCATCTATTTGCCATAAAGTGATGGGACTGGATGCCATGATCTTAGTTTTCTGAATTTTGAGTTTTGAGCAGAGGAGAGAGAGAACGAGCAAAGGGAGTTTAAAAGCCTGTTTGACTAGAGGTTAGGTGGTGGGAGGAGGGAACGATTCATTTCCTGGGGACAGCTGGGCAATTGCCTCAGGAGTCTCCAGCATTACCTTGAACTTAATATTTTTCTCTAGGTCATGGAAGAGAGCAGCCAAGGACAGCTGACTTGGAGCTCCTGTATTATTACTTGGCAGCATGGGCCTATTTTGTGGGGTACATTAGGTGGAGGCAGGAGGAAACATATTCAGATGATCCAAGGAGATAAACCCATTGCAACTTTATTGGATTACATACGATTTTATGGCCTTGTCACAAAGCTTGTGTAAATTCCCATGTCTGACCCACACCTTGATAATGAACGATATCTTTTAAGATAGAACACCACAGATGTTTGATTATATCTCACCCTTAACCTGTGAGCCACATGAGTTCATTGTCTATGAGCTGATTTTATAATCTGTGAAGCATGATGTAAATGAAGTGGTTTTATTATTTGTATCCTTTCTGGTCCTTAACTGAGTTCCACAGAAGTGATGGGTTTTTGTACCCAAGGGAGGAGTTCAGAGGAGATAAAGAGAATCAAGAGCAAAGGCTCAGAATTTACAAAATTAACAGAGCAGTTTTATACTTTTAAGACTTGGTGTTTACAAATTATGGCCCCCTGACCATTCTTTTAGAAGCCAGAATTTGGACCCAGGTAAGTTGGGTAAATATCTCAATAGAGAGTTCTAGTATACGAATTGTCACTTTTAAAGCAGCAATGACTGGGACTTCCACAGCGCTCCAGTGGTTACAAATCTGCACTTCTAGTTCAGGGGGCTTGGGTTGGATCCATGATCGGAGAACTAAGATCCTACCTGCTCTGTAGTGTGACCAAAAAAAAAAAAAAAAAGAATAAAACAGCAGTGACTGACTTGGACCATGTTTTGGGAAGTTTCCAATAGACTTTTTTTTTTTTCAGAATCCATTTATATTAATTGAATGGAATTTATTCATAGTCTGGTACCATGAACTGGATAAAAGCTCATGCCATACCAATCTTCATGGTGGATAACTAAGTTTTAAGGTGTTCCAGGAGTCAATCTAGATCTAGGTAAGGAGTACTGTCGTACGAGATGCTGTTACACCAGTCTTTATTACACTTAACCAGTGTATTTTGTTTGGATTGTGAATGTGGAAGGCTTATTTCATTCTAATCATTGCCATGTGACTTTTAGATTAGTAGTTTTCATAAGTGAGAATTTAATTAAATCAGTATTTGAATGAATAAATATATATACATACACACACACACACACACACACATATATATATATAAAACTTTGGGTTTTCCAGATGGCGCTAGTAGTAAAGAACCTGCCGGCCAATGCAGGATATGTAAGAGACGCAGGTTCGATCCCTGAGTTGGGAAGATCCCCTGGAGGAGGGCATGGCAGCCCACCCCAGTATTCTTGCCTGGAGAATCCCATGGACAGAGGAGCCTGGCAGGTTATAGTTCATGGGGTTTCAAAGAGTTCGATACAACTGAAGCAACTTAGCACAGCACAGCAGAACTTGTAGTCAGTTGCTTTGCCTCTTGGGTGCTGGGTCAAAACCAAGACTATTCCCCTGGGATGGACTGATGGATTGATTACTAAATGAATGAATGAATCAGGTAGGTGATCACTTAAACATTTGCTGAGTGTGGCTGATGTGGCAGGAAGGATACCACACTGTGGAGGTATTTTTACCTGAGGGAGAACTTCTTCTTGCCAAGCGCTGTGCCAGGAAATCACAACAGAGTGAGACCCAGACTGTGCCATCAGGAGCTTAACATCAGCCCTGGAGAGAGAGGCGGGGCAATTCATGCAACCCACTGACTGACGGGTGGGCCCACAGAACAAGACCTAACCCAGTTTCGGGGGTTCAAGGGAACTTGTCCTGAGTCCTAGCATGAGTAGGAGATACTAGACTTGGGGCGGAGGTGAAGGGCAGGCTTTTACAACATAAAAAAAGCCCCGAGGAAGCTCTGTTATCCCAGTGGCCTCCTGAGTTCAAGTCCACTTTTAGAAACTGAACCAAGTGTTAGGCCATGAAGATTAACTCACCCCAACTGGTCAGCAGGGGCAGGTGCTGTTACCCAAAAGAGCTTTGAGGTTAACTTAATGCCCTAGGCTGGGTCTGTGCCTGCCAGAGCTCTCCTTGGGAGAGTGGAACTTAATTGGCATTTATTTTCGATGCCCTTATAAAGGGTGACTCCCGGGCCCGCTGAAATGGAAACCATCCGCGCTCCTAAATGACTGGCAGGCAGGGGACCTGAATTGCACTCTCTGCTTTGGTTAATCTAGATGCCCGGCAAGTAGAATGTATTTGGGGCTTTTTTCCAGGATCAAATGTATCAAATGGTGGATGAAATGGGAGAGCTGCCCAGTGAGAGTCAGCCTTAGATGCATGGGAACAGGAATAGCGGTTCCTTCTGTCAACAAGGAGGCTTTTTTTTGTGTGTGTGTGGAACTAAAGAAATTCAGCTCACTTACTGGTCTGGCTAAACTTCAAAAATGTGTGTTTTTTCCCTTCTCCCAGGAACATTTTGTTCATACTGTTGGTTAAAAGGAGGCAGCTTTCACACAGAAGTACAGCAGGAAGTATTTAAGTTAGATAAAAGGAAGGACTACTTGGCAAAAAGGAGTGACTGCAGGACTGGGTTCCCAGGGGGATTATGGAATCTGATTTTTATTCATGGACTTTCCTATTAAATAACTTAAATAATAAGGGTGGCTAGGCATAAGCCTTGTCACCATTTTTTAGAGGCCTGTGCTTTGAGATTCAGAGGCAATGAACCCACAGCCCTGAGGTGGCTTTATGGGGGTTGAGCTGGCCTTGGAGTTGGGGTCAGATGTGGGAAGACGAGTAGGGAAGGTGCAGACTGAAATGGAACAAAGAGATCAGGGCAGGACGTCACGAGGGGCAAGTGGGACAGAGAAAGCAGGGAGACCGGCACGCAATCGCTGAAGACCAGGCGTGGGAGGATAATATTAGCAGGTTATGTGAGGGCTGGGTTATAGCAAGCTGGGATGGTTTGGCCACGGAATTTATAGATTTTACTCAACAGGGGACTGGGCCTTCCCTGGTGGTTCAGTAGTTAATAATCTGCCTGCCAATGCAGGAGACTCGAGTCCGACCCCGAGGCTGGGAAGATCTCCTGAAGACAAACGACAACTCACTCCAGTATTCCTGCCTGAGAAATCCCATGGACAGAGGAGCCTGGCAGGTTACAGTCCATAGGGTCCCAAAGAGCTGGACATGACTTAGCAACTAAAGAACAACAAAAATGGCAACTAGGAGTAATTTTTCCCCCCTCAGGTTTTTCAGTAGGAAAAGGAAATGATGGAAATTGTGCTTCAGAGGTCATGGCCTTCTAGAGGTTGAAGGGAACTTAGGGTCATGTAAGGGTTTCTCAAGCTCTAGTGGCATCTGAGTCATTTGGGAGGAGCGGGGGTGGTGTGCTTGTTAAAATTCAGACTCCCAGGCCCTGCTCCTTCAGGAGCTCTGGGCGGGGCTGGGAATCTGCAGTTAAACAAAGGCAATGGTGTCACTGGTATAAGACCTACACTGGGGGGCCACTGCCAGCCTCTGGGAGACACCGTCCAAGGGGTCCTAGCAAGGAAGCCTCTGGTGAACTCATAGAGAACCACGGAGAAAAGAGCCCTAAAACCATGTGAAAAAGAGCTCAGGCCCCCAAAGAAAGAAGCTGACTCTTGGTGGCAGCAGTCCAGTAGGAAGTTTCAGTCTCCTTTCCTCTTGCTCTCCCCCACACTCCAATCTTGGAGGGCCTTGAAGCATCAATGGGACGAAGGCCAAAGAAAGAAATGAGAAATAGAACACACCCTCTTTCCTGGACAACAGACCCTAGCCCAGAGTCCATTTAACCAACTCACTATTCTTAAACCAGTACACCAGCTCTCCAAAGTAATTAAGCCCTGCCTTGGAGCATCTGCCTACTTCTGTGGTGTAAATACTCTCCACCACGGCCATCTACCAATATGATGTCAGGAATACAGGGTTAGAAAGAGAAGCTAAAATAAGATCTTGTGAGCTGGCAGGAGTCTGATCCAGCTCATCACTGTTCCTAACCTGAAGTCATGCCCAAGCTGGGGTGATGGGAACGAACTGTCTAGAATGAGGACAGAGTTGCTAAATAGTATATTGTCCTGAGCTGTGCTTTATTGTTTAAAGTGACCATAGGGGAACCTCCCTGTTAGTCCAGGGCTAAGATTGCTGCTCTACCACAGCCAGGGCCCAGGTTGGCTCCCTGGTCACGGAACTAGATCTCACATGTAGGAGACAGCCATATAAGTAAATGTAAAAATAGTAATAAAATATAAAGTGACCATAGGGCTTTCGCGTAACTACTCAAGTTCTCATCCAATTACAAGGGGAAAACTGAACAAATTTCAGATTGGGGATAGTAAGAGACCAGACAAAGTTACAGTTTGGTTATATCCGAAGGATGGTGCCTGTCTTATGGGTTACTAGGGGAACTTTTATCTTTAAAACTGGTAAGATACTTTTCAAAAAGAATTATCACGTGGAAATACAGAACTGAAAGGTACACGTGAACTCTCTAACCTCAGATTGAGAACCACAGATGTGGGATATTCTGTAGTTGATGAGGTTTGTTTTGGAGAGTTTTTTTTTACTGTTCCGAAACAGATGTCCGCCAGAGGAAGGCAGCTGTCTCACTGATTGCAAAACAAATAAAGTGAAATTGTTCAAAGATGCAAAAAAATGGTACAGGAAGAACCCCCAAAGACGCGCATGAGACCTATCACATAGGAATACTATGAAGATGAAATGAGCAAACAGACTGGAACGCGTCTAACACACACAGTAGGTTTGCAGTCAGTTAGGCTGTGATTTTCCTTCAGAGCTTCATTGCATTTAGTGGTGTTGGATTATGTTGACTCCCTCTGAGGGAGCATCCTCCGTGTTAATAAATGTTAAGACTCACTTATAGTTCCCCTCTGACGAATGAAGAGGAGAGCGAGAACCTTCTCAGACCCTTTGGCAGGTGGGGGATGAGGAGGAAATAAATGAGAACCAGAGCCAGCTTTAACGTGGGCTCCAAAGTGTGGGGCGCTCGCGCAAACAACTTCTGGGTAGTTGAAGCCGCCTCGAGAACAGCAGAACCAGCTCTCCCACACGGGCTCCCTCGTCCCGGGGCTGATGCAGGCAGAGAAACTGCGCCCGGAGAGATGCTGCTCCAGCCGAGAGCGGGCGGGGAAACCACGGGGGCCCTCCATCCTTCACGCCCGCTGGCAGCGAGGGACTTTCTCCGGTTTTAAAAACTACGTTCACAAGCCACCGTCTCCCACTTTCAACGGCACAAGCAGTGCCTTTTGCCGTTGGGCCAACAGAACCGGGACTGTTCCGGGCAGCCCCTGTCCTGCACCCTGAGAGGAAAGGGGCCGTTTCCGGGGCGGGACGGGGCCTGCGCGCGGCCCCGCACGGCGCGGAGAGACGGGCAGACCCGGGAGCCGGGACGCTCGGGCCGGGCGGGCTCCCCCGGGCGCGGCTCTGCCCGGGCTGGGCGCGCGGGGCCAGGGGGCGGGCGGCCGCCTCGCAGGGGCCGCGGCGCCCAGCACGCGCCGGCCTCTACGGCGGCGCTTTCACGTCTTCACCCAGAGCAGCGCCAGCCCCCATGCTCCGCCGGCTTCTCCCGAGGAATTCTGAATAATGACTCATCAATCTAGAACCTACACAGGCGTAGACGCGGCGTCTCGAATCAGGAGACCGGATGAGATCATGGAGGCCGCGAACGTGTGCAGCGGGGACGCGAGCGCCGCGCCCCCGGGCCGCCGGCCGCCAGGCCGCTCCGCATGCGCAGGCGCCGGCCTGTCCGCGGACGTCGGGAGGGGCGGGGCGGGCGGAAGCCGAGCCTCAAGACTCAATTTGTCTAGGTTTGCACCACTGCTCGTCGTCTCCCACATGGTCTAGCGGTTAGGATTCCTGGTTTTCACCCAGGCGGCCCGGGTTCGACTCCCGGTGTGGGAACGCCATCCCCTTTTTGGGCAGAAAACGAAGATAATTCAAACACGTCCAAACTAGGGGAACACTGGTGTTTTTAGAAAGAACTCTAACCTTGTTTCAGAGCACCCAGGGGAAACTGACGCTGAAGAGAATCGGGGTTTACCCTAGAGTGAATGGCTGTACAGCCCACTCAAAGCCGGTCGACCGGCAGGACCAAACGGAAAGGAAGCAGCTCGAAAGAGGGCTGAGTTTGCTTTTGAAACAGGTCTTTAAATCTGAGGAGCAGGGAGTCAGCCGGCCCCATGCTAAGATAGTTGGTTTTCCTGCGTAATTTCTCCTTGTACCGTGAATATGGAACAAATGATCAAAAAGTGCTCTTCTTTGAAAAAAAAAAAAAGACAAGACACATTGTAGGACATTATAGGCTTTTCAGTTGCCTAAAGCCATTCCTTTGAGGACAGCAAGATTTTCAGAAAAGTCATATTATTGAGGGCACAGTAGTTCAGAATACAGTCTACTGTGTTTTGTGATTCAAAAGCTCACTGAAGCAGTTATCTTGGGGTGGGGGGAGAAGGGGAGGAAGGAAAATAGAAAATTATATTATTACACATATTGAGGAGTGAGGCAATGGCAAAATAACACTTTCGTCTCACGCCCTGTTTGACACATTCTGTTTTTAAAAACTTCAGGAATCCATGATACACTCAATAAGATCTCTAGAATTAGAAATGTGAGTACTGATGTGCGACAAGACAGTTTCCAACTGTTACCCAAATAAGTGCATCTTCTGCTGTAATCGTTTATCTTGCTTGCTTCTCCAAACATTTGCTGCTAGGGAAAACCTCCAGGCATTTAGAAGCCACACTGCTGTCCCACTGGTGTCGAACTCTTTGAAGCTTCCCCAATTTATTCTCAGACTACCATTAACCCTGAGAAACGACTGTGAAAAAGACTTGGTATCCACATAACTTTGAAATTTGCTCTCTTTTTAAAGTCCTTTGGGATTTTACTGGGACACAAAAATGTCACTTTCAATGAGAAACATACTAGGCTAAATATATGCTTATTCAAATTGTCTAATAAAGAGCCTGGAGGAGAAATTGATCATCAGCAGGTGATTTGCATTTATTAAGTCGAGTAGGACAGAACAGATAGGAAAATATAAAACCCCATAATAATAGATCACTGAATAACAAGTATTTTATTGAGCACGTACTATGAACTTGGATAAATGTTTTATATACTTTTTTCAATTTAATCCTTATTTTGTTATCAGATAATATTATTATGTCTGTATTGGCCAGGGGCCCAGTAGGAAACTGATGCCATTCTTAACAGAGTTGAATAAAGGGACTACATAGGTTTTGTCGAGGTTCTAGAAAAACAGCAAGCAATAATGCCGTCTCCAGGGCTCCTGGATCTAAAATGAGTGGGGAGAGGGAGGGCGGCTGCCACTGAGGAGCTGTGGTTTCTGTTTGTCTTGAAACTTGCTTTCTTATGGCAGGTGAGTTCCATTCACACGAAGACTGCTAAATCCACCCATCCTATGAATCATTCATTTCCATAAAATAGATCTGTGGCCACACAGATTTGACACAAGCATCCTTTGGATGAATATGATACTTTAAGAGACGCAGAGCATAGTAGATGCCTCTATAGACACGTACTTAATTAAGTGAAAACAGCTTAACTTTGTGGGGAAATATTTGCTTGAATTTTATTTGCTATTTTTATAACTTTGTATTTTTTGCAAAACATTTTGCCATAGTTTCATTAATCATCTTCCTTATCAGTCTTTATATTCATAGACTATTTTGAGCTACAAATGCCCTTGGCAATCATTTAATGGAGCCTTTCATTTTACCCATGAAGCACTGGGTCCTGGATTTTATGCTTCGGATTCCCCAGGTTTGGTTTTTAATTTACCTTTAAAATATTTATTTATTAAAAAATAAAATATCTATTTACTTATAGCTGCACTGATGCGCACTGGCTTTCTCTGGCTGAGGTGGGCGGACTTCTCATTGCAATAGCTTCTCTTGTCGCAGAGAACTGGCTCTAGGATGTGCGGGCTTCAGTAGTTGCAGTGTGAGGGCTCAGTAGTTGTGGCTCATGGGCTCAGTATTTGCGATGCAGAGGCTCAGTTGTTTCATGATATGTGGGCTATTCCCTGACTGTGGCTCGAACCTGTGTCCTCTGCACTGGCAGGCAGATTCTTAACCACTGCTCCAGCAGGGAAGTCCTAGGTTTGGATTTTTAGATTATGTATCTCCCTAAATTGACTCTTTCATGGTGTCCTTGACAGTCACCACTCCCTCTTGCACCACTGGGTGCAGAGAAGATAAATTTGAAGAATTTGGTTGTATCTTGCTTTGGGTCAATGTTCAAAGTATAGCTGCAACAACACAGTTGTAACATCTTTCCGTTTGACGTTTTGAGTTATTAAATTTTAATTCACCATATACACATTTCTAGAGAGAGATGATCTTTGGGACATTTGAATTAGTTGTAGGTTCTCAGCATGCTTTTATTTTTGTATTTGATCATAAATTTGGGGGGAGTCTGAACAGATATCATTTTATGCCTACTCACATGGGTACCTGGAGTCACACAGATTTGTATGTATGTTCCCTCAGAAATATATGTTACACATAAAAGATGTCCTAACTAATTGCAACATTAACACTTCATATTAATGCAGGAAAAGGAAGGCAAATAGGAATTTTAACTTACCCACGTTGTAAAACTGAACAACCTGGAAAAACACTGAATACTTGGAAAATCACTGGAACAAATAATCAAAAAATCAATTTGCAAACACCTAGAAGACCACAGGGTACTGGGTTATCATCCCGCATAGTTTTGTGAAAAACAAAGCTGATCAGATGAATCTAATTTCCTTTTGTCACAGAGTGACAGGCATGGTGGATGGGGGAGCAGTCAAGATAATCTATCCTGATTTAAGAAACCTTAGGATTTTGTACTTCGTTGTACTCATGAAGAAAATGTAGGTAAGACTACTGCTGTCTGGCAGGGACACATTCAAGCTGAAGTTTGGGGCTCAGCTTCATCTAGATAGGCAGCTTACCCTCGTTCCATGCGGCAATAACTCTATCCTCCTTCCTGAGTCCCTGCCTGGATTCCTTAAAAAAAAAAAAAAAGTTAATTCAGATTCTCTGTGCAAATTACATCATCTTTCTGTTCCTCAGTTTCCTAGACTGTAAAATGGGGGTAATAATCAGATCTATTTTATAGGGTTGTGAAGATTAGACAAGATAACGCATATAAAGGGCTTGGTCCAGTTTGGGGCTGATGACCATTGGTTACCATCACCACCATCATCATTGTCATCGTTATCATGTTTAGTTCCTCTTTCTCTACTTCTAATCACAATGTTAAATCTCATCTTTTCTGCCTCTTCAGTGATGCCAAGGTATATTCTTATCTATTTCTTTTACCACTGTGCTGGGCAGATCGTCTTGTTCCCTGCGCTGTTAAATAAGCACCAAACTGGTTTCTTTGACCCCCTATCTCATCCAGCTTTTCTGTCTCACATCCTGCTGCACATTGCAGCACAGAGCTGAGGGTGCTGCTCTGCTGCACCTCGGGGCTTTGACCTGCTGTGTGCTCCCAACCTACCTTTACAACCTAAAAGCTACCACTTCCCTCTGTGCATCCCAGTTTCCAGTTAGCTTCTCACTGAGCCCTGTATCTGGCTTTTGCTCAACATTTCCTCTGCTGAGATGTTCTTGTGCCCTTTCCCTAAATATTTGCATCTTATCCATCCTTTAAAGCTTAATTCTAATGTCCTGCCCTTTGCGGAGCACCCCTTACCTCTCCTGCTGGGAGACTCCTGATGGGAATGTGTTCTGATTCCCCTTAGCATCTTATGTACCTCTCTTCTGATAGTAATTCCTCTCTGACTTCAGGTCTTAGCTTAGATGTCATTTTCTCCCTAAGTCTCTCCTGCTTCACTGGCAGTGGGGGAGATGCTTTGCTCTGCATGTTGCTCTCTCAAAGCCCTGGCCACGCACCCCTCTAGAGCACATGCTCCAAGACCAGTGCCCTGCAAGCAGTAAATACTTAATAAACATGTGTGGAGGGAACGTGTGAGCCAGACAAGGACTGTATTGTCTCAAGGAACATCTTAGGTTCCAAGTTACAGAAAACCACTGGCCGGAGAGAGAATGATTGGGTTACGTAACCAAACTGTGGGAAGTCGGGTGGTGTGGTTGGCCTCAGGGACAACCAGAACCAGTGTTCCCTCTCTCTGTCTCTCTGGGTGTCAGATTTATTCCACCTATTATGGACTGGCTATTTCCACATGGCAGGGATGTGGGCACCACTAGCTCCATATTCATTTCTCACAGCTCCTCCAACTAAGAAGGAAGCTCTTGGTTTTCTTAGTTTTTGTTGGAAAGTGCTGGGGAGGAGTGTGGTCTTCCCTGGGCTGTGTATCCTCCTGATGATTGATGTGCATAGGGTATTGTGATTGGCAGCCTTCCCAAGTGGCTCAAAGGGTAAAGAATCTGCCTGAAATGCAGAAGACCCTGGTTCGATCCCTGGATCGGGAAGATCCCCTGGAGAAGGGAATGGCTATCCACTCCAGTATTCTTGCCATGACAGAGGAGCCTGGCGGCCTAGTCCACAGGGTGGCAAAGATTAGGACATGACTGAGCGACTAACACTTTCATTAGAACCACATGGTGGAGAGGAAGGACAAACAGGGACTAAAATTAAGCCAGAGAGGGACTTTTTTGGTGGTCCAGTGGTTAAGATTCTATACTTTCAATGCAAGATACATGGGTTCTAATCCCTGCTCAGGGAGCTAGGGTCCCACCTGCCACATGGCCAAAAATAAGTTAGTTTATTAAAAAAAAAGAGAGAGAGAAATTTATGATAAAAAATTAAGCCAGAGAAATTAAACACTGGTGATGGTTGTGTAACTTTGTGGATACACTAAAACCCCCAAATGGAAAGTCTGGATTTTATGGTACATGAATTATATATCAATTAAAGAAAGAAAACAGAAAAGAATTAAGCCAGAGGTGAAATTTTGTTGGCAAAATGAGCACTTTTAATTCCTTTTACTTGAGCTACTCATTTATTCAGCAAACATTTGAAGGCGTCTATTATGGCCCAGCACCCATTTAGATTTACATTTTAGCTGTGGAATCTTCCAAACACACAAACACATGAACAGAGTTAGAAGTCTGGGTTTCATTCTAAATGTGATGGGAAACTTCTGGAGGCTTACACACAGAGTGGGTTCCACCCCCCAGGATGAGACTGGATTTGAGGGGCTTCGAGAATCTTCTGGCCAGTTTCTCTGTCTGTGGTCAGCATCAACCACACACTTTTATGGGAAGATGAGAAATGTTTAACAGGTCTTTGAAATGGCTTATATCACCTCATTTTCAGAACCCAGCAACCTTGTCATAAAGTGTCCTTGTGGACCAACCTGGATCACATTATTCTTTGTTTTCATTTGCCTGTGAGCCAAACTGCAAAGTTCGGAGGTGCAGTCGTCAAGACTGCCCTCACTTTGGACGCTGTCCTCAAGTCTGGGGCCTTGCCAAAACCACTCTCAGGTTTGATGATGTGCTAGAAAGACCCACGGAACTCGGTGAAAGCTGCAGCACTCACAGTTGTGGCGTATTGCAGGAAAAGGAGACAGACTGAAATTAGCCAAAGGGAGAGACACAGGGCAGAGTCTGGGCCAGTTTTCTGGAGTCCTCTCTGCCCTGTGGAGTCAGGATGGACTCTGTCCTCTCCCCCCAAGTATTGGTGTGTGACGCTATGCATGGAATATTGCCAATCAGGGATGCTCACCTCAGTTTTTGTTGGGGCTTCATTATATAGACATGATGGATGGATTGATCTCCCATGTGGTTAAACTCATTCTCTAGGCTCCTTGATAACATGTGACCCAAAGCCCCCGTCCTAAATCCCATGATTGGTCTTTCTGGCTTGGCCAACTCCCTGAAGCCATGAGGCATGGCCCGCTCTTGCCCTAAACAAAGACCCTCTTATCAGGTCTGTCCGTCCTAAGTCGCTTCAGTCATGTCCGACTCTTTGCAACCCTATGGGCTGTAGCCCACCAGGCTTCTCTGTCCATGGGATTCTCGAGGCAAGAATGCTGGAGTGGGTTGCCATTTCCTTCTCCAGGAGAGCTTCCAAACTCTGGGATTGAACACGCGTCTCTTACATCTCCTGCAGTGGCAGGCAGCTTCTTTACCACTAGCTCCACCTCGAGACATAGATTACTTTCCAGAAGTCAAGGGCAAAGGTCAGGTCTCCCTTTTGCTGTTATTCAGTTGTTCAGTCGTGTCCGACTCTCTGCAACCCCATGGACTGCAGTGCTCCAGGCTTCCCTGTCCTTCAGTATCTCCTGGGAGTTTGCTCAAACTCATGTTCACTGAGGCAATCTTTCCTAGCATCAGGGTCTTTTCCAATGAGTTCAATGCTTCGAATCAGGTGGCCAAAAGTATTGGAGCTTCAGCATCACTCCTGCCAATGAGTATTCAGGGCTGATTTCCTTTCAGAAATCTCTTTGGGCAAGGCCAAATTCTTTACTATGAACCATTTTTTCCCTAGTTTACTTCTCAATGGAAATGGAGGAGACAGGATTAATTATGGTCATAACTGTTTCCCAAAATGTAGATAAGTGCTCAGGGCAGCAGCTCATGATGACTCTTTCTCTTTTTTCCCAATTTCCTAAGGGGAATTTTCCTATGCTCAGATGGGAAAGAAACTGCCTGCAATGCAGAAGACCTGGGTTCAGTCCCTGGGTTGGGAAGATGCCCTGGAGAAGGAAGGGAATGGCAACCCACTCCAGTATTCTTGGCTGGAGAATTCCATGGACAGAGGAGCCTGGCGGGCTACAGTCCACAGGGTTGCAAAGAGTCGGACATGACTGAGCGACTAACATGAGGGGAAGTTCCAGAACGAGAGGTGAGGAGGGGCTTTGGGGAGTAGTAGGTTTTCTCTGAGACGTATTGTTTGTCTGGCCGCCTCACCTCATGCTCTGATCTTAAAACGAAAGCAGTGGCCCCATGGGGAGTGTCTGATGCTGGGGGTTTCTGTCTCATCAGAACCACAGTGAGTCTGAGGGGTGTCACCTGCATTAGAATTTCCACTGGAAGCTCAAAAGCAAAACTGCACTCGCGTGCAGAAAATGGAGGTCTGTTAGGGTTCTGTCTGGAGACTGCAGTGTGACAGTGGAGCTTGGGTGTTCACCTGGCTGTTATCAAGGGACCCCACCCCCTCCCCTCAGTGGGTTTTAGCTGTGTTTGCCCAACACCTACAGCAGTCCGGTGGCATCATTGCCTTTGACCTGACTCACTCATGTATAAACTTAAATGAAATGGAGTATTTCCTGCCATATCAATAAACAAGGATGTCACAGTCATTAGGGATACCGGCCCTCCAAATGTGAATTTCTGAGCCTAGGAAGAACAATGTCTGTTATCTGGCAGCCACTGCACTGCCTCCACTCCCTACCATGAGTGAGGAAGTAAGGATGTGAAAAATCAAATTGCAGGATGATTTCAGTAAGCCAAGAATCTTGTGCCGTCCCATACATAGAAAAGTGCTAAATTCCTTGAGAGATCTGGTTTTCCTTAATTAATAATAAATCTTTCAATGTTCAGACTGCCTCCCCCTGGCTGCAAACTTCTATATAATCTGACTCCTCCCACCCCCAACCCCATCCCCGGACTAGTTCTCCCAGGATCACTTGACATGCTGTCTCCCTGGCTTGAAGTCCTAAAAATTCCCACTGAATAAAACATAACTGTCAACTTCCAGGTTGTGACTATTTTTTTTTTAAGTTGACACTTCGAACATCTATTTGCCAAAGGCAGAGAGCTCCATCATTTATGTCTCTGGGTACCTCTGTTCGGTGCTGTTTTCCATTCTAGGCTCAGTACAGAAGTTTGGGGCTGCAGGGAGGGTGCAGAGGAAGGCAGGAGATTTCATAAGCATCAGTGTGTTCATTGAGTCTGAGGTGGGCACAGTGAAGCTGCCAGTTATCAGAAGCTGGAGTAATTTTCCATCACCGGGGCTTGTTAATGTCCTGGGATTGGAGTTAATGGATTCAGGGGCATCGAAGAGAGCGGTGCATGAAGGGGAGTGAAGCAGGAATAATCAGAATTTGGCAACAGCTCAGCGGTGGGGTGTGAAGGGCAGGAGTGATTTGCTGACAACCCCAAGATGATAAGCATCCCGGGAGAGACCGAGAAGTGGGGCAGAGAGAATGAGATTTGTCTCCTCTGACAAATTTGAGGCACTGCGGGGACATCTAAATGGAGCAAACAGAGAGCGCAGGCAAGCCGGGCTGGAGCACCTGTGAAAGCAGAAACCTGGGGGGGCAATTGTCGTGGTCAGGCAAACAGGAGGCTTTGAGGCTTTCTAATGAATGGTGCCTGGCTGTTGCAAGCAGCAGTGTGGTGGAGAGAGTGTGTGTGCTGGGGAGGAAGTGAGAGATGCTGTCGCGTATCTGGCCTGCAGTGACAGACACACAGTTTTGTACATAAGCCTCTAGCCTGCAGTGACACATTGCTCAAGAGCACCAAGTGAGCCCCACACAGCTCACAGGGCCTCCAGTTCCACTGCAGTCATCATAAACGCTGGTAGCTTTCTGGCAGATGGCAGTAAGGGTCTTGAGAAAGGTGTGAATTTCCCAATTTGAGCAAAGGTACTATGTATGCTTCCAGGAGCTCTTTTGTTAGGCTTCTTTTTTTCTGACTGCACCAAGTGGCATGTGGGATCTTTGTTCCCTGACCAGGGTTCAAACCCATGCCCCCTGCATTGGGAGCACAGTCTTAACCACTCGACCACCAGGGAAGTTCCCCCCACCCTTTTATAATTCTTTGTGACCCCATGGACTGTAGCCCACCAGGTTCCTCTGTCCATGGAATTTTCCAGGCAAGAATACTGGAGTGGGTTGCCACTTCCTTCTCCAGGGATCTTCCTCACCCAGAGATTGAACCCATGTCTCTTGCATTGCCTGCGTTGGCAGGCAGATTCTTTACCACTGGTGCCATGTGGGAAGTCTTTTTAAGATAAAATAAATAAAGCCTGCAGAATTTCCAATCCCTTCGGATCTTGTTACATGATGTGAAGAATCAAAGACCCTGAACTACTAATTATTTTATAAAGTGGGCACTTTAATGTTTCTTGTACATGTTTTGTGTGTGATTGTGGGACATGCTGGAAAGTTGAGTTGGTACAAATTTCATGGAAAATTGTTTAGCATGCAATGCACATCAAGAGTCATAAATATGTTTCTTCCTTTTATCTGCTTATTATACTTTTAGAAATCTACATCCAGGGAAGAATCAGAGAAGAGCAAAGATACAGACTGATGAACAAGGATGCTTTTTTTTCCCCTTATAGCATCATCTATCATTAAAAAAATACTTGAAACAATAAAAGAAAGTCCTGTGATAGAATGAATGAACACATGGTACGCCCATATGGTGGAATATTGTACAGTTGATTATTTACAGCCAAGATTATCTAATGACATGGAAAGAAGCAGAATCCCAAACTCTATGTATACTTTGAGTCCTACTTTGTCTAGAAGGCAATACACACATACCTGAAAACAGGAAGGAATACCAAACATTAACAGTGGCTATTTCTGGATGGCACAGTTACATTTATTTTTTTTTCCTTTTACTTATTTCAATTCCCCAAATTGTTTTTGAAATGAGTATATGATTGCTTTCATAGTCAGGAACTTTCCCCCAAAGTAATACCATACAGCTTGGGAGTCTGGGTTGAGTGCCATGAGATACCCCATGGTAAGCTCTCAGCAACCCCCAGGACAAGGGCATTTCAGAGCCATCCAACATTTTATGGGTCTCTATTTGGTGCTCTTACCCTTTAGACGGGGATCCTAGGCTGACCCCTGCAGTGGGCAGTGCTGGCATTGAGGGACAAGGCTTCAGGCCCACTAAGGACCCCTTCGGGCTATCATCCAGGCTGACGTGGGTGGCCCACCTTCTCATCAGAAAACAAAACCTGAATGTCCTGGGTCTTATGCAGGAAATGCCATTTTAGCTGCAAGTGCCTTCCCAGGTGGCGCCAGTGGTAAAGAATCTGCCTGCCAAGCAGGTGATGCAAGAGATGTGGGTTCGATCCGTGGGTGGGGAAGATCCCCTGAAGCAGGAAATAGCAATCCACTCCAGTTTTCTTGCCTGGAAAATTCCTTGGACAGAGGAACTTGGTAGGATACAGTCCATGGGGTCACACGTGACATTCTTTTAGGAAACCAGGATTGAACTATTCACTGACAGCTCTTTGCTAGCACTGAAAGATTTTAAAGCAGAAACCTAGATCTCATTAGTCTTCTCCATCTGGTAACTTTCCTCCTGACAGAGTGCTCCCTTTACTTATTGCTCTTTTGCAAATAAAAATCACAGTGGCTTTAAAAAAAATTATTTTCAGGTGGATTTTTGATCCATTGGGTGTAGAAATCCCTGAGATACTTATCAAAATGAAATTCTATATCAAGAATCACAAAAATTGGAATTCTTTTTTGAGAGTTAGCAGAAAAAAATGGGTAATTTCACAAGGTAGGGAGAGGCCAGTGTCAGATAAGACAAATTTAAATAGCAAAAAGAGAAAATTGAATTCATTTCTATTAGACTCGGTAATCACGAAAGCATAACTTGGATATTTAGAGAGAGCTCTGTATCTTTTAAACAGGCTCTTTTTTTTTTAATGGATTAAAAAAATATTTATTCGGTTGTGCCAGGTGTTACTTGTGGATCTAAGCTGTGATTTCCACTCTGGATCTTCCATCTTTGCTGTGGCATGCCGGATCTTTCATTGCGGCAGGTGAACTCTTAGCTGTGGCCTGTGCATTCTAGTTCTCCAACCAGGGATGGAACCCAGGCCCCCTGCACTGGTAGCTTGGAGTCTTAGCCACTGAACCACCAGGGAAGTCCCTTAAACATGATCTTTTGAGGGAACAAAACATTGACATGTATATGTAGAAAGTCATTTGGCTTCCAAGAAAGTTAAGACTCCAAAAGTTCATAACTCTCCAGTCTCCACGGACTCTTAGCCTCAGGTTGAGACCCCAAAGGGCAGAGACCTACAGGAAGGGGAACACAGCGTGTGTGACTACAGCTCTCATCTCGGGTAAACAACTGTCAACATTCAAATGTTCTGCAGCTTCCTGTGTGTATACAATTATTTCAAAATAGAAAGTTAAAAGAAATTAAGTGAGAAAGAGAAACATTAGAAGCTTAAGGAGTGTGGCTTCATTATAGTAACTTTTGCCACCATCCCTAGGAATGTGACATAAAGGTAAAGTTAGATGCTGGTAAGTGGAGGGTAACTGGCTTGGGGTAAGGGGTGGACAGGATGCAGAGAGACTAGAAGAAACAAGTTGGGTTTCCACTGTCCCACCACTACTACAGACAAAGTGGGCAGGAGTTGAATTTCTGTGAATATTTTGGGAAAAGCGTTAGTTGCTAGTGTCTGACTCTTTGTGACCCCATGGACTGTAGCCTGCCAGGCTTCTCTGCCCATGGGATTCTCCAGGTAAGAATATTGGAGTGGCTTGCCATTTCCTTCTTCAGGGAACCTTCCCAACCCAGGGATGGAACCTGGGCCTCCTGCATTAAGGGCAGATTCCTTACCATCTGAGCTACCAGGGAAGCCCTGGTATTATGGGATGGAATATTATGGGAGGGGGATATGTGAGTATTGTGGTGGGAGGGGTAATGCTAGAGTTGGTTGTGTGGGTTTTTGGTTTGGTTTTGGTTGGGTTGTTTACGTTTAGACGACTGGGTGCAGACACGCGTCTCTGGCATTGCTGTTGAATTCCAGTGTAGACACACGAGGTCTTCTGTCCTTTGCTCACCACCAGCTGCTAGCTTGTTCCGCCCAGGGCTGAGTTAGGTCAAACAAGTTCAACAATTCCTGGAGATGTTCTAAGGGATCAAGTGTGCAGCCAATGTAAGATTCTTTCTTCCGCTGGTGTCATGGATTCATTCTCCAACTTCTGCTTGGGCCACAAGCCACTGGTGGATAAAATGATCTCAGTGACTGGATGTGGTGCCCATGGGGTGCTCTTCCTTCACTGGTTCTGTTTGCCCTGGAAGCTGGAGCTAGAGCCAAACTTTTCTGGCAAGATCCCCGACTGGCCTACATTTTTAAAAAGCCAGCAGTTCTGGTCAAAGAACCTTGGCTGCTTCCATGACACTTTTTGAGCACAGAAGCTGGTTCCATGCACTTAGCGGTTGCCCAGTGCACAGCTCTGAATGGAGCTCTTCCCCAGTCCTTCCCACTGGTAGCCAGAGCTCACGCTCCTTTTCTGGCAAGGACACCGGGCACAACTGCCTGTACCCAGAGAGCTGGCTCCACGTCCGAGCAATTCCACGAGGTTCCTGCTCTGTGATGGTAAACATGGAGCAGCCTAAACTTTTCCAAAGCACTGGGATCGAAAACAGAAAGTACCTGGGGCCCTGGTGACAAGCAACAGAGTCCCCCCGCACCCCCTGCTCAGCAGAGAGCTTTTAGAATGTAGAATAAATCTGACACTGAAGGTTTGGTCACAGTGATTGGTTCACTTTGGGGCATGGATATTTCAAATTTCTTCTCAAGGCTTGGGCGAATGCATAAGCTTTCTTTATTTTGTCATCTGTAACCATAGGCAAACAGCTAGTTTTACAGAGGAGTAAAGCTGGGCAGTGAATCAAACAGCCCTGGTGCACAGCTTCAACTTGACATAGACTTGGAACTGATTTTATTGCCAATGTGTGATATAGGGGGGAAATTCTGTATTTTCTTCAACTTACAGTTCTTTATCTGAAAACCAATAGAAAATGCAGTGCCTGTGTGACAAGATCAGTGAAAGAATAAGCAAATAAACTAATACAAAGGCATCCGCTAAGCACTCCCTGGTGGCTCAGAGGTTAAAGCGTCTGCCTCCAATGCGGGAGACCTGGGTTCGATCCCTGGGTGGGGAAGATCCCCTGGAGAAGGAAATTGTAACCCACTCCAGTATTCTTGCCTGGAGAATCCCATGGATGGAGAAGCCTGGTAGGCTACAGTCCACGGGGTCGCAAAGAGTTGGACACAACTGAGCGACTGAACGGAACGGAAGCACTCCGGAATCTTCCCCTACCTTCTCTCCTTCTGCTCTCCATCCCCTTTTTCCATCTCTAGAGTGGTAATTTTCAAACTGTTTTAATGTCTGGAACTTCCTTTTTTTTTTTTTGCTGCCCTGCAGGATCTTAGTTACCCAACCAGGATGGAAACTGTGGCCCCTGCAGAGGGAGCATGGAGTCCTAACCACTGGACTGCCAGAGGTTCCCATGTCTGGAACTTTCAAAACATTTAAATGTATATGTATGTAGAAGCCAGGCATAGAAAATAGATAAAACCCCTAAGCTGCTACAGAAGTGCCTGACTGGTCCTGTCTTTCCTCAGAAGTTTCTTGCAATTTAATCCTTGGGGATGGCCTTTCTCCTTTACTGGGAGACCCAGAGGGGGAGTTGTTGTTCAGTCACTAAGTCATGTCCGACTCTTTGTGACCCCATGGACTGCAGCATGCCAGGTTTCCCTGTCCTTCACTATCTCCTGGAGTTTGCTCAAAGTCATGTTCATTGAGTCGGTGATGCCATCCAACCATCTCATCCACTGTCACCCCCTTCTCCTCTTGCTCTCAATCTTTCCCAGCATCAGAGTCTTTTCCAACGAGTTGGTTCTTCCCATTAGGTGGCCAAAGTATTGGAGTTTCAGCTTCAGCATCAGTCCTGCCAAAGGATATTCAGGATTGATTTTCTTTAGAATTGACTGGTTTGATCTCCTTGCTGTCCCACGGACTCTCAAGAGTCTTCTCCAACACCACATTTCAAAAGCATCAATTCTTTGGTGCTCATTCTTTATGGTCCAACTCTCATATCCCTACATGCCTACTGGAAAACCGTAGCTTTACCTATACAGACGTGTGTCAGCAAAGTGATGTCTCTGCTTTTTAATATGCTGTCTCTGCTTTTTAATATGCTGTCTAGGTTTGTCATAGCTCTTCTTCCAAGAAGCAAGTGTCTTTTAATTTCGCAGTTGCAGTCACCATCCACAGTGACTTTGGAGCCCAAGAAAATAGAGTTTTGGGCTTTTAGAGAAGCTTTTTAAGGCAGCTTTGACTCTGCTGAGCTTCTCAATTTTATCTTTATTTTTATTGATGGGTGTGTCTGCCTCCCAAGAGTGAGGTGGTCTCGGCAGGAGACCTGCTTCAGAGGGCCCGCAGCTAAGCAGGTCCCCGCCCTCCCAGAGCGGAAGTCCCGGTGGGTGCCACGCCCATCCCACCCCAGGACCGTGCCCTGTCCCCGCCTCCTTCTCCTATTGGCTCACGATTTCTTTTCCTGCAGGACCAACCCGGGCCTTTGGAGAAGTGGTCTCCAGGGGCTGGGAAAAGAGCTTCTCCCCTTTCTGTGGCTCCGATCATAGATCGCTTGGTCTGAAGGGTGAGGACTGCCTGGAGTGCTGCCCTCAGCCTGGAGTCGGAAAGTACAGTAGTGCTTTGAAGATCTCAGTCATCGTAAACAGCCTTTATGTTCTGGGTCTGGTGTGTTTTCTCTTCTGCTGGGCCGCCTATGGTTGCCATGGATATGGCTTTGTCTCTGGAGGCCTATAACCAAGGAGGATTTAAATCCTTGTGGGTCAATATTTCCATAAAACCAAAAAAAAAAAAGAAAAAGGAAAACTTTCTTGAATAGCTCTAAGATACGCTTAAACCATATGACCAAAAAACAACAACAAAACCAGCAGACTTTCCAGAACCCATGGGGACACATATTTAAAAAAACGACTCCGAATTATGAAGATGAAGCCCACTTAATGCCTCTGACTGCAACAAGTGAAAATGATGCTATTTCCCAGTGAATGTTTTGGACAATATAAAGCTACTTTTTTTTTTTTTTAAATGCTGCTGCTGCTGCTACTGCTAAGTCACTTCAGTCGTGTCCGACTCTGTGTGACCCCATAGACGGAAGCCCACCAGGCTCCCCCGTCCCTGGGATTCTCCAGGCAAGAACACTGGAGTGGGTTGCCAATGCTAGTGCTTATATTTCAGAATGCCTCTAGATTTGCCGTTTTTACGATGTGCCATATTCCAGCAATAAATGAACCTATGTTTCAGGCAAACAGTGGTTATTTCTGTCTGACACGGGAGGTTCAGTGACACTGGGGGATGACTATGGAAGATGGGTAGATTGAAAAGGCTTTTTAAAAAAAAAGGAGAAGAAGAAGAAAAACTGTGTCCTGCTCAAACCAAAGAACTCTGGAGTCTTTGTTTAAAAACACAGGAAACGTTCTCCCGGGATTCCTCATAAGTTACTCGGGAGAAAGCTACTGTCGCCTGGTAAAGCGGAGGTCAGGGAGTTGAGGAGCAGCCACAGTCCCGCCATGCCTTGGTTCTTTGCTCAAGAGCATCATCCTTTTTAATGGGCTGCCCTTTGTGTATGTTTCTTTGTGTCTTCAGGGACCTCACTGCTTCGGCCAGGGAAACAAACTGTGGACTTTGGGCTGAGGACCTTGGCGGAGGTGCCCACAGCTGCGAAAGAGCTGTTTCCATAGCAGCATCCTCGCCAGCAGCACTCAGCTGCCCCAAGTCCTCATGGTAACAACTCAGGGTCTTATCATCCCTCCCACTTGCTGCCCTGTTTTTTGTCTTGGGGAGCAAGACACTTCCAATAAAGAAGTTGCGTCTGAGTTGCAATTACCAGCGACCCTTTTTTTTTTTTTTTACTGAATTGGGGCAAAAAGAGACATTTATTTCCTTTCTGTGTACTTGGGTTTTCCCATGTTGGTACTTTGTAATAACCACAATCTCCTTGCTTGCCTGCCTTAGGCATTCTCCCCAAACCTTGCCTGTGCCGGTCTCCCGGCCACCACTGGGACTTCCCAAGTGAAGGTTAGGACCCTCTTGCTCTGACTCCAAGTGCCTGGATTGCAAAGGCCTTGGTGATGATTAGGAACAGAGAGGGCAGTGCAACTGCTGGCAGGCTGCCACCAGGGTCGGTGGTGGCTTATCTGGATGAGGAGGGGGAGCTCAGGCTTGAAACTGCCTCCCAGGTAGGTCCTGGGAGAAATGGTTTACTCCCAGGCCAGCTTGCTCCCATCCTGCAGCCAACCGCCTGGGCGGCGGAGGTGGGGTGCCTTGGTGGTGGGCCAGTGAACAGAGATTCAGCTTTTTGGCTTGATGAGGTCAGTTATGGGGTGGGTCTGGGAGCCCTAAGAAAACTCTGGGGTGATAGGAGGAGCCTTTGGATAAACAGCTGCTAGGTTCTCTGAACCACTGTATAGACACTTGGAGGACTTTTGACCCCTGCATGCATGCACACGTGCATGTCCTGTCTAACTTTTTGCAGCCCTATGGACTATAGCCCATTAGGCTCCTCTGTCCTTGATTTTCCAGGCAAGAATACTGGGGCAGGTTGTCATTTCCTTCTCCAGGGGATCTTCCCAACCCAGGGATCGAACCTGCATCTTCCTCATTGCAGGCGGATTCTTGACCACTGAGCCATTGGGGAAGATTTTGACCCTTTTGGCTTCCATAAAGTTCCTCCAGGGCCACCACCAGAGGGGAGAGATTTCATGAAAAAGCTGGGCTACCCTGGTCCTGACTTGACACCAAGCTGAGAAAGATCATTTTGATCTGGACTAAAAGGAGTTTCCTGATGTTCCGAGTTCATGAATGGGATAGATGTGATTTCGATTTGAGGAAGATTCCAAAAGGACCCAGGAAGGTCATGAAGTTTGATGTGACATGCTTTCTGTACCGGTGCTGAAAACATCACTCGGAAGAAAAGGAAGAGGCAGCTAAAAGAACCGATGTGCTGGTGAGGGGAGGCTGTTAGAGCTCTGGTTTCAGATGAACACAAACAAAAGCCAGAAGGAGGGGGACGTAATGAAGGGTGTCACAAAAGAATAGCAGGAATCTGTATATTAGTGTCAGGAAGAGCTGAAGTCCAGAATATGCTAAGATTTGTGAAATAGCAGCTGACATGAGAATAATGCTCCATAGTTTGGAAAGCATTTTCATGTAAATGATCACATGGATCCTCACAATAATCCTTGGGGGATGGGGTGGGTAAGAGTTATTATCCTCAGAGCATGTGGGGGACGTCTCGGAGGCGAAGCTGGGATTTGAGCCCAGATCATTTCAGGCCAAATGCTGGGTCTTTCCATGACTCCACATCTCTTTCTGTGACACTGCTCAAAAGTATAATTAGAGAAAGATGGAGCAGGGCTATGCTTAGGGAGCCAGTGTACCACAGGCAGGTGACAGAAAGCAGGACCAGCAGGTTCTTCAATGCATCATAAAGCGAAACCATCTTTAAAGGCTAGAAAAAATGTCTCAAGGCGGATGAGACCTTCAAGGGGGGTTGAGTTTTCCAAGCCTCAGGTCTGGATGTTGTAGATGTGTGTGTGCTGTGTGTGCTGAGTTGTGTCTGACTCTTTGCAACCCTCTGGACTGTAGCCCACCAGGCTCCTCTGTTCATGGGATTTCCCAAGCAAGAATACTGGAGTGGGTTGCCATTTCCTTATCCAGGGGATCTTCCTGACCCAGGGATCAGACCCAGGCCTTCCACATTGCAGGCAGATTCTTTACCACTGAACCTCCGTGGGACCCAGACATTGTAGATGGCTGTTTCCCAAAGGGACCTGAATTTCTCCTGCATGACACTCACTCCAGAAATTACCTGTTCAGTATCTGTGTTCCCCACTAGACTTAGCTTCTCAAAGGCAGGGACCATGGTCATCCTGTCCATCATATTATGGCCATTGACTCTTCAGGCATTGAATGAGCAACTCATCACAGACCTGTGAGCAGTCATTTCTGGGAAATTATGGGAGGTATGCCACAGAGAGAGGCAGAAGTCATCATGATTTACAAAAATGAGAAAAAGCAGGTTCTAGAGTCTGCTTACCAATTAGCTGACATTAATCTCGAGGTATTTACATTCATGTCAAAGATAAAACTGAGGTCCAAAGGCATAAAGAGAGTCCTGTGAGCCCATCTCACTCAGCCCAGAGACCTGATCCAGAAGCATCTGTTTTGGGTCGCTCAAGACTGAGGTCTTGAAGGGCCATCTGATCGACAATGTGTCATAAATGCAGAAGAACAAGATTTTGAGGCAAGAATAGTCTTTTTTTTAGGCTTTAGATTTTGCTTTTACAGTGATTTGTTCTGTTAAGTATTTAGTCTTAGAGAAGGAAGTTTCACTTTCTGCTTGTGCTGGAAGATACATATTTTGGAGAAGTTCGAAGTGGATACATTTAATACCAAAGTTTAGGGAAGCTTTCAATTGTCAACCCATCTCATCATCACCATGGTTACCAGATGTAAAAGTGTAAACACAGGCAGAGACCTCTCTAAAGGACTTTGAGATCTTGAGGGACTGGATTCAACTGACATAGATTTTCAGGCATTTCTTAAGCTCCTCTTTCCTTGGGAAGGACGTTGATTAAGGGTGGACCTCCCATTTCCTCTTTTCCTGACTCCAGGCCCAGCTTTCCAACTCTATGTGTGGACTTTTAATGGCTAAAAGGAGCCTGAACTAACCCCATCTCATGCCCTCCTCCTTATTCATGTCACTGAAGCCAACAAGGGTCTTCTATCTGCCCCTCTAAACACCCAGGGTGTTCCCACCCCGAGGCACTGGCATCTGCTGTCCCTTCTTCCAGAATTCTTCCCCAGGTCCTTATCCCCATGACTGGCTTGGGGGAGCCAAGCTCAATCAGTCTCCTTGGGGAGAGGCCAGCCTGACCCACCCCCCATTGTATTTTCTTCATCATGCTTTCATCCCAATATGAATCTACGCTCTCTTCTCCCTGTTCTAGGTCCCCTTTCCTCTCTCTCCTTCCTGGTTGCTCCTGTTTCCCTTCCTCATCTGTCTCCCCGCCTAAAATGGGAGCTCTGGGAGGTAGGGAACTTGTTCGTCTTGCTCTCTGATGCATCCTCAGTGTCTAGGGTGGTACCTGAGCAGGTGCTCCACACACATCTGCTGTCTGAATGAGTTGACTCACCCACATTCTTTCTTGGCTGCTTCCATTGGGAGCCCTTTGGGACACTGGATAATCTGTTTTCAACAAGTGGAGAAAGGGGGAAGGTCAGTGGAGACCACAGAAAGTGCTTTGATATTGGAAAAGAGTATTCATGGTTCAGGGGTCTCTGATAACCTGAAAGCAAACCACAGCGACAGGCTCAGACCACAAGTTCTGGAAGCAGCCTTAGGTCCAAAGGAATGGTGCTCTGTCTGGGTGCAGTAAATGAAACCTCCAGGGAGGCTGAGAAAAAGGAATGGGGTGAGTTCCTTCTTGGAACGTAAAGAGCACTGCTGACTGAAGGTAAGCCTTCTCAGGGTCTCTCAAAATATCCTTTACTCAGATCATCTTGGACCTTCTGATGGATTCCCGTGAGCAAGATTGAGGTTGGAAGGAGCTAAGAAAAGGCCAAGAACAGGGAGGAGAGAGAAGCTTGGGTAGCAGAGGAGGCAGAGAAAAGCAAGTCTCAGGAGGTCCTGGCTCAAATCGAGCATTTCTGCTGATTTTATTGAATGATGTAGGCATACCCACTCTTTACCTTTGGCAAAATGGGGACGGTACTGCTGATATTTTTAGTGGAGAAGGTAGGAAAGGGTGAGACTATCAGGTCATCTTTGGGAGCCAGACCCAAATAACAGTCAGTTAAATAAGATAAGAAGTGTTCTGTCACATGGAAACTCTCACAGGCGCCTAAAGCACTAATGGCTTGCAAGGCGGTGATGGAGTCATTGACCCAATTGCCTTCCACTTTTTTGTTCTGCTATCTTTGGAATACTGCCCTCATCTATATGATGGTCACTCCTTCATCCGTATTTAGACCAGAAAAAAGAAAGAAGGGGAAAGACACTCACATTACAAGCTTGTACATACCTTCCATTCACATCCTATTGGCCAGAACTTTGTCTCAAGGCCATACCTCAGTGCAAAGGAGTCTGGGAGATGTGGTTTTTTACCAGGGTGGCCAAATCCCAAGTGAACATTCTACAACCACAAAGAAAAGGATATCAGGAGACAGCATATCTGCCATGGGTGACTGGAGGAAATACAGTCAAATCCCTTGTAAGTACAGTATCGGCTTTCCTTTGCAACTGCCCCAGGGGAGGAAAATCTAATGGAAATTGAGAGATTCTCTGCCAGGTCTTTGCAGAGCAAGGAACTGCATGGATTTTGATGAACAAAGCAATGAAAATTTATTCCTAGAAAGCATATTAAGCCCACTGATAATAAACAAGGCATGTTAATGCCATAAAACGGAATTGGAGCAGTTCTGAAATCTTCATGAGAATGTAGTGGCTACCAGCTAATTTGCCTAATCAGTCAGGATACTGCTTCTTGCCTCTGCCCTCAATCACTTAGAATTAACTTTAAAGCAGGTCCACTGTGGAGTCTGGATCAAGAAATACTGCAATATAAGTGTTACAGGAAATGTGTGGCAGGCACTTATTTACCCGGTGTACAATTACTAAAACCTTGCCCAAAGCGTCATGCTGGACTGTGGGGGTTCGGCAGCTCTGCCCT